>NC_045772.1:2255590-7055590 GCF_008692025.1 Phocoena sinus | reverse complement strand
ATTAGGGAATTGCAAATTAAAACAATGAGCTACCACTACACACCTATTAGAATAGCTAAAATTCAAAACACTGTCCACACCAAATTCTAGCAAGGTTGTGAAGCAACAGGAAGTCTCATTCATTTGCCAGTGGAAATATAAAATGGTACAGCCACTTGGAATATAGTTTGGTAGTTTCTTATAAAACTAAACATACTCGGGACCAGTTGTTAAGACCCCGCACTTCCACTGCAGGGGGTGGGGATTTGATCCCTGGTCGGAAAAATAAGATCCCGAAGGCTGCACGGCTTGACCAAACAAACAAACAAAAAACTAAACATACTCTTACCACATGGTCCGGCAATTGAGCTCCTTGGTATTTATCCAAATGAGTTGAAAATCTATGTCCTCACAAAACTCTGCACATGAATGTTTATAGCAGCTTTATTCATAATTGCCAAGATATGGAGGCAACCAGATATTGTTCTTCAATAGCTGCGTGGATAAACAGTGGTACATCCATACAATGGAATATTTTCAGCGATAAAAAGAAATGAGTTATCAGGTCATGAAAGTATACCTTAAATGCAAATTGCCAAGTGAGAGAAGCCAATCTGAAAAGGCTGCATACTGTATAATTCCAACCCTCTGATGTTCTGGAAAAGGAAAAACTATGAAGACTGAAAAAATTGGTGGTTTCAGGGGTTGAGGTGGGGGTAGGGAGGGATGAGTAAGTGGAGCACAGAGGATTTTAGGGCAGTGAAACTTGTGTGCCGGACTGTAATGGTGGACACAAGTCACACATTGGTCAAAACCTATAGAATATACAACACAAAGAGTGAACCCTAATGTAAATTATGGACTTTATTTTTTATTTATTTATTTTTAAATTTGGCCACACCACGCGGCTTTCGAGACCTTAGTTCCCCCACCAGGGATGGAACCTGGGCCCTGGCAGTGAAAGCGCAGAGTCCTAACACTGGGCCACCAGGGAATTCCCTTATGGACTTTAGCTAATTATAAATATCAATATTGTCATCAGTTACAACAAATGTACTACACTAATGCACAATGATAACAGTGGAGACACCGAAGGAGGCCTGGGGGGAAGAAAGGGGGTATAGAAATTCCACATTCTTCTCAATTTTTCAGTAAACCTAAAACTGTTCTTTTAAAAAAGGGGGTTGGGGGGAGATAGAAGGACTGGGAAGCGCATTAAGCGGGAGAGCCTGTTACTTCCCATGGCTTCCTATAGAGGGCTTCTGGGCTTAGTGGCAAAAACCACAATATGGAAAAGTCTGGGCTTGAATAATTACTTATTCAGGTGCCATTCTAAGTGCTTTACATATACTATCTCATTTAATCCTCTAGCAACAATCCTATGCGGTAGGAACTATTAACATCCGCACTTTACAGGGGAGGAAGTAGAAGCACAGAGAAATTTAGTAACTTGTTCAAAATTGCTGCAAGTGTAGCCAAGATTTAAATCTAGATGTTAGAACATGTAACTAAATCACCACAGGCAACTTTTTTCTCATTCTATAAACTGGGCAGTCTATTTTAATGAGGGAAATCACCCCAATTTATTATACTGCACATCCTGAGTCAGTACAAATACCTCTGTTCCAACCTGGGGAGGTATGGGGTCTCTTTCAGCTGGGAGGTCAGTCTTTGTAGGACCCCCTCCCACAAACACCCTATCCAGGGACTGTCTGGGGGAATAGTTTCTGAAAACTGGTTGAGTTTCTTTAAATAGGAATCCAGTTTTGTTGTTTTTATCAGGGGAATCTAGAAATGTTAGACTGTTGCGGGAGACAGTGTTGTGGAATAGGTACTTTTCAACCAGCCCCTAACACTTCCGTCTTTATTTACCACCAATGTCTTTGGCTGTGCACATCGCCTCAGTGGTCCCCTTCCCACTGACGCTCAGTCATGGGGGTCTGGCCAGTCCCTCTTCTTCATCTTCACTATAATTACCTCCTGTCTCTCATCTGGACCCTTGCACAGCTGATTCCAGGCTCCCTATGTACCTGTCAGGGTCCAGCCAGGAGACAGAAACCACATCATTTATTTGAACAGAGAGATAGTTATGCAACCATAAGCACTATCTAACTTCAGAACATTTTCATCACCCCCCCCCCGCAAAAAACCCATACTCGCTAACAGTCACTACCCATTCCCTCTTTTTTTCTTAAAGCTTTTTAAAAAATATTTTATTTTATTTTATTTATTTTTGGCTGTGTTGGGTCTTTGTTGCTATGCGTGGGCTTTCTCTAGTTGCAGTGAGCAGGGGCTACTCTTCGTTGTGGTGCGCGGGCTTCTCATTGCAGTGGCTTCTCTTGTTGCGGAGCACGGGCCCTAGGTGCACAGGCTTCAGTAGTTGTAGCTCGTGGGCTCTAGAGCGCAGGTGGCGCACAGGCTTAGTTGTTCCAAGGCACGTGGGATCTTCCCGGACCAGGGCTCAAACCCGCGTCCCCTGCATTGGCAGGCGGATTCTTTACCACTGCACCACCAGGGAAGCCCCCCATTCCCTCTTGTCAACCACTTATCTACTTCCTGTGTCTATGGATTTGCCAATTCTAGACATTTCATATAAATGGAATCATACAATAAGTGCTCTTTTGTGTCTGGCTTTCTTCCCTTTGCATAACATTTTCAAGGTCCATCCACGTTGTAGCACATATCAGTATGGATATGCCGTATAGGTGGTATGGCACACGGGCTTCTCTCTAGTTGTGGTGTGTGGGTTTCCTATCTCTAGTTGTGGCACGGGCTCCAGAGCGGTGGGCTCTGTAGTTTGCAGCATGCGGGCTCCCTCGTTGAGGCACATCAGCTCAGTAGTGTGGCGGCCAGGGTTAGTTGCCCCACAGCATGTGGGATCTTAGTTCCCCAGCCAGGGATTGAACCCACATCTCCTGCATTTGAAAGAGGATTCTTTACCACTAGACTACCAGGAAAGTCCCTCCATCCCTTCATTTTGAGCCTATATGTGTTCTTAAAGCTGAAGTGAGTCTCTTGTAGGCAGTATACAGTTGGATCTTGTTTTTTTATCCAACTAGCTTTTGATTAGAGAATTTAATCCATTTACATCAAGAGTAATTATTGAGAGAATTCCCTGGCAGTCCAGTGGTTAAGACTCCATGCTTCGGGCTTCCCTGGTAGCACAGTGGTTAAGAATCCGCCTGCCAAGGCAGGGGACACAGGTTCGAGCCCTGGTCTGGGAAGATCCCACATGTCACGGAGCAACTAAGCCCGCGTGCCACAACTACTGAAGGCTGCGTGCCTAGAGCCCATGCTCCACAACAAAAGAAGCCACCGCAATGAGAAGCCTGCACACCGCAACGAAGAGTAGCCCCTGCTCGCCGCAACTAGACAAAAGCCCGTGCGCAGCAACAAAGACCCAACACAACCAAAAACAAATAAATAAAATAAAATAAATTTATTTAAAAAAAAAAAAAAGACTCCATGCTTCCTTTGCAGGGGGAGTAGGTTTGATCCCTGGTTGGGGAACTAAGATCCCGCATGCTGCATGGCTTGGCCAAAAAAAAGTAATTATTGATAGGTAAGGACTTACTAATGCCATCTTTTTGTTTTCTGGTGGTTTTATAGTTCCCTCGTTCCTTTCTCCCTCTCTTGCTGCCTTCCTTTGCGAATTGATGATTTTCTTTAGTGGTATGCGCTGTTTCTCTCCTCTTTATCTTTTGTGTATCACTGTAGGTTTTGCTTTGTGGTTACCATGAGGTTTACATAAAGACCTTCTAGATACAACAGTTTATTTAATGCTGATAACAACTTCACTCTATTGCATACAAAAACTCTACCTTTTTACTCTCTCTCCCTTTATGTTTTTAATGTCACAATTCACCTCTTTTTATATTGTGGATTCATTAACAAATTATTGTAGCTATAATTATTTTTTAATACTTTTGTTCTTTAGCTTTTAAACTAGAGTTAAGTGGTTAACACAGCACCATACAGTAAGTCCCCTACATATGAACAAGTTCCGTTCCAGAGCACGTTCATAAGTCCAGTTTGTTCATAAGTCCAACAAAGTTAGCCTAGGTACCCAACCAACACAATCGGCTATATAGTACTGTACAGTAATAGGTTTATAATACTTTTCACACAAGTAATACATAAAAAGCAAACAAACACAAAAAATAAACAGTTTTAATCTTGCAGTCCAGTACCTTGAAAAGTACAGTGGTACAGTACAACAGCTGGCATACAGGGGCTGGCATCGAGTGAACAGGCAAGAAGGGTTACTGACTGGAGGAGGGAGAGGAGGTGGGAGACGGTAGAGCTGAAGGATCGTCAGCCACAGGAGAGGGAGGGCAAGCTGCCATTTCACTCACGCCTGACGTTGATGGCGCAGGTTCTGGTTCCTTGTTGGATTCAATTCTGTCTACCCTCCTGAAAAGACAATCCAGTTATGTCTGGGTAGTAGCTCTTTTTTTTTTCTCGTCATAGATGACATGGTAGCACTGAATTGCATTCTGAACAGTTGCTGCAACCTTCGTGTACTGTTCTACATTCGGGTCCTGTGCCTCAAAAACTAACAGTGCCTCCTCAAATAAAGAAAATCCCCTTGCTATTTCCTGCATTGTGAATCTCTTCAGTTACTTCTTCCTCTTGTCGCTCCACTCTCAATTATTTTCATTTTTGTCTCCATCGTTATCGCTTGGTGCTTCTTAGCAGTACCAGCTACATCACCACTGCATTTACGCTTGCTTCCAGACATCCTGGGCTTGAAATAATGATACTGTACCGCTGTACTCTATACAGTGCTGTACAGTAAAGTACACAAAAGCACAACCACTTGTAGAGGATGCATGCATGTGACAATGCACGCCAGACACATGAACTAACTTGCGTGACTGGACATGGGAACGCACGTTCGCATCTTTGAAAGTTCACAACTTGAAGTTTCACATATAGGGGACTTACTGTATTACAGTATCAGAGTATTCTGGATTTGACTATATACTTACCTTTACCAGTGTGTTATGTATTTTCCTATGTTTTCATGTCACCAATTAGCATACTTTC
This sequence comes from Phocoena sinus, assembly GCF_008692025.1. Classification (NCBI taxonomy): domain Eukaryota; kingdom Metazoa; phylum Chordata; class Mammalia; order Artiodactyla; family Phocoenidae; genus Phocoena; species Phocoena sinus. The sequence continues at coordinate 7,050,562 of NC_045772.1, read as the reverse complement.
ATTTCAGCTTGAAGAGCTCCTTTCAGCATTTCTTGTAAGGCACATCTAGTGGTAATGAACTCCCTCAGCTTTTGTCTGGGGTGATCTTTATCTCTTCTTCATTTTTGAAGGACAGCTTTGCCAGATAAAGTATTCTTGGTTGGCAGTTTTATTCTTTTAGCACTTTTAATATATCATCCCATTCTCTCCTGCCCTATAAGCTTTCTGTGGACAAATCCACTGATATCCTTATGGGGATTCCCTGGTAAGTTACAAGCTTCTTTTCTCTTGCTGCCTCTAAGAGTCTTTCTTTGTCTTTGATTTTTGACACTTTTTATCATAATGTATCTTGGAGAAGATCTCTTGAAGTTGGGTTTGCTTAGTGACTTATAAGCTTCATAAACTTGGATACCGATATCTCTCCCCAGATTTGGGAATTCTCAGCCATTATTTCTGCCTTCTCCCTCTATCCTCCTTCTGGGACTCCAATAATTTGCAGATTGCTTCTTTTGATGGTATCCTATAGATCATATAGGCTTTCTTAATTCTTTTTTTTTAACTTTATTTTTTTATGTAGCAGGTTATTATTAGTTATCTATTTTATATATATTAGTGTATATATGTCAATCCCAATCTCCCAGTTCATCCCACCACCACCTCCCCCGCCGCCAGCTTTCCCCCCTTGGTGTCCATACATTTGTTCTCTATGTGTGTATGTCTATTTCTGTCTTGCAAACTGGTTCATCTGTACCATTTTTCTAGATTCCACATATATGCGTTAATATACGATATTTATTTTTCTCTTTCTGACTTACTTCACTCTATGACAGTCTCTAGGTCCATCCATGTCTCTACAAATGACCCAATTTCGTTCCTTTTTATGGCTGAGTAATATTCCATTGTATATATGTGCCACATCTTCTTTATCCATTCATCTGTTGGTGGGCATTTAGGTTGCTTCCATGACCTGGCTATCGTAAACAGTGCTGCAATGAACATTGGGGTGCATGTGTCTTTTTGAATTATGGTTTTCTCTGGGTATATGCCCAGTAGTTGGAATTGCTGGGTCATATGGTAATTCTATTTTTAGTTTTTTTTTTTTTTTTTTTTTAAATTATTATTACACATTTATTTTATTTATTTATTTACTTTTGGCTGCATTGGGTCTCGCAGGCTCTAGAGCACAGGCTCAGTAGTTGTGGCACACGGGCTTAGGTGCTCCACGGCATGTGGGATCTTCCCGGACCAGGGCTTGAACCTGTGTCCCCTGCCTTGGCAGGCAGATTCTTAACCACTGCACCACTAGGGAAGCCCCTATTTTTAGTTTTTTAAGGAACCTCCATACTGTTCTCCACAGTGGCTGTATCAATTTACATTCCCACCAACAGTGCAAGAGGGTTCCCTTTTCTCCACACCCTCTCCAGCATTTGTTGTTTGTAGATTTTCTGATGATGCCCATTCTAACTGGTGTGAGGTGATACCTCATTGTAGTTTTGATTTGCATTTCTCTAATGATTAGTGATGTTGAGCAGCTTTTCACGTGCTTCTTGGCCATCTGTATATCTTCTTTGGAGAAATGTCTATTTAGGTTTTCTGCCCATTTTTGGATTGGGTTGTTTGTTTTTTTAATATTGAGCTGCATGAGCTGTTTATATATTTTGGAGATTAATCCTTTGTCTGTTGATTCATTTGCAAATATTTTCTCCCATTCTGAGGGTTGTCTTTTCATCTTGTTTATAGTTTCCTTTGCTTTGAAAAAGTTTTTAAGTTTCATTAGGTCCCATTTGTTTATTTTTGTTTTAATTTTCATTACTTTAGGAGGTGGGTCAAAAAAGATGTTGCTGTGATTTATGTCATGGAGTGTTCTTCCAATGTTTTCCTCTAAGAGTTTTACAGTGTCCGGTCTTACATTTAGGTCTTTAATCCATTTTTAGTTTATTTTTGTGCATAATGTTAGATAGTGTTCTAATTTCATTCTTTTACGTGTAGCTGTCCAGTTTTCTCATCACCACTTATTGAAGAGACTGTCTTTTCTCCATTGTATATCCTTGGCTCCTTTGTCATAGATTAGTTGACCATAGGTGCATGGATTTATCTCTGGGCTTTCTATCCTGTTCCATTGATCTGTATTTCTGTTTTTGTGCCAGTACCATATTGTCTTGATTACTGTAGTCTTAATTCTTGTTTATTCTTTTTCCTTTGTTATCCTCTAACTGGGTAATTTTAAAGTTCCTGTTTTGGAATTCACAGATTTTTTTCCCCTGATTGCTCCATTCTGCTGGTCATTGATGCTCTCCATTGCATTTTTCATTTCATTCATTGTATTCTTCAGCTCCAAAATTTCTGTGTGGTTCTTTTTTTAAATGATTTATCTCTTTGTTAAACTTCTCATTTTATTCATGTATAATTTTCCTGATTTTGTTGAATTGCCTTTCTGTGTTTTCTTGTAGCTCGTTGAGCTTCCTTAAAATAGCTATTTTGAACTCTTTATCAGGTAAACTGCAGATCTCCATGTCTTTGAGGTCAGTTACTAGAAGATTATTGTTATCCTTTGGTAGTGTCATGTTTCCTTGGTTTTTCACGTTCCTTGGAGTCTCACATTTTTGTCTTCACACTTGCAGTAGCGGGCACCTTCTCCAATTTTCACTGACTTCGGGAGAGAAATCCCTACCATCAGTCCTGCTAGAGATTCTGAGGCTTTTTCAGACCATCTATGGATACACCTCCACCATGCTTCTTGCTCCCTCTTGTGGCAGAATTCTTAAGCTTGTTTGCCTTCTCTTGATCCTGCAACACACCAGGCCAGGTGCTGACAGCCTCTCTTTTGTTCTCCCAAGGGCTGAGCTAAAGCTCAAGTGTGTGGTCTCTCCCTCGCCTGCAGACTCAGGCTGGCTTTCTACATATGCTCACAAGCCGTCTGCCAAAGCTCACTCTCACCACCATCAGAGAGCTGGCCACGGGTAGGGGTGTGAGTGGGTGAGGCACACGGAGCACTGGAGGGGCCTACAGGCCAGGTGGGGGATCTGCAAGCAAGGTGTCCCCAGCAGCTCCTGGGCAGGCTCCTTGGAGTCTGCAGCACAGTTAGTAGGATCTGCATCCTTTAATGCCCTCCAAGTGTCCTATCTGCCACGCTCCCAGACTTTTCCCACCCCCGCGTCAGCCAGCTCATGATTCTGTACTCTGGATGGAGTGAGAGAGGAATGTGCCTCTTTGGCAATGTCCCACACACCTGGGGAAGTCAGGTGTGCACTGGCATGCTTCACTTTCCCCTGTGGGAGAAATCAACGGCCAAGAACGTCTCACCCGGTACTGAGCTGTGCTGCCTTGGGGGAGGGGTGATGTGGGTAAAATCAAACTCTTCCTCTTTTCCTCTCCAATGTGTCCAAACCTCTATTTTCTTTCTCCAGTGTTGTGCTGTAACTTCTCCACTGGAAACCTGGACTTCCACAAAGGCTCGTTCGTCTGTAGGTGATTGTCTAAGACATTGTTCTCCAGGGTCTCCCACACTGTGGCTGAGAGGGGCTGGAGCCGGCTCACAGGCCACTGCAGGGTCTACAGCCAGGACCGAGGTCCGCATGCCTATTACCTGATGCACAGGTGGGTAAGACTTCTCCTGGGTCTCTTTGCACATGGTGCTGGATCCCACAGGTGCTACAAGGCACTTCTGTCTGTGGATGGATGCCAAATTGTTGTTGAGTGCAGGGATATGTGAGGGCTGTCTTATTCAGCCATGTTGCTGACGTCACCCCACTTGAAAAATTCTTACTCTTTACCCTGAATATCCAGCTGACAGATGATATTCTTCTCCCCTCTCTTCTTGTTCACCCTTTCATGGATGGGAATGATCTGGAAAAGAGTGAGGATGGCTCTATTCCTGGAGCCATCTGATGGGGTAAAGACGGCAGAAAAGTTTGGATAACATTGAATGGGAGAAAGGGAGTATTACAAGATTGTACTGCATTTTACCAGGAGTCTCGAAAAAGAAGGAAATAGAGCAAGAATCATTAATGGGAAGCTGACATCTGACTCTGATATATCTGATACACACAATCACCAGTAGTGGTAGAGAAGATGTCCATTCCTAATGACACCCAATTCCATCCTTCTTCATTCCTTCTCTTGGGCATCCCAGAGCTGGAAGATGTGCACATCTGGATTGGATTCCCCTTTTGTGTATACTGTTGCTTTCCTGAGGAATGCTGCTGTCTGTAATCCAGACCGAGCATATTCTCCACGAGCTCATGTACTGTATTCTAGCCATGTTGGACTCTTATTGACCTGGACTTGTTCATGGCCACCATCCCTAAAATGCTGGGCATCTTCTGGTTCACTCTCAGGGATGGAGATATAGATATAGATATAGGTAGATAGAAATAGTTTTTTACTATATATATATATATATATATATACATATAGTAAAAAAAACCCAGTTTATCTTCTTAACCATTTTTAAGTGTACACTGCAGTACTGTTAACTATACCCACATTGCTGTGCAGTGGATCTCTAGAACATTTTCATTAACACTATACCCATTGAACTCCCATTGCCCCCTCCCCCAAACCCCTGCCAACTATCATCCTACTTTCTGTTTCTATAGACTACTTTAGATGCCTCATATAAATGGAACCATATAGTATTTGTCTTTTTGTGACTGGCTTATTTCACTTAGCCTAATATCCTCATGTGTCAGTTCTTTACTTTTGTGGCTGAATAATATTCCATTGTATGGTTAACCACATTTTGTTTATTCATTAATCAGTTGGAGGACATTTAGGTTGTTTCCACTTTTTGACTCTTACGAACAATGCTGCTATCAACATCTGTATATAAGGTTTTGTGTAGACACGTTTTAACTTTTTTGGGGTACATACCTAGATGTGGAACTGCTGGTAACTCCGCTTAACCATTTGAGGAATTGCCAGACCATTTCCCACAGTAGCTGCACCAGTTTTACATTCCTGCCAGCAGTATGAGTATATGAGTGTTCCAATTTCTCCACATCCTTGCTAACACTTATTATTATCTGACTCTTCTAGCCACCCTTTTGGGTGTGAAGTGGTATCTCAGTTGTTTTTATTTGCATTTCCCTAATGGTTAGTGATGTTGAGCATTGGCCATTTGCATATCTTCCTTGGAAAAATGTCTATTCAGACCCTTTGCCCAGTTTGAAATTAGGTTGTCTTTTTACTGAGTTACAAGTTATTTGTGTATTTTAAATACAAGTCCCTTATCAGATACATGAGTTGCAGATATTTTCTCCCATTGTGAGGGTTGTCTTTTCACTCTTTTTAATATAGGCAAATCACAGTTATTAATTTCCCTCTGGTCACTACTTTGACTCCATAAGTTTTGGTTATGTTCTGTTTTAGTATTTTTGGTGTTGTGTACTTGTTTTCATTCATCTCAAAGTATATTCCCTTGTATGTGATGAGTCACTTGTGTCTTGCTTTCAAAATTCTCCCTTTGTCTTCTGAGAGTTTGATTATGATGGGTCTAGGTATGGATCTCTTTGACTTTATCCTACTGGTAGTTTGTTGAGCTTTATTGATGTATAGATTAGTATTTGTCATCAAATATGCAAATTTTTGAGCCATCATTTCTTCAAATATTCTTTCTGCCCTTTCTCGTCCCCTTATGTCTATGCTGCACGGTGTGTCATAGGTCTCTGAGCCTCTGTTAATTTTTCTTCATTTTCCTTTCTATTCCTTGGATAGGTTAATTTCAACGGACCTATCTTCAAATTTGCTGGTTTTTTTCTCCTTGGTCATGTCTGCTGAGCCCCTCTAGTGAAATTTTTCTCTCAGTTATTGTACTTTTCAACTCTAGAATTTCTATTTGGTTCCTTTCTATAAGTTGTCTCTTTACTGATATTCTCTATCTGGTGAGACACCATTCTTACCTCCTCTAGTTCTTTTTTTTTTTTTTCTCCTCTAGTTCTTTAGACATGGTTTCCTTTAGCTCTTTGAATGTATTTTAAATAGCTGACTTAAAATCTGGTACTAGGGTAAGTTAAAAACTCTAAAAAGCTTTCTGTTCTTACCAAGATTCTACTGTCTTTCTTGACTGAACACTCTCTGGGTTACTGAAAGCCTTTGGTTAATTTCCAGAGTTTAAAGTTGATTCTGATTATATATGGCAGACTTTTCATTGGTCTTAGAGAGAGCAAACTTACGGTGGTTCTTATGGGACCATTTTTGTTGACCCTTTGCTTGGACTTTGATTCAAATAAACTATGGAAAAATATTTTTGAGACAACTGGTGGGAGTCCCCACCAGTTGTTGTGGGGACACATGTGTGTCCCCACCATGTGGCCACAGGGGTGAGGATTCCAGGCTTTCACTGCTGTGGCCTGGGTTCAGTCCCTGGTCTGAGAACTGAGATCCCGCAAGCTGTAGGGTGCAGCCAAACAAACAAACAAAACAACAAACAAAACAGAAACAAACAAAAACCCAACACACCTGGCAAAAACTGAACGCAGCCTGGTTATCAGATTAAAACTTTTATTTTGTTGGCTAAGAAAATTGTATATTCAAGACCCTATTGCCTGTTAGAGCTCCACAGTGGTGGTTAGAGTTTTCTTTGATTTGCTCTCAAATACTCCAGCTTACGTGCAAAAGTATGTGTGGGACGAGAGATATGAAATAATGGCACGTGTTGATGGTTGTTGGATCTGGGTGATGGGTACATGCAGGTTCACTTACCATTTTATTTTTATGTTCAAAAATTTCTATAATAAAATTTTTTTTCAAAAAACAGAAGGGGTACCCTTGGGTCCAGACAAGGCTGCCTTGAACTGGGAAAAATTAATTTAGTCCCATACTGGCCTTGGGCGGAAGGGAGTAAAACAATGTCCTGGAAGATAGAGTGTGCCTTAAGAGAATAAAGGCTAACGTGATAGAACCAGTCAGGTACCCTCAGGATAAAGTTATACAGCAAGTAAAGACATGTAACTATCTCTGTGTCTGGAAGGCAAAGGAACTGACTGGTCAAATCCATGCTGGTCCTTGGCCCCAACTCCCAAGTCTGGTGGTCTCCACCACATCCCAGGGGGGTGGAAAAGATTTCTTTCCTGGGGCTAGCAAAAGAAGTGTTTCTGCCCGAAACCATTCCGCTTGGCTTGCCCAGCACTATGACCAAGACCCGAAGCTGGAGCTATGCATAGGGTGACAGACCTCAAAGGGCAGAGGCCTGGGATGAGGTAGGCTTCTGTCCTCCTAAGTGACCCACAGCCTCAAGACACCAACTGGGGAAAGGGAGCTTCCTCTGATGACCCCAGACGCAATCAGTGAAGCTCCAGAAATCTTAAATTACACTATAAAATGTATGTTTGTGAGTTCTTTATAACATACTCCAAATACAACGACCTTAAACCCTGAGGGAGGGAACATGGGAGATCCACCCAGAAGAGTTCCCACAGGGCAGGACCATGCAAAGCCTGAGGCACTGGGTGCTCCCACATTCAAGGCACAAGGAGAACGTACCTAGCCTGGTCTGCTGCCAGCTTTCCAGAGGGGAACAAGAGCCACTAGGGAAGACAGGTGCCCTGAGGCTTAGCTAAAAAGAGGGCTTGGGAAACAGGAACCAAAGGCAGGCAGTCAAGAACCTGCCATTCTTTACTTTAATACCCTTTTCCCTATGAGGAGGGGCAGGATATATATCGTAAGACACAAAGAGCCCCTGGACCTTTCTTTGCACATAGCTGAGGGATCTGAAACTCCTCTGCAGCCAGGTTAGGAGAAGAGAAACTAAGGGAGGAGCTGGGGGCACTGGTGGGCAGAGGACAAGCTACACAAGCCCTGTGGGAGAAAGGCAGAGCTGACTGCCCTCGGCTGCACCCAGCCCAGGAGCGTCAGTGAGCGAAGCCCTGTCAGGAAGGGGGAGAGGAACTGAAAGAGGCTGAAGACAGTAACGCAACGTTCCTTAGCAGGTCAAGGGCCTTTCACTGTGCAGCAGACGGGCTGCTGAGTGCGGGTAGTGGCTGGCAGACCCTGTAATGTCTGAATGGGGTGGGGAAGAGGGCCTGGGACCATCACTAGTCCGCCTCACTGTGCCGTTACCACCACCATGATGCTGGGCACAGCAGGGATGACTGGGGCGGGAGGCAAGCCTGGCATGGCCAGAAGTATAGTCTGCAGGTCGCGGTGGAATGAGGAGCCAGAAGAGGCCATACATCTTCCATGCGAGGTGAAATCTGAAACCAGCACCTTGTGTAGTGCCACCCAGAGTCCCCACCTGATCAGCCCCTGGCCCCAGGTCCATATTACAACTACTTGACTAAAGAACAGCTTTATTGGTGACCCGAAGGAACCAAGGTCACTCCCAGGCAGTGTCAGCCTGTAAGGCCTTCTCCGGGCAGGAAAGTCGATCACATAATTCATGGGACTTCCCGACAAGAGGTCAGAGCTCCACTCCTAATTTTAAGAAAATTCCAAATCCTGATTTCAGAGTCAGTAAAAAGAAGGTCAGAGGCTAGAATCCTGACAAGTATCGGTGCCTCTGCCTATTGGGGCTGAGGAGGCTGGCCGAGTTGTTCAGCAACATCCATGGGGCTGAACAGATGAGGTAGAGGCCAGAGAGGCCACAGGAAGTCTCCCCAAGACAAGTTTCCAAGAGACTTCACACTTCTGCAGGGCGTAGAACCCGGCCCTGAGATTGCACTTTGGGTCTGACGGGTAGCAGAAACCCCACCTCCTGGCCCTCAGCACGTGGAACCTCCGTGGTCTGGGCTCAGTGGTGCTGCCACAGCCTGTCACACGTCCCAGCTCCTCACTGCTGGGGCGTCCCCAGCTTCCTGATAGGATACAGGTACCACATCACCACCCCGGAAGGGTTGATGATCAATGTGAAGTTGGTTTTATCCTGGAGGCCACTGATGATGTCACCCGTGTAGACGTTCTGGGCCTGCAGGGGGGAGGACAGCACTATGCCACCCTAAGAATGGCTGCACAGGGACAAACCCCCACCGCCCCCCACTCCAGGGGATGTAAGAGCCTGCACTTTGGTCTGTGTTGAGCCTCCAGGATGCCCTACAGAAGTGGGAGCCTGAGTCCCCATGACTTCCCCTCTGGCAAAGCCAACAGATGCCCAAGTACTGGCAGTGGTGAGGGGCCAGCCCACCAAGAACCTGAGAAATGTGCCAGCAAGACTGAAGAGGGGAAACACGCAGCCTCGGGGGCTGACGGGACTCATTTACACACGGTAGTTCGTTTATGTAGCTTGAAAACACCAGTGCAGAGCACAGCACCAGCCGGAGGACCCAAGGCCCACGGCTTAGGGGACGGTGTGTGAGTGAAGGGGCCCCCGTGTGAGTAGGACCCAGCAACACCCTCAGGGAAACCCAAAGCGCTGCAGGTAGCAGGACACTCACCTCATACACCTTGGAGCTGGTGAAGTTCAGCCGGGCGAGGGAGGTCCGGTAGGGATACGGCATATCTGTCCTGCGGCTGAAGAAGACTATAGCACTGGCCTCACTGGCCAGGGGCCGCACGTACACTTCAATGTGGGATTTCTCCTGGCGCAGAACATGGCTACTGGCTGGGGTCCCTGCTCAGCAGGCCCTGAAGCTCCCTTCCCAACCCGCCCTTGAGCTCTGGGTCTCGCCAGCCCACAGTTCCGTGTCAGGCAGAAGCTTGGAGAGGAAACCACAGCCCTCCAGCACGCAACTCGTCTAACTCCACCTTCCTTCCTTCCTTCCCTGACTCAGCAGACGCTCCCCGACACTTACTCTGTGCCAGGCCCCACGCCAGGACACAGATAAATGCTGCATGAGGTCCCGCCTCAGAGAGCTTACAGGATAACGGGAGAGACAGACGTGGACAGCCCCTGGCACTGGACTGGAGGGCACCGTCCAGTTAGAACGATGAGCTCTGCCCTGAGCAGCCAGGAGGGTGAAGCCACAGCTTCCAGAAGGCCCCTGGGCCTGGCTCCACCATCCGCCCCTCTGGCAGGATTAGTTATCGCCTCTGGGCATCACCAGTTCAGCAGGTGCTTTCTATATTGGTGTAGATTTCCTTTTACTAGAGAGGCAAGGATCTGGGCAACGAGCACAAGCTTTCAGGTGACACTATCGGCATCGAGTCCTGTTGTACCACTTACCAACTGTGTGGCCTTGGTATAAAGTTACTGAGACTCTTCAAGTCTAAGTTTCCTCATTTGTAAAACAGGGAAGGAGCATCGACCTTCTGAGAAAATGTATCTAGAATGTCTAGCACACAGTAGGTGCTCAACAACTAGTCTACACTAGTACTAGCAGTAGCTGTACTCCATGGCTCAAACAACTCCTAAACTCTGAAGGCAAAGCCCTACTTCTCTGCCAGCCATCATAGACTTGTGCAGAAGTTTTGTAGTTCCAAACCGAGGGGCCACACTGATCCCGTGTGCATGTGTGGTGATGTCTCCCTTCCCCAAATCCCACGAGCTGTCCTGCTCTGGCCCTGCTCTTACCCAGGCAAGTGAGGGACAGTCGAAGCAGCTCCCAGTAGAGACTTCGACTGAATGCAACTAGGAGGGATTGAGTGGATTTCAGAGGCCTAGTCCCGACCCCTGAACCTCTGGCCTGCAGACTTGTTTCCAGGGGAGCCCAGTCTCTCAGCCTCCCTTCCTTGCTCCCACACCCCCAGTACCTTGAGAATCCTGTGTCCTTGGATGCCTAAGGGGTCCTGGTTGATTTTGATCATGAGTGGATTCTGCAGAATGTCCATGTTCTGGGCCGAGATGGTACGCAGGTCCGTGGACATGAAGAGGGGGGCCGCCAGCACCGTCCACAGGGCCATCTGGGCCCGGGCTTGCTCGAAGCTGAGGCCAAAGTTCCCAATGAGCAACTGGGGGCAGAAAAGAGGATTGCTCAGCTCTGCCCTCTTCAGGGCGGTGGGCGTGGGGACCAACCCTAAACTTGTAGCAAAAGAAGACAGAGATGGGGGAGGACGGCCAGGTGTGGGCCCTGGTTCTACAAACACCATTCCCCAGCAGCGTGGCCTTGGGGTGGGTCAAGTCACTTTTCAGAGCCTCAGGTTTTTTCTTCCATCAAGAATATGAGGGTGATAATATGCTCTGATCACGTCACAGGTTGTTCAGAGGATCCAATGGATCCTGTTGCCAAAAGCGTTTATAAACTGGAATATGCAAGTCAAGAAATACAGCCAGGATGGTAGTAAACCAGACCTGGACAGAGTCTCTGCTCCTGCCACTAGCCACCCACCTGCCCTAACGACAGCTGACTACACCAATGGGCACTCCTGTCCTCAGGGCAACCAATACACCAACAGGACACAAACGACTCCTGCTAACTCAACACTCTTGTGTACTTAGTGACACCAATTTAACTAAGCACTGTATATGTGCCAAACCATGCCAAGCATTTAAAGGGTCATCCTTCTGGGGACTTCCCTGGTGGTCCAGCAGTTAGGACTCCTCGCTTCCACTGCAGGGGGAGTGGGTTTGATCCCTGGTCAGGGAACTAAGATCCCGCATGCCATGTGGCATGGCCAAAAAATAAAATAAAATAATTTTTAAAAAAGGACTTGGCCCTGGGCCTGGTGCCTAATAGGTCAATGAAGGTCAGCTCCCCTCCAGCCCCAGGGAGCTGAGTCCTGTTTGCAACATCAGCCATGTGCTGGCCTAAAAAAAAAATAAAACAAAAATAAAGGGTCATCCTTTTAACCCTCAAAACAACCCTACATATATAGCAGCTACTATTACTATTTCCATTTTCCAATTGACAAAGCTGGTCACAGAAATATTAAGTCACGTGCCCAAGGTAAGTGGCAGAGCTGGAGCTGGAACTCTAAAGCAGGTCAATTTCTGTTTCTCCAGGCACCTCTCCATCTGGCCTAGTATTTGTAATTATTATAATCATCACTGACGGTAAATACTCGTTGACTAAAGAGATAGCTATAAAACTGTAAGATAAATTGCAAAGAAATTTAAGTGATCAGGGCTATGAGTAAGGTAGGTATGAGAGGCCAGTTCTGCCTGTGTAGGGTAACACTACAGAGCACTGAGAGAGGGGTCAGAGGCAGACCTGGCAAAGAGTCTAGGGAAGGGTGGCAAGAGAGTGTGGACTATCTGTGATCTTCACCCTATGGAGGAATAATGTCTTACACAAGAGTCCCTACAGATCAAGTTTCAAGACACATCAGAACCGCCTGGGAAGACTTAACAATGGGCATTCCCAGGCCCTCTCTGAACATTCTGATCCAAGAGGTGGGGTGGGGCCCTGGGAACAGAATTGTAAGCGCCCAAGACAAGTCCAGCACGGCTGGTTCAAGGACACATTTCTGATATGCTGATCTAGAACCTGGCAATGAGCGTCCAGGAAGACAGCATAGGGCAGTGGGCCCTGGGCCATCCCCCTCCATGCTGGTACCATGTCTGGGTCGTTCCAGTGCCCAGGGCCTGCCACCGGCTGCAGAATGTCCTGGTGGGTCACAAACCAGTCCAGGATGGAGAGCACGCTGCTCCAGGAGTCCTCGATGTCGTCATAGTTGCGCCAGAGGTTGCAGATGTCTGCCAGCAGGGTGTAGTTCACCTGGATTTGGGGGGAAGGCAGAGTCCAACACCAGAGTCATACTCTAATGCCTGGAGCCCTGCACAGGGGCTGGGGAGCCTCAGCAGGAGACACAGAGGGTAGGGAAGGGGGAAGAGAACACACCTTGAGCGTGTTCAGGATGAGGAAGGCCTCGGAGGGAGTGGCCCTGCTCTGGGGCTGCCCGGCCTCTCCTCCATGCGCGCTGGTGCCAGGAGCCGACCCCTCCCTCTCACGCCAGCTGGGGCCAAGCCCAGGGTATGGACCCAGGCTGGCGTACCATAACCTTCCCTACCACACCCTCACCCCCGTGTTCTCTCAGTGAGTCCCACCCTCTGCCAGGGTTCTCCCTCGGGTCTGCAAGTCTGATTCCACCCTTTCTAGCACCCTACATGCCGAAGCGTCCCTGGTGAGAGGCCCACAAGGCCTTTCAGAGGCCAGGCCCCATCTGCCTGGCCTCACCAGCCTTCTGGATCTCCTAGCCCACTCGGCAAAACCCAGGATTCTGACTGCTTGTTGGGTGCTGTGTCAGCACATAACATATGGTTCCCATGCCTTGGATACCCATCCCTTCAGCCCACCTGACAAGTGTCTCCTCTAAGACCCTGGGCTAGCTCAGGCCCCCTCAGGTACTTATGACCCTTTCCTAGACCTACAAATCAGCATGTGAGCAACTATGATGAGAGGAGCCCTGGCTGCATAGAAGGCAAGGAGGCCTGGGTATGAGGAACATTGCCAGGTGGGTGCACAGAATGGCTTACCTCTGGGGGGAGGCCCCCTTCGTAGGCTGGCCAACTGCAGGAGAAGGCGATGGGGCGGCCTGTGGCATTCAGGGCAGCAGCCATCTTGGGGTACCCTGGAGAAGTCCAACCCTCACATTTTAGGATGAAGAGACACAAGATGAAATCTGGGGCCTCAGCCCAAACCTCCCACCAAATGGGAGGGAACTACGGTTCAAGGAGGTGCTTCCCCTGTACCCAGAGCTGCAAACACTTCCCAGGTAGGGGCATGGTACCAACCCATCTTTAGGGAGCCTGGAAGCCAAGATCCCCCTAGGCCCTGGGTGAGGGGAATTGGGAAATGCTACCCCCTAGGGGCCATACAGACAGATGGGCACTGTGGGGCCTTCCATGGCCACCCCTCCCTGTCTACCTAATGGCCCCCAGCCAGCTGTGGGACCCACCCTCGGCCCGTTCCTCGGGGGTTGAGAAGCAGCCATCCAGCTTCAGCATGTCCACCTTCCACTTGGCGAAGGTTTGAGCATCCTGGACCACCTTGTCTAGCGTGGTGCCTGGGTAACCCATGCAGGTGAAGTTGCCCATGTCTGCGTAGATGCCCAGTTTCAGGCCCAGGGAATGAGCCTGTGGGGGGTTGACAACACACTGGGCTCAGGCAGGACCTCAAGGAGCCGCCTCCCAGGCACATCTGACCAGGCCCCATTAAAACCTTCAATGATGGGACTTCCCTGGTGACGCAATGGTTAAGAATCTGCCTGCCAATGCAGGGGACACAGGTTCGAGCCCTGGTCCGGGAAGATCCCACATGCCACGGAGCAACTAAGCCCATGCGCCACAACTACTGAGCCCGCATGCCACAACTACTGAAGCTCATGAGCCTAGAGCCCGTCCTCTGCAACAAGAGAAGCCACCACGATGAGAAGTCTGCACACCCAACAAAGAGTAGCCCCCGCTCACTACAACTAGAGAAAGCCTGCGCACAGCAACGAAGACCCAATGCAGCCAAAAATAAATTAATTAATTTTAAAGATATAATAAATAAATAAAAACCTTCAATGACTTCCTAAAGCCCAAAGGAAGGGGTCTCAGCTTGCTGGCCTGGCCTCTGCCAACCATGATACTTCCCCTCCCTCCAACACACACACCTTGCATGGGCTGTTTCTGGCCTCTAGGCATTTGCTTCTGCCATTCCCTCTGCCTTGAATGCCATCTCTCCAGTATCAGCTCAAGAACTGCTTCCTCCGGAGAACCTTCCTGAAATCCCAGGCTGAATAAGATGTCCTTCCTTGCTCTCACCCACTACAGTGGGTCAAAACTACCTGCCCATGTATCTATTTCCTCCACCAGACTGTGAGTTCTCAAGCAGGGATTACAGAAATGAGCCCTAAGTAGGATAGGGTGGAAAGAGCGGTCTGGCCCACAGGCCAAGGGGCAGGGCTGGGGTGGGGCTCACGTAGTCAGCCAGGAAGGCCATGCCATTGGGGAAGCGCTTGGGATCAGGCACCAGGTTGCCTTTGGCATCACGTCCACCAATCCAGCAGTCATCGATGTTAAGGTATTCGTAGCCCAGGTCCCGCCATCCATCCTGCGCCAGCCGGTCAGCCATCTCCATGAAGAGCCGCTCACTGGCGAGGGGTAGGGGACAGGGCTGCTCAGTGGCCCAGCACGGGCCTAACCTTAACCCCACCCCCCTTCCTCAGAGCTTTTCAAACTTCTTAGATGCTCTGAGTGTGAATCCAGCCTACAAGTACCATGGCCTTGCTGTCAGCTGAGGACTAAGCCAGGTAACAAGTGTGAGGGGTACCAAGGATTATGTCATGAGCCATGAGCAGGGTGGAGCAAGAGGAGTGACGGGGCCCCCAAGCCAAGAAGCAGAACCGGGCCAGTGGGAAGCACGCGGGGTCCGGCCTGGCCCTTAACTGTTACCTCCTTTCCATAATCTCAGTGGCTGCGTCCACCACAGGGTCCCTGCCCCACAGACCTGAGGTCACCACAGAGGCCCCAAGCTGGTCATGAAGCTGAGTGTCAGAGGTCTCAAAAGTCACCTCTGGTTGCTTTCTCTCTGGGATGGGGGGCTCTAACCCTGCCCTCTTTCCTAGCTGACCCCCACTCGCTGCTCCCACTCTGTGAGGGCCCTAGGCAAGCCTGTTGGGTGGTGCCGACCTTACTCACCTGATGCAGTTCTTTGGGTCCTCGTTACAGTCAGTGTTGCAGCGGAAGCGTTCCCAGGCCAGCCAGCCCATGGGTGGCTTCCGCAGGAGCCCATTCTCCAGAACCAGCACCTGGGACACCAAGGCCAGCAAGAGCACTGCAGGGGGTTGGAAGGATAACTGTGAGTGGCTCCTATAGCTCCAGCCCTCACCCCACCCCATCCACATGCTGCCCAGCCCTGCAGAGGCTGCTGGCCTGCACATTAGGGGAACTAGACTCTCGCGCTTAAGGTGGAATGGGCTCTTCCTGCAACTCCTGGCTCCAGGAGTGCTGTGAGTGGGCGGACGGTGCCTGGGGTGGGGCAACGTGTTTGAGGCCCAGATTCCCACTTTGCTGTTACCACAGCAGTGCTGGAATTATCAAAAACTAACACCCTGAGGTCATATCCCTTCTACACCCTGACCAGCTCCCCCCACTCCATTCACACAGAACTTGACAGTACAGTGTAGCCAGACTCCAGGTCTCCTGAGTCCCATCCAGGGCTCTTTGTTCTCCACAGACACCCAAGAGGCTTCAGAAGGGCTTAAGAGGCCAGCCGGTTGGACCTGCACCCAGCCAGCTCACTTTCCCTCTAGGGCCTCAGTTTCTTTATCTGCAAGATGGAATCACTGTACTGACTTTACAGGGCTGCTCTTATTACATGTTGATGCTAATAAGATAGGGCCTCTGTGCTTTGGGGTAGAGGGGGTGCGCAAGGAAGAGGCCTCTTTGGAGGGGAACTGATTCCTAGGTGGGGAGCACCTCCTCCTTTCCTGGCCCACTTCCAAGAATGAGAGGAACATGTCTCCCCACATACCCACATCAGGGAAGGAGGCCCAGACGCCACAGGACTGGAACTTCCTCCAGGTAGCTCCCACCCCCAACTGGTCACCTACCCTCCCAAAGCCACCCCCATCCGTGTAGGTACCTGTCTTCAGCAACATCGCTCTGGACTCAGCGTCTCAGGACCTGACCAGATCTGCTGCTTTTACCAGCTCTATATGTTGGGCTCTGGAAGCTAAGAAACGTTAGAAAAGCACTGGCGTCACTACTGCCTGGCTAGCCCTGCCGCCCTTAACCTTGGGTGTGGATCCCACACTGGGTCCCCAAGCCCTCTCACCGCTCCCCCCCTCTACCCCAGCCATCACTTCCCCGAGCCCGGGTTCTTCCGGAGGAAATACTAAACAAGGTATCTTGGACGTTAGACCGCACCCCTTCTGCACTGCTGGGAACCCCGAGCGCCCAAGGGCGGCCCTCTGCCAGACTGGGGTCAGAGAGAGGCAGCGACAGGCTCGAGGACGCCCAGGAAGAACGGAAGCGGCGGGCCGGGACCAGGCTCCGTATTCCCTCCAGGTCTGGGTTGCCGCCCCCCGTCCCCAAAGACCGCAGGCCCAGCGGCCCAGCACGGGGACCCCAACCAGAGTCGTCCACATTTGACACTCACCCCTTCGAAGCCGCCTGCTTCGGTCTCCGGAACCAGCCACCACCGCAGTCACCTGATTCGCTTCCGGCGTTCCAGAGGGGCGGGGCCTCACTGCGCCAAACCTTCCCCGGAGGACCTAACAAAATCCCCCTAGCAACGTCCTGCCCCGCCCTCTACCGGCCCAGTAAGCCCTCGGAACCTCCCCAAGCCCCACCTCCTTCGATCTCCGGCTCTGCGCGCCCCCGAGGCAGGCACGAGCCAACCGCGGCTTCACGTGAAGCTAGTCCTTTCACCTCTGCTGGGTTCCCTGAAGGCGAGGATAGTGCCTGTAGATGATGCTCAATGAAGAGCTGTGGCGTGAATACCTGCTGGGGGCTTTTTAAAGAAAAATGGGAGAATGCCCTGAAGCAGGGCCCGTAGTAAGCCGCTCAAAAACAGTAGTGGCAGATGAATAGGCACCACGAGGAGGATGGGTGGGAGAAAGCAAACCAGGTGGAGGACACAGTTCCTTCAAAGCCAGGAGACTCTCCTTCCTTACCTGACACTTGGACCACCCATTATTCTTATCCAGGCACTTTGCATATTCCTTCCTCTTTCATTCATCAAATACTTATTGAGCAACCGCTAGGTACCAAGCACTTTATTCCTGGCACCTTCACTTGGATGATCACTGGGCATCTCAAACATAACTGGCCCCAGACACCTGCCACTTCCATGTCTCAGGTAATGGCAACTCTCCTTCCAGGAGCTCAGGCCAAAACGCTGGAGTCCTCCTTGCCTCTTCTTTCCCTCACTCCCTACATCCAACCTCTCTGCAAACCTTGCACTGCCTACCTTCAAAACCCATCCTGAATCTGGCCACCTCTCTCTACTCTCCCAGCCCCCATCACATCTTGCCTGTGTTACTCCAGCAGCCTCCTCACCGGTCTGCTTCCACCCACATTTATTCTCTCCTTAGCAGCCAGAGAAATCCTTTAAAACAGGGGTCCTCAACCCTCGGGCCGCGGACCGGTATCGGTCTACGGGCTGTTAGGAACCAGGACGCACAGCAGGAGTTGAGCGGCACAGCAGGAGGTGAGCGGCGGGCAAGCATGTGAGGCTTCATCTGCCGCTCCCCGCTCCCCATCGCTCTCATCACCGCCTGACCAGCCCCCCACCGACCCCGCTCCCCACTTCCGTGGATAAATTGTCTTCCACGAAATTGGTCCCTGGTGACAAAAAGGTTGGGGACCGCTGCTTTAAAACATAGCTCAAGCCCGTGTTCATTTCAGCCTGGAGTAACAGCCCTCACAGGTTTACAGAGCCCCAGGCCACACATTCTGACCCCACCTCCTGCTGCTCCTCCCTGCCCCCCTCCCCCCCTTGCAGTTCCTCAAACACAGGCCTCTGGGCCGTTGCACTAGCTGTTCCATCTGCCTGGAATACTCTTCCTCCAGATTTTCGCATGACTGGCTCCCTCATTTCCTTCACGTATTTCCCAAATGTCACCTTCTCAGTGAGCCCTACCTTGACCATTCTTTTGAAAATTGCAACCGCCCTACTGCCCCAACTCCCAGTCTCCTTGCCCCTGCTCTATATTTTCCACAAAATTTATTGCCTTCTAACACATTTATTATGGTTGCTATTACTTTTTAAAAATTTATTTATTTTATTTTTCGGCTGCCTTGGGTCTTCCTTGCTGTGGGCGGGCTTTCTCTAGTTGTGTCGAGCCGGGGCTACTCTTCATTGTGGTGCACGGGCTTCTCATTTCGGTGGCTTCTCTTGCTGCAGAGCATGGGCTCTAGGCGCGCAGGCTTCAATAGTTGTGGCTCGCGGGCTCAGTAGTTGTGGCACACTGGCTTAGTTGCTCTGCGGCATGTGGGATCTTCCCCGACCAGGGCTCAAACCCATGTCCCCTGCATTGGCAGGTGGATTCTTAACCACTGCGCCACCAGGGAAGCCCATGGTTTCTCTTATTAACTGAATAAAAGTTAATGGGGGAGACATAACAGGAAATAAAAGCATGAGTGTAGGGAAGCTTTTCTTATAAGTGGTTAGTGCTATAATGAAAATACAACCCAGGGATGTGACAGAGACCTGCAGGTAGGCTACTTTCTCAAGGCCAGGGAGGGGACATTTGAGCTGAGACCTAAACGGTGTGAAGGAGCCCTGAGGAGTTAGAGCGGAGGGGCAGGCTTGAGAAGGAAGCGCATTCTAGGCTGCAGGAACTGCAAGGGCAGAACTCTGACGTGGGCACCAGCAAATTCATGGGCAGGTGTTCTGAGCTCACCGGCTTCCAGGGCTGCTGGGAAACCCTAGCCTCCTGCGTTTGGTTGTGCACTCCTGCAACCTTCACTGCAGGCCTAGCTGTCGACTGACTCCAGGCAGAGTCTGGGCGCTGAAGTTGCGTTTCAGGCCGGCGGGAGTGGCGGAAGCAGAAATGGATAATCCCCAGAAGCAGAGGTCTGAGCGACGCCAGGTGCCGGGTTGGGTGGCTGGGAAGCTGGGCCGGGCCTCGCGGGCTGGATAGGAGCCCGCCCAGAGGAGGCGTCTGAGCCGAGGCCGTCCCAGGCTTGGCTCTGCGGGAGAAGTGGGCCGGGCGGGGAGAGGGGGACTGGAGGGGGGAAGGGAAGGTCTCCGAGTTCTCTGGGAGGTGGACTGGGTCCAAGGCCCCCGGACGGCCTGAGGTGGGACTCTGCGCTCGAGGCCTCCCGCCACTGACCAGCACTGTGGCTCAGGCGGGTCACGGCCTGTCGGGCCTCAGTTTCCCTCGGGCATGGATCGCGGGGCGGCTTCGCGGATCGCGAGGCCTAGTGAGTCGTGGGCGGGGAGGGGCGGGGGCGGTAACTCGAGCCTCCCAAGCGGGGTCTTTCGGCTCCCGTGGCCAAGTTAGCGGCCCGGGCGGAGGCGTGGGGTCCCGAGCCGGAATCGCCCCTGGCCGCGGCCGCAACCCACCCCGCAGGTCGTCCTCTTGGGCTTCGGGGGCGCGGAGGTGAGAGCGGGCCCGGCGGGCTCGAGAGGCGGCGGCCTCCGGGAGGGCGTGGCCCGCGGGGACGTGGCGGGACAGCTCCGTGCGCGATGGGGAAACCGAGGCGGCCGCCGCACCCGGAGTCTGCGGCGCTGGCCGGGCAGTTCCCGGTGAGGCGACCCTGTTTCAGGGCGACAGCGGGTTAGGGGCTCCCAGCGGTGGCCACCGGCCAGGGAGTCCCAAGCCCCAGCCCGCCGCTCCTCTAACAAAAGAATTCAGAAAAACGCGGCGCACCGGCTTCCCGCCGGGGTTGAAGTCCGGGCCTCGCATCCCTGGAGTGGGGAGGTGGGTGGAAGACGCCTGTCCCCGTGAGGGGGTGCGGAGACAGTTCGGTGGGCTCCGGATCCCCTCTCCGCGCCCCGGAGCTGAGGCCACTCCTCGAGGAAACATCTGTGTTCTCCCCCCACCCCACCCCCGCTTCTCCTCGACCACCATCGGAGAATGGCCCTTCCCCATCTCAGGACCCTGCTTGCTTCTCTCCATAGCCCTTGTCAAGACCGGTCCTTACGTTATTTATTATTTAATTAATTTAAAAATTCACTAATTATTATTTATTTTTGTCTTTTTTTTTACAGCGTGTCTCCCCCGCTGAAATGTAGGCTCCAGGAGGGAGGGACTTTGTTTTGTCCACTGTTGTAGTCACAGTTATTTTAACAAATAGTTTCGGAGGGCCTTTCCAAGCCCTGCAAGGGGCTGGATATTGGGGTTTACACTGGGAGACATTCTGGGGCTGGGGACAGCGGTGTAAACACAAAGGAAATCATTGCGGGATGAAAACAGAAGTGAGGGGGTTGCTGGTTGCGTCACCTTAGATCAGAGCACCTTCGTGATCAGTACCACCTTAGACATAGTGATCAGGACAGGCCTCTCAGATTAGCTTACTTGAAGACCACAAATAAACTGTGACAAGTGCTAGAAGGGAAAAGCAAGAAGCCATGAGGGCATTTAACTCTGACCTAGCATTAGAGGGCAGGGCAGTGAGGTCTGAACAGTGATGGTCAGGACAATGGGACTCAGCTCCTTAAATTGCCCGTAAGTTCAGGGCCTGGGTGGTCCCGTGGTGGTTGGGGGGGCGATTATCAGGGGTCAGGGAAGGCTTCCTGGAGGAGGTGGTGGTTTCATTTGGCCCCAAAGCCTGAGTAGGAGTTTTCATCCTTTAGGATGGGTTGACTGGGTTTGAGAATTCTTTTGCAGGTGTCCCAGAAACCACGTGGTCAAAGGGCTGAGCCGTGTGGCCAGACAAGAGAGGCCCCTGCCTTTGCCCAGTGAGCTCTGCTGGTAAGTGGGTCATTGCCAAGGCTTGCCCCCAAAGGGTGGGAGGGAATCAGGAGACCAAGCTCTGCTTCTCGCTGGCCGTGTGACCGTGGGCAGTTCACCTTCACTGTCCTGACCTCAGTTTTCTGTGAGTCAGGAGGACAGTTGGATGAGATGCCACTTGTGACCTGTGGGGCACCAACGTTCAGTGGTTGAGGTTGATCCTACTCAGCCGTGCCCTGTGTTTGTA
This sequence comes from Phocoena sinus, assembly GCF_008692025.1. Taxonomy (NCBI): domain Eukaryota; kingdom Metazoa; phylum Chordata; class Mammalia; order Artiodactyla; family Phocoenidae; genus Phocoena; species Phocoena sinus. Next base: position 7,029,198 of record NC_045772.1, on the reverse strand, counting down.
CTTCGCTCTTATTTACTGAGCTGGTCCCTGTCTGAACCCACAATGATGGAGGAATGAGGCAGGCCTGCCCCACCCCAGCCCTATCTGGCCCTGAAGGCTACTAAAGGACAGCTGTGCCATTAACAAATGAGAGGCCAGCAGGGGTCCACAGGGCTCACAGAAACCCTGGATGTTTGGCTTCAGGGCTGGAGCTAAGGGGCCCTCAGATTAGGGGATGGTTTAAGCACAATGTTTTTTATGAGTTTGGGGTCCATTTCAGCTCAGCTGATGCCTTTTCCTTTGGGTTTTAAACAGCTCTGTCAAAGCCCTGCCATACCTCCTGGTCTGATACGATCACATTATCCTTTTCTCTGAGTCCTCTGATGTCCAGTTTTTTGCATGATCCTCACAATAGTCCTTTGAGAGAAAAGGCAGGGGAGACTAGTCCATTTCACAGATGAAGACACTGAGAGCCTCAGGGCACAGCAAGTGAGAAGAGCCCACAGCCCTGGGGCCCAGGTTTTTCCAGAGCCAGTGCTCTTTTTCCCACAGGGACACAAGGGCTGCCTCCCTCTGATCTGTGTCTACCTCTCTCACCTCACAGTTCTTATGCGAGCCATGAAGCTGAACGAGAGGAGTGTGGCCCACTACGCCCTGAGCGACTCCCCAGCAGACCACGCAGGCTTCCTGCGCACTTGGGGGGGCGCAGGGACTCCACCCACCCCCAGTGGCACTGGCCGAAGGTGCTGGTTTGTCCTTAAAGGCAACCTGCTGTTCTCCTTTGAGAGTCGAGAGGGCCGGGCCCCACTGAGCCTAGTGGTGCTGGAGGGCTGCACAGTGGAGTTGGCCGAGGCTCCCGTACCTGAAGAGTTTGCCTTTGCCATCCGCTTCGACGCCCCTGGAGTGCGCCCACACCTGCTCGCGGCAGATGGGCCAGCTGCCCAGGAGGCCTGGGTGAAGGCACTGTCCAGGGCAAGCTTTGGCTACATGCGCCTGGTGGTGCGTGAGCTGGAGAGCCAGTTGCGTGATGCCCGCCACAGCCTGAACCTGCATCGCCACTCATCCTGGAAGGCCATTACCAGCCGCTGTAAGCCCCAGGCTTCTGACCACTGGTCTGCTGGTCTGGAGAACGGTCACTCCCTCTCCAGAGATTGCAGCCCTACGGCCTTGGTGGAAGAAGGGGGCAGCAGGCCAGCAGGGCGGGGCTTGGCCGAGTGGGAGTTGCAGGGCCCTGCCAGCCTCCTCCTAGGCAGGGGGCAGAGCCCCGTGTCCCCTGAGACTTCCTGCTTCTCTACTCTACATGACTGGTATGGCCAGGAGATTATGGAGCTGAGGCGGGTGTGGCTGCAGAGTACCCAGGGGAGCCAGCCAGAATGTGAGGAACGGGATAGGCCCTGAGCCTGGGCCCTTCGGGTTCAGCCCTTGTCCTGCAGGTCACGACACCAGGGCCAGTGCTTTTTCAAGAGTTTAATGTTTACTGGTTTCTGAAGTTGCTGTTGGATGTGAGTTCTCCCCTTCCTATTTTTAGGCTTGCTCCAGGTTCCAAATCCACCCTCACACCTAGAGGGGACTGAGGAATCATTAACTTTCAACCCCTTTATTTCCTGAGGGCCAGAGAGGAGAGGTGGCTTGCTCAGCAGCCACAGACCTAGGTCTCCTGACTGCCCCTCTCTTAGGGGATATTAATGAAATGGAGGAAGTGGGGAATATTACATGACCACAGGCCGCTCTGCCTTTCACCTACACACGATTCTACAGACACAATTTCCAACATGGGGAATCTTGTATAAATACCAGAAGTTGGCTGCAGTGTTGGCTTGAGGGACTGATATTGTCAGAAAAAGTGGATTTACTGTGTTATGGGCCTTTCTGGAGCCCGGCTCATCCTGAGTGATGAGAAGATTGGGCATGGGACCCCCACTCTGCAATTTGGACAGGACCCTTTGGAGGGAGAGGGCACTTGGCCAGTCAAGAGGGATTTATCCTGCTCCGAAAGTGTTAGGGCCCCATCTTCTTTCCCTGGCTGCCCTGTCAACAGATGGTGCTTGGTCATTGCCCCAGGAGGGCCAGTAGCTTTTATATGTCAGCAGAAATCCTTCCTGTACTGTGTCCTCAGCTGCCAAGTGGGAAGCTGAAGTGGGGAGGCAGTGAGGATCCCTGGGAAAGCCAGTTTCTTACTTTGGTTTTCAGTCCTGGGCCTCTAGGAGCTTGGGCACAGGCTTCCTGGCACGCTGTGATAAACTCGTCTCTCTTGGCTGGACCCCCAGAGAGATGCTCCTCATCCTGAAACCCCCTAGGAACTCGTGCACAGTCTTGCTTGGCACCCAGTGTGTGCCTGCCAAGATCCTCTTGTTCCTACTCTCACCAGCATGGTGCCAAGCATTTGCTTTATCGATTGTTCTGAGAGGAAAAGTGGCTGGTTGGACAGAGCCAGAGGCCAGATCAGCCTGATAGCCTAGGGGTGTGGTGGAAGTGGCTGGATGGAAGATGCAGAGCCTGGTCCAGTCATCCCCCTCCTCCGATATACACAATCTCCCCCTTCTTAGCCTCTCTCCCTTATTGGGGCCTTGGACAGCCTGAGCTAAAGGCTTCGGCTCAGAGCCTCTTAAGTCCAGGAGGCTGACATGCCGTCCAGGGTCCTGGACCAGTTCCTAGGAAGCCAGGCCTGTTTCCCAAGAATAGGGGCCACCTCCCCAGCCCTGTATGGGAGCCCCACAGCCCTGATGCGCCTTGTTTGATACACAGACACTACGGGCTTTTTGTTATCTTGCTTATTGTCACAGTGCTTTTTATACGATTAAAACATTATGTTTTTTTATTACTTATTTTGGCTCAAGTTTACTTTAGCAATCACCTGGACAGTTTGTGTGAAAGCCCCCATTTTTCCCCTTTTCAGATATATTTTCCATTTAGCTATACATAACATACCTTGGCATGAAATAAAATTCCAAAATCATTCAAGTAGCACAAGCAACAAATTTGTATTTTTTAATTGTTTTTAAAAATACAATAGTTTGAAGTTCAATTAAAGTGTTTTCTCATTTCAACAACCCCCTGCTCTGCCACGCCCTGGCGGTCCTGGGTGCCGCAACGATGACAGAAATCTGAAGGCTTCACAAGGACAACGCCAGTCAGGTGGCCCCGCCCACCAGGCCCGGAATGAGGGCTGTACCAGGCCCTTGGCGTCATCTTCCTGACGTCACCATGTCGGGCCGCAACAGGAACTAGGCGCATTGCGCAAGTCTGTGAGCTGGACCTCTCGTCTGATCCCTAAAGCCTCGCGAGGCTTCGGGCGGCGTTCTTCCCGAGAGCGGCACGGAGCCGGGTGGTGGGGTGCAGGTACCCGGACGAGGGGGGAGCTGGGAGATGGCGTCCGGAGCGAGTCGCTGGCTGGCGTTGGCACCCGTCGGATCTGGGGCTTTCCGGAGCGGGCTGAGCCTGGGGAAAGGTGGCGATGTCTCCGCCGGACGGGGCGGCTTAGTTCGGAGTCTGGTACCATCGAGGTCAGTCATCGTTACTCGCAGCGGCGCCATTTTGCCCAAACCGGTGAAAGTGAGTGTCTGCCTGGAGGCGGGGCGAAGGGGCCGAGGACAGTCATTGTGGGGAGTGTGTGCGGGCTCACGCTGATTGATAGGAGCAAAGGCCAGTCGAACGACCGCCTTAGACCGGAAGACGGATCAAGGACAAAGTGTTGCGCTGATGCGCTGCTAATTTTGACAAGTGGGAAGAAATGGTCGGGTTAGATCCGGGAGTTGAGCAGGGTGCGTGGAGACAGACGGGGGGCAAGAGCAGAGAAAGACGGCACTTAGCACTAGCTCATCGTGAGGAGTGCGGTGCCCTGGCTCTCCGGAGCCACAAGACTCCGCTTTATGCATCCAGTATAGACAAGTCATGTAACCTCTCTACCATAGAGTTGATGGGATGAAAAACGAATTGTGGAATGATTTTGTAAATAAAGGGTAAGTGGGACAGACCTTATCTTTTTGCGAGTTTTGACCTAGTATTTAATTTCATGTGATTGGGTGTGCAGAGAATTATTACCATCAGTGTTTTTACAAATGAAGAATCTGGGGCCAGACTAGTGAAGTCAGTGTCCAAAGCTAGCAGCTGACTTAGGTTCCGGAACTCAGATTTCCTGCTGGTACAACTCCCACCAGATCCTATTTTTTCCCACCACTGTGTTATCATATGCCCTCAGTACCCTTGGAGTTTTCTCAGTAAAATAGGAACAGCCCCTTATGCCAAGTAAGTTTGCTTTTTTTGACTCCAGCGCTGTGTGAGACTTACAAAACATTCTTTAAAAGCTAGTCTGGCCGACGCAAGCTCACACAAGGGGAGTTCAGGGTTGTTTCACAGCAGGAAGCACGGTCATGTTGGGGAAGAGCTGCCTTTAAAGAGGCACAACTGAAGAGAAAAAACAACTTTTTTTTGAAACTCCGTAGGAAGATATGAGAGGAAATGTTGAAATTTTACTGAAACTCCGCCAGTGCATTTAAATAGCTAGTCTTTTAATATAAAGACATGTTCAATTTTCAAAACATATTTCTAAAATTTAATGTAGTGAAATCAAATTTCTCAGGCATCAGGGAACCAGTTAAAGAACTGTATAGAATATCCCTTCACTGTACATGTTCATTTTTTTGTAATCTGTTTTCATGTATTTAGTAGTTTATTCAAGGAGAGCTGAACTCTATTCCCTAGTCCAGCTCATAGTACTTTCTCACCTGTTTATGAGTATCTGCAAGTAATTAATAGGTTGTGCCCTAACTTTTAGATGTCCATGAATGCCTTGTACTTTTCTTACAAGTGCACAGTTTTTTTTTTTTTTTTTTTTTTTTTGCTGTACGCGGGCCTCTCACTGTTGTGGCCTCTCCCGTTGCGGAGCACAGGCTCCGGACGTGCAGGCTCAGCGGCCATGGCTCACGGGCCCAGCCGCTCCGCGGCATGTGGGATCCTCCCGGACCGGGGCACGAACCCGCGTCCCCTGCATCGGCAGGCGGACTCTCAACCACTGCGCCACCAGGGAAGCCCAAGTGCACAGTTTGATGGCCATAAAATCACTTTATCTCTTCTTGTGATTTTTTTTCTTGCTCTGAACTTTTCCAAGGACTTTAAAATCAAGTTGCATGGATCTCAGGTCCACAGGAGGGAATGCTCCTGAGAGGGCCAGGCCTTCTGTGGTCCTACTGGAGTGGGCTCTGGCGCTCACAGCCACCACTTTGACCCTCTGCAGATGTCCTTCGGCCTTCTCCGTGTGTTCTCCATTGTGGTCCCCTTTCTCTATGTCGGGACGCTGATTAGCAAGAACTTTGCTGCGCTGCTTGAGGAGCATGATATTTTTGTCCCAGAGGATGATGATGATGACGACTAATAGGTAAGACTTGCTTTTGATGCAGCTGTGATGCAGTTTGGCCTGGTAGCAGAATCTGAACACTCGAAGCAGAAGCACAGACTTTTAATGCACTGACTCTTGGTGACTAATGTTTTTATGTCACCTTTTCCCTATGCTGGATGAAGGAAACTATCTTATTGACTTACAGATTCACTGGCGTCTCTTCCAACCAGGTTGGATCGCAGCCAGCCTTTTCTATTTGCCCTTTTATGTACACTCAATTTTCTCAACCCACAAATATTATTGACAATTTAATATGCCTTACACACCCACCACAAACAACTTCATTTCACCAGCTCCACATTGAAATTTAGGAAGTGCAGGCCCTCATCAGTGAGCTCTGGTTACCAAGCTCTGCACCGGCACAGCCTGTACACGGGCACTGCCGCCTGGTTCATACACTGCTCACAAACCCTTCCCCTGTGCCAGTTCCATCCAGCTGTCTTGTGCTGACTTCCTGTGCCCTAATGCAGCCAGTTCCATCCAGCTGTCTTGTGCTGACTTCCTGTGCCCTAATGCAGCCAGTTCCATCCAGCTGTCTTGTGCTGACTTCCTGTGCCCTAATGCAGCCAGTTCCATCCAGCTTTCCTGTGCTGACTTCCTGTGCCCTAATGCAGCCCTAATGGCTGCATTACCGTTATAAACAAGGACCCTCCTGACGCTTTAGTGTGGCATTTAAGGTTTGCGATGATCTGGTCACACCTGTTCTTCCAGCCTTATCTTCCATATTCCCAACCACATACCTATCCCCAATATTCACTATCTCTTGAGTTACTCTCTTGCCCACTCCCAGTGGCCCATTATTCCTCCCAATTGAAAGATTGTTTCCCACTGCTCTCATTTCCACCAATTCTTCATTATCTTTGATGAAGTCTTTCCTCCGTTTGAAAGTGACAGCTCTGTCCCCTAACTGACCAGTACCTCTTGTGACAGTCAGTATTATATGCTTAAGATATACCCTAAACTCTACTTGACCATATTCTTGCTGCAGGGAACAGGTCTTTTTTTTTTTTGTGGTACGCGGGCCTCTCACTGTTGTGGCCTCTCCTGTTGCGGAGCACAGGCTCCGGACACGCAGGCCCAGTGGCCATGGCTTACGGGCCTACCGGCTCCGCGGCATGTGGGATCTTCCCGAACCGGGACACGAACCCGTGTCCCCTGCATCGGCAGGCAGACCCTCAACCACTGCGCCACCAGGGAAGCCCTGGAACATGTTTTTTTATACCTTTAGGCCCCCAGTGCCTGGTCTCTGGTGAATGTTCAGTATATATATGAATGAATAATTGAATGTACTCAAAACTGCCTATCTCCTGCCATGTTTGGTAGAACCACTGTATGGAATTCTTTCAGTATATGGTAAGAGGACGGCTCTGTCACCCAACTGACTGCTGCTTTCCTTTCTTGCAGGGCGTGGAGAAGTATAGAAAGGAGAAAGCCCTAACTTAAGAAATGGTGATGCTCGCAGCCTCTCCTCCTTCCCTATCAGCAGATGGGCCCAGGGAAAGCCCTCAGCTTCCCAACCCCAGTGAAGCCTCCTGCATGGTCTGTGACCATAGCTCAGATCCCCAGGCTCCGGGAGGTTCCTGGAGATGTGCTATCCACTGAGCATAATCAAATTGTGAATAAACATAATAAACCTCAGCTCTGTATGACTGAGTGATGGCTGAAGTTTCGTAATACAAGTAGGCTCTAGTTGCAGTTTCTTCACCCTGCTGTCCTATCTGTATCAGCTGAACAAATAGGTCTTTGATTTACAACCCAGGGCCTCCAGGCCCCTATGGATCCACAAAGTAATCATGGGGACCTGGGACCAATCTTTGTTTACAAAAGCCCAATGGCTGCACAGGCTAACTAAAGGCTCAGCTTTTGTGCTGAGTAACACTGGCTAGTTATCCCACGCAATCAGAAGAAGCTTTGATTGTTTAAAACTCCTTGAGAAATACCACTTATTAGAATTCTTTCAAAACTTGGATTCCTTAGATGAAAAAATAATAAAGGGCAAGAGAAAACCAAATACCGTATGCTAACACATATACATGGACTCTAAAAAAAAAAATGGTCATGAAGAACCTAGGGGCAAGACGGGAATAAAGACACAGACCTACTAGAGAATAGACTTGAGAATACGGGGAGGGGGAAGGGTAAGCTGGGACAAAGTGAGAGAGTGGCATGGACATATATACACTACCAAACGTAAAACAGCCAGTGGGAAGCGGCCGCATAGCACAGGGAGATCAGCTCGGTGCTTTGTGACCACCTAGAGGGGTGGGATAGGTAGGGTGGGAGGGAAATGCAAGAGGGAGGAGATATGGGGATATATGTATATGTATAGCTGATTCACTTTGTTATACAGCAGAAACTAACACACCACTGTAAAGCAATTATACTCCAATAAAGATGTTAAAAAAACATAACAATAAAGGGGTTGCTGGTGCTGAAAAATTTAGGAATCATCAGGGTGACTGTACCTATAGATACTGAACCCCTTTCTCCAGCATTTAGACTGTCCAGGGAAGGAACAGAGAAGACTACCATCCAAAGCAAACAGATCAGGTCTTTAACCTGGGTCAAGATTTATTCTTATCGCTAGAGCCACACTCCATTTGCAAAGGGAATACTTCTGTGTGTGCACCGAACAGCTGTGTCCCCTAGCAGGATGCCTGATTGACAAGGAAGTTAATTTCATCTTTAGGACCAGTGCTTGTTGCGGACAGGGGGTTAGGCCTCTGAGCAGCCATTTTCTTCAGAACCCAGGGAAAAACAGCCCAGCTTGTCAGCTCTACTTCTGGGCCTCTTCGTGCTGCTCGGATCCTCCTCCAGTAGCAAGAGCTGGCTAGTTTTGGATAATCTGTGCCATTACACCAAAATATCCAATCCTGGGGGCTGTAGAAACAGCTAAGTTAACAAAGCCATCCAGCATCACACCCAGAACGGCAGTTTCTGAGCAGATGGCCTCACCGTTCCTGTTTACCAACATGCAAGGCTCTGAGAAAAGAGAATCTAATTTACTGGAAACACCACACTTCAGGAGACGGGAAAGAACAGGCGGTGTGTTCAACTTGTTCAGACAAAAAGTGAGACTGCAGAAGTAGAGCTTCTCATTGGTTCACCAATGGAATTCTATCATGAAATGACCATCATATATTGTTTATTTGTGCTCTAAAATATTTAAATATCAACATGCACTTTTCCATTGAGAGATTTCACGGGTCGTGCCCAACATAGAACTTGGACAGGAAATCCTTTGGCCTTGGTGCTTCTGTTTCATGGAAAAACCGCATAACGTGTGTCCGCTGCTTCCACACTTTAATTGTTTCTTCCAGTTCCATCTTTCCCTGCACAAGTGAGGGGAGAGGTCTTCAGTCAGAGTGGTTGAGTGAAAGGAATACAACACTGGAGGCCAGGACTCGATTCTCTGCCCTGGCACTGACTTGCTGAGTGACCTTGGGCAAGTAACATACTGCATCTAGACCATACTTTCTGCATCTGGAAAATGAGGTGGTTGGACTAAGTAATTCTGAGACCTTTCAAATACTCCTTAACTCTCTGGCTGACTGGTTCCAAGAGGAGACTTTAGGTCACCAGGCCTCTGCCCCGACTGCCTAACCTGACTGGCTTAATTTACATTCCTGCTTAACATTCTTTCCGTGTTATTTACTGGCCCATATGCTGAAGTTGCCACTGACGCCAATGAGACGGACCAGAGAGACAGAATCAGGCCCAGGATCTGACTCCATGGCCTGCTCTTCTAGCTGAAAACTGGCAACCAGGTGAAGCAGTAACTTCCAGGGATGAGGTTCAAGAAGAGTTCAAACTTTCCTCTGTTTTTAGTTTTAAAATGTAAGCCCCAGTGGATTTTCCCTTGAATAATCTTATAATCTATTTAACCAGGTGAGAACCTCCAGGTTGAACTATTCCTTTGAAACACTATGTAACAGTTGCTGACCTAGTAGTTGCTTTTAAACCTGGAGATAAAATGTTCATCTGAGAAGACTGAGAAGCTTTGGACAAATTGGCTGCTCTTTAAATCAGTCAGGGAGAGTTAGTTACCTTAATGACTAGAAGATCAACCACCCTGGGGTCTATGACGTGGGCATTCTTCATAAACATTTCTCGGACTTTATCCCGTCCCTGTTTCACAGAGATGTCTAGCTGGAATAAATGCACTAAAGAAAAAACATGATTCAGGGTAGAGATGGTTAAAACATGTTTTTAAAAAAACTGAGTCAACGGCTAGTCATTGAACACATAGGTTGCCCATTCATTCCATTCACCAAATACTAGCCTGACCTTAAGCTAGGTGCTTGAGGATGTGAAGAAGCGTGAGATATGGCACTTGCTCTCAAAGAGCGTATTTGTTTGGGGAGACAAGCCCACTGCATTTGAAGAGGCAGTATAGCACAGTTCAAGAACAACCTGGGTTCAAATCCCAGCTCTGTCACTTATCAGCTATATGATTCTGTGTATGTTCACTTCTCTACGCCTGAGTGTATTTATTTGTGAGTGAAGTAAGGATGACAACAGCACATATAACTACAGAGCTGTTGTGAGGATTCTATGAGAGAACGGTGCCTGGCATGGAATAAGCTCTCAATAAATGTTAGCATCATTATTCCATGGAACAGCTGACAGAAGATGACATGGCTGAAGTTAACGTACAGTGGCGCGGTGGAGGCTTGTGCACCACGCAAGCTTAAGAGCTGAGGGAGACTGCTGAGCGTGCAGGTAGGGAAAGGTGTCAATCCAGCAAACGATTACTACCATATCAGGTTCTCTGGAGGAAAGAGAGGAGTTTAAGATGTAGCTCCTGCTCTCTAGGTCTTAAATCCATGAGTGCAAATATTAAAATCACAGTATCCAGCAGTCCCTGACTGAGTGCTAAAATAGTGGCACAGACTCAGTGACCTGGGAGGTGGACAAGGCATATAGATGTCCTTTGAAAATTAGGTGTTTTTATTCTCATCCTCTGGCAGTTGGACTTCAGTGGATTTGCTCATGGCAAGGACATGAACAGGGCCTTGTGTGGTAGGTGGAATAAGGACAGAAGAGGGGCACACGAGGCTCAGGGGACAGCATAACCAAGGCTCACAGGCTAGAATGAGCACTGTGGTTGAGAAGAGCAGTGGGCGCATTTGGTGAGGATACCCTGTGGTGTGGCCATTCCTGTGACATGTCCACTCTCGTCTATGGAACTATCACAACCAGCTCTGAAAACCATGAGGGCTATCTAGTGACTGAATTAATCAACAACAAAGTTTGAATCTTTAATTATACTCATAACTTAGTGATGGCAATAGAAAAATAAAACTTCTGCTGAGGAAGAGATCATGCCAGGCTGATTCAACCAAAGAATAAGCAAGAGCAGAAATCTAGTAGGAGAAACTGCATCCCAGCTTTGTAGGTAAGTGTTAACAGAGAAGACGGAGGATCACATGAGAAAGAACTCAGTATCCAGTGGTGTGCTGGAGCAGGCTGCCATGGTGAGCCAATTATACACATCTCTTCCCAAATCGGCCGTCACTGACTTCACTTTGATAGCTTAAAATCAACTGTGGTGGGAGTATTTACATCATTGAAAGTGGTAGACACTATAAATCTAGATTTCCTGACAGAGAGTTAGCTGTTAACCACCACAGTATCACATGTGGAATTTTAGAAAAGAGCAAACAAAGGGACCATAAGAAGACAGAGACACAAATTAATGCAAACTAATATGGATCCTGGAATTTAGAATCTTACCACTAGAGGACCGTGGGGACTTGCCTTAAGTCAGACTACTGGTCCCTGGCAAACATGGGCCTAGAATCCAGGTTGCTTATTGGTTTTTAATTTACAATTTTGTGCTCTTTTAAGGAAAGGAGTATGAAGAATCTTCCCCTGCTATCAGTGCTTACCTTTCCTGCATTTTCATATTAGAATCCTGCCCAACCTTGGGAGAGAAAAGCGAGGTGCCTCTGTGCATACTGGGGGAGCTGGTATCCACCGACTCCCATTCCACAAGATCTCCTGAACCACACACCAGCGCACTGGGTGTATGAATCTTCTCCTCAGGAAAACATTCACAGGCACAAATGCAAAGTTTTGCCTACAGTGTCAGTTCACGGATCCCTGAATGCCCATCTTCCCAGGTTAAGAATCCTTGTCTCTAAAGAGGCAAATTCATAGCTTTGTACTAGTCATCCTTCTCCCACCTCAACCCCCTGAACACACCCCCTCCACCAGTGAGAAAGGCTGCAGGAAGGCAAACAGGAACAGCCTAAGCTATAGCCCACTGAACTGTTCTTTGGTCTAAATCAGTGGTTGTCAAACCAGTAACGATTTTTGCCCACCAGGACATCTGGCAACATCTGGAGGCATTTTTGATTATCACAACTAGGGGGGAGAATGCTAATGGCATCACTGGGTGGAGGCCAGGGATGTTGCTAAACATCCCACAATGCACAGGACAGTCTCCACAACAAAGAATTATCCAGCACAAATGTCACTGCTGAGAAGCCCTGGAGTAAATCATTTCCAACTGTTCTTTCTCAACTCAAAGACTCCTGGCTTAATCTTCGAATCCTGCATATTTTAATTTCGATTTGAAAAAATCTGAGAGGCACAAAAAGAAGATATGGAAGTGTCCCTTTTGGATGAAGGTGACTTCCATAGTCTGTGTGTTTTCAAGTTATTGTTAAGGCTTTTCTGAGTCAGGGAGGCTCTGACAGGTTAGGAAGGATGACACTGATATGGTTCTCAGCCGTCTGCTCCAATTCATTTTGGTAGCATTCATACCAAGTGCTGAGAGATCCTTAGATGGGAAGGCAGCATGGTGTGATGAAAAAAGAACATGGGATCTGGGGTCAAACAAGCTGGGTAAGGTCTCCACACATCATGAACTAGGACCTTGCCTGGGGTATAGCCTCCTCAGTCTATTTCTTCATCTACAACGTAGGGAAGACAATAACCTCTTACCTAACTCCTTTACAAGAATGTGGCGAAAATCAAGTGACAACATCTTATAAACAGTAAAGCATTGATACTGATGTTAACTATTAAAAATTTCAGCACTTACTTCCCATACCTCTATTACATTTTGGGTTTTAATGATCTGGTTATATATGCCTATCTTCCTGACTAGACCATAAGACCCTGGAAGGCAGGGTTGTGTTTTAGTCACTTTCATATCTCTCTAGGCACCCAGTACTGACCCTGTAGTACAAGAGGTACCCAATGAAATGGAAATTAAACAAATGAATAGTTTCTATAGAAGGTCTCCTGTTGTGCTGTAACCAGCAAGCAGCATGTAGTATTTCTTCAAAGGAGGGAATCCAAGGCAGTTTCGTCTGTGCTCCCATGCGGAGGCAACCACCCAGGCAAATGGCACTCTGTTCCACAAGCGCAGCATAACTGGCTCCCGTGAGATTCAGGGAAAACTACAGCAGAAGCTGAGCCAAGTGTAACAGCTGGACAATCAGGGTCTGAAGTCTGGCTCTTCCACTTACTAACGGTGTGAGTGAGACAAGTTTATGTGCCTCAGTTTTCTCATCTGTAAGACAGGGAAATGATTAGAACCCACCCTAAAATGAGGCAATGTAAAGCATTTAGCATAGTGCTGGGCCATATGTATGCATTTCAATGAATGTTAGTTATTATCAATACTTTTACTTATTCCCAGTCCTTAGTTTGGATCCTCAGCTGGAATCCCCAATGATGGATGTCATGACACCAGTGTACACACAGGCCTGAGAAAACGACAAGCTACAGATCACTGATCCTCCCCACTGACCCCCCCGCCAACCTCCCCCTGCTCTACAGGCTCCTATAACCCCCTGCCTTCTCCTCTTCTCAGGACCCTTCTGACTGTGGGCTTATCTTCTCAAACAGTATTTGAGGGAAAGTCTTGGAGGGTGTTGATTTTGAACGAGCTAGATACCTGGGTTCTATCCTCAACTCAGTCACTGATTTTTACCCTTTGCCAACTATTCTTTCTGCCATCTGGGTCTTGTTCCCCATCTGTCCCCTGAAGGCATGTAAATCTGTAGTCCCTGAACCGCCCGGATCACTCCAGTTTCTCCCTCCCTTGTATCCTGTGGGTCTTAAGTTATGGTCATGGGCAACCTCTCAAAAAGTCAGCTTGAGGACAAGTGACACTGGAGCAGACCCAGCTCCCGTACATTAAAGAGCTGGGTTCTGCACGGAGTGTAAGGCCTACACATAATAGTAACAATAATAACAAGACAGCAGTAGCAGCCAGCACTTAATGAGTGTCTTAAGTGTCAGACACTACCCTAAGCACTTTAGATGCATTCACCTATTCAACAGAGCAACTCTCTGAAGAAGGTACTATATATTACCATTTTACAGATGAGGAAACTGAGGCATAGTGAGATGAAACAACTTGCTCAGGGTCACACAGCTACTAAGGGGAAAGTGGAGGCAAGTCCATGTAACCACCACATTCTACTCTTCTCACACACAGGCAAGGAAGTGGCACCCTAAGGGGTGCTATGGCGCTCCAGCTCACTTAAAAACACGATGAAACACACTAAATCAAATCAACAAAATTACCAAATATCGACAGTCCCTGACATCTGTACTGCCCTTGACAGTTCAGATGGGATTTTCCCCAAGTTTTCTTTCATCGGGTACACTGGGCAGCGCTGAGGGGGATGCCAAGATGAAAAAAGTCTCTGAACGCGGGGAGCTTATATTTTAATCCTTCGGGTGAACACATTGGTTCTCTGACATCTAAGCGAAGACAGGGGTTCTGGGGGGGCAGGGGAAGGAGTTCCTAAGGAATACTAGGGGCCTGTGGCACTAGGTAAAAAGACTTCGGAGACTGGGGAGGGAGGCACCTCACCCGGAGGGGCTGGAAAAGACACCACTGTCTTATTGGATGACCTTGGGAAAGTCACTTCCCTGCTCCGGTTCTGCTTCTTTCTCTGTGGGGGATGTGGGAACCAGATGATCGCTCAAATCCCACTGCCCCTTTGTTTATATAACCTAATGGATGTCTGTAAACACATTTAGGAACTCTAGTTGACTCTGGGTTCCAGATCCACCAGGGGCTGGCTCTGGGCCTTGCGCGGATCACTTCGTCTCTACGTGCTTCCGCTGCCTCATCTATAAAGTGACAGTCCTTGCTCTCCCTCCCAGGGGTTCGGGAAGAATTACGGGGGACAAAAGGGCAAGGGCGCCCTAGCAGTGCGGTTCCGACGCAGAGCACGACTGGTCTGACCCTGGCGCCGCCGCCGCCGCCAGGTCAGGCCCACCAAGGCTCGTGTGACCCTCCTCCCCTGAAGCGCTCGGGATCACCTCTGCCCAAGCTGGTGACCTCGGCTCGGCCCGGCAGAAATGGGAGGCCGGGACGGCAGCGACCTTGGGTGGCTGCCTCCGGGGCCCCGCGTGCGCCGCTGCCTCTCACCAGTGTTCGGCACCTCCCGATACCAGGCGCGGTAGAGCTCGCGCACCCTCCGCTTGGCCTCGTTCATGTCCCGACTGAAAATGGGCTTCACCAAGGTGTTGGCCGCAGCAGCCCGGCGGAGGCCGCTCGCCGCCATCTTGCGAAAGAAACCACCTCCCAACTTCACCCCGTTTCAACCCGTAAGTCCGGCGGAGGGACAAATCTTTTTTCTCATTGGCTAAAACTTAAAGTCCCGCCCCTAAACTACTGGTGGGCGGGAGAACCGCTATGGGGCTCTCTGATTGGCTGAGAAGCCTCTCTCTCCTCTCTCTCTCTCCCTCCTCTCTCTCTCTCCCTCTCCGTCCCCACTCCCACTCCCTCCCTCCTCCTCTCTCTCTCTCTCTCTCTCTCTCTCTCTCTCTCTCTCTCTCCCTCCCTCCCTCCCTCCCTCCCTCCCTCTCTCTCTCTCTCTCTCTCTCTCTCTCTCTCTCTCTCTCTCTCTCCCCCCCACCCCCCTGCCCCTCCGCTCGTCTCCCCCTCTCCCCCTATTCCCCTCTCCCCCTCTCCTCCCCCTCTCCCCCTCTCCCCCTCTCCCCCTCTCCCCCTCTCCCCCTCTCCCTCTCCCTCTCTCCCTCTCTCCCTCTCTCCCTCTCTCCCTCTCTCCCTCTCTGTGTGAGAGAGGCAGGTGGAGGCTGCGCTGGCTCACCTGCGGAATCTTACACTCGGCCGTTGAACGTCCTAACGGTCGCCCGACCGCGCCGCCAGGGGGCGCTCGGGCCCAGGCCAGCCGTTGTGCCGCGAGTTGGCGCGTGCCTGCTGTCTGGCGTCCACTGCGTCACGCCCGCGAACTGCCCCGGGCGCTAGTGTGGTAGCGCCCATCCGCACGCACGTCGTGGATCTTCCGCGCACGGGCCGTGGGCCCTGCTGAGGCAAGTAATGGCGCCTGGGCTGCTGTGGCGTTGGCCTGGCACCTCTGCGGCTTTTCCGCAATAACTTTTTTCCCCCCTATAAACCAACTCTTTTGAAGCGAGGTAGAGCCGTGAAAGCGCTCTCCTGGCCTTGAGCTTCTGAGCTTCTCGGCCCTTCTCCACAGCCCAGGGAGGTGGGTTATATCATCAGCCCCATTTTAGACGGGGACGTTTTCATCCCAAACTCTGGATCTCTATGAAAAACAGCCCAGAGTTTTGGAGCTGGAAGGAACCTTAGATCGTCCATTCTGGGTACCTCTCTCTTTCCTGGCATTTTTCTTTTCTTTTCTTTTCTTTTGGCCTTGCTGCAGGGCATGAGAGATCTTAGTTCCCCCACCAGGGATTGAACCCGCGCCCCTTGCAGTGGAAGCACAGAGTCTTAAGCACTGGACCAGCAGGGAAGTCCCTTTCCCAGCATTTTTCTACTGAGGATATCTCTGAACATCAAGGGGAGGCTGGAAGGGTAAAGGGAAAAATAACAGCTAACAACATGTCAGGCCGTGCGTAGATTTTCTACTTAGTCTTAGTTAATCTCATAGATCAGGTAGGTACTGTTAGCATCCCCATTTTACAGGTGAAGAAAGTGAGGTGGTGCAGCCTAGGTCACTTGCCATTTTAGGTTCTGCCCCAGACTGACTCCTGCCTGGAGTCCACTGGTCATTTCTGAAAATGCAGTTGATAGATACTTTGTGAGTTTTGGGGAAGCAGCAGGGGTCAGGGCTGAGCTTAGCTCTGGAACCCCAGCCAGCATGGGGGATGGCCCTGCATCTAGCCCAGTCTTACCCATTTTAAAGGGTAAAAAATTGGATTTTTCCCCTGTATTATTTTTCAAAATGCATTTGTACATTTAAATGAATTATGCATGAAAAGAGAGATTGTAACATTGTGACTACCTAGAGGGGTGGGATAGGGAGGGTGGGAGGGAGATGCAAGAGGGAGGAGATATGGAGATACGTATATGTATAGCTGATTTACTTTGTTATAACGCAGAAACTAACACACCATTGTAAAGCAATTAGACTCCAATAAAGATGTTAAAAAAAAAGAGCTGAGGTGATAAAACAAAATGAGACAATGTATCTATAGCCTGATGTTAAAGGCATCTACTAGATATTAGTTAAGAAAGAACTTTTGAAATATAAAAATGTGGTAACTGTGAGATGGGGTAGTGGAAAGAAATAGGAACCAAGAATAAAAGCCTTCCCCAAAAGTTAAAAAAGCATGTAACATATGTAAGTGATAAAGCATGGTAGAATGGGAACTTTTGAACTTCAGTACCCACCTCAAGAAGTTGTAGTACAGTTAACATTTATGTAATGTGTACCAGGCTCCTGGTAACCACTGTTTTACATTCTTCAGGCACATTAACTTGTTTAAGCCTTGAAACACACCTGTGAGATAGGCGCTGTTATACCCATTCTACAGATGAGGAAACTGAAACACAGAGGCTAAGTTACTTGACAATACTGGGCTGAGACCCACGTAGCTGACTCCAGAGTCTGCGCTCTACCTCTGATACCCACCTGTGTAATTCTGACCTGGTTCATGCTCCTGCCTCCTCTAGGAGTAACCACTGTCATGAGTTTAGTGTTTAATATTCTTATTCATTGAAAAAAAAAAAAAGGTCTCTAAAACAGCTCACAACTGGGGGAAAATATTTGCAAATGGTATATTCCATAAAGGACTTGTATCTGGAATATATAAAAGACACAACTCAAAAAAAATAGCCCAATATAAAAATAAGCAAAGCTGACAACACCAAATGCTAATGAGGATGTAGAGCAGCAGGAACTCTCATTGCCGGTGGGAATACAGCTAGTTTGGAAGACAGTTCGGCAGTTTCTTGCAAAACTAGCATACTCTGTACTTGCCTGGCAGTCCAGTGGTTAAAACTCCGTGCTTTCACCACAGGGGGCTTGGGTTCGATCCCTGGTCTGGGAGCTAAGATCCCACATGCTGTGAGGGGCAGCCAAAAAAACCCCAAAACGAACAAACAAAAAAAGCTAGCATACTCTTACCATATAATCCAGTAATCACACACCTTGGTATTTACCCAGATGAGTTGAAAACTTATGTCCACACAAAAACCTGCACATGGATGTTTATAACAGTTTGATTCATGATTGTCAGAAGTTGGAAGCCACAAAGAAGGCCTTCAGGATGTGGACAAATAAACTGTGGTACATGGAGACAATGGAATATTATGGAGCATTAGAAAGAAATGAGTCATAAAAAGACATGGAGGAAACTTTAATGGATATTACTAAGTGAAAGAAGCCAATCTGAAAAGGCTACATACTGTATGATTCTAGCTATATGGCATACTAGAAAAAGGCAAAACTATGGAGCCAATAAAAAGATCATTGGTTGTCAGGGACTAGGGTAGAAAGAGGGATGAATAGGTACAACACAGAGGGTTTTTAGGTCAGAAACCATTCTGAATGATGCTATAATGGTGAATACATGTCATTATATACTTGTCCAAACCCACAGAGTGAACCCGAATGTAAACTGTGGACTTTGGATGGCAATGATGTGTCAGTCTAGGTTCTTCCATTGCAACAAATATAGCACTCTGATGGGGCATGTTGGTAGTGGGGGAGGCTGGAGGGTGGGCAGGGCAAGGGGTATATGGAAACTCTGTACTTTGCACTCAGTTTTTCTGTGAACTTAAAACTGCTCTTAAAAAAATAGGCTTTTTTTTTTTAAATGGGCAAAGGCTTTGAATAGCTGTTTTTCTCAAGAAGTGATACAAATGACCAATAATACATGAAAAGACACTCAGCGTTCATTAGGTAAATGCAAATCAAAACCGTAAGATACCATTTCTCACCCACTAGAATGCCTAAAATAGAAAACAGACAATAGTCAGTGTTGGTGGGGACATGGAGAAATTGGAACCCTCATATGTTGCTGATGGGAATGTAAAATGGTACAGCTACTTTGGAAAACAGTCTGGCAGTTTCTTAAAAAGGTAAACATGGACTTAACTATATATGATCCAGCAATTCCAATCCTAGTATCTACCCAGGAGAAATGAAAAGGTTTGTCCACACAAAGACTTGTATGTGAATTGTTACAGCAGCATTAGTCACAATAGCTAAAAAGTAGAAACAGCCCCAAAGTCTATCAACTGGATATACCAAAAAAAATTTTTTTAAGTGGATAAACAAAATATGGTACATCCATACAATAGAAAACTCTTCAGCCAGGATGAACCTTGAAAACATTATGCTCAGAGAAAGAAGATAGACACACAACAATACAGTATGATACCATTTGTATGAAGGGTTCAGGAAAGGCAAATCTATAGAGACAGAAAGTAGTTTAGTGAGCTGAGTAGAAATGAGGAGTAAATGTAGCATAAGGTTTCTGTTTAGGCTGATGGAAATGCCCTAAAATTAGTTCATGGTGATAGCGTACAACTTTGTAAATATACTAAAATTTATTGAATTGTACACTTAAAATGGGTGAGGAATGAATTTTATGGTATGAAAATTATATCTCAATAAAGCTGTTGGAAAAAAATGGTCTCAGGACTTCCCTGGCGGTCCAGTGGTTAAGACTCCGCACTTCCAATGCAGGGGGCGCGGGTTTGATCCCTCGTCGGGGAACTAAGATCTCACATGCCACACAGCGCAGCCAAAAAAAAAAGGTCTGATGATTTTTCAAATGTGTAAAGTCCAGTGTGCCTTAATAATGCCTTCTTCCTTTCATCGCCTGAAAAAACCCTATTTGTCCTTATTAAAAACAATGATTTTAGAAAATTGGACAGGATGGCACAGTACAGAAAATAAATATCCTCTATAAAATTAGAGGCAATGTAGCATATAGTGAAAAAAATGTATTGTCAGTCCCTGATATCAGTTACAACCTGCATGTTACCTTTCCTCCATGAACGTTGGTTTCTGCATCTGTAAAACGGGTATAACAATGGCTGCCACACAGGGTTGAGAGGATTAAATGAGATAATGTATATACTATGAAGCGCCTGGAAGAGTGTCTGCTTCACACAGATGTTTGATAAATGTCAGTTTTCTTTCCTTTGCCTACTAATCAGATTATGAGAATCCCGTTAACTTTCTTTAGCCTCAATCCCTACAACACATTTACAGAGTATATCCTAGTGACCAAGAACCGGTGGAGGGTGGTAGTCTTGTTGATGTGGGAGGGTTGGAATGCACCCAGGACATTGCCTAGATGCTGTGTTTGCATCTTAAGCCCCCATTTTTTACTTATATTATATGTTATGGATTAATACAAATAGAGATTTCTAAAGGTGATTTTATGAACATTTAACCCAAGATTTTCAATTTAACCCAAATTTTTCAATTTTCTGTAGAAAAGAATATTACTTTTTTTTGGTAGGGGACATTGATGTACATATAGGTTAAGGACTAACCACTACCCCTAGCCACCTCTCGCCACTGTCGTTGGTGCCCAGTGAATGTTAAATTGGGTTGAATTGAAGACCTCAGCATTTAAGATACTTGTGCTGTTGGTAGTGGAGTGAGAACTAGATCCCAGTATTTTTTTTTAAGATTTTTTTGATGTGGACCATTTTAAAGTCTTTATTGAATTTGTTACAATATTGCTTCCGTTTTATGTTTTGGTTTTTTGGCCTCGAGCCATGTGGCATCTTAGCTCCCCGAATAGGGATCGAACCCACACCCCCTGCACTGGAAGGCAAAGTCTTAACCACTGGACTTCCAGGGAAGTCCCAGCTCCCAGAATTTTTTACGTGGGTTCGGTGTTGTTCTTCTACTCCATCCCTCCTCTCACCCCACTTTTGGCCTTGATTTAAAGCTTTTCTATCTAAAATGGTTGCATCCTTCTTCCTGAGACCACCACCTTAGAGTCAGAGATTTGAGCAGAGGGTGTTTTGGGTTCCAGTGGTATATGGGATCATGGGGTCCCAAGATGGAAGCAAAAGCAACGGGGAGGTATCAGGAATTGATCCATCAGGGCCAAGATACACAGCCACACGCCTTATACTCAGCCTTTTCTTTCTGGCCCCTGTAGGGAAGGGAAAGCAGCTTTTATAATTTTCCCTGTATTATGCTACACATTTTAAATTAAACTTTTAAGATAATTATAGATTCACATGTATAAGAAATAACACAGAAAAGTCAGACGTACCCTTTACCCAGTTTTTCCCAATGGTAACATATTGTAAAACAATAGTACTGTATTGCAACATTGATATAATCAATGTTGACATTGATTAAATCAATGTCAAACTTGACATTGATATAATCAAGATACAGAATATTTCCATCACCACAAGGATCCCTCATGTCATCCTTTTCCTTCCTTAGTCCTTCCCTAATAAAGGGACTCCATTTTTATAATTTTGTTATTTGAAGAATGTTTTATAAACGGAATCATACAGTATGCAGCCTTTTGGATGGGATTTTTTTTTTTTCACTCAGCATAATTCTCTTGAGATTCATCCAGGTTGATATATGTATCAGTGGTTTATTCCTTCTTATTTCTGAGTAGTATTCCATGGTATGGATTTACCACAGTTTAACCATTCACCCCTTAAAGGACATCTGGGTTGTTTCCAGTTTGGGGCTATTATAAGTAAAACTGTACGTATTTGTGTACAGCTTTTGTGTTAACACAAGCCTTCATTTCTTTAGTATAAATGCCCAGGGGTGCAATTGCTGGGTTATGTGTTTGTTGCATATGTAATTGTGTAAGAAACTATTAAATTGTTTTCCAGAGCAGCTGTACCATTTTGCATTCTGATTAGCAATATATGAGTGACCCAGTTCCTGTTCTGCTTTTGGTGAAGCAACTTTTTAATTTTAGCCATTTGATAGATGTGTAGGAATAGCTCATTATTGTTTTAATTTGCATTTCACTTATGGCTAGTGATGTTGACATCCTTTCATGTGCTTATTTCCCATCTTATATTTTCTTTAGTGAAATGGCTTTTCATGTCTTTTGCCCATATTCTAATTAAATTGTTTACCTGTTGAATTTTGAGAGTTCTTTATATGTTCTAGGTGCTAGTTCTTTGTCAGATACATGGTTTGCAAACATTTTCTACCACTCTGTAGCTTGATTTTTCATCTTTTCCGCACAGTCTTTCACAGAGCAGGAGTGTTTAATTTTGATGAAAGCCAATTTATAATTTTTTTTCCTTTTGTGGACTGTGCTTTTGGTGTCAAATTTAAGAACCCTAGCCCTAGGTCCAGAAGATTTTCTATGATTGTTTTCCTAAGAGTTTTATGTTTTACATTTAAGTACATGGCCCATTTTGAGTTAATTTTCATATAAGCTGTTAGATTTAGATTGAGGGGTTTTGTTTTTGCCTATGGATGTCTGATTACTCCAGAACCATTTGTTGAAAAGCCAGCTTTCCTCCACTGAAGTGCTTTTGCACCCTTATCAAAATTCAGTTAAAAGCTACAATAATGAAAACAGTATGGTATTGGCATAAAAAACGGACAGACAGATCAACAAAACAGGAAAAGAATGAAAGGAAAAAAGAAAATCTTGACATTTGTGACAACATGGATGGATCTCGAGAAAGACAAATATCATATGATTTCACTCATGTGTAGAATCTAAAAAACAAAACAAAACAAAAAAAAGCAAGCAAAGAACAATGAGCAAATAAAACAAAAACAAACTCATAGATACAGAGAACAGATTGGTGATTACCAGAGCAGAAGGGAGCTGGAGGGTAGGCGAAATGGGTGAAGAGGGTCAATTGTATGGTGATGGATGGTAACTAGACTTTTGGTGGTGATCACTTTGTAGTGTATACAGATATCAGATTATAATGTTGTACAACTGAAACTCATAAAATGTGATATACCAATTTTACCTCCAAAAAAAGAGTCAGTTGAGCCTATCAGTTGGTGACAAATTCTCTTGGTTTTCCTTCATCTGAGAATTTCCTGATTTCCCCCAGCATTCCTGAAGGATATTTTCAATGGATATGGGATTCTGGATTGACATTTCAACACTTGAAAAGTATTGTG
Source organism: Phocoena sinus (assembly GCF_008692025.1). NCBI lineage: Eukaryota > Metazoa > Chordata > Mammalia > Artiodactyla > Phocoenidae > Phocoena > Phocoena sinus. The sequence continues at coordinate 7,006,476 of NC_045772.1, read as the reverse complement.
TCACTTCCTTCTGGCCTCTATGGCCTCTAATGAGAAATTAGCTGTCATTCGAATTGATTTTTCTCATATAGGTCCTAGATTTGTTTTTCTCTGGCTACTCTCAAGGTTTCTCCTTTATTTTAGTTATAATATCCAAAGTATGTAAAGAATCAGTAGCAAAACAAATGAACAGAGAAACCAAATAACCCAATTAAAAAATGGGTGAAGGGGCTTCCCTGGTGGCGCAGTGGTTGAGAGTCCGCCTGCCGATGCAGGGGACACGGTTTCGTGCCCCGGTCCGGGAGGATCCCATGTGCCGCGGAGCGGCTGGGCCCGTGAGCCATGGCCGCTGGGCCTGCGCGTCCGGAGCCTGTGCTCCGCACCGGGAGAGGCCACAACAGTGAGAGGCCCGCGTACCGCAAAAAAAAAAAAAAAAAAAAAAAAAAAAAAAAAAATGGGTGAAGGACCTGAATAGACATTTCTCCAAAGAAGATATATGAAAGGCCAACAGGTACGTGAAAAGATGCTCAACATCACTAGTCATTGAGAAAATGCAAATTAAAATCACAATGAGATATCACCTCATGCCTGTTAGAATGGCCATCATCAAAAAAACAAGAGATAACAAATCATGGCACGGTTGTGAAAGGAAAAGGAAACCCTGTTGGTGGGATTGTAAATTGGCACAGCCACTATGAAACACACTATGGAGGATCCTTAAAAAATTAAGAATTAGAATTACCGTATAATCCAGCTATTCCATTTCTGGGAATGTAGCCAAAGGAGATGAAAACACCAACTTGAAGAGATATCTGCATCCCCACGTTCATAGCAGCATTATTTATAATAGACAAGACAGGGAAGCAACATAAGTGTCCACTGATGGATGAACGGATAAAGAAGTTGTAGTCTAAATATACAATGGAATATTATTCAGACATGAAAAACCAGGAAATCCTACCATTTGCAACAGCATGGATGGACCTTGACGGCATTATGATAAGTGAAATAAGCCATACAGAGAAAGAAAAATACTGTGTGATCTCACTTACATGTGGAATCTAAAAACAAAAAAAAAACACCCCAAAGTCACAGAGGCAGCGGGTAGAGAGAGGGGGAATTAGAGAAAGGAGGTCAAAAGGTACAAATTTCCAGTTTTAAGATAAATGAGTACTAGGGATGTAATACACAACATGACTGTAGCTTACACTGCTCTATGATACATAGGAAAGTTCTTAAGAGTAAATCCTAAGCGTTCTCATCATAAGGAGAAATTTTTTTTCTTTTTATTGTATCTATATGAGAAGATGGATGTTAGCTGAACCTACTGTGGTAATTATTTCACAATATATGTAAATAAAACCATCATGCTGTATGTATTAAAATTTTACAGTGATGTATGTCAATTATTTCTCAGTAAAACTGGAAACAACTAAACAAAAAAATAATATCATCAGGATTTTGATTGAGATTGCATTGAATATGGATTATAATTGAATATAGAAATGACATCTTGGGAATTCCCTGGCTGTCCAGTGGTTAGGACTCTGTGCTTTCACTGCTGAGGGTATGGGTTCAATCCCTGGTGGGGGAACCTAAGATCCCACAAGCTGTGGGTGTGGCCCCCCCCCAAAAAATGACATCTTTATACTGCTGAGTTTTCCTAACAGGGAACATAGAATGCTTTACACATAGTATGTGTATGTATATTCAGACCCTAAGAGAAACTCAAGACCTTTGGATGGGGATCAGAGAACAGAGCATTTGTTGCTCACAAAGCATCTTGTACCTGTTCCCCACACTAATTCTATTTTCTGCTGTGTCTGCTGTTAACCCATTTGGTCCAGTGAGTTCTTAATGTCAGATATTGTATTTTGTTCTAGAGTGTCTATTATCTATTGCTATGAACAAATTACCTCAAAACTTATCAGCTAAAACAACAAACATTTATTATCTCATGGTTTCCTAGGGACCAGGAATCCAGCTGAGGCTTAGCTGTGTGCCTCTGGCTCAAGGTCCCTCATGAGGTGGTCCTCAGCTGGCACTGTGGTATCATTGAGGGCTCACCTGGGCTGGGGAAGAGTGTGAGGTGGCATCCACTTCATGGTTGTTGGCAGGCCTTGGGCCCTCATCACTTGGGGCTCTCCACAGGGCTGCCTCGTTATAAGGCACCTGTTTTCCCCCATAGCAAGTGTTCGGAGAGTGAGAGTGAGCACAGTGTTCAAGATGGAAGCCACAGTCTTTTTTGTAAACTTATTTTGGAAGTGACATCTCACTTCTACCAAATTTATTCAATAAATCCAGACCACACTCAAATGAATACTAGGAAGTGGAGATTATTAGTGACTATCTTAGAGGCTGTCCTACCACAGTGTCTATTTGATTTTTTACTGAGTTGAATTCTCTGTTGAATTACTCTAGATCTTCATCTGTTTTGTCTATCTTTTTGTCTTATTTTCTTTAACATGCTAATCATAGCCATTTTTAAAAGTCCCTATCTGCTAACTCCAATATCTAGATTATCCCTGGGTCAACTTTGACTGTTTCTCTCTTAATTATCAGTTAATTTTTCCTCCTTCTTTATAAGTTTAGTAACTTTTAACAAAAATATTTATTTATTTGGTTTCACTGGGTCTTAGTTGCGGCTTGCTGGCTCCTTAATTGTGGCAGGCGGGCTCCTTAGTTGTGGCTCATCAGCTCCTTAGTTGCAGCACGTGGGCTCCTTAGTTGTGACATGCATGTGGGATCTAGTTCCCTGACTAGGGATTGAACCCAGGCCCTCTGCATTAGGAGCGCAGAGTCTTAACCACTGTGCCACCAGGGAAGTCCCAAAGTTTAGTAACTTTTATTGTTAGCTGGACATCATGGATATGTTGTAGATTATGTTAATTTTTCTCTAAAGGAATATCAAGAAAAATAATAGATACATGTATATGTATAACTGGATCACATTGCTGTACACCTGAAACTAACACAACATTGTAAGTCAACTATACTCCAATATAAAATAAACGTTTTTTTAAAACCACAAAAAAATAAAAAAGGAACATCAAGTTTTGTTTTGGCAGGATTTGAGGCTTGAATTTAGGTTTCAGTTGATTGGAACTATTTTAGTTTTGCCCATAGTTGTAGATGCAGTCCTTATTCCTAGGGTGATGCTTTTCTGGAGTCTTAACTGAATGCCTGGAGTATGCACCAAAATCTCTTCACTTTGGCCAGGCCCAGTCTCCAGTGTCATCCAGCACTATGTGACTCTGAATTTCCCCATGTGCTCTCAGCTCCCTGAAGTTGTATGCTGCGCTGTCTTATCTGCTCAGCCCAGCAGTTGGCCAAGGACTCGAACATCTATACTCAGACCTTTCAGGCTCTTTGCCTATGGTTACCTCCACTTCACTTCCCTGACCCTCAAATTCTGTGACACTAGCAGCCCTAAACCCCAGGCTCTGCCTCTTATACCCAGTAAGAATTCTGCTCCCTGTCTTGGCTCGACCACTCCAGGTCACACTTAGGGAAGTACCCTCAGGAGAAAATCTGCATTGGTTGCTCTCCATGCCTAAAAGTAGTTGAATGTATTTTGTCCCCTTTTATGTTTGTTTATTGTGCAAAGGTAAATCCAATACCAGCTACTCCCTCACGGCTGAAACTTTTAAGTCTTTGAAAAGCCTTAATGGGAAGCCGATATTTCACCAGCTCTTTTTTTTTTTTTTTTTTTTGGTACGCGGGCCTCTCCCGCTGCGGAGCACAGGCTCCGGACGCGCAGGCTCAGCGGCCATGGCTCACGGGCCCAGCCGCTCCGCGGCATGTGGGATCCTCCCGGACCGGGGCACGAACCTGTGTTCCCTGCATCAACAGGCGGACCCCCAACCACCACGCCACCAGGGAAGCCCACACCAGCTCTATTTTTATTTCCACTGTAGCTGTTTCTTTTCCCTAATAGACAATTCACTTTTATGGGTGCCATATCCTCTTTTATCTTTTTGAGGATTTTAATATTTAAAGTCTCTTTTTATTTTTTCTATTAACTCTTTTCCTTAGTCATTAGTTTTTTTTTTGTTTGTATAGCATTGTGCCTCTCTTTTCTACTGTTGGTTTTCCTCAAATATTTGGCAAGTTCTGGCTAAGTGCTCAAGTCTGTCTTTGAGATTCTCTGATGGATTCTCTTTGAATGGTTTTATTTACTGTGAAGTGGCATTAGTCTCTGTGGAGTCAGGATAAGACATTGCTAGGCAGGGTACACTTATGGTTAGACTTTGGGATAATGGGGGTCCCCAGTCCTGCTGGGTGTTACCAGCCATCCAGCAAGGGGCCTCACAATCATTGCTCTCACCTGGTGGTTGATGCATCTATTTCTGTCTGCTTGCCACAGGTGGGGAAAGAGAGGAAGTCATCATCTTTTTGCTTCACATGAATCCCCAAACCAATCATCCCAATAAGTTTCTCTCCTGCTCCCCAGATCTGTCACTCTGACGGACAGAGACTCCCAGGGACTCTCTGCCTCTCACAGTGATGTTCTCCTGCCTGTATTTTGTTCTTTGGTTTCCTCTGTCAACCGCATCCTGCCTGCCTTCCATTTCTGAGAGATTCCTTATGGCTTCTGGTTCAACAGGGTACCACATTTTGCTTTCCAGCGCTATTATGGATTTATTTAAAGATCTACTTTCTTTTACCTCTATTGTTTGAGGTAGAAGAGAGAGGCACCGTACACAGATGGCAGTCTGATGTCTGGCCTTAGTGGCTCCTGAGAACCTTTCTGTTGTCTTGACACCGAAAGCTGACTTGGCTCAGCATAGAATTCTTGAGTCACAATCATTTTCCCTCAAAACTCTGTAGAACATGACTACACTGTCCTTTAACATTTAGTATTTCATGTGGTAATTCTTATGCCATTCTGATTTCTGATTCTTTTTTCTTTTTAGGTAACCTTTTTTTTTTTTCCTGCCTTAATGTTTTCTTGTTCTTTACGTTCAAAAATCTTAACCAGGATGTGTATACATATGGAAAGCTTGGTGTCACTTTTGCCTCATTAAGTCAATTTAAAATTATATGATTTAAGGGTCAAGGCTTCCTTCACTTCAAGGAATTGCATTTGCACCTTTGTCTAAAATCAACTGACAATATATGGGTCTATATCTAGACTCTATTTTGTTCCATCTGTCTTGACATCAGCAATCTCATGCTGTCTTGATTACTGTCCAACTTTACTTTTTCAAAATTCTAGGTCGTTGGCACTTCCATATGGACTTTAGGAACAGCATATCAATTTCAACTACCAAAAAAGTTTGCTGAAAATTTTATTGAGATTACACTGAATCTATAGATCAATTTGAGTGTGGAATTCACATTTTAATAATTTTGAATCTTCTGATTCACGACCTTGGTTTATCTCTTCATTTATTTAGGTCTTTAATTTCTTTCAATAATGTTTTGTAGTTTTTAGTGTACAGATCTTCCACATATTTTTTGTCAGAGTATTTCATATTTTTGATGCTATAATAAATGATATTTTTAAAATTTCAATTCCCAATTGTTCAGTGCTATGAACAACTGACTTTTAATACATTTGTTTAAGAGCACTTTTAGGTTCACAACAAATACAATTGGTTTTTACATACTGATCTTATATCCTTCACTTTGCTAAAAACTCTGGTAGCTCTTTGGATGATCCCACAGGATTTTATACACAATCATGTTGTCTGCAAAATAAAGGCAGTTTTATTTCTTCCTTTCCAATCTGGTTACCTTTTACTTCTCTCTTTTATTTTTAAATTTTAATCTTTGTAGTTCATTGAAAGAGGTGATCATCATTTAATGGCTGATTGTATCAAATTTGAAAAACATTAGTATAATCAATGAGCAAAATTATGATATAGATGCAAGTGAGAGGTTTTTGTCTCGTTTGCAATTTGCAGCATAAATTGATGAGGGAATGTTAACACAAGTAGTTTTGTAAGTTATACGTGTAAAGGGCTGAATCATCGCAGTCATGAGGTTCTGACTCTAGAAATCTGTTACTAAAAGTATACAATTTGACTTCAGGAAAAAAATCAACAAGTGATAATAAATCAGATTTTAGGTTGGTTACTGGACTAGATTAAGCATGGTAAGGGAAGTCTGATATTATGCTTCTTCTTTGACATCGTTGCCCCTTTCAGGAGTGTGGTAGGTTTACCGATGGTGTAAGGGATAATTACTTCTATTTCTCAACTTAGTTCACTGTCTAAAACTTCCAGTACAATGTTGTATAGAAGCAATGAGGGCGAACATCCTTGCCTTATTCCTGAATTTAAGGGGAAAACCTTTAGTATTTTACCATCGGGTATATTGTTAGCTCTAAGTTTTTCATAGATGTCCTTCATCAGGTTGAGGATGTTCTAACTACTCCTAGTTTGCTGGGAGATTTTTTTCAGGAACAGATGTTGATTTTGTCAAATGTTTTTTATGCATCTGTTGAGATAATCATATGATTTTTGTTTTTTAGTCTATTAATATGGTGAATTATATTGATTGGTTTTTGAATGTTGAATCAACCTTGCATTCCCGAGGGTAAACTCCTTTGGTAATGATGTATTATCTTTTTATATGTTGTTGTTTTCAATTTGCTAAGATTTTGTAAATAATATTTGCATCAATGTTTATGAGGGATGTTGTTTTGTAGTTTTCTCATGTCATCTTTGTCTGGTTTTGATATCAGATAATGCTGCCCTCATAAAACAAGATGGGAAGTATTTCCTCCTTTTTTTCTGGAAGAGTTTGTGTAGAATTGGTATTATTTCTTCCTCAGAAGTTTGGTAGAATTTACTAGTAAAGCCATGTGGACCTGAAGTTTTCTTTGTGGGAAAGTTAAATAAATTCAATGTCTTTAATAGATATAGAGTTATTCAGGTTATATATTTCTTCTTGCATGAGCTTTGGTACTTTGTGTCTTTTAAAGATTTTGTCCATGTCATCTACGTTGTCAAACTTATCCGCATAGCATTGTTCATAACGTTCCCTTATTTTAGTATCTATAGAATCTGCATCAGTCACCTTTATCATTCTTGATATTGATAATTCGCATCTTATTCATTTTTTCCTGATCTAGTCTATCTAGAGGATTGTACACTTTGTTGAGCTTTTGGTTTTATTGACTTTTTTCTTTTCTTTGTCTGTTTTCTATTTCATTTCTTTTCACTCTGATTTTTAAAATTTCTTGTGCTTACGTTGGCTTTTATTTGCTCTTCCATTTCTAGTTTCTTAAAGTAGAAACTGAGGTCATTGATTTGAGACATTTCTTATTTTCTTTTTTAATTATTTATTGAAGTATAGTTGATTTACAATGTTGTGTTAATTTCAGGTGTAGAGCAAAGTGATTCAGTTATACATATTCTTTTTTATATTCTTTTCCATTACAGTTTATTACAGGATGTTGAATTATAGTTCCCTGTGCTATACAGTAGAACCTTGTTTTTTATTTTTTAATTTTTTTTACTTTTTGGCTGTGCCACGTGGCATGCAGGATCTTAGTTCCCTGACACCCCCATGCCCCCTGCAGTGAAACCCACTCCCCCTGCAGTGAAAGTGCGGAGCCTTAACCACTGGACTGCCAGGGAAGTCCCATGTTTATCTATTTTTTTTTTTTTTTAACATCTTTATTGGGGTATAATTGCTTTACAATAGTGTGTTAGTTTCTGATTTATAACAAAGTGAATCAGCTATACATATACATGTGCTCCCATGTGTCTTCCCTCTTGCGTCTCCCTCCCTATCTATTTTATATATAGTGGTTTGTATCTGCTAACCCCAAACTCCTAATTTATCCCTCCCCCACCCTCTTTCCCCTTTGGTAACCGTAAGCTTATTTTCTAGAGACATTTCTTATTTTCTAATATAGGTGTTTTTAGTGCTATAAATTTCCCTCCATGTACTGCTTTAGCTGCATCCCACAAATTTTGATATTTTTTCTTTTCTTTCAGTTCAAAATGCTTTCTAACTTTCCTTTTGATTTTTTATTTCATATATACACATATATATATGTATACACACACACACACACACACACACACACACACATATATTTTAGCTGCACTGCAAATCCTGTGGGATCTAAGTTGCCTGGCCAGGGATTGAACCCAGGCCCTTGGCAGTGAGCACAGAGTTCTAACCACTAGACTGCCAGGGAATTCCCTATTTCACACATATATTATTTATGTATTTATTTTTGAATTTTATTTTTTTTTTTTATACAGCAGGTTCTTATTAGTTATCCATTTTATACATATTAGTGTATACATGTCAATCCCAATCTCCCAATTCATCACACCACCACCTCACCTCCCCTGCCACTTTCCCCCCTTGGTGTCCATACGTTTGTTCTCTACATCTGATACACATATATTATTTAAAGGTGTGTTATTTAGTATCCAATTATTTGGGGATTTTTCTAGGATCTTTCTGTTACTAATTTATAATTTAATTCCATGTGGTCAAAGAATGTACTTGAAATTACTTAAATCTTTTAAATTATAGAGGCTTGTTTCATGGTTGAGAATGTGATCTTTCTTGGTAAATATTTCATGTGTATGTGAAACTAAGGCATTCTTCAGTTTTAACCACCATAGTTTTGTAATTATTATTTAGTTACATTTATAGTAATTTGGGGAGGGTATAAAAGCTATTGTCTTGAATCAGAAGATGCTATTTGACTTCTTCAAGCACCCTGAGGGCAGTCTGTGTGTCCTATTTACATTTCTATCCCCTCAGCATTATTCCTGGACCAGAATGAAAGCTCAGCAGACACTGGTTGAATAAATGGATTACACTTAGAAATGGTCAGGCTGTGTTCTTGTTTTTTATTTTAAAAACAAGATTATTGTGTTATGTGACAAGACTGAGTCTTATACACCTTTGTGTCTTTGTGTCTTTGTCTCTACAGGGCTTTGCACAGAGCTTGGCACATTGCAGGTGCTCAGGCAGCATTGATGGCATTGAATGGAACAAAAGAGATACCTACAAAGGTGCTTTCTCTGACTGGTTGGGATTTAAAGCCACCCTGAGGCAATGACAAGCTACTCTGGCCAAGGTTGGAGAGGTTGTCCTGTCATAAAGCCCCCTAAGACATGATGTCACACACAGACAGCGCTCTCCTGTGAAAGGGAGGGGCTGTGCACTGGACTGCCAGACTTAGCTGAGCTCCGGTGCCCTTCTCAGTCTCAGTCCTGGAGCCTGAGGGGAGGTGAATAGGTTGCCTGTACACTGATATGGTCAAAGGATACTCTGCAAATCACTAACATCATCAGGGTTGGTAGATTTGGTAAGCAGTTTCAAAAGGTTGTGCTCAATAAACCACCCAAGCAGGTGAAAATTGTCTTTACGACTCCTAGCCTGCCTGTCCTGCATCCCTTTCTACTTGACGTTCCCCCTTTCCCCCTCTTCTTCTCTCACTCAGGACTCATGTTCTCTCCTCCAAACCTTCCCTCAGAAAAAGCCTGATAACTTTGCTCACACCAAGTTATAAATAACTAAAAAGCTTACTGTTGAGTATACTGGTAGCAGTATTCTCAGAGAAGGTAATTCAGTATGAAGGGAGGTGCTGTAGTTCCCTGCAGAGAGGGGAAGTGAGCTGAGGCCCGAAAAAGGCCCACTGGATTTGGTGACTAGGAGCATATTGGTGACCTTGGTGAGAGAGGCTTCAGAGGTTGATGGAGACAGAAACATTGCAGTGGGCTGTGGAGCGAGGGAGAGGTGAAGAGGGGTGAAGACATGTACTGCAGTCAGCTCTCTCAAGGAGACTGGTGTGGAGGGTAGGGGACAATAAGGACTGTATCTGGAGAAGGAATATGGGTTCAGGGAGAAGACCTTTCTTTTTTTAGTGGAAGAGGTGAGTGATATGTTTAAATACTGATAGGAAGGAGCCAGAAAAGGAAAGGATGAATATACAAGTGAGAGAGGGGACCTCCAAACACCCAGGTTATGAGAAGACCAGGTGAATGGAGTACGAGAGGGGGCTAGCCCCAGAGAGGGGCGTGCAGCCTCCTCCCCTGAAGAGGAAATGACCTGTGAGAAGCAGAGGATGGGTGAGTTTGGTGGCAGAAAGTTTAGGGAACACCCATCTGGTAGCGCGTGTGTTCCCTGGTGAAGGTAAGGAAGGCAGAGGAGGGGCTGGAGGTTTAAAGAGAGATTCCGAAATAGTCCCTGTGGGGCTTCCCTGGTGGTGCAGTGGTTGAGAGTCCGCCTGCCGATGCAGGGGACACGGGTTCGTGCCCCAGTCTGGGAAGATCCCACATGCCGCGGAGCGGCTAGGCCCGTGAGCCATGGCCACTGAGCCTGCGCGTCCGGAGCCTGTGCTCCGCAACGGGAGAGGCCGCAACAGTGAGAGGCCGACGTACATCTAAAAAACAAACAAACAAACAAAAAAAACGAAATAGTCCCTGTGGAGAATGGGGAACTCACTTAGGAAACAGAGGCTCACCAGGCCACACTGAGGTCCACCTCACCCTGGAGACCTTGACTGTACCACAGTGTCAGTTTATATGCAATTTGACACTGAAGGTGGGATTCTAGACAGAGAGGGAATTTCTGAGGCAGCTAGGGAATCTCCCCCAGAACTCCCAAGATTATTCCCAAAATGCTGTGTAACACAGAAAATACTTTAAACTGTTCGTAGTTTTAAATCATTTTTATTTACTATTATAATTAGCCACCTACACCTGGGGTCATTTTACACAAAATGTTTAATAGAGCTATACCTTTTTCCTTAATCCTCTTCCAACCCCGCATTTCCCATCCTGATTCCCTGGGACCTACCTTTCCAGCTCTGAGGACGTTGAAACCAGCTTTTGTTTGGAGCTCTGAGGTCTTGGGAGAAATTCCTGAGCATTTTCCAAGCTCCTAGTGCTAGCCCACTCCATCCTGAGTTTAGCCTCCAGCTGTGACCAGCAGGCTCTCCCCTGGATGAACCCTGCTTGTGGAGGTCCTGCCATTCCTCCAACTGCCTCTAGCCCATTGCAATCCCTGCAAGCCACAGAGTAAAGGAACACCAGGACCCTGGGTCTATGTGATGCATTGACTCTTGCCATCTTTTCTTCTTAGACTGAAAATGGTGTTTGGTCTGTGCTGCCAGAGAGAGAGGTAAAGTTTAGGTGGGCCTGTTACCATGCCCCGAAAGACCAGGAAAGGGGACCCCTCACTTGGTGCCACAAGGACGGGAAAATAGGGTTCTATATTCCCTTTTCCCTGACTGTTATAGTGTCTCTGGGACTCAGGGTCAGGGTGGAGGACCTGGTACTGACAGGTGGGACATGTGTGTGTGTGTGTGTGTGTGTGTGTGTGTGTGTGTGTGTAGGCAGGGAGCCATCATCCTGGCAGTGCCAAGATGCTCTGTTTGAGGGAGTTCCCTGGTTGCCTAGTGGTTAGGATTTGGCGCTTTCACTGTGGAGGCCCGGGTCGAGGAACCATCCTGCATGCAGTGCAGCACAGCCAAAAAAAAAATTTAAAAGAAGACACTCTGTTTGTCCCGAGGGAGGGGTCCTAGAAGAGGAGGATGGACAATGAGATATTATTTCTAATCCAGGTTGTGGGATCTGTCAGTCCAGAGTAGGGAGGGCTTTGGAGGGCTTTGGGGGGAAGAGCTAATCCAGCACTTGAATGAATAACTATGAGTGTCCAGCCAAGGCTAAGTCCCTGCCTTCTGGCTGGAGAGGCAAGATGGACCTGTGTAAACAAAGAAGGAAAGGAGAAGGGAGTGGGTCAGGGGATCCTTGTGGGTTCCAGGCACCAAGTCTGGCTTTCTCGGCAGTAGGCAGAGGCACAGAGCATGCCGGCCAGTCAGCAGGGAGCCCAGGCTGAGCCCTGTTACTGCTGATGGATTCATTCATCCACAAGTATTGATTGGACGAGTGCTGGTGGAATAGGTCCTGGGGCTTGAACTGGGGAGGAAAACCAGCACCCACTGGTGAGGGCACGAGGCCCCAGCCTCACACTCAGCTCTGCTTTCCTTCCAGGCTATACAAGTTGCTGTATGTAGTACACATCTTCATTCTTGCAGGTAAGGGTCTGGGTGCTGGGGTAATTTGGGGATGATGGCAGGACCCCAGTCTCCAGCTACTCACTGGGATTCCCAGAGGCCCCCTCCTGAGACTGCCATGTACCTGGCTCCCCAGGGCTGGTCACACTGCTCAGAGCCAAGGCTGGTCTTCTTTCCCCCTTTCTTCCCTCTGCACCTTCATGGTGAATCTGGGATTTGAACCCATATCTCACTCTAAAATCCATGCATACCCCACAAAACCGGCAAACAAACCAAAAAATGCATACAACCAAATAATGTCCTACAGCAGTGATCTTCAGATTTTTGCTTGCATACCTTTTGAAAAACTATCCCTTCACACATTGTAAGTTAATATCTAATATCTTTCATCACACATTAAAATAGTTGATATAATTTCTGGCATATTGTAAATACTGACATTTAAAAATAATTACATCACTCTTTTAAACGTTTTAACTAGTCTTTCTTCATCTACCTGCAGGAGTGGTGTACTACTATTTTCAGGGGTGTGTGGGGAAAACAGCTCCTGACCATGAGATTGCTGGGGAATCATCACAGGTAGGGACCTCTGTCAGAGTTTAGAGGGACTGTCTCACTGTAGCAAAAACAGAGGTCATACTCCTTGATCTCAAATGGTCAACCAACTGTGTGTGTGTGTGTGTGTGTGTGTGTGTGTGTGTGTGTGTGTGTGTGAATGTGAGGGCTCTGGAGAAATTCCCTGTGTTCCTGGCAAAGTGTCAAACAGAGGCCCCACCCGCCATGGGCTGGCTGTAAGCTCACCTCAGGGCTCCGTAGCAGTGACCTAGACAAACCTAAAGGAACAGGTGACCCCTAATGCATGTGAGTAGCCCTGGAATATGGTTTGACACTCATATGTGAATCGGGTGGTGGTGAGCAGGACACCTGCCTGGAGTTACATACCCTCTTTAACGTCCCAGGTCCAGGAACCTATGGCAGAAGCCCCTCCTCCCAGCCCTCTGTCAGGAAAACACAAATGGACACTGGATGCCCACTAAGGGCCACGTGCTAGATTAGGTGTTGCCCATCTATTGAAACCTCGCAGCAACGCAGCAGCTCCCACTTTATAGAGGAGGAAACGTAGGCTCCCAGAAGAACAGTGACTAGACCCAGGCTGCCCCAGGTGACAGGACAGAGCCACATACCTGGTCTCTGGAGGCTTCCTACTCTCCATCTAGTGCTATTGGGAAGAGAGGATTTTCGTGGGAATAAGCTTATCTGTGACCCAGCAACACGGAGAAGTGTGTGCTACATATTTAGGGAGGGACTATTCAGAGGTTGGAGAGCCCTAATAACGCCCATGTTGGCAGGTGCCTTAGAGACAGAGTCCTATGTTGCTTCCTTTTTTTTTTTAATCAAATTTTCATTTTAAAAAGTTTTATTGTCATCAAAGATATGCATATACATAGTTCAAGGAGTCAAAGTTTTAAGACTTGAAACAAAAAACTAGCTGTCTTTTGTCCCTTCACCCATCCTCTTCACCCATGATTCCCACAGCCCAGGGTGGGAGTCTTTCCAGCTTCCAATTTTCTAGCTGAAGCCTTTGATTTTGCTTCCATGGTTCTAAATAGAAAGCTTATCCTGCTTTGTCTTAATTTTTCAGATTTAAACATTATCGAATGAATTCCTACAACGAAAGATGAGGATTTAGCTCTCGTAACAGCTGCACACTTACTGCCACCTCCAACATACATCTCACCTTTCTCTAGTCTTCCAGTATAGTTATATCCTGGTTTTTGGCATTGTAAATGTTTTATTCTGAGTAATGACATCTTCAGGTGTTAAAAAATTTTAAGTATCAGTTTTGCTTTTTTGCTGACTTTTATATCATTTTGGCTTTTTTTAAATAATTAATTTTTATTATTTATTTATTTATGTTTGGTTGTGTTGGGTCTTCATTGCTGCGTGCTGGCTTTGTCTAGTTGCGGCGAGCAGGGGCTACTCTTCGTGCAGTGCGCGGGCGTCTCATTGCAGTGGCTTCTCTTGTTGCCGAGCACGGGCTCTAGGCACGTGGGCTTCAGTAGTTGTGGCATGCAGTCTAGTTGGTCTGCGGCATGTGGGATCTTCCCGGACCAGGGCTCGAACCCGTGTCCCCTGCACTGGCAGGCGGATTCTTAACCACCGGACCACCAGGGAAGTCCTCATTTTGGCTTTTAAGTCCCTCTGCCACACAGAGGGCTCTTTTCACTCATTTTTTAAAAATTAAGGTATTATTTATACAGAGTGAAATCCATCCTTTTTAGTGTACAGTTCTGTGAGTTTTGACAAATGTATGCAATTGTATAATTGCCACCACAACCAGGATACAGAACAGTTTCATCATTTCAAAAAATTCCCCCATACTCATTTATAGTCAACCTTTTCCCCACTCCTAGCCCCTGGCATCCAGTGAGCAGTTTTCTGGTCCCATAGTTTTGCCTTTGCAAGATGGTCATATAAATGGAAACATCCAGGGACTTCCCTGGTGGTCCAGTGGTTAAGAATCCGCCTTCCAATGCAGGGGACGCGGGTTCGATCCTGGTCGGGGAACTAAGATTCCACATGCCATGGGGCAAGTACTGAGCCCGTGCGCTGCAACAAAGACCTAGCGCAGCCAAAAGTAAAATAAATAAATAAATAAACAACAACAAAAAAACATCCAGTATGTAGTCTTTTATTTATTTATTTGGCTGTGCAGCAGGATTGTGGGATCTTAGTTCCCTGACCAGAGATTGAACCTGGGCCCCCTGCAGTGGAAGCACAGAGTCCTACCCACTGGACCTCCAGGGAATTCCCCAGTATGTAGTCTTTTGAGCCTGGTTTCTTTCACTTAGCACAAGGCATTTGAGGTCCACCCAGTTGTGTGTAGCAGTGTTTGTTCCTTCTTATTGCTAAGTAGCTGTCCATTGCATGGATGTACCACGGTTTGTCCATTCACCAAGTAAGAAACATTTGGATTGTTTCTAGTTTTTTGGCAGTTACAGATAAAACCACTATAAATGTTCATGTACAAGTTTTGTGTGAACATAGGTTTTCCTTTTACTTAGGTAAATACCTAGCAGTGGGATTGTGGGGTCATGCGGCAAGCGTATATTTAGTTTTGTAGGAAACTGTAAAGCCTTTCCAAAATGGCTGGCACCCATTTTGCATTCTCACTGGCAATGAATGAGAGGGTCCATTTGTTCCATATCATTTCCAACATTTACCTTTTTTTTTAGTCATTCTAATAGGCTTGTATTGTAATTTTATTTAGATCAATATTGAGGATTTACATTGTGTTTTTTTTTTATTAATTAATTAATTTTTGGCTGCATTGGGTCTTTGTTGCCGCGCACGGGCTTTCTCTAGTTGTGGCGAGCGGGCACTACTCTTTGTTGCAGTGCGCGGGCTTCTCACTGCAGTGGCTTCTCTAGAGTGGAGCACGGGCTCTAGGCGCACGGGCTTCAGTAGTTGTGGCTCACGGGCTCTAGAGCGCAGGCTCAGTAGTTGTGGCGCACGGGCCTAGCTGCTCTGTGGCATGTGGGATCTTCCTGGACCAGGGCTCGAACCCGTGTCCCCTGCATTGGCAGGCGGATTCTTAACCACTGCGCCACCAGGGAAGCCTGAGGGTTTACATTTTAAAACTATGTAAATAGTATTCCTGAGTCACGTAGTGTACTGTAACTACTCTTTGTGTATAATTTTGTTTTTTCCTCTTTTTTAAAAAATTTGTTTTCTCTGTACCTATAATTAATTCATCCAAAATCTCTACCAAAAATATTAATCTCCTTGCCATACACTTAGACAAATTAGGTGTTTTATCTGTATGATCGTTTCTCTGGAGACATATCTCATGGAGCCCTCCATCCTCCTCTTTCCATCTGGACGGGACGTCCTTGAGGCCTGCTGCTCAGCTGTCCTGGGACCTCCCTTCACCGTCATTGTGGGGAGTCCTTCACTTCTTTCACGTGTGGGAGCTGATGTTACTCTTTATTTGGGGGGAGCACAGCCTCCAGTTGCTTCCTGAGGGGTAGTCTTGAGATACTACATATCTGAAAAGGTCTTAATTCATATTTAACTAAGTTTGGCTAGGTATAGAATTCTAGACTAGAAATAATTTTCTGACAGATTTTGAAGCTCCTCATTTTCTTCTGGCTTCTAAGGGTTGGTGTTGAAAAGTCTGATGAAAGTTGAATTCCTAAAACAGACTTTTTTCTTCATATCTCTGGAAGTTTTTAGGTTCTCTTCATCCTCAGTGTTTTGAAATTTGTTGATGGCATAATCTAGGGTGGGTCTCCTTCATCCATTGTCCTGGACACTTGGCGATTCCTTCTCTTCTGGAAACTCATGTCGCTCATCTTTGGGAAATTGTCTTGGTAAAAAATGAACATATTTATTTGATATCTCTCCCTGCCACCCCAGTTTGTTGTCTCTGTTCCCTCTTTCAGAAAGATCTATGATTTAGCTGTTGGACCTCCCGCTCTCTTCCCTCTATTCTTTACCTTCTACAGTTTGATTGGATTTTTAATTTTTAATTCCTATTATAATATCATATTTGTTTTTGAAGAATTAGAGATTGTTGTTTGAACATTTCTATTTTAGCGCCCATACTTGTTTTGTAAATGCAAAGTTTATCTTTCTAAAGCCATCAATTATTGTTTGTGTGAAGTTTTCCTTAAATCCTTGGTAGTCTTTAGGTGTCTTCGCGGCAGGCATTGACAGTGGACTAGTACATAGCTGAGCCCTTAATATGTCACCTCAGCCTTCTTTCTCTCTCTCTTTCTCCTTGTCATGCAGCCCTTAGGGGAGACCTTAAGGCCAGTGTGGGGACTGATGGATAAATGCTACCCTGTGACCGCTCAGGTGGGTCAGGGCTGGGGACCCCTCTCCCCCTGGGGTAGGGTGGCTGTCCTGGGCACCCTCAGTAGGCGCACACCATAAGAGGATGGGCCAGGCAGGGAAGGACTCCCAGACACTCACAGCTGAATGTCACTTCCCCTGTTGCCCTCTGCAGAGACGCAGAGTCAAGAGTGGGGAGAAGCAAGACTCTGAGGTAAGTGAGGCCTGCCCTGGAAGGGCCCAGGGCCGGGCTGTCTCCTGTCAGAGCTCCCTGAGGCTCAGGGATGCCCCAGCTCATGGCCAGGGGTCCCAGGGAGAGTGACAGGGCCCCTTTAGGAAACCTACAACCCTACCACAGCATGAGCTGAGAAGGGAGGGGCTACCCTGGAAAAACAAAGAACTACACACACTCCAGGTGTGGAGAACAGGGAGAGGGGTTGGGGGATCAGGGGGCTTTTCTGCCCATATTCTGCCCTCTTGTCCCTCCCTGCAGGCCATGACCCCGAAGGCAACAGGAGGACCAAATGATGCTGCCCCCAAGGAGGAGGCTGATATCTTGTCTTCGGACGAGCGGGAGATGAGGTCCCCAGGAGAGGAAGCAGGCAGCTCCATTCCTTCCCCCTTTCCTGCTGGGAAGGAGGTACCTGAGGAGGAGGAGGTGGCAGGGACCCCAGGCTGGGAGGTAAGGAAGCCTCGACTGGAACATCCCAGCATAGGTCCTACTGAGGAGCCCCAGGGCTCTGCAGGGTGGAGTGGAGAGGCCCTGGGGAAGGAGGGCAATGGGGGGCGGGGGCACCCCCAAGATGACTGAGCCAAACTGCCATCTCAGTCGAGCAACAGCTCTGTGAGGAGCTGAGAGGAGTAGACATGGCCTGAGCGGAGGAGAGCTGAATCCTGGCCTCCCCTGACTCCCTGTGAAGTGAGGCCTGTTTCCCCATCTGCACAGTGCAGAGCCCGTCTCATCCCACCACTGTCCCCCTTCTTCCTCTCCAGGAAAATAAAAAGGTCCAAAAGGAGATTGCTGCATACACTTCTGGTAAGACAACTGGCCCCACCTGCTGTAGCAGGGCTGCTCTCCTCTCCAAGCTCGGTGACCCTGCAGAGGCCACAGACAGCCGAGCTCCTCCCTGACCCTCCTGCCCCAGGGAGGGGAGGGAAGAGAAACCCAGGCAGCCGGATGCCCTGTCTTTACTGATGAGCACCCCCTGCCTCCTGCTTCCTTCTTGGGTTGGCAGGACTTGAGGCCACTGCGCTTGGGGTGGAGGAATGCCTAGCCTTATATCAACGCTGACCTGATTCCCTGGCACCAGAGGGTACCCTGGCCCTGGGGAAAGGTTCCTCCCAGCAAGGAACCCACAGGGCATGTCTGTTTGTGCTTTTTAGAGGCTTCTGAGGTGGACCTAATGGAGGAGAGGCCTGGGGGCTGGGTCCCCCAGCTCCTGAGGAAGCTCTGGCTGGCCTGGTCCCCAGCCTCTGACATCCCCAAGACTCAGAGCCACGAATGACAAAACATCCAATAAATCCAGAGTTGCTGCTTCTGCAGGCCTGGCTGCCTCCTTTCAGGGGCCTCAAGTTTCCATAAACTCAGTGTGGTTTCATCCACGCTCCCTGTTCCAGTAAGCTGCAGGATCACCACCTCCTGCCAGAAAGCCCACGACAGGGGATAAGCTGGAGACTGAACGGGGCCCTGGCTGGTCTTCTGACTCAGTGCCAAGGGAGAGGCCAAGTTCCCTGAATGCTAAGAGCTGTGGAGCTCACTGTCATGAAGGCAAAAGTGGCCTGGCTGGGGGCGGTGCTTCTGCCTTGAGTGTCTGTGGTCCCCAAGCTGTTAACCTAAATGCACCAGGAAGTCTGCTTATGACTCAGGTAAGCAGACAGTCATTAGAAGCCCTTGGGTGGTGCCTGTGCGTGCTTAGAGGCCAGAACAAACTGTTGGGGTGGTGGGCACAGGTAGACGGTGGCAGTCCCCACCCTCAGCTAGGGCTCCAGGCTAATGAGGTCCCAGCTCCAGAGTCAGAGCAGGAAGACAGGCCCCAGCAGCCGTCTGGTGCAAACTTCTCATTGGCTGAAGGGGAATAGAAGCCTGAGGTCACACAGTGTCGCAGCAGAGCGAGGACTAGAGCCAGGGTGTCCTCCTCCCAGCTCCCCACATGGCCTCCTTTTGCTCTGGCCACCCCATTGTCACATGGGTCCAAGGTTGACCCCTGTCCCTAGGGCATGCCTGCGGCCCACAGGGGCTCATTCCTGGCCCCTGCCAAGCCTCCTGAGCGCCCGGCCTGACCTGGCCACTCAGAGGACAGAGCCCGGGTTGGAGCGTAGATGAGTGTCCTCCCACTCCAGCGTGGCCGTGAGTGGCAACTACTATTGGGCAGGGACTGGGAGATGAGCATCCCTAAGGGGCAGGGAAAGGGGGCCCATCCTATCTTGGGGTGACTAAGAGTCCCAGGGAGATGGCTCACTCCTGGGCTGCCATCAGGCTTCCCAGGGAGAGCTCTGGCATCTGAAGACTGAGCTGTGGGTGCTAACTTGGCCTATTGCTTCCCAGCCATCCCTGAGTTCGCCAGCTTTTGGGGCAGTAGACTTGATGGTGCTGGCTGAGCTGCTGGCCTGTGGTGCAAGCTGAGGGTGGCTGGGCCTGAAATGTGGGCATCCAGGTTGAGTGGGGTCCTCCTCATCCCCTCTGGGGCCTGAAATCTCTCACCAGCCTATTCTAGTTCGTTCCAGCAGAAGCCAGGACCTATTTATAGACTTTGTCACTAACCCAAGTAACCAGTATTGGGTCTCCAAGGGTGACTAGGGGGTAAGGTGTCACCTTCTGAGCCTCGGTATACCCATCTCTCAAATGGGGTCAAATGCCAGGTAAGGATGGATCAGGCAGGGGTAGGGGCTGGATCTGGGGAGGCTGCTGAGGCCCCATGAGCGCCAAGGGGCTGGTCAGGGGCCCTGGGTGGGACTCAAGCCAGGTTAGAGCCACCAGACTGGTTTATTGTACATCAGGGCTACTGCTGAGGAGTGGGTTGGGGGCTTGGTGCCCACCTCTAGCAGGGCAGAGCACAGAGCTGGTAGGGGGATGGGGTCACCAGGAAGGCAAAGACACCGTGGCCACTGGGGCGGGGCTGCCCAGTGGGCACTGAGAAGCTCAAGTGCTGCAGGAGGCTGGTGAAGAAGAGGAAGCGCTCCATGCAGGCGAGGGGCTCCCAAGGCACGAGCGGCGGCCTGTGGGCGGGCATGGGGGCTCTCTGAGCCTGGGGGCCTGGGCTCCTCCCCTTATCTTCAGGACAGGTAAGCAAACCGGGCACCCCACAGGTACCTGCTTGACGAAGCGGCCCTGGGCATCCAGGAAGTGCTCCGGGTGGAAGTGGGAGGGCTTCTTCCAGATGGTCTCGTCCTTCAGCACTGATGACAGGTTGGTGATGAGTGTCGTCCCCTGGCAGGAAATACCTGGCATGGGTGGGGTCTGGACTGGGGGATGCCTGGACCCCTGCGACCAAACACACATGGGCACACACCCTCTGCCTGGCACACACCTGGACTCTTCAAGTAACCCTCAGCCCAAGAAGCTTCGTGGCACCCTCCCTGTCCCCATGGCAGGGTAAGTGACTTGCCTCCCATGGGTGCCCTTACTGCCACCTGTCCCTTGGTGAACGGGCTCCTCCAACACTGTGACACGCTTTAGTTTGTCTTCCCTACCCGACTACGGGCTCTGAATGGACAGGGCCAGCCCTGCCTCTGCTCTCATCCTCACACCCACCCAGCCTGGGACATTCAGTGCCTGTGGAAATGAGGATTGGGTGGCTTGGATTGCAGTCCTGACCCCACCTGGCAATGCCCACATTGGGGCTACCAGGTGGCAGGTGGTGCCGAGCTGGGGTGAGGAGAGCCGCAGGCCTACCTTTGGGATGAGGAAGCCCTGAACTTCGATGTCACGGGATGTCATGTGGGGCAGGCCCAGTGCAATGATGTCCCCAAAGCACTGCACCTCATGGACCACGGCCATGGTGAAGGGCACGAGGGCCTGATCCCCCATCTCTGGTTGCCTCACCTGCCCTATCACCTCATCGACTTCCTGTTGGACACGTCCTGGAAAAACAAGCATCCTCATAGTGGTCAGACCCAAGGGCTGGGCCCTGATCTCCTCCTGACTCCTGTGTAGGGCTGTGCCCACTCGGAGGGGGAGGTCACTGTGACCTCTGCACAGAGCTGCTACTGGTGGCCAAACCCACCAAGCTCAGGGGCCTCAGGCTGTCCCTTTCCTCCCTCCCCCATCCCACCTGGCCCCTTGGGCTAGGCTTTTGCTGCACGTCTGGGTGCAGGATCATGAGGAGGAGGGCCCAGGCCAGCGTGGCCGAGGTGGTGATCACCCCGGCAGAGAAGAGGTCAGACACCACCAGGCGTGAAGCTGCTCTCGGGGTTCCCCTTGGCCTGGGCCACGCAGGGAAGGTAAGCGCAGGGACAGAGGGAGGAAGCCTCCAAATGGCCTCCCACTCTGCTCCTGTCAGCCCAGGTGTCTGGTCACGGGGTGCTACACAGGCCTGCGCTTGCCTCACGGGGCCTTCAACCCTCAACCCACTTCACCTCCACCTCATCCAAGAAGGCGTCAGTCAGGTCTCGGGGTGGCTGGGCCCGGTCCTGGGTCACCCTGTGCTCGATGACCAGCTCATCAATCAGGACCATGAAGGCTCTCTGCCCCGGGAAGACCCTGGCAGCCAGCCCTGGGATACGCAGGAGCACGGGGATTGCTTCCAGCACCTGTGGGGGTCACAGCTTTGGGGCCCTGGGACCTTGTGGTGCTCAGGCTTTCACCTGGACCAGTCAGGTCCTAGCCTCCTCCAGGATGTTCCCACCATTGACCTTGTTCCTCCCTAAGTGCAGGCCTCGCCCCTCTCTCCTGGCCCTGGGCGCAGAAAGATAAAGTCTACATCTCATGGGTGCCGGTGCCTTCCAATGAAGGAACCCTCCCTCCCCTAAGCCCGCTGACCCTCGCCCCACCTCTCCCATCTGTGTTGTCTGTCATTTCCCCACTTCCAGGCCTTTCCCCTTGCAGTTTCTCCTCCCGAAATGCCCTTTCCTCCTCTGACCCTCTACACAAATCCTCCTCCGGGGAGGCCCTTTGCAGGACGGAGGCCTCCTCTATGAAGCTCCCTCCCCTCACCTGGCGCACGAAGCCAACCTCCTCCTTCAGTCCATCCTCCAATATGTCCAACAGCTTGAGGATGCGAAGGTCGTTGTACTCAAAGCGGCTCCCGAAGGTCAAGGAGGCGATCACGTTGCTCACCGCTTTATTCAGGAGGCGTTGGGGCTAAAGGGGCGTCCTGGGAGGGAACGGTGCACGTCAGGGCGTCGCCTCCATCTCCTCTTCCCCAGCCTCTCCAAACCTGTTCCCTGTCCCTCAGCACCCACCGGCCTGATCGGCGAAGGCGGCACAGAGGCACGAGGCCTCCTCGGTCACCCACTGCTCCAACGACTTCTTGCCCATGCCGAAGTTGCGCAGGGTGGACGAGGAGAAGCGCCGCTCCTCGCGCCAGGCTTTCCCTTAGAGCGCCAGGATCACTCCTGGGGGCGGAGCGGGCACGTGGGCGTGGCTCGGGTGTGTCCCGGCCCCACCTTCTGCTCGCCCACAGCGCTGGCGGGCTCGCCGGTCCTCCTCGGCCCATCCCCTCCTGGTGCTCTGCTCACACAGCCACGCCCCTTTTGGGGGCAGGCCTCGCCCCTCTGCTCCGCCCACACCAACCTCACCCTCCCCTCCCAAACAAATCCCGCCCACTTTGACACCCCCTTCCAGCTGGGGACCGGTCCCACTCTCTGCCCGCCCGCATTGCTCGCCTACTCTCCCCTGCTAGGGTCAGGTCTTGGCTCCAATTTTTACTTTGCCCACCGGGACCCTCTTTCATCTTCGGGGAAGGTCCTGGCCCGGCCCTACCCCGCCCGCTCTGACTTTGTCCTCATTCCTAACCACCCTGACCTCCCCTTCGTGCCCGCGATGGCCCTGGGCCGCCCTCTCTCCGTAAGGCCCTGCCCCCTGCCTCGACCGCTTTTTTCGTCCCCGGACCCTTGGCACAGACTCCTTTCTCCTCTTGCTGCCCCTTCAAATTCGCTGGCTCTTCCCTGCACCGACTGTCCGCGACCCTGCCTCCCCTTGGTCCTGCCGGTATCGGGTCACTGCTGGCCCAGTCCCCGCCGGGACGCGGTCTGCCCCCTCCTCCGCTTGCCTTCCGAGCGCGGCCCGTAACCCATGTGCTCGTAAACTGTCGCAGGTGGGCGGTCGTAGTTGTCCTGGCTGCGGTACACCAGCGCCTCTCGCACAGCCGCCAGCCCGTTGAGCACGACGACGGGAGTCCAGACCTGCTGCAGGCTGAACACGTCCCCGAAGCGGCGCCGCAGCTGCAGGCCGAAGGTCGAGGGCGTTTGTCAAGCCCAGGCCCTGCCAGGCTGCGGGCCCAGCCTCATGGTGTGAGCCCTGCGGGACCCCTAGGCCCCTACCAGGAGCGAGGGGGTGCAAAGATTTTATCCAGTCTTGTGAGCCTAGGGGTTAATTACATCCACCACAGTCGAGGACCTCAAGTTGGATCAGACCACCCAGCTATGACTGCAGAGGTCACCAAAGTTGTCAATAGACCAAGTTAGCATCCCATTTTACAGGTGAAGAAACAGATTCATAGAGGTAAGCGTGAGGTCCAAGGTCTCATGGTGGCAAAAGATTTGAACCAGATCACTACCTCTCTCAACCTCGACTACCTGATTTAAGTAGGGCTCAAGACCACACTCCTCTCCCCCATTCTCGAGACCTTTCTTCCTGATGTAATCATAAGGGACTCAGGCTCATGTAATGTAAGAGCTGGCCAGCTGAATCCCCAGCCTGTTGCCAAGTCGTACTCCCCCACCCCCTGGCCTTTGCCCTCTTGGACCTCTGTTGGGAAAATCCAAACTGTTCTCGAGCCCTGAACAAATGCCCTCCCTCAGGAAGCCTCTCAAATCTGCCTCCTCCTCTTGGCCCAGTTCCTTTTCCAGCCTGTGACTTCACCCACCACCCCGCTGTCTGCTGCTAGGTGGGGTCCCTAGGACCTCCGCTGCACACTTCCCACCCCCACCCTCCTTACCTGGCTAAAGCTGAGAAGTGGGTCCTGGAAGTTCACCTGCAGCAGGTTACCCAACCCAGGCAGTGGCATGGGACCTGGTGGGTAGCGTGCAGCCCAACGTGAGTGCCGGTGCATCTGGTCCACCAAGAGCAGGAAGACGGCCACGGCCACGGCCAGGGTCGCCAGTGTATCCCCAGTCAGCAGCATGGCTGCCTCAGTGTGCACTGGGCTCCTCAATACATCAGACACCCAGGACTAGCCCAGGCAGGGCACTCTCAACTGCACCTCCAGGGCTCAACCAGTCTGGGTCTTTATGAAAGGAGCTGAGACTGGCCTTTGCCCTCTGCCCTGAGCCAACCTGCCAGGGAGAGTGTGCTGCCAGAGGGTGCAGGGAGGGGTCAGGGAAAGTCAGGTGCACAGATGGCCACCGTCCCTCCTGCCCTCTCCACGTGCTTACGGAGGGTAGGGGGAGGAGACACTAAGTCCTCCCTTTCCCCTAGCCTGACTCCCCAGCTCTGTAAAGATTCCGAGGAAGAATCAGGGGTCTTCAGATTTGATCCTGCCACCTACCTGTCACTTTAGGCTCACTCTAATGTGCTCACAGCCTCATCCCCAGAACATGTCCTTGTCCTCCCATGTATCACCTGCCTCCTCCTGAGTGGCCTTCACCTCCCAAGTTTGTTACTGGCCCTTGCCCAGCGCTGGAGGGAGGTCCTAATGACCAGAGGGACCACTGTAGGGGGATAAAGTTCTTGGTGTCCCCTCACTTCACACTAGTATGCTCAACACACACAGTCACACACTCATAAACCACACTTACATTCACATACTGCCTACTCACATGCTCACATGCATATTTACACACCCACAAAGCCAGACACATTAACACATATGTACCACTTACACGCTTGCACAGAGACCCAGCATCAAGTCCTCGGAGTTCTCAGTGGTTGCCTGGACCCAACCCACCTCCTCCCACCTGGAGGCTGCTGGCAGTGATGCTGGGGACCTTCACCTGGCTGGCCGCTGGCTCAGCTTCCTTAGTTTCTGCCCGTTTCTGCCTGGTTGTGGTCATGACAAGTTTGAATCTGGGGGTGGGGAGGCAGCAGGATTGTCTTCAGAGCTCCCTAGTCACATGACCAGCTGGTCTGATGGCCCAGAGACCCTTTCCTAAGTTTGTTACAAACTGGTCCTTGGACCTTCTAGCTCTTGTAGCCACCCAGGTGATGAATCTTCTTTGTGTCTGTGCCCATTTCCTAACTTGGAGACATGTGAGGTGGGCACTTTACCTTGTTGACTGGACTGCCAGTAAGCTCAGGGTACTAGAGTGGCTTAGCATAGGCTGTGACTGTCCTCAGAGGAGTGGGTCTGCTTCCTCCTCCTTGATTTGTCCTTGAACATCAGCTGTTCAAACTCTAGAAGACAAGGGCATGGATACCAGATGGGGATGTAATTTCTTTACATCCTCACAGGCCTGCTGAGGACCACAAAGAATGGATTCTCAGGCCTCTCCCTTTGCCAGCCTCCTCCCTCTCCATGGGTCCAGTCCACCCTGGCTCCAGCCCCGCACCTTCCAATCCTGACTCTCTGGTCCCCTTCAGTGGCTCCAGTCCTCGACGAAATGTGCAAACCTTGGTACCACCCTGCACCAGTGTGTGCCACCGCCAGGCTGGAATTGTGGCATTTCCTGGGTAGGGGTCAAGCCCCCTCACCCATCCCAGGGGTATATGAGGCAACCTCTCTTTCTGAAAACAGCTGTCCCCACTCCCGTACCCTGACACCCCCATTTCCTCCTTCCCATCTCACTCCCCAGCGGGGAGAGGACCAGGTTCTTCTCAGGGTGCAGGACAACACAGAGTGCTGTGGCCTTCAGGTACTGGCTTTCAACATTTGCAATCCCTGCTTGGTCTGTGAAAGCTGCTCCTCCCCTTCCAAATTCCCACATCTCCACTCTCCTGCCAGGCCCAGGGCCAGAGGGTCTAGCTGGCTGGGGCCCGACTGGGCCTTCCTCAGTTTATCTGGCCTTTCCTGCATCTTGCCTTGACCAAGGCTTGGGTTCTGTCCCACCCTGTCTGGATGCACCCTGTGCTGGGTGCTGGGCTGGGCACGGCACTGGCAGCATGGCGGGAAGGTGACGGTGGGCCCCTGCTTCAAGGTGCTCATGACCAAGAGGAGTGGGAGCCAGAGACCTAACCACCAGGCCAGGAGTGCAGGGATTGCGTTGAGGGTTGTGGGGACATTGCCCCAGGCTAGAGCACACTTTCCGGGAAAACTTCCCAGAGGACTTCAGCTGGCTCGGCTCTGCAAGCCAAGGTGACCTGGCAGCAGGACTAAAGCACCAATGCAAAACAGCAGGACGGGGGCAACTTGAGGCTGGGGCTTTGCAAGGTCCGGCAGAGGACTGGATTGTGGGAAACCGGGGTTCCTGGGCCTCAAAGAGGCGGGGAGACCAGTTTTGAGGCCACTCAAAAGACTGAGAGGGTAAGACCCATGGGCACCATGGGGTCTTCTCAGATCCAGCCTGTGGTCTTTCATCGGGGCTCAGCCAGAGAATCAGGTGGTGGTAGTCGGGCTGGCAGGATGGTCCATCACAGGTTTGTCACAGTGGCCCTCGATAAACTGCATCTACCTTTTGGATGTGTCACGCCCTCCCCAAACAGTCACTCTAATGGACATACGAAGGGCAGTGACAGACATGCCTGTAATTCAGGCAGTGCCCTCCCGTTACTGGGCGCCTATTGTCCAGGACAGGCCTTGAGGAAAACCTGTGATCGTGAGGCCAACGGCCTTTTTCAGTCATTGTGCACACTCACATGCTGGGCACTGCTTCACTCCCCATCCTCCCCACACCCTGTAAGGTAGGTGGCTTTATGGTCCCCAAGGCACTGGAGTCTCAGGAATCACGGGGTCAAAGTCACAGAGCACCATTATGGTCTATCTCAAAACTCATGCTCTGAGCCACTGCTCTACAGTGGACTAACTTCTATGAGGGCCAGCATTTAAGTTACTGAAATTTATTATTTTAGAAACATACTCAGCCTGCCCTTGCTGGTTTCTGCTCTGGTGAAGCTGCTGGTGCTAGAGGGATGAGCCCCCCATTCCCCCCCCTCCCCCAATCTCCGTGTCACACGTGTTCGCCCGCGCAGGGAAGGCCCAACTGGACACTGCGACCTGAGACTGAGTCCTGGGTGACGTCCGCAAGATGACGGACCAGAAAGCGCCAGGCCCTGGGGCCCCCAAGTACGGAGACCCAGCCGTGGGACCCCAACTTGATGCGGAGCAAGCCCCTTGGAGAGAGCTCTAGAAAGCAAGTAGGGAGCTGCAGCGCCCAGAGAGAGCGCTGTAAAGTTGGTGGCATTTTGCTCGCTCCCCTCCCCCGCGGCAAGGCCAAGCCCGCGGAAGAAACCCCTCAATTCTCGCTCCTCCCAGGGCACAGAAGTAGGAGCTGGCATCTGACTCGCGGTACTGCCCTCCCGGGCCCTGCTGGGATCCAGGTGGAGGGCCGGCCCGGCAGCCGCAGGGGCGGGGGGTGGGGGGCGTGGTCGGGGAGCGCCACGAGCGAGCGAGCGGTCTTGGGCGGGGTGGGGGTAATGGCCGGCCCCTCCCGTAGTTTTCCGGGAACAGGGCTTCGGCTGGACAAGATGAAAAAGTTCCGGAGCTCGGCTGCAAAACAGTATGAATGTGCGTCACACTACCGAACAGTACACTTACCGGTTAAGATGGTACTTTTGCTGTGTTTTTAAACCACGGCGTAAAAATTACTTTAAAATAATACATCACCACTACACACCGATTAGAGTGGTCAATATCCAGAACACTGAGAACACCGAATGCTGACCAGGATGTGGAGCAGCAGGAAGTCTCATTCACTGCAGGGGAGAGAATGTAAGACGGTACGGCCACTGCGGAAGACAGTTGGGCCGTTCCTTACAAAAACACCTGTACCTGTACACTGACGTTTACAGCAGTTTTATTCATAATTGCCAAAACTTGGAGAAACCAAGATGTCTTTCAGTAGGTGAATGGATAAACTGTGGTATGTCCAGGCAACAGAATATTCTTCAGCACTAAAAAAGAAATGAGCTGTCAAGCCATGTAAAGAGGAACCTTGCATGGAGGAGGAATCTTAAATGCCTATTACCAAATGAAAGAAACCAATCTGAAAAGGCTACATGCTGTGTAACTCCAACTATATGACATTCTGGAAAAGGCAAAAACTATGCAGGCAGTGAACAATCAGTGGTTGCCAGGGCTCAGGGGAGGGAGGGATGAAGAGGGGGAGCACAGAGTATTTTTAGGGCAGTGAAATTACTCTGCATGATACTATAATGGTGGATACATGTCATTAAACGTTTGTCCAACCCACAGAATGTACACCACCAAGACTGGACCCTAACGTAAACTATGGGCTCTGGGTGACAATGATGTGTCAATGTAAGTTCACCAGTCATAAAGAAAACGCACCACTTTGGTGGGTAACGCTGATAGTGGGGGAGGCTGTGCACCTGTGTGGGGGCAGAGCATACGAGGGAAACCGCCGTACCTTTTGCTTTACACTATGAACCTCAAGCTAGAAAATAAAGTCTGTTAAAAAATACACAGAGCTCAAAAGTGGCAGGAGGTGAAATGCACAGCAACAGCTGAGGCTTCCTGCAGAACTGGGAAAGCTAGAGTCAGGAGTGGAGCCTGGAACGGGGCCACTCCCCAGTTAACGGTCATTTCAGTAGCCAGGCTGAGGAACCATCAAAAGTGCCTTACTCAGAGTATCAGCAAGTCAAAAGAGGACAGAAGAACAAAAGGCAAAACGATGAAGAACCATTTGCTGTCAGGAAAATATACTCCTTAAGATGCATATCTTCCAAGTTTTGTGGCTTAGTTCTCAACACCTGAAGTCTATCAATTTCATTTGAACTGTGTTAATGCCAAGTCAAGACCAGATGGGAAGCCAAGGAGCTCAAAAAGCTGTCATTTCTATGCAGGTTCCGTGGCCGACATGGCACACCCACCCACACAGCTCCATCCTGGCCGAGCAAAATTATAAATGGACCGCACTGCTTGATGTAGCTATTATAACAAAATTAATCTGCCATTTCTGCAGCCTCAAATTGATCAGCACACAAGAACTCATTTATAATTGCTTATTTCTACTTCACAACATTCCTTCCAGTATTACTGTTCTCTAAAAATAAAGTCCATTAACATTGTATTATTTTTTAATAACCTTTAAAATTAATGTTGATTGGAAATATGTCCTCATATCAACTTAAGCAATCTGGCCATCCCCATACGTGGCTGAGTTCCGCCCTCGAGGGCGAGTGGCAGGAGTCCTCGGTTTGTTTCATTCCAGACTCTGCTGCAAGGCCTGCAGGAGGCCAGGACGGCTGGACCAGTGAGCTGGCAGCCGCCCCTGCAGCAGAACCAGAGCCACCCTGGGGACTGGGATGGGAGGAGAAAGAGACGCGTTTGCTTTAAACAAAAAAGGAAACAAGGTTAAAATGAAGTTTATTATTTTTTTTTTGATTTTTTTGTTTTGTTTTTTAAATAAAACTGTTTGTGAAACAGCTATTTTATCCCCACGGCAGAGTGACCCCTGAAAGATGCACTAACCCCTTCTTAAGGCCTTAACAAGATTTTTTTGTACTTTTTTCTTTTTTTAAAACTCAGATATTTAAAAACTGTACAATTTACAAAACAAAACAAAACAATACAACATAAAGAATCATGTAGCACGGGGCTGCTCAACCGACAGGCCCCCTTTTCCTTTATAAAAATGAAAGCAAAAGAAAAAAGGGTGGAGTGGGTGTTCCTGGTCAGCTTACCTCACATGATCATACCTGACACTGTCCCTCCCTGTGTCCACTCCTACAGCTTAGGCTTCCGTCCCGTCTGTCCTGGGGGTCAGGGCACAGCTGCCTGAAACATGCCCAGAGGCGGCCATCCCTTGACCCTGCCGGCTGAGCCACTTAGTGGGATGCTTGGGGCTCTCACCGGCCACAGTGACCCAGGACGCAGCTGTGACCTTGGAGCTTGTGCCAATTTCACCCCCCCCAAAAGATAAAAATCTTAAAAATAATAAATAAATAGTGTTTCTGGAAGTGAAAAAATTTATTTTTGTGTTTAAACATCATTCTCCCACTCTTGAAAACACGAACCATCCCCACTTCCCTCCCCCTTGACCTTCCCACTTTGAGACAAATTACTGACAATAGAATAGTTTGGTGTGGTTTGTTTGCTCTTCCAACCCTGGGTCTAGAATCTCTGAATTGTGTAAGTTGGGCTAAGGATCTAAGTCAGCCCTGTCCTTGTGAGATGAGAGTTTGTTCAGTTCAATTTCACATTTAAATTTCACTGTTATTGGAACAAATTTGGAATTCTTAAGCTAGATAATTTTAAAATAGAATCAAAAGGGATAGCGCACCTTTCATTTAAACAGTCTTTCCAGACTAAAAATAGATTTATATATATATATTTTTATCCCTCCCTCTTTTAATTCCCCCCACCCTTTCCCATCATCCCCCCTCCCCCCACCCCCCACACTGTCACTATGGAGATTGTGTCCATGGAAACAGCCATTCCAACTTCTTGGGTCTTTCTTTCCTGTGGTGTCACCAGTTTGAGAGTGATGTAAGAACTTAGGAAGGAAGTGCTGGCACGGGCAGGCACGCGGGGTGGGGCGGGGTGGGGTGTGGCTGCACAGGAGGACCATTTCCATTCCATCACAAGGGTCCACCACCTTCTCATCTCCACAGTCTCACCTGCAAGACAAGCAGACACTGGGTGCTGGGAACCCCCGTGTGGTGCTGTAGCCAACAGCCCCTGCTCCGTGGCGGCGCTGGGGTAGGGGGACTCTGCAGGGTCCAGCAGCTGCAGAACCCCTGTGAACACACTGCTCACACTGCAGACACCCAAGACCAATGGCGGAGCCAGCCGTGTGGCTCTGGGCCTGAAACAGGGTAAAGGCAGCAATGACCCGGCCAGCTGCGCCAGGAATGGACTCTGAGTGCCCCGTCCCGGGTGTGTGGAAGGAACCGAGACCAGGAGAGAGTTCTCTGACCTGCCAGGTGGGGCTGCCCTGGAGTGGGGTGGCTCTCAGGGCGACCCCTTGCTTAGGACCCCACCATCTGGGGCCTGCAGCTGGGCTGGGCTTGGCACTTGGTGGCAGGGACCAGTCCTCACAGAGGTGGCTGAGTACCCAGCCAGTGTGTGGAAGAACCGGCTCAGGACCACGTGAAGGCTGCCTCCAGTCACAGACAGCTCTTTACATCTAACAGCGAACACTCCACCCAGGAGCTCTGATGGAAGGCAGGTCTCAGCTCATCCTCTGAGGCTCCCCAGGCCCTGCCGCTGGCGTCTCTCCTTCCAGCCCAGGCTCCAGGCTCAGGAAGACTATCCTGGTGATCACATGGGGTACGTGGGGTTGTATCAAGGGCCTCCTCAGAATGCTTCGCGGGTCATTCATTACATGTGCAAAGATCTCAGAGAGACACAGCAGTTTCCAAGGAATTCAGTCCAGAAAAATTACACCAGAAGCCAAGAGTGGTGGCACCCTCACCTTTCTGCCAATCACAGCACTCTTGGAAACTGTGTGTGTGTGTGTGTGTGTGGTGTATGTGTGTGTGTCTCCCTCCTCCAACCAATAAACCTCAAGAAAACCCAGACACCACTATCCCCTTTTCTGTTTCCATAAAACTTACTAATATGCAAAATAGTTAAGACTGGTCTGTGTGCATGAGCCATAAAGAGATTCCAAACTGCTTGACAGAAAACATGAATAAACAGGAAGAGACTCACAGAGACAGCAGGACAATGTCGCCACCCTCAGGTAAAAGCAAACCCCGGGAATCCAGCTGGAGGCCCTGGGGACGTGGGCCAGCGGCTGAGCCATCCTCAGGACGTCCCCGGCCACAGTGTGGCTTCCCCGGCACTGATGGTGGCTCTGGCCCCACCTATGTGGTCCATGCTTCCCCCTCCCCCAGCACGGACACTCTCCACTCCTCACTCTGGTTTCCTGAGGCTAAGGCTGCCAGGAAGGCGGAGAGAAGCAAGCACCCTTCTCAGGTGAGGACAGAGGACAGGTGCCATGCATATCCTGCAAAGCTCTGCTGGTGGAGGGAGGGACAGGGCAGGGTGTGCCCTCTCCCCAGTGCTTGGCACAGTCTTGGGTCTGCACCCCTATCCTGCTCATTACTCACAAAAGCAGGCCCCAGCCCAGCGCCCATCTTCAGAATGAAGGCTGTCTCGGCACCAGGGTCTGCCTGGCCGGCGGGCTGTGCACGCTGCTGACCCTGGGCTCCTCCCCTGGTGCCACAGGGGTACCTGGTGGTCCAGGCAGCCTCGGCCCTTCCGCACCTCTCGCCTGGGGCTTTGCCTTCCAGCCTTCCCAGCAGGGACCTTCCCCAGGGTCTGATACTAGACTGGCCCAAACACATGATACCCTGAATGTAATGGGACCCTAACTTCTCAGTTGCTCTTCAAAACTGTTCCTTCAGTAGGGAGAATGGGAAGAAAATTCTTTAAGCACCAAGTAGGGGCCAGGCACTATGCTAGGAGCTTTACAGGCATTATTTCACAGTCACACTGCGAGGCCTGACCCCCATATCTTGGAAATGAGGCAGCTGAGGGAGGTGACACATGTGGCCCAAGGCCACGTGGCTGGTTAGAAGTGGGACTGGGGCTCACATCCAGCAAAGCTCCTCTGCTTGGGCCCCAGGGACTCTGCCTTCGAGCCTCCATTGTTGTGGGCCCCATCCAAACGCACAGGACATGGCTGAGAAGGCAGCACCCCAGGCAGAGCCACGGAGCAGGCGCGGAGCTGCTGCGCCAGTGAGCGAGCGGGCGGCCCTCTGTGCTGAGGACCTGCACGCTTCTCCGTAAAAAGGCAACTGCACGGTCAGCTGCCGGCGGTCGGGACTTGATGCTGCGCCAAAGCCTCCAACACCCCCTCCCTCGTCACCCTCCTTCCTGCTGCCCTTCAGCTTCACCTCCGTGGCCTGAACCTGGGCCGGGTCAGTCTGTCCTCCAAATCCTCCCGCGTCTGACACCAAGCTGCCCTCTCCACCTGCGGCTAGGTGGCACCCCCTCAGCCCCACGGGACCTGGCCAGGGCGTGGAGGGCGGCCTCGTCCTCAACCTGTACCCACCCGGGCGCCATCAGGTCAGCACTCTCCTCCCTGGGCTGTAGGTGCTCCTCTATTTAACACGGCTGTCCGCCCTGCGAGGACAGGGACTGCCGTGTGCCCCCTCCGGCCGGTGTGCGACGGGACAGAGACAGCGGTCCCTGAGGACCGCGCAGGCAGTCCAGTGGAGATGCAGACAATACGTGACACACACATGACTCGAGATTGTGGTGATGCCAGGAAGGCTGCAGAGTGGGGACAAGGGGACTTGGAAGGCTGCCGTGAGCAAGTGACACTGAAGCTGAGACCCAGAGAAGAGACGGAGGCACAGTGCTCCAGCGCAGGGAGCTAAGCGCGAGCACAAAGCTCCACGGGAGGAAGCTCAGAGGAGCCGAAGGAGCCTCGCCGGAGACTCCAGGGGTCCTCAGAGGCGTGCTGGGCAGTCTGGACTTGATCCTACCAGGGATGGGAACCTCTGAAGCTGCAGTTGTGGGAGGCAGTGAGGGGCTGCCGGGGCTGGGGCGGGAGGGAAGGGGAGCCCCGGGACATGACGCTGTTCACACGCAGGCCGGCTGTGTGACGTTCCGACCACAGAAGCTGCTCGGGAAGGCCCAGCTCCAGGGCAGGGAGGCTGCTGTGTGCAGCTGGCACCCAGGACAAGGCAGCAGATGGATGGAGGATACTGCTTCCTGCCCACTGGATCGGGAGACCTGGGGGGTGGGGTCTCCTTGTTTACTCAGATGAGAATGGAAGACTGGGGTGGGGGTGGGGGTGTTCCGCGGTCAGAGCCCTGCCCACTCGCTGCCCTGAGCCAGGGAGGCTTCAGCACGGGGAGAGGGCAGCACAGGCCGGCCACACGGCTCCATCACCCACAGAGCCAGGAGGAGGGGGCACACTGACAGCTGCCCGAGGACCTGTCCTCTGTGGCACTGCTGGCCTGGTGAGGGACAAGCGCCAGGTATCTCACGTGGTGGCGGGAGATTAGAACTCACATCTCCTTGCCCCAGCCCTGGGGTTTTCTGCCAGACAGGGCAGCTGTAGGGTCCGGTTTGCAGCTCTGAACCTCCTGCTCCTCCCGGGCATGGCTGAGGGCAGTGCACCCAGCATTTGCTGACACCGCACCCCAGGCCAGGTTGCGCTGGGCATGGTGGAGGCATTTCTTAACTGAATCCTCACAAGGTTGGCCACTGCTATCCCTCTTTTTACAGAAGGAAAACTGAAGCACAGAGACATTAAGTGGCCTGAGCTTGGTCACACAGCACTTTCCACACTGCTCTGGGTGAGAAAGTGGGGCGCCACGAACCGGAACTCACATGTACAATCACTGTCCCTTCCCCGCCTTGTCGGGAGACCCAACGATGGTGGCTCTGTGTCCTCAGCACGGACACTGAAATGAATGCTCCTTGAGGGGGGCTGCGTCTCTGTCCCCAATCACTGGGGCTTCTGCACAGTCTGCAGAGGGCTGACAGCGAAGGCCCGCAATGTGACTGCTGAACCGCGAACCCAGGACGATGGGTCCAGCCTCGTGGGGAAGCACTCGATGACAAGCAGTTCAGGTGGACGAGACCAGAGGCACATGTTCGTTCCCTCCCTCCAAGAGGTGAAGGTCTGACCTCAACAGACTCGAAACGACCCCAAACCGAGGGACACGCCACTTAATCACTCAGCGCCTCATTTCTTCTGTATAAACAGGAACGATAACACCAGCCTTCTGAGGAATGAACTATGAAGCTTGCTGTCCCACGAGAGCCAAGGGCTCTGTCAGCTGGCAGAGTCCAAGAATGAGCAGAGAGAAAAGCGATGATGAACAAAATTAAAATTTCCAAGAGGAGATTTGCCCACCAGGCCCAGGGCCCAGAGTTCTTTTTCTCAAACATGGGCTGGGATTCCAGGACAGGAACAAAAGGCACTGAGTAACCAATGGTTCTCTCCCTAACTGGCTCTTCCTGGACACTTCCAGGAACATTCCACGTGGCCTCCTATATAACCCAGCCCTAACCACCTGGGCCAGGAAGGTGGCAGAGCCCCCTAGACACAGTAGAAGGGCCAACAGAAACATTCTTGAAAACCACCCAGACTGCTGCTTGCCCTGAGGGTCAGTGGACCCCGCGGGTTCTAGAAGTGCACGGGGATCCGTGTGATGACCCACCCTCCCGCCCTGCTCCGCTCCCTCCACTCCCAGCCCTACTCCCTGGAAGAGCAGGACAGAAAAGTGTGAGTGCAGAGTCCTCACTCGACAGCCCCTCAGCAAGCACTGTAACCCCCACTGGCCCCAGACACTCATCACTCAGCACAGGGCCTGCTCTGGAGGTCAGTACCGGGACCCACCTAGGAAACAGATGACTTCCCAGATGAAAACTGCCACATTCTGAGGTGAATTCTGTCTCTTCCTCAAAGTACTGTTAGGCATTCCAGAGAAAGGCAGACACCCCCCACCCCGACTTGTAACAAGGGGGAGGGAACATTCCACAGAGACTCAGGCACATGGTGCTTGCTGCCCCAGAGAGCCAGGCCTAGCACACCTGTGTGGGTCTCAGCCGTCTGGAGTAAACACAGACGCCCTCACTTGCAGAGAAAGAATCCC
Organism: Phocoena sinus; assembly: GCF_008692025.1. Taxonomy (NCBI): domain Eukaryota; kingdom Metazoa; phylum Chordata; class Mammalia; order Artiodactyla; family Phocoenidae; genus Phocoena; species Phocoena sinus. Next base: position 6,970,885 of record NC_045772.1, on the reverse strand, counting down.
TTAACGAACAGTTCTGAGACAACCAGCCCCCCACCCCATCCTGTAGAAGCAAGTGCCCCAAGTTACATTTTGGTTTTTCTTCTCATGATCTGTTTTGCTCAGTGAGGACGGGGCGGGTGAGGAAGGCAATGGGAGCACTGCAGGCCTGCTGCTTCTAGAGACCCAAGTCCCATAATCCTGCTCTCACAGGCACACGCTGCCAGCCCGGACCACGAGCCCCCAGACACACTCACAAAAAGCACAACTCAACCTCCTGAGATTTTTAAAAGTAAAGTTAAACGGGATGCTAAAGTCTACTAAATCGTTGAGGGGATTTTCCTTCCCTTTGTACTTCTAGGAAAAGGAATCCTTCATAGACCTGGGGGAAAAAAAAGGTTTCAAAAAACAAAACTTGGGGTATTTTTTGTTTTTCAAAGGAGAACCCATCATAAGCTTTAGAGATGTTAAGTAAATTAAGAAGAGGCCTCTGGCAAGAAGCCTTTCTGAGACAGGGAAAGAGTGAGGGCTGCCAGCAGGACAGCCACCCCCCCAGAGGCTGCGTTCTGCCCCTGGGGACTCCACACACAAGGCCTGAACCCCGGCGGATTCTGGGGAGCTGAGCAACAGCTGGAAAGACATTGTATCCACCTGGCGCTGGCAGTCCATGCGATTAAATGCTGGTGGGGCAGCCTGGCCTGGGGCGAGCAGGAGGCAGCGGCCCGACACCCCCTCGGAGTCTGGCAGGGGTGGCGGCCCCGACTCACCTGTGCTTGCTGTACTTTCCATTCCCACGAGCACACTGCCCCCCTCACCCCCGCTCCGACTGCTCTGTGCTGAGGCTGCCTTTCGCTGTCTTGTTCTGCAAGGCGGGGAGAGGGCACGGGAGGGGAGGCTGACGCCGGCAAAGCCAAGGAGACAGGACAGGAGGGACAGAGAACGAGCGTGGGGGTCAGGGCAGGCGGAGGTGAGGAGAGGAACGCACATGGAAAAGGAAAGAAAAAGCAGAGTCAGTGCTGAGTGACAAACAGGAGATACTCAGACAGGGTCTTCTGAGGTAAACTGTGACCATTAAAAAAGAGAAGTTTTTAAAAATAAAAACATGTAAATTAAGTAAAAAATGGGAGAGAAAATTGTAAGATCCTATGATCCATACTGGAAAATAATTGTTAAAGAAAAGCGTAAGTAAGCATCTTTCAGAAGCACTTTGAGGGCAGACTTGTCAGGGCGACCTCTTTCTAGTACTTTCTGGCCCCACTTAGAGACTGAAGACCGTGAGCACCAGTGGCCACCAGGGGTCAGTGTGACCTCAGCCGGAGGAGAGCCGTCGCTGCAGGGACTGCCAGGTGGCGAGTCTCCACCATCCCAGTCCTTCCCTGGGGTCCCTTTCTCCACACCCTCCCGTCTCCACACACGCATGTGGTGTCTTGGAAACAGGCCATTCACACACACCCCCACCCCCATCTTCATTCCTTTCCTAAATTTAAGAGGTGACCAAGAGACCACCTCCTCAATCAGCTGCAGGCACCACTGGCTGCTTCGGCTGAAGTAAAACCTGGAGGAGACTGTGAGTTTCCCCAAAAGCCTGGAGTCAACTCTCTTTAGTCTGGGAAGACACCTCTGCTTATGTACCTAGACCTACAGCCAATCTCACCTCACGCCAATCTGTGATCTGGGGTTCCACTCAACTGCGGGGGAAACCAGGAGTTTTGTGTGTTTCTCTTCCAATTTCTCTTAACAGACAAACACCTTTCTCCCCAGCTGCGCCACCCCATGGGTGCTGACCCCACGCCACAGGGCTCCCTCCCATTTGCATCTCGGCCCTCCCGGGGCCAGGAGTGCTTGGCAGCCCAGGCCCTGGTGGTGTGGCCGTGACCCTGCAATGTCTGGTCTCCAGGTCTTTCAGGAGGAGCCCCGCCGCCACCCCCAAGTCCTGCGGGGAGGGGAGCACAGGCTCTGCAGGCTCTGACTCACCTTGTGCTTGGGGCACCTCACCGAGAAGTTCTCCTCATGGAGCAAACAATCTGCAAGAGAGAAGGGGACAGTGAGGAGGAGGCTGGCGTGCGGCACAGCCTGAGGGGCATGGGGCCACGCTGGCCAGGACAGGGTCACACATGGAGATAAGAGGTGTCCACACTATGATTTCTAATAGGAAAACATGCAAGACACCCCCAAATAAGCTATGGCACCTCAACATGGTGGAATGTCAGTCCAACATGAAACGTTTCAGAATAGTGAACACGATGCAAATTGCTCAAAAAACCAGGATACATAAATGTACAAGTACAATCCCAATTTTACCAAAATATTTTATGTGCCTAAGAAAGGACAAAGGAAATCTACCAAAATATGACAGTGATTCTCTTTGGATAGTAATACTATAGGTGATTTTAATTTTCTTTATTTTTTCTGTATTTCCATGATCATATCCTATTATTCTAATCATCAGAAACAATCTCTAATAAGTGTTATTTTTAAAATTCCTTATCTTAGGCTAAGGCCATTCCACAGGCCCACGCCAAAGCTTCCTTGTGAAAACACTTTGAATCTGGAGGCACCTTTTCTCCTCCGTGGAGAGTCACAGGTCAGAGACAGCAAGGAGGCCAGGCCCGTGAGCCCCGCTGCCACCCTTGCCCCCCACACAACCCATGGACACACTGCAGGAGGTCCATAATCCCTGCTAAATGCTTCAGAGAAATGTGAAATCCCACGAGGGGGCGATTAATCCTCGGAGGAAAATCACTCATTCCAACTGTGAACACGGTGGTGACACATCCTCCATGACGGCAAGGACGCGCACCTGCCTCCAGGGGCGTTGTGCTCTGCGGCACAAGCATGGTGTGCGGAGCAGGCAAGGAAACCGACTTAACGAGCTCACCCTGCACACCACAGCTCCTGAAGACCGACAGCCAGGTCACCGGCGCGAGACGCAGTGGCCGAATGTTAATAAATATTGATCACACATTCTCAGAGAGCTCCCAGGCACCAAGGCGGGAGGCGGCCGTGGTACTTAGCCTTGTTAAGTTTACAATTTAACTCAGGTTTAAAGTGAGGTCCAGATTAGCGGCCTGTACCCACAGATTTCAAGTGAAACAGTAGTAAGCAAGGGAGCAGACAAATGGAAACTTTTGAGGTCCTCTATAATCTTAAATAAATAAAGACCCTTTCATAATTCGGCTAAGCCACCTCCCCTTCTGGAGTCCTAGAATCTCTAGGGTCAGATGGGTTTGGTCTTCATAGTTCCCGGGGCAAGCCTCGGGGCACGAGAAACAGCAAGTCCTGCTAACCTTTGCATCCCTATCCCCTCCCCCCTCCAAGCAAAGAGTGCGGCAGTAAATGAAATGTGTTAATTTAAAACCCACAAGTACATGGTATGACCGAGGCTCCTGCTGCTCCAATCTGCCAGAGAGCTCACGAACAGCGGGAGATGGACAGCTGGAGCTCCAGGGAAGCACCTTCTCCTTACCTGGGCTGTGGCAGCAGCGCATGCTGGCAGAGTCTATAGTTTGGGCCAAAGAGAAACAGCACAGGCCACGGGGTGGGGAAAGGCCACCCTTACACCACAGGGGTTTACAGAAATAAGGAGGGGGGCCGTGTTAGCTGGAAAAGATGCCATCAGAAAGGTAGAGGTGGCTCAGGTCCCCTCACTACCACGAAACAGTGACCAGCTGTGATGGACCATTAGTAAAACAAGCTTAAAGTTAGGAAACATGTTCCCTCAAAGTTAGAAAGGAGAAATAAAACAATGTAGGTAAACACTAAAGGCAACTTGGAACTAATGCCAGGTACTTCTGGGAATGGAAGTCTCCGAAACGAATCTACGAGATGGGGTGCACCTTTTGGCTAGGCCTCCCGAACAGGCAGCGGCTGTCCCCATTCTCGTCATGTCCACCGGCCATCAGGAACTGCACTTCCTGTTCCTGGCAGGGTGAGAACCACAGCTGGAGGGCTTAGACACCTGCAAGGGGCCGGGGAGCCTCTCCTGGGCTGCCTCCAGCCAGGCTCTGCTGGGGAAGAGCCGAGAGTGGCAGGAAGTACAGTAAAAGCTCTCCTGAGGGTTCTGGACAGGTGCCTGGCCCCACACTGCCCACCCGCCAGCCTCTCGTTTGATTCCTTTAAGCCCCTGGCAACACCCCGCACTGTGCAGAGGGCCTGGTCAGCACTTCCCCACAGTGAGGTCAGAGTCAATGGCTGGATCATCACGCAGGCTGGAAGAGGCTCACCAGGTTGTCTAGTCGGCAGGGTGGCTTCCAGACACAAACAGCAGCACCCCAGAACAGTGTTCCACTTTGAGTCCTCTCTTTGGGCTTAAAGGCAGAGGACTCTGCTGAGCTCCTCATAACAAGCTATGTGGAGCTTCAGATACCCACATGCACCCGTATATACCCCATGCTGAGGATGGTGAGCCCGGGAAGGGAGAAAACGAAAGGATGTCTAGTGTCCTTTGGATCTGCCAGGCCCCGACAGTCTCCAACTCAGCTACAATCTCCTCAGAGCTACGCTTAGTACTCATAATGGCAAAATCCAGGCTGGGACTCAGGGACCCACCAGCCTCACCCCACCTCACTGAGAGGCAGCCTCAGCTCCTGGGGCTGAAGGAGGGGAATAAGAAGGTGGGAGCAAGGCCCTGGGATGCAGAGAGCTCCTCTCCAAGGAGAGGCCAGACCACCAGTTCTTTCGTAGGACCCATCTGGGGCTCTGAACCCACTGCTGCAAGATCAAAGTCAGCAGCGGAGAGCAGCTGTAAAATGCTGCTGGAAGGGCGGCTACAGAAGTGAGATTCCCAGCTGTGCTTCCTCATGAGGGTAAAAGAAAAAGCCCCTCTAGGCAAGATTCTATATGCACAGTGGGATTATAAATGAGCCACCACAGCTCTTTTTTCCTTTGGTATTAATTGTTGTGGCTTATTGCATTAAATACATTAAATCTTTTTTTTTTTTTTAAAACAGCACTCATGTTCTTATTACTGCACTCTGCCACCTGGAGACAAATCCTATGCCTGTGACATAACAAGCAGCACAACAGAGCAAACTGATGTCACAAATGTGCAATCACTATTAGGAAGGGGAAACGATGCAGGAGCCACAGATCCTCATGTTTCCATGGAGATGTCCCTGGTGATAAAAGTTTTGCCTTCTTTAAGGTTTGGGCAGCTGACAGCAAGGCAGAGATGAAAATGCCAAACTGTTCCTTACTCCATACAGAGATGGGGGACTCAAACTCAGGGACTTACTTTTATTATAACTAGAAAGAAAGTCAATCAATGAATGCCTTTCCTGAATACAAAGATCCATTACATATAGAACAGAATTCCTGAGAAGACTGTGTGGGATAAATACAAGCATCAAGCTACACAGAGCAGTGCAGGCTCTGGGTCACTGTGACTCAGGTCATCCAAGAGACCAACAAAGACACGGTCACCTTGTTAAGCTGCTTCTTTGGTCCCAGCTCCGCATGGAGGAGCAGTTTGCAGCAGCTGGGACAGCAAAGCCAGAGGGCCAAGGCCCCGACCCAGACAGCCTTCCTCTCCCTGGATACTCGGTCACCAACTTCTGCCAAACAGAGACGTTACCAACTTATCTGGGCAGGCCATGCAAGGCAGGTTCAAACAGAGTGACAAGGAAGTCCTTTGCTTCCTAACACTCAGCTGGTAGAGCAGGCCCTGCTTCCCTGCTGGTGGTGCGCGCTAGAGGGCCTCCACTTGAGGGAGGAGAGCCCAGTACCTGTCCCGAAGAACCCCCAGAGCCTGGGCTAGAGCAGGGCGTTCCAGCCGCCAGCTGCACACGGCCATGGGAGTCTAAACGAAAGAAAAAGCTCAGTCCCTCATTCCCACTAGCCACCTTCCAAGCGCTCAATGGTCACACATGGCTTGTGGCTACTGTATTGGAGAGTACAGATCTAGAACATTCCCTCACTGCAGCAAGTTCTACCAAGCGACTCCACTCAACCCCTGGAGAAACTGTACCTGGAGGCAGGTGCCCCGTGTGCACACAGGGAGCACGCTCGCGGGAGGGACGAGGCACCTGCCTGCTGCTCACCTCAGGCTGCTGGGCAGAGCCTCCATGCAGGAGACCACCTCTCACCGCCCACCGACGGGGAAAGCCAATGCTTGCAGCATTCCCCACAAAAGACTTACACACAACTGCCGAAAACCCAGAACTTGAACATCTTCATTAAAAACCACGAAGCTTAAACTAGAAAAAGAAACAAAACGTTCTGATGTAACCCTGGGCGGTATCATGAAAATGAGAAAAGGCAGTGGCTGGGCTTCTGAGAGAGAAGGATTTAATGGCTGTTCTATAGAACATGCCAGACCACGACCCAGGGTGAATTACTGCTCAGACTCAACAAGTAAACATGTAGAAGAGGACAGAGGATGGAAGGGACAGACTGAAACCCAAACTCCCTGAACTGACATTTCAAGGCTCTCTTCTTTCTTTTTTTATTTAATAAATTTATTTATTTATTTATTTTTGGCTGTGTTGGGTCTTCGTTGCTGCACGCGGGCTTTCTCTAGTTGCGGTGAGCGGAGGCTACTCTTCGTTGGGGTGCGCGGGCTTCTCATTGTGGTGGTTTCTCTTGTTGCGGAGCACGGGCTCTAGGCGCTCGGGCTTCAGTAGTTGTGCATCAGTAGTTGTATCATGCAGACTCAGTAGTTGTGGCTCGCGGGCTCTAGAGCACAGGCTCAGTAGTTGTGGCGCACAGGCTTAGTTGCTCCGTGGCATGTGGCTTCTTCCCGGACCATGGCTCGAACCCGTGTCCCCTGCACTGGCAGGCGGATTCTTAACCACTGCACCACCAGGGAAGCCCTCAAGGCTCTCTTCTTACTGCCCACTTATCCCTATGGTCACACGGCACCCTGGCCACCAGCTGCCCTTCAGCACATGCAAACAAACTTTCATGAGAATCTAACTTTGGCATAAGCATTATCTTTCTGTACCTTTCTCTTTTTTTCGCCACACTGTGTCGCTTGGCAGGATCTTAGTTCCTGACCAGGGATCAAATCCAGGCCCCCAGCAGTGAAAGCCCGGAATCCTAACCACTGGACCACCAGGGAATTCCCTTTCTTGTTCTTTTTAGCTGCACCCCCTACAGAAACCTGGAAAGAAAAGAGGGAAGAGGAAAGGAGGGGCAACGAGAAGGATGTGAAAGGCAGGGGGACACACTTAAGCAAACGTCAGGAGCGCTGGGAGGAAGGGTGGTTGAGAGGAACTCAGATTCCTCCCACACCTGTCGGATCCGACTCCATGTGCTTTATGCCTCTGTACCTGCTCCCATCACCTGATCAGCCACCAGGCCATTTGAGCACTCTTGTTTGTCTTCCCATTTTCTCTTCCTCCGTCCTGACTGAAAGCATGAGAACCTGCTAGGTGAAGGTCTCAGACCCATCTGATGCTCAAAAAGTAACTGGTGAAAACAGTCAACAAAAAGCCAAAAGTCAGGAGGAAGAAAGAGGATTTCCCAGGCTGCTTGAAGCTCTGAGTCAGAACTCCAGTCTTCTGCATTGCTCATTGGATGGCACTTCTCAGACAAAAGGTGTCCTTCTTTCAACAGTTATTACACTGCAAAACACTGCTCTGATCATCTCCAGAGACCTGGAAAAAAGGTTTGACAAAACCCAACACCAGTTCACGATAAAAACACACAACAAACTAGGAATAGAAAGGAACCTCTTCAGTTGCGTCAAGAACATCTATGAAAAGCCCACAGCTATCATCATGATAGGTCAGAAACAAGACAAGGATGTCAGCTCTTGCCACTTCTTCTTTTTTTGTGGCTGTGGACCATTTTTAAAGTCTTTATTGAATTTGTTACAATATTGCTTCTGTTTTATGTTTTGTTTTTTTGGCCTCGAGGTATGTGGGATCCTAGTTCCCCAATCAGGGATTGAACTGCACCCCCTGCACTGGAAGGTGAAGTCTTAACCACTGGACTGCCAGGGAAGTCCCAGCTCTTGCCACTTCTATCCAACATTATCTAGAAGGTCTAGCCAGGCAACTAGGCAAAGAAAAGAAAAGGCATCTGATTGGAAAGGAAGAAGTAAAACAATCTACTCACAGATGACACATCTTGTATATAGAAATCCACTAAAAAACTATTAGAACTCATCAGTGAGTGGAGCAAAGTTCCAGGATACAAGATCAATACACCAAAATCAATTATATTTCTATACAGTCACAGTGAACAATCTGAAAATGGAATTAAGAAAACAATTCCATTTATAACCACACCAAAAATAATAAAATACTTAGGAATAAATTTAACAAAAAAGATGCAAAATGTGTACTCTGAAAATTACAAAACACCGTTGAAAGAAATTAAAAACTGAAGTAAATGGAAAGACAGACACCCCATGATCATGGGTTGGAGGACACACTATTTTTTTTTTATAAGATGGTGACAACCCCTAACCTGATCTGCAGATTCAATGCAATCCCGCCCCCCCTCAGAAATGGATAAGCTGATCCTAAAATTCATATAGAACAGCAAAGGACCCAGAATACCCAAAACAACCTTGAAAAAAAGGAACAAAGTTGGAGGATTCACACTTTCCAATTTCAAAATCTACTACAAAGCTACAGTAAACAAGATGGTGTGGTACTGGAGAGAGTCCAGAAATAGGTCCATACATCTATGGTCAACTGGTTTTCGACAAAGGTCATCGAATGAGAAAAGAGTAGTCTTTTCTACAAATGGTGCTGGGACAACTGGAATCCACATGGAAAGAAATGAACTGGACCCCTACTTCACACCACATACAAAAATTAACTCAAAACGGATCAAAGACCTGTGTAAGGGCTAAAACTATAAAACTCTTAGGAGAAAGCATAGGCATAAATCTTTGTGATTTGGGATTATGCAATGGCTTCTTAAATATAAGAAAAGCAACAAGCAACAAAGAGCATAAGTGGCAAAAGAAAAACAGATAAACTGAACTTCACCAAAGATGCTCAATATCATTAGCTGTCAGGGAAGTGCAAACCCAAATCACAATGAGATACCACTTCTTGCCCACTGGGATGGCCATAATAAAAAAGACATAAAAACAAGTGTTGGTGATGGATGTTGAGAAACTGGAACCCTCACACACTGCTGGAGGGATGTAAAATGGTGCAGCCACTTTGGAAGACAGTCTGACAGTTCCTCAAACGGTTAAACATAGAGTTACCATATGACCCAGTAATTCCACTCCTAGGTTTATACCCAAGAGAAATGAAAACATTTAGTCCACACAAGGACTTGTCTGTGAATGTTCACAGCAGCCTTATTTTGTATTATTATTGTATAATAACACAAAAGTGGAAAACCTAAACGTGCATCAACTGAAGATAAATAAAATATGGTATAAATAAAATATGGTATATCCTTACAATAAAATATTGTTAGAAAATAAAACCAGTGAAGTACTGACACATGCTGCGATGTGGATAAACCAGAGAAACAGGAAGCTAAGTCACACGAAACCCATCACAAAGACCACATATTGCGTGATTCCATTTACATGAAGGCAAATCCACAGAGATAGAAAGTAGATTAGTAGTTGCCAGGGGCTGGGGGTGAGGGAGAGAGACCACCAAAAGGTAGTAGTTTAAGACGTGATGAAAATGCTCTAAAATTAATTGTGATTGTGCTTGCACAACTCTGTGAACATAATGGTAAAAATCATTTAAGTGTACACTTAAATAGGTAAATCTTTTGTGAATTATAAAATTTATAAAAAATATCACCCCATTTAATTCCTTTTTATTATCTTCTCTGCATTCCTTCAGAATTTACAAACAGAACAAGGTCAGAAGAGACAAAAAGAACTATGAAGGAGAGAGAATCAAAATGTTATTTCCTACCCTTCGGATGCTCTGAACAAGGGTCTGTGGTCCTATCTTACCTGCGTCAATGGCACACGGGTAATGGTAACGGAAGGAGCAGCCTTTGTTGTAGCAGCCCAAGGTGGCGCCTGCCTCCTGGCAGTGGGAACATTTCTGGAAAGGAAGGAAGAAGTCAGGCGTGTCACCATCCCAACCTCACCCCTCTCCCCCAGGCCTTCCCCGGACCCCGTGGGTCAGACCTCAGCGCATGTCTCTGCGGTTACAGGAGTCTGGCAGCAGGACAGGCTGTCAATTTCTAACCACCACTCACTGACCACACACCATGCAAGGGATCCAGCAGTAATGTTTTAGGCCAGGCCTTACAAATGTTCACAAATAAATCAAACAGCACAACACAGGCACCCAGCCCTGCCCTTGGTGTGCCCACTGTCCACCCGCCTGTGAGCCTGCCTGTCCTTTCCTCAGTCCTCACCACTATGGTGAACTGCCTACAGATCTTGCCCATCTATTTCTGTTGTGGAAGTCTGGGGTAGGAGAAGAGGGTACGATAGTAGAGTTATATATAAACCTTTTAGAATTAAAAGTGGAATTTGGTTTCTAGTTTTTATTTTCGTAAGAAGATTTTATTTTTATTCTGCTTATCCCAAATGCCCAATACAAGTATATTTCTCTTTTCAGAAAATATGGGCTCCTGTGTGCAAACGGTATTTTTACACACAAATCCTATTTTAAAGGCACTAGGAAACCTGCCATGAATTTCTGGCTGAGACATTATTCTGTAATTGAGATGCTCCTCCTTCTTCGGTCAGGTTTTCGTAAAGTGGGGCACATCTCTATCATGTGATGTGGCTGCCATGATCGCTCAGTCCTGTGTCCTGTCAACAATAATCGTACTTGGAAAAACCACACTGGCCCTACTGAGGAAAGATGCAGACCCTTCTGGTGGCCGAGGACACACAGCTAAGGCTACCTGAATGATACAGATTCTGATTCTAGGGAATCAGATTCCTGATTCTAGGGAAAATAAAAGTGCTCCATAAGCAGTTACACTTGTGGAAAATGGCTCCCCAACACATACTACACCCTTCCTGGGGCAAACTGACCAAAGGGCACCCTTCCCTCTTTTCTCTTTTGCCTGGGATGTCAGCCTATCAGGGTCTGTGTGGCTTGCAGGCCTGCAGCAGTCAGGAATGCCTCACCTAGTGAAGTGAGGCCCACCTGGACGGTGCCATGGAATGAACACCTCCAACTCACAGCGGCAGGAGCAGGATGACAGGGAGCTGGATCAAGCTGCCCTAATGCTGATGCTTATGGAAAACCACACAGGCGCCAGCAACAGCACAGCCCAATGCGCACCCTGAATCATGCGTCAGGGTGATTGCATCAATCATCACCTGAATGATGCGGCTCATTTGGTCCTCATAACTACCCTGTGACAGCCCCACTCTACAGATGAGGTTCCTAAAGCACCATAAGGGGAAGTAACCTGCTCCAGGTCAGAGCTGATCCCAGCTGACCACGCCTGGCATCCTCCAGAGGCAAATGCAGCAGGAACAGGGCTGTAAGACAGCCCTAGAAGACCAACATTCTTCTGGGTGCTGACAACCAGTAAATGTTTATCATGTGCCCTCATACCCTTGCCAAGAAACAAAAGACTACTTGGCCCAGAGTAAACCAAGGACAGTTGGCAGCTTCTCGGGCAGCCCTAGACTTTATCTGCTTTTATCAGTGCCACAGGGCACCTTCAGTACAAAGGTCTCACCATCAACCAGAGGGAATGAACATGGCTAATTTCTCAGTGGTCACCCAAAGCCATTCCCATTATACCCCTTCTTCCTAAAGGAGCCCCGAACGGTCAGCCATCCAGAGGACTCATGCTCCAGGCCTTCCCCACGCCCCTGGGGGGTGAATCCCAGTGGTGGACATTTAGGAATGGGTGTGTCAAGCATTTCTGGTAGTGAAGTCTGCAGGGAAAGGGACTTCTGGGAAAGTTTTGCACTCTTAACAAGGACACAAGACAGAAAGGCAGGAACAGGTCATATTCTCGCTCGACCTCTGTGAGAAGGGGATGGTGAGATCTGTAGCAACCATCTTGTCACCACAAGGGGACAGCTCTGAAGACAGAGCCCAACCTGCTGAGGGCTGCAGAGTGACAGGATGGAGAGAACCTGGATTTCTGTGACATGATTAAGCGCTAAAGTAACCAACCCCAGGACCATCCCATCTCCAGACTTGTTAAGGGGGAGGACACTTTTCTTAAAAAAAAAAAAAAAAAAATCACTTTTAGTTTAATTTTGTAACTTGCAGTCAAAATATCCTGATTGATACAGAAAGGGACCTAGTACTTGAGGCCCTGCTGTATAAGGTTAAGGATGTGGGCTCTGGAACCTAAATAACTCCCTGGTAAGTGATTCCACCACTGACCATCTTTGTGTTGTTCTTGGCCAAAGTCCTAAACTTTGTTTCTTCAAGCTGCAAACGTGGACCTGGTAATACGATCTACCTCACAGAGATATTGTGAGGGTTAAATGTGTTAATCCAGGCTTACAACAGTGGCTGGATCAAAAGCGCTCCGTAAATGTGACCCAAGATGACCATGTGCCAGACACACGACACAGACTGACAAAGAGCCACCTGTGGAGCAGGCCTGTCATCACCCTCGGATCCGAACACTGTCCATTTCCTTCCTACCTCAACACACACCCCTCTGCCCCCGGTAGGGCTTCTCAAAGCTTCTTGCCCTGAACCAGCCCACAGGCCCCATTTTTCTCATAATGAAAGCAAACCCATCCCTCACCAGGAAATCACATCAATAAAATGATGCATGCATCTTTCAATTAAAAAAGCACAATTAACTTACTATATTACTTCCAGAGGAGAAAGACCCTGCATGACCTATTAGGTAGGGCCTTAGAGAAAGGACCTTAAAGAGTTTAGGTCAGTGGTTCTCAAAGTGTGGTCCCTGGACCAGCAGCATCAGCTGGGAACTTGTTCGAAATGCAAATTTTGGGATTCTGGGAAGACTGCAGAGTAGTAGCACTGGGAATCTGTCCCCACACCTGGAAAATAACTGCACTGGCAGAATCTGTCTGATGTAACTGCTCTGTAGCTCTGGAGTCTGTTGAAGACCTGCAACTTCCAGGGGAGATGTGGGTGGTAAACAGCAGTTAATTCTGCCCATCTCCCACTCCCAGCCAAGTGGCAGGCAACCTAACTATACAAGTTAAGGAACTACGAAAAGAAGAACAAACTAAACCCAAAGCTAGCAGAAGGAAGGAAATAATAAGGATTAGAAAATAAATGAAACAGAGAACAGACAGAGAATAGTAGAGAAAAACCCAAGTGGGGACATTACTATTGATTCTACAGAAATAAAAAGGATTATAAGAGAGTACTATAAGCAACTGTACACTAGCAAATTGGATAATCTAGATGAAATGCACAAATTTCCAGCAACACAAAACCTACCAAGATTAAATCACAAAGAAATAAAGATTTGAATAGATCTATAATTAGTAAGGAGATTGAATCAGTAGTCAAAAAGCTCCCGAAAAAGAAATGCCTTGGACCTGATGATGGCTTCACTGGTAAATTCTACTAAACATTTAAGAATGAACTAATACCAGTCCTTGGGAAACTTTTCCCAAAAATTGAAGAGAAGGGGACATTTTCAAAATCATTCTACTGAGGCCAGCATCACCTGATACCAAAGCCAGAAAATGGTGCGTGCACACACACACAGACACAAAAACCCTACAGACCAATATCCTTTATGAACACTGATGCAAAAATCCCCAACAAAACACTAGCAAACAGAATCCAACAGCACATTAAAAGGGTTATACACCATGACCAAGTGGGATTCACTCCTGGAATGCAAGGATGGTACAACACATAGAAATCAATGTAATACGTTATGTCAACAGCATGAGGGAAATAACTACATGCATGATCACCTCATTATATGCAGAAAAAACATTTGACAAAATTTAACACCTTTTATGATAAAAACACTCAACAAACTAGGAACAGAAGGAAACAAAAGACGTATATGAAAAACCGACAAGGATTATCATACTCAATGGTGAAAGACCAGTGGTGTTTCTTTTAAGATGAGGAAAAAACAAGGACACTTGCTTTCACCACTTCTATTCACCATAGTACTGGAAATTCTAGCCATAACAATTAAGAAAAAAAAAGAAATAAAAGGGGTCCAAACTGGAAAGAAAAAGGTAAAATTATCTCTGTTTGAAGATATGATCTTATATGTAGAAAACTCTAGAGATCACAAAAAAAAAGAAACAAATACCCTGCTAGAACTAATAAATGAATTCAGCAAAGTAGCAGGATACAAAGTCAACACAGAAAAATCAGTTGCATTTCTGATTCTCAATAGCATCAAAAAGAATAAAATACTTACGAATTAACTAAGGAAGTGAAAGACTTGTACAATGAAAACTACAAAACACTGCTGAAAGAAATTAAAGACGACATGAATAAATGGCAATACATCCCATGCTCATGGATTAGAAAACTTAGTGTTATTAAAATGTTTACAAAGTGATCTACAGGGTGACCTTACAGAGTCAATGCAATCTATCAAATCCCAATGACGTCTTTTGCAAAAACAGAAAAACCTATCCTAAAATTTATATGGAATCTTCTTTTTTTTGGTTGTGCCACACAGCTTGCAGGATCTTAGTTCCCCAACTAGGGACTGAACCCAGGCCCTTGGCAGTAAAAGCAGAGTCCTAACCTCTGGACCAGAAAGTAATTCCCATGGGTAATATTAAGGGAACCTGAATAACCAAAACAATCTTGAAAAAGAACAATGCCGGAGGACCCATACTTCTGATTTCAAAGCTTACTACAAAGCTACAGTAGTCAACAGTGTAGCACTGACATAAATACAGAGATATAGACCAATGGAATAGAATACAGAGCCCAGAAATAAAGCCTTCCGTATATGGTTAAATGATTTTTGAAAAGGGTGCCAAGATCATCCAATGGGGAAAGGACAGTCTTTTCAACAAATGGTGCAGGGAAAACTGGATATCCACATGCAAAAGAATGAAGTTGGACCCTTACCTAACAGCATATATAAAAATCAACTAACAAAGGACCAAGGACCTAAATGTAAGACCTAAAACAATAAAACTCTTAGAAGAAAACATGAAACAAAAGTTTCATGACATTGGATTTGGCAATGATTTTTTTGGTTATGACACCAAAAGGCCCACATAACAAAAAGTAAACAAATTGGACTTCATGAAAATTTTTAAATGTTGTGCATCAAAATACACTAGCAACAGAGTAAAAAGATAACACACAGGATGGGAGAAACTATTTGAAAATCATGTATCTGATAAGGGATTAATATCCAGAATATATAGAGAACTCCTAAAACTCCACCAAATAACAACAACAAAAACCCCAACCAAAACAAAAAACCCAACCCATTTCAACAATGGGCAAAGGACTTGAATAGACACGTCTCCAAAGGAGATATACAAATGGCCAATAAACAAAGGAAAAAATGCTCAACATCACTCATCATTAGGGAAATGCAAATCAAAACCAAAATGAGATACCACTTCACACCCATTAAAATAACTACTATCAAACAGAAAAGAACAGCGTTGGTGAGGATGGGGAGAAACTGGAACACTTGGGCACTATTGGTGGGAATGTAAAATGGTACAAACACTATGGAAAACAGTATGGCAGTTCTTCAAAAAATTAAAAATAGAATTATCATATAATCCAGCAAGTCCACTTTTGCATATATATCCCACCAACATGAAAGCAGAGTATGAAAAATATTTGTACACCCATGTTCACAGCAGCATTATTCACAATAGCTAATATGTAGAAGCAACTCAAGTGTCCATCGATGGATGAATGGCTAAGCGAAGTATAGTATATGCATACAATGGAATATTTTTCACTCCTAAAAAGGAAGGAAATTCTGACACATGCTACAACCTTGAGGACACTGTGCTAAGTGAAATAAGCTAGTCAGCAAAAAACAAATACTATATGACTCAACTTATATGAGGTATCTAGAATAATTTAATCATAGTATAATGGTGGCTGTCATGGTATGGAGGGAGGAAAAAGTGTGGAGTCTTATTTAATGGGTATAGAGTTTCAGTTTTTTTTTTTAAATCCGCACACAGATTTTTTTAATATTAACTTATTTAATTTATTTATTTTTGGCTGCGTTGGGTCTTCATTGCTGTGCATGGGCGTTCTCTAGTTGCGGCGAGTGGGGGCTACTTTTTGTTGCGGTGTGAGGGCTTCTCATTGTGGTGGCTTCTCTTGCTGCAGAACACAGGCTCTAGGTGTGCGGGCTTCAGTAGTTGTAGCACACGGACTCAGTATTTGTGGCTCCCGGGCTCTAGAGTGCAGGCTCAGTAGTTGTGGCACACGGGCTTAGTTGTTCCGCGGGATGTGGGATCTTCCCAGACCAGGGCTGGAACCCGTGTCCCCTGCATTGGCAGGCGGATTCTTTTTTTTTTTTTTTTTTTTTTTTTGGCAGGCGGATTCTTAACCACTGTGCCACTAGGGAAGCCCTAGAGTTTCAGTTTTACAAGATGAAAACAGTTATAGGGACGTATGGTGGTGATGGTTACACAACAATGTGAAGGTATTTAATACCACTATGTAATTAAAAACTATGTATTAGGTTGGCAAAAAAGTGCCTTCAGATTTTAAGTACAAATAAAAGACACATTTTTCATTTTCACCAAGAACTTTATCGAACAACATATGCACCCTTTTGTTCCACTATCTTCTGCTATTATTCAGGCAACTTTGTAATTCCATCTTCCCCAAACTTTTTATCTTTTTGAGCAAAGAACTGTTCCAGGTGCCTTTTACAGTCTTCCAGGAAACTGAAATTTTTTCCATTAAGAGAATTTTGTAAAGACGGAGATTAATGGAAATCCGAAGGTGCAATGTCTGGTGAATACAGTGGATGAATCAGAACTTCCCAGGCAAGCTGTAACAGTTTTTGCCTGGTCAGCAAAGAAACATGCGGTCTTGCATTAACCTGATGGAAGATTATGCATTTTCTGTTGACTAATTCCGGATGCTTTTTGTCGAGTGCTGCTTTCAGTTGGTCTAATTAGGAGCAGTACTTGTTGGAATTAATTGTTTGGTTTTCCGGCAGGAGCTCATAATAGAGGACTCCCTTCCAATCCCACCATATACAACTTCTTTGGTGTGGTTGGTGGTGGTTCATTTCGCTTGCCCCACCATCTCTTCCATTCCACATTATTGTACAGTATCTACTTTTCATCGCCTGTCACAATTTGTTTTAAAAATAGAATGTTTTCATTACATTTAAATAGAAAATCGCATGCGGAAATATGGTCAAGAAGGTTTTTTTCGCTTAACTTATGTGGAACCCAAACATCAAAGCAATTAACATAATCAAGCTGGTGCAAATGATTTTCAATGCTTGATTTGGATATTTTGAGTATGTTGGCTATCTCCCGCGTGGTATAACGTTAATTGTTCAAAATTAAAGTCTCAATTTGATTGCTATCAACTTCAACTGGTCTACCTGACCCTGGAGCATCATCCAGTGAGAAATCTCCAGCACGAAACTTTGCAGACCACTTTTGACACGTTCGATCAGTCACAGCACCCTCTCCATACACTGCACAGATCTTTTTTTGTGTTTCAGTTGGGTTTTTACCTTTCTTGAAATAACAAAGCATAATATGCCAAAAATGTTGTTTTCTTCCATCTTCAATATTAAAATGGCTATACAAAAATTCACCAATTTTGATGTCATTTTAAAAATCCATTCTGATGCAATAGCTGTCATGATACAATCTAACAAAACTGTTTCGAATGAAGTTAAAGACAACCAAGCGCTACTAGAGCCATCTTACGGAAACAAACAAACCTTTTGGCCAACTCAATACTTAAAAACGGTTAAACCTACAGCTACTAACATCATACTCAATGGTGAAAAGCTGAAAGCATTTCCTCTAAGATCAGGAACAAGACAAGGATGCCCACTCTTGCCACTTTTATTCAACATAGTTTTGGAAGTCCTAGCCACAGCAATCAAAGAAGAAAAAGAAACAGAAGGAATCCAAACTGGAAAAGTAAAACTGTCACTGTTTGCAGATGATATACTATACATAGAAAATCTAAAGATGCTAACAGAAAACTACGAGAGCTCATCAATGAATTCAGTAAAGCTGCAGGATACAAAATTAATACACGGAAATCTACTGCATTTCTATACATTGATAACAAAAGATCAGAAAGAGCAATTAAGGAAACAATCCCATTTATCATCTCATCAAAAAGAATAAAATAGGGAATTCCCTGGCGGTCCAGTGGTTAGGACGCCACGCTTCCACCTCAGGGGCACGGGTTTGAGCCCTGGTCAAGGAACTATAAGATCTCACATGCTTCATGGCACAGCCAAAAAAAAAAAGAAAAAGAACAAAATACCTAGGAAAAAGCCTACCTAAGGAGGCAAAAGACCTATACTCTGAAAACTGTAAGATGCTTATGAAAGATATTGAAGATGACACAAAGAGATGGTAAGATATACTGCTTTCTCGGATTGCAATAATCAATATTGCTAAAATGACTATACTATCCAAGTCAGCCTACAGAGTCAATGCAATCCCTATCCAATTACCAATGGCATTTTACAAAAAACTAGAACAAAAAAATTTTAAATTTGTATGGAAATACAAATAGCCTGAACAGCCAAAGCAATCTTGAGAAAGAAAAATGGAGCTGAAGGAATCAGGCTCCCTGACTTCAGACTACACTACAAAGCTACAGTAATCAAAACAGTACTGTACTGGACCAAAAACAGACATATAGATCAATGGAACAGGATAGAAAGCCCAGAAATAAACCCATGCACCTATGGTCAATTAATCTACGACAAAGGAGGCAAGAATATAGAATGGAAAAAAGACAGTCTCTTCAGTAAGTGGTGCTGGGAAAACTGGACAGCTACCATGTAAAAGAATGAAATTAGAACATTCTCTAACACCATATACAAGAATAAACTCAAACTGGATTAAAGACCTAAATGTAAGACTGGATACTATAAAACTACACTAGAGGAAAACATAGGCAGAACACTCTTTGACATAAATCACAGCACTATCTTTTTGGATCTGCCTCCTAGAGTAATGGAAATAAAAACAAAAATAAACAAATGGGACCAAATTAAACTTAAAAGCTTTTACACAGCAAAGGAGACCATAAACAAAATGAAAAGACAACCTACAGAATGGGAGAAAATATTTGCGAACAATGTGACTGACAAGGGATTTCCAAAATATACAAACAGCTCATATAGCTCAATATCAAAAAACCAAACAACCCAATCAAAAAATGGGCAGAAGATCTAAATAGACATTTCTCCAAAGAAGACATATAGATGGTCAACAGGCACATGAAAAGATGCTCAACATCATTATTAGAGAAATGCAAATCAAAACTACACTGAGGTACCACCTCACTCTGGCCAGAATGGCCATCATAAAAAAGTCTACAAACAATAAATGCTGGAGACGGTGTGGAGAAAGAAGAACCCTCTTGTACTGCTGGTGGGAATATATATTGATACAGTCACTATGGAGAACGGTATGGAGGTTCCTTAAAAAGCTAAAAACAGAGTTACCATACGATCCTGCAATCCCACTCCTGGGCATATATCTGGAGAAAACTATAATTCAAAAAGATACATGCACCTCAATGTTCACTGCAGCACTATTTACAATAGCCAAGACATGGAAGCAACCTAAATGCTCAACAGATGACTTGATAAAGATGTGGTATGTATACACAATGGAATATTCTCAGGCATAGAAAATAATGAAATAATGCCATTTGCAGCAACATGGACAGACCCAGAGATTACCATACTAAGTGAAGTGAACCAGACAGAGACAGACAAATATCATATGATATCGCTTATATGTAGAATCTTCAAAGAAAAAAAAAAAAAGAAGATAAAAGTGAACTTATTTCCAAAACTCACAGTTAGCAAAGGGGAAAGGGGGGGTGGAGAGGGATAAAAAAGGACGTTGGGATTAACATATACACATACTATATACAAAATAGATAAACAACGAGGATCTACTGTATAGCACAGGGAACTATACTCAATATTTTGTAATAATCTATAAGGGAAAAAAATCTGGAAAAGAATATATATATATATATATATATATATATGTATAACTGAATCACTGTGCTGTACACCTGAAACTAACATGATATTGTAAATCAACTATACTTCAATAAAAAAACAAACAACAAAAAAACAGTTAAGGGGCTTCCCTGGTGGCACAGTGGTTGAGAGACCGCCTGCTGATGCAGGGGACGCAGGTTCGTGCCCCGGTCCGGGAAGATCCCACATGCTGCGTAGCAGCTGGGCCCGTGAGCCATGCCGTTGAGCCTGCGCGTCTGGAGCCTGTGCTCCGCAACAGGAGAGGCCACAACAGTGAGAGGCCCGTGTACCGCAAAAAAAAAAAAACCAGTTAAGATGGTAAATTTTATGTTAAGTGTATTTCAGCACAATAAAAGAATTTAAAAGATAACGAAATCCAAATTCTCAAGCCCCATGTCAATGTGCAACAAATCTCCAGGCAATTCTGATGCTCCAATACAGTTTGAGAACCACTGGTCCAATTTCAACTCCCCAACTTTTAAAAATTAATTAATTTTATTTTATCTGCACTGGTTCTTCATCGTGGCGTGCGGGCTCCTCTAGTGCAGTGTGCGGGCTTAGTTGCGGTATGTGGGATCTTAGTTCCCGAACCAGTCATCGAACCCTGGCCCCCTGCCTTGGGAGCGTGGAGACTTAACCACTGGACCACCAGGGAAGTCCCGTCAACTCCCCAACTGTTTAGATGAGGAAAAACAAAGACCCAGAGAGATGCTATGACTGGCTGAGGTAGGATTTCAGAATTCCTGGGAGCCATTTAGTGCTTTCGCCATTATACTTCTGTCCCCGGCAGACTAATGTAGACAGTGGGGCATGATAGGCAGAACTGACTCCCAAAGATGTCAAAGATGTCCAACTTCATCCTCAGAATCTTTGCCTCACAGCAATGGGACTGTGCAGATGGGGAGGGTAAGCTGGATTATCAGGTGGCCCCAATCTAATCACATGGCTCCATAAAGCAAAGAACCTCTCCCAGAAGTATCAGAGCTGCAGGCTTTAGGGAGATGTAATGATGAAAGCAGGGTCAGAGAGATGCAACACTGCTGGATTTGAAGATGGAGGAAGAGGCCATGAGCCAAGAATGTAGAAGTTGGAAAAGACAAGAAAAATTCTTCCCTAGAGCCTCCAGAAAGGAACACAGCCCTGCTGATGCCTTAATCTGAACTGTAAGATAACAAGTGTGTGTTTTCAGCCACTGAGTTTGTGGTAATATGTTACAGCAGTGATAGAAATCTAGTAAGTGGGGATTTCCTGAGAATCTCACAGTAAGAGAAGGGACCGTTCATTTTCCTGTTACATCCCTCAGTGTAACAAGCTTCTCCCTCATGGAAACCCCCACAATTTCACTCACTCTTTATTAGGCATCAGGCTTGTCTGGCATCAAATCAGTGACACTGCAACTGGAAGGGACACTGGGTCTGTCTTCAACACATTTTTTTTTTCTGGTTCAAAAAGAGGCTAGAAGCAAGGTGACCTGCTGAAGATCCCATAACTAGAAGTACCAGAACTTAGAACTAAAGCCTCTTTTCTTCTGAACCCCAAGGTTCAACCATTCTTTATACCACACTGCGCTGCCTTCTAGTCCCCTTCATTTACTCAACTATCCAACATTTGAAAAGTACTCCCTACATGCCAGGTGCCAAAGACAATATAAAAACTTACCTGTATAATAGCTTCTGTTTCTATTCGCCCCTTCTATCCTAAAATCAATACCCAGGCCAGTACCATTGCCAACTGGATTTTTTGTTCTTTAGTTTTTACCTGAAGAAACTATGTATACTACCACTCTCCCATAGTGCAAATAATTTAATAAAGTCAGTGTACAGCTAAATGTCCTTTGTTTTTGACGCCACTGTTGTTACAAGTTTAATGATATTTATCTCCAGGAGAGATAAGTCCACACAAGACTGTTCCCCACACAAGTGAGACACACAGTGGGACTTTTCAATCATGGTTTCTAAATCAAAGTACTTTTTACAACAAGCAACGGTCCAATCATCTCAACAGTGAATCTTTCATTTATTTAGGGGGGAATAAAGGTTATTTTTAAGCCACTGTGCATTTCTTGATACTGTAAATCTTGGGAAATACTGGAGGTGGCAAATTGCTGGAGCCGAATCACCTAAAAGCAGTTTAGTTCATATCCAAAGGAAGCTCTGAGGGAGAATTTTGCATGCCTCTTCATTTACAGGAATGTCTTTCCTATGAGATGTAACGGCGACCTGAATAGTCGCTCTGCTTAACGAGCATCTCTGAGCAGCCTCAGTGCACTGAAGCATTTGGGTCAGGGTATCGTTAGTGTTGATGATGGTCAGTTCCGTTAGAGCTTTAAAGATCACAGACGTTGCCACTACTGTGCCCAAGATGGCTTTTAGCCAGCACTGCACACACTTCTGCTCGTGCTTACAGTATTAACTTTTTCATGTCTGTCCACCCTCCACACCCGCCAAACTGCGAGACTCATTCTTGTATCCTCAGGGCCCGGCACACTGTAGGAACTGTAAATGTGGGCTGATGGAATGAACGCGATGCCTGACACACTTGAGAACGTGGAGATAACTAACGAGAATACTCTTCAACATGAGTTTAAAAGCTGGTGCTAGTAGAGCGTGGAACATGTGGAACAAGGTATGTGTTAATTTTTGGCCACCAGCAAGATCTTCCTTTTCTTTTTAATTATGCCTTCCATATCTAGGACAGAAGCCTCTGCCACCTGAGCGATCTACTCCAGCCACGTGGCAGCGACACAGTCTACCTGTAAAGAGCTGCCCTCTTTACAGGTAGAGCTGCCCTGGGAGCAGCTTTCTTTGAGGCAACTCTGCACCCCGTCAATTTTCTTTCAAGAGCACTTCAAGGTGTTGGCCAAAGCAATACATATAAAACCCTCTATGTTTTGGGTTCTTGCTTCCTTAGAGTTAATCTCCTTATGTCCCCTGAAAGCTCATGAGACCAGCTGGAAAGTTCTGCTGCTGTTTGCCATTCTCAAGACCTGGAAGAAGGGATTGGCACCAGCCTCTGGAGCCCACACCACAAGCCCAGAGCACCACTAAGGCTTCAGAGACCCCCTCGGGGGGGAGAGACACCCAGTCCTTCCACATCCATTTACTCAGTGCTACGAGAGGTATATATTTTAAAGTAGCATCTATGCCCCATAGCTGTTCCAGCAAAACCATTAAATCTTAAAAAATTATGATGATACTAGTTTAAATGCCATCAGTCATGTCAGCAGCATTCACTGGCTAATGGCTAACTGTGCCTTAAGACAAAAGCTCCCGGTCTGACTGGCTTTTCAGAATAAACATGGATGGTCTAATGTAAATACTAGGCTCGTGTGAAGCAGCACAGGGGCCAATGGAAAGAGAACCTGAGGGTGTCAGCTTTTGCATGAAAGCCAAAAAAGTCACATCAATTTTATCATCTGCAAAATGGGGCTAACAATACAGCTGACCCTTGAACAACTCAGGTTTGAACTGCTGAGTCTTATACGTGGATGTTTTTCAATAGTAAACACTACAGTAGTACACAGTCCGTGGTTGGTCGAATCTGCAAAAGTGGAGGAACCGAGGGTATGGAGAGCTGACTATCAGTTATACTCGGATTAATCCCCGTGCTGTTCAAGGGTCAACTTTGTTTTCCTTCCTCATAAAGTTGTTCGAAATAACTGTGAGAGTGTTTTATAAACTAGAAAGAGTTATATAATTGTTAGGGCTTACATGTCTTTTTTTTTTTTTTGGCCACACCGTGCGGGAAGCAGAATCTTAGGTCCATGACCAGGGATCAAACCTGTGCCCCCCTGCAGTGTAAGCACACAGAGTCTTAACCACTGGACTGCCAGGGAAGTCCCTATAATGTGTCATATTTTTGGCAGTTACTGATGTCAAAATTAGAAAACACATACCAAGTAGATTCTATTAAATTAAGACAAACTAAGTTTAAAAATTGTTTTTCGGAACTAATTTTTTTCCTTTAGAATACTGGCTGAAACAAGCAGACCCTGGGTGGTCCTAAGCATCTGCTGTCAGTCTTTTTGTAATTTGAGTTGCTGTGTGTGTTTCAACAGTATTTCACCTCTGAGGGTGTGTATGGACAGCTCTTGGCCAAATCTCTGAACACTGCATCTCTTAGCTACTATTCACTATTACTTTCATTTTATTTCCCCTCCTAATTCTATCCTTGAACAATACAGATTAATGGGAAGTATTTGTAATGTTTTGTGAAGCACTTTTGCATTGGAAGGAAAGGTTTTAAATAAACAAGGAGAGGCTTCCCTGGTAGCACAGTGGTTAAGAATCCGCCTGCCAGTGCAGGGGACACAGGGTTCGAGCCCAGGTCCTGGGAAGATCCCACATGCCGCCGAGCAACTAAGCCTGTGCGCCACAACTACTGAGCCTGCGCTCCAGAGTCCGTGAGCCACAACTACTGAAGCCTACAAGCCTAGAGCCTGTGCTCTGCAACAAGAGAAGCCACCGCAATGAGAAGCCCGCGCACCGCAATGAAGAGTAGCCCCCGCTCTCTGCAACTAGAGAAAGCCTGTGCACAGCAAGAAAGACCCAACACAGCCAAAAATAAGTAAAATAAATAATAATAAAATTTAACAAACAAACAAACAAGGAATAAAACAATCGAGTACAAATTAAACACTAGCAGGGGGTCAAAAGCGTCCAAAGCTGAGCAAAACCAGAGTGAGGAAAAGGGCCATGCGGGCTGGCCTGCTGTGCCCTGTAGGTACTGCCCCTGCCTGTTTGATGACACTGACTCAGGCTGTCTGCACCAGTGTCACCTGCCACGTGCTCCTAGACACAGTTCTCCCAGCCTGTCCCCACCCTTGTTATGCAACCCCTCACTCACGTTACGATAATTTCCACCTCTGCTTCTGGATCCCTCACGATGAGGGGCCGAGACCCAGCCGGTGGCACCGATCCTCACAACACACCCAGAGCCTGGCGGCTCATCTTCTCTGCCTGCAGGATAGAGTCACCTGCTTCCCCTCAAAACCAGGAGAGGAAACACACATGCACAACTTTCTTTAATCCAACTGTCATCTTTTAGATATAAAAATCTGGGATAAAATTACTCATTTAGATTCCCATTTTCCTCCCATAAAAACCCCAGTCAAAAAGTGGTTCTGCTGCTGACCCTGAAAAATATTAGCTTCTTTGAGAAAGCTTTTCAAACCACATTATAAACATATAAAATATGTCTTTGTGGCTCAGTGGGAGTTGAGGGGTGACTGGCCCTGGAAGTGGAACAAAACGCATGACAGCATGACCAAGGTCAAAATCTAAGTGCGGCTGTTCTGGCAGCGTCTCCCAGCTGCATCCCTGGCCTCTGTTTCGATCCACGAGCCAAGCCTGTTCCCTGAATTCCCTTCCTACTGTCTTTGTACTTGCAGATGGGTTTACACTGAAGTTTTGATGCTTTGAATTAGGCTACAAGGTTTGGGATTAAAGGACTTTTTTTCTTCATTAACAACGTCTTTTCTTGTTTTTCTGTACTTCGTCTGCCAAACCGAGGAGGCCAGAATCCACCCACAACCTTGAGCACATGAAGAATACATTTAGAGTGCACATGCCTTTCTACGATGGATTTGTTCACTTTACCATTCAGCAAACAAATAATGAAAACTCATTAGGTCTAAGATGCAGCTGGGGAAGGGTGTCTTTTCTCTAGAAGATTCTACCCCACCTCTTTTTTTGTTGTTGCTATTTTACACATCTGGACTTTCACACGTTAGGTGCGCTGGAAGTAAGGCATCTGTTGTGCCTCCGTCAGAGGTGATGGTGAGTAACCACTGGTTAACAGTAAAAAGCCAGGCTGGTGCTTCTTTACAGAATCACGAAATACAAGTTATCCTACTGAAAATGAAGAAAGGATTTTGACTTCCTAATGAGCTGTTCTTGGGACTTTTAATTTGCCTTATTAACACGTCAATTCTGAGTCTACAGCATAGAACTGCAAAGTCGAGAAAATGGAGACATGGGCTAGAAGAAAATTAATAAGAACCCAAATTAGTTTGGTCTGTGTTGGCTCAAGTTTTCTCTATTCCTTATCTTTCCCTCTAATATTCTGGTTTCTCTAAAGGTTGTAAGAGACCATATGATCAAAGTGGCTTTGATTCTCGGTGGTCTTTGCCTTGATATTTAAGTTCTCTTAAATGGTATCAACTTCAGAAATGTAATCATCTTTCCTTCTTATTCATTCAACAAATTTTACCTGCCTATGTGCCAGGCAAGGGGGCTGAACTGAAGATCAAAAGTCTGCCACTGGGGAACTTATGGAATGGTCTGTAGGTAAGACACCAAAATTGTGATGTGTTAAGAGGTAAATAGTACTTTAGAGCTTAGAGGTAGTATCCCTGACCTAGTGAGGCAGGTCAGGAAAGCATTCAGACGTCAGGGCAGAAGGAACAAACTGCCTTGTAGGAACAAGCACTCAGGGTGTGGAGAGCTGACAGTGGGGCAGGATTCTGAAGGCACAGAGAGCTGGTGAGCAGGAATGTGGGGTCAAAGATGGCCTGTTGTTGGGTGAGGCATGTCACGGAAGAGTTTGGGTACAGGGGTTTGGGGGTGGAAGTGCATACAAGAGGCTGCACTTAGAGATCTGGAGATAAAACCAATAGGACTTGGTCATAAGCTACAGCTACGGGGGTCTGATATGTGTCTCGTGAGCCCTAGGTGTGTGTGGCGTAAGTGGCGGGACCCTCACTTGGCAGGCACAGTGGAAGGGGAGCCCTTCCAGCATCTGTGCAGCAGGACTTTGATGAGGAGAGGACACAAGTGGCCCCTAAAAGCTACTTACTCTTAGAAAAATTCCATTTAAGAATACAATGTTGTGGACGTTGAGCAATATCTCAACTGGAATGATGAGGAAAGGGTTTAATTTCAAATGACATTTTCTGGGTAACTGAAGGTAAAACTAGAAACCCTTTCTGGAACACATGAGTCTACACTATTCTGAATTGAACTGATTATTCTCTATTGCCTCAGAGTGATGACTCTATTATTAGGAATACTCTTGTAAGATATTAGGTAGAGACTAGGCTTTTTTTTTTTTAAATCATAGTGACTCAGAGGTATAACTAAAAACTTGCTTTTCAAAATAAATCTCTGCTATCAAGCTTTTTTCCTTATCATTTTCTTGTTTATCCTAAAGTGGAGGGGAGAAAACAATCCAGTTAAAGACATGTTCCAGTCGTTGCTGACATCTCCTGAATTTGCCTGCCTTATATTCAGTGGGCTCTTTTTCTTGGTTCCTGCCTCAAATATAGGCAGCCTAAAAAGAGACAAAGACACAAAAAGAGAAACAGCTGGGTTGGAGAGGAGGCTCTGGGTTCCTTCCTGGGGCGGAGCTGTCCAGGGAAGTGGCAGTGGAGGTGGACCGGCAGCAGGGGCTCCACAGGAGACAGGAGACCAGCGTCCAGCCCTGCCTCCTCCGCTAGACCCGCCTGGGCCAGTTAATTAATTTCAGCCTCAATTTCGTCTCAACAGTAAACTGGGAACAGTACCCAGATGGGAAAAAAGGAGGAGGGTGGAGAATCTTTTAAGAAAATCAATGAGGAAAACAAACCAAAAATCCCCCCATCAACCCAGAATGTGCTCGACGGTGAAGGAGAAGAGTATTTTTTAAATGACGTGTAGGATATTTCTAAGACACTCTGTATAAAAACAGAAGGGATGGGACTTCCTTGGCAGTCCTGTGGTTAAGACTCTGTACTTCCACTGCAGGGGGCACGGGTTCAATCTCTGGTTGGGGAACTAAGATCCCGCATGCCACGTGGCCAGGAAAAAAAAAATTGATTTAAAAAAACAAAAAGGGAAAATGAGGGCCTAGCAGCAGTCCCAGGATGGCCTCCTGAACAGCAGAGACCTTTGGGCTTATCTGCAAGGACACAGGAAGCTGGGGATGGCAGTGTTGGCATCCAGGAGGAGCTAGCTTGTAAAACAATCCACTACTAATGCTTACACCCAGCAATGTTGCCACTTTCATGCACTTGTTTTGAACATTTATCTTTTTATTACAACAGCATGTTTTTAATAGGACAGGCACAGTATTTAACGACTTTTTAAAAATGATGATAATGTTCTCTAAACATGTATTAGTACAGATACTAGTCATTATTTCTACCAAGGTGCTCACAAAGCTTAAAGTTTTAATGATCACATATGGAATGAACTTCAAACATGGATATGGTGGGCACAGATGCTGGCCATTCGCTGTAGGTTTTAAATATCCTGTAATTCCCGGTCTAATTCTCATTCTCCTGGGTTAACAGTCTTCAGATTCAGCAATAACAAATTTACAGAGGCAAAACCAAAGCAATATCCCTGATAAAATGTATCTACCTGCCACAATTAAGTTAAAACCAGTCTTCATCCCTGCCCCCCTTCTAGAATATTAAAGCATTATAAAAGAAGACTTAGTTTAATCATTTTTCTCTTGATCTTAAAATGTACACTGCTATGTAAATACATATTCTTCATAATTCCACTTACAAGAAAGTCAACACAGGCCTCACTAATGATGTTTCTTTGGCTTAACCAGACTTTGGTTTTTTCCTGAAACAGTTTGCATTTTATCTAACTCACAGGTACATATATTCCATTAAAACAACTGTAATCAGAGGTTTTCTTTTACAGCTGGAGAAGAAAGCTGTAACTCTGTTGAGAACATTATATATCTTGTCTGAGGGGAGTTTCCACATGGTAGGAAGAAAAGGGATGTGTGCCCTTTAAGAAGTTAGAAAGAAGGTTTAAGGCAGTAATTAGCATGTTTGCTCTGAATAGCAGCTGAGAACCTGAGAAAGGCTAGCTCAGCAGGAGGAGGAGCCCTGCAGCAGCCCTGTGAGAAGAAAGAGAACAGCTTTCTCTAAGTGTACAGATAAATGCTTATAGACAGAGTTTAAAACACTGAAATTTAAGTTGCACAAGACTACATACTAGTTTAATTTTTTTTACCCTTTGCTCAAACAGTGGATTGGCCTACAAGGAGATATGATTGCCCTTTGCGCTTTCTGAATCTAAAAAGGCATCTTATTTTTTTAAACATCTTTATTGGAGTATAATTGCTTTACAATGGTGTGTTAGTTTCTGCTTTATAACAAAGTGAATCAGCTATACATATACATATCTCCCCATATCTCCTCCCTCTTGCGTCTCCCTCCCTCCCTCCCTATCCCACCCCTCTAGGTGGTCACAAAGCACCAAGCTGATCTCCCTGTGCTATGCGACTGCTTCCCGCTAGCTATCTGTTTTACATTCAGTAGTGTATATATGTCCATGCCACTCTCTCACTTCGTCCCAGCTTACCCTTCCCCCTCCCCATGTCCTCAAGTCCATTCTCTACGTCTGCGTTAAAAAGGCATTTTTTAAAAGAAATTACCTGCCAGGAAAGTGACTCTCAGTATAATCCTGCTCCTCTCCACTGATCATCCAACGCCGAGCTGGGTCTATGCATCCAGAAAGGCGCTTATATTTAACTGTTTACAATTTCAGTGGCAGAAATGATGAACCTGCTGCCACAACAGGCCTCCTTTAGCAAGATTTCAAATTTGTGCAGCTTATACTGGAACTTAAAGCTCCAAAGAAGTTCCAAACTCTTGGAGATCTTTTTCCTTATTTTCACTGCCTCTCTTCCTACTTGCATTTGTTTTATACTTTCTTGACCAGATCTGCTTCCACCTCACCCATCCCCATCTTCCCAACAGAACAACTGAGTATTGCAAGTCAAGATCTTGTCAGGCAAAGCCACCCTATTCCTGGAAGTGGCAGGTTCTTTAAGGGCAGGGGCAGCCTAAAAAGGGACAGACAGCAGAGGCACTTTTATATGGGGGCATAGTCCCAGCAGAAAGGAACTTTAAAAAATGAGGACATCTTGGTATATTTAAGCTACTGCCATGCCAATTCAACTATCCATAGGGTCACTGGTCCCCACACCCTAGAGCCAGATCCCGCTAACCCTCTCAGCAGGCTTTATGGGGCCACTTAATGAGGTGATAATGTGTGAGACACCTCACAGGGCATTTCAGGTCCTTCCATACCTTGACTTCCCAGAAACCCTGCACTGGAAAAAAAAACTTGGTCCAAACCTAGAATGGAAACTTTGGTACCAAAGTTAGTTGACTAGCTAAACACTGAGTTTTCAGAGTTGATTTCAGTCTGTCACTTGTCCCGGAAGAGAACATGCAGCATTCATGTTCACATTCCAGGTGTTTCTTACCCCCAAGAAAGTCTAACAGCTACTGACTCAATCCACCTTCGTGGATGGGGACACTTTCTTCTTCATTTCAAGAGCAGGAAGATACTCAGCAAGAGGCCAATCCTTACTTCAACAGATGGAGTAAATGGGAACACGGAAATAATATGACCAAGATCAGAATTAATTAAATTCAACAATTACCTCCCCAACCTTCAATTTTTTAATGTCAAGTGACTGTTCGACATATCTCATTTTACTCCTTACAACCTGACAGGGTAGATCAGTTATTATCTTCACTTCACAGGTTAAGAAATTAGGTTGGAAGAGGCTGAAGTGACTTGTCTACCATTACAATTTTCCAAGAAGTCAATCCCTACCAATATTTGGATGAAGGAAAAAATGAGATCTATAACGTTCTGTAATCATCACTCCTCCCCAACAATCTCTTCTAGTGTCTTCGGAGACCATTTGTGGGGTAAATCCAAGAGCCTCTTTTGCTCTCCTTCTGGTACCTGTTCTCTGGGCAGCCTGGTCAGGACACAGTATTTATGTGATGAAAGGTGGGTCTACCATATATGTGGGTTTTCTTTCATGAGTGAGATTACAAAGAAGCAACAGAAGATGGGGTTTCATAATTCCCAAGTCAAATTAAGGAGCTGAAGGCAACAACTGGTGTTTGCTGGTGGTCTCAGTGTGTGTGTGTATGTGTGGCTGGATCATTTCCTGGGCTTCTGAAAGTTAATTTCAGAAGGAAGGTTTTGAATGGAGAGTCTTCCAGAGCTGAGCAATGAGATCTTGTTGGCATATGCAACTTAAATGGAATTCTCTTTTTTGCAAAGTGTGGGTGGGGTAGATGGTATGGGAGAACGGAATTCCCTTGCTGGAGAGGTAGCATCCTTGAAGGTGACTGGCTTTAATGAGGAAAAGGTCTGCAGCACTGCAAAGCCTCGCCTGCCAGGAGGCAGCAGCAGCAATTTATAGGGATGCCACCCACAACCGTGTGGTAGCTTTGTATGTTGTTCCGCAGTTTCTACTGCGGGTGCTTTGCTTATAGCCCTGGGCTGACATGTCGCTCTTGGAGAGTACCTGGACCAGAGTGAAGGTGCAAATATTAATGACTGTTTGTGTCCACCTGTGAGGGATAAGGGGACAGAGGTAGTGACACTGAGAAAGCCAGTGTTCAGAGAAGAGAGTTAAGAGTGTGCTCCTGGCGGACTGTGAGTTTCAGAGGGCTTGATGGAAGGGTTTGGGAAAGCGGGAAGGTGTGGATCATGACGTGGGTCTATTTTTCCCACCACTCACTCTGAGCTTTGGGTTGGTCCAAGCGCACAGTAACTCTGGGTAGGTCGGGCCTCCGGAGCCTTCCTGACTCACCTTTCCCCTCGCCCAAGTTAGGTGCAGCTTTTCGGTGTTTACACAAGACCCCACACCCTCACAGTCCTTACACACGTGCTGATCTAAGCTTATCTAGAGCTGCTCTTAGCTGCAAGGAACTATCCATCAGAAATTCATTAATTCGTAAATGGTCACTTGGATGTCTAAAAGGGAGGCATCTTAGACTTAACATGGACGTGATACACCTCTTGATCTTCCCACCAAAACTTGTTCCTCCTCCAGGCTTTCCTTTTTAAAGAAATGGCACCGCATTCACCCAGTTGCTGTTTCCACTCCTGCCCACACAGGCCATGGGGATTAGCTCCTGCCGACCTCTCCAACCTCATTACCCTCTCCGCTTTTCTGCTACTGCCTCACCACACTGGCTTTCTTCCTGATCCTTAAACCCACCAAGCTCCATTCCTCCCTGCAGCCCCTGTAACCCTCTGTACCTCTCTGATCTCAAAGGCTGGCTCGTTATACCACTGCCACCTCAGCAACTCCAGGAACTTCCCCTGGGTTCCCAATCTAAAGCAGCTACCTGGTTACTTTCTACCACATTGTCTTTTAATTGTGTGCACCAATCTGTTCCTGGCACCTATCAGATGCCAACTAGTAAAGGGTGTAAGTAAACCAAGGTTGTAAGCAACGGCATGGCCACACTTGGGTTTTAGAAGGATCTCTTTAGAGTGGAAAATGGAAGGGGGTCAAACTAAAGAGTAGAGAGACTGATTGAGATGGTACCTAATTGAAAAGATGATGGTTGGGGGGTCTGGGGTGTTTCAATGAAGATATGAGAGACTTGAGTTCTCTAGGAAACAAGAACAATGAATGTCTCAATAGGAAACAAGGGAAGGAGTCTATGACGGCTCCAAGGGTTTTGGCTGGGGCAGAGGAGAGCACAGAACTAGGCAGGGGACACACACATGCTGGTTTTGAGTGAGGCCAGTGGGCAGCTTCATAGACAGATCTGGAACATGAGTTCTGAGTGTCATTAGGTCATATTCTCATACAGGGACTGTTCCTCTCCTTTCTGAGTCGAATCTCTCCTCTAGGTTGTCAGTCTAGGACAATAAAACAGTGTTAGGGCTCTGGGTGACTGACCTCTGGATCTCACGTTTTTGTCTCAAAGGGCACACAATAAAACACACAAACAACAAAACCTTTGGTGAGTGCCTTGTATACTGTGCCTCACAAAGAACTACCAGGATGAGCAATTAACACTACCATGGTTGACTATCTCTCAACCATTAATTTTTTTGCTGAAACTATAAAGTGGCATATAGAAAAAACTGTCACTCAGTCTCATTACCAAAACACATTTTAACATTTCTCTTCAATTATTACATGCTTCGAAAAATACTTTAAATGACATCCAAAGGCCCACCTTCCTCCACCAGATATTACATCGCTCATTACATGTCTTTCTTAAGTCACAGTTTCATGCTGTGCTGATCAGCCCTGTGTCATTCTCTACAGCGGCCCCAGGGCTGACCTAGCCCCTGGGGAACCAATCTGGTGAGGAAGACAGTCACAGTACACGGTGCTAAGTAGCGCAACAGGCATAATGGGAGTGCTGGGGACCTGCTGCTTGGGGAACCAGGTGACAGGTGAGTTGGTTTTTTAAAATCCATCTGCTTTTCATGAACAACAGTGGATTAAAATGCCCAGGCCTGTTGGCAGGTGCAAGGTCTTGTGTCAGCAAACAAATATATTTTGAGGGGCTGCCTTTTCAAAGCATTAATATATTTTGATTCTTTCCAGAGACAACTCTACCTAGAAACAAGCAAAGAGAACCATCTGGCAATTACCCTATTGCTTATCTTAACCAGTTTTAAGTAGTTTTTGAATGAAAAAAAAAAAGTAACTCTCAAGCAAACGAAGGACCTACATCTGATATCTGTCTGAACCAAGATTTAAATTTCATAGACACTATTTTCAAAGTCTGGAACCACCTGGCATCTCCACAGAGCCAGTCACAATGAGTATGCCTGAGAGTTGTTAAATGAGCATACGTTTTACTAGAAACTCTTCTACTAGCTGCTTAGTGAAACAGGTGAGAAATAAAATGCCTTCAAAGGTGATGTCACAGGACAAAAGGGAACCTTCCTACACTGTTGGTGGGAATGTGAACTGGTACAGCCACTATGGAGAAAAGCATGGAGGTTCCTTAAAAAACTAAACATAGAACTACCATATGATCCAGCAATCCCACCCCTGGGCATATATTCGGAGAAAACCATTATTCGAAAAGGTACATGCACCCCAATGTTCACTGCAGCACCATTTACAACAGCCAGGACATGGAAGCAACCCAAATGTCCATCGACAGATGGATAAAGAAGATGTGGTACATATATACAATGGAATATTACTCAGCCATATAAAAAAGAACGAAATAATGCCATTCGCAGCAACATGGATGCGCGTAGAGATTGGCACACTGAATGAAGTCAGACAAAGGCAAATATTATATGATATGCTTATATGTGGAGTCTTAAAAAACGGTACGAGTGAACTTATCTACAGAACAGAAACAGAGTTACACATGTAGAAAACAAACTTACAGTTACCAGGGGGTAAGGGGTGGGGGATAAACTGGAGATTGGGATTGACAATATACACACTACTATACATAAAATAGATAACTAATAAGGACCTACTGTATAGCACAGGGAACTCTACTCAATACTCTGTAATGGCCTATATGGGAAAAGAATCTAAAAAAGAGTGGATAGATGTATATGTTTAACTGGCTCACTTTGGTGTACACCTGAAAATAACACAACATTGTAAATCAACTGTACTCCAATAAAATTAAAAAACAGAAGTTGATGCCACTGCAGCTGGGTCTCACTCCCATCAGAAGGGACCTGCACTACTTCAGACTTAAGTTTTGTTATTTTGTTGGCCTTGGTCTCATGCGTCTGCTTATGTAGCAGCTCTTCAGTTCTGTTCTCACAAGGCACATTACCTGACAGCAGTATGCTGCCAATATATTCAAATCAAGTGTCAGTCATAAGCACACACAGCCAAAATCACTCCACTGTACCTGGATTAGTGGGACAGGGTCACATAGGGCTGAATTTTCTCTTTGGTTTGACTTCTACCCAATAAGCTTAATGACAGGAACACATTTTTACTAAAATGACATGTGAGGACACCTTCTAGGACTAACATCAGCCCACAGTACTTATTTCATCTAAAAACCACAACTCAGAAGCCTCCAGGAATAGTTTGGAACCCACCAATTGCTGGTGGTTTCGCACTGCCCATAAATTATAAAGGCTCAATCCCAAGACTGCAATACAGCCCTCTGTGGTCCATATATACTACACATATTAACTATTTTTGGTGGGAGGTGGAGTGTGGTTGTCCCGAATCATTCCATGAATTCTTAATTATTTTGGATCTCCTTTATGGTGCTGACCTGTCAAAAATGTTTATTTAAAAAACTTCATTACTAGGTAGACTCTTTACTGTGGCCTTAGATAATCATTATCAGAAATTTACCAACTCACAAGAATATTAATGTCTTTACTTAATGTGAAGACAGATTTTATTCTCTTCCTTTTGCCTCCTCTCCTTGAGGACTCTAATTCCTGAGAGTGTTCACGTGGGCTAATGCTATTTCATGAGACAGTAATTAATATTACACCTTAGGGCTTCCCTGGTGGCGCAGTGGTTGAGAGTCCGCCTGCCGATGCAGGGGACACGGGTTCGATGCAGGGGACACGGGTTCGTGCCCCGGTCCGGGAAGATCCCACATGCCGCGGAGCGGCTGGGCCCGTGAGCCATGGCCGCTGAGCCTGCGCGTCCGGAGCCTGTGCTCCGCAACGGGAGAGGCCACAAGAGTGAGAGGCTCGCGTACCGCAAAAAAAAATTACACCTTAAACACCACGCTCCCCGCTCCCCACAAACTTGAGTTTCCCACCAGAGTAATAAAAATGAGGAGAAACTGTTTGTTTCATATGCAGGGCAACTTTGCTATCCAGGAGGATACGTTCTGGACACTCCTGGGACGAATCACTAACTGTGCTAGGATGGAATGATATAAACCACAGCTTACTGAGCGAGCTTATAACAGGAACACATCTTCGCCAAAACAACACGTGAGGATGCCATTCTAGGGCAGACACCAGCCCACAGTACATGCCAAGCATTTCTCTATGTACTTTCCAAAGAGTAACTCATTTAATGCTCAGGACAACCCTCTTCACAGCAGGTGCCATCAGCTTCCATATTTTACAGATGAGGGAGGTGAAGTACAGAGGTTAGTGACTTGAGCAAGTGACCAGCTAGGAAATTCACAGGAAGCAACGTGATTCCAAGTCTTTGACCTGGCCCCTTCCCCCGCCAACACACACACAGCTGCTGAGCAGAACGGCAAAGGCAGAAAGGTGAGGAAGATCTTTGAGGGCAACCATTAAGCTGACTGGACTTTCCCTTATTAGACTTCTTTCCAATACATGGGAAGATGGGAAGAAACTGGTCTCGGCTGTGGCTTTCAGGTGCCTTCAAAACTGGCCTTGGCTTGGGATGAGGGGGCGGAAGCTCCATTTTTCTAACAAAGCTAGGTAAAGGAAGCTGTGCCTCCCTCGTGCAGGAGCTGTGTGGGGCAAGGCACTGCTTTCTGCAGGAAGAGCGCGAACCTTCCTGACAAGGTCCAGGAGCCCTCACACAGGGCTTCTCTTCAGGCACCAGCCCTGGGGCCCGGGGCTGAGGCTCACTCACCTGTGAAGTGACAAAGGTCCCTCACAGCATTCTAACTTCAGACTTCTACTGGTTTTCTAACAAGGACTCAGATATTTGTTGAATTGAAATGAATACTTACTTTTACATACTATTCGATCATGTGAGCTCTTTTAACATATCAGCAATAACTCGCTTAACATCTCAGGGATGAATTATCTGGCCTAATATACAGTGACTTGTCAATATTCTTATTTATGGTCCTTCAGCATTTTCAAAGAAGAGTGTGCCCCTTATAAATTTTATTTAAAAATCAGGTGTAATGCTTCTCTCATCCCTAAAAGAAATAAAGAAATAGACTGTAGGAACACTAAGTCTCTCCATTTGTAAGGTAATATAAACAATAAAATTCTAAGCTTCAGATTTCACAGGAGATTCCCTAGAATTCAGAAAAACCAAATTCTGAAAGAAAATTAACCCTTTCTCTGTAGGTTCAGTCTCAAGGCCATCATGTAGTGTTATAAAAAGAGACATCTATCACACAGGTAAATGTTAAGAAAAATAGGAAATAAGATAATTACACAACTTTCTGCTGTATGATAAAAGTCATGGGAATACAGAGATGAATAGGCCTCGGTGCCTTAATGTGTAATGTGGACAGGCTGTGACAGAAATGAGAGCTGTGATGACAAAGACCAAGTGATGGGGGCTGGGGAGGGAGGGAGGGAGTGTGAGGAAGACGGAAGAGGAGAATGAGAGAGAGTGTGGGAATGTGAGAGAGGGAGGGGCAGAGTAGAGGAGCGTGCAGGGGTGATGAGCTGGGGGTACGGGGTTGAGGGGAGGGAAAGGAAAGAGTCAATGGGGGGAAGAGGGATGCTGGAGCTAAGAGCAGAGACCAGGAGTCTACGGAAGGCTTCCGCAGGACCTGGGCTGGTGGCAGCATCCGTGCCAGGCTGCTAACTTAAGGAGCACATAGATGGGAATTCAGTGAGAATATGGGACAATGCCTTTATTTTACAAATAACCGGAGAAACTAACTAACCTGTTTTTGACATTTTAACACGTAGTCACACTTTCACAACATAATCAACGTATTCGTACTTTTATACTTGTCAAATTATGTTTTTTGTCACAATTTAAAGTAAATTAAGGAGGATGTTAGCCTGTTAGCTGTATGAAGGCAAATTATTATTGCCCATTATTTAAACTTGTAATAAAAATAAACTTTAAATACTTTAAATAACCTTTAAATATAATCTTTAATATACTTTTCAAGACTGAAAACAATCTATTTGGAAGGGGTGCCACCAGCCTAGGTAGTGGAGGAGGGGAAGGGAACAAGCACAGGCCGGCAAAGCTGAGATGTGCAGTCTCAAGGGACACACCAGAGATCCATGGCCACCAGATCCCTGAAAGCCTTCCCATTCCTAAACGTATTGAACAGGTTTTTATGTAACAAATTATTTGTATGTCTATTTAGAGGCAATTACTTCTGTCATACCATCCATGTCAGAGGATTCACATATATAATTACATCAAGGTAAATAATCAGAGGTCATAGTTAGACAAAACCAAAGAGGACACTCAGAAAAGTAAAGACGGTGAAGGCCGTTTGTACAGGAATGTTCTAGTTTTCAGCTATTTTTAGATTAGTGTGAAGCTTACAGGGAGAGGAGCTATTGTTTGTCAAAGACTTTGTATTATTCTGTTATAATATCGTGCTTGTCAAAACACCTGATAAATACATAGGCCAAAATGGATCTTTAATCAAATATATGTGGCCTTATCTCAACACGACAGGATTGAGAGCACGCTTATTAAGCAGACCAAAATCGAAGGCATCTGCTAAAACCCAAGATAAAACTAGACTCAAAGTGACCTTGACAAATTGAAACAGCATCCATCAAATTAAATAAAAGAAGGCAAGTTAGTGTAATTTGTTCTTGAGTACATTAAGAAAAGGAGAATAAAAGCTAGGCAAATAAAACTGAAAAGGATCTTGCAGTCACAGCACAACATCAGCTCCAAGGGCCAAGAAGCATAACTTTTTAAACCATTTTAAAAATCAACACATCACTGGGCTATACTACCTGAGCATGTGTCACAAAAGCCAAGCCATCCTTTATTCTGAGGGTAATGGAATGGTATCTTCTCTCTTCCTATCTCATTGAGTGGCTTGTGAGAATAAAACAGATGTGCAGTGTACTAAAAAATTCAATATACAAAGCTAGCATTCTATTCTAAAGGAGGGATGTAAAAAAAAAGAATGGGATCAAGGGAAGAGAAAGGTAATATTCTTAAAGGGCACTGGTATAGTGAATGAGTACAATATAAGAAAATAAGCTTAAAGCTGCAGTATGAGATTTAATTTAAGATTGGTCATGAAACTAATATAATGTTATATGTCAATTACATCTCCATTTTTTAAAAAAAGGTGGTCAAGTGTTCTGAAACCTGTTACTAAAGGAGAGTGGAATCTGCAGCCTTGATGGTGCCATCACAGAACCCCAAGATCTAAGTTTACAGCCTCTACTATATAGAAGAAGTGTAGGGACAAAAATACCTGTTTTTATGCCTTTTACCTTTAAATGAAACTTTCCAACTTAAACAGTTGAGGGTGCAATTAATATTTTAAAAATCAAAAACTACTTTCAACGTTCTCTACCTAATGTGCTTCATGTTATTTTAACCATTTAGTCAATGAAAGCTATGAGGGATGGGTTAAAGAGACTGATTTTATCATATTCAGTGTATTTGTTCCAATTATAACATTCCAGATTTTATTTTGGGATCAAAGCTGACAAGTAGAAGACTAAATTGTCACTTTCTGAAGACATGATTCCTGACTAGGAGTTTTAAAAGGCAGGCCTGCTGTTTGGCCCTTTTGAGGATGGAGGGAGCTGTGATTTAGGGTGGTCGCATCATTATAGGGTGCTTTCTACTTTGTATAAACTAGACTTGAATTGAGACATGGGATCTAGTGGTTTGCTGAGAAGGATTTAGCCTGCTGATTACTGGTTACCAGTTATTACTAGAGAATGTTCAAAAGTTTACACATAAAAATTACTCTGAGAGATGTTAATAATGTTCTATGTTGAAATAAAGAAAACATGGGCAGATAGGGACACACACCAAAAAGTAACAAATAAAACAAACCAATCCACCAAATATTGTAACCATCAGAGTAAAGTTGGCAAGCAGGCCATCAACTGGGGCAAAATGATGATTAATGGATTACTGAGCTCTCAGAACTGACTAAAGAATTTTGTGCTTACTTTAGAGTCTTAAATGTTATGTCCCTTTAGGACTTCTGCATTTTAAGACGCCACTGTGGGGGACTTCCCTGGTGGCCTAGTGGTTAGGATTCTGGGCTTTCAATGCTGTGGCCTGGGTTCAATCCCTGGTCGGGGAACTGAGATCCTGCAAGCCAAGCAGTGTGGTTAAAAAAAAAAAAAAAAAAAGCTACTGTGTCTAAAAAGCAAATCTATTTCAAACTTGGGGCTTTAGGAGTGACAATGATGGTGCAGAGGGGGAAGGAGGGAGAAAAAAGATCCTGTGGGGAAGTGGGGGGGGGGGTGGGGACAATGTCTTGGAGGGAAAAGCAAACTCCTTGTGTGGCTGAATTAGAATGTTCTAATTTAAAATATATGTAAATTTCACATTAATTACATTTTTTGACTATAGTTTTCAAGCACTTCCTTTACATCAGACACTGTTATAAATTCTGGGGATAATGCAATGATAAAATACAGTGCTTTGTGGGGAAGATGTAGTGGGGAGGAGAGGACAGTATGAAGTGTCCAAGAATACTATGATCCTGGCTGATAAAGCCCTTATTAAGTATGACTGAAAGTCACCTGTACATCTGTCAAGCATGGAAAGTTTCAAATACAAATCAATACAAAAAACTCTCATCTGATTAAACATCACAGACTGAACATACATTTACACACCTGTTTCCTTTCCACAAAATAAAGGGATAAACTTATAAATTCATGAGGACCTGAAGAATGGGAGGGGAAACAAACAACACACAGGAGATGTCCAAATTCTGGAAACCAGAAATAAAACAGAGCAAGTGCTTCAGCAGACTGAAGGGAAGAAGAGGGGAGAGTGCAGGGGAGGAGCCGCTAGAAAGCCAGACACCTTGTGGCACAGAGCCTGGGAAGCACAGGTGTCTCAGAAAGTGGGGGGTACAAGATGGGGCTGGAAACCAGAAGGTTAGCTCAAAGCCTGTATGAGGAGTTAGGTCCCTTACTCAACCCAGTTTAACCATGTAACTGTCCCCAAAGAGGGATATTCAGAGAAGAGAAAGTTGTTGAAAATATCAGAAATGAAAACAAATAAATAAAAGGTTGATTAGATGATAAAGTTGTAGAAAGCATGGAGAAATCAGAACAAAAAGAGAGAAGGA
Organism: Phocoena sinus; assembly: GCF_008692025.1. Taxonomy (NCBI): domain Eukaryota; kingdom Metazoa; phylum Chordata; class Mammalia; order Artiodactyla; family Phocoenidae; genus Phocoena; species Phocoena sinus. The sequence continues at coordinate 6,930,186 of NC_045772.1, read as the reverse complement.
ACACAGAATAGGAAAGAAAAGACAAAGCCAGAAGATCAATCCAGGAGGTACAATTCCTAATTAATGGGAATTCCAGAAGGAGAGAATAGAGAAAACAGAGGGAAGGAAATTATCAAAGAAGTAACACATAAACTTCCTGATCTAACAGCCATGAGTTACAGATGGCAAGAAAAGGCCAACCTCAAGGCCTATCATTTGAGATTTCAGAACTCTAGGGAAATGAGAAGATCCTTCAACTTCCAGAGGAGAAAGACTCAACACACATATTAGGGTCTGAAAATCAGAGTGGTTCCAGTCCTGTCGACTGCAACACGAGGAGGTAGAGGACAGGTCAGGAAGCGTGACTCCAAGATCGTGAGAGGCAACTAGATTCTACACCCAACCAACCCTCCATCAAACGTGAGGATGGGATAAAGACGTCCAGATACATAAGATCTCAATGTATTTACCTCCCAAGCATCCTTTTTCTCAGGAAAATACTAAAGGATGACGCACTCCATTAAATGAGGACCCAGACTAAGTAAGGTAAAGACATGGGTAAGGTAACAGCATTCCACAGAGGGAAGAAGTAAATGATGATGACTGTGATGATGAACGCCCCAGGAAAAGTTATGAGAGACCTGACACACATACACTAATATGTATAAAGTAGATAACTAATGAGAACCTGCTGTATAGCACAGGGAACTCTACTTCACTTCGCTGTACAGTAGAAACTAACACAACATTGTAAAACAACCATACCCCAATTAAAAAAAAAAAAAAAAAAAAGACCTGAAGAACAAAAACCCCCTTGCAAGGAGCCGTTTGGATTGGAAAGATGTGGTCCAAGAAAATAAAAAGCAAATAAAAACATGAATTAATAATTCTAGAGAAGTGAAAAGTTTTAAAAGAAAGAAGTTATATCCACAGTATGTATTTCGTACGTATTACAGAGTCAGATGTTGAAAAATGGGAAAAAAGATCCATAGATAACACAAGTAGCAGTAAAAACTGATCGTTCAGAAACACAGGAAACTGGCAGAGGAATCAGGTTTGAGAACAGGTGAAACAGGGATGTTTGTTTTAACGAGCTGGAGGACACTAGCATGGCCCTGTAACCTGTGAACACATATTGCTGATAAAAGTAAAAAGTGAAACAAATGTCCAAATTACTTAATTTTCTGTCTGTTATTTGGGTCTAGGAGCTTTATTATTATTTTTTAATTGAAGTATAGTTGATGTACCATATTATGTAAGTTACAGGTGTACAACATAGTGATTCACAATTTTTAAATGTTATACTCCATTTATGGTTATTATAAAGCACTGGCTATATTCCCTGTGTTGTACATGAGCTTAGGGGCTTTAATTTGGAGGAATCACCATGTGATGTGAAAGAATAAAAAATACGGCTGAAACAAGTGAAGGTGGAAGAAAAGGAATCAAAAAGAAGTAACAAAAAGAGCAACTGGTAAGGGATTTCTCGTACTCACCATCTCTCTGGCTATTTCCAGCGCTTCCTGCAGGCCATAGAGCCTGCCACAGACCAGGTAGATTCCATTGGCCCAGAGAATACAACCCTCATGGACCCAAAATTCATTGCTGTCAAGAGGTAGTTCAGGGATTTGTAACTCCAACTCGGGGCCACCTTCTGAAGTGGTGGGCACGGAGGGCTTTGAGTCCAAAACAGTCTTTTCACTGCTGCCCTCGGTGGTTGCTTTTTTACAAGGGAGCCCCCTGGACAGGGACCGGGGGCCTCCGCCACAGTCTTCCGAGCGGTGTCGCCGCTTAAACCTGGGGTGGGCGGCCAGGCTCCTCTGCTCCTTCTGCTGCTGCTGCTCTTCCTCCTCCTCAGTGTCCGTCTTGGAGCCATTTGAAGCGCTTTTGTGCCGTACCTTAACTTTGCTCTGCATTTCCGTGGCCCTCTTAGGAGGCGGATTCTTGGGGAGAGTGGCTGCATAATCTTGGGGATAAAAGGGTCCAAAGAGGTCGCCCATGTTGCGGTAACTGGCCCACTTGCCACACAGACAGCACACCAGGTGCCCCATAACAGAAGACTCTGTCACGACAGGTCCCTGCAGCATAAAGGATGAAGCTGGGAGCACCTTGCTTTCAGTGCTGCTGGGTGGAGGGGTCAGGGACCTCTGACCCTTCCGACCCCTCACCAATTTGGTCTGTTCTTCTTCCTCAGCATTGATGATTGTACAAATGGCTCCAAGTTCACACTTATTTACTACATGGATATAAGGGAAAAAAGACTTGTTCTTGGCATCAGTTTTATCCAGTGGCTGAGTGGCGTACTTCAGCTTGATCTCAGGTTCTTGGGGCTCTACGATGGGAACTGCTTGTTTGGTTTTCCGCTTCCTTGGCTGCGCCCCAGGCTTCCTTCTCTCCCTCCTTTGCCTCTGCTTTTTTGGCTTTGGCTCTCCATCTGCAGAACCTTCTGGTATCTGGGGGGGCTGAGGGGGTGGAGGTGGTGGCTGCTGTTGTTTCTTTTGCTTATTCACACTACCAATGGGTCTCCCCTTCTTCTTTCCTGATGGGAAATAACCCTTTGGGGGGAAACCCTCCTGTTTGGGGGAAATGGTCACTGTATCGTTCTCTTTCTCTTCAGCCTTGGGGTTTGCCTCAGGAGCCAATGAGCCCGCTGGAGGTACATTCTTTGAGTCAGGAAAGATTAAAGGTGCTGTCCCACCCAGGGAACCATCTGGTCTCCCTTGGTTACTCCCAGGCTTCTGTGAGGTTGCGGATGTCATGGCACCAGGGGGCTCCTTTCCAGCAGTGGCCGTGTCTGGGTGTGTCTCGGTCTTCACTTTGTCATCCCCACTGCCACGCCACTCCTCCGAAGATCGTGCAAGAGGCTTTTCTACGCTCAACTCCTGGTTTGTTGGACAGACTAGGTCAGACACCACCTCACCTTTTCTCTTCTCCATCTCGGCATCCTGAACAGCACCACTCCCGCCTTCGGGAGGGCCGCTCTTCAAAGACAGGATGTCATCCAGAGTAACCGTGTCTCCCCCAGCCTCCGCACTGTTCGAGGATGCACTCCTCCTAATGTTTGGGGATGTGATCTTCTGAACGATAGCTTCCAATTTCAACCCCCGTCCTTTCCGTGGGGGCAGTATTTTGGTCTTAGCAGGACTTGTGAGGGTAACAGCAGGGCAGTTTCTACCATCTGGACTTGGAAGGTCCTTGGAGGATTCTCTCTTAGGGATGGACTTGATCTCCTGGCTGTGAGAAAGATGGGCATAGGAATTGAAGGCTTTATCAGCACCTTCTTTTGATGGGTGAAGGAGGCGCCCTTTATCTTCAGCGTTACTGTTCTTCACATCTTGTGACTGTCTCTTACTGGGAATGGGAGAGATAAAAGAACGGACACGCCTCCTCATGATTAAGGGGTTTTGAGAAGAATGATCCTCTTGGCCTGGAAGCCTTAGCATAACATTACTAGGTTTGGATGACTGTGTAGACTCAGCTAGCCCATGTCCGTCGGTCTCATGGGGTGGTCCATACCTTTTCTGACTGGACATTCCTGGAGGACCGCTGCTTTTGGCTGGAGAAGTTTGCCGAGAAAGATCCCAACAAGATTCTTGTTGTAACTTCTGGGAGCCGTGCTTCAATTCGATGCCTTTGTTAGAAAGACCATCACTAGACATGAGGCAGCGCCCACCATCCTGACCGCTGGGGTCATGGTAAGTCCCCATCGGTGGGCCATACATCATGCCATCTTTGTCATTCTTCAGGGGGCTCCGTACTCGGTCAAGAAACTGCTGCTGCCTTGGACTCTTGCGGGGTCCTTCCTGCCTGTGCTGAGCCGCAGCGATCACTCCCTGAGCAGAACTGCTGCTCCAGTCCTTATATTCCTCTTGTTGCTGTTGGTACATCTGTCTCTTGTAATGGAGCTGAGAATTCAAACCTGCGTTGGGGTCCCCATAAGCATGAGCGCGAGTGTTTGTGTGATAAGCAGAGGCCAGGCTTTCTGAGTTGGGAGAAAAGGGAGTGTGCAAAGAACTCCTGTTGGCCCTCTCTGAAAAGGTCATATGTGGGTTTATGTGATGAGGGTCTCCCCCTGGGCCTCTGCTCCTCCCAGGAGACATCTTCAATTTTTCTGAAAAGTCATGATACTGAGAAGGGGAACGACCCCTCATGCCCTCCCGACCACCAACTCGGCCAGGGACTCGCCGCATTGGCGTGGGTCTGCCGTCCTGTGGGCCATAGTCTGAGATGGAATCATGGGTAGCTGCTCCAGGGCTGGCGTTGCCTCGGTAAGACTCATGCTTGATGCTAGCAGGGTGGCAGTGGTCTCCAGATTTCTTGTTGTTGAAACTAGCTTGGGACTTGGATTGTTCAAAGTCTTCCTCTTTGATCTGCCCACTCTGCGATTTCAGCTTTGTTTCCATGGACACCAACCCACCTGGAAGAATGACCGACTGACTTAAACTTGGATTGAGACGTTCATTCCTCCCAAGTCTGGTGTCGGCACCCATGTGTCCCAGTGAGTGAGCCCCCGGGTCTCTGACAATCTGTCTTAGTGGAGAAATATCACAGATCACTGATCTTCTTTCAGAGAGGGAACCCCCGGGCTCATGGGCTGATGACTGAGGCTCTATTTCAAACTTTCTGGGAATTGGATAGTCAGCCAAATTGATCTGTTTCATTTCAGGAGCCGAGCCACTTGATTTCCTTTCCCAGGGGCCCCAGTGGGGATTTTCTAATAGGGAACCAATGCTTTTGTTCAAAAGGCCCCTGCTAGCTAATTCATTGGTTTGACTAACTAACACATTAGGCCTTGTGGCTCCTTCTAGGCCACTAGCCATGCCCTGGTGCTCCTGAGTACTCCTAGAATATCTCCTGTCAGGGTGGTGGTGGTAACCCTGAAGCACTTCCTGCAGGAGGCTAGGGAACTTTTCATTCCTACCCTTTCGCTCCCCATGGCCCGTGAAGTCCCCCTTATCTTGTCCTGTAGGAAACTGAGGAAAGCCACTGACATTTCTTGGCACGGCTGGCCCAAAGCTATCTTTGTAACTATAGCGCAAGCTTCCAGGAGATTTGCTAGGCTCAGTTCTGCCTATAAAACCAGAGCCCCCTGTGGAGTGCCCGCTCTGGCCGTTTCCTTCTCCATTGTGGTTGGAGTTATTATCTCCATTTTTGTTTCCTTTATTTCCTCCTCCCGGAGGCTCTGGCTGTGGAAGTGACGCATGACTGGTTTCCTTTCCCCCGCCAGTGCTGGGTGGCCTTTGAGTGGCTGCAGGATCATCCTCTTGGGAGCCTTTTTCTTGCCCACCAGGTTTTTCTACCCGACTTGTCATAGCTTCCCGGGAGACAATCACCCCAACTGTCTTCTCACTGACTTTTGGGTTGCCCTCGGATGACAATGGCATGTCCTTAGCACCTGGTGAGGCGGTCTCTTCTCTGGCTACAGGACTGGCACTGAGTCTGGGGGCTTCATTCTGAGTGACTTGTGCTGGTGAGGAGCCTGCTTTCTCTGAGGCTCCACCCTTGTAGGTGGTGTCAGAACTGGTGCTCTGGCCACTTAGCTGCCTCACCCTCTCACCTTGATCCTCGGAACTGCTGGAGCAGCCTCCATCCAGCGACTCTGCCATAGGGGACTTCAGTTGTTCTTCAGCCTGTGAGGAGCCTTCGGAGTTTGTGCAGCTGTCTGCTTTCTTAGAAGATGAAGAAGGCCTCTTGGAGGTCTTCTTCTGAGGTGTCAGTGCATCGGAAAGTAGCATGTGTTGAACAGTATTAGGAAGATTGGCCACTTGCGTACTCAGGGCACTCAAACTACTCAACCCAGGATCTGTCAGCCGCTTTTCTGGCACCCCTTCTAGTCCAAACCCTTTGAAGCCTGCAGCATGAGAATTAGGACTGGGCATCATCGATGGGGTTGGGCTGAGTTGAGGCATTAACTGTAGAATTCTGTTTCTGGAACCCATCGGCACATTGCCTTGCCCACACTGGAGATTCTCCCCACTCTGCATAAGAGGAGATGGGGTAGAGCTACAGCTCGGAGACTGAACCACAGAGGCAGCCGGGGAAGGGTTAGAAATGGGGCTGAAGTTCTGGTGAAACTGCATGGGGGACCTCACAGGAACCTCGGGCTGGCTGTACTGCCCCACCTGGCTTTGCAGCGGCAGCTTGGCGGCAGCGTTGGTGTACTGCATCACGTGCTGAGGATGCTGCTGCCCCTGCTGCTGCTGCCCCTGCTGCTGCTGCCCCTGCTGCTGCTGCCCCTGCTGGGTCCCTTGTGGAATCTTCGTCTGTTCAAAATTCTTCATAGATTGAGGCTGATAGCTGTAATTCGATTGTGTTCCATAAGCCTGTGCATTAGAACCCACATTATGTCCTTCGTACTGGGATCCAGCATTCACACTGTAACTGCCGTCATAGCTCTGTCCAGACTGGCTGAAACGTTGTGGTGAAGGGAAGGAGGAGGAGGTCGCGGCAGAAGACTGGTAGTGTTGGCCAAACTGACCCACTCTTAACTGGTAACCAGTGGCAGAGGCTGGCAGAGTTGAGGGCCGCTGCATCGGCTGCATGTGGGATGAGCCGGACGCTGGCTGGCCAGTGGCCTGCGGCAGAGGCTGGTGGGACTGGTAAAGCTGCTGCCTCAACTGCTGCACTTGCTGCTGCTGTTGGCTGGAAGGCTGCTGCTGGTACTGAGCGCTCCCTGGAGAGAAAGGTCCCGAGTAATCCTGCTGATAATGAGACACGCCACCAAGGGCAGAGTGCTGTGCTTGAAACTGGCCCACATGACCCTCACTCCCATACTGATTGCCAAAGCTGCTCCCCTGGGGGGGTCCATAGCTCTGCACAGGCCCAGAAGGCCTTCGCTGAGCAGGCTGCGGGGTTCCGGCTGCCACGGGGTCTTTGCTGCCTGCCATGTAGTAAAAGTCTCCAGCCTCCTTCCTGAAACCCTGGTAGCCCTGATGGCCGGAGGTTTCGCTAGCCATTGCCGCTGCTGCAGCAGCAGCCGCTGTTCCTCGTCGTCCACCACCACTGCTGCCGCCACTGCCACCACTACTGCCACCTGCACCCCCAAAATTCTGGAACATCTGGGCCTGGCGAGGGCTGAACTCTTCTATCCGGGATGAGCCGTGTACCTCCTGTGGGTAGCTCTGCTGGTTTCCGTGGTAACTGCTTTGCTCCCGGAAGGACTGCATACTGTTCAGCAGCACCGCAGCAGGCCAACAGCCCTCCTGGAAATGGAAGGAAAAAAAAACGAGCATTAGACATGCATCTCCTCAGTACAAATAAAATCAAGTTTAGAGATGGAGGGGACGTGAAAATTCAGATGCCCAGATGAAACTAACTGGTTTGAATTTCATCTCCTTTATTTCTTATCCTATCCATTTCTGAAGCTGCAAATAAGCAAAGAAACATCCATAGAGTGAGGCAGAAGTCTACGATAGTATGAAAAGAAACATTCTGGGTAAATACAAATTCAATACAGTAAAAACCTCACTATTAGATAAATGAGCCCCCAAAATTCAACCGGGTTAAATATGGGGCTATATTATTACTGTCAATAAAAAAATCCAACAATTTTTTAAAAGTCTTCCAGTTATGGTGGGGGAGGGGTGAGAAAAAAACACTTTCATTTAGTTTGTTTCATGTATTATTAGACTGATTATTGAACCGAGAGTCTCACTTAATGATGAGGCAGTTACTCCCCTCCCCGACTTTGAGAAATAGAACTGGCCTGAGAACACAAGTCAGCTCCTTATATCCTAATGCATGTGACTGACTGCAGGTTTACTATAATTACCAACAACCTGTGATGGTGGGTGACCCTGGGACACTCAACTCTTAACACTGCATGGATTCCTTATTGCTTCAGTCAGCTATACAATCTTAGGGGTTAATCTCTTCTTGACACATAAGTATGTCCAAGCCCCACCACCCGCCCCCATCCTCAACTCCCAGGTACAAAGGGCTAGGCATCATAAGCCAAAGTAGCAGTGATTATTTGTCCAGATTCTTTCCGGAGGTTTGCAAGAAGTTTTAGCATCTCTGACCCCCATGTAGTTTTTGACTTGCCAATCTAGTATTCACAAAGTTATTATTGGCCATTCCTATGAAAGAGGGAATTCAGTCACACAGGAGCACAGCAAAAGATATAGAGGAAAATTAGAATTCACCAAGCCTAGGACCTAGACTCTTCCCAAAGTCATCTGATTGGGTCAACACTTTGCATTACCTTTGCTAATGTAATTCTCATGTAATATAATACTCCTCTTAAACAATTAATTAAGAGTTGTTTTTTTAAATTGGAGTATAATTGCTTTACAATGTTGTGTTATTTTCTGCTGTACAGTGAAGTGAATCAGCTATAGGTATACATATATCCCCTACCTCTAGGTCTTCCCTCCCACCCCAACGCCCCCATCCCACCCATCTAGGTCGTCACAGAGCACCGAGCTGAGCCCCCTGTGCTGTACCGCAGGTTTCCACTAGCTCTCTATTTTACACCTTTTGCCTGGGCCTGTCTCCTCAGAGTCAGAGATGAATAAGACAAGGTCAAACTGCTCCAAATGACTTTAGAATCAATTATTCAAAAAAGAAATTACAAAACACACATGGGCTAGGGTAAGTTAAGACAAAGTTTTCCTACAATGGCTTATGAATCTACTTTCTTAATTCCCTCTCAGGGGAGCTGAAAAAGAAGTTGCCGGCAGGAAAGTCAGTGATTCTTTTAAAAGGTGAGTTGGTAAGCTGGATTCCGTATCTCCAAGCCCTGCAGTGGCTCCCCGTTTCATCCCAAGTGAAGCTGGTCTGGGAGGCCCACCCCCCACCTCCTAACTTCTCTGACGTCCTCTGCCACTCTCTGCCCTAGTTCTGCTGTCTCCTTGCCTCTGGGCCGGGCCACCAGCATTTCTACACAGGAACTTTGCTCTTGCCAGCGATGCTCCTCCTCCAGAGGCACACGGCTTGCCCCTTTACTTCCTTCCAGGAACCAGTTTGGCTTTCCTCTGGCCATCCTATTTAAAAAACAGCTAACTCCACACCCTCACCTGGGCCTTCCTGATTCCCCTGCCTTGTTTCCTCCCCAGTATTTATTCCCAACAGGTACATATGCGCTACTTCTATACTATCTGTCCCCGGCCCCCACTAGAATGTAAACTTCCAAGGGCAGAGACTTGGTGCCTTGCTGTAATCCTCCTGTCATTAAAACAGTAAGGAGCACACAGCAGACATTCTATAAATCAGTAAATGCACAAGAAGTAAGCCTCAGAGAACCAGGCGAGAACTTCCATACTCAGAGGCGGTGGTGTGGCAGTGAGATGAGAGAAGAGCAGGAAGAGAAAATAGAATATGACTGATCTGAAAGCAGAGCTAGATGACGCTTGAGATCCTACCTATAAAATTATCCAGTTCCAGAGGGAAAAAACCCCACTTAAGTCCACATGAGAGCTGTGAGAAGACTGCAGAAATTAAACATGGACCACAGCTGAAGATGGTCAGCAACTCTAAACTCTGAAAGCTTGACCTACTTCCTCCTGAAGTATCTTAAGTCTAAATAGCTAGACAAGAGTCTACTACTTGGATATTAAGTTTGATTATATAATCACATGACCCAAAGTCACCTTTAAACATTCAAGTACAAATAATCTCAGAATCTAAAGGAAACCTCTTCTCATCCTCTTCAAAATGCCTTTGCAACAGACAGCTATTTTCTGTGTTCCACTGCATCTGCTGGGCAACAGATAACTCCTACTGGAGTGCTTACTGGAGTGCTTGATACTGTACCAGCACTTTACAAGCACTGACTCACTGAATCCTCACAAAATCAGCATCCTCACCTTCCAGATGAGGAAACGGAAGCACAGAGTTCACAAGGCTGGCCTGGCAGTCTGCACCTTCAGGCCACGTTCTTAACACTACAGTACCCAGAGGATCTAATATGAGTCAGTGACAACTGCCACTTGTCCTGTCAGAGGTCAGCCTTGAAAGTGGATGACCCCACCAACAATACTTTGAAGTTATGTGCTTCTCGATTCCCCTCTCACAAGGACCTCCCCACTAAGCCACTTAGGGTAAGTTAGTAACCACCTTAGGAACTAAGACTGTCAGGACCAATTCTGTCCACACAGGTGTTTTTCCTGTTTGTGGTGTCCTACCCTAGCTCCTAATGCCAATGGCTTTCTCTACATGATAAAAGGCAGCTACTAAATCTGGCAGTTTAATGAAAAGCTTCCTTGAGAGATCATCTCTCCATAAATAAACATCTTACATGTTGTTTAATTAATCCTTCTGTAAATAAAATCAGTCTTCTGAAAAATGAGTATATAAACGATGTTGCCACTTGCTCCAAATTTTTCCTCAGCAAGAGCTACTAAGAAGTAAAGAACACTGTAACATCAGCACTTCCCGCCTCTGCCTCCGGCTGCCTGGCTCCTCAGAGAATCCCATCTCCAGAGTGGGAGACAGATTTAGGTACAGTTCCTTCGGAGGTGTGCTCTCAGCCCTTCTCAGAGGTTTCCTGTCCTGTATGATGTCATCCTCTTCTCTATTGTTATTGTTCTGGTTTATGGACTACATGAAAAAAGAAAAAAAAAAAAAAAAAACCACAGCCAGATATCTCCTGCAGGGTATTAGTCAAGTTAAATACTCTCAGTACACATGAAGTATCTGATCACCAGAAAGTGGGTGCAAGTTCATTTTTTAGTATTTCCAAGTAAAGCAATTAGGAAAACCAAGTATACCAGCAATTGAAAATGTAAACCCAAAGTACTAATTTTAGCAGCAGTGTATAAAATAAGCTACTAATATTTAATTCCAATACTGTCCCATCATTTAAGAAAAGCAGAGCATCAGTGTAATCAGTTTTATGGCTTCATGATTAATAGTGACAAATGCCTGAATTTCCTCGTTTGAATGAGTACAGATGCAGTAAAGAAAATATGACACTCTAAAAGGAAGCAAAGTCACCCATAAGGAATTTCTATACCTAATATGAAAAAGGTTTACCAACTCGCCTCCCTCCCCAACTCTCCCCTTCCTGGCTCTCTCCCATTTTCCTAACCTTCTGAATGGTTTCGGGAGGGCTATGGAGGTGCACTGGTGAAGTCCAGAACATAGTGCCTTATGTGTTCCATGGTTCATGATCCAGAGCCCACACTGACCTCACTACAAGCACTGCTTCCCCCTGCAGCCACACTCTCCACCCTACCCCAGGGCCAACGACCTTGTCGTCTTGTAGAAAACCAACATTAGCCTTCTTTGTCCTTCTTCCTCCTTGTGTCCGATATCATCCCACTCCCCAAACCATTCTCTTCTCCATGAAGTTTTCCAAACTGTCTTCAAGACAGTTTCCGTGAGAGATCTTTTCCAGTACCTGCTTCCTCTTTGATTCAGGTTTAACCTTTGATTTTCTGCTTATTGTCCTCCCTTACCTTGAAAAAATGCTTTAATCTTCAAGATGTTAACAACACAAATACTTGTAGTTACGGCCCTTGTATGGTGGATTATTCCGCTTTCCCTCCAACCTTACTCCTCACCCACCTCCATCCTACTGTCTCTGGGACGGGGCACCATTGGGACCGTCAAGAGGCTCCACTGCCCCTCTGGCTTCTGGTCCAGTTGCCTGGAAGAGGCAGGAGGAGGGTGAAGCGGAGGAATTTACCCTCCTGGCTCCCACCGTGCAGTGGCTGAGGCTGGCAGAGATGACCCACCAATGGCCAAGCCCCGGGTGGGCAACCTCAGCAGCCGCCGTCTCCAGGCTCGAGGAATGGCTTCCTCCTCTTGCCTTCCAGGCCCAGGGATACTAACACCTCCTGCTACTGCTAGCCCAGGAGACTCCACTTTCTCCACTGGTGTCCCCAGTCCCTGCTCGCCCTTTGTAAATAGTCCCACTTCTGCACTGTGGACAACTCAGCAGCATTGTGACCACCCTCTTTCTAAGTTCTCCTCTGCAGATCAGAACCTGAGAGCTACCTCTTCAGAACCCTTTTTCCAGCATAATCTGGGTTAGAGTTTACAAAGAGGAGCACAAGAAAGATTTGAAAGGCAGAAGAAAAGGAGACGGTAATACTCCCGGAGGTGGCTACAGCAGACGTGGATTCCTAAGCGGCTTCCCCATGAGCTCACGAGAACCACTCACTGTGGTGTTTCAGTGTGAGATGATCGGTAGCAGCTTCCCTGACCTTCCCAATCCCAGTTCTTCCAATGGTTGGGTAAATCCTTAATTCCTCTATCAAAACTCTTCATACCTGGAATAGAAAACTTCCTTTTGCCTGAATGAAACAATTAAATGCTCCTTAAATTACCCAGTTTGAGTGTGCCATCTGTTTCCCACCAGGACCCTGACTAATATTCTTCTCTCATTCCTAGGATTTCAGAGTAGAATATTATCACTTGGGAAGAGAGAGACTTCTATTTCATGCAACATACCAGAGCGTCTAAAAATCCTCCCATAACAAAACACCTATAAATGTCAGACAAAATGCACAGCCAAGCTGCAAGGAGGAAAGAAATGCCCAGGATTCAAAATTGGTTGGGACTCTGACCGCCAGGGATGGGGTGGGTCAGGTGTGCAGGACTTACTAACCATATGGTAATGGTTTTAATGACAAGGCCTCCAGCCCTCTTTTGGTGGTGGTGGGGAGACAGAACAGTCACTTTTGCACGTAAAGACTCTAGGCAGTGTCACTTGTGGCTGGATTAATTTCCATAAAGATGACAAAATACATTTTTAGGCAGTCACCAACTCATTCTCAAGGACAAAAATGTTCTTTCCTCAACTGACCCAACTTCCTATCCCCAAGGAGAACCACGATCACCGCTTAGACATCCCTAGGCAAGATGCTTGAGAACAACCTCAAACTCATCTCTTCCTTGAACTCTTTGTATTTATGGTGTTACCTAATCCTGTGACTTTTCCACCTCTTGGATTTGCCCTTTACCTCTCCAGCCTTGTCACTGCCATTCTCATCTTTCTTGGACTAGAATAACATCTCTAGAAGGTCTCTTTCCCAGAACCAATCACCTGGAACAGCTTTTCTTCACCTGCTGTTTTGACAGCATTGCCTCCCCACATGCCTTGAAGCCCTCTGGCATCTTCCCAACCCAATTTCTGCTCATCTCCACCCTCTCAATCAAACCTGCTCCGTCTGCTCTGGGCCATCGTCCTGCCCTCACCTTGAAGCCATCTCTGAAACATCCCTAGGTCCATAAATTCCTTCCTACTGAGTCAGGTCACATGGTTCCCAGAATCTTAAGAGCTCCTGAAATGTGACCTTTTCCACAAGTCTTCCTTAAAGCAGGTCACTTGTTAGCTTTTCTCTGTTAGTAAAAACAAACTTAGTGAAGTGCATTTGCCTTTAACCACTATCTAAAGGTATGCACTATTGATGATAATAGCTACCATTTATTCTGTGTGTCAGGCACTGGGTAGTTTTACATATATTTCAACTTACAGGTGAGAAAAAAAAAAGGATAAATTATGTAATTTGCCAAAAGTCACTCTTCTAGGATAAACTGAAGCTGATATCCTATAACTCAAATTCTTTTGGTTCTAAAACCCACTTTCCCTTCTTTCATTGTACCACAAATTGAGCAAGGAGCACTTAAATCCAGGTTTTAAATATTCCTAACACTTTGGGTCTTCCCTGGTGGTCCAGTGGTTAAGACTCCAGGCTTCCACTGCAGGGGGCACAGGTTTCATCCCTGGTCAGGGAACTAGATCCCACATGCCTAGCAGCACAGCCAGAAAAAAAAAAAAAAAAAAAAAAAATCCTAACACTTAGACAATAACTGTACCTATCACCTATTTCCTGCATCTCTAACACAAGCCACACACTGTACAAGGCGCTTTACATAAATATTAATGTATTTAATCCTCACCATGCTCTAACAAGTATTAGTGCTCCTTTCTGTAAAGTGAGGCTCAGAGAAGTTAAACAGGCAAAACATTCATAGTAAACAGACAGGTGGGATATGGAATGCCCACCCCAGAACCCAACCTGCACTTCTGACAGAAGCCTTCCGTGAAACAGCAGCAAGACTTTGACAGACTGGGAGTTATTTTAGAAGGAAATCTTGAAATTTTTCAGAGTTGAGTTGACTTTCTATACCTGGGTAGTTCTATGTTGTTTGCTCTATGTATGTGCAAACATGGAATCTTCCTAAGTAGATCAGGCAAAAAGATTTGCTCAAGGTTTTGATTTGATATTTCATATTCTATATCATATATGCAGATGAACAGAGCCTAGACCTTTCTTGGTGGCTGACAGGTGTCTCAGTACAATTAGGCCTTAAGAGTAAGATAATGTGCTGATGGTGCTGGCCTGTCCCTGGCTTGTGAGCCCAGAAAGCAGCTTAAGGAACCAACTCAGAATTTGCAAGTCTGTCGTCTAGAGGAAAAGACACCCACCAGAGTGCTACAGATGTAAGAAGTTTGCTCTGAGGGTCAAAACCTGTTTTGTATTAACCATGCAAGCTATAAAACACATCCACCTTCAACCACGATCAAATACATTGCTGGCAAAAAGTGGGAGCACAAATTCATAGCTATTAAATTAAAAAAGAAAAAAAGCAGAGCTGATATGACACCTGGTGAGGTTGGGGTGAAGCTGGTACAAACAACAGCAAAAGCAGCATAAATTATTACAACCCTCTGGAAAAGCTATTTGGTAATAAAAATATTAACATCTTTTGACCCAGTAATTCTATCAATATTTACTAGATTTCTATCCTAAGGAAATCTCAAAACAACCAAGCAAAAACCAAGGTACCAACGTATTCACTCCAGTGATATCTATAAGCAGAAAAGATGGGCAAGAATCTAACTTTTTAGCATTTGAAAATGATTAAACACATTATGGTATTTTCACTCAATGAAATAGTACATATTCATTGAAAACAACTGTGAAGATTCTAGCACCATAGGAAATGCTTATTTTACATACTAAGATGAAGAAAAGTAACCATATCTGTGCTATGGTTACAACTATCTGGAAGTCATTTGGTCCAGGGCCAAACAGTATGGAAAAGTGAAAACCCTTCTATTATTCAGGGAGGCAGGATTGTGGATGCATTTTCATTTCTATAGACATTAATACTTGCATAGAAAATAATCACTTAAAATTTCATTACCCTTATTTTAAAATATACCTCTCACACTATCTCAAAAATATCTTTGTTCTGCTGACAGCAAAGCACTTCCCTGACTGAGAAGGGAAAAAGGAAGGCAGAGGAGACCCTACAAGCCCAGGGGCAGGTGGGGGAGAAAGGCAATGTCAGGCAGGAATCCTCGCTCTAGAAAACCTGGCACCAACACCACACATACACTGTGGTGCCCAAGTGAGTGTGTACACAGAAAACACCGGCTCTCTGAGCTATTTTTCAGAATTAGACCTAAAAACAGCTGAATTCCACCCCAGAGTGGGCAGCCCTATTTTTAGACATAATCTCAAATAGCTAAGAGACCACAGCATCCTATCACCACATGTTTCTGTAACTGCATGGAAACGCCATAAACTTCTCCTGGACAGGCCAAAGGGGCTCAACCCCATTCCCATTAGATAGCTGCCTGTCTCATATTCACAAGATCAATCTAGATGACCTCAACTGTGGGCAGGATGGCCAATAGTTTTGGAAAAGGGGTAGAGCTGGTGGTATCTCTGGAGCTAGCTGGGGCTCCCTGTGGGTTTGTCCTAACTGTTGAGCCTGAGGGCTTCTGAGATGTTATTAATTTTTTTTCTCACTTAAAGGTTGTATGAGTACATAATTTCTAAACATTCACAGGCAAAAAGGATAACAGAAAGCAATCAGTGTTGCCACTTATAGGCAAAAATGGCTTCATTTTATAACAGCAACAAAATTAAAAAGATACCAGAGGACTAATCCAAAGTAGAAGTAGGCAAAAGCTACATGTCGAAATAAACTTTACCAAAGGACTCCAAAGAAGAGCTCAAAAACAAAACAAAATAAACCAACCCACCAGGGAAACACATAACGTATCTAGATGAAAAGACACAGTATCATAAAGAGGTCAAGTCTCCACAGATCAGTTTATAAAACTAATAACATTCTGGTCAAAATCTCAGTAGGGTCTTAAAAAATAATTTATTTTGAAATAATTTCACATGTACAGGAAAGCAACAAGATTCCCCAACTGATGATAATATTTTATTTTTTAGTTAATATTTCATATCATTTGTTCCACTACCTATACATATTCATTACCTATACAGTCAACCCTCTGTTATCTATGGGCTCTGCATCTGTAGATTCAACCAACCACAGATCAAATATATTAGGGGGGAAAAATTCCAGAAAGTTACAAAAAGCACAACTTGAATCTGCTGCTTGCCCAGCAACTATTTATAATATATAGTACTCACACTGAGTTTATAACTATGTGTATGTAATGTAGCATTTACATTGTATTAGATATTGTAAGTAATCTAGAGATGATGTATGGAAGGATGTACATAGTTTATATGCAAATACTATGCCATTTTATATAAGGGACTTGAGCATCCACAGATTTTCATGTCTGAGGGGGTCCTGGAACCATTCCCCTGCAGATACTGAGGGATGACTATATACAGCCTGTATAAATACCTATTAGCTTCTTCCTGACCTCTTTGAGAGTAAGCTGAAGACATGAAGCCCCATCACCCCTAAATAGTCCAGTGTACATTTCCAAAAAAAAAAAGGAACATTCATCTGCATAACCAGCATGAAACCCTCCACACCAGGAAATCAACATTCATACTACACCACCAATCCAATCCACGGAGTCCACTCAAATTTTGTTAACTGTCCCAACAACGTTTCTTTTTCCTTTCTGGCCCAGGATCCCATCTAGGAATACAAGTTGCCATGTCTCACCAGTGTCTCGCCAATCTGAAACAGTTCCCCCATGTTTTCCAGACTTCCATGTCCTTAACAGAGCATAGCCCTTTCATTCTGTAGCATGGTCCTCAACCTGCATGTCCAGGCTCAGGTCCCGCTATCTTGGCAGTAGTATCAGAGACGTGATGCTGTGCTCTTTTCAGTGTGTCAAATCAGGGATGGATGGCAAGCCATCCCTCCGCTGGTGGTGATGTCAATCTCATTCACCTGGTCAAGCCCATCTCTGCCAGGCTTCTCCACTGTAAAGCTACCACTTTACCTTTGTAACTGGTTGAGTATCTCATGGGAGAATCCTGAGATTATGCCAACATCTTGTTCTTTGTCAAACATC
This sequence comes from Phocoena sinus, assembly GCF_008692025.1. NCBI lineage: Eukaryota > Metazoa > Chordata > Mammalia > Artiodactyla > Phocoenidae > Phocoena > Phocoena sinus. Next base: position 6,913,010 of record NC_045772.1, on the reverse strand, counting down.
CACTCATTGATGACTCCCATGTGAATCAACCACCTCTAGGATGGTGATTCTCTATCCATCATTAGCAGGCAGAACTTTCCCTCCTCACCCATGTATTCATTCATCTATTTGATTCTCAAACTATCCACACTTGGCGAGTGGAGACCTCTTCAAACTGGCCCCTGTATCCTTATGACATGTTCCATTCCTTGAGCATTCCCTTACTTCCTGGCACAAGATGTTTTAGGCTCATCATTTACTTTCCCCACCCCCACCCCTGGAACTAGCCATTTCTCCAAGGACACTTGATTCATTTTAGAGGAGGATAATATTTAGAAACAAGGATCTGAGGGCTAGGATTGTTCATTGCTATTGGGATGTCACTGTTTCCAGGGAGAAAATATTATGCATGTACACGAACACCCACACCTATAAGTACTTCTATATCTACAGTTGTATATACGTTTAAGAACCACGCGTTCATCCTGACACCTCCAATTCCAACCCAAAACCCTCAAGGATCTTTCCAACCTTCCATCTTTCCATGTTTGTAATTCCCTCCTCAGATGGTTAAGACACCTGGCTCCCATTATCCTCAATATATACTTACATACTTGCTTAATCAATTTACTTATTTTGCTCAACATAACTCATCTCCCAAGCTCTGAAGCCTCATTCTTCAAGTCTCCTCACCATCACCCCCTCAACCAGAGGACTCTCCACTGTCTCTGTGAGGCTTTGATAAATGAATTCTAAAGCTCAATTAAAGAAAACATGTGAAGCTAGTCAAAAAAATTTGGGAAACTGAAAAGTCAGAAGATATTTGTCCTACCATGTATCATAACTTTTTCTAAATTATAATTAAAATAAATTAAAGGGTATTGGGATAACATGCTACATATCTGGAATTTTTCAGTGAGAAAAATAATTGTGTTAGATCCCATCTCATGATAACCATAAAAATAAACTCCAGGTGAATTAGAAAGCTAAACATTACACACACACACACACACACACATTGTAATTTTAGAAGAAAACGTTAATAATCCTAGGGAACCAAGCTGACATTCAGTTTTGAGTTTATAAATGCCATTCCTCACTAAATGGAACCCAGCCTTCTTAGAAAAATGGCTGATCCTCCAAGGGGCAAAGTACAAGGTATAAGCCTATAATAACTTCAACCGTGCCAGAAAGCCAGGATATACTTTCAGCCGAATGGAGACATGTCAAACCAGCCTGAGGGGGTACTTGTGATTTTGTAGGATCAAGCTTTTATTCCTTCACTATATTAGATGAATTAACAACGGAAAAATTCCAAACTAGTTCTCTAGCTCTGTATGTATGAACATGGATAAATTTTAGAAATGATACATATGAAAAAGGCCTGGTGTTCGGGAATATGGTTCTAAGTGAAGGGAGGGAGGTACTCAGGAGGATCCAACTGTGACATCTGTTAAATCTGGGTGATGGGTACACAGGTGTCATTAGACTCTGTGCTTTTCTGTATGTTTGACACATTTTGCAAATAAACAAAATTCTGGTTTCCCACTTAACCAGTCTGAGGAAACACCACAGAGTTCACAGCATGGAATTTAAGATTCTTCAGCTTCTGACACCAACAGCATTTCCAGCTCCACTTTTCATGACCTCATTTCACACCTCCTACTCCAGTGACACCGAACTTCTCTCCATACCCCAAAGGTGCTTCAGACCTCAGGTCTTTGCCCAAGCTGTTACCATGTCTAGAAGGCTAGTTCTCTGTCCACTTCTACCATCTGATTAACTCAGACGCTTCTGTGAAGACCTGCTCAAACATTCCTTCCTCGGGAGCCTCCTTCCAGCGAGTCAAGCACTCCTGTCTCTGTCCCCACAGCTCCTGGCAGCATGATGTAGCAGAAAGGGCATGCACGGACTCTGAACCGGACACAGGCAGATTCTGAACTGGTTTTGCATCATACCGTTAGTGAGATCTTGAGCACATTACTCACTTCTTAAGCTCCGGTTTCTTCAACTGTAGAACAGAACTGCCCTGGAGTTTGCCCTTGATAAGGTGAAAGATAAAATGCACTATTCCACTAAGAAGACTTCTCCTGATACTGGAAGCAAGTCGCATCTTTTCCTTTATTACTGATAAATTTCAAAATAATAAGTCTAGGAAATGGCTGAGAAGGGTACATACCAAAACATTAACTAGGGGAGGAATAACTTTTTACTTGATTTTTTTTTTTTAGTAAGACTAAAGTCATGTGTTACTTATATAAAAAAAGTTTGGTTATGAGACAAAAAAGGTTATTGAAAGCCCCCCAGAACGGTCTGGCAAACAGTAACTAACAATCACTGAAGACTGATGCTATGAGGGTGAGGAGGGGTATGAGAGGACCAGAATGAGGATTCAGGCTAAACACCTAAAATGCAAAAAGGAGTAAGGAAGGTGCCTTCCCTCAAGGGGCCCATGTCTAACAGGAGAAACATTTACACATATGTATATTCATCTTTCAATACACATTTGAGCAAATTATCACGTTCTAGGCACTGATTCTAGGTTCTGGAGATACAGCTATGAACAAGTCTCAAGTCCCAACCTTCCATGAAAACAGCAAATAAAGACAAAACAATTACAAATAAATACACGCCAGGAACTAAGAAATGCTTAGGGAGAAGTAAGGGAGGCTAAGGGGACAGAGAGAAGGGTGTAGGGGAAAGGGTGGGATTTAAACAGGATGGTTTACACAGGAAGACAAGCCTCCCTGAGGAGGTGATGTGTGACTGGAAGGAGGTGAGGGGATAGGCTGTGCAGAGACCTGTGGAAAGGAGCACAGAGGTGAGGCGGGAAAGGGCTTGGTGAAAGGATCAACAAAGTGGCCGACGTGGCCAAAGTGCAGGGAGAACAGAGGGAGGCGCAGCCAGAGGAAAGGACCCTGAGCACACAGGCCCTGTTATCGTGGGGTCTGCAGACCAGCAGCACTGCCGTCTGGGTTCTTGTTGGAGATGTAGAGTCTCAGGCCTTGTGAACCTACAGAATCAGAATCCGCATGTTAACACGCTCAACAGTGAGTCACATACATGCGCAAGTCTGAGAAGTACAGATGAAAGGCCTTTTAAGCCACATAAGGATGCTGGATTTTATTAGAAGGCTTTGGAGGGTTTGAGCTAGAGAGCAACATGCTCTGGTTTCAATTCTCAAATGGCAACACTGGCTGTTTTTTGAAAAACAGACTTTGGGAGGCGCAAGGGCAGAAGCAGGGAGTTAGTTAAGAAGCTATTTTGGTCGCCTGGGTAAGAGATGTTGGCTGCAGAGATGGATGTGGTGTTGCTGGAGGTGGTGATGTGTGGTCAAAGAGAGGATATATTTTGAAGTCAGAGCTAATGGAAATTGCTAATGGATCAGAACTGGATGTGACGGACCCAACAATGATGACAAATAGCAGCAGCCATGTGCCAATCACTGCTCTATGTCCTTTACAGGTAAAAGTCCATTCGGTCTACACAACAGTCCCAGGAGGAAGGTATAGTTGAAAACCCCACTTTATTAAAATGAAGACAGTGAGGCAGAGAGAGGTTCAGCAACTGCCCAAGGCCTCAAAGCCCATCAGGCGGCAGCGCCAGGTCCAGGGAGCTTATACTCCAGCACCGTCCCTTACTGAGCAACTGTGACCACTGCACTGTTTATGGAGAGGGACAAGGCAGGGAGGGGGAGAGACTGAAGGAAACCAACAGTGCTTTGCTGGACATGTTAACTTTGAGATTGCTAGTGGCGTCCAAGTGGAGATGTCAGGTAGACAGCTGGCATGTCTGGATCTCACAGGAGAGGTGGGGATGGAGATATAAATGGGAAGGTCATCAGCACAGAGATAGTATTTAAAGCCAAAGGAGTGGATGAGATCACCCACAGCAGTTTTTCAAACTGAAGGTTGTGAAATCAATTTAGTGGGTCATGAACGGTACTTAAAAAAAATGAAATAGAACAGAATGGAAAATAACATGGCTCAGAGTAAGATGAAGTATGAGAACTTTCTTATGAAACTTCTGCTTCAGGCGTGAGTGTCTAGGTGCATAAGTGAATGTAGTGTGCGTATACCAGGTTGGTGTGTAGTTTGGTCAAAAAAAGGTTTAAAGCCACTGGTCTAGGGATTTGTGTAGGATTGATCCCTTAATCACTCCAACATTTAGAGGCTGGGAAAGAGGAAACGAAGCCAGAAAAGGAGAGTGAAGAGAAGAAACAGCTACTGAGGAAGAAAGGCAATGTGGGATCCCCGGAGCTGAGGGAGTGTGACGTGCTGGACTCCAGATGTGCTGGTGAGGGTTGTGCAGTGTGATTCCAAACAGGTGTACACAAATGATTATGGGATGGAGAGGTAAGCACACGGTGCTGTGGAAGCACAGGGGTGGGTGACCTGTTTAAGGCCTCACAGCTGAGGGCAGAATGAAAAGGGGAGGGGGAGAGAAACGAGATTAGGATTTTTAGATCCTGACTTTGAGGGGACAACAGGATATCCAGTCTATAATTTCCATAAACAGCAAATATTCAGTCGTTCAATTTTTTTTTTTTAATAGCACCTACTATGTGCTGGGCTCTTTACCAGACCTGGGAATACAGGGATGACTAAAACTATTCTGCCCTTTTGAAAAAGCTTACACTCTGGAAAGGAGAAAACTGCAAACAGTGAGATCAGTGCCACAAGGCAGAGCATGTAACAGATATGACGAGGGCACGGGCAATTCTCCTTTCCAACCACACTGCTCACTGCTGGCCAACTCAAGTCCACCATTCCATCCAGACCAAGTGTCAATACCTGTACTCCTACCTCTTGACTTGTGCTTTGCCCCTCCCAAAGATGTTTCCCAAATCTGCGTCATTCTTCAGGGCTTGGCTCACATCTGACCTCCTCACTGAAGCCTTCAGGAAACACTCAGTGATCCTGCCTTCCCTGGAGAGCTACAGCATTTCTTGTCCACACACCACTATCCAGTGCCTGGTCCCTGCCTGGTCCTCACTTCCCTACCTCAGCTGAGTGCCTCCTTTCCCCAACTAGGGTTACATGTTTGAAAGCATGTAACAAACCTCTTTGACATCTGCCTGGCATTCTAACAGCCAAGCAAAGACTTGCTTCCCCACAACCCAATTTAAATACATTTCAGCATTATTACTAAAACAGATCTGATCATGTCACTCCCTGACCTCTAAAACCTTCCCTGGCTCCTAATCATTAGTACAACACACAGACAACTCAGTCTTGTCTTCTAGGAACGCCATACAGCGTTCCTCTTCCCTGCCTCCCGAACACTCTAAAGCTGGAACAATGGCAATCAAAACAAATATAAAGAAAAAAGATGTATAGACATGAAATTAAAAAGGAGACATTCATCAAACTGTTGACAACAGCTGTCTTTGGAGTGAGACTGCAGGGGACAGTCACCTTCCAGGAACTGGTTTAATGAACATGTTAACTTTAAAACAAATAAGATTTAAAAAGCAAAGAAATTTAATGACTGCAGCTATTTTTACTGAGTCCTTACACTATGTGCTAGGCAATATATTATAGTCTCATTTAATGTTAACAAGTCTATGATGTAGTTATTAGCCATTCTGCAGATGGAGAGACTGAGGCTCAGAAAGTGGAAGTAACTCTCACAAGGTTAGTTAGCTAGTCAGTGAAGAAGAGGTGCTGGGATTTAAACCCAGGTCTAAAAAGAATGTGCCCTTAACCTCTCCTGTCCTTATTCTTGTTCGGTGCATTCCGCAGTGCCCCCACATACACCTCAGCAGTCCTTCCTTTGTTCTAGCTGGTTCCTCTGCCTGAATAATGTTAGCTTTGCTGACATGCCATTCACCTTTAAGGACTAGTGCAAATTCTGCTTTTCCCCTAACTCCTCCCTAGAGGAGTTTACCAACATTACCTGAGAGTAATTAAACCCTCTATTTCCCCAACAGCTAGTGCTTTGGCTCTCCTACTGCCATACATGTAGCAAGTATTCAAAGGCTGGGTGAATTAAGTTGACAATGTAAATTCTCCTTCTGACAAAAGCAAAGATAACAGATGGAGACCAAAAGCTTTCATCTGTGAGGGAAGTTAATCTTGAGAATGAGTTTCTATGATCCCTCCCTCATTCCCCGCTTTCAGCCTCACCTCTCTGCACCTCTTCCACAAAAGCTGAACATTACAGATCGCCACTTCTGATGAACAAAAACCACGGAACTTATTTAAAAATGTAAATAGTGTAAATCAAAAGGTTTTTTTAAAGACATCTTAAATAGTTTTGAAAATTGGTTACCTTTTTCCAAAGGCTCTGACCTTTGCAGAAAAGTATTTTTTAAGTTTAGCACAAAGAAATGTAAAAATATTAAAAGATACTATACATACACATAAACACGAAGAGACGAGAGCTAGTCAATCAGACATGCTTAAAATGCAAAAAGCTCTTTTAGCACCATCTGACCACATCTGAATTTATGAGCAGAAGTTGAGGCCAAACGAACAACACACTGTAAAACAAAAGCACTGCCCCAGCAACCTTAGAAAGGAAATACAGGATGGGATGAACAGATTTTAACATGTCCTTAGCTTCCTGGGTAAAGCTATGAGAAATGCAGTCAACTGAAGCATTAAGACTTGATTTTACTGGAGGTACCAAGACCACTGGTCAACCTGCCAAATGAAGCAAAGGCAGAACTGAGCTCTATGGGTGCAGTCCACTCCAGATAAAAGCCAATGGACCTTTTTACAGTTTATGGGGTCCTCTCTGTATGGCTGGGGATGCAGGCATGGGAGGAATACTGTCTGGATGACTGACTCCTGTGAAAGAGCACAGGAATTAGGAGGAGCTGAGGTGAGCCAAGTGGACACACTCTACAACTTGCACCATTGCCTCAAACTCACCACAACTTGAAAATACTGAGAGACAACGCTGTGGTTCCTGTTAAATGCATGTATAAGCTAAGTGTCCTAAAGATTACTGAGCTTCCCACTTAAAAAGAGAGAAACAAAAAACAAAACAAAAAACCCCACAAAAATTCCACACCTATAAACAGCTGGAAGAATTGTTTCAAACATGTAACAAACTTCTAAACTCCAGCTCCAAACTAAAGAGAAAGGGTCAACTTTAAGTCTCCAAGAAGAGCCTCAAGAATCAGCAAATTGATCTGGAGTTGGAGGATTTTAAAGAAATAAAAAGACAGATCATTTCAGTAGCGTAGGATCTTCGTGAATGGCTATAGCTCTCGACTGTATTTTATGTTCTCATTTCATTTCAAACAGGAAAAAAAAAAAAAAGGGCAAGCCAGAACCATAACAAGGAGAGTGCCAAGTGTACAAATAACAGGCACTGAGAGACAAAAGAAACTACTCCTGACAACTGTTTGCTGTCTTTCTCTACAGATTTGCAAAATGGGACTTCCCTGGTGGCGCAGTGGTTAAGAATCCGCCTGCCAATGCAGGGGACACGGGTTTGAGCCCTGGTCCGGGAAGATCCCACATGCCGTGGAGCAACTAAACCCATGCGCCGCAATTACTGAACCTGCGCTCTAGAACCCGCGAGCCACAACTACTGAATGAGTGTGCTACAACTACTAAAGCCCGTACACCTAGAGCCCGGCTCCACAAGAGAAACCAAGGCAATGAGAAACCCGCGCACCGCAATGAAGAGTAGCCCCCGCTGGCCTGGCGGCAACTAGAGAGAAAGCCTGCATGCAGTAACAAAGACCCAATGCAGCCAAAAATAAATAAATAAATAAATTTATTATTTTTTTTAAAAAAAAGAGAGATTTGCAAAGCAATAACCATAAAGCCCTCCTTGACTGCCCCCGCCCAATCAGCACACAACCATTTCTCCCCTTATGGGACAGTGAGAGCACCAAGTCTTGCTTTCTCACCTAGGAGTCAAACCAAATGTCTTGAAGAAAGAGACCAAGAAAAACATGTTTTAAAAACCTTCTGGAAATAGAATTTTATTTTAGTAACCCAAATGAGCAAAAATACAACTTTATTTTTGCAAGGTACAATTGCTTTCCCTATTAAACCTGTTTTCAATAGATTCTCCTGAGTGATGCATTGGAAAAAAATACTACATTTAAAATCAGGAAACCTATATTTAAATACTAGTTTTGCCGCACTTGTTCTGTGACTTGGGCAAATTACTTAACCTGAAAGTCCCACTTTCCTCATTTGCAAATTACCTACCTTGTTGCCTCATGGGAATGCTCAACAATAAATCTGTAAACTGCTAAGTACCACATAAATTAAAGTGATCATTATCAGTACTACCATCATCTCTCACTTTCCCAGGTAAAAATCTGAACCAATGACAAAACAGGCAAGAGACAAGCAACAAGGAAAAAAACTGGGAGAAGTTATCTATCAATCAATCAAACAAACAAAATACAACAAAACCCTAAAAAACAAAATAACAAATGACTGATAGAAAACCACTCTGTGACAGTTAATTTCTGTGTCATTCTCTAATTAAGAAAGCTCCCATACCCTGGGGTCTATAGTCCATTCATAAAAATCACAGCAGGGTTAAATTTAAATCTTCATCAGTGCTCATAATTCACAATCAAAATGCCAACGGAGCACATTCTTATTCTATAGGCAGGAGCCGCAAGCCACAAGACAAATCCCCACCTTCCCCACTGAGGGACAGTGGCTTGACTGTCAAGACCCACTTGAAGGCAGCTGGTCTCTGACAAGCAGCGGAGCGTCTCTTCCTTCCCTGACCACTGGCATGGAATTAGCAAACACCAACTTTAGTTATTTTGAAATAAGCCCATAGAGAACAGGTGGCTGATGAAAAGGCATCACCACTTGCAATCCCTAATTTTGAAAATAAAAGTCAAAACAACATAAACATCTTCTGAAAAATCAGCAATTTCCAAACTTTCTAGATGGTTATAACAGTAACTAAACTTTATCTGGTGATATCTATGAGTCAGGCAATATTCTAAAAGCTTTAGTTATTAACAAATTTAATCAGCACGACCACAGGTAAGTACAATTCATCTCTTCATTTTTTAGACAAGAAAACAGAGGCACAGAATAGCTATTTGCTTAAGGTCTCACTGTTAGTAAGTGGCAGAGCTGGGGTTCAAAAATCGGGTAACTGGCTTTGGAGACCATCTCTAGATACTGATTCTTGGAGAATCCTCTGACCAACACTGCTTGGTTTTCCTGACCAGTGTGCCACCTTGTACTCAGTGTCACACTGAGATGTAACCAAGACTACAGTGTGGTGTCTCTCACGTTATGGTCACTTGTTTCAAGGTGAATGTTAAAATAACATGAGCCCCTGAAAATAAGGTCTCATTTTCTGCATTCAATAAAATAATTTGGGAAAAAAACTGAATGAAATATATATATACATCTTTTAAAAAGTAACTAGAAGCTAACAGGATAATGAGGAATTACCAAGTTAATATCCTAGAAGGAATGGAAACCCAAAGATGTAATAAGACTGCTGATCTGCCAGAGGTGGTCAAGGGGCCCAGTGGCATGCCTGCCCTTCTAGGCCCTGCATAGGGAGACACTCGGTAACCTCGGCCCAGCCCCAAACCAGGGGACTGAGGCCCTAAAGGGCTGCATCCTAGGAGTAAGAGTGAACTAGAAGTAAACCACTCTTCTCATGGACTCAGCTTCAAATCACCAGGAGAAGATCTCAAACTCTCAACCCAGATTAAAGTAATCCTAGTTTGCTAGTGCCCTCAGACACCTGGAAAAAGCAAATGAAAATCTTCCTTGGAAAAAGACATGAAGGTCTCTAATTATTTCTATAAATAATGTTGCAAATACTACATCTAGCACACAAACACATGAACAGACAAAATACCATGAGTAAGAACCATCATAAACAGTCAAAGACCCAAAGGGACTCCAGATAAATGAACTGAGAAAAGGAGATTATGAAACAACTATATTCACTCTGTTTTAGGAAATAAAAGCCAAGCTTGAAAAATTTAGCAGGGATCAGGAATCCATAAAAAACAACATAGCAAATTTGAAAGGACCCAAAGTTTTCAGTTTTTATTGTATTTTTCAATACAATAAACCTATCCACGGAGTTCTTAATTTCAATTAAACGCAGATGAGTCAAAGAGAGAACTGGTTGAATGGAATACAGGTCAAAAGAAACCACCCAAAATGAAAAATAGAGAGGATAAAAAATATAGGAGAAGGGATAAGTGATCAAAAGGAAACAGTGAGAAAGTCTAACATACCCATATAACTGGAGTCGCAGAACGAGAAAAGAATGGGGGCAAAGCAGTATGTGGAGAGACTTGCTGGGAATCCTCCAGAACAAATGAGAGAAATCAAGCCACAGATTCAAGAAGCCTGGTGAATACAAAATCAGTGATCTTTATTATCCTAGAACGTCTTCTAAAAATAACATGGCCTGTTCTGTAAGTTTAGTGCCACAACTAATTAACTAGGGGCCAGACATAGAGAATGTAAAGACATACGCTCCCAGCATGTGAAGAGCTCAAAGTCAATCACTTAGAAGAGATATGTAAAATCACAATAATCTAATTCTCTACCTTTGCACTACTGAAAAGAAGGGGGGGAAGAAAAGAAAAGGAAAAGGCAGAAAAAAATGCTAGAGAGAAGTATTTAAAAGGAAAATGGGTTAAGCTTAAAGACAATAAACTAAAAGGTGCTTGCAGGAGTAAAAGTAAGGACACTCCAATGTTAGCCAAGATCCAGGCCTAGATGCTATTTCCATTCCGTTCACTGTGCTAATTAAGCATACCTCACAATCTAAACTCAAAGTCTTTGGCATGAGAAATTCAAAGAAGAATCTTTTCTTCATACCTTCTCCCCAATCTACCTAATTAAAATTTTTTAAAAATGTTAAATCTAGGGGCTTCCCTGGTGACGCAGTGGTTGAGAATCTGCCGGCCAATACAGGGGACACGGGTTCGAGCCCTGGTCTGGGAAGATCCCACATGCCACGGAGCAACTGGGCCCGTGAGCCACAATTACTGAGCCTGCACATCTGGAGCCTGTGCTCCGCAACAAGAGAGACCGTGATAGTGAGAGGCCCGCACACCGCGATGAAGAGTGGCCCCCACTTGCCGCAGCTAGAGAAAGCCCTCACACAGAAACGAAGACCCAACACAGCCATAAATAAATAAAATTAAAAAAAAAAAAGTTAAATCTAAACAGACAATTCTGACTTAGCTCTTGGCTCTATTCATGGTGACATAAATACTTCTAATGAGCATCTGTTCCTCTATTACTTGAGACAACGTGGAGAAGCTGGCTCTTGGAAGATCAGGTAGAGGAAGGAGAGTTCCACGAGGAGCTGAGTGAAGAGCAGTCATTTGGGAACAGAGACTACCTGTAGCAGATAATCAGGAAACAAGTGAAAATATAATTCATGGAATCCTCAAGTTATATGAAAATCAATCTTGTAAAAAGCCCAAGGATCTCTGCCTTCTAGAAAACTCAAACTGCTAAGGGAACCCTCTAATCCAAGGAGATAAAACACAGGGAGGGAAACAGCTTCTGTTGTTGCCCTTCCCTCAAGCTTCTGTAGCATGTACATCCCCGTACTGGGAATCAAGTGGGAGAGGAGCTGGCATTAATGCATCAACCCTGCTCCCAAGTCAGAAAGCTGACATGCAAAGAAGCAGGTGATACTGAGCAATGTGTTGATGAAATAAGGCAAACCCTTTCTGAAGCCTAGTGCTACTGAAGTTTCAGGATAGGCTGTCCATCACTTGGGAGCGCTCCTGTGATTCTGTGTTTGGAATGTGACCTTCAGACTAAAACACAAAGACATGATTCAATACGTGACTGTAAATGTCTCTGTCTTAGGAATAAAGTGGCTTACAATATTTTATGCATACTAGGTCTGCCTCTCAAAGCTTGGTTTCTCCAGATCTCATGAGTCTTCTGAGCTGTACAGGCTTCAAGGAGATCAGGAAAAAATACAATGACTAAATAAATATACAGACATCAAACAATCTTCAAAATCATTCAAAATTTCTTCTGTTTCTGGGATTCAAGTACTGTTCAAACGTGCATACAGGCTTATTCATATCTAAACCAATGTGTCAAAAAAATAAAAATAAATAAACCAATGTGTCTTGGGAATTCTAGTGGTCCAGTGGTTAGGACTCAGGGCTTTCACTGCCAGGTCCCAGGTTCAATCCCTGGTCAGGGAACTAAGACAATGTGTCTAAACTAACTTGTTCAAATGTTACTAGCAAAAAAGAATCCCAAATTCTCAGACAATGTAAATCACATATCTGATATCTGATCAGAGTCTAGTATCTAGAATATATAAAGACCTCTTACAACTCAACAATATAAAGACAACAACCCAATTAAAAAATAAGCAAAGGACTTTCATAGACATTTCTCCAAAGATATACAAATGGCAAACAAGCACATGAAAAGATGCTCAACATTATTAGGGAAGTGCAAATCAAAACCACAATGAGATACCACCTGCCTGCTTGGATGACTATAATAAAACAAGGGAAAATTACAAGTGTTGGGCAGGATGTAGAGAAACTGGAACCCTCATATATTGCTGGTGGGAATGTGAAATGGTACAGCCACTTTGGAAAACGGTTCCGCAGTTCCTCAAAAGATTATATACAGTTACTATATGACCCAGCAATTCCAGTCCTGTATATACCCAAAAGAACTGAAAACAGAGACACAAACAGATGCCTGTATGCCAATGTTCACTGCAGCACTATTCAAAACAGTTAAAAGGTGGAAACAACCCAAGTGTCCATCAACAGATGAATGGATAAACAAAATGTGGCATATACATACAATGAAATATTATTCAGCCATAAGAAGGAATGAAGTTCTGATATGTACCACAACATGGACGAACCTTAAGAACATTAAGCTATGTGAAATATGCCAGACACAGAGGACAAATATTGTACGATTCCATTTATGAAATATCTAGAACAGGCAAATTCAAAGAGACAGAAAGTAAATTAAGATGGTTAAAATGGCAACTTTGTCATATACTTTTGTTTTTTACCAAAATAAAAAAAAGAGAAGTTAACGTGCAGCCATCTTTTTTTTTTTTGGCCATTCCATGTGGCATGCAGGATCTTAGCTCCCCAAGGAGGGATCGAAACTGTGTCCCCTGCAATGTAAGTGTGGAGTCTTAACCACTGGACCAGCAGGGAAGTCCCACGTGCAGCCATTTTGGAAAATAGTTTGGCAGTTCCTTACAAAGTTAAAATATTCTTATACAATCCAGCAGCCAGGTTCCTAGCTATTTACCCAAATGAACTGAAATTTATGTAAACACAAAAACTTGCACATTAATGTTTACAGCAACTTAGTAAACTGCCAAAAATTGTAAGCAACAGAAATGTCCTTCAATAGGTAAATGGATAAACAAATTGTGATATATACATACACTGGAGTATTATTCAGCCAAAAAGGAAAGAAGTAATGATACATACTACAATGTGGATGAACCTAAAAACATGCTAAGTGAAAGAAGCCAGGCACAAAAGGTCACATACTGTATAATTCCATTTATATGAAATAATCAAAATAGGTAAATCCATAGACAGAAAGCAGATTGGTAGTTGCCAGGGGCTGGGGGAAGTGGAAACCTGAACCATCTGCTTAAGGAGAATGGGGGTTTTCTTTCGGAAGTGATGAAAATATTTTGGAACTAGATAGAGGTTGTGGGTGCATAATGTTGTGAATGTACTGAACACCACTGTCCACTTAACAAGAGTTAATCTGGGTCAAAGGGTACAAACTTTCAGGTGTAAAATGAATAAATTCTAGAGATTTAATTTACAGCATGATTAGTATAGTTAATAATAATGTATTATATTAAAAATGGTTCATTTTATATTGTGTGAGTTTCACATCAATTAAAAAAAGGAAACCAAACCAAACCCAGGGTTTCCCTGGTGGCGCAGTGGTTGAGAATCTGCCTGCCAATGCAGGGAACACGGGTTTGAGCCCTGGTCTGGGAAGATCCCACATGCCGCGGAGCAACTAGCCCCGTGAGCCACAATTACTGAGCCTGCGCGTCTGGAGCCTGTGCTCCGCAACAAGAGAGGCCACGATAGTGAGAGGCCCGCACACCGCGATGAGGAGTGGCGCGCACTTGCCGCAACTAGAGAAAGCCCTCGCACAGAAACGAAGTGCCAACACAGCCATAAATAAATAAATTTTAAAAATTAAAAAAAAAAAAAAAACCAAAGGAGGTATCTTGAACCTAGGACACCCAAGAGTGAGTAATCTCATTACTTGGTGCCCCCCACCCTTACTCATCTCCCTCAATCCTGGCTCACTCCTGTGACTTTCAATCGCCAGTCCTGCAAACACGTGAAGTACTGAAGAACAAGCTGCTAAATGGGTTTCAAACACTAAATTCACCATTGTTCCTTTTAATACTAACCTACTTCTCCCTTAAGATCTGAGCACAAACACTAAAAGCTAACCTTTCACCAACATTGTTCTAAAATATCTTTGTGATACCTTCTGCGATGCTCATTTAAAGGGGACAGGACAATGGATGTCTTGACCCTAAGACTGCCTCCTGCCGCATGATGCCAACCTTTCTGCCCACCTGTTCAGGACCACAATCTTGCTAAGCTTGCTGGCTCTTACTGCTCTCACTTCTCTAGATCAACAAATGTTTTCTAGCACCTTCTCTTCTCTACGGCCAATTTTTTTATAATGTATAATCACTGATCTACCTGTTTGCTTCCCTCACTATACTGCTGAACACCCTGAGGACAAGTGCTGGCTGGGACTCATCCCAGAACTCTGAAAAACAACTGCTGCTGCTCACCCAGTCATTTCTGACTTCCTGTCGTCTATTCTAACGTACGAGACCTGCTACACTTCATTCTTTACCTACCTCCATCCTGACTTCTTTTCCAAAAGGTTCCTAACCACCAAAATAATCCTTGGATATGGACAAGTCTTCCCTGTGCCCAAAGTAAATACAGTTGGCCCTCTGTATCCACGGATCCAACCATCCATAGACTGAAAATATTTGGGAGGAAATAAAAAGATTCCAGAAAGTTCCAAAAAGTAAAACTTGAATTTGCTGCACTCTGGCAACTATTAACTAGCATTTACACTGTATTAGGTATTTTAAGTAACCTAGAGATGATTTAAAATATATGGAAGGATGTGCATAACTTAGATGCAAAACCTATGCCATTGCATATAAAGGTCTTGAGCATCCGCAGATTTTGCTATCCCTGGTGGGGGTGGGTGGGGTGGTGTCTCCTGGAACCAATCCCCAGCAGATACTGGGAGACAACTGTACCACCAATTCTGTGCTTTGCCTACTTTTGTTCTTCTCTACTTCAAAAGCTATTCACAGTCTGCTCTCATATTCAATGCACTGCAGAAAATATAAGGAGTGTTGACAACCACAATCCTCGGCCTCAAAGAGGACTGGGAAAGGAGGCAAGCACATGTTTAGAAGGGTATAATAAAAAGTGAAGATTAAATGTGCACAAGAAAATTACAAAATGCCACGAGAGAAACACCCAGGTAAGGGAAGGTTAGGCTTCATGGAAGAAAGAGCATTTAAGAAAGGCCTTGAAAGATGGTGATCCCAATAGATAGAGAATGGGAAAAGAGGGTACAAATGTATGCACGGAAATGGGAACACAGAAGCTGCACTAGAGAATACGTGTAGGGAAACTGGGAGATGGGGCTGGAAAGGCAGGAAAGGGTCCTACTGCGGATAACAAAGCAAGGCATCTACATTTACTTCAGCACACAAAAGGTGTATTTTATTTTTTATTTCTTTAATTAATTTATTTATTTTTATATATTTTATTTTTGGCTGCGTTGGGTCCTCACTGCTGTGTGTGGGCTTTCTCTAGTTGCGGTGAGCGGGGGCTACTTTTCATTGCCGTGTGCGGGCTTCTCATTGCGGTAGCTTCTCTTATCGTAGAGCACGGGCTCTAGGCGCGTGGGCTTCAGTAGTTGTGGCTCGCGGGCTCTAGAGCACAGGCTCAGTATTGGTGGCACACAGGCTTAGCTGCTCCACGGCATGTGGGATCTTCCCGGACCAGGGCTTGAACCCATGTCCCCTGCATTGGCAGGTGGATTCTTAACCACTGCGCCACCAGGGAAGCCCAAAAGGTGTATTTTAAAAGATTTTCTGGCAGTGGTTAGGAAGAGACCGAACCACGGCCCAGGGAAGAAGAGTTACTATTCAAGAGGCTCTGACAGGGCTTCCCTGGTGGCGCAGTGGTTAAGAATCCGTTTGCCAATGCAGGGGACAAGGGTTCGAGCCCTGGTCCGGGAAGATCCCACATGCCGCGGAGCAACTAAGCCCGTGTGCCACAACTACTGAGCCCACGTGCCACAACTACTGAAGCTCGTGTGCCACAACTACTGAAGCTCGTGTGCCTAGAGCACATGCTGTGCAACAAGAGAAGCCACTGCAATAAGAAGACCGTGCACCGCAATGAAGACTAGTCCCTGCACGCCTCAACTAGAGAAAGACCGCGCAGCTACGAAGACCCAGCACAGCCACAAATAAACAAATTAATTAAAAAAAAAAAAAAAAAAAAAAAAAAGAGGCTCTGACAGAGCTCAGGCAGGTCTCCCACTATGCTCGTCCAAACCACTTCTAGTCCCCACTTCCACAACAGCCTTGTCTCCTACTCAACTGGCTCTTCAGCATCTTTTCAAGAGACCCCTCCTTCAACTCCCTCACTTAAATCACTATACAAAAAGAAAAATAACTTAATAGTTTGTCCACAAAAGTAATTAAAAGCAAATCTTACAGACTGATATAGCCTATGGTACATATTCTTCATAACAAATATGTGGGCTCCTATTGGGTGCCATGTACTGCTCTAGGCAACAGAGATGCAAAGGTGAAGGAAGCACAGTTCTTAACCATGGAATTTACATTTAGTGGGGGGAAAAAAGATAAAAGACAAAAATGTCGTTTAAATGCTGTGAGGAGAAAGAGTGGGGCGCAGGGAGAGAAAACCTGTGTGTGTGTGTGGGCTTCTAAGCTCAGATCGGGGGAAGGAAGCAGTGATGCAGTATGTATTTTTACAAGGTACACACTTTATATTAAAAGGGAGAAAAAGGTTTTGAGCCACACAGAGTTGGGTTCCAGCTATGTTTCATCAGAATTAAATAAAATAATGAAAATAAATACTGTGCACTGTGCCTGGCACTTGGTAAAGGATGTATAAATGTTAAGTCATTAAATCAGTGGTTTAATATACAAAGAAAAAAATTTTGCACTGCAATATTTAAAAACTAGGTAATAATTTAGCATCAACTGTCTGAAACAAATACTTCAGAACTCGTCAGGAGGGACTTCCCTGGTGGCGCAGTGGTTAGGAGTCCACCTGCCAGTGAAGGGGACACGGTTCAAGCCCTGGTCCAGGAGGATCCCACATGCCACGGAGTAACTGAACCCGTGAGCCACAGCTTCTGAACCTGCGCTCTGGAGCCTGTGAGCCACAACTACTGAAGCCCGCGCAGCAATGAAGACCCAATGCAGCCATAAATAAATAAACTAATTAATTAATTAATTAAAAATCTTTAAAAAAAAAAAGTCTTCAGGAGATGAACCACCTGCAAACAGAAACCTCAGAATATTTTGTAAAACAGTATTAAGAACCACCTTCATCTACAAATAAAAAGGCAGTTCTGTTATTCAGTGCTAAAAAGAAGTGAGCTATCAAGCCATCAAAAGACATGGAAGAAACTTACGCATATTACTAAGTGAAAGAAGCCAATCTGAAAAGGCTACATACCGTATGATTCCAACTATATCATATTCCGAGAGTCAAAACTATGGAGACAGTAAAAAAAACTGTGGTTGCCAGGGATTAGGGGGAGGGAGAGATGAATAGGTAGAGCACAGAGGATTTTTAGGGCAGTGAAACTACTCTGTATGATACTATAATGATGGATACAGGCCATAAATTTCTCCCAACCACAGAACATACAATATAACACCAAGAGTGAACTGTAGCATAAACTATGGACTTTGGGTGAAAATGTGTCAAGGTAGGTTCATCAATTGTAACAAAGGTACCACTTTGGTGGGAGATGTTGGTAATGGGGGAGGCTGTGCATGTGCAGGGGCAGAGGGTATGTGGCAATCTCTGTACCTTCCTCTTAATTTTGCTGTGAATCTAAAACTGCCCTAAAAAATAAAGCCTATTTTTTTTTAAAGCACAGGATACGCACTAAACTGTAAACAATAGTTATCTCTGGAGAGTAAAGTTATACACCTATGTATTGTTTGAATTTTACAACAAGAGCATGTACTAATTTTATAATAAAAGGATACATTTCAAGAAAAAAAAGTTCTAAAAGTTGTTTCAACTAAAACACTATGCTAACATTCTTGACATTTTTTCTTTAACATATGTAATTATTTCCATGTATAACTATTTCAACAAAAGTAACTATTTTCATATGACCATTTTAACTCAGAACAAAAATACTGTTAAGAGTAGTAGGATTTTTTCCAAATTTTTAATTTAGTAGAGTTAAATCTTATTCTTAAAAGGAAATAAAATATTATGAAGTATATCTCTTAATACAGTATTAATAATCTGAATCAAGTCAACAAGAAAAACAATATATTGGCTTATGGAACCAAGTCTTTACGTATCTCTAGATGGAAAGACAAAATTTCCCATTTTTCTATCCCAAATGATTTAATTTAGAATGAACTAAAGCAGAGAGAAAACATGTCTCTCCCCTTCAGAACCTATATTACCTATTAATTTGCTAATGAAATCAGATATGTGACTTATACATAGTCAGTGTTGTGACTTTACATTAGCAGACACTTCTTGAGTAGTATTATCACTGGGTTCCTGGAAGAGATTTCCTAACGAATAATTCACTGAGGAAGGTTCTTTAGCAGATACAGAAGGACCAGTATCGAATACTAAGAATATCTGAATTGGCAAAAAAGGGGAAGTAGGGATAACACTTGGTCTGCTAAGAAAAGATTCAATAAACATATAATCAACTACTATAATTAGAAGTCAATTTCAATTCTTAATAACATTTCCGAGGTTTACATCTTAAATATAAGCAAAAAGCATCAACAAAAGAAATCTTGTTTATATAAAAAGATTTCTGCCGAAATCTTAAAACCTAATATTTTGATTTTGAAAATAAGTTGTTGATTTTTTTAAATCTAGAGAACAGTAGACTGGGCTGGCATCCTTTGAAAGCCGAGTAAGATAAGTTCCATAAAAACAGGTAATAAACGCATGGAACTCATTAATTCAGAAAGGGGAAAAAGAAACTGAAGCTTCCATGGCACATTCCTTTGAAAGCTGGCAGGAAAATTCTACTTCATTTATTAATTCACACAAAAACTATTTGCTGAGCACTAACTACACACCAAGCACTATTCTAGGTGCCGAGGATATGATGGGGAAACGCCCTCACACAGATGTTCTAACAAGTAGGCCCCAAATGGCAACTGTGGACTCCACTCTATTTTTTTTTCCCCTAAATCCAAACCCAAACTCTTCCCTTCAAAGGTGTCACAAATTTATTCTGCCAAGAGTTATTTTCCAGTTCATCAAATTAAGCACAGAATCGCACAGTGCACAAGTTAAGGGCACAGAATGTGGAGTTAGGATGCCTGATTCCAAATCCTGGCTCTGCTACTTTTTAGACGGGACCTTGGGCAAAGCACTCAACCGCTCTGTTACAGTTTCCTCACCTGAAAAAATGGAGATGATAGTATACCCTCATAGGATTTTTATAAGAATTAAGTGGGTTAATATTTTCAAGTGTTTAATTTCATAATTATTTAGTTTATTATTTATTCAAAGTTTTTCATAAATAAAATATCCTTGCCTATCTGTTGGAATTAACGTGGGTTGATGCCAACATTTCCTGTAAGTCCATGTTGTTTAAACCAGCTTTAGTTCCTTCTCATGCAGACTAGGGATTTGGCCATGGGAAAACCTCCAGAACAGGAACAGGAAAAGATGATCAATTCATCATTTGCTTCCAGCCCTCCCATCTCCTTCCCACCTCCACCTCTCCTCACAATCGACAAGTCTCTCAACCACATATCACAACTCTCTTCACAAAACCTTGTTTCATTAGTAAGAATAAAGTGCTCTAGCCCAGATTCAAGGCCCATCATCAAGCTATTCCCACTTCACCCTTGGCCCATACTTCCTTCTGACAGTCCCTTCCCTGCAATCTCCAGGCCCCGCTAAGAGCCTGCACTTTGCTATATATATATAACATGCCACATACTTCCAAGCCTTGCTTCTTGAAGGACCTTCCCTTGGAATGCTCTCTCCTATCGATCCTTGCAGATCCTGCTCACAGGTCCCCTCCCCTCAGTCTTCTCCGATATTCTTCCCATTCTTAATCAGGGGTAAACCTCTCCCCTAGTTCTTCCCTAGAACTCTGGCTGCACCACTCTTATAGTCTTGCAGATCCTATATAGATTTTATGAATGTTAATTTTCCATGTCTGACTCTCCCACAGACACTGAACTCCGGGGAAGGGGAAGATGTTTTATTTACTTTTGCATTTTTTGTGCCTAGCATGGTATAGATTTAGCAATCTGGGCTGAATTGAAATAGAAATTTTCTTTTTCTTGTATTTTCTCTGATGTTTCATTCCCACAGGCTTCACTTGGCCTGTCTCTCATCTTTAGTGATAGCCAACTTTTAGCACTTTGCTAACCAATGTAGCAAAATTTCAGTTAAAAAAAAAAAATTTAATAAGTGACACAGGCTGCAACGTCCTCCACTCCAACTCAAACCTCTCTTATTCAATATGTTAGAACTTAACCCCACTTCCACAAAGACTTCTTAACTAAAAGATGAAAATTCTACTCCCGTTATGTTTAAACTCACATATCCACTAGGTAAAAGCAAAACAGAACAGCAGCACTAAATTCAACGCAACGTGTACTTTTTTGCTTATGTCTGTTCACTAATGTACAGGTGCCTGTAAGTCTTTAGGTTCATTTACACTGTGTATGTTGAGGGTGTAGGAGTCATTTGGCTGGAATCTTGGAGGCATGTTGGCCATGCCTCTGCCATCAAGTAGGAATTATTGCACATAAATGAGTCTATTCTACTGCCTAAAACTCTCTAGGAGAAATTCCCAGAGTTCCTCACAAGGCAGGGAGTTCTTTGGTTTGTCCACCCAAGCCACTAGCACTCCCTCCGACCTCATCTGCTGCTGTTTTCCTTCTCAGAGTTGAGGAACAGCAGGCCATCACTCTTTAACATACCCTAAGACCCTCATTAACTCATTGCTTAGGATACTTTATCAGGCTAAATTAACTCGTTTCTTTGGCTGATATTTTCTCTGAATTTTCCCCCTATTCTTCAACTATTTTAGTTATTCTTAAAGATGCTTTACAAGTTTTTTACAACAAATCCAAATTTAACATTACTTTAATACATACTATGTGAAGGGGACATAAAGAAATAAAGATTAACAAGGCATGGTGACCATCTAAGAATACAATCTTGTGGTGAAACAGACATATTCCATAGTAACTGTAACATATGACATACATCACTGTAATATATGGATAAAGATAGAGGAGAAAGATAGGGCATTCCAGGCAGGGGCTCAGAAGCAAAATGGTGCATTCACTCTCAATGCATTGATAGGCAATGTGCCAGCTGCTGGGACTATAAAATAAAACACAGCCTTGACCGCAAGGACCTTAGAGCCTAGTGCAGTGGTATTCGAAAATAGTTTGCAGTTTTTCCAGCAAAAGTCTTCCACAGATACCCAAGATAAGAAGAGAGAGACGGTGAGAGTTGCTCTAGCTGTGGCGTTGGGAAGAGGATGACTTACTTCCTCCACTACAGCCAGGCCACCTGGGGTACCTCAGGTCCAAGGGGATAAGGGTATCCCCCACCTTTCCAGTTTTGATACAACACTGAGAACACTGCCACCTACCTAACACAGTGAGCGCTTCATAAGCACTGGTTAAATAAAGCATGAGAGCTCTGGAATAATGTATAAGTCACTGGTCTAATGAATGGGAATGGCAGAAGCTTATGGGGACACCAGGCAGGAAAAGCTGAGTCTAAATCACTGGAATCCAAAACTAGACAAACAACTGTAAAGGTCTGACCAATTTCTCTAAAATCCTGGAGGCAGAAAGCTCATCTTAACTACTTTTTACATCCCCCTGCAGTTCTTGTTTCCTTAGCCGGCTCTATCTGCTTGCCGCAGCAGTTTCTTTAGACCTTTCCTGTATTCTTCAAGCTTCCAACTCTCCACCTCGCTCTTGCCCCTCCAAAGAGGACCTTCACAGAACTCACAGAAAAGCACTCCTTACATTCCTGCCCCCATGCGCATCTGTTTCCTGCCCACACACCTTGCTTTCCCCTGGAAGCGGGTATTCTTACTACCCAAAGCCAATCGCCTGGATCACACTGGGCCCCCGAGTTCTACTGGAAGGTCCTCAACCCAACACTCTCCTACATCTTCAGCACGGCCCTGGGCTGGCTCCTTCCCACCTCAATTTACACATGCTTAAGGTTCTCTTATATTTAAAAAAGTCTTCCCTTGACCCGAGATTTTCCCTATAGCTACTTTTTACTTTCTTCAAAAGCCAAATTTTAGGAAGGTTTGACTCCAAACTTGTCTCCACTTCTTCACCTCACTTTCTCATCAATACACAACCACCTGGCTTTAGTTATCCCCTCTCCTCCCAACTGACCCTTTTCAATAACCTCAGCTACTGCCTCTGACTTGAGACACTTTCTTTCCCCATGCCATGCTCTCTGGGTTTTCCTCCTAACCTGTCTGGTTGCATCCTGTCTGCTCTTTACACACTGCCCTGCTCCCTTAAATGTTCACATTCCTCAGAATTTTGTCTGGACCTCTGAGCACTTGTCATTATTAGCAACAATAACATAACTGGGGCATGGGCTCGGAGGGTGGGGAGTGTCTAAAACTACAAAACCTTCTAGGGGCTGAGGTCTGTAAAGTCCCTGTTACTGGTGGGAGACGCCCATCACTCAGGCAGGAAAAAAGGAAGGAACCACTTCTCCACATACTGACATTCCCTGTTTAGCCCTGAGAGCAATCTCATCTACTCCCAGGCTGGAACATACATGCTAACCTCTAAGTCTTACTTCACAGCCCAGTTCCTTCTCCTAAATGTCAGTTCTGTGTCTCAAAACACTTGATGCCTTCCTTACAGGTATCTCAAACTTAAGTCCAAAATTAAATTCATCACTTTTACCCCACCCCAATCTTCTTGTTCTCCACTGTTTTCTATTTCAATGAATGGTATCACCACCACCTAATTTCCAAGCCAGAAGTCTTGACTATCCTTGGTTCCTCCTTCTCCCTCAGAAATCTACCTCCTAGTAGGCTTGCTCTCATCTCGTCATCACCAGCCTCAAGATCTTCACTTAGTCAATACATATGGCCTACTATGTGTCACTACTGCTGTTGACGCTGAGTGTACAGCAGTGAACAAGCCAAGCTTAATCCTAGAGGGAGGAGACAGGCAAACAAATAAATAAAAGGATGAGACAAATTCAGATGGTGATAAAAGTTATGAATAAAATAAAGCAGGCTGATGTGATGGAGCACTACTTTAGGCCGTGAGGGCTAGAGAACACCTCACAGAGAAAGAAATATTTAAACTGAACCTGGGGACTTCCCTGGTGGTTCAGCGGTTAAGACTCCGTGCTTCCAATGCACGGGGCATGGATTCAATCCCTGGTCCGGGAACTAAGATCCTCCATGCTGCATGCCACAGTGTGGCCAGAAAGAAAAAAAAAAAAAAGATAAACTGAACCAGAATGACAAACAGAAACAAGTCCCACACAGATTTGGGAAGCAGAGTGTTCCAGGAGGCAGAGGGAAGGGCCGAGGGCAAAGTTCCTAAGGTAGAAATGAGCTTTTGAGCTTGAGGTAATCAAGAAACAGAAGGAAGGTCAAAGAGGCTGGAACTTAAGGGAGCAAGGAGGCCAGGTCAGATGGGCTCAGAGGGAGGCAGGGGTCAGAGAGACCCTTGTCGGCCACCATGAAAGCAATGGAAAGCTACTGGAAGGTTGTAGGAAGACAACTGACATAACCCAATTTGAATTTTTAAAGATCACTTTAGCTGAAAAGCAGAAAAAAATGGTTTGGGAGGGCAAAAAAAATTGGGAGTTGCAAAACCAGTCAGGAAGCTAATAATACAGCTGTCCAGATAAGAGGGAATGGTGCTTGAGATGGGAAGGAACAAGTTTATGATGTATTTTGGACATAAAATGAAAAAAACTTGCTGGGAGATTAAATGTTGAGAGTGAGAGGGGAAAAAGAAATCTAGGACAATTCATAGGTTGTTTTTAGGTATAATTTACATACAGCAAAATTACATGCAGTATATGATTCAATAAGATGTGACGAATGCCTACCAAGACACAGAACATTTCCATCACTCTAGAAAGTTCCCTCATGTCCCCTTCCCAGTGAACCCCCTTCCACCCAAGAGGCAACCACTGATCTGATTTTTGGTATCACAGACTACTTTTGCCTATTCTAGAATGTCTTATAAATGGGATCATCCACTATGTACTTTTTTGTGTCTGGCTTTTCACTCAGCATAATTTGTGTGAAATTCTTCCTTCTTCCTTGTTACATGTGTCAGTAGTTTGTTTCTTTTCACTGCTGAGTGGTCTTCCACTGTATGAACATACCGTTTTGTTTATCCATTCTCCCACTGGATGGACGTCTGGACTGTTTCTAGTTTTCGACTATCATGAAAAAAGCTCCTAAGAAGATTCTTGTACGAGGCTTATTTGTGGACATATATTTTCATTTCTCTTGGATTAATACCTAGAAATGGAACTGCTGGGTCACAGGGTAGACATAACGTTCAACTTTTTAAGAAACTTCCAAAATAGTTTTCCAAAGTGGTGGCATCATTTTATAGCCTCATCAGCAGTGTACTTGGGTGGGTTCTTGCTGCCTGACTCCCAGGTGTTTCGCTTGAATAACTACCTACACCACAGCCAAAATGACACTCTTTTAGCTCTTCAAACATTTCTCTCTAAATTTCTTTTTTTTTTTTTTTTTTAAGACCTTTGTAGATGCGCTCCAAGGACACTTTTCCTCCTTACCCCATCCCATTTATTGCCTGTCTCATGCTATTTACTTTCATTCAACAAATATCCTGAAAGATGAGAAAAGGCTGGGTTGGCCACAGTGTTCTGAGCAGAAGCAGCAGCATATAACGAAATCCCTGAGATGGGAAAGAGCTTGGAGCCTTCAGAGGACACAGAGAAAGTCCATGTGTCTGAAGGACGGCAAGCAAAAGCAGCAGAGAGGTGGCCAGAGAGGTGGGTAGGGGCCAGGGGACTCAGAGCCTTGGGAGAAATGGGAAGGAGTTTGGATTTTCTATTAAGTGCTATGAGAAACCATTAAACGATTTTAAGGGAGGAAAGACAGGTGACTCTTTGGCTGCTCTGGGCACACTGGAATAGAGACAGACAGACGGGTAGAAATGGGGAGGCTGTGTTAAGAGGCAATCACAATGTTCCAGGTAGGAGAGGATGGTGGCTCAGTGGTTGTGGCAGTAGAGTGGAAAGATTCAAGTCGTACTACGGAAACAGCACTGACAGTAACATGGTGATGGATTAGATATGGAGGGTGGTGAGAGAAAAGGAGGAATGTGATTTGAGAGAGTGGGTAAATGGTAAAGCCACTTATGGAGAAGGGGACAAATGGAGGAGAGTTTGAGGAATATGTGTTAGTTCTGGACTTATGAAGCTCAAGTTACTAGTGAGATACCCAAATGGCAGCGTCAAGCAGGAGTTGGAGGAGCTAGGGGAGGTCTGCCTGAAGGTATCAACATGCGGGTCATCAGCTTACCGGCAATCATCAAAGCCTAGGGATATCCGAGAGCACCCAGGGAGCAAGGGCAATGAAATAAGAGGGTCCAGAGAATGCCAACGGTTAAGCAGAAGAAGGGAGGAACGAGCCATAGAGGTGGGAAGAGATTGCTGAGACAAGACAAGGATGAGGAAGCGAACTGTCCTCTCTTGAGAAGCCTCCTGTGACCTTTCAAGTCAGGAGGACCTATCTTGGTACAGCACCATGTACTCCCCCCATCAGAGCACTTTCAATAGCCCTGTTTAGTTGCCCTTCTCTACTGAGCAGATATTGGAGGATGTAAAATCAACAGGATTGTCAGGAACCAGCCCCACTCTAGACAGTGTATTGGTACATGGTACAATGTGGAATGTTTGTTTAATGGACAACTACACTAACATTCACTGAGTGTCACCTATAGGTGGTGCACTCCACTATATACTTTTCCTATTTTAGTTCCTTTTCTCACCAGCCCTGAGGAAGATATATCTCCATTTTACAGACAAGGAAACTGTGGCTCAAGCAAAATGCCCAAGGTCACTCACTGCTAGTAAGTGATGGAGCCAGACGGAGGCCACACATCCTCCTTCACATGCTCTGCTGCCTCCATAAACTTCCCATCACATGGACTTTCTATTGCAAGAATGTCCTCTCATATTACTGTCAAAGGGATACAAACCTGTCCCCAGGTAACGGACCCACCAGAGTACTAAGTCAGGAAAATGTCCAGGGAAGTAGTCCTGCTCAAGAATCCGTACTTTTTTTTTTTTTTTGCAGTACGCGGGCCTCTCACTGTTGTGGTCTCTCCCGCCGTGGAGCACAGGCTCCGGACGCGCAGGCCCAGTGGCCATGGCTCACAGGCCCAGCCGCTCCGTGGCATGTGGGATCCTCCCGGACCGGGGCACGAACCCGTGTCCCCTGCATCGGCAGGCGGACTCCCAACCACTGCGCCACCAGGGAAGCCCCAAGAGTCCCTACTCTTGTCAGGCACAGTAAATAATCTCCGGACTCCCAAAGTAATGCTTTATCTTAGGACGCTTCTGAATGTAGAAGTGAAACCTTCCCTGAAACTTGAGAGGTGAAAAACTTAGGACTGCTAGGGCCTTACCTCTTTTCAATTCTAGAACTCAATTTTAGCCACATACCAGAAATTTCTCCCTACATCTAAAGGGCCTAATTTGAACTTCACAACTAATGCTGAATGTGGCAAAGAGCTTCTCCATGTCGTCCATTGTGGACCAAGACATAATCAGGGTGAGACTGTATCTCAGGGGGTCCAAAGAAACCAATATTACATAACTTTGTGAAAAGTTAACAGTAGTACTCTGCTTTCAAGATTGATGTACTGTCTTTTCCCTGACTTCTTAAGATTGCAACTACACAGGTTTCCTAAATGCATACATTAGCACCCAGAGGCTTCCCTTCTTTTTCTACTCAGGAGCAACTGTTAACTATCAACCCTCTGGTCAGAGCATGGGCTACGGTGGAAAGAACACTAGCCTCGCTGGCAAAGAACAGGGTCCTAGCCTTGACTGTCAGTGTAAAGCCGCATAACTTTGGGCAGGTCACCACCTTCTTGGCATCTTTCCTGAGTTGTAAAAGAAGTTGTAAAGTGCCAGACTAGGTTTCTTTCAGTTCTCTATATAACTCTACCAGAGAGCACAGAAAGGGTGGTTGAAGGTATGTAGGATGCCACTGGCTGGCTGGGAAAAGTGCGGAGGACGAACCCTCCTGGCTGTGGATGACAAAGCCTGTCTGACCTGCGCTGTTTCCTCTCCTGCCAGAGCCCCCACTCTCAGCCACCCCGGCTCCCTCCAACAACTCCCTCCCCAACCCAAGGTCACCTGGGATCCTCCATCTGAAGCAATACCTAGCAGAGTGTCCTGCATACAGATATCACTAACTTTTGCTGGCTTCATTTGAAGCTTTAACAAAGTACAATGATTGTAACACCCCAATCCAACTCCTCAACAAAGAAACATAAACATAATGAAACGATGTTTCTAATAATGCCTAGCACTCATCAACACAATAACAGATCTTTGGCTTTTTTTTTTTTGTGGCCCCACGCGTGGCTTGTGGGATCATAGTTCTCCAACCAGGGATTGAACCGGTGCCCCCTGCAGGAGAAGCATGGAGTCCTAACCACTGGATCACCAGGGAATTCCCTACACATCTCTTTTTTATGAGAACAATTTTAATAAAGCAGACACGTTCTTTTTTCTTACCCTTTATAAGGTACCACTAATGACCCCTCTTAAGTTCTTTTGATCCAGGTCCCCATTCACAAAGCATAGATATAAACAGAGGGAAGACTTCAACCAACTCACTTCTACTCTTTGGATTAACTTCTCAAGATGCTCAGGACTAAAGCAAATTATTTACTTTGTTTAACGCCATTTTCATCCATCCCACAGATCAAGTTTGACTGCCCTGCTGGCAGAAAACACTTCATAAGAGGATACATCTTCATGACCACTCTGAAGCAGTATCCCTCGAGTCACTATCATATTGTCTTCTTATTCTCTTCACCGCCAGACACACACTCTTCTTATCACCGCCAGACACTCTTACTTACTGTCTACAATCCCTCTCCAGAGCAGGCTCCTTCGCTACCTTGCTCACCACTGCATCTACCATGTTTAGAACAGTGCCTACAAAAGCTTGTTAATGAAAATTAGAACACAGAGGACCTTAATCCATGTTTACGGATGTGATGTTCAAACATGGTAACCCCCTTCCAATCAGGATGATGTTCAAGTGTTCCAGTGAACTTCCACCCTTTCCCACGGAACAGCTTACATATGCAGACTGCAACAAGGATATTTTCCCCTGTAGCTAATGTTTTCTCTTTCTTCCCCACAATGAAGCATCAGATAACAAGCCACAGATACACCAATAAGTCACTTTATAGTTCTTCTTCCTGCTGGGTCATGCACGTTACGTACAAAGCAAACACAGCTCTAATGCAGAAAGTACTGATTGTGTTTGTTGCCAAGAGAATCTTTCCATCCATACTGCATGTACCATAGGTATTAAGAGAACTTTCAAAGCTACCTAATAATATAAAAAAACTATTCGGTCTAAGTGCAATGTGACCAGATCATGCTCTATAAAAGCCTTGATTTCACTATATTTCAAATGTATGATTTTTATGTACAGTATTGCTCCAATATAAATAGGGTTTTGCTGTTTTGCTTTATTTTGTTACTCTTACCTCCACAAAAAGAAAATGAAGGCAGCCGAGTCAGAAGCCCCAGACAGATCTAATGAACACTAAGGTGCCTTGAACATAAGCCCCCATGAGGAAGAGAGCTGAAGGCATACTGGGGAAAGGGTTGTCTTTTGCAAATATATCTTTTGAGTCCCATCTGGTCAAACTGAGAGCAGGCACCAGATAATGATTCCTGTGCAGTGTAAACCAGTAGTAACACAGACAGGAAAAGAGATAGCCCCTTACATATCGTATCACTCTTTGATCTGACAGAAGTTTTCAGCTCAAGATAGAACGGCAGAATTGGGTATGAAAGAGAAGTTTTTAGATTAAATCTCAGGTGCACTGGCAAAACTGGCCAGGTACGGGGAAAGGGAAATTTTAGAAAACTCCCAGGGGTCACTAAACTATATGGCACAGTCACAAAAACCATCCTTTCCAGTATTTTGCCCGAGTCCAGATTTCAGATTCATTATAACTTAAAAAAAAAAGAAGGGGGACACAGCAGGAAATTTGTATTCCAAAGCCAACCTACCACTGGCTGATTTGTGTCTTGAGCTGGCAGTGAGCTATAACATACCTAGTAAAGACTCTGGAGCCAAGGGGAGGACGGTCACAATCAAACCCTGACTCTCATTAGCTCTATGACCGCTCAGGAAAAGGAGAGGTGATATATCTCTCAGGTCTGCTGGGTGGATTTTGCAAGATAAGTTAAAATACCTCGGACAGAACCTAGCATTCTGAGGTGTTTCTGGTTTTGTTTTTTAAAACGAATGTTAGCAACCTTTCCTCTCTTTCTGAATTGAAGGTTGAACTCACCAGGTCCAAATCTAATTTCTTGGTCTACATTCATTACATTTTATGAAGGTTAAAAAAAAAAAAAAAAAAGAAGGTTGCAGAACCTAAAACCCACATCTCCTGACATCGTACCACCTTGGCAACCTTATCTCACATACGTAAACACAAACGAACTTTTACCTCTGTAAGAGTTTTATAAACTTTTTCCTCACGTAAGTTACAACAAAAATGTAAATTAACATGTGGTAACTGTTCACAATTTAAGTAACTATAAGGTTTTAAAAAGGCCGCATAAAACACAAGGTCATAATTCAAATACCAACATAGAATAAATTGTTTAGTTTTGGAAATTCCAAATACTCAATCTTTACAGTCATATAAAAGTGTCTACCTATGTGACAGGCCTGATGTTAACATACAAGAAAAAGTCGACCAAGGCATCTCCAAAGTCAGCATTGTGAGCATACCTCCCAATGCTGGGACCCTTTTTGAAACTGTTTGCACTGAATGAATAAAAAAGAGGTCCAAGAAAGACATATTACACCACATTAGGCACATGTCCTTCAAGCATCCCAATACTAGAAATTTAAGACAAGCAAGACTAACATCTGAGGTCGGTCCAGAAGGACTAACCAGTCAAACGCAGGGCCTAAGGCCCTCACACACCATAAAATCAGTGAAACTGACTGGGGCTCTTCAGCATCTGAGAGGAAACGTCCAGCTCCCATTAAGGAATAAACTGGGGATGGGGATGCAAATAATTAGTGCACCCTGAGGTGACAGTTAACTCCACTAGCACAGCACTTCACAGGCGATATTATGGAATTCCACTTTGTCCCTACTCTGAGAATACTAAAGCTGGAAACTTCAGAAGTTAGCCAAACACCAAACATCCCCTGAAAGAACTTTAAATAAGATCCCGCCACAGCACCCTGCAGAGAAAGATCTTGGAACTCCTAGGAGCCAACCAACACACACAGACCCAAACACACATTAGCCACAACTCCAAGTAGTCAGATGTTCTCTGAAAAACCTTTTTCCTGATAACTCCTTCTTGCAAAGAGAAAAAATACAAGGCACATTCAGCATAGGCCAGAATATTTCTGAGAAGCACAGACCAGCATCTGGGATTTGAGGAAAAAACTGCACACCGACCAAGTCTTACACTCTGTTGGAGAAGGAACAGGCTGAAAACTAAAAAGTGAGACAGGCTTTTAAAAGCCAGGTAAGGGACAGCCTGCATTTCTCAAGAAGTCGCCTATGACTAAAACAAAAGCACAAGATGGGGGCGGGGGGGGGGGGGGACTACCTAAAACCCCTGTAATGTTTGACCTGAAGGAGAGTCTTCACTGAATGGATGAAAAAACTGGAGCCTTGGGGAGGTAGGTAACTTGGCCAAGGTTACAGTTTATTTGGTGGTAAAGCTGGAAGTAGATTCCTGGACCTCCAAGTCGAACTTCAGTGCAGTTTCCCACTTCACCAAGCTGCCACCCCATTTAAGACGTTTTATAAAACTCCTCACTGAGGCAGTTAACATAAGGGTCCAATTATCATTCAAAGATCTGTCTGTTAGATAATAGCTCGAAAATTCCATCCATTTTACAGCATTTATCAGAGTCATCTAATCTTCGAGGGGGAAAAAAAGCAAAGAAGAAAGGGGGGAAAAAAATCCCAATTTCTAGCTGTCCCCTAAGGGCAAACTAAAGGGTTGCAGACAGTGCTAGTATCCACAACCACAAAAACAGGCAATAATCCCCACCCACGGGCCCAGGAAGTTGGCCCCTCCTCTGCACCGCCCGCCCCCCGCAACTCAGTAAATTCCACTCCCATCCAGGCGCACGAGAGATGTTCCACCTCCCGCCGCTGACAGAGCGGGCTGGGCCGCATTGGCCACTCTCCTTCCACCACCACTTTCCCCCACCCCAAAAAAGACCAGAAGCCTAGAGCACCACCGGGACCCCAAAAGAGGGTTCGCTCGCACACGGGGACCACCGGATCAAACACCCCGCCCTGCTCACCGCGGCGGGGGAGGGGGAGAAAACCCCACGCAGGAAGTGTGTCCCGCGCTCCACTCCCCGCCCCCAGGGCCGGGACCTTGCGCCCTGCCAGCCAGTACCTGCCCTCCGCCCCCAACAGGCGAGAAGCAGCCGCGTCCACATGGCTTCAGGTGTTCACATGGCAATAAACGGGCCCCCGGCCCTCCCGTGGCAGGGGAGCGCTCCGGCGCCCCAGCTCCGCTCCCGCCCGCTAGCCCGCCCGGCCCCTCCCCAAGCCCGGCCCTCAGCCCGCCCGCCTCGCCCCCTGCGAAGCGGCGAGAGCCGCGGGATACCCGGGGCTGCCAGGGACCCCGGGGCGGGCAGCCCTGACCCCGCTGATCCCCGGGCACCGCCCGCTCACATCCGCCGCCTTTGCACCCGAGGCCGCGGCGAACAGGTACCTTCCCCCGGCACCCTCAGGCCAGAACCGGTGCCCAAGCCCGGCCAGACTCCCAGGCCGGCCCGAGACCCCTCAGCGCCCTGATGCCAGGCCGGACCCTTTCCCCTCAACGCCCCGAGGCCAGGGCAGGCCGCTCCTCTCTGCACTCCCGGGTCGGGCCGGGCAGGGACAGTCGCCTCAGCAACCCGAGTCCCGGCCTCGGAGTCCTGGGGCTCAGCACTCCCAGGTCGGGCCGGGCAAAGACCTCTGCCCCCAGCCCCAGAGGCCAGACACCCGGCCTAGCCCTAGCTCCTCAACCCTGACCTCTGCCCCTCCCCCTCAGGCCCGGGCAGCGGTTACCTGTGGGAGCCCCCCGCCCGGTCCCTCGGCCTCGGCCGGGGGCGGGAGGGGAGGGAGCGGCGGCGGACGGCGCTGCGCGGGGTGGGGGTGGGGGAGCCTCCGCCGCCTCCAGCTCGGGCGCCGGGGCCGGCGGCGGCGGGGCGGGCCGGGGCCGCGGCCCCCGGAGGCTCGCTCCGGCCCGCGCGCTCGCTCCCTGGTCAGGCGCGCCTCAGGGCGGGCTCTCCTGGCGGAGGCCGCGGCCGCCTCGCAGGGGCCGAAAGCGGCTCGGCTCGGGGTTTTTTCTCTCCATTCTCCCAACACACAGGAAATAACAGAGCGTCAGGTGACGGTTCGCGGCCAATCGAGAAGCTCCGGGCCGCGGCGCGCGGGCGGGCGGGAGGGCGCGCGGCGGGGGCGGGGCGGCAGGGGGCGGGGCCGGCGGGCGCGCGCGTGCCCACCCGCGTGCGGCGGCGCCGAGGCCTGTGCACGCCGGGCCGCAGGAGACATCCGCCCCGCGGCCGGGGTCGCGCGGGTGTCCCCTCATCGGCCGTGGTGGGTGTCGCGCGCGTCTCGCCGCTCGATCAGTGCCATCTTGGCCCGCAGCTCCCAGCCGTCCTGGGAGTGGCCGCGAGCCAACTTTCTGGGGAGTTGGTGGCCCGGAATCTCTCCTTGGGATTTCTGGAGTTCCCTGGAGCCGCCAAAGCCAGAATCGCATCTCAGTCAGCCTTGGGGAGCCCGCGGGCGAGGGCCCACTCTCCTCCCCGTAACCCGCTTAGTGGTGCCGGCTCCTGCCCGCCTAGCGCCCACCCGGCCCTCAGGCCTAGTGCTCTCAACGCCTCCGCCCCTTGGCGCCCCGTGTCCTTGGATGAATGACTTGGGCCCTCTTGGGACTGAGTTTCCTCCGCAATACAAGCAAGGAGTGAGGAGGCCCACCAACCTCACGTGTAAAATAGACGCTCACCAAACGCCAGCCGCCTTCGCCTGAGGCGGCATTAAAAAGCTGCCATGCCTGGCTGACTGGACCCAGGGTCCAGAATTAATTTGGAGATAAGGTGGAGGATTTGCGGTGCCAAGGCCTCGGGCCGTTCCCAGCCTTCTTTTGCAAATCTCATGTATGTTTTATGGAGCAAAGGAATGGTTGACATGTTTTTCTTTTTTTTTTTTAAAGAAAATCTCGGTTGTAAAACAACCAGAGATGTTTGTGCGGCCTGACCCACTGCTATCAAAAGTGAGAAGACCAGTGAGGCTAGGTTGTACTTGGAGTGGCTGTGATCCTCCCTCTGGCTCACCCAGAGCCCTGGCCAAATCCTCTCCCCACTCTGGGCCTCAGTTTACCGTTGGTACAATGGGAAGAAGAGTGTGGACTGGATGTCCCTGACGTTGACTAAAATTGCTGATTCTAAATTAGACCCCATCTGCCCTAGATGTTAAGGGGATATGTGGCTTCCTTTCCTGAAGCAACCCAACTTGAAAGTAAATTGGAATTGGAAGAAGAGGGTAGCAGGTGGAGGCTGATAGGAACCAGGTGTGGCCTGGGGGCCCAGTTTCAGTATATCTGAGGTCCATAGCTCCCCAGGGCCTGGCTCTACCCTTTCACCTCTCACCCCACCTAGACAGAGACATTAACGCTTTGCCTTGCCTTGGGCCACGCAAAGAGGGTCCTGGCTGTGGCAGCACCTGCCCCCAGCAAAGGGATCTAAGGTAAGGCCTGAGTTGGTTCTGGCACCCCAGGAGGATGTGGCGGGGGAAGGCAGTGATTTCTCCTGGCTTCTGTCCAATCACACAAAGTGGGGGCCGGCTCCAATGTGGGTCAGGGCTATTCCTGGAGACTTGATTCCCCAGCACCTCCTGCATGCCAGGCAGGGTGCCGGTCTCTTCTGGTCTCTTCCGGGGCAGAGCTGAACAGGCCGCCAAGCCCTGCCCTCTGGCTGTTCCCATTGTTCTATGAGTTTCATTTTCAAATTCTTTGGCACCAAGACTCAAAAGGCCAGTGCTAGCTTCTGCTTGAGTCAGAGCTACAGAGGGAAAGAGGGAACTCTCAGCACAGACCCATGTTTTCTGGACAAACACAGAAAGATGCATGAGAGCTTCCACTTGGTGTTGGGAGCACCCTCAATTTCTTGAGAGACTTCATGAAGAAAAGGGAAGCCCATTTCCTTAGAGTCTCCTGCCCCATCGTTCTTCCCTTCCTTTCCCTTCTTCCTCAGCTCATTCGGGTCTCAGACTAGGGGACCAGAACCTGAAATGGATGGTGACAAGCCATGCAAAGCCTCATGCAGAAGGGAAGGAATGCAGACAGATAACTGAAGTCCAGGCTCTTGTTTGTTCCTGCCTCCTGTCCTGAGACTGACCCTACAGCCCCCTCCCCACCCCTTTGGACCCTGCCGGAACAATGGCTAGTTAACCTCCACCTGGAAACCTCCCCAGGCCAGCCTGGACCTCTTCACCCCTAACAGCCACTTTCCCTTTCAGTACCATTTGGAAAAAGAACATGTGTGGGCCTTATGACCAACAGATAGATTTGAGTTATGCTTGGGCTGTGTGGCCCTGGACTAGTCACTTCACCTCTCTGAAACTTGGTTTCCTCAGCTGTAAAATGGGGATAATATGACCTCACTCATAAGGTATTTTGGGAATCTAAAGAGAAATGTATAAAAAAGTCAGTACAGTACCAGGCAAACATAAGCAATAGCTACAGTTCTATGATGTGGACATACAAGCAGACTGAGGTTCAGAGAGGTTAAGTCACTGCTCAAGATCCCATAATGGCCAGAGCACAATAACTGGGAGCTCCCTCCTCTTTGATCACATTAGTGTCTTCTATTGTTCTCTCACTGTCTCATCTGTGAGAATCCTGTTTTTTTTTTTTTTTGAATTTTACAATTTTATTTAATACAGCAGGTTCTTATTAGTTATCCATTTTATACATATTAGTGTATATATGTCAATCCCAAGAGAATCCTGTTTTTCCTACCACAGTTTAAGGAAAGGACAGTAGATTAGTTGGGGGTGTTTTTGTTTTTGTTTTTCTTCTCTCTCTCTCTTCTAGTCCAGTCCACTCAAAAAATACATATTGAATTGAATCAGTGTTTTCAATTCCAGAAGCAAAATTAATCCTTTCCCTCCTCATCCAGCTCCGAGATGGCTTTTGGAAACCCTGTGTCACTCCCTTTATTACAAACTCCTCTGCCCTCCTCCAGGCGCCTGGGCCACTCCGGGATTACAAATGGAGCCTTCTGCCTCTAGGTCACTGATTCCGCTACCATCTGTCAGCATGGATTGATTGAGGAGACTGGCCCTGCTCGGCAGATCAGTGACTTGTGCGAAGTGAGCTGGGCTGTCGGTGCCTTCAGCGGCAGGCGGATGTCCTTCCTCTCACTCGCTGGCTCTCTTGAGCACAAGTACCGCCCTCACCTTAATCCTTCAGTGGCCCCAGCTCTCCTTCCTCGTAGGAGGGGCCTCCTGCTAACTCGAGCACGCCAGGAGGGAGGCCTCCTGAACTCGTGCTCACAATCCTTCAGGAGACAACTTACCAGAAAAAGCCTCTGCTTAACAGAGTGGGGAACCCCCCAAAGCGTCCGGCAGAGCCTGTCCCAAGCCAGGCACTTTTCCCATGCAAAGCACAAACCTAAGGGTGGCCTTCATTCCACACAGAGCACCTGCTGTGTGCTGGGCTGTAAACCCTGATGGAGGGAACACAGGGCCTCAGAATAAGTCTTTCTGGGGCAAGGGCAGGGCAGGCTCTAAGGCTAAGGGGATGGGGAAGGCTCCACATAGAGAGTCCGGGAATACCAAGCCTTAGCCACGTGGGGACAGCCACTGCAGGTCCCAGGAGGGCTGTGTGCAGCGCAGGGCTAGGGGAACGAGAGATGAGGCTGCAGAGGTGGGCAGGGGTGGGGTCCTACAGGGCCTTGTATCTGTGACCCACTTGGCATGAACTGGTTCCACAGGGTCTCACAGTGACCTCTGCTCAGGAGATCTGCCCCTCAACCCTGCCTTCCACCTCATTCCTCCAGGCCCCAAGTCGTGGCTCCCTCCTCCTCAGCTCTCACTGGTCACACTGGGCTGCCTGTGCCTGTGTCTGCCTCTCCCGCAGGATCGTGAGTATTCACAGGGCAGACACCCCTGCTTCCCTCGGGTCTCTGGCATCCTCTGCAGGGTAAGGCACCATAACCACAAACATGATAACATGAATAATGACGATACAGCCCAGAGGAATCCAAGCTTACTGGGAACAGGCACTGTGTGTCTGTAGCGACATCATGAGGTTGGTACTGTTCTCATCCCGACTTTACAAACGGGACGACGAAGGGGCAGAGAGCTGAACAACTTGTCCCAAGTCACACAGCATAGATGAGGCCAAGCTGGGATTTGAACCCAGGTCTTCAGAGGTTGCACTCTTAACCACCAAGTTTCCCAGCACTGGGTAAACACTGGAAAGATGGATGGACACAGACAGTTGGTGGGTCCCAAAGTTTGCAGGTGGATAGGGAAACAGACTTGAGGGGACAGCAGGGTTGGCACCAGTCTCTCCCCACAAGTAACATGGTAAAGCCCTGGAGACTGGGCAGTTTGCAGGCGCTGGACCCGCAGACCCCATGCCTGGAAGACCCAGGCCTAACCGACAGCAGCAGGATGCATCAGCACACTCGGGACACTGGAGGAGATGCAGCTGAGCAACGGGAGGCCCCTGCTGCCTGGCCTCACAGAAGATCGCCCTTCAGCCCACTCAACACTCCTGCCACTAGCGCCTCAAGTCTCCCTGGGAAGTCCCCGGCATGGTGGCCCAGCACAGGTCACGGAGCTGGGAGTGTAGCCCGGTCTCACTGACCTGTGTCCTTTAGCAAATCATCCAGTGGCTCTGAGTCTCAGTTTCTTCATCTGGAAATTGGAATGCGTGGGAGGAGGGGCCGAGTGGTCTGCCTGCCTCCAGGAAGTCGGGTCCCTTACCTGGCTGACCCCATTCACTGCTCCCAACAACAGTGGGAGGCAGCGATTGTCATCTTCATTGTGCAGAGCAGGAAATGGACACACAGAGAGGTTAAGAGACTTGCCGGAGGTCACACAGCGAGCAAGCAGCAGAGCTGGTTTGAACTCAGGCTTCTGGCCCCCGAGCCCCCACTGAGTCACTTACAGCACTGCAGAGTGTTCAAGTGAAGATGGAACGATCTAACAATAGCAGTGACAAAGCCATGTCTAAGCACTTCACCTGCTCTAACATGCTTAGTCCTTACAACAGCTCTCCGAGGTGGGTACTGTTATTACCTCATTCTGCAGATGAGGAAACTGAGTCACCGAACAGCTAGGCAGAGTTGGAATCTGCAACCAGGCAGGTCAGGCTGCAGAGCCCCTGCATCGCTTTATCACAAGAGAACAATAGGGAGGCTCCTTTCCATTGGGATTATTTCTGCTTGAAAGCTCAAGACTTTTAGCCCCATCACTGTTGGGCTCCACGGGAAGGCAGTGCTGCATGCTGAGGCATGCTGGGAAAAGACTTTGTTCCGTCCTGCTTTGTTGACATGCTCTTCATTTTAAGCCTGAAACCCCAGCTTCCTGTGAAGAATTCAAACCGTGGGTAAAAATGTGGCCATAATACAGCCACTACATCCTGCGCCTCCAGTGTTCCCTGAGCTTGGGGCTCCGTGTGTGTCCTCACACTTAACCTTCACAACACCCAAGTAGCCCCCACTTCACAGCTAAAGAAACTGAAGCCCAGAATTGCTAACAAGATGCCCAGAGGC
Organism: Phocoena sinus; assembly: GCF_008692025.1. NCBI lineage: Eukaryota > Metazoa > Chordata > Mammalia > Artiodactyla > Phocoenidae > Phocoena > Phocoena sinus. The sequence goes on along the minus strand of NC_045772.1, from coordinate 6,874,689 downwards.
ACACAGCTGCTAAGTGGTAGATCTGAGACTCGTCCCCAGGTCCTTCTTGAGAATCCTGGCTCTTCTGACCACAACAGCTGCACCCCCGTGGGATGCGCGGAGGTGGGTCTTGTTTGCTGGGCTTTGAGGGAAATGCTGCTGCTTATCGTCTGCCACAGGCTGGCTCCTCAGTGTCACAATTCCTGGGCCACAGGGAAAGCACCAGGACACAGGTGTGACAAGTGTGGACATCAATGTCCCCTCCACTCCATCTCTCCCTCCAGGGATTCAAGAATGGCTCCCCTGCCACCAAGGTGATTGTCTTCTGGAAGCAGTCATGCCCTGTGAGGTTCCTCATCACTGCCCTGCATCTCCCCGGGAGCTCACAGGATAACTCCAAGGCCCATGTGTGATTCCGGGGAAACAGAAAGCAGCAGAGTCAATGGATTCTCCAACTCCCAACTGGTCTTGTTGATTGCAGCCTCTTCTCCCAGCCCACCCATCTCTGCAGCAAACTCATTACAGTTTCCAGAAGCCAGCTTTGACCCTACTACCCCTGGCTCAGAGGTTGTTGGTGGGCCCCAAGGAGCTTCAGAATGCAAGTTAATTCTCATCCACCTGGAACACAAAGCCCTCGCCTGGCCCCAGCCACCTCTCCAAGCTTCTCTCACATGTCCCTTTCTGCTTCTTTGCCAAACCAAATGGGCTGTGTCCCTACCATGTGCCTGTCTGCTACCCAAAGCAGGAAGCCCTTCTCTCTTCCCTACAGCATGAAATTACACCCTCTTTCAAGTCTTACTCAAATGCCACCGCCTCCATGAAGCCTTACCTTAATACTCATCATAAATTCACTCCACAAACATTGATTGAGCCCCTACCATATGCCAGGCATCGAGCCCAAGGGTCCCTGTTATCATGGAGCTTACAGTGCCATAGGACCATTAGAGCAAACAAATGACCACATAAATAATCATTTGGTAACAACCATGAAACACATTAGTAAGCAAGTGGGCAGGTGCACAGAGGGTGTATAATGGGGCCCTGGGTCTTGGGGATCCAGGACATTTGAGCTGAGACCTGAAGGACAGATAGGAAGTTGCCACGTGATGAGGTTGGAAGAGAGCTCCAGGCAGTGGGCACAGCACAGGCAACAGCCCTAAGGCAGGAGGGAGCGAGTAGATTTCCAGGAATGGAAAGGAGGCCAGTGCGATTTCAATGAAATGAGTAAGCTGGAGATGCAGTTGGAGCGAGACAGTGCAGACCACAAAAGGCTTGGGGACTTTATCCCAAAGGCAAAAGGGGGAACCACTGAAGGATTCTGAGCAGAGAAAATAGTCAATATTCATTTATAAATGATCCTGCCCTGTGGCTGAGTGTCTCCTGAAAAGCCTAGGCTTTGCGTCCAGCCACCCCTGAACCTTGGCTGTCTGGTTGTTTGGGGGTGAAGTTTTCAAACCCCTCCTCCTGGACTGAGCTCTCGAGGGCAGGGCTGACCTCCGGTTCTCCCGCGTCATCCTCAGCACGTGGAGCTGCTCCAGAAACATTTGTGGAACGAACTAACAGATAAGACAAGACACTTACCAGCATTTCCCCCGGAAGAGGCCAGGCTGCCTGGGGGGCCTTCCACGTTCTCTGGAAATCACAAAATTCAAGGGTTTTAGTGAGGTCACTACTCAGGGAGCCCTTGATAGTAGAGCCGGCATCCCATGGATGCCCGTGCCCAGGGCCAGCATGACACCGCACAGGCATCTATCTGCCCGTGACCGTGTCCTGAATGACCAGAAACAGAACCAAAAAATCCCAACAGCTGTTAAGGTGCTTTCGAGTTTACAAAGCACGTTTCACAAGCAGCCTCACACAGGGTCAACCCTCTTGGGTGGATACAGCTGCTGCCCTGTTTTACAGATGAGGAAACTGAGGACCAGACAAGGGAGGGTCTCTGGCAAGTCATCTCAAAGCCAAGACTAGAACCTGACAACAGTTCAGGCTACTTATGGCTCCCATGGGGTTAAGAGAGCTTTCCGGAAATTTCTTTTTAAAAATGTTTTAAAGTGACATATTTCATCAGGATGTCTGTCAGCCAGCAGTGGGAGCCAACACACCAATTCTCACAGGCCGTTCCCCCTGCATGTCAAATCGGCACACTCAGCCCCAGGCCCTGAGGCTGGTGGCTTAGCCCAGGGCACGGGAGGGGCCTGAGTGATGAATCCCTGGCTCCCTGGGCTGCGGGTCCAGGGCCTGCAAACTGCCCAGCAGGTGCTGCAAACTGGCACAAAGCAGGTGCTCGGGAGACTCTGAGTGTTCTCCAGGGGAACCTGAGCTGATTTGAGGGGTAACAATAGAGAACACTCCTACGGCTCTCACGTGCGGCAGGAACCATGCTAAGTGAGTTACCCGCATTAACTCGGGTCATCCTCACAACAAGGCTATGAGGTGAGTACGCCAATTATCCCTATTTATACGTGTGGAAACTGAGGCTCAGAGCAATAGCTAATTGGGCTGGGATCACAGAGCCAGTGAGTGGCAGAGCTGGGATTTGAAGCCTTTAAGCAACCCCATGCCCTGGCTGAGTGAAGGTGGGCAGAAACCTGTGCATTCTCAAGGACTGCGACCATGTGGGGTGCCCCTCCTGCACACACTTGATGACCGCTATTCCCATTCCCCATATATCCTGTGTGGGCGAGCAGTGACAAGCTGGCATGGTAACTACCCCATCTCCCCAGCCTCCCCTGCCCTCACCCCGTGGTCTCTGGGCTCCCTTTACCTATCCTGCCACCTATGGGCTCCCGCCCCAGCTCGTTTTTGGTAGTAGGTGGGGTGTACAAAAGAAAGGGAGGGGGCTTCCCTGGTGGCACAGTGGTTGAGAGTCCGCCTGCCAATGCAGGGGATGCGGGTTCGTGCCCCGGTCCGGGAAGATCCCACATGCCATGGAGCGGCTGGGCCCGTGAGCCATGGCCGCTGAGCTTGCGCTCCGCAACGGGAGAGGCCACAACGGTGAGAGGCCTGCATACCGCAAAAAAAAAAAAAAGAAAGGGCAGAGGGCGATGCTACCTTGAGAAGGCTCTGTAAGCTCTGGAGCCTCAGCTTTTTCACCTGCAGAATGGGGACATTAACATCGCCCGCCACGGAGGGCTGCATCCACCCTAGTGCTTAATCCATGACCTCACACCTAAGTGCTGGTTCCAATTACTCTGGCCTCAGATACCCCTTGAGGGGGAATCACTCGTCCCGTGAGCAGGCAGGCTCAGGGAAATACGGTGCCCACGGTCACCCAGCATCGATCACCCAGCACAGCACAGTGGAACAAGGAATGAGCGGTCTGTCTGACTCTGAAGCACGAGTGGAGGAGAGGAGGGAGGGTAAATGAAACGTTTGGGTCTTCCACGCAACTCAGCGTCACACTGCCAGGTGTGGGCTGGATTTGGCTACCGAGTCCTGTATCCGCCCACTCCCAAGGCTCTCCCAAAATGGTGCACATCGAGTGGTGTTGGGGGAGTCCTGTGCCCTCCTGGGAGCCACTATCTTGCTGGACCCTCTCGGCCCCCTTCCCCAGCCCAGGTGAGGTGTGCTGGTGGGGACAGGAGGAACAGTGGGAAGGCCAGACATCGAAGTTGTTCAACTGTGGGCTGACTGCAGAATAAAAGGGAAGAAAGCATCCTTTCCAGAAAAATAAATGGACAGATGTGACCGCCCAAGTCACAACCTACACGGAAGCCATCCAAGAAAATCAAAGAGACGAGAGAATTGCCACCCCTTACAGCAGCTGAGAGAGGTGAGCGAGCCCAATCCCCCATCAAACAGATAGGAAAACTGAGGCCCAGGGTGGGGCTGTGACTGGTCCAGGGCCCCACGGTACGTCTGAGGCTCTGCCATGTGTGAGGGATGTCCAGTCCCAGGTGGCCCATTTGCAGTGGTGGGCGGGCCCTTGTGGTCCTCATGCCTCACAGCCCAGCCGTCGTCCAATTCCCTCTGTCTTGTCCACATTACCAAGGGTGTCCGTTTAGCCTCGCGCAGAAAACACCAAATATCTGAGGCTCTTCCCTGCATGCTTTTGGCTTCTGGGGTGCCCTACCCCCCACCCCCCACCCTCACACGTTAGGCAGAGTGAGGGGAGACTGTATTCAATAAGCTACTACATAGTTGTGCAATTAGAACAGAGCCTGCCTGACTCGCAGTAAGTGCTCATAAATGTCAGCTTTTTTTTTTTGGCTGCGCCAGGCGTCTTGTGGGATCTTCACTCCTCAACCAGGGATCAAACCCGGGGCCCTCGGCAGTGAAAGCACAGAGTCCTAGCCACTGGACCGCCAGGGAGTTCCCAATGTTAGCTATTATTACTAGGCATGATTATCCTGGCCCACAGACACTAGACGCTAGAGCCTTCACTCTCCTGCACTGACTTTTCTTTGAGCTAACAGTTGTTGAGTGCTCTCCGGGAGCCAGGCTCTGGGCCGACTGCTTTGTGAGAGTTCTCTCGCCTCATCTTCACCACAGCCCTGTGACTTAGGTACTATTAGTACCCCAGGAAACCAAGGCTCAGAGAGGGCAGGTGAGTTGCCTGAGGCAACACAGCTGGTAAATGGCACAGCCAGGGTTGAACCCAGGCAGCCTGGCTCCCGCTATGAACTGGGGGGAGTTAGCGGCCCTCATCTCTTGCAGGAGCTTCCAGTCACGTCAGGGTCCCAGGCAAGAGAAGCTGCTCCAGGAACCCTCACCCAAGTTGGGGACCAGGCATCTACTCTGATTCCCCAGCAATGTTGGCCCCGTCTCAGAGTGGGGCCTGGGCTGGCCCTGGATGCCAGAAGTCCTGAGACTCCAAATTAAAAGGAGACCCAGGCTGGTTCTTAAATTCCCAGGCTGTTCAGGAATCCCAGCAGCACAAGGCCACCCTGAGAGGAGCTAGAACAAGCCAGCTTTGTGTGCAACCTGCCCACTCTCATCAAGTCAGGCTCTCCCTTCTTCCAGAACTGGCTCCCACTGCCGAGAGAAAGTGTTCCCTCTCCCCTTTCCCCTTCCTGGGCTTCAGCCACTCAAGGTGACTGGCCTGTTACACCTGCAGCTCTCTGCTCTTACCCTTCCTTCTGGTGGTACACCCTCCCCTGCCTTAGCCTGGCAAACTCCTACTCATCCTCCAAGACGTTCAAATGCCACCTCCTCTCTGAAAACCCCTCTTTTTTTTTTTTTTTTTTTTTTTTTTTTGCGGTACGCGGGCCTCTCACTGTTGTGGCCTCTCCCGTTGCGGAGCACAGGCTCGGACGCACAGGCCCAGCGGCCACGGCTCACAGGCCCAGCCGCTCCGCAGCATGTGGGATCTTCCCGGACCGGGACACAAACCCGTGTCCCCTGCATCGGCAGGCGGTCTCTCAACCACTGCGCCACCAGAGAAGCTCCTGAAACCCCTCTTGATTGACGTGTCAGAATTCACAAGGGTACCCCAGGGAAAACTTTTTTTGTTGTGCCTCTACGGTGCTGGCATAGCCAGCTCCCTCATAACCATAGCTGCCATTAATTGAGCACCTGCTGTATACAGGTGCTGCACCTGCAGTCTCCTTAGTCCCTACAACAAGCCTGCAGATAGAGTTTACTACCACCAGGTCACTGCCTTTTAGAACTGCATCCCTGAGAGATTAAGTAACTTGCCTAAGGTCATATAGCTAGAATGCGGCCAGGGAAGACTGCAACTGAGGGCTGACTCCAAAGCTCCTGCGGTCCATCAAATTGGGGGCATACAGAGGGAAGGGGCTTGCTGTGCTTCTTCCATCTATGTATGCCAGGAGGGTGGGCACACGGCTCCAAGTGGGCAGGCTCTGTGAGCCTGGGCTGGGTGAAATGAGCTGACCGGCCAGTTGGAACCTCGACTGGTACTCCCAACACCTCTGAGAGAAGGGTCTCAAGCCCAGGCCTGGAACGGACCCAGCATCTTGGCCTTGAGGAGAGTCTATCCACTGTTCCTTCCTTTTCCATCTGATGAAGGAGGCTCCATGGGGCACCAGAGCCCCGCAGGTGAAGGCCAGGTGCTCCTCACACACAGCTCCCTGGCTCCTCTATGCAGGTTGGCTTGTGGGCCCAGGACCTGAAGGAAATGCTGGGGTAGATGAGCGAGCCCGCCAGCAGTTTCCAAAGGGACATTAGCCACATGAGGCTCTCCTGCTTGGGGCAGATGTCCCGGTCATAGGCATAGCTGTGGCTTGTCCCTACATGTCAGGCTTCGTGGGGGAAAATTCCCCTTCCGGTGGGTTTGCCCAAAGGAAGTGAGCCCATCACCCCTTCCAGGGTGTGAGGCAGGGTGACTGTTCCATCCTGGTGGCCCACCTTCCTGGGGTATCAGTGGGTCTGGATCTGCTCCCCTAGCTTCCAGGCACACACTCCCTCTGTACTCAGCTCTGGGCGGGTGCTGGGAACACTGAGAAGGATGCCTTAAAAATCCCGTACCCAAGAGCCTGACAGTGACCACACCTCTCACAGCACTGTGAGAGGGGACATGGGGATAGGCAGGGCGCAGGCCCCCAGACCATCCAGGTTGAGGGCAGGGAAGGCTTCCTGGAGGAGGCTAACTGAATCCAAAAGGACTTGACCAGGCAAAAGAGGCGGTGAGGTCCAGGTGAGGAACCAGCTCCTACGGAAGGAGGGCTAGAATGAGGGCTACAGCCTGAGGCCTAGTGTGTGACAGGCTGGACCCAGAGGGCCTTCCCCTGACCCTCCATCTGAGGTGGGCTCCTGCCTCGGCTTCTCGGCTCAGATGTCTCCATCCCTGCTGGGGCCTGAGCTATGGCCTGGCCCTACTAAAGCCCCACTCTCTGTGTTCTCTGGAGACTTCCTCTAGAGACTGACCACCTCTGTACATGCCACTGCTCCTGCCTGAGCCCTGCTGCAGCCCAGAGCCTAGAGCTGTGGTTGCTTCCCAGCCCAGGTCAGGCTCAAGCTCTCTGCCCTCATGTGCCCGTCAGAGGAGACAAGGTCCTGGGACACCTTGCCAACACCAGCCCGGCCACAGAACCCGTTGCCACCCTCCTGCAGCTGGGGGCAGGCCCATCTCTGGCCTTGTATCTTCGAACCCCATCTGAGCCTCAGTCCCTGGCTCTCTGTCTCTGGTTACCCTTGGGAAGCAGCTATGGGCAGAAGTAGCCTTCTGAGACCTCAGGCCGCCCAGGCTAAGAGAATGACAGGACCGTGACCCTGGCTGGGGACGGAGAGACCTTGCAGGGAGGCAGCCAAGATGGGGCAATGGCTGGGGGTCATGAGAGCAGCCTGGGCTTCCTGCAGAGTGAGGAGGGGGCTGGTGTGCCAGAGAGGAGGGAGGACCAGCTCCTCCCCGCCATGCTGGCCTGTCTGTCTCCAGCACTTCACTGTAAAAATAAATGAAAAAGCACACACCAGACAGAAAAAAGGGAGGAAAAAAAACAAAACCCCAAACCGCCCCACATGGGCTCCCTCAGCGGGTTTGGGCCAAGGCCTTGGCCTGGGTTACTTGCTGCTGCTTTTCCCGGGAAGCTGCTGGTGCCAAATTTGCATTTACCACAAACAGAGACAACACAATGTCATAATCCTTCTCCTGTCACTCTCCCCTCTCTTCCTCCTCCCACCTCAGACACGCACGCTAACACAAAATGACGGCTCCCTCGACAGCCTGAATGAGCAAAGCCCTCGATCTGCCTCTTAATTGCTGGCGTTTCTCTCTGGCCTGCGCTCCGTGCCCCTTGCCCAACTTGCAGCAGACCACCCACTGCCCCCTCCTTTGTCCCGAATCACCGCTGACAAATGGCCTGCTGGAGGTGGAAGAATAAGCCTGGAAATAATGGTGGGGGGAGAAGCCAGCCCCTGGCCATCCCCGGCCGCCTCTGCACCCTCACTGCCAGGGTCCCAGCCACGGAAGCTGGCTGGACCTCAGGGGGCGGGGGGCAGCGAGAGTGACTCAGCCCCTGGGACTCTGACCCGGGGCCCTGCCCTTCACGCCCCGGCCGCCGCGCTCCCAGAGCAGCCGTCTCTCCCCCCTCCTCTCCCGGCCACCCTCCCGGGCACCGCTCTGAACATCCCCCGCGCTCCCCTCCCTCCATCGCTCTTTATGGCAGTTTCAAAGCTGCAGCCGCCGCTCGAGCAGCTGCGGCCTTTGATGGGGACAAGGCAGTGAAGGCCGCCCGGGAGGCCCCCGCCCGCCCCCGCCCGCCCCTCCCCGGGAGCCTCGGGCCGGGCAGCGTGGCGCGGCGGAGCGCCCAGCCGGCACGCCTCGCACGCCAGAGCAAACTTTCGTGACCGGAGGGAGAGACACGGCGCATGCTGCGTTACCTTTGCAGCAGCATCCTTCCTGGCACTTGCTCCAGACCCCTCCAACAGCCCAGGGCGACCGGCCGGAGGAAAACAACTCCCGAGTGAGGCTAGGGAGGAGGGGAAAGGGAAAAAGGAGAAGGAAAAGGAAAGGGGGCAGTTTCTTGTCTCTCAGCCTCCTCACGGCTCCTCCTGCCCGAGCCGGCAAGTGAAGTCACAAGGCCGGGGCGGTGACATCAGCCGAGCCTCTGACATCACGGCCCCTGCCAGATCTCACCTCTGCAGGGCGGAGATGGAGGAGCAGTGGGGAGGAGGGGATGGATGGAGGAAGGAGGGGAGCACAGATTCCTCCATCGCCCTCAAATGCGGAGAGCGCGTGCCAGCGTTGGGGGGGGGGGTAGGGGAGGGGCGGGTGGCTCATCTCTGAAGAATATGTTTTATCTCTATAGATAGGGGCGATTATGTGTCTATAATTGGCCCCCGAGTGAATGGCTTAAAAGGGCCGAACGCCCACCACAGGCAAGAATCACAGCTCACTGCTGTTCTTGGAGCCCAGTGGGTCAAGGCCAGTGTGACGGGTCGTGGAGCGTCTACTGTGTGCGGGAATTCGCATCCAGCATCTTGGGCGGTGATTGCAAACACCTGGTGTGGCTCAGAGACGGAAGGACCTCCCCAAGGCGGTGCAGAAGGAAAATGAGCTGGGATTTGAGGCAGGTGGCAAAGAGGGTGGGATAGGGCCAGTCACAGCCAGCAAGGGGGCCCAGAGCCTGAAGGGCCAGCCAGGCAGCTTCGGGGCTTTTTGAAGCCTTTCACCGGCTGCAGGATCAAGGCCTTGGATTTGATTACTCAGCCTAGGCCACCCCCCAGCAAAGTTGGGCTTCAGTAGGGGTAGGCAGAATGCAGCAGTCCCCATCACCCCAAATCCCATCTCCAGGGGTGGCAGCAGCAGGCAGCCTGCCCTCAGCATGTGGCTAGCTGCACCAGTTCAGTGGGCTGAGCACCTACTACTACGTGCAATCCCAGCACCAGGCATTCATGCTCCCTCTCTCACTCCATGGCAATGCCTAAGAGGTAGGCACCAAAGCCCCATGTGAAGGTGGGGAAACTGAGGCCCAATACATGGTGGGACGAAACAGAGACCCAGGTGTCCAGTGCCTGGACTCCAGACCACGGCCAGATCCTTGGCCCTGCAGTGCCCTCGGCCTGAGCCTCCTACTCTACAGCTGCACAGACCATCCCCGATGCCCACTTGCTTTAAGTAAACCATGCGTAGTCTAGCCTCTGCCCTCAGATGAGACACCACACAACCCGCTCTACCGTGTTCCCTTTAGCTCAAGACCCCAGCCCAGCCCAGGCCCCGCCAGGCCCCGGTGTGGCAATCCCACCGCAGCACCCTCTTCCCTGGTACCACGGAGCACCTGGGCTGCTGAACATAGGCTGCCCCTAATTCGGCTCACAACTTCATCTGAGCTCCTGGGCCTGGCATTGGGCGAGGGTCTACTAAGCGCCAGACTCCAGCTATCTCATTTCACCCTTCCCACGTCCAGGATGTCAGGGTTAGAGGCCAGGAGACCGGGCTGCTCCCAGGGTCTGGAAAGTACTTCCCTTTCTCCCAGGCTTTCCCCAAAGCCTGGAGCTAACGTTCCCGCCTCAGTTCTCAGGACTCCGGCCATGCTTTGCACTGGTCCTTCCCCGACCAGGACCTGACATGGTGCAAAATCCACACCAGGCACTCAGTAAAGCCTTGTAGTAAACTGACCCTAGTCACAAAAGATGTGCGCACAGGCGCAAACACCAGCGAGGAAGCCCAGAAGAAACACCTCCATTCAGTTCCCTAAACAAACCACGCTCCCTCTGGTCTCCAGGCCTTCGCACCTGCCGTTCCACTGCTCGGAACACCTCACCCCACTGTCACCCGTTCCCTGGCTACATGAGGGTCTCGACTGAAACATCACTTCCTCCGAGAAGCATCTCCTGACCCCCAGGTCCAAGTGAGATGCAGCTTTCCATGTTTATCACCCATCATAGCTCCTACTGAGTGTCCCGGGAGGCAGCAGGAAGTGGTGGAAAGGGATGGGGGCTCCAAGGCAGACTGCTTGGGTTCCAATCCCGGCTTCCCAACTCACTCACCGTGTGACCCCGGACAAGCCACCTGACCCCTCTAAGTCTGTTTCCTCCTGTGTGAAATGTGGGCAAGAACAGCAGTGCTATTGAGAGGGTCTAAGCACAGTGCAGACCCTCACCAGATCCAGCAGAACTGTGCCTGCCTGTTCACCTGCCTGCCTCCCCAGCCAGGCTGCTAAACCAGCCAAGGAGATGGGCCTGCTTTGTCTTCTGACCCCTGGCACAGTGCCTGCACACAGTGGGCATTCAATAAATATGCACCGAGGAAACCAGGCAAGGCTGGTTGACACAGTGGATTGGAGAACTTTAATTCAGTTCGGCAGGCACCTGGTTTTAAATGTTGGCTTCACCACTTCCTTCCTGTGTGACTGTGGGCAAGTTACTTAACTTCTCTGAGGCTCTTATGCTCCACCTGTAAAGTGGGTATAAGAACAGAACCTGCCTTATAAGGTTGTTGTGAGGTTACATGAGAGAAGGGATGCAAAATGCTTAGACCAGTGCAGACTCGTAGCAGGGGCCAGATCCGTGTTAGATGCCATCATTGTTACCTTATGTGATCTGGGCCTGCGAGGTGCCACAGACAACAGAGGGGAGTCTGAGAGAGACGTGGTGGAAGTGGGAAGGAAGTGGACTTTGGAAGAACACAGACTGAGCTCCGACACAACCTCAGTGACCCTCAACTTCCCACTCTTGAAGGAATGTAACTAACGCTCCTTATTTCGCTGAGTTTTTGAGTGGCAAACTGCGGACAAGGAATATGAGTGAGCCTACCGGGCACTTAGTAGATACAGAATAAATACGGGTTCCCTTCAGTCCCCTCAAACTATGGACACACATGGACAGTTATTCAGTAACTTTTCACAAATATCTCAACATGGATGAGGTGGGATCACCAAGTAGGGAGCAACAGATGCAGAGAAGAGGCTTAGAAGGGATGGCAGCTGGGGGAGGCACCAGGAAAGGCTTCCTGGAGGAGGAGGTGTGTGAGCTGGGTCAGGAAGGTTCTGGGGAAGGGAGGAGGGAGTAAGTGCATGGACAGAAGAGTTGGGGCACCCAACCCCCCAAAGGCAAAGCACATTTCAACACAGCAACTCAGAGGGTAGAGGGGGCACTGTCGCCTCTGGGAACATGGGGTTTTGGTAGCACAGCGGCTGAGCTGGAGGGCTCCAGAGGGCTCCTCTGTGCTGGGCATGTTGTCATGGATACAGGCCAACAACACAGAGACCAGAATAACTGAGCTGGGTGGGATGCTGGAATCATCTGCCCCAATCACTCTACAGATGGGGAAACTGAGGCCCAGAGAGAAGAAGGGACTTCACCAAGGTCACATGGTAGGTCAGTAGCAGGGACCTACCTGCCTACGCTTAGTCTCATAACCCCTAGGTCAGAATTCTTTTAATGGTAACGGCAAAGACAAGTTAATGGTACTTACGTAGTGCTTATTGTGTGCATCTGTGTCTTAGCTTCTCAGGAAGATGAACTCATTTGAGCCCCACAACAACCCTCTGGTGAGGGTCTACCATTACCCCCTCATTTTACAGAGGAGCAAACTGAGGCCTAGGGAACTCAACTGAGTTGCCCAAAATCACACCGCCAATAAAGAGCAGAGCCAGGATTCAACCCCAGGGTATCCAGCCCCAGAATCTGGGCACTTAACCAATACACCCGACTGCTCTCATCATAGCATGCATGCACCCATCCACCCAATCAGGCATGCATGCATTCATTCAAGCAGTATTTATTTGAGCTCCTACTGTTCCAGGCACTCAAGAATCAGCAGTGAATGCACAGCCAACCCCACGGAGCCCTGCCCGCCTCTCTGTGACCCATGCTGCCTTGTACTGTGCCCAGCCATCTCAGAGCTCACTAAAAACCATCCTCCTGAAAAGCCTGGTCTCAAATTTAGCTGCTCAAGACCACAGACCACTCTATTGCTGGGAAACCACAAACCAACCCCCCTTTTAAAAGCCATTATGTCGCTTGCTTAGGAAAGTGGGAGTGAAGACGATTGATCCAGTATCAATTTCTGGGTAGAATGGTGAATTGCATGGATGTCCGAGGCCTCACTGGCCCAGGGGTAAAAAAAAAAAAAAGATCCTGAAAATCAGATTTGGAAATAGTACACGGGGCTTGAAGCAGTCGAGCGAAAAAGTTTAATGGTTGAGTTTTGCCACCACAAGAGCTTTCCACAAGTCCAGCCCCCTGGGCAAGGAGGACGCAGCCCAGTCGCATGCACTGGGTACCCTTTCAGATAGCCTTCGGGGCTCCCAAAAGACCCAGACCTTCTCCTGCTAATAGCAGACTGCCTGCTCTGCTCCAGGCCCACTACACACTGTTCTACCCCAAAGGCTGGCATGACTGGCCCACTCCCCAGAGGAGGAAACAGACTCAGAAGAAGGAAGACTTTCCCAAAGTCAACACAAACCAGGCCTGGCTGGTTCCAAAGACTGTGGTCCGCCCTCAACATGGCCACTTCAGTGTAGCCTTGGGCAGGCCTTGTGCCTTCTCTGAGCCTCCAGTGTCCTCTTCCTTGAAGTGAAAACACTGAGAAGCAAGAGCAGGAGCTCCCTTCCAGCCCTGGCATTCGGTGCTTCCATCTGACAAGGCTGCAGGATTGGTGCCAAGGACAGGACAAAGGGCCGGCAGGCGTTCCCCCAACCCACACCACCACCACCACCTTCATCTCACCTCCACTAAACAGCCCCAGAACAACATATCTTAAAACAGAAATCCACTTCAGGGAGGTGAGATATTTTAATACCCATTCTACAGATGGGGCTATAGAGTCAAATCTGTAAGGGAAGTACTCTCTCCCCACCACTGCCTCCCCCAACACATTGAGACGTTCTGAACATCATCTGCCACTGCCCAAAAGCAGAGACAAAGCGAGAGGCACTGGGTGGCCTGAAATCAGGTTATTAGTAGAATTATTAATAATAATCCCCAACATCTGCATAATAGCCACCTCCTGGCTGTGCAAAGGCTCCCAGCCTCAGTTTCCTCTTCCATAAAACGGGAATAATAGTGATTATTCTTCCCTGAGATGGCAGGACAAGAAGCACATATCCCATTTTGCAGATGAAGAAACCGAGGCCCAGAAAGGTGGCGTTAAGTGCACTGAAGCCACAACTCGAACATGGGTCTGTGACACAACGCAGGAGGCTAAAAGGAAAGAAACGTCTGGGGTGGCCTGAGATTCTGAACCAAGCACACTTTTATCTGCTGGCAGTCTGCTGATGGCCACAAATGAAGGGTGATTTGTCCTCCCCGGGGGCCATGAGGGGCCTGCAGCCTGCCCTGGGCACAACTGCCACCCTGGCAGACCCCCAGAGAGCCCCCCAAAGAATCTCTGCACTCCCGAGCTTTTTTCCCATTCCAAACATGCCAGAGCCCCGCGGACTCCGGAGGCTGCTACTTAGCGCCAGATTAATCACACCAAATTCTCCATCCAGATACTGCGTGCAGGCCGAACTCCCACCGCTAATCGCCATAATATTCTCCTCGGCGTGTGCAGGCGGCCGGGGCGATGTTCCAGGAATATTAATTCTCCACTGCCGGCTCACTCTCGCCGCACGCATGCGCCCCCTGCATGGCCGGCTGCTGTTTGGGGATCAGGGGGCCAGCAGGAGGCAGTGCCCAGGTCAGAAACCCTCCCAGGGTCTGGGGGCTGCCCGGTGGTAAGCGGTGGCCCCAAGGCCTGGCTTACATTTTAACCTGCGCCACTGCAGGGCTGGAGGTGGCTCATGCCTGCAGTGAGGGTTGCCCCGCTCACCCTGTCTCTTCTCCCAGTTTTGCTCCCAAGCCCCCTGCCCCAGGACCTGCAGGAGGCTCAGGTCCCCTGAGAAGCCACAAAGCATGAGTCCTCTGATGTCCTCTCAACACAACAGAGCTTTGAGGAAACGGGCAGCTAGGGACCAGCTAATCCCAGCCAAAAAAAAAAGCACACACAAAAAAAGGAATGAAAGTCTCTCATCTGCTCAAAATATAAAACCGTGGGTGTGGAAGGGACTCAGGTGAAGGAAGTTGGGCTCTGCTGTGGGCCTGTCCCGGCCTGGAGGGGGCAGGCCTCCGCTGCCGGCAATACTAGCACAAGGACGGGACCCTCTCCCCATTGTGTGGCCACTAATAAGAGGGGCCCAGGAAAGGCTGGCGGGGACAGCTTCTAGCTTCTGGAGGGTCCCTGAGGAGACAGATCACACCTCTGTCCCGAGCCCACTGGCTCTGGTCGAAGCGTATGCTGCTGGGTCTGGGGACAGAGACACTGGTCTGTCTTCAGGGAGCGCCCAGCAATTCAAGAAAAACAAGAGCTCCCCTGCACACAGGCCCTGGGAGCACGCCTCCTGCCCACCCTGACCCCTAGAACACCGCTGGGAAGAGTCGCCTCCTCAGGGTCTTTGCAAAACACCCCTCTCATCTTATCCTGGTTCAAACTCGGTACAACCATGGGAAGCAACTTTAATACTCCAGTTCACAACTAAGGAACCTGAGGCACGGAGAGGTGAAGTCAATGGCCCAGCCAGATGGGTCCCCAGACTGTCAGAATTCAAAGCCAGTGCCCTCTCCTCTCCAGGGCACAGCCTCACTCCACACCCCCGTCCCTCCCCTCTCCAGGGCTCCATCTCCTCTTTTCTGAAATGATCTTTAGGGTCCTTCCTGCTCCCACGTCCTGGCCAACAAGCAAAAGCATTTATTGAGCACCTACTCTATACCAGGCCCAAGGATCCAGAAATGCACACGGTTGTGTTGCTTAAGGAGTTACACAGTCTGGTAGGAGGAAAGAAAAGTAAACCAGTGACCACACTCCAGTCTGAACTGCGGGGGAAGGGGCCTTCCCCCATGGCCTTGGGGTTAGAGAGGGCTTCCCAGAGGAGGCAATCACTGAGGATAAAGTGGGTGGGGAAGGGATCCCTGCACTGGAGTCTGGACCAGAGTGGACAGATCGGGCTGAGAGCGGTTTCTGTGAGTGGTACAGTGAAGGCGGCCTCTGTGTGAGGAATCAGATGAGAGCAGGAGGGGTGTGGCTGTCGGTGGGATGGTGTGCTGGGCTGGGCAGGGCCCCAGGCCTGGTGTGGATCCAGGTGGGCTGAGCCAGTACCTGACTATGTTGTCTAGGTTGGCCCAGGCCAGGCAAGGGCAGGGCCCTGGGCCACGGAGGGCTGAGGAGGGGGCCTCTTGAAGCCGGGTCTCCTGACTCCTGGTCCAGTGATCTGACTGGGAGGCAGGGCCTGTAAGAATACCCAAAAAGGTGGGTCCAGCCTAACGAAGTGAGCAAAAGGGGCCTACGTGAGGGTTTGGGGCTCAACCCTATTCCTTTCTGGCACAGACAGGTTAAGAGAATCAAGGTTTAAACCACAGAGGTGGGAATTCCCTGGTAGTCCAGTGGTTGGGACTCCGCACCCAGGTTCAATCCCTGGTCAGGGAGCTAGGATCCTGTAGGCCACATGGTGTGGCCAAAGAATAAATAAATAAATATTTAAAACAAAAGAACAGGGCTTCCCTGGTGGCGCAGTGGTTGAGAGTCCGCCTGCCGATGCAGGGGACGCGGGTTCATGCCCCGGTCCGGGAAGATCCCACATGCCGCCGAGCAGCTGGGTCCCTGAGACATGGCCGCTGAGCCTGCGCGTCCGGAGCCTGTGCTCCGCAATGGGAGAGGCCACAACAGTGAGAGGCCCGCGTACCGCAAAAAAAAAAAAAGAACAGAAAAACACAGAGGTGAGGGATGGAGTCCAAGCCCCGGGCCTCCCCCACAGCAGCCAGCTCCTGTCCAGCCTGAGGGCCACCAGTCACCCACCATTCCCCTGTGAACACGAGGTGTCTGACCTGAGCAGGTGCCTGGCACCCCTCACACACTACCCCTCACATAAGCCTCATGAGCATTAGAGAACCAAGGGGTCTCTCACCCATTTCTCAGATAAGGAAACGAGGCTGGGAGAGAAAGCACGGATGGAAATGAACACTCAGGGCCCTCCTACATGCCGGGCTCTCTGCCCATAATCTCACAGGGTGGGATTCCAAGGAGGGAGCTCACTCAGGTCCCACAGGCAGCAGGAGGCAGCTTTTTATGGCTCTTACGTGTGGGCCTGTGTGTGCACTGTCCTGTCCCCCAGGCCCCGCTTTCCCGATCAGAACATGCACACAGAGGCCAGGTTGCAGTAGAATGACAGCTTCCTGCCCAGCTCCTGCGCTTACAGTCCCCAAGCACCAGTCCCATGCCTTGGACTCACTTTTGAGAAATCCAAGGCAGGGCTGGGACTTAGCTGGGACCCAGTAGATACTCTGAGACTTGGGGGCAAGCCAGGTCCCAGCCCTGCCCTCAAGGAGGTAACATCCCAGCCTGTTAACTGTAACCAAGGTGGACCATGGGACCCCAGGAAGGTGGGCAGCAAGTTACCCTGGGAAAATCCCAGAAAGCTGCCTGGAGAAGGGGGCATTTGGCAGCAACCTAGAGGGCAAGGAAGCCTGTGTGAGCTCCAAAGCTCCATACACGTGAGACACAGGGCCCCATGACTTCGTGGGAGACTGGGCTCAGGTTCAACTCTCAGCCCTCACCTCCCTCCCAGGCCCATTCCAGGCCAGCCCCTCCCCATTCTCTGCACCCCTATCTCCTGCCTCCAGGGTACCTTATGCCTGGCCAAACCCAGTGAAGGCCCAATCCCAGGAAAGTCCAACGGAATGACCAATATGACCACGGGGGCACAGACATGTGCTTGGCATGCCCCTGGGCTCCAGTCCCACATACCACGTCCCATGTGGCACTGACCACTATGAGTGGCAGGGCCTGGGTCTCAGGTGCTGGGCCCTTGCAGGCAGGGCAGATGGACCAGGGAGTCAGGCTCTGGGCTCTCCCTAGATTCAGCTCTAAAGCAAGGCAGGGGATAGGGCACGAAGCCTGGGTGAACCAGGGGCCCAGTCCCCTCACAGGAGGCCTCCTGGTCAGGCCCAAGTCCCTGGAGGAGGCTGACAGGTGTCCTTCCTGGGTACCAACCCCCAAGAGATTCAACAGTATCAAGTGTTGGCTCCTGGCTCCTCCAACCAGGGAAAGACCCGGGTCCAGGCCCAGCCTCCCCACTCCTGGCTGAGACTGAGAAAACCACCTCTTGGCTCTAAGCCTTAGTTTGTGCATCTGAAACATGGACCGGCCACACCTATCTTGCGGAGTTACTGTGAAGATTCCGAGTGATTAGTTGTCTGAAAGTGAATGACAAAGGGAGTAAATGTTGGCTCCTTGCCTAGGGCTGGGCACTTAAAGAGACCAGAGAAATAAAAACAGGTCCTCTCCTGGACAAGGGAATTCACATTGACCTCCTCTGTGGTTCATGACAGCCTGGAGAGGGAGGAACTACTATTGTAATTTTACAGGTGGGAAACTGAGGGCAGGCAGGTGAGGGGACTTGCCCAACGTCACGGAGCTCCAACTCCCAGGTGTTCGTTGCCTGATTCTCTAAGTGGGCGCTTTCAGGCTTTGCAAAGGGGTGGCAGGGAGGCCTGAGGCGCCAAAACCCAGCCCACTGGCCAACCCCAGCCTGAGGGCCAGGCTAGGGAGGCAAAAGGCTTAGCTTGGCCTCAAACCCCAGCTCAGGAAGAAAAGAGCCCGCACCGCCTGCACCCCCAAGCCTGCAGCCATCCTGGGCTCTGGCGGGGGCTTGTTTTGAAAGCCAGGAGCTTATCAGCTCTAGCGTGGAAGTGAGGAAGGGGCTGGGAAGTGGGAACATCCCCGCAGGATGAGCCTCCTGGTGGGGGATCACCCCTGCCAGCCTCCTGCACGCAGAGCCTGCAGTGCAGCGCGTTAAGGGAGCGCACGCACTGTGCTCACGGCACAGGCAGGCACCTGCCAATCTCAGCCCACGGCCCCCGCCCCAGCCCCCTCTCCCGGAGGGCAGATAATTCTCTCGCTCTCCCAGCCTGACAAAATAACTAATGCTAACTCAATAAAGTCCCCCTTGAAGGTTTTTAATTACCAGACTGTGCCGAAGACTAAAGACTCCGGGAGCGGGAGGGAGGCCAGGGGAGGCTGATGGAGGTCGGAGAGGCGGAGGCAGGGAAGCAGCTTCCCTTCCAACCCAGGGAGAGGGCAGCTGTCCAGGGTGCTGGGTCTGGCGGCCACAAGGATTTAGGATTCATCTCTGCAACAGCGGCCACTGATGGAGGCAAGGCTAGTTTGCTGGCAGGGACCTGACGAAGATTATCTCGCTTAAGCCTCACAGCCAACCACAAGGTCACACAGCCAAGCCCGGACTGTCCAGCTATACTTGGTGACAGGCAGAGTGTCTGGCGGCCTGCAGAAGGAAAAACAAGCCAGGGGAGTGGCTGGAGGGTCTGGGGGCACAGGGATGATCCTTAGGAAAGGTCTAACGGTGCGCAGTGGCTTCTGTGCAGTAAGATGGGCTGGGCCATGGACACAGCAAAGCCAGGAGCTGGCTGGCTCGAGGCTGCCCAGGGGGACCCATGCAGGACCTAAAGGCGGGAGAAGAACATCACCAGTTACGGGGCAAGGGGGCTCAGGGACCCCCACGAGGAGCCCCCGCTGCCACCGAGGGAGACGATGAAGAGAGGGAAAGGTGAGGGTGTGGCACAGCCTAGTACCCAAGCCAAGCCTCCCACCCCTGGCCTGAGCACTCCCTCTCTGATAATAACACCTGAAGGGACTTGCATGGCTGCCTCTATCCCAGCACAAGCCCAAACCCCTCCCTCTGCGGCTCCTGCCCACGCCACACTCCCAAGCCAGGGGCCTTCCTTCTACGCCTTCTGACTTGCCGAGCCTGTTCCCACCTCACTGTTCCCTCTCCCTGGGACGGTCCCCCCTTACATTTTTACACAACTGCCTCATGTCATTCAGGTCACAGCCCAAAGGTCCCCGTCTCGGATAAACCTTCCTTGAACTCCCTACCTCGTCCTTCTCTGTCAAAGGCCCTGAGCAGCTGCCGAAAGAAATGTGCAGCCTCCGGCCCCAGCCCCACGTCTATCCCCTCCTCTGGGCAGCCTTCCCGTGCCCCAGGCAGAGTGACCAGCTCCCCACACGGTACAAGCCTCCCTCCACACTCAGACCCTAGGCATCCTTGACAGGGTGACTCTGAAGCCCTCTTGCTGGGGTTCAAATCCTGCTTCGGTCACTTATTAGCTGTATGAACGTCTCTGAATCTGTTCCCTCATCTATAAAAGGGGTAAGTCCTCTATTTGTAGAGGTAAGTGCCTGGTAAGTGCGTGGTGTTGCCTAGAACCATCGTCACCATCACCATCAGCCCATCCTCTCCCCGCCAGGCCTCAGCTAACTGGATGCTGTATCCTTTGGCCCCGGCACAAGCCCTAGACGTGTGCACATCAGTGAGTGCTTGTTAGCTGACTGACCCTGTGAGACAGGCCATGGAGGTACAACTGGCTCCTTTTTCTAGGTGAGGAAATGGAGGTTGCCAGAGAGGCTTGCCGCTGTTCTGTGAACCCATTGCCCGGCTGTGCTCTTTTCGCTGATGCTTCTGTGAATCGGCTCTTCTCAGCTCTTCGGAGGCACCAACTTCGGAGGCGGTGCTGAGAGCCGCCGCAGCTGTGCCTGGCTCCCAAGGGCTGTGTGCAGTGGCTGGAGGCCCCAACACCCAGCCCTGCCTGGAGCCTCCTGGCTGGGATCACAGCCCTGCGGCGTCCGAGCTGCTGCCCACCAGCCGGCCCCCTGGCATCAGGCCCGGGCCGCCAGCCAGCCGGGAGAGGAGGCAGCTTGGCTGGCAGCCAGCTCACAGTACCCGAGCTGTCAGCCAGGAGGCAGGCCAGGCAGGGCCGAGACCCCCGCCCCTGAACGGGGCCCTGGCCAGGCTACCGGGACAGGGCCAAGCTTCTCACTGCTACAGCTACAAGGGGGCCCTGTGGCTGCCAGCCCCAAGCAGGGCTCGGGACGTAATGTCGCCGGGTGGGGACCCAAGAGGACTCGTTTGCATTTACTCAGCTTTTCACTATTGTGGAAGTAGCACGTGGAGCAGAGGGAATTTTCAAGTCAAATAATAATAAAAACAGCAACAACTACAGCTGACATTTAGCAAGCACTTACTCTGTGCCAGGTGTTTTACGTGTGACTGCACTGACTCCTCCCAAAGGGAGATGCTATTATTATCCCCTCCGGCGACGTGGCAACTGAGCTCAGAGAGGTGCAGCAACTCACCCAGAACCACACAGCAAGCTGGGGGTGTACTCAGAATTTGAACTCAGGCTCCAGAACCCGTGCCCCAACCCCTCCACTCCACTGGCTCAGGCAGGCCTAGGTGCCCACAGTGGACTGTCCAGCTGGGTGACCTTTGGCAAGGAAGCCACCCATCTGCGAAATGGGCACCATCAGAGAGGGGACCACTCTATACAGCTGACCAGGGGCTGAAGGCAGAAAATCAGGACTGGGCGGAGGACGTGTTCCCTAAGTACAGCCTGGGGGATGGTCATATCCATCGAGCAGCAGAACGAGGAGGAGTGAGCCCCGGGATGAGGGATCCCATCTCATCGGAGTCTCTGCCAACCTGCCTCCACCTCCCTGCCCCAGCCACCAAGGCACCTCCACGGCCACGGCTGGCTAGAGGGAATGGGCACTGGGGAGGGGCAGTTCCCAGGGCCAACTGTGGAAGTCCACCAAGCCAGGGCCCTGAGGATCAGCCTCAGGGCCTGCCCCTTCGTAACTGCCTCTCCCCACCCCAAGAGGGTAAACTCGGGAAAAAGTGGCCAGAGGATAACAGGCCAACGGATTTAGACAAACATGTGCAGACACATCTTGTGTGATCTCTCTGGTCTCTCGGCCCAGATCCTGTGTCCCCCCAGCAGCTGGGGACCATCAAGTAGGGCCCACCATTCCTGGTTCAAGGTCTCACAGAAAGGGCACAGAGCAGTCAGTGGTGAGTGTGTGCCAGGTTCAGGGCTGGGCACTGAGGGTGCAAAGGCAACCACTCAGCCCAGCTGCTCACATCTGTACAAAGTGCTGGGGGCTTTTTTTTTTGACCATCTCTCTTCTCGTTCAATTCAAAACAAGCCCATGGGAAAGACGATATTGCCATCGTCCCCATTTCCCACATGCCCAGAGAGGGACAGTGCCTTACCCTAGGCCACACAGCTTATCAGGGTGCAAACCTGGCACACCTATCACCAGATACCCTAACCCAGGGAGGGCCACGCCCTCCCGCTCAGAGCCACTGCTCAGCTCCCAGAGCAACTCCTCCGAGAGGCTGAGGGGAGCAGAGGAAGGACTGCGAAGGATGACCTTCTGGGTGGGCAGAGGTCCTCTGGAGAGAGGGTAGGTAAGGATCGGCACACAGGCAGTCAGCCTGACAAGCTGACTGTGGCCGGGGGCACCCAGAGGGCACCCAGAGGCAGGAGCCAGCCCCAGCGTCACTGACTGAGGCTTCAAGGAGGGAAACCCGGCAGATGCCAGGAGCACTCCTGGTGACTCCACAATGGGAGAGCTGGTGAGAAATGCCCAAAGTCCCAGTGGCATCACAGAAGCCTGCTCTGTGCCCTCCTGCCAGACACCCGGGCAGCAGAAGGCATCCTGATCCGGGGTGGGGGTGGGGATGGCAGACGAGGGTCTGGTCTCCGGCTCGGCTGTGTGACTGTGCAAGTCTTGGCACCTCTCTGAGCCTGGGCTCCTCAACTGTGCCGCGGTGGAGCAGGACACACGACCCCCCACTGCCCCTGGGACGCACTGGGCACACAGTAGGCCTACCGGCCTGCTGGCACAATTACAGTTTTTGCCCTAATTGCTTCGTCTCTGCACTTGCCTTTAACGGACACGCCTGCCAGGAGGACAAATTTAACCACAGAAAGTGGAGCAGGGACAGGCCAAAGCCTGGGGGCCGGCTGGTGGATGTCCCTCCCCCCAGCACAGATCACCCTCCTCAGGCCAGTCTGGAAGCAGCCAGCCCAGCACCCTGGACTTCAACCCAGCTGCCAGTCGGCCTAGAGGAGGCCCCCGCTCCTGCGTCCTCAGCCTGTGACCGCGGCCCAGTGCACTGGGCAGTGAATAACCCGGGTTGGGGTGGGGTAGAATCGCAGCCACCCCTGCCCTCTGGGGATGGGGAGAAAAATGGAGGGAGCTCTATGAGGCCACCAGACAAATCTGGATATGGGCCCTGGGGAGTCAGCCTTTAGAAGGCTTGGGGAGACAGGAAGGGGTGGTAGGCAGATGGCAACCAACTGGGGATCCCAGAGAGCATCCACTGGGCAGGAGAGGGCAGGCAGGAGGGGACGGAGGGCTCCTTCCCAGCTCTGCCCCTCCCCTCCCTCCAGCCCCTCTGGGCATTCACAGCCTTCCCTGATTGCCTCTCACACCCGCCTCCCACCTGCACCTCGTCTGCTCTCTGCACTGCGCACTCCTATATTGCTTGTTTCCCCCCCGCCCAAATCACTCCCTGCCAGTCCACTCTCTCCCCTCTCCCCTCCGTCCTGACAGCGGGCCTCCAATGCCCCAGGCCCCAGTTTCCCGCCAGGACAAAAAGGCTGCAGTCCTGAACTGGGCAGCCTTGGCCTCAAGACCTCGTGAATAAAAGATGCTGGCAGTGGTGGGTCACTCAGGGACAGGTAGGACTGGGGCACAGGATGAGGGGGGTCACTCCTCCACAGTGGACACTACCCTCATTGGTCAGGGGTTCTTCTCCCTTTCCCCAGCCAGCAACTCACCAACCCCCCTGCACCTCTCCCCGGCAAGGCAGCCCCCTCCCCAAAACTTCAACCTCTGGGGTGACTGGCCAGGTCTGTAATGTCAGGAAAGGAAAGCAATTAGCAGGCACCTGGAGGGGGAGGAGTGGGGAAGAGAGAACGTAGAGGAGAGGAAGTGGAGGGGAAGGGGGAGGAGGGAGAGGAAGGGAGGAAGGGGAGTAGAGAAAGGCGGGGAGGAAGTAGGGGAGGAGGGGGGAGGGGAGAAGAGAGAAAGGGGTAGGAGGGAAAAGTGAAGGGGGAGGGGAGGAGAGAAAGGAGAGAAAGGAGGGGAAGGAGGGGAAGGAGGGGAAGGGGCCAGTAGGAGGAGGAGGGGAGGGCCGGGGAGGGGGGAGGGGGGAGGGGCGTCTGAAATCCCGCAACATCAAAGCCTTCCCAGCCGCAGAGCTCAGTCACGTGCTGGGCCTCGTTCCTCTCGTTCCTTCGCTGGGAGAAGCCGCTGGGCCTGGGGCTGCTGAAGGAATTTTAAAACGAGGCAGATTGCCTGGAATATTGGGGGGTGGGGGGTGCAGTCCGAGAGCTTTGTCTCAAGGCAGGTTTTGAAACCTTTCCCTCCAAGGAGGCTGTCAGGGCAGAAGGGGCCTCTGGTCAGCCGCTGGGCAGGTGGCCAAGGGCCAGGGCCACCCAGCGACGCCGAGCCCGCTGGTGGGAGGCCGGTGGCAGGGCCAGCCCAGTTATCCAGAGAAGCCGGAAATCCGGATTTTTTAGGTGAAGCCTTCCTCTTTTAATATTGGAGAGAGAGAGAGAGAGAAAGAACGAACATCACATGGGCCAAATAGGGCAAGTGCTGACCTGGGTTCATGACCCCAGTCTGCTGGGCTCCAAACCACTTGTATCCCAGGTGAGGACACCTGAGCCCCAGAGAGAAGAAGAGTCTTGTCAAGGTCAGCCTGGAGCCTCCAGGTCAGGCAGACAGGCGAGGGTCCCAGAGCCCGAGGGGCGCGCAGGGCTGTGGCTGATAGGGAAAGCCTTGGGCAGGGGATGGTGTCAGAACCCCATCCCCCGTCCGCGTCCAGCCGGGGCCCAATGCGCCCACCACTCATCTCCCCCAGACCTGCCCCTTGGCCTCCACTCAGCCTGCCCTCCCTGCCCACTTCTCACATTCCATCCTGACCCATCAGCCAACTCCTTCACTCCCTAAGGCCCCAGGCTCAGCTGCACTGTTACTCATTCACTCAGTTATTCATTCTGCTGTCTACTCCCACCCCACAAATAAGGCCAGGACGGGGGGCTATGGTTGGGACGGAGAGGCTGGGCTTCCAAGGAGGCAGCAGCTACCTCTGTGGAGTGGTTACTGGGGTGGGGGGTCTCTCCAAAGGAAGGTCCAGGGCAGGCAGCTAAGAACTCCAGGCAGAAGGTGATGGGGGGCTGAGTGTAAGGGCTGCTGGCGTCTAGAGGTAAGGCCGGGTGGGAGGTGGATGTGGGAGCCTCGGAAACCACACTCAGAAGCTTAGGAGATCTCTCTTGAGGACACTGGGAGCCCCTGGAGGTGTCTGAGCAGCAGGGAGGTCAGCTTAGATCCTCGCTGCCGCGGAGGTCCTTCGTTCCTCCACTTGTTCCTTCCACAAGTATTCACTGCACACGGACTCTACGCCAGGCCCCAGGCAGACGGAGGAGAGGCAGTCAACCAGGTGCCAGCCCTCAGGTGGTGGGGGAAGCCGTGTGAACACCACAGACACCACTGCAGGGTCAGAGGGCTGTGGTGAGGCCTGGACTGGGCGGGCAGGCGACTCGGAGCCCACCTGCAAGGAGAGGGCCGAGGGAGCGGCAGGTGCACAGACCCAGAGAGGAGACGAAGCAGGGCTTTTCCAAGTGTCAGTAGTAGACGTGGCTCGGCAGGCTGAGGTGACACAGCTTCCTGACTTTATCCCAAGGGCAATGGGGGGATTGCAGGAGGGAGCAGGACAACTGATGCTTGCAGGGTGAGGGGACCTGGCCGCATGCCTTGGCCCCCTGAAGGCCATCATGGGGTTGGAGGGAGGACTCCCTTTCTATCTGTAGAACCCGAGCAGATGGGCAGCTGTTCCTGCGGACAGACTTCATTTCCAGTTAAGAAAACTTTCTAGTGCACAGAGCCTTTTGGCTGGGCAGCCACACGGGCTGGTGCGAGCAGGCCTCAGACTGACGGGCTCAAAGTCCGGGCCCAGAAAGCTGGATGACCTCTGCGGGTCCCTCAACCTGAGCCCCAAGAGAGGAGCTACTGGGGGCCTCGAGAGAACCCCTACAATAGACCTAGCATGGCACTGGCCCCTGACCCCGGAGCCGGCATCACAGGGGCAGCTAAGGGGACAGTGGGGAAAGGGGTCAGTGCTTGGGGGGAGTTGCAGGGTAGCCCTCACTGAGCAGGAGCCTTGATGCCACCAATAACAACACTACAAGGTGTTATGAGCCCTGTTCTCCAAATGGGGAAACTGAGGTGGGGCTCCCACACCAGCGTTAGGACAGGCACTGCGGCTGGCAGAGACCACAGTCAGGGTCTCTGGAAGGGACAAGGACAGGGCAGAAGGGCCCCAGAAGAGGGGCTGCTCTGGGACAAAGCCTAAGAGAGCATCCAGAGGGTGGGCAGCTTTCTCCTCAATCCTGGACAATCCACGGACGGCTGGGAGTGGGGGCTGACATGTGCCCAGCCCCGGGGAAGGTGGAGCTCAGGAGACCAATCTCTATACTCAAAGAGCTCCCACCCCACTTGCCAGCCACCAACGACCCTCCTTTTACAGATGAAGAAACCAAGGCAAGGAGAGGATGCTTTACCAAGGTCACCAGCCAATGAGAGGCAGAGCCAGGTGCCAACCCTCTGTACCCTGATCCTTCATTAGTGGGATTCCTGGATGTCTCACGTTGGGGGTGGGAGTGTGAAGAACGAAAGGAAAGGGAAAAGGAAAGAAATTGGCACTGCTGGTGGTCCTGGCCCAGACAGCCTCTCCCAGGGCACCTCTCCACCATCCTCAGCCTATGGAGCACACAGCCCCCTCCTGCCTGGCAGCTCCGGAATGACTTCTTCACTGGGTAGAAGCCCTCCTGCTCCAGCACTGAGGCCCCACTTGGCTTAACCCCAGCCTCCAGCCCTGCACACAGTAGGAGGTTCCTAAACACTGGGGTGAATTATTCGTGGAAACCCCAATGTGCTAAGTCCTGTAACACATGATCCTTTTTCTCCTCACCACCCCATCCTATGAGGGAGTGGGTGGAGAGTATGTTATTCATACCATTGTACAGAGGAGGAAACTGAGGCCCAGAGAGGTCCAGCCACTCCCCTCAGTCACAGAGAAGCAGTGACTTACAGCCAACACACAGCAGAGACCCAAGCACCTTGCATTTTGACTCACGTCACTTTCACCACAACCCCTTACGCAGCTATTACTGTGTCCCCATTTTCCAGACGGGGACCTGGATGCACAGAGAATTTAGGTAACTTACTTGCCTGACAAGCAAGGGCACTGGGATTCAATCCCAGGCTGTGTGGCCCCAGTCTACACCTTTAACCACCTTCTCCCCTTATCAGCCTCCTGGTGAGGGAGGAAGCGGGACTCACACCCTGGCTGGTCTCCGAGGCCTGTGCCATTTCCACAAAGTCACTGAGGGGACCCTCACGGATGCCAGGGGGTTGGCCTGTGGATGAGAGGTGTGCACAGCTCCGAACTGGCTCAGGCCAAAGGAGGAGGAAGAGGAGGGGGGAGGAGGGCGTGAGGGAAAGCAGAGGGGGAGGGAGAGGCAAGAGAAGGGGGGAGGGGGGAGGGGGAAAGGACAAAGGGGAAGCAGAGGGGGAGGGAAGGAAGGGAGAAGAATGTGAAGAGGGGGCCCCTCTCCCTCAGGGGCCACATTCCAGCCCAACGGGGACCAAGGCCCCAGCCCCCTCTGTGCCAGGGAAGATCTGCCCAGTCCCCCTGCCGCTAGAACATCAAAGCTGGTTCCCGGCCAGCCCCAAGGTAGCGTCCTTTGAGGTTTGGCAGAGATGGGGCCATATTTCAGGCTGATAAAAAGCAGGCTGCAGCCACCCCCTCCTGCCCAAGAGCCCCATCTGGATTGTCTACTTAATACCCCATTACGGAAGAAAATATACAGTCAGCTCCCGCTGGCCTCAGCTGCCCATTCCTCCCTCCCTCGGAAAAGATCAAAGCTGTGCTAGATTCCCGCCCAGGAATTCCGTAACCAGAACACAGGCTGGGGGAGAGGCAGGTAGAGTCCAACGCAGTGGTGCCTCCAGAAACTGGGGAGGCTGGGCAGGTGCAGGTGGCAGCAGGCTTCCAGGTGGGTGCTGGGGTGGCTGGCTCAGGAGCTTGGCGGGGAGAGAGCCCTGGACTTTGTGTGTGGAGGGGGAGGGTCACATCTCACCCTGGGTCCTGGGTGCCTACCTGGCCAGCACCACCCACAGTGCTCCCCCGAGCCCTCCCTTCCCACCGCCCCCTTGGCTCACAAAGCTGGCTGCCTTTATGTCCATGATGCCCTCTGAGATCTCCCCGGCCCCACTGCAAGCGCTGGGGGCGAGGGACAGCTACAGATCAACCCGTATCTGCTGTAATCAGCACATCACAGCTCAGGCTGGCTGCGGCCCAGGCCTATGCCAGGTAGGCACTTGGATGAACATTTCAGTGTCATAGCAATACTGTGAGGTGGGCAGAAGCATCTCACAGCTGGGGAAGCTGAGGCACAGGACTTGGGTGACTTGCCCAGGGTGGCAAGCAGCTGCACGTTGGGGCTGCCCAGTGTCCATTCTTCCATAGCGAGGCACAAGATTTCCACTGAGGAACACCCTCACTTCAGGGTGGTCTTGGTGGGATGTGAACCAGGTGTCAGCCTCCCCAGAGAAGCTGACACCATGTCCTATACAGTGGGGGCAGGCACTGGACCCTCTTCCAGGCTGAGTCCCCGGAGTCTCCAGCTAACCTGTATAGCTTCTACCAGCGGCCCCATGCCCTAGGGTCTGTCTCCATGGCTTGTGCCCTTTCGAAACCAAGGAAATAAGTTCAGAGAGGTCCAGAGACCCACAGAAGATGCACAGCCCCTGGGGAGCTCTGGGCACACAATAAACCCTTTCCCTGGTCGCCAGTATGGAGGGAGAGACAGCAGGACCTTTACTGCACACCCTCTGGGTCCTAAAACACAACCAGAGCAAATATCAGCCCCGCTCTTCTAGCGCTGTCTCCTGGGCCCTAAGGCTGTGAGTGAGTTTTAGTTAATGAGCTCGGCCAATTCCCTAATTCATACTAGGTAGTGGCTGACCCCTTCCTCCTGATGAGGACCACACCCCTCCTCCCTCCCCTGTATCTCCCTGCCTCCTTCTCAAGAAATGGCACTGTCAGGACTTCCCTGGTGGTCCAATGGTTAAGAATCCGCCTGCCAATGCAGGGGACACGGGTTTGAGCCCTGGTCCAGGAAGATCCCACATGCTGCGGAGCAACTAAGCCTGTGCGCCACAACTACGGGGCCTGCGCTCTAGAGCCCGCGAGCCACAACTACTGAGCCCACGCGCCTACAGCCCGTGCTCCGCAAGAGAAGCCACCGCAATGAGAAGTCCATGCACCGCAACGAAGAGTAGCCCCCGCTCCCTGCAACTAGAGAAAGCTCGCGCACAGCAACAAAGACCGAACACAGCCAAAAATAAATAAACAAATGAATAGATTTATTAAAAAAAAAACAAAAACGGCACTGTCATCTACCTGGGGCACCCCACCCCCTCAACCCACAGCATTCTCCCTGGTCTTCCTATGTCCCCCTCCCGGTCACTCTCCACACTGGCCATCCCATCAGTCTCTCTACACTGTACATCAAACCAAGCCTCCCCCAGCTCCCAGGAGAGACCAAACTCCTTGCCTGGGATGGACACCTGGCTTGCCCTCAAGTCCATGTCATTATTTCCCCAGCAGCTGTTTAACTGACACCTGTGGGATGAAAGGATGGATGAAGCCCAGTTCCTCAGCACATGTTGTTCCAGAGCTGGGGAATCTCTGTCCTGTCCCCGCGCCCCTCCCATCCATCCTTCCAGACCCTGGCCTCCCCATTCTCTGGTCTTCATCCCTTTGGTCTGACAATGACCCTTGGCCAGGTGTCATCGCTGGCATGTCATCAGCCTCCCCATGGCCGGAGCTCTCTGAGGACCAGGTGATGTCTCCCCTTCATCTGCCTCCCCACGTCCACCCCACATGGGGCCTGGCCCTCAGAGGCGCTCAAATGCTGGAAGGCAGGAAGAGCCTCTCAGGAGGGATGCTCGAGGCACTGGCTGCCCCACGGGCATCCCATCAGAAATCAAACGCAGAGGCAGGGGTGCCCCTGGGGGCTCGGGGGCCTCTGCCCCCTCACGGTCCACTCAGATCCCTCAGATCCCGGCCTCCACCCCCCTTCTCCACTGGCGATGGAGCAGCAAGTGCAGGGCGAACCAAGCAATTTTCCAGACCTAGTGGGGCTCGGCAAGACAATCTGAACATGGGACAAACCTCTGGCCTCTGCGAGGCGGCAGAGCGAACAACGTGAACACAGTGGCTGCTGCGGTCCCTACAGCCACCCCCACCCACCTCGAGCAGAGAGCTCGGCTGGTCAGGAGATGCTGCGCACGGCCGCCAATTCCCCGGCTCAGCGGAAAGCCTCCATTTTGCAGGGAGAAATTAATGAAAGGGAGAAGCCTGGGAAATTACGAGTTGCCACCTGCAATTTCTCCTTCCAAGGAAAGTGGCGCAATGGCTGATTAAAGCAGCAGCCGCCCTGCCCGGCTGGGCCAGCAGCTGAGGACCTTGTCTGCCTGCTAGAAGGCAGGTGGGAAGCAATGGGGGGTGGATTGCTAGGGGACCCCAAGCTTATACAGCACCCCCTGGGAACCTCCCAACTGAGGAAACCTCCAGCTGAGAGAAACTTCCTTGCCCCCTTTATCAACAGGCAGTCGGTGGGCCTCTGTTGTGACCCATGGAGCCCCATGGATTAAAAGTACACCCCCCTCTCCACCCCAGGGTGCTGGTTCTTCGCAGGCCAGTGGGAGAATTAGGGAAATGGCACTGATGGGGCCTGGGGCTGTGCTGGGTGTCTCTACCTACTGAGTCCATAATGCCACTGGGATGAAGCCATCGTGGCCATTTCACAGACCAGGAAATGGAGGCTCAGAGACCAACACTTGTCCGAGGCTGAGGACGAGGGAGAGCCAGGGCTGGGTGCCAACCCAAGCCATTTGGTGGCAACAGTGGGACTCTGCTGACAGCAGAGGGCAGCTCCTGAGATGAGCTGAGGGAGGACAGTTGGACAGGACACACACTGCAGTAGCCACGACTTGCATCTGACGAGTGGCACGGAATTGTCAAATCACAGCCGTGCTCCCTCCCTGCCTGGTCACCACCCCAACCTTCTCCTTCCATAATCAAGCCAAGTTCCCTGATCCTGGCCTGCTTTCTGTATCCAGGGCTAGGGCAGTAGACAACTCAGAAGGATGACTGCAGAGCCACTGGTCTAGGTCCCACTGCCCCACCTAATCTGACAGGAGCCAGACCATTTCTCTCTTCCAACAGCCCACAGATCTCCCTCAGATCTCAGCCCTCATCAGCATATGAATTCAGACTAAGGTGTGAATGACTGATACGAGCTTCATCTCCCCTCCTCTAGGGTTTATGCATTTGGAGGCACTAAACTTGACTTCCTAACTGTGAGGATGATGGTTCACACAGGTGAAGAGCCCCCTGAGATAAGAACCTGGGACCTCCACTCCTGGCACCAAGCATCAAACACAACAGAATGCAACCACCCCAGAGGAAGACCAGGTCTCCTCTGCCAGCTCATCCTCTTTGGCTGTGCATCTTAGGGTAAGCCCCACGACCTCTCTGAGCCTGAGTCTCCTCTCATCCTCCCCTCTCCAACCGTGTGACTCCAGGCAAGTCACTCAGCCTCCCTGGGCTCCAGCTCTGAGAGCCAGGAGGCAGCCTGCTGTGATATCCTTCAGAAGGCAAACTTTGAGGCACTATCTCCCAGCTCCACGGCCCTGGCCGTATATTATTATAATGGCCTTGGCCAATAGGGGTGCAGGCTATTAGAATGAGTTAAGACCAGATTAATCTGCTTAAAAAAATATGCCTGGTTTTTATGCTGTGTATTCCCTCCTAACAACTCAGGCTCCTTCCAGGCCATTATCTCGTTTTATCGTTAATTCAATTCCATAAACATGTATTAAGTGTCTATTATGTGCAGAACCCTGGTCTGGTAGCTGGGGTGGGGTGAGGGGGCTATGGTGCGGGCAGCCCCAGCCCCCAAGGTGCCTACAGTCAAGCAGGGGACCCACCTGACCCTCAGATCTCAACTGGGCCAGGAAGCGAGTGAGCCAGAGCTCAAAGGAGGGAGGTGCTCACCAACCTGGAGGATATAGGGATGCTTCCTGGAGGAGGGGGCCCATGAAAACTGGGATTGGAGATAGCAACATGTAACATGGACAGAGGGCCTGCTATGTGCCAGGTACTGTTCTCAGCACTTTACACACAGAGACTCAATCCTACCAACAACCTAGGGGGTGAGCACTAATGTCACCCCCATTTCACAGATGAAGAAACTGATGTTCAGAGGGGTGATTTATTAGAGGTCCCAAGACGAAGCCATGAAATCTAACCACAGAGTCTGGGCTTTGACCTCTCTGTAGGACCCCCAGTGCCCAGAGGGTGCCTGAAGTGGAGGGCGGGCACATAGCATCCAGGAATGAATGAAGGAGAGAATGGAGGGAAGAACACTGAACCCCAGCCACAGGCCAGAACTGAGTCTGGTCCTTCCAAGCAAGGCCTTGAAGGATGGTTGGATTTGGGTGAGCAGAGATGAGGTGGGGCTGGGGGAGGGCTCCCCTGGGCAGGGCCACTCGGGAAGAAGCAGGACCGTGAAGTCAGTCAGACCTGGGTCCAAATCCTGGCTCCACCTCACTGGCTGGGTGATCACACACTGTTACTTAACCTCTCTGAGCCTCAGTTTCCAGCTCTGTGAAAATGGGGACGGTAACACCTGCCTTGCTGGGCAGAGGTGAGGATGAAATGGGCTGGGGCTGCCCACTTGTACCCAGGGTGGACACTGGTGCCTGCAGCCTGGGTAGAGGAGTGACAGGACACACCAGAGAGGCCAGCTGGCCCAGACCACTGGCGTGGGAGGCCATGTCAGAAGCATGGACCATGGACCTCAGAGAGGTGGCCCAAGACTGGACTGGGGGGAGCAGGTAGCACATGACCATTACGTAAATGAGAAGACAGGTAAAGTGGGACCCAGCAAATGCTGCGTGACAGTCACTGGCTCCTTCTCCTGTTCTCTCAAGGATGTATAGACAGCAAACAATCCCCAGGGGCCCCCACCTGCCCTGTCAGCCTGGAGGGAACAGGGTAGAGGCCGGACAAGCAGAAACAAAGGACTGTGAGCCTGGAAGCTGCCAGAAACCAGAGCCCACAGTGGCCACATGCCAGGACCACAGCAACAGACCACATGCCAGGAGCTCCGATCCATCACCCAGGCCCTCTGCAAGCACCCGTGTCCTGGTCCTCCCTGCTCTGGCCTGCCCACTTCCCCAGCCTCCTTCCTTATCATTCCCTTTCTCTCTGCACCCAGCAGCCCCCAGGCTCCCGGGCCTCCCCATGTTCAGGAGTTCCCACCCCTACACCTCCAGTACAGCCCTAACCCTACCCCTGTCCCTCTACACCTTTGCCCGCAGTACCCTCTTTGCCTGGAAGAATGTGTGCTCTTCCTTCTAGTCTCATCATAGACAGTTTTTCCTCTGTGAAACCTTCTGTGTGACCCCACCTCTGGCCCACAGACACGGCAGGAGGGGGCTCCTCTACATTCTTACAGCCCTTCACATTCCGCTCAGTGGAAGCAGAGCAGCAAGTGACAAGGAATGCAGCTTTGAGTTCAAGTCCAACTTTTCATGAATTAGCTGCAAGTTCCGTCACCTCTCTGAGCCTTGCTGTCCTCATCTGTAAAATGGGGTAATATTGGCACCTCACAGTGTGGTGGTGAAGATGAAACAAGAAAAGCATAAGACAATTGCTTGGAATAGTGCCTGGCTTTTATCACCATCAGGATGCTCTGAGGCTGCAGTCCACAGAGCTAACTCCTCACTGATCCTAATCTCCATTCCTCCCAGCCCTGTCTCCCCAGTGCCCTGCACAGGACCTGTGCCCAGCTGCTGCTCGATCAAAGGGCAGAACAACTCTGCCTGGAGCAGCCAGGAAGGCTTCACAGAAAAAACAGTACCTATTGAGGTTTTGAAGGATGCATAGGAGTTTTCCAAGAAGGGCACAGACAAGGAGAAAACTCCAGGCAGAGAAAACTGCTTCAGTTGGAGCCCACAGGCCTCAAATGCCACACTGAGGAGTGTGGACTTTATCCTAGTGGCCATAGGAAACAAATTTTTTAAGTAGGGCTATGGCAGTCACCTGATATTCATTCACGAAACATTTGCTGAGGGCTTACTACGTGCCAGGTACTGGGGATACTTTGGAAAATAAGACGAATGTGGTCCTGGGGCCACAGAGCTGATGTTCCAGTGGAGGAAGACAAGACAGTAACAGGGATTCTCATAAATAATTCACTGATTCCAGCTGTCTGGAGGGTTCAGCTGGAGAGGTAAGTGGTGCTATGAGACCACTGACAATAACAGGAATCCAGCCTGGTGTAGGTGGGAGCTCTGAGGAAGTGGTGTTTCAGCCAGACCTTAACAACAGGGCGTTAGCAGAGAGAGGAGGGGACAGAGCGTGAAGAGAACATCCTAGGCAGACTGAACAGCACGGGCAAGGTCCTGGGGTGGGAAGGAGTGTGGCCTACAGGAGGAAGCGGTGGCCTGCATGGCTGGAACATGACAATGTGGCACCGGGTGGCAATGGGGTCTGGAGGGGCAGGGCCTGGGGGCTGAGGTGAGCAGTTTGGATTTTATCCCTCAGGCAATGGGTAGCCAGGCTGGGAGCCTGAGAATGGAAGATTGCCAGGTCCTGGTTACCCTGCAAATTCCTGGACAGGGAGCAATGAGTCAGCCCCAACAGGTAGATTTGTGGTTTGAGACACTCCCACACCGGGAGCCCGGAACCTCCCACCGCCCAGCCCACAGGCCCGCCTTCTCCTCCCCAGCAGAGTGGCCTCGGGCAGATTGATGGGGTGGAAACCCTCTCCGGTTGTGTCTTGGGTGACAGTGGCTCATCAGTGCTTGAGGAAATACAGCCTGGAGGGTGGACCGGTTAGGAGCCGCACAGCTGGCCAGAGCAGCGTCCGCTCCCCTCAGGACGGTGGACACAGAGGGCGAGAAGACGGGGAGCAGCGGGGAAGGTGGTCGGGCTGTGCTGCCGCTCCAGAACCAGCAGGCCGGCTCCCCGACCTGTAGCTGGCGCCACGCCAGAGGCCCCGCAGGGACAGCAACTGGGCCTGTGGTCAGGGAGACCGAAGGGGTCTGTGAATGCTTCATCTCCTGGCACCAACACCAGCCCTGAGCCCCTCACCCCCCTATGCAGGGGGCGGGGAGAGGCAGCGGGTGGTGTTGTGTACGAATGGGTGCTCTGGCTCTCACACCCCGTCGCTGGAGGGCCATGCCTGAGGTCCCGGGCCTCTGCGTGCCTGTTTCCTCATCAGACAAATGGGAATGTTTCTGCCTCAGAGGGTGGCTGCAAGGCTCAAACCAGATTCTGGAGTGACTGCCTTTCACTACGAGGCCAGGAGGATCGGGCCCTCCTTCGGCAGCTGCGAGCCCAGAGGAGCTGCCCGTGGTGCCCTGCCAGTGCCCCACAATGTCTTGGGCAGGAGGGAGGCGCAGTAAAGGGCGTGGAGGGGAGCCACACGGACCCAAGTCCAGCTGAGGAACCTGTGGGGGGCCTCAGCCTCCTCCCCTGCAAAGCAGGAACACAAACACCTTCAGCCCAGGGCTGTGGTGTCAGGTAAGAGCAAGGAGATGTAATCCCAGGCACAAAGCAGGTGCACAGAACCTGCCACCTGTCCTCCTGACTCTGCCTCTTTTCCCCGTTTCTCTTGTAACCCCCTGAGCTGCAGCCCTGTACAGTCAAGACGGTGTTAGCCTCCTAGGCACATGGGTTACCCAGAAACTGGGACTCAAAAAGGGTCTCCTCCCTGAAGTGGGTACTGAGGGTTTGCATTTTAGAAGAGGAACTTGGACAGGGCAATAGTTATGCCCAAGGGATGAATCATTAATGGTAAAATTTCTGCCAACTGGCACAGACAAGGGAGGAAGTCACTGAAGGCTGGGGAAAGACCTTCCTAGGATTTTGAAATCACCTTGTAGAGATGGGCAGTAATTTACAGGGTATGCACTATATGGCTGGCAATATACCAGGCACAGGGGCCGTAGAGAAAATGGAGAATCTCAGATATCTAGGAGGTGCCCATCAAGAATGAATGAATAAGCAGGTGACTGGGGCTTAAAGGATCAAGGATTCCACCACTGGCTGTTTCCTGCTGGTTAGTAGGCTGCCTGTCTGGCACCAGGACGGCACACTCAGCCACGGCCCCGCCTGCTCTGGCCAAACTTGGTGGGAATGGGATCCTAATGGATGCAGAAGAGGCGAATCCCTTGGCTGGATTTGACCTTATAAATGGGGGTCTGACAAAGCCAGGCCAAGTGGGGCCCCAGGCCTTAGAAGAATCCATGAAGGGAGCCATGAAGGTGGGCGCAGGGGACCCGGGGTTGAGGGACCTTCAATTCTGGAATCCTCTCTCCTTGCCCTGGCAAAACAAGTGTCAAGACCGAAGCCCAAGATGACAGCCCACGTTCACGGCCACCACCATCCTCATTACCATCCCCCACTGTACACCATGGGGACAGACAGACCATGGCTGCCCTGGCTCAGCCATCATTGCTGTGAAGCCCCACTCCTCCCATCCCTGCTCTGAGCCTCGGGCTCCTCGTGTGAAAGATGTAAATGGTCACCCCGGCCATGAAAAGCCAGGAGGCCACAGATCCCCGGAAGCTCACGGAGCATCTCCTTCCCCTCCCCATGTCTGAGCAGGACGTGAGGGCATGGGGTGCCTAGCTCCTGGCCTCCAACCTCCCCATACCCCTGCCCCACATCCCAACGCCCGGGCCTCCGAGCACATGTCCACACAGCTCAGGGGAAAGGTGCCCGCGGGACAGCTGGATTTGGGGACAGGTGTCAGGTGTGGGTCATCAGTCCCTGTCCAGGAATGTTCAGGAAAACCAGGTTCTTGCAAACTTTTCTGGCTCCCCTGCCTGGCTCACACCACCACCACATATGGCCCCTGGACAAGCCTCTTAACTTCTCTGGGCCTCAGCTTCCCCACCTGGGAGTGCA
The DNA here is from genome assembly GCF_008692025.1 of Phocoena sinus. Lineage (NCBI taxonomy): Eukaryota > Metazoa > Chordata > Mammalia > Artiodactyla > Phocoenidae > Phocoena > Phocoena sinus. Next base: position 6,838,411 of record NC_045772.1, on the reverse strand, counting down.
GGTGATAATGCCCCCCTGTGGGTGGTGTCCAGAGCATCTTCGGTGCCTGGCACTTGGTAGGTCTGCGATGACTAGAGGTGGCTGCTGGGACGTGGGTGGGTTTCCTGGTGCGTGGCCCGACTCCAACCCCACTGCTGCCGAGCCCCTGGGGCCGATGGTATGCGGCTGAGCAGGTGCGCTTACCAAGGCTTCTGAGAGCCCGAGGTGGCCCGCAATCACCCAGTCCAATATGGCATCATCTCCCCAGGTCAGAGAGGAGCCCACAGCTGCAAACAGAGCCCTGCCCAGCAGGCACCCTCCTCCTCACCGTCTGGGCCTCAGTCATGCTCCTGCCTCCCGTAAGGCCCCTCCTCATATCTAACCCCACCCGGCCAAATCCTGCTGCCCTTCATGGCTTACGCCCAACACCATCCCCTCCAGGGGTCTTCTTGATCATCCGCCAGAATTCTTCTTGCGTCCTTGGGACACCTCCAGGGCACCGTTAGGACCCTGGCTCTAACCCTGGATAATTCCTGGGCACCTGAGATTCACAGCAGCCTAAACAGAATTCTGTTCTGTAAACACAGCAAGCTTAGTCTCACCCCAGGGCCTTTCCACATGCTGTTCCCTCTTCCTGAAATGCTCTTCCCCGAGACCTACACATGGCAATCTCCTTCCTGACCTTTACCTCTCAGCTAAAATGTCACTCTCCCAGGCAAAAGCAGGGGCTCTGTCTGTTGTGTGCAAAGCTGTACCCTTTGCACCTAGAACAGTGTCTGCAGCGAGGTGGATACAGGGAAGCAGGGATGTTCTACTCCTGAAGGGCCCCAGGCTCCTGCTGGGGCTGGTTCCACCGACGGCCACCCCAACATAGGGGGAGACCTGTCCACTAACCCAAGGGCGTAAAGACAGACTTGGAGGTGACGTGGTACGTATCTGAAACTGGCCGGAACCCATCCCTCTGCATGCGTGCTCTGGGGCAGACACCTAATGTGAATTGTTTCTGTCATCAGGACACAGAGGGGCTTGACACAGACCAGCTGCCGTTGCCGGGGACAGGCTGCTGGAGCGCCGATGGGCTCTCAGCAAAATTGATGACCGTTGTCAGAAAATGATTTCCCCGTGGCCCGACGCAAGGCCTAGGAGGAACTCAAATCCCAGGCAGTGATGCCTCCCGGGGCGGGTGGGCGGGCGGCCAGGCAGGCAGCCAGACAGGCGCCTGCACCTGGCCCAGCTGTTTCCCAGGGCCGGGGAGCCCGCAGTTCTCAGGCGAGAAGAGGAGCCGGCAGGGCCCACACCCGGGAGGCCCGCATCCAGGGAGCCCTGCCTCCCCGCGATGAGAGTGTGGGCTCCTGCCCGTACCCCTTTTAATTCACTCTGTATATCCAAGCCCAGTGCAGAGCCTGGCACAGTGCAAGCACCCAGAGAATGCTTGTTGAATTAATGAGCAAATAAATGACAATTCTAAAAAGCTTCAGAGGATAGCACACCAGCATCTAGAGAAGAGATTTGCCAATTGACAAGGAGAGCAAAGGGCATGGGAGTCTGGCCACCCAGTGCCTGCCCATCCACGCACGGACCCAGTGAGGGAGGGAGAGACTGCATGGCGGGAAACAGCAGAAGGAGACCCCCATCACAGTCTACCCTGGGCCAGAACCCACCTCCCAGCCCTCCCGACACAAAGTCTGCAGCTCATACCAGAGGTGTCCAGGCAGAGGGAACCATGCGAGCAAAAATATGAAGACAAGAGATCGCATAAAGAGAGGGGCTCAGACTTTATCATTTATCCGAGTAGCAGGGGACCGGGGCAGGTTCTGGGATGGGAGTGACCAGGCCACATTCGCATGCTAGACCAGAAAGGTCATGGAGTAGAAATAGGACAGAGGCTGCAAAGTGACATGCACGTTTCTAGGGTCAGGGTGGTGACGAGGTGCCCCGAGGAGGCTCCCAAATGCTGACCCTGTGAAAATGTGACACCCAGAAGTGCACAAGTGTGGCGAGTCTCACCTCAGCTCAGACCTCTGGACTCATGGGGCCTGCATTTCACCCACCCCCAGGGCCATCTCCCAGCCGGGGGACACTGCAGCCACTCAGTAAACACAGACTGATCCAGAGATTAACCTGTTGGTGCCAGGAGGATCAGAGGAGCCTGGAAGGGTGAGGCAATCAGAGGCTCCCCACCTGTGCCCTGGCCCAGCCAAACCACACCTGCTCCCCGATCGGTGCCTTTGCTGCGGCTGTGCCCTCTGCCTGGAATGGCGTCTCTTCCTGTCTGGGCAACTCTTCCCTCAAGACGCCCAAACGTCCCCTTCTCCAGGAAGCCTCCCTTGACCCCAGGGCTGGGTGCCAGCCTCCTCTGGCCCTTGGTGCTGAGCCCTCCCCAGCATTGATCCCCTGGGTGGGGTCATTATTCATCTGTACACCTCCAGCTCCACTGGTGAGCCCCACATCTGGCCATCACAGGTGCCCAGGGCCCTGTCCAACCCTGACACCTAGCAGGGGCTCTGAAACAGCAGGGAGAGGTGATGAGCACAGGGTCCCCCTTGCCCGGGAATCCTCTTCACTGGCTGCCAGCAGCCTCAGGGGCGGCCCAGGCAGAATTCCCTCCCGCCAAATACACAAAGCCGCACCTGTGCCACGGCCCGAACACAACCCGTGAAAACCTCAGTCCCAGCACGAAGTCAGCAACCCTGCCCATCTCTGCTGTCCCCTCCTTCCAGAATATTTGGGGCAGTGGCCTTTCCCTTCCACTACTCCCCACTGATCCCGGGGCCCAGAAGAACAAATGCTCACATCTGCTGGGCTAACACGGGCTCCACAGCCTAGTACGCATTGCCCCCAATGGTCAGATGAGGAAACTGAGGCCCGAAGACAGATCATCTTTCCCGGTCCTTTGCCCATGGAAACAGCAACTCTTGGCTACAGGGGCTCCCAGAGGGACTGGAACCATCCATGACTATTTCTGCCTCACACTCAGCCCTCTTCAGCCCACCTTTTCTTTCTGAAACCAGAATCTGATCACATCGGTCCCCTGCTCAAGTGCCATCGATGGCTCCCACTGCCTCCAGGACCGCGTCCCAACTCCTTGGTTTCCAGCCCCTCTGGGGCTGGCACCTGAACTTCCTAGTGGCATCTCCATCACTCTCCCCAGTCACAGCCAAGCGTCGCCCCTCCCCCAAATGCTGGGTGTCCTTTCCCACCTCTGAGCCTCTGTGCCCACCCGCTTCTCTCCCTGGATGTCCCCCGCCCCCCCCACCTTCACTGCCAAGGGGACTCTGACTCACCCTTAAGGCATCAAAGGTCCCACCCCTCAACAATCTTCCCAGACGCCCCCAGTCCCAGGGAGCACCGGCGAGACCATCTGTCTGTCTCCTGAGCCCATAGAGCGCTCCTCATGCCTGGCCTGACCTGACCCACCCCTCCCTCACTGGCACACCCTCAGCATTTGCTGAAATGAATGAATTATCTCATTTAGCCACAGAGCACGCCCAGCTCAAATGCTGGCAGTTCGGCCAAGAGCCCTCATGTGGAAATCACCACAATGAAGGTGGCAGTATTTCACCTCGCCCAGAAATTTACTGTAAATTCTCAAGTCTCACCAGAATGTGCGTGTGTGTGTGTGTGTGTGTGTGTGTGTGTGTGTGTGTGTGTGTGTTGGGGGGAGGGGGCAGTGCCGGGTGACCGAGCTTCAATTTAAACTGAGATGACAGAAATTCTCCTCCTCCTCCAAACGCGTCCGGCCCATCAAGCTCACCCAGGCCCTTCCCCAGTGTCGCCTCATTAGCCCCTCACCACCCTGTGAAGTAGGTGGGCAGGGAAACAATACCCCCATTTCACTGAGGTGGAAACTGAGGCTCAGAGAGGCCAAGAGACCAGTGGGTAGTGTGACGCCCCAAATGAAAGGCTCTGCTCTCTCCTCACTGTTGGGTCTAGGCAGGAAAGGGCATGTTAGATGCAGCAGTGGAGCACCTGGGTGGGAGTCTGCGGGCCTTTCCCACGGCCTGGAGGGGGAGGGGCGAGCCAAGGTGGGCACGGGGTGACCCCTCCCTCACAGACCTGAAGAGAAAAATGGCAGCAAGCCAGCGGGCCCCAATTAAGTATCTGGCTTCAAAGACACCCATAAGCCAAGAGGAGCCAGATTCCACTAGAGCCCGGGCAGGGAACCATCCCAGCTCCACGCCATGCGTGCCCGCCCATCCCCTGGCAGCCCCGTTGGCCATGCTCCCAGAGCCCCACGGGGCAGGCAGGCCCGGGCAGCCTGGGCCCCACACTGAAGGCCCCTACCAGCCCCGCACAGGGATGTGCCAGGGGGGGCTTGGGCCCTGACCCCACCACCAGCCCCAGCCCGCTTACCTGCCAGAGGCCCAGACCATGGCCACAGGCCCTGCTGGGGCAGCCCAGGCCCCACCCTGCTCACCAGGCCTTATTTGCATATGCTAATTAGCTGCACATCCCTTGCTCCCCTTGCCAGCTTGTTTGGGGAACGGCTGGATCCGGCTATACCTGTACCGTGCTGATGTCACGCAGAGCTATTTCCAGCCTGGTTGCCATGGAAACCACAAGGCCTCAGCTCCAGTTAGGAGTTCAATATATAATTTACTTACTCCCCCATCCCCCCAGCCCCACCCCAAAGAGACTGGGGCGTACAGGGAACAATCGGCTAAAATATACAACAACACCCTCCACTTTCCTTGGCCTGTGAGGGGAGAGGAAAAGGAAGGAGGAGGGGGCCATGTGGCACAGCAGAACGGTAAATCCATTCTGGAAGAAGGGGGGATGGCAGAGAGGAGAGAAATGCTTTCCTCATTAAGAGGAAAAACAGAGGCTGGCATTTAGGGATGATTCCAGAGAGCGGGCTCAGCCCTGGTGAAGGGGGCAGGATGGGGCCTCTACCCAGTGACCCCAGCACTGCTTGGCCAAGCTTTCATCAGGGGCCTCCAGCGAGGAATGACTCCAGACTGAACCATCAGGCTGCAGGTGACCAGCTTCACTCTGTGAGACCTCAGGGCTTGGGAGTGCACTGCTATCTCGGGTGTTGCCAGGGCCTGCTGTTCAGAAGCTATCCCAAGAAAGGGGCATTGGCCACCTCCAGGCCTGAGTGTGCAGGATACCCCCGATCCATTGCCTAGCCAGCTGGGGCCTGGTGCCATGAAGTTGGCCAGGGGTGGCACTTGCCCAACAAGGTTTAGGGCCCTTCCATTCCCCTGGCCTGAGGTCCAGCCAGCTCTGTTCTACAGGCATTCACTGACATCAGCTCCATGCCATGCCCTGTGAGGGACACTGGGGGTGCGGGAGGGCTGAGACATAGCCCCACAAGCAGGGACACCCCAGGCTGGGTGGAGGAGGACAGATCCTAGCACCAACAAGGTCTACACTGAGTGACATGAGCACAGGGCTATGGGGGCACCAGGTGGTGTGTGACCTTTGGGGACAAAGTCAGAGAAGGTTTCCTGGAGGAGGTGCTAGCCTGAGCTAAGACTTAAAAGAGTGAGGACTTGGCTGGGGGGCTGGGGGGAGTGCATTCCAGGCAGCAAGGACAGCATGAATGAAGACCATCACAGGTGTTCCTATGGTCCTGCCCTTGTGCCCCACAGGCAGGGAGACCTGAGGGCTGCGCCCACCTGCAGTGCTCCAAGCTCGAGTTACCCCAGACCGCTCCTGCCTGGGCAGACATGGAAAGCCATGGGGGCCTCACTGTACGTGTGTGGAGGGAGACACAGGGCCCTAATTCCAGGTCTTTCTCTCTCCTCCACACTCCATAGCCCTTTGGGCCTGGCCACATTAGGACCCAGAGGGGCTCTGAGCAAGCCACTCCCTTTCTGACCTTCAGTTTCCTCCCCATAAAATGGGGAAACTTCATGCACCCCAATTGCTCACAGCAGCATTATTCCCAATAGCCAAGGTAAGGATGCAACCTAAGTGTCCACCAACAGATGAGTGGATAAAGAAGACACGGTATATATACACAACGGCATACTACTCAGCCATAAAAAAAGAATGAAATTTTGCCATTTGCAACAACATGGATGGACTTGGAGGGTATTATGCTTAGTGAAATCAGTCAGAGAAAGACAAATACTGTGTGACATCACTTATATGTGGAATCTAAAAGATAAAGAAACTAGTGGATATAACAAAAAAGAAACAGACTCACACACACAAAAAATGGGGTCATTATTTGAGCCCAGAGAACTGAATGAGACAGCAGGTGGTCAATAAGCAGTACCAGAACGTTACAACCATTGTATCTAATTCTCACGAGTATCAGGATTCCCATTTTCTGGATGAAGAAACTGAGGCAGGGAGTGAACAATGAAATAAAGCATCAGGGCTGAGCTCTGAGGGCCCTTTCTCACACCAGGCAGAGGCCTATGTTTCCCCGTGGGCAGGCAAGGGAGCCTGCTGAGAAGTCCTGTTTTTCTTTCTTTTTTACGTCTTTATTGAATTTGTTACAATATTGCTTCTGTTTTATGTTTTCGTTCTTTGGCCATGAGGCATGTGGGATCTTAGCTCCCCAACCAGGGATGGAACCCACACCCCCTGCATTGGAAGGCAAAGTCTTAACCACGGGACCACCAGGGAAGTCCCTGCGGCTGAGCAACTGGGATCCCCCAAATGGGTCTTTCCCAGGAAGCCTCCCTCTGCCTCCCACCCCAGCCCCTGGGCTTTCCCAGCCCTGCTCCTTCCAGGAATTTCCCTGCTGCTCGTCCTGCCCCACAGGAACCCCTAGATCCTGCCCTACCGCACAGCTCTGCCCTCTTCTGCTTACCATCCCTGCGCTGCCCCACTGCTGCCTTGATTCGAGAGTCAGAAAAGGGAGCACAGTGAGCCCCCAGTTCCTCAAGATCAAGCCCCTCAACTTCTCCACCCTTCCTTCTTCCACTCTCACCCCCAGTCACTCTGTTCCAGCCACACTAGCCTTCTGACTGTTCCTCAAATTCACCAACCACTTTCTGGCCCCTGGGCCTTTGCATGTACTATTCCACACATTTGAAAGGCCTTTTTTTCCCCAGAGAGCTGTGGAACAGAGCAGTGAGAACACGGATGATGGAGCCAGAAAGCCTATGTCTGATGCCAGCCTTGCCACTTAGCAGTTGTTGACCTTGGGCACCGTCTGCAAAATGGGCACGATGACCCCCATGGCCTTGTTGTGCCGGTTGGATGAGTTAACATGTGCAGAGCAGGGCCTTGGTCAGGCACAATCAGCTACTGCTACCACGACCACCTTAGAGCCACTCGGCTGGTTCCCGACCTCCTTCGCGTCTCTGCCTTTCTCCCCAGGCTCCCAACTGACCTCCCCCCACCTCAGGCCCTAGTCCCATCCCCCTACCCAGCTCTCCTTCCCTCTCAAGGCCGTCCCAGTCCCCAGCACCATCGTCTGTCAGGTCAATATCCATGGCCCAGAACACCATCTCGGGAAGACAGGACGGTCAGCTCTGTGCGTGCTGTGTCTCCAGGCTGGGCGCACAACAGGTGCTCAGCATGTGTCTGGGGATGGATGAGGGGATGGACACACTTGGACATAAAGAATGATGAACACGTGACCCACAGCCTCACCCGGGCTCTGGGGCGATCCCTAACCAGGATCCTGAGTTCACCAGCCACACGGCGGCATCCGCAGCTTCAGGGTGGACTCAACCATGAGCACCTGGCTGGCAGAGAACGCCTCTTGTGGGCGCTCACAGAGGCGCCCGTCCCCTCGCCCCCGCTCAGCCCCCAGGACCAGGCACACTCACGGCTGCGTCTGTCCACGTGCATGGCCGTTTCCACTCCCCCACCGCCCCAGTACTGTACACACGGCCTCCCAGGAAACTGCAAAAAATGAGTTAATATAACATTATGGCTGAGAATTTAAATACACAGGAGTCAGGCAGCGCAGACTTACAGTTCCCCAAGCAACTGTAAAAATCACACGAGCAATCCAGGAGTGAGGGCTGGGAATGGATTCAAGGCCTTCTCATTCAGAGGCAGACCCGGGGGCTGCTGTGCCCTGACCTGCAGGTGACGGACAGAGGCTTCAGACAGACGGTTCTCCAGGGCACAAGGGAGCACCGGGCACCGGGGACATGCAACTCAGGCCATGTGGCTCACTGGACACGGCCCCTTTGGGGATCAAGGGAGGCACCAGCAGGGGCTGAAAGGAAGACGCCACGGTCCTATGAGCTGGGCTCCCCATCTCCCCCCTCTCTGATGCACCCGCATGCCCCGCCCTGGCTTCTAAGACCAGCTCACTCTAAGTCAGGACTCAGGACCCCCATGCAGCCTGACCCTCTCGTCCTCTCTGTCTGCAGAGGCAAGTGCCACAGGCAGCTTCCCAGGCCTCCTGTGCCCTCTCCAGCAAAACAGATTCCTGCCTGTAATGACTGACTCAAGAAAACAGGCTCTGGGGCCCTGCTGGGTTTACATCCCAACCCCCTACTTCGGAGCCCTGGGCTGTGACCGTGGGCAAGTGGCTGGCTCTGTGTACCCGCTACCTCATGTAAATGGGGGCACTAACACCTGCCTCACAGGACTGGGACAACTGGATGAATTCACACACGTAAAATATTCAGAACAATGGCCAGCACGTAGCAAGCGCTCGGTAATATAAGCAATTATTATTGCTATCTTATCGTTTTCCTTTCCAATTCAAAAAGAATCTGAGGAATTGCAAAACACAGACCGGCATCGAAGTGAGGGAAATGGAGTAAAGAATTCATTCATCCACTTAGTGAAGACTGATTGAGGGCAGCCACTATGGAACACTGTGGAGGTTCCTCAGAAAACTAAAAATAGAATTACCATATGATCCAGCAATCCCACTCCTGGGCATATACCCGGACACAACTATAATTCAAAAAGATACATGCGCCCCTATGTTCACGGCAGCACTATTCACAATAGCCAAGACGTGGAGACAACCTAAATGTCCATCGACAGATGAATGCGTAAAGAAGATGTGGTACGTACATACAATGGAATACTACTCAGTCATAGAAAAAGAATGAAATAATGCCATTTGCAGCAACGTGGATGCAACTAGAGATTATCATACTAGGTGAAGTAAGTCAGAAACAGAAAGACAAATACCATATGATATCACTTACATGTGGAATCTAAAATATGGCACAAATGAACCTATCTACAAAACAGAAACAGACTCACAGACATAGAGAAGAGACTTGTGGTTGCCAAGGGGGAGAGGGGTAGGGAGAGGGATGGACCAGGAGTTCGGGATTAGCAGATGTAAACTATTATATATAGGATGGATTAAACAACAAGGTCCTACTAGATAGCACAGGGAACTATATACAATATCCTGGGATTAAACCGTAAAGGAAATGTATATAAAGAAAAGAACGTCTCTATGTGTGTAACTGAGTCACTGTGCTGTACAGCAGAGATGGGCACAGCATTGTAAACAAACTCTACTTCAAAAAAAAAAAAAAAGACTGATTGAGGGCTAAGTGTGTGTCGGGCCGCATTCTGGGCACTGAGGGGCAGCTGTGAACACTCAGAAGATAAACGAGATGACCCTGGGAGAAGTGAGTCCCAACACCAGAGGCTGCTGCAGATCTGGCTTGGGCGCCCCAGCATCCATCACACAGAGGGAGGAAGAGGGGCGCTGGAAGATATCAGAGTGACAGCAAGCCGTTTGCTTGATCACGACATCAAATGTCAGCAGGGAGGGTCCAGGGTCTCCCTGGGGAGGACGCGGGGAGGGACTTCCAGTGGAAGAGACAGGAAAGGCTGGGGAGAGGTAAGGACGGACATTCATTCCTTCACTGGAGAAGCATTCATTCAGCACAGAGCATGTGGGGCAGCAGAAAGATTCCTAATATGTTAGTGTGGAGTGAGTGAGTGAGTGAATGCAGGTGAATGGGTCCAGGTTCGGATCACTCATCCAGCTCAGTTTTCTTTGGCCTCTAGTTCAGAGGCTGAGGCCCCCACTGGACAACCCAACCAAGGACGTCTGAGTTCCAGGACCCAAGTACGGGAGCGTCATGGAAGGCTGGGGTGGCAGCCCCTCCCACAGCCAGGACAGGAGGGGGCCAGCACACGGCGGGCCACTCAGACAAGAGCCGCTGGGTTCTGAGGACGCTTGGTCAGTCAGGGGTGACCTGAGGAGGTGACAGCTGAGCTGAACCATGCACAGATCGGGAGTGAGAGCCTTCCAGGCAGGGGTTCCTGCGAGCACAAAGATCAAAGGCAGGGACAAGCCCGACAGGACGGAGAAACAGGAGAGAGGCAGGTGAGGTGAGCAGGGCGCAAGACCAGCACCAGGTCTCCTGCTCCAGCCGACCGGCCAAGGGCAGCCACGTTTTCTTCATTGAGGCAGGAACGCGGGCGAAGCTGAAAAACAGCGGGCACCATGGTTCAGAGCACAGACCCTGGAGCCAGGGTCTGGGTTTAAATCCAGCTCTGAGCCTCGGTTTCCTCATCTGTAAAGTGGGGATGACAACTGTACCAACTTCAGGAGGCTGGCGTGAGGACTGAGTCAATGTGCTCCAGAGCAGACTCTGCGGGAGGTGCTGTTATTGTTATCATTATTATATGAAGGGGCAGGGACCAAGGGAAATGAGGACATAGGAGGGAGGAGGACAAATTAGCCAGCAACAATAACAAGTAAACATTAATTAATTTCACTAGGCCTGATAAGGAGCTGAGAAAAATGGAAGCTGGGAGACAGTAGTGATAACAGAAAATAATCTACAATCGAGAAAATAATCACCATTTGTTCTGAATTGTATGGTTTGCTAATGTCCTTTCACAGCCATTGGCTTGTGTGGTCTCCCGGCCACCCAGAGAGTACTATTGTCCCCATTTGTCAGGTGAGGACACCAAGGTCTAGAGAGGCCAAAAGGCTGGTTCAAGGTCACCAGCATGTCTGTGGACGAGGTGAGACCAGAAGAATCCCAGCCTGGTCCTTTGCCCCACGCTCTGCACAGGGCTGGGCTCAGGAACAACTGCTGAATGAATGAGTGAATGAACAAATGTCAAGCAAACATGAATCCGATCTCACACTGGCAGGCCCTGTTCCAGGCACTTCTCCCAGCTTTCAGGCCTCTCAGCTGGCCCTCCCTGACCAGAGTTCTGCTTCTTCTTCCCACCGGGCACAAGGACACCTCAACAAAGCCACCAAAACGTACCAGGGACAGTATCCCCCATCACTGGGTTCCCCTGGCTGTTCCGGGGACACGACCAGGCAACGGGATGTTCTTCCCCCAGGAGCCCAGGAGAGCAGCAGCCACTCCCGGGCTGGCCTTGGGAGGGAAAAAGGCCCCCCAAGTTGTCCCCTCCTGCCTACTGGCCTCTCGTCAAACTCCTCTCTCTCACCTCACTAAACGGGGCCCCTGGGGCCAGGCCGCCTGCCTGTCCCAGCAACACCACTGTTTCCTACCCAGCAAACCCTGCCTCCCCTCCGTGGGCACCACCAAGAGATGAGACAGGGGCTGGCACTAGCCCTGACCATTCGTGGCAGCAAGTCACGCTGGCTGGGCTGGGGGGTGCCAAAGGGGGCCTCAAGATTCCATGCAGCTCTGCTGGTGTTTGTGCAGTGCCACGGGCCTGGGCATTGCGCCAGGAGTCTTGGGTGGGCAGGACACCACGGTCTTGCCCTCAGGGAGCTCAGACTCCAGACCAGGGTCAAAGCTGGGCACGAGTGACCTCGGCGAGGGCTTGCACCAGAGGAAAGGGCCTCAAAGCTAGAAGGACCAAGAACGTTCACCTGCCAGGGCTTTGAGGAGAAGCTGTGGCGGAGCCAAGACAGCCTTGAACAGAGAGAGAAGAGGGCACTCCTGGCAGAAGGGACGGCAGGAGCCCAGGCCAGAGTCTGACAGCGTGTGGTGTGCTGGGAAGTGGAGGCCGTGGGGTGCAGGGTGCCATGTTCAGAGCCCAAATTCTGCCACTTACTGCCTGGGGGGAACTGTGCACCTCTGTAGGCTTCGGTCTCTCAGGTTGAAAGTGGCAATCAGGAGTCCTACCTCACAGGGTTCCTGGGGTCAGAGGCACAGAAGGGCCAGGGGCTGTTACTGCCGTCCTCGAGGAGATTGAGCCGCTTGGTGCCTGGTTGGTGATGCCACAGGACGCCTGTCGTAGTGCACCACCCAGACTCCCTTTAGCGCCAATGTGAGGGCTTCCCCAGCTGCCAGCGATGTTGGTTGCCAGGGACTCACAGCCATGTCCCTCATTAGAAGGGAGGCCCCCGCAACGAGGCATGCCCTCTCCCTGGGGACAGCTGCACCAGTGATCAGTCCATGCAGCCCTGCAGGACCACCCCGGCTCTGGAGTGTGCATGGGGTCCTGAGTTCTCTGTTGTGACTGCATCGCAGCCCAAATGCATCCCATGCCCCCAACAAGCACTGTTGCAAGAGCGCTCCCCGGTAAGCCTCCCGCGCGGATACCCTGGAGTCTGCTTCTGGTGAAGCCAAACCGTGACGACATCCCCTCCCACCTCACCGGGGCCCAAGGCCACGCAGCCAATTCCCAGCAGACGTGAAACACAGCACCTTTGCCACAGGTTATTCTGAAGCCTCACTTGGGACAGACCCCGCGACACACATCAAACGCACCGCTCTCCGTTGGGATGTGTGCTGATGCCCTGCTGGCCAATGCCAGGCTCTGGGTGAGGAGAGGGGACATCACCGAGAGCACCCCCAGCACAGTCCGGTGAAGGAGCAGCGGATTCAGGGCCTCATGGAGCAGGCAGCATCCTCAGCTGGGCTGCCCCAGGCCAGCACTTCACCCCTGTGGGCCCCAGTTTCCTCATCTGTGAGACCACCACTGTGGTCGGGACCAAGCTTTTAAGTTGGCAGAGAACTACCACATTCACCCTCTCCGGTGGCTTTACCAGACCTTGTCAACCTTGCTCACCTTCCTCAGAGGAGCCCAGAGAAAGCACGTGACCTGCCCAACATCACACAGCCAGGGGACCCGAGAACTGCAGCTCCGGGCACAGCCGGCCCTGTTCTACTAGTGGCCACTCAGCCATTCAGTCCGTCCTTTAATGAGCACTTACCAAGCGTCTTTTCTGGTGAGGAAAGTGCACACCTTTCTCCACAGCCTGAAACGAATCCCCGTGGCCTCATATCAGGAAGGGGAAAGAAATTAATGTGTATTAAATGACACTGTATGCCAGGCATGTCCCCAAGGGACTCCAACCCTCACAACAGCTGCATGAGGCAAGTGGCACTATCTCAACTTAGCGGGGAGGGGCGGGGGGACAGAGCGGTCACAGAGCCAAGCCAGGGTTCACCCCACATCTGCCTCCAAGGTCGGCACTGCTGCGGTGGGGCCGCAGGGAAGCTGGGGGCGCAGCGAATGAGAACACTGCTGGACGCAACCTCTCCTGACGTCTCCAGGTACAGAGACGCCTTGTGCTGAAGGAACAGAAGGGGGGAGTGGTGGGCACCTGCCACGGCCCTCCGAAGACCCATCCCGAGGGAGGGAACCTCTGACCTTGGCCATGAACTCATCCTTTCCCAACCTGCCAATGAGACGGAAGCCAAAGGCGGGGGGCACAGGCCACCCCACCAACCTTCAGAGGGTGAGTGGGAATCCTGGGAAATGGGGGAGGGAGGAGGGCTCGCTCATTTCCTGGGTGGTACCTTCAAGGCTGGGGTGGGGGCACCTCACACAGGCATTTCACACACCTTCCCATACGGAGTCCTCACATCTAGGCTTTGATGGGGGCAGTCAGCCCATGTTATAGATGGGGAAACAGAGGTACTCTCCTTACCCAAGAAAACACACAGGGCTTCCCTTGTCACGCAGTGGTTAAGAATCCACCTGCCGATGCAGGGGACATGGGTTCGAGCCCTGGTTGGAGAAGATCCCACATGCCGCAGAGCAACTAAGCCCGTGCGCCACAACTACTGAGCCCGCACGCCACAACTACTGAAGCCAGCGCGCCTAGAGCCCGTGCTCCGCAACAAGAGAAGCCACTACAGTGAGAAGCCCGCGCACTACAACGAAGAGTAGCCCCCGCTCACTGCAACCAGAGAAAGTCCGCGCGCAGCAACAAAGACCCAACACAGCCAAATAAAAATAAAAATAAAATAAATTTATTTTAAAAAAACCAAAACAAAATGAAAACACGCTGAGGAAATGGCGGAGCTGGGCCATGAACCCTGAGATTTCCAGACTTGGAGCTATGAGGATTCCCTGGATCCACAAAATCTAAAGGTGCATGTGTGACATCTGATTTGATCACTCCTCAGCCTAAACCAACCCCCTGGGGGTCCTGCTCCATAAGGCACCACATCCCTGCCCCTAGATCTTCTTGTTCCTGCCACACATGCCTTTCACGTCCTTGGATATATGGCACTGCCTACCACAGGGCCTTTGCACAGAATTTCCCTCAGCTTGACACACTGGCCCCTGCTTCTACCTATTTAATTCCTATCTCTCCCATCATAGCTCTGGGCCCCCTGCTCCAGGAAGCCTCCCTGATCTCCCTCAGTCCTTGCAGCCCTTGTCTCTGCTGCAGTGTTCTCTTTGTAGCTGAGAGCATCTAACCTGCCATTACTGTTGCTGGGTCATGCTCTATCTTCTCTTAGATTAGAGGATGAACTAATGCATCCTCTCCACCCACCCTCCCTGGCCTGGCCTGGAGAGGTTGTGAGCTGCTCTCTCCACAGTAAGACCACATCTCTGCACCTCTCTGCCTGCTCTGCCCACCTGTTCCCTCCAGCCAGGCTGAAGAACCTGTCTGCAGAGCCCAGCTCTCCAGAACCTGGTAATTTGCTGATAAACAGCAAATTACCAAGGTATCCTGAAGCCCTGGCCTCCCTGAGAGGTGACGTGGAGGGCTTCTGAGACAGAACTGGTGCCTTCAGGATCCAGGTGCCTGATGGCCCTGCAGTCCAGCCCTCACCAAGGGTGTGTGTGGAGACAACTCGGTCCCAAGATCCCAGAAGCACTCAACCCACAGGGCTCAGGCCCGTTCTCAAGCACAGCTCCCGTGCTACAACCCACCCTGAGCCTGATCACCTGTCCAGCCCCCTTACTCACCCCCAGTCTTTTGGTTACAAGCCCACTCCTTAGCTTCAGACTGCCCAGGATGAAACCCAGCTTACCCCCTGGCTGTGTGACCCTGGGCAAGTCACTTAACCTCTCTGGGCCTGTTTCCTCATGTGTAAAATGGGGAGAGAGACTCTACTCCCTTACCTGGTTGTGGGATGGGGTCAAGGGTATGATATATGTGAAATGCTTAACGTGGGCCCAGCACATGGCAAGGGCCTGACACACCTTTGAGAGCATCACTGTTCATTCTCGCTGAACTCATTTGCTGTGCCCTGTTCCAGAACCCGGAGGAAGCACCTGACACGGGCCTCAGCCAGGGAAGGGCAGAGCAGGTGGGAGACGGAACACGAGCACAGGCTCTGGGACAAGGAATCACTAGTTTTCTGGTGCTCTTTGCCAGCCCACGCCTCCCTGCCCACCGTTCGTGAGGCCTGAGACGCCTGTAGCACTTGACCTCCAGCCCAGGGAAAGCCGGGGCCCGCTCCGTCCACACCTGCATCCCACCAGCCACCACCCACCCCGGGCTCACTCCACATCCCCCCTTTGGAAGCCTCACCTCCCTCCATCTCTCTCTGAGCCAGTGCAGAAAGCTGGTGGGGTCTTCCAGAGGCGAGAGGCGGGTGAATCTGATAAACTAGTTCTCTTCCAGAGCCACCACCTCCCCAGACAGGCAGCAGCAATGGCAGCAGTCACACCGCGCAGCAGTGATAAGGAGGGAGCAGAGTGGTGGGAATTCCTCCCTCCCTGCGGTGAGGCCATAAACCCGTCCTTCATCCCAGCTCTCAGGCTGCCGAGGGTTGCTCACGTCTGCCCTGCAGTGGAGGTGAGCGCCTGTCAAGCCTGGCACACACCTGCTCCGAGAGTGGCACACACAGGACAGATGGCCTCGCAGGACCCAGGGCCCCACACTCCCCTCTCCAGGAGGAAGAGGCTGTGGTCATTCAGGGAAGAACAAGGAGAGCAAGGGGGCTAAGTAAGGAGAGGAACGGGGGAGGGGGCTGGGAGGCCATAAATGCTGGGCCAGAACGTGGGCTTCATGCTGTGGCAGCAGGGAGCCATGGACAGTATGGGGGGCAGACAGTGTCAGGACAGAAAGTGGGGACAGGATGGGCACAGTAGACACATGCTGGAAAGCCACCCAGGAGACTACTGCAGGGATACAGGAGGGTAGAGATAAGGCCTGGCTGTAGATGCCAGCAGAGAAAACTGGGAAGCAGCCGAGGGTTGGCCATGGGGGAGGCCGGTACCCTCCCCCACTCACACCATTCCCCCAGCCTTCCCTGATCCAAGGTCCAAGCCAAGCCCTCAGCAAAGGGTGGCCTCAAGCTGCTTGGAAGAGCTCCATGGGTGGTAGAGAAAGTGTGGGCTCAGGAGACACTAGGTGCATAACAGGTCCTGGCCCAGAGTAGCAGGAGACCCACTCACCGTTCAGTTGAGGCCCCAGGCTGCCTGCTGGTCCATCTCCCTGCCCTCCTCTGCTGTGCAAGGCTTAAGCCCTGGACAGGGTCCCAAGCCCCAGCTCAGCCCCTTCCTCATCTGAGTGCCCATGTGGACTCTAACCCACACTGAGCTGACAAATCCTGGTCCGGGGCCTCTCAGGGGGGCCCCAAGGAGACCTGAGTCTACAGAGGCCTGCAGGGTACCACACTCCCATGCTGTGGGCCTCAGTTACCCCATATGCAGCATAGGACCATGATCCTTCCTTCCAGGGCTGTCAGAAAGATTAAATGAAAGGTGAACTTGCCCAGCACAGGGTATGAACTAAGTCCTTTCCCCTGGGAAGCAGTGACACCCTCAGCATGTTTCCAGATGACTCACAGTCCTCCCCAGCACCACACTCTCTCCCTTCTACTTCAGGGCCTTCGCACATGCTATTCCTCTGCCTGGAACACTCTTCCCTGTGTCGCTCTCTCCTCTGGTTGTTCTGGGCTCAGTTGTCACCTCCTCCGGGAAGGCCTCCCTGGCTCCCCAGATGAGGTCCAGGTCCCATGAGTCTCTCCCACTAGAATGCAAACTCCATGAAGGCAGGATGGTGATTGGCTTGCCCACGGATGTCTGTTCTCATAAATATTTGTTGAATGAATGAATGAGACACAAGGACAACCGTCCAGATCTTCAGTGACAACACAGGGCCATAGGGGTGATGGGGCCTGTCTTTTTTTAAATACTTATTTATTTATTTATTTTGGTTGCACCAGGTTTTAGTAGCAGCAGGTGGGCTCCTTAGTTGCACCTCGCAGGCTCCTTAGTTGCAGCATGTGAACTCTTAGTTGCGGCATGCATGTGGGATCTAGCTCCCTGACCAGGGATCGAACCCGGGCCCCCTGCATTGCGAGCGTGGAGTCTTATCCACTGCGCCACCAGGGAAGTCCCACGGGGCCTGTCTGGAGGGCTGTGGGTAGCTGTCAAGGCCTCTGACTCGGCCTGCAGGGTCTGAGAAGAATTCCCAGAGGACGTGGCTCATCAGTCTGAACTCTCGACACTTAAAGCTGCAAGGAACACCCACTTCACAGACGGGGAAACTGAGGTCTAGAGTCAGGGGGCTGCCCTCTAAGTGTCCTGAGAAGCTGCCCTGCTCCAAAAATCAACTGTCCGAGGCTCTGACAGTCCCCCACCCCTGGGTGGCCCATCCCACCCGCCCTGGGACTGCTCCACAGCCCGCCCAGGGCCACTGCCTCCTCTCCTGGTCACCTCGGTGGCAGGGCCACTCGGGGCTCGCGTGGCGCTGGGCTTGCGTTTGCACGGCTGAGTTGGGCAGCTGGCAGCAGCGCAGCTCCGAACCAGCTGTTTGGATGACAAACTGCGTTCAAGCTTCATTAGGGTAATCACGGGCTCCCCTCCTGGCAGCGCCGCGGAGCGCGACTGTCAACCTGAACTAATCAAAGCCGGCCCCAGGACACCCGCCCGCCTGGCTGACAAGCCGCTCAGCCGCTGCGCCACCTCGCGCTGCACACCTCCCACACGGCTTCCAGCCGAGGCCCGGTCCGGCGGGCCCTGGAGAAGGCCAGCCTCACAGAGACCTACCCTATGCTCCCCAAGATCTTGCGAACCTCAGAGGCCCCATCAGGGTGGGACAACTGTGACTGTCACTCCCATTTCTTACAGCTGGGGAAACTGAGCTCATGAAGGGAAGCCACCCAGCTGTAAGGGGGTGCAGCCACGCTCAGACCCAGGCCCCCATCACTCTTGTTCCCACTGCTTCCCATGCCCAGCCGACCCTACTTTTTCCTTCCCTTCCAGGCCTAGCAGGCCAAGCCTGGAGCTCAGAGGTTGGGTTGGCCACATGGCCTTGGCAAGCCCCTTGATGGCCCTGAGCCTTGAGCCCTGAGCCCCAGGAGGGCCATCACAGGCTCTGGTGACACAGGTATGGAAGGCACCCCGCCAAGCGCTGGGGCCAGCACATGAGCAGGCATTGCTGTCTGGGGCAGAATCTGTCCTGTAGCCTGCAATCACCTCCCTGCTCAGCTGGGCTGCCCCCGGGCATCTGCCAACCAAAGCCAGCCCATCTGCCCTACAGCCTCAAAATCAGGACGTGGCTGGAAGGGGCAGGCCTGGTGGCTTCACCTGACAGCAGGGGAAACTGAGCCCCACAGAGGCAGTAACAGAGACGATGGAGTGTAGTGGAAAGAGTATGGGCTTTGGAGGCAGATGGATATTCATTCACTCATTCAACAAATACCAGCTAAGAGGCTGCAGCACGGCAGGCACTCCGTACCTGCAGAATGAACAGATGAGGAGGAGGATAGGTGAATGAATCAATGAACGGCGCCGGGGACGCAGCCGTGAACCCAACAGACACCATCCCTGCCTCCTGGAGTTTACTGTCTAGTGGGGGAAGCAGGTGCTTAACAGACAATTAATTACAAATGACACGGGCAGCGAAGAAGCAGCTGAACTAGCCTCCTGACATCCAGCAGGAGGGCCCAGCCTGGTCAGGGGAAGTCCAGGCAGGCAAGCTGGAGGAGGTGACACTCCAGGTGGCCACTGGAAGGAAGCTGAGGGTGGACAGGAGGAAAGAACAGCATGTGAAAAGGCCCTGAGATAGGAAGGAGCGTAGGGTTTTTGAGGACGAAAGGCCCACCCATCTATGAGCCTGGGGAGCAGCGACAGGGGCAGAAGCTGACACGAGCAAGGCCTGGGGGAGGATTTGGGTCTTTCTTCCAAGGGTGATGCGAGCCATCGGAGGGTTGTGAGCAGGAGTGTTCTCTCGGTGCCGTGGGCAGAGTCACTGGGAGGGTTCAAATCCCAGTTCTGCCAACTTCTGCTAGATCAACAGCACGGACAACTCGCCCAGACGTCACGCTGAACCAAAGAGACAGACACCAGAGGGGGGCACACCATGCGATTCTATGTGAAGAGCAGAGACGGACAAAGCCAGCCTCTACGGTTAATGCCAGGTGGGCAACTGTCGGTGGCAGGTGAACGATGACTGGAAGGGGTGCGAAGGAGCCTCCTGGGGTGCTGGGAAACTTCTAGGTCTGGACCTGGATGGGGGTTACAAGGCTACACGTGTATGTGAAAATCTATCCCTCTGTACACCTAGACTGGTGCACTTTCCTGTATTAAGTTATACCTCCAAAAACAAAGTAAATAAGAACAAATCCTGGCTCTGCCGCTCTGCCTCTCTCAGTCCGTTTCTGCCTCTGTGAAACAGGGACAGTGACAGGACCTGCCTCGCTGCACAGAGGGTTGAAGAGGATGGTGTGTACCTCGGCTGTGCGCGAACCTGGCAAGCCGACAACCAGTGCACCGAGAACGCAGGGCACGCCCAAGCAGAGACACATCAGGCTTCCCCTACACCTTGGCCCTCTGAGGGCCTCAGTTTCCCCATCTGCAAGGGGCCAGTATCTCCATCTGGCTCAGGGACAACAGAGAAAAAGGGGTAAATACCCTCATACCCAGGCACCTTTGAGTCCCCCTCTCCCAGCCACAAGCCTAAGAATAATTCAGAGGGTGGCACCCATGGTTCTCAGGCGTCTCTGCCAGCTCTGCACACAGTAGGTACTGAACCAGCAACCTAGTACCCAAGGCCACACATAGCAGGACTGAGGCCAAGCCCAGGCCTCCAGTTACCCACCCTTACAGGCACAGAGTAGGCCCTTTTTGGGCACCTACTTTCAACATGCCAGGCCCAGCCCGGGGCCTCCCCTCCAGCAGGAACGCCAGCCCACCACGGTGGCTCCTCCAGGGCCCACTAGGATTCAGGACAATGGGCACAGGGGCAGTGGGAACCCAGGCTGAGGGGCGGGCCCCTGCCTGGAGCTGGAGCTTAGGACAGACTCCTGTGGAATGGGCTCTGTGAGGCCCCGAACAAGGCTGATTCAATGTAACATCACCCTTGACACCAGAGGGGCCTCTGGAGGTAGGGAGAGGCCTGGCTCCCTGTCTGGAGTTTGAACGTCTCACTGGCCCCCCAGAGACCTTGGGCAGCCTTGGGAAATCAGATGGTGTCATTGCCAACTTTCCTGCGGGCTCAGCTATCCTCAGGGCCCTTTTAGTATCATTTTCTCATGAGTCTGCCAACAACCGAGGATGGGTCAGAGGGTTCAGGATCACCTTCAGCTCCATTTCTCAGAGGAGGAAACTGAGGCTCGGAGAGGTGTGGTGTTCCAGGACTATCCGGATGCCCAGGATCCCAGTGGTCAGCCTACCAGGCACAGCCCAAGCTCCCAGAAGGGGAAGCCAGTGTAGTTTGTGCCCTGTCTTCCCCGCCACCTGGGGGTTGCTCACTCACGGCTATTTCATTCAGTCAGGCAGTCAGTCAACAAACACCAACAAAGAACCCACTGTGTGTCACAGGCACTGTTCCAGGAGCTGGAGGTAGAATGCTGAACAAAGCTGCTGCGACACAGATTCCAAATTAACAACAGCTCTGTCTGTTACTCACTCGGCAAATGCCAAGAATAAGCACAGTGGTAAGGGCAATACACCCAGTACCTGTCCTGTGCCAAGTGCTGCACTAAATATTATCTAATTTAATCCACAGCCTCGTGAAGGAGGCGGCATTGTCATGCCCATTCTACAGATGAGGATACGGAGGCTCAAATTCAGTGACTGCCTAAGGCTGGTCTCACAGCCTCTAAGGGGAGCAAGCATCTAATCCCGGGCTTGCAGGCTCCTCATTCCTGTCTGTCTGTCAAGCCCTTCACAGGCATTATCTCACAGGAGTCCATGCCCGTGCTCACACTCAGGCCCTGGCTGGGTGCACAACCCAGCTGCATGCTCCCAGACCCACACCCGAACCTGGCTTTGGCCTCTGCCTACGTTCCCGGGATCTGGGCTCCACAGGGCCACCACACACCACCCCTGACCCCGGGAACCCTACGGAAATCAGCTTAGCCCCAGTGAAGACCACGGCTCTGCGCTGGCTCCCATGAAGCATGTGAAGTAAGGGAGACACAGAAAAGCAGAGAGCCCCGCCTGGAATGCTCTCCCCCTACACCTCCCATGGCTGGCCACTTCTCTTCCCTGAGGTCTCGGATAAAAGCCTCCCTGACCACTCTGCCTCCATTAGTGCCCTCCCCCGCCCACCACACAGCCTCCCCAGCATCCCTCAGCTCTCCTACATAGCTCTGCCCACAATCTGGCACCAGACACGTTTTAGCTTGTTTACTAGGTGACTCTCTTTCCTGCCATATTGTGAGGGTGGGGACCTGGTCTGTTTCATTGACAAGTGCATCACTCCCCACACCTCACCCCTCAACGCAGTATCCTGTGCATAGTAGGGCCTCAATATCCTTATTAAGTGAATCAATTTGCTGAATAAACGTTACAGAGGGAAAAGCCCAGGGGTTGTGAGAACACAGCAGGGGCATGTTACCCCCATCTGAGTGGGGGGAGGAGGGAATGCGGAAGTGTTTCGGGCAGAAGGCACAGCAAAGGCAAGAGCCTGACGGCAAGAAAGACCTGGGCTCTGGGGATCTCCAGGGGCACTCACTGAGCGTGAGAGGAACAGAGTGTGAGACGGGGAGGCCAGCAGGGTCCCAGAGAGGGTGCCAGGGGGCTCTCTGCAGGGCTCCAGCTCTGGGGCAGGGGTCTCCCAGCACCCAGATCACGTACCAGCCCTGCCTAGGCCAGCCTGACACCCCAGCCCACAGGCACCAGGAACACAGTCCTGGGCGCCCGCCTCTGGGTCAGGGAGCCGTCGACCACCCATGCAGGCTGCAGCCTGTGGCCCCATTACCATGGCCTCCTCCAGCAGAGCAAACGAGTTGGCACCAAGAGGCAGAGCACCTTGGGTGAGCTTCTCACTGCAGAGGGTGGCACAGCTATGGACAGCAGGCTATGTCACTCATGTGTTGCAGCCAGGACCTACGGGAGGTGGGCAGGTGGTGGTGGCAGTGGTGGCAGCAAGAACTGGCTGTGTTCAGGCCAGCAGACAGCTCTCACATCCCATACCAGCACACCCTGGCACGGCGGGGTGGTCACGTGCGAAAAGCCACTCCAGATGCCCTCCCTCCCTCCAGGCCCAGGCCAGGCCTTGGCACCCACCTCCCCTCCCCGTGGACAACTTCAGCTTTAACCACCACCAGCTCTAGCTGCCCCTGGACCCCTTCACCTAGACGTTCCCCAACTTAGGCCTGCTCCAGGCATCTCATCTCCGCAAATCTCCACCCCTGCCCCCAGGTATTCAGTCCAGAAACTGGTGCCTTCTCCTGGCCTCCTCTCTCCCACATCCTCAAACCACATGGACTCTCTCACTCCAGCCCCGCTGCCATCTCCCTCCTTCCTCTGTCTCTGCCTCCGGCCCTGCTCCTGAGACCCTCTAAAGATTCCCAATCACAGAGAGAATAAAGCCCAAGCCCCTTCCTTTCTGCCCCTTGAAAGGCCAAACTCAGACCCGCCACAGGGCCTTTGCACCTGCCTCTGCCTGGGATGCTCTTCCCCCTGATCTCCCCATGACTGGCCCTCCTCGTCCTTCAGGTCTCAGCTCAAATGTCTCTTCTTAGAGAGGCCTCCCTCAGAGCACCCTGGCCAATGGTACCCACACTCCAGTCACCATCACTTCACTCTTTCACATTCTCATGTACCCACTTCCTGGCTCATTGTCTGTCTCCCCATCAGCCTGGGAGGTGCTTGACTCTGTGGCTGTGTCTGCATGGTCACTTGCTGTGTCCTCAGAGCCTGGCATATAGCAGGTACTCCATACATCTGTTCAACAAATTAGTCCATCAGCTGTCAGTCTCCATGGTACAGCTGGACCTAACCACATCAGGGGCTCCCAGGACCCTCTGGATGCTGCAGCCTCGTGTCCAAGGCCGCCGTGGTCTGGCCTTTGCCTAATTCTCCAGCCTTGACTCTGGGGCTCCTCCTCTCACTCTGATTCCCAGACTCACACTGTGCCAGGATGCCCTCCCTGACCCTTCTCTGCCAGCAAAGTCCTTCTTATCCTCTCCACAGCACCTTCTCTGACCTGCCCAAGCCCATGCCTCCTGCTCCTGATGTCTCCTCCACAGTCATCAGCACCTTCAGTCCACACCCCTCCTCATTCACTGCCTCGCATCAGCTTCCATCCCTCACCTCCTTTCCTGTCCTTCGTGCTTACAAGCCCTGGTGCCACAGGCAGTACTTAGCGTCCCC
This sequence comes from Phocoena sinus, assembly GCF_008692025.1. Taxonomy (NCBI): domain Eukaryota; kingdom Metazoa; phylum Chordata; class Mammalia; order Artiodactyla; family Phocoenidae; genus Phocoena; species Phocoena sinus. Next base: position 6,814,849 of record NC_045772.1, on the reverse strand, counting down.
CACATCCTGCACTTTCACATCTCCAAGCCTTTGACCCCTGCTGTTCCCTCGGTCTAAGTGCTCTTCTCTGCTGCACAAACTCCTACTCATCCTTCAAGACCCAACTCAAAATGTCACCTCTTTTGTAAAATCCTGCCTGTTTTTTCCCATCCATCAGGATTCTTTTGGTTGTAAGAGAAAGAAATCAACTCAAGAGAGCCTGAGTCAAAAAGGGGACACGTCTATTTATGTAACTGAAAACTCCAGGGGTGGTTTCAGGCATAGCTGAATCCAGAGGCCCAAATGAAGTAATATATACTTTCATCTCAGCTTTCCTTCCCTCCGTGTGATGACCTTATTGGAGAGTCCCCACCCTAGATGTGGTCATGCAAGAGTGCAGCCAGAGGTCCCATATGCACACCCTCTGGGTTCAACAACCATAGCCAAATCAATCTCCCCCACAGGCTCTAAGTCAAAGTTCCAGGAAAGCCTCTGATAGGCTCAGATGGGCCATGTGCTCATTTCTCAACCAATCATCGTGACCAGGAGGATGGGGTGTTGGGCTCACCCTGGGCGATGGAAGGCTGTGGGTCCCAGGACCTGTGGGTGCCATGAAGACAAGCCTCTCAGGCCCCGGTCCCACTCTGGACACACCTCTCCCTCAGTCTCCATGCATCCCTGTGCTGTGGGTTCTGTCTACACAGCCAGGGCCCTGGATGCTCACAGCTTCGCAGGACAAGGAATCCTATCTCCCTCACAGCTGGTTCCCTGCTGCCTACTCAGTGACGGCCCCAGAGGGCAGCCTGAGAAACTTTTTGCCTGAGTGGACGGAGGTCTGCTGCACAGAGGAGTCTACACGTGCCGGGTGTGTAATAATGGGTTAACCGTCACCCCTGGCAGGCAGCAGATCTGCATTTTCACGGAGGCCTCAGGGGGACACAAAGCTTTAAATGGCAATGCAGAAGGTCTGAAGGGGGGTGCCCACAGCGGGGGTGGCGGGGGTGCCCTGCGGAGCCCAGTCCCAGCAGCCCAGCCTGCGGCGGCCACTCGGCCAATCCCGAAGAGCTCGCTAAGGGGCTGCGAGTGGAAGGGCTGGGAAAATAATTACCGAGGAGGCCCGGGAGGGAGGCGGGGAGGCTGGAGAGAGGCTTAATGAAACTGCTAACGCGTTAGTGATTCCTGCCTGCTTGGGAAGGCGGAGGCAGACAGCCATGTTGCCAGCTCCCGCGACTGAGTCTGCCAGGCGGGACGGGCTGGGCACGGCAAGGCGGCAACAATAGGCACCTCTTCATCATCTGCCTCTCAACATGCGACTTTCAAAGGGCAAATCTTAATATACTGAAGTCGGATGACAGTATATTTCAACACATCTCATATGACATCGGGCTGGAGCCCGTGCAGATCCATTACAAACAGAATGGCTAAAATTCTGATTAAACACAGCATCACAGAGATCTAAGGACCACGGTGAGCAGGGTGTCTGCTCCCATTTTCCAGACAGGAAATGAGGGCCCCAGGAGGTCATCCACCTCTGGCGAAACAGGGTCATTCCAAGAAAGCATCCAGCCCTTTTAGCCCTCCTGTGAGCAGCCCCTTTGCCCAGACCCCACACGGCTTTTCATTCTCAGAAGAGCTCTGTGACGCAGGCAGATGCCACAGCTCCCCTTAACAGATGTGTCCAGGAGTCTTGCCCAAAGTCACAATGCCAGGCCAAGAGGCCAGAGCACCACCCCGGGCTCAGGCTCTCAGTCCAGCGCTCCACCCTCCGCACTAGGTGGGCGCTTATTTAGCAATGCAATCTGCCCTGTGGTTTTCAGTTTACATCTCATTTCAGCTCCAGGTGAGAAAACGAAGGCACAGAGAGGTTAAGTGATGTGCCCAAGTCCTCACAGCTGGCTGGCTACAGAGCAAAGACTCAGAGCTGGGGTTTTTGACTCCAAAACCATGTGCTTCTTGTTCAAACATTCCATGGTGAACAGTGGGTACTTGGTACCCCCTGGGCAGTTGACAGAGAGATTTGGGGCTGCAGAGAAGCCCACACTCCACTTAATCAGGGTTCTCTGGGGAGCAAACAGAAGCTGGGGCAGTTGCCTAAGGCAGAAATGACCACACAACCGCACTCAGCGCGCTCCACTCTGAGCCAGGCGTGCGCCCAGCACACGGCAAAGTGCCATCCCCACTGTACAGATGAGGAAACTGAGGCTTGGAGAAGTGAAGTCAAATGCTTTACACAGTGACCCCCAGCTGGTGAGTGACACAGACCGAACCATTCAACAATTCCATGGGGTAGCCCTGACCCAACTGCTGCCTACCCCCAGCCTCGAGCAGGCACTTAGGCAGCCAGCTGCTCACGGAACCCAGTCCCAGATACAGACTGGAGGCCAGTGATACCAGGAACCAAGTCGGGCCCACCCCCTGCTCCCCCCACCCCTAGATGCACAGGAAAGGCTGGGCGACAGGAGTGGGTGTGAAGAGAGGCTCTCGGTCCCTGCACCCTGAGCAAAGCATCCCCTGCTCCCACGCTGGTCAACAGCCTGGTTGGGGTACTCAGGAGACCAGGAACTTGGTGCCTAGCTGGATGCCCCATATCAGGGTCTAGTGCAGACGAGGCCTGCAAGGAAAGACTGCACCATCTCTACCTTACACAGGTGTCCCCTTGGAGCCTTCCAGGTATCCCCAGGCTTGGGGAGACTCCTTTCTAGGGGTTCTAGCAGCTCATCTGCTCCTGGGTTTGTTTCCCCAGGGAGGCCTCCGGAGGGTGAAGCCACTTCTCAACCCCCCTATGAGTACAAGACGGCAGTGCAGGAGGCGTGTCCTGAATGAACGAATGAACGAGTAAGTGAATGAATGACGGAACAAGCCCCTGCCTCCTGACCTGCCACTGCAGTCACCTCCCCCAGCAGCCCCCACCCAGTGAGGAGGCTGTCTCTGTCCGCACAAAAGGACTCCCGCCTCACGAGACCAGCCCGGGCCCTCAACCATTGCCAGACAAGGAAAATGAGGTTCGGAGAGCCCAGGGCCTCATGGAAGGCGGGAGCACACAAGGGTTAGGACCCAGAAACCTGGACTTCAGTCTGTGCCTCAGCCGCAGGCTCTGACTTGTCCTCGTTTCTAAAGGCAAATCCACACATGCTCCCTTGTCTGACCCCACCCACCCCAGGGGACACGGCCATGCCCACCCCATGGATGAGGACACTCGGGTGCAGAGCGGTAGAGGGCCTAACCCAAGGTCACGTGTTCATCAGGTTGCACAGGTCTCAAATCCCTCTGATCTTCCCATTCTCATCATCCATTCCACGCTCCAAAGCCGCCTCTTTGCCCATCACCAACACAGTAAAGAAGGAGAAGGGGAGGGAGGGGGGGGGGGAGGGGGGAAGGTCCCCCCGCTCCCCCCAGCGGGCTCCTTTCTGGTCAGGGGAAAGGCCTCTAATGAAGGCCCCACGGATGCTGCTGAGCTGGTGGTGTCAGCCTGGGAGCCCCGCGGAGCTGCAGGGCGCACATCTCTGCTCCCAATTAGCACACAGGTCCTCCATCAAAGCGCACGCCTGCTGCCAGGAGCAGAGGCCAGAGGGACGGCCCTTCTAACAGTAGGAGGAGGCCACAGCTCTCTGGCAGGCCCTGGCCCCTGCACCTTGCCTTTCTGCGGGGAGTGCAAAGCCCCCAATCCCCTCACTCACTCACACCCTCTCCAATCAGCCAGCTCAGGGCAGACGTCGTCACCCCCGGGGGACACGCTAATGAAGATGGCCGACATTAATCTCTTCCCTCTCCCGACAGGTCAATTTATAGTTCCATGGGGAGACCTGGCACTTGGCCAGAGGGCCTGACATAACTCTCCCTGTTCCCCAGGAGGACGGTGGGGGTGGGCTTGATGGGGCAGAGGGGGCTAGGGGCCCCAGGGACAGGGTAGGCAGGCCCCTCCACTTGAGTGTCCACCATCACTGCCCCAACAAATCCAGGTGGGACCTTGGCCTCTGAACGTAATGGCTGAGGGACAAGGCCTGCAGGTACCCGGGAGCAAATCTGGTCCTCAGCGCTTCAAGCCAGGGAACCCAGCTCACCAGCAGGAGACCCCAAGGACGCTGGAGGCTTGGGATTTCCCACTCCTCACAGATTCCGATGGGGTTATGAAAGCCCCTCTAAGGAGCTACAGTTCATCTGCTTCTGAAAGACCCCCCGGCGTTCATTCCTCAGAGATCACTGAGCTGGCCAGAGCTTCCTGGCTGGTGGGAGAGGCCAACGCGGAAGCATGTTGCCCCCGGCCGAACCGTGCCGAGAGCCACATGGAGGGACTCACCAAGAGCTGGGGGTGCCCAAGGGAAGGAGCACTGATGGCACCCACCCGAGAGAGGCCGGGGTCTGGGAGGACCACGGGGAGGAGAGGACACAGCTAGGCCCTGAGTATGAGTGGGAGTTCAACAGGCCAGGAGACACGGAGGAGGGGCTGTTTGGGGATGAGACCATCTCAGTCTCAGGGGTGACCCAGTGCTCAGGGGCTCTGCAACCAAAGGACATCCGGCTCACAGGAGTGAGGCTGCAGAGGGGGGCAGGGCAGACCACAGAGAAGCCCAGCCTCAAGAGACAGCTCAGGAGTTTGGCCTAGTTTAGGTCTGTGGACAGCTGAGGAGTTCAGAAGCTCAGAGCTGCTTTTAGAAAGACAGCTTCGGCTATGGTGTCCCAGAGCAATGGTGGAGGCTGGGGAAGAGAGGTGGGAATGTCCCGGTCAGAGGGTAAAAGGAGGGAGAGATGCTTGTGGGGTAGAACCAATGGAACCCTGTGGTTGATTAGATCGATGGACAGGTAAAAGTGTCCGGGAGGTCATAGGCCTGGGGGTCTCCACTTTGGGTGCGGATGGAGGCGATGTCATTGGTCTAGGGTAGGAGGATAAGGAATTGGGCCTGATGCTAAACGGATGAGTCTGGAAGGTCCCAGAAGGAGCAAAAACCCAGGCCTGGGCTTGGGAGAAACCAGGACCCAAATGTTGGCCCTGGGGGGCAAAATTCTGAGCAGCGCTGGACTCCGCCCGACGCAATTCATTTCCTTGGCAAAGGTGAAGCCAGGGGACTAATCCCCCCTCCCAGACACTCCAAGAGGAAGCAGAGGCCTGGCAAAGGCAGAGGGTGAAGCCAGGCAGTCAGTCCCAAGTGCTGGACAGAGCCCTCCTACAAGAAGCATATATGGGCCAGGCTGCCCCCACCTCCCCCAGTGCCAGAGCCCAGTGCTGGTTCTGCACTTAATAGGTGCTCCATGAGTCCTTGCTGAAGGGACTCCCCTTTCTTTCAGGCCCTGGCCCCTCCCCACCCCACCCCCACTCAAGGCAACCCACCAGGTCTCATCTAATCCCCTCAGCAACGCTGGGAGTGTCTTCCATTTTCCTAGGCTGGAGACCCAGGCCCAGAGAGCTAAGGGATCTGCTCAAAGCCTCTCAGCTTTCAGGTGCTAGAGTCAAGATGGAACCAGGATCTAAATGACCCCAAAGCACACATTCTTAAAGAAAGGGGGAAAAAAGAACAAGGCTGAAATAAAGAACCTAAACGTTTACAGTGGATGCATTATGGTGGTGGGACAATGGCTGATTTTTTTCCTTCTCTTCTACAATGAAATATTCATACCCTCACTCTGTGGCTGTGCGTGCCCTAGTGGGGAGAGCTCCAGCTTTGGCGTCAAACAGCCGGGGGGGGGGGGGGGGGGGGGGGGGGGGGCGGGGGTCAAATCCTGGCTTGGCCACTTCCTAGCTGGGGACCCTGAGCAAACTATTTGCCCTCTCCTTTCTCATCTGTACAATGGGGACAAAAAAAACCCTACTTCAGACGAGCCGGTCACACCCGGCACACAGTAGGCACGCAGTAAGTGCCAGCCTTAGAGCATCACTCCCCCGCCTTCTCGCCACCTGCCCGGCCTCCAGAGGGAACTTGAGACGCCCCCACGTGCCAGACGCTGGTGCTGGGCGGGCACCCGGTCCCCCGGGCGGGCGCCCACCCACCCTCCTGCCTCACCCCGCCGCGTCCGCGCTGCCCGCTTACCCTGGCGGCCGGAGGGCCGGCATCGGTCCCGCAGGAGAGCCCGGGCAGCGGGGCCGGGCTCCGGAGCGCAGGGCGCGGGCGCGGGCAGGGCGCGCGGGGGCGCGGGCCGCGCGCTCCGGGCCGTGCGCCCCGCGGCCGCCGCGTCCTCGCCTCCAGCGCGGGCCCCGCGCGCCCCGGCCGGCCCGGGGGCAGGCCCTGCACAGCGCCGCGCCGGGTGGGGGCGGGCCTCGCGGGCCCTGGAGAGGCGCCCGGGCGGCGCGGGTTCCCGGCGGGCGCGGGCGGCGCCGCTGCGGTGGCCCCGCTGCTGAGTGGTGGGACGCGATTTACTGGCTGCAATTCCCGGCGCCCCTCGATGGCACTTAAGAGAGACCGGGAGGGAGCCGGGGAGAGCGCGCGGAGGGCGGGCGGGCGGAGGAGGGGCGGCGGGAGGCGTGCGCGCCGGCGGGGGAGGGGCGCGGGCGGGGGCGGGCGGGAGGTGGGGAGAGGCCCGGATGGAGGCGGCGGGCGGCCGCGGCGCGCCCGGCGGGGGTTGGGGGGGGGGGGGCCCGTGCCTGCAGCCCCAGCCCACCCGCGCCCAGTTCCCCGCAAGGACTGGCGCCGCTGGTGGGGTTACGCCAGCCCCCTACTCAACCGGCTCACCTCACCCCAACTTCCCCATTCACAAATCCCCCACCGTCCAACCGGCCCAGCCCTTCACAGCCCCCCCAACTTCTAAGCAGCCGGCTCCACCTCCGCGCCCCCTGCCCATCACCACCACCACCGGAGGTCAGAAACTCTTGGCCCACGGCCCGATCCAGCCAAAGCCGTGCTTGCTTTGACCTCATAGTAATTTTTATTTTGAATTAAAATTAATTCCCATCATTTAAAAATCGGTAGTTTTCACAGACAAATCTCCATTTCCAGCTTAGTTCGGAAAAGATGAGGCTCAGGCGGAAGCCTCTCCCCTTGCATCAACGCTTGGCAGCAGCCTTACCAGAGCACTGGCCTGCAGCTCGCCCCAGTCCCCACCAGGCCGGCCTGCCTCGCCCTGGAGGCCTGTGCCTTGTCACACTGGCACCTGGCCTTTCACACACCGGCCCCTTCCCGTGCCTTTGCAGGTCCCTTTCCATAAGATACCCACCCCCACCCCTTGAGGCCCTCTCCTGGGAAGCCTCTGCCACCTCCACACCCACAGCCGGTGGCCACCCAGCCCCTCCCTGCTCTCACAGCCCCCCAGGAGGTGGTGGCGCCTGCCCTGTCCTGCCTGATTCCTTGCTGGCTGGCACTGTGGCCTCTGCGGCTGCGCCCTCGCCACGGCGCTGCTGCTCTCTGGCTGGATTCTCCTTCGCATCCTGGCTCTGGGCCTGGCCCACAGTAGGCACTCAGTAAGTGCTGGCTGAGCGGTAACCAAAGAGGAACAGCCGGACTGGGATTCCACAAGGCGGCCTGGGCCATGGCGGGCACAGGGCACGAGTCCCTGCAGCTGATGTTCATTTTAAAAGCCCCAAATGTTCATTCCGGGCGGCTCTTGCCAACCAAGGAAACTAATGATTTCCATGCTTCATTTTTCTCCACCTTAATCCCACTGCCAAGGTTTCAGGGCCTCTGCTGCTGCTGCCCTCAGACTGGCATCAAATCCCTCCCTGAAGGTGCAGTCCACCTGGGGAGTGTCCAGGAGGCTCAAGGAAGGCATAACTGTGCCTCCCTCGCCCTTGTGAGGTCACAGCAGGCGTCAGGGCCACAGATCTGAGGTCAGAAGCTGGCCAGTGCCCATGGGGGGAACAGAGTAGCCCAGAGAGCCCTCCTGGCAGCTGTGATGACTCCCCTGGGCAAGTGTCTCTGGTACCCCTTCATCCTACTGCTTCCTGAGCAGAAGACAAGTGGGCGCCAGGCAACAGCCACCCCTCTCCAGCTACCAGGTACACCACAGAGTTTTCTAAAAAGCTGTGTCACAAATTCAGCCAGATACCAGGATCCCATCTTACAGAGAAGAAACAAGTTCAGAGAGGGTGACCTTGCTAAGGTCACAGACTGTAGGGCACTAAGCCAGGAGCCTCTGTGGCCCTCCAGAGTGTCCCTGCCCGATAGCAAAGTGAGACCCCCTCAGGGCTGTATCCAAAGCTAAGTCTAGGCGGTGGGATTGGTCTGTAAGGGAGGAGATGCAGGCACCTCGATCCCAGCGCTGGTTCTGGGCAGGCCTCCCTCGCAGAGCCTTGCACACCTGAGCCAACGTCTCAGAACCCTGTCCCCATCTCCTCAACCACCCCCTGGCCACAGTGGCCCAACCAGGTGCCCTTTCAGTGCGGGGCCAGGAAGCAGGCCTGGCTCAACAGCCAGCAACCCTGAACAAGTCAAAAACACCTTCCTGGGCTTTGGTGTGCCCATCTGCAACATGGGGGAACAACCCAGCCTCTATGGGCTTTCGGGGGTACAAACACGACAGCAGATAAGGAGGAAGGAGAGTCAGGAGGTTAAGTGCTTAGGTTCTGAGGTGAGCTGCTCTGAGTTCGCAGTCAAATGCTCTACCCCTGATCTATACCCCCTGAGCTGGTCTGAGTTTGAATCCTGACTTCCCAACCTCTCAGCTGTGACTCACCCACTTGGGGCCTCAGTTTCCTTCTCTGTAAAAAGTGTAGGAGCAGATCATAAGACGATCAACTGACTTCAGAGACTGTAATGAGGCTGATGTGGGACAGTGCGTGTAGAACCACTCAGCACAGCCTGGCAGTCATAAGGTTCAAGGCTTATGACCTTGACCAGCAATAGTGAAAAGCATGGGCCCTGGAGAGTTCACATCCTAGCTCTACTGAACCAGCTGTGTGGTCTTAGGCAAGTTACACAAACTTGCTGGGCCTCAGTTTCCTTGTCTTTAAAATAGGAATATTAATGACAGTTCCCACACCATCTGGTGGTGCTGCAGATTAAATTAGACAACTCAGGTCCAATGTTTAGAACAGCGCCTGGCACCAGGAACACGTAGACAGCATTAGCTCACTGCTCGTTACTCTCAAGATTAGTAAGGGCAGCCAGTCCCAAGCTCAAGGACCCAGGACAGTCCCTTGACCACAGGCCGGGGAGCCCCAAGGCTGCCCAGCCTAGAGGCCTTGGTAGCAGTGACAGGCAGTGGGGAGGGAGGACTAGCTGAGTCCCTCAGGGTCCAGGATTGTTCTGGAGGCAGTCCTGTCCAGAGAGAGGCCCACCTGGACAGAGGGGCGAGGGACCCTTACAGAGGCCTTTTCTGACCCCCTAACTTCAGTACTTCCCGATTGTCCCATCTTTTACTGTCTCTGTAGTAACGATCAGTATTTTAAATCATCTTTATTCTCCTGTGGATGGTCTGTCTGTCTTTACCCTCCCTCCATATAAGCTCTGTGAGGACAGAAATTTTTGTCTGTCTTGATCCTTGTCATATCTGAGTCAGAGCCAAGCACATAGTAGGTGCTCAACAAACATTTGCTACTAGAAAATCAGATGATAACATTTAGCCAGATGGGTGGGATGGCAGAGCTCCCCTTCCCAGAAGACAACCCAGTCCAGCTGCTGCCCCTTTGTTAGCTCAGTCCCCCACAGCGGGGGTCGGGGGGCCAGAGTCCTAGCCACTCTGCAGCCAGGAAGCATGTCACTGTCACTGCAGTGCAACTGGGCCTCTTGGGTGAGGGAGGGACCCAGGCAACTTTCTGGCTCACAACTCATTTCAGAGCTGCCTGGTGACACAGACGGGCCCACAGGCTCAGGAAGGCCCCGTTCCAGCAGATGCAGCCTGGGACTCCTGCCCTAGAGCCCGGCAGGGCTTCTCCACCCCCGGAACTGGAGGGGTTTCCAGGCTGAGTCCCAGGATGTCATTTGGGGGCTGGGCTACCACCCCCTCCCCAGCCACAGTCCCCTCACGTGTGCATGGCACTCCCCCGTTACAGTTTACAAAGTGCGTTCACAGACATTATCACATCGGCTCCTAAACGCCCCCTAAAAACCACAATAAATCTCTCGCTCTGGCTCCCAAGCCCACCGGCTGCTGTGTAATCAGCCATCAGCAAGCAGAGGGGCCTCAGGGCCCAGAGCCTGCCAAAGCCGACACCAGCAGGGGCAGAGGGGGTTCCACGTGGGCGGGTAGCAGGTGGTGGGTGGCAGGCCCAGCTGGGGCGCTGCGGGAGCGAGGAGCAAGCCCGAGGCCCAATCCTGCAAAGGAGAAAAAACGCTGTCTGGGAGAGCAGCCAGCAGGGCTGGAGGGGAGAGGTCTGGGAACCAGACTGAGGGGTGGGGCAAAAGTCAGGGATGGGGACAGGAGGGTTCCTTAGCGCTTAGGAGCTTCGCGGGGCAGGTGGGCCCATGGCGAGGCACCAGGGGCCCAGGGACAGGCAGCCTCATCTGGCTTTTCACCTGCTTCTGTCCACCCCCGAGATAACAGCCCCAACCAGTTAGTTCCCCAGTGTGCCAGGCCTTCGTGCTTGCTGTCCTCTGCCTGAATGCCTTTACTGCCTTTTTGACATCCTAACCCTCCTTGAAGGACAGTTCAGAACTCTCCCACCTGTAGATCCCTCCCTAGCTTCCAGAGGCTGCACCTCAGGCCTCAGCTGTGCCTGGGACCCCTCTCCTTGAATTGTCAGGCCCCTTTCCCTCTTTGTACCTTGTGCCCCTGAGGGCAGCAGCTTTGCAGTGGTCCAGAGCCAACCTCCCTCCCCACCCCCACTTCCCCCCGATACACACTGAGTCACAAGCAATGGCACGAGGCTGGGGGCTGCTGGCTGGCCAAACACCCCAGACCAGATGGTTGTAGAGGGAGGTGAGACCCCCACATGACAGGCCCAGCCAGCACTGCTCCTGTGTTTTCAGCCCAGCGCCCAGCTCCAGGCAGCCACCGAAAAAGAACTCCCCAACGTCTGAGCCAAGTCAGCCAGCAGCCGTGGTTGGGTTTTGTTTTTTTTACCATTTGCCTTGATTCTCAAAGTTATAGGAGCTCAGCTTACAAACTGTGGAAGGTTCAGGAAAGTTTAAATAAGCAGGGAGAGGGAGGGCCTGGCCCGAGGGGCCTGTGGCTGCCCTGGCAGGCGTCCTTCCCGCAGACAAGCCTGTGTCTTGCCCCTGCTGCCTGCCCGTCAGGCGGGTGCCCGGGCAGGCTACAAGCTTGACCTCTGGGATGCAGAGGCAGCCGATCTGTCGCAGCTGAGATTGTGGCTGTGTTGCAGAGGGCGTGGAACAGGTGGCAGCTTTTCTGCGGTCACCTCTGAAAGGATTGGCGTTTTCCCTTCTCCTTGATATGAAAACCAGCTGCTGGGCCCGGGCCCCGGTGGGCGGAGACACCGTAGTTCCTGTGAAGTGTTCATCGTGCGGTGTCTCAAGTGGGTCAAGGCAGTGGACGCGAGGGAGCTGGAGGCAGAAGGTGACGCCGGAGTCCCTCTCTGAGACCTCGGAGACGGCAGCCGGGACTGGGAGTGCGGAGCTTAGGGAAGCCCAGGGCCTGGCTCCTCAGCCTGGTGTCCCAACTCCTTTTCCCTGATGAGGGATTTGTATCCAGAAATATAAAGACCTCTTACAACCCAACAATAAAAGGACAGGAATTCCCTGTCGGTCCAGTGGTCTGGACTCGGCACTTTCACTCACGTGGTCTGGGTTCAGTCCCTCGCTGGGGAACTAAGATCCTGCAAGCCGCGTGGCGCAGCCAAAAAACAAACAAACAAAACAAACAAACAAAAAACAATAAAAGGACAAATAACCCAATTTTGAAATGGGCAAGGAATATGAACAGACATTCTCTAAAGAAGATGTGTAAATGGCCAACGTCATCAGTCATTAGCCAGAACCACAATGAGATACCATTTCTCACTCACTGGGATGGCTGCAGTCAAAAGACAGGCAATAACACGTGTTGCTGAGAGGATGTGGAGAAACTGGGACCCTCATACACAGCTGGTAGGAATGTAAAATGGTGCAGCCACTGTGCAAAACAGTCTAGCCACTTGTCGAAAGGTTGAACAAAGAGTTACTACACAGGGACTTCCCTGGCGGTCCAGTGGTTAAACCTCTGCACTTCCACTGCAGGGGCCACGGGTTCGATCCCTGGTCGGGGAACTAAGATCCCACATGCCGTGCAACACAGCCAGAAAGTTTAAAAAAAAGAGTTACTATATAACCCAGCAATTCCACCTCTAGGTATCCACTCAAGAGAAATGAAAACACACATCCACACAACAATTTGTACGGAATGTTTGTAGCAGCATTATTCACAATAGGTCCCAAATGGAAAAAACCCATCTGACGAATGGATGAATAAAATGTGGAAATGTGGTCTATCCATTCAATGGAATATTATTTGGCCATAAAGAGGAATGACGTACTGATTCATGATACAACATGAATGAATCTTAAAAATTATGCTAAGTGAAAGAAGCCAGACAAGAAAGGTCACATATTGTCTGATTCCATTTATGTGAAATGTCCAGAACTGGCAAATCCATAGGGACAGAAAGTAGATCAATGGTTACTCAGCCCTGGGAGTAGGGAGAAATGAGGAGGGATTACTAATGGGTACAGAGTTTCTTTGGGGGATGATGAAGGTGTTCTAGAATTAGATAGTGGTGATGGGTGCACAACTCTATAAATATGCTAAAAACTAGTGAATTATTCACTTAAAAAAATATATATATTTATTTTTGGCGGCGTTGGGTCTTCGTTGCGGTGCGCGGGCTTCTCGTTGTGGTGGCTTCTCTTGTTGTGGAGCACGGGCTCTAGGCGCGCGGGCTTCAGTAGCTGTGGCTCGAAGGCTCTAGGGCCCAGGCTCAGTAGTTGTGGCGCACGGGCTTAGTTGCTCCGCGGCCTGTGGCATCTTCCCGGACCAGGGCTCGAACCCGTGTCTCCTGCATTGGCAGGCATATTCTTAACCACTGCGCCACCAGGGAAGCCCGAATTATACACTTTAAAAGGATGAATTTTATGGTACGTGAGTTATATCGCAATAAAGCTTTTTTTATAAAAATGATAAATGTCTTGATGAAGCTAATTTTTAAATGAGAAAATGTCCCATACTTCAGTCTACCCCACAGGCCCCCCGGAGTTGGCCCTGCCACCTGCCCAGGCTTGGCCCCTGCTGCTCCCAAGCTGCCAACTTTGGACAAAGGTGGGGTACCAGGTAGTGGAGGCCTTGCTACGTGCACAGCACCCTGCTTCCTCCAGTGAGTCCCACTGGTGTCTGCCTCAGGCCTTTTGCTCCAGCTGGTCCTTCTTCCTGAAACACTCTCCCCCTCACCACCTCCTGCTCATCCTCTGGATCTCAGCTCAGATGTCTGGTCCTTAGAAAGGCCTTACCTGTTCCCAGACCCCGTGACCCAGTCTCTCTACTCTCACACAGTTCCCAACCTTCGATGCAAGCATGGGGCCAGCACGGAGTACACGCACAATAAACCTTAGCCAAACGAGTGAAGCAGGAACAAGAAGTTCAGTCTGAGGCTGAACGTGTTGGGAAGCATGGGCTGCAGAGGGGAGCAGGCAGGCCGAGGAGGGCCTGTGCAGAGTGGGCTCTCCTCAGGGCAATGGGGCACGATGAGAATGAGGAGGGTGGCATGCCAGACTCAGGTTCAAGAAAGATCTCTTTGGCTGTTCTGCAGGGGATGGAGTAGCAGTACAAGGCTGGAGGCATAAGGCCAGGGGGAGGCCATGGCCTTAATCCAAGCCTGGAGAAGCAGGGCCCAGCCTGCGACTGTACAGGCACAGAGGAGTGACACACGGGGAAGAATCTGGGAGCCAAAATCAAAGTGACTTGGAGATGGCACCAATGGAGGGGAGACGGGGTCCAGGATGGCGCCAGGTACTGGTGGTACAGAGGACCAGGTGTGGATAGGGACATTTCCAAGTTAGGTGCACTGCAGTAGGACCACGTCTGGTGTGAGGTTATCCGAAGTGGCCAATTGTGGGACCTCAGCAAGTGGTGCCCCCATCCCACTTACCAGATCTATACAGTCACGCCCGATCCCATATCCATCCCCCTTGACCCCTCATCCTCCTGGGTCAGGTCTCAGCATCCCTACTGATCAAGGCCACAGCCTCCTCACTGGTCTGCCCTCTCAAAACAATTTGCCTTTTCTCATTCGTCCTCCGTGGTGCCGCCAGCACAGGGTGGGCCATCCCCCAGCTCAGAAACCTTCAATGGCTTCCCACTGCCCTCAGAACAAAGGTCAGATGATCCATCAGGGCCTATGAGACCCTCCGTGGTCAGCTCACCTGGCTTTGCAGAATCCCCTCACCCCCATGCACCCTGTGCCTTTGGGTATGCCGTGCTTCCACCCCAAATGCTCTCTCTCCCTCTGTGTCAGGTATAAAGACCATCTCCTTGGGACCCGCCCCCCCATCCCTGCCTCCCTGAGTCTTGGCAGCATGGAGCCCTCAATTCTGTCAGTCTTTCCTGGAACCCAAACCAGTGACATGACCTGACCAAAGATTTTTAGTGATGGAGACTTTGCTTGAAATGACTTAGAAATGTTCAATAATGAGATCACATGTAGTCACAAACTTGTTGAGTGACCTTAAACTGGAAAGAAGTAAGATTATGCTTTGGTCGTGTTCTGCCCCGTGAAGTTGCTTCAGGCCTGGACATGAGATGTCAGTCCACGAGAGCAGAGATTTGTCTGCTGAGTTCATGGACACAGGCCCAGTGTCTGGGACAGCACCCGGGTAGTTGGGGTGCTGAGGTGGGGCTGGATGGGTGGGAGGAAGGGTGGTGGGTGGGCAGGGAAGAGGGTGGGGGGGTAAGTGGATGGATGAGTAGATGGGTAGGAAGGATGTGTGGAGAGGATTCATATCGGCCATGGACCACTTTAAGCCCAGCCCCCAGTCCAGAGCACAGAGAGGGTGACCTTTCCCGGGGTTGGGCTGGGATCCGTGTAGCCCCCATGGGCACAGAAAGCCCCAGCTTTCTAATCCACCAGGGGCTGCCAAGCTGGAGATCCCTCTTGGCCATGGCATCTGCTTGTTTGGGGCTCAGCCGCCCCCAACCCTTCACAGCATCCCTGGCCTCCCTTAGGGTCTCTGCTGAGCCTCTGGGCTCAGCCAGCCTTTCTAGCAGTTTGACCAGAACTCTCTGGAGCCATCCTTGACACCTCTGCTTGCTCACGCGCTCCCTGTCTCTCTCTCTCTCTCTCTCTCCCACATCCAATCCATCAGCAAATCCTGTTAGATTATTTTCAGCAGCCTCCTATCTGTCTCCCTGGTGCTGCCCTTGCCCCTCCCCCAGTTTCTTCTCCACTCAGCAGCCAGAGGGATCCTTTTAAATGGTGAGTCCAGGAGGCCTCACCATCTGGCCCCCATTTCCTCTCTGAGCTCATCTGCTACTGCCTCCCCCTCCCTCACTCCCCTCCAGCCATGCGGGCCTCCTTGCTATTCTTTGACCCTGTGAGGCACGCTCCCGCTCCCTGCTCCCCGCTCCAGGCCATTGCCCTGGCTGATCCCTTGGGCTGGAATACTCTTCCCCCAGAGAGCCATCTGACTCGGCCCCTCACCTCCTTGCCGTCTCTGCTCAAATGTCACTTTCTCAATTAGACCTTCCTTGGACACCTTCTTTATAAATGAAAAAAAAAAAAAACCATCCACCCCTTGTTTCCCTTCCCTGTTTTATTTTTCTTCTTAGCTCTTATCACTCTGGACCACAATATATTTTACTTCCTTATTATGTTTTTTGTCTGTGTTCCTCCATCAGGAAGTGATCTCCATGAGGGCAGGGGTCTTGTCCACTGCCCTGTACCCAGCACTGAGCATGGGGTCTGCATGGCACAAATGAGGTGCTCAACAAACACGTGCAGAATGAAGGAAGGAATGAGTGAACCTCTCCAGGGTCCAGGCTTTCTCCTCCCTGAGCTGGCCTGCCCTAGGCTCAACGCCCATGCAGGTCCTCCCAGCCCCATCACTGCCTTTATCCCCTGGCCACTGGCAGCTCTGGCCCACCATGCGGCCACTTTGAAGAGTCCCAAAGCCCCTCCCCTGCCTGAGGGCTGCCCACACCCTCTCAGAGGCTGCTGGGATGGGTGCAGGTACCAGTGGCTCCCAGAGCTGAGTTCAAGGGAAGATGATCCAGGGCTGGCCCACGCCCCACTTGGTTCAGAACCACTTATGGTTTATGCAGCACCTTCCCCAGCGGGCCCAGGTGGACCCCAGCAGCTGGGACTCCCTTGAATACCACCCCCCGCCATCACCTTACATTCTCCTGTTCTTCCCCCTTTAATCCTCGCCTGACCGGGTAGACAGAGTGGATGGGGTCACTGAAACTGGAGCTCAGAGAGGTCATGTGAGCTGCCCAGGGCCCCCAGCGAGGTCCCGGGCTTCCCTGGTGCTGGGCCGGATGCGACTGGGTAGAGGGTGCTGGCTCCTCCCTTGCCACCCCCGCTGCACTGGGGACAGTGAGCTGGGTGGTGGGGCCCACGCACGATGAGCTGACAGGATCTCCAGTGAAATCAGCTTGGAGACTGAGGCCAACAAATCGATGAGCAGTGACAGCTCGACTCAAACGTTTCACACAGACTTCACGCCATTGCGGTTGCAGAGACGTGGCTCTGGAGACCGGTGAGGGGAGCCTGTTGGCCACAGAGGTCAAGTGTATGTGTGCGCGTGTACGTGCACTGCACGCACATGTGTGTGCGTGTGCCACAGGGTACAGCACCCATGAACAGACAGATCACCATGGGTCCCAAAGTCTACATCTCCTCACCCCAGTGACTCCAAGGGGTGGCCTGGCGATGGGGAAGGGCACCCAGGAGGGAGAGAAGGGGGCATCTGGACTACCCGGCAAAGGGCATAACAGGACAGAGTCCTAACCAACGCACAGCCCGACGCAGGTGCAAAACCCGACTCAGCTGCTTATTCTCTGCATTTCAGGCCTAAGCTCTCTAAGCCTCAATTATACTATCTGCCAATTGGGTCTAACAATTCCCACGTTGAAGGTTAGTCAGGATTAAACAAGACGAGGTAGGCATTCAATACACGATAACTATGTAGGTTACCGGTAGTTTTATTAGATCTCACATTTGCACAGGAGAACAGGCTGCCCATTTGTTCTGGAAGCTATCGCCAAGCCCCCTGCTTCTGCCTTGCAGTGAGCAGGACACCAGACACAAGGCCCTACCCTCAAGAGACTCACAAATACTAATAATGACGTGCACGAACGTGTATGTCCCAGCCGGCTGACTTTCGGAGGCGGTGTGGTTTGCTGCTTTACAAGCACAACCTCATTTAATCCCCTAGAGAACCCTGTGAGCTGGGGGCAGCTGCTGTCATCCTACAGAGGAAAAAACAGAGAAGTGAAGTAGCTTGTCCCTGGTCACCCAACGGGCAAGGGGCAGAGCCAAGATTTGAGTCAAGGACCTTCCTACCACGCACAGGCAGGACACGATCCTGCGTGACCTGAGACACTGACTGCTCACATCAAGGCGGCACCTGGGGCCGTGGGAACACTGGGGAAGGAGGATGTGAAGAGGGGTGGCTCAGGAAGAGATGGACAGGGAACTCCACTGCACAGGGACTTAAAGGCATGACAGCTTGGACAGGAGAAGGGGAAGGGTAGGCCAGGCAGGGAAGGCAGCCCGGGCAAAGGCCCAGAATGGTGACAGGGCAGCCCAACCCAGGCCTCCTCCCTTCTGCCTGGCTCCACCCTCCCGGCTGATGAGGCTCTCAAGGGCCTACTCACAACTTCTTGCCTCTGCCCGTGCTGTTCGCTGTTTGCATGCTGTGTCCCTTATTCTTCTCCCTTCCAAGCTCAGCGGGGGCAGGATTTGAAAACAAGCCTTCTGCTTCACAGAAAGGGTGAGACTTAAGCCAAGAGAGACCCAGGGTAGAGAGGAGTCTGCCAGGAAGAGCATAGTGAGCAGAGGGAACAGAATGTGCAAAAACACGAGGGCAGAGTCAGGACTGGGCCTGGATCTGTCCTCCTGCAAAGCCCAGAGTCCCCACCACCACCCACCAAACTCCAGGGCTGCAAAGCCAATGCTCCTTCCACTGCCCTGCCCGGGGGACGCAGGATGCAGGGGACGCTCCCCCCTGGGGATAAAACCCCAGCTCCAATGTTGTTCAGCCCAGATGCTGCTTCTCCCTGAGCCTTGGCTTTCTCTCCTGTGACATGAGATGGTAGGCCCACCTCAAGAATTATTTGAGCAAAGGTAAGGAAAGTCTCTAGCACAGAGTAGGTGCTCTATAAATACCAACTGCCTGGAGCACCATGACAGAGCCCATTGGAGTGAGATTTCCCCAGATCTCTGGGTCCTGGCATTGAGCCATTTCCTAACCAGGGAGCCAGGAAGCTCTGGAGGGCAGGGAGGCTCTGGGCTAAGCCTGGGTGGGGCTGCGATTTAGAGCAGTGAGGTTATTACGAAGATGAAATGTGAGCCCTGCCTCCTGGAGGCCAGTGTCAGTGGTGGCAAGAGGCCTGTGTCTGCCCTCAAAGCTGTGCTTTTCAAAAAGTCATCGTGCGGGGGGACTTCCCTAGCAGTCCAGTGGTTAGGACTCCACGCTTCCACTGCAGGGGCCCCAGGTTCCATCCCTGTCCGGGAAACTAAGCTGTGCGGTGCAGTGGAAAAGAAAAAAAAAAAAAGAAAGACGTCGTTGTGGGGCCTCCCCGTTACTCAAGGTACCCCATGGCCCAGCTGACACATGAGACCAGGAAGCAGCTGTCTGGAACCCCTAGCCTGACCTACCCCACCAGCTCCCCACGTCAGGGAGGCAGCGGGGCCCGCGGGGCTGCTCCACAGGCACAGGGCTGTTGGAGGTGGCCCCTTTGCCACTCTACCCTCTAAGCTTGGCTGTTATAGGGGAAGCTTGGGGGCCGCAGGAGGGGACAGTGGCACTTACTGGGCACCTTTTGTGGGCTCCTTGACTCCTAATGCCTCTGACAGCTAGGTATTAATATCCCCATTTCACAGATAAGGAAACTGAAGCTTGGAGAGGTCAAAGAAACTTGGACTGCTCAATCCAACACGACTTTAATCTCCCCTCCCTCCACTTGCAGAGGTTGTTGAAACTCCTGCAAAGTGTCCATCTTGGGCACACCTGGAAGAAAGTTCTTAGCATAGGCTGAAATTAGCCCCGTGAAACTCCCGCTTTAGGCCCCAGCACCAGCTCTCAGCTGTACATGGCCTAGGCCCTCTGTCCCTAAAGCAGCCTCAGAGAATGAACCCAGCAGGACCTCCCCATTTAACCTGTGTGTCTCCCCTGGGTAACTGCTCCTCTCCGAGCCTCAGTCTCCCGACCTGTCAAATGGGGATAACGACAGCCCCTCTTTGAGGGGTGGTTGGGAGGCTCCAGGGAGTCAATAAACCTGGAATATTCCAGGAGCTTCCAGAGTCTTCAGAGAAGTTCCAGCCAAGGGGAGAGGCTTAGAGGGTTTCCAGAGGCCTGACTCACCTCCCCCAAAGGAGGAAGTGGCCTTGATCACGGCAGCCCTGCGGTGGGGGCATGGGACTCAATCTCAGAGCCTGGCATGAGCAGGTTCATCACACCTGTGCGATGGACCTGTGCAATCCTGGCTCCCCGAGACCTGGCCCACCCACAGGTGGCTCAGTCTTGCGAAAGGACAGCAGGGAGTGGGGACAGGTAGGTCTGGATTCAAGTCCCTTGTCTGCCACTTACCAGCTATGTGGTAATGTGGCTGCCAATCACCTCTCTGCTCTGAGCCTTGGCTTCTCCAGCTTCGCGGGCCTGTCTCGGGGCTGTGGTGCTCAGCCGAGTGTGAGGCCAAAGTTGGGTGGCCCCTCAAGTGGAGAACCAGGCATGCTACAGGGCTGGCCTCCGTTGGGGACAGCCAGGCTGCCCCTTTCATTGTCTTCCCTGCCTCGCTGCTCCCTGAGGGAGCGACTGGAGAAACACATCCAGAAGAAAGGCCCCATGTCTTTGCATATTCTGTTCCCCCTGCTCACCATGCTCTTCCTGGCATTCTCCTCTCTACCCTGGATCCCTCCCTCCAGGTTTAAGTCTCACCCTCTCTGTGAGGCAGGACACGCAGCAGAAAAGGCACATAGTCAGGAGTCCACTGATGTGAAAACTGAGCTGCAGAAAAGAGAAGTGATGCATCCATTGGAGGGGAAGAGCCAGGATTCCAGCCCAGGCTCAGCCGCTCCTCCTAACGCCTCTCCAGGCAGCACTTAAGACCCTCCTCAGTCCATCTCCGCCAGCCACGCCGCCCACACTCATTCCCACCTCGGGGCCTTTCCCCACATGGTGACCCCAACCTGGAAAACTTGCCCTTCTCTCCACCCACCTGACCCCTATTGACTTTAATATGAGGTTACCTGCCCACCAGGCCGGTCCTCAGCCCCTGGAGCCCACTGCCCACCTGTCTGCTTGACCCTCCTCCCTGCCCAATTTCTATTCACCTCCCAGGTGGCTCTGAGTATGCCCCCTCCTTCAGGAAGCTCCCTCGGACCGACTGGACCAATTCCTCCTCTGAGCTCATTCCCGGACACCACCCCATTCCACCTGCTTCGTGATTTCTGGCTTGGCGTCTGTCTCCCTCCTCAGACTAGGGCTCTGTGGGTGGCACAGGAGGCACCTGGGCACATGTGTCGCCTCAGCACCCAGCACAGAACCTGATACAGACCAGGTGTTTAGTACTTGCTGTCCCTTCATGGAATCCATCCATCTAGCTTTTCATTCGACAAACGTTTATTGAGCATCAGGGATACAGCAGTGAGAAGACAGGCAGGGCTCTGCCCTAGTGCGGGTTACGTTCTAGTAACAGACACATACATGTATAACATAAGGTCACATGGGAATAGTTGCTGAGGAGCAACAGAGCAGGGAAAGAACCACCCAGTGGGGAGAGGATGGGGCGGGGAGGTAAGGGAAAGTCTCTCTGAGCAGGTGACATTTGATCGATGTAAATACCAGAAGGAAGTAGATACTGGGGAGAAGGAAGAGCAAGTGCAAAGGTCCTGAGGTGGGAATACACGTGGTATGATGGAGGTCAGTGGGCAAGATGGGGGGTGGCAGGAGCTGAGGGCAGAGAGGGAGCAAGCGGGGGCCCCAGGCAGGACTCTGCTTTGACCCTGAATGAACTGGGAGCCATTGCTGGGTTTTGGGCAGAGAAGTGCAGGATCTGGCCTAAGTTCTAACAGGGTCACTCTGGCTGCTGCATAGAGAATGGATTCCAGGGGGCCGAGGGGGAAGCAGGAGAACCATGAGGAGGCTGCTGCACTCATACAGGTGGGCAGTTCAGGTGGAGAAGGGGTCAAACTGCTGGCATATTTTGGAAGTAGAACCAACAGTATTTGCTGATGGTAAATGGGGGGTAAGGGTGGGGTGGAGAGAAAGAGAGCTTGAGATTATGAAAGAGAGAGAGAGACAGGAGTCAAAGATGATCCCAAGGTTTTTTGGCCGGAGGAACTGAGTGGAAAATGAAGGTGCCGTTACCTGAGATGGGGAAGGTTGTGGAGATGAATTTCAAGAGCTCAGTTTGTGATTGCTGAGGTGAAGCTGCCCCCTGGCCATCCAAATGGCGCTGTGGCAGGCAAAAGGCATCGGTTGGACAGGCCTGGAGTTTGGGAGAGAAGACCAGGCTGGGTGTGGGCACCTGCCGTATGAGTCCCCACGTCTTGCACATAGTAGGTCGTCAGTGAGTGCCTTGTGAGGGACACAAAGCTGGCCATAGCACAGCTCCTGACCTGTAGGTAAGGTGGACCAGGGCCCCGCGGGCCAACCACGGAGAGCCGCATCCTGAGGGGGGCACAATGGGCCCCGCCAGCATTCCTCGGATAACATGGCTGGAGGGTGGTCTGGGAAGGCCTCTTGGCCAAGCTGGCATAAGAATCTTGGCAGACAGAGATGGGGTGGGCATTCTGAGAAGGCAGGGCCTCTGGCTTTAGGGATGAGGTGGGGAACAAGAGGGGGAAGGCCCAATGGAGCCAGTGGGCCTGGGGTTAAGTGGATGGTGCAGGAGCCCAACCCCTAGCTCTAATCCAGGCTCTGGTACCTGAGGCAAGATACTTAACCGCTGAAGTCTCGTCTTTTCTTCTAAAATAGGAATGATAACCATATCCCCTGCATGGGCTGGTGTGAGGATCAAATGAGTTAATCCATGTAAAGTACCCAGAATAAAGTGATGGCAGGTTCTCGAAAATGTGACCTACCCATTATTACTGAGTCCAGAGAAGGCGGTGTGCTCCAGCTGGGAGAACGAGAGAGAAATGAGGGGAGAGAACAGTGCATGAGGCCCAAGTGTGACATACCTGGGGCCCAGTTAAGGGGGGGAACTTTATTCCCTTTAGGCAATGGGGAGCCACGGAATGTTCTGTGCAGAGAGAGGAGCGTTGCTCTATTCAGTCCTCGATTATCCTCCACCTGTGCTCAGCTTGACGCACCCACTCCCATCCCAGGCCCAACAGTCCCACCCAGCAACCCACCTGCTGGGCTCAGGGACACGTCTCACGTAAGAGCTAACGCTTGGTGAGCTCTTAACTACATTAGTTCTCTCAACTGCCCCGTGTATGAGGTTTGTCCTATTATTATTATGGTTTGACGAATGAGGAAACCAAGGCACAGAGAACGTCACACAGATCAATGTCGTCACGCAGATGGTGGCTGGCAGAGCCGGGACACGAACAAACCGAGGCAGTGGACTCAGCTCCAGAATCTCCCCCAGCCTTTCCCGGCTCTGAGACAGACCCCAGAGCCCTTTGAAGTGGCCGGGCATGTGTGGAGCACCCAGCACTAAGTTTCTCCCAGCAGGCAAGGCGGGGTCATTATGCCCACGCCCAGGGGCAGAGGCTGCAAGGTGAAGGGCCCCACAGCTTGTCCACGGAGGAGCTAGGACTCCAATCCCAGTCCCTTAGACTCCACATGCCCGCACTAGGGACCTGGCAGGCACAACACCTGGAACCCAGAGCTTCCTCTAACCTGAGCCTGCATCAGGGGTGAGCTCCCTCAGCCTGGAGCTATTTCTGAGGTCCTCGCTCCCCTTTGGGAGGATGGGGAAGACAGTGAATCCGTCCTCCCAGGCTGCCCTGGGGCTCGTGTCACAGGCCCCTTCACTGTCTGTTCCCCTCCTTTATCCTTTCAAAGTGGTTTTTCATCCCAAGAACCGACCTGGCTCACCAGGTCCCGGCCCTGCCCTGCAGAGAGGAGACTGAAAATCAGGCTTAACTGCATCCTCTTAACAGTTTCACAGCCAGAAAAACCAGCAGAGGGAAATACAATGTTTGCAGACCGGGTCAGGTCCAAGGTCACTCCATAAAAATGGATTCCTAGAAAAACATAAACCAGCAATTTACCCAATGAATTTTATTGCTCAAAAAAAAAAAAAAAAAGCTATCCCATTTGAATAACTAAGGGAGAGAAACCATTCCCAGTTCCTCCTTTATTAGTGAATAAGGACACACAAAACTCAACAGACATGAAATGTTCACATGCAGCTTCAGGACTGATTTATTAGCCGCTTTCGTTTCATAAAACCCAGCATTTTCTATTAAAATAGGATGATGTCCAAAAGGTCTGTTTGCTTTAAGAAATTGTATTTAATACAGGTCAGGTCCTAGTTTTATTTTTTGTTTTTTAAACAAAGCTCATATTCTCCCGACTCCACGCCTGTTACTACAGCCAGAGGGAAACTGATTTCAGAATCCATCTGATAATGTCGGATTTCTTTGTGGCATCCACTTCATCGCTCAGCAGCCAGCCATGATGTCATAAGCCCATCAGATTTCCGGTAGGGGGGAAACGCTGGGGAATTGGAAAGAATGGATGTTTCTTACCCGTCAGGAAGGGGAGGGAAGGGGCTGGGTGTGTTTGGGAGGCGGGGGACGACGGGAGGCAGGCTCAATGTTTGTGATATTAAATGTCAGGCAGAAACCTGAAAAATCCAGCCACCCAGATGTTTTCTAAATATCCAGATGTCTGGCACCGAGCAGACCACACTCCTCCCGCCCCCTCCCGTCCCAAGAGGAGCTCGACATTTCGGCTTTGACCTCAGGTCTCCAGCGAGTGCGGGCTGCCAGGAGCTGTGCATCCTTGAGGCTGCCCACCCTCGGGTTGGGAATTTTTTCTAAATCTTTACACATGGATGACAGGAGTAACTACGTCCAGATTTTTAAAAGCTGTTGAAGCAGTGATTTGAAAAGTTCAGTCCCTGGAATTAGCTTCCACGGAATACACTATGCAAGCCAAAAAGGAGGGAAAAAAAAAATCCCTCAGCCAACACACACACAAACATATGTGACTCTTAAGCCATAGGAGTTAAAAACCCAAAACAAAACCAGCAAGTCTGAGAACCAAGGACTCGGAACTGACACTGAGAAGCGATGAGCCCTCCCACAGGAGCACGCTTCCCCCAAATCAGAAAAACACCAAACAGCTTTGTTCTTCCTGACAAAGCCCCTCGCTTCCAAGGAACAGACAGTTGCCAACAAAAGCACAGGGTAGAACTAATTTACACTCAGACTCGGGGTTTCGAGGAGTCATAAAGTACAGAAATGGAAATGGCTTTGCCTGGGAATCTGCCTCCCCACCACTGGCAATAGGGACCCCCGGGCGGCCTGGGGGAGCCCCACAGGCCACAGACGGAGCAGAGTCCTGGCTTCCAGTGGCCTGGCCACACGCCCACTGAGGCCACCTCCAAGGCCTGTGGCTAATTGCTCCTGAAAACGAGCCAAGAACAGCAGGCCCCTGGGGCCCAACCCTGCAGACTTCACAGGGAGCCAGGAGGAGAGGCAGCTGGGGAGGGGACCACCTCCAATTAGAGATGAGTGCTTGGATAAAGAGGAAAGGGGTGGCCAAGGGAAGGTGTCTGGCAGAGGGCAGGAGGAGGTGAGTGGGGGCTCAGGGCTGGAGGTGGGGGGCTCAGTGGCATCATCTCCTAGAACAACCCCTGTGCTTTTCAGATGCAGAAATTGAGGGCTGAGAGTGGCTGAGTGGCCCACCCAAGGTCACCAGGCTAATTAGAGGGACAGCCAGTACTGGGGAACAGAAAACACAGGCGTGGCATTGCATGCCTCTTCCCTGAACGTTATCTAATTTAATCCTCACAACACCCTGTGAGGGAAGGATTATCATTAACTTCAGTTACCAGAGGAGCCAATGGAGGCGCAGAGAGGTTAAGTAATTTGCCCAAGGTCACACAGCTCGTCATTAGCAGAACTTGGCGTGAACTGCTGAGTCGCTGCCCGACTCCAAATCCAGTGCTCTTTCTGCTGGGTCGGGGGGAGGCAGTTAAGGTTTAACTGGGAGCAGTGAATCTGATTTAAATACATCTTTTTTTTTTATTTGGTTTTTTTTTTTGCAGTACGCGGGCCTCTCACTGCTGTGGCCTCTCCCGTTGCGGAGCACAGCCTCCGGACGCGCAGGCTCAGCGGCCATGGCTCACGGGCCCAGCCGCTCCGCAGCAATGTGGGATCTTCCCAGACTGGGGCACGAACCCGTGTCCCCTGCATCGGCAGGCAGACTCTCAACCACTGCGCCACCAGGGAAGCCCCTAAATACATCTTTAAAATGCTGGTGATCCCCATAGAACAAAAGGGAGTAAATCATTGCAAATTATTTTTTTTTAATTTTTTAACATCTTTATTGGAGTATAATTGCTTTACAATGGTGTGTTAGTTTCTGCTTTATAACAAAGTGATCAGCTATACATGTACACATATCTCCATATCTGCAAGTTAATTTTTTAAAGCAATTCCAGTCAGGAGGGCTGGCTGGGTGGCTGGGTGGGGAGCCCGTTTTTATTCCTTCGCTGCCAGGGCCTGAATAAAGCATGCAGACTCTCTAGCTGTGCGTGGAGGCCGCTCAGTCCCCTGAAGTGGGGAGGATGGGGGGGGGCACTAAAAGCTTTGTCAGGCGTCTGTGAGAGCATAGTCTGCCACAGGAAAGCTGCCAGGCGCACAGGTCTGTCAGAGCCAGGGGAGGGAGGAATTCACTGAGCGTAGAAACGATGAAAAATGAAAATAAGAGTTGCCCCTCTAAGCCTGATTCCTACTTTCCAGCCAGGAGTTTAAATGAACTGTAGATCACCTGGGCTGCTATTGTGGCCCAGAGGCCTGACTCCAGATCAGAGAGGCACTGCCCAGGGTCCTGGTTGTCCAAGATGTGGGGGGAGGAGGGGAGTTACTGTGGCCCTGTACCCTGGCCATCCTGGGGACCCTGCTGGCCACCACCTTCTCCCAGAGTGGTATTTGAAGGAAACCAAGCCTCCCAGAGCTGGGACAGAAAAATGAGGAGTAGGCTGATCTGAACTCAGAGAGCAGCATAGTCACCTGTCCCCAGGCCTCCCCCCAGAAGGGTCTCTTCCCTTCCTGAGGGCCAGGCTCGGCGCTCCAGTGGGCCATCTGTGCCAAGCCTTTTCCTGCTCTCTTCCTCACCGGGCCTGCTGGTTTCTTTCACTTTGTATATCTGAACAGCAAATGGGGTGTGGAGCCCAGGACTCAGGCCGGGGACGGGGAAAGAAAAATTTCTGCTGTCAGGATGCCTGACCTGGCTGAGCAGCTCCTGTTTTTCTGGGGAAATTCTACTCATCCTTTATTCGCTTGGCCTACCATCTACCCAGAAGAGATTCAGGTCCTGCCCTCATGCCTCTTACAGTTGATGGGAGGAGACAAACATCAACCCAATAATGACATAAGAATGTCCATGGAGGGAGTGGTTCCCGGGCTATGAGAGCCTGGCATAGGGAAAGTGTCAGGTCAGGGAGGTCAGGGAAGGCTTCCTGGAGGAGGAAGAACTGATGATGAGGCATTAACCCTTCTGACTCACTGTCGCCTCTGCAGAGAAGCCTTTCCTCATGCCCACTCAAGGTTGCCTCCTGTCCCCATTCCTTTCCTGACTGTTGTTCACCAGCTATGTCCCTGCACTGGTCTGAAGTCCTGTGAGGGCAGAGACGGGGTTTGTCTTGTTCACCACCGAGTTGCCTGTGCCTGGGACACAGTCGATGTTTGATGACTACTTGTTGATCAAAAACATAAATAACATGTGCAAAGGACCTGTGAGGAATCACAGAGACTAGGAGGGTGTGTGAAAGTAAGAACGGGGCCAAAAGGCACAGAGAGGTGGGGCCACCCTGAGAAGCACCCTGGACCTGTAGGTGTCCCTCCAGCCTCTGGGCCCCCTTCTGCCTTTCCTCTGTGGCAGAGACTGGGGTTGGGTGTCTTTCTTCTCCTACAGAAGAGTGTCACATAGCTACCCTGCCCCACTTGATCTGCGCCAGACACAGCTCCCCTGGGTCGAGGTAGGTGAGCACTAGATTCACCTGTCCCATACTCTCCCCCCACCTTCCCTCCTCCATTCATTCCCTTGCCTGATGCTGTGAGGCCACAGGGAGCCACAAAGGGGCAGGGGGAGGCAAATCCGGGGGTCCCGATCCAGGGCCTCCTGACACCCCACCCCCAGGTTTCATCTGCGTTCCCCCCCCACCATCCTGGTGCCATTCCTCCTCCCTGAGGCAGAAGTGGAAGGAGAGAAGGAGCAGGGCTCCGGGCTTGGACCAGACCGGGTTGGAGTCCCCTCAGCTGATGACCAGCGCGTGTCTGGACACCAAGCTGGCTCTGCCCCTCACAGGTGAAATGGAGATGCCCCAGGCTTCAGCGGGGACAGAGCAGGTGCTGGGCGGACCTGCCTGAGAGGCTCGAAATCAATCTCTGGTTTTCCTCTAGGGCTCAGTTCAGTTACTGCCTCCCCAACTCCCTGTGCCGCCTCAGCTGCAGAAGCTGAGGCTGGGGTTTGGGCTTCCCCCAGGGCGCCTCTGGCCCGGGGAAGCGGCTGAGGCCGGTGGCGGTGAGCGGGGTCCCAGTCCCAGCGCGGCGCCTCCGTCGACACGCGGACCCTCCGTCCGCGCCGCGCGCTCCTGCAAACTTTCTGCGTCTGCCACCCGCCCGCGTGTACACCTGCTCGTGGTTCTGCGGCGCGGGTCCACACAGCCTCACCTGCCCCCGGGTCGCTGGAAGGTGCCTCAGTCATAGTCCGAGCCTCCAGGCTCACCCGCCGCGAGTTACGAGGACCGTCAACCCCAGCCTTCGGGAACAGTCTCCACTACCTCGGGGTTTCGGGGGCGCCTCAGCCCGCTCACCTGCGCTCGTCTACACCGCCTCGGCAGCCCCTAAGTCACTGAACACGTCTCAGCTCAGAGGCCGCGTCCACATCGCCTCGGAGATGCCTCATCTCTGGGGCCGCGTCCACACTGCTCAAGGCTCACGGGACCCTTCAGAGCGCGGACCGGGACACAGATCCCGCGACAGCCACTCAGCGTGGGAGGTGGTGCTCCGATCTTCTCCGGGTGTCCCCCACTCCCGGAGACGCCCGCGGGGGGCTGCTTACCTTGCCCGCGGCCTCACGCTCCTGTCCAGGCGATACCGTCTCTTTCATACATTGGTGCAAGATTGTCGATGGTGAAAGAAAATGTTGTATATCCTCTGCCGGTCACTTGGCAGTTCCCCACCCTCCCCCCTTTCCTCTTTTTTCGGCCCTTAAGACAATACTGGGCCCCAGCGGCCGGCCGCCGGCCAGGGAACTCCGGGCAGGCGCGGCTGACCGCGGCGGGGCGGGCCTTAGGCGGGAGTGGGCGGGGCCTGGAGGGCGGGGCACGCGGGCTCCGGCCGCCCTCCCTGGGGAAGCCTTGGTCCGCGACTCGAGCTCCTATTCCGGCTCCTGATTAGTCGGCAGGCCGGCGATGCTGGCGCCTGATTGGCTAAGGCAAAGAAGGGGTGCAGACAGTGGGGGTGTGGGGTTGCGGGATCCATTCTTTGCCTTTTCTTTTCCCCTGTGTCCGCCACTACTCTTTTGGGTCCTCCTGAGATCTGTATCCTTTTCCTCACTGCTTCTGTACACCCCATCATAACACTTAACTACCTCGAGGGTAATGCGTTTCTTTGTCTTTTTCTACCAAATAGGTAGAACCTTGAAGTCAGGACACCGGGTTTGTGCCGCTCACCGCTGTATCCCCAGGACCTGGCACCCAGGAAGCGCTCAGAACATGTTGATTGAATTCATGGAAAATGTACATACAGGTTTTTAGAGCTATCTTTAAGGCTGGTAACATCCCTAGAGGGTGGTATTACTATTCTCCTTCTAGAATGGGGAGACTGAGATGCAGAGAAACGCTGTCACTTGGGACATGCTTACATCACTGGACCTCAGATCCCTACACAGCGGTGCCCTGTGGAGTGTCCGGGCCTGAGTTTCCCATCTATCAAAAGGGAGTGGATTAGATCAGATGGGTTAGAAGGTGAATCGTTTCAATGAACAAGCTGCACCGAGCGCTGTGTTTGGCAGTACGAGTGAGACAGCCCTGCCTTCGTGTTACAGTCCTGGTAGCCTGCAGCGCCCTCTCCCTCTCTGACCACCCCCTCCCCCCCAGTCACAGCGGAAGTTAAAAGCACTCTGCTCAAACCAGTGTACCTTGCCCACTTCTGAGGGTTTTGCGGGCATGTGGGAGGATTTTCCTGGGGGAGCCACAGGGGTTATCATTAAGCAAACTGACTTGAGCAGGCACGCTGTTCTGGGGGGAGGGCAGTACTTGGGAACCTCCACCTCCCAAGAGAGTCGTTTTGATTGCAGAGTGGTCTCTGATATGGGATAGGGGAGAGAGCTTCCTCTGACAGAGGAGGATGTAGGAGCTGCTCCTGGAGTTGGGTGGGGGAGGGTTAATCGACCAAAGAAATGCTGAGATCCTGGCAGTCAGATCCAGGTGTGCAGAGGAGCCAGCTTGGTGGCACAGTGAGTTCTCCCTGTGTCTCTGTCTTCACATGTCCTTCTTATAAGGATGCCAGTCATTGGATTTAGGGCCCACTCTAATCCAGTATGACCTCATCTTAACGTCATTACATCAGCAAAGACCCTATTTCCAAATCAGGTTACATTCACGGGTACTGGTGGTTACGGTTCCAACATATCATTTTTGCGGTCACAGTGCAACCCACAACCAGACCCAATATGGAAAGACCATTCTGGTCAGAGGGAAGCAGAGCAGGGGCCCTGAAGCTGCACAGGGTAGGTTACCCTCCTAGCTGCCCACTGCTCTTTTGGGGCTTCTCTCCAGCTCTTCTCAGTTCCTGGTACCTGGCAGCTGCCTAAACAGAGCCAGGAGGGAGCTGACCCCCTGGATATCAAGCCTCTCCTTCCAGCAGACCCTGCTCAGCCTGGGACCCTGCGGAGAGCCCAGCCTGCCTTCCCTCCTCCCCCTGCCTGCCTGGCCCCCACCCCCAGCCCCACCTGCATCCCACATGCAAGACGGACAAGGACAATAAAAGCTGTTTCACAAGCAGGTGGTGATTAATTGCCAAGTTAATTAAAGAGGCAGTAATTACTCTCGGATTTCAGAGGAAGGAGTGATGTCTTAGGCAGGGGTGGGTGGTCAGCCTTCAGGTCTCCCTGAAGAGGTGGGGACAGAAGATAGAATTTGAAAAGCCAAGAAGAATAAACAAAAAACATTTTAAAAAACAAGCTTCAGTCTTAGCTATATAGCTATGGTTTTATTTGACAGAATCAGGTGATGGGCTTAGATGTTTAAGCCTGTCTCCGTACTTTCCCATCTTTGAAATATTTCATTAACAACAACCAAAAAAAAAGGCCACGGGGAAGTTAAATATTTCTAAACTCCAGTTTGGGATTTATAAATGTCCTCAAATACACGTTGCCTCAGTTTACACAATGGAGAGGACCTTAAAATTATGTGTAAATCAAATCCCGTTTGCCCACCCTGTACATCTTAACGCAAGTGATGCTCTATCTTCATTTCTATTGATTTTCCCTGGCAGAGGCGCAGAATT
This sequence comes from Phocoena sinus, assembly GCF_008692025.1. NCBI lineage: Eukaryota > Metazoa > Chordata > Mammalia > Artiodactyla > Phocoenidae > Phocoena > Phocoena sinus. Next base: position 6,784,161 of record NC_045772.1, on the reverse strand, counting down.
CTTTGCTTTAAGTGTCAGGCTCTCTCTGTCAAGTAGTTAATGACCTATAAAGCACTTAAAACGTACTGGAGGAGATGCTATTTGGAGGGACCCCGTGGTGTACCCTCTCCTATTGTCAGTAATCACCCCTCATTTATTTGCGCTTATTGGTTTGGAATTTGCTATCAGGTTTCCCTAAAGTGGAGCCCACCAGGAAAGGTCCAATGCCATATGAACCCAGATGAGTGCTGGGGTTGGCACCCAGGGGCAGCAGCAGCAGCTGAGGAGGGAAAGAGACCTTTCCTTAAGAGCCTTTCACCACGGGTGCCCTGGTCGCCTCTCAGCACACCTTCCCTGATTACCTCATTCCTCCTGCCGCTGTGGCCACCACAGTTTCTCCCCATCCTCTGTCTGCAGCCTCAACCTATCTCCTGAGTCCTGACCCATTCTCTCGGCTGCCTTCGGGACACCTCCCCCTGGTTGCCACCTGGATTTCCCCCCACGTTGCCTCTCTACTCCTGTACATCTGGTTCTGTTTACTGAAACCAGCCTCTGTCCACTGGATGGGGGCATGGACATCCCTTCACCCTTATGCCTTGAGGCCAGTAGGTCACCAGATCTTGTTGTCCCCTCTCCAAAGTGGCTCTAGAGTCTGCTTCCCTGCCCCAACCTCTACCTCCTCGGTCTCAGTCCCAGCCCCAAAGCTTTTGATTTTGGAGGCAGCAGCCTCCAAATGGAACAGGCCACCCTCCCCAGAGCCACTCAATCGAGTTGCCGCCTAAAGAATGATGTAGGGGATTTCGCTCTCCTGTTGCCCAAGCTCTGTGGGCTCCTCAGCCTCAGCCTGGTATCCAAGGCCCTTCATGACCTGGGCCTGGTGTCATCTCTCCAGGCTCCTCCCAGTGCTTCACCTTTCCTGCCATCTCACTCCTTCCATCTTCAGGCCTTTGCTCATAATATTCTCTACCTGGAGTGCCCTCATCCTTCAAGGTCACCTCTTCCAGGAAGCCTTCCTTGGTTTGCTCAGGCACAGTTACCACCCTTCTTGAAGATCCCATAGCCCTTCCCACGATGTGTTTTCCGTGGGTTACTGTGTCTGCCTGTCTTGTCTCTCATTCAGGGACATTTACCAAGTGTCCACCAGGAGAGGAGTTGTTGGGAGCATGAGCCCTGCTATCAGACAGGCCCAAATTCAAATCCGGCTTTGCCCCTTGCTAGCTAAGTGACCTCAGGCATTCACTGCCCCTCTCTGAGCCTCAGTTTCCTCCTCTGCCATGCCCTAGAGCTGGTGCATGTCCTTGGGCAACTGGAGGATGACGCCAACCTGGCAAGGTCAGTGCTGGGAGTGAGAGGAGAGGCCAAGGCTGGGGTGAGCAAAGAAGCTGTGGCTGCAGCAACCTCCAGGGTCAGAGCCATGAGGAGGCATCACAAGGAGCACAGAGTGGGAGTGAGCCACTGACCGGGGGTTGTGGTGGTGGGGTGACTAGGACGCTGAATCGGCTCTTCCAGGAGGAAAAGTATATCCGACTCCTAGATTGCTATAACCAGTTGCCACAAGCTTGGTGGCTCAAAACAGTATATACACTTTTCCTCTTACAGTTCTGGAGGCCAGAAATCCAAAATCAGTTTCAGTGGGCTGAAACCAAGGTGTCTGCAGGGCCATGCCACTTCAGAGGCTTTGAGGAGAGCCTGTTTTGTTGCCCTTTCCAGCTTCTAGAGCTGCATTCCTTGGCTCAGGGCCCCTACGTCCAGCTTCAAAGCCTGCAAGGTAGCATCTTCAAATCTCTTTCTCTCCTTCCATCATCACATTGCCTTCCGCCTTCTGTCTGTAATCTCCCTCTGCATCCCTCTTATAAAGACACTTGTGATTGTAATAATCCAGGATAATCTCCCCATTTTAAAATCCTTAATCACAAGTACAAAGTCTTTGCCATATAAGGTAATATTCACAGGTTCCAGGAATTAGGAGGTGGACATCTTGTGGGTGGGGGGGCATTATTCAACCTATCACAGAAGGCAACCAAGCGAAGCGGTTCAGATCACTGACTCTGAAGCCATTTCTGGGGGCTTGAACTCAGTGGCACCATTTGCCAGCTTCCTGGCTTTGGGCAAGTTGCTACATCTCTGATACTGTTTCCTCGTCTATAAAATGGGAACAGGGCCTAGCTCCAGACAAGAATTCAGTAGGCATTTAAGTATCTGTTGGGCTGAGGGAGCTGCATGGGCCAGGGCCTGGAGGTTAAGAAAGACCCCAGAAGGGCCCTTCTGTAGAAAGAAGGGACGAAGGGCAGGAAAGGGAACAAGGCAGGGCAGGCTGGGGTGGAGGAATGAGGGTGGAGCCGGGCCATGTCCCAGGGAGGAGGGAGAGAGAGAGAGAGAGAGTGTGTGTGTGTGAGTGTGAGTGTGTGTGTGTGTGTGTGTGTGAGTGTGTGTGTGAGTGTGTGTGCGTGTGTGAGTGTGTGTGTGGGTGTGCAGGGCAGTTTTAGAATGGAGCAGCCTAAGGCTCTCTTTAGTCTCCAGCTCTGGGCTTGAACCCAGAAAGAAGACAACAGCGTCCTGAAACACTGAGATGTGGGGTAGGAGTGCAGGCCAAGGGGCCAGACTAGCCTGGGGTCAACTCCCTCCTCGGCCCCTCCCAGCTTCCTGCCCTTATCCAGGGAAGCTGGGATCACCCGCGGGCACAGGCTGAGGGAGGCTGAGGCATGGGAGCTCAGGGCTTGCTTTGTATCGCTACAGTTACCATTTTTCTTTCTGGACTTGGGCACTCGGCTCCAGAATCTCCCTCCCCGGGGACTCACTGCACAGACTTGTTCTAACAGATCCGAGCGGGCCACCAGCAATCTTGCCCCCCCCCAAAAGGCACCCCCCCCCCATAGGAAGCAGTAGGCTGTGGGGCTGCAGGAGGAAGGTGGGGGGCATTTGAAGCTGGGTCTTGACTGGTTCCCAGGAAGCCAGAGTAGGGGACCTTCTAAAGGCCTGAGTACCCTGAGCCTTCCTTACCAAGCCAGCCGCTCTCAGGGAGATTGTGACCTAGCCTGGACACTAGGGACCCACAGGGCTTCATCAGTGTTCCCACCCAGCACTCCCCACTGGGCTCAGTCCTGCTGGCTGCTTGGAAGTTCCCAGGCCCCGCATGGTCAGGGCTGTCTGGCCTGGCCTACAAGCCCCTGAGGCAGGACACTGCTGAGTCGGCTGAGACATCCCCCTGGCAGTGACAGAAGCTTCTGGGATCAATTAGCAGGACCACCCTAACAGGGCTCACGGCCCCTGATGTGCGCTCCACAGGCACGCATCAGCATCATCGACTGATCGGAGCCCCTAACAGCCTCCACGGCCCAGAGGTGAAGCGAGGGGCCGCCGCTGGCCTGTCTGATGTGCCAGGGCTTGGCCTCCAACAATCCAGCACAGAGCTTGCCCCTTCCCATCAGGCGATAGGGCGCTGCCTTTTCACCACTTGCACTTTCATGGCCCTGCCTATCCTGGTGGTGCGATGCAGCTACATGTCTTTCTCAATTTTCACGTACATAAAATGGGTCACCTATTAATTAAAGATCGCTTTCTGGAAATCTGGGAGAAAAATCATTCTCCCTTTTTCAGCAAGAATCAGCACTAAATCACCCGCAAAGGAACAGCTGGATTTATTCTTGAAACAAATGGCTCTTGGGTCCCTGCTATGAGTCAGGCAGAAAGAGAGACGAGTAAGGTATCTGCCATGCTCAGAGAGCTCAGACCCTCCTGGGGATGTGTGTGAACCGATTCAATGCAAGGAGGTCAGAGCAGTCAGAGAGATGAAGAAACTGCTTGGTGGGGGGAGGGAGTTTTAGGGAAGGCTTCGTGGAGGAGGTGGCATTTGAGCAGGAATTCCTGCTCAGGTTCAGAGGTGGGGAGTTTGGCTCCAGGGGGAACAGCAGCCGTGATTGGAGCATGGACAGGACTTGGGGTGACTTTGGGCCAGTGGGAGCTGGTCAGAAAGGAGGCTGATGGACTCCATGAGGACAGAACTGTCTGTCTCTTATCCCAGCCCCAGCACAGGGCCTGGCACATAGTCGGAGCTGAACAAATGTCGAAAGAATGAAGGGACTGTAAGAGCCCTGTATACAGGTCTGAGGGGTCAAGCCTCCAACCTGTGGACAGTGGAAGCCACTATGAGGTTTTGTACAGGTTGTAAGGTAGGGGTCCTGCTTCATCCTTTTGCATGTGGATGTCCATTTCTCCCAGCGCTATTAGTTGAAGAGACTGTTTTTCCCCATTGAATTATCTTGGCCTGTTTATTGAAACGAATTGACCATAAACGTAAAACTACTGCAGGGTTTTGAGAGCGGAGTAACATGGTCAGATCTGTGCTATAGGAAGATCAATTTGGTGGCAGAAACTGGGAAGGGCTGGAAAGAGGAGGGGTTGGAGACTAGATGGGTGGGCTCGAGGGAGGAAGGAAGGGGGAACTAGGGAGAAAAGCAGTCCCCAGATCAGCCGGGATGCATGGTGGGGAGCCAGGTACAGGGCTGTGCCGGAATGTGACCTGCGGCGGGGCCTGTGGCACTCACTGGAGAAGTGGGATGGGGCGGGTAAGGGGGTGACAGAGAAAAAGCCTGTGCTCCTCAGCCCCTCAATGTCCCAGAGTGGTAAAATTAAACCCTCTCTAGATATACCAATGCGAGTAGGTTTTCAGGCAACGAGAGGATTGTAAATGCAAAACAATGCCAATTACAGCAGCATTACCCCAGATTATAAAGCTTCTAAGAAGCAGCTCACACCTCCAGGCGTGCTGTGCCTGGAAATTTCCAGGGGAGGCTTGGGATCTAAACATCCAGGCTGCCTGAGGCCAGGCCCCACAGTGGGTGTGGGCAGCTGGGCAGGCCTGGCCCCATCACTCCTACTGACCTACCTTCATTTCCCCAAGGAAATAGACCACTGACGGGCAAGAAGACACCCCCCGCGTCCCCACAATTCTGAGCAATATTCTTAAGGAAATTTGTCCCTTCATGGGCCCCCCAGCCAGGGGGGCACAGAGTCCCTCCATGGCTCTTTCTGCCTGCCCCCCGCTGCCCTTTGCCTGCACACAGTTGGAACCAGCCCAGCGCTGCCCCTTCTGTGCTACATGACCTTTAGCTGGTCAGCTTTCCTGAATCGCAGTCTCTGCTTTGGTAAAATGCAGAGACAAGCCCCCCCCCCCCCCACGCACACACACTTCGCAGTGTGTTTTCAGGATTAAATGAGATCTTGTAGATAAAGAGTCTGAACAACAGAAACCAGTGCAACCTCCATGCACGACGATTTGGCAGAGTCCGTTAAAATAGGAAACGTCCGCGCCCCAGGCCCCAGCGATTTCTTCTCGCCATTTCCTGCAGAGAAGGTTTTGCAGATGCGTCCAAGGGTGTTCCCTGCAGCACCTTCTGTGAGGTTAGAAAATCATAAACAACTGAAAGGGGCATTAACAGGGGCCTGATTAAATTAGGATCCATCAGTCCTGTGGAATCCTTTGCTGTACTTAAAGAGTCTGGCAGTTCCCGTGTGCTGTCACCAGCAGATCCCCACCACGTGCAACTGCATGAACAAAGCAAGAGCAAATAACACCTACAGATGATTCCATTTAAGCTTTTCAGAACCCCACACAAACACTAGATATTTTATGTTTGTCTATGTGCATATATGTATGTAGATGCAATAAGAACAGCCCGGAAGAAAATATGCCCCGATGACCCAGGGTTGCCTCTGGGGAGGGGATTGGGATGGAGGCTGGGAGGTGGCAGGAACATCAAAGAGAATTTCGCTTTGCTGTAGTGTCTACGTGTTTTACTGCAGTACATGCCTGTGTCCCCTGCAGAGATACACACATACAAAACACACGCCAACACCAAGTGCAGAGAATAGTAACGGTTAGCCTGACCCACGCGCCATCAAGGCTCAGAGGCCACAATTCTGACTGCAGGTCAAGGAAGGCACCTAGGAAGAAAGGTGTCTCAGTGCCTCCTGCCACTGTCCGCAGCTCTTAAGAGTCTGGATTCAGGTCTGGCGAAGCCCGTCAGGTGGGCAAATGACATACCCCGGCGTGCGGGAGGGATGCGCTCTGTTAGCCTGGCTGGGCCAAGGCCCCGGCCCCTCTCCTGGCTGAGCGTTCTGCCAAGAAAACTCTTGAACTACATAAAAATCCATCCTGGAAATCCGAGAGCCATCCTTAGAACGGAGCATAACCTTTCAATTAGAATGGGGAAAAAAAGGCAGATTTGCCTGTAACTTGATTTCAGGTGAGTGAGGCCCGGTGGCCAAAATGCAACGACTGCGTCTGGCCGTGGCCCCCACGCCAAGGTCCTGCCATGTGCTGTGAAGGGGACCCCAGCCCCACCAAGGTTTCCAGTGTAACCAGCACGTGTTCCCATGGAAACTCTGCTTTGCAGAATCCTTTGGAAATTGTTTCCGAGGAGGGGGAACCGCTTCCCACACCCGCTTTGCATTCCTGGGTTTGGTTTCCAGGGATGATTTTCTCCAAGTGCTGAGAGGGGCAGGAGCAGGAGGGAGGGCTGGAGGCTGAAACCTGCTCGAAGGGGCAGAATGGCCATTTCTAAGTCGCTACCCTGGAGAGGCCAGTGGAGGCTGAGGGTGTCAGCAGTGGGTGAGATGTTTCAGATGCCCAGAGGCCTGGAAGAGGGTGGCAGGGGTGTGACCTAGAGATGGTAGGGAATCCCAGGTCAGAGCTAGGGCGGGTCAGGCAGAAAGAAGCATAGGCCGAGACCGTGACATACATGTCCGCCCCGCTGTGGTGAGGCTGGGGCGGGGTCCGGACAGGAGGAAGCAGTGCCCGAGGCCTGGCCATCAGGGGCTGCCAGGGGCTTCTGCTACAAGCTCCAGGGCCAGGGGTCCACCCTCAGGATGGCTGCCATCCACCCTGCTGGTCTAAGGCTCCCCTTCACCTGGGTCTCACCTGTTGCTCCTCAGCCTGCAGGGGGCCAAAGAAGGGGGTCCCCACCTCCAGGGAGGCCTGCCCCTCATTTAGCAGATTCCCTCTGCACTGCCCAGTGGCAGCCTGTTTTGCCTGAAGGATGAGTGGAGAAGGAAATACACACCCGCTGAGCCTCTGCAGGGCAGGGAGTTCCCCATCTGTCCTCTCTGAGTAACACTCAGCGACTTGATTGTTACTGAAGCCAAGGCTCAGGTGGACATGGCTTCTGGGAGGTGGAGCTGGGATTCGAGAGAGGCCAGCGGCCACCCAGCCCCAGATGACCCCCAAGGGCGGTTCCTCTCTCTTCTCTCCTCTGCCCACTCAGAGTCCATGCAAACCTGCCCTCCAGGAGCTCAGTTCGAGTCCCCTCTGCCCCCTCCTCCTCCCTCGTGGCCACCTGCACCCCCTGCAGTCGTCTGCCACCCCTCACCCCTGCACCAGCCCATCTCCGCAGGCTCCCAGTCCCAGGGGCTGGGGAAGGAGGGGTGCTTAGTCTTCTTGGCTCCGTACTGGGCGTCCCAGAACGTTCTCCTCTGGGGGTCACCCCTTCCACCTTGACCCTCCTCCCTGCCTCTCTCCTTGCTCGCTGAAGACCTCAGCGCCTGCCCAGCCTTGCCCTGAACTGAGCTCGGTCACCACACTTGACAACGTCTGTGTCCACAAGAGGGGCGATGAGTTGGTCCCTGAGGGCCTCACAGGCCGCAGGGAAGAGTTGGGATTTTGTTCCAAGTGAGGTGGGAACAGTGGGGGGTTTTGAACACGGGGAGGGCCATGGTCCTGTGTAGGTCTCATCAGGATCCTTTGCTTCGTGGAGAGGGGACTGCAGGGGGCTGGGCCAGGGCGGGGGGCGCACTCTCTCCAGGCTCCCCGCACTACCCCAGGGGCCAACTGGAAAAGGCTGATTCCCAGCCTGAGGGTCCGGGGCCAGGGGCTGAGGACGCTCTGGGGCCCAGCGAGGCGGCCTCGTCCTGTCTTGCTGCCTTTGGTCTTCCCTGGAGAGGCTCCGCTGCACGCTGAGTGGCCCGCCTCCCTCACCCGGCCCCCAGCCCCGGCCTCTGCCTCAGGCTGACGGAGTCAGGGGCCTGGAAGGCAGCTTCGCCTCCCTAAACAGGCTAGGAGTTCGTTAAACTGCCTTCTGGCGAGCGGGGGCCTCTCCCCGCAGCCCCGTGTTCCCGCTCAGAGCCCTCCTTGCCGTGTGCTCCAAGGCCAGGCTCAGAACCAAGCTGAGATGCTGTGAACCGTGCCACAGGCCCAAGGGGGCCACACACAGCCCTAGCGGAGGGGCTGGGGCTTCTTCCTGACGTCAGCCCAGGCCCACCCTGCCGGCCCCAGCCCTTACCCTGCGGGGAAGCCGACCTGCAGGGCTGAAGGTGCTACCCACAAACCAGCCGGGGGTCTGGCCGGGGCCTGCGCCTCGGGCCACCACCCTCCTGGGCACATTGGGGTTTGTGTGAGAGGGCACCTGAGGGACCTCTGGGGACAGCACTGGGTGTGTGTGGAGGGAAGGCTGGCCTGCCCATTGCACGAATGACCAAATAGTGGAAAGCAAGGGAGGGATGGGGGACAGCAGGGGAGGGAGGGCTCAGAGCCTGACAGCCTGGGTGAGCCCACCCTTAGCCCTGGTCTGCCTGTGAGGTAGGTTACAGTGTGGGGCTGCCATGAGGTGAAAGGAGGGGTAACGTGAACACTCGAGCAGCAGAAATGGCTCAGGGTCAGACACTGAGGGGCCATGGGGCCTGAGCTTCTGCAGCACAAAGGGACCCCTCCGCCCACCCCAGGGGAAGGCCCAAGAACAGAGCTACGCAGCTGGACCACGATGGAGAGGGCTGGCCTCCAGGCAGCTGGGACCAGGCCCGGGGCAAGGAGGGAAGGGGCCGGGCTGGCCTCGATCCCCAGGAGCCGGGGCTGGGGCATAAGGCAGACAAAGACAGAGGAGGTGGGAGGGGCCGAGATAGGCCAGGTGGAGGGGCTCCGGAACTGGGCTATAGGTAGACCAGGAGCAGCGAGGCCCTGAGGCTGGGGAAGGTTTGAGGTGGTGGTGAGCAGGGCGTGGTGAGGAAGCAGTTGGCACACAGAGCGTAGGCGGCCAGGCTGATGGGAAACAACCTTGGGGTCCTTGCTGGGGGAGGCAGAGAGCTCCTTGCATGTGCCCGGACCCTTGCAGTCCCAGGCCCCCACTGAGCCGCCTCCCCGGCCTCCAGCTCTGTCCCTGAGCTCAGCCCAGCCTCTGCATGGTTCATTCTTGCCCACGCCCCATACCCCCCACGCCATCCCCCTGATCTACTTTGTGTGGTCGCCTTGTGCCTTTGGCCTAGTTGGGCGGGGGGCGGGGAGACGGGGGCCATTTGCCTAGTTGCTCCTTTATTCATCTATGCTGGGACCCCTGCGCACACAGTACTGACAAGGGTCCCTGGCGGGAACCTCCTGGTGGTTCAGGCTGGTGCAAGAAAGCCCGTGTGTCTAGAGAGGGTAAGAAGGGCTCTGGGTGGTGTTCAGGAGAGCCCTTGGGGAGGGAGGGAGGGCCCGCCTGGCAGAGGGAACAGCTTGGGCAAAGGTCCGGAGATGTGGCACACTCGGCGGGTGTGGCCGGGCTGCAGAATGGGGGGGTGGGGTGGGGCCAGCCAAGGCAAGAGGGCACCCTCTTAAATGTGGCGGTGAGGTGATGGGGCACCCCTGGGGCCTCGCTCCTGGTACAGATCAAGTCCTTTGGAGGGAGAGGCTGCCCCAGGGCCTCTGATCCAGGGCAAGACCCCTGGGCAGGCAGAGCTTGTCCTAGAGATTTTCATAGACCAGGTTAAATTCACCGTCACCCTCAAATCTATGTTGTTTCTCCTGGAAAAAAAATAAAAATAAAAAAAGAAATAAAAAACAGTAGGGAGGGAAAAGAACAAACTTGCACAACTTTAGTTTTAGGCAGAGGCAGACAAACAGATGGCTTCCCAAGTAGCTTTGACAGGGAGACCTGTCCTTGTGCCCAAGCCCACCGCACCAGCCTCTTCTCCCATCATTCCAGCCCATGCCTGCTCTCTGCCCTCCAACTCCACAGACCTCTTCTTTCCTGCCTTGGGCCTCCCCAGGTGCTCTTCCCTCTGCCTGGCGTGCTCTCTCCATCCTACCTGTTCCCTGGCTACCTCTTCCTCACTCTGCACCCCCGAGAGCCCCCTTCCCAGCTCTGGCCTAGTCCCTCCCCAGAGCCCACCCTTCACAGGGGGCTACAAATGTCTCTGTGTGTTTGTAAGATCAGTGACCCTGTCCCTGCAGACCCAAGGATCCTGGAGGGCCGGAACATTTCTAGTCGTCCTGCCAGGACTTCAGGGCCTGGCACATGGTGGGCACTGCCTAGGACGGCCCAGACATACTTGGGGAAGCCCTGCCTCCAATCAGAGCCTAGTTCAGGGATGAGTATACAAAGGGCTTTGAGAATAGGAGATTCAACAAACAGAGTCAGCCTGGGCCATCGGGGCCAAGCACTTGCTCCCCTCACTTCCTGATGGCTTTTCCAAGGTGCCTACCCACAGCCCTTGAGCTCCTGAATCCAACCTTGCACTTGACGGTGTCCAAAGCTCTGGTGTAGATGCTACTTAACTTGGAACTCATTTGAATTCAGGGGCAGTTGATTTTGCAGTAAAGTGTCACTCATCCACCTTACAGATGGGCAGACTGAGGTTTAAGAGAGAATCATGATAGGGACTTCCCCGGTGGCTCAGCGGTTAAGAACCCGCTGGCCAGTGCAGGGGACACGGGTGTGAGCCCTGGTCCGGGAAGATCCCACATGCTGCGGAGTAACTAAGCCCATGAGCCACAACTACTGAAGCCCGCGCTCCTGGAGCCCGTGCTCCGCAGCAGGAGAAGCCACTGCAGTGAGAAGCCCGCGCACCGCAATGAAGAGCAGCCCCCGCTCGCTGCAACTAGAGAAAGCCCGCGTGCAGCAACGAAGACCCATCGCATCCGTAAATAAATAAATACATGTATTTAAAAAGAGAGAGAGAGAGAGAGAGAGAGAGAGAGAATCATGATCAAGTGATGTGCCTTAGGCCCCATCGTGATAATAACGAAGCCCCGTCCAGACCCTCCCAGGCTGGCATCAGTGTAGACTCCAGCTCCCGGCTTTAGCCACCTTCAGCCTGGGGGGAGCTAGAAGCCAAACACCCCTGCTTTACCGGCCAGTGTAGACACTATGCCGTGCCCAGCGGTAGTTACGATTGCTCATCTTGCACGGCGCCTACGGGGTCCCAGTACGACATTTGATCCTCATGGCAAATCTAGGAGCTGAGTGCTGTTAGGCTCCTCAGTTTGCAGCCGAGGAGAAGCAGGCACAGAGCTTAGCCCCTTGGCCAGGGCTGCACAGCTGGTAAGGGGTGGAGCAGGGGTTCAAATCTACCAGACCTCCTAACCACTAGGCCAGCTGCCTCGGAGAGAGGGCTCTGATTCAGCCGCAGGTGGCTCACTCCTCTGGTCCTATTTACCCATTTCCCAGATGAGGAACGGGACAAATGGAGTAAGACGAGGCTCGCTGCCCAGCCCCTGCGTACCTGGGAGAGCAGGTCCTGGTTGGAGGGAGGGCTGCTGGCCTCACTCTGGATGCAGTCGTAGACCTCGGTCTCTCGGCGCTGCAGGTCCTGCAAGAGACGTGGGAGGGTCAGAGAAAGGTGAACAGAGGGGCAGGGCCCCGGCCGCAGCGGCCTGCTATACCTCCCTGCCGCCCGAGGGAGCCCAGGGGCCGGGCAGACCTGTGAGGGGACACCCACCACCCCCAGCCTCGCCACTCGCAGTCACACGGCTGCACCTGTGCACCTGTCGTTCCCTCTCGGAGCCATCTTACCCCTTCCCCGCTGGTACAGTGCCACTCCTCTCTGTGCCCCTTGCCAGCCCCTCACATCACCTCAAGGCTCTAGCAGAGCCTGTGCTCAGCCCGGTGGGCTCTCCAGGCCCCCAGGTAGCTGGCAAGAGGAAGGGCCCAGGCCCCCCCCCCTCACCATCCCTGCCTGTCCTTAGGTCCTTTGGTGCAGCCAGCAGCCCCCAGATGTGACTCCCGTGGCCAAGGCTTCAATAGGATGCTCTCCTGTCATCCCCCCCTCACTCCCCTGGGCCAAAGCCCTGTCCCTGTGAGGGTCCCACCCACGCATCCACCCCTGTTGGTCTCCCTTCACCTCTCACCCCAGCCTGTGCTCACAGATGACCTAGGTACCCACTGGAGTCACACTCCTTTCCCACAGCTGTGCTTGGTTTGTTGCTGGGTCACTGTAGCTGTAGTTGGCACACTTGGAGAACAGCACCAAATGAGCTATGATGAGGGGGCTTCTCGCTCAGCTAGATGTGTGTCTTAGGGCCAAACTCACTCTTGGCCCAGCTATGAACAGCCTGACCAGAGGCCTCAGGATGGTAGAAAGAGACGGAGCTTTGAAATCAGACAAGCCTAGGTTCAACTCTCAGCTCTGACACCTGCCAGCTATGGGCAACCCCGGGACCTCCCTGTGCCTCAGTTTCCTCATCTGTAAATGGGAATAATTGTGTCTCTCTTTCAGGCTCAACGGATGATTAAATGAGATATTGTACATAAAGGGCCCAACAGAGGGTCTGGCGAATCACAGGTGCTTAATAACTGTTGAATGGTCATCAAGGGAGGCTTGATGCCTCCCTCCCCTCTCTGCGGTCACAGCCTGGACCCTTCCTCAGACCCTGATGGGCACCGGGGTCCCAGGCAAGGGGCAGATGCTGCTCCTTGGGGGATGTCGGAACAGAGCTACTAACAGCCTAAGCAAGAGGCAGGAACCTTTCCTTCCCACGTGTACATGTCATATGGATGCCGGCTGCTTGCCAAGGAGGTGGTTTCCCTGGCAACAGGCAAGCAGGGGTTGCCGAGGCAGGCTGGAGAGACAGGTGGTGCTCTGAGGCAAGAGAAGGGAGGGGAGGTGGGGTGGGGGGAAGGAGGCTCCGAGAGGCAGCGGGGCATGAAAACCTGTGTAATAAACCATTTGGCACTTGGGAGACCCTCACTTCAAGGGCATCACACACAGGGATGGCAAGGCTGCCCTAGGGACCTCTGCATCAGAAAGAGGGAGGGTCAGGACATCTGTGGTGGCACAGTGGTTAACAATCCACCTGCCAGTACAGGGGACACGGGTTCGAGCCCTGGTCCGGGAAGATCCCACATGCTGCAGAGCAGCTAAGCCCGTACACCACAATTACTGAGCCTGCGCTCTAGAGCCCGTGAGCCACAACTACTGAGCCCGCGAGCCACAACTACTGAGCCCACGTGCCACAACTACTGAGGCCCGTGCGCCTAGAGCCTGTGCTCTGCAACAAGAGAAGCCACTGCAACGAGAAGCCTGCGCACCACAACCAAGAGTAGCCCCTGCTCGCCGCAACTAGAGAAAAAGCCCGCATGCAGCAACGAAGACCCAACGCAGCCAAACATAAATAAAAATTTAAATTAAAAAAAAAAGAAAAAGAAAGAGGGAGTGTCTTGGAAGGGGTGCTCCCAACCTGCCTCTGGGTAAGGAAGCGGGCAAGGCTGTCCCAGGGAGGAGCCCAAATTCTGGTGAAAGGCATTTTCCAAGGCCTGCTCTGGCCTGTTGGGCTTTCATGCCTGCCCAGAGCACCAACCACTGCAGGCAAGCCTGGCACACGGGATGGGAATCTGCTCCTCAGCAGCCCTGGGCCTCCACCGCCTGTCCGCCCAGACCTGGATCCACAGATCTGACAGCCCCCCAAGCTGGATGCTTCTGGTCACAGAGTGAAGGGAGAAAAAGGGCCTCCTGGCTGACATGTCAGCAGGAGAACAGATCTCGGGTCCCACAGATGGTTCCCTTCTCCCTCGTGTCCAGTCCACGCGGGCTGCCCACCATGCATTAGCCCAGAGAGGCCCAGAGATGTCTCAGGTCACACAGCCCCTCCCGCCCTTCACTCCGTGTGCTCCCACTGGCCTGGGCCCCACACTGCGGGGCGGGGGGGTGGGTCATGCTGTGGGTGGGAGCAGCTGCAGGGCTGACGGCAGGGGAGGCTGCAGAAGTTGCTGCCCATTAGCAGCTGCTGAGTGAAGCCTCTGACAAGCCCTGACCTGCTGGGTTGCGTTCGCATGCAGGGAGTGACCTGCATCACCAGGCTGTGAAGTGCAGGGCAGCCTTGTCAACAGGATACCTCCTTGGCCTTGCTTGCTGGTGATGGGGACTGCCTCCCACAGGGTACGCCTGCGGGGAGAAGGCCAGGCCTCTGAACGGGCTGGGCTGGGCTGGGCTGTACTGGGATACGGGTCTGGGATCCAGGCCCTCTGAGCCCTCTGCCTCCTGCTGCCCAGTATGGGCAGTGATGCTGGGCTGAGTGGTCACCAGCCCTGGCAGAGGCGTGAAGTCCGTGCCAAGGCCTTTGTCCAGGTGGGCTGAGGCCAGAGCTGAAGTCAGCCGCCCTGGGCCAGGACCTAATCTGAGGGTCCTGGACATTGGTCCCCCTGTAATACCCACCCCTGTCACCAAGGAAACACAAGAGCTGTGGTCTCACGGACACCTGCATGTTGAGGTTTGCATGATGCCCTCTGCGGGGCAGACGGCTGAGACCTGGGGGCCTTGTTCAGCAAGGAGTGGTACTCAGGAGAGACGGAGCACCTCTGCTCTAGGTCAAGGTCCTGGCGTGTGTGAAGTAAACGGCTCACGGCAGTGACAGGAGTCTGGTGAAGCAGGGCTGGGTTTGGCCTCCAATGAAGGCCTCTCGTGCCAGGCTGAGGAGCTGGCAATGGGGAGCCCCTGGAGGTTTCTGAGTGGGAAGCGACAGCATCAGTGGTGTGTCGGAAAGGCCCCTCCTGCTGCCGTGAGGCGTGGGAGGGCTGGAGGCTGACAGCAAGAATGAGGCGCTGGGCCAGGCAGAGGCTGGAACACAGCTGGGTGGGGGGGCGGTGTCCAGATGCTTCTGGGGAGCGTGAAACTACAATGCTGATGCCCCACGTTCGCCATGGAGCACCTACTCTGTACCCAGCACCGAGCCCCAGGGAACCCCAGCCAGCTGGGAGCTAAGAACAGACCTCCACTCAGCTGATCGCTGAGCACCTACTACGTGCCAGGCACTGGGCTGGTGCGGGGGAGGGCGCCAGGCAGACCATGATCAGAAAGAAATCGGTGGCCGTAAGGGCCACGGAGAGACCCAGAGAAGGAAGATGGGGATGTTGGCTCATGGAGAGGGTGGGGAGGTCAGAAAGGCCTCCCTGCAAAGGTGCCTCTGAGCAGAGAGCTGGGGAGTGAGACAGCAGCCCCTGGACGGCTCCAGAAAGGACACTGTAGAGGGGAGGGTGCAGCCAACACCAAGGCCCCCCTGCGGGGTGGGCATGGGGGGCAAGCCTGGTGCATCTGGAGAACATCAAGGAGGCCAGTGTGCCTGGAGCAAGTGAGTGAGGGGAGAGACAGTGGGAGGGCCTGTGGGCAGAGCTCTCAGAGACCACTGTCAGGGCTCCGGTGTTGACCCTGAGTGAGACAGAATCTATCTCACTAGACGGCCGAGGTGGTCATGAGAACGTGATCCGCAGACCTCCAACTCCAGGGATCAGCATCGACCCGGGGCCCCAGCTGCTGGGCTCTGAAACCCATCATTACATGTGCACAGAGGGCCCCCCCCACCCCGCGCCACCGTGGGCTACCGCCAGCCAATGGCTGAGCTCAGCAGGGATGCCGTCACAGCCTCCCGCCCTGGGAGACCTGGGACTCCTCTGACTGGGCTCCCCATGGCCTGCTGAAGCTTCCCTAGATGGTGCGGTGGTCGATGCATCCTCTCTGCCTCTCTTCACCCTTTCCTTTACCCAGGATGAGATCTGCAAGAGTCTGATGACTCTCCCAGTCTTCTCCATTTTCTCTCACAGGTGGTTTCCCTAATAAAACTATCACACATTTACCCCCGTCTTGGTGTCTGCTTCTCGGGGGACCTAGACTCACCAAGGGCTCTGAGCAGAGCGGGATGTGATCTGTGTTTGGGTGGGATCACTCCGCTGCTCCTGGGTGGAGCACAGACTGTGGGGCAAGGATAATAACGGGCCAGTTGATTAGAAACCAATTGCAGGACTCCAGGCACGAAATGGTGGTGGCTCCCACCAGCGTCAGCCCTGGAGGGGTGAGAAGGGCCAGGTTCTGGATATGTTCGCAATAAGATGTGCTGATGGATCCGATGTGAGCAGTGATGGGGGGAGAGAAGGAAAGGGCAATTTCAAAATGTTTAGCCTGAGCTAAACATCAGGGAGGATGGAGCAACCATTCACTGCATGAGGAGGACTGCGGGAAGAGGTACTTCGATGGGTAAAGAATTGGAGATTGGTCTGAGAGAGAAGCCGATACGTGGTCCAAATGCAGTTACTTCTGGTGTTCAGAGGAGGTGCCTGGGCTGGACGTATAAATTTGGGAGTTGTCAGAGTGTAGAGGGTCTCAAAACCTTGAGGCTGCTTCACCCCCAAGGAGGGGAGTGAAGATCAAAGAGAAAGGGCCCCAGGCCTGGACTCTAATGTTTAGAGGTCAGGATTTCTCTGGTTCCTAAGAAGGAACCAGGGATGCAGGCTGAGGAGGCATGGTAGTGAGTCAGAGGGGCATTAGGAGAGAGTGGAATGTTCTGGAAGCAAGTAAAGAAAGTGTGTCTAGGAGGAGGGAGAGCTCGCTGGTGTCACACGCTGCTGCTCATCAGGAAGGAGGAAGACTGGGAACTGGCCACGGGGTTGAACAATGTGGAGGTCAACAGTGACCTTGAGAAGGAAGGCTTTGGGGGGCAGAAGGAAGAGGTGTGCAGAAAGCCTGACTGAGTGGGTTGGAAAGGAGAGACAGAAACTGAAGACAGGGAATTTTGACAGATCTGTTATAAGCAGTCGTCGAGAAAGGACAGGGTCACTGGAGGTGGCTGTGAGCTCAAGATAAAGAATTTAAAATAGAAGAAATCATAGCATGTTTGCAAACTGTAAATGTAATACTGTATCAGTAGCCCTATGTTAAAGGTTATGAAACCAAGACTCAGAAAGTTTAAGTAGCAGAACCTCTGAGCAAAAGAACTAGGCCTTGAACCCCAGTCTGTCTGGCTTACTCCAAATCCATGCTCCTTAATAGGTCAACTTGGGCTTCCCTGGTGGCGCAGTGGTTGAGAGTCCGCCTGCCGATGCAGGGGACACGGGTTCGTGCCCCGGTCCGGGAGGATCCCACATGCCACGGAGCGACTAGGCCTGTGAGCCGTGGCCGCTGAGCCTGCGCGTCCGGAGCCTGTGCTCCGCAACGGGAGAGGCCACAACAGTGAGAGGCCCGCGTACCGCAAAAAAAAAAAAAAAAAAGGTCAACTTTTCACACACAAAAAAACTGAAGTAGTACAGCTTTTTTTTCCTGTCACAATATATCATGAACATTTTTCCACGTGAATAAAAAGCAAAAATTGACATAATCAGAAGGAGAAATATACAATCTACAAGCAAATGGGCAGATTTTAACTCAATTCACTCAACATCTGATAGACAAAATAATCAATAAGGATATGGCATACTTTAGCAACACAATCAATAAACTTGACCTCACTGACACAGATAGAACACTCACTCAGCCATGCACAATGCAGACGAAATATAAGCCAACAATAAAGCAAGTCTCAAAAGACTTCGAAGGATTAAAATCCTACCGAATGTATTCTCTGATCACAGTGGAATTCGTGAGAAACAAAAAACAGAATGATAACTAAAAAACAAACGTTTGAAAATTAAGCAAAAGACTTTTAAATAACTCATGGGGCAAGTGGGAAATTTAAACTGAAAGACAACAAAACTATGACATATCAAAACTTGTGGGATACAACTAAAGCCATACTTAAAGGGAAGTTCATAACCTTAAGTGCATAAATTAGGAAAAAAGAAAGATTGAAAATCAGTGATCTAAGTATCCATCCAAAGAAAGTAGAGGAGAAGTATACAAAAATCCTTCCCTGGGCTTCCCTGTTGGCACAGTGGTTGAGAGTCTGCCTGCCGGTGCAGGGGGCGCGGGTTCGTGCCCCAGTCCGGGAGGATCCCACATGCTGCGGAGCGGCTGGGCCCGTGAGCCATGGCCGCTGAGCCTGCGCGTCCGGAGCCTGTACTCTGCAACGGGAGAGGCCACAACAGTGAGAGGCCCGCGTATCGCAAAAAAAAAAAAAAAAATCCTTCCCTGGATGTTGTCTACTGTCACCACTCTTGTTCACCATCACTGTCTGAGGCAGTGCGATAAAACAAACAGAAAAAGAAATAAAAGGTATGAAGATTAAAAAGGAAGAAATGAAACTTCCACTATTCATAGATGACATGACTAGGTTCATAGAAAATCCAAAGGAACTTACAGAGAAACTATTAGAATTAATTAGTGAATTCATCAAGGTTACTCTCTATATAAAGTCAATATACAAAAATCAATCGTATTTCTACACGCCAGCAATAGACAATTAGAAAATAAAATTAGGGACTCCCCTGGTGGTCCAGTGGGTAAGACTCCGCACTCCTAACGCAGGGGGCCCAGGTTCGATCCCTAGTCGGGGAACTAGATCTCACATGCATGCCGCAACTAATAAGCCCTCATGCCGCAACTAAGGAGTCCGCATGCCGCAAATAAGAAGCCTGCATGCTGCAACTAAGACCGAGCACAGCCAAAAATAAATGAATAAAATTTAAAAAAAAAGAAAATTAAAATGGGGACAACACCCGTACCCTGAAGCCCTATTATGAGTATTGATGACATAACAGGTATAAAATCCTACAACAGTACCTGGCACGTAGTAGGTACTCAACAAATGACTTCGTGACATCATCATCACTCTTGTTAGTGTATTCTTATCTGCCCAGGTCCAACCCCAGCAGCTAGGGACTGGTCTCGAGGGCTAGCAGAGTCTGTAGCCTCCCTTCACATCTCCTTTCCAGCCCTAAAACCTTTTGAAGCCACCCTGCAACCTGGCAGGGCCTTTGAGCCTCTTCCTCACACTCCAGAGAAGTCTAAACACGGGCAAGAAAGATGTTCCATGCAAAAGTCTCTTCCATTAAAAGTAATCTTGGAGAAGGATATTTATTCATGTGAAAAGATGTTCATGAGATATTGTAACATGAACAAAACTAGCTGTACTACTCCAATTTTTTTAAAAAAAGTATGTGTGAGTGTGTGTAGGGGTCTCTATGTATGTGTTTACAGAAAAGACTGGAAGGTACAGAGGTCAATGAGACTAGTGTTTATACTGGAAGAAGATAGGCTTAGGATGATGGTTATTTTCCTCTTTTTGATATATATAGAAAGATCTCGTGTGTGTGTGTGTGTGTGTGTGTGTGTGTGTGTGTACGGAGAGAGAGAAATATTTTCATTTAACAGTTGACACCAGAATTCCTCCTAGGGAAAATACCACGATGAGTTGCTGGGAGAGAAGAGAGAATATGGGGAAGTCTGGGGCCACGTGGGAAGCAGTGGCTGCTGGAAATTCCCTGGGGTGGAGGGGCTGAAGGCCCCATGAGAGCTGGCCGTGTTACGTTCTGTTTGGGGTTATGGGCGCTGCCCTGTAGGAATGCTGCCTTTGCCTCGTCCCCCTCTGCCTCCTCCTCAGTAAACTGGACCATATTCTGAACACCCTCTGCGCGGGGTTTTATGGACATCGAGGAAGGACCTGAGTTTCACGTATGAGTCAGGGTGGTGGGGACAGGAACAGCTACAGCACATACAGGCAGAGTCCCGGAACATGCCCTTGGAGGACCTGCAGGACCCAGACATGGCTGTGCACCTCCCAGGTGCTGAGTCAAGACCGCTACCTGGTGGCTGGAGGCCCCGTGGAGTTGAGACCCCAGCTGGCATTTATTCTTCACTTTCTCCACAATGAGCATATGTTATTTGTTCAACTAAAATAGATGTAACTGAAAAAAGAATGTCTGTCACCATCCCAGCCACCGGGCAGAGTGACCACGTGTTGACCAGATGGGCAAGCCAGGCTGGGGGAGCGAACAGCATCTCAGCCGTGTCTCTGCTTGACTGTAAGGACATAAAACAGTGTGTGTGTGTGTGTGTGTGTGTGTGTGTGTGTGTGTGTGCGCGCGCGCGCGGTGGGGAAGGGGGGTGTGAAGAATTGAAAATCGTTGGTGTGTTAAGGGCGTGGGACACTGCCTGACTCTTTCCTCTTTTTGTGATTCTTGCTGCTGTGGCTCCGATGCTGTTTGTGCAACGAAAACAGGAAGGAGTTGGTGAGCGGGTCCACGTCACTTGGTCAGATGAAGGGACTTTCTTCCTCACCAACGGTGCCCTCACTGGCCCTCATTCCATAAGTGGCGGGGCACGCCAAGGAGGGGACCCCAGTGGCACCTCACACCTACACTCCTTCCAGGGCCCAGGGCCACACACTTGTAACCTCGGTTCACCTTCACAGAAATCCCTCCAGGCAGGAATTCTTGTCCCCAGTTTACAGGTGAGGAAGTAGAGGCTCACAGAGAGGTCACACAGCTGGTACACTGGCCGAGCCAGGGAACCAGACCCCGAGCCAGGCCTCAGAGCGCGGAGGACTCACTGTGTAGATGGATTCTGGTGGAGGCTGCTCCCGGCTGCTGGCAGCGCTGGGGCCCGGGCACTTCTGGGCAGTGTGCTTCCGTGGAGCCTGCATCTGTCTCTGTGGGGAAAGGAGTCAGGGCTGGGGACCAGAGGCTCTCCTTCTTCCCACCCCCGACCAGACCCCACCAGAGGAAAGGATGGCAGGTTGTCATGAGGCCACTCAGAAGTGCATCACTCAGCACCTTCCATCCACCGTCTCCAGGGAAACGGGGCAAATACCTGCAAGACCTACATCAAACCACTCATCTGCCCGGGGACACCGGACACGATAAACACCCCAGCAAGGCAACTGCCCACCACCCAGTGCCTGGCTCTAGGTGCCACCCAGTGCCAGAGCACAGTGCCAGCAGTGTGACAGGGTCCCCGGCTGCAGCCGATCACTGTGGGTGTTGCTGAGTGAGCCAGCGCAGGCCAGACCAGGTGTCCAGTCCCTCTCTGCCCCTCACTGGCTCTGCGGCCTCACTCAAACACTTACTCTCTCTGGACCTCAGTTTCTCCAGCCATCACCCTCCTTTGCGAGATTGCTGCACAGGTCCAGGGAGGCGATGAGGGAGTCAAGCACTCTTGACACTCGTGGGCCACTTATGTGGCCCTTGGCCGACCACACACACTCTGGTTAGCCAGGTGGTGTGAAGAAGGGGACACCATCCCTGCCCTCCCGGAGCTTAAGACCCAGTGGGGAGACGGACAACGAACCAGCAGTTTTACCACGTGTGGTTCATACGCTGACCGATGGGGACGGAGCCTCTGGCGCACGGGAGGGAAAAACCGCCTCGCCTGGCAGGGAGGCTGAGAG
Organism: Phocoena sinus; assembly: GCF_008692025.1. Lineage (NCBI taxonomy): Eukaryota > Metazoa > Chordata > Mammalia > Artiodactyla > Phocoenidae > Phocoena > Phocoena sinus. The sequence continues at coordinate 6,762,911 of NC_045772.1, read as the reverse complement.
GAAGGCTGTTTAAGGCTGAGAAGTTCGTTGGGAAGAGAGGGAGGAGAGGCAGAGGGAGCAGGTCTGGAAGAATTTAAAGACGGTCAGCATGGCCCAAGAGGCGAACCTGCCCTGGTTGGGTCAGGACGGCCATGCTGGGCTTCGAGAAGAGGGTGGACGGTGGAAAACATCTGAGGGCTTTAACCAGGAGGCGCCAGGATCAGAAAGTGGATTCAGAAAGCTCACGCTGGGTGCTGCGTGAAGCGCTAATGGTCGTGGAGGCCGGAGCAGTGGGCCTTCGGGAGGGTGAGGGCTCAGCTCCTTCCAAGTCAGAGGGAGGCTGTCCGGACGCCCCCCTCATCTCAGGCACACCACACTGCTGACAGTGAAGCAACACAGCCTCATCTCGGGGCAGGACCTAATTAAAAACCCTAGCCGCCTGCCAATCCCCAGACCATTTACTTGGGATTAGCTCTCGAGAGCTACTTAACACTCAGGCAGAAGCCAGCGCCACCCCCAGTCGCAGCATAATAATGGCTCGGGAGTACATGGAGCCTCACTGGGTGCCAGGTGGGGCTCTAAACGCATCACTTGCCTTATCTCCTGTGCCTCTCAACAAACCTGCAAGACCAGTCTTCATATCATCCCTGTTCTACCCACGAGGCTGTGAAGGCTCAGAGAGGGCTGACAACTTGCCCGAGGTCACAGAGCCAGAAGTGGCAGGCACAGGATTGGAACCCAGGTCTGTGTGATTCACCAAGATGCTGATCTGACAGTACCTGGAGTTTTCACTCCCCTGTTTTGTTTGAAAGTGCAGGTCTCACAGAGAGATCGGTGCAGGCATCCGGGCAGCTCTTTACAGTTTACAAAGAACTCTGGGACTTATTGTCATTTAATTCTCATAGTAGCCTAAGGAGGTGGGCATGGACTTCCCACTTGCCAGAGGAGGAAACAGGTTTGTCCAGCTAGTCATTGACTGCCCTTGGATCAAACCCAGGTGCCCTGTTCTCAAATCTAGTGCCCCTCCCCTGCACCACCTACTTCACTGCCAAGGCTGGCAGTGTGGGCTTATGGGCAGGGGATCTCCTGGACCCCATGGGGAGCAACACCCAGGCCTGGCCTCGTGGCAATCCTATTGAGGCTGGTGGGGCCGCCAGGGAGGTAAGTGCCACTGTGGGTTCGTGAGGAGTTCATGCCTACCAGGGGCTGGGGCAGACTTCTCAGGGCTTGCTTGCGCCCTGAACATAGGACAGGAGTCTGAGGATGTGTCCCAGGCCATGGAAACAGTGCAGTGTTATTACTGGGGTGGGGATCCTCCTTGGAGCCAGCCTTGCCCCATCTGGGTGCCCTGTCCCAGACCATCAGCATTTACCCTTCCAATTGTGATTTTCAAATGAATAAACCAATCGGCAGCTCAGGAAACCCGTAGAGCCTCTGTTTCCCCCACTGTAAAATGGGAGCAATACCATCCCCTTGCCCACCTCACAGCCTGGCCACCTCTGACTCATCTTTCAGGTCTCAGCTGTCGTTTACTCCATCACTCCTTCCATAAGCACTATGTGGCAGGGTCTCCCAGACACTGGGGACACCAAGTCCCTTCTTTCTGGGGCTTATGCTCTGGTGGAGGAGACGGTAATGACACAGAGGCCAGGGTGTGGGGAGCAAAGCAAGAAGAACCAAGAGAGAAGCAGGGAGACCCACATTCTGGGCGAGGGGTGATGGAAGCCGGGGCTGGGGGTTGGGGCAGGAGAGAAGGGGCTGGATCCTGGACAGACTGCCGGCAGGACTTGCCGAGGGATCAGCCGTCGGGGGAGGGAGGGGGCGGGCACAGCACCAAGCCTTCTGGCCTGAGCATCTGGGGGCCTGGTGCCATGTGCTGAGCTGGGGCCGACCTGGGGGGACTAAGGAGTGCTGTTCCTGACCAGGTGGGTGCAGACGCCCGTGGATGCCCACACGGAGTGGACGTGATCTGGAGCTCGCTCGGGGTGGGGGGCTGGGGGGCTCTGGGCAGCCACATGGGTGGGACTGTAATCCCGGGAGCAGAGCCGTCACGGAGGAGCGTAGACAGATGAGGAGATCTCTGAGGAAGGAGCCTGGGAGGTGCCAACGTTCAGAGGCCATGAACATGTGGGTGACCCAGCACAGGGCCACCGGGGGATCCTAGGACCAAGGAAGGAGTGTGCCGTGGAGGAGGGAGACTGTGTCTGATGCCCTGCGAGGATGAGGACGGATCAGCATCGGAGGCTGCCCGCTCCGGGGAGCCAACCTTGACCCCAGGCTGAGTGTGAGCCCTCGAACCTGCTCTCAGGACAGGAATCGTCTGTCTCTTCTGAGTCAGTGGCTCCGGCTTCGATTCATTTATCAGAAGTGCTGCTGGCGTCCTCCATGCCTCTTCCTCCTCGGCCCTGTCCTCCCGGCCCCCGTGGCTGGCTGCCGGGCCCGTCTTTGGCCGGGGCTCCCACTGCATGCTTTGTTTCTGCGCTCAGCTCATGGTTCAAACGCCGGCCATCCAGTTCTGGGGCAGCATCTACAGGGGCCACGTCCGAATTTGGATCCAGCTCCGGGAAGCTCTAGGAACTTCTCTGGCAACACAAACCCAGCAGCAGCTTCTGGCCTCCTGAGTTCTCTCTCCTTCAGGACCAGGTTCTCACAGCAGCCCCTCCTCCCTCAAGTGCAGGGAGGGACAGCAGGAAGTGTCCATGCACTGTGCTCCCACCAGGGGTCGGGCACCAGCTGGTGACTCGCAAATGCGGCCTCTTCCACCCTTTTCGGGTAAGGGTGGGGATCCATCCTTATACCCATTTCTGGAGGAGAAAACAGACTCGGAGAGGGTCGAAACTTGACAAGAGGACAGGGGCTGCATCTGTTTTGCTTCCCACTGTGTCTGACAATTAGCCCAGTGCCTGGCACACACTAGACACTCAACAGCTATTCCTGGAAGGAGACGAGGGAAGGCGAGAGGGAGAGGGACGAAGGAGGCAGGGTCTCCGAGGCCGTGTGGCAGGAGGAGGGGCTGGGATCTGAGGTCAAGCTGAGGCTTCAAGGTTCACGCTCTCCCATCCTCCCTTCGAGACTTTACTGAGCACCTACTCTGCACCACTGTCTCCCTGGCCTCTCAGGACACTGAGATCCAGTCATTAAAATCCTCTTTTTGGGGCTTCCCTGGTGGCACAGTGGTTGAGAGTCTGCCTGCCAATGCAGGGGACACGGGTTCGTGCCCCAGTCTGGGAAGATCCCACATTGCTGCGGAGTGGCTGGGCCCGTGAGCCATGGCCGCTGAGCCTGCGCGTCCGGAGCCTGTGCTCCGCAACAGGAGAGGCCACAACAGTGAGAGGCCTGCGTATCGCAAAAAAAAAAAAAAAAAAAAAAATCCACTTGTTGCAGAGCAGGGGCTGAAGTGAGGGCTCAGGGTCAAGGTCTTGCCCTGACCCTGCTCTGCCCTCACCGGCTGTGCTTCACACTTCATGGGAGGCGTTTGTGTGGTCATACAGTAAGCCAAGTGGCGGGGGGTCCACAGATGGAGTATGAGTCCCTCAGCGCCCCTGCCTGAAGCCCAGTTACTGTGTCCACACCCAGGTTGAAGCCTGGGAGCTGCTCGGTGAGGGCAAACAAGAGCTGTCCTGCCTGTACCCATCCTTGGAAGAGCAGCAGGGTGGGGAGGAAATATATTAAGGGCCAGTCACCGCCTCTCTGAGCCTCACTTTTCAGAGCTGTAAAATGGGAAGAAAAGTCTCTCACCAAGTGACGCTGGGACGCGAACCAGAGCACGCCTGGGAGGGTGCCTGGCACCCAGCGGCCCTGAGGAAATGCTTCTTCCTTCCTTCTGGGCTGCCGGGGATCCAGAAAATCTGAGATAAGGTTTCCTAATCTGGAGGGCTAGAAATGGTAAGCACGCGGGCTCATGGATTCCATCAGACACTCAGAGGGACCCGTGGCCCGGAAAAGGCTCAAGAGCCCTGATTTCTTGCAACAAGATCAAAAAGGACCTGGCGGTGGTGAGTTGGCAGCACAGGCCCAGCCACAGCGCAGGGCGAGGGAGGGGGCCCTGGTGCAAGTGGCCATGAGGAACACCTATTCCAGGCACCCCCTCATGGGGTGGCATCCCTAAGCCACGGTGAGTGGGGTGGGGGCAGCGTCGCCGTGTGCCCGGAGCCCCTACCTTCTTCCAGAGCAGCAGGGCCGTGGCCAGGATGCCCAGGACAGCCAGGAGGCCGATGAAGCAAAGAAGCAGGAGGTCCTGGGGGCCCTGCGGGGGCTCTCGGTAGCCTGTGTCTGGGTGCAGGGCAGGGAAGCAGAGACGTTAGTTGCCTGGGAGAGACACCCCCCACCCCCCAACCCTACTTACAACTCTCCCCCACCAGGACCCCCAGACCCCGCCTCTGCTGAGGTCCTCCTTCCCACACTCGCCTTGGCTACGTTTCTATGTTTGCTGCCCAGATTCTCGTTAGGAGTAAGGACTACATCCTTTGCTTCTTAGGTGCCCCTGCCTCGGTGCCTTGGGTCCACCGAGAGGTGCTTATGGGACCTGGGTGAGCCATTTCGCCTCCTGGGGCCTCCTCCTTTCCACACGTGAAGTAGTGATCATACGGGCAGGAGTGGTGAGGGTGAAGCGGGTGGGCTTGTACAAGGCCTGGCAGGTGCTGCCGGCACCAGGGGTAGGTGAGAGCACAGCCCAGCCCCTTCGCTTGAGCCATCCAGCCTTTCATCCACCACTTTCTCCTTCCATGCCTCTGTCCACCCCTCTGTCCAGCTGGTTGGCCCAAAATTGCAGAGTGCCAACCACATGCCAGGCTCATGAGCGTCTGTTACTTAACTAGCGCATCCTGCTACCGGGCGCCAGCCCTCACATTCAGGATCTCACTCATCCCAGGAAAAGCCTCTGACAGGCAGGATATTGCCATGAAGAGTAGGTCCAAGGCGATATCCTGGCAAGCAGCAGGACTGAGGGCCAAACTCAGGTCCGTGGGATTCTGTAACCCTGGCCCCTACCAGCGGGAGTCGCAGAGGTGCCTCAGAGAATCGCGACTTCAGTGATGGGCTGTTCTTAACCTTTTGGAGTCATTACTCTTTTGAGAACGTGATGAAAACTAGGAATCTATCCCCAGAAAGATATACACGAGCCGTGTCTTTGTTCACAGGTCTCTGCAAACACACGCGCACATGCCCCATTCCATGCTCACCGAGCTAATAGTGCCAGAGGGACACTGAGAAAAGGGCCTGCCAGAGGTAGTCAGACCCACACCCCAGGCCTCTGCCCCTGCTACACAAAGATGGGCGTCTCGGCACACCTGTGTGGCCAGGGGCTCCCCGAGGCTGCTCTGTTCTGTTTTGCCAAAGCTGAACAATGAGGCAAACGTTCCCCACTTCGGCTCCTGTGCCCCAAAGTCTGCCGGCTGAAACCTCCGGGCCCTTCGCCCTGGGAAGAGACGCGGAGGAAACTCACCTCTGACCAGGATGAAGGTGCCGTTGCCTGTCACCCTGGAGCCCGGCCAGTGGACGGAGCAGTAGTAGGTGCCAGTGGCAGACGCGTCAGGCAGCTTGGGGGTGATCTGACACTCTTCAGTGTGGGTCTGGTTCTCTCTGCCTGGACCAGGTTTGCAGCTGGTCTTCTTCTCAGAGCTCGTCTGGCCCAGGAGGTCCACGTGAAAGTAGCTGACTGTGAAGTCCTTGAAGGTGGGGGTGTATGGGTAGGTAATCCTGCAGCCGAAGGACACGGCCTTGTTGGCCAGAGATACCACAATGGGGAGGCCGGTGTGGGTCACTGACTGCCCTCCTGCAGGGGAAGGAAAAGGAGAGAGTGGTAGCTTCGATCCCCTGCTTCCCCCTGAGGACCGTGCCTCACACTCACACGTCCCACGCCCTCAGTGTGTGCAGGTGGTGTCCAAGTGCTTCACACGTGATGACTCTATACTTCCCAACACACCCAAGGCACAAGTGTGTAAGGGCTCCATTTTACAGAGAGGGAGAGTCTGGGGTCAGGGAGGTCAAGCCTCTAGCTTTCAGTTTCTCTGCAGGTATGGAGCGGAGCTGCCACCCCCCCCCGACCCTGAGCTGGATGACCCCGGACCCCACGCTTCCAACCACTCTCCCTCCCAAAGGTCAAGAAGCCACGTTGGATAAAATCACAGGTCTGAGACAACCCGAAGCTGGTGAAGGATGAGAAGTAAAGAGGAAAGAGGCAGGAAACAAAATAATGAAACCCTTCCTGGCAGGAAGAAGCACTTCCTGGCATAGACGGACGCACAGAGGGAGGCAGGTCTGCCCAGGGCTCTCCCCAGCCTGAGGGGGAGGCATGCCAGGGAACAATCAGGAGAGACACACCTTTCCCTGAATCTGAGCTTGGAGAATTTGTCAAGTTTTTAGAGACTATAACAAGCAATGCCCCAGAAGCAGTTTTCCAACAACGCAGAGGTGCTCCATAGGCAGCCATTTGGCCGTGAGCATGACGAAGGCAGTTCTCCGGGAGCTGTCTTCTCCCCCACCCCCGTGTACCACTCCCCTCTCATCAGAGGCACCTAGGAAAACAATTTGAAAGCCCCCAAAGCAGCAGCCCGCCCGGCTGGGCGGCCCGCCCTCCCGCAGGCTCTGAGGCGCTGGTCAGATCCTGTGCAGGGTCAGCAGCTGCCACCTCTCCCCCCGCCCGGACTTCAGCTGCACAAGCCACGCCCAGCTTCAATAAGCCCTGTCCCCCAGCGCCTTCCCTCTCCTGCAGATGAACGACAGACAGTTCTAGACTGAGGTCGGCATCGAGCAGCCTAGAACATGCTGGCCAGGTTGCTAATCGGGAGAAGATGCGTTGGAGCCATTCGCGGGGAGCAGCAGGGTTTAGGGGGCTGGGGAAGTGAGGCGTGGGCCTCCCACCTGCGGTCGGTGTGGCTCTGGCGAGAGGCCAGGCCGGTTTCTTTGGTTTCTTCTTGGGTCCTTTCAGCTCAGCCTTGGGCCGGATCCTCAAGGGAGGTGAGGCCAGGCCCCCCAGGAGACTCGGGGACAGGGGCGGAGAGGGTCCTCCACACCCGCTAATCCCTCCAAGCTCGGGCCAAACAGATATTTTGAGCTTCCTGGGGAGCAACTACAGAGACACCCCCTCCCCCGAAGAACTCAAGCCAGTTCCAGGGAATCGACTGGCGTGTCTGGACGTCACAGTGGGTTGACTTTGTCCTGTGTGATGCTCACGCGTGGAGACGCCACTGAGCCAGCCCCGGGGGCGCCCCTCCGGTGAGCGGCGGGGAGAGGACTTCACACCGCACCGTGGATCTCCGGGCTGCTAGTGGCTGCTGTTTAGCTAGAATGATATATTCATTTTGTCATAAAACAAGGAGGCTTGATTCAGGCCTGAGGTTGGAGGTGTGGCAGGGGCAGGGTAGGGGTGCAGAGCCGGCGGGAGGGGGTTTGTGCATGACCCCCCCAGGGTCCCAGGTGGGCCGAGAGGACAGGAGGCGAGATGAGCAGTGCTCTCCGGCCCATGCTGTGTCCTTCCTGCGCACAGGCCACCGCCCCCCCTCTGCAGCCACCTCCGCCGTCCTCTCTGCCTGGGACCGCCACCTCCTCACCTGGCCAACACCTAGTGAGTCCCCCAAACTCGGCTCAGGAACCACTTGCCAACTCTTACGTACCTCCTCTCATCTGGTTCTCATGGTGACCCTGCGAGGCAGCCAGCCAAGCGCCAGCAACAGGCTGGTGCTTCCTCATGAGGGTCGGCAGGCTGGAGCCAAAACCACCGGGAAAGTGGCTGCCGAGGCCTCTCCCTCCCCCAGGGCCGCTTGTTCCTCCTCTCCCGTATCTAAGAGGCCCCTCCAGGCCCGGGGAGGCTGGACGTGCTGTCAGCACGGCGAGGCCACCTTCCTGTTTGTCCTGGCAGGAAGACGTTCATCCAACTGTCTTAAAAAATCATCCCCATTTGAGGTATCTTTCTAGAAAATGAAGGAATCTGCTAGGGCAATTAAGCCAATCTTTTACATTTCTGGGGAAATCTATAAAAATAGATGATCATTGCTCTGTATTCTTCTGGGATTTGTTATTTTAAGGTCAGAGGGACAGGACCGTGGAAGTGTATGGTCTTGGCTCAGGTCTGCCACAGAGAGAACCTCAGGTGAAACTGCTCTCTCCAAAAAGTGAAGGGATGAGGCCATCTCTGTGGACCAGTAAGGTCAGTCAGTCAGGAGACAGCAGGCCAAAAACAAGGAGGAGGCTGGGAGGCCTGCTCTTGCAACAAAGGCGATTGGGTTCTGACCTGATGATGTAGCTAACTTCTTCCAGGGCCCCTTCTTTTTACTGGGTGTCAGCACCCCAGAGCCTGGACCATGGCAGCCCAGCTCCCACCTCCTCTCCTGGACCTGTGCCTCCAAGAAGCCCCTCTGGGGTCCAGGCTGCTCCAATCGGCTGCCACCTAGAAGCATCCACCAGTTAAGGCTCCGTGCTACAGACAGGTTCAGAGTAATTTCTGAGTCCACAGATGCTTTTCAGCTACCAGTTGTTTGCAGCTCCAACAAACATTTAAGAGTATCAGTTAGATCACAGGCCCTGGTTGAGGTCCAGAGGGGCTCCCTGCCCTGGCAATGTCCCCAGTCTAACAGGGACGGGAGGGAGCCTGTAGTGGGAAGCCTGGTGGGGAGGGAACCACTAACTGTGACTAGGGAGGAAGCGAAGGGGTGGTGATGCCCTGGGGGTCTGGAAGCAGGAACACACACGTACAGTGAGGCCAGGACTGGCCCAAGGACAGAGGGGAAAGAAAACTTATAGAAAACGTATTCTGGCTCCGTGTGACACAGACCCTATGTCAACTAAACACCGTGACAGGACTTCCCTGGTGGCGCAGGGGTTAAGAGTCCTCCTGCCAGGACTTCCCTGGTGGCACAGTGGTTAAGAATCTGCCTGCCAATGCAGGGGACACAGGTTTGAGCCCTGGTCCGGGAAGATCCCACATGCTGCAGAGCAGCTAAGCCTGTGGGCCACAACTACTGAGCCCGCGTGCCACAACTACTGAAGCCCACGTGCCTAGAGTCCATGCTCCGCAACAAGAGAAGCCACCGCAATGAGAAGCCTGTGCACCACAATGAAGAGTAGCCCCCACTCGCCGCAACTAGAGAAAGCCCAAGCGCAGCAACGAAGACCCAACGCAGCCATAAATAAATAAATAAATATATTTATTAAAAAAAAAAAAGAAGAATCCTCCTGTCAATGTAGAAGACACGGGTTCGAGCCCTGGTCCGGGAAGATCCCACATGCCGCCCGTGAGCCACAACTACTGAGCCCACGTGCTGCAACTACTGAGACCCGTGCACCTAGAGCCTGTGCTCCGCAACGAGAGAAGTCACCACAATGAGAAGCCTGGACAACGCAACGAAGAGGAGCCCCCTGCTCGCCGCAACTAGAGAAAGCCCGTGCGCATCAACGAAGACCCAACGCAGCAATAAGTAAGTAAATAAATAAGTAAAATAAAAATAAACACCATGACAATCCTATGAGGCAACGATTGCAACCCCATTTTGCAGAAGAAAAGAAAACAGAAGGTCTTAGAGGTCCAAAGCCACAGAGTTCCTAAATGGTAGAGTTGGGATTTGAACCCAAGTTTGTCTGACTGTGCTTAAGGAAGAAAAGCCAGCACTCAGGCCAGGCAGCGAAGTCAGACCCAGCCAAGTGTGACCGGTGCCAGACTGTGAGCGTTCGCGGTGGCACCAAGCACAGGAGACATCAGATGCTAAGAGAGGGCTTTGTCAGACCCCTGGTAGGAGGCATACTTTTTCACAGTTGGAGGCTGACAGGTGGCCGCACGGCTGCAAGATCACATGGAAACCACGGACCAGACAGTGTGGGTGAAGAGAGGGCTTGGACGGAGCTGCTGGGGCACCCAACCTGCCCTGCGGGGAACTGCTTCTCACCCTAGATGCAGAGGGGCTTCCTTGGGATGCTCACAGAGCTTAAGGTGTGCCCCCTGAGTGCCACAGGGATGGCACACTGGCTGGCGCCTGTCTCAAGTCCTGTATCAGCTGCATCACGCTTTGGCCCTAGTTCAGCAAAGGGAGTGTGTCTCCCGGGGGACAAGGTGGGCCAGGGCTGAGTGGGCCAGCCTGGGGATTCTCTTAGATTCATGGGCTGTCAAGAGGGGCAAACGGCCCAAGGAGGAGGACTGGGGCGGACCTTGGATTCCTGAGGCTGTAGCAGGAGGGAGAACCACAGGAGCCCGGTTGGGGGCCCCTGAGTGGCCACGAAAGTGCCCAAGAGAGTCCACCCCACACCCTGCACCCAGAGACAGGCCCCGTGTCCGCAATACCTGATGGGCAGGGCTTCTCGCTCCTTCCCGCTCCACCCGGTTGACACGTGGGGACGCTCAAAGAGGGGATCTGAGCAGAGAAGGGGGGAAGAGGGCCCTCACCCCTTACTCTCACCCCATGGCACCAGGAATGAGTTCGGCATCAGTCAGTTCTGAATCTTGGCTGTGACTCGGGTTTGGAGACTTGAAGAACTCATCTGCGACGGTAAATGACCGCAGGGCTCTGCCGTGCTCAGGATGGCTGCAGCAGCTCCAGGCACGGAGGAACCTCCGCACACCAAGAGATCTGGGCTGCAACAGCACCACAAAGCTGCTTTTGGATAATTCTGTGCATCCCAGTGCAGCCTATAGGCTCAGACAGGCACCGGGAGGAAAGCACTTCAAGGAGCCTGGCGTGTTTTCTGCAGGAGGGACGGATTGGTGGCACAAGGGAGAAGGGGCTGGAGGTGGCTGTTCTTCCCAATGCAGGTCTGAAAGGACAAGAGGGGGCGGGAGGCGCAGGGAGAATTTGAAGGTCGAGTCCAGGGGGAGTTTTTCTGGATGGGAGAACTGTGAGCCTGTGTCAGTGCGGATGGTTCGGGACCCAGGAGGGGGTGCACCACTGTTGGGTGAGGTCCATGGCGAGTCGGAGGAGAGAAGGATTGGGAAAGAGTTGCAGCAGGGCATCTGGGAGGGCTCCACTCCCCAGGGCCACCACCCCAGCCCCACACAACTGCAAGCACCCAGAAGCTTGCACTGGGCAGCACGGCTACACCCCAAGCCCTGCCCACTCCTACTTTGCAGGAGATGGTGTTTTCAGGGATGATACATCCTCCATCCCTCACTTATTGGCAGCTCCAGGGACTGCTAGGAAGCCTGCGGCCTGAACAGAAATGGTGGGGGGAGAGGGGGCGGGGGAGGGGTGCCTGGGAGAAGACCAGTTTCCGGAGGTAGCAGGCCTGGGTTTGGGTCCTGGCTCTGCCATTAAAAACTGTGCAACCTTAGGCAAGTGACCTTACTTCTCTGAACCTCGGTATCTTCCCTGCAACAAGGGGAGAAAAACAATGCCAAACTTGCAGGGTTGTCATGAGAAAAAATGGGTCCAAGAACACAGCATGCCTGCCACAGGGTCAGGCTGCCTTTCCCCAGTGACAAGGAGGCAGGAAAGCCAGACCAGCCCTAAGTCCTCACTGTGAACGTGGAAAGGCAAATGCCAGCCTGACTCTTCTGCCCACGTAAGTGAGAAGCCCACAGCACAGGGCACTGCAGCACAGGTGGCCTCCGGGCATGACAGGACCCCCAAGGACTCCCTGCCTCCTGCCCCAAGCCTGTCTAACACCTCAGGCCCTGTGCTGGGCCGGATACCAGGGGTAGGCGACACCGTGGGGTGTGGACCCTGGCCTGGCCCTCGAGGCTCGCCTGCCTGGGAGAGCAGTGTGTGTGCGGGGGTTCTGAGCCGGGAGGCCCTCCCCGCCACCCCGCAGCAGCTTCCAGCTGCTCTTCCCCCATCCTGCCTGCTTGTCTGCTGCCCCTGTTGGGAAAGACTTTATCTACCACCCGCTGGCACCTGATTCCTCCCTTTTCCGGTTCTTCTTTTGAATCTGTGGGCGCTTGAACTGTGGGTTTGAGAGCTGGCTGGCAGTCGGTGCCTCACTCCCCACTCCAGCCCAGGGACTCCATGCTGAGTCTCTGGGGCAGGGATCTGTAATCAAGGAACTTGACGGGGTGTGGGAGGGGTGCCCACGCCATCAGACCTTTCCATCCCCAGCACAGCAGCCCCCTCTTCCACCTTGGCAGCTCCAGCATCCATCCTTCTCTTCTCCCCAGCCAGGCTTGCCGGGCACTGCCCTCGAGGGGGATCCACCAGCCATCCTGATCCTGCCCTGCCTGGCCCTGCCTGGACCCCTCACCAGAGGAGGCCCAGGAAGGAGTCTGAAATCAATTTACAGGGTCAAGACATGCAATTAAATAAAACAGAACATGGAGCATCTCGTTTGTAGTAAGGACGCTGTTTGTGACCTTCCGGTTTGTTACATTCCTACAACTGGATTCAGACAGGGTCACGCTATAACGTGCATCCCTTGACTTTGGGCCACTGTTAAAAAAATTTCTTTTAAGTCCTTGTCCTGGCGGATCAAGTTAATTCCCTCAGGCCCTGTGCAGCCCCACTCAGCTGCCCTCGGTCCTCACTCACTCGCTCCCCGACAGACGCCAAGTCTACCAGGCCCTTGAGCCTTTGCCCACACTATTCCAGCTGCTTAGAATGCCTGTCTGTTCCCCTCCTCTCCCCAGGCTGTGGAGTCACCCTCTCAGTCTGCAGGACTCGCTCACCTCCTCCCTGAGCCACTCCTGGGTGCATGGCCCTGCCCAGAGAGCACAGACCGTCAGTCTTCGCTGTCAAGCCTCCGATGACAAGGACTAACCTCCACTGGGCATGTTCCCTTTTGCAGATGAGAAAACTGAGGCTCAGAGAAGGGAGGAGGTTTGCCCAATCGGCACAGTAGTTAGTAGTGGAGGAAATGGGATTTTAAGCTGTGTCTCTTCGAGCAGATAACCCCACACTCTTATCCACTACTCTGGGCCACAATGTTAAAATCTCAAAGCAAGCAAAAGAAAAACCTTTTCAAATGAAAGAACTGCCCTCTTTTAAAGGGAGATAAAAATTCAGAGGCCTATCCCCTAAATTTGGGTCATCTAATAGGGAAACACATCTGACAGCCCGAAGGGGGTCTGAGGGTGGTGAGTAACCCTGCAGCATTAGGGGGACCGAGACTGTTGCCCAGCTCAAGGGAGCCTGTGGCTCCCAGAGCAGAAACCAGTGGCCCCATGAGCCCTGTACACACTGGTGCTGTGGCGGGGCCAGCCAGAGTCCCTCCCTCACCGCAGCACAGACATCCTCTCACCCCTAGAATCTGGCACTCTCCCCCGCACACCCCTCCCTCCCCAGCCTCTCCAGCTGTCCTGGGCCACTCACTGTTCCTCTCGCCATCCAACCCCAGAGCCAGGCCCTGGTCCCAGCTTCCCCCTCTGCCTGGAACTCAATCCCTTCCAGGGCACCGAGCCAAGGGTATGAGAGCCCAGAGGTGATGATCAAAGGTATCCGTTCCAACTTAGGTCAATTTTAAATGAAAACGCTTTGTCCAGCTACAGAAGAAAGCAGTTCCCACGGTCTTTATTTTAGGCATGGAGTTTTGCCCTCCAGTTTAATTCTGGCATCTCTCAGAGCCATGCCTTTTTTTCAATGCCCTTCTGATGGGCTGCTAGGAAGACACAGATGCGGGGCTGCTGGTTTTATCACAGAGCTCTGGCCATTTGCCTGAGCCTGGATCCCGGGATGCCACAGAAAAACAGGTGAGTCCTTCAGGACACATGCATCAAACATGACGGTGCGTGGCCAAGCAGCTGATTAGGGAGAAGCTCAGAGCAGGCGTTGGAAGGCAATCTTTGAACAGAGCGTGTGTATCCTGGAGCTTTTAGCGCTGATGCCCTCGGAACACTGCCATCAGACTGGCTGTCACATCTTTCAACACCTCCAAATGACAAAGATGCTCACGGATGTGGCTTGCCTGGGGGTGGGGGGGGGGGGGAGGGCATTTCCATGCCTGCCTGCATGCTGTTCTCAGGCCTCCACTGTGGACCCTGGGTGCACAGTGACCACACGGGGACACAAACCAAGTGCAGAATGTCAAATGTTTAGTCCCAGAAATGTACAAGCTTCACCGTGTTAATTGGTATTTTTATAGCAGTCACCTCCCTTCTGGCCTGTTTTGAAAGGCAGGTTGCTCAAACTTTGGAGCTCGTTTGAGGGTGTGGCCTGGGGACTCTGTTTCTCCCTTTACAACCGGCTTTACCCTTAAAGTAGGGGGCCAGGATGTGGTGGAGGCATCATAGAGCCAATGGCTGGAGTGAGGTTTCGCTCCTTGTCTCTGAAAGGGGAGAAATGGAGCAAGGGGGATAGACCCCACCAGGACGCATCCTTCAGCAAGGAATGTGTGTCCCCCCCAAAGTCCCACTGCCGCTGGGAAGGCACCTGCCGGACAAAGCTGCAAGTGGTGAGATAAAAGGGAGTCTCAGGGATGGCAGAAACCCGGTGGAGGAGACCCAGCCCACACAGAAGGGGCAGGGGCTGCCTGGAGAGGCGACCCTTGGAGCTGGTGCTTTGGTTTTTAATTATAACTCTAAGGACCCGAAGGGCATCAGGCTTGTGGGCAGTTCCCTCCCCCCAACCCCCCGCCCCCCTGACATCACAGCTGTGAGTGTTTTGGTCTTTCTTTCCCATCTCTTTACCGAGCTGAGCTTTGGAGAAAGAGTCATCAGAGGCAGCCAGGTTTAGAGGGGAGGGTCCACGCGAGGGGGTTTAAGCACAGGAAAGCTCCTGGGTGAAGCTTCTACAAGGCTTGAAACAGGCCAAGGAGTTGGGGGACTCCAGAGCCATGGTGGAGTTGAAAGAAAGGGTTTGAGTGGGGGGCAGAGGGAGGTGGGGGGTTGAATGTTGTCCTGGAAACCTGGGGAGCCTCTGTGGGCCTCAAAATCGGGACGTGACACGATCACACTTGATGTTAGGGAAATGACAAGAGAAATACTAGAGAGCTCCAAACAGCCTTCCTCAGCCGCCCAAAACCCTGGCGTTAGTGACTCGTTCTGTGGGATTCGGCGCCCCCACCTCCAGCCTCCTTTTAAAATATAAATGCTTCTGGCTGACAACACACTAACTCCTTCCTGTGGATGCCTCCGCCAGATCACACTTTTATCCTGACTTCTCTTAAATCTCCCCCTCCCCAAAGATCCTATACCCTCCGGGCACAGAATCACTCAACTGCCCTCCATCTTCCTCTCCCACCCCTTCCGCATCCTCCAGTCTGCCAGCCTGGTCCTTCCCTCTTGCCCCATCCCCTCCCCTCCCAACATCTGATGCTTTCCGCCCAGGAGGTCAGCAAAGACCCTGGCGGCTAAGCTGTGGCTCCTGTTCTTTCTGGCCTTGACCCTGGCCCCATAGACCCCTTCCTCTCCAGCCTTCCCCTTCTCTCTTTCTTACACAGCCACCTCCTAAGGTTGGGTACTTGTTCCTCGGCTGTCTGTACCCTCACCTGCCCCAGGTAAGCTCAGTCGTGCTCCACACCTCTGAGCTCCTGCACATTCAGAACCACAGGTGAACACCCTGGGGAGCAAGGCTGCTTCATCAGGGACTGGGAGAGTCGACCAGAAAGGGCACCACAGAGAAAGTAAGAAAGTACCAGAGCTTGACCTTGGCCAACAGGTTGGCAAGTGAGAGGACACCTTCCAGGCCAAGGGAGCAGCAGGAACGAAAGCTCAGGGGCAGACAGTCACCAGCACGGCTCAAAGTGGGGTGTGAGGAAGGGGGGCAGGAATCTGGGAGGAAAGGGTAGCCCAGGGCCAGGGTGGAGGGGGCCGGGGGAGGGGGAGGGTTCTACCGAAATTCCCCACAGCAAGAACCAGCTGATGGCAATGAGGCTGTCTGCAGCTGTGCTCCATGGACCCAGGGGTGATCATCCTTATACATACACACTCTCTCTTGGGCCCCTAGCTCCATAGGACAGGTCTGAGAAGGGGAGGTTCTGATTTAAAGGGTATGCATGTTTTAAATTTTGGTACGTGTTGCCAGGTATGAACTTGCCTTCGGAAACGTGCCCTTGGACCCTATGACCAACGCTGTAGCAAGTATCTCGCCTGTCTGAGGATGGGCTGCCTGAGGGGAGGAGGCCAAACCTGCACTTGAGCTTGGGTTGCACCCACTCGGTGCCTCCTTCCTGCCCCCACCCCTACCCCACAACCTGCCCATGAGCAGCAAGCAGGGACCAGGCCTAGAGCCTCAAGAGGGCGCCAGCTCTGGCCCTACCCTGCCTCCACCACAGTCCACGCAGTCTTGGGGTGGCTGTGTGTGTTGACGGGGGAGCAGATACCAGGCCCACCCCCTCCTCCAGGCAGCCTGTCCCCACGATGGAGACCCACGAACCTTCCCTAAGGGCTCCCAGGTGCCGGCCCTGGGGCCATCGGTGGTCCTGGATGTGCCCTCCCCTTGCCACTGGCAAGAGGCCTGTATAGGAGGGTGCTGAGCGCCATGACAGGGACACAGGAGCTCAGAGCGGTCAGGTGACTTGGCCAAAGTCTTCCAGGACTCAAACCCAGGTAGGTCAGGAAACCAGGTAGCTGCTCCACCTGCCAATGTCTCATCTACTCCCTCTCCCTCCACCTCTCCAGGCTCATTTCAATCGCCCCCTTCCCTTCCTCTGGCTTTGGTCCCCACCCCAGTGCCTGACACCCGCACTCCCACTACCGTGAGGCCCCACCTAGATCCTTAACAAGCAAGCAATCAGGTGGAGGGTCAAATCCTGTTTCCCGGCTTACGTTTACCCAGCACCCCGACATCCACTCCCTCATTCACGGATCAGGAGGGTTTTGTCACTCCTCTCCTGGTGGCATCACACCTCCACCCTGCTCAGAACTCCAGGGGTTGTCTGGCTGCGAGTTGAATTCATCCTGTTACTGTTAGTATTTCCTGGGCATCCTCTGGGTGCCAGGTGCCGTGCTGGGAGTCAAGGATTCGAAGCCAGGTAAGTCCGCACGTGTTCTGCCCTCTCGAAGCTAACAGTCCATACAGGGAGGCGGACAGCGCAGAGAGAAGCAGCCTTAATGGGAATATACCCCCTGGAGGCACCGAATACACGTGTGCCTGGAGAGCACACACGAGTACTCACAGCCACAGACGGGAACACCTGGGACGTCAGTCATAACTAAATAGATCGCAGTATTTCATTCAATGGGACGCTCCACAGCAGGGGTTGACAAACATGTTCTGTAAAGGGCCAAGTACTAAGTACTTTACACTTTGCGAGCCAGATGGTCTCTATCACAGCTACTCAACTCTGCGGCTGTGGGGCAAAAGCAGCCATAGATGAGCCGTGAATGGCTACGCATGGCTCTGTTCCAATAAAACTTTACTTGTGGACACGGAAAAGGGGATACCGTCATCACTCGGTATCCACGGGGGATTGGTTCCAGGACCCATCATGGATACTAAAATCCACAGATGCTCAAGAGAGGGGGTATCTTGTGCGGGTTGAGGGGTACAGGGGCTTTGGGACACTACAGTGTTCTCTCTCTTGAGCTGGGTGGTAGATACACAGGACTATTTATTTAATATGTATTGTACTTTCATGATATAATGGCATAGGATTTATAAAATGGCATAGACCGTCAACTGGATATATCTTAAAAAACATAATGTCTAGGGATTTCACTGGTGGTCCAGTGGCTAAGGCTCCACGCTCCCAACGCAGCAGGCCCAGGTTCGATCCCTGGTCAGGGAACTAGATCCTGCATGCATGCCACAACTAGGAAGTCCTCATGCCACAACTAAAGATCCCACATGCTGCAATGAAGATCCACGTGTCGCAACTAAGACCTGGAGCAGCCTAATTAATTAATTAACATAAATAAATAAAATTATTTAAAAAAACAAAACAAAAAAACATAACGTTGAGTGAAAGATGCAGGTCGCAAAGAACACCCACAGTATCATTCTGATTATACAAAGTTCAAAAACAAGCCAGACCAATCTATATTACTTGGGGACGCAAACTAAAGGATAGAAGTATAAAGAAATGCCAGGAAGCGATTGCCCCAAATTCAGGATCGTGGTGCCTCTGAGGGGAGAGGGGTTGTCTTGGGAGTGTCCAGAGGCTTTGGGGCACTAGAATGTTCTCTTTCTTGACCTGGGTGGTAGACACACAGGACTTTGTTTTATAATATCTATTGTACTTTCCTGTGTATGTATGCTATTTCACAATTTTAAAAAAGAAAGCAATGACAACAGGACCAACTGGAATGGCATCCCTACCTGACGAGCATTTAATCCACCTGGAATCATATCTAAGTGGGAGTTGTATCCCACAGCTCTGCTAAGAGACCCTCCTCCCCAGTCAGACTGAACCTCTCACCGTTCCCTCGCCCTGGCTCTGCCTTCCGACCTCCCAGCCTTTATTCATGCTGTGCCTGCCACCCACCCACCTGCTCTGTCTCCTCCCTGTCTCCCCTTCCAACACTCCCCCTGCCCCACCTCCAGCAGAGAGGTGCTTCTCCTCCGCCAAGACTTGAAAGCTCTTTATTGGGATTAGACGAAGATGAAAAGCAGAGGCCAGTCCTGACAGAGGCCCAGAGCTGCGGGAAGGGAGGCAGCAGGCTCCCGAGCATCTTGTGGACAACAAAGGGAGCCGTGACCCTGAGCCCAGAGCAAACAGGGGAGGGGAGGCAAGCCTGCATCGGTACTCTGGCCTTGGGTCTCGTTCTTCGGTGAGTCTCACGGACTCCACCAGGCTTGGGGTGGGGGCTGTGGCTTGTTCACCACCAGGTCCCCCCAGTGCCTAGAACTGGTCCCCTTCAATGAATATTTGAGAGATAAATACAGCCCAGAGCTCTGGAAAGGCCAGGGAGAGAAAGAGGACTGACTTTTTTGAGGACACTGAGGCTCAGAAAGGTTAAGTAACTTGCCTGAGGTCACACAGCAGTCAATATAAGAAGGCAGGACTTGAACATGGTCTGTCTGGCCTCCGAGCCCTTGGAGGTGACTTGAGGCTTGGTGGAAGCAGGGCTAGAGCAGGTGTGCAGCTGCTCCCAGGAAAGCTGAGCCTCAGACTCGGATGATTCACCTCTGAGGAAAGCAGGTGCCCACGAGACCAGAGGTGGCTG
This sequence comes from Phocoena sinus, assembly GCF_008692025.1. Lineage (NCBI taxonomy): Eukaryota > Metazoa > Chordata > Mammalia > Artiodactyla > Phocoenidae > Phocoena > Phocoena sinus. Next base: position 6,743,977 of record NC_045772.1, on the reverse strand, counting down.
CTAAACCCTTTGAGAAAAGTAGAATTTGCCGAGGGCTCAAGAGACCAGAGGAGAGCAGGAGGAGGAGGGTTGGGAGCAACAGAGGTCCTGAAATGCCATCCGAGGGTGTGCTGGAGACCCCTGGAAAAGGCGAAGTGACGCCAAGGAACCCGTGGGCTCCCCAGGATGTAGAGCCAGCCAACCGAACCTTGCATTTCGATTGGCTCCTCTAGGCTGGCAGGTGGCTGACATTCTCTGAGCCCTAACCACATGCCCTAACCTCAGTCTGGGGATGGGCCACCAGCAAGCACTACTGTCGCACCCACTTGACAGATGAGGCCATCGAGGCACAGCAACATTAAGAACCTGCCCAGGGGCCCAGGATGAGTTGCAGAGCTCAGACCCAAACTCAGGCTGAACGCCCCTGGCCTGCACTCAACACTGCATCAGGCGGTTCAGGGAAACGGTACATCGAGCCAAAGCTTCATGGACAATACGCTCCGCAAGGCCCCCGGCGGACACAGTTGAGGCCACAGGCTGGGTCTTGGTGCTGGCAGTGGTGGAGCTGTTTGCACCAGGCTGATGGGTGAGGTCAGGGGAGGTTTGGGGGACACGGAAGAGGTAGGATTCCCTCCACCAAACCCTCAAAGCTCAGAGACAAGAGGGTGGGGAAGGGGTGTGGCACAGCAGAGAGACAGAGCCAGGCGCCCACAGGGGAAGGACCAGGAATAATGGGGTACTGTCTGCTGCTCCAAGAGGTTCTAGAAGGGACCTCCCTGGTGCTCCAGTGGTTAAGACTCCACGCTCCCAATGCAGGGAGCACGGGTTTTGTCCCTGGTCGAGGAACTAAGGTCCCAGATCCCGCATGCTGCAAGGCGCTGCCCCAAACTAAGAGAGTTTCTAGGAGACCACAAGGTGTTTCCACCTCTTGCGAAAGAGCAGAGTTTCTCTTTTGCATGTTTGCTGCAATACTGGGGGGAGGAAATCTGTTGTTTCTTTCCAGTCAAGAGAGTTACAAAAATGCTTTTCACAGCAGCACCCCAAAAAGTCTCTTCCACTCAGGTACTAGGATGTGCCAGGTCTGTTTTGGGGAGGAGGGACCACACAAAGAGAAATGATGGGAATTGGGGGGAAATTAAGTTAAAAATGAAAAAGTAGGAGTTCCAACACATTGTCACCAACAAGCCACATTTCCTCAGGCCATCTTTACATCTGTCCATGGGTGGGTGGGTTAGTGGGGGTGTGTGAGGTGCCCGGATGAAAGGAGATGACCTCACAGGGGGCCGGGCCTCAAGGCCTGCAGTAGGTGTCACACAGCCAAGTCTTGCCTCCCCAGGGGGGTAGATCTTTCTGTGAAGAATGTTCTTTACAAAGAAAGGTAAGAGGACCCCCCAGAGCCCACTGCCAAGAGTCCTGGCTCGGGGCTGAACCTGGCCTCTACTTACCCTCCAGGCCGTGGGCAAGCTACCTGGCCTCCCTGGGCCTCAATTTCCCAGTTCCTAAATGGTGCCAGTGGGGACAGCACCCCAAGGGAGCCTCGAGGGGGCCTGAGTACGCGTGTGAAGCCCAGCTTATGTGCTCAAAGAGGCTAATTCATGATAATAAGAATAGCTGCTATTGTTTATGGTATAACCGAAAGGCAGAGGATGAAGTAGAGGGTGGAGAGCAGCTCCTGGAAAGCTCATAAAAGTCAAGGGGAAGGGGAAGGAAAGCACCCAGCCTGCACCGCGGGGGGCGGGGGGAGGACTCCTGGGGCTGCAAGAAGGTCAGCACTGCCCAGGTGAGACTGAGCCTCAGGGATCCCGGGGTGGGCAGCCCTGGCCAGGGACACTCCTGGGAGTTCCCTGGCCTGGATGAACTCGCCCCAAAGCCACTCATCCCAGGGCCTGGCTTGGATCCAGGCCACCCAGCTTCTGAGGGAACCTGGGACCAGGAAAGGGGCACAGTGTCAGCCCCCGGAAAGTAATGATGTGGCCTCTGGTTGTATTTCAGGAAGTGGGAAGTGCCCCCCTTTCTGGCAACAGTGGCAATTCTGTGCCCCAGGCACTGTGCTCCCATGGCCAGCAGCTGCCTCCCTCCTCCCCCAGCTAAGAAGGGCCGCACCTGGGCAGGTTCCATGCGGTGGCTCCACTGTAAGCTTTCTTGGGAGTGAGCTGTCCGTCCCCAGGGATCGCCCGCCCACTGGATGCCCCCAGGCCGCAGCAACGCCCACCCACCACTTTGAAGGGCCAGGAGGTCAGGCTGTGCTGGGAGGGAGGCTGTTCCAGCAGCGAGGGTGGGGAACGCTGCCCCCGCCTCTTCAAAAGCCACCTTGGCAAGGCCTTAGCTAAACATCTCCTGGTCCCTGAAGGCTTCCCCTGTGAAGTCTGCAATGTTCAAACGCAGCCAGCAAATCCCCCCGAGACAGGTCCCGGGAACTAGCCGCGGGGCAACACGAGCCAGAGAGGAGCGCTTGGGAAGGAGGATGGCATACCTGTGCCTGCGAGCTGCAGGGTCCAGGGGAGCAGGAACAAGCCCAGGAGCCGGGGGGCTGGGATGGGGCCCGGTGGGGCCCGCCACCAAGGAGGCCGGCTCTCCATCGGGGCCTCTGGGTCAGTGTCCCTCCTTCCTCTTTAGCTCACACGAGGAGACAGCCTGCTGGCAACCACAGTTCCCCTTGGCTTAGCCAATAAGCTCCTCCCTGGCCGCCCTTCCGCTTCCTCAAGGCCTCAATTGGTCCCCTTGTCCTCTCAATAACTCCAGGATTGGGCTTCCCTGGTGGCACAGTGGTTGAGAGTCCGCCTGCCGATGCAGGGGACACGGGTTTCGTGCCCCGGTCGGGGAAGATCCCACATGCCGTGGAGCAGCTGGGCCCGTGAGCCATGGCCGCTGAGCCTGCGCGTCCGGAGCCTGTGCTCCGCAACGGGAGAGGCCACAACAGTGAAAGGCCCGCATACCACAAAAAAAAATAAAAATAAAAAAAATAACCCCAGAATTTCCACTCAAGTAGTGGGAACAGCCCCAGGCCAGGTGGCCGGCCTCCAGGTGAGGATCTTGTCCAGGGTAAGAGTTGGGAGGGGCTGGGCCTCCCAATCCCCCCGGGGTGGTGGGCTTCTCCCTCCTCAGCCCCTTTCCAGCTAGTGGCCTGTCCAGAAGACACTGGTGACAGAGGTGGGCACAGGATTTCCATGGGATTTCCAGGGCTGGTTTAGCTGCTCACGCCTGAAACTCTTAACAAAAACAAAAAACCAACCCCATTCACGAAAGTTCCCCTCGGAAATAGTCCAGGAACCCGTTGGATTAAGGTGCTCCTCCAAGAGTAGGGTTTTGGGTGTGGGAGGAGGGGGTGGAAGTGGTCGGGAGGATGGGATGGGGCAGGCCGTCAGGGGGAGGGCAGGAGCCACAAGTTCCCAGCCTTCCACGGGGCCAAAGAGCCCGTCATTAGTCCAGTGAAGGCCACCCTGGGTGCCCCGCAGAGGCCCAGCCAACGCCTCCCCTCTGACTGACCTCACGTGAGATGTCTTCCCTCCCTGCAGCTTCCCTAAACTTGGGCCACCGCTTCTCCACCAGGAGACACGTGAATTTCTTCCCCATCCAGCCAGAACAGCAGCCCCTGTCCCCCCTCCACAGGCCCCAGCACAGGTAATTCTTTGCCGCCTGGGCCCCTTTCCCCCGCAGACTGGGAGCCGCTCGGCCTGGCCTTCTCTGGAGCCCAGCACCGGGCAGGGCTGAATGTGGGGGGACAGAGGTCTGCCGCGGGTCCGGAGTGGCAGAGGGAAGGGGTCTGGGGAGGTGGTGAGAGGAGCCAGCTGGCACGGGAGGAAGGTGGGCTGAATGGAAGGTGATGTGTTTCAGCGCAAGCTGAGCGCTTCCCCTCCTTTCCCCATTAGTGCCCATCAACCCTCAAGATAAAGGTTTTTATCCCAATTTGACAAACTACGCCCCCGAGAGGCAAAGCAACTTGCCGAGATCAGGGTGGGTACCTGTGGCGGGCATTCGGTGCCCAGCTGTGTGAAGCCGGAACCTCTCTCCCCACCCCTGACGCGGCCCCCAGGCATGGCAGGACGGGGTCCAGTTTCCGCCCTTCGTCTGAGTGCTTTCCCCTCAGCCACTTAGCACACAAACAATGAAAACTAGAAGCCGTTTCCCACCAACTCCAGGAGTGCCAGGAGGATGGCAAGCAGCAAGGCCCGCCCACCAGGTGAGGAAGACGTATGAACACAAGACATTTCCTACTGGCTGGGGGGCGGCGGAGACCCCAGTGGTATTGACTGTTGATCCATCACAGTGATACATGATAGCATATGTCACAGTGAGACACAGATAATCTGCTTCACGCTGTTTCCGAGCTCCTGGGGGGAGCAGGTTGTCTAAGCACCTCGATGCCATGGTGATAGACGTCATGTTAATGCCTCCACGCACGGAGGGAGCACTGTAAAGGCATCAGTCTGTGCCTCTGGGGTCTCTTTATGACTCGGCATCGGAAGGCAGCCGAGCGCCAGGCAGCCTCGGAACACGGACCCGGGCTCTGCCTCCACACCTGCCTGTCCACTCCGGGGCTGCTCTACCTTCCCCCGGCCATCAACACAAGGCCCTGGGCCCCCTAACGGCACAGCCCACCTCTGGATCGGCACGCTCGGAGCCCCAGGAGCTTTGCCACCTTTGAGCCCAAGTCCAGCCCACGGCCTCTTGCCTGCCTGTGGCCTTCTGTTTGTCTTCTTTACCTCTGACCCCCCCGAGCCTAGCACAGTGCCGGCACCTAGTATGTGCTCGATAAATACTGGTGCATGAATGAGCATAAGACGCGGGGTAAAGTGCCTCCCTCCCAGGCTTGCTCTGAAGGTGGGTGCCTCACATCGAGCCTGGCACATAGTAGGCTCCCTTCAGGCCCCCATGGGATGGCTGGACTCCAGGGTGGGGCAGGAGGAGGGCCATGCCCTCCCCGGGCAGATGTGACTTGAAAAGAAGTGGCTGGGGGTCTTGGGTCATTGTTGAGTTTCGTAGATGTTCTGAAGCCACCCAGTCTCCTGGGGAGAGGCAGGCATGGACCTTGGGTGGGGAGCCAGAGGGCCCAGGCTGTACTGTCTGGGCCTCAGGAAAAAGGGTGATGGAAGAGAAACCACAGCACATCCAGAAACCTCATTTTCTTCAAGACTCTCCACCTCCTCTCACTGAAGTGGCCACCAAGCAATGAACTTGCTGGACTTCGGTCCATAGGCTTCTCCTCTCCCCTGCCCTTGGTAGGAGCTTCGAATAAGTGGGTGAAAGGAAGAGCAGAGGACATGAGGCTCTGTTGGCATCTCCAGTGGGCAGCCAGGAGCTTCGCGGCCTTTGGGCCAGGCCTCCACAGCTGAGTCTGCAGGCGAGGGCCCTGGGGCCGGCGTACTCAGCCCCTGCTCTCGTCCAGTCATCTGTCTGCCTGTCCACCCATCCATCCATCCATCCCTTCACATTTTGCTGAGCACCTGTTCTTCACCAGGCACTGGCCTCAACAGAAAGATGCAGAGGTGAAAGACCCCAGCTTCGAGGAGTCCATGTCTCCGGGCAGGGGGAGAACTATAATATATATATATAGAGAGAGAGGCCTAATATATAGGCCTCCAGATAATATAATATAATCAACACAATTATACAATCACATCACAGTTCTGAGCAGTTACTCAATGCCATACACCATCCAAAATGATTTTAATCTACACATCAATTTAATCCTCACTGCAATTCTACGAGGCAGGTACTATAATCACTACCATTTTACAGATAAGGACACTGAGGCACAAGGAGGTTAAAATAAAATTTGCTCAAGGTCACACAGCTAAGAAATGTGTCCAGGGGAAATGACCCAGCCTCTGCTCCTAACCACTGCTCCAGCCCGCCTCAATGGCAGAAGTGTGTACAGAGCAAAGAGGGAGGCAGGGGAAGAAGTGAACTACTCGGGGTGGAGGGAGGAGGGGCTACCCAGGAGGACTTCCTGGAGGAGGTGGCAGCTGTGAAGGAAGAGGAAATGGGGGAGCACACACATCCCCTAAAGTCCTAAGGTGTCTTGTCCACAGAAGACTAAAGCTTTCCAAACTGGACCACAATTGCTGGCCTCCATACACATATTAAGTGCCTACTGTATTCCAGGCAGTGGGAATACAAAACATAAATCTTACTTTTGCCTTTAAGGTGCTCCCTGTCTAGGGAGGAAAACAGAACCCCCAGATAGGATTTCCAACTGCCCCAAGTGAGTGAGGGTGAGTGATCGAGTGAGGTGAGGCCCCTGGAGCCACGCTTGGCTCCGATGCTCAGGATCTTCTGTGTCTTCTCTGCGTTTCCATTCTCCTCCCTTTCCCACCTGCAGGAAGTCACTTCCTTCCTCCGTATAGACGCCAGCACCAGAGGAGCCCACCAGTTGGAGGGGACCCCGAGAACGCCCTCTGAACTGGCCTGGTGGTCGAGATGGAAAATGTCCCCCTCTGTCGGGCCTCTACGTCCCCACTGCCCGGGGTACCAGGGGCAGCTGGGTCGGCTCCTTGTTTCCTTCCATCCTCTCCCTCAAGCACCCCCACACTGGAGAGAGTGGTGCGGAGGGCAGCCTCCCTCCTCTCCTAGCAATACTCAGGTTCGCCTTGGAGGCCCCCTTTCTGCACCATGTAGCAGCCTGCAGGTGGGTGGTGCTGACGGACCCCCCACCGCTGACCTCCGTCTGAGAGTGGACCTGACCACCAAGCCCAGGGGCCCTGAGAACTGGCTATAACTCAGTCGAACGAGACCCATCTAATTGTGAACTTTCTCAGGAGGGAACGAGCTCTCTGTTGCTGTAGCTGTGCAAACCATCCACCCGCACGCTGCTGGAAGATGCCTACCTGGCCTGGAATGCTGACCTGGCCCGTCTCCAAAGTCCCTTCTCAGTTCAAGCTGCTCCGATTTTGGCCTGTTTATGAAATATTTGTTTCATGCCAGACACCATTCTAAAGGCTTTACATGTATTGAATACTTCAGTCCTCACAGAAACCTCATGTGGGTAGGTGTTATTATTGCCCCCATTTTACAGATGAGGAAACTGAAGTTCAGAGACTGTAAGCCACTTAACCTAAGTCCACACAGCTAGTAAGCAGTGGAACAAGGACTTGAGCTCCTCGGCTGCACTTCTAATCACTATGCTCTCCTGCAATTCATTTGATTCTCCCGGGGGGGGCAGGTATTACAACCCTCATTTAGTGATGGAGAAAAATAAAGTGGCCTGCTTGGGGGTCACAGAGGGGACCACAGTGCAGGGTTTTCCTATTGGACATATACTCAGAGTTAGATAAGACTTTCCTTGCTAACTCTGTTGGGGGGAGGCAGCAAGGAGCTAGTGCCCCCTCCCCAGCCCCTGCCACACTGAAAATAATCCTGAAGATCTGAAAAACAAAGGTGGCATCATTTTTCAACCTTTATTCCATGGTCACCACGTGCCAAGGCCTTGTTAGGATTAGGCTCTTGGTACAACTGTGTCCCCAGCAGAGACAAGCACCGACCAGGAGGCTAATCACTGGAGGTCCTTGGGCGGCGGGGACCAGAGCTTGAAGGTCCCGTACTCAAGCTGCCACCCGCTCCAGCCACGAGGACGGCCCCTGGGTTGTCCTGTGCTGATGGCGCCACCTGGTGGCACATGTGTCTCTCACCGGTGATGTCTTCCTCTCCAGGTCGCTTCTTCCCTCTCTGGGGTCTTGGGCTGCCCAGAGGCCACTACTCAGCAAGGTCAGAGCAGGACTTGAGAGGCCACATGATAAAGTCGCAGGGGGCAGGGGGTGGACAGGGCAGGCAGGACCAGGCATGTGCTGGGGGCCTGTGGGAACAGAGGGCAGGGCATGCGGCTGTAGGGCCCCAGCCCGCCTGCCTCCTTGATGCCTTTTCTGGGCACCCACAGGAGCCTCCTTCAGAGCCCGCCCCACTCTGTCCTAACAGCTGCCTTGGCTGGGAACACCTTAGAAATTCCTCTTGGAAAGCTTCATAGGAGCCAGTTATTGGGCGCCAGGAAAACCAGTCCATGGCTCCCAGCAGGGCTCCCCATAGAGAGTTCAGCCAATTAAGGAAGCAATTAGCCTCCCCTGAGGCTAATCCACGCACTGTCACCTAACACAGTTTTATGGTTCTTTGGGACAGAGGGCCTCAGTTCCCTGTGGGCAGAGCGGGGTGTGTGGCAGCCACTCCTTACAAAGATTCCTGGTCCCACACCAGCGATCCAGCTCCACAAGGCTTCGGGAGGCCAGAGGACCTGTGTTTTAACAGATGCTGGTTGTCACACTTGAGAAACTGCCCGAAGTGCTTCCCAAGGCAGATTTCCAAGGGGCTGTGGGTAGGGTGATGGGCAGCTCTCCAGGGGGCCTGCTCTGAAGGGGCCACTGGCCAGGAGGAGCCCTTCGAAGAGGCTGGGTCGTCCCTCCTTCCTTCCTTCTCCCCGCTTCTCCTCCACTTGTCGTCCCTCCCTTCTCCCTCCCCCTTGGAAGGCTGGTGTGGTGGAACTGGAACAAGCCCCCTCCATTTGCATCCCAACCTTACCTCCTAAGCCAGTGGGGGCACTTTCCTCACCTACAGTATGGGGGTAAAATACCCACCTTGCACGGATTGGATGAGGAACAGTTGTGGTAACTGAGGTGCGAGTGCTTGGCAAAGAATGAGATGTTGATTGAAAGTAGCTGTTTTGCCTTAGCCTTTGAGCCTCTCTCGAGTAGGTCTCTTTACAAGAGGTGGGCCGGCGGCTCGGAGGGGAGCAGGGTCTGCAGAGCACAACAAGCATCCAGCATCAGGAGATGAGGCAGGTGTAGCCCCCAAAGGTGTGCGGTTATGGATGAGGAACTCTGCCTGGGGGGCGGGTCTGGGGGCAGCAGGGAGACACGCGGGAAGGTTGGAGAGTGGGAACGGGACAGGAGGCCTTCCAGGCAGCCTGGAGTCCTGGAGCTGGACCCCTGGTAGGTTCCAGAGCAGGGTGCAGGGGGCTGGGCAGCATCCGGTGACTCTCCCACCAGCTTACCCCTCAGGAAAGCTCTGCTCTCCCCTCTCCTCCCTGCCCAGAGGTACCTTTCCTCTCACTTCTCTTCCCATCGCACTGTGTCTAGGCCCGCTCCCTCATACCCTCTGCCTGGGGAGACCTGGGTCAAGGTCAGAAGGCCTTAGGTCCACAGACAGCAAAGAACCCAAGCCAGCACCTCTAGTTCCTACAGGAGTCCAGAAGTCCCTCCAATGACCCACAAGGAGCTTTGGTTCGCTCATTCATTCATTCAGCAAACATCTCCAGGGCGTTGCTCTGAGCCAGGCCCTGTCCTGGGCACTTTCCATCTAGGACAGAGCTTGACACCCACACATCTAAGCCACAACCCAGTGGGAACCCAGTGTGAAGGGGACACAAGCCCAGATCAGGCTGAGCCTGCCATGGAAACCAAGGCCACAGCATTCACAGAGTCTTGGTAAGATGCTCCAGGAGTAGAAGAGAGAGGGCTGGCAGGAGGGGCTGGGACGTCAGGTCCAGGCTAAGAAGCTGAGACAGGACAGGGGTCCAGGGAAGCCAGACTGGGACGCACTCCCTCCTCCCCCATCCTCTGACAAAGCTACCTTCTCTCTCCAGTGTCAACAATCAGATGAATGAAACCATTTGTTTTTCTATTAAAAAATTACTGGTATTGCAACTAGTATAGATTTCTACTGTTTTCACTTCACATGTACAGATTTTCAGCCACACTCTGAGTTAAGCAGATTCCTGGCTGTTCCTGGAAGCCCGGCATCATTTATGACACGGTTTCTGAGTGGAAAGACTTTCTCCAGAAGACACAGCTCATTTGGAAGTAAAGAGATATCCTGCGTTCACTGGAGTGAAAATCTCGTTCTTTACAAAACCGCCCGCAACACTGAGGAGAGGCTGTGGGCTTTTTAGGACCAGAAATCTTCATGGGGTGTGCTGATCGAGAAGGACCACAGTCTGCCCTTCGTCCAGGTAGAAAAAGAAAGGGGAAAAGTCGGCTGAGTCCAGACCTTCGGATGCTGCGCCGTGAAATTTCCACCAGGTCACAGCAGATGGGCAGCAGCCTGAGAGCCCAAAGATTTCACTCACCCAGAAACCTCCTCCCCAGGAAATTCCCCCACCCCCACGGAGCCCAAAGGAAAGTATTTTCAGGCTTCTTCCATTGGACTTGGGTGAAAGTATTCCTAAGCAGCGGCCCAGCCTGGCTGGGAGCCCGGGCCTGAGTCACCGCATCCCTGCGCCCTGCTGGCCACTTCTTTTCCTTTCTTCCCTCCCTGAATCTATCTGCTGATCTTTGTGTCACCACCTTCTGGAAGATGAGCCATGCGCAGGCCATGGCCATCCCTGAGCTGCCCATGGGACTGGGGCTGGGCTCCTTGCCAGATGCAGCTGACCTCAGAGTAGGCAGGAGGCCCATTGTCACCTGGCCCAGGGCCTGGACCCAGGCAAGGGTCCCCTCTGACACCATCCTTCCCCCTCCCCCCAGAGGGGGAGGGGAGGAGACTAGCAAATGGTGCTGGGGTCCGGGCAGCTGAGGGGACAGCTGTGCTTGGGGTCAGGTGGGAAGGGTGGAAGCAGGGGTGAGAGCAGGAGGCCTTGGCTGTTTGCGGAACACACTGGGGGAGGAGGAGATGAGGGGGGATGAGTTCAGTGGGCTTCCTGGGGTCTGCAGGTGGCCTGGGGCTCCTGCCACCTCTCCCTGGAGTCCCTGTGGCTTTGCTCCCTCCCCTCCCGACCCCTCCCTCTGCTCATGTTCCCTTGACGGAGGCTCTCAGGCTCACAGAGCCGCCCCTGCCCTGGATGAAATGTCTTTCCCTCGGAGTTGTTTTTTTTTTTAAGAAGGATACAAGTCCTCCTTTTTTTTAAATTTATTTAATTTTGGCTGCGTCGGGTCTTCGTTGCTGCGTGCAGGCTTTCTCTAGTTGCGGCGAGCGGGGGCTACTCTTCGTTGCAGTGCGCGGGCTTCTCATTGCAGTGCCTTCTCTTGCTGCGGAGCACGGGCTCTAGGCACGTGGGCTTCAGTAGTTGCAGCACGCAGGCTCAGTAGCTGTGGCTCATGGGCTCTAGAGCACAGGCTCAGTAGTTGTGGCACACGGGTTTAGTTGCTCCACGGCATGTGGGATCTTCCCAGACCAGGGCTTGAACCCATGTCCCCTGCACCGGTAGGTGGATTCTTAACCACTGCGCCACCAGGGAAGCCCTTTCCCTCGGAGTTTTCACCTCCAGGTCTTTCTTCTTCCATTTCCCGAGCAGGTCTCTTTCCTTCTCACAGGTGAGGACAGGGGGGTGTGGTCCCCTGCCTCCCCCTCTTCAGGCCAGGACATCCCTGGTCCTGATCATTCCCCCCACCCGGCTTCCAGACCCTTCCCCATAGAGGGCTCCTCCAGCCTGCATCTCCCTAGTGCCCAGCTGGGGTCTGACCAGGGCTGAGGTCAATGGGACCATGGCCCCGCCCACATTCTGGACAGATGCCTCCTGAGAATCCCCTACCTCCTTCTGGGTCCCCTGTTTCCCCTGAGCTGCTGGTCAACCCTCTGCTGTGCCCCCTCTATGCCCCAGAGGCCACCCCCCACGTGGGTCCTCTTTTGAAGTAACTCATGATGTTGACTAACGTCTGCCTCTCACTTGGCAAAGCCTGCCCTTCCCTGAAGGGGCCCATTAGCGCGGCCCGAAGGGAGAGGCACTGCCGCAGAAGACCCCCTCTTTATCCCGACAGGCTGATCCCAACCCCTCACATCATTGGCTGAGATTGTTCACAGGTCATTTTGATTTAGAAAAAGGCTTTCTCGGGCTCTTGGGATCCGCTCTCTATGCGGAAGTTCAGAGCAAAGGCAAAGAAAATACTCACCCACTTAGCGGGGCCCATGGGAGAAACTGAAACCATCTTTGTGAGACGTGCGCCAGGAAAAGACGGAGCGAAGGGGCCAAGAACCGGCATCTGTATGGACGCAGGAGGCCTGCAGGCACTTCACACACGTGATGCCACCGCCCCCCAGGAGGGACACCATCCCCCTGTAGACAGAGAAAGAACCGAGCTGGGGAACCCAGCCAGCCAGGACCCAGAGCGAGGCAGTGGTAGGAACAAGCCCCTCTCTTCTCTATAAACCGCCTGCTTTCAGCACAGAGGAAACTGGGGTCTGAGGCTTACAGTCTCCAGGGGATTTTCACTGGAAAAAAATCCCTACAAGTGCAAAGCCAATTTTAGGTATGACTGTGAATATTAACTTCCCCTTCTTGTGAGAACAGAACTCACAAGTTACAAGTTCTAAAAGGCTGACCAAACCATAACATTAAGCAACCCAGGAACATAGACTATTCTGTATGAACTGCCCGCCCACCTCTATAATGCATTCCCTGTGATTTTCTACACTGATCACCTCTTTGTTGGACAAGGATTCTGGAACGTCATATTCTATCGAGAGAATATAAACTTCGACCAAGTTTTCTTCATAGATGAGCAGGAAGAATTCAGGGCATGTCCAGTTTCCTCACGCGGGGACTACCCTGCTCCTTGGATGGACGACCCTCCATACCCAGTGTGGCTGTGCTGTCCTCTCTGCAGGGACCTATTGTGAGTTATGTTCATTGATGTCAATATTTCATGTCAAATCACCAGGAGATTTAAACCTTATTCCATCGTGTTCATCAGGTGTCCTCTTCTTCATTCATCGGTGGGAGAATTCCTGGAAGCCATCTGGACCCTCAACAGCCCAAGAACTGGCCTCCACGTGGAGGTAACTGGGAGCCACATAACCCAGGGCCAGTCCAGCGCCAGCCGCCTGGAAGAGAGAAGAGAAGGGAATCGAGGGGAAAGAGGTTTAACTAACTGAGGTTGAAATGTCTCACATCTGCAAACCTTACAGAAACCTATGGTCATGTGAACGCAATGCAGTTACATATTGCAATTCAGTGGCCGAAATAAAGCCTGTATTTTGACTGAATGGCACTGACTGAGCAGGTACATCCAGGCAGGCGGAACCAAGCCACTCCTTGGCTGTTCCAGAGAAAGTGCCCCAAAGAGGATGCGGCAGCCAAACTCCTGCTAGTTTTCCATCTCTCTCAAAAGGCGCAGCCTTGGAAATAACTCTTGCAGGTAGGGGTGGCCTCTCTGCCTTATAGGAAACTGAGTCTGGACTTGGAGGCAGGAGATCTGGGTTCAAGGCCCAGCCCGGCCTCTTCCTACCTGCGGGAACTTGGGCAAGTCATGAGGGTCCTCTGAGCCTCCCCTTCCTCCTCCGTGAGGCCGATGAAAAGAACAGCCACAAGGAACGGGAGTGCCTGTGAGTGAGAGCCCGTGAACGTGCACGGGGCTGTTCACTTCTGTCCGGGGATCCTGCCGTCTGGGGCTCTGCAGGGGGGCCCAGGAGCCCGGTTCTGGGAGCTCCTCTGTCTCCCCAGGCATGGAGAAGGGGGTGATGTCTCTGATCAGGATTCTGAACCAGTTCCAACTAGGCTGTGGTTTCCCAGCAGGCGGGGCGCCAGCCTCCCGCCCTGGCCTCGGCCTGCCCTCCACACGGGGGCGCTCTGACCAGCCCACCCGGCCACCTCGGCAGCCAGGCTCCGCCTCGTTTCCTTTCCCTTTCAGACCTGACGGATGACTGACGGCTCCTCCTCCAGCTGTAGAGAACTCCAGCCCGCACTTTGCCTCCAACTCGATCGTGCAGGACCCAGCTCCCCTTCATCCTGGCACCAAACGTCTGTTTGATCAGCTTTTCATCCGTTTCCCGAAAATGTGGTGATTTGAGGCTATTCTGAATCTTGCAGAACTGTACGTGTTGCACCCTGGCAAGATATTGATGAAGCCCCAAAGCTGATACTGGAGATGCCCTGCTCTCTGACAGCCCCTTCATCCCCTCACGGCCCCCGCCATGGCCCCCACAGCCCCTGGCTCTCTCCTCTTTGCCAGGGCCACCGTGAGGGACAGAGGGTCAGCTGAATGCGCTTAGCAGAGGGTCAGAGAGGCGGTGAACGTGTCCTCACCGGGTGGGGATCCTCTGTCCCGCCCCACCCCCAGGTCAGCTGGGAGGGGAGGGGTGGGGCGGGAGGGGCGCTGGGGTAGCATACAACAAGGTGGCATCTCCGTCCTGACATCCTGGATTCCATGGCCCCTCTGCTCAGCCTTCGTGACAGTAAAAAAAAAAAAAAAAAAAAAAAAAAAAAAAAGATTGTTTCCGTGCTGGTTAAGTGTTCTTCATCTCCCATCTTTAGTAATAAGCTTTCTCATTTGACAGCAAATCCCAGTTTTACAAAGCACTTTTTCAACCATTTTTTTCCCTTGTGCACAGACCCCTGTAAGGTAGCAGCTCCCCAACTTTTCAGAGAAGGGAGCCAGGCATCGGAGAAGCTGTGGCAAGTTCATGAATTACTGTCAAGGATGCTCATAGGTTGATCCAGCAACCGAAAAGCCGGGGGTACCCTGATTGGGAGCTGCGGGCATCAGGGCAGGGAGCCAGGGGCCTGGTAGGCAAGGTTGTGGTTGGTGGCAGTGGACCCTGGACCAGGGTTCAGGATGGAAGCTCTGAAATCCCAAGGGTGAGGAAGGAGGAAGAACAGAGCAGGGCAGAAACGAGGGCCCAGTGAGGATGCTGGGGGACAGAGTGAAATCAGAGCTCAGAAAGTGTAATAATCAAAGATCTATAAAGACAAAGCTCATCACACCGGCCCTCCCACCCCTCAGTCCCTCTCCCCCAAAGGGGTCTACACCCTCAGGCTCACCTGCAACCTTCCTCACTCTTCTGACCTGCAAACAAATAAAGCACAGAGCCACACACAGCCAGGGAACTGGGTTTGTTGGTTTTCCCTGCGGTAGGGCCATCCTCGCCCTTTTCACCTGCATGCATCTTGCTTCAGGCCGGTGGGCAGGCTGGTGTGGGCTGCTCCAGCCTGCGCCTGGCTGGTCAGCTAAATCAGGAGGGAGGGCCAGGCAAGGCTGCAGAGAAGCAAAGATCTGTTGATCTGCTCTGCCCGGGGGGGGGGGGGGGGGGGGGGGGGGGGGGTCGGCTGGGGGGACTGGCCCTGGGGGAAGAGGCAGAGGGCAGGGAACTGAAAGAAGCCAACTGCGGTGGGGACAGCCCTGCCCAATTAAATGACCTGCAGAGGGCAGGAGTCCCCACAGGACAATCAAGGCTGTTCCTAGGGTGGGGTGGGGCGGCAGGGGGAACAGGGGAGGCCCAGCAAAAACTGGCAGAACCGCCCCCATCATAAAAGGATATGTTCTCGTCAGGCTCTTTTCTAATCCAGACTCCCCTCCCCCACATTTCTCCCTGTCGCCTTGTTTCACCACAGACACCACTGGGGAAATTGCTGGGAGAAGGAAGGAGGGAGAAGCAATGGGGTTTATTAGGAATGGTGACTTTGTGATTTTCTGCTGCTAAGCGGCAACACTAGCTGTCCTCCCCCCGCCTGCCAGACAGAGGAGAGGGGAGAGTGAGGCACAGCCCCAGCCCGAGGTCTGGGCGTGACAGCATGGGACAGCGAAGGCTACAGGGCCACCAGTGAGCACCAGGGCTCCAGCTTCTCTCTGCCCTCTCTGAGACAGTCTTCCTGAATGTAGTCGGTTGAACTGTGTTCCCCAAAAGATATGTTCAAAGACTAACCCCCTGTGAATGTGACTTTATTTGGAAATAGGGTCTTTGCAGATATCATTAGTTCCTTTCATCTCGAGATGAAATCATCTTGGATTTAGGGTCGGCCCTAAATCCAGTGGCTGGTGTCCTTGTAAGAAGAGGAGGGGACACACAGAGACACAGGAAGCAAGTCCACATGAAGATGGAGACAGAGACTGGGGTGATGTAGTTACAAGCCAAGGGATGCTGGGGGCCACCAGAAGCTGGGAGAGGAAAGGAAGGATTCTCCCCCAGAACCTTCAGCAGGAGCATGACCCTGCCGACATCTCGACTTTGGAGCACGAACCTCCAGAACAAGTGTCTGTTGTCTGAAGCCACTCAGTTCGTGGTACTTTGTCACAGCAGCCTCGGGAAACGAATCCACCGGATAAAGAAACCAAGCAGGGATCATTAGGGAAGATGAAGACTCTCCTGAAGAGGCAGGCGAGAAATTTTAAACACCTCTGAATCCACTCGGGAGCAGCCCTTTTACAACAAGGAGTAGTAAGAGAGAAGCAGGTAACCTTTTATTGTAAAGCCACATAACCTTATGAAAAGTCTGGAAAATAGAAAAGCACATTTACCTGTTATCCCATGATACCCTTTGGAGTCTACAGACCTGGGTTCAAATCCCTGCTCCATCTTCCTTTTGACTTGAACGTAATTCACTTCTCTGAGCCTCAGTTTATACATCTGTAAAGTGGGGATAATAATCCTGCCCCCCCCCAAATTTATTAGAATTAAACAAGAAAATACACACTAGGTCCTAGCACGTGCCTGGCTACTCACCAAATCTTAGTAAGGTGTTTGTTGAATACTGGTTCCTCCCCCTCTCTGATAAAAAGCTCCAAAATGATGAGATTGGGTTCATTTTAAAATCCCTAAATGTGGATGTATCACAACTTTCTTCTTCCTTTATTTGGAAACAATGAAGGTTTTTTTTTTTTTTAACTTTTAGAAAGATTTATTTTTAAATTTACATACAATAAAATTCACTCTCTTGGGTATATAATTCTCTGGGTTTTGACAAGTGCATAGAGTCGTGTAACCACTACCATAGTCAATATAAAGAACATTCCAGGAACTTCCCTGGTGGCCCAGTGGCTGAGACTCCGCATTCCCAATGCAGGGGGCCGGGGTTCGATCCCTGGTTAGGGAGCTAGATCCCGCATGCATGCCGCAACTAAGGAGCCCGCCTGCCCGACTAAAAAAAAGGATCCCGCACACCGCAACGAAGATACCTTGTGCCACGGCTAAGATCCAGCACAGCCAAAATAAATAGATAATTAAAAAAAAAAAAAAAAAAGTCCATCACCTCCCCAATTCCCTCCTGCAGCCCCTTTGTGGTCAGACCCCCACCTGTTCTCCTTTTGTCTTTTCCAAAAAGAGGTTCATAGAAGTGGAATCGCAAGCACGTGGCCTATCGCGTCTGGATTCTTTCACTGGACATACGCTTCTGGGGTCCGTCCATGCTGTCGTGTGGCTTCCCCCGTATTGAGGAGGGGTTCCCGCCGAGTGAGCTCCTGTGTGGATGACCACAGCGGCTGATCCCTCCAGGTGAAGGATGCGGGCTCTTCCCTGATTTCAGTGACTATGAATGAAATTGCTATAAGCATTCATGTCTGGGTTTTCGTGTGAACATGAGTTTCCATTTCCCTTGGGTAACACCTGAGAGTGGGGTTCCAGGTTCCCATCAGGTTTCTAATGGCCTCTGACTCAGACCTGCTCAGAGGTGGGGTAGAGAGGAGCACGGTCTGGGAAGATCTGGGTCCCTGTCGCAGCTCAGGGATGACAAAGGTCAACCAACTGAGGAGCACTGCTGTCACTTCAGCCTCCTCCAGGTCTGCTTCCCTTCTCTTGGAACGACCAGGCCAGGGTGGGGAGGAGGGTGGCCAGCGACGGCCCCTGGGACTAAACCGAGCTTTGTGGTATAATCCATATATTCCGCTGCAGCCCTCCAGGGTGGGGAGGTGGGAGCAGCTCTGTTTAGTTCTGGTGCTACTGGGCCTGCAAGTGGGTCTGTGCCATCCTTGCTCTCGCGGCTGTTTCTGGACTATTCTCCCTCTTCCTTACAAAGCCTCCCTCTGCGCCTCCTGTCCTCAGCTCTCCTTACGTGTCACCTGTTACCTCTCCTTGCGGCAGGCACCCAGACCTCCAGGCCACGCCGCCCCCGGTCCTTAAAGAGCCTAGTGCATGGCCTCCTGTCCCATCCACCAACTGCTCCTGTCTTCTCAGTGATTCCAGAATCCATGTCGATAGTCCGTAGGCCTCTCATTCCTTCACTTTCTCTCCTCCAATGGCTTTGTCCTCCTCGAAGCCCAAGGACCCAAGGCACGCTCTGGACCTTGCACCTGTGCCCAGATCCTTCAGCCCCTCAATCTCTAGCACTTCTTCGTCACCACCTCTTACCATCCACTTCCTGCTTCCGGATTCCTGCTTCCAACAATCCTTGGCTACCTCAGGCCCTACGAGCCGTGACCTTACCCTCACCCCATCCTCACTCAGCACCACAGCCACTCTGACACCTGGAACCCCCCTCTCCATCCTCATCCTACTTGCCTGGGGAGAGCCCGGCGCTGGTTAGATCCCACCCTCCACCCACCTGTGCAGACGCCCACTCTCCCCAAGGTGGCTGGAGGCCAACACACATCCCCACGGACCGCTCTCACTCACGATCCAAACCGCCCACCCCGAAGGGGCCCCACTGCCACCTGGTCCAGTTCCTGCCCCCGCTCCTTGGGGAATAACCCCACCTCCCCTCTCTGCTTCGCCCACCTGCTGTACTTTCCTGAGGAAAAGGAGAACCAGCCAGCAAAGAACTCAGGATCCCTCAAGATCCCTTGCCTCCATCCTTCTGCTTGTTCAGACTAAAACCTCGGGGTCGTCCTCACGTCCCCGCCTCCTCTCACACCCCACCCCTCCACCTGAAAGTATCCCCACGATACAGCCCCTCACGTCCCCTCCACGCCACCGGCCCCCTCCGAGCCCCTGTCTCCCACCCGGTTCACCGTGGAGCCTCACCACCAAGCGCCCGCCTCTACCTCCTTCCCCAGCTTGTGCTCAGCTACAGAGGGCTAAGCCGGGTCGCATCACACCTGCACACCCTTCAGGTCACTCGGGGTCAAAGCCAGTGTCCTTGAGCCCTCACAGGCTCTCTAGGACCTGCTGCCACCCCACCTGTTACTTTCCGTCCAGTCTCCTCCCCTTCTCTCTCAGGCTCACCCACTCGCCACACTGGCCTCCTTGCTGGTTCTCCAGCCAAACTCGCTCCCCTCTGAGCCTTGGTCCTTGCTGATCCCTCTGCCTTGAGCCTTGCCCCCCAACAATATCCATGACAGTCCCTCCTGTCACCGTTTTCCCAGCTTCACTAAAATGTTCCCCTCCTGGGGAGGTCTTTCCAGGCCACCCCATCTAAAATGGCACCTTCTCCAAGCTGCGTCTCCCTCCCTGCCTGTATTCTTTTTTGGCACTACTGCAGTGTCTTTTTAATCTTTTTTTTACCTTGTTTGCTACCCATCTCCCTTTACTGGAACATGAGCTCCACGAGACCAGTGAGTTGTCATTTGCCCACTGCTGAGTTCCCAGCACTGTCGCAATGCCTGGCACATAGCAGGAACTCAATAAGTTTCTGCTCTCCTGCGCTGCCCGCGCCCACCCGGGACCTCTCCTGGGGCCGTATCCTGTCCTTGCCAACTCATGCCACTGCTTTGGAAATTCTTCCTGGCTCCTGCATCATTCCCCGCTTGCTGTTGGGTCATTTCCATCAGTGTACAAACATGCAAATACCCTGGATTTTCTCCTTCTTAAGAAGAAAACAACCAAGGACTTCCCTGGTGGTGCAGTGGTTAAGAATCCGCCTGCCGATGCAGGGGACATGGTTTTGAGCCCTGGTATGGGAAGATCCCACATGGCGCAGAGCAACTAAGCCCATGCACCACAACTACTGAGCCTGCACTCTACAGCCTGCGAGCCACAACTACTGAGCCCACACGCCACAACTACTGAAGCCCGCGCGCCTAGAGCCCGTGCTCTACAACAAGAGAAGCCACCACAATGAGAAGCCCGCGCACTGCAACAGAGTAGCCCCCACTCGCCACAACTAGAGAAAGCCCGTGTGCAGCAACGAAGACCCAACGCAGCCATAAATAAATAAAATGCTAGTTCTTTAAAAAAAAAAAAGAAAGAAAACCTAAAAAATAGGATCACACAAAGTGGGAGAGAGGGAACAGTGTAGAGAGGATGGGGTAGAACTGGACCTCTCTAAACATACCTTGTTTTGTAGTTTTGACTCTGGAACCATGTAACTGCCTTATTTAATTATAAATACATTAAACTGAAATGAAAGAAATCCCCTAAAAAAACAAAAGCAAAAGGATAGGCTTCCCTGGTGGCGCAGTGGTTAAGAATCCGCCTGCCGATGCAGGGTACATGGGTATGTGCCCCGGTCCAGGAAGATCCCACATGCCGCGGAGCAGCTGGGCCCATGAGCCATGGCCGCTGAGCCTGCGCGTCCGGAGCCTGTGCTCCGCAACGGGAGAGGCCCCAACAGTGAGAGGCCCGCGTACCGCCAAAAAAAAAAAAAAAAAGTAAAAGGATGGGAAAAGATCCACCTTGCTATATCACTAATCAAAATTTTAAAAGCTGGAATGACTATATTAATATCAGACAAAGTAGATTTTGGAGCAAAAGATGTTACCAGGGATAAAGAAGGTATATAATAATGACAAAGGAGTCAATTCATCAAGAAGACATAACAATCCTAAATATTTATGCACCTAATAACAGAGCTTCAAGATGCTTGAAGCAAAAACGGATAGATCTGCAAAGAGAAATAGACAAGTTGACAACTATAGTTGAAGATTTCAATACCCTTCTTTCAATAATTGATAGAACAACTAGACAAAAAATCTGTAGGTACTTAGAAGACTTGAACAACATTGTCAGCTAACTTGACCTGACATTTATAAGGCACTTTTCCCAATGACAGCAGAATACACATCCTTCTCAAGTTCACACAGAACATTTACCAAGATAGACAATATTCTGGGCCATTAAAAAAGTCTCGTTGCATTTAAAAGGACTGAAGTCACACAAAGTATGCTCTCTTATCAGAGTGGAATTAAATTAGAAATTGATAACAGGAAGATCTCTGAAAATGTCCAAGTATTTGGAAAATAACACACTTCTAAATAACCCATGGGTCAAAAAAGAAGTCAAAACAGAAATTTGAAAGTATTTTGAACTGACTGAAAAAGAAAACACAACATATCAAAATTTGTGGGCTTCCCTGGTGGCGCAGTGGTTGAGAGTCCGCCTGCCGATGCAGGGGACACGGGTCCGTGCCCCAGGTCCGGGAAGATCCCACGTGCCGCGGAGCGACTGGGCCCATGAGCCATGGCCGCTGAGCCTGCGCGTCCGGAGCCTGTGCTCCGCAACGGGAGAGGCCACAACAGTGAGAGGCCCGCGTACCGCAAAAACAAAACAAACAAAACAAAAACAAAATCTGTGGGACTATTAGCTATAGATATTTTGGAGATGCTCTTTATCAAGTTGAAGAAATTCCCGTCTATTCCCAGTTTGCTAAGAGTTTTCGGTTATTTTATTTTATTTTTTAAAATTATTTATTTGTTTGTTTGTTTGTTTGTTTGTGGCTGTGTCGGGTCTTAGTTACAGCGTGCAGGCTCAGTAGTGGTGGCGCTCGGGCTTAGTTGCCCTGTGGTGTGTGGGATCTTAGTTCCGCGACCAGGGATCGAACCCCGGTACCCTGTGTTGGAAGGCGGATTCTTAACCACTGGACCACCAGGGAAGTCCTGGGTTATTTTAAAATCATGAATGGATGTTGGATTTTGTCAAATGCTTTTTCTGCATTCATTGATATGATCGTATAATTTTTCTTCTCTAGCCTATTGATATGGTGGGTTACATGAATTGATTTTTGAATATTGAGACAGCCTTGCATACGTACAATGTGTTCCGCTTGATTGTGGTATATAATTCTTTTTATATTTGTTATAAATTTGATTTGTTAACATTTTGATGAGGATTTCTCTATGTCTGTGAAATATATTGGTCTGTAGCTTTCTTTTTTTCACGCTGCCTTTGGTTTTTATATCAGGGCAATACTGGCCTCATAAAATGCTCTGAGAAGTATTCTCTTCTCTGCTATTTCAGGAAGAGATTGCATCATGATATTGGTGTTAATTTTTCATTAAATGTTTGGTAGAATTCTCTATTGAACCCACCTGGACCTAGAGGGTTTTTCATGGGAGATTTAAAATGATAAATTCAATTTATTTAATGGTTATAGGTCTTTTCAGATTATGTATCTCATCTTGCTTGAGTTTTGGTAGTCTAAGGTTTTCAAGGAATTGGTCTGTTTCATCTAAATTATCAATTTATAAGTGTAAAGTTGTTTATAGTATTCCTTTATTATCCTTTTAATGGCTGTAGGATCTGTGGTGATACCCTTGTGTCATTCCTGATACTGGTGATTTGTGTATTCTCTCTTTTTACCTTGTCAGTCTTTCTAGAGGTTTATTATTTTTTTTCAAAGAACCCGTTTTTGTTTCATTGACTTTCTGTATTGTTTTCAATTTCATTGATTTCTACTCTTTATCATTTCTTTCCTTCTGCTTGCTTTGGGTTTATCTTGTTTGTCTTTTTTCTAGTTTCTTGAGGTAGGAATTTAGGTTATTGATTTGAGACATTCCTCTTTTCAAATGTAAGCACTTCATGCTATATATTCCCTTTCAGCTCCACTTAACCTGCATCCCACACATATTTTCATTTTCAGTTCTATGTAGAGGATTGTTTTTTAAAGTGGCACCAAGATGTTTGGAGGAGACAAAGACAGCTATCTACCAAAAGGCACGCTCTTCCCCTCAATGGCATAGATGTGTTGCCAGGAAGTGGCTACACAACCGGGGACTAAGTTTCCAAGTTGTCCTTGTCTCTGGTGAGGCAGTGTGAACAGTTCTTGCCAATCGAGCGTGAGAAGTGCTGTATGCCACTTCCAAGCCAATGCAGTTAAGAAATAAATATTCTTTCTTCATCCTCTCCCTTTCTATGATGGAGGCAGGTGATGATGACGAAGCCTTAGGGGGTAGTGGAGCCGAAAGATTCAGGCTATGGTCCCTGAATCACTGAATGGAGGAACACCTCCCACCAACTGTGAACGCTCATATCGGTTGTTATAGGGGTGAGACACATGTCTTTTTGTGTTAAACTGTTAATAGTTGGGATTTATTTAGCAACAGCTAGCATTTCCTTGCTGTTAACCTCAACAATCAGCAGTGTAACTTGAAAGACATCTTTTAATAACCTGTTAAGGGCATGGCATCCATAAATATACCTGAACTTATTGATTTCATCCAGAATCAATTCTTGGGTATGAAAGGCCTTACCGTCTATTGCCTTGTTATACCTACTATACTGAGAACATAAAACAGTAGAACATTTTGGACAAGAGACCCGATCAGAAATCCCAGTTCAAAAGCATTTGGGAGCCATTCAGAAAACCAAAGCCCCGGAGCTATCATCTCTGACAGTGCTGCTCCATACTTCTGCCTTTCCCCCATGAATGTCTGCTGAAGACAGCTGTCTGGAGAAATGAGAATCCCTGCACTGTCTCAGCAGTTTCTGCTCCCTATGTCCCCATGGTATGGGCACATAGATGCCTTGGGAAGAGCTGATGCTCTTAGGCTCTGAACCCGCTCTCCTGAATTTATGTTTCATTTTTGTAAATCAGACAGGACGTGGTCCGGAACCGTCTACAAAACACAACCCCAGACTGCTTCTCGATGTATTTCCAGTTGAAACGAACAGCTGCTCTAGTCTCAGATTTCCTTTGTATCATTTGCTGTTTGCTGTATCTGTCTCATTGGCCTCCTCTTTTTCAGAAAAATGTACTTACATTTAAAATAGAACGTGGTTATATTTTTGAAAGCTAAATGTCTTCCTCACCAGGCCAAATGGGGGTGCTTCCCCCCTCTTTTTTCTCTGCACTTCCTCTCACATTAAAGCTGTTGAATTTTTGAATTTTTGTTGAATTTGATAGGAGCTTTTGACTCCTATCTGGTTTATAAGCTCTGATTTCTAGAACAAATTACCTACGTAGCGCTCAGGCAGGCACCCGTCTGTCAGATAACCCTGGAGTTTGATTTTTCCGCCCTGCCCCCGCGCTCGATTATTCATTCATGGCAGGGAGAGATCCGGAGGGCCAGAACAATTTCATCAGCCCTTGGAATTCACTTACTGTGAGCCTCCTCTCCCCAGACCACGCCGCTACCATAAATAGACGTCACGTGGCTTCCTTTTATGATAAGGTCGGAGGAAACGAGTGCACAGGGAGAAGCCGCTAGGAGAGTCAGAGCTCTGAGTTCTGGCTCTAAAACCTGAACAGAGCTAGCTAGTCTTCTTGCCGGGGAGGGCGGGGGGTGCAGCTCAGAAAGGAGGGACGAGGTGGAAGACCTCGTGGGCGGGCCGCCTCCCAAGGGCTCCTCTGGATGCCTGAGCGACTCCCTGACTCCCAGCACTCTCTGCCCTCAGCCATCCCTACCCCTAGCGAGGAGGCCCGCAGACTCCTTCCCACCCCACCTGCCCGGCCAGGCTCTGCGGCTCCCCCAGCTCATTTTCTGATAGAGCTGTCACTTTTTATTGCTGATGGGAGAAATCATTTCCTCTCTTAGCTGAATGTTAATTGGCCTTTCTCTGCTCTTTCATTCAGTTAGTACATGCAGTCCCCTAGTTTTTTTCCACTCTTCAAGGGAAAAGCACCTTAGTAGAGAAGCATTCCAGCAAGACAAGGAAGGTGTTTCTTGCAAAACTGCTAATTGGTAATTGCTAAATCAGAGGTTAAGAAAAAGCTAAAAAGGAGTGCAAGGAGAGGGGTAACCAGGCATTTCGGTAGTTCCACAGGAGTTTCAACCGCCTGCAGGCTCACCGCTACAGTACCTACCACCATAGAGGGCTCAGTACTCAATAGGGAGACCCGGGAAGCCAGCTGGGTCTGGTTGAAGAATCAACTGAGCATCTTCAAGGGGCCAGGCACCTAGACAGACCCGAGAGGTGCCGAGATGACTAAGATGTAGTCACAGGAGGCAAACCAATAAATAAACTGGGGACATTGGTTTCCATGTGACCACAGCAGTGGCAGAGGTAAGCCAGGATACTGCGGGACGCACAGAGCATCAGAGAAACTTCCTGGAGAAAGCCACGCTGCAGCTCAGCTGTATAGGATAACTAGGAGGTCAGCAGCAAGGGCATCCCAGGTGGAGGAGACCGTCTGTGCCAGTCTCGGTGCCTAGAACGGGGTGGTGCGTGGGAGGAGGTTAAGGTCATGTGGAGGTTACGGTCATGTGGAGGTTACGGTCACAGCAGGGCTTCGGTGCCCAAGCAGGTTTTTTTCCCCATATAATTTTATGCCCTTAAAAGAAATAGTCTTATTGAGATTTAATTTATACTCCATAAGTTTACTGCTTAAAGTGGACAATTCAATGGTTTTAATTTTTTTCGTATATTTAAAGAGTAATATTCCTGTATATTTACAGAGTTGTACACCCATCACCATAATCTAATTTTGGAACATCATCACAAAGAGAAACGTTCTCAGTGGGGTTTTTGATACGGGCCTGGCCAAATTATGCCTCACATCAGTTGGCAGCAGGGCAGAGAGGGGTTTGGAGGGGGAAGCCTGGCCCCTCCCTCATCGAACCCAGAACATGAGCAAGGAGCACAGCAGGGACTGAGCCCAGGGGCTAAAGATTTGTGGCAGCGGCAGGTAAAACTCCATCTCTTAGATTCTTCTTTCTTGACAGGAAAAGAACTAGGTTATGAACACTCAGGCTAGTTTTTGCTGGCTGGCTATTTAGTGGTAGTGATACAAATCAGTATTTTAGATGGATGGTCGCCTACTTACAAAGAAAACAGACATAGGCCGTATCACAGCAAAATCCAGAATTCTGAAGTTTCTGCAAAATGGGAGCAGCACAGAGCACTATTCGTATGTTTCATACAGCAAAAACCTGAGCTGGTCTGTCCCCAAAAACGGGCAGGGAGGGCTTCCCTGGTGGCGCAGTGGTTGAGAGTCCGCCTGCCGATGCAGGAGACACAGGTTCGTGCCCCGGTCCGGGAGGATCCCACATGCCGCGGAGTGGCTGGGCCCGTGAGCCATGGCCGCTGAGCCTGCGTGTCCGGAGCCTGTGCTCCGCAACGGGAGAGGCCACAACAGGGAGAGGCCCGCGTGCCAAAAAAAAAAAAAAAAGGGCAGGGACTCTGTCCTCAAAGTCTCTGTAGGATGACTGAAGTGTGGTCACGTGAACCAGAGTCTTGAGCAGGCCTGCCTTTGTGTAGTACAGATAGACCATTCATACCCAGAGTTCTTAGCAAAGCAAGGGCCAGAGGGAATGGGTGCACCTCTGCAGTGGCTTTGGGGGCAGGTGGGTCTGATCTGAGCATGATGCTATGGTAATTGTGCTATAATAATATTTGTTCATTTATTTATTTGGTTGCACCGGGTCTTAGTTGCGTCAGGCAGGCTCCTTAGTTGCGGCATGCATGTGGGATCCAGTTCCCTGACCAGGGGTCAAAGCCGGGCCCCCTGCAACGGGAGCACGGAGTCTTAACCACTGCGCCACCAGGGAAGTTCCTAGGTTTATTTTTTAAATTGCAAGTAAGAAACAAAAGCAGAAACAAATTAAACCAGCTTTCACAATAAAGGGGACTTGGTTCTGACAAAATCTTGACCGGTGTAATGTGAAAAAACTCTCCATACAAAAACATAGAAATGCGGGATAAAATATAACTACATAAAGAAACCGTAAGCGCAGGCTCAGTTAGCAAGCAAGAAAGGGATAGCCCCAGGGGCCAGAACAAGGAGGGAGAAACCAGAGCGCTAATCATGTGATCTGACCCCACAGCGGCCTCAGGGAGGGATGCAATCAGAGCCAGTAACCCAGGGGCCTTGGCTTTGGCCTCCAGATTGGGATGAGATGTGGAGATGGAAGGTAAGATCTTCAGAGGACAGGAGGTGGACAGGTGAAACTGACTCCCTGAAAAGCCAGGCTCCTCTGAAGGCTGATCTCTCAGTGAAGGGGTGAAGAGCTAGGAAAACCCTATCCCCTGGCATGAGGAGATAGCAAGAAGTTTGTCTATCACAGCACAGGCGAGAACAGGCAAGTTACAAAAGGATCCTCTGAAAAATCCAAACCTCACCTATGTGCTTTGAATGGGTTTGAGGCCCAGATTGGTATTGTATGCATGGTCTGAGATTCTCATGCCAAAGGAAAAAAATTGGTCCCAGGCTGGTGATAACCCTGGGCCACCTGGCAAAGCAGCTGCAAAATGGCTTTAGAGGGACACTCTTACAACTCAGGTAGCGGGAAGTTCTCCTGGGAAAAACAAGCTCCTCCAAAGATGAGCTCACGGTATCAAATTCCAGTACCGGCGCCCCTTGCTTTATAGCGCTTCACAGATACCGCATTTTCTACAGATTGAGGCTTTGTGGTAACCCCGTGCCAAGCGAGTCTTTCAGCAGCATTTTCCAACAGTAGTTGCTCACTTCATGTCTCTGTGCCACGTTTTGGTCATTCTCACAATATTTCAAACTTTTTCATTATTTTTCTATTTGTCACAGTGATCTGTGATGTTACTATTATGACTTGCTGAAGGCTCAGATGATGGTTAACATTTTTTAGCAATAAAGTATTTTTTAATTAAGGTATGTGCCTTGTTTTTTATAGACATACTGCTATTGCACACTTCCCAGACTATAGTATAGTGGAAACATAAATTTATATGCGCTGGGAAACCAAAGAATTCGTGTGATTCATTTTATTTTGGTATTTGCTTTATTGTGGTGGTCTGGAAGCAAACCCACAATATCTCCAAGGTATGCCTGTATTCATGAAGAAAGAGGTCATCTTGAACACAGCAGATGCCACAAACAGGAGGATTAGAGCCCTAAGACTCTGAGATAGTACAACAGCAGGGCCAAAAGAGATTGTGCCATAAGAATGCTTATAATGACTCAAGTCCAAAATGAAAGGTTCAAACGTTCAAGAAAATAGCAACACATCATGAAAACAAGAATAGGCAGATCTGAACAATATTTACAGATGAAATGATAGGATATTTGAGATTGCCTCAAAATAACCTCAGAGTGGACAGCTGTGTGGGTTGGTACTTGTGCAAGGTGAATAAGCATAGATACATAGGGGTTTCATATTCTATTAACTCTAATTTTATATATTTGAGATATCCATAATAAAAATTAAAAACAAACAAAATTAAAAGCTCCAAATAGAACTTCTAGAAATGAATAATATAAAAAATGAAATTTAAAGCTCAAGACAGGGTTAATGGCAGATCAGACAGAGATGAAGAGAGAATTGATGAACTGGAAGATATTTTTTTTAAAAATCCAGGGGCTTCCCTGGTGGCGCAGTGGTTGAGAGTCCGCCTGCCGATGCAGGGGACACAGGTTCGTGCCCCGGTCTGGGAAGATCCCACATGCCACGGAGCGGCTTGGCCCGTGAGCCATAGCCGCTGAGCCTGCACGTCTGGAGCCTGTGCTCCGCAATGGGAGAGGCCACAACGGTAAGAGGCCCGCATACCGCAAAAAAAAAAAAAAAAAAAAAAATCCAGAATGCAAAGTAGAGGAGAAAATGTAGGGAAAACTTCAAGAGAGATTAAGAGACACAGAGGATAGACAACCACTTTAGAGTGCAATTTTTAAAATATTTATTTATTTATTTGTCTGCACCAGGTCTTAGTTGTGGCATGCAGGATCTTCACTGCGGCATGCAGGCTCTAATTCCCTGACCAGGGATCAAACCCCTGCCCCCTGCATTGGGAGCGCAGAGTCTTAACCACTGGACCACCAGGGAAGTACCTAGCATGCAATTTGACATTATCTGGTGATGCTATGACCTGACAGTTTCACTTCTAGTTTTGCTTCTCATACGTAAAAGTATGAGCACTAGAGCTATGGGTAAGAATGTTCATAGCAGCATTATGTATAATAGAGAAAAGATGGAAATAAGTTAAATATCCTTTAGTGGCAGAGAAGATAAATAGCTTACATCTTGGTCATATAAAGCCGTAAAAATAAATAAACAGCAACTACATGTCTCTCCATTAATAAATTACAGCGGGATATATATATATATATATATATATATATATATATATATATATATCACATCTTCTTTGTCCATTCATCTGTCGATGAACATTTAGGTTGCTCCTACGTCTTGGCTATTGTAAATAGTGCTGCTATGAACATCGGGGAGCATGTATCTTCTCAAATTATAGTTTTCTCTGGATATAGGCCCAGGAGTGGGATTGCTGGATCACATGGCAACTCTATTTTTAGGTAAAATTGTTTTTTTTTAACCCATATGTTTTAAAGTTTAAATTCACGAATCACCCAATATAAGGGTCAAAGAAGATATCATAAGGGAAATCAGAAAATATTGAGAACCGAAAGATAATCAGATCACTATGTGCTAAACTAGAAGAATCCCACTGCAGGATTATGCAGAGGGAGAGTTATAACCGTAAACACACACATTAGAAAAGAAGAGCGCTTCCCTGGCAGTCCGGTGGTTAAGATTCCACGCTTACAATGCAAGGGGCGTGGGCTCGATCCCTGGTCACGGAACTAAGACCCCACATGCTGCACGGTGTAGCCAAAAAAAAAAGAAGAAGAAGAAGAAGAAGAAACACTCCAAATCAGTGTCCAACTCTAGAAGGAAGGAAGAGAATAGAATAAAGCAGCAAAATTAAAGTAGAAGGAAGGAAATTAGGAAATAACGAAGAACAGAAATTAAAGAAAAAAAGAAGAGGATCAACAAAACCGCAGCTGGATCTTTGAGAAGACTGATAAAATAGGCAGATCTCTGGCAGGAGCGGCTGAGAATAGGAAGGAGAAGGGACGAGGCATGTTAGGAATGAACAAAAAGGACACAGCACAGCTACAACAGAGATTCAAAAACTAACGGCAGCTCACATTTACACGTCAGTCTTTCATACCTCATTCTATAACGTAATATTTATTTACAGTTTAGGTTGAAATACAAATCTTTTCTACAGAATCTTCTGCCTGGGTATAATAACAGTGATGGGCTAACACTTATAAAGAACTTACTAGGAGCCCCTGCACCTGCCATGGGCTCTCTTGCCTCCACCCCTTTGGTTAGTCTGTTTCCTCAGCTCAAAATACCCTTTCCCTCTCACACATCTTGCAAAGGTTCGGCTAAAATGCAACTCCTCTGGCTGTTCCTGGAAACCCATTATCCACTCTGCCCTTCTTCCTTACCAATAGAACGATAATTTTTGTTCAGGATAATAAGATGCCCCATTAAAATAACCACAACTACAATACTATAGCCCCAGCTTCCTCTACGTCTCAGGGTGGCATGGGACTCCATTTGGTCAATGAGATACAAGTAGGAGTTTGCTAGGTACATTTTTTTTTTTAGGTACATTTTTTGAAGATATTTTTAAAAATAAGTTTATTTATTTATTTTTGGCTGCATTGGGTCTTCCTCGTTGTGCGCGGGCTTCTCATTGCGGTGGCTTCTCTTGTTGCGGAGCACAGATTCTAGGCACGCGGGCTTCAGTAGCTGCGGCTTAAAGGCTCTAGAGTGCCCGCTCAGTAGTTGTGGCGCACAGGCTTAGCTGCTCCACGGCATGTGGGATCTTCCCAGACCAGGGCTCAAACTCGTGTCTCCTGCATTGGCAGGCAGATTCTTAACCACTGTGCCACCAGGGGAGTCCTGAAGATTTTTTTTTTAATTAATTAATTTATTTATTTTTTGGCTGTGTTGGGTCTTCGTTTCTGTGAGAGGGCTTTCTCCAGTTGTGGCGAGCGGGGCCCACTCTTCATCGCGGTGCGCGGGCCCCTCACTGTCACGGCCTCTCCCGTTGCAGAGCACAGGCTCCAGATGCGCAGGCTCAGTAGTTGTGGCGCACGGGCTTAGTTGCTCCGCGGCATGTGGGATGTTCCCAGACCAGGGCTCGAACCCGTGTCCCCTGCATTGGCAGGCGGATTCTTAACCACTGCGCCACCAGGGAAGCCCCTGAAGATTTTTTTTATCTATCCACCCAACTATTCATCCACCACCCATCCTTTCACTCATTCATTCTCCCATC
Organism: Phocoena sinus; assembly: GCF_008692025.1. Taxonomy (NCBI): domain Eukaryota; kingdom Metazoa; phylum Chordata; class Mammalia; order Artiodactyla; family Phocoenidae; genus Phocoena; species Phocoena sinus. Next base: position 6,713,278 of record NC_045772.1, on the reverse strand, counting down.
CACTTGTCCACCTGTCCATTCACCTACGCACCCACACACCTACACATCCATCCATCCATCCATCCATCCATCCATCCATCCATTTCTGAGGGCCTTTAAAGTGCCAGGCACAATATTTAGGTACTTGACATAGAAAATGAGTGATATTTGTCCCCTGCCTTTAAGTAACTACACTCTATTTGGAAAGACAGATAAGGAAACAATTTCAATACATTTGTGGTAAGTGCTATGCTAGAGGTAAAAGAGAAATAAAAATCTTAATATAGTAATATCTTTTCCTTCTCGCATTCATCCAGAGACACCTGTTTGTCGCAGGGAGGATTGTGATTTTTGTAGTAGAAATGTAACAAGAGAAGAAAAAAAAAGACCCTTTAACCATTGAGTCTTAAGACCAACTCTGAGTGCACATGAGATAATAGTCTTAAAACTGAACTTGGTTCAGAGAAGAAAGGGATTTTCTAAATTCGAAGGGCTCCCCTTTAAGAAACACTGACCGAATCTGGTGGACTTGGACCCAGAAGCAGGATACAAGGTCAAAGGATACGACTTGGGAAAGTTCCCATCAGGTAGGAAGAGGCAGGAGATCAGATACAAAGGCCTTGGCTCACTCCCCCAGGTCATAACAGCAGTGGAAAGGCCCAAGGTGAGCGTAGCTGGAGAACATCGGAGGCCAGGCGGTGGTCTCAGAGGGTTCTGGGGCCAGAGCCCAAGGATCAGGCCGACTGCTGCTCAGTGGGCCCAGGACAGGCACCGCCTTAGCTGCACGCCTTAGAGGCAGAAGCCGGAGCCAGGAGGCTGTCTGGGAAGACATGGGGAGAAGGAGCCCTGACAGGAAACCCCAACCTGAATGTACTTGAACTCCTCTTATCTTGATGGGACTGAGTTAACTCGGAAGGAGTTCTTGAAGCCTGAAGAGACTGAGTTAGCTTTGATTAGCAAGTTCACGGTGTTCAACGTTTCTTTTTCATTTTTTTGCCCTTAGCAGGAGTGGGGACTTGTGAGCGAGACAGAATCCATTACAGACCATTTTCGGTTGCATTTCTGTGGCCCTTTGCTTACAGCATGCAGATTTTATCCCATGAGGGAGGCTTGCACTGGGTGCTGAGGAGCCAGAGGGCCGAGAGGGGGTGTCAAGGGGGCCATGGGCTTGCGTCAGGGCAGTCGCACAGGGCACCAGGCTCAGGAGGGCCCCGTACTTAAGGATTTCATGGCTCTGTGGTCGTGGTCTTGAAATGCTTAATAATTTTACCTTTGAATTTGTGTTTTGTTAAGTGAAGTCTGATGGGGCAATAGAAGGCTGGGGGCTTGGGGTCCTGCGTCCCACTGCCTCCTGGGACCAGGAACTAGATGGTTCTCAGCGACCTGCTCCCCGGCCTTGCCCTCCCCACCCCAGCCTGCTGCTGCCCTCAGCCCAGGCCAGTGACGGGGTCATGTCAGTCGTGGGGGGGAGTGACAGAGAGGCCAGTGTGTCTCTGGCGCCCTCAGCTCCCAGCAGGAGCCTCAGAGCAGGCAGCCGTCCTCGCCCCGGGCTGGCTGTGCCGTGGCATGTTTAGCAGGTCACTTGTAGGAGACCCACCCCTCATCCAGGCACCAGGTGTGTCTGTGCACGGAAGCTGCATTCCCTCGGGATTCCCCTTCCACCATGAGCTTGGGTGGCAGGCCCGTGGGAAGGGGAGGTCGACTTCCCACCCCTGCCGGGGCCCTGTAGTCCAGTAGCTGGCGGGAACGGGATCCTGGCAGCCTCTGAGGGCCTGCACCTTCACTTCACTGTCCTCACGCCTGATGGAGCGTGACATTAAGTAGCAAATAAAAAGCATCACGACAGGCTTAGAAGAAAGGAAAAAGCTGTGTACTGTTAGTACCTTTAACAGCACCATTTCCTACTTTTCAGACAAGAGGTCTGCATTCTCATTGCACACTGGGTCCCACAAATCATGCAGCCGGTCCTGGCCTCAGGGAAGCTTTACCAGAAGGAAGTCTGCTGGGTCTTAGGCCTTCAGCCAAGCTGGCCCACCAGGTAGCAGTTTTGACCATCTCGATGGTCAAAACTCAAAAGGCATCACCCTGCCTGGTAGGCTAGCCCAACCACAAGATCAAAGCAGGGCTACTGTTTCAGAAACACTGAAGCCAGGCTCTGGGCTCACCAGCAGCATCTCCAAGGCCCTTTCCACCAAATATCTCAGCGTCTCCAGGGATATCTCATTTCTTTTCAAGTCCTATTTTCTCAGCTAGCACATGATTTCTGCTACATTCCTTCTCTCCTTCCTGGGACGGCTGCCTTTGGAGCTGTCTGCAGCCCTCAAAGCCCGAGAGTACATTCCGCCACTGCCCGCCACTGAGTGCCTAGATTCCGGTCCCCACTGACAGATTAGTGACGAGGAGCTAGGATGTCCGCTGTGCCTGCCACGCACCAGGGACCCCCCCGAGCACTTGACTCATTGAATCCTCTCGTCAACCCAACCAAGTATGCACTTAGCACTGCTTTCTTCCACATGCGAGAACAGAGGCACAGAGGGCACGGATTGAGCAGGGGATGGAGTTAGGATTTGAACTCAGGCAGAAAAAGTGATAATTTAATGATAAAACAAAAGATGTCACACCTGAGACGGCGTGCTGGAAACTCGAATGCAGCAGCTGAACGTGTGTCTAAGCTGCCAGAAAGGATTCTACCAGCGGAAAGGAAACACTGACTCATTAGCCCGATGGTGACAATGCACCCAGTTTGGAGAGCTTGGGTGCAGTTGGGCGTCCCCTTCGTGGTGCAGAAGAGCAGGGAGGACAGTTGGGATCAGGGACATGGGGTCAGACGGCTGGTGGTACAGATACATCTGACAGCCTGCATCAAATCCCTCACCTCTGCCCCCAGGCCCCAACTCGACAGGACCAGGGGAGCAGCCTGTGTCTCCACCACCTGACACCCCCCAGACCCCAACTCTAGTCTCACGAGGCCAGTCACAGAAAGTCAAGATGCTCAGTCTGGTTGGTTTAGAAGCCAGGGTTAGATTTACATTTTTAATAAAAATGTTACATACTTGGCCATAGCTGATTTATTTGAAGGTTACCTTAATTTCTTTCAGTCCACAGGGGCCCAATTCAATTTGCAAGGCTGATTAATTCGTCCCTCCCGTCCTCACTGTGACAGTGACAGTGATCCCACAGAGTCCTCTCCTTCCTCATCTGACCCCAGGGCCCCTCTCTGCGTTTCTCCTCCAGTGATACCTGGAGCCTTTGGTGTTTCTGTCCACTTGTGGTTTTTGGTTGTCACAGGCCCTTTCTAGGAACAGATAAAGATCTGCCCTGCCCAGAATCTTCGGCTTCCCCCAGCCTGAAGTTTGCTGGGGGTCTGTCCTAGTTTCACCATCTTGGGGCCAAAGAGGGTCTGGAGGAGGCAGACACTGCCCCTCCCAAGGGCCGGCCTCCCATTCTCCAACACAGCACAGGTTACACTTTTAAGGTAACCCTCTGCAAATTTAGAACCATGACATTTTGGATACAGTAGTTTCTGGGAAAGTGCCTGCATTTTGTTTAGACACATTTTTACCTAGATATTTGCCAAAGAATCCTGGAATTAAAATTCAGTCATTTGCCAATTAAAACTAATTTTTAAAAAAATAAATTTATTTATCTTATTTTTGGCTGTGTTGGGTCTTTGTTGCTGTATGTGGGCTTTTCTCTAGTTGCAGTGAGCGGGGGCTACTCTTTGTTGCGGTGCACAGGCTCTAGGCGCACGGGCCTCAGTAGTTGTGGCACGTGGGCTCAGTAGTTGTGGCTCGTGGGCCCTAGAGCGCAGGCTCAGTAGTTGTGGTGCACGGGCTTACTTGCTCCACGGCATGTGGGATCTTCCCGGACCAGGGCTTGAACCTGTGTCCCCTGCATTGGCAGGCAGATTCCTAACTACTGCGCCACGAGGGAAGCCCCTAAAACTAATTTTTGAAAGGATATTTAACTCTGTGTTGCCAGTCTGTATGTACACACACACGTACATATTTTATGCATACATGCACGTGTATTTAAATCTCTTTGGTTAACTGTGGAAATAAACGAAGACCAAGCAAATGAGGAAAACAAGGCTGTTTGCTCTGAACTTGCTACAGCGAAGGAGTGGGCCAGTGCCGCCTGCGTTTTGGCAGAGACTCAAAGGCAGGCAGAGTTGAAAGCTTTAAAGCGGAAAAAAGGGAAGGCCTCAGGTGTGCCCTGATTGGAGGCTGTTGGCCTGGGGAAGCTGTAGGCAGGCTGACTACAAGCGGATGTCCTATGTGATTGGTTAAGGATACAGATTTGGCTTTCTCTGATTGGTCCTAAACTGGAAGAGAGGACATAGATTAAGAAAGCTGTTGGTTATTAATCTAGAGCTGGTCATTTGGGGTCAATTGTTATAGAATTTTTTGCTTAGTTTCTTGGATTGTCACAGAGATAGGAAACTGGCTTCCTATCTCTGCAAATCTGATTTACAGAGGGCTGGCTTCCTGGGTTGTTTATTGCAGGGAAGGGGTCAGTTTCCCAGGCAGGTTGCTGCAGCCTGTGGGTAAAATTTCTATTCTTATATATGATCTAGCCATTGTCTTTATATATTCAGTCTCTCATGATAATTATGTAAGAATTGGTCAAATACGTCCATCCCTTCTCTTTGAAGGGTAAATCAGTCCATTCAGCAAGTTTAAAAGGTGACCTTATTAAAGAGTAGCAATTAATCTGCTTAATTCTGTCAGATCTCAAACAACTTCACTGAACAAATCCACAAAAATCACACGTGATCAAAATGCAGCTATCTCACACATAGAACCAAGCTCGTGTTTGGCAATAGCGTGGAAATCGTACATGACCTAGATTGGGAGAGAAAACCAAGACAGCTCCTCAGAAAGCTTCAGACAGCTCCTTCTTCCCCCATTCCCTGTCCTGGCCCCCCTCAGCATCTTGCCAGGCAGTGCTACTGGATGAATTCTGATGGAGGACAGAAAATTAAGGAAAGGAAAAAGTAGCTTGGTAATGCAATTCAGAAAAATGCATGCTTTCCTCCTGAATTATTAGGACAAATAACTCTGCTTGGCAAAAGCACCCTCCCTTCTGCAGTGGGGATGAAGCGGGTACTTCGGAAGACCCGTCCTTGGTGTCCCATCAGTCTTGATGGTGGGAACAGAGGTGATGCTTCTGATTCTTTGGGGGCCAGCCCAGTTCAGTGCCCTTTCTCATGCCAGGAGCACTTGGAGCTTTCCCTTGTGAAATTAATTCTCGATCATTGGTGCCTCTGCTTCCCAACCTGGGCACTTCCAAGGCCCTTCCTTCACTATGGTACCAAATTTCACACAAAGGCAAGGAAATGGACCAAGGATGTGAGGCAAGGAGGCCGTGATTCCACAGCCGCGGGCTGCGGAGGTGGAGTCGGACGGCCTGGACTGATGCACAGTTTTGCCCAAGTCAACAATGGTCTGGGCAAACCATTTATTTAATTTCTTTTGTTTCAGATGTCACATTGGTGCAAGGAAAATTAAGATGCTATTTCACTCACGATACGTTGAACGGCTACTCTGTGCCAGACAGTACATGCTGGGTGCTGAGCATATGGCTCGTCCATCTACACAGAGGAAGACGATAAACACACAGCAAATCAGAAACTCACAGACTTGGAAAGTCTCTGAAGATGAACATTCCTCCTCGGCTTCCCTTTCCCTCACCCCGCTTCCCGTCTGAAGGCAATCCTCTCAGCTCCACCATCAGACCTGGTCTCCCCAAGTCCACTCTGCAGGGGCCCCTGGGGATTCCAGGAGACTTTACTGGCCTCCTGCCTCTGCTCTCTTGCCCTGAGGGTCAGTTCTCACCACGTCGGCTAGGAAAATCCTTTTAAAACATAAACCCAGTCATAGTTTTCTGCTCAAAACTCTCCTATCATTTTCCACCTCTCCTGGAGTAAAAGGCAGCACACTCACGGTGACCTGCAAGGCCGTACCAAACCCGCCCCTTGCCTCTCAGACCTCATTCCTGCTCCCTCCTTCGGCCACTGTGATCCAGCCATCCGTCCTCGCTGCCGGGGGACCCTGCTTTGAGAGGGGCCAGGTTCATGACTGCTGGTCGCACACGGTTATTAATGGTGTCACTTCCACTCTTAGAGGCCCCGGTTTGGATGATGGATTAGACGGCCGCACTGGCCGCTCACTTGCTATTTTTTCTCTCCTCTGCCCGGTCTCCTCCTTCCCCAGAGAGCTGCTGCCTTCCCTCACCTGCTTCGGGTCTTTGCCCACATGTCGTTTTCCGTGACCGTGCTTTTCCTCCCTAGAACTTCTCACCACACTTTATTTTTCTTATTTGTTTATTGTGTCTCCCTGTCCCCCGTGCAGGCTCTGTGAGGGCAGAGATTTTTAATGTCTTGTTCACTACTGTATCCCTAGTGCCGAGAACACTGCTTAGCACACGGAGGTGCCTGAGAGAGTAGCTAGATGAGGGTGGGGATGCTACTTTGGATACGGTGGTCAGAGGCAACGTGTCTGAGGGGTTGGCACTGAAGTTAAGGTCTGTATCAGTTTCCTGTTGCTGCTGTAACAAAGTACTACAAACTTAGTGGCTTAAAACAACACAGATGGGGGACCTTGAAGATGGCGGAAGAGTAAGACGCGGAGATCGCCTTCCTCCCCACGGATACACCAGAAATACATCCACACGTGGAACAACTCCTACAGAACTCCTACTGAAGGCTGGCAGAAGACCTCAGACCTCCCAAAAGGCAAGAAACTCCCCACGTAACTGGGTAGGGCAAAAGAAAAAACAGAGACAAAAGAATAAGGACGGCACCTGCACCAGTGGGAGGGAGCTGTGAAGGAGGAAAAGTTTCCACACACTAGGAAGCCCCTCCGCGGGCGGAGACTGCGGGAGGCAGAGGGGGGAGTTTCGGGACCGCGGAGTAGTGCATAGCGACGGGTGCGGAGGGCAAAGCGGGGAGATTCCTGCACAGACGATCGGTGCCGACCAGCACTCACCAACCCGAGAGGCTTGCTGCTCACCCACCGGGGCGGGCGGGGCTGCGAGCTGAGGCTCGGGTTTTGGTTTTGGACGGAGCTCAGGGAGAAGACTGGGGTTGGCGGCTTGAACATAGCCTGAAGGGGTTGGTGCGCCACGACTGGCCGGGAGGGAGTTCGGGGAAAAGCCTGCACCGGCCGAAGAGGCAAGAGACTTTTTCTTCCCTCTGTGTTTCCTGGTGCGCGAGGAGAGGGGTTTAAGAGCGCTGCTTAAAGGAACTCCAGAGACGGGCGCGAGCCGCGGCTAAAAGCGCGAACCCCAGAGACGGGCGCGAGCCGCGGCTGAAAGCGCAAACCCCAGAGACGGGCGCGAGCCGCGGCTAAAACCGCGGACCCCAGAGACGGGCGGGAGACGCTAAGGCTGCTGCTGCCGCCACCAAGGGGCCTGTGTGCGAGCACAGGTCACTCTCCACACCCCTCTTCCGCGGAGCCTGTGCAGCCCGCCACTGCCAGGTTCCCGGGATCCAGGGACAACTTCCCCGGGAGTACGCACGGCGGGTCTCAGGCTGGTGCAACATCACGCCGGCCTCTGCCGCAACGTCACGCTGCCTCTGCAGCCGCAGGCCCGCCCCGCACGTAGTGCCCCTCCTACCCCCATCCCCCAACCCCCGGCCTGAGTGAGCCGGAGGCCCCGAATCAGCGGCTCCTTTAACCCCGTCCTGTCTGAGCGAAAAAACAGACGCCCTCCAGCGACCTACACGCAGAGACAGGGCCAAATCCAAAGCTGAGCTCCTGTGAGCTGTGAGAACAAAGAAGAGAAAGGGAAATCTCTCCCAGCAGCCACAGAAGCAGCGGATTAAAGCTCCACAATCAACTTGATATACCCTGCATCTGTGGAATACCTGAATAGACAAGGAATGATCCCAAATTGAAGAGGTGGAATTTAGGAGCGAGATCTATGATTTTTTTCCCTTTTCCTCTTTTTGTGAATGTGTACGTGTATGCTTCTGTGTGAGATCCTGTCTGTATACTCTTGCTTCCACCATTTGTCCTAGGGCTCTATCCGTCCATGACTTTTTTTTAAAAATTCTTTTTCTTAATAATTAAGTTTAATTGTAATAACTTTATTATACTTTACCTTCGTTCTTTCTTTCCTTCCTTCCTTCCCTCCTTTAGACAACGAATCACCCCAAATTGAGGAGGTGGTCTCAGGGAGCAGGATTTATGATTTTTCCCCCTTTACCTCTTTTTGTGAAGGTGTATGTGTATGCTTCTGTGTAAGATTTTTTCTGTATAGCTTTGCTTCCAACATTTGTCCTAAGGTTCTATCCGTCCCTTTTTTTTTTTTTTTTCTAAATATTTTTTAATTCAATAACTATATTATACTTTATTTTATTTTTACTGTATCATCTTTCTTTCTGTCTTTTTTCCTTCTTTCCCTCCTTCCTTCCTTCCTCCCTCCCTCCCTCCCTCCCTCCTTTCTTTCCTTCTTTGCTTCTTTCTTCCTTCCTTCCTTTCCTCCTTTTCTTCTTTCTTTACTCATACTTCTACTAATTCTCCCTACTTTTTCTCCCTTTTATTCTGAGCTGTGTGGATGAAAGGCTCTTGGTGCTCCAGCCAGGAGTCAGGGCTCTGCCTCTGAGGTAGGAGAGCCAACTTCAGGACACTGGTCAACAAGAGACCTCCCAGCTCCACATAATATTAAACGGTGGAAATATCCCAGAGACCTCCATCTTAACACCAGCACCCAGCTTCACTCAACGACCAGCAAGCCACAGTGCTGGACAACCTATGCCAAACAACTAGCAAAACAGGAACACAACCCCACCCATTAGCAGAGAGGCTGCCTAAAATCATAATAAGGCCACAGACACCCCAAAACACACCACCAGACGTGAACCTGCCCACTAGAGAGACAAGATCCAGCCTCATCCAGCACAACACAGGCACTAGTCCCCTCCACCAGGAAGCCTACACAACCCACTGAAACAACCTTAGCCACTGGAGACAGACATCAAAAACAACGGGAACTACGAAAGTGCAGCCTGCAAAAAGGAGACCCCAAACACAGTAAGATAAGCAAAATGAGAAGACAGAAAAACACACAGCAGATGAAGGAGCAAGATAAAAACCCACCAGACCTAACAAATGAAGAGGAAATAGGCAATCTACCTGAAAAAGAATTCAGAATAATGATAGTAAGGATGATCCGAAATCTTGGAAGTAGAATGGACAAAATGCAAGAAACAGTTAACAAGGACCTACAAGAACTAAAGATGAAACAAGCAACGATGAACAATGCAATAAATGAAATTAAAATCACTCTAGATAGGATCAATAGCAGAATAACTGAGGCAGAAGAACGGATAAGTGACCTGGAAGATTAGTGGAAATAACTACTGCAGAGCAGAATAAAGAAAAAAGAATGAAAAGAACTGAGGACAGTCTCAGAGACCTCTGGGACAACATGAAACGCACCAACATTCGAATTATAGGGGTTCCAGAAGAAGAAGAAAGAAAGAAAGGGACTGAGAAAATATTTGAAGAGATTATAGTTGAAAACTTCCCTAATATGGGAAAGGAAATAGTTAATCAAGTCCAGGAAGCACAGAGGGTCCCATACAGGATAAATACAAGGAGAAACACGCCAAGACACATATTAATCAAACTGTCAAAAATTAAATACAAAGAAAGCATATTAAAAGCAGCAAGGGAAAAACAACAAATAACACACAAGGGAATCCCCATAAGGTTAACAGCTGATCTCTCAGCAGAAACCCTACAAGCCAGAAGGGAGTGGCAGGACATACTGAAAGTGATGAAGGAGAATAGCCTGCAACCAAGACTACTCTACCCAGCAAGGATCTCATTCACATTTGATGGAGAAATTAAAACCTTTACAGACAAGCAAAAGCTGAGAGAGTTCAGCACCACCAAACCAGCTTTACAACAAATGCTAAAGGAACTTCTCTAGACACGAAACACAAGAGAAGGAAATGACCTATAGTAGCGAACCCAAAACAATATGTAAAATGGAAATAGGAACATACATATCGATAATTACCTTAAATGTAAATGGACTAAATGCTCCCACCAAAAGACACAGATTGGCTGAATGGATACAAAAACAAGACCCTTATATATGCTGTCTACAAGAGACCCACTTCAGAACTAGAGACACATACAGACTGAAAGTAAGGGGATGGAAAAAGATATTCCATGCAAATGGAAACCAAAAGAAAGCTGGAGTAGCAATTCTCATATCAGACAAAATAGACTTTAAAATAAGGACTATTAAAAGGGACAAAGAAGGACACTACATAATGATCAAGGGATCGATCCAAGAAGAAGATATAACAATTGTAAATATTTATGCACCCAACATAGGAGCACCTCAATACATAAGGCAAATACTAACAACCATAAAAGGGGAGATCAACAGTAACACATTCATAGTAGGGGACTTTAACACCCCACTTTCACCCATGGACAGATCATCCAAAATGAAAATAAATAAGGAAACACAAGCTTTAAATGATACATTAAACAAGATGGACTTAATTGATATTTATAGGACACTCCATCCAAAAACAACAGAATACACATTTTTCTCAAGTGCTCATGGAACATTCTCCAGGATAGATCATATCTTGGGTCACAAATCAAGCCTTGGTAAATTTAAGAAAACTGAAATTGTATCAAGTATCTTTTCCGACCACAACGCCATGAGACTAGATATCAATTACAGGAAAAGATCTTTAAAAAATACAAACACATGGAGGCTAAACAATACACTACTTAATAATGAAGTGATCACTGAAGAAATCAAAGAGGAAATCAAAAAATACCTAGAAACAAATGACAATGGAGACACAACGACCCAAAACCTATGGGATGCAGCAAAAGCAGTTCTAAGGGGGAAGTTTATAGCAATACAAGCCCACCTTAAGAAGCAGGAAACATCTCGAATAAACAACCTAACCTTGCACCTCAAGCAATTAGAGAAAGAAGAACAAAAAAACCCCAAAGCTAGCAGAAGGAAAGAAATCATAAAAATCAGATCAGAAATAAATGAAAAAGAAATGAAGGAAACAATAGCAAAGATCAATAAAACTAAAAGCTGGTTCTTTGAGAAGATAAACAAAATAGATAAACCACTAGCCAGACTCATCAAGAAAAAAAGGGAGAAGACTCAAATCAATAGAATTAGAAATGAAAAAGGAGAAGTAACAACTGACACTGCAGAAATAAAAAAAATCATGAGAGATTACTACAAGCAACTCTATGCCAATAAAATGGACAATCTGGAAGAAATGGACAAATTCTTAGAAATGCACAACCTGCCAAGACTGAATCAGGAAGAAATAGAAAATATGAACAGACCAATCACAAGCACTGAAATTGAAACTGTGATTAAAAACCTTCCAACAAACAAAAGCCCAGGACCAGATGGCTTCACAGGTGAATTCTATCAAACGTTTAGAGAAGAGCTAACACCTATCCTTCTCAAACTCTTCCAAAATATAGCAGAGGGAGGAACACTCCCAAATTCCTTCTACGAAGCCACCATCACCTTGATACCAAAACCAGACAAGGATGTCACAAAGAAAGAAAACTACAGGCCAATATCACTGATGAACATAGATGCAAAAATCCTCAACAAAATACTAGCAAACAGAATCCAACAGCACATTAAAAGGATCATACACCATGATCAAGTGGGGTTTATTCCAGGAATGCAAGGATTCTTCAATATACGCAAATCTATCAATGTGATAAACCATATTAACAAATTGAAGGAGAAAAACCATATGATCATCTCAATAGATGCAGAGAAAGCTTTCGACAAAATTCAACACCCATTTATGATAAAAACCCTCCAGAAAGTAGGCATAGAGGGAACTTTCCTAAACATAATAAAAGCCATATATGACAAGCCCACAGCAAACATCATCCTCAATGGTGAAAAACTGAAAGCATTTCCACTAAGATCAGGAACAAGACAAGGTTGCCCACTCTCACCACTCTTATTCAACATAGTTTTGGAAGTTTTAGCCACAGCAATCAGAGAAGAAAAGGAAATAAAAGGAATCCAAATCGGAAAAGAAGAAGTAAAGTTGTCACTGTTTGCAGATGACATGATACTATACATAGAGAATCCTAAAGATGCTACCAGAAAACTACTAGAGCTAATCAATGAATTTGGTAAAGTAGCAGGATACAAAATTAATGCACAGAAATCTCTGGCATTCCTATATACTAATGATGAAAAATCTGAAAGTGAAATCAAGAAAACACTCCCATTTACCATTGCAACAAAAAGAATAAAATATCTAGGAATAAACCTACCTAAGGATACGAAAGACCTGTATGCAGAAAATTATAAGACACTGATGAAAGAAATTAAAGATGATACAAATAGATGGAGAGATATACCATGTTCTTGGATGGGAAGAATCAACATTGTGAAAATGACTCTACTACCCAAAGCAATCTACAGATTCAATGCAATCCCTATCAAACTACCACTGGCATTTTTCACAGAACTAGAACAAAAAATTTCGCAATTTGTATGGAAACACAAAAGACCCCGAATAGCCAAAGCAATCTTGAGAACGAAAAAAGGAGCTGGAGGAATAAGGCTCCCTGACTTCAGACTATATTACAAAGCAACAGTAATCAAGACAGTATGGTACTGGCACAAAAACAGAAAGATAGATCAGTGGAACAGGATAGAAAGCCCAGAGATAAACCCACGCACATATGGACACCTTATCTTTGATAAAGGAGGCAGGAATGTACAGTGGAGAAAGGACAGCCTCTTCAATAAATGGTGCTGGGAAAACTGGACAGGTACATGTAAAAGTATGAGATTAGATCACTCCCTAACACCATACACAAAAATAAGCTCAAAATGGATTAAAGACCTAAATGTAAGGCCAGAAACTATCAAACTCTTAGAAGAAAACATAGGAAGAACACTCTATGACATAAATCACAGCAAGATCCTTTCTGACCCACCTCCTAGAGTAATGGAAATAAAAACAAAAATAAACAAATGGGACCTAATGAAACTTCAAAGCTTTTGCACAGCAAAGGAAACCATAACCAAGACCAAAAGACAACCCTCAGAATGGGAGAAAACATTTGCAAATGAAGCAACTGACAAAGGATTAATCTCCAAAATTTACAAGCAGCTCATGCAGCTCAATAACAAAAAAACAAACAACCCCATCCAAAAATGGGCAGAAGACCTAAATAGACATTTCTCCAAAGAAGATATACAGAATGCCAACAAACACATGAAAGAATGCTCAACATCATTAATCATTAGAGAAATGCAAATCAAAACTACAATGAGATATCATCTCACACCAGTCAGAATGGCCATCATCAAAAAATCTAGAAACAATAAATGCTGGAGAGGGTGTGGAGAAAAGGGGACACTCTTGCACTGCTGGTGGGAATGTGAATTGGTTCAGCCACTGTGGAGAACAGTATGGAGGTTCCTTAAAAAACTACAAATAGAATTACCATATGACCCAGCAATCCCACTACTTGGCATATACCCTGAGAAAACCAAAATTCAAAAAGAGTCATGTACCAAAATGTTCATTGCAGCTCTATTTACAATAGCCAGGACATGGAAACAACCTAAGCGCCCATCATCGGATGAATGGATAAAGAAGATGTGGCACATATACACAATGGAATATTACTCAGCCTTAAAAAGAAATGAAATTGAGCTATTTGTAATGAGATGGATAGACCTAGAGTCTGTCATACAGAGTGAAGTAAGTCAGAAAGAAAAAGACAAATACCGTATGCTAACACATATATATGGAATTTAAGGGAAAAAAATGTCATGAAGAACCTAGGGGTAAGATAGGAATAAAGACGCAGACCTACTGGAGAACGGACTTGAGGGTATGGGGAGGGGGAGGGGTGAGTTTTGACAGGGCGAGAGAGAGTCATGGACATATACACACTAACAAACGTAGTAAGGTAGATAGCTGGGGGGAAGCAGCCGCAAGGCACAGGGATATTAGCTCGGTGCTTTGTGACAGCCTGGAAGGGTGGGATGGGGAGAGTGGGAGGGAGGGAGATGCAAGAGGGAAGACATATGGGAACATGTGTGTATGTATAGCTGATTCACTTTGTTATAAAGCAGAAACTAACACACCATTGTAAAGCAATTATACCCCAATAAAGATGTTTAAAAAAAAAAAAAAAAAACAACACAGATGTATTATCTGGCAGTTCTGGGGGTTAGAAGTCCATGATGCATCTCAATGAGCTAAAATCAAGGTGTTGGCAGAGATTCATTCCTTTCTGGAGGCTCCGAGAGAGAATTAGCATCCTTGCCTTTTCTAGCTTCTAGGGGTCACCCACGTTCCTTGGCTCCGGGTACCTGCCTCCATCTTCAAAGCCTGATGGTCGGCCAAGTCTTTCTCGTGATGCCATCTCTCAGTTCTGAATCCTCTGCCTTTCTCATCCCAATTTAAGGACCCTTAGGATTACACTGGGCCCACCCAGATAATCCAGGATAATCTCATTAAATCAGCTGATTAGCAAACATCATTCCATCTGCAACCTTAATTCCCCTTTGCATGGAACATAATATATTTACAGGTTCCAGGGATTGGGACATGGATACTTTTGCAGGAGGGGCATTATTCTGCCCTAGTGGGGATGCTTCTTTGGATAAGGCGGTCAGGAAAGGCCTCCCTAAAGAGTTGGCACTGAAGGCAAGATCTGAAGGACAAAGAGGAGCCACCCGTGTGAAGAGACAGAAGAAGTTTTCAGGCAGAGGGAGTAGCATGTGCAAAGACCCTGGGGCAGAGAAGAGCTTGGCTTATCAAGAAGCAGAAGGTCGCCCAGAGAGGCTACAGTATACCGAGCAAGGAGGAGAGTGGTCCCAGGTGAGGCTGGGGAGGGAGGCAGGAGTCAGATACGCAGATGCCATGGTTTTCTCTCTCCCAGGCTATAGGTCATGTAGGTTCTGTGTGTGAGGCAGCTGTATATTTCTAAATTTAAAAAAATTTTTTAATTTATTTTTGGCTGCGTTGGGTCTTTGTTGCTGCATGCGGGCTTTCTCTAGTTGTAGTGAAGGGGGGCTGCTCTTTGTGAGCAGGGGCTGCTCCTTGTTTGTTTCTCATTCCAGTGGCTTCTCTTGTTGTGGAGCACGGGCTCTAGAGCGCAGGCTCAGTAGTTGTGGTGCACGGGCTTAGTTGCTCCGTGGCATGTGGGATCTTCCCGGACCAGGGCTCGAACCCATGTCCCCTGCATTGGCAGGCAGATTCTCAACCACTGCACCACCAGGGAAGCCCATGGGCAGCTGCATTTTAATAATATGATTCTTGTGGCTTTGCTCTATGAAGTTGTTTGCAATCTGACAGTATAAAACAGATAACTGCTATTCATTGACAAGGCCACCTTTTAAACTTGATGAACTGACTGATTTACCCTTCAAAGAGAAGAAAAATAATTTATTCTCTCACAGTTCTGGACACCTGAAGTCTGAAATCAAGGTTTCAGTAGGCCCACGCTCCCTCTGAAGCCTCTGGAGGAGGATCCTTCCTTGCCTCTTAGCTTCTGGTGGTTCCCGGCTGCTATGAACTGAATGCCTATGTCCCCCCAAATCCAAATGTTGGAACCCTAACCCCCCAGTGTGATGGTATTAGGACACGAGTCCTTCGGGAGGTAATCGGGTTTAGATTAGATCATGGGGGCGGAGCTCCCATAATGGGACTAGTGCCTTTATGAAAAGAAAGACAAGATCTCTCTCTCATCTCTCTCCTCCTCTCTCTGCCATGTGTGAACACAGGAAGAAGGCAGCCACCTACAAACCAAAAGAAGAGCCTTCAGCAGACACCACATCTGCCAGCACCTTGATCTTGAACTTCCTAACCTCCAGAACTATGAGAAATAAATGTCTGTTTAAGCCACCCAGTCTGTGGTATTGTATCATAGCAGCCTGGACTAAGACACCAGCAGTCCATGGTGGTCCTTGGCTTGTGGCAGCAGCACTCCAGTCTCTGCCCCCATCGTCACATGGCCATCTTCCCTTTGTGTCAGTGCCTTTATGTCCAAATTTTCCTCTTCTTATGAGCACATCAGTCACTGGATTCGGGCCCACCCTAGTGGGACCCCAACTTAACTGGATTACATCTGCAAAGATGCTATTTCCAAATAAGGTCACATTCACAGGTTCCAGGTAGACATGAATATTTGAGGGACACTGTCCAACCCAGGCCACCTCCAGTTCCATATGGCCTTCTGTTACTATCTCCCCAGGCCACCCCAACCCACTCTCCTTGACTTGAGCTGCCCTGGCCCAGAGCTACCTTATCAGACTGACTTTTTTTTTTTTTTTTTGCGGTACGCGGGCCTCTCACTGTTGGCTTGTTGTGGAGCACAGGCTCCGGACGCGCAGGCTCAGCGGCCATGGCTCACGGGCCCAGCCGCTCCGCGGCATGTGGGATCTTCCCGACCGGGGCAGGAACCCGTGTCCCCTGCATCGGCAGGCGGACTCCCAAGCACTGTGCCACCAGGGAAGCCCCAGACTGACTTCTCCTGTTTGTGGGTTTGTATACATGTTGCCTCTCCTCTCCATACCCTATCACCCTGCCCCCCAATTTTGACTGCAGCCGCAACTATTTTTTTTTTTTATCAGTAAGTCTTTTTACAATGCAGTTGCCCAGCAGACTGAATGCAGTTTAAATCCTCCAGATACCTCCTTTCAGGTCCATTTCTCTCTGTAAAGTGCTTATCTTAGAAAATCTGGGAAGAACCTGAGTTTGCTCTTTACATCAACTAATTAGTATATACAGGCTCACCCTCCTATATGGTTACAGCTATCCTGAGCTGCTGACTGACTTCAGGCCACAGTACAAAGGAGACTTGTGCCAAAGAGGCCCAGGGAAGGAGGAGCTGAGTGACACTGTAGTCAGAATGCTGTTCTCCATCATCTCCCAGTGGACACTCACGGCTGCATCCTGTTACTCAGATGGTCGTAGAACCCACGGAGGCCACTAGCCATCCCCCATTTGGTAAAGGAGGAAACTGGGGTTTTGGAGGTTTACAGGACTTCCTCAAAGCCACAGCAAGTATGTGATAAAAGGAAGGCTCTGGAGTGAAATTGATGAGTGGTTTCTTAATATGATAAAATATATATACTTTGTTCCTAAAGCTAGAATGTAACTTAATGGGTAAATACTAAGGGCATTTCCATAAGATCAGCAATAAACCAAAGAGGCCCTCTACTATTCCACACTGTACTGGAGGCATCAGGCAAAGTAGTGAGAGAAGAGAAATCAATAAGAGGTACAAGAATTGGGGAGAAAAGGAGTAAATCTATCACTTGCAGGTGATATGATTGTGTACCTGGAAAGCCCTAAAAGTATTTTGTATTTGTCTTCATTGTTACATTTCTGGAGCTGTTCATTTCTTGGTGTAAATCCAGGTTTTTATCTGGTATCATACACCTTCTACCTGAAAAACCTCCCTTGATGTTTCTTATAGCACAAGCCTGCTGGGAATTAATTCTCTTGGCTTTTGTTTTTCTAAAAACATCTGTATTTTTGCCTTAATTTTTGAAAGATATTTTCACTGGGTATAGCCTTTTAAAATATATTTTTTTTAAAAATATTTATTTATTTATTTGGCTGCATCGGGTCTCAGTTGTGGCATGCTGGATCTTCCTTGAGGAATGCGGGATCTTTCGTTGCCGTACTCGGGCTTCTCTGTAGTTGCAGCGCACAGGCTCAGTAGCTGCAGCGCGGGCTTAGTTGCCCTGCACCACGTGGGATCTTAGTTCCCCAACCAGGGATCGAACCCGCGTCACCTGCATTGGAAGGTGGATTCTTAACCACTGGACCACCAGGGAAGTCCCTGGGTATAGCCTTTTGAGTTGACAATATTTTCTTTCAGCTCTTTAAAGATGCAATTCTTATCTTTGTTCCTCTGAATGTAATGTATCTTTTTCTCTGGCTGCCTTCAAGATTCTCACTTTACCTTTGGTTTTCAGAAGTTTTAATATAATATGTCTAGATTAAAAAAAAAAAAAAAAAGGAAGGCTCTGGAATCATGCCTCCACTTCTCTACCCAATCCCCCACCTGTTGGCATCCAAGCCTTGGAAGGACTTGCCACCAACTGGTCTTGTAAGATGACAGCAGCTACACTTGGTGCTTGTAATAGCCAAGGGTCCCACCTCCAGCTAGCTCAGGTCCTAGAAAATGTGCCAGCTACACTTTGCCACACGGGGCCACAGCCGAAGGGATGTGGGATATTACTGCCTCTGGGGTGGGTAGTGGAAACTAAGAGGAAGAACTTACCAGCTGTTTAAACCCTGTTGCATTCACCCTTCAAACACTCTGGTGGCTCTGGTTCAGTAGCCCCCCGTTAGTTGGTTCCCATCTTTCAGGTTTTCTAAACATGCAAATGACCTGCGCAATAAATCCCCCCGCAGGCAAAGCCATGATTTCCTCAGCAGGTGGATGCGGAACGCTCAATGACCTAGAATAATCGACGCTTTGCAACAAGCACTTTTTCTTCCTACTCACTATCGCTGCGCTTTAAGAGGAGAAAGGAGTAACCGCTCTCGCACGGTTACAAAGAGACACTTGGAAACACGCTGCTGGGGGCCGCTCTGTCACCAGGAAAGACAACGGAATACGTTTTAAATGTCTTTTCCCCTTGCTCTGCCAAGCAAAAGCATCGGAACCCTTCTGGGAACTCACCGGCCCAGGAAAGAAAATGAGGCCCCGCGGTTGGCGCCACTTGCGCCCCCTCCGCTCAGCCCCCGCCCAAGGTCGGTGGCCGCCGCCCGAGGTCGCAGGGGCGGGGTCGCCAGCGCGGGCTCCCAGCGGTTGTGTAGTTGGGACGCGCTCGCTAAACGCAGTCGTTCTCTGCAACGGCTCACGGCCCTTTCTGTTTTGAAGGCGCCTCTGTTTATTCCCATTGAACCGCCTTCTGCAGAGGGCGACCCCGATTGCAAAGTCCCCAAGCGCTGTTTTCCTCTTTTTCTGTCCCCACTGGACAGACGCTTAAGGCTCCGCGTACGTTTGGCGCCCAACAGAGGACCTGGCGCGCGTCGACCCCCTCTAATGCTTGAGGGATGGATCCCTACCCTGTCGCCAACGTGCGATCCCAAAGGAACACCCATTTCTCAGGCTTTAAAAAATTCCTCTTGAAAAAAAAATTTCAAGTCACCAAAGATTCTAGCCAGCAGGAACTTCAAAGATGGAGAGCTTGAAATTACTTGCTCCGAACGTCTTGCTGAACCAGCAGGGTCCTTCTGACCATTGATCTGCAAACCTGCTGGGTCAGGAATCAATGCTGGTCCTGGTGCTGGTGACGATGGTGTGTGACAATGTGGCCAATCTGGCCCACTTGAGGGAAAGGCCAATCCGAATCAGTGAAAGTTCTGAATTAGACAAAGTGTAATAAAATTTAAGCATTTTAAATGACTGATTCACAATCTTATTTATAAATTAATGCATACTATAAAGAAAGGGTTTATTAAGGTAAATTTGGGGCAGGCCCCTATCAGTCATACTTGAATGAAATAATGTTTTGACTCTTGCTGTAAATACAATTGAGGACCCAAGTAAATCATTTCACCTTTTGTCACTACCCAGGAGGAATGAAGATTCAGTATTTATCACCAAACAAGACACCCAAGAAAGTTTTTCTTTTGTTAACTAAACTTATAAAACAGTATAATAAAATCAACAATGCTTAAATAAAAGTATAATAAAATATCTGCGAAAAACATGACCAAATGATCAATTTTTTTTTTTTTTTTAATTTTTTTTTTTTTTTTTTTTTTTGTGGTACGCGGGCCTCTCACTGTTGTGGCCTCTCCCGTTGCGGAGCACAGCCTCCGGACGTGCAGGCTCAGAGGCCATGGCTCACGGGCCCAGCCGCTCCGCGGCATGTGGGATCTTCCAGGGCAGGGGCACGAACCCATGTCCCCTGCATCGGCAGGCGGACTCTCAACCACTGCGCCACCAGGGAAGCCCAAATGATCAATTTTTTAAAAAATCAATATTTGCTATTTAGGAGCCAACATATCCTTACCCAGAATATAAGGTTCCTAATACCAGAAAAATCATTTTAACCATGATCTTTGACCATCTTTGCAGCTAGGACTTTAAGAATGTTGAGCTCTGGACCTAACTTGTGTTATTCAGAGTTCTGCAGGAAGGTTCACTAGGCAAAAATCAACTGTGAGTTAATGGGAAGTCCCTGGTGGTCCAGTGGTTAAGACTCTGCTCTTCCACTGCAGGGGGCATGAGTTTGATCCCTGGTTGGGGAATTAAGATCCCGCATGCCAGGCGGCCAAAAAAATTTCAAAAAAAAATTTTAATCCTGAATTAAGACCAAGACTGAGCTTGGACTCCCCCCCTCGAGTTGCAAAATATTTATTAAATACCTTTAAGGGAAAAAAATATATTTTTTTGGCTGCGCTGCTCAGCTTGTGGAATCTTATTTCCCCCACGAGGGACTGAACCCGGGCCCTTGGCAGTGAGAGCACGGAGGCCTAACCACTAGACCAGCAGGGAATTCCCATAAGGGAAAATCATTAAGTCCACTAAACTATGCATCACAGACAACCTATGTGGGGCATATGTTTCTGTTTTTTTAATTTAAAACATATTCATACACACAAAAAACATTTTCCAGAATCCTTGTGCCTAATAATTGTGTGCTTACAGAAAATGTGGGCCAAATGGCTTAAAATTATTACCTTCAAGAGACATTTCGGGGGACTTCCCTGGTGGTCCAGTGGGTAAGACTCCGCACTCCCAATGCAGGGGGCCTGGGTTCCATCCCTAGTCAGGGAACTAGATCCCGCATGCATGCCACAACTAAGAGTCCACATGCCACAACCAAGAAGTCCATATGCTGCAAGTAAAGATCCCTCATGCCGCAACTAAGACCCAGAGCAGTCAAAATAAACAAACAAAAAAATTTTTTTAAGACATTTTGGATAAAGATTATGGAATAATTCATCCCTCAATACCTAACTTCCCCATGGTATGTTTTTTGGTCCCTTTTATTTTCTATTTGCAAGCTTCTTTGGTCAACACCCACTTTATAGACAAAAGAACTGGAGCACAGAGGCCACACACTGAACCAGTGACAGAACTGATCACAGACACATGAGCTGTCCTCTTCCACCAGAAGCCACGGTCCTCGAGGGCTCCATACCCACCCACTTGTCTATCTGTAGGACTGGGTATTTTAGAGATGCATAGAGTTGAACAATTCAGTAACGAAGTGCAAACTCGTTTTAAAAGGCTGCCTACAGTTCCAAAAAGTTTTTAAAATCTGATTTGGTGTTTAATATAAAATAAATATTGAATATCAATCATATATTGAGGTTTTAATGAAAAATATAATCCAGAAACCAGAAGTCAGGTTTACAGGTGCCTAAATGACATACAAAATGTTGAGATGATAAATGATGCCCATGCGTGAGATCCATACTACAAGATCCAGCATGCAATTCATTTATCAGGTGATCTTTTGTGCTGTTTCTATTTCCTTGCATTTTAGGGTTTGGACCCTAAACCTATAATTTTAGAAAAAGTACTGCTAACAATTTTTTAAATCGGGAATACATAATAATATCTCATAGAACTACTATTCCATGAAATAGTTTGGGAAATGGTGTTTTCATATAAATCCAACCAGTTTTAAGAGGATGAAAAAAAATTGTTTTGAGGATGAAAATTTTTTCCTTTACCTCCAAAGTTTAAAAAAATCAAATCAAGAATACAATGGCTGGGCTTCCCTGGTGGCGCAGTGGTTAAGTAATCCACCTGCCAGTGCAGGGGACACGGGTTCGATCCCTGGTCCAGGAAGATCCCACATGCCGTGGAGCAACTGAGCCCGTGCACCACAACTACTGAGCCTGTGCTCTAGAGCCCACATGCTACAACTACTGAAGCATGCGTGCCCTAGAACCCGTGCTCCGCAACAAGAGAAGCCACCGCAATGAGAAGCCTGCGCACCGCAACGAAGAGTAGCCCCCACTCGCTGCAATTAGAGAAAGCCTGCACGCAGCGATGAAGACCCAATGCAGCCAAAAATAAAAAATTAATTAATTTAAAAAAGAAGAATACAATGGGCATAGTCTAGAAGAAAAACCTACAGGCTGAAGTCAGGAGGTCCTGGGAAAATCATTTCATTTCTCCAGGTCTTAATCTCTTGTTCCCCAAGGTCCAGGGTTCAGCTTACACCAGACTCTGTGACCTGGCCCTACCCCTCATGCCATGGGCCTCCTACGCAGCTATCAATACAAGGCTGCTCAACATACTTTTGCTAAATGAATCAATGACCCTATAAAAACACATACAAATTATGACAGTATGGCGGTGTTGTGAGGAAAATTGAACAGCCATCTCCCTATAAAGCACTGTCATTAAAGAGGACATTTATCGGGCTTTCAAATTAATTCGGCTTTCCTATCTTTTATCTACGCATTAATATATTTTTGTAATATCCTATTTGGGGCTCACTTGCAGAGTTTGCCAGGAGAAAAAGAGAGAGGAATAGTGGGAGGTGAAAAACCCATACTGCTTTCTGTGTGCTTCTACTGACACCAAAGGTTTATCGTGAAACTGACACTCTGAGCCCAATCTCGCTTGCCACAAAGACTGTCGAGTATATACCTGCTCTGGTTGTCCAAGAAAGGCACACGAGGAGCTGTCTGTAGTAGGAAAACGAGGTATACCTACTGACTGAGTCTTTTTTTTTTTTTTTTTTGGCTGCGTTGGGTCTTCGTTGCTGTGCGCGGGCTTTCTCTAGTTGGCGGCGAGCAGGAGCCATTCTTCGTTGCGGCGCGCGGGCCTCTCACTGCAGTGGCTTCTCTTGTTGCGGAGCACAGCCTCTAGGGTGCACAGGCTTCAGTAGTTGTGGCGCACGGGCTCAGTAGTTGTGGCTCGCGTCCTCTAGAGCACAGGCTCAGTAGTTGTGGCGCACGGGCTTAGCTGCTCTGCGGCATGTGGGATCTTCCTGGACCAGGGCTCGAACCTGTGTCCCCTGCATTGGCAGGCGGATTCTTAACCACTGCACCACTAGGGAAGTCCCATGCACCATTTTAATGTGGGGAACCGGAGTCAGAAAGGGCCAACAGCAACTCTCACAGGCATCCAGGTGGCAGGAAGTCAGCAGCATTCAGCAGACACATTTGGGGCTGTCCTGAGCCAGGGGCCCCTAACTTTTTGTGTCCAAGACTTCAGTGAGGGCTCTGGCACACTCTCCACAAACATGCACAAGATGCACACACACACAACTTCACATAGTCCGTGGGATCATCTAAAGTGCATGGGATCCCAATTAGGAATACGCCTTGCTCCCCTCCCCAATCCTAAAGGAATTTCTGTTTATCTGAAGTTTTAGAATTTTTGATTTACTAATTCCAATAACTGAAATGTCGGGAAAAATAAATCACTTTTTTTCTTCAAGACCAAATGTCGGGACTTGCCTGCTGACACAGACTTCCCTGGTGACACAGCTAAGCCCCTGCGGTGCCACAACTGCTGAGCCTGCGCTCTAGAGCCCGCGAGCCACAACTACTGAAGCCCACGTGCCTAGAGCCTGTGTTCTGCAACGAAGAGAAGCCACCGCAATGAGAAGCCCGTGCACCGCAACGAAGAGTAGCCCCTGCTCGCCGCAACTAGAGAAAGCCTGCATGCAGCAGCGAAAACCCAACGCAGCCAAAAATAAATAAATAAATTTATTTTTAAAAAAAGACCAAATGTCCCACACATCCTTGCCTCCTTCTATTTCCCCCCTCTATCTCCCCTGCCAATAAATCTGTCTAAAGCCCACCGGTTAGTTGTGGCATGCATATGGGATCTAGTTCCC
This sequence comes from Phocoena sinus, assembly GCF_008692025.1. Taxonomy (NCBI): domain Eukaryota; kingdom Metazoa; phylum Chordata; class Mammalia; order Artiodactyla; family Phocoenidae; genus Phocoena; species Phocoena sinus. Next base: position 6,689,449 of record NC_045772.1, on the reverse strand, counting down.
TGATCTGGGATCGAACCCAGGCCCCCTGCATTGGGAGCACTGAGTCTTATCCACTGTGGCACAAAGGGAGTCCCCACTTGCGACTTTTGAATCCATTGTAAGGATGCTGGCTTTGACGGAGGGAAAGGAGGAGCCATTGCAAGGTTTGGACAGGGCATCACTCCGGCTGCTGTGTTGAGAATAGATTTTAGGAAACAAAAGGTTATACAGGGTGAGGCACTCTGGCAGTCTTTCAGATGCGAGATGAGGGTGGCTCCAACTGTCTGGCAGCAATAGAGGTGGTGAGGAGAGACGGATTCTGCATTTATTTTAACACAGAGCCAACGGCATCTCGTGATAGATGGGTTCTGGGGTGAAAGAAGAGAAAGAAAGGATGATTGTAAGGGTTTGGGCCTGAGTGACAGGGGCTGGAGTTGCGCTCAACAGAGAGAGCAGGACTGAAAGGCAAGATGAGACATGCGGACTGGGATGGCCCAAGACAGATGTGGACACAGGGATGCTGAGAAGGCAGCGGGGTGCACGAGAGGAGAGGTTCCAGCCAGAGATAGAAAGGTGGGAGCTGTCAGCCATCACCAAAGCCATGAGAAATTACTGCCAAAGGAGAGAAAAGGTAAAATTTAAAAATTAATTTCTGGTTCATTTATAAATGTTCATTTCACTCAAAGAAACAGAAGATCCTAAGTATATTAATTAGGATTTTTACAGAAAATCAAGTTATCACATATAAATTTAGTGCAAGCTACAGTGGAGTAGATGACACTTTCAGCTCTTTGTTGGGCCTCTTTCCCTTGATGCTATTCCTGTTGGTTTTTTAAAAGTGTAAAACACTACATGACATCTTAGGTTGTGTCGGCTGTTGGGGTTATGTGTCTATTTTATGAAGCTCAGGATTATGCTGGCCTTTCCAAATGGCCAAAAAGCTTGTAAACTTTTTGACATCAAATCAGGGAAGGTGCATATAATCTATTTTAAGATAAAAATTAGGTTCTGACTATGTGACTAGTATCTTATTTCAGAACTGCCATTGCTGCAGCACTTAACAGTTTTCACCCATGATCTGATCTGATGCTGGAAACACCCATGAGGTGAGTTAGGAAAGCACACTCCCCGATGGCTGAGGGTCACTGAATGCCTGACCATCTTCCAGGCTCTGAATGTGAAGCCTGTGGATTCCAGGACCTGCCCAGGCTCCAGTCAGACCCCCTGGCTCCAGGCCCAGTTCTCACTCTACTTCTCATGGTTCTTCTTGAGTAAAAAAGGAGAAACCCATCAACTTGAGGAGAGTCAGAAAACATGGAGCAAAGGGAAGCATAAAGAGAAAAGAGAAAACATTCCCAGATAAGTAAGCATGAAGGCAGCAACAAAACAAGGGCAAGACAGTAGCTCTTAAACTCCCACTATTCACTTAAGACCCCCAATTCAACCCTCAGTATTGCAGTTTGGCACATACTAAAAAGATTCTACATTTTAAAGGGTAAAATTCATCCCCTGTCCTACTGCGCAGTAATCCAGAGCCCTTTACCAGATGAGACCAGCTGCTGTCGAGTTTCTTCAAGCGCGAGGAATCACGTGGGACCTGGCCACGCCTTCAGCTTCCAGGAAGCCTTCATATCGGTGTCCTTGACCCCATTTCCCTCTCCTTAAAAATTAGCCTCCATTTTTACCTCTGAGGAATACTAGTTTATGAATATATAAATAGCCAAGAAGCCTCTATGACCTATTTTAAAACTCCAGAGAGAGTAGCCTCCACCTTTGAACTATTCTCCTACCTACCTCAAAGCTGGACGCTATCTTAGAATGGATCCCCAACTAGAAGGGGAAGAAAGGCTATAATTTCTTATGTGGTTACTGGTCAGACACGGAGGTGCGTCACAGGAGCTGGATTTGGAATGTGTCCTCACAAGAGTCAAAAGACCTGGGTTATGGTCCTGGGTCTGCCCTTCATTAGCAGGGTGACCTTGGAAAAGCCCTTCATCCCCATCAGATGGTGATGTGGTTTTGCTGGCCTGTCTCAAAAGGATGCTGTGATCCAATGAGAAAATTCACTCACTCAGTAAATATTTGGTAAATCATGCATGAAGAAATGTGGTGTAAATTGTAAAATGCTAACCAATGATAGATACTGTTACTTTTCAATAGAAGGCAATGAACATTGTATTCTATTGGTATACAAGATCCCAAATGCCCACGGCAACCCTCTGAGTTGTCAGTGGAGGAGGGAACAGTTATGAACAAAATCCTACTCGTGACTTTAGGTGCACACTCGCCAGTCTTTTTGTTTTTGTTTTGTTTTTTCTATTAGTATTTAATGCATGCCTACATTTTTAAAAAATTAATTAATTTATTTAGGCTGTGTTGGGTCTTCATTTCTGTGTGAGGGCTTTCTCTAGTTGTGGCAAGTGGGGGCCACTCTTCATCGCAGTGCGTGGGCCTCTCACTGTCGCGGCCCCTCTTGTTGCGGAGCACAGGCTCCAGACGCACAGGCTCAGTAGTTGTGGCTCACGGGCCCAGTTGCTCCATGGCATGTGGGATCTTCCCAGACCAGGGCTCGAACCCGTGTCCCCTGCATTGGCAGGCAGATTCTCAACCACTGCACCACCAGGGAAGCCCATGCCTACTTTTTAAATATAAATTTATTTTTATTTTTATTTATTTTTGGCTGCGTTGGGTCTTTGTTGCTGCCCACGGGCTTTCTCTAGTTGCAGTGAGCGGGGGCTTCTCTTCATTGCACGGGCTTCTCATTGCGGCGGCTTCTCTTGTTGCGGAGCACAGGCTCTAGGCACGCGAGCTCCAGTAGTTGTGGCTCGCCCGGCTCTAGAGCGCAGGCTCTGTAGTCATGGCTCACGGGCTTAGTTGTTCCATGGCATGTGGTATCTTCCGGTACCAGGGCTCAAACCGGTGTCCCCTGAACTGGCAGGCAGATTCTTAACCACCGCGCCACCGGGGAAGCCTTGGGGGGCTGTTTAGATGGGATGGCGCAGGAGCAATAAGGGCAAGCGCCCTCGGGGCCCTGGAGGTCTCGGTGGGGAGCTGGACTTAATTCTGAGTGGCTGGGAAGCCGGTGAAGGATTCTGAGGTGAGGCCTGGTCTCACTTACATTTTAAAGGGATCATTCCATTTGCTCTGGGGACTGTTCCCCTAGTGCAGGGGCGGGAGGGGGTTGACATCAGAATGGGCTTTGGGGTGGGGGGAGGAAGAAACGGACCGACTCTGGATTAATTCTGAAGATAAAGCCAGTGGGATTTGCTGATGAACTAGAACACTTTTACCCATTTTTAAACTTCCTGCTACGACGTTATCTGCCGTGCCAGGTCCTACTGGTTCTACTTCATATGCCTCACTCCAGTCGAGACCCGTTTTTCTGCCCAAATGTAAGTGGTCAGGGCAGCCCCTGCTGGCCGCACTGGCCTCCTGCCCTAATCCAGCAGCGCCGAGCAAACTGCACAGGCAAACCCGAGCCCGAGATTCCACGGCAAGGGTTCACGTGCATTCACTGTGTGTGTGGCCTTATCTAAAATCCTAGATGGACGGCAACGACGTGAACGCCCATCCACAGATAAACTATGGCACACCCACACTCTGAAAAATGACAAAATTGTTAAAAAGAACGTGGTAGATATATACGTGCTGACAGGAGAGATGTCTGCAACATAGATATTTTCAGTAAAAGTAAATTGCATAAAAATATGTATGCTTTCCCTTTTTATTTAAGAAGACATGATCTATATGTTTGCATGAGTGTAGAACAGAGAGCTGGGGAGGACACATACCCCATTGTGAACGGTTACTCCCCCCAGGTGTGGGAGGAGAGAGGTCCAGAGGGAGGACCATATGGATCTCTGTGCTGTTTTACTTTTCTCCAGTTATTAAGTGCTGTTTTTATAAGAAAAAATGAGATATTTTCCCCAAAGGTCCTGTCCAGCTCTTGCAGGAACTAGTGGACCATCTCTGCCCGTTCCCACACCCTCCATCTCTCGGTCTCACCTCTCCCAATACCTTGCCCCCCTAATCCTGCCAGGCAGTGCCTTCCAGGCTGTTTCTGGCTCTCAGCGTTTGGCTTCGCTCCCTGGACTCCATTAAAGCCTCTTTTCCATCTGGCAGTGCCCACAACCCACCATCTGGGGATGGCCCACACTCCCGGATCCTACCCGGCCTGCCTATAACCCGACCACTAAATGCTCCTGGGCCCCCTTCTCTAACCTGGCTCCCATGCCCCTGCCCTGGAATGTCTAAAACACTGATATGCTTTGAATCACTTCTCTGCTGGGAAACTTCCAAGGTTTCCACTGCCTATGAAATAAAACCCAAACGCTGTGGCATGGCAATAAAGGCCCTTCACAAAACTTGGCCCGATTTCTCTGCCCGCTTCGGGCCAGTCTCCTGCTTCCTGTTACCCAAGCTCAAGCCACAGCAAACAGGTCAAGGCTCCGAATACGCCAGGCCCTGTAGGCCTTGTTGTCCTTATGCCTTTGCTCAAGGAGCCTGGAATCAGCTCCCCACTGGTCCTTATCCTCCACCCCCTTCAACTGACCCCAGGCAAACAAATACTTAACTGTCAAAGCCTCGGTAAAATTCCCCTCCTCCTGGAAGCATTCTCAATCCTACCTCTGTCCTGCAGAAATAGTTAACCCCTGCCTGCTCTGTATTCTGTAGCATTTTGTACGTACGAGGTCTGTCATAGCCCACTCCAGGAGTTGACTCCAGGAGTCAACGAAACGTGGCCCGTGGGCCGAATCTAGCCTGCCACTGATTTTTGTATGGCCTGCAAACTAGGTGTATCTTTTACATTGTTAAGCGGTGAGCAAAAATCAAAAGGAGAATACTTCACGACACATGAAAATTATATGAAATTTAAATTTCAGTCCATAAGTAAATTTGATTGGAACACAGCAGCACTTGTGTACCTAGTTAGCTAGGGTCCATGGGTGCGTTTCACGCTACCGTGACAGAGTTGAATAGACTGTATGACCACAAAGCCTAAAATATTTACTATCTGGCTTTTTATAGAAAAAGTTTGCCAACCCCTGGGCTACTCTTTTTTTTATCGTTTTAATTTTTGGCTGCCTCAGGTCTTAGTTGCGGCACGCAGGATCTTTTGTTGCAGCGCGCAGGCTCTTGTTGCAGCTCACGGGCTTCTCTCTCATTGAGGTGTGTGGGCTCAGTAGTTGTGGCGTGTGGGCTTAGTTGCCCCACGGCATGTGGGATCTTAGTTCCCCGACCAGGGATTGAGCCCACATCCCCTGCATTGGAAGGCGGATTCTTTACCACTGGACCACCAGGGAAGTCCCTGGGCTACTCTATTTTTGTATTTATATAGATGTCAATTTTCAACAAGACAGTAAACCCACAAAAACAAGAATTTATTGTACTTCTCTGTTTATTTGTAGCCCTTAATACTGTATCCAGCATGTAGCAGAATTTCAATATTTAGTGAACAAACGCATTGCTGTGTTCTTGAAAGGGAGAATGTACTGGGTTCCTAATTCACAGAGGGAATGTCACCATGAAAGAAAGATCAATGCCAGGTGCCACTGGGATTGGAGGTTAGCATTTTTTTTCATGAGGTGGAGAGAGAATAAAACGTGTCACAAGTTCAATTCCACTTACAATTCCTACTGATTAAGGACAAAAACTGAGATGTTAATAAACACTTAAAAGTTGCTTTTCATGAAAAATTCCCAGGCTGTATTGATTCCACTGATTTTATTATCCTGACGCAGGCTCTTTTAGTAGGGGCCGTATTTACCTACGACTTTGTTTAAAATACACAGGGCTAGGACTTCCCTGGTGGCGCAGTGGTTAAGAATCCTCCTGCCAATGCAGGGGACACAGGCTGGAGCCCTAGCTGGGGAAGAGTCCACATGCCACGGAGCAACTGAGCCCGCGCACCACAACTACTGAAGCCCGCACGCCTAGAGCCCGTGCTCCGCAACAAGAGAAGCCACCGCAGTGAGAAACCCGTGCACCGCAACGAAGAGTAGCCCCCGCTCTCCGCAACTAGAGAAAGCCCATGCGCAGCAACGAAGACCCACCGCAGCCAAAAATTAATTAATTATTTTAAAAAAGAAAAGATACACAGGACCTCTCCATTTCCTCTCTTATCACATCTAAAGAGCTGATTAGTTTCCAAAGTCCACCATAATTTGGTCCCGCCCTACCCATCCAACCCCAAATCGGAATTCTCTCCCCACAGGCAAGGCTGGCTCTCCAGTCTCCCCAGGCACCTGTCTCCTGCCAAGGCCACCTATCAAACTCTAAGCATCCTTGAAGACCTACCTCAAGCCCACTCCTCCTTCCCTGAAGATCCTGACTCCTCTAGGTTTCCAGGACATGTATTAAAAACAAAGCAATTACCTCTGCTAGACCTTTTGGCACTTGACAGAGCTTGGAAAGCTAGTAGCCGTAATGGAACTGTATATTCTCTGTGAAAGAAAACTTCATCTCACCCCGCTTGTGTATCCCACATGAGGTGAGACCCTCAGCAAATGCTTAAAGGTTTACTGAGTTGGTGGGGGTCAAAAGATGAGTAGCCAAGATTAGACAAGAACCCCAAACTGTAATGAATGGAGAGCTAAAGTTAATTCTATAATGGAAAATACACATAGGATGCTAATGGCAAGTCAGTGGGACCAGCAAGGGGTTTAGGGAATAGGTACCTGTGAAATCATCAGTGAATGCTGGAGAACTTTTTAAGATACAGAAATAGGACAGATATTGCAAACTAAAGGTACAAAAGCACATAGTCATCCTTGGTCCTTCCCAAGACTTCTCTAGGCCTGGGTGTGGGAGGTGAGAAAAAGTTGGATTAAACTAGTTAACAGTTATTAAGGGCTTTACATGGACTCATTAGCTTAAATTTCACAACAACCCTATGAGATTATGATCCCATTTTACAGATGCAGACAAAGAGACACAGAGTCATCTGGCACTGATAACTTACATGTCACAACCATGTAGGTTATCAGTGTCAGAACCAGGATTGAAACCCAAGCATCAGGCCATGGCATCTTAGGTAATAAACAGTTCATCACACATTTTTACAAGGTTAGTCCTAGGAAAGGGATAATAGTTCAGGATTCTTAAAAAAACAAAAAACAACCCAACCTCAGATTGATTATTATACCATTTCTTTACATGCTGTATTAATCATTTTTGAAAAACCAATTTCCATTTAATATTTGTTTTCTTGAAAATAGCTTGGATTTATGAAACCTTCACCACACCGTACTCAAATGTTCATCAATAGGGACCATCATCCATAAAAGGACAGAGGCAGCTCTGCACAGTTGCTACGGAAAGTGACAAAGATTGTCCCCCACCAAACTTTAGTCAGGTTCCTCTGAGTCCTCTTCTCCACTAGACCTCAACCTTGGCCTGTAAGAATTGCAGCTTTTAGCACAATCAATTTCAGCCACCTCCCCACACTGAGAGACTTGAACAAACACTAGCATGTTTCCAGCAGCTCAAGGCTGTCCCTAGGATGGGGACCCCAAGCTCCTTAAAATGTCTGCCTGAGAAAGCTCAGGTGGCCGAAAGAATGTACCTGAAGAATATTCAAGAATATTTAAGAATAAGTTATTTCTCTCATGGACATTTTTATTTTGACTATTATTTCAGAGGTCCAGCTAGTAATAGTGATAATAACAGCTAAGCTGCTACTGAGCACATACTATATCAAAACAGTGCTAAATATTACATATTTTATAAAATTATTTATATGAAAATAAAGCTAAATTAAATATAAGTATTTTCTTTAATCCCACAATAAGTTTTAAGTATGTAGCTCAATTTTTTTAAATACTTACGCATTTTAAATCAGTAGTGCCGAAATATAAACATTCAAATGAAACGTATGCAGCTTACAATAACTTGACACATTCTTAAACTTAAAATACATCACACCAAGAAGCTGAAAAAGCAGTTAAAATTGCAACCTTTGAACATTATATGTCAGTTTTCACACAGTAAAACAGAAGAGTTTTGACTGTGTACATAAACTGCATTTCCAATAGGCTAAAGAAGCATTAAGAAGTTTTCTATCTGTAGTCTCTTTTCTCACTGAATAAATTTTTCATGCTATTTTTATCTACCATTTATTTTGTGTAGGATGCCGAGCCAGGCACCCTACTGGCATTATCTCATTGATTAAATGATTCAGTGCACAAAGTTCTAAGACCCATGCTGGGCATAGCTAGCGCTCAATAAATGTTGGCCATTATGATCTCACTTAATCTCCACATGTCGCATCATTCCTAACGAGGGAAGGAGTATGACGCTCCACCACAAATCTGGACACTGTGTTCAGTCCAGAGTGACCCATCTAGTACATGGCAGAGCCCAGCCGAGGTCAGGTCTGTCCCTTCTTGCACTGCCACTTCTCACTTCGTACTTGATTTCAGAACATTCTTGGAAAGGATTTGGTGGCTTGTCAGAAAATATAGTCCATTTCGGACACATGGCATAACGTAGATTACATGTGGACTGGAGACTACTGACTCATTCCCTGTGGGAATTGGAGGAGATCCGTGGAAGAGGGAACACAGGGTGCAGAGACTGCCAGAAGAACAAATGAGACCTGGTTCTACCCCGAACACAGCTTCTGAGAGGGCTCTGCCTCTGTGCCAGGCAGAGGACTGATGCTGAGGTGCTGACTGCCCTGGGGAGCTAACTGACGAGCAGCAAAACAGCCCAAAGACAAAGAGAAAACAGCTGCAAACGGGGATGGATGACGAAAGCAAACAGGGTGCTGAGCTGGGGACCAGAGTTACAACTTTAGATGTTCAGGTAGCAGTTTCTTATACTTTTCCTACCAAATGTTTTATAATCAAATGCTATGGACAAGGGACGCTATATACGCTCCTTCTTCCCTATCCACCTGGCACTTTCCATAATGGTAAACTGAATGGATACGTTTTCTTTTCTTTTTTTTTTTTTTTTGACTTCATAGGACAAAATTCTACTCTTGGGTGACAAGTGCCAGAGTATCAAGAAAGTTTTGTATGTGCCTTGACAACGAAACGTCTAGAACGGGGCAGGGAGGGGGGGAGGCGGAGGTGGCGGCGTGGCATTTGCCAGGTTAAATACCTTTTTTTTTTTTTTTTCATGTTTGCTTTCAGAATCCTCCAACTGGGAGTTTCTGGGGCAAAGGGTAGATACCCAGACATTCTTCTTTGGAGCTGTCTCCACAGACAGCAATTGATAAGAGGCAAAGGAAAACACAAAGACCTCAAGGCAGATTTAGACACTGAGTAGGTGTGTGCTGCCCCATGAATTAGTAATGAACTAAAAAAAAAAGCTAGAGAGAGAAGAGACAGAAAATACATGATATGAAGATAGGTTAAAGACTTTCATTATTTAACCTGGAGGAAAGAAGGTTGAAACGTACACAATTAATAATTGTCTTCAATTATTTGGAAATTTATCATGTAGAAGTTAATGATAAATTGCCCTCCATTTCCAAAAGCAACATGAGATGGTGTGCTAAAAGTGTAACAAAAAGTGTTTAAGTTAGAACTTCGGAAAAATAAATGTTATGAGACCAAGGAAGAAGGTGAAATCTATTTCTTTCTAGCCCTGTATCGATGGATCAATAAGTATGTTCTTCTAAATGATGCAGATACGGTGGGTCTTATCACTAAATCGGTTACATTCGGAAGCCCTTTCTGTCTTACATTACTTTGATAAACCGTACTCTATCAACCGCTAGCCCAACGTGGACACAGTTCTAGAATACTCCGAGATCCCAGAATGTCCCTGGTGCCAACAATTCAACCTAAAATAAACTGACGATCCTTACAATTCCTGCCTGGTGAATCAAAAGTATTCTCCAATACTGGTTCTGAGTTGACCCCGAAGGTCCTCCCGGCAGTTTAAGAAGCAACGTTCAAAGAATCAAATCACAAACGAAACAACAGTTTGTAAAAACATTATTCTGTTTTCTGTACATATCTGAAACCCCATTCCCAAGTGCCAAATCTAACTTTTCAATGACTGTCCAATTAAAAGCGCCCTAAGACTTTGTACGGCGGCAGCAGGAGATGTGCTTTAGAATCTTTGACCCCGAAGTTGTCCTTGAACCAAAAACGTCTAGAGAACCCCACCGGAGTGTATGTGTATTACTCTCCATTTTCTCACACAGGGGTCGGAAGGAAGACCCTTCCTCCCTTTTCTCTTTAAATTAAGGCCAGATCAGTAGCAGCCTAAGCGCGAAGGGACTACAGGCCTTGGTAGGAAGCTGCTGGACGCTCTCGCGGCGCCTGCCCGGGTCCCCGCGTCCGCCCGGGGAGGACGCGGGCAAGGGCTGCAATAAGGCGGGGGGCCGCCAGGGGGGGGCTCCAGTCCCGCCCGGGAAGCGCCGCACGGCTTCCTGGGGGTTGACCCGCGCACGAGGTCCTCACCGCCCGAGGTCCGCGCGGCGTTGCGTGTTTGGGGTCACGCGGCGGCCGGGGCCTCCGTGAACCGTCCAGCGCCCCCTCATGCGTCTCCCCCTTTCTGCTCGCGTTCACCCTAAACCCCGCAGCGCCCACCTGCGTCCTCGCACCGGCAGCCGGTGCGGCCCGAGCCGCTCTCGAGGGGTCGAATTCCGGGTCTGCAGGAGGCGGGTCTTCTTCGAACTCTATATCCCGGTAAGGATGAAATGCCTCCCTCCTCTTCCATTCGGCCTGTCACCCCACTGCCCTCAATTCAGGAAGCTCTCTTTCTCCAAAAAAGTGTCGCGTAAGTCGCGGCCGGGATGGAGACTCGCCCCGCCCCCGAAGGGGTTCTAGAAGGAAGGAGAACGGGGGTGGGGGGCGGCGGTGAGGACCACACACACAAACACACTCGCTCTCTCCCTCCCTCCTGCACCCCTTCACCCCACCTCCCACCCACGCAGGCAGCCCCCGGCCCCAGAACGGCTCCTCTGGCCCCCACCCGCCCCCGCTCCCCTCCCCCACGGTACCCGCCCGCGCCCCGCCTTCCCCGCGCCCCTTGCGCACCTGGAAGCAAATTCGCGCCTGGAAACCATCCAAAGGGCGGGAGGCGGCTGGTGCTGGGTGGTGAGAGAATCAAATTGAAACGAAGAACCTCTCAGTTGTTGGAAAAGCATTTCCCCACCCGCCTGTCCCGGCCTGCAGGATTGGTTAAAATACTTCTGTTTCCTCAGTGGCAATACGAGAGGTTTGGATGAAATTTTTTTCTGGAGCCCATCTGAGGGCCTCTGAGCGTCTATACCGCCTTCAGCCTGGAGACTTTTCCAGATTTTAAATGGGGACTGAGCTGCTGTCTCACCAGAGGAGGAAATTTCCTTGAGACCAGGAACAGGAACACAAGGGAAAACACCGTGGTAAAAATGCAGCTGGTGGGAATTAATGCACGTGTGTGTCGCCTACTGCAGGGATCAGAGATGGGACCTGGTCCAGGGCACTGTGATGGCGAGATGGGTAAGGGAAAGAGCCCCGCACCTTGTGGGCCCTCAGTCCTTGTTGAAAGAGAGAAGCTGGCTGGGCTGGGTGAAGCACCTCACATCTCCGCCCTAGGACGGTGGGGGGACCTGATGGGCTGTGTGAGGGAGGTTCAGGAAAAGGATGAAGTGCCAAGGCCAAACTTTACCTCCCTTGCAAAGTTTTCCCCCGGCCTACTCTGCTATGCTGGAGGCTGAAATGATTACCACCCTGACCTCCCTCAAACTATGTTCCGTTTAGTAAACATTAATCTAGGAAGACCCAACACTAGAGCCAGCAAGGAAGCAGAGATGCTCATTGGGAGGAACTACTGCATCGTCGTAGCAACCATCAGTTATACCACCAGTCCCTTTCAACTATAAGTCTCTTATCTTAGGTTGGGTGCCCTGGGAAACAAAGCTGGAGTCTCTTATTCGTGCATGCAGAAAGCTTATTGGGCAGCCTCTGAGTAAATCAGAGAAGCTGCACTGGACAAAAGTTGAACTTCGATGCAGCTGGGAGCCTGACCCAATTCCACAGGGAGCTCAGGAGCTGGGATGGCCCTTCAGAGTTGTCCTGAATCAAGGTAGGGGGCCAGCCCTTTGTACCCCTGCATGGACCAGTCGTTGGTGGTGGACTGCGCTAGGGAGGTCATATCCTTGGTCATGGCTGGTCCCTTCAGTAAAGGGCAAGTCTCAGGGAAGAACTCAGCTGTGAGCTGTCATAGCCGATGGCTGGAGGAATGGCACCCCAGCCCTCGGAGGATCTGGCTGGCACACCACAGCACCCCCTCCACGCCTTGAGGGCATCCTGTTTCATTCTCTGCTGCTCTGTGCACGTCTGATTTTTTTCCCACTGCTTAGGGTGCAGGGGTAGATGATGGTCATACTACAGCTCCTAATTTTTTTTAAAAATGTGTTCCATTCTGAAGACAGGCCTAGAGTAAGGCTGGAGTATCAAACCCAATTCCACATTTGCGGGACAACTTGGCCCAACTTGGATCAGGTTGCCCACCCCAGTAACCGGTCAGGGACCCGGGTTCGATCCCTGGTCAGGGAACTAAGATCCCACATGCCGTGGGGCAACTGAGCCCGCGTGCCGTGACTACTGAGCCTGTGCCCTCTGGAAGCCTCACGCCACAACTAGAGAGAAGCCCGTGCGCTGCAACGAAAGATCCCATGTGCCACAACTAAGACCTGATGCAGCCAAATAAATAAAAAAGTATCTTTTAAAAAATAAAATAATGTAGTGTAGGCAGAGTTGACCCTTGTCACAGTCATTGAGCAAAAAGAAAGAAAGAAAACCCCACTTACTCTGTTATATGGTAGGAGTTGAAGAATTCTAGTCTGTGTTGCTCTGGTTGCTTAATCAACCAGGAAGAACCTACCCCCTTTTACTGTAGAGACCATGGCGGGCAGGATGCTGGATTCAGGGCAAGGACGTTCCCTGAAGCTGACTGGGGGGTGCTAACACGTTAGAACTAGGAGACACAGAGACCATACACTGCTTCATTTTACAGCGAGAAAACGTGTCGCATACATGACTTGGAGTCAGAAGAACTAAACGCAGTTGGGCTCCCTGTTCTGTGCTCCTTTCATAACTCAGGGAAGATTTGGGTCCTGGGCTCCTCTGTCTGACTGTGGCAATAACTACATTGACAGTCTGTCAGCCCTCCTCACTCCTGTCCCTCTCCCCGAGCTCCCCCCTGTGTCTTGAGGATAATGATATTGCCTATTATTACTGAATGCTGACCGAGTGCCATGCACTGGGCTAGGAGCTTTCTCTGCGTTATCTAGTTTACCCTATGAATCAGGTGTTAGGGATGTACTGGATTATCTTCTCTTCCCCTGCCTCTTATAAGACAATCGATTTAATAAAAGATAATCCACACTATGTGAATTTTTATAACAAGAAGTTATTCATTTTGTGATTAAAAAGGTAAAGCAGTTATCCATATATGTGAGCCCAAGCTGTAATGACATTTTAAGGAAGCAAGGACAACCTAGAATGCAGTTCCCTTAATTGTAACCTTTGAAAAAAAGAGAAGCCCAAAGTGAGAGAATCTCTGACTGCCTGTCAGGATTGTATTTCCTGGGCAGCAGCAAAGGTCTGTGGGTTATGCAGTCCTAGGCAACTCAAGGGTCTATGGCTAATGCCCAGGTGGCAGCAAGGGTCTATGGGTAATGCCCGGGCGGCAGCAAGGGTCTGTGGGTAATGCCCGGGTGGCAGTATGGGTCTCTGTGTCATTTAGTCCTGGAAAGTGCAAGGGTCTTTGGGGCATGTGTTTCTGGGTAACAGCCAGTGTCTGTAGGTAATGCAGTCTGTCGCTGGTATGTGCCGTGAATGACATGGTTTTACTTAAACACCCAGAACATGTTTCTGGTGCATTTGGCTACACCACCTCTTCCTCATGGAAGGACTCAGTTTGGGTCAGCCCCTCACCCACTTTGCACTTGTTCATTGTCAGGATGGGTAACAGGAAGCCCTTCTGGAGGCTCACACCACGTGGACTTCACTGTAGAGGCCCACGCGGCTATCATCCTGTCCCAAAATATCCGTGACCAGGCTCCAAAACCAGAGATGCCTATGTATCGTGTTGTGTATAATTTTTGGTTATTAATTTACTTTTAAACATTCAGTAATTCTCATCCCAGCATTCTTCTCTTCTGCCTTTGTTTCATTTACGGGGGTACCGTGTTCTTGTGCCAGCTGGGGCCTCACGTCAGAAATCTGAACCTCAGCCTTGTGGAGCCTCGTGCCCTAAGCTTCCCAATCCTTCCTTATTCACGTTTACCTCAGCCCCAGAGGTGCTCGCCTCTGCTGGGTTGCTACCTCAGTTACGCCTTCTCTTTTATTCCATCCAGTAGTTAACCATCTTTTACCTCGTTAATAATTCTTTGTATTGAAATTTTCCCTGTTCAAATCACTTGTATGATTTTTGCCCCCTGCCTGGACCCTGACAGATAGATACTGGTAGAAATTCCCTGTTTGACTCACAGACTTAGAGAACAAACTTATGGTTACCAGAGGGGAAGGGATAGTCAGGGAGTTTGGGATTGACGTGTATACACTGCTTTATTTATTTATTTTTGGCTGCATTGGGTCTTCATTGCTGTGCGCGGGCTTTCTCTAGTTGTGGCGAGCGAGGGCTACTCTTCATTGCAGTGCAAGGGCTTCTCATTGCAGTGGCTTCTCTTGTTGCTCAGCACGGGCTTTAGGCGCATGGGCTTCAGTAGTTGCGGCACGCGGGCGTCAGTAGTTGTGGCTCGCGGGCTCTAGCGCTCAGGCTCAGTAGTTATGGTGCACGGGCTTAGTTGCTCCACGGCATGTGGGATCTTCCTGGACCAGGGCTCGAACCCATGTCCCCTGCATTAGCAGGTGGATTCTTAACCACTGCACCACCAGGGAAGTCCCTACATTGCTATATTTAAAACGGTTAACCAACAAGGACCTACTGTATAGCACAGGGAACTCTGCTCAATGTTATGTGGCAGCCTGGATGGGAGGGGAGTTTGGGGGAGAGTGGATACGTGTATATGTATGGCCGAGTCCTTTTGCTGTGCACCTGAAACTATCACAACATTGCTAATCAGCTATACTCTAATATAAAATAAAATGTTTTTTTTTAAAAAAAAGCCTGTTTGAAGTAGGTTCAAGACAGCTGGGCAGAGAGGGGGCAAGTCAGTAGGAGGAGACGTCTCTGAAGGAATTTTGATATGAAGCTGAATTGAGAAATGGGGCCAAAGTTGAAAGGGGATGGGAGGGGCTTGTTTTGTTTTGCTTATTTAACATTTTATTATGGAAAATTTCAAACGTATACAAAAGTAGAGAGCATACACCCCATATATAAAAAGAGTATAACAAACCCCCATATACCCATGTTATGGGTTGAAATGTGTCCCCCCCAAAAAATATGTTGGCATTCTAATCCCCAGTACCTGTGAATGTGACCTTATTTGGAAATAGGGCCTTTACAGAGATAATCAAGCTAAAATGAAGTCCTAAGTGTGGGTCCTAATCCAGTATGACAGGTGTCCTCATCAAAAGGGGAAATCTGGACACAGAGACAGACACACATAGAAGAAAGAAGATGTGAAGACACGGAAATCACCATGTGAAGATGGAGGCAGAGGTCGGAGTGATGTATCTACAAGCCCAGGAACACCAAAGATCTCCAGCAACCCCCGAAGCTGAGAGAGAGGCCTGAAGAGATTCTCCCTCAGGACCAGCCTTGCTGACACCTTGATCTTGGACTTCTAGCCTCTAGAACTGTGAGACAATAAATGTCTGTTGTTTAAGTCCCCCAGTTTGTGGTACTTTGTCCCGGTGGTACTTTTGTACCCAGGTGGGTTGGGTACAACCCATCACCAAATTTCCTCTCCACCCATACCCACTTCTCCTTCTCAGATGCTTTAAAGGCAACAGTAAGGGGGAGGAGACATCCCAAGTGGAAGGCCATCCTGGGCCAGGGCCTATGCTGGGGTGGGGATGGGTGCCATGGTGGTCCCAGGAGCCCTCTGGAAGGAACAGGCAGAGGAACTGGAAGCATTCAGTTGTTTCAGTGATGGGGAGACAGGCTTGGACGGGCCTTTCCTTGTGGAGTGCGGTCCTCTCCACTGCAGAGGCCAGGCCGAGCCTTACTAACTTTTCCCTGAGCCTTTGCACTCATTCCAGACAGGTGGCAGGGATGTATGAATACATAATTATAACACAAGTATACAAATTCAACAAAGATGCTTCCTCTTCCTTCTCCATTCCAATCTCTAGACAAACCCTAATCAGTTTCAGTTGGCAGGGATGTCACTTCACCCTTTTTTGTGACTCTTGTCTTTCCTCTTCTACTGTTTTGATTTGAGCTTTATTACACTTTTCTTTCAAATACTCCCAGGTGCCTATGTACCTTGTCCTGCCCTTGAGATGGAGCCTGGCCTTGTTGCCTTCCCACCTCACCTTCTGTTCACTCCTCAATGCACTGTATCAGGATACTGACCCCATCTCACCAGTGAACCGAGTGCTAACCATCCCCTAACCTTACACTCCCGTTAGCACAGCTCCAGCTTCAGCTTGTGCTGTTCTCTCTGCAGTGCTTGATTCTGTTGACCACTCCCTTCTTTTTTTTTTTTTGACTCTGTACATTAGACCACTCCCTTCTTGACAGTCTCCTCCTTTGGCTTCCCGGAGATTGCACACTTCCATGGGTGGCAGACCACTTCTTCTCCCAAGGGTCTGACTGCACTGCGTAAGGCTCCCTTTGTGGGCCCCCCTCCCCTCGCCTGTCCAGGAAATGCCAGGGCTCCTCATTTCCCCTTCCTGCACTGCACGCCCTCCAAGTAGGACCTCATTCATCTCCATGGCATCACCTGCCAGCTGTAGGCCCATGGTTCCAATTCTATATCTCCGTCCTTAAAGACACTAAACATTGTATTTTAAATTGTATGTCGTATATAGAAGAGTATGTAAGATATCTGTAACACTTTGAAGATTTATAAAAATAAGGCACACCCTTATATAACCACCAAACAGTTTTGGAGCTAGAACATTGCCATCATTTTAGATGGTACCTATGTGTCTCTCCCTGATCACATTCCCAAGACTAACATTCGTCCCCTTGTTGTACCTTATAGTTTACCACTATGTATTAATCTGTAAGCTGTATTTTTTAGATACTCCACTTTTATTCAACCAAGTGGCTTCTACTGAACCAAGCTTCCACAGGTAACAATTGTAAATTCTGGGGAAAAATATAAAAAACAATGACCTGAAGGCACCAGAAAGCAACCGAAACAAGCAGATACTGGATGGGGGTTGACACTTGGAAAAGAAAGGAACCGAGTGAGTTTCCCACTTCTTAAAATGGATTTAGGCTAAAAGCAGGCCCCAATCCTCACAGCTAAAATAGGTATACAGACAGCTAAAACCTGAATAGAGCCCCACAGTCTTCCTAGTTTGAAAACTGAAAAACAGAGATTGTGGCAAAAGCTGGCAAGTTAAGTAGGGGAGTTCCAAAGGAGAGAACAAGAGATGAGGATCCCCCAAATCTGCATATATATCCTGTCCAAACCTCTGATTGACCACTGAGTTATGTAGGCATGGGGTAGACTCCAAGAAGCCCAGCTGAGGCTAAAAGAACAAAACTGAAATTTGAGCTGCTTTTTACTAAAAGGGAGACCAAATTTGCAGGAGTTCAGCCAAGTTAATTGCTAAAATAGATAAATCAATATTCTGTGGAAGAGCTGTATCCAGACTCCATATCACGTATTATTCACAATAACCAGAACAGAATCCAAATTACTCAACATATAAACAGGAAAATATGACCAAGAGAAAAAAAAAAAAGCAATGGAAACTGACCTCAAGAGAACCCAGATGTTGGAATTAGCAAAGATATTTAAAGTAGTTGTTATAAGTATGCTTAAGGACATAAAAGAAAATAATGACTATTGGAAAGACAGTAAATTTGAGCAGAGTAATAGAAGCTAGAAAGAAGACCCAAATGGAAATTCTAGAACTGAAAAGTAAAATATCTGAAATTTAAAATTCATTGAATGGGCTTAGCTACAGACTGAAGATGACAGAAAAAATAAAGAACCTGAAGACAGATCGATAAAAATTATCCAATCTGAAAAACAGAAAAAGATTGAACAATATATATGTATTAGTTTCCTATTACTGCTGTAACAAACTTAGTGGCTTAAAAACAACACACATGTATTATCTCACAGTTCTGTAGGTCAGAAGCCTGACTCAGGTCTCACTGGGCTGAAAATCGATGTGTCCACAGAGCTGTGTTTCTTTTGGAGGCTCTAGAGGAGAATCCATTGCTGGCCCTTTCCAGCCTCTCGAGGCCACCCACATTGCTCGGCTCCTTCTTCTTCTAAGCCAGCAACATTTCACATCTCTGTGCCTTTCTTCTGTAATCACATGTTCCGCTCTGACTTTTCTATTTTGCCCCCTTTTCTGCTTTCAAGGACCTTTGTGATTTCTTTGAGCCCACTTAGATAATCCACATTAATCTCCCCATCTCGAGGTCCTTATTACTGCATCTGCAAGGTCTCTTTTGCCATGTAAAGTAACACACTCACAGGTTCCAGGTATTAGGACACGAGCATCTTTGGGAGGCTTTTTTCTGCTGACTACAATATACTTTATAGTTTTTCTCCTTTTTGAACTCCTTGTAAAGTGTATTACACTGTCATTTTCTCTCTTTTTTTAAAAAAATAAGTTTATTTATTTTTGGCTGCCTTGGGTCTTCGTTGCTGTGTGGGCTTTCTCTAGTTGTGTCGAGCATGTGCTGCTATTCGTTGCGGTGCACGGGCTTCTCATTGCGGTGGCTTCTCTTGTTGCGGGGCACGGACTGTAAGCACGCAGGCTTCAGTAGTTGCAGCATGTGGGCTCAGTAGTTGTGGCATACGGGCTTAGTTGCTCTGCGGCACGTGGGATCTTCCTGGACCAGGGCTCGAACCCGTGTCCCCTGCAATGGCAGGCGGATTCTTAACCACTGCTCCACCAGGGAAGTCCCTGTCATTCTCTTTTGTGTACTGCTTCTTTCACTCACCATGATGTTTGTAACTTTCATGTCTGGTAATGTGTGTAGCACTCATTCATTTTTTTGTCATTGCTATATTGTAGTCCATCAAATTTCATATACCACAATTTATTCATCTTTGTTGATGGACATTTAGATCATCTTTTGGCTTTCACAAGCAATACTACTTGTACATATATCTTAATGCATATGTGTACCATTTTCTCTACGTTTTATACCTAAAAGATAAACTGTTGGGTCATAGAGTATCAATCTTCAACTTTAATAGCTGATGTCAAACTGTTTTTCAAAGTGCCTCAATTTATACACACACACACCCCCCCCACCCCTGCCACCAGCAGCTTCAATTGCTCCACATCCTACCCAATACTTGGTATTATCAAACTTTAAAAATGTTGCCGGACTTCCCTCGTGGTGCAGTGGCTAAGAATACGCTTGCCAATGCAGGGGACACGTGTTCGAGCCCTGGTCTGGGAAGATCCCACATGCCACGGAGCAACTAAGCCCATGTGCCACAACTACTGAGCCTGTGCTCTAGAGCCCGCGAGCCACAGCTACTGAGCCCTCGCGCCACAACTACTGAAGCCCACGCGCCTAGAGCCCGTGCTCTGCAATAAGAGAAGCCACCTCACTGAGAAGCACGCACACCGCAACGAAGAGCAGCCCCCACTCGCCGCAACTAGAGAAAGCCCACACACAGCAATGAAGACCCAACGCAGCCAAAAATAAATAAATAAATAGATAAATTTAAAAAATTTTTTTGCTGATCTGGTGGGTATGTAATCACAGCAACCAGTGTCTAGTTAAGTCAACAGAAAAACTCTAGGTATTTCAACAGAGGGAATTTAATGAGGGAAATTGTTTACAAAAATGTTGATACAGAAGGAAGGGCAAACTAAGAAAGATTGCAAGATTAGTAATTGCAAGAAGCTGACACAGCTCCTAGGGCTGATGCAACAGAAGAGAGGAAGGTTGACACATCCTCCAACACTGGCTGCTCAGAACTGATAGAGGCGCACTTGACATTCTCTGGGAACACAGAAGGGGCTCCTCCTGTGATGCTGTTCCTGCAGTTCTGCAGGGACATTCACTATTTCTGGTATATTCACTGTAGCTTGTGAGAGCACCTCTTTGTAGCCGATGGCTCAATGCCAGTATCCACCTGGTCACCCTGGTCGGAATCCTTGGATGCCCTCCTCTTCCAGTCTCTTCCCCACTCCTCAGCCACCCCCAACCCTGTCTGTTCTACCTTCCAAATTTCTCTAACCTGGGCTCTCTGCACCCTCCTGTCATCGTGGACTGCAGGGACTCCTGACACATCTCTCTACTCCAGCTCCCAGCACTAGGTCTGGCGAAAACTGCCTGCCCACAAAATGTTTCTTTGATGATCTGAAAACAGAAGTGTTGGGGGTAGATGAACCATAAGATCCCCTCCAGCTAGACATTCTGGGATAAAGAGAGAAAGCGGCTTCCCTTTCTAACCTGAGTCAACAGGAGGACAGTGGTGGCCACACTGATGGTGCAGCTGGACCAGTTGTTGAGCTACTAAGATGTTCTCACACCTGCTGGTGAAGAGCCTCCACGAGCCCCTCCAGGGACGCCCTGCAGACCTCCCCAGCACTGAGGGGTTAAGGTGGACCCCAGCCTGGCGAGTGCTTGCGCATTTGAATATCACTCCGGAAGGGTGAGTCTGGGAGGAGAGTTAGTTTCACTGAGTCAAGATCTGTTGGTTTGGGTGAACTCTACTTTGTGACTTTTAAAATTAATTAATTGATTAATTATACAGTAGGTCCTTGGTTATCTATTTTAAATATAGCAGTGTGTCTTTTGTGACTTTGTTTTGTTTTAATAGAGGTATAACTGACATTCAATAATATTTTTAGTTTCGGTGTATAACATAGTGATTCAACGTGTGTACACATTGTGAAGTGGTCACTACAATAAGCTTAGTTACCATGTGTTACCTTACAAAGTTAATACAATATTACTGACTATATTCCCCATGCTGTACATTGTATCCCTGTAATTTTATTTTATTAACATCTTTATTGGAGTATAATTGCTTTACAGTGTTGTGTTAGTTTCTGCTGTATAACAAAGTGAATCAGTTATACATATACATATATCCCCATATCCCCTCCCTCGGACCCTCCCTATCCCACCCCTCTAGGTGGTCACAAAGCACCCAGCTGATCTCCCTGTGCTATGCAGCTGCTTCCCACTAGCTAGCTATTTTACATTTTGTAGTGGATATGTGTCACTTTGTGCCTTTTAAAGTCTAAATGAAATGAGGTGAAAACCCAGACTCCCTGGGCAAAAGGGAAGCTGTGGGTATTCTCAGAAGGGGCTTGCTATTTAGCCCCTCAAAGAAGGGGCTTGGACTTAGTTGCTCCATGGCATGTGGGATCTTCCCGGACCAGGGCTTCCCTGGTGGCTCAGTGGTTGAGAGTCTGCCTGCCGATGCAGGGGACACGGGTTCGTGCCTCGGTCTGGGAAGATCCCACATGCCGCGAGTGGCTGGGCCCGTGAGCCATGGCCACTGAGCCTGCACGTCAGGAGCCTGTGCTCCGCAACGGGAGAGGCCACAACAGTGAGAGGCCCGTGTACCGCAAAAAAAAAAAAAAAAAATGTTTCCTTGCCTTGTTTGTGGCAAGGAAACAGAGCAGAGTCAATTCCCTCCATCTCATCAGTCACCTTGGGTCTTTCAGGAAACAGGTCAGGCCCTGCCTCAGGGCAGGAAGGGGAGGGGAGGAGGGAACAGCTGGCTTGGCAAGGGGTGCTTAGGCCTCTGTGCTTTAGGCCAGTAGGATAGGGCAGGCTGGCAGCCAACTCAGCCTAAGGACAGCAGGGCAGACGCAGCTCTTATGACTACACGTAGTGGAGTGACAGAGTGTATTACCAGCCCTGAGCTCAGGTTTCAGCAAAGGCTTTTAATAGCTCCGGAGGGTTTGCCAAGCTGCCCTGGACTATGTCACTTACTCTGAAGCTACTTGCCCAGGGCCAGGCACACCACAGGGACCCAGCATTTCTGTCCATCCCCACCTTCAGGCATTCAAGTACCCCTCGCCGAGACCCCGGGCACACCAGCCCCTCAGTCCGACCAGGCTGGGCCAACACCCGTCACTGTTTCAGTTGGCTCTGGCTATACCCTCTGTCCCCTAAGTTACAACCAGCATCCCTGAATCTGTGCCCAAACCAAAGAGGATCTGCTGTCCTGAAGCCTCAGGAGTATGCGGGCACTTCCTCCACGCAGGGCCCCGTCTTCAGGGGGTGGAGGAGGGAACTGCCCTGAGCCCATGAGGGTCACCCTCTGTCAGGGCCCCCGTGACAGGGTGTGTATTTGTGTAGAGTAGGGAACTCCCTAACGGTTTTTTCTAACAGTGTGAAACTACCTGACCCACAGGGGACTGAAAATGAGATACGCGCAACGTCCCGCATGGAGACTGACCCACAAAACTAGAGACCAGAGGCCCCTGAACATCCTAGAGCACTCTCCGGGCACTCTAAGGAACTAAAAAGAAAAATACAAGTTTTGCGGTGCACTGGTTTTCCGAGGTTATGTATCATTCCTTATTCTTTCATTTATTAATTCATTTAACAAACAAATTTCCAAGCTCCTTTCATGTGCCATGGCTGTTCCAGTAACCTACTGCTGTGTAACCATCCACCCAAGACTTAATGACAAAGGCCTTTCTGCGGATGACTCAAATCTACAAGTGAAATAAGAAAAGATGGCTGATTTGACTACATAAAAATTTAAAAACTTCTGTGTGGCAATAGATTCAAAAGTCAAATGACAGGCATTTAGGAAAAAAATATGCAACTCACATCACAGAAAAAGAACTAATCTCTCAAATAATTAAAGAGTTCTAAGAAATGGGGGGGGTGGGAATAGCAAAAATAGAGACAGCACATTCTAAAAACACAAATGGCCCTTAAGTTCATAAAGAGATCAAGCCCATTAATCCAAAAAGAGAACTTCTAATTTTAAGTACCCTGTGATAAAATTTCTCGTCTATCAGACTGACATAAATTCAAAAGCTGGATACTGGCCCCCTCTGTCAAGGCCACAGGGGAGTAGGCAGGCTTGTCCAGCACAGGTAGAGGGCAGAATGAGAGTCTGGCGATGTGGAAGCATCCAGCAACATCACGGTTGTGTTAGCCTTTGCTCTAGCTCTCCCTCCTCTGGGAGATTAACTTTCAGTGATCCCTGACCGTGGTATATGCAGCATTGCTGTGAAGCAAAAAAATGGGAAACATTTTTTTGAGAGTCAATTTTCTCTCCGTAAGGGACAGATAAATAAAACTGTGGCTTATTCACGCAGTTGAAGACTACATAAGTATAAAAATAGCATGAGGAAACATGTTTTTTTTTTAATGAATGTGGACAAAGCTCAAGGATATACTGCTAAGGCACAGAATAGTGAGTATTGCAAGCCATTCCTAGTGCCAGAAAAGTGCGAAGATTTGCCCACACGTACATTATAAACAAAAAAGAAAAAACCCCACGGGGCTTCCCTGGTGGCACAGTGGTTGAGAGGCCGCCTGCCGATGCAGGGGACATGGGTTCATGCCCCGGTCCGGGAAGATCCCACGTGCTGCGGAGCCTGCGCGTCCAGAGCCCGTGCTCCGCAACGGGAGAGGCCACAACAGTGAGAGGCCCGCGTACCGCAAAAAAAAAAAAAAAAAAACCCACGAAGAATACTAAGAAATTAATAGAAGTTTCCTGAAGTGAGTGGTGGGAGTGGGTTGGCCAGGGATGGGGTGAAAACAAGATACCCCACTGCACACCTTCTTGTGTGTTTCTTCTTTGAACTACGTGAGTGTGTTATCTCTTTAAAAAATTAAATATGCATAACTCAATGAGAAGGAAATATACCATGTGGAGTTATATGGGACACAGGTAAAATCGTCTTTAGAAGTTTAAAGCTTTAAATACATTGAATAGGATACAAGGGGGAAACTTTTTTTTTTAGTTAAAGTTGGAACAGAGCAAAACAGGCTTGTTAATAATGGCTGTACATTTCACAGTGCAACACACAGGCTATATTATATTTAATCAAATTAAAGTATAAGTCAAGTTTCTTGTCAGGATTTTTTTTTTTTAAATGAAACTTAAGTTTTGGTATAATTTTAACTCACAGAAAAAGTTGCAGAGGTACTACAGAATTTCCTCTATGCCCTTCACCTAGTTTCCTGTGATGTTAATGCCTTGCATAACCATGATACAAAGCTAGAAATTAACATTGGTACATTACTGTGAACTAAACTCTAGATTTTAGATTTTTCCAAGAATGTCCCTTTCCTGTTCTAGGATCCAATCCAGGATACCACACTGCATTTAGTATCAAGGACTGCTTTTATTTCATAAACTTAGCCGAGGGACTTTCCTCTTGCTGATGAAGGAGGAACTCCTGGGCACATTTCTGGCTCTCACTTATTAATCCCTTCCCACCTCTCTGGATGTGGTCACTATTTTAACCTGAGGAACATAGCAAGGTAGTAAGGACGTAAGACCTTAAGACTTACTCCCTGACTTCCCACACTGTGTGCTGCTGCTTTGGTGAGCCCAGAGGGACAGGCTGGGAGGGAATGTTCTTTGTAATTCTCAGCCAATTCAATCGGCAGAAGTTGATTGAGCCTCAGCTGTGTGCAAGGTACTCTGGTAGATGCTGAGGGGGAAAACAGAGTTGAGTAAGACCTTTTCCTAATTTTAGGAGCTGACCCACCCAGGGAGTGGACCCAGTTGAATACAACACCAGACGGGGGTGATAGGCAGCATACCAGCAGCAAAAACAAGAGATGGGGAGATGCATCCCACCTGAGAGGACTGAAGAGGGCTTCCTGGAGCAGGTGACTTTCGAACCATGCCTTGAAAGAAGGGTAGGGTTTCAAGGGTTGGCAAAGGGGAACGGGATTCTGGACCGAAGAAATGGTGTAAGCACAGGTGCAGCAGCGTGAAAATGTGGGCACACGCAGAGAACCAGTAGCCTGGGATTCCTGGTGCTGGAATGTGTGTTAAAAGGAGGGAGACTGACCTCAGGGAGGGCCTCCAGTGCTGGGCGGGAGATCCACCTCCCCCCAGAGGTAGTGATGCCAAAGGTCAGAGCTGCAGCCATGCTGTAGGGTAAGCTGGTGGCAATGGGATACGTGGGGTGGAGCAGGGGGCCTGGGGGAAGGGATTTCTCTTGTCTTCCTGGGGTGATGGGCACCCAGCCCAGGGGGGGTCACTGGAATGGAAGGGGGCAGAGGCAGGCAGGGAAAGGCTGCGGTGGGATCACGGTCAGGATGTGAATGTGAGGATGAGGAAGGAGGCGGAGGTGGGTGACTGAGGCGAACCTGAGGGACAGAGATGAGGCAGCGGATATGGTCTGTGCTGAAGGGGCCGGTTGGGCTGAGGGAATTTGAGGTCAAATGTGCTAGAAGTCCCCACTCAGCGGTCAGGCTGGAGCCTGGTGCCAGGTATAAATGTGGCATCATCCATGAAGAGGTGGCAGTGTGTCCCCAGGGCAGAGGAGGAAGGAGCCTCTTCACAGGGGCCATGTCCCCATTACTTCCGTCAGCTAAAAAAATATATTCACAACCTAAAAGTTGAGAGTTATGTTTTATTCGGTGGGACTTTTTTAGGACTTCAAGCCTGGGAGGCAGCATCTCAAGTAACCCTGAGAGAACTGCTCTGAGGAGGTGAGGGGTGGGGGGACCCAGGATAGATGGGAGTTTTGCAACAAAGGGCGGGTAGTCTGAACATCAAAAGATTATTGTTAATTAAAGAAAACCAGGGACTTCCCTGGTGTTCCAGTGGCTAGGGCTCCACGCTCCCAGTGCAGGGGGCCCGGGTTTGATCCCGGGTCGGGGAACTAGATCCTGCATGCCGCAAGGAAGATCGCACATGACGCAACTTGAAAAAAAAAAAAAAAGATCCTGCATGCCGCAAGGAAGATCCCACATGTGGCAACGAAGATCCCTCGTACTGCAACTAAGACGCAGTGCAGCCAAATAAATACATAAATATTAAAATAAAATAAAAAATAAAACCAGATATCTCAAGTTAAGGAATTCAGTACTTTTCTGTGTATGGGAAGATGCATGAGTCTGGGCTCACTGAAATTATTCCTTTGATACACAACCTCAGCTATCTGGGGCCAGTATCCTGTGTTTTCACATCCTGAGTTTCCTCAGGGCTCACCGCAGGGAGCGGCTGCAGTCTGATGGCGGCTAGATGGCAGGTATTCTTTCCTTCCTAAGTCCGCTTAGGACCCACCAGCTCACCACTGGCTGTGGCTGCAACTGCTGATGAACTGTGACATCCTTTGTTCACTGACGTGGCGGTCAGTATTCCATGGATCACTTCTGTCACCTCAGGATCTGTGACCCCCCTGCATAACTTGTCAAGGAAGCCAACGCATTTCTGGAACTCATGGACACCACTGTGCATGTAACCACCTAGAGATGGTCTCGTCAACCCCAGCTCCCAGCCTCCCCAGACCCCCACCACTCAGTAAGGTCCAAACTCCTTAGCTCCACACTCAGACCCATCCTCACCCTTACCCACATTTTCCAGCCACCAACTTTCCCTGCATTGTGACCCGCCCCCCAGCATGTTCACCAGCCCTGGCTTCAGGACCAGGGTCTCTGATCACCTCCCCCCCGCCCCCCCGGCACACACACACCCCAGGGAGAATTTACTGTACAGCTCTCTCCAGCCCTCAGCTGGCTGGATTCTGGTTCCAGTTAGGAGCTCTGCTGGACTGTGACCCCTCAGGGACCACATGGATTCTCTCCTAGGCCTTCCAACTAGCAAATGGTGCTGAGTGAATAGGAAATATTTTCCCTTCCTTGTCCTAGACTAGCCACTTTCAGAGACTCAAAGGATGTGCACTACAGTGCCCTTATTATAGGATTTAGCGCCCCAAACATCCCCTTGGGGTACTTGATCCTCTCCAGGCTCAACGTCATCGTCTATAACCCTTCCTCACCTGGGGGGTTCCTCATGTTCCCAATTAATACATTCATTCCTTCTCCCATACAACAACTACTAAGGCTGGCTCATGCCAGGCAGGGTGAGGACCCCAGGACACAGTGAGAACACGGTGGACGCAGCCCCTCCTTCCAGGAGGACATTAAACCACTAAATAAAGAGTCACCCCACCTTTAGCCCTACGGTACTGGTCAGTGAGGACCCACGGGGTGCCCGGCTCGCTGGGGCAGCTCCTGGGCCTTCGCCAGCTCCTGGTCCCGCGCAGGGGCAGGGGTGGCCATGTGGACTGTCCAAGGGTCGCGGTTCCACCACCCACGTGTCAAGCAGGGCCGGCTCCGCTCCCTGCGTCGCGGCCCCGGGTGTAGCCCGAGATTTTGAAGGTCGTTTGGCCACAGCCCCCGGGTTCCCCAGCCGCTCGGCTCACAGCCTGCGCCGGGCGGGCGGGGACGGCTTTCCCCGTGCGGGCGGCGGTGGGAGCTGAAGGTCAGGTCTGACCACCTTCGGGATCCAGCCAGCCCGCCGGAAGTCCCGCGGGCGGGGCGGGGCGGGGGTCTGGACGCTGAAGGGCGGAACCCGGAACTCTGGCGTCCCTAGGCTCCGGCGCGACTTAGCTGGATGGAGAGACGGCCGCCTTGAGACCGCGGGACGCGAGCGATGGGTGAAGGTCCCCACTCCGGGGCCCCCGAGACCGGAGTGTGATGGGGGAGGCCACGCGGGCGCTTCCATCCGCCCACCCACTTACTTGGGACCGCGGTGGGGCGGGGGGGGGGCTCGCCGCCCTCCTGGCGGTAGCAAGTCCTGCGTCCGCAGCCTCTGGAGCAGGCCGAGCCACACCGGCGGTGGGGGGCGCGGGGGGACGGGGGGGGGGCGGGGGCCTGGCCGCACTTGACCTCCCAGGGTTCCGGGAGCCCCAGGTCAGAGAGGCAAATTCGCGGGCGTCTGCGGGTAGGCAGGTCTCAGGCCCGGCCGGGAGAGCCTGAAGGGTGAAAATGTTAGCCCTGGGCGACGGAGGAAGCAGCCCTGACTTGAGCAGGCCGGAGACAGTGTAGTGCCCGGTGGTCGGGACTGGGGACTGGGGTCGTGCCGCCCGCGCTAAATCCTCGCTCCACCCCATTCTCTCTGTATGACCTGAAGAAAGGCCTGCACCTCCCTGTGCCTCAGTTTCTGGGTTTGCGAAGGGACAGAAAAGGAAACTGAGGGTTGAGAGGTTTTACTAACTTGCTCAAGGTCACACAGCCAGCAAGTGGCGGAGCCCAGGCCTAGCTAATCCCCCAACCTATTCTAGAAAGTTCTGCTGTGAAGCCCTCCCAAGGTTTTCCTCACCCAGTGGACCCAGCTTAGCTTTCCTCATCTGGCTCTCTCCCCATAACCCCCGGAGGCAGCGCAGGCAGCTGAGCCCTCTGGGTAGTGCCAATGCTCTGGACACATTGGGTGTGGATGAGGGGCTCCGGAGTTGCAGGCTCCATGAATGGTCACTCTGTGTTTCAGGTCTAATCTCAGAGCTGAAGCTCGCTATGCCCTGGGGCCACATTGCTGCCAAAGCCTGGGGCTCCCATAAGAGCCCCCCAGTTCTCTGCCTTCACGGGTGGCTGGACAATGCCAACTCCTTTGACAGACTCATCCCTCTTCTCCCAAAAGGTGGGTGTGAGGCTGAATGGAAGCCAAGGGGTGAGGCAGTGGGACTGCAGGAGAATCAGGAAGGGGAGGTGGCTGACCTAGACGCCTTCCCCTACCCTTTCCCTCTGTCTCAGACTTTTATTACGTTGCCATGGATTTCGGGGGTCATGGGCTGTCATCCCATTATAGCCCAGGTTTCCCGTATGACCACCAAAACTTTGTGAGTGAGGTCCGAAGGGTCGCAGCAGGTGAGTAAGAGACAGAGCCTGTATGTTCATCTCTGTGTGTTGTGGGTGTGTGTGTGTGGGGGGGGGGTGCTCTGGGACACGCCCTCATCCTTGAAGTTGGGTGTGGTGGCCAGGAAGCAACGCTGGCTTGGGCGTGACTTGGGGTCTGGCCCCAGTTCTGCCAGGAATTCATGGGTGACTTTGGGAAAGCTGGAGAGAGCTGGCAAGAAGAGCTCACTTCCCCCTGCGAGTTCCACCCCTGCTGTGGAACTGGGACTCCTTTAAGTGGGTTTCCTGAGTGGGGCATCCCAGATGCTGGGGAGGGATTTCCAGAGCACAGCGACTGCAGGACAGAGGGTGCGGGGAAGCTGGGCCCATCCAGACCTGGCTCCGTGTGTTTTCAGCCCTGAAATGGAACCGTTTTTCCCTCCTGGGCCACAGTTTTGGTGAGTACGCTTTGGCCAAGACCTGACTGGTCTTGGGCTGTGGGGCTGTGAGGAAGGGAGGGGAGTTGGTACACAGGTATCTTTCCCTTGCACTTCTGGAACCACAAGGAGAGATGGAGGGGGTTCATCAGACATTGACCCTTGGGCACCATGCCCTCTGGCGTCAGGTAGCTCCCCAAGGGACACGTGGCCCCGTAGATAGCAGTCTCCGGATCTGACGAGGGAAACAGGGTCATGTCTGATGCAGGGACCCCGTGGCCCCAGAGAGGGAGCCTCAAGTTTTATAGTGAATGCAGAGCCGGGCCTGCTGGTGGGGGACAGGAGCCTGGCCCCTGGCTCGGGGCTGGCTCGACCCCTGGGAAGGAGTTTTAGAAGGACTTTGAGAGCTGCGGAATATCAGCTAACTACTCTTTTGTCCCCCCAGGTGGCACTGTGGGTGGAATGGTGAGTAGATTACAGTGACCATCCCTGCTCCAGGTGGGGTGGCGAGAGCGGGACGACGAAGGGGAACTTGCCTGGAAAGGGGAGTGCCCCCTCACATCGGGAGTTCCAGGCAGCGTTTTAGTGACTGTGCCAGCTTCCTTTGTAGTCCCGTGATAATCACTGTTGTGAGGGCATTCCTGATGGAGTTAAGTGTTCCAGCAGTGCCCACCTCCTCCGTCACAGAGAACCCTGGAGTCCAGCCCCAGGGTCGGGATCTTGATGCTGGATGCAGACTGGGAGTAAGGGAGAGAAGGGTGCCCTGAAGGGATAGGAGATTCTTGCTGGCCTCTTGGGCAGCACCCTTTCCCCAGCCTAAAACACCGGTGTCCCCACAGGAAAGTGAGTCCCTTTCCCTGCCTACTCTCCCCTTCATCTTTCCCCTTTTGTGTCACATTATAGTTTTCCTGTATCTTCCCTGAGATGGTGGATAAACTTGTCTTGCTGGAATCCTCACCATTTATCCTGGAAACTAACGTAAGGACAGGGCTTTTCATGCATGCTGTCGCTGGGGTAGACCTGGGTCCGGTCCCAGGTAGTGCCCTCAGCCCTGCCTCCCTCAGTGGGGCGGGAGGAGGTGGCAGAGGGTAGACAAAGGGCCTCAGGGCCCCCCCCCCCCGCCAGAGGACAGGGTTATGCTACTTACACCCTAGGAGTGGGTAAGGAACAGGGCGTGTGGGCCTGGGTCATCCTTGGGAACCCTGTGTGTGGCCTGGAGTCTGCAGGATGCCAGGTGGGTCACGAGGCGGCAGGGGTGAGAGAGGGTAGAAGCAGTGGGTTGAGGAAGCTCTGGGGGCGCACAGTTGGGTGCGCCCACCTGCACTTGTGCTCAGTCAAGTACCTTTGAGCTGTGCACACACTGCACACAGTAGACCTGAGCGTGGACCCGTGGGAAAAGCGCTGACCCCTCTCGCCACCGCCACCACCACCACCAATGACAACAACCAGTGCTATCTGCATCTGAGTGCTGGCTCTGCCGTTTCCCTGCTCTGTGACCCTAGGCAGGTCACTTTGCCTCTCTGGGCCTCAGTTTCCTCACCTGTAAAATGAGGAGGTTGGAGTAGAGGACTGTGGAGGTGCCCTCCAGCTCTGACAGGTGGTCACTCTGTTCCCGAGGGCTCAGCCTCACACGGGTCCTTCATCAGTTTCAGTTTTCTTGTCCATAAAATGATCACAGATTCCATAAGGGCAAGGACCGTACGTAGCTGTCTCTTTACCAACACCTGCCGAGTCCCGGCACATAGTAAGTGCTCGATAAACGTGCGTTGCGTGAGCAGAGAGCTCGTAGGTTACTGTGAGGATTCACCGAGACAGCGGTGGCTGCCACTCTTGCTTCTTTACCGGTTTCACCCACTGAGTTGACACACACAGTGCCCCCGGGGGCTTCCTCCATCTTCAACCTGATCCGTCCAGCTGTCCCGGGCCTCAGGCAGGGCTGGGCTGGCTGTGACCGAGGCAGTCACAGGGCTAACTGGCAGGGACTGATCCCATGCCGCCGCCCGCTGGGTCAGAATGCATCTTGGGCCAGGCGGGTGTGCAGCTGAGGGGCTCTTGAGGGTGGAGGGTGGGGCTGGGCGAGGGAGCAGGCCCCTTTGCGTGCGTGCAGCTGGGAGCCCCGCCCTGCCCACCCAGCAGAACCCATGAATCCTTAGGAACTGGAGAACATGCTGACTTACAAGCGGAAAGCCATAGAGCACATGCTGCAGGTGGAGGCCTCCAAGAAGCCCTCGCAAGTGGTCAGCCCGGAGGAGATGCTGCAGGGGTGGGTGCCGGCGGGTGAGACCGGTAGCGTCAGAGGCCTGGGGGAGCTCTGGACCACGGAGGGAGGAGATCTCTGGGGCACGGAGGAAGCTTCCTTCTCCTACTCGCAAATCCACAGCAAGCCTGCTTCTCCCTGTGCTCACCTGGCGCTCCTTAGCCGCCCCAGCTGGGGCTTGAGCTGCATTCTCTCCACCCCTCCGCATACTCTCTGCCCCCCTCTCCACACACACACACACCCACACGGATGCGAACATCCCCATCGGTACAGGCCTGTGTCCTAGTGGGGTAGCCTTTTCCCTGCCCTCCTCTCCTTTCATCTGGCCTCCCCTGCCCCAAGGCATCCAGTGTCCTCCTTGTCTCCCCCAGGTTCCTGAAGAACAACAGTCATGTGGGAGAAGAGTGTGGGAAACTCCTCCTGCAGAGAGGAACCACACAGGTGGCCACAGGTAAGGGACTTGCTGTCCAAGGCCGTTGCTTATTGGCACTGTGCTTACTGAGGGATGATGATGGCTAGGCTTTATGGCTGCTTGCTCTGGCCAAGGCATGATACTTAGTGCTTTACAAAAAGTATCTCCTTTAGCGCTCCTACTTCCCTATTTTCATCCTTTTTAAAGCAGGGGAAACTGAGGCTCAGAAGGGCCAAGCGGCTTGTGCCAGGTCAGGTGGCTACTGCCTATCCTGGAAAGCCACGTCCTGTGGGGAGCTTGGTCAGGGGTCTTGGGACTAAATGTTGGGGTACAGCACAGCCCTGCTCTGCTGATCCTGTGTGGTGGGTGCCTGGTGTCCGAGGCTAGGCTTTGAGGACTCCCATGGGGCAAGCGACTTTGAAGATGGTTTTCAGAATGGAGAAGTGGAGTTGGGGGCACCTTGGCTTCAGGGCAGCATCAGGCCTGTGTTTTCTACACTTTATTTCCCAACATATTCATTGAAGAAACCTTTTACTCGGAGTCCGCTCTGTGCCCAGCCCCTTGTGAGGCTGCAGGAGCATGGTGAACCAGAACAGACACCCGCCCTCTCCTGGTGGCCCAGTACCCGGCCAGCACAACTCCAGAGGGCGCCATCCACAAGCGCCCTTGCTGGCAGCGACTGCCCCAGGAACTCAGAGATTGTGGGCAAGCTCCTTCCCACAGTCAGACTCCCTGGTCTTCTTAGGTGACTTCTGTTTGTAAAGAACCAAACAAGGCAGGGGTCAAAACCCCAAATGCCTGTGGGAGCTGAACAAGTTGTGAAATTATGCCGGCTGCTGGGAGTGGGGCCGTGTGAAGTGGTGGGGATTGTGGCACTGAGACCGTGTGCCCTGCAGGAGGGCGGCTCCCAGGGCTTATCACATGGGAACTCGGGGCTCCTGTGGCCAGAATTTCTAGCTGCTCAAAAGGAGCCAGAGGTCTGCTGTGCTGTAATTTTTTTTTTTGGCCGCACCACGCAGCATGCAGGATCTTAGTTCCCCAACCAGGGATCAAACTCGTGCCCCCTGCAGTGGCAGCGCGGAGCCTTAACCACTGGACCGCCAGGGAAGTCCCTGCTGTGTTGTAATGTTTCTCAGAAGTTGCCAACACACCATTAGGTCAAGTGGAATATACCTAAGGGGGTTGGAGACCCGTTCCTGTCTTGGTTACCATCTCTGAGCGTTTGTCTGGTCCTCCCTGCAAATCCGTCATGGAGGAGGGAGGTCGATGGCAGAGGGCGTGGGCCCCAGCTTCCCTGATGTGCTGGTACAGATGGCGGGCCAGAGGGGCCCCCGTGCGGAAGTGGGCTAATCCAGAATTAGACATGCACCTGGCCTGGGAAGCCGATTTGGCCAGCCCAGGGTCACATGAAACAGTGAGCAGACGTCCGCTGAGCCATTTGTCAAGGGGGTGGGCAGAGGAGGTGGGAGGGGTGGGCAGTGGGCAGGCGGCTGGATCGTTGTGTCGGGCCCAGCCCCTCCGCAGCAGTGTGGCCCTTTGAGGCCTGGGGTTAACCTAAAAGAAGACCAAGCCAGCCTCCCAGACCCAAGTGGGCGGCGTGACAGCGGGGGAGCCGGCATTCCAGGACCCTCCTGAGCCCGTTCTCTCAGGCCCCAGAGCCTCCGAGAGCCCCCATTCCGTTCTGGAGCCACACACACCTCTGTCATCCAACCCCATACCCCCCAACTCTGAATTCCTTCCCTAGGGCTGCCGTTACAAAGTCCCACAGATGGGGCAGCTTCAACAGCAGACGTTTACGTTTACTGTCTCACTGTTTCAGAGGCCAGAAGCCAAGGCCAGAGCATTGGCAGGGCTGTGACAGGCTGTCTGTGCCTCTCTCCTGGCTTCTGGTGGCCTCAGGTGTTCCTTGGCTCATGTGTGACCCTCTCCCCACGTCTTCACAGAGTGTGAGGTGAGAGCGCTTTGGAAAAAATAGCGGGTAAGGGGGTCAGGATGTTCAGTAGAAGGGCCTGGGTTGGCCTTGTGGAGAAGGTGACTCCTGGACCCCATCATGCAGATGAGCTGCCCGGAAGGGCTTGGTGCACGGGCTCCATCAGGCTTGTGGGAGAAACGGGAGGCGGTGAGCCAGGGCGAGGAGGGAGGCCAGCTCCTATCTTATCTACCTCTTATCTGCGTTCCCACCACAGCCCTGGCCCAGGCCTTCAAAATGAGGTCAACGTGTTAGCGTTAGCGTGAAGGAGGGAAGGTCCAGCTCTGGGTGGGGTTAATGACCAAGGACTGTCTGTTGTCAGCATCCACCGCCTGCAGCCGGCCCACCATGGGGGTGCTCAGACCCTGTCACAGGCTGGGCTGCCCTGGGGCTGCGGGCATGATTTCTTTTGACTTGCGCAGTTTAAACACAACAATTTGCCACAAGCGGGATTTTGAATAGGTTGCTCATATTTAGAATAGAGAGAGTTTATGTGAAAATGGAGATTTCCGTTTTCTTTTGAAAAATGGCAACACCTGGCAGCACATTCTGCCTTCCGCATAGGCAAGAACAGCTGTGCGGAGACCCTGCTGTGTGCGAGCGGGCGCTGCACCCACTCTGCCCAGCCTCTGTGGTGAGTCCGTGACCTTGGCAGGTCCCAGCAGAGGAAGCGGGTGGTGCACCCACCATCCTGATACCTCCCGGTATCCACCAACACAGAGGCTCTCCAAACTCAGAGATTTTTATGGGGGCTTTATCACATAGGCGTGAACGATGGTTAACCCAGGCTCTAGCCGCTCTCCCTTCCCCGAAGGGCCGGGCTGGAAGTTCCACGTTCCTAATCATGGCTTGATCTTTCTGGTGACCAGCCCCGATCCTGAAGCCATCAAGAACCCACCAAGGGTCACCTCATTAGAACAAAAGACACTCCTATCGCTCAGGAAATTCCAAGGGATTTAGGAGCTCTGTGTCAGAGATCAAATGTTCGGACAAAAGAGGCTTCTTGCACTTTCACCACTTTAGGAAATAACAACAGTTTTTAGGAGCTCTGGCTAGGAGCCAAGGACCAGGACTAAAATATATGTTTTGTTATATCACAGTGTCACAGTCCCTAACTGTTGGCAGGGAAGTGGGGAGTCTATGATCCTGATAATATCTCCTGCATTCAAGACCATTTCATTTTTTAAAATTATTTAATTATTTGTTTAATTATTTATTTATTAATTTTTGGCTGCGTTGGGTCTTCGTTGCTGCGCACTGGCTTTCTCTAGTTGCGGCAAGCAGGGGCTACTCTTCGTTGCGGTGTGCTGGCTTCTCATTGTGGTGGCTTCTTTTGTCGTGGAGCATGGGCTCTAGGCGCACAGGCTTCAGCAGTTGTGGCACGAGGGCTCAGTAGTTGTGGCTTGCAGGCTCTAGAGCGCAGGCTCAGTAGTTGTGGTGCACGGGCTTAGTGGCTCCACGGCATGTCGGATCTTCCTGGACCAGGGCTCAAACCCGTGTCCCCTGCATTGGCAGGCGGATTCTTAACCACTGCGCCACCAGGGAAGCCCCTGGACTCCTTATTTAAGTGACATCTGCGCTGGCCCACTGGTCTGAGAAACACCATTCCTGCCCTCACAAAGGTCATTGACACAGGAGAGGCAGACAGAAGAGCAGCCGGCTGGGGGAGTGCCTGGGGCACGTCAGTATGTGTCAGGTGGAAGCAGGCTTGAAAAGAGCTGGAGGACTTGACCACAGGGAGGAGCAATTCTTAGGGCAGAGAAAACAGCACGATGGGGGTCCCCAATACCTGGGGGGTCACCCCACCCCCAAGAAAACCCCCTTTTTAAGTCTTTTCACATCCTCTCAGCACCTGAAACCCAGGCCTGGAGGAAGGAGGAGGGCAGTGAGCCTGGGGGCGGGGGCACCCAGGGGTCACCCCTGGTCCTGCACATGCAGCAGGGCCAGTCATCTGTGCAGGGAGGTCGTGGCCGGAGCTGAAGCCAGCCCAGAAGCCTCAGCCGCGGTTTGATCAGGCTGAGATGATCTAGCAGTGTGGAAACCAGAAAACCTTCCAACGACATGGTCCTTCTGAGTATTTGGAGTCACAGATGCCTAAGAACCTCTATCAACAATTAGCTGTGGGGCTTCCCTGGTAGCGCAGTGGTTAAGAATCTGCCTGCCAATGCAGGGGACACAGGTTCGAGCCCTGGTCTGGGAAGATCCCACATGCCGCAGAGCAACTAAGCCCGTGAGCCACAACTACTGAGCCTGTGCTCTAGAGCCCACGAGCCATAACTACTAAGCCCGTACGCCACAACTACTGGATCCCACTTGCCTGGTGCCCGTGCTCCACAACAAGAGAAGCCACTGAAACAACGAAGAGTAGCCCCCGCTCGCCACAACTAGAGAAAGCCCGCGCACAGCAGCAAAGACCCAACGCAGCCAAAAATAAATAAATAAATTTTAAAAAAAAACAGCTGTGAATTAAAAAGAGACCAAACCCCTTGTTGTCCTGGAAGATATGATCTAGCAGAGGGTAAATGATAGAGTGCATTAGAAAGTGCCGGGAGGGACTTCCCTGGTGGTCCAGTGGTTAAGAATCCACCTTCCAATGCAGGGGATGCGGGTTTGATCCCTCGTCGGGGAACTAATATCCTACATGCCACGGGGCAGCTAAGCCTGCGCCACAACTACTGAGCCAACATGCTCTGGAGCCTGTGAGTCACTAGAGAGAAGCCTGTGCACCACAATGAAGATCCCGGGTGCAGCAGCTGAGACCTGATGCAGCCAAATAATAAATACTAAAGAAAGAAAGAAAGTGCTGGGAGTTATGGAGAGAAATAAATCAGCGGGGGATGGAGGGGCTCTGGTCAGATGTTTGTGGGTGTAAAGGGGAGGTCCAGGAGGCCTGGCTGGGATGGTGGCATTTGAGCAAAGGTGTGTAGGGAGGAGGGAGCAGCCTTGCTTCTCCTGGCCGGCACGTTCTCCTGGGGTGACCCACGTCACCGTATCATCTCCCTTTCTCACTCCCTGCACTGCTCAC
Source organism: Phocoena sinus (assembly GCF_008692025.1). Lineage (NCBI taxonomy): Eukaryota > Metazoa > Chordata > Mammalia > Artiodactyla > Phocoenidae > Phocoena > Phocoena sinus. The sequence goes on along the minus strand of NC_045772.1, from coordinate 6,652,573 downwards.
ATCGGGCAGCCTCCAGGGTCTGAGATTCTGTGACCTCCCTGAGACCCTGCAGCCCTTTTTTTTGTTTTTTTTAGCATTTATGCATGCATGCCTGCTGCGCCGGGTCTTAGTTGCGGCACGTGGGAGTTTCGTTGTGGCACACGGGCTTCTTAGTTGCGGTATGTGGACTCTTAGTTGCGGTACATGGACTCTTAGTTGCAGCATGCAGACTTTTAGTTGTGGCAGGCATGCGGGATCTAGTTCTCCGACCAGGGATCGAACCCGGGCCCCCTGCATTGGGAGCACGGAGTCTTATCCACTAAACCACCAGGGAACCTGGCAGCCCTTTCTTGAGAAGACATTGCCCAGGCGGGAACTGCTGGGTGTCCATCCTCATTAGGTGAGGCCAAGTTGCCCCCACTGGGACCGTGGCAGAGAACCCAGCTGGAGCTGGGACGACCCAGGCCTCTCAACCCCTCCAGCCTTTCTTTTTTGGCTCGATTTCTCTCCAACAAGTGAGGATGCGATCCTTAGCTCTTGGGCACTTCCTGGTGCTTAAAGATCCGAGTGAACATTTTAAGGTTCTCAGAGATGAGACTACGGTGCCGGGTGGGTGATTGTCCCACCGCCGTCATTCTGTGCAGCCCTCGGGATGGCCGGGGAGGCACCTGCATGGGCGTTCCTGTCCGTGGCAGGGTAGCTGTGGGCAAGCTCTGCTCTGGCTGAACCCCAAGAGGATGTTGGGGGTGGTCCCTGCAGGTCCAGGCTGAAGAAATGAGCCCTGGCTGCCCGGGCCCAGGGTCCCAGGGGAGCCGAGCTGAGTTCCCCCCCCCACACACACACCCTGACAGGCGGCGCTGAGGCCATGTCTCCATTGCTTCCTTCCAGGTCTGTTTCTGAACAGAGATCGGAGGATCACTAGGGTGAGTGCTACTGTCTTCCCACCCTTCACAGTGTGCCTGGCAGCTTCTTTCTTTTTCTTTTTTTATGGTAGTAAAACATACATAGTATGATATTTATGCTATATGTAAATTCTGTGCCCAGTAATCCCAATCCTAGATATGTACCCGGCAACAGTGTGTGCTGTGTGCTCCATAAGAATTGTATGAGAACATTCCTGGCAGTTTTATTCATCATAGCCCCAAAGTAGAAATCACCCAAATGTCCATCAACAATAGAATGCATAAACTGTTATACATTCATACAATGGAACACCACACAGGAATGAAAAAAGCACATTTACAGAGCAAAAGAAGCCCAAACCAAAAAAGAACACAATGATTCTATGTATATGAAGTTCAAAAAGTGGCAAAATTGATCTAGGGGGGTGCCCTTGGAGAAAAACCCTGAAGGGAGCCTGCTGGGTGCTGAGGGGTTCCAGGCCTTCATCCGGGTCATGGCTGCATGGCCGCATCCGTATGTCAGAGGCCATAATGGGCTGACACCCAGGTCTGTGGACTTTGCTGTAAGTTATACTTGAATTACAAAAGAAAAATACAGATCTGAGGATGTAAGTGGACTAGGAAAAGGAAGTCAAAGGAGAGATGGAGAGGAAGAGAAAAAAGAAGCCAGAGGGACTTCCCTGGTGGTGCAGTGGTTAAGAATCCACCTGCCAATGCAGGGGACACGCGTTTGAGCCCTGGTCCAGGAAGATCCCACATGCCACGGAGCAACTAAGTCCGTGCACCACAACTACTGAGCCTGCCCTCTAGAGCCCGCGAGCCACAACTACTGAGCCCACGTGCCACAACAGCTGAAGCCTGTGCGCCTAGAGCCCGTGCTCTGCAGCAAGAGAAGCCACCGCAATGAGAAGCCCGCACACCTCAATGAAGAGCAGCCCCCCGCTCGCCCGCAATTAGAGAAAGCCCGCGCGCAGCAACGAAGACCCAATGCAGCCAAAACATAAATAAATTAAAAAAAAAAAAAAAAAACGAGGCTGAGAAGCTGGGGTAGGAGGGGGTGAGGGGCAGTTCACGCCCGAGCTGAGTCCTGGCACCACCTCCTGTTAGCTGTTGACTGTGACATAGGGACTTAGCGTTTCTGATCCTTCGGGGAGGAGATAATGTGTGGCGAGTCTGGGTGCTCAGTAAATGCTCATTCATTGGGCCTCGTGGTTGATAGGGGGGCCTCTGCTTCTGGAGAAGCCCCTGAGGTCACTGTGGCCCGAGGAGCAGGAGGTGGCTGGGAGGGGTTAGGGCAGAACGACGACAGTAAGTGGCTGACCAGGCAGCTGTGTGCCTGTCTCTTCACAGGAGTCGTAGCTTCATCGTGATGCTGTAGCACAACGCGACAGTCAGTCTGTGTGGGAGCTCTCTTGAATTAACCCACTCAGTACACCCTCACTGAGCCCCGCCTCTGTCGCGCCGTGTGCCGAGAGCTGTGAGCACAGAAAATCCTGAGAGCTTCTGCCCTCAGAGGCTTCTTGGCCTGGAGCGGCACAGTCCAATAGAAGTATCATGTGAGCTCGTGTTAACATCACGTCTTCTAGTGGCCGTATGAACAGTGAAACAGGTGAAATCAACTTTAATAATATTTTCTAACTCAGTGTATCCAAGGTGTCACCACTTCAGCATGTAATCAACATAAAATATTGAGATATTTGACATTGTTTTCTTATACTAAGTCTTCGAAATCCAGTGTGCAGTTTACACCTACAGTGTGTCTCAGGCTGGACTAGCCCCACTTCAAGCTCTCAGTAGCCACAGATGGCGGATGGTTACCGTGTGGACAGTATAGACCTAGACCTCTTAAATGGTCGTAAGACGGGGAGGTCAGGGCTGTGATGGAGGCCAGCAGTGGCTGCGGGGACACCAAGGTGCACTTTCTGCACTGTGGCTTAAGCAGGTTTCTTTCTCATGGAAACAGTCGGTGGAGGTAAGTGGGCTGTGCTTGCCGAGAGTCCAGAGCCCAGGCTGGCTGGGCAGCGTTACAAGGCAGCCCGTGGACCAGGAAAGGAGGTGTGGAGGGGCCACGCCTCAGTCCCAAACCTAAGCCCAGAAGTAGCCCAGGTCACTTGTCTGCATTTAGTTGCATGGCCACACCTGGCTGAGGGGAGTCTGGGACATGTCTAGCTGGGCAGCCATGAGCCCAGGAAGAGGGAGAACAGATTTGGAGGTGGAGGGGGGAAGTCTCTGGCCTGAGGGAGTTAAAGCCCTCTGTTGAGGCAGTGATACAGTTGGGCAGTGGGCTTGGTCCTGTAACCGAGAGAGACCGGTTTCTGCCCCCCGGCAATGCCAGGGCCTTGTGGTGAGAATTCACTGGGGTTTTGTCTCTGCAGCCAGAGTATTACTTCAATTTCATCAGCAGGGAGCTGTTTGTGCATTCCATCAGGAAGCTGCAGGCCCGCGTCCTGTTCATCAAGTAAGTCTGAACCAAGCGCCCCAGAGGTGAGTGCCAGGAATCTCCAAGGTCTCCTAGTATGAGACCTCTCCACCATCTTTCTTGGGCAGCCCCCTGGCCGCTGGTGTGTGGAAGGCAGGCAAGGCAGTGGGAGGGCTTGGGCAGCTAGGGATGGGAAAGGACTGCACCGCACTTTTCAGCAGGTGTCTGTATCTGTGGGGGGCACACCCAGGTAAGGCAGAGAGACTGGCAGACACTGGAGTCTGCCCCTTGCCCTCCCCAGTCCTCCAGCCACCCCGGGCTCCTGACATCCCCAGGCCTACACTGCTCCTGTCTGCTGTCCTCCCTTCCCCCACCTGCTAGCCAGAAGCCATCCGCTGCCTCTGGGTGCCACAGCACAGTGAACATCCTTTGGTGTGGCTTAGGTGCCACCACCCACTCCACCGCAGCCATCCTGGACTGGCAGGAACTGTGACTTCCAGGGACACATCTGCCGAGCACAGGGGTTTAGAAGGCATGGACTCAATAGGGGCAGATCCAGACCACAGTGAGATACACTGCACACCCCTAGGATGGCCAGACTCTAAAAGTGAGACAAGTGTTGGTGAGGATGCGGAGAAACTAGAACCCTTGCATGCTGCTGTAGGATTGTAAACTTTTTTTTTTTTAAATGGCTGCATTGGGTCTTTGTTGCTGTGCATGGGCTTCCTGTAGTTGCGGCGAGCGGGGGCTACTCTTCGTGGCTGTGTGCGGGCTTCTCATTGTGGTGGCTTCTCTTGTTGCAGAGCACGGGTTCTAGGCGCGCGGGCTTCAGTAGTTGTGGCGCACGGGCTTAGTTGCTCCACGACATGTGGGATCTTCCCGGACCAGGGCTCGCACCCGTGTCCCCTGCATTGACAGGCGGATTCTTAACCACTGCGCCACCAGGGCCCCTGGTATTGTAGAATGGTGCAGCCGCTTTGGAAAAGTCTGGCAGTTTCTCAAGCCATTAAATTACCATGACCCAGCAGTTCCACTCCTAGGTGTGTTTCCAGCATCTGTGCACACAGCAGCATCTTTCATAATGAATAGTGTTGGAGGCAACCCATATGTCCATCAATGGACAGATGATAAGCAAAATATGCTCCATCCATACAACGGACTATTGTTCAGTGACAAACGGAATGAAGCACTGATACTATGACATGGATGGACCTTGAAAACATTAGGCTAATTGAAAGAAGCCAGTCACAGAAGTCCAGGTGGCATATGATTCCATTCATATGCAAGTCCAAAGAGGGAAACACACAGAGACAAGGCCGATCAGTGGTTGTGGAGGACGGGGAGCTCTATGTGGAAACTGTAGGTGCGGGACTTTTTGTTGTTGAGGTGATTCATTATGTTCTAAAACTGACAGTGGTGATGCTTGCACAACTCTGAATATACCAAAATCCATGGAATTGTACACTTTAAATGGGTGAAATTATCTCCATAAAGCTGCTAACAGAGAAAGAACGCACGGACTCTGACCCCGTTCAGATCCCAGCCCTGCCATTCAGTGGCTGTGACCGTGGCCAGGTCCCCTGAGATAAACCTGAATTGCTTCACTTAAGCAGGCCTCAGTGAGCTGTGAGTGCCTGCGGGGACTGAATAACTCAATCCTGAATTAAACCTGGGCTCCAAGGGACCCAGCGGTGGGAAGATTGGAGGGACGCCCAGGCCGGTCTCAGTCTCAGAGCCTGGAGCCCAGGGCTGGGGGAGAACATGCAAAGAGGTGGTTCCAGATGAACCTTTCTTCTCGTTTCCCAGAGCAACCCAAGGGTTTTACGATCTGAGGAGAGAGAATGATGCCAACACGGAGCTCGTGCTATTCGTGACCAGCTCACTGAGATCCACCCTGAAAGAGGTGGGTACGTAGAGCTCAGGGCAGCTGGGCTTCAGGAGGGGCTGCCAGGCCACCCCAGGCTCCAGCTCACCCCTCTCTTTTCTTGCACTGGGACCTCTGGTCTGGCCCTAGGTCTAACAGGTGACCCCCAGGAGCTACCAGGCCTCACTCCCTGCTGCGGTCCCTGGAGACCTGCGGTCACATATAAATCAGCGCAGAAAGCAGACTTCTCATTGGCAGAATCTCCTGGCTTTACTGTCCCCACATGTTCCCTGCGCCACACCCAACTCAGCACTGCCACAGTTTCCTAGGGTCCCACATGGGAACAGATGACCAGTCTCATCAGTGGGTGCTGGCCTCCCAGTTGGAGGGCTGGGACATGTGCTGTGACTTTGCCCTTTGCCTGGGTTCCTGGGAGCACCTGGCATTTTATGACCATCATCCACCATAAACACCTGACCCTGGGGCCTGTGCAGACGACTGGGTGTCACTAGAGGGAAGCCCGTGTGGCTGGCTGGCCAACTGCAGTGCCTTCCTGCCTTGTCGGCCTTTCTCCCGAGCAAGGGCGAGTTTGAAAGGCTGATGGTCTATTCTTTTTGCAAGTGGACCTTATTAGATGCTCAGAACCAGCAGCAGCCCCGACTACCAGCCCCCTCCCCAGCCTAGCTCTACAACTTCAGCTCAGAATGGCCTAGAACCCCAGGGTTTGGGCTCTTCCCTCCCAGACAGGCCTTTCTCACTGGTTTTGAGCCAGGCCCTGACACCCCCCAGGGGGTGCCGTGACTGGGGCCCGCGAGGCCACGGGTCAGGCACTGCCAAGGCTCCTGTGGTGGACACTTGGAACCACTGGGAGGCAGCAGGCCATGGGAAAGCCCCAGTGTGCCAGAGGGGCCCACAGAGCCCTCCACTGGGTCACCTCACCACGTGTCCCCTCCCTTCCCCAGAGGTTCCAGTACGTGCAAGTCCCCGGCAACCACTACGTCCACATGAACCAACCCCAGCACATGGCTGGTATCATCAGCTCCTTTTTACAGAGCAAGGAGAGGATCCCAGCCCACCTGTAGCCCTGGGCCAGGGGCTACAGACACCTGCTCAGCCCCAGACTCCCAAGCCCAGGCCAGGTGTGGTGGGGACAGGGCCCCCTGGTCCTGAAGACCAGCATGGCCAGAAGAGAATTCTGTGGCAGAGCTGGGGGGAGGACGGGGGAAGGGATACAAGATTCTGACACTAACATCTGTGACTTCAAGGGGGAGACGGTGTCTGGGTGTGGGAGTTACCTGTTTTGTGACTGCGTAGCAGGCAGAGGGAGGGGCTGGGATAGGCCCACCCGCCTTTTGTAGCCTTCTCTTGCGGCCCAGCTGGATGAAAAATAAAATGTTCTTGTATTCTTTCTGCGTTTGAGGCTGTCTCACTGCCCATGGGGCTTCTCCGTTAGGAGGAAGGGGAGAACACAGCAGACACTTAGCCTTGAGAGGAGAGTCCAGAGACAGGCTGGGGACAGAGCCCATGACAGGGAAGGAGCCACTTCCTGGGCCAGTGGCTTCCGGAGTCCAGGTCCTTGCGCCGGGCCCCAGGACTGCCGAAGCACAGGAACCAAGGGGTGACACTGTCCTGTACCCCACATCACGTGGGCTCAGATCTCTGGGGCTGACGTGTGGTCCCTCAGCCTGGGCACGGCCACTGAGATGAGTGTTGCAGGCCCTGTGTCCTCGCCGGCCACGCACTGCCACCCAGTCACCACCCCTCTCCACGGGGCCCGAGGGTGGGTGAGGCTCAGTAGGGTCGGAACTTGCGCTGGGCCCGCATCAGCTCGATCCTCTGCTTGTCCTCCTGGAACTTCTTGCGCAGCTGCGCGAGATCTGGGGCGAAAGGGGGTAAGACGAGACAGGGCCGGGATCAGATAGGCCGGGCGGAAGCTGCCCCCGCTGCCCCCGACTCGCGAGGGCAGCAGCCCCTCCCTCAGTCCCCACTCCCCGCTGGGGGCGCTCCGCAGGGCCGCCCCTCTCCCCCGTCGCCTCTGCGGTGGGAACTGGAACCAGACTGCAGCCCAGTCGGAGGGCAGAGGCTGAAGTGGAGCAGAAGGGACACCCGAGGTTTCAGGCGGAAAATTCACCAGGTCGAAGAGAAAGCAGAGAAAGCCAAAAGGCACTTGCCCCCTTACCACCCCGCCTCCAACACGCCCCCCAAGGTGAAGGAAGAAGGTTCTGGGGCTGCTGGGAGACTCCCGGGACACCTCTCCCAGCCCCTCCTCACGGCAGCTATCAGGCTGGGGACGGGCGTCAGGAATTAAGTAAGGGGCCTCCACCCCGAGACTGCCACAGAATTCACGCGGCGACTCCAGTCACCAAGGGTGACCGGGTCGGGACACCGGGTGTGGGGTTTTGAGCCCAAGGCGGGGAGGCTGGTGGAGGCCCCTGTCAGGCGGGGCCAGAGGAGCGCAGAGCGAAGGAGCAGTGGGCACGGTGTGGGCAGGAGCAGTGAGGCAGGTGAGGGCGCGGTGTGACCGGGCGGCGGGGTCAGGGCCTCCCCCGTGCAAGGCCAGGACCCTCTCCCGGGTCCACGGGGAAGCCGTCCTGCCAGCAGGAGACCAGGTGGCCCGGGCCGCGAGCTCGGCGTCATAGCCCCCAAGAGCAGCCACAGGTGGTCAGGGGCTCCCTCTGCGTGTGGCCACCCTCTGCGTGTGGCTCCTTGCTGGAGGCTGACAAGGGCCTGGAGGTGGGGCCTACATCCCAGGTGCCTGTGCAGCCTCAATACCCAGAGGCACCCGCAGCTGCCTCAGGAGCAACAGGGAGCCCACGACACAGGGACGCTGCCAGGCTGGGACTGTAACCCCAGAGCCTGTTAGGAAGTCTGCGCCCAAGAACACCCTACCCGCCCGCAGGCCTGGCGCCTGCCGTCAAGAACTCCGTGTCTCGCCAGGGCTGGCAGAGCGGCCACAAGACCGCGTTCACAGCCTGGGCGCCCAGGGCAGGGGGCCGAAGAACAGGGGCCTGGGGCGCGCCCTTACGCTCCATCTTGGTCTCGCGGTGCTGCCAGGCATAGAAGTTGAGCAGCTCCTTGCGTGCACGCTTCCGCTTCTCCCTCTCCAGCACCCGCAGGCTGGCTGCCTCCGTCCTCGGGAGCACCGGCCGCCGGCCGCGGCGGGTCACCTTCACCCAGCCCTCCTCGTCAGGGACCCCTTCCTCCTCCTTGGCCTTAGCCTCCTCCTGCAAAGAACGTGGCCCTGGGATGGGCAGGTGCCTGGGAGCCGCCCTGCAGCCCCAGGAGCACCTCACCTCCCCATCTCCGCTCTCCCTCCCGTGCCCAGGACCGCCCTGGCGCCGCACCCAGCACCGTGTGAGCGGCTGAGTGTGGGGGAAGGGCGGGGGGCAGACATGCCAACGCTACCTCCTCCTCCACCCTCGACCGTCCTTTCCCTAGAGACCATTCCGAGACTAGATGTTACCAGCCAGGAGGCCCAGGGCTCAGCAGAGAGAAAGGAGCCTGGACTCCACCAGCTGCCCATGCAGAAGCCCCACCTCAGCCATCTTCTCGTCGTACGTCTCCATGAACGTGTCCACCTCGACTCTCAGGGCCTCGGGGTCCGGCACCGAGTCTGCGTAGTCTCTGATCCACTCTGAGGGAGGAGGGAGCGAGAGAGACGGATTCCAGGCCCGCCCCTCGGGGCCCCGCCCAGGACCTTGCAGGCCAGGTGGGATCTTCTTGCACAGGCCGCAGGCAGGGAGACTCGTGGGCCAGGGTTCGGGGCGTGAGGAAGAGCCTAGTGGTGGCAAGCTGGGCCCTCACCTATGCCCACCCCGAGTGCCAAGCTCAAGCCTCCCACATCTGCTCTGAGGGCGAGGGGACACAGCAGACGCCAGCCCACAAAGCTCCCCTCCCCGACCCAGAGCCCTGGAAGGAGGCGCCCGCTGGCACCCGAGGTACTGACTGTGAATGCCGCTCTTCACAGGGTGACTCTCTGTCGAGACCAGCAGAGGGCCCTTCAGGGCCAAGGCAGCTGACACCCCACGTGGCTTCTGGAACACCACGTAGGCCACCTGGAACCCCTGGGAGGAGGAGAGATGTCAGTGCCGGGAGCCTTCCCATCCTCCCAGCCATCCCAGGCCTGGCCCAAGGGCTCCCCCCTGCCCTCAGCCTGACTTGTCGCGGGGCCGGGGGAGATGTGCTGGGCTGTTCCTGAACGTGAAGGTAACCAGGAGGTTGTTCTAATCCAGGGGAGGGGCGGCCACACTCCTATTTGTGCAACTTCTGCTAAAAATGACCCGATCCCACCTCTTCACCAGGGAGAGGTGAGACACTCAGGACTTTTGTTCCAGGTGTGGGAGGGACTCAGGGAAGAGCGTGTCTCCCTGGGCCAGGAGTGGACAGACAGATGGGGCGCTCACTAGTTCAAACTCCACTAAACAGGAGGAGGTGTGGACTCAAGGCACACAGGGAAACAAGGCCCAGGCCACCAAGCCTAAGAAAGAATCGACCTCAATGCGGGACGCAGCGGGTGGCTCAGGGAGGCCCCTTGGGCAGTGAGCAGAGATGCCCCTGACCTTTCACCCAGGACAATGGAAAGAGCCAGACAGGACACGGCAAATCTGGGAAAGGAGTGGAAGCTGTTTACCTGACAGCCCTCCTAGACCACACAGGCCAGGACTGGCCTGAGCACAGGGAACGCTTGCAAGTCCCACTGCCACCCCTGACACCACCTTCCCCTTACACACTGGGGACACTGCCCTAGCCCGACCCACACCATCATTCAAGCAGACCCCTGTAGTGGAGGCTTACAGGAACTGGCTTGGGGTGAAAGAACTTTGACTTTGGCTCCTTTGGGCTCTCAGCAAGATCCGGCTTCTCCTGTAACTCCACCGACTGGACAGGGCCGCAGGGGGACAGCAGGCGGGACAGGCACTCCTGCCGTGGCCGGAGAGAAGCACAGTATGAGCGGCTACAGGGCCTTTCTGGAGCCTCCCTCTGCCCTGGGCAGCACTGCCAGGGGACCGGGTCCCAGAAGGTCTCGGAGTCCAACCTGGGGGCGTGCACAGACGGCCTGGGCAAGCCACCACCTCCTCAACACAGAGGTCACAACCCTGGCCCCCCATGGCCCCAGACAGCAACCTTGTGAATTTTCATGTTCAAAGCTGTGGGTAAAAAGTCCATTGGCCGGGGACTCGGGAGGGAGGACACAGAGGTGAGACAAAATTCAGGTATAAGCTTTTCAGCTTTATGACAGGACCCTGCTAGAAGCACGTGCCCAGGATACGCTTGGTCTGTTCCTGAAAGGGATTTCTCCGTTTGAAAGTGAATGATCCGGGACTTCCCTGGTGGCGCAGTGGTTAAGAATCCGCCTGCCAGTGCAGGAGACACGGGTTCGAGCCCTGGTTTGGGAAGATCCCACATGCTGTGGAGCAACTAAGCCCATGCACCACAACTACTGAGCCTGCGCTCTAGAGCCTGCGAGCCACAACTACTAAAGCCCACGTGCCTAGAGCCCGTGCTCCGCAACAAGAGAAGCCACCGCGATGAGAAGCCCGCTCACCGCAACTAGAGAAAGCCTGCGCGCAGCAACAAAGACCCAACGCAGCCGAAAATAAATAAACAATAAAATAAATTTAAAAAAAAAAAAAAGTGAATGATCCGTAAAGTAGGAGTGGGTTCTCAACTTTTTTAAAAAATTATTATAAGAACAGGTGGGGACATTTTTACTTTTATTCTGAGTACTCTGATTTTATACGAAAACCAACTAAGCTTTACTACCTGAATCAGCCATTGAAAAAGAGTTAAATCTGGGAATTCCCTGGCTGTCTAGTGATTAGGGCTCCATGCTTCCACTGCAGGGGGCACCGGTTCAATCCCTGGTTGGGGAACTAAGATCCCACGTGGCGCAAGGCACAGCCGGAAAAAAAAAAAAAGAGTTAAATCTACTCCGTTGGAATCAGGATGCTGGTTATCCTTGGTGGGGGGAGGGGCATGACGGGACTTCTGGGGGTGGGGTGATGTTCTGTTTCTCCACCTGGGTACTGATGACACAGGTTTACTCGGTTTGTGAAATGAGTGAGTGCTACACTTGGGTCCAGGCCCTTCTCCACACATACACTAGTCTTCAGGAAAGGTTAAAAATGACACCCTCTCCTCTCACTGTTACTTTTTCTCTTTAACTGTAGAGGAATCTTTTAGAAATTAGTATTTCTTTTCTGTAAAAAAACATCGAAAATCCAGCAATTCCCTTAGTTTCTCTTCTGTAAAATAATGAAATACTAAATTTAACAGCTTTTGTGAAAAAAAATTAACAGACATGTCTGCATAGTAGACTCAGAGGTAATTTTATTTTCTTCTACTTTTCCTATTTTTTACTATGGACATGTATCAGATTTTTATTTTTTTTAACATTTACTTATCTATTTGGCTGTGCTGGGTCTTAGCTGCGGCACGAGGGATCTTCGTTGTGGCATGCAGACTCAGTTGCAGCATGCGGGATCTAGTTCCCCAACCAGAGATCGAACCTGGGCCCCCTGCACTGAGAGCACGGAGTCTTAACCACTGGACCACCAGGGAAGTCCCGTCCCTCAATTTTTTTAAAAAAAGACAATGATTATGTTGTCAGATGTCACACAAGTAGTTGGCACAACTTTCACAATACTCAAGAAAAATGTTTGAGAACATGTGTCTCTGTCTTCGTATGGAATTATGGTAGACAGAGACAGTTATGCATCGATCGCTTTAAGCAACAGAACATTTCAGCTGTATTATTAACAGTACCTGCAATGGACATGTATCAATTTTATAATCAGGGGAAAAAAATACTAACTCAAACAATTCTGGGTAACATACAAAAAGCTCTGGGTTCCCTAGAGAATTATATTTTTTACAACACACCTTTAAAAGGCCAATCTCCTGTCACAAGAGAGGCAGCCTTACAGATACCACCCCTCAGGGCTTCAGTTAGCTGTTTCCACTGCACCACTAAGGACTCGGTGGGGGGCCCGTAGGAGCCCAGTTCTGCCTGGAGCCCCCGCCCCAGGCTCAGGTTCCCTCCCAGACACCAGTTTACCTCTGTGCAGTATGGGGGCACATTGAGGACAAAAAGGGTCCGTTTCTGAGGCCAGGAAGACTTGGTGCCTTCTCGAACTTTGTGCTCTCTCACATAGAGGTAATGAGAAGACTGCTGCTTTTCAGAGAATTTGATGGGAACGGCTGGAAGGAAAATGGGGGCGGGGAGGGACAGCATGAAAGTCAGGTTCAGTCTGTCCGTTTCCAGTCCTGTGTGTCTGTCTGTCCATCCATCCTTCACTGAGCCCTTCCCTAGGCAAGGCCTGTGCAGGGTATTATGCAGGCTGGGAGGGTGAACAGACAATCTGCCCAGAAAGGGCTCCCAAGCTTGCAGGAGAGAGAATGTGAACAGGATGCGAAAGGAGAGAAGTTCCAACTCCGCTGCTCTTGGGGTAAACAGCCAAGTCCTTACCGTGGCCGCCTCTGCAGCCTCTTCTCACCCCACCCTCCCCCCTCCACACCACATGCTGGCCCCTCCGGCCTCCTCTCTGTTCCTCCAATAAGCCAGGGCCTCACACATGCTCTCCCCTTCCTGAAACATCAACCCTCGTCCTTCCACCCATCCTTCAGGTTTTCACTTCACTTCCTCAGGAGAGCCTTACACGCCAGGTTAGATCCACCTGCTCTGCGCCTTCTTACCTTCTCTCATGGTCTCTATGTCTCTATTTGTGTGATTTTTTTTTTTTTTTTTTTTGGCCACACCATGGCATGCGGTATCTTAGCTCCCCGACCAGGGATCGAACCCGTGCCCCCTGCAGTGGAAGCACGGAGTCCTAACCACTGGACCGCCAGGGGAGTCCCTTGTGCGATGATCAGGATGATAGCTGGCATTCCCATAAACTTTAACCCTCATCAAGCTAAGGACGGTTCTGCTTTTCTCACCACCTTCTTCAGAGCACTGTGAGGATACAGTTGCAACCCCTGCGCTCAGGAAGCTCACATGGTGAAGGGAGAAAAGGACAAGTAAGCATGTAACAAGGTCGTATCAAATAGGAAGGAAACACACAGAGTGAAGTAGTGCAGGGTGATGGGTGGCAGAAGCCTGAGGACAGGCCATCGATGGGGACCAGCTCTTCGAGGAAGAAACATTAAAGCTTAGACCAGAATGACAGGAAGCCGCGTAACAGCGCAGAGCTGTCTGAGGAAGAAGACCCAGTAAGTCACAAAAACGCTGAGGGTGTAAAGAGCTTGTTGCCTCAGAGGAACAGAAAGACAGAGCTGTAGGTTAGCAGGAGCCAGGCTATGCGGGGCCACGCAGGTCAATGGTGGGAAGTGTGGATTTTGTTTTAGGTGCTAACTTTAGCCTCTGGAGGGAGTTCAGTGGGTATGGGCGTGTGAGGCAAGCTCTGATTTAAATCTGACTTTAGAAAGAACATTCTGGCTCCTGGGTGGAAAACGGAAGGCAGGAGAACCAGTGCGGAGGACACAGGCCAGGTGAGCGCTGAGGGGGCTGGACTAGGAACTGCAAAGGGGAGCTGGTAAGCGGACGGGCGCACCTCAGGGGGAGAGTGTAGACGGACGCGGGTTCGCCCTGGGAGAGTGTAGACAGGGGTGGCTTCACTCAAGGGAAGCGTTAACCAAACTAGGCTCGTCCCGGGCGAGTGGAGCTAGATGGGAACAGGGCGCCGCGCGGGTCTTGGGGGGCCCCGGGCCTCACAACCTTCCGGGCCTCATGTCCAACTGTGTGGCTGCTCCTGGGGGCCCAGAGCCACTGCCGACCCCGAGCCTCCTCCCGACGAAGCCTGGCCATCCCCCGGCCCCGCGTCCCGCAGCCCCTCACCTGAGTAGCCCGGCGGGCTCAGAATCCCCTTCTCAGACTCCCGCGCCGCACGCTTCCTCCCGCGCGCCACCATCTTGCCAACCGGAAGCCGCGGCGGCCGCTGGGAGTTGTAGTTCGGCGCAGGGAGCCGTTTCCGTGACGACGGCGCCGCCTGGGGGCCCCGCCCCTCGGTTCCAGGCCCGCCTATCCCGGCCCCTACTCCCCGACCCCCCCGCCCACTCCCTCCCGCCGTCCTCCCAGGGCGCCACCTTCATTTGCTCGGATTAAAGTCTGCGCGTGAATGTGGGGGTAAATTCCGTAGAGCTGGGCCGCTCACGGGTGCGACCTCTACTTTCCGTTCATTCATTAATCCATTCCACAAATAGCAGTGAATACTCCTGGCACTGTCCTCAGCGCTAGAGATACAGGGGTGAAATAAAATAGAGCCTTCCCAGAGTTTATTTTCTAACGAGGGAAAGAAACTATGACCACAGGGACTTCTCTGGTGGTTCAGTGAGTAAAACTCTGCGCCCCCAATGCAGCAGGCCCAGGTCCAATCCCTGGTCGGGGAACTAGATCCCGCATGCATGTCACAACTAAAGATCCCGCATGCCGTAATGAAGACCCGGCGCACCCAAAAATAAACAAATAATTTGAAAAATAATAATAATAAAAAAGAAACCAGTAAACATCTAAGAAGCAACATATAAAGCACACGCAGCAGTGCAAAGTGCGGGGAGTGTGGTGAGAGAAGGTGTTGTCATTTTAAGTAAGACGAAGCCCTCATTGAAGTGACATTTGAACAAAATACTGAAGGAGGTGGGGGAGCAGGGCGTTCAGGTGAAGAGATTCTGGGCAGAGGGAACTGGCGAGGGGCCCTGAGGCTGGAGCCTACCTGGTGTAGTAGAGACATAGCGGAGAGCACAGTGAGCCAGAGGAAGAATCGGTCAGGGGGCAGGGGGCTTGGTGGGTCAGGTAGGATCAGGTAGGCCACTGGAAGCACTTTAACTGTTACTCTAAGTGTGATGGGGGCCACTGTGGGATTTTGAGCAGAGAGGAGTCACTGTATTACAGTTAGACTGTGGGGGGCAAGGGCAGCAGCGGGGCTGTTTAGGACACCATCGCAATAATCTGGGGGAAAGATGATGGCTTGGTCACCAAGGAAGTAATAGTGGAGGTGGTGAGAAGTAGTTGGATTCTGGGTATGTTCTGAATAATTCCAATGGGATTTGATGACCGATCGGGTATGCAGTGTGAGAAAAAAGAGAGATCCAGGACTACTGCCAGGTTTCAGTGTCTGCGCAACTAGAAGAACGGTGTTGTCATTTACTGAGATGGGAAGACTGTAGGAGAGGTGGGCTTGGAGCAGGAAAGGGTGGGCAGATCTGGACTTTGCTGTGGACCACGTTGAGATGCCCATTAGACATCCCAGGGGAGAGGTCAGGTGGGCAGAGAGATATGAAACTGAAGATCACAGAAGAGGTCTGACTTGGGAAATACATGTGGGAGCTGGTGATGTACAGATGTTATTGAAAGCTGTGAGAGAGGGTGCCATCACCCAGGGAGTGAATGTAGACAGAGGAGAGAAGTCCAAGGACTCTATTTATCCGATGACCAAAGGCCCACTCAGACCATGTACCCAACTCCCCTTGAAATTTCCAGTATTCCCCTTGTCCCAGTGTACGGTTACTTCTTGGAAGGGGCTGTGGGTCCCTTTGGGGAAGGCCTGGTGGAATTGCTACTACAAATGTTTGCTCTGGCATTATAGCATTCTTCTCAAGGGAACCCAGCCTCCCTTTCAATCAGTGACCTCTGGGTCTGAGGACTGACTTGGGCCTGGAAACTGGATGAGGGGTTGAGATTCTTCCATTAGCAGCTGGCGTTAGCCTCCTGTTTACTTGTTTTCCATCTTTCTTTGATGATAAAAGTCAAGAAATATCATGGTTGCCATAGTCCCTGGGAATACCATGGTCTGCGAGCCATCAGCACAGAACCCTGCAGGCCCACGCTCCCTGGCCGCCGCTTGGCCTTGCTCCCGTTCTGGTAGTTACATCAACCCCAGCCTCTGCTCTCTGGAATCCTGTCATCCCCACTGACCTCTGGGAGCCCAGCTCCAAGGTACTGTCCACCCCTCTGGCCTCAGAGGCAGCCCCCCGAGCCCCCTGTGGCATCAGTGCTCCTCACTCGTGCATCCCTTGTGCTTGAGTGAAGGCAGCTCCTGTGGGCCCTCTGAGCATGCAGCCAGCTGGGTTCTCTGGTCTTACGTCCACCTCTGAGCCTTTTGGTCCCTTCTCAATACCCTGACAAGATTGTCCTGTTACCTCCCTCTTATTTAGTGGGGCCACCAGTTCTTCCACACTTCAAGGAGCCATCTCAGTGGCATATCAGGACTGGCTCCAGGGGTCTTGCCAGATCACATCCTGAGCCTCGGGGGAGTGGCTCCATGTCTGTAAACTCTCCCTCACCCAACCTAATATTCTGCTCTCTTCCCACCGGAGCCCTCAAGACCCACCTTGGACATGGTCTTGTTCTGCTGGCACATCTCGGCCAGTTTCTGCAGCCAGTGTGGGGAATCATCTCAATTCTCTCATGGCAGGGGCAGGACTCTCCCAGTTGGGCTGTGGGGAGACTCGATCATAATTATTGGTCCAGAAGCAAAGAGGGAATTTAGGGGAGCAGATCTTGAGGAGGGAAAGCATTGCTTCAAGGCTTCTACCTTAGGGGGTGTATTAGGGCTCTCCAGAGAACCAGAACCAGTAGGATATAGAGATAGATAGATAGATAGATAGATAGATAGATAGATAGAAGAGATTTATTATAAAAATTGGCTCATGTGATTATGGAGGCCAAGAAGCTCCATGATCGGCTGTCTGCAAGCTGGTGGTTTGGTTAAGTCTGTGTGTGGAGGTCTGAGAACCAGAAGCGCGTATGTCTGAGGGCAGAAGAAGATGGATGTCCCAGCTCAAGCAAAGGGAGCCAATTTACCCTTCCTTTGCCTTTTTGTTCTGTTTGGGCCCCCAACAGACTAGGTGATGCCCACTCACACTGGTGAGGGCCATGTCTTATCCAGGCTACCAATTCAAATGCTGATCTATACTGGACACACCCTCACAGACACACCCAGAAAGAATTTGTTTACCAGTTACCTGGGCTCCCTTATCCCTGTCATGCTGACAGACAGAATTAACAATCACAGGGAGCTCCCTGCTGGCCTAGTGGTTGGGATTCTGGGCTTTCATTGCTGGGGTCCAGGTTTGGTCCCAGGTCAGGGAACTGAAGTCCCGCAAGCCTCATGGGAAAGAAAAAAAAAAAGAATTAACCATCACAGGGGGGACTTTGCGTGGTCTCCAGGTAAGAGGCTGCTATTCTTAAGCAAGAGGGAATGGGCCACTTCTACTGGCTCAGGGGGTTAATGGGAATCTGGGGTTCAAGATCCTTAAGCCCATCTACCAGATGTCCCCCTGCTAGGTTTCAGTGTCCCACTCCTTCCCTTCTGTGACCACGACTGGAGCACAGGCTTTAGCAGAGTCATCTTTTTGGCCTGCTTCAGAACTCCACTCTTCTCAGGCAGGTTCTGGGCCTTCACCAGTACAGGCTGCAGTAGACAAGAGTCTTTAAACACTGATATTGAAACCTCCTGGCTTTCACACTGGGCCATGGATTGATAAATGTCTGTCCTGAGCCTGTTATTTTCTCCCTCAGCACATCATTGCCACTTAATAATAATCAAGTTCACTTTCCATATAAATTACCATTGCCCCATGTATCTCAAATGTTAGAGACATTGCCTAAGCCAGTGTACCCCTTCCCCAATGTGCCCCATCCCAGGGCAGAAGAGATGAGTCTTAGTAATTATGAGATTCAGCATGCCAAGTGTTATCACAACAAGTTTCAGCTAGCTATTGCTGCATAACAAATTTCCCCACAACTTAACTGCTCAAAACAATAGCTGTTTTATTACCTCTCATGATTTTGTGGGTTAGGAATTTGGGCCAGGTGATTCCTTTGCTCCATATGGCATTGACTGACGTCATTCAGTTTGCATATGGTCTGGTCTGAAGGGGCCAAGTCAGGTTCACACATATGTGGCATCTTAGCAGGGATGGCTGGAAGGCTGGGCTCACGTGGGACTGTCAGCTAGAGCACCTACCCATGGCTTTCCCAATATATGGTCTCAGTAGTGAGTCTTCATACGTGGTGGCTCAAGGCCGCCAGAGGGTGTTCTGGGGGTAGGAAGTGGGGAAGTGGCCAACCTTTCAAAGTCTGGGGCCAGAAGCTGGCTGAGTCATGTCTGGTCAAAACAGTTACAGAGGGAGACGCAAGAGGGAAGAGATATGGGAACATATGTATATGTATAACTGATTCACTTTGTTATAAAGCAGAAACTAACACACCATTGTAAGGCAATTATACCCCAATAAAGATGTTAAAAAAAAAAAAAACAGTTACAGAGCCTACTCAGATTCAGGAGGGGCACAGACCCCACCTCTTGAAGGGAAGAGTGTCAAATAATTTGCAGCTATCTTTAATCCACCATAATACCTACTCCAGTTACTGTCACCAACTGGATCTTTGTTGCCATCTAGCTGTTGAGCCTTCCAATTCCAGAATCTAATTCTGAGTATCTATTTCTTAGACACCCTTCTGGTACCAATTGTTCTAGAGTGGGTTCTTCCAGAAGCAGACCTTGGGACAAGGATTCAGGCGCAAGTAGTTTATTTGGTAGGTGATCCCAGGAGACACCACTAGGGAATTTAGTGCATGGCTGTAAGTTCCAACACTCCATCTTGAGTAGACTGATAGCTTTGCCTCCTCTTCCCTCCTTAGCCTTTGAAATCCAGGATTTAAGTCCTTGTATCAACAAATACCTGTAGGGTAGCTATAGCTTCACTGCTAACTTAACATTCCAATATCTAGATTCTTCATTTTTGTGCCTGGAGATATTCCTTATTTTCACAGGTGTACAGCACTAAAAGGAAGGTTGTTATATGAAGAGTTTCTAGATGTTTTGTAAGGAGAGGGTTTTCCATATGACTTAGTTCTGCTTATTGCCGGAAGCAAAGGTCCTATTTTTTCAGCTTCATATGATCTCTGGGAGATTTTTTCTAAAGATGGCTGCCAACAATTCCTCCCATTCCTGTAAATACCTGCCACTCCTTTCATCAAGAGCTGGAGGCTATGTCCCCACTTGAATCTGGCCAGTCTTGTGACTTGCTTTGACCAACAGATTGTGACAGAAGTCATATACTGGGGTTTTCAAGCCCAGGATTTAAGCTTGTAGCCTCCAACCTCCTGGGATCTAGCCATATAAAGAAACTTGACCTAGACTTCTGAGAGAGACCACATGGAGAGAGGGAGGCTGCCAGCTGAGTCGTGTGAATTAAGTTGTATCAGTTGTTCTAGCCCCAGCTGTACTGATGGAATGAAGCTGTAGGAGTGAACCCCACTAACACCATGTGGCGGAGAGACGAGTCATCCCTGCTAAGCCCTGCCCAAGTAGCAGAATACTGAGAACATAAATTATTCTTGCTGTTTTAAGTCACTACGTTTTTCATAACAGCTTTATTGAGATATAATTCACATACCATAAAACTCGCTGTTTCAAAGTATGTAATTCGGTGGGTTTTAGTACGTTCACGAGGTTGTGCCACCATCACTGCTATCTAATTCTAGAACATTTTGAGAATCCTAAAAAGAAACCCCATATCCATTACCAGCCACCCAGTCTTCTCCTTCTGCCTTCAGCCCCTGGTAACCACTAGTCGCTGTGGACTTGTTTATTCTGGACATTTCATATATATGGAAATGTACAATATGTGGTCTTTTGTGACTGGCTTCCTTTGCTTAGCATAATTTTTTCAAGGTTCATCCATGTTGCAGCATGTATCAGTACTTCATTCCTTTATTTAAAATTGTGGTAAAATAAACATAAAACTTACCATTTTAATCACTTTTAAGTGTACAATGTAGTGGCATTTGGTACATTCACATTGTCGTGCAACTGTCCCCATTATCCACCTCCAGAACTTTCTCACTCTCCCAAATTTAACGTCTGTACCCGCTTTCCCCTTTTCCCAGCCCCTGTTAACCACTATTCTACTTTGTTTCTATGAATTTGACTACATTAGGTACTTCATATAAGGTCCTCTTACATCTTATTTCACTTACCATGTTTTCAAGGTTAATTAATGTTGTAGCATGTATCAGAAGTTCCTGTCTTTTTAAGGCTGAATAATATTTCATTGTATGTATATACCACATTTTCTTTATCCATTCATCTGTCAATGGACATATGGGTGTTCCTACTTTTGGCTGTTATGAATAATGTTGATATGAATATTCATGTACAAGTTTTGTGCAGACATGTTTTAATTTCTGTTGGATATATATCTAGGAGTGGAATTCCTTGGTTATAATGGTAACTCTATGTTTAACTTTTTGAGGAACAGCCAGACTGTTTTCCAAAGTGACTGTCCCATTTTAAAATCCCACCAGCAATGTATGAGGTTTCCAAGTTCTCCACATCCTTACCATGACTTGTTATTATCTATCTTTGATTAGAAGTATCTTACTGGAAGGTACTGTACTGAAGTGGTATCTTACTGGAGTTTGATTTAATTTCCCTAATGACTAATGAGGTTGAGCATCTTTTCATGTGCTTGTTGGCCATTTGTGTATCTTTTTTTTTTCTTTTGAGAAATGTCTATTCAAATCCTTTGCTCATTTTGGGAGGTTATTTGTCCTTTTATTTTTATTATTTTAAACTATATATTTATTTATTTGGCTGTGCTGGGTCTTGGCTGCAGCACGCAGGATATAGTTCCCTGACCAGGGATCAAACCTGGGCCCCCTGCATTGGGAGCACAGAGTCTTAACCACTGGACCACCAGGGAAATCCCAGTCCTTTTATTGCTGAGCTTCCGTTATTCATCTTTTCTGAATACAATTCCCTCATCAGATATATGATTTGCAAACATCTTCTCCTATCTCCTGTGAGTTGTCTTTTCACTTTGTCAAAGGTGTCCTTTAAAGCACAAATTTTTAAATTTTGATGAAATTTATTTTTTGTGGATATCCAGTTGTCTGCACCATTGTTGAAAAGACTATTCTTTTTCCTCACTGGATTGTCTTGGCACCCTTGTCAAAAATTGATTGACCAGGGGAATTCCCTGGTGGTCCAGTGGTTAGGACTCCACGCTTCCACTACATGGGGCACTGGTTCGACCCCTGGTCGGGGAACTAAAATCCTGCAAGCCACCAGACGCAGCCAAAAAAAAAATTAATTTACCGGATATGTGAGGCTTACTTTTGGACTCTCCACTGCATTCCATTGATCTATATGTCTATTCTTATACTAGTACCATACTTTTTTTTTTTTAATTTTCTCTTGGGCTTCCCTGGTGGCTCAGTGGTTAAGAATCCGCCTGCCAATGCAGGGGACATGGGTTCGAGCCCTGGTCCGGGAAGATCCTACATGCCACGGAGCAGCTAAGCCCTTGCGTCACAACTACTGAGCCTGCACTCTAGAGCCCGTGAGCCACAACTACTGAGCCCGCGTGCCTAAAGCCTGTGCCCTGCAACAAGAGAAGCCACCTCAGTGAGAAGCCCATGCACCGCAACGAAGACCCAACACAGCCAAAAATAAATAAATAAAATAAAATAAAATTTTTTAAAAAAGGAATTTTCTTCCGTTTTCAATACTTTCTATACTTTAATAGTTGGGGTTTTTTTTTTTGGGCCACGCCACACGGCACGTGGGATCTTAGTTCCCCAACTAGGGATCAAACCTACATCCCCTGCATTGGTAGTGTGGAGTCTTAACCACTGGACCAGCAGGGAAGTCCCATTACCACACTGTCTTGATAGCTTTGTACTTAAATTTTGAAATCAGGAAGTGTGAGTCCTTCAATTCTTTTTCAAGACTGTTTTGTCTACTCAGGGTCCCTTTAACTTCTTTAAAAATATGTTTTATAGTTTTCAGACTATGCGTTTAACCCTTGTTATATTTATGTATAAGTATTCTAACACTTGTTACATTTATGTATAAGTAGTTTAGTCTTTTTGATTCTATGCTAAGTGGAATTGTTTATTTTCTTGTGATTTTTAGATTTTTCATTGCAAGTGTATCGATATCCTGCAACCTTGCTGTGTTTATTAGTTCTAGTTGCCTTTTAGTGGATTACTTAGCATTTTCTATCTACAAGACAATGCCATCTACAAATAGAGATGAATTTACTTCTTTCTTTTCAATCTGATGTTTTTCCCCCCCCCACTGAACCCCCTGGCTAGAACCTCCAGTACAAAGTTAAGTAGAAGTGGTGAAAGTGGACATCCTTGTCTTGCCTTTGTTCTTAGAGGGAAAGCTTTCAATCTTTAACCCAGGGATTATTGATTCCACTGTGACCAAGGAGGTTGTATGGTCTCAATTCTTTCACATTTGTTGACTTTTGTTTTATGGGCCAGGATATGGACTATCTTTGTATACATTCCATGGATATTTGAAAAGAATGTGTCTTCTTTTGTTGGGTGAGGTATTCTATATTAATTGGATCATGTTGGTTGATAGTGTTGTTAAGTTCTTCTACATCCTTACTGGTTTTCTGTCCAGTTGTTCTACCTATTGTTAAGAGAGAGGTGTTGAAGTCTCCAGTGGAAGTGTGGATTTGCTATTCTTCTTTCAATTCTATCAGTTTTTGTATCAGTTTTGCAGCTCTGTTGTTTCGTAAATACATATTTAGGATTGTACCTTCTTGGTGGGTTGACCCTTTTTTCATTATATAGTGTCCCTCCCTGTCCCTGGTAACTTTTCTTTGCTCTGAAGTCTAATATATCTGATATTAATATACCTACTTCTTTTTTGATTGTTTGCATGATATATTTTTCTATCCTTTTACTTTCAACCTTATAGTTATATTTGAAGTGAGTTTCTTGTAGATAGCATGTAGTTAAGTCACACTTTTTCATCCACTTTGCCAATCTCTGTCTTTCAATAGATATATTTAGACCACTTGCACTTAATAGAATTAGTGATGTTAGGGCTTGAGTCTCCCACCTTTTTTGTTTTCTGTTCTTTTCTTTTTTCTGCTTTCCTGTGGGTTACTTGAATTTTTTTTTGAATTCCATTTTGATTTATCTATAGTGTTTTGGGGTGTATTATCTTTTTTTAGAAGTTGTTCTAAGAATTACATCAAATACACATAAGTTACCACAGTATACTGTTGACATTTTATCAATGTTGTTGACATTTCTAAGTGCAGAAACCTTCCTTCTCTTGATATCCCTTAGTACTTCCCATTTATAAAGTAATTGTTTTAAATATTTCCTTTACATCCATTGAGAACATCAATTTTATAATTTTTGCTTCAACCATCAACCATAATTTAGGAAACATAAAAGAAGGAAAATATTTACCCAAGTTTCACTATTTCTGCTGTTCCTTCTTCCTTCCTTTTTGATGCTCCAAGTTTTCTTCTTTTATTTTCTCCTTTATGTTCAGAGCTCTTCTTTAGCCATTCTTTTTTTAAAATAAATAAATAAATTTATTTATTTTTGGCTGTGTTGGGTCTTCATTGCTGCGCACGAGCTTTCTCTAGTTGTCGCGAGTGGGGGCTACTCTTTGTTGCAGCGCGCGGGCTTCTCATTGTGGTAGCTTCTCCCGTTGCAGAGCATGGGCTCTAGGCATGCAGGCTTCAGCAGTTGTGGCTCGTGGGCTCAGTAGTTGTGGCTCGTGGGCTTCAGTAGTTGAGGCGTGGGCTCTAGAGCACAGGCTCAGCAGTTGTGGCGCACGAGCTTAGCTGCTCCGTGGCATGTGGGATCTTCCCGGACCGGGGCTCGAACCCGTGTCCCCTGCATTGGCAGGCAGGTTCTCAACCACTGCGCCACCAGGGAAGCCCTAGCCATTCTTTTAGGGTAGGACTGCTGGCAACAAATTCTCCCAGTTTTCCTACATCTAAGAATGTCTAAGTCCCCTCTACGTTCTGAAGGATATTTTTCACTTGATATAGAATTCTCAGTTGACAATAATTTTCTTTCACTACTTGAAGTGTGCCACTTCCTTCTGGCCTCATGGTTTCTGATGAGGAATCTCCTGTCCCTTTATAGGTAAGATATCATTTCTCTTTTGCTGCTTTTGAGATTCTCTTTTCTTTAGTTTTCAGTTTAGCTGTGATGTGTCTTGGTGTGCATTTCGTTAGGTTTACCTTGTTTAGGCTTCTCTGAATTCGCAGGGCTATTTTTTCTTTTTTTAATCTTTTGGCCATGCTGCGCGACATGTGGCATCTTATTCCCTGACCAGAGATTGAACCCACGCCCCCTGCCTTGGAAGCGTGGAGTCTTAACCACTGCCAGGGAAGTCCCATGCAGGTTTTCATCTTTTGCCATTTCTGGGAAGCTTACAGCCATTCTTTCTTTCTGTTTTTTTTTTTTTTTTTTTTTTTTTGCCATGCCACATGGCTTGTAAGATCTTAGCTCCCCAACCAGGAATTGAACCCAGATCACAGCAGTGAAAGCCCAGAATCCTAACCACTAGGCCACCAGGGAACTCCTGACAGCCATTACTTCTTCAACTGCTTTTCAGCCCCACCCTTACTTTTCTCCTTCTGGGACTCTGATGACACAGACTTTAGACTTTTTGTTTTAGTACCATAGATCCCCATAGTCCTTCATTATTATTTTTTAAGTCTATTTTCTCTGCTCTTCAGGCTGGGTAGTTTCTATTGTTTTAACTTCAAGTTCACTGATTCTTCTCCATTTGCAGGGGGGGCGGTAATTGTATTTTTCAACTTTATTTGGCTGCACCGCACAGCTTGTGGGATCCTAGTTCCCTGACCAGTGATAAAACCCACAGCCCCAGCAGTGAGAGAGCTAAGTCCTAACCACTGGACCTCCAGGGCATTCCCTGTATTTTTTTTTTAAATACATTTTAAAAATTTATTTATTTTTGGCTGTGTTGGGTCTTTGTTGCTGCACACGGGCTTTCTCTAGTTGCCACGAGCAGGGACTACTCTTCGTTGCGGTGTGCAGGCTTCTCATTATGGTGGCTTCTCTTGTTGCGGAGCACAGACTCTAGGTGCGCAGGCTTCAGTAGTTGCGGCATGTGGGCTCAGTAGTTGTGGCACGCAGGCTCTAGAGCACAGGCTCAGTAGTTGTGGCGCACTGGCTTAGTTGCTCTGCGGCATGTGGGATCTTCCCAGACCAGGGCTCGTACCCGTGTCCCCTGCATCGGCAGGCGGATTCTTAACCACTGCACCACCAGGGAAGCCCTGTATTTTTCGACTTTAAATGGTTCTTTACATTTTCTATTTCCTTGCTGAGACTTATTGCAGTGTTAATTGCTCATCAACACATTTATGATGGCCACTTTTAAATTCTTGTCAATAATTCTAACATCTCTGTCATCGTGGTGTCGATGTCCATTGTCTTTTTCTCCTTCAGGGTGTGATTTTCCTGATCTTTGGTATGAGTTGACTTTTGACTGAAACATGGGACATTTTGGGTATTACGTTAAGACGACTCTGGATCTTATTTAAATCTTCCTACAGCACACCTCCTCTGACGGGCATGAAAAGGCACTGCTTCATCACTGCCAGGTGTGGGTGGCAGTGAGCTCCATCATCCCACCACACCACTACTAAAACCCTGGTTGGGAGGGGCTGGGGTGCCCCATTTCCCCTCACATGGCCTCCACGGACATCAACTTAAAGTCCCAGCTCCCTATCCGGCCTTCTCTTGACTCCAGCCCTGCAGAGATTTGGGGGTGCCCCCAGTACAGCCTAGCAAGGATTGGAAGTCTAGGACCCAGGATTGGAAGTCTAGGACCCAACTTGGCATTTACTGGTGAAGGAGGGAGGGGCTGCAGTTCTTCCCGTGGTGTTTCACTAGAGTTTTCTTCCCGTCTTGTTAAGCTAACCCCTTTCCGGTCCTCACTTGGGTTTTTTGGTTGTTGGTCTGCTTCTCCAGCACCCAGCTTGGCTTATATGAAGGAAAAAGAAAACCCAGGGAACTCAATGCCAGTCGTTCATTGGGTCCCAAGGTCCCCAGCCAGTCTTTCTTCTCTCCATCTTCCAGTCTTATGTTTGTTTTATATAAACTATATAGGGTTTTATTTAGTGGAAAGGATAGGGATAAATACTTCCATCCCATCTTCCCATATAGGAATGTAAAATGGTGCAGCCACTGTGGAAATCAGAATGGCGATTCTTCAAAATATTAAAAATAGAACTGCCACATGATCCAGCAATTCCACTTCTGGGTATATATCCAAAGAATTGAAAGCAGGGTCTTGAAGGTTTTGAAGAGATATTTGTACACCCATGTTCATAGTACTATTCACAACAGCTAAAACATGGAAGCAACCCAAGTGTCCAACAGATGAATGGATAAGCAAAATGTGGTATATACATACAGTGGAATATTACTCAACCTTAAAAAGGAAATTCTGACACATGCTACAACATGGATGAACCTTAAGGACATTATGCTAAGTGAAATTAGCAAGTCACAAGACGACAAATACTGTCTGACTCCACTTACATGAGTAGTCAAAATCATAAAGACAGAAAATAGTAGTTGCCAGGGGCAGGGGAGGATCTCAGGAGAGGAATGAGGAGCTGGTGTTTAAGGGAGAATTTCAGCTCCTACAAGATGAAAAAGCTCTGGAGGTGTGTAGTGGTGATGGCTGTACAGCAATGTGAATGTATTTAATACCACTGAACTGTCCACTTAAAAACAGTTAAGATGATAAATTTTGTGTGTATAATTTTTTTTTCTAATGCATAGTTGATCTAAGAAGTAAATTTCACCCATAAGTGTAACTTCAAGGCAAAGGCTCCTCTGCTCCCTATGAACAGACCTAACTCTACGTTGGAGCTGACCATGCTTAATACACAGTGAGGCACTTTAGGCCCAGCAGGCGCCAAGCTCCTCTGCCAGGTGCTTCCAATACACTGATGCTCACATTCTCTCAGCTGCGGAGACTGCAGTTCAGTGAGTCCTGGGAACAACTGTCCCAGGGTCATAGCTGGTGAGCCGTAAAGCAGAGGCAAATCCTCGTTTCCTTGTGCCAAATTCCATGAGGCCTCTTAGCATAATCTTTTCAGAAATGACAGCTCAAAAGTAGGAATAACAAATGTTTATTCAGAAATGGGTAACACAGCCTCCTCCATCCCTTAATGCCTCTTCCTCTCCTTTTGAACAAAAGAGACACAGACGGGGAATGCAGGGGAGTGGGAGGTGAAGGACACAAGGATTGGCCTACCACCTTCTGTTTCCCATGATGCCATCCTGTAGAACAGGGGGGCAAACAGGCTCTGCCCTGCAATGTACCATATGGCCAGCCAGAGGACAGGGCCCAGATGGCCAGGCAGCTGCAGGTGGGTTCACTGAAACCCTGTGATAAGCAGAGCAGCCTGACATGGTACTGGAGGGGAGACAGGAGGATAAAGCCATGCAGTCGGGATACATACCGTCCCTCCCGAAAGCAGAGTCCACGCAGTGATCTGTCTCCAGTACCTGCGAAACCAGGTCCTAGTGTCTTATGGACATTCTCTGGGGCCAAGGAGGGGAAAGTGTAGGAGGCGTGTCTCCCAGCTGCTGAAGAGAACTAAGTTTGCACCCATTCAAAGGGGGAGAAGGGAATGAAAGCAGCCTTCTTTAAAGTACTAGAAAGTGGAGCAGCAACAGGCAGATTCCTCGGGCTTCCCAGGCCTGGGCAACCTCAGACCTGGACGACTGAGCTCGGTTCAAACCCTGGGTCCCCCCTGCTTGACAGATTTAACTCTGTGGAAACATGAGTTTCCAGGTTTTTCTTCACTGGACTGGCCCCAAGTAGGTCATGAGAGATTCTTAGTGTCTCAGGTCCCGTTTATACTTTCTAGGCTTGTGCCTTCCATACCACCTGCTACTGATCTGTAGCCCTCCCAGAATCCCGCTCCCCAAAACACGCCAGCTCTGCTAGGCTGGCTTCCCTTTACAGTCCCAACAAACCGGCAGGAAACTGAGAATGAATGTCACTGGAGCAATGCTGTGCTGGTATATTCTGGGGCTGCCCCAGGTTCTACAGTTTTGCCCCAAATGCCTGGAACCATACTGAGGGAACAACTCACCAGCTTGCCTGGAAAGGCTGCTTTGCTCTCTCACCTCCCTCCCCACCACCCATCACTCCCCTACCCCGACTGCCAAGGCAGGAAAACACCCTCCCGTCAGGGTGGGTCCCTCACAACAGTGGAGCAGTGCCCCCTGGTGGCTGCTGGATATATGCCGCCTCTCAGCATCCCTAACTATTGTCCTGTTCCTGTACCTAAGGCCAGAAGAAAAAATCTAGCAGTAAGTCAACAACTCCTATCCAAATAACCCCCCAGGCCCACAGAGTCACAGGACGGGAGGCAGGCCCTTTGAAACACCCAACGAGCAGAGAGCTGGCATGTGCACCAAAACCAGGGTGTGACAATGCTGTACTGCTGAGAAATGGGAGGCTAATGCTGCAAGCCCCTCCCAGCAGTGACGCCCAGAAGGCCAAGAGAGCTGGGGCGGGGCACTCGGCACAACTCAAGGGAAGAGGGGAGTGTGAACTCAAGAATTTACTCTAGGTTGACTGAGACAGTACAGGTCCCCCAAACCAAGAGCCAGCGGTGCACTCTTCCTAGCGAAGCAAGTCTCACCCTGCCCTTGCCACAGGGTCCTCTCCAGACCACACTGGTCTGGAGCCAACTGCGGTGAGAGGACAAGGGGCCTGTGACCTGATCCCCACCTAGGCCACCTCCACTGACCAGGAGAGTGAGCGGCAGAGATCTTAAGCTGACCTGGTTCCTATTAGGATGGCAGGGGCTTCCATTCCCCACTTCAAAAAGTTTAAAAAAGAGAAAGGGGAGTCAAACCCTCACCCCTGAAGAAAGAGCAGTGTCCTTCAAACAGCCCTTGGCCTGCATTCCATTGGGCCTCAAGAAGGCCACCCAGAGAATTCAGGGAACCATTTCCAGACAGAAAAAAACAATTTAGGGCTGAGTTTAGGGGGAGACACTCTGAGCAACACAAGCTTACCTTGGTGATGAGGTGGAGAGAGAAGAGACATACTACAGGAAATGTTAACATACAGAAGAGCACAGGGTAGAACACAACACAGAAAGGCGGGTACCATCCAGTGAGGAAGCTCTCTACCCCCGGCGACCCTTCCCACGCTCAGGGGCCTCCAGTCCAATGGCCCATAGGTCACAAGCTTTGTTTTGGGAAACAGAGCCACCCTCCTCTGCCCCCGCTTCTGGCTGTCTCGCTCCCCCGCTCAAAGTTTGATTTTGAATTCTGTGGGCTGTGTGGTCACAGAGGCCCCTGAGGACTTGAAAAGTGCCTTCAGAATGGTGTCAGGGTCCACTTCGGCAGGAGGGTTGGATGAGGCGGCAGAATTCACCCTGCGAGGCAGCTCACTCTCCTTTTTCACTGAGGGGCTGTCGCTCAGCCGTCTGTAGAGAGCACAGAAAAGTCAAAGTCCTTGTGGGTTTCCCTTACGTAGACAGCGGTCCCACTGTTAGCTGAGGATCTCTCAAAAGCTGAGCACCAAACATAATGCTTTCCGTACCCTTTTACTCCATTTCTTATAGCAAACCTATCATTTTTTAAATTTGCTGATGAGAAAATTGAGATGCAGTCTGCTATGATCTGGGTTTTAAGTTTAGGAAACACTGCATGTCCCTCAGGGATGGTCAAACACACATCGGCATATTACACATTCTGAGAAGTCTTATAGATTTAACTGGGTTTAGCCCAGTGGTTCCCAAACTCACTAGGTCATAAAACGCACATTTTTCAGAATACAACTTAATCCTGCAACACGGTTTAAGAAACTTATGTAAGTCACACGACGCAATATCCAGGGTTCAAAGTGCCGTCTTTCGGTATTTCAAAGTCTATTTCAGGCCTGCCCCACACTACCCCTCCCACCTTGGCAAGGCTAACATTCTCCCTGGGTCTGTGTATCCTTGTCTACAAAAGGACTTCCTTCTGAATGTCAGTCTAGACATTTTCTGCATCTCAGGCTTCAAAAAGTCCTCAGTCCTGGACCAGGCAATGTATGCCTGGGTATGTAACAAAACAAGGAGTAGCACCCAGCACTGTCCCCCATAGTCAATCATGAGGAGGCAGGGTTTTCCGCTCACCCGGACAACGCACACACAGTTGTGCAAAGAGGGACACAACTGGCCTGCTCGCCGCTTTCTTCTCAGG
This sequence comes from Phocoena sinus, assembly GCF_008692025.1. Taxonomy (NCBI): domain Eukaryota; kingdom Metazoa; phylum Chordata; class Mammalia; order Artiodactyla; family Phocoenidae; genus Phocoena; species Phocoena sinus. Next base: position 6,622,382 of record NC_045772.1, on the reverse strand, counting down.
TGTTTCTAAATTATAAGGCTGGGAACGAGGTCTTAATGTTAGCCCCTGGGGGGTCAATCCCCTGCAGATGATGTGACAAGCCACTTTGTACAAATTTAAGCCTCCTGATTGGCTGCCTGCTATCAGAGCAGAGGAAATGGAATGGAGCTGTATACAGGCAGTTTACCCCTCAGAACAGAGAGATGGTCATGCAGAGTAGGCAAGCAGAAAAGCTCCACTTGGTCCCCAGCACCCCACCTTTGGAACTTACAGCAGGATGGGCTGGTCTGAGGTGATAACATTCCCATTCATGTGGAGGTTGCATTTCATTGGTTGCCCTGAAAAACCAAAAAAGAAAAGGCTCTGCCATGGGACTTCAGCTCCTCACACAAAAGGACATGGACTGCCATTTTCATTACCAGGAGTCAAAGCATACACCACTGGCAGCTCTGGCTGCACAGCTAGGGATGGGGCTGTCAGGTTTTGGCAAAGCCAGAGACTAAGAAAACCCCAGGGTTATGAGGTCCATGAAACCTTGCCAATGATGGCACCAAGAAGCCAAGTGGCAACAGAGCTAGCTTCATGCAGGAGATCAGAGTCAAAGTAAGGGAAAAAGTGGACTCAGCATGAAGCACTCCAAACTTGTTTGTGAAACAAGTAGTAAGGGAAAATGCTTACGGTATAAAATTAAGTGAAAAAAAAATTCAAAGCCTATGTTCAGATGTCTACTTTGTCCATGAAGGATTAACCTTACAAGGACTGGATTCCCACTTTATATAGCATGTGATAAGTGTAAGAATAACAGCACAAAAAAAGGGGAAGAGGGAACAGAGCCCTATAGGAGTGATATTTCTAAATCTCACTGCAACTGCGTTAATACTAACCTGAAATAGATTCTGATAACCTACAATGTATACTGTAAACCCCTGAGCAACCATTAAGAAAGTGACTCAAAAAATACAGTGGAAAAAAATCATTAAAAGAACTAAAATGCTGCACTAGATTTTCATATAATGCAAAAGAAAGCCACATAAAATGTGAACGGATTAAATAATCCAATAAAAAAGCAGAGGCTGAGATAACCAACAAGGATCTACTGTATAGCACTATACTCACTATTTTGTCATGACCTATATGGGAAAAGAATCTGAAAAAGAATGTGTGTGTGTGTGTGTATCTATCTCTGAATCACTGTGCTGTACATCTGAAACTAACATTGTAATTCAACTATACTTCAATTAAAAACATAACATCTCTGCTTGCTCTTAGTACACAGGTGGCCCCGGAGGGTTTAATGCACCAGGAGGTCCAACCACCCATCTCAGAGGAAGGCCTGCTGTGAGCAGTGAGGAGCAGCAAGGTGAGGTGGCTGCTTTCTCCCTGACTTACCATCCAGACACCGGTTGTTATACTTCTTATATGCAGTGATGGCATCGTCCTTCTTCACGAAGACCACCTCTGCTACCCCAGGATGGACCAGCCGAGCTCGCTTCAGGGCTCCACAAACACAAAAAAGCTCCTGTGAAGAACAAGAGGGGTTAGTTAGGGTTGGGGGAGCATTTTGGGCAGTCATCATCCTTCCAGCCTGCCATTCACACACTCCAGACAGGGCTCTGGGTTGACTGGTGGCCGCACTCTGACTGAACACGCCCAGCAGCCAAGATTTCAGGGAGGCTCCATTTTAGGTGGTCCTGGGACATCCACAGGCCTCAACCTGGGACCAGATGAGGGGAAAAGCTGTTCTGGCAGTGAGAAGTGAGTCTGGGCTTACAAGTCTTGGAGTCCCTGTGACTCCAAGTCACCCCCAAAGTCTTCCTGCCTCAGTGCTCACTTCCTCAACAAGGGAAATAGTTATGGAATACGGAATTTCTGTCAAGAGTGTCTGTAATGAGAATGGACAGACATATAGGCTCATCAAAGACAGTAGCTAATATATCATCTGGGAATCAGTTAGAAACACAAATTCTGGAGTTCTATGCAGGGTGACCAATCATCCTAGTTTGGCTAGATTGAGGGATTTCAACTGAAATCATTTTCAAGGCAGTGCTTTGTACACCTGTGTCATCATCATCATTTATTCCAACTCTAATCCCTCCTCTTTCACAGACTGAGGCCAGAGAGGGAACCCAATATGGATACAGACTGCAAAGGCCAACTAGCACCCAAGCCATTTCTTCACCTGCAACTGCCTTCACAAGTTGGTTATGGGGACAAAAAGATTTACAAAAAGGTCGTTGAAATGACTTTTTTCTAATGATAAAAGGGAAAATGCTACATATCAAAACCAAGATACGGAACTGAATACTAAGTGTAATTCTAACTCTATTAGTTTTTCTTTTAACATTACTTATTTGGGTAGAAAAGAGGTGAGGATGACTATTATTGGCAGTTCACTATGATTATTGGCAGTTTACTATGAGTAGTAATCATTACAGGTAATTCGTTTTTCATTCCTCTGTAATTTCAAAGATCCTGCATACAGAATGCCTGCCACACAGTAAGTGTATAAATAATAATAGCTATAATTAACTCAATAAATAAAAGCTATTATTACTTTTATAATCAGGAAAAAATTGCTTTCTTTCTAATTTGTCAAGTCTTATATACAAAGTAGGCAACAATTTCTATTCTCATGTGCACTGTTCACAAAGTGATCACCCAGCACTCACATTTCACAAGTAAAACCATTAACAAACGTGGCGGCCAGTGTGGGCTGTTATAGAACCTGGGACTCAGCTGCAGGGAGAGGCTGGAGTCCAGCTCCATTCATTCTGTGATCTAACAGTTGAGTAAAAAGGGCGCCTGGGTTCTTTAACAGTCTTATTGGTGCCTGAATGAAAATGAGGTTGAAAAGTCCTGGCTGAAAGACAAATACCGTATGCTAACACATATATATGGAATTTAAGAAAAAAAATGTCATGAAGAACCTAGGGCTAAGACAGGAATAAAGACAAAGACCTACTAGAGAATGGACTTGAGGATATGGGGAGGGGGGAAGGGTAAGCTGTGACAATGTGAGAGAGAGGCATGGACATATATACACTACCAAACGTAAAATAAATAGCTAGTGGGAAGCAGCCGCATAGCACAGGGAGATCAGCTTGGTGCTTTGTGACCACCTGGAAGGGTAGGATAGGGAGGGTGCGAGAGAGGGAGACACAAAAGGGAAGAGATATGGGAACATATGTATATGTATAACTGATTCACTTTGTTATAAAGCAGAAACTAACACACCATTGTAAAGCAATTATACTCCAATATAGATGTAAAAAAAAAAAAAAAAAAAAGAAAAGAAAAGAAAAGTCCTGGCTAAGTCTGGGCCACCCTTCACTAGGTACCTGAATTGGGTTTTGCCCATGACTGCCAAGGGTGGGACAGGATGGGCCAGAAGCGCAATCCAGAGGGGCCAACCACTAGGTAACACCAGTCCATTTCATCCCTTTTACTTTGGAGCTATCATGAAAACCCCTAAAGGAGGAAGAAATTCCAAAGACTGAGGAAAATATGAACCACTGGATTTTGCACAGTGGGACTAAATGATCCCATTCTAGCACAATTCCATGGCCCTGAGATTTATGTTGGGCACCTGGCTCTGTTTTTGTTGTTTTCGTTTTTTTTGGGGGGGGGCACACTGCATGGCTTACAGGATCTTAGTTCCCTGACCAGGGATTGAACCCAGGCCCCGGCAGTGAAAGTGCCGAGTCCTAACCACCGGACCGCCAGGGAATTCCCCTGGCTCTGGTTTAGAAGCTGTGAGGAAAAGGGTTCACATACCTGGCCTGACTGCTCTTTGGAAGGTCTGCTTCCAAGGCTGGCCCTTGGCTGGCATCTGGGAACTTAGATTCTGGGAGGGCTCCCATAACCCTAACCGATAAGAGTGGCGCACTGAGCCTAAACTGTTTGTGCCGACAATGCAGTTTATGCTAAACACTTGCTTTCCTTCTGAGTCTGGAATTTTGGCGTTAGGCAGAGGGTGCCTACATGACTCGTCCCTGATAAAAACCCTGGGCACTGAGTCTCTAATGAGCTTCCCTGGTTTCACACATGTCATTACAAGCAACTGCTGGGGGAATAAAGTATATCCTGTGTGGCTCCAATGGGAGAGGACTCCAGAAGTTTGAGTGTGCTTTCCTCCAGCCTTTGCCCCACGAACATTTTCCCTCTGTTGATTTTGCTTTGTTCCTGTAATGAATCTTAGCCCTGATACAACTCTATGCTAAGTCCTGTGAGTCCTCTTAGACAATCAGCTAACCAGGGGGTGCTCTTGGGGACCCTTGAAACAGAAGTGGCTTGAGATTTGAAATTCTGGCAGGCCACAGTACTCACAACAATGTCCTCCTCGGTGACTCGAGGGTGCAGATTATTCACGGTCATCTTGGTGCCTTCCAAAGGGCTGAGGACAGGCTGCCACAGACAAAAGAACGTTACCGGAAGTCAGTGAACAGCAGAGCTCACTTCAGGCAAACAACCAGGAAGGTCCAGAGGAAACCCCCATGGAGAGCCTGTCACAACTGGGCCCCTCTAATCATGCCCCCATCACCCTATGCTAGGGAATGGAACCTCTCATCATTTCCCAAATACGCCAGGCCCTTTCGGGCCCGAGCCTCTGCCTGGAATGCCATTCACGTTTCAAGACCCGCCCGGCTCAGATGGCACTTTCTCTTTAAAGCCTTCCCGTATCTGTTCAGTTGAATTAGATGCTCTTTCCTCAGTGCTCCTGGCAGCCGTCTGTTGTATCACCAGGCACAGTGCTCTGTCTGCAGCTCTGTTTTCCCTATTTGCCTGTGAGCTCTCTGAGGGCAGGGGCCACTGGATCTTGGTTTGCTCATTTGTAAAGCGGGGGTGGCAACGCCCACCTCAAAGGCACTATGAGGACCCAACAGGATGCACACAGCACACTGCCCACCCAGCACAGGCTAACTCTCAACTAGCGTGGTCACTTCCTCTCCTTCACCTTCACCTCACCTCGGCAGGCGGCAGCTCTTTGGGGGGATCCTCCTTGTTCACTAACGTCCGGGACATGTTGGTCAAGGCTTTTGTTCGAACAGAGGAGGGGAGAGCAGGAGCTGTGTATGCATCATTCTGAACCACTTTGGTGAAAGGAAGCGCCTTGGACATGGAAAGCTTGGAACTGCTCACCCCAGCCTAAACAAAGAGGAAGAGAGGAATCTGAAAAGCTAGCGACCCAGACACCCCAGGGGTCTGACAACCCCCAGTATCTCAAGGCCTCCCACCTCCCAGTTCCATTATCGATCTAAAGCCAGAAAGGTGCCAGCTGCCAGGGAAGGGGCAGGAGGAGAGAAAAACGGCCTGCACGTGTGTTCACAGAAGCCACTTTCCAGTGTGGGAAGCCCTTTCCAAGAAGCTTCCACGCAGTCCTGAACAGGAGCCACAGGCTCACCCATACCGTTTAGACTTTATAAAAACCCTACAATTTGGAGTTAAGAGGCCAGAAGCTCGGGGTCAAGTTCACTCCTAGATACGCTTCTATCACGATGGGCTGGCTGGGAATAGGAACTCACTCTTAAGAAGGCCTGGACTCCCAGCTTTTTGGTCCCTGTTCTGCACAGAGGAACGATGTGTAGCCCTGCCTCCTCAGCTCCCAGACTGTCAGGGACATGCTGGCAGAGTCAGCATGTGCAAACCAGCAGAAACAGCTCCATCCCTCACTTACCTGTTACCCCTAAGTGCGGACGTGATCCCTTGGAAATATAAACCAGTGAACTCCCTGGTTTTAATGTGTCTGAGGAAAAAAAAATGCATGAGGCAGAAGTGGCAGGTGGTCTTGTCGTAGGAAAAAGGAGGAATGCAGCAGCCAGACAGGCAGATGATGGGACAGGGTCAATTCACCAGCTTCTGCCAATCCAGGTGAATCTAGCTTCATGCTGGATCCCACATTTCTCAAGCTGTTTTCTGAGTCTCAAGAGCCAGTGAGTGTAGTGGTTAAACACATAGCCTGGGAGCCAGACTGCTTAGGTTTAAATCCTTGATCCACTACTTACAAGCTGAGCAGATTTATTTCACCTCTCTGTGCCTAATTCCTCATCCGTAAAATAGGGGTAATAATAGTACCCATCTCACAGGGTGGGAAGGAAAGGAAGTCTTAAATAAGTTAATATAAACACAGGGTTTTTTCCAATTAGGGTTAGCCACTAACTGAGTTAGGAAAGGCCCAGCCCCTTTGTAACAAACTGGCATCATTCAGCTTCACACATCACATTAAGAGCTTCAACGGTAACCAGGAAATTAGTCCACATATTCAGTGCAGTGACCAAAACTGAGTCTTTGGGTCTCTGAAGACCAAACAAAGGCACTTAGCTTGGGCACCCACTTGCCTCCCTATGTGTAATCTGGCCGCATGCACTGAGCTGGGCATGATGTTCAGAGGTCCCTGATATTCCGAGGAACTACTTTCTTTCCTTCTCTGCAGCAGCATCCTAGTCCATCGAGCTTTCCCTGCATGCAGGCTGCACCTGGTGGAGCCTTCAGGCAAGGCTCAGTTTATTCTTGCTAACACACTAACCAAGGGAATCCAGACTCAAGAATGGAGCCAGAGCTGCTGACCATGGAAGGAAGGGGACCAGGCAGAATGTCCTGCCACAAAGGAAATAAAATGTGATTCTGTCCTGTGGGATCATTCATATTTCCCCTGCAGTGACTCAGACACAGCAATCGGGAGCTGCAGCTCTGCACTTCACTATCTGTGGGACCTTGAACAAGTCAGTGGACGCGCTGCTGGTCTCAGCATTTATAAAAGCCAGGGGTTGGACTAGTTCCGGTTTTGATAATCTCATGACCCAAATGAAGAAATATTTCTGAATTGAAAGGCCCTACTCTCCACCACCTCTCCCATGAACCTGATCAGACACACCCAGAGTGTAGGAAGAAGGTAAGATGTCATACCACGTGGTGGAGAAAGCTGCCTGAGGCTGCAAATTTCATCTGTTTACTAGGAATGGGAGCTATAACATCATCATCTTCATCCAGGTCATATAAATTCTGAAAATAAAGAAATATAAGCTAACGTGGTATGCAGGCTCTCAACAGACATTTGGAGTAAGGACAACAGGGAGATGAGGGCTGGAGTAAGTGAGGTGGGGGGAGAAGTGGGTGCAGGGGGAGTGCCTGGGGGAAACTGGTCGGGGAGACTGGGGCTCAAGTCCTGGCAGGCTGCCTCCCTGCCCCCAAGGGCGCAATGAAAGTGCTGCAATTCCAGTTACATCAGAAGTACCTTTCTACAAGTGGGTACCTTGTAGTTACCTATCAAGGGCCCCTAAAATGTCTGTTTATATCCTTTGGCTTACAAAGTCTGTGCCAGGCAATCTGGCCTATAGAAATAAACCCAAACTCTAGAAAAAGCTTTTTTCCTCCAAGATGTTCATAGAAGGATTTCTAACAGTGGAAATTACAGGAAAATGGTTGATATAAACTCGAATGTCAACTCAATGGATCAAGCAGTTATTAAAATGTTTACAGTAAATGTGAAAATAAACAACATGAAACTGGATAATAACATAATCACAACTACAGCTATGCATTAAATAAATAATAATCACACACACACAACACAGGAAGGAACCAGGGCAGAATTTCAACAGGGGCTGGGTGTAGAGAGCCAGAGCGTGAGGACTTTTTTATCCCCTTCCTTAACCTTTCTCTGTTTTGCAAAATTTCTGTATAAGCACATACTACTTTTATAAAAAAAATAAAAATAAAAAAAAATTTCAATTTGCCTCTCTCTCCCTATGCATTTAAGAAATTTTTTTTTAAAACTCATACACTGCAAAAAGTGTCAAATGTAATTAATCCCTCCTCCAACTCTTCAAATTGGAACCTTGGGCCAGGCCTCAGTTAATCCACGTGGAAGGCCACATCAAAACACACAAGTGTGGGGGACTTCGCTGGTGGTCCAGTGGGTAAGACTCCGTACTCCCAATGCAGGGGGCCTGGGTTTGATCCCTGGTCGGAAAGCTAGATCCTGCATGCGTGCCGCAACTAAGAAGTCTGCGTGCCGCAACTAAGAGTCTGCACATCGCAACTAAGAAGTCCGCATGCTGCAACTAAGACCCAGCACAGGCAAAATAAATAAATAAATATTAAAAAATTTAAACAAACAAACAAAACCACACACGTGTGTATACACACACACACACAGTCCACCTGTTTGGCCTGGTGGTTATTGACGACGTTGATCTTCATTCCAGCAGGATGGGCATGAGTTGGTGCCATGGCCTTCTGCTGTGGAACCTAGAAATACCCAGTGGTCACAATTCATCCCACAGGGCCTGCAAGTGTTCTCTATGTGAGTAGAGGATCACTTAACTTAAAATATGGTGGGCACTCAGTTTTGGTCTGTGGTAAAAGGCCCTACAAGACTGCCTTATGCTCAAAGCAGGAAAGCGACAGGAAGACCCATCATCCCAGAGCTCATGTGACGATGCATTTGCAGGGCTCGATGAACCTGGCTTAATAAATGTTCACTGCTGCTGCTGTTCCTTTTACCAAAGATGCTGAGAAGATTAAATGATATTGTTTCCATTCCCTTTGGGGCAGCGGCTGTGCAGGTGGCCAAGACCCTGCACTAAGAGCCAGGTCTGACTGGGCTTCTATCCTGATCCTCCCTCCCACTGACCGGCTGTGTAACTGTGCTCAATTACTCACATCTCTGAGACTTAGATTCTTCTTTTATAAAACTGGGGTAATAATCCACGGTTGCAGTGAGGAATACATGTTAAGTACCTGCTACATAGCACGAGCTCAGTCAATGCTTTGTCCTTTCCTCTCACTTCCCTCTACTACTATCTCACTTAGAAAATCACTTAATTTCTCTGGACTACCCCCCACCCTTTTCTTTTACAGAAAAGTGAGATGATATCTTGCCTACCTCATATGGTTACTACACAAACAGCTGGGGGAACTGGCACTTTGCCTAAACACTCCTGGTCCTTGGCCTGAAACTACAGCTGTTACTGGTTTCCAGGAATCTGTGACAGGAGCCACAACCTACCTGGATGGTTTTAGTGAGCTTCAGAGCAGGGGTCACTGTCCCGATGGGTGGGCTCATGAAGGCAGCAGGGGAATTCCGCTTCAAGCTGATCTTCTCCCGGGCATCAGCCACCTGGTGGGGCTTCTGGGGCACCGTGCTCTGCTGCTTGCGGGAATTCAGCATCTCTCTGGCATCTTGCACTTTCCCTTTGATCCGGAACCTGGCATCTTTCTGCAAAAGCTTTTCCCGGGCATCCTTGACTCCCAGCTTGAGCCGGGCATCTGAGAGGCCAATCTTCTGCCGAGCATCAAACCTCTGCTGGAAGGTGGCTGTGCGTGCTGGCTGGCCGAGAAGGCTCTGTTGGATCCCAACACGAGATCGGACACCTCCAACTCCTGGTCTGGCATTGAGCCTGCAAATAAAAACTGCAACATTAAGAGGATCTGGATATCAACAGCAGGCTGTGGAAGTAGAGCCATGGTAATACCGGAAACAAAGAAAGTCCTGGAGAAACCAGAAAGCTGCTCCCTGTCAGAGGAAACAATTAATAGAGACTTCTTTCGTAGTTTTATGACTTTTAACTCTGCACTGTAAACAAAGTTAGGAGGGAGGGCCTGCTGGTTTCTATCACTAGGTTAAGACTGTTTTTGCTCCCAGACCAGGTGTTTTTAGACAGTATGATAGACACCTCCAAACAATACCACAAAAAATAAGAATATTCCCCAGATATCAAAACCCCACACACCTGAAGAGCAACTTCAGTTTCCAAAGTGCTTCCACATCCGTGCTCTCAGTCAGCACTCTCAGCACCCTGTGGAGCAGGCATTATTATGCCCATTTTACAGCAGAAGAAACAGGCTTAGAGAGCTTGAGTGATTAACGAAGGGTGCCCAGCTGGCCTCCGGCAGCCTCCTGCCTCCAGGGCAGGCAGATATCCCCACTGGGCTGGGACCAAGAAAGCCAACACATGGGTCTGGCTTGGAGCCAGAGGACTAACAGACTAAGATATAAAGACTTGGTAGAAAGAAAAATAATCACTCTGAACTGTTTCTATTCACAATACTCTGACTCCAAATGTGTAGGTTTTTTCCTCATGCCAACTAATTCTCTAAGTCTCTAGACACCAACTGGGTGTCTGACAGCTCAATTCTGACACTAACTACCTAGAGTTGGCACAGACTCCACAGGTTAAAGGCTCAGTCCCACAAGACTGTCCTCAAGTCAGAGGTCAATTCCAAGTCCTGGGCTTCCTGTTCATCTGATCGACGGGCTATAAATGGAGGGTTCGCACGACCCCCCCCCCCAAGTTACATAATTTGCTAGAATACCTTATAGGACTGAGGAAAACAGTTTACTTATTATTACCAGTTTATTACAAAGGATACAATTCAAGAACAGCCAAGAAGAAGATATGTGTAAGGCAAAGTACAGAGAAAGGGTATGGCAACACCACCCTCCTGGCACATGGATGTGTTCACCAACCCAAAGTTTCTCCAAACTCAATTGTATAGGGGTTTCTATGGAGGTTCCATTACCATAATTGATCAAATCACTGGTTACTGATGATAAGCTCAATCTCTAGCCCCTCTTTTCTCCCTGGAGGTCCAGGGTAGGGAGTGGGGTGGAGCTGCAAGTTCCAACAGGCTAATCATGCCTAGGTCTTTCTGGTGACCAGCCCCTGTCCTGAAGCTCCCTAGGGGCCTACCAAGAGCTGCTTCATTAGAACAAAAGATGCTCCCATCACCCTTATCACTCAGGAAATTCCAAGGGTTTTAGAAACTGTGTGCCAGGACAAAGACCAAATATATACTTATCACAGTCTGCAACAACAAAAATGTCAATCCAGAAACTGTTAAAACTGGAAAGGAACAAAACTCCATAAAACAAGTCCCATTCTCTTCTGGGGCTCCTTCGTTGGCTCTTCTAATGGCTTGCGAGGAAACAGAAGATGCTTCTAGTCCAATCCTGGAAGTGCTCTCTGGGATCTGTGGCCTTCTGCCCACCCCACCATAAGGCTTCCAGCCACACAAACAGTCCTGTGGCAGGTGCCCTGCCTGGGGACACCAACTCCCACGCCTCCTCTTTGGGAAACCCTCTCTGATTCTTCCAGGACAGCCCTCCTTTGTGCTATTATCCTTTGTGTTCTTCCCTTCTCTCCCTACCCTGGACTGGGAGGGAAGTGGCGGATGGGGCTCATTCCTGATTCACTGCCCCGTGCTTTGTAAGTGTTGCTGAGCCCTGGCTCAGTATCAGAAACATCTAAGGAGCTTCTTAAAAATATAGATAGCTCTAAAAAAAGGAAAGAAAACTAACAAACAAAAAAATACAGCTCTCTAAACCCCACCCCAGAGCTACTGAGTCCAAAATCTGGGTGAAGGCCTGGGCATATGCATTTTTCACTCGACAGGTGATCCTGGAGAACAGCAGTGTTGAAAATCTCTGACCTGGAGTTAGAAGGTAAAACTACTGAATAAACAAGTTCCTATACCATGTCCCACATCACTGCACAGGCCTCCCAGGAGGCATCCTTCATAGTGGGCAAGCCACTGGGTTCTCCTACTGCCTCTTTCTTCCTCAGCCAGCTGGAGTGAGACTGTCCACCAGCTCCTCTGCTAACAGCAGGAGTGCAACCAAAGGTGAGTCTTCCTGGCACCAGTAAAAGAAAACCTGGACCTTCATCTTGTTATTCTAAGCATAGTGGAAAAACACCTGCTGCCACTACTATGCCAGAGCCAGACCTAAGGCAGTGATGCATAACGTCAGTTTTCTTTGAAAAATGGCAAATTAGGATTTAAGTACTTTCCGGTGGGTTTATACAAAAAACAGGTGGAAGGGACTTCCCTGGTGGTCCAGTGGTTAAGACTCCGCACTCCCAATGCAGGGGGTCTGGGTTCGATCCCTGGTCAGGGAACTAGATCTCACATGCCACAACTAAAAAAAAGATCCTGCAGGCCACAACTAAAGAAAGATCTCACACGCATCAACGAAGATCCCGCATACCACAACTAGGACCTGGAGCAACCAAATAAATAATTAAATAAGTAAATATTTAAAAACAACAACAACAACAACAACAACAAAAAACAGGTGGAAGAGAGAGTGGAAGGGGTCATTTACAGAATCAATCAGATTAGGTTTAAGGTGGGTAGGTGGGACTGCTTGTCCATCCCTGCTCTATTTTCTCATGTAGAGACTCTGGGAGACTGAGGGGACTTCCCTGGTGGCACAGTGGTTAAGAATCTGCCTGCCAGTGCAAGGGACACTGATTCAATCCCTAGTCCGGGAAGATCCCACATGCCGTGGAGCAACTAAGCCTGTGCGACACAACTACTGAGCCTGCGCTCTAGAGCCCACGAGCCACAACTACTGAAGCTGCGAGCCTAGAACCTGTGCTCCGCAACAAGAGAAGCCACCGCAAAGAGAAGCATGCACACTGCAACGAAGAGTAGCCCCTGCTCGCCGCAAGTAGAGAAAGCCCACGTGCAGCAACGAAGACCCAATGCAGCCAAAAATAAATAAATAAATTTATATATGTTAAAAAAAACCCCAAAACTGAAATTGAGTTATTTGTAGTGAGGTGGATGGACCTAGAGTCTGTCATACAGAGTGAAGTAAACCAGAAAGAGAAAAACAAATACTGTATGCTAACACATATATATGGAATCCAAAAAAAAAAATGGTTCTGAATAACCTAGAGGCAGGGCAGGAATAAAGATGCAGACATAGAGAATGGACTTGAGGGCACGGGGAGGGGGAAGGGTAAGCTGGGACAAAGTGAGAGAGGGGCATGGACATATATACACTACCAAACGTAAAATAGATAGCTAGTGGGAAGCAGCCGCATAGCACAGGGAGATCAGCTCGGTGATTTGTGACTACCTACAGGGGTGCGATAGGGAGGGTGCAAGGGAGACGCAAGAAAGAGGGGATATGGGGATATATGTATATGTATAGCTTTGTTGTACAGCAGAAACAGAACACTGTAAAGCAATAATACTCCAATAAAGATGTTAAAAACAAAACAAAGTCTGTGGGGCCCTGGGAGGGCTTAGAGGTAGCCCAGGGTTTCTGGAAAGAGTAGTGTCAAAAGGCACCCTAGGCAGACCAAATGTGGAGAGCGCCCCCTACAGCCCACAGCTTGTAGCATCTTTGCTCTCGCAGAGGGGGAGGGGGGAAGCTGAGGAGGCGTTTAAGTTCTCCCCATTTCCCCACCCTCAAGAGCATTCCTTCACTTCTCCCATATAACTTCCACAGCTGAAGGCTCTCTCCTTGGAGCCCCCAAAGCACTGAATAAAGCTTCTATTAAAGCACTTACCAAGCAGCATCACAATGATTTGTTTACAAGCCTGCATCATCCACAGGATTAAGAGCTTCCCAGGGGGTACATCCTACAGCTCCTCCCCTAAGTCAACAGTGCCCCAGGGGAATGACAAAGGCTCAAAGAGCTATGTCAGGGATCCTACAGGGCTACTAACTTACATTCTCCTTTTAGGCTCACAATCTCTGAGATCACCTGCCATCACTTCCATTTTACAGAGGAGAAACCAAATCAAAGAGCTAGTGGCATGGCTGGGACTGGACCCCAGACTCCAGACTCTTTCCATTATAACAGATTCCAAGCTTCTCTCTTTCCTACTCCAAGCCCCAGGGGAGGTAAGACGGGAGAAGGGGTGGCTGCCCTGGAAGGGCTTCTCCTAGAGAAGACTGCCCCTGCAAAGCCAGTCCTCCACCCAGCCCTCACCAACTGGTTCAGTGCCCTGCTAGGATCCTGGCCACCAATCGCTCTCCCAGCTGAGACAGGGGCACCCACACAGCCATGGCACAGGGCCACTCTGGCCCTTACTCCAAAAGTGGGACCCACAAGGATCTTGCCGAGCTGCAGGAGCTTCAGGAAAGGTCTCCTGGAAGAGAAAGCAGCTGGTCTTTTTGTAATGAGTGGACATTACAAAGGGAACCAGGCTGCATACACACTGGCAGTGGAATACTTCATTGATGACCAGGTCCACCACACAGTGGAGGTCAGACACATCCTAACCCAAACTTGAGCCTGGCCTCCTGAATGAAGATTTCCTATCTTCATCTGTCTTCTCCAAATCCCACCTCCTCCCATCACCAGGGTACCCCTACCAAAGGTTCCTGATATTTATAACTACAGGAGGTGGGATGATCTTATCGTGTGATACACCATGATTTTACAATACCATAAAATTGGGCAAATCTAGACCCAATGGCATAATTATGCTTTCAAAAAGTCAAGTTACCCAATTTCACCAGTCATTCAAGCAATTAAACATTATTGCCAAGAAAAAAAAGAAAAAGCTACTGAAAGCAACTATTTTGAATAATTAAAGGAACAATGAGATTCTTTTTTAAATGGATATAGGATTATCAGCTTATCTCTCTTTTTTAAAAAAACAATTATTTTATTTATTTGTTTTTGGCTGCGTTGGGTTGCGTTGCGTCCTTGTTGCTGCGCGGGCTTTCTCTAGTTGCAGGGCGTGGGCTTCAGTAGTTGTGGCACGTGGGCTCAGTTGTTGTGGCTCATGGGCTCTAGAGCACAGGCTCAGTAGTTGCGGTGCACGGGCTTAGTTGCTCCGCGGCATGTGGGATCTTCCCGGACCAGGGCTCGAACCCGTGTCCCCTGCATTGGCAGGTGGATTCTTAACCACTGCGCCACCAGGGAAGTCCCAACAATGAGATTCTTGAAAACAAAATTCATATCCTTGAACAGAGAATGAAGAAAGGGGCAGATTCAAAAGTTTTCTGGTTCATTCCAATTGGGTCTGAACAGTAAACCTTTGCAGAAGGAAGGGCGGGGGAGATTAGGCTTCTGAAACCTTAATTTATTCATATTCCTCAACAATTTCCCTTCTCTGATGATTTGTAATGGCTATTTGAAGTGCTGCATTGAGAATTCACAGAAGTCTATGGTTGATAAGCAATGTCTGCCATGGCCACACAAGGGGCAACTGGCTACCACGGTTTATGAAAGATTTTACAAAGAAGGCACTCTCAACTAACAGTTTTGAGCACTTACTACAGATCCATAAACTTTGACCCACCTCCTTTAACCCTCACAACTCTGAGAATTAGGTTATTATCCACCTTTTATAGATGAGG
The DNA here is from genome assembly GCF_008692025.1 of Phocoena sinus. Classification (NCBI taxonomy): domain Eukaryota; kingdom Metazoa; phylum Chordata; class Mammalia; order Artiodactyla; family Phocoenidae; genus Phocoena; species Phocoena sinus. Next base: position 6,607,297 of record NC_045772.1, on the reverse strand, counting down.
AAACTGAGATTCAAGGAGAGTAACTATCCCAAATAACAGAGCTATAATGGTGAAAGCTGGATTTGAACTTCACTATACCTAGTTAAAATACCAATAAATCAAGCGTGGGTCAAAAATAAAGAAGTTAACTTAACTCAAGGAGTTAAGGAAGGGTGAATACTGTCCCCAAGCTAAGGAAAAAATTAGGACTCCAGTCACATCCAGGGATATAGCGTACCCTCTAGTGACGAGAGGGTGACCACACACACTGAGGCTGGCGGACAGGGTGCTCACCAGAGACCCACACACCATACTGCTTGTCTAGCAAGGAAGACCACCAAGATGTCTCGTGCTGGTATTTTTATCTATTTGAACAGCACAAAAAGGTACATTTTGGGGAGGGAGGTGATACAGCTGTGGATGCAAGAGCACGAGTAAGCTACTTTCCCTCAAGTCCATGTATTCAGTTCCCTGGTTACACCAGTTCTTTCAACTCCTTTCATAAGCAGCTTTAGGGGGTTTCAGTGTTCAGGCTTTTTATAATCATTGCTCCTCTCCCTGCATGAAAAGACAGCCATTCATCCCAGCAAGCAGCAGTACTGCTTATATGGCAGGCATTAGTCATCAGGAATTTTTCAAATAAACACTCCTGCTAGAAGCAGGTCTCTAAAACATAGAACCAGTTATGTTACCCTCCTGCTCCAAGAACTGCTAAGAGTTCTCTAACAAAGCCCAACCCCTCAGTGGAACCACTAGTCTGGCCCCCGCTGCCTGCAGCCTCACCTCCCACGGCAGACTATCTGATGTTCCCGAAACACATTCTGCACTTCTGGCCTCAGTAAATGTTCGGGATGGGGAGAGAGGGAGGTTTTGGGCAAGTCTCTTAACTGCCTGGCCCCATCACACCTGAAACAGTGCAACTGTACACTGTTTCCAGACGCTCCCCAGGCACGCCACCAGGTCCTAGGAAGAGTGGTGTGGGCGAGAGGGCAAATGCCCTCTGGAGCCTGTGCCCCTCCCCCAGTCCCCTGCTGGAGCCTGGCATACACATGACCAGGGAGGGTCTGTCTGAGGCTAGGGATGCCTCACCCTCTTGGATCTACCTGTGGAGAGCAGAGTGGCAGCTGGCTCTGGACAGATGTCCAGTCCAAAGGATTCGGGCCCACAAGGGGGACCCTGGACTATTCTAAAGTGGATTTTAATCCATGGGGGTCTCTGGGTTAGAACGTGTGTGTTGAGGTCATCTTAGGGAGGAAACACAGTTTAGTTCTAACAATTACTGAGGGTCAATTCTGAACTATGTGCTTTAGAGACACAAGGAAAAACAAGACACGACCCCCTTACCCTCCAAGAGAGTTTTGTGCAGATGTTTCATTTTAAATTATAATTCTTCCCTTCTAAGCTAATGTAGCAACTCATTTACCTCCTCCTTGTTTTAGATCTAATTTCCTTTACCTTATTTCAATAAGGAAACCAGCAGTGAGTACCAGGACCAGAGCCCTGGCCTGAACTCAAAAGTTCCCTAACCTCCTCTCCCCATGGCTCCAAGGACTCTCACATATGCATCTGGCCCAGAGCTGCTCACCTCCAGCACACTCAAGGCCCAACTTCCCCACTAAGGCTGCCGTGTCACCTTCATCTAACGACATGGAGGGAGTGACAGATAGCTATCCTGTGAGGGGTGAACTGAGCAAACCAAAGACGGGGTGACTTGACTAACCAAATCAGTGATACTCTCACATCTGAAGGAAGAAATCGACAAGAGGGGCAGGCCCGCGCCACAGCTGGTGCCCAGTGCTGCCCTGGAAGGACTCACCTATGGGTCTTGAACAACTGGAGCCACTAGAGATGTGCTGTGTGTGAGGAAGGAGAGCACCTCACCACGGCCTGGATAAAGCACCATGAAATCATTGTCCCCCTTCTCTAATTTCATATTAATCAAGGAACCGTTTGATGATTAACTGGGGGCCATGTAATAACGATGATGATGACACCTTTCTTGACTCACACAATCCGATGGACACAAAACAGAATGGCTGCTCTGAAGAACAAGCAAATTCCATGACCTGTGAAAAGGGGTTACTCACACTTCCACGGGCTCAGTCCTTTGCTATTTCCAATAAGAAGCGGAAAGAAGTTTTCTGAGATGGTCACAGGTTCTTTCTTCCTAAATTATTAAGCACAAAGTTCTTCCTGGGACATCCATGCTACATTAAACCAAAGTTTCCAGTAAGGTGATTTCTTCTAGAAAGCATGTAAAATAGCCATTTGTTTACTGTAGGAACTGACGTTTGTTCACTGAAATTTGTTCAGACCTTTCAGTCCTTGCTGGGGACTCCCTCCCCACCCCATCTAGTTTTTCCCTTTGCTGGCTGTGCAAGCAAACTAAAAATGGAGTTTCCAGCAGGTTTAACCCAAACACAGCATGCAGTCCAGTTTCTTCTACACTGTCTCTTGGCCTGCACTTCCACCAATCCAATCTTCACATAAAAGCAAAGCAATATTCTCACACTGAAGACTGGATGTTACTTCTGTACTTAAAAGCCTTCCTTAACGATGATGATAACTAACATCTATTGGGCACTCAGTACCCATCAGATGCTTTCTGATGTACTTTAGATACATTGATTGACTAAGTCCTGACAACACCTAATGAAGTGAATATTATCCATATTTTATAGATAAGGGAAGAGAGGCATGAAGTGGTTAAGTAACTTTCATAAGATCATATGGAAAGTGGGAGAAGCAGGGATTGAAACTTGGCAGTCTGACTCTAGGACCCCAATGCTTAGCTATTATGTACCCTGGGGGAAGGGATTTGGGCTTCTACTCCTTTAAAGTCATTTGCTAAACCCTTACTATCTGGTACAAACTTTAAAATATACATTCTTACATTCTCATTTAATTCTCTCAACCACCTACCAGGAACCATTATTACAAATGAGGAAACTGCCCAGCTCAGAACTCACCTGGCCAGGGAGGCACAGACCCAACAATGGGCCTTGCCAAGGGACCAGGTCTGCCTGGCTGCACAGTCTCTGCCCTTCCCAGGGGTCCACATATCCTCCCTTCCCTGCATGCCCACCCAATGCCCAACACAAGACCGCACACATCAACACCAAAAAAAGTACAGACCGCCTGCAGTCAGGAACTGAGGGAAGTGACTGCAGGAAGCGCAGGTCCTGGGAAGCTGGCTCATTCGGCAACTGTCGAGCAAACCTGTGAAACCGGGATGGGCTTAGAAGTGGCCCGAGGACCCAGCACCAATTCCACACCAGTTACTCGAAGGAAGACCTAGGAGAGAACTACTCACACGTAACGGTAGAGTAAATTAATGCTGGGTGCCTGTCACCAACCAGAAGCCAGGTGAAGTGCTGGCTGGTGAATTCCGTGGTGGCGGGCGCAGTGGCTATGTGTGCAGAGGTGAGGGTAGGGGGATACCTTTCAGAGAGTAGAATAATCCATTTTCTAGCCACAGGCACGCAGGCCGTGTTAATAAATTCACGTCTGCTGAGTGAATGACTGAGAAAACTACACCTACCTTCACAGCCCGGCTGTTTACAGGACGTGTGAACTAATTTAACGCGTGCTGGAAAACTACTGGCCGAAGTCCCCACTCTTTCATACAGGTGAACTGGAGCGCACAAAGGCTGGAAATGACTAACAACATTTGAAGGCCCAGAGGAAGTCCGGGGCACCTAACTGCGAACCATCCCCGCGACTCCTCACCCAGATACAGAACAGTCTTCTCTGCGAACCATCGAGAAACAGCCGGCCTCCAGCCCCGTCCCACCTGTTTCTCTGCCCAAGCCTGAGGCCAACTCAGCCAGCTCATAAAGTGCACTCGGCACCGATCTCAGCTCTCCGTGGCTTCGGGCAACTCACTCCGCCTCCAGCTCCTCATCTGGAAAATGGGGAAACCCTTAAGAGCGGGCCAGCAGGGCTGCGAAAAGAGCAAAGACCGCCTGGGCAGCAAAGCGCTTAGAGAACCTGAAATGCCGCACAAAGGGAGTCGAGTGTTAGAGGAGAACCAGGCGCAAAATTTGGAAATTAAAGGTCTGGGTGTGGATCTCGGCTTCGGCACTAACAGACCGGCAGAGTCTGAGCAAATCACTTGCCCGCGCAACTCCAGTCGTCCTAACTCTGAGGCCGCGCTGAGACCGTGGGGCAGCGCCCGGCTCCTCAGACAAGGGGCTGCGCCGGAGACCCTCCGGGCCGCGGACAGCGCGTCCCCTCCACAACCACAACTCCGTCCCCCGCGGGGCGCCCCTCGGGCCGCTCCCACAAGCCCCGCAGTCCGGCCGCTCTGCCGTCAGCGGTCCCACCGGCCTCCCCCCGGCCCGCCGGAGCGACGGCGCCTGCAGCCAGTGGGCAGCCGGGCGGCCAGGCCCGCGGCGGCGGCGGCGGCCGGGCCAATGGGGAGCGCGGCTGTGGCAGGGGGCGGGAGCAGACGGCCCTCCGCGTCGCGCCCAGACCGTTCCCTCCTCCGCCCCGAGCCTCGCTAAGACTCGGGCCGTGAACCCCGAAAGGAGAAAAGGCCGCTCACCGCCCCTTCGCCGCAGCCCCTCGCTTCCGGATGAGCTCGTCCAGGGAGATGTCCGCCATCTTGTACCGCCGCGCGAGCCGCGAGCAGTAATCGTCCCTCAGCCCTCGAGCCCGCCCCTTCGGCTGCTACGGAGCAACTAGCGGCTTCCGGCGTTCGGCTGACGAAATCTCGCGACAGATCAAACCGAGCAAGAACCGGAAGGGGCGGGGCTCTCCCCGTGAGCCTTTGCGACGTCCGCTGCTTATCTGCATACGGCGGGTCGTAACCCTACCGTTCCCTCTTTCTCCAGACGAGCAAATAAAATGCAAAGCAACAGAAAAGAATTAAATGAGTAAGACAGTCTTCAAAGGAAAGAGGTTCTCGGTTCGACGGTCAACTTTGCCACTCACCGTAGGGCTAATGAGAATGGGATTCATTACCTAGGAAGTAAACGTCAGGAGGGGTTTATGCCTTAAACTTATGAGTAAGGAAAATAACGATTCGGGGTGACGCCCGAATCCTCACTGCTAATGTGAGACGAATTTTTGAGCGGGTAAAGGTTGCCCCTATGGTGACCCGCCTACTTTGCGGGATGCCTGGGAGTTGCGATCTGCCCGTACCCCTTGCATCTAAAAAGTAGAATTTAACCGAATTGAGGAAAGTTGAAGACCAATCGAGGAATTACGTGTAGTTGTCATTATCGATTAACTGGGGTGGTCAAATCTCGCGCCCCTACCCGGGGTTGTTAACCCGTAAAACGGTTGAGATTGGGTTTAGGTAATACGGTCAGTTCTTTGGAGCTTACGAGGTGCGTTGACTGGGAGTGTTACCAGTTAATTGTTCGGGGGAGACAACGTGCAGTACATAGGAGCCTCGTTGTGTAGGTTATAATGCAGTGCTTACGTACCACGGCTCACACTTGTAGGCAGTAGGACGTTTACAATGTTTTTGCTAGCCTGGCCGTTGTCTTCCTGATCTGCACAATGGGGCACAGGAACTACGTCGCTGCGAGGGCCAAATGAAGTGTTCCGAATCTGTATTTTTTTTTTAATTGATGTAATTTCAGTCTCCAGCACTGATCCTGGTGGGAGGTTCAGTATGTCGAACCAGTGAATGAAAAATACAACAACAGCAGGAAACGGAATTCCTTGGCGATCCAGTGGTGAGGACTGCGCGGTTCTGCTGCAGCGGGCCCGGGGTTAGATCCCTGATCGCGGAAGTAAAACACCCGCATGCAGCGCGGTGTGGCCGAAACACCACTAACAGAAAAACAGAAACATAAAACAAAGACTAAACGTGCAACGCGTTTTAGACCAGCGCCGAACAAAGATTAAGTGCCCTATGAATCACTGCTGTAAGTACAACGGGTGAGTGGAGTTATGTGTTCTCGACAGAACATCACACCGCAGGTGAAAACCTGGCGTCAGAAAGAAGGTCCGTGGAGAGACGAGGTGGTGAAGATTGGGCACCGGAGGAGGGAAATCCAGGTCCCCGCCTTCGCAGCCGTGATTGGCTGCTGGCTGGCCCTCCTTTTCTCAGCTGTGAAACAGGACCATTAACTCCTCCCTCCGCGAGGTCCCGGGAAGGAACGCGGAAACCAGGAACCAACCATTGGCCGGCTGCCCAGCGGAGGGCAGGCAGGTGCGCAGGAATAGGAAAGGGCCAGAGGAGCGCGAGAGTTAAGGCCCTTTCGCACCTCCACGCGAAGAAAGCGAAGTGTAAAAATAGCGCTTAAATAATTTCCTTAAACTACCCCAATAGTGGAGTCATTGATGTCATGTAATTCTGTGACTGCCGGATTGCCCTCCTCCAGAAGCGTTTCGGAACTTCGTGGGGTCTTATTTGGGTGTCGGAACGGCAGGGATCCGGTCACGTGGAGGCGGGGACGGGATGGGACGTCCCGCTGGATCTCCCAACGCTCGGGACATTCCCGGGGCGGAGGCGCCGATTACGATTCTTTGATCCTGGGTTTCGCTCCATTTCTTGTATGAACACGCAGGACTATTTTCCTGGTGTAAACAACTATGGGATTGCCAGCAACGCACCTGCGCTGTAGCCAAAGGAACTGGGTCCTGCCTTACTTGGAGACTAACCAACAATTGTGACCCGCCTGGGAAAACCGCACCCCTGTCGGCAGAGCGGGGAAGGCGGGCGGCATTAGAGCCAGTGCAGGGACCATGCGTCCATGCAGACTCCTGATGCTTCCGTCTACGGGCCTTGGGGCCACCAGAATTTACATGCTGAAATGTGCATCATTTTATGAAGTCCTTTCCTTTTTTGCTTTTATATTATGTTTGGGTTTTGCATTTTTGTTTTTAATATTTATTCGGCTGCGTTGGGTCTTAGTTGTGTTGTGTAGGCTCTTCGTTGTGGCGCTCAGGGCTTCCTCTCCAGTTGTGGAGCGCGGGCTCCAGAGAGCGTGGGGTCAGTAGTTGCACGCAGGCTCTAGAGTGCGTACGGTTAGTTACCCCGCGGCATGTGGGCTCTTAGTTCCCTGACCAGGGATCAAACCTGCGTCCCCTGCATTGGAAGGCAGATTCTTAACCGCTGGACCACCACGGAAGTCCCCTTTGTGTTGATTTTTTAAAAAATTCTGTATAGGTAGGTGGTATCAGTGGTGACTTCAGGAGCATAAAGCGGCTGTTATAAATGTTGTTTTTAAATGGTGTCACGTCTGAGAGGGTGGAGAATCACTGGCCTATTCACTCACCCATTTTACAGGTTGGGAGACAGACTTATAAGAGGGTAGGGACCAGGTCCAATTTACGTCCTTCTTCCCAGCTTCAGCAGACAGCCTCTTGTGGGCTCAGGCAGTGTGCAGCAAGTCTCAACGCTCAGGCCCGTTTTCTTATCCTCCAGACGGGGACAGGCACCAGGAGACCTAATGTGTATCAAGCGCTCAGCAGAGTCCTCAGCAGACGGTAGGTGTGGAGAAGAGCCATCAGGGCCTGAGAGGCCCAGGCTGAGTCCTTCCCCTGCCCACTGAGGAGTCCCAGCCCTGCTCCAGGATGTGTGAGGGCCAGAGACAGAATGGAAGGTGAGAGATGAAAGGGGAGAGTGGCTCCCTAGCCCCGAGGCCTCCTGTGAACTCCCCCGTCTTCTCCTCTTCCCCACTCTACTCCAGCCACACTGGCCCTCACTGTGTCCCAGGGCCTCCGCACTTGCTGGTCACTCCCGCTGGAGTACCCCTCTAGTCCTGCCTCCCTCTTCAGTCTCATCCTCACTGTCCCCTCAGCCACCTGCCTTCCTTGATCTGTTTCTGAAAGTTTCTTCCACAAGCTTGTTCTAGCCACAAGGCCTTCACACTTGCTGTTCCGCCTTGAACACCTACCCCAGCGGGGCCAGCTCCTTCCCTTCACATCGCAGCACAAAGGTCACCTCCTCAGGGGGAGTTCCTGCTGCCCAACTCTGAGAACAGCCCTCATTCCCACACTGTCCCGTCTTTTTTTGGTTTTTAATTTTATTTTTACTTTTGGTTGCGATGGGTCTTTGTTGCTGCACAGGGACTTTCTCTGGTAGCGGTGAGCGGGGGCTATTCTTCATTGCAGTGCGCGGGCTTCTCATTGTGGTGGCTTCTCTTGTGGAGCACGGGCTCTAGGCACGTGGGCTCAGCAGTTGTGGCTTGCAGACTCTAGAGCGCAGGCTCAGTAGTTGTGGCGCACAGGCTTAGTTGCTCCGAGGCATGTGGGATCTTCCCAGACCGGGCCTTGAACCCGTGTCCCCTGCATTGACAGGTGGATTCTTAATCAGTGTGCCACCAGAGAAGCCCCACACTGTCCCATCTTTAACTTCCATCTTGGCATTTCCCATCACCTGTTACTTGTCTAGTGTCTTTCTTGTGAACACCCCAGGAGCAGGGAAGGGTGTGTCTGGAGCAGCCTTGGCCCTGGTCCTGGCCCTGGAAGAGTGCCTGAATGAATGAAGGCACTCCCTTCCTCACCTGTAGCTTCCCCAGGACAGGGCAACACCTGCCTTGCCTCAGGCCCGACCTCCACCCTGAAAGCCATTCACTGCCCTGAGCCTCAGTCTCTCTGTTGCAAATAGGTGCTACTGACTTCTACTTCTCTCAGGGCTCTCCAGAGGACAGAGTAAAAAGGAAAACACTGGGGACACAGGGGGTTGTCCAAAGTTGGGACTGGGGACACCTTTTAACGCGGCTGAGATGATGTGAATAAGGCTGGGTGTAAGGGGAGGGTTAAAAGTTGGACCCCCACTGTCCACACTCCATCTATTCCCAGGAATCTACCCTAAAAGAAGTCATAAGGAGGGTGAAGGACTGCCCCTGCTGGCGCAGTGCCTAAGAATCCGCCTGCCAGTGCAGGGGCCACGGGTTCGAGCCCTGGCCTGGGAAGAGCCCACATGCCGTGGAGCAACTAAGCCCGTGTGCCACGACTACTGAGCCTGCGCTCTGGAGCCCGCAAGCCACAACTACTGAGCCTGCGTGCCACAACTACTGAAGCCTGCGTGCCTAGAGCCTGTGCTCCACGACAAGAGAAGCCACCACAATGAGAAGCCCCCGCACCGCAACGAAGCGTAGCCCCCGCTCGCCACAACTAGAGAAAGCCCGCAAGCAGCGACGAGGACCCAACGCAGCCAAAAATAAAAATAAATTTAAAAAAAAAGGAGGGTGAACACGGCCACTGTTATTTACAAAATCTGCAAACTGGAAACAGCCTAACTGTCCAACAACAGGGATTTGCTACATAAGAAAATCATGACCCATGTGGGCCTATGGCGAGCTTCTGACCACAGCGGGAAAGCACATCTGACAGTAGGGGAAAGCAGAGGCCACACAGTGGATGACGTGGTGTCATCCAAGTTCTAAGTGCTGGCATCTAGATTCCGGCACTTTTTCCCCTGTGTATACTCCTCTGAACTCTCCCAGTTTTTTTTTTTTTTTTTTTTTTTTGGCTGCACCACATTAGCTTGTGGGATCTTAGTTCCCCGACCAGGGCTCAAACCCAGGCCCCCTGCAGCGGAAGCACGGAGTCCTAACCACTGGACTGCCAGGGAAGTCCCCAAGTTTTCTACTATAAACACAAACGTCAGAAATAAATGCCAGGCCTTACACAGCCCCTTCCTCTCCCCCTCCCTCCCCCACAAGGACATAGGTCACAGAGCCTCCAGGAGCTGCAAAAAGTGTTCAGATTAGCAAAGTTTTACTTCAACATGTGTGCTCATAAATGACTCTGAAAAGCCGATATGCAAGAGGATGACACGCTGTGGTCTAAAGGCAACGTCGAGGCCACTGAGAATGTCCCTCAGACAAGAGGCTCTGCTCAAAATCTCCCCCACCTGGGGTGAGGGCAGCAGGACGGGGGTCTGGGACAGAGGGATAAACACATCATCTCAGCTCTCCCATCAGGACTGGCGGCCCGGGACCCCAAGCTGGTCGATCAGAGGTCAACTGCTTGGAACTCCCAAAGCTGCCCGAACGTTCTGGTGTTTCAGGGAAATGCGAAGGCTCCCGGAGGGCCCGTGTGCCGGATGGAAGGGCCCTTGGTCAGCCCCCTCCTAGTCCAGCCCCAGGGGGAGCCCAACTCCCTGCTGGCCGGGCCTGCTGTGCCCTGGGGTCGGGGCAGCCTCTCACCCCAGCAGCCCCGTCAAGAGGACGTGTTGGTGTTACCGATCACGTAGTGTCAGGTGCCGAGGCCTGGCTGTGGCCCTGAAGCAGGCAGTGGGTAGGGGCCTGGCACCTGCAGCTATGGGCTGCCCGTATATTTATGTTTATTTCCAGAGTGTGGTATGCTCTGGGGAGGGTGGGCAGCATGGATGGTGCTGGCAGCCTCGGCCCAGTAGTGTGTGTGTTTTGTTGGGGGGGGGGGGGGGAGACATCTCCAGTGAGGCCCAGACAGAAATCTGCCCTAAAGGTGGCCGACAGCGGCCACCTGTAACAGAGCCCTGCTCCCAAAGGGGCCCCTCGGGGGCCAGCCCAGCGGGGTGACCTCCCAGGCACGGGCAGGCCAGGCTGAACCCGGCTGCAGCAGGAGACATGGGGGAGAGTGGTGTTAACAAACGACAGCAGGAGGGGTGGGTACGGACAGGGCGACAGGGCGCGGTGAGTGTGGGGCGAAGCCAGTGGCCAGGGCCCGCACATCAGAAGGCGAAGCAGCGCTCCTTGGGGTGGCCCACGCGGTCCAGGTTGGGCAGGCAGGCGTACTGGATCATGGGCGGGGGTCCGCACATCAGCACCAGCGGCTCCTCCTCTGGGGGCGGAAGGTGGTCCCGGATCATCTCCTCGTTCACGAAGCCCTGGCTGTAGTCCCAGGCTGCGGGGTGGGAGACCAGGTGAGCCCGAGTACGGCCGTGTGACCAACTGCCCACTGCCCACCCGCCCAGCACCCTCTCCTCCGTGACGAAGTTCCTGTGCCATGAATTCCTCCCTTCTTTCCACAAACACTGAAAGCTGAAGAGGCTGAGCCAAGTAAGCCCTCAGCCCGATCCCCTGCCCCCAAGCCGGGCTCACCTGTGCCTCAAAGGCGAGCCCATCAACTTCCCCCACCACGCTTCACAGCGTGCAACGCGTTTCACTGCCACTGGCCTCTCATGTGGCCCTCAGAACCGCCCTGTGGGCGGACAGGGCAGGGGTTACTGATCCCATTTTACAGATGTGGGAACTGAGGCCGAGAGGACCCAGAGTTGAGTTGTCCCAGGTCACACAAAAAGGCATGGACAGGGCTGGGACGTTAGCCCCAGGTCCCAGAGGTCCCCCAGCCAGTGCCAGGCTGGTCAGGGTGACATCTCCTACCCCACCACCCTCCATGCTACCTACTGGCCCTGTGCCCACTGTCTGACTCTTCCCTCCACTGCATGTCGGTCCACGAGGAGCTGTGTCTGGTCCACAGCTGTAGTCCCAGTGCCCAGACAGCCCCACACACAGTAGTTACGCAATAAGCAATGAGTAAAGGAACGTGTCCCAAATAAGCAATCGGTGAGCCTGAAAACAGCAAGGCCAGGACCCAGGCTGAAGCTCCAGATGCAGGACCCTCGTGGCAGCCACAGCTCCTCTAGGTCCTGCGGCCTCCCTGTCTCACACACGCACGTGTACATGCGCAGTGTGTCTCCAGGTTTCACCTGAGATCCAGAGCCACCTTTTATTCCTACAAGTCACTGCTGGTGCCCGCGGCGAGAACCTGGTGCCCCGAGGCTGGCAGGGCTCTAGTCCCACCCGGGCCCTCAGGACTGACCTGCCAGTAGGGGCTGCTCAGGGAGGGGAACCAGCCAGTTCCAGGAGCACGGTGGGCCCACGGGGACGGCAGGCTGGCAGGGCTCTGCCAGGAGAATGGGGCTCTGATGACTGGGGCCCGAGGAGAGGGGGAGGAGGCGACACCCAGCCCGGCTCCACTCTGGCTCCGATCTACGCCTTGGCTTCCACGTCTGCGTTCAGGGCCGTAACTCCCCCATCACGGCAGACAATGCTCTCTGCATCACATCATGTACACTCCATGGGGGGGGGGTCCCTTGCGAGGGGCCAAGCCAGTCCCAGCTGGTCTTGGGATGAGGAAGAGTCTGCTGTGCTGAGCAATGGGGTATTCTTTACCTCATGGACACTGAGCTGAGTAACTGACCCCATCTCCCTTTTCACTTTGGCTGCTGGGAAGCTCAGAGTGATATACATGGCCACCCACAGCAAGTGTGCATCACAGCCCATGCTTCTGTACAAACCTCATTCCCAATTCCATTCTATGGCCCTGCCCTTGTTTTTCTTTCACTCCCACTTTCCATTTATACCACTCCGACTCACTCTATGAGTCTTTGTAAGGTGCCTAAAATCCCTCTGGAACAAGGCGGGACATAGGTAGGTAGATAACATTTTATTAACAGATCTAAAATTACTTTGAAAAAACCTGCATGGGACTAAACCATATTTGCTAGTGTAATGAATGTACAGGTATGTAAGACACATCTCAATTTCACAAGGACGTTTTTAGACAGTGTATTTTTCTTTACTTGTATACTGAAGGTGACTTTGTAGGGGAAACAGAGTCAGCTGGCCCCTCTCCCCTGTTCTTTTGCTTAGCTCCACAACTGCCTGCTGGCCTGGTACCATTTTCCTCCTCAGCGTCTACCCTTTTCAGCTTACACCTTAATGTTACGGCAATACCCGAACTACTCTCGAACTGTGGTCAGGGTAATAATAAACGTAAGTGTAAAATACCGGGAGACTACCCAACTGTACTTCTCCTTGGTCAGTAACTGGTTACTCTTAAAACTGTCCCCAGGAGGCACTTCGGTATAGGCGTTGCCAGGCGTCACCACCAGAGGGCAGTGTCCACTCCTCCTGCGGCCAGGCCATGTGCAGGCAACAGGGGTAGAGACCCCTGCAAGGACACTCCCATCGTGGCCAATGAGCCTACCTGACCACACTCTAGAACCTGCAACCAGAAGGGAGCTAAACCAGCTTTCATTTCCCCCTTTTGAATGAGACGTGGGTACAAGATAAATTCCTTTCTTGGGCTTCCCGGGTGATGCAGGGGACACGGGTTCGTGCCCCGGTCCGGGAGGATCCCACATGCCGTGAAGCGGCTGGACCCGTGAGCCACGGCTGCTGAGCTGGATGGGAGAGGCCACAGCAGTGAGAGGCCCGCGTATCGCAAAAAAAAAAAAAAAAAAAAAAAATTCCTTTCTTTACTGGAAGCTCGGACTCCCAGAACCAGTGCCTCCTGTGCGACCTCCAGTCTCTATGACTCTACTTTGTCTTTTCTGGGTCTCACTAATCACCTGCTACTGTACTTTATAATTTACTAATAAACCTGTTTCCTGTTCGTCTTCCCCAACTAGAACATCAGCTCGGGCCAGGCTGGTTTCGGGAACACACAGAGTGAGGGGTCCGACCAGGAGGAGACCCACTGAGACACGGGTGGGCCCAGGACGGCTGGTCCAGTCAGAGGCCCCAGAATAAGACTGTCAGGTCCTTGGATCCACCAGGGGCCCAGGATCCGATTTGGTCAACCCAGGAGGGTGGCTCCTCTCTCAGGGATGGACCCTGTTGAGATGGGTACCTCCAGAGCCCGCCTGCTCATTTCTGGGGGAAGCAGAGGGTGGCCTGTTCCCCACACTGCGGTGGGGAACAGGGGACCGGGTGGCTGTGTGAGGAGGAGGAGGCAAAGCAAGGGCAGTGTGGCAGCAAGCTGGTGCCCATGTGGGTGCTTTGAAAATGTCCAGTTTCTAATATTTAAAAATTTCCCATGAAAGTGCAGTCCCCCAGCTTCCCCTGAAAAATGGGAAGGCTGGCCTCCAGGGCGGTACTCCTGCACAGCAGGGCTGCCCGCAGCTGGGAAGGGGCTGCCCCTCTGCACAGGCAGATGCTCTCCAATTCGTCACAGTCCCCACCACTCCCTATAGTCTCCTAACTCTGAAGCCAAACATCACTGGTGTTATCTACCAAGAAGCCTCAGCTGCTGCTTTTCTTACAACAGAGAAGAAGTTAAGATATTTTTTGTAACCACATCTACCTAAGGAGGAGAATGGAGTACAGTTTAGCTCCCAGAGGGCAACCTTGTTTCAGGTTTTAGGGGCAGCCCTCATTCACCACCTCCTATGTGACCTTGGCAAACAGCTTAAACACCTGGATAAGTAGAATGAAGGTAACTGTACATCAGCCCAGCCCACACTCCAGGGCTGATGATGGGAGAGAAAATGGGTGTAAAGTGCCTTACAGGGTATACACTGCAACGTGGAAACACTCACCCTCACCCCAGCACTGGCCCTGGAGACCTGCCCCACAGTGAGCCCCGGCCCAGGGGGAGAACGCCAGCCTTGTTTGTCCAGCTGAGAGCAGGGCAGGCAGGGGAAGGTCTGGGGCTCTGGAGGAGGCGGGTGTGAATTCAAGCCCTAGCTCTGGGGTTTTCCCACTGTGTGCTGTGGGGCACTTGCGTTCCCTCTCTAATCCCTCTTCCCTCATCACCTTCCTCTCACAGGGCCACAGTGAGCACCAAAGGAGACCATGCAAGCAGAAGCCTCTACAACGGCAGAGGGCTCCACCAGGTGAGCGTGGGCCGGCACCTCCACCCAGCCCACCCTCCTGGGCGCTCTCACCTTCAGGGGCTTTGTCCACTGTGTACCAGAGCTTGAAGCGCGCAGAATGTTCGTTCCTCAGTTCCTCCAGCTCGGGCCGCAGCAGGATGTCCTTCTCAGTCTGCAGGGGGACAGGACCCAGCGGTCAGGAGGGACAGCGACAGGGACTGCCTTTGGAGACCCTCGTCATCCCGCCCACCCATGGGCCGCACACTTGGCAAAGCTTCCAAGGAAAGTCCAAGTCTTTCTATGTTCTGGCATCTCAGCTTGTACGTCCACAGTCTAGGAAATACAGATACTACTTCCCCAGATCACACCTGTCCCTCCGCAGCCTTGCCCACGCCAATCCCTCTGCTTGGCCTGCAGCTCCCCACTTTCCATCCCCACTGATTTCATTTAGCCAGCCCCACATGGCCCTGTAGAGTTCGGCTTGTCACCTCCTCCAGGAAGCCTTCTCAGACCCCCAGGGAACATCAGCAATCTGCTCCTGAAACAGCCCCTCTTTTTTTTTTTTTTTTTTGAAACAGCCCCTCTTTCCATTCCTAACCACAGACTTTGCCCTGCATGTCTGCAGGTCACTCACAGACGGACAGGGCTCCTCAGGCCGGTGGGTGGCGAGACTGATCTCATAAGACTGTTGTGAAACTGGGGGCCAAAGAGCTCTGTCGATCAGAAAAGGTCACTGGCTCACAAACCTCTACTGAGCCCCGGGCTGGGTGAGGGAGACTACGGGAGAGGCGTGGAGATTGTTCTGAGCAACCTCTTTTCCTCTTTTTTTTTTTTTTTAACATCTTTATTGGAGTATTAATTGCTTTACAATGGTGTATTAGTTTCTGCTTTATAACAAAGTGAATCAGTTATACATACACATATATCCCCGTATCTCCTCCCTCTTGCGTCTCTGAGCATCTTCTTTATGAACAATGCCTCTCTGACCACCCTCACTGCCCTGTTCCTGAGGATAAACTCGAGGGAGTGGAGTTCAGTGTAGAAAATTCCACATGGTTAGGGCGTTCAACACAGCAGCTGCTTTACAACCCCCAGGTAGGTTACACCGAGGCGCACACCAGCAGCGTGCCCAGGAGTATCCATCTCCCTACACCTCTACCAGCACTGGGTAATGATCCTTTAAGCTTTGGCAATCAGATTAATGGAAAGTAAAGCTTATGTTTTATTTTTTATTATTAATAAGTAAGTTTGTCACCGGTCTAGTAATATCTTATTAGTTTGTAAAAACTTTTTATATGAAGGATATTAATTTTCATTGGTGATGCATTATATGTCTCATCCCCAGTTACTTATCTTTCTACCTTATTTATAGTTTGTGTTTTTCCCCAGGGGAGCTTTTCATTTTTAAGCAGATGGTTCCACCAATCTTCTCTCTGACGGGCTCTCCCTGGTGTCTTGCTTAGACTGACCATCCTTGTTCACTCATACATCAGTACTTCCTGTAGAAATGCTCACCTTCTACTTTTTTTTTTTTTTTAAGAAAAGGGCATATGTTGAACTCATACTTTATTTATTTATTTTTTAATTAATTTATTTATGGCTGTGTTGGGTCTTCGTTTCTGTGCGAGGGCTTTCTCCAGTTGTGGCAAGCGGGGGCCACTCTTCATCGCGGCCTCTCTTGTTGCGGAGCACAGGCTCCAGACGCGCAGGCTCAGTAGTTGTGGCTCACGGGCCTAGTTGCTCCGCGGCATGTGGGATCTTCCCGGACCGGGGCTCGAACCCGTGTCCCCTGCATTGGCAGGCAGATTCTCAACCACTGTGCCACCAGGGAAGCCCTCACCTTCTACTCTTAAAGCTTCAATTTTTTACATGTGTATCTTTAACCTAAACTTCATTTTTGTACAAGGTAAGGGATCTACTTCGTTTTTTCCAAGTGCATAGCAACTAACTCAACACTCCTTTTCCTTTCTCTTTTTATGTTTGGTATGTCACCTGCATCAGATACAAAGTCTCTCCTACACTTGGGTCTGTTTCTAGGCCAGGGCTGTTCAACGCAGTTTTCTACAATGATGGGAACGTTCTACAATAGATCTGTGTTATCCCACAGGGTAACCACTGGCCACATGTGGCTATGAAACCAATGAAATGTGGCTAGTGAGACTGGGAAAGCGAGTTTTTAACTTCGTTCAATCTTAACTAATTTAAGTGTAACTAGCCACATGTTCCGGCATGTCCCAGCACAGTCTAGATTTCCTGTCGTGCTATCCAGAAGTGCAGTTAAGTCCAGTAAGCCCAGGTCTCACGTGTGGCTCCAGAACCAGGCTATTTTTATCACTGACACTTTTCAGTATGTTTTAATATCCAGTGCGCTAAGTTCTTCCTTGTCACTCTTCTTTTTCAAAACTTTCTTGGCTGTGCATGTGTACTTTATCTTCCAGGCCATACTGCATCATTTTGTCATATTAAAGGGGAGAAAATATCCCCACTGGGACTTCGAGTATTACTTTATGAAGAACTGACACCTTCGGAATCTCTGTCTCCCTGTCCAAGAAGCAGGGCGCCCCGCTGTTTATTAACACTCCCTAATGCCCTTCTGAAAAGTCGTGCTTCCCTGAGGCTGGGGGCAGAGCCCCGGCCTCCCCTGGACTCAGGATGTCGTCCTCAACCTGCCTCCCCACCAGCCTCCACTCCCATCACTAGGTCACTCCAGGAAGAATGCACACGTCTGCAACGTTAAACGCTCCTATCCAAGGCCATCTCAACCCTCACAACCGTCCCAAGAGGTGGGTCCCCCGTTACCCTACATTACGGATGGGCAAATGGAGGGGCTGTGGCTCCCGTCCAAGCCAAGCACAGAGGTCACTGAGGACAGGGGAAGGAGGGGCAATGACTCAACTGGAGCAAAGCAGCAGTTCCCACAGTGTGGCCTGCAGACCCCTGGGGTCCCCGAGACCCTTCAGAGGGACCTTGAGGTCAGAACGATTTTCATATGATACTTAGTTGCCTCCTTCACTCTCCTCCCTCACGGCTTCCAGAGGCTACAGGACTTGTGACACTGCACTGACTAAAGTGCAGAGAGAGATACAGAATCCACCGCCCCTGCTAATGGGCACAAAGATGCCCGTCTAGGCGACAGAGGGCTGACGGCCTCCACAGAGACTGCACCAGCACTACCAAGCTGAACGCTGCCCACCCTCTCAACCCCACCAGTCAGCTTGGAATTTGTGGCTGCTTCCACCCACCCCTAGTCAAGGCCACCTCAGTTGGCCTCAGAGCAGTTTTCTGCAGCTGTGTGGGACCTCAGCCCGGGGACCTCAGCCCGGCCCCCCCGCCTCCAGGCTCGATGTCCTCACAGATGACACGGAGTGGAGCCTGGGCCAGATGGACCCAGGGGCAAACTGACCTGAACCACATCTGAGAGGCGCAGGGGGCCTGGGCACGGCCCCCACACAGGCAGGGGGTGCCCCGTCTTAGCTTCCCCCCGAAAGGGGCGTCACTGTAAGATCCCCGTATTCCGTCACGAAACACTGAACCTAGAAAGACCCTTGTGACGACCTTCCTTCATCATCTCATTCCACAGTGAGGGAGCAAAGCCCAGAAAGGGAGAGTGACTTGTCCAAGGCCACACAGCAGGCTGGGGTGGGCAGGCAGCGGGTGTGGGGAGGAGGACATGCATTCAGGATCCGGGGAGCCCAGGTCCAAACCCTGTCCCAACTCCCCCAGCTCAGGGACCTCGCGCGGGTGGGACCTTGGCACGTCATCTGTGAAAACGGCCCTTCGGGCTCCTCCCACTTCACTGGTGGGTTCCAAACTCTGTGTGCGGTGAAGGGAACCCTGAGGTTCCAAGGAAGCAGCCAGAGGAGCTGTGGGTGCTCCAGGTGCCTCACCCCTCCACCAAAGCAGCCCCACTCGGGTGAGACGCTCTGAGCTCCGCACTGAAAAGCCTGACCCCACCAGCCCCTGTGAGGGCTGCTGTGCACAGAACATTCAGAGCACCCCTCACATTTCAGCCTCCCTGAGCATCTCCGCAAAGCTGTGCAGACCCCTGAGCAGTGCCTGCTGGGCCTCGCCCCCTCTCAGCAGGAGTCGGGTTTGCAGACCTCAGGCCCACCCACTGACCTGGTTGGCAAAGAGCAGATGGCACACGGTCTGATCATCCGGGTCCTTCATGATGGCACGGATCACCTGCAGCATTGGGGTGATTCCTGCAACACAGCCACCCCCCACACACCGCGTGAGCGCCTGCTGCATACGCGCAGGCCCAGTGCCAGGCAGGTGCCCAGAGCTGCCAGGACCACTGGGTCTGGGTCCCTGACCTTGGGAAGCTCCCAGTCACTTGTAATCTGTGCCACATCCCACACCCTGGCCCTGAACCACGACGTCCGCCCGCTAGGGACTCAGTGAGGGGCTCCTGGTCCACATACCCGTTCCTCCTGCAATCATGCCCACAGACTTCACCGTTGTGATGACAGGGCTGGATTTCTTGTCCGGACGGATGGCAAACGTTCCTGGGGAGAGGAGAAGGGGTGAGGCCCAGTTCTCAGACATGCTGTGCCTCGGGGTCGGAAGGGCTGGAGAAGCTGCCCCCACCTCAGGGGCTCGGGCGCGGCGGCCACCACAGCCCCCAGCCAGTCAGGGTGAGGGGGATGGGAAGGTGGCACCGGGACCAGCTCAAAGGCCAAGAGGAGCTCGAGGACGAGTGCCTCACTGCTCATGGCTGGGGAGCAGGGAGGCTGGAGAATCAGGGGCGTCCCAGCTCAGCCCTACCCCTTGTTTGTTCTCAGCCAAGCAAAGCTGGTCTGTGGGCCGCATCTGGCCCCCAGAGGCAGCTGGTCTGCAACCCCTGTGCCGGCCACCTTGATTCCTAACAGCCAGGGAAACGGAGGCCCCAGAGAGGAGATGGCTTGTCCTGCGAGAGTCACCCATCCAGACAGCAGCAGAGTCGGGACCTGCACCCAGCATCCACCGCCCCCACTGGGTCCTCGGGGAGTCCAACCCGGATCACCTTTGCCCTGGTAGACCAGCAGCCCATTTGGGCCTCGGAACTCAATGGTGTCTCCAATCTTCATGCTTTCCAGGTACTGGGACATCTTCCCTCCAGCAGGAAACTTGGGGTGGGTGTCTTTGAAGTAAACCTGCAAGACACCCACAGTCCTCAGCTCCCTGTTCCCAGGGCTGCCGGGGTGAGCTCTGGGCCACAGTGGGAAGACGCTCTTCTGGGGTCTTCTGCGGCCGTGTGTGGCCTTCTCACACGATGCCCCTTCCACCCATCAAAACTTACCCGTCTGTGTCCCGTCCCCCGCAGTGGTCTGCCCTCCCCATAACATCCCCTTGGAGGGCAAAGCATCAGCCTGGTGTCCAAGGCAGCGACCCGAGGGCCTGCTGCATGATGTCCTGCCAGGAGGCATCTGTGACCACCCCCGCCCCCTCCCCCGGCAGGAGATCCCCATGGCTGTCAGCTCAGTAAGGGCTCTGGGAAGCCGGCTCACCAGGCCCTCCTGGTGGATGTTCAATTCTTTCCACTTCGTGCTGCCATAAAAACATCACTCTTGGAACCATTTCCTTCCTTGTGCCTTTTGGGATTTCAGCTTTGGAAAAAGGGATGTGCTACAACGCTCGTACAGAGAGATGGGCAGACAGGGGAGGAGCTCCAGGGCTGGGATGGCTGCACCACGGGGCATTTCTGCTGGGCTTTGAAGGGCAAGCAGGAGCGATGAGCAGAGAAGGGGGAGAGGCAGTGGGGGAGGGACAGCGTGGGCAAAGGCCAGGACGTCTAATAGGGCTTGGGGCCTCGGAGGTGGGGTGGGGAGAAGAGCTTGCGGCTACAGCACAGGGGATGTGTCTGTGTGTCTGGGGTGCGGGGCAGGGAGAGTGGGCAGAGCCCACTGCGTGCCAGGCTGGGGGCCTGACCTTTAGCCAGGGCCAAGGGGGCCAGTGAGGTCTCCAAGCCAGGAAGGGCCTGGTCCTGGTGAGTATTCCATCTCTACTTGAATCCCCCCAACACCTCCTCCACATCTGGCTCGAGAGACTTCAGCAAGAACAGATGCTTGAACTCTCACCACCTTCCCTTTCCTTCCGGACAAAGCCCCAGACTACCAGGGCCTCCAAGGATCTGCCTGGCCCTGCTGACCTCTCCCTTTTCGGTCCCTCAAGTCCTCAAGCCTCCTCCTGACCTCAGGGTCTTTGAACCTGGAAGGTCCTTTTCCTCCGTCTCCACCTGGCTGCCGCCTCCTCAGCCGCCAGACCTTGCCTCACTGTTGCCTGCTCAGGGGGGCAGCTCTCATCACCCCACCCCCGCCCCAGCTCTGGTGCCCATTCTAGGTGCTCAGTCTCTTGTGCTTGTCCCCTGAACAAACACTGACCTCTGTGTGACCACCTGTTCAGTGTGCATTCTCCAGCCAAAGACAAGATACCGAGGCCAGTGGGCCTGGGCACCCAGCACAGGGTCTAAATGACACCAAGCGAAGAGGAGATCCAGGCCAGAGCCAGGACTGACAGGCCCAGCTCCCTTCCTGCCCTCACAGACACAGCGCCCAGCCCAGGACCCTGTAAGACCCAGGGCTGAAGCTGAGGCCCAGCGGGGGTCTCTGCTCCTGTTCCCCCACCCAAGGGTCCAGTGAGGGGGCCCTGGGGCCTGCACAGTGGAGTTGAGAGAGCAAGCCTGATCCCCGGGGGTGCTGAGCCAGGGCGGCCATGGAGGTTTGGGCCTTGACTAGGGAGGGTCTCTAACATCCAGCCCACCCGTCTGGGCTGGTTCACACTTTTGGGTGGGTGTGTGATCAGAGAACACGGATCACTGCTGGAAAGTTTGTGTTTCTCATTTCCATAAAAATGTACCGGGCTCTAGTTGTCATTTCTCCTTCTGTTCAGCATCTTGTTTTTTAAGATCCTTGCTGGTTGTTCTACGTCTCTCTGGTCTTGTTGCTTCTAATGGCTACATCTTCCCACAGCGCACACCCAGCCCCCGAACGGCGATGGATCCCAGAAAGGCCCTTGCCCCGGCTCCCGGACACGGTCCCATGAGCTCCTCACACTGCACCCGCAGCGGGCCCGTGGGATGCTTCCCAGGGGAAGAGCAGGTGCCCAGCTCACTGGGCTTCGCCAGTCCGCGAGCAGGAAGGTGAGCCCTCCACGGGCTGGTGGGCCTGCCTGGTTCCTCTTCTGCAGATGCTCAGCCTGATCCCGACCCCTGCCCTCTGCCGAGACCCCAAAGCTTGGCTTGTGCTAAGAACTATGATCTGCTATTCACTCGGAAACCAGGCACAGCGAGCACAGGGCCTTCAGAGATCAGACTGTGGGGCCTTGGCTGCGAGGTGGTCACCCCGGCGCCAAGCAGCTGTGGCCCCAAGACCTCACCTTGATGACCAGGTCCACAAAGCCCTTGTCGTCATCGCTGGAGACGGGCGTGTAGGGCCGAATGACTAGGTTCCCATCGATTCGAGCCGAGAGGTAGATGTGCTGGCCTGCAGGACAGCAGGGGTGAGTGTGGGCTGACTACCCCTGCAGGGCCCCCTGGGTCTTGTCAGCCCACTTCGCTGCACCCCGTCCAGCATTCAAAGCCTAGCCTGACCTCGGCTCCCGCTGCTCCCTTCGCCACCCCCGGGGACTCCCATCACGTCCCATCTCTTTGCCTTTGCTCGTGCTCGTGCCACCGCCGGGGACACTGAAGCAACTGGCCTCTTATCCTGACACTCACCCCTGAAGGCCCAGGGTGGCTGTCACCTCCTCCCTGAAGCCTTCCCTGCACTAACTGAAATGCAAAGTCCCCACCTCTCTGTCCCAGCACCAGCTCCACGTGTGCTGGGTTGGGGCCGCACTCACCGACAGGGAGGCCCAGGATGTGCTGGGGTGACGGCAGAGCAAAGCGGAACCGGCGGGTATCATGGCTGATGACCTGCAATGAAGCGTGAGCTGCTGGATGGCACCCAGGGCAGAGGGGCCCCCAGACTCAGAGTGCCCACCCCTCCCCAGCACCGGAGTGTCATTGAGAGAAGTGACACTGACATATGGACATACAACCTGCACACGCGTGTGCAAGGGCACAGAGGTCAGGTACACACTGGGTGTGCCTCTGCTCTCACTGGCCCAGAGGAGGGCACTGACCCACCCAGGGCCACAGGGCAAGGTGGTCGGAGCAGGGAGTGAGCTCAAGATCCCAAAGGGAGGGACTTCCCTGGTGGCGCAGTGGTTAAGAATCCACCTGCCAACGCAGGGGACACAGGTTCGAGGCCTGGTCCGGGAAGATCCCACATGCCGTGGAGCAACTAAGCCTGTGCGCCACAACTACTGAGCCTGCGCTCTAGAGCCCATGAGCCACAACTACTGAGCCCTCGTGCCACAACTACTGAAGCCTGCACGCCTAGAGCCTGTGCTTTAAAAAAAAAAAAGATCCCAAAGGGAGGCTGCCAGACAGCCCAGAAAATTCCAGGGACAGGAGGAAAGGATCCACCTCCGCCACAGCTTGAGAAGTGTCCCGGGGTGGCAGAAACAGCTCAGGGACTGGGCCAGCAGTGGGGCAGACCTGAGACAAGGCCCCATGTGCCCAGGCCTGGGACTCAAGAGAGGGGCTCTAGAAGCCACTACACTAAAAGCCGCCCCCCGCCCCGAGAAGCGGGACAGCATGACCGTGGCTGGGCTGCAGAGGGCAGGAGGCATGGCAGCCTTGCTGCCCAGGAGGTCACTGGGGCTGGCCATGGCCAAGACAGGGTGTGCACCCAGGGTGTGGTCAATGGGTGAAGGCCATTCCCCCTCTAGGGTGGGGCAGAGGCTGCTTAAGAGTGAGGCTAGGCTGAGGAAGGAGCCCAGTCTTGACTGGGGCCAGGGAGGCGAGCAGGTGTCAGAGCTGGGAACCGAACCCAGTGCCCGGACTCCGACCTGGGCTCCGGAAGGCCCCTGTGAGGTCTCCCCTGCACCAGGTGCAGCAGGATGGTGGGTGTCGAGGGGCCGTCCGGAAGGCAGGCAGCTAGCTGTCCAGCACATGTTCACGCCCACACGAGGCAAGGTCCAGTGATGGAGAGTGTTACCACCCGGAGGGGAGACGCCAGACCTCTCCCAAGGGACAGAGCGTCACTCTAAGCATCACTGAAGCGTGTGAGCCAAGGCAGGTGGCCTGGATCTCAGGAGAGACGGCGCCCAGCCACCACTTAGGACACAGTGCTTGTTGGCGGCCAGTGGGCCTCTCCGCCCCACAGTCCGGGCCTGAAGCTGCAAAGGGAGCCCCAGGGCCTCCCGCAAGTGGATCCCAGGATTATCAACTGGTCCTGGGGCTCAAGGTCAGAAACCCATGTGCCAGATGTTTTTGGAGGAAGAACAGAAATGAGAGAAAGACACTGATGATTACTAGCCCAGCACAGCAAAAGTCATGAGGCTAACGTGTGTGAGGGCTCGGCACGTGCTGGCCGTGATGACCCGAGCAGTAGACTCGCAGAGCTGTGGGCAACCTTGCTGATCACCTGGTCCAGTCCCGTTCAGAGAGGGGAAGGGCTGACAGCCGGGACCCCTCCCTGGACCAAGGCAAAAGTATCAAGAGCAGGCCCACCTGCTGGCCCACCACTAGGCTACAATGGGGGAGGGGAACTGCTAGCACGCGTGCCTCCTGATCAATCAAAGGGGCCTGGAGGGTCCACCGTGTGACATCCTGCGACAAAATACCAGACAGTCGTCAAAAATAATGAATCAGGGCTTCCCTGGTGGCGCAGCGGTTGAGAGTCCACCTGCCGATGCAGGGGATGCAGGTTCGTGCCCGGTCCGGGAGGATCCCACATGCCGCGGAGCGGCTGGGCCCGTGAGCCATGGCCGCTGAGCCTGCGCGTCCGGAGCCTGTGCTCCGCAACGGGAGAGGCCACAACAGTGAGAGGCCCGCGTACCGCAAAAAAAAAAAAAAAAAAAAAAAAAAAAAAAAAATTAAAAAATAATGAATCAGCTTTGGGTTAGACATGTAAAGGTGTCCACATTGCACAGCTGGGTAAAAACTCAGGTTATTAAAAAAGAGAAACTAAGTATACACACACCTGAACCTCCACACATCATGTACACAGGAATGTACTACCAGAAGGGCTCACGGTGACCCGTGAAGGGGACCCTCTGCAAAGGGGTTATGGGGGAGGGGAACGTTCACACCTCATGAACAGAGCACATATAAACATGTGCTTTTATTTTATAAAAGTAAAATTTTTATAGCGAGCACATATAAATCATACATTACTTTGGGAATTAAAAAACAACAACAAAGAAAAAGAACTTTATAAAAGGAAAAGCTTTTAAAACATTGTTATTTCATTTTAGTGAGAAAAAATTGTGTATAAGATATATTGAGAGGATAAGTGTGGTCTCATCTGGGAAGCAGTAATTTTTTTTTCTTTTTCTTTTCTTTTTGCCTCTCTCTGGTTTTCAACTTCTATGAAATCCTGGTACAAGTACAGTCACAGGAGCCCCAGCTCTCATGGGGAGCCCGGGTGCAGACTAGAGCCCAGGACTCAGGCTTCCGGCAAGTGACTGACTTTCTCTGCCCCATGACTCAGTTTTCCCTGTCACACCCCTCCTGAGGCAGCTGTGGTGGCCAGAAATAGCACATGGGAGGGGCTCTGATGAGAGAGAGTAAGGAGGGAAACAGCCTTACAGGGTGGGCGGCTGGGCAAAGGAGGGAGAGGATGGTTTTAAATCAGGATCAGAGGTCTGAAAAGGAAAAGCATCAAGTGGGGAGGGCAGGAGCAAGTCTGTGGGAGGAGCAGATGGAGCCGCCCCGCCAGCCCGCGGGGAATCTGACAGATGCAAAAGACGCTAGGGGCCCTGAGTGGGTGACCCTGCGGGCAGGGAAGGAGGAGGGGAGGAGACCTTATCTTTAAGGAAGGGGCACTGGGATGGGAGCCGCGAGGCCTAGGCCTAAGTCCTGGTCCTGCCCCTAACTCACAGTGTGACCTGAGTTTCTCCTCTCTTGTCCTCTGTTTTCACAGCCATTAAGTGGTTACTTGGACCCAAGAGTCCTTACAGGGTCCCTCCCACTCTGACCTTCTGGGGAATAGTGAGTGTGGTTCAAAGAACCAGCTCTGTGGGCAAAGACCTGAGTTCAAAGCCCTCTGCCGCTTACTGGTAGCCTTAGAAAGGGACCACCTTGCTTTCCCCATCTGTAAAATGGGCAGATAATGGGACCTACTTCACAAGGGGCCATGCCCTGAGCACATAGTAGGTGCCTGTGAAATGCTGTGATGCTGACAAGGACAGAGAGGTGCCCATGCCCCACGACCCCCTCAGGCCCCACACTGACCTCCTTGTCAATCAGCCGCAGCGGGTACTTGATGTCCGGGTTCTCGAGGGTGATGGCTGGGGTGCAGCGCTGGAACAGCTTCATGAACAGGCTATACAGGAACCAGACTGGGGAGAGGACCACGTGGCCCAACTGAAACGACAGGACAGACCCACGAGGTCAGCCTGCCCCCTGCCCTTCCTCCAAACATACCTCCGGGCCTCTCCCCTACCAGGAACGCCCTCTCCCCATCATGTTCATTCAGGGAACCCCAGCTCCATTTTGGTGCCAGCTGGGAGAAGTTACAAAAATCAGACTCATGAAACCTATCACTGTGTTACTGAGTCATTGGAAAAGCTCCATTTTCCCTGAGGAATGGGGACAAAGAAAGCTACATAACTGAGCATGTAGCCCTTTTCACTTTGGCTGCCAGGAAGCTCAGCATAAAGTTCCCAAGTACCTGTGCTTAATCTTGAGCACTGTGTATCTGTGCTCGCTCCCTCCCTCGCTCCCTCCCTCCCTTTAGTCAATTTCCCTGGCCCTATTAAGTGATGTCAAGTGCTAGCTCTATTTAGACAAACAGACAAACCCCTGAGCCCTGGGGTTCTGCCTTCAGATGCAGGGGCAGCCGAGGCACTGAGCTAGACACTAGGAAGCTCTGCTCCTTGCTGGCTGTGTGACTCTGCACAAGTCCCTTCCCCTCTCTGAACTGAACTGGACCAGGTGAACTGCAAGGTCCCCTGAAGCTCTGAGAGTCTACTCCTAGCATCATGCATAACCTCATGACAACCCTATGGGGTAGGCGCTGTCATCACCACCACTTTACAGATGAGGAAACAGCTCAGAGAGGTGAAGCAACTCACCCACAGTCACACAGCAGGCGGGTGGGGAGCTGCAACTCAAACCTGAGTCCGCCTGCCTCCCCAATCACACTCTTAAACATCAGGCCTCACCCTCATCATCACTCACCCTCTTGCGTGGCTCTGAGAACCTCTTCCTTGCCAGCCCCCTGCCCCCCATATCGCAGCTTCACAAAGACCCTAGAGGCAGTTTGGATTTTTTAAAAACAGAGAAAACCCACATCCCATGGCCAAATAAAACTGCTTAGGTTTATGTGGAGAGGACACCCTTGCAAAGAAAGACAACCAGCCTGCTGCTCTTTCTAGCTATTTTTGTCCCTGGGAAAAGCACTTAGCCTCTCGGCCCTGTTTCTCCGTCTGTGAAATGGGAGTCATAAGCTACACTCTCTGGCTGTGAAGATGGAGATCGGCTAACCCAGGCCGTCCCCCAGCAGGCACTTGACCTCACTGGGTATCTGTGTGCAGAAGCTACCCTTGGCCATCCGGAAGTCGAGTCCTGGGCAGCCTCCACTATCTGGACCACAAGTGAGACTCAGGAAGAGAACAGCAACAGCCTCAAGACCGCTCAGACCAACCCTACAGTGGAGAACCTGGCAGACCCCACCCTAACCAGGGAGCAGCACAGGAAAGGGGCCAGCTGACACCGTGCACCTCTTGACACGAAGCAAGAAGGGCCCAGCACCGCTCTGTGCCTTCCTTCAGGAGCACACAGCCTGCCTCTGACACAAGGAAACACTGAGGGCCTTTCGCCGCGAGAACTGGCACCTCTCTTCAAAAATGTCAAAGCCAGGGCTTCCTTGGTGGCGCAGTGGTTGAGAGTCCGCCTGCCAATGCAGGGGACGCGGGTTCGTGCCCCGGTCCGGGAAGATCCCACATGCCGCGGAGCAACTAAGCCCGTGCGCCATGGCCGCTGAGCCTGCGTGTCCGGAGCCTGTGCTCCGCAACGGGAGAGGCCACAACAGTGAGAGGCCCGCGTACCGCAAAAAAAAAAAAAGAGAAACGAAGGCCGAGGAATGGGTCCAGATTAAAGGAGGCTCTGGTGGGTCGGAGGGTGCTCCCCTAAAACTCATGTCCACCCAGATCCTGGGGATGGAAAAGGGTTTTTGCACGTGTAATTAAACTAAGGATCTTGAGATGAGATCCTCTTGGATCCCCCCGGTGGGCCCCAGATCCCACGACAAGTGTCCTTCTAAGACAGAGGAGAAGACTCAGAGGAGAAGGTTGTGTGAAGACAGAGACTGGAGTGATGTGGTGACACGCCAAGGAGGCCAAGGACTGCTGGAAGCCACCAGAAGCAGGAAGAGGAGGAAGGCCCCTCCCCTAGGCCTCCAGAGAGCACGCCCTGCCAAAACCTTGATTTCACACTTCTGGCCTCCAGACTATGCAAGAATGAATTTCCACTGTTTTATGCTACCTAGTTTGTGGTAATTTATATGCAGCCGTAGGAGACGAATACAGTAAGTCCCCTACATATGAACGAGTTCTGATCTGAGAGCACGTTTGTAAGTCCAATTTGTTCATAAGCCCAACAAAGTTAGCCTAGGGACCCAACTAGCACAGTCAGCTATACAGTACTGTACTGTAATAGGTTTAGAATACTTTTCACACAAGTAATACACAAAAAAACAAACAAAAAATAAACAGTTGAATGTCCTTGTTCTTAGGAGATAGATGCTGAAGTGTTTAGGGGCAGAGAACCATCATATCTGTGGTTTACTCTCAAATAGTTTAAAATACACACACAATAAAGTAAATATAGCAAATGTTAATATCTGGTATATCTTGATGAAGAGTATATAAGGGCTCTTTATACATCCTTTCAACTTTACTGTAAGTCTGAAATTATTTCAAAATAAAAAGTGAAGAAGGGAGTCCACACTAGTGGTTCATATAGTGGGGTCAACAACCAAAAGTTCTCCCAAAATACTGGTTCTCAAGAAAACTGTTTCACAGCTTGTTCACTCACCCTCCCTAGTGTACCTCCCTGACTTTAGTTTTCACAGCAGATGACCGTGTGTATTCTTCTTATCATAACACTACAAATTCCCCTTTTTGCCTTGGCTGCCAGGAAGCTCAGAGTCAAGTTCCTTGCTTGCATGGAAGCCTCTTTGCTTCCTTTGCAGGCCTCTTGAGGTAGCATGTTCTGCAGAGAACAGACCTGGAATGGGCCCCTGCCCTATTGAGGGTCAGGTGAGAAGATTCTCACCTCTCAAGGCCCAGCCTCACTGCTCCCTCCCTTCCCAGAAGCCCTGCCAGGACCCCCCCACTCTATCAACTGGGGAGGACACTCTGGCTGAGTACCTGAGGCCTCTCTGAGCCTCGGTATTCTTGGCTATAGAAGGAAGGTGAGGGCCACTGCCTGGCCAACAGCCCAGGGGAGCTGGGATATGAGATGAGATGGGGGGCTGAGGTCACCGAAGGGTCTATAACCTGTGGAATGTGGGCGTGCACACAGGTTTTTCTACCACCCTCATGGGGCCACCATCACCCAGGAGACGGAATACCCAAATGAAGGAAGGGCAGAGGCACCAAGATCCCACACCGGGCCTGGCCCTGCCCCCAAACCGGCCCAGCTGCTTCAAGTTGCCCAGCCGAAGCTTTGGTTACAGGCCTTTTGTTGGGCTCAAAACACCGTGCCTCTCCCGCAGACAGAGCCTCCAGGCTGGCTGCAGCCACGGCCTCGCCCCACGGGGCCCCTCGTCTGTTAACCAATGGGTCTAAACAGAAGGCCTGAGGGAGCTGGCCCCAGCGCACCCCTCCGGCCCGCACAGGGCCACACAAAGGGTCTCTGGCCACCTGCCCACTTAACCAGCACCTACCATGTCCTGGCTACCAAGTGGTATTTCACCCACCCTGGGTCGCATTTAAGGCCCGTTGGCAGCCCTGGACTCTGGGGTCAGGAGACTTGGGTTTGAGACCCAGCTCAGGACTTCAGGAGGGAATCTTCACCTCTCCATGCTCCATCTTCCTCAAGTTCATGAGGACAGCCCCACCTAGGGCTGGGGAGGAATCGAGGCTGCAAAAGGCCATGTTAGAGCAAACTGGCCAATGTCCCTGAGCTGGCACTGCTCCAAGAGTGGGACGTGAATTCTCTGGCATAATCCTTACTTCAATCCTAGGCTATAGGTACTGTGATTATCATCAAGTTACAGATGAGGAAAGCCAGTCCTCAGAGGACTCACACCCATTTCTCAGAGAGATTAAGTGACTCACCCATGGCCACGCAACCCAGGCCTGTCTAGCCCAAAGTGTGGTTCTTCCCAAGCCACCTCCCAGGACAGATGCCCTGGAGCCCACGGCCCAAATCCCCTTGCTCCAGCACAGTCCAATCTCCCGGCTCTTGCAGTGAAGCCCCAGCTGCCCAGACTAACAGGCTGCTCCGCCACCCCCAAACACCCACCACGGCTCCCCACTGCCAACACTCAAGGTCCCCACTATCCAGTCACAAGCCTTTCTTGCCTTAGGCCTTTGTACACTCTCCCTTCTGCCCTGAATGCCCTTTCTCTTCCCTCATCCAACAACTCCTATTCCACTTCCAGAGCCCAGCTCAAACGTCAACTCTTACCCTCTAGCTAAGCAAGCCCTCAGCAGACATCCGGAGCCCGCCCCCCCCCCACAACTTCTGCAAACTCCACGGGGATGAGGGCGACTCTGACGATTCCTCTGCTCCAGGCCTCTCCCACATCAATCAGGGAAGCCATATCCATGGAGAACATTGTTTAGGGAAAAAGTTGAGTGAAGCGACATTTGCAGGAAATCACCATTGTTGGGAGTCCTGGAAATAAACTTAAACGACATTAAGAGCCCAAATGGAGTTATGTTTGGTGCTCTCTGGAGTTTTATTTCCCCCCAGCACAGCCGTTTAAGTGGTCAGCCAAGTTTAATAACTAAGACCCCCTGGCCTGTAGCTCGTCTCACAGTCTGCAAAGCACCTTCCCTTCCATTTCCTCACTGACCCTCAGCACTGGGAGACAGGCCAACTGCATTCTTCACTTGACAAAGGAGGAAACTGTGGCTCAGGGAGGCCCAGGGTGGAGTCTGGGCTTCGGTTCCCAATTTTCTGTCGTTCACCCCAAATCTCTCACCTGCCCCAAATGCCAGCCAGCCCATGGTTACATGCTGAGCCGTGAAAATGACTCATTTGTCAACAGTTCTGAAGACGAGTCCTCAACACTGGCCTTGGCCCTTACACCGAACTTGCGGATCCCAGGCGCCAGCTTCGTGTGCCCTGGCTGCCAGTCCTGGGCTCACACGGCTGGGCCAGGTTCCCATGTGAGGTCACAGACAATGTACGACGGCAGACCCAGCAAGGCGGGGGACCTGGTGTCTCATCTCTAGCACTCAGAGCAGAGACACTCGGTAAATATTCGTGGATAAATTCACGAAGGGACAAGAACAAGCCCCTGCACTGCAGTCTCTCTCTGACTTTTCTTACTTTGTCTGTAAGTTTCCGCAACCAGGACAAGGGACCAGATGCCTCCAGGGGGAGGGTGGGGCTCGGCCCTCCACGGAGCACAGGGCTGAGGGGTTGGATCCTGAACTCCTGGCTGTTTCCACACCTGCCTCTCAGAGGTGTGGTGGGACTGCAGCCGCTGCCGGAAGGAGCTGTGCCAGTGAGCGGTGGATAACGTGAGCGGCCTTCCTTCCAGTCCCCGTGCCCAGACGCGACACTCTCGTATCTCGCACAGTCCTTGAGCCCGGGACGCGGGCGCTATGGCCACTCCACTTCAGTGAGGACACTGAGACAGGGTGAGAACTGGCACCCAGCTTGGTCCGAGCACTGAGCCCCAGCCCTGCACAGTCCCTCTGCATCTGCGGACAGTCGGGCCACTGAGAGAGCAAGGGTGGACTTTGTACAAATTCCTCTCTGGAGGCAGCTGTGAGCCGACCCTCACTGTCAGTCAGTCCTTCAGGTCACAAACCCCAGTGGGCACAGCTGCCAGGGCCCGTGTGGGATGCGGCGGACACAGGTCGGGGACCGCGTCCCTGGGGAGCTCAAGCCAGTGTGGGAGATGGACACGGGCAGAGAAAAGGGTGCCGTGGAAAGGCGAAGCTTCGTCTCTGGAAAATCGGAGGCTTTACCAGACTCACAAGGGGTTGGGATGCCCTGTTCCCCGTCCAAGGCACCACTCCCACCCCTGCAAGCAGTGGGCAGAGTAAACAGGAGGCAGGCGGCCAAAGCCAAGGTCCCACCCCAGCTCCTCCTCAGCTGTGCTGCTCTCACACACACACACACACACACACACACACACCACGTCACCCCAGCTCCCCAGGGGAGCTAGGAGACAGCTGCTTCGCCAGGCCTTGACCTGGTGCCCCATAGGCCACACAGTGCCCACCAGGGAACCCACCACCTGCCTTTCCCCACCTCTGGTAACACAGGAAGGGGAGAGGGAAACGGGGTGCCAGAGTCCCACGATGCCTCCAGGGAGCCCCCAGCTCACCCACCACAGCCGAGGGGCTGGGTAGCCCTACTACCCCCGTGCGGCACCCAGCCAGCTGCTCACCCCCTGGAACTCCCCACCGGGACCCTGCCATCCACTCTACCCAGGTCAGGTCTGGGTGGGCAAAGGGACCTGCCAGGACCCCCCAGGTGCCAGCCCCCTGTGCTGAGGCTTCCCTGCCTGCTGCCCGCCAGCTGTCCAGCTGGGATCTGCGTGTCCACCTCCTTCATGGCCCCCTTCTCGGGAAGCAGGAGCAAGTGGGAGGGAGTGGAGGAAGCTCTGCAGCGAGGGGCTCCTGGCTCTGCGCTTCTGGGAAAGGGAACCCAGGAGGAGGGGCAGGTGGACAGTGGAGCTGCCCTCCACAGGGGGGACCCAACCCTGCTTCCCAGGGGCTGGGTGTCTGGACCACGGACTAGGCACAGAGCTGCCAGGGGCAGGGGAAAAGCCTTGGACTCTACCTGTGGTGGCGGCCTGTCAGGGTCCACTGAGCACTCACAACTGTGCTGGGGGAAGGGGAGCCAGAGTCGGGGACGGCAGGCTAAGCCCCCAACATACCCCCAGGTGGCAGGTTCAAGTGCCAACCCCTCGGCGTCCCCACTTCTGGTGTGTGGGAGGAGGCCTCTCTCAGGGCCTGCACGTCTCAGATAAGACGCCTGGTGCCCAGAGCCCGTGCTGGCCTCCCGCAGACAGCGTGGAGCCGCTGTGCCAGGAGGCCTGCCTGGGGTCTGCTCCAGGTATTTGGGCTCAAGTGGGGACCCCGGCAGGGCCCACGAGGAAAGGGCAACCCTGCCACCCTTTGGATAGAGGAGGCTTAGGAGTTGGTGAAGGTCTCCTGACGCTCAGACGGGGCTCTGCCCCTCATAGAGGGGCTACAAGGGGTCCTTGGCTACTCGGCAAAAACACTGAGCAGCCAGATCTTGGGGACACAGAGAGAAACCCAACCAACACGGCTAGAAGGTGAGAAGCACTGCGGGAAAACAGCAGGGGCGGGGGTCTGGGTTCCGGTCCGGAGGCTGAGCAGTGAGGGAGGAAGGGGATTGCTGGGAACACAGTCAGGACGTTACGCTGAGCTGGGGTGATGCCCCCAGGCTAGCCCTGGGCAAAGCTGCCCCCTGGGCTGAACGCCACCCAGAGTCCTGGGCTGGGCCACACATTCACAAGCCAACACCCAGGCCAAGAGGCCTTCTGCCGAGTCCCCATGGGGGAGCCCCACACAGCCAGAGGGAGGAGGTGGAGGAGGACGCCAGGCAAGAGGCTCTGGGCCTAATCCTCCCAGTGGCAGCCCTGCCCAAGTGCCCCCAGCCAGCGCCCAGGCACCCGCATGTGTGGGTGGGGACTGCCCTCTGGCCACAGCCTCAACGTGGAGCGCAAGCCACGCACCACCACTGTGGCTTCTGAGAAATTCGAAAGGCCCGAGGGCGAGGGAGGGTGGCCCTGGGCCGAACCAAAGTGACAGCATGACGATGGACTTTGCAGCTCCACAAGTTCAGACTCCGCCAGCCCGGCCCGTGGCCAAGTCTTGAGTGGCATTTCTTCATCTGTAAAATGGGGCCACCGGCTGGGGCCTCTCAAGTTTGCTGGGTTAAGAGAGACCAGAGCCTAGCTTGCAGCCCACGGAGAGGGTTCAGGGGCTGTCGTCGGTTAAAACTGCAATCCAGCAACACCGCACGTGCGTGCGCACACACACTCATTCCACACGCACACACTCACTCCACGTGCACACACCCACTCCACATACACTCACTCCACACACACACACCTCACACCCACTCCACACACCCACTCCACACGCACACACTCGCAGGTACTCACGGTCACACTCCCGCACACCTGCTCACTCTTTCACTGTCACTCACCCCCATACACACTCCTGCACACGCACACGTCACACCCACACACCCGGTCACACACACGCCCTCACAAACTCACACTCACACATACGCACTCCCTCCTTCACACTTCACACGTGTTCAGTCGCACTCATACTAACTCACACGCGGGGGCACCGGCCACGTTCACCCCCGCACTCGCTCAGCACTAGTGCACACATCCGCACTCCTCGGCCGGCCGGGCTGAGGGGGGCGGCGGCGGCGGCGGCGGGCGGGGCGCCCCGAACGCTTGGCCGCCCGCCTCCGGGTGACGCCCCTTGATCGGGAGTGCTGGGCCCGGGTGCAGAGGCCCGGGCGTGAATCACGGCCGCACGGGGACGACCGGGGCGCGGCGGGCGGGGTGGGGCGGGGCCGGGTGGGGTCCTGCGCCCCGCGTCCGAGCCCAGTCCCCCCGCCCCTAGCGGCCGGGCGCAGTCGGCGCTGCCCGAGACGGGGGTCCGGCGCCCGCCGGTCCGCAGCGACGTCCCGG
This sequence comes from Phocoena sinus, assembly GCF_008692025.1. Taxonomy (NCBI): domain Eukaryota; kingdom Metazoa; phylum Chordata; class Mammalia; order Artiodactyla; family Phocoenidae; genus Phocoena; species Phocoena sinus. Next base: position 6,572,923 of record NC_045772.1, on the reverse strand, counting down.
GCCCGCGGCAGCCGGCGTCCCTCCCCGCCTACCGTGCTCAGCTGGGCCCCCATGGTGGCGCCGCTCTGCACTCTCTCTGCCGCCGCCGAGACCGCCGCGCCCCGAGCCAGCCCCCCCGGCCGCGTCACCGAGGAGGAGGGGCGGGCCCGAGCGCGGCCCAGTCGGGGCGCGGGGGCGGGAGGCCGAGCTAGCGGCCCGGCTCCGCCCCGCCCGCCCGCTTCCGTCCGCGGGAAGAGGGTTGAAGGGAGAGGATCCGTTAGAACGCGAGGCCGGCCGCCGGCGCAGTCGACCCGGTAGCCTGCGGCGGGGCTCTGACCCGCTGAGTGGTCTCGGGTGGGACGCTGGCAGTCTCTGGGCCTCGTTTGCCATCCTAAAGGGGAGAAGATGGCGCCCCCTATTGATGGGATCTAAAATAAAATCCGGAAACTCCACCGCGGCCTCCAAGGCCTGCAGGAGGAAGCCCCGCTTGGCCTGACCTCAGCCTGCGCCCCTGAGCACGTTGCTGGGCCTCACAGGCCTTCTTGTTCCTCAAACTGCTCGGCTTGGTCCCTCCTCCAGGCCTTTCCCTCTCTGGAACACCATCCCTAACTGCCTCAGGGTCAGCCCTGGCTTCTTGCTTGGGCATCAGGTGAGATGTTCCGTCCTCAGCAAGGCTTGCCCTGACTCCCTCTCCAGGCAACCTCTTGTGGTCTTCCTGGCACTTAGCATTGAGCTAAAGTCACCCTTTGTGTTTCTTCAGGGATGGTCTGCCCCCAGCCCCACCCCATCACAGTGGACTGTGGGCTTCCTGAGAGCAGGACTCTGCTTTGAAGTCCCCTGCCTGCCTGGAACCCAGCACAGAACATAGAGTAGCATATAGTAGGTGCTCAATAAATACTTGTTGAATGAGTGAATTCAACAGACAGTGGGCAGGTGCCTGCTCTGTGTAGGCCGATGCTGGCCTGCCGGGGCTCTCTGGCCTTGATTGCAAAGGAAGTAATCAAATAGGAAAGCTTTACTTGAGCATGTGCAGCCAGTAAGTTCTCATTACTAGGTGCTTCCTAGGCCACCCACGGCACAGGTGCCCTCTCCAGAGACACCTTCCAACAGAGGCCAGGGGAGCCACAGGCCACCCCGAACCTTAGCATTTCCCCCAGTCACTTCTCGTTTTCTCCGTGTTCTTTGTTACACCTGGACTGGTGATGGTTATCACGAATGTGGATGTCTGATGTTGGATTTTCTTCTCGTGAAATTTGGAGGTGACTAAGTTGCCTTTCTCCTTTATTTATTTATTTTTTTGCAGTACGCGGGCCCCTCACCACCGCAGCCTCTCCCGTTGTGGAGCACAGGCTCCGGACACGCTGGCCCAGCGGCCATGGCCCACGGGCCCAGCCGCTCCGCGGCACGCGGGATCCTCCCGGACCGGGGCATGGACCCGTGTCCCCTGCATCGGCAGGCGGACTCTCAACAGCTGCGCCACCAGGGAAGCCCACCTTTCTCGTTTTAATCATCACCTAAATGGCCTTAAATAAACAAAACTTAAATACTATTTAGACTAAGGCTATAAATGCTAGTCCAACAAACAGTCCTAAAAAATCACAATTAGGATGGAATCTATTTTTTCGTCTTGTCATTTAAATTATTACATGCACTTGTAAACTCAAAAAGGAAATAGCTTTCCTCCTAAAGTTATCACTGCTGTTGTTGCCTCTCTTAAGATCATATTAACTGTCCATTTCTTATTTATCTGTCTGAACCTTTTCATAATTGTTGCAGTATATAAGATTAACATTATAACAATATAAATTATTGAAGCATTTTGCTCTCACTACAGTAAAAGCTGTTGTGTTTACACCTTACCCCACTGAAACACTCCAGTATGTAAAGCACAAAAGGAGATTTCACTCCTGGTTACATCTGGAAGCTTCCCTAGAAAGTATCCCGCCTGCCAGGCTTGGCCTCGCATGAAGGAGTTGTGGTCCAGTTTCTTTGGGAGGGGCAGGGTGGAGTTCTCCCCAGACTCCGGGAGCTGCTCACCTCCCGTATGACTGTAGGGTGGCCCCAGGGGCAGAGTGTTGGCGGGTGAGGGAGAGCGGGGAGAAGAACCAGAGGTGACATTGGTTAGGTGGCCCATTCCTGCTCTTGGAACTCAGACCAAGTGGGGAGGGTTCAGCTGCCATTCACTGTGTGAGCACAGGCCAAGGCCTTCCCCTCTCTGGGAAAGGGTCAGGGAACAAGGTCTTTAAGACCCCTTCTACTTCTGATATTTTATTCTAGGTGGGTGTTCCTTCAGACTTTTTATTTGGAAAAATGTCCAATGTACAGAGAAGTTGCAAGAATAGTACAATGAACCACCGGATTCACCAGCTGTTATCCTTTGACCCCTTTCCCCCTTCCTCCCCATTTACCTGTTTACTTTGGCTGCACCATGGAGAGTTAGTTGCAGATATGTAGCCCTTCACCTCTACACACTTCACCACACATCTCCCAAGAACAAGGCCATTCTCCTACATGCCACTGTGCAAGTATCAAGTTCAGGGAATTTAACATTGAAACAACACAGTTGTCTAATCCCCAGTCCGCATTCCACTTGTCCCAGTTGTCCCATAATGTCCTTTCTAGCCGTTATTTTTTGCGGTCCAGGCTCTAATCCCAGGTTAGGCATGGCCTTTACTTGGCCAGGTGTCTTTGGTCTCCTTTAGCCTGGAGACAGATTGGATCAAAGGGCAGGTGAAGGGTCACCTGCCTGTTGGCACCTGCCTCGTCTCCCTATTGTAAAGGTAACTTTTACTTTGATACCCTGTGAATGTCCTAATTCCCAACAAACTTTCATCCAATGCTTTTAGTTGATGATCATGTCTGAATCAATTATCATTGAGGTAGTTTAACTAACTGGTTTACGAGGTACTTTGGGAAAAAACAAGCCAAAAAGGACCTTTGTCTTAATTATTCCTCAAGGCCCTTTGGTGAGCCAGAGAACAGAAACGCTCACAAGCCTGTTTGCCTTCTGCAAAGGCAAACATCCGGTCAGCTGAGAATCCCCTACTCTACTGAGGTGTTTGATCCTTGGGAGAGGTTGGGAAACGGGACAGAGAAACCATGAGTTTCATTTTATAGAGAAGGAAACTAGGCCCAGAGAGAGGAGAGAAGTGGGCAGCAGTGAAATAATTCCTCCCAAGGAGTCTCTGGGCTCCCGCCCCTTCCAGGTACCAGGGCAGAGGTTCGGAAAGGAGGCTTTCAGGCTGACTGCGGGGCAGAGTTTTCAGGGTCCAGGTTGGGGCTGTCCGACCCTTGCCAGTCCCCCTGGTCCCTATTACCTATGTAGGACCTAGGTTGCCAGATTTAGCAAATAGAAATTCAGGATGCTCAATTAGATTTGAATTTCAGATAAACAATGAATCCGTTTTTTGGTACAAGTATGTCCAAGATATTGCACTTAAATGTAGCTATACTAAAAAATTAAAAGGAGACTTCCCTGGAGGTCCAGTGGTAAAGACTCTGTGCTTCCAACGCAGGGGGCGCAGGTTCGATCCCTGGTGCGGGAGCTAAGATCCCACATGCCTCATGGCGCAGCTGAAAAAAAAAAAAAAAATTAAGCTAAAAAAACCCTCATGATGTTGTCCAGGGTGTTTGGACTGACATTAGGGCTGCCAGGTAAAATATAGAACACCCAGTTCAATTTTAATTTCAGGGAAACAATGAATAATTTTTTCTCCCTGCTGTGGGGAATTAAAAAATGCATGGCACATGTTATCAGATATAGGAAATAAGGCAGGTAAAATCAGTGGGGCCTTGAATGCTGGGATGAGCTGTCCTTCTGAGAGTAGCTGACAGCCTTGAAAGAAGGGACTTAAGTTTGGAGGCCCTTTGCCAGACAGTTCTAGAAAGGGACCAGTCGGGGGAGACTGCAGTGGCTGGTGACATGCCATGAGGCTCAGGCCAGGGGTCAGGGGATGAAAAGAGCATTCAGGAGGCAGGACTGATGGGGCCTGAGGCCCACCAGCTGGTGTGAGTGGGCGGGAGGCTTCTGGCCTGGCATGGGAGGGGGCAGGGAACGCCTGAGGAGCAATGGAGTCCAGTGTCTAGAGTTCAGCAGGGGCTGGGGCCGAGGAGGAGAGAGTGGCCCTGAGTCAGGGAAGGAGGGACTCAGAGGTAGGGCAGTGTGATGGGCGGTGGAGTAACCTCCTAGGAGGCATTTCTGCCATGGGAGGAGCTGGCTGGACCTCTGGGCCCTGGGAGGGGAGGGCTGGGTCTCCCCACTCCTGGAGGTGGACGGAGGTGAGAGGCCCAACCAGCCAGGCCACCTGCCCACCCCCTCTCATAGCTGAGTGTCAGGAGAGGCCAGTGAAATAATTTAAATAATTTAAATAATTTATTGCAAGCTAAGGTATTAACCCTCGGGCATTTACAATTTGAAGAGAGCGCTTGTTTAAAAAAAAAAAAAGCAGCAGCAGCAGCAGGCACTGGAAGCTTTTTAGCCGGTGACTTTTTAGCCGGTGACTGAGGCATTACTGGTAGAATCAGGCACCTGCTCAGGCTGTGAACGGGCTTCAGCAGGGAGGGGGTGCTGGGACCGGAGGTCGGCTCCACTGTCACCAAGCCTGTCCCGCAGAGGCCTTTCTGGAAGCCACAGTCTGCTCTGGTGCAATCTCTGTGCCAGCAGAGCTGGCAGGTTGATGAAACAGGAATGGGTGCCGCGCGTGCGCTATGGCAACCGCATCAGAGTTCTCCGGAAGTATTCACAGCACAGTCCCAGCCTTCAGGATCCAAAACCCATGGAGCCAGTGGAGTCTGGCCTGCACCCCTGGACCAGCCGAGCCTGAGAGTGAGTCATCGCTTACCCAGGGCATCCTGTCTCCATCTCATAGCGGAGAGGCCGTGGCTCAGAAAGGGAAGGGCCTGGCCCAAGGTCACACAGCTGGTGAGGGTTGCGGCTGGAGTTTGAACCCAGTTCTCCTTGCTTCTGAAACTCAGCTCTCCCCACGGCCACTTGCCCCCAGAATTAGGCATCTGTTTTCCTTTTTCTTGTTGGCTTGAGCCACCTTACAGAGAATGTCAGGGACTGACTCGGGGGTGAGGGTTCTGTGTTACTGCCCCCATATCTTGCCTTCTCCAGACCAGAGATTTTCAAATCTTGGCTCTTGCTGTGTGACCTTGGGCAAATTACTCCCCTTTCTGGGTCTCAGTTTTCTCGGCTGTAAAATGGAGGATCATCTAGAACCTAGTGGAATCCAATAGAGCAAAGGTTGCAAACTGTTGGCCAAAGGTCAGCATCCAGCCCTCGGAAGAGTCTGTTCTGGGTTTTGGCTTCATTTGAATCAGTTGCCAAGTGAGTATTTCTGGCTTCTTGTGACAAATCTGAGACTCTTGCTGTACCAGCTCCCAAAGGCAGGCCCTGCAGGTGCTGGGTTTGCAGCCTCTGGTGGAGCTGATTCTACGACCTTCCCAAGGTGCCCCCATAGAGTGTAATTTTCACACCCTTTGCTCCCTGGGAAGCAGGAGATGGGTTCTAGGTGTGGCTCTGCCCCCAACCAGCTGTCTGACCTTGGGCCAGCCATCATTCCTCTCCAGGTCACATCTATAAACAGGGTCGACACACCCATCTCAGAAGGCTGGAGTGAGGATGAATCGAGATGCCAGGTGTAAAACTGCTTTACAAAGCTGGATGTGTGGAGAGGTGGATATTAGACCTAGCAGCACCATTACCTGAGTGTCTGTGGTATGCTGAGGGCTAGGCCGGGGAATCACAAATGAATGCGGCTCAGTCCCCAGAGACACGCAGAAGCACCAAGCTGAAGACAGTGGGTCCAGGCCACTCACTTGTGAGTGAAGTCAATGGAGACCTCACCAAGGTGACATTTGAGTTGCTACCACCCGATTCATTCATTCATTCCTCATATCTTTACTGAGCCGCTACTTTGTTCCAGGCACTATTCGAGATGCTGGGGGTATAGCAGTGAGAAAGACAGACAAAAATGCCTTTGAGGGCTTCCCTGGTGGCGCAGTGGTTGAGAGTCCGCCTGCCGATGCAGGGGACACGGGTTCATGCCCCGGTCCGGGAGGATCCCACATGCCGCGGAGCGGCTGGGCCCGTGAGCCATGGCCGCTGAGCCTGCACGTCAGGAGCCTGTGCTCCGCAACGGGAGAGGCCACAACAGTGAGAGGCCCGCGTACAGCAAAAAAAAAAAAGCCTTTGAAAAGCTGACATTCAGTGGGGATGGGGTGTGGAGAATAAACAAGAAACGATTTTTTAAAAACAGACATGTAACTTCGCTGAGAAAAGGAAAGACAGAGCAGGGTCAGAGGGTACAGGTAGTAGTGGGAGTTGCTGTTTTATGTAAGGGCCAGGGAGGCCTTCCTGAGGTGATGCTAGCAGAGACCTGAAGAAAGTCAGTGAGCAGGCCCTGTGGATAACTGGGGAAAGAGGGTTCCAGGAAGTAAGAGCAGCAAGTGCAAAGACTCTGAAGCTGGAGTATGCTTGGCTTCTTTTTTTTTTTAATTAATTATTTATTATTTTTTTGGCTGCATTGAGTCTTCACTGCTGCGCATGGGCTTTCCCTAGTTGCGGCGAGCATGGGCTACTTTTCGTCGCGGTGCGCGGGCTTCTCACTGCAGTGGCTTCTCTTGTTGCGGAGCACAGGCTCTAGGCACGTGGGCTTCAGTAGTTGTGGCTCGCGGGCTCTAGAGCGCGGGCTCAGGAGTTGTGGTGCTCGGGCTTAGTTGTTCCGTGGCATGTGGGATCATCCTGGACCAGGGCTCAAACCCGTGTCCCCCGCACTGGCAGGCGGATTCTTAACCACTGCACCACCAGGGAAGCCCACTTGGCTTCTTTAAGAAGTAGCAATGATGTCAGTGTGTTCCATTACCGTGAGGCTAGCTTTGACCACTTGGCCAAGCCATGTCTGCCAGGCTTCTCCCTGTAAAGGTCTCTATTTAATAAGTCATCCATGGGATGGTCCTTTGAGACTGTGATTATATGATTTGACTTAATCCTCACAGCAACCCTAAAGCAGTTTTAAAACATATCTGTAAATTCTTTGATGTCCCATCCATTGGGAGATGGGGGTCTGTGTCCCCTCCCCTTGAATCTGGGTTCTGTAACTTCTTGACTAATAGAAGCTCTGTGACACTGCCATTTTGGTGGGAGCCAGACCATAAGAAATGGGTGGCTTCCACTTCCTGTCTTTTGGGATGCTGGCTCTTGAAACCCAGCCACCATGCTATGAGGAAGCCCAAGCAGCCCATAGAGAGGCCCACGTGCAGAGGAGCCGAGGTCTCTGACCCTCAGCTTGGCTGAGCTCCCCAGCCAGCCGACACCAATTTGCTGGCCATGTGAGTACACCCTCTTGGAAGTAGGTCCTCCAGCCCCCAGTTAAGCACCCCAGCTGACACCCTGTGAAGAGATGACCCACCCCCCACAAGCCCTGCTCAAGTTTCACATCCGTAGGCAAATTTAAAGACTATTGTTTTGTTTTATACCACTAAGTTTTGGAGCGGTTGGTTACACGATAATAGTTGACTGGAGCAAACCTCATGAAGAAAGCCTCCCCATTTTACAGACGAGAAACTGAGGCAGAGAGGGTTGAAACGTTTACCCAAGTTCTCACAGCCAGTTAGTGGGGGAACCAGCATTTGAAATCAGCTTCTTCATGTTATATTTTGGTGAACAGAGGTTTTTTTATCTTAACGAAGTCCACTTTACCCATATTTTCTTTATGATTAATATGTCTTGTGCAGATATACTATTTTGAAACTTCTTTTTTTCACATATGGCTACGTAACGTCTTTTGATGTTAAACACATAATGGTGTTTGACAGTTGCCCGATGTTCTGTTACATGGGATGCTATCATTTATTTGACCAAGCTCCATTGATGGGTATTTAGTTCTTTCCTAACTTTTCACTGCATTGAACAACACTGTGGGGAACACCTTGCACATATATCCCTGCATTGTTCCAATTATTTCATAAAAATAAGTGCTCGACATGGAATTGCTTGGGCAAAGAGTGAGCAAAGTTTTAAAGCTTCCTAGTAATACAGCCACACTGCCAGTGGGTACATTATGTAAGTGGGTATGGGTTTTCTGAGGCTGTCATAACAGATTACAACAAACTTACTGGCTTCAATAAACAGAAATTTATTCTCTCACAGTTCAGGAGCTCAGAAGTCTGAAATCAAGGTTGGTTCTCTCTGGAGGCCCTGAGGGAGAAACCTTTCTGTGCCTCTCTCCTAGCTTCTGGTGGTTGCCAGCAATCTTGGTGCTCCTTGGCTTGTGGCAGCATAACTCCAATCTCTGCCTCTGTTTTTTTTTGCGGTACGCGGGCCTCTCACTGTTGTGGCCTCTCCCGTTGCGGAGCACAGGCTCCGGACGCGCGGGCTCAGCGGCCATGGCTCACGGGCCCAGCCGCTCTGCGGCATGTGGCATCTTCCCGGACCAGGGCATGAACCCGTGTCCCCTGCATCGGCAGGCGGACTCTCAACCACTGCGCCACCAGGGAAGCCCTCTGCCTCTGTTTTCATGTGGCCTTCTTCTCTCTGTGTCTGTGTCCTCTCCTCTTCTTTTTAGTTCTTTATTTATTTATTTAGCTGTGTCAGGTCTTAGTTGTGGCACTTGGGATCTTCGTTGGGGTGTATGGGCTTCTCTAGTTGCAGCGCGTGGGCTTCTCTCTCTAGCTGTGGCGCACAGGCTCTCTAGTTGTGGCACGTGGGCTCCAGAGTGTGTGGACTCAGTAGTTGCGGGGTGCGTGCTTAGTTGCCCCGTGGCATGTGGGATCTTAGTTCCCTGACCAGGGATGGAACCCATATCCCCTGCATTGGAAGGCGGATTCTTAACCACTGGACCACAAGGGAAGTCCCTCTCCTCTTCTTTTAAGGACACCAGTCACTGGATTTAGGGCCCCCTAAATCCAGGATGATTTATTCTTGAAATCTTTATATAATTGCATCTGTGAAGACCTTTTTCCCAATAAGGTCACAGTCTGAGGTTCCATGTGGAACCCACTACAAACCTGGTCTTTCTTTGTTCCTTGGTTGAAAGGTTGTTGGGGGTATCCCCAGGGCTTCCCTGGTGGCACAGTGGTTAAGAATCCGCCTGCCAGTGCAGGGGACACAGGTTTGAGCCCTGGTCGAGGAAGATCCCACATGTCGCGAAGCAACTAATGCCGTGCGCCACAAATACTGAGCCTGCACTCTAGAGCCCATGAGTCACAACTACTGAGCCCGCGTGTCACAACTACTGAGCCCGCACCACTAGAGCCCATGCTCGACAACAAGAGAAGCCACGGCAACAAGAAGCCCGCGCACCACAACGAAGAGTAGCCCCTGCTCGCTGCAACTAGAGAAAGTCTGCGCAGCAATGAAGTCCCAGTGTAGCCAAAAATATAAATAAATAAATAAATTTTAAAAAAGAAAGAAGAAAAGGAAAGGATATCCCCAACTTGAGCTCAAGCTATGGCTCAGACAGATCTGTGCAGATCTGGGCAGGTCTGGATGGAAGTTCCTGATGGTGATGGGGCAAGCCTGGCTGATAGCTGTTTGTGTGAGGGGCTGAGCAGCCCCCTGGGAGGGCAGCTATCCTTGGGAGCAGGGAGCTGGGCACCTCGTATGACAGTACCTGCACTTCCTGAGCACCTCCCAGCACTGTCCAGGCACTTCCTCGGGTGCCATGTGAGGTAAGCTGGACCCCAAAACAAAGTTAACCACCAAGGGAAGGGGCAATTCTGAGTCTCTCTCATGGTGTCCATCACTGGCATTGGTCTCTAAGCCATCCCTGGGACTGGGCTGCCTGCCATCTTGCCACTACCCATGTGAAAACAAGAGCCCGAGCAGGCCAGTGAAAGAAGGGCTGCCCACTGCAGCCTGATCATTAAGGAGAGTCAGTGTGCAGGCTTCAGCAAGAAGGAAGCAAACCATACCCAGGTATTGTGATGGACAGACGGAACGACTATGGGTACCACATGGGAGGGGTCAAGGGCCCGAGAAGGCGTAGGACCCAGAGCGCTCCTGGTTGAAGAGCTGGTGTTATTGAGGGCTTCCTGTAGTAACTCATTCAATCCCCCAATATGCTGAGGAAACCGAAGCACCGAGCTATTCAGTAACATGCCAAAGGCGACACACTAGTGAGTGCTGGAATGGACTCAAAGCCAAGGCTGGCTTGCTCCAGGGTCCATGTTCTTAACGTGATCGCAACTGCCTGGGACGGAAACCCGATTCAAACCACCTGCGCAGGAAGGAGTTTACTGAAGGCCCCGGCCAGGTCTCCCTGCTCCACTTCTTTGCCTCTTTTTGCCAACAGCAGGTGTCTTCCCAGGGGGTGGACCTCCTGCCCCACAGCTGGGTCTGAGTAGAGAAATCCTAGAGAAGGATCTTGATTGGTCTGTTTTGCCACGTGCCCATCTTTGGACCAATGAGTGATGCCAAAGGGCTGGCACTCTCCAACTGGCCCAGTTTGGGTCAGGTGCCTACCCCTTAGCCAATCACTCTGGTGAGGGAGGCGGAGTCAAGTGGGGAGTTGGTAACTCCCCTTGGGATGGAAGGGGTGGTGCAAGGTGGGTGCAGGGAGGGTTCCCAGGATAAAGGGCAAGCAGGCCTGTGACCACGGTGGGGTGGTGCTGGTGGTTAAAGTGAGCGGTGAGCTGGGTGGCTCCCAATGGGAGCCACCACTGGATCCTAGAGCTAGAAAAGGCTCCATCCCTGACTTGACTTGGGCAAGGGGAGGATTGGAAGGTGCTCTGAGAACCTCAAAACACTGTGTGATTTTGTCCAAGGAGGAAGGGGGCCAGCCCCACACGAGCTGCCCTGTGCGTGTGGCAGCGGCCAGGGGCTTTTCCTGTGTGGAGAGATCGGATCAGAGGTGTTGATCTGGGCTCTGCTTTCTCTTGTTTTCCCCTGTATTTTCCTCCTTCCCTTTCCCTGTGCTCACTGCCCCAGGGGAAGGGTGAGGCAGAGCAGAAAGCCAGCAGCCTGCCTGGGGCAGGGGGAGGACTCCCAGCATGGACAGAGCTCCTTGAGGACACACGGAGGAGGAAAGTCTCCCAGCCCTGACTGGAGGGGTGGACCCAGGGCTGGAGCAAGTGGGGAGCAGCTAAGGGAGAGTGTAGATCCTGGAGCCAAGGCATCTGCCCCCAGCGCTACTGCTGGCTGATAGGGTGGTTTGTGTGACTTAGAGGAAGACGCCCCCACCTCTGCCCCATGCTGGGATCCAGGGCTTGGTTAGTGACCACACTGTGTGTCAAGCTGGGTTTCCACTCCCACCTCTGCTGGGTTCTTGCACAACAGGACAAGATGGTTCTAACTGCACCTGCTTCCTGGGTGGGCTACACTGCCAGAGAGCAGGGGCCTTCCTGGTGTATCTGGGCCCCTGGGACCCAGGCAGTCTCCCCAGAGAAGCCTCTTGAACCCCACAGGGATGAAGAGGAAGCAGGGAGCTGCTCAGTTTCAGCCATCCTATGCTGATTTGTGAAGATGGGTGACCAGCAGAAACCTGTGAGGACCGGTGGCCAAGGACCAGCCCCACCCAGTCCCTCCTCTGAAACTCCCCTCCCTCCCTCCCTCCCTTCTTTCCTTCCTTCCTTCCTTCCTCCCTCTCTTCTTTCAGATTGTTCAACCTTTGCCTATTGGGAGCTCTTTCAGTTGGCCTGTGTCCCCTTAAGGTAGTGTATGTGTGTATGTGTGTGTGTTTGAGCCCTTCCTTAGTTTCTGGCACTGCAAGGTGCTCCAGGCTCATTTTGTATAATCCCTGCCCTAGTTCTAGAACCAGGCATTTCTCCAAGGAGACTGGGCTCCTTTTATTGGAGAACGGCATTGGAAACCAAGGTCAGGCTGCATAATGATCCAGTGTGTGGATCTATACTTACCCATTCATGTAGTTATGGATGTTTAGGCTCTTTCCACTTTTTGGCTATTATGAATAATGCTGCTATGAACAGCACTTGTGTACAAATTTTTGTGTGGGCATATGTCTTCATTTCTCCTGGTGATAGACCTAGAAGTGGAGGTCATACGACTCTATGTTTACCTGGCTGAGGAACCACCAGTTTTCCAAAGTGGCTGCGTTATTTTACAGAACCACCAGCAGTGCATGAGCTTTCAGCTTCTCCACATTCAAACCAGTGCTTGTCATTGTCTGTCTTTTTGATTATAGCCATGCTAGTGGGTGAGAAATGGTATTGACTTGGATTTCCCTAATAGCTAATGGTGTCAAGAGCATCTTTTCGCTTGTTTGGGCATTTGTGTATCTTCTTCAGAGAAATGTCCATCCAGACCCTATACCCACTGTTAATTGGGTTGTCTTGATTACTGCTTTTTGGTGCCCCTTCCATTTGGGCCTGAGGAGATAGCCTCTCTGGCTTCTTCCAGTCCCGACCTTGATTTTAAAGAAATGAATGGGGCACAGTGGGCCTTGGTAGGGGGCCACCTCATCGATTCCCAGAGGTTTTGGCGACCAGGTGTGTGATGAGAATGTAGCAGCCACGAGGATGAGGGGCCCTAACTCCGTGAAGCAGGGAGCGGGCTGGAGGGCATGCTTTGTCCCTATAGAACGGTAAGAGTTGGGGACCACTGGGGCATCTGTTCTTGAACAGCTGACACAAAACAGAGGCAGAACTTGCTCCCTTCTCTGGCACCCCATCCCTCCATGCCCATAGGAGCCCTACTGGGCTCCTCCCCAGGCCACCCGCACCTGAATGAGATCCAGGACGTTTGTCCCCAAACTGGTTTGTGCCTGTTGAGTCTTTGCTATTGTAACCCCTGAAGTAATTCAGTGTTATGTAAGCTGCTGAAACTTGAGGGCAAACAGAAAAATTGTGGAGGTTTCTGTGAAAATAAACTTGAATCCCACGGAAAAGTTTGATATAGGTTAAGTCGCTCAACAGTATTCTGCGGGACGGGGAACTTCCCCGGCGGTCCAGTGGTTAGGGCTCTGCACTGCCACTGCAGGGTGCACAGGCTCCATCCCTGGTCGGGGAACTAAAATCCCATGTGCTGCGTAGCACAGCCAGAAAAACAGCAAAAAAAGAAACCTGCAAATTAGGTGAGTGAAATGACTGCTTAACATTGAGAAGAAATCATCAAAATCTAGACAGGTTCTGTACTTGGATGGCTTCTCAAGCCTCTGAAGGTTTGACCTCTACCTGGGAGCCAAGCCTAGAAGTCCCAGATGCTGCCTGATGGGGGTGGGTTAGGCCAAAAGCATGATCCTGTCTCCAGGCAGCAGCCCCAGCCTCTAGAAAGGTCTGGGGTCCTCATCGACAGATTCCAAGGGGATGTCCACTTAACACCAGTTAAAGCAAACTGTTTAAGGCACATGTCTGCCGGGACCTCCCTGGTGATCCAGTGGGTAGGACTCTGCGTTCCCAATGCAGGGGGCCTGGGTTCGATCCCTGGTCGGGGAACTAGATCCCACATGTGTGCTGCACTAAGAGTCTGCATGCCGCAACTAAGAAGTCCGCATGCCACAACTCAGTCCACATGCTTCAACAAAGAAGTCCACATGCCTACAACTAAAAGATCCTGCATGCCACAACTAAAGATCCTGCGTGCTGCAACTGAGACCCGGCGCGGCCAAAATAAATAGATAGATAAATAAATAAATAAATATTAAGGCACAAGTGTGCCTCTAAGTCCATGGGCTTCTTCACTAACTGACCATCCCTGTCCCAGCTGGGGAGGACGAGACAGCCTGACTATATGACAGAACCCTGTGTGGGGAGACGGATGAGAGAGACCCAGTGTCAGGGAGAGGAGGGAAGCACAGTGAGGGCCGGGTTTCAGTTTCAGCTTGCCTGCCACCTCCCTGGTCCCACACTGCAGCCCTGTGTGGGATACGGGCAGAGATTTCCCAGAGGCCGTGACTGGGGCCCACAGCAGCGCAGGAGCCGCCCATGGCTGACTGGTGGACTGGCGGTGCAGGGCTCTTTCATGCTTCTGGCTCTGGCCCCAATAAAGAGCATCATGGGAACAAACAGGCAAAAAGAGCTGAGTCCAGAGAGAGCCCTGGGGTGGGTCCCGGAGGAGTCGGCCTCCAGGATTCAGTCTCAGTGCAGCTGGTTGGGCACAGGAAAGAACACAGGTCTGGTGTCCAACAGACCCGGGTTCAAGGCCCAGCCCCTCCATCCACTGGCTGCGTGACTTGTGCACGTGGCTAGGCTGGAGTCTGTTTCCCCATCTGCAGCGTGGAGATGATGACACACACATCCTCTGTGTGACATACACCCCTTCTGTGGGTCTGTGCTCTCTCCTCCACAAGGGGGCGCTTCTCAGGAACACGAGGGCCAGTGGCGAGTGCTTTGGAGACAGAACTGCTGCTCAGGCCCCTGACACTCCAGGGCTTTGCCATCCCAGCCCCCAAACCCAGCTGCCAGCCAAGGTGTGGGCTCCTGGCCCTGTGAGAAGGGGTCCAGGCTCTGAGACACCAGGCGTGGGTATGGGAGTGGGGGGAGGCAGATTCTCACTCAGTCAAGAGGCTTTCACTGTCATGGTCACTTCCCTGCTCGGGGCCTCAGTTTCCTCATCTGCGCAAAGGGATGACACCACCTACCAGGTGTCTGGGACGCTCAGAAGAGCACATGCTCCATTTCCCAAACTCCAGCCATTCCAGGGCCTACGAGAGGTTTGTTCCACTGAGCCCCACCTCTTTTGTTAAGTCTTTAAATGGATTCACTTTTTTCCTTAAAAAAGAGACTATGTCAGGGACTTCCCTGGTGGCGCAATGGTTAAGAATCCGCCTGCCAATGCAGTGGACACAGGTTCGAGCCCTGGTCCGGGAGGATCCCACATGCCCTGGAGCAACTAAGCCCCTGCACCACAACTACTAAACCTGTGCTCTAGAATCCACGAGCCACAACTTCTGAGCCTGCACACCTAGAGCCCATGCTCTGCAACAAGAGAAGCCACTGCAATGGGAAAGAAGCCCGCGCACTGCAACGAAGAGTAGCCCCCGCTCGCCACAACTAGAGAAAGCCCGTGTGCAGCAATGAAGACCCAACATAGCCAAAAAAAAAAAGAAAAGAAAAGAAAGAAAGAAACTATGTCATCACAAGCAGAGAACAAGTATCACTTGCCAGAAATAGAAAGTAACCATAAAGATAAGCCCAGCGGAAATACTGTGACTACATTCTAACTGCCTGCTGTGGTTGGCCAGAGGCCTGAGCAGGGCCTGCTCTCCTCTGGATATAAAGTGTGCTCAGCCCGAGTCACAGAGGTGGACAGGTGTCCTCACACTGAACCAAGCTTTCTCTTCTACCCAGAAAGAAGGCTGGAAAGAGACTTGGAAAGGTAGGAGGTTTCTCTCCATGGAAGTCCACGTTAGTTAATGCCACATCCATGTAGCACTAAATGACCTAAGGACCCCCTGGCTCCAGCGGGACGTGCCCACACTCAGGGGAGCACACCCACAGGTGTGCCCTTCTGTGTAAACTAGGGCCTGGCCGCTCTGGGTTCTTGGTCAGTTTCTTAGGGTCCGGTTAACAGAAAGTCAAGTCCCACAGTCCATTCCTGCTGGGAAGGCCAGGGGCAGAGGACCCCACGGCAGCGCCTCTCTCCTGTCTGGACACACCTCTCTACCCACAAGGGGATCCTGCGCGGTTGGTGCACTCAGTACACTGCACGGAGGCCCCTGTGGGCCCGCCTTCAGGAGCTGCAGGCATGTGGGCTCAGGCCCGGAAACAGGTGGTGACGGAGAGGTAGATGGGGGTGGGCATCAAGGGAGGGAAGGCCAGACTTCTCCCGTGAGCCTGCGAGCAGCCCCGTGAGGTCACAGCCACCTGTCTGGGCCCTCGGCTTTAGGGCGAAGATGGAGAAGGAAAAGGAGGAGTTCTGGTGATGGAAGAGGTGAGGGGGCAGGGCCCAGGGCCTGGCTGGCCAGCTGAGAGGCCAGAGGTGTAGGGCCAGACCGCCCTTGTCCTGATCTAGGCCGGCTGTGTGATCTTGGTCAGCACAGGCCCGGCCTCTCACACTCAGGGCTCTGCAGGGTGAGCAAAAGATGCCGCCTGGTGGTCTGCCCGGGCCCCTGGGCAGGCGCTGGGGAGGAGCAGGTGAGCGGCTGCAGGAGGGAACAGTGCGGCGCAGAGGGGAGGCGTCCTAGGCCAGTCGGCGCGCAGACCTCTCTGCAGAGCTCCCGCCGCAGCCTTGTTATCCAGCGCCCCCAGGTGGGCAATATGAGAATGACTGAAAACCCTGAAGAGACAGGAAACTGGCATTGCCCCCACTTCCCACGCAGAGCAGCGCCAGGCAACCCCATCTGAATCTGGCCTCCACCTCTGACCTGCTCCGGGGCCTCAGGTAGGCCACTGGAATTCTCAGTTTTGTCATTTGTAAAGAGGGGTTCACTCCCAGGAGGCCCTCAGCTAATTGGCAGTCCCTTCCTGCCCCTCACACCGTTTGTTTTCACTGGTGTGGCCAAGTGGTGACAGGATGACGGAGCCCCGCGGTGACCTTGCAGGTCTCAGAAAGTCTACAGAAGGCTGGAATACTAACATCCCTGCCACCCCCACCCCCCGAACAACCCTGGGTAAGTTGCTTTCCCTCCCTGCGCCTCAATCTCCTCCTCTGTAAAATGGGGTAAATGACATGGTACGTAAAACACTCAACACTGAGAAGACCTCGTCATCTTCCAGGTGGGACTATTCTGAGGATTTAATTGCAATAAGTTAATTTAAATCAAATGCGACAATGCATGCAAAATATATATATTTTTAAAAATATATATATTCCTAGGGCAGAGTCACCATAATAAATGCTCGTCCTGCTGGGGCTCTGAGACACCTCCAGGCTCAGCTGTTCCAGGTGGAGGTGGGCAGGCAGCGCCTGGCGGTGGCACCCAGAGCAGAAAGCAAAGTGGGCCAGCTCCTCCCATGCCGCCTACCTCACGTCCCAGCCCGGACCCCCAAGGGGCCTCCTCATGGGTCTCTGTGCCTCAGTCAGCACACAGAGGCTGGGGCCCTGTCCAGATCACACAGCAAAGCCGGGGCAGAGGCCTGGGATGACCAGGGTAGACTTGATATAAAGCCTGAGGTTCTTCGTCTGAGCCCACATGCCCACCGGAACCTGCTCTCTCTGCCCCCTTTAGATCCTGCCTCTGCCTGGAGGGCAGCAGCCTTCTCCTCCCTCTTTATCAAACCCGGTGGAAAGGAGGGAAACGTCTTTTTCTCTTACCCTCCTACTTGTGACCCGGGGCCTGCTCGATACGTCTCCACTCACCAAGGCTAGTCTCCTGTGTTAAGCTGTGTTCACAGGTGACACACGGGTGGCTGCTGAGCTGGGCCAGCTTCTCCTGCAGGAGAGCAGGGCCGTGGGTGCCGCGGAAGCTGTGGACTGTGCCAGCAAGGGGTGGGTAGGGCCTGGCAGGGGACCAGGGGTGCGGGTGTCCCAGGAGCTGCAAGGTCACAGGCATTCAGAGCAGGCAGCATTGGGCTCAAAGAAAGAGACCCTAGCTCTGCCACCTGCCCCTTGTGTGACCCTGGGCAGGTGACCTGACCTCTGTGAGCCTCGTTTGCTGAATTGTAGAGAATCCTATCTTTCACCAAATATATTGATTATGGGAGAAACACCAAATAAGCATCTCAGTAGATGCTAAGGTGGTATTTGATAAAATCCAACATCCATTCTTAATTTTAGAAAACGACTTTATTGATATAGGAACAGATTTTATGCCTTAACATGATAAAAATATGTAAATATATGACACTAAAAACCAGTATTATATTCACTGGTGAAGCAGTAGACGCATTTCCATTAACTTCTGGAATAAGGCAAGGACTTCCTGTCACCACTACCATTTAATGCTGTTCTGGGGGAGCTAACCCAGGCAATTAGGACACACAAATAAAACAGATTAAGTGTTGGAAATGCAGATGCAAAATTTCACTGTGTTTAGATTGTTACCTGGAAAAGCTAAGAGAATCAATTAGAAAAACTATTAGAAACTTTAAGGAGATTAGAAAAAATTAATACTTAAAAATCAAGTGAAACTACTCTGTGTGAGATTATAATGATATAATATATAATTATATAATTATAATTATAATTATTATAATAATTATAAACACGTCATTACACATTTGTCCAAACCCATGCAATGTACACCTAGAATGAACCCTAATGGACTTCGGGTGACAATGATGTGTCAGTGTACTTCATCAATTGTAATAAATGCACCACTCTGGTGGGGAACATTGATATGGGAGAGGCTGTGCACGTGTGGCACAGGGGGTATATGGGAAATCTCTGTACCTTTCCACTCAGTTTTGCTGTGAACCTAAAACTGCTCCAAAAAATAGTCTATTAAAAAAATCAATTGTCAAAAAGAACTTAAAAAAATGGAAAAAAAATCAATTGTCTATTTATAAATATATAGTAATTGATTAGAATGTCTCTGAAGAAAAGACCTCATTCATCATGGCATTTAAGAAAAAATCCTTTAGCAAGGATCGTGTAAGTTCTATGTGAAGAAAGGGGTATAAAGACTTAAATTAAAAGGCAGGCTTTAGGGACTTCCCTGGTGGCGCAGTGGTTAAGAATTCACCTGCCAATGAAGGGGACACGGGTTCGAGCCCTGGTCCGGCAAGACCCCACATGCTGCAGAGCAACTAAGCCCATGTGCCACAACTACTGAGCCCATGTGCCTAGAGCCCGTGAGCCACAACTACTGAAGCCCGCACGCCTAGAGCCTGTGCTCTGCAACAAGAGAAGCCACTGCAATGAGAAGCCCACGCACCACAATGAAAAGTAGCCCTCGCTCGCCGCAACTAGAGAAAGCCCGCGTGCAGCAATGAAGACCCACCGCAGCCTTAATAAATAAATTTATTAAAAAAAAAAAAAAGACAGGCTTTATTCTTGTATGAGAAACCCAACATCATTAAAACGTCTATTTTTTCTAAATTACTTATTCATTTAATAAAATTCGAACAGGATATTTAAAAATTCATCAAATGATTCATCTAGAAGAGTAAATGTGTGAGAATAGCTGTAGGAAAATTCTGAAAAGGAAGAGTAATGACGAAGGACTGACTCCATTAGCTATTAAAAGAGATAATGCTTGTTATTATAATTATCTAAGGTAATTGAACATATATTATATTCCAGGCTCTGTTCCAAGGGCTTTATAAAGACCACACCAGGGCTTCCCCAGTGGCGCAGTGGTTGAGAGTCCGCCTGCTGATGCAGGGGACACGGGTTCATGCCCCGGTCCGGGAAGATCCCACATGCCACGGAGCAGCTGGGCCTGTGAGCCATGGCCGCTGAGCCTGCCTGTCCGGAGCCTGTGCTCCGCAACGGGAGAGGCCACAACAGTGAGAGGCCCACGTACAGCAAAAAAAAAAAAAAAAAAAAATTAAAGACCACACCATTTGATCTTCATTACAACACTTGCAGGAGTAGGGATTAGGGTTTTAGGGCCATGGCTCACGGGCCCAGCTGCTCCGCGGCATGTGGGATCTTCCCGACTGGGGCACGGACCCGTGTCCCCTGCATCGGCAGGCAGACTCCCAACCACTGCGCCACCAAGGAAGCCCAACAATGGGCTTTTTAAAGTAGAACTCAAGAGAATGAAAAGACAAGTCACAGACTGTGAGAAAATACTTGAAAAACACATGTCTGATAAAGAACTTGTATCCAAAACACACAAAGAACTCTTCTAACTCAGCAATAAGAAAACCCAGTTTAAAACAGGCGAAAGATGCAAACAGACACCTCACCAAAGAAGATACACAGATGGCTCATAAGCACAGGAAAAGATGGCCAATATCATATACATTAAGCAATTGTAAATTAAAACAACAGTGAGATACCGCTACAGACCTGCTAAAATCCAAACGGCTAAAACCCAAAACACTGAAAAACAAACAAACAAAACGCCACATACCGACGTGGAGGTGGAACATTCGCTGCTGGGGGAAATGCAAAACAGCCGCTTTGGAAGACAGTTTGATGGTTTCTCACAAAGCTAAACACGGCCTTATCATATGATCCAGCAATCACACTCCTAGGTATTTACCAACTGACTTGAAAACTTACGTCCACACAAAAACCTGCACGTGGGTGTTTATAGCAGTTCTATTCATAATTGCTCAAACCTGAAAGCGACGGTGATGTCCTTTCCCCGGTGAATGGATAGTGGAGTATACATCCATACAACGGAATATTATTCAGTGCTAAAAAGAAATGAGCTATCAAGCCATAAAAAGACACGGAGTAGCTTTAAACGCTATTGATTAGTTAAAGAGGCCAGTCTGGAAAGGCTATATACTATATGATTCCAACTATATGACATTCTGGAAAAGGCAAAACTATAGAGACAGTAAAGAGATCAACACCTGGGGTTCTGGGGGAGTGGGGAGAAGGACGGATAGGTGGAGCACAGTGGCTTTTCAGAGCAGTGAAATTATTCTGTGTGATACTGTAATGTGGATCCGTGACATTATACATTTGTCAAAGCTCATAGCACTGCACAACACCAAGCATGGACTCTAATGTAAATGGTGGACTTTTGTAAATAATAGTGTATCAACATTAGGTCATCAATTTTAACAAATCTAATGCTCTGATGGTGACATAACCATCAGAGATCTAAGTGTTGGGAAAAAATCCCTTCCAGGTAAAAGGGTTCAGAACATCCCACCTCAGAATATGCTGCTTTGGAATACTGATTACTTTGAGCTGAAGGTACTTGAGAAACAGAAGATGCAGGAGGGACTCTCTGCCCTCCCCTTTCTACCTAAAAGCAGGTCATACATTTCCCAAGAGAAAGGTGCCCTCCCTGCACCAGGAAGAGAACATTCTTATCACCAGAGACTGGGGGGTGATGCTGAAGGGGATCTGTACAAACTGCTAAAATTACCCCAACTGGGACTTCCCTGGTGGTCCAGCGGTTAAGA
Organism: Phocoena sinus; assembly: GCF_008692025.1. Lineage (NCBI taxonomy): Eukaryota > Metazoa > Chordata > Mammalia > Artiodactyla > Phocoenidae > Phocoena > Phocoena sinus. Next base: position 6,552,073 of record NC_045772.1, on the reverse strand, counting down.
CTCCTCGCTCCCAATGCAGGGGGCCCGGGGTTCAATCCCTGGTCAGGGAACTAGATCCCACAGGTGGTAACAAAGACCTGGTGCAGCTAAATAGATAATAAATAAATTAATTAATTAAATACCCCTGATTTTCTATTAGCTTTCCCCACGTATTTCCATGTCACAGTCCTACAACTTACTGCCCGAGCCCCAGCCCCTTCATCCTGTCACATCCCCACAAAGTGTCTTCTTTATGTAAAAAGGTATATAAGCTTTGGGGCCCAATGGCTTCTTTGGGTCTTCATTTTTCTTCTGGAGACTCCCATGTTGTACACCTGAAGATACTGAATAAGTTTATGTGCTTTTCTCCTGGTAATCTGTCTTATGTCAGTTAATTCTCAGCCACAGAACCTAAGAGGGTAGCAGGAAGTTTTCCTGCCCTACACAGGGAAACAGAAGCGGAAGCAGGCGGTGAGAGGAGGCCCCCACCCCACGGAAAGTCCTATTGCTATCCTTATACGAGAATAATTGGTTCTGTGCAATGGGTAGACATCAATGGAACCCTTTGGAGTCCAGAAATAGACCTAAGTATAAAGGTGGCACTTCAAATTGAGGAGGGGGAATGATGAATAGTCAATAAGGAGGCTGGGGGAGACTGCTGAGAGCCCTCCGCCCGCCTGTCCCATGACCTAAAATTCCACCACCACAGCTCCTCACTCTGGGTTAAGGTGCAGTCACGCTAGTCATTGTCAACACCACTCTCACAAGAGGCCTAGCTTATCCCGTACTCTGTTCCGGGGTGGGGTGGGGGGGTCCGGCACATGAGTGGGTCATGAGTGAGTGGGGAGTTGAAGGGCCTGGTCTGGAAGGTGGGCACCACCCGGGGATTCTGGGAAGCTGGGGGATACCGCCCCAGCCCTGCAACTAACCTGAGCAGCAAGAGGGATGGGGGGGGCGGCAAGGCCTGGGGAGCACCATCTGGTGATGACCCCCGCGAGGTGAGGTGAGCAGAAGGGTGGACCACACTTACAGAAAGGGCGGTGTGTCTACGTGTGTGCGCGCGAGTGTCGTGTGTGTCAGTGTGTGCACAAGTGAGCGCATGTGTGGGGTAGGCCGTGCGTCAAATGTGTGCACCCGGCGCGTGCGTGTGTGCGCAGTGTGCGCGTGTCACCCAGAGGAGGGAGAGTCCGGGGCGAAAGGCCGGGTCGGTGCTGATTCGGATCTGCCCTCCCGCCCGCTCCTTCTCGTCGCGCGGGTATTCATCGAGGAGGCGCACCCTCTGACTCACAGACCTATCGATACAGTCGGTCCTCCCAGACCACGAGGACCCTGGGGAGAGGTGGGGGGAGGATCTCAGAGGCGCCGGGGGTCGAGGATCAGACGCGGGGGCGCGCCGAGCCAGGGAACGTACCTGCTGGGAGGCTCCGGCCCCCAGGGGGCGCCCTCGGGCCAGGAAAAGGCTCCCTGCGCCCGCGCCAGGTCCTGCTGTCCCTTCAGCCACGTAGCCGGCCCTGGGAGGCGGGTGTGCGAGTCCGCGGGCGCTTATCCACCACGCCCCGCGTCTCCGCTGCTCCAGATATTCCAGTTCATTCGGCGTCTGTCCATCGGAGCCCTGCGGACCCCTCCGTGGGGAGGAGAGGACGCTGTACCCGAGGGCTGTGGGGCTCCGGGGAAGCTGGAGGCAGGAGCAGAAATTCTGGCCAGGGGCGGGGTTCACGGCCAGGGAGGCTGCCTGGGGAGGCCTGGGAGGACGAGGAGCTTAATGCTTGGAGGAAGTGTTTCAGGCAGAGGGCACAGCTGGAACAAGCGTCCGGAGGTGGGAGAGCTGGGGATGCTGGGAGCACCGAAAACCCAGGGTGGGAGAGGCCGGCCGGGGCTCTGGTGAGGGGTCGGGGGTCCGCCTGCCGAGGCCTGCGTCCCCACCCCCGTGGCTGTGGTCGAGGGCGCCCGCAGACTCCCCGGGGGGCGGCGGGTGTCCCCTGGAGCCTCCGGGCCCTCCGTCTGGGTCCCCCGCGCAGCCTCAAGGCGGCAGCACCGAGCCTCCAGCGCTCACGATAATCCTCTGTGTCTCCAGCTCCTTCCCTCGCCTTCGTTTCTCCGGTTTCTTCCCCCGCTGCACTCAGCATTTCTAGCCCTGCCCCTCCAGTTCTCCTGCGCCCCAGGGGCTCCAGAGGTTGTTGGCTGAAGCGCTTGAATGGAGGCCGAGTTGGCGTCCGCGGGGCGGGCCGTGTGGAGGGCTCAACGCTAGGCGTCCCCACCTGGCGGGTTCAATGAGGTCGCGCAGGTCTGGGCTGAGGACAGAGCCTAGCAAAAGCACATGCTTAACCCACGTGAGCGCTTCTTAACAGCAGTCTCCCCCAAACTTCTCATAAGTGCCAGTCAACGCCCCCTCCAACTTCCACACTCTGGAACTTTCTTCCATCCCTTTCCACTACCCTCCCTTCAAAACAAATTACTTCCTTTCACTAAAACCCGAGAAACACACCCAGCCCCTCCCTTTCTTTCTTCAACCCATTAAGAACTCTTAATTGTCTCCCCTCAGGGTAATTTCTGCTTCGTGAGGAAGTTCCGGCTACAAACCACCTTAAACCCAAAGGAAGCAATACTGGTGCAATTCAGGCAGAGCGCCAGGGCCCTCGGATCCAGCCAGCTGAGGGCGAGGTCCCGGGCGTCTCCAAGTCCAGCCCCCCTGTCTCCATCCACCTGGGCAGGCACAGGTGCTGAGCCCAGTGGGAGAGGGGGAGGGGCGTTCCTGAGCCAACATTTTCCAGGGGACTTCCTGCAGCACCTGAGCAGGTGAGACCTGAACGGGTGAGGCCACGGGCAGATTTGGCTGGAAGATACAAGCTACTGCAGGACCTACACCGTCTCAGGCCACCTGTCCTCTTGGCCATCGATGACGAGGGCTACCTGTGCCCTCTGTGAAATCCTGCTGTGTTAGTGCAGAATTCCAAAGAGGGATATTACTGAGGGCAGAGGGGGAGAGCCTGGGCCAGAGCATTTAGGCCTGCCTTTGACACTGACTTTGACCTTGAACTTGTTACTTATCTCCCTGAGCCTCAGTTTCCTCATCTGTAAAATAAGAATAATTGTACCCATTCTGTCTCTGCAACCTTTTTAATGCCTCTGAGCTTCAATTTTCTCACCTATAAAACGGGGTTAATTACAGCCTTTCCTGTCTATCTTACAGTTTTACAATGAATTCCATTCATCTGTTCATCATTAGATGATGACCATAACGAAAGGAGAGTGCTTGCTATACGCCTGACACCATGCAATACACCTTAAATCATCCATTCCTTCCGACCGCTCTGGGAGGTAGGTGTCTGTATTACCACCACCCCACAGATGAGGAAACTGAGGCCACCTACTCAGCATCACACAGCTGCATGTGATTCAGGCCCAGGCAGTCTGGCCCTAGGCAGGGACCGGTGCATGGTGGTCCACGATATAGTTGAATGAGTGACACTGCAAAAGTGCCCTGTGAAGAGAGGGTCTGGCCCAAGTCCGAGTGGGGTCTGGGGGTGTCCACACCCCACCCCCTGCTCATTGACACAGATGAGCTTTGCAGGTTTGTGCACTATAACATGCCAAGGATGGGACCTGCCACGTAGTCTGTTTTCATTCCTATCTGAGATCGGGGACTCTGGTGGGTCCCCTGGGTAGTCACAGGGCAGGGTCTTTGGGAGACAGCTTGGGACTCCCTGGTGTCATTGAAAGAGCATGAGTTTTATTCCCAGAGAGACAGGAGTTCAAATCTTGATGACCTCTCTGAGCCTCATCTCTAAAATGGGAATGTTTATGACAACTTAGTAAGGTGGGTGTGTGACTTAAACAAGAAAACGTGGGTGAGAAAACCTGCATAGTGAACTGGACCTGTGGCAGCCTCACCTGCCCACTTCCTGCATGCCCACTGGCTCCCTGGAGGAACCTCAGAGCGACCAGCCCCTGAGCCCTCTGCGTCCCCTATTTGACATCACTGACCGTTTCCTCTGGGAAACAATATTATGGCAGTTGAAGCAGAAAAAATTAACTTTGCCTGGGAAAAACTACCTTCTGGTACCTTTTGGTCATCTCGGCTCCCCAGGTGCCCTGCTTATTGCTCCGGTCACTTGCTCTGCTTAAATAAACTGTTCACAGAAGCAGACTATTTGCAGGCGAAGAACTTGCTGAAACTGACACAGGACCTGTGGCAGGACAGAGGCATCAGAATGCATTCGTTCAAATAATAATGCAGATAAGCAGCGTGCCAGGCTCTGTCCTCGGCTCAAAGACAGCCAAGATTGTTTTGAAAATGTTCATCCTGACCACCTCATTCCTAAAGAAATGAAATACATAATAGTTTGAAGAGGATACTGGGCATTTTCAACATTCTGCCTGGTAGTCACTTTAACCAGACCTACATGGTCACTGGACACTTTTTCTATCTTTCACATCACCACAGCCACCGGTTTTGCTAAGCATCGTGGTATAAAGACTAAAATTTAGGCCCAGTATTATGTACAGCCTTGACTTCTGGTGAACTTGGGAGAACCTCAAATGGCCTGACAGCAAGTCCCCTGCACGGGAACTCTGCTCCTGTGGATAAGGTCCCCTAGCTAAGCAACCCACCTTGTCCCATGGACCTGGTACAATTCCTGCTTATCCCTGTGAAGCGGGTTTCAGCCCCCTGGCAGCCCGAGGAATTATACAAACAAACCCCATCACATCCGCCCATGGGAACCAGAGGCACCTCACCCTCTTGATACTACAGAGCCTGGCTTCCCCGCCCCTGGTTGTTCACACTGTTCCTGAGGGCAAGTTAGGTGTGGGTCTGCATGGTGTGCGGTGTCCTCTTTCCCTGGGCTGTGAGTATATATGATGCATAAACAGATTGCTGTCTCATCTGTCCAGTGTTGGGTGTTGTGTTTTCAGCCATTCCCACCACCTTCAGGTGGGGGATCCCTCTCTCACCAAAGAGGTGAATAGGAGGGGATTAAAACAAGCGTCTGCTTTTATCCAACTTCAGCTACACAACTGGGGTCCTATTTTCTTCAGCATCCGATAGCATTCTCCTCACTGTTCTTTAAGCTTTCACAGTTTCCTCTAGGCCCTTCCTGCCATCTGGTTCCCAAACTAATGCCACACGTTTAAAGTTTTAATTAAATTTAATTAATTAATTAATTATTTTTGGCTGCATTGGGTCTTCATTGCTGCACACGGGCTTTCTCTAGTTGTGGCGAGCAGGGGCTACTCTTCATTGAGGTGCGCGGGCTTCTCATTGCAGTGGCTTCTCTTGTTGTGGAGCATGGGCTCTAGGTGCACAGGCTTCAGTAGTTGTGGCACTCAGGCTCAGTAGTTGTGGCTCTCGGGCTCTAGAGCGCAGGCTCAATAGTTGTGGCGCATGGGCTTAGTTGCTCCAGGGCATGTGGGATCTTCCCGTACCAGGGATTGAACCTATGTCCCCTTCGTTGGCAGGCGGATTCTTAACTACTTCGCCACCAGGGAAGTCCCTAAAGTTTTTATTTCAATAGCATCCTACTTCTACATATCAAATTGCCTTCTGGTCATCTATCACCGCATAAAAAACCACCACCACCCCAAATTTAGTAGCTTAAAACAACAGTCATTTCTTTGCTCACAGTTTGCAATTTCATAGGCTCGGCAGCATCAGCTGGGATAGCTGACTACCTGGAAGATCCACTTCCCAGATGGCTCACTCACAAGGCTGGGATCTCAGTGGAGACTGTGGCTGAGCTGGGAGCCTAGTTGCCTTCCATGTGGGCCTATCCATGCAGCTGCTTGGGCTTCCTCACAGCATGGCATTTGGGTTCCAAGAGGGAGGAAGTGAAAGCTGCCTGTTTCCTTAAAGGTCAGGCCCAGAGTGGCCATCGCTTCCACTGGGTCCTAGTCCCAACCCAGACTCAAGGGGTTACATGTAAGCTCCACATCTTGATGGAGGAGGGGCATATGTGTACAGAGAGGGTAGGGATTGTTTGGAGTCATCTTTGGAGACTAGCTACCACAACTAGCATTTATCAAGCTTTTCCTATGTGCCCAGTATGGTGCTGGGTACTCCCACATGCAATCTCACAACAGTCAAGTAAGGCAGGAACAATGATTATCCCCATTTTACAGATGTGGAAACTGAGTCACAAACAGGTAGGTAATTTGCCCAAAACCATCTGGCTTGTAGGAAGAGGGCCCAGGATCAAACCTGAGCAGTCGGCCTCCAGAGCCCACCCTCTGAACTAGCAGCAAAGTCCACTAGTCGTTACAGTTTTTCTTGAGATGCAATTTTGACATTAACAACAAAGTGGAACTGTGCCCAAGATGCTAGCGAGTTCCAAATAAAACAAAATGTGACATTCATTATGTTTCAGCACAACTCATGCTGGAAATTTGTGCCATAGAATGACTTGCATTTTCCCCTAGGAGCCCTCTGCGGCAGACATGGCCAGTTCCTCCCCAATACCCATTTTTCTATCTTATGTAGCAGTAGACATTTTAGCTGGGCACCTGGCTTCCCAAATAACAACTGCTTTTTTTTTTTTCCCCAGCTCCCCTTCGGAACAGAAGTGATGGGAGTGATCTCTAGGTCAGGTCTGCTGGCTGACTATGGGTGCAATGGCCAGAGCTGGAGCAACTGCTTTGGACCATGAGATGAAAGCTGAGTGTGGAGGGACAGACAGGGCAGCAGAAGCCTGAGGTGTTTGAATGACTTTGCGGAGCAGCTAAACCCTTGAGCCTTGACCGCCCCCCCCCCCCCCCCCACCTCTGGCCTCTTACCTAAGAGAGAACTAAAATTCTACCTTCTTTAAGTCATTGTTAATTTCAGTGTTTGTTTCCGCATCTCAGATTGTACAGTAATTTATAGACAATCCAAATGGAAGGGAAAGTGCTTATCCAGGGATGTAACAGCTGGGCCAGTAGGTCTACAGTTCCTCCCAGTCCTGAAATTCTGTGGCTTTGTGATGGGAAAGGGTTGGGCTGGGCTGAGGGCTTCCAGCAGTTTCTTGGCTCTGCATTGGACGCTGATCTCTTTTTCTTCTTCGTGTGAATATTCTCCCTCAATCTCAGTTCTGAACTTCTGTAATGGAACTGGGGGTGGGACTGCATTTAAAACCCAAATGGAAAGTAAGAAGCTGATTGCAGATGAATTTTCCTTGCAGTCTCTCTGGGAAGTTGGGACAGTTTATGATCATTTTGCAATGGCCAGAAATCCATTTTGTGAAATGCTGCTTTTTGTTTGTTTTTTTCTCTACCAAAACATCGCAGAGTCATCGGGGGTTTTATGAACTCTGATTAAAAAAAAAAAAAAAAGCTTTTTTATCCAGCGTGGTTAGGATGTGGAGTTTCCTGGTGAAGAAATATTCAGGTTTATTTGGCTTGTCTGAGGTTTTGGGGCATGTAGAGAATTTCCTGGGACAGAGAACAGAATGGGGAGGCTCAGGGCTTACGGGAGATGACATCAGAAGTGAGAGGGGAGGTGGGGTTACCAGGGGATGGAGCCGGGAACCCTAGCCATGGCGAGGCTCAGGCAGTGGCAGAAATGGAGGAGAGGGTGACAGGGCAGCATCGGCTGAGGACAGAGGTCTGAGGGCAGGGAAGCCAGGTAGCTGTTTCCAGGGGCACAGTCCCCATGCTGGCCTCTTTCTGATGGGGTGCTCCTATCCAGGTGGGCTCACCTGGCATGGCTTGTCAGGAGTCAGACTGGCCAAATATGGAGGAAGTGGAAATTGGTTAAAGACCAATGTAAAAATGGCATTGACTACAAATGAATTATCCTGACTTAGAAGGTGCTTCCAGATCTTGCAAAGTGGGGTCAATATACACCCTTCCTCAAAGGGTGAGTGTGAGGATTAAATGAGTTAACATGTATAAAGTGCTCATGAGGGCGCTTGGCTGCGAATAAGGGCTGGAAAATGAATCATCACCATCATCATCGTCATCATCATCACCCCTCCTCCATTTAAATAGAAAATTATTCACTGGAGTCAGCTGTGTTCTTTCAAACCAAGAAAGGTTTTGTTATAAGAGAGTTCCATGCTGCTATTAAAACAGTGGATTGCTAAAGGCAAATAAGGAGGTGCTTCGATTTCCCTGAAATTTGAGGAAATTTAGGTTCAGGACTTCTATCTTTTTTTTTTTTTTTTTTTTTTTGCGGTACGCGGGCCTCTCCGGACGCGCAGGCTCAGCGGCCATGGCTCACGGGCCCAGCCGCTCCGCGGCATGTGGGATCTTCCCGGACCCGAGCTTGAACCCGCGTCCCCTGCATCGGCAGGCAGATTCTCAACCGCTGCGCCACCAGGGAAGCCCTCTTTTTTCTTTTTAATTAATTTATTTCGTTTTTTATAGAACTTTAGTTGCGGCATGCGGGTTGTTTAGTTGCAGCATGTGGGATGTTTAGTTGCAGCATGTGGGATCTAGTTCCCTGACCAGGGATCGAAGCCGGGCCTCCTGCATTGGGAGCGCGGAGCCTTAGCCACTGGACCACCAGGGAAGTCCTCATTATTTTCACTTTGAATATTATCTTGCAGGATCTTGGTGGTAAAATGATCTCTCTCTCAGCCTTCACTATTCAATCCTTGTCGTTTCCTCCCAGACTCCAGTAAAATGAACTCTTCCTGAAAATTTCAGCTGGGAGTGGGGTGGGGGTCACATCTCGTGACTTTAGACCAAGCTGGGGTCAAAGCTGCTGCTCCCCCTGCCCTTCCTCTGCCACGGGCCCTTCTCAGCAGCATTGGAGAGCACAGCTGGGCACACTTCAGCCACAACCCAACAAGGGATCCTCCAGGGCAGAGTGAGCCTTTATTAAGCTATTGTCTCTAAGGTACTTCACCACCCAGAAACAGCTGGTCCAAGAATATGGGGCGTGACCTACTGAAGACTCAAGGTATGTCCCTAGTTGGGAGGCAACACCTGAAAAATGGGGTCCTCACTTAGAGGATAAAGCGTATGTGCTGAATCAGAGGCCAGCATATCCCGCAACAGAACACACAGTGAGGAATCATGACTACACCCAGTAATCACTCATGGAATTTTTGTTTCCTGTTCCTGAAACTTGCAAGGGGAAATGCTTCCAACAGTGGACAGAACAATGGTTCCACCGAATTGGAAGCTGGGACTGCCAGGGGACCACTTAGGCCCCTTATCCATGGGACCAAAATAAATAACTAAAGTAAATATATATATAATATATAAAATCTAAATTATATATTTAAAATAATATTATTATTATCACCATAACATTTGCCCAGTGATTTTGTTTTTAGTATATTCACAGAATTAGGCAACCTTCATCACTAATTTTAGAACATTTTCATCATTGCAAAAAGAACTGCCATTCCTATTAGCAGTCACTCCCATTCCCTCCTCCCTCAGGCCCTGGCAGCCACTCATCTATTTTCTGTCTCTGTGGATTTGCCTGTTCTGGACACTCCATATAAATGGAATCATACGATACGTGGCTTTTTCTGTCTGGCTTTTTTCACTCAGCATGTTTTCAAGGTTCATCCATGTTGTAGCACGTGTCAGTACCCCATTCCCTTTTACTGCTGAGTAATATTCCATCGTATGGACATATCCATTCATCAGCTGATGGATATGTGGGTTGTTAATGCCTTTGGCTATAAGAAGAGTACTGCTATGAACATTCACGTACATATTTTTACGTGGATATGTGTTTTCAGTTCTCTTGGGTGTATAACTGGGAAGGGAATTTCTGGGTCATGCGGTAACTCTATGCTTAGCTGTTTGAGGAATTGACAGACTGTTTTCCAAAGCCGCTGCACCGTTTTTACGTTCCCCCAGCAATGTATGACATCTCTCTGACACTTGTCATTGTCTGTCTTTTTGATTATAGCCATCTTAGTGGGTGTGAAGTGGTATCTCACTGTGGCTTTGGTTCCATTACCCTAGTGATTAATGATGTTAAACATCTTTTTTTTTTTTTTGGCGGTACACGGACCTCTCACTGTTGGGGTCTCTCCCGCTGTGGAGCACAGGCTCTGGACGCGCAGGCTCAGCGGCCATGGCTCACGGGCCCAGCCGCTCCGCAGCATGTGGGATCTTCCCGGACCGGGGCACGAACCCGTGTCCCCTGCATTGGCAGGCGGACTCTCAACCACTGCACCACCAGGAAAGCCCTGTTGAACATCTTTTAATGTGCTTTTTGGTCATTGTATATCTCTCCTGGAGAAATGCCTTTCAAATCCACTGTCCACTTTTAAATTTTTTTGTTGTAAGAATTCTTTATATATTCCAGGTATAAGTCCCTTATCAGATATATGATTGATAAATAATTGATTCCATTCTGTGGGTTCTCTTTTCACTTTCTTGATGGTGTCCTTTGAAACATTAAAAAAAACACTTAAGTTTTTTGTTTATTTTTTTTGGCTGCGCTGTGCGGCTTGCGGGATTTTAGTTCCCCGACCAGAGGTTGAACCCTGGCCCTTGGCAGTGAAAGTGCAGAGCCCGAACCACTGGACTGCCAGGGAATTCCCCCCAAATTTTAATTTTAATGAAGTCCAATTTAACTATTTTTTTCTTTAGTTATTTGTGCTTTTGGTGTCATGTTTAGGAAACCATTGCCTAATCCAAAATTGTAACGAATAAATCCTATGTTTTCTTCTAAGAGTTTTACGGTTTTAGCTCTTACGTTGAGATCTTTGATACATTTTGAATTGGTTTTCATATATGGTGTGAGAAGGGGGGTCCAACTTCATTCTTTTGCATGTGGATATCCAGTTTTCTAGCACCATATGTTGAAAAAACTATTTTTTCCCCATTGAATTGTCTTAGAAAAAAATCAATTGACCATAAGCGTAAGGGTTTGTTTCTGGGCTCTTCAGGCAGCATTGGCACTTGGTCCCAGTTTTAGATTCTTTTCCACACTCTGCATCCCACCCTCTCAGAGACTCTGGCACCAGCTGACTGTCACCCCATCCTCAGAGGCCTGGGGATCCTTTCCCCAGGGGGATCCCCAGTGGGATCCTTTCTCCAAGCTCCTCAGGCAGCAACACCAGGGGAGCAGCATTTGCCTGGGCTGAAGAAACTGGCTCATCCAAGGTCATTTCTTCTTCCAGAGACAGCCTGTATCCAGAGACTGATCAATGTGACCTGTGAGGATCCAGCTCCTTGCCCCAGCTCAGGACAGCTCTGCAAGGCCATCTCAGCTGCAGACCTACCTCTAAGTTCTTATAAATGAAATGACATAGAACTAACACATGCCTTGGGGGGTTCCACTGCCTTTGCTAGTAATCGGAGCAGGAATGGACACATGACGCTATTCTGGCCAAGGAGAGTTAGGGGAAGTCAGCTGGAGAAGGGGGCTTCTGAGAAAGTTTTCATAGACACAAGGGACGAACATTCTCTTTTCTGCCTTTTTGTATTAGTGCCTAAGGGTGTGATGCTGTAGTACTGGCAGCCATCTTGAGGCCACGAGGGGACCAGCCTGAGACTAAAAGTCAATACACTGGATCCCTGAAGACATGAATATGTTGGTGAGCTACTGAATTAATCAACCCTAGAGGTACCCTATCACCAGACTCCTTGTTGCTTGTGGCAGGCACTGTTAACGGTCCTCTAGTGTCCATTCTTCCTGTCATCCTTTTAGTCATAGAACCTACTGAGTTTTAGCTGGACATTTGCTGCCCCCCCACCCCCGCAGTTGCAGACTACACTTCCAAGCGTCCTTGGCAGCTGAGTGTGGCCATGTGACTAAGTCCGGGCCGATGGGATGTGAGCAGAACATCCCATTGCAAATTCTGGATCATCTTCTTACAGATGTTTGCCTTGGGCACTCTCTTCCCCTCTCCTCACTCGCTGAAAAACAGCAGCAGCTGGAGCCCTTTGGAAGCCGCATCCTGGAGATGACAGTGGTCCCATTGGAGCACTCACCTTGGGGCACTCACCTTGGGGCACTCACCTTGGGGCTGTGATGTGAGAGGGAAACAGTCTTCTACCTTATTTAAGTGACTTGACTTTGGGGTCGTTTCGTTACCAGCAGCTTCCCAAGTACCTTAGCCAATATATCATGTGGGATAATAAAGGCCCTCCTGATTTCAGCCACCTGAGTTGTTTCTAGCAGTCAGGACCTCCTCTCTGCTCTTTCTCTCCTTGGAAGTTGATGGGGGCTGGGGCTGTGTTCTGATTTTCACTGACGGTGGACTATGTGGCTACAAGGAACGTCATCCTGTTTGGGGGTGTCTCCTCCCCCCGCCCCACTGAGTTCAGTCTCACCCACCACCTCGGTTCCCTCCCGCTGCTGCTTCCGGCCCAGGGAGGTGGATGCCCTCCCCACACCCCACCGCAGAGCCTACATCACACTTGAGTCCACAGTCAGTTGTCAGGCCCCGAAGCCGTGTCCAGTCCTGACTCCTCCACCTCACAGCAAACTTCCCAGCATGCCTTGCACTGGCTGGTCCACTTTAGGACAAACAGAGATTTAGGAACAAGTAAACCATGAAACCAGACTTCCAGGAATATGGTCCTAAGTTACGCCTCGTCCCCGTTCTCAGATAGAGGACATTCCAACTGAACATGTAAACAAGAAGTTGAATATTGATACAGCAGCAAGGGGGAATCATTCCCCTACCCCAGAGCTGCTGGAAAAACTACTGCCTTGCTCGCCTGTGCCTGGCCAGCCGGGAAGGTTCATTAAATAACTGACAGCAAACCTGCCTTGGGCTCCTGCTGCGTCACTTGCTGCCCCCAAATAAAGGAATGGGTCCTCATTTTCTTCCCCAGCCTCCGGACAAAAACATCTGTAAACACATCTGCCAGAAACAAATCACATGGTTCCCAGGATCTGATTACCGTCCCCAGGGCAGCCTTCCCCCGGAGCCTGCCCCTCCCTTCCTTCCCCTTTCCGAGAACTTAAGAACAAATGCCCAACAAATGTTCTGGTCCTACTCCAAAGGTGGGGGTGGGGCGTGGGGTGGGCAGCCTGAGGCTGCCAGGCATCAGGCCGACTGTGAACTTGGGATGGGGCAGAAGGAAGCACAGGGTGTCTGGTCCAGGCAGAGGGGCCCAGGGAGGGCTCTGGGCTCCGGTCCGTGGGCGTTGCACAAAGGAGGTGGTGAGGATTCCAAGCTCCCGCCCCAGGCTGGCACTAGAGCCCTCTCTAGCCCCCCAGCCAGCCTCCTTCCTGCCCTGAGCTCTTTCCTTAGGACAGCCAAGGTCTGGGTTCAAATCACAGCACTGGCTGAGCCTGTTTCCCCACGTAGAAACGGAGGTGTGTTGTATATAACGTGCTCCATGCCAAGGCGCTGTGCTGGCTCATGGGATCGTCACAAGCAGGCTAGGAGTGGGTACCGTCTGTCTCCTCTTTGCAAAAGAGGCCACAGGTACAGCTCTGGCCAGGGCCAGGAAGCAGGGAAGGGTGATCTTTGGGCCCCTCTGCCCTGCCCTGGGCATTAGGACGGTTCCTCCCAGCCCAGAGGAGGTACCAGAACACAGCACTAGGACAGGCGAGGCTGGGGGCCTCCAGGCTAGGGGGTGAGGGCAGCAACGGGCACCGTCTGGCCTCACAGCCCGGAGATGAATCAGCCTTTCTCCTGTTACCTCGGCCCCGCCTGTACCCACCCTCGAGGATGCTCCTGTTATTTCTGGCTGGTGGATCCTGCCTGGTGTAGAGCTTGCTGCATTAAGAGGCTGGGTGTGGGGCAGCCTTAGTGAGGGGAGGGCTCAGGGAGGTACAGCCCACAACCATCCTGGCCAATGCATGGAGGGTCCTTACCAGAATGTGAAAGAGAAAAAAGTCAACCCCAAACCTCTGTGTCCCCTCTCTGTCCCTCCCTGCCCACCTTCTCGGAGACAAGGATGCCAGGAACATCTGAGAGTTCTCCCATCCTTGGAGGGCCCTGACCACCATGCCAGGATGGGGTCCTCTGAGAAGGCCTGTAAACCTGCACTCCTGCAGAGCTGGCTGAAGCTGCTCTGGCCCGGCCTGATTCTTTGGGTTAGAAGGTGTCCAGGGTGGCCGAGGGTCCAGGGATCCCTAACTGATGCTCCCAGAGAGAGGGGTACAGAGCTGGGCCCTCAGCTCTGCATGGACTGATGGGAACTTCTTGAGGCCTCCGCAAAGCCACAGGGATGTCCCCCTGTCATGAGCCTGAGCCCAACCTCAGGAAAGACCCTGAGAGAGGCTTGACATGGCTCTGCCCTTCAAATCTTTGGACGGACAAGCCAAGACTCCAATGGTCATGGAGGATGCCTGAAAGCTGTGGGGCTGGAGGAGGGGGCAGTCAGGGAAGGCTTCCTAGAGGGGACATCAGCCTTACAGGAAAGAACAAGAGTTTGTTGGTGAAGGTGCTTGGAAGGCACTGCAGGCAAGCAGCATAGAGAACACCAACACATGGCCATTAGGGTGGGGACGGGAGTCAAGAATGTGGTTTAATGCCAATGGAAGGCAATGCTCAAGGCTGGAGAGGGAGGCTGGGCCAGATTATAGAGGGCCTTGAATGCTGGGCCCAGGAGTTTGGCTTTGTTCCCTAGGCAACAGGGAGCCATGCAAGAGTTTAGGGTGAGGGAGTGACATGTCTGTTTCATCTCTGTACGTGACCACTTAGTAGGCACTCATGATATGATGGCCAAGTGACTAAACAATGCTTCCGGACGTCCCTGGTGGCACAGTGGTTAAGAATCCGCCTGCCAATGCAGGGGACACGGGTTTGAGCCCTGGTCCGGGAAGATCTCACATGCCGTGGAGCAACTAAGCCCGTGAGCCACAACTACTGAGCCTGCACTCTAGAGCCCTCGAGCCACAACTACTGAGCCCGTGTGCCACAACTACTGAGCCTGCGCTCTAGAGCCCACGAGCCACAACTACTGAGCCCGCATGCTGCAACTACTGAAGCCTGCGCACCTAGAGCCCGTGCTCCGCAACGAGAAGCTACCGCAATGAGAAGCCTGTGCACCGCAAAGAAGAGTAGCCCCCGCTCGCCGCAATTAGAGAAAGCCCGAGTGCAGCAACGAAGACCCAATGCAGCCAAAAATAAATACATTTATAAAAAAAAACAAAAACAATGTTTCACACTAAGAGGTCATCCCACTTGCTCGAGTGTATATATATATATATATATATATATATATATATAGAGAGAGAGAGAGAGAGAGAGAGAGAGAGAGAGAGAGAGAGAGAGAGATTGTTTGTATTATTAAAGTAAAATCTACTCATTCTAAAAAAATTTTAAAAGATAGGTGAGGTGATGTTGCGGTTGGAGAAATAACTGACACAGTATTCATGGTTTTCATCAAAAACATTACCTGTTCTTGAATACCCCTAAAGCCATGGATCTCACCTCCCTACCAGGCTGCCCAAGACCTTTTTAAAATAATTAATTAATTAATTTTATTATTTTTTTGGCTGTGCTGGGTCTTTGTCGTGGTGTGCGGGCTTCTCATTGTCGTGGCTTCTCTTGTTGCGGAGCATAGGCTCTAGGCGCGCAAGCTTCAGTAGTCGTGGCGCGCGGGCTCAGTAGTTGTATCTCGCGGTCTCCAGAGCGCAGGGCTCAGTAGTTGTGGCGCACGGGCTTAGTTGCTCAGTGGCATGTGTGATCTTCCCGAGCCAGGGCTCAAACCCGTGTCCCCTGGGTTGGCAAGCGGATTCTTTTTTTTTTTTGCAGTACGCGGGCCTCTCACTGTTGTGGCCTCTCCCGTTGTGGAGCACAGGCTCCGGACGCGCAGGCTCAGCGGCCATGGCTCACAGACCTAGCCGCTCCGTGGCATGTGGGATCCTCCCGGACCGGGGCACAAACCCGCGTCCCCTGCATCGGCAGGTGGACTCTCAACCACCGCGCCACCAGGGAAGCCTGGCAAGCGGATTCTTAACCACTGTGCCACCAGGGCAGTCCTGCCCGAGACCTTCTGCTGGCAGAATCCAGAGGCCTCTAAACACCTCCCGCTCGGCTACCAAAGAGCAGCCCGCTGAGCCCCAGAGTTCCTGACAGCATCCCCCATCCTAGCTTCCTACAGGGAGGGTTTCTCCAGCCCGGCGGAACGTCCAGCTCTCACAGGCAGCTTCCGTCCTCAACACAGACCAGCTGGGGCCTCACCCTGCAAGGAGAAGATTTTCCTCTGCCCATCCCTGGGGCTGCCAGCATGGTACTTCTGTCTCTCCTAGGTTCTCAGCCAGACAGCCAGGGTGAGGCAGGAGAGATCCCAGAGGCCTCACACCCCCGCCCCCCCGCGCCTGGGGAGGTGTTTAGAGGCCTCTGGATTCTGCCAGCAGCAGCTCCCGGCAAAGCTTCAGGGCCTTGTGCGTCGTGGGGCCCTGCCTGGGCCTCCTCTAAGCTTGGAGGTACGTGCCCCCAGTCTGGTGGTGGGCTCCTTATTTGGCTCAGTTTAGAACAGATTCAGGCTCATTATGGGGTGGGGGTGGGCATGGGGCCTGACTGAGGCAGTCTGTGAGCCCTGAAAAGTGAGGCGGGAAGCAGGCTTCTCCCATTCCCTACCGCAGTCGCTCTCCCGCACCGCGGCTGTGAGCCTGCCCAGTGGCCAGGTCCCCGGGCCCCCCGACCTAGGCAGGCTGCGTGACCTCAGGCATGTCCCCCCCCACCCCCCCGCCAACCACCACCACCGCTGCCAGCCCCAGCTGCCTCCTCAGCTGCAGGGTGGGGCTCACAGTGCGAATGAGTGTGTATCATCGAGCAAAAAGCACTAGATGTTGGTGAGTCACCTTTATTGTATTTATTATTCTCACTTGTATTGTGTTTACTGCAGGCCGGGTAGGGGGTGTTTCCTTTAAAATGCTTTTCCTGAGCCACAAGAACTCCAGGGCCCCTGCCTGTGAGTGGGCAGCTGGCACATGTCACTCCTGCAACATTTCTGGAAAGAAGGATGAGGTGGGCAGGCAGGCCCTCCCCGAAAGAGCTCCCCAGGCCGGCTCTGCCGGCCTCGGCCCCCCTGGAAAAGAAACCCAAACCCCAGAAGCAGCCCCCACTTGGGTTCACGAAGCTGGGTGTGCATCCCGGCTACCCCACAAGCAGCCTCCTCTCCGTTCTTCCCAGCCCCTTTCCTTGGGCTTCTCTGTGCTCCCCTCGTAGGCACTTCAGCCCCAGCCTGCCTGCTTCCCGCGTTGCCCTGGAAGATGCTTTCATACTTGCCAGGCTTGCCTGCTGTCTGCAAGACCCCACCAGCCTCCCGCTAGCTTGAAGGGAGCAGGTCCCGGGGCCCGCAGCACGCCTTCCAGTAACAGCTCTTGGGCCGACAGTTCCCCGCCCTCCCTGCTGCCTGCCCCAGATCCCGCGCTGCAGCAGCTCCGGTCTCCCCAGGAAGGGTGGCCGAGCCCTTTCCTTCAGAACGCCGGGCGCAGGGAGGGAGCGAGGCAGGCAGGCCCCTCACAAGTAAAGCTTCATGACCTTGTGTGTCGTGGGGCAGTAGCGGGCGTGGAGCTGGGCCAGCAGTGCCCTGGACGTGGCCTTGAAGCGCGTGCCCTGGCTCTTCTTGTTCCACACGTGGACAGCGTAGGTGGCATTGAGCAGCCGGGACAGCTCCTCGGGGCTGACATCTTCGAAGTACTTCTTCCAGTTCTGCCAGGGGATGGGGTAGAACGCCTCGTAGGGCAGGGTGGTGACGCCGCGGCAGGTGTGGCTCTCGCCCAGGCTGCGGATGGAGCACCACTTCTTGAAGACCCGCGTGAGCAGCTGCGGGCCCTGGTGGCCCCAGATCCAGCCGTTGTAGTGGGCCACGAAGTCACGCATGCACAGTGCCATGAACTCGTGGTGGCGCTCGAAGGCCAGGAAGGCGCCGTTGAGGACATAGCGGGACTGGGTGCCCAGCGCGTTGGTCAGGTTCCCCAGGTTCTTGAGGACGATGAAGTCCGTGTCCAGGTAGATGCCTCCAAACTTCCACATGAGCGCAATCCTGGAGGCATCAGAGAGCACAGACAGCATGTAGGGCTCCCACCGCCGCTGCAGGGCCGTGTACCAGGCTGCCAGGGGCGTGTCCCGAAACAGCTCCTCCAGGTCCAGCGGGAGCATCTGGACGTTGGGGAAGCAGCCCAGAAGCGAGAGGCCCAGGTGCCGGGGCAGGGAGGCGTTCCCGCCCGGCAGCCCCTTCATCAGGACCACCACCCGGGACTCAGGCTGGGCCCTGGCTGCTGACTCCACGGAGCACATGAACAGGAAGTTGGGGTCCGTCCGGTCAGAAGTCTCCAGGAAGAAGATGTTGCCGGGAGGTGGGGTGCCGGAGGGCGGTGTGTGCGGGACCAAGCGCGGGCAGGGTATGTCAGCAGGCAGGTTAGAGAACTGTCCTTGGTCCCCGGGCTCTCCCACAATGTGCCAGTAGACCATGACGGAGACCAAAAACATGAACTTGAAGCCGATGATGAACAGGGTGCAGACCCACTGCCTCTGGGCACCCCGGAGCAGCCGCAGCAGGCAGTCGGGGGGCCTGGACGTCATCTCCCCAGATGATATCAGGAGCCTCCAGCAGGAACTGGCTGGTCTGTAAGAGACGAGCACCGCATTCGGGCAGGCCACTGGCATCCCTGACCCAAGAAAGACACTTCCTACAAACACCAGCCACAGCCAACGCCGGCTTCCAGAGCCCACGGGCCTGCCAGGTGGTCAGAGCCCCATCTCCGTCCTCATCTGTAAAATGGGGGCAGCGGGCCATGGACTGAGGTCTGAGCAGGGTCCCTTTCACTCTGTGACATACCTGTGAGCTCCCCAAGGGCTGGGCCAGCACCACCTACGACGTGCGGCCAACGTGGGCCCAGGGCAGGGTCTGGCCTCTCGGCCTGGCAAGGCCTGTCCCCTTTGAACTACCAGGCTGGTAGCCTATGACCTGAGGCCCAGTGCATGCACCTCTCGGTCCCATTCAGTTCCACCAGCCGGGCCTGGAGCTGGTCCAAGAGGAAGAAATGCCAGCAGCCACAGGGGCTTTGAGCAGGAGGCCTGGGGCTCTGGGGAGCCTGGGTGCTAGCAGCCAAGCTCGCTCAGGCGCAGGCCGGGTGGACCCTAGGCACGTGGGCATGCTGGCCGGGTCCCGAAGCCCTTGGGCAAGACATGACGGGGTGTCCTGGGCCCCTGGCTTCCCCAGCCCCTGACTAGAGGGAAAGGGACAGGGAGGTTGTGCTCTATATAGTTTGTGGCTTGACTAGTGCCGCTGCCCTTGGACTCTCATTCTCTCGTGATGCCCAGGCTGCTGCTGGCCAGGAGCAGGAACATTCTTGGGGGCCTTGCAAGAGGCTGGGAGGAACAAGAGAGGCTTGCGGTGGGACTGTGTGAATGCCTGGGACATGAGGGGCCCCAGGTCTGCCTGAACCAGCAGCAAGACGGTAATACTGGAACGAGGGTTATATTCATTCGTTCAGTGAATACTGACTATCCACCATGCACGTGTCAGGCAACCTTCTCAGCATTTCACACGTATTAACTCATTAGACACTCGCAGCCACCCTGTGGTGAGGAAACTGAGGCACGGAAGTCTGGTAACTCACGCAGACTCCTCTGGCCAGCAAGTGGCAGGGCGGGGTTTGAACCCAGGCCGCCTGGCTCCAAAGTCTGTGTTCTCTCCACTGCGCCATCCTGCCCGGCAGACAGAGCTTGCCACCGTGTGAATGCTCCTGGCACTTGGGGACTCGGTACACACTGACCTGGACAGTGCTCGCATTAAGAGAGTCCTGGCCGCCATTTACTGTAACCCCAGGGGACAGCTGCACAGTTTCCCCTTCAGAGGCCAGAAAGCTTGGGTGCAAAGCGGTGGGGGACTGGGTGCAGCCTGGGGGCCAAGGGGGGCCCGAGTCAACCCCTCCCAGGACAGAGGCGTCTTGCGGCCCGAGGGTGGTGCCGGGAGCCCGCGACTTGCTCCCCAAGGCTGCGGCAGGGAACCGTGACCACGTCATGGGCTGGAAACTGACCAGCCTGGCCGGCCCATGGTGGCGAGGTGGGGATCCAGGCAGCCTGGAAGGCCTCCTGGAGACATGCCCTGGCTCAGCAGCCAACCTCCTCTGCCAACAAGAACTTGGTCCTTCCACACGCTCTCCATGCCCGCAAATCCATCTGCAAAAGATGGCGAGAGACAGAGTGAGGCCGGGCAGGCTGGGCCTGCGGCTCCGCTGTTCATTGATTCCTCCACTCTCTGGGCCCCTCGGCCCCTTAGGGAACATGCTTGTGAGAAGAGGAGAGTTAGGTGCAGCCCTGCCCTGGAGGAGCGCTCAGCCTAAGGGGAGACCATTTAGAGAGAGACAAGGACAATAAACTAGATGATGGCTGAATGGAGCAAAAGGACCAGCAGAGCGGGAGAAGGTGGCTTGACGAGAAGGGAATTAGCCAGATGGGCCTCCATGAGCGCCGTGGGGGCCTGCACACCTCTCACCCCGGGACCCGGCTCAGTGCCTGGGACACAGCAGCCACACAGGAAACGGACTCACTGTCTGATTCACTCACTCAGCAGCCAGAGGGCCGCTTTAAAAACACGAGTCCGGGGCTTCCCTGGTGGCGCAGTGGTTGAGAGTCTGCCTGCCAGCGCAGGGGACATAGGTTCGTGCCCCGGTCCGGGAAGATCCCACATGCCGCGGAGCGGCTGGGCCCGTGAGCCGTGGCCGCTGAGCCTGCGCGTCCGGAGCCTGTGCTCTGCAATGGGAGAGGCCACAGCAGTGAGAGGCCCGCGTACCACAAAAAAAAAACAAAAAACAAAAAAAAATTAAAAAACCCACAAGTCCGGCCAGGTAGCTCCTCGGCTCAGACCCTGAGTGACGTGGGAGGCCCAGACCACGAGGTGCTGCGTGTCCCCATAACCTGACCTCACACCCACTTCTCTCCCCATCACCGCCTGGCCTCCTTGCTCTTTCAAACCCATCCCCCCACGCTGCTGTCCCAGGGCCTCCGCACCTGCCGTTCCCTCTGCTTGGAACACTCTTCCTGCAGGTGTTCCCATGCCTCATTCCTTCACCTCCCTTTGGTCTTCACTCAAGAATCATCTTCCCACGGGCCCTCCCCAGCCTCTCCAAGACTCCAGCTCCCCCACCACTTCATAGCCTCCCCCTTTAGTTTATTCTCCCTAGTACTTATGCTAACATACTGTACGTTTTTGTACTTGTTTGTTTGGGTTATTTATTTGGAACATAACCTTATGAGGACAGGTAGTTTTTTGTGTTTGGTGTGTTTTGTTTAGCCTCCAGAAAAGTGCCTTGGTCTTGGTATGTAGTAAATAAATACTGAGTGAGTGAGTGTCTCAGCGTGTGGACCAAGTGAGTGAATGAAGGAGTGAGCAGATCTACGAGTGATCAGGGAATTAATGAATGAAAAAATGAATGAGTTAGCGAATCAGCGAGTCATGAAATGAGCCAGTGAGCACGTGAGTGAGGAAACTGCGGGTCACAGGGAGGGTGAGCTGCCTGGGATCCCGCAGCCAGGGTCGTGAGTGGCAGAGCCATGATGTAAACCAAGAACCTTGTGTTCCCCTGGCCCTGGTTTTCCCCTGCAGGGAGAGAGGCTATTTCGGTCCTGAGTATTTTTAATCCACTATGAACCACACCGATGGGTGCACAGTGCAGGAGTGACCAGGCTCTGCCACGGTGTGTGGGCAGTAGCAGGCTGTCAGGGAGGCGGGAGCCCTGGCTGACCGTGGTTGAGGGGCACAGACGCCAGCAGCACCGTATTTGGTGCTGGAGCCCAAGACCCGGGAATAGAAACTGTGTATGGGGCTAAGTTGGCCGCAGCCCAATACCCGTGTGACCTCAGGCCCAAAGCATTCTCCTGGTCCCCTAAATGGGCCTCCCAGCTGCAGCCCAAGTCCTGGCCTTTGTCAGTTGAGCCTGGCATGTTCCTGCCACGTCCTGTCTCCCTGCCTACCACTTCTAGCCCTGCACTGGGGAGGCATTCCCAGTTAGCACAGAACTGTGGTCACATCTCTGCTCTAACTCCTTCTGTGACTCCCTGTCATCAAGATCCCCCGTGATCCATCTCAGGCTGGAAGTAAGGGCATGGCTGGTGGAGACAGAGGGCTAAAGGTCTGGCCAGAGCCCTGTTGACCCGGCCCTCGGCACCAGCTCTGTGGACCCCACTTTGAGAGCACAGGGGCCAGGCTCAGGCGCCTAGAAAAGGCTCCCGTACTAAGCGCTCATCACCCCTTCATGGCCTGCACCCACCTCTGCCCCACAGCAGAGGTGCTCCACCCCTGACCCTAGGTGGGCTCCTGTGTCCCGCCCAGAGCAGGAGAAAAGGGTTGTAAGTCAAGTGTAACTGGGGTTCCCAGGGGAGATGCGGAGGCTGTCTGCTGGTTTTGCTTGCCCACCATCCAGTCCCACTTTTTTTTGTTTTTCCTTTTCTTTTCTTTTTTTTTTGACGTGGACCATTTTTAAAGTCTTTACTGAGTTTGTTACAACACTGCTGCTGTTTTATGTTTCGGTTTTTTGGCCACGGGGCATGTGGGATCTTAGCTCCCAGACCAGAGATCGAACCCGCACCCCCTGCCTTGGAAGGCAAAGTCTTAACCACTGGACCGCCAGGGAAGTCCTCATTCCCACTTCTGATAACAGCACCCCAATTTCCTTTGGGGAACCACCCCTGCCCCACAGAGTCCACTTCCAACTCTGGGGTGGCCCCGTGATTCAGGTCTGGCTACTGCCTGTGTCGTGTTCTCCCAGCCACAGTGACTGGCCCCACCCTCTACCTTTGGAGATTAGAAGGTGCCATGGATGCTGGTGACCTGCTCACCGGGAGAGGACATGCACAGGACCAAGTGAACACAAGACAGAAGCCCTCTGGCAGTAACTGGGTTTAGGAGCCATGAGCTATCCCAAACTAGAGACAACCTGCCCAACCTCTCATGCTAGAGGGGGTGAAATTGAGGCTCAGATATGCTCAAACCGACACAGAATCACAGCCGAGGCGGGACTAGAACTCAGCTCTCACACCAGCACACATGTGACTAGATATCGGGGTTGTGAATTCTCCAGTGTTTCCCTCCCATGGGCCCTGGAGGCTGGGAACCAGCTCTGGATGTGGCCTCAGGGGATGCAGGCAACTGCCTGTCCTCTACTTCTGGGACAGGTCACGTAATGCCAGGGCCCTCAGTTTCCTCACCGGTGGAAGGGGAGCACAGTGTCTGCCCTAGGTACTGCGTGCACTTCTACCTGCACTTGGACCTTGCTGGTTCTGCTGTTGGTTGGGGGGTGGGGGGCGGTTTGGAAACCAAAGCCTGTGGGCAGATACGCATAGGAAGGGCAGAAGAGGCACTGCCAGAGGGTCCTTCTCTTCCTGGAGGCCCACAGGACTGAGGAGACAGCAGCTGATGGGACCCTGTCCTCTGAAATGGAGGGCGGACCCCAATCTGAGAGGAAAGGAGAGCCTCAAAGCAAATGATCACACCTGAAGATTTCTCCAATCAGTCAATCAATCAGCAATTAATCAGTGCCCTAACCCCACCCCGTCTCGACCTCTCTTCCTGCTTTCTGTCCCTGGTCTCTCTCTCGGTCCCTCCCACCTCTTCCTCTCCCTGCTGCCCCTCCAGGTCTGTCTGTCTGTCTCTCCCTCCATCTCTCTCCCTCTCAGCCAACCCTGGGATGCCTTTGTTTGGTCCCTGATCCCACGACACCACATCGGGGGCAGAGTTGCAATGGAAAGACACAGAGAGAGACAGGGGCCAGAGACCAGGTTGACAGGACGGAAAGGACCTGGAGGGGCAGCTGCCTCTCCCCTCGCCCCAAATAAGCTGCTCCCCGAGCGAGGGACACGAAGGCCCCAGCTGGCACCTGTGCCCCATGCCAAGCAGAAGAAACCAGGATTAATTATGTACTGGGAGGTTTGGGGCTGGGGACCCAGGGGGGATGCAGTGGGTGACAGAGGAGACAGGGAGCCTGCTGCATCCTTCTGCTCGATACGGAAGCATCTCATGGGGTCAGGAGGCCCTGGCCCAGCTTTAGCTGGGGTCAGTGTGTTTCTCAGTTCAGCCTGACCACCAGTGAGGGGTGCAGCTATTATTCCAGCTAATCGCAGCCCCCGCTCCCTGTTTAACTTTCAGAAAATTTAGGTGACTTGTCCAAGGGACCATAGCTAGTGGCACTGGGGCTGGAGTCTGCTTCCAGGTCTACCCAACCCTGCTGAATTTGCTGTGTGACCTTAGGCAAATCACCTTCCCTTTCCCTTTCCCTCAGATTCCTTCTGCACAATGAGGAGGGGAGAACAAAGCTAACCAAACGTTCTAATGGTGGGGACACAGGGCATGTGCTGATCAACTTCCTTGATAAGTTAACATTTTGATAAGATACCTGAGGCTATACATTGAGGTATCCAGGGGAAGGTCACCGGCCCAGGAAATGGAGCATAGAATTCAAACCCAGGTCCCTCCTGACAGCTTCTGTTCTGCCACTAATTGGCTATGTGACCTTGGACCTGTGCCTGCCCCATATCCTTTTCATCCACAAAGCTGAGGGGGGTGGGCTCTTTGGTCTTAGAACTCAGACCCTCCTGGGTGTGAAAAATCAATACTTAGAGTTTCCAAACCCTACTTGAAGGGTCTGCTGTCCTGTCTACCCCCACTCTTTCAGGGCATAAATAAATGATTTCTGCTCAAGAATTAAGAGTGACAGTTACTAGACGTCAGTGACCCTTGTAAAAGTGGCGTTTTGGGGCTTCCCTGGTGGCGCAGTGGTTGGGAATCCACCTGCCGCTGCAGGGGACACGGGTTCGAGCCCTGGTCCGGGAAGATCCCACATGCCGCAGGGCAGCTAAGCCCGTGTGCCACAACTACTGAGCCTGTGCTCTAGAGCCTGCGAGTCACAACTACTGAGCCTGCGTGCCGCAACTACTGAAGCCTGTACACCTAGAGCCTGTGCTCCGCAACGAGAGAAGCTACAGCAATGGGAAGCCCACGCACCGCAGCGAAGAGTAGGCCCCGCTCGTGGCAGCTAGAGAGGGCCCATGTGCAGCAACGAGGACCCAACGCAGCCAAAAATAAAAATAAAATAAAATAAAATAAACTTATTAAAAAAAATAAAGTGGCTGTTTTCAGAGCAGAGGTTATAAAATGTTCCCCCTCCAAAGCCTGTAAGGTATTCCAAAGTCAGAAATCAAGCAGACAATGGCTTGCTCTTTGGGGGATATACAAACAGAAAAATTAGAGAGGCGGAGACCTCTTTTTCCAATAGGAATAAGGCAGATTCTTAGTTCTGAATCTTCCCTCTTCAACTGATGTCAGACAGAGCGACAGGGCAAAGAAAAAATAAAACACAAGCTACAGCATTAGGGAAATCAGGAGCAGGAAAAACCCCTAAACTCCAAGTTACATGTAAGTGTGGCACAAAGCACGTGAAGCCAGCAGATACAGCAGTGAGCGGGGGGGAAAGAACGGGGTGCAGGGGGCACCCAGTACCGCAAGATTGCAGAAATAAAGGAAGAGGGAGACTTCCCTGGTGGTCCAGTGGCTAAGAATCCGAGCTCCCAATGCAGGGGGCCCGGGTTCGATCCCTGGTCAGGGAACTAGATCCCACATGCCGCAGCTATGGATCCCGTGTGCTGCAACTAAGACCCGGCTCAGCCAAAAAAGTAGATAAATAAACAAAAGGAAGATGAATAAGACAGGAGCTGGGGGCTTAATGAACCAGGGGGGTTCAAGATTGGAGGCAGTGGCCTCTTTTCTTTAAATAATGGCAGTTTTATTTTATTTTTTTGTTTTATTATTTTTTTTGGCCATGCCATGCTGCATGTGGCATCTTAGTTCCCAGACCAGGGATCGAACCCATGCCCCCTGCAGTGTTAAGTACAGAGTCTTAACCACTGGACCTCCAAGGAAGTCCCCGGCAGTAGCCTCTTGAATCGGGTTGGGTTCTGAGAGGCAACAGAAGAGTGGATGCAGACAAAGGCCATATTTTAAAGGAACAATCCATTCATGTAAAAACAGAGGAGGGAGTCTTTCAGCAGAGAAATCTAGAGAACAATCCTGGCCTCTCTCCCAATTTCCACCAAAACCTCCTGTTAGTTGCTAGTCCAGGAAAATTCAACTCATTCAAATAGAGAGAAAAAAAAATTGTTAAAGGCATAAACACAACATCCATACAAATAAGCTACGTGAGTGAAGAGGGAAAGGAACACTGATGTTCCCTCGTGTATAAAGAAGATTCACTATACAAATATTGCCACAAAACAAATAAAAATTCGAATTCATAATTGCAGCAGGATTTAAAACAGTCAAAATAAAAACCTTGAGAAAGAGTAATTCCAGCTTGAGGGAAGACCAGAAAGCAGAAATACAAGAACTGGAGAAGAAATGGACAGAAAGAGAGATGGCAAGCTATGAGGATGGGGACTTCCCTGGTGGCGCAGTGGTTGAGAATCCGCCTGCCAATGCAGGGGACACGGGTTCAAGCCCTGGTCCTGGAAGATCCCACATGCCACGGAGCAGCTAAGCCCATGCACCACAATTACTGAGTCCTCGTGCCCCAACTACTGAAGCCCAAGCACCTAGAGCCCGCGCTCCACAACGAGAAGCCACCACAACGAGAAGCCCACGCACCGCAACGAAGAGTAGCCCCCGCTTGCCACAGCTAGAGAAAGCCTGTGCACAGCAACGAAGACCCAACGCAGCCGAAAAAAAAATAAATAAGCAAATAAAAATTTAAAAAAGAGATATGAGGATGATAGGTGAGAACTGATAGACATGCTACATAAATAGTTGCATGTGTGCAGCAAATTCAAGTTTTGCTTTTTGGAATGTCCTAGAATTTCTTTTCCTTTTAATATTTTCTACCCACAGTTGGTTGAATCTGTGAATGTGGAACCCACAGATATGGAGGGCTGAGGGTACAGCCAAGCTGTTCTTTAATACAAAGGTTAGAGGGACTTCCCTGGTGGCGCAGTGGTTAAGACTCCACGCTCCCAATGCAGGGGGTCCGGGTTCCATCCCAGGTCAGGGAACTAGATCCCACATGCATGCCTCAACTAAGAGTTCGCATGCCACAACTAAGGAGCCAGCGAGCTGCAACTAAGGAACCCACCTGCTGCAACTAAGACCTGGCGCAACCAACAGCCACTATGGAGAACAGTATGGACGTTCCTTAAAAAACTAAAAATAGAACTACCATATGCCTCAGCAATCCCACTACTGGGCATTTACCCTGAGAAAACCATAATTCAAAAAGAGTCACGTACCACAGTGTTCACTGCAGCTCTATTTACAACAGCCAGGACATGGAAGCAACCTAAGTGTCCATCGACAGATGAGTGGATAAAGAAGATGTGGCACGTATATACAATGGAATATTACTCAGCCATAAAAAGAAACGAAATTGAGTTATTTGTAGTGAGGTGGATGGACCTAGAGTCTGTCATACAGAGTGAAGTCAGTCAGAAAGAGAAAAACAAATACCGTATGCTAACATATATATATATATATATATATATATATATATATATATATATGGAATCTAAAAAAGAAAAAAAATGGTACTGATGAACCTAGGGGCAGGACGGGAATAAAGACGCAGACATAGAGAATGGACTTGAGGACACAGGGAGGGGGAAGGGTAAGCTGGGACAAAGTGAGAGAGTGGCATGGACACATATACACTACCAAATGTAAAATAGCTAGCTAGTGGGAAGCAGCCGCATAGCACAGGGAGATCAGCTCGGTGCTCTGTGACCACCTAGAGGGGTGGGATAAAAAGGGCGGAAGGGAGATGCAAGAGGGAGGGAATATGGGGATATATGTGTACGTATAGCTGATTCACTTTGTTATACAGCAGAAACTAACACAACATTGTAAAGCAATTATACTCCAATAAAGATGTTAAACAAATAGTAAAATAAAGGTTACACACCAATAGTTTCAAAATATAAGGACTTAGGCAATAATGTATTATGAGGAAAACTGAGGAATAAGCACAGCCAACCAAATGGTGATTGGAATAACTTTAGTAACCCCTCCAAAAAAGAGATGGTAGGAATAAGGATGACATAATGGAATGACAATGTTACCTAGTCAGGCAATGTAAAAATGATACAACTAAAGAAGTTGGTAGGGCAGGCAGAAAGAAGGTAGAAAGTAGAACAATCTCAGTCATTGCCTTCTCTTTAACTACCAGGTGTAAAAGCTAAACTAGTAAAAGTTTAAACATATTTAAAGCACACAGGTGATAGTAAGAAGGATAACACTGCCCAATTTTGTAGCATCGAATAAGATACATCATTATGTCACGTAACACTAAGAAATCAAGATGCTGCCAATTAAGCAATGTTACTTTGCTTTCTCATCATGTAGAGTTTTTCTTTTGCAAGAATGTTTTAGTCAGATTTTTTTCACGTTTATTTTTTTCATTTTTGGCTGCACCGCACAGCCTGTGGGATCCTAGTTCCCCGGCCGGGGATCAGACCCTCACTCCCTGCATCCTTGCATTGGAAGGGCAGAGTCTTAACCACTGGACCACCAGGGAAGTCCCTTAGTCATATTTTAAAATCACCTATCACACCTGTGCACACATAAGAAGGAAAATGACTGAAATAAATTTAGTAGGGTGTTCCTGAAACTTCACCACACGTAAGACCTGAATCTTCTGAATGACTTCAACTTGGTGTCGCTGATGTCTGTGTTTTCCCACATGGTACCATCAAGTCCAGTCTACACAATGGACTTGAGCATCTGAGGATTTTGGTAGCTGTGAGGGTCCTAGAACCAATTCCCTGCGTGGATACCAAGGGACAACCATATATTAATCTCTGGCCACACTTACCATCAAGTGTGGGTGATACAGCACCTCTTAAAAGAGTGCTTCACTCTTGTCTCCAGGATTTTCTTCTGAGCTGTGGACACCTCTTCAGGTTGTCATGTCACTGCATGTGCAGGAAGTGGTAACTGTCATGAACACCACCTGACTGAGAGCTTCCAGGGGCACTGGGATGGAAACAATATATGCCTCACTCACTCAATACAGTATCGGCTGAAACGCGGTAGTGACAAGAGAAAGGAGAGGATGAAGAAACAAGTTAAATTTAATGTTGTTCATAGAAGACAAATAATAGATACTATCTAAAGAAAGAAGGAACTAAGAGTTTTTTTTGTTTTTTTTTTTTTAATCTTTTGGCTGCATCGGGTCTTAGTTGTGGCATGTGGGATCTTTTGTTCCGGCAGGCAGGCTCTTTGCAACGCGCAGTCTTCTCTCTAGCTGTGGCACATGGGCTCCAGAGCATATGAGCTCCGTAGTTGCGGCACGTGGGCTCTCTAGTTGTGGTGTGCAGTCTCCGTAGCTGCGATGCATGGGCTTAGTTGCCCGGCGGCATGTGGGATCCCTGACCATGGATTGAACCCATGTCCCCTGCATTGGAAGGTGGATTCTCAACCACTGGACCACCAGGGAAGTCCCTAAGAGTATTATATAAAGGATAAATATAAATGCAGCCACTAGAACAAAAATACAAGCTTTCCTAAATATCAGACTATTTATTTTTAAATCAAAGAAAACAGACCACACAGTCAAAGAATAAAGAATATAGCCCTCCCACATGCACAAAGACACATACACACATACTGCTCACAGCACGGGAAAAAGATAACAGACATCAGTCGTATCAATAAATATAAATAGATTTAACTCACTTATCTTTACACAGAAAAAGATTTTTAGTTTAGATCTCAAGCAAAACCATACTCTATCCTGTACTTGAGAGACAAACATCAAAAAACGTGATTTAGAAGGTTACAAGTAAAAGAATGAGCAAAGGTTTAAAGACACATAGAAACAAAAACAAAGCTGGGGCCATAATCTTAGTATCTGACAATGGGAGCTAAAGCCATACATCACTGAATGAGACAAAGAAGGGCCATTTATAATGCTAAGTGGTATAATTCACAACGCACCAAAAAACACTGCAGCAATTTTCAGGAAGAAGAAACTACAGGGATATCAGAATAACCAGACTGAAACACACTAATAACAGACTTTAATTCACCTCTCTCAGCCCAAGAAACACAAATAAGAATTCAGAAGACCTACAAAATAATCAGAAGGTACTACTCTGTATCAAACTCTCAATTCACTTTCTTTTCAAGAGCTGATGGAATATTTATGAAAATTGAAAACCTTAGCAACACCCATAAACATAAAAAACGCAGACATTTTATAATCACAAGGCAGAATGCCTAGAAATTAATTTAAAAGTCAGGAAATTAAAAAAAAAAAAACCTCTCTTGGACAATTCTTCAGTCAAAAGGGAAAATACAAACTGAATTTATAGGATTTCTAGAAAACAACCATAATCAAAATATCATGAATCTGAATCTATACGATACAGCTGCAGAAATACTCAAAAGAATATTTACAGCCTCCAATACATGTGACAAGTAAAACAGGACAGTTTAAAAGAAAGAAAGAAAGCACCAGGCTAAAAATGTTAGAAAAAGAACCACAAAATAAACAGAAAGAATAAGGAAAGAAAGATTACAGTAGAAAAAGTTAGGAAGCAGATAAGCAGTAGAACTAAGAAATAGGGCCAAAAACTGGCTCTTTGGAAAAAATTCAATAAAATATATAAATCACCATTAACCGAATTAAGGAAAACAGAAAGTGAAAGGGATGAGAGAGCAACCAATGCAAACTGAGACATGCCAAATGGGAGAGTAACCAAAGGAGCAGAGGAAAACTTTTTTTTAAATCATAAGATAGTACTTTGCAAATAAAATTTAAAACCGGAAAAAAATAATTTCTAGACAAATGTAATAAATCAAGCCTGTTCCTGGAACAGATAGTCTAGACAGGCCAACTTTCACATAAGAAATAGAATTATACAAGATCATTAAGAAACAAAAGCAACCGGGCAGGACATTTTTAGAGAGGAATTTTACAAACTTAAATAACAGAAAATTCCAATGCTTTTAAAAGTGTTAAATAGCAAAATATATGAGGGAACACTTAAAAAAAAAATTGAAGTATAACAGAGACACCAAAACCTCACAAAGATTGCACAAGATACCCTACTGACGGATATTGCTTATGAATATTATTGTAAAAATCCTAAGACAAGCAAATAGAATTCAGCAGCACATCAAAAGAATAAAACATCAAAACCAAGTGCGGGGTCTTCCCTGGTGGTGCAGTGGTTAAGAATCTGCCTGCCAGTGCAGGGCACGTGGGTTCGAGCCCTGGTCTGGGAAGATTCCCACATTCTGTGGAGCAACTAAGCCCGTGCGCCACAATTACTGAGTCTGCGCCCTAGAGCCCGCGAGCCGCTGCTACTGAGCCCGCGTGCTGCAACTACCAAAGCCCACGCGCCTAGAGCCCATGCTCTGAAACAAGAGAAGCCACCGCAATGAGAAGCCCACACACCACAACGAAGAGTAGTCCCCGCTCGCCGCAACTAGAGAAAGCCAGCGCACAGCAACAAAGACCCAACACAGCCAAAAATAAATACAATAAATAAATTTATAAAAACAAAACAAAACCAAGTGGGGTTTATTCTTGGAATGCAAGGGTGGTTCCATATTAGGATATATCATTTATATAATTCATCCTATTCCATAGATCTAAGGAGAAAAATCATACTGTCATCCCCAGAAATGCTAAAAAAATTTGATAAAATTTCCAACACTCTTTCTGGATAAATTAGGAATCAATGGATACTTCCTTAACAAAATTATATATATCACCATCAAAGCCAAGAGCCAGCTTCATAGGGGGGTATGAGTACCCAGCTTCACACATGAGGGAACTCCTGTTGAAGACAGGAGAAAAACAAAGGTGCCCAGCACCATCACGGGCACTGGAGGTTTTCATCAAAGCAATCTGACAAGAGAAAGAAATTGGAGCTATAAAAACTGAATAGGAAAAAAAACAAAAAGCAAACCTGAAAAGAAAAAGTTGAAACAATTATTATTTTCATGTGATACTGCTGTATACCTGGAAAAGTCAAGAGAAACTATTGAAAAACTACTACTAACAAAAGAGTACTGTAAGGTGGTAGGAGACACACACACACACACACACACACACACACACACACACACACACAAGCAGACAGAGGCAGAAGATATAATGAAAGAAAAGACTCCCACCTACAGCCACCACAATACTCAGGGTTGAACTTAACAAAAGATGTTCAAAATTTACGTGAGCAAAATTTTAAAGCTGCTGACAACACAAAATAAAGTTGAACAAGTGGAAAGTTGCACTGTTTTTGGATAGAAGATTCAGCTTCATAAAAATGTCGATTTTCTCTAAGCCAATTTATAAACTGCACGCAATTCTGGAATTCAACAAGTTGACTCTAAAATTCATCTAGAAAAATAAACAAGCAAGAACCTACAGGAAAACTCTGAGGAGGGACACATGAGGAAGGAATGGCCTTTTATGAGAGATATTAAAACACAAAGTACCAATAATTAAAACAACCTAGTCTCAGCATATGAACAGACAGGGCAAATGAAATGAAAGAAATCACAGAAATACTGGATTGGCCAAAAAGTTCGTTCAGGTTTTCCATAAGACGTTACAGAAAACCCCGAATGAAATTTTGGCCATCCCAATAATATGGTACTTGCATATCCAGTAAAGGCAGTGTTTCCAATCAGTAAAGCAAAAATGGATCTTTTAATACAGGTGTTGGGCAAGCAGAGAAGCCACTAGGGAAAAAGACCAGATGAATTCATACCTCAGAATGTGCCCTAGGATAAACCCCAAATATAAAATAATAAATGTTTCGAACAAAACATGGGTGAATTCCTTTATAACCTTAGAGTTGGAAAGGTTTTCTTAATTATGTGTGAAATCCAAAAGCCATAAAAAAAAAAAAAGGATAAACTTGACTCCTTGAAAAAAAAAAAAAAACTTCCCAAAACCTTTCGCCAAATACCAAGAAAGTCAAAAATACAAGTGACAACTTGGGAATGACTTTTGTGTGTCCCTCAGATCCCAGAAGTCTAATTTTTCTGTTATAAAGAGATCCCACAAATCAAGGAGAAAAAAACCCAACAATTCAAAAGAAAATGGGCCAAGGACAGTTCACACACACACACACACACACACACACACACACACACAAAACGATGCTTAAACAGGTAAGCAAGACAGGGGAGCTTTTTGTAAGTAAGAGAAGTGCAAGTCAGAACACTCAGCAAATAAGATGAGCATGAATCCAAACCTTTGACAACACATTTTTCTGGCAAGGCTGTGAGGAAACAGGCCGCCCCCCATCCCCTGCACAGTGCTGGCAGGCAAGCCAAATGGTCCTGTTTCAGGGGCGGAGGACAAGTGAACAACATCTATCAAAATTACACATACATGTGGGACTTCCCTGGTGGCGCAGTGGTTAAGAATCCGCCTGCCAATGCAAGGGACACAGGCTCAATCCCTGGTCCGGGAAGATCCCACATGCCACGGAGCAACTAAGCCCATGCGCCGCAACTACTGAGCCGGCGCTCTAGAACCCACATGCTGCAACTACTGAAGCCCGCGCGCCTAGAGCCCGTGCTCCACGACAAGAGAAGCCACCGCAATGAGAAGCCCGTGCACCGCAACGAAGAGTAGTCCCCACTCGCCGTAACTAGAGAAAGCCCACGTGCAGCAACGAAGACCCAACACATAGAAAAGTAAATAAAATTAAAAAAACAAAGTTAAACATACACGTACCCTTTCACCACGCCATCCCAGTCTGTGAATTTATCCTACGGATAAGTGATATTTGTGTTGGTCACAGGTTTGTTTGCAACTGCAAATGCTTAGAAACAACCCAAGGTCTTTCTTGAAGGGACTGATTAAATACTCAGTGACACCGATACCATGAAAAACAATGTCTGCTCCCAGCGGGCAGGGACCAAGGCCACTTCTACTCATTAGTCTGGTCCCACATGGCCAGCGCAGACCCTAGCACATAATAGGTGCTTAATACATATTCTTGAAAGAATGAGTAAATGATCCCTAAACTGCCCAGAAAGCCAGGATCAAATGAGGTAACCAACCCAGGGGAGTGGCATCTGCAAACTGTAAACCATGAGCGGGTGCAGATTACAACTGTTGGAAAGTGTAATTGGTACGTTCTGCCTCTCCATCTGAGGGTACAAAATAAGGTCAGAGGCTGTGTCCCTTAATATTGAAGTACCTGAGTACTCAACTGTCCCAGGAGAGAAAAGGTGACCTTCCCAGCTCAGCATGGCTAGTAAACGGGGGAGGGGGAGTAGGGTTTGCCTCAGGTATGCCTGTCTCCAAGTCTCGGACCTCCTCTCTTCCCCGAGGCCATCCCTCCCTCCCGGAGTCACTGCCGCTCTGCAGTGAAGCCTGGGCTGAAGGTCAGGCTGCCTGCGGCCAGCTTCTCACGAGCAGGATGGAGTCACTTTCTGCTCAGTTCAGGGAGGTATAAGACACCATGTATCTGGACAACCACACATTTGCTCTCAGGGAAACTGGACTGGGAAGACTGGGGGCTGGGGTGCCACTTTATGCAGAATGGTTAGGGATGACCTCTCTGAAAAGCTGACATTTGTGCAGAGACCAGAGGAGGCGAGGCACACGCTGTATGGATATCTGGGGAAAGCATGTCCAGGGAGGAAAATCAGTGAGTGCAAAGGCCCCGAGGCATGTGAGCCTGAGGTGCTGCCAGAGTAGCAAGGTGGGAGGATGAGGGCACCAGGAGAGGAGGCCAGAAGGATAAGGGGACACTGGGCCGGAGGGGGAGGGGGGGGGCGGGCTTGAGGGAGGACTCGATAGCTGATTGGGAGGGGCTGCCACTGGGAAATTTTGAGGAGGAAAGGGTTATAGTGTGACTCATGGCTTTTTTTTTTTTGCGGCACCCTGCGGCTTGTGGGATCCTAGTTCCCTGACCAGGGATTGAACCCAGGCCCTCGGCAGTGAGAGCGCGGAGTCCTAACCACTGGACCACCAGGGAATTCCCTAGTGTGACTTATGTATTAAAGAAATCTTTAAGATCTGGGTACTTTTAAAGACTAAACCCCAGGGGACGTGCCGCAACAAGAAAGCAGTTATGGGACTATTGTGATAATCCAGGGGAGAGGGAGTGTAGACAGGAAAGGAGGGGGAGAGCTTCTCTGAACAGATTCCCCCAGGCCTCTCCCTGCCCCGTCAGTGCTGTGGCCACAGCCCAGCTCAGCTCTCCCCGTCATCTCTCTGTCTCTGTCGGGGGACCCACTACCCCAGCCTCCTCCCTGGCTTCCTGCCTCAGCCCCAAGAAGGTCTACAGACCCCACAATGCTGAGACCTTGCGGGCACTTCCCCTCAGCGCTGCGCCTCTCCAGGCCCACGACCTCCAGACCAGCCAAGCTGGCATCTGCCATTTTGCTCAAACCATCAGGCTCTGGGAATTCCAGGTTTATGCAACATGCTCTTCCCTCTTCCCAAAATGTCCCTCCCTCTTCCCAAAATGTCCCTCCCCACTCCCGTGCCAGGAACTTCCGGAGCAGAAGAGGTAGGAAGTTTGCCACTTGCCAAGAACACGCCGCTTGTCAGGCACCCTACCAAGCACCGCTCGTCCTGTGTCTTCATGTCCACCACAGTGGCCCCTTCTACAAACGACAAAACTAAGGTACAGAGGAAAGGGGCTACCCGGCTAGTAAAGGTGGGAGGCAGGATTTGCACCCACCCAGGAGTGTCTGCTCCCCAGTCTCAGGCCTTCCTTCCTCAGTCTCTCCTGACCTAGGTTGAGTAGAGCCACCACCTCCAGGAAGCTACCTGGATTTTGGCACAGCTCTCACTGTGGCCCGTGGGCTGGGTCCCCGGTGCTGCACGCACCAGCACACAGTAGGAGCTCGTGGCTACCTCCCAAAGGAGCATGTGTGTAAGCAGCCCTCACTCCAAACCCTGTGCTTCGCCCACAGCCTAGACCACCGGCAGACCTTCAGAGCCCACAGGTGGGTAAGTTCTCTGGGGAGGGGCCAGGGTGAATTTGGCCTTGGAGTGAACTGGGATCAGAGGAATGTGGGCAATGAGCCAGATGTGGCTCACCCTGCCGGAGACTGTAAATGACATTAAATTAGGGAGGGCCTGGCACATAGCAGACGCACCATAAATGCGCGATGACTGGTTGAGTGGTGAGGGATACAGGAGAGCCATCTGCTACCCTTAATGCCTTTGAAAACGATGGTAAAACCTTGAAAGGAAAACCAACTCCTCTCTACTGCTCAAACTGGGAATTCCAAGTTTCTGAAACATGCTCCTCCCTCTTCCCAAAATGTCCCTCCACCTTCCCCTACCCGGCAACCTCCTAACCATCATAGGTAAGATGAGAGCCATTTGCCAAGAATCCGCCACAATTGCTGTCCCGGTTCTCTTCATACCTTTGGGTACTGCCTCTGTATTTCCACAGCATGCATGCACAGACACTTCGCCAACGGTGGGATCACAGGGGGTGGGGCTTCCAGTCTTTCTAGAGTGTGTGTGTGTGTGTGTGTGTGTGTGTGTGTGTGTGTGTGTGCCGCGCGCACATGGTGGAGGTGCGGCGGATGTCCAGTCACCACCCTGCAGTGACACCTCCTGCTTCGCTCTTTATCTTGAAGACTTGAGGTGAGGGCACATGACATGTCAGCATTCTGGTAATACCCTTTCTAGTCCTTTTCTGACGCCTCCACTCACACGGAGCAGTGTTTACACAGAGCTGTGGACAGGAGACGCACAAAAAGTGATCCTATTACACCCACTGTTTTACACCTGGCTTTATTTTTCACTTAAAAATATGTGGGGCCCCTGTCTTCTAAAACTAGGTGGTGGTGGTAGTTACATAACCAGACCCACTTCTTCTTCTTTTTTTTTTTTTGCGGTACGCAGGCCTCTCACCGCTGCGGCCTCTCCCGCCGCGAAGCTCAGGCTTTGGACGCGCAGGACCAGCGGCCATGGCTCCCGGGCCCAGCTGCCCCGCGGCACGCGGGACCCTCCCGGACCGGGGCACGAACCCGCGCCCCCCGCATTGGCAGGCAGACTCCCAACCACTGCATCACCAGGGAAGCCCAGACCCACTTCTTAAAACTCATCTAACTGTACGCATGCAATGGTGTGTAAATTCTACCTGAGTAAAACTGCTTGGAAATATATGCTATGCCTTCCCATTATGTCAGTAAACACAGCTCCATGCCCTAACTTTCCAGGGCTACGTTGTATCTCATCATCTGTATCCCATCTTGACTACTTTGACTACTGGAAATGTGGCTTCTTTCTTTTTGCTTTTATAGACAACTCTGTGGTGAGTTTCTTAGCACTTACATATTTGAACACATCCTTGATTACCTCTATAGGACTGGCTCCTAGAAATGAGCTGCTTGGGTCAAAGGAAATGTAATTTAATGTTTTAGATACAGATCATTCACTTGTCTCCGGAAGGGTTTTAAAAAGTCCAAGTTCTCTCCAGTGTCAGGGCGTGCCCACCCTTCCTATCCTCTCACTGCAGGAAGGGATGGGCGTGGCTGAGTTAACATTTTTTAAAAGCTCCCGGGCAGGCATGGAGTTATGTGGTTTAATAATAACAAGAGTGTATATTTCCTGAGGGCTTACCTCGCACAGCCAAAAGTCAAAGCGGTTTTCCTTCAGTAACTCGTTTAATCCTCCCGATAGCTGCCAGGCAGGTCCTCTTATAATCAATTACAGCTTGAGTTGGAAATGAAGCACAGCTGGGATTCAAACACCCTCGGCCAGGTGAAAGGAGCCAAGTTCACCTGGGACTGCACCACGGCCAGGGGCTTAGATCTCACTGTGGTAAAGAAGAGGCGCTTGAGTCTGAGTCTCAGTTCCCTCATCTGTAAAATGGGGCTGACAGCACAGGATGGCTGAGAGCGTTTAAAAAAGACCAGGTAACAAAGCGTCTGGCACCTAGAGGGGGCTCAGTTCATGGAAGCCTGCCCTCAACTCAGGCGATTGCCTTGGAGGCCTGTGGGAAGAAGCAGTTGAAGACTTCAGACAACTGGGAGGGGAGGGGTGCCTCTCTGGGCTCCGTATCTGTATCTGGGACAATGGCTTCTGTGCTTTCAAATCGAGCCTGCTCACAGAACGTAAAGATCTGTTTTCCCATTTTCTCACGTTCACCCAGCAACTCAGACTTTGCACAGGTGTGACATCTAGAAGGCTGTGTGCTCCTGCTGGGTGAGAGCGTGGGCGCAGGGGTGACTGTGCAGGCACCCACAAGGAAGGGAAGGGGAAGGGGCCCTCCTAGCCCTGTGGCCAGCCCTATGGAGCTGGAAGCTCCTGGACTCACTGGGGTCTTTCCAGAGAGAAGACAAACAGAGGTAGACAAGGGAGGAAGGGATGCTCACTCACCAAGCACCAGACAGAGTAAGATGGGTACCGCTTCCCGATATCTACTAGAGATGGAGGCTCGGAGAGGAAAGCGATTCTCAAGGGCATGTGGTTAGTGCAGGGAGAGCCTTCTTTGAATCCAGCCCTGCCATTCATCAGCTGACTGACCCTAAGCAAGGCACTTCCCCTCCCTCTGGAGTTTGTCAGTGGGGGTGATAACACCTGCTACCTCCCAGGGAAGCAGGGAGGACTCAAGGGAATGGGGGGGCAAACAGCAACAGGGAGCTGGGGACCTCGGGTGCAGAACCCTCTCTCCACTGTTGCTTTTTCTACCTCCTTCTCTAGGAAGATCAGAGCCGATTCATAAGATGTCCTCCCAGCCCCCTCCCTCCCACCTCCTGTCCACATCAGCTCAGAAGATCCCTCTGGACCAGTTCCAGACCCCTCCTACCTCCTGCGTCCTCTGGGACCTCCCTCATTCTACAGACCTGCCCCTCCTTCTCCAGGGGCTGCGGCCACTCCCTCTTCTGGCTCTTTCCCATCAGCTTATAAGTGCAGTCAAGTCTACCTTATTGAAAAGCACACACACAGATAAAGTAAAATAGTAAAAACGTGCTGCTCAAATACACATACCATCAGCAGCAAAAGCAGAAGCCGAGTGACAACCTGGGAGGAGATCTTTGCTGCAAAGAGACCGGACAAGGGGCAAACATCTCATTGATGAACTCAAACAAATGATTACGAAACACACAAAGATCCTAGATGTTCATACTCTTTCACCCAGTAATTTCATTTCCAGGAAATAACAAGAAATGCACACTCATAGCCTAAGGAAGTGGACAATGGTACAGTCCCTTTGGAGAGCCTGCTGGTTCTAGGTATAACCATGCTAGAGGTTCATATCCAGTGACTACCAAGTAATTCCCTTTCCAGAAAAAAATCTGGCAAAGTATAAATTTATGTATGAACTCAATGTAACATCTAAAAGAGCCAAATATTTTTTTTTTTTTTTTTGTGGTACGCGGGCCTCTCACTGTTTTGGCCTCTCTCGTTGCAGACCACAGGCTCCGGATGCGCAGGCTCAGCGGCCATGGCTCATGGACCCAGCCACTCCGCGGCACGTGGGATCTTCCCGGACCGGGGCACGAACCCGTGTCCCCCGCATCGGCAGGCGGACTCTCAACCACTGCGCCACCAGGGAAGCCCGCCAAATATTTTTAAAAAACCAACAAAACCTAAATGTCAAATGAGGTCCATTAACTAAATAAGATGTAGCAATAAGCACTGAAAAATATAAAAAAATAATTTGAGAAAGGTGAGGAATTTGAGATGTTTGTATAAACAAGACACTCAAATATGTACCAATGTGTTTTTTAAGAAGTCTGGCAGAAAGGGCAACTTTTAACAATAGTCATATCCAAGTGATGTGAATGCGGAATTTTTTCCCTACTTCTTTCAGTTAATTCAGTCAAGCAAAATGTAGTGAATGCCTACTATGTGTCAGGCCAGGCACCGGGCTTCAGGCAAGCCTCCTCCCTCCAGGAGCTTCCAATCTGGAGAGAAGGGGTAAGGCTCAACCGGAGGTGAGGGCACACCTAAGAGGCGCCTGGCTGGAAGGAAGTGCATTCCAGAGAGCACTGCCTGAGCACAGCTTGGGTAGCCAGGTCAAAGGTGGAGCCATCCCCTCTACCCACCTGGAGGTGCAGCAGCTGCGGGGTGGGGGAGCTGTGGTGGGGAAGAGCCGTTTTCACACGTCAAGCTTCCCTTTTCTCATCCACCCCTTCTGGTCTTGTTAAAAATGTCCCTGGCAGCCACCTTGTCTCGCTCTGCTCTGCCCGAGGGGACCTGCATCCCCTGCTGACCCGGGTCCTTGAAGATCTGGACCGCCATGGCCGCGTGGGTTTGGGAGCTGCTGGCTGGGGCTGATTAGGTAATGTGGTGAGTCACAACTTTCTGAGGTTCCAAGTAAGTCACCTTGAAAGAT
Source organism: Phocoena sinus (assembly GCF_008692025.1). Taxonomy (NCBI): domain Eukaryota; kingdom Metazoa; phylum Chordata; class Mammalia; order Artiodactyla; family Phocoenidae; genus Phocoena; species Phocoena sinus. The sequence continues at coordinate 6,511,967 of NC_045772.1, read as the reverse complement.
TTTGCCAACCCTGCACACACTGGGGACCTGGGACCCTTGCACACAGAAGGAGCAAGTCCACTAGCGTAGGCAGCTATAGGGCTTCGATGGATACAGGGAAGCAAAACACATTTTACAGAATTTCCACTTCGGTGTTTGTCCTCTGATATCTATCGCGTGACCCTAGCAGACAAGGAGGGACAGGCACCAGAGGCACTAGAAACATGTTTGGGAGGAAAATGAACAACTGAGAGGGTTCCATCTCAACCCTCCTTTTCTTTTTTTCCTGTTTTTATTTGGGCCTGATCTGGGGACTCCCCTAGGGGATCTGGCTGTGGGCACTGAGGGGGCAGTCCCCTCTAGCCTGGGCCCGGCTTTGTCACCCTGAGCAGGACGACTCCTCCTTCATTGGGAGGAGGTAACAAAGGGGAAGTCCTTGGACAGCTGGAGTGGAGGCAGGGGCGAGGGGCGGGGGGCGGGGGGGGGCGGGGGGGGGGCGGGAAGCGCCAGAGCCGGAGCATACCAGGTGTTCCCGGGTGTTTGTAGAAGGAGGGCACAGATCGATTTCAGAGACCCCAAGGGGCCTCCACAGAGCGGTCAATCACTCAGCATTTGGGGGAGACCAAAAGGGTGTCCTTCTGAGAGAAGGGTGGCTTTTAACCCTCTCAGAGCTAGAGGCTTAGCTGAGTCTGACGAGGAGGTGGGAACTTCTACCCGCAGGTGTCAGATGCGGAAACTGAGGCCAGGGGACTCCCCTAGCACGAAGGGGAGTGGACTCTGCGACTGGACCTCCGAGCCAGAGCCTCTCCCAAGCACACCACTGCTCCCACTGGGACTCAATGTTTCCCATCTGGAGGAGAGGGAGGGAGAGAAGCACGCCCGAAAGAGGGAGTGGTCTGAGGTTCCGGATCCCTGAGAGCGAGCGCTTAGGCCCGACTTTCCCCGCTTCCCGGATCCTACCCAGGCCGTCCCTCCATCTGGAGAGCCCTTCCCCCTTGTCGGCGGTCCAAAGCCTCAACATCCCTAAAGGCCCGGGGGGACGCCTCGCATCCCCCGCAGTCTCCCTTCAGACGGCCGCTCCCCACCCCTCTCCCCAGCGGCGCCCCCTCCCGGGCCAGGGGCGAGTGCAGCGGGCGGTGAGGTCTCCCGGGGCCATGCCGTGCCCCCAGACAGAGCGGCGTGACTCGACCAAGGATGCAGCGCGGGCCGGCGGAGCCCGCACTCGGACCCGGGCTTCTCGCCCTCGCGGGCCCTCTCTCCCGCCGAGGGACCCCGGGCCGGGCGGCGCTGCCCGGAGGGCTCCCGGGCAGGGTGCGCCCTCCCTCCGCGGGCCGGGCTCCTGGCCCAGCCGCCGCGCTCAACTTGGAGCGCAGCTGGGATGGAGGCGGCGGCCGGGGTACCAGGGCGCCCAGTCGGTGCGCACACAAGGGTCCCTCCGGGACAGGTGGCCCGGGCGGGCGGCGGCCGAGCCCTCCCCACCCCTCCGCAGCCCCTGTCCCTTCCCCTTCCTTCTCGGAGCGCTCCTCCCCACCTGTGCCCGGGGAGCCCCCAGGTCAGTGTCCCGGAGCCCGCCCAGCTGCACCCTCCGCAGAGCCCCTCATACCTCAGGCTCCCGTGGCTCCGGGAGGCGGCCAACTGGGCCCAGCGGGCCGTCGGCGAGGCGGTAGGAGGGAAGTGCCCCGAGCCCGGCAGGCGGGAGCACCGCCCCTCAGGCCCGGGGCGTGGTCAGCCCCGCCCAGCCCCGCCCCTGAGGGGTCCCTTGCATCTTCACCGCTCCCGGCGCCCGGGTCTGAACCATCACCAAGCCGCGGGCCAGCAGGTATGGTGCGCTCGCCGTGCCTCCCTGCTGCCTGTTCTATGGGTTTATAATCCCATTTCCCCTGTGTAACAGGTGAGAAAAACGAGGCTCAGAGTGGTTAAGTAACTCAACTTCAAACAGCTGAGAAGGGGCAGTATCGGTATTTGAACTCGGGCCTGCCTGACGCTACTGTACCTCCTCACAGCGTGACCCGTGCTAAACGTTTTGCCTGCATCCCCCAGTGTTTTACCTTCGCCGCTCTGTCCTTTCCCCCCTCACTCTCCTCCTTGTCCACTGCACACTTGCTGTGTTGTCTTCACTTCCTCCTCGCCCGTCCTCTCACTCAGCTGATGACCAGTGCCCAGGCCACTGAGAAAATGCAAACACTCCATCCCAGCCCCGGGAGCAGTCTGCCTCAGTATGTGCCGTTGAATGAACGACTCAGAAGAAAATTCCCACCAGCTTCCACCACCCATCCGTCCACCTCCTGAGATGGTGCCCAACCTCCCCTTCCCTCTGGGGACCAGGCTGAACCGGCCCAGCTGGCCCGGAAGCCCCCTCCACTTGTCCACAAGATCCCACCCTTCAAGCCAACACCGATCCAGTGATTCTGTCCTCTCTCCCCTCTCCTCAATCATTCCTGTCAATTCACACGCTGTTACTTCTCCTATCCTAAAGCTAAAACCAGAGAGGAAAAACAACAAGAACAAAACACTCTTACGAACCCCCTCTGCCCCCTCCAGCTACGGCTGCCTCATTTTCCCCTTCCCTTTACAGCAAAAGTCCTCCAAGGGTTGTTTCTCCAGGCTGTCTGCAGTCCCTCTCCCCCATTCTCCTTTAAAACCCATGTAATCAGGCTCTTGCCCCTCTCTCCACTAATCCCCAGATCTGTCATTTGGGGGCCCCAGTGATGTTCATGTTGCTGGGTGCAGTGCTGAGTCTCTGTCCTTGTCTTACTGGTCCCTCCAGCAGTATTTCTCACCGCTGCCCACTTCCTCCCCTCTGATGCACCTTCCTCTCTTAGCTTCTCAGACACCACATTGCCTGGTTCTCCTCTTCCTTCTTGGTGACCCCCCATTCTCTTTTGTAGCAGCCCCCCCCAACTTCTAAATGTCACCCCAGCCTGTGGCTTTGGAGGCTTCTAGCTGCGGTGACACCAAATGTGGCCTGCAGCCTGGACCTCTGCCTAAACTCACGTATCTAACTGTGTGCTGGAGACCTCCCTTATCTCACGCCGTCCAACATCCCGATCTCCCCCAAAGCTGTCCTCCTGCATCTACCCCACCTCAGTTAACGAAAACTCCACGTTCTAGGTACTCAGGCCCTAAACCTGGATTCCTCTCTCTGCCCACAATCTGCATACCCCACACCCACTCCAAGAGCAAATCCCATCTGCTCCACCTTGAAAATATACCCAGAATCTGACATTTCTCACCCCACCCTTTTGTCCAAGCCAGCAGCCCCTCCACAGGCTGAGTGCGGAGGCCTCTTCTCACTCTATTCCTGCCTCCCCCAAACCCCTGTCCAAACGGCAGCCAGAGAGATGACGGTAGAACTAGGTCCAGATCACATCCCTCCTCTGCCCCACCCCCTCCAGTGGCTCCTCATTGAACTCAGAAGCCCCACCTCTGCCCTCTGACCACATCCCCTTCTTCTCCCTCAGCCAGACCCTGCCCAGCCGCACTGGCCTCCCTGCTGGCTCTCACCCACTCCAGGGCCTTTGTTCTTACCACTCCTCTGCCTGGAACAGCCTTGGCTACATACCTGCTTAGCCACATCTGTCACTTCCTTCAGGTTCAAGCTTCAATGTCAGCTTCTCTGTGAGGCTTCCCTGACCTCCATTCACACCCCGATGCCTTCCCTCCTCGATTTCCCCCCACCCCCCGCCCCCGTACACCTATCAGCATCACCATGTGACCTGCTTCGCATTTCTCTTAGGCATTTATTTTATTGCCAATCCCCTGCCCTAGAATGTGAGCTCCACAAGGCAGGGGATTCCTGCTGACCTGTTCACTGCTGTGACTCCCTCCTGGAACGGTGTCTGGAACAGTAACTGGGCACCCAACCAACGTGTGTGGAATGGATAAACCTGTACCCTTTCACCGCTGGTAATATTCACAATACTTTTTCTGTATATTGGCTTTTTCATTCCAATAAATATATTTTAAAAGGAAACTTTATATTACTGCCCTGGAGGGGGCACCACTACCACTAGCCTAGAATAGAAGGAAACAGTAAAAATGAGAATAAAGCAAATGCTCTAAGGCTCTGGGGACCCCATGGCCTATCTAAGGGCTGAGCCCGCTCCTGCTTTCTCCCTGTGAGGAAGTGAGATTCACAAGATATACAGAGGCAGTAAAGACAGGCCAGCACCTAGCAGAGACCTGCCCCTGGACCTGAGCAGAGAACTTAAAGAAATAAAAAACAAATCCAGAATTGAAAAGGCAATGGCTTTCTTCTGGGAGCCATCTCTTGGGCTGTGCTCAGATATCCCCGGGGAATCTGCCTCCTTGCAGCTTAATTAATCTCACAACAATCCTGAGATCATGCTGTCATCAGCCTCATTTACAGGTGAGGAGTCTGACGCTGGGATGGGAACTGGCCCGAACTCACAGATGTTAGACGGGCAGAGACTAGAATTGGAGCGCTTGTCAGACTCTGGGGCCAAAGCCCTTCTAGGCTGACCTGGCCTGGCTGTCGGGGCAGTTTCGGGGGAGGCGATAATGGGGATGGAAGCACCCAGGTGCCAGCCCTGCTCTGGGAAGCACAGCCTGGCCACCAGGGACTTTTGTTGAACTCTGGGAGGGAAGGGTATCCTCTTTCTTCTGTGTGGGCACTGGGAGTACTCTCTTTGTTCTGGACGAGGAGTGGGGAGTGTGTAGACCAGAGCTTTACGGTGCCTCGCCACCACCAGATGAAGGGACGACCCATCTCAGAACAGAGCCCATCCCCCAGGGAGGCCAAGACACATGCAGCGGAACTTGACATTACTGGAGCCTCTGTGTCCCTCTGGGCTTGATCTGACTGGCCCTCGGCTTCCCCATTATAAAGTTTGGTTTAACCAGATGAGCTGGATTCTTTTTCCCTGTGCAAAGAAGAATCCTAATTGATACAATTTTCACTATAGCACTTTCTGCTCCACCTATAAGCAAGATGGAACCTCTCCCATTTTCATGAAAAAGATAAGAAAACAGTAAAGCAAAGTCCCCGCTTTCACCCCATCACCTCCAGTTCTCTCCCGCCTTCAACCAGGTTTCTCCAAAGAGTCACCGCCACGTGTCGCTTCTGATCCTTCCCTTCCTAGGTCCCCTTGCCTGTTGTCATCTGCTTCCTGTCCCCTACTGGGAATGGAGGCTTTTGAACCATCAAAAGTCTCCCCCAGTGCTGGCCAACCCACAACAATACAGGCATCAAAAGTTGTTAATGGAAATATAGTTCATTTGAATAAATTCACTCTGTGAAAGGTCATGGCTATAATGATACTCAAAAGTGAAACGTTACCATAATGCCTTCAGAGAGGGTTGTAGTATAAGAAAGACGACTGCCATATGACTTGTTTGAATTTTTATGGAACTTATTAAGTTGGGATGTGTTAGTCTGTGTATCTATCTTGTCTCTTTTATTGGTGTTAACTAATTAGAGAGACATGTTTGCTTTAGCTGTGTAATCAGAAAAGCGTAAACTCAGAGCCCTGGGCTGGAGGCTGGGGGCAGGCAGAAACTGCACCATGAAAGGAAAGGCTGACTTGTGGTGGTCTCACAGGACCACCGGGTTGATGAGGCTCCTTCAGGTATGCAGTGTGGGGTCACCCTCGGCTGTCCAGGAGAAGGAGCGTTCACAGAAAATGTCCACAATGATTAACTAGCCAAGTGTCACCCCAGGAGAGACAGTAAAGCCCTGTCTCCTAGCCAAGGACCAAGGTCAAACATCCTGATGCAGTGACCTCAGCTTATCTTGGGAGATTATCACAAACATGAGAGGGGATCCAAATTCCATCAACAAAGCCCCGCGGAGAAACCACAACAAATACAGCAAAATCCCTAAGAAGAAATAAAAGCCACGTTGGAAGTGATGCTCACCATCTTGACGTTTTACAAGAGTTTTAAGTATAAATGTTATGACAGTGCTGTTCTCGGATGCAGCCATAAGAAATCTGTAATTGCAGTTTAAATTGACAGGGATTTACTTATTCAAGTTTGTAATCAAGGTTGGAATACTCAAGAAAAATTGGATTTTTAAGTTTTATTTATGAGGTAGAAGAGCTTTAGGGTCCACATAGTTCTAGGGACTGAGATGTCTTGATAGCAACAGCTCTGTCAGCAAATGCAGCGGGCGGTTTATAGGCTGCCTCTCTGATTCTCCTGGTGGCATCTGACAGTTGACCATGAACTCTCTGTGCCCTTGGCCTCCTGACCCTCTGACTGGTCATCCTCTAGTGGACTCTTCCTTCTCAACCTACCCGTGCCGCACACAGGAGTCCTCAGGCCCTTTGCCGGCCCCCTCTCTCCTTGCCGTGCACATTCCCCACGTGTCTCCTGTACCTGTGGCCTGGCCTCCATTCCACCCTGGCCTCCTTCCAAAGCCGAAACCTTGTCCAGCCCGCAGAGGGGTTGCAGGTGTCCAGAGCTACCTCCTGAAATGGCAGCATCAACGCTCCTGGGCCCTCATCTCTCCCACTCCCTTACCCAATCAACCACCAAGTCCTGCCAATTTCCCCTTCTCACTCTCTCAAACACGCCTTCTCCTTTCTGTCTCCTTACAGCAGCCCTCAGCTAGCCATCAATCCATCACTCGGTACCTTCTGAGAACTCACAATGTTAAGGTCCTAGAAGTACAAGGCGGACCAGGGCCTGCCATTCGGAGCCTAAGCCAGCACTTCTCAAGTGCACACCAGTCTCGGGGGACTGGTTAAAATGCAGATTTTGATGCTACAGGTCTGAGCTGGGGCCTGTGACTCTGCATTTCTAAGAGGCTCCCAGGTGCTGCTGCTGCTGGTGGTGGTCCCAGGCCCACTGTTTGAGTACCAAGGTCCTAGATTACACAAGGGTTTTGAGTCTTGCCTAACAGAATGGGCAGAGGGCCATGGAGGAGCCAGGAAGGAGGGGTCTTTTGACCCAAATGATGTTAAGTCCTTCTCCAGAGCCAATGCAATAGATGCTGGTTTCTTTCATCAAATCATTTTCCCTAGGACAGGGCTCTTCTGCTATTCTTGGCTGGATCAGGGAATTTCCCATGATGCTTAGTGAGCCTCTTGCCTCCTGAGCTTGGTAATTAAGATGCCCAAGGCTTTCACCCTGTCTCTGGAGAAAAAAACAAACAACACTGCCTTCAACCCCTTCCTCTCTCACTGCATCCGCCCCCGCCTCTGAAAAGGCTTTTGCGAGGCCAGCCCTGTGCTCCTGCACCAGCAGCTCCTGAATGGTCCCCTGCTTCTAAGATACCTCATCTGATTTTTCTTTCGGAACTTCCCGAAGCTGCCAGGGCTAAGGGTGAGGTCCAGCTCTTTTACATTGCCCTCCAAAGGCCACCTTCCTGGACTTCTCCACTGCCTTCCGGCCTAGGATTCACAGGTTTGCTCCAACCAAGAAGAAACATCCTTTCCCTGTTGCTTCTCTGGTCTCCTCAGCCTAAGAATGTCCTTCCCAACTCCTTGACTGACCCTCTAACTTCTTAACAGGATTTTAAAGTGTTTACATTCATTTAATTTCTGTGCAAGCTGAGGAGGAACATATTATTTTGACCATTTTGTGGATGACAAATCTGAGGCTCAGAGAGGCTTGGTCACTTACCTCAGGTCACACAGCCAGGAAGGCACTGGGTGGAGACTAGAGCTAAGCCTTTCACTCTATCCTTCTGTTGGGTCACCAGAGTTTTGCTTGTTCTTGGCATTTCCTTGTGAGCCATACTTCGATGGAGGGATATCCATGGTGTGGTGTGAGCCCAGAGGAGGCTCAACCACCTGTTATATGCTTGAGCTGACTCATGTCAGCTGGAGAGAGCCGATGATGGCCCTCTCTTCCCAACTCATGTTCAGTGACATCACACCGGTAGCATGAAATTGGCTACGCTGGGAGTATTTACGCCGCGGAAGTTGGCAAATGTTACAAATCAGGGCTTCCTTCCTACAAAGCAAGTGGTTAAACATTAGCCAGCACACCACTGCAGCTCACCCAATTCTGGGACGTAGAGACAGCCTCCTGGAGAAGATGACTTCTGAGCTGAGCCTGGCAGGATGGGTCGGGGGTGGGCGGGTGGACAAGTGTTGCCTTCACCTAGAACATTCTACCTGTCTGCTTAAGTCTCACAAAAAGTGAGCAAGTGGTCTGTCCTAGAAAGGAAGCAGATGGTTTAGAAGAGAAGAATGCTAGGAGTGCAGAAGGGATTCTAGTTGGAGGACAGAGCAGGTACAAGGGTCACATGACCTTGTGTTGTCACCTGGGAGAAACAGAGTTTACCCTGCATATGCTTGGAGGCCAGTGGTGGTTTGCGTGCAGGAGAGGGACACAAGGGGACGTTTGGGGGGAAGATCTCCCTGCTGGCAGTGGGAAGGAGTAGAGGATGGCTGAGAGGGCCACTGAGACAACCCACGGAAGAGATGCTGAGGGCTCTAAGACAGCTGCCAAGGGCTGGCTGTGGGTGAACCAGCCCCCTGCAAACTCCATGAAACCCTGGCTGACGGGTCCTGTGGGGTGGGGAGAGAGGCAAGCGTCTAGAAGGAAGCTTGGGCACCTGGATGCCAGTCACTTGAGACAGGACACCTGGGCTGTGGGTTAATTTTGGGGGAAAAGATGGTGAATTCAAGTTACGTGTGTGTGATATGCATTTGAGGCACCTGGGCCAGCCAGGTGGGCGGTCAAAGGCAGACGGGCATTGGAGCTGGATCTCCAAACACAGATCTGAGCTGGAGATACACAGTTGGAGGTCATTGGCTCAGAGTGATGGACACCTGGACAGAGCTCTGAGGGGCACCAGTGTTCAAAAACCCATCAGGAGAGTCGCCAGATGTCCACTATCAGGGTGGGGTTTTTTTTTTTTTCTCTTAAAAATAATGAGAACTTCCAGTTTCCGGTCCAGCATGTAAAGAACTTGAAAGTCATCACTCCCATTCTCCCAAAAAGAAAAAAATCTGAACAAACTGAAAATCAATAACTCTTCTCAGATCCCTCAGAGAACTGAGGTCACAGGGCAAATCAGTGGCCTGAAAACTGGAGTGAGAGGTGGAGGCAGAGCAGAAGCCCACAGCTAGAGCCAGCGCTGGCAGGACACTCATACGGCGGGTGACAATTGCCGGGGACTCCAGTGTAGATTAGCCTGAGAGTTAAAAACGTAAGGGGACCCCAAACTTTCACGCTTTGGCCTGGGAGAGGGGAAACCAATTATTTGGAAATACGTCATAAGCATTCTGTTCTCTGTAATGTAAGGGCAATAAAAATTGTTCGCTACCCTCTTAGGGTTTCCAGCTGGGACTGACATTAAAGAGATTAACAGCAGAAAAGCATATGGTCTTTATTTACGTATAAGTGGGAGACCTCACAACGAAAACAAAGACCCAGAGAAGTGACTGAGACCCAAGTGAATTAACAGTTAGGGTTAGCTGGGACTTCCCTGGTGGTGCAGTGGTTAAGAATCCGCCTGCCAATGCAGCAGACACAGGTTCGATCCCTGGTCCGCGAAGATCCCACATGCCGTGGAGCAACTAAACCCGTGTGCCACAACTACTGAGTTTGTGCTCTAGAGCCTGCGAGCCACAACTACTGAGCCCCTGTGCCACAACTACTGAAGCCCGCACGCCTAGAGCCCGTGCTCTGCAACTAGAGAAAGCCCGCGCGCAGCAATGCAGCCAAAACCATAAATAAATTAATTTAAAAAAAACAATTGGGGTTAGCAATTGTGGACAAGTAACTAAATTACATGGGAGGTCTATAGGGAGATAGGAGTTATTGAAACAAAGCCTGTTTGTACGGATATCTCTTGGCCTTACCTCCCTCCCTCTGGTGATAGGAATGTTATTTCCTCCTAGTACAGAGAGGGCACCTTTCATGTGGAAATTTTATCTCCTGCTTTCAGAAAGAAAAGGAAAGTCAGAGTGTGCCCTTCATCCCTATGCTGTTTCTCAAGTGCTTTGAAGTAAAAATAACTGAGCCCCTTTGGTAACAAGGCCAGCCCTTAAGGGAAAGGACCTTCCTAGCGCCTTATCCCACCTGGGAAAGGGAAATTAGTCAATTCCATCCACTCTGGCTTTCTGATCCTACATAGGGAAGAAAAAAAAGGCTAATAAGCTCCTCTGAAATTCACAGCCCGGGGACTCTGGCCCACTGAAAAAAATGACAGCAGACTTCCCTGGTGGCGCAGTGGTTAAGAATCCACCTGCCATGCAGGGGACACGGGTTCGTGCCCTGGTCTGGGAAGATCCCACATGCCGCGGAGCAACTAAGCCCATGTGCCACAACTACTGAAGCCCGTGCTCCACAACAAGAGAAGCCACTGCAATGAGAAGCCTGCGTACTGCAAACGAAGAGTAGCCCCCTCTCGCTGCAACTAGAGAAAGCCCGCGTGCAGCCCAACACAGCCATAAATAAATAAATAAATTTATTGAAAAAGAGGAAAACAAGGACAGCAGCCATGAAGATTTAATTATAAGATTATAGAATGTTTCTCCTTTATAACCTTCCAAAACAGAAAGCACCAGGCCCAGATCGTTTCGCTGGTGGATTCTACCAAACATTTGAAGGAGAAATGACACGGAAGCAAAGGAGACACTTTCCTAACATTCTATGAGGCCAGCATTACCCTAATACCAAAACCAGATGAAGACATTATAAGAAAGGGCAACTATACAGTTCATACAGCTCAATATCAAAAAAAACAACCCAATCAAAACAATCGGTAGAAGACCTAACTAGACATTTCTCCAAAGAAGACATACAAATGGCCAACAGGCACACGAAAAGATCCTCAACATTACTAATTATTAGAGAAATGCAAATCAAAACTACAATGAGGTACCACCTCACACTGGTCAGGATGGCCATCATTTAAAAGGCTACAAATAGGGCTTCCCTGGTGGCGCAGTGGTTCAGAGTCCGCTTGCCGATGCAGTTTGTGCCCCGGTCTGGGAAGGTCCCACGTGCCGCGGAGCGGCTGGGTCCGTGAGCCATGACCGCTGAGCCTGCTCGTCCGGAGCCTGTGCTCCGCAACGGGAGAGGCCACAACAGTGAAAGGCCCGCGTACCGCAAAAAAAAAAAAAGAAAAGAAAAGAAATGGGGGACAAAAAAGGCCTCTGTTCCCGGGAGCCCCACAGGGTCCCATTTGATGTCATTTTCACGAAACTGCAAAGTTCAGACACCTCCTCTGAGCTCCCGTGGCCCCTGCGCACACCGTGCTGCTGCCTCAAAGTCAGCTCCCCTGGCTTCACAGCTGGGCAGGATGTGGGCTCAGAGACTTTCAGGGACTTGCCACTCTGCTGCTCCCCCGGCCCCTTCTCTCCTGAGAGCTGCTCCCCCACCCTCCCCAGCCTCGTGGGCCCGGTGGCTGGCCCTCACCACCCCCCGAGCCAGGTTGGGGTGCCCCTGCATCACTGCCTGGTCGCCAGGCCTGGCTGGGCCCGTTCCTGCAGGCTCTCTGTCCTCAGCCTCAGGAGGCCTGGGTCAGCCACTGAGCCTGTGTGGTCCTGGCTGAGCCCCTGGCCTTCTCCGGCCTTCAGCTTTCTCCTCTTGCAGATGCAAGGAGGATCCCCGCCCCCAACAGCAGGAAAAGCCATGGCCGTGCAGGGCGCAGCTCACCCTGGAGCGAGTTTGGATTCTTCCGCGGGTGAGGGTCCTGAGCCCTCCTGTGGGGCTTAAAACATCTCCCTTCCTACCCTGTGCTCTCCTGAGTTCTCGTAGGCTGGGGCTTGGCTGTGGGAAGAATGTCTGGCCTGCGTTTCCTTCCAGTGTCCACCGGGCCCCACCGTCCCCGTGGGACCTTGGGTGAAACACGTCATCTCTCTGAGGCAGAAATAAGCATAATTACTGCCGCACAGCACACTCTCAGGGTGGAGGGGAACACCTGCTCACAGCAGGAACTCAGCACAAGGTAGAGCTTGTACTGCTTCTTCGCTTCCTTAAGAGTCTGTACCTCGTAGTAATTGTTCTTAACAAGATGGGATCATCTTGTAAAGCCCAGATGCTGCCTGATTGCACCTGAGGGCTGCCCAAGTGTCCCTGCAACTGTTATTTCCAGGTCCCCTGTGTGTGTGGAGGTGGCATCGGGACCAAGCATGATGGTGAGCGTCCTGGGCGCCGAAGGTCCTGCCCGCCCCCCCCCCACTTTTTGGGATGACGGATGTGTCCCCAGCATGCCCCATCTTGCTGGGTGGTTTCTCCAGGTGCCCAACTGCCCCTGTCAAAGGCTAGGCATAGATCCAGCCAGGCCTCTCATCACCCTGAGTGTAGGTCCACGGTTGGCCGATGACCAATGGCCTCAGCCTGGGCCCAGGTCCTTCCTCACTACTGTTGATGAAAAATTAAGCAATAGTCGATCTAAGACAGAAATGGAAAATTTTATTCGAGCCAACCTGAGGATTGTAACCCAGGAGATAGTCCTTCAGAAAGCTCTGAGGACTGCTCTGCCCATGAGAGGTCAAGGAACAGTGACATAAATATTTGAGACAAAGGGTTATACGTCAAATGACATGTCACTGACAGTTTACACACTCCAGAACTACGTGTGGAAGGCAAGTCATAGGTCGTCGTGGCCTCTTACAAGCTTAAGGAAGGTTGTCTCCTAAGGGGTTTTGACCTTTGGTGAGATTAAGAAGGAATGTTTTCTCCTAAGAAGGTCTGATTAAGGCAGACACACAATATACAGGAAAGGGGAGGGAGGAGGCCCAAACGGACAAAGAAAAGATTTATATTTAAATTTTTCTCATCTTGCTGTGTTACTGGAACTTCATTTCATCGTTATAAACTACAGCCCCGTGGGTTCTGCTTTCCCATCAGCCAGAGCTCTGGCTGCCCGTCCTCTGAGCACCCACCGTGGGGCTGGCTCGGCTCCAGGGCCTTCTGGGCCTCTGTTCCCCAAACAAAAGGCAAAATCAGGAACACACACCGGGAGGGAGCGTGATGACCAGGTCGCTTCGCCCTCCCCGAGCCTTGCGAGGTGGGACCGGAGGAAGAGAAGGGGGACCGCAGCCAGCAAGGGGCCGGCAGCCAGGGCTGAGTTGGGCTTTGGAGCTGGGCCCCAGGACCCCGGGGCTCTGAGAAAGCCAAGAGCCAGGCTTTCTACTTAACCTTCTTCCGTAGGCGCTGGGCCCAGACACAGCAGGGCCAAGGCAAGGTCCCCACAGCCAACGTTTCACTAGAAAAACTGCTCCTGTGGAGGTGAGGCCTCCCAAAGGGCGAGGCCGGGGTGAGTGGAGAGCGAGGGCCATGCCAGCTGTGCACACCCGCTGGTCCCCCCCACCCAGTCCTGCCGCCTGAGCTCGGAGCCCGGTTAGTCTTTGTGGGGGGCCTGAGGCTGGGCCCACAGCTCCACGGGGCTCTGGCTGTCTCACAAGTCGGCAGGGTGAGGCTGCGCCTGGTGGGATCTAACTTTCTCTCTCTGACTACCCCGCTTTAAGCTGCTTAGACCTGTCATTTGTAATAAAGCCAAACAGGATATAAAAATAGTCCCCTAAGGAGTGATCTAGTGGTTAGGATTCCGAGCTTTCACTGCCATGACCCGGGTTCAATCCCTGGGGGAACTGGGATCCCGCAGGCCACGAGGCATGGCCAAAAAAAAAAAAAGAAAGAAAAAGTCCCCTAATCGACTTAAAAATGGTTCCCCAGAAAAGCAGGACAGTTGCTGCCCAGAATGTGCCAACCATTTAGGAACCGAGAGAGGACTTTAAATTGTCCTTCGTATCACAGACACGTGGGAGGGGGTGACAGGCGTTCCTGGTACTCAGGCGGCATTGAGAGGCATTGTCCCTGGGTCCCCCTGCGGGGCAAGGGGAGAGAGGAGGGGCAGAAACGCCAGGGCCCCCCAGTCCCTCTAGGCCAGAGGAGGAAGGGGCCGGAGGCCACACCAGACTCCCCACCACACAGCCCATGGTCCACCTGCCTTGGGCTTCCTTGGCTATCACCCAGCTGTTCATCCTCCAGGAGACTGTGGGCTATTCAGAGCGTCAGTTTCCTCATCCTCAAACTAGAAATAATACTCATCCTTCCCTCCCAGGTTCAGAGTGAAGTGCCGGCTACCTGGGGGCCTGGGCAGGGAGGGCACCATGGAGGTGGACAGGGTAACCCTCTCGCCATGAGGGCTTGTGCTTCTGTGGTCCGTGGCCTCACTCCCTCATCCTCCCAGGACACTTGTCAGGCTGTCTGTCCACACAGCTTTGGTCCTAACCATATTATCTGGGCATCTGGCTCCAGTTCTGGCAGATTCCCTTGCTGTTCCACTCTCCAAATGGATAAGACAAGCAGATTAAATACCAATTATGTCTCCAGGATCCATGGCTGGGTTTTCCTGGCCTGATGTGGTATTTTTCTGAGTAAGAGGAAGAAATCATCGAGGCAGACTCCTGCCATTTCCGAAGCGCCTTCGGTCTTCTGGGTGAGTTCCAGGAAGACTCTCTTACCACCACTACCCCTACCCTCCAAACCCTGTCTGCATCTCCTCCAGGAAGCCCCAGGAATGTCTCAGCTACAGCCACCCTGAAATATGTCCCCTCCTCAGGTGGGTTTGCCTTTCTCTTTGGGCTCCGAGACCCTGTCCTCCAGCCGGAGCCAGCCAGGAGCAATGGACCAGAGTCACAGCCCCTCTCCGGTTGCAGGACGCTCTGAGAACTGTAAAGTCACCTCAGATGCTCGTCGTTGTCATCACCATTCTCCTTCAAAACAACCATGGAACTGGATGTGTCTGGATTCAAATTCCAGCTCTACCGTGTGAGCACGACCTGTGTGCTGTGGGTAAGTCCCCTGGCTCCCGGGCCTCAGTCTCCTCCCCAGCACAATGGGGACGATAGTGAATCATAGGCAAGGCCCGGGTAGGGCCAGCCACACCACAGGGCTCAGCAAATGGGGCCGATTTCAGGGTAGCAGCTGCCTGGCCCCTGCTTGTCCTTCCAGCACAGGTGTGGTCCTTCAGTTTTAAGGAAAATTTTAAGAAGATTCACAATTGTGTGTGTGTTTTTTAAATAAATTTATTTATTTAGTTGTTTACGTTTGGCTACACCGGGTCTCCGTTGTTGCACGCAGGCTTTCTCTAGTTGTGGAGAGTGGGGGTTACTCTTCGTTGCGGTGCGTGGGCTTCTCATTGCTGTGTCTTCTCTTGTTGTGGAGCACGGGCTCTAGGTGTGTGGGCTTTAGTAGTTGCGGCACGCAGGCTCAGTAGTTGTGGCTCATGGGCTTAGTTGCTCCACGGCATGTGGCTCTTCCCGGACCAGGGCTTGAACCCGTGTCCCCTGCATTGGCAGGAGGATTCTTAACCACTGCGCCACCAGGGAAGCCCTCACAATTGTTGAAATAAGAGAAATAACATGTAAGAGTTCAAAAACTAACAATAGTAACAATAACATACAGCTTTAATAAATGGTGTTGAGTCAATGGGATATCCATATGGATATAAGTGAGTTTCAACACCATTCCCCATATAAGGGAGCAGGACCCTATGGGGCCTTCCTAGGACAGAACCACCCCTGCAAAGTCCTCTGCCTGCCTCTTGTCTGTAGAAAAACTTTAGTCAAACAATACATTTAATCAGAAAAATGAAAAAACACAGAAGCAAAGGAAAATAGTCAAACAAGACAAAATAATAATAGTTTAGTCATTAAACAAAGTCAAGGACCTTTATTTCCTCCTCAAGGGCTTTAGATAATATTCTGAGCCGCATCCTTTGCGTTCTTTTATAGGCACCGAAACCCCCACCAGGTGGAAGGAGTTAACTACATGATGACCAGGCTGTAGCCATGACATAAGCTGCTCCATCTTACACAATTCAGGGAACTGGCCTCAAGGAAATGAGAACAAACCGACCTTGGAACTGAAAATTAACTGTATATAAATAATCAAGATGACCCTGATCAGACCACCAATGACCAATTTTAAGATGATTTTCAGAGCTAACTGTGCTGTTCCACATGTAGCCTCCTTACCCCCTGCCTATGCACCCCAGAAATTCCCCTTTAAAAACTCTTGCCCCTCGGGACTTCCCTGGTGGCACAGTGGTTAAGACTCCGCACTCCCAATGCAGGGGGCCCAGGTTGGATCCCTGGTCAGGGAACTAGATCCCACATGAATGCCGCAACTAAGAGTTTGCATGCCACAACTAAGAAGCCCGCCTGCCGCAACTAAGACCCAGCACAACCAAATAAATAAAAATATTTAAAAAGCAAAACAAAACAAAAAAACTCTTGCCCCTTGATCAACAAAGGGGAGTTGGTTCTTTGGGACATGACTTCACCTTCTCCCCAGGATTCCAAGTGTCCTCAATAAAGCTATATTTCCTTTTACGCAACACTTGTCTCTAAGTATTGGATTCTTTCTTTCTTCTTTTTTTGGGGAGAGGCTGTGCCCCTGTGGCCTGTGGGATCTTAGTTCCCCGACCAGGGATCAAACACATGCCCCCTGCGCTGGAAGCTCAGATTCTTAACCACTGGACCACCAGGGAAGTCCCATCAGTATTGGATTCTTGAGCAACGAGCAGCCAAACCTGAATTTGGTGACACGCATACCGTACATACACATCAGCCCCCAGTGTATTGAGAATCAAGCAGTGAGAAAAGCGAACAAAGCTTCTAGAAGAAAACAAGGGAATATCTTTATTGGGTTATGCAAAGCCTTCTTAAAGAGGACACAAAAAGCGCTAACCATAAATGAAATGATTGATAAATTAGGCTACACTAAAATTAAGAATTTCTGTTCATTAAGAGAGAGAAAAAGGTAACAGACAGAGTGGGAAAAGATATTTGGAACAAAGAACTTCCCTGGCGGCACAGTGGTTAAGAATCCGCCTGCCAGTGCAGGGGACACAGGTTCGATCCCTGGTCCGGGAAGATCCCACATGCCGCGGAGCAACTAAGCCTGTGCACCACAACTGTTGAGCCTGTGAGCCACAGCTACTGAGCCCGTGTGCCAAACTACTGAAGCTCACGCAACTAAAGCCAGTTCTCCGCAACAAGAGAAGCCACTGCAATGAGAAGCCCGCGCACCGCAACAAAGAGTAGCGCTACCCTGCTCGCTGCAACTAGAGAAAGCCCACGTGCAGCAACAAAGACCCAGCACAGCCAAAAATAAATTAATTAATTAAGATAAAAGATATTTGCAATATAAATTTATGACAAAGGTCTGTATCTAGAATATATAGGAAACTCCTGCAAATCAATATGATAAAGAAGATCAAAACAGGAGCGAATGACTTCACAGAAGAGGATCTGGAAAAGGTCAGTAACAAAAGCGTGGATGTGCAGATGTGTTAGTCATCAAGGAATGAGGTTAAAGGTGTGTTGCGATATCATAGCACTGTGCACCTGCCAGCAGGTTTCGAGTGAAAAGACAGACGCCACTCACTGCCGGCGAGACTGTGGAGGGGGAGGAACTGGGGCACCCACGCTGCTGGTGAGGGCGCCCATGGTTACAGCCTCTGTGGAAGACATTTTGGCAATATCTTCCGAAGACACACACCCTATGACCTGGCAGCTCCACCCCAGGTACATACGACAGAAAGTGCACAGATGTTCCCCCCAAATCTCATACCTGAACGTTCACAGCAGCTTCATTCATAATAACCCCAAACCAGAAACAACCCAGAAGTCTCAACAAGAGAACGGATACACACCCGTGGTGTATTCACAAAATGGAAAAGTAGCGCTGAAAATGAGCAAATCACAACAACTGCGTGGACAAAGCCACCAATACAATATTGAGTGAGAAAATGTAGATCCGCAAAAAGGAACAAAGCAAGCAGTGCTGACTGCGGTTTGAGAAGACCTCACGATGGGAGACAGTGACTGGGAAGGGGCCCAAGGAGACTTTCTGGTGCTGGTTTTATGGAGGCATCACTTGTGAAAATCCAGTCTGCTGTGTGTATCTTTGTAGTCATGGAATACTTAATTCGAGAACTTACTTTAAAAAAGAAACCGTAATAATTTAAAAAACCAACTCCAAGTCCTGTCCCCAGGAGAAAGCTGACAGGTTGACAGTTTTTCCTAAATGCATTTTTCCCCAGATTTACAATGCATATCAAGCCTTAGATCATGTTGATTCCCGATTCTTCATTTCTACTAAACTGGGAAATTCGATAGGCCATCGGGGTTGACTGGAACCTGCAATGGTCAGTTTTATGTCAATGTGGCTGGGCTATAGCACACAGCTATTCGATCAGACACTAATCCAGGACTTCCCTGGTAGTGCAGTGGTTAAGAATCTGCCTGCCAATGCAGGGGACACGGGTTCGAGCCCTGGTCCGGGAAGATCCCACATGCCGCGAAGCAACTAAGCCCTCGCGCCACAACTACTGAAGCCCGCGCGCCTAGAGCCCATGCTCCGCAACAAGAGAAGCCACCGCAATGAGAAGCCTCCACAGCTCAACGAAGAGTAGCCTCCGCTCGCCACAACCAGAGGAAGCCTGCACGCAACAACCAAGACCCAATGCAGTCAAAAATAAATAAATAAAATAAATTTATCTAAAAAAAAAAAAGATGCTGTAGAAACCTTGGTCCTAACCACGGGTGCTCCCATGTGTATGTGCGATACACGTGCTAACACACTTGTGTTTGCTTTTTTCTTGTTAACCTGCCTTTAGTCAGTCTAATTCTACAGGGCCCCAGCCAGAGAACCTAGGAGGGTAGAAGGAAAAAGAATTTTTCCGCCCCTATACTTACTACACTGAAGCCAGGTTGGGCCTCTCTCAGCCTCCCCTCCAAAGCCTGAGGAACTCGGGGAGGGGGCAGGACAGAGGCCTGAACAGGGACAGAAGGGGCACAGGGAGCCTGCTGGGTGCTGGATGATGGTCACTCGGGTGTGTGTTGAGAGCACACGGCGGGTGCTTCAGTGAAGGAAGGAGTGAGACCACTTCAGTGAGGCCGCCCTGCAGAGGGGGACCCCAGGCTGGCACCCCCCCATACCCGCATTTACCCATGTGACCTGAGCACATCCTGGGCACACTCCGTGCCTCTGTGCTTTCTCCGTGAAGAAAGGCAGGGAAGCCTTACCTACCTTCGGGGGCCTCACCCAAGGGCCCGAGCCACAGGCCTACTGTGTGCAGGGGGGCCCCACTAGGCGCCTCATGCACTTCCTGTGGTTCCTCCCATCGTTCCTCCCACCGCGAGGCGGTGGGCCCTGCTCTCCTCCCCATTTGGACGATGAAGCGGTGAAACTGTCATCGCCCCTCGTAGCCTGTTAACCTGAACAAGCTCTTAACCACCACCCGTGAGGGTTATTCTCAGCAGAGGCCGCCGCTGGGGAAAGGCCCGGAGGAGAGACAGAGCCTGGCTGCCCCTGGGCCCGCGGGGGGCCGACAGGGCGGCGACCCGAGGGGTCTGTGGACCGCTCTGAGGGAGCTGGCGGGGGGCGCGAGCTGGGGGGACAGCAGGGCCTCTGTGTGTAAGCGAGCAGCTGGAGGAGGGGCCCCCGGGGCTGCAGAGTCCCCCCGGCCGGGGACAGCTGGGGCCAGCTCGGGTGGAGGCCGTGGGGTTGGGCACACGTGGGAAGGAGGCTCTGCACTAGCTCTCCGCACGCGGAAGGTGGGAGCGGCGGCAGGGCGGCCAGAGCAGCGGGGCAGGGGCCTGGCAGGTGCCGCTCTCACCAAGGCCCCGGTGGTCCTTGGAGGACCAGATGCGGGTGCGTCGGGGAGGTGAGGGGTCGCAGGGGCCGGTGTGAGGGAGGAGGGTTGACTCAAATGCCCGGCAGGGTTCACCTGAACTCGGGCGGAGCCCCACGTGCAGCCCGGGGCCGTCTGCGCCGCTGAAAGGGAGGCCAGGGCCCACACCTGTGGCGTGCGGCGCAGACGAGGGCGCAGTGACCCAGCCGACAGGACGGTCAGAGAGTGCAAGAGAGGAACTGGGCGCTCAGAAGACTGAGCTCATGTCTGGTGCAGGGCAGCAGGGTGGGGACGGGGGCAGGAAAAGGGTGACCCAGGCGTGGGGAGTCAGCACCAAATCCTCAGGGCAAAGCTGGGACACACAGCGGGCAGGGGGCCCCCATGACCCGGCGCCTCGGGCCCCGGAGAGGGACCAGCCCAGAGGGTGGCGGCCAGGGGAGGAGCCTGTGTGGTCAGAGATACCCCCGGTGTCTCCGTCCGTCTGTCTATCCATCTGTCCAGGCCGGGCCCACGGCTGGCGCTCCTGCCACGGCACTGTTGTTTTCAGCGAGACAAATGACCTGGGTGGGCAGAATGATAAGAACTACAAATAGAGGAAAATGGACCCGGAATGGAAGGGACGGGAGAAAGCACAGATGCCTTTGTAAATGGATCACATGACTCAGTGCAAACAAGGATGTCTGAGCCACGTAACCACAGAGAGCACAGCCGTCTTCGGGTCTGGGAGGAAGGTCAGTGACACCACATCCTGAGTACAGGAGCACCGCTGGGGGAGGGCTGGGGCCTCAGGGTCTGGCCCTGGGAGGTCACAGTCACCCTGAGTCCCAGTGGCAGACCCAGACCCTGACACCGGGCTTTCCGAATCCTCTTACGCCACTGCCGCCGCCCACCGCGTGTCCTGGGCGGTTGCCACCCGTCTGCCCACCTCAGCGACCTGCTTTTTATGGCAGTGGGCCCGCCGGGCTCTTGGGGGTGTGGGCAGGGAAAGCGTTATGAACCAAAACGAGTGGTGGTGAAAGAGATGGCTGGAAAGTGTGCCTAAAACAGGGATCGCGGCACAGGGTTAGTGGTGCCGGGTTAAGTCTGTCCAGGGTTCGAGCCCCAGCGTCCTGCCTGAGGCCCGGCCCAGCTCCTGCTGCAGCATCTCCTGTCACACTAGCACATCACCCTCTGCGGGGCGGGGCTGGGAAGACGGAATCCCTTCCCTCAAAGTGTGTTCCAGCCATGGTTCTAGGCACTGGCAGAACCCGTGAACCAGATGGACCGACAACCCTGTCCTCAGGGCGCTTGTGTTCTACCGGTGCTGGGAAGACACAAGCAATAAACAGGACGAGGGAGGGAACTGCGGGAAAAGGCGAAAGAAGAGCAGGACTTGGGGCATCAGAAGTGTCTGGGGGAGGGCTGCAATTTCTAGAAGGGAGATCGGGGTCACTGAGAAGGAAGAAGACCTGAGGGTGGGGCCTTAGGTGGGAGGAGGGGCATGCTGGCCAGCACCCAGGAGGCCGGCCCAGGTCCGAGAGGGGGCCCGGCACAGTGGAGGTCTGGGGGAGGCGCTGACAGCTGGAAGGGGCCAGCGAGGAGACGCCGGGTTCCCTAGGTGGCGTGGCACGACTTGGGGGAGAGGCACATTGGAGCCAGGTGTTCAGGCTGAGTGTCCAGAGGTGTCCTGAAGCCTCAAACTGCCTGTGAGCAAGTGGGAGGGGGGAGTCTGGCCGGAGTCCTGGCGTCCGTCTGAGGCCTTCGGGTAGGCTCTGCTCGGGCCCCCAGCACCACCCAGGCCCCCCAGGCTCCCCACCCCCTTGGGAGCCCCATGGTCTCACTGTTGTGCTCAAGCTCACTGGGAAAGCCCCCTCCAGGCAGCACCTACATCTCCATTCACATCCATTTACCCACATTCCCAGCAGCTCTTTAAGGTGATCAGAAAATGCTGCATTTTCACAGAGAGCTTGTTCTGGTAAAACATCTCCTTCCCCTTCCCCTTTCTCTCCCTTTGCTTTTCCCAATTTCACAGAAATTCCTGGCCCTCACTGGCTTTGCTCTCAAGAACAAAAGCATAATAAATAGCTTTCTCGAAGCGCCACTGCTTAACCCTGCAGCCCAGTCTCGGCCAGTTTCCTTCAGGTCCCTGGACTGTCATATCACCATTTACTTTTTTAAAAAATTAATTAATTAATGAATTTTTGGCTGCATTGGGTCTTCGTTGCTGCGCGCGGGCTTTCTCTAGTTGTGGTGAGCGGGGCGACTCTTCGTTGCGGTGCGCGGGCTTCTCATTGCGGTGGCCTCTCTTGTTGTGGAGCATGGGCTCCAGGCAGCCGGGCTTCAGTAGTTGTGGTATGTGGGCTCAGTAGTTGTGGCACGCAGGCTCTAGAGCACAGGCTCAGTAGTTGTGGCGCACAGGCTTAGTTGCTCCGCGGCGTGTGGCATCTTCCCGGACCAGGGCTCGAACCCGTGTCCCCTGGATTGGCAGGCGGATTCTTAACCGCTGCGCCACCAGGGAAGCCCACCGTTTTCTTTTTTAATCAATAGATCCCAAATGTGATTTGTTAGAACAATTATTAACTAACATCTTTAGTATTTGAAGCACTCATGCAAATTGATTACGAAACAAAACACCACGGGGCGGGTAGTGCTGTGAGGTGGGGCGAGCCCACCCAGATGGGGCTCCTGCCAGCCCCGGCCCTGCGGTCCAGAGGCCCTTCGCATGAAGAAGTTCAATAATGGAGAAAAGCAAGGCCACATTCAGAGTCGGGGGGAGGACCTTTCACTGAGTCTCACTCGCTCCCTCCGTAAAATGGGAACATAACCTGCTCGGAGGTTTTCCTGCAGGTGGACTGAGCCCAGGCCCCAGCCTGGAGCAGGGCTAACTCAGTGTGGGAGCGTCTCATGGACACTGTTATGGACGGAATTGTGTCCCCCTAAAGCTCAACATGACTGCATTTGGAGACGGGGCCTTTAAGGAGATAATTAAGTTTAAAGGGGCCCAGATCCCACAGGACTGTGCCCTTATAGTAAGGGGAAGAGACAACAGAGGGACCTCTGGCCCTCTCCGAGGAAAGGCCGGATGAGACACAGAAGAGAGGGCAGCTGTCTGCAAGCCCGGGAAAGAGCCCCTTCCAAAGCCACCCTGAGCCTGCACTTCTCGCCTCCAGGACTGTGAGAAAGTACATTCCACCGTTGAGGCTGCCTGGGCTGTGGCACCTTGTTAGAGCAGCGTTTTGGGCTTGAAAGATGCCACTCTGCGAGGGAGTGGCGAGGGAGCTGTGCCCCAGAGGCCAGCGGAGGTGACCTCACTTCCAACGAGGGCTCCCGCCCTGCTCCGGTGCTACGGACAACATCTCAGTTCAGGACAGCTGCACCTCAGGCCTCACACACACACTAAAAACAGATCCATCCGGAATTACGTACTAATCAAGTGCGCACCAATGTTACACCACGAGCCCTGATTTATGATTCATCAGGAAAGCTTTCGTTAAAAAAAAAAAAGTAGGCAACACGATCTGCCGCAACTGTTTATTATATTTAGAAGTCTACAAATTTGAGCTTTTAAGAAAAATTCACAAAATATTCCGTTGAAACCACGTTTCCGGTTCATCGAATTTCAAATGTATTTTAATGTGCTGGACAATATATTCTAATGCTGTCTAAAACACAGCCAAATTATTTTTCTTTTATTCATTTGTACACATTCTGTAATTTTTTGAAAACCAAGATTAAGATAAAAAATGTTAAGAAAACTACCCAATTACAATGACTATTTTCCCATGTACTGGAATATTTTCTGTGGGTGTGTCTTCTTACCTTATTCATTTTTACTTCTGTACACTATATCTATTTATAAATGCACTTAGGGAGTTCTCATCTTACATTTCTCATAAATTCAAACAGCAACGCCTTGTCAAAAGATTAATTTGCTTGGCAGTGCAGAAGCTTAGGCTGTTACAAGCACTCACTGAAAATTATTTTTAAATTTATCCATCATCCAAAATAAACAATTTCAAAGGGACAGACGTCTTTAAACATGATTTTGAAATCACCTTAATATGTGGAAATATAAACGAAGCAATCTCAAATTAGACACCAGCCATTTTGGGTCTTTTGTTTTTATTCTTTGCTCCCTTTTTAATGAAATATATGTCGTGAATTTTGTTTCTCCAGGCCCTCCTCGTATCAGCTGATGCTGGTAACCCTTAGCCCATGAGCCTCACAGCACTGAGACCCCCCCCGCCCCCAAGGAGAGGTGGAGGAGCCCTTGTTTCCAGACCCCCAGCTGTTGGAACCAAAGAGGCCAAGGAAATTAAGCAGGGGTGTGCACGGATATGCCAGAAGGAAGGTGTGTGCAGGAAGTCACGCAAAACAGAAATCGCGGGGAAGCTTCTACTACATCAAAAATAACAATTTCTCAAAAGAAATATTAAAAATCAGTAATGTATGTATACCCTGTGAAAAAGTAGCGAAACAATCCACAAAACTGGCTGGTCTTCGCTGCAGTCTGTGACGTGGTCACTGGTTCATTTAAAGAGGAATTTCTCCAGGAAATACATATGGCAACGTCAGTATTAAGAACCATAGCGATCCTACAGAAAGAACCAACACGAAAGTTTACGACTATCAGCGTCCCCAAAACGGGTGCCGCAGCGACGGGAACCCGCACCCAAGGAAGTGGGAACCGGGAGCTCCTGGCGCCTGCGCTGCGGCCCCTGGGCTGTGGGAAGGACGGTGAGGGGTGCAGGGCCCCATGGTGAGCCCTCCAGGGGGCAGGTGTGATGGGGGGACAGAGGAACCCTGAAATTCTGGTTCAGCAGAGGGATCTTGCAGGAGCACCTTAACCTCTCTGTGCCTGTTTTTCAATCCATAAACTGGGGATGATCACCTATAAAAAATAGGGATGTCACCTCCACGGAAGGTCTGGTGTGGGCTCGGCTGACCTAAGGGACGTGAAAGAGCTCTGCGAATTCTAACCAAAGGTTGTGTCACCCACAGCTGGAGCCCCAGGGCCGAGGAGCTCTCCACAGTGGGGGCACCTCCCCAACCCGGGAGCCCCCTTTAGAGGCAGCAGAGTCCACGTCGATTAGGTCCTACTCCCTACAGCCATGTTTCACGTTATCAGTAGCATCCTAAAATAACGTGAGGTAAGCAAGAAGGTTCACAAAGTCGCCTTCGTATAACCAGAGCCGGCCTTAAAGCATTACACATGAGCACGTTCCACTCCTGCCTCATTTAAAAGACTGAAATACAATCTAAATACCCAACTCGGGGAATATTTAAATAAATTACACCTATTTTCACTCAACAGAATGTGGTTTCTGAAGACTTTTTAACTACACGGAAGTGCTCATAACAAAACATCATGAAGGAAAAAGAGGGTGTAAAACCACAGACACGATATAATCCTTTACAAATTTTAAACAGGTATATGCACAGAAGCCTAGAATCAACATAGAATAAACCAAATATTAACGGAAGTCTGCCCTGGGAGGTGGGGTTCTGGGTAATTTTCTTCTTAATATTTCTGTTTCAAAAGAGGAAAAAAGTAGGTCATGATCATGACAATTCCTGTAACAATTCCTCTAGAGTCGTAACTTAGAAAATTTAAACAAATATGAAATTATCATTTCTGGTTTTCATGATGTCCTGGGTTACACTGTAGCAAAAATATAAATCAGTAATATAAAATCTGATTTTCCAGCAATTGAAGAGTGGTCCGAATCTCATTTTCAAAACTATGAACCCACCATCAAACTCAGTTAATGTCATCCCCGTTTCACTAACCTGAATCGAAGTCATGACTCCGTTAGCGAAGACGGAGAGCTTTCCAGCAACGGACCTCACTCCCTGCTTAAACTGGGCCATGTCGGGGGCCGTGGGCAGCATGCCCGTGAGGCTGTAGTTTCCTGCACACAGAGCAGACAGACGCTGGCTCGTCACTACCGCAGGGATGGCGCAGCCAGTGCCCAGGGACCCGATGGCTTCGGAGAACTCGGCTCCCCTCCCCTCCAGCTGCCCATAAGCAGCAGCTGTGGTTAAGGGAAAAGGAGCCTGCGGTGGGTTTCAGCGCCAGCCCTACCATGAAGCAGCTGCAAGACCCCACGGTGAGAGAAGATGCAGCACTAGGTCTTAGGACCACCACGGGTTCAAATACTGGCACTGCCACTTCCAAGCTGTGTGCCTTTGGAGAGTTTCCTTACCCTCTCTGGGCCCGTTTCCTCCAGGCACTTAACACAAGACCTGACAGAGAAGTACTCAGTAAATGGCAGATGGGCGGACATCTGTGGGTTTTTCGGACTCAGCATCTCTTCCCCCTTTTGCTAAAAGCCCTCCTCCCTTCCTCTGCAGGAGGTCTCTCCCCCAGCCCCCTAAACCATGCATGGGCACGTGACCCAGACCTAGCCAATCAGAGCCTTCCTGGATTCCCGCATTCTCAAGGGAGGGGAGCCGTTTGCTTGCTCTGGGGTTACTGGTGGGGGCGAGGCGACGCTGTAGCTGTCTGTGACTAGGGCTGTCCCCCTCCCACTCCCTCCTCAAGGAGGGAAGGAGGAAGCCTCTGGCAGTGCGGGAGGAGGCTCACCCCAGGAGGAAAGGCAGAGGGGTGGGTGGGGCTGTCTGCCGACTCAGCAGGGCCAAGCGCAGTGCCAGCGCTCCCAGGTAGGGGCCGACCCCTCCCCCTCACCGAGGCCGCTGGCGGCTGGGTTTCTGCTGCTTTAGTCTGGGTGGTCCCAACACAGACAGCAGCATACTGCACACAGGTGAAACGCATCAGAGTGGTCACACATAAAGGGGTCCCTAGAGCTGACAGATGGGCTTCTGTGGCGCACTTTTGTCGCACAGCTGTGAAAAGGTGCCCGAGGGGCTCAGAGACTTTGTGAGAGAACGCCAACCCTGCAGAGCCTCCAGGGAGCCAGCCCAGCTGCCCCTCGGCTCTGCAGGTCACTCCACACCCGCCTGCCCCTTAAGCAGCAGCAGAAGCCAGGTCCCTTTCCAAGAACCAAATAGGAGGCACGCATTTATCCTCCAGCACGGACGCCACCCTGGAGAGACAGTGTGTCTTCCCACGGCGCCATCCCGTGCCCAGCACTCGGGGAGGGGCCACAGGTGCGGCTGCTTCTCCTCTCTGCCCCTGGGTGACATTTTAGAGTCTTGTAGCCCTTTGCCAATGACAGAGCGACAGCCTAGCCCAGCCCAGTGACGGGACTGGGGTTCAAAGCCCAGCACGGTGGTGCTACCAGCCGGTAAGATGCATCTGAGAGGAAATGAAGAGCTAGTGTCACATCCTGGGCGCAAAGGGCCAGTCACAGCTGCTCCATGGCGTGGCGAGGTCCGGAGTGGCGAGGGGGCTGTGCCCCAGAGGTCAGCGGACGTGACCTCAGCAGAAACGCCTCCACTTACAAGCTTCCAACTCGAGAAACGTTGAGAAAGGAGAGAGCACAGCTGAGGCAGGAGGTTTAACGTGGAAGCAAAGCGCTGTGGTGGCTGCTCCACTCGGGTGCACAGCCACCCCTTCTTTTCGCTCAGGTTGACAAGACTCCGGTTTGTGTAACTGAACCTGGTTGGCGACAGCACCGTATGACAAATATGTTCAGCAAATCACCAAACAAAACCGCCCGACGGCCGACTGAAGTCAGTGCTTTGAAGGCCGACAGGCCCAAAGAGGCCAGGCTCCTGGACCCCGGGCCAGAGCCAGGAGGAAAGGAGAGAGTGGCCGAGGCGCTTCCAGGGAGCCTCGAGACCCAGGGACAACAGCAAACGCGCCAGGAGCCCCTACGACCCTGGGCAGTGCGCACCGAGCCCGGACAGAGGTGTCCGTCCGCAGCGCCCTGGGCTTCCCGGGTGGCCCCGTTCAGACTCAAATGATCAGAACCAGGTTTTGGAGAGAAATACACCAGAGGGGCAAGCTGGGTTTCCAGCTTCTTCTGTTCCGACACTGCTCTCAACAAAGAACAAAGCCACCTCTGCTCTGTCATCTGGTTCCCTCTGAGCCTGAGTGGCTCCCTCTGAGGCAGTGCCCAGCGATGGCCATTCCCCGTCCCCCAACTGACCCTGCTCTGGAGTGACGGCAGGGACGGGCACTGTGCCAGCTGTGGATGCTTACGTGTGCTCCTCATCTACTCCCTCCCAGACCGTGGAAGGGAGCGGCCTTGGAGCAAAGCCAGGGTTAAAGCACGCCCCCAGGAAGTACCAGGAGGCATTTCTAATTTGGAGAAATCTTCCCCTTAACCCTGAAGAAATTATAAAGGTGATCTACCCAGTGGCACTGATATTTCACGGATGGGGAAACATTTAAGATAAGGAACACTTAAGGATTTAAGGATACTCTCTTACAACCAGCTTTTGCTCTTTGCTGAAATGCACTCTAAATAAAAAGTAAATATTTAATGATCAGTGTTCAATGCGCTTGCATTTAGAGCAGCTATTAAAGGCACCTGATGAGAGATGCAGACTGAGGGTAATCGTGGTCTGAACCATCTGGGTTTGGGATGGAGGAGGGAGGGGGAGGGAGGGCAGGTGCTGCAAGCAGGACCACTGGCTGCCGGGGAGGGGCTGAGGGTCCCTGGGCAGCCTCGCACCCCAGGATGGTCCTATCAGGGCTGCGAGTCCCCAGGACAGGAGCTTGTCTGGGACCCACAGAGGGCCAAAAAAAAATCAATGGACCTTTGTTCTATGAAAGGGGACAGGAAGGTAAACGTCATCGCTGGCTGCAGCCTTCCTTCAACAATTGGAAATGCTGCTCATTTGATCTCTGAAAGGTTGGGGTTTTTTTTGTTTTTTTGTTTTTTTTTTTTTGCGGTACGCGGGCCTCTCACTGCTGTGGCCTCTCCCGTTGCTCCAGACGCACAGGATCAGCGGCCATGGTTCACGGGCCCAGCCGCTCCGCGGCATGTGGGATCTTTCTGGACCAGGGCGCAAACCCGTGTCCCCTGCATCGGCAGGCGGACTCTCAACCATTGCGCCACCAGGGAAGCCCTGAAAGGTTTTTTTAAACAAACAATAATGTTTCAGAGTGAAACTTCCAGTAACTTGAATTACAAAAACAAAAACGGCCAGGGGTGAGTTTCAACCTGTTAGGTTCTCTGGACTGCCCTGCCCCTGTGCCAGGGCACCCATGAGGTAGCCCAGCACTGACCCACAGGGGGCAGAGGCGGGACCCTGGGAGGCCTCCACAGGAGCCGAGCACCCCTCTGCCAGGGGCGGCCGCACAAGGAAGTGCCCTGACAAGAGGTCAGGACACCGAAAGTTCGCATATGAGAACACAAGTCCGTGAGCCACACCTGCCCCAACCCAGGCCCAGTGCAGGAAACGGCCAGTCAGAAAGCAGCTCCTCCTGCTGGAGGCCAGAGGGCGGCCTAGGACGCTCCCTGCCCAGGGGCCGCACACCGGGCCTGTGTCCCGCAGGTCTCTGGTCCACCCACCTGGCTAGAACCCTCCCTCTCACTGCAGCACAGCAGCCTGGCAGCGCCCGCTTAACCCCGGGGGCCACGGTGGCTCTTGAAACGCCCCC
Organism: Phocoena sinus; assembly: GCF_008692025.1. Lineage (NCBI taxonomy): Eukaryota > Metazoa > Chordata > Mammalia > Artiodactyla > Phocoenidae > Phocoena > Phocoena sinus. Next base: position 6,482,919 of record NC_045772.1, on the reverse strand, counting down.
AAACCCCAACGGAAGGCCCCAGGCATTCGGGTCTCCCACATGACATTCTCTGTTGGGGCTGTTTCTCTCTGGACTCAGAAAACAGTTGTTCTCTGTGGCTGCAGGGCCCAGCGGCCGCCCGCGTGGGGTCCCTCCGTGCCCACGCCCAGCTCCTCCAGGACTGGAGACGAGAGGTGCAGGTGGTCCCGGGCCTTGAAGGCCTTGGAGATCCCCCCCCGCTTGGGTGGTCCTGCTGACGAGTGGGCTCCTGAAATGACCTCAGAGGACCCTGCTCCTTGAATGTCGGCCGTGACATAAGGGGGACACGTGGCCCTCCCCTTACCCCCGAGGCCTGACTTGGGGCTGACTGGGACTGGAACACGGCTTTCCTACGGCTCAGGGTCAGAGGAACAAGCAGAGAGGCGCTTGGTTCTGGACGCCCGTGACGGGCCTGTGTGCTGAGGCTTACTCCCTGGGGGGGCCCAGACATCTCCTCATCGGGGTCTGGACCCTCCTCTCCACCTGCCTGGCTCCAAAGCCCCATTCTGTCTCCCCTGGGAGGCAGAGGCTGGTGGACTCACCTGTTCTATCTGCTCTGACTACCCCTGGGGTCTGGGAGGGGCCTGGGAGGGCCTGCCATGTGCCAGACCCCGAGGTGACACTTTACATAAAGGACCTCATTTCAGCCTCAGTACAAACTGGTGAGGTAGGTATGGATATTACCCACCCATTTTACAGAGGAGGAGACCGAGGCTAAAGGTGACCTGAAATCCCCCAAGTCTCACAGTTAGGGAGTGGGTCCCGTCACACGGGAGCCCAGGGCTGTCCCCTCCAAGGCTGTGACACCACACGAGCCAGACACCAGGTTCACACCATGCTAGGCACCCCACCGCCCGTGACGATGGTTCAGGGAGACGACATGCCGGGTAACTTTGGGGACGTCGCTTAAATTCCATGACTTGGTCTCTTCACATGCAAAGCCTGGAATAATAACTTCTGCTCTGCCTGACTTACAGAGGCCATAGGAGCATCAAATAATGGCCGCTAACGATCCTGGTAAAGTAAAAAGTCCTAGCCAGAGAAAACGTACTCGAGACCAGCCTCGTTACCCGCCTGCCCCTTCCCCACATTACCTGCCGTCTGCTTCCTCTGCTCATCAAACAGGTCAGCAGAACTGATGGAGGAACTTGCCGAAAGCCTCTCCAGCCGAGCCCTGGTTTCATACTAGACAAGACCAGGAGAAAAGAAACATTAGGCTCCAAAAACCATGAGCAATTTTGCAGAAAGAATCATCGAGGAGCGATCACGGCTGGGCTGGGGGCCGGCATGATGCTCGCGTCCTGCGGGTCACAAGCAGACAGATGAACGCACAACGCCACGGCCAACAACGGTCAGTGGAGGGGAACCCAGGGACAGTGACAGTGACAGCTCTGTCATGTGCTGCTCTCACCCAGCTGCCAGGAAAGGCCGCTCCAAGAAGCTCTCTCCCAATAGCCTTATGTGATTTCCTAACTGAACTTGGATGTTGTCAACTTTAAAACAAGGCAGATTTTAGTGGGTGGAGAATAGCCAAGTGGCAACTCTAAATACACTCAAAATGCTAGTGGAGGGTGGCACAGTGGTTGGGAGTCCGCCTGCCGATGCAGGGGACACGGGTTCGTGTCCCGGTCTGGGAGGATCCCACGTGCCGCGGAGTGGCTGGGCCCGTGAGCCATGGCCACTGGGCCTGCGCTTCCGGAGCCTGTGCTCCGCAGCGGGAGAGGCCACAACAGTGAGAGGCCCGCGTACCTCAAAAAAAAAAAAAAAAAAAAAAGCTAGTGGAATTTCTACTGCTACAAAATAAAATCGGTACTTTAGGAAATAATTATTCTCTGTATCGTGCAGGAAGCCTAGTAATAACACGTATCTCTAAGAGTCTGCGTAAGCACGTTACCGCTTCACAATGAAAAGGAAACCTTTAAGCTCCCCATTTCCATTTGAGTCTTACTGCTTAGCCAGACTCCACTAAGATAAGCTCATTAACATTTCTGAGAAAAGAGGCAATAATCTCTTTTCTGAAAATAAATATACCTACCCTCGAGAATCTATCTGTATACTTCATTTAACTATGGTTAAAAAATTGCTAAGTAAATTACAGGTGTATCAAAAATCTCCTGAAATTTACTCAAAAGGTATCGAATGGATGGCTATTCAAAACACTGAGAAAGGAATGAGAGAAAGATGAGACACTGTCCCTGCCTTCCAATCACCCCTCTAGCTGGAGCGGCAAAGTGGGGCGATTAGTCAGAAAGACCTGGGTTCGAGTCCTGCTCCAGCACTCTGGGGACAGGGGTCCCTTGCAGCCTGACTCCATCTCACTCAGCATCCAGCACCTCCTCCCACACCTCCCGTGGCCCTGCTGGCTTCCTGCTCTGTGGGGACCACACAGAAACTCCCTGGGCACTTACATCAGCTTTGGCTTGTCTTCCAAAGTACATATCTGAGGAAATGGCTTTGACGTTGCCAAACTTCTTCTGGGCCTCATCTGTATTTTCAACTGGCTCATAGTCTGGCTTGCGGCGAGCAGTAGGTCTACAGTTAGCAACAGCCAAAACGTCAGTAAGGAATGACATCAGTAAGATGATGGAATAGGAGTTTTCTCCCATTACCCCTTAGAGAACACTGGTTTTGACAATCACCCACAGATGAGAATGCCTTTGTGGGAGTCCAGGAGTCCGGCAGAGAGGGTCCAGCACACTGCTGGAGCAAAAAATCCAAGACTGGATGCATTGAAGAGGGTAAGAGGAATAGTCTCACTGCGCCCATGTCACCCCTCCTCCAAGGCGGCACAGCTCAGTGCCAAGAGAGATCCACGGGGCCTGCAATTCCTCCCATGGGGGAAGGCGAGAGGGTGGTGAGCGGGTGCCTGGTCTCCCCAGCTGTGTGGGACATTGCCAAGGGTGCCTCTTTCTTTCTCATCCCACCCAGGATACTGAGGTGACCGACACAGCTTAGGGGCTGGGGGAGGCTGGAAGCAGAGCAGCCAGGGCTCAGAACTCATCAAAGCTGTGTGGATTCCACTAACCACTTCCCGAACTCCATGAGGAGGCCTGCTCACAAACCACTGGATACACTTTGCCTGGGGAGCCCCCAGCTGGCCCTCCAACACTCTGCACGCCTCACCCATGCACCTTTGGCCCCACAGCTGGCTCCCTGCACATGCCCCTGCGGATGGTGAGGGCAAGCCTTTGCAGACAGAAAGTGAGCGTGTGCAAAAGTCAGCCCAACTCTGGGACTTGCGGAGGGCACAGCAACCTGAGCATTTCAGGGCACCGCCCTGGCGAGAGCAAGCAGGAGGCTCTCAGCACCTGGCCCTGCTCTGTGGGACTGAGAAAAGACACACCATCCTGAGATGTCACCCCCCAAGAGGAGTAAGAAGTGTGGAGTGAGTGCATCCATAGGAAAGGTCTGAGTAAGCCTCCACATCTCTAGCAGGGCTGACTACTGAAGGCATTTCTCACCCAAAGCCAGGCACTGAAGACTGGAGGAGGTGATTGCTCCTTCAAGTGCAAAGACAGCAACACAAGGCTCCAAGGAACATGAAAAACCAAGGAAACGTGACACCACCAAGGGAAACAATAATTTTCCAGTAACTGATCCCAAAGAACTGCCTGACAGAGAATTCAGAATAATTGTTTTAAGGAAGCTCATCAACCTACAAGAACACAGACAACTCAATAAAATCAGGGAAATAATACACAGATAAAATGAGAAGTTCAGCATAGAGACAGAAATCATAACCGCGTCCCATCGCTCGCATTACCGTCTGAGCTCCGCCTCCTGTCAGATCAGCGGCGGCATTAGATTCTCATAGGAGCATGAACCCAGTAGGTTCGAACCAGAACTGCACGTGCGAGGGATCTAGGTTGTGCGTTCCTTATGAGAATCTAATTCCTGATGATCTGAGGTAGAGCTGAGGCGGTGATGCGAGCGCGGGGGAGCGGCTGCAAACGCACATCATCATTAGCAGGGAGGTCTGACTGCACAGAAACCGTAATAAGTCAATTGCTTGCAGACTCATATCAAAACCCTGTCAGTGGGGACTTCCCTGGTGGCAACAGTGGTTGAGGGTCCGCCTGCCAGTGCAGGGGACACTGGTTTGAGCCCTGGTCTGGGAGGATCCCGTGTGCCGTGGAGCATCTGGGCCCGTGCGCCACAACTGCTGAGCCTGCACTCTGGAGCCCACGGGTCACAGCTACTGAGGCCCACGTACCTGGAGCCCATACTCTGCAACAAGAGAGGCCGCTGCGCTGAGAGGCCCGCGCACTGCAGTGAAGAGTGGCCCTGCTCGCCACAACTGGAAGAGGGCTGGCGCGTGGCAGTGAAGACCAAACGCAGCCAAAAATAAAAAATAAGTAAATAGGTAAAATAAATATATTTGAAAAACAAAACAAAACCTATCAGTGAGTGGCAAGTGGAAACAAGCTCAGGGCTCCCATTGATTCTGCATTATGGTGAGTTGTATCATGATTTCATTATATATTATAATGTAATAATAATAGGAATAAAGTACACAATAAATGTAATGTGCTTGAATCATCCTGAAACCACCCCCCACCCCGAATCCCGGGCCGCGGAAAAACTGTCTTCCACGAAACTGGTCCCTGGAACCAAAAAGGTTGCAGACCACTGAAGCAGAAGAAAGAATCTGTGAACTCGAAGACAACTCAGTTGAAATTATCCAGTCAGAAGAGAACAAAGAAAAAAGAAAAAGAGCAAAGAAGCCTATGTGAATTATGGGACACCATCAAGAACACAATTCATGCATTGTGGGAGTCCCAGGAGGAGAAGAGAGGAAGAAAGGGGCAGAAAGCTTATTTAAAGAAATAATCTCTAAAAACTTCCCAAATCCGGAGAGAGATGCGGACATCCAGATACATGGAGCTCATAGGTCCCCAAACAGATTCAACCCAAAGAAATCTTCACCAAGAAATATATAATAAAACTGTCAAAAATCAAAGACAAAGAGAGAATTTTGATAGCAGCAAGAGAAAGAAACTCATTCCATAAAATGGAAGCCCTGCAAGGCTATAAGCAGATTTCTCTGCAGAAATCCTGAAGGCCAGAATATAGTGGGATGATATATTCAAAGTGCTGGAAAGACAAACACAAACACAACTGCCAGCCACCAGACTTGTCCTACAAGAAATGCTAGAAGGAGCTCTTCAAGCTAAAATGAAAGGATGCTAATCAGTAACATGAAAACATAGGAAAGTATAAAACTCACTGGTGAAGGTAAGCATATAGCCAAACGCAGAACACTCTAATACCATAATAGTGGTGTATAAATCACTTAACTCTAGTATAAAGGTTAAAAGACAAAAGTGGTAAAAATAACGACAGCTACAGTAATTTATTAGTGGCTACACAATATAAAAAGAGGTAAATTATGATATGAGAAACATAAAATGTAGGGAAGGAGAGTAAAAGAGTAGAGGTTTTGTATGCAATCTAAGTTAAACTGTTATTAGCTTAAAATAGACTGCTATAACTGTAAGATGTTTTATGTAAGCCTCATGGTAATCACAAAGCAAAAACCTATAGTAGAAACACAAAAGAAAAAGAGAAAGGAATCAAAACATAGCACTATGGAAAATCATCAAATCACAAAGGAAGACAGCAAGAGAGGAAGCAACAAATAGAAGAGCTACAGAAACAGCCAAGAAACAGTTAATGAGATATGGCAATAGTACATCCTTAACTATCAACAATTTTTTTTTTTTTTTTTTGTGGTACGCGGGCCTCTCACTGTTGTGGCCTCTCCCGTTGTGGAGCACAGGCTCCGGACGCGCAGGCTCAGTGGCCATGGCTCACGGGCCCAGCCGCTCCGCGGCATGTGGGATCTTCCTGGACCGGGGCACAAACCTGTGTCCCCTGCATCGGCAGGCGGACTCTCAACCACTGCGCCACCAGGGAAGCCCTCAACAATTATTTTAAATGCAAACAAATTAAATTCTCCAATCAAAAGACACAGAGTGTCTGAATGGATTAAAAAAAAACAAAAACAAAAACAAGATACAACTATATACTGCCTGTAGGAGACTCACTTCAGCTTTAGGGACACACATCTCTGAAAGTAAAGAGATGGAAAAAGCTATTCCACGTAAATGGAAACCAAAAGAGAGCAGGGAGAGCCATACTCATATCAGACAAAACCGACTAAGTCACAAACTGTAACGAGAGACAAAGGTCTTTATAGAATGATTAAAGGGTCAATTCATCAAGAGGATATAACAACTGCAAATATTTATGCACCCAACACAGAAACACCTAAATATAATAAGCAAATATTAACAGATCTGAAGGGAGAAATAGACAGTACTGCAATAATAAGAGAGGACTTTAATATCCCACTTTCAACGATGGACAGATCATCTAGACAGAAAACCAATAAGGAAAACTGGACTTGAACCAAATGGAACAAAAGACGTATTCAGGACATTCCATCCTATAGCAGCAGGACACACATTCTCAAGCACACACAGAACACTCTCCAGTATGAATCACAGGCTAAGTCACGAACAAATCTGAATGATATTTAGGTCTTAACAAATTTAAGAAGGTTGAAATCACATTAAGTGTCTTCTCCAACCACACGAGTATGAAAGTAGAAATCAATAACGGGAGGAAAAGTGAAAACTCCACAAATAGGTGGAAATTAAACAGCACACTCCTGAGCAACCAACGGGTCCAAGAAGAAACCAAAAGGGGGATTAAAGGACACCTTAGAACACAATCTTCAACAAAGGAGCCAAGAACATACCAGGGAGAAAAGACAGTCTCTTCAGCAAGTGGTGCTGGGAAAGCTGGATGCTGTAAATCAATGGAGTAGAACATTCCCTCACACCACACACAAAAATAAACTCAAAATGGCTTAAAGATTTCAATATAAGACATGACACCGAAAAACTCCTAGAAGAGAACATAGGCAAAACATTCTCTGACATAAATTGTACCAATGTTTTCTTAGGTCAGTCTCCCAAGGCAAAAGAAATAAAAGCGAAAGTAAACAAATGGGACCTAATCAAACTTATAAGCTTTTGCACAGTAAAGGAAACTATAAACAAAATGAAAAGACAACCTACAGAATGGGAGAAAATATTTACAAGTGATGCGACCAACAAGGGCTTAATTTCCAAAATATACAAAACAGCTCCTACAGCTCGGTATCAAAAAAACCCACAAACAACCCAATCAAAAAATGAGCAGAAATAGACATTTCTCCAAAGAAGACATACAGATGGCCAACAGGCACATCAACAGATGCTCAACATCACTAATTACTAGAGAAATGCAAATCAAAACTATAATGAGGTATCACCTCACACTGGTCAGAATGGCCATCACCCAAAAGTCTACAAATGACAACTGCTGGAGCGGGTGTAGAGAAAAATGAACCCTTCTTCACTGTTGATGGGAATGTAAGTTGGTACAGCCACTATGGAGAACAGTATGGAGGTTCCTTAAAAAACTAAAAATAGAGCTACCACATGATCCAGCAATCCTACTCCTAGGCATATATGCAGAAAAGGCAAAAACTCTAATTCGAAAAGATACATGCACCCCAGTGTTCATAGCAGCACTATTTACAATAGCCAAGACATGGAAGCAACCTAAATGTCCATCGACAGATGAACGGATAAAGAAGATGTGGTATATGTATGCAATGGAATACCACTCAGCCATAAAAAGGATGAAATAATGCCATCTGCAGCAACATGGACGGACCTGGAGAGTATCGTACTAAGTGAAGAGAGTCAGACAGAGGAAGCCAAATATTATATGATATCACTTACACGTGGAATCTAAAAAAGATGATACAAATGAACTTATTTACAAAACAAACAGACTCACACACAAAGAAAACAAATTTATGGTTACTAAAGGGGAAAGCTGGGGGAAGGGATAAATTAGGAGTTTGGGATTAACAGATACCACTACTACATATCAATGTAAAATAGAGGGCTTCCCTGGTGGCACAGTGGTTAAGAATCCGCCTGCCAATGCAGGGGATACGGGTTTGAGCCCTGGTCCAGGAAGATCCCACATGCCGGGAAGCAACTAAGCCCGTGCGTCACAACTACTGAGCCTGCGCTCTAGAGCCCATGAGCCACAACTACTGAGCCCACGTGCCACAACTACTGAAGCCCGCGCACCTAGAGCCCATGCTCTGCAACAAGAGAAACCACCGCAGTGAGAAGCCCACACACCGTAACGAAGAGTAGCCCCTGCTCACCGCAACTAGAGAAAGCCCACACACAGCAATGAAGACCCAATGCAGCCAAAAATAAATCAATAAATTAAATAAAAAAAAAAATCCCACCAATTTTCTAAAAAATAAAATAAAATAGATAAACATGGTCCTACTATATAGCGCAGCGAACTACACTCAATACCTTATAATAACTTATAATGGAAAAGCATATGAAAAAGACTCTCTATATATATATATATTCTTACATATTCAGTTGCATCTATCTATCTATCTATCTGAATCACTTTGCTGTACACCAGAAACGAACACAATATTGTAAATCAACTTTACTTCAATTTAAAAAAAAAAAGAAAAAAAGGATATCTTAAAACAAATAAAAATGGAAAAGCAGTACTAAGAGGGAAGTTTAAGGACAACAGGTATATGAAAAGGTGTTCAACATCAGTGATCATCAGGGAAATGGAAATCAAAACTACAGTGAGATATACCCCCTCACACCTGTTAGGATGGCTATTGTCAAGAAGACATGAGATAAGCGTTGGTGAGGACTGGAGAAGAGGGAACCTTTGTATACCACTGGTGGGAATGGAAATTAGTATAGTCACATGGAAAGCAGTGTGGGAGTTCATAAAAAAATTAAAAATAGAACTACCATATGATCCCACTTCTGGGTATATATGTCTGAAGGAAACAAAGTCAGTATCATGAAGAGATCTCTGCAGCCCCGTGTGCATGGCCGCATTATTCACAATAGGTAAGATATGGAAGCAGCCTAAGTATCCGTCAATGGGTGAACGGATAAAGAAAATGTAGTATATAATATACAATGGGATAATATTCTGCTATAGAAACGAAAGAAGGAAATCCTGCCATTTGTGACAACATGGATGAACCTGGAGGAAGCCAGAGAAAGACAAATACTGTATGTCCTCACTTGGATGCAGAATCTAAAAAACAAGAAGTTGAACTCAAAGAAACAGAGAGCAGAATAGTGGTTCCCAGGGAGATGGGAGCAGAACTTTCATTTATAAGATGACTAGGTTCTGGGGATCTGACGTACAGCATGGTGATTATAGTTAATAATCCTGTGGTGTTACTTGAACTGTGGGAAGAGAGTAGAGCTTCAGTGTTCTCAGCACAAAGAACAAAAACAGGTTAAACTGGTTTGAGGTAAGGCAAACGCACGTCTCATTTATAATGTGTGCACACGCCATTTTGCTTCTGAGAAAGCCAACAGCAGTAATTTTGTAAAAGGATTTTAGGCCACTTTGAAAAGGCTGGATATTCTAACTAGAAAAATGAATAAATATCCAAACCACACAACATTTGAATGAATTTTGCTATTTAAAATAGGCCTGTTGGGCTTCCTTGGTGGCGGAGTGGTTGAGAGTCCGCCTGCCGATGCAGGAGACACGGGTTCGTGCCCCGGTCCAGGAAGATCCCACATGCCGCGGAGCAGCTGCGCCCGTGAGCCATGGCCGCTGAGCCTGTGTGTCCGGAGCCTGTGCTCCGCGACGGGAGAGGCCACAGCAGTGAGAGGCCCGTGTACCGAAAAAAAAAAAAAAAAATAGGCCTATTATTTCACTCTTCACTTCCAGGGATCAATTAGTAAATACTGAATACATTGCCATGCTCATAAGACACTGCTCCACATTATGCAGGATACAAAATGAGTAGGATGACGGTACATCCCAGTCACCGAGGACAATCCCAGGTCACACCTGTTGTCCCAACATACTAGCATCGTCCCCCTGCACTCTATAAAGAGTTCCCTGGTTTGGATGATACATTATACAGCCCTTCATTCATAATCACCAAAAACTGGAGACAGTTCTTTGACAGGTAAATGGATAAACAGACTCAAAAATAAATAAATAAAAATAAAATAAAATAAAAATTTTCTAAAAAATAAAATAAAAAAAAAAAAATAAAAAACAGACTCAAAAATAAAGAGGGAGGAACACAGCAATGAATCTCAAGTGCACTACGAAAAGCCAAAGAAGCCTGTCTAACAGGGCTGGTTACTGCATGACTCCAATTATATGACATTCTGGGAAAGGAAAAACTGTGAGGTCAGAATACAGACCAGGATACAAAGAATATTCTTGAAATAGTACAACAAAATCATTTACTAGTGTTAGAGAATTTCCCTAGAGATGCATAGAGTCACTATTTACAATCCCACTGCTCTGGTATTCATACCTGTCTGTGTAGCCTGTTGGTTTTAGAATGATGTCAGTGTCTTTGACGGTCTCTTTTTTCCAATAGGAATCCGAACTGTCATCCCAGCTAGAAAAAGAACTGCTCCTTAACTCCACTGGCTCGTCAAAGTACCTGTATGAGAGAGAGCAGAACAGTGACTTTGGAGGACCTGACCGATGTCCACTCACATCGGTGCATGGGGACCGCCCTTCCCGGCCTCTTCGGAGTTGGGGGCAGCCATGTGATCTGGCCAGTGCAACAGAAGCAGACATAAGGCGAGTCATTTCCAAGGCCTTTCAGGTGCCCAGTCTTCTCTTCCCTCGCCGCATGGAAGAGGTCGGGTTTTCCAGGTGCTTCAGCCTCGGGCAGGTGAAACCACCATCCACCTGGACAATCAAGATTCCACCAGAAGGGCAGGTAAGCTGGACAATCCCCTGTACCCTCAGCTGACTTTAGCGAATGAGAGACAAACCATCATTGTGTTAAGCCCTAAAGATTGGGGCGGGGGGGTGGGGGAGAGTATTTCTCACTGCAGTGTAACCTAGCTTATCCCAACAGCGCATGACGTCTTTGAGTGCTACCCCATTTGTGCTATAGGTTAGTCACAAATAATGCTTCGAGCCCATCCGAGGAGCTCTTTGTTGGCAATCCTGCCATGTCAGCCACTGTATAAGGCACCATCCCTAACAGCAAGCAGCCCTTAGTGTAAGTGACGCTGACGAGCCTCCTCCTGGAATCGCTGATCACGGGACCGCTGCCCCGAGATGCTCTTCAGTCTGGCTTGACGTGAGCTTTGTCTGTAAGCTTCTCAGGGGAGCTGCTGGCCTTCTGGGTGGGTTTACACTTTCATTAGCTGAGCGTCACTGAGCAGGGCATCGCTGAGAGAGCAAGGCTCAGGGACAGCTTTTGGTCCTGAGTGGTGGGAGAAAAACCTTTGACCAAGAGCAGCAGGGTTTGCCTGGAACAGGACAGAGATGGACAGGTGAGGCGGATGTGCCAGAGCCGCAGTGGAAAGTGACCACGTGCCACCTCAGAGTTCAGGACCGCTTAGGGTGGAAAACAACCCGGCCAGGCGTGCACTCCTTATAAAGGTGGTTCCCGAAGTTCAGAAGAGAGACACGGATCCCAATGCTTGGGTCTGAGGAAAGGAAGGATGATGGAAGAGGACACAGAGGCTTCAAAAATGTCACCAAGGTTTCTGCAGAGAGTAAGAACGGACGCACACAGGAAACAAGGTGAGGCCAAGCCCCGAGGGCATAAGGAGTTCATGAGCTAAGATGGGGGGGGCGGGGGAAAAGACTCAATATACTCTTTTATTCTCGCAGGAAAAAAACCAGAAAAAGGAGGGGGCATAAACCTGCCGTTTGAAGCAGATGGTATGACTTCATATGAATAATAGAAAAAAGGCAGAATTTCCAAGTGTGGTTTCTGCATTCTCTGGCAAGGAGGTCATTAAGAACAAAGCTTGTTACACTAGCCTTCTCTCCCCAGGAAGAAAAACATGCAGTGTTCAAAGAGTATCTGGATTTCAGCTAGAAACTGACCAGGCTCTCCCTGCAGCTGACCAGCGGATGAGCCCTGAGCCACTGGGCTCTGCTCAGAGGAACAGAGACAACCAATCCCTGTTCAGAGAAGAGACCAGAACAACGAAGAGGCTCAAAGTCACGTCTGAGAAAGAAGGTTTGAAAGATGTGAGCCACGTGTTGGCCTGGAAAGTTACCTTCAAATATTTGAGGGACATATTTCTAAGGGACCAAGTGAAAGAATTAGGACCGATTCAATAAGGAATTTTAAAACTACTTAATAAGCACCTATGAGGGGCCAGGCACTTGCTGGGTGAGGATACTGGGCAAGGAGACATAGTCAGACCCTGCCCTTATGAGGTTGACGGATCTGAGCTCAGAAACCCAGGGAGATATGTAAGCATAGGGCAGTGTTTCTCATGTAGCTGCTGTCGGACTGAAAGGCTGCCTGGAGGAGGAGGAGGGGGAGGAGGGGGAGGAGGGAGGGGAGGAGGGAGGGGAGGGGAGGAGGGAGGGGAGGGGAGGAGGGAGGGGAGGGAGGAGGGGGAGGTGGAGGAGGGGGGAGGTGGAGGAGGGGGGAGGAGGGGGAGGGGAGGAGGGGGATGGGGAGGAGGGGGGAGGGAGGAGAAGGAGGGAGGGAAGGGGGAGGAGGGGGAGGGAGGGGAAAGAGGGAGGGAAGGGGGAGGAGGGAGGGGGAGGAGGGAGGGGGAAGAGGGAGGGAATGGGGGAGAAGGGAGGGGAGGGGGAGGAGTGCTGAGGGGCTGTGGCATCTCTTGGAGGGCTCTGGGGTGGGGTGGGGGTGAGCACTGGATGGAAGTGGGTGGAACTTCCAGGCCCTTCACAACTCTGAGGCACTGGTACTCAGGACTTCTTGAATTTAGTATCACTCTAAGGGAATATTCTTCATTCTGATAAGCCAAAGTGCTTATCCTGGAATGTAGGGCCATCGGATTTTTTTTTTTTTTTTTTTAATGACTGGACAATTCACAAATCAGAAGGAGAGAGAAAGCCATTCTGCTAGGGTCCTACTGATTAGCAGGAGCCCGTTACGTCGTATTCTCTGCACTGCGGCGGGGAGGGTGCCCTTCCCACCATTCACCAGCGAGGCTCCCTGTGCTCCTACACGGTGTACACAGCGCGGGAGGGCCTCCCGATGCACCAGGGAGGATGCGGTGGAGGACGGGCATCCACCAATGGCTGTGGGGTACCTGTCTTTCCTCGGAAACACAACAGCTGCCCTGGATCTCCAAATCTTTATTGACTTTCTAATGTTTTGATTTCTAGATCCTTGTTCTTAATACATTTCATTTTTATTTTCACCCTCCCAGTCTGTCTTCACCCAACCTGAAAACATTCCTTACAATCCCTTGATAAGAGCACCCTAATAGCACATATCTGATTTACAGCTATAGACAGCTGTCTATTCCACTGAAGGCCACACTGGCTTTATAAGGCTGAACAAGTTGTTCTAGTTTCATTATTTGGTACTCAATATATAATTACATTGTTTATATCCTGGAAACAATGGAACTCAAAAAAACAAACAAACAAAAAAACAAACCCCCAAGATATGGTTGGTCTTATTTTTAACAGAAAACAGTACTCTTTCATAATTCATAATATTCAAGCTCTAATGGGCTAATGAATTATTTGGAAGCAATGAGAGCTCTTCATGGAATACGCCTGCTTTCCGAGAGTCCGTGTTTATTTGACTTCATTTGCCGAAGTAAGTATTGTTCTACCAATAGTGGCTACCGTAGGGAGGACCAGCAGAGGCGTTTACGTTCCCATTAGACAACCTGCAGGTGATGATAAACAACACGCCAAGGTCTCTGGCAGGAACCCAGTAAGTGCAGTCAACATAAAAACGCCATCTGGGGCTTCCCTGGTGGCGCAGTGGTTGAGAGTCTGCCTGCCGATGCAGGGGACACGGGTTCGTGTCCCGGTCTGGGAAGATCCCATATGCCGCGGAGTGGCTGGGCCCATGAGCCATGGCCGCTGAGCCTGTGCGTCTGGAGCCTGTGCTCCTCAACGGGAGAGGCCACAGCAGTGAGAGGCCCGCGTACCGCAAAAAAAAAAAAAAAAAAAAAACGCCATCTGCTCCCCGGTTTCAAACCGTAAATAATTGTTCCATAGCAACGAAGGCCTTCAGGGCTAAGTCTTTTGACTAAGCTTTTGGAGAGGGAGGCCAACAGGATTCCTAAAGCTCCCAATGGGCAGAGGAAGCCCCACAGGAGCAAGGCTCCCCAGTTGCCCCCCGGGGCCCGTCCTCACCCGCAGTCACCTCTCCTTCCAACCCTTGTGACCAAGCGGCACCACTCATGGAGCTGGAAACCTACTTCCTTTGCTTGCCTATGCTCTCCTCTGCATAGGAGTTGTAATGAGCCGTGAAACAATCAAAAAGGCTTCGTGGAGAAGCCGAGCAGGCGAGTGTAGACCCTGCACCACTGGGAGTTTTCTTGACCCGGACACATCCTCCTCTCATCTAGCGTGCACATCTGACACACATGCAGCCTTCAAATCAAGTCAGACATTTAATTTTAGCCTGTAGAAAATGTATTTAAATACTTTAAAAGGCATGATTTGGAAGTTACCTCTAAGTAACCTGAAACCCAGTATGTTATACAGGTTACTCACAGGCAGCAAACATCAAACCACCCCTGTCTCTGAAAGCACTGACAGGGAACATCTCTAAACTACTAACTTTTTTTTGGGTAAAATATCTGGACTTGAAGTAATTTGAAGCTATGCTAGCAGAATGATTTAAAGATAGTTCTCTGTGTTACAATTCCTTACCTATGAACTTTGGTAGGAGAATACAGAATTTCAGGATTAGATTCTAATTAGTTAACATATATTTATACCTGTTATGTATATGAAAACGCTTCAAGCCTGTATAATTGCCAGACAACAGTAATGCCCTTTGAGATGTGAGTGAGTGATGGCGTCTCCTTGTAAGGACCGCCCATTACTGATGGGCACACATTCAATTTCCCCGAACTCCAAACTTGAAGGTGGCCCTCAATGAGGTTAATTTAAGTATCTAACAATAGCAATTAAACGTTTAGACTGAGTCACACGTCTCCTGAACTGAGTTTCTATATAATAATAGCAGCTGAACATGACAGCACTATTTCCAGTGCTCTGTATTAACTCATTTAACCCTTGCACACCCTGAAAGGTTGGTACTGCTGGTGTCCCTAAGTTACAGATGAAGAAGCTGAAGCGCAGAGAGGTTACACAGCTCAGCCCAGATCACACAGTCAGTAAGTGGCAGGGCCAGGGTTCAAGTCCAGGTCGCCCAGCTTCCCAGCTGGTGCCCACCTCGTGATATCCCAAGTTTACTTGGTGCCTGTGAAGCAGGCCTCCCTGTGCTGATCAGGTTCTGGGAGGAACCGCACAGAGTGAGTCAATTCAAGTTAAACTTGTTTTCGGCCTCTGCAGGCGGCTTGAACCTGAACCACGGCCTCTCCATGGTCAGCTTCACGCTGGAGTTAGGCAACTTGTCCCCGTCGGATGGGGAGCGCTGAAGGACGGGACCTAGGCTTTATCGCGGGACACCCCTCTGAAAGCAGCAGTGTTTTACATTCATAAAAATGCACACACAAAGAGCATTTATTTAATAGTCTATCCTGCCAACTGGAGACTCCAGAAGCTGGTATCCTGAAAACAAAAGAAGCTGCTGAAGGCGCAGCTGTGAAATATTCCAACTGTTGGAATAAGACTGAACAGCTTAACATAGACCTTTGGGATTCTGCAGATTTCTCCAATTTCACATTCTAGATAAATACAACGTTCCCACCTCTAATTTTAACTCCGGGGTGCGGATTTTATTATCAAACATTTCAATATTAGCAAACATCATCCACTAAAGAGGGTTACCCTGATTTTTTTCCAAAGGACGTCCTTGACTCCAGCCAAAGCTTTTAAAAACAATGAAGTATACTGATTTGTGTTTGTTCCTAACGCAAATAAACTCGTGAGTCCATAGTGATCACTGCTTTTCACAAAGACACTTTAAAGGTGATTTCTACCAGGTTACCTTGAGCTGGAAGTAAAATGCAAGTCATCACTGTCGTCGCTATACTTTTTTCTTGGTTTCGCTGGGATTGGCGTTTCCTGTTCAATGGTCTGCAAATCTGAGGTCACTGAATGTGAAATACCACTTGAGAAAATAGAGAATAAGATGTAAAAGAATAATATTAGTTCACGAGGACACTTGTGTGTTCACCAAAGAACGAATCTTTTTTTTTGGCCTCGCCGCGCAGCTTGCGGGATCTTAGTTCCCTGACCGGGGATCGAACCGTGGGCCCCCAGCAGCGGAAGTGTGGAGTCTTAACCTCTGGACCGCCAGGGAATTCCCACGAATGTTTTAATTTACACTCTCAATAAAAATATACTTATTAGTGGGGTTAAAAACATGAGCAATAAAAAAATATTGTTTTGGTGTAAGCATTGAAAAATACTGGACTTTAGTGAGGCCTGTAACTAATTATACAAAATACAGTCACATATATCAGTTATGTTTATGGCATCCACTAAATGACAAGTCAGACCTATTTCCTTTTACCTAAGAATCAAATTTGGAATTTTTCATGCTATAGTGAACACCGCTGTCCCCCGGCTTCTGAGGGGGATTGCTTCCAGGACCCCAGCAGATAAAAAAACCCCACAGTATTCCTTTGTACTTTAAATCATCTCTAGATTACTAATAACACCTAAGACAATGTAAATGCTACGTAAATAATTGCAAATACAATGTAAATACTATGTAAATAGTTGCCCTTAAGAGTGGTATATGCAGTAAATTCAAGTTTTGCTTTTTAGAACTTTCTGGAATCCCCCCCCCCGCCCCCACCCCCGAAACATTTTCAATCCCCAGTTGGTTGAATCCGCAAATGCAGAACCTGTGGGTACAGAGGGCTGCAGGCGGACTGTATTAGAGAAAAGCAAAACAACTGAAGAAAGTGAGTAATGGGAAAACATTTCTGAAGTTGAAATTAACAAGGAAAATCCGTTCATGATTAGCAAACTAGTTTAAATTCTGAAATCCAAGAAAGCAGAGTCTTACATACCTTCTGCAGTTTCCAAATCCCATGCCAAGTCTCTCTGATTCCACCTTCTTTTTGCCACTCGTGTTCATCTTTTCATCTTTCTTCATTTGAATATTAAGATCCTTATAGGCTAACCGTAATGATGACACACTGCCAGAAAAACCAAATGCTCCTTAATTTAGCTTTAATTCTTGTTCTTGAGTTAAAATACGAAGAACATTAAACATATCACTCTACTTTTAGCTTCGTGCTGCTTTCCATAAATTAACGATTATGAAGGCAAGCTGGCCTTTTTTTGGGGTAAAGGTCTTTTTTGAGTAGATGCTCAAGAAACTCTGAATGAGTTTACAGATACTTTTTGGTTGCTGCTGGACTTACATTACTGTTCTAGTTTATATCACTTATTATCATGTCATAACATGATGTATACTGAAATTATTTCTCTGAAGGATAATAAAAAGCAGAATTTCTTACTTGGACCAATATTTTACTATACTTCAACATTACATATCAAAAGTACGAGGTTAGTCTCGTTGGTCTGCTCTGGTTTAAGATAAAAAATATATACAAATTTGACTTAACAAATAAATAAATTAAGAAGGGATTACTTCACTGCAAAAGGGTTCTTCAGTTTACAAGAAAATTTCCTGTAAGATCTCTTTATGTAATCAGGCTCTGAGAGCATTTAAAATGGAGTTATCTCCAGTAATACCACTTCTGGGCATATATTTGGAGAAAACCATAATTTGAAAAGATACATGCACCCCAACGTTCATTGCAGCACTATTTACAATAGCCAGGACATGGAAGCAACCTAAATGTCCATCAACAGAGGAATAGATAGAGAAGATGTATATATATACAATGGAATATTATTCAGCCATAAAAAAGAACAAAATAATGCCATTTGCAGCAACATGGATGGACCTAGAGATTGTCATACTGAGTGAAGTAAGTCAGACAGAGAAAGACAAATATATGATATAGCTTATACGTGGAATCTAAAAAAAGGGTATAAATGAACTTATCTACAAAACAGAAACAGAGTAACAAATGTAGAAAACAAACTTACGGTTACCAGGGTGTAAGGAGCAGGGAGGGATAAATTGGGAGACTGGGACTGACGTATACACACTACTATATATAAAATAGATAACGAATAAGGACCTACTGTAGAGCACAGGGAACTCTACTCAATACTCTGTAATGGCCTATATGGGAAAAGAATCTAAAGAAGAGTGGATAGATGTATACGTATAACTGATTCACTTTGCTGTACACTTGAAACTAACACAACATTGTAAACCAGCTACACTCCGATAAAAACTAAAAAGAAAAAAGAAAAAAAAAATTGGAGCTGTCATTCCTCAGCCAATAGTTTCCTCTGCACCACCAGTCAGATACTCATCACCTATCTCTCAAATATTTGTGACAAATAATGCACCCAGGTGAGAAATGACGAATAAAACACTGTCCCTTACTCTCAGATTTCCAAAAATGCTATAAATACTTAATTTTTCATAAAGAAAACCAGGCCTATATTAACAATTACAAGAGTAAATTATCATATTAGTAAAATAGCAACAAAATTTCAGGGCCTTGAAAAATGATATACCTACCTACCTTATCAGGATTTCTAAGCTATCATCCATTTAAAAAAATTGTGTAAAACGTCACGAATTCCTCATAAGAAAGGCACTGTATAAATTCCATAATAATATGAATACATTTCTCTGTAGTAAAAGGGAATGACGACAGAATTTCTTACTAGGAAAAAATCATCTTGCTTTTGCTGTGAGTCAAGCAGGATTTCTGTTTTGTTTTCATCTGGCAGGTGGTTTTCTTTACTATTATTCCTACAGATCAGGTAATGGTAACATACTCACTTTATTACTTGGAAAATATAATATACTCTTTCAAGTATAAATTTTGGAGGAAAACAATAGATCTGTTTAAAATCAGTAGAACTGTGATTTTCCTTCTTGGGGTACTTGACGTACGATTGGGTCTATCCTCCATTAAAAGTGTGCACTTTTAACAGCCGGACCCTGGAAGCACTAATGGAATAAGGAAGCCAGGACTCCAAGCTTCTCAGACCCGCAGAAGCCCTTCCGGTACCAGCTCGGCTTAGGGGAGGGCTGGCCAGACACTCAGGTCAGCAAGAGAGCAGCTCCAGCGGCACCACTGTATCTTCTTACTCTTTCTACCAACTGTGCACACAGACGCCTCCGAGGATGGGCCCAGAGACTGCCAGGCGAGGCTCAGGCTACTGCCTGCCTGGATAGTTTAGTTTCGCAGTCCGACAACACAAGAAACGATACCGCTCGTGAGAGCTGATTGAACTGAAATAACTTTATTTACAGCCGTTAAAAAAATGAACTTGCAGGGCTTCCCTGGTGGCGCAGTGGTTGAGAGTCCGCCTGCCGATGCAGGGGACACGGGTTCGTGCCCAGGTCCGGGAAGATCCCACATGCCGTGGAGCGCTGCGCCCGTGAGCTGTGGCCACTGAGCCTGCGTGTCCGGAGCCTGTGCTCCGCATCGGGAGAGGCCACAGCGGTGAGAGGCCCACGTACCGCAAAAAAAAAAAAAAAAAAAAAAAAAGAACTTGCAGAAGACTAACATAAAGCTTGGGCACTTCCTCATAGCTGGCACAGCGCTAGTTTGGTGAAGCTGAGCTGTGATGTGTCTGAGCGGCAGGACGGTGATTAGGGCATGGTGGTGCAGTTGTTCTGAACAAGGCCATGAAAGGGGTCAAACTAGGTTCCCAAGTCCAGTTCATAAATACCCCATGATCTGCATCTTTGCTTTTATGCTGTACTGAATGGTCCTAATGAAAGAGACACGGGGCTTCCCTGGTGGCGCAGTGGTTGAGAGTCTGCCTGCCGATGCAGGGAACACGGGTTCGTGCCCCGGTCCGGGAAGATCCCACATGCCGCGGAGCGGCTGGGCCCGTGAGCCATGGCCGCTGAGCCTGCGCGTCCGGAGCCTGTGCTCCACAAAGGGAGAGGCCACAACAGTGAGAGGCCCGGGTGCCATAAAAAAAACAAACAAACAAACAAAAAACAAAACGAAAGAGACACGTTAAGGCTGGTGTTGTTTCTATTTAGTAACACGCTAGTTTCCGTCCAACTGACCTACAGGAAGGGAGCTGCTGCTTCCTGTATTCCATGTCTCCTGTTCTGATCAGGTGGGGATTTCACACGTTCTCTGGGAAAACCTCACGCACAAGCAATCTGGACAGAGCCTGCTTCCAAACATACCCATATTTTTTTTAAACTATTTTCTTAAATTTATTTTATTTATTTATTTTTGGCTGCGTTGGGTCTTCGTTGCTGTGCGTGGGCTTTCTCTAGTTGTGGTAAGCGGGGGCTACTCTTCGTTGTGGTGTGCGGGCTTCTTATTGCGGTGGCTTCTCTTGTTGCGGAGCACGGGCTCTAGGCGCATGGGCTTCAGTAGTTGTGTCTCGCGGGCTCTAGAGCGCAGGCCCAGTAGTTGTGGCGCAGGGGCTTAGTTGCTCCGCGGCATGTGGGATCTTCCCGGACCAGGGCTTGAACCCGTGTCCACTGCACTGGCAGGTGAACTCCTAACCACTTCGCCACCAGGGAAGTCCCAAACATACTCAGATTGAACCTTCCCCCTTGCCCAGTGTCAAAAAGCCTAGCTAAGTCAGAGACATCAAAGTGAAGTCTGTGACAACTCAGAGTAAACCTCACAAAGAGCATTTCAAGTCACATTTTACCCAAATACAGTTTAGTGCTGCCCCCTAGGTTCTGTGAGTTAAAGGACAGTGAGGAATAAGTAGCAATTTCCAATTATCTGGCTTATGGTATGAAGGTCCTCTTAGCGCACTGTGAGCATCAATAGCAAGAAATGACACTGGTTGAGCACTTACTACGCGCCAGGCGCTGCCTGATGCACTTCAATGAGAATTAACTAAAGGAATCCGCAAAACAAGCTCATAAAGTATTGTCTTCATTAGGCAGCCCGTAGTAATTAACTCAAGCTAAAACAGATGCATGTGAAAATAAGAGAAAAGACCATATAAATAAAATAAACACGCATACAAAACAGGAGTCCAAGTCGCCTTTCCTCTCTTCTCTCCTTACCATCCTCTATGCCCACTCACGGGCACTTTCCAGATGGTCACGTGTCTCTTCTGTTCTCAACACAAACGAAAACCTCTCAGGAACCTTAAGTATCTACCTAAAACAAGTCTCCAGTCTGGCCTCCTGGCCTCCAGTTTTTTCCCGTTCCTTCTGTCCTGGATAACGCCACCAAACGCGCTTTCCAAAACACACCCCTTCTTCACAGCACTCCCCTCAGATGTGGTGTAAAACTGCCCGCCTGACTTCAGGGCAATCCCCAGCCATCATTCCAATGTCCCCAATCCAGGAAGGACCCCAGTGCCACCGTCTGGATTCCCTCTTCTTCATCCTCTTAGGCTCTTCCTTCTCCCCCGGCCCCGTGCCAAGTCTGACTCTGAGACTCCTTCAAGATCCAGCCTCAAAAGCTCTGCAGATGCCACCATACCCACAACCTTCCATCATACAATTAGAACTTAGTCACCAAGTTCCACGGGGCTTCACCTTATAAACACATTTTTTTCATTACAGAGATATAATTCACATACCATAAAATCCACCTTTCTAAAGTACACAATTCATATTGTTGAGCATATTCACAAGGCTGCCACCGTCAGCGCTATCTAATTCCAGAACATTTTCATCACCCCCAAAAGAAACCCCGCCCATTAGCAGTCACACCGCGTTCTCTCCCCTGCCCCCAGCCCCTGGCAACCACTAGTCTGCCTTCTGTCTCTGGATTTGCCTAATTTGGACATTCCATTTCTAAGGGATCATACAATATGCGGTCTTCTGTGGCCAGTTTCTTTGTTAGCATAAAAATTTTTAAGATTTATCCATGCTGCAGCACGTGTCAGTACTTTATTCCTTTTTATGGCCGAATATTTTATTGTATGGACATACACATTTTGTTTATCCATTCACTACTTGATGGACATTTGGGTTAGTTCTACTTTTTGGCTATAGGGATTAATGCTGCTATGAACACATGTACAAGTTCTGGTGTGGCTACACGGGCATATTTTAATTTCTCTGAGAAAATACTGAGGAGCGGATTGCTGGGTCATGTGGTAACTGCCACCAGCAAAGCACGAGGGCTCCAGTTTCTCTGCATTCTCGCCGACACTTGCTGTCTGTCTTCTTGATTACAGCTACCTTGAGTGAAGTGGCATCTCCCTGTGGCTCTGGCTTGCATTTCCCTGATGACGGACGATGCTGAGCGTCCTTCCTGCGTAAGTACCTCCTGAGCGCTTCTGTCTCTCCCTTCCCGCGACCCCATCCCAATCCTGTCTGCACAGCTTCAACCGGAAATGGCGACTGCCTCCTTCTCCCCTGGTCTCTCCCCTTCTAATCTACACGTCCATGCAGTTTTCGTTATCATAAAACTGAATTTTGCATTATCCTCCTCACACACATATGTAAGAATAAATGGCATTTGGAAAGCATATCTCAGAAACATGTTACTATGACCCAATCAAACTTACATCGATTCTTCCTTAGGTGCCGCCCTGGCCAGAAGGTCTTCCTGTTCCTTCATTTTATCTACGGCTTGGGCTTGTTTTTCAATTTCATTAAAGCACGTATTCGTCAGTTTCTGGGCTCCCAAACTTCCTTTTTTGGCCCCAAGCTAGAAGATACAGTATAAGATTACATTCTACCCAAACTGTTTGAAAACGTTTGCAACAAAAGCTAACATTTATCGAGGGTTACTTGGTCCTCACGACTCTATGAGGCCGGCACTGTCTCCATCCCCGGGTGATGGATGAGGACCTGAAGCTCCTGCCAGTTAAGTGACTCAACCAAGATCCCACAGCCGGCAAGTGATGAGGTCGGGACTCAAAGCCCGCACCTGCCTCCAGAGCAGGGGCTCTGCAAGGAATCACGGCATCGCAACATTCAACCAATGACAACCCGCCCAGCCTCACCAGACAGCACTGCTTTTAGAACCGTAACCATGACAGAAACTCCCAGGGAGCCTCTGTTGATTTTTTTCAGAATTTTGTCATTGACAGAGAAATGTTAAACACTCATTGCAGAAAATCTTCACTAAGTATAACATCCCCTCATTGAACAAAATAAGCTTTTTTATCAAAGCCACATTCATTATGATATGGCTCAAAATAAAAGGAAAATGACAAAGGTGGCTTTTCTGAGTGCATGAGCCATTTTAGAGCTGAACTACCAGATATTTTATACATAATACTCACTCCTCTTTTAGCGTGATTTGGTTTCTTTTTTATGATAGAGGAAACCTCTGTCAAAAAATAAAAAGTAGAAAGTCAGACCAATGGAAATATATAATTTCAGTGTATTTTTTAAAATTCTAAGATACTATATTTTATTATTTAAGCGACTATAACATTTTCCACGTTAGTTTGTCATCCAGAAGTATACAAGTGTGCTTTACATGAACAGAGCTTTATCAAAACAGAGTCCTCAGTATTTCCACGTAGTATCCAAACTCAGAGATTACATATGTTTTGGGGACACCACACTGAAGAGAAGTAAAGAGACTGAGTTTGCCCCATTCACGTTTTTCTTCAGGAGCATTTCATATTACATTAGAACAAACCCTCCTATTAATCTCTACTCTTCAAAACATTTCAAAATTGTTTTAAAGCAGAAAGTTAGCCAGGCATTATGCATGCAACTAAAGCAGTGAAGCACTTTCTACTCTGATTTACGTTATCATATCAACCAATAAGAAATATAAAACACTCTATTATTTTGGTAGCACTACATTCTAAATTGCAGAAAAATATATGATGCTTTTAGATAACGTTTCTTAAAAATTGTTTTCTGGGTAAATTTTAATCATAGATTACATATTCTGTGTTTAGAACTATGTAAAAGAGACCCAGTAAGAATAAAAACTATTTTCTTACAAAGTGAGAATGTGCTTTAACAGGAAAAAGATAGCATAAAACCACAAACAACAAAGATTGAAACTTTTAGTCCTAATGAGGGAATAAACTCACTACATTTCAAGTATAAAAAAGCCATCCATGGAAATTCTCCTTTTCATCACTTTCTTTTAGATTTGTACTGCGGTAGTCACATAGTCTGCCCCCAGTCTCCTACACGTCTATTATAAATACATGACGAAAACATCTGGAACATTTCTAATAGTTTAGTTATTTTTCACCAGAGCAGCTGCTTTCCAATTAATAATACAGTGTAATATGCACTAATTTCAGATTGTATTTCCCCGATAATGAGAAATTAGAAATTAGGTTCACCTACAATAAAATCAGAAAGACAAGAAAATGCTAAGAGTTCTTGAGTAGCTAGGAATGACTTGGCTGCTCTGACCTCTGCTTATGCTGGGACACAAACCAGCAAATCAAAAGCGTCCAGAGCAACCTTCGCCGGGTACAGAGGCTGCTGCATTTCACAGTCTTCAAGCCGGCCGGAACAGAACAGCATTTTTGCTTAAATAAATCTCATTACATTTGAAGTTCTAGGCAGAATGTAAAGGCAGGATTCATTACTTTCTTAGTCAATCTCACTCTCTAAATCCCAATATAGGGTAACACATACCACCTAGAGCAGCCTTTGTTGGTGCATTAAGACCTTCCACACTTGGTCCTTGTTCTGGTCCACCTGAAAGTTGAAAATATTGATATTAACGCAGAATATAGATTCATCAAATGTGCTTTTGAATATATAATATACTCAACTTGCTCAGTACTACGAATCTTATCCAATTCTGTCAATGACTGTCTTTTCTTTTTAGCTCCATATTCAATTTTATCATTTTAAGAATTTTAATTTAAAAGTCCATTAAAACAGAAGTATATTTTGTATCCAGTTGCTTTGTAGAATAAAAATGTTATTGGTCTCCCTAATTAATATCACTTGGAATTCTACCTTATGGTCCAGTGTTTTATTTTACTTTATTTATTTATTTATTTATTTGGTTGTGATGGGTCTTACTTGTGGCATGTAGGCTCCTTAGGTGTGGCATGAGACCTCTTAGTTGAGGCATGCATGTGGGATCTACTTCCCTGACCAGGGATGGAACCCGGGCCCTCTGCATTGGGAGCACGGAGTCTTAGCCACTGTGTCACCAGGGAAGTCCCGTGGACTGGTGTTTTAAAGTAAACTCTTCTGAGGGACTTCCTTGGTGGTCCAGTAGTTAAGAATCCGCCTCCGGTTTGCAGGGCAGAAATAGAGACACAGATGTAGAGAACAAACGTATGGACACCAAGGGGGGAAAGTGGCGG
Source organism: Phocoena sinus (assembly GCF_008692025.1). Taxonomy (NCBI): domain Eukaryota; kingdom Metazoa; phylum Chordata; class Mammalia; order Artiodactyla; family Phocoenidae; genus Phocoena; species Phocoena sinus. Next base: position 6,457,599 of record NC_045772.1, on the reverse strand, counting down.
GCCAGGGGGTGGTGGTGGTGGTGGGATGAACTGGGAGATTGGGATTGACATGTATACACTAATATGTATAAAATGGATGACTAACAAGAACCTGCTGTATAAAAAAATAAATAAAATTCAAAAACAACAAAAAAGAAAAAGAATCCGCCTGCCAATGCAGGGGACACGGGTTCGAGCCTGGTCTGGGAAGATCCCACGTGCCACGGAGCAACTAAGCCCATGCACCTGCGCTCTAGAGCCCGCGAGCCACAACTACTGAGCCCGAGTGCCACAACTACTGAGCCCATGCTCCGCAACAAGAGAAGCCACCGCAATGAGAAGCCCGCGCACCGCAACGAAGAGTAGCCCCCGCTCGCTGCAACTAGAGAAAGCCTGCGCGCAGCAACAAAAACCCAACGCAGCCAAAAATAAATAAATTAGTTAATTAATTTTAAAAAATGCTTTATAAAGTAAACTGTTCTGAGATACCAAGTACATATGTGGACCATACACCCAATATATGTTAACATTTGGAAATTCTAATACCAATTATATCAGTGATAGAAACCTAAATTTTCAGTTGCCAAGAAATCTGCTCTGTTTGCTAGTTGATCTAAAAAAAAAAGATTCTGGTTAGGAACTCTGGTAAAATTTTTATTTTAAAAATGTTAATTTAATTTTACTTATTACGTTAAAAATGGATAAACAACATGTAATATATCCATGCAGTGGACTATTATTTGGCCATAAAAAGAAATGAAATACTGATACATGCTACAACACGGATGAACCTTGAAAACATTATGCTAAGCACAAGAAGCCCGTCACAACAGACCACGCAGAGTATGATTCCATACGTATGAAACGTCCAGACTAGGCGGAGCCTTAGAGACAGAAAGCAGGCTAGTGGCTGCCAGGGGCTGGGACAAGGAGAGAATGGAGAGTGACTATTAATGGGTAGGGGTTTCTCTCTGGGCTGCTGAAAATGTTCTGAAATTAGATAGTACTGATGGTAGCACAACCTTGTGAATATACTAGAAACCACTGAATTGCATACTTTCAAGGGTGAATATTATGGCGTGCAAATTATATCTCAATAAAGCTATTCTAAAAAAGAGAGCAGGCCCAACAGTGGTTTAGAGTAAACTCAAGTGTTTTATTTTTACACATTTTTTAAAAGATAAACTCTAGTTAAGGCATTTAAATAGGCAATAGCAGAATGAGTGAGAATAATGCCAATTTGTAGAAAGAGAACTGATTCTACATTTATTGATTACTTACTCTGGGCTAGGAACTGCTCCGGGCACTGTAGGAACAGCAGTGAATAACAACACAGAAGCAGAGCGTTGCAGGCCCCATATTCTATTTCTTAAAATTCTTTTGTTCTCTCATTTTCACTGCGTGACCCTTACATTTAGTTGAGACTGTACCTTGCACCCGATGCTAACACATGAAATTCTGGGTTAAGTCTTGAGACGACAAGCCTCCCTAACTAACCACAGCTTAAGAAAAGTTCTAGATGGAGAATAGAGAGGAAAGTGTTGTTGCAGGTGCAGAAGGAGGCAGGATTCCAAACAGTAAAACCTTTTAGGGGAAATTCATCAGCTAGGGACACAGCTTCTGAGAGATTTCCAAGAAAACACCTTGGTCTGCATTCAGTTCCCTTAGCTTTCTGTTAGTAAACAAACGGAGACATCTGAACTTCAGAGGTTACTAAACCTCCCGTGGCAGGTAACCTTCAATCTCAGAAGGTGTTTTATACTAATAAATTGTAAGAGTTAGAATATTCACATTAGGGGGCTTCCCTGATGGTGCAGTGGTTAGGAATCCATCTGCCAATGCAGGGGACACAGGTTCGACACCTGGTCCGGGAAGATCCCACGTGCCGTGGAGCAACTAAGCCCGTGCGCCACAACTAGTGAGCCTGCAAGCCACAACTACTGAAGCCTGGGAGCCACAACTACTGAGCCTTTGCTCTAGAGCCCGTGTGCCACAACTACTGAGCCTGCGTGACACAACTACTGAAGTCCGCGTGCCTAGAGCCAGTGCTCCACAACAAGAGAAGCCACCGCAATGAGAAGCCCGCGCACTGCAACGAAGAGCAGCCCCCACTCGCTGCAACTAGAGAGAGCCCGCGCGCAGCAACGAAGACCCAATGCAGCCAAAAATAAATAAAATTAAATTAAATTAAAAAAATCCCAAAACTGTAGCAAGTTGAAAGTAAAAATCCTCAGTAATTTTATTCTCCAGTGAACAATTCGGTGTTAACTGTGTGCGTGATTTGGGTTCTCTTTTTTATAAAAATGAGATAATATTCTGTGTTCAGTAATCTTTTCTCCCCACTTTATAACTGACCATGGGCATCTTTCCCTAGCAAATGCAAGATTCTTATTTTCTAGTAGTTCCACAGATGCCAGTGAAGCACAGGACAGCACTACAGGGCGGGTCTCAGCACTACCTTCATTGTTTGCTGGAGGAGCGTCCACGTTCCCTGGTGTTAAAGAAGATGGTTCTGGTTGTCCTGAAGTCCACCCTGTGCCGCTCACCTGAAGCAAGTGGAGAAAAGTCGTTACCAGCTAAGCAAGAAAAGTCATAAAAAACAAATAACAGGGGAAAAACCTAGTAATTTAAACAGTCACCTTCCTACCTGGATTAGTGGGAAGGAAGGATAAGATATTAAAATATACCTGTTCTTAAGTCTCTGTTTCCATGCTCGAATTCCTTATTTCTCCTTTTCTTTAAATAAAAATTTTATTACGCAATAATTTCAGACTTACACAAAAGCTGCAAAGATAAAAGCTTCTATAGACTCTTCACCCAGCTTCCTCTGATGTTAAAATACCCAGGGTACATTTGTCAAAGCGAAGAGTCGTCACTGGTACAGTATTCGCTAAACTCCAGACTTTACTTGGGTTTCACCAATTTTCCCACCAGTGTCTCTTTTCTGTTCCAGAACCCAGCCAGGACCCCAGGCTGCATTCGTCACGTCTCCTCAGTCTGCTCTGCTTTGTGACAGTTTCTCAGTTTTTCCTTGTTTTTCAGGACCTTGAAACTTTTGAAGGGTACTGATAGGTATTTTGTAGAATGCCCCTCACTTTGAGTTTGTCTGATGTTTTCTTATGATTAGACTAGGTCTGGGGGAGGAACAGCAGAGAGGACGTGCCCCCTCAGTGCCTCATGTCAACACGACTGTGCACTAGTGATGCCAATCTTTTTCACTTGGTTAGGTTGGCGCCTGGCAGTCTTTTCCCTGTAAAGTTACCGGTTCCCCCTTTCCATCCTCTAGGCCTGGGAAGCGTCACTAAGTCCAGTCCACATGCAAGGGGAGGGGGGTTAAGCCCCACCTCCAGAAGGGTGGAGAGGTATATGCATGATTTGGAATCTTCTGTAAGGAAGACTGTCCTTTCCCTCCATTTCTTTATGCAATCATCCATTTATATTAGTATGGATATTTATTTATTCTTTGGATTATAGTCCAATACTATCATTATTTTGTTGTTCAAATCGTTCCAGCTCTGACCACTGGCACCTCTTCCAGTTTGGTTCCTGAGTCCTTCAGACATGTCCTCGTCCACTCCCCCTGCCCGGCCTCCTAGCACTTCCTTTCTTCTAGCACCATAGGGCGCTCCAGGCTTATCTGCCGCAGCAGCCCCAGTCCTAGAATCGGCCATCTCTCCAAAGGCAGCCCTGGGTCCTTCCACTGGAAAACAGCATTTAGAAACCAAGGTGTGGGTGCTGGGTGTGCCTGTTGTCCTGGGGTGTCACTGTCTCTAGGCCTCTCAGTGGACAGAGCTAGGTCATATATCTGTGTGTACTAACCCGTGTGTACACACGTATCTGCAATTGGTTCTCCATCGTGTGTGTGTGTGTGTGTGTGTGTGTGTGCGCACATATAGATATATAAAGACAGAGAGACACTAAAATAAACATGAATTCATACTAATATCTCCAACTCTAATCCACACCAAACCGTTCATCTCTCTCCTCTCTTCAGCCCGTCATCTCTATTGCTAACATTTCTCAGCTACTAATCATGGATATTCTGTATCTACACCAAACCGCTCATCTCTCTCCTCTCTTCAGCCCGTCATCTCTATTGCTAACATTTCTCAGCTACTAATCATGGATATTCTGTATCTACACCAAACCGTTCATCTCTCTCCTCTTTTCAGCCCGTCATCTCTATTGCTAACATTTCTCAGCTACTAATCATGGATATTCTGTATCTACACCAAACTGCTCATCTCTCTCCTCTTTTCAGCCCGTCATCTCTATTGCTAACATTTCTCAGCTACTAATCATGGATATTCTGTATCTAGTTCCATATTAAACAGTAGCAGCAGATCACGACAGCACACGCTTCTCTTTTGTTTTCTGTTCCCATCTTTTTTGATAACTATTTCTGGTAACTACTGATTCTGTCAAAGATAACATGTACATAATGTGCAAATTATAATAGCAAAAAAAAAACCAAGGTTTAGCAATGTATACAACTTTACATAATTTTTCTTGAAAATCAGTTGAAGGACTGAGTAGCAGTTAAGCAAACGGTGGCCCCTCCCCATCGGGACTGGAAGATGCAGGGCAGCTAACAGAACATCTGGGGCTATAAGCCAGGGATCGCGTACATTTCCTTAAAGGACCAGTTAGTAAATACTTTAGGCTTTGCAGGCCTCATGTTCCCTGATCTAAGCGATTTGGGGAAAATGCACAGAGGGACCATGGATTGTTGTTACTACTCCTATCAGAATACGAAGATGAGGTTAATGAAACGGCACTTGTTGAAGGCTTCCTCTGCACTGGGTACCAGCTACTTTTATCTGTGTTAATTCATTCTCACAATAGCCTTGAGATATGTTCTACGTACACAGCTAAATAGGGACAATGAGATTCAAACCGCTCTTAAAATCTGGGTTAAAAAAACAACAACAACGGGCTTCCCCGGTGGCGCAGTGATTGAGAGTCCGCCTGCCGACGCAGGGGACACGGGTTCGTGCCCCGGTCCGGGAAGATCCCACATGCCGCGGAGCTGCTGGGCCCGTGAGCCACGGCCGCTGAGCCTGCGCGTCCGGAGCCTATGCTCCTCAATGGGAGAAGCCACAACAGTGAGAGGCCTGTGTACTGCAAAAAAAAACAAACAAAAAAAAAAACAAAAAACCCCCCAAAAAACTGTCTTCATTCTTTGTCAGTTCCAAAGCTCTGAACTGCACTGGGGAGACCCCTAGTAAGACGTCCTCAAGCCTCCCTCGAAGCTGGGTATAGGGCATGGGACTGAATTCTAGCCAGCAGGCTATGAGCAGAAGTGACATGTGCTACCTCTAGATTGTAAAAGGATGGGGCACTTGCTTTCCCGAATGTCCGTCCTCCTCCCGCTGGCTGGGAAAGGTCATGAACTGGAGCAGCCACTCTGCACCCTGAGGGAGGAGCCACACAATGAGAAGAGCAAAATCCATACCCTGGTCAGCCCTGGACGGCCCACCTCTGCACTGCTGGTGGGAAATTAACTCCTACCTTATTCCAGGCCTGACTGTATTTCAGGGCTGTTTGCTACAGCAGCTTAGCCTATATCCTAACTGAAACATTTTAAATATATGCCCTTTATAACTTTACTGTTGATAACTTTAGTTATGCCTTAGAAGCACACATGAAAATTATGTGAAGTGTAACACATACCTCAGGAGAAGCATGAGAGGCAAAAAAATCTTCCTCCTTTGGTGGAGGGGACAAAGGTGGTACCACACAGCTATCAAGCCACAGCTGGAACAAAAACACATGCAGCGCTCAGCATTTCACTTGCTTCAAAGTGTTTGTTTAATGCTCTTCACTCCCTTTCTGGAGGCCTGTCTGCTAAAGATTTGTACTTTCCATTATTATAAAGTCAGGGCCCCTGAGCACATTTTAGTAACACATCAATCCAGTAACTTCTGCCACCAGACCCTGTGGAAGACAGTCGCCAGCTCCCCAAGCCATTTCCGGAAAGGAAAGAGCCAGGGCTTCACGTCTAAGGGAAGGTTCCAAAGTACAGTCAACCCCCATCATTTGTGGATTCCACGTCTGCGAATCTGTCTACACGCTACAATTGACCTGTGACCCCAAATCTGCCGTCCTGCACGGACACACGCAGAGCAGCAGAGAGTCTGTCACCCCAGGTGCACGTCCCCAGCTGAGGTGGAACAAGGCGACGCTCTGCTTCCTTGTTTCGGCTCTTGCTGTAAACACGGGTCCCTTTTATGGGCTGTTTACTGACACGCTTTCCACATTTTTGTGCTTTTTGTTGGTGGACCCATTGTTTACAATGGTCTCGAGCACGGTGCTGAAGTGCCACCTCGCGTTCCTAAGCACAGGGATGCAGTTAGCTGAGTGTCATTCAGCTCGAGCCACGATGCCCTTGGCCGCCAGCTCAGTGTCAGTGAGTCAACAATATACACTAAAGAAGGTGTCTTTAAACAGAAACACAGGTAAAATAAGGTTAGTGCTGATCAGCTGACAAAGGTGATGCTGCAGGACTCCCGTGCAGTGTTCAAAGCAAACTTACCAAGCAGGACCGTGAATAGTAAGAATCCACTACACGCTGTTTCCTTGTAAGAGAAGCCGGCTAGCGAGTTTTACTGTTTGGGGTAAGAACTACTTTTTCTACTGAAACAAATGTTCCTCTGAAGGAGACCCCCCCCCCCCACAACCCGCTGTGCTTACGTCAGTGCCATGCTTCCGGGTTGCCTGGGAGGCCAGCACCTTGATTCTCTCCCTATAAAGCTGGGCAGCGCGACTGTTGTACTTGGCATTGGTGTCGTTGGTGTCACACCCGTGTTGATGGAAAAAGGAAGACTGCAAAGGAAAGTATGCGGGTTAACAGCATCGCTGCATTAAATCTAACGTGGTGATCAAAAACGTTACTGCATGCTATGAAGGATTCTTTTGAAAATACTAGTGAAAACCAAAATAATTTAAACCATGAAAAATTTTTATAAAATTTTTCCTTGTAAAAGGGGTAATACCTTCCACAGATGTAACATTAACATTCTGGTAAAAGTGGACATGAGATGTGCCTCCCAAGACAAAATAACTGGCCCTTCCTTGCTCCACTAAGCCACCTCCTGCTCCACTAAGCCACCTCCATCATCCGGAGTGCTATTTGGGGGGACGCTTTCCACTTGGGACTACTTTTAATTTGAGGAACCCACTTTAGTGTAGATTCCACTAAACTGGAATTTTTTTTCTTTGTATCTATATGAGATGATTTTTTGTTTTTGGCTCTGCTGTGCAGCGTGCGGGATCTCAGTTCACCCATCAGGGACTGAACCCGGGTCACAGCAGTGAAAGCCCGGGATCCTAACCACTAGGCCACCAGGGGGCTCCCTACATTGGAATTTTTGACAAGTCAGGAGCCATGCTAACCTTCTCCTTGTCGAGCACTATTTCTTCATCAGCGGAGACCACAGCATAGGCAAGGTGATGAAACAGATGTTTAGACAATTAGAGGACACTGCTTTCAACCACCTCTGATCTATGTACAGACAATGAATTACAGTATTCATATCTTAATTGAAGCAGGTGTTCTAAAAGCCTGCATGAGGGATCCTCTTATTAACTCAATGGGATGTGTAACGGTACGGAGCACCCACATGTACTAGGTCTTGTCTGGTCCTTTGTGGGCACCATTCCGTCAAATCCTCGTGGCCAGACTCTCAGGGAAACTGAAGCAGAGAGTTTCAACAACTTGCTCAATGTCACACAGACAAGCGAGGGGCAGAGCTGGCACTCAAACCCAAGCAGGATGGTTCCAATCCCACTGCTTGAGCTCAAGGACCACTGACTGACCTGCCTCACCCCATCTGCCCCATCTCCACTGGCTGAGACGAGGAAGCTGCTCTCTGGAGTTGGTGGGGGACTCTGCAGCCTAGGAAGGTTTAGTAACAAGGACAGATACTATCAAACCCACAGTATTAAGTTGAGGAACAAGTTTGCGGACATAATGAAAATGGGTATGGGTTTCTAATAACATGCTTGAAATACTTAAGGCACGCATTCTCAACAGGGGCAAAAATGGTTTCCTGGAAAGTGGAAAAAAAAAATCTTAGTTATTACAATGGTTTGTAGCCTTCCAAAGATCACCCTTACCTGACAAAATCATATTCCTTAGTATTTAATTTCTCTCACTAGGGAAAACTAAATCCAACTTAGATTTAAAATAAGTTCATCTATTAATTCAATTTTCCTGCTTAAGGAACAATAATGAAAAAACGCTGAGATACGCTGGTCCAGGGGAGTCTGGGTATTCTGAAGACTACTATTTTAGATTTACTGTTTTAATTTTAAATATTTAATTGATGCTAGACATAATTTTTATTTGAAATGTAGACAAATTTGATTTCCAATACTTTGCATGTTTAATGGTATGTCTAAGGGAATTCTATTTACTCAACCTATATCATTTTGGCATACCATTATAAAAACACGATGGTATTTTATATAAAGGATGATTTTGCTGGCTAGATTTATAAGGCTGACAGTTTAGCGTTTTAGAAATCAGATATACTGAATTTGTAAATGAAGTTTAAAATGTGTGAGGATCCTTAACTAGGTTTGTAAATGGGGTTAAGGAAATTTGCTCTTTTAAAATTATAAATTAATTGAACACTTAAAAAGTTATTTTTTAACACAGCAATTACTAAGTTTATAAATTGATACATGATACTTATAAACTGTAATTGAAGATTTGGAAAACACGTTCTTTAATCTGTAGATTTAATAAATTAAATAAAATTCAGGTAAAAGAAGCTAGAAGCATTCCATCTGAGTACAAAAGTCACCCTCAGATACTAAAGAACTGTATTATCACAAAGAAGTCTCCCAATTCCTCTATGCCATCACTTCCTGGTTTAATTTTCTTCAAATCACTTATCACCACCTTTTACTTTGTTTATTTACTGCTTTACTTGCTCTCTGTCTCTGCCTGTAAGGGCGGGGTCTCATCTGTCTTGTTCATCACTGTATCCTAGCCCAGAGCTTCGTGTTTATTAGGTTTTGAATAGATTTCTGGATAAACAAGCGAGCTGGGTCGTCCAGCTCCTAAGCCCATGTCTTCGCGAGGTCCGACAGGGCCTCCCAAACTCTTACATGGAAACGTTAAACTTCTTCACTAGTGCAACACATATTTATACAAGAAGAAAACGACAAGTCTGAAATGAACTTACTGCATTAGCATTTCCTCCAACTTGCATGCATCGCAATTGAAACCAAGACCAGTTAGAATCCAACTCTGTAGATCTAAATGGAGAAAATATTCTTAAATGTTAATACTGTTCTTCCCCGTAATCAAGCCACTAAACTTCTGAGGATAAGCCTTCCTCGATCTTCCAGATCCTGAAGAATCCTAAGTTTGTGTTAACAGTGACACATGCTTCCAGGGTGCTAGGGCTCCAGGGTGCACACTAGATGGTACAAGCCACTCCTGGCCCCTCTCACCCTTCCTAGAAGCCACGCCTCCAAAAAATAGACGTACTGTTTGGATTTTTTTCAGGTTGGCTATCGATTTGCCCAGTGTGACCCCTAACAGGAGCCTGGAGGGTGCTCACAGTCTTATCATCAAGTAGAAGGGAGTCTCAACATCACTCAACATCACCACCATCAGGGAGCGGAGAAAACTCAGGTTTTAATGCTGCTTAAGTGAAAACTGCAAGGGCCTCCTATCCCCCACCAACACCTTATGCCCTACTTATCTATAATCTAAGATCAAATCAGAGCAAGAAAAAGGCAGTAATTGTAGTCCCTAACAAAAATAATTCACCAAGTGATCACCGTAAAGCAAGATATGACTGCGCGACAATATTAGAAATCTTTCTATTGAATCCACAGACATGAGCAAAAGGCAAGGCTAACCCATATTCAACACTAGATTGTCCCACACTAACTGGAAAGGAATGTGGACATTTTAAAATGGGTATAGGTTGGGCTTCCCTGGTGGCGCAGTGGTTGAGAGTCTGCCTGCCGATGCAGGAGACACGGGTTCGTGCCCCGGTCCGGGAGGATCCCACATGCCGCGGAGCGGCTGGGCCCGTGAGCCATGGCCGCTGAGCCTGCGCGTCCGGAGCCTGTGCTCCGCAACGGGAGAGGCCACAGCAGCAAGAGGCCCACGTACCGCAAAAAAAAAAAAAATCTCTTTTTAGAATTTGATTACCAAGCAAGGTGACTAAGTTACGTATCTTGCTCTGAAATCCTTTCCCTGAAAGATCTTGCTTAGCCACATTTCCAAGTTGAGTTAGGTGCCATCCCCACCCCCCTTGGTCACAGGGTGGCAGCTCACAGCACAGTCTCTGGAGGCAGCCTGAAAGTGCAAATCTCAACTCTGCCATTACGGGTTGTACGGCCTTGGAGAAATTACTTAACCTCTCTGCACCTTACTTTCCTCATCTGTAAAGTAGGGATAATTACAGTATTATCCATTTTGCTCTCACAGAAATTAAATAAGCTAATATCTGAAAGGTGCCTGGCTCACGGTAAACACCACATGGCTAAAATTCTCATCAACACCACCATTATCATCATCGTGGTGACGCCGCCACACTGTTATAAGCGGCAAGCTCCAGAGGACAGGATGTCCCACATTTTCCTCTCAACTCCTAGCACAGGAACATAATAGGTACCTGAATGTGGGCCGACTTTAAACATTTTTTTTTTTTTTTTTGCGGTACGCAGGCCTCTCACCGTTGTGGCCTCTCCTGTTGCGGAGCACAGGCTCCAGACGCGCAGGCCCAGCGGCCATGGCTCACGGGCCCAGCCGCTCCGCGGCATGTGGGATCCTCCCGGACCAGGGAACGAACCCGCATTCCCAGCATCGGCAGGCGGACTCTCAACCACTGCGCCACCAGGGAAGCCCCAACATTTTTAAAAGTCCTAAAATTGAGGATATGCATACTCAAATTTGCTAATCTGCCTTACAACATTTTTAAAATTAATTTTTACTGGAATATAGTTTCTTTACAATGCTGTGTTAGTTCCTACTGTACAGTAAAGTGAATCAGCTATTCGTATACATATATCACCTTTTTAAAAAAATTTTATTTATTTATTTATTTATTTATTTTTGACTGCGTTGGGTCTTCGTTGCTGCACGGGGGCTTTCTCTAGTCGTGGTGAGCAGGGCTACTCTTCGTTGCAGTGCGTGGGCTTCTCACTGCCATGGCTTCTCTTGTTGCGGAGCACGGGCTCTAGGCGCGCAGGCTTCAGTAGTTGTGGTACGTGGGCTCAGTAGTTGTGGCACACGGGCTTACTTGCTCCGTGGAATGTGGGCTCTTCCCGGACCAGGGCTCGAACCCGTGTCCCCTGCATTGGCAGGCGGATTCTTAACCATTGCGCCACCAGGGAAGTCCCCGTGTGTCTTTCTGAATTATGGTTTTCTCTGGGTATATGCTCAGCAGTGGGATTGTTGGGTCACATGTTAATTCTATTTTTAGTTGTTTTTTTTTTTTTTTGGTGGTACGCGGGCCTCTCACTGTTGCTAGGGAGCATTGGTGCATTGGTATTTATTTAAAATAAATAAATAAATAAATTTATTAAAAAAATACAAAACGAAAATAACAAGCTGGGCTCTGGCCACATGCCAGGATTCATGTGAGTTCATTTGCTCACTCCTCCCAAAGCCCTAAGATGAGTATAAGCCTTCTCATCTCTACTTTTAAGGGAAGGAAACTGAGACACAGAGAGGTAAGGAGCATGCTCACCTTACCAACAGCGAGGGATGGCAACGGGATTCAGACCCCCAGCAGCCAAGCTGCAGCATCCGCACACCTATCACTGCCTTGTGACTCTCTGGGGTGCCTACTGCACCCAGGCTCACATCAACCTTCCCTTCCCACGTGTACCCCGCAAGGGCCTCAGGAGTATAAAGTTTAAGGTCCCAGATTGGCCTCCCAAGGTCACATAGATCTTCCCCTTTGAATCTTATCTCTCCTCATTTTCCTATGCATATAAAAACTAGCTACTAAACAGTTCACTTTTTCCCACCTCTATATCTTCTCGTAAATTCTGAGTGCGGCCCTCCTTTTTCCCTACCTTGTCTCCGTTATCAAAATCTCACCAGACCTTTGAAGTTCACTGCAAATGTGACCTCCTCCTTTACACTTTGCCTAATTTTCCAACCAGAAGTAGACACCATGCTCTGCTTCTATCAATGTTCTTTATAGTTTATCTTCTTACTTAAGTTGTATTTGTACCCCCAGCCCACCAACAGTGATGCAAGGGTGAGACCCCCTGCACTTGTCACAGCTCATGACATACTTAATGGTGAACTTGAGAATAAACAGAGCCAGAGAGAGGAGCACTGGGACACTCAGTGTCACAGGCACTGGGCGAAGAGCTCCGAGGCCTGTGGGGTGGGAAGAGCCCAGACAATCAGGTCCACTCTGCAGTCAGCTCCCAGTGCAGCTTGCCATTTCCGCAGATGCCTAACCTACCTTTTCCTTTTTGCTTGGCAAAAGCCGTAGTCTAAAAATTTTTTTCCCTTTGTAAACTCGTTGACTTGAAATTCTACTTAAAAACAAAACAAAACAAAACAAAACCTCCGGAGTTCCCTGGTGGAGCAGGGGTTGAGAGTCCGCCTGCCAATGCAGGGGACACAGGTTCGAGGCCTGGTCCGGGAAGATCCCACATGCCGCGGAGCAACTAAGCCCCTGTGCCACAACTACTGAGCCCGTGTGCCACAACTACTGAAGCGCCTAGAGCCCATGTTCTGCAACAAGAGAAGCCACCGCAATGAGAAGCCCGCGCACCGCAATGAAGAGCGGCCCCCGTTCACCGCAGCTAGAGAAAGACCACGTGCAGCAACGAAGACCCAACGCAGCCAAAAATAAATAAATTAATTTAAAAAACCCCATAAAACTAAAAAAACACAAAATCTCCTTTAAAATAAACATTCCACCCATGCCAAACTGTTAATATGTTCATGCCTGTGAAATGGGACTCTGTGTGTGTGCGCACGTGTGTGTGCAGCCAGCTAGCACGGGGAGAGGAAGGAGAGGGAAGGGGGTTCTAGAGCAGGGACTTTCACTTCCTACTTTATATACTCTGGGACTGTTTGGATTTTTTTCCCAGTGAACTAATGTTTGTAAATTTTTTTTTTTTTTTTTGCGGTATGCGGGCCTCTCACTGCTGTGGCCTCTCCCGCTGCGGAGCACAGGCTCCGGACGCGCAGGCTCAGCGGCCATGGCTCACGGGCCCAGCCGCTCCGCGGCATGTGGGATCCTCCCGGACCGGGGCACAAACCCGTGTCCCCTGCATCGGCAGGCGGACTCTCAACCACTGCGCCACCAGGGAAGCCCTGTAAATTTTTTAGTCAATAAAAAATGTTTAAAGAGCAGCCCTCTGCCTCATGAAAAGAAAATCCTTAGTACCCTCATCATCCTTGACTTTCTCTTGCCCAAATCCTAGACTGCTGCCCTTGGGTTATATGTACAGTGATTTTTTTTTTAAAACAGTTGTTCTTGAATCATTTATAAGCATCATGATTCATACAGTTATATTTATCTAACTTTTAAAAGGGTAGTGATTAAACCTGCAACATCCCAAACAGGCCCTGCTGTCCAGCCTCATCAGGCTTTCAGGCAGCCCTTCCCTCAGCTGGGGAACACGTCAGAAAACCACCTGATTTCCTGGAATGGTTTAAGCTGGTGTTGTGCTGCAGTGGTGAGGAAAAGGGAGGGCCAGGTTCCGATGGGCGGGACCTCGCAGAGAGGAAGAGGGAAAGAGCGCAGTGAGAGAGAAAGGAAGGCAACACACTACGCGTAGCCTCAGTCTAGGCATCGCGACCTCTGGACAGAGTGGGTCACCACGTACTAACTGGGGACAACTGACCTGGGGGAAAAAGTACATGAAGAATAAACCCGCCCTGGCAACCAAATCCCTCCACATTTCAAAAAGAGACAAGGTCAGGAGAGTGTATTAAAAATATCCTGGGTCCAGCATCTAAGAAAAAGGAAAAGAAGACAGGAAACTGATAGATATTCTGGAAGTAGTAAGAACCCCCAGGAGAATTCCCTTTTCTAAATCATGGCCTATGGAGTTCTATGGCTATAACATTTAGCCCATTTTGCTCTGATAAATTGATTTCTGAAAAAAAGAACTCAGGAAAGTACATAAAGTTTTTTTCAGTTAATCCATTAAGAAGAAAGTTATGGGGACTTCCCTGGTGGTACAGTGGTTAAGAATCTGCCTCCCAATGCAGGGGACACGGGTTCGAGCCCCGGTCCGGGAAGATCCCACATGCCGCGGAGCAACTAAGCCCGTGCGCCACAACTACTGGGCCTGCGCTCTAGAGCCCGCGAGTCACAACTACTGAGCCTGCGCACCTAGAGCCCGTGCTCCGCAACAAGACAAGCCACTGCAATGAGAAGCCCGCGCACCGCAACGAAGACCCAATGCAGCCAAAAATAAATAAATAAATACGTTTAAAAAAAAAGAAAGTTATGTTGTTATTATTACTGTATAGTTTTTGCGCCAGGATACAAAATATCTCGTTACAAATTATCATAGATTTTATCCCACAGGAACAAATGCTCTTTATGGTAATCACACTGTAGTATCAGTATTCCTTAAGTCATAATATAAAATAAAACTGCTTGCCATGATTTCAAACAGCCTGCCTGCCTAGCTGGCTCCTTCCCTGGAAAAAGAACTGGCAGGGAAACAGGTGAGCTGACCTGGGGAGGCCAGCCGTACAGAGATCTGAGCCACGACTGCTCAGGGGTGCCCCTGCACTTCCAGCCTCCTACTGGACTGTGGGACTGTGTCCAGAGGGGGCATCTTTCTCTGATGGCCACAAAGGCCCCAGAGAGGCTACTACCAAGAGGTCAGAGCAGAGACAGGAACTAGCCAGAGGGGCCCAGGCAGCCCACGTCTTTCACATTGCAAACATTTGAAACTGCCACTAAAATTCATGCAAAAATCATTCCCTCGGGCTCTGCTATAAGTGTCGTTGGAAGCTGAGCTGCTGCAGCCCTGATCTGACGAGGGTCTCCCGCCACCTGCAGTGACTCTCCACCTGGAGGAGCGACAGAGACCCCTTCCCCCAGGAGGCGTCAGAGCAAGACTCCTGCGTGCTGCTAATTATCAGAGACAAGGAAGGAAAAGGAGATGCTGCCTCAAGCCTTCTGTTCTGACTGTGGCTTCAACACTGCTTCCTCTCACACCAAGCTCCACAGCACAGCGACCAAGTAGGAAATAATTCATTTTCCGAGTTTACTCAATTACACAAGATTTAAATCTCCCTGACTCATAACCAACCTCTCATTTTACTTGACGTCAAAGCAAACACAAAGGAGAAGGGGAGAGAGACCCACGTAGCGAGGTAATCACTCCCACCCGCAGCGAGGAGAGTCCCCCTTTTACCGAATAAAGCTCAGGTGAACACCGAGCGACCGGTGTGACCCCGAGCAGTCGATGCACAGCAGCACCCCGTACGTGATGCTGGCCCAGCTGGGATTCTTGGCACCGCAGTCAAAACACACCTGAAAGAAAATTTCAAAATTCAGTTACTCATCGATTCTTATTAGCCAAATGAGCCATCCTATAGGACAATACAGGATTTGGCTTCAAAGCTGCTTAATCTTTACACTTTAAACTGATTATCAGAGGGAATTCCCTGGCAGTCCAGTGGTTAGGACTCAGCATTTTCACTGCCAGAGCCCAGGTTCAATCCCTGGTGGGGGAACCAAGATCCAACAAGCTGCACAGTACGGCAAAAAAAAAAAAAAAAAAAAGAATAATAGATAAAACAAACTGGTTATTAGAAAAATACCTCACCTAGATTTTTTTTAAAAACCTCAAATTTCTATTTCTTTTATTATTATAATAATGTTACTGTATTATATAATTATATATCAATAGACTATTAATATAATGCATTAATTATATGTTATATATTTTTGCATATCTATTATAATAGTACATAGTGAAGAGAACTTAGATGTGTTTATTGTCTCAAATATGACTTATGACTCATGCATGAAGCATCAACAGGGTTCCTACCACTCACATGAATGAACACTAGACAGGGATGTCCCCTGCTGGAAATGCCCAAGGCCTTACTGTCCCCTGGGCAGTGGCTCTCTACCAAATGTCAGGCGTCTGTGCATATTTCTTCTCTCCCCAACCAGAGGAAGAGAGCCCCCTGGATGCTCCCCTGGATCCTGCCCTCCGGGTACTCACCCCCCCATGTAATCCCCACCCTCGATTTGCCCAGGAGGCCCGTGTGACCAATGATATGGCAGAAGTGCTGCTGCGTCCCTTCCGGGGTGAGGTCATAAAAGACCCTGGGGCTTCCTTTCTCTCTCTCGCTCTCCCCCCAGATCACTGGCTCTGGGGGACGCCAGGTGCCATGTCTTGAGGACACTGGGTCGCCCAGTGGAGAGAGCCACGTGGAGAGGAACTGAGGCCTTTAGTCCAACAGCCAGTGAGGAGCAGAGGCCGGCTGACCACCACGTGAGTGAGCTTGGAGTGGAGGCCCCAGCCTCCCGAGAAGCCCTGAGCCTTCCTTCCTCAGCACTGACTAAAGTCAACATTCTTCACCTGATAACAGGCGCACAAACGTACTTTAGAATACACAGTGCTTGCTGTGGAAATGAATACTTATGAGTAATTAGAGCCAGGACAACAGGACAGTTAAAAATTCCACAAATAATAGACTTGTTTTGAATTGTTTTCCAGAAAAAATAAAACTATATTTTAGCTAACTGAGCCACCCCCAGATTCCCGGCCCTCCGAACCTGTGTGAGACAACTTGTGTTTGTTGTTTTAAGATGCTGAGCTCCGCAACAGAGGCTAATAGAGAGAGCTGTTCCTGCGTGAGATGCCGTGTCCTTCATGACCTCTGCCCCCTCCACTCTGTCCAGGTCACTGTTATAACTCAGACACACAGCTCACGTCCAAGGAGTGGGCCCCCTCCTGCACAGCTCGGAGCTCCTGCAGCGTCGGGGGCCTTTCCCTCACCTTGCCTTCCGCCCGCATCCGCACAGAGCTCGGACGTGGCTAGCGCTCAATGAATGTTTTCTGTGTGTTTTCTCGTCTCCCACAGAGCCTGAAAAATAGTGATCTACCCGTACAAAGCATTCAGGAAATATATGGTAATCAAATGAACAACTTATAAAACTTATTACCAGCTCAAAAATTAGCACCAGCCCCCTCAACACTGAAGTCAAACATTCTTCATCTGATAACAGGACACAAAAGTACTTTAAAATACACAGCGCTTGTCATGGAATTAATATTTGTAATTAATTAACATCAGCACAACAGAGTGGTAAAAATTCCACGAATATGCTTCCCTGGTGGCGCAGTGGTTGAGAGTCCGCCTGCCAATGCAGGGGACACGGGTTCGTGCCCCCGTCTGGGAGGATCCCACATGCCGCGGAGCGGCTGGGCCCGTGAGCCATGGCCGCTGAGCCTGCGTGTCCGGAGCCTGTGCTCCGCAGCGGGAGAGGCCACAACAGTGAGAGGCCCGCGTATTGCAAAAAAAAAATTCCACGAATAGGAGGTTTTTTAAAAGCCCCCATCTTTTAGGTATGCTTTATAGGCAGAGCCACCTATGTGAAGGTTGTCTCAACTAAAACCATCAAGAAAGATCTGGGGACTTCCCTGGCAGTCCAGTGGTTAAGACACCACGCTTCCAATGCAGCGGGGAGCGGTTCAAACCCTGGTCAGGGAACTAAGATCCCACATACCATGCAGTGTGGCCAAAAAAAAAGGAACGCAAGCTCTGGATTCTGGCCTTTTGAGGGCAATACAAGCGTGAAAACACGCGTGGATTTTCCAAAGCCCCTCATGGTGACAGGTTCACAATAAGCAGGCAGGAGTAGAGGGCTGACAGCTGACACGAGAGGCACCAGGCATTCACTCCAGTGTTTACTGACTGCCTGCTACGTGCCAGGCACTGTGGCAGAGGCTGAGGTATTAAGAAGTGGATGGCGGCACTGACTCCACAAATGCTTGCTGAGTCTCCCCATCTCCCCCTACCCCCCCCCCCCCCCGACAGGCCACTGAAGTGGGAGTAAAGGACACGGAAATGAAGATGCCCTGTGGTAACAGCCATGAGAGTAAGGAATGCCCACCCCTGGGATGCCAAACAGTGGGCCCGACTCTGCCAAAGGTGCCGCCCCTCTGCAAGAGGCCACTGTGATCCCTCACTCACTTAGCTAACAGCTGTCACTATCAGTACGCCCCCGGCACACACAGAGTGCACGTACAAAAGCGGCCTGGGAAGAGTCAGCCCACGTGGAGCCCACAGTCTAGCAGTCCCAGCGGGCAAGACAACTAGTTATAATGTTGAACCTTAGTAAGCAAGGACAGGATGCAAAAAGTTTTCTAGACAGGGCCCAAGTGGCATGTGGGATGTCAAGAATAGAGTCTAAAAGGGCAGAAGGGGCAAAAGCCTGTGCAGGAAATGGCCCTGTGCAGGGACACGACCCAGAGGTTGGGCGCACACAGCCCAGAGCAGGCAAGTCTGAGAATCACTCCCAAGGTGGTCGCAAGGCTGGTTACGAAAAGACAGCAGCGGGGCTTCTAACAAGTGGCCTCAGAATCCTCCTGACCCACCAACTAAGATGAGGAATTGCAGGCCTCTCGCCTTCCGAGATGGCCCGCACTCTTGTCTGGAGTGTGTTTCTCCCAAGGCCGTTCTCGCCTTTTGAGACAGACCACGTTCGGTCTACAGAATACGTATCTCTCTAAATAAATCCATTTCTGGACTCCCCTGGTAGTGCAGTGGTTAAGAATCCATTCCACAATGCAGGAGACACGGGTTCGAGCCCTGGTCCGGGAAGATCCCACATTGCTGCGGAGCAACTAAGCCCATGCGCCACAGCTACTGAGCCTGCGTGCTAGAGCCCGTGAGCCGCAACTACTGAGCCCACGTGCCCCAACTACTGAAGCCCGCGTGCCTAGAGCCCGTGCTCCGCAACAAGAGAAGCCACCGCAATGGGAAGCCCATGCACCACTCGCCACAACTAGAGAAAACCTGCACGCAGCAAAGGAAGACCCAAGGCAACCAAAAATAAATAAATAAATAATCCTTCTTTCTCCTGAAAAAAAAAAAAAAAAAACAGATGAGGAATTGCAGAATGCAGCTCTGTGAGAGCTGGGGCCTTGTTCACCTGAGCTGAGCGCTGAGCACTGAGCCCGGCACAAAGCAGGCACCAAATGCAAATACAGGTGGTGGAAGAGCTCACGAGCCGAGACTGGGCCCTGTGGGATCTGAGGTCAGAGGGCAGTTCGAAATCCAAGTCTGGCTCTCTGTTGGAGCAGGGACTCCATTTTGTTTTGATGGGCAATCCTAAACCAAAGTGGAGATATGGTCTTCTAAGCAGAGTATCAGTTCTTATGGTGATAAAAAGTAGTTTTGGACGAACAATTTGTTTTGCTACATGGTCAGAATAATTGCTATAGAAATCACAGCTAATATTGAGTGTTTGCTCCATGTCAGGCACTGCTGCTGGCCAACAGAATCTTGATAAGAACCCTATAAGAAGGTACTGTTCTTATGCCCATCTGGGCCAGCTTCCGGGCCTGTGTGTGATTGACGCAGTCACACAGGACACTGCACACAGAAGCGCCCATGGGTGGTTAATGGTCTGCTGTCTCATCTTGAAATTCTTAGTACTTTTGAAACAAGGGCCCTGCATGTTCACTTTGCACATTTCAAGTTCCCTGCAGAGTATATAGCACCAGTTTTCATCCCCGTGTTAGAGAAAACTAAGGAAACGTGAAGTTAAGTGTCATAGCTAAGACGTGGTATCACAGAGACTGGACCCCGGGCAGTCTGCCCCAGAGCGCACTCATCACCCCTTCACTACGCCGCCTCTTACCCCGCCAGGCAGCCCTTTATCTGTCCTCCAGGCACTAGATAGACCATCTGCTTCCCGAAGGCAGGAGCAGTACATCCTCAGTGCTCTGCGGTGCCCGGCACGCTGCAGGTGCCTGACTGGTATTTGCTGAATGAATACTTGCTAAATAACTCAAACAATCAATATAACACTAGGGAAGAGCAGAGACAAGGGAGGATTTCACAAGCTAGAAGACTGACCCTCTGAGTTAAAACCTTTGATCCAGAGTAGAGATCCATCATACATGAGAGGGAGAATTGGACACCACATTCTAAAAGGAAACTGAGGTGTTTTTCTTTAAGTACTTTCCTGTCTTGTGTGTCTTAGAGCTCTTTTTAACCATCTCATTTTAAAAATGCTTATTAACTCTTCCACATCATTAAAACTAGTTTTCATCTTTGCTTAGGTAATGGTTTCTTATTAACAATCAAATAAAAAGTCTTAATCAAGAAATGTAACACAGGGCTTCCCTGGTGGCGCAGTGGTTGAGAGTCCGCCTGCCGATGCAGGGGACACGGGTTCGTGCCCCGGTCTGGGAAGATCCCACATGCCGCGGAGCGGCTGGGCCCGTGAGCCATGGCCGCTGAGCCTGCGTGTCCGGAGCCTGTGCTCCGCAGCGGGAGAGGCCACAACAGTGAGAGGCCCGCGTATTGCAAAGAAAGAAAGAAAAAAAAAAGAAATGTAGCACAAGACTGTGGAACACTACCAGAAAATATTTTTGCTCGATGCTTTTATGAATCCTACTACAGAATATAAAATTTTCTACAAGTGTGTTGTTCATAATTAAAATAATAATAACAACAACAAATTGCTGACATGTATTGAGGGCCAGTATATACAGGAACTGCTCTAAGTGCTTTTCTTGGATTTCCTCATTTAATCCTCACAATAACTCTCTGAATTAGATCTAGTTCATGCCTCATTTTCAGATGAGGAAAATAAGGTACAAAGTAGTCAAGTAACCTGCCCAAGGTGACAGGAAGTCCCAGGGTCTGGATAACAATTTACAAGCAAGCCCACACATGTTCCTCAAAAGTGTTCTTGGTATAAAGACACTGACTTCTTATTTAAAAGGGACATCTTTTGATGAATTCAGTCAAAGAGAATATATGTTGGGTTTCTGAGATAAAGCAGACCAAAAAATGTATAGTTTCTACACTGCTAACTGCAGATCCTAATCTGGTCTAGTTTACATCAACCCCTCTTTATAAACAGATCAACCTAAATTTGAAAATCAAGAAAATACCAAAGAAATCGGCACTGGAGAATTCCTGGAAACTCTTTCCCCTCCTGACTTTCCTACGTTCATCAGATATCACCTCCTATAAACTGTTTCCTTGCTCACTTCTCTTAGGCTGTAAAAACATGGGCTCCCCTCCACCTAGACCTAAAACAAAGACATCTAAGTTTTGTAAAACTCTGGGACTTTCTTTCTATGCCATCACGTCATGGCACACAGAGTCCATGCTGACACGACGGCCCTTTGCACTGTCCAGGTTCCACTCTGACCTGTGATCCTCAGCAGAGGGTGTCACTTTAGCCCGATGTGTCACCGCATCTCCAGCCAGTAGCGAAAAGTTGTAAGAGTCATGGGTGGGGGGAAGGGACAGTCTCTGGAGATGAAAAAAAAAAAAGGAAAATCCCCATCTCCAAAGAGAGAGACAAAAGGGAAGGAAGGGTAAGGGGTCTGTGGTGGGCTTTCTTAGCAAGAGACAAGAGTGCGAAGCCACTTAGCAGTGATCACTTAGCAGCTTTATCAGACAGGGAAACTGAGGCTGCCACCAGAGGACACAGCTTCCCTGAGGAGCTTCAGAGGTGAGCTCGGAGGCAGGGAGGGGGCGAGCCGAGCTTCCCCAAGCGCCCAGCGCTACCAGCTGGAGTTTCTGGCCCGGCGCATGCTTCCCGGCTGGGTCATAGGTGGCCTGTGGTCTCCGACCCCAGTCGCAGGAGCCGCGGGTACGCCCCCTAGCCCTCCCTCGGGCCCCCGAGCTCGCCCCCCGCTCTCTCAGGAACTCGTGTCCACTCCGCCCCCACCAAAAGCCGCCTCCGACCCCCGTAAGTTCCCCGGCCCGGTGTTAGTAGCCCACAAGTGTCCGCCCCCGGGACCCCCAGATGCTCTCGCCTCCCGCCCCCAGGACTCCCAGGTGCCCGCCCTGCCTCGGACCCTGGGGTGCGCCCCCTACCCCGCCCCTCCCTTGCTGAAGCTGCGGGGCGGCGCACAGTCCGGACCCAGGCGAGGCCCAGCCGCTGCGGCCGCACAGTGCGACGTGTCACAGGCCGGGCCGGCTCCTCCTCCCGCGGCCGCGGCCACTGGCGCCGCAGGGGCCTCCCGCAGGGTCCGGCAGGGATGCCAAGCAAGCCTGAACACGCCCGGCGGCCGTTACCTTGTTGGTGGGCACCAACCGGAGGCGCCTGAAGATGGTCAGGATATCCTGCTTGCTGGGGTCCCCCATGGTCACCAAAGAAACGAGGCACAGCTGGCCCCGCCAACCGGGAAGAGCAGAGCAGAAGCGGTTGCCGCCTCCGGGAGGTAGACGATGGCCGAAGGGCGGGGCTGCCCGTGAAGATCAGACCGGGCCTCTCGATGTCCCCGCCCACTGCCGGAGCGCACGCGCCACTCTCCCCAGTGGCCCTCGCTTAACAGTGCCACTGGCTCCGCCCACTCAGGCCCCGCCCCGGTTCCTACGCAGGAGGCTCGCGCGCTTCCTCCAGGTCTCCGCCGGGCCTCCACTCCCGGCAGTGCGTGGCGAAGCTCGGTCCGGGTCAGGTTTGTACCTGCGCGCACGGCTGGTCGAGCCACCGACGCTTCGGCTGACGGACTGCTTCCTCGGCCAAGGTCCTCTCACCTCCTCCCCGTGAGAGCGGCAGAACCTGTCACTCCAAGTGGCAAAGGAGGAAACTTGCGGGGCAAGGGCCTCCCCGCCGGCTCCCCACACCCGAGGACTCAGTCCAGGCGCCGGATTTTCGCTAGTCGCCTGAGCCCTGGTGGGAGGCGTCCTATGGCGAAAAGGATCAGTTTGGGTTATGTCAGTGAGAGTCAGCAGTTCTCCTGAGGCAAAAGGCGCTCAGTCAAATCTGATGAATATAGACAAGAAAAGAAGCTGGCCCTTTTCTACCCTTCGGCTGACATTACTAGCTGGGGGGTTTAAACGCTTGGAGAAAGGTGCCTGTTTTGCGTTAGTGGGTGTGGAGCCACTAGGTGTCACCTGAGGTTCCGGGGGTCAGGAGAAGGATAACAGGTTTTGGAGTCAAATGCAACACCTTGGCTCCAAGCTCACTCCAGCCAGCTCCTTCCCAGCTCTGTGACCTTGGTCAGATCACGTCTCTAAAGCTGGGTTTGCTCCTCTGTGCAGTGGGGTGAGAGATGGGGAATCAGTGCTGAGCAGTACAGGAGAGCAGCTTCCCAGTGAAGCCCTGGGAAAGGCTTTGGCAGTGGTCTTTCAACCTGTCTGGTTAGATGCCCTCAGGGAAGTTGGAAGCTTGCAGGGTTGGAACTATTCCAAGGAAGGGAAATGTATTACCTTCCAGAACAGTAAGTTACTTTTACAGTAAGTTTCAGCTGTGACTGAAAGTTCTGCCTTGTACTGAGTCAAAGTATATACATACCGGGCTTCCCTGGTGGCGCAGTGGTTGAGAGTCCACCTGCCAATGCAGGGGACACGGGTTCATGCCCGGGTCCGGGGAGATCCCACATGCCGCGGAGCGGCTGGGCCCGTGAGCCGTGGCCGCTGAGCCTGCGCGTCCGGAGCCTGTGCTCCGCAACGGGAGAGGCCACAGCAGTGAGAGGACCACATACTGAAAAAAAAAAAAAATAAATAAATAAATAACCCTGTACTTTGTGTCCCTAGGTACGGGTTTGACCCTACACAGAATACCTGGCATGTTTATGAGTCCTGTGCTTTCTGATGGGAGTGGGAATGATGGTCCCATTTACTATTTGGAGTTGAAATCTTCTTACCAAGTTATATATCAGATTCAGGATATTGTCTACTCCAGTCTCCAGTATAGAGATCCCTGAGAAGAAGAAAAAAAGTGCAATGAAGTGTAGACAGTATCTACACTAGTTGGGGCATAAGGGGACACACCCCCCCCAAAAAATACCATTTGTACACCCATCTTTCTCTTTTCTATCATCTGCTTAAGCGTTCTTCATAGAACTTATTATCACCTAATGCCATAATGTGTAATACTCCCCTCAGCTGAATATAAATTTTTTGAGATCAGATGTATTCCATCTACCTCTCTATCCCCAGCACCTAGAACAAAGCCGGGCACATAGTA
Source organism: Phocoena sinus (assembly GCF_008692025.1). Classification (NCBI taxonomy): domain Eukaryota; kingdom Metazoa; phylum Chordata; class Mammalia; order Artiodactyla; family Phocoenidae; genus Phocoena; species Phocoena sinus. Next base: position 6,433,471 of record NC_045772.1, on the reverse strand, counting down.
TGCATTCAGTAAGGATGCGTGGAATGGGCTTAGAATGTAGAAAGCTGCAAAGAACGTCACTCCTAACATAATAATGAGAAAAGGCTGGATAACCTTTAAAATCATAACTTCTCTTGAGCCCATCAGAGAGCTGAGAGCAAAGCAACCAAGTAAACTGAATTCCAAAGAGAGCCTAGCCTCTCCAAACACACTGGGAACAGAGAGCTCTTTCACCTTTGGCAAAGCACAGGGGAAAGAGGTGGCTGCCACACAAGTGGGCAAGAGGAAATCAGTTAAAATTTTAATGAACTCTTAGAGGCCAAGCATGGGCTAGCATGTCAATTTGGAATAGCTAGAAGCCTCAGAAACAAGAAGAGTTTACATTCATTCACAAGCTCTTTTCCATAAACCTCCATCAGAAATCTTTCTTCATGAGAAAGATGGAGACAGAGATCTCTGACATCAGAGAGAAACCCCTTGGTAGGGCAGGCACCCAACTTTTGGGGGATGGGCACAAAACCCCACCCGCTTCCCTTCTCTCTTAGAAAGCAAAAGCAGCAAATTCACTCTCCCTCAGGCTACAAGCAAAGATCCATTGCTGCCAGGAGTAGAAGCAAAATCTAGTAATACCAAATCCTGAAGAGGATAGGAAATCCTCTTGCTCTCAAAGGAGGGTAGGCAGAAATTCATTGCTTCAGATCTGAGCATAATAGAACACAGAAGAGCTTCGAAAGAAGGGCCCAGCCAACAGGCAGGCCCACGTTGCCCTCTGGGTACTGTCCTTGCCATCTGTGTCTTATGGGGATATCCTGGTGTGGCTCTGGCCAAGTGAGACAACATTTAGTTTATTTAGTCCACCCAGTCGGACAGGAGCTTGCTGAAAGCCAAGTGCCACTCTAGGAAAAACCAGACATGCTTACATAGTCATATGGTGACTCACAAAGTCAGAATAAGCACAGATCTCATCCTTGCCCTGGTGGACTTTAGTTAGTGCTGAAAAGAAAACAAATTGCTGACTTAAAACAACAACACACACACACACAATGTAAGAGCTGTGAGTTGAATTTATTCAGTGTCTTCCTGAGGACTCTAACCCAGGAGACAGCCTTTCAGATAGCCTTGACGTACTGTTCCAAAGAGGTGAGGGATGAGCCAGGATATATATGAATTGGGAGTGGGGGGGGGGGCGGCTGGAAAAAAACATGTAGTCGAACGTCAAACGATTACTGGGAATCACAAAAACAGACATCTCAAGTTAATGATTTTAGTGCTTTTCTCCGTATGGGAAGATACAAGAATCTGGGGTTACTGAAATTTTTCCTTAGTTGTGTATCTTAACTATCTCAGGGCCAGTATCCAAAGGACAGAATGATTCCTGTTTTTCACCATCCTGAATTCCCCTCAGGTACACTGTCAGTGGGTGACTGCAGTGGCTCTTGGCTTGATCCTTGTAGAACTGGAATGGCAGGCAACTTACGAAGTGAACACTATCTCAGACATGCCATTTCTGTACAGGTCAGATGCTTTTGAAAATGAGCTCATGGAATCCTGAGCAACCTTATCTGCTTTTTTAAAAAAATTAATTAATTCATTTGGGCTGTGCCGGGTCTTAGTTACAGCACGTGGGATCTTTAGTTGTGGCCTGCAGGATCTTTTAGTTGCAGCATGCGGGCTTCTTAGTTGTGGCATACATGCGGGATCTAGTTCCCCGACCAGGGATCTGCATTGGGAGCGCAGAGTCTTACCCACTGGGCCACCACGGAATTCCCAGTCTTATCTGATTTCCACCAATCCGTATATGCTCAGGCAGTGCACTTGTTACCAAACTGAACTTGGGTCTGCTTGCCCACTGCACAACAAAGCCAGTTTACTGACACTGGGTTGTGGTGAAGGAAAGCACAGTGTTTATTGCAGGCACCAAGCAAGGAGAATGGGCAGCTCATGCTCCAAGACCCAAACTCCTCGACGGTTTTCGGGGAATGGGTTTTAAAGGCAACATTGGGGTGAGGGTTTCAGCTCGTGGGCTTTCTTCTGATTGGTTGGTGGTGAGTTAACAGGGTGATATTTCAGGAACCTTCTGGTTCCAACCAGTCTGGGGTCAATGTGCTTGGGGTCAGCATGTAGTCAACAACCTCCACCTGCGTGGGGTCTTAGTTTCTGCAGAACAACTCAAAGATGCATCAGACTGTTCTGACAGTTGTTATGAGGATGAACCAGGACTCTGCTCTATCGATGAACTAGTTTCTTGACTGCTTTTCCTTTGTTTCTACATTTCCTCACTTCCTTGATTAGTAGCTGCTTGAGTCTGGTCTTTGGAACTCAGGGAAGTTCTGGGAGACTAAAGCCGTTTTTCACAAACAAGAGACAGGGGACACAGAGGGGCTTTTGTACCCAGGAGGGCCCTGCAGAGGCCTGCTTGGTTTCACACTTCTGGAAATTCACAAGTGCCCTCTCCGCCCCCATTTTTTTGGCTGCGCTGTGTGGCTTGCGGGATCTTAGTTCCCTGACCAGGGATCGAACCCGTGCCCCCTGTGTGGAAGCGCAGAGTCCTAGCTCCTGGACTGCCATGGAATTCACCTTGATTGATTTTTTTTAATCAATTTATTTATTTTATTTATTTATTTTTGGCTGGGTTGGGTCTTCATTGCTGCACACAGGCTTTCTCTAGTTGCGGCAAGTGGGGGCTACTCTTCATTGTGGTGCACAGGCTTCTCATTGCGGTGGCTTCTCTTGCTGCAGAGCACGGACTTTAGGTGCGTGGGCTTCAGTAGTTGTGGCACGTGGGCTCATAGTTGTGGCTCATAGGCTCTAGAGCGTAGGCTCAGTAGTTGTGGCGCATGGGCTTAGTTGTTCCGCGGCACGTGGGATCTTCCTGGACCAGAGCTCGAACCTGTGTCCCCTGCATTGGCAGGCGGATTCTTAACCACTGCGCCACCAGGGAAGCCCCCTGATTGATCTTTTAAAAGTAGAAATTTAGGACTTCCCTGGTGGCGCAGTGGTTAAGAATCCGCCTGCCAATGCAGGGGACACGAATTTGAGCCCTGGTCTGGGAAGATCCCACGTGCCGCAGAGCAACTAAGCCCGTGCGCCACAACTATTCAGCCTGTGCTCTAGAGCCCATAAGCCACAACTACTGAAGCCTGCAGGCCTAGAACCTGTGCTCCACAACAAGAGAAGCCATTGTGACAAGAAGCCTGTGTACTGCAACGAAGAGTAGCCCCCACTCGCCACAACTAGAGAAAGCCCGCGCACAGCAACGAAGACCCAACTCAGCCAAAAATAAAATAAATAAATTTATTTAAAAAAATAAAGAAATTTAAGCTGATGCCATTACCGCCTTTAATGGGATAAAAGATTTAGAATCCTCATTACTGTGACATTTGCAACATTACGATATTACAAAAAATAATTGGATAGTGAAATGAAAAATTATGTTTACACAAAACCTGTACTTGTACGTTTATGACACATTTATTTGTAATCAAAAACTAGAAAAAACCCAAATATCCTTCACTTGGACTAACAAACCATGGTAAATTCATTCAATGTAAACTACCCACAATAAGTAGTAACAAACTGATCCATGAAACCACGTGGATGGATCTCAGACGAATTATGTGAAGTGAAAGATAAGACGATTTCAAAAAGCTACATATTGTATGATTCCATTCATATGACATTCTGGAAAAGGCAAAACTGTGGAAACAAGACAGATCAGTGGTTTCCAGGGGCTGGAAATACAAGGAGGGGTTGATTACAGAGGACCAGGCAGAAATCTGGAGAGTGAGGGGACAGTTCTCTATCTTGTTTGTGGTGGTGGTTACATGATGTATGTGCATTTGTCAAATTATACACTAAACAGGGTGCATTTTACTGTATGTAAATTATACCTTAAAAAATAAAAAAAGATGGGAAACAAAGACGTGCTCAGCAATATGAGACTTCTCACACATGGAATGTCATTAAACATTTTTAGTGGAAGCATATTTAGGGACAGGAGGAAATGCTCATGATCAAATATTAAGAGAATGAAGCAGGGTACCAAACTACGTTTAGAGTATGATCCCAATTTTGTAAAAAACACACACATTAATGATAAGGACAATGAAACATGGGCACATGTGTATGTATAGAAAAAGACTAGAAAAAATGCACCAGAATGTCAGCAGTTATTACCTCTGGATGTTGGGACTTTAATGTTTTTCTGAATACTTTTGCTTAGTTTCCAAGTTTTCATCTGAACCTTTGTTCCTTTTACAACTGCTGAGTGGTCATTAACATTGTTATTTGAAAACTATTATAGAGGGGCAGGAGCAGGCTGGCTAATCTTGACCAGGAAGTGGCGAAGGAGCTGCACACAGTTCGCTTGCGGTCAGTTTCACCTTGTTGATCAAATGCCATCCGGCTCGGGGCTGTTTGTTCTCAGACCTCTTGGCCAGGCACTCGGGTTTCTGTGGCCTTCGGTTGCCATGCTGCACGTCAGGGCTTTAGCCCGCTGACGGCCGGTGTTACTTATCCTTTCCTCAGACAGTGATGTTATTTATGCAGTTCATTTGTTCATCTGTTCCTCCCTTCCTTCATTTCCTAGCCTTTTCCACAGAGGATTTGAAGAGGTCTAAAACAGTCCAATCTGAGTTTTACTGGGTGGTCCAAAATTGATTTCATTTTTTCTTTTCAATTTCGCTCCAAAGCACTGGGGCTAGAGAGAAGATTAGGGTGCAGTGTCTGCACCAAGGAGCTTGCTGTTTAAGCAAGAAGATGTGCCAGTAGTGACACTGAGGTGCTCCAGAGCACGGAGGAGGGCCTTTCAGGCCCGGCGTCTTGGAAATGGGGTAACTCCCATTCTGGTAGGTATGTTAATGAGCGCCACTGGGGGCAGGCACATCCTCGCCCTCTGAGGCAGGCGACCTCGTTGTCCAATAGCACAGCCTAGTGGGCAGGGACTGCACTGCACTACCCACGTCTGAACCTAGCTAGCTTGGCTGTATGGTATGGTACCTTGGGCAAGTTACCTAACCTCTCTGTGCCTCAGGTTCCTTACCTATAGAAATAGGAATAATAATATTTACCTAGTTCATAGGGCTGCTTTGTTAAATATTAATACATGTTAAAGAGTTTAGAGCAGGGTCTGGCACAGAGTGAAATACAAATGTTTACTATTATTGCCATTTTATAGATGAGTAAACCAAGCCTCGGAGAAATTAAGTATTTTGCTGAAGGTAACATCGCTAAGTGAGGCCCCACAATTGGAGCCAAGTTTGAGTGCAGAGAATATGACCTCACAGTCCATGCTCTGAACCCCTGGCTTCGTTTTTACACCTTTGTAAGACTCATTAATTTTCAGAGAAGAAAAAAATATTTTGTCAGGTTTTGGTGTGGAAAACCCAGACTTCTGTACAGTTTCAGAGATGGGTGAACATATGGCTTGGAGGAAGCATTCCCGCCCAGCCTCTGGCTAGGGAGGGTCCGGAGTCTCCATCTGGGGTCTGCATACTTTGGTTATTTCTGGCTTGAGCTAGGATGGTGTTTGGGGGTGAGACCATTTTCACAAGGTGCCCATCCAACCCTCATGAGGCACCTCTCCCTCTACTACGTGGCTGCCTCCTAACCCTCCCTGCCCCTTGCCAGGGATGGGAGGTCACATTGGCCTGTGTCCCTTGCTCCCTGGGCTCTCTTCGTCCATAGCGTGCCCACCTCCTCGGCCCAGACTGTGGTTGATCAGTCTCTGGGTCCCCAGAGCTGGGTTAGGAGCATCTGCTGGTTATATGAACAAATCAAGGAGGACACGGAATTGCTGGTATTTTGGGCAGCTCTGACTTGCTCAGAGGGTGGTCCTGGGTCAGCGTCAGCTGCGGACTTGTTAGATGTGCAAGCCCTGGGCCTCACCCCCCAACCTGGTGACTCAGAAACTCTGGAATGTGGCCCGGCAAGCTGGGTTGTAACAAGCCCTCTAGATGTTTGAGAACCAGCAGTTTAGACAACGGCATCTGCTGTCTGGCGTTGGGCGTCGGGGTTCCAACCCCAGCTCTACCCTGACTTGCTGTGTGGCCCGATGTAAGTCACTCAGGCTCTCTCGTTTGTTTCCTCATCTATAAAATGGTGCTCATACATCGTGAGGAGATTTCTATGATCCTTTGCAGGGAAAGGTGCTCAGCACAGGGCCTGGCATGTAGCTGATACCTGTTTAGCCCAAGGCTGGTTGGAAACAGCAGGCTGAGAAGCTGCCTGTCCCCCAAGAGTGCCGGGGTCAGCCTGGCTCCTCTGACCCTGTGCTTGGCAGTGGCCCTGCCTGGTGGGGCATGAATGAGCCTCATACCTCAACCTGGGTCTGTCCTTCCCCGGGCAGCAGAGGTGCTTCTATCCCGGGCCCAGGCCTCTCCACCAGGAGGGCCCAGGCCTCTCCATCAGGGGGCCCCAGGTCTGTCCACTGAGGCGCTGTCGCCCGGCCCTTCTGCTCGCTCCCTCCAGAGACCACAGAGATCCAGCCCGGAGGTCACTGCGGGCCCGTCTAAGGGAAAACTAAGGCCCGGAGAGGGGCACACACCTCCTGCCGGTGTCTGGGCAGGGGTGCAGAGAGGCGCAGAAAGGGCAGCTGCCACCCCGGAGAGAGCTGGGGCTGTGAGAAGGGGTGGGGGGGATGAGAGGCAGTTTCCAGGACACCTTGAGAGCAGGGCCCCGACCTGGCAAGTTCTCCTGCTTCTGGACACCCAGCTCAGAGAGGCTCAGGCACCTGCTTGGGCTTCAGGGCCCACAGGGGTGGAGGTCCCCCCAGTCTGCCCACAGCCCAGCCTGACCTCCACCCAGGCGGGGACACTTCCCGCTGGAAGTGGGGGAAACAGCTCAAGGACCCCATAGTGCCCACCCCTTAGGGTCTTGGAGCCGGGTTGGGAGGCCCTGTTTGTCCAAATTTCCTGAGACTTGTAGGCTGACCTCCAGAATCCACCACGCACGCTCAGGAGACCATCCTGCCCCCTCATCTCTGGCCACTGCGGCCAGTATCACAGTGACTCCGTCTCCCCCTGACCTCTGGAGTCCCCTGAAGGCAAACATGGGCCCTTCCTCGTGTCTGTCCTGGCACCACCGAGTCTTGCACACAGTAGGTGCTCAAGAGCTGCTTGATGAATGAATACAACCTAGGAACAGGACATAGGGAGGGAGGGAGGCAACTGCCTGCCAGGAGGGGCTACTCGGGGTCAGACCTGGCTCAGCTACTCCAGCCACTTGCTCTGTGGCCACAGGCACGTCACACCTGACCCTCACATGGCCTCAGTTTCCCCAGGAACAAGGAGGGGCCCCCCAGCTTCCCACACCCCTATCCCATGGATGGCAAGTGGCCCCCCAAGCCTGCCCCCTAGGACTTGAGGCATTGGCACAGCCCAGATCCACAGGCCACCCAGAGAAGGCCAGGCCAGGCAAGGGGACTGGCCTGCCTGTGTTTAGGTGGATCAGGGCCCTGCAGGGAAGCCTGGGACACCGAGGCCAGCCCTGTCCTCCATGTGCAGGGACTCCAGAAGACCCAGTGTTTTAGCTCGTACTGTGGCAGCATCAGATCCCTGCCCAGGTCACTAGGCCATAGGTCACTTTCCCTCTGGTCATTACTGGGGGGCTTGGAGAGGAGGAAGTACTCTACCCCCCGCGCCACTGAGGGAAGTGGGGTGGGCTGCTGAGAGCCCTGGGGACCCCTGCGGGTGGTGTGGATGCAGCAGTGATCCAGGGGGAGAAGGGGCAGCTTGGCCCAGGCAGTGGCTATGGGGGTGGGGAAGGACAGAGAGGCAAAGAGGGCTCAGTGGCCCAGCATGGAGGGCACGGGAGGGGCAGCCTGACCGGGGACCAGGAGGGTGAGACGTCACGCATAATCATGGCAAAAGATATCATCTCCCGAGCACCTGTGGCCTTGCACCCCTTTACCCTAACCCCCACCCGGGAGGCAGGTATCACGCTTGCCTGAGAAGATGAGGCCCAGGAGCGAGTTAACGCTTCCAGGCTCACCCCGAGGGCCGGGCCAGGAGAGGACAGGTGGGCAGTGTGGGCCCTTCAGGCTTCCTCGCAGGAGCTCTGAGGATACAGGAAGCTGAGAAAAGGGCCTCGCCGAGCAGCGGCTGTTTCGGCCTGACTTTTGAGGGTTCCTCCTGCTTACCCACCTTGTTCTTTATCCGCCAGTGGAGAAAGCGAGGACGGGCTTGCCCTCGAGAGTCCTGCAGATGTGGGTTTGAACCACGGTTCGGTCACAGGACCTTGGGCAACTCACTGGACTTGAATTTCCAGACCTTCTTTGTCTTCTGCAAAGTGGGGTGACTCCAGCCTCCCCCACGCGCTGGCATCACAGTACACGAGCTCACCAAAAGCCCAGCAGGCCCAGCTCAGGAGACGGGACTGGGTGCCTGCTCTGACCCCTCCCTTCTGCTCTGGCCCAGCTTGTCTCTCGGAGGAGCCTGGGGCTGGCGAGGCAGATGCTGGTGACTGCCCTGGGCAGCGGGCAGCTGCGATGGGCTCCAGCTTCTCCTCAGAAGTGGAGAGCAGGGGCCCCATCACCATCAGACCAGGTGGCAGATGACAGATTCATCCTTGGCCCTTAATGAGCTGGCAAAGTTTAACACTGCCGTGGCGGCTACCCCCTCACTCCTGCACCCCTGTGAGGGCCTGGTGCCCAGATGGGGCGCTTCTCTGGCAGCCTGACCGACGTCAGTGAGTCCAGCAGCCCTCACATCTCTCCTTTCCCGCTTTGCCCTGGCCTCCTTCCGACTCAGGTCACCCCCGGGGGTGAGGGTGGAGGGCTCTTCAGGGATTTTACTTGGTGCCACAGACCAGCGGGGACTCCTTGGGTGAGTCTGGCTCTTGGAGCCTCTGCTTCTTTCTCTGTAAAATGGAAACGAGGAGACTCATCTCACTCACGGCGTGTTTGGAGATGGGCATGTTCTTTGCAGATAAGTAGAGAGGGCTCAGTGCACAGCGGGTGCTCAGGAAATACGTTCAAGGAAGCTCGGGTGATGAGTGGTCTCTGGTCTGGTCCTGCTATTTGGGCCTTGGGGAGTGGGTAGGGAGGCGCCAGCCTGCTGCCCACACAGGGGGAGTCTAGGCCACACAGCGGCAGGTTTGGGGGAGAGAAGAACTGCAAGGGGCTCCGGTGCCTCAACTCCCCAACCTCTAGCTTGGCAGGGGCAGTGGGACAGGGACACGGCCCCCTGGGCAGTGGTCTTGTACCTGGGATCTTGCCTGGCTCCAGAGCTGGTGCATAAATGCCAGTGAAGACACGTCCACCAGTTGATGAGAGCATGAGGCACACGCATAGCACAGAGACTGTCATACTCACGAGATCAACTGTTTATTGATTCTTTTTCTAAAATACTATGCGTTTAAAGAAACACCTAAACTGAAAAGACGTGACAATTTTTGGTACATCTGTAGCAAAGGAATGAGGATTTCTGCTGGTAAGTGTTCGTGACAGACAGACACACATCCATTTTCCAAGCAAGACATCAAGCTCACTGGAAACATTGAATAAAATGCATAGCTTGTGATGGCAGCAGCCATTTCTCCAACGTCTGAGTTACACAAAGTAAAGGTTATCCCTCCCTCCCCTGCCCCGTGATCACAGTGCAGCTTCCTGCCCCAGCACGCCCGCTCCCTGATGACTAAGGACACTGCGAAGAGACCCTTGTGCTAGGGGGGTGAGATCCAGCTTTTGTTTGCTCACGAGGAATACAGATGACAGTGAAATCTTCAACTGCTGGAAAGACACGGGAGGTTTGTACAGTGTTCTGCTACAGAAAGGACTAAGGCTTGTTAGAAGTTGGACCCACAGCTAGCCAGTGAGGACAGACTTCCCTACAGCAGGCTCCACTTCAGAGAGGCCCAGGGCCCGAGCCCAGAGGGTCTCAGCTGACCAGCCAGGCCTGTGCCCAAATGCCACGGTCTTTAAGCAGTTTACAAATTAAACCCACTGTCAAAAGCTGTTAAATCTCATTAACACAGTAGACGAGCTCTTTAGATTCTCTGAATATCAAATAATATATATAGATATACACCAAGACATGACAGTCTAACATAAAGCATCTTAACTATAGATGCATTCACTTGAAAAGTTAGTCTTATTTTTTAACCTTTCAAATCACTGATAAAATTGTTAATTTGCATGAGTGAAGTTTTAAGCACAGAGTGAAAACAGTTTTTAAATATGGTGATTTTAGAGAGTTCTACATAAGATTATTTGCGCAAGTCACATTTGGATGCCCCAAATGTGGACAGCATTCACAACAGGAATCCAGCCATGTGTTCCCATCTTTCTACTGCAATCTCTTGTCTCAAACATTGTCTGTCCAAATGAGCTACTGGCTCTCGCAGCTTGCCCCAGGCAGTGGCATGGTTGATTAACAGTACGACATGGAAATAGAGATATTTCCTTAAGACTGGTGTACATCCATCTATGCCATAATTTAAGTATAAATGAATGGAAGAACATGTATATAAAAAAGTAACTGTACACAGCCTTTAAATTAAAAACCTCAAAGTCCTCCCTCAGAAAATGGCATGTAAGTTTGTTCATCTAAGTTGCAGGTGACGGGACTCATCAGAGAAAGTAATCAGTGGAACCAGAATCAGTGTAACCCACCATTACCATGGACTTGGAGGAGAGGAGCAAAGACAAGGTCAAGAATATACAGATCCATGATAAGCCAACACACAGCGAGTGGGGGAGCGGGGGCAGGGGAGGGTCCCGGCGATTTCTGTTGTACTGCGTCTTCCTGTGCTCAGATCTCTCCATTTGCACTGTGGAAAGGGTGCCGAGTCCCAGGTAAAAGGACCAGCTTGTCTGCCTTCAAGAGACACCATGAAGCCAAGAGCAATGGAACCATCATCTTTTGCAGGAAAAGGAGTGAACGCCCACACAGCCGGCTGGAGGCGCCAGAGCCCGGGGCCCAGGGCTAACAGAGCCCCTGGGACCTCCACCTCCACCCCTCCGCCAGCCAGCCCACCAGCCCGTCACTGGATCGCCTCGACGTAATTCGCTGGGTACAGGCCAACCTGTCCGTTGTCCAAGCGTCCCTTGCACCAGCCCTGCTCATCCTCATCCTCTACCTTGGTCAGCTCATCCCCTGCAAGACAAAAAGGAAGCGGTCTTGGTGACCACAGGGTCAGAGAATCACCCTCATGTTTTAGCCCCCACCCTGGGCCCACAGAGGGTCCCTAACTTGGGTGGGAGGGGCAGGCATTCTTCTGGGGGCAACGTGGCCCGAGGGCCTGGCTCTTTCTCTATCAAGTTGCATCTAAGGTTTCGTGTTTAGTCATGGGGGCCTCTGAGAGATCTAAAGACCCAGGTCTTTCACACAGTGATCCTAAAGCAAGCCGTTCTCAGTTGCCAGCAGGGCTCCCACAGAGACTGCAGAATTAAACGCTGCAGGACTTTTGCCTCCGACTGTCCCAGGCCAGGTCAGAGGAATCCTTTCACAGGGTCTGTGTCACCTCCCTCACAGCCCTGTACTGCCATCCTTCCTTCCCCTGGGCCCTGGCCCGCCTGATCTTCTCGTATCTCCTCCAGCACTTGTTGCCATGGTCTTGGTGCCTTCATTTAATGTGTGTCTAGACTGCAGGCTGTGGGAGCGTTGGGGACCCATTATACCATCCCCAGCAGCTAGCTCAGAACATTTGTCCTCTGACTTAAGGAAATCAACCTCTCCCAACACTGAGAGTATTGGCATGGTTCTGGAATCTCCCCATGGCTCTGTGTTAGTGCAGTTTGATTTATCTTTTGTTTGTTCAAGCATGAAGGAACCTCTACATCACACCAAGGCCCTGGGTGGTGAAGGAGATACAGACATGAGAGAGGGACAGATGGAGCCCTGGTTCCTCAAGGAGACAGGCCAGGGGACAAGGACCAAAGGTGTGGTCAGGGCTGAGGTGGAGGGAGGTCCAGGCGTGGCATTTTCCTGTTCAGGACAGACAGAGCAGCCCAGACCAGGGGACAGGAAGGAGCTCTGGCCGGTGACCACCACCCTGCAGAGATGGCTGCGGGGACTGGCAGAAGACAGGCCAGCTGAGGCCTGTCCTTATTGGTCACTTTGCAACTTTGTATTTCCTGTTGGCATTTTGGTCCATTTTTCAGGCTCAGTTACATTTTTTTCCCTCAGGCAATTAAGCCTTGTTTAGCAACATTTCCCTGACTCCTTATTTTGTGTAGCAGCCATACTGATCCAGATGCCTGGGGGGCCAATACCTGGGCTGCTGGGAGAGCTGGCCAAGGCCCCGTCCCTGGGGCCTAGCTGCCTCATCTGTGGACCGGGGGAAGGGGTGAGGGGGCACTGTGAGGACCAAATGTTAAAACACAAAAGGGCCCTGGGTCCACGCAGCGAGCACTCGGTAAACGGGGGCTGCCGTTACTCCCATGAGCGAGATGGTTCTTCTGCCCGCTGCTGTGCACCCGTGCTCATGCAAGTCTGGCTTGGCAACATCAGGAGCGAATGCAGGGGGCCGAGGCGTGGCGTGCTGAGCGGTAAACCTCACCTTCGCCCACCTCCAGGTGCCCCCGTGGGCCCCTGGCAGGGGCGACACTGACGACTGGTGTTTCTCCCATCAGGCCCTGATGAGCGAGGCTGCCCGGAGCCGACGGGGCACCAGCTCTATTATGCTGTCACGTGGTGAAAAGTGCACCAAGTGAAGACTCTGCAGGCTCCCAAGGCCCAGAGAAGTGGAGAGCGGCCAGAGCGTGCTTAAGACAGAGGAAGCAGTATGGGCCGGGAACTAATGTCACGTCGGGGAAAAGAAAAATAACACAGAAAACAGACGAAACTAATAGGAACCTTCCAAGTTGTGAAAATGTAAACCGGTGACTAGAAACATTCACTTCAGTTTGCTTTTGGTAATTCACTGGGAACAGAAGGAAACATTTTAAATCTATAAAACTGCTGACTAATCCAATAGGTAAAATTTAGAGGGAATTCCCTGGCAGTCCAGTGGTTAGGACTTGGCGCTTTCACTGCCGGGGACCAGGTTCAATCCCTGGTCAGGGAACTAAGATCCCACAAGCTCTACAGCGGGGCCAAATGAGAAAAAGAAAGAATTAGAAAGAATGAGAAATTAAAAATCAATCAATCAACAAACAAAGCAGGGGGGAAACAACCCCAACCAAAGATGTCAGAAAACTCGAGGTAATTCCCTGGCGGTCCAGGGGTTGGGATTCTACCCTTCCACTACAGGGGGTGTGGGTTCGATCCCTGATCAGGGAACTAAGATCCCGCAAGCTTCAAGGCACACCCCCCCAACCCCGCCAAAAAAAAAGAAAAGAAAAGAAAACTCAACAAAGGTGTTTAAAGACACGTAAGAGGGGCTTCCCTGGTGGCGCCGTGGTTGAGAGTCTGCCTGCTGATGCAGGGGACACGGGTTCGTGCCCCGGTCCGGAAGATCCCACATGCCGCGGAGCGTCTAGGCCCATGAGCCATGGCTGCTAAGCCTGCGCGTCCGGAGCCTGTGCTCCACAATGGGAGAGGCCACAACAGTGAGAGGCCCGCGTACAGGGAAAAAAAAAAAAAAAAAAAAAAAGACACACGTAAGAACTTCTACATCCAGGGCTTCCCTGGTGGTGCAGTGGTTAAGAATCCGCCTGCCAATGCAGGGGACATGGATTCGAGCCCTGGTCTGGGAAGATCCCACATGCCGTGGAGCAACTAAGCCCGCGAGCCACAACTGCTGAGCCCAAGTGCCACAACTACTGAAGCCCACGCGCCTAGAGCCCGTGCTCAGCAACAAGAGAAGCCACCGCAATGAGAAGCCTGTGCACCACAATGAAGAGTAGCCCTGGCTCGCCAAAACTAGAGAAAGCCTGCGCACAGCAACGAAGACCCAGCACAGCCAAAAATAAATAAATTAAATAAATTAAAAAAAAAAAAAAAAAAAAAGAACTTTCTACAACCAGCCAGAGGCACCCAATGACCAACCCTGGGGTCGAGTGTCCGGGGAGAGCTGGCCGGCCTGCTGAGTGCAGAGACAAGGGCTTCCGGACACAGCCCCAGCCGGGGTGGGGTGGGGTCAGAAGTGAGGGTCTGTCCCAGAGATGAAGCATGGAGGGCACACTTTAGCCTGTGCTGGTTGAGTCAGGGCCCAGCACAGCCCCTGCCCTGGAGGGATGGATGCTGAATTTGGGCTGGCTTTGAGGAGGGGCAAGGCAGAAGGAAGGAACTTGGCTCCCTTTGGGCCCACTTGGCACAGGCCGATCAAGCGTCTCTGGACAGGCTCTAAGGTAGTGCTCTTCAAATGGAGGGCTGCAGCATTTAAAAAAAAAAAAGGACAGGATAGAAAATCTCCACCCACAGAGCTCATACAATCAGGATCCAGACTGGTCTATAAAACCGGGGTTTCAGCTACTGGCAGCAAAGGTGTGTTGGTGGTAGGTGTGCACACAGCATGGCTGCAGAAAGAGTGTGAAAAGCACTGCCCCAAGATGAGGCTCTGCAGCCCCACGGACACGCTGCCTGCTCTTCTGGGGTCTGGGCTCCTCTGCCAGCTGTGGGCCTCTGGAGAAAGGCTTCCCTTGGGGACCCATAGGGCAGCTGCTTCCAGGGAGCCTGGTGATCAGCATCTCCTGTGCACAGGCCTTAGCCCTGCTGAGGCCGCATCTTGGGCAAAGGCACATGGGCACCTCGCTGTCTTCTAAGCTTTGGTGTTGCACATCTGCTACCTTTTTTTTTTTTAATTTATTTATTTTAATTATTTATTTATTTTTGGCTGCGTGGGGTCTTCCTTGCTGCGTGCGTGCTTTCTCTAGCTGCGGAGAGCGGGGGCTACTCTTCATTGCGGTGTGTGGGCTTCTCATTGCGGTGGCTTCTCTTGTTGCGGAGCATGGGCTCTAGGCAAGCGGGCTTCCGTAGTTCTGGCGCACGGGCTTAGTTGCTCCACAACATGTGGGATCTTCCCGGACCAGGGCTTGAACCCTTGTCCCCTGCATTGGCAGGCGGATTCTCAACCACCGCGCCACCAGGGAAGCCCCATCTGCTACTTTTAAAATGGGGGGTGGACTGGCGAACACACAAATGAAACTAGCAGGAAATTTTAGCAGACTTAAAAAACAACCACCTCCCCCAGCAGGCTGGAAGCACTCGCCCCAGATGCCAGCCGGGAGGGCCACCTACCAGCCTTGAAGCTCAGCTCATCGTGCTCCTGCCCTTCGTAGTCGTAAAGGGCCCGGACCCGCACTTCCGTCCCCGAGGGTGTGTCCTCGTCAAATGGATTTGAGTCCCCGTTGGCATCCGTGGAGGAGAACGGGTTGTTAGACTCATCATCTGACCAGTCCGTGGGGTAGCTCTGGGTCTTCTCGTAGCTGCTCACACTGCAAGAAAGGGTTGACCCAGGGGCCTGAAGCCCTGCTTGGAGCCTTGGTCCCCGCCCAGGCAGCCGAGGGAACCCTGGGGCTGGGCTGGGACCCCTTCTGCAGGATCACAGCCCCCTCAGCAGCCCTGCGTGGGCAGGCTCCCTGTGGGGCCGCCCGGCATGCCCGTCTTCCTGTGCTGGTGTGCCGGGACCTTGACATGGGTTAACAGAGGGCAGAGAAAAAGCAACCACAGCTTGTTAACTGGTGCCTCCCTCCCTAAGAGATCGAGAAGCCAGAGACCGTCCACCAGCTGGCAGCCGGGCCACCTCCTGCAGGCCTCATGCATTGCCTTGAGTGCCGAAGGGGTGAGACCCTGGACAGAGAGGAGAGACAAAGGAGCGAGGTGGAAACCAGAGGGAAACGTTTGTTCACCAACTTTTTGGCCTTAATGTCCTCCTTCTCACTGACGGTGCTCCCCGTGTCGTCCTCGTCCTCGAAGGGGTTGTAGCTGGACAGTGACTGCGCTGACCGTGCGGGGTTGTTCGGGACACTAAAGTCGCTACGGGGAGAGAGAGAGCTTTCAGGGGACCCCAACTCGGTGGCCCCCAAGGTCCGGGGTGCTCCCAGCTGCAGGATCACAGGGCCAGGGTTTGAAGGGACAAATCGGCTCCCCGTCAAATAGGAGGAATATGTTGTTTGCGCAGAAAGCCTGTTTTAGCAAAACGCTTGGCAACGCTTTGGCTGTTAATTGCGCTTTAAGTGTCTAAGAGAGAACAAGGTTTCCCTTTGCCCTCCTTGTGTCTGAACACAGTCTATCCTGAACAGGAGCCCTGAGGAGGGCACAGGCTGTCGCTGGAGCAAAGTGCTTCTGGGCTCAGGGGTTCTCTCTCTCCATAGTCCGCCCCACCTGGCTCTCTGCTGAGAGCTGGCAGCCAACAGCCTGTGGGGCTCAGCCTGGCGAGGGTGACAGCCGGGGAGGCTCAGAGCCCTGCCGAGGGCAGGAGGGAGGTCCCGGAGCTCTCCAGACCCCACAGAGCAGCGTACCCTCTCCTTCTGACTACAAAAGGGCCCAACAGCCTCCGCCCTGGTTCTTCTGGGTCTGCAACTTCCAAAATCGGAACCAAAGCCTGCTGAATAGCCCTTTCTGGGAAGAAAGGACCCCTTTTGTGCTCCAGAGAGAGAAAATCCATCTGCTTAACTGTATCAACTGCCTACTGTGTGCCAGGCCCAGAGGGGACCAGAGAGAAATTTGACCCCAGCCTGGCCTGAGTGCTGACAGCCAGGTGATGAAATGCAGAGCGTGGAACAAGATGGTAGAGATAAGACAGGCCCCCGAGAGCCCAGGCACCCCACTGTAGAACTCTGAGCTGAGGGACTGCACCATTGAGCTGCAGGGCAGGGCTCCCCAGGCCAGCACCACCTCCCAAGCCAGGGCGGCACGGAGCGGGGCCCACAAAGTGCTGGGGGGATGGCTCAGTCAGAGCAGAGGAGGGTAGGCAAGGAAATGCTTCAAATGTCACCAGAGTGACCCCAAGTGGCCGGCAACTGCCTCACTGGTTTCAGGCCAGGCAAGAGGCACTGGGCCTATGCCTGCCTGTTGCCTACATCAGGGCCACATGTCTAAGACCACCAGGCCCTCCTCCCTCTTCGGCACCTTTCTCCAGCTGATCTGAAAGGGGGTTGGTGCTGGGCAGCTGAATTTGTGCAGCAGCCCTGGCCAACCTAGGCCGCCCCGCCCCGCCCATAGTCACACAGGTGCTGGCCTGACCCCTGGCACGGTGCTCACTGCTGCAGTCACTTAATCAGGCCCACCTGCCCAGATGGTGGCACAGCAGCTGAATGACAAGTGGTCATGTCAGCCCAGGGAGACTGGGCGGGGGCTTGAGTGCCCAGGGCTACAGAAAGGCCTGCGGAACCTGCGCTGACTCTTCCTAGGAAGCCACGAGCCTGAGGTGTGTTATCATCCAGCATGCCGTGGAGGCCTCTGGGCCCAGGGCCTGCAGGGCAGCCTCAGCTCTGCAGAGGACAGCAACATTATCTGCTGGGAACTCTGTGGCCTCACCTGGCACACACTTTCCAGGAGGTTCTAAAGGACCTCAGTGCCACCTCTTTGATCCAAACTCAGTTTTAGCAAACAATGAGGTCAGAAATAACCAGTGCTCTCAGCAAAGAGGTAATTTGAAAAAGGGGGCACTTGACAATGCCCCACCCCCGAATAAGGCACCTGCATACGGCACAGGGAAATAAGTACAAACCTGGCCAGGACACCTGAACCCTCCTGAAGGACCCCACCGACAGTGACCTCCACCTGCCCGTGTGCACCACTGGGGACACATAATGACCAGCACCTAACATCAGTTCTTCCCCTCATTTGGGGCCCAAGGCACATTTGTGGCAAAGGCTCCCCCTCTGGATCTTTCTGCAGCTCTGGCACCAGGTGGACTGATGATTCTCTCCAGAGATGACCTTGGGCCACTGCCCAGCAGAGCGCAGGCAGCCAGGGAGTGTCTGGAAAGATGGCCCTGGGGCTCCCTGCGAGGCCCCATCGGGGAGTCTCCCGGTGTTGCAGGTGGGGGCGTCCCAGCCCGTGCAGAGGACCAAGGGGACCTTTCCAGGGATTGAGGCCGCCCCAGTGCCCACCTGCTGGGCTTGTTCTGCAGAGCCTGGTCCCCGGTCTGGTTGATGCCCGTCAGGGTCACACCATCAGCAGTCTTCTTCTTCTCTCTCCGGCTGAGAGTTCTATTCAGGTCTGCAGACCACTCCTGAGCAACGGGTACCGAGGGAGAGAAATCAGGAATTTCATTTGTTTGAGGCCACATCAGTCTAAGACACCGGCCAGCGAGCCAGTGGCCTGCCCCGCAGTTAGTGGCATCTACCCTTGCTGCCTCTGCTCTCCCTTGTTACCCAGCAGACCCCGGGCTCATGACACCCACCACTGACCCCTCCTCACTGTGCGAAGTGTGGACTCCTCAGGGGGCCTGGAGGTCAGCACCAGGCCCAGCCTGCAGGGACGGATGGATGATAAGAAGACTGGAGCCGACATTCAGGGATCCTGCATTCCAGTCCCAGGGAGCCTCCCCATCCAACCCCTGTCCCTGTGGCACTCAGCTTCCGGACCCTCAGGCCCGCAGCAGCAGCCAGAGGCCTCGCCAGGTTTCCTCGCGCTTCCAAAGGAGACAGAGCCCACCCTCCGAGGGGCTTGGCATTCAGTGCTGAAGACTCTCTCACCCGTGCCCTGAACCGTCAGCAGGGCAAGAGAGCTGGGCGTGGGGGCCTGAGCAAGCCTGCAGTGTGGGAAATGGGCCCTGGGTGCAAACAAAATCAGGGTCCCAGGGGAGCTCCCACATCACTGCAGGGGCAACCCAGCCACTCAAGTCTCCAAGGAGCAGTGCCCTTCCCTGGCCAGAACGTCCTCCCCCATCTGAGCAGCGTGCTGGGGGCTAGCTAACAAAGCAAAGCAGTGTTTACCTCCCCAGAGGGTCACTATTTTTCCAGCATGTGAACAGGCTTTTATCAACCGCACTGAAAACACTGGGAGAAAAGCATGTGTGTGTACACATTTAATGAACTCTTCCCCCTGCCCCATTTCTACCCATTATCCAACAACTTTATCTGAATTAATATTTGGGATGACTCTGAGCTGTGCTTTGAGTCATGAGCTTTGCTCATGTGTAGTTATGGAATTTCAAGGCTAGAAGCCACCTTAGAAACATTCAAGTCTCACCTGCCAATTTGTCAGATGAGGAAACCAACACCCAGAAAGAAAAGTGACTTGCCCATGCAGAGCTGGTGGCAGACCTGGGCCCTCAACCCCAAACTTAGGTCACCTATTTATTTGTTAATTATCTTCTTAACTGAAATAAGCTGACTGAGGACTCAACTAGAACTCAGAATCCCCATAGTGACCTTTTTAAAAATTTTTTTTTGAATTTTACTTATTTTTTACACAGCAGGTTCTTAGTAGTCATCCACTTTATACATATTAGTGTATATATGTCAATCCCAATCTCCCAATTCATCCCACCACCACCACCACCACCCGCCCCCCACTTTCCCCCCTTGGTGTCCATATGTTTGTTCTCTACGTCTGTGTCTCTATTTCTGCCCTGCAAATAGGACCTTTTGAAATATAAATCCGTCCTGATGGGGTGGCTTTCCAAGGGCCGATGTGATCAACACCAGGCCAACTCTGAAGGGAAGGGTCCGCTATTAACTTGGACAACAAAACAGCCTGGGCTACACTGTGGCCACGGTTCTTTAACCTGTCAGAATCAGGCTGCAGATGCCACACACAGACCCACCTGGGCTGAACACACACTGCAAGAGGTTTGGAATTCAATAAGTTAGCCATAAAATAGGAACTTACTTCATCCTTGTGGCATGGAAAATAAAAACAAATAATTTCATTAGAGAAAGGAAGCATGATCCTGTAAGAGCTGCAAGCATGCAACACATGCAGGCATGGGTTCCCGGCCCGTGGGACCCACAGAGAGAAGGGCCACCATGGGTTCTGGCCAGGACACCCACCCCAGCAAGACTGCCTGTCAAGTCTTCCTTTCTCTGGGTAGGGACGAACAACCCTAAGGGACCTGGGGGTTGGAGCGGGTACATGTCACAGAGGGCTTCCTGAGCCTCTCCTGAGAGCAGCGAACACTCCCCGCAGAGGAGAATCCAGGTGTGTGCACAAGTCCCATCGCCAACTCGCTTCTTGCCCGTGTGCCATCACTAGGGGGAGGAGAAGTCGGGCTGTGCTGTCTCCTCTAGGTCCACTTCCACCTGGGAAGGCCCCGGGCCTCTGCTCTTGGTCCCTGTTGGGAGCCGGTGTCCTAAAGGCAGTGCAGGGGGAATGCCCAGCTCCAGGAACCCACTGTCATCTGGAGAAGCTTTCTTGAGAAACTCCAGAAAACAGAGGCACAGGGATGCGGACTGAAAAAACTATAGGCTGGGACGGGGCCAAACAAGTTTCTGTGTGGTGGGTCCAGGGGCAATACCCAGTACGGACCAGGTCACTGAACCTCCAGCCTCCAAGAAGATCGGGGCTGTTGTCATCCCCGTTTTACACATGGGAAAACTGAGTCACAAAAAGGGCAGATGACTTGCTCAGCATCCCACAGCTAGTAAGTGCTGAGGCAGGATCTGAGTGCAGCCTGGGCTCCAGCCGCTACTGAGTCAGCGGGGCCAGGTGGTTGGAGCCCAAGGCAGAGGGGGCTGCCTCCAGCATCCTCCCCGGGGGAGGCAGCAGCCATGGCACTGTGGGGCCCTTCCCAGCCCCTGCTTCGCCACGAGGTGGGGAGAATCCTTTCCCTCAGAGAACAGGGTGGTGGGACTTGTGGCCACTGCCTTCTCTGCTATCAACAGGAGGCCAGGTGGGGCCTGGGGACCCAATTCTAGGGCTGGAAGAGCCTTGAGATCCCCAGGTCCTTGAATTTTGCATGTAAAGATACTGGACAGCTGGGACCCATGAAAATGGGAAAAGAAGAAAGTTAATCCTACACCAAAGTTGGCTGAATTTATATAAGAAGATAAGGAAAAGCCCTCATGTGAAGGGTAAAAACAGCTACACACTGAGACCATGCTCCCCTCTCGTCCTGGACCAGAGGCTGCTGAGCTGGTGCTCTTGGCCCACCAGGCCTGGAATGCACTGTGGCCACTCCTTCTCTGGCCATCTCGCAGGGTTGAGCAGGGAACTGTAAGTCCTGCAACTCCTGGGACTCACCACGAAGGGAATGCCAGATGGTCAACAAGTGACCATCAAAGTTCTCAATTACAAAGAACATAATTGCATCTTCACCAGGGATTCAGAAGGCCCTTTGGTAATCCTGAAGCCCCCCAGAACATTAAACATCCACTTGGTTTCTAGGATTGCCATGTGTAAAGGCTGCCACATAAACAGGGCACAGGCCAGCTGAGTTGGATGGAGAAAGAACGGTGTATGACTTGACCCTGTGGGCCTAGGCCCCTCCCAGGCCAACAGGTCATAGGTAGAGCCCCCTCTTACCTCAAACTGTGGCCAGTTCATGGACATGCCTGGCCCGTGGTTGGCTCTGAACCACCTCAGGTCCTCCACCGCGTCGGCAACTTTGATGCTCTGCTCCAGGTCTCGGTAAATGTTTTTGTAGCTAAATCAGAGACAGAAGCGTGAGTCTTTTTGAAGGACGGGAAGGCCAGCCCTCAGCCTCGCCCAGGGCCTGCCTAGAGCTGGCGCCATGGTCTGTAGCCACACGAGAGTCGACTTCACAGGGCAGATCAGACCCTTGCCCTGGCTCAGTTGGACGGTCATCTGGCCGTGATGCACACAGAATGGGACAAACAACAACCATGGCGTGGAAGCCATAGCTTCAGCTTCGGACAAATCAAACCAGGTGGCAACAACCTGGCTTTGCTCTGTCAGATAATACAAAAGGTGCTGGCATCTGGGCCACACGGGCCACCAATCTGTGTGGTCCCATTTAACCAGGTCCAGAATTCAGTGTCAGAAAGCACCCCCTCATCCCTTCAAAAAAGCAGGAAGGTTTACACTCAGCTGTGCAAAAACAGTAAACAAAGATTGGCCAGTGCTGTGGTGGCTGCACACCCCACGAGCCACCTGGGGGGACTCCTGCTTCTGCTTGACCGCGCAGAGCAGCTCGCCTCCCTAGGAAGCTGACCGTGTCAGATAGGAGTATGACCACTGCGGGTCCTGGTGTTTTCACTTCTAGGCTGTATGGCTAGCAAGTCAGTTACCCTCTCTGGGCCTGGCCTCAGTGTCTTCCTCCACTGAGTGTGCATAATGCCACCTGTTACGGGGTAAACTGTGTCTTCCAGAAAAGATAATGTTGGAGTCCTAGGCCCCAGTACCATGGAATGGGACCTTATGGGGAAATAGGATCTTTACAGAGGTAATCTGTAAATTAAAAAAACCACCTTTTTATAAAAAGGGGGAAATTTGGGTACAGAGACAGAGGGAAGACAATGTGAAGACACAGAAGATGGCCATGTGACTGGAGTGATGCGTCTCGTCTGCAAGTCAAGGAAGGCCAAGGATTGACCCCAAACACCAAAAGCTGGAAGAGGCAAGGAAGAGTCCTCCCCTACAGCAGAGCCATCAGAGGGAGTGAGGCCCCGCTGACACCTTGATTTCAGAAGTGCAAGAGAAGAAATTTCTGTTGTTCTAGGCTGCCCAGGTTTGGGTATTTCATTATGGCAGCCCTAGAACACTACTACACCATCTCCTCCCCAGGGTGGCTTGGAGGACTAAGGGAAGCAAGGCACATCAACCGAGGACAAGCCCTCACACGATGGGAGTTACTCCACCCGCAGAAGAGCCTGGCAGCCCCAGCCCTGCCCCAGCCGGCGGTGCAGCCTTGGGCAAGTCCCTTAACCACGCCAGCCTGCTCCCTCATCAGCAAGATGGGGAATAATGCCCCTCCTTCACAGACACTCATAAGGATCCGTTAGTTGTTGGCAGAGGAGCTGAACAATAACTGTTGCTTTTGATGTTTTTCCTATTAGAAGGAGACAAAAGGAATGTAATTTCCTATTCACGACAAGCTTTAACTTGTGAGTCATTTCTAAATGGCTCTGCTATGTGGATGACAGAAGTCTAGGTCCAGGGTTAGCACGGGCCTCTGCCCTGACGAAGGTGTCATGGGACCAAAGACAAGGAAAGTATGGAAGGAATATCACAGCCTCCACGTCTCCGTTCAGAACCGAGTCTCTGAGGGTCTGTGCTGCCCGAGGCCCAGAACCACTGGAAGTCAAGGAACAAGCTGGCAGCCAGCTGCTCTGGATTGAAAAGACCTCGTAAAGGTCCTCAAAGAAAGGCCATCCCGGGGGCAGGGTGTGCCAGCCCCGGAACTGCTCGACTTGCTCCCGGGTTGATTTCAAACGTGCAACTGTGGCGGGTCCAAGCCGCGGCCCTCCCTTCCTGCCTAGATGCAGAGGACTGTACCCAGAGCTGGCAGAGAGTGGCAGGCGGCCACCCGACTCAGGCCAGGGAGCAGCTGTCCCAGGCAGCAGGACACTGCATGGCCACAGGCAGGCTTGGCCAAAGGGCCCTCCCTGGACAGGGGAACTTAAGACCTTCTGACAAGCACTGCCACCCCAAGGCTGGAGAGCAGCAACGGATCTTTATGCCAAAGCAACTTTCCACTGACTTCCCTGGGATGTGCTTTTCAGCTAAGGGACACTTACCTGGCCACGTTCGACAGGTCTAGGTGCTTCTGAACCTCCAGCAGAACTTCCCGGAAGAAGCGCAGGCGCTTCTCTTCAAACTGCTGGCACTGCTCAAACACCTGCTCCATGCCCTCCATGTACTGCGGTGTGCCCTGGCCCAGCTCCTTCAGGGACTTCTCGTACTTTTCTTTGGTCTACGAGAAAGTCCAGGCACATGAGTTGAAGACTAACTTCCACTCAGCCCACTTGCCTCTGACCGAGAGCAAGCGAGCCCGGCTCTGTACCACCCTGTCCATCACCCGGCCCTTGCCCCCTCCACCACTTCTGAATCCATCAGCATCTAGACTACTCCTCAGGCGACCCCACATCCAAGAAGCACCCGATCTATTTCCTTTGCCCCGCAAGCTCCTGCCCAGAGGACTCACGCCCCACCTCTGCTCCTGAGGGGCACCCACCCAACCTGGCTGTGAAACAGCCCTCCGCACTCCACACGCCAGGCCCCCCAGGCTCATCTTGGATGCTCTCCCACCACCAATGTCGCCCTTGGGGAAAGCTGCTCCGTCCCCCAGCCGCCCCAGATTCCAAAACCCAAAGAGAACAAGCTCCAGAGTCTGACAGAGTTCCAAGTTCAAGTCCCAGCCCCTCCACTTCTGAAATGCAAATCACACTCCTGGCATCTGCCAGGGCTCTCAGCTGGAGTAAGACCCAAACAGGTAGCCACTGGGGAAGAGGCGGTCACTTGGAGCCCAGTGTGCATGGCCTCGAGCCCCACGTCACTCGCCCGTGTCCTCTCTCCCCCGGGGAAGGGCTGAGCCTCAGATCTTGCCCACGGCAGCAGTGGCTCGACAGTTACCTTAAAGGCAAGATCACAGGGCTCCAAGCGCCAGACAAACCCGTGGCCAAAGCCTGTGCCGCTCGTTTTCTGGGAGCCTCGCTTTCCTTCTCAGAAAACGAAGTACTTCTACGTCACAGTATCCTGATACTCAAATGAGGTGACAGACAAGGACACCAAGCAGCACCAAGGCATTCAGAAGAGTCCTAGTTCCCTTTCCTCCAGCCCAAGACATCCCCAACACAGCTGTTCCTCCCCAGACTGTCCTCAAGAAGGGGTTTTACCAGGAAGAAAATATGAATATAGGTATGTCCTATTCTCAAGGGTGTCTAGGGACAGTGTATCATGTCTTTAGCCTAAGAGCCATGGCTAAAGTTAGCACATTTACCTCGCAGGGATGTGCCCGGGGTCAGTAAACCCATGCAGTCTTCCCTGCGCCCCACATGGTTTTGTTTTTTGTTTTTTTTAAAAAAATATTTATTTATTTATTTGGCCGCACTGGGTCTTAATTGCGGCCCATGGGATCTTAGTTGCGGCATGCGGGATCTTTTTTTAGTTGTGGCATGTGGGATCTTTTTAGTTGTGGCCTGTGAGATCTAGTTCGCTGACCATGGATTAACCCGGGCCCCCTGTATTAGGAGCACAGACTCTTAGCCACTGGACCACCAGGGAAGTCCCCCCACCCCGACATGGTTTTGATAGTTGGTGGGACCATCAAAGTGATGGTAGCCTCCTAGGGTAAAGTTAGGGATGGCAGGGCTGGGGCCGCTCATTTATCACAAGCCTTTTCCACTATCAAGACCCTGAAAAATGGGGGTTGATCACGGATGGATGGGCTGGCCACCTAGGAACTTTGCTTTTCTGTTCCTGACGACAGCGTGGGGCCTTCTGAGGAAGGAATGAACCCCCCCTGAGCTTCTGCAGGGACCCCGTGCTTTTAAGATCAAGTCCTGGCCTCAGGGCCCGGCCCCTGCCACCTCTAGAGCAGCTTCTCTGCCCCCATTTGGGATCCAAGTCTACTCACCACCTCCCCTGCGCCTCTCCCAGACGACTTTCTCTGACTCATGCCCTGGAAGACTCCCCTTTATGCTCCAAAGAGACCCTCTTCTTGAAGCCTTCCGCAACCTCCAGAGAGCAGGCCTGCCCACCCCCAGAGTCCCCACCTCTGCCCCTCACCCCTCGCCTGCTATCTTTGGTTCCTTGTTCTCTTCTAAGCCTCCTGCCTTGGCTGGGCTTGCGTCCTCTATGACCCCGGAAAGAGGTCATCCCTGCCAGAGGCTGGGCGTCCCCAGCAGGAGCACGGCTCCGCAGCTGCTCTGCTTGTGCATCACCACCCACTGCCCACGCCTATACGTGCGAGGCGCCTCGCAGCAGCTTGAGCTCAGACGCCAGAGGCAAGCAGCTGTGGGTTCAAACACCAGTGGTGCCATCAGAGTGACACAGAGCAACCACTTCTTGGGATCCTTCACCCTTCGGTAACCTCCCTGGACCCCTGGTGGCGGGGTGGGGGTGGGCTTCACCCGGCCTGTGCTCACGAGCAGCCCCGTCCCAGCACAGGCCAGGTAGAGAACACGGTCATTGGTCATCGTCATTCGGGGAACTGCTAGCACAGAGAAAGTTCCCAATAAATATTCACGGAGTGAAATGAGAGGCCACCCTCACCCTCACGTGGACTGTGACACTTAGCACAGAACGTGAGCGGTTCCTTTCTGATGGATGCTGCAAGATGCAGTCACTGCCTGGCCAATAAGAAGCACAGAAGGACGTGTGCAGCCAGTTAGTGCTGGATTTTAGAAACTGCTAAGAAGGGCAGCGGGAGTGAGTTGCCCTCCTCTCCAGGCCAGCTCTCAGCCTACAAGGACCATCGTGCCCCGAGGTCACTGGCCAGACCACAGAGGCAGGGAGGGCGCCCTCTACAAAGTGCCCTGGTCATCCTGACACGTGCCTTACGTCTGACCTCAGGCCCTGGGTTTGTCCTGCCAGTGTATCAATTTGGTGGAGTCTGTTCTGGGTGGTTGTAAAACATGAAAGGCATGCATCACTCTCTCTTTCACACACACACATCTGGGTATGGAGATGCCTCATCTCTCCTCTAGGCACTTTCCTGGGCACCCAATTCCTTGTGTACCTGATGAAGGCAGCCCCTAGAGTCCCCCCAGCCTGTGTTCCTTGAGTCCAGGTGCCCCCCACACTCAGCAGGTGGTCCCAGGTTCCTCGCCTGATCCCACGGAGGAGGCCCCCAGGCTGCTCCACAACCCCAGATTCCTGGCTCAGGCCCAGTCTTAGAGACAGGCGTGGAGGGATTCTCCCCGAGGGATTCTGACACTTGCTCTGACCAATGAACCCCCATCTCCCACCCTCATTGCTATGCGAGGACAGAGCACTGGAGAGGGCACGGGCTCTCCCACGCTCACATCACTGGGTGGCACCTGACTGAACCTCTCGAGGTTCCTCCGTTTCCTACGTCACAAAACAGAGATGACACCACCTAATTCCCTGGGGTTCAGTGATGCTCATCTGAGGCCCGAAAAGGTGGGCAGGTAGTAACACATCAGCTCGCGACTCCTGCTTCCCCTTTCGGGGTCACGACCTATTCCTGAAGCACACCTCCCCTCTAACATCACCTCTTTCTCCAAATCCAGGCTGGGACTCTCTTCCGTGAACACTGCAGCAGGGCAGGCCCTTGACAGGGGCAGCCTCCGGCTGCCCAGCCCTTAGAACAGAGCAGAGGAGGAGGGTGGGGCTGGGGGCCAAGCTGGGAGCCAAGGGCACAGGCCCAGAGCCTTGCTCACGTCGGCCCTCCCCTCCCAGGCTCTCGAACCTTTTCCCAGTGGCTCCCTGCCGCAACACCCCAAGCGCCCTACTTTTCCTGCGTTGCAAGGCCGCCGGCCGTCTGGTCCTCATAACCCTCTGAGCCAGTGCACCCATCAGCTCCCTGCTGCTGACATCCACAACTCGTGTCCTGCACAAACTCTTCCCTCCCGCTGCCCCACTGCCCTGTCCCCCGCGCACAGGAGTCACCCGTTGCCCCTGCCTGCCCAGAACTCGGGTCTGCCCTGGTCCTGAGGTGGGCACTAATGGCTCTGGTAAGGTAAGGCGTGACCTTGAGGGCAGGAATGTGTTTCATTGATGCAGCCGTCTGTCCGAGCATCCGACCAAGCAGCGGCAAAGGTGCACTGTGTGCCAGATGTGTGAACAGGTGAGGCGTGTGCTCTCAATACGTAAAGAGAAGTGCACAATTTACCTTAAGAACATCTTGCTTGCATTTTTCTACTTTGTCTTGCAATTTCTTAAGCTGTTCAGGGTTGAGGGATGGGTCCGCTTTGCTGTTGGTCTCTCGTGATATTGCCAGCTTCTCCTCTTTGCACGCCGCGTGGTAGGCTTTCTTTGCTGCTTCTACCTACAGGGAGAATGAGTTCCTGAACACCATGTTTAAAGTTCAAAATCCTCGCTAGAGGTTACAAAGACTGTGGGAAGTGCTTGCGCTCTCAAGAGGAGAGGAAAGAGCAGGTACAAAGCTGTATGTTCAGTATTAATTACAACAAGTAAAACAGAGGAGTTCATTCAGCAACTATTGACGGAGCACCTGCTTTGCTGTCAGGAAACATGTGGGCAATAGGGGTACAGTGCCAGTCAAAGAGCCTGGGCTCTCATGGAGCTTACCGTCTAGCTGGGAGAAGCAACCCCAAGAAACAGTTCAAGTACAGAGTAAATTAGAAGGTGGCAAGTGCCAAGGAGGAGAATAAAGCAGGGAGGAGAGGCAGGTGCACTGGGTGGGTCTGGGCTGGCAGAGCGGTACATGGAACGGTTAGAGAAAACCACGCACATGACATGGAGCAAGAATGTGATGGAGGTGTGGATCTGAGGCAAGAGCCGGCAGGCAGCTGGAAACCCAACGCAAGAGGAGTGTAATGCTGGGAGGCAGGGTTATGGGCACACTCCACACGCACACACGTATATATATAGATATGGATGTGTGTGTATGTGTGTGTATATATGTAATTTAATAGACACTTCTTACTTGAGCCAAAGTCACAGATTTTCATTCTAGAGAAGAAAGATGAGTTTGTAACCACTGCCTCATGAGGGAGATAGTGTCATTACAAATGGGACCAGAGACAAGAAGGAAGAGAAAGGAGACGTGGCAAAAGCCAAGGCACAGAGCAGAGAAGGAAAGTCCGTTGCTACAACCTGAAGACGGAGGTCTGTTCCGGGTGATTCTGAGAAGGAGGAAGGCAGTGCAGCTCCTGAGAAAAGCCAGTGGCAGGAGTAGGGTTGGAGGGAAGTGGCATGTCCACCCTGAGCCTGGGCAGACCAGGCTGCAGGTCCTCGCGTGCTGAAGGCTGGGGGGTAGGTATGACAGCCTCCAGCAAGCCAAGGCTGGGTGAGACTCAATGGTTTCCATTTGCTACTTTTACAAAAATGAATATCAGTATCATTGCAAATTTGAGAGAAAAACCCATACAAGAGAAAGAACAATTGAAAATTATCCTTTTTACTGGTCCAAATGGACTTTTAAGTCTCTGTAACAGACAATTTCCCAGGGCTGTGGGAGGCACTGTTAGTGGTTAAGAGCTAGGGTTTGCCATCTAGGATATTACTTACTAGCTCCTGAGTGCTACCAACAGGTCTTCTGAAACTGTGCTATTCAAAATGTAGTCCTTAGACCAGTGGGCGTGGCATCACTTGGGAGATCATTAGAACTGAGCATTAATAGGCCCCGCTTTTTTTTTTTTTTTGATGGTGCCACATGGCATGCAGGATCTTAAGTTCCCCGACCAGGGATTGAACCCAGGTCCTCATCAATGTAAGCACGGAGTCCTAACCACTGGACCACCAGGAAAGTCCCATAGGCCCCACTTCGGACCTCCTGAATCATTATATCCGGAGGTGAGGCCTGGGAATCTGGGTTTCAGCAAGCTTGCTTAAACTTAAGAAGCACTATTCTACAATAGTTTAACCTCAGATAACCTTTGGCAACTGTGGAGTTAATTTTTTTTTAACTTTTGTTTTTTGAAGTATAGCTGATTTACAATGTTGTTCCAATCTCTGTTGTACAGCAAAGTGACTCAGTTTTACACAGATACACGTTATTTTTTTAATATTCTTTTCCATTATGGTTTACCCCAGGAGATTGGATATAGTTCCCTCTGCTATACAGTAGGACCTTGGTGTTTATCCATTCTAAATGTAATAGTTTGCATCGATTTAATATTCTTGATAGACCAGAAGGTTCATGACATGGAGTTATTGGGGGAAAAAAAAAAAGAGAGAGAGAGAGAGTTTGGGTTTTGAGCTCTACGCCCTGTGTGTGGTTCTCATCCTGTTTCCAAGACTGGGAAATGGGTTGATACGGATTATGTAAAGGAGGCACATAAAGCACTCAGAGTCTTGAACATGGGTAAACGTTAGGCACCACAGGCTTTGGGCCTGAGCGCGGGCCTTTGGCTACCAGCTGCAGCATTCTGTGCCTAAAGCTGAGGCAGGAACCCCTGGGAGTGCAGGAGGGGGCGCTGCAGGTGGGAGCCCTGGCCAGCGAGAAGCAGGCTGTGGGGGCCAGGAAGGGGCCTGCAGGAGGGATGCACCTCTTTCAGCTTCTTGGCCCAGGGCTTCTGTGCCTTCCGAAAGCCGTCTTCGGCTTCTTTGGTCTCCTTAAAACCTCCCATCATTTGCTTGTGAAAGGCCTCCTTCTGCCAGTTCTTGATCTTCTCGAAGTCCTCATTCATCAGCGAGGCCTTCACCTCCAGGTGCAGCTCGCTCACCTTCTCTGCCTCGGACATGACAGCCACCCAGGCCTTCTCCACCGTCCCGTACTGAGGCCCTGGCACAGGAGAGAAGCTGGTGGGTTACTCGGCACTGTGGGGCCCAGACAGGCCCTGGGGGAGGGGATTTCCTCTGTTAACCTCCCTCAGCTGTTGGGATGGGATTTTAGGCCGGCAGGCTGGCTGCCCGGCTGAGAGGTTTCCTTTTGGTTGTTTCAGATATTTTTCTCTCAGTGCCGTTCCTTTTTCAGTTCCTGGGATGAAGAAAAGAATAAGGAACTGAAGCTGGATCTGTTATTGTGTTAGGGAAACTGGGGGATTACACACATTTCCTTTCTGTAAAGTCACTGAGCTCTTGAAAAACTCAAGTTTCCTCATCTTGGAAGTTTTGATTTGCTTAAGGTTGGCTAGAGAAGGAGGGCCTTCTGGAATGAGCTGGCCTCTCTGCCAGGCCACTCGGAGCCCACCCGCACGGGCTCCTGCTGGCCCCTGGCTCCCCCTCCACTGGACCACACGTTCTCCCAAGGCCCATTCATTCCATGCAGAGCAGGACCCTGGGAACTGCTTGTTGAATGAAGGACTGTCTCAGCCGAATGGAAGCCCTGTCCTGGGGAAGGAGAGGAGGAGACAGGAATCTACTCTGGCCCAGACAGAATTCTCTAGATAGCAGTGTGGGGTTGCCTGGGTCACCCCACTCACTGTTCTCAGGAAGAAAACTCCTAATGTGGCCCGTCATTTTGTTGAGTGAGGTGATGGAGGGAGAGATGGGCTATGACAGAAGCTGAGGACGGAAATGGGAAGACCCAGCAACTGCCCTCAAGGCGCTCCCGGGGGTCAATGGCTGTTGGAGCTGGGTAATGACACAGAGATGCATGGTGTGTGGGTGAGTGTGTGCGGGTGGGTGAGTGTGTGCGGGTGGGTGAGTGTGTGTGTGTGTGTGTGTACGTGTGCGTGTACGAATAAACACAGAACATTAGCCCCTCTGAACCTGTAATCCCTCATGTCTACAAAACGAGCAGCTCCCTGTCCTGCCTAGGTCTTGTGGCAGGATCCACAAAGTGAGCGGGCAAGAGTGCTTTATGAACCTCAGGTTCTGAATCAACAGAATGGACGGCGCTGACAGCTGGATCCTGAGAGAGGGGATTCAGGCAGGTGGAAATAAAATAACAACAGCTACCGCTTCCTGAAGGAGCTGGCTCATCCCCAGTCACTCCTCACGCAAGCATGGCTACCCCACTCCCTGGCACCCACTCTGTACCATGGCACTGTGCTAAGCTCCACAGAAAACCCGTTTCAGCAACAGGTGAAACACGGGCAGCTGGTCTAGACCCAACCGAAGTCGCCTGGGGGGGTCCCTCGCCCTAGCCTGGTTTCCCCTGGTCGGCTCCCCTGAGGACAGTCAGTCATGGTGGAAGAGTCTGCCCCAAAACATACCCTGAGAAACCCCCGCTAACCCACTTCTGTCCCAGGAAATCCTGTAATCAATCGAGCTCCCCCTCTACTGCTGGGAAGTGCATTCTGAGCACAATCCATATCCACAGCAGCATTGTCACCAAGCTCTAGAATCTTCTGAGTTTTTGCTAGGGAGGGAGGGGAGGCAAAGCCTGCATCATACGACACCTGTAGTTATTCCTGCTAAAATTCAGTATTAGAAAGCCTGCCAGATGTCACCATCTAGTCTTATCTGACTTACTACTTGGCCAAGCTTACAAATAAACAGCCTGAGTGTCAGAAACCACGGTGCTGAGCAGCAAGGCCTTTGACTGGATAGGAGCCTACTCGAGGCTGGGCCCTGAAGGAGCTGCTCCTTGTTAACTCGGCAAGCGCAGCACGTCCTCTGGACGACAAGGACTGCCACAGGAGTCTTGGATGCTGTTCGAGGACAGGAGTCCTGTGTCCCCAGGAAAGGGGAGGAAAGCTCATGCAGGCTATGCTGCTGGGTGACGAATCACAGCCCCCCGAAACTGTGAGACAAACTCCTGCCCCGATCTTCCAAGAGAGGAAACTGGCTCAGAAAGGGTCGACAATTCGCCCTGGGCGCCTGGAGCTGAGACGCCCTGGGCGCCTGGGGCTGAGACGCCCCGTGCGGTGGCCTCCCTACCCTTGTCCACAAGCTGCCTCCAGCGCCGGGCCCACTCGGTGAGCTGCTGCGCATACGCCTTCTCGATGCGTGCCCGCTCGTGCAGGCAGTTCATGAGGTCACTGCACAGGCGGTGGCCATCCTCGATCCGCTTCACGGTCCGCTTGTAGTTCCCGACCTAGGAAACAGAGCCCCGCTGTGAGGCCTGGGGCCGCGGCTGCAGAAACGTCTTCCACGCCAGCCCGGCTCTTGGGCGCTCATGCCCCACTCCTGTCTCGAAGGCACCCTGCATTGCTACATGACCAGCTCCCCGTTTTTATCACTAGCAGAAACACGCAAAACAGTGATTCGGAGCTTCTCAATGTCCATGCGACCGGCGTCCATGCTCTGACCCGTGGTTCAGGGAGGGAGACAGGCCAGAGTGGGAAGGGCTCTGATGGAGGGAAGCGAGGGGCTGAGGGCACCCAGAGGGCATCTCACGCAGCTTCCCAGAGTGGGTAATGTCTAACTAGAAAGATGAAAAACAACAAAAACAGAAAAATAATTTTTTAGTAACTCAGATTAAAATGATTTTATAATTAACATTATAGACTCTTGGCTAAAGGCCTTTTGAGCATTACTGGAATAAGCACGTTTCAGGTGCCTACTGCTGAGATGTCACCACATGCTAGATTATTATTGGTCCCAATTAGAGCAACAAACACTATTTCCCACTTTCTGAGCACATGCCAGGCACCACAGTAGGTGTTTTACACCCCCAAAATTGCCACTGCCCTAATGAGTAGGAATAACTGTCCCCATCTTAAAATGAGGAAACCAAGGTTCAGGGAAGTTACATTGTTTTCTAAGATCCCATAGTCGCAGTCCTAGAGGCTGGGCTGCAGCTGAAAGCAGGTTTTCAAATGGCTCCAGGTAGGAGTCTCGATGGCAAAGCTCACACTCTTATCTGCTTTGACGAGAGCCAAGGTGAGGCTTGATTACTTTATCTCACATATGAGAGGAGAGTTAGCTTATCTAAATTATAAATAATAAAAGAGTAATTGAAAAGAGTAAATTGAAAAAATATTAGCGGCTAATTTGGAGTGAAAAATCAAAGTATTCCATATGTTCCATTCACTGACCTGCTGATTAGAAAGGATACCATGTAGCTGACACTGGAGTACTTGGAGGAAATATGACAGAAAAATGATCGACTGTATTTTCAACCCTTTCCTCCCAACTGTCTTCAAAAACTGTAGTCACCTTTTTGTCAGTTTTTCCATTTCTAAATGTCTCTGCCTGGCTAATCACTCTCATATTTCATCTCCATTTAGAGTCAATCTGGAAGCTCCTGGAGAACATAGAGGACTAGTTCCCACTCTACAGAAAAGGGTATAGTCCTCTCTCTGCCACGTAGCCTTGTTTAACCCTGACTTATGAACAGTTCAAACTGCCTGAGTTCCTCCCATCTTGTGCTGAGTTAGCCAGGTGAAGAAGAGGCTACAGTGGAGTGGCATGAAGACCTTGCAAAGAGACAGAACACATGGAGATGGGCATCGGGAGAAAAGGGGACTGTGGTCCCTCCAGGAAGGGCTGTCCCTGAGGCCAGAGCTCTGGACAGGCTGAGATGACCCCACTCCCATGGGAACAGCGAGGATCCCTGGAAGGCAGGTGTCTGGGTGGGCTTCTCCAGAGGTCTGGTATGATTTCCAGCAGTCTTGCTGAAGTGCACAAACAGCTCTCAGGCCCCACACGATCAGTCATCGTTTCCTCCACAGACCCCTCCCTCCCAGGCGTGGCCTGGCTGCTACCCCCAGCAAGGAGAGCAGGTCAGCAGCTCACCAAAACACAGAAGGTGAACCTGAGTTTTCAACTCCATCCTTCAGCAGCCCCTTTTTAGGAAGGAGAAAGCAAGCATTTCACAACCAATTAGAAGTGACATCACATGTTCACTTCCCTTAAAATAGGGCCTTACTGTCATTTTGAAATTTACAGCAGGATGAAAAAAATAACCAACAAAACACAACTCAGTATTGCTGAGCTGGTGGCAAGAAGAGCTAAGATAATCACAGCTCAATACAGACTTGACAGCCGACAGGAAACCACGATGTAGATCTGGTTTTCATCCCACTGTTACCAATAATATTCATACTGGCAATCAATATTAAAATATGTTGGCTCTTCAGAAACCTGCCCGCCTGATTTTCAAAACCCTTGTAAAAAGATTTAGGGAAAAGAAAAGGATATTTCTTAACAAGGTACACATTGGTATAGCCCATCAACACGTACCATAGATACTGTTCTTATTTATTTATTTGCTTTATTTAACATCTTTATTGGAGTATAATTGCTTTACAATGGTGTGTTAGTTTCTGCTTTATAACAAAGTGAATCAGCTATACATATACATATATCCCCATATCTCCTCCCTCTTGCGTCCCCCTCCCTCCCTATCCCACCCCTCTAGGTGGTCACAAAGCACCGACCTGATCTCCCTGTGCTATGCGGCTGCTTCCCACTAGCTATCTATTTTACATTTGGTAGTGTATATATGTCCATGGCACTCTCACTTCGTCCCAGCTTACCCTTCCCCCTCCCCGTGTCCTCAAGTCCATTCTCTATGTCTGCATCTTTATTCCTGCCCTGCCTCTAGGTTCTTCAGAACCACTTTTTTTTTTAGATTCCATATATATATATATGTGTTAGCATACAGTATTTATTTTTCTCTTTCTGGCTTACTTCACTCTGTATGACGGCCTCTAGGTCCATCCACCTCACGACAAATAGATACTGTTCTTATTTATTTATTTATTTACATCTTTATTGGAGTATAATTGCTTTACAATGGTGTGTTAGTTTCTGCTTTATAACAAAGTGAATCAGTTATACATATAGATATGTTCCCATATCTCTTCCCTCTTTCATCTCCCTCCCTCGATACTGTTCATATTTAAATGACAACTCTTGAAATCTGAAAAGCAGCAAGGAATACGAAGGTTGTTCCTGGAAGCACGTGTTTTCGGTTTAAATGCGGGGGCCAAGGGGAAAGGGGAGTGCTCATGACAACAGGCACTGAGATGCTCCAGCAACATCGGCCTTGCTGTCCTTTGCTCAGTGAAAGGCTACATATGGGCTTGTGACAGACCATCACTTCAGCCCACACGTGGGGACACTCATCAGGTTTCACTGTTTCCATCTCCATAAACCACACAGCAGCAGAGCAATGTGGATTTCCCACTCGATGAGCAGGGCGCTGACGGTCATCCTAACAGCAGAGCCACTGTGTGTTTCTAAAACAAGACACAGTCAGCATAAAATAAAAATAACCCCTTACAGGTATAAACTTAGATGAGTTCAGATGAATGTATACTGTGTATAACCATCACCATATCAAGGTACAGAATACTTCTACCTTGCCACAGAGTTCCCTTGCACCCTCTTGCAGTCAATCTTCTCCCCACACAGCCCCTGGCAACCACTAATCTGATTTTTGTCCCGTTTTCACGATGTCCAGGATAAGTAGAATCACACTGTATGCGGCCTGGCTTTTGTGACAGGCTCCGTCACTTACCACAGTGCTTTCGAGACTGATCCACGTTGTTGTCTGTATCAGTAGTTCACTCCATTTTATTGCTAAGTTAGACACACCACAATTTGTTTACCCTTTCATCCTGTTTAAGGACATTTGGATTGTTTTTGGTTTGGGGCAATTATAAATAAAGAAGATATCAACATTTCCTATAGGTCTTTGTGTAGACATATGTCTTCATTTCTCTTGGGTAAATACCTAGAAGTGGAATTGCTATATGGTAAGTGTATGTCTAACTTTATAAGACAAAGTGGCTGGACCCCTTTGTATTCCCATCAGCAGTGTATGAGAGTTTTAATTGCTCTGCATTCTCACTAGCACTTGGTATTATCAGGTTTTTAAAAAAAATTATTTTAGCCATTTAGTATGTAGCAACATCTCATTGTGATTTTAATTGTATTTTCTTAGTGTCTAATGATACTGGGCATCTTTTCTTGTTCCTATTTGCCATCCATGTGTCTTCTTTTGTAGACTGGGTTCTCTTTTTTAAAATTGAGGTATAATGACTGTTTTGTAAAATGCAAGAAAAATTAATTTCAAATATATGATAAACTGATAATACATTAAAGTCAGAACATACATGGTTAGCTATTTCTGCTCTATCAGTTTTGTAATTAAGAAGCTTCTCTCTTGCTTCTCAAAATACTAGCTTGTTTTGAGATGGCCAAATGACAGATAACTTTAGGTAGGAATTGAAAATAAACAAGCTCTCTTCCAATCCTGATTATCAATTGATTTGTTCATAAAATGCCCATTTTGTTTCGTTTTTTTTTTTGTTTTTTTTTTGCGGTACGCGGGCCTCTCACTGTTGTGGCCTCTCCCGTTTCAGAGCACAGGCTCCGGACGCGCAGGCTCAGTGGCCATGGCTTACAGGCCCAGCCGCTCTGCAGCATGTGGGATCCTCCCGGACCGGGGCACGAACTCGTGTCCCCTGCATCGGCAGGCGGACTCTCAACCACTGTGCCACCAGGGAAGCCCTATAAAATGCCCATTTTAAAAACTAGATCTGAAGCCATCTATGTTCCTAACTTCCTCTAGATTCAGACTCACCCCCTCAGATACCAAGGTGCTAAAGACAGATGTTCAACATGCAAGTGCCTGGGTGCAAGGGGGGGATACCCCTACTCTCCCCTCAGGAACCCACCTGGCCGAAGGAAGGGTGAGGGGTGGGGCAGGTATACTAGAGGCAACAACCAGACTGAATTTTCAAGGACAAGTGGACGGATTAAAGGTGAGGTGAGGGAAATGATTCCTGGCAGAGACAATGTTGGCAAAATGAAGAAAGTGTGACAGCATGGAGACCTGGCTCCGGGAGAAGTCCACCAGGAAAAGAACGTGGACCACAGAATGCAGGGGGTGACTAGAGACTGAGCTGGGCGCTGGGTACAGCAAGTGGTGTGCGAGGTGGGGTCAGTCAGATGGTGAAAAATCTTGAGGGTCAGGCCTTCATCCGAAAGGGTGCTGTGCTCAGGGAACGGTGGGGTTCAGGAAGGTGAAGCCCCTGGAGGGGAGGTATGAGTAGCCTGCTGACTCTGGGGCACAGCAGTGGGGAGGAGAGCAGGAAAGCAGGAAAAAGGAAGTGCGCTGTCCTCCAGGTGGCACATGGGGGCGGCACAGAGGTAGCAGGATCCCAACTTCCAGGCACCTCAGGGTTGCGGGAGGGGGTGGGGGGGGTGGGGGGGGTGGGGGTTCCTGCAGGCTGCACCTATCAGGCAGAGAGAGCGGAGTCCTCCTCCTTTCCAGAGTCCTCCAGAAACCAGTCTCCTGCCTCCCTCCACCCAATCACCAAAAGGCCTGCCTTAGGCTCACCAGGAGCCCGACCGGTCCTGCCGTCCTCCCGGGAATCTGGGTCGCCCTACCCCCTTCTACCCTCAGTGCCCTTCACCTGGGCCCAGAGGCCCCTTGCTGCCTGCTGTCCTCCCGGCTGCCTATGAGTCTGGCTCTCATCATTCCTCTGGCTTTCCTCTGCCCCAGGCCCTGAGAATCCAGTGTCACACAAGCCTTGGTTTCAGTCAGCTAAGACGAGTCCGGGGCTGGAGTTGCAGACATCCCCTGGCAGAAACTGCATAATCAGGAATCAGAGCACAGACAGTGGGCTCTGCCTAAAAACCAGCGGGTTTATAATTACAGGGGTGCTGGGAAGGACTGTTCAAACAGGTCGCACCAGTTCCTCATTTATCCTCTGGGTGTAAACAGTCTGGAACTGCCTTTCACAAGGACACTGGAGAATGTTTGCTTCTCCGACTTTACAGCCTACTTACCCTGGCCAACTCCATTCTGTGGAACACAGTGGCCAAAGGCAACAGGAAAGCTGGAGGGTTTCCGCAGGTCAGTGGGACCCCTGGGATCCCAGGTGGATGAGAGGGAGTGCGAATGCGGACGTGCAGCTCCTCCCACCTGTTGGCCCCCAGTGCCAGCTCAGTTACCATTACTTGTGTGAACTGCGGGCTCAGGTCAGAGGACCTATAGAGTCACCTCACGTACATCTTCCATGTTATTCCTTTTGCCCTTCTCTTTGGTCGGTGACCATCGAGCCCACCTCGCAGACAAATTGCGCGATTACAACCAAAGTCCCAGGGTGAAACCAGTGGCCCAAGTGAGAAGCGAACCAGGCAGGAACACCCAAAGCTCACGCTCTCCCACCCTGTGCTGCCTTGGCCCTGAGGCATGAACCTCTTCCCTCCAGTGGCTCATCTCAACATCACAAAGAATCCCTGTGGACTCTGGATGTCCCCAGGAACCCCAGTGAGCTTCTGGCTGTCTCACTGCTGACTTGATGCACAACACAGAGGGTGCTCCTAGGCCTGCGGCCCAGACCACCCTGCCCTCCCCCAGCCAGCCCCTCTGCCCATGCCACCCCCAGACGGCCTCACTGCCCGCCGTCCCGGGCCTGGGCAGACCAGAGCCCGCAGCACACAGGACACCACCCCCACACGCCTCCGACGGTGCCGCAGCACCTTTGTCTTTCCGCACCGCTCTCTCAACTGCCTTCCACTCACTGCGTCTCGTCAGGCACTCAATAAAAACGTGAAAGGTAAAACCATAAAGCGACTCGAAGAAAATGTCGGCAAATATCTTTGTGACTTAGGGCAGGGCAGGATTCCTTAAACAAAATTTCAAAAGTAAAAGCCATAAGGTTACGCACACACACATCCGTGTGTGTGTGTGTGCGTGTCCAAATAAATTTTATTACTTCAAAAATTATGGATTTCTGTTCAGAAACCAATAACATGGACAAAGCTAACAGATTAAAATACTGTCTACTAATCTGTCTAAACTGTCCAAATTGACAAGGGACTAAAATCTGGAATATCCCAGGAAATCCTACATATCAACATGAAAGAGAGACCCCCAGGGAACACGGGCAAAGGTATGAAGTGGTAACTTCAGAGAGAAGTGGAAGTCCATGGGGCTAAAGGCCTGAGTGAGATGCTCACACTGTGGGACTGCCCATGAGAGCAGCAAGGTAGCTCTTTACCTGTACAGACTGGCACACTGTAGAGAGCGGGAAATGCCAAGTGTGGGGCGGAGCTGGGCACACAGGACCCCTTCTGAATACAATGGCGGAAACCAGCCTGGGGCAAGCCGGTGACAGCCAGGCAGTAATTAAGTCACTAAGCATACACATGCCCTAGGAGGACCCAGCCACATGGCTCCGGAGTTTTAGCCCCATAGATATGTTGGCTCAGGTCACAGGGCACGTAGGGGTCTCCTCCTTGGGGAATGCATGGGTGAATGTGGGGGGCACCCCAGCGTGGCAGCAAGAACAAAGTGCAGGACTGTGTAGACACCGCAATGGAACAGACCTCACACACAGTGCAGAGAGGAGAAAATGAAACAGAATGGCAGGGCACAGGATGCCTTGATGCGAATTAAAAATAGCTGCACATGAAGCAAGGGTACAGTTTACAACAACACATGCTCACAAAAGCCATAATATTAGAAAGGGGGAGGGATTAGGTGCCAAAAGCAGGGAAAGAAATGGAGAAGGAGGTGGTGCTGAACGAGTCCCGTCCTACCTGCCCCAGTTTCAGCTCTCTGCTAAGGCTAGGCTGGTCTTCCCCACAGAGGCTACCCTGATACCACCTGCCATCCTTGCCGGACTACCAAGAGGGCGGGCCTGGATCGCCTGCGCTAGCAGACAGGCGACACCAATTCCCCACCATAGGGTCCTGCTGGCTGGTCCACCTGGGGGCCACGAGGGCCCTTCCAAACACTGTCCCCATGCCCCACAGTCGTAGCTTGTTCCACATGGGTCACAAGTGTGCATGTTAGCCTCCCTGCCCCAGCTGGACTGCAAACCTCTTGGTAACAGGTGCTGTACACAGAGTTTTTCCATCAGTGGCAGCATCATAATAGAGCACACCTACCCTTTGCCAGGCAGAGTGCTCACAGCTCTACACGCAGCCTCATTTAATCCTGTGATGATCCCAGGCAGGAGGATTTTACAGAATAGGAAACAGGTTTGAAGAGGCAAAGTCACCCATAATCATGCAGCCAAAAGGAGGCAGACCCCACCTTCTAGAACCTTCCTCAGGCTGAGAATAGAGAGCATGTAGAATGAAGACTTAATGGGTCCATATCAGGCGATGTGTATGTTTCCAACCAGCCCTGCAGGTTCCAGGAAAGGCCACAGAGTTCAAGACTGTGACACAGTATATGAACCCCACTCCTGAATCCCCCTGATTCCTCTTGGTGCCGGTGAGGCTCATGCCAGGACCCCCAAACCTGTAAACTACTAAGACCGCTTGACAAACATGACCTTGATTTTACTCTCAGAATGCTCATGCTCTTTAACCTGTGACTCTGAAGTCCCAAGCACCAGAGCTGCTCCCTCTACACCCTGGAGAGGCAGGTCCAAGAGTGAGCCAGCTGTGCCAAGCTGACTGGACAAGAAAGAAAAGCCACTGGTGGTGCCCCTCCAGGCATGTGCACACAGTCAGAGACCAACATTCTGTCCAAAGCTGCTACAGTATGCCCAGAGGCTCCAGGAGCTTCTCAATCAGCCTGAAAGATAAGGATGAAAGACAAGCCTGAAGAGGTGGCCATCAGCCCCTGGCCCTCTCTGATGAGGCCACCTTCCCTCTACCCCTGCTCACGAGGGGAGCAGCAAAGAGCTGGTCCTGCCCTGAAAGAAATGACCAGGTCTCTCTGCCTGCGTTTCTATCCCTTCAGTTGTACGGTGGATTCTGTGAGGATGTATGCACTGGTAAGTTCACAGCATAGGGTGGGTTTCTTCCCAGTCAGATGTGCTCTTAGCCTGGGGCAGCCATCACTTGACAAGACCTGCCATTTCCTTTTTTTTGTGGTACGCGGGCCTCTCACTGTTGTGGCGGAGCACAGGCTCCAGACACGCAGGCTCAGCGGCCATGGCTCACAGGCCCAGCCGCTCCACGGCATGTGGGATCTTCCCGGACCGGGGCATGAACCCGTGTCCCCTGCGTCGGCAGGCGGACTCTCAACCACTGCGCCACCGGGGAAGCCCCAAGACCTGCCATTTCTTCATCTTGTCCCTCCAGACACAAAATGAAGAGAGGGGACAGGATTAGGTGACCTCCAAGGGACCTTCACAATTCCAGGTATCTGGCTGGCTACATGGCTGGCGACCTCCCGAAGCACTCCCAACTCTCAGTTTTTGAGGGTCTGGCAACACCCTCTTGCCACTCACAAATACGGGGTGAACACCTACTGCGTGCCAAGGACTATGAAAGGGACTAGGGATGCAATGGTGAACAAACTGTCACCATCCCTACCTTTGTGGGACTTCGGTCAAGTAACAGT
The DNA here is from genome assembly GCF_008692025.1 of Phocoena sinus. Classification (NCBI taxonomy): domain Eukaryota; kingdom Metazoa; phylum Chordata; class Mammalia; order Artiodactyla; family Phocoenidae; genus Phocoena; species Phocoena sinus. Next base: position 6,392,017 of record NC_045772.1, on the reverse strand, counting down.
TACAGACGGTGGCAATTCCTGGAAGGAACACTCCAGGAGATTGGGACTGCCTGGAGGAAACAATGTTTGAGGTAAGAGCCAAGGGACCTCTGGGGCAAGGCCACTTTCTGAAGGCTTGAGGCAGCATGTTGAGGCCCACAGAGCATGAGCTATACGCGACGCCACCCCCTCCATGAAGGTGCCCCCTCCCCAGCAGCTCATCCCTCCCTGTTACTTTTGCCGCGATGTCTGCTGTCACATGCAAAATGTGGTAACATACGGGTTTTGAGGGCAAGGACTGTGCCTTTATTCTTCTCCATCCACCATGCCAGGCACACAGAGGGCACCCTGCAATATCTTCTCAATGCCCAAATGATGCTGGGAGCAGAGATTCCGTTCCATGTAGACAGGAGGGGACTGAGAAGTTGCTGAGTGCCCAGCTAGAGGCACAGGCAATGAAGTAAGTCATGATCCTTTATTTATTGAGTTCTTAATCCAATGAGTCCCTTGAGCTCTCCCCACAAAAGCTAAAAAGGATCACCTCTCAGCACATCATCAGATATTAACTCCACAGATGACAAGTGAGCAACTAACACTTGCCAAGCACAAACCAGCAGGAGAGCCTCGCAGTTCCTTCATTGCACTTGCACAGCTTTCAGTGAAATTCCAGTTCCCAGTCAGTTTATCTCCACGTCCCGCCACGTCCAGGGAGGCCGAGACGGCTCCAGGACTGGGCCTTTCAGTGCCACTACTTCCCCACCCGCATTCCCTGTGGAGTGCACAGCAGAGGCCATATCCGTACACACCAGCAGGGCCTCCCGTCTCAGGCACCCTTCTTCAATCCATCCCAACCCCTACTCTGAATCTCCCTTTCCAAAAAAGGGGTCACAATCGATCTTAAGGTTGTAAAATCTGTGATGTGCTTGAAAGGACCAAGGAGTAAGGCGTATCCTTGGGGAACCATGAACTCGTTGCCTTGCTCTCAAATTGTACTCTGGCAGTCCTCGTTTCTACAGGATTCCACTTCCAGTTCTCCAACCTACCTTCCAGCTCACCCACCATCTGGGCCCCCAATTTGTCCTGCACTGGAACAGAAGGTCTAGGATCTCCTCACCTGGGGGCTCCCCTGAACCTGACCTCACCGGGCTCCCCATACTGGAAGCAGGGTAATGCAGTTTACCTGGCAGGGCCCCAAGAGCGTTAGACATCAAGGCTCCTTGCTGGCCTGCTGCTGCTGCTGTTTACGTACAGCCTCAGTTTCCAGCCACCTTGAGCCTGACCTGTGTGTTGACCCAAACTAGTCCTGTCACTGCCTTGGGCCTCACTCAGTCCCAACTCCTGGTTTTCAGATCTCACCCCCAACACTTACCAGCCCTATCCCCTGTTCCTGGAATTTGTATTCATCAAGTAGGAGGGTGAAGAAATTGTGGCTCATCACCCTTGCTGTTTGAGAGTTTTAAAGCACAAATCCCAAACTTCAACAATGTTAAAAATAACTGCATTATCAATCTTTAATCTAAATGTTCAAAATGACAAGCTGAAAAATGGATGAAATGGAAAGTGAGAAACTCTAGTTCTCAGATCTAACTCAAATCAAAACAGATAATAACATACAGAGGAAGGATGTGTTTAAACAAAGTTATTTTAGACCTGAACTCCTCCTCAAGACTGGTCAGCCAGGCTCACCGTGCTCTGGCCTCCTGGCACACGTTGCTCAGATGTCAGGATAAAGGCCCAGCGATGCCCGGGGACTTGTTCCTGAGCACAGCACATGCCCCACCTGTGAGTCACCACCCCGAAGACCCTGCCCTGGAGCGCCCAGTCTCCCCGGCATGAGTGGACGTGCACACACTCATGCCTCAGCCAGGCGTCCGGGAAGCAGCCTGAGCATACGGCGGCCTGGTGACCAGGTCGCTGCCCCCTTATTCCCCCTCATGCTCCAGTAGGTGCTGCATGAGTGGCACCTCTTCGCTCTAAGGGCTGCCGCCAGCCCTGACGGTGAGATAAGTTCCGGCTCTGTTAAGTAAGGGCTCGCTGAAGACCAAGCCGCTTTTGGCAGAAACTCTAACAGTGAAAGGAGGCAGGGATGGTTAGAGAGGTTTCTGAAATCGGTGAACCCCCCGGGGTAAAAAGCCAAAAGACCTAGTGTGGAAATCATCAGACTGGAAAAGTGGGAATAAATACCACTTCCTCCAGGGAGCACCCCGCTTCCACCATGTCCACCCCCTCCCCAGCTTGCTGCTTCCACAGCACCCCGGCCCTCCCCCAGCTCCCTGGTTGAACTTCCTGACTCCTGTTAAAAAAGAAAACCCTCCGCCCCAGGACACGAGCGCCTCCGCCCCATCTCCATGCCTGGGTCCCTCAGCACCAGGCCCACCGTACACACCCACACATTGGTATAAAGGGGTCTCAGTGCAGCCAGGCCACCACAGGCTAACTGAGCGCCCAAGACTCCTCCAGTTCTAAAATCGTGCATTTCTACTTGTTACTGAGTAGAAACGGAAAACGTGTTCTCCTACAGGGCTTACAAAAGTTACTTTGATATCACTGAAATCAAGAGAGAAAATAAAAATCTATCTTCATAGAATAAGCTTGACAGCAAAACATCTTGAGTGTTTGACTCTCTCAAGGCCAGAGCTGAGCAGCTCGCTAGCTGGCATCTAGAACAACGGCATTTAGGCAGGGGAGGGGCAAGCCTGCACGGACCAGGTGAAAGGCCACCTGATTCGCCCATCTTTGCCTGTCTCCACGGGTGCGACGCTCACACGTGAAGAGGTGACGCTTTGAGACCACTCGGGCTCGGAGCCATTCGGACCCTGGCGCTGCGGGTGTTATCTATAATTCTCACAACCATCCTGGGAAGTAGGAATTAGCAATGCCATGTTCGCGCCTAGGACAGTGAGCAGGTTACTTCTCTTCCCTGAGTCCTCAGGGTCACACGCTAAGAAACGCTGGCACCAGGCTTGAACCCAGACAGGACGCTACTTCCTCACACCGAAGCAGAGGCATTTAAGTACGTGGCAGTCACGGCAAAGGAATACCTCTCTACTATGAGGAGCTCCCAGGAAGCTGAGAGCAGAGGCAGGAGAGCAGTTCTAGAGAGCAGGTGCTTGGGCCCAAATCCCAGCTCCACCCACTGCTGGCACCATCAAACCACCCAAGCCTCAGCTGCCCCACCTGTAAAGTGGAGCTCACAATCGCAGAGGCAGTCGAGAGGACTGAGAGCCCTCATGTAAAGCAGAGTAGGTGCCTGGCACAGAGCAAGTGTGCAATAAATGCTAGCCGCTATCACCGGTTTTCGTTGCTAAACTTCTTGTTGTGGGTTAACATTCCCACAGAGTACCCAGACCATAGCACAGAGCTTATGGGCACACAGCTCCATGACTTGGCAGCGCGTACACACCCATGCATGGGGTACAAGGGGCAGCGAAAGTCACTGCTCTCCTGGAGCCACCGCTGACACAGCACAGTCCACGCGCTCAGGAGGGAGGGCCCTCTTCCACATCCTCACAGCATTTGCCAGATGTAAAAGGCACTTTTGTCTGTTTATTAATGCTGTACCTTCAAGGCCTAGAATAGGACCTGGCACATGGTGGGTGCTCTGTAGGTGTTTACTGAAATAATGATTTCTGTTCAGTATTATGGCTATTTGCATACATATTTTAATTCCAAATATTTGTTTGTAAGCTTCTTATGAGCAGGGCATATCTTATTACCCAGCATCAAACCTTATCCTTCCTCTGATTCACTTGTACATTCAATCAACAATCATTTAGTGTGTCAAGCACTGTGCTAAGTATCAGATTCCCAGGGAAGACTCACGTCTTTGCCCCTAGGGAGTTCACAGCCTAGAGGGAGAAGCAAACGGTACAGCATGCTAGGCAGGCAGGAAGGCTGCCTAGGCCTGCCAGGGAGGACCAGGGAAGGTTGCCCGGAGGAGGGGCTCCCCGGGAAAGAAATGGAGGTCAGGCTGGAGAAAAGACCACCGCCCTCAGCCCCTACCCTCCCAGGCAGGGAGACAGCCCTTCGTGGATAGGAGCCCAGGGCAGAGCTCCTTAGGAAGGGCCAGGTGTCCAGCAGCTGCCAGCACATGCTCAAGTCTTAGGCATGCTAAAGAGTGCGGTTTTACTTGGAAGGTGATGCAGAAAAGTGAAGCTTCCTATCCGGGGCAGGGAGTTGCACAGGTTTGCTTTTCTGGATGGGCTACCCTGGTTGCAGGGTAGAGAACAGATGGAACATGGCACAGGGGAGGCTAGTGCCCTAATGCTTGGTCATGGTTCAACAAATACTAGTTTGCTTGAAAGAATGAATTAATGGTTCTATTTAGAAACTTTAGTGAAATAAAGGTAAGCCACCAGCCTGCTGGGAGCTATGTCCAAGTGCTGTGGAATAGTGATAAGGCTGACACACGCACAGCAAGGCTGCCATGCAGAGAAGTCCATCCAGATCTGTGTATGTGGGAGGTGGCTAGAGAACACATGGAATGGACAACTGCTGCTGAGAGGCAAGGTGGCAGTTACTTTCATACACCTCGTGCTTCCACTCACGGCACCCACCCAACTGCCCATGACTGCCTGCCACTAAAAATGTTGGCTCTGGGGTCCCAAGACTGTGCACTCATTTTGGGACCCCAGGACTTAGCCCAGGGCCTGGATCGTGGCAGGTGCCAAATAAGGCTTTATGGAATCCATGAACAGGGGGCAGCAGCATCTTATAAATATGTTACCTACAAAATTGGTCTAAAAGGATGGGAAAAGTACACACCATTTTACATGGATGGCTTTCCAGACAAAATACTGATGCACATGGAGATGTTCTCATGTGATGTGCTGTGTCCACAGTGCTCGAGTCTGAGAGGACTCTGCAGGGAGAGCCTTCTCTGAAGGAGACGGCAAATACTAGTCACGTGCCAACTCTTTAGGGCTAACATTCCCAGAACATTTTACAGCAAGATATTTATGTCCTCTTCATCTCCAAAATATCCTTCTCCTCAAAGGCTCCTTGTGCCCACAGAGAGTGCAGTACAGGCCAGCCTCAGCCTGGCTTCAGCCGGGGAGATCTGAGCTCTAATTGCATGTACCACTGACAGCTGAACAGAGCTCCTGCCTCAGGGATGAGGCAGATGCAGGGCCCAGTTCCTGAAATCAGCAGTCTGCCCTCCCAGCCTGGCCTCAGGAGCCCTCAGAGATTCAGGCTGCAGCCCTCAGGCCTGCTGGGGCCAAACCCACTGTCGTGTTCCCAGAGCCTATGAAGGGCAGAGGGGGCCAGGCTTCCTAGGAAGCACTGGTAACACTTGAAAAGCACCATGGCCTGCAGCCTAGGCTCTCTCTGTACCCCAGCCCCCAGAGCCAAAGAGGAGACCCAGAAAGAGGGCCTGGAAGTGAAGGACGCGGGGGACACCTGCAGGCTCCCCGTGCGAGCCAGGACTTGCCAGAAGCGACCGAGCCACCCACGCCCCACTGGGGAGCCTGTGCGCAGGATGTGCCAGCCTCCAACTTCAGCCAATTGGTGGCTAAAGGAGTCATCCTCTTGGGGAACCACCTCCACTAGGCCTCAACCTACCTAATCCCACATGACTTCTCACCTCCAAAACAGACCCTTGGCTCCAAAGAGGTCAAGATCCTCAGCCCTCTGCAAGGCCATGCTCATTCCAACCTCCAGATATTGATCTGGCCTAGAATGCTGCCCCTGCTCCCAACTCACAGCCCAGCCCCACCCACCCCACGTATCTTCTCTGGTGATGCCAGCAGCAGACCCCTCTCCTTTGAACGCCATGACACTGAGAAGCAGAGCTGTGGCTTGGCCTCATTGCCCTCACTCTCCATGGAGGCCACCATCCTTTCTCCTCCCAATACCTTCACTGTGGGAATCAGATATCCACCCCTCTTCTCTTCTGAATCGTTTACTACGGTGTTGGGGATACAGAAAGTGTCCCCTCCAAATGCCCACTAAATACTTCTGGCTGATATTATGTCCCTGTGGGTAATCTCTCCTCCCAAGATCACTACTTGTTCACTCATTCATCTAGCAAACATCTGAGTGCTTAGTAAGTACTGATCCTGCCTATCTTCCATGCTACCTTTCCTGCCCCCCACCCTAGGGGGAGCCCTACCTCCCCCTTGCACCCCAGCAAATTCTACAGCACCTCAAACAATGATCTGTCTCCTCCCTCTGGGAGCTTACCTCCAAATGTCACAGCCAAAGGCTCCTGGAGGGCAGGGCCATGTCCCTCCTGTGCAGGCACACAGCCAGCACGCAGAAGATGGTTCTGGAATGACCCACTTCAGTTAGCACCTTTTGGTGGGAAGGAGTAAAATTAAGCACAAAAGACTTTTCCACCTCGAGACCGCAAGGCTTTCTTTAGATTGTACAGCTCTGTGGGTCACACCAGTGAGAAGCGGCCTTCCATGGGAAAGAGGGAACTTGCTGGCAGCCTGGAGATGTGCACCTGGCAACGTGCGCCTAAGTCGCTCAGAGACGAGCAGGGCCGGTTCAGCCTGAGCAAGCCAGAGCACACCCATCAGAGGAGGAGGGCGGCACTGCTGATTTATATGAGATGAAGAGTAATTTCAGGGACAGCATCACAAGATGAGCAGAGCCTGAAGGATCCTTAGGATTCTTCATACAAGAGATGTTCTTGTCTACTGACATCGCAGTTAAGAATTTAACAGGGTGCCTAAGGGTTTACATCAATGACAGGACTTGTTCAAGCTACTTGACTTAATATATGCTGACAATACACACTGGCAACTTTCACCTACCTTTTTCTTTTTTTTTTTTTTTTTGCGGTACACGGGCCTCTCACTGTCATGGCCCCTCCCGCTGCGGAGTACAGGCTCCGGACGCGCAGGCTCAGCAGCCATGGCTCACGGGCCCAGCCGCTCCGCGGCTTGTGGGATCCTACCGGACCAGGGCACAAACCCGCGTCCCCTGCATCGGCAGGCGGACTCTCAACCACTGCGCCACCAGGGAAGCCCTCCATTTTTCTTTTGTAACCAGCAGCTGAAGACTTCTGTAATAGCACTATATTTAGCTACTTAATTTTTCCACAGCAGCTTCTGGCATCTGGGTAATTACGGCAATGCTGACCAACACACCCCAGAGGAACAGATTATATGTTGTGTGTGTGCTGATGGCCCCCCATCCCCCAGAGCAGAGGGACAGAGCTCCCAGCCAGCACCTGTCTTGAGGCCCGACACCACTTGACATGCATTTGTTCCCTTAACTCTCACCATCCTAGGATGTGGGTACTGTTAGTATCCCCATTTTACAGATTGGGAAAGTGAGAAAAAGAAAAATTAGTAACTTGCCTAAAGCCACACACACACAGTTAAGTGACAAGGCAGGGAGTCAAACCCAGGCCACTAGCTCCAAAGCCTGTGTCTGAACCTGTCCTGTTGCCTCTCCTGGTCTATCCCTCACAAGGCCATTCGTGTGCTCTAGCCTCTCCATACTACCACCTCGCTCAAGGCAGGCGCTGATGGCAATGTCACAACAGTTACCAAACAGAAAGTTTCCCCATGACTGTAAAGGATTCTGTCTATAGTTTCAGATCAGTGTTGAGAAGAACAGGAACCTGCATTTCTAAAGGCCAGCTTCACAGGAGCTCACAAGAAGTCTCTGCAGCCAGTGCCAGCTCCCCAAGTGCTTCTGCAATGCTGGCGAGGCCACAGCCTCCCCAGAGGACAGCAGGTGGAGCTTGCCTGCCTGTGAACCCAGGACTGCATATGGGACCAGAGGGGCAGTCCTGAATCCCAGCAATGTCCCAGAGACACCTCCACACTGCACCTTGGAACTGCCTGTTCCGATTCATTTTTATCTAGTTTTACCACCGACCTTCCTGCATGCTGTGAGAATGCACCTGACTATGCCAGGGAGCTGCTGCTGCTGAGCGGCTGGGATGCACCCGTGACACCGTTGCTGCCCCGTCACTCTTGCTGCCTTCGGTGAAATGTTTCCCGGGCCACATGTGCCTCTCTGGCTACTGAAATTTGAGCTTCAGCCTGGACACCCACCAGGAAGGCTGCTACCAGCCAAGGGGTGGGGACTCAGGCTGTCACATTTCCCACTGGAACTCACAGGGCCTAGCGCACAGGAGGTGCTCAATAAACATACACTTTTAATAAAACGAAGTATTCAGCTAAAAGTCAATAATGACATTTCCCCCAATACCCAAAGAAGAAAAGTGTTGAGAGAATTTTGAGTCCATCTATTTTTTTTTTTTTTTTTTTTTTTTGCAGTACGTGGGCCTCTCACTGTTGGCTTGTTGTGGAGCACAGGCTCCGGACTCGCAGGCTCAGCGGCCATGGCTCACGGGCCCAGCCGCTCCACGGCATGTGGGATCTTCCCAGACCGAGGCATGAACCCGTGTCCGCTGCATTGGCAGGCGGACTCCCAACCACTGTGCCACCAGGGAAGCCCTTGAGTCCATCTTTTTAAAACTTGGGCTCCTGTGATCACTTGTCTCTGTTAGACTATAATATCAAATGGAGGGCTTCCCTGGTGGCGCAGTGGTTAAGAATCCGCCTGCCAATGCAGGGGACATGGGTTTGAGCCCTGGTCCAGGAAGATCTCACATGCCGCAGAGCAATTAAGCCCACGCGCCACAGCTACTGAGCCTGTGCTCTAGAGCCTGTGAGCCACAACTACTGAAGCTTGTGCACCTAGAGCCCGTGCTCCGCAACAAGAGAAGCCACCACAATGAGAAGCCCGCGCATCGCAACGAAGAGTAGCCCCTGCTCACCGCAACTGGAGAACGCCCGTGCGCACCAATGAAGACCAAAAGCAGCCAAAAATAAATAAAATAAATTTATAATATCAGATGGTATTTGATGTCAGACAAAATTATACACCTAATTAATCTAAGTTCATAGAACTAATGTGTTTTAGTTTCCAGCAAACCCCAGGGCCTCACCCTCATCTCTTGCAGCACTTGAGCTTTTTGTATCAGGAAAGCACCCACATGGCGATGATGTTTCTATTCTTATTTCATCCTGGCAACCTCCCTCGAAGACCAGTATCATTTTCCCTCTTAGAGATGAAAACCCTGAAGCTCAGATTAGTCAAGCAACTTGCCCAAGGTCACACAGACAGCTAGTAATGGCACAGCTGGGATCAGAACCCAGATCTTTCCAACTACAGAGCCAGTGCTCTTTCCACTAAGCCCACAGCTGCGGGGAAGGTTCCGGGGGTGTTGCCATATGAACAAAATTTTATCAAACATGGACTTTGCTTTAACCAGCAGGCAGGAAGTAAGTGGGGTTCAGGAAGAGTAACCTCCAAAAAAAAAAAACCATTACACACCACAAAATAATCTGATTAGGAAAGGAATTCCTCATGGGCACAGACTAACAAGAAGGTGCTCCAGCAAGCTCAAGGGTAGTGTGTTCAGCCTTCTGGCCACCTGCCTGTACTGTCCAACATGATGTCACATCACCGCCGTCCATTTTTCCATACAAAATTCAAAAGTAATGCCTATTCTCAGGCCAAGCCCGGTAATTAGTGTACGTCACACCAAGTCATATCAAGGCTAAACGTGGAAAGGAAGCTCTGAGAATGGACAAATTGACAAGACCTTAATTAACACCTCTAACCTCTCTCATTAATCCAACTCTCCTAACAAGGTAAGTCTACCACCTTCACTGAGAGCTAAGCCATACCTGCTGCCACCTAGATCTGACCACAAATGCCTGGCTGGTTTTGGGGTATGTTCATCTCATCCCCCAAATCCCAGCCACAAAAGAGGGAGGAGGTGTCAGACACAATTGGCTTGGTCTCTGTATTCATCCAGAAGAAATCATGGGCATTACCTCCCAGAAGCTGTCGCTGGACACTTCGACTCCAACGGAATCATCATAAGTGACAGACATCTCTTCAAAGGGTGAGGGAGCAGCAGGGAATGCTTAAATTCAGAGGGCAGCTTCAGATGCTCAAAATCCGTAGACAAACCTATAAAAGAAAAACATATCATTGTGGTTTTAAATTCCCAAGGTAAAAAAGCAAGCCACCTCCATTTCACAACTTCCATTTCCATTACTGCCTTCAGTACAGAGCAGTCTAAAATGTCTCCTTTTGGTGGGAGAAAGTCAATAAACTCTAAACTTGGCACTGACATACATGTGTGTGTTATAAACGTGTGTGTATATTTCACAGTAACAAGTAAACCTTTCAACATCTTAACTGAGGAGCTCAAAGAGCTTTCTGCAAACAGTCCCTGTGCTTAAATCAACAGACTGATAACCTTAATTGGCCTCATCTCTTGGAGAAGGGGACAGAGAACATGTGAGGAGAACACGCCAAAGCAGAGTCCCTGCATCTCGGGGCTCACTCTGTTCCAGCCTGTCCTACCCATCCGACAGGACTAGGACCTGGGGTAAAATGTGAGTGGAAATAACCCACCTTCGACACCTGACTCCACTCTCCACAGAGTTTCCACCAGGCTTTGCTTGTGTTGGGCGCTGTCTCCCCCTTTCCATGACTGGCTCATTTCAGCCACTGATGCCCCAATTCAGACCAGTTTATTCTGACACAGTCTGTGTGAGGGTCAGTTAGAAAGAGTAAAGTTCTAAATCCGAGCAAGGGTAACAGGGTGATTATTTCCCTTGCCAGAGGGAAGAAGTTGAAGGACCCCCCGCTATATTCACAAGCACAAATCACGTTGATGGAATGACCCGTTCCATAACCAGATGAGATTCCCTGACTTCTTGGTGAAAAAGTGATTCCACCCTCCCTTATATATCACCCTGCATTCAGACCACACAGCCAGAGATCTGAAACTTTCCTAACTGCCGCAGTCAGGAGTCCAAAGCCTCAGCTTAGCCAGAGGAGGGAGAAGGTAGGGCAGGGTAGGCAGAGTGATCTACATTGTTACACTTACAAGGTGCAAGACTTTGCTTTGCTCTAGGTACTTTCCCACATGTTATCCTACTTAATCTTCGTGATTCCCTGTGAGACAGTCTAGAAGCAGAGTAAGGAATATCAGCTGCCTGGGCTCTAATCCCAGACCCATTACTCACTAGCTGGGCAACAGTGGGCAAGGTACCTAAGCTCTCTGTGCCTCAGTGGCCTTATCTGTAAAAGAGAGACAATACTGCAAGGAATTACTGTGAGGGTAAAAATGCAGCAGGACATACAGGGGTGAACAGTACGTGGTCTCCAGTAAGTGCTATGTAGTAAATGATAATGTAATTATTATTAGATAGTAATTATTATCACTATCATTACTTTTATCTCTACTTTACAGCTCAGAAAACTGATGCTAAGGGAGGCTAAGTAACTTGTCCACGGTCACCCAAGCAACGAATGGTGGAGACCAGCAGGACACCAACTATGCCTGTTTGTTAAGGTGATGTTCTATCATACCAAGATGTTTTCTAAAAATGATCTCAAATTTAAATAAATCAGGTATCTTATAACCTAAGATCTAACTGCTAATTAAAAGGTTTAATCTGATGTATTTCACAGCTTCCAAACTTGAATACAGCTCTGTACGGACAATAAATTTGAAGTAAAGAGCAAATTATGGTACCTCGAAGCCAAATACTCCAAATGCACGCACTCTGTAACCAGGCAGAGTCGCATGGGTGCCACACACGCACGCTTGCAGACAGCATGCTGGTAGGATCTCTGCTCCATAATCACAGAGGCAGCGTGTCCTTTTCATCCCTGGGATATAAATAAAGGCCGGACAGGCTTCTCTGGCCTGGGCCCTGGTGCTACATTTCACAGCATTCCCTGCCTGTGGAATCCGATGCTCTTAGCCAGGGCCCTCCTAGAAGCACCCCAGTCCATGATTGCAGCAGCAGAAAGTTTTCTACCCAGAGCAGCTGGTCTCTGCTCCAGGCTCCTCAGGGAATATCTGGGCTTTCGGCTCAGGCTAGTCTCAAAGTGGCCAAATCAAGCCACTGGCTGGGCTGCCTGGCCAGCTCCGGGGAGCAGCTGCAGGGGACAGGTGCAGGGAGATCGGGGGCCTGCTCTGGGCAGAGAAGCAGCTTGACACCTGAAAAGCTCATTTTCAGGAATTCATTTTCTGCCTGGATTCAGCCCTGGTTTAGACACTAACAGAAGATGAGTTCTGCACAAGATTTATTAAGAGCCTACTAAGTGCCAGGAGCCAAGAAGAGATTGCCACCAGGCTAAGCACGAAAAGACACAGACTTCTAGGAGCAAGAAACTGAATCACCGGGTACAGATGCCCTGCCCAGTAACAAAACCAAGAAACACCAGACCTGCAGAGGGCACTGGAGATGAGGCATGTGTATACCTGACCTGTGGAAACAGGGAAAGTCCATCTTTCTTTGCCCAAGTCACAGAGTGGCAACTTGGTAATTTTCCCTGTCAGTCCAGGGACCTGTTTCTCACCAAAGCACTGTGCTCAGCGACTGCGACATTCCCAAGATCAAGGCCAAGCTGACCCCACCAGCACCCCACGTAGCCACAGCCCAACGTGCAATGACTGCAGTCAGCTCACCTATCTGTGTGTGTGTTGTTTAGAGTTGCTTCTAATGCAGAACCAGCTCCCCTGCACAGATTCTCAGCTCTTGTTGCCCATCTCCCCACTTACACATTCTCCAAGCTTATATATGGATGTCATTAAGTAAATGCCATAATCTAAGTAAAACAAAATCAGGAAGGCCAATCTCTTTCTGTAAAACTGTGCAAGGCCTTCCATTTATATTAATAACTGACTTTTGGAAGCTCCGTGCCACCACTTCACTTCTGACTTGTAATAATTCAGAATTCATGACACTTTCCTTCTGAAGCCTCAAAGCAGATCTGTTCAGTCTCCTCTAAGAGGTCAGAAGTCAGCAAAGACATTCAAAGTCCTAGAGAGGAAACCGAGGCAAGGCATAAAAAAAACCCAAGTAGACAAAGAAAGTAAGAGGAAGAACTGAAGATCTCCTGCCCAAAGAGTTAGTGAGATAATGTAGATGAAAGCCTAGGATGGTGGCAATCAGGAAAGCTCAGATTCATGAGCTCTACCACTGATGAGCTAGGTGACCATGGGAAAGCCATTCTGTTCTCTGAGCCCCAGCTTCCTGAGCTGTGTTCTACCAGGTTTGAGTGAGGGTTAGACGAAATGGTGCATGAAGGCCCCAGGATCCCAGGTTGCAGCCCATGGCAGGGCCTCCCTCAGTGGGAGCCTCGTCCTAGGCCAACACCCTTGGCTCCAAGTGTCCTCACTCTTCCCTTCGGCTCCACATGACAGCCGTAAGGCAGACAGGAAAAAAAAGAGGGGCCTGGGGGACCAGGGTCTGTACCACAGAGGAAAACCCAACTGGTATTAAAGCACCAGTTGACCTGAAAACTCATCGCTGACATTCACAGAGCCACACCAACTTCTGTGGGGCTTGAGGTCAGGCCGCCGCGGTCACCCAAGCGGAATTCTCAACCAGCATCTCCCAAGGTCCCCCTTTCCTGCCCTGCAGTAGGGGTCCTGCCCAACCGTCCACCCCTCCCAAAGCACCCTGTACCACCCTCAGTGATCCTGGTCTCTCCTCCCTCTCTGATAACCCCCTCTCCTTCTCCCCATCACTGGTACGCCCCATGGTCCATTCTTGAGGCTCTTCCTGTACCTCCCAGCAATGTTTCATCCCTTCCTATGACTTCAAATGTCACGAATATGTGAGAAGCAGTGGCACCTCTTCCAAGAGTCAGCCCCTCAATAAAATAAGAATGAGAATATTTTCCTCACAGGACTGAAGGAAGATTAGAGACAGGGAATCAAAGTCATGTGGCATACATCTGACATCCTAGAAGTGGTAGCCATTGCTCTTAAAATCACCAACCAGCAAACCACCAAAAGATAGTGAGAAATGCCAGTGACTGGGGCTGGATTTGCTTTTTGTTTTCCCATGATTGTTGCTACTGGGATAAGCACTTGTACGAGGCTTCCCCTACCACCCTGATACTATCACCAGCCCTCCTTCACTCAGCAATGGGGAGGCCAGTCATCACCTAATGCCTGGGAAGACATCCTCATGAGCCAGACACTGCACTAAGTGTCTTGCATGTGCTGGCAATCTGCAAGGGTGCTGGCCTAGGATGAGCTTCCACTGAGGGAGGCCCTGCCATGGGCTGTGACCTGGGGTCCTGGGGCCTTCATTTAATCCTAATGACAACCCTCTGAGGGAAGTGTTAGCAACATGCTCCTTGTTAAAGGGATACTGAGTCACAGAAAGGGTAAGGAGCTTGCCCAAGTGGTGGAGTTGAGATCTGAATAAAGGCGGGTTCACACCAGCCATACTCTTAACCACTGACAGTAACTACCTCAGTGCTGAGCTCAAATCTTCTAGAACATAAAATGTGAAAAACAAACACTTGCTGCTGTTTCTTTATGAGTTACTACTAAAGTCCAGTCCTCACGGACAGTCTGCTGATCTTAGCCTTCATGTGCACGTGAGTTGCAACACTGATTTTAATCTGATTTCCCTCACTAATGTCTTGTATAAATTGTATGCGTTGCCCTATGTCCTACCTTTTCATTGCTTAATGGTGTCATCTGTTGCATAAATATTCTTAATTTTAATATAGTCTAACATCAATATTTTCTATTATAGTTAGTGCTTTTTATGTCCTGTTTAAGAAGTCTTTTCTTATGCTGAGGTCATAAAGATATTAATTATCTTTTAAATGGTTTTGTTTTGGTTGGTTTTTACTTTTCATACCCAGAAATTATTTTTGTATGTGATATGATATACAAGTTTCATTTTTTTCCATATGGATATCCAACTTTCCAGCATTATTTGTTAAAAAGAGCTTATTTACTTCCATATTCTGCAGTGCCACCATTGTCCACAGATGTGTGGATCTTTATGTAGGCTCCCTATTCTGTATTCTGTTTGTTCTTGTGACAATACCACATTGTCTTAATTACCACAATCTTATAAGAATTCTTGGTATCTAGCTGAAGAAGTCCTCCGACTTTATTCTTCAAGAGCAGCTTGGCTATGCTTGGATGTATGCATGTACGTATTTATTTAGCTACACTGGGTCTTAGTTGCGGCACGGGGGATCTTTTAGTTACAGCATGCGGGATCTTTAGTTGCAGCATGGGGGAATCTTGTAGTTGCAGCATGAGGTCTCTAGTTCCCTGACCAGGGATCGAACCCAGGCCCCCTGTGTTGGGAGCACAGAGTCTTAGCCACTGGACCACCAGGGAAGTCCCACGGCCCTCTGCATTTCCATATATGCCTTAAAATCTCCTTGTTCAGTTCCAACCAACCAACGAACCAACTAACTCTGCTGGGATTTTGATCAGGATCTCGTCGAATCCTCAGACCACTCTGAGTTAATGGACATCTTTACAATACTGAGTCTCCTAATCCGTGGAATGCATTTCATTTATTCAGGCCTTCTTTAATTTCTCTCAATATTGATCTGTACTCTTTTTATAGAGTTCACGCACACCTTTTTGGTCAGTGTACTACTCAGCATTTAATATGACATTGGTATTATAAATAGTATTTAAAATTTTTTTTCACTTTAACTGTTTATTGCTGACATATAAAGCAACTGATTTTTGTATACTTACCATGTATTCACCAACTTTACACTATTTATTTCCTTTTTTTGTACTTATTATTTCTAATTATCTATAAATTCATTTGGATGACCTATATACACATTCATATCATATTCAAATAATGACAGTTTTATTTCTTCCTTTGCAATTCTTAGGGCTTTTATTTCTTTTCCTTGCTTTTTTGCACCGGAGAGGACTTCCAATAAAATGTGGAGCTCCTTTCTGGTCTCAAAGATGAAGTATTCAACATTTCCCCATTAAGTATAATGTTTGCTATAGGATTTTTAAAAAACTATCACTTTTCAGGTTAAGGAAGATTCCTTCTACTACAATTCTACTAAGAGCTTTTATCACATATGGATGTTTGTGTAAGATTGGCTTTATTTTTCCTTAAATGTTTGGCAGAATTTGTCAGTGAAATAATCTGGGCCTGGAGTTTTCTTTAAGCAGTCCTAATGACAGATTCTGGTTAAAAAGTAGAAGACTATTCACATATTTTCTATTTCTTTGTGATGATTTTGTAAAGTTGTGGTTTTCTAGAGAATCCAGTTCATTTTTTCAAATATATTAACAAAAAGCTGTTTATATTATCCTCTAATGATCATTTTAAAGACTGAAAGACCTGTAGTAATGTTCCCCTTTTCATTCTTTTTTTGCCTCCCCCTGGCAACCACAACCCTTTTCATTCTTGACATTAGGTTTTTGTGCCTTTTCTCTTCATCAGTCTCATCAAAGGTTTATTGATTATTCTTTTTTTCAAAGAATCAACCTTTTTTTTTTTCCCGGCCACGCCGGGTGGCTTGGTGGGATCTTAGTTCCCTGATCAGGGATTGAACCCGGGCCCCTGGCAGTGAGAGGACCAAGTCGTAACCACTGGACTGCCAGGGAATTCCCCAAAGAATCAACTTTTAGCTTTCTTTCAGCTGTCTGTTGAATATTTGTCTTCTTTTTCCTTGATTTTTTCCCCTTTATTATTTCCTTTCTTCTACCATCTTTAGGTTCAAGTTGTTCTTTTCCTAACTTCTGGAAATTAAAGCTTAATTCACTATTTCCAGCCTTTCTTTTCTAATGTACGCATTTAAAGCTATAAATTTCCTTCTAAGCACAGTGTTTTTTTATTTGGTTTGGTTTTTTGTGTTTTTTGTGTTTGTTTTTACTATTTATTTTTTAATTTAGGCTGCACCAGGTCTTAGTTGTGGCATGCATGCAGGATCTAGTTCCCCGACCAGGGATTGAACCCAGGCCCCCTGCACTGGGAGCACGGAGTCTTACCCACTGAACCACTAGGGAAGTCCCTAAGCACAGTTTTAGCTATATTCTACAATCTCATTTATTTTTTCATAAGAGTCCCATGAGGTAGGCATTTTTCTTTTCTTTTTTGCAGATGTGAAACTAAAGGTCAAGTAACTTTAAAAATATTTTTTATTGAAGTACAGTTGATTTGTAATGTTGTGCTAATTTCTACTATATAGCAAAGTAATTCAGTTATGCATATATATACATTCTTTTTTATATTTTTCCATTATGGTTTACCACAGGATATTGAATATAGTTCCCTGTGCTATACAGTAGGACCTTGTTGTTTATCCATTCTATATATAACAGTTTGCATGGGCTAATCCCAAACTCCTAATCCATCCCTCCTCCCCCTGGCAACCACAAGCCTGTTCTTTATGTTTGTGAGTCTGTTTCTGTTTCATAGATAGGTTCATTTGTGTCATATTTTATTTTTTTAAATTTATTTTTTACAATATTTTATTTATTGGGCTGTATTGGGTCTTAGTTGTGGCACGCGGGATCTTTCGTTGTGACGTGCAGGCTCTTCGTTGCAGCCCACGGGCTTCTCTCTAGTTATGGCACACAGGCTCCAGAGTGCACGGGCTCTGTAGTTTGCAGCACATGGGCTCTCTAGTTGAGGTGCGCAAGCTCAGTAGTTGTGGCACACGGGCTTAGTTGCCCGCAGCATGTGGGATCTTAGTTCCCCAATCAGGGATTGGAGGATTGAACCTGTGTCCCCTGCATTGGAAGGAGGATTCTTCACCACTGGACCACCAAGGAAGTCCCCCATTTGTGTCATATTTTAGATTTCACATATAAGTGATATCATATGGTATTTGTCTTTCTCTTCCTGACTTACTTCACTTAGTATGATAATCTCTAGGTACATCCATGTTGCTGCAAGTGGCATTATTTCATTCTTTTTTATGGCTGAGTAATATTCCATTGAATATATATACCACATCTTCTTTATCCATTCATCTGTCAATGGACATGTAGGTTGCTTCCATGTCTTGGCTATTGTGAATAGTGCTACTATGAACTAAGGGGTACATGTATCTTTTGTTTTCTAAAAGTATTTATTTATTTTGGCTGCACTGGGTCTTAGTTGCGGCATGCAGGATCCTTTGTTGTGGCATACGGGATCTAGTTCCCCAATCAGGGAAAGAACCCAGGCCCCCTGTATTGGGAGCATGGAGTCTTACCCACTGGACCACCAGGGAAGTCCCTGCATGTATCTTTTGAATTATAGTTTTGTCTGGATATATGTCTAGGAGTGGGATTGCTAGATCATATAGTAGTTCTGTTTTTAGTTTGTTTTTTGTGTGTTTTTTTTGTGGTACGTGGGCTTCTCACTGTTGTGGCCTCTCCCGTGGCGGAGCACAGGCTCCGGACGCGCAGGCTCAGCGGCCATGGCTCACGGGCCCAGCCACTCCGCGGCACGTGGGATCTTCCCGGACCGGGGCACGAACCTGTGTCCCCTGCATGGACAGGCGGACTCTCAACCACTGCGCCATCAGGGAAGCCCTGTTTTTAGTTTTTTTGAGGAATCTCCATACAGTTTTCCATAGTGGCTGCACTAACTTACATTCCCATCAACAGTGTAGGAGGGTTCCCTTTTCTCCACACCCTCTCCAGCATTTGTTATTTGTAGACTTTTTAATGATGGTCATTCTGACTGGTACCTCATTGTAGTTTTGATTTGCATTTCTCTAATAATTAGCGACACTGAGCATCTTTCCATGTGCCTGTTGGCCATCTATATGCCTTCTTTGGAGAAATGTCTATGTAGATCTTCTGTGGATTTTTCTATTGGGTTGTTTTGTTTTTTGTTGTTGAGTTGTATGAGCTGTTTGTATATTTTGGAAATTAAGCCCTTGCTGGATGCATCATTTGCAAATATTTTCTCCCAGTCTGTAGGTTGTCTTTTTGTTTTGTTTATGGTTTCCTTTGCTGTACAAAAGCTTGTAAGTGGGTTCCATCTTTTTTTTTTTTTTTTTTTTTTTGCTTTTTCTTTTATTTCTAATGCCTTGGGAGACTTAGAGGTCAAGTAACTTGCTTAAAATTATAAATGGTGACAAACTGTGAAATCAAGGTTCAAAACCAGGTTCTGTGCTTCTAAAATTCAAGTTCTTCCTATTATAGTACATTACATATAATTAGTAGTTTATAGGTATTATGAATAAAAATGCTATGAAAATATCAAGAAAGCAAAATCAGGTCTCTTCCTCCACAAGATGTGGGAAAAGCTAGAAAGGGATTTACAGGCAAATAGGCTCTGCTTAGGTACACAGGAGAAGAGCTTCCTATCTGTAAGCAGGGGAAGAGGGGAGGGGCAAGAGGGGTTGACAAGATGGGTTAAGAGAGGCCAAGAAAATCTCATCTGTCCCTGGAAATCCATGATTGGTGATTTTATAAAAGTAACAGAATCAGTTCTCAGCCTTCAGGGCTCACTCAAGAATTGTTCTCCATGATGAACAGTTAGATTCATTCTTTTATGGCCAGGATTTGACTAGCATCACGATCAACCACTATCCCTGGGTCCACATGACCTCTTGAGTCATACCAGCGATAGCCGAGCTCAGAGATGGTCAGGAGGGCACTGGAAGAAAAGAGCACAGAAAGCATCATGTGGCTTAATGACACACTGATCTGGTGTCAACTTAAAACTGGAAAGAAGGGAAAACCTGTCATCATCAGCTGCTCTTGGGGAGCCTCATTCATGCATTCAATAAAGATCTAAATTTCAAGAACTGAACTAGTGCTGGGAATACAAACAGCTTGTAGGCTAGACCTCAATTTCTTTTAAGTAAAAATGAAAAACTAAACTAGACTAGAATAATGGGAAAATCAGGAGATACTCAAATGTTAAATTTGTCAAACACAAACAGAATACTCTTTGCCCTTTTAGTACTGTAATTAAAGTGAAATTGGTAGTAAATGCTTGATGACAATCTAAATAAAATCACAGGATATCTGCTCTACAAATTTATATAAGACAAGAAAAACTGTGATACTCAATGCTATGGGGTCTTAATGTACCAATCAACTTGCGACGTTTTTTCTTTTAATGTATTTGTAACGTACAAAAACAAAAATAACCCATGTTTTCCATAGAAAACTCAGAGAAGAGATTTTGGGAGAGAAAGGAAGAACAGGAAGAAAGATTATCCATAGTTCCATCACTCAAAGACAACACAATGCATGCTCTTCCCTCAAAGCTTATTTCCAGTCATCACTTAATTCCCTCCTTAAAGTGCAAAGTGGGGTGGGAATAGGGGTGGACATGTGTGAATAGGGGGCCTGAAGCTGCAGACAAATAAGTCTAAGGTAAGAGGAGAGGGCACAGGGCACAGCCTACACACAAAGAGAAAAATAAGATTTCTGAACAAAGCCCCTGAATGTCCAGCCACACACTGGTGCTCTGTTCTAGTGCGTGCAGGTTCACTTTAGTATGCCCCCCTCCTGCGGGGGGACCAGCTACAGACCAGGTCGCACCCCAGGAACACGCTCAATCCCACAGTGAAACCAAAGCCGCCAAGGAAGGAACTAGAAGAGCTGCCTAATGGCACCACTTAGGTGTTCAGTAACTATCTAATGACTGAAAGACGGCCCCAAAGAAGGCTCCCTGGGCTGAAGTCAGCCATGTCTGTGTCAAGTAAAGCAAGCCTGCTTCAACAGGTGTGGTTCTGTTGCTCCACCTGGAGCCCAGGATAGGCATAAACCAACATCTAAGCAGCTTCCACATACCGGGCATATCTTAGCACCAGCTTTAGACATATTATTTTTGTTCCTCAAAAACCCTACAAAAGTGGATTACTGTGCCCATTTTACAGGAAGGCAACCGAGGTACAAACCATTCAAACCATTCGCCAGGGGCCCCACAGCTTGCAAATGCGAGGCCGTGACTCAACCCAGCCTGTCTGACTCCATATTGCCCAACCCTAGCAGGACATCTCAACTCCAGCCTGAGTCATTCCCAGCTCTGGGAAGCCTGCTTGGCTGGGAGGCTGCTCCCTAGAAAGGGGGCTTGATTCTCAGAGCTGTCTTATTAAGGGCCAAAGACCCTGACCTGTCAGGGAATATTACTCAGAATTTTTTTTCCACACACAAACATCTTTAACCATAAAAATGAACCTGGTTTCAGTACACTCTGGGTAAAGAAACATGTAAGTTGGGGAACCTGAGACTTCTGAGGACAACAAGAGAACCTGCAGACTTTGCTTCAAAGGGAGATCAGGTTGGGCACATTTCCTAGTTCTGCTTCCTTCATTCTTTCAGGGTCTCAAAAGACTTGCTATGGCACAAGCCGGTCGCTAATGCCAAATAGTACTGAATGCTCCTAAGGTCCATTTATCACTGCCAACAACATAAATGTATATTTAAAAATTAATTGGGTGCATCTCAACAGGAAGGTGAAGTTCCTCAGAAGACAGCGTGAGGATCGGTGGAAAACAAGTGTTAGCTTCACCTCTGGGAGCGCGGCCCCCATCCCTCCGTATGGCAGCACTGGTGCTCCCGCCCTCCCGAGTATGAAGAGGCTCAGGGGTGATAACGGATATGGAAGAGCTTTGGGAAAGTGCAAAGTGACAGACAAGTGAGTTAGTACGGCTCTTCCCAAGGACAGGTACTGAGTCTGGCACTTCTGTAGTATATTTCAGACTGTCTAGCACCCAGCAGTTGACTGACTATTTCTCCCTAAAGAAACTGAACTACAGGACTCGACGACAATGCTGAATGAGTTCCGCTACCTTGGAACACATGCTGCACGTGAGGGAGAGCACTCCTGTCAGACACTCTTCCTGCTCGTGGGCCTGGTCCTAATTCTATCTTGTGGGCTACACTGCGCACCAAACACGCTGAAACAGGCTTTTACACTCTAACCTGGTCACAGGAAAATATCTGAATCCCAAACAACCGCTCTGAAATGAACTTTTGGGATGAGGTAGTGTATACTGAGTTATTCTTGATCCCTTCCCATCACAACAGGAGAAACAGACAAGAAAATATGTTCCCCATGTATTTCCTTCAACTCTGTTTCTCTCCCCCAAATCACACTAAAACAGTCAGTTCAAAAGAGGTGCACACATCTCTCCCTCCCTGCCCCTAAGGGCCCACTAGGTTGACAAGAAGGAACCTGTAATAGTGCAGCAACAGAGCAGCAGGGAGGATGTGCCAGAGGAAAGCAGACAGGTCTGGGCTGGGAGGAAACTAAGAAAACCATCCCAGAGGCCAGGGTGGGGATGAGTCTTCCCAGGGCAGGGGTGCCGAACAGAGCACAGAGATGCGGGGGGTGGGGACTGAGGAGCAATCATCACAGTAATTTTTAAAACTGCACTTGTGACCATCAAGTCCAGACACCCTTCAGGGAGGCCCACCTGGGGCCTTGCCCAGCCTCTGCAGAAACGCAGACATCCTCCCTCTTAAGGCAGAGGCCAACAGGGAAACCCAGATCAGCTTCTAATGCTCCAACCCTCTAATGCTAATCAACCCTCTTCTTTCATGAACATGAACTGATAACCAAGGATCTTCAACCATTAAATAAATAATAATGAAATAAAAACCCAAACCATGAAAGAGTAGGACCAGGATAAGCAGGACAACTTTTACTGTGAATTGATCTCTGGGGAAAACACAGATATTTCAGGGAACAAGAGAGAAATTCTATAAACGCTGGTAAGAATTCTCCAAGAAAGTCAAGGGTTATTGCACCCGTAAAACAGGAACAGGCTGCTATGAAAAAGGAGTGATTAGGAAGTAAGTAAATTTTTTTTAATTTTTAACAACATTATTACCAAAATAAACATTTTAATGTTTGGTGTGTATAAGAGAATGACAAGATTAAAGAGGAAGCTAGTGACCTAGATGATAAGATCACAGGGACTTCCAGTCACATAAAACAGGAGGAGACTGGTTAAAGGACAGGGAGGAGGCCAGGCTGGAGGTCTCACAGGTGGGGAGGCACAGGGGAAGCCCTGGACTGCAGGCTCTGCCACGTGTCTCACTTACCACTCGGCTCTAGTGCCCCCCAGTGCTGCACACAATAGGTGCTCAACAAAGATCTGAGTGAGTGAATAGCAGGTGGGGATTTCCAACCTCTCCCTCCTTTTCTGAGGCCTCTGGGAGGAGCACAGCTCTGCTGTGGCCACTCAGGGGACTGCTGGTCATCAGTGGAGTGGGCAGGCTCCCCTCAGAGACTTTAAAATTCCAGTTGCACAAGGGGTAGGGGCAGTGTGTTTCTGCCCATTGAAGGTGTAAAAGCAACAAATTTGAGCCTTGAGAGCAAGAAAATCCTAAGTGTAAAGATGTACAAATCATCCCCCCTCCTCCTTCCCCTCCCAGTCCTGAAAAACACATTCGTGGTCCCTCATGTGTGCCCTGGGAACACAGTAGGCCCTCAAAAGATGCTTGCTGAATACATTCAGGAATCCAGGAATGACCGAGGTGGGGGAAATGGTTCCCAGATCTCTGGACTCCAATGACTTCTGCCACTGATGTAAGTAAACACCATGAGTCAGAGCCATTCCCAAAATGGTGCACAGAGTATCAGAGGTTAACAGAGGCTGCCAAGGGTGCCCTTGGTCCAGGTTGGGAGCTGGCATAACATCTTTCCTCCCCTCCGGGCCTGATAACACATATATCAAGTGAAGAAAGGTACAAATTACATAAGTACATTCAGCTCGCCCTTAATGCCCTTAATTCATTCCAAGAAATAAAAACAGAACAGGTCATTAGGCCAAAAGGCTATTACTATAAAGAAAGAACATTCCGAGAGAAGGCACATGTTGCTCATCTCTCTGAAAGTCAGCCTTGGAGAAGCCATCTCTAATCTCTGTAACTGCAGAAGGCAGCACAGAAGGAAGGCGTCCTCACTGCTGCCCACACACAACGCTGGCTTGGCCTGTACTGCCCTGCAGACCTCGCTGTGAGCACACACTGGATCTAAGGTTTGTTCCTCCTTCATTACCCAGGGTGGGAAATTCTTCACTCATTAGAAGTGACTACAATTTCTTCTAAGCCACTGTTTGGCCTGGAGTGAAGAGAGGATCAATCCTTAAGCAAGGAGTGGATTTACCCATTCATTCTACAAACAGATGTTTGAGTACTTACTATGTGCCAGGCACTCTTCTAAGTCCAGGGTTTGGAGCAGTGTACAAGACAGACACGGTCCCTGCCTGCCTGGGCCTGACGTCCTAATAGGGCAGACTGACACACAGTAAAGTAAAAACAGCCACGAGTGTGGAAAGGGCTAGAACGGAGGTAAATAAGGCATTATGAGAGAGTGGAGGGAAGAACAGGGGGAAGGACTTGTGAAGGTAGAGTGGTCGGGAAGACCCAAGGTGGAGAGCAAGTGGGGGTGTGAAGGACGGGGAGGGGCCTTTCCAGCAGAGGGAGGCCCCAGGGAACAGAGGTCACTGTTCCAGTCCCAGCAGGGCAGGAGCCCACAGGCTTGCCTGAGGTGCCACTGAGGACTCCAGGGAGGAATGGTCAGCAACACTGGTGAGCTGCCTGGTAACTCAGATCTTATATCTGTGCTAGCAGATAAAAATTCAAGCCTCAAGTGCCTGTAAGATATGCTATTGAAAACCAAGCACATATATATGCATAGTGTTCCATACCTATCTGTACCTGTGCTGCCTCTCAACATGTGATATATTTAACCAAAGAGAAACACCTAGCCTTTGACCCAACTATTTCTTCTAAAACTTTTCCTACATATAAACTCACCCAAGGATTAAAGGCAGATGTTCACTGTGGCCCTGTTTTCAACAGCAAGAAAAATAAGACACTGAAAACCACCTCACTGTCCATCAAGAGTCACAAGTGCCGATACACCTCTGGAGTGGAACACAGGTAGCCAGAGGAGAGAGAGGGCGGGGAGCTGTGTGCACAGACGCGAAAGAATGGCACATCGGTGTTCCCTCATATCAAGTGGCATCAGTGGGTTGTAGCACGGTGATATAATCTGATCCCACTGTATTAAAACACAATTAGGTACCCACCAAAGTGTGCCAACTCACAGCAAGTCCCAGTGGGGTCTCAGACTTGAGGGGGGTTGGACTTTCACATTTCATCTCGTTCTAACCAGTTTGAAAATTTTGACTATCACCAGTTGCTTTTAGGATACAGCAACTAGTTAATAAAAAATACCCTACTTTGTTTTGTTAATGGCCTGTGCTGGAATGAAGGAGGGGCCCTCTGTGCCACGTGACTGCACCACAGCCTCGAGAGAGGACTGACCACCCCCTCTTCAGAGGTGTCCAAAGCCCCCGCCCCGGCACCTCTCCGTTTCATAACCGCAGTCATCTCCCAGTGGTGTCCTGGCTCCCCCATTGCCCTTCACAGGGATGCTTTCAAAACTCAAGTCAGACCATAGAGCAGTCATTCAGTAAAAACTTGCTGGATGAATTCAGGAGGAGAAAAGTTGAACTGAGAAGTCTGGGTAGTTTTGATTCATACAGACTGAAGATCCACAGATGGAAAATGCCTGGGGCATTTATGCCCAGGTATGAAGATGCTTTAACTTATGAAGATGCTTTAACTCTACTGGTTAGAACTCTCTTATAAACACTCTGCACATGTTAAACTAAACCACAGTTGGATTTAGAAACCACCGTGCGGGATGTGTGGCTCAGTCCCGGCTGTCTACCAGCAGCCACACAGGAAGCCCTTCTCCTTCTCAGCCGCGGGGCCTGACCACCATGGGCGCCCACAAGCTCCTGGGTCCTCTCTGCCTCCAGCTCAGGCAATTTCTGTACGTCCAGTCAGTCCCTCCAGAGAAAGGACGGGCTTTCCTGCTTCTCTCTGGCCCTCAAGCCACCTCCCACCCGGCTGGTGTCCAGGGAGTAGGGCCTGAGGTAATACACTCCTCTGCACCATTAGCAAAGCAGGAACGCTTTTTTTTAATGGCTCAAATGTCCAGCACATTATTTTGTTGCCAATGATTTCATCTGGAAAAGTGAACATTCCTCAAAGGAAGAGATAGAGATCAGCAAATAAAGAGACTTATATCTCTGGAACATTGTGTAGTGCATTGACTTCAACAGTGGAAAGCAGCTTGTGCACTGCGAGATGCTCAGTTTTAAAGGTTGTCCACTCCAAGGGAAGCACATGCCACAACTGGGCAAGTCCCAGGCCCCAGACGGGGAGGGGAGGGTCCTCCAGAAGCACCTACAAGGGCGGGCAGTGTGGGCCGAACACACTCAAAGGTACTTCCAGAGATGAAAAAAACAGTCAGCATCTCTCACAGACAAAGCTTGGTGCTGCTGTGAAAACCACCTCCTGAAACTAGTAAAGGATTCGCATCCACTTGATGGCACAGAACTACCTGCTGCAAACTGAAGTAAGAGCTGGTGAGAGGAAGGGGAATTTCAAGAACTCTATTAGGACACAGCCATTCTGCCAAAAACAAACATGGCTCAGACCCTGGAATGTCACAGTTCAGAAGAAAAGACAAAAAGAGTGGGGGGAAAAAACACATCTTATTTTGTTTAGCCAACACTACAGGGCCTCTTCCTCCCACAGAAAAAAATCACGTTGGGTTAAGTTAAAGAAAAACAAAATTTTCTAAACAGGGAAGCTATTCCACAATATCAAATGTGGCGCTGCTTTGATTCAGCACAGCATCAGTTCCAAAGCAGGTGTGTTCCCACTCAGGTGTGACCACCCGGCTTCCATAGCTTTGCTCATTCAACGCGCCCTGTACTGCTAAGCCCGTGACAGTTTCAAGTCCAAATATCTATTCTTTTGGTCACCACAAGGCCGTCAAAACCAATGAGGGCTCCTCGTGGCGGGGCTCTGCTCTGCTAGCCTTCATTCTCATTACTCAGCCCTTTCTTCTCCTGTCATCCACTGTCTGTCTGTGCTGCAGTCATGGCCAACAAGCCACCCTGAGCACCTGCACTGCTGTCCACGCCGCCTCCCCATCACTCCTAACAGCTATACAGCATCGCGTCTTGGCCCTGCACGACCACACCAGGCCCTCACAGTCACACCTCGGGGGTTTGGGTCTTTCCCAGTCAGAGCCAAGACTGGGGGAATGTCACGGTACATACAGTTTCCCACTCTGACTCTGTCCAGTTACTTCACTAGGGGCTCTGGGCTCACAGGTTCTAACGATATTTGGTGAACCTCTCAAATACAGTTTAGAAAGCAAGAGGTCAGGGCTTCCCTGGTGGCGCAGTGGTTGAGAGTCCACCTGTCGATGCAGGGGACAATGGGTTCGTGCCCTGGTCTGGGAAGATCCCACATGCCGCGGAGCGGTTGGGCCCGTGAGCCATGATCGCTGAGCCTGTGTGTCTGGAGCCTGTGCTCCGCAACGGGAGAGGCCACAACAGTGAGAGGCCTGCGTACTGCAAAAAAAAAAAAAAAAAAGCAAGAGTTCAACCTGATATCCTCAATCTACATTTAAGGGGGTGATTACACACCCATGAGAAAGGGTAGAAAGACACCCTAAGAGGCACAGAGAAAAAATGACCCCAAAACACACCTTGGCCTTTGGAGTCTTACTTGTTTCACACAATGAATCTGAGGATATTTCTTTCTTTCTTTTTTTTCTTTCTTTCTTTCTTTCCTTTCTCTTTCTTTCTTTGTTTCTTTCTTTCTTCCTTCCTTTCCTTCCTTCTTTCTTTTCTTTCTTTCTTTCTTCCTTCCTTCCTTCCCTCCCTCCCTCCTTCCTTCCTTCCTTCCTTCGGCTGCGTTGGGTCTTCATTGCTGCGCGCAGGCTTTCTTTAATTGCAGCGAGCAGGGGCTACTCTTCATTGCAGTGCACGGGCTTCTCATTGCGGTGGCTTCTCTTGTTGTGGAGCACAGGCCCTAGGCGTGCAGGCTTCAGTAGTTGTGGCACACGGGCTCAGCTGCTGCGCGGCATGTGGGATCTTCCTGGACCATGGCTCGAACCCGTGCCCCCTGCATCGGCAGGCGGATTCTTAACCACTGCGCCACCAGGGAAGTCCCTGAGGATATTTTAGGAGATGAAATAGCACTAATAATATTACACGTGAATAAGAAATGGACAGAAAAGGGAAAAGAATAAGCCCGTGTGAAAAGGAGACTTCAGCTGCAGTGTGGACAAATGAGCCTCAACACAGCTTCTAACTTCTCACTTGGTAAATACAGAAATCATATTGGCTGCAGTTTTTTGTTTGTTTTTAAAAAGCTTCAAGTAAATAAACATTTATGAAACTTATAAATATAAAATTACTTTGATGTATACATTTGCAGAGTGTTCAGGACTCACTCCATTCAACCTTACCTGGACACCTGTTATCCACGCATGGATATCCTGGTGGACCGATGTCCTTTAATCTTAGTGGGATGTTGTGAATGCCTGAACACAATTAATTCCCCCCAAGAGGCAGCGATGGTGGTGGTTCATCAGTCTGGTTTAGGGAATCACTGGGTGCACCTTGCTGGGAATGCCAATTTTTAAAGAAAATTACAGACAGATATTCATATACCTCAAATAAACAAATGAACTTGGTAAAGCTGCACTGAACATAATTTAATTTTTGATGATTCTGAAGTCATGTTTTACTCTTACAAAGGGCTCTCAGGGCCGAAATTTGGAAGACTCGCTCCAAATTTGCCACTAAACAGTTGCGGGACCTAGGGCATTTTCTCAGCATCCTACTACCTTCGCCTAAAGAGTGTGGGATTAAGCAAACTCTTAGATGTTCCTGAGTTTAAAATGTTTTAAAAGAACCTCCGGGCTTCCCTGGTGGCACAGTGGTTAAGAATCCGCCTGCCAATGCAGGGGACACGGGTTCGAGCCCTGGTCCGGGAAGATCCCACATGCTGTAGAGCAACTAAGCCTGTGCACAACTACTGAGCCTGTGTTCTAGAGCCTGCGAGCCACAACTACTGAAGCCCATGCACCTAGAGCCCATGCTCTGCAACGAGAGAAGACACTGTAATGAGCAGCCCGCGCACCGCAACGAAGAGTAGCCCCTGCTTGACACAACTAGAGAAAGCCTGCACAGCAACAAAGACCCAACGCAGCCAAAAACAAATAAATTTTTAAAAATAAATTTATATATATAAAAAAAGAATAAACAGCATACTGATAAAAACAAAAAGAACACCTCCATGATTTGGGTGATCCAATCTCTCAACCTGGTTTGAGTCAATGGGAAAAGTTAAGAATTACAAAATGAAAGCTTCTGACAGTTCAGGTTCAAAAGTAAATTTATCATCCTAAGTGATGTAAATCAGACAAATATCATATGATATCACTTACATGTGGAATCTTTAAAAATGATGCAAATGAACTTATTTACAAAACAGAAACAGACTCACAGACTTAGAAAACAAACTTATGGTTACCAAAGGGGAAAGGTAGGGGGAGGGATAAATTAGGAGGTTGGGATTAACATATACACACTCCTATATATAAAACAGATAATCAACAAGGACCTACTGTACAGAACAGGGAACTCTACTCAATACTCTAATAACCCATATGGGAAAAGACTGAAAAAGAATAGATATGTGTGTATATGTATAACTGAATCACTTTGCTGTACACCTGAAACTAACACAACATTATAAATCAACTATACTCCAATATAAAATAAAAATTTAAAAAACAAAAGTAAATCTAACCTTGAAGTAACTGTATTTTATTTCTTACTGATATTCCTAATCTTAGAGACAGATGCTAAATGTATAGCGTAATGGTTTCTAATGAGATGTTAGATGAGCTTGAACACTCAGATTTGAATGAATATTCAAGTTTCTGATATATTATGCTCTCTGTAACTTAAATGTATTTCCATGTGCTTCACTGACTAAAAGAATGAAAATATTAAGCAAATGAAAGTAATAATCTTAGAAACATCACTACTAAGGCGGCAGCAGACACAGCAAAGGCATAACAGCATCTGGGCAAAAGTAGGTGATGAGGGGTCATTTCAGTTATCAGTTACTGTTGCTAAGAGGGGTACTGGCAACATGAGCTGATATAATAACTTACTGGACTAAAACATCAAGACTGATAGGGAGCAGGATGGGTAGAAGGGAGAAAACAAGTAGGACAAAACAAGGAAACCTGCCAAACTTAGGACAGTAGGAGAAAAGAGCAGGAAAAATAAGGGGCCAAAAGCTGACCATCGTTCAGGCAGTCCTGCCCCTCACAAGGGTCTCACAGGGTCGGCATCCACGTGCCCCACAGCCATCAGACACGCACCAGTGTGTGTGGAACTCTAACCTGGACAGTCACGTGCAGTCCAGTACCGTCTCCCACCTTTTCTTCCCTCATCCATCGTTTACAAGCCCTGAACCAGTTGCAGACACCATGGTAAGAGTGGTGAGGGGTTCACAACTGCCCTCGGAGTTGTATGGGACACGGTTCCTGTCCTCACTAGATGGCAGAAATAACAGTAAATCAATATTTATTGAGCACTTCCTAGGTGCTAGGCAACATTCATTCTCAGAACAGCCCTACAAGGCAGCTATTATCACCCTCATTTTACAGGTGAAGAAACAAGGCACAAAAGTGTTTAAATAACTTGATCAAGGCCACAGAGCTAGGAAGCAGCAGAGCTGGGATTCAAACCCAGGCCAGGCACCCCAGAGCCTGCCCTGTAGCTGCCAGGCTACACTTCCTCCTGGGTGAGACAGGGGCGATGGAAGACTGAAGGAGAGGGAGAAGGGAGGAACATGAGCATGACTCCGACTAAACTAAAGGTTGGGGGCCTGATGGGCTGGCGCTCCAACCAAGGCCCCAGTAAGGGTAGGATGTTAGCATTCATGCATTCATTCATTCAGCATTCACCGAGCACCTGCGGAGGAGTCCTGTTCTGGAAGTGTGCCTGCTCAAGCAACTCAGGGTGGCTGGGGAGGGAGACAGACACATAGCCCACGCCTGCCTCACTCACAGGTGTATTTCAGAGGTGGGCACAGCGCCCAGCATGACGAGGCAATAATGAGAGAATGAATGAACAGTGAATGAATCCCTGCCGCACACTAGCTAGATAACCATGGGCAACTACTTAACCTCTCTGAGCCTCAACCTCTTCCTCATCTAGAAAATAAAACTAATACTTCCTATTACTCCTCGGGGTTCTTGGGCGGATGAAATACCTTAGTTCAGGGTGGACATGGCTGCTCTCCACCACGGTGCTGAGGAAGGCTGGAATAGGAGTGTCCAGCGCAGACAGTCTCCCAGCCTGGGGACGCCAAGCTGAATCCTGAGGAGCCAGTGGGAATCAGGCAGGTGTACAGGAGCAGGGGCAGGGTGTCCCAGCCAGAGGAATCCTTGGGGAAAGGGTGGGGTGGGGAAGATGGGGGTAGAGAGGGGGCACAGGCCACCCAGGCTTCAGAGATCTAGACAGCATGGTAGGGTGCCCACCCTGAAACAGGAACAGTGAGGAAGGAAGGAGGAACTGGTATCGCACTTCTATACAAAAATCCCCATGTGGTTTAAACTTGATGAGTTTCTCATAACTTGTAATCGTCCAGCTGCTGGCTAGGCTGGGAACTATTTTACACACTACTGTATTAATAATTACATGTTTTAATTGACAGGATCATGCAGAGATCATTTTATCAACAACCAGAGTACATTTACTTACACAATACCTCTCCTCAAAAAGAACCCAGAAAACTTCACAGAATCCCAGATCACTAGGAATACAGGTTGTATTAATAACTCTAAAATTTCAAAGCTAAAATGAGAACAAAAGTTTAATGTTTTTCCAAGTAACCCCAATGTTAGGTAGAACAGAAAATCTACCCTCACTTTCAATTTCTAGTTCCCTCAGGACAACCTTCAAAAATACTTAAATCCTGTCACTTCCCTGCTCCAAACCCGTCGCACTCAGAGCTAAACCCTAATTCGTCACCTTTGCTACAGGTCCCATCCTGATCTGGCCCTTGCCTGCCACTTTGGCTGATCTCACCCACTGGCTGATCCTGTTCTATCTCAGCCACAATTATCTTCCTGCTGTTTCTCCAACACACTAAGCTCATCTCTGCCTCAGAGCCTTTGTACATGCTGTTCCCTCTCCTTAGAATGCTCTTCCTTAAGGTAAGTGTGTGGCCAGCTCCCTGACACCACAGGAGCCTCTGCCCAAAAATCCTGAAAGGAGCTTCCTTGACCATCCTCTCTCATCCAGCCCTACCTCCCACCACCATCACCTCTATGAGATCTATAAGATCTTTACAATAATATACTGTTGTTAGTAATTTCACTCATGAAGCCATATGGTGACATCTCTTAGATTACATAAGAAAGAAAAAAACAACTAGTTTTTCAGATTATTAATCACAAATGTTTCTTGAGCTGAAAGCAAAATTTAATTTTTCAGTGATTCTTTAAAAGTCAATTATTCTATAATGGCCAGCTTGTATACAGTCACTCAGTTGGAAGACCTTCCCACGTGGAGCCTCCTGGGCAGCCTCCAGAGCACTCAGAACCACGTTTTATTTTGGTTCTGTTGTTGGAAAAGGGGTCCTCTCTGAATCAGTGGAAGCAGCTGTGTTAGTAACCAAAGGTCCAGTCAGTGATAACATACTTTAAATTCTCAAGTATTAGGAATTGCTCTATCATTAAGTCAGCATTAATATTTATAGTAGAATTTAAAAATGTTTGGCCAGACGAGTCCCCTATAATATGCCTTAGGGGGCTTCCCTGGTGGCGCAGTGGTTGAGAGTCAGCCTGCCAATGCAGGGGACATGGGTTCGTGCCCCGGTTTGGGAGGGTCCCACATGCCGCGGAGCGGCTGGGCCCGTGAGCCATGGCCGCTGAGCCTGCGCGTCCGGAGCCTGTGCTCCACAACGGGAGAGGCCACGGCGGTACGAGACC
The DNA here is from genome assembly GCF_008692025.1 of Phocoena sinus. NCBI lineage: Eukaryota > Metazoa > Chordata > Mammalia > Artiodactyla > Phocoenidae > Phocoena > Phocoena sinus. The sequence continues at coordinate 6,359,432 of NC_045772.1, read as the reverse complement.
CGCGTACCGCAAAAAAAAAAAAAAAAAAAAAAAAAAAAAAAAAAAATATATATATATATATATATATATATATATATATATATGCCTTAGATACAGGACCAGAACCTAGTCTGATACTAGGAAAACCTGGTTATCCCTGAAAAGTGGAAGAGGTCAAAAACTTTAAGAGACTGGAAACAAACTACCTCTACAATTCCATATTGCTCTGGGACTTTCTCTAAATCCTGAACAGTCCTTTAAGAAATACACATTTCTCAAAGCAGTGAAATTCAGAAAAGTGTCTCCTTGAATAGTCCTGAATGCCAGGAAGAGAGAGCAAGGCAAACTTCACCAACGACTGCCAGGACCAGCACTGTTTTTCTTTTGACTGCAAATCTTAAAACAAGAAACCTTCCCAAAGTGGAAGCCTCAATCAAGTCCAAAAATAAATGAATAAACAAATAAGAGCAAGAGAACAAACACACACTTGTGCTTAAGGAGAACCAAGTCTGTTGGATGTCTGGACCAAAACATCCAGTGCCATCACTTCCCAAGCAAAGGTAGCAGCAGCCTGTCTATCCTGTACGCTCACTATGGGACCTAAAGGGGAAGTGGCTCCAGAGAGATGCCACTGGTCCCCTGCTCAGATGGCCAATGGGCACCCCCTAATAATCTCTACCCACCCTACTCACTGCACGGTCCTTCACAAAACCAAACCTTTTCTCTCCCCAAAATCCATAGTGGGAAAAACAGCTAACTTTTTCCATTTGGAGAAAAATGCTATTGCAGCTGGAAAAACATTCTTGGATATCATGAATAAGATATTCTAATTCTAAGGAATTGTAAATTTGATACTAAAGTGTGTGAAAGTATGAACAAGCAGATTTGAGGAAATATTATGAAGCCATGGTAACAGAAACCATGGAAGAAACTCCAGTTGCACAGAACTGTTTAAAAATAAACCGGATACTAAAATACCAGCAAAAAGCTACAATGACTCACACTGTTCTCCTCAAATACTTATGAGAACAGCCAGTTCTTTGACAGTCTTCCAGGCATTTTCCCCATTGGAGAAACGTGAGACAAAGAAAGTTTAAAGAAGCTTTGAAATTTTTCTCTAATTTTATGAGCAACTTGATATGAATAGGACCTTATAGGTTTTAAAGTTTGATGCGAGTATGGAAATGTACATTCATGAAGAGAGAACTTTTTTGAGGCTTTTAATAAAAGCCAAACTAATTCAAAAATAACCGAGGCCCCAGAGTGCGCTATACGAAGTGCTCAAATACTAGTAAATGTGGTAAAGAACTGCAGCACAATTTCTATCATTAATGTACAACCTTTCAAGGCATTTTGTGTGTGTGTGACCACGTTCTCCCTTTCTTCACCTGCATGAACACCCCACCTCCCTGTCTTGGACCCCCATCTCCACTGCATGTCTTTTAACTACACATACACACCTTTTAATGTGCAGCTTCACACAGAGGACCCTCTTGGGCCCACACAGAGAATAAACCCACAGGTCTCCGGCCTGGGGGCCCCACATGTGCAGCACAGTGCTGCCTGAGACTGACCTTCCTCAACAACTCCTACTCATCTTGCAAGCGCCAGTGTGAGCGTCATCTTCTCCGAGGAGCCTCACAACCATGCCAATGACCCTCTGCCTAGCACTGTCCCAGTATAATTCCTCCATGGAGCTATTATTTGGCTGCTATAACTCTATCTCCACAACCAGACTATTCGCTCCTGGGGGTACCCTGGTGCCTATCACAGTACCTGAAGCTCAGTGACAGTCACTGAAGGAAGAAATGGAGCCAGGGAATGAATGCATCTCTCAGGAAACCTCAGAGTCCCGGCGTGTCTGTGCCATATTCATCAGAGTCATATTAGTCAGAGCCTGGCTCCTCCCTGTTCCCCCTTCCCCAGCCCTACTCACCATGTCTCTTCTCTTCATCCCCCATGAAAGTAATTATTCTCCTGACCAAAATGCCACTCTTTCACATGCCCAAAGACCTGTTTTGGACATACTACATACTCACCTACAATTCTGTCTGGAGTCAAGAGCACCAGAAAAACTTGTTTGAGAAACAGCTTTGCTGCCAACTGATAAACAGTTTCAATGAAGAAACTGTACTTAGGCAGCCCTTAAAATTCACTTTGTTTAGGGCTAATTTTTTAATCTTTTGCAACATAAATTATTTATCAAGTCCCATAATCACTGCAATTCCAATTTGGTTTGTTACCAAAAGCCCAGAAGAACCGCCCCAACACACACTGGCTTTGAGCCATGGAAAATGTTGCCCACAGAGACAAAGGTCAACTTGAGAACGTGCTCACGGCAAGAAAATGGAACACACTGAGCCAATGAAAACACAGGTGACCAGCAGCAGCATCAAACACCACCAGGTCTGGACAGAAGGCTCTCGATGCTCCCCACAACCGCTGAGGAGGAGATTCCCTGTGCATGCCGTGAGGGGCTTCGGGGGTGTCACTGAGAGCACTGGCTGGGAATAGGACTGGCCCAACCATCCAGGTCTGACTAGTCGTGTGCACCAAGCAAATCACATTACTGCTCTGTGCCTCTGGTTTTCCACTCATAAAACAAAGGGGGATGACCATGTACACTCTGCAGACTTAACAAGGATTAGCTTAGATAATGCAAGGAAGTGCCTGTCTCTTATGTGGCAAACAATAAATGTTGGTTCCCTTCCCTGGCTCTGGTGCAAATTTAGTGAGATGGAACAGAATGACCTTGGTCTCAGCACAAGACTCTTTGGGGCTTCGATTTCCCTGTTCATAAAGTAGGCGATCTTTAAGTTCTGCATAGACTCTAACATGCTAAGGGGAGCCTGGGAATGCAGGCAAAGGACAGATGGGGCTGGCATTGGCTCAAAGTTTTGAGTGAAAATGTGTATTATGCATTTTGTTTCAAAACAAATGAAGAAAGATGATTTTTTTAAATAAATCAAAGCAGCAACCAAAAGGAGGTTTATTTTTAAATATATCCATTGGGAATGCATTGGTAATCTATCCACCCTACTGCTTTTATTTTCCATTCTTTCCACACCCATAGTCACATGATGTGCTAGGGAATCTAACAGGGTATGGAGCAGACAAAAATCTCTCCACCGTCACGGAGTTTATGCTCTAGCACAGATGACTGACAAAGAAAATAAATCACACAGTAGCAGCTATGCGGAGAAATAAAGCAAGGAAATAAAGCAAGGAAGAAGGATGAGGATGGACGTGGAAAGGAGACTGTACTTTTAAGTAGGGTGGCTAGAGCAGGTCTCACTGAAAAGGAGACATCTGAGACAAAATGCGAAGGAGGAGCCGTGAGGACCTCTAGGGAGAAGGCCCCCAGCAAAAGGAAGATCACATATGGCACGGAAGGCCTGTCTGGCATGTCTGAGAAACAGCGAAACAGCTACCTTAGAATTTCCCAGGGAGGGATGATGGTGGCTGAGACCACACAGACAGCAGTAGAAACAATGATACACAAGTTTTGAAAGAATACCAAGGATGAAACAAAATGGCCTCATTCTTTCAACTTCTGTCATACCACAATGTCTACCCCAACTCCCTGACTAGGTTTCCGGGTGCAAGCATTCAACAAACATGTGCCCAGCAGCAATCGTGCCCTGTGTATCCCTGAGCTCAGCTCTCCCTGACCCAGACTTTCTCAAGGCCCAATGCGGATAAGGAGCGGGGATGCGGGCCCCGAACCCTTTCCGCTGAAGCCACGTAGTTCCAAGAAGCAGAAAAAGTCCAGCACCCCTGTGGGTCCCACACTGTTGGAGGGCCAGCTGCACAGACATGAACCAGAGCAGCTTCTCCTCCCCACCGAGCAGTCCTGGACCCCCATCTCCAGAAGGCTCAGTCTTCCACTCAGTAACTTCAGAACGAGACCGGGAGGTAAGAAGTCTTGCCTGTTCTGTGCAGCCGACTATTCCCAAGCTCGTTTCCTCACTACCCCTACCCATACACGCACAGAGTAAAATAAAAACATCTTGCTGAATGCTAGATTCAAGCTGACAGTCCTAAAAACCAATGCCATTGAAACTGAGCAGAATGTAAAATGTTTTTGAAGCACACCAGTCACTTCAGGTAAGTTTAGAGAAGATCTTTTGAAATCACTCACTCTGGATCGGCACAAGGACTTTAGTTTCTAAATTGTTTTCTGGACTCACAAAGCAGCAGAAGATATGAATAGTGAATACTCAGCTGTGAATTCCTAAGGCCTGAGAATGAAAATTAAGAGGGTTCTGTAGATCCAGAGAAAGATGTGTCTGTTTATTTTATTTTTACAATTGGCCTGAAGAAGGAAGTAATGCCCCAGATGCAGAAAAAGCTTAAAAAAGCCTCTACCTTTGGGATATGCAAGGAGGTGTTAAAAGCCTTGACCTTTCCTTTCCGATTATCTTACAGGAAATGCACTCAAATCTTAAAACTGTTCTATCACACAGCTGGCTTCAGAAGCAGTTAGGGAAGTTCTTTCTTTCAGAAGGGCTCACTGAGTATGTACTGTGTGTCAAGGACCACACCAAGAAGAGGATGTACAAACATGCATGGCCCCAAACAGGCCACTTGGCAATTTCCTGGTGTCCTTTAGGCTCTGCCATTTCCTCCTGCCACGCGCCATCTGCACAGGCTCACAAAGGTCTGTCTCCTACTTTACTTGTTAATTCCACAGGGGAAGGACTCTGCTGTCTTTATCTATGTATAATCCAAAACAGGTGCTCAAGAAATGAGACAGGACCACAAGGTGAAGGGAAGAGAAGGGGAGAGAAGAGGTGCTGAGTTGGATCTTGAAGGTTAGAGAAGGTGACAGATTTTCTGTGCAAGAAATCAGTATTAAAAAATACTAGATTTGGAGTCATGTAGTCACCCTTAAAATGACTGTTTTGCCCCTCGTGTCTTTTACATCCTAATAGCTGAAAGAAAACAAGTGATGGCCAGCTCCCTGGTCATTTTCTGATGGCTTTTCATGTTCTGGGTAATAACTGTCTCAGGTTACAGAGAATAGGCAGCAAAGGTAGGATGAGACTCCAAGTCACCTGGCCTCAGTCCAGCCTATCAGCTGCTGGTTCACCCACATGATTTACTGAGGATCTGGAGCAAACAGAATTTAGATGTGTCCCCAAAACTCATTTTTCTTATGTAATGGAAACATGTCAGCTGACAGGTCCGAGCCTTGGACTTCTTTGCAGTGATACTTTTTTAGACCTCTGGTTGGCAAGCACCCTGGGAATGTGGAGACTCAGGCTGAAGATTTCCCTAAGCTAAATACTGAGTTGATGCTCCATAGGTTTAAAAATAGAGAAAGTTACTTTAAAAATGACACATTTTCAAATCTACTCCCCTCTCCACAGCCCCTATGAGGAGCCAACCCCAGAGTGGGAATGGGACACATCCCCACAGGGCAATATTGTTGTGAGAAATATACCCATGTTTTTAGATTGGGGTGGGACTGGAATGTACAGTGAGACCATAGAGCCAGGAGACCTGGACTCTAGTGCTCACTCTGGCTTTTACCTGCATAAGCCATTTCCCAGCCAGCCTCAGTTTCCTCACCTACTAAAAGAGACACATTCCCTGCCCTGACTAGCTCTCAGACGATGGAAGGACTGTTAGAAATTGCTGCACAAACAGTATCACTGCACTGAGGCCAGTCCCTTTTGGTCATTCACTTATTTACCAATTAACATATCTTGTACACCTACTATGTTCAGGTAGGGGAGATCACATGAGCAAGATAAAGTCTTTGACTTCACAGAGCTTGCTTTTATTTTTTTAATTGCAGTAAAACTGCTTTACAATGTTGTGTTAGTTTCTGCTGTACAATGAAGTGAATCAGCTATATGTATGCCTATATCCCCTCCCTCTTGGACCTCCCTCCCACCCCACCCCCATCCTACCCATCTAGGTCGTCACAGAGCACGGAGCTGAGCTCCCTGTGCTATACAGCAGGTTCCCACTAGCTATCTATTTCACACATGGTAGTGTATTTATGTCAAACCTAATCTCCCAGTTGGTCCCACCCTCCCCTTCCCCCACTGGGTCCACATGTCCATTCTCTACATCTACGTCCATGTTCTTGGATTGGAAGAAGAGCTTGCATTTTAAATGTGGGATTTGCATATACCAGGCCTTTGATAAACTGTTGAATTTGGGAATGCTCCACCTAGCACCAGACCCAATTAGTAGATTTCTAAAGTTGGATTTTTTTCCCCCTGGCCCGCTGCATTAGTGCAGCCTGTTGCAGGGAAGCTCCTCGGAGGGTGGTGAGGCTCGAGCAGGATGATGACTGTGATCAGCCTAACAAATGTTATTATCTATTACTATTATTACATAGCCATTACAGAACAAAAACTAAAACTAAATGGAAAGAAATAATGCTGGCTTAAAACCTCAAATTCCTTCTTAACTACTCAGCAATTAAGACAGCATTTTACTCCAAATACAGATTTTTATATTCTATGCATCAAAAGGAAAGAAATGCATTGAGAAGTAATAATTAGATTGTGATCTGCTCAAGGCAACCCATGTCGTCTTCACCTCTGAATCTCAGAATCTGCACATGGCACAGGGTCATTACGTGTCTACTGTTGAATAAGCCCCTACAGTTGGCGAGAATGAAGGTTACAGCAGAGAGCCTGTGGTGCTCCGGGGACTGTCCACACTCTCTTTAATACCTGCTTGTCCTTTCACAGACTTAGAAGCTGAGTCACCGTGGTCAATGAATTCAGTAGGAAGTGGTGTCACCAGAATGGAGCCCTGCACTAAGGACAGGGAAACTAACATGGCCTGGAGATGGAGACCCGCCAGTCCCAGTCCCTCCCCTTCAAGCTGGCAGCCACATCTCCCTCCTCCTCCTCCTCCCTTACTGTAGGGTTTTGTGTTTAACCCGGGAAATCACAGTTCAGGAGGTTCAAGAAAAAATAAAATTTTTTTTCTACAAGTGAAAAAGACAAAGGAATGATATTACTTGCCAGGAGAAGTTGTGGGAGGGGTAATGGTTTAAGTACCTGAAACTTTTGCTATTTTCTCAACACCTTTATTGAAATATAATTCATACACATTTCAGCCATTTGACACGTACACAATGATTTTTAGTGTGTTTAGAGTTGTGTATCATGACCACAGTCAATTCTAGAACATTTCATCACCCCCCAAAAAAAACTCTGTACCCCCATTCCCCTCTCCTCCAGTGCCTGGCAACCATTAATCTACTTCTGTCTCTATGGATCTGCCTATTGCTGGACATTTCATATAAATGGAATCATACGATGTGATCATATGTGATCTTTTGCAACTAGCCTCTTTCACTTGGCCTGATGTTTTCGAGGTTCATCCATGTTATAGCACTTATCAGTAGTTCATTCCCTTTTATTGCTAAGTAATATTCCATTGTATAAATAAACCACAATTTGTTTATACATTACCAAGTTGATGGACATTTGGGTTGTTTCTACTTTTTGGCTATTATGAATAATGCTATGAGAATTTGTGTACAAGTCTTTGTGTGGATATATGTTTTCATTTCTTTCTGGTACCTAGGTGTAGAATTGCCAGGTCACATGGTAACTCTATGTTTAACCTTTTGAGGAGCTGTTTTCCAAAGTTACTTGTTTCCAACAGTCAGCGAGACTGTTTTCCAAGCAGTTTTACATCCCCACCAGCAGTGTGTGAGGGTTCCAATTTCTCCAAATACTCACCAACACTTGCTTTGTCTGTCTTTTTTATTATAACTATCACAGGGGGTGTGAAGTCACATCTCATTGTAGTTTCAATTTGCATTTCCCTAATGACTAATGCTGTTGAGCATCTTTTCATGTACTTATTGACTATTTGTACATCATCTTTGGAGAAATGCCTATTCAGATCCTTCATCCATTTTTAAATTGCGTTATTTGTCTTTTTATTGGTGAGTGTTAACTGAATTCTTTATATATTCTAGGTATGAGTCCCTTGTCAGAGATATGATTTGAAAATATTTTCTCCCATTCTGCAAGCTTTCTTTTCACTTTCTTGATAGCATGCTTTGAAGTACAAATGTTTTAATTTTTATAAAGTCCAATTTATCTATTTTTTTCTTTTGTTGTTTGTGTTTTGGTATCATATCTAAGAAACTATTGCCTAATCCAAGGTGACAGATTTAAGCCTGTTTTCTTCTAGGAATTTTATAAATTTAGCTCTTTACATTTAGGTCTCTGATTTATTGTATCAGTTTTTTATGTGGTGTGAAGTAGAGGTCCAAATTTATTCTTTTACATGTAAATATCAAGTTGTCCCTGCACTATTTGTTGAAAAGACTATTCTTTCCCCCACTGAATTGGCTTGGCATCCTTGTCCAAAATCAAGTGATCATAAATTTAAGGGTTTAGTTCTGTTCTCTAAATTCTCTCCCATTGATCTATATGTCTATCCTATATGCCAATACCACAGTGTCTTTTTTTTTTGGCCACACTGCACAGCTTATGGGATCTTAGTTCCCCAACCAGGGACTGAACCCAGCCATGGCAGTGAAAGCCCAGAGTCCTAACCATTAGGCCACCAGAGAACTCCCCTACACTGTCTTGAATACTGTAGATTTGTAGGACTTTTTGAAATTGGGAAGTGTGAGTACTCCAATTTTGTTCTACTATTTCAAAATTGTTCTATTTTGGGTACTTTGCATTTTAATTTCCATGTGAACTTTAGAATCAACCTGTCGATTTCTACCAAAAAAAAAAAAAGGAAGCTGGGATTTTGATAGGGGTTGCACTCAATTTGTAGATCAATTTGGGGAGTAGTGCCATATTAACAATGTTTTTAATCCATGGATGTGGGATATCTATTCAGGTCACCGTTAATTTGTTTCAAAAATGCTTTATAGTTTTCAGTACAGAAGTTGTGTACTTCTTTTGTTAAATTTATTCTTAAACATTTTATTCTTTTTGATGTTATTATAAATGAAACTGTTTTCTTAATTTCATTTTTGGATTATTCATTGTCAGTTCATAGAAATACTATTATTTTTGTACATTGATCTTATATCTTACAACCTTGCTAAACCTGTATATTAGTTCTAATAGGTTTTAAGTGGATTCCCTAGGATGTCCTATACATAAGATCATGTCATCTGTGAACAGAGATGGTTTTACTTTTTCTTTCCCAATCTGTACGCCTTTTATTTCTTTTTCTGGCCTAACTGCCCTTGCAAGCCTCCAGTGCAGTGAATAGAAGCGGTGAGAGTAGACATCATTGTCATTTCAGTGTTTTACTTTGCAACCCTGTGAGTTTTTTTTTTAACCCTCTGAATTTTCATTCATGCCTTTTATCAGGCTGAGGAAGTTCCCATCTATTCCTGTTTCACTGAATGTTTTTATCAGGAAGGGGTGTTGTACTGTTCTGCTTGTTTTTTTGTGTTTTGTTTTGTTTTTTTTTTTTACTGTTACAGAACAAAAAAGTATGACCAAGGACCAAAGTTAACTTAGATTAAAACCACTTGATGTTATATACTTGGATGAGTTTGAAGTGTCATATGGAGCCAAATAAAAATCTACTTTAAGCGACTCAAAGAAAATAGCTTATTCTCTGGCTTTTAGAAAATGATAAATTTGTAATATTAAAGAAACAAAAGATATCAGAGGAAAAGATGGATTGCCCCAAGCTTACATTATTTAAACGTCTGCACAATAAAGTGTAATGCAGAAAGCAAAGAAAAATGGATTTGACACAACTGATAATCTTTCTACCTAAAATATACTAAAGACTGAAATGAAACTGAAGATCCATTTCCACTGCATAAAGAAGTTGTCAAAGATGAATATACAGGAGAGAAGACAGCTGGGGCACAGACAGGGACGCTCACAGAAGTTCTCTCTAAGCCAGGCCACATAACTAGTGAAAAGCCTGTACAAAGTACCCAGCCTTCTCCTGCCTGCCTGTCATCCACTGAGGAGGATCACACTGCGGCTCTCCTGAGTCAGCCTGGCCCCAGAGTGACTGTGTGGACTTGTACCCCAATGCCCCACAAGGGACATGCAGAGCAAGCAAAAGAGACATTTTGTTATGTAAGCCTCTGAAATTTTGGGTTGGCTTGTTACTGCAGCTTAACCTAGCCAAATTAACACAACAAATTAACGTGTGGGGAAAAAAGCACAGCTTCCTTTAAAAATGGAAATAACTTGTAAAGATGAGAAAAATTAAAATGACAATGCCAGTGGGGCTACAGGAAAAATAGGAATGAACTCGAACATTGCCAACAGACTTCATGGAAAAATCTGGAAACACAGAACAAGGCAGATAACAGTTACCAGCCTCTGACCCTGCAGTCCCACTCTGGGGAATAAGCCCCAAGCAAATAAATTCAAAGAAAAAATAGCTTGAACAAAATGTTCATCCCAGTAATATTTATAACACCAAAGACTGGAGACAAGTCAAATGCTCACAAACTGAGAAATCATTGGTGAATTGACAGAGTGGACACTATGCAGTCATTATAAAAGACAAGTGGGGGACCACTTTATATCCAAAATTGGGCATAAGCAAAAAAACAGAATAAAATAGCACATAGACCTTCATTACACACAAGTGTTAAAGGCAAGGATTATGTATTTTCATCTTTGTAATCCCAGTGCTTAGCATGAGGTAGACGCTCAAATATTTGCTAAGTGACTGAATGTCTGAACCAACAAATAACCAAGTCGGGGGTGACAAGGTCTGGAGGAGACTCTGGGGATGGAGTTGAGTGCCCCTTATTTCTGTAAAATGACTTCAGTGTGTACACTTTAAGATGCATATATTTGAATTAGGAAAAGGGAACTAGTATTCTTCCTTCATGTAACAAAGCTGGATTAATGTTTCAAGGGGATGGGTCATGACTTTACACAAAGAAAAACTCACTAAAATCCAAGTTCTGAATACTAGGAAGGAATCCTCAGTAAGTGGTAACCGTGAAGTCCAAGGAGAGGCTGGCAGGTCGTGGTCTGTGCTGGGCAGCGGGAGAAGCAGGGTCAGGTTCCGAGGAGCTTGTTTAAAAGTTTTACTTGTTTTGTAGATGCCGATGTGCTGGACCACTTTATAGTCTTCAGCCTTGACTCCCAGACCCTCTCTAGCGGTCGCTCACCCCTCTTCCCTTCATAGCCAAGTTTCTTACAAGAGCTATCCACTCTCAAGTTCTCCAGTTCTCACCCCACCCGTTCATTTCTCAGCCTACTGCTTCCTCTCCCATCTTTCTTTCTTTTATTTTAAAATTGATTAATTTATTTATTTGGCTGCCTCGGGTCTTAACTACGGCACACAGGATCTTCGTTGCGGCATGCAGGATCTTTCATTGTGGTGCACGGGCTTCTCTCTAGTTGTGGCGCAGGGGCTCCAGAGCTTGCGGGCTCAGTAGTTGCACCGCGCAGGCTTAGTTGCCCCACTGCATGTGGGATCTTAGCTCCCCCACCAGGGATCGAACCCGCATCTCCTGCATTGGAAGGTGGATTCTTAACCACTGGACCACCAGGGAAGTCCCGCTCTCCCATCTTTCTAATAAAACTGATCAGACTAGAAAGCCCAAGACCTTCCTGGTGTCAGGTGCCACCCTAGTGTTAAACCACTCAGCTCTTTCAGGTCTTCTCACTGCCCCTCCTGCACTCTCTCCTCCTACAATCACACCCCTGGCATCCACAACACTACATCTCCTGATTTTTCTCCTCCTCTGTCCTCAGGATTCTGTCCCAGGCCCTGCTCTCTAGCTGCACACTCTACCTAAGCAAGATCCTCTGTTCCCACACAGCAAACTACCTTTAACCTCATAACCCTGGATACGCATCTCTGGCCCCAAACTCCAGACCCACACATCTGACTGCCTACTGGATGCCTCCACTCAGCCATCATACAGTCCCTGCAAACCATTTCCTACCTTCCCTGAGCCCACTCCCATTCTTGGGTTTCTTCCATCAGAAAATGGTCCCACCATTCACCCAGCTGCTCAATCCAGAAACTCCTTTTCTTCTCACGCCCAACCCCTACTAACCCCACTACATTTAATCAGTTTCCAAGACCTGACAACACTAGTTCTTCAGTATCTCCTGAATCTTACTTTGCCAGTTCCCACAACAATGGCTACCTTTAATAAGGCCACCACCATTTTTTGCCTAGTTCGCCAATGGCCTAACTGATCCCACAGTCAACAGTCTGGTCCCCCTTTCTGTCTATCTCCATGATGCTACCATGGTGGTTGGTGGTGTGTCTTTTAGAAGATCAAGTTATGCTTCTACTTGAAACCCCTCCAAGACTTCTTACTGTGGCCAGCAGGGCCTCCCAGCTCTAACCACCGCCCCCTCCAGGCTTAGCATTCACACCATGTCCCCAGTCACCCTGTACTCCCTCCGCCAGTTAACAACCTGCAGTCAGCTCCACACAAGCACCACGCTCCTCTAGCTTCTGCGCCTTCACACATGCTGTTCCTGCTGAACAAACGCGGGAGTGAATGAGAGGAAGAGGAATTAATTTCTCGCTGCCAAACAGTTTCAAAAGCAAAACTATGAAACTCCTTTCAATTAGTTTTACAATGTAAAAAAAATGTTTAAATTGAATGTGAGTACAATGTAACATAGCTAATATAATCCAGGGTGAGTGCCCAAAGTTTGCCTGAGTCTAGAAGTGAAGAACAGAGGAAGATAACAAAGCCCTAGGACTTGTCAGCGCAGGGGACACCGCTGCCAGACTGAGCACACGTCACTGGTCCCTCCTGGCTTCTGACTTGGTGACAGCAGTAATGCACTGTGTGCCCACCACCCTCCAGGCCATTCTCCACAAGGCCCCTCACGCTCACAGCAAGTTTGTAATAGGCCTCATTTCACGTGTAGTTGAACAAAGGCCGAGCCACCAAGTAACTCACCCCAGGTTTCTTCGCATGAATGGGGAAGGGGCTGGAGTCATTCACAAATCTGTCCCACTCCCTCTCCTGACACTCAGTTTTCCCATCTCCACAATGTGGGGGTGGGCTAAATGATAAGGGTCTTTGCAGCTCTGATTTTCTATCATTCCAAATGGAAAAGGGTTATGACTTGTGGTCATCAGAATCTCAAGGAAGTATCTGCCAGCCACGATTAAACACATTCAACAGATGTGGCTTCTTCTGTCCCCAAAATGTAAGCATTCTATGATGATGCCCAGGCAGTCACATTCAACAAAGACTCATTTTACAGCTCCAAAGAACAAGTACTCATTGATTGGCTACCATGTCAACCCAGCAAGGAGCCCCAGTTACACCACAGCATGCAAAGCTGCCTGCCAAGGCTGAAGCAGTATTATTCTAACATAATCTTAGAATGCCTTCACACAAGTGGCATCAAGCATACACACACACACCCCCTCCTGGAAATTCGCTGCTCGTCTCTCATGTCCAGCTGGCGGTCAGGGTTGGGAAGCAAGCACCTGGGGACGCACTGGCTCATCACCACCACTACCTCCCCCATTCACTTCAGGATGTCCTTACATCCTAACACAGCATCTAACAAGAGACAGATGTCACAGATACAAGAGATGTGGGGCTTCCCTGGTGGCACAGTGGTTGAGAGTCCGCCTGCCGATGCAGGGGACACGGGTTCGTGCCCCGGTCTGGGAAGATCCCACATGCCGAGGAGCGGCTGGGCCCGTGAGCCATGGCCGCTGAGCCTGCGCGTCCGGAGCCTGTGCTCTGCAACAGGAGAGGCCACGACAGTGAGAGGCCCACGTACCGCAAAAAAAAAAAAAAAAAAAAAAAAAAAAAGAGATGTGCATGAAAGTTGCAGGGAACTGGGCTGTCGATTTGGGCACCCTCATTTCATCTTTATTCCTTGAAATTCTCTGTGCTGCTCCACCTCCCCTGTGCCAATCTTTGAGGAGCACCGCCAGAGACAGCTATTAAGCTTTATCAAACACTTCCCAAAGATTCCTTGTCTCAGTGAGAAGCTCTTGCGCAGTGGGTTACTTCTTCCTTGAGCTGCAAGTTTTCCAACTCAAGAGACATACTTAAACACTAAAAGGGGCTTCCCTGGTGGTGCAGTGGTTGGGAGTCTGCCTGCCAATGCAGGGGACACAGGTTCGAGCCCTGGTCTGGGAGGATCCCACGCGCTGCGGAGCAGCTGGGCCCGTGAGCCGTGGCCGCTGAGCCTGCGCGTCCGGAGCCTGTGCTCCGCAATGGGAGAGGCCGCAATGGTGAGAGGCCCGAGCACCGCGATGGGGAGTGGCCCCCGTTTGCCGCGACTAGGGAGGGCCCTCGCACAGAAACGAGGGCCCAACACAGCCATAAATAAATTAATTAAAAAAAAAACACTAAAAAAGAAAAGTCAGACAAGACAAAAAGATTTTTCTGGCAAAAGTAGAAGGAAAAAATATAGAATGGGTCAGGAGGTTGTCCTTTGTTCAGGCAAGAAAATGGGGGTATTCAGCAAGGGCAGATGTGATAGGGAAAGAGGAGAAGAGAAACACTGACCACTGAGAGCAGGCAGTTATGGGGCCGCCCTCCAAGCTCTGTTAAAGCAGGTTCCCAAGATTCGACAAAGGACATTATTAACAACACGCATGAGTCAGAGTGGACCCAGGTCAACCACTTCAGCTTCTTTCAACCCCTCCACTTTGAGGCGGCCCCTTCTAGAAGCAGGACTTCCTGTCACACAAAGGGCCTCTGTGGGCAGTTCCTCGGCATCTTTTCCTGTGCAGAGCACCAGCACTTTCCGAGGCTCTTCCCTCTCTCAAAGTCTGACTGAGCACTGAGCACTCTAAGGGGGCTGTACCCCGGCTGAAGGGGTGAAATTTACCCGCCCTGAAAACTAGACACGGCAAGAGAGAACAATACCAAAGGACACGGCACACCTGGATGTATACAGCTAGAACTGAAATCTAGCCTCTGAAATCTGCATCTATGATGCTTCACAAGACATGCTGGGGTGATCCCTTGATGGCCTAATCACCTCAGGCAAAGAACTCAAGAGGTCTGTGATGGGCACTGCTCATCTGTAAAATGGAATCCAACCTGCCTTAGAGGTGTGCAGATCAAATGGAGTCTGTCTGGGGCCTGGCCCAGTGCCACTGTCGGGGGCCTCCGGAGTGATGGTGACTATGGGCCAGCTTCAGTCAAACAAGCCAGGCGCCATCACTGAGGCATTCCCCTTCCCACAGGCTTGACGGACATTTGAACAACCTCCTCCAACACAGCACCATGGCCTAGGAAAGAACACACTATGGGAACAGGAGGGTTCTGAAAGGGTACATGGGGCTGACATTTCAGTGGGAATTCATCAGCTGGAGAAGTAGGGAAGGGCATTCCAGTAGAGGAACTTGCATGGCAAAGAGAAGGTGGGATAAACCAGTGCAATAGAGGGTCACACAGATCCTGAGGGCAAGTCCTGGGAAGTGGCTTTTAAGGAAAGAGGAGAGATAATTTACAAAGGGCAGGGTGCCGATGGTCACACCATCTGGTTGCCAGCCTCAGTGGTTCATTATGCTGCAAGAAGAGTGACTTCTGCTCTGTCCACCTAACAGCAATAAAAAGCAGCACATCCTGGGGGACTTCCCTAGTGGTCCAGTGGTTAAGAATCCGCCTTCCAATGCAGGGGACGTGGGTTCAATCCCTGGTCGGGTAACTAAGATCCCACATGCCGCGGGGTAACTAAGCCCTCATGCCGCAACTACTGAGCCACACGCTCTGGAGCCTGCGCACCACAGCTAGAGAGAACCCTGCATGCTGCAACTAAGAGCCCACGTGCTGCAACTAAGATGCGACACAGCCAAATAAACTAAAAAAAAAAAGCAGCACATCCTGAAAAATGCCCACCACGGGAAGGCTAGGAAACCACTGACTAGACTTCACACCCATCAGAGCTCTGTCAGGAAACAAACTACTCAAATACTTCTCAAGCAGTGCTGTAAATATGTGCCTTTGAAGTTAAAAAAAAAAAAAAAAAGGTCATGCAAACCACAAAAGGGTTTGGTTTTTAAGTATTTTGTAAGTATCTACGCACTCAACTATGGGGCCACTTTCTCAAGACACTATTCCATTTCATTCAAACGTACAAGCTGGAGCCAAAGCATTCTATTCCAGGGAAGGAAGGACACAGTGCCAGTGTGGACCTCGGGTGACAAACTGACAACTGAGTTCTAACTTGAATGTGATTTTATTTTTTAAAAAGTTCCCATAACATGAAGGACTATCCAGTAATTTGGAAAAAGGAACAGGGAACCCACTTATCAAGCAACAATCTAAAGCTAGTGAGCTAAATAAAGTTTCCCTTAAATGGGGAAAAAGAGAGCAGGGCTTGAACTAGCAGTGGTAGCTATGATACGTGCAAGTTTTAACTTCTAAGCCTCATTCTTCTCACCTGTAAAATGAGGAGAAACATGGCTGACCTACTTCAGGGGGAAGTAATGGGAAATTTAAATGACATGTTATATGTGAGTGCCTGCATACGTGAGGCACTCAGCAAATGTCCCTCTCTACCTGCCTGTCCCTAGTACAACTCCTCCTGGTCCCTGGGTCTCGCTGGCCATGCCCCACCTCAAGGGCAGATGTCACTTGAGCAAGCAGGACATACACGCTCATCCCTCACTTGTGCCACTGAAAACTCCAGGAACGCAAAACAATCTGCAGCGTTAAGCCATGTGTATATATATATGTATATATATATATATATATATATATATATATATATACTTTTTTTTTTTTTTTTTTTTTTTTGCGGTACGCGGGCCTCTCACTGTTGTGGCCTCTCCCGTTGCGGAGCACAGGCTCCGGACGCGCAGGCTCAGCGGCCACGGCTCACGGGTGCAGCCACTCCACGGCATGTGGGATCTTCCCGGACTGGGGCACAAACCCATATCCCCTGCATCAGCAGGCGGACTCTCAACCACTGCGCCACCAGGGAAGCCCGCCATATATATATATATATATATATATATATACTTCTAAATTTATTTATTTATTTTTTCGGCTGCCTTGGGTCTTTGTTGCTGCGCACAGGCTTTCTCTAGTTGCGATGAGCAGGGGCTACTCTTGCGGCGCGCAGGCTTCTCATTGTGGTGACTTCTCTTGTTGCGGAGCACAAGTTCTAGGCATGCACGCTTCAGTAGTTGTGACACCTGGGCTCCATAGTTGTGGCTCGCGGGCTCTAGAGCGCAGGCTCAGTAGTTGCGGTGCACGGGCTTAGCTGCTCCGCGGCATGTGGGATCTTCCTGGACCAGGGATCGAACCCGTATTCCCTGCACTGGCAGGCAGATTCTTAACCACTGCACCACCAGGGAAGCCCTATATACAGATTTTTTTAATGATGCTACCTGCCTAATAAACACTTCCAGTTACCAGTTTACAAAGGAGAAAAATTAATGGAACTTCTGTTTATGATAAAATGCCTAATTACTACATAGGCATACCTCAGAGATCTTGCACAAACATGCGCAAGCGTGTGCACACACACACAGAGGCAAAGAGAGTCCATCCTTAATAAAACATTTGTCAGTTTAGTTGGCTCAAGGAATAGACTGTGCCCCAAATTTTTTAATGATTTCAATAAAATATGTAATTTATTCTGATAAGCTCAGTAAAATGGTATTGTCAAAACAAAGATGTTGGGCTTCCCTGGTGGCACAGCGGTTGAGAGTCCGCCTGCCGATGCAGGCGACACGGGTTCGTGCCCCGGTCTGGGAAGATCCCACATGCCGAGGAGTGGCTGGGCCCGTGAGCCATGGCCGCTGAGCCTGTGCATCCAGAGCCTGTGCTCCTCAATGGGAGAGGCCACAACGGTGAGAGGCCCGCGTACTGCAAAAAAAAAAAAAAAAAAAAAAAAGGATGTTTTGATCATATTATGTATATTTGCCCCAAGATTCTAAAAGCATTTACTTTCTGAGTGCCAGAAACCTTGCTAAGAGCTGGGGAAGGGAGCGAAATAAGTCAATAGTAAGAGGTGGTCCTGCAGTCCAGGAACCACAGTCTAGCAGGAAAGATAAGACAAGGTCCCACCTGATTAGGCTGACAGGTGGGAGGGAGGAGGGGGCAGGCGGAAGAGCAGTCTGGAAGAGGGAGTGAGAGGCCGGCTGCCTGCAGCCCACTGAGAGTGAGTATGAGGTGCTCCAACCAAGGGGAGAATCAGGAGCTGCTCTGAGAGCCTGGAGACAGACTGAAAACAACGCCCACACCCACGAGGGCACAGAAAGCTCCACCCTGGAACAGAGGCAGAACATGGCCACCTCACACCACCTCTGCCTCAGCTTCTTTAGTTCAAGCCACCAAACTGAAAATGTGTCAACAGCTGCCTGTCCCACTTATCTACACTCCCCCGCTGCAAGGTCCCATGTGATCTGGCCTCAGCTTCCAGCTCCAGTCTCGGCTCCTTCCAGTGCCAGCCACAGTGACCTTCCTCTGGGTCTCCAAATGCACCAGGCTTGGGCCTACCTTTGCCCCTGCTTCCCCTCTACCAGGAACACCCTTCCTCCAGGACCTGTAGGCTTTGCTGCCTCACATCATCAGATATCTGCTCATACATCACCTTCTTCTTAAGAAAGCCTTCCCTAACCCCTCCCCATTCCTCTGACATGTCAGCCCCTAACTCTGCATTATTTCGTTAATAACACTCAGCCCCACATGCCAAATTGTGTACTTATTTACTGTCTCCAGTCACAAGAACGCAAGCTCCTGAAGAACAAGGACTCTGTCTTGTTCACTCCTACATCCCTACCACTGATGCATAACAGGTGCACAATAAACACGTCTGCAAGGAATGAGTCAAGGAATGTGCTGGGCTCGGGCACAAGCACACAGTATGACAGAACAGACTTGTGTTTTCAGCAGCAAGGCAGACCAGGAATCTTAATGACTCTCTCACTGAAAAATTTAAAAAACTGAATAAAATATAATTGCATCACTTTATTATGTTATAAAATATAATAAAAGAATCTAAAGATACCAAAAAAGTAAATTTAAAGAAGAAACCCTAGAATATAAGTAGATAAGTCAGCTTTCTCTCTGAGGTGACAAAGAGAGAAAATATAAAAGAAAGATTAATAGACTTGGAAGAAACAGTGAAGTCTAACTTACAACTCATGAAGTTCCAGAAGGAGATAACATTAAGAGCGGGGAAGAAGCAATATTTAAAGATGATTTTTCAGAACGCTGAAAGACATTAAATCACAGATCAAGGAAGCCCAATGAACTCAAGCAAGACTTTAAAAAGAAAGAGAGAACCATACCAAGACAAATTAAATTAAAATTGTAGAACCTCAAAGGTACAGAAAAGATCATAAATGCAGCCAGAGAGAACTGATATATTCAACATGCTAAGCAACAAAAACTGCCAACCAAGAATTCCAAACCCAGCAGAACTAGTTTTTAAGAACTAAGAACTAGACATTTTCAGAAAGACAAAATATATACCACCCAAAAAACCCTTGCAGAAAAGGAAATTTTAAAGGATATACTTCAGGCAAAAAGAAATTATCTCAGCTGGAAAGCTTGAAGCACAAGAGAGAACGGTTAATAAATACACGGATGAATCTAAACAGCACTGATGTTATGAAACACAGTATCTAATTTATAGAATTAAAAAATTCAGAAAAGAAATACTGGACAAGTTGGAAGGGGATGTGGAGTTAAAATGTTTTAAATCCTTCCATTAGTCAAGAGAAACATAAAGTCATCACTTTAGATTTTGTTAAATGTTTTTGTTAAAAATGGATATCTAGGATAACCACTAAAGGACTAGACAGAATTTAATTTCCAAGCTAAGAGAGAAAAACAAATGCAATGATGGGGGTGTGGGGGAGCAGGAGCACGATGGAACTCAATCAAAACAAAAAGGCACACGTGCGCGCGCACACATAAACAAACGCACACACACAGAAGAACTGTAGCAAAGAGAAGGCACAGGAACAGGAAAGGGCTGCATCTATTCAATATCACTTCTATTCACATTGTACTGGAGGACTAGCCAAAGCAATAAGAAAAATAAGTAAGAAGTATAAGAATTAGAAAAGGAGAATCAAAACATTATTTGTAGATGATATGGTTTTAGCAAGGCTGATGGACACTAAAGATGTCTGTCTAGAATGACAGCTCTCAGCTATGACTTGAGAGCTGTCTAGTTAAGTACAGTGCTGGGGGCTCTACACATTTGGTTTCATTTAACATGAGGGAAAGACCATTATAAACTTCATTGTACAGAAGAAGAAACCAAGAGTCAGAGGTTAAATATCTTGCCCAAAGGCACATGGCAAGTAAATGGTTAGTTTTGAAATTAAGCCTATCTGTCTCCAAAGCTTAGCCAGTATGCCTGCCAGAGAGCGATAGACAAACGACGATGGCACCACACGATAAGCACCATCCGTGCTCTCTCACAGGCGCCTACAACGGTGTGATTACAAGTACTGGAGTACAACGAGAAGGAGATTAACCTGAAGCCAGCCAGCGAAGAGAGCCTGGAGCTAGGTCTGAAGTGTGCAGGAGAATGCACAGACGGCAAATGGCAGGTACTCTGGAGAAAGACAGAACAGCATGTACTAAGGTTAAAAGGTGTGAAAGAATCAAGAATGTGACAGTGGGAGAGCAAAAAAGGGAGTAGCTGAATACAAGGCAAGATAAGTGCCACCAGGCTAGGAGTCTTGAAAGTCACACCGGGAATTTGGAAAGTTATGGGGAGGGACCTGATCCAAAGGCCCGTGAAAGAAAGTTCCCTCAGACAGAGAGCAGAGAACAGACCATCAAGCCTGTAGACCTGGGCTGTCCAATACAGCAGCCACTAGCTACTGAGTGCTCGCTTGAAATGCAGCTAGTACAACCAGGGAATTGACTTTTTTGTATCTACTTTTAATTCATTTTAATACAAATAGCCACACATGGTTACCAGCTACCATATTGGACAGTGCAGCTCTAGAGGTTAGAGACTGGAGAAAGAGAAAGGGTTAGGAGACCAGGAAAGAGGAGTAATATTCAAGAGAAGAACAGGCAGGATGAAGTCACCTGTGAATAAAGGGCAGAGGGGGAATAAGGATTAAAAGTTCCTAGTTTTGGAGGCAAGGTAGGTGGTGATGCCCCAAAGAGAAACAGAAAATTCAGAAGAAAGAACTGGGTTAGGATGAAAAATACTGGCCTGGGCCAGATAAATTTGACGTACCTGAAGCCCAGCTACATATATACTATACTGTTCAGCCGTATCAAACTCCCAAACACAGCATATTCCTTCTGACCTCCTTGCCTTCGCATATATATTTCCCCCTGCTTCTCCTGTCTGCCTGACAAACCGCTCTCCAAAACACACCAATCTGTGAAGTTTTCCCCGACCTCCCCCATTCTTCACAGCAGATAAGGTCCCTGTAGCACTGTAAGAAGACTTATCACCCTGGAGTTTAGAAGTCTCTTTATCCGTCTGGACGGTGGGCTTCTCAGGGGCAAGAACTCAGTCTTAACCATCATGGATCCCAGGGCCTACTAGCATCATGCCTGACACAAACTGAGTGCACAAGAAACTCCACCAAGCGGGTAAGTTGAATGCATGCGTGCCCGCACAAGTGAACGAAGCAAGTGATCCAGCCAGCCAGCATTTAGATGGACTGTCCCTCCAGGTGGTGACCTAATGGATGGTCAGAAATAAGCACAGAGCTCGCTCAGGTGCCTGCATAGCTGTTAATGAAAGCAGTCAGGTGATGGAACAAGCACAATTTACATAAGTCTCACACCATGACTTTTCATCATTATGACAACCTCTACCCATCCCAAATTCAAACTCTTCAACCTCAGAAGTCTACTGGATGCGCCTAAGATAAATTAATGCCTTAGAAGTCAACATTAAATATGCAACGATTTCTCCTCAGAAAATGGTCCTGACACTTCTCCGCATGGCCTCGTGGTCTTGTTGTGTAACATTCTTCCTGCACAATAAGGGTCAGATCTCACGAATAAGTGAACCTGAGCTGAACACGCTCAGAGGTGGTAAGTTAACAAAATGTTTCCGTTTTCCAAGTCAACAGATACTTGGTCGTAAGTCCACTGTGCCCTGTGCTATTTTTTCTTTATGTGTCAGCTCATACCAGAAAAGAACCATAAAGAGATCACTTCATTGTCTCCATATTGCCCTGTGCTTAATTTATTTTGCTAAACGAGCACTACCAATACATATTAGGAACTTGAGAATCAAAGAAAATTCAAATTGGTAAGTTCAACATTTTAGCCCTGTTAGTTCCATCAATAACATCTTGTCAAGTAGCAGTCTCCAGCAAAATCATTCTCCCTGATCTCCCTCAAGGACTCCACTGCAGAACAAATTCCAATGAAAAACAAGACTGAGTATGAAATTCGTAGCACGGGCTTCCCATTAACATAAAGAAATTTAAAATCCCATACTATTGTGATGGCCATCGTCACACATTTCAAATTCAGAACACTTTGTGTTGGATTCTTTAAGTTATCCAAAAAACACAATATTGTGCTTTGTGAGTCCACATAGAGATTCATGTCTTATGATTCACGTATGACAGTCTAATTAGAAAAAAAAATTTAGGCCAGATTCCCAGGGCTATTGGAGATGTTAAATAAACACCTAGTCTGCCACTTGACATAAAGGCAGAACTGTGAGATGCAAATACATTTAGACCAGCCCAGTGAAACACAACTATAGTGCCTTCAATCTCTGTGGGAAGGAGACCATTGCAACCCTTTCATTCGTTCACTCACTCATTCAAATTAATGGCCCATGTTTTCCATTGTTACTATTCACCCCCACTCTGACCCCGGCACACACACAGTCCTCTTTACCTGCCTCTGGAGCCTGGGATCTACTTGGGCTACTAGGAGAAGTTTCTTCAAAGCCTTGGCGGAGGTTCTAAGGCCACCACTAGAAGCTGGCCTGGAGAGATGCCTCGAGCAGAGACGGAAGTGAAGAAGGCCCAGACAACCCCAACCTCACATACCCTCAGAGACTTCTGGGCCAAGAGCAGCCTCAGGGGCTGCCTTTAAAGTCCTCCTCAGCCTGCAGCAAAGCCAGCACCACATCCCCCTTCACATATTTAAATTTCACAGGCACAATCAGAATTTACACTAATGTGGACAGAAGCTGGGGCAAGAAGGAATGTCAAATATTACTTATTACTGACTAGGACTATTATATATTAATTATGTTTATATATACATATATATAATTATATATTTATTAAGGCCAACCCAATATGTATTAAGAAAAGGAAGCCAGTTAAAATATTCTATAGTTAACATGTACTGAAAATATAGCAGGACATATAAAATGCTAATTGGGGAACAAAGGTAACTAAATTATGGGAGAAGTGAACTAAGCCAGTCCCTGAAGCAGGCTCCTCACCCTTTCTTTAACCCCCGATGTAGTCATCTGGCTCACCAACTGAAAGCAGCTTCGTCAAGGACAATGACAAAAAGTGGTACCAGAACACCAGGAGGGAAGACACAGTCCCAACTAGTGCATAAAAGCACTGTTCATCTGCAGGCAAAGACAAGAAGGCACGTCCACAGCCAGCGTTAAAAACAAAAAACCAAAAAAACATTGCTCATGCACCCTACTTCATTCCCAGGTTTTATAAATTAAAATAGGTATAACGTTATTGACTGCAATTTCAAGTACAATTAAAATATTTATAAAAATGCCTATTTTCCTGTAGTATATTTGTTTCAGAATTCTCCACAACATATACTCTAAGTACTTCAGAAAATACAAATAAGTGCTATTCTATGAACCTCTCCAAGGCATTTTAAGGTGACTTTGGACAGAGTGGGAGCCACATCAAGGTCTAAGAACAGTCACTCACTGTTCTCAGCATGCCTCTATTTGCATCTAATTCCCATACTTGAATTTCAGAGGATTCAAATTCAATTTTTAGGAGAGACTATTTTTAAATGTTTCTGGAAGGTTGTAGATAAATTTCATTTTTATAAATTAAATCACTACCCCTTTTATTTACATTATAATGTATTATTTTAAAGTCTATCCTATTCCAAAACCCTGTCAGTCCAGACTGAGAGTTAGCAAGATAGAGTTGTCAGTATTCCTTCCTAGGGGCCAAAATGCTCCCACAGAGTTCAGGGTTTTCCTTTCATAAACTGAAGAATCCTCTTTTCAAAGAAGAATCAAGTACTTTCTTCTATTTTTTTATTAGTTATGATTTTATTAAGTATGGATTTCACATGTAGCAGATAATCGTATAATGAGGTTTTCTTATAACAGTAACAATTGAGTAAGACCTAGTTTAGGGGAGAAACAAGAAAACCTTTATAAAATAGAGAACTGTTTGTTTTTAAGAAAAATCTCTCACAAAGGGAGAAATGTCAATGCTCACTGTGCTTGACAGGTAATTTGTGCTTGAGGTAATTCATTGCACACCTATACCGAATGGTGCTCACTTAGGGAAATTCTTGAATAAAAGCTGAGTATTTGAAAATGAAACAAATGAAAATGGAGTCATAAGAAGAAAAAAGCTAGTCTTGGCCAAGTCCTATTAATCTTGAGATAACATGTGGAGAAAGCAGATAAAGGAAAAGCCAATGGCCCAGAAGTCAGGAGAACTGGGTTCCAGACTCACTCAGCCACCAACAAGCCATGTGACCTTGGACAAGTCAGCAAGGCATTTCACCTCTCAGTATTAATTCCTTTGTTTAAAAAAAATGAAGGGGGACTTCCCTGGCGGTCCAGTGGATAAGACTCCACACTTAAAAAAATGGTTCTGAAGAACCTAGGGGCAGAACAGGAATAAAGACGCAGACATAGAGAATGGACTTGAGGACACAGGGAGGGGGAAGGGTAAGCTGGGACGAAGTGAGAGAGTGGCATGGACATATGTACACTACTGAATGTAAAACAGATAGCTAGCGGGAAGCAGTCGCATAGCACAGGGAGATCAGCTTGGTGCTTTGTGACCACCTAGAGGGGTGGGATAGGGAGGGTGGGAGGGAGACGCAAGAGGGAGGAGATATGGGGATATATGTATATGTATAGCTGATCCACTTTGTTATACAGCAGAAACTAACACAGCATTGTAAAGAATTATACTCCAATAAAGATGTTTAAAAAAAAAAGGACTCCACGCTTCCACTGCAGGGGACATAGGTTTGAACCCTGGTCAGGGAACTAAGATTCCCACATGCTGCACGGCGCGGCCAAATAAATAAATAAAAATTAAAAAAAAAATTTTTTTTTAATAAATGGGCCTGACTATAACAACTCCAAGAGCCATTACAACTCTGAAGATCATGGTCCCACCTTTTTAATTATGCTACCTCCTAAATAACAGAATTATATGGCTGAGCGAAACAGAATACTAACAATATATAAAAGTTGGGGGGGCTTATTTTTACTACTGGCATAAATCTCAGACCTATAAGACATGCTTCAGTTTGAAGCTAGGATACCTGTTTATTATTTTCATAAATGCAGCATTAAAGTTCACCTAGAATTAGGTAAGATATCTTATATATGAAGAAAGAAGGAAGTTGAGATATTCTAAATCAGCGGTCCCCAACCTTTTTGGCACCAGGGACCAGTTTCGTGGAAGACACTTTTTCCACAGGCAGGCGAGAGGGGGAAGGTTCAGGCAGTAATTCGAGCGATGGGGAGCAGCGGACGAAGCTTCGCTCTCTTGCCGCTCACCTCCTGCTGTGCAGCCCGGTTCCTAACAGGCCACACACCGGTACCGGTACCGGTCCACGGCCCCAAGGTTGGGGACCCCTGTTCTAAATTATAAGAGCAAGGGTAAAACCTGATTAACGTCTGAAGATAGGAAACCTGGTTAAGGTCTAGAAAATAGGAAGTATGCAACCTTAAAAGTGTTAGAAATACATACATCACACTAGGTAATGACCTAACGAGAAAATATGCTTGTGTGTGTGGCACAGACTGTACCAGCATGGCACTTTCTGGAGAACAGAAAGAGGACACTGCCTTTCTAACGTTCACAGCAATAGGTAACCCAATAAATAGCGATGAGTCACTCACATATCGGGATTTTTAAAGAAAATCTTCTAATTAGAATTACAGTACTGCATAAACAAAGGAAAGGGAGAGGGAGCCAAAATTTTTCAATTCCAGAGTACGACTTCAAGATAAGAAACAAATACGTATGTAAAGCTGCTCAGTTATTGAAACAATAAAAGTTTTACATTTTGCTATCCAATAAAAATGAAAATAGTGTCCAGTGATAGCAGTCAGATGGGGATGAGAGCACAGGGTCCAGATGAGAAGAAAAATAAGAACTGACTGAGGAGGAAGACGGAGGGGGGTCTTGGAGCAAGCCGCATGCTAATTCTGGGATTCTGGAAGACACAGTCATGAAATAGCAACTACAGTTAACTGGAAAAGCTAATTTGTTCATTTTCTATCACAAGTCCCAGTTGTGAGTTTGTAGATTAGCTGTGGCTGTTAAGAAAGGAAGTTGCAGCATGTAATAAATGGAATGCCTGACAGTAGGGGGAAAAGAAACCAACCCTCTATTAACTGTTAACTCAAGTAATTCATTTAGCTACACAGTAAGAAAAAAATACAGGCAGAGGTATGCAAACTAGTCTAAAACATGCCTAAGTTTTTAATTTATTCCCTCTACTTTGAAATGAAGCATGCACATATGTTCTAAAACCAGAGTAGAAATTATAAAGCATAGTCCTTCATTTGTTTGGGTCAAGATGTATTCACCAAGAAAATCAAACATGTACTCTAACATTTTCTCAAAGCATTTTGGATAAAACACTCCACACTGTTCAGCTGATATTGAACTGGGTGAACATTTCCATCAAGAAGCTCTAATACTAGGTGTGCTTAAAAGGTAAGGGTTCTGTTAAATCAATCACTCTGGAGGGAAAAAAAAAAAATCAATGAAAATTTTACTTTCAGCAGGTCTCCCTTAAAGGAAATGCATGTTCTAAACAGCACACTCACGTTTTCCTGTCAAAGGCGGCTTCAACTGCCTAACTTTGCAGATCAGCTTCCGTACCTGCCTCCTTCCAGTCCCTGCTGGTATGTCTGACCTCGGCTCCCAGCTGAATTCTCCCAGCACATTTCATCATTTCCTGTTGGCTGTCGACTCCTTGCAGCCGAGATAAGGCCATTCCCCTACACTGCTGCATTCACCCTACAGGCACCAGGTTCTCAGACTGCCTCTGCAAGCCTGCTGGGACCATCACAGAAGAGCTTTCTTTTCAGTAAGTAGCCAAACAGAAATCTCAGTATTCCATGGAAAATCAGAGACAAAAGGACTGAGAACGAAAATCATATCACCCCCCAAAATCAACTTATATATAAACTAACTTACACTGTATGTGATGGTCTTAGAGTCTCTTCTTGTTTTTGGGATCCTCCCATTTAGGAGGGAAAAAAGACATGCTCTGTTTCTAAGGAGCCAGGAGTTAATGTGACAGGGTTTTACTTGCATGGGGTAATCTTCCATTGCCCCTACATGTAAAACTCAGCTTCTCTCTGTGACTCCACACACAAGGCAAAGCAGCTTGACAGTGGGAGATGCAGGGGAAGCCTGACGCAGGCTCATGCTGGACACAGGCAGGGGACCCTGGTCTCAGCAGTGTGACTGCCTCCTAGGAACTAGGGCACTCAAATATGCAAGTGTGATTCCCTAGAAGTAAAAATCAACACAAAAACACTTTACTTCCTAGAGTTTTACAAAGAACTGAAAGTGAAGGAAAAAAAGAATAATATAACTTTAGGTGAGGAGGAAGAGATCCTATCTCCTCATTTTATTTATTTTTCAAGTGTTGAGGGGTTTCCTTTTTTAAAAATATTTATGTATTTGCTCCAGGTCTTAGTTGTAGCAGGTGGGCTCCTTTTAGTTGCGGCTCGCGGGCTCCTTAGTTGTGGCATGCAAACGCCTAGCTGCAGCATGCATGTGGGATCCAGTTCCCCGGCCAGGGATCAAACCTGGGGCCCCTGCATTGGCAGCATGGAGTCTTAACCACTGGGCCACCAGGGAAATCCCCCTAACTCCTCATTTTCAAATGTATGTGTCCACAAGAACATACTGCATTAATTCCCGTTAGATAAAGAGGAGGCACAACTCTGTGCCGAGCGAGGCCAGGACAGGGTAGAGCAGAGAGGGACAGAGCAGCAAGGGGTCACCAGGAATGCTTCTGAGCAGTGTTCTGGTTTTTGAGCTGTTATGGGTATGGTGTATTTATGAAAATTCATTGGTATACACACATATAATATGCACACTTTTATGTATATATATTTACACCTGAATAAAAAGTGTTTTAAGGGGCTTTCCTGGTGGCCCAGTGGTTAAGACTCCGCGCTTCCACTGCAGGGGACAGAGCTTCTGTCCCTGGTCAGAGAAGATCCCACATGCCACAGAGCAACTGAGCCCGTGTGCCACAACTACTGAGCCTGTGCTCTAGAGCCTGCAAGCCACAACTACGGAAGCCCACGCGCCTAGAGCTCGTGCTCCGCAACAAGAGAAGCCACCGCAATGAGAAGCCCGCGCACCACAACGAAGAGGAGCCCCCGTTCACCACAACTAGAGAAAGCCTGCGCACAGCAACGAAGACCCAATGCAATCAAAAATAAATAAATAAAATTGATTCTTTAAAAAAAAAAAAAATCTCGGTTTAGAAATTCCTTAATAGAAAAACACCAATAAAGCAAAGGCCGTATCAACAAAAGCCTCAATTATTTGACATGTGATAATCATTCACATTACTCAGAATGTTATGATACCACTTTCCCCTCACCCTCCCCACGAAGTCAACCCAACACAGACTTCACCGTACTCTGCCGCCAGCTTAGTTAAGTCAGTTACACCCTTACAGAGGTGCACACGCCAGAGTAGCATCCTCTGGTCTGCAGGGAGGCTGGCCACTTCATCCCAGGGTTTGCTGTGGGACAGACAGGATCAGGAACTGAAGGTCTAATGGCCCTAAAGGTCATTTTGTCCAGTGGTGGACACTAAGGCTGGAAAAAGTTGAGCAACAAGTCAAAAGGCTTGCTGAGTACCAAGACAGGCTTTCTAAAACCAATGGCATGGCAGTTATCTTTCAAAGTACATGCTTTAAGTTTAAGCGGCATAAAAATATGGTCGCCAAAGCCTTTGTCTGGGGGTATTTTCTTCCACTAAGAAGGAATACACACCTGAGTTGTTCTCACAAAGCAAGCTGATTGTCTACCTCTCCTTGCTATCAGCTAGCATGACAGGAAATTCTTCTTTGCCCCAGAGCCCCACTTAGTGCTCTTGGTTATGGGAGGGACAATCATAGCAAGGTTTAAGAGCCTCATGCTCTTTATTCTTTTTTTAAATCCAACAAACAAAGGCTGCTCAATAAACATTTATATAGTGCTTACTTTATTTATGGTCAATCATGAAAATAACCCTATGAGGGTAAGTACTGTTACCTCTTCCATCTTCCAGGTGAGATAACTGAGGCACAGAGAAGTTATATTACTTGCCCTGTGTCCTGGAGCTGGTTCATGGCGAGGGCCAGGAATGAACCCCAGGCAGTCAGCCTCCAAAGCCCAGCTGTTAACCACTATACCACACTGCCTCTCCATCTTGGCTTCCCTGAAGAATCAGAACTGGGTCTTGGATACAGCTGCTGCTTAAAAAAAATTGTATATGAACTGAATTAAGAAGGCAGATAGCAGTAGCACTATGAAGTAACAAGACCAGCTTTCCAGCGTGGCCAGGGCACCTTCTCCCTCCTCGTAACTTCAGCCGCATCTCACCAGTGGATGCCTGGCAGGAGGCAAGCTCTCCTGGCCCTCTGGCAGCTCTCCCATCCTGGGGCAGGGGTGCAGCCCCTGGAGGTGGTGCTGGGACAGAAACACTGCTCCAGGGAAACCCACCTGCTAACTTCTAGCACGTGGTGCCTAAACTGGTATTTCCGGTTCCAAACTAGTTTGTCACCAGACTTGAAACCATTGGGCATTCATTCAACAAACATTAGTGCCAGGCACAGTGCTTAGGGCCTCGGGGCCCCATGACTGAAAAGCCAAGGTCCCTTCCCTGCATTGCTCACAGTTTATGGGCACAGCAGAAGTGTAAATAAATTAAAATGGCACGAGCTGATAAATGCTAGAACCAACGTGTGCCAAGGGTTGAGGGAACAGTGTGAAGGGAGCAGGGACCCAGGGTGGGAAGGCTTCACAAAGCAGGGGACACAAGTGCGTTCTCCAAGAGCTTGCCACCAACCTACTCAAACCATGTGGATTAAGGCAGAAAAAAAATTTTGAAGCAGAGAGTCCAGCAAATTAGCTAAAGACTGCCAGGGTCATCCATTAGCTCAGCCATTGTTACCAAGGCACATCAGCAGGGGGATTCGAGTGAACAGCCGTTAGTTAACCTAGCAGAACTCACAGACATCAGGACAGCGTCTCACCACACTACCTCTTCTATCTGATACCTTTGTTATATGACTGTCACGTGGTGAAAATGGCTGCCTCTACCGAGTTTTTTTTTTTTTTTTTTCCCGGTATGCGGGCCTCTCACTGTTGTGGCCTCTCCCGTTGCGGAGCAGAGGCTCCGGACGCGCAGGCTCAGTGGCCATGGCTCACGGGCCCAGCTGCTCCGCATCATGTGGGATCTTCCCGGACCGGGGCACGAACCCATGTCCTCTGCATCGGCAGGCAGACTCTCAACCACTGCGCCACCAGGGAAGCCCATACTGGGCTCGTTTAAAAGATCCCATAAGATAGGTACTACTAGTCCCCTTTTACAGAAGGGAAACCAGCACAGTGAAGTTAAGTGACCTGCCCAAGGTCACCCAGCCAATAATGGCAGAATGGGGATCCAAACTCAGGTTCACCTGATACGTCAAAGCCCATCCTCTTTCTACCACACTCTTATGCCCCCCATGGAACTAGAGCTGTGAAGCAACTAGGATATTTAGCAACAGGTCATGTCATATGGGGAAAGAGTAAAATTTCTATGTCAATTTTCCCCCATTCCTCTATTGGTCTGTCCTTGCTCTAATACCACCCTTTTTAAAAAAATAGCTTTACTGAGGTATAATTCACATACCATACAATTCAGCCATTTAAAGTGTACAATTCAATAGGTTTTAGTATATTCACAGATATGGCAACCATCACCCCAATTTTAGGACATTTTCATCATCTCAAAAAGAAACCCTGTACTCTTTAGCTATCGCCCCTCTCCCTACCCCACCATGCCTTCCCCCAGCCCTAAGCAACCACTGCCTCTTACAAGGTGATTCTTTCTGTGTTTTATTGTTTGTTTGTTTTTTGGCCACACCACAGGGATCTTAGTTCCCCAACCAGGGACTGAACCCGTGCCCCCTGCAGTGGAAGTGTGGAGTCCCAACCCCTGGACCGCCACGGAAGTCTCACAAGGTGATTCTTAAAGAGGTTATGGGCACACAGTAATTGGGTTGTTAATAAAACAGTGCAACTTGCAGTTCTGTGCTTTATTCCTCCCAACTGGGCTAAAGCTAACAGCTGAGCCAGGACAGAGCAGGACAAGAGCCAGACGACTCAGAGGCAGAGGCTGGGGTGGGAGGCGGGGGTGCCTGGCGTCCCCATGCTACATGTGCTACACGGTTCACATGTCTTGGAACTTAGCAAGCCCTAAATGCAGAGCCAAGCGGCCTAGCGCCAGCAGGGATGGCACAAATCATGCAAAAGCCCTAGAAGAGCCTCTCTAAGTCACAAGACCTTAAACCATTCGGAATGCCCATCCCCCATCTCCAGAAAGACAAACACCAAGATCATATTGGCTGCCACAAGCTAAGGGTCACCAGAATAGTGTTGTTCTGAGAAGCCAAACCACTTAAGGACTAACAAGAGTCAAGGCTCTGATGAAAAGGTGACACCCCCAAAATCTCGGTTTGTTTATTTGCTCTTCCTCTCAGCCTTCCTCAAGTGCTAAGAAAAGTTGGGGGAAGGGGGTATTAAAAACAGACTATGTGTATACTCCTGCAGAGCCCTGATTTCTCTGCCACACTTCTCCATACAGGACATCAAAAAACAGCTGTGGGGGGGCTTCCCTGGTGGCGCAGTGGTTGAGAGTCCGCCTGCCGATGCGGGGGACACGGGTTCGTGCCCCGGTCCGGGAAGATCCCACATGCCGCGGAGAGGATAGGCCTGTGAGCCATGGCCGCTAGGCCTGCGCGTCCGGAGCCTGTGCTCCGCAACGGGAGAGGCCACAGCAGTGAGAGGCCCGCGTACCGCAAAAAAAAAAAAAAAAAAAAAAAAACAAAAACAGCTGTGGGGCTTCCGTGGTGGTGCAGTGGTTGAGAGTCCGCCTGCCGATGCAGGGGACACGGGTTCATGCCCAGGTCCGGGAAGATCCCACATGCCGTGGAGCGGCTGGGCCCCTGAGCCATTGCGGCTGAGCCTGCGCATCCGGAGCCTGTGCTCCGCAACAGGAGAGAGAAAAAAAAAAAAAAAAAAAAAAAAAAACAAAAAACAGCTGTGTGCAGCATCATCGACACGCAGTGGAAAACTACTTGGCGCTTAAAAGGAATGAGCCACTGACAGAAGTAACATGAGGGAAACAAAGAAACATCATGGTGAGCAAAAGAAGCCAGATGCAAAAGATACACACCGTGTGTCTCATCTTTACAGGAAATTCTAACCCAGGAAAAACTCACCTAGGGTGACAGATCAATGTATGCCTGGAGCTGGGGACGGGGGGCTGACTGCATGGGGGCACAAGGAACGTTTTGAAATGATGGAAATGTGTCTTGATTAGGACAGTGGCTACACAGGAGTATCTATTTGTCAAAGCCTCTAAATGAGGGCATTCAGTTGTATGTTAATTAATATCTCAGTAAAGAGAAAAGGGAGGGGGAGGAGGGGGAGAAGACAGGACAGGAGAGAGGAAGAAAGAAGAAGAGGAGGAAAGGAGCCCTCTGCAGAACTTGAAAAACAGAACTTTCTCCTGCTCCCAGCATCCGCATCAGCGGTACAACAGCGATGGACATTCACCAGGAACTGAACTTCAAGGTCCTCTGGTTCAAAGGCCAAATAAAATAAGTTCTGTGTAATGTTAGCACTAAGTATATTTTATTAGGTCTCAATTCTTAGCATAATTGATCCTCTAACACACACAAATGATTCTGATGAGCCCGAATGGTCCACTTTCTAACCAGGTTAGCTCAGTTCTCTCCATCATCACTGCAGTAAAATTTGATAATGCCAGTCAGCAACTTAGAAATGGCAGCTCTCAGTGACAGGTTTCAATGGTTGACAGTCAGTAAATAAGTAAAATCTAATAACGATAATTACAGGTATTAGCTTTTCCTTCTTTTTTAATTGATAAGTAAATCTTAAATTCTAGAAACCTACCATGTTCATAAATAGGTTATGTAAAAACCTTCTGATCTTTTTGTTGTTCTTGTTTTTTGGTTGGGGAGAGGATAGTGGCTGTGTTCGAACCCTACTGGTTAGCCTTTCATATTTTTCATGAACCAAGACATAAACAGAGCCATCTTACCTTTAATACTCTTCTCACATAATTACATAAAAAGGAATAAACAAAGCCAAATTTCTATCACTCTCTATCAAAGAAGGTGCCAGGACAAGCTAAGTACCAGTTCTATCTTTGGCAAAGTTAAAAAAAAAAAAAAAAAGGTTAAGACCTTTTATATAAGCTTCTTTGCTTCTCTGACACTTGCTCTAAGCTTAAAAAAAAAAAGAGAAAGAAAGAAAATATGAAGCCAGACTAATTAAAGCAGAAAGCCCAATTAAGAAAAACTTCAAAGCACCAAATGTGATAGGAAAAAACACGTTAATTTATTTCCTTATGCATTTTATAAAATGCCAGCATGAGAAGCAACACCTGGACTTCTAACACAACATCTCAGTGGTCAGGATGTCATACAGCTCCTGCCGCTGCCCCCCAGTCCCGGGAACAGCTCAAGCCTTCTTTGGGCAACACACCCAAAGAAGAAGGTCTGAATTCAAAAAAGAGTGGTGCGCAGAGTTTGTGGTGAGTTTTGGGGTATTTTCAGGAATAGAGTTGAGATATGTTGTGTTAATGTTTTATTAGAGGCTTATTGGTGTGCTTTCCCCCCTCATTTATTTATACGTACGCTCTCTCTGCTAGACTCTGGAAGTCACAAGCTAAATAATTCACCACACTTTTCCTTAAGCAGCTTAGAGTTTAGTAGGGTAGACAGACAAGCCCCCAGAGGACCACACAGTGTGACAAGTGCTATGTAATAGACCTAAGCAGGAGTGAAGGGGGTTGGGGGGTGGGAGGCTGGGAAGAGATGTGGGAAGACTCCCCAGGAGAGGGGACCCTGAGCTGAGTCAGGTAAGAAGGGGTTGTGTCACTCTGCATCTGGCTATGGCTTCCTCTTCCCCAGGGGAGAGGGCAGGGCACCATATGAAAGCTCCAACTTCACTGACCAGCGCCTTTCGTTAAGGGCATGTGAACTAAAATATTGCCTGCCATATCAGTAAACAAAGGATGTTATAGCCATCAAGCCACCACATTACAGCGGCCCGACAGCAAGCCCTGAAGAAACGCAGGATAGAAACAAGATGCCCACCATCTAGCAGTCAACTGCCTCAGCCAACCCTGATGGTGCACCCTGAGGAGACTCGGGATGAGAAAGCACAGGATGCTGGCCCCAGGTAGCTGAGGTGCATATCAAAGGAATGATTTCAGTGAGCCCAGACTCTTGCATCTTCCCATACATAGAAAAGTGCTAAATTCCTTAACTTGAGATATCTGGTTTTCTTTTATTCACAGTAACCCTTTGATGTTTGGACTACCTGGTCTTTTGTTGCAAAAACTCCTATATATCCTGGCTCCCCACCATGCCTCTTTGGAACAGTTTCTCAGTGTTATCTGAGAAGTTGTGTCCCAGGCTTGAAGTTCTCAGAATGTCCACCAAATAAAACATAACTCTCAACTTTTAGGTTGTGCATTTTTTTTCGGTCAACAGGCAGAATCACCCAACATAAGGCTGCCAACTTTATTTTGTCCACTAAGGACGTTAAGAAAAGAGAAAACCTAGCACTTAGCATTACTCCATTTCAAAGGCATTTAAATAATTTTAAAAAGGTATTTTAACACTAAAAAGTGGGTCATACAACTTCAGAATAAACGAAAAGCCTCAAACTAAGTGTCTTTAGCTTAAACAATGATTATACTGTTGATATTTTGGCGGCACAGCAGTAAAAATACCATCACAAACTTGTGTCTGGAAACCCTGCAAGTAGAGGATAAAATTAGGGACTATTTTATGACATTTTATATACATTTGCCAGGATCTTTAATACAATGATTCCACACTTCATGATAGCCCTACAAGGTGGGACTACTGTCCCTATTTTTCAGATGAGGAAACTACGGCCGACCGGGCAGTGGCTTCTCTGTGGTCACACAGCAGTGGCTGTTCATGGGCAGAACTGCTACACCTGGTTCCCTCTGACAGCGGAGGCTGTCCTGGGCCCCACAAACACTGAGTAGGAGCGTTCTAGGTGACCTCTGAGGTCCTTATCAGATACTAAACATCTATTTTATTGCTGTTGCTTTGGGGATAGCAAAGGAAGAATTCAGTTCTGCCACCTTTTACTTATTTATTTTTGATAGTCCCAAACAACCAACTCAAATCCTTTGTGAAACCAGGAGAGGTATAAATATGTAAATAAATGAACGTGATCCCAAGCACTCCAGAATGCTACCATCACCTTCTCCTTTCTCCTTCCCCATTTTGGACCTGTGCTAGGGATAAGATGGGAAAGATGGAAAAGATCAAGAACCCCATGTGCCAAGAAACTGGAAACATTTGAACTCTTACTCAAGATTTTCAATCCTGTACTTCAATTTGGCATGTAATAAGAATACATTAAGTGTTTAATAAATGAATGAATCTAAAGCTCGCAGGCACTGTTGAGTGTTATAGAAAGTCAACTTAAAACACATGGTCTCTAACCTCTAAAAGCTTCCATTCTCTGTCTGAAATATGATTATAAATATAACACAAACTTAGAAGTGTATCTTGTTTTACAAATTTTACGTTTTTCTTCTACTTTCACCATTTAAAATGGAAGTCTACTAAACAGTCTTTTAACACAATGTTCCCAGTCGTACTCTGGCACGGGTCATGATCCTGCCGTGTGAGGACACAGGCCAGGTAACCATTGGAGGCAGGTCCCCTATAGGGTCCTCCACAGACTTCTGCGTGAGAAAAGCAGTACTGAGTGGGGCCAGATGACAAGAGAGGGGCAGAGGTGAGCAGGTGCAGGATCTTGGCAAGTCTGTAAGCTTCCTGTGCCTCGCCCTGTAACACGAAGACAGCCTCGATAACCACCTCAGGGCTTGGGAAGACTGAGTGAGATAAGGTACGCGTAGTGTGTTTTTCAACGGTAGCATGGAGGTCACCTCCTGAAGACAGAACTGGATGCTCCAGAGGATGCTGATCACAACTAAAGTCAGGGAAGGGTCAAAGGGGCCTCTCCAAGAGTAGGGCTGAAACATAGGAGGCACATACTCAGGCAGCAGCAGCATAAGGTTAACCCCCAGGAAATTCAGAGAGTAGGCAATTAGTAAATGTCGGAAAATCAATGAATCAATGCCATAACAATCCAAATGGAAACAAACTCACAGTGACCACAAGGAATGAAGTATGGATATGGACAGGCTGGTTCAGAAGGTCTCATGAAGGAAGATAAAGTGAGGGAACCCTGCCGAGAGGCTGACTGGGCTGAGCACCTGGCAGGAGTCACAGGGAGAAAGCAAGCCACTCAGCCTGGCAGTGGTCACTTTGCATTTGTGACAGGTGACCCATCTTAAGATGAGGGACATGTAACTCCCATGTGTGAAACTAAGCTAAAGACGGACAGGTTACAAACAGTTTAAATATTATGACCCCATTTGTTTTGCTTTGTTTTGTTTTTAAAGTTGCTATCCTTTAATCATACCAAAAAGTTAGCCCTAATTTGATAAAATATCAAACAGAAAAACTGATTAATCTCATTGATATCTTACAGGCAGAGATGCTATTGAAAATGTCCAGCATTTGATAGGCAAGGGGGATGAAGCACATAATATGATTTGAAAATATATGGAGTGCTTCACGAATTTGCGTGTCATCCCTGCACAGGGGCCAATGCTAATCTT
Organism: Phocoena sinus; assembly: GCF_008692025.1. Lineage (NCBI taxonomy): Eukaryota > Metazoa > Chordata > Mammalia > Artiodactyla > Phocoenidae > Phocoena > Phocoena sinus. The sequence goes on along the minus strand of NC_045772.1, from coordinate 6,322,403 downwards.
CTCTGTATCATTCCAATTTTAGTATATGTGCTGCCGAAGCGAGCACTCCCATTTGTTTTTAAAAATCACATTTGTGTGTGTGACTTTAACAATCTGGAGAAGTGTACATCTAGGTATTGACAGTGATTTTCTCTTTTCAAAATCTATATTTGTACTTTACAAAGTACATGTACTGATTTTATAATGAAGAAATAAATGAGTTTCTTTAGGAGTTTTTAAAACCAGACAGATGATGCCAAGGCTGGGTTCAAAAGGACTGTCCAGATCCCCACTACTGAGAGGGGGCTCAGGACCACAACTCGCAGAAGTCCTCTGTGAACCGACAGATACAGGGAGGTCACAGGCAAACCTCTGCCTGCAGGGCATGTCACCTTCTGCAGCTGGCTTCACCAATTGTGCAATATTTCTTGAGGGAAAGAGGAGGGACGGGATTCCTGAGCACTCCACAAAATTTATTCCATAAAGTCTGAGATTTTACAAACCACTTCTATAAAGAAACACAAGTTCCAGGAAGAGTTAAGACTCTCCAGCTGCACTGAAAAGCAGCAGGTGCTGGCCCCAGCCTCAAGCCAGAGATCTCATCCACAGTGTGGAAGTTATTTAAAACCTCCACATCACATGAATTAATTCCATGCAGAGGCAGGTCTAAGGGAGACAATCTGGTATATAATCAAGTCTTAGTCTGCTGGATGAAGAGAACCAAGTGAAAGGCCCCATCCCCAGCGCCATCCACACACAGGCAAGGACGAGACTTAGGCTCTCAACAGCCAGACCGCCCCTTCCCTAAGAGGGGACAGTGCCTCTGACAGCTCACATGATTGGTGACCACCAAATGCATTCAATTAACATACACACACAAAGCTGTCATAAAAGCCTGCAACAGGTAAGAAGAGACCAACCTACACACTGGAAGTAGGGCTGGGGGTAACTGTATAAACAGTCACAAGTTAGTACTAACTTCCAGAGCCAAGATCCTTAAAGTGTGACACCACCAAGTGTGCTTATTATACATCATGACAATGTTCACTTTTACAACTCATAACTCGGCGACTGTGTGTTTGCAGGTTAACTGAGCACAAAGATAGCGAGTTTATCCAGATCCTGGGTCACTTTGTGCTTGTTCCCTCAGTATACCCTTCACAATCCACTCACAATCCCCCACCTCTTAGATAGTCTCTTGGGATTCAGGAGGAGGGGCTAGGATCTTTAAATGGAATCAGTATTTATCTAACTACATTCACTGAAAGACCAGACTCACAATTTGTAAGGTCAAATTGCTGCACATATGAGAAATAGGCCGCATCCAAATTCATTAGATTCAAATGTTCTTTGCAGTAAATTAGTGTGACAATAAATAGTCAAGATTTTCTTTCTATTCCATAAATATATTCCAACTAATTTGTAACCTCATTTTAATTGGAATTATTGTCTGATGGCACACTAATGATTTTTTTTCTTCAAAGATGTTAAGAAATAGTATTACATAGCTATTAGCAGTACCACTTAACATTGGTTTAGATGCAAGTTTTTCTTCATATCTGGGCCTTGAGGAGGAAACAAATACATTTAAGATGGGTAATAGCCTGAACAACTCTGGCAACAATCAACATCATAACACCTACACTATCAAAAACAACCTGGGATTCATTATAGCTGTAGATTGGAAATGTTTTTCTCTCTCTTTTTTTAAAATTTATTTATTTATTTATTATTTTGGCTGCATGGGTTTTCGTTGCTGCACACGGACTTTCCCTAGTTGCGGCGAGCCAGGGCTACTCTTCACTGTGGTGCACAAGCTTCTCATTGCGGTGGCTTCTCTTGTTGCGGAGCACGGGCTCTAGGTGCACAGGCTTCAGTAGTTGTGGCACGTGGGCTCAGTAGTTGTGCTCGTGGGCTCTAGAGCGCAGGCTCAGTAGTTGTGGCGCACGGGCTTAGTGGCTCCACGGCATGTGGGATCTTCCCGGACCAGGGCTCAAACCCATGTCCCGTGCGTTGGCAGGCGGATTCTTAACCACTGCGCCACCAGGGCAGCCCTTTCTCTTTATTTTTTATTGAAAATGTTAAACATATAAAAAAGAGAGATTAGAACAATGACCCCTAGTTTCAACAATTATCAACACATGGCCAATCTTGTTCCACCTATGATTATGAAAATTGTTAAATGCTCACAGAAGCATGCAACTTAAATACATCTTTACTTGACCCTGCAGGTCCACAGCACGCATCCTCACGCTGGGAAGAGGCACAAAGCAAGAAAAGCAGGGGCATTGGCCTGAAAGGACTAGCAACTCAGTGGGGAACCAGAGCCACATAAAACATGTATAAAATCAAGGAATAAAAATACTAAGCCTGGGGCTTCCCTGGTGGCAGAGTAGTTGAGAGTCCGCCTGCTGATGCAGGGGACACGGGTTCGTGCCCCGGTCCGGGAAGATCACACATGCCGCGGAGCGGCTGGGCCCATGAGCCATGGCCGCTGAGCCTGCGCGTCCAGAGCCTGTGCTCCACAACAGGAGAAGCCACAACAGTGAGAGGCCCGCACACCGCAAAAAAAAAAAAAAAAAAAAATACTAAGCCTGCAAGGTGAACCTCTGCAGTGATAAGCCATGCTGACGTCACTGTACTCCCTGATACGATACATGAGGACAGCACTTCACCTCTGCATATTCTTCACCCAAACTCATCAGGCCAGTCTAACAATGTGAAAAACACCAGGCAAACCCAAATTGACGGCCACTCCTCAAAATATCTGACTAGCACTCTTCAAAACTGTCAAGGTCATGAAAAATAAGGAAAGACAGAAAGCGTCACAGATGGAGGAGACTAAGGAGCCATGAGGACTAAATGCAATGTGATATCCTGGATTGGATCCTGGAACAGACCGAGAACCTCAGTAGGAAAACTAGTGAAATCCAAGTAAAGCCTGTAGTTTATTTAATAACACCGTCCAATGTTAATTTCTTAATTCTGACAAATGTGTCATGTTTAGGTTAAGTTAACATTAGGGAAAACTGGGTGAAAGGTACATGAAGAATCTGTTTTATCTTTGCAACTTTACTGTATATCTAAAATATTTCCAAAATAAAGTTTATTACAAAAATAATAATATAAAAAATTTAACTGGCTAATGAGTATTCATTATACCCTTCAGAAGAAGGAGTCAGTGACAATGTAGTTTTCATTTCAAAATTCAGCCTGGGAAGATGAAACCTAAAGAAACAAGGCAATTTGTTAAAAAGCCTCAAAGAAAGTAAGCACCTTGAAATGAAGGCAGGGCCCCTGGCCACACCAGGTGATTGGTGGCAGCACACCACTGGGGAACCTGTGACTGTGATAATGAACTGGGCTGACAGCCAGAAGTGACTTCCTAACCTCGAGGCTGCCTCTGCCTGGTCTCCCGCTCCACCCAGAGCAGTGCTGGTCAGCCGCCAACCCAGTCTCCTTGTACCACTCTAAGCTGCCCCCAGCCTCCCCCCGGTCCTCTCCCCACAAGCCCATCCTCAGAGCACCGGCACCTCTCTTCATTCACTCAGCAATCTCTGAGGGGCTGCAGGTTACCACCAAGCTGAAAGCAATAAAAGGAGGCGGTATTACAAACCACTACATAATAATTCATTTTTTTTAAATAGTAGTTTATCTAGAGGAAAGATGAACTGTGATCAGAACTGTACACCAGGAAACCTGAAGTTGCAGCACTGAACAAGGGAGGGGCTGGAAGCAGCAGCAGCAGCATTCTCCCTTCAGCCTTTCTGACCTGGAGACCACGCTTGGAACAACCGAGCCTATGAGTGCTCACTCGCGCTTTTAAATAGCTTTGAACGTGCTTCTTTATAACAGCACCATCCTACATTTGAAATAGGACACAATTCTAGAAATGAAAGAGCAGATCTGGATTTTCAAACTATGAACAGCATGTGGGGATTTCATTCATTCTGAAGCAGATTTAAGATGACTTCTGTGGCTGGGAGCAATGCAAAAGTAAACACCCGTGGCAGAGCAGCCGGATGTCTGCCTTCGCGCAGAAGCAAACATGTCTTGCGCTTGAATGTCAGCCCAAATAAGAACTTATGTGAAATATTCCTGCCCAAAATGCCCTGCAACAAAATTACTGAAAGACAAAGAGAGGAAACCAGCACTGATGTTTTTAAAATAATCTTAAAATAAGATGACAATCTAAAAAAGTTGTACTTGTTCTCCATAACAATTTGAAAATGAACACAATCTGCCATGTTCCTCATCGATGAGGCAATCTCTCCTGAGCAACTTCATTATTTCTGCTTATCCAGTAACTGAAGAGAGTCTTACAAAATGCAAGTCAAAACTTCCCCAGTGCCCTGAAGTATGCAACTAGGAATCTGGCCAAGAGTGTCACTGCTCAACAGCCCTCCACTGAGGCTTCACCCTTTAACGTCACATTAAAAAAAAGGCTACATATGGTTCCCCCATTCATTTTTTTAATGTTTTCTTAAACTAGAAACTTTCCAAATACACCTTGGACTTTACACATTTGTCAGTTTTGCAGAGTTCATGGGCAAGCTCTCAGGCCACACACCTGTGGCTCCGGTAGGTTTGACAAGCCCCGCACCAGTGCCAGGCGTGGCCCCCTTCCCCAGATAGCCGGTGGGGTGGATGCTCCCCTCTCTGAGCTGCTGCGGAAGCAGGCTGTTGTACTCCATCCAATCTTAGGCCTGTGCCTGTCCCCTCCTCCTCCCTTCCCCATCCTGTCTCACTGCCCTCGTTTCCTTGGCACCTAGGACAGGGCTTAGTACCTAGGGGCACAGCACATACCAAAAGAAGAAAGGAAAAAAAAAAAAAATCCATGAGAGAGATGGCAGCTTCGCCCTTGGGCATGTACAGCTCAGGTGTGAATGCCAAGCCTCAGGAATAGAAGTGCACCTCAACTCGAAGCCTAGAACAAATCCCAGCTCACAACCTACCAGCTGTGGCCTCACAAAGTGATTTCACTCTGAGTCTCAGTTTCCTCAACTGTAAAAAGATCAGCTCCTCCCACCCCTTTTCTTTCTCTCTCCATCCCAGACCAACACAAGGCAGCCATGTGGAGCAAGCGTGTCTGCTCTACGGATGCAGCTGACGCTTGCAGAGGCTGTGCCAAAGCCTGGAACACAGTCAGGGCAAGTCAGCACATCCCCCGGCTAGCGCGGCATCTGCTGCGTGCACCATATCCTCTGGACCTGTTACAAAGGTGGTGTTTTGGTCACATTCTGACTCTCTTGTATCACTCTCTCATAGGTCTGAACCTGAGTGAGTTTAACTTATGAACTCTCTCAAACCCAATGCCAATGCTCAATTATTAGCATTTATTAAGCTCCACCATACGCTCACCACAAAGTTAAGTGCTTTCAAGGAATACAGAGATCCTTTAAGTCAAAGCCCCCATTCTTGTGATTTACTCATCAGGAAGATAAAACTAAAATAATTCTACTAAAAAGCAGAATAGAGGAAGGAGGGGTTGCCTCTTCTTCTATTGACCAAGTACAGACCGGAAACAGACCCACAGGCTGTGGTAGGAGAGGCATGGAGAGTTTTCATTCAGTGGGAACAGAGATTCAGTTTGGGATGATGAAAAGGCTCTGGAGATGGCTGGCTGGTGACGGTGGCTGCACGACAGCGTGAATGCGTGATACTTAATGCCACAAAACTGTACCGTTAAAAATGATCAAAATGGTCAATTTTATGTTATGTATATTTTAACACACACACACAATTTTAATTTAGAAAAAAAGACAGACCCACACATATTTCAAGATTTCCTAAGTGACAGAGGTAGAGTCCCAAGGTTCAGGAGGGCCACTCAGTAGTGAGGCTGTCTCAATCAAACATGCACTCAGAAGAAAAGAAAACTTTACCTCACACCAAACTCAAAAATCAGTTACAAATTACTCCACAAAGACTAAGGGTTAACAGGAAAAGCAAAAACTTAAAATTGTTAAAAGAAAATACTGAGTACCTTTATGATCTCGCAGCAGAAAAGGATTTCCTTTAAAAAGTCCTTAAAAATACCTATCATAAAAGAAAGGATTAATATAGACAGCTACATTGAAATTTTAAATGTTTAACAAAAGACAACATAGTGAAAGTGAAAAGACATGCACAAACTATGAGACAATTCCTGTACCTCATATAACCAATAAATCAACTGGTATACAGAATGTATAAAGAACCCATACAAATCAATAAGAAAAATACAGACAACCCAAGAGAAAAAATGGGAAAAGCCTTAATCAGGCATGTCACCAAGAGAACCCATGAATTGTTAACACCCATGTGGAAAGAGGCTCATCACCCTCAGTAAGCAGGTAAGTTCAGACCAGAATGAGATAACATTTGACATCCGCTAGGTGGGTAGGATTAAGAAGCGTGACCATTAGCCCGTCTGGGCAAGGATGTGAGCAATGGGAATTCACACATGTGTTGGGTGGGAGAGTAACCTGGCACCCAACCTGGAGGAGGTATTTCTGCGTGCTGAGCACACTCAACCCCAGAGGCCGCAAGTCTACTCCTATACAAACCTTAGAGAAATGAGTGCGCCAGGAGACCTGTACAAAGAAGGTTCATAACCACAGTACTCCTACTGGTCAAAAAAATGGAAGCAATCCAATATCTGCTGACAGGAGGATGATAAATTGTGGTCTATGCATGTGATGGTTAAGTTTTATGTGTCACAAAATACCCAGATATTTCATCAAACATTATTCTGGGTGTTTCTGCGAGGGTGTTTTCTGATAACATTAACGTTTTAATTGGTAAAATAGATTGCCCTCCAAAATGTTGGCAAGCCCCAATCCAATCACTTGAAGGCCTGGACAGAACCAAAAAGCCAACCCTTTGTAAGAGGGAATTCTCCACCTGTCAGCCTTCAGTCTTCATTTGCACCATCAACTCTCCCGGGTCCCTAGGCTGCCAGCCTTTGCAGGGAACTGGAACTGCACTACCGGCTTGCTAATCTCCATAATCACGTGAGCCAATTCCTCAAAATAAATCTTTCTGTACATATATAGATCCTATCGCTTCTCTTTCTCTGGAGAACCCAAATACAATATACACAGTGGAATATTATTCAGCAGTAAAAATGAAATTCGCATATTACTTGATTCCCTTTTGATAAAGCTCATAAAAACTGGACATATTATTTACAGACACATATATATGTGTGTAAGTGTTCTCTTTTTTAAAAAAGTAAGAGAATGATCAAATATCCTGGAATACCTGTGCCCCTGGCAGGAAGCCCCAACCAAGAGCCTCCCTGTGGTGCACAATGGTTTCAAGCTGGGAGGCTGGTTTTGAGGTTTTTGTAATTATGCTTCGAAACTTACATATCCATCACCCATTGTTTACATAAATTTTAAGCTAATAAAGCATTTCTAAACTAGAGGCAAAAAAGAAAAGTGCTATAAGAAAGACACAAGAGGGGCTTCCCTGGTGGCGCAGTGGTTGGGAGTCTGCCTGCTAATGCAGGGTACACGGGTTCGAGCCCTGGTCTGGGAGGATCCCACATGCCACGGAGCAACTAGGCCCGTGAGCCACAACTACTGAGCCTGCGCGTCTGGAGCCTGTGCTCTGCAACACGAGAGGCCGCGATAGTGAGAGGCCCGCGCACCGTGATGAAGAGTGGCCCCCCACTTGCCACAACTGGAGAAAGCCCTCGCACAGAAACAAAGACCCAACACAGCCCTAAATAAATAAATAAAATTAGACATTCTATTAGACATTATATATATAAAATAATATTAAAAAAAAAAAGAAAGAAAGACACAAGGAAAAAAACACAGGTGTTCAACAAATGCCAGGCTAAAATCAGACCAATGCTGAGACCCGCCCCTCCCACCAAGGCTTTCCAGGCCAGTCTGGAAGGTCTAATCTGACCTGTACCCCTCCAGGGTTCGGATCATTCAGGCCTTCCCTCCCTCTCTCATTTTGAGAGCATTGGTCCACTTATTTTGCAAGTGGAAGAGGAAGGGGAAGGTTAGAAATTATGACTGGGCTAATTCCTTGCAGAGAGAAAACAAAACCATGTGCACCTGCCAGGCTAAGCCACCTGCTGCTGACCCTCGGTGCCCTAGATGTCATACTTGGTTCCCAGTGCTCCTACTACTACAACAAAACTGCTCCCCTGGTCGTTTAGAGGTGGCTTGTTACTTTTTGCAATCCTCTTCCCCCCTTGACCCCAGGAATTTATTCCTGGTTCCTGCAGAGTGAGAGCAGAAGCCACACCCACGGTACAGTGGGAAGGGCAGGCCTTAGAACAGGTGGTCATGTGCTCCAGACAGAAGAGAAACACAGGGCCAGCTCAGGCTGGACAGACACTGCCACAGCGGCTCCTCTGGCCCCTCTCCCCGCAAGTCTGTCAAGTCCAAAGGATCATCTGGGGATCCATAGATGTGAGGGAAGAGTACTGCATGCAGGCCTCCCTGTCATGCCTAGAGTTTAATTAACTGGCCACTTAACGTGCTCACTGCTGAGTTCTGGTAAGTATTTCTGTACTCGTTCTATGACCATTTTTCTTAGATTTTTATTAGGATTAGCTGCAGAATTTTATTATATGCCTTCCAACCATCTGCTGATTTAGTCAACGCAGGTTTTCTTTTTGTGTACTGAATTGTTATGCATGACATTTAATTGAGCACTTACTATGCACCAAGCCCTGCTCTAACCACTCTACATGTAATATCCCATTTAGTCCTGACACCAACTCTGTACGATGGCACTCTTCTTATCCTGCTAATTTTACAGATGAGATTGAAGCTCAGGGAGATTAAACCATTTGGCCAAAGTCAGAGTAGTACATGGCAGGACTGGGATACAAAATATGCTCTAAGCCCTGGGCCACAGCTTTCTCCAGCTGACACAATTCCTCACATGAGGCTACCCTTGTACTTCTGGAATAAACCTTGCTTGGTCATGGAGAATTAATCTTTTAACACACTACTGTATTCAAGTTATTGTTTTACTTAGAAACATATTTAGAAATGTTGCAGATATATATATATATATATATATAAAAACATATATATGCACACACACATAGGAAATTGGTCTATAGCTTTCTCTAGATAATAGATAGAACAGGAAATAGGAAACCTAAACACTATAAAGAGATAAGCATATTTAACTACATAAAAATCTTCAAATTTTATGGAAAAAGACATCTAAACGAAGGAAAAACAAATCATAGAAACAGTAGCCAGGGGGATTGTAGTATCTGCAATAGTAACAACAAAGGATTTATAGCCCAATATACAAAACCTCCTAAAAACTGAAAAGAAAAACAATCCAATGCCGGGTGGGGGGGTGGGGGGGGGCAACAAAAAGCATGTATATAGAATTCACAGAAGAAGAAGAAATACTAGTGGCCAATAAACATGTGAAGTGATGCTCAACTTCACTAGTACTCAGGAAAATATAAATTAACAACGGGAAGGAATTCCCTGGCGGTCCAGTGGTTAGGACTTGGCGCTTTCACTTCCCAGCTGGGTTTGATCCCTGGTCAAAAAAAAAAAAAAAAACAATGGGATATGAATTTTACCCATCAGATTAGGAAAAAAACATCTAGTGCTGGTGGAAATGCCCAGTAAATGGTGTCCTCATACACTGCTGGTGTATGTCCTACAAAAAGGCTGAAGCTATTCAATCTGGCATAACTTCCAGAAACTACTGACCTGGAGAGATACCCAGAGTATAGTATTCATTCATTCATTCACTCCACAATAAACACCTACCACATGCAGAGCACTTTGTTAAATCTTCGTTCTCAGAGAGCTTAAAATCAGGAGCGTGACAGCTAAAGGAAAGTGAAAACAGCAAGTTGCTGAGTGATGCCTACAGTACTACTCCTTTTATTAAAAACACACTGATGTTTGTGAGAGCCTGGAGGAAGTTGTGAAGGCTCTGCTACACTGAAGTGGTCAACGCTGGTTCATCTCAGACTGTTGGTGTTGGAGGTTTATTACCATCTTGCTGTGCATACATCTTTTTTGTTTCACTTGGCATGAGCATATAGCAAAAAATGCAATAACTTGTAACTATGAGAAGTCTAATAAAGAATATTGCAAACAGCTGTCATTGCACACAACAAAGAAGAGCACAAGGTCCACATCAAGTTAGCGGCAGAGCCAAGAGTCCACCCTCTGTCCGGCTGACTGACTGCAAAGCTGGGCTCTTCACTCCAGATGATACCGTTTCTCCTCACTTGAGTTCACCCACCCACACAGGGCAGAACTCAGGAAGACTGCTATGCTCATGTGGGCAGTAAGTTTCGGGAGGCAGTCTGGCAACATTTCTTGAATTCATAAGAATCACATATTTCTTGAGCTCCTATGGGTGATGTGCTATGTTTTTTTGCCTCTAGAAGCTCAGGTGGACTCACTGGAGATGATACAAGTGCATTTGCTATCAGGATGCATCCTGGCCTTTGGTTAATGTGTTATCCATTTCATGGGCACTCTACAAAGCGTTTCCCAACAGGCTGCTCTTTGCCTAGCATCCATTCCTCCTCCTTCTGGCAACAACATTCCAACTGGGTTTTGAGGAATCCCCCACCCCCTGGAAACAATCCCCTCCCCAGCTCCTCTGCAGGGTCCCTCTGGGTCTGTGAAGCTACCTTACCCAACATCTCCCAAGGAAGTGCTTTTATGCTCAGGTTAGCTTAGCACCACAGAACTGTGACCGGTACATTGTTTCCTGACTGAAAGGAACCCCATCCGTCTTGAGGAACCCCCAACAACAGGGGTATTATGAAGCTTTGTCACTTAGGAGAAATAGCAAGTGCCCCTACAAAGGATAGACATAGAAACCTCAAAAGCCTTCAGACGTTCTTACCACTGCCTAAGGCCCAGTGACAGTTACATCTGTTTATATCTCTACTAACAGAAAAATATTCAACTAAAGACAGAAAGAAATGAATGGCCCAGGTCAAATACCTGCTTCTCCATGAATTCTCTGATCCCTTCCTGCTGGGAGTACATGCTGTCTCTGAAGGCATCTGCCACTTTCTAACTTGTGTTACAGATTCTGAAATACAGAAATTGCCCCCACCAGGCTGGAAGCTTCCTGAGAGCAGAATCCCTGTCTAATTTACTAAAAGACCCCCTTGGCATTGTGGCCACATGTGACAAACAGAACCGCATGTTGCCCAGTGTACTAAACAAGTGTTTGTCCCCAAACCTGTTTATGTCAATTGTACATATAAATTGCAGGGACTGCCCTGGTGGCACAGTGGATAAGAATCTGCCTGCCAGTGCAGGGGACATGGGTTTGAGCCCTGGTCCGGGAAGATCCCACATGCCACGGAGCAACTAAGGCCGTGCGCCACAGCTACTGAGCCTGCAGTCTAGAGCCCGCGAGCCACAACTACTGAAGCCTGTGCACCTAGAGCCCGTGCTCCACAACGAGAAGCCACCGCAAGGAGTAGCCCCCGTTCACCACAACTAGAGAAAGCCCACGCACAGCAATGAAGACCCAACGCAGCCAAAAATAAATAAAATTAAATCTTAAATAAATAAATGCATATGTACTTATAAATATATATGGATGTGTATATGTGAATGTATATATATATACATACATATACACATACATACACACCTCACTATATAAGCCTATGAAATAAGTGTATAGTTGCTAAGATTTTTTAAAAGTTTTAAAACCCTAACTAAATCATAGGTGTGGGTAAGACAGGTAAGATAAGTGGACTGGGTGAAAATTTGTAAAATCTAGGATTTAGCAACTCAGGTTGCTTTACATATCCAAGTTCTCAATCCTCTTCAGGCAAAAACCAATATCAAACAGTAAATTATAGGCATGGTTTATGCAAGAAAACTAACAAGTCTGATCAGCAGATTCAAAGTAAAAGAAAAGGATGGCGCGACTAGAGAGAGACCCTCTCCTTCAGCTGCACACCTCTCAGGGCGGGGTGCTCACCCCCAGAGACTGGCTGGCTCCTCCCAGGGCTGCTCCTGATGGGTTCCACACTCTGCCCCCTGGGGCTAGCACATGGGCATGCTTGGAGGCTCCATGGTGGTCCCAGGCTCTACACACCCCTGGCTTCACTTCCTTCCACACCCAGACCCAGTTCCAGGGCTCAGCAAGGTTACCCTTTCCTACAGCACCCCCATCTGACCGCATGAACCAGTCCTCAGCCAACCCCTCAGAAGGGCCTACCTGGTTTTGAAACACTTGCTAACAGAAAGGGAACAGCACAAAGAACAGCCCCCCCCCCGCACTCCACACCAAACACACACTCACACATCTGTCTTCCAGCTTCAGGTAGTTTTAACCTCTGCCTCTACACCACATCATATTCTGAATGAAGGGGTCCAGTCTGAAAAAGACCTTGAAACCTGACAAGTGCTCCCCACCCTATCCACCCAGAAATCACTGAGTACACCCACCTTCTCCCCCCAGACTCTACAGCCCTGTCTCCACTTGGAGCCATTCCACCCACCTCCACCCCACCATGCCCTCCCCTCGCCGACTGCAGCGTTGATGTCCATTATGGGTTCATATGGAGCCACCAGCCACCCATCCTCACCCCCACACCACCAGCACAAAGGACACATCAAGGTCATCTTGACTGAGCCTCAGGGTCTGGCACACCGCAAAAGTCCAGAATCAGGAAGCTCGAATTTTAATTTCAAAATGTTCTACATTATCTGGTCAGGCAACTCCAAGTTGATTTCCTTTTCCTCAGAATTAATACAGAAAAAACAAGCATTAGACAGGGGAGAAACATGAAAAGGGAGACCAGGAGCTACACTGGAGACTTAAAAGAGGACAATGATAGCTAGCAAAAGAAAACTTGCTCAATGGGAAAGGAAAAGCCATCCAAACTAAACAAAATGATGCCGCTGTCATAAGCCACAAAGCTTGCCCACAGAAGTGGTCAGCAAGTCTGGCAAACATCCCAGCTGTTTAGGAAAGAGCAGTGGCCACCCAACTGGAACATCCACAAATGTAAGCCAAGGGCAGCATTAAGCTGGTTAAACGAAATTTAAAAGAAGGACCTTGGAGCCTCTCTCCCCTTTCTAGCCATGCTACCACCAGACCAGCTCCAACCCACCACATCTTAGATCTCACACCACAACTGCTCATTCACACCACACGTTCATCAGGACCTTCCAAGGCCCGCACTGTTCTGAGAGGAGAGAGTACGGGACAGACAGGCCGCTGCTTGTGTGATGGTCTAACAGAGAGGGATGGAGGTAACTTAACACGCACTGAGATCCATGTGGGAGCACGATGACTTCAGACATGCAACAGAGATAGCAGGACAGGGAGCAAATTTAGACTGAGTAGTCAGGAAAGCCCACTGAGGAGGTGGCTTTGGTGCTATAACCAGAAGGATGAGAAAAAGCCATCCAGGCAAAGGACAGTCCAGGAAGTAGGAACCACATGTGCAAAGACTCTAAGAAGGGGTAGTTATTACTGCATCAAACATTTGCCTCTCTACATACAAACTCTACCCTTTTCTAGCCATTCCAGAAAACTTTCCTGAAACCCAGATCTGATCTTATCCTACTCTTCTGCTTAAAAACCTTTGTTGATTCCCAATGCCTATATAATATCCAAGTCCCTGAATTTGTCAAGCGAATTTTACTGTATGGAAATTATGCATACCCACACCACAAAGAGATACAGACATCTCCACTGTCTCCAGGAAGCCTCCCCTGACTACCATCTCCTGGCTGCACCCACAGCTCTCTCCCCTCACACCACTCTGACAGCTATGGAGTCTGCTGCCCGCTCCATACTTGGTTAATGAGAGGAGACATTTCCCATGGCTGGGGCGTGTCCACATCTCTGCCCCGCAACACAGACCAGGACGGAGCCACGCACATCACAGCATTCAGAGGAACACAGGACAGACATCACCACTGACACCCTCGCGCAGAGCTGTGTGTGAGCGGAGGCCGCGCGCTCACATCCCAGGCTGTCTTAACTGCCCTCTGCGGCCGGATGCTGAGAGAAGAGGCTGTGTCAAGGAGCCCAAGGGTGCCACATGCCTACCAGCCCCATGCTACGGGCAAAGACCAAGACCGGCCTGCCTTCAGTTCGTGGCTCTGCACCTACTAGCTGGTAAAACTGAACAAATAGCTTAGCTCCCTCTCTGAACCTGTTTCCTTTATGTGTAAAGAGGAGGTAACAGTGTTAGCCTTGAACCCCTACAGTGAGGGCTGGATATAATGTATGTGAAGTACCTCCCACACGGTAGGGGCTGAACACTGATCCCTACTGTTAGCTTTCAGGCTGGTTAGCTCTCCACAGAGGAGAATTCTATCTCAAGCCCCTAAACAACACCCCTAAACCCCTTCCCCTCAGAGACCTCACTGGCCACCCACCATGGTGGTTCAAGACCACCCACTCTGAGCTCAGGAGGAAAGACTGCACACACCCCTACTGGCACCATGTTCAGAAGTCAGACATGTGCCAAGAGCAGGAGTGGACAGCTACCAAGTGAAACTTAAACCCATTTTCATAAAGATACAACTCAACCTTCTATTTCCCTTACCTCCTTCCTCCCCCTCCCCACACACACACAAACGTGAAAGTAGACGGGTAAGATTGATTAATCCTGCCTCCTAATAATTAAAGCAAAAAATACATTATGCAATGAACTGGAAATTTAATTCAAAGGTTCGTATCTCAACAACCCAGGAGAGTCCAGCCTCAGGATCCATCAGCCAAAAGTCTAAAATTCCTTGAACTACAGCAGCTCAGGACTAAAACCACATAGTCACAGGCATGTGGACTACAGTGAAATGCAGCAAAATACTTCTAAATAGCTCTCTGTACTAAACACAGTTCAGTTAGCATTTCTTGCCAAACTTCTTTCTCCTTCAAAAAGAGACACGGGGGGGCTTCCCTGGTGGCACAGTGGTTGAGAGTCCGCCTGCCGATGCAGGAGACACGGGTTTGTGCCCCGGGAGGATCCCACATGCCGCGGGGCGGCTGGGCCCGTAAGCCATGGCCACTGAGCCTGCGCGTCCGGAACCTGTGCTCCGCAACAGGAGAGGCCACAACAGTGAGAGGCCCGCATACTGCAAAAAAAAAAAAAAAAAAGAGAGACATGGGGACTTCCCTGGTGGCGCAGTGGGTAAGAATCTGCCTGTCAATGCAGGGGACATGGGTTTGAGCCCTTGTCCAGGAAGATCCCACACGCCGCAGAGCAACTAAGCCAGTGAGCCACAACTACTGAGCCGTGAGCCTTAACTACTGAAGCCCGCGTGCCTAGAGCTCCGCAACAAGAGAAGCCACTGCAATGAGAAGCCCGCACACCGCAATGAAAAGTAGTCCCCACTCACCACAACTAGAGAAAACCCGTGTGCAGCAATGAAGACCCAACGCAGCCAAAAATAAATTAATAATAAATTAAAAAAAAAAAAAGAGACACCAAACAAAACTTGATCCATTCTAAGCAATCCATGCTGGCCCCAACATTCCAAAGAAGCATTTTCTAAAATTATTTATTGAGCTTACCATAAAAATTACAATGGCATCACAGGCATCTGGGGAAAAAATGTAGAAATTTAAATTTATGATCTAAAAGATGGTCAAAGAAATAGTATTTTTTTAACACAATAGAAAACTCATTCTCATAGAGGGAAAATAAAAAGATCTATGTAAGTCTCACTCAGGATTTAAGGGAATCACTGAATAATGCTTTTTTTTTAAATTAATTAATCAATTTTAGCTGCATGGGGTCTTCATTGCTGCGTGAGGGCTTTCTCTAGTTGCAGCGAGCGGGGGCTACTCTTTGTTGTGGTGCGTGGGGTTCTCATTGCAGTGGCTTCTCTTGTTGCAGAGAACAGGCTCTAGGCGCACGGGCTTCAGTAGTTGCGGCACACGGACTCAGTAGTTGTGGAGCAAGGGCTTAGTTGCTCAGCGGCACGTGGGATCTTCCTGAACCAGGGATCGATCAAACCCATGTCCCCTGCATTGGCAAGTGGATTCTTAACCACTGCTCCACCATGGATCCCAATAATAATCCTTTTCAAATGCATCAACATCACTTTCCCCATGAAGGCTGCCCTGGGCGCCTGCAGTCATAGATGATATTACAAACCAACAGGTCTGAGAACTAAGGGTCCTCATATTATTCACGTCACATTTGTTCATCCCACAAATGTCTGCCTTCTATTACATGCCAGTACAAAGGTAAGAACTGTGAATTCCAAGGTAAAAGGCAGTCCCTGCCCTCCCCCTCACCTAGCCCAGTGGAAGAAGACCAGCAGGTAGTCAGTCAATCATACCATACATGAGGAGCACTGGGGACAGGTGTGGACCTTGCACTCTGTAGGCCCAGGGGCAGGATACCTTAGGTCAAGGAGAAGGGGGTGAAACTAGAGCTGAATTTTGAAGGATGAGTAGGAGTTCAGCAGGGAAAGATGGGAAGAAAGGGCATTTACAACAGATGTAACAGGGTCTGTGGAAAGCACATCTGAGAAGGGAAAAACACAAAAGTTCAGTGTGGCAAGAGATGAGGTTGAAGGGGTAAGCAATGGCCAGATCACAAGTTTGGATTTTACTGTGATGGCAACAGGGAGCCACTAAAGAATTTTAATCTGGGGACTTCCCTGGTGGTCCAGTGGTTGAGAATCTGCCTTCCAATGCAGGGGACGCGGGTTCGACCCCTGGTCAGGGAACTAAGATCCCACATGTCGCAGGGCAACTAAGCCTGCATGCTCTAGAGCCCACGCATCACAACCAGAGAGCCTGCATGCTGCAACTACTGAGCCCACACACTCTGGAGCCCGTGCACCACAACTAGAGAGAAGCCCAGGTGCCACAACAAAGATCCCACATGCCGCAACTAAGACCCGATGCAGCCAAGTAAATAAACAAATAAGTAAATGTTAAAAAAAAAAAATAGAAGAAGAATTTAAATCTGGTTAAACAGTTCAACTGCTCCCCACTGCTGATAAGGAAATGAAGACTTAGAAGAGGGAGGCCCATAAACCACTATTTCCATTTTGTTTCCTAAGAGTTAATGACAAATGTTAAATAAAATCCCTCCTGGGCTTCCTTGGTGGCGCAGTGATCGAGAGTCCGCCTGCCGATGCAGGGGACACGGGTTCGTGCCCCGGTCTGGGAAGATCCCACATGCTGCGAAGCGGCTAGGCCTGTGAGCCATGGCCGCTGAGCCTGTGCGTCTGGAGCCTGTGCTCCGCAACGGGAGAGGCCACAACAATGAGAGGTCTGCATACCGCAAAAAAAAAAAAAAAAAAAAAAAAAACCCTCCTCCAACACTGAATGATGGAAAGCATGGCCCAAAGACTTCTCACACCTGGGCTTCTCTGTGTCTCAGTTTCCTCATCTGTAAAATGGCCTGTAGCCACCCTATAGGGTTGCTGTGAGGACTAAATGGGTAACACAGGTAAAGGGCTTAGAGCAGAGGAAAAGCTCCATTGCTGTTAGATGCTGGTGATGGTACCAGTAGTGCTAGTACTAGTAATACCAGCAGTATAAGAGCCAAGAAAACTGCACACGGGTAAAAAGTGGACAAACGTTTTACTGCCCCCTGTGAAGCTGCTGGCTAGTGGTACAAAGGTGGAGGCCTCTCAGACCCCTTTGTGACTGAAGAGAAAAGAAGAATGAACACCCATTCCCTGTACACACAGTCATAAAGCTGGGCTGAGGCGGACCAGGAGCCCAGAGTGGAGCCACATTCTCTCAGTCTGATGACAGGTCACACTGCTGCCAGCCCACACAGAAGAGAACGGCCCCTCCCACCTTCCTCAACTGCAGCCACGTCCCCAGCCTGGGCACACCCCCACCCATCCAAGCACAGAAGGCTTATTGTCCCTGCACCTCTCTGTACCTGGCAGGCCTTCACAGTCACCTCTGGAAATGAGACACTGCCCAGAACCCACCCACCAGAAAGAGCTTAAAGGCTCTGTGCCCAGGCATCTGGAAGGTCCAGAGTAGAGGAAGAGACCCCCTGGGATCCCAGCAGGCATCACCCAGCCCCTTACTCACATGCTGCCCAGTGGTAGCACCTCTTCCATCAAGGGGCTCAAGACATGCATGAAATAAAGAGAAAGCCAGGCTAATGTGAAACTGTCATGAAAGGTGAGAAATCAGGGTGCCTAGAACCACAATTCCCAGACCTTTGGATTTCACCAACTAAAAACTACCCCCCGCTTCAAATCTGGAGGACTTTTCAACAAACAGTACTGAAACAATTGGGACATCCACAGGCAAAAACTAAATTTCAATCCATACCTTACACCATACACAAAAAATAACTCAAAATGGATCACAGACCTAAATGTAAAACTATAAAATCTCTACAAGGAAACATTTGTCACCTTGGTTAGGCAAAGATTTTAGTTATGACACCAACCAAAAATGCACAAACCATAGAAGAACAAACTGACATCATCAAATTTTTTAAACTTCTGCTCTTCAAAACACACCGTCAAGAGAATGAAGACAAGCTACAGACGGGGAGAAAATATTTGCAAATCATATATAAGGACTTATAACCAGAATATATGAAGAAATCTCAAAGCTAATTAATAAAATAAACAACCCAATTTTTTAAATGGGCAAATGATTTGAATAGATAGTTCACAAAGAAGATATACAGACAGCAAACAAGCACTTGAAAAGATGCTCAACATCACTGGTCATTAGGGACATGCAAATTAAAACTACAAAGAGACACCACTACAGACCTACTAAAATGGCAAAAATTAAAAAGATGACCATACCAAGTATTGGCAAAGACATGGAGGAACTGGAATTCTCACTCACTGCTCGTGAGAAATGTAACATGGTTCAGCACTTTAGAAATAGAGAATAATTTGGCAGTGTCTTAAAAAGTTAAACCAACACCACCATATCAACAAGTCATATGACTCTAGTATCTACCCAAGAGCTATGAAAACATACGTCTGTACAAAGACTGGTACACAAATGTTCATAACAGCTTTATTGGTAATAACCCTAAACTACAAACAGCCCAAATGTCCATCAATAGGTGAATGGAATAACAAACTGTGGCATATCCATACACTGGATTAAAAAGAATGAAACGTTGATATATGCTACAACATGGATGAATCCCAAAATAATTTTGCTGAGTGAAAGAAGCCAGACTAAAAAAACAAGTGTACACTGTATGATTCTATTTATATAAAATTCTAGAAAATGCAAACTAATCTACAGTGACAGAAGGCAGACCAACAGTTGCCTGGGTGTAGTGAGGGGCCGGTGGGAGAAGCTATAAAGTGGCTCAGGGAAACTGCGGGGCGGGGGGGGTGGTGATAGATATGTTCATTATCTTGAGTGTGGTGATGGCTTAACAGGTGTGTTCATACATCAAACGTTATCAAATTGTATACTTTAAATATGTGCAACTTACTGTCAGTTATACTCAATAAAACTGTTTAGAATTTTGGAGAATTACATAAGGCTGCTAACTTTTTATTTTGTTAAGTAAGGATACTCTTTAAAAAACTACCAGCTCAGGCTTCCCTGGTGGCACAGTGGTTGAGAATCTGCCTACTAGTGCAGGGGACACGGGTTCAAGCCCTGGTCTGGGAGGATCCCACATGCTGTGGAGCAACTAGGCCCGTGAGCCACAACTACTGAGCCTGCGCATCTGGAGCCTGTGCTCCACAACAAAAGAGGCCGCAATAGTGAGAGGCCCGCGCACGGCGATGAAGAGTGGCCCCTGCTTGCCACAACTAGAGAAAGCCCTCGCACAGAAATGAAGACCCAACAAAGCCAAAATTAATAAATAAATTAAAAAAACAAAACAAAACAAAACTACCAGCTCATATCAACAATATCAAAAGAAAAGACATTTTAAAACTAAAAGATACAGGACTTCCCTGGTGGCACAGTGGTTAAGAATCCGCCTGCCAATGTAGGGGACACAGGTTCGAGCCCTGGTCTGGGAAGATCCCACATGCCGCAAAGCAACTAAGCCCGTGCACCACAACTACTGACCCTGCGCTCTAGAGCCCACGAGCTACAACTACTGAAGCCCACGCACCTAAAGTCCATGCTCCGCAGCAAGAGAAGCCACCACAATGAGAAGCCCACGCACCACAACGAAGAGTAGCCCCCTCTCAACACAACTAGAGAAAGCCCGTGGTCAGCAACGAAGACATAACACAGCCAAAAAATAGAAACAAAAAACTGAAAGATAAAAGGTCACCATCTTATACTAAAAGAATCCTGCCCAAGAAAAGGCAGTTGCTAATCTTAACATATAAAAACTACACTGTGAGAACAAGGTTTCAGACCAGCTCTTGTGACCCTCTGGGCCAGGGACATGCTGAGAACTCCACAGTCCTCAGGCAGTCCCCACGCCTGTCTCCATCTCCATCCTGGAGCTACTTCTGGAGAGACGGCACTCCAGCTCCAACGCCACTGGGATGGTCACGTGTACTGTGGGACACTGCAGCCAGGGCAGTGACCCGAGACACTGTGTCCCTCCCCTCCTGGAGGACAAGAAGTCACAAGAAGAATGTGCCCTGAAAGGTTCCTGGAGCGCTGCTTTGCTGCTGCTGAAGTGCACTGACTTGTTTCTAGAAGAGCTGTTTACCCCCGAGCCAGAGTATCTGTGCTTTTCGGCAAAGAAAAGTTATATATGACAATGTTAAAGCTGTTCACTGGGAATCTTCCAGGCTTAAGTCCATGGATAAAATGGAAATAAAATATGAGCTCTAAAAAAGACCATGATATATAAACTAGAATCCTTCTGATACTGTGCCAGAATGCTAACAAGATCCAAAAGACCTCAAGTCCTAGAAGGAGACTTTGGGTAAAATGGCACAATGCAAGTGGCCCTCCTCTGCTGTGCCTGATTTAATGCCAAGAACAGCTGAGCAGGGAGGCCTGATGTTGAACCCACCTCCCCAAGCCCCAGCTATCAGACAGGGAGGGACACCTCCAAGCTCCGCAGGGTACCATAAGCAGCAGAGATGGCATGGGACAAGCACACTCAATAAGTAAGTATGGACTTTGTTATTTCCAGAAGCCAGATACACAATGAATCCAGAGCAGTGAGTGCCCTGCTCCTCAAGGACCCCCAGTGCACTTGTGGGAACACCCTAACCTGCACACCCAAGCCAAATCTGCACACACACACCCTGCACACAACCACCATTTGACCACCTCTCAACCTGAAGCATATGTACACGATGGCATGGTCCACCAGGTCCAGTGGGACACAGCCAGGGAAGAGGCCCAAACAGGTCTTGCAATTGGGTAAGGGGTTACTGGGACAGGGAATTATGGTCTAGAAGGGGAGGCCAGGGAAAGAAGCCACAACAGATGCCTTCTCCAGCCACCCTGCTCAAAAATCCTACAGGTTGGGCTTCAAACTGAGACTCCTCCAACCCTGCCTCACCTTTTAGACTGGAAACTCCATTTAGAATGCCTCCCGGACTCTCTCAGGACTCGACTTCCAACAATCGCCCCTTGGTCACATAACAAAGGGACAACTTCCCCCTCCGACCCTTGGGGCTTCTCCAGAAGACCCAGCTGCCCAGGAAGGACAGCTGGACGCTGCAACATTTAATTAGCACTGAGCCAGACCCACAGTCCAACTGTTCCTCCATGATGTGAGATGGCTATAGAGAAACTTCACCCTGGCATTTAGTCACATTTCAAAATAACTTCAAAGGTGCAGTTTTGTGTTTGACGTGAAGTTGCAGCAAGCCTTAGAAGGAAGCAGAGATATAAAGTTATTAAACGTAAATATTTAAAGAACTAACAGCTGTTAATGCCAGGGGGATGGCAGCTTGCAAACCTCCAGTCAGAATAATGACTCTGTTATGTCAGGGGCTGAGTCAAGATCACTAATACTGTTTCATTCCACCCTCTGCAGAGAATACAAAGTTTTTTTTTTTTTTTTTCAAAGTTTTTTAAAGCAACTTTTCAGGAAGTTATTCTGTTCATTGGGTAGTGCCTTAAAAAATTAAATCAAGACAATAACTGTCTGGTGTGGAAAAAACAGTGTGCATATAAATCTCCTTAGCCAAGTACTAAATAATGTGCATTTCAAATGTCACTCATAAGGCAGTTATTTGGGACTGAGGATGGAATTATGCAATCTTGCTAACAGTAAATATATATTTGGTAACTTCAAGTGTCTGTAACGTCTACCATGTAGAGGCCTGAGAGCATGTTCCACTCACGTTTCCAGCCTTGAGCAAGGCAATTTGATGTCACAGGTGAAAAATTTATGACCGCTAAAGGAACCAGTCAGAGAATGGACATGTCCAGGACAAAATGGTCACACTTAATTTTTGTTGCCATTTCTGATGATGTCCTCAGGCCTGGCTTGCTGAATTCCACAATCGTAAGCTGCAGACTGATCAAAAGCACCACACTTCCTAGCTATGAGGCCTGTCACTTAACCTCTCTAAGGCCAGCTTTCCACCTGCAAAACAAAGTTGTCATAAGAATAAGTGTAATCATGCATGGAAAAGTAGCGCACCTGGCACAAAATACGCCTCAATAGATATTAAATCGTTAAAAATCTATGTGATAATGATGGTGACGTCAAAAGCTAGTTCTGGAAGGTGAAAGTTGGAAGTGAACTGGGAGGTTGGCAAAGAGCCTAGCCCCAAGCAGGCAGGATGAGGCCTGGATGCTCCAGCCCACCGAAGCTGACCTTCCCTCCATAAGGGACATGAGTCATCTAACCATATTCTGTCTCCCCCGACTAGAATGTATGGTCTTGGTCTACTGTGTTCCTGCTGTAACCCCAGTGCCTAGAACTGTGTCTGGCACATGACAGAAATTCAAATATTTGTTCAATAAATGAATGGGGACTTATGAACCTGTCAGAAGTGAATGCAAAAATGTTTGTGTCCATTTTGCCGGGTGGGGGCGGGGAGCGGATGGAATCTGTCTTCATGAAATTCTGAAGGAGATCTGAGACCCAAATAAAGGTCAAGAAGGACAGTGCTGAGTTTCAAGCACATATATCAGAACACCGATGACCAAGGTTAGGTGAGTAGGGAAGTAAAATTGCAGAGCAAAATCTAACAAAGAGGAGAGCTTTCCTAGAAAAGAGAAGGCCTCTCAGGGGCTGGCCACCATGCAATTGGCAGCTTAGCCAGGGGCAGGCCCCAGCCTTTAAGTTTGTGGTTTGGATTCGGGAATGTACTTTGCAACTAGAGCCTTTCGTTAAAGAGGAGCAGGAATTTGTTGAATTAAAAAATATAGGGACTTCCTTGGTGGTCCAGTGGTTAAGAATCCGCCTTCCAATGCAGGGGACGCGGGTTCGATCCCTGGTCAAGGAACTAAGATCCCACATGACGTGAGGCAACTAAGCCCGCACACAGCAATTACTGAGCAAGCGAGCCACAACTAGAGAGAAGCCTGCGTGCTGCAACGAAAGATCACATGTGCTGCAACGAAAGATCCCACATGCTGCAACTAAGACCTGATGCAGCCAAAAATAAAACAGAATAAAATATTTTTTAAAAATTAAAAAATATATGTATCAGTCTGCCCCAGGAAGGCACCCTAGGAGACACTAGTGAGGGTGAACCAGAATCAATGCCTCAGAGAATCGAGGGATCCAGCAGAATTCAAGATACCTCAGGTGTAAGTACCTTCTTTGCTCCCATGGAGACTTCAGATATTCCTCCTGTTTGAACCTGGTATGGATTCTGAGCTCCCAACCTTGCTTCCAGTTCACAGTTCGGCCCAGCCACAACGGAGATTCCATCTCCGCAATATGCCCTGATCCTTGAGAAGGCATGCAGATGCCAGACATACAGAAAGACATATACTAAAGTACAGGGCAAACAACTACTGAGCTTGCGCTCTAGAGCCGGTGTGCCACGGCTACTGAAGCCCGCGCGCCTAGAGCCCGCGCACCATGGCTACTGAAGCCCGCGCACCTAGAGCCCGCGCACCACAACGAAGAGTAGCCCCGGCTCCCCGCAACTAGAGAAAGCCTGTGCGCAGCAACGAAGACCCAATGCAGCCAAAAATAAATAAATTTATTAAAAAAAAATTTTTTTTGAAAAAAATGTACAGGGCAAGAAAAGGGCAACAATAAACATCTACTGAATTCTCCCCCCAAAAGGATCCTTTTTTAATATTAACAAGGTCCTTAGATCCCTAGATGATAGTACTTTTCGCATTCAATGACTGAGGAAATCAAGATGACAAACGGCTATGATAAATTCAAGCTTTAAAATGAATTGGTATTTTATTCATCGTAAGCACAGCCATCATTTTTATACAGTAACTTATAAATGTTGTGTGTCTTTTGCTTGTGTAGAGACAGTTAAAAAAAAAAAAAAAATCCACCTACAAAGTATGCCTGGTGGGTATAGTTGTGAGTGAGCCATCCCTTTGTAATCATCCCCTAGCGTCCTGGAGAACCAGGGTACCTGTGGGGAACCACCAGTGCACTGAAGAGAGAACCTTAAGGCAGATCTGGGTCTAAGGAGTTATTAAGCTTCTGTGAGCCTGTTTTCTCAACTGTAAAGTGACAATCAAAGAGCCACGTGGCAGGACAGTTGGGAGGCTCAGAGGCACACAATGGCTACACTAAATGGGGCTCTTAAAGTGCAGCACTGCCCCAACCAAGTTCAGGACACATACTCATTCATCCAGTCCTCACACCAATCCTATCATTATCCCCACTTTAGAGGTGAGGTAACTGAGGCACAGAGAGATCAGTAACTTTCCCAGGGACCCACCATAAATTGCAGAACTGGGATTCAAGCCCAGGCAATCTGTCTGCAGAGCTCGTGATGTGATAAACTCGCCACGTAACACCTGCAGCACAGAACACCAGGCTGGCCCATAACCAGAACTCAGTAGGGCTTGTCCCACTGCTCCAAGAAGGCCCTCCTACAGGGGAGAGCAACCTGGGACCAAAAGCCAGCCCCCCATCAACAGCAGGAGCCTTTGCAGCCCCTGTAGATACTGAAAATCTTCTACCCCTACCCCAGGGAGGGAAAGTTCCCTCTTCTTACCCAACCCCCAGGAGTTCGGGGTGGGGTGCAGTGGGGCGTAGGTTGCTGACAGAGTTCGCTTCTCGAGAGTGGGCCTCCACCTCTTCCAATCACACCACTAACATTAAGTTTCTGTAAGGCAGGGATTTAAAGGTTTGGGGGTTTTTTCCTCCTGCCTCTTGTTAGTTAAGAGAGCATGTTATTTTCAACTATTTCTAAATTTCATGAACCTGGAAGTTCCTACTGGAAGTTATAGACAAAAAGCACAAGTCCAAAATAGCAATTCTGGAGCAAAAAAAAAAAAAACTTCATGAAAGGTGACCTGTCTGAACTTTAAAGGGAGACAATGAGGGACTTCCCTGGTGGTGCAGTGGTTGAGAGTCCACCTGCCGATGCAGGGGACACGGGTTCGTGCCCCGGTCCGGGAAGATCCCACATGCTGCAGAGCAACTAAGACCGTGCGCCCCAACTACTGAGCCTGCGCTCTGGAGCCCACAAGCCACAACTACTGAGCACGCGCGCCTAGAGCTCGTGCTCCACAAGAGAAGCCACCACTGTGAGAAGCCCGCACACCACAACGAAGAGCAGCCCCGCTCACTGCAACTAGAGAAAGCCCGCGCACAGCAATGAAGACCCAACACAGCCAAAAATAAATAAATAAATTTTTAAAAATAAAGGGAGACAATGAGACAGCCCAGCCCACCCCCTATCAAGCAACTTCAGACCCACACCTGCAAAAGCAAGAAGGAAAGAAAGAAATCCAAAAGATAAAAAAAGTCTGGAATGTACTATACCAATCACTTCACTCGGTTCTCATAAAAGGAGGCGTACTGCAGCACTCCAATTATCCAATCAAATTATTTTTTTCCATGACTTCCGCATGGCCAGGACTACCACCCCAGGTCCCACTTCAAGGCCCTTTTTTTGTGGGACTCTCAGGCAAGGCCTACTTCTGGACTCCAGTCACTGGCCCCAGTTCTAAGAAGCAGAAGAAACTTGATGGAACACCGTGCACCTGTCCAACCCAGAATAAAGCTGGGGTTAAGGGCTGCTAAGGAATCATGCTTCATGGTCCAAAGGTCCACGTCCTGAAATAAAATAGTCCCATTGCATTACATGCCACACCCTGCCAAGCCGGAGCAATTGGGCAGAGATTTCTCAGGAAATAAAACAGGAAACGTGGAAAGGACAAAGGGGAAGCCAAAAACGTGTGCCTCTGGGGCTTGGTAGTTAGCATCCAGCTTGGCTGAGAAGCCATAAGGATGTCTTGGGACTTCCACCCAGCCTCTACCAGAGCCTTCACCACACACACAACCAACAGCTCAGCCACTTGCCCAGGCAACAGCCAACTCAGACATGTTTAGGCATCTGTGGAAACCAGGGCAAAGTACAATTTCCGTACTTCTGATAAAAACACAGGTTACCAAGCACAGAGCAAAATATTACTCTAAAATTTGGGTTTATTGACTAAATAAACAGGTGGGAAGGGGAAGCAGGAAGCTAGGCAGCACCTAGCTGAGCCAATGCAGTCAGATTAGCCCTACAGCGCTGGCATCAAAAACCTACTTGTGCCTGAGAAACAAAACTCTTGTTATGCTTCTGTGTTGTTTGTGATTAGTTCCTCTTATTTCTACCTGAGTACATACTAATGTTTTCTGTTTTGTTGTGTTGTGAACACCAGACTTTCTTAGCTAGGATAAGAGGAACCAAAGAAAAGAGGAGTTTTTGCCCAGGATGAGGCCAGAGAACTAAAGAGGAAGCAGCCTTCTGGGGGTGGAGGAGTGTGATGGAGGCACAGCAGGAATCCAAGAGAGAGAACCAGAGGGTGAGAGTTGAGGTCTGGCCACTGCTCCCCACCTGGGGCCCTCCTTGTCCCTGCTAAGCACCTTTTCCTTTGCAAACCCTGAAAATGAACCACCAGCAAACTAGGACTCCACTTAATCTTCAGGTGAATACCTAAGGAACAGTGGAAGGTGAAAAAGTAAGCCAGCCCATGGTGAAGGGACATGGTAAAGGACACAGTGACTTCAGAACAGAAAAACAAACAAGACAAAAAAGAAAAGAAAAGGAAAAAAAAAGTGTAAGCACCAACACTATAAACCTCCCAATACTTCTCAGACTTCCCTGGTGGTCCAGTGGTTAAGAATCCGTGCTTCCAGTACTGAGGGCACGTTCGATCCCTGGTCGGGGAAGTTCCACATGCTGCGCACTGCGGCCAAACAAACAAACCTCCCAGTACTTCTCTGAGATGTTTGCCTCTAGCAATGGTAGGAATGTCCGTGAGAGCAGCATCTAGAAGCTACACAGGCAAAATCCAAAGGATCTCGAGATCCCCCAGGCTGTCCTGATGTGTGACGATACCAGCAGAAACAACCTTGCATGGTCTTTCCCACTATGCGTATTTCAAGTGAGGAAAAGAAAAGAAGAACAAGTTCAGAGAGACTGTTGTTCAGAGTATCATGACAGCTGAATTGATGAAGGAATGCAACCACAAACATTTACAACCTAGGAAATGCAGAACATTGGCTCAGGTGATCAATAAAGAAAGCAGTAAGGACTTTTTCAAAGACTGTTTCTTGTTTATGAAAGTAAAAACATCTAATTCAAGTAAAACGATATCCAGAAACTTAGGAGGAAATGTGGCTCATTTAAGAAAACCTCACAAAAGTTTATCTCACAGATACTTGGAAGTTCTAAAGGCCAAAGCATTTTAAAGAGAAAAAAAAAAAAAACTCCCTCAATTTTTTTCATCCATAAATATCAGAAAGATAAACCCAGAAGCAACGGAGTAGGCTTTCAAAACACTCTAAGATGTTCATACCCTTTAATCCAAGATTTCTATTTCTGGGAATTTATAGCCAGGAACTAATTACACAAATGAGAAAAGAAAAATGAAATTGTAAACTGCAAATTCATCTAGAATAGCAAAAAAAAAAAAAAAAAGTGGAAATAACCTAAAATGTCCATCATTAGGGGAATGTTTTAACCTCATTACATTAACAGGATTAGGGCTTCCCTGGTGGCACAGTGGTTGAGAGTCCACCCTCCGATGCAGGGGACACGGGTTCGTGCCCCGGTCCAGGAAGATCCCACATGCCGCGGAGCGGCTGGGCCCGTGAGCCATGGCCGCTGAGCCTGCGCGTCCGGAGCCTGTGCTCCGCAACGGGAGAGGCCACAACAGTGAGAGGCCCGCGTACCGCAAAAAAAAAAAAAAAAAAAAGTACGTAAAGAAACATTAACAGGATTACACAACCATTAAAAATCTTTTTAAGGACAATGATAAAAACATGATATTTGATAAAATATTTAAGGGAATCTGAAGAATACAATTGTGACAGTGTAGATTGACGAGAAGGGGACAACCACATGTAGCCAGTATAGGCTTCAAATTCTCTCCCCTGTTTACAACACTAATGACCTTGGACTAAGCACATGATCTCACTACCTGCAGGGCCCTCATGTTCAAACTGGTAACCTCAGAGTCTTGAGTGTTGCTGTGAGGACAGAGGCAATGCCTCTTGCTTCTTCTGAAGCATGGAACAAAGCAGTCAGTAGGCGGCAGCTACTGCTTCTAAGATACATAAAAACCCCTATGCATACGCAAAGTAAAATACAGAGTTCTTTATTTAAAAAAAAAAACCTCTATTTTCTATGTTGTACCTTCAATTTTTAAAAGACTAGAAAGCAAAAACACAAAACAAAAAAAAGCCTTTTGACACAAAAGTGACAAATGTTTACAAGCATAAAAACAAAGATCTGGGCTTCCCTGGTGGCGCAGTGGTTGAGAGTCTGCCTGCCGATGCAGGGGACACGGGTTCGTGGCCCGGTCCGGGAGGATCCCGCATGCCGCGGAGCAGTGGGCCCGTGAGCCATGGCTGCTGGGCCTGCGCGTCCGGAGCCTGTGCTCCACGGCGGGGGAGGCCACAGCAGTGAGAGGCCCGCGTACCGCAAAAAAAAAAATTGCTCTAATTTACCTGTACAAATGATGTTCATTTGATATCACATATCAACAAAATGTGAAGCTCTTTTACAAAGTGTAGTGCAAATGAATGCTTTAAAGAAATGTAATTTCTTCTCCCCAAATAAGTGCTTTTTCTTTTAATTTTTAAAATTTATTTGTTTGTTTGTTTATTTATTTATGGCTGCGTTGAGTCTTCGTTGCTGTGTGCAGGCTTTCTCTAGTTGCGGAGAGCGGGGCGGCGGGGTCGGGGGGCTACTCTTCATTGCGGTGGCTTCTCTTGTTGTGGAGCACGGGCTCTAGGTGCGCGGGCTTCAGTAGTTGTGGCCTGCGGGCTCTAGAACACAGGCTCAGTAGTTGAGGCGCACGGGCTTAGTTGCTCTGTGGCATGTGGGATCTTCCTGGACCCAGGAAAGGCTCAAACCCGTGTCCCCTGCATTGGCAGGCGGATTCTTAACCACTGCGCCACCAGGAAAGTCCCTCCCCTAAGTAAGTGCTTTTTCAATCTCATATGACACCAAGGTGAGGCAAGAGCATTCCCACCGAAGCCAGGAGCTCTGGACTGTTTAGAAGCCTCTCCCTTTCTGCCCTTATCTCCCCACCGCATAAATTATTGCAAACTTTTGGATTATCTTAATCAAGTTAGTTGTAGGCATAGATCCTGTCTTAAACAAAAGACCACATAACTTGCCTCTTTTCTATGTTTCTGAGAAGTGGGGAAGGAAGATTAACTTAAAGATTTTTTTCATATTTGAGGGCAAGTGACTCAGAATACACTTCAGCAGGTAAGTGTGGTAAGTGTGGCTTCAGAGCCAGGCTGAGGGTCAGCTCTGCCGGTGACCCTGTGAAGGTCACTTCATCTCTCAGAGCTTTGGTTTACTCATGTGTAAAGTGAACTTTATCTTGCAAGAATTAAATGAGCAGGAGCTTAAAGCTTCTTGTACGGTCCCTCAGAAAGCCCCAGAGGCCTGTCCCAGACGGTGATGCCCTGCCCCCGATCTACCCCCCTCACTGGCTGCCCTCGCTCCTCAGCTGATGGTTACCTTCACTGGTGCAGAGGGCACAACTGCTTCCTTAATTAAAACATTGTCATGTCCAAGCTAAACAGCACCCAGGTAGGCCCGCTCCATCCTCCAGCAATCAGTCAGCTACAAAACCCACCAACAGCAGGCCTGGAGGTCCACATGGGGTGCAGAGCCTGCTCTGTGGTTCTTCTGAAGACCACAACTCACAGACGTGGCGCGCTCAGTTGGCGACAACGTAACTGGATACAATGGAACACAAACGTACTTTAAAATATGAAAATGTTCACAAACTATGGTTTGGGTATCACTTTACAATAATAAAATTTCATTTATTCAATAGGAAACTTCAAAGCACTAGCCACAGCTTTTTCTATATGTGAAAGACCACCCTGCAGGCCCCAGCAGAGACCCCCATAACTAGGCTCTCTAAGAGCTATAGACTTGGGCTGAGGCCCACCTGGGGTCCTGGCTGGCCAGCCTCAGTCAAAACCAATGACCCTCCAGTCCTCCCTCTTATCCTCCTCTGAAAAATGAAGAGGGGAGCAAACCAACAAGGCTGTTCTGAAAACAAAATCAGGACTATGGGAAAATTCCTGGTAAACTGAAAATGCCTACACAATCAAGCCATTCATATTTTTTTTTTAATTATAGAGTCAAGTTATTACTTAAATATTAATTCTAAAAGTAAAAGGCCAATGGAACAGTTTGGAAATCAAGGAGAAACTTTCCGTACTTCTACAACCTTAACTATAGTTGCTGTATATTGTTTTAATATTTTACACTTGTGATGAGTATACCTATTGCTTTACAATTTGCTTTTTCAAGCCTTTAAATTTTTCATTACTTAAGTATGAGCTACTGTCACCATCACACATGGTCCTTTCCAATTCTGAGTCACGAAGGCTAGTCACAACACCGAGGGTCAGGCTTTCTATAACCTAGGTAACATTCAACTCAAGCACAGAATCACCAACCCAGATGGGAGCAAGGCCTCTGTGTGGCAGGGCTGCCCTCAAAATCCAGGAAGGAGGGCTTCCCTGGTGGCGCAGTGGTTGAGAGTCTGCCTGCCGATGCAGGGGACACAGGTTTGTGCCCCGGTCCGGGAAGATCCCACATGCCGTGGAGCAGCTGGGCCCGTGAGCCATGGCCGCTGAGCCTGCGCGTCCGGAGCCTGAGCTCCACAACGGGAGAGGCCACAACAGTGAGAGGCCCGGGTACCGTAAAAAAAAAAAAAAAATCCAGGAAGGAAAAGATGGCCCTCAAGCCTTCACCCCAACAAAGGGGACAGAATCAGAGAGAAGCCTGGAGGTGGAAAGAAGAGACAAGACAGGCCCTGTAAGGAGCGGGATGGGAGTGTGTTCCATGCAGGGTCAGAAGCCTCATCCATGTCGACAACCTCAACAGCATCCCTTTGACCCTGAGTCACCAAGGAGAGGTCCGAGTATACTGAATACACTTAGGCTGAGAAAAGAATAACACATCTTAGAAGGATTTTCAATAGAATTGGATAACATAACATCAGTTTGAGCCCTTTAAACGTATATTTCTCTTAATTAGCAAATTCACTCAAGTAGACCCTGCACTTTGAGGGATACGGAAGTTACTGCGCTGGCACCATGAATCAGGCACAGGTGCTGAGCTCTCGGGGTCTATGGTCCGCTCCCTCACACTGCCCTCCCCAAGTTGTATGAGGAGGGGGCTGTCAATGTCCTGGTTTTGGAGATATTGAAATATTTGGCCAAGGAAGACCACGGTTACCTAGTAGTAGTGCTGGCACTCAAACCCAGGACTGTGTGGCTCTGAAACCATGTTACTTCCTATACCTTACTGCAAATACTACCTTTTTTCTGCAGGAACTGGCAGTGAAAGTTACACACTAACTGCATGGATTTGTGAGCATAAGCCATATGGAAAGAGGCAGAACCCTGGCAGATGCTGTATTACCAACTAAAAACGTAAATTCAGGCAAAGGAACTGAGTTAAGACTGACGCCAGTCCTACTGTGGAAGCCCCTCTCATCAGAGTTTAGCACTGCTTCCTAAGAACTTCCACACTAATCCTTGAGCCTCCAGGGACATAAGTGACTTTTGTTAAAATAAGCCACTTGAATCACCCCTCCCCCATCTGCATTTCTGACTTCTCACCTGACGCTCTCACTTCTGTGCAGAGCTTCAACCTGCTGTGTCTACTACCCCAAAACAGCTCCCTATTGAACTCCACCCTCCAGGAGGAGGTTCAAACCCGAGCTTGGCCTGCAAGGCAGGTCACACAACCTGAAGTCTGCCCACCCAGCCTTCCCCCGCTCCACCCTCAGCAGCCCCTTCACACCGTCAAGTTCTTTACAACGCCGTGCCTCTGCCTGGGCCTCTCCTTCCAGTCACTGCCACCTGGAGAGCGCCTGGAGAGTGGCAAAACCACTCCGAAGTCACCTCCCTGAAGGCCAGCTTCTGTGCAGTGTCCTGAAGGTGGTCAGATCCACCCTCCTCTGTCTGCCCCTACTTTGTACACACTCCCATCTGCTACTGTCACAAAGACGGGATCGCTTCTAAGCTCACCTCCTGACAGTCACCTGAATCTCGGGATCCCAGAACTGTGAGGAGAGACAAGTGTCAGGGGCACTGCACACACAGCGGCCAGGAAGGCTCCCTTCGACCCACCTTGCCCAGCTCCCATCATCGGCGTACACTCCTTCCGAACACTCAGCCCAGGAGTGAACTTTAAATAAAAAGCAGGCACTTCGACATAGCAGCCTAATGGAGTTCCCCAGCTCATTACTGACAACTCTGCCGCTCTATCAATATATAAATCACGGACAGGCCTCTGGAAAAAAAGAGCCAACAGATGCAAGTTTCCTGGTCAGAGAAGGGCCCGTGAATACTAGCTGACCTCAAGGCAGGTTGTGTAGTTAACTGGATGCCATCCCTGCACAGTGGCAGCAGCCTGGAGTCCACACTTCATCGTGGGCCTTGCCCTCTAACAGCCTCATCTCCTCACCAATGCCTCTCTGGCGAGCAACTCACCTAGGGAAGCTGACACATGACATCACGCTTTATGTTGGATGTCAGTGAGGCTGTGCATGTCTGCCTCATCCTCTCCAGTATTCTAAAGAAATGCACTGTGAAATGAGCAAATACCCTTTTCCATGCCTGGAGAGTGAATGATGTCGGCCAGTCTCCTTACAGGTATCAGACATAACATAATAGGAAGACTGGAGGACACACACATATACCACATTTGAGTGGTACCTACCGTATACCATCCTATTACCTCCATGTCTGATTATTCAGAACATCTTTATTATGATGATTCTTTTCATCAGTAATAAACCATTTAACATCTGTGAGGCTTTAAAGTTTAGTATTTTTTTGCTTACACAAGTCCTTTATATAGCTGATACACTGTATTCTGTTAATAAACTGAAAAAAAACAGTCCCTAAAATATTCAGAATCTGGCCAGAAGGCCACAAGAAGTCACTGTTGGATAGTCATGGTCATTGGCACAATCCACACCCAACTCTCAAACCCACCCAGCAGCTCTGGGCCCAGGGAGGGGCCTCTCAGGCTGCAGGAAAAGTCTCATCTGTGAGGACATATTCGACAGAACAAGTCAAATGTTTGGAATTATCACTTAACATTTATTTCACAAGTTTCTCAAGTACCACTCAACTGAAAAGTAATCATCTCAATGTACTCTTTAATCAATAAACATTAAACAACTCTGCTCAAAACGCTCAAGTCCCACAAATGTTTCCCTATGAAAAGTATGGCACAAAAAAATAGCAAAAACAAAATAAGTAACCTTTTGACAGTCAGGCAGAAAGGTGTTTAGTGATCCAAATTCAGACAAAAAAAAACAGTCCTTTCAGTAGATGCACAAGTATTTCCTCTGCAAGTGACACATTCTGGGATATCTACACTGCCAAACATAACCAACCACCAAGGAAGCAAAACCTAATGGAAAAACCCCAAGCTGGCAACCAGGAGCCCTGACTCTGGTCCCAGGACAGGCCGCTGGCTGTGTAATGCTACTAAAGTGGTGGACAGGTCTGGTACCCCTTTCTCCATCAGAAGAAGGAATATCCATCACCACCCACACTGTTCAGAAATATTCTGGGGACAAAAAATGAGAGGTGAAAATGCTTTGGAATGTGTCTTCCATAAATACAAGTCATCATTATTATTAGCTCAAAGATGACCAGGAAAATAGGATTACAGAATATCAGAGGTGAGAGGGAGCTTAGAGATGGGATGATCCAGGAATTCCTAATCTGGGGTCCAGGCCTCTGATGCTGTCCACAAGTGTGCTTTCTGGGAAGAAGTCCATAGTTGTTATCAGATTCTCAAAAGGTTAAGAACCTCCAAGGCTCTCCTTTTACAAACATGAAAACTGAGACCATAAGATATGTGATTGTCCTAGGCCTCAGGGTTAGTCAGGAAAAGGCTGGACAGAGCCCAGGGTTCCTAGTCTCCATCTATGCTCCTCCCCCTCTACTATCGCACATTCCAGGGAGGAAAAAAGTCACATAAAGCTCATATAGCTAAATAAATAAATTTTTTAAAAAAGGGGCTTCCCTGGTGGCGCAGTGGTTAAGAATCCGCCTGCCAATGTAGGGGACACGGGTTCGAGCCCTGGTCCAGGAAGATCCCACATGCCGCGGAGCCACTAAGCCCCTGTGCCACCACTACCGATCCTGCACTTTAGAGCCTGTGCTCCGCAACAAAGAGAAGCCACCGCAGTGAGAAGCCCGCGCACCACAACGAAGAGTAGCCCCCACTCGCCTCAACTAGAGAAAGCTGCGCACAACGAAGACCCAACGCAGCCAAAAATAAATTAAAAAAAAAAAAAAAAAAAAAACCACCACACACGTGGTTTCTAAAGTTATAGCAAAATTTCCATCCTTTTTTTTTTTTCTTAATGCTTCTGAGGCCTTTGATCGCTGAGGCCTTTGACTGTTGAGATAGCATTTTATTCATTCTATATTCTCATATGCTGTTCTTTCAGTGCCTAATGTCAGGAAACACTCAGATGATGTTTTAATATTGAAAATAAAGATTTTATTCTAGGAAACAAGAAAACTAGACTACATGATGCTGTTTTATTAAGCAAACAGATAAACATACAATCATGGGAATGACTACAAGCTAATATATAACATAAGTAAGGAGTTTTTGTCATTTTGTTTTTAATTAAAATGCCAAAGCTTGTGCTCTTAGATGGCCACTGCCCCTCGAATAGCTACCATTGGAACCACACAGACGCCAAGAATGTTGCATTGTGCAGAATACTCTGAGAATTCTTCTTTTAACACTGCCTCCAGTCAGCATAGCATAATCGTCTGAATACCACCAGTCTCAAGGAACTCCTACACAGCCATCCCAGGGACCACTACTGGGCCCATCAGGAACCAGGTTTCAGGCACTGACATGCTTTCAGGTATGCGAAGGATCACTGCCAGGGCCATAAAGTAAGGTCTCTACCTGTGGAATGCACACTGACTGACTTCGTAACTAAGGCACTGCTGCGCTGCCTTCAGGTATGCCGCTGCACTTCCAAACAATCTTAATTGGAAAAAAACTGAGCCAGCACTATCGCTCATGTGAATGTGGTCATTACCCAAATAATCTACAGGGTGGCCTCCACAAAGTCACCAGTACAATCTGATGGCAGATAAGGCAGGCCCGAGTCAGATGGGAGGTCCAGGTAAGGGTAGCCAGAGAGCACTTGGTAAAAGCTATCATGATCTCTAAACACAAGGTGCCATTACTATTATTAAGGAATCTATGCCACCTTTTTGATATTCCATAACATCCTGGAATCAACTGTGACCTGGTCAGAAGAAGGAAACCTGAGCACCAGGCCCTTAACTTGGTCTGCACAGATTATTATTTAAGTGAATAATAATTATTCAAGTGAATAATAAGAAATGAAAAAAATGTAAGGACAAACGCCCCTCATCCCCCACCCCAGAAATTGCCTGGCCATCAGAGATCTGGACTGGGCATCCAAGACTGGGAAAGACAACTTTATCTCCCAGCAACAAGCCATGTTCAAAACCTAGATATTGGGACTTCCCTGGTGGTCCAGTGGTTAAGACTCCACCTTCCAATGCAGGGGACCTGGGTTCAATCCCTGGTTGGGGAACTAAGATCCCACATGCCGCAGGGCAACTGAGCCCACGCGCCCAACTAAGATCCGACACAAATAAATTAATTAATTAATGAATTAATTAATTTTTAAAAATCAACACGCTTTATAAAAAAGGACATGGAGTATTTATTTTTAAAAAAACAGATACAGCTTTCTATATATGCCTGCTGTTAGATCATTTAAATATTATGACCTATATCTTATACATTTGAGACTAAAAGTAATAAAGTTTCAGTTCCCCAACAGCATGAGCTAAGAATGATATTTCCATTCAAATGAATTTTTATTCTTCTCCAAAAAAGTGAATTAAGAGTGCAGACCTAATCACTCATCTATTCCTCTGTGTTACGTTACTTTCCCAAGTAATAAATATCATCAGCCTAATGGCCAGTTTCTTTAAAGCTGCAAGACAATTGTCAAAAGAAAAACACACCACAGAAAAGTTTTTGATGTAGTGGTCTCATATCTCAACTAACATAACCTCACCAAGGAAACTGTGAAACTCTAGAATTAAGTTTAAGTGCACACAGATTATTGTTTCCCATGTGAATCAAGAGAAACCCCAGTTGCACTGGCTCCCATTCAATGCCTCTATGGGGAGGCTGCAAGCAGGCTTGTGAATCAAGTGTAATAAGAACTTTCGTGCAAGAAGGGGAGGGCTGGCATTCAACCGAGCCCACCTGGTTGGCTCCCTTGCCCTGGGTTAAAACAGAACTTCAGCATATTGGGATAACTGAAGAGGAAGGAACTACAGAGAAGGGAAGGAATTGGTGTGAGCTCACCGCCCGTAGCCCAGGTTTAAATTCTCTGAGCTGGTCTCCTGATTTTCATCAGGACAACCAGGGTGTGTTTGGTAAACAGTGTAATGAGTAGCCGTGGAGTCTCTGAGCAGCCAACCCTCCTTAACCACAGAAACACAGGACAGTTGGGGTAAAGGAGAGAAGACAAGACCCAGGAATGGTGCACAGACCCCACCTGAAGGCACCCAACCCGAGAGCACCATCCTCAAAGGCTGCAGCTGTGTGGGACTCCCGGAGACAGCACAACTCGCTCCCCTGACCAACTCCTCTGAAAAGAAAACCAGCCTTCCCAGGTGGAGCTGAAACCCAACAAGCCACTGAAACTGAGCAGCAGCAGAAATCACTACCTCTCCAATCCTAGGCCTCTCCGGATGCCCCGGCAGGCTGGAGACTCACGTTTCTAAAAATGACAGTCTGGGAAAACTACGAGGGGCAACCGGGCAAACACCCCCAGCCTCTCCTGCCCGTTCCCCCAGTCCTAGGACCTGCTCACAAAGAACGGCTTGCCATCCCCCGGCCCCACAGAGCCAGAAGAGGGACAGGGAGGGTGGGAAGGAAGGAAATGGAGGACGGTCATCAAAGCGCCCCAAATAAGCGCGTCCGCATATGTGTCCCGCCTGCTCTGGCCGCCCCCTCCCCTCCAGGCCACCCTCGGGCCCAGCCCTGCCCTCTAACCGGCGCCTACCGGGCCCCCTCTCCTCCGGCGCGGCTCCCCGAGACGCCCGCGCTTCCCCCAGGGAACCCCTGCACCCCTCGGCTTCCCCGCATCCCCTCCCCAAGTCTCTCCTAAAGTCGTCCGTCCCCCCTTCTGCGGCAGCGCTCTTGCCTCCGCGGGCCCCGCTCCCCAACTTCTCTCTCCAGCAAGCCCTCAACCCGAGAACTCGTCCTCTCCTCTGTGGCGCCCCCGCACCAACCCCGCACCCCTCGGCCCCCAGCTTTCCTCAAGCCCAGCCCACCCGCCCTCCGGAGGCCCCTCGACGTCCTCTCTGGCGCCCCCCTCGGCCCCCGGACGCCCCTCGGCGCCCGCGGTGGCCCCAGAACACACCCCCTCCCACAGCGACAGGAAGTTCGCGCGCCGGCGGCGCGGCCCCAGAGGCTGCCCTCGGGCGCGGAGCGCGGCCCCAGCGTGGCGGCCTGACAGGGCGCGGGCCCGGCCGCCAACCAGCGCCCCGCGTCCGTCCGCGGCGCCCTAACCGTCGCGGCGTGCCCCTCACCTTGGCCGCTGTTCGCCTCCCGACACGCCGCACACCCTTCTCCGGCCGCGACCGCGTCTTCAGCCCCGGCTCCGGCTCCGGCCCCGGCCCGGCTCCCGCCCTCGCTCTGGCCACACTGTCCAGCCCTGCCCTGCCCCGCCGCGGCCGCTTCTGCCGCCAGCCCCGAGCGCCTCGCCCCCGCCGCGCCCGCTGTGCTCGCGCCATTGGCTGCTGGGAGCCTGCCCCGCCCCACAGCCCCTTCAGCGTCCCTGACTGGGCCAGAGGAGCTACGAGGCGGCACGCCCCCTAGCGCGCCAAAGGGACCTCCAGTGGGCGTCATTGGCGACTACCTTTGTCAATCAAAGGGGGAAAGCCTGCTTAACTGAGGAGAGGGCGGCTGGGGTCACTTTCCCCGAGTCGCTCAGAGGCTGAGGTCCGCAAGACTTACTGCCTGGAGTCAGTGTTTCGGCTTTGCGGGCGCCCAGAGGTGGGGGCCGCGGGAGGGTCGCACCGCACTTAACTGGGAATTCAGGGAAGGTAGTCTTTCTGAAAGTTTTCTCCCCTAAGGCACTCACAGAAGCCAATGTCATCAGGGCTTCCTCAGATTCACTTGAGCCGGCTTAGTTTAAGCAAGACGGAGAGCGGGGTGTGTGTGTGTGTGTGCGCGCTCGCGCGTGTTCACAGAGCCCACGCGAGGGTTTGGGGAACCGATGCCAGGTAACTTGTCGGGGGGGCCGGAGTAAATAAATAAATGTCAAAGCCAGGATTAGAAACCGGGTCAGCCAGATCCCAGGTCTGAAGTGGATCCACATCACCACCTTGAAAATAATCACGACGATGGTGCAGCAATATGGAAAAACGCTTAAACTAAAATGTTAAAAGGAAAAGCCA
This sequence comes from Phocoena sinus, assembly GCF_008692025.1. Classification (NCBI taxonomy): domain Eukaryota; kingdom Metazoa; phylum Chordata; class Mammalia; order Artiodactyla; family Phocoenidae; genus Phocoena; species Phocoena sinus. The sequence continues at coordinate 6,283,435 of NC_045772.1, read as the reverse complement.
GATACGAAATGGCGGGGACTCTAAAACTGCTACTACATTTGCACAAGGACCAGAAACAGAGTGGTTTTTCCCTTTTTAAGTATTTGTTCTGTTGCAATGTGCTTGTGATAATAATAATTAAGAAAGAGGAAAAAGAAAGGCACCACCTGCTTTGTGACCTAGAGGGGTGGGATAGGGAGGGTAGGAGGGAGACGCAAGAGGGAGGGGATATGGGGATATATGTATATGTATAGCTGATTCACTTTGTTATACAGCAGAAACTAACACACCATTGTAAAGCAATTAGACTCCAATAAAGATGTTAAAAAAATAATAAAATCAAGACAAAAAAAAAGGATCCATACAGTCTAAAGAGAGGTGGGGGAGGGGAGGTGGGGGAGGGATGGATTGGGAGTTTGGTGTTAGCAGATACAAACTATTATATATAGGATGGATAAACAACAAGGCCCTACTGTATAGCACAGGGAACTATATTCAATAACCTGTGATAAATCATAACAGAAAAGAATATGGAAAAGAATGTATATACGTGTAAAACTGAATCACTTTGTTGTACAGCAGAAATTAACACAACATTGTAAATCAACTATACTCCGATAAAAATAATAATAAAAGAGATACAATTGACATATATATTTTAAAAAAGCACTACCATGGTGTGCCAGGACCAGCTACTGCCAAGAACTCCCTGCCATTCTCCAGGACTCAGCCCACAGGGACCACTCTGCCACCCAAAACACCTCTGGACCACGTGTGCAGAACCCAGTCATCAGCTGGGGTCTCCCAGCCCTCTGAGATCTGGGGAAATTCCAGGTGCACTGCTTTTCCAGGTCCTCTGAAGATCCAGAGTCTCCCCATGGTTTCTGAACAAGTGCATCACCTCTGCCTCCAGCCTCCTGCTCTTTCCCACATGTTCGCTGGTCCTTGCCATCATCCCCGTCTCCATTTGCACACACTCACATAATCCCCCTTCACACCGACCACTGGTGAGGCTAGCAGGGGTTCCTGCAGACTGAACCCCACAGGGAGGCATCCAGCCTGGCACTGCCTAGCAACATGAGACACCTCCTGAGCCCTTTTGGCCTCTTGGCTCTGAGGTCACAACCTGGCTATGTGACCCAGGCAGCGCTCTGGGCTCTGCACACTGGCTCCCTTCTTTTCTCTCCCCTTCCTTCTGAAGACAAAAACAAAATTCCTCTCATTTCTTTCACCAGAACTCTGACACTTGCTCAGTTCTTTGAGTCTCATCTCTGTTCCAGCAGCTTATCAGGCTACTTTTCCAAAGAGACCTCCCCTTTCCAAGCTGTGAGCATCCCAACTTTGACCCCCACAAACATTTCACAATGTTGCACCCAGCCTCCTCCCATCAGATCCAAACAGGCCTGGAGCCCAATCCTGCCTCTGCTCCTCCCCCACTGAGGGGCCTTGGGCAAGTCACTGCAGCTCTCTGCATCTCTGTGTCCCAATCTGTAACACAGGGGTGATGACAGAGCTCACCTCACAGGACTGTGGCAAGGAGTAAATGGGGCAAATCAGGTAGAAGCACGGGAAGCAGCTCTGGATGCAGGCGTGAGTGCTTAGTATCTGAGCGGTTAACGTGGTCACACTTTGTCAATGTCATTTTGCTCCCTTCTTCTTGCAAAATGTGCTCATTACCTGAGTCTGGGGCAAAGGCTGACTGGTCCTTTATTAGCCATTTCCCACTAAACAGCCAGGATAAACAGACAGCCGATGTTAAAACATACTTTCACAGAGAACAAAACATTCTCCAAAAAATTTGAAACGTCCAGATACAGTTCTTGTACGGTGATATACGTGTGTCTTCCAAGAAAAAAAAAATCAAAATCTGTTACAGATATTCACTTGATCGACAAGTACTTCCAATGTTTAGAGAATGTGCAGGGCAGGGGATGGGGTGGATCGAGGGAGGGACGGACCTGGGTCCTGTTTGTGCTCCTGGGAAGACTCAGCAAGGACGTAGAGTCTAGAAGAGGCCTCCCCAATGAGTGACCGCAGTGATCCCCGGAGGGCGACGATATTGAAGGCAGTGATATTTAACTGAGCCAAAGTGGATGGAAAGGATGAGGGCAAAGGCCCAGAGGCAAGAAATCCTGCTGTCCAAGGAGACAGGAGGGTTCTGCCTGGCTGGAGTGTACAGCTGAGCAGTGAGTAGCCGTGTGATGCTGGCAATCTGCTTTGCCACTCCAGGTCTCAGTTTTCTCAGCTGTAAAATGGGTATAATCACAGAGTCTAACACTTAGAGAAACTGCAAGGATTCTCGAGATCACACCTGTGATGCTCTTAGGACATAGCTGGCACAGCCAGAGGTTGTTGAGTGTTTTCCAAGGACCTGTTTGCATTTTGTAAAAGTGCTCTTTTTAAAAATTTGTAATTAAAAAAAGAACATGGACCCAAGAACATGCTCTCTGCACCAACTGTTAATATTCTAGAGACATCAAAGTGTTAACTGTTGAGGCCGGAGGAACACATTTCTGAATATACCTTGGAATGAAGCTCTCCTCTGCCAAGTCATGTAAAGATCTGAATTCCTTGTAAATGTGTCCTTGATTAGGAGGCAATTACCCCAGCCTTTCTTGCTTTGCTTTGTTTTGCTCCATGCCTGCCTGCACGCGTCTGCTCACATAAAATGGTACCAGCAAGTACACGGCTCCACTCACATGCGCCAGGCTCAACTCAACACCACTGGGCAAGACCCCTGGGCCTGGAGCCTGCTCCCTTCCAAAGTCGGCAAGATATGGTCACATCATCTGGATCACGTTTCCCAAAGTGGGCATCTCCAGGATGCCCTGCATTGGGATCACCCCATTTTCCACAAGTTCCTCAATTGGCTCTTATGCCTCACACAGTTTGAAGCTCTATTCCTGACACTGACAGATACCCTAACTTTTACTAGGTGGAAAAGCTCATTTGGGGAGTTCAGGGTTACAGTGTTGCCATTGGTGCCAAAGTGGAACAAGTATCAACAATGAGACAAATAGGTTCAAGTTGAGTGTTTTGAAACTTTGAATGAAGGCCTGGCAATGCCCAGACTTTATGTGATACATTGTATTTTCTACCATGTGATAAAGATATAAACTCCCTCAGGAACTCCTTCCTTGAGTCCCTGAATTTCAGGAGGATGAGGAGGTCCTGAACACCACATTGATTCCATTCTGAATCCAAAGTATCATCTTACCCTTTTTCAGGCTCCCAGATCAGATGAATTGAAGGTCATCCTGTGATTGTAAAGCAAGATTTTGTTTTACAGTGTTATCATGTGCATCTATTCCTGTGAATCCAGATTTCCTTGATACAAAATAAAATTAGATACTGAAGTTAATTGTTTTTAAAAACTGGAACAGTCGGGCCTCCCTGGTGGCGCAGTGGTTAAGAATCCACCTGCCAATGCAGGGGACATGGGTTCAAGCCCTGGTCCGGGAAGATCCCACATGCCATGGAGCAACTAAGCCCGTGTGCCACAACTACTGAGCCCGCGTGCCACAGCTACTGAAGCCTATGCACCTAGAGCCCGTACTCCGCAACAAGAGAAGCCACCGCAATGAGAAGCCCGCACATCGCAATGAAGAGTAGCCCCTGCTCGCTGCAACTAGAGAAAGCCTGCGCACAGCAACAAAGACCCAACGCAGCCAAAAAATAAATAAATGAAAAAATCTATAAAAACAAAACCGAAACAAAAAGATCTCAAACTGTATATTCATCAAAAAAGTAACATTGCTCTTATTATTGGTTCATTTTATAACAAATATGTAAATGTTATGAACTTGAACTTTTAAAAGAAGTTGTACACCAATACTTACATTATAAAATAAATGTACACCAATAAAATGCTGCTACTGATTACCTGTAGGATGTCATGGAAAGACTCCCACAATTAAAAACGTAAAGAGGTTTTGAAACCACAGCTGGAGACAGTGGGGAGCCCTCAACGACTGCTCTTCACCCCCAGACCAGCTATTACCAAAGGTTCTGCTGACCAGGAGTGACCTTCATCCGTGTGTCCATGCCTCACTTGTTGAATCACCATCTGTGAACACTGGACAGGGGCTCTGCCCTGGGCGCGTCCACATCTCGCCTGGGTTGGGCGTGGGTACTTCCAGGTGGGTGGGACTTGGGACCCCTCCTCAGCCAGGGCTCAGGATTATATGTGTCTCAATGTTACTGTCACGGCAGTAGTACAAGAAGCAGCGCTGGAGGTCAGACTTCCACCCCAACTCTGGTTAAATATTTAATTGGGTCCTGGTCGCTTCCTGGTGTCAGAGGAAAGGAGAGGCCTGAGGGCCACAGGCCCAGTTTTATCTTTTGTGAAAAAGAATTTTCCCCCCTGCCAACAATGAGGGAACCCTAGGACTCAGGCAAAGGCTCAGGGGTTCCTTGTTCTTTTTTTGCTTTGTTTTTGTTTTTGCAGAGCAGTTTTCGGTTTACAGGTTTGGACATGTCACCTCGCTTCCCAGCCTCAATGTTCTCATCTGGACAGGGGAACAGCGGCTCACCACCACCACCACCCACCGCCCGGGAGGGTGGAGGAATTAAACATGCTAATTGATGAAAAGGACTTTGCATGGTGCCCAGCGCACAGCAGGCGCTCGCCCGACTGATGCTGATGTGGGTATTGGCCCAAACCATCAAGCACCTCCTTGGGACTTCCCTGGTGGCCCAGGTTCGATCCCTGGTCAGGGAACTAGATCCCACATGAATGCCACAACTAAGGAGCCCACCTGCCACAACTAAGACCCGGTGCAACCAAGGAAATAAATAATATTTTAAATAAAAGAAAAAAAGACTCTGTGCTTCCACTGAAGGGGGCAGGGGTTTGATCCCCGGTGGGGGAACTAAATCCCACATGCCGCATAGTGCGGAGGTGGAGCGGGGAGCACCTCCTCATCTGTAAAGGGGAGAGCAGGCAGGGGAGGGGCCTGGCAGGGCCCAGGGGACGTGGCAGCGCCCTCTCCCTCTCCTGCACCCCCTGCCCCACAAGAAGCAGAGCCACGGGGTGCCGCTCCCCAAAGTGGGCATGGCCCGGGGAAGGTGGACTTCCAGCCCAAGTGAGTGCCAGATTCACTGACATCATCACCCACGAAGGAATGTGGGCACCATCCCTCCAGATCACCGGCTGCCCCACCCTGCTGCCTGCGTTTCCACTCCCGCAGCCCTCTGCTCTTCCCAGGCCCAGTTCCTGCCCCCGCCTGGTCTCCCTGTGCACACTTCTCCCTCTGTGGGAGCCTCCGACCAAGTCTGAGATCCACCCTCCAATCCAGACAGCCCCACTGTGGGCAGGGGATTGGGGAGGCCAACTCCACATTGAGCTCAAGAAATTCCTGTGCCCCGTGGACTGCCCATGGTCACCCACTTTCTCCTCTCCCTGGGTCTGGGCAGCAGATGGTAGATCCACACCAGAGCCTGTCAGGGTAGGTCACGGATGGTTTTGAACCATCTGAACTGGAGCTGTGTATGCCGTGTGGTGGGTGCTCAGAAGTGTGTGTGACGAAGGACTATTCCTTTTCTTCACCAGGAGCATGAATGATGGACAGTAGTTCAGAATGGGGGGTCAGCAGGGTAACAGGCAGAGGGGCGACATTTCACATTGGAGTGCAGTATTGGGCAGGGGGTGGGGTGGGTGGGAGAGATTGGTGGAGGAGGCTGTTTGGGGGCCACAGAACATCAAAGCCAGAGACCCCAAAGGATGACCAGGTGAGTCCTTCCCTGCTTCTAAGTTGAGGAAGTGGAAGTCCAGGGAAGTCAGGTGAGTTACCAGAGGTTCTCCAGCCAACAGGACCAGAGATCCTCGCAAACCGGGGCCTCCTGGCTGCTTCTCCTGTGTTCTTTACTTCCCCACAGCAATCCCCCCTTTCCCTCCAACACAGCAGACATGTGACGCCGGGTATCGAGCTGGGCATGAATGAAAACCACTCATTCCCCACTTTCCAGCAAGTAATGCTGGTGGGGGCCAGAGGAGGTGGCTGTGAGCAGTGATGCTGAGGGGCCCAAGCAGTGCTCTGGGGACGGGGTCCCGGAGGGCCCCTGAGAAAAGCAGAGTTTGAGTAGATTCTGGAAGATTCACAGGGCAGGACTTGGAAGGACGGGTCTGAGGGGCAGGTAATGGGAGCAGTGGGGGGCGGGGCGGGGGTGTCAGTCAGCCGGAGGTGAAGCACGGGCAGATTCCTCAAGGCTGTCGGCAAACATCCCTCCTTATGGTTTGAGACCAAGCGCAGGGGCGGCCAGCCGAGGGCACGCTCCCGGGAGCTGTCCTCTGGGCATCTGGGTCCTGGCAGCTCCCGGGGGGCTGGGGGGCGAAGGGCCGAGGCTGCTTCCTGCTGTCCCTCCAGCAGCCTCAGACACGCCCTTCCTGTTGTGACAACTCTGTTCTCTGTGCAACTGGTTCTAGCCCGTGGCTTGGGTTTCAGATTTCGGCCCATGCAATCTTTGAGGCTGATGGGAGTGTCATGTGGACTCTGGGGAAAGCCAGCCCGTCAAACCCGGCCTGGCTTCATTGCAGCTCACAGCCTTCTTGTTGGGCGCCCAGACAGTGGGCTCCCCGAGCCAGGGCCTCCCGGGGACCAGGCCTGGGAGACTGCCGCTACTCCCTCGTTCAGGCAGCCTTCACCCTGCACCTACTGGGACAGATCACCTGCTGGGTGTCCACGGAGGGCCCAAGGGGCTGAACTGGCCCTGGTTTCTTCCAGGCCCCAATAACAATCACATTCGCCACCAAAATGACCCCCTTCCATGGTGACAGGCCCCAGGATGGTGCTTTATACAAGAGAACTCCTGCTTCCTCACGACAAGTCCTCTTTGCACTTGGGGAAACTGAGGCTCGGAGGGGTAAAGTGACTTGTCCAAGGTCATAGGCTCTTGTCTGGCTCCAAAGCCATACCCTTTGCACTACCCCACACCACGCTGAGTCTCCCAGTAGAGAGGGCACGGGGAGAGCAGAGGCCCTGTCACTCGTCAGTGTCCCCTGGCCTGGGGGCCTCCCTGAGCACTGGCCTTGGAGCCTGGCCCGATGTCGGGCACTGTTTCCAGGCACTTACTCTGTGGTCTCTGCGCCCTCTCCCACTTCCTTGCTCTGCTGTCCCCCGCTCACCTGCTAATGTGCCCTCAGTTTACAGAAAAATTGATTAGAAAGTACAGAGTTCCCACCTACCCATACCCCCACACACACAATAGTTTCCCCTATTATTTATGTCCATATTAGTGTGGTGCATTTGTTATAATTGAGGAACCAATATTAATACACTATCGTTAACTAAAGTTCAGAGTTTGCATCAGGCTTCATCTTTTGTGCTGCACATTTTGACCAATGCATAGTGACATGTGTCCATCCTTATTATATCAGACAGAATAGTTCCATTGCCCTGAAATCCCCCCGTGCTCCACCAGTTCATCCCTCTCCCCACCCCAACCCCTGGCAACCACTGATCCTTTTACCGCCTCCGTAGTTTTGCCTTTTCCAGAATGTCATAGAGCTGGAGTCATACAGTCTGTTACATTTTCGGAGTGGCTTCTCTACTTAGCAATATGCATATAAGTTTCCTCCACATCTTACTGTGGCTTGATAGCTCATTTCTTTTTATCTCTGATAATATTCCATTGTCAGAATGTACCACAGTTTATATATCCATTCAGCCACTGAAGGACATCTTTGTGGCTTCCAAGTTTGGGCAATTATGCATAGAACTGCTATAAACATTCTTGAGCAGGTTTTTGTGTGGACATAAGTTCTCATTTAGGTAAATATCAAGGAATGGTGATATTTTTTTTTTCAGCTTTGTATTTACAGGCGTTTGTGTCATAGAACTAACTGTGAGATCAGAAAAAGCACCTATGAGAAATTTGGATAAATATGGGTGGAGTTATATGAAAATGTTTGAGGCCACCAGAACCGAACTCAAGCTGGGGGGAAAGGCGAGGATGATTTAGTGGGAGGAGAGAGAGGTGAGAGGTGAGAGATGAGAGGTGAGAGTTCACTTGTGTGGAACTGAAAAGTCAAGGGCAGGCAGAGAAGAGTGGCAGGTGCTGGGTCAGAAGATGGTTTAGAGACTCAAGAACGTGGTCGTTTAACTGGGCCTCAGGAATGGGCAGGATTTCAGCAGATGGGGGAGGAGAGGGGAGGGGAGGATGCCAGGTTGTGGGAACAGCAGGACTGTGAGGTGGGCATGGGGCATGAATGGCTGGGAAGCAGGATAAGTAGGAAACTTGCTCCAGGCCAAATGACAGGCCTTTCCAGGTATGGGAGCTGAGGCACCAAGAACGCTCCCAAGCTGAAGGGATTCCTGGGCTGCCAGTTCACTAAAATTTTCCATTTGTCCTCCTGTTTCCTTGCTTTCTCAAAGCCTTTCTGTTTGGGCTCACTCGCCTGGAGGCATGGGACACAGCACCCTCTGGGCAGGAAGTGAGTGTAATGTAACCATGACCCCCACCCCACCCCAGTTTTTATGGCTGTGACTCAACCCTCACCCAGCCCAGGGCTCTGCCAGTTCCCCCTCCCCTGACACTTGCACACGTTCCCACTCCCCAGCTGGGCTGCTCTCTTCCCCAAGCCAGCTGGTGGGACATGGAGACTGCTGCCCAGGGGACAGTGGGAATAGAGAAGGCAGACCCACAACAAAGCTTTGTGATCATTGCTGCTAAAAATAGCAGGACAGCAGGACTTCCCTGGCAGTCCAGTGGTTAAGACTCCACGCTCCCCAATGCAGGAGACATGGGTTCGATCCCTGGTCGGGGAACTAAGATCCTGCATGCTGCACGGTGCGGCCAAATAAATAAAGTTAATATATTTTTAAAATAAAAATAAATAAAAATAAAAATAGCAGATCAGCAACCAGGGCAGCCCAGACCCAGGTGCACAAGCTCGGCCACTGCCTCTTCCCAGCTGGCAGGTAAGGATGGCAATCACCCTCACGTCATCATGCACACTTTGGAGACAAGGAAACAGACTCAGAGATGTGATGGTGTGGACCCACACAGACAGTCAGTGGACAAGGGTTCTCCCGGGACTCAGATTCCAGAGTCAGGCTTTGAAATCAGAGATTTATTGAGCACCTACTATCCACTGGCCACCGTTCTGAGTGCTGTGGTGAATGAGGTGACAAATCCCTGTCCTTGTGGGGCAAATCCCCTGGGGCAGAGGGGGAGAGGGATACTCCACAAATCAGCAAGTGAACAGAAAATCTGCTCGCAGGGCCCTAGAACTTGGCCCGTCCTCTCCCCGCCAGCGGTGCTGGGCTGGCACAGGCAAGCTGCTCTCTTTCCTCCCCATGCCCTGAAATGACTCTTCCCCTTAAGCCCCAGATGAAACTTCTAGGTCACGTCTGAACACTGGGACAGCACATGCCTTCAGCTCAGGGAACTGCTAGAGGCTCAGAGGCAGAGAGGCCCTACCAGCCACCTGTGCCAGTCTTATCCATGATGGATGCCCTCTACCGCACCCCTGGGAGTGGTACCCTCCCCGAGATGCGAGGCTCATAAGATGACTCATTCTGCGCCTGGGCAATGCTACCAAGAAAGGGCCCCTTACACCAAACCAACACCTACCGCCCCACTTCTGCCCCCTGCTCCTGGGTCTGCCTTCTGAAACACCCTGACTACATATTACTCCTCTTCACCTAACAGCTCCTCGATTTTTTAAATTTTTATTTATTTTTTATTTTTAGTCACGCTGCACGACTTGTGGGATCCTAGTTCCCTAACCAGGGATTCAACCTGGGCCACGGCAGTGAAAGCATGAGTCCTAACCACTGGACCACCAGGGAACTCCCGGCCCTTCAGTATTTTGTGTCACTCCTAAATCTTCTCTTCTTGAGACTAAATTTCTTCCAGTTTCAAACCATTCCTCACACACTGTTTGCCCCCCCTTTTTTTTTCTTTTTTGCAGTACGCAGGCCTCTCACTGTTGTGGCCTCTCCCGTTGCGGAGCACAGGCTCCGGACGTGCAGGCTCAGCGGCCATGGCTCACAGGCCCAGCCGTTCCGCGGCAGGTGGGATCTTCCCAGACCGGGGCACGAACCCGTGTCCCCTGCATCGGCAGGCGGACTCTCAGGACTCTCAACCACTGCGCCACCAGGGAAGCCCCTCACACACTGTTTGATCTTGCTCTGGCTTGTCACTGCCGCCAGTGTCTGCTGCTCTAACTCTGTCCAGAAGTGCTTCACACAGTGACCACTGAGGGCCCCAGCCACGCAGGACAAATTCCAGCCCGCCCAGTTCTTTCTTACCTCAGCCTGGGGGTGTGTGGCAGTGACCCTGGGGCAGCAGGAGCCACACAGGTGAGGGCGAGGGCCATCACAAATGAGCGGGTACCTTAGACTCCTTCAGTCAGTCATTCAACTGTCATCCATCAAGTGCATGCCATACTCTGGATCGGGTCAAGCAGAGGTTGTGGTGCCCTCACGGAGCTGATGGTTTTGTGGGGGAGAAAGTAGAAAAGCAGGTAAATACCTAAGATAACTTCAGATAGTGATCAATGCTTTGAAGAAAGCCACAGAAGATGATAAGATACTTTGGCTGGAAGGATGATCAGGAAAGCTTCTCTGAGAAGGTGCCCTAAATGAAGAGATGGAGCCGGCCCCGCAGAGATCAAGGGGAAGAGAATTCCACGTAGAGGCCAGTGCAAAGGCCCTGAGGCAGTGGTGAGTGTGGCACCCTCAAAGGCCTCTGTGGCTCCAGCAAAAGGAGCAAGGGCAGAAGGGAGAGTGGGCGGTGGGGAGATGAGGCTGGAGCTTGAGTTTATTCTAAATTACAGGGGAAGTTTTCTTGGTGGGCGTTAAGTCTCAGATATGATCTGACTTATGCTTTAAAATTTAAGAGACAGGGGCTTCCCTGGTGGCGCAGTGGTTGGGAGTCTGCCTGCCGATGCAGGGGACACGGGTTCGTGCCCCGGTCCGGGAGGATCCCACGTGCCGCAGAGCGGCTGGGCCCGTGAGCCATGGCCGCTGAGCCTGCGCGTCCGGAGCCTGTGCTCCGCAACGGGAGAGGCCACAACAGTGAGAGGCCCGCGTACCGCAAAAAAAAAAAAAAAAAGAAAAAAAGACAAATAATAAGGGCTAGCAAGGATGTGGAGAAACTGGAGCCCTCACACGCTGCTGGCTGGAGTGTAAGACGGTGCAGTTGCTTTGGAAAATAGGCGGTTTCTTAAAAAGTAAACATAAATTTACCTATGACTTAGCGCTCTTAGATATCTACGCAAGACAAGCGAAAACATCTGTCCGCCTAAAGCCTTATACACAGATGCTCACAGCTCACAATGGCTAAAAAAGTAAAAACAACTCAAATGTCATCAACTTGGTGATGGGTACATAGATGTGGTATATCTATCCATATGATGGAATACTATTAGGCAATAAAAGGAAATGAAATGCTGATGCCCACTACCACATGCATGGATCTCAAAACATGATGCAAAGTGAAAGAAGCCAGCTTAGGAAAAAAAAAAAAGAATTAGAAGAAGAACAAAAACTCCACATACTGTAGGATTCCATTTATATGAAATGTCCCAAAAAGACAAATCTATAGAAACAGAAAGTAGACTAGTGGTTGCTGGAAGCTAGAAGTAGGAATAGGGAGTTACCGCAGATGGGCTTGAGAGATCTTGTGTGGCCAATGGAGATGTTGTAAGATCGGATTCTGGTGATCACTGCACAACCCTGTAAATCTGCTAAAGGTCATTGAATCGTACACTTAAAATGAGTGTTTATGGTGTGTAAATTAGACCTCAATAAAACTGTTCAAAACGAAGATTTCTCCTCTAGCAGCCTCTGGATTTTATGCTCCATGATGACAGGGACTGACCCACCTTGTTTAGCAAAGTGTCCCCAGGACCTCAAACAGCTATGACACACAGTGAGCACCCAGTAAATACCAGTAGAACGAATGAATGAATGAAGCCTATTAAAAGTTACAATCTTCAGTTGCGCGCACAGCACCTCACAGCCTCCTTCTCTCTCCTCTCCTCTCCCTCACCTCCCTACTTGAAACACTTATCCCCACGGCTGGTCCACTTCCTCTGGGATCTCCCTGCCACACCACGACCCTGACCTCACCAGGCCCACCATGGCCCCGGTTGTGAAGTCCCAGAGCCCCTTTCAGGGCTGAGCTCCTGTGACCCCTCGTAGCTCTTGTCACGCTTTCCTACATCCTGGCTTCCACGAGATGCTGAGCCGAGCTCCTCACTCCTCTCTGACTGCCCCTTCTCAGCCCCTTCTTGTTGTTCCTTGTGGCCTCCGCCCTCAGGCAATCTCCTGGAGCATCCTTTCCCAGCTCCATGCCAGTGGCCCTCGATTCTATATCACAGTCCAACTTCAGATCCTCAAGTGCCAACGTGACACCCCACAGGAGTGTCCCCAAGATTCCTCAAGTTCAACATCCCTAAAACTAAAGGCATCATCTTCCCCTGAGCCCTGCATGAATGGCACCTCCTTCCAGAAAGCTGAGCATCCTTCTTGAGGTCTCTCTCCCCTTCTTCACCCATCCTCCCCCACCAAGTCCTGTCGACGCTACTTCCAAACATCACTTTTTTCTCCAGGACACCGTCATCTATCGTCTGGATGACCATTCTCCCATCTGTTCTCCACATTGTAACCTGAGTGACCTATTACAGGTTAAAATTCTTTCAGTTGTAGCCAACTCTCTCTAACTCTGGCTGAAAATAGTGGTGGAGTTACAAGAAGGAGACAGGCAGTGTTCCGTGCAATTGAAGGAAGAACTGAAAGGTCAGGACAAGGGAAAGAAAGTGACCGGACAGCCCCCAGCCTCACCCTCTGAAGCTCATGGTCCTTCTTTCTGGAACACGTCTTCGAGGGGCCTCCACCTCGACAGTTTCTGTGCTGACCCGAGTAGCACAGACATGTCCTCAAGACCCACTTGGGGGATCAAGCTCCTTCCAGACCAGGAGAAATCACCTGTGCCCAGCAGCCAGCCCTCCCATCCCCCAAGCAGATCAGATGGCTCCCCTAATCCTGAATATCTGTCCAGACACAACACAGAGAGCCAGCCTCTCTTATCCGCTGCCCTCCACCCCTCCAAAACCTCTGCCCCGTCACAGTCAGCTCTTTCCAGGCCCTTCATGGCCCCTCCGAGGGTCCACTTGAGCAGCCTGCCCTCTGCTCTCACCCACCTCTGGGAATGTTCCTTTCTCATCTCTCTCCCCTTCAGACTGAACTCTGCAGAGCAAGGACTTGCCTGTTTTGCTCAGGGCTGTGCCCCCAGCACCCAGTGCTATCAAATCGCTAATGCTCCTTCAATATTGGGTGATTTAATGGGAAAACAGGGAATTCCGCATGCTAAGGAGAAGTTTGTGCCTGGGACAGACGGTGTGTGAGAAGAGTTTGCCTGTCAGTCCAGCTTTCTGGCAGACTTATTCTCATTCTTATTCTGAGTACAAGATTCAGGAACTGAAGCAAACCAGTGACTTTCTCGCTACACAGTTGTTACATGGAAACAATATTATTTCATAGCCATGAATAATAGGATCTCACTGAACAGCTCCTGGAAAGTATTTTAGTTAACATAACTTTGCCAAGTTTACCTAATTCTGCTTAGAAAGCTCAAACCCCTTTTGCACACACGCCCCCTGCTGGTCAACTGAGAATTGCTCCTGGCTCTAAAGATCTGCAACCCGGGGTGCACAAGCCACTTCCTCCACCGACCCTCCCACCCCCAATAGCCTCCTTAGTCCATAACCTCAGCTCTTCTTTGCTGTGCTTCCCTCCAGCCTCTCCCCGCCTCGATCATCCTCTGAACCACCCACAGAGTCTCATCTCTAAGAACACCTCCCTTGTCACTCTACTCCTCAGAAACATTCAATGGCTCCCTAGTGCCAAATCCTTTAGCCTGGCATCCAGGATCCTTCATAAGCTGGCCCTGAATCCTCTTTCTGAAATTAACCCCCCACTGCTCCCCTGCTTCCCATCCAGTTTCCACTCATTCTTTAAGACATAGCTCAAGGAAACCACCCCCAGATCACCCAGCCGAACCAGAGCACAGCTATTGGAGCATATATTATTCATGCCACTTCTCTGAAAGACAGTATAGGCTCAGTCAGTCTTTCTCACTGTTCTTACAAGAAATCGTTTGTGAACTCCTTGAGGGCAGACACCAGGTCTTAAAACTCAAGTGACAGTAAAAAACATTAACTAATGCTGATTTGGCACTTTTGCAATCATTGCCTTTCCTTCTTCGTGATGGCTTTGTGAGGTAGGCGGGGCACAGATTATAATCTCCACCAGGCAGATGAGAAAGCAAAACTCAGAGTCATACAGCAAACAAGCAGCAGAGCAGGGAGAGGTCGCGGGTCTTCTGATACCTGATTCCGTCCTTGTTCTCTTACCCCCTGCAGTCTCCCTTGTGCATCTTCCAACTTCCCAAACCTTCTGAATGGCAAGTGACAACCAATATTTGTTGATTTTATAATCTCCAGTTTCAACCCCTGGATACTGTCCTGCTACCATAGGGACCTGTTGGAAAGAGCTGGGTGGGAAATCACATGCACCGGGCTCCAGTGAGCCTCTGTCTTCCACCAGCTGTGTGACCCTGGGGAGTCACCTCCTCCCGCACATGAAGGACTGGGCAGCATTCTGTGTCTCTCAGATTAGGTGCTGGGTTTTTGTTGTTGTTGTTTGTTTTGAACTTAGTAGGCCCTCAAGGCTTTGTGGGAAATGTAATTTGTAAAAGTTAAATAACTACACGGCAGCCCCCGCCCCCAGTGCCTGGGCCTCCCTGGCTCTCCCCCCACTGTCCCCGCACCTTGCAGTAAGGGAGGTGGCTGCATTCCTGAGCAGGGATACTGGAGGCCGGCTTCCTTCTCCAAGCTGCTGCTGGAGCTCCTCCATTATCCCCTCCCCACTCACAGCATCTGTAGCCCAACTGAAGAGAAAAACGTGTTTACCTGTTTCTAAGACTGAACAGGACCTCTGCCAGCCTTGGGGAAGGACTCAGTCTTTCTTATAACTCAGCCACGTCAAAACTGGTGCAATTCCCCATGTTAAATCATTAAACATTCCCATAGTCTTATGTTCTTCAGCCAAAGGACAGGAACATCCCTGCGGGGCAACAGGGTGGGTGAATCGCTTGTTACCTAGAAGGAGAATACGCCTGGGACTTTAGGGCACTGGGTGTGTGCTGGGTGACAGGTCTGAGGAGGTGGGCTTTGCTCTGGATTGGATGCTCTGAGGAAGGGCAGGTGATTCTGTAAACAGGTGTCTCAGTAAACCTTGTCTACAGGGAGTGGAGCCTGGGGCAGGTACAAGCAATGATTGGTGAAGTCAGTCCTGTGGCTGGGACAGGGTGGGGGAAGCTTGGTCATTTTGCAGCTTGGACAATGTTGATGCTGCCGTTCAGGTTCAGACACGAGGATGGAAGGATTCTGCCTTGATGATCAGTTACACACTGGCCTGGTCTGATGCCGACGGTCTGTGCGATTATTTACATT
The DNA here is from genome assembly GCF_008692025.1 of Phocoena sinus. Lineage (NCBI taxonomy): Eukaryota > Metazoa > Chordata > Mammalia > Artiodactyla > Phocoenidae > Phocoena > Phocoena sinus. Next base: position 6,267,993 of record NC_045772.1, on the reverse strand, counting down.
CCACAGGAGAACACCAGGCTGCAGGGACCAGGCCTGCTCTTGGCTGTCGGGGCTGCTTTCTCTTCCTCGGGGACAATGTCAGCAGACAAAGCTCAGCACTCGTGGGACTTCCCTGGTGGCGCAGTGGTTGAGAGTCCGCCTGCCGATGCGGGGGACGCGGGTTCGTGCCCTGGTCCAGGAAGATCCCACATGCCACGGAGCGGCTGGGCCCGTGAGCCATGGCCACTGAGCCTGCGCGTCCGGATCCCAGCAGTGAGAGGCCCGCAAACCGCAAAAAAAAAAAAAAAAAAAAAAAAAAAGGTGAAGGAGAGGAGCCTGGAGAATGGCCCTGAATCAGACACCAGAGGCACGAAAGCCCCAGGGGCATGTGGGCTTGCATTGTACCAGCAGAGACACCACACCGCAGCCATTGCTGTCCTTCAGGCAAGAGGGTCACCCACAACCTACATCAGCATAGCAATCACATTTGCTGAAAAACCCAGAAAACTTGGGCTTTCTCTGAAGCATCTGACTCAGGTGAGAGAGTAACTAGAGAACAGGGGACAAGCACAGCCAGGCCCGGGAACTCAGGAGGGGAGGTCGCAGAGGCTTGGGATCTGGAGAGAGAGAAGGCACGGGTGTGATGCTTCTTCTCTGAGAACAGACGTGGCCAGCCCAGCGCTGCCGAGCCTGCAGGGCCTTCGCAGGGAGTCTGAGCAGGACTGAGAGCTGGGAGCGGTGGAGCAAACCTGAGAACCAGGTGGTCACCTGTCACCAGTCGGCCCTTCGGTCAAGGGCCAATTCCTTGGGGCTGTCTCCGCTGCTCACCCACTGTGTTCGTGTCCTAGAGCTGCTGGAAAAAATGACCACAAACTTGCTGGATTAAACAACAGAAACTTATTCTCTTACAATTCTGGAGGCCGGAGTCTAACATCAAGGTGTCAGGGGTGGTTCCTTCCAAGGGAGGATCTGTTCACGCCTCTCTTCAAAGTGGCAGCCAGCAACGCCTGGCTCGCTTGGCTCAGGGCGGCATCTGCCTGTCTTCACACGGCCTTGTCCTCTGTGCCTGTGTCCTCTCTTCTTCTGATAGGGACACCAGTCATGAGATTTAGGGCCCACCCCAAATCCAAGACGATTTCATCTTGAGACCCTTAACTAATTATATCTGCAAAGACCTATTTCCAAACAAGGTCACATTCCAAGGTTCTAGGTGGACACGAGTTTTGGAGGGACACTGTTCAACCCAGTATACCCACAAAGAAGTCTGGGGTCATTGGTGTCCCACAAGGTTGAGGTTCTGAAGGTGATACCCCTGCAGAAGTAGACCCAGGGGCCGAGTTCAAAGCCCTGGCTGGCACTGGAGGCTACTCAGTGGGTGTCAAGTGCTCCAAGGAAATTGCTGCTGCCACCCGCAGGGCCCATCCTGTCCAAGCTTCCAACCTCCCGGTGTGGAGGGCCACTGGGAACAAGGCCAGCAGGGCCCCACTGGCCCCTCTACCACGGCTCTGCAGCTTGCCTGGTCCCCCTGCCCAAGCTGCTGCTAACGGCCACAGCCACCTGGGCAATCTGCCAGGCCACCTTCCGTGTCCTGCCCAAGCTACAGTGTCCTCACCGCTAACCCCTGGAAGGAGACTTTGCTCAGAATTTGCTCTCTTAGACCCACTCGAGATCCCGGGATGAGAACCCAGACTCCAGATATGGGGCTACCACGCAGCATTATCATATAAGAAAAATCAAGGGAATTAAACTTGAAAAAGAAAGGGGAAAAAAAAGGACAATCAAGGGGCAGGGAAGCCCATGGCTCCCTGCAGGGGACCCTGCAGACCCTCAGGCTCCCTTCTGCTAAGGGAGCACAGCAGCCACGGAAGAAATGAGCACGAGATGGAACGCTCGGAACCCTCTAGGCACAGAAGTACGACGATGTTATCTTCAGCTTAAAAGCATATGAGGAAATCCCCTGGAGGCCCAGTGGTTAGGACTCTGCTCTTTCACTGCCGAGGGCTTGGGTTCGATCCCTGGTTGGGGAACCAAGATCCCGCGAGCCACGTGGCGTGGGGCGTGGGGGAGGAGCGTATGAGACGCAGTACGATTCAGGCTGGGACAAATCAGAAGAGACATAAAAATACCTCGTCTGCTTGAATGAGAAACAGGAAACAAAATCTGATGGTGCTCCTGTCGCCTCCCAGGTGTCCTGAACTGTCCCAGGGAACCCCACGTGGGCACAGCTCCTGTTAATGAGCACCTTGTGGGCACTGGTCACTGGGCAGTGCTGGGAGTCAGGCGAGAGGCCGGCTGGCCGGGGTCCCTGCAGCAGTCACTCACCTGCTTCCCTGGCCACAGGAGGCTCATGGCCTGACGCTGGCGAGACCAGAGAAGCTCCTCCGGGGCTGGCTGGAAAGACAGCAGAGCTGGAAAGTGGACCTAGAGGGATGGTGGGAACTGCCAGTCTCCTGGGGTTAGAACATCAGGTGAGTTTGGAGCTGGCGGACACCGTGTATGGAGGGCCTCCGGGTCCCCCCAAGCACAGGAGGCTCTGTGGATGGTGCTGAAGAACCACAGTGTGCTGGGAGAAATGGCCACAGGTCAGAAAAGTCCTCTGGGCCAGACGGTGGAACCCAGTTGCATGGGGTGGGGCTGCGGGCCGAGACCCAGTGGTCCAGGTGGGAGGCCCACTGAGGAGCCTGTCACCAGGTTTGGGGACTGCCGGGCTGTGAGGGGGGGAACATGTAGGAAGACTCCTTCATTTTGGGCTTGAGCATCTGCCAAAGAATACTGAGGGAGCAGCCCATTCAGGAGGCAGGCAAATGATGAGTTCACTGTGCGAAAAATCAAACAAAAAGAATCGCTGAAAATGACCAGATGCTACAACCCTCAGACTTCGGGAACCACCCGCTCCCACCCCATCAAACGGAAAAAAGTAATGGGAGCTGATAAGAAAACAAAAATTGTCATCCTGGACGATTCCAAATGGGGACACCACTGCCAAGACCTGAGCCGAGTGACCCGACAGTCTGTTCACAGCCCAACAACTTCCCAAGGCCTCTCCACACATCGCATACTTCCTACTCCTGCATGTTCTAGAAATGTCCAGAGGAAACATCTGCCCCAGAACATGACATCACTAATGTCACAGTCAATATCTGACATAAATCTATTTAGCAGACACTTGCTCTCACCTAGCAACCTGGTCACTGGCAAACTAACTTCTTTCCTCCGTGATTGAACTGCCCCCTGAGCTCAGCCTGCGGTCACATTCCCAGCCAGGGACTTCACCCTTTCCCAGACACATCCGAGAGGCAAAAATAAAGCAACATAACGGAGAACCTGGGTTGTGAGAAGTGGTGGGTGGAAAAGCTGTGTGCAGAAGCTGAGGGTGGAGGCCAGCCACGTGGATTTTGTCCCCTCCTGGGGAAGAAAACCCCGTCAGAGCTGGAACTAGAGCAAGGTGGGGCAGGCGGTGGCACTTGTTATTTCTAAGGCAAATATAGGTAATCCCCTTCTTAAACACTGGGAAGCAGAGGTCCAAAGAGCCACTGTCAGCCTTGGGACAAACTAATAAGTGGCAGAGCCAGGCCTCAAGCCCAGGTCTGATTCAGAGGCTCGAAGCCACACCTGCCATCCACAGCAGGCCTAAATATTAAGGAACACACGAAACGCCTCGATCCATGAGCTGGAGCTGTTTCAGGCTTAGCGTGAACACAGCAGACAGATCCCTCCAAGTTGCAGTTTCTTTGGATTCTGGCTAAATGCCATTTGTATTACATTTTGTTCACTTTGTACTGTACCAGATCCATTTAAAAGGACCTTTTCCCCTAAATGGCAGTGAAGCATCATTAAGTATATGTGAGCACGTGTATACACACGAGACATGTAAGCGCGACAGGTGTTCGCACATGGGTACGGGGAAGACCTCTATCTTCTATGTCCTTGGCGTAATTATGTTAACAACAAAATCCTATTCCTAACGTTGTAACCAAAAAGAGGTGGGGAGTTGAAAAAGAAACTCAGGACAGTGAATGAAGCATCAATGAAAACTGTCACATGTGACAGTAAAAGGTTCTTACTAAGAGGAATATCCCCATGGGTTATTCGGCCGCATCAGTCGCTCTACAGAGGGACACGGGCTGCCTCCCCATATTTTTCTGTAGGTCAGTGGTGACCAGGGTGGCTTGTGGGTAAACACATCACATCAAGAGCTTATCCCGCCGCCAACGGCTACGAACAGCGCTTACCTCTGCGTCTGTGGCAAACCCAGATGCTGATGTCATATGAGCCACATGCTGGGAATTGCCTGGGCTCATCGGACAGACAGACTCACCTACAAAACCCAGGTGAGTTGTCTGAGAGCATCAAGACAAAGGACTTTGTAACGATAAATGCTGAGGAATATTTCTAGTCGCCTGTTTTCCTCCAAATCGCAGTCAAGCTAAAAGGAATGAAAGCAGCCGTCAGATTAAATGTTTTGTTTTCTCACGGCGGCATGATTTTGTAAGATATTCAGGTTTGGGGTTTGTTTTTAATTTAGTGCCAAATTTTAAAAACGTAAATACCTTATAATAAACTAAATCACAGGCTGAAGCTGTTACTTTCTGTGGAAAGAGCTCGTTTCATACATTTGTGAATCAGTTCTTACAGCCCTTATGAAATAGACTGTGATATTGTGATTTACAAGAAATATATATTTGGTCTCCATCCCCTTTCCTGGCACACAGCTCCTAAAACCCTTGTAATTTCCTTTCTAAGAGCTACAGGGACATCTTTGTTATATTTAGTTTTGTTCCCGGTTCCTGAAATTGCTACAGAGCATAAAGGTGAAATGGGTATCTTTTGTTGTTCCTAACAAGTCCCTTTCAAGCAAGCCAGAGTTTGCGCTACTGACTGGGGGCTGGGGCTCCTGGGTGGCCTCGGATGTGAGCTGGCTGCCTGGGGAACCAACCACGTGATTGGAGGGGTGGAACTTTCAGCCCCACACTGCAGCCTCCAGGAAGGGAGCGAGGCCGGAGGTTGAGTCAGTCGCCAATGGCCAATGATTTAATCAATCATGTCTGTGTAACGAGGCCTCCATAAATATCCCCGGACTATGGAATCTGAAGAGCATCCAGGGTGGTGTCCCCGGAGAGGACATGGAAGCTCCGTGCCCCTTCAGACACACCTCGCCCTGTGCATCTCTCCCATCTGGCTTTTCCCGAGTTGCACCCTTTATGTAAACCAGTAACCTAGTAAGCAAACTGTCTTCCTGAATTCCGAGAGCCCCACTAGCAAATTAATTGAACCCAAGGATAGGGTTGTGGGAACCTCCAACTTACAGCCAGTTGGTCAGAAGCACAGTTAACAACGTGGGCTTGCGGTCAGCGTCTGAAGTTGAGACGGTGGGGGCAGTCTTGTGAGACTGAGGCCTTACCTGTGGGATCTGACTCCAACTCCAGGCAGACAGCGTCAAACGGTAGGACACCCAGCGCTGTGGCAGAACTGCTTGGTGTGGGAAAAATCTCCATACATCTGTTGTCAGAGTGTCGTGTGAGCGTAAAGGAGAAACAGGGACTTTTCCCCAATAATAGGCTCCTTAACCTTCCAAAGAAATGCCTTTATTTATTTACAGGGTTTAGGAAAGGAAAAAAGCTCTAGAAAAAGGAAGTTTCCAAAATAGGTCTTCAGCAAGGGTGGGTGCAGGCTGGAGTTTTGCTCTCGCTGGTGGTCACTTCCAGGTTGTGAGGACGGTCCTCCCGGAGTCTCTCGATCGGCCCCCTCTGGGTCCCAGCGACTGGCCCGGCCGACTCCTCAGCTCTCGGTCAGCCCCGTCGCCCTGTGCCAGCTCCTCGTCGTACCTAGAAACAGAGAAGCATCTCCAGGGCTCAGCGGCAGTGTTGCCATGGCTGCGGTGCGGCCGAGGCCTGTCACCCGGAGAAGCAGCCTGGCCCCGTCCCACATGCCTCCAACCCACCAACCACTGCCCCAGGCCATGGAACACAAGTACAACTGCCTCAAGCTGTTACTGTGGGCGGTCCCCACCCCTGCAGCTGACATTTTATACAGGCCACCAGACTGAACTTGGCAATGACCCCAAGGAAAGAAATGAGCCCTCAGGGTAGTGAGGGAGAGAAGTGACGTCTGGAAATACTTTCCACACAGCACCTCGCTGAGCATCTGTGGGGCGGGGATGACTAACCCCATTTCAGACGGGGCACAGGGTGTGGGTGGCCCGCCCAGGAGGAGGCCCTGCAGCTGGCTCACAGGCAAGGCCAGTGCCGCCTCCACCAGCTGTGACCCCCCCACCCCTCCCCCCACCAACGTTCCTGCATCAGGCTGGCGCAGCGCTAAAGCACGGCCTGGACAGAGAGTACAGCCTGGGCTCTTGCATCAGAAAGAACTGGCCTAGAACCTCAGCGCCCCTGACCGCTTTGGCATCTGGGTGATCCTTTCTTGCCGGGGTGGGGCCCCTCTTTTGGGGGTCCCATGAGGGTGGTGAAACCCGCAGGACCTGTTGTGGGCCCCGGCACCACGCAGGCTCCAGCGAACAGGGTCTCCTACCCACCCCCGCCGTGGCTTCACATCACCCTCCTGACTCAGACCAGGAGGCGTTATGATTCCCACCTCCTGTTTGAGGAACGTGGGGCTCAGAGGGGTTGACTCAGTGTGCTAAAGTCACACAGCTGGTACGCGGCAGAGGCAGGATTAAATAAAACCCAGGAGTCCGGATTCCTAATTCGGAACTTTTCACCCTGTAGCTCAGAGCGTGAAGTTCCTGCCACTGTTGAAGTGTGTGCGTAGGTATCACTGCTGACCACACCCTGACCGAGGAGCCTCTGTGACACGTGTGAAGACGTTCACATCACACGCAGACGGTACTAAGATGCTCAGTTATGCTGCGTTAGCTACATCTTGCTGACTTCTGGGAGAGGGTGTGCTTCCGTTATAAGCTCATTCCCAGGGTCAGAATCCGTGGGTTGAGTGTGGGTTAGAGGCTCTGAGGTCGAAGAACACATTTCTGCATTGGGCTTCTGGTGGCAAACGGGGCTGAAAGGGGAGGCGGGGGAAGAGGAAGGCCAGTCGCCGAGTGTCGTCTATGCGGCAGGCACAATGGGGTTTCCCTCTGCCAGACGTAGATGTCAGACCACAACACGTGGGCCCCCCTCTCCTCCCCGTCTCCCTACAGAGAGACGAAGCTGGACAGAGGACTCCCCGGGGACACTGGCGGTTCTGCCTGTGGGGGGCTCTCCCGGAAGCCACCCTGGCCCCTCCCCTCTCCTGGGCACTCCCATTCATACGTCATCACTCTATTGCCTGCGCGCGTCTGCAGTACCGACCAAAGGGCTGGAGCGACCCCTCCCCACCCCCACCCCCGTCTGCTTCACGGTCCTCCCCAGCATCTCACTCGTGGGGGGGGTGCAATAAGAATCTGCTGAATGAACACGGGGGAGACCCACAGGTGGGCTCCCAGTCTGCAGCTTGCCAACAAAACGAACTGCAATGAGCGTCTGGCAAGCAGCTGGCATCCGGGACGGGCTGCTCCCAGGGATGGTGTGCCCACGGACAGAGCGGGCGTGGAGGAGAGTCAGAGACCGGATGGCTCTTCTCAGGCCCCTTCTGTGCTGGTGGGCTGCTCTCCTGGCCTTTCGACAGGCAGAATCCACTCACTGTCAGGGCTCAGAGCATTTCTTTTTTGAAAGGCCATAAAAGTAGAACGGGCACCTTCCGAACTGGGCCCCGGAGGGAGCAGATGCAAAATGCCAGGCCCTGTGGCCCCAAGGCCAGGACGGCGAGCTGGGGCAGCAGCAAGAGCGCCTGTTTCTGGGTGCCACACCAGGGGCGCCGGCACCCTGGCCGGGATGCTCTGAAGGGCACTTGGGAGCACGCAGCGGAATGCAGAGAGGCTGGCACGGCAGGAGGACAGGGCGGTGCGTGTGACGTCAGGGCCCACCCCACGCGGCCCCACGTCGTCTGAAGCACCGGGAGCAGGTCCCGAATGGAAGGATTCAGAACTGTCGGCCCCGCGCTGGAGCTTTCCTTATCACCTCATCTGGGGAGAGGGTGGCTGAACGGATTGAGGGCGGCCCACCTTTTTGTCTCTCCAAGTAAAAGCACTGAGGCTTCGGACCACTGCGTCTTCAACTGGAGATGGAGCGTCTGCCCACTCCCTCAAGGAGGCAATGGGTTGATGGGCGCAGAGGGTCCCACAGGGCCCTCGCAGCCCGCCTCCCTGCCACCCTCAGCTGGACCAAGGCGGACCCACCAGACCCTGGCCAGACTCCTTCCCCACACAGCCCCCCATCTGTCTCAGGACTGGGCCCACGAGGCCCTCCATCACAGTCTGACGTCCGTCACCCGCGTGTCACCCTGCACCACCCACAATGCTAACCCCCGAGGCTCTGGACAGGCCCCATCCTGGCCCCACCGGCAAACTCTCCCTCCCTCTGCGCACTGAGAGCTCTGTCCATCGTCAGCAATGGACACAGCACCCCCCCATCCCCCACCTTATCCTGGAAGGTCCCCTTCACCTTCCTGCTCGGCAACCTGGCTTCCCCTGCAGCCCCTGGAGTGGGCCTGTTTTCCCTCCCACTCTGGAGGAGACCCTCCCACCGCAAACCTCCTTCCCAGGTCAGCAGAATTCACCACCCTCACCCGGCCTTGGTCACCTCTAATCCTCCGTGTCACTGCCCCTAATTCCTTAAGATTCAGGCTCTCGGCTCACTGTTGCTGGTGACTGCAGCCACCAAACAGACGGGACCCCGACTCCCTGACCTACTGCCCTCTCCGATGACCTTGTCCTCCACCCCAGCTCAGCCCCGTTCCCAGGGCACCCGACCTTGCCATGTTTGGTGACCGCAGCCCCTGCAAAACCTCGGGCGCCAGCCTCACTCTGACCTCTGCCCCTCCTCTTCCCAGCTCACTGTCCTACAGCCCTGACCCCATGACCCCTCCCCACCCCCACACTGTCCTCACCTGCTCACACCCTCACGCTTCCTTGCCCTTCTCCCGCACCTGGCGAGCACCGCGGGCACTTCCACCCTCTGCCTACTCTCCACCCCACCTGCACAGCAGACGCACTGGAGGACACAACCGACCGGCCAACTGGTCGCCCTTTCGGTTCCCGACCACCCTCCCCGGGCTGCACACTTACGTCCACATGGCAGCAGCGCTACCAGCCAAGAGCCTGGGATCTGTGTGCTGTGTAAAGTTCACTCACCACTTCTTCATTTTTTAAAAATGTTAAGTTAAACGCACATGTTTACTTTTACAGGATCACGTAACGTGATCCTAACATATCCAGTCCTACGGGTTGGGTGCTATTCCCCTCTCTTCCTGGCTCCCCTTCCCCGGCCCACACCCCTGCAGCAGTGGTGTCCATGCTGACACCCTAATGCGTGTCCCTCCACGCCTCCTGGCCCGTCCACTCTCAGAGCAGCCACCACACATGGAAATGCCCATCACACCGAGGGAGGGGGCACCGGGACCACTGCCCGTTTCACATGGATCACATCAGGCTCCCTTTCCTGCAGCTCGCTTTCCTCCCGGGCCCCCGGCACAGCCCCAGGTCAGTCCTTTTAACGTCCACTCACTCTTGTATGGTGAGAACGAATTGGACTTGCTCGACCACTGCCCTCCTGATGGGTTCTCACTTTCCCCCGCTTTATGTCACCACCAACGTGCCACGTAACCCCTCTGAGCCTTTGTTTCCACACGTGTAAGATGGAGCCATTGACAACCCTCACCTCACAAAGTTGCTGGAGAAATGAAATGTGACAACACGTGTGTCAAGCCCTCAAATGCTACATTTCTTTTCCTCTCACCACCGTAAGACAGATCGTATTATCCTCATTTAAAAAGATGTATACACGGAGACTCAAAGAGATCGATTAGTTCCTCAGTGTCACACAGCTCTCGGGGTGGGCCAGGGCGTGGCCAGCCCCCGCTCCACGGCACGTGACCAGCTCCTGCTGCCCCAGCAGCAAACGTGGCAAATGCTTCGTTAATGTTTCTCAGGCACAAGACTAGACCGAGGCCTGGTTCAGCACGCAAACGCTTGTCTGCTACGAGATCTATCTCATAACACCAAAAAACAAAGTACTCTACCCGATAAGGTGAGTCCACGTATACCTAGAAAATCCCAGGTGGGCCCTGGTACCCCCCAATCTGACACACACGGGGCCAGCTGCACAGACACACAAACTTACAGAACTTCATAATTGCCGAGGACTTCCTTTGGGGGTGACTTGTTCCATTTACAGTCTGGAATTTCGCCGTTAGGGACGGCGATGTTGAGGGTGTCATTAATCAGGTTATACTTGAGGATTCGGTCGTTGGCAGTGCTGGAGGTGAGGGATGGGGACGCGTTCACCTACGAGAGGAAAGAGAACACATCCTTTGGCTAGACCACTTACTCGCCTGGAGCGAGGCCGCACGACGCAGACACGGTTGTGATTCACACCGTTCATACCTAACGCCTTCAGGGAGCATTTCATGATCTATTTCATTAGCTGTTAGGGGAAATACAAACGATATTTAAAGACAGGATTAGGAACAGAAGCTACAAATCCGTCACCACGCAAACAAAAATCGTAGGTCAATGTCCATCACAAACGTCATTTCAGCGACTACCTGTGTGATGAGCTCTGTCCCCAGCACCAAATGCTGCCCAGAGCTTTGCTGGAATCAGTGACCCAATGACCCTGACCAAGCAGCATCGTGGGTCGAGTAAAAGGAAAAGGACCCCTTCTGCTGAGAGAGTAAGTACTAGCTCACCAACAAAGCAACATTCTGACCAGGTGAGGAGCCCGTCCAGGCCTCTGAGGAGGTCAGCCAAGTCACAAAATCCGTGTGTTAAAACGTGGCCACTTACTCCGCCGAGAGTCCCACGGGCCCTCAGTCAGTACCTATCTACCCTTGTTTTAGGCACAGCTGTAATGACTTTGGTGGGCTGTTTTCTCAGGCCGTGAGAGGGAAGAGACAGCAAACGTGCAAGCTGTTCAGGCTTCCCCGCCCAGGAGTCAGACTGTGTCTTTGTGCCACCGGCAGGGTGGACCTCGGTTGCCCCTGAAATTACCACCGTGGTTGATCGTATAATACTGTAATTCTTTTTACAGATATGCTACAGTTAAGACCTGTTAGTATTTTAGAAGTAATGTTCACAATTAAGATCCTAGTTCATCAAGGAAAGCTTGAGCTCCATTCAAGTTATTTACTCTGTTTAAGATGGAGGGAAAAAAAGCATAAATATGTTATATCTAAGGACTGACCTACCTGTCTATCTATACGCACATTTATCTACACACACACACACACACACAGCTCGCCCTCCCGTAACCTGTTCTCCTGGCAGCTCCCCGCAGGGCCCCCACTGACTCCCCTACAGGGGACCACTCACTTGCTCTTGTGACTCAGCTTCGGCTGGAAACAGGACTGAGCTAAAGGGCCTGAGCCGTCCCGTCCACATGGGTGTGGTGAGAGGACACGGCACTCAGGGGCACTAGCGGGGAGATGAGTCACCAGAGTGGAAGCCTGCACCCTTTCTGCCCGTCCAGCCCTGCGCCCCTGAGGCCTGAGACCCTCTTCCAGGCAGCAGAGCAAAGCAGGACCACCCGGCAAGGTGGGCTCCGTGTCAGGGCCTCAGACGGGTGTGCCAGCGCCCGCTGCCACCGTCATCAGGAAAAGGGTGTATGCACTTTGCTCTTTCTAGAACAGCCATCACTACATCCTGTCTACGCCTTGAAACGGGCATATGAGTCCACTTCCAAACTACGCCTTCCTCCCAAGAGGATAGCGTTCCTTATTTCCAGACAGAACGCTACGGCCTCCCAAGGGCTTCCGGGTCTGTGAGCTCCTTTCCTGAATGGGAACAGTGTCCGACAGGGCCGGGCCCCAGGACCTGGACTCACCCGGAAGCACCCATTCGGAAGGGGGAGGATGGCTCGGGCTCTGTGGGCTAGGCTCGCCGGAGGTGACAGACCGGGAGTGTGTATTCCCCAACCATCAGCAAACCGTCAGACCTGGACATCTGCCCGCCCCGTCCTACCGCGCCCACCGTGGCCTGGGAAACATCTGGCTGGGGCCACGGAGCCTGAGGCAGAAGCACCGGGAGGGTGCGGGGCGACCAGGCACGCGGGCATGCAGCGCGTGGGTACCTCGATCAGCCAGGGCTTCAGCTTGTCGTCAATGATGATGTCATAGCCGTAGCACTCAAAGCAGTGTTTGTCGTTGTTCATCACCGGCTGCAGGGAGAGGACCGGCGGGTTACAGAGCCAGAACTGGGGGGCCCAGCCAAGACCCACATCGTGGAGTTGTGGGATGTTAAAGCGGCAGGACCCTACTCACGGTGGTGATGCCAGCTCACTCCTGTGACCAGCGGCTTCCCATCTCCGCCCTCTCCCCTCCCCCCTTCCTCTCCGTGTTCCTCCCGCAAGGTCAGGGATGGAAAGGGGGTTCGTGAAGCAATCACCATCTCCACGTCTCATTCATCTGAGGTCTGACAACCAGTAATGAACGTCTCCGTTGGCACAAGACTTTCCTCAGAGTGGACAGAAGTCCAGCTCCAAGCCCAGGCACCCAAAGTTCAGGCCTGTGCGTCTTACACACACACACACACACACACACACACACACACACACACACACACACAGAGCCCACCAGGCTGTCAGTCCCTTCACAGACCCCTCGGGATGCAGCGTACGAACCTCTGCTCTCTGTGACAAAAGTCAAAAGTCAAATCCATTTACTTAAAATTTTTCGATTGGGCTTCCCTGGTGGCGCAGTGGTTGGGGGTCCGCCTGCCGGTGCAGGGAGCGCGGGTTCATGCCCCGGTCCGGGGGGATCCCACGTGCCACGGGGCGGCTGGGCCCGTGGGCCATGGCAACTGGGCCTGCGCGTCCGGAGCCTGTGCTCTGCAGCGGGAGAGGCCCGCGTACCGCCAAAAAAAAAAAAAAAAAATGTTTTTTGGATTTTCTTAGGTTTTTTTTCTTTAATTAATTTATTTATTTTGGGGTCTTCGTTGCAGTGCATGGGCTTCTCACTGCGGTGGCTTCTCTTGGCTGCGGAGCGTGGGCTCTAGGCGCATAGGCTTCAGTAGTTGCAGCACGTGGGCTCAGTAGTTGTGGCGCACGGGCTTAGTTGCTCCGTGGCATGTGGGATCTTCCCGGACCAGGGCTCGAACCCGTGTCCCCTGCATTGACAGGCAGATTCTTAACCGCTGTGCCACCAGGGAAGTCCCTTCTTCTCAGTTTTTAATTCCATTTCAAAAATTGTTCTCCAAGTGCATAAAAAAGCCACCAGCGGCTTGTTTACAACACAGACTTCCAGGCTGCCCAAGCTGCCTGGATTAAACCCTCCAGGAGAGGCCCAGCCAGCAGCAGTGCTACACGCTCCCCGGGGACTCTCATGCACCCCACAGCGAGGGGAGCACACAGACGCGACTGTGAGGATGGTAAGGCCTATTCATACGTTAGTGGATGCCTGGACTCTCCCTAAAACACTGGATTTAGAACAGGAAACGTCTAAGGGGGAGAGAGCCCAGTGCAGCCCCACTCACTGGAGGAAAACCAGGCTGGGGGGCTGTTTCATCACGTGGAAATTTAGCGGAATGATTGCATTTCCACTGAAAGCCTGGTGTCCTAACCCGGCCAGCGCACACACCACTGTCCCCAAAAGCGTCTGCAGCACAGAGGGAACAGAGGACAGTCACTCACCCTCTGTCATCCCCCGGCCCCGCTGTCTCTGGCCCTCTGAGCATTCTGCTCCCAAGCTCTGCCTCTCGGCTTCTCCGTGGGCCCCCCACGTGGTCCACACCCTGCACCAGGCCCTCCTCACGAGTTACCGCAGCCTCCTGTTTCCCTGCCTGCCCCTCCCCTCGATTCCCCGAAGGCAACAACCTGGTTAAAAACAAGGTGACCAAATATTTGCTAAATTAATAAAAACTGAAAAAATAAATCCCTGCTCCCCAAAGCCTCAGAGCCTTAGAAATCCAACAGCTTCTCAGCTCAGGAGGCTGAGGCCCAGGAGAAGATGCTCAGAGGCGCCTGGCAGATCCAGCCTCGAGACAGGCTGTGTATCCGGGGCCAGGACACAGGTTTTCTTGATTAAACAGCCAACTCTTTCTCAGAGTTCTGCCAATCAGGCCAGGACGGGAGCGGAGGCACTGGTTTAATCGGGCACTGAGGCTCCCACATCGCCTGTGTTACAGCCGCCGCCATATACCTTCCCAGCCCGTAAGTTAGCCTCCGCGGAGCGTGTTCACACAACCAGCCCGAGACGTCAGGGTCATGACCCCAATTTCACAGAGGACACCCCCGAGGCCCACGGAGGGCAGGCACTTGTGCCACGTCGCCAGGAGGCACATGGTGGCTTCGGCTTGAAATCTGAGCCCAGGGCTCCCCACACATCCGCACCGTGACCCCTGAGACGCCTCTCTCCAACAGCTAACTAGACTAACTAGACCCTGCGCTTTTCCCCGCCGAGTCCTCCCTGTGGGCCCGAGACGCAGACTGAAGGCACAGGCAGGGCTCATCAGTGCTTGCTGACACAGAAGGAGCTCGATTCAAGGCACAGTAAAGCCGAAATGTCCACTGAAGGGTCACCTCTCCTGTCCATAGTTTTCTTTACGCAGTTGTTTCAACAAAGCTTTTCACGTATAGGGGAATTAGTATAAGTTGGCATTTTCAAAGTTAAAAATGGGAGAGCAAATTCCCCAGCGGTCCAGCGGTTAGGAACTGCCGTGGCCCAGGTTCAATCCCTGGTCGGGGAAGTAAGATCCCGCCAAGCCGCACAGCGCGGCCAAAGGGGGAAAAGAAAAAGCGGGGAGAGAGGGCCTTAATCTTCCACTGAGAAGGTTTCACATAAATCTTTTCACACACGTCCACCTCGCTGCCAAACCCACATCACACTTTCTCCAGAACAGCAATCTCCCCGCGTTTCCGACTCCAGCAAGCGCAGCTCTTTTCGCAGCCCCTCAACCCCGGTGTGTGGGCACTACTGCAGTCTGCCCACCGCCATCTGCGCCAGAAATAGTGGCCTGCATGCTGGTGCCCCAGGGTTTATCCTTTGCTTTCCCTTCGAAAATAGATGCACACCTGCTTTAGAACGGTGAAACGAAACACAAAAACTTCAAACCAGACAACAGATATGAGACTTGAGTGAAAAAAAAGAGGCTCTCTCCAGCCCTAAATGTCTATGAAATAGCAAAGCAGGAAGCCTAAAAATAGGGAGGCTGCTGAAAAGTCCATCTCCAAAGCATCAGCTTATGACAAAACACTCATTCTCGACTCAGTGGGCACAGAAGAGCCGACGATGACGTCACGAGGTCCCTGCCCTTCTGTAGAGGTTCCAGGGCCATGGCTGCAGCAACGCCAGCCAGGAGCCAGCCCCTCTCCCTTCCCGAGACCACCCTGGCCTCTGGCAGATGTGTAGGAGGTGAGACCATAAAAACAGCTATTTTTAACAAAAGAGCCACCTGCACCCCCAAATCCCAAACTCTTGCTAGGCTTGCGTGGTCTCCTTCGCTCTCTCCTCCCAGGGCTCCCCGCCCCGCCCCCAGCACTCCTGGGACTCACCGCCACGGCCTTCAGGGACTGCACAATGATCCAGTGGATCTCGTCGAACAGCCTGCTGGCCACCTCCTTGCCTCGCGTGCTCTCCAGGTACAGCCGCAGGTTGTGCACTGTCCACTTGCCCCCGTGGATGTGGTTGTAATCCTCCTGGCCACAGAAAAGGGGGTGGCGCCCCAGGCAATGCTCCCAGAGGAGCCCAGCGCTTGCTCTCACCCTTGAGCATTTCTGGTGCCCCTTGGTGTGCGGGGGGGGCGGGCACCCGGGAACAAAGTGGATGGGCCCTGCCCCTTGGGGATCTGGGCCTCCTACACATGTGATGTTTTAAAATACAGCTGTCCCTCGGTATCCACAGGGGAGTGGTTCCAGGACCCCCCTTGGATGCCAAAATCCTTGGACGCCTAAGTCCCTTATATAAAATGACATTGTATTTGCCTGTAACCTACACACATCCTCCCCATCTCCTGTGTACTTTAAATCATCTCTAGATTCCTTATAATAGCTAATGTGATGTAAATGCTATGTAAATTGTAAACACAACATAAATACTACAAAAATAGTTGCCATTGAGCAGCAAATTCAAGTTTTGCTGTTTTGGAAATTTCTGGAATTTTTTTTTTCTGAAGCTGGTTGCTTCGCACAGCTGGCAGGATCTTAGTTCCCCAACCAGGGATGGAACCCACGCCCCCTGCGGAGGAAGCGCAGAGTCTTAACCACTGGACTGCCAGGGAAGTCCCTTTTCGAATATTTTCAACCCACGGCTGCTTGAACCCGCAGATGTGGAGTCCTGGGATATGGAGGGCCAACTACACTCAACTCTGCAGTATTCTCATAATCAATGCTTTATCCCTTACGGTGCCTGCTGTGGATGGAGTGCCACCCAGACACCCCTTCAAGATCAAGGTGTTCCTTCTTACAGCAGAGACCTTTTCAGGGAGCTGCCCTTGGTTAAGAGGACCTGCCTAGTCCAACCCCTCCTCGGGCAGCCCACAGCCAGTGAGGGGTTGGTGCCTGGGTATCGGCCCCTGTCTCCGTCTGGGACAACTCTTCAGGGGCACCCAGCTGCAGAGCGCGCTGAGGTTGGCTGGGGCCCCTGCTGCAGCTGTGTCCCCACTTGACCCCCCTCTGCCCGATCCGGCTCCCCCCAACTCCTGGTGTTGCCCCTGACATCGTGCCCCAGTAAACCTCCTGCACGCTCATCTCTACCTCTGTTTCCTGGAGAAGCCAACCTGGGACACATCATGCCCCGGTCACGATGGTTTAAGAGACCCACACGTGAATCTTCCTCACAGCGTCCCAGCTGTCTGAGACACTCGGGCTCAGAGAGGCCCCATTACTTGCCCAAGCTTTCATCCTGGCTGTGACAGAGCTGGGACCTTAGCCCAGGTTTTCCGATGCCAGTTCAGTGCTCTTTCTACTTCTCTGACTCTGAACATTAATTCTCCACACACTGCCTCTTTGGAGGCAAAAAGCTAGAAAATACTGAAGTATATTAGAAAGTTATGAGACGGAGATTTCATTTTCTAAGTATAAAGTTGGTAACTGTGAACTAAAACAAAATCAGCCTAATAAGGAACAAACTCCAAGCACTCTGTTTACATATAAAAGCAAAGAATTATCCATATTTTCAAAAACATCTTTTCAAGGTCAGAGACAAATTCCTTTTACATGTCAGTTCTTACTAAAATGCCTCAAAAGATGAGGTGCCCAAGCTTGTTCACCTCAAACAGGCTCTCAAATATATTACTTGGTGTTTGTATCCCTAAAAAAAGGACTGTAGCCCTAAAATAAATTATAGGAAAAACTAGGCTAACTGTCCAGCAATACCTTTTCTTTTCCTATATACAGATTCTTTTTACTATCAAGAAAAATTTGTTTACTTAAAAAAAGTTCCAGAGGCATAAAGTATACACTTTATGCAAGACACTGTCTTACACGTGCATAGATATAAAAAGTATAGATACAGGGCTTCCCTGGTGGCGTAGTGCTTGAGAGTCTGCCTGCTGATGCAGGGGACGCGGGTTCGTGCCCCGGTCCGGGAAAATCCCACATGCCGCGGAGCGGCTGGGCCCGTGAGCCATGGCCGCTGAGCCTGCACGTCCGGAGCCTGTGCTCCGCAGCGTGAGAGGCCACAAAAGTGAGAGGCCCGCGTACCGCAAATATATATAGATACAAAGTAATGATACAAAAAGCGCCGCTTTTTGGCCGTAGGAAAGTTATTTTCTCAGAGTTATCCCAGAACATTTTTCTCCTATCAACTGGCAAACGCTGCACATTTCAGGACTCACCCTGCACCCTGGGAAACCCGCCAGCAGTCGTGGTTAAGCCAGCCTCCTGGCAGGCCCCAAACCCCACTCCCGCACTCTCAAGGCCTCTTGACCTTTCCTGACACTCTGTCCTTTGCAATCTGCCCCTCTGGCTGGACTCTGAGCTTCCTGAGGGCAGGGATGTGTCTCATCATCCTGCCCCAGAGTGCCGGGTGGTGCTCTGCCCCCAGGGGCCCTCGGTGGACAAGCAGATCCACTGGCCCACAGCATTTCTGTGTTCGATATAACATCTATTCTCTACGCAATGCTAACTTAGAGCCATGTGAAGCTTTCATTCAAGGGTGAAACGGACGTTTCTCGGAGTAACCTGTTTCTCACATTAAAAAGCGAAGCATTTAGAAACAGGAAGAATGTGGAGAGCACTGCTGCTTCCCGTGCACAAAGAGATGCCAGGCTGAAGACAGCCTCAGCTCTCTCCTTCTGTCTTTTTAAAATGGCTTCTTTTCCTTAGTGATGGAAATAGTGACCTCGTGTTTGATGTCCTGAGAAGGCTCATCAAATGGGACCCTCCCAATTTCATTCTGGCCCCCCCAGGGTGAGGCGGCTTAGCAGGCCAACACATCATGCACTGACCTCAGGACACCAAGTGGACTCGAGGTCGGTCACTGTCATTTCCCACCCCCGCCCAGACTTCACGAAATGTGCTACTTGGTTATGAAGGGTGTGGCGTCCCCAAATGGCTGTTAAGTTCTGTGCTGTGTCCCCTGAAAGACCATTTTCCCAAATTCTTATGAGTAAGGCCTTGGCCGAGTCGCCCCTTCTCCCCTAACTGTGAACGCTGTAACGACAACGCTCTCTCAGTCTGCTCGCAGGAAAACCCGACGGGCAGGTGAGCTGGGGTCAGCCCCACAGGGAAGCCAGTTGCCACGACCAGGAAGGTAAAAACCAGGGCTCCTGTTTGAGAGGGAGGCTGGGTGACTTGCCCAAGTCACCCAGAGGTTAAGTGATGGGCACGGGATTGGGCCCAAGCTGGTCTGACCAAACCCTTCAGTAGGTTACTCAGAAAAGCTTGTTTTCTATCAATATTTACCCTCTTTCTATTCAAATGATGAAAAGACTAGGGTATTCAGGCTTCCATTCAAGCAAGACCCAAATAGAAGAGTCTTTCCTATAGAAATGAGACCTTCAGGCCTTGTTCGCCAGGACTGGATTATAGCCCCAAAGCCTGCACAGAACCTACCACGTCCTGTGTCCCGGCCTCCGCTGGCCTCTACAGGGTCCTCTCACTCTACCCGCCTCGCTCGGGGGCTCCAGCTGCCCCGACTCCTTTCAGCTCCTGCGATGCTCCTTCCTGCCACGGGGACTTGGCACGTGCTGTGCCCTCTGCTAGAATGCTCTTCCCACTCCTCCACCCAGGGAACCCCCGCTCAGACTTCAGCTCTCTGCTCAAGGCCACTTGTGCGCGGCGGTCTCCGACCACCTGGACTGCAGGCCCCTTCATTCCAAGCTCCTCCAGGCCTGCATCTCTACCTGCAGAACGTGTATCTCAGATGCAGTGTGATTATTTGATGACTGCCTTCCCCCCACAGGCTCTAGGCTCCATGAGAGTAGGGGTGAAGGAAGTTTTTGCCCATAATTGTAGCCCTCATCATGGGACCACCCCAGACAGGTGCTCAGTACCTGGTCTTTAACTGAATGACCAAGCACAAGTCCTCTCATATAATCCTCCCACAAGCCCCACAAGGTAATAATATTATCTCCTTTTATGACTCGAGAGACCCAGGCTCCAAGAGTCAATTAAGTTGCCCAAGGTCCCAGAACTACTTGAATGTGGGACTTTCTCCAAATGCCCCACCCCCAGTGGGACAAGCACACTGGATATTTGGGGTTCCCCCTCCCAATCAGTGCCAGAGCATCTTAAATACAACTCTTATACCCACCCACCCTCTCCTGCAAATAGAAAAATGAAGAAACCCACAAAATCCTCATCAGTGCCAGGGCATCTTAAATTCAACTCCGGTACCCACCCAACCCCTCCTGCAAATAGAAAAACAAAGAAACCCATAAAATCAGTCCATTTCCTTAAGCTCAAGGGAAAAGAAACACTTACCCCGTGTTTCTGAATGGCAACATTGGTGAGATGAACAAACATGTTGTCCAGCTCACTGGTGCTCGGGGTGTATTTTACCGTGCAAAAGCGGCAAAATCCAAGTTTATACCTAAGTGGGAATTCAGATGAATTCAATACTCTGAGGACAAGCGTAAACAAAATATAACACTTTTTTTTCTCTTAAAAGAGCTGCTTTTTGTTTTAAACTTTTTAAACAGCTGCTTTGTTATTTTTTATGGTTCTTTTTACATAATAGCTTTATTAAGATATAATTTACGTGCCATATAACTCATCCACATGAAGTGTACAACTCAACGGTGTTTGGTATATTCAGAGTCGTGCAACCATCACCACAATCAATTTTACATCTGCATCACCCCAGAAAGAAACCCTGCGACCATCAGTAGTCACTTCCCAACCCTGATGCTGGGCAAACACTAATCTACTTTCTGTTTCTACAGTTTTGCCTCTTCTGGATGCGTCATATAAATGGAATTGTACAACATGTGGCCTTCTGTGTCTGGCTTCTTTCTCTGAGTATCTTTGCAAGGGTAAAAGAGTTGCTTTTTGCTTTAAAGATTCACATTCGTGTCAAAGTTACGGCCTTACTCAACATGGATCACATGCCAGGCACTACTTGTACGGGGAGTTCGACCAACCCTTGCAAGGTCTCCGAGGAGTAGGAAGTATCGTGTCAAAGCACGGTCTTTTTTTTTTCTTTTTTTTTGCCACAGCGCGCATTATGCGGGAATCTTAGCTCCCCAACCAGGAATCGAACCCGGGCCCCCCGCAGTGGAAGCCAAGTCCTAACCACTGGACCACCAGGGAATTCCCAAAGCTCAGTCTAAAGAATGGAAACAAAACTCCGGCTCTTACATGTAGCAGCGCAGTGGGCGGTACGTAGACACCAGAACATACAAGCGCAGGTCAAACTTCCTGCCGCCGATTAGTAACGGGTTGTTAATGTACAGAGAGATCACGTAGGCTTCCTTGGTAGACTGAGTCAGGAACCTGGGCGTGTCAAAGTCGAGGTTAGATGCAAAGACCAGAGGTCTCATAGAGAACAGACTTCTGGTTGCCAAAGAGGGGGTCAGGGAGGGATGGATTGGGAGTTTGGGGTTAACAGTTGCAAACTGTTATACATAGGATGGATAAACAACAAGGTCCTCCTGTACAACACAGGGAGATATACTCAAATATCCTGCGATAAACCATAATGGAAAAGAATATGAAAAAGAATTTATATATGTATAACTGAATCACTTTGCTGTACCGCAGAAATGAAAACAGCATTGCAAATCAACTGTACTTCAATAAAATAAATTAAAAAAAAAAAGACCAGAGGTCTTTAGTCGGCTGGTGACAAGCTTGCTGCCTCTCATTAAGTGAGAGGCCAGTTCACGGGGAGAAAACGAGGGTGGGGGGTATCCACAGAGGAACCCCCGGGTGCTGGCATCATGCAGTCAGACTTAAATGCGGGACACAAGGAGGCATCCCTGCCACTCCTGGGAATTCAGGGGAGCCACTGGCCCACCCGGAAAGGATGGCACCAATGGTGGCCTCCAGGCACTTCCCGGCAGTTAAGGACCTCAAAGAGGCAAAGAGTGAGCCTCAGATGAAATCTCCTGGTGTCCTCCGTTCTGAGGGGCACCCAATCCAGAGAGGAGACCTGACCTGATGGTCACTTAGGTCTTCTCTTACACTGACCGCACACACTGCCTGGCACTCGGGTCCATCCCCACCTCGACCCCGTGAGGCTGGTGCTATTTGTGTCCCCAGTTTACCCGGATGAAGAACCTAAGAGTCTATACAACAAAACTTACTCAGGTGGTGAGTGTCAGACAGGGGCTCAAGCCCAGGCACCCAGGTGTTAAGCATGTGCTTCGCCACCTCAGAAGCACCAGGGCTGGACGGGTCTCCCCCCCAGCTTTCAGGACAGAGAGCGGCCAGCGAGGCTCCCTGCTCCTGTGACCTTACGCCAGTTTACCCACCATCCCCAGGTGAGATTCTACGACTGGTGACGCTACAGTGGCCACAGAGCCTTGCCCTGCTGCCACGTGTATACCTGCACAAATGCTGCACACCTGGAAAAGCAAGCGAGGGCCCCCCCCCCACCCGTGGCAAAGCACATGCAACGGGCTCCCCCACTTACGAAGACGTTTTGCTGTCCCGGGACCACTTTTTGATTTGCGAGAGCTTGTTGATCAGAAAGATGCCCTTTCCCTGGGCTTTGCCACAAGGTTTCATGATCCAGGTGCTAGAGGGGCTTTTCCTGAACTCCTCCACGAACAGGTTGTAGTCAGCAGGCAGCATGTAGGTGACGGGGACGAAGTCTGAGGGTAACAGAGAGGGTACAACGGTGAGCCAGCCCGCCGGGGGCCACGGACAGAAAGATGCTGCCACTGCCGCTTCAGGGCCTGTTTCGCTACCTCACGCCCCCACCCAGCATCCCACAGGGCAAGGGCTTCTGCGGTTCAATCCCGGTACGACACAGGCGCACCTCACTTTATTGTGCTACACAGATAATGCGTTTTTTACAAACTGAAGGTTTGTGGCAACCCTGCGTGGAGCAAGTCTATCGGTCGCAGTATTTCAAACTTTTTCATTATTTTTTTTTTCATTATTATTATGTTTGCTATGAAATCAGTGATCTCTAATGTTACTACTGCAAAAAAATTACAACTCACTGAAGGCTCGGATGGTGGTTAACATTTCTAAGCAATAAAGTATTTTTAAATTAAGGTATGTACGGACTTCCCTGGTGGCGCAGTGGTTAAGAAGCCGCCTGCCAATGCAGGGGACACGGGTTCAATCCCTGGTCCGGGAAGATCCCACATGCCACGGAGCAACTAAGCCCGTGCGCCACAACTACCGAGCCTGCGCTCTAGAGCCCGCGAGCCACAACTACTGAGCCCACGTGTCACAACTACTGAAGCCCGCGCGCCTAGAGCCCATGCTCCACAACAAGAGAAGCCACCACAATGAGAGGCCTGAGAACCGCAACAAAAAGTAGCCCCTGCTCGCCGCAACTAGAGAAAGCCCGCGTGCAGCAACAAAGACCCAATGTCGCCAAAAGTATAATTAATTAATTAAGGTATGTACATTGACTTTTTTTAAAGACATAATGCTATTGTACACTTGACAGACTACAGTTTAGTGTGAGGATAACCTTTATATGCAGTGGGAAACCAAAAAACTCATGTGGCTTGCTTTTATTGCGGTATTCGCTTTATTTTAAAACTTCATTCTTTTTATTTGCTTATTTATTTATTTTGGGCCACACCATGCAGTTTGCAGGATCATAGTTCCCTGACCAGGGATCGAACCCGGGCCCCTGGCAGTGGAAGCGTGGAGTCCTAACCACTGGACCACCAGCGAAGTCCCATTGTGGTAATTTGCTTTATTTTGGTGGTCTGGAACTGACCCCACCATACCTCTGAGGTCTGCCTGTAATGAGTTTTCTCTTTTAGCTGTGTGCTAAGTACTTGACAAATCTGTATCATTTAATCCCCACAGTAAACTGTAAGATAGGTATTGTTATCATTCCCATTTATCAGATTAGGGAACGAGGCCCAGAGAGGTCACTTATGTACTTTTCCCCACGTGTGCTAAAGGGATTCTGAAATTACCCAACAGCCCAGCTTTTCTCACCAGATGGGGCAGGGACGCACTGCGCTCCCCAGGCATTGCTGGACACAGTAATGATCCCTCCTGGCAGTCTGTAACTCAGGGAGTGTCCCCCACGCCCATCACCTCCTGTGCACATTCCCAAGGCACTCACACAAACTCAGATTCCAAGTTGAGCCCCCTCCCCCAATTCTGGAGATGCCTGGAATGAAAGAGGTGCCCACAAACACGTTCATCCCTCAAAGCCAACAGTCACCATCTCGCGGTCTTGTGCCACTGGAGAATACTCCACTATCTATTTAAAACGTGAGGCCGGTGGAAAGGACACAAACCCAGGTAGAGGTATTTCCCACTTTCGTCCTTCTCTGCCAAAGGACTCCCTTCCTTCTCCAGCTCTTTCCTGTATCTCTTGATGTTTTTCACCATCAGATCCTTCCGCGTCAGTTCATAGTGGTTCGGGAAATGGTTGACTATTTGATCATCTGAGAGCCGGTAGCCAGTCTCGACACTAAAAACGTTGCGGATGGTTTGCACACTCATCCTGAAAGAGAAGCACAGAAGGGATGTGCAGGACAGAAGCTCAGAATGTGTCCATGTGGAGGCGGGTGTCATTAAAGCCCGGGGACTCCTGACCAGGAAGCACACTCCCTCAGAGCTTTACCTGTCCCCAACCCGGCACTGAGCCAGGTGCCTGGCCCACAGCGGCAGGCTGTGTGTCCGCTGACTGTACCTCAACTATCTGAGGCAGGGGCTGTTTTGACTCTGCCCTGATTGGTTGTACTCTCTGGCACAGAGTAGATGCTCAAAAAATGTTTATCAGTTAATGATAACATTGATTTTGATACCAAACTAATGAAAGTCAGACTCTGAAGTCAGGAAACTCATTGACTCACACCCGAAGTCAGGAAGGACAGGGACCCCCTAAAACCAAAACCCCACGGACTTCCCTGGGGGTCCAGTGGTTAAGAGTCCGTGCTTCAACTGCAAGGGGCGCAGGTTCCATCCCTGGTCAGGAACTAAGATCCCGCATGTCATGTGGCAAACCCAAAAAATTAAAAACAACAAAAAAACAGGGGTTATTTAAGGACCCTGAGTTGGCATGTGATATTCTTGGAGAGACCCCTGACAGGCCAGCTAAACCGCGAAGCCCCCAGTGAAATGAGAGTTGAAAGAGAAATAGATTCCTTCTCATCCTCTAAGAAAGCCAGTCTCCCTGCCACACCTGTCTGACTTCCCTAGCCACCCCCAGAGAAGCAGGAAGGATAGAAGGGCTGGCACCCACAAGGGAGTCCTGGAGTCACAAGACAAAGCAAGGTCCTCTCTGTACTCCCTGCCCCCAACCCGCCCCCTCCCCATAGCACCAACCAGAGGGTTTCTTTTGATTCCATAATCATTAGAACAAAAGGATTAAAAGGATTAAAAAAAACACAAAACACTGTTTATTATGGGAAAGCTCAAACACACGAAGAAGTATAGAGAAAAGTGCAACAGAACCCCGTAATCCAGCTTCAACAGTCACCACGAGGCCAGCCTTGCTTTGCCTGTACCTCACAGCACTGGCTTATTTTGAGGCACTTCCCAGATACCATATCATTTCATCCAAATTATTCCTGTTAGAATCTCTAACAGTTAAGGACTCCTTTTTATATTATATGATATCCTATTTTATACTGTTATCACAACTGAAAAAAAAAAGGAGCGCAGCCAATTCCATTTTTTTTTCTTTCCCTGCACCACGCAGCTCACAGGATCTTAGTTCCCAAACCAGGGATCGAACCTGCGCCCCCCGCAGTGGAAGCGCTGGACCGCCAGGGAAATCCCAGGAGCAGTAATTCCTAAATATCATCAAATATTACTCAGTGTTCAAATCTCCCCAGTTGTCTGATAAATATTTTTTTACAACTTTGGCAAATAAGGGCCAGGCCTTCTGATTAGTTGTTCTCTCTCACACACATCTCTTTAAATCTATACATTCTCCCCCACCCCTCCTTAATTTTTTTCTAGGTAATTTATTTGTTGAAGACACCGGGTATCTGTTCTGTAGGGGTTCTCACAGCTTCCTTATTTATCATGCTCCCCAGGGCCCTGTACTTCCTGTAAGTTGGGAGTCAGACCTAGAGGTCTGATGAGCTGCAGGCCGATGGGGGCAAAGCTGCGTCCCGGGGTGGCATCCAGCCGGAGAGCCTCTCCCTTCAGGATGTCAGTGACTAGTCAGCTGCACTGCCCAATAGAAAATGTGACCCACAGCTGAGTCACATAGTGAATTTTCTAGTAGTCACATTAAAACAAAAGTTAAAGGGGGACTTCCTTAGTGACACAGTGGTTGGGAATCCGCCTGCCAAAGCAGGGGACATGGGTTCGACCCCTGGTCCGGGAAGATCCCACATGCCGTGGAGCAACTAAGCCCATGCGCCACAACTACTGAGCCCGCGTGCCACAACTACTGAAGCCCGCGCACCTAGAGCCTGTGCTCCGCAACAAGAGAAGCCACCACAATGAGAAGCCTGAGCACCGCAACGAAGAGTAGCCCCCGCTTGCCGCAACTAGAGAAAGCCCACGTGCAGCAACGAAGACCCAACGCAGCCAAAAAAAAAAAAAAGTTAAATGAAAGAGGTGAAAGTAATTTTAATGTATCTTATTTAACCTAATATATCCAAAATACCATTTCAACATAAAAATTTGTGATGAGGAATTTTACATTTGTTTCTTCGTACTAAAACGGGAGCGTACATCACACTCCGGCACATGCATCTCTGTCTGGACCAGCCACACTTAAGTGTCCTATTGTCCTGTGGTCAGCGGCCTCCGTCCTGCACAGGCGTAGATCCTTATGCCGTGAGGGGTTGCAAAACAGTGAAATTCTCCTTTTTCATTCCTCCTTCATTTATCGGCAGGAATATTTCTACAAGGAGAAACTTCCCTTCGTCAACAATTTAGGTAACCCATGAATGGTTCGTACAGGGAAGACTGAGTAAGTGTGTGACTCTTTCCCTTTACCAGTTTTCAAAATAGTGAGCTGGTTCCCTACCACCCGCAGACGTGGGATGAGCTGTGTTCTGGGAACCTATCACTGCAAAACGAATCACCCAACGTTAGCTACTTAAGACAACCACCATTTTATGATATCTCGAGGTTTTGTGGGTCAAGAATTTGGGCAGGGCTCAGCAGAGCGCTCTGCCCCACGCAGCACTGAGGTCGCTGGGTGGGATTCAGCCAGCTGGTCTGGGGGCCCCGAGAAGGCTTCTTCCACATCCAGCACCTTGGCAGGCATGGCTGGAAGGTGGGTGCAGCTGCCACTTCTCCAGCACAACGGTCCCGGGACGGTCAGACTTCTCATGTGGCAGCTCAGGGCTCCCGCAGGGGGTTCCCACACAGGAGGAGGAAGCTGCTGGTTTCTTAAGGCCTGTATCACACTGACTGGATCACACTGACTGCATCCCACTGGCCAAAGCAATCACAGAGCCCACCCAAGGTCAGGAGGAGGGGAACGAAGACCCCATCTGCAGAAGGAAGTGGTGTCAAAAACTCTGTGGCCATTTTAATGTGCCACAAATTATGTGGGGCTTTGTTCCATTTCAGGTCTTTTGGGGAATTTTTATGAACTCATAGATTCAAACATGATTCATGAGTTTCAGTCTGCTGTCATTATTCTTATGGAAGCTCTAGGTGTCCCTATTTTGGGCAGAAGGAACTCTGCAAGTTGTCTCCTGAGTTTTATTAACCTGAATCCAGCAGGCCTCGACGACGTCCTCGCTTTCCCTTAAGACAAGCTATTCCGAGCTCACCTTGTACAATTCTTCCTGAGGCCCAGCATCAGGCATTTCTCCAAGGAACAAAGGACGCTTTGTTATAAATAAATGTTCACCTACTGTGTAGCCTGATTGTAAAAAGGGCCCCAATTGTCCACCCCTCAACTCCCATCAGGAGGTAACATATATTTCCCCTTGAACTGGGGCTGACCTAATGCCTTTCTTTGGCCAAAAAGAAGGGCAGAAGTGATGGTGTGCCATTTCTGAGACTAACCCCGAAAGGCCTTGAGAGCTACCACCTCCCTCTTGGGCCCCCGACACCACCACAAGCCCAGGCTAGCCGGTTGGAGGGATGTGAGAGATTTATGGAGAGAAGCCCCTGTCGTCCTAGCCAAGGGCATCCTAGACCAGCCAAGCCTCAGATGACCCACCAGGTGACAGCAGATGTGTGAGTGAGCCCAGGCAGGAACAGTGAAGTTCTGCCAGACCAAAGGAACCGCTCAGCCAAACCCACAAACTCATGTGCGGCAAAAAGCGGTTGTTGTTTCAGGCCCCTAAGTTTGTGGTGTTTGTTACTCACCATCAGTTCGGCAACGGATAACCCATACACCCCCTCCAGGAGAGCCAGTGTTTACCTGTTTCACACTCCTTCTGCTTCCTGCCCACATGCAAGCTGTTTTTGCATAGTTGTTATCAGAATACAAATACAATTTCGTAATATGTTTTTCTTCACACTTACTGTTATTCAGTTTCCCAAACTGCTTTATAATCATCACAATTATTTCAACGGCTGTACCGTAATCCACTTGGTTAATCTATTCACCTTTCCCCAACCAGTTAATGTTTAGTTGTTTCCAATATTCTTCCCTAACCAATTTTTAAGACCCAACAGGACACTTAGCGCTTAAAGCGTGAGCTCTCAAGATATCTCAAATATCCAACCTTATCATATTGTTTAGCTCTTTTCTTCTCTGTCATTCTCTTGTTGGTTAAGAAAAGCTCCAAAACGCTTCTCGGCATGAAGAAGCAAGCATTCAAATCCCCACCCCCCCACCCCCATCCCTGGCACGTGACCAGCTGCCCAGAGAAGCCGAAAGAACGCGCTGAGTTCTGCTGGGCCCCACAGCACTGGGCAGTGGGACACCAAACAGCAAGTACAAAATACTGTCCTGTTCAGCCTTCTTTTCAGAGCTCCCATGAAACAGGGCTCTGGATAAAGGATTTCACTTTACCTTTGAGAAGAAAGAACGTAAACTTGACACTAAACCATACACAGGCACTGAACTACTCCATCAACGCCCTTCCTCTCTGCAGTCCACACTCCTGAAGGGAAATTAGGTTGCAGTTCGTTTGTTTGTTTGTTTATTGGCCATGCTGCCTGGCTTGTGGGATCTTAGTTTCCCAACCAGGGATCGAGCCCAGGCCCTCGGCAGTGAACGCGCAGAGTCCTAACCACTGGACTGCCAGGGAGTTCCCAGGTTGCAGTTTAAAGGGCAGGTGACTTCACTGCTGCCAGGAGCAAAGCTAGGGTCACCTCTCCATCCACCGCTGCAGCTGGAGGCTGGGTGCTGCCTACTCTGTGCCCAGGCCCGGCCAGGCTCCGGGGATGCTGAGATAAGCCAGGCCAGGTCCTCATTCTCCAGGGGTTCACAGTGACACTGGAAGAGGGGACAGGCCGGGAAATCACAAGTCACAGCACTCAGCATTTGCTGCCACGGCACCAGAATAGAGCAGCCTGGGAGGGCGCGAGAGGCAGAGGCGGCTTCCAGGGCAGGTGTGCTGGTGCACAAAGGACAGCGCCTCCCCACACCACCCGCCATGCGCCATGCGCCAGGCACTGCCCCGAGTTCTGTGCTTCACTGCTTCCTTGAAACCTCAAACGGTATTTGCAGAGAGAGACCAAGTCCTCTGCTAACAGCCACACAGACGGCAGCGGAAGAGCCAGGGCTGAAGCCATGCGTGGCTCTGGCTCCAGGGTCTGGACGTGTAACCCCTGGATGCACTGCGTCTCCAAATGGGGGGCTGAGGAGGCATAGAAAGCATAGCACGTACACAGACGGAAAAGAAAGACAGTTTCAGCAGTGGGTCAACAGGGGAAAACGCACAGCCCGCTGCACCAGCGGGGACCAGGGGAGGAGCGGGGAAGAGAAGTGGCTGAGAGAAGCCGAGTAACATCTCTCAAGGTGGCAGCAGGGAGAGTGAGTCCGGGGCGGGGGGATGTACAGGGTGACAAAGGCCCTGCCGACTCCGACGTGTGCCCCCACTGGTCCCCTGCCCCCTCAAAGGTTCACTGCAGTGCTCTGGACCCAGGAGCTGCACAGGGTCGGCGAAGTGTTTGGCTGAGGAACCCAGCAGGGATGTGGAGGCCGCCCCGAGGGAGGGAGCAGACCAGGCCTGGACCAAGGAGGACACAGGACCTCACCCTGAGGAAGTGAGAGGCGAGGAGAGGAGTCTAGGAAGACTCCAGGCTCCTGGCTGGGTGGTACCACCCGGGACTCAGGGCCCACACACTGCTTTTCCAGCCTCATGCATTTCCGCGGTTTCTCAGTCAGTCCAGCCGGCACCCTCTCGGCCTAACGGGAGGGAGGTGAAAGGAAGCACCGAGCTCTCCCCACAGCCCTTCCCCCAATCTCCTCCCCACACCACCCCACAGGATGCTGACCTCCCCAGCGCACCCCGAGGTGCCAGGCAACAGGGCACCATTGTGACCAGCATGAACTAGAGGCAGGCGGGGCTCTGGTTTCTCACCCAAATTCCCACTGCTGTGTAACCACACTCAGCCGTGCTGAGACATCCCGGGACTTCCTGATAACCAGGAGCAGGGGACACTCCACCACGTATACTAACCCAGGGCCTTCTCCCCGCACGCACGAAGGGCCCAGATGAGCGAAGTGTAAGGGGAGGCGGCACGATGGCTTGGAGGCGCCTACACAGGACAGTCCGTGCGGCATGGGATTAACCGCGCTGATAAACGGGCTCTGGAAGACAACCAAACCCTGGTTTATACTTACCAGTAAAAATTCCAGTCCTCGTTTTCTGTCACTTGGACCCATCCTCTCTTTTCAAAGTTATTTATCAGCACCGACTTCTCGATATCAGTGACCCATTTCACTTTTCCTGCCATAATCCTGGAAGAGATCACCTTGTCGGAGCCATGAAACTTAACAACTCACGTCCCTCCGCCCAAAGGAGTCCTCTACACGCGGCGAGCAGACGTCCCCCACCCCCAGCTCAGTCCTCCCCAGTGGCTCTCAGCCAGGGCAGGTCACCCCCGGGGGACATCTGGCAACGCCTGCAGCACTTCGCTTGCCAGGACTGGGGGTGAGGTATGCTTCTGGCATCTGGAAGCAGAGGTAGGGATCCTGCTCAACGCCCTCCGACGTACAGTATGCCCCACGCCAGCCCCCACCAACAAAGCATCCAGCCCCAAAGACCAGTTGTGCTGAGACTGAGAATCCTGGTTAAGTGGGAAATAACGGCAACACACGCCGAATAGCAGCTGTGACTGGAGCCACAAGGACAGGCACGAGGACAGGCACCACTGTGAGAGCGGAGACAGCTGGGAAGGCTGCCCTGAGCAGGGACCCTGGAGCTGACTTCTGATGGGTGGGTGGGAGTACTCACCCCAGTCTGGGCACCCCCCGTCCCCTCAAGTTCTGCCTATCTCCCTGCTGCTTCCGGATTCGCTACACCAATTCACTCTCTTTAACTGTGGGTGATCTTTTTTAATATTTATCTCTTTGTTTATTTATTTTAGCTGCATCGGGTCTCAGTTGTGGCACGCGGGATCTTTTTAGCTGCGGCATGTATGTGGGATCTAGTTCCCCGACCAGGGATCAATCCCGGGCCCCCTGCTTTGGGAGCACGGAGTCTTAGCCACTGGACCACCAGGGAAGTCCCTAACTGTGGGTGATATTGTTTGTCTGACCACATCGATCCCGGTGAACAAGCAACGTGGCTCTCACTGTACTTAAAATACGCAGCCCCCTGGCCCTCACCTGCTTTTCCAGGTGCATCTTGTGCCACCTTCTCCCTCACCCGCTGTTCCTGCCACATTGGACTTCTCTGCCCACCTCCTCTTCTACCTCAGGGCCTTGGCACATGCTTTGCCTGCAGCACTCCGCCCTGCTCTGCCTGGCCAAGCTACCGCCCACCAGTCTGCCAGCATAAGTGAATGTCACTTCCTCCACAAAGCCTCTCTGACTCTCCAGACCAGCTATGCGGCCCCTTGGCACCCTGCAGTTCTGTCCTTGCTACAGGGCAGGAGCTGGCTTTCTTTGTCACTGCTTTGCACCCAGGGCCTGGCACCGTGCCTGGCATGCAGCAAATGATCACTTCAGAGAGAATGAGTGACTGTGGTCACAGGCCTGTCAGTACCTCCATGTGACTTTGAGAAAGTTTCTGGACTTGTTTCCTCCTTTGAATTCTCATTTTCAAACTGCTGGGGCAGCCCAGGATTCCAGGCTCCCACCCCAGCGCTGACCACAGAAGGCTGCATTTGTTACACTTCTGTGTACCTCTTCACAGAAGGTGAAGGGCTTTCAGGAAGAAGGGCTTCTGTGAAAAACTGGGCTTGAAAGCCAGGGGACCTGATGAGCCTCGAGGGCCTTTTATGAAACGAGGCACCTCCTCCATGGACTTGTAATAGCTTCACATTTGGGCAACTTAACCGGGCAGAAAAGGCATGGGACGTAGAGATGGGGACCCAGGTATGTGTTGCTTGGGAGAGGAAAAGAGAAGACACTCTCATGATAGAATCCACCAGGCGGAGCTCGGGGTGCTTCCACCCAGCATCAGCCCACTCCCTCCTCGTGTTGCCCAGCAAGGCGGGTAGTATCATCGAGGCGGGACTGTGGTCAAGCATAGGTCCCGGAGCTTGGGTTTGAGGCCCAGCTCCACCACTCACTAGCTGTGTGACTTTGGGCAAGTTACTTAACCTCTCCGAACTTGTTTCCCCCTCTGTAAAATGGGGATAACAACAGTATCTATCCATGTCATAGGTTGGAGTGAGAAGTAAATGCGTGAACACATGTAAAGCACCGAGAACGGTGCCTGGCACGTAAGGAAGCAACTCATACGATTGTCATTATCCCCGGTTTTCAGATGAGGAAGCTGAGGCTCAAAGGTTAAGAGCCTGTGTAAGAACAGACCAAAGGGACTGATGGTGGCTTGAGCCAAACCTAGCGTGACCCTACTCTAAACCTCTTTCCACACAGCCCAGCCCTTCCCTCTGTGAACTTGGCCTTCATCAGGATGATGACAACGCCCACAGGGTCAAAGTGAGGAATAAATGGACCGCTCTCTGCAAGCTCTAAGTGCCACATGACAGCCACATAAGGCTGCCAACTGATCCGTCATGACCCACGTGCAGGTCAGCAGCCACCACACGGAAATGATGGCAGAAGCACCACAGAAGCTGAGTCCCCGTGTGCCGGTAACTCATGTCTGTACCGGAGCAAACCCCGCACGCCTCACACCCTCTTGCACTGTCCAGGCTGACTGCTGAGGGGAGTTTACTTTTTCACCACTGGTGATTTGCACATACTGCGTTTGTTACAAATTGAAGTTTTGTGGCAACCTTGCATCGAGCAAGTCTGTCGGCACCATTTTTCCAACAGTATTTGCTCACTTCATGTCTCCGTGTCACAATATTCTTGTGATATTTCACACTTTTCCATTATTATATATGTGCTACGGTGATCTGTGATCTTTGGTGTTACTACTATAGCTCGCTGAAGGCGCAGGTGATGGCCACCATTTTTTAGCAATAAAGTATTTAGTTAAGGCAAGTACCTCTTTTAGACAAGTTGCCAACGCCCAATACCGTCTGCAGGACAGTGTAAAGATAACTTTTAAATCCAGTGGGAAACCAAAAAACTCATGTGACTTGCCTTCTTGCGATAATTCGCTTCACTGCGGTGGTCTGGACTGGAATCTGCAGTTATCTCTGAGGTCGGCCTGTATTTGATTTCAGTCTAAACAGCCCTGCATCCCTGACCAATCCTGCTCGTACTCTGCCCCCTAGAGTCCAACTGCAGACACAGGATTTCAGTGAGAATCACCCCCAAGCCAGGTAGCACCGACACCACAACCCACACCCTGCACTTCAAGCGCCAGTCTCACTGGGCGACCTCACTCCCGCCACAGCTCCCACCTGGAGATGACGCAGAAGTAAAAGCAACAACACAGAACAATGATGAAGGCCGTACTTTATACGTGTCCTGCGCTTCAGTCATAAAATAGTCTGAAAATGCTTCCAAGGGTAAACTCCTAAACCCAATCGGGCCGATGGGGCAAATATTCTCACCTTCACTTTACTGAGCAGGAAATGGAGCCTCCGAGAAAGGTAGGTTTCCTCTCGGCCCCCTGCACCCTCCACCTGCTGTGTGGACAAGTGGTCACCAAGGAAAACATCTCAGCCCCAACCTACCATAGGTACTTATGGAGCCACCGGGAACATTGAATTTCTCTTCAGTTTCACCAAATTTTGACTCGGATTCTTACCTAAAATAAAATACACAAATGATTGGCACAAAAACAGACATATGGATCAATGGAATAGAATAGAGAGCCCAGGGACTTCCCTGGTGGCGCAGTGATTAAGAATCTGCCTGCCAGTGCAGGGGACGCGGGTTTGAGCCCTGATCCGGGAAGAGCCCACATGCCGCGGAGCAACTAAGCCCGTGCGCCGCAACTACTGAGCCTGCGCTCTAAAGCCCGCGAGCCACTACTTAAGCCCGTGTGCCTAGAGCCCGTGCTTCGCAACAAGAGAAGCCACTGTAGTGAGAAGCCTGCGCACCACAACGAAGAGCAGCCCCCGCTCACCACAACTAGAGAAAAGCCCGTGCGCAGCAACGAAGACCCAACGCAGCCAAAAATTTAAAAATAATAAATGTATTAAAAAAAAAAGATTAGAGAGCCCAGAAATAAACCCACAGACATACGGTCAATTAATCTTTGACAAAGGAGGCAAGGATATACAATGCAGAAGACAGTCTCTTCAGCAAGTGGTGTTGAGAAAGCTGGACAGCCTCATGAAAATCACTGAAGTTAGAACACACCCTCACACCACACACAAAAATAAACTCAAAATGGCTTAAAGACTTAACTATGAGACATGACACCAAAAAACTCCTAGAAGAGAACATAGGCAAAACATTCTCTGACATAAATTGTACCAGTTTTCTTAGGTCAGTCTCCCAAGGCAATAGAAATAAAAGCAAGAATAAACAGATGGGACCTAATCAAACTTATAAGCTTTTGCACAGCAAAGGAAACCACAAACAAAATGAAAAGACAACCTATGGACTGGGAGAAAATGTTTGCAAATGATGCAACTGACAAATGCTTAATTTCCAAAATATACAAAGAGCTCATACAAGTCAATAACAAAAAAAAAAACCCAATCTAAAAATGGGCAGAAGACCTAAATAGACATTTCCCCAAAGAAGACATGCAGATGGCCAACAGGCACAAGAAAAGATGCTCATCATTGCTAATTACTAGAGAAATGCAAATCAAAACTACAATGAGGTAACACCTCACACCAGTCAGAATGGCCATCAAAAAGTCTACAAATAACAAACGCTGGAGAGGGTGTGGAGAAAAGGGAACCCTCATACACTGTCGGTGGGAATGTAAATTGGTGCAGCCACTATGGAAAACAGTATGGCGGTTCCTCAAAAAACTAAAAACAGAGTTGCCATATGATCCTGCAATCCCACTCCTGGAGAAAACTAATATAATTTGAAAAGACACATGCACCCCAATGTTCATAGCAGTACTATTTACAATAGCCAAGACATGGAAACAACTTAAATATCTATCAACAGATAAATGGATAAGGAAGATGTGGTATGTATATACAACAGAATATTACTCAGCCATAAAGAAGAATGAAATAATGCCATTTGAAGCAGCATGGACGGACATAGAGATTATTATACTAAGCAAAGTAAGTCAGAAAGAGAAAGACAAATATCATATGATATCACTTATATGTGGAATCTAAAATATGACACAAATGAACATATCTATGAAACAGAAACAGACTCACAGACATAGAGAACAGACTTGTGGTTGCCAAGGGAGACGGGGTAGGGTAGGGAAGGATTGGGAGTTTGGGATTAGCAGATGCAAACTACTATATATAGAATGGATAAACAACAAGGTCCTACTGTATAGCACAGGGAACTAAATATATTCAATATCCTGTGATAAACCATACTGGAAATAAATATGAAAAAGAATATATGCACATATAACTGAAACACTGCTATACAGAAGAATTTAACACAACGTCGTAAATCAACTATACTTCAATAAAATTTTTTTAAAATTAGGGGAAAAAAAAGTTAGGGGAACTTCCCTGGTGGTCCAGTGGTTAAGAATCCACCTTCCAAGGCAGAAGATGCAGGTTCGATCCCTGGTCAGGGAACTAAGATCCACATGCCGCAGGGCAACTAAGCCCGTGCACTGCAACTACTGAGCTCGCGCGCCTCAACTAGAGAACCCATGTGCCGCAAACTACAGAGCCCATGCGCCGCAAAGAAGAGCCCACGTGCTACAACTAAGACCCAATGCAGCCAAAAATAAATTAAAAAGAAAAAAAAATTAGGGATTTCCCTGGCAGTCCAGTGGTTAAGACTCCACGCTTCCAAGGCAGGGGGCGCAGGTTTGACCCCTGGTTGGGGAACTAAGATCCCACATGCCATGCAGCCAAAATATTAAAAATGAGAAAAAACATTAATACACAGAGAAATGTACACAGCACAAGATCAAGAGGTGTTCTAACAGTTTATGAATACAGCCAAATGGTAACTAACCAGAACATTCGGTGGATGGCGTCTTCTGTTTAAGTGCCCAACGGAGGATGCCTTGGGTTCCTCTCTTGTCATGATAAGTACTTCTGAATTAATTACTTATTGGCTCCCGCTGACCTTCCCAAGCTGCCAGGCCACCCCTTCACTTCACGCAGCCCTTGCTCTGGCTGAATGCACCCCCCGCTGCTGCTCCGGGCTCACGTGCTCGCCCGCGATCCTGTGCCCGCGCTGTCCCTCCATCCTAACGCCTCTCTCCACCGCTCTTTATCCAGCTCCACGCGGGGCACAGTTCAAAGGCCACTTCCCTCAGGGGGCCATTCTCATCGCCTTCACTGGAATTAGTGTTTCCCTCCTCGGGACCCCCTACAGACCCTTCCTGCCATCCTTGCTGGCACTCAGAACTTCCCAACTTGCATTTCAGTTCTTTATGTACATTCCTTCCATAAATGTGTGAGGCGAGGGACTCTCGTAGTCACCTGATTCCCTCTCAACCCACTGATTCTAGATTAAAAGGGGAGTATCTGAAGCGAACCCTACAGTCCATTTGCCCGACCCCATTATCTCCAGCCCTTCAGCACATGAGACGCAAAAAATGACTCCTTGCTGTGTGAGTGACTGATGGACAAGTCCTCAAGGCTGGGTCCTTGGAACCTGACTCATTGCTTCCCTGGAAATGATATGGGTTGAACTGTGTCCCTGAAAAGATACATTGAAGTCCTAACCCGGGTACCTGTAAACATGACCTTATTTGGTCAAAGTATGGTCTTTGCAGTTACAATGAGGTCATTCGGGTCAGCCTTAATCCAATGACAGGTACTCTTATGAGATGGAAAGTTGGACACAGACACATAGGCAGGGAACGCCTTGTGAAGACACAAGAACGGACAGACAGACAGAGGGAAGGCAGCCATGTGCAGATGGAGGCAGAGATCAGAGGTAATGCTGCAACAAGCCAAGAAATGCCTGGGGCTCCCAGAAACTGGAAGCCACAAGGAACCCTCCCCTAGAATCTTCAGAGAGAGCACGGCTCTGACAACACCTTGATTTCAGGCTTCTGGCCTCACTGCGCCACCCAGTTTGGGGCACTTTGATACCGCAGACCTAGGAAACTAATACAAGAGACAGCCATCCTAAACACTAGGGAAAAACGAAGAATAAGAAATGTACACCCATAAGGAGGTTTACGTATATATATTTGGGTAACAGAGCACAGTAAAATGCTGAGCAAGAAGACAAGAGAGTCATTTACGGTTAAAAAAGGAAAAGATGAAGGAAGGCCCCCTCTCCTTTAAAAGAACCTCTTTTCGGAAGTGCACCAAATCAATGTGGAAACCGCCACTGAGAGCAGATGAAAAGGCAGCCTTGGGAAGAGCCAAAGGAGGGAGGGCAGTTCGCTCCACACCCGAGGCTTAGAGACCCAGCTCGCTTAGAGACGCGTCTGAGCCCTGGAGCCGCCGCTGTGGATCCTGGCAAGTCCTCCCCGGGCCTCAGCCTCCCCAGTGAAATAAACGGGAAAGAACTGACTCACTCAGTTACAAAGCAGAAAATACCACACCATTGTAAAGCAATTAGACTCCAATAAAAATGTTAAAAAAAAAAAAAAAAAGTGACAGCTCCTGGGCGGTGCTGCTGGGATTACTGCAAGGTCAGGTGGGCGTGGACCTGGCACACAGCAGGTTCTCCAAACCGTCAACTGGGTTTGAAACCAGTGCATCAGGCAGAAAGAGCTTCACCCTGAAGCTGCCCCCCCCCACCCCGACTTCGGCTCCGCACGCGCCTCCTTTCCAGCTCCTCCTCCCGGAGGGCTTGCCAGGCCCCGCCCTCACACAGTAAGTGAGTACGTATTTCTATCATCCCTGAAACAACAGCTACCACTCCCTGAACACCAGGATGCATCAGGCCCCGGGCTGGGTGGTGTGTGTGTAGATCCTTCTCTACTGGGTACATGGTTACGGCTCACCTGAGGCCGGCAGGCAGGTACTCTCCCCACTTACAGACGGGAATGTGGGGCTTGGAAAGCAAGAGGCAGAGCAGAGACTGCTGCCGAGGCAACCCGCACAGTCTCCCTCCCACACGGGGTGTCAACCGTCATTACACGCATCCCCCTTGTCAGGCGTCATCGACCCCACAGGGCAGGGGGTGGGTCCCCCAGCACCCAGCCAGGGCCAGGCACAATGAGGGGGCTCAGGTACCACCCGTAGAACAGACTAAGGAACCAGCTGGCCAATCCCCACATTACGGAAGCCAGGGCTGACGCCTTCCCAACCCTAGGAAATACTAAGCCTTATCTATTTATCAGGTAAATAGATAAATACCTGATGTCAGATTGTTTTCCTGTGGCTTCCTCCTAAAATAGAAAAGAAAAAAAAAAGTGGAATTAGCCGTATTATGTGACGAACTTGACACGTTACCTCTCTACTGGTTCATATGAACTGACACCTCAGAATTTTAAGCCACAGGGTCAGCTACTTTCAAACTGAGCATGATAAAAACCTAATCAGGAAAAGCAGAGAGTGACGTGCTGGTCCTCATGCTGCCCACAGCTTGAAGCCAGAGTAGGCTGTCACTGCCTCAGGCATGTCAGCCTCGGAAAGCCATCCTAAAACCAGGCAGTGGCTGGTTACTTCCAGAACACCGTGGGTCCCACTCCTGGGGCAAGTGGGCAGGATCTTCACAAGCTTGAGAACAGGTTTCCGCCGGGA
This sequence comes from Phocoena sinus, assembly GCF_008692025.1. Classification (NCBI taxonomy): domain Eukaryota; kingdom Metazoa; phylum Chordata; class Mammalia; order Artiodactyla; family Phocoenidae; genus Phocoena; species Phocoena sinus. The sequence goes on along the minus strand of NC_045772.1, from coordinate 6,229,207 downwards.
CATCCCTGGGCATCCGGGCCACCGATAGTGTAGTTTCTCATCCATCCACTGGGCACCGACAGCCACTCCGTGCCAGGCGGGTGACGGGAGACGGAAAGCCACCCGGGGCCAGGTGCTCCTGGACAGTCCTGATCCAGCTAAGGCAAGAGACGCGTTCAACCAGCGGCAGCCCCGGCGGCAAAGTGCTTTAACGACCTAACAAAATCCAACCTCAGTCCTGGGGAGGAAGTAACCATCAGTCCAGTCCAGCAGCAAATCATGCCCACTCCACCCCCAGAAAATTCCGGATCCGTCTGTGCCTCTCCCCAGCATCCCCACAACCCAGGCCACAGCTGGCTTCCTTGGCCCCATTCTCACCCCGCGGCAACACGTTCCCCACCCAGCGGCAGCCCAATCTTTTCAGACACAAAGCAGGTCTCGTCACTCCTCTCACAAGCCTGCAGCGGCTTCCCACTGCACTGAGAACAAACCTAGCAGCCCACCCATGGCCTGCAAGGCTGGCCCAGCGGGACCCGGGACCCCCATGCCTCTCGGGCCTCGTTTCCCAGCGCCCTTCCCACCTGTCTTCCCTCAGGCGCCAGCCTCTGTCAGCTCCCCACACCCGCCAAGCGGCATCCAGTCTTAAGGCTTTGCTCTTCCCCCACACCTGGCCCTTTCTCCAAGGTCAGCTCCTCAGACGGGGCTTCCCAATCTCAATCCTCCCCCTTTACAGAGCTGTCACTTTACTTCTCCGTGGTGCTCACGTTGTACACAGTTGCTGAGTCGGCGCCAGCTCAAAGCATGGTCCGCGGACCGGCAGCACCCGCATCACACCTGGAGCTCGTTAGAAATACAAACCTTCCAGCTCCCCCCGTGCACACACAAGGGTGCACACATCCAGACTCTTCGGGAGCGGGGCCCAGGAATCTGCGTCTTAACAAGCTCTCAGGCGATTCTTATGCAAGTGCAAGTTTGAAAAGACCTGGCCTATGAGACTTCCCTGGTGGTCCAGTGGGTAAGACTCCATGCTCCCAGTGCAGGGGGCCCGGGTTCGATCCCTGGTCAGGGAACTAGATCCCGCATGCCTGCCACAACTAAGAGGTCCATATGCTGCAACAAAGATCCCGTGTGCTGCATGCAACGAAGACCTGGTGCAGCCAAAAATAAATAAATAATTTAATTTAATTTAATTTTTTAAAAAAGGGACTTCCCTGGTGGTGCAGTGGTTAAGAATCCGCCTGCCAATGCAGAGGACACGGGTTCGATCCCTGGTCCAGGAAGATCCCACATGCCGCGGAGCAACCAAGCCCGCGCGCCACGGCTACTGAGCCTGCGCTCTAGAGCCCGCGAGCCACAACTATGGAGCCATGCGCCACAGCTACTGAAGCCCGCATGCCTAGAGCCGGTGCTCCGCAACAAGAGAAGCCACCGCGATGAGAAGCCCGCGCACCTCAATGAAGAGTAGCCCCCGCTCGCTGCAACTAGAGAAAGCCTGTGCACAGCAACAAAGACCCAACGCAGCCAAAAATTAATTAATTAATTAATTAATTTAAAAAAGAAAAGACCTGGTCTAGTTCATGTATTTGGCTCCTTGGTGACTGTCTGTCTGACACAGATACGTCACATTGTGAGCAGCAGTGCTGTGCCACGTTATCTCCTGCTGAATCCTCAGCACCCAGAACAGTGTCTAGCAATAGCAGGCTCTCAACCAATACGTGACGAATTAACAAAAATAAAGACGTGAATTCCCTCCACACACACAGTCAAACAAGCACTGTTTGTGCCAAGCAGTGATGTAGGCGCAGCCCAGCCCTACAGGGCCTGTAAGTCCCAAGGGGGAGACCCAGGAAACCATCACCCATAAACACTTCCACAGCTTTACCCTGGTGAGAAATAGGAGGCCGGGAGTTTAGCTGATTTCCGCCGAGCGAGGGAACATCTTGGGAAATCTCTGTGCCTACAACCCCAGGAGGACAGAGCTCTGCCAAGAGGCCTTTTACCTCCTGGAGTTATGACTACTCCCAGACAAAAGTTAGAACAACCTCTGAGGAGAAACAGTGGAGGGCGGGGGACTCACCCTCATGGGAGTCACTTCACTCTTCTGGGTCCAGCCATCGGAAAATGGGAGCAGTCTCTAACCTCATCCCCCTACCCCAGACACTTTGATCACTATCAGTTTCAATAAAGTCCCAGCTGGGCTTCCCTCGTGGCGCAGTGGTTGAGAGTCCGCCTGCCGATGCAGGGTACACGGGTTCGTGCCCTGGTCTGGGCAGATCCCACATGCCGCGGAGCGGCTGGGCCCGTGAGCCATGGCCGCTGAGCCTGCGCGTCCAGAGCCTGTGCTACGCAACGGGAGAGGCCACAGCGGTGAGAGGCCCGCGTACCGCAAAAAAAGAAAAAATAAGTCCCAGCTAGGCCAGGATCCTAGGACAGTGCATTCTTTTCCAGCTAGTTAAGTCTTTTTTGAAAAGGCAAAAAAGAGCCATCTTTAAATAAAGTAACAATATAAATGACTTCACATCAGTGCCGTGCAGCATTAGGTCGCAGCTGTGTTACCCTGCCAGTCTCCTCACCCCCATGCTCCACGTACCTGTTTACCAGTGCCTGTAACTCCCTGAGTGCAGGGCAGGGCCAATCTTTTTGTACTGCCACAACCCAGCACCCAAATGTGCTCATTAAATATTTCCTGAACAAAGAACCGCTTTGCAAACAAACCTCCAAACGGCTTACAACGACCAGATACTTTTAGGTCTAGAATGAATCCCCTGTAATGCCACAGCTACTCTAGGGGTGTATGACTACCACCACCCCACCCCCTCTAATGATGGGGAAACAGTCCCCCAGAGAGAGGTGAGCAGGGCGGGGAACACTTATCTCCTGTCTCCTGTCCAGAGCTCTAGCGACAGGTACACCGCGCCCTGCAAGATGCCAATAGGAACAATACAGATTGCAAATGAATGAAAAAGCCTAGGAACAATGAAATTCTGGGATAACCAATAATAAGAAGAATGCAATTACAAGGATCGAGCGGCACAAGTTAAGTCATAGGAACTCGGAGGAGGAAGAGGGGCACAGTGGTCAGCGCAGGCTTCCCGGGGAACACGAGTCCAGCGAGCAGCATCTAAACCGCACCTTCGCGGCCCCGTAGACCAGGGCCCACAATCGTTCGCGCATGCGCACTCGCCCACCCGGCACGGCCACACCCTCGGTCCCCGGAGGCGGCGGCCTCGGCGGCGGGGCCTCACCTGTGGGCGCACAGCGCGGAGGAGCGCCCAGAAACGCGCAGCACGGCGGCCCCGCGCCGCAGCCCGGCCCCGCCTCCAACCCCACTCGGCGCTCAGAGGAGGACGCGGACCGCTACCCAGCGCGGACCGGCTCTACTTCCGGGGCGGTGCCCTGGCAACCGAAGACGAGGCCTTGCCAGCGCCGCGACTGATTCCGGGGTCAGACTTTCCCTGTCGGTCTCTACACCGCTATGCGGGTGGCCTGCTACGCCTGGCGCTGAGATCCTACGAGGAGTCATGCGTCCACCCCCGGGAGCCTTGCAACCTTCAGGACCCAGAAATGAGGTTGCGAGGGGTCGGGATCGAGCCTGATAGTGGGAGGTAGAGCAGTATGATGCCTGGGGCCCTGGGTCCAGTCGGCTCTTTATCCCCTCTGCTGCTCAGCTTCAGTATCTGTAAAACTAGGACTGTTCATAGCACCTCCCTAGTGCTATTGTTGTAAGGATAACAAGTTGTGCTCAGCAACCAGTAATCAATAAATGGCCTACTCAAAGGTAACCTCATTGATGAAGTGTTCCCTGAAAGTGGGACAGGTTTAGGTCCTCAAACTAGATTTTTAAAACGCCTTCTGTTAGGAAGAGGCGGCCTAGCCTAGTGAGAAATTTAAAACTGAAGCCAGGGGAATTCCCTGGCGGTCCAGTGGTTAGGACTCCGCGGTTTCACTGCCGAGGGCGCGGGTTCAGTCGCTGGTTGGGGAATTAAGATGCCACAAGCCGCGCACGCGTGGCCAAAAAACCCAGAAAAACAAGCCAGGCCTAGATTGAATCCTCACTTCAAAATCTACTAGCTTTCTGGCTTTTGGCAGGTCACCGTCACTTCTCTTGCCACAGTTTCTTGTCTGTAAATGGAACAGCAGCACCTATATTGAAGAGTTGTTGGGAAGATTATTTAAAAAAAAAAAGGCACAAATACTTGTTGAATTAATACAAAATAAAAGAGCATGTACCCCAGACATCTGTCAGCCATGAAAATGTACTTGAAGGCAGCAGAAAAGAAGAGACACAGAATTTACATTCCTGCTCTGTTACATTCTAGGTGTCTGGGCATGGGAAAATCCCAGCCTTTTTTTTTTTTTTTAATAAATTTATTTATTTATTTACTTATGGCTGCATTTGGTTTTTGTTACTGTGCGTGGGCCTTCTCCAGTTGCAGTGAGCGGGGGCCCTCTTCACTGCAGTGCATGGGCTTATCACTGCGATGGCTTCCCCTGTCATTGCAGAGCACGGGCTCCAGGCGCGTGGGCCTCAGTAGTTGTAGCACATGGGCTCAGAAGTTGTGGCGCACAGGCCCAGCTACTCTGCGGCATGTGGGATCCTCCGGACTGGGGCTCGAACCCACATCCCATGCATTGGCAGGCGGATTCCTAACCACTGTGCCACCAGGGAAGCCTCTAGCCTCTTAATTACATTTTTTTCATGGAGAAATGGGAATAATGATCTCCATCTCTCAAGGGTGCAAAAGTGTTTAAATTCCTAGGTGAATAGCACCTAGGAAGATGTTTAACATGTCTTACCATGTCCTGCCCCTGTGCAGAGTACATGCCACTCCAAACAGCATCACTAGCAGCCAAAATACCAAAAGGCTTAGGTGCAGGCAGTGGGAGGAGACCAACAGCACAAGAGCAAATAGTAGGAAAAGTTCTAGCCAATGTGAAGAATTAACTGGGAGCTAGGTGGTCCCAGGAGAAAGACAGGAAACTAAGAATCTCAATGCTAATCTAATCATGTAAATCTAGTTAAAAAGTCTTTAAGGGGCTTCCCTGGTGGCGCAGTGGTTGGGAGTCCGCCTGCCGATGCAGGGGACACGGATTCGTGCCCCGGTCCGGGAAGATCCCACATGCCGTGGAGCGGCTGCGCCTGTGAGCCATGGCCGCTGAGTCTGCGCTCCGCGACGGGAGGGGCCACAGCAGTGAGAGGCCTGCGTACCGCAAAAAAAAAAAAAAAAAAAAGTCTTTAAGGACTTTCCATTGCCATCAAGGTAACATCCAGACTCCTTAATATGTTATTAGTTTTAATGTAGTTACAATCTGTTGGGGCTTCCCTGGTGGCACAGTGGTTGAGAGTCCGCCTGTCAATGCAGGGGACACGGGTTCATGCCCCGGTCCGGGAAGATCCCACATGCTGCCGAGCGGCTTGGCCCGTGAGCCATGGCTGCTGAGCCTGCGCTTCCGGAGCCTGTGCTCCGCAACGAGAGAAGCCACAACAGTGAGAGGCCCGCATACCGCAAAAAAAAAAAAATCTGTTAACCTTTTTCCTGTATAGTATCTCAGTTTCCTGTTGGGCCTAGAAAGATCCATCTTCACAAGTTGTAAAAACATAACTCATAAGAGGCCAAAAATACAATCAACTAAGTTAAATGATAAACTGAAAATGTGTCCATCATCTGACAAAGCATTAGTTAATATCCACAATATACAAAGAGTTTGCACAAATCAATAAGAAAAAAATACAAAAATTGGCAGAAGTGATGGAACCACAAATTCCAGAGCAGAAGGATAAAGAAAGATGGTAAGTAAAAATATGAAAATATGCCCAATTCACTAAAAATTAAGGATATTAAAATGTTTAATGAGGTATTTTTTACTGACAAAATTGGCAAAAATTTAAGATATAGTTACAACTAATGTTAGAAAGGATATGGGAAAAAGCACTCACATCCACTACTAATAGAAGTGAATATTAGCATAGCTTTTAGAAGGCTGGCAATTTGGCAATATTCATCAGACTTTTAATACATGTTTAATTATATACTCTTTTTTTTTTGCATTACGCGGGCCTCTCACTGTTGTGGCCTCTCCCGTTGCAGAGCACAGGCTCCGGAAGCGCAGGCTCAGCGGCCATGGCTCACGGGCCCAGCCGCTCCTTGGCATGTGGGATCTTCCCAGACCGGGGCACGAACCCGTGTCCCCTGCATCGGCAAGCGGACTCTCAACCACTGCGCCAACAGGGAAGCCCTAATTGTATACTCTTTAACCTATAAATCCCAGTGTTAGGAGTTTATTCTATAGAAATTCTCTCACAGGTAAACAAAGATATGTGTACAATAGCATTTAAAGCAGTATCATTTCTCATAATCAAAAATTGGGGGCTTCCCTGGTGGCGCACGGGCTTCCCTGGTGGCGCAGTGGCTGAGAGTCCGCCTGCCGAGGCAGGGGACACGGGTTCGTGCCCCGGTCCAGGAAGATCCCACATGCCGCGGAGCGGCTGGGCCCATGAGCCATGGCCGCTGAGCCTGCGCGTCCGGAGCCTGTGCTCCACAACGGGAGAGGCCTCAACAGTGAGAGGCCCGCGTACCACAAAAAAAAGAAAAAAAAAAAATTGGAAAAAATATAAATGTTTTTTAGCAGAAGTCGTATTGGCTAAATTAAAGTTCATCAATTTAATGAAATAGTATTTACCTATTAAAGGGATAAAGTGGATCTACGTGTGCTGACCTGGAAACATATACATAATATATTAAATGAAAAGTGAAAATTACACAACTTTGTACAGTATGATTTTAGAAATCATTAATATGTATATGCATTATATATAAGAGGCATAAAAAAAGCTTGAAAAAAGATATGCAGTTACTGTTAAGAGTCATTCTCTTCAGGAGTTGGAATAGAAAGTACTTTCTCTTCTTATAGCCTATATTTTTTATTGTCTGAATTTTTTAGTAGCACAAAAGTATTATTTTTAAATTTTTTAAAGCTTCAATAAAATAAAGTTAAAAAACAAACTTTTGGGACTTCCATGGTGGTCAGTGGTTAAGAATCCGCCTTCCAATGCAGGGGATGCAGGTTCAATCCCCGGTCGGGGAACTAAGATGCTGAGGGGCAACTAAGCCTGTGCACCACAACTAGTGAGCCCACATGCTCTGGAGCCCATGCACCACAACTTCATTGTGTTGCAATGAAGAGTCCACCTGCCGCAACTAAAATAAAAATAAAAAATAAATTAATAAATAATAAAAATAAATATTTTTAAAAATTAAAAAAATAAAATAAAAACCAAACTTTTTTCCATTTTGAAACAGCGGACTGAACATCTTTTCACACCCCAAAATCTCACTGAAATGGCAGAAGAAATAGAAAAATACAATAGAAAATTAACTATCCAGGAATCTGAATACCAAAAACATGCAAATAAAGGAATTTCTCTAAAAGGTTTTGTTTTAAGATCATCTGTTTCTGGGAACTCCCTGGTGGTCCAGTGGTTAGGACTCGGCGCTTTCACTGCTGGGGCCGGGTTTCCATCCCTGGTTGGGGAGCTAAGATCCCGCAAGCCCTGAGGCACGGCCAAAAAAAAAAATCATCTGTTCCGAAATCATGCCTTTGTGGCTATTGAGGATCCGTTTGCCATTCTGCGTTATCACTGGTGTTCTTAGCTCCACCAGGCAGGCAAGAGGGATTGCCCATATGGGGCACTCCCATCTTCCTCACATGGGCAGAAGGACTCAGGCACAAGGGGAGATGTCACCTTGGGGTATCACAGCACAAGTTATGGCAGATCCCAGTTTATACATTTTGAAGGATAACCATTGTATAAAGTACTGAACTGCAATTGTTGGTCGTTAAATTCTTTTCAAAGACACATCTCCCTTTTGGTGTTAAGTTAGTTGAACTACAGACTGCATAAGTGATCATCTGCTAGAAATCCATGACATGGTTGGAAGACTAGTAGAAATATTCCCAATAGACAAAAAAAAAAAGTGAGGAATTCCTGGAAGATGAGATAAGAACAGATAAACGGGCAACCCCAATAAAAATGAGGACAAATGCTCCCCAACATGCAAAAGAGAGAAGTTCCACCCAAAATCAGTTTTCTGAACAAAACTCTGAAATTACCCTGAGATAAGAAGCAGTGACATGGACAGTTGGCCAGAAAATTAAGTAAGGTAATCACTGGTCGGTCTTCTTAGAGAGCAGTCCTCTGACACTTAGGATAAATCCATGTGTCTTAGTCCATTTGGGCTGCTAGAACACAAAAACACCAGCGACTGGGTGCCTTCTAAACAAAACATATATTTCTCGCCATTCTGGCACCAGCAGATTCGGTGTCTGGTGAGGGCTTGCTTCCTGATTCATGGATAATCATCTTGCTGAGTCCCCACATGGCAGAAGGAGTGAGGGAGCTCTCTGGCGGCTCATACAGGCACTAATCCCATTCATGAGGGCTCCACCCTCATGACCTAATCACCTCCCTAAGGCCCACCTCCTAATACCATCACATTGGGGATTAGGATTTCAGCACAGGAATGAGAGGGTGGGTGGGGTCGGGGGTGGTGAGGGGAGACATAAACATTCAGTTCAGTCCGTGAACCTTGAGAATAGTTCATAAAAGAGAGAGTTCAGACACTCAGCCAAAAACATTAAAGACCAAGAACATTCAAGAAAGGCACAAAATTCAGCAAAAGGAAAATTGAATGCCAAGGAAACAGTTAACACAGTGAAAATACTAGATCAAGAGTCAGCAAACCACTGGCCGAATCCAGCCCACTACCGGCTCCAGAAAGCTAAGAATGATTTTTACTTGTGACCGTTTGCAGCCGATTTGTTAGGGAACACACTAACTTTGGACCCCAATTAAGTGAAATTATCTCCCCTCCTGCCCCCCAAAGAAATCCATTCTTCTCACTAGTAGACCTGTATTATAAAAAATATTATGCTCAATTGTTATTATATTTTTATTTCATCAGTTTAAAAGTTGTGAATTTTTTTTTAAAAAAGCAATGAAAAGCTAGGAAGAATATCAAATAAAACTTATATTCAGCAAGAAAAATAAAGAAATAAAAATTTTAAAGTTGTGAAAATGTGTGGAACTTTTAAGTGGCAGAGCCTGGATTTGAACCTAGGAAACCTGATCGTTCACACTACTGCCTCCCTGAAAAACAAAGAGCCGCCTTCTGGAGAGACGGCTGCACTTTCAAGGTGATGCTCTGAGTTTTGTTTGCGGGCATTCCAGAAACCTCCGCACAACCCCTCCCTGGCCCGTGGAGCTCTTTGCGCCCATCATTATTTACGTTTAGCGCCATCTAGTGGAGCCAGCGCTAATCTGGAGCCCGACTGGCTGGGTTCACACCCCACTGCTGACACTGGTCCCTCCTTGGTTCCCGGCCTCAGTCCTTCAACCCAGAATGTGAATGGGAACGGGAGGATCACAGATGGTGTGTTTACCGCTGGCTCATAGTAGGTGTTCAATAAACACTGTTTCCCGCATGAGACGTTCCTTCGATGGCTGGTTTCTGAAGCTGGTTCCTTGGGGCCACGGTCTGCCGGGGGAGACTTGAAATACCAACTCGGCGATGGTCGGGGCCCCATCTTAGGGTGATACGGCCCAGCCCCTTGCCAGCCTCTGCTGTCTGTGGCCCTCTCCTCCCTTGGCAGGTGGCCCCACTCCTCCTCAACCCCCAGGGAGGGGTGCTGTTGTCGTGTGGCCCCCATACCCTTCTCCACCCCCAACACGGCACATCCTTCACCAACCCTTTCTGAACGAGGTTGATGGCAAGGTCTGTCCAGGTGTCTTTTTCACTAAGAATCACCAGCCTCCCATTGGCTGAGGGGCAGAACCAGCTACATAATTTGTAGGACGCCATGCAAAATGAAAATGCAGGTACCCTTGTTCAAAAATTATTAGGAATTTCAACACAACTACAGCAGCATTAACCAAGTGAGGGACTGATCTGAGCTCAGGGGCCCTGTATGGCTGCCCAGGTTGCAGGCCCATGAAGCCCGCCCCTGCTTTGTGCAGGACACCACCCTAAGATCTTAGCCGGAAATCCCCTCATTACACCCTCTCAAGGACCCTGCTTGGTGAGTAGTGTTATCTCATATATTTTTTTAATGTGGTAAAATACACACAGCATAACATTTACTATATTTTTTTTTTTTTTTTTTGCGGTACGCGGGCCTCTCACTGTTGTGGCTTCTCCCGTTGCAGAGCACAGGCTCTGGACGTGCAGGCTCAGCGGCCATGGCTCACAGGCCCAGCCGCTCCGCGGCATGTGGGATCTTCCCAGACCGGGGCACGAACCCGTGTCCCCTGCATCGAAAGGCGGACTCTCAACCACTGCGCCACCAGGGAAGCCCTAACATTTACTATATTAACCATTTTTAAGTGTACAGTTCAGTAGTGTGATAAAGTATATTCACGTGGTTGCGTAACCAATCTTTAGAACTCAATCATCTTGCAAAACTGAAACTTTTCCCGCTAAACACTAACTCCCCATTCCCCTCCCCCCAGCCCTGTTGACCACCATCTACTTTCTGTCTCTATGAATCTGACTACTTCAGGTGCCGCACATAAGTGAAAACATTCAGAATTTGTCTTTTTGTGCCTGGTTTATTTCACTTAGCATAATGTCCTCAAGTTTCATCCCCGTTGCAGCATGTGTCAGATGCTTTTTCCGCTTTAAGGCTGAATAATACTCCATTGGATGTATTTATCATTTTGCTCATTCATTCATCAGTCAATGGACGTGTATTTGACTTGTTCCCACCTTTTGGCCATTGTGAATAACTCTGAACATGGGTGTTCCATATCTGTTCAAGAGTCTGCTTTCAATTTTTTTGGAGATATTCTCAGAAGTGGGCTTGCTGGATCCTATGATAATTCTGTGTTTCGTTTTTTGAGGGGTGTCTACACCATTTTAAGTTTTGAGGCACTTTATTTTAAAAAAGCTGGTACTCAAGCACATAAATGAATAAGAACTTAAAATTCATCATATGGGAATTCCCTGGTGGTCCAGTGGTTAGGACTCCGTGCTTAACATTGACGAGGACATGGGTTCGATCCCTGGTCGGGGAACTAAGATCCCCCAAGCTGCATGGCTCGGCCCCCCGCAAAAAAAGTAAAATTCATCATACATTTATTTCATTTTTTAGTTTGACCTTCTAGTAAATCTTTAGCATCACTGATCTTGGGCTGCTATATAAGGAGATCCCCCCTTGTCATGTGATTTAAAAGCATAGCTCGTTAATAAACATTTCTTATTTTTCCTTTATTGGCAGGAGGGCTTACACTAATTACCATGCTAACGCTGCTTCCCATTTTGTCATTTTGGGTTCAAACCCACCTCTGTAATAACCACCACAGAAGGCACATTTTGGTAGACTTTGAAAAACTTGTTTTACTTGAGGCTGCATGTGTTTCCTGGCTTGCAAAGCATAAGACAGCCTGCAAGGGCTTCCCTGGTGGCGCAGCGGTTGAGAGTCCGCCTGCCGATACAGGGGACACGGGTTCGTGCCCCGGTCTGGGAGGATCCCACACGCCACGGAGCGGCTGGGCCCATGAGCCATGGCCGCTGAGCCTGCGCGTCCGGAGCCTGTGCTCCGCAACGGGAGAGGCCACAACAGTGAGAGGCCCGCGTACCGAAAAAAGAAAGCCTGCAAACCCTGCAGCAGGAATGGTCAGTCCAACTGCTACCACTGTACTGGCCGTGGCTCCCCTGGCTCCACCCCGAGCGAGGTTCATCCCAGCCCAGAGGCCTCAACCACCCTGGCTACAGCATTTCATACCCCCGCCAACAGGGCACAAGGGTTCCAATCTGTCCACATCCTCACCGATACTTATTTCCTGTTGTTGGGTTTGTTTATTTATTTATTTAAATAGCAGGGATCCTAATGGGTGCGATATCCCCACTCTTTAATATGGTATCTGAAAAAAAAAATGGAATCTGAGGCTTCAAGGCACTAATTAACTTGCCCGAGGCCATGACGCCCATTACTATTATCAATCCAGCTGTGACTGGCACTGAATGACCTGCCTGACTCATGCTGCCTCCAAGGGCAGCTTGCCATTGTCAAGGTGCCAGCCAGAACCATTCAAGGATTTCCATGGAGCCCCAGCCCAGTTCCCTGAGGCCATGACGAACCTGCAATGGCGCCCAGCATTACTACAGAACCAGCACCAACCCACCACCCTGCTTAGGCTCAAGCCAGCCGGCTGGCCCTGCCCTGCAGGTACACAGACCTCTGCTCCCCCCACCTTACTGGGGTCCCTAGTACCCTCACCCCGGGCCCTTGCTGCGTGAGGCCAGAAGGCCAGAACCAAGATCCAGACCGAGCATCCGCTAGGGACTGAGGAAGGGGCTGGACACTGGAGCCCAGCTCTGGTTCTGTCACACCCATTTCTGGCCCCAGGGTGAGGGTGGGGGGAGGGGAGCTGCCTGGCCTGGGGCCAAAGGGGTAGAGTCCCTGTGGGCTGAGAAATGGGTGAAGAGGGGGCTTCCCTGGTGGCGCAGTGGTTAAGAATCCACCTGCCAGTGCAGGGGACACGGGTTCGAGCCCTGGTCCGGGAAGATCCCACATGCTGCGGAGCAACTAAGCCTGTGCGCCACAACTGCTGAGCCTGCGCTCTAGAGCCCGCGAGCCACAACTACCGAGAGCCTGCGTGCCAAAACCACTGAAGCCCGTGCGAGAAGCCCACGTGCCGCAACAAAGAGTAGCCCCCGCTCGCCGCAATCAGAGAAAGCCTGCGTGCAGCAACCAAGACCCAACACAGCCAAAAATAAAAATAAATCAATTTTAAAAAAAAAGAAATGGGTGAAAAGGGAATTCCCTGGCGGTCCAGTGGTTAGGACTCCGTGCTCTCACTGCCGAGGGCCTGGGTTCGATCCCTGGTCGGGGAACTAGGATCCCATAAGCTGCACAGTATGGCCAAAAAAAAAAAAAGGGTGAGAACAGACCCTCTTGGGAAAACCCCTCAGGAGTAGCCTCTTTCTTGATACTGTGGTTGCCCAAGAGTGGGTCGTGGCTCTGTTTAGAAGGCAGCACCGGCATTAGTAAACAAACATTGTCGTTATCATTTGAAAGATAATTACGGGGCCCTTACCCCAGGCTTGGCTTCAGTGGGACAAACACAGGTCCCTTGGTGGAGAGGGACCATTAGCGCATAAGCGAATAAGTACTTATGTACTATTTGTGGACAAGAAATACACACAGGCCCTATGACGCCAGTGATTTCTGACCTCTGCAACCTGTTCCGGCTTCCTCCATTTCACTCCTTTGTCTATAAGTTTCTCCTGTCACTTCCTCTCTTCCCTTTTTTTTTTTTTTCCTCACTAGCATGGCTTGAGGGATCTTAGTTCCCCAACCAGGGATCGAACCCGTGTCCCCTGCAGTGGAAGCGCAGAGTCTTAACCACTGGACCACCAGGGAAGTCCCATCTCTCCTCCCTTTTTTTCAAAATCGGTGGTGAGTCTACTCTGGGCCAGGCCCCTTGTGGACTTGTCCTTCCCCTCACCCTCCGCCACGCTGCTCCCCACTCAGGCAGAAAACACAACCCCGAGCACCTTGGTTTCGCATCTCGTGCCCGTGTCCCAGGCCTGGCCCTGAATGCCCTGTGGTCCCGTCCAGAAGCCCGGGCTGCGGGACCAGGGCCCAGGCTCCCCATCCAGCCCCCAAGCCAGGGCTGTCACAGGGTAGCTGAAAGAGGGGTAGATCCGCAAGCAGGTGGCGGGGGACACATGGCTGCTTCAGGCTTCAGCCGTGTCCCAGCTACACGCCCCAGGCGGCTCATGGACCCAGCAGAGGGAGGAGAGAATCCCCAGGGCTTTGAGTCTGAGAGGGAGTTCAGAGGTCAGAATGCCTGTCACCGCACAAAGTGGATGTACAGACAGCTTCTGGAAAGAGCCTTCCATGCCCAGAGCCAGTGGGCGGGTGAGGGCAGCTCCTCAAAGAAAAGCCACCTGGGTTGTGGGGGGCGTTTCTTCAGGGCCCAGCTCTCTTCTGTGCCCACGGGAGCTCTCCCTTGGTCTTCATGCTGGGCTCCCCCCACTGTCCCCCAGCCGGGGTCAGGTGTTCAGGCCTTCTGCCAGGTAGCGCTGAGTAGGTGTTCAGTCAGTGATAGAGGAAGGAGCCGCCCCACCACAGGCTGTGGCTTTGGACGCCTAAGCTGGGGTGCTGATGCGGGTCTCTCCTCTTTCAAATGGAGTTACTAGTAGATAACGAACCAGCTTAGGGGAATGGGCGCTGTGAGGATTAATGCAGGGGAGGGTATCGAGGACAGTCCAGGCACAGAGGGCAGTTTCTATCATTACTGTTGTTGTTACTGTTATCCATCATTAATGAAAAAGAAGCCCTCAGATGAGGATCACATGCTGTGTGTGTGTGTGTGTGTGTGTGTGTGTGTGTGTTCACCCACAGCAGGACCCAGGTTTGGAGAGTTGGGATGAGGGTCTGGAAGGGAAGGGACTAGAGTCTAGACCTTCTCTACCAGACAGATCTCAGATTCCTGGGGAATCTGCCCTTCCCTCCCTCCCCACCCCTGCAAAAGGGCCCCAGCACAGACACAGAAGCCCCCGAGGGAGACCGGGCTGATCTTCCCAAGACTCAGGGTCCTGCACGCCCCGCATGCCCAGTGCCCAGTGCGGCTCAGGAATCGAGCCCTTGCAGACGTTCTTGCCTCAGCCTCCCCCATATGGCCCAGGCGAGGGCCACTGAAGGATGGAGGGAGTTGGCAGGTGCCAGAGGGATTTGAGCCCAGGTCTGCGGGACTCCGCATCTGGGGCTCTTTCTTCCATAGTAGCTGGCGGCAGGGGGACTGTGGACAGACAGTTCTGTGAACTATGGAGGCTGAGAAGTGGGGATACAGGTAAGGGAGGCTCAGGGAACCCATTTATGGGGCCGACCAGGACCAGTCCCCTGTGTGTCCCCACTGCCTGCCTGTGTCTGCTCGTCTCTGTGCCCCATGGAAGGTGACCAGTAAGGACTGGGAAGACAAGGCCTGAATCTTGATCCTTTTCTTCAGGTCTGAGCTCGGGTCTACAGGCTCCTTTCTGGGCCTCGGTTTCACACCCCATAGTGTCTGTGCACGTGGCCTTGCAGCACTGCCACTGGAATTCAACAAACTGGGTAAGGTGCACGGACCCGAATTTATTTTATTTATTTATTTTTAAAAAATATTTATTTCTTTCTCCTTTCTTTCTCTCTCTCTCTCTCTCTCTCTCTGCACTGGGTCTTAGTCACGGCACCCAGGATCTTCATTGCTGCGGCATGCGGATTTCCTAGTTGCAGCATGCCTGCAGGATCTAGTTCCCTGACCAGGGATTGAACCTGGGCCCCCTGCATTGGGAATGCGGAGTCTTACCCACTGGACCACCAGGGAAGTTTGCGGACCCGAATGCAATATGCCCTCGTCCCACCCTCCAGCCTATCGCACCACACGCTTTACCCCCACTCTCCGAAACTCTACTGCTGGCCCCTGTTTATAGACTGAGGGTGTGGGGAGGAAAACATCTGGAGGTGGCCGACAGGGAGGGCTGGTGTTGGTAAGGAGGTCATAGAAAAGTTCCTGCCAACGAATTAAGCTACCCAGCCTCCCGTGGGAACATGAGAACGGAAGCCCCGTTCACACCAGGGTCTCCACATCATCCCTCTGTGGCCTTGGAGGCTGACACCGTTATCCCTGTTCAGCACAGACGGAACCTGAGGCTCATGGAGGCAAGGAGGCTGGCCCAGGCCCCGCAGTTCTCCTGGGGCCCACACAGACCTGGGCCACGTCCCATAGAAAATGTGCAAGGACATTCTGGCCCAGGCAGACATTTGGTCCTGAAAGGGCTGCACTAGGTTTCATTTCTTCCCTCAGATCCAACAATCCCACCCTCAAAGGCACTGGGGTATCAGAGGACTCAGACCTCTACGCCATTGGCTGGATAGTTTTTCCCAGTTCCAACCACTCCTCTAGATGCTGAGTCCCCTGAGGGCAGGGGCTTTGGACACCCTCTGTTGTCCCGAGTCATGCTGCCAGGGGAGATGTAAGATTCCAGTTAGGAATGAACGAATGAGGGACCTTGAAGCTGGACGTCAGTCACACCTGAGTTCAAACTGGAGTTTTATGGTAGACCCGGCCTGTTGCTGAGCCTGTCACCTTGCTCGTCTGGGAACTGGGATCATAAAACACGCTTCCCCAGATTATAGAAAAAAGAAATAAATGCTGCAAGGGCTTCACAGGCTGTGCACGCCAGCCCAGCACAGGCAGCTAAGCATCTGTTTCCAACCTTGACCAGGTTCCAAGCCGGGGCCTCCTCTCCAGAATTCTCCTTCCCCTGAAGCGCATTCGACTCACTGACTGAGTCGGCTCAGCCCAGTCCTTGCGGGGACGAGTATGTCCTGCCACCTGGCGGGGCTAGCAGCTCCCTCCCTTCCGAGGCCAAGGGCCAGACTAGCCTTTTCTGTCAAACGCCCACACTTCAGCTTTCCGATCTCCACACCTTTGCTCACGCTATCCCTTCTGCCCAGAATAGCCTTATGTGAAATACCTGGGTCAGAGAACACATGCATCTGGCGTGTTTTGAGACGCTGACCAAGCTGCCCTCCTAAGAGGCTGCATTCAAGTGTATTCCCAAGAAGTGCCCAAGAAGACAGTGTCCCCACAGCTTTGCCAGCGCTGTGTGCTATCAAAGGCTTAGATGTTGGACAGTATCATTATTGCTTTATTTGCACTTCTTTTGTTATTAGTGGGGATATGGGAATACATACACTTCCTCAGAAAAAAGGACAAGGCTTTAGATTTTTTTTTTTTTGCCTCACATTATGGCTTGCGAGATCTTAGCTCCCTGCCCAGGGGTTGAACCTGTATCCACGGCAGTGAAAGCACAAAGTCTTAATCACTGGACTGCCAGGGAATTCCGCTGAAGAACTTTAAATACAAGGAAATTGTTTCCTGGAAATTCCTTAGCAGTCCAGCGGTTAGGACTCCACACTCTCACTGCCAAGAACCCAGGTTCCATCCCTGGTCGGGGAACAAAAATCCCACAAGCCACACAGCACAGTGAGGCCAAAAAAAAAAAAAAAAAGAAAAGAAAAGAAAGAAAGAAATGATTTCCTGTGAGAGAAACCATCCCCAAATGCTGTCTCCAGGTCCTCCTCGCTCTTCCAGGCAGGAGAAGGGGAGTTGAGAGAGTGGTAATTAACAGTCATGAGACAGGGAAACCCAGGGCCTGAAATGAGAAACTGGCTCCTGAGTCGGGTGCACCATTTCACCTGCCTGGCCTCAGTTTCCTCCTCTGTAAAGTGGGACCTTCAGTTCTTAGCCTGGAGGGTTGTTGTGAGGATGAAAGGGGATGGCGAAGGGGAAATTCACTTATCTGTGAAACAGATGGCTACTGAGGGCCCAGCATGTGGGGTACATGGCCTCCCGTCTCGGGGTACAGACCAGGTCTTCCTAGGGGCTTCCTCTCCCAGAGCAGAGGTGTGGACAGCAGCTCCCGCTGACACCATGGCCAGCCGTCCCTGCTGAGTGCCGGCTGAGGGAGCTGCTAGGACTGCTGTTATTGTTTTGAAAAACTCTGCTATCACGCTGATAAACTCGGCTGTCAGAAGGGATGTTATTTCTGGGTGAAAGGAGATTCTGCAGGACTGGGGCTCCTTCCTGCCGGCGCCCACGTGGGCCTCGTCCCTCCCGCCAGACTCAACTTGAGCGATAACCTGGGCCTTGAGTCTGCTCCTGGCAGAGGACAATGGTGGCCGCCACTGCAGGATGTCCACAGCCTGCTGTCCAGGGCCTCTACAACGCTTCAGGAGCACATATCACCCCCTCCCTGACCCCGGATTCCTGGAATTGTCTGACCGAGTAGAGGCTGTTCTCTGTCCCCCTGACAGGTTGCATGAGATTAGGTTATTTTGGTCACACGGGCCATTTAGTCTTTTGGCCCTAGCGCGTGTCTATTAAATTGTCGTGGCTCTGAGCTGAGCGACCTGGCTGGTTAGGCCTCACAGTCTGCTCTGAAACGTGCTGGTTCTGTTTTCAATTGCGATAGTCTCCTTGTCACCAGCACAGCTGGCCCCTCTGGCTCCACCGTGGGCTCAGCCTGCCAAGCACCCCTGGGAGCTGTAAAACTGGGTCTTGATTAAAATCCTCGCTCTTGGCCGTCTCAGGTCTGATCATTGTGCTTTGTCTTATTACACTTTAGTTTGTAGTATCAAGTTTTCATTCACATACCCAAAAGTGCACAAATCTGAAGCATTCACCTCGGTGCATATTTACAGGTGTAGGTACCCCTGCGACCACCATGCATATCAGTCCAGAAAGTTCCCTCACGCCCCTTTCCAGTCAATACCCATCCCACCTCGAGAGGTGCCCACTAGTCTCACGTCCATCATGTAGATTAGTTTCACCTGTTCTTGAACTTCATCTAAATGGATTCATACAGTATGTTCTCTCTTGTGTCTGACTTCTTTCACTGTTAAAAAGTTACTGTTTTGGGAATTCCCTGGCGGTCCAGTGGTTAGGACTCGACGATTTCACTGCCGAGGGCACGGGTTCGATCCCTGGTTGGGGAACTAAGATACCGTAAGCCGCACGGCAAGGCCAAAAATTAAAAAAAAAAAAAAAAAGTTACTGTTTTATGACCAGAAACGTAATACATGTTTATGGCAAAAGTTACAAGTAATGTACAAGAGAAAGAAAAGACCAGTGAGTGATATCCACACCTGTTACCTAACCTTGACCTTCTAGTGTGTTCCTTACAGAACTTTCAAGGCAAATGAAAAACACTCTTCTACGTAAATCAATTCACATTATACTTATTCTACAACGTTTTTATCTCATTTAACACAGCACAGGTACAGATGTCCTTCCGCGTTAGTACATGTGGGTCTACCTCAGACTTTCACATTATATTCAATAGAAACGAGTCCCCAGGGAATTCCCTGGTGGTCCGGTGATTAAGACTCTGCGCTTCCACTGCGGGGGGCACGGGTTTGATCCCCGGTTGGGGAACTAAGATCCTGCAAGCCGTGTGGTATGGCCAAAAAAAAAAGAGTCCCCAGATCTGACCCACATTCAAGGAGAACAGAGCTGCCATCAGCTGAGACGGGGAGACTGTGGGAGATGTAAGTTTGGGGGAGACGAGTTTAATTTGGCTGCATTGGCCTGGAGTGCCTCTTACATATCAGGAAGGGAGATGGAGAAGCTTCTGTGAAGTCTACTGGTTGCCCACTTCTGTTCTCCACTGCTTTCCTGGGGGCCTTAGCCATCTGCTTCCAGGCCCCTTGGTCCCCGCTCCTGGTGGCGCTCTGCTCCTGGCCGGCTGTGGCCTCCCTCCAAGGCCGGAGGCTCTCCTGCATCAGGCGCCCCCGCCAGCTCCTCAAGTTCAGAGGCCCTCTGAGCTGGCCCGAGACTAGAAGGGGCCCAGTAGTTCAGCTGCCTGGAGCTTGGGCGGCACTGCTGGCCTTGGGCCAGCTCATTACAAGGGGTTTGCAACAAGCAGAAAATTTTAAGGGACCAGAAGGGCAGAAATCCATCTGCCTATTCATGGCTGTGAGGAGGCTCCTGCCAAAGCTTTGGGGGGGAATTGAGTCCCCCCAAAAAGGTGGCTGGGGTAACTCTCTTCTCTGGGTTTCCAAGATGTTATTCAAGCTGCCAAGAACCAGCCTTGACTTTCAAAAATCATCTTACTGCCACCGATTCTTGTCCCCAGGGGCCTCCCCAGGTGGCACCCAGGGACCCCACCCCACTCCGATGACTTCCTCTCCATCTCCACTGGCCCTCGGCCGGAGACCCACCACACACCAGGCGCCAGTCCTTGGCCTTGACCTCAGTCACCCCCGCAGTCCCTGCGAGTTCTCGGAGAGGCCGAGTGCCCTCAGCTGTCACACAGCCTGGACTCCGGACCCTGAAGCCTGGGGTCCTCGTGGCTACACCGGTCACACAGCCTTGCCTGGCCCTGTGTAGAGTCAGTCTACACCTGCCTGGCAGCAAGTCTAGGCAGGGCTGGCCTGATCCAGGTCTCTGAACCCAATGCCCAGGGGAAACTGAGCCATGCAAAGGTTCAACTCCCCGGCCCAGGACCACCATCACCAGACTCCGAGAGGGACCAACCCCCATGGGCTCCTTGTGAATCCCCCCACCTTCCCTCACAGCTCCAGGGACAACCGTGTAAATGTGCATCCTCACCCCCTACATGGGGTCCTACAAGGAGAAGCGTCACCCTCCCCTCACACGCCTTGCTAAAGAAGAGAAGGAAGCCGTGAGCAATTTTAAAATGTCGTTCATAAAGCAGAAACTAACACACCACTGTAAAGCAATTATACCCCAATAAAGATGTTAAAAAAAAAAAATGTCGTTCAAGGGGGAGAACTGTCTGCGCGTCTGAAAACCTAGGGAGGGACAGAGGGAGGAAACAGACCAAAAATAGACGAGCGTGTTGGCCCCACAATGCTCACCCTCAGGCATTCGCTTGCTCTGCAGGTGTTTACGGAGCACCTACTACAAGAGCTGTGAACAAGCCAAGTCTGGCTTAGTCTCAGTGGGGGGCAGGGAGTCAGGCAATAGACGAGTAAACAGGTAAATACATGTGCAAAGAGCAGAAGGTGCCGTGAAGGAAGATAAAGCGAGCGGGGAAGAGGGGGAGCAGTAGCCCCACCAACCACTGGGTGACCGGAACAGTCATGATGTGTGAGTTGGGTGTCACCATCCCCGTTCCCCAGCAAGTGAGGGAGAGTGGAGCTCTGATGCATTAGGCCAGGGAAGGGAAGGTCCCGTCTCTCATCCCTCAGCATCCACACCTCTCTACCCTGCAGCTCAGCTGGCCTCTCTGAGCCTCAGTCTTCTTACCTGTAAAATGGGGATGTGATAAGGTTCCCAGAGGCTTCACAACAGCTCTGTCCGCAGAGGGCCTCACTAACTGGAGGACAGTGAGTATGGCTGGGTGTGGAACACAAAATAAAGGAGGCGGAGCTTTGGGGGAGGGGCAACCTGGGCACTGTTATCAGTTGGATGGAGGCTGGGGTTTCCCCGTTCAGGAGCCCTGGACATTCTCAGAGACTCCGGGGCATCATTTCCCCTCTAATACCTCCCCACATGGCTGCCAGATTCCAATTCCCAAAGGTCTATTCCCTCTTCTGCTCAGAGGCCTTCCATGGCTCCCAGGTACCCACAGGGCAATAAGGCCAAACCCACTTTTCTGTTCCAGTTGGAATCCAGCCCCTTTCCAGGGTGCCTTCAAATACCTCCTCCTCCAGGAAGCCTTTCCTGATATGTTTGCCTCCTCTCTAGGATCCCAGCTCTTAGTTTTCCCTCTCCTGAGCTCCTGTACTTCCTGCCTAAGCCCCACTGTGTACTCTATCCTGGTTCTGAGCTCCTGTACTTCCTGCCTAAGCCCCACTGTGTACTCTAGCCTGGTTCTGTCTCACTCGGAGCAAAAGGCGCTTGCTGCTGTCTCTGGCTCAGCTCCGGCCTGGGATGAGACCAAACATACTTTTCTTCCTCTTCTTGGAATAAAAAGTGATGTATTTCGGATACTAGCATAAGTTAATGTACTTCTGTATAGAAAACTGGGAAGATACAGAAGAACACAAGGCCAAACATTAAACCACCTATCACCCTTATGCCCAGAGACGATCACTATTCCCATTTTGCAGGACTGTATTTCCTTCTAGACTTTTCTACATGGATTTTTTTTTTAATGTGGGATTGTACTGGACACACTGATCTGTAAAGTGTATTTCATTTAATAAATGACGCATCTCCAAGATACAGTTTCTTTTGTGAATATGTCAAACTCTTCACCAGTTCTTTTGCTTTTTGTTTTTTTTTTAATTTGACTGCACCGCGGCTTGCAGGATCTTAGTTCCCTGACCAGGGATCGAACCCACAACCTCGGAAGTGAAAGCGTGGAGTCCTAACCATTGGACCGACGGGGAATTCCCTCAAACTCTTCCGCAGTTTTTAATCCCTGTCTGCAATAAGAGCCTCTGGGTTTACCCATCACCTACTGGGTACCAGGCATCACGCTGAGGGCTTCCTGTGTGTTCATCCTCACAGCAGCCCTGGGAGGTGGGAAATTTCACAGAGGATGGAACTGAGGCTCAGAGAGGCCCAAGCACTTACCTGACGCCACGCAAGTTTTAGGTGGCAGAGTCGGGATTCTAACTCAGGGCTGTGTGGCCCCGAAGTCCCAGCCCTCACCCACCAGGCTGCAGGTTCCCTCCCCAGAAAATGCTTTTACCCCAATTGCCATTTTGTTTCACTTCAGGGGGTTCACAGACTTCCTGAAGCCTAGCTACAGACCCCCAAATCAGACAGGTCAGAGAGACCTGGGTTCAAGCCCCAGCCCTGCAATCTCTTGGCTGTGTGGTCATGGACCTCTTAGGACCCATCTCCGAGGCTCGGTTTCTTCATCCGTGAAGTGAGGAGATCTACCCTTCAGGAGGCCACGCAGGGTACCTGAACTCACCCAGGCAACACGCCCAGCCCACCAGGCTCTCAACAGCCTCTTGTCCTGGGAAGGTATCCCCACAAGGTGTCCACCAGGTGGGCGTGGGTGGAATGTCACCGTGAGGTTGCTCTAGCTCCTGGCAAGAAGCTCAGGCCCAGCTCAGGAGAGAACCTCGAAGCCCTTTGATGGGTCCCTCCTGATATTACAAAGTCCCTGTCAAAGCTGGAGGATTTTCCAGGTAAGGTGTCCCAAGGCTGGGACAATAGTCTGGGATGGCACGTGGAAAGACAGCCATTTAAAAAACCTGCTCTGGCTCCACAGGTGGGTCCTGGATGCCAAGGCCAGCACTTGGCAAACATGCTTGGCCAGCCCTCTCCCTGGGTCTCCCACCTGCCCTCTCCTCCCCTCCTGGGCCTTGGAGGAATGTTCTCATAGGAATGTTCTCATTTCTCTGCAAGGCGTCCTCACTTCTCTCAAGCCTTTGCAGGAAGGTTGCGTCCTCACCGAGGCTTCCCTTGACACCCTGGTTAAAAGACCCACCCCGCCCCCACTCTTCACACACTGCCTGGCTTTACTCTCCCTCCTTGAGTGCATGCTGTGTGCCCAGCTGCCCAGAGTTCTATTCTCCTGTCACTGGTTTCTCCTCCACTGTTTCCCCCACTTGGATGTGGGCCCTGTATTAATGCCATGAATGTGTCGTCTCTAGATCCCCATCACCTACCCCCCTGCCTGGCATATGGTAGGTGTCAATATTTGTTAAATGAATGATCAAAGAAAGTCACAGTAAGGACAAAACTCAACCCTAAGTTGGAGCAGAGGGTCTGCTGGGTCATGGATCCCTGAACTGCGGAGAGACATGGTCACGGCCTCGGCAGGAGGGTCTTGCCTGGGACTCGGAGGCTCCAGAGGCTCTGGAGCAGGCAGCTGTTCAGGAGGGAGGCTCCCAGGGAAGGAAGGGACTGCCCACGGGATCATGGTGTTTTCTGACAGCAGGATCCACAGCCTGATGGCCCTGGGACAGGCCAGCAAATCCCGATGGGGAAGGGGAAGGTGAGGCCCAGGAGGTTTGGAGGCCAGCCATGAGGGTGGAAAGGACACTGCAGCAGGAGTAGGGAGACCCAGGCTTCAATCTGCTTCTGCTGCTTAAGGGCTGGGTGGTCTCGGGCAAGTGGCTGGCCTCCTTTTTCAGAGCCTCAGTTTCCTGATCTGTAAAATGGGTCCACAAGGTCTCTCTTGCCTGTACATGGACCCTTTGTGGGTATACTGGTGTCTGCAACATGGGACAGTGGTAAGAATTATAGGTGATAATAGAAAGTGCTTAGCCCTGGGGTTGAGGGATCTGAGGAGATCCTGGCAGCTACTATTGTTATTGTTACTGCTATTATCATTTGCCATCTAATCTTTTTTGGACTGATAGGAAGGCAAGGCCTTCTACAGGCCCAATTCCCATTCAAAAGGTTTTTGCTTCCTCCTGTCCATTTGATCTGCATATTATTTGGGGACCTTGCAAGGCAAATATTTTCACCCACCGCCTCCTTGGGCACTTCTATCCTCCATCTGTCCCTAAACTGTCCTCCTTCCTCCAGCTGTTCCGCTAATGTTTACTGAATGCCTACTCTGTACCTGGCACCATGGCTTCAGCCTTGAGACCCCTCTGGAAGCATTCTTACACACATAGATGAGACCATGCCATTGCTTCCCCTCTGAGTCTGTTTTCTCATCTGAAGAGTTGCTTTTGGAGACAGGTCCCTATTTTGGAGGGCTCCTCCCTCTGCCTGTAAAGCACCCTGTGGCTATTAGCAGCCCAGGGAAATCCAGGAGTTGTAGGGCTTGGAGTCAATGTGATTTGGGAGGCCCTCAAAGAAAGGATTACAAAATCAGAAGAGGCCAGAAGAGAGGGTGGGAGGGGCCTTGAAGCTTAAACTCTGCTGGGAGTTTACTAAACATTTGATGATTATCTCCTCTGATCCTCCCTATAACCCTATAGGGTGGTGGGGGGGGGAGGGGGCATGCCGTCATCCCATTTCACAGATGAGAACAATGAAGGAAAAATCCGTATCAGTGTCATCACTCCAGAGGTGGGAAGAAGGGGTGAGGGGATCTCCAACAGGTAGCAAATGGCAGAACTAAGGGGAGGGGAGCTCCCTGGACACTGCTGTTTCTCTGTTCCAATAGGCAGCAGGACTGAGGTAAACAAGCTTTGTTTTGTTCCTGGGACAACAGCTACTTTGTAACCCCAGTGCTCTGCTCTGCATTCCTCTACCTCAACACACCCCAGCAATAACAGGTTGGGGACTTGAGACCCTACACCTCCTTAGCTCACCCCAGGGCTGGGTACCACCCAACCTGGACCTTTTCTGATTTCTCGTCCCTCCCCCGAGGCTTTGGGGGCCCTTCTCTGCCACCCATCTCCCCCTAGGCCCAGGAGCGCCAGAGCAGGGTGGGCTGCCCCCACTATGGCGGTGGGAATGGAGGTGTGACGGATGGTGCAGCTGGAAGGACGCGGGGTGGGAAGGAGTGGGGCAGGAAGACCCCAGGCTTTGGTGGAATGCTGCTGATGCTGTTTCTACAGAAGTTTGAGTCTTAGTTTTCACATTTGTGAAATAGGCTTAAAAACACCTAACGCCTGATGGTTGCCAGGACCTGGGGGAGGGAGGAATGGGGAGTCATTTTTTAGTGGTATACAGTTCGTTTTGAAAGATGGAGAGTTATGGAGATGGATGGTGGTGATGGTTGCACAACAGCATGAATGTATTTAATACCAGTGAACAGTACACTTAAAAATAGTAAAGATAGCAAATTTTGCTATGTGCATTTTACCACAGTTTAAAAAATTGAAGAAAAAAAAAAACCAAACAAAACCTAACTCCTGAAGCTGCCAGCACTAAGAGCGCCAATATTTGAACGCTGAACTCATGCTGTCATTTAGCAGGTCATTAAGTCCTCTTTGAGCCTCGCGGGCAAGAAAAAAGCATCAATCCCCTAGGAGTTCTTTGAGGATATAAAGATCCCGGAATACCCACCCAAATGCAGCCAGGGGATTCATCCACAAATATTCCCCGGAGCAAACCAGCGCACGCGACAAAACAAACCTGCAGACCGCAGGAGGCAGAAAGACAGTAAACAAGTAAACAGATGACACTTGTAGCAGCTCTGTTGCCATTCGGACCCGACTGGGTCCTGGAGTCCGTGCTATTGGCCGGGGAGGCGGCCCTGAGGGCGGGCCGGGGCGGGGCCCGGCGTTTTATATGGTCGCGCGCGCGGGCCCCTAGCCGTAGACAATACGCCTCCCGGCTCGAGAGCTGCGGCCGCCGCCACCGTCACCGCCATTGCCACCGCCGACGCGAGGTGAGTCTGAGCCCTGCCCCCGCTGCTGTGACCCTAACTCCGCTGGCGTCCGCCCCTCTGCCCAGCCCGAGCCCGGCAGGTAAGCGCCCGGGGGCTGCCCTGGGCGCCGGCTGGAAGGTGGGGGACCCGTACCCAGGTTTCCGTGTCCCGGGTGTTACTCGCGGGCGACGTCTGGGGACCCCGGCTCCGAAACACCTCCTCGCTGGCGGGGGCTCCAGTTCCCGGTTGGCGACCGTGGCAGCCGGGACCCCTGCGGGCCTCAGTCTCCGCATCTGTGCAATGGGGCGGCCCCTCTGCGCCGCGCCCCGGGAACCCGGCGCCGCATCGCCCCGCTCCTCCCTCCTGCGCGGCCTCCGGGGCCGGGCTCCCACGTCCTCGGGGGACGGGCCAGAGAGCGGGGCTGCCAGCCCAGGGCCAAGGCCCAGGGCCGAGACGGTACAGCCGCGCGGTCACCAAAAAACGGAAGATGGCGTCGAGCACCGGTCCCCGCCGACGCCGGGGCGCCCCGGAGCCGCGCACCTTCGAGGGGCCCGAGACCGGCCGGCCTCGGGACGCGGGAAGTCCGGAACAGGAACTGCGCGCCGAGCGGGCGCGGCGCCCTCCTCCTACCCACGCTCAGTGCAGGTGCGACCCGCGGGGAAGGCGCCCGGCTCGCTTGTGTAAACCGGGGACCGCCGGGCGCCGCGGCGCTGGAGGGGCCGCCGGGCGCGTTCTATCCGGTGACCAAGAGGGCTCCAGCCGCCAGCCCCGCGCGGCCCCAACCAGCCCTGGGGGTGGGGGTGGGGTGCCCCGGGCTCGTTACCTCCTGGGTGTGAGTCGTTTTGTAAACCGTTCATTGTTACCGTAATTTTCGCCAGGAGGAGCCACCCTGGGGGCCGGGTGTTGCTGCTGTTGGTCTTGCTGCCGCTGCTGTTTTTCAAGCACCCATGTGGCTTGGTTTTCTGCGCAGGCTTTGCTCCAGCTGCCCAGGAAGGGAGGAAGGGAGGAAGGGAGGGTTATCGGCTTTATCCTTACTACGCTAGGGAAGGCTCTGTGCTGGCCAGCCTCCAAGGATGGTAGGCCTCATTTTACAGATGGAGAAACTGAGACATAGTTCAGGAGGCATTATGAGCCGTTTCCTAGAAGCCAGGCCAAACTCTCCACGCAGCCATTTTCCAGCTGTGTTGTCTTAGACGGGCTACTCCACCTCTGAGCCTCAGTTTGCTCATTCTGTAAAATGGGTCCACGAGGTTTCCCAACAGGGACGGAGGAACACCATCCCCAAGTGTTGGTGGCTGTTACTGACTTCTCTGGAGTTAACACTTTAATCTTATTTCTACTTATTTTGGACATGCCCTTGGAATGGGTCCTTAGGAACAGCACCTTTTGGGTGATTTGCACCTGATCCCTAAATGGCCTGGATTCCAGTCTTAGCACCTGGCTGCTGGTGCTGCTTGTCTGTGTACCACCCCCCCATCTCCCCTCCCTTCTCGTTCCAGGATTTGGGGATTTCTCACCGTTTTAACCTCAAGGTCACTGTGGCTTCTTCAGCCTTACCAACATTAGACTGTACAGGTTTATTTTTGCTTGGGTTTGGTTTAAAATGCCTGAGGGGTCTGGAGAGGGTGGCTTCCAGAGCGTGGGCTTTCAGGGAGTGTCTCAAAATGTCCTTTAGCGTGGGGAACTTTTTTTTTTAATTTCTTTTTGGCTGTGCTGGGTCTTCGTTGTGTTGCCGCGCGCGGGCTTTCTCTAGTTGCGGCGAGCGGGGGCTACTCTTCGTTGTGGTGCGCAGGCCTCTCATTGCAGTGGCTTCTCTTGTTGCGGAGCGTGGACTGTAGGTGCGCGGGCTTCAGTAGTTGTGGCACGCAGGCTCAGTAGTTGTGGCACACGGGCTTAGTTGCTCCTCAGCATGTGGAATCTTCCCAGACCAGGGATGGAACCCGTGTTCCCTGCATTGGCAGGCGGATTCTTAACCACTGCAAGGGTGGAGAACATATTTAATCTATCTTCTAAGATGGCTGCCAGGTGGTCTTTCTTTTTCTTTTTTTTGGTGGAACTATGTCAGCAGGAATATTTCTCCAAGCATCAGGGATCCTGTGTGGCCTTGCATGGGGGGGTGTGAGGCCTAAAACAAATGGAGTGATGTACTTAACGGCACGGGCTTTGTGCATGTCAGACACATCATCTCAACTCAGTTGCTTCCTTCTCTGAGAAGTCTTCCCTGACTACCTGATCTAAAACCACAGCCCTCCCACTCTTCCCAGCGGTCCCTCTGGCCTAGTACCTTTTTTTTGGATAGGTAAGAAGTGGATTTATTTAGAGAGATACACATTCCATAGACAGAATGTGGTCCGTCTCAGAAAGTGAGGAACAGTCTTGGGAGAAACACTCCAGAGTGTGGGCTGGCCTAAGACTTGACTATACTGTCTTCAGGACACTCGAGACAGTGTGGGAATTATGTGTGCTCACTTCGTGTGATTTACACTAGCCTGTAGTTCCATTAGAAGAGGAATTTAGAAAGGTCACACTCATTAGAGCATCTCCAGTGCCCGTCACAGCCTAGGCACTCTGGGAAGAAGCTGGTTAGAGGGTTGTATGTATGTTTATTGTAAATTTTCTTAAGTGGTTAGTAGGTATAAAAACTGAGCTGCAAAGAAAGCAGAGAGCAGTGTTATAGTCCATTTTTTCATGTCCAATCCTCTAGTAAATGGAAGGGGGCACACCGCGAAGGGCTCCATCCATCGGTGGGTCTTGACCCTGACCTCGGAGGTGTTTTCCCCTCTCCCTGGAAAGCATCCTGTTTTTAGTGAACCCATTAAGTTTGTAGACAATTAATGGCTTCTTGCTTCCCCTGCCGTGGACATAGTGGATCCCACGAGAGTCCGGCTGTTTTTTTCTTGGCTCAGAACAATTCCAAGGGGTTTCAAGGAAGTTCCCGGCACGCTCGGGATTTTGTTGTCGGCGGCCACCAGGAAGCCTGCAGCGGGTCTGGAGTGGACGTGTGCAGTCGTGGCTTTGTCCTGCCGCGGGTTGGTTGGGGCCGGGCCCTGGATGTAAGCAAATAAGTCCCCGGTCCAAGTCCCTCGTTGGCCCTGAGGCAGGCCTGGTGGTCAGGGCACTGGGGCGGCTCGGGGAGGGCAGCTGATTATCCTAGTGTCAATATTAGGATGTGACAACACAAAACACCCGCTGGGCCTTGTCAGGCACTGCTTGGTAAACCTGTTTTTCTGGAGGTGGGAGAAGACACGGGGTCACCCAGAGTCTGACAGGAGATGCAAGCTCTGGGCCGGAGCGGGCAGCCCCACGTGGCTATCTGGGGAGGGTCACTTGTGTCTGGCTTGGACCTCAGAGGAGGCTCTGAGTCCAGGCAGGGAGATGGGCCGGATTTCCCGTGTGCCAACAATGACGCATCCGGGAAATCCCAGCTCTGACACAGGGTGGGCATGCGCCTCTCCTGAGCTCCAGGCTCACCAGACGAGAGCTTCCCATTAGTGAGCGCTGACCGTATACCATGCATGCAGCCTCTGCCTCCTCTCAAAAGGTGAGGCTGTCCAGTCCAGGGTGCCCCAGCCAGGAGCTGACTGTCCTGTGAGCCCAGTTCCCTCATTCTATTGGACATTGTACTGTCTGGTTCCCACTGGGCTGTCCCCGCTCACAGGGTTCCTGCTCCGAGCCGGGGCAGATAGACAGGTAAACATTTAATGAGACCCGTAATGGGCTAAGTGCCTAATCCAGGTCTGTTTACACAGGATGCTGGGTACGGAACAGATAATTCTGTCCTGGAACAAGGTGGGTTCTGGGCTGGGCCTGGAGGAAGAAGCAGGTCCCCGACGCCAACCTGGGGAAGGCAGAGGGAGGGTGTAAAGGTGGGGTTGAGGGTGTGAAAAGGTGGGAGTGGGGAGCTGAGATCTGTCCCAGGGAGGAAATGGGAGTCCCCAAGACTGCTGACTGGAGCGCTCCGTGACAGGATCTCGTGAGTGGTTGAGACGCCACAGCGCTGGAGGGAGACCCAGAACTGAAGAAAGCAGGGCGTAGTCCTTCACTTAAATTCTTCTTAGGAACTTTAATTGAAGTATAGTTGATTTACAGTATTGTGTTAGTTCCAGGTGTACAGCAAAGTGATTCAGAAACAGTATATATGTATATATTTTTTTGCGGTACGCGGGCCTCTCACTGCTGTGGCCTCTCCCGTTGCGGAGCACAGGCTCCAGACGCGCAGGCTCAGCGGCCATGGCTCACGGGCCCAGCCGCTCCGCGGCATGTGGGATCTTCCCGGACAGGGGCACGAACCCGCGTCCCCTGCATCGGCAGACGGACTCTCAACCACTGCGCCACCAGGGAAGCCCCAACAGTATATATTTTTAAAAATTCTTTTCCATTATAGATTATCACAAGACACTGAATGTAGTTTCCTGTGCTATACAGTAAATCCTTGTTTATTTTATATATGATGGTGTGGGGACTTCCCTGGTGGTCCAGTGTTGAAGACTCCACGGGGTAGCGGGTTGGATCTCTGGTTGGGGAACTAAGATATCCCGCGTGCCGACTGGCGCGGCCAAAAAAAAAAATAGTATATGATAGTGTGGATCTGTTAATCTGATACTCCTAATTTATCCCCCCCTTCCCCTTTTGTAACCATAAGTTTTCTGTGTCTGAGTCTGTTTTGTAAATAAATTCATTTGTGCTGTTTTAGATTCCACATATAAGTGATATCATGTAATATTTGTCTTTCTCTGAGTGTGATAATCTCTAGGTCCATACATATTGCAGCAAATGGCAATACTTCATTCTTTTTTATGGCTGAGTAATATTTCATTGTGTACACACACACACACACACACACACCACGTCTTAAAACCAATCATGTGTTGATGGGCACTTGGGTTGTTTCCATGTCTTGGCCATTGTGAATAACACTGCTATGGACATTGAGGGTGCATGCATCTTTTTGAATTTGAGTTTTCACCTTTTGTAGATATATGCCTAGGATTGGGATTGCTGGATTCTATGGAAGCTCTATTTTTAGTTTTTTAAGGAAACTCCACACTGTTTTCCATAGTGACTGCATCAGTTTACATTCCCAAAAACAGTGTAGGAGGGTTCCCTTTTCTCCACACCCTCTTCGGCATTTACTGTTTGAAATACGTGCTTCTTAAACGGCAGACCCAGGCGGTATCTTGGCACCTTTCCTTTCTAATGGTGATGGAGAAGCACAGGGGTGTCAGCAGGACTTGGTCGACTGGGATCCCTTCCGACCTGGCCTTCCAGGGTCTCCTCACCGTGTTTCCCCTGCCTTTTTTCTGTTCAATTCATTGAAGTGTGTATTCTTACAAAATACCACAAGCTGGACGCTTCATAAGCCACAGACATGTATTTCTCACAGTTCTGGATTCTGGAAGTCCAAGGTCAGGGTGCCCCAGACTTCCTGTATCCTCAGTGGAGGATGGGGAGGGGAGCTCTCATGGGCCTCGTTTAGAAGAGAGGAAACCCACTAGCAGAGCCCTCATGATCTGTTTGCCTCCCAGCGGCCCCACCTCCTTTTCCCATTACTGGGCATTAGGTTTTCGACTGAGGAATTTGGGGCGGGACAGAAACTTTCAGACCTCAGCAAACTGGTTGAAAACCATTTCAAAATTAGTTGTCAAGAGAATTATTAATCTTTTACACTTTCTCTACAGTTTGTTTGTTTTTTTAATGGATATTTGAGCAGGAAAGGACAGAAAAGAATCTGTCCCCAATGCTTGTTTTACAAGTGAAGAATTAGGGGTCCAGAGGGGCTAAGGAATTTGTCCAGAGTAGCACAGCCAAGCTGGAGCAGAACCCAGGTGTGCGCCCAGCCCAGGGCCCCTTTGCTACAGCGTTTCCATTCATAAATACTGTGTAAGCAGTGAGAAGTCAACAGCTGCATAAACAGCAGGTCCTTAGCTTGCTCTTGTCTCACAGCTAATCGTGACTTCTTTCCACGCTACCCAGAGGCCCCAGCTCCTTCCATTTGTGCGGGGCCAACCTGCCCAGGTGGGGAGGAGACGGGGGCGCTGGTCTTGCATCGTTCTTTCCGCTGACATTCCGGAGCTCATCGGGCCAGGCGCTGGGGACCTGGAGCCCAGTCAGCCCTGAGCAACTCCAGCCAAACTGTGACCTTAAACTGCGGCCAAGGGTGTGTCCTGGGGTTGAGGCCAGATTTAATGTAGCTCCTCCCGCGTATGTGTGTGACAAGCCCTACCCTGTTGCAACCCTGACGGAGGCTGGACTCTAGATGCAAATAAAAAGGGTGTGGGGTTACTGAGCAGTAAGCACCAGGCCCAGAGTGGGCAGCCTTTGCCTGAGGCCACCCCAGCCGGAAGCCAAGCCAAGCCAAGCCTGGATCTCTTGCTCGGTGGCTGGCAGTGTTTGTGCCTGGTCCCAGGTGGCTCAGGCCAGCACCTGTGCTGGGGTTCAAGGTGGAGGGAGGGCTCCGGTGCTGCTGCGGCAGTAGGACTTGAGGGGGGTCCCTTCCAAGCTGCAGCTTTCTAACTCCTGCCCACCCCACAGGTGAATTTCCAACCTTTTGCTTGAAATAACCTTTCCCTCTCCTTACTTTCCTCTCCCTCTCCCTCCTTTCTTTCCTCTCTCCTTGTTCCCCAGGTATTTCTCCTTCACTTAAGGGAAGTGAGCCCCACCCACATCAGACCAGCTGCTTGGGGCATCTGCAGGTTACTAAGTCTGGACCTCTCCTGCCAGGTGGGGAGGGAGCGGTGGTGCAGGGGCGGGGAGTGGGGCTGGGGAGGGGTTGGATGCCTGATTCCTGAAACAGACCTTTAAGACAAACATCAGTATCTCAGACCGCAAATTAAAGCTATGAACTTGAAACAGTTGCTTTTGCTTTATTTTTTGAATCAGTGATACCAGCACATGTTCAGGAAGAGGAAAACATTTATAGTAAAAACTCAGTCTCCTTCCTACCTTTGTCCCAGAGAGGCCCCTTCCCCTCTTTACTAGTCTTCTTTCTCCTTCAGGAGATGCACCCACGCAGGTGGAGGTGTTTGTCTTTTCTTCTTAACCGCTGTAGCAGCACAGTTAAGTCGGGCCCCCTGCTGTGTGCCTGCACCTTCAGGATCTTGGCCCAGCAAGGTCCTGCCAGGTACAGGCCGGCCTCACTGGAGGACGCATTTCCAGAAATCAAAGGCTCGTGTGCATTTGTGACTTTGGTAGAGACTGTCAAACTGGCCCCCAGAGAAGTAGGGGCTAGCTGTTTCCCATTCCCTTCTGGGTCTGTTGATTTCTTAACCAGCTGTGGAGCCCCTGCTAGGTGGCAGAAAATGGGCAACAGTGGTATCTTTTATTCCTCTGAACAGTCCTGGAGGCTGTGCCGCTTCTGTGCTAGAGAGCCCTCTCTGGTTCTGGTCACACAGCCGTGGCAGAGCTGGGACTGGAAGCTGGGTCTGTCTTGCTGAGGTCAGGGCTTTTCCACTTGACGCTTTGAGCATTGGGTGCTCTGTAAGCCAGGGCATTGCCCTGCTCATGGAGGGGGTGGGAAGCCCCAAAGGAAAAGACTGGGGACCAGGGCTTTCCAGCTGGATCCACCCAGCAGCCACTGGCCTGGCACCCAGGACTGCATTTACCAGATGGCTCTGATGTGGTCCCAGAGGGGTCATCACCTGTTCCTGCTTTGCTGCAAGGCCTGCAGGGACAGGGGGAAGGCTGGGCTTCGGGCAACTGAGGGTCCCCCCTCCAAAGAGGGGGCAGCTGTTCCCATCTCAGTGTGTGTGTGGAAGAGACACGGCCAGTGACACTGCAGGCTGGCTGGTCCAGAGCCTGCCCTCCCTTCCAAGCCCTGCAGGCGTCCTCACGGCTGTGGGGACAGCAGTTTGCATCCGGAGCTCTGGAGGAAGACGGGTCCCCACTCCGTGTGCAGGAGGGTGTGTGTGGGCTGCAGCCTGGGTGGGTGTGCCTTCCTTTCACCAAAGAAGGGTTTTAAACTACTCATTTGCAAATATGCTGGAAAAAAATAGATGCTTGAAACCAGTCCAGGCTCCTGGATCTGCAGCTGCAGTGACCTCAGTACTTGGCTTTGTTTAGTCATTCGACAAGCATTTATCTGCTCTGTGTTGTGTGCCAGGAAGCAGAGATTAACAGTAAGGGCAGCTTCTTTTTACTTTTTTTTTTGGCCACACCATGTGGCTTGCGGTATCTTAGTTCCCCCACCAGGGATCGAACCCGGGCCCCCTGCAGTGGAAGCTCAGGAGTCCTAACCACTGGACCTCCAGGGAAGTCCCAGCTTCTGTTTGTCCCCCGTGAAATGGCTATTGCTAGCGTCCTCATTGAGGAGTGAGTAAGCTTGGCACAGAGGTTGACTTACCCAAGGACACCCAGCAGGGACCAACAGGGATGTCAAAAGGAGACTGAGGATGGCCAGTGGCACTGCCCAGGCAAAGACTAGAGGCTTGGCACGTCTGGGCACGTGCCCTGTAGTGTGGTGGGAACCAGGTCCAGGATTGGGGTGGCAGGGCTAAGGCAACCAGGGGGAGAAGAGGGCCCTGGTAATGGTGTAGCATGTCTCCCGAGGGGACTGGGGAGCTAAGAGGGGGTGGCAGGGTCAGATTTGAGGCTGCTGAGTGGAGATCAGATTGGAGACCCCAGCAGGAGCAGGGCCAGACAGGAGGGACCGGCCCTGGGCCTCCACTGGGGTGATGCGGTAGCTGGGAGGGACCAGAGATGGCAGGCTGCCATAGGGACCCTGCCCCCAGCCCTCTGGCCACACTGTTCTCTCGCTCGGATCTAGAGGCCCAAGGACAGCCTAGGCCTGACTGCTGATTCTCCTCCATTGATACCAGCCAGAACCTTTGCATTGGCTAGAAGCAAGAGGGCAGAGGACTTGGATTCAACCTTCACTTCTCTGACTTAGATACGGGATTAAGTGGGGAGCATTTTAGAGTTAATCCATGTACAGGGAGGGCTTAAATCACTGCCTGACGATAGTAGATACCCAGACACGAGCCAGAATTATAAGACAATTAGTGCTTGTTCTTGCCTGGAAGAGGAACCCTATTATCTTGGGACCATTATCCCCATTTAACAGATAAGGAAATTGAGGGTCTGGCCCAAGATCTCACCGCAAGTGAGTGGGTGCGTTAGGACGTTAACCCAAGATCCCCCCACCTGTCTTGGAGCATCCGTGCAGGGCTCAGATGATGAGCAAGGGGAGAAGAGAGTCTGGTGTCTTTGTTCTCTTCCCAGGCCAGCCCAAGAGAGGTCCGGAGGGGTCTGGGGACCCACCTGAAGGTGCAGACGCGGGTCCTGCCCCCAAACAGTTCAGTCTGGTTGGGGAGGCACCACTCCGTTGCTTAGCCATCCGTGGAGCTGGTCAGACACAGCACAGGCCTCACCCCCAGCATGGCCAAGCTGCCAGTAGCCCCTGTCCCTGGTCAGGCACCTGCCTGGTAGGGCCCCTCATCCCATTTGGTACACAAGGTGCCCAGGGATTCTAGGCATGTCTACTGGGGACGAGGGATATTGAGACGGTGGGTCAAGGTGAGGTTCAGGCCATGTGCCCAGTGAAGTTCCCTTGTGACCCCTTGGGAAGGGTGTCTACGGGACCATAAGCCATCCCTGGGAAGAGAAGAGAGCTTTCCCTGGAAAATAGCCATTTGCATAGACACCCTGGGGCCTGGGGCCTGAGGGCAGCAAGAGCTCCTGGTCCCAATTCCTGAAATGCCAGCCTAACACAAGGTCAAGTTCACAGGGCTTACAACCTGTGCAGTGTTAAAACCTGTCTCCATTTATCTGGGTCTTTTAAGTCCGTTAATGGAATTTAAAATTTTTGTCCATAAAGATTTTAAGCATCCTTTCTTAAATTCATTCCTGATCAAAACCCTTATATTTCTGTAGATGTATTTATTGTCTATAATATTTTCTAGCTGCCTTGTAGGAATGCTGTTTTTTGTATGTTGATCTAGCTTAAGACTCATTTACAGTTTTCTTAAGGTAAACCTAACTTAATTGAGCCCACCCCGCCCCAAAGTGGTGTCCATGCACCGCCCCAACCCCGCGGGGGTCCGGGGCCTGGGAGTAGGATTTGTGACCTTGGTTCAGCCTCCCCTAATCAAAAGGGGAAGGGATGAAAGTCACCCCTGGCTACAGAAGTGGCTTCAAACCATACTAGTTTTGTCGTCTTACTTTTTCCTCAAGGATGGCCGGTGGATCTAGATTCACCTCATGGCTTTTCGCCGATACCCAGCAGTCTCTAGAACAAATGTGTGAAGATTTAGGCACCCAGAGTGGTACCTCTGCTGGGTGTGGGGTCTTAGGAAAGTCCCCGTGACCCTCCCTGCTGGTTTGGGGGAGTCGCTGGGTCAGGCCTGCTCTTAACACTTTGCCTGCAGGTGCCCTCAGCAGGTGGCAGCACCCTTCCCCCAACCCTGCCCGGGGCCACCCTCCCTCCACCCACCAGATCTGACCTGACAGCTCCTTTCAGCCTACAGGGGAAGGGGCTGTCCTGACAGGTGCGGGTGGCATATGTCAGGCCGGGGCTCTTTTGTGGCCTTTGTGGCTGTGTTTACACGTCTGATCTCTCCAGCCCCAGCGGACCTGCCTTTCACACTGAGCTTGCATCTGGAACAGATGTAAAACTGTTTCCCTCTCAGGAAACTGAAACAACCATCTCTCTTTGATACAAATTCTGGGCATTTATTCTCTCTGGAACAATGCTGTCCTTATGTGGTTTTCTTTCTCAAAGGCCAGAGTGCCCCAGACCCCCCAAATACCTGTCTGCGCCCTTGATGACATCATGTCCATCTCTGCATGCAGTTTGGATGCATTGTGGAGAATAACTTGTCCAGACTTGCCCCGAGACACCTGGAGGACCCAGGAACCTTAACCTGTGTGCCCACAAGCCCCTGCCCTGTCTTTCTTTGCATTTCCAGCCGTCACCCTTTAATGCTGAAAGCACGTGGTACGCGCACGCGTGCTTGTTTAGCTCCGTGTCTCTGTGCCCGTGCACGTCCTGCCTGTAGTCCACTTCAGGGATGAACGCTGGTCCACTCTGGCCTGGGGAGCAGGAGACTTGGGTGTAAGCCAATTAGTTATTAATACAATTAATTTTTTTTGGGCCGTGCCCCGCGGCACGTGGGATCTTAGTTCCCTGACCAGGGATCGAACCCGTGCTCCCTGCAGTGGAAGCGGGGAGTCCTAACCACTGGACTGCCAGGGAATTCCCTACAATTTATTATTATTATAAGAATAATGGACTGAAGTACAGAGGTCATAACAGTGCCTGTTCCCCCCGTGTTCCAGGCTCTGCTCAAAGTACTTAAAGGAGATTCCTTCATTCCCCAACAGCCCAGTGGGGGGGGGGGTACCTTACAGATGAGAAAACTGTGACATCACACAGCTGCTGAGTGGAAGAGCTGGGATTTGAACTCAGGCCCTTTGGTTCTTCATTCACTATATTCCGGACTGAAGGCTGTTTGATACAGTGTGGGGTAAATTCTGGTGAACACGGTCACAGGCCTCACCAGCCATCACAAGCGATGATGTGAACATGTAAACACAGCTGCCCAGGCCGTGTCTGTTCCCTTTCAGCCCCCATGTCAGACTTCTGAGACCTCATTGACCAGAACTGGGTTACATGCCCACCACTAGCTGCAAGGCGTGCCGGGAAACTGAGAACAGGAGTGTCAGACTGCCTTAGATGAACACAGATCAGGGCCACCCCAAAAACTAGTTCTATTAGCAGGGAGCCAGGGGAGTGGAGAGGTGAGACATCAAGCGAAGAAAGGAGGTTATAAAATACTATGTAAGGAGTGATCCCATTTTTTTTTTTTAGGTTCTCATTAGTTATCTACTTTATACACAGCAGTAGTGTATATATGTCAATCCCAATCTCCCAATTCGTCCCCCCTCGCCCCGCTCCCTGCCCCAGGAGTGATCCCATTTTTGAAAATGTGTGTGCTGTGAATGTGTTTAGAAACTGGCAGTATCCCTCTGGGAGTTGGGATTGTGGGTGACTTTTCCTCGTGTAGCTTGCATTTGCTTTTTCTGCTCGAGGGGCGTAGCAATTGGAACCTGGCAGAACCCAACGAATTGGCTCTCCTGCTGGAGCCCA
The DNA here is from genome assembly GCF_008692025.1 of Phocoena sinus. Lineage (NCBI taxonomy): Eukaryota > Metazoa > Chordata > Mammalia > Artiodactyla > Phocoenidae > Phocoena > Phocoena sinus. The sequence continues at coordinate 6,191,395 of NC_045772.1, read as the reverse complement.
GCCTTAGGCCACTGTGACACCAAACACTTGGGTTTTTTAGTCTGACTACAGGCCTCTTGGGGGCCAGTATTAGAAACATACGTTTGTAGTCTGATTTGCTCTTTTTTTTTTTTGGCCGTGCCCCACGGCTTTCCGGATCTTAGTTCCCCGACCAAGTCCTAACCACTGGACCGCCAGGGAATTCCCTGATTCTCTTTTCGCAAAAAAAAAAAAGAGAAAAAGGCAAGGGCGCTTATGAGTCTTCTCCAAATCCCTGAGGGGTGTATGACAGAACAGAGAGGCACGGTGACTTGCCCAGAGGCACACAGCAAGCATACACAGCAGGATTCATGCCGGGGAAGCTAGGGTAGAGGTAAGGTGACTAGTGAGTGACACCCCAAAGCATCCAGTCTACTTCTTTTTTCTCCAGAGAAGAAATGTATCAAGCAAGACCCCTCTCTAGGAACCTCTTTTTGTACACCTTCCTGCAAAACCATGGCCCTGGCTTCCTGGATGACCAAGGTGAGGGGCTACCCGGCGTGACCAATATCTTGGAGTTCCACCCTGTCTCCCCCTACAGGTAGGTCCCAATTGCCTCTGGGCCCCGCCCACCCCCATTCCTGGTCAGTGACCGTGGCCGGGTGGTTAGCAGAGTCTTCTGGGTTCTCCAGACAGGGCTGCAGAGTGGAAATTCCCCGGGCGTGGTCACGCAGGCAGGTGCCCTGGGCGAGGCAGCTGTGCTCTGACAGCAGCTCACAGAGGGGCCCCTCAGAGCACCCAGCATATTCATAGTCCCAGGATGGCACTGGCCATCAAAATGACTCAAGCTTGTGGCCTTAAGACAGGGTGCCTCCTGGCCCTCAGGACCACAGTCACCTCAAGGCCTCTTAAGAGATGGATTCAGTTTTAGAAAGTCAGAAGGAGGCCACTTCAGATGCAGACCTGACCCAGTTGTCAGGGCAGCCAGGAAGAGATTTTCCCAGCATCAGCACCAGGGTTCTGGATGCTTCCCCCTGCTTTAGGCCTCAGGAATCACTTAGCCGTTAGGTCCTGGACTTGGGGTTTGGGACTGGTCGGGACTTTAGGGCTGGAGGGACCTGAAAATCTGCCACCTGCCCTTCCACGCTGCATCTGTAGATGGAGCCCGGGGCAGTGTTGCCTGACTTGAACCCAACCCACTACCTGATTGCCGGCCAGCCCTCCCTAGCAAACCCTTACCCCAGACTGGGCAGATGGCCAAGGCGAGGCTGGGAGGGGCTCAGCGTCCTGGGAATTCCCAGCCAAGTCACCGGGATGGAATGTGGGCAGCCCGCTGAGAGCAGAGCTGAAGCTGGCCCAGGTGCCCGGTGGGCGTGTGCACGGCCCCGTTTCCATCAGGGACTCATTCAGTGAGAATGGGGGGCCTAGACAGGGGCCAGGTAGCCCCCCCTTTCTGAGAAGGGGTGGTGCCATCAGAGGTAATCTCGGGATTGGGGTCCAGGGGACATGTGCCAGGGTCCCTCCCAGGGTTCTCTGGGGCACTCAGTCATCCTGGGAGGGGAAAGGGAAGCTGACTGCTGTCACAGGCTCTCAGTGTCTCCCTGCACTCCCACAAGGGGAGGGCGGTGGGCACAGGCTTCTCCTGGGCAGCCCTCTCCCCGGGGTCTAGGACTTGCACTCCAGGGGAGGGGACCCCACGGGCTTCTTCTGAAGCAAAGTGGGAGCCAGAGGAGGGGTGTGTGAAGGTTCCCTGCCCCCGAACCTCGCGACGAACCTGTCGGTCTGGGGCTGTGGGTCACCAGCGCAACAGCTAGCTCCCTGTGGCCTCCCTGCAGTGACGGCCCCCATTACTTGGCCATGCAGCTGGCCTCCATTGCTGACGAGATGGAGCTGAGGCTGCTGCTACCCCAGTTCGTCGAGCCCATCCGGATGACCGTGTACAGGTGACGAGCCCCTGCCCGGCCCAGGACCCCCACAGACCAGGGCTGGCCCCCGGTGGCTCCGCTCCTGGGCAGCCCTGAAGCCCGCAGCTCCCTCTTCCCCCGCTGGGTCCCCAGCTCCTGGAGCTGGCCTGGGCCACAGACCCCGGCGCCTTTCTGTCCTCCCCTCATCGAGCCGAGGTAGCCCCTTTCCAGCAGAGCCTGGACTTAAAATGACAGGAATTGCCGAGTGAGCCAAGACGGAGCTCTGTGCCCAGCCGTGTGGGCGGAGCCTTCTGCATGGGACGGCCTCTCGCGTGAGGACTCAGCTTCCGGGAATTGCCGGCTTCCTTGCAGGTTCTCGGAACCTCACAGAATTGCCCAGGTGGGGACGGAGAGACCCTACCACAAAAGACCGGGATGCAAGCTGACACGGTCCCTTGGTCTCCGGGGAGGCAGCCTTCCTCTGAGGAGCCCGGGCCTCTCAGAACACGGCTCCTCCTCTCCTGGACCTGCCTCTGGGCCGGTGGGCAGCGGGGCGTTGCCCTGGGTCCGGCTCTGGGACGCAAGTCCAGACCCCTAGCAGGATGACTACGGGACCACAAACAGCCCACGGAGAGAGGCGCCTCATTGGTGGAGGCGCCCAGGGAAGGGGGATAGGGTGACAGTTGTCACCTACAGCCAAGGCCGTCTCCGCCCCTGTTCCTGCGTAATGGCCCTGCCCCCCTTTGTCTTACAGCTTGTTTTTCCCTACAGCCACATAGGACTGAGGGACGTTCTTAGAAGTTTTATGGTGGCTTTCACTAACCTCAGGGAGAACAGAAGCCTCTGGAGCTTCCTGACCCTCAGGGACAGGGTAAGCCTTGATTCCATGACCTTGACTTACATTCCTGCCAGTGGTGCCAGCTGCAGAGCAGCTGCCCCGCGGGGCATACCCTCTCTGGATGCCACAGTCCGCACCACTCCCTACTACGCGGTCCTGCCTGCTTCCCCCGTTTCTACTGCTGCCTGGTCCCAAAGGCCTCTGGGTTTGAGACTCTGGCTTGTGGACCAGACGCACGAATCCTTGCCTGCTTCCACACCTGAGCCGTGCTTCTCCCTCTGCCAGGAATCGCCTCCATGCGGCAGACTGGTGGCTCACAGCGGCTCCTTGTCCTGAGCAGCTTCCCTGACTGCTCCCCTTCCCTCCCCGCCAGCACAGCAGAACGGCCCCCACACCAGTTCCCAGCGGACAGGCAGCCCCTGGTGGGCTGGCCTCCACTCCTGCCGTGTCCTCAGGGCCACTGGCCTCTCCTACCCCTCCTGTGCCCCTCGGCTTTCTGGTCACACCTCGCCCCAGACCCCCCCCCAGTTCTGAGCTGAGCGCTCCCCCGCCCCGCCCTCGCCTGCCTTGTCCCTGCTGCGGCCACACAGCGGGTGTGTAGTGAGCAGGCCTGTTGCAGGCTGGAGGTCCTCACTCGTCCCCACCTTCATCCCGCAGGTGTCCCCCAGCCCGTGGCCTGAGCTGGCGCTGTCCCTGCTGCTGGTGGTGACGCTCAGCTGGGGGCGCCGCCTCCACTGACCCGCTGCTGGCCCGCGTGGGGTGGGGCTGGACCCCCGCCCACTCCGCCACCACCCTGGAGGTGGCCTTGTCGGTTTGGCTGGCGTTTAACTGTTTTCTATTGCCCCTTTTTTATATTTAAACTCTGAGTGCTGGGACACTGAGGTTCATACTAGTTTTTCCCTTGTTTTTGTAAGAGAAATGAATTTATTTTACCTCTGGGGTCGTTACTGGTTAATGACCTGCTCTCCTGGCCCCGGCCCGCTCTGCGGGGGCCTGTCCTGAGGAGGCGTCTCCCTCTCTGGGGTCGGTCAAATAGTGCGCAGCAGGGGGAGTGCTGGCCACACCGCCGTATCCATGATGCCCGTGGTAAAAAGAATCTGCTGGAATAGATTTCTGCGGGGTGAGGAGAGCTCAATAAAATGTTGGTTTCCAGCCAGCCTCTGGTCCTCTGCGGGGGTTTGCAGTGTGGGCTGCATTTTGCCTGTGGGGTTGGGGGAGGGCAGGGCGTGCTCCTGGCCACCTGTGCACCCGCGTGTACCACACAGCCTCCCGGCTCCTTCCTGCACCTGCAAATGCTGGTGTGTCTGGCCCAACACAAGCTGGTTCATCCCTCCTTGTCAGCCTTAGTGCCTGAAGTCTGCCATTAGGGATTATTTCCTTTGGGCTGTCAGTGCCTCCTATAACTGGGCTGCCTGCTCTCCTCACATCTGCTTATCCAGCGCTTCCTTCTGGAGCAGTGCAGTCTGTGGGGATTCTCGCAGCGGTGTGGTGAGAGGGGGCTGGGCAGGGGGCACCAGGGGCAGGATGCCAGGCCTCCCACCCTGCAGGCTCGGCCCACCCCAGACCTGGACCCAGCGCTGTTTCTAGATCCTGCCAGGCCCTTTTGCCTCTCCCCACCCCCAGGCCCCTACCTCATGCCAACCGTGGGCTGGGGTGAGCCACCTTCTTCCAGCTCCCCCACCCACATTCCTCTCCCCCAGCCCAGCACCTCCTGCAGCCTCGTCTTCCTGCCCCCTCCTGGGCCCAGGGTTGGGGAGCCTTCCCTGCCCTCCACTCAGCCCCGGAGCTGATCCAGCAGATGCAGCTGCCTCTCCTCCTTCCAGCCAGGCTGGTCAGACCCTGCCCCCACTCCAGACCCCGCAGGAGATGCATCCTGCCCACTCCCCCAGCACCTTCCAATCCTCATGACTGAAGGGACCACGCGGCTCCCAGGCCTTATGCCACAGCTCCCCAACGTCTGGCCCTTTGCAGCTTTAAGGCCTGACTTCACTCCCTTTCCTGTGTAAGGTGTCACTATGTCGGGCCCTCAGAACCTCACAGGGTGAGCCCAGAATCTCCCAATTCCCAGGCAATTGCTTGGATGCCCCATCTGTGGCAGGCTGCTTCATCTGGAAAGGTCACTTTCTATCCCAGACAAGTACCCTATCCCCACCAAGCTTATAGACCTGGAAGTGACCCCAGGCCTCACCCTGTGTGGATGTACCAACTCCAAGGCCCGGGCACCCACTGTAGAATCAGAGTGGCCAAGGATGTAGCAAGGCTAAAGCCAGAGGCACCTATTCCAGGAAGTCCTTCCTGACCACCCAGCTTGCTCCATCCTGAGCTCTCAGGACAAACTGCCCACCCAACCATGTACCCACGTGGTTGCGGCCAGGGTTGCCTGTGGCTTCTCAAGGAGTGTGGGGCTCCTCAGGGAAGAGACAGACTGGAAACACTATATGGGGCCCCCAGGTGGCAGCTGATGCTGGCTGGGCAGTGGCCTCTCCCTGCAGGAGTCTGGGGATACATTCCCCAGGATCATCCTGTCCTGGGGTTTGCAACATTCTTCCCACCCATGGGTATCAGGAGCCCCCACTGTACTACATCAGCTCTGGGGCAGGTTCTGGGGATGTGAAGACAGCATGGGTGCCTGCCTCAGATCTCACACTCATTTTAGGGAAGGAAAAAATGCACATAAATCAGCCAAGAGTATTGTTGGATGTGTTCTGAGGGCCCCAAAGGACAGAGAAAATGATGGGGCCTGCGGTGGGTGAGAAAAGTCCTCTCTGAGGAGGGGCTGGGGGATCCGAACTGCAGTACAAAGGCCCTGGGCTGGGAGACAGGCCTGGGCATGGAGGCAGACTGGCCAGCTCGGGGCAGCGTCTGACCCACTGCGTCTCCCAGTTCACACAACCCTGGGGCCTTGCTAGCTTGCTACAGCTTTAGCTCCCACCCGGTGCTCGACCTCCTGAGCAGATGCGGTTCCCGCCATTTGGGCCAGCACTTCAGTCTCATCTGCTCCAGACAAGCCCACCCGACTAGGGGGAAACTGAGGCCCAGAGGTAGGGGACTTGAGCAAGGGGACCCAGGCTTCCGTCACACCAGGGTCCTCCCACCCCAATCAGATTGGGATCCAGTCAAACCCGCTCTGGCTGCTCCACGTGGCAGTTTCCACAGTAGCGGAAAGATGCTCAGCCCTTAGGAGCTGAGAGTGGCTTCAATCTGAGTCAACGGCAGTACCAGAAAGCACTCTCCGGTCCCTAAAAGGAAGAGCCAGAGGCCTGTCCCTCTCAGGCAGAGGGCAGGAGTCACCCACTGGCCTCATTATTCCTAGAGAATTGCCCCCCCCCCCGACCTCCTGCAGCAGTTCTGTGGCAGGCCCCGGGGCACTGCCGCACGCAAAGTGGACACACAGACCACGGGAGGGGAGCGGTGCCCAGTTCCAGGTAGACCTGGAGAGTCAAGTGGCTGGAAGGAGAAGCAGGCCAAGGTTCTCCACGGACATGGAACCAGAGATGTGGTGGCAGGTGCGAGTCCCAACTCGGGGTGGGCTAGATCCTGCGGACCAAGGACAGCACTGGTAGCTTCCCCAAGGGCACAGGAACTGTCCAAGGTCCTGCCAGGGAACAGGATGTAGGGTCCACCATGGCCCCCAGGCCCTCACCCTAGGACTCCTCCCAAAGCTCCCTTCACAATCCCTCGCCTCTGTCACTTGTCCAGATTCAGGGTCAGCAGGGGCAGGGCAAGGGCCTGCCCACCCAACCCTCCGGGGGTCCTGAAGTAGAGATGCAGCCCTGCCCACCTGCGTCCCTGAGTTCCCTCCTACTGGGCAGCCCTTGAGGCAAAGAGCTATGTCCAGAGGAGCAGTAAGGCCTGCAGACCCGCCCTCCACCGCTCCTCCGGCTCCCTTGCGTGGGGCTGTACCCAGAGCTGCCCGCAGACCAGCCAGACACCCACAGCCTGGGCCGTGCAGGGAGCTTGCTTTCTCAGAGCTCTCAGCAAAGGGGATTCCAACAGCTTCAGCATTGTTTAAAAACAATAACAAAGTTCTCTGTGAAGGTTTGAAATTTTCTAAAACAAAGTTTGAAGAAATATAATAGTTCTTTCTTCATTATGCTCCAAAGAGCACGCAAACCCAGGCCATGCTGAAAATTGGGTTCTGTGGCAATATATGCAGTGGTTCTCAGCGTGGAAGGGCTGTGGGAACGTGTGGGCATGTTTGGGGTCACAATGCCCGGAAATGCTACTGGCATGTAATGGCTAGGGGCCAGGACAGCTGCCCACAAGCGCGGGACAGTCCCATACAATGAAGACCAGTTCTGCTCAAAGGCCGACAGGGCCCCAGTTGAGAAACACAGAACTAAAAATGAGAAACCCTTAGGAATTTGGGGTTTGAGTTCGAATCACTTTGCTGTACACCAGAAACTGATACAACACTGTAAATCAACTAGACTTCAATTAAAAAAGAGAAACCCTACCCAGGGCTTGACATGTGCCTACACAACAGCAACATTTAAAGACAAGCTCAGGGGACTTCCCTGGTGGTCCAGTGGTTAAGACTTCCCCTTCCAATGCACGGGGTGCAGGTTCAATCCCTGGTCCGGGAGCTAAGATCCCACATGCCTCAAGGCCAAAAAACCAAAGCAAAACAGAAGCAATAAAGACTTTAAAAATGGTCCACATCAAAAAAACATAAAAAAGGGCTTCCCTGGCGGCGCAGTGGTTAAGAGTCTGCCTGCCAATGCAGGGGACATGGGTTCAAGCGCTGGTCCGGGAAGATCCCACGTGCCACGGAGCAACGAAGCCCGTGTGCCACAGCTACTGAGCCTGTGCTCTAGAGCCCACAAGCCACAACTACTGAGCCCGTGAGCCACAACTACTGAAGCCCGCATGCCTAGAGCCCTCACTCCACAAGAGAAGCCACCGCAGTGAGAAGCCCGCGCACCGCAACGAAGAGGAGCCCCCGCTCGCCGCAACTAGAGAAAGCCCACGTGCAGCAACGAAGACCCAATGCAGCCAAAATTTAAAAATAAATTAAAAAAAAATCTTAAAAAAAACCCCAAAAAACAAGCTCAGGGATTTCATTCCCAATATGGTTTTCCTACTATTGCTGGATAATGAAAAAAATCACCCAAGAAGTTTAGAATGACTCGTATTTAATATTGATATTAGGAGCAGAGAGTCTGCGCCCTGCTTCTGGTGTGGAGCAGCTGAGGACAAGCTCTGCGGGTGGGCCTGAGCCAAACCAGGCCCTGGGCACACAGCCGAACCAGGCCCTGGGCACACAGCCGGCACTCCGTGATTGCAGTCTAAAGGGATGACTCGGGGTGGGGGAGGAAACAGGGCCCTCAGCCGCCCTCCCCGCACCACTCCCGCCTTGCTAAAGGACCCTCTTCCCTACCAAGGCAGAGGCCACTCACTCCCTGGCATACAGCAGGCACTCAATACTTTCTGTGCAGTAAGTAAACAGATGGGGCCCTGGGTCTCCCAACTGTTGAGTGAAGGGGTGGACGGAATGGCTGCCAAAGCCCACTGGGTCCTAAAGCCCTTTAACCTCAGTGACAAAGGAGCTAAGGCTTTGGCTGTGTGTGGCCAGAGGATGCTGGGGCAGCAGGAGCCCATCTGCCACTGGTCAGCCTTGTGGCCATGCCACCTGCCCACGGCACCCACAGCAGCAGGCCAGGCCTTCCCAGTCCCCAGAACACACCTGCCAGCCAGGTCATTCCCGCCCCTTGTACAGAGGAGCCCCTGAGCCCCCGAGAGGCGGAGGGGCCTGCTCAAGAGGCAGGGCAGGAACTCACCAGTCTTCACAGAACCGTCAGAGCTGCATCTCTCCCCGGCACTCGAACGTGTTTCAAGGGGGGGAGAAATGGACTGTGTCATGTAAAGAAATACTCGTTTTCAGTGCTTTTTATGTGGCGCTCAAAGCACTCTGCCAACAATCCCTCCCGATCACTTGGAGGCGGCGGCCTGGCTGGGCTCGGCCCACTGGAGCCCCTTCGGCCTCCTCAGCCACGCGCCCTCCACGCCAAGGTCCTCGGGAGGCCCCTACAGGTTCTAGTGCAGGTCCTCGTCAGCCTCCTGCACCTCCACGTGACTGTAGGACCTCCAGGCCTGCAGGTTACAGCTCTTCAGGATGGTTCCCAGCTGCTTCCCAGGTCCTACTTCAAAAGTTCTGGGGAACTCGGTGCCTTTCTTCCTCTCATATACGGCGTGCATCGTCTGCTCCCACTTCACCGGGGAGACCACCTGCCGGACCAGCAATTTCCGGATGTGTTCTGGATGCATGTATCTACTCCCATTAACGTTTGAGTGGACGGACACCAGAGGCTTCTTGACATCAATTGCCTTTAAAACTTGTGCCAGGGGCTCCAAAGCTGGCTCCATGAGGCTGGTATGGAACCCACCGCTAACTGGCAACATCTTGGTGCGTCTGAAGTGGTACTTGGAGGAATTCTTCTGGAGAAACTGCAGAGCCTGGAAGCAAAAGAAGGGAGGTTTAAGCCAACCAAATCTTAGGGGAAGAAACAGAGAGGCAGTCACCACTGGCTGATGTCGTCACAGTCCTACGTGTAGGATATGCTTATCTCGACACATCAGCACAGGTTATTTCATCCTGCACAGCTGCCAAGTCAGTGTCCCAGAAGCCCTCACTAGCCCGGTGACCCCAGACAACCTCTTTGAACTTCTTTTAGTCCATCCATAAAATGAGCACAATTTCACCTACTTCATAAGATTGCTGGGAAGTGATCAGATAGGAGGTATCTGATGAATGAAAAAGCAGTATCTAGTAAGTGTTAGTTTTCACTTAGAATTCTGCTACTCTTCATAATTTTTTTAAGCCTGTTTTCTTGTTACTCCATAACCTTCAAGATGAAAATTCACAAGATTCCAGCCTCACTTCACAATCCAAGGTCTGAAACCCCTCATCTGGGCTCCTCTAGAGAAGACAAGAGCTTGATTAAAAGGGGCCTCTGGGACTAACAGGCCCAAACTTAGAACCATTTGCAAACATCTTTAGAACAGTATATATTCTTAAGAGACCCCGTGCCCTCGGGACACAGCCCAAGGCTTACCACCCTGACAGCCCTTCACTGGGATCCACCAAAGGCCTTCCTATGCACTAAACCGTCTGCCACGTCCCTCCAACCTGACACCATCCACGGCCTGCTCAGAAGCTTGGCCAGCTGCTCCTGACGACTCAAGGTAAGTCGTGGCAGCTGCGTGACCTCGGGCACTTTACCTGTCAGTGCCTTAGTTCCCTCACCTGTAAAATGGTGATAACAACAGTTACGTCACAGGGCTATGAAGAACTATGCTCGGTATACAAACCCTACAGAAGCGCAGCAATTACTAACTTGTTACCAAGCCCATCCATGTCCACCGGGAAAAGTACAGCAGGGCCTGGAGTTCCCTGGTGGCCTAGCGGTTAGGATTCCAGGCTTTCACTACCGTGGCCCAGGTTCAATCCCTGATTGAGGAACTGAGATCCTGCAAGCTGTGCGGCACGGCCAAAAAAAAAAAAAAAAAATACAGCGGGGAAGCTATTTGTGCCCCGAAAGGGGAGGGATGAAAGTTTCTGGTTGGACGGTGCTCGTTCGTCCCTCTCTGTGGGCCCCGCCCCGCAGGAGCTTAGCCTGCTGCCCAGGCGCGACTGGCCCGAGGCTCATCACGTGTCACTTCCCTCTGCTGAGTGAGTCCATCTGTTCCACCCGGAGGCTGCTCAGCCACCTGAGCCTTGGGGCGAAATCCAAGTGGAGCAGAGCCCAGCGCAGCGAACTGTCATGGAGCGTGAACCATGCGTGTGGGAAGCACGGAGGGGTCTGGGCTGTCACTGCAGCAGAGTCTAGCCTGACCTGACTGACCTGGTGCTTCACACCCAATTCCACGCTCCATCCATCCCCACCTCACTGAGGGGTGCGCCCCCAGCACCTCTCTGAACAGGAGACTCTTGGACTTCACAGCCCAAGCCCTTCCCACCACGCCTGGACACTTCTGATCACCGGCATCTACGGAGACAGCTACTCGGTGGCACTTCTGCACCACTGCCATGGTCTCTAAGTGCTTTCCATGGGAAGTCTCTGGATTCATCCAACTCAAGTCCCAGGTCAGGGCCACAGGAGTCAAGGACACAGCCTCAGGGTCCAGAGGCTCCTGTGGCTGGCTCTCAGGCCAGGCATGGGTCTAACAAAGGGCAAGGAGTTTTTTCACATCCACTGTTGGAAAGGGACTCACCTGCTCAGGGGACCCTGCCCGCACCTAAGCTCTTTGCTGTAGCACTTCCAACAGCACCAAAGGCCAAACCTGGGAATCCCAGGAATCGCCACCTGCACTGGATGCCCACCTGTCTGGGAGCCTGGGAGACTCCTGCCTTGACTGGGGGGCCCCTCCTGGCCCACTTATGGGCTTCCTTCCAAGGCTATTAATGGGAATAAGCAACCAGCTCCGTGATTCGCTTGGGGCCACCGTAGCTGGTCTTCGCGTCATCTCAGAACTGCCCCAGAGGCTCGCACTGATTCAGAGGAGATACGTAAGGACACCTGCGTACTGGCAAGGCCTCAACAGGGAGATGAGCCAGCATGGTCAAGTGGAGGGTGGAGGGAACCTGAACTTCAGAGGCACATGGACGGGAGCTCTCACCTTGCCTCCACCACCACTAAGCACTTGGCTCTCAGTGCCTCAGCTTCCCGCTGTAGAGCTCCCGTCCACAGAGCGCAGGACCAGATGGAGGACCGGAGGAGACAAGACGGGGAAGCACCCATCCGGCCTGCACTCAACACTCCCCAGCCAGGCACACGGTACAGAACTGCCCCTTCCGTCGGGCGCTCCTGTCTGCCTGGGATGCCCCTGCTCTTGGCAACCTCATCCTCCAGGCACCGCCTCCTGGCAACCTGGTAGTCAGCCCGACCCTTACTGTGCCCTGAAACCTGGAGTCATCCGTTCACAGCCAGCCTTCCTTTGACAGCAGGAACCCCGGCTGATCCGTCCGTGTGTCCTCAGTGCTTACCACACAGGAGCTGCCCGAGAAAGGATGTCTGGGGCAGCAGTGAGTGGAAGGATGGACAGAAGGAAAGGCTGCAAAAACAGACACCTAAGAAAATGGAGAGCAGGGCAGAGTAACCCAGCAGGAAACAGCTTCTCTCTCCAAAGAAGCAACTGGATCAGAGGCTGTGGGAAGCCCAGAACGTATCACAGGAAGGCCCTGGAGATTATCTGGCCCAGCCCCTTTACTTTCCACGTGGGCTGGAAATTTGCCCAAGGTCTGTACGTGGTGGAGCGGAGACAGTACCCCAGCCTCCTGCCTCTCCCTGCAGTGCTCGCTCTACCACACACATCCCTGGCCCCCAGATGCCTCCCAAGGACCAGGGCTGGGCAGAGCACCTGTTACACTCTGTGCGCTCCCAGGTGTGGAATAATTCCAACCTTCTGGACTGGACTGGACGGGGGTCTAGGAAGGTTGCTCCCGTGAACACCCACCTCCAGGTGTCCGGAGATCACCCTGCAGTCGGGAAAGAGGTAGCTGGACACCTCGCACACGGGGTTCTCTATGCCCAAAGTCCTGCAGTGCTCCTGGGCCTCCAGACAGGCAAAGGTGAACTTGGACTGAGGCTGGCCGACGACGGACAACATCCCACTGGGGACAGCTTCCGAGGCTTCCTGCATGGCCTCAGCTCGGATTTTCACTGCATACAAACCTACCCAGAGAGAAGTGCATTTAGAAAAATCAAGGCACGTAATGGAGAAGAGAAACCCAGACCCAAAAAACAAAGCACAAATTCCACACTGTGTGCTGGAGACACTGATATGGGTATCCATCACCAGTCTACAAGCCGCAGTTCTACGTATCTGAAAGCATACATATATGGTACCACCATCATCAAAAGGCAGGGTGCTGTCCCTGGCACAACCTCAGTGTCCACTGACAGATGGATAAAGAAGACGTGGTACATATATATGATGGAATATTAGTCTAAAAAAGAATGGAATAATGCCACTTGCAGCAACATGGCTGGACCTAGAGATTAGCATACTAAGTGAAGTTAGAAAGACAAATACCATGTATCACTTATATGTGGAATCTAAAATACGACACAAACGAACATATCTACGAAACAGAAACAGACTGAGACATAGAGAACAGACTCGTGGCTGCCAAGGGGGAGGGGACGTGGGGGAGGGAAGGATTGGGAGTTGGGGATTAGCACATGCAAACTATTACATACAGGATAGATAAACAACAAGGTCCTACTGTAGAGCACAGGGATATACATCCAATATCCTGTGATAAACCATAATGGAAAAGAATGTGAAAAAGCACATATGTATAACTGAATCACTTTTCTGTACAGCAGAAATCAGCACAACATTGTAAATCAACTATACTTCAATAAAATTTAAAAACAAAACAAAAAAGAATGGACTGCAATTACTGGACAGCTATCATCCTGGTCCTGGGCCAGACCAAGGAGCGGTTAAGGGACCGATGCAGGGTTTGACGGGACAACAAAGTCTGAGGAACAAACCCTGCACCCTTTCTCTCTAACACACCTTCGTTCACCCGGCACCGTATTATGTCTGTACTGGACTTTTAGCCCTTACACAAGCAGAACTGTGGAGCAAATACATTAAAAGCCTGTGTTAACAGGCAGGAGAGAACCCACAAGAACGTGGAAACCCTCCCAGGCAGGCATTAAATAACTATGCAAATTGTCAAGTGAAAAAACACAGAATGTCAATAATCCTGCAAATTACATATACATAAAACTGTATTTGTATAAAACAGTTTTATTAGGATGTGGAAATATGAAAATTTTTTTCCACTTCCTTGATAATGCTTCCTTCCTATAATGCTTTTTTAAAAAACAATGAGGTGAATTTCACATAAAATATAACCAGTTTCAAGTGTATAATTCAGTGGTATTTGTTTTGTTCATGTTGTACAACCACCAGCTCTAGTTTCAAAACTTTCCATCAGCCCATAAAACACCTCATTTCTCCTCCCCTCCATCCCCGGTAACCTCTAATCTGTTGTCTCTCTGGATTTATGCCTTCTGGACATTTCATATAAAAATATGTGATTTTTGTGTCTGGCTTCTTTCACTTAGCACGTTTTTGATGTTCATCCACACTGCAACATAAGTATTTCATTTCTTTTTATGGCTGAATAATATTCCACTGGATGGATCTACTACAATTTGTTTATCCATTCATCTGATTATGGACATTTGGATCATTTCCACCTTTGGCTATTATGACTAATGCTGCTGTTATAAACATCTGTGTACAAGTTTTTCTGTGTGGACATGTTTTCATTTCTTAGGTATAGACCTGTGAGTAGAACTACTGGGTCACATGGTAATTCTATGCTTAACTTGAGGAACCACCAAATTGTTTTCCACAATGGCTGCACCACTTTACATTTCACCAACAGTGTGTGAGGTTCCTACATCCTTGCCAACACTTATTATTTTCCTCTTTTGTTTTTTAAATTAAAGCCACCCCAGTGGGTATGAAGTGGTACCCCACTGAGGTTTTGATTTGCATTTCCCTAATGATTGGTGATGTTGCACATCTTTTCATGTGCTTATTGGTCCTTCGTATATCTTCTTTGGAGAAATGTCTATTCAAGTCCTTTGTATGTAGCTATAAGCAAAAATGTTTACATGTTTATACACAAAAATCTTAAAAAGTGGAACTGATATGGCTCAAGATCAAACACTGATTTATTCTTTTTCACTTAATGAGAATCTACTGATGATCTACCACACGACAGGCACTGGAGGTACACGAGTGGACTAAGAATGCACGTAAGTAGTGGGAGACACTAAAGCAAGAAGATTTCACAAGACTACAGGAAGAAAGAAATTCCCTGATGAACCCTTCAAGCTTAAAAGGGAATCAAGGTGAAGTCTGGTCCTCAGGTCCCATTGTCACCCCCACCCATGGCTCTCTTCTCTATTACCCCTGAGTAGGTCCAGAATTATTTTTGGTAGTGCCCCTTGTCCTCAGTAAGCCCAGCAAGACAATACCCCATGCATAAAACCGAACCTTGGGACTTTCCTGGTGTTCCAATGGTTAAGAATCCGCCTTCCAATGCAGGGACGTGCGTTCGATCCCTAGTCACGGAACTAAGATCCCACATGCCACAGGGCAACTAAGCCCATACGCTCCGCAATGAAAAGATCCCCCATGCCACGACTAAGACTCAATGTAGCCAAATAAATAAATATTAAAAAACACAAAAAAACCCCAAACCTCTTCCTATGTACCTTCACAAAATTCCATGGCTCCAGCAAACACTAGGGCTGCAAATTCTCCCACACTGAATCCTGCAGCAGCAACACAGTTCTCAATAACCTGCAGCGACACATGCAGAAGAACATGAGGCCAAGTTCTCAGGCGAGTTCAGTCCGGGGCTCTGCACTTGCAAGCTGACAGGGGTTCAGCAGTTCAGTGAGCCAGGTTCTGCTGGCCTGGTGCTCCAGCCAGAAGACAACACACAGAAGTGGCCTTGACTATCACTGATCCAGCCCTTTACTGATGAGGAACTTTAACTGGCAAGTCAAGTTAAAGCCTACTGGCGGACTCCTTGGTTGAGCTGTGATGCCAACCCAGGGCTCTGGATTCTCTTGCTTCTGCCCTAGTGCTGCCCCTCAGGCTGATGGAGACAGAGAACGCTAAGTACAAAAGTTAAGAGCATGACCTTCAGAATCACCTCTGGATTTGATTTTTAGCCTGGGAGAGTTCCCTAACGTCTGCCCCTCAGTTATCTCATCTGTGAAATGGGGAGAGCAGCAGGACCGACCTCACAGGGCTGCTGAGAGAATTACATGGAGATAACACCCCTAAATCGCTCAGCACAGACCTGGCCCAGGACAGGCACTGGATGAATGTTATTATCATGACTCGACATGACCACTTAAACTAATTCCTTTAATATCTGAGTCTTCTTTCCTTACCCACTCAGTGACAGTACTTACCTCACAAGGCTGTTGTGATGATGAAATGGGGGTAAAGTACGAGCTTAACATTTACTGTTGTGATAATAAATATTAATAGCAATCATTTCACAACTTCAAGTGAACTGATACTTTCAGATATCACCTTCTCAATGACCCTTCCTTTAAGGGTGAAGCTTAATCATGCTAAAATCATTTAGTAATTAATTAAATGATTAAGGATCATTTAAAATTGCAACCCAGCCCTCCACTCCCCGGCCCCTCTCCCTGATCTATTCTTCTTTCTGAAACACTTATCTTTAACACACTACGTAATTTACATAGCACATTTATTCTCTATTATCTATCTTCTTGCCCTAACATGCAAGCTCCCCAGGCGCAGGGATCCTTGTTTTGTTTGTTGTAGGCTGTATCCACTGGGCCTACAACAGTGCCCGGCACGGTGGGAACTCAGTAAGGATCTGCCGAACAGATCAGACGTTGGAGCACGCCGGCCTGGCAGGCTGGAGCTGTGAGAGCTCGGGCGGAGCCCATTCTCCCCGGCCTGCAACAGGGCCTCGGGCCTCACCGCGGGCTGCAGGTGATGCAGTTTCTCGACGGCGGCCAGCGAAGCCACGAAGACGGCGGGCTGGCAGTGCACGGTGCGGTCCAGGGCCTCCTGCGGCCCATGCAGGCTCAGCTCCAGCAAGTCGTAGCCCAGCACGCGGTGGGCGGCGGCGTAGAGCTCGCGGACGCGCGGGTAGCGGAGCAGACCGCGGCCCATGCCCACCACCTGGCTGCCCTGGCCGGGGAAGAGCAGCACCGAGCACTGGCCCGGCAACCGCCGCACCGAGGCCTCCCGGGGCCCTTCCTCCGCCGCTGTCGCATCTCGCAGCAGCTCCTCCACGTCCACCGCGCCCGAGGGAGGCAGCAGGAAGCTCGAGGCGCTGCTCCTGCACCTCACGCCCCGGCCCAAGGCCCACACAGCCCGCGCGACCCGGACGTTCATGCTGAGGAACCGGCCCCACGCGCGTTACCAGGGCGACCGAGGCCCGACAGCGGCGGCGCGGTGCAGCGCGGCGCGGTCCTTGACGCATTTCCTGCCGGCGGGCAGAGGCACCGCTGGGCGGGAAGAAAGGTTCCGCTGTTACAGATTCCGCCCCTGCTCTGAAACTGTCGGCTGCGCGCCGGGTGATCCACACGCTTACCTAAACCTCCGCAGGAAAAAATAAAACACGACACCACACCACAGTGAGCCCTCAAACATATTTATTAAGTAAACAACCCAATGCAATGTAATATTCAACCTAGCATGGAAAAAGTACTTGAAACGCTTCCACATTCTTTCTTGCATCTGATTTTCCCAGCGCTGTCCTTTTATGTTTCCTACAAACCAGACACGGTGCCAGGCCCAAAATAATCGTCCAATTAATACTTGTCCTATTGAACAAAGCCCTAGATATATTTCAGACATTAGTCTGTTTAATTCCTCACAGCAACGCTGTGACGAATAGGTGCTATTATTATCCTCAGTTTACACATGAGTAGACAAGGGCTCAAAGACAGGTGGTTAGTGATAAAAGGAGGACTGGAAATTGGGGGTGCAAGGCTGGGTCAGAGAGAGTCTAATTCTGACCTCATCTCTAACTACACCCCTTTACGCCCCCTGCTCCTCTTTCATTCCCTGCCAGCCTCTTCTAAGGAGCGCAGGACACACACACACACACACACACACACACACACACACACACACACACGCTCACTCCACACCTCAGAATGAGAAAGATCTAGGTAGACCTGAGGTAGGAGATAGATGGGCCGCTGGGCTGCACAGCTGGGGTTTGTCAAGTGGAGTAAAATTGAAGCTTTGTTCTCACCCAGGCACTCCAAGGACAAAGCTAGTGGCAGAAGCTGAGCTCTTCTAAGGTAAAGAGATAAGGCGCCCACTCCTGAGGTCAATAAAAACTTCTCTGTCTGCACATGCGCAGGAAGGCTCCTTGGGGGTCAGAAAGGGAGCAGCCGCCACCCCATAGTATGTGTGGACATACACCCAGCTAGAAGGCCTCTGCAGTGGGATCCATCTTAGCAAAATGTTGCACATGCACGTTGGGGAGGGTCCTGGGACCCGTCAGCTGTGAAAAAAGAAACGAGATAATTGGCCAAATGTAAACCAAGACCCGAAGAACTGTCCTATATACGTGATTTAAATCACCTCTTTACTGAGCTCCTCATTCAGGACTCCCACACTCCTCTCTGTGGGTATATTTCTGGCTAGCTTCTGACTTACTGGCCCCCCCTCATTAGAGAGGAGGCTGGTAGCCTTTCCCTCCAGGTGTGTATTTCTGCCCTGCTTCTGTCTCAAACAAACTGTTTGTCTGTGTGCTCTTCCACATGTTATGCTGTGTCTCTAATAATAAACTTTGTACCTGATTTTACAGTTTTTGCCTCCTTGAAACACTCTTGCTTTCAAATGGGGGAAAGAGCTAGGGCCCCTTTGCTTCTAGTCTCTAGCCCCTCGTGGTCTAGCAGCTACGATTCCTGGTTTTCATCTAGGCTATCCAGGTTCGACTCCTGGGCAGGGAACTACAATCTCTCTTCAGGACTGCTTACTGCTGTCTCTCCGAGATCAGACTTACATCATCAAGTCTACTACAGTGAGCTTGTCCTGAGAAAAGAATCAGATGAGCTCTCAGGTCATCCGCAGCAGCCTTGCTTTTGACACGGAAAAGGAGGAAATGAGGTGCATATCCAGCAAGAGGAGATTAGTTAAATAAGTGATGGCAAATCTATACAATGCTGTGGTGATAAAAGATATGGAGGAGGTTTTCAGGTTAAGACATGAACAGAGCACACGCTGCCTCCAGAAGCACATAAACCCAGAGGAAAGGAATCTTTTAAAGACATAAAACACAAGGACAGGGAGAACAGGAACAGCAACAGAATCTCTTCAAGCTGGAAACCAGGATGAACAGTATTATCTGATTCAGCAGACTCCAGACGGCCGAAGGCTGAGAACCAACCCTTATTCATACAACAGAATCCTTAAATGCTTAGGAACTGGTAGCCCTAGGCACTTCTAGATCTAAGGGTTAAAAAAGGCTAAAATTGGGCTTCCCTGGTGGTGCAGTGGTTGAGAGTCCACCTGCCGATGCAGGGGACACGGGTTCGTGCCCCGGTCCGGAAAGATCCCACATGCCGCGGAGCAGCTGGGCCCGTGAGCCATGGCCGCTGAGCCTGCGCATCCGGAGCCTGTGCTCCGCAGCGGGAGAGGCCCCAACAGTGAGAGGCCTGCGTACCGCAAAAAAAAAAAAAAGGCTGAAATTAAGAGAACTATTTGCAGGTGTCTTTGAAGAACAGTTAGATCTTTAGATGTCTTCCCTCTCTTTAGCCCCTGGGTGATACCCCTCCCTCATTCTGGCAAATGCTTAGCTCTGGAAAGGGCTGGGCAGGCCAAGGATCATGGTGAATGTGGGTTCTCTGCTGAAACAGGTGGATACTGACTGCTGAATGCAGAGATCTCCTCCCATGCTCCCAGAAATGTGCCACCAGACCTACCCTCCAGGCAAGAACTGCAGGGCCTTGGGGAGTCTGACCAGTACAAGAGGAAAAGGCTGAAGATACTGACAGCCCAGGAAGTTACCAGACAAATGACCAACAAGTTCAACTTACAGTGAAGCTAACTCAACAAATACCATCCAAAGACTTATTTTCCTTTTGTCTTCTTATCATGAGCAGCCAGGCAAAGATTCCCAAGCATCTGAGGAAAGCCTCTTACATACAGAAAAAAATAAAATAAAATAACTACAATGCATAGGAATCAGAGACTATGATGAGAGAAGAAAATAATTGTTTTAAGAAAATTATCCTTGATAGTTGAGAGGTAAAAGAAGACATTGATTGCATCAGTGAAAAATGTATAGGAAGTTTGCAGTGGGAGCATGGAGTCTTAACCACTGGACCACCAGGGAAGTCCAGGAAGTTTTTTTTTTTTTAAAAAAGAACCTTCAGACAACAACAAAAATCCCTTGGAAATAAAAAAATAGGATAGCTGAATTTAAAAAAATCAATAGAGGGCCAAGAAGAGAAAGGTGAGGAAACGTCACAGAAGTTTACAGAAAAAGAAGAAAGCAAACCATGAGAAGCAGGAGAGGAAGGGAAGTTAGAAGACAAGCCCAGGAAGTCCAGGATTCTGAGTAACAGGGATTCCAGAAAGAGAAGCGAGAAAATGGAGGGAAGGAAATCATCCCCTCTAAAAATCCAGTTTCTGAAAAATAAAAGATATGAGTTTCCTGAGAGCTGGAACATTGGATGAAATTAGACCCACATCAAGGAATATCAGCATGGAATTCCAGGACTCTGGGGACGAAAAGCTTAAAATCTCCCAGGAAGAACAAAGGGGGTTACACACAAAGGCTCAGAACACAGAATGGCTTCAGTCTGCTCATCGGCACCATGGCAGCTGGAAAACGGCGTGATGCTGAAGGACAATGATTTCCGACTTTGAATTTTGACTCAGTCAAACGTCAGTCAACCACAGGACAGAGTGCAGGATCTCAAAAAAGATACCTCCTATGTAGCCTTTCTTAAGACTGCATCCTTGGGGACTTCCCTGGTGGCGCAGTGGTTAGGAATCCGCCTGCCAGTGCAGGGGACATGGGTTCGAGCCCTGGTCCGGGAAGATCCCACATGCTGCGGAGCAACTAAGCCCACACGCCACAACTACTGAAGCCCACACGCCACAACTACTGAAGCCCACGCGCCTAGAGCCCATGCTGCGCAGCAAGAGAAGCCCGCACCGCAATGAAAAGTAGCCCCAGCTCACCGCAACTAGAGAAAGCTCACGCGCAGCAACGAAGACCCAACGCAGTCAAAACAAATACATATTAAAAAAAAAAAAAAAGACTGCATTCTTGGAGGATGGGCTCATCGCCAACACAGGGGGACCAGGAAGGGCGAGATGTGCTGTCCAGGAAATGAGCTCACACAGGTGCAGTGAGCTCAGAAGCAAGAAGACACACAGCCCATGCCTCTATTTCATATTGAATGTCCACACCACAGCCTGGCGGGATGTGCCGACAGGGGAGCTGCACACCCAGCCTTGCCCGCCAGCTGCCCCAGAGGGACTCCTGTCAATGCTCAGGGAGGCTGAGGCCAGTCTGTGCCCCAGTGGTTCAGTTCAGTTTCACCTTCGTAGGGGTCTTCCTCTGCCCCGGCCATCGTGTCCACTCTCTCCAGCCAGCTGCATGCTGCCCCTCAGCTGTTTGAAGCGAATCAATATAGGGCTCAGGGAGACATACCTAAGGGTCTTAATAAAACTCTAAAGGAAAGTAAGGGCGTGTTTAACCCAAAAGTCAAGACAGAGGTGACCTCTGGAGTGGCAGCAGCAATCACCAGAGAGAGCGCCAGGAGGTTCCTAGGGCACTGGGAATCTTCGTATTATTAACCTGGGGGTGGACAGACGGCATCTTGTTATTATTCTAAAGCGCACACGTGTTAAATGTAGACAAATTTTTGATAATGTAGAAAGAGGTTTCTGATTTATTGTAAGGGGAAGAAAACAAATTACAAAACCAATTATTTCATGAAGGCATTCTTGTAAAGAAACACGTGCACGTGCTTAGAAAAAGGCATAGAAAAACTCACAAAGTGTTGACTGTGCTTGGGTAATGGGAGAGTGGGTGACTTTTTTCCTTTTGCCTGTATTTTCCAATTCCCTTACAATAAATATGAATTATTCATGTAAGAAAGTAAACACACAAAATATAAGAAAATACTGTACTCAAATCACACTTAGAATTGAGAAGCCTAATGAATGACACGACAGTTAAGAGCGCAGGCCCTGGACTGCCGGGGTATAAATCCTGACTGCATCACTGACAAGCTGTGTGACCTTGTCACCTCTCTGAGTATTCTCTGGGGATTGGGAGGGTGTTTTCCATGTCTCCTTCCTCGATCAACTGAGGCCGGGGGCTGCGTTTGCTTGTGTTGTACCCTCCAGGGTTGAGCCCAGAGCTGGGCAACCTGTGGTACTCAATATATACATCCCTTGAGGTTGGCACATGCCAAATGCCCAGGAGAGGCTCCTATGCTCAGTGCTGTGAAATTCAGAGGTCACTGCCCGATTAGAGTGGGGGTGGTACAGAGTCAGCGTTCTGGAAGAGCTTCCTGGGGTGACACTGGGGAGCAGTCAGACTTGGACACGTGGAGTTGCCCAGGGTGGGAGTGAAGGATCCTCTGTGCAGGGGGAACAGTGTATGCAAAGGCATGGAGGTGGGATAGGGTCAGGTAGTCAGGGCCTTGAGTGCCAGGTAAAAGGCTTGGACTGTATCCTAAGGGAGCCACAGAGGGTCCCGAGCAGAGGAGGGGCATGGAAGGGACTCCCTGGGGGCCAGCTAGGGAGGATGATGGCCGCTGCCCAGGCTTAGGTGGGGTGTGTGCGGTTGGGCAGAGGGGGGCACAAGTAACGGGAGGCTTCCCAGCGCCCCAGGAGGGGCATCCACATCTCATCTAGACCTGCAGTGTTAATCCCTATGGCAGCCACTGGCCCTCTGAACTGCAGGGGCTCACCTGTGAAAAGGGCAGGCCTAGTGTGTTTGTCCTCTGCCCGCCCCCTGCACCGGGCCCTGGTGCCCAGCAAGTATTTGGGACCAGAAATCGCTGCCTCCCAGGATGCCCTGTGGGCCTTGAGCCCTGCAAGCAGGAGGGGAGAGGCGGGAGGGAAGCTGCATTGCCTCCCCGCCACGGGTCTTCCGCGGCAGGCGGGTTTGCCTCTCAGCCAAGCCATTGGGCACCTCCTTAGAGGAAGAGGGTGAGGGCTGGCAGCTTGCTGGAAGGCGTGGCCAGACCAACTTCATGAGGGACAGTACCCACAACGTGTGGGCCCATGGTACCTTGAGGGATCCAGGAAAATATTTTCATTTCTTTTAAAATCAGAAGAAAAATGTGAAAAGAACCCAGCCTGGATTATACCTGCCTTTATACAAACGCAGTCAAAGGTAGAAGAGGTCCATGAAGGCAAAAAAGGCAGGGCCTCGGGAAGTCAGACGTCAGCCCAGGAGCAGCAGGCAGGGTTCACCTGGGCCTCCCGACCCCCACCCCAAGTGTCCAGTTCGGGCAATTGTGGTTCTGGCAGTCTGCGGGCCCCGCCAGGCCAAGTTAGCCAAGGGGGCAGTGACAGGCCCTGGGCTGCAGTAATAAAGAAGCAGTGCATGCAGATGAGGCGGTGAAGTGCTCAAGGCCTGGGCCTGGACACGCTGTCCCATCAGGGTGACCTGGCAAACTGGAGGCCACCTCTGGGCTGTGATGGTCACTGAATGCCAAGCGCCTGTGGTCTCCTGCATTACCATGTGGCATCCTCCTTAGTCCCACCATGCTGTGCCCATTTTACCGATGAGGAGATGGAGGCGGAGGGAGCCAGCCGCAGAGAGGCTGGGCCAGGGCTGCCTCCTGTCCTGGGGCAACAGCTAAAGGAACTGGGGCCCTCCTCCGGAGATGGTGGCCAGGGTTGCTGTGTAGAAGGATGTTCAGGGCTCTGCCGTCAGGCGACGTAATTGCCCTCTCTGAGATCGGTGATCTCTATCGGCCCACTTTACAGATAGGAGAAACGAGGCACCGGAAGAGACGCGACCTGCCCGCAGAGCCGGCAGTGTCTGCGCGGCGGGGCGGTCACGGTGGGAAGGAGAAGCGTCCGGGAGGCGCGCTCGTGCCCGGGGGAGGCTGAGGCGCGTCTTTCTGTCAGGGCGGCCAGAGGAGGGAGCGCCCCAACCCGCTGGGCGGTCGGCAGCCGCCGCCCGGGTTTCCAGCCAAGCCGGGCGGGGCCGGGGTGGGCGGGGCCTCGCGGGCGGGTCCGGATCCGGGCCCGGCCCCCACCTCCCGTCGCGCAGTGCCCTTCCCCTAGCGAGTCGTCGTCGCCGGTGAGTGGGTTCGGGGCTTCGAAGAGGCGGCGGGAAGGGGGCCCCGCGCGGCAGCGACCCCCGACAGCGCCCGCCCGCCGGCGCGGGGCCCGAGGGGAAACTGCGGCGGGAGGTGACGGGGACCCATGGGGCGGCCGGGGGGCAGCACTAGGGACCCGGCCATTGGGTCGGCCGGCGGGAGGGGGGTGGTGACCCCCCCCGCCCCCCGGCCCTGGCCTCAGCGGTCGGCGCTCCTGCGCGGCCGGGTTCCGGCGGGATTGGGGGCGCGGAAGGGGGAACTTGGGCACCCCCGCCCCGCCGCACCCCGCTGGGCCCTCGGGTCCCGCGGGAAGCGGAGCCGCGGGAGGGACCAGGCACCCCGCCTTTCCGCCCAATCCGGTAGTTGAGCAGCCGCGGCCGGCAGAGGGCGGGAGTGGAGGAGCGGGATACCTTGAGGGTCACAAAGTGCCTGGGAGACCTCGGGCTCCTGATCCACTTGAGACACCCCATTTCTAGGGGAGGAAACCCAGGCCAGAGAAGGGGAGGTTATTTGTCCAAAGGCAGTGAAGGCCCCGCGGAGCCTTAGGACCGGGTCCCTAGATCCCCGTCAAGTGCTCAGGTGCGCTGTAACCTACACGTCCCGGTGTGGGCAGGGCATCCCCTGGGACTTGCCTGTCCCCTGCCCCTCCTGCAAAGGAGCTGGGAGCCCAGGTGGGAGGTGTCATGGTGTTCCCGGAAAACTGGGTTCACCTCTCGGTGGGTGGTGCGGAGCCAAAAGGCACAAGCAAGCCGAGGAGAGAAGGAAGGATTTATTTCTTCCAACAAGTAAGGAGAGCGCCTTCGAGCTTTCCCAAAGAAGTGTCTCCCCAAACAGCAAAACTGGGGAAGTTTTAAGCTGCATATTCATGAAGGGGCTTGAGCAGGGGAGAATTCAACATAGAATTGGGGCAGAGGTCTATAGAGTCCAAGCTTTAGTTGATTGAAGTTACGACGGGTCAGCAAAGGTCAGCTTCTTGTCCCTTAGGTTCCAGCTGATCTGGTAGCTGAGCACTTGGGGTGGGGGTAGGGAGATGTGTTTAAATTCTGCAAAACAGCTCAAAAACGTGTTTCGGGGTAACCTTTACCACTGAGACAGAACTGGGAGTCTTTACAACTGATTTATTATCTTTGCTATTGTTATTTCTCTTGCCTGATAACAGTTGTCTGTTCTTTCATTCCCTTAAGATTATTAGAGGCCTGTTCAAGGGCAAGCCCTGTGGCCAGGCTTAGATCACAAAACGGCTTAGGCCTAAAATGGCTTCTCTTGTGTCAAGAAAGCCATGAGTGGTTCTCTTCCTTGGGGGGCACTCGACCCTATCTGCTTACAGGGGGGCTTCCAGCTGTGAACACATGGCTGAGTGCCAGAGCCAGCCTTGCCGAGGCCTGTGGCCTGGCCCGGATTGGGAGCCTCTCGGGCTGGCCTGCTAGGGCACGATGGTACCTGGTACCAGCCACATGTGCAGGGTGGACGGCAGGGGCAGGGGCAGGACTCGAGCCTCCCCTAAGGATGTGTGACTGAGGGTGTCCCAAAGGGTCACGGCCAAGGAGGAGGCTGTGTACAAGGAGCACGGCCCAGAGTGCCTGGTGCACAGCAGGCCCGCGGCCCAAAGGCCAGGCTGCTTGGATGTGGGCCGAGGGCCCCAGTGTCTCTGTGGGGAGTGGCGTGGGGACCCCGACACAGGGCAGCGGGAGGCCAGGGGCCGCTCCCAGGAAGCAGTAGCTCTTGTCCACTGGTCGGGAAAGGGGCTGAGGAGAAAGGCTCTTCGGGGAGCAGGGAGACAGGCTGCTCAGCTTCCGCAGAGGGAGCCTCAGAAAGAGCCCTGGGCCTCCAAGGGAGCCTCTGAACTGGGGGGAAACTGACGCTCACCCAAGAAACTGCCCAGGGGCACGGAGCAGTGCAGCTGGGGTTCAAATGCTCGTGGTCTGATTTCAAAGCCCTGCTTCCTCCACAGTGCATACCCAGAGGAGTGTGTGCCTGGAATGTGTGTGTGTGTGTGTGTGTGTGTGTGTGTGTGTGTGTGTGTCTGCCTGGCCATGACTGAATGGTGTCCAGCTGGTTCAGCCAGAAACCAGAAACCGCTGACAGTGGATCGCTGAGCGGGGGTAGGGGAGGTGCTGACAGGGGGCGAGCGTACTTTGTGCCGTATACACTTTTGACTTTTCATTACTTCATTTCTGAATCTGTCTCTTATTTATATTTTCTTTTACTCATTTTTGATTGTGCAAACAATGCCTGAGCATGCTGTCTCAATAGTCATTCTCCGTAAAGCAGATTCCCCTTTGTCACCCCCAGCCCCCCCCACATCCCAGACCAGCTGGGTTTCCAGACCTGCTGTCTGTTACATTGGATACTTTCATAATGAAAAAGATTAACAGAGGTTATAATGAGGACGATTAGCTGTGAGTCATTTTAAAAAAAAAGGTCCCTGAGACCATCGGTGGTGGCTTGAAGGAGACATAAGGCCCAGGAGGGGCTGGGTACAGCTCGGAGGTGGGGACCAGAGAAGCGGCAAAACTGTTCTGTTTCTGAGCAGCCGTTCCTGTCACCTTCTATAGGGAGGCCTCAGAGAACAGAAAGCTCCTCCCGAGGCCCACTGCCGCCACCTCCCCTTCACAGACGGGCCGCAGAGGCCCAGGAGTGAAGCGTCGCTAGGAGAGAGATCCTGAGTCTCACCCCAGGGGCAGGGAGGATTCCGATCCCGAAACTGCTGCCCACGGGCCCAGCTGGGACCTGATGCCTCGTTGGCGCTGGGAACTTGGCCCTGGTGCTGGAGGGAGTGAGGCTGTTGGTCCTGAGAGAATCCTCTGGCGCCCAGGCAGGGGGTGGAATGGCTGAGGTGGGGTGGGAGTGGCCTGAGATGAGCCCTGGGCCCCCCCGCAGGTTTCTGGGGCAGGGCTTAAGCACCTGGTCACGATGGAGGAGGAAGCTGAAGAGGGGAGGTGACACAGCCCATCCTTGTGACTGGCTGTGTGGCCCAGAGCTGAGGCCAGCAGACTCCCAGATCAGGAGCTGGAGGGGTGTTTCAGGAGGTCTCAGAGTCACCCAGACCTGGAAAGTTCTGTGACTCCCTGTGCCTCGGTTTCCTCATCTGGAAAGTGGAGCCCACTATGGAGGCCGAGAGATGTGGAACTCGGGGCCTGAGAAGAGAAGCAGCTGGCCTCACCCCTGCGGCTGTTGTGAAGCCGCGACGACCCAGGATGAATACAGCTGGGCCCTGCACCAGGCTCCGCCCCCCACCCCTCCCGAAGGCCTTGCAAGGTCTCCTGACCCCAGGGCCTGAGCTCTCTGCTTTGCCCTTCTTGGCCTGTGTTTCAGTGGCCCCAGGCCTTGAGGGCGGGGCCTTTTGGAAGCATTTTCACCCACTGAGCGTTGGGTGACCAACCGGCTGACATTTTCTCAGCCTTGGGTCTGCGCCATGTGGCTGCTTCTTCTCCTGGAGGCATGAGTGGTCCCCAACACTGACCCCCACATCCCCTGGCTTATCTGGACCTCCCTTGAGCCTGCCCACAGCCCCATGAGGCACACAGGGCAGGTTACACCCACCTGATGTAAGGGGAAACCGAGGCCCAGAGAGGAGCTTTGGCTTGGCTTCACCAAGAAAACTGCAGGCAGGGCCAAGGTGGGCGCTTAGTCACCTTCTGACGGAAACAGATAAAGGGCAGGTGGGTGGCTTTGCGTCTCTGCCTGAGCCCTGCGCCCCCTCCTGGCCACTGGAGTGACTCTAACCCAAACCCTAACCCTAACCCCATCACGGGATGGATCTCTCTCAGGCCTGCTTGGGCCAGCTGCCCCGCCCTGCCCAGCCCAGCCCAGCCCAGCCCAGCATGACTCAGCTTGGTGGGTCCCCTAATCGGGTGATTCAAGAGCCTGGCAGTCCCCGTGAGGCCCCAGGAAGCTCCTTGCCTGAGCTGTCTCCATGTGGGGCATTTGACCTGTTTTCTGACCCTCAGGCTGGGCAGACCCTTTAATCCCCTTGGCCCAGTGGTGCATAAACACAGCAGCCTGGAAAGCTGAGCAGAAGCGTGGGCTCAGGCCTTACTCTGTCACCGCAGAGGGGAGAGCCACCACCTCTTCCTGGGTGTGTTTGTTCTGCACAGCAAGGGACCAGGGTGGTGGGCTCTCCAGCCCCGTCGGCTGGCACGCTGGGGATTTCCCGGGCACCGGCTGGGTGCCGTGGCGGGGTGACACGAGTGCCCCTGCCCACAACGCCTTGGGGAGAAGTATGGACCCAGGCTACAACGTGGGTGAGCCTTGAAAACACGCTCAGTGAGAGAAGCCGGACCCCCAAAGTCCACATAACGTGGGATCCCATTTATGTGAAATGTGTGGAAAAGGTAAATCCACAGGGACGGAAGGCAGGTGGGTGGTTGCCAGGGGCCGGGGGAGGGAGGAACGGGGAGTGAGCTGATGGGTGGGCGTCTTTGGGGGTGGAACTTGGTATAGATGGTTGCACGACATTGGGAAATGTACCAAATGCCACTGAACTGTGCACTTTAAAATGGTTCATTTTATGTTATATGACTCTCATTTCCATTAACCAAGAGCAATAAGAAATAGAAAACAAATAAATGGTCAGGAAACTCTGAGGGGCCTTGGTGGCAGATGGGTCGGGGTGGGGCTTAGGGACCGAAGCAGAGACTGTGCGTGTTAGTGTCCAAACCAGGGTCCTTCTTTTCTTTTTTTTTCTTTTTTTTTTTTTGCGGTACGCGGGCCTGTCACTGCTGTGGCCTCTCCCGTTGCGGAGCACAGGCTCCGGACGCGCAGGCTCAGCGGCCATGGCTCACGGGCCCAGCCGCTCCGCGGCATGTGAGATCTTCCCGGACCAGGGCACGAACCCGTGTCCCCTGCATCGGCTGGCGGACTCTCAACCACTGCGCCACCAGGGAAGCCCCTTCTTTTCTTTTTAATGTTTCATTTTGAACTAATTTTAGACTTGCAGTAAAGTTACAAAGGTCGTGCAGAGAGTTGCTGCGTACCCTTCACCCAGCTTCCCCTAGTGGAACCAGGAAATTCACACCATGCCGGTAACCCCGCTAACGTGCTCAGCTGGCCCAGGACCCCAACCGTCTGGGATCCCACATTGCGTTTAGCTGTTATTTGTCCTTAGTCGGTGACATTTCCCTCCGTCCTTCCTTGCCTTTCGTGACCTTGACCCTTTTCAAGAGTGCTAGAACGCAGGCCAGGTATTTGGTCGAATGTTCCTCCGTCTGGGATTGTGACGTTTTCTCATGATTGGACTGGGGTTTGTGTTTGGGGCACGAATACCAGAGCGAGTGTGTCCACTTCTGTGAACCGTGTCATGTGTCTTACACTGGTGGCATTAACCTTGGTCACCTGTAAAAGGAGCACTGCTGAGAGGGAGGGGGGCCATTCTTTTGGAACAAAGTGGGCATAAATTGGGACCTTCCTGGGAAAAGGCACAGTTCAGCCCCCGACCCCCTGGGCCTCCGTGTCCCTATCTGTGTGTGAGAGTCAGTGCGAGGTGAAGCCCTCCCACCTGCCCAGCTCAGGTCACGGTCCAGGGGAGCCCTCAGGCACTGAACACAGCTTGTTAGGGTTGCCGAAGGGCTGTCACTTGGCTGTGGATTCAACACATTTATTAAACAGGCTGAGCAGGGCTGTGCCCCATGGCGTAGGTGAGAAAGCTGGCTGAGGTGGCCTGGGCTCCCCCGAGATGACCCAGTGGTGGCTGGGTCCCAGGGCTCCACATCCACCTGGCAGCAGCACGGGACCAGTGCTCTCCTGGCCCCGGGAGAGGTGGGCCTTCATACTGTGGTGAGATCAGACCCTCGCCCCCACCCCAGGAACACTTGTGTGCACCCTGGAAACCAGAGGGCCGGGGGGTGGGGTGAGAGGGGCGGGGGAGAAGCACAGGAACCTTTACTTGTCACCAGCCAGCCCTGGGCAGTGTTCATCCTCATGGCTCATCTGTGCAGTGATCGTGGGGAATGAGCTCACTGTCCCCACTCGACAGGCGAGAAAACTGAGGCCCGGGGGGGAGGAATCAGAGTCACTAGATGGCAGAGCCGGATTCTGCTGGATGCCTGACACTCTCCGACTGTTCCTTTTGAAAGTATGCTCATTATAGACATTTCGGAAAGCAATAACAAAGCATCGTAAATCCCTCTGCTGCGTGTGGGCCTTAGACTCCCAAGCTACCCGCTTGTGGAGGGGCCCTGGGCAAACGCCCCCGCCGCTCTGCACCATGGGTCCGTCGGCAGGTGGGATAAGATGGTGTGGGTCCCTCAAAGGGTGAGGACAGAAAGACAGTGTTTGGGTCGGGCCTGTGCCCGGGCCAGGCTCACAGCCGTTCCCCAGGAGGTGTTTGTTTTATGAGGGTGATGGCTGCTAACATCTTCACGCACTTGTTACCGTTTTTAAAATGCATATCCATTTTTTGCTAAAATTGGGATAATTCTGTATCAATTTTATATTCTGCTTTCTGCACTTAATGTTATGTTGAGGACAGTTTTCACATCATTAAAGAGTCCTCCAAGCTGGACTTGGGGGTTGACCCATCCTTAACAGTCCCCGGTGTTGGGCACTGAGGTTGCTTCTGCATCTCACGGAGCTTCGTGCCGCCCCAGGCCAGCAGCTGCCCCTTCTGCCCTGGGCAGCCTTCGCCCTCCACCCGGAAGCCCCGATGGCTCCCCACTGCCTCCGGATGGGCAAGGCCTCTTCCCGGTACCTGCTGCCCCGTCTGCCTCGTGCCTCTCTCCTCCCCCGCCGCAGTCCCCTCCCGTGTCCTGGGAGAAAGTGCTCCGTGCCCTTCTAGCACCATCTTCTCTCTGATCCCGGGTCGGGGTGCCCTGTCTGAGGTCTGGGCCTCTTCCGCTCCATCCGCCGTGGGTGCCCAGCCCCCACCCCAGCAGGCCGTCCTGCAAGTTTGTTGAACATAATCCATCTGTGTGGCTTCTTATCTCCTACAGACACTCCGGCTTCTCCAACTAGAGTCAGGGCGTGTTAGCAGGAGCTCAGCCCCTTCATTTTGTGGTGGGGAAACCGAGGCCCAGTTGGGGGTGCTGATAGGCTTGGGGTCCCACAGCAGGTTAGGCAGAGCTGGCCCCCGACCCCAGCCCAGGGCCCCGCTTGCTGTCTGGCTGGACTCTCAGCCCCAATGAGCTCAGCTCCCCGGGAGCCTTGAGCACTGCTGGGCGCCTAGTAGGTCCTCGGCACAGACCTGGGGGCTGCTGGGCAAGGGGAAGTGTTTGACGAGCAGAATGGAGAGACCTGAAGATTGGGTCCCCTCTGTCCCTGCCTGGGGGGCTCCAGCCCTGGAGGTAGTGGTGACAGCATCCAGGCCTTCCTTGCCCTGAGCCCCGTCAGCCTCTCAGGGCTGCTGAGGGGCCCTCACCAGCCTTAAACTCTGTCCCTTTCCACCCACCACGTCCATGGCCCTGGGCGTCAGGGCCCAGCAGCTTTTCGACCTGGGCAGAGCCTGACCCCAGAGTGCTGTGTGACCCCAGGGAGGCTGTTTTCCCTCTCTGGAACACAGGGAAGGGGAGGTGATTTCAGGGTGGGCCCGTGGGATGATGTACAAAGAGACCCCCCTACACTGGGCTGGACCCAGGTCGGCCACGTTGATGTCCTGTTCATTTGCCGGAGGCCACAGTATGTTGGTGGGGAGCGGGTATTCGAGCCAAGCTCTGTCTGCTACCTGTTGTTGAAATGAATGACGAATGACTGAATGAGAAGTATTGGAGCGTCAGGCGCAGGGTGTGGACCGAGGCGGCCTCACAATACCGCCCGGGGAGGGAGAATTGGGCAGCCTTCTTGGTGGGGGGACCCAAACTGGCCGTGATTGAGGCAGCAGAGAGGAGGGGTCACTTGCCAGGAGACCCAAGGTCAAGGGTGAGGGTGAGAGAGCACAGGAGCCTGGCAGCTGGAGCGGGGGTGGACGTGCAGCCGACAGGGCAGCCTCATGGGTGGGGGTGGGGGTGGGGGTGGAAGCGCACTCCCTGGGGCCCTTGGGCTGGGTGGGGCTGCAGGGCGGACTCAGCACCGGCCCCCCAACCTCACACATCTTTTCTGCACCTCCTGCATGTTCCATCAATTGACTGGTTGATCCATGAGTGATGAGGGGCTGGTAACAGACCCACCCCTGGTTTGTGCACAGTAGGTCCTCAGGAAACGCCAGGGGAGGCCCCACCCCAGCTCTGGAGCATCACCGCCTCTCACCCCAGCCCTGTCTTCTCTTTCAGAACTTTCCGGAACAGCAGCTGCAGCAGCAATGGCCCCGCCCTGGGTGGCCGCCGTGGGCTTCACGCTGGTGCCCAGTCTGGGGGGCTTCCTGGGCTCCCACTATATCCGCGAGGAGAGTCTCCGCTGGTACGCCGGCCTGCAGAAGCCCTTGTGGCACCCGCCCCGCTGGACGCTGGCTCCCATCTGGGGCACGCTGTACTCGGCCATGGGGTAGGTGGGCATGGGTGCTGGCCTGGCAGCTGGGCCTGTCCACCTGCCGGGGCAGGCAGGGCAGGGCGAGGCCCAGGCCCAAGGGCAGAGCTTCTCCTCCAGAGTGGGAACTGTGCAGGTGTTCCCGGGGCAGCGGGCACCACTTCCTGGCCTCGTTTGGCAAGTGAGGGTGGAGAAAACTATGGGGCCTGTTGGTTGCACAACTGAACTTTTTCCTCTGGGGCCTCCTGGGAGGGGCGGGCAACCCCGTACTGGCATTCTGGCTGTTTTCACAACAGCCGGGTGAGGCCGGCTCAGTGTGCAAAGTTCAGACGTGGGCATGTGGATGCTTCCAAGGTCGGTAGCAGTAAGAACAGCAGTAATAGTAGCCATTTGTCGAGCACCTGCCTGGTGACAGGCTTTGTCTCGGTTAATTTTCATGACCCCCCCATTTGACAAGGGACCTCCCACAGACACAGGGCTTTGGAGTCGGGACCCTACAGGATTTCCTGGACTAGACCCAGGAACTGCCACCAGGCAAAGCAGGACTGGATGGGGGAGTGCCCCCCCCCCACGCCACCCCCCGGTGGCTCCAGTGGGAACCGCACCCAGGAGACTGGTCTGCTTCCCACCCTTCTCTGGAAAGTTCCCTGCATACTGGTTCTGTCCCAGCCCAGTGCAGGGTGGGGCTGCAGAGGGCAGGTAGCAGAGACCAGGCTGACGCCCCAGGGTTCTTTTTTTTTTTAATTTAAAACACTTTTATTTATTTATTTATTTAGGGCTGCGTTGCTGCGCGCGCGGGCTTTCTCTAGTTGTGGCAAGCGGGGGCTACTCTCCTTTACGGGGCGCGGGCTTCTCATTGCGGTGGCTTCTCTTGTGGAGCACGGGCGCTGGGCGCGCGGGCGTCAGTAGTTGTGGCTCACAAGCTCAGTTGCTCTGTGGCATGTGGGATCTTCCCGGACCAGGGATTGAACCCATGTCCCCAGCATTGGCAGGCAGACTCTTAACCACTGGGCCACCAGGGAAGTCCGCCCCAGGGTTCTGATGGGAGTAAGATAGTCCTGGAAACCTGGGTGTCACCTGGGCCACACCCTCTGCCAGCCCCAGGCCCTCCTGCATCCTGCTTTCTCCTCCCCGTCCCGGCCCAGGCACCACTGTTTCTGCCTTAACTTGCTCCAGCCTCCAGGCCTCCCACCACCATCAACATCCTGATGGAGCATAAATCTGGCACCTCTCTTGTGGAACCCCGTGGAAACTCCCTGTGGTCCAGATAAGGTCCAACCCCTCACAGAATAAAAAGCCCAGGCTCTGGCCTCAGACCACCCGGGTTCAAATGCTGACTCACCTACTGATCGCCTGCCACGAGCCCTTAGCGCTTTGACTGTCTGTGCCACAGTTTCTGCACCTGTAACATGGGAGTGGTAGTACTGCCCATCTCATGACGTTATCACGAGAATGAATGAGCTAATGCTCGGAAAGAGCGGTGCCTGCGTGTGTAAATGCTGGAGGGCATTAGCTATTATTATTGGTGGTGTTATTGTTGTCCTTGTGGCCCTAAGAGCCCCATGACCAGGCCCTCTTCTGCTTCACCTCCCCAGTGCCCCCCAGACTTCACCAGTAACATAGGCTCACTCAGGGGTCTCGTGCATGCCTCTAAGCCTTTGCATATCCTCGTTGCCTCCCCCTGGCAAACTCATACTCATCCTCTAAGGCCCAGCCCAAAAGTCCCATCCTGTTTACTTGCATGCCTTATGTGCTTCCCCCTTTACAGCACTGATGAAGATAATAATGTCAAATATTTATTGAGTGTCCCATGTGCCAGGTACTGCCCTAGGCACTGCCAGTGTATTAAGTAGAATCTCCACAGCAACCCCATGAGAAACAAAGGCCCAGAGAGGTTAAGCAACTTCCCTGAGGCCACACAGCAGTCGGTGGCAGGGCATGGCTGAGCCATCAGAGTGTGGTCCCAGAGGTGAGCTTGGCTTCCGGCCCTGCAGGGAGGCTCCTGGCCTCTTGCCTGTTGGTGCCCTGACCGGCAGCCTCTCTTTCAGGTATGGCTCCTACATGATCTGGAAAGAGCTGGGGGGCTTCTCGAAGGAGGCTGTGGTTCCCCTGGGCCTCTACGCTGGGCAGCTGGCTCTGAACTGGGCATGGCCCCCCCTCTTCTTCGGTGCCCGACAAATGGGTTGGGTGAGTGTGACCTTGGCTTGTCTCCCTGGTCCCTGGAGACGGCCCCTCCCTTGGGGGACATGGGGCATCATATCCCAGACCCCCAGGGTCAGGGTCTAAAGGCGGGGGCAGGGGAGGCACTTGGCTCCTGGTTCACGTCTTCTCAGAAGCTCTTAGGGTACCAGGGCCCCTCAGCTGCTCTTCTTCCAATGCAGGAAACCTTGTGGGGCTCTGATGGGCTTAGGGGCCGTTGGTATAGGAGAACCCACATTACACCTGGTGCTGTGCACCCCACACATGGCATAGTCAGGGAAGGGCGATTGTTCCCATTTTACAGATGAGGAAACTGAGGCAGAAAATGGGGGAGGGGCTTGACCAGGTCACTGAGAGGCGGATGGAGAGTTCCCTCAGGCGTAGTGGTAGTGGGCAGCTGGGACACACAGCCCCATGGGTACGTGGAGCCTCAGGCCTCCCTGTCATCCCTCTGTGTCTGTGCAGGCCCTGGTGGACCTCCTGCTGATGGGTGGAGTGGCGGCAGCCACGGC
The DNA here is from genome assembly GCF_008692025.1 of Phocoena sinus. Classification (NCBI taxonomy): domain Eukaryota; kingdom Metazoa; phylum Chordata; class Mammalia; order Artiodactyla; family Phocoenidae; genus Phocoena; species Phocoena sinus. The sequence goes on along the minus strand of NC_045772.1, from coordinate 6,156,741 downwards.
CGTGGTCTGGCACCAGGTGAGCCCACCGGCCGCCTGCCTGCTCTACCCGTACCTGGCCTGGCTGGCCTTTGCGGCCACGCTCAACTACTGCGTCTGGCGGGACAACCAGGACCACAGCCGTGGCCGTCGGCTCTCGGAATGAAGGCGCCCCGCCCTCCGAGGACTGCAGCCGCTGCGGGTCAGGCGTTGCTGGTGGTGGTGGCCCCTGGGCTCTCCTGGCTGCCAGGCTGCCTGTGTGTCCAGTCTCAGCCCAGGGGTCACCAGCAGTTTCAGAGGTGCTCCAGGCCGAGCCCCCACCCCAGAAACAGAGTCCTGTGCTTTCTGCACTGCTCGAAGCTCGCTGTCAGAATGTGGAATTTTATAAGCCAAATAAAGTTTTTTAACCTCCTGGCAGTGGCCTTTTTACTTGGGTGGGACCCTTGGCCGTGGGGAGGGTGAGGGGCTCGTCCTCTTGATGGATGCGTCTGAGTTGTATCATCCAGATGATGTTGGGCCCGGCCGGGGCTTCGCCACAATTCTCGGGACCCTTCCAAGAGCCGAGGTGGCCCGTCCAGGGTGGAGCAGCAGACACTGGCATAGCTGCAGCTGAGGGAGGAGGCCCTGCCCACCTCCTTCACGTCCAGGAAGCCCAACCCAGCCACTTGAAGGGCACAGGCTCACAGCCTGCCTGGTCCAATGCCTGACTCTGCTCGGGTGCCAAGCGTGGTCCTCTGCTGGCCTCAGCCAGGATGGGGCTGGGCCCAGAGCAGGGGACGCCGACCAACCTGTCCCTGGGGTGCTGGGACTCATGCCAGCCTCACCCCGTCAGGGACAGCCTCGCAAACACTCCATCTGGGAGGCGAGGTCAGAGGCAGTATTGGCCATGCCCCAACCCAGCAGACAGCTCCTCCCCGGCCCAGGTCCACCCAGATTTGGAGGTGTCACCCCCGGCTTCGAATTGGGGGACCCATGACCTGTGCGGGCAGCTGTTGGGAGTGGGGCCGGGCAGAGCCTCTTACCCAGGCTGCTGCTGGAGCGCCAACTCCTCGCCCTCTGAGTTCCTACAACCCGTGCTGCGGCTGGCAGCAGACTCCTAGGACCAGGGCTGGTCCAAGCTACTGGCCTTTTTGTTGCGTGTCTGTTTTGGTTTCGGTCATTGAATAAGCTAATTCAAATTAAGTAAAAATAAAATTTCCGTATTTAGAGCTCACACTCATTTTGGCAGCCAGTGGCTTTTGCCGCTCCTCCCTCTCACCTTGCCTCTTCTGTCCTCACATCCGGACGTGACCGAACAGTATGGAACGCTCCAGGAGATGGGCAGACAGCTGACTGCATTCTTCTGAGAGAAGGGGCAGCTCTTTCAGTGGCTGTCACTTCGCCCTCACTCAACTCTGGTGGAATTTCACGTCCCACAGACTGTGCTCAGGAATCCAGCAGCTTGGTAGCCACGAGCACTTAGCTGAGCCCTCGGCCAGCTCCCCAGTTCTTTTTTTAAAAAAATTTATTTATGTATGTATTTTTGGCTGTGCTGGGTCTTAGTTGTGGCATGCGGGATCTTCACCGCAGCATTCGGGATCTAGTTCCCCAACCAGGGATCGAACCCAGGCCCCCTGCATTGGGAGTGCAGAGCCTTACCCACTGGACCACCCGGGAAGTCCCTCCCCAGTTCTTCTGATGCTCATTGGAGCAGAAGGGTCAGATAGGTGACTCTGCACATCCTTTTCACTAATTTATTTCTAAAGTTCTCCAAGACGGTCAGGGGTGCTCCTTGGAGCATCGTGGGCACCCGTGTGCCTGCCAGACTTAGCACATTGAATGTACCTGAGGCTTCTGGAATCTTCTCAGTGGTGCTCACGCAGAGCCCTTTTTTCCATTCCGTACATTCGTGGGTTTGTTCATCTCTAGCAACATCCCACATCCTTTCTACCGGCCACAAAAACACACACGGCCATAGAAATACCCGGGAAAACGGGCAAGAGGAGGGTGCGTTCTGCTGTTTTGTTTGCTACTTTCTCACGATGCTCTCCCCGTGCTTCTCGATTAGATGGCATTTCTGAGCTGTCGCCACCCACGAGGGGCTTCAGGGTTCTGACAGTCTCTGTGTCGGTTTAATGGGAAAATCCACAGCACACAGATCTGTCAAGTCCTTCTGGTCTGCGTCTCTCCTGGAGCTGCTTCATTCAACTGAGATCTCCTTAAATCCGTGTGTCTGAACCCTTCTCGGTCCGACTAGCCATAAAAGATGCGAGCAAGAGTTCACACAGCCCAAGAGGGCTGGGCTGGCTGGTCATCAGCAGGGAAGCGACAGCGACTCTGTTTGCCGGGCGTTTTGATGTTATGGTTGTGCTCTGGACCCTGCAAGATGAAAGCCTGCCTCTCCTATAGCAAGAGATCCTATTCTGTGTCCATGAAAGAGCTGCCGTGTTTATTGGCCATAGGTCATCACTGGGGACGTTTTCTGAATTTCACTGCCAGCATCTCAAGCTTCACCTTTTGGATTTCTTCTGTGTCATCCTGTAGAACTTTGGTACAATTATCACTGCTACTGGGACTCTCCTGTCAAGCCCAAACGTCAGAGTCTGACTTATGAATTCTTAACCCAGAGAAACTGACTCAGGTGAAGATGGGTACCAGAAAGTATCTAGAGGGATAGGAACCGTCTCCACAGCAACGAGTCTTCTGGGACCCTGGAAGCCCAGCTTGATGGTCTTCCTGGGGGTTGTCTGATTTTCACTGATCAGAGGTGTAAGGACCTCTAGAATCGGGGGAAAGCACATTTGTAATTGTGGAAAGCCTGGATCACGTGGTCCTTTGATCCCAGCGACTATGCTGATTCCACTGGGATTGCACTGGGCAACCAGGTCCCAAGTTAACTGGGAACCAGCAGGAACATCATGGGAGGCATCTGATGAACAGCCTGGTGTGAGCACCCGTTCTGAGGGGCACAGGAAGGGCCCTGGCCTGGGTGTCAGGGGCCCTCTGCTTTCGTTTTAACCTTCAAAACCACCAGGGGGCGCCACTGTGCCGGCTGACAGGGTCCACGGACCATCCCCCGCTGTCCTGTGGGCAGTCTCCTATCATCCCCCCCCCCCCCCAGGATGAGGAATCAGGCAGGAGGGAACTCCATCCCTGAGGGCCCCAGGTGTAAGCACGGAGCCAGGATTCAGGGCTCACAGCGGGACCGAGGCTCCCGGGTGTTGGTCATGATGCAGAGATGGGCCTCAGCTCCACATCTGTCCCTACTGCAACCCACTCTGAAATGGAACCAGTGCTAGGAAACCAAGCTTTGGGTCAGGAACTATTGCCTATTTATACCCTCAAATTCATGCTGAAATCCTAACCCCCAGTGTGATGGTTAGTTGGTGGGGCTTTTGGGAAGTGAGTGATTAGGTCATGAGGGTGGGGCCCCCACGTATGGGATTAATGCCTTTAAAAGAGGCCCCAGAAAGCTCCCTCGCTCCTCCCACCTCACGAGGACACAGTGAGAATACAGCCGATTATGAACCAGGGAGAGCGTCCCACCTCAGGCAGCAAATCTGCCTCCCCTGCGACTTTAGGACATCCCAGCCTCTAGAACAGTGAGAAAGAGACCTCCGTTGTTTAAATCACCCAGTTTATGATATTTTGTTAAGAGCAGCCCAAAGACAGGGACTTGGAGGCCTAAATACTATCCCATTTCTTCTGTTTCTCAAAGCATACGTCTTGATATTTTGGGTTTCTTTGACAATGAGCAAGGAAAACAACTGATACACCACGCAGGCCTGTGGTTCCAGGGCCCCCAAAGAGAAAGGGAGGCAAAAGTAGAGAAGGCATACTTTATTGCGGTACAAATCAAGTCCGGGAGGGGACAGGACGCAGCAGCTCTCCCACGGAGAAAACCAGAGATGAGGTGTCCTGCCCTCTAAACCTCTACTTGGCTGGAGGAAAGGGTGTTTTCCAGAACACAGGCTGAAATTCTGGTTAGCAGAGACAGTGGACAGACACACCCCAAAAGACACAGAAGTGGGAGGTGCAGTCAAGTCCAGTTTTGCTACAAGGATCACTCTTGGCTTCAGAATGAAACAAGCACCTCCCAACACACGCAGGCATGCACGCGCACACACACACGACACGCACGCACACATGTACACACACACGAAAGCTCTGCAGGCAGCTCCTCCATGAAAGTCAGACCTGCCGTCTGGTTAGCTGGGCTGGGTCCACTGTGGCAACACAAACTACCCTGGAAACTGACTCAAAATTTCAGAAACAAAATTAAGGAAAAAGAAAATTTTGTATTTTCTTCCCATAAATGAAAAAGTTACAAAAACCCCACATTCTGACTCTAGCTGGTGGAAGACGGCATTCTCCCCGGAAGCATCTTTCTCAGCCCCCCACTGCCTGGTGCTCTGCCGCCCACACCTCTCCTCGAGTCCCCTGACTGGAGTGTCCCAGCCAACCTCAGGCGAGGCTGGAAACACTGCAGTGCCCAGCGGGCGGGTTGGTGCTGGTGCCACATCTGGCCCTTTCCACGGGGCCGCATGGAAAGGCAACAGCAACCAAAGGCAGTGGCTGTCCTGCCCCGGGGCCTCAGGGGAGGTTGCTGGGGAAGGGGGAGGAGGCTGGGTCTGAGAAGCAGGCTCCCGGCAGGGACCTGGGGACACCTGTCACAGGGCCTGGGGCAGAGCGTGGGAAGCAGCCAGCTGGGCCTGTTAACCGCTGGGCTCCCATGGGTGCTCCCAGGGAAGCTCGTTTCTGAGAAAGAACACCGCGTCACGCTCCCCAGATCCCTTTCACGAACGCCCTCTGGAAGCACAGCGCCCCAGGAAGCAAACTCTCCAGAATAAAGCCCTTAGCTGAGCTGAGACTAATCACCGAACAGACACAGACGGCAGTGAAGGGGGTGTGAGCGGGGGCCTAGCGCTCAGCCCCGGGGGCAGCACAGCTGGCCCTGCTCCTGACCAACCGGGGAGGGGTCCCGGGCCACCAGGGTGTGAGCAGGAGGAGTGGGGGCGGGGGGCGGGGGCACGGTGCAGAAGCAGCTCCGGGAACAGAGGCTGCGATCCGCCCATGAGCACCCACAGCAGGGCCTGCGGGCGCCTAGACGAGGCGGGTGACGGGGCAGCTGTCAGGCTCATCCAGGTACAAGGTGCTGAAGACGTCGTTGAAGAAGGTCGGGTGGAACCTGCAGGCCCGCTCACAGTCTGGGTTGAAGTTCACCTCTAGGAGCTGCGGCTGCATCACTCGCTTCCCTGATGCGCAAAAGCACGGGCATCTCACTCCCGGGAGGTGCGCTGGGGGGCCCGGCCTGAGGCCTGCTTGCCCAGGGGGAAGCCTGGAGCCACCTGCAGCCCCAGGAGCGACACGAGCCACCACATCCCGGGGACTCTGGAAGGAAGGTGCGCGGCCAGGGCTGCCGCTCCCCCTGCCCTTCACGTGGGGCCCCGCCCCTTGTGAGCTCTCTCCCGACACCACTGCCGCCCACTTGCCTTCCCCGCTCGTGCTCTGCCCTGCAGGCCGTGGCGCTGAAAGGTGGGCCTCCTCTGACCCAGATCTCAGGTTAATTCGAGGCAAGTGCTGACCGTGGCGAGGGAGCAGCGACGCCCTCCCTCTGTCCCCATGTGGGCTGGGTGGGGAGGGCTGAATGACCACCTTTGGGTAAGTGGGGAGGGCACTTTGGATTATGGGGCAGGGGAGCCCCCTCACCATCTGGACGGCTGTCCCACTTCAGCATGAGGTCAATGGCATACATGGCTCGGGATGAGGGGTAGTCGCAGAGGCCCAGCGGGGGCGGCCTGGCACATGCCACCTGGAACAGCTCCGTGAAGGCCTGGAAGATTTCAGCCTGGGGGCCGGGGGAGGCAGGGTCAGGGGCCCGCACGGCTGACACTGGGTCCAGCCCTTCAGGGCAGCCTCTTCATATGGGGTTCACAGCCCCTTCCTGAGCCCTGGTCCCCAAACGGACAAGTCATCTCCTCCGACATCCTTTGTGACTCCAGACCTGGCCACAGCCACCTGTGCCCCGCTCCCTCACTCCTGGCATCCACCTCCTGCAGAGCTGCCTGGGTCCCCTGCCCTGGAGCCCACGGCCCCTTCTGCACCGAGCCAGGCAGCGCAGATCCCGAAACGCTCCCTCCAGCAAGTGGCAGCCAGCTTGTGTCTCTAAGCACGTCCCTGTGTGCCCTCAGGTGTGCAATTCCTGGCACACACAGAGCCCTTTGCCGTCAGGCTGTCCCAAGGGTGTCCTGAATACCCCGCCAGGCCCCCTCCAAGGAACCCTCACAACACCCCACCCAGGCCAGAGGGGAGGAGGGGGTCTCAGCCCACACCGTCTCCCTCACCAGCCCTGGTGGGAAGAGCAGGACCATCCAGAGGAGGCAAAGGCCCCCCCCCCCCCCCCCCCCCCCCCCCCCCCGCCTGCCGCTGGTCCACGAGGCAAGCCCCGCCCCTCCAGCTCTGCCAGCACTCACCTGGACGCTCTTCCAGGGGAATTCTGGGTATTGCTTCTCAAACTCCGGGACGAACTCGTCGTAGTGCATCTGCAACAGACACAGGGTCCGTCGAGCTCTGCCCGGGGCCTCCTCTGGGCAGGGGCAGGGGAGGCCTGGCCTGCCCTGCTCTCACGTGGAGCCCTGATACTCGCCGGGGCCCCAGGTTGGCGCCAGCAGCCTCTCCAGCTCCACCCCCGCAGGGCACAAATGGGAGGCAGGACACGGGGTCTGGGCTCTGGACACATTCACTTCTCGGAGTCTCAGTGTCTCCATCTGTAAAACGGGACAACGCTTCCCGCCCAGCAAACCCGCTTGGCACGGTTGCTGTGAGGCTCCAGTGAGGCACTGAACACTGGGAGGCCTGGGCCAACGTGTCACCACGTCCCTCTCACGATGGTCACTGGACGCAGAGCTCGGACCCAAGTCTGCAGGGCCCAGGCCTGAGCTCACTGCCGGGCCCCGGCTCAAAGTGCCTGAGGACAGCAGGGGCTTCTCAGGCCAAGACGTCACCCAAAACACACCTGAGCAAGCTGGCCGTCAGCTCAGGTTTCTCCCAGAGAGGACCAGGACGGGCTCCCTATGGAAGCCCAACGTTCTCGCCCTGCTGGACACGCATCCCCACACGCGGGGGCTTCAGAGGAAATGTGACCCTCGGGACGACACCTGCTATGTAGAGGAAAGGCACTCAGGTCCTCAGAGACAACCTCAGCAACATCCCGGGACCCCGGCAAGGGCTCGGGCTCCTAGGGACCAGCTGTCAACACAGCCCAGGACAAGAGGAGGAAGGACCAGCAGCAGCCCTGCCGGCCGTGCACGTGGCCTGGCCACTTGGACGGCACAGCGCCCCCTAGAGAACTTCTCAGACATGGCACAGCGAGAGCTGGGGGCGGGGTGGGGTGGGGGCACATTTACTAACAAATCACCCCGGCGCCTCGGAAACACAATCCCCACATTCAGGAGTGGCTGCTTCGAGGGAGGCGGGACCAGAGGCCACCTGCAGGCCTTGTGTGGAGCCGGGCAGGAGAGTGCCTGTGCCCTACTTCCCGTCTGCCCCAAACAGCCATAACCGACCTGCTGGTCCAAGAGGACCTCGTGGGACACACGTCAGGGGGCCTATTTCTCCTTCCCTTCTGCCTCCGCCCAGAGCCAGCCTCTGCCTCTACCCAGGCTGTGCCTCCCCTACCTGTCCCAGGTGCACCACCGGCCAGCTGGGGGATCACGCCCTCACCTCGAAAGGAGCTGTGCTGACGCCTTTTGCTTGCGGTGCCCAGAGAGCACAGGGAAGACAGAGGGCCCAGGGTCCAGGCAGGGTCACAGGCCAGCAGAGCCGCCTGCCCTGGGGGCCGTGGGACACGAACCTGTGTGCCTCCCCACCCCTACCAGCGTCCTCATGCTCAGCGGGTGCCGAACAGAAGACGGCCTGCGCCTCCCGGCTGAGACCCTGCTCTGCTCAGACTTGCCAGGGGACCGGGAAGCCTCAGGGGCCCCCTCAAGCCAAGCAAGTGCCCCTCAGAGCTGCGGGGGCAGCTGTGGGAGGGGACGCAGGTACAAGAAGGCAGCTCCCCTGACCGTTAGGCAAGCTGCCGGAAGACAAGCTGACGGGTGTCGGGTCCCGTCTGGGCCAGCCTCCACGGGAACCCCTCCCCAGGCCGCGCCAGGCCCCTACCTGCTTTAGCACCAATTCTGGGTCGTAGTTCATGACAGTGAAATGCTTCTCGTAGTCATCCAGGTCGTTGAGTGCGAAGGGCCTGCAGGACAAGCGGACAGACGCTCAAGTGGGTCCCGGGCGTGCAGATGCTGAGCCCCCTGGCCAGGCGCCGGTTCCCCCGACAGTGGGGTAGCCCTACACTGCCCCTGCCCCCCCGGCCAGGGGTTAACCACGAAGACCCCCACTAGGCCGGTAAACATCGTCGTGGTCTGAGGGAGCAGGTGCCCGTTCCACAAGGTGGTGGTGACACAGGCAGTGTGAGAATTACTGCCATTTAACAGAAATGGGCTCAGCGGGGTCCCTGCCGGGTGCTTGGTGGTAAAGGAGCCCCCGTGCAGGCGTTCTCATTCCGAATAAACGAGGGGCCCTGCCGCCCAGCCCCCAGCCCCAGCCCAGTCTCCCCAGTTACCGGTTGGAGAACCGCAGCCAGAACACGTCATAGACGAACAACGTCAGGGGCTTCACCGACCGTAGGAGCAGGATGTAGCGGATGTCGAACTTGACCCTCCCCACATCTTCTCGAAGGAACAAGACGGGACTTTCAATGTATTTGGACACAACCTGAGGACACAGATGCAGGCTCACAGGTGGCTTGTCGCACCTGGGCCAGGACAGAGCACCCCGACCTCCCCAGCTGCGGCTCCCACTCGTGGGACCTCCAAGTGCTGTCACCGCATCTGGAGGAACAGTCACTCCTGAGCCCACCTCCCGTCCCGGTGCCACGAAGGGACCTGCTCCCTGCACTCCGCGTCTTCCTGTCTTTTCAAACCTGTGTCTTAGTTGCAACAAGTTCTTTATCTTCATCTTTAATTGAAGAAAAAGATACCACCAGTTTTTAGCTTTGAAAACGGGATTCAGATTCTCAGCCGTAAATCCACTGACTCCCCATCCCACCACTGGAAAACTTCACAAGGGTCATCGCAGTGGCGTTTTCTCTCGGGCCTCTGTCCAGGTGCAGAACCTTGTGCCCTTCAATTCCCCCACTGATGGGCCCCATGCCACCACAGCGCTTTCGTCCAGGGCCCTGCGGGGCTCCCTGGCCTGGCCACCTCCCTCCTGCCGGGTGGTCCTGTGAGGCGCGGTACGCACGCGGGGATGCAGGTCAGACACACCCAGAGAGGCTCCTTCCTCTCACCCGACTGTCACACAGCCCCTTCCCCCCACTGGCAAGGGCAGGGGAAGGAGTGGGGGTGGTGAGACTCCTGTGAGCTGAAGAACGCTGACACCGGGACCTACGCACAGAAGTCCTCGCAGAGCCCCCCTCCCGGAGCCCCAGGGCCCCACCTTGGGGGAGCTCTCGCGGTGCCGGATGATGCTGTGCAGGTTCTTGGTGATGTGGGTGTCCAGGCTGCGGGCCAGGTTCCAGGGCTTGCAGATCCAGTGGTTGTCCTCGCCCCTGGGAGCAGAGATGACTAGGCTGTGCCCTGGGCCCACCCTCCTGGGCACTGTGTCCCCAGTACTGTGGCAGCAGAGCAGGGGCTGAGGGAGGGGTCCCAGAGGAGACCTTAGGGGCTGGGCCTCGGCAGTGAGGAGCCGCCCTCCGGGAGGAAGGGCTGCCAAGCAGCAGTGCACCCAGAGCCTGCAGCTCCCGGAACCGTGGCCGTCGCACGGCAGGCGCTCAGCCAGGGGGCGGGCCAGGGGGGGTGGCGGGGACCACGGGAGTCTGATGGGCGTAGGGTCTCGGCCGCCGTGGCTCCGGGGGGCGGGCGGGGGTCCTCACCGCCTCTCCCGCTGCTGGAAGTAGCTGACGAACTGGGGCAGCTCGGTGCGCAGGTTGAAGGTGCGGGGCAGCCAGGCCGGGCCCTCGGGGCCGCCGGCCCGGCGCGCGACGGAGGCCAGGCAGTCTTTCACCGTCAGCAGGTTCTCGCAGGGGAACTGGTTCAGCAGCACGCTGGGCCTCTCCCGGCTCAGCCTTCTGCGGGGCCCAGGTAGGTGCCACTGGTCAGCGGGGGCGGGGGCCCCGGAAGGCGGTGGGGACTGGGCTGGGAGGCGCCTCACCTGTAGTCCTTTAAGTGCGAGAAGTGGTAGAGGATGTGGGCGTCCGCCTCGCTCTGGGTGAAGGTGAAGCGCGGGTGGCTGAGGTGGCCGAGGACCTGCTGGACGTCCGTGTAGACCCTGGGGGGGGGCGGGGTGGGCGGAGGTCGGCCGCCGCTTGTCTGCCCAGCGACGGGGCCACTCGGACCCTGGCGACCCCGGGTCCCCCACCTGTGAGATGGCACCACAGGGCCACCTCACGCTCCTCCCGAGGACGAACCAGGAGAACCCGAGTGTTTCGTCAGGCAGGGGCTCCCTCCTCCCACGTGGAGACGGGACGGGTCCACACGCTGGGACCTCTGCCCTCAGAGAAGGGAGCCGGCGCCCCGGGGGCCTGCAGGTGAGCGTGTGGCCGAGACACGCGCCTCCGATAAGGCCTCATTCCACACCGGCCCCGTGGGGAGGAGAGGACAGGGCCTGGGAGCCTGTCTGCCGGGGGTGGTGGATGCGGCCACACTGTGGAATTTCAAGGTGGGAGGGAGGCCTGGCCCTGGACGGCGGTCCAGGGAGGAAGAGAGGCGAGGAGCTGGCTGCTCGGGCGGGGCCGGCATGGGGCGCTTAGTCCATGGTTGGGGCGTGGAGCACAGCTGTGGGGAGGGGGCGAGGCTAAGGGGGCCTCCGTGCAGCCTCCGACCTGAGGGGGTGGAGGGATGCTAGCCGGTGAACTCAGGTAAGGGGAGGAGGGCCAGGCTGAGGGCCAGTGGGAGGAGACCCCAGAACCTGGGGGAAGGGGTCAGTGGAACATGGTGTCTGTTCCAGCTGGAGCAGGTGTGGGCAGCCAGAGGGAGGGCCTCCCCCTGGAAACAGAGGCCAACCTGCCCCTGGCTGACCCAGGACCTGCCGCCAAGCCAGCTGGACGCCTGGTGGGCGTCACCCAGGACCTCCACTTCCTCACCCGTAAAAAGGGAGCATCTGCTTCCACCCCAGGTCCAGCCTGGGCTTGCTGGCCTGTCCGGCCTTACGTTGAGCTGCCAGCCCACACCTGCAGACACCTGGGCGCGGCCCCCCTGGCAATCTGGGCGGCTCTCCTGGGTGCCCAGCACCGTCACTGTCGGCACTGGCTCCCTGCTTCCAGAGGCCGCGCGCACCCCAGCTCACCCTCGCTTCTCGGGCGCTCTCTCGGTGAGCCTGAGACCCCGCCCGTGGTGTTTCCGTCACTGCTGTGCTACCAGGGGGCAGAGGACTTACTGAGGCCGCCCTGTACCGAGCACCGTTCCAGGAGTTGTGGGGACTGTGAGGCGTGTGTGAGGAAAGGGACCGAGGCAAAGGCTCAGTACAGGCTGGGGGCAGGGTGGGCTACGCACTTGAAGACGTGGTCGCAGGGATACACCACCGGCTTGATGGCCAGTGGCAGCTTCTCCTTGTTTTCCTCCAAAATGGCCTAGAAGGAAAACACTGGAGGTAGAAACAGACCTTCAAAGAAAGGAGCACACGCCTCCCCATCCTGTACATCAGGGTTTTGGGATCCCAGGGGGCACACCTGGACCTCAGGTAGAGCCCTTCGCAGGCACCGCAGCACCCAGAGCCCTCTGACCACCCCCATCCCAGGACTCCGGGGCTCAAGACCCCTCAGGTGCCAGACAGCCCGTTCTGTGTCAAAAGAACAACGTACACATTGCTCTAAATGCTTCCTCCAAGTCACAAGCAGCCCAGAAGGTGCCCAGCCTGTCCTGGGAGGGGGCTACCTGGTCCTCGGGGAGCCCCCAAAAGCTGCTCTGAGCTTAAGCGGTGTGATGGTTTAAACCATGCCCATAGGGACTTCCCAGGTGGTCCCCCAGTGAAGACTCCGTGCTCCCAGTGCAGGGGGCCTGGGCTCGATCCCTGGTCAGGGAACTAGATCCCATATGCTGCAACCAAGAGCCCGCATGCTGCAACTGAAAAGATCCCACACGTGGCAATGTAGATCCCATGTGCTGCAATTAACACCCGGCGCAGCCAAATAAATAAAATAAAACACGTCCATAAACTCTTCTACATTCCTTTTGAAAGGCAGAGTTCATTCATCTCCCCTTGAGCGTGGGCTGGGCTGAACGAGTTGTTTATAACAAATAGAAAGAAGTGGAACAACAGTTTGCTACTTCACGAAAGGCCCTGCAGTCTCCTCCCCGCCTTCTCTCAGATCACCTCCTCCGAGAGAAGTCAGTCACCATGTCCCGAAGACACTCAAGCAGCCCCGCGGAGAAGCCCACGGCTGGGGAGGAGCTGAGGCCTCCTGCGCACAGCCGGCGCCACCTTGCCAGGCGTGAGTGTGCCACGTGGGGGCCCGTCCTCAGCCCCATCGAGCCTCAGACGTCAGCCTGACCGCGCTCACGAGACACCCTGGGCCAGAAGCACCCAGCTGGGCCGCTCTCCACCTCTCTACAGAAAGCGAGAGACAACAAATGTCTGCTGTCTTGAGCTGCTATGTTTTGGAATAAATTGTTACCTGGCGCTAGCTAACTAATACATGCAACCCCAGGGCGCAGGCCTGATCCAGATGGGTCAAATGGGGAGAAACAACCCGAACGCTTTAGAAAACCAGTGTCTGGACTCTCTTCTCTTCCTGGCCAGTGGAGGGCATCTTCCTCAACCCCCCACAAATGCTAATTTCAATTCACGTTCCTTTAACAACCTCAAGATCCGGAAGCCTTTGTTCCTAAGCCATTCTTAAACCGCCGCCCTTCGCATTCACTGACTTGTCAAGTGTTTAAGCACGTACTAGGTGCAGGCACTCTATAAGGCTCTGAAACACACCTCTGAATTGAGAAGGGTGATCCCTGAGTTTTTGACAGGATCAGTTCAATTACCACTGGCTTAGGTTAAATTCATAGGGAAAAGTGCCAACAGGGCCACTGTGTCAGCCCAGCCCTCCCAGTCAGCAGCATCACAGAACAGCTAACGCCACACGCGCTCCCCCCTCTAATGCGAATTAACTAGTTTACTCCTTTGCACAATCCTCTGGGGCATTCGGTGAGCATGTGATGTGCTGGTGGGAGCAGGGAAACTTCAACATGTGGGGCAAGGTCGGAGCCTCTGCCCACAAGTTACCAGGACCCCTTGGTTTTGGACTCCCGCCTTTCCACCAGCTGTGTGGCCTTTGGCAAGTTACTTAACCTCTCTGTGCCTCAGTTTCCTCATCCTCAGTAAAATGAAGATAAAATACGTCCAGATGTCCTAATGTAAGGATTATAGCAGAGCAATGCCCGTAAAGTGCTAAGCAGAGGCCTGTGCATCTCTTGGTTTCCAACTGGGACCAGCTGACGGGAAGCAGTGGCAGGAAGTCAGAGGGCAGGGCAGGAGGAGAGAGGGCCAGGGTGTTAATTCCTGCTCAGCCCTGCCTGGTTCTGTTCCCACAGGCTCTACTTGCTGCCCTACCCCAGGCTGCACCAACCCTGGGTCCCTAACCTGGCCGGCCTCACGGACTGGGCCCTGCACTAACTCACCACCAGCCAGGCACTTGTGAGTGGTCCCTGGTGGGACCCAGACCACGGACGGAAGCACTGCCGTCATCCCCAGCAAGGACACCGATGACGACCACTTGTTGGGGGCCTACTGTGAGCCAGAAGACATCCCATGCTGTGTCTGAACGTAGTGTCCTCACATCCCTGGTGAGGGAGGTGTCAGGAAATGGAGAAGCGGTACGGAGCTGGGATTCACAGTGGAGCCACAGAGCGCCCCCTGCCCCCACCCCCCAGCCCCTGAAAACAGGCAACAGCAGCCCTGACCTCCAGTCCCCCAGCTCTACCCAACCCTCGGGAAGGACGGCTCCCAGCATCGGGACCCCAGGGTCTGGGCCGCAGGCAGCTCACGTCTGCTCCCTGAGCTCTGAGCCCCTTGTTCCTCAGACACCCCCAGACTCTCCTCTCCCTCCCACGGCAGCCAGCTGGTGCTCAGCAGCATTTGGTGACCGGGTGAGGAAAGCTCCAGGAGCCACCGGGCAAACAGGCCCAGGGGGCGGGGCTGGAGGCCACACCTGGTAGTGCTCGTCGGCTGGCTCGGGCGTGGAGGAGCTGAGGTCCAGCAGGTCGGCGGGGGCCCAGGGCAGCAGCGCGCACCTCCGGACCAGAGGGTCGGCCTCTCCGTAGGCAAAGTCCCGGGTCACCTCCTCTGCACCAGGACATGCGGGCAGTCAGGGGGTGGCAGAAAAGCGCCGGCCCTTCCTCGGGGTGGGCGGGCTTTGACTTACCGCCCGTGTCCAGGTCCCTCAGGGGCCACAGCAGCGTGTAGGCCACCCGCTGGGGCATGTAGAAGAAGGGCGCGGTGGCGAAGCTGGGCACGTCCGCGTGCTGGATGCGCGAGCCGAACTCGTCCATGATGTACCACACCGGCACCTTCTCCTCGGCCGTCTGCGGGCAGAGCACACGCCACCCTCGCCCACTGCTCCGCCTCCCCGCCCCATCCCCGCCCCAAACACCTACCACCGGCCCGTCTATGCCCAACTCTCAGAGCCTGGAGCACCTACCACACATGCCTTCAGTCCCTTGAACCCGTGGCCTCCGGCCCTGCCCTGGCAGACAAGGACAACAGGCCAGCGGGCTGCCGTGTGATCACGTGTGTGGCAAAGGTGTACGGAAAGAGGGCACGTAGCCTAGTAGCTACAGGGATGGTTTGGTTCTGTGTGCAGGTGGAGGAGGGGGGAGACTTCTGAGTTCAGGGAAGGCTTCCTGGAGGAGGCAACAGCTAAGCTGAGATCAGGAGAAGCAACTTTTGCCTTTTCCCGGACTGAAGGTGGTGAGGGGCTGGAACGTAAGGGTGGGTCTGGGGAGGCCGGGGAGGGGGGTGGTGATGTAAGCCCAAGGACATGCTGAAGGGACTCAGCTCTACTCCCGAAAGCAGCAGGGTATCACTAAGGGCTTTTAGGAGGGTGACGGAACCAGAAGAGGCCAGGAGAGAGGCAGCCAGGTCACTGGGGTCCGTGAGCCCAAAGGCCGCATGGACACCTGGGTCCCCGGCACCGGCTGGCCCGAGGCAAAGAGTAACAGGTCCGTGACAGAGCCACGGGGAACCAGGGTAGTTTCCACTGGCCACAGAAGATGAGTCTGCTCACTTGCGGGGTAAAAGGACGCCTCCCGCTAGCCCTGACGGCACGGGGCAGCGAAGGCCTGTCTGCCTCCCCTGGGGCCCGGCTGCCCGCTCACCCCGTGGGCCAGCTGGTAGGTCTGGTTGAACTTCCACATCTCCTCCAGCACCAGGTCCACGGCCTCGGTGCTGGGCAGCTCGCCGTGGAACTCGATGCCCATCAGGTTGGCCATGCGGTGCAGCAGCCCGGGCACCTGCTGCAGCTGCTGGCGGGCGTGCGCCACGCGGCACGTCCAGGCGTGGTCGATAAGGAAGATGCTGCGGGCACAGGTTACAGGTGAGCGCGAGGCTACCAGGCAGGCAGGGCAAGAAGGGAGGGTGGAAAGAGGGCCAGCAGGCGGGATCCGCCTGAGGAGGAGGCCGGGACGCCGCACCAGGCCTGGGTGGGGATCCTGGCTCTGCCGACCACCCGCTACGCGGGCCTGGGACAGTGCCTCTCCCTTTTCCAGTTTCTAAAACAGGGCAACACGGTCCCTACCCCCTATCACCGGGCTGACGTGAGCACCAAATGAGACAAGACAGCATGCTGACCGTACACTGAATCCTCATGTATTCAGTGATCACTACGGCGATCACCGCGACAGTTAACTGTCCTCAACTGGATTTTGAACTGCTGGAGGGCAGGCCCACGCCCCCCAACCTTGCTACTTGCAGGCAGACACGCAAAGGAGCCCCACTCAGAGCTCACTCGTGCTTGCCCGGGACTTCTGGGCAATTCTTGGGAAGCACCAGGGATTTCTGCGGGAGAGGCTTCAAGTCCCCACGTGTACGGACACCTGCAGTCCACACAGTCCGGTCTCTCTACAGGAGCCCGGTGGGCCAGCTGCATGGCTCTCACACCAGCGTGGTGGAGGGTTGGGTGTCCCCACTGCAGGCCCAAGGACACGACTGCCCCCAGCCCACAGGCCAGGCTGCCCGGACACCATCCAAGCCCTGCTGGACTCGGAGGCTCTGAGCGCACGGGGTTCTGCCTGCTGGGGAAGCAGCCCTGGCCTGGCGCCCTGCTAACATGGAGGCACAGCCACCACTCCGGTTCTTAGGTTAGGGGGCAAGCTCAGTAGTAGTTATTTTACTGCACTTACGTTATTTTTTGTTTGCATATCCTGAAACAAATGATTTAGTCCCGCCCTCGTGCGTAGTTTATGACCGTGTGAGACACGGCCAGGCCTTCAAAGTGGAGCGTCTGGGGGTGACCTGGGCAGACGCACACAATGGCTGCTGGACATGGCGGGGGCGGGGGAGGATGGAGGCTGGGGCCTGACCATTGGGGCGGGGTGGAGCGGACTCACAGAGGTCTGGAGGGAAGAAAGGCCCAGGAGCAGGAAGGACGGCGGAGCCGGGCTCCAGCCCAGACGCCGGCCCCATCCCTCCCCAAACCTGCCTGGCGGTGTGCGTGGAGGGGGCAGAGGCCGGGAGCTGCTCGAGGTGGCCGCTGGGCCCGAGCCTCACGGCTGGCACAGGCGGCAGCAGAGCAGGCGCCCGCGCGGGTCCGCTGTACCGAACTTAACGAGAAAGGGGAGCCTGCAAGTTTCTGAGTCGGAGGGCACGGGGGTGGAGGAGCTTGGCTGCTGTCATGACCCGTGGGGGCCCTCCCACCCCACCAGGGGCTGGTGAAGGAGCCAGACTTCCTGGAGGAGCTACGGTCACAGGGGCCCGGAAACCCCCAGAGGCCAGCAAGTTTCTCGCTCAGGGTTCCGGCAACGTCGGGCCGAGGGGCCTGTGGGCCTCTCCTGGCGGAGGGCAGCCCCTCTTGGCCCCTGGGAGGCAGGAAGCCTGGGGGCTAGGATCGACTCTGGCCTTTCTACCCTGTGGCCTCGTGCCAGGCCCAGGCCCACTCCCAGCCTCGGCGCCCTCACGCGAGGAATCAATCAGGCCATACTCCTCACAAGCCGGGGTGTAAAGCGCAGGGCTCCACCCAGAGACTGAGATTCAGCAGGACCGGGGCGAGGCCCGGGGTCCCTGGAAAAGCCCGGGCTCATGAGTCCAGGCTGCCCTGGGGTCAACACCCACGACCTTAACCAGCTGTGTGACCCTAGGCAAGTCCTTCCCCATTGTTTCCTCACCAGCAAAACGGGAACTTGTCACACCTCCGTGGAGGGGCCGCTGCTCTCAGGACAGCATGAAACACGACTAACGCAGGAGTGTCGCCAGTGTCGGGGCTGAAGGGACCTTGTCTCAGGGCTAAGAGGCCAGCGCCTGGCATCCAGGAGCACGTGTGCTCGCAATGACAGCTCCTCCCTAGCGGCCACGGCCTTGGTGACACCTTTGTAAAAGGGAGCCCGGCCCTGATGGCCACGGTGCGGGTGAAAGGCGTCGGCCTACGGCTCCTACCTGTTGGGGTCAGCCGCCTGGAGCCCATTCTCATTGGTCACGATGACCTTGTAGCAGAGCTGGCCGCCTGGGTTGGGCTTCTTCCGCGCTTCCCGGGCCGCCTCGTCCTCACTCTCCTCCTCCTCCACTTCCTGCACCTGCATTATGCCGAACATCTCCCCAGCGTCGAAAACCTGGGGCCACGGGAGGGGGTGTTGGCAGGAGACCCCATTCCTGACCCGTTCCTTCCGCCACAGCCCGGCCTCGAGGACAAACTGAACCCCTAGGAGAAGCAGGACCTCTTTACTGCCCAGCTACCCATTTTACAGGTGGGGAGATGGGTTCCTAATCAGTGAGAATGAGGCCCTAACCTCCCCCACTATCGCTGGCGCTATCATCCAAGGCCCCTCAGCCCGTGGGACCCAAGCTTGGAGGTGGGACTGCATGCATGTGTCCCATGATATCTAGTCTGGCCTCTTGCATTACAGGGAAAATGCGGCTCAAAGGGCAGAGCGGGTGGCTCCGGTCACGCTGGAAATGACTGGAAGAGTGAGGATCCTGGTGGCTAGGGACTGCACCCCAACTTTGTTCTCACCAGCACCACCAACCCAACACCAGGGCAGGGGAGGTGACCCAGAAGGAAACAGGGGCCCAAGAGCCTCCTGCCACCACCACGCCAGCCCAGGTCTGCACAAACCGTGGCTTGGGTCTAGTCTCCTGAGGTCCTGGGCCAGGATGGGACAGAAGGTAAGGGCCTTGGTCCTTGAGTTTCCCTGGCAAAGGGCAACTGCCAACCACATGCAGCTGGTGAAGGTGACAAGCCAGTCGGTCCCCACACAGCCACACACATGTACCTGGCGTCTGCCACAAGTCGGCGAGGGGCCTTAGGGCAGATTCTGCAGCCAGGCTACGTGACCTTGAACAAGACACTGAACTACCCCGTGCCTCAGTTTCCCCATCCATACAATGGGAATACGAAAACCTACCTGAGGGGCTTGTTGGGAGGATTAAATGATTAACACACGTGAAGAGCTTAGAAGAAGCTAAGCTTGGCAAACCCTCTGTAAGCACTTGCTACCATCACGACACTTTTGAGACTAGTCTCTCACCTGGGAAGGGGGCATCAGCCACCTTCCAGCAGAGCTGAGAGCGATACATCAATCAAACAGTACACAGAGAGTCCGTGGCATAGAGCAGGGACTCAGCGAAGGCCAGCTGCCCCTAAAACCTTTCTCATGACTCTATTAAAAACAGAAGAGAAACTCATCCCAGTAGTTGGAAATCAGCCATCCATTCGGGCACAAGCAGCTGGGATGTGCTGGGCAGGACGGGCACTTGGGGGTGTGAGGATGAATCACTCATGACCTTGCCCCGAGTGGCAGAGGGGCCATCTGAGAGGACCAGGTAAGTGGTGCGGGGGCCTGGAGGGCCGGATAAGACTTTACGGGGAAGCCGTCACCTGAGGTGAGCGGTGAAGGAAGGGGAAGATTTAAACGTGTGGCCATGCCGTGGTGGTGCAAGGACTCCAGGCAGAGAAGCTGGGGTGGGAAGGGCTGTGGAGCCGACCGGGGCCATCCGCAGGGGAGCTCGGGCACTTTTTGGGATGGCGCCTTTAACCCCCCCACCCCCGATCCCAGGGTGAAGCCACTACCTTCCCTCCAGTTTGGAGATGAGAAGAGAGCAGCTCAGAGGCTGGGACTCACACCTTGGGCTTCCACCCAGAACCCCGTATCCCAGCCCTCTACCCCCAAACCTGACAGGAGGGAGGGGACAGTACAGGGCGTGGCTTCTCCCAGCTGTGAAATGGGGGTGACCACCATCCCCTCACAGAGGGACTGGAGGAGGCCCTAACGAGGTAAGGAAGGGCAATGGTTTTGCAGCTGGGAAGTTCCTGCAGACAGAAAAGAGCTGAAATTTACTGTAAAACACTCCCCATCCTTTCCAAGGCACCGGGGTCCCCGGCTCGCGGGGGGCTGGAGGGGCCCCATTCCTGGGTCAGCAGGTGCCTGTGGACCTCCCCCACACCTGGGCGCACAGCAGCAGGCTTGGCAGAACAATGGCTGCAGGTTTGGGTCTGGCAGTGGTGACTCACAGCTCTGCCCATAACCCGTAACGGCAAGGGAGGGTCACGGAAAAGTACTAGCTGTCCCTCAGCAGAGCGACAGTGGCCAGGCGGCCTGCAGATCTTGCAGCCAGGATGGAGGGGACATTACACTCTGGTGACTATGAGTTGGGTACACCTCTCCACCCAGTCCCCCACCAAGACTGTGGAAGTCGGAGCCATGTTTCCTGGTCTTCACTTTCCAGAGGGAGACATGGACTCAGACGGGCAAGTGACTTGCCCAGGTGAGTTCACTGCCCACAGAGGCTGGCAGGGCCGGAGCCAGGGTGTTTCCACCTCGTGCTCCTTTCACCCAGTACACGAAGACCTTTTTATCCTAACAAACCACTGGGGTCCCCTCCTGCCCAGCACAGGCCTGGGACTAGGGTAAGTGCTCAGGAAATGCTGGTGAACTGAGGGCAAGTCATAAGGAGGAAGAGAATTCACTGTTACAAAAGGTAGGTACCAATAACACTGCACCTTTTTTTATAGCAACTACTTGTGTTTTGGGCAGGAAGGTACTGGTCCAACCCTGATTTCAGCAGCCTTTTCCTGGCTCCAGGGTCCCACCTCGCCACCTGCACTGCTCAGTCTGTCTCGGTCCAGGAGGCAGTCCCTGCAGGAGCCTGGTTCCAGCTCATAAGGCCCCAACAGAGCGCCCGTGAACGTGCTCTGGCTTCAACACGTGGGCAAACCACCAAAACCCAAGGCCCACCCCTCAGCCGGGACCCTGCGGAGGCCCTTTGGAGACAACAGGCTAGAGCACAGGCCAGCAGAAAAGAGCCGACCCCACAAAAAGGGAGACCCTTGAAGCGTGTGAGCTCTTTTCATTTTTGTTTAGATTCTGTCTCCACCTCCCACAGCCTGTCTTCGTTGATATGCAAAATGAAGGTGACCCGGGGCTCAAATCAAATGAAGAAACACGAAAGAACTCTACGACCTAAACAGTTAAAGCCACACAAACTCACTGGACGTCTGTTTTCCCTGAGGCAGGTAGTGGCTGAAAGCAGGCTTCTAGTTCTGAAGTCTGACAGACCTTGGGAGTGTCACTTCCTCTTCCTGAGCCTCAGTTTTCTTCACTGTATAAAGTGTGGGTGATGAATCTTACCACCCCCCGCCCCAGGACTGCTCTCGGCTCGGATGTGTGGAGGACGCAGCACAGAGCCTGGCACACAACGGGAGCCAAAGTTCGTTTCAGTTCCAGTTCTCGCCGCGGCCCTGGCCCAGCCCCAGATGCTGGCAGGACCAGGGACACAGGTACAGGCTCTGGCCGCCACTCCTAGGCCACAAACCGCCATGGAGTTAAAGTCTACCGCCATGGAGTTAAAGTCTAAGTCGGTCGTTAAGGCATTCGTGGCTCTTCATCCTCAAACCACCGGCCGTTTTCCCTGCATCGTCCGTTAACGCCGCCCCCCAACTCTCCGCTGCGCGTCTCACCGAAGCCCGCCCCGCCCCGGAACGCGCTCGCTCTCCTTCTCCCAGCCACGATCTCCCCCGGGCGCCCTCCCAACCTCCTCCGCACGCGTCCTCCAGGAGGCCCTCGGCCGCCCCACCCCAGCAGCTCTCGGCCAAGAGCCGGCCCGCAGACCACACCCTTCCTGGTAGAAGGGTCCAGAGCGACCCACCCCCGGCGCGCCCCGGGCTCGCGCTGACCAGGACTGGAGGATGCGCGCCTCGAGGACCCGCATCCCAGCTTCCCTGGCACCTCTCAAAGGGAGCCCGGGGCGCTCCGGGCGCGCCCTGCACCCCGGTTCTCCCCGCCCGGCGCGTCGCCCTCCTCGCGTCACCCCAGCCCGCACCTCGTGCTCCAGCTTGTGCAGGAGGCGGCCCCAGTACCGCTCGGGGACCCCCGACGCGCGGAGCGCCGGGCCGTGCAGCGCCGCGAACTTGGCCCGCGCGTCCTCCTCCGGGTCCGGGCCCAGCTCCGGGTCCGGCTCCAAGCTCGGCGCCGACTGCGGCGTCAGGACCCGGCTGCCGCGCTCCAGCCTCGCGTCGGCCTGCATGTCGCCTCCACCAGCGCCAGCGCCAAGTCCAGCGCCGCCGCAGCCCGCGGGCCCGGCCCTCTCGACTCTGCCCGCCCGCCCGCCAGCCCCGCCGCCCGCCCCGCCCTCCTCTGGGCTCCCCGCCCACCGCCGCCCGCAAGCCCGCCCACACGCCTGGCCTCCTGGCTCGCCGAAGGCAGCCGGGGCGCAAAGCTGGGGCGCGGGACCCGGGGAACGCAAAGGCAGGGCCTTCCAAAGGGTACGCGCGCGCCACTGCGCGTGCGTGAGCGCACGGGGGTGGTGCGTTTGTGGCCTGGGGCGGCCGGCGTGTGCGCACGCGCGCCTGGTCGGGGCGGTGTTTTCTCTTTCAGCCCGTGGCTACCCCGGGGGATGCCGGGAGTGAGGCCTTCCAGACTCCACGCGGTTGGAACCGGAAGGGATTCCAGGGAGTGCCCAGAAGGGGAAACCGAGACCCAGAGACACTGGTGTCCCGCACCGACCATCGGTGTCCCGCACCGACCACACTGACATCTTCCCAAGCGCAGAGTGCAGTTACAGAATTTCAAAAATCATTCTTTGATCGTCCTAGTTGTTCCAAGTTCTGTTGCTTCCGTAGGGGTGCGTTTCGTTATTTTCCCATTTGCAACTTCTCAGTAATTGTAATTTGCTGGAAAGCTCAAAGACTAAAGGGTTTTTTTTGTGCTTCAGTTGCTGAATATTTTCATTAAAACTTATTTATTTATTTATTTATGGCTGCATTGGGTCTTCGTTGCTGCACACGGGCTTTCTCTAGTTGTGGTGAGCTGGGGTTACTCTTCGTTGTGGTGCACAGGCTCTAGGCACTCGGGCTTCAGTAGTTGTGGCACACAGGCTCAGTAGTTGTGGCTCGCGGGCTCTAGAGTGCAGGCTCAGTAGTTGTGGCGCACGGGCTTAGTTGCTCCATGGCACGTGGGAGCTTCCCGGACCAGGGCTCAAACCCGTGTCACCCTGAATTGGCAGGCGGATTCTTAACCACTGCGCCACCAGGGAAGTCCTTGATTAAACCTTTTAAGCTGAATTTGAACAAAATGCACCAATGTAGAGGACTCGGTCAGTGCGACTAGGACACTTACGTTGTTATGCAAAAGCTCAAACTTCCAAACTCTAGTTGATGATGATGAAATAAAATTCATATTTTATGGCGAGATAAGAAAAACATAAAACTTTTATCTGCTTGTTTGGTCCTCCTCCCTGCTCCCCCCCGCCCCCCCGCCGCGTTTTAATTTATTTTAAAATTGTTTTACTTTTTTTTTGCCCGCACCACATGGCATGTGGGGTCTTAGTTCCCTGACCAGGGACTGATCCCCCACCTGCTGGATTGGAAGCACGGGGTCTTAACCACTGGACCGGTCAGGGAAGTCCCTCTCCCTGCCCTTTAGTGTACATCCACATTTACCCGACCTCCTTGGGAGATAACCTTCTTTCTTAATCTCATCAAGGATCATTACTCCTTAGGAGATAACCTTCCTTTTTAATCTTAGAAGAGGCAGCCGTGACCCATGACCTACTACTTGTTTTGTACACGTAGATCTGGATTGTGTAAACTGTCATTTAACATATAGCCCTCTGTCTCAAAAACTTATATCCCTGTGCTTTGACCTCTAACAGGCAGGACAGTCCTTAGAGCTCTCTGAAAGACTTCCCTGGTAATAATCCTCAATTTGGCTCAAATAAAATTTTTCATTTCTTTCTTAGATCGACTGATTAATTTTTTTCATTGACATGGTGAAGAAACATGTTACAGGGAAAAACATGTTACCACCATGCTGAAGTGCTTTTTTTGTATTTAATGTCAGCTTTGTCACGAAAATTTTGCCGTTCAGTTACTCTAACTGTGAAAAAATATTTGTAAATTTTTGACAACTATGATTTCTAATTCAGTTTTACAGCTTGTTTGGATGTAATTATTAACCACATCCAATTCCAGGTGTATTTCT
This sequence comes from Phocoena sinus, assembly GCF_008692025.1. Taxonomy (NCBI): domain Eukaryota; kingdom Metazoa; phylum Chordata; class Mammalia; order Artiodactyla; family Phocoenidae; genus Phocoena; species Phocoena sinus. The sequence goes on along the minus strand of NC_045772.1, from coordinate 6,133,123 downwards.
GCTTCATGGGGTTCTTTTTTTTTTTAAATGGCCGTGCAGCTCGGCACTCGGGATCTTAGTTCCCCCACCAGGGATTGAACCCAGGCCCTCAGCAGTGAAAGCACAGAGCCCTAACCACTGGACCGCCAGGGAATTCCTGAGGGGTTCTTAATTTAGTAAGAATGTTAGTCCCCCTATGCTGTGCCTGTTGAACTTTATGTGAGTATTATCACCGCAAGAAAAAAATGTCTTCGTTGTTCAACTTATATTAGCTGAGTAGCATTCACAATGATGTTAGTTTTGCACTTTGGAGAGAATGAACTTCCAAAACCTTAATTTTGATTCCATGAATCGGAAGCAAGAAATGGCGGCATCTAATGACTCTGATAACAATATGGCACCCACAGTGGAATAATTCCTCAGCCAGTGGAGCCAATACATTAACGGTGGAATGAGCACAAGAAAACTTGGAATTAGAAAAACGAGTGAAGCTAATGTATAAAAAGTCATTTGATCTAAGTGAAGAGTCATGATTTACAGAATGAAATGTCAACCCGCTTCTGCAGCTTCACACGTTAATTCATTTTGGGGCACAGCCTTCTTAAAATAATTACTAACTTTCGAAGTCAATGTGATACTTCTGAATGAGAATTGTGTCATCTGGTTTGGTTTTCAGTTAATATCTCTTTGGCCCCCGGGGTGAAATGTAAATGTCCACAGACATTCTGTCGAAGTTTCAATTTCATAATCGACTCTGAAAAATGGAAATATAAAACTTAATTTTAAATTAAATGTGGACTTTAAAAAAGTTTATTGCTCCTGAAAAGGTTTATTGCACAATAAGACAAGAAATACTAGTAAACAAAATATAAATAAAAAGCTGTGGATTTATACCGTACAAGAGGGCACAAAACCCTCTGAACAGCAAAAGTGTCCAGAGTTCTCTATTCAATCTGCAACAGGACCACTCAGCCTCTAACTCCTACATGTGACTCATGCACACAAACTCCGTAATTTCCTGGAGGCTTCATGCATCTTGTAGGCCACAGAACAGGCACAACTCAGGTGGTAGGTAGGCAGGGACAGCAGGACCTCACTGTGAATATTTAGTACATAATATTATATTATAACTAGGTAAGAATGACTGTGTACTTCACAGGCCTGATCACTAATAGCAACTATGTTATATTGTTTATCTTGCCTTATAGTCTGTGCCTATACAGATATATATCACGCTTATAATAATTATTTTGTTACGAGCAAATATATGTTGCACTGGCTGAAAACCTATCTGTTGTCTTAGCGTCTGCATCTTCCTCGCCCTCCGTATCAGTCTGTAGTTTACCCACTCCATGGGACAGTAAATCCAACTCAAACTGGCTTAAGGAAAAAGGGTATTTATTGGCTTCCACAGAGTTATGCACTGGATGATTGTGTTCTTCCGAAATTCATATGTTGATGCCCTAACCCCCAATGTGACTGAGTTTGTAAATAGGGCCTGTGAGGAGGTGATAAAAGTTAAATGAGGCCATAAGGGTGGGGTCCTAAACCAATAAGTCTGGTGTCCTTAAAAGGAGAGGAATAGATACCAGAGCATTCTCTCTCTTCACCTAGTGAGGACAGAGTGAGAAGGTGGCTATCTGCAAGCCAGGAAGAGAACTCTAACCTGCACCTTGATCTTGGACTTCCTAGTCTCCAGAAGATACATTTCTGTTGTTTAAGCTGCCCCGTCTGTGGTATTTTGTTATGGCAGCCAGAACTATCACATAACACATAACAAAGGAGTTCAGTGGACTTCAGGTTGAGCTTGATCAAGGGGCACAAACATCACCAGGATCTACGTTTTCTGTCCTTGTCTCAGCTCTGCTCTTCTATGCATTGGCTTCCCTCTCTGATAGGCTACCCTCTTGTGTGATGAAGTAGCTGCGATAGCTCCAGCCTACATCCTGCCAGGGATCCAGTCCCACTGGGGAAGGGAGCCTGAGTCTCACAGATTTTCTCTCACACTGGTCAGGTCATGTGAATGTCTCTGACCCATCCCTTTGACAGGGCAGGCCTGTTTCTCATTCTCCTCCCCAAATGCAAACCCAATCGAATCAGATCCCTACTTGAAATCTTTTGTGATTACCCAGTGCCCAGGAATAAAAACTCAGCCCTTCATGTGACCTCAAAAGTCCTGCATGGTCCAGCTCTGCTGACCTCTTTAGCCTCCTTTCAGCACACACTCTTCTCCTCAGTTTTGAGCCCCACCTTGCCGGCCTTCTTCAGCTTTAGGACTGCAATGCCTCACCATTGCCTCCAGGGTTTTCACGTGCTGTTCCTTTGGCCTGGGATCCCTTGCCCTCCTCCAACCTTGTTAATTCCAACTCATTCAGCAGGTCTCAGCTGAAATGTTACCTCCACAGGGGGCCTCTGAATATGCAGTTTTAAAAATTATTTATTTATTTATTTGGCTGTGCTGGGTCTTGTGGCATGTGGGATCTTTGTTGCCACTTGTGGGATTTTAGTTGCAGCATGAGGGATCTTTAGTTGTGGCATGCAGGATCTAGTTTCCTGACCAGGGATTGAACCCAGGCCCCCTGCAATGGGAGTCTTAACTGCTGGACCACCAGGGAAGTTCCTGAAACAACAATAACAAAATTTTTTTTATTGGAGTATAGTTGATTTACAATGTTATGTTAGTTTCAGGTGTACAGCAAAGTGAATCAGTTATACATATACATATATCCACTCTTTCCTCATATAGATTTCCCCATATAGATTCTTTCCCCATATAAGCCATTACAGAGTATTGAGTAGAGTTCCCTGTGCTATACACTAGGTCCTTATTAGTTATCTATTTTATATATAGTAGTGTGTATATGTCAATCCCAATCTCCCAATTTATCCCCTCCCCCTGACTTTCCCCCCTGGTAACCATAAGTATATTTTCTACATCTGTGACTCTATTCCTGTTTTGTAAATAAGTTCATTTGTTTCATTTTTTTAGATTCCACATATAAGTGATCCTGGGCATATATCTAGAGAAAACTATAATACAAAAAGATACACGCACCCCAATGTTCACTGCAGCACTATTTACAATAGCTAAGACATGGCAGCAACCTAAATGTCCATCAACAGATGAATGCATAAAGAAGATGTGGTACATATATACAGTGGAATATTACTCAGCCACAAAAAAGAACAAAATAATGCCATTTGCAGCAACATGGATGGACCTAGAGATTCTCATACTAAGTAAGTCAGGCAGAGAAAGACAAATAGCGTATGAATATGCAACCTAAAGTCACGTCTCTGCTTCACTCACCACTCCCCCCACCCCCCCACGCAGGGACAAGAAGAGAGGAAAAGAGAGCGTTTGGGGGAGAAAGAATGACCAAGGCACAAGGTGACCTTTGGTCCCGAAAGCTTCTCCTGCTAGGAGCTATGCTGAGGGTGCTTGTAGAAAATGTGTTTTTCCTGCACCATGGAGCCTGTTCTCAACCAAAGAGGCAGTGATCTGCTTCCGCGCTAGGGGAACGAGTTGGCCGGTTGCGCTGACCGCTGACCAAGAGACCGTGGGCTTGTCTCCCAATGGCATCTTCCTAAGAAAATGTGTTAAAACCGTGCCTCTCCCTTTGTTATCCTTTTAAATAGTCAATGCGTACAAAATTATAGCTGAAACCCTACGTAGGTTATTAACCAACAACACCACTCTGCTTTCCTCCACTAATTTACCTTCTATCCCCTGGCAAGGGGAGTCATTGTACTGGATTAGAGGGTTATTATTTCCATGCTTTAAAAATTCTTTCATTACATATGATTGTATGTTTAATTAAACAGTACACTGCTTAGTTTTTGAGATTAAAGATATGGAGTTATGATTTATGCGATATTCTTTTTTTTTTTAAATGGTCCATACTTTTGACCAGATTTAATAGCTTTATTTATTTTTGGCTGTGTTGTGTCTTCATTGCTGCACGCGGGCTTTCTCTAGTTTTGTCGAGCGGGGGGTTACTCTTTGTTGTGGTGCGCGGGCTTCTCATTGCGGTGGCTTCTCTTGTTGCGGAGCACGGGCTCTAGGCACGCGGGCTTCAGTAGTTGTGGCTTGCCGGCTCTAGAGCCTAGCAGGCTCAGTAGTTGTGGTGCACAGGCTTAGTTGCTCTGCAGCATGTGGGATCTTCCCGGACCAGGGATCGAACCCGTGTCCCCTGCATTGGCAGGCAGATTCTTAACCACTGTGCCACCAGGGAAGTCCATGGGATATTCTTTTCCACTCCGTGTTATGGTGTTTTATTTTGTTCAGACCAGTTTTCACTCACAACATTTTAAATTTGTATTTATTTATTTATTTTTGGATGTGCTGTGCAGCTTGAGGGATCTTGGTTCCCTGACCAGGGATCAAACCTGTGTCCTCGGCAGTGAAAGTGTGGAGTCCTAACCACCGGACCACCAGGGAATTCCCACTCACAACATTTTTGACACCAAATGTGTGTGCTTTTTCCCCCACACCAAACATTTCTCCAACTCTTTATAATTTATAATTCAATTCAGTTCTGACACTATCTTCCTGGAGTTAGACAGGTTAAGGGCTCAGTCCCACAAGACTCCCCCGGTACAGATGCAAGTCACGTGTCCCAGGTTGTCACCTGTGCTTCTGACCAACCTGCTATAAATACAGGGAGGATCCCATGACCCCCTTCTTGAGTTCGATAATTTGCTAGGATGGTTCACAGAATTCAGGAAAGAGCTTTGCTTACTGTTACTGGTTTGTTATAAAGGATACCACTCAGGAACAGGCAGATGGACAAGATGCATAGGGTCAGGTGTAGGGGAGGAGCTTCCGAGCCCTCCTGCGTGTACCACCCTCCCGGCATCTCCTCATGTTCACCAACTAGGAAGCTCTCTGAACCTCATTGTTTGGGGGTTTTTATGGAGGTTTCACAACATAGGCGTGATTGAATAAATCGTTGGCCATAAGTCAGGTGGTGGAGCTGAAAGTTCCAACCCTCTAATTACACTGTGGTCTTTCTGGTGACCAGCCCCTATCCTGAAGCCATCTAGGGGCCCCGAGCCCCCAGACATCTCATTAGCATACGAGAGATACAGCACTCTGGAGACTCCAAATGGAACTCAAAGACCAAATACGTATTTCTTATTGAATCACACCAACCTTGACAGTCCACACTTTTAAAGTATACAATTCAGTGGGTTTTAGTGTATTCACAAGCTTGCATGGTGTGCAAACATCACCATGGTCTGATTCCAGAACATTTCCATCACACATGGGCGTCAGCAGTCACTCCTCATCTCCCATCCTCCATCCTCCATCCCCCTCCCCCTCAGCCCTTGGAAACCCCGAATCTACTTTCTGTCTCTGGATTTGTCTATTTTGGACATTCACAAAAATGGAACCATACAGCACGTGGCTTTTGTGACTGGCTTCTTTCACTCAGCATAATGTTTTCAAGGTTCATTCGTATTTTAGCATGTACTTCATTTATATGGCTGAATAGTATTCCATTGTAGGGGTATACCACGTTTGGTGTGTCCATTGATAAATTGATGGGCATTTGGGCTCTTTCTACTTTTTGGCTATTATGAATAATGCTGCTATGAACATTCATGTATAAATTTTTGTGTGAATATGTGTTTTCAGTTTACCTATCTGAGGAAACACCGGCCTGTTTTTGTACAAGTTTTGTACTTTTTTTTTTTTTGCCTGCGTCAAGCAGCTTGCAGGATCTCAGTTCCTCAACCAGGGATGGAACCCAGGCCACAGCAGGGCAAGTGCTGAATCCTATCCACTAGGCCACCAGGGGACTCCCCAGCTTTGCACTTCTTTGGTTAAATTTATTGCTAATTATTTTATTCTTTTTAATACTACTGTAAATGGAATTTTTCTCAATTTCATTTCCAGATTATTCATTGTTGATGTGTAGAAATAGAACTGATTTTTGGCATATTCATCTTATACTCTGTACTCTTGCTGATTTTATTTACTAGTTCTAACAGCTTTTTTGTGGATTCCTTAGGATTTTCTATATACAACCTCAGGCCATCTGCAAATAGAGAGAGTTTTACTTCCTTTCCAACCTGGGTGCCTTTGATTTCTTTTTCTTGCCTAACTGTCCCGGCTAGAACCTCCACTGCAATGCTGGGAGCAGACATCCTGGTCTTGTTCCTGAACATTATGTTTTAAACATATATCCCTATTGTTGCATGAGGTAATAATTAATTTCACTGTTATATAATATTTAATTGTGTGACTACTGCAATCTTCCACTGATTGACGTTTGGGTTACCTGCAGCTTTTTGCTCTTGTAAATACGAGGATGTGAATATTCTTGTATGTTTCCTGGCACACATGCGTAAGAGCTCCTCCATTTATACCTAGCAGAGTTGATTCATAGCCTCTCTGACTCTTACTACTCTTATCAGACTGAGTTTTTGCCAGCCTCGTGTCACAGTGGTATGACCTTGTTGTCTTCATTTATATTTATTTTTCTTTTTTTTTTTTTTTTTTGCGGTACGCGGCCCTCTCACTGCTGTGGCCTCTCCCGTTGCAGAGCACAGGCTGAGGACGCGCAGGCTCAGCGGCCATGGCTCACAGGCCCAGCCGCTCCGCGGTATGTGGGATCTTCCCGGACCGGGGCACGAACCCGTGTCCCCCGCATCGGCAGGCGGACTCTCAACCACTGCACCACCAGGGAAGCCCTGTATTTCTATTTTTATTAATGAGGTTGAGCATCTTTTCAGCTGCTAATTGGCCCTCCCGTTTCCTCTTTCTCTCTCTCTCTCTCTTTTTTAAAGTCGAGGTGCTGGCCTTTTTTTCTTATTGCTTGTAGGGTTTCTTTACATAATCTGGATACTAATCCTTTGTAAGCTAAACATGTTGCAAATGGCTTCTCCTGTCTGGACTCTTCTGTATGGTATCTTTTCAAGAAGAGAACTTTCAGGACTTTCCTGGAAGTCCAGTGGTTAAGAATCTGCCTTACAAGGTAGGGATCGCTGGTTCGATCCCTGGTTGGGGAACTAAGATCTCCCACACCTTGGGGCAACTAAGCCTGTGCGCCGCAACTACTGAGCCTGCATGCTGCAACTAGGGAGAAGCCCGCACACTGCAACGAAAGACCTCGCGTGCTGCAGCTAAGGCCCGACACAGCCAAAAAAATAAATAAATAAACATTTTAAAAAAAGGAGAGAACTTTCAAAAAACATTTTTTAATATTTATTTATTTAGGCTGCTCCCAGTCTTAGTTGCGGGATGCGGGATCTTCATGGCGGCATGCAGGATCTTTTTAGTTGCAGCATATGGGTTTCTTAGTTGTGGCATGAATGTGGGATCTGGTTCCCTGACCAGGGATTGAACCTGGGCCCCCTGCATTGGGAGCACTGAGTCTTACCTACTGGACCACCAGGGAAGTCCCAGAACTTTCAAATTTTAATGTAGTAAAACTTGTTCATCTTCTTTATTATTTTTAATAAATTTATTTACTTTATTAATTTTTTTTGGCTGTGTTGGGTTTTTGTTGCTGTGCGCGGGCTGTCTCTAGTTGCGGTGAGCGGGGGCTACTCTTTGTTGTGGTGCGCGGGCTTCTCAATGCGGTGGCTTCTCTTGCTGCGGAGCACGGGCTCTAGGCGCACAGGCTTCAGTAGTTGTGGCACGCAGGCTCAGTAGTTGTGGCGCATGGGCTTAGTTGCTCCGCGACACGTGGGATCTTCCCAGACCAGGGATAGAACCCATGTCCCCTGCATTGACAGGCGGATTCTTAACCACCGCGCCACCAGGGAAGTCCCTATCTTTTTTTTTTTTTTTTTTTTTTTTGGTGGTACGCGGGCCTCTCACTGTTGTGGCCTCTCCCGTTGCGGAGCACAGGCTCCGGACGCGCAGGCTCAGCGGCCATGGCTCACGGGCCTAGCTGCTCCGCGGCATGTGGGATCTTCCCGGACCGGGGCACGAACCCGCGTCCCCTGCATCGGCAGGCGGACTCTCAACCACTGCGCCACCAGGGAAGCCCGGAAGTCCCTATCTTTGGTTTAATTGTTGGTACTTTTAATGTCTTGTTTAAGAAATCTTTCCCTCTTAAGTTCAGAAATATATATTTTCTAGATCTACAAGTTTTCAAGTTTTCCTTTCATATTTAAGTCTTAATGCATCTGAAATTGATTTTTTGGGGTGAGGTATGGGATAGGGACCCAATTTCTTTTTTTTTTTAACATATGGATAAGCAATTTTCCCATCATTGTTTACTGAAAATTCAACTCTTCCCCAGTGACATGTCATGTACCGCTGTCATCCCAAATGTGTGCAGGTTTCTTTCCAGGCTCAGTGATCGTCAGTTGGTCCGTGTGCTCATCTCTATATGAAATTCATCCAATTTTCATTTCTCTAGATTTTAGTAGCACTTGATTTTGGCTTGGGTTAGTTCTTTCAAATTATCCTTCTTCTGCAGAAGGGTCTTGGCCATTTTTAGCCATTTGCTTTTCCATACACACTTATGGGAAAGTTTTAAATTACAGATTCAATCATTAGTGGTAAGATGATTCTAATTTTCTACTTCTTCTGTGTCATTTGGTTAAGTTAGGGTTTTTCTAGGAATTTATCCATGGTATCTAAATTTTATTTTTTTAAACATTTTTTAATTAAAAAATTTTTTTTGGCCTCACTGTGTGGCATGCGGCATCTTAGTTCCCCAACCAGGGATCGAACCTGTGTCCTCAGCAGTGAAAGCGCAGTGTCCTAACCCCTGGACCACCAGGGAATTTCCTTTGGTATCTAAATTTTCGATCTATTGGCAAAATATTATTTATACTGACCCTCCCAGAAGCTTGCTTGTTAAGAACAACTGCTTGAAAATGTGAATTTCATTTGTGCAAATATATTATGTATTTAATCTCTTAATCCTAAAATGGAAAGGAAAAGCAACAGATGGCATCTACACTTTATATGCCAAGATGCTCTCTTAGAGTTTGGAGAGAGTCTGGGAGCAGCGTAATGTAGACCAGGCCAGTTCCAGACTGAGGCAGAGCTGGAATCTCCTCCCCAGTCACCACAGCTCACAGAGCAAGGCCGGAACAAGCTGGACTGTGGGCCTTTTGCTCTCTTAGAATCTGGAATTCACCTTGGATTTTGGAATCTGGAGAATAAGTAAGTCCACACTCACCACCCCATTTCTCTTGCACTTGTGGGCTGCCCTGCTTCTCAGCTCATTTTCCAGTCCAAAGAGCCCGTATCTTTTGATTGTGTCTTCATGGGAGTTTTGGTAGAAATACCGTGTGTTGTGTGCTCAGAGGATGTCATCATTGTTTTCTCCTTAAAATTAAAAAAAAAAAAAAACTGTGGTAAAAGATACATAATATAACATTTACTATTTAAACCCTTTAAAAAAATACAGTTAATCAAAAGATACATGCACCCCAATATTCATTGCAGCACTATTTACAACAGCCAGGACATGGAAGCAACCTAAATGCCCATCGACAGACGAATGGGTAAAGAAGATGTGGTACATATATGCAATGGAATATTACTCAGCCATAAAAAGGAATGAAATGGTGCAATTTGCAGAGATGTGGATGGACCTAGAGCCTGTCATACAGAGTGAAGTAAGTCAGAAAGAGAAAAACAAATATCATATAATATCGCTTATGTGTGGAATCTAGAAAAATGATACCGATGAACTTATTTGCAAAGCAGAAATATAGACATAGACGTAGAGAACAAACATATGGACACCAAGAGGGGAAGAGGTGGGTGGGATGAACTGGGAGATGGGGATTGACATATATACAGTACTATGTATAAAAAAGATAACTAATGAGAACCTACTGTATAGCGCTGGGAACTCTACTCAGTGCTCTGTGGTGACCTAAACGGGAAGGAAATCCAAAAAAGAGGGGATGTGTGTGTGTGTGTGTGGCTGATTCGCTCTGCTGTACAGCAGAAACTGACACAAAACTGTAAAGAAATTATACTGCAATAAAAGTTAATTAAAAAAAGTATAGTTGGGCTTCCCTGGTGGTGCAGTGGTTGAGAGTCCGCCTGCCGATGCAGGGGACACGGGTTCGTGCCCCGGTCCAGGAAGATCCCACATGCCACGGAGCGGCTGGGCCCGTAAGCCATGGCCGCTGAGCCTGTGCATCCAGAGCCTGTGCTCCGGGAGAGGCCACAACAGTGAGAGGCCTGTGTACCGCAAAAAAAAAAAAAAAAAAAAAAAAAATATATATATATATATATATAGTTAAGTGGCATTAACTACATTCACATTCTCGTGTGACCATCACCTCCAGCCATTTCATCTTCCCAGACTGAAACGCAGTACCCATTAGACGCCAACTCCCTGTTTCTCCTTCCTCCCCAGCCCCTGGCGACCCCCATTCTACTTTCTGTCTCTGGATTTGACTCCTCCAGGGACTCATATAAGTGGAATCATACGGTGTTTGTCCTTTTGTGACTGGCGTATTTCCCTCAGCATAATGTCTTTAAAGTTCATCCATGTTGTAGCACGTGTCAGAACTTCACTCCTTTTTAAGGCTGAATCATATTCCATCGTATGGATAGACGCTGTTTTATTTATCTCTTCATCCATCGATGGACACTTGGGTCGTTTCTACTTTTTTTCTTTTTTTGCGGTACGCGGGCCTCTCGCTGTTGTGGCCTCTCTCGTTGTGGAGCACAGGCTCCGGACGCGCAGGCTCAGCGGCCATGGTTCACGGGCCCAGCCGCTCCGCGGCATGTGGGATCTTCCCGGACCGGGGCACGAACCCGTGTCCCCTGCATCGGCAGGCGGACTCTCAACCACTGCGCCACCAGGGAAGCCCCGTTTCTACTTTTTGACTATCGTGAATAATGCCCCTATGGACACGGGTGTACAAATATCTCTTCGAGACTGCTTTCAGTTCTTTTGGGTACATTCCCAGAAGTTTCCTTAGGCTTTTAAATCACTTCATTAAACCAAGAAAAAAATCTGGTGTTTATTGTGTAATTTGGGATATTAATGTCATTTATAAAATTGTTCTTTCTCCTGTCGAGTGCATGGTACCAGAGGGTCTCCACATTACTGAGAACAGTGGCTATTAGCCTTTTTGTGGTTCTAGATTTCTTTGAGAATCTGATGAAAGCCATGGGCCACATTCCCGGAGAAACGCATGCGTGTGTGCTCACAGGCTCACGCACGCGCACACACACGGAACACTGATCGTGCATCTAATTTCAGGGGTCCCAGATGCCCCGGTGCTCACTGACCGTGACCTGTGTAAAGGAACACCTCTCCTTTCATGATGACGGTCATGAGGAGAAATGGGATTTGAGACACGGACGTTTCACTTTCTGGGGGCTCATTCAGGAGCGCGTTTCCTAACTTTGGGTGTCCTCCACACGCACGTCTCAAACTGCTGCTTTGTGTGCCGGAAGCTTTGTGTAGCTCCTTTACTTTCAGTCTTCAATACAGCCAGGGAATTTCTGAAAAAACGGTCTGATTCCAGTTACCTTTTCCACCGGCCTCCGCGCCCCCTACTGCCTCTGTCCTAACCACTGATGAATGAGAGGAAGGGGCAGTATTTAAGTTCATTTCCTGTTTATTATTAAAGTGATTTTTCACAAATGTTTAATTACATGCATATGTATGAACATGACGGAGAAAACAAAACTTTGAATATTTGAGGCAACTAAAATAGAAATGTGGCTACATTGATATTTGTCACCCTTGCAGGCAGAGAGATCGCCAAAGCGCCTGTACAGTACCGCCAGCGCCTTCGCGGAAGCCCAAACTGAAGGCTGCGAGGACGAGGGTCAGCGCTGCGGTCCCCCACCCAGCCCTGCACCGCCCCCAGTGGTGTTCAGACAGCCTGTTTCAGGAGCCACATGGGCTGGGTCTGCTCACTCAGACTGTTTAAGGTTTTGAGCTCAGCGGAATGAGAAGTTTCCCTGCAGATCTACGTGGCCTCTGGACTGAAATACAAAATACTTGGCATCAGCTAGCTTTCCTTTTACCCCTACTTTTCCCCACGCCTGTCCGCTGACGAGCTGGCAGAAGGGCAGCTAGGGGAGGGGCACTTGGCATCTTGCAGGGCTGTGCGCCGGCCTCGGCTCAAGGCACCCAGAGCCCCCCAGGGTGAGCGCTGAGCCATGGCCCGGCGTACCGGGCAGGCTCAGTTTGAATGGAAGTGACCTGTCCACCCGGGGAGAAGGCAGAAGGCCGTCTTTCTCTGAATGAGATTTTAGCACTTGTTCCAGAGGGGGGAGGTCACTAGGTCCACACCCCCTCCTCCCTCTCGCCCTCTCCTTCATGTCCCCCCACCCCGGGCCCTCCACTGCCAGGCTGCCCTGCTGAGTTTCCCAATCTGTAACATTCAGTGATCAGCATTTCACAGGGGGACATTTCCTACTTTGGGATTAGAGGGGCTTGGGTTTGAGTTCCTAACAGTTCGCCTTGGGCCTGTCGCTGGGCCTCCCAGCCTGAAGAGCACTGAGTACGTGCACATGTTATGGGGCTGAGCCCCGGGGGGTTGGCGGGGGGCGCGGGGGGGAAGGGAGGCGACTCTGGCCCTTCATTGCTTCCTCTTGAGACTTGCGGGGACAGACAATTTCAGAGACTCCATCCAGGGGCTGGGAGGCCTCAGGGAAACAAAGGGTCCTGCTCTGGGGGGCCATCCGTGCAGGCTGCTAGGAGGGGGTGTGCGGCCACGCCCATGCGTCTCCATGGAGCCACAGGGCCGGCCCTGTGGCTGGCGCATAGTCAGTGCTCCGGACTCACTGCTGCAGGTGATGTGCGGGCGCTGAGGGGCAGGGGCAGCCCTGGGAGAGCAGCAGCTACTTGCTCGGTCTCCACCTGTGCGACGGGCAGTGTCCCAGACATCGAGTCCCTCTGCCTTTGGCCTGAATGACGGCTCGGCGCTGTTGCCCTTGTTAGAGGGGCTGAGCTGCCACCACGTGTATCTCTGGTGAGGAAAGGGGTCCTTGGTATAAGATGCAGTTTGCCAGGCTGACAAACCCCCCAAGCATGCAGTAGAGGAGGCAAACGCAGCCACGGTCCCTGGGTGACGAGAAAGGAGCCCCCCTTCCGGAGCACTGACCGTGCCGGGTGCTGGCAGCGGGCGAGGCATCAGGGCGGAAACTGGTGTCCTGGGCGTGTTGGCTGGTCTCCCGGGGTCCGCAGTCTTGGCTTGTGTGCTTCTGTCTCCGCCCGGCTGGCTGCAGCTTCTCCTTCGAGGTGTCTTTCTTGAAGTGTAGCTTGGTGACCAGGCTCTGCTCTGCCCCTCCTGCAGGTGCCCTGCACCCCACCCGGGGTCCTGGGAGGCGTGGGAGGGAGGGATGGCCTTCTGACGGGAGCGCTGGGCTTTGCCACCCAGGCCTCCATCACCTTTATCTCTGTGACCAGAGGGCTTTTCAGGGCATCCTGTCAGCCCGTGGGCTATGGTCTCTGCCTTTCTAGGAGCCTAGCACACAGTAGGTGCTCAGCAAACTTTTGCTAAATGACCCAACTTAGTTCGGTCTCTTAGTTTTCAGCTGGGGCGGCGGAGGTGCTGGAAGTCTTATTCAGCCCCTGAAATGTCACTTAGGCCGCTGCTCCAGCTCCAGCAGGCGGTGGGGGGGGGGGGGGGCTCTTGTCATGGAAGAGGGGTGACCTTGGCTGTTCTTCTGGGAGAACGGGGGTTCAGGTAGGAGAGGTGGGTTTGTAAGAGGTGTGGGGAAGAGGGTCTCCGTGGGCCATCGCTCTCTGGAAACTTCTTGGCCTGGGGTCTCAGTTCTACTCTATCTGCGTGTCCCAAACCCATGGGTGGCAGGAGGGAAAGCTGCCCGAGGCCACCACCTCGGGCCCCACGGCCTCCTCCAGCCTGTCACCACAGAGGCGAAGAGCGGGGTGAGACTGAGGAAAGAGGCCACCACCCCTGGCAGGTGCGACCTGCTGTCTGACCCTAAACGGAGAGCCACGGGGGAGGAGGGGGGGCCAGCACCGCGCAGCAGCTGCAAGGCACAATTGGGGAAAAGGAGCCTCGTTCGGGGAAGCAGGTGAGGCGACTTCAACACTCCCTCGCTGAGGGCTTGGCCACTAGACCTGAGCGGATCCCTTCCCTTTCCTGGGCGCATTTCCATGGAAGCAGGAAGTGCCCAGCCCACGGGGCAGAGGTCCCTCAGTCTCCACTGCCATCCCTGCAGAGCTGCTCCAGTCGCCCCAGCCTGATGCTCTGCTGGGCCAGAACCAAGCTCATCAGAGTCGCCAGGCCTTGGCACCTGCTTTCAGCCCTGGCCAGCGGGCAGGCTTTTGCTTCCAGAAATGTGTTGCTTAGCTCCTTTCCTTGGAGTTTATCAACTGGCTAGCCCCTGAGGGTCCGTGCCAGGCAGGCCCTGGCTGGGATGGGTCTGTCGCTGCTCAAGGCCAACGTCCCATCCAGGAGTGGGATGTGCTCCTTCTGGCTCAGCCCGTGGCAGCTCAGGCCTTCTGCGCTCCTGTCTCGGCTTCTGTCCTTCCTCAGGACTCACCGCGTAACGGCTCTACCTGGGCCAGTCCTTGTCCGCCTTCCCTTTTCTCCCCACCTCCACCTGGAGCCAGGTGGAATAGCCACCTTGTGTCAGCCAATCTACCACCTGTGTCCACGACATGGAAACACGAAGAAACAAGCTTTGTTGCCCGGGTAGATCTCCTGGGACCACCAGGCCCCAAGGAGTGGCGACAGCTCTGCGTTTAATAAGTGGGACCCCCAGGGTTCCCAGCATGGGGCTGAGGGCTGACGAGGTTCAGGAAAGACCCCACCCCTGGACTCTGAGCCCCCTGATGGCGCGGCAGGTGGTTTTACTGGGGAGGGAGGGCTGGATGGTGACAGCGGGCGGCTGGCGAATTTGGATTGTGGGCTCCCTGGCACTCGAGACGGTGCGGGGCCCACATCTGCACTGCCCCGTCCTGCTCTGCCTGGGAGACACGGGGCAAGGTCTGACCACAGTGGTGGCGAGAGCCGTGGATCGGGGTGGAGCCACCGAAAGGGTGGGTAGGTTAGTGGGCATGTGGGTGGCAACTGCTGGAAACCACCCAAAGGAGCAGCAGAAAGTGTTCAAGAGAGATGAGAGCTCTTTCTGGTCCCCTCTGGATCAAAAAAGTCCTTTCTGAGAGCATTAAAAACCACCCCCAAAACCCAAAACCCTTCCCAGTGCCCTCCCCTGGGTAGCTATTGCTGGGGGCTGATTCTGGAGGACACACCTAATTTCTGGGGAGGACCAGGGGCTTGACGCGGAGGACAGACCTCTTTCTGGAAACTGACTGGCCTTCAAGGACTGTGACCAGGGGAGGGGCAGTGTGGCCTGGACGGGGCTCCCCAGCTGACACTGAGCTACCGACCAAGTGCAGCGCCCTCCCCACTTGAGTTGGATTTTGGAAGAGAAGGTGACGACGGCAGCATTAGTCAAGCTGGGGACCCGCCGCTGAGGACGCAGGTAGCGGCGGTGAGGAACTCCTGAGCGCCGAGCCCCGCTGTGGACTGTAAAATCCACCCTGACCTGTTCACCACCCAGCCCGGGACCTCCAGGCCTCACGCCCTCAGCGCCACAGCTGTTCCCAAAGGGCGTGCTCACCCCTAGCGGCACGCGTGGGTCTGGGGCGAGGAGGAAACCACCTAGAGGCGACCAGAACGGGTGACGGGAGTTCGTTTGAGGATTTGCCCGTGTTCCTTGGGATTCTAAATGTCTGTTAACCCTAAAGCCACAGAGCATCTGCGTGTCCCGCGGCTGGTAGCAGCAGCAGCGTGGCAGTGGGCGAGGCCGCGGCCTGTCGGAGGTCCTCGCTAGCTCCATCCTAGGCCCTGGCTCCTGGCTGAGTGGGACACGGTGCAGCCCAGTCACACTCCAGACTTTGCTTCTTTACAGAGCGACCCTGAGAGGGAGGCCACAGGATGCAGCAGAAAGAAGACTGCACTGGAAGCCGGGCCTCCGACAGCCGGCCTGCCTCTGCCTGGGGGCGGCCCCCCGTCCCGGGGCCCGTTTTCCTCCCTGGGCCCCGGTGCTCAGCACAGCCTGTGCTCACAGGGGCAAAGCCTTGCCTTCCGGTGGCAAGCGTCCTCAGCTGGAACTCCACGGTCATGGCCTCGGGTCAGACACAGGCCCCTTCTAAAGTTTACCACTGGGCCCTGTGACCCCAGGAAGGGGTCCGAAGGGACACTGCTTTCCACTGGAGGGCAACATGCTGGCAGAGCATGGAGCCCAGTCCCCCAAGCGTTTGTACTCCACCGCGTGTCCAGGGCCGACCTGCCTCACCCCCGGTCTTGGAGGCTCCTGGCCTTTGTAAACAGACGTGGCAAGTGCTTGGAGGAGCGGTTTAATCAGTCAGGGAAGCCAGCGACAGCTGGGAGAAGACGGGGTGGAGATTAATATTTACAGTTGCTAAAGTACCCACAAATAGAAGTATATTTATCTTTATCTTTATATTCATATACACACAGTACTTAATTAGATGCTCTATCACGGGAAAGCAGAAATCTACAGCTTCCTCTCCCAGCACCTCTTTTCTGTCCCATCACAGAATCCTGAGAGCCCAACCGCACTCGCCCGTGTCCTGGGCCCACGGCCAGAGGAGCTGGCGGGTGTGGACGCCCTGCCAGCATCGACACTGTCTTATCACAGCCCCCAGACGAGCCTTCACCACCCCTGCTTCCACGGCCTGGCCTCCTGTCTTGGATTCTGCCTCTGAGAGCCCCCCGAGACATGGCAGCCATGCCCCTCTCTCCCCTGAAGCACCAGGCAAAGGGCACGTGTAGCCTCCAAAGGTCAGCTCTGCCCGGGACCCGCCTGGGCGGTGGCCGAGCGTCCTGGGTCCGGGTGGCGTCCGCTGGTGCCAGCTCAGGAGAGGGCGCTATTGGTGTCCTGGAAGGAGCAAGAAAGGCTGCCTTAAGCAACGTTTTCCCACGGGGGCGGCATCAGAGGAGTGCAGCCGGGCTGGGGTCTCTGCCTGCATATGTGGTCTCGCCCGCCACGGGCTGGCCAGCGATTCCTGAAGGGCAGACGCCACGGCGATTCCCAAGGCAGCGTGGAGGCCCACGGAGCCGCCTGTAGCTTCGACTGTGGAGGGGAGGAGCTCTCTCCTCCCCGGGTAGCCGGCACCCCACGCAGGGCGGCCGCACCAGTGTTACTTGTAGGGTCGCAGGAACCGGGACACCTTGGAGCGTAGCAGTTTGATGAAGGACCGTGGGAACATCTCCTTGGACTCCTGGGCTGTGTACTTGAAGTAGTTCTGGGGATGCGCCAACACGTCGAAGAGGGCCTTGATCAGCTTCTTGTCCTGCGAGACACGTGAGGCCAGGGTGAGGGGCCTGGCGCCAGGCTGGAGGGCCCTGGCCGCTCGCCTCTGCCATGCCCGGCGCCCTGGAGGGGCCTGAGGGTGTCTGCGGGGATGGGGGAAGGGGGAAGAGGCTGGGCTGGCTGGTGTGTTTCAGGGCCCTACAGACGCTTTGCCACAAATACTTTTTCGGTTTTAATAGCCTAATTGTTTTTTTAATAGTCTATTCGTTTTAACTCTTGTTGTTCCAGTCACATTTTATCTTCAAAGGGTGCGCTGCAAAAACACAACAGCCAAACCCCCCCAGGTTGAAAACCAGAGCACACGGAGTAGACAGCAAGGCTTTGGAGGCCAACAGGCCGGACTGGAAACCGCAGCTGCACCATCTCCCCGCTAGTGCCTTAGCCCTGGGAAAACGGCCCTGCTGCTCTGACCCTGAATTATTCATCTGAGTGATGGGGTGACGATCCCTCCTCTCAGGGCTGGGCGGAAGAGGAAGTGCAGTCCTGAGAGCCAAGAGCCTGGCCTAGGGGTGCCGCGAGGGTCCAGGCGGCCCACACTCAGGCGCCGTCCCTCACCAGCTGGGCACCCTCTCGGAGCCCAGGGTCATCACCTGTAAAGTGGGGCGATGCTGCCCTGGAGGAGAACCTCCAGTGACCGGCAGCCACCGCACCCCGTGCTTCCTGCCCCACGAGCTCATCGTCTCAGGCGGCCATCTTGGGGTGTGACTCGTCCCGGCATGTGTGAGCGGGCACACGCACGCACACGTGCACGCGCACACACACACACACACACACACACACACGCACTCCCTCTCCCATGTGTACACATGCACCCATGCCCTTGGAGACACTGGTGGAGTTCCTCCCATGTGCTGGGCGCAGTGCCAGGTGCCGGGGAGAGTGCTGAGGGGGAAGCCCTGTGGTTCCTTCCCCATGGGGGGGGGGCCGGGGGCCAAATAATCACAGGACAAACCTAAACTGCAGGTCTGACGGCCAAGAAGCGGGGGGTCACCTGGGGCCCTCAGAGCGCAACCTGGCTAGGGAGGCCCAGAGGATGGGACGCCTGGGCTGAGAGCAGCAGGGACGGGAGGACGTCCACTGAGGAGAGGATGGGGCGAGCGTTCCTGGGAGACTGTGGCCAGTGAGGTGGGGAGCGGAGGCCTGAGAGCCTCCGTGGAGGCAGGTGGTAGCTGTGCCAGGCTGGGTCTCGCTGGCCAAGGCTTGATCCTAAGAGATGGGAACACTTCTAGCTCTGAAAAGATGCTCCCAGCTGCAGGGTGGAGCTGAGGACAGAGGGCCGGGGTGAGGACGAGAGAGTCAGGCACTGTCAACAGGACAGAGTCAGAGAGGCCAGGACGACCCTCTGGTTCCCACTAAACAGACAGGTACCTGAGGAGGGCGACGAGGGGCTTCGTGCCCCGAGATCCCCAGGTATCATCCGGGTAGGGCAGCAGGGGGCAAACCTCTTGGCTTACAAACTGCCTACTGTGTGCAGGAGTGCTCCAGGCCTGGGCTCGGAGACTCTGTGAGCCATCCCAGTTTCTCAGACACGAGGCGGGGCTCAGGCAGCTTGCCTCAGACACCCAGCTGGGAGGTGGCAGCTGGAGCAGAAGTTAGCGAGGGACTGGCCGGCCCCGCTCTTACCCTCCGCGCCACCCTCGGCTCCCAGGCTGGGGGTGCTGTCTGCCCAGGGCTGGGCCGGGGCCCGACCCCCAGAGGCCAAGCAGGTCCCTGAGTCTGGCTCCTCACGGTGACAACCTGGGCCCTGACCCGACCTGTGCCCGTGTGTGACGGCCACAGCCCCCGGATGACTAGGTGGCTCTACTTCTCAGGACGTGGGCGGGATGAGGAGGGAGTGAGTCCCAAAGGCAGCGGAGGAGTCTCCTGATTTGAAGAGACCACGCTGTCGAGCTCTCCCCATTTCACAGATGAGGAAAGTGAGGCCGAGAGCTCATAAGGAACCTGCCCACGGGCACGTCAGCAGGTCCTGGCCTAGAAGGACACATGCGCTGGACCAGCCCTGCCCCTGGCTGCCTGCTCCCATCACCTTCTCTTCTCCTGTTATCACTCTCCTCTCCTCACTTCTGTGCAGGGCTGGGGTTGGGGCTGGGGGCAGGGATGGCCCTGGATCATCACAGGCCACCATCCCAGGATTATACGATCCCTTCCCATAGGAAAGCTAGCTCACTTTCAAAATTTCCTGGTGATGCTCCGAGGCGTAGAGCCGTCCGTCGCGGACGATATCTTCTATTAACTTCTGGTAGTCCTCTGCGAAGGCCACCGGTGGGGAAGGGAGGAAGGTGAGGGTAGAGGCTGAAGGCGAAAGTCCCTCCTGCCTCCTGCTACCGTCAGCCTCGGCCCTCCCCCAGGGCTTCAGACTGCGTGCCTTTGTCTCCTCCACCCACACTGGTCTCCTCCAGGTTTGACTAGCTAGAAAACCCCTATACAACCCTCAAAACCCTGCTCGGGTAGCACCTCCCTCTGGGGCCCACAGACACCACTAATAGTTCCCTCATCTGCACCACCCTGTCCCCCTTATGGGCCTGTCTGGACCCCACAGTCCCCCAAGGCTGGAGCTCCCTGAGGACGGGGAGGTGTGATTTGTTTCTGTGTCCCCAGGGCCAGCCTGGGTGCGCAGTGGGGCCACGCTCACCGTCGTAGGTGACATAAGGTACTTGGAACCCTTTGCCGCTGTTGCCTTCGTTGGATTTGAACTGGATCCAGAGCTTCCTGGAGCGGGAGGTGAAGGCGATGGGCCTCTCGTAGGTCTGGCAGGTCTCATAGGTGGTGATAGAGGTGGGTGAGGCTGGGGGCGGGGCAGGGGGCGGAGGCACGTCATGGTTGAGCTGCCCCAGATCCACAGCTCCTTACCGGGTCCCTGACCTCCTGCCACAGGCCTCTGGCCTCCCCACTCAGTCAGCCATCCAGCACCCACAGCACCCAGTCCCCCAAACACTCCAGCTCTCCAGTCCCCGCACTTGTTCCCTCGGCCCCAAACGCCCTTCCCGACCCTCAGCCCCAGTTCCTACCTGTCCCTCGGAGACAGGTTTCTGTGCCTCCTCCTCCAGGAAGCCTCCCTGACTGCTCCACCCCCACCCTACTCTGTCTCCTCTCTGCTCTGTGAACACTGTACTACAGCAGCCCTTCTCTATAGGGTTGTCACTGTCTCCCTGCCAACTGCTCCTCAAGGACAGAGCCCACGCCTGCACCCAGCACAGAGCCGGGGCTGGGGTGGGGGGTCAGTCTCCTCTCCCGGTGAGCAGACGAACAAGGGTGAGCCTACTGACCCCTGGGGTGCCTGGGGCTGGCCAAAGGGTGCCCCACTTCCTCACTGCTCCCTGGGGGAGCTTTCCTGAGGTGTCCTTGAGGTGGGAGAGGCTGGCCTCCCTAGAGCTCAGCTCTGTGGACAGACAGTGGAGGGGAAGGTGTGGACTAGGGAGGCTGGTGATGGGAATGGGCGGGGGATGGTCCTGGGCTGGGCTCTGACTGGCTGTGGGACGCTGGCCGGGTACCTTGCCCTTCCTGGCCTCCCAGGCCTCCCATTCACACACTGGGGGCCATTTCCTGCTCATCAGCTACACTGAGTGGGTACGGCACACAGTGGACAGGGCCCTCCCCCTCCCCCGTCCCCCCCCCCTCCTGCTCCTCTGGCTGGTCTCTGTGTATCAGACACACCCCAGGCCCCGGTGGGCGGACACATTTTTGTGTCTGTCTTGTCCCCCTCCTTCTTCCCTAACATTCTGACCTGGAGCTTGCTCCCTGGGGGCACTGCGGCCTTAGCACAGCAGCGAGGTCCCCAGCCGAGGCACAGGCCATAAGGGGTTCTACCCAGTCCCTGGGGGGGGTCTCAGGGCTCCCCACCTTTCTCGCTGCCGTGGCCATTTGGGCAGGCGCTCGTGCCCACCCACTGCTAAGGGGCTGGCTCATCGCTCAAAGTCTCACCCAGAGGCCCCATGGGGGTGGGGAGCTGGGAGGCTGCAGCTCACAGAGCAGGGGAGCGGTGCCCTGTGTGAGTGCACAGGCTGGCCCTTCACCACCCCTCCAAGCACAGAGTGGGGAAGAGGCCCTGCAGGGCAGGGGGTGCTCCTGGAGGCTCACCCTGGGCGGTGTGGCAGGATGCGGGAGAAATGGGATGAGAGACTGGCTTGTGGTCAGCATCGAGACCACACCTGACCAGGTCCTGATTCCCACACTTAGGACACACCCTAAGCTCTCCGGACCTTTCCACACAGCTCTGGAAAGCCCAGCCCCTGGGGTCAGAGGTGAGTGCCCCGCAGAGCTGTGCCGCGGGGGAAGGGTGGGCGTGTGGTTGAGGCCTCCCCACCGGACGGCACGTACCGCTCTTCCTCATGACCAGGACGTCGCCACACCCGTCCTCGATGGGCAGGAAGATCTCGGGGACCACGATGAGGATCCTGCGCTTGGGGGGCGGCGAGATGTGCCACACGCACTCGGCATTGGCCGGGTAGTCGCCAGGGTAGTTGGGGGACTCGATGTAGCCCGTGTAGTCGCCAAGCTCGCCGCCGCAGTGCTGGTCTGTGGGCACCACGGCCCGTGCCCTGGTCAGGCCCGGCTGGCCCTCAGCAGCCTTGGCGGCCCAGGGCAGGGCTGGTAGGTGCTCTGCCCCCTCTTTGGCCCCCCTCTACCCGGTCCTCCCCGCCAGCAGGCCAGGCTCCAGGCCGGTCTTCCCTCGGGGACCTCTCAGCAGGGGGCGGGTCCTCGTTCTGTGTTGGTTCTCGGAGGCCCAGCCCCGGGTGCCTCCATCCTGGGCTGCCTCATCTGGACCTCCGCGGCCGGGCCTCGTCCTGGCCTCCTGCCTGGAGCTGCTCGCCCCGCCGGCTGGCACGTCCATGCCCCCGCCGCTGCCAGCTCCCCGCCAGCCCGTGCTCTCCTCCGTGTCTCAGCCAAGGCCAAGTGTGCCCCAATGTCCCCTTTCTCTCCACTCACTCGACTGTGCAACCCGTTGTTCAACATCCCCTGAGTGCCCGCCAGGTGCCAGGTATGGCCCTCCCCAGGGAGCAGGCAGGCTCAGGGACCAGCAAGAGATATGCTTCCCCACCTTTGCAAGTCTAGCTAAGCCGTGCATCCTCAAAGAGGCCAAACGTGACTTTTTTTATGAGCTAAACGGTTCCTAGCTTAACTGCATAAAGGAAGTTATGCAAAGAAAACTGAGTGTAAATACTAAATATACATAATTTTCTCACACATTTTCATTTAAAGATCTCCGCACATCAAAATTTCTGGGAAACATTTCATTTTCACCTTATCATTCCAGAAGCTTCCCTCCCACTTTTCCCCCACTTTTCCTCATTAGGACGTTTAAACACTTAAAACCCTGCCTGTGCTGAGCTGCCGCAGGAGGCCGCGAGCCCAGCTGGGGCAGCCCGGGGAAGAGGGGATGGCGTCCACGTCGAGGATTAAATCTCCTTCACGGGCCATCAGGCTGTTCCAAACATGACCAGCAGCCCAGGAAAGGAGTCACTGGCTGGAAAGTGATTAGGGAAAGGGTAAAATACCAGAACGTATGCCCTAAAGGGCTCTGAATGAGAGATCCCTAAAGACAGCACCCTCTGGGCTTGCTGGTGAGGGGCTCGGAGATGACCTATTTCCCAGATTGTCTTACGCTGCCACGTTTCTTTTGGCTAAAACGGGGCTTCCTACAGACACAGGGCGGCCGTCTGGTCTCCCTCTTCCGCCGGCACCCTTGGTACACCCCGAGCACCCTGTGCCTTCAGAGCTGCAGCGTCTGGCGCGGGCGGCTGCCCCACAAGCCTTCTCGGCATGGGCCCTGACTTTTCCCTCCGCAGACCCAGAGCCTGGAGGGGGGCCTGGCCCGGCACTGAGGCTCAGGTGAGCCGTGGGAACCGACCAACCACGGCACGATCGGGTCGCTCCGTGGAGCGCAGGGGGCCGGCCAAGCCGGCCGCACCCTCCACACCAGGGTGTCCCACCGAGTGCATGTGCGGATGTGACGGGCCAGGGAGGAGTCACCGGCCTCCCGGTCCGTGTCACCGCGGACACGACCTGAGGTCAGGGCTCACCCTGCCCTCACAACCTGCCCCCAGTCCCCTCCCAGCACCCGCAGCTCCTCGGCCGTGGGAAAAGCAGCACCTACTTTTGCAGTGTGTGACGTTGGTGGAGCCGTCGAAGTCTGTGCTGGTGTTGCCAGGACAGGTGATGCAGTGGTTCTGGCCAAACTCGGGCTGGTAGGTGCCGACAGGGCAGCGGATGCACCGGTGGGTGGTGGTATCGTAGTGGTGGCCGGGGGAGCAGTGCACTGTGGTTGGGGGGGGACCGGTGGGAAAGGGCAGGTGGCATTCTCCCCGGGGCTCCCTGCCCTTGAGGGCTGATTCAGCACAGAGTTCAGGGCCCCTCACCATTGCCCGGTAACCTTCCACCACCCACGCCCAGTCCCTGAGTGGCCGATCCCTCTGCTCCCTGCCCCTGCCCGCAACAGTGCAGGGTGTGCTGTGGACCACGGGTTCTGAGCAGCGAGCCAGGCAGACCGAGCCGTGCCCCAGCGCCAACATCGTACTCCGGCTGCGTGGGATGCCCGTCTGTCCCTCCACTGGGGATGATAAACGGAAAGTGAGATGCCGTAGGGCCGGCTGTGGAGGGAGGCGAGGGAAGGCGGCACCGAGGGGACCGGCGTGGAGACCCGAAGAGTGCGGAGCTGGCCCGGAGGTGGGCCGTGTCTGTGCCAGCTGTGGCCGGAGCAGAGGTCGGGGGCCACGGTGAGGGCTGGGCTTTCCTCTGAGAGAGGAAGGCCACCTGGAGCTGCCCCGTGTCCCCGGCTGCTGCACTGGGGGTGGGCTCTGGGGGAGGGGGGGGTGGAGGCCCAGGCAGGCCAGGCCAGGGCCATCGGGGAGGGGTGGCGGTGGCCTGGGTCAGGGTCACTCTGCGTCTGTTTATTTTTTATTTTATTTTTGGCTGCGCTGTGCGGCATGCAGGATCTTAGTTCCCCGACCAGGGATCGAACCCGTGCTCCCGGCAGTGGGAGTGCGGAGTCTTAACCACTGGACCGCCAGGGGAGGCGCAGTCGGGCTGTTTAGAAGCTAGAGCTGCAGGGGCTGCGGACAGACTGGGTGTGAGGTGAGGGGGAAAGAGCGCTTAGAGTGACGCCAAGGCTCCCGTGAGCACCTGGCAGGAAGAGCCGCCGTGCACCGGAGGGGAGCCTGGACCTGTGGAATCTGAGATGCTTGTTAGATACGATGTGGAGCTGTGGTTCTGGCCAAACTCGGGCTGGTAGGGCAGAGGGCGGGAGGGCAGAGTCCAGTTCAGGGGAGAGGCTGGACGGGAAACAAGCTGGCGGCACCCGTGCAGAGATGCTACCTAAAGCGAGCAGATGAGTTTATCCAGACTCAAGAGCAGCGCATGCAAGGGGCCTGGGACGGCCCAGCACTTGGGGGCGGGGCTGGGGGAGGCTGAGCGGGGCCTGGGGCCCAGGCGGAGAAGCGGCAGGAAGAGCGCCCCAAGGGGGCCACGTCCCAGTCTCGGGAGACGTGGACAGAACTGACTTGGGCTCCAGCAACTCAGGGACCCTGTGGGCCGCCTTGATGGGAGCAAACGCTGGGCGGGTGTAGTGCGGTGACAGTCGGACTGGCTGGCGGGGATTCGGAGAGAATGAGAGGAGAGGAAGTGGAGTCTAGACACTCCTTCTGCGAGGCTAACGGTAAAGGGGGGAAAACCTGGCAGGAGCCGGGGGAGGTGGGCTGGAGAGCTGGGGGAGATTCAGAGTCTGTATGTCGGGCCATCAGCAGGTGGGGAGGACTGTCCCTCCGTGGAGAGTCGAGCCTGGGGCGGCGGTGCAGCTTCGGTGGTGTGGAGGGGAGGAGGGGCCGCACTGCAGGGCCCTGGCAGCCCTGACGACCTCTGACCTCTGACCTCACCCCACTGCCCCTCCTCACCTTCCTCCCCTCCCAACCTTCCTCCCAGTGCCGCTCAAAGCCTCCCCAGTGTCTTGAGGAGCTGGCGGCGGGGGGCTCAGAGCTCCAGGCTGGAGCCTCAGCGCCTGCCTGGCTCTCTCATCCGAGCCCTCAGGCAGGCCTGTGCTGGACCCCCGCCGTCCCTGTCCCCGTGTGCGGCACAGAGCTCGTCACCAGCGTCCACTGCTTGAGGCTCCAGGCTCCTCCTCTGACCGTGGAGGTTTGCCAGGGCAGGAAATGAGGGGCATCCAGGGAAACTGACCCTGAGCGGAGGGGTGCGTGGGGGAGTCCTCACCTTTGGCCTCACAGTCTTGGAAGGCGGCTGTGCCCTCGTGCTTGGTGAGCAGTCCCCCTCCACAGGGGAAGCAGCCCGTGCGCCCAGGCTCAGGCTGGTACGTGCCCACGGGGCAGGCCTGGCAGGGCCTGAAGCCGTCGGTGGAGAAGAAGCCTGGAGAGCACTGGCCTGCAAGTCAGAGGTCACGGCTCAGGCTGTGGGGCAGGGCGCCTCGGTCCAGGCGCGGCGCTCAGCTCAGCCCTCACCTGTCCTGGGAAAGGCACCAAGGCACCAAGGCGGGGGGTCGTGTGGTCTTGGTCAGGCCTGGCTTTTCTCCTCCCACCAGCTAGAAGGGCCGTGGGCTGAGAAGTGGCCTTGCTCCAGAGCTGAGAAGTGTGGACACCACATGCGGAGGTGGGAGGTCATGGAGGCCATTTATTTAGGGGGCTCTGCCCAGGGGGCGGGCCACACTGTCTTCACATGAGGACCTGGGGCTCTTAAGCTCCAGGCTGATGCTGCCTTGTCTATCTGCCTGGCTGGGCCTGAGCGGAGGGAGGGGACCTGTGAGGTCCCTAGGGCACAGCTGGGACAAAGGGAGGAGACAACACGTTCCAGCAAGAAGCCAGGATGTAGAGGGTATTCCGGCGCTGAGCGAGGCATGGGTTTAGTGCCTTCTCAGCCCCGACCCTGGAATTCTCTGCTCCCTCAGTGGCCTCTCTGTGCTCTCTGACAGGTACTACCTCCCCTGGGGCACAGACCACACTCCTGGAGGGGACAGGGGCCAGCCTGCAGGGACTCAGGGCTGGGCTCTGATCTCTTCTGTCCCCCAGAGAAGGCTGGAGGTCTCCGCCACCCTAAGGGTCCCACTCACAGCACACCTTTCCCCATCCATTCTCTTGGGTGAGCCCCACAATGGCCCGGGAAGGGAGGCTGATGGGGGGAAGGCTACACGCCCATTTCGCAGATGAGGTTAAGTGGGGGTAAGTAAATGGAAAAGCTCTTTGCAAACCAAATTGTGCTCGGTAAGTTGAAAAAGCGCTCTGCAGACCATCCACAGGCCAAGTGTAAAGTTCTCTGTGTAGAGCACAGTTCTCCCCCAAGTATCTGGCCGCACTCCACAAAGCATTTCGGCAAGGATGGGTGCCCCATGAGGTGTCACGTGTTTGGTCAACTATAAAGCACTACGTACCTCCGCTATAAGCTGACCTGTAAATTAGCAAGTGGTAAACTGTAAAGTCCTTTCCAACCTGCATGGTGCAGTTTTAAAGGCACCAAGTGCAGCCCAGCGCCGGCTCACCGCCACGCACTCTGACACATGCACTGTGGGTCTGCAACGCACTTTGTAAGTGCAGCTGCGTGGAAGTCCTGACAGGCTCTGGAAACGGCAAAGAGCTTTACAAAAGACCACGAGGCACCCGGGCCTTTGCCTTGGGAACCTCGGTGGAGACGGGAGGTGCCCTGTTCCCCCACCCCCGCTCCTCTTTGCAGGGAGGGCCCCTACTCGCCTCCACACTCGGATATGTTGCGGGCACCGGCCAGGCCGAGCCCGTCGCTGCTGGGGCACGGCGTGCAGCTGAGCTGGCCGTTCCCGTCCTGGTAGGTCCCTGGCGTGCACGGCACACACTGGCCTGGCTCTCCGCTGAAGTAGGTGCCAGGCCCGCAGGCCACTGCGGAGGCAATGTGGAGAGACTGCTGGGGGCAGAGGTGGGGAGATGCGGCCAGGCGGTCTGGCCGTCTGTCTGCTGATGCCTCAAGCCCAGGCTCTGTCCTTCCACATAGGGCCCAGCTCTCGCCCCTGTGGCTCCAGGGGCACAGAGGGGCCCAGACCCATCCCAGAGGAGCCAGGCGGCGGTCATCTGTGAGGACCCTGCCCTGGTCTCATGCGCCCTCCTGGCTGCTGCTACTCAGGGTCCCCTGCAGACCCCTCGCCTCAGCCCTCTCGTAAGCGTCTCTGCAGGGACTTTCGTCCCCTCTCTGCTCCACGTGCCGCCCTCCAGCCCTGGGCCCTCGGCCTGTGTACCAACGGCCTCCTAGATGCCCCACAGTCAACTTCGTCCATACCAAGCTCCCCTTTCCTTCCCCGTGTGGCGGAGCTGGCACCTGAGGACGTGGGGCTCAGGTGCAGAGGGGCTGGGGGAGTGACAGGGGCCTGGGGGCTGAGTATACAGGGATGCTGGGCTGAGGAGAGCCAGCGTGGTTGGCTGCATTGGCCATGTAAGCAAAACTGATGAGTAAGTAAGGGAACTGACTGAGAAGATAAGTTAAGTTGAAAGGGAGCTGAATGCGTCATGGGACAAGATATTTAGAAACATGGAAAAATAACATGGAAAAAAAAGTTAGAACGAATACTGAGGTACTGAATTGGAGGTACTGGTATGAACTCATGGTTTTATAAAACACACACACACACACACACACACAGAGCTACAGGAATAGCATAGGTACATAGGTCTCCATGTAATACATGCATACCTATACTTTCTAGTTCTGTCCAATGAGAGGGCAGTGACACTCCAGTAGCAATGAGTACCTCAGCTCTCGCTTTCTACACACTCTCCTCCTCTAAAAGGAACAGGGGTCCTTGGAGTTTTGGCTCATTCCAAGGCAGGGGAAGCACAAGCTGAGTCTGAAACATCTTTAGTGCCGGACACTCAGCGAGTGATGGAGCCATGTCGAAAGGACACAGGGGCCGAGCTGATGGCGCGCCCACTGGCTGAAGCGGGGACGACCTGAGCACCGAACTAAGTCACCTTAGGAGTGGATTACAAGCCAGTGAGGAATCTGTGAGTCCACACTGACATAAATGCATAGATATATAGATACATGCCAACATGTGGGAGAAGGGAAAGCTCTCTCTTGCACTAGGATGTTAGTGAATGCAGGCGGGATGACAGAAGTAGAGAACACGGCTTGGCAACAATTGTAGAGGTGGCTAATTTGGCGGCTGTCAGCGAGTGGATGGTAGTTTGATGGGGAGCGGGGTGTCGGTGCACACTGCAATACATCCCCATGAAATCCTAATCCATTGCAGAGGGAAAACGGTGAATTAAGGTGGAGGAACAAGTGGTGGACCAGGGCAATACCCTGTGCCTCCTGACGGGGGCGCTGAAGAGCAGACGTGGAGCGTGGTTTTCCTGCCAAGAACGCAGGCCCTGAGTCTGTCTGGTCACCAGGAAACACCAGACGCAGCTGAGGGTCACCTTACAGAACTCAGGGCCAGCCGGGGGCAGGACAGGAGAGGCAGGGGAAGAGCCAGGAACTGCTCCAGATGAAGGATTCTGGAGACATGACCACTAGACACAACACGGAGAGGAAAGGGATGCTGTCGGAAGAGTTGGTGGAATTTAGCAGGTGATGTAAAGGCACACAGCACGCCACACGCACGGGAAAGCATGACGGCGCGGATGCTGTAAGACATCGCGGTGGGGGGGATCTGCGTGAAGAAAATACGCAAGTTCTTTGTTCTGTCTGGCAGTGTTTCTGAAAGTTTGAAACGGTTTCAAAATAAGTGGCTAAAAATAAAAGAATGACATCCCCGAGTCCCTCCCCTCCCCCCTTGCGGGGAAACGGCGCTGTGTCCACTCCACGGCCCCTCCCCCCACTCCTAAATCCCACCTCCTCTCCAGCGGCTCCCAGCCTGTGTCTCCGGCCCAGGCTACACTCTGTGCTCCAGATCTGTGGCTCCAACCTAGTCAGCGCCTTCACCAGGACGACTCAACGAGCGTCTCAGACTAACAAGGACAGGTGGGACCCCCGCCTCCGCCAGCCCCCTCCCCCAAGTTTCTCCCAGATCTGAAAACAATGCCATCTCTGCCCAAGTGGCCGGAACCCTCGGAGTTGTCCTTGAAGCCTCCTCCCTCGCCTCCCTCCCCAAAGCGTGCTCACAATTTCTCTCTTCCTTGTCCGCCTCTCCTGCAGCCCCTGGTTCCAGGCTCTACCATCTCTGGCTAGGTCTCTGCTCTGCTGCTCCCCACTTGGCCTTCCCACGGCAGAAGGCGAATGAGGCTGCTGTCGGCTCAGCGCGGGCCAGTACTTCCCAGCGCGCCCAGGGCAGCACTGGGGCTAGCAAGCCCTCATCTGGCCTGTGGATACGCTCACCCGGTGGCTGCCTGCCTTCTCTCCCACGTAACCGTCAACCCCACTAGAACCAGGACTCTGTCAAGTTCACCTCTGAGCCACCGGGGGCTGTCTCTAAACCTGTCCCCTCTGGATGGGGGCCGGTCAGGTCCCCAGCCTCGTTCACTGGACCTGGCCGCCCTGCCCACGGCCCCTGCGGTGGCCTGGCCTTCCCTGCGCCTGGCAGCACCACCCCCGCCCCGCCGGGGGGGCCCTCAGCCTCCCGGGCATCTTCACTCTGCTCCCCCTCTGCCCTCAGCTCCCACATGCCTCCGCTGGGAAGGCTTCTCGAGCCACACGGACTGGTCCCATGCCCCTCACACCCCTCGGCTGGGGCCTTGCTGTCCCGCCCCTCCTCAGGACCGCGGGCAGGGTCACACGTATACTCGGTCCTGGCGCCAGGGGAACGCTCTTTAATGCCAGCCGTCACGTCTAAGTGCTATGGCACTTCTCCCCGGCAGGCCTCCTTGTCTCCCCCTGTCCTGGCCTGACGTGTCTGTCTCCCGTGGGCTCTTTACCTGGGCCCACACGGAAGGAAGGACAGAGAAAGTCTGCAGGGCGACACTGGAGTGGCTGAGGGCAGGGACTCACCGCATTTGCCGTCCTGCAGCACCTGGCCTGTGCCACACGTCCCCTGGCCCTCCAGGGCCTTGGCCGGCCGCTGGGCCACCTCGTACTCAGTGCCTGCGACCTGGACGGAGAAGTGCTGCCGGCTGATGGACTTGCGCAGAGTCTTGACGGCGGTCTGCAGGCTCTGCTCCACTCGCCTCCGCAGGCACTCGGCCTCGCAGGTGTCTGCAGGGGCGGGCGAGACCCGAGCTCGCGACGCCCCGCCCCGCCGCTGCGAGCCGTCTCTCCGCCAGGCTGCCCTGCCAGGCGCTGCGCTGGGCCGCGCCTCTGCTCAGAGCCTTCCCGCAGCGGCCCCGGGCCGAGGCGCCCTTGCTGCGAATGTGTGCCAGCAGGAGACCGAGGCTCCAGGAGACCGAGGCTCCGGGAGGTATGAGCCGCTCAAGGGCCCCGCAGCAGATCTGAGTAGAAGCCCGGCCTCTGCCACTGCAACACGTCCCCTGCCCAGGGCACAGCTCACCTCAGCTCTCATTTACAGCCCAGAGGGAACTGCTGGTGTGAAACACGAGCCAGCATCCCACAAGGCCCCTGCTGGAACCTGGCAAAGACAGGTCCTTGGCCCAACGGTCCAAGCCTGGGGAGGCTGCAGGCATGGGCCCTTCCAGGCCCCGGTGAGGGCGTGGAGCAGTGGGGAGAGGCCTGTGGCTGTCACTGCGGGCCCCAGCCCCACTCCTCTCACGGCCCCGGGCCTCCTCTTCCACCCTGGGCTGGGCAGCTGCTCTGCCAGGTGCCCCGCCTGCCTGGCTGGCCTCCACCTCCGGTAGCCGTGGCTTGGGTGGGAGCCTGGCTTCATGCCCAGCAGACCTCCCAGTCCTCTGTCCTCGCTGAGGTCCTTAGCACCTCCTGCGGGGACTCCTCACCCACCTGAGGCCTCTTCCATCTTTGTCTCAACCTCGAACTCTGCAGTGATGTGGGTCACCTCCTTGGATGGGGACTTTCGGCCACGGCGCCTCTTCTTGGAGGAGTCACACTTGAGGGTCACAAAGGTCACGTGGCAGTTTTCTGGACAAGGAAGGGGCCACTGTGGCAAAGGTGGCACGGGGCGGGGAGCACGGTCCTACCTCACCCTGCACACAGACTGCTGGTGGCCAGGGTCCCGCCCTGCCTCAGAGTTCATGTGCAGATGGGGAAACTGAGGCTGGAGAAGGCCAGGTCTCAGGAGGGGCCGGGGGGGCTGAGCCAGGCCCCGCACCCAGCCCTCCCGAGGCCATCGCACCACTGCACGTGAGGCGCTTCGCGCATCTTCCTTAGCAAAGCCGTGCGGCTCCAGCTCGGGGCCGCTCGGCCCACGTTAGGCCTGCTGGGTGCCGAGCTTCGTCAGGTTTGAGGAGGAACCCTAAGGTGTTCGGGAATCTTCGTGGAAACAGAGCGGGCATGCTTTCCTCCTGGTCCGCTCCCCCAGGCTCTCCCCCAGGCTGGAACACCCTTCTGGGCCACCCTCATTCTAGAGAGAGCCGCTGAGTGAGCCCGGGGTTCCTCCCGTTTGGACACGACCACGCTGCGCGGAAAGCCCTTGCTCTGGGGGAGCTCATTTAACCCTGTGTGAGGCGGGCCGATGGACCCCAGGGATGCTTTTCCACTCAACTGCTGGCTTTCTTCCCCAGGGACACCACCACTGTCTATGGTCCACCAAGCGTGGCTCCTGGGGCTAAGGGACCACGGTGGTGAGGACGAAGAGAGGCCCCTACCCCTGGAAACCCAGTCCCGCTGGACCCTGGGCTCCCAGCCCCCAGGCCTGGGGACCTCCCCCCGCCCCCCGTGTGGGCGGTGCCAGGGCGGCCCACTCACCCAGCAGCAGCTGCCTCAGGGCCTCCTTTGCCGGCTCCCGGCTTCGGGGCCGGAGGTGGCACTTGGCATCTCGAATCTTGAACCGGGCCTTCTGCCTGATGAGGGTGGCAGGGGCACCTGGGGAAAGTCCAAATCCCCCCAGGTGGCGGCCTCTCCCTTGGGCAGGGAGGTGGTGGGGCCGGGGGCTGCGGAGGGAGTGCCTGAGCGTGAGGGGTCTGCCAGGGGGACAAACCCACTGGGAGCCGTGGGTGGGGACCTCTGCCGCCTTGTTTCTCTCCCTGAAAAAGGTGCAAGGGTGGACGGTGGGGTCATGCTCGCCCCAGGGGCCATCCAGCCAGCGGTCGGTGGAGGAGGAAGGGCAAGCCTCCTGCCTTCTCCCCCATCACCAGAGCTACTTTATGCGGCTGGTGCTTTCAGGAAAAGGGGCGGCACGGACGAGAGAGGGAAGCAAGGAAGGGAAGGGGATTTGCAATGATACAGATGCCAGAGCCGCTGATTCCTTCCAAGAGCAGAGCAGACCCTTGGACCAAAGAGTCCTATAGTCACAGAAGCTTAGGATTACATCCTGTACGTCTTAAGCATGTCATTGAATCCCGCATCCTGAACAGGAGAAGCTGTGAAGCACGACCTCCTGCTGGCAGGGGAGCTGGCTGTGTCCCGAGGTGCATGGGAGTGTGCGTGCCTCCAGTATTCCTGGGGGGCGGTGGGGCGGGTGGGTGGTCTCCCAGGGGAGCGCCGACTCTGGGAGTTTTTAGAACCTTGTGGCCGAGGCAGATGTGACTCCCTTCACTGAAATGGAATCTGACATCCATAGACCCATAGCACTTTGGGGTCACTAAACCACTCTGGAACCGTGGCCCTGAGCCAGAAGGGCCCTTCCGTGGTCCACTGCCCTTGGGCTGGGACTCAGCTTACAGCCTGCTTGCTTCTGGGTCCTGGCCCTGCTCTTAGCTCCCTGGCACCCTGAGCCATACTGGGCAGGCCCCAAGCCAGGAGGCCTTCCCTGGGCCATGCCCCTCTGTCTCCCCCTGGCCTGGTGCTGGACGGAAAGTCAAGGGGTCCCGCAGGTGCGTGTGGTGTGGACAGGCCAGGGACTACCTGAGCAGCTGGGCCCGGTGCTGGAGCCGGTGCTGTTGCGTTTCTGTAGCATCTTGCCCTGGAGGCCCGGGACACCGCAGCTCAGGCTGTAGCTGTCGTCTGAGTCTGTAGAGAGGCCAGGGCTGAGGTGGGCCTGGGTGCCCCCCCTTCCAGCACCCATACATCCTGGGGGCCTCAGAGGGGTCACTGAATGCAGTGAAGGTCAGGACTGACCCTCACGTCAGTCCGTTTCTGCTACACGACTACAGGCTAAGTGGCTGGGCCGCTGCACTTTTGAGAAGGACACTGCGGCCCCCACAGAACCGGACAGCTGCCCAGGGTCACTCAGTGACCAGGGCTGGGGGTCCTCATTCCTAGGTTGGGCTCCTCTCCTGGAGAACAGCAGGGAGCAGAGGCTGGATCCCAGGGAAGGGAGTCCCGCCCCCCATGCCGTCCCGGGGACAGCCTTGGGTTACCTGGCATGAAGAGCGTGTGGGCCAGGCAGGAGAGGGAGCAGCTTTCCACACCGCCCACCTTGCTGCAGGACAGCTGGGCCTGGGGTGAGGCCTTGGCCCGAGAAAGGCACTTGCCCGTCTCTGAGGAGAAGGAAGACACAAGAGGGGCTTGAGGGGCCAGGGGTGGCTTTCTGGAGCTGGCAGGGCCCCTGAGCATGGACCAACAGGAACTCCCACCACACGTCCGTCCCCTGGCCAGACCGTCTTGGTGGGAGGGGGCTGGGAGATGGCAGGGTCCACATCCGTTTGGACGTAGGGGGACGCTGGGCCCAGGGAGCGGTTTGCTCCCTTCTCCCTCCAACACCAGTCCAGGCTCTCTGTGAGAAGGTCCACTCCCTGTGCCCCGATCCAAGGGCAGGGCTGCATCCTCCAGAGCAGGTGTCCCTGCCCATCGGGGGAAAGGAACGGCTGAAAATGGCCATGGGCTTCTTGGCAGTGACCAAGCACGGGAGGGTCACTGGGAAGCCCTCTCTGGGGCAGCCCCCAGACACATCCATTAGGTGTTTGACGACGTCCGGAACTGAGCTCTTCAGAGTTTCTCATGTGGAGTCGCCCCAGGGAACAGGCTGAAACAGGGGACTTACAGCTGGAATAACCAATTGCAGTAGGGGCACTGCCAGCCTGGACGATCTTAAACATGTGGCCGAACATTTTCAAGGAAGCGTCTTAAAAGGACACAATCTAGAAATGAAAACAAACTCATGGCCCTCCAGATGAAACATCTGGCCCCCAAACAAACTCAAGACCAAAAGGCCTTTGTTCCCAAAGGATCAAGAAACTATGAACAAAAACACCTGCAGATAATACAAACCAAAAGGGCCGCTGAAGAACCCGTGTTCTCACTGGTTAAGAAACAGAAGGACAACCGTCCACAACCTTCCAAGGGAGACGTTAGCCCTCAGCAGTTCCCTGTACTTCCTCTGACTTCCTAGAGGGGATTGTCAGCAACTACAGATGGACAGCACAGCTTTCTTGTGCGCGCCCGGCCCTGCACGTGCCCGCACGTCCTTGTGGGGACGTGGGGTATGCAGAGTACTGATGCGTCTTTCCCGGAGCCATTTCTCAGGGTTTTGTTCACAGCGAGCACCTTCTAGGGATGAGGTAACATCTCCCTCCAGACAAGAGCAGCCTGGCTTCCGTTCACTACAAAAGCGAGGGGTGAGTTTCCCAAGCTGGGCGTCCTTCAGCCGGGATGCAAATTTCCTGTCTGCGCATCCTCCTGGGTGGACGGGACCTGGGGGGCTGCTGGCTGTGCTGTGAGTTATGAAGCTCTTGGACTCTGACCCGGGGGTCCCACGAGTCCTGCTGGCGCCCACGGAACAGGGGCAAGCTAGCTTACTCAGCTCACATGCAGATGAGATCTGACTCTCCGCTGTGTAAACCATCCATCTCACCACCTTAGGACATCGAAGCCCTCAGAGAAAAGTGTAAAGTCGCCTAAAAAGCAAGAGGGAAGGCAGATCGACTGGCAGTAAGGAAAAAAAGGGGAAAAAAGTACATTTGCCTTATGGTAAGTATATCTGGTTGTGAGAGAATATGCAAGAAGATGAGAAGAAGCAAATTTGAAAAGGGTCAGGGATCTGTAAAAGGCTTGAGGGCACATGAACTTGATTTGCTTTGGTTTATTAAAACCACTCAAGTAAAAACCATAATTCAAAAGGAGTCATGTACCACAATGTTCATTGCAGCTCTATTTACAACAGCCAGGACACGGAAGCAACCTAAGCGTCCATCGACAGATGAATTGATAAAGAAGATGTGGCACATGTATACAATGGAATATTACTCAGCCATAAAAGGAAACGAAATTGAGTTATTTGTAGTGAGGTGGATGGACCTAGAGTCTGTCATCCAGAGTGAAGTAAGTCAGAAAGAGAAAAACAAATACCATATGCTAACACATATATATGGAATCTAAAAAAAAAACGGTTCTGAAGAACCTAGGGGCAGGACGGGAATAAAGACGCAGACTTACTAGAGAATGGACTTGAGGACACGGGGAGGGGGAAGGGTAAGCTGGGACAAAGTGAGAGAGTGGCATGGACATACATACACTACCAAATGTAAAATAGATAGCTAGTGGGAAGCAGCCGCATAGCACAGGGAGATCAGCTCGGTGCTTTGCGACCACCTAGAGGGGTGGGATAGGGAGGGTGGGAGGGAGATGCAAGAGGGAGGAGATATGGGGATATATGTATATGTATAGCTGATTCACTTTGCTATAAAGCAGAAACTAACACACCATTGTAAACTAATTATACTCCAATAAAGATGTTCAAAAAAAAAAAGAAAGAAAAAAACCCCACTCAGGTAGTGGGACTTTCTAACAACCCTCAGTTCTTTCCCGAGTTCCAGGCTGTAACTGCTCCTTTGGGGTCATTATCAGAAAACAAGCCTCCCTTCTCTAGGTCAAAGGCACTGCATGTATTGTGGGGAGGGATCTCCTCTGCAAATGGAAGTGCCAGCTAAAATACACCTACGGGGTTATTGTTAGAAGTCTCAGAAAATTCTCCTACACATGATTCAGATTACAGCCGATGGGAACCTTAATATACCTCTATTATGTATGATCAAAAAACTGAATCCCTGGGGCAAAGTTTCCACGACATCAGCAGAACGATTGGAGGAGAGCCCAGGAAGAGTCCAGACTGAATCTTCCCTGATTGCCAGAAATCATTTTTTTTTTTGGTATCAACATGCAAAGGTTAGGCCAGGCTCTCAGGGGACAAACTCAACAACTCGGGGAGCATCCGTGACCAAGGCTTGTCCTTCCTGCCTCAGAGCAATCACAGCCTTGGATAAAGTAGTTGAAACGTCTTCAGATCTTGTACCAGAACCACGTTTCAATCTGCGGGTACCACATGCAGTACGATCCCTCCTGTGACCTGAAAACACCCAGTACCTTTTCTGCTTGTCAGTGAACTAATCATGGTGTCTGGCTCCTTTCTCTTTCTCATACTACCATTGAGCAACTCTCCTACCCCTTCCTCTTGTTTTTTTTTTTTGGCCGCACCACGTGGCTTTTGGGGTCTTAGTTCGCGGACCAGGGATTGAACCCGGGCCACAGTCATGAAAGTGTCGAGTCCTAACCATTGGACCGCCAGAGAATTCCCTCTCCTACCCCTTCCTGAAGGAGAGACTCGTCTCTGTGTGTCTGTACTTCAGAAGTGTTCATATCCAGAACAGATCTTTTGGATGCTCTACACCAAATCCCAACTTAATATTGTTTTGTTGATGGGACTTATCTTAAAAAATGAAGAGAAAAAAAAAAAAAAAATGAAGAGATCCTAAAATCCATATGGAAATTCAAGGGAAGTTCGAGAATAGCTAGATCAATCTTGAAATATGAAAAACAAAGTAGGAGGACTCACATTTTATGATTTAAAAACACTATAAAGCTACAGTGGTGTATAGGTATGAGGACAAACAAATAGATCAACGGGACAGAACTGAGAGTCCAGAGACAAATCCATACATTTACGGCCAACTGATTTCAAGAGGACGTGAAGATAATTCTACGGGGAAAAAGAATGGATTTTCTTCAACAAATGATGCTGTGACATTTGAAGAACCACATGCAAAAGAATGAAGTTGGACCCCTGTGTCACACATATGAAATTAATTCAAAATGGATCAAAGACCTAAATGTAAGAGCTAAAAATATAAAGCTCTTAGAAGAAAACAGGTGTTATCTTTGGGAACTTAGATTAGGCAATGAACAGTTTCTTAGAAGTGACATAAAAAACACAGGCAACCAAAGGAAAAAAGAGATAAACTGAACTTTACGAAAATTAAAAACTTTCGTGATTCAAAAGACACCATCAAGAAAGTGAAAAGACAACTCACAGGATGAGAAGACAATCTTTGCAAATCTTATATCTAATAAGGGACTTGTATCTAAAACATATAAAGAATTCTTACACCTGAATAATAAAGACAAAGAACCCAATCAAAAAATGGGCAAAGGATCTGAATAGACATTTCTCCAAAGAAGATATACAAATGGACAATAAATACATGAAAAGATACTCAACATTATTAGCCACCAGGGAATTACAAATACAAACCACAATGAGATACCATTTTACACCCAGTAAGGTGACTAGAAGCAAAAAGTCAGCTAATAACAAGTGCTGGTGATGATGTGGAGAAGCTGGAGCCCTCACACACTCTGCTGGAGGGAATGGGAAATCCTGCAGCCACTTTGGAAAACAGTCTGGCAGTTCCTCGAAATTTAAACACAGGGTTACCATATGACCCAGCGGTTCCACCCCTAGGTATATACCCAAGAAAACTGTAAACATACGTTCATACAGAAATTTGTCCATGAATATTCATAACAGCATTATTCATAATAGCCAAAAACTGGCAACTACCCAAATGTCCGTCGACGGATGAGTGGATAAACAAAATGCAGTATAACCATACAGTGGAATGTAAAGAGGAGTGAAGCAATGACACACACTACAACGTGGGTGAACCTTGAAAACATTACGCTAAATGAAACGTCAGTCACAGAAGGCCACACGTTGCATTCCACTTACATGAAATGTCCGGAGTAGGCGAATTCATAAAAGGCAAAAGTCGATTATGGCTGCCTAGGACTGGGGGTCTTGAGGGAAAATGGGGAGTGCCTGCACAGGGTTTCTTTGGGGAGTAATGAAAATGCTCTAAAGTGGATTGTGATTGCGTGACTCTGTGATTATACTAAAACACACTGAATTGTCCACTAAATGGGTGAATTCTGTGGCACGTGATTATATCTCAAAAAAGCTGTTAATAAGAGCAAAAAACAAAAAGAAGAGAGACAGGAGGCTTCCCTGGTGGCGCAGGGGTTTAGAATCCGCCTGCCAACGCGGGGGACACGGGTTCCAGCCCTGGTCCGGGAAGATCCCACATGCTGCGGAGCCACTAAGCCCGCGCGCCACAACTACTGAGCCTGCGCTCTAGAGCCTGCGAGCCGCAACTACTGAAGCCGGTGTGCCTAGAGCCCGTGCTCCGCACCGCAACAAAGAGTGGCCCCCGCTCGCCGCAACTAGAGAGAAACCACACACAGCAACGAAGACCCAACGCAGCCAAAAAAAAAAAAAAAAAAAAATAGTACTTTAAAAAAAAAAAAAAAGGAAGAGAGATAGTACCAGGCTGGACAGGCAAGAAT
Organism: Phocoena sinus; assembly: GCF_008692025.1. Taxonomy (NCBI): domain Eukaryota; kingdom Metazoa; phylum Chordata; class Mammalia; order Artiodactyla; family Phocoenidae; genus Phocoena; species Phocoena sinus. The sequence continues at coordinate 6,094,416 of NC_045772.1, read as the reverse complement.
CTTCCAGGCCGGAATCAAGCCCGGAGGGGCTCCAGGTGGCTCTAGGGCCGCACCCGTGGCTCTCTCTAGCATGTTAAATTGCTAAACGTAAAAGGTAAATATGTACACGAGCGGAAGCAGTCAACCTTAGAACGCTTTGAAAACAGAGAGGTTTCCTGCCCGTAACGGGAGCACAGAGGCCTGCAGCAGAAGAGGTGGAAGTCGGTGGCAGTGTTTCCGGATCACCACGTGAAACAGGCTGTTCTGGCCGAAGTCCCGGGGCAAGGACAGAGGAGCCCAAGGGTCCCATCACACACACACACTGTTTGGCTTCCTACTCTGTAAAGAAGCAGGGGGAGCAAGTTGTAAGAGGCACGAGGACGATGCCTGGTGAAGCCAGAGCGGCCTCCTGGGACCACCAGACCACCTCACTCAGACGTTTGCTAACATCTTTCCTAAGGCAACCCATCCTTGCAGGGACAAACTGGTGGTGACATTAGACAACGTTGGTGAGAAGCTTTTCCAGGGTGGCAGAGGAAATGGCCAGTTCGTGGTGTGGCTGTGACCTTCAGAATCCTGGGTAAAGCGTCAAGATGGGACATGCACCGGAACCAAGCCCTAAGGGACACTTTGAGCGCGTCCAGATGGATTGCATGGGTTATAATCACGCTCTAGTAATAGTATGTTTACTTTCTGGATGAACTGAAGCAGTCTCTTGTTGAAAACAATAACAGCACTCATAGGAGCTAAAATATTATTAGATTTTGTGCTCCTTATTTGGGATATTCCAACTTATTTACTTAGTAACATACAGACACATTTTACTGGGAGAGTTATTCATGAATTACTCAGAAATATCACAGTCTTTATTACCCCTAATTTTTCTTAAGAAACAAAAATGAATTTTTCAGAACTTACTGTAAAGTCACCACTTACAGATTTTTTTAAAATAAATTTATTTAATTTATTTATTTATTTTAGGCTGTGTTGGGTCCTCATTGCTGTGCACGGGCTTTCTCTGGTTGTGGCGCGGGGGGGGGGGGTGCTACTGTTCGTTGCGGTGCACGGGCTTCTCATTGCAGTGGCTTCTCTTGTTGCGGAGCATGGGCTCTAGGCACGCGGGCTTCAGTAGTTGTGGCATGTGGGCTCAGTAGTTGTGGCTCACGGGCTTAGTTGCTCCGCGGCATGTGGGATCTTCCCGGACCAGGGCTCGAACCCGTGTCCCCTGCATTGGCAGGCGGATTCTTAATCACTGAGCCACCAGGGAAGCCCTAGAGGTCTTAAACTGAGGTTTTTCAGAGAACCCCCAAAAGCAGACAGTTCACAGAAATTGACTGTTACCCGAGATTCTCAGAACCGGCTGACGGCTACACAGAATAGAGAGCTTGTGCCTAAGACCACTGGAATAAATTCTCCTAGATGTCTGTAACCACTGATTTCCACACGCTCTTTTGCAAACCTTTGCTCTTCATTCTTTGGATCACATTTTCCCACCTTATGCATTTAAGGCTGTATACTTCTGCTTTACCCTATCATGTTTCCCTTACAAATAACTCACCTAGATCTAGGCCTTACTAGTAATAGCCACCATCCTAGATTCTTTTTTTTCTTTTTTAAATAAATTTATTTATTTACTTTTTGGCTGCGTTGGGTCGTTGTTGCTGCACGCAGGCTTTCTCTAGTTGCGGCGAGTGGGGGCTACTCTTTGTTGCGGTGCGCGGGCTTCTCATTGCGGTGGCTTCTCTTGCTGCGGAGCACGGGTTCTAGGCACGTGGGCTTCAATACTTGTGGCACTCGGGCTTCAGTAGTTGTGGCACGCAGGCTCAGCAGTTGTGGCTCGCGGGCTCTAGAGCGCAGGTTCAGTAGTTGTGGTGCACAGGTTTAGTTGCCCCGGCATGTGGGATCTTCCCGGACCAGGGCTCGAACCCATGTCCCCTGCATTGGCAGGTGGATTCTTAACCACTGCGCCACTAGGGAAGCCCCTACCATCCTGATTCTTTAAATCAGTTCTCCCAAGCTATCGCTAGGAAAGCCAACATTTAGAGATGTTATAAAGTATGTTACACGGACGTAATTATGATCGTCTTTGTAGGCGATACATAAAAAAGGAAAATGCCCTCCCATCAGGAGAGACCAGTTCAGCTGCCTTGCAATGTATCTGACTGTTTGTCACAATACCACCCACAGACAATACATCTACAGCTCCACTGAGGTTGACCCCGTGTCTCACATGGACATCTGATTCATGGGTGCCACCCCAGGACCTCAGCTAACTGCCCTGTGGGTCTCTGAGACTGTAACAAGTGAACGACTCCCCAGTACCCTCAGTGAATGATGCCTCCTTGCAAAGCATCTAACGGTAGAACACCTTCTGAGGGACATAATAATACCTGGTGATGCAGACGGTGGAGGCTCTTGGCCCCAACCAGAGGGACTGGACAGCTTTAGTGGTCATCCAAAATGTGTCCCTCACTTAGGGGGATACAGCGAATAATACAGCGTAGGGCATGGCGTGGGGGGCAGGACAAAGCACTCTGACTGCCTAGTGCAAGTCGTTATAGATAATAGTATGACCTTGGATCTTCTGGGCAACCAGGGGAGCTTGTGGCCCTGCCGGCGCTTCATTCTGAACCTGGATTCACAGTACAGGTGAGGTGGAACAGTCTACTTCAAGGCTACATGAGAGAGCAACCTGCATACCGTGGACTTAGGGAGCGGGTGGGACCGGTTTTCCTGGTCAGCCCTGGGAACCCTTCAATCATGGTTCTAGAGGGCCTTGCTTCCAGCACCTTCTGGTAATACCTGCAGTCACACTTGTCTGTCTCATCCTTCCACATCTACTGTCTACGATATCAACTGCTTTCACGTAGAGTCCCAGCAAATGGCTCAGAGACAAAAACGGGATAAAACCTCCCCGACTGACTGTGACCTGACGATCTGACCTCCACCGATGACTCTTCATAGAGGCTGGTTTGGTGGCAGTGGTGAAGATCTGGACAAGCCCTGGTGGCCTCTCCTGCAGCTCTGACTGAGGAGGGACGACCAAAAAGGGGACTGAGAATTAACAAACAAACAAAGAAACATGTCCTCACATCCCTAGAGAAAGCCTGTACCTGATAGCTCTGGTCAGCAGTAAATACCAGACCTCACATGACCCTAATAATCAGTGGACACACCTCGGAAAGCCAATTGAAGGGTGTGGGCGTGGAAAGTCAGCCAGCTCTGGGCCAGTTCACTCAGCGGTCAGGCTTCTGAGGCTGGTGTGAGCCCGGTCTCCCTCAGCGCCCCGCAAAGAGACTGACCTCACCTGCCTTTAGCCAGCACAACTCCGCAGGAGCTCTTCCCCCAAACTCCAGGCAGAACCAGCGGTTTGCTTTGCTCAACCAGACTGCCGGAGCAGCAGAGCAATTCTTACTTAAGTAAGCAAATTCAGCTGTCTGAATGTCTTGGGTTACTAAGTGACGGTATCCATTCTCTGATACTTTCATTCATTCATTCAACAAATCCTTCACTGAGTGTCTGTGGCTGCCGGGCCTGTTCTAGGTGCCGGGGATACAGCAGTGTTTATGGAAGCAGTGAATGTGGACTGTCCAGCACTCAGCCGAGAGGTGCCCCAAGGCCCCAGAGCTCAGCAGCGGAGGGCGCATGAGCCCTGAGCTCTCTAGGAGGCCCGCCCCTTGCCAGGCCAGTGGCGGGTGTACAAAGACCCAGGCGCTCCCCGGTCCAGGCTCTGCTGCTGCTGCACCCCGTGTAACCACCCCTCCCCTCCCACCAGCCTCCTTGGCAGGACAAGGGGAGCTGGGGCTACTGAGGCCTCCACGCTCTGCTGCTTTTAAGTGTCAGCTCCTCCTGAGTCCACAGCTCTGGCTGCACACGCTGACCCCCAGGTCTCCACCTCCGTGCTCCCCGTGCCCCCGCCCCAAGCCGTTTCTGCACCTCCAAGCGTGCTCTCCCCGCTGCATCCCCTCTTCTTCTGTCAGCCCTCATTCCCGTCAGCCGTATCCCACCAGCAGAGAGCACCTGCCCAGGAGCCCCAGCCATCTAGGCACCAGCGGAGGAGCTGGCACCCAGGCCCTTCTCAGGGGTGCTCGCGATGTCTCGCCTCAGGGCACTCACCCACGCAGTCCTTCCGGTTCCAGTCGAGGCGCCTCCCTGGGGGGCAGACGCATTCGTAGCTGCCCTTGGTGTTGACACAGCCCTGGTCGCAGCTCCCGTTGTTCATGCTGCACTCGTCCACATCTGGAAGCACAGGTAGGCGTAAGGGCAGGAGGGGGGGCTGGACGGTCCAGCCGAGGCCACACCCTTGGGGCTGGCAGGGCAGGACCCACCCAGGACAGGAGAGCCGAGAATCCCCTGACCCTGACCCCAGCCTGATACCGTCACTGGATGCACACATGTGGCTGCACATGGCACACACACGAGCTTGCACACACACAGGGTTCCCGCAGACACCAACACACATCCCCCCCTCCAGGAACCTCAGTGGTTTGCTGAACTTGGGCAGCTGAGCCCAGACTTGGGGGAGGGCAGAGAAATGGCACAAAATAAAGTTGCAGTCAGGTCTTGTGGGGCCGGAATGACCAGCACCGGCCCCGGGGTCCTGAGGCCGTATCTCACTGTGGGACTTCGGATGTGCCCTTCCCAGCCAGTTTCCCTCCTGCACAACAGGCACCTGGGCGCAGGAAGTCTCCCCTGAGGCCCCGCCTTCTTTTGGGCCAAAGACCTGCGTGCAGAAGTTGGTGCCCAGGTTTTTGGGAGTCCCTCCAGAAGAATCTGCAGCTCACCCCACGAGCCACGCTCCTAGCACCAGCTGTGCCTGAGCCCACCTAAACTTCACAGCTGCCCAGCAGAGAAATCGTGGCTACCACCAGGTCAAAGGAAAGGGAGAGACACCAGGGACCTCAGGGCCATTCTTGACACCCCCGCCAGCTTCACCCCCCCAAGCCTGTACATCCCCATGTCCCATCATCCGTGGCACCTAAAGGCATCTAGAACCTTCCCTCTCTCCGCATCCCTCCCCACCCTGACCAGGCTCCAGTAGCTCTCACTCCCATGCCTGGAGCCGTGTCCCCACTGGTGCCCTGGGTTCCACCCTCCTAAAAACGTGGCAGCTGGAGGGATCTCGTTATGTGAACTTGAGCCCGTCACATCCCTGCATAAACCCTCCAATGGCTTCTCATTGCACTGGGAATAAAGCCACAAGTCCCCTGGGGCTCACGAAGCCCCGTGTCCCCTCTGTCTGCACCTCCCACCGTGTGCCCCTTCCCTCATGGGACCCTAGCCCCACTGGCTGCCTCTCAGTCCCTCTGTGCTCCCTCTGCCTCAGTGCTTTTGCACACGCTGACCCCTCTGGCATGCTTCCCCCACCGTGACCCAAACACTCCTCTTTTAGGATCCCCCCATTGTCCCCACCCTCTGCCCTTCTCTGTTGTTACCCCCTCCACTGGAATGAACTGTTGGTGGGATCCTCTGTGCAGCCATCCTCCCTTCCGGACTGGGGTTCCCCAGAAACTGCTGTTTCCAGGCCCGTGTCCACAGCCTGGCTGAGGCCTGGCACCCAGTGGATGCTTGCTGCCCATCCCCCCACCCTCCTGCCTTACCCTTGGCTGAGCCCCTCTGCCCACCAGTCCCTCCCAGGCCCATCAGAGTCAAGGTCAAGGTCGGGGTGTGGGGTGCAGTGCAGGTGGCCGTGCGGCCGGGCGCGTGCCTCTGGGGGGAGGTGGCCCTGGCGGGCGAGCTGCAGACCTCCGCAGTGGGTTGTCCCATAGAGCGTGTAGCCGCGGCGGCACAGGCACTGGAAACTGCCCGGGGAGTTGACGCAGATGTGGTCACAGGTCCGCTCGAAGGAGCACTCGTCGATGTCTGTGTGGTCACAGGGAGACAAAATTTGGGAGGAGGTTCAGGGTGCGGTGGATGGCACGGCCTGCCCCTCGCTCAGTCACTCAACAGACCTCTGTGCCCGACAGCCCTGGGGCCCCAGGCTCAGCGCACAGCCGACGCACAGCAAACGTCAGACTTCGTGTCGCTGCCCAATTTTCAATTCCGTCTCCATTAGCCTCATGTGTCTGGGTGAGAAGCTGCCTCACGTCTTTTCTGGAGGTGGGCAGGGCAGAAATGTTTTGAGTAGAAGGGATTATTACGAATCCCTGCCATTTTGATATCTCCCATTCCAGTGTGATTAGGGTAGGTATTTAATCCACACCTGCAGGAAACTAACGGGCTTGCCTGAGGAAGGGGCTGAACTGGGACCTGAAAACAGACCACTTGAATGCCGACCAAAGTGTGTTCCCCCATCACCCCAAGATGTCTCTGGAGAAAATGGGGAAAACAGCACAGACAGAAAGGGGGATGGGGGTAGGGATGATGCTACCCATGAGGAATAACAAAGTAGCCTTGATAGTATGTGACATTTGATTCCGACCACCCTGGCAGCCAGGGTAAAAAGGGAACGAGGGAGGGCCACAGCGTGCTTGTTGCTGGAAAGGAGGAAATGAACTACGTGTTTGCAGGAGACAAATCTATCCTGGCCGTGAGTTCTGAGCAGGGTAGCCCCCATGGGACAGTTGATGGGGGTCCCGAGGGCAAGGCAGACACTGACCTGCCTCTCCATGGGCACTGCAGCTGGAATTTATTCTTTGAATACATTTGCTCACGTGACTACAGACGCACTCATAACATATAAGTTAGTAATAACGCTAGCACGAGGAAGGAATCACTGTGGATGCTCAAAGGAAGATGTAATTCCTCCTGGGGGTGGATCTGGGAAGGTCCCTTGGTGCTGTGGCACCTGGGCTGGACCCTGAAGGACGGGGCCAGCCTGGAATGAAGGAATGAGAGTGGGGGAAGGGCACCCTGGGCAGAGGCTGGGAGGTGACAGCACTGGATCCTCAGGGATTGTGCGGAGCTCAGGGGGGCTGGGGAGGTGTCTGGGGTCCCCATCCCAGGGGCCCTGAGTGCCTGCTGGAGCTGGGGACCCAGGGGCTGTGCTGGAGCAGGGGTGGGCCGGAGTCCCAGGGCCTTGCAGAGCTGAGTCAGGAAGAGGGGGGAGGAGACTCAGCCAGAGCCCGGAGCAGTCCCGCCATCGCCTCCTCCGCGGCCACCGCTGCCCGCCCCTCTCCCAGGGCAGCTGGGGATGCAAAGCCAAGGGCCCTCCCTCAGCCCTCCACAGAACGCGGCAAGGCAGACGGAGAGACAAAGTCAAAGTGCAGAGGAGCCTTGATTGGAACCTGGACAGGTGCTGTGCTCCCAGCGGGCCCCTGTGCCCTGAGAGGAAGACAGGGCCAGGTCGCCCGAGCAGCCAGGCGGAGGCCGAGCCCAGGGAGGGGGAGCGACGGGCTCAGGTCACGTGCTGAGCCCCAGGACAGGCTGGCCCTGGACCCTCCCTCACCAGCCGCTGCTCTCGCCTTCCTCGGGGCCCCGGGGCCTCGTGCTGCCCCAGGCCGGCCTCCGAGCACCGCTATGAGGCCGATGCTACAGCCGCAAGCCAGATGCGGCCGGTGCAGCCTGTGGCTCCTGGGACCTCGTGGAGACGAGACGACGGGAGGCAACAGGGTAACAGCGATGGAGCTGAGCCGGCCCCCCACCCCCCGGCCCCACCCTCTGCGCGTATCCCCGAAGCCGGCTCCTTCTCAATGGCCTCATCTAGCTCCACGGGGCTCCTTCTGGTTCCTCACACCCCCTCAGCCCAACAGCGCCACGTCCTGGCTGGGTTTGCCTCCCTGGCTCCTCCTGGAAGATGCCTATTCATCCTTCAAGCACTTCCCCAGTGTCCCCTCCCCCAAAGCCTTCCCTGACCCGTCTCTCCACTGCCCATCCTCTGGGCTCTCACTGCATCCAGGATGTCTGTGGGACTTGTCCCGGGCTATGATGCTTGGCTTCTGCCCAGGTCTCTCTTCCCATTACCCCTGCTCCTGGCAGGTGCCCAGGGACCCTGAGGAAGGGCTGCTGGAGCACGCCTGCCACGTGCTACAGCTTCCACCAGGTGGCAGCATCCACCCGGCCTCTGAAGCCACTGCCGGTGGCCTGGGAGGCCCCCCTCTGGAGGGTGGAGCCGGCGCCACCTGGAACACGGGCCGACCCCTCCCTGGGCCTCAGGTCCCCTCTATGTCAGGGAGAGGTGGGGCTGGATGGCTTCTCAGGGCCCCTAGAATCATAAAGGATGGGAAGACAGGAGGGCAAGCGCACAGGCTAGGGACACAAAAACTACCCCCGGCCCCTCAGGCCCGCCCCGGCCGGCGGACAAGCCCACCCCAGGCTCGCCTACCCTGCTGGGAGCCTGTGTGGCCTGAGAGGGGCGGGACCCCACGAGGACCAGGGCGGCTCACCTTGGCACGTCCGCTCGTCCGTCAGCAGCTTGTACCCCTTCCGGCAGCCACACTCGAAGCTGCCCACGGTGTTGCGGCAGAAGTGGTCGCAGCCTCCGTTGTTGACCAGGCACTCGTTGATGTCTGCGGAGCCGGGCGGCAGGACGAGGCGAAGAGAGTGGGCTGGGCTGTGCTGCCCGGGCCGCCTCGGTCCCCCGGCCGAGCCCAGGAAGGGGGGCTGGCTCACAGCCGTGGGGGTGGGAGGACGGGAGACACCGCTGCCCCCAGGACTTGGCGAGCCTGGCGTTCGTGCACCGAAGGGAGGGGAACTGGTGTCTGCGGTGCCGGGCCAAACAACAGGGACCGGGACGCTCCCACGCCCTTTCATCCCCGGGGAAGTGCCAGGGAGGCGGGGAGGTGCCAGGGAAGAAGGGGGCTGCTTCCCGGAGGCTGTGACTCTGGGCTGGGCGAGCTAGTGGACCCCTGGGGCCTCGGCTCCCTGTCTGTTAAAATAAGGATCAGAGGCGCCCCTACTTGGAAGGACATCACGAGGATGAAGTGCAATAACATCCCTAAGGCGCCGGTGCTCAGCCAGGGCCCAAACAACTCTTTACAAAGTAGGTTTATTGCTCCTGCTTTACTGACGGGGAGACCAAGGCTGGGAAGGTAACTGGCTCCAGGCGCCGTGGCTGGTGGCCGGAACGGGCGCTCCTGGGCCGCCTCCCTTCCCAGCCTGGTTCCTGCCGCTCCCCGCTCCCCATGCCTGGAGGTGAGTTTGAGCTGTTCCTTCACTGGGCATGTCACGAGTTGCAGCTGCACCCTGAAGGCCCCCCAGCGTGACGCCCCCAAGCATCCCTGCCGGTGGGCCTCGGCTTGCACACCTCTAGTGATGGGAGCTTCTTCTCTCACGAGCTCCCCCCAACCCCCATGAGCTCCCTCCCACCCTCCTTGCCCTGCTCCCCTGGGCTTGTTCCCTGGGCTTCCGGTCCATCTGGCAGACTGAGCTGTCAGAGACCCTGTCCCTGAGGTACCTTTTCTCACTCCGAAGTTCCTCTTGGGCTCCGGCTCCCGGGCCCCCCATGCTGGTCACCCCCCGCCGGCCCCCCAGACCTAGCCAAGCAATTGGAAACAGAAGTAGGCGATGACGTCCAGGAAGGTGTCCCCACCCTGACTGGAGGAGGGCACAAAAGGAAGCGGTGAAAGAGGCATCCCCCCACCCCCGGCAGAGAGTGGGCTTTCTGTGCTGGTCACTGGCCACATCTTAACAGAGCTGCTGACTCAGACTCCAGCACCCGCTGAGCCTGGCCTGAGTGTGAGGCCCGGACACCCCTGTCCCGTGTAACTGGCACCGCCAGTTGTCAAGGTCAATCTGTCCCCATTTCCCCGAGCCCCGCGGAGGAGACTTGGTCCTATTCCAAAGACTCCGGTCTCAGGCGCAGCTTCTCACCACGCTGCTCCCAGCTCTTTTCCTCAGATCGAACAGGCTGGACTTGACACCTGCTGAAAAGTCCTATGGCAGCACCCCCACAGAATGCTCTTCACCCCAGAACAAACCCCCAAACGTCAGGAGAACGGCGGGGGCGTTAAAGAGAGCAGGGCTGAGACCCCTGGGTGGGCAACCCTCGGAGCCTTTGCGAGGGGAACGGGCACAGCGAGTCGGGCAGGGGCAGACCCAGAGCTGCTTTCCTGTGGAGGCCCGGGTGGGGCTGGGCTCTGGGGAACACAGGACACTCAGGGGGTGTGCCCGCCACCTCCTTGCCCTCGGCCAGCCTCCCCGAGGTACCTCTGCCCCAAGGACCCATTCTGTTTGCGTATGCTGGTGATTTTGGTGCCAGGAAGATGGGAAGGGCGGGGAATCTGAGGCGGGGAGGCCGCTAGGGTGTGTGTGACCCTGGCTCCGCCTCTCACGGGCTGGGCCTACACCTCTCTGCACACAGGAGGTACTCTACGTGTGCACCAAAATGATGGCTAAAAACAGAGACCGCTCAGCACTGCGAACTCTGCATGCGCTCCGAAGCCGGTGTTTCAGGAACAAAGCGGCCTCAGGATGAGCCCACGCCCCAGAGGAAGTAGTAGGACCCTCTGGGGGTCACGGCACCTGCTGGGCGGGCGTCACCTCGTGCTGGCGGCCAGGCCAAGCACTTTCTGGCAAGGTCTCGTGTGATGGTCAAAACAACCCGAGGCCAGATCTCCCACTTTCCAGGGGAGGTCACAGCTCCACGCAGGAGGCCGACTTGAGCCCAGCCCCAGGTGTCTCCAAAGACGGCCCCGCCAGTGCAGCACGCTGGCCCTGCGGCCTTCAGAGGAAGCAGACCTCAAGTGCAGAGAGGGCCTGTCCAGGACAGAGGCTGGGGCTCTCCGTCGCCCCCTCCCCTGGGGGTTACAGGAAGACAGGGGAGATTCTGGCTAAAAGCCTCTGACAGGAGAACGGAGGGCCCTCTCAGCTCCGTGACCCTGGGCAGGGCAAGGCACCTCTCTGAGCCTCAGGTTCCCCATCTGCAAACTGGGCCGCTAGCAGGTGCCTCTCCAGCATCATTCACTACGACTGAATGCGCAGATGGGGCTCGCCTCCTTGGGAATGCCTCAGGCCTTCTGGAACCCCCTAATCCCATCCCCTACCCCATCTGGGCCTGGCGGCTCAGGGGCTGTCATAGCAGCTAGACAGGAGGTGCGAGGCGCTGTTCGCTTGAGGCCCAGGCTGGTGTAGCGGGCTGCCTGGGGGTCAGAGTGGGGGAGGCCCCGTCCCAGGCTCTAGACTCAGCTGTGGTGAGGGGGCAGGGGGCTCGCACGGCCCCTCGGCCTTCACTCTGATGAGCCTCTGCCCCCTTTCCACCTCCCGCCCCTCCAAGACCTCCCTCCTTCTCTACTGTGCTCCCACCGGGCCCCACCAGCGGCCAGCAGTCCCCTACCTGGTTACAGAGGCTCACAGTCTCCCCTCCGCAGCCTGGCCCAGCCCGGCGGCCCCGCCCTCCTCTTCTCTGCACGATTGGATCCTGTCTCGGCAGCCCCTCACCCCACCCTGCCTGGGGAACGAGCAGCCCCTGGAAAGCCTTCCCTGACGTTCTCTCCAGAGTTAGCTGCTCCCTTGTCATGGGACCTGCCCTCAGCGGGATGACAGACGGGGCACCTGGCTCCCACCTGGAGCCCCAGGGCCCAGCATGAGGCCTGCACAGGAGGATGGGGCACTGAACAAATGGATGAATGAATGAGTGAATAAGCGAGTCGGGGGGCTGAGAGGTTAGTGGAACATTCGATGCGTCACCCAATGTTTGAACATCAGTGCGTGTTGGGGGGAAAGGTGCGGGGTGAGCTATGGGAACACGCAGTAGGTTGGTTGCTCCTGTCCCCCTCTGCCCACCCCACTGAGGGGGCACAGCCTGGCAACTCAGGGGCCACGTGGATGAGGGTTTTGGGTGGGAGCAGAGGGCGGGCCTGTGGGAGTGGGCTGGCATTACTCTGGAGCAGCCTAGGGGGAGGGCAGGTTGCTGGGCTGGGCTGGCCGGGCACAGGGCAGGTGAGGGAAGAGGGCCAACAGGCGGGGCTGGGCGTAGTTCTCCCAGACTGTTCTGGCAGGTGCTGGGAGGAGGGGCTGGTGTCCCTGAGGAAATCCAGGCTCTGGCTCAGGAAGTTGAGGCCCCAGACCTCCGTCCTCTCAGAAGGGCCGATTAGCAAGGTGCCCGCTTCCCAATATCAAGCAGGACAGAGCCAACCAGGGAGCCCTGAGACTGGACTGTCCACACTCTTGAGACAAAGCAAGGGCACGGGGCAAACCCTGCAGAGCCCCCCATGGCCCTGATGTTTTGGGGCAGGCCTCCACCTGCCCACGTGATCCCCGGCCGTCCTGGGTTTTCAGCTCTGGATTTTCCCAGACCTCCAGCCACTGGTCTTGCTTAGCAATGACCTTCTGGCTTCCAGAAAACACTGAACCTTCGATATCCTCCTCTGGGCCCTGCCAAGACCAGGGCGTGCACGCTGACCGAGGAGCCAGCACCCCAGGACCAGGGCCTCGGTTTGTCGGGGATCCCCAGCTGGCTTGCCCCCTGCCCCGAGCCCCCGCACCCTGCCCTGCGCCCCTCCAGCCAGGCCCCGGGAAACTCAGACCGTAAGCCCAAGGTTCTAAGACACCAAACCCTGGGGTCTCGAGGTCAACATTTGGTTTCCAGAGTTCCCTGATTTGAAGACGCTCTGATGTTCCTACTATGTGGTCCTGGACCAGTCCCACGATCCTCAAATTCTAATAAATATAACAACACTCAGACAGCTCTTCTCCACCTCCGCTGCCACCCCGGGCCCAAACCATTGTCACCTCGAGCCTGTTCTGCCCGACCCTGCCTAGAAACCCGTCCCAACAGTGGCAGGGACTGTCTCCAGACGAAAGCCTGGCCTGTGCCCCCTTGCCCAAGAGTGTCTGGGGCCTGGCCGAGGCTCACAGGATGAAGGGCCAACCCCTTCTCCTGGACCTCCCTTGAACCTTCCCCAGATCTGGGCACACTGGCTGCTTTGGGTCCTGGAACCCCAGGCCTCTGCACAGCAGTCATGTTGCCTGGATTAGAGCCTCTTCCTCTATCCTCCCCGCTCTCCCTACCCCCTGCCCAGACTTTAATTTTTAAAGTCTGTCTTCTTTACTCAATAGAAGATCCCTGGGCACAAGGAATTTCTGTTTCATTCCCTGGTCTCCCCTGCACTTACACACAGGAGGAGCCCAGAAAACCCATCTGGTGCATGCGTGAACGAGAGGACTTCCTGACTCCAGGGCAGTGGGAGTGAGGAGGGTCGGCTAAAGGCAAATGAGCAGCTCTGGGTAAAGGGTCCAGTTGTTTCAACACAGGAAACATGGTCAGAAGCTCAGACTGGCGGGCCTGGGGCTGTGTGGACAGCTCCCTTCAACATCTCCCCCTACGCCAGACTCAAGGTGGGGTGAGGATGGATGCCCCTCTCGCCAGCAAGGATGGGCAGGGGGCAGCAGTCAGCGTCCCCTTAGGTGCTCCTTGTGGGCGATTTGACTGCCGAGGCCCCTATCCAGCCCAGACAGGTCAGCTCCCAGCGGTGAGCTCCTGGCCTCAAGTCCGGAATTAAGCCCTGCCCTACCCCTCTGGCCCTGCGTCAGCGCTGTGCCTTGGACGGGGTGTGGGTGGCCCGATTCTACCTTCTTCTGTCCTGGCTCCAAGGGCAACTGGCTGGACCTGCTGTGACACTGCTGGGCTGAGGACGGCTGGGTCTGCAGTGGACCCTGGCCAGCCCTCCTGGCATTAAGCCCACGTGGCAAGGCCTCAGAGAGCCCCCGCCCACCCGGAACACACCTCGCTCTAAGTGGGCTGAGCGGAGGCTATAGAAGGACTTTATTTTCAGATAAACAGGTGGAAGAACGGTTATTTCCGTCAATAATCACTAGGTTCTTCCCAGCAGAGCGGCTGGGGAGGAGAAGTCATATGCTGTCTATTTTTACAGGCTTCAGAAGCCCATCTCAGACTATTTAAAATCACCGGAGCCTCTGCTGTCAATCTTCTCACCCACTGGGCTTTGGAAGTTCTAGCTCCTTTGCCCTTCCATGCTGGCCTCCGGGCCTGCCCGCTTCCCGGCAGAGTGATGGGAGGAGGGCAGCCAGCCTGGGCAGGGATCTGAGGGCTGGTCTGGGGAGTGCTGAGGGGCTGCACCTCACTCCTCACAAGGGCTGCCTCCCGGCCCAAGGCCCGCAGCTCTGGGGGTTCCATAACACCCCAGGTCTTTGTCTGGGCTGGTGCCCCTGTGCTGTAGGGCTGGCCCCTTCAGTCCTAGGGCTCAGACAGCTCTGGTTTCCCAGCCCCTTTGCTTCCTGTTTCCTGAGGGGTCCCCAACACGGCTGAGCCCCCACGGGCCCTCAGGAACCTCAGAGTGAGCCGGGGACAGTGGGCAGAGAAAGCTCACCCTTCTCTGGCTTCCAGCAGCCGGCAGACCGGCCCATTCCTGACCTTCCCAATCCCTATTTCTAATTTTGCATCTTTAGTCCTCCGGTTGAGATCCCCCCGCACACCTTCCCTCTTCCAGTGACGAGGACACACAGTGTCCTCAGTTTTCTAACGCCGACAAGAAGACCATCCTGGCCTGGTCTGAGCCCTGTGCCCTGCTGCCCCCAGCTCTGCAGAACGCACCCCGGCCAAGGTGAGTGAGCACGGGAGCCGGCCTGGCCCTGCCCCCTGGGAGGCCACAAGGAACCTCTGCCGGCCCAGGAAGCCCAAAGAAAAGGTACCGCGTTTGTTCAACCCAGGGTGAAGCCCCATTCTTCGATATCAGAGCCCCGCTTGAACCTGTCAATATACAGTGGAACCGGGTTCCCTTGAGCCTTGCTGGGGAGCGCTGGCGCTGACTCTTCCTCTTCTTAGCTTCTCCAACAGAAATGCACGTGGAAGCTGACCACCCTCGCCCCTGAAGCCATGTGTGGTCGCACACCCGGCCCAAGTGTGCTGCCCCGCTCCTGCCCTGCCTGTACCGCCCGGGGCCCGGCGAGGGAGGTGGCGCGCACTGACCTTTGCACGTCTTCCCATCCGGCTGCAGTGTGAATCCAACTGGGCAGCTGCATCGCACGCCAGTGGCCGTGTCCTTGCACGTCCGGTCACAGCCTCCGTTATTTACTGCACACGTCTCTGAGGAGGGAAAGAGAAAAAGACACTCTCAGTCTCCTTGGACAGAAGCCACCACCTTTCCCCACCCGTGGGGGGAATCTCCTGAGACAGGAGACCTGAGTTCAAATTCTGGCTCTGGGGACTTCCCTGGCAGTCCAGTGGTTAAGACTCCGTGCCTCCAATGCAAGGGATGCGGATTCGATCCCTGGTTGGTGAACTAAGATCCCACGTACCGCGTGGTGTGGCCAAAAATAAATAAATAAATGAATGTTTCCAATGCAAATTCTGACTCTGATACACTCTAGCTGTGGGGCCTCTCTGAACCTCAGGCTCCCCATCTGTAAAATGGGAGAATGACACTGTTTCCCCTCTGATGATGACGGATGGGAAAACTGTTTGCAAACTGCAGGGAGTGGTGCCAACAGGGTCCACACCACCACCAGGGCCAGTGCTGAGATCGGCTGGGCTGGTATTTAACCGCCCAGGGACAGATTCCTAAACCCTTGCCTTGCCTGGACTCGGACTCCAAACCCAGACTGGCAGTTACTGGGGCTCCCAAACTCGTCTCGGCGCGGAATGGCTTGTGGCCCCGGCCGTGGAGTCGCAAGGGGAGGTTCCCAGAGCCCGCACACCATCCATCCCCTTGATGAGGCTCTCGGCCCAACATCTGTTCTCGCTGAACGATAAGCCAAAGGCGTCTGTTTTTTGTCCACTTGAAGCTAGTCTAGTGCTTTTTTTTTCCTCTTGCAAATTCAAAGGGCTGGAGTGGCTGGGGCATAACTAAGGTCACTGAGCTCGTCGTGCGGTGAGAATGATCCTCCCCAGGCCCGGAGAAGGGGCTGGCACAGCCGGGTCACCGGGGCACGTGGAGAAGCCTAGTTCCCGGGCCTCTGAGCCTTTCAACCTGGGTTTCTTCCTGAGCATCTGGCGTGCTTTGGTGTTGTGGGAACTTCCCTCTCCCCTTTGCTGCTAGGAAGGGAAGTGCCAAGGTCCCCCACCTCTTATAACCTGAAATCCCCTGCCTGTCTACCGTGGCTGCCCCTGGCTGCCTGGCCCCAGCGGGTCTCTCCCCAGAACTTCCCCCTACCCCATTTATTCTGTCTGTCCTTCTGTGGTGTCTGCATCCCTGCAAGGTGCATTCCGTTTTCTCCGGGAGGAGTTTGGGGATGAACACAGGAGTGATGACTAAATGAATACATACCCCCAGTTGCCAGGAGTCTCTGCTGCTAATGTCTTTCCTTTGAACTTCAACTTGTAGGGGGTGGACGGAGCAGGGAGAGGAGGAAACTGGGCTTTCGCTCTGTGTATGTGTGTGTGTGTGTGTGTGTGTGTGTGTGTGTGTGTGTGTGTGTGTGTGTGTGATTCTGTGGGGTGACCACAATGGCGGTTGTCCTTACATCCTGAACTCGGGGGCTGCCTGCTGCCTGGGGCCGCTGCCCGTTTTCTCGAGGCTGAAGTCTTCACCGCGGTAGGACAGTGTCCTTGCCCCTGCCTCTTCCCAGGCTTTCAGCGTGTCTCCCCATACTCTAGCCCTCCAGCTTCTGTCTGCCTGCTGTGGGGCATGTTGCCCAGTGGCTGGGAGGCCTCCTGCCTGCTCTTGGGTCAAGGTCAGCGCAGAGACCTCCACGAGCAGCCTCCAGACGCAGAAAGGAGGCCCCCGCCCTCCGTGTGCGCATGCGGGCTGGCCTCCACGTGCGCGTGGGCCAAGCTCTGACCCGCACACGCCTGCGCAGGCCCTCTTGCCGCCCCCACCGCCCGTCTGCTGGGGCAGTGGAGGTGGGGAGGCCAGGGTGTGACTCTGGCTCTGTCGCTCACTGAGTGACCCAGCGAGTCCGCCCCTCGGGGCTCGACCTCAGCACCTACACCTGGCAGGTGAGGACAGCAAGCCTTCCCTCCCAGGGCTGAGGGGAGGATCAAAGACACCCCACACTCAACAGCGTCTGGCCCAGGGCCCAGCCTGGAGCAGCTGCTCAACAGTGTTAAGCTTCCTGCCCTGAGGCTACAACCAGAGAGGGAAACCCCGCCTCCGGCCCTCAACTCCAGAGCCACGGCACCCCCATGTGCCTTTCCAGCCTTTTACGTGGGAGAGCCCCTCTCTGGAGAGGGGGCAGAGAACCTGCCTCTTTTCCAGGTGCAGGTAGTTAAGGCTCAGGCCTTGGAGAGGCAGGGGGCAGGTAGCAGAAGGTGCTGAGAGCTTGGGCTGGGGCACAGCTGGGAGGCCTTACTGGGCGACAGCGGGATGACCACTGGGTCTCTCCATGGTGGTGGAGGTGGGACGTGGCGTGGGCACCGGGGACTGTGTCCCTGAAAAATGGACCCGGCCAACCAGGCTCCAGGGGGCTTGCAGGCCCTTCCTGTCTCTGGAGGCCCTGATGGGACTCGGAATCTTGGGCCTCCCGAGCGAGCAGGGCCCTGGAGACCTGCTGGCCGCACCTGCCCTCTGGGTAGGAGAAGGAGGCTGAGCTGGGGCCGGGGTCAAGCCTGGATGGTCACCCGCTCTCTGCGCCCTCAGGGCAGGTCTCTCCCCTGTAGCGAGCACCCTTTCAGTCTCCTGTGTTACCCTAGACACTGTTTGGTACAAGAGCTCTTCGGGCTCCCCTGGGTGCTGGCCAGCCCATCCCACAGGCATTGCTGCACTAGGCTCCCCCACGCTACAGCAGCTCTGTGGACGGCCCCTCGCCTTCCAGGTGCAGAACTGGTGCGGAACACTGGGAGTCGGCGCAGAGCAGCGTGGCTGGTAAGGGGCAGGGCTGGTGGGACCCGGTGGGTGTACTCCAACCCACCAGCAGGCTCAGATCTCCATCCAAGCCAGCCCCAGCCAGCCCCAGCCGGGGGCCCGCACAGCCAAGCGCGTACTCGGCTCTCTAGCTCCCGCCCAGTGCGCCCTGTCTCCACGGGTGCTACTCCACCTGCCCCAAGGATGCTTCCTAGGAGGTGCCTTCCCCCACCATGGGCCCTTTGCAGGTGGAGAAACTGAGGCTCAGAGGAGTAAAGGACCTTTTCTAGGCAGGATTAGCTACACGATTTGTGGGACCCAGTGTGAAATAAAAGTGAAGGGCCCCTGTTCAAAAATTGTTAAGAATTTTCCAACAGATAGCCGAGCACTCAGCCAACTGTGGGCCCTTCTAAGGGCAGGGCCCCGGGTGAGTGCACAGGTCACACAGCCACTGGGAGAAGCCAGTACTGGAACCCAAGACTGCGAGGCTCCAGGCTGTTGAGTGAGCCAGGCCTCCGGGGGGGATCCTCGGGGGCGGCCTGCAGTGGGGCAGCAGAGCCAGTGGCCTGAGGGGGCAGCGAGGTGCGCCCACGGGCCTCCTCACCCAGCGAGAGGGGAGGACTCTCACCCACAAGGCTGGGCTGGCGAAGGGGGTAAGGCGGGGCATGGCGTCGGGGGACTGAAGTGGGGAGGGGCTTGGGAGTGAGCCCCTCTTCAGCAGATGGGAAAACCCCAGATGTGTTAAAAGGCCAATCTTTAGTGTTTCCCTGGGGGAATTCCACTTTGGGCCACGCCGGGCGGGGTCAGCGGGGAGGGGAGCGGTGGCAGGGGCAGCCACTCAGCAGGACCTGCCGTGCAGCCTGGCCGGGGCTCGGAAGGCAGCAGGACGCCCCTTGAATTGGCGCTGGGTACTTGCACCACCCTAGGTCTGGGGCGAGGTCCGGCCTGAAGGACAGTCTCAGTCACAGTGTCGTGGCTGACACAGGAGCCACAGGGGCAGCAAACACTGCTCGGAATGCTGCCCCGCAGGCTCGGGCAAGTCCCTTCACGTCTCAGAGCCTGAGCTTCTGGCCGCGTGTCGTGGAGATGTAACACCTGCCACCTGGTCCTCGCGAGGCCCAGACAAGGTGCGCGCGTGACGCTGCTCGGTGAGCTGTCACAGTGGTGGCCGCACGCTCACCCCTGGTGCCAGCCTTAGGGCCTCCGCCTGTGGAGCCTCAGTACCGAAAGGCAGCTGCTGATTGACCCGACCCCTGCTCTGCGCTGGGCAGACGTGCCTCACACCCAGTCCCTGGTCTCTGGAGGTCTCAGCCTAGCGGGGCAGCGACGGTTCCCTCCTCTGTGCAACCAGTCTGGGATCGACTCCTTTGGTGCTGGGTGGCCGTGAGAGAGGAGCTGGAGATGAACCCGACACCGAACCAGGCCTCAGGGGTTAGTGGTTTATCCCTGGGCTCACCCCCAGCGCTCAGCCCACCTGCCCCGAGCAGGGTGGCTGCCATGGCCCAGCCTCCCGCCTTTGTCATGACTCAGGAGGCCCCTCCCGAGCTCTCCTGGCCCCACCCCGGCTCCCCCAGGCCCTGGGCTTGCATCTGGGCATCCCCCAGTGACTACTCACTCTCCAGGTGACCCCAGTGCCTAGCACCCAGTGCAGGACCGGCACGGTGAGGGGCCTGATTTCTGCTGAATCAGCAGATGAAAGAACAGGACTCTGGAGGCCCCATGAAGAATGAGAGGATGCGAGGTGACCGAGCCCCTGTCCCCTGCCGGGCCTGGTGGGGGACAGTGTCGGAGATGAACCCGACAGCACGGGGGACCATGAGTCTACCGGCAGCAGCCACAGTCACGGGCGCTGGAAGGTGATGTTGAGGTGGAGGTGGGCTGGACTGAAGGGCGAGAGGGTGGGAGGGACCTCAGGCCTCGGAGACCGTCTGCAAATAGCACGACACACTGACCACAGGGTGCCTGCGGTGAGCCGCCTGCGGTGAGACGCGGGTCCAGAGGCCCGAGTGCCACACTCAGCTCCCGACAAGCTGTGTGGCTTTGGGCAAAGGGTCTTCCACCTGCAGCTTGTCGACCGTGCAGGTTTCTGGCCCCGCCCCCAGAGGCTCTGAGCGGTGGGCCAGGTGTGGGCACAGCGACCTACAGAGACCCCATGAGCCCAGGGTCTGCCCTGCCCCTTGATGGCGTCACCCTGGTGGCGGGAGTAGCCCGAAGCCCCTGCCGAGGTCTGTCAGACCTCAGTAGGGGCCAGTCCACCTGCCTTTCTGCCGCCAAGATCACCTGGAGCCTGCTGCGAAGAAGGGTCGGCTACCGGCTCTCCTGGCCCAGCCACGGACACCCTGACCTCTGACCCTTTCCCCTCAGTTGATTCCTGAGCCTTCTAGGATTCCCACCACTTTGGGATAAAGACCACGCTCCCCGGCAAGGCCCTCACACAGTGGCCCTGGTCTCCCCGGCTGCCCGGTCTCTACATGCTGGCCCCCCGACCTCCGGATCACCCTGCAGCCCGTCATGAGCACTGTCCGCAGGTCTGAGTCCCTCACCGAGCCCCACAGTGAGGTCCATCTTCCTCATGGGGTCCCTCTGGAAAGTGAGGAGTCAGGCCGACAGAAGTGGCTTCCCCGGCCACCCGGCCAGCCTGCTGCGTGCCCGCGCCCTGCTCCCATCCACCCTGCCTCTGGGTCCCCGCCTCTCCACGTCTGCCCAGAAGGCCCTGCTCCACCTCGGTCGCGTCCGCTTCTGAGCAACACCTGCAGGGGGCGCTCTAACCCATGGTGCTGGACAAAGCCACCCCAGAGCGCCTGGGCCTCTGAGTGGAGCTGGGCCCTGGGGTGCAGGCTGGTGGCCGCTGGGATGGTGACAGTGCGTGTGGAGGTCCTGGGCGGAGGAGGTGGCTGGGGGCAGGTGGTCGTGGAGGCCAGGACTGCAACCCGACGAGCAGGGGGCTCCCAAGCCTGAGCGTGAGGGCAAGCAGGAAAGTAGTCCTCGCCCAGCCCCACCCTCCGCCTGAGGCCACTTCATCTTACAGTCCTCGAGGGGCTGGCCTGGCCTTGGAGCACGCGGCCCGGTGACTGTGAGCGCCCCTCGGCCCTGTGCTGACTGCAGCCCGGCTGCAAGGAGGTAACAGGCCAGTGGGTCCACGCCAGCCCTCGGGGCTCCACCTGCCGGGGAACTGGGCCCTGCGCAGGGCCGCTCGCTGTGGGGTCGGTTTCTGTCCGGAGAACTGTCTCCTGCAGACACCAGGGGGATTGGGATTTCAGGGCAAGGCTTTGTCACGGGCCTGCCCGGTGAGGGCTGTTTTCACACTAGTGCTCGGAGAGCAGAACCTCCCGGACCTGAGGACGGTGCCCTGTGGTCTGCGGCGAGAGCTGCAGGGGAGAGGTGAGCTGACCCTGGGGGGAGGTTTCTTTGTATGCTCTGGGGGAATCTCGAATGGCCCAGAGGACACGGAGGTTTTATACTGAAGCAGGTGGCAGAGCAGGGCCCCGGCAGCAAGCCTCATCCCTGGCCTCTGCCTCTTGCCTTTTCTGACAGTTAAGTGGACGGGTGCTGAGGGCAGACAGGGGGGCTGCAGGCAGCCTCTCCCGTGAGGCCATCCTTGGGAGCGCGGGCACAGCATCACATACCCGTTCCACAGGAGGTGCAGGAGGCTTGGTGGGCAGAAGCAGCCTGAGAAAGGTCACCTGGCCGGTGACCTTTCCTTGGTGCTACGCCGCCCCTCCAGCGGTGTGTGAGCGGGGAGGTTTGGGTGTTAGACCCTTCTCCCCAGAACACCCACCAACAGCTGCCAACACTCTCCGAGCTCTTAGCGCCAGCCCTGGGCAAAGTGCGGGGAGACAGGCCCGTCACCAGCCCCCCTGCCCTGGAGGGAGTGCGCTGCGCTGCGGGGGTAGGGCAGGATGGTGTGGAGCTGGGCCAGCCACTCACCTCCCTGGGCCTCAGTTTCCTCATCCGAAACGCTGAATGGCACCCTTGCAGGTCCTGGGAACACTGAATATGTCTAGGCACACAAACACTTAGCCCCAAGCCTGCTCAGAGGCGAAGCCTCGTTCCAGGTTCCTGATGGCTGCCCCGGGGACACAGGACAGGGGGAAGGACAGGCGAGATGACAGCCTGGGGCTGAGGAAGACAGGGCCCAGCCCCCGTGCACAAACCTCCCTGCTTCCGGGTGCGGCCTTCAGCCCTGGTGTATGCCCCCCACGCCTCCCCCCCGTGCCTTCTTGGGGCCAGGGCCGGGGGCAGGGCAGAGCGAAGCTGGCCCTCGGGGTCTGCATCTGCCCTTTCTTTCCACAGTTCCAGTCTGTGAGCTGGGCGGGCCTCCTGGAAGGGTCCAGATTCTGGGCAACTGGCTGGCCTCTGAGAGGTGCTTATTCACCCTTCTCGTTCTCCAGGTCCCCCTTCTGACTGCGTCAGCTCACCTACGACCTGACCAAGGTCAGGCAGGCCCTGGGCTTCCCGCCTCACTGCCTGGGCCTCGCCATCTCGAGGCTGTACTCCTTGCTGGCAGTAAAATGCTAACGGCCAGGGGAAGAATGGGATGTGACCGAGCACCTGGCGCCTGCCACACACACGGCCAGGTGCCGCATGCCAAGGGTCTCGCCAGCCTGCTTCAGAGTAGGGACTACAGCCCTCTTTCTGCAAAAGAGAAAGCCGAGGCTCAGAGACGTGAGTGTGGTGATGGGGGCGCAGAGCCCAGGTCTGGCTCCAGAGCCTGAGCCAGGAGCACAAACCAGAAAGAGGAGTCACGGTTAGCACAACTCCCATCAAGTGTCCCTGCTCTGAGGACAAACACACAGTTCTTAAAAGAAAGATACAGCCTGGCTGAGCAACCCGAAACCGCCCCAACTTCCTTGGGACAGACCAGGAAGTCCCGCCACGGAAAGCCCTGAGCTCTGGCGATGCGTTGGTCAATAGTCAGCGGCCGCCACCTGGCCTGCCCTTGGCTGGAGCCAGCTAGAGACACCCACATGGAGGCAAGCATGGGCTTGAGGGGCAGGCCCTACCCAGGTGGGTGGGACTGGAACCAGTGGGCAGGGGTACCGAGGCGCTTGGTCATTGTCATCTGTTTCTATACTCCGGGGCTCCTCTGAAAACTGTACTGAGAAAAAAAGAGGTGCCTTGGCCTCTTTGGGGATGCCTTCCATTCGTGGCTCTGGTGGACAATCAGTATTACCACTCCAGGGCCCCCCTGAGTGTGGCTGGGCAGGGGAGCCACGCTGACCAGCAAAAACATCAGGAAGTGGGCATGCGGAGGGGCGATCAGGCAGCCAGGGACACTGAGGTATATCCCTGAAGGGACTGGGGACCCACGTGGACCAAATCCTCAATGAAAGAGTTAAAGCAGGACAGAGGAGAGGGGACCGGCGGACGGGGTGGGGCGGCTGGGGAACATGGTCTCGTAGGTGAGTCAGGCCCGGAAGGAGTGCGTAGGGCTCAGGTGTGTCCCAGCCCAGGCTTCCCGGTAGGTGCGCTCTGAGCCCACTGCCCACACAGCTGCAGGGACCCCTTCCACCTGCAGTCCCACCTCACAGAAGCCGCCCTCAGGGTCTCGGGGAGGGTGTGCCCACACCCACCACTCCCGGGACCCTGCCCTCGCCCCACTCTCATTTCTGGGGGCTGGGAAAGTGGCAGTCAGAAGCGTGCTGTGTGTCAGCTGCCTGTGGAGGTGAAGCCTCCCACGGCTTTCACACTTGATGAGATGAGCCTACAGACCGGCTAGAATCAGAATCAAATTTCGTCTGAGGCCCGGATGGAGGCGAAAGCTCTAAGGCCTCAGGCTCCAAAGGAAGCCAAGGACTTCCGGCTGGCTGCTCTGCGTCTTCTCAGGACAGGGGCTGGACTGCTCCCTCTAGCCACACTTGGTCCCCAGAGTGCCAGGGCCCAGGTGCCAGGATGCCTGGTTCTGCCCGACTCACAGGGGGGCTGTGGGTGAGTCCCATCCTCTCCGAGCCTCGGTCCGCCCACCCGGGGCCAGCCAGTGCCCTGCCTCCCCTCCTTTTCTCTGATAAGCCCTGTCTGGCACCCTCCGTCTCCCCCAAGTTCGACCCCCCGACACAGATAAGTCACCAGGCCCCACCTCCTTCCACCAGCCCACGGTGCGTGTGAGAGAGAGAGAGACTGAGGACGTGTGTGCGACTAAAATGAGGACAGGGCCTCAGAGCCTCAGCCGGGGACCCCAGCTGACCAGAGACCAGCCGCACGTGGGACCAGTTCAGTGACGGGGGTGAAGTCTGACCACCCCGGTCCTTGCTGAACACGAGCTCAGTGCCTGGGCTCAGCCCTCTTAGCAGGGAGGCTGCGGCTGGAGGGGAAGGGGCCTTCCCCGGGCTGCAAGGTTCACCCGCCCTCTCCCTCCAGCTGGCCTTCCTGCCGAGTCTGACCTGGGGAACTGCCCTGTGTCGTCACCCCCCTTGCCTCGGATCTACCCTTCCCATTGCCAGGCTCATCCAGGCTCCAGGCCCCACCCTTTCTCTCCTCGCCAGACACCTGCCTGCGTGAAGAGTGAGCAGTGAGGCCCTACTCACCCCTGGGCGCCTCCTCCAGGAAGCCTTCGTTCCTGCTCCGAGCCAACCAGCTTTTCCTGAGCTCCTGCTCTGCTCAAGGCCCTGCACTGTGTCCCCAGGGGCCATCAGAGCTGGCACAAACTTGACCTCTGCCCCTAGTCAGGAGGTCCCAGACTTGCGACAAAACAGGGCGCTGGTGGACGAGGGGAGAGCAGTTGGGATGGGGCTGGCAGGGGAGGACCAGTTAGGTCTGGATAAACCTTTACCAGGTAGAACTGTGCAAGATGGCACCTGGGTATAGGGTGGCAGGTGGCATGACTCACTGATGCAGGAAGCCTGGGACAGGCTGCGTGTACGGGGCCTGAGGGACAGGTGGAGGGTGGCTTCTAGGCGGTGACTGAATGTGTGGGTCTGGAATTAGGGGTTGGACGAGGTGGCCTGGGACACAGGTTGGTGAAATTAGGAGACATTCAGGGACCCTAGAGATGGTGGCTGCAGAAAAGAAGTGGTGGGCGGGTGACCCCTGAGTGGACAGAGTAGCCGGGAGCTGGGGAGAAGGAGTGTGAGTGTCAAGAGAAGTGACCTCTCAGGGTGGCTGTGTGGTTATATGAGGCTGGGGCCAGCATGGGGTTTAGTCTGTGCCCCACAAATGTCAGCCATTGTTACCGTCATTGCCGCACTCCGCCTGTCTCCCCTTGCCTTCCAGGTCTCCAGCCCCTCTGGCCCCCATCCGGGAACTCTCTCAACAGCTCCCTTACCGAGTGCTGTCTTATGTGTGTGCCAGGCCCCAGCCATCCCTCCTGTCCCATCCTTCCGCTTACACCCCCGTCTTCTGAGGCCAGCCAGGGAACGTATGATGGCGTTGTACCCATTCAATGGAAGGGGAACCTGGGCTCCCTGCCCAGAAGTGCAGAGGGGCAGGGAGATGGGGAGGTGCCAGCTGTGGGAGTGCAGGGAGAGGAGTTCCTAGCTACCTTTCTGTGCCTCAGTTTCTTCACCAGTAAAATGGGAATTACTTTAGCACCAACCCTCTAGGTGGCTGGGAGGTGGGACTGGGGACAATGCAAGACCCAGAGGGAGCTGGAACTAAAGGTTAACTATTGCTGTGGTCACTAGGCCTCGAGCACAGGTAACTCTGCTTTCCTGGGCTTAGGGGGACCCTTCAAATGGGCTGGCTGTGAATCTGCTTTAAGGAGGGACGATTCCACCTGGAATGGATGCTGAGTCTACACATCTGAGCTATATCCTGAGCCTCAGGCCTGCTCTTCTCCTGACTTAGGGCCCTGCACTTGGGAGTGAGTCCACAGGCCTTGAACCTTGGCCCAGACTACTGCTCACTGATGGCGTGGCCTGGGCCGTGTCTCTTTCCTTTCCAGGGCCTCACTTCTTCGTCTGTAAAGTGGGGACAGCTGCCTCTCAGGGCTGTGGGGAGACACTGGGGGTGCTGACTGGAAAGCAGAGGGAGTGACCCAAAGTGTACTGACCGCCTGGGGGAGCAGTGGGCGCTGGGGAGACCGCAGGGGCCGCCGGAAGCCCACCGAAGGGGTGGGGGCGGGGTTTCGGGCCCCATCCAGCGCCCCCACCCTTCCAGCCCTGTGCTGGGAGACTGGTGGTCCTGGGGAATCAAGCCAGTGAAGAGAGCAGATGTGGGCTCTGTCTCAGTGGAGCTCGCAGCAGCCAGATGACCTGGAAGGTTCTTCCCAGCCCAAGTTTGAACCATCTGTGGTCAGCAGAATAACAGCCCCCTGAAATGTCCATGTCTTAATCCCCTGTGACCCTACGTGGTAAAAAAGACTTTGCATCTCCCTCGCTCGAGATGGGGGATTACCCTGGATTATCTGGGGGCCCCAATGTGGTCATAAGGATCCTGAAAGGTGGAAGAGGGAGGTCAGAGAAAGAGGTGTGGTGATGGAAGCGGGGTCAGAGATGCAGGGCTGTGGGCTTTGAAGATGGACAAAGCGGCCACCAGTGAAGGAATGTGGGTGGCCTGTAGAAGTAGAAAAGGCAAAGCAATGGATTCGTTCCTAGAGCTTCCAGAAAGAACGCAGCCTGTGCTGACACCTTGGCTTTAGCCCAGTGAGCCCCAAGTCAAATTTCTGACCTACAGGAGATAATACCTTTGTGTTATTTGAAGGCACTAAGCTTGTGGTAACTTGTTAACAGCAGCAGTAGGAAACGAACACAGCATCTATCCCAAGCATACTTGGGGGAGAAGAGCCGATTTAAGACCTGGAGCTGACAAGTCTGACTCGCGGTGTCTCATCAATCTTGCTGTAAGCAGGGTCCCAGGCGGCCTGTGGTAAACTTAGCTGGGGACTCAGATGCTTCACGCAAGTCAGTTGGCCAGGTAATTGAAATTTATCCCTCCAACCCTCAAATCCCAACATTTAAATTGATGTTCATGGGAATCTAAAATCAGTTACATATTTGAGGCCTCTTTAAACATAACTGTACCTGTTCTTGGCCTGTGCTCAGTGACTGGGGGTAGCTGGAAACAGCAATTACTGGGTGCAACTGAGACCCCAAGAGTGGGGCAGAGCCACCTGGCCATGAATGGCCCCAGGCCACAGTGCTGCAGAGCCCTGTCCCTTCAGGGGAGCCTCTGAGAGCCCCAGGCCAGCAGCCAGCGCCGTAATGAGGGAGGGACGCTGCCGGAGCTCAGTCAGCGCTTGGGTTAGCGTTTCAAAACCCGGAACCCCGTAGCTAAAATGCTAGCCCTTGGGGAAACAAAAGCAGGCAGGTTCCCGGAGAGGAACTGAGAGGCTCAAGTGTGGGTAAAGTGTCCCACACGTTTTGTACGAAGCTCTGATTTTTGCTTACATCCTGGTTCTTGGCTGTGTTAAGAGGTGAGACTGCTAATTAAACGACTTGCAGACATCTAAGGGACTTGTAACCTCTGCAGTCTGGGCGCAAAATATTTCTGAAATAGTTCTGGGTCAAATGGAAAGCACATAAAACCTAAATTCTCCATCTCCATTTGGGGAAGAGATACTGGGGCGAGCAGCCTGCAGTGAGGAGGTAGGTCACTTACCCTCTCTGAGACACGGAAGGGGCTTTCACCCTGGGCCTGCAGGACAAGTCTGTCGCTGAGGTGTGGTCACCACCGAGAGTGGCGAGGATGGGTGGGTGCTCACGGAGCCTCTCCGGGCTGGCAAGAGCTGTCCTGCGCCCACTCGCTTGCGGAGGGGGAAGGGAGTCCTTTCTCTCAGTCCTGTCTGACCCACCCTAAAAACCAGCTCCAGCCACACAGGAGATAACCGGCACCTCAGGGCCGGAAGACACCTGCCAGGCCATCTCAGCCACCAGGTGACTGCAGCACACGTGCCCTGCTCCGATGGAGCCGTGTACCATGACTACAACGGGTTCTGCTCACAGCAGACCATTGTGGGGCACTCGAGCCCCCAGGCTTCTCTCACAACAGTCCCTTGTCTCTGACCTCCCATGCTGGCCAGTGAAGCAGTCAGGGGAACCCAGTGTCTGACCCTGCTGTTGGACTCCTCAGCGTCTCGGCTTCCTCGTCTGTTCCTGGGCCACAAAACAAGCTCCTTCCCCTCTGTCTCTTCTACCCCCATGCCCCCACCCACCCCATCCCCGCCCCAGGACCTAAAACAGGGCTCAAGCGGCCCACCAGCCCCAGGATCCACTGGATGAACTGCCTGTGCTCCCTTCCACAGGCTGGCGATGCTGACCCAACTCCGTCTAGGCTGCTCTCTGCACACGGCGGCCGGGCTCTGAACGTGATGTCCCAGGTGTGCTCTGACCAGCAGGGCAGAATGGGCATGGTCACCTCCCTCATCTCCATTCCTTGCCTCTATTAACCGAGCCTGGGAGCAGCCAGGCCTCGTGGGGTCTACTAGTTGGGCTTGAAGTCCAGTAGGATCCTAAGTGTGTACCGCGTGGGCTGCTCTCAGAGGGGACGGGTGCTAAGAGGTATGAGCTCTTGAGGGAGGAGCTCACCTATGCTCTAGAGAGTGCCTCTCCCGGAAGCTTCTGAGGACAGTGACCTAGTGCCAGGCGTGTGGTCTTGGCCGTCGGCCCTTGTCCCCCTGTTGTAAGTGTTGTCAGGAGACCAGAGGAGGGAGAGGTCTCTTCTGTCTGTGGGGCAGGACAGGTTCTAAGGGGGTGGGGGTGGGGACAGAGAGGTGGGAACGCAGGGGTAGCCAGTCAACACCCATCTCCCTGGCCCTTCCTGTGTCTGGCACCGAGTCCCCCGATCTGCTCCCCCATCTCTGCCTCCCAAGCTCGGGGTGAGGGGACCTGTGTCCTCAGTGCTCCCTCCTCACCTCCCAGACCCTGCACCAGGGTCTGGCTCTGAGCCACTCTCCCTGCCAACTCTAATTAGAAAGAGCAGGTACCCACCCACCTGCTTGATGCCAACTCAGCTCAGCCCTCGTCTGCCACCATCCTCTTGCCGGGAAGGGTGCCTGGCACCTGGGGGCCCAGTTCCTGGTCCTGCCCCGCTCTGGAGCTCTGGCCTCAGGCAGCAGTGCCCACCTCTCCTGTAAGTGAGGCCTAGGAGCCTGGGCCCTCTTGGGCCTCAGAGCACCAGAAGCTCGTAGGTTCCCATCACCCGCTGCCAGCCACCTCTTCGGAAAGTCCTTAGTACTGACTCAGCCTTTTGTGCAGGGCAGTGGACACACCTGATTGCTGGAGCCTCTAAGCCCACTCCTTCGTGGTTTCCAGGCCAAGCCAGACGGCCCAAGTCAATGAGACAGCCTCGTACAGAGAACTTGCAGAGAGCGGGCTTCTAGCCTGAGCTTGTCCCTGTGTAACCAGAGTGA
The DNA here is from genome assembly GCF_008692025.1 of Phocoena sinus. Classification (NCBI taxonomy): domain Eukaryota; kingdom Metazoa; phylum Chordata; class Mammalia; order Artiodactyla; family Phocoenidae; genus Phocoena; species Phocoena sinus. Next base: position 6,065,535 of record NC_045772.1, on the reverse strand, counting down.
GTCCTCTGGCCTCTCTGGCCTGTAGCGCTCTCGCCTGAGAACAGGGCTATATCTGTCCTGCCCAGCACGGACCAGGGGTTCACAGAGCTGTCGGCCAGCCCACGGCTTCCTAACTGGGGGAGACCTCAAGCCTACTCCTTGGCACTCAAGGCCACATCCCTCCCTCAGCCCCACTCAGACTCCTCCCTAGATGCCTGGGCTCCTTTGAGGTCCCTACGAGGACCACAAAACTGAGTGACCTCTCTGGGACCTTTAGGCTCTGACCTCCACGGTCCTGTGACGCTGACACTTAAGATGGCCCACGTGGCCATGACCTCTGGGTTAAGCTCAGCTGTGCAGGGTAACTTACGTGTGACCTTGGGCAAGCCAGGGCACCCCAGTGAGTCTCAGTTTCCTCCTCCGAGATGTGAGAAGTGCACCACCTGACCTCACAGCTCCCAAGGCTGGTGTGACCTAACAGGAGTGCCACAAAGAAGGTCGTGACAATCCCAGGTGACCCGATAGCTGTGCTCCAGAGGCCTGACAGCTAGTGCCACCCAGGGGCCAGCGACCCCAGAACTGGCACTGACTGAGGGCCAGAGGAACGAATGAATGTGGAGACAGATGGCTCTTCTGCAGACCGAGCTCGGCTGCAGAGCAGTTCTTTTCTCCGTTTTCCTCACCCTGCCCGGGATCAGCTACACCAGCAGGCCTCCAGCCGCCCAGAGCGGCCCCAGGTGTTTCCGGGCAAGCTTCCCTAGAGTCTGCATCCAGCTCAGGGCAGGGCTCAGAGCGCAGCTGACATCACATGGACCCCCGAGGGGGGGCGGGGACCCGAGGGGGGCGGGCTGGGGAAAAGCGGGCTTGGGCTGGGGTCATTCACGGACTGGGGAGCCTTGGGGCCAGAAGGGGCTGCCAGGTGACCCTGCCCGGTCCTCCCCTCTCTGGGTAGCAGATTTCCCAACTATAAAGCAAGCAGGGTGGACTGGACACCCCTGAGACCCTGCTGCCCTGCATCTAGATGTAGGTTTTCTCCCCCTGCACGTGGCTCCTCTCTGGCGAGGAGACAGATAAGGACGTGCTGTCTGAACCCCTGTTCTACACTAACACCCACTTTGCTTCTGCGTCTCAGCGCTGCTTTGCTGACCCTGCAACCCTAACTGCACATGTGGGCATTACTGCGAGTAGAGGGGGTTTACAGAGCACATGTCCTTACACGCAGAAGCCACTAGACACTGCCTCTGGGTTCTTTGCTACAAACACACAGAGAAATACGTGTACCCGATGAAGGGTAAAAACCTTAAAAAGGAAAAAGTGAGTTCACATCTGGAGCAGAGCCCCTCACACTCACCCACAGCACACAGGATCACACACACGCGGGCACACCACACGGATAAACAGCCCCCACACACGCTCACCCACACGCCAGCACAGCTCTCACAGCCTGACATACAAGTACGCATACAGACACCCCACACGCCAGCACATACCACACACACACACACACACACACACACACACACGAACAAAGGTGCAAGTACAACAAAGGAAGTGGAAGAAAAGTGTTACCCATGAGTAGCCGCCGTTTCCCCCGCTTGTCCACATCAGCTACTGACGTGGCATTGCACTGAGAGCGCTCAATTGCAGCCTCATCCTTTTCTAAAACACAAGTAAGGGACAAACACGGAGCCGGTGGTTAATGAGAGCCCACTTCCCGCGGCCCAAGACAGTCAGCCTCTTGGCGTGGCGCACACAAAGCCAACATAGCACGCCGGGCCAGCGCGGCGTCCTCGCCAAGGGGCTAATCCCAGGAACCTCCAGATGGCGTGTTCAGGGCAGAGCGAAGAGGCGGCAGAGCGGGGGAGGGGGGCAGAAGAGGGATATGACCACAAGAGGACACGGGGTGGGGACACAGGGCCCATCTGCAAACAAACACAGGAGGAGGCTGATGTCAGAACGGACAGGACCCGCGTGCGGAGGGCCGGAGAGGTGGACAGCATCCCCGCGGAGCTCGCGAAGACCCAGGCAGCTACAGACACCCCGGCTCAGGCTGAAGAGGCAGGCGCAGGACAAGGCCCAGGACAAGGGGGGGACAGGACCCGCGAGGTCCGGTGATGGATGCGCCTGGACAGCAGATGCCCCGTCTCAAGGGCGTGAAAATGTGTCCAACACTCATGCAGAATTAAGAACAAAACATACGGAGGGACAGACACGCACACACTCAACAGTGGATCCAACCGAATAGACACAGAGAAGCCAGGGGGTCGATTTGGGCAGTGCTGGTTGCCTGCTTGTCTATGGAGGGCTGGAGCGAGACACTCAAGTGCTCGACGAGAGGCTGCAAAGAGGGGCGGCCGTTTTCGGAGTGTGCACAGAGAGACAGCCGGCCGGGCGGCCGGGAGCTGCCGGCATGTCCCCCGTAGAGGAGCACGTGAGGTTAGCTGGCTCGCGTTTCTTTGCTCAGTGGGAGATGTGTGGGGACATTCGCTCCCGGGGGAGCCCGGGGAGCAGTGAGCAAAGGCAGATGAAAGGTTCTCTGGGCCAGCGGGGAGTAACGGCCCAGGGCCCAGGAGCTGGGTCTGGGAAAGGATTTCTAAGGAGAGGGGAGGGGAAGGGGCAGGTGAGGGAAGCTACGTTAGACAGCAGATCCAAGCAGGGACCTTCACGTGCAGCAGACACTAAAGGATAAAAAAGTAAGAGAGGATGAACCAGGTGCACAAAGACAAGAAGTGTTAGACGAGGCTGGGCGTGTGTCTGGCCGGCCGCTGTTTGCGCTGGTCCAGGGGCTGGAGGAGGCAGCTCCACTGCAGACGCAAACGCTGTGGGAGACCCCAGCAGACGAGACAGGAAGGGGGCCGGCGGGCCGGGAGAGCCCCCGGGGTCAGTGGAGACAGGGAGAGAGGTGGGAGAGGGAGTTCTAGATGGGATCAGGCTGCAATAGAGACACTGGTCTGAGACCGGGTTCTGCTTTGATTATTTTATTTTTTTATTTTTTTGGTTCTTTGGTTTGGTTTGGCTTTTGGCTCTGAAAATCATTAACGGACGTCAGTTATCAGACAAGACAGGCAATCAGGGACCATCACCAGAAAAGCAGGAGGAATGAGATAAAATGAAACCCAAAATGGCTGTCTGAGAGGAGAGACCACACAGAGGAAGGGAGAACCACGCAGGCAGCACCTGGGACGACAGCCCGGGACTGGGACGCGACCGCTGCTGCCCGGCCCGGCCCCTCCGCCCGACTCCCCCGGGGCACAAGGGAGCAGAGCCACAGGGGACAGAAGGTGACAGCAGACTCCGGGCTTCATGGCTTTGCTTGCTTGCCAACCCTTTTCTGTTACTTGAAAGTCCCTCAAGAAATATCTTCTGAGTCGATAATAAAAAAACGGGGCATTTTTACAAAAAATGAATATGATAACTGACTTGCGGTGGGGGGGGGTGCTGAACTTTGCCAGTGTTGAAGAGAAAGAGGAGGGTGAACTCTGGGCACCAACTTTGAAATTCCTCTTTTTCTCAGTTAAAAAATAGGCTGTTAGTTTTGAGTGGGGAAAGAACTTACTAGTGATTATAACTTGAGATAATCACAAATACTCAAGCTTCCCCTTGGAACTAAGGACCAGGAGGACGGAGGTGACAGAGACTGAAACTGACACTCTTGCAACAGGTGAGGTGACACCCGAGGGGTGTCAGGAGGGGGCACCCGAGAAGAATGGGCTCTAGGTGGGAGAGGAGGTCCGGCGAGAGGCCCCGTAGCTTGGGAGTGGAGAGCATTAGGTTAAAGACACCCAGACCTGACCCGGGATTCACACCAGCCCTCTCCCCTGGTGTTCTAGACAACCAAGACTGAAAGCAGTTTTCTGAGAAAACCTCTTGGTTTTCCAGATGCTGTGGGCAGCTCACACCACCAAGGAGGTGGTGATGCAGGCTGGCCAAGTCTCCGGTGTGTCTCCACGTTAGGGGAGGAAACCCCTGTGCTTCAGGAACAGAAGCTGCCCTCCAAAGGCGCACACACCACCCTCCTCCCCACAGATCACCTGCCTGGAACCACCTGCACACGGAGGATGAGGCCCCTCAGAAAACCCGCAGTGACACAAAGCAGAGGCGCTTGGTCTGGGTGGATGGGCGACCCTGGGAAGTGTTCACAGAAAGCTCCCCTCGGGGTCGCCCGCCAGCCCCATCAGTATCGTGGGGCGCTTCCTGGAAAGCAGGATGCAGTGGGGTGTGGCCACTTCTGGGCCACACGGGCGCCCCGGGGGGCAGGGCGGTGCAGCGAGCTGGTGCTCGGCAAAAGCGCTTACTCACCGATGCACGTCCGACCGTCTGAGTGCAGGGCGTACTTCTGGTGGCAGCCGCACGTGGGGCCTGTGTCCGTGTCCTCACAGCTGTGCTGGCAGCCTCCGTTTCCATAGTTACAGGTTACTAGTTAGGCCCAAAGAGTACATACGTGTATGTAAACAGAATGACAACAAAAACGATTAGTTTATCGCCCTTGGTTGTTTCTTTAAGGGATGGGGGAGGAAAGTGGGGACATGAGACAGTCAGCGCAGAGGCACACATTTCCCTGGACATCAGCCCCTCTGGGGTCTTGGGTGGAATCGCTCACTCCCTAGAGGCGAACTGGGGTGGGACAGAGAATGGACTTTGGGTCGTCTGGGCTTCGAACAGAGCTGGCACACAGCCGATGCACTCAGATGGTGTTAGTTGAAGAAAGGGATAAGCTAGACAATTTTATCCTTCCTAGGTTGCAAAAGACACTTTACAATAGCCTGTCCCGATGGGGCAAATGTCTGTGAATACCAGGCATACTCTTCAAGGCGGTGGGAGGGGGCAGGCCCATGTGAGGGGTGGCGCTCATTTCCTTAGCTCTCGTAGACCTTTCTTTCTTTTGCTTACGTCTTGGGGCACGTGGAAGGATGTCCCCATGGATGCCTATTCCCTCCAAGTCCCAGCAGCCACCTCAATCTCTATCCACTCTAAGCCCTAATCCTCCCAAGGGAATGTCCAAACAGACAGAACATATGCAAATTAACGTCATCTCGGACTCAGGTTTGAAAATGACCTTTTATTTAAACGTGTTACATAGTGCGCAGGGCCTATGGCCTGGAGGAGCTGCTGCCCTTCAGCCCAGGATCTTAAAATGTTTCACAGCATCAGCAACCCGGGTCGCTGAAAAGGGGGCTGAACAAGCAGGAGCCCGTCTGAAGCAGGGAAAAGGAGAAATTCAAGTTGATTGAAAAGAATACACAGGGGTGAGGGATATCGCAAAAGGAGATCCAAGGTCTCCATGGCAGGGCTTCTTGCTGCCCCTGCTTTACTCCGCTGTAAGATGACAGGGTGCCCGTCATCTGTGTGCAAATGGTACACCGGGGCCTTGAGGACAGGGTGTCTTCCTGGAGACCTTACCCATTTGTCCAGAATTCTATCTACACTCTGAATTTATCTGAAAACCCTAATGATGATCAGGTATGCAGAAGTGAGTCTCAGACCAACCACAGTCAGAGGGGCAGAAAACTCCGAACTGGCAGAGCCTGAATGATGTTTTAACAGGTGACCCGTGAGCAGGGCTGGGGCCAGAGGGAGGTCACGTGGTGGCAGCTCCCCGGTGAAGGATTCCAGGTGTTTCAGAGCTGAGTTCTGCAGCTGCGTTTCCCGGGTACTCCTCCTTCCACCCAGAGAACAGCACGGAGGCTCTGGGGTTTCCAGCCTGAGCGACGCTGGCCCTGCCGACCCGGCCACACGCAGTCTCCCTGCCAGGTGAGGAGGGCGCGAGGAGAATGGGTCCTACTCACTGTCCCAGATACTGTCCTCAGCGACCAGCGGCTGGCGGGCTGCCTCTTCCACAGGGAGCTCATGACCATCCGAAGGAGGGACCCAGCTTCCGGGGCGACATTTCAAGGACACGCAGAACTGCTTCAGGAAACAGCTGGGGTTTTGCCACCAAGCCCTCTGGCCCCTCTGTGTGGGAGTGTCTCTTCTCCCCGCATTTGTGGGTGCCCGGCAGCCTGGAGTCAGGGTCTCTCATCGCTCTGCACAGGCGGAGCCTCAGGGAAGCCAAGGTCCCAGGGGGCTGCCGCTGAGCACGGATCTCAGGTGAGGGGAGAGCCCCACCTTGGGCTGAACATCACGTGCCTTTCCGGACTGAGAGATGCCCCATTCAGGGTGGGCAGGGGTGGACCGGTGAGGGGACAGCTCTTTCCAGGCTCTGGGCTCCAGGAGATTGACGGCACCCTGCAAGTGGCTCTACGGAGGACACGGGCCTGTCTGAGGCAACCGGAGCGAGGGCCACTTTCTTGCTCCCTCTCTGCAGGCCCGTGTGCATCTCCCAGACCACACGGGCCGAGCTGTGAGCACGTAGAGAGCCTATGGCACGTACACGGAAGTAAACACTGGAGCCCTGAGCTCCGGAAAGACCCAGAGAAGGATGGAGAAAACCTCCTCTGGCCCTGGAGTGAGTCCTGGGCTCTGGAGGGAGGAAAATTCGGGCAGAGTCCCCTGTGGTCCCGCTCATTCACAGCGGCTGCCTAGGCCAGGCCTCAGCCCCCGACCCAACTCCAGATCTAGAACTTCCTGGGCCTCGAGTGAGCTCAAGGGCTAGCGGGAAGTCTCAGAGCTAACTTTACGCTAATCCACATTAACCACACAGAAGAAAACCAAAGCTGATGGGGTGGACAGCCAGGGGTGCCGTCCCTCGGCAGGAGGGCTGCAGGGCAGTCACCCACTCCTGGGCTCCAGGATGGGTACTGGACTCTCCACACACCTTGGCAACACCCAGCCACTGAGCAGAGAGGGTGGGACTCTATCTGCTTTACCAGAAGTTCGGGGCGCGGGCGTAGCTCTTTCTGTCCGGGTGGGGCGGGGGAGTCTCGGCCGTGCACAGAGCTCTCCTTATCCCTGACCTCTCAGACCAGGCTGGTCCCTCAGGAGATGCTCTCTGAGCAAACCGTCCCCTCGTAGCACTCACCCCACACGGGATCATAGGGTTAGGTAGCCTGTGAGTCAGTCTCAGCCACTTCCTGGGGCCCACGGCTCTCTCTCGGGCACCTAGCTTAGGGCTTGGCCAAGGCGGGTGTCAGCCAGGCTTGCGGACTGAAGGAATGCGCTTTCCTCCTGGCCGAGCCTGTCAACAAGCCTGCCCACGCCACACACGCTGGTCCCTGGCCTGTGTCCTGAGGCAGCTCAGATTACCCCACGGGGAGGACTGGGAAGCTGGAGTTATTCCTTCTCTGTTCTGAAGGTTGCCAGGTGGCAGGAGGTTTCTCTGCAGCTAAAGGGATCCATCTGGTGTAGAGGACAGGAGGGCCTGGGTTAGAACCGGGCATTTCCCCGTCAACAGCGTCCCTGATTGGTCCTCCCCTTGGTGACAGCGTACCTATTGATCACTGCGACCCTGCAGGAGTGACTAGAAGAGGAAGGCTGGTCCACGTCTGGGACCAACCTGGGCAGGAGGAAGTGTCTTCACCTTGGGGAACGGACGAATCAGGTGTGGGGGCTGGAGCACGAGCTCCCTTGGTGACAGGGACTATGTCTGAGGCATGTGGGTCCCCGAGATCTCGATGACTGAGGAGAGCGGAGGAGAACTGGAAGAGTCACGATGACTAAGGATGACGGGCTGGCAAAGGCCGCAGAATGAAGAATGGAAAGAAAGCCCATTTTCTTTAGGAGAGCTGGTCAGCGTCTGTGTCCTGGTTCAGTGGCCAGCCTGGGAGTTGGACTCATTCTTCTGCAGCAGAAGGTGGGCCTGGTATGAAGTGCTTGTCTCTGGCCAGAGACGGGCAGCAGTCACACCAGCCACCCTCCACTCTTTTCAGACACACAGCAAACATCACATCAACCTGGGCATCCTGGCTGCCCGGCGAGCAGAGGCCACATCCTGCCGCTCCCCACACACTGTCGGGGGGACGCACCACCTTCGAAGCTTTTGAGGACTCAGCGTGTTCAGCCACCATCTCACTTCGTTTGCTGGCTCCCATTCCTACTGGGGAGTGCCCAGTGACCACAGTAAGAGGCTGGATTACGCCTGCGTCCTGCAGGCTGACCTCCAAGCTGGTCCTGAAATGGCACCTTTGACCAGAGGCCTCATTCAATCCAGATTTCCCAGGGTATCATCGTCTACGGTGGGCCTTTCAGGGCTAGGCTATGAGCTCTGGTCTTTGATCCTGGAAATAAGCTCAGTGCAGCCTGCGCTGGGACCGCCCCCCCAGAACCGAGCTCCTCGCCGCCTTCTTTTTTTTTTTTAATAAATTTATTTATTTATTTTTTGGCTGCACTGAGTTTTCGTTGCTGAGCGTGGGCTTTTTCTAGTTGCGGTGAGCGTGGTCTACTCTTTGTTGCAGTGCGTGGGCTTCTCATTGCGGTGGCCTCTCCTTTTGCAGAGCACGGGCTCTAGAGCACAGGCTCAGTAGTTGTGGCACGTGGGCTTAGTTGCTCTGTGGCATGTGGGATCTTCCCTGACCAGGGCTCGAACCCGTGTCCCCTGCATTGGCAGGCGGATTCTCAACCACTGCGCCACCAGGGAAGTCCCCTCCTTGCCTTCTTAATACCATTTTGTTACCAAGGGCTGCCCTGGCCCACTGCGAACCCACAGTCCCTCCGTTCCTGCTGGAGAGCTCGAGCACAGGGCCAATGGGTCTCTCGGGTTGGGGGCGAGGGGGAAGGAGGAGGTCATGATGAGCGCTGGCAGGGCTGTCACACAGGGCCCTGCATAAGATCCAGCCCAGGTCTGGGGCTGTGTCAGTGGTACGATGCCAGGGAAACCCCAAGCCTGGGGCTTATGGCCCCTGTCCCTCATGCCTCCCAGGCCCCTTCGGGGGGGGGGCCCTGCCCTTCTCTCCCCCCCAGAGGACTGAGTGCCCTTCTCAGGCAACGTCCAGCAGACTGGACAGACCCCCCACAAAGCAATGGCAGGCGACGCGTGGGAATGTCTGACCCCTTTGCCTCCATCTACCTACGTGTGCAGTCCTTCTGGTTGTGGGCAAGGTCAAAGCCGGGCCTGCAGTCACAAGCCACCCCACCTTTGGGCGTCTCCCGGCAGATGTGGGCACAGCCATGGTCCTTGTTCATGCAGTTCATACCCTCTGGGAAGAGACAGACAAGAGAGGGGTTGGGGACCAGGGAGAGAGAAAATCTCAGGCTTAGAAGATAACCGATGAAATGTCACAAGCAAACGTAGTGTTCTTGGGCTGCCATTGGCACGTGCATGACATGCACACGGGGGGTGCACCTAGTCATCCAGATGGCGATCCCCTAGGGGGAAACTGAGGACACGGGGCCCAGGTCTAGAGCCAGGCCTTGCTCGGAGACCATAAATGAGCTTGCAGGACCCACGGAGGAAACGCTCCTGACCTGGGTCAGATTACAGGGCATGGGCTGCAGGAGGCTTCCCAGGTCAGGGGTTTAGATGGTTTCCCCACGAAAGCAGATGTGGGTGGCATTTAAAACGATGGCGGTGCGCGGCACTTTTCAGTTTGTACGGAGATGCCACAAGCCCCCGTGGGGCAGGTGGAGACTTGCATTTCAGGCTGGGCACACAGAGGAGTGCTGACAGGTCAGGGTGCTGACACACCCCAGCTGGCCTCCAGCTGCAGTGCTGCCCGGGACCCACGGAAGCCCCAGCCTCAGTGCAGAGCCCTGCAGGCCCGGAGCCCCGAGCAGGCGTCCCTCCGCCCTCCGTGCTTATTCCGGGTCCAGGCCACACATGTCACTGTGTTCCTAATCGCAGCCTGAGATTCCTGCTGGTTGGCAGATGTTCCTCTTTAAAGCAAATATGTTTGCAAACCTCAGGCACCTTTTCCTCCGAGGCTTCAACTTAAAAGGGCAGTTAGCAACGGACTCCCCTGCTGGCTGGGAAACTTCAGAAATGGGAGACTGTGGCAGCGGCTCAGGGCTGGGCCACGCCACTGCCTGCTCTGGCACCCCCATGCTCTAGCTGCAGTGGGCGTTTTTTATCTGGAGTCTTGTCCATGTTGGCCCTGCCCGGCAGGCCCTTTGCAGCTCGTCCTCTGGCCGACTCGGAAGCCCTGTCCCTCCCAAGGCCAGCCAGGTTCCCTGTCTTCTCCCCTCCCAGAGGCCTCGCTGAGTGCAGAGCTGGGCTGCCCACGGGCTTTGAGGGCAGGAACTATGGACCATCCACCTCCGGAGGCCTGGCCTCTACACACCACCCAGTCAGCGCCTGCCAAGCATCTTGCCAAAACGCACTCTGAGGGCCCTGGTGTGACCAGGGAGAAGAAGGGTTCCCTGGGGTGGGCCGTTTGGCCCCTCTCCTGAGTCACCCACAGTTTTGGGGAAATCCCCTCCACCCCAGAAGACTTGATCCCCCCTCCCTGTCTGCCTGGAGCGGCTTGGGACCCCCTTCAGTTGACCCCGGTTGATGTTTATCTTCCTGGTGGTTTGTGAGGAGTTTCCAGAATTTATGAGGTCAGGGGTCAAGTGAGAGGTTAGAGGTCACAAGTCCATCAAGAGGCTAAGTGCAGATGAAAGGAAGGGCTGCTGTCCGCCCACACCGCCCCGAGACCTCCTTCCCCAGGTGACGCACGGGCCTCCTGTTCGAGGGCAGGACTAACTAACTCATCTCGACCTCGGCCACTTGAAGCATGGGCGGGGGCAACGGAGAACTGACAGATGTTTGAAAACACAAACAACCCGGCAGCTACCACAAAGACTGAAAAAAGTCTGAAGTGGAAGAAAACAAAAACAAGTCAAAATGAATGAAGCACGCGTTTTGCTCAGCGCACCGACCTCCGGTTTCACCTGATTTCATTATTCTCATTATTCCTTCACCTTGATTTTCTCACTTACGCAAGTCAAATTGTCCAGCTGGAGCCCAAAGAGCTTGTGTTTCTGTGTCATGGCTATAAGTATTTACTAGAGATTAAATGGGGAAATTTATCTCTATTAGTTTATTTAAAAACGGAAATTTAAACTTTATTACACATCAATGTGAGTACATCTTTGGTTAAAAACGGTATTTTCTAAAACAAGGAGAGTTGGCTGAGAGGAGGGGTCCTTGCAGAGGAGAAGCGGGGGGTGGGTATGATTCTCGACCATACTGTCTGGAGCCCTGGCCCCTGGTTCGCCAGGCATTTGTCACCCTTGCCTGTACGGGCGGGGAGTCTCTGTCGGCTGGGCCTGCCGCAGACTGGGCGCTCTAGGGGCCAGTCAGCTACTGCTGCGGCTCCGAAAGGTGTGTGCGCTGTAAGGCCCGTGCCACTACGGCCCTCCCTTCCCCGGGAAGCCTTCCTTGGCCCTCAGGCCCGTCAAGGGCCTTTTGGACACCCATGCTCTCCTCGCTGCGGGGTAGCTGTGTGGCTCCCCTCTGCTCTCCAGGTGACTCAGGCTGAGCTCTGGGCCTCCCCAGTGAGCTCACCGTCCAGGGCAGGTCTTGCCCAGGAGGGGATGCTCCGGGTCCCCACAGCAAAGGGAGGGGAAACGGAACAGCCTCGGGTCTGGGTCTCCCAGCTGGGAGCGGCAGCCACCACCAGCCAGGCTCACGTCCGGCTGGACCGTTTCTGCTCGGCCCGAGCGCTTCTGGACGCTCCTGACACAGTGGTTGTGAGAGCATTGCCATCACATTTAAAAATGACCCTAGCAACCACCCCAAAGAAGGCCACAACGGCCTAGCTAGGGGCCGGGGGTACGGCTTCCTCTGTACGGGTGACTCAGCCCCTTGCCCAGCCGTGGACGCGGGAACTGAGTGACCTTCCCCTCCACTCTGGGGCGGCACTGGCTTCCGTGGGCCACGAGAAGCTCGGCTTCATGGCCGGCAGGACCACAGATGGTCAGGGCTGGACGGCTCCTTGCCATCCATCTTCCAAATGGGGAAAACGGGGCCTCGAGGCAGGGGTGACTGTCCCAGATCATACGGCAGGCCTGGAACCCAGGCCGCTGGGCTCCCAGCCGTGGCTCTCCTGGTCTGGGGGTCACTGAGCGACCCTTGTGGGACTCAGATGATGGACAGGCAGCATGCATTTGCTGGGGGTGAACAGAACGAGGAACCCGGCACAGAGCTGGGCTAACAAATGGTACCTGTTACTATCTGTTGCCCTCAGAATGAAGAGCCTATGAAAATTCAAGGCAAATTCAGACTGTGAAGCTCTCCGGGCAGCCCCTCAACGAAGCACAGAACCCCTCGCTCCTCTCTGACCTTCACCCGGCTGCCGCCGAGCACGAGGGCGGAGCCTCAGCTCACCTGCAGAACCATCACGAAGCCTCGTCTCTCCTGCTGGTGTCACCTCTCTAGCCTTTCCAAACAGCGTGGCGTTCCTCGAGCGGCCGTGCTTTATGGCAGCTGGGGTCCCGACCTCTCACCTGCTTGTCCTCTGAGTCCCCGCTCTCCCTCTGCAGCCACCACCGGCCTTCCCACTGGGCTGGACGTATAGCAGAGCGGCCTCGGGCAGGCCTGGCCCACGCCCTCTGCAGCTGCTCCGTGAAAGGTGACGGGCTCTTATGAGCAAGGTCACTCTGGCGGCGTCCTAAGCAAGGGGAGCGCTAAAAGGCTGGCCTATGAGACCCACGCCTCAGGGCAGCACTGAGCTGAGTGGCTCCCCTCGGCGGCTAACTGATGCCTTCCTTCACTCTCTGGGCGCGGCTCAAGCTCTGTCCTGCAGACCGCGGGTCCTGGCTTTGTCTCTTCCTTCCAGCTGGCGCAACGCTGAGAGCCGGCTCTGCGCTTCTGTGCCTGTCTACCTGCGGCCGCCCTGCCCACCAGCCAGCAAGCTCCGAGAGGCCGTGTCTTGTCCCTGCTGTGTCCCGCGCCCAGAACCCTGGCTGCACATGGCAGATGCTCAGGAGATCTTACTGGGGAGCGGATGCAAAGGCGCCAGAGGGAGAGTCCAGCCCCCAGGCCGGCAGGCCAGCCTGGCCAGTGCTCACTCCGTCAAAATGCTCCGAGGAAGGCTGAGCCTCGTGCAGGAGGGGCCGGGGCCAGGGATCGCCTGCTCGTACCTGAGCCTCTGGTCAGATACCTTCTTCCCTTTTCTTAGCTGACAAATGAGTTGTCAGAACGTGTACCTCTGAGGGTTGCCGTGAGGCTCAAATGAGAAGACCGTGCGATGTGTGTGGCACAGAGCGGGTTCCTAAGGAAGCAGGGCTGCTCCTAGAGCTTTTCTACACTGCTGCTGCTTCATTCTGCCTTGCGTAAGATCCGTGTAGCTGCTAAGTTGCGCTCTCCTGCCAACCGTGGGTAGTTTGAGGGGAGACCTGACCTTTATTCTTTTCTGTATCCCAAGTACCCAGCACGGGGCCTGCCCCGAGTTAGGGGTCAGCAAACAGTAACCGAAAGAAAGCAAAGAAGAATGGGGGCGAGAAAGAGAGAGAAGGGAGGAAGAAGAGAGAAAGAGGAAGGGAGGGAGAGGAGAGAGAAATGAAGCCTTTCTTACCTCAGAGCAGATTAAACCCATTGCCTATTATTTAGGGGACAAGGCGAGAGGCATAGAGAATTTGGAAAGCACTATTGTGGCATTCTCTGCTGTGTGTTCTATGAAACACAGCATCCCAGGTCGCCTGAGGTAGGGAATTCACAACGCACGTTAAAGGCTCTGAGAAGTCCTGCAGGCACTCGTGGATAGCCCCCTCCCCCTCACTTAGCACAGTATCCTGGGGAGCTCTGCCCCAGCCCCTCTGGGAGGCTCTGGGTTACAGGCTTAGAGACCCCAGGGTGGCCCACTTCAGCCCCTCACCTTACAGATGAAGCCACGGTGGCAGAGGCACCGTGGAGGCGTAGGGCGGGGCAGGGAACACGTGGAGCCTGGCGTGGCTTCCTCTGTGCCTCAGAGCCTCAGGGGTAGAGCGGACGGCTCTCCCTTCTTGTCCGCCCAGGAAGGCGGTCCTGAGCACTGCAAGCTAACAGGGGTAGTACTGGGAGGGCTACTGCTGAGGCCCATGGGGCCAAGTGGAAGTTCGGATGTGAAAGGTGAACCCCGGGGCGGGGTGGCATGCAAGGTGCGTGTTGCCAAGCACTTCTGCTCCAGGAGAATGGTCCTGGGCTCCACACTGGAAGGGACTGCAGGTCCCCCACCCTGCTGTAGCTCCATCCCAGCTCCTCTGAGGCAGCCCGGCCCGTTCCCGCCAGCTCCGGCTGGCACACTGTCTCCACAGGCTTCTCCAGAACAAGGGCGGAGCCCAGAACTGGGCACAGAGCAGGCTTCTGCGAGCCTGCGGGACCGAAGGGCCCTGTCTCCCTCTGTCCTCCCGTGGCCCCCTGCTTTGTACCGTGTCTACTCTTGGGAGCTGGGCCACAAGACAGCTGCCCCGGGGCCAGGCGCAGCCACTCCCTCGGCCTCACTCCCCATCGTGATACCATGCAGTGCTGAGTCCAGCAGAAAGCCCCGTTCATCTCCCCTCCTCGAGGGGAAGTGAGATATAATTTCAGAGTTGCTCCCAGAAATCCTGGTCTTCAGGGGCCTGGTGCCAGTCAGGCCAGGCTGCCCGCCAGGTCGAATCTAATTTGATCCAATCCATCCAAATCCAATTACGTTCTGCAAACTCGGACCGAGTGTCTCCTTGGTGCCCAGGGTGGGGCGGGGAGCAACGAGGACACAGAAGCTTTGCTGACGCGTCGCCAGGTCCGCATTCAGACTCTGACGCTTGTTGCATGACCTTGGGTAACCCCTGCACCTCTCTGAGCCTTAGTTTTCACCTGTGAAAAGGGAATAGTTGTCGGACCTGCCTCCCAGGCACTCACTCGAGGTGCAGGCCCCTCCTCTGGGCCAGTGAGGCTGGCTAAGGGTGCAGGTAAGGGCCTGAGGGACTTTATCCTGGGCAGGGGGAGCCACTGGAAGGTTGTAAACTGGGCAGCGACGCACTTTGTGTTGGAAAGATCTCTGGATGCTGCATGGAGGCAACCTGCTGGGGCAAGAGCGTGGGCCAGAAGCAGGTGGGAGGCTACTGTTACCACCCTGAAAGGGACGAAGCAGCCTGGAGGGGTGGCAGCGTGTGTGGGGACAGGGACAAAGGCCGGATCTGGGACACACGTCAGAGCCCCTTTCTCTCAGCTTTCCAGAAGACATGATGTAGGGACTCGGGCTCTGACTGTACTTTCATTTAGTGTAACCCTCGCCGTAAGCCTGAGAAGTGGGTATGGCTGTGCCCATTTTGCAAACAAGCCCACGAGAGGCTGGATCAGGGTTGGGGAAAGACGTGCCGGGGCCACACCATGCACAAGAACTCCGGGCTGCACCTTCCTCTCCCAAGCGCCCCGAGCTTCCTTCTGACGGGCCCCTCCCCAGGTTCTTGCACTCTCTAGGCCCGGTGACAGGCCCCCGCAGCCCTTTCCCACCAGCGCCTATTTTCCCAAAGGACAGAGGTAAACGATGGCGGACTCTGCCTGCCCCAAACCAGTGCGTACATCGCGTCTTCTGTAGAGCAAAGTTCACGGATGCATCTAAAGCAGGGCAGTGGGGCTGGGGGCCGATCTGTTTGTACTTAGGGGCCAGCCTTTCTCGTAGCCCCCCCGGCCCAGAGTAACAAAGCTGGAATGTGTGCCTCTCAGGGGTCGCTGCTATGGCGACTTCATCAATAACATCATTTTCCGCATCCCTGTCCCTTAAACACGCAGGAAGGGAAGGCAAGCTGGGAACGGCAGAGCGGGGAGAAGAGAACAATCACCTTGTTACGTCCTCCCCCAACTCGGGAGGAAGGGATTTTCCTCCCCTTCCACCTCATCAGTAGAAAATTACGGAGCCCAGGAAAGAGGCTGGAGCCTTGGGGGTGGGGGGTGACAGGAAGAGGCTGCTGCCTTCCCCAGCCCAGACTCGGCAAGCTCGCCGAGCCAGGCAGAGAGAAACAAATACGGGCTCCCACATGCTTCTAATGGGGGCGCTGAAGGGAACGCTAGCAAGGTCCTGCCGTGGGGGGAAAGGCACAGGGGCGGCAGCAAGGATGGGACCGTGGGAGAGGTGACGAGCGCAACAGTTGTGCCCGTCCGCCCAGAGCCACCTGTGTGCCAGGCTGAGCCACACGCTTTACGCATGTTATCTCACGAATTCTCCCCACCACCTCAGCAGGGCGCTTCTGTCCCGTACTGGCCCACTTAACGGATGGGAACACTGAAGCGCCGAGAGGTTAATAACTGAGGTGAGGGGGCTGGATCTAGGGGCAGCCCTGAAGCAAGACAGAATGGGGGCAGCTCTGGGCTGCAAAACAGGAAACTGAAACTCGCTGCAGACGGATGACGACCCACCGTAGCTACCACTCTTGAGTGCCTTCTGTGCCCTAAGCACTTTACGTGAACAACCACCTTTAAGTCTCAGGACCATTTTTCGAAGTAGATGCTATTATCCCCACCGTGCAAGTGAGGAGAGTAGGACCCAAGAAAGGCTCGGTAACTTGCCCAAGGGACACGGACGAGACAGGCGTACCGTGTTTCACTTCAAAACCTGCGTTCCCCGTGGCCTCCTAGGAGGCAATGGAGCACTCACGGCCAGGGGAGGGGCAGGGAAACCCGAGCTGTCCCTTCGCTTCCTTACCTTTCCCCAAACCAGCCCTGCCCTCCCTGGCTACGTCCACTTTTCCACATTCTGTCTCTCCAAGCCCATAGCAAATGCCAACTTCCCCAGGATGCCTGATTTTTCACGCGGCACAGAGGCAGACGTGAGAACACGGGCCCTTACCATATCGCTCTGCAAGGTAAGTAGTTCTGTCATCATTTTACAGAACCATTCAGAGAGACTGAGCAATTTGCCCTTGGTCACTTGGGTAGGATGTGGTAGAGCTGAAACTTGAACCCTGTTCTGTCTGACTTGAAGACCTGCCCTTCTCCAGCTACAGAAGGAACTTTACAGAGCATAAACCTGACTGTATCTTCCCGTTGCTAAAAACCCGTCAACGCTCCCACCCCAGCCAGGGCCCAGGGTTAGGCTGAAAGTTCTCAGTATGGCACTCTAGGTCCTCCCCATGCTCTGCCTGCCATGGCTCTAGGGAACAGGGACACTTGGCTGTCGGCCAGCAATTTGAGATTCTGCTTGGGTGTCACCTCTCCTAGGAAGCCCTCCTTGTTTCCACCCTCCCCTCAAGTCCCTCGGATGGATTAGGGGCCTGGGCTTCCACAGCCCTCTGGACTCCCCTCTCTCATAACACCCACCACACGAACCGTAACTTCTGGGTTTGCTGGGCTCCCCCCACCAGACTGGGGGGGGTGGGTCCTTGAGAGGCAGGGCCCAAGCCTGAGTCATGCCTTTGCCCTCCCCCCACCCCCCGGCCACCGCACAGTGCCCATTTCAGGCCTGAGAGATGTTCGCTAAACCTGGTTACACTGGTGAGGGGCCTGGGCTCAGCCACTCTGGGCTTTGGACTCTGCATCAGAACAGCGGCCGGTACCCGGGCAACAGGACGTGTCTGTCTGCAGGCCCAGGCCCGGCTGCTGCCTGCAGTGCAGTGCTGGCCCCAAGCCTGTGCCGCCTACCCGGCCGCCCGCCGGTCCGGCTCCACCTCGATCCCCTAATTACACTCCAACAGCATCTGTGCCTGGATGGTGCTGGGAGAGCCTCTCATTACGGGGCCTGGGCTTAGCAGAACGCAGGGCTCTGTCTCCCACCCTGTGCCCTGAAATTACATCCTCCCGGGCAATTCCAGGCCCGGCCGGGGCGCCAGCAGCCGGCTGCCCCAGGCTAGACCCCCAGCTGACCACGAGCCCAGCCCACCCCAGGCTGCATCCCTAGGGGTGGCCCCACCTGGGAAACAGGAGTAAGTCTGTGGGCTTCCACTTGCCCAGAGCTCCTCAATGCCAGACCCCATGCCAGGCTCTTTGCAAACTTCCCTAATGGACTATCTCCACGATCCTGAGTGCCAGGTACCGTCAGCAGGCCCCCCAGACAGGTGATGATGCTGAGGCTCCCCCACCTTGCGTGGTGGCTCAGGGACCCGACCCCTGGCCAAGTGCTCACTTCACACCCCAGCAGCCCTCTGCTCACTTGGCTGCCTCGCTGGCCCTTGAGGGGACTCTGCTCTGCTCTTCCTCCAGCGCCCCGTTGTTTTCATCAGCCCGATCCTTTCCTCGCTGCTCCCCACTGCCCACTCCCCGCACACGGACCCTTGGGCTGTCCCACCACCTCCACCCCTGCCTTCAGGCTGGATGCCCCCTGCCAGGGCCCCGGGGGGACTGGCCCTTGTCAGTGTGCACCCTGCCTCCCCCGCAGCACCTGCTGCCCAGCTGGTACAGCCTCAGCAGTCCAGCCCTCGTGTGATTTGACCCCCGACGCCCTCCACGTTTATCCGCTCACCTGCCTACATGCTTTCCTTCCACAAATATTTAGGTAGGGTCTCCCGGACACCAGGCCCTTCCTTCTGCAGGACCAGCCCGCTTCTTGTCTGTGCCTTTCATCCTGCTCTGCTCTCCCAGTGGCTGGACCACAGTTGAGGCCGTTGTAGGTGTGCAACCGACACCCACAGCGTGGCTGGCCCCGAAGCCCCTGCTCACTTACAGACAGAGACCCGTCTCTGAAACCAAGCCATCCTGCTTTGAGTTTACATACAAGCAAACAGCCAGAATGGACTGGTTTTCTGGAGCACCCAGATGAAGCCTCTCCTTTCCCACTGAGGAGGCTGAAGCCCACCGGACAGGACTTGCCCTGAGCCATGCAGCAGCGAGCACAGCGTCCACGTGGAACCTCCTGACTCCCAATGGCTCCCTTGACTCCCCATGCCTTGACCCTCAAGTTCAGTTTTCCTTTTTTTTAAATGTTTTTATTTTGATTTGTTTGGCTGCACTGGGTCTTAGCTGCGGGACGCGGGATCTTTAGTTGCGGCAGGCAGACTCTTAGGTGCAGCATGGGGGATCTAGTTCCCTGACCGGGCCTCGAACCCGGGCCCCCTGCATTGGGAGCACAGAGTCTTAGCCATTGGGCAGCCAGGGAAGTCCAAGTTCAGTGTTCCTTCCGTCACATCAGGAGGTGGCTCACGAGGCACTGCTGGCTCAGGGCTGTCACCAGCCTTTAGGCTCACCCTTTCCCTCCCTCCCTCATTCTACACCTTTGCTGAGCACCACCTGCGTGCAGGCCGTGTGCTGAGGCCGCCAGCAGAGCCAGCCAGGATGCACACACGTCACAGGGGCATTTTCAGCTAAGACCGAGTCCTCTGCCGCAGCTGCTCACTGAGTGGGCAGATTCCGTGTACACGGACAGGTGGACAGATGGACGGATGGCCAGCTGGGACTGTGGCTGGCTCCTGGAGTGCCAGATGAGAGCAGAGGGGCAGGGCTGGCCTTCTCGGAGAGCAGGGACGGACCCCAGCCTCCCTTCAGCCCCTCACCTCTGGTGCCTTGACCAGTCCTGGCCCTGGGAGCCCCTGGAAAGCCTCGCCTGTGAGACGGGAGGGAGCCTGCCTGATGGCTGTGAGGACCACGCAGTAGTGTGTGCAGACACACGTGGACAAACGTCTGCAGAGCTGCAGCTGCCACAGGAAGGTCGGCATCGCTGAGGTGGGGCGGGCCTGGTTTTTACCAGATCTACTTCCCATGCCTATTCCAGCCCTTTCTAAGGTATGTGGCCTGGAACTCGCTCGGTTTCCTCCTCTGTGAAGTGGAGAAGGGAGGTCATTAAAGGGCCCTAAAGAGGTGATGGCTCCAGCTCAGGGTCCCTGTCCACCCCCTCAAGGTGGAGGTGGTGCTCAGTAAAGACTGCCCTGCCCACCCCCTACCCCGGGCCCATTTGGCCAGCTCTGCAGTGCCTGTCCCTTCTGAGCCGCCCCTCACCCTGGACCCCTGCCCCCTCCATCCCCTCCCAGGGCTAACCGTCCTTCCTCTTCCCGTCCCCTGAAGTTCCCTGGCTGATCACTAGGCGTCACCACGAGCACATCCAAGCCTCTCTGAGGCCCAGGTGGCTGGGACCACAGGCCTGTGAGACTTGCCTCCTGGATTTTCACTCTGCTTGGGCTCCTGAGGCTAGGGGTGCCCCCTTCCTTCCCCAGGGTTGCCAGACACAGCAAATAAAAACACAGGATGCCTGGTTAAGTCCAGATCTCAGATAAACAAGTATTTCCTGAGTATAAGCATATCCCAAGTATTGCATGGGTCATAATTACACCAAAAAAAGCATTCATTATTTATGTGAAATCCAAATTTAAATGGGTGTCCTGTATTTTATCTGGCAACCTTATCCCTCCCTCCACAGGGACCCTAAAGGGAGCCATGGTGGGGGGGGGACAGTCAGCTCACACAGGCCCCAGGCCATGGCCGGGCTGTGACCAGGGAGCAGGTCTGTTTCTCTCTCCTGACAGGTGACCAGACGAACGTAGCCCAGGTGCAGGAAAGGCCAACGTGGCGGCTGAGCGAGTGATCCCCCAGCAGCTCTGGGGGGCCCTGGAAGAGAAGCTACAAGAACGCTGGGGGATGTGGCAGCAGGAGACTCCCTAAGGACACGAGCAGCTCCCAGGCGCCTCAGCCAGTGCCTCACCTCCACTGCCCGCCACGTGCTGGGCTTTGGAGTCGCCAACACCGGGCTCTGGGCTGGCTCGTCCCAAACCAGCTGTGCCCGCTGTCCCTGCCTGCGTCTCCGTTCCCTCCCCTGCACAACAGGGCGGCAGCTGTTACTTCCCAGGGTCCTCTGAGGATTAAAGGGCGCCGAGGACGTGGTACACAGTAGGAACTCAATAAATGTTGAGCACCTTTCCCTTTCCCCAGGGATCGTATCGAGGGCATGAACAACCACCTTTGGCAACTCACGCCGATTCCCACCATTTATTCTAACTTGAACAGACTGCCGAACGGTCACTTCACTCGGTAAACGGATACTTGGGCACGCACTGGGTCAGCCACCGTGTGGGCCTGGGGGACAAGGGGTCGAGTCTGAGGCAGCAGGGAGGATCAGTGCTCCAGTAGAGGAATCAGCTCGTGCAGAGAGGCTGCCACGCTTGCCTCGAAGTCAGAGACGGCTTCACAAGAGGAGGTGAAGCGAGATAGGCTTTGAAGGATGACGAAGAGTTCTCCAGGAAGTGAGGGGGATGGGGAATGGCACTTGAGGCAGAGGAAATAGCACACAGCAAGGCCCATGACTGGTAAAGGGCTCCCCGGTCACAGGGAGAACAGAAGGCAGGTGGGGGATGGGCGAGGGGCCACGCTCTGGAGGGCCTCGGAAGGCGGTGAAGGCCGAGCTCCTGGTGCGGGAGAGACAAGGGTTCGTTGTGGCAGCTTCATGACACGCACGGCAGGGAGAGGAGGCACGAGAAGGTCCTCAGTGGGGAATGACATGGCCAGAAGGTCACGCAGAACAGTGGCTCCCACTGCTGTCAGAAGGCGGATGGGCCGGGGGGCCGGGGAAACAGTTAACTGAGCGGAAGGGTGAAGCCTGGCCCCGGGAGGAGGGTGGAGAGGCAGGGCCCCGGGGCTGCAAGGGGCTCCGGGCAGTCGGCAAGTCCTGCTCCCACCCCTCTATCCATTTGCTCATTCAATATCGTTGGTCTCAGGAGTCGGTAAGATGTGGGTTCAAATCTTGACTGTGCTACTTACTCACTGCGGACAAATCTCCTGGCTTTCTCACCAGCAGAATGGGGTAATACAGCTACACAGCACATCCGCTCATCCCATCACAGTCTGGGCACAGTGCCTGGCACACAGTGATGCCCCGTGACAGCGGACAGTTTTACCGATTTCAGGTCCAGGCACTCCGCTAGGGGCCAGAGTATACACATATTCTCTCATTTTGGTCCTCATAACAATTTCTATAATGAACACTAATGTTTTCCCATTTCACAGATGAGAAACTGAGGCCCCAGGACGTGCAGCCGAGAAGGGAGCCAGGGCCAGGGCCAGCTACCCCTGCGCCGTCCACACTAGGAGGCCGAGTTCCTGCAGCGTGGAGGAAAGCCCACCACCAACGCCACCAAATACTGGGGTCCCTGCAGGGCTGCTTGGCAGGGGCTGGCTGGAGGCCAGGCCAGGAGGCCAGGCCAGGAGGCCAGGGCGTGAAGCTGGGCACACCAACCGAAGGAGTTGTTTATGGGATGGGAGGCTCGTAAAAAATAACGGGCTGGATTTATCGTCCCCGCCTCAAGGGACGTTCTGGACTGCAAGGGGCCGGGACAGGCCTTCTCCGGCAGCACCATAATCTCCCACTAAATGCGAGAGCTGTTTATTCTCCCGCCAACCTGGTCTGTAGGCCGGGGCTGGGGGAAGAGCCTGCCCCACGGAGCAGCCAGAGGGGCAGCCCTGAGGCTGGGGTGGGGTATTCTCCGGCATGGCCACCGTTCCCCCTCTTTTAAAACAGAAAATTCCCGGCCACACACACCCACGGGGAACCTAGGACCCACAGCTGATGACAGGAAGCCCTGGCACAGGGCAGGGGATGTCCCTGGTCCTACAGGAAGCACGCTGGGGCCTCTTAGGTCAAGGCCTGGCCCACACCCCATCACGTGGGAATCACGGCCCAGGAAGCAATGGGAGCTGGCCAGCCAGGCACAGTGATAGGACCCTAAGCTGGCGTTCGGCTGGGGTGGCTCGGGAGGGACCGCGAGCCTCTGTCCACAGGCATTTGAGTCCGGAGGTGGGGGTGGAACAGGAGAAGAAAAACTACCTTGGGCGTCAGAAAGCTGGCCTCCCATCCTGAGGGCCGCCTTGCACTGTGGCCCAGCTGGGGTTCCCTCCCGCGCTGGGGTGACAGTGCTCACCCGAAGGTCTTCCCGGGGTAGCTGCGAGCATCACAGCGGTCAGGGTGCAGGAGCACTGCGAGCTGCGGAGGGTGGGGCCGGGCCGGGCGAGGACCCCTGCTGGCTGGGACGGGAGGAGATGCGGGAGCGGCCCGACAGCAGGCAAAGTCCAGAGGAGGGTCAAGGACCAGCCTGGAGGAGCCTGAGGGGAGGGCCCGGGATGAGCGCCGGGTCGGGGCGGCAAGGGCGGCCATCTCCCCTGAGAACCACCGGCCCTCTGCCCTGGCCCGTCCCCAGCGACCCGCGCCTGACTGCCCGGGGACCTCTGCCGAGGGGTCCCCAGCCGGTCCTGCGGCGGTGTGGGCTTTGGGCGGCGGGCTCAGGGAGAGGCTCCCGGCGGTGGCTGACCCGAAGCGGCTGAGGCCGCGGGGCCTGTGCTCCACTTCAGGGTCTGAGTGCGGCTGGAAGGAGGGCTCTCCTCCAAGTGCCACAGGGGAGCCCAGCCCCCTTCCCCGGCCTGGCCCCGGTGAGGGTTTAAGTGCAGCACAGAAGGCAGAGCACGGCTGTCCCCATGCCCCCTGCGGGGAGCTCAGAAAACTCCCGAGCCCCTGCCCCCCGACCAAGCCTGTTTCCTGAGCTCACACCCACCATCCCGGCCACCTGCTCGGGTCCCAGGCCGAGTGGGCGAGGAGTGTGGGGGCTCGCACTGTGTATGAGTTGCCCCGGGCACCTGCGGTCAGGACGCCGAGCCAGAGGCTGAGCAGGACCCGGGCTTCAGCCTCATGAGAAGTAGAGACTGGCCGGTCCCGCTGTGGGCCCCAGGCTCCCCTCCAGGGTTCCGGACTCTCGCAAGAACAAGGCCCCACGCGGACCAGAGCCACTGGACCCTCCTTCAAACCGCCACTGAAGTACTCCGCACCTACGTGATGCGGGGGCCGCACCTCTCTGCGGAAGGGCCTGCCTGCCCTGCCGCTCGCCTTCCGCTCAGCCACCGTTCTGTCCACCCACACGGCCCCCGGTGAGGTCCTGACCCTGACGGCCACCAGGGCCACTTCCCAGAAAATCGCTTCATCTCCCTTTCCAGCCCACAGTGGGCAGCGATCTTCCCCAAATGTGGATCATACGCCCACCCCTGGGGCTGATAGGGGCCCCGTCACTGTCACAACAAAGTTCAAACCCCTGCCAGACACGGTCTCCTGACCCTCTCACTTCTGGCAGCCAGGTCTGGTTTCAGGCTCTAGGACCCACTCTCTCCGGTGGGCAAGGAAGGCTGCAGGCACACTGACTCTTCCGGGATACAGTTGGAACCTTAGACAGCAGACAACCCCCGGCCAGAGGCGAGAGGCCAGGCCGGCCTGAACGAAGGGCCCAGCTGGACGACCACAGGGTGGGAAGACAGGAAGGGCGCTGGGGGCGGGAGCGGCAGGACCTGGAATCTACACGTGACCCCGTGAGAAAAGTATCAGGTACGGGGAAGGGGCTCATATCGGAGTCCCCCTTCCTCTCCATTGAGGCTGCGTGGCTTACAGAAATGACCTGAGGTCAGGACCAGCGCTGGCACCCAGCCCACCAGGCTCTGCCACAGAATCACCTCCTCAGTCAGACAGTGCTGGAGGGTGACAAGTGTCTGAGGGCCCTCCCTGCTCAGACACCATCCCAGAACTCAGGCCCAGAGAGGGCTGTGACTGCTCGTCTGTCTAGGGTCTCTGCCTCTCCATCTTCAGAGCCCTGCTCCACGTTGTTTTCCAATGTCAGCTGCCTCCATTACTCTCAACCCAGGTCTGGACCCAGGGGGCCCCGCCAGCTTCTCGCCCTCTCCTTCCCATCACTGCTGCGCAATCCCCCCAAAAGCCCCCGGCCATGCCGCCCACTCTCCACTCTTCAGCTCCTTCAGAGGCCACCCACCCTCAGGGGCTTCTTCGATCCCTCTCCACCTCCCCCAGGCTCCCAGCCCTCAGGCAGAACTAAGTTCCCTGTGACCTTAACAGGCTGCTGCCTGAGCCCCTCAGCACTGTGGCCCAGGGCCCGAACTGACCACCCAGTACGCGATGCCACGCCACGCCACGCCACGCCACACCCTGGGTGCAGACCTGAGCATCACAGCCCCAATCCAGGTTGACCGGCACACTGGGTGAGGAAGTCCCTCTTCTCTTTAGAACCCAATTTCCATGGCTGACCAAAGAAGGGGTGAACCACGGGATAGCTGTAGTCTCTTTAAACACTGGGAGGCAGCCACAGAAGGTGGTCATGATTTGAACCCAGACCGCCTAGGTGCCAGTCCTGGTACTACTCCTAGGATCCACGTGACCCCGGGCGCATCACCGGCCTCGTTATTTGCCATCTGTACGTGGGAAGTAACAGTACCTACCCCGTAGGGCTCAAGGGGTTATGAATGAGGTAATTTTAGCGTGACAGTATGCCTTGGTCTGCGTGGGACGGTCCCAGTGTATACCTGCTGCCCTGTCACAATTAATAGCGCCTCCTTTCACTCTCAAAAGTGTACTGGTTTGAACGTTAACTTATATAGCCCCCTGGCTAAGACAGGCAAAGTGCTCATAACGTGCCTGGACGAGTACTCAGCTATTCAGTTATTATTAAAATGCTAATTCGTGGCTGCTGACGAGGTTACACAGAGCCACACGCAACAAAGTGGCCGAGAACCAGACTCGCACACCGTACCAACGCCAGCTTCCCGGACTCGACACTGTTCTCTAGTGACGTACGACGTGACCGTTGGGGGCAACTGAGTGAAGGGTATGTGGGATCTTGCCTTACTATTTTTGCATTTCCTTAGGACTCTACAATTACTTCAAAATAAAAAGTTTCAAACTTCCAACCCTACTGTTTGGTCTCTGGCTACAGTTGAGTACAAACTTACAGACAAAATGAACAGATCCTAAAAACACTTCACGCAGGGATGAGCTCTCAGAGAGCTCCCAGAGGATACCTGCAAACTCAGAAACAGGTGAAAACGGCTCCTGTGAGCAAACAGCTGTGGCAGAGCCCAAGGCCCTTCCCGAGAAGCCAGGAGCCCTCAGGCTCACACAGTCCCCGCCTCTGCGTGTGGACCCAGGGCTGCTGGCTTCACATCAAGACCCCCTACAGACAGGGGTGCGGAACGGCAGTATCAGAAGAGCCACCTCCAGCCCAGAAGCCAGGCCACTCAGCACGGCGACAGACATTAACAAGCATTCTCTGGCCTTCAGAGGAGCGGCTGTCTCAGTCACTTAGTTTGTAACAAAAATTGCGAATTGTAGGGAAAAGAGGCCGGGCCAACTTAGGCTGTTCCTCTGAAGAGAGAAGGGATCGGGTGGGCCATCTCAGGAGATCTCCACTACGAAATGTTTTTGAACTCCTGGTGCTTGAAGAGGCACACTTGGTACCTGGGACGCTCACACTTGAGGAACATCTCTGCTTCTCGCAGGCCTCACCCTGCCTGGGCCGGCCGCAAACCTCATCGGAACCCTCCACACAGGCTGCCCAGGCTCAGAGGCCAGCCCGCCAGAGCACGGGGTCCTGCCGTGCCCCTGGCTGCATCCTTGGGCAAGTTTCCTATCCTCTCCGTGCCTCGGTTCCTTAGTCTGTAAGGATGCAACACGCTAGTGCGTGACAAGTGCTCGTCACGGTGCCTGGCATGCAGTAAGCCCCCAGGACGTGCGGCTCTCACCGTCACCATCACCACTGAATGCAGAAGAAGCCAAGACTTCCTATTCCTGGCTCCCACCTCTGATTTTGGCTGGAGCCACTATTACCCTTGATGCCAAATCTTAAGCTTTGTGAAAACGCGGCCCTGAGTGTCACCAGGAATGCCGGTGGTGGGCGGGCAGTGCGGTTTCCTACCCATGTTTATATGTGCATTTAAACAGGCTCAGAAGGATATTAAACAGAACATGAAACGCACTCAGGTAAACCCGTGACGCCCCTGCTGAGAGAATGCCAGCCTGGCATCCGCTCTGCACGGGCCTCAGCCTTGCAGGGACACGGATGCTCAGCTGCCCCGTGGCCAGTTCCAGTGCCTCCAACGTGGGAAAGGAGGCAGCACGGCAGGGCTTCGGCGTGCAGTCAGCTGTGCGATGGCCTCTCAGAGCCTCTGGGCCCCTACCGCTTGGTCCAGAGCCTGGGCAGACCACAGCGTCCACTAGCACGTGCTGACCAGGAACCTACCTGCACAACCCGAGGATGTGGATGGAGCATCCGGGCCCAGGGAGCCGCCAAGAACTGAGCGTCACTCTCCCTCCTCCCTCAGGCCTTTGCCATGGGCCCCATGTCAGCACAGGACACAGAGGGGTGGGGAACACGGTCCCCGCCCACAGGGAACTCCCAGGCTGCAGGGACGCAGGCGGCAGGTAGAAAACTGCCTTCGGTGGCCAGCAACGGTGGGGGGTGGGAGACAGGCAGCCCTCTGAGCACAGACGAGGCAGAGCCTGACAGTGATTCCTGGGCCGGCTCAGGACAGGCTGTGCAGTGACTGGGCGCTCTCACCAGGGCTGAGTGGGGCACCAGTCAGTAGACAGGGTGGCCCGGGGAGCAGCAGGGGCAGACAGAGGCCCAATGTCCTCTTTATGTCTGGGTTCCCGACTGCCCGTGCCTAGCAGGGGCCTGGCGCGCTGCTCAAACCTCCACAGGGAGGACAGGGCTGGACGCTCCTGGAGGGCAGGGGCTGGTCTGACCTCTGCAGCCCTGGGCGAGTCAAGCAGCGAGCGAGCTAGTGCTGGATGCACGGCTGTCTTGATGGGCATGTCCTGCCCTGAGCACAGACAAAGCCAGGTGCGAGGGCCACCGGCTCACCCCTCGGAAGGGAGTTCCTTGAGGAGGAGGCCTGACTCCTGATCGCCTCTTCACCCTCGGCTGACGCTCAGGCTTCAGCCAGCAGCCAGCACGCAGCAGAGCCTCGCTCAGTGTGCACCCAGGCCCCGACTCTGCTGCTGGCTCGGGAAACTGGCCCAGAGAGGGTGAGGCCCTGCCCTCTCGGGGCCTGTTTCCTCATCTGTGATAAATAACGATAATAAGAGCCCACATTTATTGAGACTTTCTTTTCAGTATCTTTTTAACTCTGTGAAGTAGGGACTTGGACTATCCCCATTGTACAGACCAGGCACAGAGAGGTTAATTGACTTGCTCAAGGTCACACAGATGACAGGTGCTGGAGCTGGGATTCCAGCCTAGGCGGTGGGGCCCTGGAACCTGTGCTCCTAGTCATGCCATAACACAGAGATGACAGGTCCCCTCTGTGCCAGAGGGCCCTCGGGGATGAACTTTGACAGGTACAGGCCCTTAAACACCCTTGCCAGCCTGTCCTGCTGCCTACAGCTGCGGGGACGATGTGACACTTCCTCTCACTCTGGGGCCTTCCAACACCACCACAGATTGGACCACTGCGGGCACCTGGTGAGGCTTCAGAGCCCGGCCATGCAGGACAGCTTCCTGCGTTGGGGAGAGGGCACACATGTCTCAAACCCGCTACCATCGGCAACAGTGGTGGCCCAGGATCAGTGCCGGTGAGAGAGCAATCCTCCACCAGGCCGGCCAGGAGACCATTCTCATTACTGTCTCTGCAGTTCAGACGACCACGCTGGAGCCGCTAGGTCCCTCCCTCCAGAGTGGTTTTCTCAGCTATCATAAGGTAACTCCTAGGATCCTGATTTAGCATTTCATCCCCTTTCTGGATGCAAAGCTTCACAGGGATCATGCCTGCTTTTGACCACATGGGGATCCTGGGGACCAGCCAGCACCCACCACATGAATGAATGGGAGAGTGACCTGCCATCGCACAGCTCGTCAGAGCTTTTGGAGCTCCTTCGTCTCCCTAAATCAATTTTGCTCAGACTGAAAGAAAGGATTCGTCCCTGGAAGGAAAGGGAAAAGTTCATCCAGGAGTCAACACCTTCTTGGAGCATAGATATGACATAAGTCTTTTTAAAAAAAGAGCAGGCACGGGAGAGGGAGGGAGCTCGAACGTGCTAGCTCCTTGGTGGCCCGTCTACTCTGGGACCCCGGAGGCCCCCTGGGAGCATGACTACAGTGGGGAGGCGGAGGCTGGGAGTGGCCTGGCCCGGCTTCCCCCAGGCCGTGGGGTGGAAGAGGGACTTAACGGCTTGCTGGACCAGAGGCTGAGTGGGAAGTGAGTGCGGGCTGTGATGGAGCCAGAACCGGCTCAAAGAAGTGCTGAGCAGAGACAGACAGGCCACGGCTCTCCACAGCTGTGGGTCCCCTCCCACCCAGAGCTGGGAGAGAGGAACAGTCTGTGTCCCCAAATCAAGCATGAGTTCTAAAGGCCTAAAGAAGCTGTCTATGTGAGTTGCCGCTCCTAGGGCGGGCACTGCACTTGACCCCTTCAAAGCATTTCCCCTAACGGAGCCCTCACTCGCCTGGGAGGGATTGCTGGTCCCGATTTATAGACGAGGGGACCCAGCGAGGCAGGAGTAACTGCAGAGGCCACGTGACCAGTGGAGGTGAGAATGGCTGAGAACCTAAAACCCGCAACCCCAGCCTGGCCAGATCCACACGCCTCCGGCCAGGGTTTGTGTCATCGCCTGGGAGGTGGGGCCGCTCAGAAGGGCTGAGCCCCGTGGCCTTGTTTCTCGGCCGGGAGCCTGGAGCAGACCCTGCCCACGTGTCTGGCCCCCTCTAATCAAACCCAGCTCAGGGGAGGCTCCAAGGGGCTGACAGGCATTAGGAAGAGTCAGGTGACATGAGGAATCTGATCTGGGGAACAGAGGCCACTTAGGTACAAAACAAGCTGGGTCTCAGCACCTTGAACATGCTCTTTTGAGCTCTAACAATCGTCACTGAAGGTAACACACAATCACGATGAGCAACTGTCCTGACAACCAACAGAGGCTCAGGAGGGAGCAGCGTGGCCAGTCCCCCAGGCCCGTCCCCGCCCACAGGCACTACCGAGCGGCTGGCCAACGTCCTGCGCACTTGTCCTGTCCTCTTGGGACCTTCCACAGAGCCTTCGGGAACCCTGGAAATGCTGCCGCTTGTCCTTCGGCGGGTATCCAAGAAGTTGTCTCCTGTTTTTTAGATTGATTCATTGCCCAGATGAACTGACAACTAACATTGTCAGTTAATGTAGATTGGGGTTAGTCCCCCAAATCTGTATTCTGGTTACATCTAGGTTCCTGGCTTCACCTATAAATCCAAATCTGGCCACCCAGGCCTTTGGGTGGGGTGAGGCACGTAGACTCCAGGCTCCACTGCACGATTAATTTGAGGCCCAGCCCCCGAAGCATCTGGTTTCCCTAGAAGTCCCCCGCCCTTCCCCTCCAGCATCATTTCCCCGCCTCTGCTTACCCAGCTTCCCATGGCTGCTCCCTGCACGAAATCCAAACTCCCGCCCACATTCCACCAGCCTCATGGTCTGGCCCCTGCCAAGCTCCCCTCATCCTGGGATCACTGTGCCCACCATCCCGCCCTTCATTCTGCGTTTCCCGGGAGTCTGGTCCATTCCCACCTCGGGGCCTTTACACACACCCCACCTGGCCTCACAGTTGCTCTCCCTTCTTGTTCCATTTCAGCTCACACGTGGCTTCCTCAAAGAGGCCTTCAGCGCCTGCCTATTTCCGTCTGTTCCTCCCCCCTGGTTTCTTTCCTTACCGGCCTCATCATGTCACAGCCAGCGACCTGGGCTGGAATCCTGACTGCCGTGTCCCTAAGGTATGACCTCGGGCAGGTCCCCTAACTTGACTGGGCAGGGTCCTCACCTGTTGCAGGGTCATAACACCCTGGCCTCGCCAGGCTGCTGTGAGGGCCCAGCTCAGAGTAAGCGTGTGACCTCACAGCAGCCACTGTTGCTGTCCCCCCCATCATCGTGCCCCCCACCGCCGGCCGATGCTGAGGTTTGCTTTGTAACGTCCTTAGAACAACCCATGCTCACAGGCCAAACCAGGACCTGGTTCCAAACCGGCCACTGTCTTGCATCATGCTCTTTTCCCCCTTCCCGTTCACCCTCTTTTCAACGGGGGGCACGGCTGCACCTGGAGCCCCGCTCGCGGGAAAGCTGCTCTTCAAAGGAACAGGGCACACACAGCCCGGCTGACGGGGGCTCCGGCCGTCCCGGCGTCGGGGACGTTACAGCTGGCTCAGAGCAGCCGCCGCCCGGTAAGCCCCTCTCCCCGATGAGAGCAGGACTCCTGTCCCACCCCCAACACTCACACTCTTCCTCATAAATCTGCTTTTTATAAAACTCAGTGTGGAGCCAGGGTCCTCGCTTTGGGCAGCTCGACTCCACAGCCCCACAGCTGGGAGGCCTTCTACAGTGCCGTGGACGTCTGGACAACGCGCCTGGAACAGGTGCCCAGGGACCTCGGAGCTCGGCCTTTCCGTCCTTCTGGGGACCCGGCAGGGATGGGGATTATCGGGCTGTCTTGCCTTTGAGGAAACCGCCTAAACAAACACTAAGAGCTCTAAGGAGTCCGGTAGACTGGTTCTGCTTAATTACCCTGGGATTTGTACTTCTTAAATGTTTTTTGCTTTTCTATCTCAGGAACTGTTTTCAAATAAGGATCATGCCCAGGGCGCCCAAGTCTCCCCTCACAGCCTCTGTGAGCTTTAGCGCACGCCAGCACTTTACTCCCAGGATCTGGTCCTATCCTCCAAAGACCCTGCCGGGTCCCCCGTTTTGCAGATGAGGAAGTTGAGGTTCGGAGCTGCAGAGCCGCCTGAGGGAGGGCTCCCAGCTAGGGAGTGGCGGAGCTGGATTCACACCCTGTCGGACCCGGAGCCCAGCGCCCGCCCTTTTTATTCGCTGCCTCTCAGTGTGAACCGTGCCACAGACCAGAGATGAGGAGGCCCTACAGGGCCCCTCCAGCACCTCCTCCTTGTCTAGGGTCAGCGAACGGCGAGGGGCTGAGGCTGGAACCATGGGGCTGCCTGGTCCTCCTTCCGCATCTACTCTCTTGAAGGCACAGCACAGCCAGGCCGCAGGAGGGCACAGCCGCTCTGCTGTAGCACACAGCCCGCCTGGAGATTCTGGGCCTTGCCATTATCTTAACCAGGATGTGCCTCCACGCCTTCCAGAATGCTGCTCCCTCTGCCTGGAAGCCATGTGGGTCCTGGCTTCTGGCCGGCTGTCCCATTGCACAGCCCTGCTGCTTTGGGCCCAAACTGACCACCACTGCCCTGACACCGAGGGCCTTCATTTGCTGGGCTCAGCTGGAGGCCGGGCTCTGTCCCAGCCTGGGGCTGTCCCCAGGCTCCCCAGGCACTCCAGTTGGCTGGAGTCTTCCTCCTCTGACCCTCTGCACTGCCCCGAGCTGGCCTGCCATCCCACCCGGCCTAGCAGCCGGCTCCTGACCCCAAAGGCCCTCTGCTGGCTGGTGACCCAGTGAACACGCAAGAGACTGAGAAACGAGCCCTCGGCCCGGTCAGACCTCGAGCCCCGCTCAGGGAAAGGGGACCGTCGGGAATGGGGCCCCACTCTTCCTAGCCACATCCAGCCCCCAGCCCAGAACGGAAAATAGCTTCTCCGGACACATCTTCCCAACTGCGGCCCCATCTCGTCCCCACATAAGAACACCAGAAACACCGACAGCCCTGCTGTAGGGGCAGAGGGCGGGAGCTGGGAGGTGTCCCTGCAGAACCGACACCAGAAGCACACAACAGCCATTCAGGCCAGCACCAGAGTTCCCTGCCTTGACCCTGAGGCCCCCAGGATCAAGATGCAGAGAGGGGGTTCCCAGAGGCCACTTGTTTCCACAGGGGAGGGGGCGTGACTGGGCAGCGCGAGCCAGTACTCACCATTGGAGCGGTGGATGCAGGTGTGCTGGTTGTCGCTGAGGAAAAAGCCGCTGTGGCACTGACACTCGTAGCTGCCCATGGCATTGACACAGATCTGCTGGCAGCCGCCGTTGTTGTCCTGACACTCGTCCACATCTGTGAGAAAAGGAAGAGAAGGGGACAAGAGAGATCACACCTGGAGCTACAAGTGAGGCGTGGTCACCTGGAAGGACATGGATGCCATCAGTTCTCCTGGCTGCAGAGCGATACCACAGAGGTACCGCTCGGTGGTACCGCACGGTGGTGCCCTCCAGCAGTACTTCATGGCGTTACTCCACAGAGGTAGACACTTACAAAGGCTGCGATGCTAGCTGGCCCTGGCTTTCCTGTGTGGCCAGCACTACTCTAAGTGTCTTACCTGCATGAACACCTTTAATTTTCACAGAAACCCTGTACATCAGATCTAGGTCTGGGTCTATTTTACAGATGAGTAAACTGAGGTACAGAGAGGCCAAGTTACTTATCCAAGGTCCCACAGAGGCAGGAATCAAGCCTGGTGGTCCGCCTCCCAAACCTGGGCTCTCACTGATGTCACCTAACCCTCCCTCTCCAGAAAGACCTGCAACTAACACCATCTACCCCCGGCTCAAAGAGCCTGGCAAACCAAATCCCACCGTCCCCTTTCTTCAGTCACACCTCAGATTTGCAGCCAGCAGTACAGACCTTGCAGCAAGGGAGAGGCTGGAGGCCAGGGCAGCCTGCTTTCTGCCTCGAGAACTGATTTCAAAAGCCCCGAGAAGGGGAGGTTTTTAAAAGGCCCTGACCTCTGGCTGCCAAGACTGCTACGGAAAGCTGCCGAGCGGTCTTTCCCACTCTCCGGGAGAGACAGACCTCAGGGCCGACACTCGTTTTTGACCAGAGGCTGCTGGCACAAAGGGTGCTATTGGCTGAAAGGACTCTTTATGAAGCTCTGGTCTTGAACAGAACAGCGTGTTTCAATTACCCAAGTCATAACCCCCTACACTGTCAGCTTGTTTAATGAAAGAACGGCTTCTTAAACCTTAATGTGCCGTGTCTGTATTGTCATTTTAACAGGCAAATATATGAAACCACAAAGGCAACGTGAGCTACTGGCTGCTTTGAGCCAATCCCACGACCCCCGACACATGGGCGTGCACACACACACACACTCACTAGCTTTGGCACTGAACTTTTTAAACAGTTCTTTTTTTTTTTTTTTTTGGCGGTACGCGGGCCTCTCACCGTTGTGGCCTCTCCCGCCGCAGAGCACAGGCTCCGGACGCGCAGGCTCAGCAGCCATGGCCCACGGGCCCAGCCGCTCCGCGGCACGTGGGATCTTCCCGGACCGGGGCACGAACCCGCGTCCCCTGCGTCGGCAGGAGGACTCTCAACCACTGCGCCACCAGGGAAGCCCCCTAAACAGTTCTTTTTAACACAGCCGTCTTTTAGTACTGGCACCAAAAGGATGTGAAAAGGTACAGACTCAGGCAGACTGACCTGCACTGAACCCGGGGAGGACTCAGTGCTGGTGCTATGTCAGCTGGGTCCTACTTTGGCTCAGGGACAACAGACCACTTCCCCACCCATGAGACCACACTGCTGCCTTTGAGGCTGACGGCGAGGCAGGTCATTATTCTTCCGCAAGCTCAAATGTCAGCCCTGTGGCAGCCAGGACGGAGGGAGAGCTCTGAACTATAAAAGCCACCAACAATTAGAGCTAAAACGGTAAAGGTGGCTCTTGTTCAGAGACTGACAGGGGGTTCCGGGGGAAGCTGGGAAGGATAGAGAGGGATTTTTCGGAAGACCTTTCTACACTCAACGAGTCTTACTGATGGTTCCCTAAAGGCCCAGTGCCAGGGTCACCTTTGCTGGGGGCACCTCCCCTCCACACCCCAGCGGTGTCCGCCCCCGCCTGCACCAGACCATGAACAGCTCTGAGCCAGGCACTGTGTCCTGTTCATAACATAAAGCTAACCTTCCTGGAGAGCTCGTCGTGTGTCAGGCACAGGGCCTCACTCCACCCACACGCTCAGTCCTTGCGGCAACACTGAGTGATAGGCTGTGTAACCGGCTCCATTTTACAGATGAGGACACTGAGGCACCGAGAGCTGAAGTAACCTGGGCAAAGCCACAGAGCTGCTTGGAGCAGAGGCAGGACTCAAACCTGCTGTCCAGCTCCTGAGCACGCGCCTTTGGAGGCCCTGCTAAGCTGGCCACACCAGCAAGTGCGTTCAGACTAAGGTGAGGAAGAACTGGCTGCTCTTGAAACGAACTCAAGCTGGGTGTCACCCTGAAAGTATCTGCAAACACGAAGCTGGGGCCAGCCTGCATGAGTAACTAAGGAGAGTCCCAGCATACCGGCTCAGCCCCATTTCTGTCCCAATAACACCTGCCAGAGGCTCCGATGCCCACGTGCCGGCACACGCGTAACGATAAGGTTTGAACACGGGGAGCCGCTCCTGGGACGCAGTGCAGGCTGAGTCACGCTCTTTGAGGTTCTTCCCATGGCTCTCAGATTCTTTGCTCTGTACCTCGGCTTCCCCAGCCCTCGCAAAGGTTCAACTGGTAAAACAAGCAACAGATACAGGCCCTCAAACGCTGAATTCATAGTGTGGAAACACTACTTCCACCCCATCATCAGTGAACCCCCCGGTTCCCCCCATCTGGCCTGGCCCACCCTGTCACCCCACTGGAAGCTAGGAACCAAAGGGCACTGACGTCACACACCTACAAAGCCTCAGTGAGCTGGCAGGGTGGCTGGGCCTTGCCACTGTTTACACTAGCGGGGAACAATGACTCCAACGCAGACGAATAATTTGAAACAAATGAGAAGCCATGTAAACATTCTCCCCCTCCCCACCCCACACCCTCGCTCCCAAACGATAAAGCCCTAAGATTAAGCAGGAGGGAAGAGGGGGCTGCCCGCGCCGCACCCTTTTTCCACTGTGGCCCAAACACAGGCCTCCCCCAAGTTGGGCAGGAAATCAGTCTCAGAATTCTTTTGGGTAGCCTGCAGTCATCACCACCTTCTCTAGAGACTGGCTGAGGACTGGCCTCATACCCCTCACACCCCTGTGTCCCCAGCCCTCCAAATGGGACCCACGGTGAGGTCTGAATGGTACCAACGGAAGCAGTTGGGTCCTTGAGATGCCTGCCCGCCGGCCTAGGACAGACTGGGTTCCCCTGGAGGCCCGGAGCAGGCCCGGCAGGCACTGTGGGAAACAATTAGCTCCTTGGCAAGCACAGCGCACACTGCTCCTCGGTCCCCACGGACTTGGCACATTCTGTTATACGAGGTGCCCCGTGGCAAGGAGACAGCCTACATCTGGGAGTCGGGCAACCTGAGTTCCGCCCCCGGCCTCTTGGCCCGCCGAGGGTATGCCCAGGCCTCGTCCACAGGAAGGACCCAGACTGTGTCCTCCAGGAAGCCCTCCTGGAGTGCTTGAGATACGCGCGGTCCTCTTCCTTCTCTCCTGGGGAACTGACTGCTCCATGCTCTGCTGGGCCCCTATGCGGGAGCCCCCCACCTCCTACATGAGTATTCACGTTGACTGGTGGGGCTGGCAGCCTCGTCATCATAAATAATAGCCCTCACTGCTGGCCAGGGCCCGGCTGGGGAGCTCAGGCACTGTCTTCATACATCTGCACAACAGCCCCACACAGGGGGCGTTATTCTTATCAAGCCGATTCTCACATGAGAAGCTGAGAGGGGAAGAGACTTGCCAGTGCTCTAGAACTGGTGGAGGGGGATAGGAAGCCCGGGGAGACTGGATCCAAAGCCCTTACTCTACTCTTCCGTGACGTGGCTTCTCTGAGTGAGGATCCTTCGAGCCCAATCGTAGAGGCGAGTGTAAGCTCCCCGGGCATCTGTTCTTACAATCGTCCCCCGGCCCACGTGCTCACGTCTCTAAAACCCAGGGCAAGAGCTCCCTCCTCTCCGAAGTCTTCCTGGTGCCGGGCAGAATTTGCTGACCCCTGGCTCCCAGACCAAGCAGACCCTTGTTCACAACCTTCTTCCTCTGCCCCGGACCTCGGGCTTGGCCATCCTGTCTCTGCTCTGGGCTGTTGTCAGCCCAGAGTCTCCTGCACATCCCTGCACCCAGCAGAGGGTCGGGCTGAGTGGGTGCTCAGGAGTGAGCAGGACACACTGAAGGGCACACGAGTGCTGCACACACCAGTTACAGGGAGCTCTACCGCACAAGGCCAGTCCCCTGGAGCAGGGCGCCGTGGCGGTTCCTTCTGGGCGGGCCGAGGGGCTCATTCAGAGCTCTGCATAGCCTGCCCACTTCTCTGCCCGCCCCACCGACGCCCGCTGTTCTCTGAAACCACCCCCGTCAATCACACGTGCCTTCACGCGCACATGTGCACCTCTCCCTGGGACGCCCTCTCCCTCCTGGTCCAGACAGAAGTTCTTCTTGCCTTTGAAATCCACCGGAAGCACATTTGCTCATTCCCTCCGCAGACACTGAGTACCTGCTATGTGCTCCACTCCCCGAAGTGAATACCACTGGTTAAGCCCCTGCTCAGCGAGCCGCCGGCGGCGTGAGGGACCCAAGCGTGGAGGCGGAGGCTTTGTGGAGGAAGTGATGGGAGCCGAGGCTGGAGAACAAGAAGTGAGAGATGCGGAAGCAAAGTCTCGTGGAAGGTGCAGAGCGGGGCACAGGTGGGGAAGGGCCGCAGCTGCTTGGGCAGGAGAGGAGTTCTGGAAGCTTTGTGGCCTGCACATCCCTCCTCAAGAAGATTCCCCCAGGGCGCTCGCAAAGCCAGCCCTGTCTGGGTCCTCCTGGCCCCCTCCCACCAGTCCTGCTGGCAGAGGGGACAGTCCCTGGGGAAGACAACAAGCCAGAGTGTCACCAACCACCAAGGCCTCGGGTGGAGGCCGAGCCTGTTTCTGATCCACAATCCACGCTCCCTGAGCGAGCTCTGGGTGGGACGGGATGGGTGAGCGCTCCACCGCTGAATCCTGCTGGCAGCTCGTGGTCCTTCGTCATTATTTATGACCACAGCTGAACATTCCCAAAAGGCAGGGAGCTCCTCGGCACAGGGACTTGGCTACAAAGCAGAGAGGAGGCCCCGTGGGTTCTGGGGCAGACTCTAGGAGGCTCCTCTCGGGAAACCCTTTGAACGGGCAGCAGAAGAGATAGACAGAGTGTGGAGAAAGGACCCCAAAGGCTCCAGTGCTGTGAGGGTCTGGCACAGAGCTCATCGTGGGCTGCCTGGTCCAGCCAGGTCACCCTCTGGGAAGGTCCCGGCCTGCAGCCTCCCCGGGATAACGTTCTCCCTCCCACGTCTCCCACAGACCTGTCTTCAGCTGCGTCTGGGACTGCTGGAGCCCCCGCCCTTCTGGGTCGGGGTGCTGGTGGCAGGCCAGGGTGCTGGCAGGGGGAGGAAGCTGAACGGCAGCCAGTCGCTGCCTTGGGGGCCCCAGCTGGTGGCGCTGGGGACACCCTCTGCAATAGATCGTCCCATGTCGTCTGGGGTGAAGACATATGGCCTGGGCTCCTGGGAGGTTGCTCCCCAGCCCGAGGCCCCACGCCGGGTGCACAGTGAGGACACGGAAGGTGGGAGAGAGGGAGGGAGGGGGACAAGGGCGCCCAGGAGGGCCAAAGAGGGGCCTCGCTCTGGCTCTGCCCGCCCCCCTCCCAGCCACCCTGGCCTGAGAAGCCCCCTCCCTCCGGGTGCTTGCCCCACGCCCAAGCAGTCACCAAGCCTGGTGACTCTCCCTCTCCGCCTTGCCCGTCTGTCCTGCCTCTACTCCCAGGGCACAGCTTTGCCTTGGGCCTCAGCTTCTCCCTACAGGCGTCCACACGCTCCTGGATCGCCCGGCCTCTCGTCTCTCCCTTGCAATCCCAGGGCCCACTGGGACGACTCTAGTCGGAACAAGACACAGCACCCCGGCACCAAAGATCAAGTCCAAACAAGGGGTCTGGGGTCAGGTGCCCCCGCCTCACTCTGCCCTGCAAGAGCATAGGTCCGGGCACCGGGGTCGGGAGAGACGGACCTCAGCTGTGGTTTCTGCCCACTTCTGTTCAGTGCCCACCACTCACAGGGAGAAGGCCGCCTCCACTCCCGCCAGCTGCTGAAGGGTCCTATCTGGGATGGGCCCGTGTGTGGGACGGACGCGGCTGTTTTCCAGCAAGAAGGCATCCCAGAGCCGGCACCGACGGGCCGCGGGTCGGCCTGCTTCTGAAAGGCCTCTGCAGGCAGGCCTGT
Organism: Phocoena sinus; assembly: GCF_008692025.1. Taxonomy (NCBI): domain Eukaryota; kingdom Metazoa; phylum Chordata; class Mammalia; order Artiodactyla; family Phocoenidae; genus Phocoena; species Phocoena sinus. The sequence goes on along the minus strand of NC_045772.1, from coordinate 6,027,036 downwards.
GGTTTGCCCAGGAGGTCTGCTTCTTGGCCCAAGGTGCCGGTGTTTGTTTTTATTAATAGCTGACTGTCTGTCCTATTTTGGACGCAGAATCCAGGTTCGCAGCTATTCATAATAACTAAAAATTAAGTCTGGATACAGCTTTGGCTGCTTTGTGCTTCCCACGAACGCCTCACAATTTGAAACAGAGACTCTATGTTCTGCCTGAACCCCACCCATGTTCTCCTGGCTGCCAAGAGCCTACTGTGTGTCAGGCCCTGTGCCCGGCCCCAGCACCCCAGCTCCCAGCACGGGTCCGGGAACAGAGGCAGAGGCACTGGCCCATCTCAGAAACCAAACTCAACCTCGAGCCCTGAGAACGCCCTCCTGGTCCCCGAGGGCTGAGGCCCCAGCCCTCCCCCTTCTGAGGCTCCTTTCAGAAGGGAGGCTTAGGCAGAAAGTCCTCTTGGCTATCGAGCGGCTCTTGCAAAATTGCATTTGATGGGTTAAGTGTAAATAAATGAGAACCAGATGGATTAGATTCCGGGTAAAATACACATGGGTCTCAGAGCTTTGGGGCCTGGGTTCTCCCAGATCCGGGACGCTCCCCGAGCTGTCAGAGGTGCTGGCACGGCAGGCGGGAGGTGTGACTTGAGTCTCCTGGGACCCGCCTACCTCCTGGTCCAGGCATCAGCTGGCGCCTTCTCTGGGGCTCCTGGCCCCCCAGCAGGTCGGCTGTGTGTGGGAGACACAGGGTCTCCCGTCGTAGCCCTGCTCTGACGCCGAGCCCCTTGGGCTGGGCCTGAGTCCCAGCTCGGCGCTGGGAGATGAGGCACGTGACTGGTGGGGTCAGCTTTCCAGACCAGCAAGCCCACTGCTCACACCCAGACCCAAGGAGCCAGCCCAGGGCGGGCCAGAGCTCTGCTGAGGCTGCTGTGCTGGCCTTCGGGGTCTGGTCACTGCATCCCTCATCTGGGCCTCACCTTCAATCCCAGCTGCTGCCTGCGGTCTCCCAGTGATGGCCGAGCAGCAAGGAACATCTAAGGACCAGGAGTTTGCTGCCGAACTCCAGCTGACGGCCGCTCCACCTTATAATAACCTACGTGGTGTCCCCCTGTGACCACTACCTACGGCTCCTGGCTCTTGGCCCCCAGGTCACGCCAGCTGGGGTACAAGATTCAGTAAGTTACTTGCTGTGTGGCCTTCGGCACGGTGCTTAACCATTCTGGGCCCTGGTTTCCTTCTCTATAAAACAGGGATAACAGTAACTGGAGTTGTTTTGGGAATTAAGAAAATAACGGAGGTAAAGCACTTAGCACAGTGTCTGGCGCACGCAGGCCACCGACACATGTTAACAACTGTTGAACAAAGCCAGCACAAGTGAGTGCTCCAGGGGTCACAGGCGGGAACACCCTCTGGGGGATGGCAAAGTCCCCCCCAAGTTGGAAAACCGACAACAAAGCGCATCCGAAGGGAGCGCTCAGTCTTTTTTTTTTTTTGAATTGAATCGAATCGATTTATTTATACGGCAGGGTCAGTCTTGCCTCGGCCTTCCGGCCTCCCAGCAGAGCAGCCTCAGCTCCCGGAGTTTCTCCCTCCTGACGTAGGCTCTGGCCTGCTCACCGCCGGAGTCGCCCTTCTTGGGGGAACACGCCTGCCAGCTGCTTAACGGTGGAGAGATGGCGATTCAAATCTTCTGCCCACTTTTAAACTGGGTTGTTTGCCTTTTCACTGCTGAGTTGTAAGAGTTCTACATAAGATATATAATTCTCGATACTAGACCCTTGTGGGATCACTTTTTCTGATTTCACGCACAATCCCTCCTTTAAAGGAGCCTTGGGTGGCCCCAGGCCCCAGGAGGTCAGTGCACCTATGGGGGCCACATCCATAAGGCCTGGGCTCCTCTTGGGCTCCGTTCCTGGAAGATGTCACCCCGTCCCATGGCTTTTCCGGCCACTTAACGTGCCAACACTGCCCAAACCTCTAGGCCTGCCTGCTCCACCATCCTCCAGGCTCAGAGATCGGCGCCTGTACTTGGTTGTCCAACAGGCAGGACAAACCGAACACGGCCCATGGCGAACTCCTAACTCCACTTCCCACAACAGAAAACAGAGCAGAACAAAGCACAGCCCGGTCCCACCCTCAGCCTTCTGCATCTCAGCAAGTGGCAGCCCAACCCACAGCTGCTTCAGCCAAAACACCTGCTAGTCACCGGGTACGTCCACGCACGGGTGTCTGCTTTGTGATTGTTTCTCTGTCTCCCCGGAGAATACAGAGTCTTTGAGAACAGGGACATCTTGAGTGTGGCTGTATCTCAGGGTTTTAAACAGCGCACGGGGCACATGATCCGTGTTTGCGGACCGAGTGACTGACTGAGAACTGGCTGGGAGAGGCAGCTCTGGCCCCGAGGCCCTGGCTGCCGGCCCGTCCCATCAGGGATGGGCTGTGTGGCCCTGGAGGGGCTGCCCAGTGAGGCAGCTCTAGATGAGTGACGGGACTGAGTGCCGGCTGGTGGGTCCTCGGGGCGTAGAGCGAGGGCTGGTGGGAGAAGAGCTGTGCTCACATGCCTGCCTGCCTCAGCCTCGCCCAGCAGTGAGCCCCATCGTGGCGGTGGGCACAGCCCCGCCTGTGGGCAGCTCGTGGCGGGATCAGGATGGAGCGGGAACAGGTGCCCTCAAACACTGCCAGCCCGTGAGCTTTGGGGCTCAGTGAGCGAACGGAGCCACGTGGGGCTCCTGGTAAGTCAGCACAGCCCAAAGTGTCTTCCTGCTTTGTGGGTGCTTTCGCCAGTATGAGGACCAAAGTCTTCAGCTGAAGAAAAGCCATTCTGACCGGTAGTGCTTCAGGAGCGGGTGGAGGGGGCGGGGGTTTGGAGACAGTGGAAAGCCCTGCCGAATGACACTTCATTGCCCTTCGTCTATGGCAAGACCAGCTCCTCCTCTAATCTCTCTAGCGTGGGCAGGAGACGAGGCTGCAGGAGACGGAAGGGAACCCCCGGTTCCTGGAGCCCCTGCTCTGTGCAGCCCCTCTCATTACAGTGTCCCATTCGGCCTCAGCCCGGGGCAGGAGCAGCAGGAGCGCCAAGCGGTGAGCGGCCTGGCCTCGGTCACCAGCGTGTGGGTGACGGAGCCAGCATGGGAACTGGACGCTTTTGTCCGCCCGCCCTCGGGCCTCTGACGGCACAGCTGTAAACACGATCCGGGTTGGACATCTATGGGAGGCACTGGAGTTTTTAAAAATTTCTTTTGATGGGGATAAGAATGTAGGACTGGAAAGAGGGAAGGGGACAAAAGCCAACCAACCAACCAAGCCCTGGAACCAAAGCAAGACGCTCTAAGAAAAGAAGGGGAAATGCTCTGACAGGATTCTTAGAGAACATCCTCAGAAATGAAACAGGCCCAGCTGGCTGTGATGACCTCCACGGGCCTGTGGATGGGGCAGGCAGAGGGTACGTCTTTCCCATTGCCTTGGGAAAAATGCCACAGAATCAAGATGGGCCCAGGAGCTCCCCATGCCGCCCCGATGCACACAGGTCCTCTGGCTGGTCCATCACGCCTGACTCTGGCCAGGTCAAATGCCTTGCTTCCAGCACAAATTTCTCACCACTGGTTCTGCCTGGAATTCTGCATACCTTCAAGCATCACATCTTCCCAATGAAACTCAGCATTTCCTTCCACCTTCCAAAGCTGCTGAATATAAAATGCGAGCCTTTCCACTTATCAGGCTACTGTGGGTGCTTCCTGGAGGCCCGTTCCCGTCCTCCTTCCCACCAGCGGCCTCCACTAGTGGCTCTGGGAGCTCTCTGTAAGTGGCAGGGCTCAGCCTGCCATGGCTCCTTCACGTGGCTGTCTGCGAGCCGGCCTGTTCCTTCCCACGCTCAGCAGTCCCTCATTGCCAGGCACTGGGTGGGTCATGCAGCCACAGCAAGACTGCGACATGGTTTTACGCCAATAGGGTTGACACGTTCAAGAAAGTAGCAGGCAGAGGGGCTGGAAGAGGGCAGAGGTGGAGGCTGATGTGGGCACCAGGGAGCTTCGTGGAAAAGGCAGCACCGGGCTTGGCTGAAGCCCCGGAAGGACCGTGTGCCTCCCCATGGCTAGCCCCACCCTACCCCGCCCCTTTCCAGCCCAGGTTGTGGCATGACCTTTCCATAGCATTCCTGCCCTCGAGAACTTAGCATGGGTCCCTATCACTTGTCCAATAAGACTTTTATTATTCCAAAGTTTGAATTTACAAGGAATTTTGAAAAACAGCGGAAAACAAAAGATCAACAAATTTACACTCTAGCTACAACCCCAATCATGAACATATTGTGTTTCGGCCCTTTTTCACAACCTGAGTTTCTTCTAGTGCTAACAAATCACCCTGTACGTGACCGTCCCACCCTTCTTCACTGAAAGCTGAGTTAGTGCCCTTGTCATGCTGGGGCTCAGTCCTGGCCGCCCTTCTCACCCGCCGCTGTCCAGGCCGTAAGGGACCCCCCTCCCACCTCGGTGCGCTGTCTCTCTTCCACCCCATTAGTAAACTCCCCTGTGAGGGACATGTCTGGGTAGCCGTAGCCCTTTTTATTTTAGGGATTTTTCCTCCAGATGGATTCCCAGAAGTGGTATTCCAGGGCAAAGGCCACAAGCTTTTTTACTGCTCATCATTCCCCGTCAGACCCCTGTGACTGCACACGGTTTGCTGACTTCCCCGCCCTAGAGTGTGTCTGCAGTCGTCTCACCTGAAGTCACCTTTCTAATGCCCACGTCTTCCCCGAGAGAACGGGGATTAGCCACGTGTGTGTGCCCATTCATTCACTCACTCAACAAGGCAGGGGATAGGCAGTGGGCATGAGGCCAAGGCCTGCCCTCAGGGAGCCGCCCAACCAGGGGGAGAGAAGTGGTAAGACCGGGTAAGACCAGGGATCGGGAACCAAGCTGAGAGGCAGGGGAGCCTCTGCCTAAACTGCACGAGGACCAGCGCAGGGAGAGGTGTGTCTGGGCGTGGGATGCCTGCCGTGTGTGTGTGTGTGCGCGCGCACGCCTGCACGGGTTTGGTGAAGCTGGAGTAGCACGTAGGGCCCTGGTGGCTGTCGAAGGAGGGGCTAGGAGCCAGGCTTGCATCTGACGTGCCCAAGACGCAGCCAAAGGTGATCCCCTGCCACTCCTACATCTGCAGGTTTAAATCTCCAGATCTCGGGCTCAGAGAGCAATTGGCACGCGTGGCTCTGCTGACAGGCCACCGTCTCCCACACCACTGTCCGCGCCTGAGCCCACTCTCCTACCTGACTGAGCCTTTTCGCCTCTAGGCTTTGCGTCTGCGGTGCCCTGCTGCCCTCACCCCACCTCCGCCCCCACCTGGTGACCTTTCACTTATTGCTGGCAGGGTGAGATGGCCCCCCTCCCCCCCCCCCCCAGTACTTGGTGCAGTGCTCATTACACCAAGGATGCCACTCTGGGAGTACTTCTGCACAGAGCCTAGAACTCCCTGAGAGTGCCAGGCACATCTAAATCATCTCTGGACGCCCTGACCTGGCAGATACAGGCACTCAGGGGGTCAGCTGCTGACCCAGAGGTTACAAATCATTTCTCCCAACCAGACGGCCATAGCAGCAGCAGCAGCTCTCACTCAGCACGCACAGGCCGCCAGGCCCTCCACATCCTGGACTCTGACTCCAGTCCCACACCCCAGCCGTGTGATTACACACCAAGAGGGAAAAAAGTCTCCTGGGGCGGGGGGAAGCGGCGTACAAACATCAATGCACGATCATAACCGTATATAGTCAGCTCTACACACAGGTGGTATCGGACAAGAACACGAGGACGCGAAAGCTGTTGACCTGTTGCGGTGGCGAGCTATTGGCGGGATTGTTTTCTGTCTTTTCTATCGACTTCTCTGAGTGTTTCTGTGCGATTATTACACTTGTGGAAGATGGATAAGTAAACAGACCTTTTCAACTCTGCGTGACGAGCGCCGTGACTCTGGTCGGTCCAAGGGTGGGGGGGTGGTGGGACCCAGTCAGGCTGCCAGGAAGGCCGGGGAAGGGGTGCAGAAGGATGGACTAGAGCGCTCGGGACAGGCAAGGGAAGACGTTCTCCAGGTGGGAGGAAGCAAGAGCGCAGGGGACACGGGTTCGTGCCCCGGTCCGGGAAGATCCCACATGCCGCGGAGCGGCTGGGCCCGTGAGCCACGGTCGCTGAGCCTGCGTGTCCGGAGCCTGTGCTCCGCAACGGGAGAGGCCACAACAGTGAGAGGCCCTCGTACCGCAAAAAAAAAAAAAAAACCAAAAAAAAAAAACCAAACCAAAACAAAGACCCCAGACCAAGCAGCTGGGAGGCTGGCACCATGGCTACCTACTTCCCACACACAAGGAGTGCCAGCCCTCACTGCCGGCTCGTCTATTTCCAGCTGCATGTGGCTGTGATGAGGCAGATCCAGGGAGGGGGCTGGAGCAGGCGAGGCGTGGGGGTGGCGAACGGCCACTATAAACAGCCGGTCGGCGCTGGGAAAGCATGGTCGCTGCGGCATCTGTGCAGAGGCAGCCAGGCCCAGCAAACGTCCAGGGTGATCCCACCACCAGCCAGGGCACAGACTGCTCCAAAGTAAGCAAGGTTACTGGCAGAGGAAGAACCGTACTGGACACGCTGGGACACGCTTATTCGTTGACAATGCCCCTTTTTAGGCACACGGTTCAGTTCTGGTTTGGGGCATATGTTTTGGTGGTGAAGTATTTTTAAAGAGGCTTCACAAGACACTTATCTTCTGTTTATTTCTCTGAGTTCTGACCCGGCCCTTGGCATATGAACTGCAAACAAAGATGAAGGAACGTGTCTGCTCGCCTGGCCTGTCCTCTGCAACTGGGTGTTTTTCTTTGCTGTTTATGGACTTGGCATTCTCTGTCCTGGGACAGAGCAGGACTTCTTCCCCAGGTCACCAAACTGAGACCTATTCAAAGGTGAGGCTGCCACAGGGCGACCGATGGCAGATGTCAACACGGTCCTACCAGTGGGAGGGGCCGCCTCGTATCGTGATGTGGTCTCTGACCTGAACATGCAACTAAAGGGAGAGCAGGAAGGGGAGGCTCCTGACGCCCGCTGGGTGCCTCCCTGCCGCCACACGGACCGATGCCTGCAGCTCCCTCCCAGGAACACCATCACTCCTCTTTTCGGGGTAAGAATGGTGAAGTGCCGGCCCCGAAGCACGGCTAGGAAGGGAGCTGGGAGCCAAGGCTGTCGCGTCTGCTTCCAAGTCCCAGCTCCCCCCTCATCTACAGCAGAGGCTAGAAGGAGCTGGGCCTGGACGTGAGGACAGGGACAGGGGAGTCCTAAGCTCAGCCAGCCACGGGGGGCTGCAGTCACGCGGGCTGCTAAGAGCCCCCCACCGCCCACCCCTGCTACTGCCACGCAGATCTCAGAAGTTTTGAGAGCGCTGAAGCTCTGCCCCCGTGCCGGGCTTGTGCACGCCCCACTGTCAAACCGCGCTCTCCTGGAGAGTCAGAATCCAACCTCCTGCCCGCTTCACCGGCCAACCGCCCATCCCTCCATCACACCAAGCAGCCTACACTGGGCCCAGGAACGCAGGGCTAAGTCACTCTGGAGCAGGGCTCTCCGGGACCTCCCGGGGCAGGAGAGACCCGCCCCCGGTGTCCTGGGACAAGCCAGGAGCTCAGTGCTGAGGCAGAGGGCAGCCTGAGGGGGCTGCAGGCCCCCAGGGGAAGGGTAGGCAACTCAGGGAAAGCTTTCTGGAGGGGCTGATGCCCGAGCTGAGTTGTGACGGGTAGGCGTCAGCCAACGAAAGCATTAATGAAGAGCACGGGGAAGGGTGATTCGGGCAGAAGGAAGAGCAGGTGTAAGGATACGCCACAGCAGGAAAGCGGGGTACCATTTAGGGAAATGCAAGCTGTCTGCCATGCTGGAGATTACAGTTCTGAGAAAGAAGGAGACAGGGACTGCAGCTGGTAGGGGCGAGGAGCTTGGCCATTGTCCCTGAGGACACTCCAGGCCACCAAGTCATCGAATCACAAGATGTTGGAGGGAGGAGGGCTCTGACACAGCAGCCAGGCCAAACAGGGGTTCCAAACACTGCTCCTGGCCCCAGGGGCCTTGCGGAGGTGGGGAGGGGCTCCATGGAGAGCAGGGCTCTCATCCCTGCCAGTCCTGCCTCCCATTTCAGCTAGAGTAATGTGACCACTGTATGACTCTGCTTGAAACAAACGGAAACAAAACCCCATGAAATCTCAAAACCATTGGTCAAATCCCATCCCTTATTTCACAGATGATGGGGAAACTGAGGCACGGAGAGGCAGGGAGTTTCCCAAGGTCCCCTGGCAAGTCCATGGCCCGAAGAGCCTGGTTCCTGGCCCACTGCCCTCTTCCCCCAGCACTCGCCTGCCCCCGCTGCTCTGCCCCACCCCTTCCCCCTGGCCCCCCCGGTCCTGAGCTGGCTGCAGGCATGAGGCTGGAGGAGGCCACTCCACCCCCCAAAACAAAACCTGGGTCTCAATCCATCCACCTCCCTCCCTGCTCCGCGATCTCCCTGGCTCTGTCGTGACTTGGGGAAAGAAGGGAGCCCATTTATAAAGATGCATACTGTTGTCCCGTGTGTTTCTCTTCTTCAAGCCAAAGAATTTCCATCAGATTAACAGTTGTAAAAAGCTGGGAGGAGAAGCAAGTCTGAATCCAACTTGTCCTCGGACAGCAAATCCCTCCAACCAAGCGTGTTTAGACCACCTGAATGTGGGCCAGACTAGGGAAAAGCAGGGACGGGAGGGCGTAAATAGAACAGGAAGAAACCTCTCCAGTTTACCTTGAAAAACACTGGTGTTTATGGAGTAAGTATATGACTGTCTGAAGCTGTTTAGTTTTACATTAAAATGTTCAGCATTTTTTTTTTTCCCAGCAAGAAATGCATTTGAGCTGTTGAAGTATAAAGACAAATAAACAGAGGCAACTCGAGCCTTCGTTAGGGGTTCAAGGGAGCAACACATTGTCTCCAGCTGTCCTCCAGGATGAGAGAGGGCGCCTTCAAAAGGGCTGGAGCGCGGCCCTTTCATCCTGCCGGGGACCAGCCCGGCGGCAGGGAGAGCTGTGACCGCTGCGCCGCCGGAGCATCTGGGCCTCTGCGGTGCTTCCCTCCCACGTGTGCAGCCCGGCCCCTGGGCCCTGCTGCCGCCTCCCAGGCTCCTCTCCTCCTCTCCTCCCTCTGCCTGCTGCCCTGTGGTGTCACCTGCACATCTGATCCTACCAGACAGGGATCATGTTCATTTTGTAGAAAACAAAACTGAGACTGAGAAAGAGGGGTCAAGGGTCCAAGGTCACAAAATGACTATGCGGCAGAGCTGGGATTGGAAGCCCTGATGCCACGTGACCCGTGCCGATGGACGAGCACAGGAGCCAGTGCAGGGGGAAGGAGAAGGTGGTGAGCACCGTGTGGAACACAAGGAACAGTCCCCTGAGCTTCACCCCCAGCTCGGGGACGAGGCTCGCCTCCCTGCCTCTCCGCCAGCTCAGAAAGGACATCCGTTTTCTTTAAAAAGTATTCTGACTTTGCACACCAGGAATGAGTGATACTTAGGTAATTCACATCTGCTGAGCCCTCGTCGTGTGCCAGGTACGTACCTTGCAAAGCTTATCTCATCTGGTCTCTGCGTCACCCCCGTCAAATAAGCACTGCTGTTAGCCACGCCGTACGGACGAGGACACAGAGGCCCACAGACGTGACGTTACCTGCTCACAGTCACACAGTTAAGTGATGGATCCAGGATTCAAAGCTGGGGAGGCCGAGTCCCGATGCTTCCTGAGGGCCGGGACTACTTCATCCATCTCCCGGCTGCGAGCTCCCAGCCCAGGACGTGGCACCGGGCAGGTGCTCGTGGAATCTTATGAAACGAATGAACGTTAAGAGCTCTGGATTTTGACGCTGTTTAGAAGCTCTAGGCTCTCACGTTCTCCCCGAACCCCAGACCTGACGACCCCACTTGTATACCTTTTCCATTCAGATGGCTACTGATTATCTCAAATTGAACTTGGCCAAACAGATTCTCAGCCCACCCCGCTCCCCGTCCCAGAATCTGTCCTACCCCCCAGTCTTCCCCATCTCAGCCGTAGCAGCACAGCTACACAGTAACTCCGAGCAAAAAACTAGCAGTCCAGGGCTTCCCTGGTGGCGCAGTGGTTGAGAGTCCGCCTGCCGATGCAGGGGACACGGGTTCGTGCCCCGGTCCGGGAGGATCCCACGTGCCGTGGAGCAGCTGGACCCATGAGCCGTGGCCACTGAGCCTGCGCGTCCGGAGCCTGTGCTCCGCAACGGGAGAGGCCACAACAGTGAGAGGCCCGCGTACCGCAAAAACAAAGCAAAACAAAACAAACGAACAAAAAACTAGTAGTCCGTCTCGATTCCTCTTTTCCCCTCACTTCTTACATCTAGTCCATCGTCAATTCATTTTGGCCCTGTTTTCAAAACATACATGAATTCCACCGCTTCTCATTACTGCCACCACTGTCACCTGGCCAACCAACATCTCTGACCCAAATCGCCACAGGGGTCTCTGCCTCTTATTCCAGGTAATACATTCTCTACTGAGCAGCCAGAAAGCAAATCTCTTAATTAAAATGTCAATCCCTGGTTAAAATGTCCCGTGGTTTCCCAACTAATTTAGAATAAAATCCCAACTCCCTTCTAGGGTCTACAAGGCTGCACATGACTGGGCCCTGCCTGCTCCCGACCTCGTCTCCAGACCCTCTCCCTCCTGCCAGATCCTCCAGGCACAGTGACCTGTGCCCAAACTCGCGCAGCTTGTCCCCACCTCGGGCCACCGCCTTTGTCCTCCCTTCTGCCTGGAGGGAAGGTCTTCCCTAGATCTTCACAGGGCAGCTTCCTCCTCCTCTCTGAGGCTCCCTCCCCCAAGTGCCCGCCCCCCAAGAACGTGGATGGACCTTTGTAACTGCCTTGACAGGTAGAGCTGGGTGAAAGTGACTTCTGAGACTAGACTGGAAAGCTTCCACGCACTTGCGTCTTATTCTCTTGGGACCCAGCGGCCAGGCCGTGAGGAAGCCCACAGCAGCCCATGTGGAAGGACCAACCGTTAGGCGTCAGCAGAGAAGCCTCCAGATGAGTCCAGCCCCATCAAGTCATCTCTGGCCTCACGTCTTCCCAGCTGAGGCCCCAAACACCGTGCAGCTCAGACAGCCGTCCCTGCTGCGTCCTGTCTGAATCCCCCACCCACGGAATCTGCAAGCAGAGTCAAGGGGTGTTTTATGCCACTAAGTGTGGGGTGGTTTTTATGCAGCAACAGTAACAGGAACGCCACCCTCTCCAACACTGTCATCCTGCCCCCATCACTTCCCACCACCTTATTGTATTATTTTTCACTGGGGTTGACCTGACTGAGCTTACTTTACTGAGTTGTGAGTTTACTTGTGCACTGTCTCCCCCCCTCCCTAGTGCGGGTGCTTGGTTGCTTTCGGTCACCACTCACTGTGTCTTCAGCACTTAAAACCAGGTCTGGCACACAGCAGGTGCTCAGAACAACTTCTTTGAATAAACAAATGGATGAATACTAGGTTGGAGGCTCGTGTCACTGCGGATACAGCCCTTTCTACCTGTCATTTAGAAGCGTGAACATTTCTGTGTTTCTCGCGAGCCTGGGAGCCCTGCGACACGTGCCCCATCTGATTCGCCTGGATCTCTGCTATGTGCCCAGCACAGAAGTGTGGCGAGCTTGAGGATCCTCTTCAGACTCATTCATTCATTCATTCTACAAATGTTTATTATGTGCCTGTGATATGCCAGACGCCACACTAGGTTCAGAGGAGGAAGACGAGATAAACAAGATAGCTTCTGCCTGCAGGAGAAGAAGGGAGGACCCCAGCGCAGAGCCACAGTGCAGGTGTGTGCCACGTGGTCACAGAAGACCCTGGAGCAAAGGGAGATGGAGGTTGGGTCTCGAATGACAAGTAGGACCTCACCAGGTCATGCTGGGGGAGGGGTCTCAGGGAGCAGCCCTGAACAGCAGGGAAGGGTAGGAGGACCGTGTGGATGTAAGGAAGGCCGGGCCAGAGGGTGCAGGTGGGCAAGGATGAGAGGTGAGGAGAGGAGGCTGGCAGCAAGCACCCTGGCCTGAGGGCTTCGTGAGCCGGCGGGCAGAAGAACCGGGTGCTCCCGTGAAAGTGATGGGAGCCACACGAGCGGGTTCGGTCATAACAGGGCTCCGCTTGTTCACACGGGGTGAGACAACGCCCCAAAGAAGCTCAAGGGTGACACAAGGCTCCTGCGTGGGCAGCAAGATCCTGCCTTGGCCTGGGAGGCAGGACAGATCTGGGGGAAGTCTCTGGAGCAGGGGCCGCCCTCACGCCCTCCAGCACGCCACCCACCAGGCTGGCTTGGCAGACGCCAGGGTTTCTCAGTGACTCTCAAACTCAGAGCAGGGCATATCTAACCCCCAGTGAAGGAAGCCCCTCCCTGATCCGGACCAGCCTCCCAGAGCTGGTTCTGTTCCGGGTGCCATGAGGCAAGGGGCGGGCAGTGGCTTACAGGCTTGAACTGGCAAACGCACAGACCTGGGCTCTGGTCCCAGCCCTACCACTTACTGGCTGTGTGACCTCACCCAGGTCACTTTCCCTCTCTGAGCCTCAGTTTCCTCATTTGTAAAGAGGGGATACTAATGGCTTCTGCCTATGGATGCTGTGAGAACTGAACGACAGAACGTGAGCACGACATCCTGGGCGACTCCAGGTGCACGGCAGAGGTGCGGCCGAAGTTCCTCATCTCACCTAAGAGAAGCTGACTACCTAGCACAAGGCCGGGCATACGGTAGGTGCTCCGTAAGTGTTAACGGGAATGTAGCGATCCGGTTAACAAAACAACTGTTCTGTTGAACCTGGCTCCAGATGACTCCTCTTCATCAGGGGAAAAAGTGCTGAGAAGCAAGTCCGAAATTCAGACTGTGGGCAACTTGAGAACCGTATTTTTCAGTAAGTCAAGATAAAGACCGGGGTCGCAGAAAACATCTGGCTAAGTGAACTAATGGCTTTAGGGAGAAAGGAGCCTTGCTTTGTGGAGTCGGGAAAAAATTACCCACTGCTGGTTTTAATTTAAGATGAAAAAAATCTTATTCTATTAGCCTAAATATTGCTCTTATGTCCAATTGCATGGAGTTTGGAATAATATTTTTCAAACAGAACTACTGCTATTTCAAGTAATTACAATGCTAAAAGCAGTCATTTGGGGTTGAGCAAGGATCTCATCATGGTTTCAATTCCCTCTGGTGTCATTTTCTGTTATATTTGAGAAATTCCTCAATAAAGATGTCAAATAGAAACAGGGTTTTACTCCCCAGAGGACAGATTTGGCCACCCTCCAGAACACAGTCCCAGGCAAGCCATCTCCACAAGAAAATAACCTCATTTGCTCAAAAAAAGAGAAAAGGTTCAACTGTGAAAACCCAGGCAAGAAAATAACCCTTCAGCCATCAGCCTCATTCCTCCTAGTTAGCTCAGAATGCTTTTCAGACTGTGCTGACCAGGCTCGGTTCCAGCCACCATCCCGAAGGAATTCAGCGGTGGTTGAGAGCGGAATGTTACAACCGGACGAGACTTTTGACCCAGACTTGGAGACAAAACAACAGGAGACGCAAACAGGCCTAACTGTCCCTGACGGGTGATGGGTTGTGGAGTAGGGCTCAGAGTGACTGACCAGAGACGGTCAGGACCGCACAAAGCAGCGAGAATGCAGAACACAGAACCTTCCAACCACTCAGTCAGCTTCTCACCCCTACCAAACACCCACTGAGGGCAGGCCCTGTGCTGGAAGCTTCATCAGGCAGCGTGAACACAATTCCTACTGAGACGGAGCAGGCAGTTAAATGACCAACAGGTTGTGAGCAACAGGGAATGGTGGGGAGTGCAGCAATCGGGAATGTACACACACCCTCCAAAGGGGGCAGCCGTGGTGCGGCTCCTGCCGGTTGCTGCTGGTTCCACACTGAGACGTGGGCAAGAGGTGCCCCTGCTCTTGGCTCAATGCCTTGAGGGTCCCTGTGCTGCCCTTCCTGTGGCTGCAGCCCTTCCAATACAGTAAGGAGTCCACAGGGGGTCATGGCACCTGGAACACATACCCATCCTTCTAGACCACATTCTGGGTGTTTGAGACCCCCAAATTCCCTGTCCAAATGGCCCAAGCCTGTCTCTTCTCAGAGGGACAAAAAACAGGACCAAGCCAAAGGGAAGATGGTCTGGGGGCAAATGGTCAGAGCTTACACATTCAGGTTAGGGTGTCCTCAGGCTCCCTGTGGTGCAGGATGGAGCCAGGGGTGAGAAGAAGGGGCAGAGAGCAGGCACTGCCCATGCTACCACTTTCTGGCACAAAACCCCAAGGAGTCCTAGGTTTCTAAATTCCAGTCTAGCCTTCCAAGGCATTAGGAACACTTGTCAAGGTACAAAAGATTGAACATATTCTAGTTGGAAGCTTCGTGATGACTTCCACACTTGACCACATGGGATATGCACCCCTGCCCAAGTCCCACAAAGTCAGGGGCCGGGTGACTATGGCCAAGCAGGAACAGTGCTGGAAATATTGATTTTTATGTGACACCCCTTGATTTATAAATGTTGACAAATAATTCAGTCACCACCACCATCGTCACGGTCATATCATCAACACGGCGGGGAGAGACCAAACACGTTTACAGGCTGGAGGAGGGCTGTGGGCTGCCGGCTTGAAACCTCTGCAACACCCAGCACCCGCGGAGAATTTCACATCAGTACGTTCAGCTCTCCAGGTCTACTTTCATATTTAATTGTCACAGTGACACCGAGACAGGCATTTCTGACCCACTCTGCAGTTAGGGGCACTGACACATGGAGAGTCAGTAACTGGTCTCCAACATAGAACTCATGAGTGGTGGTGACAGAATTTGGGTCACATCTTCCAACTGCAAGTCCAGCTTCCTCGTACAGTGTTACTTCTTTCAGCCAGTGTCTATAAGCCTCCATGATCCTGACACTGTGCTGGGTACTTTTTCAGCGTTTCATGGGTAAGGGAGTTGCGGCTCTGAGAGCTTACACGGTCAGGCGGGGCTGGAGCCAGTGGGAGCCAAGGTCTGTCTTCTCTAGAGCCGGAGTTTTGTCTTGAGAAGGAAAAAGCCCAAACATAAGGAGGTCTGTCGGGAAGCGTCTGCCCCAGCTAAAAGCAGAGAAGCAACAGAGAGAGCCTTTTGTCGGCTGCCGTATGTGTGAGTTAGAGCCGTAGGAAGTTGCAATCTGTGCTCGGAGGCGGGGGTGGGTGGAGTCTTACCCAGTTCCTTAAATTGATGAGTGTAAAAAGAATCCACCGTGAAAATCCTGTTGAAACAAAGACCTGCACAGACTCCATTAGTCTGGAGGCGTTGGGTACACCTGCCGTAGCCAAGAACAAGGGTGATGGGCTTCCGTGGTGGTGCAGTGGTTGAGCATCCGCCTGCCGATGCAGGGGACGCGGGTTCATGCCCCGGTCTGGGAGGATCCCACATGCCGCGGAGCGGCTGGGCCCGTGAGCCATGCGTCCGGAGCCTGTGCTCCACAACGGGAGAGGCCACAACAGTGAGAGGTCCGCGTACCGGAAAAAAAAAAAAAAAAAAACAGAACAAGGGTGTTTACAAACAGGTGACCACCCGGGGGCTGCAGACGGCAGGCCGGGCCCCCACGAGGCCTCGGGGGCATCGGACCAGCCCACCGCAATACATCTGGTCTGCAAGCCGATGACCAGCCGGATGCCCATCACGTCTGTGTGCTCGGTGCCAGGCACTCTCAAGATGCTTGCCATCCACGATCCCACTCAGTCCTCGCAAGAGCCGTGCCAGACAGAGGACTGCGAATTCTGTCTTACAGGTGATGAAACTGAGGCCTGGAGGCGAGTATCACCTCCAGGCCAAAGGTCACACAGCTGAAAACTGGCAGAACCAGGATCTGAGCCCAGAACTGGCAGTTCCCAAGGTTCGTCTTCCTGACCACTGGGGATATTGCCTGCTGCTCCACAGAGACCGTCAGCTCTGCTTTCACGGACTAGTCAGTTTCTGGAATGTGCTCTATCATCTGAAAAAAGGGCCGAGCGACTGGTAAAGTTAAATGCTTATGCTCTTGGGAGGATTAAAGGGGAGAAAACTTGAACAGCACTGAACCTGGCGTCCGGCACAATGAACGCTGTACAGCCTCGGTTCTCCGCGATCTCACCAAAGGCTCTGCCTGCCTCGGCAGCCCCACCTCCCGCTCTTCCTCCCAGCACCCCCCCACCCCACCCCCCCCCCCAGCCCAGCCCCAAGGAGCCACCCACAGCATTCCACGCAGGCTCTGCCCTCGACCCAGTAAACTGCTCGCCTACCTTTGGAGATCCTGTTCGATGCAGTCCCCCCGAGGAGTCAGGCCCCACCACCCCCCAACCCCATGCAGGGGTAGCTCTTTGCAGACCCCTCTGGGCTTTAACAGTCCAGACCTCCATTGTGGCACTTATTTAAGGGTGTAATTACATGTTTATGGATCTGTTTCCCATAACAAGCTCATCTGAGATCCAATATGCCTTCAACAGGAACAGGCAGAGGAACTGAAGATGAATACACCACTAAGTCTGGATGTTTCGGAGCACTTGGGATGTCCAGCTTCCCATGCCGCACACCAGAAAGCCAGCTTCCCATGCCACACACCAGAAAGCCAACTTCCCATGCCGCACACCAGAAAGCCAGCTTCCCATGTCACACACCAGAAAGCCAGCTTCCCATGCCACACACCAGAAAGCCAACTTCCCATGCCGCACACCAGAAAGCCAACTTCCCGTGCCGCACACCAGAAAGCCAGCTTCCCATGCCGCACACCAGAAAGCCAGCTTCCCATGCCGCACACCAGAAAGCCAGCTGCTGCAATGGGAGCTTTACTGAGCCCTTCCAGGAAGCACTGCATCAAAAGCCATAAAAAAGTCCAAATGATCCTTTTGACCCAGTAGTTCCAGGAAGACTTGCTAAGGAAACAGTTGGGGAAACAAGAAAAGAAATTTTATGCCCAGAATCACCTCTGGATTCTGACGGTAAAAACAAACGAAATAAGCAAGGAATTTCAACGTCCAACCACGAAAGGGTGGCTGAGTCACCTACAGTAACACTAATGCTTGTCTGTTGACTATTTATACTCGCCAAGGGCCAGCCACTTCACTGCACCATTGTGTCCTCACACACAACCTAGTGAGGCAGACAGCGTGTTACCCCTGTTACAGGAACCGCTCTGAGGACTGAGGGCCCTGGGACGGCCACACTTCTCAGCCGTCACGGCAGGATCGCAATTTCTGCTCACGGCAGCGTTGTGAGACAGCTGCTCTTCACACCCTCCCTTTACCGACAAGTGACTGAGGCTCAGAGATGTCAAGAACGGGTTCACAGCCACACCACACTCCGGCCAAGTCCACGGTCTTACCCTCTAGGCTCCAGCCATCGTTCCCCAGGTCACTCAGCAGCCGGTAGCAGAAGAGGGCTTGGGGGACCGGGGCATCTGCTCTGGGACCACGTGGTTTCTACCAGGAGACATTCTTCCTGCCACAGGCTGCAAACCACCTCTATGATGGCTTGAATTACATCCCTCCAAAGATGGCGAAGTCCTGACTCCCAGTGCCGGTGAAAGTAACCCCTTCCGGAGATAGGTTACTGGCAGATGACCAAGTTAAGATGAGGTCAGTAGGGTACACCCTAATCCAATATGACCGTGTCCTTAGAAAAAGGGGACATTTGGTCACAGAGACAGGCATGCAGAGAGCAAAGACAATGTGAAAACAGAGGGAGAATGTGATCTACAAGCAAAGGAAAGCCTGAGGCTACCAGAAGCTAGGAGAGACGCATGAAACAGGTCCTCCCTCAAAGCCCCCAGAAGGAACCAACGCTGTGGACACCACAACTTCAGATTTTAGCCTCTAGAACCATGACAGGATAAATTTCTGTAGCTTAAGCCCCTCAGTTACAGCAACCCCGGGTTGTTAGTCACTTATCAAACAATGAGGCAACTAGGAAAAGGGTGATAACAGGGGCCAGGTACCTGATCGCAACTACAGTGTAACCACACCTGGCTGCAGAGAGACGCCTGAAGGCAAACACAGCAGCGTAACCAAGATACTTTCCAGTTTTATCTTGTGCTTCTACGTTTTCCCAATTTTACCCAGAAAGTTTGCATTACTCATAAGTTTTACACAACTGTTTTTAAAATGTATGTATTTGAACCAGGAGAATCTGGAGGTGTGTAAGAATCCTTGTTATGGGCTGAACTGTGGTTTCCCCCAAATTCGTATGTTGAAGGTCTAAGCCCCAGTACCTCAGAATGTGACTGTATTTAAGATGGGACCTTTAAAGAGGTAATTACGTTGAAAATGAGTTGTTAGGATAGCTTCTACTCCGATATGACTGGTGTCCTTACAGGAAGAGGAGATTAGGACAGAGAGAGAGAGACAGGCATCAGGTACCTGCACGCAGAGAGAAGACCATGTGAACACCCAGCGAGAAGGGGGCCAGCTGCGAGCCAGGGAGAGAAGCCTCAGAATAAAGAGAGACACATCAACACCGTGACCTCGGACTTCTAGCCTCCAGGACTGTGAGAAAATAAATTGTTGTTGTTGAAGCCCCTCAAGCTGTGCTCTTTTGTTACGGCAGCCGTAGCAAACTAAGACAAGGAACCAAAAGAGGGCAATCCTTCCCACGACCCCCCGCGCTGCCAGCTGGAGCTGAGAAACAGGCAGGGTGTGCCCAGCGGGCAGGGCACAGCTGCTTCACTCACCCAGGCAGTTGTGTCCATCGTGTGCCAGCATGAAGCCGTCAAAGCAGGTGCACCTGTAGTTCCCCGGGATATTGATGCACTCGTGGACACAGCCCCCGTTGTAGTAGTCATTCTCACACTCGTCGATGTCTGCAAAATGAGGTGCATGAGAGGTGTCAGAGGAAGAGCCCGGGGGTCCCCTCTCTCCCCACTGCTGAAGTCACCAGGACATGAGTGGTTAGGGGATGACTCAACAGGTGTTTACTAAAGTCCTTGCTGGGGGCGGGGGGCCCAAAGGTTACAGAGATGAAGATCCTGGCTCTGCCACGAGGTTGGCCACCGCCTTGGGGAGCAGGGCCACATGCCAGGCATGTTTGGGGTGATTTTCAGATCCCCCCTACAGAGAAGCAGGCGAGATTCCCACCCCTATCTTCCCCCTTTGAAGCCCTCTCAACACTAACAGCACGCAGGGACCCCGTCTAAAATCCCCCCAAACTGCCTCTTTTCAGGATATCTGAAAGCTTCCCAGAGGTGGAGACCTCATTACTTGTGAGGCAGGGGGTATGAGATAAATGAACTTTGCACACCACCAAAATATGTAGCCTCTGGAATGAGAGAAAAGTCCACATACTCCCCCCAGAGTTTCCTTCCAGATCAGCGTCTGAAGTCTGAATTTCTACCGCTCCAGTTTCCTTGTCACAACAAAGCCTTCTGTCTCGTAAACAATGGCCAATAGCCTTTGTAAAGGTCCCTCTTTTTCCTGTTTTAAGTCTCTCTCAACATTTCCCATCAGGGGTCAAAGAGCTATCAGTTCTGAAGTTCCAGAGAGATCTGAGAGACCCTGGAGAGCAACAGAAGCGAGTCTAGTTAACATTCAAGGAGCTGTTCCTATGCCCAAGTCCCGGGGGGCGACACCGCGCGCCATCATCGACCCAGTCCCCATGCTAACTCTGAGACACAGGCACGATCGTTGTTCTTCCAATTTTACAAGGGCATCGAAGAAGCCGAGGCACAAGAAGGCCAAACCCTTGCCAGCGGTCACACACCTAGAAGGGCTGTAAGTGGGATTCGACCAGTGCAACCCCCCAAGGCAGCAGAAGGGAGGGGGTGTTCAATCTGCCCACCCAGACCTCCACAGGCTCTGCAGAGAAGCAGGAAAGGGGGCAGCCAGAAGTGTCCCACAGCGGAACCAGAAGTTCTCCAGTGGAACCGGAAGTGTTCCCACAGGCAAACCAGGAGCAGTACTGCCCCGTCTCAGCAGTACTAGAAGTGCTTTGCAAGAGGCTACCACATGGGAAGAAGCAGTCTCTCCTCTACCTGGTCGAAGAGGGATTTTTGAGGCCAGGCTCCAGCTGTGAAAGCCAGGAAGGGGCCAGCCTGAAGAGAGGGAACTGAGAGCAACCCTGGCCGTTCCTGCAAGTGCCTGAGGAGCTGGCACAGGGAGACATCCAGCTCCATGCTCTCTCCAAGCGGTCCAGAGGGCAGAGCTACTCACAGCAGGGGAAAGCCAAGGGGGCCAATTGATGTTCACGGGTAGGTATGTCCATCTGGAAGACAGGGCCTGTCTCAGGAGGTAGTGAGCTCCCTGACTCTGGAGGTGATCAAGCACTGTCTGGGACACTGCCAGCAGAGGGAATAACTTCATTGAAAACTGCAGCACTGAAAGTGCTAGAATACAGGGTCTGAGCTGCACAGCCTCCTCCTGGTGCCCACCCACCCTGCCACGATGAGGGAAGAATAAGGTTGCCTGGATCCCCAAAGGTGCAAGACGCAGGGGGTTTCCTGCTGCAGAGGCCATCAGTGTCAGCTGGGAAGCAGGCTCAATTCTGTAAGTCATTTGAATTGTTTTTAATCATTATACTTAATGCACTTAGACGTTTTAAATAACATTAAAGCAGGATGTAAGATTTTGTGTTTGAAAGGGCACATGGATTTATAAAGACAGATATTGATTACTTCCCAATCTCTGCAGCCCCGACCTTTTGCTAGAGCCTGAGATACACCAATCCAACCACCTCTCCCCCTGGATCATCCACACTCACGCCAAAGGCAACACGGCCCAACTTTAACTCATCAATCTGCACTTCCCTGGGGTTCCCCATCCCAGTGAATACTGTTATCCTTCCACCTCTCCACTGACACCTATCAGCTACCAACACGTGAATTTTCTACACTCTTAACGTGGGTACAGTCTGCTGACTGGTCACCCATGTCCACTGCCTGTACACGTGAGCATCATCTCTCATCCGATCCGAATCAGCAGCTCGCGAACTGCTGCCTCCCTCCTTTCCTTCATTCAGGCAGGTGACTCAAAAGAAGACGGCTTCTCTGGTGGCGCAGTGGTTAAGAATCTGCCTACCAATGCAAGGGACAGGGGTTCCAGCCCTGGCCCGGGAAGGTCCCACATGCCGTGCACCACAACTACTGAGCCTGAGCTCTAGAGCCCGCAAGCCACAACTACTGAGCCCACGTGCCACAACTACTGAAGCCTGCGCACCTAGAGCCCGTGCTCCGCAAAAAGAGAAGCCACAGCAATGAGAAGCCCGTGCTCCGCAACAAAGAGTAGCCCCTGCTCACCGCAACTAGAGAAAGCCCACGCACAGCAACGAAGACCCAACACAGCCAAAAAAAAAAAAAGATGGCCTGATTCCACCTGTCCAGGTGGAGCCTGAATAGTCTAACTCAGACAGTAGATGGCATAGCAACTGCTGCGGGTCCCAGGGTGGGCACATGACTTAGGCTGGATCAGTCAGACCGAGGGGAAGGACTTTTATTCCATGCTTGGGCAGAAGAATTCTCTCTCTCTCATGCTGTACCTCAGTATGCAGGTATCTACTCCTGAAACATATACCAGCTTATTTAATTTTCACAGCAACCCTCTGGAGTAGGTATTTTAACTCCATTTTATGGTTAAGCA
This sequence comes from Phocoena sinus, assembly GCF_008692025.1. Classification (NCBI taxonomy): domain Eukaryota; kingdom Metazoa; phylum Chordata; class Mammalia; order Artiodactyla; family Phocoenidae; genus Phocoena; species Phocoena sinus. Next base: position 6,005,406 of record NC_045772.1, on the reverse strand, counting down.
AAGTAAAGGGCAGAGACGTAATTGCTCAAGGTCACATAGTAAGTGGTAGGGCAAGGATCAAAACAAGTGTCTTTCAGTTTACAAAGCCCATATCCTTTCTAGTAAGTTAGAATGCCCATGACATGCCAGGCATTGATAGGCAAAGCACTTTATATATGTTATTTCACTCTTGGCACATTTACCCTATGTACCAAGAAAGTGTAAGCTAATCATCAAAACGTCCATTCACAGCTTCATCCTTCCACTTGCGCCACATCCATACACACCCACACTTGTGTGTGCACCTACCCATCAACCCAAATAGCCAGCCAGTCAGTCATGCATCCACTCATCCAAACATCCATCCACCCACCCACTATCCGTCCATCTAGTCCCTCCAATAAGCTATTCATTCAGATACTCACCCCAACCATCCTTCCATTTGTCTATGCATGCTAAAATCTATCCATCTAAATATCCAGTCAGCTGACCACCCTTCCATTTATCCAATCACCTATCTCCCATCCACTTATCCAGTCAAACATCCACCCATGCAAGCATGCATCCGTCCATCTAAATATTCAGCCAGACACCCATCCTTCCATTCACCTAAGCATCTATTTATCTAAATACTTATTCATCTAAATGTCTAACCATCTATCCATCTACTCATTGATCCAAACACCCACGCATCTATCCAAACACACACACACACACACACACACACACACGCACCCCTACTTGTTCATCCATCTATCCAGCTAAACATTCACCCATCCATCCAACCAAACACCTATTCATCCATCCATCAGTGACTTCAAACATCCTGCATCTAAACAGCCTACAAAATACATACAAAAAGGTTTTCAAAAAGAACAGATGTTAGGATGAAGAAAAAGAAATGAGGGTTGCAGAATAAGGGAAAGCTGGGCAGTGTATGCAGAAATACATTTGGTAATTCCAGCACAATGACAAAAGGAAGGCCTCAAATAGGACTCTGAGTTTCCTGGAAACCAAGGCAAGGAAGGAAACACGATCAGTTATAGAGTCACCACATCCATAAAATTCCATTGAACAAGCTGTTTTGAGGGTGATAAGGTCTGAGAAAATCGTCTTTCCCCAATTAGGATAATCACACAACCATATTTGCCTGGCATAGTTCCAGTTTATGCCTGCTGTCTGGGTATAATTTTTAACAGCAACATTTTCACTATCAAAATGATAAACTACTCGATCACCATACACAAAAGACATTATAAAGAGATTGCTGGAGAGTCCATAAAACAACTCTAGCCTTTTCCTTCCTTTGACTCCCCATAATGTAGGCCACAGTGGGTGCTGATTCGCTGAAGAGTGCAGGAACGTTTGCTGCTCACATTTCTTCCCTTAATCCAGTCCCAGAGAATTCCCCCAGATCTGAGCACCCCTTAGAATTATCGGTTCCTCTCCAATCCCCAGGCCTGAAGTGCTCTCACAGGCTTCCGAGGCCAACCTGCTTTACCCACCCAACCAGCATCCGTCCTGAATGGAGAACGTCTGCTCACAAACCAAACCTTCCCTGATTTTCTGTGTATGTGCCTTGAATTTTTGTTCTTTAAAATCGTGTGAGCCTCCTCCTTTAATACATAAGAGATAAACACATAAACAAATCAACCAAAAAAAAAAAAAATCCCTGCCAAAGCTAGTAGATTTATTATTGTAAAAAAACATAACAAAGAGCCATCAGCCCCAGAGGAGGTCCTGCAGGCCTCCAAGATGCCCATCAGTCTCAGACCACCTAAAAAGAATTTTTTTTATTGAAGTATAGTTGATTTACAATGTTGTATTAACGTCTTCTGTACAACAAAGTGATTCAGTTATATATATATATATATATATATATATATATATATATATTCTTTTTAAAAATATTCTTTTCCATTATGGTTTATCATAGGATACTGAATATAGTTTTCTGAGCTATACAGTAGGATCTTGTTGTTTATCCATCCTGTATACACTAGTTTACATCTGCTAACCCCTATCTCCCGCTCCATCCCTCCCCCAAACCCCTCCCCCTGGCAGCCACCCGTCTGTTCTCTATGTTGGACCACTTTCTAAGGACTGTTAAGGTCAGAGAATGAGGAACAGGCGGTTGGAGAGCAGAGAGGGTAAAGGAATGGAGGGGGGCAGAGCCAAGCTCTCGAGATCTTTACTCTTTTTTTAAAACTTGAAGTATAGTTGATTTACAATATTGTGTTAGTTTCAGCTGTACAGCAAAGTGATTCAGTTATATATTTTCAGATTATTTTCCATTATAGGTTATTACAAGATATTGAATATAGTCCCCCGTGCTATATGGTAAATCCCTGTTGCTTATCTAGTTTACGCTTAGTAGTTTGTATCTGTTAATCCCATACTCCTAATTTCTTCCTCCCACACTCCTTTTCCCCTTTGATAACTATAAATTTGTTTTCTATATATGTGAGTCTGCTTCTGCTCTGCGTATAGCACCATTTGTATTATTTTTTAGATTCCACGTGTAAGTGATATCATATAATATTTGTCTTTCTCTGTCTGACTCACTTCACTTAGTATGATCATCTCTAGGTCCATCCATGTTGCTGCAAATGGCATTATTTCATTCTTTTTTATGGCCGAGTAATATTCCATTGTGTGTGCGTGTGTGTGTGCTCGCGCGTGCGTGTGTGTGTATCTCACATCTTCTAAACCAACTGTCCGTTGACGGGTACTTGAGTTGCCTCCATGTCTTGGCTATTGTAAATAGTGCTGCTATGAACATCAGGGTGCGTGTATCTTCTTGAATTAGAGTTTTCATCTTTTCTGGATATATGCCCAGGAGTGGGATTGCTAGATCATATAATAGCTCTATTTTTAGTTTTTTAAGGAAGCTCCATACTGTTTTCCATAGTGGCTGCACCAACTTACATTCCTACCAACAGTGTAGGAGCGTCCCCTTTCTCCACACCCTCTCCAGCGTTTATTACTTGTAGACTTTTTGATGATGGCCGTTCTGACTGGTGTGAGCTGCTACCCCATCGTGGTCTTGATTTGCATTTCTGATAATTAGTGATCTTGAGCATCTTTTCATGTGCCTGTTGGCCATCTGTATGTCTTCTTTGGGGAAATGTCTATTTAGATCTTCTGCCCATTTTTTGATTGGGTTTTTTGGTTTTTTGTTTTGTTTAGTTTTTTCGATACTGAGTTGTATGAGCTGTTTGTATATTTTGGAAATTAAGCCCTTGTTGGTCACATCATTTGCAAATATTTTCTCCTATTCCATACATTGTCTTTTCGTTTTGTTTATGGTTTCCTTTGCTGTGTAAGAGCTTTTAAGTTGGATTAGGTCTCATTTGTTTATTTTTGCTTTTATTTCTTTTGCCTTGGGAGACTGATCTAGATATTTACTCTTAAAGGACTGTTGTGAGTTGGACTGTGTCCCCTGAAAAGAAGTGTTGATGTCCTAACCCTCAGTACTTGTGAATGGGACTTGATTTGGAAATAGGATCTTTGCAGTTGTAATCAAATTTTAGGTAAGGCTGCAGTGGAGTAGGGTGGGCCTAAACCAGTGACTGGTGTTCTTATAAGAAGGAAATTTGGATATAGATGCACAGAGAGGATGTTAGGACAGGAAGGAGAAAACCATGTGAAAGCACAGACATACAGAGGGAAGACGGCCACAGGACCACAGAAGCAGAGATCGGAGTGATGAAGCTGTGTGGAAAGCAGGTGTGACTGCTGATTCCATTTTACTGATGCCGAGAACGAGGCCTAGCATGGCTGAGGACCTTGTCTTCAGGCCTCCAGCCAGGGGCTGCGTTCAGACGCAGGCTCTGTTCCCGTTGGAGCCACATCCTCGGGGTGCATGAGACGAATACTTATAAAAGGTGCTTCATGCTCCAAAAAGTTATCAAGGAGAAAGGTGGGGACGAGATGTCACGTGCATCACTGCTTTTATTTCCAAGGTCTGTACCTGCTCTTGAGGTTGAGGGGCGGTGACAGAGATGGTTCATACCAGAGAAAGTGGGCAGGACAAAAAATCTGACCTGAATGCTGAGGATGAGAAGTCTCAACAGCTCGCCTTAAACATCCCTGCTCCTTCTCCAGCCTGGATTTTTTTTTTTTTAATGAGAACTCAATTCCCAACAGAAAACAGCTTCCAACATCCAATGGAGCAGAGAAAAACAGCACGGGGAGCTGCTCATGGGATTTTAAAAGGTCAGGCAGTTCCACTTTTCCTATAGTAAAACGGCAGTAGGCACACACGATCCCACAGCTGCGGTTATGTGCCAGCAACACTGGTAAGGACTCGAGTGGGATGAGCACGGCTTTCTTCATTTAACTCAAAACCGATTCTCGCTGCCCCGTAAAATATATATCTACTCTGTAGTGCCTATAAGAGATTCTACTACAACGAGTCAGAGATTCTTCTCATTTTAATACCACTTAGGGCATTTTAGTCCTAAAAATCAGACTGACCGGAAAGGTTCTCAAAATGGGGATTCTCCGCTCTCAGGGATCACTACCGGAAATACCTTCGCGTTTCCCCTTGAAATTGGCATTTTTCTCAAAATTCCTTGCAGACAGTGGAGACCAAATGCTCTAACAAAGAACTCTTCCCTGGCTGGGCGTTTGCATGTCTTCTCCTTTGTCTGGGGGCTTTAGGAAAAACCGTGCACTCCTTAGATCAGGCAGCCATTCTGGGAGAGATGTATGGCTTAGGAAGTTGAGTCCTTATTGGTGAATAAATCTTAATCCAGTTTGTTGGCTAATTACATTCGCGGGAAGGTAGTTTCGCAGGGCCGCCTAGCAGGAAGGATTAAGCCTCCCCCCCGTTGCCGGTGGCACAGGGTTAAGCTCTGGGTTTGTAATGACTGAGTAATGAGACCCGCTCTCGGTGGACCCCTGGCATCCATCGATCAGGTTTCCCTTCTGCTGAGACAATGCCAGAAGTGGGCCCAGCAGTTAATTATGGGAAAGGTCAAAGGTCATGCAAAACCAACACAAATCTATATACTTTTTCATTCCTAACTGCACACAATGACCATGGCTCAGCCAGAGGGTGGGAAGGTCCTCCCCCCAGCCAACCCATGATCCAAGGTAACCATGGGGTCTGAGCTGCTGGCTGACCTCTCCCAGTGGCCCGGACGGCTTCGGGCCTCCTCCACGCTTCTGCTTGTGCTGCCCGGAGCTCCTTCCCCTTCACAGACACCTACACCCTTCTGCAGACTGAGCCCCAGCATCAGCTCCTCCCTGAAGCTCTTGCAAATCCCCTGGCAGACAGGGCTCTTCCCCACCCCTCTGGACGCCACAGCTCCTTGAATGGACACTATTGCTACTCTCACTGGTGATGTATGTGTCCTTCGAGGCTGTGAGTTCCATGGGGCAAGAACTGTGTCCTGTTCGGCTGCAGGCTCAGCAGTAGCATGGTGTCTCCTCAAAAGTCTGCTCGGCATTGAACGAATGAGTAGCCATCTTGATTGGAGCCTCCGTGGACGTGTGAGGCCGTACGCAGGCCCTTTGCTATGAGCACCCTGAGCAGTGGGTACCGACATCTTTTTCTGACAGCAAGGGAAACCAAGGCTCATAGGTGTTACCTGCCCTGCCCAAGGTCACACGGCTAATACCCGTGGAGCCAGGAAGTGAGCCAGGCTACCTGACTTCAGAGGATGCCGTCTCAGTCACAAAGGGCCACGTTTTGTAGGATTCCATTTATATGACGTCTCCAGAAAGGCCACAACTATTGAGACAGAAAGCAGATTAGTGGTTTCTGGGGACTGGGGGGCTGGGGAGTGATGGCTAAGGGGTATAGGGTTTCTTTCTGTTGTAATGAAAAGGGTCTAAAGTTGATTTCGGTGATGGATACACAACTCTGTAAATACTGAATCGTATACTTTAAGTGAGTGCATTGTACGGTATGTGGATCATATCTCAACACAGCTGTTTTCCTAAGTTAATGCTCTCGGCACTCTCGTCCACCGTGCTGGCGAGTCTCTGGGGTGCAGATGCTCACCTTGGACTGACCTCGAATGCCACCTGCCCAGCACGGCCTCAAGGTGGGCTTTGTGGTTCCCAAGTAACAGGCAGGACTGGCCTAGCAAACCCAAAGGACCAGTTAATTACTCCTTTTCTCCCTCCAAAGCACCCTGGACCCTTCACTGGGGTCTGTCCCCAGGCTCCGACATCGGGCCCGGTGGGTACCGAAGCACCCTGGTTGGCAGAGAGCTCACCTATCCGAGTGTTCAAGATGGAAGTGAGGAGGAGCCCCAGGAGGCTGCCAGCCCAGAGCTGAGGCTCCCACCTCTCTCCCACCAGTCAGAGGCATGGTCATTCTCCCACCCGCTGAGCAAACTGCAGGCTCAGAGGGGCTGTTCCACGGGCCCAACCCCCTTGGAACTCAACAAGAGGGTCATTGAAAGTTGCCTGAAAGCCTGAGCCGCCGCTTGGAATGGGTAAGCTGGGGTCTTAGAGCTCCACTGATGCGCCCCTGGATTTGCTGAAGGGGTAACCGAGCCCAGAGAGGGAAACTGCGGAGCTAACCTATCAGCAGGTCGAGGCCGACAGCAGCTTGAACCAAGACTCCCAGCCCAGGCGTCTTCCCCTAACCTCACAGGCCACCCTCTGTGCTCCAGCAGCAAGGGCCGGAGCCGCCCTGGTGCAGTTTGATTTCATTCTCTTTCTCTCCAAATCCCCAGTGGAGTTTCTCTCTAATGACAATAAGATCGGGAACAACTCCCCACCCCCACCTTCTAATGGCAGGTGGCTAAACCCTTACTATAGGCCAGGTAAGAACGGCTTAACTTCTCTCATCACAGAAAGAGAAACTGAGGCTCAGAGAGCTGAAGTGACTCGCGCAAGACCGCCCAGCTAGTAAGTGGCAAAGCCAAAACTGGAAGAAGCCAGGCAGGCTGCTTCCAGACTCCACCATCCTAACCTTGACACAATCACCTGAAGAATTCCCCACGTCTCCGTGAACAGGGAGCCAGGGCCCACGGTCCTCGTGGAGGATCAAGCCACCTCCCCGACTTCTTCCCTCCTATACCAGCACCTTCCCCGTCCTGGCCCCTGGCCCTCAGTCCAGACCCTGGCCACGAGGAGCTGCCAGCCTAGAGGGGGAGGGTGATCCAGAGACAGACGAACATCTCACGTGGAGACAGCCTTGCCGCCAGCGCTCCGGCTGGGCCAGGCCTGCCTTTGGGGCTGTCAGTGGGAAGGGACGGGCGGTTCACAGTCCAGCTGGGGCCCACCTGGAACCCCTACAGACTTAGCCCGCACTGTGCGCCACCGTGGCAAGGGGCACACTGAAGACAGAGCTGCCCGCTGCAGGGCTCCAAAGGGGCCTGGGCTATCCTGGCCCCAGCCCTGAACTCTGCAGTCCGCACACTAAGGCCCAAGAGGTCCACAGACCTGCCCAAGGTCATACAGGTTGGCACCCAGGCCTCCACGGACCTACACCCAGCTCCACTCCCCTCGACTCAAGGGGCAGGAGGCCCAGACAGAGGCAGGGTGGCTCCGGGACAGAGGGTGCATCTTGGAGCCCACGGAGGGAGCGGGGCTGAGCCACAGCAGCAGCCATAATTAACAGGCCAGGAGTCCAAGCTGGCCAGATGGGATTTTCCACTCTCTCCTCCCAGGGGCTGCAGCCCTGGCGCATCTGGAGGACCCCCTCCAAGTACCCTCTGAGACCCCCTGACCTTGCCGGCACACACAAGCCCTCTGGCACTCTTTGTCTCAAGGCCTTTGGGGAAGGCTGCCATCCACTTCAGTAGCATTCAAAGGCCAACAGGCCCGTAGTTTATTTTCTTAGAAATAATGGTTTTTTCTGGTTAGCATTCCTCCAATGGAAAAACAAATCCAGCCTCTGTAACAAGAAGCGGCCAAGAGGAAGCTAGAGGGCCTGGAGGAAGGGGCCGAAGAGGCCTGCTGCCTGGGGAGCTTGGAGACGAGGGGAGGGGGTGGGGGCAGAGGTCCTCTAACCCTGGGAGAAATGGGGATTTAGAGAAGAAAGAAAGCTCGACGTGCAGGCCCTGGCGCTGTCTTCAACGCACTCTCACATACGGCGAGGTGGCTTCCCCTCCCCAAGCCCACTGCAACGCACATTCTGGGAGGCAGGTGTCATTGCTCCCGTTTGATGGGTAAGGAACCAGGTCTCAGGAAGGTTAAGTCACTTGCTGGACTTACTGAGTCGGCAAGGACAAAAGCAGGCCTCTGCATCCTTGCTACAGACACTCCCGTGGAGCATCAGAGCTGGAAGGAACGTCAGAGACCCGCTCTGCTTTCCTAACTTAGCCCAGATGACACCTCTCCAGGGAGCCCTCTCAAACTCCCCCCTCCCCAGGCAGAGATATGCGCCCTCTCTCGTCCTCACCCCCACTGAGTCTGGTCTGGATTTCCATTGCTGTACTTTCCACGTGCTGTTATGATCACGTCTTTCCCAATCTGTCTCTCCCCTAACCAGGGAGGTCAGGAAAACGTCCTGGCCCCAGCACCAGGCTTGGCACAGAGTAGGTACTCAGTGAACATTCTTGACGCTAAACTGTATCTAGTCCAGTGGACACATTTTACACATGGGCAAACTGAGGCTGAGGGAGCCAATCACCTCCAATGCTTAAACGCCAACGATCTGAGCTTTCAATTTTTCCTTCCCGAAATGGACGTGGACTCCAAGAAGCCTAAACTCTGCAGCAGATCTGGGACCAGTTGTAAGCAGCGCTGCCTAATTGCTGGCTGACAGCAGCTTGGAATTTTAAGTCACATCCAATTTCTTCCTGCCCGCTGGTCTGCTGGACTTGAGCGCATCTTCAGCAGGGCACACATTAGCATGCATAATTGCACGTTTTAAGACTTGAAGAAGAATTTCCCCTCCTCCCCGCTCCCAGCCCACCTCTTACTGCCCTTTCCTGGACTCCCAGAAAGCAGAATTTTATCTGGAGTCTCAATAAAGTGTGTAATAATGATGACGAAAATGACTGAATAAGGTCATAGACATTATTCCCTCAGAAGGCCAACTGGTCTTAAGAGTTTTCTTCTGATGTTAAACTAAATGGATCACTGTATGTGTTATTAGGAGTTTTGTTAAAACACTTAATAGCATGCCCTGTAATCTACCTAACTTGAGTGACTGACAAGTAGACCCTGGGGATATAAAATTCAGGAAGTGACTACTTACATTCATTACATACATGCTAATTTTGTGATCTCTGATGCCCATAAGGTTGTCATTTTTTTCCTTTTCACAAAAAAGGGAAAACAGTAATATATTTGATATACTGTGGCCAAAACAAAAAGTTATTTCCCTCAAGAGTTTTCATTATAACATTTTGGAAAAGGCCCGAGTTGGAACATGCAAGTGGAATAAACCACTTGAATAAATGGTCTAAAAAATTAAGTACACATAGAAGGGGTGATGTGCACTGCTGGTTCAGACTAAACAGTGATTATCAAGAGGGTCTCAGTTATTTAAACAAGCCATATGAGGATGGTTTTCTCCACGTTTGGGGTCTGGTCCTGATTATAAATGAGAGCTTTTAATTAAGATTAGTAAGACCCAATTCAGGCTATAATTTGGTCCTTTTCCTTAGCGAATGTCTATGAAAACAAAGCAATTAAGGTTAAATGAGTTGAAGCATTTAAAGGGGATGAAATGCCCCTTCCTTGTCCCCAGTCTGCCCCCTCGGCAGAAAGAGTACACACAGGACCAACTAATTCAGACCAGGAGGCCAGCACAGAGCTGGCCCTGGCGGCCCCCTAAAGGCCCATGCACAAGGCCCCTGGTGAGGGGGGATATAGCAGCTTAGCTAAATGAAGAGGGATGGGGAAATAGAATGTGCAAAGGGCCTGGGGTAGGAAGGAGCTGGCAAGTTTGAGGAGCTAGATAAAGACAGTGATGCTGGGGTGTGGTTAGAGAGGAAAGGATAGAGAATGACAGCAGTTCAAAGTGGTTAGCTGAGGGGGTATCTCCCAGCTATCAGGGCTCACAGGGCCTGGCTCAGATGAGCTGATGGCAGTGAGGGGAGGTGTGAAAGGGTCTCCCCAGCCCCCTCTAACACTCCATAGCTAAGGAACTCCTTCCACTGCATTCAAACAGGCTTATGGGGGCCTGGACCACTGCTGGGACCCCACCGCTGACCTGGGTTGGAATCCAGGCCCTGCCGTCTCTCAGCTGGGTGACGTGGTTAGAGACTGACCTCCCTGGGCCCAATTTCCTCAACCTAATTCTGCCACTGGTCCCCACCAGATATCCTTGGACTAATCCTTTCCCCTCTCAGGCCTCAGCTTCCTCATCTATAAAATCTTCAAAGTTTGGGAGGCTTGGACTTCCCTGGTGGCACAGCAGTTAAGAATCTGCCTGCCAATGAAGGGGACACGGGTTTGAGCCCTGGTCCGGGAAGATCCCACATACCACGGAGCAACTAAGCCTGTGCGCCACAACTACTAAGCCTGTGCTCTAGAGCCCTTGTGCCACAACTACAGAGCCCTCGTGCCACAACTACTGAAGCCCGTGCGCCTAGAGCCCGTGCTCCGCAACAAGAGAAGCCACCACAGTGAGAAGCCCCCGCATCACAACAAAGAGTAGCCCGGGGTCGCTGCAACTAGAGAAAGCCCGCGCGCAGCAACTAAGACCCAACACCGCCAAAAATAAAATTAATTAATTAATTAAAAACAAAACAAAAAGCCCCACAAAGCTTGGGAGGCTCTGGGAGGCCTTTCCTGATATCCCAGAGATTGATAAGGGTCATTCATTGCCCACCAACACCAGCTCTGGGCCCAACCCTGAGTGAAGTCACATAGGTCATCACAACCCAGTGTGACAGGAGCTCTGAAGGAGGGATGCTTACAGGTGACAGCTGACCTGTCTGGGGCATCAGGGAAGGCTTCCTGGAGGAGGTGACCGCTGGGACTCATCCATCTACCATTTCACCCAACAGAGGCCTTCTAAGCCCTGTGCCAGGCCTGGTGCTGGGTTCTAGGGGTCATAGCTGACAGACCCTGCCTTGGAGAAGCCCACACATGGGAAACATCAACGTAGTGTGACGTGGGCTAAACGAGGGCTGTATGGGCCTGGAGAGGGCAACAAACGGGGCGGTCATCTGTAAAACCCAGGGGCTGCGCTGGAGGCCCGGTAGAGTTCACTCCAGCTCTGCACATCCATGAGTTTACCTCAAGCAACTTCAGACCCTGTCAAAACGCAGATCATCAAGAAAACACTGATTTCTCCTCAGCTTTGCTCAGGGTCTTTCACAATGTCTGAGGCACCTCACTCTGGCTACAGCAAGCCCCCTGCCAGCGTTAAGCTGACCACATGTGGCCCCAGGCTGCCCCCTGGACACACAGTGGCTGCACACGTGGAAGCCCCATCATCACCGTCACACGTGAACTGGCCACATGGCAAGATGGCCTTGGAGGCGTGTGAGAAACCGTCCCCGGAAGGGGGTTCCGGCTGCTTCAGGTGCCAGGTTTCCTAAAGGGTCTTCCTCAAGCAGCAGGAGTTTCAAGGCAACACAGTGAAGGGTGCGAAAGGCTCACTCAGTCCCACGTGGCGGGGCCATAGGCTGACTTCACCCTGGGGAGAGCTAGGGAGGCTGTGGAAGCCACATTCTCTGGACCTGCTTTGCTGAGAATCTGCCCTCTGTGGTTACCACGGTAAGCAGCAAAGTCTGTCAGATCTCCAGGACAAGGCAACTCATTTCCCCCCAGACTCCAACCCCAGGCTCTGCAAAACCCACACCAGCTCAGGACCTGCAGATAAAGGGGCCCAGGGAGGGAAAGCAGGTTTCATCTAAAGTAGAAATGGCTGTCTGGAGGGCCTGGTGATTGATTATTGATGTCTGCTATGGGAGAAGGGGGCAGCATGGTATTTGCCAATCCTGGAGTAGGGCTAGTGGAACAAAGGAAAGCCTTCTGTCTCTCGTATCTTTTACTGCACATTCTTGGTAAACGGTCATCTGTGAATGGCACACACGTCTGTATGTCTCTGTGGTGATATGGATATATGTATACGGTTTATCCGAATAGTCAATGAACCAGAACACCCCATTTCCCAGCTGGGAGTTGTTGGAAAGACAAGGCTTCACCCCTTTCATATACTGGACGACATTGTGATCATCGATATCAACAACAACTACATCTTCATCATCAATATCGCTATCGTCAGCGTCACCACTGTTAACATCACTGTCAGTACCGCCATCACCGCCATCACCATCACGGTAGCAGCAGCTAATGGTCATTCGGTGTGTCCTCTGTGTCAGGCTCTGTTCACATGCTTTATATACATTAATTCACTTAATTTTCACACTATCTTTATGAGGTAGGACTATTATTATCTCTATTTCACAAATAAACAAAAGAAGGTCCAGTAACTTGTCCAGGCTACACAGGCAGGATTTAAACCCAAGCGGTCTGGCTCCAAAGGCCACGCTTTAACCACTATGTTCAACTGAGTACTGACCGTTCATTCCCTCTTCTCAGAACGGAGAGCCCCAGATAGCAATAATTGTGTGCAGAAATGGCAGCGTGGAGAAACGGGCCCACCAAACTTGGGCTCTAGTCCCAACTCAGACAAGACCCCTGCCTTCTCAGGCCTCCATTTCTCCACCTGTGAGCCGGGAAGTGAACACCTGGATGATCCCCAAGGCCCTTTAGGCAACTACTGCCCAGGGCCTGCAAGCCCCTCCAGATTCCATGGCCTCCAGAAATCTCTGCAAGGTCCTCCTGGGGAAGCCAGTGGGGGTCTGATGGCCCACGGGTGAGCACTCCAGCAGGCTCCACCGGTTCTGACCGATGACTGTAGGTGGGTCCCCCAGGATGAGAAAACCTCAGTGCAAGTGGGACAGTGTCCACTCAGGTCCCCAGAACGCAGAGCAGCGCTCATTCACAGAGCGCTTCGGGAGCAAGGAGCCAAACGGCCCCTCCTTCGGCGCCCAATGGCTGCTCTCCAGGCTGTCCACACGGCAGCTCAACAGCTGCTGAACTACCGCCCGTACAATCCTCACCGGTTCTTTAAGAATTTCCACTGATACATAATTTCAGCTCATGTACCCCAACTAGGCTTGAAGCTCCTTTAGGGGAGGGGCCAGGCTGCACCCTAACTATCACCTCTGAGGTATACAGCAGTGGGCGATTTTCAAAGGTCTTCACCACACATGATGTCATCTGAGCCTAAAACCACTGTGAGAGGTGGTGAGAAGAGATGACGATGATGACAATGCAGTAAAGGTACCTTCCCCTGTATGCTCAGCACGTACTGTATACCGAGTACCTACCGTGAGCCAGCCACTGAGGCTGCCAGGGCCCTGGTATGCTACACAGTGTGTCATTCAATCTTCAGATGCCCTGAAGATTCATTAGGAATTAGCCAGGACATAAAGGGAGGGAAAGGAGCTCCCAGAAGGGGGAAAACCTGAGCTGGGTCTCAGAAACACGGACTGGCCTGGTATATATATGTGTGGCCAGGGCACAGGGCCTTCTGCGCTTCAGGAAGTGAGGGCAGAGGCCAGAGCCAGGCTGGAGAGACAGGGCTCCTGGCAGTTCCTGAAGCACATTCACAAGCCTCGTTCTCTTTTGTCCTCACACTGAGGACATCAGGCCCCCGGACCCAGTGAGTGTGACCCCCAACCTGGGCTCAAGCAGACCGGAAAGCTGGAAGTGGACTCTGCAGGACTTCCGGGCAACAGGTAGGACACAAAGCATGGGCATCCTGGGCAGGGGACAGCAGGAGGCGACCTGAGGAGTTGGGCTGGAGAAGGAACAGGCTGGGTCAGGGGCTTAAACCGGAAGAGATGGGGGTCACCCTGGGCCCTGCCAGAGGGCAGAGCAGAAGGTCAGAAAACAGTTGCACAGAGCCTCACATGTGTCAGTTGGAACCACCAAGCTAAGGTCTGGGCCCTGCCAGCAGCCAGCCTGCTCTATCTGCCTCCAGCCTGGCCTCTTTCCAGAGGTCCGTGGGTAGGCGCCAGCTCCCCACTCCGGCTTCTGGGCCCTAAGCGAGGCCAGGGATGTGGCCAAACCAGGCGCGACCCAGGACAGTGTCATCTGTCCAGCACTCAGCCTTAAGCAGATGCTCAACAAAGGAGATGGATAAACAACGTCAGCATCCCAAGGAGGCAGAGCCACGTCTCCTATAAAACCCAGCTCCTGTAAAGCTATATACAGAAGGAAGAGGCACCCACCTTGTTCTCAGGTGCCACTTTCCTAACACGAGTCTCACACTTTGAAAAGGGAAGCTGGCAGGGCTCAGAGAGAAGATAAGGAGATGCGAGAGAGCCTTGGGTGGGAATTAAGAGACCTGGGTTCGAGTACTGGCCCTGCCACTGTGAAACATGGGCACCCTGCAGGAGAGGCTCCTCCAATCTGAGCCTCAGTTTTCCTCATCTGTGAAGCGGGGGCAGACAGGGAAGACTTGAATCCTGATTCTCACTCAGGGGTGCACAGCAGTCACGTAGAGAGCTGTCTCCAGCCCCCTGATGCTGGGCCCTGCCCCAGACCCTCGGAGGCAGAATGACCACACAGACCCTCCGGGACAAATGTGCCCAAAGGTTCTGTCCGGCTTGGAAAGTCCTGGCTCTGAAGACAGCTGAGGCTGCTCTTCCCTCCAACCTTCAGCCTGCTAGGGAGGAGGTTTCGAAGGCCACGCGGTCAAACCAGCACCCCAGGTGCAGGGAAGGAAGGCTGGACAGACAGACGGACATCACACAGCCACCAGTCTCCGCCCGAGCTCTCATCCTCAAGACAGAAGACCTGAGCCAGCCCCACAGACGCTGTGGCTGTTACGGCGCAGCTCCCTTGGGGAAGCTACACAGGGTACACGGGTAGCTTCAGATTTGAAACTAGGGACCTTGGTGGGGTCACCCCAGGCCTTTACCCCACACACATCCAGTCAGGGACAGATGGACAAATATATCACTCAGTGCTCCATTTCAATTTCTTTTAAAAAAAGAGAAACAAACCAAAGTTTCAAACCCAGGGAGAGTTAAGCACCCCACGACTCCAAATATCTCCTCCAAGGAAGCAGCACAGGTTCCCGGAGAAGCCCGCAGCCTCCCTCCCAAGGCTGACAGAGGCCGCCTGCAATGACGGTGGCGCCCACGGGTCTGGCTGGAGGGCTGGGCTCACCTTCACACTGCCTGCCTTCCCCCTTGTAGCCTGGCTTGCAGAGGCATTTGTAGGACTTGGGCGTGTTCTGGCAGATGGCATCGATGTGGCAGTCGTCTGTGCCCTCCGAGCATTCGTCCACGTCGACGGCCCCTGTTGGAGGGAGAACCACGAGTGAGGTGTGGCCTGAAGAAGTGGGCAGCAGGCGCGGGGCAGGGAGTTCCTTCTGTCCCTCGCCCTTCCATCGATCACCGGGGTAATTAACAGTAACAGCCATCATATGACCACCTGGTGTGACAGGCAGTGGCTGGTGGCATCTTCGGGGTGGCTACCCTGTGCCAAGCACAACGTTACCAAAATGCCAGGTCTTATTTATTGTCACAACAATTCCAGTAAGTAGAGCTATTCTTCCCACTAAAAAGATGAGAAAACGGAGGCTGAGGAACAGAGCGAGGAGAAGCCTCTCTGTATGTCTTGCTCTCCTCACAAAGCATCTCTCCATCCCTCCTCCACTCTCCTTATTCTAGAATTTAGAGCCAGAAGCGTCCTCGGAGGAACTGAAATCCATCCCCTTTGGGTTACAGATGGGGAAATGGAGGCTAGCATGGCGCACTGAGCAGAGGCCACGAAGCAGAGGCCAGCAGGCCCACGAAGGAGATCTGAACGTGGGCCCCACCCAGCCCCTAGGCTGTGGAAATAAAGGATTCTTCACCTGGCCTCCACAGACCCATACCCTCGATGGGGCTAACGGGTCTCAAGGAACGCTTCCGGTCTCCCCAGTCTCCCCACCTCGGAAATCTAGGTTCAGTCCTGGTTCTCTTATTCCAACTTCCAAACCCAAGTTAAAGTTAGGTTGTGAGGGTTCCTGGCACTCCCCACCTCCTGCCCGCAACAACCCGTATATACCTTCAGTTGGAACAGCTGTTGGGCAAATAATGTAGAATAGATTCTGTGTATCTGTGTATACACCTCCCCCCGCCCCACAGCTCAGACAGGGAGAGGACCCTCAGAGCACGGAACAGCACAGCCAGAAAACCGTAGCTGTAATCTAGGTTCATTCCTTGGGTTACAAATGAGGAAACTGAGGCCCAGAAAAGCCTGTAGCAGGTCGGTAGCTCATTAGGAGCAGAGCCTGGACTCCGCCTCAGGGCAGCAGGTCCAGAGCTTTGCTACATGCCGTGTTGCTTCCAGCCAGCCAAGAATAGAATACAGATGGATGACAGACAGGCAGAAGGACCCAGAGGGGAGCACAAGGAACTCTCAGTAGCCACCCTGAGGGCAGTCCCCCAGGGGCAAGCCTGGGGAAGTCCTGGAATGTCCTCCTCTCTTCACGCCTCCGGCCACTCCCTAGCCTGTCTGGCCCTCAAGACTGTCCACTCTGAATTACTCCCCTGAATAGCCTCTGGGCTCTAAATCTGCATGGGGGCCTCTGTGAGAGAACCACTGCCCCCAGCCCAGGACTCTTCCTCCTGTGCCCTAGTCCCCAAGGCCCCAGTCTGCCCCTAAAGGAAGAGAGGCATCAAAAAGAAACACACCAGAATCACCTCCCTGCATGCTCGTGTACGCACACACACACACACACACACACGCACACACACGCACGCACAAGGTGGCATCCCTTCTCAGGGTGGTTGTATCTGCTCAGGTGAGCAGCCCATCCTCTACAGCTGCCCAGAGGAAGGTGGAATGGGGGCCAGGAGGCAGTCTGTGTAGGAGACCAGAGCCAGCCATCAGATGGCCAGGGGCCAGCAGGAACATCGGGCCAGCAGAACATCCCCCTCTGGAGAAGTGACCACAGAGGGACCCCCGAGAAGGGTGGCAC
This sequence comes from Phocoena sinus, assembly GCF_008692025.1. Lineage (NCBI taxonomy): Eukaryota > Metazoa > Chordata > Mammalia > Artiodactyla > Phocoenidae > Phocoena > Phocoena sinus. The sequence goes on along the minus strand of NC_045772.1, from coordinate 5,988,512 downwards.
AGCCTCAAGGGCAGGAAGCCAGAGACCAGAGAGGGTCAATGTGCACCCTTCTAGGGGGAGAGGACTGGGGCCGCTTCTGAGACAGGACCAGCAGGGGCAATGGATCACAGATACAGCTCTTCCCACTTCCCAAGGGTCAGTGCACAGTGATGAGGGAGGGAAACTGCCTGGGGCTCTGGAGCCCCTTGTGCCCCCAGTCTCACACGTAGGTACGTGTCTTCGTGGGATGGAAATGGATGGATGTCAGCCAAGAGGCAGTGGGGGCAACCTCCCAACACACCTTTTAAACATGTCTTTCGGTGGGTGCTGGGGAGAGGGCACGCGAGTTTGAGGACAGAGGGAGAGGAAACACAGGCCATGGGTTCTTGCAGGTTCCCTGGCCACAGTCCTGGCCTGGACAGCCCAGCCCAGTGCTCCCATCACAGGTGCTTGTTTGACATTAGTGGTTTCATAGCACAAGGCTTCCATGGGGTGGGGGGCTGGGGCTGGGGAGTGCAGACAGACACAGCGGAGAGACCAAGAGAGAGGGAGACAGGCACATACAGGAACAATCAAACAGGGCTGAGGGACCTCAAAGCCCAGGAGAGACACCCACAGACACATGGGGGTGTGGCAGTAGGGCCCAGTTTCCCTTGGGGCCACAGGAAAGACAGCTCAGCTCCAATTGTGGAATAGTTTAAATGGCCCGGCATCCTCACTCAGGGTGTAACTCCCAGGAAAGACTTCCTGCCACCAAACACAGACCCCAGGGAGCCCCACGCAGCAGCCTGGGGAGCTCAGAGAAGCCAGGGAGAGCGCAGCAGGGTCTCTCCCCTCCCTCCAAGGAGGGAAAGGAAGGAAGCTCCTCCATGGGACAGGGTCAGATGTGGGAGGAGAGAATGTGTCTTCAGCTTTGCGGGACAGCCCCCTCCAGACACCCGAGGGAGCAGGAGGGGAAGGGGTGGAGTGCCGGGGTCCCTGCGAAATCCGTGGGGAGCTCCCACCTCGCCTCTGCTGCCTGCCCTAACCATGCCCCATGCCTGATGCTCGATGCTGGTTCCCTTCTCCTGTGTCTCCTGCCTCTCTCTCCTGGACCCCCTCACCGTGTCCGATGTCTGGGCTCCCCTCCCTCTGGTTCCCACGCATCTCCTTTCGTCTGTGTCTTCCCTCAGCCCTCCCCCTCCTGTCTGTCCATCTGTCCATAGCTTTCCAGCCATCTCCATCCTCCTCTCTTTCCCTCTGTCTCGCCGCCTCCTCCCTCCCCCAGTCCTCCCCCCTTTCTCCGGTGCCTCTCCGCTTGCACCTCTCCTTTTCTCTCTTCCTTCCCATCCCTTAGTCCTGCCCTCACACCTCCCTCTTCTGAGCCTTTTCCTTCCTGCTGCTCATTTGCCTCCTTAGTCCCTTCGGTTCCCTCCTTTCCCTCTTTGGTCTTTCTGGTCTCCACTCTTCCAGTCTGTCTTTCTCTGGGTTTTTTTTTCCTGTGTCTTTTTGTGTGCCTCCTTTTCTGTCCGTCTGTCTCTCCATCTACCACCTCCCCCTTCTCTTTCTCTCTGCGTCCGTCCTTTTCCCCTTGCTCACCTCCTCCGGGTCTCCCCTCTGGGCCTCCTGCCGCCCGCGCTCCCGTCTCCCCTGGGGGAGAGCCCGTCTGGCTCCGGGGTCCCCATTCCCTCCTACCTTCAGGCGGGGAGCGGGGGATGGCGGGGGGCCCTCGGCGGGCCGTCGTGCTTTCTTTCTTCCTCCCGCCCTCACACTCCCCCCACCCACGGGGCTTCAGCCCACCCCGCCCCATGCTGCGGCCCCGCCGGGCTCCGGGAGCCTCGCTCCGCCCGGGCTGCGGGGAGGGGCGCCCCGCGCCGGCCGCAGAAGTTACTTTGCAAAAAGGCAGGGCGGGGCGCGGGGCCGCGCGGGCTGTGGCCCTCCCGACGGCGCGGGGCTGGGGGCCCGGCCGGGACCCTGCCGCCGCCGCCGAGCGCCCGCCGCCCACCGGCTCAGGGCTTACCTGGGAGCCCGCTGCCCCCCGCCAGCCGCCCGCGCGCGCCCAGGACGAGCAGCACACACAAGTGCCAGCGCACGGCCGCCGCGCCCATGCTCACTGCGGGCCGGGCCGTGCGTGCGGGCGTGCGGGGCGCGAGGACCCCACCGACCGGCCGCTCGGCGAGCGCTCGTAGCTGCTGGTTCCGCGGCCAACGCTCGGGCTCACAGTCTCCGAGCCGGCGCGGCTGACGAGCTGACAGCCGCGCGCTCATTGGCCCGCTGCTGCCGGGGGGCAGGGCTCCGTGAGAGGCCGGCCAATGGGGGCCGACCCCCAGCCAGCGGGGGGAGGGGAAGGGAGGGGCGGGGCGGGTCGGCGGGTCGGACCGGGCATCTGGGGGCGCCCCCTCCTCTCGGGGCGGGCGGCAGGTGGGGGCTAGGGGCCGGATCGCTCGGCCGTGGGGTACGCGGTCTAGGCCAGGCTGGAGCTGCCTCTGAGGATTCTCCCTCCCTCTGTCCCTGGATCACCGCCCCCCCACCCGCGCCCCCCAGCCCCTGTCGTCGAGGGTGGCCGCTCCTTTGGGGGCAGTACCCATCAACCCACCAGCGCGCTAACACACACACACACACACACACACACACACACGGGAGAGGAGGGAGCCTGCCAACCCTCCCTCGGAGGTCGAGAAAGGCCCAGCGGCATCCATTTGTAGTGAAAGAAACGCAAATCGCTCAAATTAGAATTGCCCGTTTGTCCATTCGGTAATGTTTATTGAGCACCTACTGTGTGCCAGTCTCTGGCAATGCAGCGGCGAAGAAGCCAGACAGGAAAAAATCCTGAAGATCCGTTTAAAAATTTACGTTCAAAACATTGTAAAGCAATTATATTCCAATAAAGATGTTAAAAAAACAAACAAAAAACCCACAAATGAACTATTTACCACTCCCCAAGGGACAATGGCCTATAAACGTGCTTGTCATAGGAGTGCCGCAGGATCCACGTCTGGAGGGACGCCAGGAAAACTCCGTGTCTGCTCTGCGGTCAGTCCTGGCCAGCGCAGCCCATCTTGGGGCTGACCTCTTACCCAGCAAAGTTTGATGCCCACCACCACCGCCCCCCTCCCCACGCCCCAGCCCCAGAATGCAAGGCCTAGGGCCTCCGAGTGCCAGAGCCGCTGGATGGTGGGCTGGGGGCAGGCAGAGCAAGCCTCAGGTCTTTCCACCCAAGAACTGCTCTGGCCTGGCCTGGAGTCTACACCTGACTCCTTTGGGACTCAGACCTGAGACCCCCGCCTGGGAGGTGAGGCTGGAAATAAATGGCCCTTCTCAGCCCCAGGCAGGACGCTTTAAGGGAAGAAAGTTCAGCAAACCCCAAGGCCCATCTCCTTGACAACCACCAATAAGAGCTCCTTTTTTCTTCTCCTGCTCTCCAGGCCTGCCTGAAAGACAAGACTTTCCTCTTTTTGTCCACTCTGCTTGCACCAGTCCACACCCAACTTTCCTCTCCCCACCAGCTCCCATCCTGCCCCCAACACACACACACACACACACACACACACACACACACACACACACTCACATACACCCTCCAACACACACCCTCAGGCATACATGCTCTCACTCATACACACGCTCACATACATCCTCACAGACACATACCCTCACACACGTTCACACACTTCAAGCACGCAGCCTCTCACACACAGACACGTGACCACACAAACACTCACACAACCTTCTGTAGGCAGTCTCCGCAGCCCTGGAAAGTTGAATCTGTCCAGCCACCTTGCTCCCACTCTGACTTCATACCACAAACAGCTTGGCACTGGCCTGCTGGCCGAGGCAAGGGGTCCCCCACGTGCAGAGAAGGCCAGCCTTACCCCCCATCACACCAGACATTTCCTTCCATGTGGTTGCTCCAGCTGGTGGCTTAATTTGGGAGACCCTGCTATCAGGCTTTATTTTGCCCTCCTCCCAGTGGTGTGGCTTCGGGTTTCTGGGGGAGAAAGTTCTTGTGCGTTAGGTAACAGGACAAGAACGGTGAGTTGGGGCAGGAGGGCAGGTCCTTTCAGGGGCTCTAACCAACTAGAAACAATGCCCGTTAATGTGCTTGCTCCTCAGGGGGCCTCTCACCCCTGGCCAGGTGCCTCCCAAGCTTGACGGTAGCAGGGGATTCTTCTTCCAGGCTCTGTCCCCCCAGATCAAGGAGGAAATGGAAGCAGGGTGGTGGCCTGTTAGACTGTGACCCCCCAGATCCCAGAGGCAGTTCTCACTCACTCACACCAAGTCCAGTCCCTAGCCTGCCCCTTCAGGGCGTGCAGAGAAAAAGTGGTTCCTTCCAGGAGGAGATCATGGTCTGGGCTTAGGAGTCAGGGAGCAGAGGAGGAGGGGGCTGGAGACACACACTCAGAAGCCCCCCAGGTATGCACTGAAGGAGGTGGCAGAGAAAGAGGTGGTCATTTCTGCCCCAGGGGTGGTCAGGAAGGCCTCCCAGGGCACATGACCCTAGAATTGGGCACCAAGTATGAGTAGATTTCCGAAATGGACAAAACCACGTGCAAGGTGTGAGGGAGAGAAGGTGGGGGCCTAGGAGTGGATATCCTCAAAGCATCTCACAAACTGTTAAGTGCTGCACGTGGGTGATGGTGGCATGGAGGACAGCTGCTCACTGAGACTGTGGTGTCTGTGCAGCCAGGATGGGCTGGTGGGGTGAGATCCCGTTTGTCTGGACTCCAGCCAGGGATGTCTCGCAGCCTCTGGAAACTGAGCTAGGCAAGTGGAGGCCCAGGCATGAATCAGACAGTCACTTTGGGAGGGAACATTCCATGGCTCCCCATCACTTTCCAAACAACCCGTGAACGTTTTGTGGGACACCCTTTGCCCTCCCCAGCAGTCCTCTCCTTGACAAACCACTGGCAAAAATGGCCTCACAGACATCTTGCTTTCCACCTCCAAGCCTTTGCCCACGTGCCTCCCTCTGCCAGGATCGCCCTTACTTCCCTTCTTCACGAGGCTCACCCCTCCTCTTCTGCCCACCCCTGCCTCCAGGCAGGGTGTAGGGTCTCCCCTGGGCTCCGACAGACCCTGGGGCTTCCCCATCAGAGTCCAGCTCACCCTGGGTTTCACATCGTTTCTTCCCAGACTGGGGGTTCCCGAAAGTGGGGCTCACAGCTGATCCACGTCTGGAGTCACAGCTCCCAGCTGGGGCCTAAGAAATGATTGTTGAATAAATGAATGAACGGGGGGCTTCCCTGGTGGCACAGTGGTTGGGAGTCTGCCTGCTAATGCAGGGGACACGGGTTCGAGCCCTGCTCTGGGAGGATCCCACATGCCGCGGAGCGACTGGGCCCGTGAGCCATGGCTGCTGAGCCTGCGCGTCTGGAGCCTGTGCTCCGCAACGGGAGAGCCCACAGCAGTGAGAGGACCGCACACTGCGATGAAGAGTGGCCCCCGCTCGCCACAACTAGAGAAAGCCCTCGCACAGAAACGAAGACCCAACACAGCAAAAATAAATTAATTAATTAATAAACTCCTACCCCCCCCCCAAAAAAAAATGAATGAACGGACAAAGAAGCAAGACAGACATCACTTAACTGAGAATTCGTATTATTCCAGGGAGTGGTAGAGATTCTTTGGCTATTTGATGCGAGCTTGGGGAATGAATCCAGCTGCCCACTCTCTCCTGGGCACCTCTACCCTCTGTGCCTCTGAGTTGGCCAGCAGGACCACTGTCCTCCGGGGCCCTTTGGGTCCCCCTGCTGACACCTCGCAGAGGTCTGAGGAGCAGCAGAGGGGAGAGGAGGAAAGGAGCGCTTCTGTTCCTTCCAGGCACACAGCCTCTGCCACCCCGGCTCCAGCCTGCTGACCCCAGTCTTCAGCATAAGAAGAACTTACTTTTTTTTTATTTCTTCAGGAAGAGTTCTCTTGATTAAAGACAGTTGTTCTTTAAAAACAGAAAGTTCTTTGAGAAAATAAAGTTCTCTGCAGGCATGAAATGTCATTACAGGGATGTGAAGGCTTGATCTTGATGATTTTAGATGCTTCTGTCATCCTCTCTTATTAAAAATGAACTTTCATAATAATACCACTTCGTGTTTGCTCACAAAGACCTCCAAGGCTAGTGTTTTTGTGTGTGTGATCGCTGGGTGACCATGGGCCCCACAGGTCAGGTTCCTTGGTTCAAGCCCCTACTTGTCAAATGAGGGTCTCAGTCCCCAGGAGCCCTGGACACCTCCAGCTCACGTTCCAGACTCCTCTGAAATGACCCTCCTGAGATTCAGCACTCAGGGTATTCTGACCTACCGTCTGCCTCTTTCCCCAATTATAACAACAGGTACCACGTATGGAGTGTCCCTGTGTACCCAACACTGCGCTCAGACGTCCTGTGCGTTACATCATTTATCCTGAGACGTAGAAACTGCTACCACCCCCACCTTACACCTGAAAAAACGGAGACTCACAGGCCACTTGCTGGGACCACAGAGCCAGCCAGTGGCAGACGTGGGATCCGAACCCAGGTCTGTGCGACTCCCAAAGACAGGCTCCAAGCCATTATGGCTAATAAAACCCACTTGAAGGGAGTTAGGGCGCTCCTCCCTGTAATGCACAAAGTGTTACTTTTTAGGGTTTTGATATTGAGAAGAGTGGTTTTTACACAGTGGCCAAATTGTAGCAGTTCACAATTCATATGGTTGATTTGAGGTACTACCCAGTTTTATGCTCCCCGTCTTTCTAACAGGTCCACCCCCCCAACCCATCTAGGATGGCAATACTTCACTCTGGGATACTGGGAGGGGCTGTGTAGAAGTGGGAAGCGGGAAGGACATGACACACACATGTACCCCTACCCATCCCCTCAGGGGTGTATGTATGGAACTGACTCAAGCAGCAAGGCCATAGACACATCCACAGCAAAAGCTGCAAGTGAATCCTGGAGACATGCCAGCTTCACAGAGGCGGAAGTCTCAGCACAGCCCCGCAGGTCTGCTGCCCCATGGACGCGTCCACCGGAGCCCCTCAGGCACCTCAAACTCACCAACTGGGCCCTCAGCTCCTTCTGCCCAAGCCTGCTCCTCTGAGGGCCCCCTGCCTTGGGGCTGGCATCTCGCCCCGCTCCCCTACCCACCCACCAAGCCGTGTCAATGCCACATAAGCTCTCCTCTCCATTCCCTGGGCCACTGACTTGGTTGAGATGACACCAGCTCTCACCCACATGACTCCACAGAGGCTCAAACCCATACCCACCAGGGTAGCTGGAGTCGGTGCTCAAAGACAGATCTGACCTCTCCCGTCCTTGCTGCCTACAGGACAAAGTCCACTCGAGACCGTGGGAGATGGGTCCACCCTCTGCCTGGTAAAGCCCCACGCTTCCCCTCTGCTCCACGCTGCCTCACACCTCTGAGCCACAGCTCACGCCGTTCCCTTCTCTCACAATGCCCTTCGCCATCCCTGTGCCTGGCAGACCACACTCAAGGCTCAGGAGCTCTGTCCTCACAGCCCACCTCCTGCTCAGGGCATTGGGGCCTTGGGGAGTGAATCCAGCTGCCCACTTTCTCCTGGACACCTCCATCCTCTGCCCCGAGGGGAAGCTGGGCCAGCCAGCAGGACTGCCATCCTCAGGTGTCCAGAATGGGTGACCTGGGGCCCTTGATCCTGCGTGACCCCCCCCACCAGGGCACTGGCTCAGCTTTGAAACCTGGAACTTAGTAGATCTTTTGGTTAGTAGATCTGTCTTTCACTTAGGTCAGATGTTGCGGTGTGAAGGTTAGTTAGACTTCCTGGTCACCGAGTCTCCCTTCCAGACCTCAACCCAAGGCTTCAGTGGTGAACAGGTGGCTCTGGCTTGGCCATTCATTGTATTTCATGCCCCTGGCCATAAAGTTGGTCCAGGCAAGGGCATGTGACTAAGCCAAGCCAATCAGATGTCTTCCCTGGGATTCTCTAAGTGGGGCTGGTGGGGTGTGTCTACTTTCCTATGTGGGCATGGGGCAGTAAGGATGGATGTCAGAGTTGCCTGTCGCTGTGGTTCTACCATGGCGTGGACGGCTGGCCTGAGAGAATGGATCAGTCAGAGAGAAGCAGAGGGAAGATATGGGGAAGCAAAGAGAAGAGAGAGAGGGAAGACAAAAGGAGGGGAGGGGAAAGGAGACACCTGACAGTGTTCAAGGCTGGCTGCGTGATCCCTTCTGCTCTTAAGACGGTTGTGCTGGCTTCTGTCTCTTACAAACAAAATCGTCCTGCTTAATCAAAGCACAGGGTTGGGGGGTGTCTCCATGATATGACACCATTTACAAATAGGTGTGCCAGGCCTTGTTCTAAACACTACATATATTAATTCATGAAATCTCACAACCACCCCAGGAGGTAGGTGTTACTATCCTCATTTACAGGTGTGGAACGTAACACAGAGCGGTCAAGTGACTTGCCCAAGGTCATACAGCAGAGCCAGGAATGAATGAATGAATGAATGGGAAGTATTACCCTTGGTCACCCAGCCAATCAGAGTCAGGATGAGAGCAGCTGTGTGCTCTTGATTCCCTGTCCAGGCTTCCCTGATCCTCCCTCCGTCCTGTAGTTTTAGGTGTTCAGTGATGGGGTAGAGGGACAGAACAGAGGCTTGGCAAATCAGGACCTAAATCCATGCTCGGCTACTTACTTGCTTTGTGGCCTTGGGCAAGCCACTGCACCTCTCTGTGACTCAGTATCTTCACCCGGAAAGTTGAGCTAAGCATGCCTACCTCACAGAGTAGCCACGTGAATCTCATAAGATCACACGTGTATAGTGCTGGGCACAGAGTGGGCATTGCCGCCCATAGCAGCCAGGCAGTTCATTCATTCAGAGGATGTTTACTGAGCAACTTCTTCATGCCAGACTCTGTTCTAGGTGTCGGGGATACAGCAGTGAGTAGGCCAGACATTCTCTGCCTTCGGGGAGCTCACAGCCCATTCAAGGGCGCAGACAATAAGAAACAAGAAAGAAAAGCCTAAGGTGGTGAAAAAGGCAGTGCAGAGAACTAAAGAGGGCGGTAGGATCAGCTGATGGTGTGGTGCGGGGGCCATGCAGATGGGGGCGATCAGCCACGATCTCCCAGAGCTGGTACCTGTATCAGGACCTGAATATCAAAGGTGCCAAGATGGGAAGGGGGGTGTGGGAGAGTGGTTGGAAGTCTGTCTTAGAGAGTCATGGAGTGGACCTGATCTCCAAAAGCTCTTAGAGTCTTTTTTTTTTTAAGCTACAGTGGAGCTTATTCCAAGTCCCCTGCACCAGGTTGACTTAACCAGCATCGTGGGCACGTGGAGGTGGGGGGCGGGTAGGAATGCGGGGCGTGTGCCCCAGATGCAGGCCCGAGTGTGCCCTCACCACATGCCCTGCAAATGCTGATTTGTGCAAGAACGCCTTAGACAAAAATGAACATCTTTTCCAATTTGAAAACTCATATCTGCTCAATACAGAAAAAAAATCCTGAAAGGGTGACGATTAGCTTTCTGCTGTATTTCCTTCCAGCCTTTTTTCTATGAGCATACACACAGAATTTTATCTTTTTAATTAAAAATTTTAATTTTATTTATAAAATTAAGATCATGTTACACATACAGCACATTTTTCTGACCTCTATGTTTGTTTTTAAATTTTCCTTTAATTATTTTTATAGAGGCATACTTTACATACAACAAAACGCACCGTTTTAAGCGCATGGTTCATTGAGTTTTTAAAAAAGTTTTGTTCGTGGTAAAATACACATAACATAAAATTTACCATTTTAGCCGTTTTCAAGTGTGCGGTTCAGTGACATTAATTAAGTCCATTCACATTGTTGTACGTCCATCACCACCATCCATCTCCAGAATGCTTTCATCATCCCCACCTGTAACTTTGTACCCATTAAACTCTTAACTCCCAATTCTCCCCTCTCCCCAGCCCCTGGGAACCACCATTCATGCTTTCTGTCTCTATGGATTTGGTACCTCATATAAGTGGGATTATACAATATCAGTCCTTTTGTGTCTAGCTTATTTCACTTAGCATAATTTTTTCAAAGTTCACCCCCTGTTGTAATATGTATCACAGTTTTATTCCTATATAAGGCTGAATGATATTCTATTCCATGTATAGATCACATTTTGTTTATCTATTCATCTGTGGATGGACATTTGGGTTTCCACTTTTGACTGTTGTGAATAATGCTGCTGTGACATCAGTATAGAATTATGGGTTCGAGTCCCTAATTTCAACTCTTTGGACTGTATATCTATAAGTGGAATTGCTGAATCATATTGTAATTCTATGTTTAATTTTTTGAGAAACTGCCATACTGTTTTCCACAGTTGCTGGACCATTGAGTGAGTTTTGACAAACGCACACAACTGTGTAATTTCCACCACAAATCAAGGTAGAGAACATTTACAGCACTCCCCAAATTTCCACTTGCCATTCTTTTTTTTTTTTTTTTTTTTTTTTTTTTTTTTTTTTGCGGTACGTGGGCCTCTCACTGTTGCGGCCTCTCCCGCTGCAGAACACAGGCTCCGGACGCACAGGCCCAGCGGCCATGGCTCACGGGCCCAGCCGCTCCACGGCATGTGGGATCTTCCCGGACCGGGGCACGAACCCGTGTCCCCTGCATCGGCAGGCGGACTCCCAACCACTGCGCCACCAGGGAAGCCCTCCACCTGCCATTCTTATCAATTGCCCCAAACCCCCCTCCAGCTCAGGCAATCACTGGTCTGCTGTCTCTGACTATGGATGAATTTTTCCTATTCTACAACTTTCTATGAATGGAATCACGCCTAATGACGGACTCTTTCGTCTGATTTCTTTTGTTCCGCAAACTTTTCAAGTTTTATTCAACACAGTCATCTCTGCAACCTGCCTTCTCTCATCTCATTCAAATTAATAAGAATTACATCTTCTTTTAGGATTGACTTTTTAATAAGCTATGTAGTATTCCATTGCAGAGTTTCAACATAATTTATTTAACCAGTCTAAGCTGATTCTAAGTTTTTGCTGTTATAAACGGCACTGAGTGGAACATCCTTGTACCTAAACCTTTGCTTGCTTCTCTGATCATTGCTTTGCAATAAATCCATGGAGGTGGAGTAACGGGGTAGAAGGGAACCAACAGTTTTTGTCTCCTTATACCTATTGCCAAATTGCTTCTCAGAAAGGTGTTACCGTGTACTATCAACTTCACCTCTTAAGTATCTCTTGAACCTGTGGACCCCTCTCCACCTCCTCAATCTCCTCAGCCCTTTAGGGTCACTACCTGGCATTCTTCCCAGTGACACTGCCCGCGGAGGCCACCTGCCTGAGCTGCAAGCATCTCTAAAAACCTAAGCCCAGCACAGTCCTCCAAGGAGGCAGAACCATCAGGAAACCAGGCAAGGGATTCATGGCTGCAGACAGGGCGCGAGCCTTAATACTAGGTACAGAGCGGGGGCTCCGTGAATGAATTAGGGGGTCACTAGTTCTCTTCCCTCCCTTCTGTTCTCAGTGCCCAGCAAGTGGTCTGGCAGGGCAGGCACTGAAAATAGGCATGGCAGTGGAGACATTTGCCTGGAATCCCCTCACACATTTTCTCATGGGCTAATTGGTGGCAGAGATAACAGACAGTCAGGAGGCGAGGATGCTGGTCAGCGACATCCCAGAGAGGGTCTCCCAGGATCCCGAAAGAAGTCAAGGGCTCTTGGCCCAGAGACCCAGGGCTTTCCCATCCTCTGGGGACTTGACCCAGTTTGCCATTTCAGTGGAACATGCCAGCCCTTCTCTGGACCTAGGCCTAGTCTAGTTCAACTCCAAGAATGTCCCCAACACAAAGGAAGAAGAGCTTGTGTCACCATGATAAAGGTCTCCGCACAGCCACCCACGCCAGGCTGCAGACTGACGCAGCTCCCACGCACGATGAGCCATTGTGGTTTTCTTGCCTGACGCCCTTATCTTCTAGGACTGTTGGGGGAGTGAGGGACACTGGCCTGAGAGAGAAAGAGCTTGACCAGGGAGTTTGGGCTCTCTGGCTCTGCCCCAAGGTCAGCAATGCTCTTTGATAGCTAGCCTCCCTGGGCAAAGTGGGGCGGTATTGATAATGGGCATTTGTGCAGGACTTTCCCAGACTCATTCACACCCATCATTTTGTTTGATCCTCAAAGGCTGAGGTCACATGTCTCATAACCTCTGTTTTGTAGGTGGAGAACCTGAGTCCAAGAAAAGAAAGTACCCCCTGCTGTAGACTTGCCTTGGTCCCACCTAAATTGTTAGAGAAAGGATAAGAGTTATTTAGTTGCCGTGCTATTGCCCAAAAGGGACAGAGGAGGAGTTATTTCCTTTAGAAAGAAATTTACTGGGGATTCCTTGGTGGTCCAGGGGTTAGGACTCCACACTCTCACTGTTGAGGGCCTGGGTTCGATCCCTGGTTAGGGAACTAAGATCCCACAAGTCACGTGGCATGGCCAAAACAAACAAACACACAAACAAAACAACAACAGAAAAACACAAACAAAACAAAAAGAAAGGAAGAAAAAAATTTACTAAGCAATGACTCCTGGCGCTGGACACTAGGGACACAGGAAGAGACCTGGCCCCTGCTCATGACAAGCTCAGGCTGGAGAGGGAGACCCTGGCACACGAATTCCGCAGGAAGCAGCCAAGATTCCAGCCAGAGGGCCCTGCCTCTCATATCCACCCTTGTTCCTCTTTGCTGTACTGCAAGTCTCCTGCAACCGACCACACAAGCTGCTTTTAGACGTGAGTGGACACAACCATGTAACCAGCTGTGTGTCCTCAGGGAAGTTCCTCAGTCTCTCTGAGTTTCAGCTTCCCCGTATGTAAAATGAGAATAAGAGGCTCTCGGGCTTCCCTGGTGGCGCGGTGGTTGAGAGTCCACCTGCCGATGCAGGGAACATGGGTTTGTGCCCCGGTCCGGGGGGATCCCACATGCCGTGGAGCAGCTGGGCCCGTGAGCCATGACCACTGAGTCTGCACGTCCGGAGCCTGTGCTCCGCAACGGGAGAGGCCGCAACAGTGAGAGGCCCACGTACCGCAAAAAACAACAACAACAACAAAAAACCGATATAAACTTTAGGATAAAGTAAGGGTCAAGAAACATATATAGAGCAAAGTGTAGGGAGTGCCAGCTTGGCAGAATGAGGAGCATGGCTTAGAGTTTGTTGGTTGGGACAGAAGGGGGCTCTGGATAACTTAAACCACACAAGCTCTATTGGAAAGAGGTGGCTACCTTACTGAAAAAAAGAAAGGACAAGCTAAAACATAGCCTCAGAAGAAACAGGACCAAGGCAGCTTCGAGATTCAGGTAGCAGGAGCTGGGGCTATTCTCTCCAAGTCCAGGATGAATCAGCTTCCATGAGTCTCTGTCCCTGAGTCAAGGTTCAAGTTCCCAAGAGTGAGTCCAGTGGGTCAAGCTAGGGTAGTGTGCCCACCTTGGCTGAGGTGGTTTGGATACCTGGTCTGATGAGCCCAGTAGACTGTAGGCTACGAGAGGTTGGGGAGTTTCCAAAGGAGATGCCCTAACCAGATTGCAGGCACAGCAGATGTCTGCTCTAGGAGAGAAGGAAGAATAAAGGAAAAGTCTGCTGAGAACCTCCTGTGTGTCTCCAGGAGGGCTTCTTGGAGGAGGTGACATTGACACTAGGCCTAGAAGAGCAAGAAGAATGCCACCCTCCAAGGGCATGGGGGTTAGGGGAAGCGATGCTGTTCTCTGCCATCATGGTGTACCCAGGAAGGACTTGCTGAAGGATGCCACCTCACCTGAGCTTAAGAGACAGTGGCATTTTTGGCAGTGCTTTCCCTGCCAAACCGATGACTGGGCGTTAACTTCCTCTTTGGGATTCTGGTCCTGAATAATCAATCCCACAGAACTCAGTGAGAAGAAAGTCCTTTAATTACCACCAAACCACTGCTTTTGTTTGGGTGACATTGTGTTAGAGCGACATGCTCTCAGGCATTCAACAAACATTTACAAAGCACCCATTATATGCCGAGTGCTATTCTGGGCACAGCTTCTATGTAGCAGGAGCTTAGAGTCTAGTCGGGAATAGAAGCGAGTAGACAGTTACTTCTCAGAGAGACATCTGAGATCTGTACAAGGTGTTATTTTAAGATAAGAGGCGGGTAGACATCAAGGTCTGGTTGGGTGAGGCTAGGGCATGTGTGAGGGTAAAATTTCACAGAAGAGGTAAGTAGGGTTTTGTAGGATGAACAGGAGTTCAACAGGTGGCTGGCACACAAAGGGCATTCCAAATAGAGGAACAGGGGCAAAACATCCTGGGAAGCAGAGGAAACTGCAACTAGTTTGGTGGGACTGGAGGCAAAGGTGTGGAGCAGAGGGAGGCCAGTCAGGTTGCCCAGGCTATGAGTTTATCCTGGAGGCGGTGGGGCACCACGGGAGGGTTCAAGGCAAGGGAATGACATGGCAGATTTGTGTTCTAGAAAGATCCCTCTGGCCTGGGTGGGACGCTGTGAATAGGGTTACGGCATTTGTTTCACCCCACCCAGAGTCTTCTCTGCAGGTGGCTTTCTCCGAGAGCAAAAGCCTGCTACTCTGGGAGTCCAGGGTCAAACCCACTTGGGAACTACCTCACTGTACATACACCCCATCCTCTTGGAGAGTTGTCCCAGCTCTTAGCACATTGAAGTCTCTGGGAGATCCTGTAGCAGAGCCGTCCCGTGTCTTTGCTTGGCCCAGTGTGCCCCACACTGATTTGATCACATTCCCTCGCCTCCTTTATAGTAATCATGCGGCTGTTACGATTCTTTGCAACACTCTTTGAGAAACAGCCTAGACCCCTTCTGATCCCAAGGATTTGAAAAAACTGGTTTCAAGTAAACCTTGGGGGCCTCACCACTGTGGACCCCAGAGCCTCTAATACCTGCTCCTCCCTTGCCTTAGGTAACAGAAATCCAATTCCAGGGGCTCCCCTTTGAAACCGGAGAAAGAGCTGGGAGAATGCAGTGAGGACTAGGGTTGGTCACGCTTTCTGTGGGTACCATTCACTTAGTTCTTAAAACCAGCCAGCTGTTCACAACCTTGCTTCATTCACAAAACACCCTTGCCAGGAAGGCGTGACTATCCTCATTTTACAGATGGCAAAACCGAGGCTTGGAGAGGTGAAGTGAGGAGTTCAGAAGCGGGGTGTAGGGAGGGGAAGGGGCTCAGACCAATCCCAAGCTCCTTGTGGCCAAGAGAATGAATTCTTCATGGACTAGAGTAAATGGGCAAAGGATGTGAATAGGCAATTGACAGAGGAGGAACTCCTAAAGGACAGAGTATTTCCAGAAAAAAAAAAAAAAAAGTGTAGCTTCACTCCAATCAAAGGGGCCAACTAGGTCGATGGGATTGGCAAAAACAGACAGAGATCAGTAACACCCGTGCTGGAGAGGCTGTCGGGAGATAGCCTTGGACACTATCGTGGGAGGTAAGTTGGAGCAGAGCTTACGGAAGGCTTCTCCGTCAAAATTTTGAATGCCCTTTCCTTACCTCTAGGGTGGGGGATTGAGTGGGAGGGCACACACGGGAGCATGCTGGGGGTGCTGGAAATGTTCTCTATTTTGGTCTGGGTGGGACTACAGAGATATATACCTGTGTCAAATGTATTGAGCTGAATAAAGATTAGTGCATACTATGCACATCACTCCATGTATTGTATAAAAAGGAAAAACAAAATAAAATGCAAAACTACCTTTGATCAACAATTGCCCATCCAGGAATCTCTGCAGAAATATTTGCTCATGGATGGAGATAGCTATTCAAGGATGCTCAGGATACAATCATTAGTAACAAGGAAAACTTGAAAACAACCCAAATGCCTTTCAGTAGGGGAAGGGTGGAGTAAATTACGGAACAAACACAACAGAATAGTGATATGCAGCCATTCAAGAGCATCTCGGGGAAAAAATGTTCCAGCTACATTGTGACAAAAGCAAGTTTTAAAACAAGATCTGTGATCCTGCGTTTGCAAAAGCACAGCAACGAAAAACCCCTTTCTGTTTGTGTGTGTACTTTTAAAGTCTCAAAAAGTGACATCCAAATGTGAACAGCAGTTTCCTCCAGGGAGTGGGATTGGGAAGTGCCACTGGGAACTTTTACTTCTTCCTGCGTATCCATCATGTGTCATGGAGTTGTTTTGCAATTGGCATTCACTGCTTTTGCAATTAAAAAAAAAAAACCCTTAAAAATAAAGTCAATCAGTAGAGGCACCTGGCATGTAGTAGGTGCTCACCAAATATCTGTTGAAGGAAGGGCTTCAACTGTCCTTGGGCTGTGGTGCCTTCCTGCTCAGACTGTCCGCTCCCACCCGGGTGGGCCCGACACGCCTGATCCTGTCTGGGTGCCAAGCCCCCACCACGTCCCGTCCCCCCAACCCCGCCACCGGCTCTCAGGGCCTTGGGATGTTGCTGGAACGGATGTTAAGGGAAGCTTAAAGCCAGTGGCCACACTTCCCTGGGGGCACTGCTCCAGGGCCAGAGCTCTGCTTGGTTGGCCCCAATTTTTATTTGTGGGGAGATTAAGAAAAAATAAAATAAAACATTTAAAGCAACCCAGCCTTCCTTTCCAAGTCCACTGCGGGTGAACGGTGGGGCTTCGGGCGCCCCGGCGCCGGCAGAATCGCCGGCCACAAAACAAACACACGGATCACGGGGACAGAAACACTTTCTGCGCGGCCCCTCCTCCCGCGCTGTCACTCAGCTTCCGCGCCGCCCCCTCCCCTGCCAAGCGGCCGGGAGACCCTCCCCCGTCACCCCCTACCCCGCCGAAGACTTTTTGAAGTTGATCAATGAAACATGTTTTACATACAGGCCTATTCCCGGGCGGGGACTCTGCAAGGCCTTCATTAGTTCCAGATAATGAAAGAATGGGCCGATTCAACGGGCTTGGGAGAGAAAAGGGAAAATTAGAGTTCGGTCTGCTCACTTTAAAAAAAAAAAAAAAAAAAAGAAGAGGAGGGGGTGGGGTAGAAATTGTGGATTTGCTAAATAAAGCTCAGGGCCGCATTCAGAGCCTGCGGAGAGGTCCCGGCTCAATCCTCTTAGTTCAGACAATGTAGGGCCGGAGACTGGCCGGCCGGCGGCTCGCATTCCACCCCCGGCTGGAAGGGCAATGGGCTGTTTAAATTGCTACTTAAGTTTCCAGCTGTTCTACCAGTGATTTGCCCAACCTAATAGCTCTTTAAGGCTTTAAACAAGAAAATAGCTCTTCTCACGACTCAAAGAAGCGGCCCTGGTTAGTTCAGACGGCGCCCATTGTCCGAGGCTTAAACCCTTCTCTGCGCCGGATCCTCCCTGCCACGACGCCACACACAGCGGTGTCAGACTTTGCCCAGCTCGTGGAGACTATTTATCCTCAAGATTATGGTTTTCTAGGCCTCCGTTCAGAGGGCTCCTAAATAAGCACTTATTTGAGGGGACTGCCTGTCTGCTGCCTTTGGGCAGCCCCAACAAATTAGTGACAAATAGTAATAATTAGTACGACCAGAGCACCTATGTAGTGAGCGCCTACTGTGTGCCAGACCTTGGGTTAGGCACTCTTCTGCCCTCATCCCATTTCATTCTCGTTCACAAAGGAGGTGGTACTACTATGATGGCCACTTTACAACCGGGACACAGGCACAGAGGAAGGAGTCAAGTCGGCCAGGTTCACACGGAGGGTGCATAGAGCAGGGTCAGGGCTGGTCTGATTTCCAGGGTCTAGACTCTTAACCACCACCTGCCGCCAGGTAGCCATGGAAACTTGAACAGGCCAGGGGAGGGGACTCCTGGGAACGGGGGTTCTAGCTTGGTACCTCTGGCCATGGGCACTTAGACGGCCCAGTTTCCTGGGAGACTGCAGGGGTGGGGGGAGTGAGCAGCAGAGGAGGGGGCCATGGGGAAGGGGATGGTGGGGTTCTGACCTCATCCATCTGAGTCCGGAATGGATGAAAATAATTCAACTGTATGGAAATAATTCTCCATCTATTATGACTTAACTCTAATGAGCTAAGAAACAGCAGTGGTTTTTCTGACTATAAAAGTCATACATGTCAATTGTGGAGACCTTGAAAAACATAAAAGTGAATGAAGAAGGACCTGTTAAAGGTTTAGGGTGCTGCTTGACGTGGCGTGGGCACCCAGTCCGTGTAAGCTGTCATCATCGCCTTCATCATCCATGTTACCCTGATGAAGGTACTGGAGATGAGAGCATTATGGTGTAGTTTCCTCCCAGTCTTTTTTCCGTATATGTAAACATACCCAGTCTTGATCTTAATTATACTATGCACTGTTTGGAATATGCACGCTTTTTTTCCTGAGATTCATCAAGCCAGAAAGCTGTGATAAAGGCTTGTGGAATTTCCCTGTGGACCCGATGCCCTTGGATTACACACTGTAGATTATGAGCAAAACAATTGTGCAAAGGAAGTCATTAGAGATGGATGGGAGAACTTTGCAGGTGAACAAAGCACAGGAGGAGGGAAAGTCCCCAGATAAGGTGTCTATTCAGGGCTCGGTTTGGGAAGCAGAGACCGTGTGTCTGGCCAGACCATAGAGGGAGGTGGAGCCAGAATCTGGAGCCTCAAGGCCAGTCGCAGTAAGAGGCTTAGCTTTGCTCCTGCAGGCAGTGGGGAGCTACTGATGGTCTTTGAGCAAGGGCTGTGACCAAGTCGATGGCCCACACCTAAGACACCAGGAAAGGCAGCCCTGAGGTCCAGCTTTCTGCATCCTGGCAGAAAAACAATGACTGCTCCGACAGAGTAGAAACTGGCTTCCCAACCTTCCTCAGCCACGGTTGGGGAATGAGACCCAGTCTTGTCTGCCTGGGCTGGGCCATGCTGGAGCCCCTGATATATCTGTGTCTCTGGTGTGTGGGAGGGAAGGGTGGGCAGGGATGGCCTCTCACCTGCTGCTGCCACCCAGACACTCACAGGTAGGACCCATTCACTCTTTGTTATTAGGTGAGTAGGTTGAAGAAGGGTCAATTCATTTTTTAAAAAATTAATTAATTTATTTTTGGCTGCGTTGGGTCTTCGTTGCTGCGTGCGGGCTTTCTCTAGCTGCGGCGAGCGGGGGCTACACTTCGTTGCGGTGCGCGGGCTTCTCATTGCGGTGGCTTCTCTTGTTGCGGAGCACGGGCTCTAGGCACGCGAGCTTCAGTAGTTGTGGCACACGGGCTCAGTAGTTGTCGCTCGTGGGCTGTAGAGCACAGGCTCAGTAGTTGTGGCGCACGGGCTTAGTTGCTCCGCGGCATGTGGGATCTTCCCGGACCAGGGCTTGAACCCATGTCCCCTGCACTGGCAGGCGGATTCATAACCACTGTGCCACCAGGGAAGCCCCAGGGTCAATTCATTTTATTCCTCTTATTTTGCAGATGGGGAAACTGAGGCTCAGAGTGGGGAAGGGATATGGCAGCTAAATGGCAAAGGCAGAACTAAGAAACATTTTAAACTTTTGTACCACCATTTGTTAATTCCTGTCCATTCCTGCCCTGTTCCTCATCTTTCTTTTTTTTTTAAAAAAAAAAATCCTTAACAAAACAATATTACTGTTATAATTTTGCTGCTGGAAAAGGTACAGGGACACACACAAATTGATCAGAGTGTAAATTGCTGTAACCTCGTGGGAAGGCCAAGAGTTTGGCCACATCTATCAAAACTTTTAATGCAAAGGTCCATTCAATGAGCAATCTCATTGCCTAGAATTACTCCTACAAATATATTCACATATGTATGCAAAGATGTATGTACAAAGATGTTCACCACAGTACTGATTTTTATACCTAAAACCATAAGAAAAAAGAACCAGCAACTCTAAATGTCTGTAAATGGTGACTTGTTAACTAAACTTTTCGACATCCACACAGAGTATTATACAGCCACGGAAAGGAACGGAGTAGATCATTTTATACTCCCACTAACAGTGTTTGAGAATGACTATTTCTCTATAAACTTAGGTATTTTCAAACTTTAAAATTTTGGCCGATTTGATAGGTAAAAAAAAGGTATTTTATTGCTTTTACTTACATTCCTTAAATTATGAGCGAGGTTGAAATTTTTCATATAGTTATTGTTCATTTTAAATTCTTTTTTCTGTGAATTTCTTTTTCATGTACAGCTTTTGCCTGTTTTTCTGATAGTTTTAAGTCTTTTTCTCACTTGTATGAGCCTGTTTGGTTTCTGTCATGACTTTGCTTATACTTTTTTTTCACCTAGACATTAAAAATTGTATGTAAGTCATATTTTTTAAACTTTGATTTTTGGGGGGTACAGAAGACATATTTTTTAAAACAGTTGAATCAGTTCTCCTTTCTTTTTTGATTTCCTCAATCATTTTAAAGCCTGGAAGGTTCTCATTCCTCCAGAGACTTGGTCAATATTACTTATATTTTTGGCCAGTCTTTCTAGGATTTGATTTGCTTTATAAACAATTTATTCTTCAGTATATGGAAATGGATTTAAGCTTGTATTTTTCCTCACATGGTCTCACATTTATTCAACATTCATTCGTTGGAGAAGACACTGTCATTATGGTTTGAGTTATTTTATATAGGAAAGAGTGTTCCTCTGCTCTCCATTAATCATGGATTCTAATATCAAAGAGGGATTATTCCTCATCTCTTTGGATTTCTCACTCATTTATTTCCTCAAATGAATTTTATTATGGCTTCTGGGTATCCTGCTTAGAAAGAGCTTTCCTTTCCAAGATTATAAATAACTTCACTTATGTTTTCTTTTAGAATTTTTATGTTTCAATATTTTTTGTTTAAATCTTGGATCCATCTGGAATTTATTTTGGTATAAGGGGTGAGGTAGGGATTCAATTTTATTTTTTCCAGATGGGTGACTACCCAGTTATCTCAATGCCCTGCTTTGATTAATAGGTCTCTTCCCTCTGATATGAAATGCCTCCTTTTTTTCCATGTGCTGAATTCCCACAGATTTCTGTACTCTGGGCTGGATTGAGTGTCGACTTCTTTTCTAGTACTAAACTTAAAAAATTATTGTACTTTCATAATATGTTTTAACATCTGGTAAAGCCAGCTCTCCTTCATTAGTTTTGTTTTTCCTTAGAATTTCCCTGGCTGGTCTCACGTGTTTATTTTTCCAGATGAAATTTGGTATCATTCTGTCAAGTTCCCAAAAAATAAAAGAAAATAAAAACCCTGTTGGTTTAAGGCCTTCCTTACCAGTGAGTATAGTTCTTTCCCCCACAACAGATTACTGTTATTAACCCTTTGTTGGTTCATTTTTCTCCCTGCTAACTTTTTCTGTGGTACAGAAGATTTTTTTGTCTTTATATAGTCCAATCCTTTCCCCTCTCCTTTTAAAAAAATACCCCCCAATTTTAAAAGCTTGGAATCATCCCATTCCTCCAGAGATCTGGTCAATATTCATTTATATTTTTGGCCAGTCTTCCTAAGATTTGCTTTGCTTTATAAACCATTTTTGTTGCCAGCATCCGTGAAAGATGGGAAGAATACATCTAAACTGACTTTTTAGGTGCTACCTCTTCCATTGTTCTTTGTCTGCTCAAGACAACTTTATCATATCTTAAATTCTCTTACATGAGAAAGTTTCTCTCCCGCCATTCCATTTCATCCGTGCCTGCTCTGCTCTTTAATCCAGGGCGTAATCATCTATTTTAACATCCTAGAGGGCTGATTGCTTATGTTTCTCAAAATATTTTTTGGATTTCTCACCCTTCTGTTCCCCAAAATACCCCAGCCTGCGTGATTCATTTGGTCCTCATAAGAGCCCTGTGAAAGAGACTAGAAGCATTAATTCCATTAGCTGAGTGTCCCCTTGGGCTGACAGGGGCTAAGGGACAGATTAGCTGAAAACGTGGTTGTCACAGCCCCGAGGGAACAAAAGTGTTCCTTTAGGGTCTGAAATTCCCTGGAGGAAGGGAATTGTGTGGGCAGCAGCACCTTTGGTTGTTGAGTTTGACACTTAGAGGAAGAGGTGGGGATGTGTATGTAGCAGGCATCTAATACTCACCCTCATTGATCAGGGGGCTGCCAGCTGGGAATCTTCAGTAAAGCTGCCACCCACAGCTATGAGTCAGTGTTGGAGCATCAGGAGAAAGGGGCAGGGAGCCCCATCTGGGCTGGGCTGGGGGCATGAGATGCGATAGAGGTTTTTCCGCATGCCTGAGGCAACCTCCCGGATGGATTCTACTTTGTCCCCGTGACCTCAGGTGCTGGGAGTGTCTCTGGAGAGCCCGTGTGTCAGCCTGTGTCTGTGTCATTTAAAGTGTGTGTAGTGACAGCCCTTGGCAGCCCGACTTCTTTCAGGAAGCGTGGTTCTGAGATGAGATGTCAATACCAGCAGCCCCTGAATGAGCTGGAGGGTTGATGCAGATGGGGTCTCAGCAGAAACCTTCAACCAATCCGGGGCCATAACTCACCCGGGGGAAATGGCCCTGGTGACGGTAGAGGGCCGGGGGGTGTCTACCAGGTCAAAGGCAGAGTCACAGGGGAAACAAGACTCCCTGCCCAGGCCCTGCCCTGGCAGCACTGGCTGGCAGGTTCTGTCTAGGATCAGGGGGATGTTGTTTATTTCTTTTCTTTATTCTTAGCTTTTATTTTGATCAGACTTATACGGGCAAATAGTTCTACAAGGTTTGTTAAGAAAAACAGCAGTTTCCTGCCGCTGTCCCCCACTCTTTCCCATAGACCCTTCCCAGAGGCAACTCTTTCACCTCCTTTAACTAATTATTTTGGTTTTTACCGCCCTGGCTTTGGAACTGCATCTTGATTTCTGTAGTTGTCAGCTTTATCGGCTGACTTATTCTGGAAGGCGAGGAGTTAGCCGTTCCCCACCTCACCCCCACTACACACACCTTCCCATGTCCTCAGACCTCTGCGTATAGTCTTAGAACGCTGGCCACCTTTGTTTTCAGTAATTAAGGGCATGGACTCTGGAGCCGCCTGCCCGGGTTCCAATCTTCCTTCCACCACTTACTAGCTGTGTGATCCTAGACAAGTTACCCAGCCTCCTGGTTGATAGCCATCCACCAGGCCTTGCTGGGCTGGAGCTTTAAATGAGTTAGTTCACCCGATTAAAAAGTGGGCAGAAGAACGGAATAGACAATTTTCCAGAGAGGAGATGCAGGTGACCAACGGGCACATGAAAAGAGGCTCAACATCACTAATCATTAGGGAAAAGCAAATCAAAACCACAGTGAGATGTCGCCTTACACCTGTCAGAACAGCCATCATCAAATAGAACACAAATAACAAATGTTGGTGAGGCGGTGGAGAAAAGGGAAACTTCGTACAGTGTTGGTGGGAATGTAAATTGGTGCAGCCACTGTGGAAAACAGTACGGAGGTTTCTCAAAAAACTAAAAATAGAACTACCATATGACCCAGCAATTGCACTGCAGGGTATATATCCGAAAAAACCAAAAACACGAATTTGAAAAGATACATGCACCCCAGTGTTCATAGCAGCATCATTTACAATTGCCAAGATATGGAAGCAGCCTAAGTGTCCATCAACAGATGAGTGGATAAAGAAGATGTGGTGTGTGTACACACACACACACACCCACACACACACAGTGAAGTATTACGCAGCCATAAAAAAGAACACAATTTTGCGTTTTGCAGCAACATGGAAGGACTTGGAGGGTATTATGTTAAGTGAAATAAGTCAGGCAGAGAAAGACAAATACTGTATATCACTTACATGTGGAATCTAAAACATACAACAAACTGGTGAGTATAACAAAGAAGCCGACTCACAGATATAGAGAACAAACTAGTGGTTACCAGTGTGGGGGGGAGGGGCAACGTAGGGGTGGAGAGTGGGAGGTACAAACTATTGGGTGTAAGAGAGGTTACAGGAATGTGTTGTACAACAGGAGGAATACAGCAAATATTTTGTAATAACTGTAAATGGAGTGTAACCTTTAAAAATTGTATAAAAATAAAAAAACTTAAAAAATGAATTCATTCATGTAATTTAGCTTGCTTCAAACAGGGCTCAAAAGAGCACATGCTCACAAGTGTTAAGATGAAGCAAAGGCCATACCTGTGACAACCTTTGAGGCTCAGTGGTACCCCATCCCAGCTAATAATTGTGTTGTTTCTCCTTTGCTTAGTTTTTTTTAAAAAATTAATTAATTAATTTTTAGCTGTGTTGGGTCTTCGTTTCTGTGCGAGGGCTTTCTCTAGTTGCGGCAAGCAGGGGGCCACTCTTCATCGCGGTGCGCGGTCCTCTCATTATCGCGGCCTCTCTTGTTGCGGAGCACAGGCTCCAGACGCGCAGGCTCAGTAGCTGTGGCTCACGGGCCCAGTTGCTCCGTGGCATGTGGGATCTTCCCGGACCGGGGCTCGAACCCGTGTCCCCTGCATTGGCAGGCAGAGTCTCAACCGCTGTGCCACCAGGGAAGCCCTCCTTCGCTTAGTTTTCTATGCAGCTGTTGCTAATTCAGTCCGGAACTTGCCTCACAGGACTGTCGGATGCACAAGGCCTTCTCCACTCCTGGAGCCTGGGCTTGGTGAGCTGTAGCTCCCCAGGCCTGGGGCCAGGCTGCAGTCCTGGGGATTCACCTTGCCTCTTCCAGTTTCCTGTATCCTATATTTTCTTCTTTTTTTTAAAAAAACAATTTATCTCTTTGGCCTCACTGCATGGCATATGGGATCTTAGTTCTCCAACCAGGGATTGAACCTGTGCCCCCTGTAGTGGCAGCATGGAGTCTTAACCACTGGACCACCAGGGAAGTCCCTTTCCTCTTTCTTGATTTACCCCCGTATTCTGGTGAAGTATCTTGACAAGTAATGTCCTGGGAAAGAGTATAAGGAAAGTACGGTCCGTTCTCATTATTCGAGGGAGTTACATTCTATGAAGTCACTGCAAACACTGAATTAGACAATACTGAGCTATTGCTCCCAGGGGAAATACGAGGTTAGGTTCCGGCGAGTCTGTGGTCACAGCATCCCACACGATTTGCGGGATCTCAGCTCCCCGACCAGGGATTGAACTCAGGCCGTGGCAGTGAAAGCCCGGAATCCTAACCACTAGACCACCAGGGAACTCCCACAGCATTTTCATCAACTGATCAACACCTAACCTTGCTTTCTGGGTGCTTTATTTGTATTTTCTGTTTAAAGACACCATATTTAATATGTTGCTCATTCACTAACATTGAACTCACGGCCAGCAGCCCTGTGACTCATGCCTGAACGAAGCTCATCTGACGCACGGATTTCCTCCATAAGGGCACCTCCCAGTTTTCTTGCACTTGGGAACACTAGACAACCCTTAGGCACTCTGCTTGGAACCACTTTAAACAGCGAAACCACCAAGAAAAAGCACAGAAAGTGAGAAATGTGGCGCTAAATAGATTGCAAAAAGGACACGTTTACAGTGGGAGTGCTGAGCCAGAGCCCCAGTTTTTTTGCTACTCTGTGCATGTCTGTGAATGACCATAAATGCACCACAAGTATCGATGTTGAGGTTGCAGATACATTTTAGTGAGTAGCTGAATTTGCAAACAAGGAGTCCGTGAAAAATGAGGATGGACTGTAAATGTTTTAAGACTTTGCATGTCTACAAATAGTTTCACTTTATCCTCATGTTGGATTGATAGCTTGTCTGGGTAAAGAAATCTAGCTTGGGAATACTTCTTTCTTTTTCTTTTTTGGCTGTGTGGGTCTTAGTTGCGGCACGTGAGATCTTCATTGAGGCATGCGGGCTCTTCATTGCACCGCACAGTCTTCTCTCTAGTTGTCGCATGTGGGTTTTTCCTACCTAGTTGTGGCGCGCGGGCTCCAGAGCGCCTGGGCCCTGTAGTTTGTGGCACGCAGGCTCTCCCATTGAGGCGCACAAGCTCAGCAGTTGTGGCGCGCAGGCTTAGTTGCCCTGTGGCATGTGGGATCTTAGTTCCACGACAAGGGATCGAACCTGCGTCCCTTGCATTGGAAGGCGGATTCTTTACCACTGGACCACCAGGAATACTTCTCCTTCTGCATCTCACAGGCATTGCTCCCCTGCCTGCTCGCTGCTGGTGTTGTCGAGAAGTCTAAAGCTATCTTGGACCCTCATGTGTGACCCTCTTCCTTACCTTGTATGCTTGTGGGATCTTCTGTTTGTCCAGGCATCTCAAGTTTCATGACGATGTGCCCTAGTATGAGTCTCTTTTCATGCTTTGCCCAGGGGGTTACTTAGTGGGTCCTTGTAATCTATACATTTAGACCCTTTTGTTTAAAAAATTCTCCGAAATGTTGTTGAGTTCCTTCCCACCATTTTCTCTGGTCTGTTTCTGGATCTTCTGTTAATTGGATGTCATTCTTCTTGGACTCCTGCACTTTTTTTCCTCCTGTGTTAGTCAGGGTTCTCCAGAGAAAGAGAACCAAGGGGATCTATCTTTATTTTATCTCTTTCTCTATATCCTATTGGTTCTGCATCTATATCTATATCCGTACATCTTATTGGTTCTATGTCTGTCTGTCTACCTATCCATCTATCTATTTATACTCATGAAATTATAGAGGCTAAGTCGCACAATCTACTGTCCGCCAGTTGGAGACCCAGGAAAGCCAGTGATGTAGCTCCAGAGGCTGACGGTGTAAGTTCCAGTCCAAGGACGGGAGAAGATTGATAACTCAGCTCCAGCAGTTAGGCAGAGAGAGCAAATTCTCCCTTCCTCCACCTTTTTGTTCTATTCAGGCCCTCAGAGGATTAGATGAGACCCACCCCCATTGGGAAGAGCAATGTGCTTTACTCAGTCTACGGATTCAAATACTAATCTCATCTTGGAAACACCCTCACAGGCACAGAAATAATGTTTAGCCAAATATTGGGCACCCTGTGATCCACTCAAGTTGACACATGAAATGAACCATCACAACTCCTATACTGGCTGCATATTTGTTCTTTTGCTCTACTTTCTAGAATATTTCTTCAAATTTACAATCCACCTCTTCTCCTTGAGTGTTTAAATCTCTGCTATATTTTAATTTTCAAGAGCTCTTTTTTAAATTGAGGTATCGTTGATTTACAATGTTGTATTAGTTTCCAGTGTACAGCAAAGTGATTCAGTTATACATATATGTAGAATACATATTCTTTTCCATATTCTTTTCCTTTATGGTTTATAACAGGATATTGAATATAGTTCCCTGTTCCATACAATAGGACCTTGTTGTTTATCTATTTTATGTATAGTGGTTTGGATCTGCTAATCCCAAACTCCTAATTTATCCACCCCCCACTCCCTCTCCCCTTTGGTAACCATAAGTTTGTTTTCTATGTATGTGAGTCTGTTTCATCAACAAGTTCATTTGTGTCATATTTTAGATTCCACATATAAGTGATATCATATGGTATTTGTCTTTCTCTTTCTGACTTACTTCACTTAGTATAATCTCTACGTCCATCCATGTTGCTGCAAATGGCATTATTCCGTTCTTTTTTATGGCTGAGTAGTATTTCATTGTATACATATACCACATCTTCTTTATCCATTCATCTGTTGATGGACATTTACGTTGCTTCCCTGTCTTGGTTATTGTAAATAGTGCTGCTATGAATATTGGGTGCATGTATCTTTTCGAATTACAGTTTTCTCCAGATATATGCCCAGGAGTGGGATTGCTGGATCATATAGCAACTCTAGTTTTAGTTTCTTGAGGAGCCTCCATGCTGTTTTACATAGTGGCTGCACCAATTTACATTCCCACCAACAGTGTAGGAGGGTTCCCTTTACTCCACACCCTCTCCAGCATTTTTTTTTTTTTTGCGGTATGTGGGCCTCTCACTGTTGTGGCCTCTCCCGTTGCGGAGCACAGGCTCCGGACGCGCAGGCTCAGCGACCATGGCTCACGGGCCCAGCCACTCCGCGGCATGTGGGATCTTCCTGGACTGGGGCACGAACACGTGTCCCCTGCATCGACAGGTGTACTCTCAACCACTGCGCCACCAGGGAAGCCTGCCTCCAGCATTTTTAACTGTAGACTTTTTAATGATGGCCATTCTGGCCAGTGTGAGGTGATACCTCCTTGTGGGTCTGATTTGCATTTTTCTAATAATTAGCAGTGTTGAACATCTTTTTATGTGCCTATTGGCCATCTGTATGTATACTTTGGAGAAATGTCTATTTAGGTCTTCTGCCCATCCATTTTTTGGTTGGGTTGTTTGTTTTTTTGATATTGAGTTGAATGAGCTGTTTGTATATTTTGGAAATTAATCCCTTGTCAGTCACATTGTATGCAAATATTTTCTCTCCAATTCCAGTTGTCTTTTCATTTTGTTTGTGGTTTCCTTTGCTGTGCAAAAGCTTGTAAGTTTGATTAGGGCCCATTTGTTTATTCTTGCTTTTCTTTCTATTGCCTTGGGAGACTGACCTAAGAAACCATCGGTATGATTTATGTCAGAGAATGTTTTGCCTATGTTCTCTTCTAGGAGTTTTATGGTGTCACGTCTTATATTTAAGTCTTTAAGCCATTTTGAGTTTACTTTTGTGTGTGGTGTGAGGATGTGTTCTAACTTCAGTGATTTACATGTGGCTGTGCAGCTTTCCCACCACCAGTTGCTGAAGAGCCTGTCCAAGAGCTCTTTTTAAATTCTCTGAATGTTCATTTTTTGGTAGTGTCCTGTTCTTGTTTCATGGATACCGTATCTTCTTCTCTTCTTTCTCAAAGAATGTCACTGGTCGCTTTTTTATCCAAGCTTTTCTCCCCTCAAATAGTCTCTATTTCTTCCAAGTTGCTTTTCTCTGTTTGTTGTCTGTCTTCACTGTTCATGTGCCTTGCTCTCCTTCCACGTCTGATTATCTTTGGTTGTCTGCCTGTGGGACTAGGAGCTGGCTGGTCTTCCTGAGTGTGTGGGTGGGATCTGGTGATGTGAGCTTCTCTGAGTCATGTGCCTGGGATATTTAGTTTGGGAAATGTTCTTAGTACCTGTATCTAAAGACTTTTCCTCTTGGTCTGGTCAAATTCCCCGGAGAAGTCTCTCCCAATCTCTTGCTTGGAGAGTGAGGGCCAGGCTGCTAGTGCTCTAGGACATGGGTGGGAAAATGAGAGGATTCTCCAAATCCTGTATATACCTGTCCAGAGGGCCTCTGTCCTACCCCCCTCCAGCCCCACCCCCATAACAAGCATGTAAAGCCCAGGCTTCTGCCAAGGAGTGGTTGTGGAGGCTTGTCCTTGGTGGCCTGGAATTGAGGAGAAGACTCTGTTTTATGAACTATTCCTTGAACAGATGACCGACGAGTCCTCTTCCTCATTTTAGCCGAGCCCCACTCACTTCCTGGCACTGCCCGGGCCCCAAGCCCTCTGGGGATTCATCATGAAGTCCAGTTGGTCTTAACGTGCCTCACCACCAGCTTGGCATTCAGCTTCCTCACCTGAAAGTAGTTGTTGCTGTCTCCTCCCCCATCCTTTCCATTCTCTTCGGTTTCTGGCTTTTGAAAATCCCTTTGCTATATTTTTAATAGGGTTTGGGGAGGGAAAAAGTTGATGCAGCTGTTGAATCTGTCATCTCTATTGGAAGCCCCCTGTTTATTTCCTTAGTGTCTCTCTGGCCCATTAGGCTGTGAGCTTCCTCAAGAAAAGGAGTGTGTCCAATTCCTTGCTGAGTCCCCTGAGTGAGCACAGAAGCAGACCTCAGCAAATGTGAACTTGATTATTTAGAAGAGAAAAGCGGGGCTGCTTTCCCACAAGGGTGGCAGATCTCAAGCTGGGAGGTTTGACTTCAAATCCCTACAGACTTCCTGGCATTGGACAAGTCATTTTGTTTCTCTGTGCCTCAGTTTCTTCATCTGTGCAATGGGTATACCTACATTACCTCACAAAGTCGATCTAAAACAGAAACCAGAAGGTATATATGAGGGCACTTAGTGAGCATGAGACCAGGTTAGATATTTAGCTAATAGGAAGCATTAGGAAAAGTATGACCACAGTATTAGAAATGGGCAATATGAAAAAAATGCAGGATTGGAAATCTGTAAATTTTATAAATTTGAACTCTTCCAATCTTATAAGTTTGAAGAAATATTCTAGAAAGTAGAGCAAAAGAACAAAGGTGTAAATAGGAGGTATGAGAGTTCCTTAGCTCTCCTGGACTGTCGTTCTGCTTCTGCCCATACAGTTTTTTAAAAATTAATTAATTTTTTGGCCTCATGGCATGTGGGGATCTTATTTCCCCAACCAGGGATCAAATCCTTGCCCCCTGCAATGGAAGGGCAGAGTCTTGGGGCTTCCCTGGTGGCGCAGTGGTTGAGAGTTCGCCTGCCGATGCAGGGGACATGGGTTCGTGCCCCGGTCCGGGAAGATCCCACATGCTGCGGAGCGGCTGGGCCGGTGAGCCATGGCCGCTGAGCCTGTGCGACCGGAGCCTGTGCTCCACAACGGGAGAGGCCACAACAGTGAGAGACCCGCGTACGGCCAAAAAAAAAAAAAGAAAAAGAAAGAAATTAGGAAGGGCAGAGTCTTATCCACTGTGCCACCAGGGAAGTCCCTGCCCCTGCTTCTAAAAATAACTTTGAACGTGTCTGTTTCCCTCTCAGTTCAATTTCTTGTCCCCCACCATCATGATCACCATCTCACAAGTGTCGATACACAGTAAAAATGCAGCATCTGTCATACGGTGAACACTTAGTCTGCTCTGAACTCGATAAACACTGTGATTATATATAATTACGTATATACTTTTATTTGACTGTTACGACAACCTTATGAGGTAGGTATATTAGCATCACCTCTCTCTTAGGTTCAGAAAATGGAGACTGGGGAAGTGACTAGCTCAGGGTCACGAAGCTGAGGAGAGGTCAGGAAGCCCACAAACCTGGTTTTGTCCGACTCACAAGCTTGCCTTTTACCTCTGAACTTTGCTGTCCCTGGAGCCTCTGGGGCCTCCCTAGTGCTCGTGTTTTCGTGATTCTTCACAAGCCCCGAGGCCACGTGTTCAGGGGCCGAGAGACCGCCTCACATTACAACTTGTGAGCGTCTCATTTCTGACCCTCATTTTCACCGGTTTTACATCGCGAGCATTTCAAGGTGTTTTTCCGTCAAGTTAAAATACACTTTCGCGAGGTTGGCGGATCCGATGTAGACTCTGAGACACTGTTTGGCTTGGCACAGCTTCCAAAAGTCTCCCAGCCACGGTTGCTCTATGTTGCTTTTTGCCAGGACCCAGATCAGAAATAACTCAGCTGTGAAAAAAGAAAAAATATAAGCTTGTGGCAGCCCTTGAAGAAGTTGAATTGCTGGTGGGTTATTTTTCCCCCTTGAGTCAGAAGTGTGAAGGTAGGTGGGAGAAGCAGCAAGGTTTTGAAAGACCCATGTATATTTAGGTACCAGGATTAGTTCCATTTTAAGAAAGACGAGGGCTGAGGCATCCATGCTGTCAGACAGGCCAGCTTATTCCCTGCCAGGCTCCGATGCCCATGGGTTGGGCCTTCTGGTTAGGGTTACTGAAACCCACAGGTCCCAAATTTGGTTGGTTTGATTCCAGCTGGCAAGAAATATTTTCATCTTGTGGCACGAAACCTTTTTTTTTTTTAATTGGTTAGTTTTGAAGCTTTCTGTGACCATGTCCTGGTTGAAGTGCGGTTCTAAGCACCAGGGTGCAGCTGTGATGAACAGCGAGTGACGTGCAAATGTCTTGCACAATCACCATCCTTTCTCCCGACACCTAAGAGAAAGTGTAAGTCAAGGCGCTGGTTGGACTTGAAATTAATAGATGGTGCAGGTGAAGCAGGGTGGGCGTCGTAATGAGGACTGGTTTGTTCATTCATTCATTCAACTTCCAGCACACGTTTCTCTGGTCCCTTCGTTATTTCATCCAGTGAGAACACTGGACTTCCCTTCCTCCCGGTCCTTGAGGAGCCCATGGTCTCGAGGGGAAAACAACACAACAAAAACCACAACCACAAAAACAAGCCTACGGGTAATCATGGGATGAGGTAGTGTGTGTTAACAGTGGCAAACAGGCTTAAGGGCAAAGCAAGTTCTGGAAAGTTCTCAGAGAGAACTTCTGTTCCTGGCACTCAGCCAGATTAGATCCCTTTAACAGCCCCCCTGGTTATACTTAACAGGCTGGATAAAATATTTTTTTAACTTATTTCTTGACACATTGCTGAGTTGGCGGGAAAGTAGGGAAATGATGGATGTCTGGAATGAAGTGGAGGTGGGAGCCTTTGACCTTCTGTTTCTGTAGCTGTGTGAGATGGATGCAAGGAACAGGAGATAAAAACGGGACACCACTCAAGGGGAGGATTTCATGGTAGACTCCCTTCAAAGTTAGAGTCCAAAGGGCTATGTCCAGAGGGTAAGGAAAGAATGAAAAGGAAATCTCACCCTGCAGAAGAGAACAGAAAGGAAACCTGCCTGTTCTGACCTTGACATTGGGTTGAGAGGAAAAAAAAAAAATCTCACTTGAGAATCTGCAGCCACAAGCTGGTCCTCACAAGCTTTTCAGTTTGAATTCACGCTGCTTGTGTGGTTCAAACAAACTCAACTGGAGAATTTAAAATGGCCCCTGCTTGGTTGTATCCCCAGTCAACTGGCAGAAGCAAACTCTACGCCTGCTTTGAAGAATTCAACTAATAAGTGTCAGCCTTATAGAATGTCCACAAATACAGTTCCAGAGAAAGGGAGCAGCTCACAGTGAAAAATAATAAACTTCACAAGGAGAAAAAGAGAACCAGCAGGAACAAGAAGCAGTAGAAACAGATCCTTTAAGGCTTGAGATTTGAAATTATCCTATGCAGACTAAAACAAGTTTAAACAACTATCTTTGTGTTTCTAAAGAAATAAAAGAGAAATTTGACAGCATGAGCAGAGAATAAGGGACTGTCATGAACAACCAGATTCAAAAATGAACCCAAGAAAACTGACGGGAGTGAGAAATATAAGACTTATAATTTGAAACTCAACGGACAGGTTGAACAACAGATTAGCTACAGCCAAAGACAGGATTAGTAAACCCATCGAGCCACAGGAATTATCCAGAAGAATAGAGTGACAAGGCCTA
Organism: Phocoena sinus; assembly: GCF_008692025.1. Lineage (NCBI taxonomy): Eukaryota > Metazoa > Chordata > Mammalia > Artiodactyla > Phocoenidae > Phocoena > Phocoena sinus. The sequence continues at coordinate 5,955,606 of NC_045772.1, read as the reverse complement.
GGGTACATGTATTCAGAGTTCTAGAAGTAGCTGATAGGATGGAGGGACAGGCAATATATGAGGACATAATGCCTGGTAATTTGGTAAAATTGTTATAGATACAAAACTTCAGATTCAGAAAGCCTAGTAAATCCCAAGTAAGGTAAATAAAAAGGAATTCCTGTCTAGACACATGATACTAAGACCGTGGAACATCAGAGAGAAGAGGCTAAGAGCACCAGAGAAAGAAAGATGATCGCCAAAGGGTCTGTCGTTGGAGTGACAGCTGACTTCTCACTGTCTTCAATGGAAGCCAGGGGACGGTGGGATTATATCTTCTATGTGCTGAGAAAAAACCTGTCAGCTTAGAGCTCTATACTATCCTTCAAGAGTAAGGGAGAGGGCTTCCCTGGTGGTGCAGTGGTTGAGAGTCCGCCTGCCGATGCAGGGGACACGGGTTCGTGCCCCGGTCCGGGAAGATCCCACATGCCGCGGAGCGGCTGGGCCCGTGAGCCATGGCCGCTGAGCCTGTGCGTCCGGAGCCTGTGCTCCGCAACGGGAGAGGCCACAACAGTGAGAGGCCCGCGTACCGCAAATAAAAAAAAAAAAAAAAAAAAAAAAAAAGGGAGAAATTAAGACATATGCAGACAAGTAAAAGCAGTGAGATCCTACTACTGAAAGGCCTCACTAAAGAAAATTCTAAATGTAATGTACTTCAGGCAGAATAAAAATTATTCCAGAGGAAAGGCCAGATACATAAGAAGGAAAAATGGGCAAAGATATGGGCAAATATTTGGAAACAATCAAACAAACGAAAAGAACTGTATGACTCCACAACAATAATGTCTCATTTATGGTAGGAGAAATACAGGCTGCTACTAAAATACTGAACAACACCATAGAATTTTGCAGGGGATGGTCAAAATTAAAGTTTTCAAACTCCTTCAAGTACTTGAGAAGAGGGCAAATATATTGATTAAGTTTAGACGTTATTAGTTAAGTGTCCAGTGTTAGAATGGCTAGGGTGAGTACAAATAAGTAGTAATAGCATGTACAATTTCCAAACAATTGGAAAAATTCGGATAAGAAAAAGATGATAAAAGTCTCAAATGATTGAAAGGAAGGTAAAGAAGAGGCTGGGGGCAGGAAAATTTGGAATGAATAGAAAATACATTGTAAGACTATAGAATTTCATCTAGAATATAAGCTATCAGTCATACATGTAAAAGGACCAAACTCTTCAGTTAAAAGAAGATTCTCAGACTGGATTCTAAAAACATCTAGATTATGTTCTGTAACAGGAGATAAACCTCAAACATAAGGACCCAGAACTGTTGAAAGTCCAAGTGTAGCAAAAATATACTAGGCAAATACTAACACAAAGAAAGCTGCTGTGGCTGTATTCATAAGATAGAAATAGAGCTTTGAGGAGAAAAGCGTTTTTAGAGATAAGAATGTCAGTAAATGATGGAAAGTTCAATCTGCCGGGAAGTTCAACAGTTCTCAATTTATACATAACTAATATCATAGCTGCAAAAATATAAACGAACATGGGAAGGACAGGAGTAGAGACATATCCACCTCATGATGGGATATTTTTGAGGTCATCTCAGTGAAGATACAGGACATTTGAGGAGCACAGTCACAAGTTCAATATAATCGACATATGTAGACTATGGTACCCCAATCGCATTGTTTTCAAGGATGCACAGAAAGTTTAGAGAAGATGCTAGACTGCAGAGCTAACCTCAACAAATTTCAAAGATTAGGGAGGCAGTTTGAATCTCCTGGGAACTTGACTCTGAGAAGGAGATTAGGATGCAGGAAATTTATTAGGGAACACTCTTGGGATTGGCATCAGTGGGAAGGAGGGGAAGAAGCAGGCTTGTACAGGAGGAGGCACTTAGCCACAGTACAGTATCAACGGAAGCCTTAACCAACTCCATGGAGAGCTCTGGAGCTGGGATGGTCCTTCTGAGTTCTTGGGTTGGGGGAAGGGCCCAGGCCTTTATTCGCCCACATTGATTAGATGCAGGCTGCCCCCTGAAGGAGGCATGACCTCAGTTGGGCAGGGCAATTTCTTTAGCCCATGCAACCGCTCTCCAAAGGCTGACAGCTGAGGGCCAACGTCTGGGTAGCTCCCTTAGCATCTGGGGGAGTAAGTCCTTCATTCCTGCAGGGGTCCTGAGCGGTAATCACCGCATCTGGCACAATGTGTACACAGACTCTATTCTCTGATCATAATCCAAGTAAGTTAGATGTTGATAACCAAAAAGATAACTAAAAAAAGCTCATACTTTTGGAAACTTGAAAACAGACACCTAAATGACTCACAGGCCAAGAAAGAAATCATAACCAAAATTATAAAATACTTAGTACTGACCAATAACAAAAATATTTGCGTCAAGACTTGTGAGATGCCACCAAAGCGGTATTTGCAGAAGAGTTTATAACCATATATGCTTGTATTGGCAAATAAAAAATGGTCAAAACTAATAAGCTAAGTATCTAACTTAAAGAGAATAAGAACAGTAGAATAAACCCAAAGGTAGTAGAAGAAATCAAATGATTATAAGCACAGAAATTAATGAAATAGAAAACAAACAGAGAGGAAGATGACTGAGGACAAAAGGTGATTCTTTGAAAAGAATAAAAATGTTACACAAATCTCTTACAAGATTAATTAAAAGAAAAAGCACACATAATCAGTATTAAGAATGAAAGAAAAGGTGTGATTATAGACAAAGCACAGACTAAATGGATACTATAAAATATTATAAATGACCTTATTTATTTGAAGTTGTAAATGATATTGATAAATTCCTAGAAAAATACAACTTATCAAAATTGACTCAAGAAGTAATAGAAAACCTGAATGTTTCCATAATTATTAAATAAATTAAATTAGTAGTTTAAAACCTTCCTATACAGAAAACACCAGCTCCTGGTGGCGTTATAGGTGAATTCTGTCGAGCAGTCAAAGAACAGACCACTTCAAGCTTTACCCAAATTTCTGCTCCAGAGGGGAGAAACACAGTCCACACTCTTCAACTTGCTTTAATGGATTAGATAAGATTGATAATCAGATAAAGGCAGTACACTAAAAAACTTCTCAAGTTAATTTCACTCATGAACATAGATCCAAAAATTCTTTTTAAATGTTAGCATAGTGAATTCAGCAATAGTAATTGAAAAATACAGTACATCATGTTTAAGTTGTGTTTATCTTATGAAGGTAAGGTTGGCTTATTACTAGGAAGGTAATGAACATAATTCAACACATTAACAGTTTAAAGGAAAAATAGATGATTATTTCATTAGATAAAAAAATTATTCAGTAAAACGTAACATTCATTCATTATAAAAATTCTTTCCAAACCAGGAATTGAAAGGAATGTCCTTAACTTGATAAAGGGAAATGGATGTAAATGACATGATACATAATAATGAAATAATGGAAGTATTACCTTTAAGACCAGAAACAAATCAGTGATGCTAATTCTTTTCAACATGAAGTTAGCTTCTAGCCAGGGTTGTAATATAAGAAGAATAAATAAAAGGCATAAAGGTTGAAAAGGAGAAATGAAACTAATACTAGAAACAGGTAATATGATCATCTACTCAGAAAATTCAAAAGAATCTACCAATAAATTATTAGAATTAAGTGTCTAGAAATTTTGTTCAGTATATAAGAACACAAAAAAGCCAACTGTATTTTTATACACCATCAATCATCAGTTAGAAAAAGCAATCTAAAAAAGTTGCCATTCGAGGATGCAGAGAAAAGGGAACCCTTGTGGACTGTTGGTGGGAATGCAAATTCGTGAGCCACTGTGCAAAACACTATGGAGGCTTACCCCCCCCCCAAATAAAAATAGAACTACCATATGACCCAGCAATTCCACTCCTGGGTATATATCTGAAAAAACCCCAAAACACTAACTTGAAAAGATACACGCACCACAACGTTCATAGCAGCGGTATTTACAATAGCCAAGGTATGGAAGAAACGTAAGTGTCCATTGACAGATGAATGGATAAAGAAGATGTGGTACATATACCACATATGGCGGAATACTACTCAGCCATAAAAAAGAACGAATTTTGCCATTTGCAGCAACACGGATGGAACTTGGAGGGCATTATGCTAAGTGAAATAAGTCAGAGAAACACAAATACTGTATATCACTTACATGTGGAATCTAAAAAAATCCAACCGAACAAGCTAGTGAATATAACAAAAAAGAAGCAGACTTGTAGCTATAGAGAATGAACGAGTGGTTACCCATTGTGGGGAATACAGGGGTGGGATAGTGGGAGGTATAAACTATTGGGTGTAAGAATAAGCTCAAGGAATATAACCAATATTTTGCAATAACTGTAAATGGAAAGTAACCTTTAAAAATTGTATAAAATTTTGAAAAAGAAAAAGATGCCATTTAGCAATAGTAAAAAAAAAATAGTAATAAACTACCTAGGAATTAATCTAGCAAAGGATGTGATAACACCTTACAGAGAAAATTATAAACTATATGGTAAGATTTTAAAGAAAATCTAAATAAATGCAGAGATATGTCATGTTCATGGATAAGAAGACTCAGTGTTTTAGACTCAATCCTCCCCAAATTACCATGAGCACGTTCAATGCAATTTCAGTCAAAATGCCAAGAAAATGTTTGCCTTTTCGAAAAGCTGTTTTTAAAATGTAGAAGCAAAAATGTCTAGGGGTAGCCAAGACTTTCCTGAAGATGAACAAGGGAAAGACCGGCTCTATCAGATATAATATAACACAAAAATTGAGAGGTAAGGTGCTGTTACATAGACAAACAGATCAACGTCACTAACGTAGCCAGAAACAAAGCCATGCATATGTGGAAACCTGATTTATGGCAGAGCTGGCATTTCAGAACATTGAGAAATGGCACTGGATAATTGGGTATCCATAGGAAACAGAAGTGAAATTGGGTCCCTGTCTCACACCCTATCAGGTCTGACGTGTTAACACTAACATATAATAGACAGCTTACATAAGAAAACAATAAATAAGAGAGGTTATCTTTATGATTTTGAGGAGAAAAGTAAAGTTTACATATTTGACTACATGAAAGTTAAAATTTTAAAAAAATGGATTGAAAAGAAATGTAGTAGAAGATGCTTGCAACATATATAACGAACAAAGGGTTATTATGCAGAATACATCCAGAATACATGAGAACCAATAAGAAAAAGTAAATGGCCCAATAAAAAAATTAGGCTCATGGTGAAGGCTAGAGCTAGCATTGCCAGGCCCACCTGAGTTCTGGCTCGGGCAGCAACGTTTTCTTTGCTGTGTGCCCTTGGCTGCATTGCTTGGCTTCTCTGAGCTTCCGTGCTCTCATCCATAGCCTATGCCTCATTTCTTTGGGGCCGAGTGGACCTCCCCTTCTAGCCCTGGGCCGTGGGGGAGCATGTGGTCTGACCATCCATCCGTCCGTCCCCTTACCTGACACCTCAGCCATGATCGGGTCCAGGTCTTGACCTCCCGGCTGGGCCTTGGACGTGATGGCCAGGCCACTGAGTTTCCCCAGTCTGGGCCCAGCAAAGGGACCTCCCAGAACTCCTTGCCCCCTCCCCCTCTTTCACTAGGGAATGTGGAGTCTGTAGCCTGGAAGACCCTAGCTGGGCTCCCAAAGGCCAGCCTTAGGCCCCAGGGGCTGGGATTTGGTGGCTTGTTGGTAGCTGTTGCTATAGGATCCAGCCCTGCACCTCTGCAGCATTCCCCTGGGGGCTAGGACCCAAGGGAAAGGCTAGAACCATGGGAGGCCAGCTCCTCCATCAGATTTATGGTGTCCCCTTATGGGGGGACAGGACCCAGACTGGCCTGGAGCTCAGGGCATATGAGGGGTTTGGGGCAAGGTGCTAGGCTGTCAGTGAGCTGGAGCTGAGGGGGTCACCTGCAGTGATGGTGTGTGTGTGTGTGTGTGTGTGTGTGTGTGTGTGTGTGTGTGTGTCAGGAGAAGGTTCTGGGTCAGGGAGGCTGCTCCCCAGAACTACCAGGGTCACTCTAGCCCACGCACATCCCTAGCTATGCTAAACTATGGCCACGTCCCTGTTGCTGCTCTCCTGTGCTCTAAGCTGGTCCCTCTGCCTGGATCATGGAACAATGGTGCTCTGGCCTCCTGCTCAGGTCAGGGGTTTGCTCAGTGCCCCCCACCCCATGCCGGGTGCCCCTCTACGCCACTGTTAGCCACACTCTGTTGCAATTTCTGTGTGTGTGTCTCTCCCACCCCCAAGGCCCCAGCTTTAGGAGGATGGAAAGGTGTTGGTCCAGCTCAATCCCTGGGATAGCCCTGCAGCTCAGGGGCCTGCCCTAGGGGCCCTGGGAGTGTCCATTGATTGTATGTGTGTGTAGGCAACTCATGATAGCTCACAGCAGTAGCATAGGGGACATCTGGCGATGTCTGGAGATGTTTTTGGTCATCGTAACCTGGGGGTGCTGCTGACATCCTTCCATGTGCAGGGCAGCCCCGAGACAACGAAGAATTATCTGATGCGAAATGCCAATGGTGTGACGGTTGAGAAACCCCGCCTTGCAGGGCACGGCTGCCAGGGAGCCCCCCTGGTCTCAAATGCAGATGTCTTCTGAGGCCCAAGGGCCGCAAAAATGTGATGGCGGAGGGGACAGTGGTGTTGAAGGGGGTGAAGCCATCCAGTCCAGCAGGAACTTGTGGGCACCAGTTCTGGCTGCCTGATTCTCTGGTTTTCAAGAAAGCCTAAAACTCTGGATTTGGGTATGAAATCTGATTTCTAAATGCTGACAACTAATTATAAGTTTTTGAAAAACTCTGTAGAGTGAACAGAACTGTATACTTCTCTCTCTGTGCTTGGCCGTGCCACAATTCCTGGGGCCCCCTTCCCACTGGCCACGGGTCCTGGGCCAGCAAAGATGGGAGAGCAGCCCCACTGCGCAGCCCTGAGATGGCTGGGTCGCTGCTGCCCCCCTGTGGCTAAAATGGGGAGGTGCCGGCTGTGAGGGGGAGAAAGGGGTCTGTGATTTTCTACAAGGACCAGGGACCAGGGTCCAGGGTCCAGGCTGCTCCCCTGAGGAGTTAAGGCTGACATTCCCCGGAGACCAGGGTTTGGTTCCAGACCTGCCTGGTGTGCATGCAGTGCGACCCCAGCACAGCGTGACGCTGGGAATAGCCCTCTTTGGGCCTCCGTTTCCTCAGTTGAAAAATGGCGTTGGGGGCAGGGGTTTTCTGAGGGTAAAGTGACATAATGGGTGTAAGCGGGCCAAGTACTGGTGAGGGGATTGGTGTGTGCACAGTCAGCGTTCTTCACTCCACATTCAGGGAGGCTAGGCAACACTCACCATCAGGTCAACTCTTCTTGTGTGCCAATCGCGCCCCCGTGCTCTGCCCTCTGTGTAGAGGGTCATCTGCACTGATCCTTCCACCGTCTAGGAGACAGGGGCTGTCAGCATCCTCACTGACCGATGATGAGATGGGACACCATGGATGGGGTAGGTAACCGCCCCAGTGGCTCCTAAAACAGCGGTGCCAGAACGAGAGCTGAGTTCCAGCCCCTCTTCCACCACGTTTATAAAGAAGTGCACGATTTACCCACAAGGGGCCTTAGGATACTGGCTCCAGGAGCCGCTGCAGATACAGGGAGGGGCCAAAACTTGGAGATGGAGGGGACCCCCCCCCCCAGGGTCTGGTCCACAGAGCCCCTCAGCTGCCAGTGTGTTGCATTGGTGTCCCCAAGGGAAGTGGGCCTGTCCTGGCTGCAGATCCCTGAGCTGCCACGTGGCCAGGGAGTCCTGCTTGCCTTCACAGTCTCCAAACAATCTTGGTTTTAGTCTCCCAAAGACAGGTCACCTTGGGGAAACTGAGGACGCCCAGCACCGCTGAAGGGTCTGTGCATCTCTGCACGCGCTAATGAGGGAGGTGGGTGAAGAGGATTCTAATACTTCAGATCAACCTAGACTGGAGGGGAACTGAGGCCGGGAGGAGACAGTAATCCCCAGGTGCCCCAGGGACCGGCACGTCTTACTGCAGGGCCCTCTTCTCTCCTGAAGGATGGTGGGCTCATTCAGGGAGAAGGGGTTTGGTAAGGGTGGGGAAGATGGCGTTTGATGATTTGGTGTTCTGTCTGCTGATCCCGTTAGATGGAGAAGGGCGGCTCTTGTAGGGGGTCTGGTCTGATTCCTAGCAATGGCAGAAGCCCACCGAAACTGGCCTTTGGAGAAATAGCTGCTCCCTGGGGCCTTGTAAGGGAGGGAGTTGGGGGTTGTTCCTGCAGCTCGGCAGTGGGTCTGCAGGGACGCTGCAGCCTCCCACCTCCTGGGGCCTGGCAGACCTGGCTCCCTATCTGAGCTCCATCTCCTCCTGCTGTGTGACGTTGGGGGAGCCCCTCCACCTCTCTGAGCCTCATTTGTAAAATATCGGTCACATCCTTCCTACGTTGCAGAACTCCTGGAGGGCAGCTGAAGCCACGTTGCACTCTCTCCTTCCCCATTGAACATGGTTATGCTTGTAATTAAATGGCTCCTGAGTAACGAATTGTTTAATCTCGGCCTCCTGCCCTCAGAGCCCACAGGTCACTACGTCACCAGTGCCGATCACAGGGGCTGGCCCTTGGTGCACATTTGGGGAGTTAAGGAAGATTTATAGTGTCTGACACACCTCCGACGTGTAAAAAGCGTCCCATCTACGAAAACCACACGGAGTAGCTGTTTGGAGAAACTTGTGGGGAGGAAGATGCAGCGTCCCACCTCCCCCGCAAGGGGAGCCCAGGACACACCTGCCCAGCGCTGAGCACCGCCTCATTCTGGGATCAAGGCCAAAAGCGGGCACCGGGCGCACTTCTCACCTGTGCCCAGCAGGTGGCGCCCGCCCCCGCCCGCAGGCCCGTGGAAGTCTGGCTGCTTGCGGCGGGTTGTTAGGGCGCCCCGTGGCAGGGTATTCGTTTTCGGGGTGGGTCTGCTCACAGCTCCTTGCGGGGAGCAGAGGACTTTTGTGCATTCTTCAAGGCCCAGCTCAGGGGGCGACTCCAGGTAGAAGCGACCCTTCCTCGGCGCCCAGCCCGGCGTCTGTCTGGGGAAGGTGCTCAAATGTTGTGACCTGAAGGATGGATTGAGGCGGGTCAGAAGGATCAGAAAGGAGGGCTCCTGCCGGGGCGGGGCGGGGCGGGGAGGGGGGGAAGGGGAGAAAGGAGCCCTGGGTCCCAGGTCTCGTTTGTTTAAAATGAATAAATGTTTAAATGTATAAAATCACGTGTTTGAGTAGGTAATGGGTGAATATAAAAAGAATTGAAGGAAGGAAGGAGGGAGCGGAGGGGGGAGGGGAGGAAGGGAGGGAGGGAGGGAGGGAGTAAAAATTAGGTCCTTCCGTCCCGCACTCCACGCCCAGCTCTCCAGCCTAGAGGCCCTCTGTGGTCTTGGCTTCCTGAAGATTCTTCCAGAGACCTCTACCCAGACCTGTGTGTGTGTGTGTGTGTGTGTGTGTGTGTGTGTGTGTGAGAGAGAGAGAGAGAGAGAGAGAGAGAGAGAGAGAGAGAGAGTGTGGGTGGAAGGGGGATGCCAGATACACACTGTACGGAAAGAGACAGGCTTATCTTGAAAAACCCCTTAGCCAGAAAGATTTGGGTCCAACTAGAGAAAGACCTTTTGGCGGTTCGTGGAGGTGGGGAAGAGGATGGAAATCAGACCTGAGTGGGTGCTTCAGGGTCTGACTCCCAATATTAGCACCCTTCATGAAGGACAGGGCGTCGTAGTTTGCAAAGCCCCCCTTTTAAGTTCACACTCGATATTGGATTTGGGGTTCCCGACAGCTCAGCTTGGGGAGTATTAACTTTCCCCGTTGCACAGGTGGAGACCAGGGCCGGGGGGTAAAGGGACAGCTGCATGCCACACAGCTGGTGACAGAAACTGGAGTGTAGAGCTGAGTGTCCTGGCTGCACTCCCCCACCCTGCTCCCAACCCGACCCCAGTGATCTTCCAGGTGCAGATAGTTAGGGAAAGGCCAGAGGACCCGGGGACTCGGACCCAGGGATGGGTGATCAGGTGGGCACCAAACCAGCTGACCTCACCCAGGCCCTTCCAGCTTAGCAGTTCCTAAAGCCCGTTAGAGACCAGCCTTCAAAATATTTTCTGTTCTCCCTCCTCCTCCTTTTCCCTCCTCCCTCTTCCCCCCCTTGTCAGGAATCTGTAAGAGGAGTGGAGAGCGGATTATAATTGCCCCCCGTGGAACTCACCTGCCATGAAAGGGTGTTAAGTAACACGCAATTTACATGTCTTCCCTGTAGGAAATTATAGAATCAGAGCTTTCAAATTAGCAATGGATTTTTCTAATTGAATCTATTTCCTGTACGGCGGTGAAGTGAGAGTCTCCTGAAGAATCTTCCGGAAGCCAGGTAGCTCAGTTTCCCCTGCAAATGGACCACCAGACAGTTGAAGGAATTAAATGCTTTTTAAAAGTTCAGGTAAAATTGATATTATGTTTCTGGGAAATATGTCTGCAGAACGATATCATAGGTGCATTTGTGTCCATATGATCACGTTTGTGACAAGGTAAAGGGTGTCTGTATCCAAGGAGGAAAAGGGTGTGGACGAGGGATGGATCTGGGAGGAAAAAGGGACCCAGGTGGTTGCCCCTGGGTACTCACCTTAACACACAGCCAGGCTCTGGGATTTGGGCCTTGCTCTATCATGTTAACCTCTCTGTTTTTTCATCTGTGAGTGGTAACTATAAGACGGTTATGGTAAATGTGAGGAATAAATAAGACAATGCATGGGAAACACTTTAAATGGTGCCTGGCACATAGTAGGTGCTCAGTTAAATAAATATATCTTACTACTATTACTACTTCTTATCATTATTATGTTTGCCTGATATATTAATTGTCTGTAATAAACCTTTACAATACTCAGTGGCTTAAAGCAACACATATTGATTATTTCTTGGTTTCTGTGGGTCAGGAGTCTGGGTAGAGCTTAGCTGGGTCCTCCCAGCTTCAGAGACTCTTACAAGGCTACAATCAAGCTGTCGGTCCAGCACCTGAAGGTTCAGCCGGGGAAGGATTTACTCCCAAGCACACTTGGTAGTTGGTTCCACACAGTTCCTTGCTGGAGGCCACCCTCAGTTCCTTGCCATGTGGGCTTCTCACGACATGACAGCAACGGCATCAGAACCAGCGGGGGTGGGGATCTGCTAGCAAGACCAGACTCATAATCTTGGGCTTGTGTAACCTCATCATAGAAGTGACATCCATCACCTTTGCCATAGTCCATGGGTTAGAATCAAGTTCCAGGTCCCACGCGCACTCAGGGGGATCGTGGGGGTCTTTGGAGAAACTGCCTGCCACAGCGATAATCTGGGACCTGAGGCAGAGAGGACCAGCACGTCAGCTGGTCGTGGTGCCCTGCGGGCGGTGGAGTGACCCGAACCTTCATTTCTAAAGGGTCTGGATTAGTAGTCCTGTCTGGATCGGGCTGTCGTTTCCCATGGAAGTTTTCCCCATCCCGATTCTGCTGTCAAGGACCAGGGCCACCTTCAGGCACAGGGCACTTTGCCCCTCAGGGTGTGTCTACCCTACCATGTGCACCCATCTCTAAAGCTTTTTGCTGCCAGGAGTCAACACAAACCCCGAGCCCTTTACCCAGTGCAGGAGAAATCTCACTGGGAGAATAAACAACCCCAAATCAAACCCTGACACAGGAAAACTTATTGATTTAGGGATTGATGGAAGAATCAAACCATCTCAACCAATTTCAGAACGTGCAACATGCGTCTCTGAAACATTGAACTTGGTGGAAAAAGAATTGCCACAAAGGGAAACCCACAGTGGCACAAGCTATGATGGGCAAAATGTGACACGGCTGAAAAGCTGTTGGGAAGATGAAATTGTCAGTGCAAATGTCATATGGGAAAATATTGATCCCAATGAAAATGAGTTCAATAAAATGAAAGTAAAAATAATAAACTAGGGGCTTCCCTGGTGGCGCAGTGGTTGGGAGTCCGCCTGCCGATGCAGGGGACGCGGGTTCGTGCCCTGGTCCGGGAGGATCCCACATGCCGCGGAGCGGCTGGGCCCGTGAGCCATGGCCGCTGAGCCTGCGCGTCCGGAGCCTGTGCTCTGCAACGGGAGAGGCCACAACAGTGAGAGGCCCGCGTACTGCAAAAAAAAAATACATAATAATAATAAACGAGAAACAGGTTAACCTCACTTGATAGAAGCCTGGCCAAGAAACTAAATTAACATATGGCGCTTCAATCCGGAAAATTGTGCTCTTGAAAATGACACAGTGCTGATAGAATTTGAGGAAAATGTTTGTTATTCACAGCAAGGAGTCAGAAGGTTGGACCAGACATCGCACTCTGCCCCAGCAAGCGCCGTGCTCTCCCCCCAGCAGGCTTGGTCTCTCCATCCCCGCACTGTCCCCCTTCCCAGGGACGGGAAGCGCACGACCAGGGCTCCCCAGGCCCTGTGGGGCAGGTGCTCCTTTGCTAGGGATCCTCAGGTAGGGTGATCATGCAGGGAGGGTGCTCAGGGCTGCAGTGAGGCAGAGGTTCCGGTGCAGAGACCGGACGGGCCGGCTCTGGGCTCGCCCGTGAGAACGAAGGTTCTTCTGGGCCCGCCTGGTCCTGAGCTCAGGAGCCCGGAGCAGGAGTTGTGCTGGGGACCTGGCCCAGCCTGGCGGCCCTGGGGGAGGGGGACTGCCAAGCTCTGGGTTCCTAGGTGAGCAGCTTGGGGGACGGTCAGCTGAGTCCGGGAGATGGGAAGGTGAGGAATGAGGAGAGTCCAGGAAAGAGGGTGGGGGGCGATGACTGTTTATTGAGCACTTACTGTGTGCCTGCCACCTGACAGCTGGTATCCAATACAGGCCTGTAACAGCCCCATGCAGGGGGCACCATGTATAAAGTTTGTCCACTTTATACATGAAGATACAGGCCCAGGGTGAGGAGGTCCCTGGTCCAAGGCCACACAATGAGCAGGTTTCAGGCCCAGGTCTGTCTTTCTGTCTCTCTGTGTCTCCAAAGCCCCCCTCAGGCTCATGGCCTCTTAGCCCAGCCTTCCCTCGGCATCCTTTCTTATGGATTAACTCCCACCACTACCACCAATTATTTCCCCTAATGAAAAGCGCCCTTGTCTTTCCCCTGGCAACCCTCTCTCTCAGGAAGGGCTTCACTCCCCTCTGGCCCTTTGTCCCAGGCCACAGGCCTCCAGGCTTTCCCAACCTGGGCCCGCCCCCCCATCCCCCCCTGCCCCTCCCTGGGCCCCATCTCAGGAGGCCCCCGGTGAGGTCATCCCTGTCAGCAGGAACCGCACAATAGGGCCGGGGTCTGTCTTTCTGCTGAAGAGGGAGATTTGGGGTGGGGGGAGAGGCCGGAGCTGGCAAGTACAGGTTCCACAATGGGGTGCCGTCAAGGGGCCTCCGCCAATTAGAGCTGCTGCTGGGTGGGGGAGGGTGCTTGGGGGATGGCGGAGGGCGCAGTGGGCCAGGCAGGGCCCAGGGTCATCAGGGCAGGTAGGTTCCGACCTTCATTCGTTCATTCACCATTCACACATTCATTCACGTTAATAGTGTCTGAGCACCTACTGTGTGCTAAACACCAGGGACCCAGCCGTGCCCCAGCAGATGAGGCCCGGCTCTGACAGCAAACACTGGTAGGTGAGACAGACGACAGACAGATAAATGCACGTGACGGATAAAACGTGCGCCACACTTTCAAATAGAGTCAAGTGCCACGAGGGAAATAAAACAGCAGGAAATCAGAGAGAGTCAGGGGTGTGTGGGTCGGGCAAGGGAGCAATATTACCCAGGTGGTCAGGGCAGGCTACCTGGAGGAGGTGACATTTGAGCTGAAACTTGGAAAGCAAGACATGGCCAGCCGTTCCACAACTGGAGGAGGAACGTCCCAGGCAGAGGACACAATGATAAGTGCAAGGGCCCTGGGGCAGGAACACACCTGGTGTATGTGGAGATCAGAAACATGGCTAGTGCGGCAGAAGAGGGGGCGGTGGGAGAAGGAGACGAAAGGGAAGCTGTGGTGTCGTGACGGCTCTCATCCGCTCCCGAGGGCCATCGGCACACAGCCATTCCCATCTGGGTGTGTAGGTTAGTAGCTTGAAATGGACCGTGTGGGAGCATTTACACCACGGAAATCAGCAAAGGCTACACGTCCGGGCTTTTCCCCTGTAGACCCACTGTTAAAGGTTGGCCAGCACACGGCTGGGGTTGTGCATGAAGGGCCCCATGTATTGTGATGGAGTGTCAGGGTTTTAGTACCAGTATTTAACCTGATAACCATCCCTGGTGGCCAGCCAGGGGGGCTCTTCCCGTTGCATTGAAGGAAGTCTGAGGCCCAGAAGTGGGAAAGACCCACCCAGGTCGCCCCCTGTGCTAGCGTGCTGGCCTCTGGCTGAGGGGCGCCCCTGGGTCCCAAGGTTTTTCTCTTCTAGGATCTCAGCACCTCACCCCGCTCCCACCTGAACCCAAGCCTCTCCAGGGGCTCACAGGAGCCAGTGTGTCCCCACCCCTCCTGCTGGGTGGATCCAGGCCTGTGTGTGGCCTTGCAGTGTCTCAGGGCCTTGGTAGTGGAAGCCACTTAATGGACGCTGACCCTGTGTCTTCCCCAGCATGGAGGGAGCTGCGGGGTGTGTGTGTGTGTGTGTGTGTGTGTGTGTGTGTATGAAAGAGACAGAGAAAGAGAGAGAGGAAGGGAGCATAAATGAGTGACTGAACATCTTTTCCCAACTATTCACAAGTTCCAGGAGGGAAGTGTAAATGAGACTGACATTAATTAAGCTCCTACTGTGTGCCAAGCTCCTAGATACCTCCTGGACCTCTTCATGCACCTTTTCCCATTTCATCCTTGCAAAGAGGCTCAGAGAGGTTAACTGACACGACCAAGGCCACCCAGCTCTTACGTGATGGAGTCAGCACTTGAACCCATGTCTGCCTGACCCCTGGCTCTCAGCACGCAGACAGGGAGCGAGGCTGGTCCTGGCCACTCCCCACCCCAGGGCAGCCTTGACCAGCAGGTGCCTGGACTTCTACCAGGACTGTTGTTTGTTCAAGAGACGCCATCCTGCTGGAGCCTGGGCTCCAGACATTTGAGGGGATGCAAGATGGGCCTAAGGGGAATTCTGGGCAGGAGACCCCTGGGAGGGGGCTCTGGGAGAGGACAGAAATTCCTCGAGGCCGCTTCCCGCCCTACTTGCCCTGTGTGAATGATGCGGAGGTGACCTTGGTGCAGATCACCTTCCACCAGCCTAGGAGGAAGGCCCTGGAGGGCGCCCTGTCGGGCTGCAGCCTTGGGAAGGGGAAGCTTGAAGAACTCTTTGAGGAAGAGGGGGCCGCTGGGAGGGTGGGTGGGAGGGAGGGCTGCCCTGGCCCCACCTGAGATGTGGCTGCAGGGCTGCTGGCCTCCTGGGGCACATGGACACAGGGGTTGGCTCCTGGGGAGCCCTGGGAGTCTGACATAGCCCTGCACATTTCTCCCCAACTCCTGCCAGTAGTTTTTTTTTTTTTTTTTTTTTTTTTTAATATTTATTTATTTTGGCTGCGCCGGGTCTTAGTTGCCACATGCGGGATCTTTGTTGCGGCATGTGGGATCTTTAGTTTTGGCATGTGGGATCTTTTAGTTGCAACACGTGGACTTTTTTGTTGATCCCGCATGCATGCGGGATTTAGTTCCCTGACCAGGGATCGAACCCGGGCCCCCTGCATTGGGAGCGCGGAGTCTTACCCACTGGACAACCAGGGAAGTCCCTGCTCGGTGGTTTCCATCGGGCTGCCTGGGTCAATCCAGGCTCCACACACACACATCTGGTGGCTTTGGCGTAACCTCACTTCCCTCTTCTATTTTATGGGTCTGACAATGGCCACCTAGCAGGGGTTTCACGAGGATGGAGGTAATGAGTATAAAGAACCGTTGCCCCCTCCTCTGGACCCACGGTCCCCAGCACCGATGATGACCGCGGTGGTACCGGCGGTGACATCTGCTGAGCTCGTGCTGTGCCAGGCGCTTTCTAAACACTTTACCTGTCCTGGCTCATTAAATACTCGTGATCGTGCTACGAGGTGGAGGTTATGAGTGGCATCGTCCCATTTTACAGCCAAAGAAAAGAGGCCCAGAGCAGCGCACTGACTTGGGCGAAGTCACCCAGCTGGTGAGTGGCAGGGTTGAGGGTCTGAGCCAATGGGCTCCTGGCTTCTTCACCCGGCTTCTGTTTCCCCCTGGGCAGGAGCCCAGCTCAAACACGGGGCTTGGCATGAGGGCTGCCTGTTAAAGAGATGAGGGAGGGAGTGAAGTTTGCCGGGGCAGGGTGTTGACAGCGGGTTAGAGGGTTGATGCCGCAGGCAGGAGGCCACGCGAGGCACAGGAAGTGGGGCCTGATGAGGCTGGGGCGGGGCTGGGTGCGGGGAGGGTCAGCACACGTGGGCTGCTTCCCCAACAGCGTGGAGATAGAGCGTGGCCCTCCATCCACACATGGTGCACGCTGCACGTGGGGAAGACAAAGTGGGATATGCAAGCCCTGGGCTGCCGGGGGCACTGAGAGCCCCTGGGACCAGGGCAAACATGCAGCTTGGCACCTGGGCGTCTGCACCTCCCTGCCGCAATCTCCCCTCGGCCTCTGTTTGCAATGTAAACACCCAGCTTCCTGCTCGTGGCTGCCCTGTCCTGCCCGCCCTCCCTCCGTGCCAGGGGAGAGTGGTAGGGGGTCCACTTGGCTTCCTCGGGCCTCCTGGGCTCACGGGTGGCTGGATGTTTCGAACACGAGCTTCAAAGGGGCCATCTGAGTGGTACCAATGACCGATGGATTTTTTAAAATGTATTTATTTATTATTATTATTTTTTTTTTGGCTGTACCGTGCAGCATGCAGGTCTTAGTTCCCTGACCAGAGATTGAACCCGCGCCTCCTGCAGTGGAAGTGTGGAGTCTTAACCACTGGACCACCAGGGAAGTCCCTCAGTGACCGATGTTAAAGAGAGGGACAATGTGACCAGCTCCAGGTTAAGACAAGTCAGGCCAGAGGATGCAGATACGGACCTAGAAGGCCGAGTACGACCCAGGCACACCAAGCAAGGGCACAGGCAAAGGCAAGGAAGCGGGGAGTACTGGGTCATGTTTATCGGAAACACGGGGACCCTGGAGGTCCCACCACCCCCGGCTCACTGTTGTATCAGCCCGTGTGCATTCCCGTGTGCTCTCTCCCATTAGCTACGTGAGGGCAGATCCTCACTGGATCCATCTTTATCTCTCTGGCTGGGTCTTTTTGGACAACATCCAACATAAACGGGGCTCCTCCCTCTCTGTGCCGGGCACCTGTTTGAAGGGCAAAGCAAGCCTTACAGTGGCCCTGGGAGATGGTATATAAAGGCCATTTTCCAGATGTGGAAACTAAGGCTCTCACATGGGGTCCAGACCTGCCCAAGGTCATTCGGGCAGCAAGTGACAGAGCCAGGATCTGAACCTGGCCCCAGGAAGCCATGACACCACTGGAATCTGAGAACCCATCTGCCCTCATGTCTCCTTCCTGAAGTTGCTAGTGTGTGGAGGCTATTCCCTGGAGTCTAGACGCAGGTGACCGAGCAGGGTAGGCATCAACCAGGCCAGCCAGGCCTCACAGGCCTCTTACCTATGAGGCCTCCCCATGAGGTGGGAGTACTTGCAGGATGGGGCTTTTCCTGGCCTCACCAGGTAGATGGAGAGAAGGCTTCATGTTCAAGCAGAGGCCCGGATCGGGCTCCTAGATGGAGGGGCAGAGGTCTGGGGAAGGGAAGTCTAACCAGAGCTCCCCACTCTGCCTCAGGGCCATGACTCACTCGTAGCATCTTTTGGAGCATAGACAGAGGCAGGAGGAGAGAGTGCTGGGCTGGGCACCCGGCTCCCTAGTCCTGGTGCCAGCTCTGCCTCTGATGTGCTGTGTGCCCTTGGGTAAGCTGCTTCCACTTGTTTTCCCATCTGTAAAATGGGGATAACCTTTGCTGGGGGTGGGGAGGAGGCTGGGAATAGAATGCAGCTGTTTCCCAGCACGTTTCAGACACTGGCTCCTTCTAGCCAAAGAAAGCTCTGCCCATGACGGACATTGGGGTCCTTGTTCTCAACATAATGGAGAATTGCTCCCAAGTATGGAGAAGCAGGGGTTCAGTGAGATGCCCTGTCCAGAGGGGGTGTCTCGCCTTCTCACTTCCGTCACCCCAGCCCCTGTGGGGGTCCTGTCCTCAGGGTCTCTTATGACTTTATGGTTGTGGAATCCAAGCTCTCTTACGGGGGCCTCCTGACCGTCCCCCTCGGACTGGGGTTCATCCTCTGCTCGCTAACTTCCCCAGCAGCTCCTCCCCGTTTTCTCTGCCCGCTCCTCTCCCTGCACTCCTCTTGGATGCTGGGGTCCTCAGGACTCAGCCCTGGTCTCCGTCCTTTTCTAGGTCTCTTCCAGGAGGTCCTGACCTCTCTCCTGACTTCGCAGGCCACATCTGTCATGCCAGTGACCCCTAAGCCTGTCTGCCCTGAGGCCACCACCCTCTCCCCTGCTCTCCTGCGTGGGCCCAGAACCTCGGGCTCACGATGTTTTAAACTGAACTCTTCGTCCTCCCCTTCGCTGGCTTCCCTCCCTTGAGCCTCCATGTGGCCCAGCAGGCACTAGCATGCGTCCTGGAGCCCTGGCCAGTGGCCTCCTTTCCCTCCACCCACCCCCAGTGACTTGGATCATGCGTTTACCCTCCTAACTCTGTCCCTCATCCACTCCCTCCCTCTCTGGGATCACCGCCTGGCCCTCATTACCAGTCTTATTGCCCAAAATAGGGAGGTTGTCATGCTTGTCCTGCCCCATGCCCTGAAGTCTGCCCACCTGCCCTGAGGATCCTTACCACTGGGCCCCTGTCCCGCCCCTCTCTCTCCTTTTTTCCTGGAAGACGCCTGTCTCCCTCCCACCACAGGACCTTTGGGTTGGTCCAAGGTTGCTGGGGTGCACTACTGAGGGACATCCTGTCCCGGGAGCCTGTCAACCTCCCACCTGTAACTGAGAAACCACCTGTGAGCGGCCGCCCCGCTCACAGCTCCTCCCCTCTCTGGGATCGGCCAGACCTACTCTGTGCTATGTGACTCCGCCCCCATTATAACTGATTGGTCCAGGCTGAACACCTGAGCCAACTGCGGCCCAATGGGATCCTCTCCCGTGAATCTGAAGCCAGAACAGGTAGACCCGGAACCTGGAAGTGGGACGGCGGGGTGGGTACTGACGGCCACAGGGCTACGTGGCTCTCTCCCTCCGCATGCTTGTTTCTCAACCTTTCCTTCAACTCACTGCCCTCCCAGATAATAGCCTTTATCCTTTCGCTCCCCAGGCATGCTTCCTATTGCAGACACTCTTCCCCCTCGCTGCTTCCCGGCCAGTGTGGCAGCCCTAGACCCCTGTCTCAGCAGGTATCCTCAGGGGCCCTGAAGTGGCAGAGGGAGGCCCCAGACAGGGCAGGTCAGCTGCCTTTGCTGTCTCCAGGGGCCCTCCTGCCGCTCAGAACTTTTTCACTGTGAAAAGAGGGCAGCAGGAGGATGGGGAAGGGCAGTGGTCCGTGCCCATCACCTCCTTTCACCTGTCACCAGGCTGACCAGGAAGAATCAGAATCAGTTTGGCAGAGGGGGAAGTGAAAGCTCAGAGAACCAGGAAGGTCTCCACGGAGGTGAGCCTGGAGCCAGGGCTGGGCTCTCTTATCCTCACCTTGAAGCCAAGGGCAAGGGACAGTCTCCTGGCGCCATTGGTGTCTCTGTGAAATCAGGTGTCCCCCTGTGCAGCCCTCAGCTGCCTCTGGGGGCCAGACACAGCTGTCCTGGAGGGCCGGCCAGGTGTCCACGCGTGGGGAGAAGCCGCCTGCCAAGTGGACCAACATGGAGCCCACGAGGCCCCGTCTCCCACCCCTAAGCTTCCGTAGCCATCAGGGGCCCATCTGGGCTGACTGTTGGCTGGCATCTGGGGTGAGTGCTGAGAGGGCGCTTTGAGCCGGCTGATGGTCAGGGCCCTCCTCTGAGGAAAGGCCTGTTCTCGCTGAATTCTGAGGTGCCGGTGAGGAGTTGAATGAAGAGCCTTCCAGTAGAGGGAACTACCTGCTCCAGACATCTGATTGTCACTCTGATGCGTTGATTTTTTTTTTTTTTAATCTATCTATATATATATTTTTAAAAATTAATTAATTTTTGGCTGTGTTGGGTCTTTGTTGCTGCGCGCCGGCTTTCTCTAGTTGCGGCGAGCGGGGGCTACTCTTCTTTGCGGTGTGCGGGCTTCTCATTGCGGTGGCTTCTCTTGTTGCGGAGCACAGGCTCTAGGTGCACGGGCTTCAGTAGTTGTGGCTCGCGGGCTCCAGAGCGCAGGCCCAGTAGCTGTGGTGCACGGGCTTAGTTGCTCCGCGGCACGTGGGATCTTCCCAGACCAGGGCTCGAACTTGTGTCCCCTGCATTGGCAGGCGGATTCTTAACCACTGCGCCACCAGGGAAGCCCTGATGGGTTGATTTAACTAATTTAGACAATTTCAAAGGAGGCCTGGTTGATCGCCAGCCTCGGTGTCCTGATTTGTAATGGGGAGGGCTGGACTCCCCAGCTCTAACCCTCCCCTGCCTTCTGAAGCTGTGGGCCTGGGGCTGGGTTCCCATCCTGCAGGCCTGGTGTCTGTGCCTGAGACCACGTGGGGAGTGGCCGGAGGCGGGTGCATGCCAAGGCTGCTGCCTTCACTGCCTCGGGGCGCCGGAAAGGGCTGACGGCTTGGCAGCAGCTCCCAGGGAAGGCAGCAGCTAGGCTGGTGGCCCGGCAGGAGGGAGGGTGGGGGGGCTCCGGGGGAGGAGAACAAAGCACTGCGGGTGCTGGGCTCCAGGGGCAACTGAAGAAGGCGGGAGGTGGGGGTTGGTCAGGGTTCTGGGGCTGACTTGGAGTGGGGGACCCACAGGAAGACCATGGTGTGGAGGGGTGTGTGGGTGCAGAATGTAGAGCCCACCTCATGGCTGTGTGAGCCCAGGCGGGTCAGTTAGCCTCTCTGAGCCTCAGTTTCCACACCTGTTCAGTTGGAACAATAATACCTACATCACAGTTCACCGCTGAACCCTAGTGTTTGCAAAAGGGTGTGGTACAAAGTAGGTGCTCAATAAATAGTTTTGGAGTTAATGAATAAATATGGGAGGATGGAGGATGGGATTGGCTAACCCATGCTTAGCACAACGCCTGGCACATGGCAGTTCTAGATAAGCAATAGCTTTGTGGGTTTTGTTTGTTTGTGTTTTTGTTTTTAACCAGGGGCAGAGGGCTAAGCTAGCATGGAATCCCAGAGCCAATGAGAAGGAAGTTGGTAGGTGTATTTGGAGAGTAGGGTGGGGTGGGGCATCGAACAAGACTGGAGATGTGCCTGGGCCCAGGACATGCAGACACAAGGGCCGTGGCCAGGTGGCTGGACTTTGTCCTGAGAGCAGGGGGAAAGGCCCAGAGGGCTGGGGGTGAGCAGAACAGGGATGGACACCAGGAGGCTGCTGGTGACCCTGCCTGGCCTAAGAAGAGGGCGGGGGAGCCAGGGAAGCAGAGGTAGCATGTGTGGAGGCCTCTTTAGGAAACTTGGTCGAGAAGGCGAAGGAGATGGGCAGTGGCCGGAGGGTGATATGGGAAGGACAGAGGTCTTATTTCTTAGGTCAGGAGACATGAGAAGGTGTAAATGCAGGTAGAGAGGCGCTGGTCCACTGGGGTTGCCTGAAGATGTAGAAAAGGAGGTACTGGCTAGAGGGGTCCCTGAACGAGGCAGAGCTGGAGGGGCAGCCCTGGAGAGTGGCTTTGGGAAGGGCTGCAGCTTTGGGTTTAGGCCGGGGGCAGTTTCTGTGGCTCCGTGGGGTACGAAGACTGGCCATCTTCTAGGTGGGGAGGTAGAGGCTCCAGAGAGCTGTGGAGAGGGGCCAAGTCTCTGGGGATAGGGCATGGTGGAGGGTTGGGGAGCTCTGCTGGACCATGGTGAGTCCCGGATCAGCTCCAGACCCCACCCTGTAGGGAAGCGACTGCCTCTGTTACACAGGGAAGGGCAGAGCTGCCGGCCGAGGCCATGGGTAGGGAGGAGCTCAGCGGGTCCTTTGGCAAAGGCAGGTAGATGATGTTTGTAGGGCCAACACTTCACAGTGGCTGCCTGGAGCCCTGTGCAAGGATTCTGAGGTGGCATTCTGGCTAAGAAGAAAGAGCACTGCCATTGATTAGTGATGTCTGCTCAGAGCACACAGTGGAAGGTTTAAGGCTTGAGCTGTTTCTGTGCCACCCCTCTGGCCCAGGCAGCAACAGAGAGCCAGCGGCCAGGGATGGAATGGTGCCAGAACTGGTATCCCTCCAGCCCTACCAGGGACTCAAGGTGTGACCTTGGGCAAGTCCTTTCTCTCAGCCCCAGCCTGTCATTTGTAAGCTGGAAATAATAATGCCACTCTTCCAGGTGATCACGAGAATTAAAAGCGTAACGTGTGTGCTCAAACACAGCAGCCTTTGTCATATCCGCGATGGGCTGCAGCAGCAGGGTGGTGCTGGGAAGCCTGGGAATGGGAGTCAGGAGGGATGCTGGATGAGTGATGTTTCACTGGGGTGTTGGCCTGGGGCACACGCACATGCACCTTTCTCTGCCCCTCGGCCACGTGCAGAGCATCATCAGAGACGGAAGCGTGTGGAGGCTGGGGTCATGGAGATCTGCGCAGTTGCAGTGTGCCTTTTGGCCAGGTCACCAACAGCGCCAGCCTCACTTTAAAATAAAATAAGTTGAAATAGGGGGCTATCCTGGTGGATTAGATCAGTAAGATTTATCGGCAGCTCTGTGGCCTCTGGCATCAACCACCCTGGATGGAGAAGTCACAAAAGTCTGTTTTCAGCTCCCTCCCCTCCACCCTTGACCCTCCTCTTCAGAAACTGTTCACCCTTCCCTCTGATCTGAGGACAGAGTTCCCCCTCTCCTATGTTTTCCCAATTTGTCCTTACTTTCCTCTTTGTACAGTACAGGAATAGGGTGAGGTTGGAATAGAAGGGCACTGAGCTCTCTCCCTACCTTGATGATTCTGATCAAAACTGCTGTTAGGAAAGGGCTGGAAACATTCAGACTAGGGTGTGAATGACTGCCGCCACCACAGCACAACAGTACTTTGCTGGCTTCTTCCCTCGCCCCATGCCCGTCCAAGAGCTGCATCTGGTCTCAGTGCTGGTCTGGATGCCACAGCTTGTGGGAAGGGAAAGCCTGGGGCTCGTCCAGAGAAGCGGACCGAGATGAGCAGGGGGTATGTGGCCAGGTTAGCCGAGGGACAGCTGCGGGATGGGGCTGTGAGTCTGGGGGGAGCGGACACAGGGAGTTCTGCTGATGGCCCTAGGGCTTCTCAGGGCCATCCTGGAGGGAGCTGAGAGTGCAGCCCCGGAGGTGGGTGGGGAACAAGGGGGGAAGAAGCAACGAGCTCAACAGAAGGAAGAACCTTCTGACAGGTAAGAAGACCTCAGAGATGGAACAGGTCCCTGGGGAAGTGGGGAGCAATGGGCTTGGGGGACCAAGTAGAGGCATGAGGGCCTTTTCAGGAATGCGGGGGAGAAGCTTCCTTCCCGAGGGAGGGGCGCGGGGGGGCCATCTGCGTGGCGAGGCTGGCACCCCGCCCCCACTGCAATACCTCCCTGGGACTCTGCCTTTTGCCAACAGCTGCCCAGTGTGGGGCTTTCAGGCATCAGCAAAAGCGGGAGTGCTTCCCGGGGCTTTTCTGTCTAATACACCTGGTGCACAAAGTGTCTGCTGAGGACCTGCTGGAGCTGCGGGTCCGGCAGTGAACAGCATGGGAAAACCAGTGATCAAGGAGGGGTTGGGGCAGGGGCCTGCCGCGTCTCCTGGGGACCGTCACTGATGTGTGTACTTGCTGTGAGTCACAGCCAGCACCAAGCAGTTCACAGCCCTTACCCCACGTGACCGGAACAACCTAACGAGGCAGGTATTTTTACTCTCGTTTTACAGGTGAGGGAACAGGTCAAGCGCCCTGCCCAGGATGCCGGTGGCAGGCCCAGGCCTGTCTGACACCTCGGACTGTGCTCTCCTCTCCAGCACAGCCTCTCGCGGGTGAGGGGTGACCGGAGAGGGGGACTTCCAGCTAGAGAGAAATAGGGTGATGGGAGGGTGGCAGGAAGCCCCAGCCTCACCGGCTGCTGGCCTCCAGGCCTGCTCAGATGCCCGCCTGCCTCTTGATCCCAGCCGGGGTTCCCAGGCTCAGGACCCTGTCGCTGGCCGTGGTAGCGAGTAGAGGGCAGAGCAGTTACAGTACCATGGTGGGCCCAGGAAGGGTAGGGTGCCTGGGGAACTGAGTCCTGAGAGGGATGGGCAGAGATCTCCCCAGCCCCTCTTCCACAGGATGCAGGCTAAAGAGCATTAGGGAGCCACTGAGGGCTCCCAAGCAGGGGAGGTGCCCTGACTGTAGTGTGGGGAGCAGGGAGCCCAGGGAAGGCCATGAGGATGGGGGGCTTGGATTCAGGAGGCAGGTGGCCAGGACTGGGGGAGCCACCAGACACAGGAGCGAGGGGCAGGAGGTGGGCACGCGGATGCCCAGGTTTCAGGTCCTGCTGCCTTTGAAGGAGGTGCCCGCTCTGAGCTGGTGCCTGGTGCCTTCACCTCCCAGCTCTCTACTCCCCAGGGTCTGGACCAGCCTGGGGGCCCTGCTCTCTGCATGGTCCTGGCCAGGACACCTGTGCCAGGACCAGGCCTGTGTCCCAAGCATCTTATCCGAGCCTCCCGCAGGCTTCCTGGTGTGGGTGGGAGCGGCAGAGGGCTGGGGCTGGGCCAGGATCTCTCTCTTTCTCTCCCTCTCTCTCTCCCTCTCTCTCTCCCTCTCTCTCTCTCTCTCTCTCTCTCTCTCTCTCTCTCTCTCTCTCTCGGTCCTTTCGTGGGTCACAGGAGCAAACCCCGCTTTCTACCTTCTTTCTTCATGTTCGCCTCCGGCACCACCATTGACCCGGCTCTGGGGTCAGACAGCCTGACTTGAACCCGGTGCTCCCACTACTGGTCATGGCACCTGGGCCCTCAGTGGGGCTCTTGTGAGAAATGGGGTCACACATGTCCTGGTGCCCAACCTGCTTTTGGACAGGGTTTTCGGGGTGGAGCACCTCCGAGACGGCCGTCCCAGAGAAGGGAGCATGCAGGGCATCCAGCGATGGCCAGAGCCGCCCGGAGAGGTCTGGTGAGCTCCAGCAGTAGAGCCAAACGTCCCCAGGGGCCCGGTTTTCAGGGCCCACGGACAGTCTGTGCTTCACCTGACCCCACCAGGACCCCAGGAGGCAGGCGGTACTTTCACCTGTTTTTCGGAGGGGGATGCAGAACTCGGGGACATTGGGGAAATCATAAGCTCGCTGGAGGGGGATACTGGCAGCCTGTGGACCCCACTGTGTCTCAGTTCCTACCACCATCACCCCCCACTCCACCGTGAGCTGGTGCACGAGTTGTGGGGATTGAACAAGGGGACATATGTAAAGCGCCTGTGACTTACTGCTATCTGTGAGTCATGGAGCCCTGGGTGTTCTGTCTCCAGGGCCCCTCTTCACCATCCCCCTGCCCCCTTTTCACATCATTCACTGCTGAGGGATCTGGCCAGGCTCTGCCCGCCCTTCCCTGGGCTCAGCTCTGGGCTTACAGGTGTGCTGGGTGGGGTGCCACCTCTGTCTCTTCCTCTGTCTGAGCCCCGCCTTCCTCCACCCCAGGGTTGCCTTTGGTTCCTGCCTTTAGGCCTTTGCTTACTTGGCCCTTCCTCCCAAATGCCCTCCTTCCTCTGCCCTTGTCACCAGGCACTGTCTGAGCACCTCCCCTTCTCTGTCCGCAGGAGGGATGAGGGGTCCCCTGTGAGCCCCCAGCCTGTGTCCCCCTCTGTTCAGCAGTGTGTAGCCATTGTGTGTAGCTGGGACCCATACCCTCTGGACCCCTTGCTCAAGGGCAGGGCCAGCGCCAAGTCCCTCTATGGCACTGGCTTTGCCTGGCCCTGAGGAAGTGGACGGGATATCTCTGGAAGTTTATCGAATATGAATAAACTTCCTGGCCTGCCCTACGTTGCACCCATTTTTCAGAAAAGGAAACCAAAGCTTTGAGAGTTGAAGTGTGGTATCCAAGGGCCCACAGGGAGTCCAGGCACTGCAGGGATGGGGGCCCTGGGCAGGCCCAGCTTCACCTGTTCCCACTTCTTCAATATCTAGGAGGTCAGAAGAGGTGGCAGCCAGGGAAAGACCAGAGAAAGCTGCAGGGCAGGACTGGGCTTGGCCAGGACCTTGGACAGCTCAGCAGAGCTCAGCAACCCCTGGCAGTGCTGGGATGGTACCTACATGTGTTAGGGGCCTTTAGCAGGGTTGAAAGGAGCTGACCTGGCACCTGGGGGGAGCAGGGTGGGTGGAGGGGAGAACAGGTGTCCTGTAGTTTGAAGATTGGCCTTGCCGTCCCAACTTTACCATATACTAACTGGACAGGTCTCAAATAAATCTCTTGGAATCTCAGTTTCTTCATCTGTAAAATGGGCCTTCAGATTTCCCTTCACAGGGAAGGTTGCCCCTAGCTGAGATCCCAGCCAGGCTGTTGTGAGAAATGAACCAGTCATAGGAATCTGGCAAAATTCTCTAGAAACAATAAAGGGCTCACAGGCAGCAGGTGAGGGGCGGAGTCATGGGTCCTGGGACCTAGGCTGCCCACAACAGTGGAGACCGGGAGTGGCACCAGGAGCTGAAACCTCCCTCGGGAGGCCTGTGGGCTGTAGCATCCCCCTGGCTACCACAGCCTTTAGGGAGGGGACGGCCCTCCCTGGGCTTGGCCTCTGCCCAGCTCCTGGGGACTCCAATCCTGGAGCAGCAACACCTGGGGCCAGGAACGTCATTCCTGAGCATGTCTTGGGCCAGCTGTCCAGTGACAAAGGCCTCACCCTCCAGGCCGATCCGCCAGGGGCCGACCCCTGTGGAATGATCAGCTAGGTGCCTGGAGCTCACGTTATACAAGGCCCGTCTCTGCACATGGCTTTCTGGGCGATGGCCCGAGGGTCATATGCGGGGAGCGCCCTGGAACGGGGCGGAGGATTCATTTGGGCAACAGCCTGGCCAGATCCTCAGCGGGGGGCAGGAGGGGACTCCTGAGGTCTTTCCACATTTTGTCATTCATCTTGGAGCAAGCCCGGGAGCAAGCTGTTACATCACTTTTCTCCTCGGGTTGAAAAAACTGAGGCTTGGAGAAACATGAGGATGTCCCGAGGTCCCAAGCAAGTTAGTGGCAGAACTGGGTTAGAATCCAGATCCCCAGACTTGGTATCAAGAACTGTGACAGCGTTAACAGCCTCCACCTGCTGAGTGCCACCTGTGTACAGGGTGCTCTATGGGCACTGCCCTCAAGTTAGAAATTATCGTACCAGCTTTACAATCATAAAAAAGAAGAGACTGAGGTTCAGAGTCACAAGCTATAAGTGGCAGAGGCAGGATTTGGACCAGTGGCTCAGTAGTTGGGGCAGTCATTATAGGCTGTACCTGAGCCTCACCAGAGGTGGGCAGGGCCTGGGGTCCCTGACAGGTTGTGGCTTTTCTAACCTGGGCGCTAGGCCGATAGGAAGACCTGGGTAAGGCCCACGCCAGATGACTGCATTGAAACTGACCTGCCTCTAGGCTGTGTCAGTATCCAGACAGACCTGTGCTGGCAGGTGGAGACCTTGGAGGGGTATAATGGGGCAGAGGTGGGGATGCCAAGCCAGGCTTCGTCCTTCCAGCCCCAGCTTGGGTCACCTCCTCCAGGGAGCCTCTCCCAACCCTCCTAGCCCACGCTGATTCCCACCTCCCCTAAAATCCTCTGGCTTCCTCTGCCAGGGTGATTCCCGGGGCCTGACACAGCGCCTGGCATGCTGTAGGGGCCCAGTGAATACCCACTGAATAATAACCGAACCCTGCGGGCTGGCTCTGAGCCAGGCATCATGGAGGACCTGAGGAGATCCTCGGTCAACAAGGCCCTAGAGCCCTCCAGGGCGTGGGCCTTGCCATGCCTCCAGCTCATCGCAGCCCCTGCCCTACATGCCCCCCTGCCACTCTGCTCACATCCCTCCCAGAATGCCCCCCTCTCCATCCCTCACGATATTCTGATGATCATAGAAAAGTTCAAGACAACAAAAAGGTCCCATAAATAAAGTTAAAAATCACCCATAATCTGATCCCCAGGGTTGGCATTTTGCTCTACCTAACTCCTTTTCTTCTGTTTCTCATTTTTCAAAACCCAGAATCAGGTACACTCTTGTGGAACCTACTTCACTTGTTTGTGGGATGCGGGATGAGCATGGACATTTTCCTGCCACATCACATTTCAGCAACAGGATTTGGCTGTTTGAAATTCCCTGGACATACAGTAATTTTTAAAACGGATCCCCTCTGGCTGGGCATCTAGCTTGTTTCAGATTTGGGGCTATTATAAACTGCCTGCAGTTATTGCCCTGGGATACCTTCCTGGAAGGTGAATTTCTTGGCCAGGGTATATCACGCCATGCTCTTCCCAGGCTCTGCGGCTTTGCACTCGGTCCCTCTGCTGGGCTGTCCCTGTCCCATTTATCCTCGTAGTGAAGTCTTCCTTCTTGGGAGCACACACATCACCTTTCTGAAGCATCCCCAGGCTGCATCTGCAGCCCTTGTCCCTGCCCTCAGCTGCCCTCTTCCTTCTGGTGTCATGAGCATCTGCTGACCACCTGCCTCTCAGAGGGCAGAGAGCCTGCCTTCTCTGACTTCTCTCTGGCTTCCAGCACATAGTAGGCGCCTGGGAAGTGCTTCCCAGCTGAACGGGCCATCCCCTGGCTGGTTTAGCAGTGTGGGATTGTGTGGTGTTTCTCTTAGTCTCCACAAACAAGTACCACTGTGTTATTAAATTTTCCAAAAGCAGAATGTCTGCTGTGTTTGCCAGATTGGTTGCTCTTTTAGGAGTGGGTCTACCCTGCCCATCCTGCACTCCTCATTCTCAATCTTTCGGAGCCCGTTCACTGGGCATCTATGATGGGCTCCAGGCCTGTGGGATGCAGGGTTGGGGCCCAAAGCAGCCTGGCCTTCAGGAGGCAGCCTGGACCAGGGTAGGTGTGGGTCAAGTTCAGA
This sequence comes from Phocoena sinus, assembly GCF_008692025.1. Lineage (NCBI taxonomy): Eukaryota > Metazoa > Chordata > Mammalia > Artiodactyla > Phocoenidae > Phocoena > Phocoena sinus. The sequence continues at coordinate 5,926,544 of NC_045772.1, read as the reverse complement.
GCTCAATGTCTGGGACTGGGTGGTGCACGTAATGCAGGCCCCTTTGGTGGGAAGCTCATGCTTTGCTCCGAAGGAAGTGCTAAGTGCCAGGCATATAGTAATTGCTCAATAAATGCATATCCTGGGAAGATAAGAGATGGTATCTGGGAGCTGAGGTGAGGCCCGGTGGGATCAGAGGTGGTGAGGAAGCTGATCTTGGAGGATGAGTGTCACAAGAACGTCTCTGCTCTCCCCTCAAGACCAAGACCAAAAATTCTCCACCATCCCCAGCCACACATCCCCTCAGGTCTCCTGAGGCCACGAACAAGTTGTGGCTTTGTCCTTGGCAGGTAACAGGTGGAGTCTGTTGGGCTACTGAGCCCAAGCCCTGTCTCCCAGGCAGGTAGGATGGACCCATGGAGACATTGTACTTGGGAAGCCTGCATCCCGAGGGGGAGAAAGATGCTCCCCGCTGAGTCTGGGATGCTCCTTCAGGCTCCAGAGTTGGACAGCCCGGCTGGAGGAGCTGGGAGGCTCTGTGTGTCAAGGGGAGGTTAGGTCAGCGGATCTCATCTTTCATCTGCTTATTCATTCACTCACTCACCTGACATTGGCCTTGTCCCGGGTGCTGGGACACGACACCACAGAGCATCTTGCTCAAAAGCCTTCGGGGCACCCGTGACCTGCTGGTCATGGTATTCAAGGCCTGCCTTGTGGAATGCTCCAGTCCCTCAGGGGTCCGCACCTCCCCCCAGTTGGTAGTGCCCAGCAGGCTCATCTCCCCCGTCCACATTCTGCCCTTTCTTCCAGGCCCAGTCCTAGGCCCTCTCTTCCAGGAAGCCTTGCTCCATCCCCCAGGGTGGGCATCCCTCCCTCCCACCTGACACTCAGTCTGGGGTGTTCTCTGGGTGTGTCTCCCCTTTGGCCTTTCATGGGTGACCCCTGCATCCCTGGCCACACAACACAGGCCTGGCAGACACACAGTTCCCAGGACGGCACAGGTACCAGATGGATGTTGCAGCCACCTGAGCTGTGAAGCTGACAGTGGACTGACCAAACCTTCTCCCCGGCAGCAGGCCTGTGCTTTTACCTGGGGTTACTTTCCTAACTTCCCGGGTGACTGCTCCCACACTCCTCTCCACCTGGCCTGGGAGAGGCTGCCCTGGGGCTCTGACCCTCAGGGGGCCAGGCAGACTCGAGCTGGGCATCTGCAAAGGTAAGCATGGCCTCGGGAGCCAGAGCAAGTACTCATGGTGCGGGGGAGGGGACTGGGGAACCCGATTTCCAGGACTGGCCCCGGAGGGAGACTGAGTGGCCTGCCATCGCTGTACCCACCCACCACGTGTTTTACCTGTTCCTCCCACTCGCCCGGCTGACCTTGTATTTCCAGCCTGGCCTCTTCACTCTGCCCCAGAATCGTCCCAGCGATTCTGCCAAGTGAGGTCCATAGACAAGGAAGCAGGAAGGGGGTGACCAGCTGAGGCCCCCTCAGCCAGAACCCCCCCCCCCCCCCCCCCCCCCGTCCTGGCCTCAGGGCCGCCGCCCAGGCCCCCCTCGTCTCCCTCCGCAGCTCCAGTCTCTGCCCTCTTCAGCCCCTCCCCCTTCGGTCAGGGCTGCCTGAGCAAACTCTGAAAAGGTGAACTCGGTCAGGTGCCCCTGCTCATAAACCTTCCACGGCTGCCACCGATAGTCCCCTAGGCAGGCATCCGAGGCCCCTCCAGCACGTTTCCTTTCTTCAGCCCCACTGAAGCTGCCATCACAAGTACGCCGAGGCCTTTGCAAACCCTGTTCCCTGCCTGGAATGCCTTTTCCGTACCTTCTCTCCTTGCATACACTTAGTTGGGGTGGGTCCACCTCCAGGAAGCCCCACTGGGTAGCTGTTCCCACTTCCCCACCGCCCTCACCTGCCCTGTCCCTGTCTGCCACCCTACGAGACTGGCTCTTCCCAGGGGCAGGCCAGGCCTGAGGCACCCGCATGGGGTATCCTGTCCTTGGGGGTTGTGTCTGAAGCTCTGATGAAGGTGGAAGTGGGAGGCACGGGGTAATGCGAGTGTGCTGGGGGAGGGGAACCCACAAACATTTGTTGGGGCGCCTTAGGTGGACCTCTGAGGAGTTACACCTCCTTCTCACCTGCCTCTCAGTCTGGGAGGCCCTGGCCTGACCTGTGCCGGTGGACACCAGTCTCCACCCATGTCAGAGGCTAGAGGTCACAAGGAGCCTCTCAAACTCCCCAGGGTAGGGCCACGGAAGCTGAGGTGTTGCTCTCCCCCCTCCCCAATAAGTCAGGGCCTTCTTCAAGCCAAGGGCCAGGTCCTCGGGTCCAGACCAGCTTACCTGCCCGCTCCGGGTTGGACCTCTGCTGGCCACCCATTCTACCCCGGGATTGGGGACCTGGGACCCCCAGAGGGAAGAGATGGGGGCGCAGGAAGGGGGCCAGGCCTATGCAGCCTAGGGGCTGGGGTCCACATCTCTTGGAGAGGGGGGCGGAGGGGAACTCTCAGACTCCTGGCAGGAGGGGTCCGGGGCCCGGTACCCTCGCGGTCCTGGAAGAGGGTCCGGGCCGGGGGAGGGGGCCGCGGCACCCCGGAAGGAGCAGCGAAAGCCCCAGCACGCGGTGCCCGCTGCCGCGTCTGGGGAAGTGAGAGCGCCCCCGCCGCGCTCCCCGCCCACCCCGCGCGCGGCCGGGCCCGGGGCCGGCGAGAGGCGCTGGGCGAGGCGAGGCAGCCGCCGGCCCTTTTCCGCAGCGCGGGCTCCGCTCCTCCTCCCCGCGCCCCGGCCGGCTCCCTAGCTCCCTTCCCCTGGGCGGCGGGATGCGTCGCCGGGCCCGGGCGGGGGCCGGGGGCAGAGGCCTGGCCGGCTTGGTGGGGGCCCCGGCGGCGGCCGCGCGGGACCGGGGACCGAAGGCGCGAGCGCGCCCCTCCCGGCGCCGGGGAGGGGGGAGGCGGGGAGGAAGGGGGGGAGGGAGGAGGGCGGCAGCGGGAGGGGGAGCTGGGGAGGCTCGGAGCCGCGCGGCGGGCGGGCAGGCGGGCGGGCGGGCGAGGGAGCTGGCGGCGGGGAGCCCCCCGCCCCCCGAAGGAGGAGTCTGGCTCCCACTTGCTGCCTCGGACGCGCGGCAAGGCGGCCGCCGCCGGAGGAGCCCCCGCCCCTGCGCGCCTCCCTCCCCGGAGCCGGGCCCCTGCCTCCCTCCGTGCGCGCTGCAGCTCGCGGCCGCCGCGGCCGCCGAAGAGGAGCCCGGGGCCAGGTAGGGCCCGGGGGCGGGCCGGGCGCGGGCCGGGGCGCGGCGGACGAGGGGCGCGGACGCCGGGCCGGGCGGGGTCGCGGCCGGGACCCTCTCCAGGCACGGGGTGACGCCCGCGGCGCGGCGCGGGGGCGCCAGCAAAGTTACTTTGGCTGCCTTTGCCGGGTGCTGGCGCCCTGGCCGGGCACCCCGACTGCCCTGGCGGCCTAGCGGGTGCCGCTGAGAGGGGCTCGGCCGGGGCGCTGGACTCTGACTGGGGCCGAGGGGTCAGCGAAACTTTTCCCCAGCTCGCCAGTCGCTGCTGGCTGCTGGCGGAGTTGCTGGTGGAAGAAGCGGATTGGTGGGGTGCAAGGGATGAAGATGGTGATAACAATAGCAGCCCCTAGTCGTTGAGAGCCTACTGTGCGCAGCGAAGCCCCTGCTAGTACTTGGGGGCAAGGGAGGCGGGCACTAATGCTGGTCTAGTGGCCACTTTTGCTAGGCATTACTGCAAACTTCATCCATCCGTCCATCCACCCACCCATCCACCCGTCCATCCACTCACTCATTCTGTACATATTTGTTACTGTCTGCCGTGCGCCGGGCACAGGGGATTCAGTGGCTGACCAGGCAGGTTCCAGCCACGCAGGCAATATTTCATGGACTGCCCAGGCTGAGGAACAGTTTTGTCTCGTGTGTGTTTATTCTGCGACTTGTTATGAGAGAGTGAATTCACGCATAGTCTCCCTGGAATCGGTGGAGACAGAAGAGGGTCAGTCTGAGAGCTGATGTGTCCAGGAGTCTGTGGCAGGCCACAGCTTTGGCCACCGTGTCTTCCATCCCCTCCCCTCCCCTCCCATCCCCTCTCCACTGGGGCTGGGAGGCTGGAGGTGGGATCAGGTGGCCCCACCCTGGAACTGGCCCCCAAGGCCGCTCGCTGAGCTCTCTGGGAAGTCTTTGCCCAGTGATGGGTCAGAGCCTTTCCCAGCTCCCCTTGGGGGCTTGGTTGCCTCTCCCTCCCCATTTCCAAGGCCCCTATTGAATGGCCCAGAGGAGAGCTTGTTAAGTGGCAAACAATTATGAAATTAGACCAGTGAACAAAAGTGGGCTGGTTGGTGGAGGGCGAGCTGGCCCCACAGGACTTGAATGGTGGTGGGAGGCTTGTTAGCCGGGACCAGCCATGCTGGAGGCCCAAGCAGACACTACCATCGTCAATACCCTACCTGGTGTTTGCAAAAAAAAAAAAAATTAAACCAACTTCATGAATAATTTGTCACATTGGCTAAAATGCTCTGGGGGATGTCTCAGAGGCCACCGGCTGACGGCCACATTCAAGTTGGAAGCCAGGCCCTCCATCCACGCGAGCCAACGCACTAAGAGACCATTTGGGGAGGGGGTGGTGGATTTGGCTGGGCCGAGGCAGGCCTCTGGTGGTGGGGAGCACACCGGGGCTGTAGAGCCAGCGGGGGGTGCTTGGGAGGCATTGTGGAGCCAGGCACAGTGGGGACTGCGGTGTGGCAGCCATGCATAATAAACGGTGCTTCATGACGCCCGGCTCCCTGCAAATTGGCTTTCCAAGTGGCAGCCCCACAGCACTTGTAAAATCTTTTTCCTTAAGATGGGTTTCTGCGAAATGGTTACATCTCTTTGCGTGCTAACTCCGTGGAGGTGCCGATGGCTAGTCAAAAGGCGATAATCCGGTCACAGTGGTTTGATCGCGTATTCGGAAGTGGTTCAACGTGGGGCAGCCTTCCTATTTATTTCTTAGTCCTAGGAATTTCCGAAGACCTGGATTGAAGTAGATCCCTATGATGTTCATGTGGGCAGGCTCAGAGTGTCACCTACATATGGGATGTCGTATCTCCGATGCAGTTGCTGTGGGAACACTTAACATCATTCATATACACCCTAACCCTGTGGGCTGTGTTTATGGACAGATAGAGTAGGTCTAAGTTTAGGTAAGAGACTGGGGCTTTAGGATCTTTCTGTTAGCGCCCAAACCGTGTCAGGGATACACAGACACATAAAGTAGCCATTCAAGAAAAGCCTGCTTTTTAAAAATTTCCCAGTCCACTATTAAACCTTCATCCGAGAAAGTAATTTAAGTTCATTTGTTTTCCCTTGAACTTGCTACTTTCCCTTGTAGGCATTCACCTAACGCAGGACACATCTCTCTGCACTTGTCTGAGGAATTAAGGTTGGTAGCAGGATTTCACTAAAGGGTGGCACTCAAGAAGAAAAATCAGCATTCTGGGTGAGGGCTCTGGACTAGTGGAAAACAGAAAACCTTCCCCAAAGTGCAATCGTCTTTTAAATCTATCGAAATGATTTTGTTTTCCCAATTTCAGGCCTGTGAACTGATCACGAAGAGCAGGGCAGAGGAAATTAATCATCCAGGCAAAGACTTTTAACAAGTAAATATTATGCACAGAAAAACATGCAATTAGTGGAGGTTAGTTAATGCCTTTCAAGTTTCGGCGGTGCATTGCAGTAAGGGTGGAATTTCTGCATTATCCCTCAATTGTCTGTCAAAATCTTTAATGTGACAATGTGACATGTCTCTCCCATTGCCCCTCCCTCACCAGGAACAGAAAAAGGGTCTTTTCAAGCATCCCCCCTTTCCATTCTTCTCTCTGAGATCTCTCCGTTCAGCAAATTGGTACCTTTTGTCTGCCTGCACCTCTGGAGCGAGGGACCCTGGGGAAAGGGACTCCCCAGGTGCAGGAGCCCGGGAATGAGTTCTCAGGCTTGCTCTGTGCCCACCGATCACACACTTAATGGCATCGCAGATGTGAGACAGGCTGCTTGTGGGGTCTTCCTTCCGGCCAAACTTCTCACCCTCTAGGATCAGATATGCCAAACACTTGGGGGGCAGGGAGGAGAGGGGGCGAAGGGAAGAACCATCTAGACTATGCTGGGTCACACAGCAAGAACCATCTAGACTGCTGGGTCACCCTGAAAGCAGTTCCCTGCAGCCGTGTTTCCTGGGGTGTGGATGTCCCCACGGAATGAGACCACCAGCTAGCATCCTCTCCAAACTGCCACTGACATTGTGTGACTCGGGTCTGAAGAAGTGACAAAAATGTAAAAAGCAAAAGCAACCCTAAGGGAGACCAAAAAAAGAGAGGCCCCCTTTTTGGGGGGTGGTTTTGGAGAGAAGGTATAAATAGTTCCTCTGTTAATTTGATTTGCTGTGACTCTCCCTGGTGATACGGCCATTCTGCTGCTAAAACAAATGCTTCACTTTATTTTGATTCTCCCCCTGCCCCCTGCTAAGGAGACAAGACTTAGTTCTGCTTTATTTCCATTTAAAATATCTGTGGCCAACGAGGGCAGCCCAATCCCATGAAAAAAAAATAAATCTTAGCAATTTGGGATTATATGTTTTTTTTTTTTTTTTTTGCGGTAAACGGGCCTCTCACTGTTGCGGCCTCTCCCGTTGCGGAGCACAGGCTCCGGACGCGCAGGCTCAGCGGCCACGGCTCACGGGCCCAGCCGCTCTGTGGCACGTGGGATCTTCCCGGACCGGGGCACGAACCCGCGTCCCCTGCATCGGCAGGTGGACTCCCAACCACTGCGCCACCAGGGAAGCCCGGGATTATATGTTTTAACTTTGGACTCAGATAGTGGCTTGAGATGTTCTTTGGTCTTTCCACACCTTTCTGTGAATTACCATTTGGCGGAGTTTTCTTGGACGTGAACTTGGCCAGCTTGATGTCAGACTCTGCTCGTACATCATAAGTAGATGCAGGTACCCCCCCCCAAAAAATGTCTTCCCTCTGGTTGATTGTGAGATGCGTTGAGTCCAGACTCAAGGATGGAGTAGGTGTCTCTCTCCACCACCCCAACCCACCCCAAACCCTGAAAGTTTGCTTCTACTGCATGACTTCACATTTCCATCCCCTCCTTCCAAGAAGGATTTGAGGCTCAGCGTTGATACACATGAAAGTTTCATGTGTATTTTCATGCTAATTTCATCACTTTAAGGGGAAAATGGTGCCTCTGCCTCCCGTTTCCCCTTCATTTCATGCTTTTGCATTTTCCGGCAGTACCGCAGCCTGCAAGGCTGCAAAATATACTGCACCGGCTACCCTGCACCCTGCCTTTCCCCCTTCACAACGAAGTGCTTTTGGCATTGCAATGCTCGTGGAAAAGGCAAACGTTCCCTCCCCCACCCTAGGCTCCCCGCACAAAGGGGTGTGTGTGTGCCGGGGGTGGGGTGGGGGGGGTTGTGGAGAATGGAGTTTTGCTTTTCGCAAGTTTGCCATTCAGACACATTAGTTAACTGATCATACTTTGGAGATTTAATCCTTAATTGCAAATTCCCACATGATCACAAAAAAATGCACTTAAACTGATCATAAAAATGGCAAAACCCCAATCTCAGACTTAAGTGTAGAATTACCATAGTGCCGATTTGATTATGCTTCGGTGACATCTGTTTAATAGATTTCCATGAGAACTGTAAATCCACGTTCACGTTCTTTGCAAATTGTAACTGAACGCTGAGCACCCCAGACCCCCTTGCTTCTCCCCCTCCCCAACCATGTGCATCCCACACCTCCATTAATGTTGAGTGTTACTTGACGCGTCCGTGGGAAAAGGATGCAGAATGCTGATTTTTTTCACGTGTAACTCGTATTTCCTTTCGCGTGTGGGTATGTGTGCGTGCTTGTTTGAAATGGATCCGAGCAGCTTCCCATCTCAACTCCACAGATACGCGACTCTCCAAATGCTTTATTTCGAAAACTAGGACATAGCACTTTGCAGAAGAAAAATCAGTGCATTCACCATTATTTATGTGATTGCTGATCTGCTAGATGGATATAGAAAGCACCAAGAATTATAATAATTTATGGAGCAGAGCAGTGCTTTACAAACGTATTTCTCAGCCCGAGCTTTGAGGGTTTCTTTGCTTCTCGGGCCTCGTTCAGTGCTCCGGGAATGGAGAATATTCCGAATTTGAAGACCAGCGGGGTGAACTGACTGCATTCATATCTAAAATTAAAGGAATAAGTGAGCAGCTATTTGTGGCAGACAGGACATGATCCAGTAAGTAGCACTCTTCATCATTCTGAAATAAAAGTACATAATTGGAAAATGAAGCGGCAGCGACTGCTTGGGGGGGGGGTAGGCGGCGAGGAATTAGAAAGTGTAATTTAAAATCATGTAGTCATAATTCAAAATGGGCTCAGCTAAAAGGTTTTAAAGTGGTAATGCTTTAAAGTCACTCGTGGTTGATCCTTTTTCAAGGAATATGGTCTAATTTTCACAATATTTGTGGATTCCTTCATCGACTTAGCCCATCAGCTTATTCAACGTGGCTGCTAATACCAGCTGCAGGCCAGTATTTTTTTTTTTTTTCCCCTTGGAAACCCACAGTTGATAAAGAAGGGGGTCAAACATAAGGGCTGTCATTTCAGACACATGGGGGGATTGGGTCTGATTTTTTTCCTACTGGGCTGTTTGTTCTTTTTCCTTTCCTTTGAGTTCCTATGTTTTTTTTTGGTTTTTTTTTACCCTTTCTGACATTTTCAACTACTGACTAATCAATTGCATATTTTCAGGCATGAGCAAAACAACGGGAAAAAAAACCAGTTTAAAAGTGACTTTTGAGCTCGTGTGGAAGCATGACCTGTAAAAGAGTCATTCCCAAATCCCCACACCTGGGCACTTTTCTGTTAAATATGATTTCTCCTGCGTTTTGCTTTGCGGGGGAGCACAACTTAGGTGTTAGCGTGGGCGTGGTTTTTCTGCAACGTTTTGCCGCCTTTTGCCGCTAAGTTCTCAACAAAAGCTTCAGCGAGCAGGGCGTTGGGCTGAGCCGCCTTCCTCTCTGCATCGCTCTGGGCGACCAGCCAGAGACAGTCGTCTGCATGCTGGGCTGACCCGTTGCAGGGGCTGGGGCTGCTGGCTGCCCCCCACTCGCGGTCCAGGGAGGAGAGGAGTGGGAGTGAAGACAGGGTTGGAATCCTGGGGACACTCTCCAGGTGTTGGGCTTCGTCAGAACGCTGCTGTGGGAAAGGCTCTCGGGGCACATGTTTCTCAGGGGGCTTCTCCTGTTTAATGGACAGTCACCCCTGTGTAATCATCGATTGTCATCCGAGTTTCGGGCTCAGGACAGCACAGTATCGTCCCGGCCTCAAGTTATGGCTACAGACATGCCAGTGATGGAGAGAGAGAGACGTTGGTACCTTTTGGGGGTGGTCGCCTTCACAGCCTCTGGTTGGCTTGGATTACGGCAACCTTTACCCTTTATGATATTTTCAGCTATTGAAATGGGGGCACTTTTGAGAGCTGGAGAGGATGCTGGTCGTAATGACTGACCGGGGACAGCAGATGTGAACCGGGACTGTCCCGAGCCCACCCTGGCTCTGAAGAGCCTGAGGGAGTGGCTGCCTCAAGCCGTGTGGCAAAGGGAAGCTGTCTTTGGTCTGCAGATCGGCAACCCCGGCAGCGCGGTGGCTTGTAGATTTCCCTTCCATATCTGTTGGGCAGATTTGGGCTGCCGGGACCACCCAAGTGTCTTGTCTCCTTTGCAGAAATCCACCCGCTATTAAGATGCTCCGTGTAAGCCGAGGTCCTTCTCAGTGTCTCCTTTTGGGCCTTCAGCACGTGCCAGGGGCCTCATCGTTTGGTAGGGGCCTTCTCGGGGGCCCTCCAGGCCCCTCCCCTCTACCCCCTCATAAAGGGGTCTGAGCTGCCCTGCTGATCTGTCCAGCTGCTCCTGCGGGGCTCCAAGCCCTTTGAGGGTCAGTTTCGTATCTGAGTCATTTGGGTCCCAGACCAGGGCCTGCCCTCGAGGGGGCAAGTGGGTGTTTCAGGGCTGACCGGTGTTCTGCGGTGACCTGGGTGAGGGAGTGATGAAGTTTGCCTAGAAAACTAGTCAAGGGCGGGTGGTACAGGGTGTGTCCAATCATAGCACCCTGGGAAGGAGTGACCTCTGACTCACCCAGTACTGGATGGGAGGGCAGGGGCCAGGAGCCCCCTGATTATCTGAAAATCTCTGCTCGATTCTCGGAAGTTCCTGGAAGAGCTCCTGGGTTTCATCGGAACTTTCTAACCCCAGTAGAAGAGATGCTTAGTGAGAACCTACTGGATGCTGGCTCTCAGCCAGGTGCGTTTGCAGGTACCGTGTCCTGCACTCCTGCCAATGGCTCTGGGAGGGAGGTTTAGCCTCCACATGTTTACAGGTGAGAAACCCAAAATCTGAGGAGGTTAAAGCTGCTTTGGAGTCTGGGCTTGGTACCTGAGGGCCTGTACGGTTTCTCTTACTCACTCATTCGTTTGTCTATTGTTTTATTCTTTGGCGTCTCAGCCCAGACACAGGACATTACTCTGGGAGCTTCGGTGAGAGAAACCCCAGGGAGGTCAGAGTCGGTGGCGGCCGGGGGTGGGGGGGCATCTTCCCAAGGCCCCGAGCCAGGAAACAGGTGTGTGTGCACAGGTGGGGGTGGTGCGTGGAGCCTTCCAGGCGGAGGGAACAGCAAGTGCGAAGGCTCAGAGGTGGGACTCCCGGTGTGCTGGGGAATCCTGGAGTGGAGAGCTTGGCCTGAGTGGTGAGGCTGGGGGCAGGTGTGAGCTCCTGGGCTGATCTAAGGAGCCGGGCTCCTGACGAGATCCAGTGTGTGGGAGGGAATGGCGTGGTCAGAGTGCGTGTTAGCACCTTGGTTCTGGAGGCTGGTGTGGTGTGTGGCCTTGGTGATGCAGCAAGGAGGGCAGACAAGGTTGTGGAGGCAGCAGCGGGAGGTGGGGCCCAGGTCGGCCTCTCTCCCGGGTATGAGCTTCCGTACCGTCCGTCCCTAATAGCTAATAGCCGCCTGGTGCCTCGACCGGCATCCAGGCTCCTCCTGGCCTGACTCGCCTCAAGGCACCTGAGGACCAACAAATAAATGTCTCTGAGGGGAAAACAAAAAGAGAAACCACCTTGTGAAAGAATAAGACTTTTGAACAGCGAGCCCTAAAGAATGGAAGGAGTTTTTCAACAAGAAGTTTTCAACTCTCCCCATCTGAGCTGACTGGTCCTTTATGGAGGGGCTGGCACAAGGCTCCCGTCACCCCATCTGTCACCTCCTGACGCGACCGATGAGGAAGTGGAAGCACAGAGAGGTTAAGTGACTGCCCAGGGTCCCGTAGCTAAACAGCACCGAATTTGAACCCTGAACCTCTGACCTCAAATTCCAGGCCCTCCTCCATTGCAGAAGCACACCAGGGGCCAAGAACAATAATAATATGATGAGACTGTTTGTTGATGCCGTCTCTGCCTCAGGGCCTTTGCACTTGCTGCTCCCTCTGCCTTGGTTCTCTTTCCCAGGTCTGGCTCCCTCTCAGCATTCACTTTTGAGGTGATGGCACCTCTTTATACAGGACTTTCTTGATCATCAATTGGAAGTAACAACCGTCTTCTCCCCCAGTACTCATTATTGCATCACCCCATTCTGTCTTCTTCCAGGTACCTATTATTATCTGGAAGTATCTTTTCTATTTACCTATGTGTTTGCTTTCTTGCCCCCACCTCCGGTTCCTTGAGGGCTGTGACCTGTTGATTCTTTCACTGCTCTTTGCGGCATCTGGACCGGTGATGGCACATAGGGCCAAGCTCAACATTTGTTGAATAAGTAAATGCATGAATCAGTCTATTCCACCCTCCTCTTCGTAGTCCCATTTCCTTCCTGCCCACTGGCACGGAGGAGGCCCCGGTGGCCCAGCCAGGATGTGTAACTTGCTCAAGGTCATTCCACTGGACAGAGAGCCAGGATGGAAGCCCAGGTCGTCTCCCCCGCAGCGGGTCCCGGCACCCTCCACGTCGCCTCTGTGCTGTGTTGTTTTGTGGACCAGGTGTAAATGCCTCCCAGCTCCAAGCCGTTTGTTTGGGAATCGCTGCTCCCCCTCCGTGGATCGGCTGCGTTCTCCGCACAGTGGCTGGCGCTGCTGCCGCTCCATAAATATTAAATGGGTATTAAAAGAAGGCTCTGCGTTCCCAGTTTCCCTGATTTCTCTGAGCAGGGCCCATTGCAAACCCCCTTTATGTGAAATGCAGCATTTCACTGCGGAGCGCCTCCCGGGACGCCTTGCAGCCTGCGTTTTCTGGCCGAGTCCCCTGGTGCAGACAGGTTCTCTCCCACTGTGGCTAGCCTTGCTGCAGGGCATGCAGGCGCCCGCTCCTTGGGGGCAGGGGTGGGTGGAGGGCCCCATCCCCACACCCCTCCCTTCATCCATCCCTGCATCCTTCCCTCCATTTCTCCATCCTTCCATCCATCCCTGCATCCATACATTCACTAATTCAGTATTTATGAAGCATCTGTGCTGGGCCCTGGGGTGATGATGATGGTGATAAAAACAACAATAACAACGTTTTGGAGCATCTACTACGTGCTGGGCTCTGTGGAAAGCAGTTTACATGTGTCACCTCATTTAATCTTCACGACTGTATGACATGGGTACTATTTTCTCTCCATTTCGTGGACGAGGAATCAGAGCCCCTGGCAGGTCACAGAGCTGCTGGGGCTTGACCTGACGTACCAGGGTGAGTGAGGGAGACCTAGGCTCAGCCCCCAGGGGACATCCAGGCTCTTCGTGGGACCCTGGGGCGAGGACCCCTGATCAAGGCCTCTCCGAGGAAATACTGGCGTTGTTGAGGGGTGAAGGGTGAGTTTGGCCAGATAGAGAGGAGGCCAAGGGGGGTCTAGGCTGCCTGTGTCCAGGTCTCAGCACCACCCTCTCTCTGTGCTGGCCTTGGGCAAGAGACCTCACTTCTCTGTGACACACCGTTCACATCTGCAGAATGGGGGGTATTGGGACACCTATGCCACAGGTAGGTGGTGAGCCTTAGAGAGGGGCCCCTTGAAAGTGTTGGAACTGCGTGCTCTGAACCAGCGCACAGCACTCATCAGCTAGAGGCCTCTGGGCACTGGAGCCTGCTGGGCACAGACCGGTGTGGCTGGAGTGTGGGCAGGGCCCGCGGGCCGTGGGTCCTCATCAGAGGAGCCACGGTAAGCCACGGTAAGGATTTCAAGCAGGGGCTTGACGTAGTCAGCTTACATTTGAGAAAACTGCGGTTCTTCGGGGCTCCTGGAGCTGCACCCTTTGCTCACACTGGACACCCCTGGACCACAGGTGCCCCAGCACCTGGGCAGCGCCTGCCCACAGCAGGCCTTCCGTACACAGGTCCCCGATTGAACTGAACAGTGATTATAATGGTAAGGGCGAACATTAGCTGGGCACTTGGTGCCTGCCGGGCACTGTGCTCAGAATTCCTGTTCGTTCAACCTGCGCAGCTACCCTGGGGGGCGATGTTACTGTTATCACACCCACTTCCCAGAAGACGAAGCTAAGACTTAGATTAGGAAGTTGGCTTAAGGTCACACAGCAGGTCAGCTCCAGGCTGGGCCTCAAACTCTTGTTCAGATCTGGGCTGTTGGAGCCCTGGACCTCGGTGTCTGCTGCCTGGCGGCCTCTCCCGGGGTAAACAGGATGGGCACAGGCCCCGAGGCCTGGACACCCTGACTCACCCAGCTAGGAGGCCTGCCACGCTGCATCCGCTGCGGGAACCGATTCGTTAGAAACAACGAACAGGACAAAGAACGGGAGCAAGTGCGTCCTGGAGGGAAAAGGCTGAGTTTTTTCTCCGTATCTTCCCAAGTGGAAAGGAGGGATGTGTATTCTGAGTCAGGATGCATTTTTGGGGGTGGGGGAGGATGGTGACGGGAGAGCAGAAGGATATTGGTATTTATTGTACCTTGTATGGGCATGATTGTTGAGAATTAAAAAAATAATAATCCATTTCTCCTTTGCACCTAATTAAAATGTTCTCCAGTCTCTAATTTTTGTCATTTTCCTAATCTAATTTGTTTTCTGACTGTGTCCATTCTTCTTCCATGTGCAAAGCAAAGGGGATTTTTCTTCCTTTAACGTGACTGGGATCTGACTGTCCAGGAATAGTTTAAATGATGTTATTTTCTCCTTGGTTAAATGAAGTGTAGATACAATCGTCGGAGGGTCTTAATGACCAAAACCCCCCAAAAAATCCGAATCTTTGAGGCATTTCCTGTTTACATAGTTAAAAAACAGATTATGGAAAAGAACAAGAAAAACGATGCTCTTAATGGGGAAGCAAGGGCCGTCATGGCAAGTGTGTGTGTCAGGGTAAGATGCAGTCTTGTTTCCAGGATTTCACATAGCCGAGTTGGAATCAAAAAGGGACATTTTCATCTAGTAACTACAAATGCAAACTGTACTTTCCAATGAAAGAAATGAAAAAAATATCTATAGCGTTTGTAAGCTGTGATTTGAGTGGATTCAAGGTTTGACTGGGAACATCGGAATTCCTGAGATCCTTACAAGGCATTTGAGAAGGTTGTTGGTTTTTTGTGTTTTTTTTGTTTTTTTTAAGTAGATTCCCACCCCACGCCCGACCATGGCCACCCTCTGAGCTGAGTTGGTGTATGGCAGTCTTTCTGGGAAAATCCCTTCTCCGGGCGCTGCTAAAACGATAGCTTTAGGCGAAATGGTGGTTGATGAAGGAATTTGTGCCCGTGCTTTCCCCACCTGCTCGGGCTTGTAGGGGTGTGGCCGTGTGGGAGTGTGTTGGTGGGGGGGTCTGAGGGGAGCGGGTGGGGTTGGAGGTGAATCCTTCCTATTCCCCAGTTCCGAAAAGTAAAACTTACCTTACCTGTTTCCAGAATACCAGCCATTGTCTTCCGCATCTCACGGCCACGCTGTGGGCTCTGGGGGGTTTTGTCGAAGGCAAAAAAAAAAAAAAAAAAAAGTCTTAAGTATTTAAACATGTTGGACCATGCATGCATCCGTCCATGGCGTTGTGGGTTTTTTTTTTTGGTCCCCTCCCTCCCTTCCCTTTTCTTTTCACCAAAGTATATTCGTCAAACTGCTGAGTTGGAAAGATTTGTAATGAGTTTTTGAGCTGTACGACTGTGTTTTTTTTTTTTTTTTTCTCTCTCCCCCGCCCTCTCCCTCTTTCTAAATCTTCATCTGACATTAAATAAAGCAAATCCCAAACAGATTAACTGTCGCACGGTTCTGCTCCGTCTCCTCAGTCTGTTCCCAGGTCTGGCTCGGGGCCGGGCGGCGGGAGATGCCCGGGCGGCCTGCGGAAGTCCATGTGGCGCGCTAGGTGGGATCCCGGCGTCCTGAAAGCAGAGGCCCTGGCCCTCCTGCCCTGCGGCCTGGGCATGGCCTTCTCCCAGTCCCACGTGATGGCCGCTCGGAGGCACCAGCACAGTCGGCTCATCATCGAGGTGGATGAGTACAGCTCCAACCCCACCCAGGCCTTCACCTTCTACAACATCAACCAGGGCCGCTTCCAGCCGCCGCACGTGCAGATGTGAGTGGGCGTCTCCGACGGGACTGCAGGGTGGAAGGTGTGGGTGGTGAGGGCCGTCCGGGGTGGGCTCCTGGACTCGGGGTGCCTCCTGGCTTCTGGGCCCAAGCGTCTCATGCAACGGTTCTGGGATCCCCAGATCAGCGAGGCTCTGAGTTGGGAGGGATGTGGGAGAAGTTGCAGCGTGCTGGCCTGTGGGCCGGTTCTGGCCTGGAGTCTTGTTTCATTTGGCCAGGAGAATGTTTTACAAATATTGAAAAAGGAGGTGATTGCACACGAAAATCCAGACTTCTGGCTTTGCCGTACAAAGCCCAACATCCTGGCAACCGCAGGCCCATACGTCCTCGTGGCAATGTCTGGGGAGCTGAGTTCCAGCTGCCGCTTCTTGGTATTTGGTATTGGGTTACTGACCCCCTGGTCTAATTCATGTTCCTTGTTGTACAGATGGGGAGGACGAGGCCCAGGGAGGGGACGGGACTTGCTGCAGGCCCCATGGCAGGGTAGGACCCTGGGCTTGGCCTGGCTGTCCTCTCTTCCCTCTGCCCATCCCTTTTGCCCAGACCCCCTTTGCTTCTGTCGAAAAAGCAGAGATGCTTTCCAAAAGGACTGGGGAATTCTGCTGCCCGCCCTTTGGGGCTGATGGAAAATACCAGGGGTGCCCCAGCAGTGGGGCCGCAGCGAGAACATAGACTCGGGACTCCTGTGCACAGGTAGAACCTTTCTCCCGCTCCCTGGATTTCTTTCCAGTGGTCGGGAGGGGTGCAGGTGGCACAGGGTGGAGGTGGATAAATTCCTGGCCCTGCCCTGGGCGACTCCGGATGTTGCCAGAACGTCCTCGTCCTTTGTCCCCGCTGCCCGCTCCCATCAGCCCTGCACCACAGGGCTTACCTGGTGAGGAAGCAGAGGCCCAGACAGGTGACCCACGCGAGCCCACACAGCTGGCAGGCACCAGAACTGACACCCGTCTCCAGCCCAGGGCATTCTCCATGCTTAGCATCCTTTTGCTGTGATGTCTGTGGACGTTAAGTACGTACGTGCCTCCATCTGAGAGTTTAGACATTCGTCTGCTCCGTTGCTGAAACTTCTCTCAGCCCTTTGGGGTGCCCCTGTGCTGGGTCTGGGTCTCTGACAAGCCCCTGACGAGGGGGGAGCCCCGCGAGTTCCCAGTGAGAGCACATGGAGGTCAGAGCTGCGATGGGGCTGCTCCTGGGCTCTGGGGCTCAGAGCAGGCCCCCCTGACGCCCAGGCTGGGTCAGGTGCCCCCATGAGGACACAGACCCCAGCTTCCTCTAGGACCTTGAGTACCGTCTCTAGGGAGCAGTGGTCAGGTGAGGTATTAGCGGCTGTCCCTTCGGGGAGACGGGAGAATGTAGCACGCGGCCCACGTAGAGAAGGAGCCAGGGGGTCTCCACACCCGGGCCTGGAAGTGGGGTGGGGAGGTTGCTGCCTCTTGTTACTGTGTGGTTCCCTCGGGACTGGTCTTCTGTCGTAGAGGATGGGTGCAGAGAGACTATTCGTGGGAGAAGGGGCTCTGGAAGGCAGGTGGGCACCAGGCCTGGGGGTGGGTTCCAGCGCTGGGAACACCCTCTTCCCTGCAGCGCCTGCTCTGGAAAACGTTCATTTCCGTGGGAGCCGCGGGGCTGGCCTGTCAGTAGCAGCTTACTTTATTTTTTGGTCGACTTCTCTTTGGGAAACTAACCCCAGTACCCATTTTGGAACCAGATTGGCAGATTTGGGCAGGATGGGAGGCCCTGGGTCTCAGGCCCGCTCTTCCTTGGTCTCTGGGACCTCGAGGCCTGGCAGGGCTGCTGCAGGGGGGAAGGCCCTCCCAGGGCTGGGTTTTCTCTTCTGTTGCTGGGGTTTATCCTCCTGGGCTGGAAGTGACAGTGCCTGAGGTCCCCGGATGCCACTGGCGACGGGCGAGAGCACCGGGCCCCTCGGGCAGAGCAGGTGGGGTATGTGTCTGTGCCCATTTGTCTGCACACCCATTAGAGGGGCCCCTGGGCACCGCAGATACAGCTGAGTAGCAGCAGGCAGAGAGCTGTCCTGCAGAACACCCCCGCCGGGCAGCCCCCAGTCCCAGAACAGGGCTAGGGCAACAGAAGTCAGGAGACAGGGCGGCCAAGGGGCTGAGGAAGGACCCCCTGGAAGAGCTGACTTTTAGGTTGAGACCCAGAGGACGAGGAGTGAGGGCAGCAAGTTGGGAGGGGGAAACAGGCCAGGCAGAAGTTGCCGCAGGGTCTGAGCCGGGGGGCGGCTGGGAAGTGCAGGAGCGCCCAGCTGGGTGGAGGGTGCGCTGGGCAGGAGCCACGCGGGCCCCCGTGGGCCGGGCTGTGTCCTGAGGAAGGGCAGCGAATGACCAGGTGAGAGAAGGGTGATTCCCCCGCTTAACGACTGCGGGTTATTTGTTCATTCATCCATTTATCCGTCCTCTCGGGGTGCTTGTGAGCAGCTGCCCACCACACCGGTTAGTTAGGAGTATGGGCTCCAGGCTAGCCTGCCTGCTCCTGAGGCCAGGGTTCTGGGCTTTATTGGCAGCGGGGCTCTGGGGAGGCCAGGGTTCCGGGCTTTATTGGCAGCGGGGCTCTGGGGAGGCTGGGGGTTTGGGCCGGGTCCTGGGAAGAGCACACAGTGCGCCCTGGTTCTGGACTCCTCATCCGGTGCTCTCTCATTGCCTGCTCGGGTCAACCCACCTTTGAAATGCAACTTTGTACACAGCTGGGTGAAGCCGGATCGCGTGGGGACTCGGCGGGGCGCTGTTCCCTCCCACCCCCGTTCTTTGGACTCACACCCAGCGCGCCAGGGAAGCACGTGGGTTTCCGTGGCGAGTCTCCACTGAGGGAGACGCGGGAGGATGGATGCCGCTTCCCAACACGTGATTTATCGCCACCCTGGGCTTTGTCTCTGGGGTGAGGGAGCGAGGGGCCCTATTTAATAAATCCACAATTTACATTTAGTAACAACAGTGACAGTCCAAACGTGGCCTCCGATTGAGCCCTGTGATTTATGTAGTTGCCCCCAGAGACGCTGGCGGTAACGAGGCTGTCTTTGCCTGAGAAGTGAATGTCTGGATCTGGGTTTTGGGCCCTGAGACGGAAGACCCCTTACCCTGGGGGCCGAGAAACCCTGCGGTGGTCTGGGGAGAGCCCCTCCAGGCACCGGCCCCTTAGTCCTGGGTGGGCAGGTGGACGGGTGGCCTGTTGCTCAGTGAGAAGGTGAGAGCAGTGTTTGCGGGACAGGGTTACCCTGGGGATCCACCTTATGGGGGGGCGGGGCTGGTGCCAGGCATGGCGACTCCTCTCTGGCCTTTAAAGGGAGTCCCATCGGCGGATACTAGACTAACCCATTTAAAGACCCTCCAAGCACGTCAGGCTGTGCAGGGTCCTTGAAGACTGCAGCAGGGCGGGGCACTGCTCTGCGTCAGGCTGGGACTGGCCCCCTGTCCCCGGCCCTCCCCTCTGCGCCAGGTTGGGGTGCCGACCCCCTCGCTAGGTGAGACGGAGGCTTCAGAAGGGACCCGGTGGCCCCTAGACCGTCTGTGCACTGAGAGGTCTCCAGGAGACAGTGAGGGTCAGCCTCGGCCCCTCCCGGGCGTGGCAGGAAGAAAGCCCTGACCTGGGCTCTGTCTGCTCTCAGGCAGCATCCCGCACCCTCTCCCCAAGGGCTCCAGGTGCAGTTCTGGTTTCTGGGACATTTATGCTTTTTATTTAAATTAATTTTTATTGGAGTATAGTTGCTTTACAGTGTTGTGTTAGTTTCTACTGTACAGCAAAATGAATCAGCTGTACATATACATATATGCCCTCTTTTATGGATTTCCTTCCCGTTTAGGTCACCACAGTGCGTTAAGTAGAGTTCCCTGTGCCATACAGTATGTTCTCATTAGTTGTCCACTTTATACATAGTATCAATAGTGTATATGTGTCCATCCCAATCTCCCAATTCCTCCCACCCCCCCATACACATTTGTTCTTTACGTGTTTTCTGGGACATTCCATTGTTCCCTCTGCCTCCCCTACTCTTTGTCCTGACAACATAGACTCATCCTTCAGATCTCACCCAGGTGTCACTTCCTTGGGGACACCTTCCCTGACCCTTCCCCAGACCTTCCTAACGGCCCCCCACCCCGATCTAAGCACTCAGAGCCTCCCCTTCGTGACACAGGCTTCAGCCTGTGCTTATGTATTCATTTGTGGGACAGTTTTCTAAGCATCTGTTCCCTCCACCAGCACGGGCTGTCCCTTGAGCCTAGCACAGTGGACAGGAGGAGGGAAAGAAAAGGGAGCAAGGATGAGGCAGGGTGCACGCCCCAGGAAGAGTGTGGTGGGAGATCAAGGAGGGCTTCCTGGGGGTGGTGGCATAACCCCGGAGCTCGGAAGACCAGCAAAAGCAAAGCCAGGATGTGGGGAGGAAGGGCAGGCACAGGGACTCAGGGTGGAGGTCACCTCGGAGCCAGCGCTTCGTGGAAAGAGCCTTGGGCAGTGTGGCCCAGTGCCAACCAGTCCCTGCCCTCCTCTGGGCCTCCGTTTCCCCACTTGTAGGATGAAAGGAGGGGACCAGAGGTCTCTCTCATTCTAGAACGCCACAGCTCGTGTCCAGTTACGTGGCTGGACGTGGTTTTGGAACTTCACTGAAGGAACGAGTCCTCTGCTCTCCACCTCCTGGCTTTCAGTGTACCCTATTTCCCCAGGAAGTAGTGGGGGGATGGGGCTCTGCTTCTGATGCCCACATGAGTCTTTGGTACCAGGAGCTGCACTTCCAGGGAGCCAATGGCTTAGGGGAGAAAGAGACCGAGAAGGGGTCCAGGGCACAGGAAATGGGCGGCAGGGGGCAGCCCTGGGTGGTTCCCACCTTACAGAGCTGGACTGGAGGATGGGAGGGTCCGGGGCACAGCGAGGAAGTCGCCGAGCCGGAGTGCCAGGCTGGGTCCAGGTGCCGGAGGCTGCATTCTCTATTCTGCACCATCCCTGCCGCCAGGATTCTGGTGGGAAGATCCCTTGTGAGGCTGGAGAGAGTGGTGACAGATTATAGGTCTCAGAGAGAGAGAGAGAAAGAGCCACAGCCTTGATTGGGGCCCCTCAGCAGGCAGATGCTTTGGGAAAGTCGGGTTTGGCCCCCCCCAAACCAGGAACACTTGTTTCCATACCTTCTCTCTGGTCCACGAAGAACGACTCTGGAATAACCATTTTGCTTTGTTTCTTCTAGTCGCGAGAAGGTGTGAGGTTAAATGCCCCAATTCCAGTTCTGAAGGCCTAGGTTCAAATTCTACTCTTAAACGTACTAGCAAGTGCCCTGGATGTGGGACTAACCTTTCCAGGCCTCAGTCACTTACTCTACAGGGCTGCTGGAACTCAGGGGTTAGCCAGGGTTTTGCCATTGCAAGTGTCAGAAACCCAATTCAAATTGTCTTATGGGTAAAAGAGAGTTTACTGGCTCACATAATTAGCTAGGAAATCCAGGTTTGGACCAGCGTCAGGCACAGCTGGATCTAGGGTTCAAATGATGCCGCCGAGTCCTCCCACCCTTTGTGTGCTCTCGTTCTCTTTCTCCGTATCTTCATTCTTCTCGCTCTTTTCCTCGCTTCTAAACACCGGCAGGGTTTCTGGGAGCTGCACGAGGTGGTCTCTATGGGTGTCCCATCCTGTGCCTAGCAGGTGTTTGGTATTTAGGGGGCACTCAAGAAGCATTTGTCCATAGATTGACTGAACGAAATGAAGGCCTGGAAATAGTCCAGCTTGGTGTGAGTTCTGGAACTAAAAACCAGCTTCAAATTCCAGCTCCACCAGCTTCCATAGCTGAGATCCTGGGCACGTTAGCCTTTTCTGCTCCTCAGTTTCCTCATCTATAAAATGGGCACAACCACAGTGCCCTGCTCAGACAGTCATTGTGAGGGTGAAGAGAGCAGATGCATGTAAAGCGCTTAACACATAATGAGCTCTCAGCCTGTGGAAATCATCAATATCATTACTGTTGTTATTATTTCAAGGGTGAGCGTTTGCTGCAATCCAAATAGCCGGAGGACAGTGCTGGGAAATAAGAGTATTTTCTTTTCTCTGGGGATTATTAGGTTTGCCTCCTCACTGAGCTCAGAAACCTCGGGGCGGAGGGGAGTAAGAACAGAGTTAATTAAAGAGCTTGGGCTCCAGCAGCAGGCCCAGCCTGACTAGCGCCGGTGCAACTCGCGTGCTCTTGGCTGGCTGATGGCGGGAACTGCTCAGGGCTCCTCCACAAGGGACTCACAGGGGGTGGCATCTCACTCCCTGTGTCTCCTTTTTTTTTCTCTTTGACTTGTTCTCTGTTTCCTTGTGGTGTCCTCACAACCTCAGTGTATGTGAAAAGAAAGAAAGAAAGAAAGAAAGAAGGAAGGGAGGGAGGGAGGGAGGGAGGGAGGGAGGGAAAGAAAAGAAAGAAAGAAAGAAAGAATGAATGAATTTGAATGAATTTGATTGGCTCACTCATGTTCCTTGCCAGGCCAGTAGCCCAGTAGTGATTGGCTGCCTTGGTCCAGTCAGCTGTGTTAGGGGCGGACAGGTGGATTCACAGGCCAGCTCCCTGCAAGACTGTCACATGGGGTGGGGCGAGGGACCCAGAGGACAGAGGAGTGGCAGGAATTACTGGGAGGGAGACTTGAGCTTCCAGACCAGCTCAGGCATCACCTCCTTCTGGAAAGTTCAGGGGGCCCCAGGCCAGGTTAGGGCCTTCTCTGGCCCCCAGCCCCTCTGCTGCCCCATCAAATCTTGTGACTTTATTGTCGTTTCCTGGCCAAGTCTGTCTCCACCATCAGTCTGGGATCAGGTCTGGTTCATTCAGTTCCCCAGCTTTGAGCTCAGGGCTGGTACCCATTCAGGATGGCATTCAGGATGTGTTGTGTTGAGTGAATGAGGGAATGAATGAAGGAATGAGAGGGACGAAGAAGGGCTCCAGAACCCTCCTGTTGCCATCACCAGACTCAGGGATTTTTTCCTCTTCTCCCCGGTCGGGTCCAGCTCTGACCTGCTGGGATTCTAACTTGACTTAACCACCCCCAGAGAGGTGCCCCGCGACCCCCTCCCGCCGCAGCCTGGTGACGTGGAGGGGCCGATGTGACGCTGTAGCTGCGATGGACGGGGCGCGCTAGGGCTCCCCGCACATCAGCATGCCGAACCCGCGTCTCTCGTAAGGTGTTAGTTACGTTCCTTCGAAGTATTTTGTCTGAAGAAAAGAAAGGATAATTAGAAAGATGTCTTTAAAAGTATTTATGTAACTGATGTGGCGCCGCTTTGGTCTGGCGCATAATTAGATTTAAACACAACTCCTCGAGCGGCATCCTCGTTGGGAGAGAGCAGCTCGTTGAAATGTCATTGCGTTGTTTTTCAGTTTTGAGCCTGGAAAAATCAGTCAGCTGAGGAGGCAGAGTGTGGCTCTCGGGGAGAGCCCTGAACTGGGGGGGCCACGAGAAGGCTCCCAGGGGCTCCCCGGGACCAAGAACTTAACAGTTGCGCAGCTTGTTAATTTTCTGAGCATTGTTGCCTAATGAGGTCGCTCCATTTTACAGACGAGCAAACCGAGGCCAGACATTTTCCTAAGGTTACACATTAGTGACGGGCAGCAGATCTGGGATCTGAAGCCTGGTCTTCTGATTCCAGAACTGTTTTCCTACAGGACCTTGGAAAGCCCTTGTTCTAAACCCTATCGGACCATCTCATAGTTTTGGAAAATTGCTGCCTATCTTCAGTGCTTTGTTTCACAAGTTCCCACGAAATTCCCCCCTTCCCTCGTGGCTCTGCCCGGATGCTACTTGTGCTGTCTCTGCACAGTGCCAGAGAGTCGGATCTTCCAGCTGGAAGGTGGAGCTCAGTCCATGCATCCCTGATGGGGCTGATAGCACGCCCCAAGGGGGTGAAAACTGGTTTGGGGGGGGTGAAAAAAATCTTACTCTGATTCTAAAGCACAGATAAACACGCACAGTAAATGAACAGATATACAGCATATCTGTGGTGTTAGAACTTTATGAGAGAGGGGTGAGTAGAAAAAACATCTAAAAAGGCCCCTTGGGCTTCCCTGGTGGCGCAGTGGTTGAGAGTCCGCCTGCCGATGCAGGGGACACGGGTTCGTGCCCCGGTCCGGGAAGATCCCACATGCCGCGGAGCGGCTGGGCCCGTGAGCCATGGCCGCTGAGCCTGCGCGTCCGGAGCCTGTGCTCCGCAACGGGAGAGGCCACGACAGTGAGAGGCCCGCGTACCGCAAAAAAAAAAAAAAAAAAAAAGAAAAAAGAAGAAAAGACCCCTTAAGCGCTGATAATGAAAAAAAAAAAGGTAGAGAGGTACTACTTGTCAAGCAGCAGGTTAGCTGTAGTCGCCATACAGGTGCAGGCGGGTACAGGTGCCCGGTTGTACCTGTCAGCCCTTCCCACTCATTACCTCGCAACAACCCTCAGGGCTTCCCACGTTACAGAGGGGAAGCTGAGGCTCAGGGGGAAATGTTTTGCCCGGCTAGTGATCAGGAGGGGCAGGATTCGGACGCAGGTGGGCAGGCGGATGTGATCTGGACCACGTGTGATCTGACCTGGCTGTGGTCTGAGTTGATGGGACGTGAGCTGTAGGCTCGCAGCGCCGCGACCCCATGACCCCATGATCTTCTCTCCCCTCAGGGTGGACCCGGTGCCTCATGACGCCCCCAAGCCGCCCGGATACACCCGCTTTGTCTGCGTGTCTGACACCCACTCGAGGACGGACCCCATCCAGATGCCCTACGGCGACGTGCTCATCCATGCCGGGGACTTCACCGAGCTGGGGCTCCCGAGCGAGGTGAAGAAATTCAACGAGTGGCTGGGTAGGTGCCAGAAGGGGTGGTGCCTGTGAGCAGCCGGACTCGGGCGGCCCCCTGCCCACCGTCCTTCCTCCCTGCTCTGCCCGGCCCCTCCCTGGACTTTGTCACCTGTCCACCTCCCCTGGGAAGCCCCCTGACCTCCGGGACCAGGCCACACCCCTCTCATTCTCCCATGACACCTAGGAGGTCTCCTACCCCAGCGCTTGTCTCTGCTGTGATTTTCCATTTGTTGATGGGATTTTTTTGGCCTGGGAGACTTCCTCCCAAAGGGATTTTGTCCAGGTTTGTTTTTGTCCACGTGTGTGTCCAGCCCCAAGTGCCTGGTACAGGTAGATGCCGAGTAAATAATTGATGAGCGGATAAGAGGCTGAATGGGCGGATGAATGAATGACTCTCTGGGAACAGTGATGTCAGGGCAGGCACCTCAGCTGGTAGGTACAGCCACCCACCGTCATTGACGGCTTCTCCAGTGAGGGGACCCTCCAGGCCTCCGTGGCCCCAAGCAGGAGCCCAGGGGGCCTGGTGTGGGTTCCTCCGTGGGCAGCGGAGTGCCGTCCCACGCCATAGGAGATGGTGGGCCACGATTTGCAAGCACGCCCCTAGGGTTTTGTCCTTGGCTTTGCTTTCTTCCAAAATAAGAAAGACATAAATCTGGGGTGCCTCCTGGGAAAAGCCGTTTGCTTGGAATCCAGAGACACCTCACAGCGAATCTCTCTGCCATGGCCCCAGGAGACAGATGGGTGGTGGCCCCTGGGCTGCCCGGTGTACTGGGCTGCTGACACAGAGGCCTGGGTACGGGGCGGGCCCACCTCCCCGTGCAGCCCCTCGTGGCCGCCAGACGGTCCCCCGCCTCCCCAGGGGCATCCCGCTGTGCAGTTGGCTGGGAGCTGTGCAAGCAGAGGGGGGCCAGGAGCGAGGCGGGTGGCTGCAGCGGGAGAGGCTGGCTCTGCCAGTCGAGACAAATATTTACAAGCAAGGCCTTGCACTCCCCTTGGCAGGCTTGGAGCTTTAAATATTGATTATTCAAATGGGAAGTTCTCGTCAAGGGGCCTGTTTGGGCTGAGCCTTGTGAAGGCTGGCATGGGAGGGGCTCCTGTCGGTGAGTCTGCCCTGGGCTTCTCCCCACGCCCCGTGCTGCTTCCAGGTCCGGGCTGCTTCCTAGGAGGGGACCCTCACGGAGGCTGGTTTCTTGTCCCCCTGCTGTGGGTCTCAAAAGATGTGAGGCTGAGCTGAGTCCGTGTCCCAGGCAGAGAACAGGAGTCGCTGGTGGCCGGGCACCTGCTTGTGTGCCAGGCTCCTTACCACCACTGCCTGGTTGAATTTGAGGAACAGCCATTTGGGGTGGGTGCCGTTTAGACCCCTATCTGACAGAAGACGATGTCGGCTCCCCTGCACTGAGGTTCCCGAAGTGAGGGACTATTTCCGATGTCCCCCCCGGCCCAGACGTGCTCGTCTCCAAGCTGAGTGAGTAAATGAACCCAACAGTTGCATGTGCCAGGGGGGTGATGGCCAAGGGCTGTGGGATCTCAGTGCAGAGGCTGGCGGTGGCCGCTTCCCAGGCTGGGGCGGCTTCTGGGACAAGCCGCCGTTGGGCTGGGCCCGGCCTGGGGAGCTGGGCGATGGTGCTGGGAACAGAGCAGCTGCAGGCTGAGGGGACAGCGGAGGCCAAAGCCTGCGGGGGGACACTTGAGAGGTGGCATGACGTGTTGTGACTGGAGGGAGGAGGTTTGGAGAACGTGAGGGTGATGAGCCTGGAAAGAGGGGTGGGGGCTCCCTGAGACTCTGCAGATAAGGGGAAAGCAGGGGCCTGGGAGGGCCAGCACGGTGAGATGTGGCCATTTTAGGAGAATCTCTTTACTCGCCTCCTCGTGCTGGAGGAACTTAGGAGGCTTTCTTCATGTCTGCACTTGACGTGGGATTGATTTATTGATTTATTGATTATTGATTATTTGCCTGGATCATCACGGGTGGGAAGGGTGAACTTACAGAGGGGTCTCCCTTTTACAAAAGGAACCTCTCCCCTTGGCAGCCTTGAAGTGTTTGCAGATGTCAGTGTTTGTCACTCAAGTGGGCTGGGCGGGGCTTCAGCCTGAAGAGTGACAGAGCTGGAGGAATTTGCATGGGAGTTAGGGCATCAGTAGGAGTGGGTTTATAGCGGTCCGTCTGCAGCTGGCTTTTTGGGAACTGGCCCACTGCGCAAGGTGACTCACCTCTGTGGGCTGGTGGTTCACGTGCCAGGGGTGTGGTGATGTGGCAGAGATGGGCTCAGGGTGGTGTTATAAAGGGCTCCGTGTTTATTGAGTGTTGGCATGTGCCTTTATGTATATTATTAAATCATTTGCTTCTCTTGATGAGGGAACGAGGCGGGAGCTATTGTCATCCCCACTTGACAGAGGAGAAACCGGGGCCCAGAGGAGTGAAGGAACTTGCCCAAGGTCACACAGCTAGTAAGTGGCAGAGCTGGGGTTTAAACCCAGGCAGTTGGACTCCAGAGCTGAGCTCTCGTCCTCTCCTCTGTTATCACCTCTCTTGTTTTTATGGTGAAACCTCACTGATTCGAAGTTAAGGTGTGGGCTGTGCCTTTTGGGGCCAGACGTCCAGGGTCAGCTTTCTCCCAGGTGATAGCAGTCATGT
Source organism: Phocoena sinus (assembly GCF_008692025.1). NCBI lineage: Eukaryota > Metazoa > Chordata > Mammalia > Artiodactyla > Phocoenidae > Phocoena > Phocoena sinus. Next base: position 5,899,569 of record NC_045772.1, on the reverse strand, counting down.
GACCGCTCTGAGCCCCCCTGGCCTCGTTTTAACTGGGGGTGGTCAGGCTCCCCTTGACCTGCCTGCCTCTTTGGAGGCAGGTTGTTTTGAGACTCCACTGGGATGGAGGAAATGTTCGAGTGTGTGTACTGTAAAGGGCTGTGTAGGTGTTATTACTGCCTCCAGGAGCTGGTGTTTGCAGATCAGGGCCCCCTTGGGGTAGAGGTAGGGGACATGGGCTGGTCCCACAGTAGGCAGTGGGACCTACTTGACCTGAGCCTTCACGTTGAGTTGCAGGGAGAAGCAGTAGATGATTTGTGGGTAAAAGTGTGTGGAGTTGCCCTGCGATCTCAGCTGTGTGGGCAGTTCTTGCAGACACACACACACGCACACACACTCAGCAAAGACCGCAGGGGTATTCATTCGTCCATTCAGTACACCTCACTGAGGGCTCTGTGCAAGCGTGTCCCATGCAGTGGGTGATGGTGGGGAGTGAGGACAGGGTGCTGCGTCTGGTGATGGGGACACAGTGGGTGGGTGGATACACCAGAAGCAGTAAGAGAACTGTTCACGTGATGAGGATGGCAGAGCGCTGGCCCTGGGGGGCGTGATGGTGACTGAGAGCCCCTTGAGGCGCCATGGAAGGCCTCCCTGAAGAGGTGGCTTTGGGTGAGAGTGAGGGGATGTAGGAGGGACATTCCAGGCAGGGGCCCAGCGGCTGCAGAGGACCTGAGGGCAGGCAGGCAGGTGTGCAGTGTGGAGGGTTTGTCACCGGTTGGTTCAGATACGCCCTGTGGGCCAGCGGCAGGAGTTTGGGGTTGATTCTAAGTGCCATGGGGTCTTTGGGAAGGTTTGTGTATGGGAGTGACCTTTTAAAAGGCCTGGATTGTGGAGACAGCAAGGCCAGTGAGGGCAAAGGCTCTGGAATGTTCCAGAAGCGATGTCTGGGAGATGGGATCATGAGGGATTTTTATTTCCTTCTTTATGGCTCTCTCTTTCTTTTTTCCCTCTGATTTTCTATAGGGAGCATGTATTATTCTCGTAGCTTTAAAAAGGCAACACTAAAATCTCGCTGTTTTTAAAGAAATGCTGGCCTCTCTGGTGTCTGGTGCAGTGTGTCCCAGGATGGGGCTAGGGGCCGCGCTGGGCTCAGATCAGTGCTGGTGTCATCCAGCCACTCAGAAGCTCTCCCCTGGAGCCCCTTCCCTAGGCCAGCGGGGCCCCATCCACCTCTCAGGTCCACTGGCCAAGCCCTTCCTCCGCCCGAGTGAGAAAGTTACAGAGTTGAAATTCATAACCAGCTTCTTCCCTGTTCATTGATCTTACGGAAAGCATCTAAAATCATATTCCAGGGGGCACCTCCAGACAGACAGGAGAAGGTTTAAAAAGTTAATAAAGGCCCTCCTTGTAAGAGGTACCTAACTGAGGAGAGGTGCGTCTAAACTTACGCGACCGTAATTTGCTGTCGGCTGCGTTGCTCTTGGCTTGGGTGTGCGTGGTGTCCACGTTTTGCCCACTTGCAGGCTTCTGTCTGGGTCTGTGTTCTTTGGGGGCCGCTGGGTTGGGGATGACAGGGCCCCTCTGAGCAGACCCTTTTTCCCTTCGGCCATTAGTATCCCAAATACGTTCATGAAATAGAAACACCAGCTTGATTTGTAAATGTCCCCGTAAGCAGCTAAAAAATTGCTAAGGATGGGCTTTCTGGCTATAAAGAGTGAAAAGAAGAGCAAAATTGGCTGAAAATGGAAAAGGATGTGCTGGAAGCTCCTTGCTCCCCCGCAGTAACTGCGTGATGATGGACCGGCAGCGTGGAGCCCACAGACTGGTTGGCCCAGTAAGTCGTGTCTGTGCAGGGAGGTGGGACGGCGTGAAGGTTAAGAGCTCCCTCCTGGAAGTCAGGCAGACCTGTCTTCACCCCTGCTTCAGCCTCTTATTTGCTGTGTGACCTTAGCTTAGCCACTCAACCTCTCTGTGCCTTATCTGTAAAATGGGAAGAATTATTTACCTACCCCATGGGGGTGGGGAGGATTGAAGAATCATGTTCCCATACAGAAGCCCTCCGGAAGTGGCAGCTGTTGTCGTAAGAAGCCTGCCTCTCCCTGAGCTGAGTCCGCCACGAACACAGGGAAATCAACGAGCCTCAAGGTCGGCGAGCCATCTTCTTCCAGCCACACTGGCAGACTCCAGTGCCCCACCTGGGCCCTGCCTCATGCTTGTCCCCCAGCTGGGAAGGCTCTTTCTCATCCACCCGACAGAGTCCTACCCACCCCTAAATGTCATTCTTGTGAAGCTTCTCCCTGCCCCACTGGGCGGCATTGGTCCCTTCTCCCTGTGCGCCCAGGGCTCCCTGTTCAGTCCTTGGTGGTGGCCCTCACCTTGTGGAGGGAATTGTCTGTGTCCTCATGCCTCCCGTCCGCCCTGCCTCCCCCTGAGACTGTCAGCCCCTGGAGGGCAGGGCGAGTCTCATCCCTAGCACCAGCCAGTGCCTCAGCCGGGGGAGGCCCTGGACAGAGGTGTAGACTCGGGGTGCATGCACTGTGAGCTGGTCCCTGCGTCCCCAGCGGGGCTGGTTGCTGTTGGGTGGGACAGCAGTAAACGGGGCTTCGAGGAGGGCCGGGCTGTGACGCAGAAGAGTGTGGGCATGGCTGTCGCAATACGGGACTCTGGGAGGGTCTGCGAAAGGGCAGAGGCTGAGTGGGGGTCTCCAGGATAAGCCTAGGAGCTGAGGCCGGCAGGTGAGCCTGGGCTCGCCACTGGAAGCTGGGGGATGCTGAGGGTGGGGACAGAGGCCGAGCGCCCGGGAGCACCCGCCTCCCAGGATGCCATCTGCGGAGGCAGCGCCTGACCCTGAGGCCGCGACATGCCTGCATCTTCCCCGAGGGAAGAACACCAGGCCAAATTCTGCCTCTGGCTCTGAGTGACAGCCATGTCCTCAAGAGCTGTCAGTTCATAGGATGCCGGAAAGCCCGCTCTCTGCGACTGGCAGGGGCCAGGCTGGCCTCCCCACGCCCCTGTCAGGAGAAGCCTGCAACCACTGCGTCCCTTGCTCCCACCCCCGGCTCCTGCAGCCTCAGACCCCGGCTCTGGCCTCAGAGCGACTGCCCAGAGGCCACAGCCGGGTGCTCACCCCTCCTCTCCGCCTCCCCACCTGCCTGATGCTGCCCCGTCCAGCTTGGCTTCTCCTTCCCCAGCTTCCACACCTCCCTCTCTGGGTTCCCTGCTTCTCCATCTCCTCCTTTTGTTCCTGGTTCTCCTCCTTCTCACCGAAAGTGGCTCCTCCTGGGACCAACCGTGGGCCTCTCGACCCCTTCTTTCCAGATGATAGTCATACCCCCCTGCTCTTGCTTCTGCCCAGACTCGCAGACACCTCCATCTCCTCCCAGACCTGATCCCTCTTTGAGATCCAGCCGGTATATTAATCAGTCTTCTCAGAAGACACCTCCTCCTGGCTGTGCACCAGGATTTTAGACTCGTTTTTTAGGTCCCAAACTGAACTCCCAGACCTCAGCCCCATCCCCAGAGGCTATGTCGTAAGACGTAGGCCTCCACTGAGACCCTCCCAACCACAGCTCCGGTATCCTTGCTCCCTTCCCTCTGAGGCCATCAGGGCCACCCACTATTTTCGCCCTGCTGTTGTCTGTCCTGCCCGTGTCTTCTTCACTCACTTCCATCACCTGCCGAGCTGCTTTGGGGTCCCAAGTGGGCCGTCCTGCCAGCCTCCCCTTCCTCCTGCAGGATCCTGTGAGCCCCTCGAGGGTTGAGACGGCGCCTAGTCCGTGCAGGTCCTCAGGACCCAGCCCAGCCTGTCCCCAGGGGTGCTCACGGGAGTCTGTTGAAGAAAGCGTCGAGAGGTCTGGTTACCCACAGGGGGTGGTTAATTAAGTGGCACTACCCTTAGCGGCATCAGGCAGGGGAGGAAGATGAGGACTGGCAATGGAGAGTTTAGAAGTTATAATTAACTTTTTACTGGCTCCCTAGCATAAAACAATATATAAGACAATGTAAAAGGGGTCCAAGGATTTAGTTAAATAGAGCTAGGTCTTTTGCAAGTAAACCCTTAATTAAAATCTGTGAGGGAGGAAGGGAGAGAAAGGGAAACGGAGAAATCACTCCGAGGTGATTTCTCTGTTTTTTGCCTCATTTGCCACTACGTTGAGGGCCCGAGGGCCGTAGGGGGTTGGTGCAGAGATGGGCTCCACGCGTCCTTTTGCCTCCTTGCTGTTGGACTCAGGAGCCCGTGGCAGGAGCTGTAGGTGGGGCTGAGGATCTCCGTGCTCCCCAGGATCCCCAGCAAGCAGGAGCTGCTCCCTGGCACAGAACTGTTATTCTCTGTGGGAAACAGTTTTTTCGGATGCAGCTAGAGGTTGCTGACCTCCTCACCCACTGCCCGGGTTCGGCCCTTCTCTTCTCTCCCTTCCCCCTCCTCTGGGGTGAGGCCAGGCTTCGGGAAGGCTTTGCTCTGGGTCACCACTCCCCACAGCTCTGTCCCCGGCAGCTTGTCCAAGTCGCTGCTTTTGTCTTATTCCTGAGACAAATTGTTTTTACCGCCATCCTTCCAGCCTCCCCACAGTGGGACACCTTCTTCCCAGAGTCTCTTACCTGTGTGTGTTCACTTGTGTCTCTTTATGCCCGGTACCTGCCCCGGGTCGTGGAAGTGCCGCGGGCCGTGGAAGCTCCGCGGTGGGCATCCAGCGTATCAGGCCTGAGAGACAGGACCTGGGTGACCCCGCCCGTGCCGTGCACACCCCAGGCTTGGGGCCAGACACCTTCTGGGTTTCCTTGGGCAGAGTCATCCCGCTGTCCTGCCCCACGCGGCCAGGGTGGTGGGGGAGGGATGGGTTTCCTGGGACTGGTCGAAGTCCCCAGGGTGTGGGCAGCTCAGCTGGCCAGCAGGTCCAGTCTGACAGGCCTCACGTTGACCGAGGTCAGGACTCACAGCCTCTTCGGCAGAGCTGGGGACGGAGCGCTGAAGCCAAGGGGTCCTGGGGCCACTTCTGACTCTGCCCTTCATCGGCCAGGCGACCTCGCTTCTCCCTCTGGGCGTCCACGTCTGCATCCACAGAATGTGACGTTTACACCATGTGTTGACTAAGCCCCCCTGGAGCTCTTGCTCGTCTCCCGTCCCGGCCCACAGTCCTGCTGACCTCAGAGCCCCGCTGCGGGTGAGCTGAGCTGAGTGTCTGTCTCTCCTGCTGGCCTATGACCGCGGGAGAACAGGGGAGGGGTCCACACGCATCCCAGTCATCCCATGTCTTGAGCGGAGGGCCTACTGTGTTCCCTGTCTTGGTGTTGGAGATTTGGTGATGACCCATGTAGCCCCTGCCAGGAGGGCCCGAGGACGAATGCAGGGTCATGCGATAAGCAAAGTACAGTAAGTCCCTACATAAGAACGAGTTCCGTTCCGAAGGCACGTTCCTAAGTCCAATTTGTCTGTACGCCCAGCAAAGTTAGCCTAGGGACCCAAGTAACACAATCGGCTGTATAGTACTACACCACCACTGCTTTTACACTTGCTTCCGGACGTCCTGGGCTTGAAATAAAAATACTATACTGCTGTACTCTACACGTTCGCATCTTTGAAAGTTCGCAGCTTAAAGGTTCGTAGCAGGGGACTTACTATAAACAGACAAGATCATTTAGGGGATTGGATGGATGAATCAGATCAATGATCAGGGCGAGGTGATAGTGACGGGGGTCGGAGGTGTCTTGACGTAGGTGATCTAGGAAGGCCTCTCCGAGAGCGTCCTGAGCCGGAGAGGGCCCTGCCCTGAGTTGTTTGGTGTGCAGCCCGAGGCCTGCAGGGCTGAGCCCAGCGATGGCAGAGGCCAGGGAGGGAGGCCCCAGTCTGCTGACCCGCAGGGCGAGGATGTGGATTTTATTCTGAGTGGTAAAGTGGCCACAGAGCGGGGAGGGGGACATGGTGTGACTCGGTGTTTTTTGCTTTCTTGTGTGTGTGTGTGGTACGCGGGCCTCTCACTGTCGCAGCCTCTCCCGCTGCGGAGCACAGGCTCCGGACACGCAGGCTCAGCGGCCATGTCTCAGGGACCCAGCTGCTCGGCGGCATGTGGGATCTTCCCGGACCGGGGCACGAACCCGTGTCCCGTGCATCGGCAGGCAGGCTCTCAACCACTGCGCCACCAGGGAAGCCCTGACTCAGTGTTTTGAAAGTCCCCTTTGGCTGCTGGGTGGTGCGTGACCGTAGCAGACAGGGGAGGACGCTGGGACTCCAGGAGAGGCAGGAGGGCTGGGAGTGGACCTGGAGGTGGCCAAGGGGGCAGAGAGCAGACAACGCGGGCCAAGTATTTGTTAAGCGAACGAAAAAGGAAAAGAAGAACCTTGTGCTGTGGTCACTTCAACCAAAATATCCAACCAACTTCATTTTCTAAAGAGCTCATAATAATCGTCCCTGGATGTGTACAGTAGACTTCAAATGGCTTCTGGCTCCTTTGCTCATTAGTTGGCTACAATGTCCTGATCCAGACATTTTCAGAAACAGGTTGCTCTTCCCGCAAAGACCCGAGATTGAATAATTAAAACAAAAAAAAATTTTTGGACTCTGGGTTCGTGTCATTTCTGGCTGCGTCTGCTCAGAAGCACGTTGGTGTTGAGGAATTCTGGTTGCGTGTAGTCGCAGCAGCCAGGGTGACTGTAAACGCGTGCTCGCCCAGAGAGCGGGAGACCAGTGCTCAGGTAAAAATCTAGAGGAAGAGCGCAGTGGATTCAGAAGATTAACTTGCTCTATTCTTCACCGAAAAGAATTTCTCACAAAGCCAAGCTGCGTTTCAGGGGCTAAAAGAGAGAAAGTTAACTTCTAATACAGATGAAAAATCTAGAATTCTAAGTGGTAGTCAAGCAATTTTGGCCAGCCATAATTACAGTATTTTCATGTTAATATATAAACCGCCCCCCCCCCAAAGGTGTGCTTAAGTGCTAATTATCTATTTACAACAGAATGGCTTTGGAAGTGAAATGAGACCCCTGGTGTGCGTGTGTGTGTGTGTGTGTGTGTGTGTGTGTGTATTTCGAACATGTTTTGCAGTGGTTTTTTTTTTTTAAGACCATCATCCTAAAAATCTCTGCCTTAAGTTAAAAAAATATATATATTTTTTAATGTTTAAATAAGGGAGAAGGGCATTTCTCTGAAAGATCTGGGCTCTTTGAAAGTTCTTCCTTCGTTTTATTTTGTGTTTTGTTGTTCGTTTGGACTTTTTGCTTGCTAATTTATACCCCACCTTGTGTCAAAGGATTTGAGACGGTTTATAAAAACAATAAGAATAGTAAAATGGTAGAGTGTTGATGATAAATTAAAAGCCAGTGTTAAGAAAAAGAAATCAGAGCAGCTCAGAGGGAGCACCTAGAATATCAACACCTGGGGCTCATGTGGACTCTGTGGGCTGGAAATTGGAGCCTGAGCTTCCTGGGGGCCAAGGTGAAAAAGATAGATGCATTTGGCAAATGGCTGTGATTATGGGAGGAGGAAATGTGCCAGCCGCCCTGAATGGTCCATCCCCTGTGGACGTTTGATGTCTATTTCATTCAGCTGTGAGTCCCTTGGGGATCAGACCTGTGCCCTGGTCGTTTCTGTGTAGGAGGACCTCGGTAAAGATGTTTGTACTTGAGTAACAACAATGAATATTTGTTTAGTCTTTCCCAGTGTATAAAACATCTCTGTCATTCATTTTGTGCTTTCTGTCTCCCTCCTCTGCTTTCTTTTGGATTGATTGAAGTTTCTTTTTTTCCCCTCTACTGGTTTGGAAATTCTACATTCCTTTTCGATTTGTTTAGTGGTTACTCATAATATTTTAATATGCGTATCCAACTTAGCCTAAAATTAATCAACATTGCCACTCTTGCCCGAAGGTCCCTGGAGTGCACCCACCCCGCCCCTCCTCCCACCATCTTATGTATCTTTGCTGTCTGGTGTCTCCCTTCTCACTTGTTTTAACCCTATCCCATAGTAGTCCTCATCATTATTGTGTGTTTTCCCATTTGCACCTGATTCTTTACTCAGTGGGTGTTTGCTGACCCCTTTTTACGTGCAGGGCCTGATTCTGGGCACCGAGGATGTAGCAGTGAACACACAGAAGACAGGCCATGGATAAACAGAGCTTTGATATGTTGGGGGATCAGGGATAAGAGGACAGGGCATGACATCACCCTCTGATGAGGTGACATTTGAGCAGAGACTGGAATGGAGGGAGCCAGCCATGCAAATGTCTGCGGGGGGCGGCCATTCTGGACAGAGCCAGCAGCACTTAGTCAGGAGTGTCGGTGGCACATTTGAAGACCGGCAAGGAGGCACGTGGCTGGAGTTCCATGGAGGGCCTGAGGGGCAAGTGGGAGAAACAGAGGCTGCGTGGGGACCAAGTAGGGTTGGTGGGGTTGCTTCACGTAGGAAGTGGCACTTGACGGGGTCCTTGGCATTTAGATAGTGTTCGGACGAGTGGACGGTGGGGTGCAGGCCTTCCAGCTCGAAGGGGCAGGCTAACCAAGGGTCTGAGGCTGGAGGTGCTGCTGCCATTACCGTTCATTCATTCATTCATTTGACACACATTTACTGAGCACATACCTAGTCCTAGACTCTGCTAGATGCCGAGGATACAGTGGGTAGCAAAACAACCAAGACTCCTACTCGAGAGAAATATAAACAAGAAAAGGCCATGACACGGTGGAGACAGAACTGGGTGAAGTGGTAGCCTGTGATCAGGTTAGACACTCACCTGCCTCCCAGGTGTGAGACGGAGGGCAGGTGACTCCCCTGCCCTGCATCTCTGGTTCCTCATCCGTCCAGTGGAGGATGTTGATGCCTTCCTCCCAGGCTGGTGATTGTGCAGGTGAGAGATGAAGTGTTAGAAACAACTTGTGCTCTGAGGCATTTTCACTCGTCAGCGTCAGCGCTGGGGCAAGGCTGTGGAACCATCAGAGGAAATCGTTGGTTGAAAGAGAAATAGCTTGCTGGCCATTCACGAATTGGGGGAAGCAAGATTCTCTTGCTGGTATGCTTCTTTTCTTTCTTTCTTTTTTTTTTTTTTCTACAAACACGGAGAGATGTGTTTGGATATGAAGTCAGCCTGTGGGTTTTTTTTTTAAATGTCATTTTCATGTTGGACTTCATTCCAAAACAGGAATAGTCAACAAGTCAGAAAATCCTGGCCAGCACAGAATTGAAATATTCTGTCCCCGTGTGCATACAAACTTCTGAAATGTCTGAGGGATTCCATTTTCCTGTCCACACCACCTTCCCCTGCCTGCCTTCTGCACCTGGACTCAGCGCAGCCTTTGTCAGAAGTTCTGTGACTAGTTCGGTTTGGAGACTGTGACCACCGCTAAGAGAGGGTATGGAAAGTGCCCTGTCATCCTTGTCATTGGGTGTCTTCTCATAGGGCGTCTCCCTACCTGCTCTCTCCCAGGCAGCCCTTCTCAGACTTCAGGTGCATGAGATTTCCCTAGAGAGGTTGGGGGAGGGGGATCTTGTTAAAGCGCAGATCTCAATGCAGCAGGCCTGGGGTGGCTGGAGCATCTGCCTTTCGCGCCAGCTCCCAGCCGAGGAGGAGCAAGGCCCTAGACCTGAGCTGTCCAGTAGTACTGCGGCCACCTGCCTCTCGTGGGTTTTGAGCACTTGAAATGGGGCCAGTGTGACTGAGTAACTGACTTATGTGCTTCATTTCATTGCAGTTAGTTTGAAATTAAATAGCCACAGGGGGTTACTGGCTACTGTAGGGGCAAGACACCCCCTTGAGGTCTCTGCTGTTCCTGTCTCTATGGGAGAAGGAACCAAGCTTAGGCGAAGATCGCACAGTAAATTAAAGTGGAATCGAGGCCTATGCTCTTCTAAAGTGTTTAAAGTATTTCTTTTAATGCCTAAGGTGACCTGTTTCATGTGGGAACTTCCCCTTGTATATTCAGAAAATCCCAACCCTTGCTATTAACAGATTCCTCCTTACCAAGTCTGTGCTGATATTTATGGTCAGGAGTAACGCTTTATAACATCAGGACCAACTAAGTAAAGTCATGTTTAAGTTGTTGATGGGACCTTACATTTCTCACGTGAAAAACACATTTTGCTGCAAAGCCTTGTGTACAAGTCTCACGAGGGCTGAACAACGACGGTTGTTTTCTGGATGACACTTTACAGTGTAAAAGTGCTTTCATGTCGTTTGCTCACCTCTCCCTTGAAGCAAACAGCCTGGGTCCTGAGTAATGCCATCCCCACTTTACAGATTAGGGGACTGAGACCCGGTGCAGGAATGTGGTTTCCCCGAGGTCACCCAGTTCCTGGCTCTCAGGGGTCACCTTTCCAGAGAGGCCTTCCTGATGGCCCTACATTGATCTGCTTCTCTACCCCAGTGTACCCTGTCCTGCTCACCTGGCTTCATTTTTCCATATCTGTTATCCTCACCTGACCTGGTACTTAATTCTTTGTTCCTTTATTGCCAATATCCCACGAAGGTCCACTTCTGGAAGGCAGGGATCTTGTCTATCTCAGGCATGTTGCGTCTTCAGCACCACGGACAGCACCAGCCCCAGTAGGCACTCGCTATTACCATTTATTATTTATAAATTAAATTCCTGAAGTGACAGAGGAGCCAGTGGAAAGGATGCAGGCTTTGGAGCGGGTGGGACTGCCTCCCCAGCCCTACCTGGCCACATGCCTGCTGTGCAACCTTGAGAAAATCATTACTCTCTTGGGCCTCAGTGTATCCATCTACAGTGTGGGGCTGACACACCTTCTTTGTAGGCTATTGTGAGGATTGAATAAGACACTGCAGTTGGGATCCACCCCTCGGGTGTGGATTGTGGCTCCGTTCTTCCAAGCCACCTGGCTTTCGGCATGTTATGTCCTCTCCCCTAGCCTCAGTTTTCTCATCTGTAAAAGGGGGCTGATATTGGGAGGGTTCAGTGAGGCAGGGGCTGATCTGGGCTCAGCATAGGACCTGGTGTGAGATAAACACATAATAATAAATGCCGCTACTGTTTTTGTTGTGGCCATTTTATGAATGCATCTAAAGTGCCCAGCAAACAGTAGATGCCCAGTTGATGGGAGCTTTCATTACTATTATTAACATCACGCACGGATGCCTTCCTTTTTAAAAAATATTCATTTATTTGGCTGCGCTGGGTCTTAGTTGTGGCACAGGGATTTTCTTTGTCGCCTGAAGGATCTTCGTTGAGGCATGCGGGATCTAGTTCCCTGACCAGGGATGGAACCTGGGTCCCCTGCACTGGGAGCACAGAGTCTTAACCACTGGACCCCCAGGGAAGTCCATGGATGCCTTCCTTTTTAAAAATCAGATATTTAAAAGTTAGGATTTAGTTCTTTGAAATTTGTTTTAAAGAAAATCAGGGTTTCTGGTTTTTTTTTTTAAGTGTGTAGGTTTGTTTCTTTGATTTCTCTTAAGAAGAAGAATGGCACACCTTTCCGAGCGTGCAGGGTGCAAATGAAGATCTGAGAGCTCTCAGAAGGCCGTTTGGAGCTAATTCTGGGCTGGTTTGACAGCCATGACCCTGAAGGGGAAACGTGGAGCTGACAAAGCGGGGCTTTCTCTGGTAGCATCCCAACCTCTCAAAATAGTCACTTTCCAGACTAACGTTTGTCATGTTTGTGTTTGAAAGTTTTTTGTTCATCGATCCAACCGTATCCCCTCTCCCCTTAATGCTCTTTTTTTGGTTTTCTGCTGTGTCCGGGGGAAGTCCAGATCTTCTCCGGGCAGTGGAGACCCCTCCTGGTGTGACCCCATCTGTCCCTCCCAGGCCCGTCCCCACTTGCTGCCCCGTCTGCCCTGGGCTTCTAAGCAATTACTGAATACCTAGCAGGTGATTTTCCCACCTCCATGCCTTTGCCTGTGTGGGGTCCCCTTCCCGGGATGCCCTTCCCAGCCTCATCTGCCTGGAGAGCTGCTATTTCTATGGTGCTCCTTCTTATCCACCTTTCAGAGGTCCTCCCTCACTCCTGGTCAGGGAAAGGAAAACTTGCTACTGTTTACGGTTCCCTATGACTTGGTACCGCCCTCATTACAGATCCCAGATTTCCTGCGTGTATCTTTTCCACACTAGACAACAGGAGAAGAGGCTGTGTCGGGACCTCTCTGTCCCCAGCTCCCAGCACAGGGTCCGGCACTTATTAGGGCCAAGGAGAATGACTGTAGAATGAAGGAAACGTCAACAGAGGTGGCAAGATGATTTTACTTTCATGTATCTTAATCTCCAAAATGTTTATTTAGCTTTAAAACACTTGGTTTCACTAAGAAGTATTTAAAAAAATAGGAACCTTTTGCCTTAATCATTTTCAAATACTTATTTCAGTGAATATTGTTTTGGGCCAATTTTTTTCCCCTTTAAAAGGGTTGTCTGTAGGTGTCACAAGGCACCAGAGGAACCTTTTGGAAAAAGGTAACACGAAGGCCAGGTATCTGTCCCCGTAGTCATGTCTTTCATCCAGGGCTGTCAAACCCCAGGTGAAATCCATGCTGGGAATTTTCTGGAAGGATGGAAGCAGGTATAGGCTTCCTGGCCTGGAGCTCCTCAATTAGGACTTTTTGATAAAGGGGGAAGGGTGAGGGGGCCAAGACTCTAGATGGCCACTCAGTCCCTCTCCACCTGTAAACCTTGATGACTTCTAAAGTTCTAGAATTGTTTGCTTTTAGAATGATTGGCTTCCAGGGCTCTAAGATTCTAGGATTCTAAGAGTTCCAAGAACCTATGGTTCTACCTGCTCACAATTCTAGTGTCTGGAATTCAAGGCCCTTGGTTCTCTTCTTTTAAGATTATTTTAAAATTTAAATCGTGGTTAAATATACATAACATTTTTTTTTTTTAAGTGTGCAGCTCAGTGCCATGAAGCACATTCGCATTGCCATGCAGCCATCACCCCACCCACCTCCTGAACATCTTCCCAAACTGAGACGCCGTACCCGTTAAACACTAACTCCTCCCCAGCCCCTGGCACTCACCATTCTACTTCCTGTCTCTGTGAATTTGACTACAGGGACCTCGTATAAGTAGAATCACACAGTATTTGTTCTTTTGTGACTGGCTCATTTCACTGAGCAGAATGTCCTCAAGGTTCATCCATGTTGTTGTGTGTGTCAAAATTTCCTTCCTTTTAAAGGCTGGATTATATTCCATTGTGTGGCTATGCCACATTGTACTTACCCATTTATCTGTTAACGGACGCCTGAGTTGCCCCCACCTTTGGGCTGTTGCGAATATGAGGATACAAATGCCTGTTTGTGTCTCTGCTTCCAATTCTTCAGGGCATATACCCAGAAATGGAACTGCTGGATCATATGCTAGTTCTGTTTTTAATTTTTTGAGAAACTTTCGTACTGTTTTCCACAGTGGCTGTTCCATTTTATATTCCTACCAACAGTGTCCAAGGGCTGTCATTTCTCCACAACTTTACCGGCACTTGCGGTTTTCTGTTTTTCTGATAGTAGCCATCCTGATGGATGTGAGGTTGTTATCTCACGGTTTGATTTGCAGTTCCCTAATGATCAGTGACGTGGAACATCTTTTCACGTGCTTATTGGCCATTTTGGAGAAATCTCAATTCAAGTCCTTTGCCCATTTTTGAATTGGAATTTTTGGGGGTTTTTGTTGTTGAGTTTTAGGAGCTCTCTGTATATTCTGGGTATTAACATCTCACCAGAAATATGATTTGCAATTCTTTTCCCAGTCTTTGGGTTGCCTTTTCACTCTGCTGATGGTGTCTTTGATGTACAGAAGTTTTAAATTTTGATATATTTTTCTTTTGTTGCCTGCACTTTTGGTGTCATATCCAAGAAATCATTGCCAAATCCAATGTCATGGAGCTTTCCCCCTATGGTTTCTTTTAAGAGTATTATAATTTTAGCTCTTAACTTTAGATCTTTGTTCCATTTTGAGTTCATTTTTGTATATGATGTTAAGGGGCCAGCTTCATTCTTTGGCATTGGATGTCCAGTTTTCCCAGCATCATTTGTTGAAAGACTGTTCTTTTCACTCTTAGCCCCTTTGTCAAAAATCATTTGACCATATATGTTTATTTCTGGGCTTTCTCTTCTGTTGCATTGGTCTATATGTCTGTATTTATGCCAGTACCGTACTGTTTTAATTACTGTAGCTTTGTAGTCAGTTTTGAAATCAGGACGTGTGGGACCTCCAACTTTGTTTTTCTTTTTCAAGATTATTTTGGCTATATTCAGGGACTCTTGAGATTTCATATGAATTTTAGGATGGATTTTCTGTCTCTGAAAGAAACATCATTGAGATTTTTGTAGGGATTCCATTGAATCTGTAGATTGTTTTGGATAGTATTGACATCTTAACTATATGAAGTCTTCCAGTCCATGAGCACAGGACTTCTTTCCACTTATTGGTGTCTTCTTTAGTCTCTTTCAGCAGATATTTTGGAGTTTTCAGTGTACAAATATTTCACCTCCTTGGTTAAATTTATAACGTATTTTATTCTTTTTTGTAAAAAAATTAATTTATTTATTTAATTTTGGCTGCACTGCGTCTTTGTTGCTGCATGCGGGCTTTCTCTAGTTGTGGTGAGTGGGGGGCTACTCTTTGTTGCAGTGCATGGACTTCTCATTGTGGTGGCTTCTCTTGTTGCAGAGCATGGGCTCTAGATGCGCGGGCTTCAGTAGTTGTGGCACGTGGGCTCAATAGTTGTGGCTCGCGGGCTCTAGAGCACAGGCTCAGTAGTTGTGGCGCATGGGCTTAGTTGCTCTGCGGCATGTGGGATCTTCCCGGACCAGGGCTTGAACCCGTGCCCCCTGTATTGGCAGGTGAATCCTTAACCAATGCACCACCAGGGAAGTCCTGTTTTATTCTTTTTGATGCTATTGCAAATAGGATTGTTTTCTTAATATCCTTTTCAGATTGTTTATTGTTAGTGTATAGAAATGCAACTGCTTGTCTTGCCCGTTGTTTTTGTATCCTGCACCTTTGCTGAACTCGTTTAACTTGTTCTGACATCTGTATTGCTTTTCAAGATGGTCTGTAAAGGCTTGTTTTTGAAGCCACAAGATATCTCCAAAATGTTATGTTGTTTAAAATAAAATCATTGAGAGCTCCTCATAACAGGGGAGATTTTATAAGGACTCAAGTATATGGCACCATTTTTTCTTTTTTTTTCCCTGAGGAATATTTCTTTGGCAAATGTAATATGTCTTGGTGGTGTGACAGAAATGGAGAGATTGAGGCTTCAGCTACAGATGGAATCCCACTTCTCTGCTTACCCATTTTGTAGTTATTTAAACTCACTGAGTCCCAATTTCTTCATCTGCCAATCTACTGCCCATTTTGTGGGGCTGTTGTGAGAGTTAGAAGTAAGGCAGGAGGGGGGAGCCTGTCTCAGACTCTCAGCAGGTGACACCTGTGATGTTATCAGTGGCTGTCTGACCTACCAGGGTTAGGAGATGCTTGGCCAGGTCACCTGCCTTTGAACCTGGTTGCTAGAGTCATCCCAGTGCTTAGACCCTCAGAATCAGATTCTTAAAATGTCAGTACCATGCAAAACAGTCTACAGATTCAATTGTGACCCAGTTTGGTTTGGTTCTAGATTTTGAGCAGCGGGTAGAACCAGTGAGAGGTCAGGCTGCCCTGGGCAGAGGTAGGAGGCAGGCAAGGAGTGCCTGGCCTCCAATGCCGCCTTTTAATTTCATCACAATTTTATTTGCATTAAGGTAATACATGTGCAGAATGAGTCACAACATGCTACAAGGCTTATGGTAAAGCCAGCAGCCTCCTCCCCAGGTCCCCTCCCCAGTCCTGATTCCTATTCCCCGTGCAAATCTGGTAGCTACTGGTTTATCACCACGACGTCTCTGAGTAACAACCTTACGTTGCTGTTCTTTATTTTTCAGTTTTAGGGATTACTTTTTAATGTCTTACTATGAAAAATGAAAATTTAGAGACTTAGTCTCTCTACCCGTATATACGCATCTTCTCTCTTATCCTTTTGCTGTAGTCCCATCACAGTTTTTGGTTGAATATTCATTGCATAACCTGTTGTTTTTCCTAAAGTAGTAAATTGCTTTGTTTGCTTGTCTTTCCTTGTACCCATTGTGGTTCATCCCTGTCTCCTGCAGGGTCTGAAGTGCCCCTCAGCAATGTGGTGGGCTGGGCCAGGCCATCTGATGGCCCATTTTTCTTATACTTCCTGAGCCTCCAACCCCTGCCCTGGTCTGGATTAGCCGCCCTCCGGGCCTGTGTACACTCGCCATCCTGGATCCCCCTTCGCCATTTCCCTTCGCCTTCCTTTTCTCTTGGAGCTCCTGGTTCCAGGATCCCATGGCTTCCTTTTTCTTGGTTTACTCCCTCATTCTGGTGGAACACACCCTTCAGTAGCTTTCTGAGAAAGAATGCGCTGGAGATGAACGCTTGGCAAAATTGTATGTCAGGAAAAGTCTTTATTTTGTCATCAGTCTTAATTGGTAGTTTGTCTGGGTGTAGAATTCTGGGCAGTAGATCGTTTTCCCTCAAAATTTGGAAGGCATTGCTCTGTTTTCTTTTAGTTTCCTGTGTCACTCTTGAAGATTCTGCTATCGTTTGGATATCTCACCCTTTGTACATGACCTGCTTTGTTTCTGGGCAGTGTGCCTCAGATGTGGGGGTTTTTTCATTCATTATTGTGGGCACTCAGGTAACCCTTTTAATGGAGCAAATATTGTCCTTTAATCCTGGGACATTCTCTCATATTCTTTTTTTTTTTTTTTTTTCCTCAAAATTTCCCTGCCCTCTATTTTTTCTGACTTCTTTTTCATAGTATCCAAATGTGGGACCTCTGGTTTTGATTCTCTGATTTTTGTCTCTTTCCTTGCCTGGTACTCACTTTATTGTCATTTTGTTTCAGTCTCTGGGAGATTTCCTCAATTCCATCTTCTACTCTCTAACCAAAATTTTAAAATTCTGCCACGTTTTAATTTCTTTTGTTAAGAGCACCCTGCTAGAATTTCACGCGTGTAACATCTTCCGTTATCTCACCAATGGTGGTAATTATATGTTATTTTTTCCCCCCGCATCAGCCCCTTTTCCTCCAATTTCCTTTCTTTTCGTTTTGGCCTCTGCCTCCATTTTCAGCTTGGAGGCTTTTCTCTGAGGTCTGATGATCCTGTGTGTTGTGTTTAAGAACTAGACGTTTGAAAGCTGTTGATAAGCTGTGTGTATACGTGTGTGTGTGGGGGGATGGAGGTTGTACTGTGATGGGGTCCTGGCCATCTCTCTGGGGAGCCCCTGGTATCACTATCTGTAGGATTTTTCTCCTGGACTTATCTTTCTCCCCAGAAATGAGTTCCCCAGTTTCCAAGCCTGGCTTCCAGACCCTGCGAGCTCACTGGGGAAGGGGCCTGGGGTCTGCACAGTCACTATGTTTATTCTTTCACTTTATCCTACTGTTGTTCAGCCTCCGTCCTCACTGCCCATCCTCCCTCAAGCCTTGTGGTCCCTAAATGGGGCTCTGTGGAGCTGTTATTTCCCCTTGAGAGTAAATACCCTCTCTTCTGCGGAGATTGGTGGGTGAAGGGCATGGTGACAGGTGTGATGGGGGAGGGGCCCTAGGCCTACCTGCTCCCATGGGTTCTAGGTCAGACCGTGCACTGAGCCTGGGTCCCTGAACCGCCTGGGGCTCTGGCCACAGCTCGCTTTGCTTCTTGTGGAGGGTCATACCTTTTTATTCCTTTACTGTTGATTCCACAGGATGTCAGCAACAAGCAGGCACACGTGGGCATTCACAATGCCCTGCCCTGTGTGAGCCCTTTCTGTCCTGCTGTTTGGCCCTATTATCACCTGCCTTGGGAAGCCCCCCCGCAACCCCGGCACCTCCTGGAGGGTCTTAGAAAGCTGAAAGGGCTCTCTAAGGGTCAGGACCTCCTCATGGGATAGATGGGGAAACTGAGGCCTGAGCAGGGGTAGGCCTCACCCGGGTCCGGTGATGTGGTAGCAGAGCTGAGGCTGAACCCAGGCCTCCCTGCCTCCAGGGAGGCTCTTACTGGAGCCTCCGGGTGTCAGCCCCACCCCTGGGCCTTGTGTCCACCTTGACGTCTGTTGAGGGAGTGAAAGCCACGACAGTTTGGGGGCTGCCACCCGACAGGCTGGTCAGCATCTTAACGATGATCCTTCTGGAACATTCCGTAGTGGACTGCTTGGGGACCTTTGGTGAGTCATTGACCTCACCATCTGATCCTCATCCTCTATCCTACGTGGATGAAAATACATCTTGGATTCAGTGAGCGTGTATGAGCACTTCCCCCATAGCCAGCCCTGTGCTGGGCGCAAGAGAGGAAGCAGGCTGGTCCCAGCCTGGGAGGACGCCCGGCTGGTGGGGGAAGCAGACGAAGCAGTGACAGCGGGAGCTGAGGCTGAGCGGGGCTGGGAGCCCCGAGTGCTGGGTGAAAAAGGATGCTCATGGCAGGCAGCCTGGAGGAAGTGGCACTTGGGCCCATTGAAGGGAGAATCAGTTGAAGTTGGCTCAGAAAGAAGGGCAGGAGGAGGGTCCTAGGTGGATGGGACAGCATGAGCAAAGAGGCCTCAAGCAGGTCAGAGGGGTGCACGGTGTGTCCTGCTGCGGAAAGTAGAGGTCAGGGCACCACCGGGGCCTGGCCTGGAGGGGGCGCCGTAGCCTTGAGTTCTGAATGCGTGTTACATCCATGGTCACCAGCTTGGCCCCTTGTGAGGGCCCTGGGCAGCCTTTCATGAAGTGTTTGGGCATGTGTGTTCTGGGGAGGTTCCCACAAAATCTTTCTGGCTACAGAACGCCTAGTTTGGGGGAGGAAGAACCCAGAAACCTTTCAGCTGTCCCCTTCAGCCTCACGTCCTGTGTGCTCTGCGGTAGCAATTGAAACAGGCATTTAAACTGACGATTAGGACTGAATGTTCCTGTTTTTAAAACATTTCCCAGGAAAAACAAACGTTTGAAAGTTAAACATTTTGGCTGTTAGGATGAAACAGAAGAAAAATCGCATTTGCCTTTTAAATACGGGCACCGGTGTTGGGCTGTGAATCCAGTACCTCCCCCGTGGGACCTGAGGGGGCCGGCCTGCAGCTCGGCGGGTGGAGGGTCTGCCCTCCCAGGACTGTCTGTCCTACAGTGGCGGTGGGGGGTCTTGACGCCCAGGTTTAGGCAGGCGATTTGGACTCCAGCGCTGCTGTGTGACCCCAGGCAAGTGACCTGACTTTCTTAGGCCTCTTTTCTCATCTCCATCTTCCCAGCTAACATTTCTGGATTTCATAGCAGAGCGTGGCATTTACTCCTCCTAACATCCCTAAAGACAGCGATAACAACTACCATCCAGATTGTATAAATCATGCCTTTGGTTTTCTGAATCCTGATGGCTTGGCATCTTGGAGGCTGGCTGACCCCAAGGGACTACCCCTCCAGAGTTAACCCATTGTAGAGATAGTAAAGGACTCACCTCTGAGCACACCTTTCACAAGCAAACCAACTAATCCAGACTCCACACCCCACCCCCAGCCACGTCCTGCATGGGGCTGTCGCACACACTGCCCTGATCAATCACCCCAGGGCCTGGGAGCAGACAACGAGGGTCAGCCCTGCTCCCCAAGCCCACCCGCATTATTCACTAGCCCATCCTCTGCCCGCTTGCCCTGTTTCTAGGGATCTGTGAGTAAAACCTGCTTCCTCAAAGCAGTCATTTCCGTGTCTGCAAGTCTTACCGTACCTGATTAAAACAACTCTCTGTGTAAGTACAATACAGGGGCTTTATGCGTCTCCCCTAGTTTGATTTTTCCAAGAACTCTGTGAAGAGCCCTAAACGTCCCGCCTTTACAGATGAGGATGCCCGGGCTCAGAGAAGTGAGGGTTTCCACTCCCGGCCAGGTAGCCAGGAGAAGGCAGAGATGGGGTCCAGCCTTGCTTTCTAAGGGTGTCTAGAAGCGTTGCATCGAAACTGCTTGTCACAGTGCCTGGCACACAGGGCAGCACAAACCAGCTTCTGGGGGACACAGCCCGTGCAGTGTGCTCCCATCTCTCAGCCCTGCCCTTGGCCCAGGCACCTGTCTTCAGCTTCTCCCGCCTGCTCGGGCTGCACACAGATTCCCCTGGTGCATCGCCGGCCCGTGTCCTCTGTGTGTACATGGCGATGGCACACGTGTGCCCGAGCCCCCTGCAGCCCCGGCGGCAGCTTGAAGCCGAGTCTCCATTCCAGAGTTACTCTAGATCGAGTGCCATCCCAAGAAGTCTGGTCACGTGAATCTCCCAGACATGGGCAAGTGTTTAAACACGGAACTGTCAAAGACGCGCTAAAAATGCAATCAGAGATCGTTATGCCGTCTCTTTATTCCATTCCCCTCTGCTGTGTTCTGCGAGACGGGGATGGGCGGGAGGAGCCATAAGTGGGCAACTGTCTGATTGCCGCTGCATTCAGAGAACAGTAAAACTCTGCTGGGCTCCATACACCACTCCGGGAGCGGCGTAGATTATGGAGAAGCTCGCACATATATCACATTGAATTTAACAGATTATGCAGTTTGGATGTAGCACTTTCTGTTCAATGGGATGGGCAAGTGTTAGCGATAAAGAATTGTGACCTTTTGGAGGGAGATTAATCTTGGAAGTGCAAGTAGCAGATCTTTCGTTTGCATCCCCCTTTGAGCTCCGAACCCCGCGCATACTCGCTGCCATGTGGAATCTACGTGTGGGTGCATATCTATTTGGCCATAGACGGCAAATGAAAAGTTAAAATAGTGTGATCATCTTCCAGTTCTCTGCTGATGAATACCTAATGGTCCTTTTACCACCGACAAATCCATGGCTAGCAAATGCCAGGATTTCAAGTGAGCTGGCTGAGGAGAAACGAAGCATTTGGGGAAGATGAGCTGGACGTTATCACGCAGAATACAAATGCATAACAATGCCCACCAGCTCTGAAAAGCAGGGAGGAGGGCTGGTTTCCATGAGGACTTGCTGCTTCTCCCAGACCTGAGGCTGGGAGATCACACCCCAGCAAGGCGCACCTGGCCCAGGAGCCAAGCGGACCCTCAGGTCTCTGTGCCACTCTTCCCGAATGTCCTGTCTCTCCAGTCCCCAGCTCAGCCTGCATGTCCTACCAGAGGCTGGCTGGTGTGATCACTGTTCTGCGTTCCTGAGGTGGGAGGCTGGGGTTCGAGTGCTGGTTCGCTGTTGTCTTGCTGTGTGACCTCAGGCAAGCCCTTTCCCTCTCTGAGCTCCAGTTTCCTCCTCTGTCCAGTGAGGGGTGTGGATTGGAAGCTCTGCGTGTCACTTCTGGTACAGACCTTAGGGCTAAGCTTTGTTTGGTGCCTTGTCTAGCTTCTGGAGCACAGCCTGTGCTCAGACAGAGCTTGTGGGCAGCTGACCAGGGCCCAGCTTCAGGGAAGAAAACGAGTTTCTGGCTTGCTGGGCTTTTGGGATAGGCTGACTGGATTCTTTGCTTCTGTTGGGCTGAGGGAGGTGGGTGTGAGAAGGCAGTGGGCCCATTTGTCTCCTCTCGGCGCCTCACCAAGCTGGCACAGCCCCCGACACCTGCTGGAGAACAGCCGGGGTTCAGGCACTCTTGGAAGCTTGTCAGGGCAGGTGCTCCCATCTGGGCACTGGGGTGGTCCCCCTGTATATTAGCCCTCTTCTCTGCTGCCAAGGAAGGACAGCCGCAAGAAGGGGCAGAGGGAACAACATTAATTTCCTCTGGGCAGGCATCGGGAGGAAGAGTTTGTTTTCATCTCATCATTTTCCCCACGAAGCCCCTGCAAGTCAAATGGTCATTGAGGGCCCCCAAACACTCTCTCATTCACTACCCAGATACAGGAGGGGGAAGATGAAGCTAAGCCAGAAAGCCTCTGATGATTGGTCGTTGGGCATTTTATCCACAATCAGGTTGGTAAGAGCTGCAGGCTGATGTGAGCATCTAATGCAGCTTTAGGTTGTAGCAACAGAGGTAGCACCCCAGAGCAGAGGAGGGGACTTTTCCACCTGCCTCTGTGATAGTTAAGCTGTACCAGAGCCTTGGTTCTGGCTCTCCCACCCCCATCTACAAGAGGGCAGGTCCAGTGGGAGAAGATTCAGAGAGAGCCAGTCAGGATTATGGGTGAGGAAGGTGGGTCTGGATAGCAAGCCCTGCCAGGACAGTTGGAAGAAAAATTTGGAGGAAAGGGCGGGATCCAGGTAGACAGAAATCAGCTGGTATAAAGGAGACAGAGCTATCCCAAGATGCATTGATTGATTTATAAATGCATCCATCTATCTCTTTCCATTTATTCATCTATCCATAATCCATCCTTCTTTGCCCATCCATCTATCCATCCACTCATCCATCATGCATCCATCCATCTATCCATCCACTCATCCATCCATCATCCATCCATCCGTCCATGATGCATCCATCCATCCATCCATCATCCATCCATCATCCATCCATCTATGCATCCATCCATCCATCCATCTATGCATCCACTCATCCATCCATCCATCATCCATCCAATGATCTGTCTACCCTCTGAGAGGCAGTGTAGCATAATGGTACCAGTTCAGGATGAGTTTGATGAGGCCAAGCCACAAAAACTGTCAAACCGTCCATTACCCTTTGTGCTTGTTCATCACTTTATTATTGATTTGTGTAACCTCTCTGAGCCTCCATTTTCCCAGGTGTAAAATGGGGATAATAATACTTAAGTGTCTTTGAAGGTTACACACAGCTGGTGAGTTGCCAAGTCCAGGTGACCATGCAGACAGAGATGTGTTTGTGGCTGGACGTCCAGCTCAGCAGGGCCTGGTGCTGGAAGCTTTCTGTGTTCACAAATGGACGCGCCCCCTGCCTCCAAGCCGTGTGGCACCCATCTCTTGGGGAGAAACCAGACAATATTTGAGGGTGTCACGCCAGCATGTTATAGCTCCTGCCCCCCACCTGGCTTTATGTCCAGGAGCTGGTTCTTCCCTGGGAGGGAAGAAGCCTCAGTTACCTCCTCTGACCCGAGGTGGGAGGAACAGGAGACAGCCCACAGCCTCCTGCCCACTCCTCAGTCCCTGGTAGTCAGGAGCTTCGGAAATAAATGAAACTGTATGGTTGGAGTAATTTGCTCATTTGCTTAAGTAACACCCCCAGTCAGAGACACGACATCAATACATTAGTGCGGTCGGGCTCCCCCAGCCGGGGCGGCGCGCCGAGTGGGGTGGATGGATGCTGTGAAGTGGAAACACACGAACTGGTGCTGGAAGGCAGTCATGGTGGCCACTGCTCCGGCCGCGACTGCAGTGTGGCGAGGGGCTGGCCTGGTGGCCTTGAACGAGCCTGAGCTGCTGACCCAGAGGTGTGGAGTCAGCTGGACCAGCACCTAGCATTGCTTCTGCCGCTCACCTGCTGCGGGACCTGGGCAGGTTCCTGACCTGGGACCCTCGTTCCCCAGCTTCGAGGCGGAGGTGACAGAGCCCACCTCGGGAGGGCCCAGCCTTTTTACCAAGGGTGTCTGGCCCAACAGTCAGGTCCCAGAAATGGCAGGCCTCTCTGTGCTGTCCTCCACGACCCTTCTGCAGATGCTCAGGCCCAGGCAAGCCTCTCCCCTCCCTGCCGGCAGCCTGAGCCTCACTGGAGAGAGGAGGCTCTGCACCGTGTCACCCGGGGTGCCGGCGGGGGCTTCGCTTTCCAGACTTCTGCTGGGGCCTGCTTGGGATGGAGATGGTGAAGACGTCTCCTCTCTGTTTCTGATTCTTTCCTGTGAGGAGAACAAGAGGACGTCTCAGCATCCCTGGGCCAGGCTGGGATGACAAATAGGACGATGAGTGAGGCGGGGAGGCAGAGGGGCCTTGGGGAGCTCATCGCCACGGCCTGGTTGGCAGCTCGGAGGGGCAGGGGCCAGGTCTGGTTCCCTTCGTCTCCAGGGGCTGTGGCCGGGGCCGGAATCCCCAGCGCTGCCGGGAGTGGGCAGTACCTTAAAATGAGTGAAGTGGGCTGGGAGTGAGTGGTAGGGGCAGGTGGGGACTGGGCAAACTGCCCTCTGCTTCCTGTCTAAGGGAAGCACAGGCACTCAGCACTTGCCTAGGCCAGGATGGTGAGATTTTAAAATTGATTGATTGATTTTTAGAAAACAGAAAGAATGACATTTTATTGGAATTTCTCTAATTTTTAATGTTGGCAGCAAAATGCAAATTTAGAAAAGCCAAAAAAATATGCCAAACAAAATACGTCTGTGGGCAGGGCCGGCCTGCTGGCTTCTAGTTTGCAAACTCTGGCCCAGGGAAGCTGACTTTTTCTGAACACCAAAAGGCTTTGTGTGTTTCCATTCACTGTCTTGTATAATCCTAGAACGGTCTTGCGAGGTAGGCATTATTCTTCCTGTTTCACACGTGAGGAAACGGAGGTCAAGTCACATAGCCGGTTAGTGGCAGAACTGGGTCTGGGACCCAGCTGTCAGCCCCTGGAGGCCATGCCTGGCATCGGACAGCCTCCCAGAGTTGACAAACACCAAAGAAGAGAGAACGCTATTTTCTCAAACCTGTAAAGAAGTCTGGGTGGCCGGTGAGGCAGTGATGAACAGATTATGGTTTTCTGCTTGTTTTGTGAAAAACTCCTCTCTCCGTGCTGGGGTCCCCACCTCCTCTGTGGCCAGGCTCGGAGGCGAGCGGCCACCCAACAGCCCTTTGCCACGACCATAGAGCCTGGGGCCAGGCAGAATGGGCAGGTCCCAACTGCAGGGATGGGAGGGGTGCGGGCTGGAGAAGTTTCTAATTGGGTTCGTTGCAATTAGAATATGATAATAGTTGTAGTTATGGTACCTAGAACTGCATTGTATGGCACAGCCATAAAACTCACCCTGCCCCTTCCTGGAGCTTCCACAGTGCTGGGCAAACGGGGTTCTTCCTGGAGCCTTATGGGGAGCTGAGTCTGATCCCACATCTGTCACAGCTGACCTGGTATTGTGGGCCCCAGTTCCCAGTAAGGCAGGAAGTCCTCAGAATTTGGAGAAGAGGCATTTCTGGAATTGGGTTTCTGATAGAAGGCTCACACAGCAGAGGAGGTCGAGTTTCAGGTCATGGTCAAGAGTGAGAAAGCTCTGCTGTCCCTGGACTGTTACCCCTGGGTGGGACCAGCCACAGGGAAGGGGCTTGGTGGAGCTGGGGGCCACACGAGGCCCTTGGCCCCCAGAAGGGGTCAGTTACCAGGCACACTCACGTTGATCAGAGGGGAAACTGAGGCCCAGAGAGGTTAAAGTGACCTGCTCGGATGAGAGGTGACAGAACCCAGGTCTGCTGGCTCTAAAGCTGGACACTTTGCCCTGTGTGTGCTCCTGTGGGAGTCACGGTCACTGGGAACGGAGAAGACGCCTCCTGAGGTGTGGATCTCCGTTAGCCCGGGGCGGTCCTCTGGGCAGGTTCCCTTTCACATCACCCTGGGACCCCCGGATGGGAGGCTGGAGCCAGAGGTGTGGCCACGGCTCTCGGTGGTCAGGATGGGCCCTCGCCCTGGCCTTGTCGAGGGCGCTTTCCCGGGCTTTCCCCGAGTAGGTGGAAAGTCTGGGGTCACACAGGACTGCCTGGCTCAGAATCCAGCTCTGCCGCCTCCCGGCCACGTGGCCTCCAGCACATCACCCTGCAGCTTCCGGAGCCTCAGTTTCCGCGTCTGCATGATGGACGCGATGAAGGCCTGGCTCCGTGCCTGACGTGTAGTAGGGCTTATACGTGCACAGGGTCGTGCTAACTAGCCACTCACTGCTGACGAATTTGGACAAAAGAAGCGACTTTCTTGCTGAAACAGACGCAGAGTAAAGTTTGGTGTCTTTTGTCCCGGCTCCTCAGAAACCAGAGCTCAGGTGGTTTAGAAGTTCCATTCAGTGGCCGCAGTTACTTGTCTGTGAAATGGCTATGGAATGTCACCATTCTCCTGCCTGGACACCCCGTCTCCCCAAGGCCCCGTGCTGGGCTGGCACCTTCACACGCCCCTTGGTGTTTGCTTGACCCACCAGGGCACGCCCTTGAGGAGGGGGCAAGAAAAAGGCTTGGGCCTCGGGGTTCACCTTCAGAATTCATTTTTTTATCCTAATCAGGTACCATCATGACTCTTTATCCAGGCCCGGAGAGCCTAGCAGCTGAGGCTGGTGGGAGGTCGGGAGTCCCGGGCCTGAGCCTGGGGTCAGGCTGGCTGCTGGCGGGTGTTGGGGAGCCGGGGTGGGTGGCGGCCAGTTTACTGAGGCCGAGGGGCTGTGGTAGCCTTGGGCGGCTGTGCTGGAACCCAGCCCATGGCCAGATCACCCGGGACGCAGTGCACACACCTGCCTAGGGCATCTGTGACGTAAGGCCCCAGAGAAAGCAAGGGGAAGAAGCACGGCGTTGAGGAACCGCGTGGAATTTGCAGAGGGCACAGCTGGAAGGACCCTAGTATTAGCTCAGTGTATGTTATACACGGATGGTTTTGTTTTGTTCCCACTTAGACTGTGTTTTGACTTTGAATTCCATGGCAGTAGGGGTGGGGATGGGCAGCGTAATCTTTCCCGAGCGTAGGGTCTCCAAAGGTTTGACCTGGGCTCTGCAAAGAACTTGCAATCCCTGTTAATGTGGAAGCTAACAAGTCAGACCCCCAGGTGGAGGGGGCCCGAGACAGTGAGGCTGGCGAGGCAGGCCTGGGGGTCCAGGGCAGGGTCTCCTTCCAGTGGAAAAGTGGCCCAGACAGAAGAAACGGAGGTGGGGGAGTCCTGAGGATGAGGCCGGGTCCACTGCAGCTCAGAGGCCCTGCAGGAAACTGTCCAGCCCCGTCCCGCTGGTCTGGGGGGCAGGCGGCCTGTCACCCAGCAGCAGCGGGGGCAGGGAGGCCACAGGGATGGTGACCAGGCTGCTGCCGCCGCCTCTGATCAGAAGGCACCTGTCGGCAGCGAGGGTCAGCTCTGCCAGGGGGTCCAGGGGCTCTTGCCTGCCCCCTCCCCCCGGCACTGTGGCCTCCAGAAGCCAACAGCGGTGCACCGTGTCTGTCTGTGTCGGCTCTGCAGGCAGCCTGCCCTACGAGTACAAGATTGTGATCGCAGGCAACCACGAGCTGACCTTCGACCAGGAGTTCATGGCCGACCTCATCAAGCAGGACTTTTACTACTTCCCGTCCGTGTCGAAGCTGAAGCCGGAGAACTACGAGAACGTGCAGTCGCTGCTAACCAACTGCATCTACCTGCAGGACTCGGAGGTCACTGTGCGGGGCTTCCGGATCTACGGCTCCCCGTGGTGAGTGTGCCTGGTGGGCGCCGTTCTGACCACTGGTGACAGCGAAGCTGTGCTGGGGGGATGGAGGAGGTGAGGCTGAGTGCATGGAGGGAAGAGGGGCTGGAAGAGGCAGCAGAGAGACCCGGGGCCAGCTCTCCCCTCATGCTGTGTGACCCTAGGCAGGTCGCTGCCACTCTCTGAGCCTTGTTTTCCCCATATCTTGTAAATAATTATATATGCTATACTGTCTCACGTATAGGCACGTACTATTAGTATCCCCATTTTCCTGGTGAGGAAACTGAGGCACAGAGAGGGTAAGGGCCTGGCTGAAGGTCACACAGGTAGGAATGGGCAGAGCTGAGATTAAACCCAGGCAGTTTGGTTCCAGAATCCTTGCTTTTAATCATTATTCCATGTGCTAGGAATGTCCCTGTTGTCTGTCCCTCTGACACACACAGAAGATGCATAGGTGGCGGGGTGATGATTGATTAGCCAGATGAGGAGAGGCAGTCGGAATTTTCCTGGAAGGCCAAAGGCCTGCTTTACTGTATTGGGGACAGCAGCTGTTTAAATCACAAGTATACATCAAACCTTTGTTCCCTGCTGGGGACACAGAGCAATCAGACCTCATCCCTAGGCTCACCTGGCTAAGTGGGGATCAAGGTGAGAACAGGTCATGACAGGTCTGCGTGATGGTCGGTGTGTACATAGTAACCCCCGTGATGATGGTGATGGTGATGATGGTGATGGTGATGGTGGTGATGAGGGTGATGGTGATGATGATGGTGGTGATGGTGATGATGGTGATGATGGTGATGGTGATGATGGTGATGATGGTGATGGTGGTCATGATGGTGATGATGGTGATGGTGATGATGGTGATGATGGTGATGGTGATGATGATGGTGATGGTGGTGATGATGGTGGTGATGGTGTTGGTGGTGATGATGGTGATGATGGTGATGGTGATGATGGTGATGGTGATGATGGTGATGATGGTGATGGTGATGATGGTGATGGTGGTGATGATGGTGATGGTGGTGATGATGGTGGTAGTGATGATGGTGATGATGGTGGTGGTGATGATGATGATGGTGATGATGGTGATGATGGTGATGATGGTGATGGTGATGATGGTGATGGTGATGATGGTGATGATGGTGATGATGGTGATGATGGTGATGATGGTGATGGTGATGATGATGGTGATGATGGTGATGGTGGTGATGGTGATGGTGGTGATGATGGTGATGATGGTGATGGTGATGATGGTGATGGTGATGATGGTGATGATGGTGATGGTGGTGATGATGGTGATGGTGGTGATGATGGTGGTGGTGATGATGGTGATGATGGTGATGGTGATGATGGTGGTGGTGATGATGATGGTGATGATGGTGATGATGGTGATGGTGATGATGGTGATGATGGTGATGGTGATGATGGTGATGATGGTGATGGTGATGATGGTGATGGTGATGATGGTGATGGTGGTGATGATGGTGGTGATGGTGATGGTGATGATGGTGATGATGGTGATGATGATGGTGATGATGGTGATGGTGGTGATGATGGTGATGATGGTGATGGTGATGATGGTGATGGTGATGGTGATGATGGTGATGATGGTGATGGTGATGGTGGTGATGATGGTGATGATGGTGATGATGGTGATGATGGTGATGGTGGTGATGATGGTGATGGTGGTGATGATGGTGATGATGGTGATGGTGATGATGGTGATGGTGATGGTGGTGATGGTGATGATGGCGATGGTGATGATGGTGGTTCAGATTGTGATGATGTTGATGGTGGCAGCAGATCATTCCTGAACAGTTACAGTAAGCTGGGCCCTGGGCTTAAATCTCCACAAGGATTGTCTCTAATCCTTGCTCAGCCTTGTGAGGACTGATATATCGTCCCCGTCCTGTAGTTGGATAGACCACGTGGCCCTTAGAGGCCCAGCTGGCAATGGACACAGGGTGCCAAGTGCTGACAGGGTGAGGAGGACACCCTACACAGGAAGGAGAGACCTCACGTGCTTGAAAGAGTGGCTTGATTCCAGAAGGCTCCCTGGAGGGGGTGGGGTGACCTGAGCCACGAGGGAAGAGAAGGGCATTCACAGGCGTGGAGGGGTGGCAGGGCCTGAGGCTGCACCATCACCCAGAGCAGCACACATAGGGAGGCTGACGGGCGATCTGTGGGGACCCGGGGCCTGTCTGGGTGCAGGGACTTCAGGGAGAGCGGCTGCTGACACAGTGTGGCTGGGGAGCCCTGGGGCGGCCCTGGCTGATACCACATGGTGACCACCTGCTGGCTAGAGGCTGTGAGGGGTTTAGGACGTGGCCCCATCCTCCCAAGGCCTCCTCATGGGGCAGAGGGGAGATGCTGGGCTGTCCTGCCTTCCTTGAGCCCCAGGAGATGCCTGCTGTCATCTCCCTGGTCCTTGCCGTGCACAGGGTCTCCACAAACCCTCCCGGCGGCCTGTGAGGTCCTGACGAGGACTGAGGTCGGGGGCCCTCAGGGATGTGATGAGCTCGGGGCCAAGGCCAGGAGAGGGGAGCAGATGGCCGAGTCTGCCTGGCAGGCTATGAGAGCCCAGACCTGGAGGGGAAGTCTGTTAGGCAAAAAACCAGAAGGAGGTCATTGTCAAAGGAGGAACCAGCATGAGCAAAGGCGTGGAGGTGAGCTGAGCACAATGGGAGGGGTGGGGCGGTGGGAGATGAGGCTAGAGGGTCAGGAGGGTCAGGTGCCAGACCAGGGAATCTGGACTGGATCTCTTTGCCCAGTGGTTTCCAACACCCTGTCTCCCCTGCACACTCACATACCCATACACACCCACACCCATACACACAACATTTTGTTTAAAGTTAGATTGCTTAGAAGTTAACAGCACGGCTTTGGAACCAAACTGCCTGGGCTCAACTCTTGGCCTCACCTCTTATGGGCTGTGTGACCCTGGGTGAGTCACTTGACCTCTCGGTGCCTCAGTTTCCTCCTCTGCACAATGGGAGTGATGGGGCACCTCCTGCAGGGGGTGGTTGCAGAGATGTCAGGAGGGTTCAGCTGAGCCCAGTGGCTGCACCAGGCTTTCCGCGAATGGAGACATCATTCTTGTTATTTGCTATGTGGAGCCCCCTTCCATCACAGCCTTGCCCGGGACCCAGACATGGGATGGAGGACAACAGGGGGTGGGAGCTGGCAGGTGTCACTCAGTGTCCTTCCCACCCCACCCAGAGCAGCTCTGTGCAGCCCCACAGCTGGGCCCCGAAGAACCCCTTTGACGGCCAGCTCCCCAGGCTCCTGGCCGGGATGTCAGGCCAGCCCTGTGGTCCCCTATGCCAGCTGCAGGCCAAGAGCTGCTGCTGCTGAGGCCTGAGTGAGGCCGCTGTCAGCCTTGCTGGAGTCCAGCTGCTCTGTGCTCGAGCTGCCTGTGGTCTCTGCTTTGACTTCTGTGGCTCCAGCACGGGTAGTTCTGGACCTTTTAGTTGCAGGCCCCCTGGGGCCTGAGTGAGAGGAGTGCCTATCTTCTCCTTGACCCTTACCTTCGTCCCAGCTGGACGCACACCCCCGACCCCATGCCATGGCGGGCCCAGCACCAGGCTGCTACACAGAGAAGGGACCCCAGGAGGGCTTGGTGAGATCCAGGAGGGCTCCCTGTTGGAGGGGGTATTTGAAGGAGGTGTGGGGTTTCCATAGGCGGAAGAGGCAAGGGAGGAGCCATATGTCGGAGCCCCTGTGATGTGCCGGACCCTGCCGCACTCTTCTTGGGCCTGCTGTTAGTTCGCAGCCCTTAACGCCGAGAGCTAGACGGCACCTCGTCTGCATTCTGAGATGCAGGCTGTGAGCTGGCATTCCATGCAGCAACCCTGGGTTCCTTTAGGCCCCGTCTGGGGCTGGGAGCAGGTGGTGTGAGGTGAGACGTGGGCTCGTGTGCTTGGGGAAGTTTCACTAAATTTCCCCCTGTGTGAGCCAGTTGCTTGCACCTGCTTCCATGGCACCAAGGAACTAACCCTGATTTCCTTCTGCCACCTTCCCCCCTGGGACCTGCATGCCTGGGAGGGTGGGCCCCTGCCACCAGGCCCCCGGAATCTCAGCAACTGTAGTGGCTGGGAGGTTGGGTGGTAAGGGAAGGGTTGTTCAAATTGGGGTAACACCACCTCTTAGCTGTGTGACTCTGGGCAAGTGCCTAGCCTTTCTGGTCCCTCTATACAGGGAAATGGTACTGCCAACCCTATAGGGGGGTTGTGAGGGCTGCGTGGGCCCATCCAGATGAAGGCCAGGCCCAGAGTGTGGCCTTGGAGGTTGGTTGTGGTTATTATTACTGGGAAGCCGCTGGGGTGGAGACCAGGACAGAGAGAGCTCTGTTCCCGCTGATACCTCAACAGCCCCTAGAATAGGACCAGGCCTGCAATCACCTCCTTTTACAGAAGGGTAAGTAGAGGCCCCGGTGAGGACGTGGCTTGTCCAGGGCCACACAGTGAGTGGTTCTCCTGACTCTCAGTCTGCTCCAAGATGGAGGCCCTTTTGTGAACGCCTGCTGTGTGCCAGGCGTGGGGCAGTGTGCTCTTCGTGTGTCCTTGGTCCTCTGAATAGCCTCAGGACGCACATCGGCCTTGTTGGCCCATTGAGACCTGGGGATTGAAATGATGTTCTCATGGCCGCCCATTGGTTGGTTAATTCATTGATCAAGTATTTGTCCCGTGGCCACTCCAGGGACGTGCCACGGGCCAGACAGATGCAGCTCCCATCTTCGCGGGGTTTTTACCCTCGTGGGAGACACATCAGCCACCAATGCCTTGGTTCAACAAGAGCCACGGAGGAGAAGCTCTGGGAGCTGGGGTCGGGGAGATCTCCCCACAGGAGAGCCATAGACACAAGCAGCTCTGGGGTCTGGGAAGGGTGTGACAGCAGAGGAAACAGTCCCGGCAAGACGCAGGAGGCTCAGAGGGCTGTGGATGTGCTGGGGGCGGAGTGTGGCTTCCAGGGTCTCAGTGAGAGAGCAGAGGCCAGAGGCTGGGTCATCAGGCCGGGCTGGCGGCTGCCACGGTGGGCGGTGGCCTCACCCTGGTCTCCCAGCGCTCAGTGAGTTGCAACTCCTGTAGCCCTGTGTCCTCAGCCCGTGGGGACCTGGCACATCACACCCGAGGCCTGGAAGGGGCACAGTGCTCGTGTGTGCAGAGCTGACTTTCAGTCACGCTTGTGCCCTGGACCCAGACACACCAGGGACGTCCCCACCGCCCTGACTCTCACTTCACATCTGACCTCGGCAAGTCACGTCTCTCTGAGCCTCTGTCTTCCATCTGGGCAAGGGGGCACCAGGGTGTTCTCTGTGATGTCGTCAGGTGAAGCCACACTGGGGAAGTGGCACTTATCAGTCCCCAAGAAGGTATTCCTGGCCAAAGAACCTCGTGGCCTGGCTGCCAACTCTGCTTGGCTCGGGGGGGCTGTTTGCCATCCCCACTGTCTGTCGAGGTTTAGGCTGGGCGAGCTCAGCCCCCGGCGCCTGGGCGTATGGCAGCTTGTTAGGAGGGGATGGACAACAAAGCTGGTAGTGATTATTATTAAATTCAGATGTTCAGGGTTTTCGTTTTCTTTTTCCCGTGCCCTTAACATATTGACTAACACATGGAATACAGGCGACTCTAGCAGCATCGTAACACCAGCAGGCGGGGATCAGGGATCAGATAAACCAGTAGCCATAAGTAACCTAATATCAGTGGTACCTGGGGCATGTGGGCAAAGCTGACCCACGCTGGGGGCAGACCTGTTCTGTGTCGTCCTACAAGGCAGAGCAGGGACACAGAAGGCAGGTTCTCAGCAGTGTGGGAAGACAGTCCCACAGGCAGGAGCCCAGAGGAGAGGCAGTTGGGCCTTACTGAGTGGTGAGCTGCCCATTACAAGGGGCATGCAAGCAGAGATACACTGTGTCTGGGCCTGGTGTCCTCCCAGCTCCTCCCCCATGCAGAGGGCCACTGTTTCTCTGCCTGAGGCTGATGACCCCCTGTAAGCAGAGGGATGCATGGGCCTGCTCTCAGAGAAGCCCTTTCGGCGCTAGACTTGGGACGAGGTTGGCCTTGATATTGAGGACTCACCAAAGCAAGCTCGGAGGAGGAAGCAGACAGCAAACTCATGGTCGCCATGTTACCTAAGTGTTACCGCCAGGGGATGCTCTGCTTGGGAGACTGGTGGGTCAGATTTGAATGGTTCCACTTCTTGTGAGACACACACTTGGAGGCACACAGCGGCCGCCAGGTGCCTGGCCCCCTGCAGGGCTCTGGAGTCCCAAGAATGGGCCCGGCCTGGCTGTGTCCCCCGTGACAGGGCACCATCACCAATCCCATTTTGCAGGATGGTCAGAGGCAGAGAGAGAATAATTTTGTAACGTGAATATGTCCTATGCAATATTTTAAATGTACATACACGAAAAGAATTGTGCCGTTTGTCTGAAGTTCAAATTTAACGGGGCATGTTGTGTTTCGTCTGGCCACCTGTATCCTGAGACAGTTGGGTTCTGCCTGTTTTTCGAACTTTATAAAAATGGACTCATGTGTTGTTCCATGACTGCTTTTTTTCACTCAGTATTATATATTTTTAAGCTTCTTCCATGTCGTCATGTGCAGTTGTGATTGGTTCTCTTCTCAGTGCTGTGTAGGATTTCATCGTGTGAATATATCACGATTTATTTATCCATTCTAACCAGTAACCACCACCCTTGCTTTGGGCCCATTATAAATAATATTGCTGTGAACATTCCACACGTCTCTTAGTGCGCATAGAGATTCACTCCTGAATGTGTGTGTGTGTGTGGACACACACACGCGCACACACGTGCACACACACACACACGCGCACACACACACACACACGCGCGCACACACACACACACACACACACACACACACACACACACACTCAGGGACGGAGTGGTCAGGTCATGTACTGTACAGCTCTTTGGCGGGGGCGAAGCCAGTTTTTCCCCTGTCAGCAGTGCCCTGCCTCACCTCCTTGCCAGGACTTGGTATTGTGGGCCTTGCGGATTGTACCCATCTGGTGGCTGTGCTGATACTTCAAGGTGGTTTTCATTTGCATTCCCTTGACGACCCGCGAGCTTGAGAATCTTGGCCACTTGGATTTCTTCTTTTGTGAAGGGCTCAGGTCTTTTGCCCATTTAAAAAGATAATTGGGTTGTCTGCCCTTTCCGTATTGGTTAGTAGAGATTCTTTATGTATTCTGAACGCGAGCCCTTCATCACATGTAATGTGTAATGTGGCTTTTCCTCCCCTGTGACTGGCCTCTTCCCTCTCTTCATGGTGCCTTCAGATGACTCAAAGTTTGTAATTTTGGTGTAGTCAGATGTGTCACTGTTTTTCTTTGCAGTAAGTGCTTTCTGTGTCCTATTTAAGAAATCCCGCCCCTGAAGTCATGAAGATGTTTCCTTATTATCTTCCCACATCTTCGCTGTGTTGCCTTTTATCAATATGCTTAGGTGTTGGGCCCACTGGCAGTGATCGCATTGATGGTGTGAGGTAGGGATCCCGTTTTGGGATTTTCCACTTGGCCTGGCACCAAATACGGAGATCGTGCTTCCTGGCTGCTCTGTGTTACCCTCCTTGCCTGGCACACGGGGGCTGTGTCTGGGCTATCGCCTGCTCCTTCAGCCCACCTAGCTCCAGGGCCACACTGTCTTAACTACTCCAGCAACCCATTTCTTTCATGTCTCTTTTCCCAACTAGAACAGTTGAGGCTCCAGGAGAGCAGGGACCTGACTCCAGGGGAGGCTGCATCACCACTTCCCTGGTCCAGTCGGCATGGGAGGGATGGAGGGCTCACTAGAGCCGTGTGCTTGCACGGCCACCCTCCCGGGGCACTGTGACTTTCTGGAAGTCATCTCTGGGCCCCTCAGATGCAGACTCGGCGCTGAGCCTTCGCCGAGAGCAGCTTAGAGGAAGGGGGCGGGAACCATCCTCAGAAGAAGAGGAAGAACTCAGCTGTTACAAAATCCTAAGTGTTAAAAAAAAATTCCGTATACATACCGTATTCATTTATGGGTTTTGGATGCATTTTTTGTTCTCATTTAACTGAAAACGGCCTTGATTTTTTTTTTTTTTTTTTAAGGAGTGAGGGAGGGAGTGAAGTTGGCACACAGCTAGTCCATCTGGTCTAATTACTTCTGGTATTTTGAAAGAAGACATCTAAACCTGCTGAGACAGGAAACTTTGAGAAGTGGTGGCCGGGCCGCTGCTGGGCGTCTGGGCGCGGAGCCTGAACCTCAGCTAGGAGGCCTGGCTGCCTCCGGGCAGGGCAGGGCCTGGCGGGCAGCCGGAGCCTCAGGGACTAGCTCTCTCCAAACAGCCAGGATGTGCGGGGCCCAGCTGAGTGACCTCAGGTCAGGATCTCGGCTTCTGTGAAATGACAACGGGACAGTCCCCTCGTGGGGTTGTTCTTAGGATTCAGAGAGGTCTTGTGCGTAAAGTTGCTTGGCACACAGGCATTCGACACACGGTGGTCCCAGCTACCCCCAAACCTCTCCAGCTACTGCCTCGACTGCCCAGAGAGGGGGCTGGAGGAGGTTGTGTACGTACAGCCTGCAGGGGCTGCGGGCACAGAGAGGGTGGCCCCTGGACAAGGCTGGCCGTGGGTTCTAGCGTGAGCCTTTGACGGCCTTCCCTCCGCTTCCCTGTGTGCACAGAGCAGGCCCGCTGCGGGGGGTGGGTGCGAGGAGAAGGCAGGAACTGAGCAACCTGGGAATTTAAAATCTGTGCCCTGAAGGTGCTGGGGCTCTGCTTCTGGATGTGACAGCAGCAGTCGCACAGTTACTTTTCTCACTGCTGACCCAAAGGCTCTGGACTTCTAGCTGCTCCAGCTGCTTGAATTCTTCACAACCATGAGTGAGGTTTGACCCTTGTCCCCACTGTATAGCTGAAAAGACTGAGACCCACAAAATGAAGCGACTGGCTTAAGGTCCCACAGTAACTGAGAGCCCAGATGGGCCGGGATGGAAGGATGGCGGCCCTACCCAGAACGGCAGATGGAGAGGTGCTAAAATAAAATGCTTTTTATTATTTTTATTTATTTATTTATTATTTATTTTTGTGGTACGCGGGCCTCTCACTGTTGTGGCCTCTCCCGCTGCGGAGCACAGGCTCCGGACGCGCAGGCTCAGCGGCCATGGCTCACGGGCCCAGCCGCCCTGCGGCATGTGGGATCTTCCCGGACCGGGGCACGAACCCGCATCCCCTACATCGGCAGGCGGACTCTCAACCACTGCGCCACCAGGGACGCCCATAAAATGCTTCTTAAAAGACTTGGTAAAATATATCTTTCCGGGAAAAAACAATAGAGAGGATGAAATAACGAACTCCTAGCTTTTCCCTTGCTTCTCAATGCCTTTCACCATAATGTGGTCAAGGGGGTGCCAGGGGAGCGGGATCCTGGCGGCGCCAGGGCCTGAGACAGCCCGCCCTGCCCCTGCTGTCCCCGCCACCTCCAGAAGCTGATGGGAGACCACGGTGAGCCCAGTTTGGACTGCTGTGCCCCGCACTGGACTCCAGACCTTCCGCCCTTCTGGCTCTGCTTGAGGAATGGGTGGGCCTGGGGCTCAGTTCCAGCCACCTCACCCTTTGCTCTTTCTATTAAGAAAATCTTTTTCGCCTCTTAAAAAAAATACTCATTTTTCAGTCTCTCTGGTCATTCTCTGAGGTGTTTGGGGTGTCGTAATTTGGGGTTGCCCGCTCACGTTCTGCAAGGCTCCATCTGGGGGATCCTGGGCATCCAGGTTTAGGGGTGCCCCTCAGAGAGGATGTCTACCCCAGTCTGTGGGTGCACCTGGCCAGGGACCCCCTTCTGCTCCGTTCATGGATTAGAGCTTCCTGGGCCCATGGGCTCACAGCCTGGGGAAGCCTGGGTCAGAGGTCCAGGGGAAGCTTCCCTCTGGTGGAGGCCTCCCCGTGGTCCGCTCTTTCCCCGAATCCCTCTGGGGACCCAGCTTTCTGGTCACAGCCCCTGCTGACCACCGGGGCCTTCTCTCTTGTTGCTTCAAGGCCATGAAGACCCACGTTCCCTGGTTCAGAGGCTGGCAGTCCCCGTGCATCTAGCACTGTGATTATTGACATTTCATCCTGCATTTCTAGGTGGTTTCAGCACAGACCGTGGCCTTGATCTGTTCAGACAAGAGAGGCCAAGGCTTTCCCTCCCCTTCAATACCTGAAACCCCCATTCAGCAAACTTACCATGAGACTGCGGCACAGTGGCCCCACCTACTCTGCCTGTCACTCTCCACAGCAAGGCAGGACTGTTTTCATCCCCGTCTTACAGAGGAGAGAGGTGAGGCGAGGCGTGGGTTGGTCAAGCGACTGGTCCAAGATCTCAGCTGTAGGCAGAGGTGGTGCCAGGTTCCCGCCCAGGTGGGTGGAGTTGGGGAGCTCGGGGGTGCGGGGGGCGGCTGGCTTTGACCTGTCTCATGGGCTGCCGCTTCCCAGCCTGGCCCTGGCCCCGTCCCTCCTGCAGCCCCTGTTGGGCTGCAGAACCACAAGAGGCTGGCCTTGGGGGCCTAGATCCCTGGCCCCGTGAGTGCTGGTCGGAGCATCACAGAACCTCAGCGGTACTTCCCACCCTTCCCGTCTAGAGCCCAAATCAAGTTGGGAACAGTCTGTATCTGTTCAAGACAAGCTGGGAAGCCTGCTGACCACGAGCCCTGCCCGAGCCTCGGTGCCCCCTCGTTTGGTCCTGTGACAGGGACACGACAGGCTTGGGAGGGTCCCCGAGGGGCCAAGCAGCGTCCTCCACCAGTGGTCACTTCCCTCTCCTTCCTCCGCCGGATATTATACTCATCAGCCTCAACACACGACTGGCAGTTGACAAATTTTGATGGAGGGAAGAAATCCCTCGTGTCTGGACCCACACTGTGCTACCTCTGCACGAGCGTGAGCACACACGCACATGCAGACGCATGCCATACACACGCGCACACACCCCCCACATGACACACGCACACGTGAGCACCCATACTCTCACGCACACTTTCTCACCTCTCTCACACTCAGCCTCTCTCACACGCATGGGATTTCTCTTCTGCTCTTTTCCTATCCTGATCTTCCTTGATTTCACATTGTTGTTTTCTTTCTAGAAGGCCCCTCAGCACACATACGCGCACTCTTCTACATGAGATTAATGTTTGAAACGAGTCCTCTGCCTTCTCCCAGCTGCAGAGTCCCAGCGAAACAAAAGATGAATGATTCTGCGCCTCGGAAGGGTGGGGGAAATTCATTAGGAAAGACAAAGGACCCCGTTCTTTGGTTCCACTCGTCTTGCTGCTGACTTGCCCTAAGTGTGTGTGGGGCAAGGTGTGTGACTGACAGTCCCGGGGACACGTCGCTGCTCGTCCTGGCCCTGCCCCCTCGCTGGCAGCCACAGCTCCCCTGCTGTGGCAGCGTCTCCCCCAGACTCCCGCTCGGCTCCCGAGCCCGGGAGATGCAGGGAAGGAGTAAGGCAAACCTGCCTCCACCAGAACCGGGACGTCCCCAGGAATGGGGGCCACCTGTGGGGTGAGGAGTCAGCAGGAACTCGCTCGGGGGACCCAGGCGTGTCACCGACGCTGAGCCTTGGTTTCCCTGCTGCAGATGGGAGCACAGCCTCACTGGAGTGCTGGGAGGGTCCCAGGATGCACGTGGGCCAGTGCCACGTGTCATCCTCACCTGAGATGCTCTCAGTGTTGGCTGTCTCTGAGAGAAGGCAGAGGCTGTATTTGGCTCCCTGGAAGTGGCCCCGGAAAGCCTGGCCCTTGGGGGAGGGGGTATTGGGGCAGGAAGAACAAACAGATGAGGGTCAAGATGAGTGTTCGGTCTGCAGCCGGAGAGGGAGTGGACCTGGTCAGGCTTGTCTGAGAGCTCAGGGGCGGGCTGGCTGCTGGTGGGGAGAGGTCCCTGCCCCGCCCACACTGCAGCTTTCACCCCGCAGAAGGAGAGGCGGAAGTGGGAGAGCACCTGGTCGGTGGGGGGATGGGGCGGGCCACTGTGAGAGGCTGTTCCCTGCCACCTGTAGGCAGCCGTCCCTGCCCTCACCTAGGGAGCGGGGCTGCCTGGGGAGGCAGGGAAGGTCCCCCAAGGGCAGTGAGTCGGGATGCAGCCGAGGAGGTGAGCATCACCTCTGAGGCCTCGTGAGTGAAATGGGCACAGGACTCCCCCAGGCAGGTCGTGGCAGGGTGAGGGGGAATGGGAGGCTCACAGATGGCGAGAGTTCTGGTTCTGGTTGTGGACCTGGTGGTGGGTCTCAGGGCTTCACGACAGCCAGGGGCTCTGGGGAGGGCTCCTGGGGAGGGTGTGGGGAGGGGAGGGTTAATACTTTGTTCTTCCCACCTGCCTGCCTGCCAGGTAGAGCACCTGTCAGTTCATTCCATCATTCATTCATTCGTTCACTCATTCAGGCACGCTTTGTGCAAACCCACCCTGAGGTCCACCTGGGCCCAGCCATCAGTTTAGGCAGGATGGATTCAGGGATGATTTGACCCAGGCCTGCCCTGAAGGAGCCTGTATAAGGGCGCTCAGAGCAGGGAGGGTCACTTGTGCTTGGGGATGGAGGTGATCAGGGGAAGCTTCCTGGAAGAGGTGGCCTTTGAGCCAGGCCTTAACAAATAATGGGTCATGGACTCTGAGGAGAGGCTAGGAAGGGCATTTCAGATGGCTGAAACAGTATGAGCAAAAACCCAGAGGTGGGGAAAGGCTGGGCCTTGTTCAGGAAACAGAGGATTGTCGTGACTGGTGGGTGGTGAGCTCACTGGGGAACCTGAGTAGGCTGGTCCGAAAGGTGGAATGGGGCAGAGCCCAAGGCCCCCGCATGCCAGGCCATGAGGCTCAGGCTTGTCCTGGAGGTAATTGGGAGCCATGGAAGGTTTTGGACTAGAAGAGTCACAGGGTGGATGAGAGGTGGGGCACCAGGAGCCAGAGTGCAGCCAGGCTCAGAGGGACAGGCAGGCAGCTGCCATTGAAGAGGGAGAACCTGGGGCCCAGCCGCCCCAGCGGCATCCGGGCACAGGATGCAGGAGCCAGGAACCCTGGTCCAGGTCCCTCTGGCCTCCGGAGTGTCCTCAGACCCATGACTTCTCTGTGCCATCATTTCCTCATCTCAAAGGTGGGGGCCTCCTGACAGCTTTGTCCTGAGGATTAACTGAGCTGAGGGGTGAAAGTGGCTGGTAAAGTGGGCTTTGCTGGGGAAGGTGGGCAGGATTCCTGGTCCTGTTGCCATCACTCTGGGACTGAAGCAGAGGGCACAGGCTCTGGAGTCTGCTGTCTGGGTTGGAGCCCTGGCTGTGCCACTTGGTTACCGGGCAACCTTGGGCAATTCTCTGTACTTCTGTGTACCTCAGTTTGTACATCTGTAAAATGAAGCAGTGATGGCTGTTGCCCCTCGGGGTGGGTGTGAGGATTTGGAGGCTCATGGAGAGCCTTTGGAGCTAGGCCTGTGTGGGTGTCCCCTCGGTGACCCCTTGGCAGGTGGCCTCTCAAGGGGGCCCCCCTCCCCTGGCCTCTGCCCTCAGGCGTTGCGCCCTGGCCTGGGTGCACCACTGGGCCCAGCTCTACCCAGGACACCCTGGGCCTCGTCCACCCCCACTCCCTAGCATCCCTGGGAAATGGGGTGGCCATACTCCAGGCTAATTGAATGGCCCCTGGTACATCCCGTTTCCCGGGGCGTGTGCCTTACCTGGGGAGATGGAAAACCCAGAGCAGGGGAGGCTCTGTTTCAGCCGTTTTCTACAGACAGGCATCGCCCCCCTCCCGTCTGCCATTAGGGAACCGGGAATTCACGCTCCAGGGGGAAGCCGTTTAATGATTGGCCACGAGGAGGTCATTTATATTGGCTAAGCGGGCCTAATTAGACTGGATTCGAAGGTTACCATAAGCGCACAAAAAAGCTGTTAAGGGGTTAACCTCTGAGAGATTACATTGTATTCACCGCTCTGTTAAAGTTTGAATTAATTTTTCCCATGGGTTTGTTCACATTCTAATTTTCAACTAAATGAGACATCTGTTTCAGAAAAGGAAAATTTGCTCTGGTTGTCATGGCAACTATCATTCTGTAAGGAAATTATTCCAATGGTTACTTTAGAACAGAAAGACAGAAATTCAGGACATAAAGCCACCTGCCACGGCTCTGTCGGAATTCTGATCCATCCGACCTCCTCGGGGTCTGTGATGTGTCCCGGACGGCGGGTGGACGTCAGGGCTCCTGGCCCTCAGGGCAGTGAGGCTGCGTCCAGGCGCCAGCTGCGCTGGGGATGGGGACCGTGGCTCTGTCTGCGCCCGCCGTCTCAGTCATTCGTGGGTCTCAGCCCACGGCTGCCCGCAGGGTGGGTGGGGAGCTCGGGGCCGGGCTGGATCCGGGCTGCTTGGATGACACGCCCTGCGAGCCCCCGCCTGCCCTGACCTCTGTCTGGAACCCCGAGCAGCGTCGCACTTCACCTCTGGCCCCAAAGGGCCCTGCTGGGCGAGGAGAGAGGGTCAAGTGACCAAACGCAGGACGCCTGGGACGTTGGAGCCGACTGCGCCCTCGGGAAGGGCTGGTGCCCCCCATCCCTTAGGCTCCCATTCCCATGACACAAACCTGGATGGACGTCACGCAGGAGTGGCCGAAGGCTTTTCCAGACCCTGGGGAGTGAGGTCACCCTGAAGAGTCCGTCTCTCCGGCTGCTCTGGCCCTGCTCTTGGCCACCCCGGAGAAAGGCCTCCCCACCTGCGGGTGGCCCTGAGAAATGTTTCCTCTGGACGTTTCCATGCATGACCTGACTTTTCCTCCTCCCCCCAAATTTCAGTAAAGGCCAGACACCCCCTTTCCCGGTGACAGAGCTCCTGGGAATTCGGAGGCATTTTTGCGATGATGGTGTAATTTCATTCCCTTACACCTCCTCCCACCCACCTCCTTTCCCTCCCCTCTGTGTCAGGCAATGGGTGGGGTAGAGCATCGAGCAAGAAGCACCCCCCTGCCCTCATGGGGTAAGATCTGGGGCCATAGGCATCCTTATCCCGGTTTACACGGTGAAAGAGTCTGGGTGCGTCCAGCCCAGGGGCAGAGCCAGAGTGTCTGATGCCACCTTCCGTGCCCTTGAGCAACCCCTCTAGGCGTCCCAGGGGGCAGGGTGGATTCCACCTTCCCAGGATTTGAGGTGATGTGTTTCCAAGAACCACGGAGGTATATCTATGGGGAAACGCCACCCCCAGAGGAAGGCTCGTTAGTACTGGAAGAGGACGTAGGCAGGGGCTCGTGTGGGTCAGCTCCTGGGGGTCTGTGGGGTCTCTGATATGTTACAGAGTGTCTTTTCCAAAAAGTCACTCCTTGCTGTGGCTCATGGGAGCTCACAGACGCCTCCTCTCCATGCAGATGAGGCCTTGTCCCCTCTTGTAAATATTTGATTAGGTTTTTGAAAAATGGATGCTGTGTTTGGAAGGCAGCAGAAAGGCATTGCTCCTTTTGCTGTAAGCTGACAGGCTGAGGGCTTCTGGGGGGACTAGTGGGCTTGGCGTTATGAGCAGCTTCCAGGCTGCTGCAGCCTTCCCTGCAGGGACCCCGCCCTGGCTTAGCCAAAGTGGGGCTTTGAGTATGCCCAGGGTCTGAAGGCTTCAGAAATTGCAGAGCTGTGAGCTCAGTATGTTAGGGCTGCCAACTGCTTTTGACCAGGAACCGTGGTAGGAAAAGCATTTGTTTTTTTTACATTGTGACTCAGTACACCCTTATGTGGGTGTCTATTTAAATATAAATATATTTAACTAAAGTATCCCTTCCGTGCTATGATGTACTCTGATGTTTTCTATTCTTTATTTCCCCCTTTTCCTTTATTTTTTTAAAATGCTGTTTGACCCTTCAAAATGCAGTTTGAAAAACCCTGCCCTGGGCCAAAGGTTTTTCATCCAGGTTCCGTGAGTGGGTTTCAGGAGGGGTCCATAGTAATGATGGTGATGATGACGGTGATGGTGGTGGTAGTGGTGATGGCGTTGGTGATGGTAATGATAATAATGGTTATGATGGTAGTGGTGATGGTGATGGAGACGACGATGGTGATAGTGGTGGTGGTGACAGTGTCGATGCTGGGGATGATGGTGTTGGGGATGATGACGGTG
This sequence comes from Phocoena sinus, assembly GCF_008692025.1. Classification (NCBI taxonomy): domain Eukaryota; kingdom Metazoa; phylum Chordata; class Mammalia; order Artiodactyla; family Phocoenidae; genus Phocoena; species Phocoena sinus. The sequence continues at coordinate 5,856,348 of NC_045772.1, read as the reverse complement.
ATGGAGATGATGGCAGTGGCAAAGCATTGGACCAGGCACCGTTTTAAGCACTTTACATGGATTAATTGATTTAATCCTTTCAAAGCCCTGTTGAGGCAAAGGATATTGTTATTATGCCCATTATACAGAAGGGGTAATTGAGGCATAGAGAGAAGTTAAGCCACTTGCCCAAGGTCACACAGGTAGTTAGAGGTGGACCCATTCTAACCCAGGTCCGTCTGATCCCAAGATTCCCTCGAAGGTGGATGTAAAATTGTGTGTGTGTGGAGGCGTTTCTCTGCAGAGAGAACCCTCAGCTTTCTGCAGAAGTGCAAAGGCAGGCCTGAGTCGGGTGTGACTGAGGGAGTAGGCAGCTTCCGAGGGACTTCCCAGTGCCACCTACCCAGCTGCCTTCCCTGGCCCCGGCCACCTGGTCTCGTCACTCGGAGGGCACTTCCTGTGGGTGGGGATCCCTTGGGACAGCCCAAACCTGGGGGTGCAGACAGCTCCTGTGCGCCTGCCCTTCACTGTCTGTTTCTCCTCTCACGGGCCCAGAGGACAGATCCCCAGGCCCCCACCTGTACAGCTGGTCCCCCTGGAAGCCACTCATGGCTGGGTGTGGGTGAACCCCATCCCCCCACAAGAACAAGACAGGAGCCACAAGTCTCCCTCAGGATCAAAACTTAGGCTGGTAGGGGCGTGGGGAGATGGTGGCCTGGCATATTCTGCTCATCTTTAGTAAGTTTCCCTGGGTGGTACCTGGGGGCTTTCATTGCAGTGTTGGGGACCACGTTCAGCTTTGAAGTTTTGGCTGCGACTCCAAGGCAACAGGAAGAGTCCTGTTCGACATCCCGTGAACAACTTCATTCACTCATCCAGCTCTGTCACTCAACACCTTTTGTTAAACAAACATTTGCTCCTCCCCGGGCAGGTGCCCGTCACTCGGGGTGGGAAGGAAGTTGGAGCAGAGAGGGCTTGCAAGGATATACGTGGCGTGGGGTCAGGGGCAGGCAGGAGGAGAGGAGGGACCCAGTGTCCCAGGCGGGGGTCACGCACAAGCAAAGCCCGGCAGCGGACGGGATCCCTCAGGTGTCTGAAGTGGCGAAAGCACCTTTGACCCCAGATGACCAACCAGTATGGCCACTCACCCTCTTCCTTCACAAGCCCACGTTCCAGGATTTGGCGCTGCAGGCTTGACGGCAGCTGGGAGAGAGGGTCAGATCTGGGTTCCAGAATGACTTCTTCACTGACCACCGTGTGACCCTGGGCACCTCCCTTCCTCTCGCTGAACCTCAGTCTTCCTGTCCAGAACCTGCCATGGTGGGACTAAAGCGGGGTTCTCAAATGCTGTTCCATGGAACCCCTAGGGTTCCACAGAGGTGCATTGGGTGGCTGCCAACGCAGTAGAGACGTTGGGTCAACAGCTAGGGGTGTCAGCCTCCCACGGAGGAGCTCCTGGGTCATGAGAGGGATGTTAGTGGCAGCTTTGACACACGAGAGGCTCTGAGTGTGAAAGGCCAGCCCCATTACCAACTCGTGCAGAGTATGTCAGCGAATGGACATGAGGTGCCTGGCCTCACGGTGCCCAGATCCCTGAGCCAGCTCACTTCTCTGAGCCTCTGGGTCCTCATCTGAAAAATGGGAATAATCCCAGCCCTTAATTCACAGGATTCTTTTGACAGTTAGATAAACTTATCCCCATAATGTAATTAGATGGCGCCTGGCAAAAAAAAATAGGTGTGCAGGAAATGCCGGTGACAAGTTTTAGTTTCTACTCCCTGGCCCTCGGTCTCCTCACCCATAAAACAGAAAGAGAGAGACACCTGTCTGCCAACCTTGCTGCAGGTGTGGAGGTCCCTGGGGTGGCAGGTGGGGAGGTGATGGTGGTAATGGTGATTATATTAGTTTCCTAGGGCTGCATAACTAATTATCACAAACCGTGCGGCTTCAAACGACAGGAATTGATTCTGTCACAGTTCTGGAGGCTGGAAGTCTGAAATCAAGGTGTCACCAAGGTTAGTTCTTGCTGCGGGGACTAAGGGAGGACCTGTTCCGTGCCACTCTCCCAGCTTCTGGTGGTTGCTGGCAGCCTGGGGACTCCTTGGCTTGTAGACACATCACTCCAATCTCTGCGGCCATTGTCACATGGCCTTTTCCTCTCTGTGTCTGTGTTTTCACGTGATCCTCTTATAAGGACACAAGTCATGAATTAGAACCCACTCTAATCAGGTATGACCTCATCTTGATTCCATCTGCAAAGACCCTATTTCTAAATAATGTCACGTTCACAGGTACTGGGTTGATATCCAACATATATTTTAGGGGGGACACAATTTGACCCACCACAGTGATGATAGTAAAGTTGGTGGTGGTGGTGGTGATGATGGTGACTTTGTAAATGCTAAAGAGCTGTGTTAATGTGGGGAACTTACAATGACTTAGGCCTAAGGGCTGATTCTTAGTTGGGATACTTTTGTTGTAAATGAAAACCCAACTCAAGTGGCTTTCTGTTGGCCCATGTAACTGAGAAGTGCAGAGGTATGGTGGGTGTCAGGTGCGACTTGATCCAGCTGCTCCCCTGGGTCATGTGCACCAGCCGTCTCCCTTTGGGACAGTTTAACAGGTACTGACAGCTCCCAAGGCAAGAAGCTCAGTGGTTTGTATGCGGGGATGACAGTGTTCTTGTCTCTCATCACTGAAAGAAACGTCTGGAATTCCCTCCAACTGGCAGGATCTAGGTCACATGCTCACCGTTGAACCCATCGAGGGGAATGACTTGCACTGATCAGTCTAGGTCCGGGTTGGGCGACAGGTAGGAATTCCGTTAAATGGCCTCGGTCCACCCAGCCCTGACCTTAATGTTGGGGTTGGACTCACCTGGTGGAACCCTTGCTGGGAGCTTTGGGTAGAGGCAGGAAGGAGCGTCCTCCACCTGGGACCCACTCTCTCCTGGCTGGGGCTCCACTTGCCCCAGATGCAGGAAGGAGGATGGATGGAGGGGCATTCTCCCACCATGGGGACAGGTGAGAATGTTCTCTGAATTTCCCTAGAAGGGCTTGGAACAAGAGAGCCCTTTGGTAGAAGTTGATTTTCTTTTTCACTTTCATTTTCAAAAATTACATAGATAGGGCTCCCCTGGTGGCGCAGTGGTCGAGAGTCCGCCTGCCGATGCAGGGGCACGGGTTCGTGCCCCGGTCCGGGAAGATCCCACATGCCGCGGAGCGGCTGGGCCCGTGAGCCATGGCCGCTGAGCCTGCGCGTCCGGAGCCTGTGCTCCGTAACGGGAGAGGCCACAACGGGAGAGGCCCGCGTACCACAAAAAAAAAAAAAAAGAAAACTACATAGATAATACTTGTTCATCATAGAAAAAGGAAAAAGGCAGGTCAAGTCCAGGTGAATCCACACCTTTCCCTGGACGGGAGGTTCTGGGCATCCGGCCGGCCCTGATGGCCGTTTGGCACTATGGCCTGCTTCTCCTGCTATGTCATTGCCCCCACTCTCGGTGGCCCTCTCTGACCCACGTGCTCTCCTCCCACAGGCAGCCCTGGTTTTACGGCTGGGGTTTTAACCTCCCGCGAGGCCAAGCGCTGCTCGAGAAGTGGAACCTCATTCCCGAAGGCGTAGACGTCCTGGTAACCCACGGACCGCCGCTGGGTAAGACTCAGCCAGCCCCGCGCACACCTGCTCCTGCTGGGGGAGGACGCAGGGGGTATGGGTGCTGGCAGTCTGGGCGTAGCTGGGCCTGTGGAGGGGAGCTGCGGATGGGCTCTGTTCTGAGTCCAGCTTGCTGGGGCACCAGGGACAGGTCACCCCGTCGTGGCTCTTATCTCCTGAGCACCGACTGTGTGCCGGGGGCTCGATGGGTCACTCACAGCCGCGTGGTGAGGTCAGATCAGCTGCCCCTTTTATACACGTGGTACCTTGGAGCTCGGGGAGGTCAAAAGGCAGGCTGGGCCCTTGACGCTCCAGACCTGAGTCCTGGGGGCTGAATACCACCAAGGTCACTCTCACCGGGCCCCATCCCGTGCACCCCCCCACCCCATCAGACCACCCATCCCACAGTCCCCAGGGCCTGTGGTTCCACCGCCAGCAGCTTTCCTCCCCGGCCCCTCGGCCCCCCTCTGGCCAAGCTGATGTCACTGCTCGCCTGGTCTCGGCGTTAGCCTGCCGTCTGCCACCCAGGCCCCTTTCTCAGTCCCCCCCTCCCCCTTTCCTCACACCCTGCTTCCTGTCCCTCAGCTTGTCCCTTTGATTCTACCCCCAAACTGCATTCCAGCTCCTTTCTCTCCTCTCCACCACTGCTGTCCCCACCTCGTCCATGCCAGTGTCTTGTGTCTCTTTGGTGACCAACGTGGTCTCCTCACTGGTCCCCCAGCTCTGAGTCTTGCCCCACCCAGTCCACTCTCTTCACGTCACTAGGAGGGAATTCTCTGAATGGTCCGTTATGCCATGCCATCCCTTTATAACCCTCTGTGGCTCCCTCAGTCCTTAGAATGAAGTCCAAACTCCCAGCAGTCCTGCCCAGACCGGCCTCTTCCCCCCCACCAGTGCCTCCACCAAACCTGTCATCACTCCCTTGGTGTTTGGGGCTGGGCTGGGCCGGGCCATGCGGGACCAGGAGCTAACCCGATGCAGTGCTTGCCTTGAAGGCTCCAAAATGCCAGGCAGAGGGACACCGAACGGCCAAGCCCAGCGGGACATGGTCAAGGATGAGGGAAGCCTGCGACAGAGATCGTCAGAGGGGGCCTGCAGAGGCTGACAGAAAGGGTGGTCTCAGCATCGGGTCTGGGAGAGGCAGGGAGGGAGGTGGGTGCGGGCAGGGCGTCCCAGGTGGGAAGGGCTGTCAGGTGAGGCCCAGCGTAGCTCCAGAGTCATTCGCTCAGATACCTGTTCAGGGAGAAGCTGCCCTGAGCACCTACTGTGTGCCAGACGCCCAGCCAGAGCCCTTGGCACCTCCCTCCACCCTCACAAAGTGCTGAAATGAAGGCTTTCTTACCCCCATTTCCAAACGGAGGGAGCCCAAGGCCCAGGGCCGTGACGTGGTTTAGGCGTGACACGTGGCTTCTAGTGAGGCTCAGAGGCAGGTTTTTTTGCTTCCTTCCTCCCTCCCTCCCTCTCTCCCTCTCCTCCTTCCCCCCTTTCTACCCCTCCATCCACTCCTCCAACAGCATCTTCTGGGTTCCTGCTCTCTGGATGCCTCACCGTGCCTGCTTCACACACAACACACAGCTCCTGTTTTGGGGGCGCCTGTATGCTCAGCCCAGCCCGTTGTTGGATGAATTGTTGAATATGGCACAGAGAGGTTAAGTGACTTGTCCAAGGTCACACAGCCAGTAGGTAGCAGAGCCTGGGACTTAAGCCCAAGTGTCTGCTCCAAGCCTGTCCCCTGCCTACTCCCCGCCTCTCCCCTCTTCTTCCTCCTCTTCCTTCTTGTTTCTCTCTCTCTCTCCCTCCTCTCTCTGTCTCAGCTCTAAGTCAGGTCCATTGCAGCCTGTCAGATTCTTTGAGTGGCAGGATTCCTCTTCCCTTTCCCAGCGGTTGTAGCAACCTGTTTCTCCCGCCTGAGCAGAGAGGGGCTGAGATGAACCCTAGTTGTCTGCCTGGAGTAACCAGTCATTCCCCTATGGTTTGTGTAGCCATGTGAGGATAACAAGCCACCATATGGGATGGCTCCGGGAAGCTGGCGGTGTGAGCAGACCCAGACATGACCCCCGTGCTCGAGGCTACAGTGGATGAAGAAGTTCATTTTCATGATTTTGCGATGTGTGTTTAGAAAGTTTCCAACATGGAAATCCTGCTCCCATGGTCCGCTCTGCTGCCACCTGCTGGGGTGGCCTTGGGCCTCCGCTGTCCCTCTCTGGCCTCAGTTTGCTTCTCTCTGCAATGGGTGGATGCCAGTCTTGAGACCACTTTGAGCATGAATGGTCTGGGGGGCTCACAGCTGTCGAGACTGCTCCCTCCCCATCATGCCTGGCCTACTCGGGCTTTTATAAGTGGGCTCTCCGTGCCGCCCTGCAGGGGAGGAGAAGGGGAAGCAGGGGAGGATGAGGCCACAAGGCCCCAGGCAGTGCGAGCTGGAGCCAGGCTTCCCTCCTGGAGGCTGAGGCAGGGCAGGGTGGGGAGAGCAGGGCAGGGTGGGTCCAGGGCCACGCTGCGGCCTGGGCCCCGTCATTGCCCTCCTGCCGTCTCCCCTGCCAGGCTTCCTGGACTGGGTCCCCAAGAAGATGCAGCGGGTGGGCTGCGTGGAGCTACTCAACACGGTGCAAAGGCGCGTCCAGCCGCGGCTGCATGTCTTCGGCCACATCCATGAAGGTCAGCGGGGGTGGGGGCCTTACCTGCAGGGGGGCTGGGCGCCTCATTGGCCCTTCCGGGGGGCTGTCTCATCTCCCTTGAACCCAGTCACCTCCTCCCTGACCAGAGGGAAATAACCCTTTCCTACATGCACTTCGTAAATGCCTATCCACGTGTCGGCTATCAGTTAGCTATTGCCGAAATGTTTTATCATAGGAAGATGGAAGAAAAGTCTAGCAAGACTTAGAAATAAGTTCTACTTCCTTGGAGCCCTGCAGCTCTGCTGTGCCTCCTCCGCCCTGGGAAGTCTTCGGAGATGGCTGGGGCCTTTTTGGAGGAGGGGACATTTGGATGTGACACGGAGGAGGTGTTCGAGTTGGGGGCGCACTGTGAGCTCCTTACAGGGCAGGTGGCCCGTCTTGTTGCTCACATCCCTACGGCCTGGCATGCAGTAGGTGTTTAATGGATGGGGAGGGCTGCCTGCCTCCCCAAGGGGCTTTATTGGCATCTCCCCCCCGCCACCGCCCCCCACACACAGACAGCCGTGAGGTCCTGCCTTCTGTCCTGGGGGCAGGACCCCTTGCTATGTCCACGTCACCTGGGGAGAGTGGGCAGGGTGGCCGTGAAGGTGACTGGTGATGTCGGCTCCAGCCGTGACTGCCCCAGCCTGTCACTGCACGGGGCTCACCTCATGAGACCTCAGGCTTCCTCACTGGAGTCTGACTTCACCAGTTTGCTCCTTTTGAACCGTTATCCCACCTGTCCAAGGCTTCCTGGTCCCATTGTCCCCTGCCAGGAAGCGCATGGTTTTCCCCCAAGCTGTCTCCTGGCCTCCTGAGCCTCTGTCTGCTTTGGGCCAGGGCCCCTGGGACTCACATGGCTTGGCCCACATCCGACCACTTTCCTCTGCATCGTGCTGTCAGGGGCAGAGGCGTGATCGGACCTCTCCAGCCCCAGGGAGCTCACAGACTCCTGGGCAACAGATGAGCCATCAAAGGCAGGATCTGAAAGGTCATGGGAGAGATGGACAGCTCTTGTGCTGTGGGATAATAGTAACGGCTGTCATTTTCTGTAGACCTACTGTGAGCGTGTAGTGCCCTCAGATGCAAGGTTGTGTGTGATCCAAACCGCACCCCTGAATGATTGTACAAGAGAAATGCAGGCTCCAAAGGGTGGGTAGCCTGCGCAGAGGAGGGGAAGTGTCCCTTTTGGTTTGGAGGTGAGCTAAGCTCAAGGTTGAGGAGGATTCTGACCAGTAGATGTGGTGGGAAGAGGGTATGTTTGGGGACAGAGGTGAGGAGAAGAAAGTACATGACAACGATGGTGGTGATGATAATGATGGTTACGATGATGGTAGTGATGATGGAGATGGTGATGACGGTGGTGATAATGACAATGATGGTGGTGGTGATGGTGATGATGGTGGTGATGGTGATGGTGATGGTGGTGATGGTGATGGTGATGATGGTGATGGTGATGTTGGTGATGGTGATGATGGTGATGGTGATGGTGGTGGTGATGGTGATGATGGTGGTGATGGTGGTGGTGGTGGTGACGGTGATGATGGTGATGATGATGGTGGTGATGGTGATGATGGTGGTGATGGTGATGTTGGTGATGATAATGGTGATGATGGTGATGGTGATGATGGTGATGGTGATGATGGTGACAGCGATGATGGTGGTGGTGATGGTGATGATGGTGATGGTGATGGTGGTGGTGATGGTGATGATGGTGACAGTGATGATGATGATGGTGGTGGTGGTGATGGTGATGTTGGTGATGGTGATGATGGTAGTGGTGACGGTGATGATGGTGATGGTGATGGTGGTGATGGTGATGGTGGTGGTGATGGTGATGATGGTGATGGTGATGTTGGTGATGGTGATGGTGGTGATGGTGATGGTGGTGGTGACGGTGATGATGGTGATGGTGATGGTGATGATGGTGGTGGTGACGGTGATGATGATGGTGATGATGATGGTGATGATGGTGGTGGTGATGGTGATGATGGTGACGGTGATGGTGATGATAATGGTGGTGATGGTGATGGTGATGTTGGTGATGGTGATGATGGTAGTGGTGACGGTGATGATGGTGATGGTGATGGTGGTGATGGTGATGGTGGTGGTGATGGTGATGATGGTGATGGTGATGTTGGTGATGGTGATGGTGGTGATGGTGATGGTGGTGGTGACGGTGATGATGGTGATGGTGATGGTGATGATGGTGGTGGTGACGGTGATGATGATGGTGATGATGATGGTGATGATGGTGGTGGTGATGGTGATGATGGTGATGATGGTGATGGTGATGTTGGTGATGGTGATGGTGGTGGTGATGGTGATGGTGGTGGTGACGGTGATGATGGTGATGGTGATGGTGGTGATGGTGATGGTGATGATGGTGGTGATGGTGATGGTGGTGATGGTGATGATGGTGGTGATGGTGGTGGTGATGGTGGTGGTGACGGTGATGATGGTGATGGTGATGTTGGTGATGGTGATGATGATGGTGGTGATAATGACAATGATGATGATGGTGGTGATGGTGATGATGGTGGTGGTGACGGTGATGATGGTGGTGATGATGGTGATGATGATGTTGGTGATGGTGATGATGGTGACGGTGATGATGGTGATGGTGATGTTGGAGGTGGTGATGATAATGGTGGTGATGATGAGATGGTGATAGTGACGATGATAGTAATGATCATGGTGATGGTGATGATGGTGTACGGTGGTGATGATGGTGATGGTGATGATGTCAATGATGATGTCTCACCATGTGCTTTCCAGGCACTGGGCCGAGCATGTGAATTATTATCTCATTTGCTGCTCACAGCAGGCTTGGGAGGAGCATCTGTCATCGTCACCATTTATAGATGAAGAGCCTGTACTTGATGGTTTCAGTAGCTCGCCCCAGACATCTTCAGCCCCTTGTGGCTGAGTTCCCTGTGACTACCACACTCAACCAGACCACCCTCACTGCCCTGGGTCCTGGTGTCACCTCTCAGCCCTGACAGCCGTGTGCTTACTTTCTAGGGTATGGAGTCATGGCAGATGGGACAACCACCTATGTGAACGCATCTGTGTGCACCGTGAACTACCAGCCCGTGAACCCACCCATAGTCATCGACCTCCCCACACCCCGGAACTCCTGACTGCCCCCACGGCCCCAGCGCTTCCCACCCGCATCAGCTACGTACACCTAGCTGAGAGCACGGACCTCCAACCCCCCTTCCTTTCATGCAGACAGCCCGTCCGGCTGCGGGGACCAGCCCAGCAGGCGGGCTGAGGCCTTGGAATGAAGAAAATCACCCCTGACTCTTCAGCCTTCTGTCACTTAGAGTCAGGACCCTGCAGGTCCGTCAGGGGTTCTGTGCTCATCACTGATTTCTGCGTGTCCCTTCCGTGTGTTCCTTATTAAAGGACCTCCTATGCTCGTGGCCCTGTCCTGCTTGGGAAGTGACTGAATCTTTATCCTTCTCCGTTGGACACCCTCGTGGGTTTGGGAAGCCGCTGCTCTTGGACAGATCCTGGGAGTTCTGGCACAAAATCTCCTTCTCACCGAGGGTCTGTGTGGCTGCAAGCCTCAGGGTTGGGGGGTGGGAGGGTGTGTCGTAGCCTGAGTGCAGGCAGCCCTTCCGCTCCTACCAGGCATCCGAGGGAACGATCAGGGACGTCTCAGGAATCGGGCCGCACCTGGCCAGGCCGACCAGCCCTTTGCTTCACTGATCCCCCGTTTTCTTCCTGTGGGCATTTTTGCTGATGTAAACTGTGGCCTGAGCATCCCGGGCACCCGCTCGGAGCCTGGACTTGGGGGGTTGTTTCTACGGAACGAGGCTGATGAGGGCCCAGCACCAGCTGGAGGGTTCCCAAGTCCTGGATGCCCCTGGTGCCCTGGGGGCTGTGCGGCTCTGCAGAACTCAGAAGGCTGAGGGCTCTGCGGGCCGAGGCTGCCCTGCCCCCTGTACACGCCCATATGGGTGTGGACACACACACACACGTGTGCTCACACCCCCCTCTTAATTTAAAAAAGTGGACCCCGTGGTTCTCATCGCCCTTGACTGGGTCCTGTACCCCGGTGGGATATCCCTTGCCCCTCGGATTTTGGCTGCCGTGCCCACAGCCGAGGGAGGCTGAATGGTTCACAGTCGTGCTGCCATGTCCCTGGGTGCCAGCCGGCGGCCCCCATGGGAAGATGGCACAGAGACAGAGATGGGCTTCGGTTCTGGCAGCTCCACCCAGGGCGGGCTTCTTTTTCTTCTTTAAATTAGGACTGGGGGGTTGGGCTGAGTCTCTGACGGACAGAGAACCAGCAGGGCCTCGTTGGGGTGAGGCCAGTGAGGCAGGATTAGCACGTGCAGGGTCAGATTCTGCCTTTATTTAAAATTTGGATATTTTGTTCATCATAGATTTTTTTTCCTGCATTAATTTTGATTTTTAAAAACATTGCATTAAAATAGTATCATTTATCTCGATCTATGAGTTTTTTGGCGCCCCTTAAGTTGTACACCTGAGAGGAGGGCCCTGCTCACCCCCCTTAATCCCAGGCCTGGGACCAGCATTTAATGAGCCCTTTGCAGATATGATCTCATTTCCAGCAGTCTTGCAAGGTGGGTACGGCTGTCCCCCTTTTGGAGACGAGGAGATTGAGATCAGAGAGGTGAGGTAACCTGCCTGAGGGTGCACAGCTCAAAAGAGGCAGAGGCAGGATTTGAACCTTGGTCTCTGGCTTCACAGCCCCTGCTCTCCCACCACTCAGAGCTCCTGCCCTACAAGGCAATGCACGGTCCAAGGCTCTTTTTTTTATTAAGGTTCCTATTCAGCACCTGTCTGGTTCATTTCTCATGGAGAGCCCCTGGAGTCTTGGAGGACCCTGTTCTCTGTGCCCAGGATCCCAGGAGACCATGATTCCTTCCCTACTCAATTGGGGCTCCCCATGGGGCGAGGGGCACCATCCGGGGAGCCCAGTAGCAGCACCACGTTGGCCGAGGCCAGCTTTGCTCCGCAGGGTTTCAGGAATCCTTTTTGGCCCAAGTGGTTCCTGGTAGCCGGGGATGTTTACAGGGTCTCTGGGGACACCTCTGACGCACGGCATGTGTGTGAATGCGTGGGGTGGAGAGGACTCCAGGCCCTTTCAGTAACCTCTACTGAATTTCTATGCGGACCAAGAACTATAAACTTAAAAAAAAAATGTTTTTTTTCCTAAGGTACCTTCAGAATATGGTGTATTTTTATGTGGAAAATAAAAGTTATGAAGGCAGCTGTTACTTTAAAAGAAAATTCATTAAAAGTCCTTGCGGTATGAAGATGACGGCATGCTCCTCAATCATTTCGGCATAACTTGATTGTGGCTGTAATTTTTTTGTCAAGCATGTCAGACAATAAAGTCTTTGTAAAAAGAAAGAGAAGTCCTCCGGGTGCCTCTTCCTCTGTGTCTCCGGGTGTCGTGTGGGGCATGTAGGGGAGGAGTGACGTCCTCCCGGCCAAGTCCTGAGTCCCGGACTGAGTTCAGAGGCCAAAGACCTTCCGTGTGCCAATAACTGGCATCCTTCTGCTTGCTCCAGCTTCCCTCAGGGGTGGTTGGCACGTGCAGTTCTGTGCCTTGTGTTCAAATTGCCGGAGCATCTCGTCCCCCCCAAACAGGATATCTCAAAATGGCCTTAGCTCTGGCCTCTTCTCAAAGCAGCAAGTTCTAATCCAGCCCTTGTCAAACCATGGGTCCTGGTGTAGGACCCATGGTTTGAAAATACTGGCAGGTGTAACAACTCCAGTTCCAAAGCTCCCTGTGCTGTAGAAGTTCTGCCATTTTCATCCATCCATCAACCCATCGATCTATCCACTCATCCATCTACCCAACTGTTCACTTACCCATTGATCGATCCGTTCATCCATCCATCCATCCAACCACCATCCATCCATCCATCCACTCACCCACCCATCCAGCCAGCCAGCCCACAAACATTCACTGAGCACCTCTCTTGGACCTGGCTTGGAACAGGGATGTGGCAGTGGTGGTAGTGATAGATTTAGGAGGTAGGGGCGTGGGGAGACAAGGATGGTAATGGGTGTTGGCTGCCCGTCATGGAGGAGGCACATGGGGCAGGAAGAACAGGTTGGAGGAAGGGTGTTGAATTCTGTTTGGGATTCATGAGCTGGAGGTGCCCTTGGGATATGCAGGGGGAGGTGTCCAGTGGCCGGGGATGGGGGCGGGGGGTGATAAATGGGCCTGCAGGGGAGGAGCCTCTCTGGAGACCTATGTTTGTGGGTCATAACCAGAGCCATGGGGCTGGGGGAGCAGGCTGAGGGAGCCTGTGATGGCGTCAGCCCTCAATGACCCTCTCCTGTCCTCAGACTGGCCCGCCTGTAATATGCCCTTCCAAAGAGTTCCCCTCCACCAGAGCCTCACAGGTGCCTACAACGACCGGTCCTGGGCCTTGGGTCCCCGTGCATAGCCAGTGGAGAGGAGCTGCTCTATTTGAGGCACCCTTCTGCTACTCTAGGCCATTGTGTACCTGAGCAGGGGTCCCGGGCAGGGGCAGGGGCGCACCGTGGCTGCTGCCGCCTCTGGTAGTGCTGTCACATTGCAAGCGCCGCTTAAGCGCCTGGTACCCGCTCTGCTGACAGGCGGCAGCTGCTAAGCTCTGAGCCGTGTGCTCCTGCTGCCTTCCGTGTAGACGGGCTCTGATGTGTCCGGGGTTTACACAGTGGTGCAGGTGGTTCAGCACTCTGGGCTCACTCATGCTTTACAGCCATCTTTCCCCAGGTGCCCCCGTGGCCCGATGGGACGATACAGGATGGGTCCCTGGTGACGCTCCTTTTGTCCCCGGGAGCCCGGTGGGCAAATCCAGCGAGCTGCCTCTGCTCCCTCTGCCTCCATCCTTATGGGGAGCTCGTTCTCAGGGAGCCCAGCCCCCAGCTGCTTTTTCTTGCAATTCAGCTTCCATGAAGCTGGGCCTTGAACCTCCACCGGGACCAAGTTGCCAGGCCTTTTTCTTCCAGGAGACCCCTGCTCCACCCTCCTGAATAAGCTAGGAGAGGTGACAAGCTCTGTGGACCCAGGCTTCATCCAGTGCTCTCCCCTAACGCCACCCACAGCTCCTAGCTGGGCCCAAACCTGCCTGGCCAGCTGGGGGTCTCGTCACGGAAGATCTTAGACACTCCAGGGGGCCCTCAGCCCCACCCTCCCCTTGAAGGCATGGACTGCGAAGTCTTCCAAGATGTGAGAATTAGGCCCTGCTGTCTGGAAGCTCGACGAGTACTTTGGAAGGCTCATCTGATCCCAGGAAAGAAGCTGAACGCTTCAGCCGTTACATGCTTGGGGTCCAGTGAGTGGCAGACACAGTCAGGCTTGAGGACCCCAGGGAAGATCAAATCCAGTGTGCAGGGGAGATCAGGGAAAACCTCCTGAGAGGGAGCCTGGCTGGGCCCTGAACAACAGGAAATGATTTCTCTCTTTAAAAAAAAACTTTTTATTTTGAAGTAATTTTAGATTTACAAAGAGTTGTAAAGATGGTACAGAGAGTGCCCACATACCCTTCACTCAGTTTCCCCTAATGTTAACATCTTATATTCCTATGTTACATTTATCAAAACTAAGAGATTAGCAGTGATATAAGACTATTAGATCTTCATTTGGATTCTTTTTAAAATATATTTATTTATTTATTTGGTTGTGTTGGGTCTTCGTTGCTGTGCGCGGGCTTTCTCTAGCTCCGGCGAGCGGGGGCTACTCTTCATTGCGGTGCGCGGGCTTCTCATTGCGGTGGCTTCTCTTGTTGCGGAGCACGGGCTCTAGGTGCATGGGCTTCAGTAGTTGTGACACGTGGGCTCAGTAGTTGTGGTGCACGGGCTTAGTTGCTCCGCGGCATGTGGGATCTTCCCGGACCAGGCCTCGAACCCGTGTCCCCTGCATTGGCAGGCGGATTCTTAACCACTGCGCCACCAGGGAAGCCCCTGGATCTTTTTCATTAACGTCCCGTCCACGAGACCATGTTGCGTTTAGTCATCGTGCTTGCTTAGCCCCCTGTGGTCGGCGATATTTTCCCCGCCTTTCCTCAATTTTCATGACCTGAAAGTTTTGAAGAATACTATTTTGTAGACTGCCCCTCAAGTTGGGTTTGTCTGATGATTTCTCATGATTTGTCTGGGGTTATGTGCGGAGGTGATGTGTCCTTCTCAAGGCATCATATCTGGGGTAACATGAGACCACCGTGACTTATCACTGTGGTGGTTAATCTTGATCGCACGGTTACGGGATGTCTGCGAGGTCTCTCCACTATAAAGATACCAGTTTTCCTTTTCCATACCCAGTTTGTTAGAAATGAGTCACTAGTCCAGCTCACACTCAGGAGAGGGGAATGAAGCATCAAAGAATGTGGACGTATGATAAGATCACCACATTAATTAATACCTATTTGGAGGAGACACTTCAAGGCTATGCAAGCCTCCTAAAATTTTGCCCACTAATTTTAGCATCCATCCGTGGATCTTGCCTGGATCAATGGTTACTGTGGTGTTCTCATGATGATTTTCTATTTCTTTTTCCCTTCTACATTTATTATTTGGAATTGTTCTGTAAGGGAGATTTGTCCCTTCTCTGTCATTTATTTATTTACAGCAGCATGGGTATTCTTTAGGTTAGAATCTCATGCTATCATTTATTTCATCGGTCAAATTGTTCTAACTTTGTCCATTTGGGAGCCCTTTCGAATTGGCTCCTGTGTTCTTTGGACATATTCCTATTTTTTTGTTTGTTCGTTTCACTTTCTTGCTTTCTGCTCCAGGCTCACCTTGTGTTTCTCTCGCCCCATTGCTAGCATCAGCCATTTCTCCAGAGTTCTGGCTCCTTTTATTTAGAAGCTAAGATCTGGATTGTAGATGGACTGGTTGCTACTCTCACTATTTCTAGACCCTCTTAGTGGCCAGAGCTAGGAAATATTTGTAGTATACTAATCCATGTATACATACACTTATCTATCCCTGCCTCTGTATCCTTCCGTCCATCCATCCACCTATCATCTATTTATCTTAAAATAAGCATTAGTTCATACTGACAGCCTCCCCTCTGACGCTAAACCAACAATGCAGAGTTTACTCCTGCCTTGCTGCCTTGCCCATTTGTAACTTTTTTCTTTGACAATCAGAAGCCTGGCTCCCATATCTACAATCAGTTTAGGTATTTGTTTGACCCTAGGATACCTACAAAGCACATAGTCTCAGAACTGCAGATCTGTACCCCTGTAAGAAACATCGTTACCAACCAGAGAACAGGGTTCTTTTTGTCTTTAGCTTTACGGTCTAAACTCTGTTTTCCAAGGTTAAATTGGTCAGCTCCTTTCCCCCCACCCAATCAGTGAGGTTTTGTCATATATTTGCGATACAATTAGATCCTTCAATCACAGTCTGCATTCCATCCTGAGACTCCCTGACACACTGATTGGCTGTTTCAAGTTTGCATACAATAGAGTTCACTCTTTGTAATGTACAGTTCTATGGGTTTTGACAAATACTTAGAGTTATGTATCCACCACACCAGTACTATAGGGAATAGTTCCATTACCTGAAAAATTCCTTTATTTGGCCCCCCCTTTTTTTTTCCTCATTTTATTTACTTATTTTTTTAACATCTTTATTGGGGTATAATTGCTTTACAATGGTGTGTAAGTTTCTGCTTTATAACAAAGTGAATCAGTTATACATATACATATGTTCCCATATCTCTTCCCTTTTGCGTCTCCCTCCCTCCCACCCTCCCTATCCCACCCCTCCAAGTGGTCACAAAGCACCGAGCTGATCTCCCTGTGCTATGCGGCTGCTTCCCACTAGCTATCTACCTTACGTTTAGTAGTGTATATATGTCCATGCCTCTCTCTCGCTTTGTCGCAGCTCACCCTTCCCCCTCCCCACGTCCTCAAGTCCGTTCTCCAGTAGGTCTGTGTCTTTATTCCTGTCTTACCCCTAGGTTCTTCATGACATTTTTTTCCTTAAATTCCATATATATGTGTTAGCATACGGTATTTGTCTTTCTCTTTCTGACTTACTTCACTCTGTATGACAGACTCTAGGTCTATCCACCTCATTACAAATAGCTCAATTTCGTTTCTTTTTATGGCTGAGTAATATTCCATTGTATATATGTGCCACATCTTCTTTATCCATTCATCTGATGATGGGCACTTAGGTTGTTTCCATCTCCGGGCTATTGTAAATAGAGCTGCAATGAACATTTTGGTACATGACTCTTTTTGAATTTTGGTTTTCTCAGGGTATATGCCCAGTAGTGGGATTGCTGGGTCATATGGTTGTTCCCTTTTTAATCACACCGGTTTCCAAAATAGCTGTATGCTTTTGTAATCCCGCGGGCAATAAATGAGTATTCCTGTTGGTCCACATCCTCACTGGAATTTGGTATTGTCAACTTAAAAATTTTAACCAAATCTAAAAACAGGCTACAAATGAATCTATCTACAAAACAGAAATAGAGTTACAGATGTAGAAAATAAACTATGGTTACCTGGGGTTAAGGGGGAGGGAAGGGATAAATTGGAAGATTGGGGTTGACACATACACACTACTATATATAAAATAGATAACTAATAAGGACCTACTGTATAGCACAGGGAACTCTACTCAATTCTCTGTAATGGCCTATATGGGAAAAGAATCTAAAAGACAGTGGATATATGTATATGTATAACAGATTCACTTTGCTGTACACCTGAAACTAACACAACATTGTAAACCAATTATACCCCCCCAAAATTTTTTTTAATTTAAAAATTTTAACCATTTGAGTATTGTTATATCTCATTGTGGTTTTAATTTCCATTTACCTGATGACAAATAATGTGGAACATCTTTTTATATGTTTATTTGCCATATTTCTTTTGTGAAGCACCTGTTCAGATCTTTTGTGCAGCATCTGTTCAGATTTTTTGTGCCCTTCTTTAAAAACTAGGTTGTTTTTTTTTCTTGTTTTTGAATTTTAAAGTTCTTTAGGCACTGGATACAAGTCCTTAATTGAATACGTGATTTGCAAATCTTTTCTTCCAGTCTGTAGGTTGTCTTTTTATTCTCTTAGTTTCTCAGAGCAAAAGTTTTAAATTTTCATAAAGTCCAGTTTATCAATTTTTTCTTTTATAGATTGTGTTTTTGGTGTAGCACATTGACAAACCCAAGGTCATGCAGATTTTCTCTGACGTTTTCTCATAGAAGTTTTATGTTTACATTTGGGTCTATAATGCATTTTGAGTTAATTTCTGTATAAGGTGTGAGGTATGTGACAGTTTCATGTTTTTTCAAATGGACACTATGTTTCCATGGAATTGCCTTTGCACGTTTGTCAAAAATCAGTTGACTATGTTTGTGTGGGTTTATTTCTGGCCTGTGATTTTGTCAAAATCATATTCTCCTGATTACTATAATTTTATGGGTAAATCTTGAAGTTGGGTAGTATGGGTGCTTCAATTTTGTTCTTTTTCACAGTTGTTTTGGCTAATTTAGCTCCTTTACATTTTCATATATATATATTTCTATTTTTTTAATAGATCTTTATTGGAGTATAATTGCTTCACAATACCGTGTTAGTTTCTGCTGTACAACAAAGTGAATCAGCCATATGTACACACATATCCCCATATCCCCTCCCTCTTGAGCCTCCCTCCCACCCTCCTTATCCCACCCCTCTAGGTCATCAGAAAGCACCGAGCCGATCTCCCTGTGCTGTGCTGCTACTTCCTACCAGCCAACTATTTTACATTCGGTAGTGGATATATGTCAATGGTACTCTCACTTTGCCCCAGCTTCGCCCTCCCACCCCATGTCATCAAGTACATTCTCTATGTCTACCTCTTTATTCCTGCCCTGCAACTAGGTTCATCAGTACCATTTCTTTTTAGATTCCTTATACATGCGTTAGCATAGGTATTTGTTTTTCTCTTTCTGACTTACTTAACTCTGTATGACAGACTCTAAGTCCACCAACCTCACTACAAATAACTCAATTTTGTTTCGTTTTATGGCTGAGTAATATTCTATTGTATATATGTGCCACATCTTCTTTACCCATTCATCTGTTGATGGACATTTACATTGGTTCCATGTCCTGGCTATTGTAAAAAGTGCTGCACTGAACATTGTGGTATATTCACTTCAGCACATAATTCTTTTTGAATTATGGTTTTCTCAGGGTATATGCCCAGTAGTGGGATAGCTGGGTCATGTGGTAGTTCTATTTTTAGTGTTTTGTGGAACCTCCATACTGTTTTCCATAGTGGTTGTATCAATTTACATTCCCACCAACGGTGCAAGAGGGTTCCCTTTTCTCCACACCCCTTCCAGCATTTATTGTTTCTAGCTTTTTTGATAATGGCCATTCTGACCAGTGTGAGGTGATACCTCATTGTAGTTTTGATTTGCATTTCTCTAATAATTAGTGATGTTGAGCATCTTTTCATGTGTCTCTTGACTATTTGTTTGTCTTCCTTGGTGAAATGTCTATTTAGGTCTTCCATCCATTTTTTAACTGGATTGTTTGTTTTTTTGATATTGAGATCCATGAGCTGTTTGTATATTTTGGAGATTAATCCTTTGTCAGTTGTTTCATTGGCAAATATTTTCTCCCATTCTGAGCGTCGTCTTTTTGTTTTGTTTATGGTTTTCTTTGCTGTGCAAAAGCTTTTCAGTTTAATTAAGTCCCATTTGTTTATTTTTGCTTTTATTTCTGTTACTCTAGGAGGTGGGTCAAAAAAGATCTTGCTGTGGTTTATGTCAAAGAGTGTTTTTCCTATGTTTTCCTCTAAAAGTTTTATAGTGTCTGGACTTACATTTAAGTCTTTAATCCATTTGGAGTTTATTTTTGTGTATGGTGTTAGGTAGTGTTCTAATTTCATTCTTTTACATGTAGCTGTCCAGTTTTCCCAACACCACTTATTGAAGAGGCTGTCTTTCCTCCATTGTATGTTCTTGCCTCCTTTGTTGTAAATTAGGTGGCCATATGTGCATGGGTTTATCTCCGGGCATTCTATCCTGCACCATTGATCTGTATTGCTGTTTTTGTGCTGTACCATACTGTCTTGATTGCTGTAGCTTTGTAGTATAGTCTGAAGTCAGGGAGCCTTATTCCTTCAGCTCCGTCTTTCTTCCTCAAGATTGCTTTTGCTATTCGGGGTCTTTTGTGTTTCCATACAAATTGTAAGACTTTTTTGTTCTAATTCTGTGAAGACTGCCATTGGTAGTTTGATAGGGATTGCAGTGAATCTGTAGATTGCTTTGGGTAGTATAGTCATTTTCACAATATTGATTCTTCCAATCCAATAACATGGTATATTTCTCCATCTGTTTATGTCATCCTTGATTTCTTTCATCAGTGTTTTATAGTTTTCTGAGTTCAAGTCTTTAGCCTCCTTAGGCAGGTTTATTCCTAGGTATTTTATTCTTTTTGTTGCAGTGGTAAATGGGAGTGTTTCCTTAATTTCTTTTGCTGATTTTTCGTTGTTGGTGTATACAAATTCCAGAGACTTCTGTGCATTAATTTTGTATCCTACAACCTTACCAAATTCATTGATTAGTTCTAGTAGTTTTCTGGTGGCATCTTTAGGATTTTCTATGTATAGTATCATGTCATCAGCAAATAGTGACATTTTTACTTCTTCTTTTCCAATTTGTATTCCTTTTGTTTCTTTTTCTTCCCTGATTGCTGTGGCCAGACTTCTAAAACTATGTTGAATAAGAGTGGTGAGAGTGGACATCCTTGTCTTGTTCCTGATCTTAGTGGAAATGCTTTCAGTTTTTCACTATTGAGTATGATGCTTGCTGTGGGTTTGTCATTTATGGCCTTTATTATGTTGAGGTAGGTTCACTCTATGCCCATTTTCTGGAGAGTTTTTTTCATAAATTGGTGTTGAATTTTGTCAAAAGCTTTTTCTGTATCTATTGAGATGATCATATGGTTTTTATTCCTTAATTTGTCAATGTGGTGTATCACATTGATTGATTTGCATATATTGAAGAATCCTTGCATCCCTGGGATAAATCTCACTTGATCATGGTGTATGATCCTTTTAATGTGCTGTTGGATTCTGTTTGCTAGTATTTTCTTCAGGATTTTTGCATCTATGTTCTTCAGTGATATTGGTCTAAAATTATCTTTGTGATACCTTTTTCTGGTTTTGGTAGTGTGATGGTGGCTTTGTAGAATGAATTTGGGAGTGTTTCTCCCTCTGCAATGTTTTGGAAGACTCTGAGAAGGATTGGTGTTAGCTCTTCTCTAAATGTTTGGTAGAATCTGCCTGTGAAGCCATCTGGTCCTGGACTTTTGTTTATTGGAAGATTTTAAATTACAGTTTCAATTTCATTACCTGTGATAGGTCTGTTTATATTTTCTAATTCTTCCTGGTTCAGTCTTGGAAAATTGTACCTTTCCAAGAATTTGTCCATTTCTTCCAGGTTGTCCATTTTATTGGCATATAGTTGTTTGTAGTAGTCTCTTATAATCCTTTGTATTTCTGCAGTGTCAGTTGTGATTTCTCCTTTTTCATTTCTAATTTTATTGATTTGTGTCCTCTCTCTTTTTTTCTTGATGAGTCTGGCTAAGGGTTTATCAATTTTTTTGAATCTTCTCAAAGAACCAGCTTTTAGTTTTATTGATCTTTGCTATTGTTTTCTTCATTTCTATTTCATTTATTTCTCCTCTGATCTTTATGATTTCTTTCCTTCTACTGACTTTGGGTTTTCTTTGTTCTTCTTTCTCTAGTTGTTTTAAGTGTAGGGTTAGATTGTTTATTTGAGATTTTTCTTGTTTCTTGAGGTGAGATTGAATTACTATAAACTTCCCTCTTAGAACTGCTTTTGCTGCATCCCATAGGTTTTGGGTCATCATGTTTTCATTGTCATTTGTTTCTATGTATTTTTTATTTCTTCTTTGATTTCTTCAGTGATGTCTTGGTTATTTAGTAGCACACTGTTTAGCCTCCATGTATTTGTTTTTTACAGTTTTTTTTTTCCCTGTAATTGATTTCCACTCTCATAGCGTTGTGGTCAGAAAAGATGCTTGATATGATTTCAATTTTCTTAAATTTTCTGAGGCTTGATTTGTGACCCAAGATGTGATCTATCCTGGAGAATGTTCCACGTGCACTTGAGAAGAAAGTGCATTCTGCCACTTTTGGGTGGAATGTTCTATAAATACCAATTAGATCTATCTGGTCTATTGTGTCATTTAAAGCTTGTGTTTCCTTATTTATTTTCTGTTTGGATGATCTGTCCATTCATGTAAGTGGGGTGTTAAAGTCCCCTGCTATTATTGTGTTACTGTCGATTTCTCCTTTCATGGTTGTTAGCACTTGCCTTATGTACTGAGGTGCTCCTATGTTGGGTGCATAAACATTTATAATTGTTATATCTTCTTGGATTGATCCTTTGATCATTATGTAGCATCACTCCTTATCTCTTGTAACAGTCTTTATTTTAAAGTCTATTTTATCTGATACGAGTATTACTACTCCAGCTTTCTTTTGATTTCCATTTGCATGGAATATCTTTTTCCATCCCTTCACTTTCAGTCTGTATGTGTCCCTAGGTCTGAAGTGGGTCTCTTGTAGACAGCATATATATGGGTCTTGTTTTGTATCCATTCAGCCAGTCTGTGTTTTTTGGTTGGGGCATTTAATCCATTTACATTCAAGGTTATTATCAATATGTATGTTCCTATTACCATTTTCTTAATTGTTTTGGGTTTGTTTTGGCGGATCTTTTTCTTCTCTTGTGTTTCCCGCTTAGAGAAGTTTCTTTAGCATTTGTTGTAAAGCTGGTTTGATGGTGCTGAATTCTCTTAGCTTTTGTTTGTCTGTAAAGCTTTTGACTTCTCCATTGGATCTGAATGAGATCCTTGCTGGGTAGAGTAATCTTGGTTGTAGGTTTTTCTCTTTCATCACTTTAAGTATATCCTGCCACTGCCTTCTGGCCTGTGGAGTTTCCACTGAAAAATCAGCTGATAACCTATGGGATTCCTTTGTATGTTATTTTTGTTTTTCCCTTGTTGCTTTTAATATTCTTTCTTTGAATTTAATTTTTGTTAGTTTGATTAATGTGTGTCTCAGTGTGTTTTTCCTAGGGTTTATCCTGTATGGGATTCTCTGTGCTTCCTGGACTTGGGTGACTATTTCCCTTCCCATGTTAGGGAAGTTTTCAACTATAATCTCTTCAAATATTTTCTCAGACCCTTCCTTTCTTTTTCTCTTCTTCTCCTAAAACCCCTATAATACGAATGTTGGTGCATTTAGTGTTGTCGCAGAGGTCTCTGAGATTGTCTTCAGTTCTTTTAATTCTTTTTTCTTTATTCTGCTCCTCGGCAGTTATTTCCACCATTTTGTCTTCCAGCTCACTTATTCGTTCTTCTGCCTCTGTTATTCTGTTATTGATTTCTTCTAGTGTATTTTTCATTTCAGTTATTGTGCTGTTCATCTCTGTTTGTTTGTTCTTTATTTCTTCCAGATCTTTGTTAAACATTTCTTGTATTTTCTCAATCCGTGCTTCCTTTCTATTTCTGAGATTCTGGATCATCTTTACTATCATTACTCTGAATTATTTTTCAGGTAGATTGCCTATTTCCTCTTCATTTATTTGGTCTTGTAGGTTTTTACCTTGCTCCTTCATCTGTGATATATTTTTTTGCCATCTTATTTATTTATTTATTTTTATGAATGGGATTGTGTTCCTGTTTTACTGTTTGTTTGGCCTGAGGCTTCCAACACTGGAGTTTGTAGGCTGTTGGGTAGAGCTGGGTGTTGGTGCTGAGATGAGGAACTCTGTGAGACCTCACTCCAATGAATATTCCCTGGGGTCTGAGGTTCTCTGTTAGTCCAGTGGTTCAGACTCGGAGCACCCATCGCAGGAGCTTCCGCCCAAACCCATGCTTGCAAATCAAGATACCACAAGCCACGTGGGGTGGCAAAAAAAAAAAAAACAATAAAAATTTAGAAATAATATTAGACTAGGAAACTAACAGATATGTTAGAAAGAATGTAAAAATAAAAACACACATGAATCAATAACTGGAAGTTACATCAGTACCACAACAGTAAAAATGAGGAAGAGGGAAAAGGGAAAAAAAAAAAAGGAGGGGGGAAAAGACCTTGGCTGTGGAGGGCAGGGTCTAAGCAAGGGTGAGGTTTGGGAAGTGGGCAGGGCCAATGCTCAGGACCCACAGGGCTGGAAAAGGCCCTGGGGGCTGTGGGGGGTGGCGCTTGGACTCAAGGAACAGAAGGGGCCCAGGTGTGCCCCCCACCCCTGGTCTCAGAGGGCAGAGCACCTCACCTGGGAGCCCAGCAGGCTTCCCGTGTCCGAATGGGCAGGGCAATCACCCTCTGCTTCTCTCCTGCTCCTCCTGCAGGGCCCCTCCCACAGGGCTCCTCCCACCTGTCTCCTCTGATCTCCCCAGTCTCCCTCCTATGCCTCCAGGACCCAAGCAGCCTGGAGGGGGCTTGGAGGGCAGGGGATCGGCCTGGGAGCTCAGCAGGCTCCCCATGCCCGAGTGGGCAGGACAATAGCCCTCTGCTCCTCTCGTGCTCTTCCCAGAGAGTCCCTCCCACCTGCCTCTCCTGATCTCCCTGGCCTCAGGGGTGCCAATGTTGTCTGGCCTCCACTTCTCCTCCCCCCCTTGGTCCCCCTACATCCTACCTGTTCATTGTGGGGTTCCTCCCATCTCCTTGGGGGTTAGAGTCCCCACTAGCAGCCACCAGGGTGGAGAGACTAACTCCTAGTCTTCCCACACCGCCATCTTGACTCCGCCCCTCATATATATTTTTGGATTGACTTGACATATAAATATTGCTGAGATTTTGATTGGGATTGCATAGAATCTATAGATCAAACTGGAGAAAAGTGATATTTTAACAACATTGAGTCTCACAATTCATGAAAACGATTTCTCTCTCCATTTATTTAGATTTTTGATTTCCTTCATTTATGTTTTGCAGTTTTCATCATACAGAGCCTATACACATTTTGTTAGATTTATACCTAAGTACTTAATGGGGGGATATTATAAATAGTACTGTCTTTTAAACTTCATGTTTTGATTGTTCACTGTGGGTACATAGGCATATAATTAACTTTTGTGTACGGACCTTGTCACTCACTTAGTTAGCTTATTTAGCTTGTTGGTGAGTTCTTTGGAATTTAACCATGTCATCTGCAAATAGAGACAACTTCATTTCTTCCTTCCTGTATTTATTTTTCCTACCTTATTGCACTGGTTAGGATTTGTGGTATGATGTTGAATAAAAGTGATGAGAGAGGACATTCTTGTCTTTCTCCTGATCTTAGGGGAAAACATTCAGTTTCTCACCATTCACTGTAATTTTAGCTATAGTATTTTGTAAATGTTTCTTATTCAGTTAATGAAGTTCCTTTCTATTCTTAGTTTGTTAAGAGTGTTTTAATGAAATAGTGCTGAATTTTGTCAAATGCTTTTTCTGCATCTACTGAGATGATCATACGTTTAATATGATAGGTCGATGTGTGGACCTCTGTGAGACTTTATCCTCCTTGGAGTTCATTGAACTTCTTGGATATGCAGATTCATGTTTTTCTTCAAATTCGGGAAAGTTTTGGCTATTGTTTCTCCAAATATTCTTTCTGCCCCTTTCTCTCTATCCTCTCCTTCTGGGACTTCCATTGTGTGTATGATACCCTACAAATCTTTGAGGCTCTGTTCATTTATCTTCTTCAAGAAAGAATTTTGTTCTTCCTTTATTGATTTATTTATTTCTGTTCTTCAGACCGGATAATCTCAATTCACTCATATTCAAGTTTTCTGATTCTTTCTTCTGCATCTTCAAATTTGCTGTTAAGCTCTTCTAGTGAATGTTAAATTTCAGTTAAACTTTTCAAACTCTGGGATTTCTTTTTGGTTCTTTTTAATACTTTTGATCTGCTTATTTAATACTTTTAATATCCTCTATTTGGTGAAATATTGTTCTTGTACTTTCTTTTTGTTCTTCACACATGGGTTCCTTTGGATATTTGAATATATTTAAAATAGCTGATTTAAAGTTTTGTCTACTAAGTCCAATATTTGGGCTTCCTCTGGGGCAGTTTTTATTGATTACCTTTTTTCCCCTGGGTATGGACCATACTTTCTTGTTTATTTGTATGTCTTATAATTTTTTGTTAAACACTGGTCATTTACAATAATGAACTACAACAACTTTGGAAATAAGGTTCTCCTCCTCCAAAGGTTTACTGTTGTTTCTGCTTATTGTAGTTGTTTATTTAGTGACTTCTCTGAAATAATTCTGTAAAGTTTGTATTCTTTGTCATGTGTGGCCATTGAAATCTTTTCTCAGGTAGCTTAATGGTTAGCTAATCATTAGGCAGAGATTTCCTTAAACACTTGGAACCGGTAAATCTCCCAATCTGCTGCTGAGCTCTGTGTGCATTTTGAATCATGCCTTCAACACTCAGGTAGGCAGTTGACAACTCTGCTTTAGCCTTGATTTCCTGCTTGTGCAGAGCCTTAAGGTCAGCTAGAGATGACAGCTTAGGGCTTTCTCATGTCTTTTCTGAGCAAGCACACATCCCTGGGCATGTGCCCAGCCCTACGCACATACGTGGCCTTCTAGATTCCCAGGACTATCTTGGGAACTTTCCAAACCCTCTTATTCCTCAGCTTTTCCTTTTAAGCGTTCTGTGTAGCCTATTGGTTACCCCAGCTGTTATCTACTGCCTCAAGCAGCCGCAAAGTTAAAACATTTGTGTGTAATTTTTTTTTTTGACAAATGTCCCCTCCCCTACTCTGGGGGAAATGTTTTTTCATACCTGTAACGGTACAGTCTCTGAGTCAGTTCACATACAGACAGTCTTGCAAATGAGGTCTTCCAGGGAATCACTAGGCAGGTCAAATAATGATAATTCTTTGGGAATGAGGCTTTGAAAGCGCTCCAGCTCTATTCTGCTCCCTCCAGTGACTGCCACTCTGCACTGAGACAGCTGTTATTTCTCAAGGCTACTGTGGAGCTGGAGGTGGCTGATTGGGCTAGGGCAAGTTAAAATGCCACAAAGCTTGCTGTCCTTGCTAGGTTTCAGCTGCTTTTCTTGAATAAATGTTCCTTGGGTTCTTGCAAATCTTCGGTTAAGTTCTGAAAAAGTTGATTCTAACAATTTGGAGGAGAGACGTGTCAGAGGTCCTTATTCTTCTAATTTTGCTTCTATGATTCCATCTTATCTCCTGTATTGACTTATTTTTTTTTTCTTGGCAGTGATTTATTAACTTTTGAAAGTATATTTAACTTTTAAAACTCTCCCTCCCTCCCTCCCTCCCTCTCTCTCCCTCATATGCATATGAGAATCTTATGTATATAAATGAATCTTGCCTGGTCCAATAAGCTTTTTTTCTCTGTAGTTTAGGGTCTTTCACTAACTTTGGAAAATTCCCAGTCATTATTTATTCAAATATTTCTTCTGCCCCATGTTCTCTTTCTTCCTCTTAGTTTCCAATTATGTATATGTTAGACCATTGTATATTGTCCCACATCTTTCTGATATTTTGTTATTTTTCCCATTCTTCCTTCTCTTTGCATTTCAATTGGGGTACATGTTATTAATCTATCTTCAAGGTCACTCATTCTTTCCTTGATTGTGTAAGTCTACTGATGCATCTGTCAAAGGCAATCATTATCTTTGTTACTGTTTTTCATTTCTAAGATTACAATTTGATTCTTACAGTTTCCACCTCTCTGCTGAAACTTCCTGTCTGATTATATGTGTTGTCTACTTTTTTCCGCTAGAGCTTTAACATACAAATTGATTGTTTTAAATTTCTTTTCTGATAGTTTAAAATCTGTGCCAAATCTGAGTCTCATTCTTTTCTTTTTCTTTTTCTTTTTTTTTTTTTGCAGTACACGGGCCTCTCACTGTTGTGGCCTCTCCTGTTGCAGAGCACAGGCTCCGGACGCACAGGCCCACCGGCCATGGCTCACGGGCCCAGCCACTCCGCGGCATGTGGGATCCTCCTGGACCGGGGCACGAACCCGTGTCCCCTGCGTCAGCAGGCGGACTCTCAACCACTGCGCCACCAGGGAAGCCCGTGAGTCTCATTCTGATGACTGCTTTGTCTCTTCACTGTTTATTTTTTTTTTCTTTTAATTGCCATTTGGTATGCCTCATAATTTTTTATTGAAAGCTGGACATTTGCATAGCAGAGGTCAGCAAACTTTTTCTGTAGAAAGTCAGACGGAAAATATTTTAGGCTTTGTGGGCTACATACAGTCTGTCGATTCTTGTCCTTCTTGCTCTTGTTCTCCTTCTCCTCCTCCAACCTTTTAAAAATGTGAAAATCATTCTTAGCTCATAGACTGCATGAAAATAAGCCGCAGACCCTATTTGGCCCACTGGTTGTGATTTGCTAACCTCTGATACAATAGAACAGTAGATGCTGAGGTAAGTATTTTTTACACTTGGAGAAGAATGTCTTTCTTTCTGTTAGGACTTTAGTGTGGGGCTTGGGTTGATCTTGTCAGGAGTTGGGCTCCACTGAATTTTGCTCGCAGCTTGCCTTTGGGTCTTCCTTTGTGCTGCTCCCTGGAGTGATGGGCTCCTGTGGCTCTCCTAGCTGTTTCACCTTTCATTTTATTTGATGATTGTTGGTGTGATGGTAGAGGATGTGGTGGCATCTTCTCTGAGGTTCTGATTCGGCCTTGCATACTGTGAGCCTTCACGAGTGCCCTGCCCCTCCTGCAGATGTAATACAGGGCTTAGCATATATTTCTGCCCCCTTCCACCTCCAGGAGTAGAGCTTGTTCTGCCCCGTCGCCTGCACTGGGTTCTGACCGGTGCCCTCAGGCTATGGTTTTGCTGTCCTTTTCTCTGCATATGGAGCTTTCTGTTCCCTTCGAGGGATGGGGAGATGGGTTCTGGCAGAGTTTCAGCAGTGGCTGCTGGTACCCTCTTCCGACCACACCGCTGCGGGGACAGGGACAGAGGAAGCTTCCTCTGGATCCTTCCTGATCTCTGTGAGCACCTGGTGAGGTTCCCGGAGGATGCAAACTCCTCTGTGTCAGAGCCCCCAGAGCCTTCACATTCTCAGGCTAGCCCACATTTGGTTTTGAGCAATCTGTTAAAAATGTCCAGCTGAATCCTCTTACTGGCTTATATGGTATTCTGTAATGTCTATCCCAGGTAAGCAAATGCTTGGGTCTTGTTTCTCCCTGCAGGCACCTGTCTGTCTCTAGACTTTAGTGAACTGTTTGCGCTGAGCTCCATTCTCAGGTGCATTTAAGAAAAGCTGTTAACTTGCATTTTGTCCAGCTTTTCTCTTCTCATACACGTGGGAGTGACGCTCTTTCCAGCTCTCTGCATCTCAAAGCCCAAAACCACAGGTGCTTCTCAAACCTCTGTTGTGTCATGCTTGCTAGTAGCTCATTGTCCAAAACAAGTCACATGGCTGAGTGTGGATTCAAGGACTGGGGAAATAGACATTAGTTAGCAACAGGAACTTCAAGGTCAAAAGCAAGGGACATGGATACATGACGGGGAGACAAATAGGGCCATTTGCTTTAATATGAGTTCTACTGGGGTGGAAAAATGGGCACTCAGCTCTTTCAACACAGTAGGATCCAGAAGGGCTGTTGCTCTCAGCTGGGCCTGGCTCTGGGAAGGGTGCCCACCTGAAGACACCTGATCGGGATACAAGGACCCAGGAAAGAGGAGAGGGAGGGGACGGGTGGTCCCGGCTGGGAGCACGGTACTGCCTTTGGGAAATGGCCCAGTCCTCTTGGCCTCCCAGCCTTAACTCTGAGGGCACTCAGCTGAAACCCTCCCTCAACCCCTTGCTGAAATTCTGTCCCGAAGTCCAGCTCTAGGTGTAGGGCCAGGGCTCTTCGGGTTCCCATACCTAGGGCTCCCCCCACCAGCCCTGACCTCTTCTCTTTTGATTGTCTCTGACCTACCTTGTTGGGGGTTCTAGGAGACAGGTTTGTGTATTTTTTTTTTTTTTTTTTTTTTTTTTTTTTTTTTTTTTTGCGGTACGCGGGCCTCCCACTGTTGTGGCCTCTCCCGTTGCGGAGCACAGGCTCCGGACGCGCAGGCTCAGCGGCCATGGCTCATGGGCCCAGCCGCTCCGCGGCATATGTGGGATCTTCCCGCACCGGGGCACGAACCCGTGTCCCCTTCATCGGCAAGCGGACTCTCAACAACTGCGCCACCAGGGAAGCCCGACAGGTTTGTGTTTGACTCGTGGGGCTGGGCACAGACCGACTGGTGGACGAGCCCGAGGCAAGCGGGGTTATCTTCATTTTGCAGATGTGGAAATGGAGGCTCAGCCAGAGAGGGAAGTTGCACAGGGGCCAGGGGATGAACAGGGGGCAGCTGGACACCCTGATCCTCAGTCCAGCCCTGCTCTCTTGACTCAAGCTTGAAAGGGCCAGGCATTGGGAAAGCAGCTGCCCCACCTCTTCTGGGGTTAAGGGAGAGGGTGGCTAACAGCCCACTCGCCTGCAACCCTCAGCTCGGAAGCTCTGCTAACTCCGAGAGAAAACCCCACTGCAGAGCCAAACTCTTTCCACATGTGGTCCTCACAATGTCCTCTGAGAGGGGGTTGTGATTGCCCATTTTACAGATGTAGAAAGTGAGACTCAGAGGGGTGAAATGACTTGGCTGAGTGTCATGGTAGAGCTGGAACTGGAACCCCATCTCACTGACACCAAAACTACTCTGAGAATGTTTCAGGAGGGCTGGTGGCCAGTTGTGACCCCACTGAGTCCTGCTTCTGTGTCAGGATGAGCCACTTGCCTCTTGAGCCCCTTCTTGACCTGGAGGCCCCCTAAGTCCCTCAACGACAGACCCACAGGCTGCTGAACAGCATCAGACGAAATGCACAGCTCAGCCTGGGGAAGTCAGGAAGGCTTCCTGTAAGAGGCAGCTCTGCACTGAGTTTTTGGGGTTTTTTTAATTAATTAATTTATTTATTTTTGCTGTGCTGGGTCTTCGTTTCTGTGCGAGGGCTTTCTCT
The DNA here is from genome assembly GCF_008692025.1 of Phocoena sinus. Classification (NCBI taxonomy): domain Eukaryota; kingdom Metazoa; phylum Chordata; class Mammalia; order Artiodactyla; family Phocoenidae; genus Phocoena; species Phocoena sinus. The sequence continues at coordinate 5,826,063 of NC_045772.1, read as the reverse complement.
AGTTGTGGCAAGCGGGGGCCACTCTTCATCACGGTGTGCGGGCCTCTCACTATTGCGGCCTCTTTTGTTGCAGAGCACAGGCTCCAGACGCGCAGGCTCAGTAGTTGTGGCCCACGGGCCCAGTTGCTCCGCGGCATGTGGGATCCTCCCAGACCAGGGCTCGAACCCATGTCCCCTGCATCGGCAGGCGGACTCAACCACTGCGCCACCAGGGAAGCCCTGCACTGAGTTTTGAAGGACAAGTTAGCATTCCCTGAGGAGTAGGCGCACAGCGTGAGCGGCACCTCGAGAAGGTTGAAGCCAGGCACACGGGGTGGGGGCTGGGCACACAGGTGGGGCCCCGAATGCTGGGGCAGGGGCACAAGGGCAGGGCATCCTCCCACCCCCGCCCCTTAGAAAGAAGGGCTGCTGGGGCCGAGGGCATTCCTGTTCCACAGCACCGACTTGGGGCCAGCAGGGACCACGGCCCCTCCCTCCCTCCTCCCTGAACTCAGGCTACCTTCAGGGCAACCCCTCCCCCTTCACACATCCCCCCCCCGCCCCCCGCAGTGGGCATCTTCATCCTCTGAGCCTCCTCCAGGGCCCCCAGGTTCTCTGGGATCTGGGGGCCTCCGCAGTCCTGGCCCAGCCAGACCTCCTCAGCCTGGTCCCCGATGCCCCCTGCCGGGCTGCGGGGTGCCTGGCTGAGGGGCAGGAAGCAAGGAGCCATGTCCTCACTCCTCAGGCACCGCAGAGGGCGTCCTTCCCTCCTCCACCTGGGCCTCAGGGTCTCCATCTCTCCACTGGGGACGGAGACCCCACCCGGCCCGCTGGAGTGGCTGTGCAGCCAGCAGGGCTCACAGGAGGTCAGCTCTGGTCTGGCTTCCTAAGAGCTCCCGTGGTCTCTGGTTGAACATTTGACTCCTTCCCTGGTCAACAGCCGTGTCTGTGTCCCGTGGGAGCAGGGAAAGGAGGAGGCGTGGCCGTGGCAGTGACGACAGGAAAGGGGAGGAGAAGCCAAGGCTGCTGCCCAGGCCCTGGGGAACCCGCCCTCCGGTGGCTGGGGCCCCAGTGGGCGCTGGCCGGGCGTCCCTTTGAGGGACGTGAGGTCCGCTGGCCGTGTGTTGCTTGTGTGTTGCTCAGGGTGACAGTGGAGGCTCCTTGCCCCCACCCCTCCCTGACAGCCCGGGGTCACACAGTTCAGGGGCAGCTCTCTTGCCTGCCTCTTCTGTTCCTTCCAGAACTTTCCAGGATGCAGCAAACTGTCTCCCTTCCATCTTCTTCATGATGGGTGGAAAGGACTGCGGCAATCTAAAACTTCTCTCAGCTTGTCACACCCTGTCGTGTCCAAGCAAGAGTCCCTCCCGAAATGGGCGCCGGTGGGTGGCTCCAATCAGCTGTCAGCTCAGCCGGGCCCCGGAACGGCTGAGCCCCCAAAGAACACATGGGGCCTGACTTAGATGCCGGCCGCTCCTCCGTGACGTCAGGCTGGTTCCTGTGTCCCCAGGGGCAGAGAGGCGGCCCTGTGGACAAGCCCAGCAGGGGCACAGATGTGACCCAGGTGGAGGAAGTGCTGTGGCGTCCCTGAGGCACCCAGCAAGCTCTTATGAATAAAACCTTCAGAAATTCTGAGTTTTGAAGTTTATCGTTGGTGGTTCTTTTAAAGCCTCAAGCATCATTCTTGCAAAGACTAACATTTTAATTTGCTCAAACTAACGAGGGTCCCGAGGCTCAGCGGGGCAGCCCCGAGGCCCTCTGGAAGGCCACTGCCGATGCTGGAGCCCAGCGCTGGGCCTGGGATGACCTCGGAAAGACGCAGGCCGGGCATGGGTGTGGGCTCTGTTTTGGGGACACTCTGGAAGTTCGTGAGACACCTCGATGATAGATTTTACTAGTCTCGGGGACAGGCCCTGCACTCCCCATCTGTCCACGCTGGGCTCGCAGAGCTGGCCCCCTACTGAAGGAAGGCCTGCAGGAAGTCGTTGTAGGAGATTTTTGAAGACAGCGTCTTGTCATAATACTCCAGGATGTGGAAGAACTCCTCCTCGGAGAAGTTGACGCTGTACTGCCTCAGGACCTGCAGAAGAGACAGGGATCCCCCGCTGGTCTCGGAGCCACTCAAGGAGGCATGCACCCACCTCTCCTCCCGCCCCGAGCCTGGACCGCCCACCTCCAGTGTTGCTCCCAGCAGCTCTCTCTCCCGCTTCCCTTCTCCCCACCCCTCTTCTTTGCCCACCCCCCGCCCCCCTCCAACAGGGCAGCTCCGTCCAGCAACACGGGTGCGGGACACGAAGACCCCTGGACTTCCCTTCAGATGGGAGCTGCTGGGGTTCCTTACCCTTAGCCGGCCCTCCCACAATCGCCTCCCCGAAGGGTAGTGAGGCTGGTCAACGTGGAGGATGAGGAGGATGGACGGAGAGGAGGGGACTGGAGGGGAGACCTGGCCACAGGGCCTTAGCTAGGGGGGCCTCGGGGTGCGGCCCACCCGGGGAGGAGGGCAGGCCCGCAGGTGCAGGGTGCAGGAGTCGTTATGACCCAACAGCAATACAGCCCATGGCAGAGCCTGCTACTGCTAACCAATACCGATTGCCCTTTCCCCTTCTGTTATCAGAACCCTGGTTTTCAGGCTGCTGGGATCCACCTAAAAAAGGCGACATTTCTTAGCTTCTCTTATAGCTAGGTATGCTCTGGCCAGTTAAAACTAACTGAGAATGTTATGCGGGACTTCTGGGAAGTCTCTAAAGAAGAAGGGTATGCCCTCTTTCTCTCTCTTCTGCTGCCTGGAATGTGAAAGTGATGCTGGGGCTTTAGCAGCCATCTTGGACCATGAGGCGACCTTGAGGCAGGAAGTCAGGTGTTGAGGAGAGCAGAAAAAAATACAGATGTCCCCGATGACTGTCCAGCCACCACACCAGCTCTGGACTTCCTACCTCTGAGATTCTTTTATGTGAGAGAGAAATAAACTTCTACCATGTTTAAGGTGCTGTTATTTTTTTTTTCACCTCTGTTATGTGCAACTGAGACAAATTTTAATAGATAGATACCCTATTAGATAAAGATTAGGTTATACATTCCCCATCTATGTTTTGTGTTATAATTTGTTTCTCAGAGGGGGCTAGAAAGTGGGGCTAGAAGAGCCTGACGTTCCTCTGGGGCCGGCAGGACAGGCCCGGGACCATGGGGCTGAGGTCAGCTGGCCTGGCTATGGGGCTGACGGGCTGAGAGCAGAAAAGGCGACTGAGCCTGGGTGTCCAGAGGATCCCAGCACCCATCTGGTCTCGGGCTCTGGCTCTGCTGAGGGCAACGTCTCCGTTTCTATTGCCTTCTCCCTGCTGTCACCCACCCCGAATTCCTGGGAAGTTACCTGAAGACGAGGAGACTAACAGAAGCTCACCCGCTTCCTTCCCTTCTCCGGCTGAGAATTTTACTTGCCCCCAAAGTAAAGACAAACGCTGTGAGCTGGCTGCCACTGTGTGGCACGGAGGCCCGGGCCCAGCGACAGGCCTGGCCGCCGCCCACCGTGCGCGGCACTGGGGCTCTAGGGGGCCCCTCGCCCTCCAGCGCCTTGCACGAGGCCCTTGAGAATGCAGCCCCGCCAGGCCCTCCAACTGCGGTTCATCTTCCTGCATTATTATTTAAGAAAAGCTTTTTTACTTAAAAAACTTTTTTCTAGCTGTTGAGCACAGGTAAGTCTAAGGAATACATTTTTTGTAAGTGCATTTTGAGGCCACAACCCCTTGTCTCTGTGATGTCTTGACTGAGTTTTCTTCCTGGCTGTAATATTTGATTTTTAATCTAATGTTCTAGACCTCAATGATTTTCTGAACCTCAGTGGCCGGGGTGAGGATGCAGAGAGAAGAGGAGAGGGGGGTCAAGAAACTGCCAACCCGAGGAGTTCTACGTTATTCTGAACGTGGGAGTTTTAAGTCACCCTCGAGGGCGGCCGCTTCTTTCCTCTGGGAGAAGCGCTCCCAAGGTTCTGCAGGGTAAACTCAAGCGAAGAGGTTCTGCTCCAGAGGGGCGGCTGCGGCGGGCGAGGCGCTCCCTCCAGACCACCTTCCTCCGTGGATGCTGGACTTGCGCGGGGCAGGAAAGGCACCAGGGTTCAGGCTCTGTCGGGAGAGCTGCTTACCAAACCGTGTGGTGCGCGGTGGGCAGCCCCTCCACGTGAGGGCAGCTGAGGGAGAGGGGAGGGCCGACCCCGGGGCTCCTGCAAGGCAGGGCTGGGGTCTGTGGGCCCTGAGTCGCACACCTGGGACCCCGCCTGGGCCCCCCGATGCTGTCATTCTGCTCTGTGACCCTGCCGGCTCCCCCCATAAAGACCTGGGACGGGGGCTGGGGAGGAGGCCTGGCCTGGCGCGGGGTGGAGTGCAGCCAGGGCTCCGCGGAGACGCAGCAGCTGTCGTGCTGCCCCAAGGGCAGCGGCACTCAGCTGTTGGCACCGGGACGTCCCTGCAGGGTTCTAGAAACCTTCAGGGAGCAGAGCCTGGGGTCTGCAGCACAGGGGCACGTGCACTGGGCCCTTGGCAACCTGGGGGAACCGGGGAAGTGAGGTCTGGGACAGCTGCCCACACCCGGGCCTTCCGCTGCGGCTTGGCGGATCCTTTCTGGAGGTTTTCTGGCCACGGGCCTTTGGCAGCTGCTTCCTGGTCAGAGGTCACGGCCACACAAGAGCTGTGCTCACCTTCCTGAAATCGGCCACGCTTAAAAGCCCCGTCCTTCCCTCGTCGTAGGCCTTGAGTGTGCGTAGCATCGGCCTCCAGCAGCGCACAATTTGGGGCTGAACCCGCAGCAGAGCGGAGTAAAAGGAAGAAGTCTCGGCCCCGCCTTCTTTCTGGGAAGAGAACCAAAAACCATGAGGAGGTAAGAAAGGAGCTTTCGGATGGGAAGGACGGAGCAGACAGGCCATGGCCCGAAGGGAGGGAGGAGGGCTGCCCGCTCCTGCCGTCTTGGCCCCCTGCTCGCTCCCCACCCCACGCTCCCAGCTAGCATGCAGTCAGCAAGCGCCATTGCAAGTCTACGTGTGGGCTGATCACAAGAGTACCGCCTGTGCACCTCCTTCCGCTCCTCCCCCACCCTGGGAGGAAGGTAGGTCTCCACATCCCCATTTCCTGGACTGGGAAACGGAGGCTCAGGGAGGCTCCGCTTGACACCAACACCTGCCAGGCTGCCTCCCAGGGAGCCCCTCCCCATGTACTTGAGGGGAGAGACAGGCAGATAACCGGCCAGTTTCAAAACAGTCTGAGGGAAAAAAAGAGATTCAGCTGGGGTCTTCTAGTACGTTCTTATAATGAACAGAGTTTTTTAAAAAAAATCACAAGGTTGTAATTATATCTAGTAATTAGTACACTACACTATGATTATTTCATTTAGATGCTATTTATTAGATTGGAAACAAGATATTTTAGCACGTTTTAGCCCCAAAGTACATCTGAATATCACAGAGGTGGACTTTAGGCAGTCATGTGTAACACATTTGGGGGAAGTTTAGTTTTTTTGTTTTTTTTTTTTTTTTTGCTGTATACAGGCCTCTCACTGTTGTGGCCTCTCCCGTTGCAGAGCACAGGCTCCGGACGCGCAGGCTCAGCGGCCATGGCTCACGGGCCCAGCCGCTCCGCGGCATGTGGGATCTTCCTGGACCGGGGCACGAACCCGTGTCCCCTGCATCGGCAGGCGGACTCTCAACCACTGCGCCACCAGGGAAGCCCCGGGAAAGTTTGATTTTTAACATGGCACTACACGAAACAAATTAGCACAAAGTTAAATTGCTTTCAATTTTTGTATCATTTAGCACCTATGATAGAAACCAGACACCCTATAGCTTCGTTAGCTGCCAATTTATCCAATCAGCTGGTCGGCATGCACGGAAGAGAAGGGATTGTATGCGCACTTGCCCTTCCCACACCCAAGCTTGGCCTGAGAAAGAGTTTCCTATCCCAGCCCTGTACACCAACCCATCCAGAAGTCCTCTAGAAGAGCCCCCAAAAGCAAAGCCCCAGCTCACTTCCACAGAGGGTGTCTCTGCTGTCAAAGTTGTAGAAAGCCCCCAAAGCACTAGAAAAGGCAATGGCCCTTTCAGCTCCTCTGCCGGCAGACAGTTGGCATGGTGGGGCCTGGACAGCCTGCAGAGGGGACGGGGACTGGCACGGGGACCAGGCAGGGGCAGGGGCAGGGGCAGGGGCAGGCCCTGGCCACACTCTCTCCTGGGAAAGGCTCCCGGGGAGTCTCACCACCTTGTCAGTCATGCCCAGGATGCAAGACAGGACTAGCCTAAGCCACAGAGCGTGAGGCTGTGGTCACGTCTGGGTGAAAGACGGGAGCTGGGGGGTGAGGCAGCGGCACACGGAGGCGAGCTGGGACATCTGCCCAGGGCCTCAGCACGCCTCCCCTCATTTACAGAAGGGGGAGCTGAGGCCGGGAGAGGTGGAGGAGGGCCAGAGCTGGGGGGGCCTTGAAGGCTGTGTGGTCTCCATGGTTCTCCAGCTATGTTCCTGTGTCCCCTGACGACCCACCAAGGACAGTGTTTTCTCCATTCACAGAAAAGCTGAGCTAGAGGAAGAATTGTCTTAAGGTTAAGTTTTACTTCCTTAACTTGGCCTAAGCCTTTGCTTGGCTAAACTAGAAACTATGTTAAGATGGGGCCCGATTTAGCACAAAATGACAAGTTCAGCTGCATGGAAAGTTCTGCTGTGGAATCCACTGTCTGCTGGGCTAAGCCGCCAGCAGTCTTAAGCCACCACCTATGCTGTCAGGTCTGCCCCACACCTCTGGTCCCCGCAGCTGAGTCCTACAGCAGCTGGTATCAGCTGTGTTTGCTCCCAGGTCGACAAGGCCGGTTGTACTTGTTTAATTCAATGTAACTGAATTCAGCGTCATAGGTGATGGAATATGAGTGTGAAAAAGGCTTGTTCTACTCCATGCTGTGGAGAGACTCGAGAAAGGTGAGTCCGTGAACAGCGTGGTTGAAGTGGGTGTGGGTGAGAAGCATAAAATGACAAACGATTAAGAAAAAAGGTAAAAATCTAGGGCACAGGCCCTCCAGTTGCCATTTAAGCATCTTTAGGGTCTCATTCCTCTTCAAGGAAACAAGAAGAGGACTGTAGACAATGCATCACGGGTGTAGTTTACGTAAGAAAGAGAAGGGTCTCCGACTGGCCGCCCGTACCAGGAGCAAGGCCAGCCCGTCTCAGACAGTTGAGGAGTGAACCGGCGGTCACGTGTAAGTTACAGGCGCTTCCCTTTGCTGTGGTCCCACCCCACTTGCCTCTCCAGTGAACTGACCGAGACCCCCCGCTCCTGGTGGCCGTGTGAGCCGCTGACACTCTCCCCGACGCTCGCCGCACAGAGGTGCCCACGGGCATGTGCCACCCCAGCCAGTTTGAGAACCTGGGATCCAGGCTGCTGGTTCCCAGTCTGGGGTCTCCAGGCCCTTATGGGGCCACTGTTCGTATGAAGTGAGACAACGGGATTTAGGCGGAACTGAGAAAAATGAAAGAAGCCCGTTCAGCCCCAGCCCTACCCCTTTCCTCTGGACGATTCACGTACCATTTTATTCGCGTTCTGGAGTTTCATTCTCTGCATCAGCGAGGTTTTCTTTGCTTTTAACAGGAGGACGTAGCTCTGAATAAAGTTACAATAAGCAAACCTCCCGTTGTTCTTTAAGTCGTACTTGACGATGAGCTGCCGGCACTCATCTCTGTTTACGTCCAGGTTGAATTTCTCCACGAGGGCTAAAGGCAAACATGTCAGTTCAGTTGGTGGTGGTCGGTTCACTCATTCGTTTGATCACGCCTTCATTCACTCACTCATCACTGGCTGAGACGCCCTGTGCTTGCTTCACAGGCTCATGGTTGGTGGCTGGACAGATATGGAAACACAGGCACGCGACGAGGTAAGTGCGGCAAGGAGGGAGGGGACCCGCGTCCTGCTGGGCCCCCTCGGTCCAGGCTTTGCCTGCCGGCCTGGCTTTGCACGGTCACCGTCACTGTGGTCACAGCAGTACGGACACGACACCGTGGGGCTTACGAACGCAGGCGGGGAGGAGGCAGAGGGATGGTCCCAGCAGACGGGAGTCGGGGCAGAGCCGGGCAGGAGGGGAGAAGGGAAGGTTCCACGTGCTGGGGTTGAGTCCGGCAGGGCCCCGACTGGGGGTCAGGGATTCAGACTCGGCCCCCGAGCAAGCATTTTCCAACTGTGCTTCCAAGATATGCTCTCAAGGGTCTTCCAGGCGACACCAATTTATGCATTTTGAGTTTTCATCTTAATGATCTAAAATGTGTATTCTGGAACACATGGACCTCCCGGAAGAGACAACCGCCACGCGATTTGAGGGTTTGTGTCTGGCTTTCTGACTGGGGTCACGTCGATGCCACACTGGGGAGTCCTCCTGGCTGCCCTGAGGTGGCAACGTCAGGATGTCAACACCCCCTTACTTTGCACTAATACACGTGCTCAGTCTTTTACTAGGTATACAGCCGAAGCTTCTTTTGGAGTCACAGCGCGTAATTGGAAGAGAGGTAGGATAGGGATTTCAGTTTAAGGGGAATGAGCTGAGGTCTCCCCTGGACGTCACGAAGGCAACAAAGTTTCTGGGAGTGGCACACCGTGCTACGTTAACTGTAGAGGTTAGTGAGGAAAACCAGTGGATGTGGACTTTATAGACATGATGTCTTCAAACCAGCGCAGCCCAGAAGACGCTGCGCTTGTGCAAACAGGTTTCTTTGCCTTTGCACAGAGGAAAGCAGTAGGAGGGCACGGTGCACCCAGGACATGGGCGGGGGGGACCCAAGGGAATGGCCACTAGATGCCTTGGAGGTTCCAACTTGCAGAAGGCCATCCAGCACGTACAGAAAATACAGAACGACGTCTGAAAATTAATCAGTGTTTTGTTTTCAGAGCACTGAACTTTGGATGCACTGTCAGAGCCGTGGATGGGGCGCTTCCGGAGTTCACGGTTAAAAAGGACAGTGACGATGGTGATGATGATGAAGAACCGCAAGTTAGGGTTCCTCATGCTCAAAACCAAAAGAATTAACTAAGAAACAAGTGGGACGCCAACGTGCATTAAAACCCACACTGGTGATTTCGTTTCAGCGAGACATGTCACATCAAATCCATGTCACGTCGTTTAATTATAACTGATTTCAAATTTTTGTATTTAACTCATAAGTGTTTGTTTTGGGAGGGGCGGGGTAGGAGCTGTTCACTTAAAGAGTTTACACCATAAAAGTAGTTTATGTTGATATAAGAGGTTCTCAGGAAAAACGCTTTCCTTTAAAAGGGGTCCATATATTAAAGACGGCGGGGGTGGGGGATGGGCTGAGGGGGCTTTTAAGCAGAGGAGTGACCTGGTCAGGTTTTCCTGTAATGGGAAAGGTTGTGTAAACAGTATGCAACAATTAGTGGGATGTACGTCTAACTGGTCTTATTTGAAGACTACCCAAGTGCTACACGGTGAAAATCGAATCAACGGGGCAGAGCTGGGTCCCCAGCTGTCCCCTGCGCCCCGCCCATGTCCCACCTCCCTCAGCTCTCCAAGTCTGTCACCATTTACAACCTGCCCAGAGACCACAACCCAGCCCGTGGTTTCGCGTGCTGACCTGATCGGGAAGGTGTGGACCTGCCTAGTAGGGGCTGAGGCGTTAGGAGTCCTTGTCCCCCATACTGGGGGTTTATCGAGGTGCTCCCCGCCGGGCCCCTGTTGTGTCACTCCCCTGCCGCCGCCATGAGGAGTGGACTTGTGCTGGGAGGTGACCCTGTATCCCCAGGGGGAAAGGGAACAGGACGCACCCTGGAACTCGGTGGCGGAGATCTCGCCCTGCTTGTTGGCGTCCCTCTCCTGGCACTCTCGCAGGAACTCGCGCCAGCAGCCCTGGATCTTCTTCCGCAGCTTATTCTCAATGGTCTCGCAGTTCTGCAGGGGCGGGGTCGTGCTCGCGGGGGTCTAGCAAGATAGAAAACAGTCTTGTAACCTGAGATTCCACGTGGAAGTAATAAGAGAAACTCACAGATAGGACTCAGGCGCACAATTTCACAGGCAGCATTTTTTCAGAAATAAAATGAAAAACAAAACAAAAACGGTAATGTTGCCATTTTAACAGAAACAGGTTTGGAAACAAATATATAGCCGGCCCTTTCTGGCGTCTGGAGGCCTCCACATTCCTTGACCCGTGGCCCCGTCCCTCACCTTCAAAGCTGCAACGCCGGGTGGGTCTCCCCCAGACTGCATCTCTCCAGTGTGACCCTTCTGCCTCTGCGTCCCCAGTGACCGGCCGGTGTGATTACCTCGGGCCCCCGGACACTCCGGGACAATCTCGTCTTGCAGTCAGCCCATTAGCAACTTTAACTCCTGCAACCTTGATTGCCCCTCGCCATGTAAGGTACCTATGACAGGTTCCGGGGACTGAGGCGTGGACGCCTTCGGGATGCTTCACTCTGCTCCACACACCATCTTTAACTCACTAAATACTTTCCTTACATGTTCACTACTCTTGCCCATCACCCCCAAGGCCGTAAACTTCACAAGGGCAGGGACCTGTGTTCATTCTCCGCACGTAGTAGGCGTGCGATAAACACGTGTTGACTGAAGGCCCAAGGAATGAATGAGCGCTCACCGTGCACGGGGCTCGGCGGTGGGTGTGCTCCTCTGCCCGCTGGCATCCCCTCAACAACCCTCCCCCGGAGACACCGTCAAGCTTCCTGCAGAGGAAGGGGAGCCTCGGCGAGGCTGAGCCCCTCTCCCAACCCCAGGCCAGGGCGGCTCGGCCCAGGTCCAGGGCCGTGCGGTCAGACAGGCCTGGGTTTGAAATCAGCTCTCTCTGTGTCTAACAAGCGACCTGAACTCACGAGGACCCTTCTTAGAGCCTCGTATCTTCAACCGTAAAACGGGTGTGACAACACTTACCTTGAGGGTCCTGTGGCCCACGGCGGGGCTGTCCACCCTGGGGCATCTGCGTTCGTCCGAGATGATGCCCTCCGTGTGGCTGACATGCCGCCCCCGCCCCCAAGGTCCCTTCCTGCTCTGAGTCCTCTTTACTCTTCCCTCCCACACCCCCGTGCCCACAGCTACCTCCCCTCCCAGGCAGGTGACTGAGAGGACCCACCAGTGGCTCTCCTCTGAGCCCCCCGCCCCAGGCTCACCCTGGCCACCTTCTCGGTCACCCACACCCTGTGGGGACACTAGGACCCCAGCCCCGGCGGGACGTGGACCCAGTTAGATGCTGCGAGACAGGAACTTACGCAGGGGTGACTCCGCGGTTTGGACCCTGCTTTCAGGTCTCGAGTGGGCGATGACCCTGCAGACCTGCTTCTCTCTGAGACCTCGGGGACGCTGCACCCTCTCTGCGCCTTGGCCGAGTCGCCCGGGGCCGGCGGTGGGGCCGCCTTCTCCGAGCTGAAGCTGCTCAGGAAGTCCAGGTATTGCAGCCTTCCCTTGGTGTCGACGGGCATCTCGTCCCAGAGCCTGTCAAACTGGCAAAGAAGCAGAGGTCACCTCCCAGGGTTAGTGGCAAACCCTCAGAAGTGGGGAAGAAGCCAGCGAAGAGGCGCTCTCCTCCGCAGGGGTCCAGGGCCCACGTCAAATGAAAAATTGAAAAAAGAAAAACACCCATCCGGCTGCGGCTTCCTGGGAAAGCAGACGTGGGAGGATTACCCATGGCTTCTGCAGGACACTTTTTAATTGAATTGGGCCCTTAGCGAGCATTTTAAGGCCGTTAAGTCTTGTGAGTAGTCACAGAGACTGAGCTGCAGGACAGAAGAATGTTTTAGGAGAAAATGCAAATCAAGCCACAGCCCACCTCGCTCCCGCTCCCGGGAGCCCAGCCAGGCTCCTTCCTGCTCCTCGAAGGCCCCCTGAGCCCTGCAAACAACGCACACGTGCTGCAGCCCTCAGCCACCGCAATTTTTCTCACCCTCAGGGCAAACAGTGTCTTCTCACAAGATGAAAAGGGAGGCATCTGGAGAACAGCAGAAGCTTATGGTTTTGTGTCGGTGCCGTCTGATGTCACGGGCTGGGTCAGGGCCACACGCGGCCCGGCAGGGATGTTGCGAAATGACTCAACGCCAAGTGAGCCACCCTTGATGACTCGGGGGCTGTTCAGGGGGCTGAGAAGATGGTAATTTACTTCTAATTTGCTTTTTCACAGCCCCCGAGGCCCAGTGCAGCTGCCTCTCCACCCCTGAGTCCATGGGAGGGATGTTCCTACCCTGTGCCTGAACTTGGTCAGAAACCGGCTTGGCTTGTGGGCTCCACTGGGGTTTTCCAGAAGCATATTAAAAGGGACCATGTCCGGCTCTACTTGAAATTCTGGAAATGAAGTACTGAGGGGTGAGGAAGAGAGGGAGAATATTCCAGGCCCTGAGAAGGGAAAACGGCTTAGTTTGGGACAACATTCTTGATGTGTTTTAGCTTTTTATTTCGAAATCATTATAGATTTGCAGGAAGTTGCAAGAATGGTACAGAGAGGTCCTCAGGGACCCTCCACACAACTTCCCTCCAAGGTTACATCTTACGTAACAACTTCATGTGTGTGTGTATAGTTCAGTGTCATTTATCACACCTGTAGTTTTATGTTGCTTTAATTTTGATCAATGAGGGAAAGCTACTCGGGGGAGTGGAAGTGAGGGTCCCTGAGAAAGTACCCACATGGGCTCAGACAGGCCACAGCATCATCACCAAGGGCAGTAACCCCCGCACCGGTCTCCTCCAGGGAAGTTTTCCAGAACCACTGGGCAGACCGGAGCCTCTTCTCTCCCTTCTGGCATCCTGATGAAACCACCCATGAGGTGACACCTAGCCTGGCTGAGAGACTCCCCGAAGGATCCTCTGAGATTCATCTTTAAATGCCAACCATCTTGCAAAGGTGCTAGCACACAGTAGGTGCTCAATACATGTTTTTTTTTTTTAACGGCTGAAGATCCATATCACATAAGACTGATCAGACGATGGGAAGACCCTTTAGAAATGAAGAGGGATTGGAGGCAAGGGCTAAACCGTGTTCTGATCACAGCTCTCAGGAAGGGCTTTAAGGAACAAAGATGTGGCTTAAAGGAGGGTGGGCTGCCGGTGGGCTCTCATGCTCTCGTATCTTAGCAAGACTTGGGAGGCAAGTGGGAGGAAGGTCATGTGATTAAGGACAGATACAAAGGACGGGCATGAATGCTTCAGGAGGCAGTGAAGAGCTGAAGCATGGAAATGAGGACGCCTGCAGGACGGCCAAGGACAACAAAAGGGGCTCGTTCTCAGGCAGGTGAGGCAGGCGCCCACCACCTTCCTAATGAAAGCCTGTGAGGCAAGCGAGGTCAAGGTAGGACCGCGCAAACCCTATTCTTATCCTATTTTAACTAAAGGGGCTTCAACGGGCAGAATACACATTGCTAGGACGGGCCTGGGAGGGTGGGGAAGTGGAGGCCCACGTGTGGCTCTTCAGCCCTGATGGGTTACAGCCCAGGACACTGATGCAGCCTGGAGATGCGGTACAGGATGGCGGCTGGTGTGGGCTGTGGGGACAGGAGGGGCATCAGAAGACTGGAAATGGGTACCACAGAAGTAGACTCTGGAAACTTATGGGCCTGTGAGCTGGACGTGAGACCCGGGTAAAATTCCTGTGGTTTGTGAAGGAACTGAAAGGCAAGTTCATTGCATGTCAGCAAGTTTCCGGGTCACGGGGCAGAATGCACGCCTGCTGAAAGGTCCCCTGGAAACGCAGAGTAGCAGACAACTACCTTCTAACTACTTAAAAATTCACCACTTCGGGTTCCGCTTCTGCTTGTGATGTGGAAAGTGGCAAGCGAACGCCACTCCCATTCTAACAAGAAAAAACCAAATACCTACAAACTCAGAACTTTTCCTGAGCCCATGAGACAGTTGAGGTTGCAGGAGCCAAGATGACTGAACTCCACGGAGCCCCGAGGCTCCAAGGAGAGCCCGACGCGCCAGCTCTCATGCCTGGTGGGGCTCAGGAGGAAGTGCGAGGGTGGGAAGAAATCAGCCGAGATGTCAGCAAATTCCTAAAGGCCAAGCTGGGCTGGCGCTCAGGCTAGAAGAGCTGGGAGTCACGGGCACAGGGAACGCTCACACTCACAAGCTCTCCTCTGCGGCCTTTGCCACTGCTCCCAAGAGGCCACGTGAAGCCACTGGTGGGGGATGGACGTGAAACACCGCCCGCTTCTCCAGACCCTCCTCTACTGGGAAGCAAAGCCATGGGCGGAGCCATAGCAAACCCACTCAAGCCCGGGGGCCCCGGGCAATCTTCTGCTGGAGGGATCTGACGCTGGGGAAGAGTAGCAACAACAAAATTCAAATGTAGCTCAATTACCCACCAGACTGATTTGACAACGCTCCCACACTCACAGCCTGACAGAGAAGAGGTGCACCAGTTTCCAGGCATAAATATCATTGATACCACCATCTCTACTATTCTTCTTCACACTATGTCTGGCATTCCATTTTTTAAAAATCTTGAGACATACAAACAAAAAATACCCGACCCATTGCCAAGAGATACAGCCATCAACAGACGAGAGTCAGAGATGACCCCACTGTGGGGATTGTCAGACAGGAACATTAAAACAACTGTGGCTAATACATTCATGGATCTAGTAGAAAAGGTACCCAACATGCATGAACAGATGGGGAGTTTCAGCAGAGAGGTGCAAACTATTTTTTTAAAATGCATTGTCCCTCTAAAGAAGATATACAGATGGCCAACAAACACATGAAAGGATGCTCAACATCACTAATCATTAGAGAAATGCAAATCAAAACTGCAATGAGGTATCACCTCACACTAGTTACAATGGCCATCATCAAAAAATCTACAAACAATAAATGCTGGAGAGGGTGTGGAGAAAAGGGAACCCTCTTGCACTGTTGGTGGGAATGTAAATGGATACAGCCACTATGGAGAACAGCATGGAGGTTCCTTAAAAAACTAAAAATAGAACTACCATACGACCCAGCAATCCCACTACTGGGCATATACCCTGAGAAAGCCATAATTCAAAAAGAGTCATGTACCACAGTGTTCATTGCAGCTCTATTTACAATAGCCAGGACATGGAAGCAACCTAAGCGTCCATCGACAGATGAGTGGATAAAGAAGATGTGGCACATATATACAATGGAATATTATTCAGCCATGAAAAGAAATGAAATGGAGTTATTTGTAGTGAGGTGGATGGACCTAGAGTCTGTCATACAGAGTGAAGTAAGTCAGAAGAGAAAAACAAATACCATATACTAACGCATATATATGGAATCTAAAAAAAAAAAAAAAAAAAGGTTCTCAGGAGCCTAGGGGCAGGAAAGGAATAAAGACATAGACGTAGAGAATGGACTTGAGGACACAGAGAAGGGGAAAGGTAAGCTGGGACGAAGTGAGAGAGTGGCATGGACTTATATATACTACCAAATGTAAAACCGATAGCTAGTGGGAAGCAGCTGCATAGCACAGGGAGATCAGGTCTGTGCTTTGTGACCACCTAGAGGGGTGGGATAGGGAGGGTGGGAGGGAGAAAGAAGAGGGAGGAGATACGGGGATATATGTATAGCTGATTCACTTTTTATAAAGCAGAAACTAACACACCATTGTAAAGCAATTAAACTCCAATGAAGATGTAAAAAATAAATAAATAAAATGCATTGTCCTTATTCAAACAAAACAGGGAAATTGGATTAAACAGAAATGGAGAAGAAACCCATGGCATTCGAGGCCTGGTATGATGCAGGTGGGGGGCGGTACTCTCTCAGGAACAGGGACAAGAGGCCCCCATGTGAGATGGGCAGTTAGAACCAAGCCATCACCCACTACCTGACGTAGAAACTGGAACTGGCCCGTGCTCCTAGTGTCCACGGTCACTGAGGACAAAAGCCTAGAGGCCAAGGCAGGAGGAGTCCAGTCCCTGGGACCAGGCCAAGACAACTGTAGGACCACCCGGCGGTGGCGGCCACGCCGAGGAGACCCACCTGGGCGAGCTGCGTGTGGAGCATTTGGGACTTATCCGAACAGCCCGGCTGGCTCCTCTCTCCTCACTCACTCCTACCTCACCCCTTGTCTCAGAGCAGCGTTCCGGCAAAAAGGAAGTGGCATGAGCGGCCTGGCCCCTGCCTTTCTTCCCACTGGGATCTGGGCCCCGCAGAAAGCATGTGATAATTAGCAGATGTCGCATCAACACCGAGAGATGCTGGAAGGCAACTGAGAAACCGCTTGAAAGGGTCAGGGAGAGAAAACTTGGACCTAGAATTCTATCCCCAGACAAACTATCTTTTGAGGACGAGGGTGAAATAGGGAAGCTCTCGGGCTTCCTCTCCCCTGCAAGAGCAAGTAAAGATGTACTTGAGCAAAAAAGAAAGTGAACAGGAAGGAGAGCAGGACAGAAGATGTGACTGTGGACAGTGGACCAGTGAGGCGCCCCACGCCCGCCCTCCCCTCCCCCCTGCCCCCCACAGCACCCCATCCACGGCTCCTTTGGCTTCCCCATCCTCTACTCCCCTTCTCACTCTTCCACCCACATCCATTAGTAAATTCTGCTGCTTCCAACTCTGAAACGCATTCATGACCCAACCTCCGCTGTTCCCAGCCATCCACCTGACCCAGGTCTTTAATCAGATGTTGCCTTCTCAGGGGCCTCCCCTGACCGCCCTACTCACAATACACCCTCCCAATTCCCTAGCACTACCCTCTTCCCTGCTTTTTTTTTTTGCCTCTGGAGCATTTGTCACCATCCAACATACACATGTTTTGTTCACTGTCTGCCAGCCCCTCAGGAAACACAGACCCCACGGGCAGGGTGTGTCTCTGGTGTCCACTGGCCGGCTGGGAGCATCGCCACCTAAGCAGCATGCCCACTGCGCCTGCTTCGAGGATGCTGCCTCTGCCTGCACTGCTCTCTCCCGTCTCCTCTCAGAGGCAACGCCCACATTCCAGCATTGTGTCCTCAGGGAAACAGCCCTGACCCCTCAGTCCAGGTCAGCCCCCAGCTCTGCTCTCCCAGCACGCTGCATGTCCCTTTGCAGCAGAGAGCGGTGTGGAGTTACAGAAATAATGTACCACAGGTGTTTAACCTCTTTCTACCCTCCCAGGATGCAGACTCAACAGGGGCAGGGAGCAGGCCCGCCTTGGTTCCCTCGGACCTAACATCACCACTCTGAGCTCAGAGGGCCCCCAATAAGTGAAGGAGTGGATGCATGCTGCCTTCGGGCACGCACTGTGCAGCCAAGGCAGGAAGCTCTGCGCCCAAGAACATGCAAGGGTGTCCCAAGGGCTCAGCCAGATGACGGAGAGCTCAAGGTGGGGGAGCGGGGAGGGCAAAGCGGGGCGTGGCCAGCTCCAGCAGGTAAAGGTGTGGTCAGAAAAGGCTTCACTTGGCTCGAAGTGAGTCTGGAAGAGGAGTCGGTGTGGCCAGATACAAGAGGGCGGGGGAAGGGGCAGGCAGGGCCTTCGCGGGCAAAGATGGGGAAGGCAGAACTGCAGCCTGGGCAGAGCGGAGGGCACCTGGATCTGCCTGGGGAGCACTGTCCCATTTCAGAGGGAAGGACATTGAAGCTCAGAGAGGTTGAATAATTCTCCAAGGTCACACAGCTGGACGAGTGCAGAAGCAGGGTCGAAACCCAAGTCTGCCCGCATTTTTCTCTCTTCCTGAAGCTGTCTGTTTTAGAAATATCACATCTGGAATGCTCAGAAATGTCTGCTGGTTCCTTCCCCTAATATAGCTGCACATTCAAAGTCCTCATGCGGTCGCTATGGACTGACCTAAATCGCCTCACCAGGACAGGCTCTCCCCGTGGGATCTCTATCTTAAGCCAGATCCAGGTGGAGCCAGTTCCACAGGCTTTTATAACACGCTTTATGCAGAGCCATGAAGACCTGTCAGTGTCTGACTGCATCTGCTCTGAAAGTCGCTCTCCTTTTCTGAAAGGTTAATTGTGCCAAAAGGTTTCCAAAGATGTGGCACTTCCCTACTTACGGAGCTCTGTAAGTCAAGAAAGCTGGCCCCTCAGATTCACGATGATTGGATTTTTTAGAGATAAGTCTTTATAATGTAGATAAACGAAGTCATGGAATCTGTACCTGAAAACTGTTTAACGTGGTCGGAACTGTCCCAGTATCTCGGGTGAACTCTTCCCCATGATGGCGTGAGGGGTCTAGACATGTCAAGAGTGCAAATTACTTCTGTGTCTTCCTGTGCCAGACACTGGGCCATCCAACCAAGAAGGTCACTGGCTAAGCAACTCATGCAAGAAGAAAGCATGTGGATCTCTGGGGCTTTTGCTTTCTGTTTACTAGCCTGTATCTAGAAGCATCCTTCCCAAATATAGCACAATTTCTGTTCATCATCACCCAACTTAAACCACGGTACTCATGCCAGACTTTGATGTTCTCAATGGTGCAGACTGTCTTTGAGATGTGTCCGTGTATTTTTAGAAAGCAGCATTCAAAAGTGAGCGCTTGATTTTTTTGCAGGGGGTGGGGGGTGGGGGGTGCTGTCCGTGACGGGAATGGTGAAGCTTTCTTAGTGGGCAATTAGAATCAAATTCTCTGTTATGAATGCCGGATATGCCGGCATGTCATTAATTTATACCTATAATTAGAGTAAACTTTTGCTCATTCAGATGGAATGAAAAATCTTTCTTTATTACTAAAAATCTTTATTACCAACCTTTATTAGTTGGCCCCATAGAATAATAAATGCAACTATGCTAGTTTTAAAGGCTTCTATCCGTTTGTAGTGACGGAGAGAAGCATTGATATTTGCAAACAGAGAGCTCACTTGGCTTGGAGGCTCTGAGGGACAGAATTGTTTGGAAATAGGGCATCGTTTTTGCTTAGCAGAAATGATCATAATGCCTAAAAAAGGTGATATTTTAGGAAAGTGAAATCTGATGTTCATAATACTGATATCTTTAACAAATTCATTCTTTAGGGCAGTAAGTTCAGAGGCCTAAGTAGGGATGGAGGGTGGACGTGATGATCAGCCCTCCCCGTGAATACTTCCAGTCCTTACCCTAAAACTCTGACAATGTGAGACTTGAGTTCGGAGTGACCCAACTTTGGAGGGGAAAGAATGACATTTCCACACGGGGAGCTGTAGAAAGCCCCCTGGGCTGGGCCTGAGCAGAGCCAGGAGGAAGAGGGGAGGCGGGGTTGCTTTTGTGAGTATTTTGGAGTTCCTTTCTCATCTGCATTATTCTCTGGGAATGGATGGGGCATCGATTCACCTGAGAACTGAAGAGGGATGGTAGCAGTGCATTTTCTGGGAAGAAGGGAAATCTGCTTCTGGGACTGGATCGGTGGTGCTCTGTTATCGGCTGTTCAGCCCCTGGACTGCTGGGATGGGGGTGGGAACGTGGACGCTGTCCACTCACTGGGACATGCTGAGCACCTGCTCTCTGCCAGGCTCCGTTTCAGTGCTGGGGGCACAGTGAGCACCAAGCAGCCAGGGCTCCGCTCCCCAGTGCGGACGTTCAGTGAGATTATCGGCTGAGGCCAGTGACCAAGTCAGGGCCCTGGGACGCCGTCCTGCTGGGAGGTGCTCTCGCCCTAGGAAAGCCACGAAGGGCCAAAGAGGCCAGGGCAGCAGGTTGCTAGAGCTTTGAGCTAAAAAGAGCCCAGCTCAGTCCTTGGGGAAGAGAGCACAGAGAAACTCTTGTGAGGGATCTGTGATGGGCAAGAGGCCCTCAGAAAGGGTGGCCTGTGTCCAGCCTGTGGACAGTGGAGAGGCCCGCTGGGGGTGGGCGTGTCACCAGCATGCTTGGGGCGGTAGCTCCAGAGCATCCAGAAACGCCGGCAGCAGAACCAGGGAGAGGCCGGGAGCCGCGAGGTGGTGGGAGCGTCAGAGCAGCCTACCGGCTCTACATCCGCCCTTAGCCCCGCACTCCCAGCTCAGATGTGGGGAGAAACTGGCCCCCTCTTAGGATCACTTAAGCCCAGGAATGATCTGGGGAAGGAGGAAGAAGAACAGTGGTAGCTGGAGCCGAGTTTAATTTGATTTTAAAAAAAAAAGTGATATTATTTGCACCCTGATTGAAATGGTGCGATTCATACCTGTTACATAAACAGAAAGCTCCGTGAGTCTCCAGTAAGATTTAAAACTAAATAACAACAACCCACCCCCCGCCCCCAAAAAACGTTCAAGTATTTAAAAAACTAGAGAACAGTCTTAAACTCTTTGCGCATCGCTTAGGAGGCGAAACGAAATGCGCTTCTTACTTGCTCATCCGTCAGGACTTGGACGTGGCGAGTACAAATGGACCGGAACTCGTCCCTGGAGACGGTGTTGGTCTGCATGGTGTCGAAGTTCTCAAACTCCTGGGCGATCGTGTTGTAGTGGAAGGTCACAGCTTTGTAGAGCCGGGCCAGGACCTCTTGGTGTGCCATTTCCTTGGGAGATATGGGCGGCGGGCCTTTGGGCATCTTCTCAGCCCACTCAGCAGCAGCCTGGGCAAAACAGAATGGAAAATCGATCCATTTAATAAATAAAGAATCACCTTGGCTCTGCGTGCCTCAGCCAGGGCAGGTCCCGGGAGGTCCAGCTTAGTGAGGAAGATGAAGAGGCAGGAGACAGTGTGACCCAGAGGCCCGACTGCAGGGGCAGCTTTGGCTGAAGGGGAAGCCTGGGCTGACCTGCCACGGAGGAGGAGCAGAGCATGTCGGCCCCCGTGGGGCAGGGCAAGGGGCCGGGCCAGGCCTGGGGAGGGCGACCTCTTCCCCTCATCCCTTCACTCGTCCAGCCTGTCCTCTGGTTTGTATAACAAGCACACGGTGAGTGTCTGCTCTGAGCGGTAAGGGAACCAACAGGGATGTGGATCCAGACTGCTTTCATTTTCCGAACCTCAGTTGGATTAATTTACACGGCCAGCAGTTAGAATGCGAAAGGCGGTTTTGGATGGCTGCTACCGCCTGTGCTGCTGTCAGCTAAGTGTCCCTTTGGGTCTGAAACTTTGAGACCCGCAGGGATTTGATCCTGATGAGCGCAGGTTCCTGCAGTTGGAGGCTGTGGGGACAACAGAGCCGCCCACTGGCCTGGAGCCCGTTCAGCACCCCTCATAGGGCAAGGACAGCTGGGTGTTGGGAGGTGCTTTCAGGGCCTGCGGGCGCTGTCCAGGGTGCTGAGAATCCCCGAGGAGGGACAGGCCCTGTCCGCACCCCAGGACAGCTTTCTGGGGGGAGGAGTGAGCCACG
This sequence comes from Phocoena sinus, assembly GCF_008692025.1. Lineage (NCBI taxonomy): Eukaryota > Metazoa > Chordata > Mammalia > Artiodactyla > Phocoenidae > Phocoena > Phocoena sinus. The sequence goes on along the minus strand of NC_045772.1, from coordinate 5,804,905 downwards.
AGGAAAGAGGAGCAGAGGAAGAATCTCTTTACTGGATGTTTAGGCTGACGTGCCGGCAAAGGGCTCGTGGCCAGGTGAGCTGGAGGGGCCTTCAGCCCACGTTCAGCATCTCAGTGTGCCTCGGCTGACGATCCGTGTGGCGGACAGACCACAGGAAGAGCAGGGAAGTTCCTTAGTGACCATCGGCAGCCCTGGAAATGACAAGGGCCTCTGTCTATCCTGGGCACTAAGGAGACTGCAGCTGGAAGGGCAAAGCCGGGGTCGGGGGCGGCTGAGTCCCCAGCCTCCTGCGAGAGCAGTGAACAGGGCCAGGGCTGCAGGCCTGATGTGCTTCTACTTGCTGCAATTAGGAAAAGGCCCCGAAGCTACACCTGTGGTCACTGCATCAGCAGGTCGGCTCCTGGAGTGTGAGGACGGGACGGAGACCCGGGGTGGGAGGGGAGACCGGGCTCCGTGAGAACCCAGGGGTGACGGAGGCATGCATGCTGCCCCCGTACCAGAGTGGATTCTCAGATACACTGGGTTTCTCCACATCAAAACCCTTCATGACTGTTAGCTAGGATAACAGCTCTTTCAAAGCACCAGCACTTTAGCAGATGATCAATCTAATCCCCCCCCAGCCTGTACTAAACCCTGGTCATGGTTCATGTTCAGCAATTCCGTAGCAATATAGGTACTACATGCTACTCTCCTTCAGGACAGAGTATGGTGTTACTTTATGAAATTGTGTTAAACACAGGATGCTGCTGTGAATATCCCCCAAAACGTGAACATACACACACTCAGACCACGGCCCACCACATCCTTGACCACCCAAAGGTTAACAGAGGCTTTTAAATATGTCCATTTGGAGCCACCTGTAAAGCGAATGAACACCTTTCTTTTTTCATTCTAGAAAAAAAGTGGTATTACGGATGCATCTTACACTTGTTCAAACAGTTGAAAACGCACCCCCTGTATCTAGGTAGGAGGGCCTTTCCCTAAACACTGCAAGGGGTGTTGGTGCTCAGAGACCTTTTCTGGATGGAGACTCAGGCTCGAAGTCCATCCTTACACTTGTCACACCTTTGGGGCCTGAGGAGGACGCACCCCAGGTGAACATAACTGGAAGAAGCACAGGTGGTCGTGTCCCGCAGGGGAAGGCGGGTCCCCGGTCTGAGGCCAGACTCTGCCTCTAACCGGCTGTGTGACCCCGCAAGCCACTTAACCATGCTTCCCTCAGTTTCCTTATCTTTCCAGGAGGAATCAAGGCTCCCCTGAGACGGTGTGTGTGACTGCTCTTTGAAAGCGTTAACACACAAAACGAATAGGAAACACTACTATTTTAACAACAGATATGGAAGAATTCTAACAAAGTAGGATGGGCAAACTTAAGTTAATATGCTTTAAACTCTGGAGGAAATTGAATCATTTTCGAGCAAAATATAGATTACTAAATTTAACTTAAGTAATAGGAAAGCCTGAATAGACAGGTAACCACCAAAGAAATTTAAAAAGCTGTTAAAAGATCTACCATCTATCAGTAAAAAGGTGTCAAGCCTAGATAATTTTTACATTAGTCAAATTATTCCAGATATATATAGTATTCCAGTTCATTTTATGTTACCCTAATACAAAAATGTGCTAAAGAAAACACTTGGAAAGAAAAATATAAGCCAAGCCAGTTTACGGATATAAATGCAAACACATCAAAAAAAGAAAACTTTAGGAATATTTAGTGCCATATTTTAAAAGGGCCTACCAAGATCAATTAGGGTTTATTCCAAGAATAAGAATCCTACAAGAATTAGCAAAACTTCAATTCCTTATATTAGCAAAGGCCACGTATCAACAGATGGCAAAAAGGCATTTAACAAAATTCGGCAGCCGTACCTGACTAAATGGTATAGAATGGAACAGAACATATAAACTACATGGAAATAAAATGAACATCCTGAACACGAGAATATTAACAGACACTATCTGCAAATATGTTACATGGATGAAAGCATTTCCAGTAAAGTCAGAAACAAGACAGGCATGCTCACTGTCAGTTCTGCTAGTCACATTTTTAGAGGTTCCAGCTTTTGAAATAAGACAAGATGAAATAAACAGCATAAATGTTGAAAAACAAGATTTATCATTATTCGGGATATGATTTTACAACTAGAAAATCTCAAGACAATGAGGAAAGTGGCTGGATTCAAGTAAAAAATACCAAAAAAACACAATACCTTTTTTTTAAACAGTAAATATAACTAGTTAGAAATTGCATCGTGAAAAATAATCCACATTCACATTAATGACAAAGCTACTGAATACCCTGGGATAGATTACATCGGAAAGGCGTAAGACCTATACAAAGAAAGCCATACGCATTCTACCGAAGGTTATTAAAGCAAGACTGGAATGAAAAGAGACACATACTATGTTCCTGGATGTGAAGACTCTACTTCCAAAGGTAAAACCTTTCTCAAATTATAAATCAATAAAACTCTAGTAAAAATCTCAATGGCTTGGGACTGACATATACACACTAATATACATAAAATGGATAACTAACGAGAACCTGCTGTATAAAAAAATAAATAAAATTTAAAAATTAAAAAAAAAAAAGAAGAAATATCTCAGTGGATATTTGGGGGACTCATTAGACATAGATATTAAAGTTGGTAAAGAAAAAGAAATATGTGAGATTTGCCATGAAATTTTTGGAAACGGCTAGCAATGATGTTTTTGAGCCACCAGATATAAAAACACCATAAACTTGATATAATCAGAATAATAGAATCAGAAGAGCTAGGCCCAGAATATACAAATAAATCAGTGGACACGGCTGGCTGACTCCAAGATAACCTTGCGGGAGAGAGGCCCTCCCAAGCAAAACAGAACATCCGAGTTTCATAAAGGAAAATTCTTTCTTCTTTCTTGAGTCATCTGCTTCAGAACATAGTCCTTCTGAGGTCCCCACCTCAGCAAATGGAAATTGTCCCAGTGGCTCAGAATAGAGTCCTCTCTGACAGATCTTTCTATCACTCATACCCAAACCACCCGCAAATCCCAGTGGCTCTGCTCCCAGTGCATACCTGGAAGCTGACCGCTCTACCCTCACCCCCTGGTCCAGGCTGCCATCATCTTGCACGGATTATTGCATCAGCCTCCGTTTCCACCCTCAGTCTTTTAAAGTACACACACACGTGTCAGCACTTGTTCTCTGGATGGAGGGGTAAGGGAGGGCAGAGCCATAATCAAAAAGCCATAGTCATTTTCCCCTGAGGACGATCACTTTAAAGTGCAAATCAGGTCAAGCACAGCTCTCAAACGGCTTCCCATGTTGCTCAGAGTAACAGGCAGGGTGTCACAATGGCTTGCCCATGACTCCCTCTGACCTCACTCTGTGAGAGCCTCCTGCTGTGCTTCATTCACAGCAACCTCCTTCCTGCCTCAGGGCCTTTGCACTTGCTGTTCTTGCCCTTCTCTCAGGGTTTTTATCACATTCCCGAGCCGAACTCCAGATTCTCTCTCGCATTCGCTGCTCATTTCCATCCCACGTATGACTCTCTGAGCCAACTCATATTTACCCTAATTGTCTTTCTCATCCCAACAGGAAATAAACTTCAAGGCAAGTCTAGTCTTTTGTGCACTGCTGAATTCTTGAGTGCTTAGAAGAACCTGGCACACAGCGAGACCTTGCTATTTGTTCAAAGAAAGAGTGGATAAACAGTGTCTCCACACAGCCAATCAAATGAATGATTGCTCTGGGCAACCACCCTGGGTCTTCTGTTAAAAAACTCTGACCTGGGGGCTTCCCTGGTGGCGCAGTGGTTAAGAGTCCGCCTGCCGATGCAGGGGACACGGGTTCGTGTCCCGGTCCGGGAAGATCTTACATGCCGCAGAGCGGCTGGGCCCGTGAGCCATGGCCGCTGAGCCTGCGCATCCGGAGCCCGTGCTCCACAACGGGAGAGGCCACAACAGTGAGAGGCCCGCGTACCACAAAACAAACAAACAAACAAACAAACAAAAAACCTCTGACCTGGTCATGCTGCAAAAAAAAATGGAAAAGAAAATAAGATTCCACTTTTTTCTTCTAAGAAATGCAAATTTCTTGATTGACAATATCAGTGCTGGAAAAGGGGGAATAAGGTATCTGGAGTGCTTATCCTTTGATTTGGTACCTACCCTTTGAAGACTTTCCTTGAGGAAATAAACATGGAATTATCATTACAGTATTATTTACGGAATTCACAAAATTAAAAAAAAATTAGCAACACTTTAGATGTCTAAAGTAGGAGAATGGTTAAATAAAACACGATATTTCTAGAAGATGGATAACAGTGCAGCTATTTAGAATGTTTCAAGAAATAGTTTAACAATATGGTCAAATGTCTGCAGTGCACTAAGCGGAAAGGGGCCACAAAAGGGTCCAAATGATCACACGAGCACACACACACACGCACACACGTGTATATATACACACCCCAGTACTAACGCTTGTTCTCTGCATGAGGAATAAGCGAGGGCAGAGCCAGGCAGAAGACTGGGTGGGGCTCCCAAGCCGGGAGTCTTGCCTGCCCCACGGGTCGCGGTCCTGAGGCTGCGGGGCCGGGGCCGGGGCCGGGATAGCCTGCTTGCGAGCGACGTGGAGGAACGGCTGGTCGGGGAGCCCTGCTCGGTGTGACTGCCCTGGATGTGAATCTGCCCGCTCTCCACCTGTGCAGGAATCAGAGTGACACCCGGGTCACGCTGAATCCCAGAGCCCTGGGGGGAGGGCGAGCATCTCTGCCGGGCGTGTGACACACGCACACGCGATGCACTTACAGAGGATGAACACTCAACGCACGCCCGAGATGACTGTATTGAGCCATCCACAGACACCCCTGGAATGTCTGCTGTGTGCCAGGCTCCTCGTTAGATGCTGGGGAGACAGAGGTAACAATCCTTAAGTAGTCTTGCCTGTGTAGGGTCTGGGGGGGAAGAGAGATGAGGGCCAGTCTCACGGGTGAGCAGAGATTATAACGGGTCGTGTGCTCTTGACACAACTGATGGAAACAGCCTCCAGAGGAGGAAACCACTGAGCCAGGAGGTGAAGGAGGTACAGGTGCAAATCCTTGAAAACTGGCACCCGGGGTGCTATTATCCTTACTCGACAAGCTGGCGGGAAGTTCAGGAGAGCAGCGCCGGCTTCCTGCACCACCAGCGCTTTTCTCAACATCCCCAAAGCCACAGCCAGAGGCCAGGCTGTGGACTCGGAGAGGGAGGGGACTATGTTTGTCACAAAGGTGGTTTCGCTGCCAGTTAGAGAGATTCTTTTGCTGCTTGCAAAGATAATTATTGCATGTTCACTGTAGAAAACTACAAACAGGGCACAAATTGAAAACAAAGATCACTAATTACCCCGCCCCCAGCAGCACCACTGCCATCGCCTTTGTGCACAAGGGACCAGCCCTTGACCAGAAGGTCCGCAGGCCCCAGGGGACGCAGCCGCGCTGCTCCCCACCCCGTGCCACCCGGAGAAGCCTCTGGCCTCTGGAGGGTAGGGCCTCCTGGCTCTCCCATCAAGGGCATTTGGGCTCGAGGCTGTTAGGCGCCCACATTCTGGTTCCCATCCTGCTCTTTGCAAAGCCGCTCAGCCACCACCGCCAGCCTAGCTCTGAGTGACTGGAGACGCCAGGGAAGAACAGATGGCTCCTGGTCTGGCGCTTTTGTGTCCCCGGCACTTCTCACGTGATCGTTATATCTGAATGGGGAAAAATAGTGCTTTTTCTATAACTAGAAGAAATGTTTCTCCTAATCAGAAAAGACACCACTATCTTCAGATGCAAATGTCACTTTCCAAAACTAACTACGCTTTACATAAAAGGTCCCCTCAGGATAGGAATCACAGCTGCAAGACGGAGAGGCGCCCACTTCCGTCCCCACTATTCTTTGGAGCAGGAGACGCTGGGCCTGCGTCCTCAGCGCTCCTCCCCGCAGCCCCCCATCTGACAACTGCGCACATCAGTGACTTTTCAAATGAAAAAAAAAAAAAAGTAGACTCTTATGCACTATGGGTCTGACCCAGTTAGAGAATGATTTACATGTTTTGAAGGTATCTTCTCTCATTTATTCAAGGGTATTCATGGAACCTTGTTTTACTAAACAATTGTCCCTCTTGATGTCGCAGAGAAGTACGGGCCGCCTGTCCCAAAAGGAAGATTCCTGGTCCCCTTTGTGACGACACGACAGTGTTGGTGAAATACATAAAAGAAATAATGTCCCAACATATGGAGCACACAGTCATCAAAGAGCTGACTAATAACACCTCAATTTTATGGAGTTTTTCTCAGGCTCAAACGTAGCCACGTATGTCATTTAGTAAAAAGCAAGCTTTACAGTGTAATCCTGGGGTTCTGAATCCTGCCATTGCTTGGACTCACCCAAGAGGCCGCCCCAACCGGTGGGGGGTCAGAGGGAGGAAGCCCGCGTGGGAGGGGCCTGGGGAAAGGTCTGTGCAGAACTCACCCTGAGCCCACCCCTTCTGCCCCAGCTCAGGGCTCCTCGCGCCCCACAGCCCAGTGTCTCTGAGGCCGCCTTCCGCCCAGACTGGGCTGTCTCCCAGTGCGCACAGTGCCGGCTGATGAACTGGGGGAGCCCTGCAGGCACAGAGCTGGGACCCCCAGCCTGTGTCCCGTCCTCCTGGTGGCTCAGGCCAGATCCACCACCATTCCGCGCCTGACACCAAACGTGAAGAAGGGGCAGACCCACCCGGCCTCGAGAGCACAGCCAGGGAGCAGCAACCCAAGTTCCGCCCGACTGGGACCCAGCAGAAGTCGACCAGGGGCCAGACTGGTCAAGTGGAGGGGCCGGGCCTGGAGGGCGAGGACAGCTCGCTGTCAGCTGAGGGCTTTGGGGCTGCTCAGGGCTGAATGGAACTCAGTTCTGCTCTTTCTTGTGACCTCAGGCAAGACGCACTCCCCTCTGCCTCACTTTCCTCACGAGAATAAAACCCGAACCGTCTCAAAGGTCAGGCCTGGGATCTCAACAGAAAACCCTCACAGTGCTTCACCCAATGCTTCGCCCAGTGCCCGGCAAACATGGGCGGCCGTTCTTGCTGTTCCTGCTGGTTGTTTTAATAGACATCTTTGCCTGAGTCAAGAGGTCGGGCAGAGCTGGGCTGAGTCCTGGTTCCTGGCCCACGCCGGCCCTATGGTGGGTCATCAGAGGGCAGAGGCACGTGGTGCCTGTTGTTGCCTGCAGGTCAAGCCAGCCTGCTGGGGAGGGAAGCCAGGTCTGAGACGTGGTCACGCACCTCGAGGAGGGCCCTCCACAGGACCCGGGCTCCTGACCAGCTGCTTCGGGCCCTGCAGGCGGAGCCGGGGCTCAGATTCAGGACAGCTAGGCTAGAGCCCTGCCATCTTCTGGCTGGATCTCAAACAGTCACCTCACTTCCCTGGGCCAAGGTTCTCAGTCTGTAAGGTCTTGACAGCCACACCAGTCAGAGGGAGCTGCCCGCAAGAATCATCCCAGGAGACAGGGGACAAACAGGGAGCACCCTGTCTTCTCAGGAAGGCACTGCACTGACCTGTCCCCCATAAAGACGAATTAACCCCATCTCTGCTGCAGGGAACTCATATTTGAAAGGGGTTGGGGGATTCCCCAAGTAAGAAACTTGTGACCCCAACCCAAAGCTGAGAGAGTGAGCCCAGGGCAAGAACAAGCCAGAGAGGGCAGGGCGCCCCAGGGGGTTCACTGACCCTGGAATTCTGTTAGCTCGTATTCAGTTTTATTGTACTCTTGTTTCAACAGCTCTGTTACGGGAATGATTCCATAACAGAGCCTTCTAGTGTCCTGTCAATAAGTTACGTCCAGCCACGTTCTTGGCTGACTTATAAAATCAATTTTCCATGAGATCGTACCCTAAGCAACTTCTCTAGGTAACCTGGCGGAGAGAACGTGGTAGGGAAGGGGTGGAGGGGTGGGCTGAGCTGCCAGATGATCTGGTAGGGCTGGAGACAGAGACACGCCGTGTATCCGTTTGCTGGTGGCATGCTGCATTCAAGGCCCATTTCCTCAACTCCCCTGTCTCCACATCCTTTGCCATGGGACTCCGGGGTTCCTCCCACTGAAGAGCTGAGAATATTTCCCTATCCTGTGGCTTTGGATTCAGCCATATGACTGCTTTGGCCAAGGGAACGTTAGCAGGTACAACGTGACCAAAGAATTAAAAAGTGCTCGTGTGATCTGCAAGCCTTCCTGTGTCTGTCGTGCTGCCTTGAGAGGAGCCCACGTGACTTCACTCTGGTCCAAGGAGCAGAGATATCCCAGTCAGGCCACCAGAGCCGAGCCAGCCCAGATCAGCCAGCCCACAAGCAAAAGCCGAACGAATGCTCACAGTCCTGGAGGTTCCGTGGCTGTTTGTTACACGGTGATAGCTGACCACTTCAGTTCTGAATTTCTAGTTAGTGAGAAATAAAAGGTACTGAGCTCAGAGTACAGAGATGAGAAGGTGGCTTTTTGGCTGTCAGTGTTCCTTGACGATGGGCACTTTGCAAAGGGACTTTGTGATACTCCTCCTGTGGGTGTCCAAGGTGGCAGTCACCTGGCTGGGACAACGTGGTTTAGCAAGGTCCATTCCAGCTGTCAGATTAGAAACATGTTAGTATATCAGTCTAACTATTATGAAGGTTATAATTAGCTAATCAGACTGCATGATTCTTCTACTAAGTTTTGTTCTGAATACTTAGGGATTCAATTATACAGTTTTTCCCATGATTCCTTACAGGAGGAAAAAAAAAACAATCCCAAAACTTCATACAGAATAAGAATACAGCAGGTAGCAAAAACTCCTAATTAGAAATACTCGGTAATGAATTCCTCTACTTCCTTTTAAAGAACAGTATAATTACTTCTAAGAATTGAAAAATTGCTTCATTTGATCAAATATTTTGATTAGCAAAGAAATTAATTGCACTGTATCTTCATTTGTATTTACAGTGAATTAATGAATGCTAAAAATAACAACAGCAGCAAAACTGCCTGTCAAACAAAAAGATAAAACATTAAAAAAAATCCAGTTGAGAATAAAGTGAAAGCTCTGTGTGCAGACGTGCTGCTACAGACGCCTCCCGCCGGATCAAGGAACCAACTTTTGCGACTCCCAGAGCCCAGCACGCACGAGGCCAAGGGTAGACGCTCGTCTGTCGGGAGGTCTGGAGGTCTTAGTGATCGATGAATTGGCCTCAGCAATCCAGTATGCTGTTTGCAGATTCAAAAGGGTGACACCAGAACTGCAGGCAAAACCCAAGTTTCCCGGTGGCGTGACCGCTGCCCACACTGGGATCTCTGACCACGGAGGGATTCTTTCTAGGCAATGCATGAAGGCAAATCTGGAGATTCCAGGTTCCTTTTCCTTTGGAAAGGCTACAATCAGGTCAAGCTTCAAGTCAACGGAACCAAGGCTAACTGAGACTCAGTCCTGGTGGCCGTCCTCCATGCCAGGCTCCATGCCAGGCAAGGGGAATAGAGCAGTGAACGGCAGAGACAAACCCCTGCCTTGGAGAAGCTGATGCTTTGAGATGCCCATGGAGGCAAGCACGGGGGAGACCCACCCCAACAGCCCTGCCCCTTGGCCTCCCTCGCAGATCCTCTGCCCCCGGCCTCTCAGCCCACCTGACCCATGCTCTAGCCGTGCCCAAATTACACGTTTCCCATCTTGGGTCTCTGCACATCCTGATCCTTATGCCCGGGAAGCCTGGTCTCCCAGTGTCCAGACACGGTATAAGCTCATCGGAGAGCTGACTATGCCATCTCTGCCCCTGACCATGCAGACTTAGGTCCTCCCCCTTCGGCTCTCCGAGCTGACTCCCACCATACAGCTCGACATTCACAAAGGATCCATCCGACACCTCTGCACACACCCAGTGCACAAATCCTTTGGCAGCACGAAATTGCCACAAAATGCTGAGAAGTAGAGGAAACGTTTAAGCTACGCCTTCAACCCTTTAATGATTCAAGAAACTCATGGCTGAATTCATGTATGAAACTATGAGACGAATTCTTCCACGCAAATAAATTACACACCGTATAATCACATCATTACTAAATATTATACAATAACCACGCACTCACTGAAGTAGGATAGAATAAAAAATAATAATGCAAACATTTGGTGTTTGCTATGCTCGGTACCATGCAAAGCTCTTTCTGCATTAACTCGCTTCATCCAAACACCAATCCTGTGGGGTGGACACTCGAGACAGCTCCCACTGACAGGAGGAAGCTGAGAGCAGGGGCCTGGCTCTGGTCTGAATTCTAATCCCAGCTCTGGCACTTCTAGCTGTGTGACTGGGAACGGATGCTGTAACCTCTCTGTTCCTCCGTCTCCTGATCCTTAAAAGGGATCTTAGGGGGGTTAGCTGAGTTAATTTAGGTAAAGCGCCTGGCTCACAGCACGTGCCCAGTGTGTATTAGCCACCGTTCGGATGTTGGTGTCTGACTGTGGGTGACAAGAAGATGACGGTAACTGGCCGGGCAAAATCACTAGGTAGGCCAGGGTCTGGCACACACTGTCACACGTGTGCTGAACGTGGGAAGGTAAGATTCTCCCAGTCAAATGGGGCAGCTAAAGCCAGAACGTGAGAGCTCACCTCCAAGCGAGACATGTAGGTGTGTGGTAACAATTAAGAAACTGGCGCTGTCTGTAGCCTGGATTTGCTCTGCGAGGCTTGTTTGGAACAATGACTTCTCGGATTGACTCCTGGCTTCCTGATATGGTCCTGACCTTGTAGAATCAACGGTACAGCTCAACTCTGAGGTTTAATTGATCCAAACGTTGGCAATTGAATTAGACCGCAAGTCAGACTGCCATGGCCCTGGAGGGGGTCTGCGGGGATGGGCTGTGCCACAGTCCGCTTATTTTGAACACGTAGAGAGCCTATACATGAATACCCTATACATGAATACCCTCATGTATTCCCACTGAGGGTAGGAATCAAGAGAGATCGTCAGCCCAGATTCGAGCGGAGTGCTGGCGAAAGCGCTTGGAGAACGCGAGTGAGTGACAAATACAAGGTGCGACGCCAGAGGAGCTGCACAGCGTTCCCTAGAGACGGGCTGAGGGCCCGGCCCTGCTGGCGCTGCACAGCGCTCCCTAGAGACGGGCTGAGGGCCTGGCCCTGCTGGCGCTGCACAGCGTTCCCTAGAGACGGGCCGAGGGCCCGGCCCTGCTGGCGCTGTACAGCGCTCCCTAGAGACGGGCTGAGGGCCTGGCCCTGCTGGCGCTGCACAGGGGTCAGGTGGAAGCAAGCCTGGCACAGCCCCCTTCGCTTTTCTGCAAGAGGCGTTGAAACCAGGTGGCCGAGCCCTGTCCTAATGCTGGCAGGGGCCCATCTGGCAGCTGCTAGAGAGGTAGGTGCCCAGTCCCTCGACTGTCCACACCCCTGGAAGCTGGGGAAGGCAGGGGGACTTCTACTCCTTCTGACTGGAGGCTCCAGATCAAGAAGGGGCCCAGGATGCATGGGTGCTTCGACACACTCAGATTTGGGAGAAGTGTGTTCACCTTACGAGAATCATGCTGGCTGTGGTCAGGTAACTTGAGCAGGTTGGCCCCTAACTGCTCCTCTGGTGTGATGATGTCATTTTCACACAAGGCGGTGGTCGACAATATGCCTCTTCCTTTAGCTCGGGCACGGCGGGCCCAACAGCCCCTCACCCTGTACTGTCACCGAGGCCACCGCAAGTGTCCAAGCGGCCTGTGTTATCCCTCCCACCCTGCCATATACTCAACCGTCTCCAGGACAGCAGGTAGTAATTATCCCATTGGCAAGTGGAAAGTGAGTGAAATTTAGGGGAAACATTCAAAACTCACCGAAATTGTATCAAGAGGACTTAGCCTTTCTCGCCATCAGAGGCAAGAGTAAATAACAGGAATGACATTTCTTAATAATTTCCTTAATTTATTTCCAATAACCTTCGAGCCTTTTCCTGAAAAGGAAACGTCCCCATTCTTTATAATATTCATTAAAAATACATGGACACCATTATGTTTACAATAAAAAGAAAGATAAATCAAAGTAACAGTGTTGGCAACTAATATAAATGTGATGTTCATGAAAGATCACAAACATTCTGATGTGCTTTACGGTCTCTTGTTCAATTGAAAACTACAATCTTAAATTCTCTCTTGGAAAAAAATCATCTTCAAGTTACTCAACATCTCACTGGATGACTTTAAAGACAATATATTATAAACACAAGGTAAGGACAGATCTCATTGGCTCTCTGTTAGCTAGAATGTGACAAAATAATTACTCTGCACTGAACGAGGATGCGTTTTGTTCAAAAAAATTCCATTATTTCCATGATAATAAAGTAGAAAGATTTTATATGGGTTTCTACCGTGTCTTTTAAAAATTCTATTTCTGCTCTGAGCATTATTTTATATTCACGGAAGACACTGAAATTGCACTTTAAGACTTAAAAGAAATGTTAAGCAGGAATGATTTCTAAAAACAAGTAGTGATACTCTATACAGTTTGCACATGGCACTTTGAATGTAAAATGTTTTTCCCAGAAGTGAAAAAGAGGTATTTGCTGAGGGCAGACATTCAGATAATGTTTTCACCTCGTTTGTGAGAATCTTACGAAAAAGGTGTTACTGCTGACGTCCAGAGGTTGTCTTGTTTTTTCTTTTTTACTCTTCAACCAAGGCTCTGGTAGCATTTCAGTTTTAATACCTCGTTCCTCTTCTTTTGTGCCACCTGAGCTAGTGTTTCTTGTCCTGACTCAGGTGTGATGCTCCCGGTGGCACCAGGCACGCCCTTTGCTCCTGTCTGCAAAGCCTGACGGAGTCTCGTCGTCCACAGGTCCCCGGGCTCCAGGCCGAGCTCGGTGTCCCAAGAGTGATGTGCGGCCCACGTGCTGAGCCGATGGTGCGCGGTTGATCTGCGCCAGCCTGTGACCCCCACTTGGAGAAACGCTTCAGTGGGGCAGCGGAAAGAGCAAGCAGCCAAAAAGCCAGGGCCGAGCCACACGCCAGGGCCGAGCCGCACGCCAGGGCCGAGCCGCACGCCAGGGCCGAGCCGCACGCCAGGGCCGAGCCGCACGCCAGGGCCGAGCCGCATGCCAGGATCTGAAAGTAACGCGGCACCTGTTCTGAAAGCAGCTGAGATGCTTTTCCCCTGCTGTGTGTGATGGACACACGAGACACAGATCAATACGAGTTTTGGGGGGCAGATTTAGCGGTGCACCCCGACTGAGAACCGGATCGTGAGCAGGGGTAAAATCGTCATCTTTACTCTCTGTGTGCTTTCCATCTCCTCAAGGCCTTACAAGACTCCTTAGCTACCTTTCCAGCTGTCCCTTTTCCAAGAACGGATTCGGTTTGGCTGGGGATTATTCACAGCGAACTTCCTTTGCGAGAAGAGGTCCCGACTGCCTTAATTACATTTTGGTAATCTCCTTTTAATTACTTGCCGCCCATGCATCCCCTAGAGGAAGGGATGGCTGCTGTATTTAATGAGCTCGAGGAGGATGCATTAACTCTTCCTATTGTTTGTTACTTCTTTTCCTTCTATGAAGAACATCAGCTCAGGACTAAACTTCCGAAACCATCACTATGTACACGGTCACGGCTCTCACACAGCCATCTCAGCCCCCCTTGAGGAAGCTGACCCAGGTCCCTGCTCAGAAGTCTTAAGGAGTCTCCTGCCACTCAGAGAAAGGGACCTGAACTCCGGAGCGAGGGACGCAGGGCCCCGGTGGTCGGCCCCTGCTGCCCTCCTCCCTCTTCAGAAAAACGGGGCAAAAGAAACCCCCAATGCACCCTGAACAGTGTGGTTGCCCCACACTGAACCTTCACACCCCACATCCTTTCAGGCTGGAAGTCCCAACCTCAACTTGTCCTTCCGGTAAAGGCACCTCTGCTCAAGCACTGGTTTCTCAGCAGGACTTCCCACCCCCAGGCCCGTGTGGGGCTGATGCCACCTAGTCCCAAGCACCCACTGCACATGGACAGCGAAAGCAGGGGGTTAGGGCAAACAGTGGGCCAGTCTGTGCCACCTCTGAGTCCCCACTGCCCCGCCAGCCTCCATGTCCCCTCCTGTCTCGAAACACATCTCCCACCATCATTCACGTTGCAATTAATCCTAGAACCTCCTCGCAAGGACGTTCAGCAAAGCGCTTCCAGAGGCAAAGGGGACTCTGCGAAGAAATCAGGTAGGACGAATGTCAGGGGAAGCGCGTGGCAAAGTTGGAAGCTTTGGAGACGTTCGCCCCTGGTTCCGGGAACTCAAGGGTCGACAGAGGTGCTCAGAGTGACCGTGGGTGAGGATGAGCCGCGTCCTCTGCCTGCAGGCTACGTGACCTCTGGACACAGCCCGTCGAGATTCAGCATGGCCAGTGGAGTCTTCCAGTGGGAGCCGCTGGAAGGGTTTGGGCACGTACTTATAGGTGCCCAGCAAGGACACTCTACAGTAATTAGAACTCGGAACACTGGAAGTCGCTTCAAGACCAACGACGGGGCATCGGCGAAGCCAGTGAAGCCGATTGCTGACCCAGGACACCTGTCTTCCCGCTCCCTTCCCCATTCAAAGGCCCAAAGCCTGGGCCACTCCTGACTCATTCTCTTACCTTCCCCTTTCCAAATGTCTCCAGAAGCAGCCACGCCAGCAGCATCCCTCCCCAGGGTGCGCCCGCCTCCCTACTGGCTCTGGGCGCCCCTGGGCGCCCTCCCCGAGCCTTCCCCACCCGGTGTCCACCGTGACTTCTCTAAAATGTTAGTTGGTCACGGTCATGACGCTCCTCTCCCCACACCTTCCCTGGGTCTCCATGTTATTCAGAGTCGAAGTGAGCTACAGGGCCGCCCCCCTCATCCGTCCCTCCCGCCCACCCAGGCAGCCACACCTCAAGCCCCCAGGGCTCCCTCCTGCTGGGTCTCTGCAGGGTTGTGCTCCGACAGCCCCTCCCTAGAGGTCACTGAGTCCCTCCCTGCCCTCTGCTGGGTCTCCGCTCAGATGTCCGCTTCTCACCGGGCTACCCTTCTGTCCGGGTTTATTTTATCCCATAGCACATACTGGCTTCTGACATCTGGTACATATTCTCATTTCTCGCCCGTCTCCCTCGCTAGAACGCAGGCCCCTGGCTGACCTCAGGACCCGCTCAGTGCTGGGTACACAGCAGGCGCACAGGAAATGCTGGCTGATGGACAGAGTGACTGGGATGGTACACATCCACCCCACTTTGTCTCTAAAGCAAAGTGATTTGCGTTAGAGACAAATCACTGACGTGGAAATGCCCGCGATATCACAGGAAGTGAAAAGGCAGCTCCAGAGGGACATGCAGGGGTCCCAGAGGAGGAGCTGGGCAGCTGGGGTGGGAAAGCCGAGCCCTCTCTCCTATCTGGGGGTGGTTAGGGAATGGAGGGGAGGGGAGGTGCTGAGAGACAGGAAGGTGCAGCTGGAGAAACAACAGGGGGTTACAGTGGCTGCCTTTGGGAAGCAGGACTGCGGTGAACAGTTGATCAAGTGATCTCTGCTTTTAAATCTTTTGCAACAATTCAATTTTATTTCTATATGGGCATATATTACTTTGATACAGATAATAAAGGTTTGTTTAAAAAAGAGTCTTGGGACTTCCCTGGTGGTGCAGTGGTTAAGAATCCGCCTGCCAGTGCAGGGGACATGGGGTCGATTCCTGGTTGGGGAAGATCCCACAGGCCACGCAGCAATTAAATCCGTGCGCCACAACTACTGAGCCTGCGTGCCGCCAGTAGAGCCTGCAAGCAGCTCACAACTACTGAGCCCGCGCGCCTAGAGCCCGTGCTCCGCGACGAAGAGTAGCCCCCATTCACCACAACTAGAGAAAGCCCGCGCACAGCAACGAAGATCCAGTGAAGCCAAAACATAAATAAATTAATTAAAATTAATAAAAAATAATAAAATAAAATTTTAAAGTTCAAAGAAAAATAAATTTAAAAATATTAAAGAGTCTTTTAAGAGTTGCGAGAATCCCCAACCACCCCCTCATTCAGCAGCATATACTCTCTGTCCTTGACCTCACCCCCAAAGGATATTTGTATAAAAAAGAGGATTAGAGATAAATATACCAACGTGTTAACACTGTTTGTCCCTAGGGCTGACTTTAATTCTCTCCTTCAAAATGACTGGTATATTCCTAAGCATGTAAAATGGACACAGATTACTTCTACAAATATTAGCTTAAACCATATGAAACTGTCAATATTCAATCATTTAGGACTCTAAAAATGGTGATTTCATATGATTCAACCTAATAGAAAAAATAATTTTTTAAAAATGGGGCTTGAAATTAAAAAATTTCAAGATCAATAAAAGTATTCCTATCCTTTGAGCCCAGTTATTTTATTTCTTGGATTCTTTCTTTAGGAAGAAGGTCCAAAATGTGTACATAGACTTGCATACAAAGTGTTCATGGCCCAGCAAATTACAGTGGCGAAAGCTGGAAAAAACCCAAAATGCTTAAAAATAAGGAGTTGATGGAATGTTATGCAGACATTTTAACTCATGTTTGGAAGAACTTTAAGTGACTTGGTGGAATTTAATGTTAAAGGAGAAACAGCAACATACATGATTATATCTAAAATGTTATCTCCACTATGTAAAAACACGCATTACGTCTGTACACTCACGTTCATGGCGGCATTATTCACAGTACTGTAGCTAAAACGTGGAGGCAACCCAAGTGTTCACTGGATAGGATAGATATAGATGTATCCATAGATCAATGGATACACGAAACATGGTCTATCCATACAGTAGAGTATTATGAGACTTAAAAAGGAAGGACGTTCTGACCGTGCTACAAGAGGATAAACCCTGAAGACATTACGCTCAGTAAAATAAGCCAGACGCAAAAGGACAAGTACCGCAGGTTTCACTCGTCTGAGGCGCCGGGAGTCGTCAAATTCCTAGAGAAAGTAGAACTGGCGTGCCAGGGGCTGGGGGAGGGGGGTTGGGGAGTTAGTGTTTAATGGGGACAGGGTTTCAGTTTTGCAAGACGAAGAGCATTCTGCAGGTGGAGGGTGGTGATGATTACACAGCAACGTGAATGGATCTCATGCCACTGAGCTCTGCATTAACTTAAAAAGGGTTAAGATGGCAAACTTTATGGTTTGGGGGTAAATGCATTAAAAATAGACGAAGAAGCTCTCCGAGGCAGCGTGGCCCTTGGGAAGAAGACAGCTCTGAAGCTGAACTGCCTGGCGTCCACTCCAGCTGCGGAGGCGGGTACCTGACTTTGGGACCCACGTGTTCCACCTGTATCCCCTCCCTCATCCGGGCAGCAAACCAGGTGAGCAAATGCCAGGGGGAGGGCCCAGAGCTCAGCAGGTCTCACTAAACCGTATGGGGGTTGTTCCTGTCATCACACCATCGTCACAGGGTTAAACGACTATCTTCTTTTTTTTACACTTTCCTGTATTTTCCAAATTTTTCACAATATGTATTTCTTTTAAAATCAGAAAAAAAGTATAATTCACATAAAAATAGTGACAGTCGCCACAGACAAAGAGAAAAGAGAAGTCACAGACCAGGAGAAGACACTTGCAACGCCCATACCAACAAAGGAGTGGAATCCTTTCAGGCAGTTCTCAGACGAGGGAGCCTGGATGGCTGATAACATCTGAAAGCCTTGGCAGAAATGAAACTCCCGATAACACCAAGGGCTCCGGGATGCGGCGCGTCAGCAGCCCTCCCACATGGTTGGCGGGAGTGTGCGCTGACTGACAGGTGCAGCCACCGTGGCGGTGTCTGTGGAGCTCAACTTGCGCCCCCCGCCCCCTCCCGCAGCCGTTCCACGCAGGGTGACCCCGAGTGTGCAAAGGACACAGTCACAGAAGGCTGACCGTGCCCTGCTCGTAACGGAGAAAACCGCAAACCGCCTGTATGCCATTAGCAGGAGGACGACGACTGAATGGAGTTTGTTCATTCAATAGAATATATTCATTGATCATTTAATTGGCTAACTTTATGGCAGCTTGAGCGAGTGAACTAAAGCCAATGTAACAACATGGACCAATCTTAAATTCATGATATTAAGCAAGAAAAACACAAGTGCCGAAGACAGAATTTGATACAATGTCATATATATAAAGTTTTGAAACAGGCAACAAAATAGTATATTTTGTTAGGAAATGGCATCTAAATGGCACTCACACACCCCAGAGGAGATGGCACAGCCTTCAGAGACCTGGAGTCGGGAGCCAGGCTTCTGGGGCCACAAACCAGCTCTACTGCCCACCTTCGGGGTGACTGTGGGCAATGACTTGATGTGTGTGCCCCAGTCCTCGTCTATAAGATGGGATATTACTAGCATGTGCCTCGAAGTGATAGCAAAAGAATTAGACCAGTTAATATCTATATAGGACTAAGAACGGTGCCTTGCCCTCAGGAAGCATTATATTGAGTTTGCTGCTGTTATTATTACTACAACGAGTCTCAGACCTTAAAAACGCTCATGCCATTTGCTCTAGCCATCTCATTTCCAAGAATGTATCCCAGATCAAGGATTTATGAACTCGGGTGTTCACTATATACAAAAGTGTGCAGTTGGAAATGACCCCAGTGTCCAGCTACAGGAGGACAGTTAAATACACTTCAGCACAAGCCTGTTGTGACTTAGCTGTTGCACTATTTTTGGATTTTTCATATTTGTTTTCATCTCCCTTTCCATGGCGGCAGGTACACCTGTGTGTCCATTCTCACTCAGCACAGAATGGCGACCAAAGAAATCCAAGTTGGCTGAAGCCAGATTGTAATTGCCGCTAATGATGTAGGTCCATTTACATTTAGAAATGGAGAAACAGCCTAAGAAGGAACAGTTCGTGCTGCCAGAGAAGTGGTCCCGGGAAGGAACGAGAGCCCTGTGGTCAGCCACCCACCCTCCTCCAGGAAGCCCTCTTAGACTTCCCCCAGGACTCTACTAACTCCACGATTACCCCTACCTCAGGCTTGGCTGACACATGGCCCAGGGCCTGACACATAGTGGGTCCTCAACAAATGTCTCCCAAGTGGGTCCCAATTCCCCCATTGCTGGTTCAGGGCCTGACGTGTAGTGGCCTCACTTCTCTCGACACTAGGTCATCTACAGGGATCTAAGATTCTTAGAACTCATTAAAACAACCAGACAAAAGCAGGCTCTCCTAAACTTCTTTGAAAATAAACAAAATAATAGAATAGGATAACTTTCTAATGAATTAAAGGATACATATTTACCTTCTAACACTACGTAGAATTTATATCAATTTTTCATTTAGAATGAGCTAATTAACTGAGGTGATGGCCAATTTATCTGTTGTGGTTTTAATCAATTATCTATTTTGCAAACACTATCTTTAGCCCATTTTCAAAAAGAAATGCTTATGTGCTGCATACATTCTTACCTCCTCAAGGTAACCGTTGAAGTTCTGGAGAAAATATTTCCAATTTATATAGGGGGTGAGATGAATTCTTAGTTTTCTCAAAAGATAATGATACTGGGTATCTGTTAGTTTGTAACAGAAATCCTTAAGAACTTGTCCAAAATCCGAAGCCTTTACAAGCCCAGTGTCCTCTTTATCCAGTGCAGAAAATGCCTACAATTAAAAAAAAAAGGCAGATGTTACAGTTAAGTGAATATTTCAAAAATATTTTTCTTAAGTATTGCTTTTCTGAATGCAAATGAAATCAAGTGAACGTGAGTCCCCTGCAGATTCTAAATTACTAAATAAACGCACGAGGACTGAAGACAGACAGGTAGGATGTACACCCCGTCTGAGAGTTGACGTGTCGTTGAGGAAACTCGCCTTAGTCCCTCCTCTTTGGATACGAAGACGAAGAGGTGTGAAAGAGGAGCCCCGGTCCTCGCAAGTCCCGAGGAGGCTCTGAGGCACGAAGGCACTTGCCCGAGGTCTCTGCATCATTAAATTTTAGCTCCCCAATGAATCACCTGTGAGTGAGAAGCTCAGGCGCTACCCCACTGCGTCCAGGTGTGGGGCAGGGGTCTCACGATAGGAGTCTGATGTGGGAAGCGGCCAGGAGGAGGAGTGAGGGACTGCCCCATCCCACCCACACCCCAGGGCATGAACACCGAGGCTCTGTCCTTTACGGTGGGGGAGACCCCCCTCCTGCCCGCGCCTGTGCAGAGAGGCTGGGGCAGCCGGCGCCAGCCCAGCAGTAAAGCAGTCAAACCGAAGTGCAAACATTTGCTATAAAAAGAAAGCACATTTTTTCCCATCTGTTGAAACAAAATCATTCATTTCTATTGCACTAGAAAATCCACATCGAGGGGTAAGTTAAGATCTTAGTTTTTTAAGAAAGAATTTAACGTGCTTGCAGACCCAAGCCCAAATTCCCTTGCGGTTAATTCTCACCAGGACTAACTGGGCACACCCCATCCGTCCACAAGGTGTTATACAGGTAACCAAGTTAACCTTAATACTGTCTGGCTTCAAGCTTTCATTTAGCCTGTGTAGATACGACACAGCCAGGTACAGTGGAAAACCTCTGGCTGCACAGCCAGGTGGTAGACTCTGAACCCTGGCTGCGTCGCCCACCATAAACCCTTAACCTCTCTGAGCTTAACTTCATCGGTATAAAAAGAGGGACAACAGAACTCGTGTCGGTCCAAGTTTTACTATGGCAACCTGAAGATGCACCTGTCCAGGTACCCGGTGCACAGTGGATCTCGGCATATGTTCAGGAGAATGGCGGTCAACATGAAGGGAGCTGACCGAGCATTCTGTTCTGAGGGCGTTAGAAGGTGCTGCGGTGCCGCAAGGCTCAGTGGACCTAAGGGCTGAGCTGGGGTCTGGCTCACTGTGGCCACGGGACCTGCACTTCCCTGGGGCTGTGTGGCTTCCCCGTGTGTCAATCCAGCCTGACAAGCCACGAGGTGGGTGGAAGAATCAAATATGCCAAGGCTTAGGGATCTATAAAACTCTACATAAATATAAGGTATTGTTGTGTCATTTCAGAAACAAGACGCTGCATTGAGACGTGTCTCCAGTGACACAAGGAGCTGCATCCTGTGTCCGGTACCCTTTCTGACAGCCATCCTCAGACATCGTCATTCCCTCCTCGCCCCGCTGCCCCAAGCGCTCTCCCCCTCCAGGCCACCTGCCAGTCTCTTGGCCAGAGAATCTCACTCTCTCGCTTAAAACCTCGTCTCCTAAGGAGTATTTCTCAGAAGTGAGAACCGTGGTTCCTCCCACGGGTTCCATGGACCTCAGTTTGAGAAACATCCCGATAGATGTGACGTGGTGCCACCCTAAACCGGAACGGGGCAGAGCCATCCTGCGAATGGATTTATTTGGCCTGCACGGTGCTTTTGACAAATCTGAAGTACGTGCTGACATTTAGAAGTCAGGAGGCTTCATAGCTTCTCAGGAAAAATACAAAGATCTAGCAGAGCTGGGACCATTTTTCAGCTCGGCAGCAGTCGGGAGGGGCTGGGGAGGAGCTGCGCTCTGGACAGGGCTGTGCCTCTGGCCTGCTGTGGCCGCGGCCTGGCCCCTTCATCACTTTTGTACTTCTGGTCCCTGTGCCCATCTGAGTTTGCGGTCCTCACGCGGTGACCACTGGGCCAGGACAACCTGGTGTCGAAAGGGGTACAGATGGTCTTTCTAGATGGCCCGCAATGTGTTCATACTAATTTTTCTTTGATCTTTAGATAGTCATTAAAATAAAGACACAGATGTGCTAAATCCTCACAGAGAATTCCTGCATGCAAACAATGTCTGCTGTCGGGAGGAAGGCCACGCTCACCGGCATTCCGGAACGTTCACGAGCTGGCTGGGCTGCCCTGCCTTTCTCCTTGTCTCCCACTGAACCTTGGACTGCAGGGCCCAGCTTGCCTCCCGGTGCTGAGAGGACGCAGGCCTTCAGCGAGGTGGGCCTCGGTGTCGGCGTGGGGCTGAGGGTCTGCATGTGGCAGACACAGAGGCAACCCTGCTGGGACTGTGCTGTCTGGACAGCACGCGCCCAGCATCACCCGGGAGGCCCTGCGTTCACCATCTCATTAGGCTGCAAGGCCTGCCCTCTGCACACAGCGTCTCTCTTCCCATGGCTGCTGCAGGGGAAACTCATGTGGGGACCCGCAAAGGGGACCAGCACCCGGTGGGGAGCGCGGCCCGAGCACTGTCTTCCAAGGATGGGCCCCGCAGTGCCATGCCTACGTACACCGGGTCTCGGCACGCCCCCCCCCGGGGTCACACAGACGTCAGCCTAAATGTCAGTGTACTCGGGGGACCCCGTTCTTACACCCCCTGCCCTGGGCTCCCAGTCATGGTGAGGCTTTGTGCCACCGCCTGGCCCCGGCCAACATCTTCAAGGCCACCTGGTGTCACTCATTCCCCACTGGCCCGGGCTCCCCTGAGGCCTCTGTCCTCTGCCCTCTGCCCAGAACCCCTTGCCCTCACTGCAGACCCAGCCTTTGCTAAACACCGAGCACTTTCGTCTCACAGAACACATGCTGGGCATGCTCACGGTAGCTTTGTACAGAGCAAAAGCGGATACACGTTTGCTCCAGTGAACAATCCGTTCTCGACCAACCATCGAGTTCTGATGCCCCAAGGAGAGTGGCGAGAGGTGGAGGGGCCCAGGATGAGGGGCAGGACTGAGAGCTGGTTTTAGGAATTGGCGTGAACCCCAGAACTTCAGTTTCCACAGTAAAAAGCACGTGCTTTCTCTCATACCGTTGACAAAGCCGGACTGGAGGAGGCAACGACCTCCTGGATGTTCTCCAGAACCTCCTCTGGACTTAGGGTCGCAAAATTGACCGGCACGCTCTCCTCTTTCTCTTGTGGCTGAGGTTTTGTCGGCTTGCTATTCTCCACTGCTCTCAAGAAGTCGAGGTAATTGATGGAATTACCATGCCAGCTGATTCCCCAACTTGTCCCAAAAGAAAGAAAACAATATATTAATTTAAAAAATCATCACTTATTCATTCAACAAACATTTGCTGAGCACAGAACAGTGTGGAGAACATGAATAATGTTGAGACACGGTTCCCTGGCCTGCAGGTGCACGCACACCAGTCAGCTATGCTATTAGACGAGCACACACGAAGACTGCAGTCTAAGGGCACAGGGGAAGGGCTATGACAGGAGAGAGTGCGGGGCCACTGCCGGCTGGGGGGGCCACAGACTGTCCTGCCCTGAAGCTCTGAGACTTGAAGGCTGGACGGTGGGCTCATGGGCTTGAAGAGCAGAGGATGGAGGAGGAGGCCTGGTTGAGGAATCTGGCCCCGTGGCAGGCGCAGATGAAGGTGCTTCGGCAGGGACGCGACATGTGCAGAGTCGGATCCTGGGGAGATGCATGTGATGGTGATGGCAGAGCTGGTCCGGGGGCAGGACTGTGGGGTCGGGGGGCGGGTAGGGGTGTGGTCATCGGGACCTTAGCTAACGAGGGCCTGCACTGCGAAATGGGAATCTGAAAATAAGGGAAGTACAATAAAGACAGCGAAAAGGAAAAGAGGAACTGAGTAAAATAGATGCTAAATCCTTTTTCAAGAATGGTTGAAACTATGCTGTCAAGCTGAAAGCACTCACAACATATTTTTACAAAACCTACATCGTTTAGGATTTTCTGTTAGAAATTCCATCTGGGTGTGTGTCTCTGTGTCTCAACAAGGACATCCACGCAGAAAAAGAGCACCCCGACACAGAAGAAAATACCTTTACCTTCTACAAGAATACATCGCGAGAGCAAATCCACGTTTCGTGAGAATATAGAGCATATTTACGAACCATGTAAGATAACTCAAAATAAAGCTTAATTGCATTCAAAGTTCACATCTCTGTAGCTTAGATTCCCTGAGGATTGCTGGCACCTTGACCCCTGAACTTTCTTTCAGCAGGATGGAGCGTGTGTCAAAGAACAGTTTGGAACGTCGGGAAGCCGGAGAGGAAGGTTTCCAGCGACTCGGGTATCTGCTCCTAAAGAGAACAAGCCAAGGGCTGTGCTTCTCCAGCCCACAGCTGCAGAGCTGCCGTCCACAGGCCCCGCGTTGCTGGCTTACACGACGGAGACACGGAGGAAAAGGATAATCAGCTCTATTTCATCAGCAGGATAAATTGCCAACTTGGTATTAAAATTTAGTAATAAAATCAAATGCATATGCTAATCTCAGTATTATTTAGAAAAGTCTATTTTGGATCTAGAAAAGAACAATCTACATATAATTATAAATAACAGAGATGTTTATCATCAAGAGGTCTTTGAGAAGAAACAAGCGGCTGAGCGATGGATCCTTATTAAGGTTTTGATTCGTAAAAAAGTTGATCACCCCACCGACAGGTGGACTACAGAAATTCCACAGCCCTTGTGTCGTTGCTTACAAAAGTATCAAGCCTAACTACGTTTTAACAAGACTCTCTTGTAATCATTTAGTTAATTATTTATCTGGTGCTATTTTTCCATGGTTTATTCACTGAATGCATTTGAATTCTTGTTCAGCTGGAAATAGATTTAGTGAGAGGAGACCATGTTTAAGGAAGAAAAGAACATACAGGCATTTGAGGATGAAACGGTCCTCTTTCCCCTATACACACATTCACACACACACTTAACACACACTCACATACACACTCATACACTTGCACACACTCACACATACACATACACACACACAGACAATGGAGCACTGTCCTTCAAAGCTTTACGGGAAAATGATTTTCTCCCTAGGAGTCTATGTTCAGGCGAGCTAACAATGTGTGTGAAGGAAAATAAAAAATAGTTTCAGACAAAGAACTGAGAAAATTTATTTCCTGTTCCCCCACTTTCTTAGGAGATTACTCCAGCAAAATAAGAATGTAAATTAATAAATAAAAAGATGTGGGATATAAGAAACAGGGGATCCAGCCCTGGAGAATAGTGGGGACAGCCCAGGACACTCTTGGGTGACAGACCTGGAATGGGAGAGTGGGGAGCGAGGCTCTAGGATGGAGGACAGCAGGAGAAAAATGGAGAGAACAGAAAGTGGTGCAGAATTCCGGGGAAAGCTGAAGGTTGACAATGTTGAACTTCACCCGAGCCCCGTGTTCAGAAAACAGCAACAGTTAAAGAGATCACCCTACTCTCTATGTCCTTGGAAGCAGCTCACAGTGAAGAACCGCCTTTCCCCAAAGGGCTTAGAAAAGATGCATGGGTACCCCCAGGTTTGCCTACAACAAGGTGGACACAGAGGCCCAGGGATAGTGCCACTGAGAAGAAAGCTAATTTTCATTCATTACCCGGACATTGAATATTATGAATTATGAATATGTACATAGTCATAATTATGAAATGCCGTTTAATGGTTTTTGAGTTTTATAATCAAGCAATGAACCAAGCAGAGAGAACCTGGTTGTGGCTGTAGGACATTTAGAAGTTAAATTTAACTAGCTCTTCCAAAGAAAAACTGTAGCTGACAAAAGATGGGACATGGAGAGGGAAAGTGATAGGAAGAGGGGGAGCTCTGACACTTGGAAGTGTCCCTTTCATCTTCACAATAAGACAGAAGCTGAACAAACTGAAAACCAATGGTTTTTCTTGGTCCCATCAGAAAATTGAGGTCACAGGGCAAAACGTCACCCCAAAATCTGGAGAGATGGGTGAACATAGAGAATT
The DNA here is from genome assembly GCF_008692025.1 of Phocoena sinus. Classification (NCBI taxonomy): domain Eukaryota; kingdom Metazoa; phylum Chordata; class Mammalia; order Artiodactyla; family Phocoenidae; genus Phocoena; species Phocoena sinus. The sequence continues at coordinate 5,779,328 of NC_045772.1, read as the reverse complement.
ACAGCCAAGATCTGCTCTTCCTGGAGCAAAGGCCTTTGGAGCTGGCAGGAACACTTAAGTGGTAACTTGAGCAATGGTGGAGGCTGTGTGTGGACTAGTGTGAGGCTGAGAAACCCCTGGGGGCCCAGTCTTAGGGACTTTCATGGGCTTTACCGTCAAGAACCCCACTAGGTTATCACAGTGGAAATCTGAAGATGGTCTCCTCTTGGCTCTGGCCGGGGAAGGGGAATAATAATCCTAGGGAAATATGCCCAGAAGCTTCGGCGTAATAATTTTCCAAGGGAAAAGAATTTACCAGAGCCTTATCCCATCTGCGGGAAAGGCAGTGAGCCAACTTCAGCCCCCTCTAGACTTCCTGTCTCATCTGAGGGAGAAAAAAAAGCTAAGAAACATCTCTGAAGGTTGCAGCCCAGGGACTCAAGCCCACTGAAAGACTGAGATTTCATCATAAGAGAAGAGAATCTTTCCCCTCCCTCATCCCTTACCACCACATCAAGCCAGCTCCAGCATAACAACAGTGGGCTACAAAGGAAAGAGCTGCAAACACAGACTCTATTTAAGGAGGAGTTCCTAGGGAAGCCTAAGGAAACAGGAGGGACAAAAACAAGGACACTCTAGGAAATCCAAGCCCTTGGCACTGACAGCTACAGCAGCACTAAACACAGCCCACCTCCTGCCCAAATTAACATACAAGCTCACGTGAAACGCTTGCTTACCTCAGTTCCTATTACCCAGTGTGTCATGTCTGGCTTTCAACAACAATAAAGCTGCAAGGCATGCTAAAAGGCAAGAAGAAACACAGTCTGAAGGGACAGCAAAGCAAGCATGGGAACCAGTCTCAGACATGATGTAGTTTGGAATTATCAGACAGGGAATTTAAAATGACCAACTATGGGGCTTCCCTGGTGGCGCAGTGGTTGGGAGCCCGCCTGCCGATGCAGGGGACGTGGGTTCGTGCCCTGGTCCGGGAGGATCCCGCGTGCCGCGGAGTGGCTGGGCCCGTGGGCCCGTGGGCCGTGGCCGCTGGGCCTGCGCGTCTGGAGCCTGTGCTCCGGCAACGGGAGGGGCCACAGCGGTGAGAGGCCCGCATACCGCAAAAAAAAAAAAAAAAAAAAAAAAAAAACCAACTATGATTAAATTGTAAAGGAGTCCAATAGCAAAAGTGGACAACACATACAACAAATGGCTAATGTAAGCAGGGATGGATACTCCTTCTTAGGAATCAAAGGAAATCCTGGAAATGAAAAACAGCATTAACAGAAATGAAGAATGCGTTTTAATGGGCTCATCAGTAGACTGGACATGGGTAGGAAAAAATCAGTGAGCTTGAAGTATGTCAATAAGAAAATTCCTGAATTGAAATGCAAAGAGAAAAAAAGAGTGGAAAAAAAAAACCCCAGAGCAGAACATCCAAGAACTGTAGGACAGTTTCAAAAGTGGAACATACTCATAATTGGAATACCAGAAGGAGAAAAAGAAAGAATCAGAAAAAAACATTTGACGTAATAACAGCCAAGAATTTTCCAAAATTAATAATAGACACAAGGCACATTTCCAGGAAGCTCAGAGAACACCACGCAGAAAAATACCAAAAACTATACCCACTTATATCATACTCAAACTGCTGAAAATCAAAGACAAAGAGAAAATCTTGAAAGAAGCCAGAGAGGGGGGAAAGCATCGACAGAGGAAAAAAGATAAGAATTACATGGGGCTTCTCATCAGAAATCATGCAAGCAAGAAGAGAGTGGACTGAAATATTTAGAGTGTGGAAAGGAAAAAATCACCAACCTAGAATTCTATAACCAGTGAAATTATCCTCCAAAAGTGAAGGAGAAATAAATACCTTCTCCGACAAACAATCACTGAGGGAATTCGTCACCAACCACCCTGCCCTTCAAAACATGCTAGAACACATTCTTCTGAGAGAAGGAAAATCAGACAGGTCAGAAACGTGGATCTACCTGAAGGAAGAAAGAGCATAAGAGAAGGAATAAATGAAGGTAAAATAATATCTTTTATTCTTCTTATTCTTAGTTGATCTAATAGATCATTGTTCAAAGTAACAATAACAATGTATTGGGTGACTACAGCAAATGGAAAAGTGACATGAGTAAGAGCAATGTTACAGGGGGCAGGAGAGGATTCAGGGACACTTAGTTTGTCATAAGGCGCCTGCGCCTCCCGTGAAGTAGCAATGTGTTTAATGTGTTATTTGACAGTGGACTTAGGCTAGCTGTTCATGTGCACTGCAAACCCTAGAGCAACCGCTAACATTTTCTAAAGGGAGGGGAGGGGTGCTAGTATCATCACCTCACAAACAGAGGAACACAAGACCCATGCACTTAGTCACAGAGCTTCCAGCCAGCACAGCTAAGGGACACCACAAGTCAGAAACTGCATGCAAAAGCAGTCCGAGGAGGACCAGTCAACTCTGAGTTATTTGGGTTTAAAATTATAAGAGGATAGGACTTGCAGTTAAAGTGGCTTGAACACACATAACTAGCTCCGTTCCTTCTAAAGTGACAGAAGAAGGCGTTTTTAAAAGGCGTCAGACAGTGGTTCTTGGGATGCTCTAGTCCAGCAGCATCAGCATCACCCAGGGCCTCGTTGGAAATGCAGATTCCCAGGCCTGCTAAGTCAGAGAGCCCGAGGGAGGGGCCCAGCAAGCCCAGTTTCCGATGCTGGCTGGAGTTTGCAGAACACCAGCAGAAAACACGAAGGATGGAGAGAAAGTGGAAGAACACAACAGCTGCTGGGAATTTGATGGATGAGGGAGAACAGACACGTCAGATTCAAGAAATCTCCTCCTGGAACCAACAGAAGGAACACGGAAGGGTATCCGATACACCCTGCAAACCCTCAGAGCCTCCAGAAGTGGGCTCCAGGTACACCCAGACGTAGGAATGAAAGTGGGGTTAAAAGACAAAGATTGGCTAAAAGCCTGTGGGGGATGCAATTCGACCCTGTGCCCCTCCTCAGACTCCCCAGGCTGGGTGCCTGGCCCCCACCCGCCCACCACACACAGTGGAGGATCTGGAGGGGTGTCCTCTGCAGATGGTAAGTGTTTGTCACAGTTCAAAACAGGGAGGGTTCTTAATGAAAAGAGGGGAGTTAAGTGAAAGCTTTTATACTGACTCTATATTAGTTTCCTGTGACTCTATAACATGATGCCACGAAGTGGGTGGCTTTAAACAGCACACATCTATTCTCCTACTGCTCTGGCCACCAGAAGTTGGAAATCAGCTTCACTGGGCAGAAATCACGGTGTCAGCTGGGCTGTGCTCCCCCGAGAGGCTCTAGGGGATAATCTGTTCTTTGCCTCTTCCAGCTTCCGGTGGCCGCTGGCGATCCTTGGCTTGTGGCCACATTGCTCCAATTTCTCCTTCTGTGGTCACTTCTGGGTGAAATCTCTCCCTGACTCCCTCTTATAAGGACACTTGTGATCACACTGGGCCCACCCATATAACCAGGATCACCTCCCCTTCTCAAGTTCCTTAACTTCATCACATCCATAAAGTCTCTTTCCATATTAGGTGACATTCACAGGTTCCAGGAATTAGGACTTAAATATCTTTGGGGGCATTATTCAGCTTATGCTGACTGTTGAAACTTCCAGCCTTCTGTTCCCAGTCAGCTCCCAGAGTGCTGGCAGCTGGAGGCCAACAAGTCTTCTCTGGTTGGGTCGCCAGGTTTAGAAAAACAAAGAAACAAACAGAAGCCTAGAAGGATACTCAATTAAATTAGAATTTCAGATAAACAAAAATAATTTTTAGTATAAATATGTACCAAATATCGCATGGCACATACTTATACTAAAAAAAATATTGTTTATCTGGAATTCAAATTTAAATGGGCACTCTATGTCTTATCTGGCAACCCTAATCCCTGGGAAATCTGACCAGCCCCAAAGAAAAGTTTTAAATATTCTGACATTGGGAGTCTTCTTTGGCAGATTACCCTGCCAAAGCGGTTCAAACTGAAGTTGACTAGCTCTCCCCATCTGTGCAGAACTTTTAATCTATCTGTTAGTATCTCATTCTTAATAGGAGCATATTTTTGAGGAAAATGTCTAACATTGAAGAGAGCAGAAAAAAGCAACACTGAGGAGAGACTTCTCAAGTGAAGAAAACTTTAAAAAAATCTATTCTTAATATCTTCAGAGACATGAACTAGTATATCCATGAAACAAGAACAGGACGCTAAAGAAAAGGAAAATTCTGAGAATAAAAACAAGCTCTGGCAATTTAAAATATGATAAGTATGATTAGCAGAGACAAAAATCTCAAAAGAAGGGTTGCGAACTAAAACTGAGGAGGTCTCCCAGAAGGTGGAGCAAGAAGAAAAAGAGATGGAGGACGGGGAAGGTTTAAAATATAAGGAGACACTCTGGGTGGCTCACTAATCAGTAACAACAGGAGGCTCAGAAAGAAACAAACAGGAGAGGAACTCTTTAATGAAGTAAATCAAGAAAATTTCTGAGAGTTGAAGAACGTGAAAAGGGACGTCCAAGAAGACGAAGCTGACAGATCAGCTGAGGTGTCTGAACATACTGGAAAGAGATTTCACAAGCTGGGGTGGGTTGGGGGTTTAATTAGTGATAAGAACTACATGGAAACTGAGCAAACAGAAAGAATTATTATTAACTCCAGGGCAAACAGCATGTTCTATGGGAAAAGAAAAGAGATCAGCTAGTCACAGTAACAGAAAGCCTGAATATTGAACTATACCAAACTGTGACACAGCAATATGGGGGGACAACGGGGTAAGTTTGCGCGTGTCTCCACGGGGTGGTGGGGGCTGCGGGGTGAGGTGGTTGGTGGTTATGCGATGGGTGAAAAAGAGTTAAATCTGCATCTTCCTGGTAGGAAGTTGATAGTCACTGCCTAGAAGTGAAAGATCAAGAAGTAGCTGTATAAGTTTGTCACTTAGAACTACTGAGTTAAGTACCAAAAGATACGAATTAAAGCACTGGAAGTTATAGGCTCTGGGGAGGAGATGGGGAGGATAGCAGGGCAGGGGGCTGCTGTTTTTAATAAGCCTTGCAGGGCGACTTGACTCCTGCCCAAGTGCATGAATAACGTGGGTGAAATGAAAATAATGTTAAAAAAGGATGACCATGCTGCTGAGGCACACCAGGAAAAGCCATGGATTTGTCAAGTTGCTTTCTTTTTGCTTTGAGTTGACTGAAACCCATTAGAACGCAGCCCAGCCAGAGGAGCATTTGAAGATTCATTCTTTCTTTTCTTTAATGGAGATCCCATTGGTTTATAGTATTATATAAGTTCTATGAGTACCACACTACAGTTTTACTTCTGTACACAGATAGAGACTGAGTTTTTGGTGGCACAGAGGTTATTTCAATGCCGAAAGGCTGTTGGAGTGGACGGGGAAGGAAGAAATTCACGAAAGCAATGTGGCAACCTGATTTTCAGTGCTGTAAGAAACGTATTGCCTCATCGTAGAAAACCTGGTTAGAAGATCGGCCAGCTCCTCTGCCTTCAGAGGACAGCCGCACTCCTGCAGCAACTTCTGCATCTTGCATAAGGATGTGCAGCCATTTTTGGATGTATCTAGTTTGATGCGTGCTTTGCTGATATCTCGATTGAGGTCCTTAAGCTTATCCCTGAAAGAGAATGCATTTGAGACTCACACTAAAACCAGGAAAACAAATAATTTCTTTAAAGCAAGAGTTCCATGATCATTCTAATGTGATGATTTGACGCTTCGTCTGACAATGAATTTTGAAGATGCTCTGCAGCCTTGATGTAACATTTACATTGAAAGGTATTCTGGAAAAAAATAATCATTTTTATCATTACCATTTTATTATTATTATCATTAGCAAAACTACGTTAGAGAAATTACAACCTTGTCTTTTTACTAGAGTGGGTGCTTTAAAAATGGAGCCAAACATTAAAAAATACAGTGATATTACAGACACGGGAAATACACCTCCACCCTCTTGATGCAGACTCGTTGAGCACCTATCACGTGCCAGGTACTGCTCTAGGTGTCAGGATACACCTAGTGAATGAGAGAGGCCTCCCTAGAAGAATTTACATTCTTCCTGGGGCAAGGCCAACGATAAACAGGAGACAACAGTGCCCTGCACAGTGGGTCAGGGATTAGCTGAGCACCCACAAGCGGGGCTGAGAATGCCCATGGTAGGGGGCGCTGCAATTCCCAGTAGGGGGTGCAGGGGGACCTCACTGGGGAAGGTGACACTTGAGCAGAGATGGCAGGGAGGTCAAGGACCCAGTGGGGATTTACCCCTGGAAGACCTCTCTGGGCCCAGGGACAGCCAGCGCCAAGGCCCTGAGGCAGGAATGCAGGAGCGGGAACCAAGGAGGGCAGAGAGTCTGGTCAGTGAGCTCTGAGGGGGGCGGGGGTCCAGGTCCTTTGTCCTTAAGAAGCACAGCCCATAATTTGCGTGTCTCAGTTGGGAAACCAGAAGCTGTGCTGTCTTTATGTACCTTCTCCCATTTATTTTTCTCAACAGCCCTACAAGGGAGGAGGGTAATTATCATCCCCGTCTTATAGGAAGAAGACAGTGCCGGCCTGTGCGGTGTCGGGGCTCAGCCAGCTCTCTCCTGCTGGGACAGAGACAGCGTCCGGCTTTAACTCCTGATCGTGCTCGAGGGCTGATTTTCTTAGGAATGTGTTCAAGTTTCTGATTCAGTCTTTCAGGGAAATTCTTCCCAGACTTAAAAAAAATTATTGATAAGGGAATAAAAAAGTTGGACATTTTTAGGAATAAACAGTCTTACACCTGACCTACAGGGGATGGATTATATTCCATAAACTCGCTCATCCAGGTCCCAGGAAGCTCTTCCTACCACACTGAGCACTGCGTCCGTCTGACTTGAGCTCGGCTGTGAGGTTCCTACTCAGGGAAAAGGATATGCCAGAAACTCCAAACACGAACTCTTTGCTGGTAATTGTCTACCACCTCCGATATGTATTTGTGGATACATATCCACAAACTGTTCCTTGAGTGTGCCTGGAAAAAATAATCCATAGCAACAGAGAAGTCAGAAATCAGAAGAGGGGAAGCTGAGGGAATACTTGGGGGGAGAGGGAGGCTTGGACCCTGAAGCTACGTGGGTCACCGTCTCCCTCCCCTGCTGGCCTCCGGGTCCGAGCTGGCTGCTGTGAGTCTTCGAGAAGCTGATACAAATGAGCTGCAGTAACTGTCCGGGGAATGTATCCCAAGGGCAGCAACACCCTGGATTCCCTCACAGGTGTACTTTGAATTCTGTCCCATCCTACAACATGATTACTCGTGATCACAACTATTATATTCCACTTAATCCTTCAAAATGAAAGCAAATGAAGGTATAAAAAAAATCAAAACTTTTTTTGAGATACATATTTTTAGAAAATTGAGGCGTTCAGTATTTCTTGGACTGGTTTCCAGGCAGTAATTATTTCTCTCGCAGGGTAAATATGTGCTCAGAATAAGTGAGGATTCGGAGCTCTGATCACGCCACACTGCCAGGCAGAACCCGCGTCAGCCCACACAGTGTCTGGTCCCTGGTCTGGACAACGAGACGGAAGCCCGAAGAGGGCAGTGGCACGGCCGGTGGACGGCCGCAGAGCCCCTCACACACAGTCTGGCCGGCACGCTGGAGAGAACTGGAGAGAACCCTGTGCAGCCCGGCTGGGTTTGCTCCTGTGTCTCGCAATTTGCATTTGAGAACAGGCGGCTGAGCTTCCGCCGCTAGTTCACTATTGCTGGTCTGACTCTGGAAAATAAATAGGGGTTCAGAAAAGGATTCTTCTGAATTTTTAAAATGTATTCAGGCCATTTCAAACAAAATTAAACCTCTTAGATTTAAGAGGCAGACATAAAATTTCAGTCACTTGAATGAACACGACTCCTGTTTCTTAATCTTATCAAAGCTTCAGTATAAATGAGGAGGGTAAAAGTCCTGGAAACACTGCATCTGATGGGTTATCTGGAAGACCCACTGACACCGAAATTGAAAAGTGGGCCATCCTGAAGGGGAAAGTGACTTGACAATTTCGCGATCTGACATCTTTGAGGAAACAGAAGCCGGTCATGAATTTTTACGCATCGGGCTTGATTTCTTTGGTAAGGGAGCGTGATGGTGGGAGGGGACCGGGTGAGTGTGAATCAGTTTTCGGAGCCTGATGATCTGAAACGCTTCGTCCAGTGGCACGTAGTTCTTCCAGCTACAGATCCACGATCGCACAACAAACAGAAACAAGAAGAGAAAGACCATGCGGACGATGCTGAGGATGTGAGATCCCTCCCAGAGCCTCGTTACTCACAAGTAGCAGGAGAGAGGGAAGGGAAGACACGTGTGGGTGATGAGGCCAGCCCTGTCTGGGAAAGATAAATTCCACTTTTTTGTTACTTTTATGGCATATTTGATATTTATACCAATCTTGCGCATATTTTTACTGGAAATTTCACCAACTCCATTCTCTGCCTTCGGGCTTTATAACTCAGTAACTTAGACGTAATTCAGGGGTGTGTTCCAACTGCCCTTCTCTTAAACCCCATTCAGCCGTTACATTTCATCCCTGTGTCCTTGGAGTGCTTCTTTCCTCTGGGGATTCTTTAGCAACAGCTCATTCACTCATTCAGAGATGATGGGGACAGAGAGGTGAAGTGACAGACAGGAGATGGACAGACACGCAGATGAGAATGCCAGGGAGGTAAGCCTCTGGAGCAGGGGGCAGGGTCCCAGGCCTGGGGAGTGCTGATGGGTGGCCACCCAGGACCGAGACTGATTGAGAAAGTCTGTCCCATCCCTTTAGGGTCACATCAAATGCGGCAAAATTTTCTCCTATGTTCCTTTTTTTTGAGGCATAATTGACATATAACATATTAGTTTCAGGTATACAACATAATGATTTGATATCCGTATACACTGTAGGATGTATAGTTACCGTCCATCACCATCCATAGGATGAGAACTTTTAAGATTTACCTTCTTAGCGACTTTCAAATACGCAGTACAGTATTACTAACGATAGTCACCTTGCTGTACATCACATCCCCAGGACCTATTTCTATCATAATGGAAGTTGTGCTTTTTGACCCACTTTGGCATCCCACGCTACCCTCACCTCTGGCAACTGCCAATCTGTTTTCTGTATCTATGAGCTTGGGTTTTTGTTTTTTTTTTAAAGATTCCACATATAAGTGAGATCATATGGTTTTTGTCTTTCTTTGTCTGACTTATTTCACTTGGCATAATGCCCTCAAGGTCCAGCTGTGTTATCACAAATGGCAATATTTCATTCTTTTTTATGGCCGAATAATATTCCATTGTATATGTATGTACCACATTTTCTTTATCCATTGTTTTAGAATTTTAAAATATGGCATTAGTGACTAGTTTCATCAGTGACTATTTTTAAACTTTGAAAGGAATCACATGCAGTCCCACCATCCAAATACAACACGATACCTTCTGTACAGCATCTTGTGGACAGGCACGTACATTTGGTGTAGCTCCAATCATGGTACACAGACTGTTTATTTATTTATTTTGGCTACACCACAGGACACTTGGGATCTTAGTTCCCCAACCAGGGATCGAATCTGAGCCCCCTGCAGTGGAAGCGTGGAGTCCTAACCACTGGACCGGCAGGGAAGTCCCTATACAGACTGTTTAAAACTTCATTGCCAACTAGCCTTCTATCCCAGACATTCCCACAGTGTCTGAGGTGATGGTTGAAACTGGCATACACCATCTCATATTCCTTGGGGCCACGCTCTGTAAGCCAGGCCCTCATCTGGGATTGACAGGTGTCCTTTTCTTTCTTTTTTTTTTTGTGGTACGCGGGCCTCTCACTGCTGTGGCCCCTCCCACCACGGAGCACAGGCTCCGGACGCGCAGGCCCAGCGGCCACGGCCCACGGGCCCAGCCGCTCCACGGCATGCGGGATCCTCCAGGACTGGGGCACGAACCCGTGTCCCCTGCATTGGCAGGCGGACTCTCAACCGCTGCGCCACCAGGGAAGCCGACAGGTGTCCTTTTGTTGCTGCTGTTGAAAACACACTGCAAGTCATACCTTCTACCTGCTAAACTGCTGGCCTCTTCCGCATTATTTCTTTGGGATAAAGTCCCAAAGTTAAAGTTGTGCTAAGTTGAGTTAAAGAATGTGTCTGTCCGTTCATTCATTCGCTGGACAAATACTCACTGGGTGCCTACTAGGCATCAAGCACTGTTCTGAACCAGGTGGAGACAGGCATGTCCTCGTGGAACCTCCATTCTACTTGTCCAGGGGAGGGGCCAGGGGCTTAGGTTAGTAAACGCCTCAAAGGTTCAGTTCTCAAGGGTGACCTGAGAGTGTGACTGTGTAGGGTGGCGTAGGCTTATAGCTCTTTAACTCCTTTGTAGCTTTGTGACTTAGCGCCGATTTCTAGAATCTACAGCAGTGAATGAGTATTACAATTTCACGGCAGCTCTGCCAGCACTGGGAGGTACCACTTCAGAACAAACAGTGCTGCAAGGGTCAACGAGGAGCGGACGCCGGCCCCCGGGCCGTGTGCTCACAGACTCACCCGGCCGGCACAGCCCTCTCCGTGCTCTGCTCCTTCATCTCTTCTTGCACCTGCTGTGGCTTCGTGAAATGACCCATGAAGTTGAAATAATCCTCTGCGTAGGGCTGATGAATAGCCTCTGAACAGTTAACCCCCAATTTCTGTAAAACTTCTTGGTAAGTAATGTGCCCTCTTCCCTCGGTGTCATACCTTTAAAGACAAACAAACAAAACTCTCACCAGTGCGAGATGCTCAGGGCTTTAACACCATCTGCACTCCATCTGCCTGGCTCCTCACACCCCGTGTGCTCTGCAGGCCTGCAGCACCGGCCTCCCCGGGGGTCAGGAACGCAGGATCTTGAGCCTCACCCCAGACCTGAGCTGGACCTGCTCGTAACAAGACCCTCAGGCGATCCACAGGCTCATCGATCAACAGGAAGGTCACCTCACACAAGGTGATCTTGGACCACCCCAAGAGAGCAACCGGATTCATCCTCTGTCATTCTGTTAGAAATACGACTGTGACCACGGAAAATTAAAACCAACCCTTCCTTAATTCAACGGTCTTTTATTGAGCACCTACATGTAAGAGGAACTACGCTAAGGTTCAGAAGAAAATCCGTCAAAAAGCATATTCAGGGGCTTCCCTCGTGGTGCAGTGGTTGGGAGCCCACCTGCCGATGCAGGGGACACGGGTTCGTGTCCCGGTCCGGGAGGATCCCACATGCCGTGGAGCGGCTGGGCCCGTGAGCCATGGCCGCTGAGCCTGCGCGTCCAGAGCCTGTGCTCCGCAACGGGAGAGGCCACGGCGGTGACAGGCCGCGTACCCCCCCCCAAAAAAAAGCATATTCAATCTTAAAACTCAAATAAACGAATGCCACTTGATTCCAATTCCCCATTTTCTCTTTGAAGAGATGCCAATTACACACAACCAACGAGAGAGACTAGTAAGGAAAACAAGATAAGGATTATGTTATGTACCTTTTATGTCATTTTCTATTATTGGGATTTTTCTAAATTGTAATTCATTTTAAAAAAGGCATAATGGAGGGTTTTTATCTCCCAACATCATTCAAATAGAATAGAATTACTTCAATAAAAATTTTTAAGGCAAATTGCCAATTTTCTTTAAAGAAAAGAAGCATTTATTTTCACGGAAAGATCTCGGTCCTCCTCTAACCGATAAAAATGGCATTTCCGGCGGTGATTTTCCCAGATGAACTCAGCGTTCCGAGGGCTGAGGAGGTATTTGCACAATGTCTGGGGCTTCACGCTGCATCCGGCTGCTGTCGGTGCCTGCGGGACGGAGCCAGGCGCCCTGGGCTCTCCTGTGTGAAGCAGGGCCCCCTCTGCTCTCCGCCGCCGGCCAGATGCTGCAGGACCACACGCTGGCCGCCGCCCCAGCACCGGGTCCCCTGCGACCCTCCCAACTGAGTAACGACGAGGAGGACGGATTTATTTACCCGACTTTCCTGTCCTCAAGGGCTGGGGTGCTGGGTGGAGGACGAGGGGTGAGAAGTTCCCGAGGCCCCCCTGCCCACCCCTCCCCCTGCGGCCCCCCTGGGCCTCGCGTCTCACCTCCGCCTGCCTCCCAGCATCCAGGCCTGCTTTCATCAGGGACTCCTTCCTAGAAGGTGAGGAGAGTCCCCTCCTGCGACGGAGGGGCAGGGAGGGCAGCGATGTCTGAGACGCCAGCTCACCGGCCTCGAGTCGCTGGCCAGGTCCCGCCACCCACCCGGGCTCGGTTTCCTCGCCTGGGCTGCAGCACGGAGGGGGAGGGCGCTCTGAGACCTGCTGGCTGGAATCATGCCCCCAGTGCCGTCGTTGTTACTAAGGGTTTGGGAAGCCCTCCCAGACCTTTCCAGGCGTCCGCTATTAGTACGACCTTAGTGCCTGCAACCCCCAAAAGTACCATTCTACCTTTAGTCAGTGAATTTTCCTTCTAAAACAAAACAAAGCGACCCACCCACCAGAGGAAGCCCGAGGCTTGTGGTGGCTTTACGTGCCAGGCGGCACGAAGGGCCGGTGCCTCTAGCAAATGGCTTCTCCTACTGCTGGTGACGGGACAGCTGCAGGAAGGAGAGTCTAGTTCTCCATCAGTGCACCTGGGAAGGGGAGGGTTGCCATTTCTTGAGCTCCTAGGGCGATCCCAGGGCCGTGGGTCTTTCGCTGAGCTGCATCAGGCCCGTGACCAGCCTGATGCCACCAGAGTGCTGCTGTGATGCAACTCTATAAAGACACCCCTAGAAGAAAGCTCCCCAAGGGGGCTCCCCACCCCTACAGGGCGCTCCTGAGAGAACGTGCACAGACCACCCGCCTGACAAGCAAGGCCTGGCCAGCAGGGCGCCTCTTCTGGGACCTCCCTCTCGTCCTGAGGCAAAAGCACTGTGTCTCTGCCTCCCCTGGATCCCTGTAGCCTGTGGTGAGGGCCGGGGAGCGGGGTGAGTGCTGGTAGAGGCTGGGACCAGGGCCTGGTGTTTGCCGCTGCCATTCGCCACCCAAAGGCTCAACCACATCCCACCTCTGCTTCCCCCACTTCAGTCCGTGTCTTCCCTCCCTGCTTGACGGTGGGTTTCTCGAGGAGAGACCATGCCTCGTTTATCTTGATGGGCGAACCCACAGTTCCCAGCAACATGCCTCGCAAAACTTCCTTATCGATACCTGGCTGATGAGCAATGAACGTGAAGGGCACGTGTCCCTAAGGAAGGCCTGCCATCCCCGCAGGCAACGCTCACGAGATTCCCAACAACAAATTCTCAATCGTGACACTTGAACTGAATGGAAAGACACTTCTTAATTACTTCATTAATAAAGATCATAAACATTCTATTCGCATCTCCAAGGAACAGAAGACCAGATTGCACAACTGCACCTAAAATATTGTTATGAATATGAATAATAAGAGAGTTAATTCAGCTTCCATAACCTCACCCTTCATCAGATAATCCTTCGTGTCACATTTAAAAAAATCAACTTGCCTGTAACGGTTGAATTTTAAAAGGGTTCGGCAACAGATGTGCCACGAAAAATGTGCACATAAACAGAGGACCCATAAAAACTCGCATTTGCATATGGCAATGGCCACTAATTTATGATATAATCAGATTACTCTGCCCATCTATTGTACACACAGCAATTTGGTTGTACACATGATCTGAATATGTTCACATCGATTGCTGTGCTGTGAAAGTCTTACCCTTTCATGCTCAGTTTAGCAGTTGATTCTTACATAAATGACAGAAGAATCTTCCAGCATCACTGACCCCAGATTCAGAGGGTCTGGTGCAAGCCCCACTGACGACCCAGGCCTGCAGCAGAGGGAGACGTGGTCCTTACGCAGCTTGGACAGAGGGATTCTCTCGGGGACCATCTGTGAGGGTGGTCCGATGGCTCAGAGAGCTGCCCTTCAGAGCACACAATGTCCAGCTGCCTAAGGGGGCAGTGCCCAATGGCACATTCAGCCAGTCCTGGTGGAGCCACAGATGAGACACTATGGGCTCCATCCCCAACCAGGGCCACAATCCCGCCCTTATGCTCCCCAATAAGCGGCGGTCTGGCCTTGGATGAAGCCACGCCAGAGATGGGAAACCCGCTCCTTCAGGGACTGCCCAGTGTAGTTCTAGACGACGTTAGTCACGAAGGTGTCCTTTATGCGGAGCTAAGGGCCTGTCCAGCTAGTCCCTCCTTCACGCGCAGCTCTTCTAACTCATCCCCGACCATCACGTCCCATTCGATCCTCTCTTTTCTGAACTGTTCCTTCAAACTTTTCAAATCCTTTCCCACCCAGAGGCTCTCCTGGTCCAGGTGTTCAACCAGCATGGCACAGGGTAGGTTCTCTCTAGACACTGCCTTGGTTGAGGCAACAGAGATGACCCAGCTTCACGTTAACCGAGAGTCATATGTCTTCCCGTGGGCCGATGCACATGACACAGGGACTTTTTAATAGTCTTTGCCTTTTATATTGGAATACTAACATACAACTTACCTACCCAAACAAGAAATGTGCATAAATTGGGCATTAATTATCTCCCGAACATTCTGCCAGGTCTGCGCGATCAGCTGGTCGCACACGACCGGCATCTATACGCAAGTTTCCCAGGCTGCCGCTGTCCTACCTGAGTCGTCTGTGCATTTTTGTAATACACTGGCTTCATAGTTTTTCAGCAAAGTTTGTTTTAGATCTAAAATAGCGGAGTTCTACCCAATGAAACGAGGCTACAGAAGGGGCTCAGGACACTGAGCGCCCCCGAAGGGCGTGTCCCCCAGAGCTCTGTGCCCTGGCCCTGGGATGCCCTGTGCCCGGCAGGCTCTGGGTCTCAGGCTCTTCTGACGGAAGCAGCATCCTTCCTCTTCCATCCCAGGGACCTCCCACTCCCCCGGCTCTGGGCCTCTCTGCTCACTAGGACCCCCTTTCCCCACCTCTGGCTAATGTCCGTTTCTTAAGACAACTCAGGCATCGCACCTCCTGGGGGTCTCTCTCTGAACACCCACAGCCCGGGCTGCCCAGCCTCTCCCTCCCGGCATGCAGCTGCTGCCTTCCCGGCCGAGTCGTGAGCAACCTGAGGGTGGAGGCTTCCTTCCTCTCTGGAACCCCACAATATAGCACAGGGCTTGCAACTTAGGAAGTTTCAAGAAAATCCTGCTTAATGATTGCTCTGATGAATGGATGAATGGATGGACGCACTTTCCTCTTGTAATTTATTCTCTGCAGTCTCTCCAAAACCAAGTGCATTGCTCCTGAAATCTCGTGCTAAAAGATCCTGCCTGGCTTCAGTTACCAGGTTTCCTTTCACAGCGGCCTCCTTCAGGCTTGACGGTTGTGTACCTTTAACCCTCAGTGAGCCAGGCTAGCTTAACACGCATGTGCTCCCCACTCTGTCCGCCCCTGTGCAGTTAGCTGGGACCACGGCCCGGCCCTGGGCCGCGGGCTGTGGGCACAAGTGTGTCCTTCTGGGCCGAAGCCCGCCGAAGCCCATGTGTGGTCCTGTGCTCTGCAGGTCCCAGGGGACCCTGCTGAGGGATGAGGCCACAACTGGAAGCCAGATCCCGAATCACCACTTGGAAGAGAACCGTCCAGAAGAGCCGCTAGACATGCTAGACTTCGTGTGAATAAAAACTAAGCACGCATGTGCCAGGTCACTGAGATGGGGGAGTTAATGCACTAATTTACTTCCAGCGTAAACAAGACCTGCCAGGCTAACCCGGAGCTCTGAAAGCGCGCGCTTCACAGGTGCTTCGTAAATGTCGAGTGAACAATGGATGCTGACAAGTTTTGTCTATATTCTCCCTATTTTCTAATTCTGTGTTTTCGAAAGAGCTGAACGTTATTTTCCTACTCACTTCCAGCTACCCAGTTTTGGCGGGGGCTTTCCTCGTCTCACTAGCAGACCCCGGGAGCTGGCAGAGTGTCACGTTGGCCCCAGCTGCTCCCTGCCTTGCCGGGGGTCCCTGTCACTCCCGCCGGGTGGGAGAATGCCCCTCCCCCTGTACGGGCGACTGCAGGAGGCTCCTGGTGCCTGCACAGCCTGGCGCGGGCCACCACCTTGCCGCCTAGCCCTCCTGCTTTGTAAGGCAGGCAGGGACTTGGAGGGAGTGGACCAGGGTGAGTCAGGGTCAGCAAACGCTGAGCCATTGAGAGGAGCAGGCCAGGAGGTGGAATGAGGGTGAGGACGGCTAACCAAGATCATGGAAACGCCTAGAAAATGGATGAAAAAACCACACCACCAAGTTTATCCTCTCTGCTGAGTGGGGTACGGCTGCTTTCTTGCTGTTGTCTTTTCTTTTCCTTTATGCTTCTCTAGATTTTCTGAGTCTTCTAAAATGAGTATGCATTAATATTGTAATCAGAAAATAATTTCAAATCTATATGATCTTTTTGCTACTAATTTTTATGCTTATCTACGCCAGGTACCCTCTTTATATCATTTGGTTCCCATTGCCATCCCACTGGAGAGATTACTGAAGCTCAGAGAAGGTGAGCCACTGGCCCAAGGTCACACAGCTCAGTCCGGGCGCCATGGGCCAGGGTGCAGGCCCCCTCAGAGCATAGCCCCTCAGCTGCGGGTTCACTTCCTAAATCTCTCTCACACCTGTCACTTCCGTCCCAGTCCTCCAGGCACGACCCAGGGAAGACAGCCCTGAATTCACCTCTGTGCCTCCCTCCCCGTCTCTGGCAATTCATCCTCCTCCCCGTGGCCAGAGTGATCTTTCTGGAACGTGGGCCTGCCTCCCTCTTTCCCCACCAAACACTTGGCCTTCAGGATGGGGTCCCCACCTCGCCCTGCCCTTCACGATGTGGCCCCACCAAACACTTGGCCTTCAGGATGGGGTCCCCACCTCGCCCTGCCCTTCACGATGTGGCCCCACCAAACACTTGGCCTTCAGGATGGGGTCCCCACCTCGTCCTGCCCTTCACGATGTGGTTCAGCTGATGCGCAGCCTCCCCTTCTGCCTGGCCACCCAGGTGACCCCCCAGCCCTGGAATGTGACACACCCTTTGCCCTTTGGCTGGACATTCATCTGGTGGCTCTCGACCCCGCGCTTGCCCTTTGCACATCTTCCCAGCTGCCCCCTGGCTGCCCCCAGGGAGCTGTGCCCTTGGAGGTGGGAAGAGGGCAGGGCCAGGCTGTTCCCAGGGGACCTGCTGTCATGGCTCCGTAGCTCCGGCTCAGCACAGCAGTCGAGGTTCCCGCAAATTCCGAGACAGCATCAGGAGTGGAGGCAATTTCCTGGTCTCCAAATAATACGGCCTCCCCTTTGCCCTGCAGTTGCTGGTGGGGAGCAGCTCCCTTATCTCTGTGTAACCTCCCTCGCTTGCTCTTCCAGCCTGGGGCGCAGCAGCCTCCCGGCCTCTGAGTAATAGCGCAATCCCCCTGCAGACTTCTGCTACCCCCAGCCTCCCTTGCAGGGGTGCAGCCATCAAGGGATTCTAGCCAAAAGAATTTGGGCAAAGTGATGGCCATGTTTCCAGGCCTGGTCCTTACAAAGCTGACCAGAGGGTCCTCTGTACTCTGTTCCCTTCTCTGCTGGCAGACACATAAGATCCAGGGGTGGTGGGACTCCTGGTCCCTGAATGACTGTGAACAGAGCTTCCCAACACCCACACTACATTTTGACATCATTATGGGGCAAGCCCCTGGGATGCTGGCCTTGTTTGTTACCGCAGCCAGCCTACCCTGATCCATACACCACTTGAGCTAACTCAGCAGGGCAGAGTGAGGCACAGAGAAGTTAAGTAACTTGACAGGGGCCACACAGCTATAAGGGGTGGAGGCATGTCTGGCTGCAGAGCTCTCAACCACTCACCATCTACGGCAAACAGCCGGCTAAACAAAAGTAGATGAAATTCTCATCTCAAACAGTTTTCAGCACAGGGTAGATATTTGTGTATTTAATCATGTTAATACGTGTATAAAGAAACTTTAGCCAAAAGCAACAGTGAGTGTCTCCCTCTCATGAACATGGAACCTTGCTCTGTCCCCCATCGGGAAGAGGGCTAAGTATGCTCTCCTTCCTCACGGGGACACCTGGCTCCTACACCCCTCATTCTTGCAGCTTGCCCCATCCCTCCCTGATGGAGACCACAGTCTCTCGAGGCCCACACCCCACCAACCCCTTTTCTGAACTGCTTCCTGACTAGGCTTCCTAAAGCATGGCTTGACCCACATCACATTTTGTTGTTTCCGAATGACTCGTTAATACTGCCAGAAAGGGAGGACTGCGGCCAGGTGATCAGCCTCACCTTTCCTTCCTCAGCCTGGAGCCCAGGCACTGCTTGGAGAATGCCTCACCCGTCCTCCTGGCCCGTGGGTCAGGCAGCCCTCCTTCCCCATCTGGACCTTTGGAACAATTTCAGTTTCTCTCCCACCATGACAGCTTCCTGCTCTTCCACGGCCCCCAGCACCCATACTTTTGTCTCCCTTTCTGCTCGACATATCCCTCCTCTGGCATTTATAACAGGCGACTCTGCACCCTGGTATTGGAGTGAATGCTTCCTGCTCCCTGACAGCTCCCCGAGCGTCAGGACCACACAGTCACCTCCGCATCATCCACAGGTCTACATGGTGAGAGAGCCCCACGCATTTGGCCGCTGCACCCCATCTTCTGATTACTCAGATGGACCCACTCATCTAGTCCCTCAAAAGAGAAAACGGGTAGGGAGACCAAATTGTCCCTGAGTTGGAACTGACCTAAAACAAAACAAAACAAAACAAAAAAGAAACCAAGGATTTTGTAAGAACTTCAAGTTGCTTTTCTAAATTAGACACAAAACAGCCTAATTCTAAACTCGGCCAACATTGCAGCTTTCCCCTTTGAACAGATGAAAAGCTGAAATACTACATGGACTGCTCCGTGGGCTTGCCTCTGAGAGGACATGCAATATTGGGGTACGATCCTGCGGGGATGCAAGTGGCAGCTAACATATAATGAAGAAGAAAGTAATTCAAAGACAGAGCTGGAACTTGGAAATGGACCGCATTGTCAGTGCACCTTGAAACTTAAACATCTACACAGGGAATGTTGTAACTGGGGGCCTGGTTCAAAAACAGCTAAATCTAAAGCACATTTTGAAAAATGTAGTCGACATTAGGTACGAGTTTCAGTTTAAGACACTCTTGGGAAACCACTCCAAGTTACCAAAACTTTGGTGATTTTCTTCCAGCAAATTACTGATCTATAAAACAGTTGTGCAACATTGATTTCCATCTTTAGGTGATGGGGAGAGACCACTTTTCCCTTTACCCATTGCAGATCTGTCTGCTGAGCTACTTGTATTAGAGTTAAGTCTTTGGGGAGGGACTTAGTTCTCTGAAACAGTAAAAGGATGTGGTTGAACTCCTGGTTCCTTGGAAAGGCAAAACTCTCAAGTCTAGTATTTAATACTGGTGACAAGTGTTTACCTGGCTCCCCATGTTCCTGAAGGCCAGCCTGTTGGCCAAGGCTTCTTTCTACGGGGGAACAGGACAGATACAACCATAGGAAAACCATTCCTGGTCCCACCTGACCCCTGAGGAGTGACGAAAGCCTGGTGCTGAATTTGGCCATCCGGAATGAAAAGCCAGCCTTCAGATACCACTCACCTCATCCAAAGCTTCTCACATTCTCTGGGTGTGAGGGGAATATCAAAGCCGTACAGCGCGTTCTTTACATCCCGTCGTCGAAGAATGCTGTTGCCCTCATTGTCGGTTTCGATAAAATTCTACAATATTCCAAGGAGGCATTTAGTAACATGCATAATTGCTCAGACAGTATACAGGCTTTTCAATAGTCAGTATCTGGAACAAGCTAAGACATTTTTCTCCCATTCCTCCTGCTTAAAAACCTTTTAATCTATGTCCTAGATACCCTCCCCATTCCTCTAAAGAAGGTGATCGAGCAAAACACGAACAAGTGTTAACACCTAGGAGGGGCTTATTTCTGGGTAATGAGGGGTCTCAGGTGTGTGGCTTGGATTCTTCTCTGACCAACAACTTGGGATCAAACACTGTTAGAAATAAGAGTCAACCAGAGCCTGGGAAATGAGGCGTAGCCCACACTGCTGAGCTTATCACAACTTGAGATCAAACACTGTTAGAGATAAGAGTCAAGCAGAGCCTGGGGAATGAGGCGCAGCCCACACTGCTGAGGTCATCATCTCCACGATGCAGCGAAGTTGGCTGCCCGGCTGTCTGTCAGAGGGGAAATGAGGGACATGAGACTCTGGTTGTTGTGATAAGGTGGTATGGTACCATTTTAATATCCCTGAGGGGTACAAAAGGCATCTGGGGATTTGTCACCACAGACTAGAAGAGCAGGTAGCACAGGGCATTCCACTCTGTCTTAAATTGTTTCCGAACAATAGCTCATTCGCTCCTCCTTCTAATACACTGTGAGGGAGACATAGTGGGTCCATCTCCCAAGTCCTCTGCGAGCATCATACCTAACGGTGAAACCACGAAACATTCCCTGTAAGATCAGGAACCAGGCAAGAATATCTCTATCGCCCTCTATTCATCATTGTACTGGAGGTGCCCGCCAGTGTAGTTAGGCAAGTTAAAATTGTTAAAAGGTGTACAAACAGGGCAGGGAGAAATACAATTGTCATTTATTCACAAATGACATGACTGCATATATAAGAATACAAGGAATCCATAAATAAATTATTACACTAAGAGGCTTTGGCAAGAAATCTGGATTCTCTATCAATACATAAAATTATCCACATTTTTATATCTCAGACATGGAAAATGAATTAAAAAAATAACATTTACAGTAGCATCAAAAATAGAAAGTTTGAGGAATAAATCTTATAAATGATTGTAAGACTTCTACACAGGAATGTCTAAAACTTTTTTGAAAGATATTTAAAAAGATCAAAATAAATGGAAATACAATGTGTTCATTAATCGGAAGGCTCCATGTAGTAGAGATGTCATTTCTTGCCAAACATCCCAATAGTTTTTTTTTTCTTTGTGGAACTTGACAAACTGATTCAAAAACTCTCAGAGAACAAGGAGGCAGGACTTGCCAACCAGCTAATTAAGATGTCTTACTAAGTTATGGGGACTCTAAAGATGTGGTACTGGTGCCAAGATAGACAAACTGACCAATGAACCAGAAGGAGGAGCCCAGAAACACCCACGGGCACTGATGCAGGACAGTGGTGATGCTGCAGATCAGCGGGGGAAAAGATGGACTTTGCAATGAATGGTGCCAGGACAACTGGATCGCCATACGGAAGATGGAATTGGATCCCCACAGCATGACACGTGACACTTCCAGTGCTGATGTCAAGACCTGAATGTGAAAGGTGAGGCTGTGAAGCTGCTAGGGAGATCGTAGGAGAATATCTTCATGACTTCAGGGCAGGGTTTCTTCAACAAGAGCTTTAGGGAGTAGTTAAAAATGTGACTACATTAAATGAAGAACTTATATTTATCAGAAGATATCATATAAAGAGGGTGAAAACAGGAAAGGGTGTGGCCATGATGTCAGAGTAGGAAGACCCTGAGCTCACCTCCTCCCATGGACACGCCAAAATTACAGCTATTAACAGAGAAACTGTTGATGAGCAAACCCAGAAGACTCGCAGAAAAGAGCTTCTACAGCTACCGATATAAGGAAGGAACCACAGTGAGGCCAGAGTCATGGTATAGTCAAGACCCATACCCCTGGCAACCCATAAATGGGAGGATAATTACAATTGCAGAGGTTCTCCCCAAGAAGCAAGGGATCTGTGCCCCACATTGGGCTCCCCAGCCTGGGGTTCCTGCGCTGGGAAGATGAGCCCCCAGAACATTTGGCTTTGAAGGCCAGCAGGGCTTACTCTCGGGAGTATCAGAGGGCTGTGAGAAATAGAAACTCCACTCCTAAAGGGTGCACACAAAATCTCTGGGCCCCAGGGTAGAAACAGTAATTTGAAAGGAGCCTGTGTCAGACCCACCTGCTGATCTTGGAAAGCCTCTTAGAGAAACAGAAGGCACCTGGGGCTTGCCCTGGGATCATAGACACTGGTGGCAACCATTCTGGGGGAGCTCGTTCTACCATGTGGACACTGGGGTTAGCAAACGCCGTTCTGGAATACTCCCTCTATCTTATTAATGCTGGAACCTGGCCTGCCCACCAGCCTGTCAGCACCAGTACTGGGATGCCTCAGGACAAGCAAGCAGCTGGGCAGAGACACAGTCCCTCTCCCCAGCAGGCCTGCTGCCTTAAGACACCCTGAGCCCACCACAGGGTCCAGGACTCATCCCCACATACCAGTGCACTGGCACGAGCTCTGGGACCAGCCTCACCATGAGTGGATAGGCATCAGCCCCAGGACCCCCAGGGCCCTGGCCCTGACCACTAGCAGTCTCTAATATCAACTCCAGGACCCCCAGGGCCTTGAAGCCAGAGATCCTGAGATGTGGCTCCACCCACCAGTGGAGCAGCACTAGCCCCAGGACCAGCCTTACCCACCAGTGGGCGAGCAAAAGCCCTAGGACCCCCTGGTTCCTGACCCCACCCACCAGCCCCAGGACCACCACAGCTCTTCAGACAGCCACCCTGGGATCTAGCCCCACCCAACAGGCAGGCTGAAACAAGCTGCAAGACACCTTGGACCCCACAGAGAGGTGCCCCAGGATCCAGCCCCAACCACCAGTGGGCCAACAGCAGCTTTAGGACATGCCAGACCCTGTAGCCAGCTGTGTCAGGAATTAGCCCTTCCTACCAGCAGGCTGACACTAGATCCAGGACACCCAGCCCTGCAACCACCCACCCCAGAACCTGGCTTTGCCTACCAGGGGGCCAGCACTAGCCCTGGGACCCCCTGGGGCCCTGTAGTCAGAAGCCTCATGACCTGGCCCCACCCACCAGCAGCCAGTGGCCTCTGCACAAGGCAGAGCCTGGCAACCAACTGGACTGTGGGCCAGCCATGCCTACCAGACCACCCACAGCAGTCAGCCTGACCCACCAGGAGAAGCCACACCACCCACATAGGGGGCACCCCTAGAGCATACAGCTCTGTTGACCAGAGGGGAGTGTGCTGCTGGGATGTGGAGGATGTCTCCGACAAAAGGCTACTTCTGCAAGATCAGGAAACATAACCAACCTACCAAATACATAGAAATAAAAGCAGCAAATTAGGCAAAATAAGGCAACAGAGGAGTATATCCCAAATGAAGGAACAAGATAAAACCCCAGAAGAACTAAGTAAGGTGGAGATAGGCAACCTACCCAATAGAGTTTGAAATGATGATCATAAAGAAGCTCAAAGAAATCAGCAGAAGAATGGATAAACACAGTGAGAAGTTTAACAGGGTTAGAAGATATAAAGAAGAACAAAACAGAGCTGAAGAATACAATAATTAACACACATTAAAAGGAATAAAAAAATAACATAAATAAAAAACACACTAAAAGGCATCAACATATTAGATGATGCAGAGGAATAGATCAGTGAGCTGGAAGACAGAGTAGTGGAAATCACTGAAACAGAACAGAAAAAAAGAATAAAAAGAAATGAGGACAGTTTAAGAGACCTCTGGGACAACATCAATGTAACAACATTCGCATTATAGGAATCCCATGAGGAGAAGAGACAGAGAAAGGGGCAGAGAACATATTTGAAGACATAATAGCTGAAAACTTCCCAAACCTGGGAAAGGAAACAGACATCCAGGAACAGGAATCACAGAGAGTACCAAACAGGATCAACGCAAAGAGGATCAAAGCAAAACACATTGTAATTAAAATGGCAACAATTAAAGATAAAGAAAGAATATTAAAAGCAGCAAGGAAAAAGCAACAAACTACATACAAGGAATTCCCATAAGGCCATCAGCTAATTTTTCAGCAGAAACTCTGCAGGCTAGATAGAAGGGAGTGGCACAATGTTTAAAGTGATGAAAAGGGAAAATCTACAACCAAGAATACTCTATCCAGCAAGGCTTTCATTCAGACTTGACGGAGAGATAAAAAAAATTTTTACAGACAAGCAAACGTTAAGAGCTCAGCACCACCAAATGAGCTTTACAAGAAATGTTAAAGGGAATTCCCTAAGTGAAAAAGAAAAAGGCCACAGCTAGAGACATGAAAATTATGAAAGAAAAAAGCTCATTGGTAAAGGCAAATATACAGTAAAGGCAGAAATCAACCACATGTAAAGCTAGTAGGAAGGTTAAAAGACAAAAGTAGTAAAATCATCTATATCCACAAAAAGTAGTTAAGGGATACACAAAACAAAATGATGTAAAATAAGATGTCAAAAACAGCAAGTGTGTGTGTGTGGTAAAAATGCCAGGATTGTTAAAATACATTTGAACTTAATAGCCCAGCAACTTAAAATAATCACATGTATATATAGATTGCTATATAACCTTAACAATAACAACAGACAAAAGATCTATAATAGACACACAGAAAAAAAAAAGGAATCCAAACGTAACACTAGAGATAGTCGTCAAACCGCAATGGCAGAGAGCAAAAGAAGAAGAAAGGAACAAAAAAGAACTATAAAAAGATCCCAAAACAATTAACAAAATGGCAATAAGTACATACCTATCAGTATTTATATTAAATGTGAATAGACTAAATGCTCCATCAAAAAACACAGAGTGGCTGAATGGATACATAAACAAGACCTATATGTATGCTGTCTACAAGAGGCTCACTTCACCTCTAAAGACACACACCCACTGAAAGTGAGGGGATGGAAAAAGATATTCCATGCAAATGAAAATGAAAAGAAACCAAGGGTAGCAATACTTATATCAGATAAAATAGACTTTAAAGACTGTAACAAGAGAGAAAGAAGGACATTACATAATGATCAAGAGATCAATCTAAAGAAAAGGTATAACAATTCTAAATATATATGCACCCAATACAGAAGCACCTAAATACATAAAGCAAATATTAACAGACAAAAAGGGATAAATAGACAGTAACACAATAATAGTAGGGGACTTTAATATCTCACTGACATCAATGGACAGATCATCCAGACAGAAAATGAATAAGGAAACATTGGCTTTAAATGACACGTTAGATCCGATAGACCTAATTGATATATATATATAGAATCAAAAAGCAGCAGAATACACACTCTTTTCAAGTGGACATGGAATGTTCTCCAGATCACATGATAGGACACAAAACAAGTCTCAGTAAATTTAAGAAAACTAAAATAATATCAAGCTTTATTTTTGACCACAGCACTGTAAGACTAAACATCAACTGTAAGAAACAAATTGCAAAAATCACAAACATGTAGAGACTAAACACTATGCTACTAAACAACCGATGGATCACTGAAGCAATCAAAGAAGAAATAAAAAAAATACCTGAAGACAAAAGAAAATGGAAATACAAGGACCCAAAATCTATGGGACACAGCAAAAGCAGTTCCAAGAGGGAAGTTTATAGCAAAACAAGCCTATCTCGGGAAAAAAGAAAAATCTCAAATAAATAACACAAGCTTACACCTAAAGGAACTAGAAAAAGAAGAGCAAAACCCAAAGTTAGTAGAAGGAAAGAAATCATAAAGACCAGAGCAGAAATAAATAAAATACAGACTTAAAAATACAATAGAAAAGATTAATGGAACTAAGAGCTGGTTCTTTGAAAAGATAAACACAATTGATAAACCCTTAGCCAGACTCATCAAGAGAAAGAGAGGGCCCAAACCAATAAAGTCAGAAATGAAAAAGGAGAAGTTACAACCGTCACTACAGAAACACAAAGGATCACAAGAGATTACTATGAACAATTATATGCCAATAATATGGACAACCTAGGAGAAGTGGACAAATTCCTAGAAATGTACAATCTCCCAAGACTGAACTGGGAAGAAATAGACCAATTACTAGTAATGAAGTTGATTCAGTAAGAAAAGAACTCCCAAAAAACAAAAGTCCAGGGGCAGACAGCTTCACAGGTGAATTTTACCAAAGATTTAGAGAAGAGTTGTCAATCTTTCTCAAAATTTCCAAGAAACTGCAGAAGAAGGAATGCTTATGAACGCATTCTATGAGGTCAGCACCACCCTGATGCCAAAACCAGACAAAGATATCACAAAAAAACAAAATTATAGGTCACTATCACTGATGAACATGTATACAAAAATCCTCAACAAAATATTAGCAAGCCAAATTCAACAATACCTTAAAAAAGATCATACACCATGATCAAATGGGATTTCTCCCAAGGACGCAAGGATGGTTCAGTATCTGCAAATCAATGAACGTGATACACCACATTAACAAACTGAAAAACAAAAATCATATGACCATTTCAATTGATGCAGAAAAAGCTTTGGACAAAATTCAACACCCATTTATGATAAAAACTCTCAACAAAGTGGGTATAGAGGGAACATACCTCAACATAATAAAGGCCATATATGATAAGTCCACAGCTAACATCACACTCAATTGTGAAAAGCTGAAAGCATTTCCTCTAAGATCAGGAACAAGACAAGCATATCCACTCTCACCATTTTTATTCAACATAGTACTGGAAGGCCTAGCCACAGCAATCAGACAAGAAAGAGAATGAAAAGGAATCCAAATTGGAAAGGAAAAAGTAAAACTGTTACTGTTTAAAGATGACATGATACTATACGTAAAAAATCCTAAAGATGCCACCAAAAAACTACTAGAGCTCATCGATGAATTTGGTAAAGTTGCAGGATACAAAACTAATATATAGAAATCTGTTGCATTTCTATACACTAATAATAAACTATCAGAAAGAGAAATTAAGAAAATCATATCAAAAAGAATAATATATCTAGGAATAAATCTAACTAAGGAGGTAAAAGACCCATATTCTGAAAACTATAAGATACTGATGAAACAAATTGAAGATGACACAAACAGATGGAAAGATATACCATGTTCATAAGTTGGAAGAATTAATATTGTTAAAATGACCACACTACCCAAGGCAATCTACAGATTCAATGCAATCCCTATCAAAATACTGCTGGCATTTTTCACAGAACTAGAACAAATAATTCAAAAATTTGTATGGAAACACAAAAGACCCCAAATAACCAAAACTGTATTGAGAAAGAAGAACAAAACTGGAGGTATCACACTAACTGATTTCAAACTAAACTACAGAGCTACTATCATAAAAACAGTATCCTACTGGCACAAAAACAGACACATAGGGCTTCCCTGGTGGCGCAGTGGTTGAGAGTCCGCCTGCCGATGCAGGGGACACGGGTTCGTGCCCCGGTCTGGGAGGATCCCACATGCCGCGGAGCGGCTGGGCCCGTGAGCCATGGCCGCTGAGCCTGCGCGTCCGGAGCCTGTTCTCCGCAACGGGAGAGGCCACAACAGTGAGAGGCCCGCGTAACGCATAAAAAAAAAAAAAAAAAAAAAAAAAAACAGACACATAGATCAATGGAACAGAATAGAGAGCTCAGACATGAATCCACACTTACATGGGCAATTAATCTATGACAAAGGAAGCAAGAATATACCATGGGGAAAAGACAGCCTTATCAGTAAGTGGTGTTGGGAAAACTGGACAGCTACATGCAAAAGACTCAAACTGGAGTACTCTCTCACACCATGCACAGAATAAATTCAAAATAGATTAAAGTCTATTTAATCAGTTGTAAGACCTGAAACCATAAAACTTCCAGAAGAAAACATAGGCAGTGCTCTGACATCCATCGTAGTAGTGGTTTTTTGGATACGTCTCCTCAGGCAAGGGAAACAAAAGGAAAAATAAACAAATGGGACCGCATCAAACTCAAAAGCCTTTGCACACAGCAAAGGAAACTATCAAGAAAACAAAAGGCCACTTATTGAATTGGAGATGATATTTGCAAATGATATATTCTTATAAGGAGTTAATCCAAAATATACAAAGAACTCATAGAACTCAACACCAAAAAAACCAAACAACTTCATTAAAAACTGGAGTTGCAGCATAATGTACAGTAGCCAAGATATGGAAGCAACTTAAGTATACATTGAGAGATGAATGGATAAAGAAGATGTGGTATATACACATATATACAATGCAGTATTACTCAACCATAAAATAAGAACAAAATCTTGCCATTTGTGACAACACGGATGGACCTAGAAGCATTATGCCAAATGAAAGAAGTCAGACAGGGAAAGACAGATACTGTATGGCTTCACTTCAGTGTGGCATCTAAAAAATACAACAAATGAACAAACAGAACAAAACAGAAACAGAGTTATAGCTGCAAAGAACAAACAGGTGGTTACCAGAGAAGAGGGGGCTGGGAGGAGGAAAGAAATAGGTGAGGGCGATTAAGCGGTACAAACTTCCAGTTGCAAAACAAATGAGTCACAGGTATAAAAGCTACAGTGTGGAGAATACAGTCAAATAACTAAGTAATATCTTTGTGGTGACACATCATAACTAGACTTATCCTGGTGATCATTTTGAAATGAACAGAAGAAAAATCACTATGTTGTATAACAGGAACTAACATAGTCTTTTAGGTCAATTATACTCTAAAAACAAAGAAACAAGCATACAAACAATTCATAGAAAAAGAGATCAGATTTGTGATTACCAAAAGCAAGGGGTGCGGGGAGGGGCTATTGGATGAAGGTGGTCAACAGGTACTACAAACTTCCGGTTCTAAGATAAATAAGTACTAGGGATGTAATGTACAACATGATAAATATCATGAATACAGCTGAATATAATGAACACAGCTGTATGTATAACATATATATAATATATAACACATCTGTATGTTATACACGAAAGTTAAGAGACTAAAACCTAAGAATTCTCATCACACACAACATTTTTTTCTAATTCTTTAATTTCATATTTATATGAGATGATAAATGTTCACTAAATTTATTGTGATAATCATTTCACAATATACGTAAGTCAAATCATTACGCCATACACCTTAAACTTGTATGGTGCTGTTTGTCAATTATATCTCAATAAACTGGAAGAAAAATTAAATTAAAAATTTTTTTAAAGGGTGAAGACTGAACACAAACTGAGAGAAGATATCTGCATCACGTACCACTTACAAGAATCTACGGGCCAAAACAAAGTAAGCGTTCCCACTGACCAAGGAAAGAAACACAGACAAGCCAGTGTGAAAACTGTAAAAAAGTCTCAAGCAGGCACTTCGCAGATAAAGAAAACTGACTAATGAATAAATAAATGAAAAAATGCCCAATTTCATTAGTAAACAACAAATGCTAATTAAAACAGCAACGAGCTACTGCTACACATCCACTGGAGGGGAAGAAAGTAAGACGTCTAAGAGTCCCAACAGAGCCCTGTGACCCACAATGTCGAAAATATTTACTGTCTTGCCCTTCACAGAAAAAGTGTAGCTCCCTGGTCTAAGATACTGTTAACATTCTATTCCTTCATCTGGATGGTGGTTACATGGTGGCGTACAATCTGGGATACACGGTGACTACACATTATACACACTTATTTAAACTACACATATACATTATACATATAATACATATATATTATAAAACATGTATGTTAAATGTGCATATATACATACATATTACATATACATAGTTACATACATATATTATTTTTATATTCCACTGTAGCGTCACAAATTAAAAAACAATTAAGCTTAAAAAAGTTAGGCCTGGGGCTTCCCTGGTGGCGCAGTGGTTGAGAGTCCGCCTGCCGATGCAGGAGACATGGGTTCGCGTCCTGGTCCGGAAAGATCCCACATGCCGCGGAGCGGCTGGGCCCGTGAGCCATGGCCACTGAGCCTGCGCGTCCGGGGCCTGTGCTCCGCAACGGGAGAGACCACGGCAGTGAGAGGCCTGCGTACCGCAAAAACGAAAAAACAAACAAAAAAAAGTTTGCTGAAGAAATCAATGAACTTATTTTCCAAAAACACCTAAATAGCAATGGGCATATTAAGCTGCCCCCAAATGGGACGACTCCTATGTACTTCTGAGAATGCAGCTGGAGGTGCCCCCAGCAGCGCATGGTGGAGCGGAGAGCCCCGTGACTCTATGTGAAGGTCACTAGATGACTAAACGCTGAATCCTTGTTCAAGTTCAAACACGATTTTACTGGAGAATACATCCTTTTGGATATTAGCAGGTCCTGTTTGGCAAATTCCCAACAGAAATGCGGCAGAAGGGAGACTCCACACCTTTGGTCACCTTCACCATCTCTAAATGCTGGGACCCAGAAGTGAAGAGCTGGGATGGGTGCACCGAGTGAGAACAGCCGTCTCATCTCCAGTTGGTCTAGTGGGAATACTGCTGATCTTATTTAGGTATTACACTTTCTGCTGATTTAGAATTCAGAACTAATTCCTTCAGTGCTTTAGTTAAAATAAACTGAGAGAGTGGCAGAGATATCCACATGCACAGGATCGTTTAGTCCTGTGGGGGCCAGTGAGGTGACACGACGCTTGATTCTGGACAAAGCGTGTCCTCTCCCAGCCAGGCTCAGTCCTAGAAGAGCTGGAGGAGGTCTCCGCCCGATGGACGCAAGGCTCCTGGTTTAGTAGCACAGCACCCTGGGGTCCCCAGGCCTCCTCCACACAGTTTGGGGTCCCGCACGACATCAAGGATGAAGGTGGCTACGAGAGGCCATGGAATCGAGGTGGAGTGAGAATCCACACTGACGGGGAGGACGTCACCCAGCCAGGAGGCCGGGACGGGAGGGGAGGGGGCCCTGCAGGGTGTCATGGTGCCGGGGGTGGAGGCGTTTCAGGAAGGATGGACTGAACAAGGCAGAAACAAAGGCCTCCACAGCCTCTGGCCACTCCCAGTGGCCTGCTCCTTCCAGCGCCCATCTGCTTTGTTAATAATCTGTCACTTCCCCTGGTCCGTGAGCTCCACCAGGCAGGAGCAGACAGGCCTTGGTTACCACTGAACCCGGCGCACAAACCCCTGTGCAGTGAGTCTGTGCTAAGTCAAAGCGGGGTCGGATGAAGCTGCGAAGGGCCCTGGCCGTGGCCCTCGGGAGTCCCTGGAGTCAGACCACAGGGCGGGGCTGCTCCCATGAGGGGAAGGAGGGCAGGGCAGCTGAGAGGGGAGGCACACTGGGGAGAAGGGGCTTTTTCTTAAATAGGTTTGAGGGAGTTTGAAGGCCAGAGAGAAGCAGGGATGGGGCGGGCACACGGGAAGGTGGTCAGGTGGCCAGCTCTGCCCTCTCCCCAGCTGGCGCTGCTGTGGCCTGTGTGGCTGCTGCTTACAATCCAGAGCTTGCCCTGCACTCCGCGACCCAAAGGACTGCTCTGGAAGGCTGGCCCGGCCTCGATCTGTGTGACCCAAAGGACTGCTCTGGAAGGCTGGCCCGGCCTCAATCTGTGCGACCCAAAGGACTGCTCTGGAAGGCTGGCCGGCCTCAATCTGTGCGACCCAAAGGACTGCTCTGGAAGGCTGGCCCGGCCTCGATCTGTGTGACCCAAAGGACTGCTCTGGAAGGCTGGCCCGGCCTCCATCAGTGTGACCCAAAGGACTGCTCTGGAAGGCTGGCCCGGCCTCGATCTGTGTGATTTGCCGCCCTGGGCTGGCACAGTCAAGGCTGTGAGGCAGCCCGGGTGCTTAACAGGTCTTAAAAGCGGGACTTCTCATCGGGCACAGGCCAAGACAGAGCAAACATAGATAGAAAATGACCACATGAAACAAAGTGGAGACATTCTTCAGAATAGTGTGAAAATACTTCCATAATGCAGGATACAAATACTTTTTTAAATGAAGTTTTTGTGTCCTTGTTGCATTGAGAAGTGGTGACCCCATATCCTAGACCTCAGGATGACCCACGCTTGCATTTCAGATCTACTGTCCTGCAGGTACAGCTGCCATTGTTAAGAGTATGTTTCCCATCTTGACACCATCATCACAGTTTACACAATTGCACATGGAGGGTATTCACCTTCAAACTATGCTTTCTATAATTTTAGCAAGACAGGAAGAAATACCTCTTTAAAAAGCATGCTTATATCTGTGTAAAAACAAGAATGATAGCATCTTACATTTTTCATTAAAATTTTTAACTCATATCAAACCTGAGATAAAGCCAGCAATTTCAGTCCATGTAACTCTTAAAATTACTTATTTTTCTAAAGATCAATTGACCTTGAATGTGAGAATTTATTTTGAAAAAGTATTTTAAGAAGAAAAGGAGTCCTTAAATTGCTATACAAAGTTGCGTTGCCATCTTAGTGACTGGATGGAAAATAGCTCCCTCATCACAATGATCCTGGAACATTGAAATCGATTCCCTTTCCTTTTAAGGAAATAATCATTTTCTTACCTTAGACAAGTCTGACCATCTGGTTTTTGCTTTGGTAACAAGATACTGATGAGCCTGTTCACAAGCTAGTTCTGAATCTGCAACCTTCTGTTTTGGTCTTAAAAGAAAAAAAAAAAGAATCTGTTTAATTTAATGGACTCATTAATCTCTCAAGGGATTCTCCTACCCCGGTTTGTTTCAAAGATAGCGTTAAAGTCTGCTATTTCACATCTGGTCTAACTTAATTCTTAAAATACAGTCTTATTTCCCCAGCTACATGTTAGGGAAATCTTAAATTTTAGGAGTACTTGCTTATTTCCAGATAAATGCTGTTCAACTTTTCCTGCAGTTCACAAAACAAAAAGGGCTCATTTATTCCCAGAGGGATAAAAAACACACTATAACATTGTCTTCAGATGAAGACAACTAAAAACTTGTATTTCTGAACGTACACGTTGGCGTGATCACGCAGACCAAAGCTAACAGTCCAGGAACACTGTGGGAACGTGACCTACAGACTCAGTCTCAGCTCATGTTCAAAGGTTAGGTCTGTGGGATGTAAAATGATCAAAACTCTGTTTAGTCACAGAACGATGGGCGCCAAGGACACTTTAAAAAAAGACTGTGGCTAGGCCTCCACGGGGCACAGTGAAGACTGTGGCTGAAGGAGTTTGGGGTGCCCTGGATTCTTCCAATCACTAAAACAAATTAGGGGCGCGTGAAACCCTGTAAAACCCTTGGCCACTTCTTTCTCCTCGGTCGCCTTGCTTGGAACCACGCTTGCGCACAGGCACGTGGGTGATCAGTGCATCTTGCCTGAGGGTGAGTAAGGGGGACACCTGAGCGAGGCCCCACAGGGACCCTCACAGGAACTTCCCCTCCAGGGAACCTGGAAAACCAGGGTGGGGACAGCACACAAGCCCCACGTCGCCCTTTTAAAGAAGTGGCGTTATTCATGCTCCAGCAGGTGAGCTGCTCGTAAGGAAAAAAAATCTAAAGTCAACCAGGAGGCCGTCAGTTGAGAAAATGCAACAGTCAAAGGTTTATGTGATTCCCCAAAGACGCGGCTTTGTAGCTGACCCTGTGTATGTGATGCCAGGTGGGGAGCACTGTGGTTTTAGGGTAATCGTGGCCTCCACAAGCTCTGTGACCAGTCAGGCTGGAACTACCGAATCTGGGTTTTCACAGCAGTGCTGGCATTGCCACCCCAGTTTGCAAAAGGGGATGCTGTGGTTTAGAGAGGTGAAATCGCGTTCCAAAAATTGCACAGCCAGTACCGGGAATCCTGGCACTGAAGCTCAGGGTCCTCCCATGCCAGAGGAAAGCCTTTCTCACCGTTGTCATTCCGTCTGAAGCTACAGTTTTGGTAGCCCCTCTACCTTCACTCCTCAGAGGAAAGGACCCATTAACTATTACATTTCACAGAGGTGAGGGCCACCCATGGTTTTTACACGCGCAGGATCTTCTTTTCACTTAATGTGTCTATTTCAATTCAACCGGAGCAGTTCTGCTGAGCACCGCTGAGTGCCAGGCACTGTGTGAGGTCCTGGGGCAAGTGAAGCCTGCAGCGCCCCAGAGAAGGCCCTCCTGGAACATCCCACTACCGTCCTACATTTTAAAAGCAGACAGCACGACACAGCACTGCAACCAACAAATTAAGCAGTAATCATTGCTCTTCATGTGGCTTCTCCTTTAAATCCTTTCTAAGAAACTCTGCTGCTGGTCTCAGCTATCCTGGACCACTCCTCAGGTCCCCTGATGACTGACAGTGTTCTGCACGCACTGATCACCAACAACACCGTGGCCCTCATTACCCCGGAGGCCCACACTGTGCTGTTGACCCATGTGTCACACGGAAAGGGTCTTATTCAGACCAGCGCTTCTTTGGTGAATTACATAAACATTGACTCCTGTGGTTTGGCAAACAAAAATTCTTGCATTTCCTCAGTGGGCAGGTGCTGAGGCCCTGCTGCAGCTGGGCGGGATCTTCTCCCTCTTCCCATGTCGCTGCTGAAATGGACCAAATGAGGTCATGCCCACTTTCATTTTCTCTCCTGGCAGATGCCAGCTTGTGGGGAACACAGGTGAACTATGGTGGCACACCTCCCCTGACTGAGACCCCCCCAAATACACACAGTCTTTAAATTCGCCAGTTGCTTCTATATTACCAAGTCCGGGGTCTCTGCTGGCTTAACGTGTGACGCTGTTAACCATCTCCCCCTCTCTAGGCACCGTCGTGATGCTGCTCTTTAAATGACACCATGGGTTGGAACACGTACCACCTGGCAAACGTGTGCCCTCAGTGAGTGACTCTCCCTCTCTGCCTGCCCCCTCGACCACTCCTCTCTCCTTCCACCCCAAAGCTTATGTACTCTTCTGAGAGGTCATCCCCGCTCCTGTCCCCAGCTACCACCTGGATGCCGTTTGCCCACACTTCTGTGCTGTTAGCACTGGTAACCTCACCTGCTTCTCCATTCCGTCTCCAACTGTCTACCGGACTTCACAGAATCATGGAATGTCAAGGGTGGAAAAGGATCCAAAGGTCCAGCAGTCTAATCTTCTATCGTTACTTTACCACTAAGGTTTTGGAAGGTTGGGTGGATTATGTTGCATTTTCACAACTATTGTTTAAAAGGACTGTAGGTCCTCATGAGGCCTATTCGCCTGCCTTCACCGTTAGGTGCCTCGTAAATCCTGTCTGAACCCAGAGGACGCACCTGGACTTCCCTCAGAAGGACGGAGATCCTGAGAGGCGTGTTCTATCTCTGCAAAGTCAACTCACTATCAAGCTGATCTCACTGTCTAGACACATGTCCAAGCAGCCTCCCTACCCAATTCCTTTTCCAGGCTATGAAGCTGGATTATTTTTCTTAGTGACTTGTGCTCAAACCAGGAGCTCCTACCTATTTCCCATTCATTTCTCCTCTGTACCATTTTATATCCTTGTCTCCTCTAGAGAGATTGGAAGGTTTTTCTGTGGCCTTTTCCAGAAGTTACTTATTTTCTCTCCTATTGTCTGCCTCTTTAGATCTTGACAATCAGTCAGATCCAGCCTTCCTATCAGCCAGACTGTCAGTCACAAATACATACAATGTGCAGCTCTAAGTCCTACAAACACAATGATGAGCATGGTGAACAGAACCCCTGTCCTCAAGGAGCTCATCCTGTGATGGCAGGAATGTACAGCAAACACATGGAAAATTTAGTGAATCAGATAACTTCAGCTACTGCATGTGACTGAGAATGATGGACCAGGGCGGGGTCCGGGGCACTTCAGCCAAGAAGACCAGAGAGCGGGGACTCCTTAAAGCATGAGTGATGACCCAGTTAAGATGGAGTAGACACACATACTTACTTCAACCTGTCTCTTCCACTGGTTACAACCAAAAACTCTAGACAGAATACAAAAAGCAACTCTCTGAAGACAGTAAAAAGTAAATAATAGGAGGCTTATGGAGAGGGAAATCAAAACTTGAAGAATGACTTACATAATGGTGAGGTTCATGGGCTTTTTTCCTCCCATATTTCCAACTTAAGGGCTGCTTAAAGGCAGTCCTAATTCTGGAACTGTGCAGTGGATATGGACAGAAAAATCTCCAAAAGAAAGTCTGTTTTTCTGACCAAAGAACTAGGAAGGTGAGCCCCTGAAGTACAAAGAGCATGGGGGAATCCCCCCTTTCTTGTCTCTTTTTACTGTCTCATTCCTGATCTGGGGCAAGCCCAGTTACAAAACTGTACTTCTATGGTGGTGCCAGCAATAGTATTGGCCAAGTAGGTACCCACAACTGAAATTCTTCTCTCTAACCAGAGGAGATGGTAAAAGGGGTCCCTGTGTTCAAGGAGGATTGGAGAAATCCACATTATTTTCTCTTTCTCGTTTTTATCTCACCATGTTGGCCTGGAGGGGGACCCAGTCATGAGAAGCACTCAGTAGCACAGAATGGCTAAAACCTAAGATTTTCCAACCAAAAGGGGTCCCTGAGTGCTGGAGAGTGTGGGGAGAAATCATAGAGAGGGCTAGAAAAAGGGACGCCCAAATGAATGAAGGAAGTTCCAGGTTCACCTGTGATGTGCACATGTGTGAAACTAACCCAGAGCAGCACAGTGAAAGCTTTGAGAACTTTACTACAGTGTAGTTAAGACTGTCTCCTGCATGCTGCACTCATGGGCTCACCTGACAGAGCTACAATGGCTTTGAAAACGGAACTGATGTTGAAACCACAGAAGGCAGGTCAGGACTTGCACCATGAAACTAAATGGGTTGATTGCCTGCCTAAAAAAGATCAATCAGTCAACGCATTACCAAGGATGTTAACAGGACCAGAGTGTCACAACATAACATTAAAAATGTCCATGATACAGTCCAAAATTACTCAATATACAGAGGACCAGGAAAATCCCAACAATTTTCAAGATAAAAGACAGCAAGCTTGACCCAGATGTTGAAATTATCATATTTTAAAGCAGCTATTATAACCATGAAGTAAGAGTACACATTCTTAAAATAAATGGAAAGACCAGTTCTGAGCAAAGAAATTGCAGTCAAAAAAAAAAAAAAAAAGAACCAAGTGGAAACTTTAGAACTGGAAAAAACAACAACTGAAATGAAATTTTCACTGGATTGGCTCAAGGACAGAATGGAGATGACAGAGGAGTGAGTCAGTGAACTTGAAAATAGATGACTAGAAATAATCTAATCTGATCAACAGAGGAAAAAGAAAGAATATATCTCCAAGGACTATGATAGAGAGACCTGTGATACAAAAACAAAAGGTCTAACACCCATGTCACTGGAGTACTGAAAGGAGAAGAGAAAAAGATTGGTACAGAAAAAAACTGAAAACTTCAGGAAATAATAGCTGAAACCTGCCCAAATTTGATGGAAAAACATAAATTTACAGATTCAGGAAGTTCAGCAAACCTCAAAAAAGATAAACGCAAAGAAAATCATGCTCAAACACATCATACTAAAACTACTGAAAACCAAAGCTAAAGAAAAAATCTTGAAAGCGACCTGAGACAAATGACACATTACAGAGAGAAAACCACTTGAATGACTGTAGATTTCTCCTCACAAACTGTGGAGGCCAGAAGACAATGGAACAACATTTTTAAAGTGTTATAACAAAAGAATTGTCAACCCATAATTCTATATCCAGAAAAAAAAACTGTTAGGAATGAAGGAGCAATAAAGATATGCTCAATGAAGGAAAATTATGATAACTTGTCTCCAGTAGACATGCTGAAAGAAGTTCTTCAGGGGAAGGAAAATGACAGCAGAGAGAGACACTTTTGAGCTTGAGAAATAAAAGAAGAGAAGCAGAAATGGTAAATACAAATATACTTTTTCTCAGAGTTTCAAAACACATGAAGCATAAATTGATAAAAATGGAAGGAGAAATAGACAGATGCAAAATTATTGTTGGTGACGTCAACACTCCTCTCTCAGTAATTGATAGAACAAATAGAAAATAAGCGAGAACCTAA
Source organism: Phocoena sinus (assembly GCF_008692025.1). Taxonomy (NCBI): domain Eukaryota; kingdom Metazoa; phylum Chordata; class Mammalia; order Artiodactyla; family Phocoenidae; genus Phocoena; species Phocoena sinus. Next base: position 5,741,597 of record NC_045772.1, on the reverse strand, counting down.
ACACTATAACCAACTTGATCTTATTGACATTTATAGAACCCTCCACCCAACAACAGTCCAATATACATTCTTTTCAAGATACATGGAATGTTCACCAAGACAGATGATTTCTAGGGTCATAAAATGAACCTTACCAAATTTAAAAGAATTAAAATCATACGAAGTATGTTATCTAAACTGAACAGAATTAAACTAGAAATCAATAACAGAAAGATAGTTGGAAACCATGGAAATATTTTGAAAAAACCCCCATACTTCTAAATAATCCAAGGTTTCAAGAAACAGTCTAAAGGGAAATTAGAAAATATTTTGAACTGAATGAAAATAAACACTATAACATATCCAAATTTGTGAAATGCAGCTAAATCAGTGCCTACAAGGAACCTGATAGCATTAAGGGCTCATATAGAAAAGAAAGAATTCAAATTAAAAAATCTGAGTTTTCAGCTTAAGAAAATATAAAAGGAGGGCAAACTACAGTTGATCCTTGCACAACACAGGTTTGGACAGCACGAGTCCACTTATATGCTGATTTTTCTCAACAAATATATTGGAAAAATTTTTGTAGATTTGTGACAATTTGAAAAAAATTCACAGATTAACCACATAGCCTAGAAGTACTGAAAAAAAATTAGAAAAAGTTAGATATGTCATGAATGTATAAAATATAATATATGTAGATACTAGTGTATCCTTACATAGGCATAAGGTGAGTGATATTTAATATAAAATTAATATGTTAGTTTTCTTCCTGTTTTATAACTTTGCTTTCAAAGAATTATATTACCGTACAGGGTGCTTCTCTCTCTCGCGCGCGCATTGGCGAAATTGTGTATCAGCCTATCATCACAGGCAAATGGGTTTTTTTTAGAGGAACGATTCCAATACTGTATTATGAATATGATTGGAATACTGTATGCTATAAAAATTTTATGATTCATTCTTTACTGTATAGGCTAGGCTACCATGAAGCAATTATATTGGTTACACCACACTCCCATAAAGCAATCATACTGCTGCTTCTTTGTTAACAATGCATGCATCGTTATACCTCTAAACAAATACGAATTTCTTTTTCACATTATCTTTCCAGTTTTGATGTCCAGAGTTATACACCAAAATCTATGACGCCTGCAGTGTTTTGTACTGTGTGAGACAATATTGATATGGGTACTGACAGACAGATGATTTATCTTGTAAAAGACAATGTAAACTTACAGTATTGATAAATACAGTACTATAAATGTATTTTATCTCTCTTATGACCTTTTTTTTAACATCTTTATTGGAGTGTAATTGCTTTACAATGGTGTGTTAGTTTCTGCTTTATAACAAAGTGAATCAGCTATACATATACATATATCCCCATATCCCCTCCCTCTTGCGTCTCCCTCTCACCCCCTCCATCCCACCCCTCTAAGTGGTCACAAAGCACTGAGCTGATCTCCCTGTGCTATGTGGCTGCTTCCCACTACCTATCTGTTTTACATTTGGTAGTATATATAAGTTTCTTATGACTTTCTTAATAACATTTTCTTTTCTCTAGCTTGCTTTATTGTAAGAATACAGTATGTAATACATATAACATACAAACTATGTGTTGATTGACTTTATGTTATTGGTAAGCTTCCAGTCAACAGTAAGCTGTTAGTAGTTAAGTCTGGGGGGAGTCAAAAGCTATACACAGATTTTTGACTGTGCAGGGGGTTGGCGCCCCTAACCTCTGTGTTGTTCAAGGATCAACTGTATACTTAAAGCAAGAAGAAAGGAGAAAATAGTAAAGAATAGAAATCAATGAAATCGAAACAGAAAAACAATAGAGAAAAAGAAATGAAACATAAAGCTGGTTCTTTGAAAATATCAATAAAATTGATGAACCTTCAGCTAAATGAATCAAGAACAAACGAGAGAAGACATCAACTACCAATATAAGAAATTAAAAAAGGGACATCACTAAAGACCCCACAGATATTAAAAGAACAGTAAGGGAATACTATGAACAACTTCATTTTTATGAATTTAACAACTTAGATGAAATGGACCAATAGTTCAAAAGACAAAAATTACTAAAACTCGGTCAAGAAGCAATAGAAACCCTGAATGATCCTATAACTATTAAAGTAATTCGATTTGTGGTTAAAATTCTTCTGACAAAGGAAACTCCAGGACCTGCTGATTTCATTGGTGAATTTTATCATATATTTAAAGAAGAAATAGTGATTCTGTATGATCGCGAAAATAGAAGAGTGGCATTCATGACTTTTATTCTTTCTTAGAGGTCTTCCAAAAAAGAGCAAAAAAATGTATTTATTTTCTTTATGAAATAAAACTCCTATCTTGCAATTACCATGTGGGTCCATTGAAACCTCTTAGAATATGATAGATCATGGGATCTTAGTGATCTTGATTTAATCATACTAGATCTATTTCATCATTCTAAGAAATATTCAATCATTGCTCATTAATTATTTCCAGCTATGCTAAAAAAAAGGAGACTAAATAATAAGAAGAAAACAAAAAATGATGGCATCTCCTAGCAGGATGATACAATATTGAAATGAATCACCATTATTACATCATCCTTCCGTTTTCTGATTGCACTGCTCAAAGTGTAACAGCATCTTTCAAGAAGGTAAAGAGAAGACAGTGACACCATCCTTGTCGTCTTATGTTAGCATTCACTGAATAGAGTTGAAAATTGAGAATTCTTATTTCATGCGCAAGTGGCAAAGGGAAGAAAAGTGAGATCAGGAAATGGTTCGCAATTATTAGATGAACCAGAAGATGATGGTGAACTTGATCACATAAGCCAAATCTCTTGATGACTGAGCAAGTGATACATGTCTAAGAACAAGGAAATTTGTTATTTTCATTTAGTCATTCATTCATCAGGAACGACTGGATCGTACAATATTTTGTGACAAGAAGCTGACCATCTAATTCTGCTAAAAGGACACTTGACAGTATTCTTTCATCTCTGATGATGTACATGTACCAAAATGTACTTGATGTGGGTTGTCAGTAGATAAATGGACAAGGCCCGTGTGTTTTAAACAAGGGAATGGATTGGGAGGGAACAGATGGTGTAAATGAAACAGGTCATTGGCCCAATCACTCTAATTGGTATTTACACATTTAAAAATGATGTGCAGTTATGAAGCAAACGAAATGGTCTTCCTCTCTTTGACAAAATTATGAACCTTCAAAGTTTTCAGAAGTAGTGCATTTTGATGATGCAGGTGGAAAGTGAAGGCCCGGAAGGCAGAGGGGCCCCACTGAGAGGGCAGGATGGCTTCCAATAAGGCAAGGCATCTAGGTTTGGCTGGTGGAGAGTGAGGCTGGGGAGGGTGAAAGAGGCTGAGCTCTCCAGGCAGAGGAAGTGGCCCCTCCCCAGAGGCATCCTGGGTTCCAATCTCTGTTCACCGCCCATCACCTGGGTCCTTTTGGACAAGTCAGTAACTTTTCTCTAGGCCCCAATTCCTTCAACTGCAAAGGCAGGAGGTGATGCCTCCTTAAAGGGCTGTGGGGTATGAAAAGATATACCTTCATGAAACACAGGTATGGGGTCCGGCCATGGGAAGGCTTGGCTTTCTAAAGCAGTGCCTTGGTTGGGGTCTCAAAGCTCGCCCTCCACCAGACCCTTGGAGCCCAAGCTGGGTCTCCCTGGAACCCACCGCTTCCTCTATATCCATCCTCTACTCTGGGGCTGCTGAAGGATGTTTCTATGGCACAATGTGACTCACACACTCCACGGCATAAAACCCTCTCCTGCCTACTGACCAAGCCTGGCACTCGAGCCCCGTCACATCCGGCCCTCCTGCATCTCGAGGCCTCCTCTCCCACTGTGCATGCCACTTCTGAATACGCATCCTCTCCCCATTCCCTCAATGTGCTCCACACTCCCACCTCTGTGGTTTTGCAAATGCTGTTCCCTGGCCTTGAACCACGGTCTGGTAACCTGGCACCGGACGAACTCCTACTCACACCTCAAGACCCAACTGAAATGTCCTGCTTTTTCTGTGCACCTCAAGCAGGCTTAGCCTCTTGCCTCCCCGTGGCACTTCAGACATCCTTCTATTTCTTTATTTTTGTACGTGTCGCAGTTCAGCCCCGGGCCCCTCAAAGGGAGTGTTCATCTCATCCATCTTTGTACCTCCGAGTCCTGGGGCGACACTGAGCACACAGCAGACCCTCAGTAAATGTGTGATGAATGAACAAATAATACAACTAAGAAGGTGGAATCATTTGGATGGGAAGATTGCGCTTTGTGGTTGAAATTTTCCATATCCATTCTGCATACATTCTCCAGAAAGTTCTTTCTGAAGGATATTTTTGTGCTTTGTTTTAACATTAAGCAATCAGGTCTCATATTAAAGTTCCTCATAAATGGAGCAATTGGAAGCAGGTGTTCAACTCACGTGTGACATGATCGTTTCACTTAGAAAGAGACTACAGTCATTTTCTTTCTCACTGGCTTTTTAAGTATAGACAAAATAAAACCAGCAAATTCAGAGGGAAAAATTAAAGTGCAAGGTCAGAGGGCCTCTGCAGCCTGGCCAAGTGCCACAAAGTCTGGCTCAGTGACAGGGGCTTCTGGGGGTTCCCCCTTCCAGGGGTTGCCCTTGCCAGGTGGAAGGGGCACTTGCCTATAGCCCCTGGGGGCTGGGAGTACCTCAAGGGCAGAAGGACCCAGTGAATGCCACTACTGCGTTGTATCACTGTAGCAGCAAATGCAGTGGATGGTAACGTTTCAAAAAAATATTAATAGTGTACTTATAATAATTGGTAAAGGAGTGGCTGAATGGCTACTTCGTTCATGCCTGCCAACAGATCTCAATGGAGAGCAGACTGTGACACGTCCCGGTAAGATGGGAACCCGCTACCTCTTCAAGGAGCAGATGCTCTTACTGAGAGAAGCCAAGGAGACAGACAGAGTCACAGCTCAGCTGGACGCAGAGATTTTCCTGCCGTGAGTGAGGCCAGCATTGGGTGGCCGGGGGTCTGGTGGGGAGCACTGCCTAGGAAAGGGCTGGAAGGGGTCCTCGCACCTCCGAAAGCAGCTGGCACGGCTGAGCCCAAATTTATAAAAGGAAAAATATACAAGTATATGTGTGTATTTATGCACATAGAAAAAAGACTGAAATGACACTCAGTATCCATCAGTTACCATAAGGTGTTCTGTGCTTCCCCAGTTCACACCTACTGCCCAGGTTAACGTCTCAGGCCTGGAGGAAGTCCACGCGTTCTCCTGACAAGCGCCACACCTCCCTCTGCATACGGTGTCCCCAAATGTCTTGGAAGGCTGAGCAACACGTGTACATATCTGACCCAAGGCTCACAAAAAGAAAAACAGATATGTATATATTTATGTGCAAAGCAACAAGACCAGGATGATACACTTTGAAATACAAAAATGACGCTCACAGGTGCTTAGATCAGGTGTATCTTCTAACCTGTATCTGCATTTTCTAGTCTTTCTACACTGAATGTGTAATTCTGAATGTGATTTTTCTTGAACTAAGCAAAAGACAAAATAAACAGCTCCCGGGGGGCAACTCCATCATCTGCACCCCTGTGTGGACACGGCGTTAATGCTGACCCATGCTGCTCTCCTACCTAATGAGTCTCTGAGGCACGGTGTCTTCTATTCTGAACGGTCTCTTCTCACACAAATTTCGAAATTCGTGGAAATTTAACGTGACGCTGAGCCTCAAGCCAAGAAGGCCCAGGAATCGCTCGAAATCCTCATCCTTCAGGTTGAAGAGCAGGTGCTGCAGCCGATGAAGGTCGTGCATGGTGACGATGCCATCCCTGTCCGTGTCCATCTTAAAGAAGGCCGCGTAGGGGTCCTAGAGTCAAAAACGCAGCGTCAAAGCCTGTCCCCCAGAACCTGACGTCATCCCCCGACCCCTGCCCCCCGCGCTGTGGACTCATCTCCAAAGTGAGGAAGGAACCGTGTTTCGACTTGGCATTTTGGAGATTTCACTGCTCCAGGAATATCCTTGCCATGATTTGCTTTCCCCAGGAAATGATGAACTATGTCCTCAGGTACCCTCTTTTAATGCAAAGACTTCAGGAAAAGGGACAAGAAAGGTGTTTCTTTCCCTTCTGCTCCCTCGGCCTCTGGGACCGGTACTTCTAGTACCAGAAGTAAGAATGAGTACGTTGGAGCTTTCCAGGACATATAAAAATCTTGCCCTCAAGTTTTTATACAACTTTCATAATGTCTGGCAACTTCTGTCCACGGGAAAGCCAGCGCTGTGCTGATCTCACCCTGAGTTGCCGCCCAGAGGCTGGGCCCTGTTTTGATGCCTGTGCTGAAGGCCCCGCCTGAAATCTGCCTCCGTGTCTGCAGGTCATGCTGCACGAGGGCGGTGATTCCCATTTTACAGATGGGGAAACAGAGGCCTGCAGGGAACCTGTGGTCGAGGCCAGGCTGCACAGCTCAGGGCACACACTGGAGGCGGGTTGCTTGGTTTCAAAGCTCAGCTCTGCTGGCTACCAGCAGAGTGACCAAGGGCAAGAGACTTAACCCTGCCAGACTTCTCATGTGTAACGGGAGGAGTATAAAGTCCCTGCCTCCGGGGTGGTTGTGAGGATTGAATGTGCTAACGAGGTGAAGCACTTAGGAGGTGACTGACAGGTTTCCTAAGGGCTCTAAAAGGTTGTTACTATTACTGTTGCCTGAGGTCGGACAGCAAGTGCCTGGCAGCGGGATCGAATCAGGTCTGTCTGGGGCAACACCCTGGGCCCCTCCCCCGCCAACGACCCTGTGTCTCAGGCCTGGAGAGCTGCAGCTGCTGTGGTCGCAGTACCCCTGTCGCCATCAGCCCCTGAGGCAGTCCCACCCACGGATCTCTCTGGATACTTCGGAGGCCCCGCCTGTACCTTCACGTCCCAGGACCCTCCACAGAGGTCATGTAAGGCAAGCCCTGCCGTGACTCGAGTGTCCACTTCAAACCTTTTGGGATTTTGTGGCAAGATCTCTCTGTACTCACTCACTTATTCTTTCACCAAAAATTACTCAGCACTGACGCATGCAATCACTGCACTAAATACGGTGGGAACCGACTTCAAGTGCTGCCCCTACCTCTCAGAGATGCCACTGTCCAGCGGCCTCTTCTCCAGGAGCACAGCCTGCCCGGGCTGCAGGCCCATCTCTTTGCTGCTGATTCCCTCCACGTCACAGCTCCAAGCCCTCGCACACCTCCAAACCCCCGTCTCCAAAGGCTGTGAGATAACTCCCCTTGGATGTCAAAACAAGCAAGGCCGAAATCAAACTCCTGGCCCACGCTAGACCCAGCTCGTCCTCCGGGTCCTTCCCGCTCGTCCTCCGGGTCCTTCCCGCTCGTCCTCCGGGTCCTTCCCGCTCGTCCTCTGGGTCCCTCACAGCTCGTCCTCCGGGTCCTTCCCGCTCGTCCTCCGGGTCCCTCACAGCTCGTCCTCCGGGTCCCTCACAGCCTCATCCTCCGGGTCCTTCCCGCTCGTCCTCCGGGTCCTTCCCGCTCGTCCTCCGGGTCCTTCCCGCTCGTCCTCCGGGTCCTTCCAGCTCAAGAAGTGGCAGCGTCTTCTTTCTGTTGCTCAGACCACAAACCTAGGGAGCGTCCCTGGGTCCTCCCTTTGCCTCACACCCCGCATCCAATCTGCCCACACAGCCGTGGCTTCAGAGCTTCACTTCTCCCACTTCCACTGCCTCCACCGGACCCAAGGCTCCTGGGCTTCCCGGCTCCCACCCTCGCCCAGCCCCCTATTCTCACAGCAGCCAGTGATACCTGCACAGCTCAATCCAGTGCACGTCGCTCCTCTGCTCCGCCCACGGCACTCGGGGTCCAATCCTCAATCCTGACTGTGGCCCCAGCCCCCTACCTCTCTGCCCTCGTCTCCTCCGCGCTCACCCTTGCTGGGTTCTTTTGGGGGGTGGTGCACGACTCTGTCAGGTACATGACTTTGATCTTCTTGGGGTCGAACTTGGGCAGCATGGTGGAGGCGGCTGGTGTTAGATGAACCCGGATTCGGGACGACTGAAGAAAGTTGCACCTTGGCCTCCTCCGAGCCGAGAGCCGAAAGCTACTTGTTGCTGTTGGAACATGCCAAGCCTGCCTCCGGCACTCCAGGGATTCTCCACCAGACCTGCTGGGCCTTTGGTCTCTGCCCGAATGCCACCTCTCCAGGGAGGCATTTCCTGTCCCCTCTGTACAAGGGCACCACCCTGATGGGTCTCTGGCCTCTCACCCTGCTTTATTTTTCTTCCTAGCCCGTTTCACCACCTGACACTCTGGAGACTCACGTGCTCACTGTCTGCTCCACCTCTAGAGGTAAACGTGGGCTCTGATCCATTCCTCGTGACAGCTCCAGTCCAGAGAGCAGTGCTTAAGAAACATCCGTGGAGTGAGGCTGGGTATGAACGACGCAGTAAATATTTCCTGGGTACCTGCGATGCACCAAGCACCCTGCTAGGTACAGGGACGTACTGATAACTGGCCCCTGACATCCAGATTCTCAGTCCAGTAGGGAAGAAAGATGTGTAAGCAAATTACAGCAAGTCAGCGTGATAAATGCAGCGAAAGGTGGGGGGAAGAAGGGCTCTGACGCAGCCCTAATTGCTGGGCTACAGGGACAATCTAGATGCCATGGAAAGCCATATTTATAATCTTCACAAATTTAAAACATTTACTCATTCCCTGAACCTCAGTCTTTGACTTCCCAGCGTGAAGACCCCTAATTTTATTGCAGCCAATACATGTCGGAGTGAAAAGGATGTTATTTCAATTCCTGGCTACGACATTTACTAGGTATGTGGCTTCGGGGAAGTCTCTCCCCATCTCTGACCCTCCGTTTCTTCATCTATAAAATGGGAACGCTAGTGCATACTTGATAGGCTAGTTGTGGGGACTGAAACAACTGAGGTTCACTGCCTGGCATGTAAAGTGAATTCTCTTATGCATTAACAAACACCTATTTGCATGGCACGCACCGTGGTAGCCAGTTGTGTTATCGTGCCTTGACGTCTCATGGAATTACAAGTCCCCCACACTGCATGCCGGAAGGTGAGTGGACAGCAGCAGACCTCCCAGCAGGTCTGAAGGGCCGGAGGGAGGACCAAGAACTTAAGAAGGACCAGCGCTTTGGTAGGAGTTAGCTGGTCACAGAGAGAGGAGCGACAATCCAGGCAAAGGAGTAGGATGTGCAAGGCCAGGAAGGGGAGGCTGGGTGCTGGCCGGAGTGTGACGGGAGGAGAAGGGGGGGTCGAGAGGGGCCAGAGAGGGGCTGCAGACCAGCCAGGCAGGACCCGGGCTCATCCTAAGAGAAAGGGGACACTCTGACCAGAGCTGCGTGTTGGGATCACCCTGCAAGGTCAGGTGTCCAGGACAGATTGTGAAGTGAAAAATGCAGCGGCAGAAGCATACGTATAGGAGACCCTATTTGTGTGGGGATTTTGATCCTGCTTGTTTTTTTAAAATATACATGACTTCACAGACATGCGCCTGAACCTGCATGGACGCTGTCTAGAGGGTGAGGTTGACGGTGAACCCACAAGGGCCACAGGAACCTGTCCCCAGGTCACGTCCCCAGGTCACCCGGGGCGTCTCTGTGCCTGCTTTCCTCACCATAGTCAGGGAGAGGGGGACGCCCCTTGTTTGGTCACAATGAATTATTTCCTTCGACTGGTCGTGCTCTTTGGCCTGGGCTATGAGGTTGAGGCTGCCTTACTCAACTGTGCTGTTGTCCGTAAACCTGACTGTGCTGAGATGGACTCACCTGGCTACAAAGTCGCTGGGCAGACAACAGCAGCAGCAGGATTAGTAGCGTTTTCAACTAATACAAAATCGTTTCTTCATTATTGATGGAGAGAGAGATTCAAGAATTTCTCATGAATAGGAGCTCAATAAAAGAAAGAAAGTGACGGTACCTTCCCACTCAACAATCAAGACACAGTCTTTGGGACTTCCCTGGTGTCGCAGTGGTTAAGAATCTGCCTGCCAGGGCAGGGGACACAGGTTTGATCTCTGCTCCGGGAAGATCCCACGTGCCGCAGAGCAACTGAGCCTGTGCTCTAGAGCCCGTGCGCCACAACTACTGAAGCCCGCGCGCCTAGAGCCCGTGCTTTGCAACAAGAGAAGGCACCGCAATGAGAAGCCCGTGCGCCGCAATGAAGAGTAGCCCCCGCTCGCAGAAACTAGAGAAAGCCTGCGCGCAGCAACGAAGACCCAACGCAGCCAAAAATAATAAATAAATAAAATGAATAAATTTATTAAAAAAAAAAAAGACACACTCTTTGTCCCGTTTACATATACACATGAGGGCAACAAGCAGCCCCCCAGGGAACCTGGATATAACCAGCACCCGAGTCTGTATCACGCAAACCCTGGCAATTAGGGGTTCACGTCTTTGTCTTATCTACTAGGTTATAAGTTCTTTGCAGGATGGGTGGGTGTTGGTGAACGTTTTTAGTTAACTATTTAAAATAAAGACCATCTTAGGAAATACGGGACATCTGTGCACCGTAACCAAGCTACACTGATAATAAACGTAGGAAGGCGGTGGCGCCAGCAGGGAGCTTGGCCTCCCCGTGTCCCCAGGGGAAAGGAGAGTTGGGAGGAGACAGGCGGGGAGGGGCCGGAGCAAGGGGCCTGGGCTGCCATGGGTGAGGCCGCAGGACAAAGGCAGCAGCGGGCGATGGCCACCCGGCCCTGCTAACCAGCACGGAGGGGCTGCTGCCCCCATGCCTCTGCTTCCCCTTCCTCCCTCTCTCCCTCCCGCCAGGCTCTCCGCCCCGTAAACGACCCCCGCCTGCTCCGTGCTCTTCTCCGCTGGGCATCACATTGGACAAAATAATGAGGACTAACCCTCCCTCTATCTGCTTACGGTGACCATATGTTTTCAAACCAAGAATTAGGACGTACAGTCTGATGGTTGGACCGAATAGTCAAAGTCAGAACCATGCCGCAAATCCGAGCTAGACAGTCACGATGAGTTTATATTTTGAAATGGGAGTTCAGTAATAACCAAAATGAATCTCCAATCGGCAATCCACGCGGGGAAGATGTTTCAAGCACAGCAAACTCTGGACACCCTGCCCCTGGGGGCTGGCTCCACCCGCAGGGTGCTCCCCATCTCTCCTCCCCTGGGCTCACTGGATTTTCAGCTACTGAGGTGCTTGCCCCTGCACACCCTGGGGTCTCCACACCCTGGCGAGGACACATTCTAACTCCCTCGTGCCCTCTGCCCCGTTTCGTAGCTAATGTGGTCGATCTATCAATTTTCCTTCCCACTTTAATGACCCTCTTTTACTTCTCAACACAAAAACATTTGAGGTCATCCCTGCCTCTGTGTTTGAATGGCTGCTATTTCTCCTGTCTTATCCATTACAGCTTCTGCATGCAAACCACGCCTCGGTCGCGCAGACCTGGGAGCTTTTCATTAAAGCCCATGACCTGTCTGCCACCTGCCTTAAGCAAGCCCACTCTTCTATTTTTCACTCCCTTCTTTTTCTGGCCAGCACATGCTGAGGGTTTAAGATTTGGTTCAGGGGTCACCTCCTCCAGGAAGCCCGCCTTAATGGGTTTTTTCCGCTGTGCTCCCATAGCACAGTACCGGTCCCTCTACGGCAGCCAATCATGATGTGTCGAATTGTCTGTTGACCATCTGTGTCTTGGGCTGGACTGAGCTCCCTGAGCAGGGCTCCCATATTTCAGCCCTAGCTTTTAGCCGAGAGTCCAGCTTATGACATGTAAGTGCCCAATGCTTGTTTGGTGAGTGCAGGAGTAGAGTGGATGGAATGCCTGAAAGCATCCCGAATTCACGGTAACTTGGGTTGTTATGCCCGTTCCCACCCCTCCCTGTCTTGTGAGGAGGGTCTCCTTACTTCTCTAAGGCCTTGGAGGGGCAGAAGGCAGACCCAGCAAAGTGTCAGCAGGGAAGGGCCTCGGGGAGGGGAGGGGATCACAGAGTTAAGCCCTGTCCCGGGAAGGGGAGAAAAGGCAAGCCCAGTCTGCGGACGGAGCGCTCTGTGTCCTGACGAGCGGAATGTGCTGGGGCCGCAGGGCTCACACCCGCTGCAGCTGAATGGCTGCGACCGAGGAGAGGGCAGGAGGGGTGTCTGGAGAAGCCAAGTGGCAGAGAGGTCATGATCTACCCGGAAGGATTCCTTCAGTCTCTGGGGGGAACTGTCTCCGGCACTCTTCAGCAGTTATAAAGTAGCCGTCCAAGTTCCCTTCGGAAAGAACTGGAGTCTGAGATGAACTCACTTCTGGCCCGTTCATCTTAGGATCTGAAACAATGACATATATCAGGGGACTTCCCTTAGTGGCGAGCACGGCTCTTTATTTCTATGTCAACACTTGACTTCTTCGGTCCCCAGGCCTGTTAGAACACGATACAGTACTACGGCCCCGCGGACTGAAGCTAGCATGAACTCTCTTATGATCTTAGACATGTCCCCCTCACCACGAGAAGAACCTGTTCTCCAGACCACCAGGACCATGCTCCTGCCCAGCACGTGTCCTGTCTGGCTCCTCTGTCCGTCCTCCAGGGCAGGGACCACATCTTGCCCATCTCTCCACTCCCAGAGGCAGAGAATGAGGATCCCTGCCTGTTCTGTTTCCTAGAATCAGGCCCTAAACACAGGAAAGTGTAATTCAGTCATGGGGCAGGTCCTGAGCTCCTCCGTGCTAGAGGTCTCCGGACAAGTCCTGGTCTTTTCAACAACCCTAAGAGGTACAGTCTCTTCTTGAGCCCAGTTTACACACAAGGAAACCTATTCTTATGCCCATTCTCCAGATAAGGAGATGGAGGCTCACCTCCCCACGGTCACAGGGCTCACAGACTTCACAGCTAACCCAGGCCCGTCAGGTTCCAGAACCCAGCTGGTTGATTACTGCATTAGGCCCTCTCTCTCTCTTAAAACGGAGGAAGGAGGTGTAACCTCCACCTCAAAACCAACCCATTTCCATCAGGTTGTGACACTTTGAGTGTGGCCTTGTCTAAAGCCAGGCTACAACCTGGGACTTGGTTTTGGACGTGAATCTCTGCACATGTTGCACCCACAGCCCCCCTGCCCCCCACGTGGTCTGCAGGATGGGCAGCGGGCAGGGCGTCTGGAGCTTGTGGGCATCCTTGAGTCCAGCCCTGAACCTGGCCTCTGCCTTACCCCCACCTAGGCCTGGAGTGGCCTCCCCGGGCTTCGCTCTGCCTGGCAGATAACATGTCCCCCCCCACCCACCCCCGCTGCTTGATCCCCTCTGCCGTGTCCACCCCCAACCCCCCAACGGCTTGGAGCCTCCATCTTCCCCCACCCTCAGCATCTGGTTATATGCTGGGGGTACTGATGGAGGGCAGAGAGGGGGAAGGAGGGTAGGGAGGAAGCTGCTGAGTGCGGTGCTCGCTCTGTGACAGGCTCACCACCCTGGGACCTCAAGCGAGTGGCCACTCACCCTGGGCTCCGATCTCCTCACCTCAGCGATGGATGCACCCGGGCACCGGAAGCACTCGCTAAAGTAAACGGGGGTTCCTCCAAAAAAGTCAAAACACGTAGCCAAAGAAAGTGTCAAAATCCTAAAATTCCATGGCTTCCGTGTTGTCTTTTTGGGGGGTGTGGGACCTCTCTCCTTTAGGATCATCAGATGAAATCGGGGGGGGGGGGCGGTGGTGTTGGTTGGGTGAGGAGTCCCAGCGGCCAGCTTCTCTAGCGAGGCCCGCCACACCATCCAGTCATCTCCCAGGCCAACCCCGGGGAAGACGGCAAAATGCAAATAGGGCTCCGGATTCCGCCCCGTCCAGCCTGCAGTGCATTGATATATCCATGGAGTCATGCATATATATGCGTGATTTCTGCAGCTTTTCCAGAGGGCTTATTTGTCTACCTAAACTTCGGTAAGAGTGGAGACAAGGGAGGGGAGAGACGACAGAGCCAGGAAGCGGGAGGCTGGGTGCTGGTCATCCGCCTGCCTGGCGTGCGGCCGGGAGAGCGGATTAAAGAGCAGGTGGTGAACGGGAGGCCCCGCCTCCAGCCCGGACTCCACGGTGCCCAACAAATCTCCTGACAAGCACGTGGGTCCGGGATGGGGGTGGGGCAGGAGGGGAGGACAGTGGCCGGGTGATCCTGGGCGAGTCACTGGATCTTTTAGCACCTCTGCTCCCTTATCTGCAAAAAGGGAGGAAGAACATTTGCCTTGCTGGTGCGTGGGTGTCCCTAATCACAGATAACCAGCATCTATGCTGAGGAGGAGAACCTTAAAGGACACAAGGTGTGATTGGAGAAGCATAGGCTTGGGAGTAAATTGTAGAAACCATTTGGGCTCCTACTATTTGCAGGAGGCTCTGTCTGACAAAATTCTGCACTCACGGTGTGGCTGAGTGAAAAAAAAAAAAGGCCAAAACACAAAGAAAAAGTTTTTTTTAAATGTCTGTTTCAGTCCTAGGACTCACACACCGTTTCAACATCTTAGCTCACACTACTTCAACCCCAGCAGCCTAGCGGCTCTACGCGGAAAGACCGGCAGGGCCACGGGCGGGAGACAGGTTTGCACTTGGCCAGTAGCTACCTTCAAATCCTGTTGCAAAGTCAAGATAACTCGTCCCTTCTTTCTTATATCCTAATTTTGCAGTCAGCAGAGCACACTGATCGTCATCCATCGGCATTCTGTTATCTTCCAGGACCTGACAAGGAAGACAAGCGAGGGGAGAGGCCGCTAGGCGGTCCCGGGGTCCCTGCCAGCCGAGCCCCTCCAGGCCTGCGGCAGGCTCACCACCATGGCCCCTGTGCTCCAGCCTGTGACTGTTACTCGTCTGCCTCCATCCAAGGCCTCCCTGCGGGCGAGGCCCAGTGTCCTGGGGTTGGGGCCCAGTGCCAGGCTCGTCTGTTGAGTGAATGAGTGAACAAAGAGACGGGCGGGTGGCCAGCACGGCAGGCACTCGGGGCCGCAAGCATCGCTGCAGACCTTCTCCCTGGCCATGCCGTCCAGGTCTTCAGATTCACGCTTGCTGTGACAGCAGTGGCTTTCAGGGCTCCTAAGTGAGATTTATATTCACATATATCCTAGGAAACATGAACAAGATAAAGCAAGGCGGCTTGAGGAGGGAAAACTAGAATTTTGATCGAAGTCTCAGGACGGTCCACAGTTTAAACTGTAAGTTACTATGCTTTTTGCAGGGGGATCCATGGACACCCCTTTTTTCCTCTCCTGGTGTGATCCACTCACTGAAAGTTATCTGTGATCCCTTCATTCCAGTGCACATAACCTACTTTTTTTTTTTTTTTTTTTTTGCGGTACGCAGCCTCTCACTGTTGTGGCCTCTCCCGCTGTGGAGCACAGGCTCCGGACACGCAGGCTCAGTGGCCACGGCTCACGGGCCCAGCCGCTCCGCAACATGTGGGATCCTCCCAGACCGGGGCACGAACCCGCGCTCCCTGCATCGGCAGGCGGACTCCCGACCACTGCGCCACCAGGGAAGCCCCACATAACCTACTTTTTACCAACCGTTTCTACTTTGTGGGAATAGAAAATTCACACCCCTGGTGGGCAGGGGGTGGGAAGCAACTGAGGAAACACACTTCCCTGCGTTGCAAACTGAAGCAGGATCATCTAGATGACTCTTCCCAGGAGACGATACCTTCCTAGGAGAAACTGATGAGGCGGGCTGTTCGAAGGGCATGTGATGCTGGCATCCCTTTGCCAGCAGTCAGTCAGTCACCAACCTGGACAGAGCTGCCTGCCTGGAGGTGAACCTCCCGGAAGGGATGCTGAGGGGAAGAGAGGTGGGACCGAAGACAGCACCCCTGCTGTTCTCACGGTAGTCACGATTTAAATGTGAAAACATGGCTTTCCTTCCAGAAAAGGATATTGAATCACAATTCAAAATGTGTCCATGCATCTAAGGGCCAAAGACACCCAGGAAGACTGGATTCTCCCAAGACAGATGCAGGAAAGCTGTGTGGGACAGCCAAGTCTGGAGATGGGTTAGAAGAAAGGCTGTGCCTGAGTGTTGGGGAACACACAGATCAGCCATTAACACGGGGATGATCAGGGGTTATGATGTCACAGGGAGCCAGAGTAAGTTAGACAGCAGAAGAATAGCAGGGTTAGCACCACACTGACTGCATTCTGTGCAGGAAGCTGAATAGGGGAAAGGGAGCAGGAGAATGGGATGAGATAGTACCCATCACCACCACCACCACCATCATCACCAACCGTCATCACCATCATCACCACCACCACCACCACCATCACCATCACCATCACCACCGTCATTACCATCATCACCACCACCATCATCATCACCATGATCATCACCATCATCACCACCATCATCACCACCATCATCACCAACCGTCATCACCACCATCACCATCACCACCATCATCACCATCATCACCATCATCACCACCATCACCATCACCACCACCATCACCACCATCATCACCATGATCATCACCATCCCATCGTCATCACCACCACCACACCACCACCACCATCATCATCGTGTAGCAGTGCCTATGCCTATTACACGCCAGACATTGTGCTGAGATCTTTACAGGTATTAACGTCTCATTTAATCCTTGTCATAAGCCATGAGAGAAGCACTCTTACTAACTCCATTTTAAAGATGTGGAAACTGAGGCTCTGAGAGCTGCCCCAGTCACATGATTAGAAAGTGACAGACCTGGGGTTCCAACCCAGTTCCTCTTAACCCCTATGATGAACTCCACTGTTGGAATAAGGTCACTGGGGCCCAGGCAAAGAACAGGGCAGGCGGAAATGGATAGGAAACGACCGTAGGAAGTGGGGGAGGTGCTCCTCCATGGCGCGCTGGCACTCTCACATGTATCCGAACAGGCCACACAGGCAAAGGCTAATCTGGGTCTCGACAGAACACCTTGAGATGCCCTTGGGACACCAGTGGGTGGGAGGCCTCTAAGAAGTGGCTATGAGGCCACCTCCCACTTTCCCCTATGCCCCGGGAGCAGAGGAGAAACTTCCGGGAAGCTGTCAGGAGACAGTTTCTCCTCCGCTCCCTGGGGTCTGACAGGACAGGTGGAGCCTTGTGCCCCGGCCTCCGCAGACTAGGTCTGCAGAATATAAACCTACTTAGCAGCAACAGGGTACCCACAGCAGCAGTATAGCCATCAGCCCCTGCTTTGGTGCCGCCATTTCTGGTGTGTGGGCTAGGACCAGGGAGCTGGCACCCCTGGCCATCTATGTCAGTAATGAGCTGAATGTGACAGCAGCTCGCTGTGTCTGTGCCCGCCCAGTCGGTCGGGCACTGGCCTTGGCTTGTCTTGTATGTGTGGTGAAGCAAACAAGCTGCAGGATGCGCTCGGTGCGGGATTGGAAGCAGAGCGAAAGGGAGGGCAATGCAGGTGCTGCGGTGCTGCCGGGGGCTCGGTGGAGGTGGGGAGCAGCGCTGGATTCCAAGGCTGCCCCAGGGGCCCGCCTGGGGACCTGCGCAGGAGTGCGTGGCTGGGAATTCTGGAGGCTCTGCGCCATCTGCAAACACAGCCAGCCCCTCCTGCTCTGTGCAGGAGCCTGTCCCAGCTCGGGATGGAGCAAAAGCCTTCAGGCAGACTGCCGTGGCCCACGCACAGGCACCCAAGCAGCAGTGGGGCTCTGAAACGGATAGATCGGTGGCTTTCTTTGAAAAATTACTTTATATTTTGAAAACAATTATACATGAATTATTCATTGCAAATTCCTCCTGCTCAGTCCTTTCATAAAAACATATGTAATAAATAGTAAGAAAATGTCTGTAGGCAAATGTTTCACAGCCTGGAGGGAGCGCTGAGAAGCACGGGGGAGGTTGGGCATGCCTTAGGCAGCCTGTCCGGAGGTTGCAGGCGTGCCATCCCCTGTGGGCACAGAGCACCACCAAGGATACAATGCCCGGGAGCGCAGTCCCCAGACAGGCACTAAGCATGTCACATACATCAGTGTGCCTCCTGCCCCCACCTCGCACCACTCATTCCTAGGATGAAAAGGGCAGCGAATCAGCTACACTTATCACAACCTTGGAGGCAATTTACAATACAATGTAAGGCGAAACTGCAACATTTATAAAACAGATTTTCAAGTGTTTAACCATTCAAGTTTTGTCCTTTGGTCTTTTCTAGGAGGCATTTCCCTAAGAAAGTTCCTCAAAGAATAACAAACTGTGACCTGGCATATTCTGATTCACCAAATTGTCACTTCCACCATTCCCGGGACATCACTTAGATCGTAGACTGATTCTTCCACATTAGGCCACACCATTTCATGGAGTTGTTGCTGGGCTCTCTCGGTGAAGGCAGGTGCTCCCCGGTAGGTGCCCAGTAACTGGAAGTTGAGTGAGTGATTCAGATTCAGTCTTTCCAAGTCCAGTTCCTGCAAAGCATCTCGTGCTTTGGGGATATATCCACCAGTCTCTATGTGAGTAATACTTGTTTGCTATGCCTCTGACATCATTTTTGTGGTGGTTTATCTAGGGAGTATAACACACACCCTTAACTTTTAACAGTCTATTTAGTAATATTTAACCACGTCACCTGAAATGTAGGAACCTTGCAACCATGTAGATTCATACCCTGCCCCTGTCCTTTAAGCTGTAATTGTAGGTTTTTTGACATCTATATATATTCTAAACCCCACAAGACAATGTTAAAATGGTCACTTTAAGCACTCACATGCACTTTTTAAAATTAATTAACTAATTAATTTTTGGCTGCGTTGGGTCTTTGTTGCTGCACGCGGGCTCCCTCTAGTTGTGGTGAGTGGGGACTACTCTTCGTTGCAGTGCACGGGCTTCTCATTGCAATGGCTTCTCTTGTTGCGGAGTACGGGCTCTAGGCGCACGAGTTTCAGTAGTTGTGGCTCGCGGGCTCAGTAGTTGTGACTCGCAGGTTCTAGAGCGCAGGCTCAGTAGTTGTGGCACACGGGCTTAGTTGCTCCACGGCATGTGGGATCTTCCTGGACCAGGGCTCGAACCCGTGTCCCCTGCATTGGCAGGTGGACTCAACCACTGCACCACGAGGGAAGCCCTTAAATGCATTTTAATTAAGAAGAAAATAACCTTTTACATTTAATTGGATATTTACCATTTCCAATGTTCTTTATTCCTTCAGGATCATCTGAGTCTCCATCTAGTATCAAATTCCTTCCCTTCCTTTAGCATATCTTATAGTGAAGATCTGTTTGCAAGGACTTATCTATGTTTCTTTTTAATCTGAAAACATCTTTATTTCACCTTTATTCTTAAAGGAGACTTTTGCTGGATGTGAGGGGTTTTTGTCTGTTTTTGTTTCTGCTTTCCTTTCAGGATGGTAAAGTTTCTGTCCCACTGTCCTCTGGCCTCCATCGTCTCTGATAAGGTGATGGTAATTCAAATAATTGTTCCCCTTTTAATGTGTCATTATTCACATGCTGCTTTAAGATTTCTCTCTTTGATTTTGGTTTTCAGTTTATCTATGACTTTTCTTTGTATTTATCCAACTGTGGGTTTTCTGCATTTCTCAAATTTATACATGTAAAGGTTTCACCAAAAATTGGGAAATTTCAGCCATTATTTCTTCACATATGTCTTCTTCCCTGGTCTTCCTTTCCTTCTGTGACTCCAATTATACCTATGCTAGACCTTTGATGTTGTTCCACATGTCCCTGAGGCAACTGTTCTATTGTGTTTTTTTACCTTTTCCTTTCTCTTCTTCAGTTTGTGTAACTTCTGTTGATCTATCTGCAAGCTCACTGACTCTTCCTTTTGTCATCTCCATTCTGTGGTTCAGCCCTTCTGGTGAATTTTTATTTAGGATATTCTTTTTTTCTTCAGTTCTAGAATTTCCATTTGGTTTTTTTCAAAAATTCTATTTCTCTGCTGAGATTTCCTATATTATCATTCATTATGAGTATATTTTCTTTTGCATCACTGAGCATAGTTATAATAGTTACTTTAAAGACTTCGAGTGCTAATTCTAACATCTGGATCATCTTAGAGTCTTTTCTCTTGAGAAAGGTCACGTTTTCCTATTTCTCCATATGTTGATATATTTGGATAGTATCTTGGACGTTATGAATGTTATGGTGTGGAGATTCTGGATTCTGTTACATTTTGTTTATTTGTTTGAGTAGGCAGTAGACTTGGTTGGATTCTGTCTGCTGGGCATCAGTTTAAATCTCAGTTTGGTTCTTTTATCCTTAGCCAGGCTCCTTGCAGTCTGCCCCACTCTTGTTTCATTCAGGGTCAGCCAGAGATTTGGGCAGAATTTATAAACAGAATTTGGAGCATCCACTCTCTGGCTCTGTCCTTTACAGAAATCCCCCTTTACTTCCCAGTGGCCTTAGTCACTCAAATCTCTCTCTGCTCTCTGGTTCTTCAGGCTGGAAAGACTGCTGGTTTTCTATCAGTGTTTTATCTACCTTATGTGGCACCAACTTTAGCCTTCACTCAGGTGAAAAGCTGAAAAAAATGGGAACATTTCCCCATGCTATTCCCGTTTCCATGGGAACATTCCCCATGCTATTCCTGTTTCCATGGGAATACTCCCCCATGCTATTCCCGTTTCCATGGGAACATTTCCCCATGCTCTTCCCACTTCCAAGAGTTGACTCCTCTCTGGAATCTGTTTGCTTAGTTTCATTCTCCACAGCCTTCAGGTACTTGATTATTTATTTACTTATTTATTTACTAACTTGTTTCACATCGCCCAGTGTTTATAGTTGATGTTTCTGGGAAAGTTGGTCTGGTAGGAGCTTATTCAGCCACACAGGAAGCAGAACTCCCTGTAATGCTTGCTTGCATGCTGTAGCAAGCGCATCCTTAAATCACAGCTATCACCAGCTCAGGGAAAGCCTTCCCAGTCCTTAGAGACAAAACTCTTTTTTGAGCGTCCACAGCCCCTCTGCTTGCTTCTATCATAAACAGTCCCTCATATGGGACCTACCACATGGCAAGCACCTGACAAACTGCCGGTGGATAGAGAAATTAGCAGCACTTCTTTTTCACCTCTGTACCCCAAGAGTACCCAGCAGATGCTCAACAAATGCTGAATGAGAAGAAGAAGAGGGATGTCAGTGTAAGGGAACCCTGGACACTCGCCCAACTCCTACGGCATGAGGATGAATCTCGAGTCTGATGTGAGAAAGTCCACACGAGGCAGATAAGCGTGCAAAGTGGTCATCCAGCCTTGGCTAGGAAGTAGTTAGACTATCAAGAATATCGCGAGGCAGGACAAGAAGACGTTGTCCTGTGAGACGTACAAAAGGAAGCAGGAGGAAAGGGAGTCAGGCTAGGAACTGTGAAGTTGTACTTGTTCTTGAGACCTGACCTACAGATGCTTCACACTTGGGTATTTCACTGCTTTGGTGCTGGATCAGCCAGGATATCTTTATTGTTCTCCCCTTAGTACTATATTTAGTAACATTCCCTTTTGAAAATGTCAGTCTGCCTCGGTTAAGGGGAACCAAGGAAAAGACTCATGTTTATACATAAGCCAGAGATTTAAAGGACACGGCCCAAGGAGAAGGTAGAATTCAGGTGCACAAAATCTGGAGACTGCTTTTTTAGCCATTCCTCCCTACCTGGAGATTCTCTAACCTAAGTTATTTGTGATAAAACCAAAGAGAGTCCTGGGCTTTCTTTTTAATAAGTAATATTACTTGTATTTCTTCACATACCCATTCATAGTCAAAATGAAACAGGCAAAAAAAGTCTTCTCTAGAATTTCAGACCTACTCCATCTCCCCACCCTCCATCCCCCATCCCAGTGATTCCTGCTCTTCCAGGTCCTCTCCCACTACTAGCTGCCATAGTCATCCAGAATGTAGAAATAATCAGAGAACTCAATCATCAAGACTATCTGGTCACATGCAAACCTGGTACTAGGGATGAGAGTACCATGGCTGCAAGAGAACACGGAACTTTCAAAACAGATTTGTACTTGAATAGAAAGTTGAAATTCTTTTAGCAAATGCTTCCTAGAATATTCAGACACACATATCTGATTGTCCATGTGGCCCCAGCAAGACAGAGTGTTCAAAGCTGATGCAAACCTACATGAGAGGCAAACGTGATGCTGTCACCTGCACAGGTCGCAGTGTATTTAGTTTGAGATGCTGTTGCCTGTTTTGAGTGCAGTTAAAGTAACGGGATTTCCTTTTTGTTTCTTAAGGGAGGACTGTGGAGAATGAAATGGATGTTCAAAGGAGGTGGAGCATCTTAGATAAAAGTCCCTTGCATGAGAACACTGATGGTGGCCGGGGGCAGGGGGGGCACTGTTCCGGAGACAGTGGCTCAGAATTGAGAGTTAAAGCTGGTGAGCATCTCAAGCACAGAGTCCCAGCATTAATGGCCTAATGACAAGGGCCAGAGCTGACTTCAGAGCAGTGAACATGGACTCCCGGAAGTAACAGAAGCTTTGCAAGTGTCACTGAGAACGAGAACTTGACTGAAGAGCTACTAGGTGTCAGCCACGGTATACATTATCTCATTTAAACGTCGCAACAACTCCTCAACGGAAATATGACTAAGTCCATCTTACAAATGAGGAGACCAAAGTTTAGGAAGGCTAAATAAACCAACAGTTTGCTAGAAAGACCCAGCTGTAAGCAGTGGAGCAAAGGTTTGAACACGTGTCATCCTGTCTCAGCAGTGGGAGAGCCTGGCACATTGGTTGCAACATTTACAGAGTCACCCACAGATGAGGAGCCTGAAGCCCAGAGACACTGGCACCTGTCTCCAAGGATATGCTTGAGCACAGAGACGCTCAAATAACTCCACTGGGGGTACTGCCAAGGGATGCTTGGTAGCCAATGACAACAGCCCAGCACTGGTGGCTGAGTCTGGACTCACAGTTGAGGCTCAGACTCTACAAGCAATGGACAGCCACACACTGGGAGGTGAATCACTCCCCACTCCAACGAGCTGCCGGCAGTCTGCAGAGGGCACAGTTCAGACCGGGTTTGGGTGCTCCCCAAGCCTTTGTGGACCACATGTTTGGAACAGAGCGACACCAGGGACAGAGACTCTGAGTCAGCTATCACATAACGACCATCCAAAATTTGGTGGCCGACAACAAAACAAACATTTATTCTTGCTCTAGTGGATCTGCAGGTCAAGTGCAGTTTGGCTAATATAAGATGGCTAGATGTTTCTGATTCAGGCTGTGTGTCGGGTTTAGGCCTGTTTCACATGCATTCATTCTGGGGACCAAACTGAAAGGACAGCAGCTGCCCTGGGCAAGCTCTTCTAATAGCCCATCACTGGAGCCCAAGGCCAAGCCAGACCACACAAGCAGATTTAAGGTTGATGCTCAGATCACATCTGCCACACTCCGTGTCCAACATCACTGGGTAAGGGAAGCATCCCCTGAGGTGGTGAACAACGGAGAGGGAGGATAATGAAGAGAGAGTGACGGATGCCAGGTGCATGAGCTCTGAGGTCTTTTCCAGCTCTTTGAGTCTATGGGATTCTATAAGTTTGGTGGCAATGCTGTGACCTCTAGAAAGACACCATGACCACAATCCAAGCACTCCCCGAAATCTAGAAATGTCTAATCCATAGGCTAGATCTATCCAGTCCACCTGATCCAGTTCCACCCAATCTATGGGTGATGGTGCTGAACCACATTTCCAAAAACAATCCGTCCTCCAACCATACTGCCCAACTCTGGACCTTCAAGACAGACTGATGGTTTGGTAACAAACAGGAAGTTGTAAAACAGTAGGTTTTTCTTTTCTTTTTTGCTGCAGGCATGATGATGACAATTAAAACAATGACAATGATGATTTGGTTTAGTGGGGTTTTTTTTTTAATATATTATCCCTGTAGAACACAACAAGACTAAAATTGTGTTTAGATGGCTCGGAATGACAAAATGCTGAGCCTAAATGCAACCTTCAGAAACTGTGAAATGAGAATAAAAGGCAAGGTGACCTGACGGCCTTCAGTGTCAAGGGGAATCCCAGGAGTGACCTGCAAATCGACCAGACATGTCTAACCTAGGAGGCAAATACCCAGAACCTAGTGCACTTTTGCACACGTGTAAAATCTTAGCATATTCCACGGGCAGATGAAACCAGTACTTCAGTAACAAATCGTGAAGATTGCAGAAGAAAGCAGACAAGCCAGTCCTCCTTCAGAGGAGGCTGTTCTCAAGTCCTGGAATCACATCTGTTGTTCAAAGGGCAGGTGGAGACAAACCACGGGCCCAAAGCCAAGCATAAGATCAAGTACAGCAGGAGAAGCTACCACTGAGCAGCCGGCCACCCTCTCCTCTGTGCGTGTCTTTATTTCTCTCTTCTCGATTCCAAAAGCAGATGTGTTTTCTATGTATAAACTTAATGCAAGTCCAATTATGACCCTAATAATGTATTTGGGGGTAATGCGATAAAGCTTATATGTAAAAATATAAATCTGGCCTGAGAGTAGCCAAGAAAATATAAAAAGGAAGAAAAATAAGGAAAGATCTGCTTTACTAAACTAAAAAAAATAATTACATTGATATAGAAAAAGATGTATAGATCAGTGTAACAAAATGGGAATTTTCAGATGTACACCCTACTATAATGAGAATTTCACAAATGACAAAGGGAAAATATAGAAGAGCCCCATCTTACACAATTAATTCCATACAGATTAAGCATTCACATTTAAAAAATAAAGCAGTAAAAATTCTTGCAATAAAGTCTAGATTATCTGCAAAATATGACAGAGACCTGGGTGCGGGGTGGGGGGCATGGGGTGGGTAGAAGAATGAAACTTTATTAACCAAGACTTCAAGCCTAGAATTTATTTAAAGAAAGAAAAAAGAAAAGAAAAGAGGAAGAAAGGATAGAAGATATTGGGTTGTACAAAATCTTAAAACATTTTAATGGCAAAAGATATAATAAAACAAAAAGACAAATGATAGATTGTAAAATATATCTGTACTGCAGAAGACAAAGGGTTAATAAATCGTTAGTTAATTCAAGAGATATTGAGGGACACCGATATGCCAGGCACTATTCAAGCTACCAGGAATACAAGCGCGAACACAACAGCGAAGTCCCTGACCTCTGGTGCCAGGCCCTACTGAAAGGGTTCACATATTGGACTAAGTTGATTGTGTCTCCCCAAAAGATATGCTGAAGTCTTAACCCAGGTTCCTGGGAATGTGACCTTTCATGAAAACAAGGTCTTTGCAGATGTAATCAAGTTAAGTTGAGGTCACGCTGGATTGGGTGGGGGCACTAGATCCAATGACTGGAGTCCTATAAGAAGAGGGAAACCTGGACACAGACACAGGGAGAGGAGAACATCAGGCGAAGACACAGAGACAGAAGGGAGAGGCCAGAGATCAGAGTGGTGGCAGCTACCAAGCCAAGGAACGCCGCCAAGGATTGCCAGCAAACGCCAGAAGCTGGAACAGGCAAGGAAGAGTCCTCCAGTGCAACCGTCGTGGGGAGGACTCTGCTGACACCTGGCCTTCAGGCTCCTGGCCTCCAGCACTGTGAGAGAAGAGACCTCTGCTGTCTAAACCACCCAGTTGGTGGGAATTTGTTACAAATTCCTAGGAAATTAATACACTCAGCTTAATCAGCTCATTTAATCCTTATAACAATCCTACGGTATAGCTACTAAAATGATCTCCATTTAGGGATATGGAAACTGAGGCACAGAGAGGTTTGCCCAAGGTCACATAGTTGTTAAGGAACAGAGCTGGGATTTGAACCCTGGCAGCCTGGTTCAGAGTGGGCATTTTAAACCACAGTTCTACAATGCTTCAAAATTGATGGGCTCATTCAAAAAATATTGAACACTTGTTTTGTGCTGGGTCCTGTTTTAGAGGCTGGGGACAGGGCAGAGAATAAAAAAGACATAGATAACTGCCCTTGTAGATGTACACCTCAAGGAGGGAGGGAGGGCTGCAGGGAAGCAGTGCCCCCGGGAGAGAACCGGGCTGGAGTTGATGCAAACGGGACAGTGTCAGAGAAGAGCTGTGGCAGCTGGGAGGGGAAAGGCTGAGGTCAGGTTAAGGGATACAGAGCCATATGGGGAGAAAGTCCCCGCGGTGGCAATCTAGAGGATGGGGGTAAAGTGGGAGGCCCGGGCTTCTTAGGAAGACAGGGATAAATAATGATGTCTAAACCTCTTATAAGTTAACAAGAAGGCAAAGGATGTAAATAGGCAACTTGAAAAAGAACAAATCCTCATGGCAAATAAACAAAACAAGACATACACTCACTAGTAGTCAGGGAAATAAATGCAAATTAAATTTAAACTGAGCTATCATTTTAAAACTATCAGACCAGCAAAAATTAAAAAGAGCTATAATGCTATATAACAGGGGTTAGAGAAGAAGATACTCTCACACACAGCTGTTAGAAATATGAAATTCTATAGTTTTTTTTTTTAAAAAGGCACACAGACAACATGTGTTAACATTAAAAAATATATTATTTTAGACCAAGCACCTACTCCTGTGAATCAATTCCATAGAGATGAAAGCATCAGTATGTAGAGATACATAAAGAACAATTGTTTAAAGAGGAAAAATAAAAGAGAAAAAGAAGTGAATGCCCATCAAAAAGAGAAGGGCTGGTGTTCAGCTTGCAGACCTTTGCTTCTACTGAGAAAAAACAGAAAAGCCAGATAAAATACAGCAAAACATCTGTTTGACATATAGATAGCTGCTGAGACAACCAGGACTCAAAGGGACACAAGTCTGAGCAAAGGGGGACCTCAGTACTCAGAGGAAAAGTAGGTCATGGACCCATTCTGGGAGCAGGGCCAGGGCTCAGGACGGGGGCTGCTGGCCCAGGCAGGCAGTCACTACCAGCTGATAGAGACACAAGTGGAGCTCATGGGGCCACAAAGACCAAAATTAGAGACTTGAATGGTCAGGTTCCTGGCAAGAAGGGAAAACAGAGAACCAACCATGACACTGCCAGTTTTTCCCTGATACTTGCTGAATTCAGAAGCCATGTGGGGCAGAAGACTGGGGAATCAAGGCAGAAAGACCAGAAAAGCTGAAGAGATTTTTTTTTTTTTGGTCACCTTTTTGGGTCCTGAGGAAACTAAGGTTAGATGGAGTTCAGGACTTCTCAGGGGTGATGGCTCAGAAAATAACCCACACTCTGAGTTAAAAACTTTGATGACTACACCCTAAAAAAGGAGTTTAAAAAAAAAAAAAGGCAATTGGAGCCTTGAAAAACTGCAATCCAGCCTCAAATTGATTCATTCCCTAACTGGATTAAGGTCATCAGTCCCCAGTCTATCTGACAAGCAAAGGAAAGGGTGACCCATTATCTAGAGCCTCTCAATTTTCTTAACACAATATCTGACATTCAATGAAAATCTGTCCAGCATGCCAAGAGCCAGGATCATGTGACCCTAAATCAAGGAGAAAAACAGACAATAGAAAAAGTTCTACAGGTGATCCCAATACTGGAGTTAGCAGGAAAAAGATTTTAAATGGCTATAAATACGTTTTTAAAAATTCAGGAATATTTTCAGACAACAGAAGTAAAGACACAGGTATGGAATATATTTTAAACCAAATGGACATCCCACAACTGAAAAAAATACTAAAATTAAGAACTATATGAATAAAACCACAGATTGGAAAAAGCAGAAGAGAGGATTAATGAACTGGAAGACAGGTCAATGGGACTGAAGCACTGAGAGAGAAATAGTGGAAAATACATAAAAGAATGAAAGAGACCCATGGGATATTGTGACCAGGACTAACATACACAATTGGAATCCAAGAGTAACACAGAGAACGGGCATAAGCAAAAGGAGAAGAGATAATGGCTGAGAATTTTTCACAAAAATTTTTGATTAAACACAACAAATTACAGATTCAAGAAGAACTGTAAACCCCAGCAGGATGCATACAAAGACAAGCACACTTAGACACATTTCTAAAACTGATGAAATCCAAAGACAAAGGGAAAATCTCAGAAGGTTCCAGAGAAAAAAAGACACACTACATTCAAACAAGCAACAATAAGACTGGTGGCTTATTTAACAGCAGAACTGACAGAAGCCAGGAGACAATGCAGTGATATCTTTAAAATGCTGGGAGAAGATAACTGCCAACGTAAAATGCTACTCCCAGCTAAAATATCTTCACAAAGTAAGAGTGCAATTCTGCTTTCAGGTTCAACATGTAAAGAGCTTTGAAGTAATCACACCCATCCTTACAACAAGAAAAAAGCTGAACAAATGAAAAATCAATGGCTTTTCTTAGAACCATCAGAGAAATTTGAAATCTAGAGGGACAGATGTACACAGAGAATCATGGCCAACATCAGTTTACCTGGAGCAGAAACCACTGTGGCCACAAACTGGAAGGAACACTTGAGTGGTGATTCTGACAAAGTGCTGGAAGCTGAGTGAGGATTAGCTTGAGAATGAGAAACTCCTGGGGGCCCAGTCTCAGAGGTGGGCACACTTTCCTGGATTTTACCACCAGGTTCACAAGGTGAACATTCCAAGAAAGATCCCCTGTGTGTCAGGCAAATTACAGAAAAACTAGAAGGAAATAAGTAGAAGAAAAGAAATAATTTTCCAAGACTGAACCAGGAAGAAATAGAAAATATAAACAGACCAATCAGGAGCACTGAAATTGAGACTTTGATTAAAAATCTTCCAACAAACAAAAGCCCAGGACCAGATGGCTTCACAGGCGAATTCTATCAAACATTTAGAGAAGAGCTAACACCTATCCTTCTCAAACTCTTCCAAAATATAGCAGAGGGAGGAACACTCCCAAACCCATTCTACGAGGCCACCATCACCCTGAAAACAAAACCAGACAAAGATGTCACAAAAAAAGAAAACTATAGGCCAATATCACTGATGAACACAGATACAAAAATTCTCAACAAAATACTAGCAAACAGAATCCAACAACACGTTAAAAGGATCATACACCATGATCAAGTGGGATTTATCCCAGGGATGCAAGGATTCTTCAATATACGCAAATCAATCAATGTGATACACCATATTAACAAACTGAAGAAGAAAAACCATATGATCATCTCAATAGATGCAGAAAAAGCTTTCGACAAAATTCAACACCCATTTATGATAAAAACCCTCCAGAAAGTGGGCGTAGAGGAAAACTACCTCAACATAATAAAGGCCATATACAACAAACCCACAGCAAACATCATTCTCAATGGTGAAAAACTGAAAGCATTTCCTCTAAGATCAGGAACAAGACAAGGTTGTCCACTCTCACCACTATTATTCAACATAGTTTTGGAAGTTTTGGCCACAGCAATCAGAGAAGAAAAAGAAATAAAAGGAATCCAAACTGGAAAAGAAGTAGAACTGTCACTGTTTGCAGATGACATGATACTATACATAGAGAATCCTAAAGATGCTACCAGAAAACTACTAGAGCTAATCAATGAAGTTGGTAAAGTAGCAGGATACAAAATTAATGCACAGAAATCTCTTGCATTCCTATACAGTAATGATGAAAAATCTGAAAGAGAAATTAAGGAAACACTCCCATTTACCACTGCAACAAAAAGAATAAAATACCTAGGAATAAACCTACCTAAGGAGACAAAAGACCTGTATGCAGAAAACTATAAGACACTGATGAAAGAAATTAAAGGTGATACAAACAGATGGAGTACCATGTTCTTGGTACAAAAAAAAATGGTTCTGATGAACCTAGGGGCAGGACAGGAATAAAGACACAGACGTAGAGAATGGACTTGAGGACACGGGGAGGAGGAAGGGTAAGCTGGGACGAAATGAGAGAGTGGCATGGACACATATACACTTCCAACTGTAAAATAGATAGCTGGTGGGAAGCAGCTGCATAGCACAGGGAGATCAGCTCGGTGCTTTGTGACCACCTAGAGGGGTGGGATAGGGAGGGTGGGAGGGAGATGCAAGAGGGAGGAGATATGGGGATATATTTATATGTATAGCTGATTCACTTTGTTATACAGCAGAAACTAACACACCATTGTAAAGCAATTATACTCCAATAAAGATGTTTAAAAAAAAAGAAATAATAAAGATAAGAGCAGAAAACAATGAACTAAAACATGGGCAAACAATATAAAATAATCAATGAAACCACAGCTTATTTGATAAATAGAGCAATAACAGTGATGTCTCTAGTTAGACTATTCAAGAAGCAAAGAGAAAAGATTAAAAATCACCAATATCAGGAGTGAAAACGAATACATTATTGAGGATCATATAGACATTTGAAGGAAAATGAGGCATGAGTCCATACTGATATAAAGAAATCATTGAATAAATTCATAAATGGGAGAGAAGAGACAAGTCTCCCTGGCAGAAGAATTCCAAATAATTTATGTAGATATCCTGCCCTTAAAGAGGTGGAGCGTAATAATTCCCCACTCCTTAACTGTGGGTTGTACATAGTGACTTTTTTTCCCCAAAGAGTGCAGTATGGAAAAAGAGAAAGAGGGGGAAAAAATTAAGTTTATAGAGGAGAAGCCTGACAAACACACCTCAGCCAGGTGATCGAGGTCAACATCAACAGTGTAAGTCATGTTGACAGCCTCTGCCTGATGTGGTGTGATCAGAAGGGCACTTTATCGCTGTGGTCTTCCTCCCCAAAGCATTGCTCCAGTCTAATCATGAGAAAAACATCAGACAAATCCCGATAGAGGTACATTCTACAAAATATCTGAGCAGTACTCCTCAAAACTGTCAAGGTCACCAAAAGCAAGGAAAGTCTGAGAAATTGTCACAGCCAGGAGGAGCCTACGGAGACATGATGATGAAATGTAATGTGGGATCCTGAATGGAATCCTGGACAGAAAAACGATGTGACGTTAAAACAAAGGAAATCTGAATAAGCTATGGAAACCCAGAGAGTTAGTTGCCAGTACATTTGCGTTAAAAGAAGGACAAAGGGTAAGTCTTCAGGCAGAGTAAAAATTAGTCCAGGTGCAAGTACACAAAAATGTAAGATAGAAAGAGCGACAACAAGGGTAAATATGATATGACATCTTATTTACCATAAAAAAATAGTCTTGTGGGATTTAGCATAGATGTAGAATTTAAATGCATGACAAAAATAATGTAAAAGATAGAAAGGGATAAATAAAATTAAGGTATTTTTATATCTAGCACTGCTAGAGAAGTGGTAAACATAATTTATATTTAACTACATACAGTATGACAAGGATGCATGTTGCAATCTCCAGGGCAGCCTCTAAAGACTGATGGAGGAATGTATTCACCAATAAGCTGATAGAGGGGGAAAACAGAATGGCAGAAATTGTTAAATAATCTAAAAGAAGGCAAGAAAGGACAGAAAAAGAAAGGACATGAGACAGCTGAGTAAAAAAGAATTAAGATGATAGATATAAAATCAACTATATCAGTAATTAAATATAAAATGGACTGAATACTCCAAGTAGAAGACTAAGACTGTCACACTTCACCTTTTAAAATATCAGCTATATCCTGTCCACATAAGACTTACTTTAAATGTAAGTACCCAGAAAGTCTGAAGTAAAAGGATAGAAATAGATATACTATGCTAACGCAAATCAAAAGAAAGTTGAAGTAACTATATTATTATCAGACAAAAATAGACTTGAAGGGAAGAAGCATTACTCTGTATCAAGAAGTCATGTCATATGAAAAAGAGACAATTCACAGGAAGTTTCAGCATTTCTAAGTCTATGTGTACCCGATAATTTAGCTTCAATGTGAATAAGGCAACAATCCACAGAATTAAAAAGAATCTCACTAGACAAATCCACAGTCAGATGATAGACTTCAACACACTTCTCTCAACAGCTAATGGGAAGAGCAGGCAAAACTTTGATAAGAATATAGAAGTTCTGAAAAACACAATGAATAAAATCAACCTAATATACATACTTAGAAAACTAAAGGTCCATGATGGAGTACACATTCTTTTCAAGTGCTTCTGGAACATTTACCAAAATTGTCTCTATGCTGGGTCATAATCCAAGCCTCAATATATTTTGAAGGATCAGTTGAAGTCATTTAGACTTCACAATGGAATCAACTTCAAAATCAATAATAAAAGGTAAACTAGAAAATCCCAACTGTTTAGAAATTAAACAGTAAGCCATTGGAAAAAAGAAGAAATCACAAGGGAAATTATAAAATATTTTGAACTGAATGACAATGAAAATATGACAAACTGAAACTTGTATGATGTGGCTAAGCCTGCACCTAAAGGGCAATGGATAGCCATCAATTCATACATTAGAGAACTAAAGGCTGAAAAGCAAAGATCTAGCATTCTGTCTCAAGAAATTAGAAAAAGAAAAGCAAATTAAATCCCAGTCAGGTAGAAGGAGGAAAACAATGGAGGTAACAGCAGAAATAAAGAAATATAAAACAAATACACAAGAGAACAATAAAAGTAAAGTTGTTACTTTGAAAAGACAAAAATGACAGACCTCACTTCCTCTTTTGGATAGGATGCAGTAATTCACAGCAAGCAAATATTCCCAATGAAAACAACGAGAAAAGCTTAATCAATTAAAAATAATAAAAAGGCATCAGAAAGCCAGGAGAGACATGAGGTTTAAAGAGACCAAAATTCCGAGGTGGGAAGGACCGACCCTTCAGAGGCAAACCGAGGCTATGCAATTGCATTTTCCCTGGGAACAGCTGATGATTCTGGGAGTGGACTTTGGACGGAGAAATAGGCTTGGGCCCAGCAGAGGGCCACTCCAGCAGAGCTAGTTATGTGGTGCTGGAGTGGCAAACTTGGAGATGTGAGGGGACAGGCTTAAAGCATGACTGGTTTCCCCTTCCGGACATGTGCTGACCTCTGGAACTGCTCAGGGCTGGAGTCTAAGGACCTAAACTGAAAACTTTCAAAAGCAAGATGCAAGTCCCCACACCGTGGTACTTAGGAGACAAAGGCACACCTGGGAGGAAGGCCATGAGAACACAAAGGCAAAAACAAAGCCCTAGAGGTATGGTCAACTGACACTGAGGGTCTGCAACTGCCCCTGCCCTTGAGGAACTGGCCAGCTTGGGTGCAGCCAGATGCCGAGAGAGTCCAGTTTTAGCCTCTGTCCGAGAGTTGTTGCCGGAAGATGCAGAAATAAATATAGACTTTTGATGGTTGTGTGGAGCTTGGACCAACAAAAATGAAGACGTGAGGGACCTCGAACACACAACTGGTCACCCCCTTAAAACATCTGCAAGATTAGGAAGCTGTAAGGAACAGCTATGAGATGCTCAAGGGTGTTTGTGGGGCTCGGTTTACATCGGGGTCCCTGTCCCTAGGTGAGTAGGACTGCGTGGGATTAGGAACTGATGGTAGAGGGTGGGGAAGGTGCCAGTTCCCCAGACGTGTGAGTTTGACAGCACCCAGAAGGCAGAAGGTGGTCTGCTGGAAGGAGGAAGGAAAGCTCACCTCCTACGAGGCAAGGTGAGATGCCCTTGCCTTCAAGCAGGTGCAGAAGCAAGGGGCTGAGGCTGCTAAGGACCTGGGATGCTGGGCTGGGCCGTTACAGACTCTCGTTTCCCTTACCCACGTCTCGGGGGCTCTGTTTGTGTTAGCTGATGAGCTCTGCAGCCCGTGTCTGTCTCCAGAGGCCTCTGCTGGGATGCCAGAAATAGGACTAAGAATAACTGTGAGCTAAACTATGTTCAGTGTATTTACTGAGTATGAAGAATAACAGTTTCCCATTAGGAACAGCCAATTACAGGGAACTGGAATTGTAAAGCTGCCCTCAAATTCCTGATGAATGGAACAGTTCAGTTAGTCTAATTACACAATTAGGCTAATCTTGACTTATGTGTCCTTGGGTGTTTAGTCATTTTATGTTTCCCATGGGTCACTAGTCCCAAGCAATGAAACTCCCGCTTTATCCATGTTCCCCACGTGGCTTAGTCCTATTCCAAGTATGCAACAGGCACCCTCAAAATGTTTACTGAGGGGAAGGATAGCAGAGACTGTTGTACTTGCCTGCCTAATACATATTCTCTCCTTCTCCCATAGGGACAG
The DNA here is from genome assembly GCF_008692025.1 of Phocoena sinus. Lineage (NCBI taxonomy): Eukaryota > Metazoa > Chordata > Mammalia > Artiodactyla > Phocoenidae > Phocoena > Phocoena sinus. The sequence goes on along the minus strand of NC_045772.1, from coordinate 5,707,639 downwards.
AACCTTGCTTTTTCTGTAATGTGCCCAGCCAAAAAATTATATACATATATATTTGTATTTATACTATTTCCCATTCTTCTCTATAGATCAGTATGGCCATATAACACAGTCCTGGTCAATAAAATACAGGTGGAAGCTTATAAGACATTACAATAAAATGTAAGTGGGAGGAGCTTCCAAGAAAGCCCATTAAAAAGGAAAGACTTCTATGGCTCAAGCCTTTTGCCCTTCCCTTTTCCCTTTCTTTATGCCTGAAACATGTGTGTGATGGCTGGTGTTCCAGCAGCTATCTTGCATACTTGAGAATAAGAGCAGAAGAGTAAAAAGCTAGAAGCAACCTGGGTCTCTGAAGACACTGTGGAGCTGCTGCACTGGCCCAGTACCAACAACCTCTGGACTCGTTGTTATAGGAAAAAAACAGCTACTTTTTCAATTTAAGCCACTGTTTTGGGGGTTTGCTGCTAATTCGTCAAAGGAAGGACAGGGAAAGGGGAAGAGAATGTATCTAGAGAAGGAATATAAAGATTCTAGATTACTTTAAAACTCAAAAACAGTTTTCTTGCCACATTACCAGTTCTTGACTCATTATTTAAATAAATTGACACATTTAAAAATGCGTGATAGTCACAGGCTTTGCAGTGCAGTGGTCAGAGCAGTGAACTGGGAGAGGGGGATTTCCTGGGAGAAAGAATATGTGTTACAGGGTTGTTGTGAATGCTGGTTTGATGTATGACGCAAAGTACGCAGGCCAGGTCTAGTACAGTTCCAGAAATTCCTTTCCCCTCCACCAGTGGGAATTGTACACTTAACCATGAAAAGCACATTGAGTTCATGAAAACCCCAACTGAGTTCATGAAAACCCCACTCCTCTGTCAGGGCTGTCAACTCAGTGTGGTGTCCCTGGTTACCCCACACTAACCAGAAACTCTGAGATCTCTTACACTCACGAGAGAAAAAGGGGAAAGATCAATTATTAGTTAACAAATAGAATTTGTATAGCAGACAAAAACTTCCTGACCATGGGGGTGAAAACCAGTAACAGGGTCTCAGCAACGGCAACGCAGGGACTTGTGGACTCAATGACCTGGAAGCTCGTGCCGGGCTCTGGATTCTACTCTCACGGCTCTCCCTCATAGAGCCTGTGTAGCCAATCACTTCCCGCCCCCGCCACAGGGAAGGCGATGGCTGGTGAGAATAAATAATTAGCACTTCTCATTTAGAGTGCAAGGTATGCAGGCCAACGGCCAAGCGGTGCCTATGTTCAAACGATGAACAAGTGCGTGGACACAGAATTGGGCGAGCGGGTACACGGGACTTAGATCTTCACTCGCAATTCCCCGGGCATGAAACTCTGCAGCCACTGCAGTACTAACTGGTGAGATAGAGATTTGGGAGAACAGAAAGGCAAGAACGTTGCCTCTCCACAACCGAAATGGTAGGAAGAAGTGAAGGGGCATTGTTATTGAAAGCAAAGTCCTTCCCACCAAACCCTGAGGCTAGATCCAACCTCAAAGCTGCCATCAATTATACCCAGCTAGCCTATATTACACCCACCAAGCCGGTGTCACACCCAGCAAGGGTCTGAGGCTGATACAGACCAGCGTGGATTCAAATCCAAGTGCCTGAATGGCTTACCAGCTGAACAATGCTGAGCCACCATCTTAACTCCTAAGCTTCGGTCTCATCTTTGAAATGAGCATAGTGTGATCTATACCTCACGGGGCTCCTACAAGGATTATAAATGAAGTATGTGAAGCAACTTCCCCAGTGCCTGCACGTTGGTGGGTCAGCGAATGCTGCGTGAGGGCCAGCACCATGAGCGTCACTGTTCCCATGATGGTTGGCGTTACCATGGTTGGCGTTACCAAGGTTGGCGTTATCATGGTTGGCGTTACCATGGTTGGCGTTATCATGGTTGGCGTTACCAAGGTTGGCGTTATCATGGTTGGCGTTACCATGGTTGGCGTTACCAAGGTTGGCGTTACCATGGTTGGCGTTACCAAGGTTGGCGTTACCATGGTTGGCGTTACCAAGGTTGGCGTTACCATGGTTGGCGTTATCATGGTTGGCGTTACCAAGGTTGGCGTTACCATGGTTGGCGTTACCATGGTTGGCGTTACCAAGGTTGGCGTTACCATGGTTGGCGTTACCATGGTTGGCGTTGCCATGGTTGGCGTTGCCATCGTGGTTATTATTACTGCTGTTATTACCATTGTGGAACTATTGTCACCATTTATACTTAAAGCTCTCTAAAGGAGGTGGCTTCAAAGCTTTCCTTTTGCCACTGAAGTTGGAAACCTTTAACCTCTGGATGCCCTGCTTTATGTCTAATCTAAATCCTTGTTTCTTTCTACAGTAGAAGTCCATGATTTTTCCAGCTCTGACTTCACCAGTAGTAGAATCACTCTGATCTATAAATAATTTATTTAACAATGAAAACATTTATACAGTGCTTTGAGGTTATCAGCTTATAGAGTTGAAATCTGGGTCCCTAGTAGACTGTTTAGAATCACCCCACGGTTATTGACCTTCAAGTTAAATGGTTGGTCACGACAGGATGTTTCCAAAGGTTAAACCCAACAAGTCACTAGAAGGGAAACCAGTAGACTATTTGCCTAACTGTGTTCACAGGGAACTGACTGTTAGTCTCTTGAAATGACAACAAACCTCTTCCCCTGCATATCGGGCCTCTAGTGGCTTCTGTTTCCTTTCCCCACCACTGGCACATCTCAGGAAAGCCAGGAAACAGGGAGGCGCCGCCATGAAGCAAGGGCAGAACGACCATTCCTGTGGCTGCCCCTCAGGTCGGCTGGAACGCAGAGACACTCAGGGGGCAGAGAAGGGAGCTAGGGTGGGTCTGCCACAGAGAGGTACGGGAACCGGCTTCGTGTTCAGGGATTCCAACGGGCTTCTGAAACACCTGCTTCCCTCACTCCTCAGGTTGCCACCTGAGTCCATTCAGGGCCCGCTGGGGATTCTAGTTACTCAAGTTCATCCGTTCATTCAGCCAACGCTTGCCGGGCCCTACTATGTGCCAGACACTTGGGATACATCACTGTCCAAAAGAGATACCAATGTCCACCTTTGGAGCATACGTCTTAATGGAGGAGGACAAGCAAACAAGCAAAATAAAGAAATGAACTAAAGAACTGTAGGTACAATGTGGGTGGCAGCTGGTGACAGCGCCATGAAAAGAGAAATAGGGTAAAGGGGGTCACGGGGGTGGAGGTCAGGCCGTGCTCACCACGGGGACGTCCGGCTCGGACCAAGGCTGGCAGGCGGTGAGGGGAGAGCAGGAGGCCGGTGTGGCTGCAGCGTACGGACAAGGGGGGCGGTGAGAGTTGGGGTCAGAGAGGTGATGGGTGGCTGGGTCGTGGGCCTTCTAGGACTCTGGTTTTTATACGAGTGATGGGGGGAGCCATTGGAGGGTCCCGAGCAGGCGTGGCCCGCTCTCACTGACTTGTTGGAGGGTCCTCCGGGCGGCTGAGCTGCGACTAAGCTGTAGCGAGCAGGGCAGGAGCAGGGGAGGGCGGGGTGGGGGGGCCGCTGTAACAGCCCGGGAGAGGGCGGCTGGCTGGGAGCGGGGCTGGCGAGCAGGTGCTGTATCCTGGGGCGAGTTCAAGGGGCCGACAGGCGCGGGTGACGCGCTGGACGTGGATGTGAGAGAAAGAGGACAGTCAGGGAGGACTCCGAGACTCCAGGCCTGAACCACTGGTGAAGAGGCTGCCCCAGGCTGAGAACGGAGCGGCTGCTGGCCAAACTTTCGGGAGAGTGCTCTGGGGCAGGACCTAGCCACGTGAACGAGGGAGCCCCTGGCTCATCGACGGCCTACGAAGCCTAAGGTGGAAACTGCTCGGCTCAGCTGACGGACCTAAAGGTGCTCTCAGGTGAGCAGGTGAGAAGCTGGCCTCAGAGTCGCGGGTGTCAGTCCCAGCTTTGCCACCACCTACGGCCCTTCTCGAAGGCAGCCGCTTTCCCCCTCTGGAAAGTCAGAGGCAGACGGGTTGATGCCTGATTTCCTGTGAACCTGTGAACTGACTCTGTGAATCAAGACCGCTGAGCACCGTGGTCATTCGAGACTGTTGTGCGTCGGGGCCGGGACCGCTGCCAGGTGGCTCGGGGCTTGAGTCTAGGACCAGGCGCCCTGGGAGAGTTCCATGATTCCCGCCCATTTAGCACCCTAGCCCCACTGAAGTTGCCCCCATCGGAGTTAGCAGTGACTAATTATCAGCCCTGGTCCCCCAAACCGAAATCTAGGAACCATCCCTGAGTCTTTCCTCTCCCTTACCCATTACCCCCATTTCTCCTCACCATGCCCCATATGCTCGCAAACATCAGATCCTCCACTTGGTGTATTTTGTGTGGGGAAGGGGAGGTCTGGACTGTTTCGACAGCCATCTAATCCCATCCCTGTGCCTCCAGCCGGCTCCCTCATCCATCCATCCTCCACGCGGCCGCCGTCAGGAGGCTTGGAAATAAGATACGGAAAGTGCCTAATACAGCACCTGGCATTGGGGGCGGGCGCTAGATAAATTGTAGCTACTAATACAATTGTTCTCTTCTTGGAAATGTATTTCACTGCCTTCTTCTAAATTTGTCCACGTGGACACTGCTACCTATTAGCTGCAATGCTTCCCTTAAAAATAGCTGAAGATGATTAGCTAGAGGGATCATAATAGGAATTTTAAGCAATCATTTAAATTAGTTCCTGAGAAGTCTATGCAGAGCCCTTCAAACGGAGTCCTTTCTGGCAGAACCTCACCAGTTCCCACAAGCACATGCAAATCAGCACTCAGCCTCGCATTTTCCCTGCCAGGTTTCTTCCCCACTTACTGGAGGAACAGACCACGGCTCTGTTATCACAGCATGGCGGGGACCCCTTGCTGGCAGGGACGGGGGCCCGAGCAGCTTCGCTCCCGCCTGCACGCCGCCCCACCACACACAGGGAGACAGGTACTCAGTGGATGGCCAAAGAATGCGACAATGAACGCTGTGCTTGGAAAGTTTAACTATCAAAAGCCGGCCACATCCATATCAAAAGCATGCTCTGAGAAAGTTGCCAAAGACATTTTTGGCCAGAAGAATCCTTTTCAATTGTTGAAAGATGCCTAGAAATGAGTCTGCTTTGCCCTGGAATAAGCCCTTAATGAAAACACTTAATGTCTATCCTTTAAAGCATGTTCGTATAAGAAAACGGCTGAACTTCTTCAGGAGAGGAGGAAACACAGAAACACAAAGAAACCCATTCTCCTACCTTCTTGAAGTCACGCACATTCATCTTGCCATTAGGCTCCTTGCTGAAGTCCAGAAGTCGTTTTCTGAATGCTGGGTCCTGCTGCCGTATACAGTTTCTGAGCTCTTCAATAACCACATCCTTGGTCACAGCACTTTTACTCTCAGTGGGCTTGGCTCTAAAATCACAAGCAGGCACACAGACGCAGCACAGCACTTCCTATAGACCTCACCCATGTACGGTTCAACCCAGGACAACAAGGGGGTTTACCATCCCCTTTTCACAAAAGAGGAGAGAGATGCTGAGGTCGATGGAGTGACCTGGGGACTTCTTACACACCCATGGCTTGCAGGTTCAGAGACAGGCCAGCAGCACTGCGTCAGGTAAAGCTCTCCCTGAGATGCCAGCACGTGGCAGCAGGCCAGGGTGGGGAGCTTCAGAGAAGGGGCTGCTGTCATCCTTGTGCTAAGATCTTCAGCTGTGCTTTGAGCTGGCTGAATGTGGTGTGTGACTGGGAAGACATGGCCGAAAAAAGATATTTTTGTGAACTGGGAAAATGAAAAGTCAGAGCCTATTATAGGCCTTAAATTAAATAGGCTGTTTTGTGGTAACTAGATCAAAGAGGTCATCAAACAGCCGTGGGAAGGGAGGGACGTCCACAATTAAACCAAGTTGCTTCACAAAATCAACTTAATTTATAAAAGACAGATCTTACGTGATGTGCTCTGGGTCTGAGCGTGAGAATGTACGTGTCATTGAAGGATAATTATTCTTCAGCTCTCCAGAAGTCTCCTGGACCCCGTTTTGACAACCATGAGATAGTCCTGGAGAACAGAGTTCCACTCCTTTCCTGCTGCTTCTGTCGGCTTTAGGAGCTCTCCAGGAATGCCCACATTTTATGAAATGCTTAACTGTTATTACTTCTTTCACTGGTTTTTAGGAGGCAGACATATCTCATCACAGAATATTTAACCTTTCTCTTAAAATACCATCTTTCTGCCCATTCATAAAGCAGCTACTATTGAAGTGCCCAGATATTCAAATTTCATTAGCATAGCATTAAAATATCCCCATTGCTCTACACTTAAGAATTTTTTAAAGGGGATATGACAACGTGAAGCCGGCTGAATAGTTCTACATTTTACCTCTCTTTATGGATTTTTTATAAGCTATGAACAAGCAAGTTAAAATAATATCTTTTCATTAGATGAAACCTATATTTTTCAAAATGAAGAGCTCAAATATTCATCAGTCTGACTTTTAATAGATTTACTAAGTATGTTTTATTGTTACAATTCAATTTGGCAATCATTTAAGTAATTCTATCATTCATGTTAGAAAATGTTAACCGGTTTAACGAGTATATTTTGCAATAAATATTAAACAGTGGTAAGGAATCTAAGTTTCTGGAGAAGAATAAGTGTGAACGCAGGTACGTAACAGTTGAGAGGCAGGCGGGTTCTCTGGGAGTTGAAAGTCCTGGGTCCTCCCGCAGGATGAGCACCATGCTTGTGAATAACCCGAGGTAAGTCCCCAAATCTCTTAGGTCTCAGTGCTTTCAATTCTAGAATTAATAGGTCAATGCAGTAATTCCTAAGATCTCTGCTGCTTGCTCTAAAACTCCCTGACCTTAATCACTGTTTTTACAGTTTGCCATCTTTCTTATTTAAATCATAAAATATTTAAATACTCAGTCAACAAATATTTATTAACTATCTACACTGCAATAGGCACAGTGGGGTCTTTTTGTTTTGTTTTGTTTTTCTGCGGTACGCGGGCCTCTCACTGCTGTGGCCTCTCCCGTTGAGGAGAACAGGTTCCGGACGCGCAGGCTCAGCGGCCATGGCTCACGGGCCCAGCCGCTCCGCGGCATGTGGGATCTTCCCGGACCAGGGCATGAACCCGTGTCCCCTGCATCGGCAGGCGGACTCTCAGCCACTGCGCCACCAGGGAAGCCCAGGCACAGTGCTTTTAATGAACGCTTTCATTTTGCTTTATTTTACGTCTCAGAAAGATCTGGCTGCTGCCGCTCCCCTGTTTGAAGATGTTCATTTAACAGCTGATCCTTTGGAACAGGAACTGGAGAGACAGTGGGTGGGCCATTAATTCCTAGGCATGCCAAAAGTTTCTTGTAAAGGATTCTTCCTGAAGCAATATCCTGAAACTTACTGCAGAGTCTGAATTTCAAAACTAACTAGAACACACCCATTAGAATGGCTAAAAGAAGACTGACCCTACCAGGTGCCAGAAAGGTTGTGGGTCACTATGACCCTCCTCCACTGCTGGTGGGATGCAAAATGCTGCAGCCACTTTGGAAGACACTTTGGCTACTGAATATCCACTCACCAGAGGAACCAGCTGTTCCAGCCCTAGACGCTTAGCCGAGAGAATAAAAATGTATGTCTACACAAAGACGTGTAATACGTGTGGCTTTATTTGTAATAGCAAAAACTGGAAACAAACCAAATGTCCATCAATAGGTGAATGGATCCACAAAGTGGGGTAAGGCCATGAAACAGAATTCTACTCAGCAACGACCAAGAACCATACAACGTGAGTGAACCACAAAATCATTACGCTTGGTGAATAAGGCCTAACAAAAAAAGAGAACATCTTGTAGCCTTCCATTTATAGACGATCCTAGAAGATGCAAAGTCATCTGTAGTGACATGGTGCTAGGTGGGTGGAAGAGATGAATTGCAAAAGGGCACAAGAAAGCTTCAGGGGGAATGAAAAAGTTTGGTATCTGGATTGACAGCGTGTGATGGGTTCACAGAGATATATACACGTGATGGATTTCCTCAAATTGTATTATTTAAATATGAGTAGTTTATTGTCTGTAAGAATACTGCAATAAAGATATAATAAGTGTAAAATAAAGAAAAAATTTCGTGAGAAATTTGGCATGGAATTATGGAAGTACTTTATTGGAATTTGGGGATATGCAAATATTTGAGAAAAACATAGGAAACCACTAATATGGCAGGATCATTTTCTTTTCCAACATTTTGTTTGTTATTATTTTTCTAATCATAAAGGTTGTACGTGCTTATTGTTGCAAACTTGGTAAAGGCTGAGACCCAAGAAAAAATTCCACAGATCCGTTAAAATGCACAAGGCTTAGAGCACAGTAGGTGTGGGTGTGAGCCCTGGATTCTGCCTCCCGGGGTCTGGATAACGGCTCCATGACTGAAGGCGGGCTTCACGGGGTCTGGTCCGCGGACACTTCCCCGGCACAGTGAGGCCACGACTCTTTTCACATGAATACACGCTGTCATTTGTCTCTTCCACCCTGAGTCTCTGGTGCGTGTACAGCGGACTTTCCAGAGGCTGCAAGGCATGCGATCATTCCTTGCTCCGACCGCTGGTGGAGTGTGTGCTCGTGTGGGCTGCGCTCACTAACATGGTCTAAAGCTGCAGAAGCGTGTAGGGTTTCCATGAGGAGCTGGAGTGAGCTTTCAGAGCTCAGCTCAGCTTCTTTCTTTTTTTTTTTTTTTTTTTAACATCTTTATTGGAGTATAATTGCTTTACAATGGTGTGTTAGTTTCTGCTGTATAACAAAGTGAATCAGCTATACATATACATATATCCCCATATCTCCTCCCTCTTGCATCTCCCTCCCTCCCACCCTCCCTATCCCACCCCTCTAGGTGGTCACAAAGCACCGAGCTGATCTCCCTGTGCTGTGTGGCTGCCTCCCACTAGCTATCTATCTTACGCTTGGTAGTGTGTATGCCACTCTCCCGCCTCGTCCCGGCTTACCCTTCCCCCTCCCCGTGTCTTCAAGTCCGTGCTCTAGGAGGCCTGCGTCTTTATCAGCTCAGCTTCTTTACGGCACTTTACTAGCTCCTTACGAGCCCGTGTTGTTTATCCCCGCTCTAATTTCTGTAACCTCTTTATTATCCAATAAATCCTTATTTTGAAATCCCGAAGTTCTTCCTGAGCCTACAGGGAAACACAAGTAGTAACAGCACTCTCATTTTCTGCAATGACAGGTTAAATGCCTCAGTTTTAGCTTCTCACACAGTAAGTACTGGCAGACACACTTCATGCAACAGAAACCCTTTGAGGTCCTCGATAACTTTTAAGAGCATCAAAGGGTCGAGAAGCTCTGACCTGGGGCACGTGACCCTTTCTATGCTTCAGTTTCCTTGTCTATAAAATGCACATAATGAAAGTCCCCACCTCAGAGGATTACTGTAAAAATTCCATACGAGGATCCACGTAAAGCTGTTAGCACTGGGCTGGTCTGCTGGATATATCTGTGCTCAATAAACCACAGCTGGAATACCAGGATCACAATATCATGATGACATGCATGTAGCCAGGGGTCAGAGCATGAGCTCCAAACTACGCTTTGCTCAGTAAGTACTAGCAACTGTTATGATTGCTTCAGTAATACTCTGTGATGAGCACTGTGTTAAGTATTATAGCCACAACTGTGAGAAAACCAAAGCAATGCCCGCCTCATGGAGCTGCAAGAGGCTGGGAAGATGCTCATTCTGAACCGAGGGAACAGATCACCGAAAAGCCCAGAGGCAACAGAGAGCTTGGTGTTCTCAGGAAATAGGAAGCCAGTCAGCCCAGCTGAGCTGGGACCTGCAGGAACAGCCGCAGCATACGAGAGCTTCCCATGGGCTTGATACTGGCTGAGAGGCTTCATGCCTATTACCTCACTTGATCCTGACCACAACTCTCTAAGTAACATTTACAGGAGGGAAGAGGCTCAGAACTTGCCCAAGTTCACAGCTAGCTCCGGGCCGAGTTGGAATTTGAACCCAGGCAGTCTGGCTGCAGAGCCCGAGCTCTGGAGAGGCTTTTTTCTTTTTTTTAATTAATTAATTAATTTTATTTATTTACTTTTGGCTGCGTTGGGTCTTCGTTGCTGTGCGCGGGCTTTCTCTAGTTGCAGCGAGTGGGGGCTACTCTTCGTTGCAGTGCGTGCGCTTCTCATTGCGGTGGCTTCTCTTGTTGCAGAGCACGGGCTCTAGGCGTGCGGGCTTCAGTAGTTGTGGCACTCAGGCTCAGTAGTTGTGGCACGTGGGCTCAGCAGTTGTGGCACACGGCTTTAGTTGCTCCACGGCATGTGGGATCTTCCCGGACCAGGTCTCGAACCCGTGTCCCCTGCATTCTTAACCACTGAGCCACCAGGGAAGCCTCTCTGGAGAGGTTTGAGGATCCTAGTGGGCTGGGAAGCCACGCTCTGTTAAAGCATCTGGCATCTCCCTAATGGCAAGAGGACACCCAAATGCTTCAAGCAGGGTTTTAACGTGATCGTCTTTGTAGTTTAGACAAAGACTGGCTACGTAATGGAGAAGAGAATCTGGGGGCTTCCATCTCAAATATCCAATTGCCCGCACAAGCAATCCACTTCAGTTCACTCACTCACTCATTCATTCATTCCGTCGCTTGGCACTTAAGATGCCCTGTCCATGAGTCGGGTACGGCTCCACTGCTAGGTACCGGGACTTTGGGAGTGAAGGGACAAAGTCCCTGTGCTTTACATCCTTGGTGGGTGGCACAGGTAATAAACATCAACAAATGACAAGAGCCATGAAAAATGGAGCCGGGTGACAGGTAGAGAGTACCTGGGAGGTGGGGTGGAGGGGAGGTGGAGAAGGAGGTGAATAGAGTGACCTGTCACTCTGGGTGGTGGGGTGTCACCAATCTCCTCTCCAGGTTAACATGTCCAAAATGGAACTTCTGATTGTCAGCCCTGAAACTCGCCCAGCTCAGGTGACCATCCTGAGTACCCAGATGCTCAAGCCGGAAGCCGGGGCTCATCCTCGCTTCCTTCCCGCCCCACCCCAACGCACGCCCCGGCCGTCCAAACACACCCGGAACCTCCACGTGAGCTCACGGTGTGTATTCATAGGAGAACTGCAGAGATAAAGGGCAGCTCCATCAGCGGAGGCGGGGGGCTGGCGGTTCTTGTTACATCAAGCTGATTTCCAAAGGGGCTTTATCATTTACACGCCCACAAGACACACATGAGAGGACCAGTTTCTCTACCTCCCTGCTCTATCTTTTAACGTGTTTGCAAATTTACAATTCTTTTACTTCAAGTGATATCTAACGTAGCTCGTATTTCCTTCTACTTATTAACCTATATTTTAAAGCGATACCAAGTCTCAGGCTCGGAGTCCTTGGCAGACAGAGGCATCTCATTAGGATTTAATCATATTGTTTTCATGAAATGCAGTCTTAGTGTAACCTCTTTATAGCAAGTGAGGGTGTTTTTACATGTATGGTGGTAAGAAAAGCCTTTAAAAAATTAATATACTTCAGAAAAAGAAGAGTTCATATAAAGAAAATAAAATGTACTCAGGTAGACCATGAGTGCCCAAAGTTTGGGCGATATCTTCCTTTTCATGGACAAGTAAACAGAGACCCCCCAAGAGGTTCCCCTCTCTTGCCCCTTGGAAGTTGCAGTTTCCCAGGGTTCCTATTCCTTCTCCAACCTCCCCCTCAGCTGATGATCTCACCTCCCCCTGCACCGAGGAAACAGAAGTCCGGAGGGCGGGACTCCTAGGTTAGCGCCCACGCCCACCCCCCTTCCTGGCCTGGCTCCATCTATCAACACTTTTTCTCTCCAGTCTCTGGCTTTCCACTAACTTCTCCTCCCAGCCCACAGACAAGCACAAAGCCTGTCTGTGAAGCAGGTGAACCCTTTCTCAGCACTGCATCCTCCACTCCACAAGCACCCCTGGCACCTGCTGGGGGGTCCACCCGCCCCTCCCAGCCCCGGCCCCTGCTCGGCCCACCTGCTTCCCGTGCGACGTCGGACCTGGCTGGCCTCCTCCTGCCCCCTTAGCCCCAGGCACCGCCCTTCCTGTCCCCTTGCCCCAACCTTCTCGGCCTCCTTTGCTGTAGGACCAGCCAGGGCCCTGGTTGTCTGGTGGTGCTCTGCCAGGTCCCACCTGCAGCCCTCTCACCTGTTGGTCCCCCATCCACCCCGGACAAATGCCGGCTGAACGAATGAACCAACTGTCGGTGTGAGGACGCTGGAGTCTCATCACGGCCCAGACTCCTCTCTGAGCCCCACGGCCTCCCGGAGTCTTTTCCCCGTGTTTTCACCCCGACTGGCTGACTCCTTCTGTGTTCTCTCACTGGCCAGCAGCCCCTGGCATCATTGCAGACTCCTTTCCCTCCTCTGCCATCAGCCTCCCGGTCCAGAGTCACCAGGTCTGTCCTTCTACTGCCCAGACTTATCCCAAGTCGCCCCCTGCAGTCCTCTGCCGCCCCCTCCTTTCAAGCCCCTTCTTTTCCTCTCTCCCCATTATGTCTGCTCCCCTCACCGGAGCCAGAGCAATCTTTATCCATCAGGGTTTTCAAAGCCCTCTGGGTGGCTCTCAGACCCTGTGGAGAACCCTGCCCACCGGGTGAATCCAGTTCCATAGTGTAGAGCCACAGTCCCTCCTGCCCGCCCTTTGGTACCGTGCCCCTGCCGTCCTCCCCACCACACTCCTGCCCCAGGTGTCCACGTGAATGTGCCGTGGGCCCCTAGCCCTCTGGGCTGCCTCCTGCTAGCATACAGCCTGAAGTGCTCTCCCCTTTCTTCTCCAGATTCAAGCATCACATCCCTGTGGAGCTTCTCCCCTTCCATGCCGTGCCCCCCTGCCCCATCCTCCCGGCTCGAAGTGTCCTTCAAGAATTGCACACGGTCCTCTGGGCCCACATGCCATGCGGGGTGCGTCTGCATCGGTTTCCCTCACATTAGACCACTCTGTAAATGAAGGGGTTTCTGTAAACCTATTAACAGGACGGCCAGGACGCAGGAGGCTCGCGCAGTACTCCTGAGTGAAAGACCAAGTGGAGGAAGAAGTGAACCGCCCTGCCAGTCCTGGGCTCCACTTCCCTCTCCCTCTCTCCCTCTCCCCGGACCACGCGCAGCAAAGCCACGAGCCAGCGAGCGACTGAAGCCCCTGCAGACACGGACAACAAGGTGGCCTCCCCGGCTTGCCCACTGCCCAGCCCAGGCCCTCGCCCCTCCCTGAGCTCCCCCACAAGTCCCTCTGGACTGCTTCTCCCCTGTGCCGCGCTTCTTCCACCCACTAGCGAACTGATCTTTCTGCAAACGTTCCGGAAACTGGATGAATGCAAACACCCGGCCTGGCACACCAAGCTCTCTGCAAGGCCCTCTTGCTGGGGAAAGCCTAGGCCTCCCCCTTCTCTTCTTACAAACCACAGGAGAAACGGGCTATGAGACATGAGTGTTCACAGAAGGGAGATTCAAGAGGCCAACAATTACCAATAAGATCAGCTATGTTTCAGGTCACTTTAAGTCAATGTAATGTAAAGAAAAACAATAAAGATTTTTAACATTCCAGCCAGTCGGAAGGAATGAGAGAATCGCTGTGATTCCACTGGATTTCCACCCACAGTGATCTCCCAGATCACTGCCCACACGCTGGGAAACACTGGCCCCCGTCCCTGAGGCCGTGCAGCTCTGAGTCCTGGGACAGCAGCAAGTGGGTGGCAGGTGGCGTGTCGGAGGCGTCATCCCCTGCAGAGTGCCGGCTCGGCCTGCAGGTTGTCAAGGTCATCTGCAGAGAGGGAATGCCCCAAGGGGTGTGGAGGGTGAAAGGGACACCAGGCAGGGGACCCCTGGGACCTTCAGGACACCATTCTCTTCTTTCTCTAATATCCCTGTCCCACCCCCCACCCCACCCCCCGCTCCCCAGCTTCGGCTCATCCATCACAAATTAAGTTTTAAACTAAAACGAAAGAAAAGTATAATTCAAGTTACCATTTACGGGCTGGCTGATCATAGCCAGACACCCTGGGAGGTTAAATGGCGTAACGATTAAGAGCATAGGAGTCATGCAGACCAGAGGTAGAACCCAGGCTCCACTGACTAGCTGTGTGACGCCAAGGAGGTGCTTAACGTCTCCAGGCCTCCATTTCCTTATCCACGAAAGGAACTGTCATAGCTGCCCTACACGCTTGTGGTGAGGACTACATGACAGCATATATGCCAGACTTTCAACCAACGCCCGATGCTCAGTACAGACTCAATACATAGGAGCTATTATCAGCACTACCTACTAACATGGCAAAAAAAATATGTAGAAAAAGGTTTAAAACTGTAAAACAGACTTTATGGAAAACACGGCATGAATTAATTTTGTTACTAGAAAACTTACTTTACTAAATGTTCGGTTGTTAAAAATGGGCAGAAAACTTGCATGATTTGCTTGAAGTTATTTCGCTCAATGAGCCCTGTGTCTCCAAGGTCATGTGACCGCAGCATATTATAGAAAACTTGTAGATTCCTGGAAATGGAGTCATGAACAATTTCTTCCACCTAACAGAAAAAACAAACATATTTACCAAGCTGCACGTTTGTAACCTGGGGTGGTAGCACCTTGGGGCCACATAGGAAAGCGTTACTTACTGAATCCCAAGCCAGGAAGAGAGGTGCCTTGGTGTCTTTACAGGAGGATGTTTTGCTTAGCTAATTGGGAAAGAGAAAATATATAAATACAAATCACTCATAAAGGCAGTAGGAGCTTTGGAGGCAGGTGGACTTGGATTGTGAGTTTTGTCCCTGATTATTAGCCAATAGCTTTAGACCTTGAGAAGTGAGTTTGCTCCCCACCCCCAATCCCCATCTGGAAATGGGATAATAACATTTAACTTGTGCTTATTTTTAAGAAGTACAGGAAATATGAAAAAATCCATCACCTAGAAATCAAATAAATGCAAAGTGAAAGAATAATGAGATGACATTTTTGCCCATCAGAATGGCAGAAATAAAAAGGAAGCAAACTGCTAGTGTTGAAAATGGGTAACATCAGACAATTTGATAATCTACAGCCTCTAGAGTAACAGTGACTGTCTCTGGGGAGCGGCTGGGGACAGAGGTAGAGGGAAAACTCACTTCCACTGTATTCCCTTCTGCATCTTTTGCATTTTGTACTTCATACATATATCCAACTTTTAAAATAATTAAAATATTTTAAAAAATAATATATAAAATTTTTATTCCATTTCTGGAAATTTATACTAAAGAAATTATCACAGGATGATAAAAAAAAGGAGGCAATACAATATTCCTTGCAGCAAAATTTATAAAAGGAAGAAAAATGAACACCCAGATTATAAGAGCAGGGAATACGCTGCCTCTTTTAATATTACATAGCAGAATTTTTACTGACACTAAGGGTTAACAATACGTTAATCAACGACAAACTAAAAAGTCACTAATTATGGGGTCTCATTTTAAAATAAAATAGATACTATATATGAAAGTATACATATATCCAGTTCATCAAATTATATACATTACATACGTGCAGTTTTTATATATCAATTATACCTCAATAAAGCTGCAAAAAATCACATGCCTGTGTAGGTATAAAGGTTTGGAAGGATATGCAACAAAGTATAAGAGTGAGTAACAAGGTAACACAATTCCTCAATGTTAGAATTAGCAGTGATCTTAAATTTCTTCTATTTGCATATCTCTGCCTTCTACCGTTTCTAATTCACTTGTTTATATTAACATGCACTCAACAAACTGCTTTGTGAGCGCTGCTGGCACTGGGCCATGCCTGTGGGTACAATGGGCAGTACAACCAGAAAGGCCTCCGCCTTCCTGGAGGCACGACGGCGACATCGTGACAGAAGCGTGACCCTGTGACTGTCACAGGTGTGTGAGGTCGATGCCTGCAAGACAGGCTTCATCAGAGGGGGCAGGGAGGGTCCCTGGAGAATGGGCCCTGGACCGGGGCGCGGGAAGGGGATCCTGGCAGGAGCTGCACTGCCGAGGATGGCGGCGGGAACCTGGGGAGCCCGAGGACCCGAGCGGTGCGGCGGTGAGGAGACCCCGTGAGAGGCGGCAGGGCTGGACCACGTGGCACCCCATCAGCTACGTGGGGAAGTTCTGCTTTATCCTGCGGGTCCCAACGCCATCAGAGGGTTTGCAACCTGGAGGCTGACAGCATCTGACTTAAGAGTAGACAGAGACCACGCTGCTGGCCACATGGAGAGCAGACTGTTCACATGTCTGTATTTCTGTTTTTAAAGAAAACAAGGTGGCTATGTGCAGGGCTGCTGTGACAGTCAGAGGTGATGATTTACAAAAGCTAACACAGGGTCTGTCCCACAGCAGAATTCTGGAAAAGTTGCAGCTCTTCATTTCTGCGTGTAAAAGGGCACTGGGACTCACTTTTGAATCAGAGTTCAAGAAGGATCGAGTGACATGGTTTGGGATGTGCACAAGGTGGGCATTCAGGAAGCCATAATTTTTTTTTTTTTTTTGCGGTACGCGGGCCTCTCACTGTTGCGGCCTCTCCCGTTGCGGAGCACAGGCTCCGGACGCGCAGGCTCAGCGGCCACGGCCCACGGGCCCAGCCGCTCCGCGGCATGTGGGATCTTCCCGGACCGGGGCACGAACCCGCGTCCCCTGCATCGGCAGGCGGACTCTCAACCACTGCGCCAGCAGGGAAGCCCAGGAAGCCATAATATTGAAACCAAAAGCTAATCTGTACCTGGTAAAGAAAGCCTTTAACAAACATTTCAACGACACTCTTAGTGCTTACTGCACACGTTATCTGAAACTAATCTGACTTTTTAAAGTTCTTAAAATGTTCAAATGATAATAGCTATTAAAGTTATAGAAGTATTTTTAATAATAAAACCATCAACTTTTCAGCCAAAAGAAATAAATACTAAAAGTAAGTGTTTGTCACTAGAGGCAATAAGCAGTTTGTTTTTGTTTCTACTGCAAGACATGATTGCAAGAGCAGTGCCATTGCAATGCTGGGAAAAGGAGTCACATCCAGCATATAAAGTGCTGTCACTCAAGGAAAAGTTTTCAGAAATGTCAAAGAGCATCCTTCAATGAGATTTAAAAACTCAAAGTTAGGCAACTTTTAAACACAACTCTTACTTAAAAATTAATGCAGCTGAAAAATGTGCTCATCCATTTATTTAAACCATATTTCACCTACATCTCTTATTCCACTAAGAACACTTAAGTTGCCTGCCATAAAGAGAAAGGCAAACGTGAAGTTGTTGTAAAACTCACCTTAGGGTTCTCTTCAAGCAGTTCAACAAACGTGCTGACGTTGACCCATCCGGTGCACCCAGGGTCAAGCGTGTGCACTAGTTCTTTGAATTCTGAATCACTTATTTTTACAACCATGCAATTTAGAATATGTCGCAATTCTTCCCCTGTTATATGTCCGTCAGGTTTCTGAGCATGAGAATATATAAGGGAATTTTTTAAAAAGAAAAAAAAGGAAGCAGGAGCATTACGTGTATTTAGCAGCACTTATTAAAGCATGAGTTTGGGCCAGAAAGAATTATGATTTGCAACACGAATACCTCAACTGATGGTCATTACTGTATAACCCACGTGCCAAGAGTGGTGGGGGGAAGGGAATCTGGAACTTTGCAAGTGCAGTTCCTACAGGGTTCTCTGTCAGGACACGACAGGAGACAGTCTCAAGAGAGGAAGGAGGCTGACCCTTTTCCCAGGACAGGCTGAATGCTGGCACATTCACAGGGCACCCCAACCCACCTGAGGGCCCCACGGCTCAGCCTCATGGGGCACAGAACTTCCTGGAAATTCAATTACAACTAGCCGATTCACTAAGAATATTAACCATGCTCGTTTTCACTACCACCAACCTCATCACTTACATAAATGTACAATTACTTAGTGAGAAAAAATTTCAGCCATGCTGCATAAAGAAAACATTATGAGCAAAATACCGCGAGGCAAATTTCTTCCCCCAGAATAAAAAATTACCAATAAGTAAATTGAATATCAAAACTGAGAGAAACTGGGCTTCCCTGGTGGCGCAGTGGTTGAGAATCTGCCTGCCAATGCAGGGGACACGGGTTCGAGCCCTGGTCTGGGAAGATCCCACGTGCCACGGAGCGACTGGGCCCGTGAGCCACAGCTACTGAGCCTGCGCATCTGGAGCCTGTGCTCCGCAGCAAGAGAGGCCGCGATAGTGAGAGGCCCGTGCACTGCGATGAAGAGTGGTCCCCGCAACTAGAGAAAGCCCTTGCACAGAAACGAGGACCCAACACAGCCAAAATTAATTAATTAATTAATTTTTAAAAAACTGAGAGAAACTGTTTACTGGAAAAGCAGGGGAAATAAAGAACCCTACCTCTTCATAGGGAGATATTGTGAATACCAGTGTGACCAAAGACTTGTTAAGTAATAAAGCCATGTATAAATGTAAACTATGGCTTTGGGGTCCAAAATCTGAAAAGGATATAAGGTCCTCTTGGAGAAAATTAAGTAATTTAGAGGATATGTGCAGGGCACTTTTTGGTTTGGGAGTGACAATTGTTTAATGTCCAAATGGGAATCATTGACAACTAATATTTATAATTTTCAGTAAATTTATCAACGATCACCACTATCTAATTCCAGAATATTTTCATCATCCCGAAGAAACCTTGTGCCCATTTGTACTCACTCTCCATTTCCATCTCTATCCTAAGGCAACGAATCTACTCTCTAATTCTCTGTATTTGCTTTTTTCTGGATATTTCATGTAAACAGAATCATACAGTATATGCCTCTGTGTGCACCTTCCATCTGGCTTCTATCACCTACTGTGATGTTTTTGAGGTTCATCCATGTGTTGCATGGATCGGTATTTTGTTCCTCTCTATTCCTGATATTACTATTCCACTGTGTGAGAGAGCACATTTTGTTTACCTTGTCATAAGCTGATGAACATTTTCATTGTTTCCAGTTTAGAAATTATGAAGAATGTTACTATGGACTCTTGCACACAAGCCTTTGTGTGGACACCTGTTTTTATTTCTCTTGCACAGATACCTAGGAGTGGAACTGCTGGGTCATGTGGTAAATTTCCACTGAAATTTTTAAGAAACTACTATGTTTCCACAGCAGTTGCACCATCTTCCATCCCCACCTGCAGTGTATGAGTTCCATCTCCACAATCTCGCCAACACTTATTGCCATCTGTCTTTCTGATAGTAGCCATCCTAGAGGGTGTGAAGTGATACATCTCATTGTGGTTTTGATTTGCATTTTCCTGATGACTAATGACATTGAGCATCTTTTCATGTGCTATTTGGCCGCTCCTATACATTCTTTGGTGAAATGTCTATTAAAATCTCTTGCCCATTTAAAAAATCAGGTGGTCTCCTTATTGAGTCCTAAGGATTCTCATATATTCTAGATACAAGTCCTTTACCAGATATATAATTTACATATATTTTCTCTCAGTCTGTCATTAATGGTATCTTCTGAAGCACAAAAGTTTTAAATTCTCATTAGTCCAATTTACAGATTTTGTTCTTTTATGGATCATGCTTTTAGTGTCACATCTAAGAAATATTTGCCTAACACGAGGTCACAAAGATTTACACATATGTCTTCTTCTGAGACTTTTACCGTTTTAGCTCTTATATTTAGGTCTATGGTCCATTTTCAGTTAACTTTTGTATATGATGTAAAGAAAATGTCTAAATTCATCTTTTTGCATATAGATATCCAATTGTCTCAGCACCATTTGTTGAAAAGATTATCCTTTCTCCTACTGAATTGGTTGCAAATTAATTGACCATAGATGTAAGTGTTTATTTCCATACTCACAGTTATGTTCTGTCAACCACTAAGTCTATCCTATGCCAGTACCACACTGTCTTTATTACTGTCGCTTTATCCTAAGACTGAAAATCTGCAAGTTTAAGTACCTCTAACTTCCTTCTTCTTTTCCAAAATTGTTTTGGCTATTCTGCCACCTTTGCGTTTCCAAATGAATTTTTAAGATCCGCTTTTCAATTTCTGGAAAAAAGCCAGCTGGGATTTTGATGGGGTTTGCATTGAATCTACAGATCAATCTGGAGAGAATTTCCACCTTAATAATATCGATTCTTCCAATCCATGAATATGGAATGTCTCTTCACTTATTTACATCTTCTTATCCTTGTAACAGTTTTTTATAATTTTCAGTATACAAGCCTGGCACTTCTTTTCTTAAATTGACTCCTAGGTAATTTATTCTTTTTATGCTATTGTGAATGGAATTGCTTTCTGAAGTTCATTTTCAGATTGTTCATTGCTAATTTATAGAAATAGAACTGATTTGTGTATATTGATCTTGTATCCTGTGACCTTGATGAGTTCATTTATTAGTTCTAGCAGTTTGTGTGTGTGTGCATTCCTTAGAATTTTCTATTAAAATATCATGTTGTCTGTGAATAAAGACTGATTTATTTACTTCTTTCTTCCCAATCTGTATGCATTTTATTTCTTTTCTTTCCTGATTACACTGTCTAGAACTTCAGCATAATGTTGAAAAGAAGTAGCTAGAGCTGATATCATTGTGTTTTTCCTGATCTCAGGAGGAAAGTATTTAGTCTTTTACCACTGACTATGCTGTTAGCTTTGGGTTTATCGTAAGTGCCCTTTATCAGGTTAGGGAATTTCCTTTCTATTCCTAGTTGGTTGAAAATTGTTATCCTGAATGAGTGTTGAATTTTTCAAATATTTGTTTCTGCATCTATGATCATGCAGCTTTGTCCTTGTTTCTATTAATATTTTGTATTACATTAATCGATCTTTTGGAAGTTAAACAAACCTTGCAGTCCTGGGATAAATCTCACATGGTCGTAACATTTAATCCTTTTTACATGTTGCTGGATTCACTTTGCTAATACTTTTTTGAGAATTTTTGCAACTATATTCACAAAGGATATTGATCTGTGATTTTCTTTTCCTGTGATCTCTTTGTCTGGCTTCGGTATCACGATAATATTGACCTCAGAGAATTAGCTGAGAAGTGCTCCTGCTATGCCTTCTGGAAGTTTGTAAAGGATGGCTGTTTGTATAAGCAACCTTTCTAGCCTTCAATGTAGAGAATTTTGCACATTTTTCGTTAGATATATTTCTAGGTATTTGGTTTTTTAAAATATTTTTAGAAATGATATTTTAAAACTTCTTTTTCTAATTGCTTACTGCAGGTTATAGAAATATTATTGATCTTTGCATATTGACCTTGTATCCAATGACCTTCTCAATTCTATTATTACTTCTAATATTTTTTGGAAGATTCTTGTGGACTTTCTATGTAAAGTCATGTGAGGTGCAAATAATAACACAGAGAATAAGAGTACGTGAACTGGCAGAGTACAGATTGTTTCCGGGCGCAGGAAAATGAGCCACAGCTGATGTAAATGGAAGTGACCAGGGTGATGGGCCCGCGTGGAGGGAGGATGCCAGTGTGTGGAGGCAGCACACACAGCTTCTTGGAGTGGCTCTAAAACATCTTCTAACAGCTCTGCGCTCCTCTCTACATCAGGGGGACCTGCTTCCCAGGGCTGCCCTCTGTGGCTAGGCAACATGCCATCCCTGCCCACTCCTGGCTCTCTCCCTCTGCTCTCCTTCTCCTTCCAGGTCCCAGAATGTGGCCAAGACCCAGGTAAATGGTCAGAGGGGTTGGAGCGGGCATGTCGGTTGGAAACCACGCCCTCTGCAGCCCTCAAGTATCTGATGGCCGTGGCTCTCGTGTGATGCCCCAGAGGGTAAGCTCATTGTCAGCAGGGACTTCACCTCATTCACCTATGAGTTCGACCTAAGTGCCCATGGCCGGGTCCGGCATGGGGCAGGCACTCAATCCCCCACCTTCTCAGGTGTGTCCGTCAGTCTGTCTGCCAAGCGGTACATCAGTGACATATTTGGCACGGTAAGCATTATTACAGTCCTCCATTAGCGGAGATGAAGATTTCACTATTTTTAATTAAATTACTTCTTCAATATACTAATACAAGCTGAGGGGGATGAACACACGGAAGCCTTCGTTTATCTTAAAGAGGTGGCCCACCCGACATGCTAGCAGGTGGCTCAGCGCAGGGCGCAACGCGCCCGCTCTGGAGCAGCCGGTTCAAATCCTGGCCCCATCACTCACTAGCTGGGAGCCTCAGGCCGGGCACGCGCCCCCACGTTCCTTTCCTCAGCAAATGAGGATGAAGTGAAAGAACTGAATGAAGATGATGATAGTGTCCACCTCACAGAGGTGCTGAGAGGCCGAAGTGAGAGAATAGGAGAAAATCACTGAAGACAGGGCCCGGCACACAGTCGGTGGCACTATTCCTGTCCATCCTGAGAGAACAGGTCATATAGGCATAAAGATTAATGACAGCTGGTGGACCAACTAAAGCGTCTCCGCCACGAAAGCAGGACCCCAAACCTTGGAATCCACACTGCGCAGCGGCATTCTAGATGGACAGAGGTGCGGCCCTGCAGCCTCCGGAGCAGAGAGCAAACCCCCGGACCCATAGGTCCACCTCCAGGCCCTGGGAGCCTCCCCAGAGCCCTGCCCCACAGCGCAGACTGCCCCTCGCTCGGCGGACTTCGCAAGGTAGACACTGAGGCCGAGCAGCTCCGCTTTGGTACTCGCTCATGTATGAGTCTGAGGCAAAGTAATTCATCACACTCCTGGTTAGTTACTAGAGATTCAGTTATTGGATGTGCTCAGTAAATAACTAACTTGGGAGATATTGCTATGTACCAAAAGCATCCGAATGCTGCTTTCTAAAATAAACATGAAAGTGGGACAGGAGCTAATGTTTCAAGCAGAGTCATGAATAAGCCTCCCTTTGCAGTACAACTAAGTAAGTAAACAGGCTATTTTGGAACTAAGAAAATGTTCCTGTCACGGGCTACAGTTGGTTATGAACCCATACACTCTAGGGTGGGATGTGGGAGGACGGGTCAGCAGGCCTGGATTAGTCCTTAATTAAATAGCTAATGATGACTAGTCACTCCAATTTTAACAATCTTGACACACGTTGTTCTAACCCCCTGGCATTTATATTGCAGTAAATTTTATGTCTTCTATCCTCCCAACTAGACCCAGCTCTTGAGGTCAGGCTTTGTATCCCTAAGGACTCAATATTTCCTAGCATGTAACGGGAGCACAAAAGATATTTGTTGAGTATATAAATGGATGAATATACAGTTTTTATTGGTCCTGTTTTGAGTACTAGCTTTCTTTGAAACAATGAGTTTTTCACCAGAGAAGGGTTTCAAAGTCTTACAGAGTTGGGGCTTCCCTGGTGGCGCAGTGGTTGAGAATCTGCCTGCTAATGCAGGGGACACGGGTTCGAGCCCTGGTCTGGGAGGACCCCACGTGCCACAGAGCAACTAGGCCCGTGAGCCACAACTACTGAGCCTGCGTGTCTGGAGCCTGTGCTCCGCAACAAGAGAGGCCGCGACAGTGAGAGGCCCACGCACCGCGATGAAGAGTGGCCCCCGCTCGCCACAACTAGAGAAAGCCCTCGCACAGAAACGAAGACCCAACACAGCAAAAACAAATAAATTAATAAACTCCTACACCCAACATCTTAAAAAAAAAAAATCTTACAGAGTTGATGATCAGCAGTGCTTTCTTCAACGATGCACAGTGATCCTCATGTCTAAATAACTTTGCGATAATGTTTTCCTTGCGAAATTGATTTCTGAAGTTGATGCTACAAGAGAATTAAGAGAAAAACAGGAATAAGATTATGTTCTTGAACTTTGTTCTTAATGCAAAAAAAACAAAACAAAAAAAAACACCACCCTAAGAACAACTATAATAGTGCTTTATTTCTGGATGGCTCCTTTCCCTGAAAGTGTCATGTGCTTGTGAGGGCCCATCTGTCACTCAGTTAACGTGGTACCTAGTAAGGGAGCTGGCATGCATGCAATTCCCATAGGCACCAATCATCTTTGCTGGGCCATCACCCACCTCTTCCCGTGCCGACTAGCTGTGGCCAGCCCTCTTGCCGATCTGTGCCTTTGGTCTCAAAAAGGACCAGGAAAGACGCCTCGATCACTGCTGAGACAAACAGCTCCCTGTACAGGCAGCGTGCTGTAGCCCACTCGCCAACATGCTAACTGAGGGCACACATTTCCAGTGTTGAAGCAGTGAGGATGTCAACCTTCACAACCTCTCCCTCCCTGTTGACAACGGCCATGACCACCTCTATTATCAGACCCATCTCCCTTTCTTGCCTCTTGCTTTCATCCCCTGAGCTCAGGGCCAGCAGTCTGCATGTACCCTTGAAGGCCCATGATCATCCATCCACTCTGGAGATCAAAGCCAACTTCACCAGGGACTCTGATCAGAAAGGGGGCTGGAGAATCTCCTAACAATATATGCTTGTTGGCCGCCCTTTTCAGTGTTCAATTAGACAGTTTGACATTTTCCACTAAACAAAGAATGATCGTGAATCATACTGGCTCTGAACAACTCTCAAATTGTTTAGGGGAGCTTACTGCTGCATCTGTACAGCCGTCTTAGCTTTTACCAGTTGTGTGAGAACATATAAACACACACACCCTTACCACCACTTTTAAGAAACATATAAAGTGGCAGAGGGCTTCCCTGGTGGCGCAGTGGTTGAGAGTCCGCCTGCCGATGCAGGGGACACGGGTTCGTGCCCCGATCCGGGAAGATCCCACATGCCGCGGGGCGGCTGGGCCCGTGAGCCATGGCCGCTGAGCCTGCGTGTCCGGAGCCTGCGCTCCGCAACGGGAGAGGTCACAACAGTGAGAGGCCTGTGTACCGCCAAAAAAAAAAAAAAAGTCTCATGGCATTGCAAAATGTCTCCTGGGGGGGCCAAGATTGTCCCCAGTTGAGAACCACTGTTTTAAAGTAAAGAAAATTCACAGGTTAATTCCTACAGTCCTGGACAAGGTGCTGTGAGGCAAGAAAATTGTAAAGAAAACAAGTAATTTCACTTAAGAAATGAACTCACAGAGCCGCATCCCAGAGATGCAATGTGTGGGGAGTGCAGTGGGCTCCGAATACCTGGAAGGCTGGTGACCAGGGCAGTTCATTAAATATTCATAAATTCCCCAAGACAGGGGATAGGACCCAGCAAAACGGGAATTAACTCTGTGGTACATTTTTCTTTACAAGAGAGCACAGCGCTTCCGATGAACGTGCTGAGGTTATAAAGTCTGTTTTTTCTTTAAGATTTACATAGGGTGGTCAGTACAGGGTACACGTCAAGATAAAATAGTTCTTAGAGGGAAAGCCTAAATTCGAAAATGTCATATTATTATTTTTTTATGTTTTGGGCCACCACCGCCCACCACAATTTATGTGCTAAATATAAATCTGAAGTTATAATAGACATTAGAATGAAAACAAAAATAATGGCACTCAAGGCAAATAATCCACAATATTTGCACCATGCAGAGAGCGGTTGGAAAACAAGTTAACATACATTGCTCTTTTCCATATGATATTTAACAAATATGTGTTTGCACACAATTTTACAAGACTATACTTAGTGCTCAGAGAGTGATGTTGGCAGGGTCGGTGTGTGTACTGAGGGTATTCGGGCTCCGTTTCTTGCGCCCGTGACTCACTCACCCTATGACCTAGTGAAGACCCCATATAGTCTTACTTTTTCATCTAGAAATTGGAATAATAATTATACTTACCTTATAGTTTAAGGCAGTTTTAAATAAGAAAAATATATGGAAAATAATTTATAAGCTATATGTTATTATGCAAAAGTTAGTAATTATTCAAAGAAGACTAATTTGTCATTCAATAAATGAAGAAAAAGTAATTCAGATATTCTCTAACCTTTTACATATTATGACATATGTAACCAAAATTTAGTTTAGTTTAGTTTTTTTTTTACATACCTATTTCTTTTCGTCAGGGGAATTTTACTACCAGCTTCCAATAACTGAGGCTCATAAAATGATGTTAAAAATTGCTTCCAATTGACTTTAGTGGTGGTTTTAAGTCCAAATCTGGATTTAAAAAAAAACAAAAATAGTATTTTGAACATTTTTTCTATAATGCTGCATGGATTAGATACTTAATATTGAATTGAAAATGGAAGCAGTGAATTTATATGAAGTTTCATATCTAAGGTAAACAAAATAATTTAGTAAAATAATACTACAAATTGATTTTTTAAAAGCAAGGAAAAACCAAACTGATTAATACATCTCCATGTCTTTATATTCTGTTAGCAGTAGCATACACTGAATGAAGAAACAAAGGGATTTGATTAAAATTCTAACGTACATGAAATAATTCTTTCAAATTCATTATTTGAAGAGCTCAGTTAGAGTGGTAGGCAGAATAAAGGCCCCAAGGTGTTCACGCTCTAAGTCCAGAAAATAGAGAAATAAGAGAAAAGATTTCTGGAGAAAAGCTTTAGATATGCTTGGGTGAGCCCCAAGCCCAGCGCAAGGTAGGATGGATGATGTGTACCCCTCACCTCAAGCCTTGTGGAGAGAACTGCTCTACTTGGGAGTTTGCTAGATGCCCCTGCCACGGGGGGGGGGGCGTCTAATGTATCAGTGCCTGACGCCCTCATAGAACGGAAACCTTGCAGATGAGAGCCGAACTGCTGAGCCATTGACCGAAAATGGGGGTGGGGGCAGGTGGGGAGGTGTTGGCAAGACTGCTGGCTGACTCTCAGTCATGGGGGAAATAATGCAGAGGGTCTCGTGTGAATCTGATGTGGGCCACAAGCGAGAGAGTGAGCGTGAGCGTAAGCACACACAGACACACAGGGTCATCTAGGTCCTGCCCGAGAAGGCCACCTGGAAGAATGAACAGACCTTAATAAAGAAGGTTTTCCCTCCCTGTTTCCAGGTTCCCAGGGGCTGAGGAGGGAATAAGCGATCAGCTGAGATGGAGATGCATTCGCCTTCAAAAATCTGTGGATGTGACAGCGAGCGTGAAGCCCAGAGACACAATAAAGACTCTCATGAAAGGAAACACCTTCAGACAGACACCTGTTAGGGCCAGAAAGTGCAGTTTCCAGCTCACAGCAGAGCCAGTCCAATAGGAACCTTCCTCTCCCTGCTCTTTCTCTCCTTCCTCTGGGCATTCCAGGTGTGGAGGAGTCAGAACCCGCGTTTGCAACATGAGGAAGGAAGAGAAGTGCAAAGCGGAGATGGGGAGAAGAAGCCATCTGTGTCCCCTTTATTCTTGCCTGCAACAGACCCTAACTGGGTAGGGAACACAATTCACATTTAAATCAAGTCTACAGCTTTGACCATAATGTGAAACGGGCTATTGCAATTACTAAGCTGAGGCTCTTTGTGTGATCTGAAACAAACCAAAAAAATCAAAGTCTGCTCATGCTTTTATCCAAGGGAAGAAGAACTAATCCAGCTGAGAAAATTTAAAGGGACAGTGGGCAAGAAAATTAAGTTGCCTTAAGATTACAGTCCATGAGTCTTGCCAACTCAACTGAGGTTACATTTGCACGCATCCATCCGTCCATCCATTCATCCATCCATGTATGGTGCCAAGCCACCATCTTTCCTCACTTGAATTACTGCTATAGTCTCCTAACTGGTTTCCTTGTACTTACTCTTGCCTTCCACCAATATATTAATATTTTCATACTTTAACCAGCCTGCACTTTTTGAAATGCATATGTGATCAGATTACTCTCCTGCTTAAAATCTTTCCACGCCTCCCCACGGCTCTTAGGATGAGAATTAAAATCCTTCGGTAACGTACAGCTTGCACAGTTTGACCCTGCTCACATCTCCAGCCTCATCCCATATCGCGCTGCCCCTTGCTCTCTTGGCTACGGCCATGCTGGTCCTTTGGTTCTTCAAAAGGCCTGTGCTCTTCCTCGCCTCAGGCCTGTATGCTTGTTGCTGCCTTTGCCAGTTGCCATTCTCCCCACTACCTACCTCCCCCACTTTAGGTGGTTAATTCCACTCCTCTTTCAAGTCTCAACTTAATCATTACTTTCTCCAGGAAGCCTTCCCTGATTTCCCGAACCAGGTGCTATTTGCCCCACTGCACTAGGTCTCTATCCTTTATAGTATTTATCCCTACGCAAGTATTAATATCGTTCGCAGTCAACACTTGTACAGCGCTTTATGATTATGGCTACAGCAGCTAATGCTTGATTGGTTATTACTTCTACTTCTGCTATTAGCACCATGTATGTGGTCATGAGGAAGAGAGAGAATTGACTGACTAATTGATTTCATTACACGCACATGGCAACATATAATAAGTAGATTGTGACGGTGGTTTAATTCACTGCTGTTCGCATACAAAACAAAGTTTCATCTTTCATACTCAATCTTGCCTCCCCAAACTTTGCCCACTATGTTGATATAGTTTGTTGATGCTGTATATTTTCACCTTAAGTTTCAGCAAGTTAAAAATTAATTTTCTATATTGGAAACACTGTGGCTACTATTAAAATTAGAATCAGCTGCATACATTATGTTTAGGAAATTACCTTGCTCTTTGGTAAAAATAACAAATTAGATCTTCACTACATACCATATACTAAAATAAACTCAAAAGAGATCAAAAAGTTAAATGTAAAAGCTAGGACCATTGAAAAATGAAAAAAAAAAATCTAGGCATATATTCATCTGGTATTTGAATGAGAATGGAATTTTAAGCAAAATTTAAGAAATCACAAACTTACTTAATTACATCAAAATAAAAAATTTCTGTATACCAGAAATATTAAAACAAAGTTTAAGAGCCAAACAACAGACTTATAAAGTTACCTATCATAATTATGCATGACAAATTGTTAGTATTCTTAAAACACAAAGTACTTATACAAATTAATATGAAAATATTAACTTAACTTCTTTCAGTAATGGTGGAATAAGATCCTATTGGACCAATCCTCTTACAGATAATAACAAACTCTGGGCATAATATCAAAAGAAGCTACCTAGGGCTTCCCTGGTGGTGCAGTGGTTGGGAGTCCGCCTGCTGATGCAGGGGACACAGGTTCGCGCCCCGGTCTGGGAAGATCCCACATGCCGCGAAGCCGCTGTGCCCGTGAGTCATGGTTGCTGTGCCTGCGGGTCCGGAGCCTGTGCTCTGCAACGGGAGAGGCCACAACAGTGAGAGGCCCGCGTACCCCCCCCCCCAAAAAAAAAACCAGTAGCTACCTAAAAGCACTATAGAGTGAACAGAAGTGGGCAAACTCTGGTGGGAAATCTATACTGAGAGGAGCTGAGTTGTGAGGAGTATTTTCAGCGCATCTAGCCCAGGGACAGGCACTGCAGCATGAGGGGTGGCACAGGCACCAGTACAAAAAAAAAAAGTGGCCTTTACAGCCTGGAAAACTAGAAGACCAAACCCAGGTAAATCATAAACCTAGAGAGAAAGAGGAAATCCTGGAAGAGAAAGAGCCAGAGAGGGGTCCCCAAATTCTGTCCCACCACATTTCTGGCTGGTTCCTGAATCTCACGTGATCAGAACCTACTCAAAATAGCTTAGCTAAACACAAAAGATCTGAATTAAGATCAGAACTGCCACCCAAGAAACAGAATATGCAGCTTGAGTTCAAACAAGATAAGTACGCACTAAAACAAAAGAAACAACATTCATTGAAACAGTAATTATAACAATTTACAGTCTCCACGATTTAACATTCAAAATTTCCAGGACAGAATCTAGAAGTACAGGAATACAAAAAACCAGGAAAACGGAACATTAGTAAGGAGAAAATAAAGTCAACTGAGAGGAATCCCAAATAACCTAAATGTTCGTATCATCAGACAAGGGTTTTAAAATCAATGATTATAAGTATCATCAATGAAACAAATGAAAACATGCCTGAAATGACTCAAAAGATAGGAAATCTCTGGGCTTCCCTGGTGGCACAGTGGTTGAGAGTCCACCTGCCGATGCAGGTGACACGGGTTCGTGCCCCGGTCTGGGAGGATCCCACATGCCACAGAGCGGCTGGGCCTGTGAGCCATGGCCGCTGAGCCTGCGCGTCCGGAGCCTGTGCTCTGCAACAGGAAAGGCCACAGCAGTGAGAGGCCCGCATACCAAAAAAAAAAAAAAAAAAAAAAAAAGGAAATCTCAATAGAGAAATGGACATAATAAAAAGAACTAAATGG
This sequence comes from Phocoena sinus, assembly GCF_008692025.1. Lineage (NCBI taxonomy): Eukaryota > Metazoa > Chordata > Mammalia > Artiodactyla > Phocoenidae > Phocoena > Phocoena sinus. The sequence goes on along the minus strand of NC_045772.1, from coordinate 5,677,532 downwards.
AAATTTTAGAATGATAAAAATACTATATAAAATTTTTTTAATGACTTGACAGAATTAAGAAAAGAATGGAGAGGATAAAGGGGAGAATGAGTGAACTTAAATACAAATCAACCAAAACCACCCAATATAACACAGAATACACATATATTTATAAAATGAATAGAGTCTCAAAGACATAATATAAGACAGTCTTACATACATGTAATTGCAGTCATAGAAGGAGAGAAGAGAAGGAATAGGGCAGAAAAAACACTAATACTTGAAGACATAAAAATGACAATTTCCCCCAAATTTAATTGATATACATTTACAGATTTAAGATGTTCAGCAAACACCAAGCAGTATATCCACGGAAAAGGCCAGGCCAAAGCACGTCACAGTTAACAAAGCTGAAAGACAAATTCAAAGGGTAAATCTTGAATGCAACAAGAGAAAAATTACTCACTACATACAGGAGGACAGAGATTTAATAAATGACTTCTCATCCAAAACACTGGAAGCCCAAAGGAGTGGAACATCATAATAAAGTGCTGAAAGAAAGAACAGTTACCCAAGAGTTCTCCATCTAAGAAAATATCAGTCAAAAACAAAGGAGAAATAAACACATTCCTAAATAAAACTAAGGGAATCCATCTTTAGTACACCTATACCTCAACAAAAGGAAGTTCTTCAGGCTGAAGGAAAGTGACAGCAGATGGGGATCACGGCTCCTCAGAAAGGAATTAAAAGAGGGTTAGAAATAGTAAATATCTGAAAATTTTTTAAAGGCTATTTTTTTGCTCTTATTTGTTTATGGCTATTTAAAGCAAAAAAAAAAAAAAGAAAGAAAAAGAAAAACCCACATTATTTTGTGGGGTTTATAACATAGGCAGATATAATACATGTATTATCCATAGTACAAAGGACACGGGGGGCAGGATATAGACCTATGTGTTACATGGGTTCTATATTTTATGTGAAGTGGTACAGTATTAACTGTATGTAGACTGGGAACACTTAAAATGTATATTATAGTCCACAGAACAACCATTAAAAATTATGCAGGGCTTCCCTGGTGGCGCAGTGGTTGAGAGTCCGCCTGCCGATGCAGGGGACACGGGTTCGTGCCCCGGTCCGGGAAGATCCCACATGCCGCGGAGCGGCTGGGCCCGTGAGCCATGGCCGCTGAGCCTGCGCGTCCGGAGCCTGTCCTCCGCAACGGGAGAGGCCACAACAGTGAGAGGCCCGCGTAACGCATAAAAAAAAAAAAAAAAAAAAAAAAAAAATTATGCAAAGAAGTATATCTACAAAGACTTTAATAAAATTAAAATTAAATTCTAAAAACGGTTTCAAATAACCTAAAAAGAAGGCCAGAAAAAAATAAACAAAAAGCAAAAGGAGAAAAAAGTGGGAAATCTAAATCCAAACATATTAATAACTATTTAAAATAATAATGGACTAAATGCTTTAATTAAAAGATAGACATTATCAGAATAGATTTTTAAAAAGCAAGATGCAAATTTATGCTGTCATAAAAGAGATACATTTAACTTAAAGACACAGATAGGGTAATATTGGGGTGGCCAAAATGTTCGTTCGGGTTTTTCCATACCATCTTACAGAAAAAAACCTGAACGAACTTTTTGGCCAACCCAAATATAAAGAGGATACTAACTTAAGCCATGTGATCAAGGTCAACATCAATGGTGACAAGTCATACTGATACTATGTACCCTTGACATGATGTAATGAGAATGGTATTTGACCTCCATGGTCTTCTTCCCACTACCCTAATCAGTCAAATCCCAACTGAGGGACATTCTATAAAATATCTGACCAGTAATCCTCAAAACTGGCAAGGTCATCAAAACAACAAGGGAAATCTAAGAAACTGTGAGAACCAAGAGGAGGCTAAGGACATGTGACTACTAAATGTAACGGGGTATCCTAGACAATAACACGGAACAGAACAAAGAACATTAGGGGGAAATTGAGGAAATATGAATAAAGTATGGATTTCAGTTAAAATAATGTATCAATGTTAGTTCATTAATTGTAAAAAAATGTACCATACCAATGTAAGATGTTAATAAGGAAAACTGGGTGTGGGATATACTGAAACTCCCTGTACTATCTTTGCAATAATTTTGTAAATGTAAAACTGCTCTAAAATAAAAAAGTTATTTTGGGGGCTTCCCTGGTGGCACAGTGGTTGAGAGTCCGCCTGCCGATGCGGGGGACACTGGTTCGTGCCCCAGTCCGGGAAGATCCCACGTGCCGCGCAGCGGCTGGGCCCGTGAGCCATGGCCGCTGAGCCTGCACGTCCGTAGCCTGTGCTCCGCAAAGGGAGAGGACACAACAGTGAGAGGCCCGCATACCGCAAAAAAAAAGTTAATTTCAAAGGTTTTTTTAATAATATAAAAAATGCTCCTGTTATAATATTCTGTGAGAAAACAGAACATATTTTATACCGCATATGGTCTCGACTATGTTAAGCATGTATGGAGTATGTGTACATGTACACACATTAAAATTCTAGAAGGAAATATACCAAAATATGAATAGTGGCCATCTCTGGCTATTACAATTACGGGTAACTTTTTCAATGGTTTCCCCTATTTTCTAGTTTGAGCCGGTACAGTTTTTATAATCAACATGAATAAACACAATTTTCAAAAAATAGCATCAGCACATAATTTTGCTAGAAATCACACGAGTAACCGTTATTAACCCAAGTTACGAAGATGGATAGTGCTGATTTCTTTAATTCTTAAAAATCCCCAGGGGCTCCTTTTATTGCCTCAGGCAGCTAGCCCTCTGGATTCTGATGTTGGGAGTCCAACATCATTCCCAATCCATGTTTCCCATCCCATGAATCCAGCTAGAGACTTACAGCAGCTTGTGACCCCATCTATGGGGAAGGGAGAAGCAACATATAAATTTGTCATCAAAGGCCCAAGTTCCTGTTGGGAAACTTTCTCTTATAGCTACAGCATGGGAGTAATTACCATAATAAGCCAGAGTGAAATCAGGGTGTTTCAAACCACTGGGATTTCTGGCACTGGCTAACTGACCACAGGGTCTTTAGGAAAGACTAAGGCCCTGCCTGATATATACAGAATATACAGAAAATTCTAGGCTGATGGACAGAAGCCTGACTTGAGTCATTACACTGGGAATTTGTGGCCTCTTGCCCGGGTCACAGACCTAAACCAATTCACACACCCAGAGACCTTTAACTGAGAGGGACTCTGCAACCTAGCCATGGGCATATACTGAGAATTTTCCTTCAAACCTTGCCCAAAGGGCCCAAGGAATATTCATTCAAACTTTGCCCAGAAGGTCCTTCAGCCATTTACCAAGGTGACTATGCATTAAGGGAAGGAAAATACCTTAGCCTTTCAGGGTTATTAGATCATCCCTCCTTACTAATGATAATTTCTGGAGAAGCAAAATGCCAGCATGGTGTGTTCGTCCAGAGTGGAGGCTTATGGAGGTGATAGATGGAGCCCAAGTCCATTCACAATGGGTCCAGTAGGATTACAAGCTCATCCCATGGCTACTTCTCCAGGCTCAGAATATATAATGGGAATAAATAACCTTAGCCACTGCAGAATCCTCACGCTGATTCTCTGTTCTGTGAAATAAGGGCTATGATGGTAGAAAGGGCCATGTAGAAGACCCAACCCTTTATAAGAGAGTCAACAAAAAGTAATACCACTTCCCTGGGGTAAATGTACATACAGATTGGCACCACCATCAAAGAATAGAAAGATGAGGGGTGGGAGAAGGACTGATTTCTACCATATTCCCATTTAAATCACCTGTCCACCGATGCAAAAGCTACTTGGGTATTAGAAACTGACTAGACTGGGACTTCCCTGGCAGTCCAGTGGTTAAGACTCTGCGCTTCCACTGCAGGGTGCACGGGTTCGATCCCTGGTTGGGGAACTAAGACCCTGCATGCTGTTTGGGGCAGCCAAAAAAAAAAAAAAGTAAAATACTTTAAAAAATAAATAAAGCAAGAAGCTGACTGGATTACTGCAGATTTAATCAGGTGATGACACCAATCACACATGCAAATCAACATACCCCCTGGCATCTGGTATGCAGCTATAGATATAGAAAATGCTAATTTTTAAATTACCATCAGTAAAGTTTCCCTTTACATGGCAGGGAGATCAGTATACCTTGACAATATTATTTCAAGGTTGTGTCAACTCACCTGCTTTCTGCCATAATATAATAAGAAGGAACTCTATCAAGCCTTGCCCAGAGGGTCCTGCAGTTAACCATCACACTGGCCCATGATTTTATTAACAGGACCTAGTAAGAGGGAAGTAACAAGTATCCCAGAGGCCCTCAGAGCAGGAGGAGATAAACCCCATGCAAGTTTAGGGGTCTGCCATTCCGGTGAAGGGTCTAGGGATCCAGAGGCCTGAGGCATGTTGGACTCGTCCCTCTAAAGTGAAAAACAAGTTGTTGTACCTGTAGCACCCATCACAAAGAAAGAGGCGCATGCTTGAAAGACGTCTGGATGCTGAAGACAACTTTGTCCTGCTATTCTGATCCATTTTCGGGTAACCCACAAGGTTGCCAGTTTTGAGTGGCACATAGAGCAGGAAAAAGCAGTTGCAGAAGGCCCAGGCGACAGGGTAAACTGCTGTCTCAGTTGGACCCACAACAGTAAATGTTAATGAGAGTGTCTACGGCAGACAGATGCTGTGTGGACCCTAGAGCAAGCCCAGGTAGGAGAAGCACTGCACACATTCCTAGAGCTTTGCCATAAGGCTCTGTCCTCTTCTGCCCTTGGCCTCTGCTGCTGAGCTCTGGTATTCACGGTGAAGGCCTGGTCACGTGACAAAGTGATCGTGAGACTCGCCCTGCCCAGAAGAGCAGGTGTTATTGGATCTGCTGAGTCATACCATGAGATGTGTGTAGCAGCAGCCCACGTTAAGTGGGAGAGGCATAGGTGAGGCCAGGCCCGAGCACGTCTGGAAGGTGGAGACGGAGTCTGCGTGAACAGGTGCCAGACCCCCATGGAGCCTTCTCACGCTGCTCATTGACCCCTCAACCCACACCCGCGGCTTCACGGGCAGGTCCACGGGTTAAAAGAGGAAAGGCATGGGCGTGGTTAGTAGACAGGAGTGGGCAACGTGCTGCCAGCAGCCTCGAGTGGAGCGCTACAGCACTCAGCCCCACTCAGGGGCGGCCCTGGAAGATGGTAGGCATAACTCCACATACACCTAACTGCCTACTCTGGAAGGATGAATTTATGTATTGATTCATGGGCAGTGACTGATGGGCTAGCTGACTGCTCAGGGACTCAAAAGGAGTGAGACTGGAATACTGGTGACAGTGACACCTAGAAAAGAGGTATCTGATGGACTCGAGAAAATCAGCACAGCTTATAAAGGTATTGATGTCCCAGGTAAGTGCCCACTGGAAGGCATCCCGGTTGGGTCATCAGGAGGAAAGCCGACCTGCCCGGGGGATGCCAGTCAGTCACTCTCCCCAGGGAACCTGGTGCTGTCCATGGTCTTCCAGATGAGGCTGTGCATTGGTGTGAAAATACAGACTCGTCATCACTAAAGCTGAGCTGGCTGCTGCCGAGCCCCCCAGGCCCCTTCCTCCAGGGGAGCTTTCCGCCATCTGGTAGGGATTACCCTGGACCTCCTTCGTCATGGAGGGGGCAGTGATTTGTCTTCACAAGATACATATTCCAGATACAAATGTCCATTCCCTGCCTGAAATGCTTCCATCGTTACCAGCGTTTGTGGACCTCCAAAATGCTTTACCCATCACCATCATGTCCCATGCAGCACAGCACTTACCAAGGGACTCATTTGATGGTGGTGAAGGTGTGGCAATAGTCTTAGACATACAGAACTCACCTGTCTTACACATACCCCATCACCAGAACAGACGTGAAAGAATGGCTGGGCACCTTGTTGATGACTCAGCTACAGAGCCAGCTGAGAGAAAAATACCCTAAATTCCCTGTGGGGTAAGGGCGCTGTTCTGCGGGATGCATTACATACCCTAAGGCAGCTGTGGCAGCCCCACCAAGAGACGACAACCAAGGGCTGAGACCCTGTGAAGACGGCTGGGTACCCTACCAGGTGAGTGATGCTGTCCAGCAAAGATGCTGGCAGAGAAATTAAGAATGGATGATGGATGAAGGAGGCTATAATTATCGATTTAGATCTCATGACCAGTTAACAATAATGCAAATTTTAGCAGCTCTTTTGTGTGTTGTTTTTGTTTTCCTATTCCCACCCCACCCCCTGCCTTATTTTTTAAAAAGCGCTGATTACAGCTAACATTTTAGATTTCATGTGGGAGACATGACTTTAAGTAGCTCCTGTTTGGGGGATACACGGTTTTCATTCCTACAAAGGACAAGGGTTTTCATCCCTCCAAGGTTTCTAAGGCTCAGAATGGTAAACGGTACCTGATATTTTTCGTTTGTCCATCCAGGTCCATTCTCCACCCTCCTCTACTCTGCACAGTACCCTGGTGGGTTGCTTCAACTGGCCCCTCGTGCCCCTGGCTTTCAGATGGGTTGGCCAGTGGGAGGTGCCAGCAGGAGATTGGAAGGTGAGAGGAGAGAGAAGGTGGGCTAGTTATCCCCCCAGCCCCTCCCCGCTGGGCTGCAGCATGGCTGTGGCTACACTCTCCTGCTGAAGGCCTTATCTGCTCTTGGGTGGCTCTCTCCTTAGGTCACCCTCTGGCTCCTCTCACTAACTTCTCCCTCTCTTGCCCCTTCAGGCCTAGGAGAGATAAATGCTTCTCCATCTACTGATTTCACTTGGTCCTGCGCTCACCTGGGTAAAAGATCCTTCAATAAACTCAGGTGCCATCTGCTTTCTGCCTGGACCCTGCCCAATGCATGTCCAGACACAGAAGACCACAGCTGAATAGGGACCAGCTCCCTCACCCCAAAATCTCTTAGTGCCGCCCGCCTTGAGTCACACCCTCCCCCAGCCCAGTCCTGGCAATCAGTGATCTCTCCTCCATTCCCATTGTTTTGCCTTTTCTAGAATGTCATATAAATAGAAGAAATCCTAGACACACGACTTAAAAAGGTTTGGGCAATAAATGAAAATATACCCTGGGGTATTGCTTCTACACTTCATACAATTTGGGCTAAATGGCTTATTTTTGGTTTGCATAGCTTCTGCCAGGCTACTAATGTCCCCAGCGTGGATGGGAAAATTCTCACCAGGAGATGCTTCTGAGTGGGGACCTGCTCACATGATGGATGGATGAAGCCCAGTCTCCGGTGAACATGCAAGTCACAGCATTTATTTCATCCTCTCAACTCTCCCAAAACCTCATTCTTCATATTTAAACACTGGCTTTGTTTCTAATAGATCTATTTTATATGAAAAACACAGCATCTTAGTAATAAAGGTCAAGTTATCTGTTTAATTAAAGCCTACCATTACATTAAAATACATATATATATATATATATATATATATGGAAAATAGCTTTTAACGTCCCTAAAATATTATTTGGATCAAGATTTTATGCCTCATTACCAAGCTGTTAGGGTTTTTAACTTAGGCCCTAGATCTTGAGTATTTAAAAAATAAACTCAAAATGACGCCCATTTTTTTTTCTTTCCATTCTTAAATTTGTTAGAAGAATAATTTCTCAAATCATTTTATTGGGCATGAGAGTTTAGATTTTATTTTACTTCCTCCTTTATTCTTTTCTGTATTGTTTGCCTTAAAGAAAGGATGAGTTTTCACATTTTATTTCTCAAATTAAAATGCAGTAAAAGGGGCTTTTTTGTGTGTGCGCACTTTTATGAGTTTTAACACATGTGTAGAGTTTAACACATGTAACCATCACCACACGCAAAATCCAGGACAGCTTCATCACCCACAGCCTCCCTCCTACTGCCCCTCAGGACTCAGGCCCTGCCCCATCCTTAGTCCCAGAAACCACTGATCTCTGCTCCGTCCCCATTGTTTTGCCTTTTGCCAACTCTCATACAAATAGAATCCTACAGTAGGAACCTCTGAGACCGGGTTCTTTCACTCAGCAGAATGTCTCTGAGATTCATCCATGTTGTAGGTATCAATAGTTCTTTCCTTCCTATTGCTGAGAAATATCCCATCGTATGGACGTACCAGCTTGCTTATCCAGTCACCTGCTGAAGTACATTGGGTTGGTTCCAGCTTGGGGTGATTATGAATTGAGCTATCAACATTCATGTACAGGTTTCTTAGTGAACTCTTAAATCATTGTTTAAATACAAAGATCATAGAGAATTTGCCCAAAACAATCATGGGCACATCTTGGTAAGCTAACAAAAATACTAAACCTAAATTTAGAAGGTGAATTATGGCTTCTTGTGATGCTCTGAGTGCAGAGGTCGAGGGGAGTTATGCTTGTAGCAATACCAGGTGTCCCAACTGTGCCACCTTCTTGGGGGGCTTTAGAGGAGAGCAAAGGAAAGAGGAGATCAGCACCACCCCGGGGCCACCCCAGTGCCACGCGCTGCAGGAAACTAGTCCCACCTCTAATTCATTTTTCCTAGGCCATTGCTTTCATGGTAGAGTCCAGCAGATTCTCTCTTCTTAGGAGGTGACATAATTAGTGATAAGTCCTTTACAATCACTATGTAAATTCAAGAAATAGGTGAGATACAAATAACTGTGACAGTGCAGGGAAGCCAGTGTTCTTTCTAAAGATATAACGGAAAATATAAGGGCAGTTGGATGGGCAATTGTAGACAGAACCTTGTACAGAAACGTCCACGAACAAGAGAAATCTAGAATGATGAGATAGAAAATGGAAACACACATTAAACCAAATTAGGGATAGAATTTAATATGACAAAGTGGACATTAAAAGCAATGAAGGCTTCCCTGGTGGCACAGTGGTTACAAATCCGCCTGCCATTGCAGGGGACACGGGTTCGAGCCCTGGTCCGGGAAGATCCCACATGCCGCGGAACAACTAAGCCCATGCACCACAACTACTGAGCCTGTGCGCTAGAGCCCGCGAGCCACAACTACTGAGCCCGAGTGCCACAACTACTGAAGTCCATGCGCCTAGAGTCCATGCTGTGCAACAAGAGAAGCCACCCAATGAGAAGCCTGTGCACTGCAATGAAGAGTAGCCCCCGCTCACCGCAACTAGAGAAAAGCCCACACACAGCAACAAAGACCCAAGGCAGCCAAAAATTTAAACAAATAAATAAATTTTTAAAAATTAATAAATAAAAGCAATGGGAGAGGGACTTCCCTGGTGGTGCAGTGGTTAAGAATCCGCCTGTCAATGCAGGGGACATGGGTTCGATCCCTTGTCTGGGAAGGTCCCACATGCCGCAGAGCAACTAAGCCCATGCGCCACAACTACTGAGCCCGTGTGCTGCAACTAGAGACGAAGACCCAACACGGAAAAAAAAAAAAACGGCACTAGCCAATGGTAACGTGTGGGCTGAAAGTGCTTGTTTGACCCAGGACAATGGGAACACTGATTAGCTTTAGGCTTTACAAGTTTAGAACACATGTTAAAATTTTAAGGATGATCAATATAAGAATAGAAATAAAATATTTAAGTCTCAAGGCAGTGGAGGAAAAAAAAGAGTGATAAGAAAAACTCAGCCGAGCCAAACATGATGGAGAAAAAAGAAAGAACCAAGTAAATCATAGAGAGTACAAAGTAAAGTGGTGGGGAAAATCCAAATACATCTATTACAACAAACGGAAACAGACTAAACTGGACCATTACAAAGGTAAAGATGTTCATTTTGGAATTTTAAAAATACAGATATATGCTATTTTACAAGAAATACACTGAAACCATGACAATAAAAGAGTGAAAACGAGAGGTTGGGAAAAGAGATACCTGACAAATACTAATCAAAAGAAAAGTGTTATGGGTATTTTAATAGCAGATAAGATAGACTATAAAAGCCAGAGGGATAAAAGGGTAGTGATATAATTACAAAGGGGACAGTTGGCCAGGAAGATATGACGAAGCTTCACTTCCAGATATGTGCGCCAGGAGGCATACCAGATTTATAATTCCTTATATTAGCACTTGGGAGTTCACCCTGCTGTTGCCTCTTGTGCCCTGTTCCACTGGGAATTCTGGGTGGGTGACGTGACAAAGGTCATGACTCAGAAATCCCTGGATCCCTGGCTAGAACACGTGAATACCACCACATCTCTGGCCACCCTCAGCCTCCTAATGCACTCACTCTATGTGCCCATCAGTCTTCACAGCCATTATCCCCTGGCAGCCACTCTGGCCAGGAACTCTTTGTTATTTATTTCTGCATTCTTAGCACCTCCCACAATGGCCAGCATCAGTAGGCAGCCATAAAGTTATAATTTTGAAGACTATGAAGCCAATGTGAAGAATGGTATAATATGCATATTCCTACTTAAAAAGCGTGATATAAAACTGTAGGTGCATTTTGATTACAAATATGTAAAAATTATATATGTGGATACAAAGTGGAAGAGAATGTGGAAAAATGAAAACAGTCAATTGGTTATGTAAGGTGGATGGTGACTTTTTGTTTTTGATTTCTATTACTGCTACTACATTACTACTTGTGTCATTTTGAAAATGAAACAAAAAGAAATGGCTATACAACTCTTAGCTATCCAAGCAAGTAATTCCTAAAAGATTTCACTATGTACAGGCAGGAAAATAGAGCTGTTTTCTGAGCCATGGAAATATTTATGCCCTTCGCTCTAGAAGCCATGGTGGTAACACACAGGCGACTCTCTCTGGACACACAGGGTGCTGAGAAGGGAAGGAAGTGCTATGGGAAATGGGTCCAGCTGGTCTAGCTCAGTCCTATTTTTTCCTTCTCGTTCTCTAATGTCCCTCCTTTCTAGGTAACCCCAAGGTGTCCTCCAACTATTCAGAGTTTCACAGGACAATCTTTCCATCAGCCTCAATCCCATGTCCCCTGAGAAAAGGTTCTCTGAGTTACCTGGACAGAAAACCAGGTAAATTAAAGACAGTATTCCTCACCCAAAGTTTGGTCTATATATACCATTTCCAACTAAAAGTAAACAGGAGTCCTTGGAGAAATGGCTGATTCCAGGTCTGAGGCAAGAGGTGTTCCAGAAGAGCCTAGAGCATTTCGTTATACCAAGAAATGTTATCAAAGACTACTAGGGTCACACCAGCAGGACTCCGGAGCCAACACAAAAAGCCTCCCAGTGGCCACGACAGAACAAATTGAGTATCAAGGAGAATAATAACTGTAAGGAATTGAAAGGCATCAAATATGTTAACATTCATGAGCTCATAATAACATTTAAGAAAAGTCACTCATTGCTCACTTCTGGAGGATGCTAGGAAACCAATTCATTATTTTGAAAAATAGTAAGTGAAGGGAAAGAACCAAGGAGATCCTACCTTTTCTACACTAACTGTGTCTCATTGTTACCAAATGGTTGGAAAGGGGAAGTTTGCATTACAGAAGTACTCCAAATAATAAAGGAGCAACAGTAGACACAGAGCGTCACCACCTTCCAATCCCTAGTGAACTGATGGATACAGGGGTGATCAACAAGGGCTGCTAACATCACAAGAAGAAAGACAAACAGTCCATACATGCTTGCTACCACCTATGAAGTGTTCTTGCTCCCTAAATTGAACCTGGATCTGTGCATGTATCAATTCAGGGGCAGGGACTGGCGGGGAGGGAGACAGGAGAGCACGTTACATGTCACCGTGGGTTGCAATCAGTCAGATTCAGATTGTAAGAAACTCTACATAACAAACAATCCAGACTTTTTCTACAAATGCATCTTAAGGGGGGAAAATTAACAAATGGAGAGAGACCCTGCAGATTAAAGAAGAATTGTGGCAAATCAATCAACTGCAATGTACAGATTTGATTTGGATCTTGACTCAAATAAGTTATAAAAGAAAATGTGAGACAATCAGTTAAATTTGAACTCTGACTGGATATTTATTAATATTATTGATAATTCTATTAGGTGTGAAACAGTATTTTCACCATGTTTCTAAAAAGAGTTCTTATCGAGAGAGAGATCTTTTCAATGAAATATGATGGCTGGTATTTGCTTCAAAAATATCTGAGGTTGGGCTTCCCTGGTGGCGCAGTGGTTGAGAGTCCGCCTGCCGACGCGGGGGACACGGGTTCGTGCCCCGGTCCGGGAAGATCCCACATGCCGCGGAGCGGCTGGGCCCGTGAGCCATGGCCACTGAGCCTGTGCGTTCGGAGCCTGTGCTCCACAGCGGGAGAGGCCACAACAGTGAGGAGCCCGCGTACCGGAGGGGGAAAAAAAAAAAATCTGAGGTTGAGGAAAAATGGGCAGGGATAGGAATGAAATGACTGACCATGAGTGAGTGGGAAGCTGCAGACGGGTAGTGGGAGCATTCGTGGATTCATTACATGAGGCTCTTGGTATAACGAAATGCTCTAGGCTCTTCTGGATTAATGAATTCATTACATTCTTTACTTCTGCATGTGTTTGAAATTTTCAATAGTAAAAAAGTCTAAAACATTCATAAAAAATAAATAAAGCTGTTCCTGATCCTCACAGTTGACGTTTGGGGGAAAAAAATGTCAAGGAAACAAGGGGACTCTTACCTTTTCATTAACTGGATGAAAATTCTTCTTGGTAATCGGTATACAAAGGTGTCGAGGACAACCTTTAGGTAATTCAAAGATACGTATCCACGTTTGGACGTGCACTCAGGGCCTTTTCAACCTTTCCACAGGACTTTGAAAGCTGCGGTGAATTAAAATTAGAGTACAGCATTCACAGAAATCAGCGGCACAGAGCTGCTCAACCACTTTATTTTCACCAAAACCTCTTCACATTTTCCTTTCCAAAACTGATCAAAAAGGTTACTATGGCATGTACTGAACTTCAAATGTTTAATTGATGAGCTCAGTACAAAACAGTATCCCCAGTCACAGCTACTCAACTGACAAGGCAGACAAGTTTCTCAGGGAAAAACAGCACATACAATAGCTCTAACTCAAATTTCAGAGCTAAAAATACTTGGTGGATCTGCCAGTTTGATACATCTTTCTTAATATACTTTCAACCCATCCCTACTGTGAGCCCATGCTAGGCTGCTCCTGATTAAGTCAGGTCAATCAAACAAAAAGCTGGTGACATTTTATTAAAAAGAGAAGTAGCTTTGATTCTAAGGGAAATCGTTAGGATTTCATAAACATCGTACACATTGGACATTTCTTTAATTATCCTTTTTTTTGGCGGGGGGGAATTACAAAGAACCAGGGTGAATCAGCTTTGCTTATGGGACTTCTAAAATGCAGTAAAGTAGGTTAACCACTGATTTTTGTATGACTCATAAAAATGCTATGAAGATTGGTTTTATTTCCAAAGGTTTTCCTGCTGTTTATTACTGAGTAATAACAATATTCTTCGATATTTCCAACCCTCTCCACGTTGTCCGAATTCACTTTTTTCCTGCTAACTGGGATACGAAGATAAACAAAAGAAACACCAACTTGGTGTAAAAGGTGACGTTTAAAAAGCTGCTGGAACATGGAAATATATGTACAAGTGTCTCTCCCAACTAAAGGAATAAGAAGCACATTCACTAAGACTTCCTGAAGGTGCACAGGAATACCGGAAATTTAAGAGGAAATCTTGAAAAGAATCTAGAGACTTACAGGGCCTAAGCTTCTTAGAAAGTTGCATAAAATTAACCCAAAATGTGGCTAAATGTGCCCATCTCTCTCTCTCGGGGAGGTGGGCTGCCTGGGGGAAGCCTCTAGTGGAGGGAACCCAAAGCCAGACATGGAGTCTGGTCTCAGTATATTTATTGGATTAATGAAATCTGCTTTTAATATCTTAATGACATTTAGTCTCCAATCAGGTTTTTTTCAGGAGAGTGTTTTGACATAATCTAGAGCTCTTAGAAGAAAAGCAGGAATGAAACAAAAGTAATGCCTTTGTTTTTCTGTTTTTTTTTTTTTTAAGACTTTATTGAATTTGTTACAATATTGCTTCTGTTTCATGTTTTGGTTTTTTGGCCACGGAGGCATGTGGGATCTTAGCTCCCTGACCAGGGATCGAGGGATCTGATCGAGCCTGCACCCCCTCTGCATTGGAAGGCGAAGTCTTTACCACTGGGCCGCCAGGGACGTCCCCAGAAGTAATGTCTTTGCGACACGTAAAACTTTTTAGGAATTTTCATCATTACTGTTTATAATGAAACAAACAAAAAAATGCAAGCAATTCAGCAAAGTATAAAAAAGGACATAAAGATACCGGAAGTCTCACTACCCACAGGTTTTTATATGGTGTTCCAAAAACTCCAACATGATCACATACACATATAATATAATTTTACAAAAATGGGACCACACGACACTTTCAGTTTTGACAAATGCTTTTTTCATTTAACAACATGTCATGAAACTTTTCCCACAAGAACTAGCGTGTACCTGCATCACACTTTTGAAGTGATACATGGCAGCCGTCATGTTACGGATGGACAAGCAAAAGGTACACCCATTTTCCATGTTTAAACACTTGCGTTTTATAAATGTTCCCCTGACCCCCAATCTAAATGAGGCTCCCCTTGTTATTCGCTCTTATAATACCCCGTCCTTTTCTGTCATACCACTCTAGGAAAATGGTAGTTGCGAACGCGTATTTGTTTAACATCTCTCTCCCTGATGTAAGGTCATGCAGTCTCCATGAGAGCCAAGGTTGTGCCCTGTTTTGTTCGCTAATAATTATCTAAAATGAAGCACAGTTCGGCATGCGGTAGGCACTCAATAAATATTTGTTAAAATGGATACACTTTTACCAAAAATGTTCTAAAGAAAGGTTGTAAAATGTAAGGAGCTATCTGGCACATCAGTAAAAAGAGAAACAAAATTTAAATTATAGCTGAAATGCCATTTAATCCGCATCAGACTGGTAAAAATGTACAACTCTAATGATATCAAGAGCTGGTAGGTACATTGGACAACAGGAATTCTCATATGCTCCCGACGGGAGTGTGAATTGGTATTCTGAAAAATAACTGGATACTGCCAATGAAAGCTGAGGAGCATGTTCCCTACAACCTAGCAAGGAATGCTGGGTGTCATTCCCAGAGACACCTTAGCAGGCATGCACCAGGACATATGGAGCCAACCACTTACGGTGGCATCGTTTGGATGAGCACAAAACAGGGAGCAATCCAATGCCCATCCCTGGGCAGTGCATTATCTGTGCATATATAGCTAATGGAGACTGTACAGCAGTGAAAATGAAAATACAGCTACCTCCATAATATGAGCGGATCTCAACCTAAGCACAAGCAGGATGAAAATAAATGGTTTTACAACTATGCAAACACACTATAGAAAAAGAAACAAACAAACATCAAGCAAAAGACAAAGAACCCAATCTGTAGGAGAACAGGATACAAAAAAAAAAATATATATATATATATATATATATCTCACCAGCAAAGCCTTCATACTATAAAAAGGAACTAAATAAGAATATAAATTCATTAAAAGAAAAGCTTGAAGACAAGATGATAAAACAATGAAAGAAAGAAAAAAACAACAAACAATGAAAGAGAGTAGAAGGATATTTCAAAGCTAAGAAAATAGAAAACAAAAACAACATCATTACAGGAACGAATAACAAATTAGAAACAGCAAGAATAAAAGACAAGGCTGAAATTAAAATTAATAGTAAAGGAATGGCTTGGGAATTCCCTGGCAGTCCCGTGGTTAGGACTCAGCACTCTCACTGCCAGGGTCCTGGGTTCCATCTCTGGTCGGGGAATTAAGATCCTGTAAGCCGTAAGGTGTGGTCAAAAAGGAAAAAAAAGAATGGCTTGAAAGATTCCCAATGAAGGCGGATGAAAAGGACAAAAGTATTATGGCATTTTGGGCTTCCCTGGTGGCACAGTGGTTGAGAGTCCGCCTGCTGATGCAGGGGACATGGGTTCGTGCCCCGGTCCGGGAAGATCCCACATGCCGCGGAGCGGCTGGGCCCGTGAGCCATGGCCGCTGAGCCTGCACATCCGGAGCCTGTGCTCCGCAACGGGAGAGGCCACAACAGTGAGAGGCCCGCGTACTGCAAAAAAAAAAAAGTATTATGTCATTTTGAGAGAAGATGATTACTATCAAGGATAGACAAAGATGATCCAACATAAGATAACTGAGGATACCACTGAAGGAAGGAAAGATGGAAGGAAGACAGAAGGGAGGGAGAGAAGGATGCAGGGAGAAGGTTTTAGTGATGTGACACAGGGAAAATTTTCCTGAAGTGAAGAACTAAATCTGTACGTCAAAAGAATATACTCTGTTCCAGGAAACTTTGGCAAAATGCTCCATGCCAAGACAGTCTTCGTTCTGCTTTTTAATTTCAAGGATTAAGAAAAAATAGTTTAGGCATCCTGGTAGAATAAAAAATTATCTACAAGGGGGAAAAAAATCAGTCGACCTCAGGATTCTTCTCAAGAACACCCAATGCCAGAAGGCAATGTAGAAAAACAACATTTTGAGGAAAAGAAAGAATGATGGAAGAATTATACCCAGTTACGTTGTTGTTCTAATAAAAAAAAAAAGGGACAGATAGTATGAAAAAACAAAAGGAATAAAGCACCCATGAGCCTTTCTTGAGGGAATTACTTGACAATGAAATCCAGCCAACCAAAGAATAAATCAAAATAAAGAACTCTGAAAGGGATAAGCTATGGTAGCCCTGGAGTAGAGCGATGTGCATTAAATCCATGTAAATACAAAACGCAGGCAAAACAACTGGGGGAATTACAGTAACAGAACGAAATGTAAATAGTATAAACTCTGACTGAGAACAAAATATAAACAGCAAAAATTGTGAGGTGGGAGGGGCTGGGAAGAAACACAGGAAGTGCCAATCACAAGGAGTTTCATAGCCAGCCTGCGCTGACTGTAATTGAGACATCTTTCAAAACACCATCATTTCTCCAACTCTTCACGGCTTTCTTAATCTCTTTTTTTGTCTCAAAACTCTTTTTGAGACCTGGTATCTCTTGTGGTAAAGAAATATTTATCCAAAGTTCAGAAATATCTGTGGCTTCACTTGAGGACATTATATCACGTGACGCACCCGGGGTTCAGACTGGGCCTCAGGACTCTCTGGCGGGGTAACCTGGGGCAGGTCATTCAGCCTCCTCGTGCTCCAGGTTCCTCATCTTGAACCCGGGATGATAATGGTGCTTAACTCCTGGAGTTTCCGTGAGGACTGAACACCTGAGGGGCGCTTACAACACTGCCTGGCACAGAGGCAGCCCCGTAAAAGGGTTAATTATGAGGGTGGTGATGATGTTTTTTTTTTTTTTACTTCTGGTAAATTAAAAGAAATTTAAATGAAATATGATTTATTTGTAAAAAGGAGCATGATTCTCTTCCTATAAAATTATTTCTATCTATGTATCCACCCACCCACCTGCCGATGCAGCAATCCTTCTATACATAGAATAAAGACAGGCCTAGAATTATGTTCACCAAATGTTGCCTTTGATTATTTCTGGGTGGTGGATTTTGAATAATTTATTACTTTCTTCTTTATACTTTTCAGAATTGCTTACATTTTTTGGAATGGTCATGTTTTCATAAAAACAATAATTCATTAACAACAACAAGAGAAAACAAGTTTTACCGATTTACCAACAGAATATTCACACGCTCCCCCTCTAACGCCCTTATCAATATTGGCTTCTGTTAATTTTTTCCGCATTGATGATTTTCTACTGGAAATTTTATATTAATAATTTATAAAAGTTCTACATATGTTAGGAACGGTTATTATTTACCTGTCATTTACGTGGCACATGCTTTGCCAAGTTTATCATTTGTTTGTACAAAGTTTTGCTGTACAAATACTTTTTCATTTTAATATAGTCAAATTTATCAGTCTTTTTCTTTATGGCTTTGGGGCTTTACTTCATGCTTAAAAGTCTAAATTTCAAGATTAAAAACTTTCACCTAGATTATTTATTTTGAAATTTAAATAGTGGGGGCGCACCGAATTTATTTTGGTGTGGAAAGTGGAATGTTCCAAGCTTTCTCCCCACGTGGCTGGCTGGCGAATTATCCCAGTAATAATTACTGAACCTTCTCCTCCCTTGTCCCCACCATACTTTATTGGAATGCCTCACATCATATGCTAAATTCACATATCAAGATTGGCCCACTACCCAACTACTGTTTTAAATCAATTTGAATGTTCACGGTTGCACCACTGTCATAATGTCTTAATTATTATACCTTTAAAATATTTTATATGTGATAGGATAAGCCCTCTATTGTAACTTTTCAAAAGAAAAAAATATATATATCCACCCAGATGTAGGGCGAGAAGGTGTTAATACTAAATCTTCCAGTCCAAGAGCTAGAAAAGCCCTCTTCGTTTCTCAGATTTTCCTTTATTTTACTCAATAAAGTTGTCTCATGTCGTTATATAAGTCTTAAATTTTTCTTATTACATTTAGTGTGTGAGTAGCACCAAGGAAGTACTTAATGTCTCATCATCGTTACCATCATCCATGCATTGTTGTTATGAGAAGCTGGAGGAGGTCCCAGGGCTTGAGGACGCAGAGGTGGTTCAAAGCAGTTTAGAAATAACGTCTAGACCTAATGGTCTTCCACAGCCATCTACTCTCTCTGTTCACACTTTATATAACCCTGGCACTAGGAGAACGTTCTTACCTCTTGGCGAAAGGTCCTCTCAATTTCATCTAAGGAGCAGTTTTTCCAGATATCTTCAGATGAAACAGGACTGGGGAGGTACTCTCTTTTGGAACTTTTGACTCGTTGGTCCTCCCATGGGACCTCTATTAAGACAAAAGAACTCCAGTTTATGAAGACTTGTCAAACGTACATTTGAACATTAAGTGTTTCCTTTTCATCATCACCTGTCTGGTAAAAATTAAGACTCAAATAAACCAAAAACATGAACTATATAATAAGTGCTGTTGAAATAACTGGACGGACATTTTAGAAAAAAATAAAATTAATCTACTTGCTACCTTATCTAGGCTAAATCTGGATAGAGTAAATATATACTAAACAGACTAATAAAACCATAAAAGTAGTGGAAGAAAATTAAGATGAATATACATAATACATGTAATACATTATCACTGTGTGAAAAGTCCCTTCCAAAGAACACATTAGAGCTAGAAATCATTTAAATAATGGATAGGTCTGACAATATAAATATTTAATTTTTGTTTGTTAAAAAAATACACAAATAACAATGAAAGAAAAACGAGTGGGAAAAACTATTGTTAATATATGTGAGAAATGCAGGTTAATTTGCTCAATATATGAGTAGCTCTTATGAATCAAAAGGATAACATAAATCCCCAATCACACAACAGACTAAGGTTTAAACAGATAATTCACATTTTAAAAGGTTTTTTAAAAAGCCAAGAAATGTATGAAAAACTGCTCAAACTCACTGGTAATTTAAAAGGTCTAATTAACACAAGTTAATTTTTCCCTACTTGTCAAATAGGCAGGGATTAAGGCAAATGACATTGAAAGAAATCAGTGCTGGCTTGTATACAGGAAACGTGGTCCTTGAATATTCTCAAATCCCCTTCTAGAACTTTACACTAATGGAATAATAGGACAGATGCATATGTGTAAGGATCTGTTCTGTCCTGTTTATAAGAAGGGGAAAAATGGAACAATTTAAATGCCCATTAATAGAAGACTGGTTTTATAAATTATGGTTCATAGACATTAAAAACAAAGGGCCTGTCTAAATCATGAATGCAAAAAATTTTCCTTGATATTGTTTCATGCTTGAAAGAAAGAACAACTAGCATAATTTAATTTTCATTTTAACACTTATTTTGTGTATTTGCTTATCTATCCATCCATCCATCCATCTATCCATCTATCTATGCACCAGAAACAAAACCTGGGAGGATAATAACCAAAAGAATACAGTGGTAGGATTATAGGGAAGTGTGATTTTGTGTTTTCTGGCCTTTTTGCAACGAGCACTTATTACTTTTATAATAAAAGAGAATAAAACAAATCTAAGATATAGCCATTTTCTTTCTCAAAGTCAACTGCAAAGAATCACAAATGATTTCCCAGATTTATTTCCTAAAATGTCTGCAAATAAGCTCCACTCAAATTAAGCACACTTGTAACTACTCAGCTGCAGTTAAACTGGAATTCTATTGCCTACCTCAAGAAAAAGAAGGAAAAGAAAAGAAAAAAAGTAAGTCTCCCCGCGGTGGACCCCCTCTGGCTACATGATACAATACAAAACCAGCCCTTTAGAACGCAGTCTGGAATTCCGTGGCTTCAGAGGGCCTAGCATTTGAAACATGGGCTCTCAGAGCATAGAAGCTGCGAGAGCCTCACTGAGAGACAAGGGAGCCACGCAGGTATCACTCGGTGAGGCAGGTCTCAGCCCCAGCTTTCTGATGCCTTGGTCCTGCACTTACTCTGCGCTGCTACTCTAATGGGGGCTTAGAGGACACACACAGCACGTCTAGGGAAACCCCCTGGTGCTCCGTAGACAGCACGCCAGAGTGGAGGGCGGAGGCGGGGCCGAGGCGTGAGGCCCGCCCTGGGGGAGCTCACCCCCAGTGCGGGACCTCCTCCGCCGTACCGCTCTAGCTGCTACTGCAGGCTGGCCAACAAACTCGATGAAGCCGCGTCCAGCGACTCCGCTCACGTCACAGTTAGACGAGCTTTCTGTGCATCTGAGTAGTTCCTGCCGCCTTCCGATTTCCCCAAAATTTCCTCTGAAGGATTCTAGCTGATTTGAAATGGAGTAGAGAGGAAATCCAAAACTTAAGGGGGCAAGTATGTATTTCACAGGTGCAGCAAAAGGAATTCAGCCCCTAATGTCATTTCTCCATGTGCCCAAAGAGATGGTGCTTTTGACAAGCAAGGTCTTGATGGCGTCTTCAGAACAAAAGTAGCAAAAACAGAAATATGCAAAATTCACAGAAAACAAATATTGTCCCATGTATAGAAAAGTCACAGATAATGGGCTGCTGCAAATGAATGGAGACTCCCTTCTTACTTAATACTTAATAAAATAAGCAAAAGAAAAAATAATAAAAATTAGTAAAAATAGTAAAAATAAATTTATTTATTAGCAAAGCAAATAAATAAATTTACTAGCACAAACTGAAGCAAGAAGAAACTTAATATGGGCAGCCAGAAAGTTCTGCTTCCAGTTATGGTGGATTTGCTCATGTTGAAGCAAACCTCCCAGCAGATAACAATTATAAACTCTAGCCAAAATATAAACAAAAAACTCTCTGAAGGCATTGGAGAGCAAATGACATAAACTGGAGTCAACCCTTGGAAAAGTGGAGTTTCTTGTTATTTGGCCTTTTGCCTGAGGGCAGGCTTCACCTGGAACCTTACGCTAAGTGGCTAGAGTTTAGATATAAACCCAGGATCTTACTGGTTTTAGGAATCAAAAAAAGAGAATTCAGGACTACCACAGCAGCTAGAAAGTAAGGAGGGAAAGCACAAAAAGAAAGGCATAGCAGAGGATCTCCAAAGCCCGTGAATAAGCTCTGCCAAAATCACTGGCTAACACTGGGAACTATGGATGTGTAGAGCAGAAAACAAGAAGCCCAGCTGAGGCTAAAACAGCAGAAAAAAGATCTCACGTGTTGACCCCTCAGGGAAGACAAAGATTAGTCTTCTACTGAAGTAAACTGGCTACTAAAACAAAAACTTAAATTCTTCAGAGGAACGTAACAGACTCCATAGTCTCTACAATGCAAAATTTACTATACCCAGGATAAATTCCAAAATTACTAGACATAGGCAAAAAAAAAAAAAAATCCCACAGGAAACTATGATCCATATTTTTTTAAAAAGGTAATCAATAAAGACCAAATCCTAAAATGACCTAGATGTTGAAATTAGCAGGTAAAAATTTTAAAGCATGTTAAAATTAAAATTTTTTAAATAACAGTGTTTGAGAATATGAAGGAAAATATACTACTAATGAAATGAACAGATAGGTATTCTCAGAATAACAGAAGCTGAGCAACATATCCTGTATTTTCTTTGTTTGTTTTTTGGCCACACCACATGGCTTGCCTGTGTTTATAGTGTATGTAAAAGTATGATGTATGACAGTAATATAACAAAGGACAGGAGAGAAGAATTCAGAAAATGCTGTTTGAAGTCTATAATTCATGTGAATTAGTATAATATTATCTGGAGATAGATTCTGATTAGCTAAAGATGTATAATGGAATAAAAATGCTCAATCAATCCAAATTCCTTAAAATTACACAAACTCTAGAGGAAAAAAGTTGCAGGAAGGGGCTGGTGGATAGAGAAGGAAGGAAAGGAGCATAACACAAAAAGGCACAGATCCCACCTTGGAAGAAAATGTAATTCAAGGCACAAAATTACTTTATAGAACGTTTTAATAAGAACACGAATTCATTAAAACAAGAGCTCAACAACAAGATGATAAAACAATAAAATGAGAGCGGAAAACAATATAGTAGGCCAAAGGAAACAACATTATAGAAGTAATTAATAAAGTAGACATAGCAAAGAGTAGCATAGACTAAAGTGAAAATCAAATTACAGGTATAGCTAAAAGGCCTAAGATGATCCTTGTGAGTACAAAGGAAAAAGACAAAGAGAATAAAGCACTTCAAGATAATTTAGTCAACAGAGAAGACAAAAACAACTCAACATAAGGGTAGTTTGTATCACTGAAGTTAATCTGAAAAGTGGAACAGAAACTTTATTCAAGGATGTACAGGGCTTCCCTGGTGGCGCAGTGGTTGAGAGTCCGCCTGCCGATGCAGGGGACACGGGTTCGTGCCCCGGTCCGGGAGGATCCCACGTGCCACAGAGCGGCTGGGCCCGTGAGCCATGGCCGCCGAGCCTGCGCGTCCGGAGCCTGTGCTCCGCCACGGGAGAGGCCACAACAGTGAGAGGCCCGCGTACCGCAAAAAAAAAAAAAAAAGATGTACAATATTACTAAAAAACAAACAAACAAACGAATCCTTGAAATGAAGAGAGAATTGAATTTTCAGGTTGAAAATACACTGTGTTCTGGAAAATTGATGCAGAAAGCTGAGCACCAAGACATTTCCTAGCTAAATTCGTTTAGCACCCTGGAGTCAAGTTTTCTCATTTAAAAAAATGGGATAATAATACCCACCTCACAAAACTGTTGAGAGAAATAAAATTAAAACTAAGGTTTAAAAAGTAACTATACAGAGCACAATAAATAGATGTGTTTTAGTGTTATTTTTTATGTGACTTGTTTTGTGTCTTACCTGTCCTATTAAAATATATATACATGCACACATACATACAAACGCACACACATACACACACGCACACATACTTCTTAAAGTTAGATTATTTTACTTGGCTTTGTACCCAATGAAGGATCTAGTAGTACAGGGACTTGCACAAGAACTAACAAAATGTAAGGGATGAAAGCATCCTTGGAAGGTCATATTGTCTAGTAATTCCCAAAACTTGGAAGGCTTTGAAAAGTAGAGTCCTGGGGTCTGCTCTAAGCTATCTTGGTTAGTGAAACTGAGCTGAAATCTAAGAATTTGTAATTTTTAAGTTTGCTAGTCAGGCAGATCTGGGAATCATAGAAGGTATTAGTACATACTTGCTGCAATGAATTGCACTGAAACCAGACAGTGACAACCCATCTTGAAGGAGCCAGTACACACGTGGTAAACCCCTGAGGCAAGAAACTGCTTGCCTCAAATGACCAAAGGCCTGGAAGGGAGACTCTCCGATTGCATTTTTCATATACCCATCCGCGAGGAACTGGACCCCTGCTCTCTCCAGAACTGTGCAACTCTGGGCATTATGTTCTAGAGGCTGGGATAAAGAATATCAGTAGGAGGAAAGTTTTTCCTTCTCAAGGTTGTATGCCTGCGTGAGCCCAGCCTTACGTGTCCGGTATAACCATACCATCTACTCAACTATTTGCCCTTTTGTATCAAGATTGTTCCCATCGTTAAAGGAGTAACATGTTCATTAACAAAAATTTTTGAAAATACAGAAGTAGCAGAAAGAATCAAACACCCACTTATCACTTAAAGACAATCTATATTTTGGAATTTCTTTCCAAGCATTTACTGATATTCCACATACATTTTCCATGTTATGATTAACTTTATGGAAATCATTGCTCGTGGATGCACATCTTACCATGTCTATAGGCTGTGACTCACTTAACCCTTCTCCTGTTGTTAGGCATTTATGTTATTCTTATAAATAAAGATACCATGACAGTCTTTGTGGATAATGCATTTTCCATATTTGAAAGTGTTTCCTTAGGACAGATTCACAGACGAGGAATTACCACGCCAGAGGATACTGAAATCATACTTTAAAATACTTACCTTGACTTCTCATAGAATATTTAAGGTTCAAGTCATTATTTGTACTGAGGTTCTTCAAAACAACATTATAATCCACTGCAGTATCTTTATCAATGTTGTAGTGTTTTGCAAACCTAAAATAGAACTGTTCATTAGTATTCAGAAATTATGATACAGAAAATGTAAATGAAGCAAGTTTTTTTTACTAAGGTATCCTTTACTCTGGGGTTGGCATTAATTTTAATGTGTGTTTCTAGCTAGAGCTGGAATAAAGAAGTAAACCCTACGAAATGTTACTGTAAGATTTAAAAAAGGCAGATACTCCTGAAACTAACACAATCAACTATACTTCAGTTTGAAAATTAATTAATTAAAAATGCAAATACTTAGGAGGAGATCACTTCACTCTCTCTCTAGATGGCTGTGTACAGATCTGCGTGCAGAGGTACGTCTCAGGACCCGCTAAGGGAACGCCCCCTGCCTGTACCCCGTAGGGTCTTCTCCCTTCTCCGCTGGGGGTGAGTGAGGAGCACCCCTGCAGTCAGACAGCAAAAGCAGTTCCCCACTTCCTTTAATAATTGGGGGGAATGGATCTGGGCCATGAGTCAGCATAAAATTTCTATAACCAGAGAAATCTACAGCCGGTGGAGGAGAGAACATAGCCCACCTTCTTGACCAAGAATATCATTTCGCAGAGAGAAACTGTGCCCAGGATGGCGTATCGTGTTACAGCAGTCGATGGTGGGAGCGGGGCAGCTTTTCTTGGAGCATTCTAGGCTGTCTATGCATAAAGAGAAATTTCGAAAACACTTAACCAAGGTCTCTCCCTGAAATACACTGAGATACTCTTTTTTTAAAGTTAAGATAAATACAATGTTTGGATTCTTTTCTCCTCTAAAATGAAATTTCTACTATTCAAACCTGCCGCTTGATAAATGGTTTTCTAGACGATCTCTGCATTATTACATTTATAAACAATTGACAGTTTTTAAATGTTTGGTTATATTATCTCCATATGTGTTGGTTTCTATAATTATCTAATTTCACGCTGCTTTCTAAAAATTTAGGAATTATCACTTAAAGTAGTTGTTATTTTTCTGTTTCCAAATTTAACAAAGAGTGATGTCATGTATTCATTTCAACGCATACCTTTTTTTCCACTTTGATGAGTCTTGCCTATTGTTCTAGTAAGAAAAATTATCTTGAGATATGATAGCTGCCAGATGTTAATCTTGAAACTCCCTAAATAGCTCCATCTTTCATCCACAGACTCTGTCTGGCAAAAACAAGCTGTAAGCACAAGGATCCAGAAGGCGGCACCTGAAGGGTTCCTTTCTGAGTTGCCGTCCTACAGAAAGTCCCGGCCACTCTGCAGCTCCAGGAGAGTGTCAGGATGCCGATAAAAATCTCATCACCAACCTTCCTATTTTTGGTGAAAATTCAGCATCCCTTCAAACTGGTATTGGCTCATAAGAGAATCCTGACCTTTCCTAATGCCCAGCCCACCGCATTCATAATACCTGCTACACAGTCACTGGGAACAGACAGACACAATTCCATGGTAATATTTCCTACAGATAAAATTCAAAAATGAAGCCTCAGTACTTCTCAAGGATGCAGTATCTCAAAAGGTTTTTTTTTTTAACAAGAATCAAGGCATGGGAGACAGAACCATTCCTAAGACACAGCAACCAAGGCCATTTCCCCAGGTACCTGAAGTGTGGGCAGGAGAACTCACACATGTGCAGACACCCAGGGCAGGACGGTCACATGGGAAAGCTGACTTCAGATGCAAAGGGAATGAGGCCAATTGACCCACAAACCTCTCCAGCATCACCACCCAGAACAGTGCCTTGGGCTTCATTCATCCGCCCAGGCAGCAGGCTGAATTCTAGTGAGTTTGTTTGTTTCTTTGTTTCTTTGTTTTTCAAGGTCGCTCATAAATTATTTTACCCGGATTCAAATACTTTGTCCTGCAGGGCAATGGAGAGGAAAGTAGGATGGTGTGAGATGGAAAAGGAAGAACAAAACCCAGCAGGTCTCGGGACACTGGCTAAGTATGGAACTTGGAGATAATCTTCTCCCCCGCTCCTTGTTTCCATAGGCTGGATGGTATTCTGCAGCCTGAAGAGAACTGTTTCTCAAAGAGTAAAGGACACTCACGGAATCTTTACGATTATGATAGCATCGATGTGAAACGAGCACCTACTGCATGTCAGGTACATTGCAGGCGCAGAATCTTCATGCCAGCCTTGCAAGGTGGGCTCCTCAGTCCCCATTTCTTTAAGAGAGAGCCGAGTCTCAGAGAGGCCCAGGAGCTTCCAGAGGCCCCGCAACTAGGGAGGGCAGACACAGACCTGACCCCAAGCGCGCCTGGCTTCAAAGCCCAGGCTACTCCTACCTCGCTGCAGGCCGAAGGCTGATATTAAATAGAAAGCTGTTAGATAAAAAAAAGGATTCAAAACTGCATTGTGTTTCCTGCTCAAACACTAAAAAGGCAAAGTTAATACTGAAGCAGCTACTCAAGAAAAGAGTATATTCTTGAGCTTCGATAAGAAAAGCATTAAAGCAATTGAAGAAATGGTTACTTTTGATCTTCTGCTTTTCTATTCTGAAGGAAAGCCTCATCATGCAGACAGTATTGTTTTTAAGGCTTAAAAAAATATCTCAAATAAAAATTTGTGGAGTTCTTTACTATTCAATACTTGTGAGATGGGGAAACAGACAGTAACATTTTTTTTTATAGATTTACTAGGTTGGAAACTAGTGCCAAACACAAGGTTTATCGTCAAATAAAACACCGTTTTGCTTTTTGATTGCTCGTTTTAGAAGACTGCTGCTGCTGTTCTATAATCGCGTGCACAGAATTATTTAATTTGTTTTGTTTGGATCTTATTCTGGACATTTTCCCAGTCGGAAAGATGTAAAAATTAAAACATCTATTATGTCTTTTATATTCTGAGGTGGGTTATAAGGAGACAAAAAAAAAAAAAAAAAAGAGGAAGAAAATATTCAAAATACTGGGAAATATCCATATTTTAAAAGTCTCCTTGTTTTTCAGACCCTGCAGTGCCTGTGAGGTTGGCACATGCCGTCTAGACTTGTTTTTGCTCCAGGAGCAGATTCTTCCACTAACAGAGGCAACATCATCTTTATAACACTATGGAAGCAACCACAAAGACCCATTTTAGTAGCGATTTATAACTGCGGTGTGATGTGAAACTCTCAGGCTCAGAGTGAAATCATCAGGCTTGGTACTTTTGTTAATGGCCCAGAGGATATTCAGAAAAGTGGGGAAAGGCAGGAAGACGAGGAGTGCCTCTTGGCTGAGTGCTATATAAATTAAGTTAAACACAGCCCCCCCACCCACCTTCCAGTGGCTTCCGTTCAATACTCAAGCAGCCACAGAATCCAAGCATTTGGCTTTTCTGAACGATCTGGAGTTTATTGGAGGCTCAAAAAAAGTCTGTGCAGGCTTCGCCACACTGCCCTCGAGTCAAACGCCAAGAAGCAGCTAACGTCCCCCTGCTGCAATGCCCAGCCCAAACTCAGCAACAAAGTCCTCAAAGGAAAATTAAGCTTCTGTTATCATGTCAGGATGGAGAGCCAATAGGGAGCACATCAACCAACAAATAAATCCTGAAATTTTTCATTCTTCTCCTAACCCCGGGCTCTGAGTAAAAGTCAACTGTGAACTGGAAACCCATGGGGTGGTGGGCGAGGTCCCAGGCAGGCAAAGAGAGACCACTGGTGATGGATGACTTAAATCATCGAGATGCGTTCAAAGCTGCAGGCCAGATGACTCTCACCCGCGGGGACTGGAGGAATTAGAACCGTTAGCTCTCACTTTGGAGAATTCGTGGAGAGCTTCACGAACATGGGAGAAATGCAGATTGAGGACCTCTTTTAAAAACAGTCAAGACAGAGAAGGCAGGAGGGAAGGACGCTGCCTGGATCCAGTGAACCCAACAGGTCCCATTTTGAAATTGGCTGAAAGTCCTACTGAACAATCTCTCACCATACCTTCGTTTACTTACTTTTTGTATTCATCATCTTTCATCTTCAAACAGAAGGTCTCCAGAACCCTCCTCAGCGCATGTGGTTGGACCAGACCCGTCTTGTTAACATCAATGAGCTTAAGGGCTTTGATAACAGTTTTAATGTTTTTGAAAACCTGTGTATAAAAAGAGATTTAGGAAAAGTCAAAAGATCCAGCGTCAAAAATCAAGATGGTAATAATAAAAGTGAACGTGTTTAAATACTTCTTGTAAAATAAAATGTTTTCAAAGACTCACAGTCGTAGGTATTGCAAAATGACATATCTATGGAAAAAGGGACACTTTACATTTCTTGAATGTTTTCAAAGCAATTTTCTCTGTAAATGCTCTTAGTAAGTTTAAAAAAAAAAGAACTTTTTCTGATGTAAAGCAGTAAGTCTCATACACAATTCATTGCATTTTAGAGCCATATGAAAAATCTTTTTTGTTAATTGATACTTTAAAACCGTAATTCTGGCATAGCTGGATCTGGACAATTCTTATTTTTCACAGCCACATGCAAACCATTTTTACTAGGAACTGAAAAATATGAGTGTATATTCCAACCCCTCTGAATTTTTAAAAGATATTACAGAAAAGCTTTACAGTGATCTTTCCCAAATTCAGCAAATGCATATTTATTGGGCACAGAGACCTGAAAGGCATTTGGTTAGGTCCCGTGGAGACACGAGGCCGCGTGCCTGCCCTTGAGCCACTTCTATGTAAAGGAGAGAAACACCCGCCAGGGCTCACCCGTGCCAAGCACAGAGCCCTGTGACTGCACTCTCCCGAGCCACACGAAGGACGTACCGTTTCCCCACTTTTAGATAAAACCGAGGGTGGGGGAGGCCACAGGAGTTGCCCATCATCACCTGGTTAGACGATAATGATGCTGGGTTTCAAACTCAAGTCCACCCCCAAACTGCACCTCCCGCAGAGCAGATAAGGCATGTAAATAAATATTCATAAATATTCACCAAGATAGGAACCATGGGAACAAGAGCCACAACACTTCCAGCAGAGCCACCTGGGAGGCTTCCTGCAGGAGGCGGCATCTGAGCCAGGAGGGGGCCGGGGCAGGACAGGACAGGAAGGCACTGAGTACAGCTGGGCGTGAAGAGGGTTGTGGATGAAGGGTGATGAACGTCTGGTATGGCCAGATCCTGGAAGGTCTGACTCTGCATCCTGTACTAGATCACATCCAAGTCCAGCCCAGACTCGGAGGGAAATTAGTGCTCCTTAAGGAAGGAGTTTAGGGAAGACTCTAAGATGAACAGGGTTTTTCCTAGTTTCCTCAACGCCTCCTCTGATGGGTCCCTACACTGTCTCTGACTTGAAGGAGCCTCCTGCCAGCCCCCTCCCAGGGTGGCCATCTTAGGGATCACGCAGGAGGAACCACTGAGCTGGCCTCTGCCCCAGCTCCTCCCGGCTGGGTCATCTGCGGCCCTCCTGCCTCCGCCCCCCGGGCCCCCGGGGATGTTAGCCGGCCTCTGACTCAGCTCCTGTCCTCCTCCCATCCAGAGGTCACCTGCCTCCTCAAACTCACGCCTCGTCACCACTAACTGCCGCTCTCCAAACGAAGTCCCACATCCAACGCCCCCCGTCTTTCAGCCCGAACCCCAACACCCTTCTCCCCTCCAGGACCCCGCCTGCTGGTCCCTCTCCTCCGCACGCCTCCCCACGGCCCATCTTTACAGTGACCCGGTGCCTGTGTGCTTGACCGTCACCTCCCTCCTCCTGCCTTCCTGGTCTTGGCTAGACCCTAACCCTGGTCAGATCCAACTCATCGCCTCTTCCAAGCGCCTGATGCGGCCCGAGAGGACGGGCCATCGAGCACTCACCTGGGTCCCCTCACTCAAGACCGTCCACCCCGCCAGCAGGTGCGCGTGGTGATGCTTGCCTGGGCGGTCCGCTCACCCACCACCGGGCACATTTCCCACCTTCTCCACTCTCCGCCTCCCTTCCCACCCCGTCTCCTTCCTCTCCGCTGATAACCTTCCTCCTCACTTGCAGAGAAACCAGAAGCAACTGGACGGCAAGGCCCCGTGCTCCCCGACACGCCCAGCCTGTGTGCCTCCACACCCGGCCAGCGGCCTCTGGTCCTGCGCCGGCCACCACTGCTCTCGCGCCCATCAGGAACTGCCCGTGCCCCGCTGTGCCCAGCTCTGAGCTCGTGTCCACGATGACGAACCGTCTGAGAGGTGAGCCCTCCCTCCTCGCCCCGCCTCACCCCTGCCCCCAGCCACTCCTTCCCTTTTGCAAATTCCCCCTCGAAAGCTGTCTGTGCGTCCTGTCTCCAGCCTGTCTCCCCCCACACCCGATCAGTTCTGTCCGCAGCACTGCACAGAAACTGTGACCTTGTCAGGGCGACCTTGCCAGGCCCGGCGGCTCCTGGGCGCCCATCTTGCTGTCTCCGCAGCAGCCCTCCTCCCAGCTCACCGCCCCTTCTTCCTGGACGTACGCCTCCTCCCCCACCGGCTTCCACACTCCCGCCCCGGGTTCTCCTCGGCTTTCTGGCTCGGGCTTGGCCTGGTCCGTGCCGGTCCCTCCTCATCTCCCGGCCTCTGAGTTCTGGGCATCTGCAGACTCGGGCCTCGGGTCTCCTGGCTTGTCTAAGCACACTCCGTCCCGGGCGGCCCAGGCCTGTAGCCTTAATGAGCAGCTGATGCCTCTCAGTGTCTGTCTCCAGCCCTGGCTCCTTCTCGGAGCCCCAGTCAGGACATCCAGCTCTAGAGGCCAGCAGACGCCCAGCTCCGCCCCGTCCCACCGTGGCCGGGCCTTCCCACCAGATTCTTCGCTCACATCCCACATCCGGGCCAGCCCGAGAGCCCAGTGGCCCTCCCTTCAGAACGTTTCCAGAACCCAGCCCAGTCTCTCCGCCTCACACCCTACTGGCTGGGCTGGTGTGACGGCTTCCCACTTGGGCCCCCAGTGTCCACGCCTGATCCCACAGCTGAGGCTCCAGCAGCAGCCAGGGTTCTGTGTAGCTAAGGCTGAGCACGCCCTCCAGTCGCTCTCGTCCCCTCCAGGTGAAAGGCCAGAGCCCCGCAGAACGGCTCCTGCCGGCTCTCCATCCCCCCAGCCGCCCACTGGCTCATTGCCTTCGGGCCACGGTCTCTCTGCTTCTCGTGGGTGCCAGCCCAGGAACCTCCTGCCTCAAGGCCTTTGCATTTGCTGCTCCTTCTGTCTGGAAACTTCTTCCCCAGACACCCACTGGCTCTGCCCTCACTTCCCGCAGGTCTTGGCCCAGGTGTCATCTGATCCAAAAGGCCTTTCCTGATCCCACCCGCAGCACTCATCTTCTGCAGGGTACTTCTCACCAATGCATTTAATGCTCGTCTTTACTGTCTGTCTCTCCCTCTGGCAAGTGTGCTCCCTGAGAGCGGGGCTCTGTCCACTGCTTCACGCCGGGGTCTAGAACAGCCTCTGTAAGCATGTGCTTGAGTAAATGAATGAGTGAATCCATCTTCTTTTCACCTGCCTGGAAAACAGCCACACTCTGAGGAAGCCTCGTTATATGTTGACGAACACACACCTCCTCGAGGCCTATCCTGAACGTAACAATGATTACATTCAATGTAATAAAGATTACAATAATATGGTAATTGAACAAATGTGAACTGGATGTTTGCAAGGCCCTGTGCTGAACTGTGTACACATCTCCCACTTCCACCGACCAGAGAGCATTGGCTGAAACGAGCTTAATATTCAGAATCAGGAAGACCAAGCAAGGAAGAGCAGGGAGAGCATCAGCTGGAGCGAGACGGCTCGTGCACGTCCACCCTCAGCTCCACCACTTTGTCTAAAAGCACAGGGCCCCAGCCACAGAGAGCGCTTGTGCCCGTGGCCAAAAAAAACCCCTCGGTACCTTGTCTGCTGCCAAACCCTGATTCACCTCTTCTGGGAGCACATGAGGCGATGCGCTTTTTTAAAACCCAAAGTAACCCAGATGGACCCAGCGTGGAAAGCAGGGAAGCAGCAAATCTGGCACAGAGCTCACACCCACCAGAGGTATGTCTCCAAGTTTCTTATCATCTGTCAGACTGAAGTTTGGCAAGATCTAGATGGAGGTGCAGATGGCGAGGCTTATCAGAGGCACCAGAGTTAGGGCCGTGGTGTGAAGACTCGTCCTACCCCTGACGGTGACGGGAAAGAAGAAAAACACAAAGGAGTAAAAGGACCTGCCCCTGCCTCGCCCCGCTTCCCTCTCCCTTGAAAAGGGAGAAGAGGTGGGAGAGGAAACGCAGAGAGAGAAATCGGGATGGTGTGGGCAGCATCCGGCTCCTCTCTGGGCCAGCCCAACGTCTGCCATTTGGCTCCAACTGGGACACGTGTGCGTTAAGAGCCACCGGCTCTGAGCCTCCTGTTCCTTCCACCCCAGCCCCAGCTCTCACCCAGCAAGGCCCTGGGCTCCAGCCACACTGAGCTCCCTCGCTTCCCAAGCCCTCCGGGGTCTCTTCACCACGCCCAGAGCCCTGGACGATCTGACCCCCACCACCTCCTGACCTCACCCGGCAAGTCCCCTGGCCCTTTCCTGCTCCAGCCACACAGGCCTCCCTGCGCGTTCTCACACACAGCAGGCGCTCAGCCATCAAGGCTTCTGCACGTCTGGCTCCCTCCGCTGGACGGCTCCCTGAGGTCCTCATTCAGGTCTCGGTCATGTGCCACCTGCCCCGAGAGGCCTTCCCGATGACCTGCGCAAAAACGCACCCTCGTCCCTTTTCTCCTTCGCGTTCACCCACACCTGCACATTTCATATTTCTGTCTCTGTTTATTGTCTTTCTTCTTCCATTGAAATGTAAATGCCACGCAAGCAGATTTGGTTTCATTTGCTGCTGTATCCTTAGGCTTACGACAGTCCCTGGACAGCGTGGATGCTCATAAATATTTGCACAGTGAGTTTACAGCCGTGTTGCTGCCCAAACGCCTTCCTGTCCGCTCCGGGGCAGGAGCTGGCGCCGTCTCTCCTGCTCTTCTGACGGCACTTCCATCCCGACACTGGCCCCCTGACCTCCATCTTGACATTTTGGTGAATTCCTGCCTGAAGGTGGTACCCAGCTCCTCCCCTGCGGGAGGGGACCTCCCTACTCCCTGCCTGCCCTCTGCTCTCCAGGAGCTCCATCCCCCTTCACTTCCCCACTGCTTCTCGGGAGGAGGGCTCAGAGAGGGCCAAATCCACGGAGAGAGGAGAAAGGCTGTACAGCTCACGGGAGGAAAGGGGCCTCCTCCCAAATCCAGCTTCTCAGAAAGGAAAGCGTGGTCTTGCCCTGTGAGGGCCCAGAGACCAGCTTGAGAAAGGTGCTCTCCCGGCCCAGCTCCAGCGCCTGTGGTGGCCGAGCTCCCTTTCCTGCGTTCCAGGTGATGCAAACTCCTGCCTGCTGCCTGTTTTTATATGCCTGCAAGCTGAGAATGGCTTTTACATTTTTAAACGGTTGAAAAAAATCAAAAGAAGGATATTTTGTGACACGTGAAAGTTATCTGAGTTTCAAATTTCAGGATCCAAAAGTAAATTTTATTGGTGCCCAGCCACGCCCCCGTTCATTTATGTAAATGAGTTGCCTCGGGCTGTTTCCCCTACAGGGGCAGAGCTGAGTAGTCGGACTGAGCAGTCTGGCCGGCCAAAATACAAATATTTACCATCTTCACAGAAAAAGTTCACAACCCCTGTTCCACTCCCTCCCATGCAACCCCAGATATCTGAGTGGGTGGTAGGTGTCAGGCAGCTTCAGGTGCACAAACACAGAAGCAATGAGGATTTAAAAAGAAAACCAAAACAATAGCTAATTATGACATTAAGGCTCGAGACCCAGGAAATGGCCTGAGACCCTCTGAAGACCTGCCCTCAAGTCTTCTCTTCCCCGCCACCTGCCCCAGACCCATGCTCTGAGCCCTGCGCCAGGCTTAGGAGTGCGCCGCCCTTCCCGGCCCCCTGCTAGACCCCCCAGCTCCCTGCTGCACCCCAGGCCCCCACAGCCCCCAGGCTCCCCCTGCAGCACCACAGACCCTGCGCGAAGGGCAGCATCTGACCCTCTTCCTGTCCTCAGGGCCCCCATACGGGGAGATGACTGAGCCCTGGGGATGGTTCAGAACCAAGCAATCTAGAGAAGCGAACCACAGTGAAGATGCATTAAAAGGTTCGCTTCTTCCGTCTGGACAGCAGGGCTAGGAAAAAGCAGGCTACAAAGCCTAAAAGTTCTGAAGTATGGCTACATAAACCAGGACTCGCTCACCTAACATTTCAAGAAAGGAAAAAAAGCCCCGTTTCACACAGGAGTACAAAAGGAGGAAGTGATTACTGAAAAGGAAGTGGTAGGAGCAAAATTAAATTAAAACTTTCCCCAAAAGATTTAGATGAATTCATGGAGGGCAGACTCACAAGTGTTACTACATGGAGCAGAGAATATCTGTCCTGAACAGTAAAGCCAGGGAGGGAGTAGGGAACAGAAACCTCCTCCAGATACAGAAAACTACACAAAGTACTCCGGGCCGCCATCGTTCGGGTAACCTTGGAACAGTGACCTGACTCTTCCTAACTTCAGTTTCCTCGTCTGTGAAATGGGAATGAAGAAGGGCACTGTATCAGTGTGTGCAGGTAAGATGAGCTCACGTGGGCTTCCCTGGCGGCGCAGTGGTTAAGAATCCGCCTGCCAGTGCAGGGGACACTGGTTCAGTCCTTGGTCTGGGAAGATCCCACATGCCGCGGAGCAACTAAGCCCGTGCGCCACAACTACTGAGCCTGCGCTCTAGAGCCCGCGAGCCATAACTACTGAGCCGGCGTGCCACAACTACTGAAGCCCGTACGCCTAGAGCCCGTGCTCCGCAACAAGAGAAGCCACCGCAATGAGAAGCCCGCGCACCGCAACGAAGAGTAGCCCCCGCTCGCCACAATTAGAGAAAGCCCGCGCGCAGCAACGAAGACCCAACGCAGCCAAAGGTAAAATATAAATAAATAAATAAATTTATAAGAAAGAAAGAAAGAAAAATGGGTAGATATAGTAGAATTTCATCAAAATTTATTAAAAACAAGAAATGAGCTCATGTGTGCAGGTATCTCCCAGGGAACATACTCAATAGATGGTGGTCTGATAGGAACTGCTGATCAGGACCAAAGGCTGAGGACAGAGATATAAATAGCCAGATAGCCACACACACATGCTGGAGAACAGTAACTGGCAGAACCAGCACTAACCCCCACACCAGCCAGCGCCTCTACCTCTTCCAGAAAGTCTTGAGTGGACAGGAGTCCAGGGCCAAGAACAGGGCCTGGATCAACGAATAAGTGTTAAGTGGATGAATGTATGGATGATGGATGGATGGATGGATGGGTGGATGGGTGGATGGGTGGATGGGTGGATGGGTGAGTGGATGGATAGATAGACGGATGATGGATGGACAAATGGACAGAAGGAAGGATGGATGGATGGATAATAGATGGATGGACAGATGGAGGGAGAGATGGATGTATGCATGCAGTGATAGATGGATGAACGGATGAACAGATGGATGGATGGGTGATTGATTGCAGCATTCATGGGGAAGAAGCTTTGGTGAGCCAATGAAATCCTTATACAGACAGGACTGGTGCCTGCAGAACGGCAGATAGGCATGTCATTTCTGTGGACACAGTGATCTGCTCTACACCTTCCTGGGGGAAGAAACTGAGAATTGAACAGAAATAGCAGAGCAGGAGGGGAAGATTAGAGTGGTCTACATGCCTATTGTTGGCATGGACAGGACACGTGAATTTTCCATGAGTTAAGTGGAGAACAAGAAAGGTAGAAGGCTAACAACGAAGTATCAGAAAGAGAAATTAAGGAAACAACCCCACTTACCATCACATCAAAAAGAATAAAATACCTAGGAATAAACCTATCTCAGGAGGCAAAAGACCTGTACTCCAAAAACTATAAGACACTGATGAAAGAAATTGAAGATGACACAAACAGATGGAAAGATATACCATGTTCTTGGACTGGAAGAAGCAATATTGTTAAAATGACCATACTACCCAAGGCAATCTACAGATTCAATGCAATCCCTATCAAAATACCAATGGCATTTTTCATAGAACTAGAACAAATAATTTTAAAATTTGTATGGAAACACAAATGACCCTCAAACAGTCTTGAGAAAGAAGAACAGAACTGGAGGAATCATACTCCCTGACTTCAGACTATACTACACAGCTACAGTAATCAAAACAGTATGGTACTGACACAAAAACAGACTGATAGATCAATGGAACAGGAGAGAGAGGCCTGAAATAAACCCACACACTTATGGTCAATCTATGACAAAAGAGGCAAGAATATACAGTGGAGAAAAGACAGTCTCTTCAATAAGTGGTGCTGGGAAAACTGGACAGTTACATTTAAAAGAATGAAATTAGAACATTCTCTAACACCACATACAAAAATAAACTCAAAATAGATTAAAAACCTAAATGTAAGACTGGATGCTATAAAACTCCTTGAGGAAATCATAGGCAGAACACTCATTGACATAGATTGCACCAATATATTTTGGATCCATCTCCTAAAGCAAAGGAAATAAAAGCAAAAATAAACAATTGGGACCTAATTAAACTTAAAAGCTTTTGCACAGCAAAGGAAACCATCAACAAAACAAAAAGACAACCTACTGAATGGGAGAAAATATTTGCAAATGATATGACTGATAAGAGATTAATATCCAACATACATAAACAGCTCATACAGCTCAACATCAAAAAAACAAACAACCCGATTAAAAAATGGGCAGAAGAATTGAGTAGGCATTTTTCCAAAGAGGAAATGCAGATGGCCAACAGGCACATAAAAAGATGCTCAACATCGCTAATCAGCAGGGAAATGCAAATCAAACCCACAATGAGAAATCACCTCACACCTGTCAGAATGGCTATCATCAAAAAGAACACAAATAAAAAATGTTGGTGAGGATGTGGAGAAAAGTGAACTCTCCCATTGTTGGTGGGAACATAAATTGGTGCACTGTGGAAAACAGTACGGAGGTTTCTCAAAAAAAAAAAAAAGAAAGAAAGAAAGAAATAGAACTACCATGTGACGCAGTAATTCCATTCCTTGGTATATAACCCAAGAAACCAAAAACACTAATTTGAAAAGATACACGCACCCCAGCGTTCATAGCAGCATTATTTATAATTGCCAAGATATGGAAGGAACCTAAGTATCCATCAACAGATGAGTGGCTAAAGAAGGTGTGGTATATACAAAATATACAATGGAATACTACTCAGCCATTAAAAAGAACGAAATTTTGCCATCTGCAGCAACATGGATGGATTTGGAGGGCATTATGCTAAGTGAAATAAGTCAAATAGAGAAAGACAAATACTGTACGATATCGCTTACATGTGGAATCTAAAAAATAAAACAAACTAGTGAATGTAGCAAAAAAGAAGCAGACTCACAAATACAGAGAACAAACTAGTGGTTACCAGTGGGGAGAGGGGTGGGGCAACACAGGGGTAGGGAAGTGGGAGGTACAAACTATTGGGTGTAAGAGAGGCTCAAGGACATATTGTACAACACAGGAAAATAGCCAATATTTTGTAATAACTGTAAATGGAAAGTAACCTTTAAAACTTGTGTGAAAAGCTTTTTTCAAAAGAAAAAGAAAGGCAGAAGGCTTGAGCTGTCCTGCTCCCAGGGCTGCTTCTCAAGTGAGGGGACAACACACAGCATGAGAAGGCGAGGTGGACCACCGGCAGGAGGGCTGAGGAGGTGCTGGGGGATTAGGCCAGAGCTGCTCGTCACCAGAAAACCACCGAGTTCAGAGGCCCCCAAAGCACTGTCCTAGTAACTCCCCATGTGCCCCATGAGAGCAGCCTTTACCTGCTCCCCACAGAGCACACCAGTGAAGGGGGGAGGAGGCCAGCTCCCCTTCCTCAGCCCTCATCACGGATCCCACGAACCGGGGAGGAAGGAAGCAGAAGGAGGGAAAGAGTCGCCAACGAGCCCGCAGCCCCCCTGGCCCTCCCCCTCCGCCTCCGGGACCCGTGGAGCTGCAAGGAAGGAGGAGCGGCCAGCTGAGCTGCATCTGAGCTCCGGGTTTAAAACTGGACTAGTCTATGCTGGGCGTGTTCTACCTGAACGTGACCAGAGAGCCGTGGGATCTGCTAAGACAGCCTTCGGGGACGAGGAAGGCAGATGCACCGACGCCCGTGTAAGAAGCAAAGAATCAAACTGCTTCATGTTTGTACCCCACTGAGTTCAGATGGTTCAGTAAACTGCCAACAGTGGATGTGATTCTCACTCTATAGTTCTTTGTTTAAAATTCTTTTTATAGCACTGGGAGCTCCAGGAAGGAAAGCTGTGAACCCAAACAAATATGACCACCCAGACTTGAAAGAAGGTGAGAAAAGGCCTAAGGTTTCCTCCCTGGAGCCCAGAATTCCCCCTCTCCAGGCCTGGCTCTGGTGGGGCCCCTCCCGGGGGAAGGCAAACCTTCCTCGGGCCAGAGGGCAACCTGCACCATGCTATCCAAATTAGCTCCTGATTCGCTGTTTTCTGCTCCCTCCTCACCTGGAGCCACCTTCCTCACCTGGTTTCTAGCAGCAGGGGGTTGGGGACGGCAGCCCACCCGCCTGCCTGCGGACTGAGACGCAGGGGAGGGGGCCTCTGGCCGCCCCTCTGTCTTGGCTCCGCAGCAAAACGCAGGGTTCGGCAGCCACTGCTGTCAGTCTGGCACCTTTCTGTCACCACGACTAAACTCATTTTAAATTTAAGGAGTACATTTTAAAAACTGAAGCCAAGAAAAAGGATTTCTCTTACAATAAACACATCAATGCTCATTTTCCTTATTATTCTACTTTTGGTTATTTCGTATAAAATCTTTAATTAAAGTTTTTCTTTGAAATTGTCATTATCAACCCAGAAGAAAGGAAGGGGGAGAACAAGAACAACACAGCTGTGCAGATATGAAGCGCTGTTCAGGACTAAATGAACTGGAACGGAGTAAGGAGCCGACTGTTACGTTCTTGGTTTTGGCTCTGTAGCCTCAACAGCAGTCTAACTTGTCACTTTATATCGATTCCATCTGTTTACACTCTGCAGAGTATTGGCTTCCTACCGTGAACATTTCCTATTTACCAGCTGGTAGAGATGGTCCAAACCAGATAGGAAAAAATGAGACTACATTCAGAACCTCATAAACACAAACTTTCAATCTGGGGACGCCGTGTGGAAGGAGCGGAGCTGGCGCTGCTCCCCTTTCACAAAGGGGCTGACTTCCGCTCCCGGCTCCAGTGCTGACCCCCAGGCCGAGGAGTAGGCCTTGAAGCACTGAACAAATGCAAACCCTGCCTTTACCACAGATTGAATAAGCTCACATAAAAAGACATCTAACGGAGACCCACGAAAACAGAGGAACAGGGAACAGACTAAAAAAGAGCTACAGCAACCTAAAAGTCAGAGTTGCTATGACAGCAAAAATCCAAAAATCTGATTTGGGGTTTCCTTGCAGCCACAGTGAAAAGGGAAACCTCCTGTTCTATACACCACAGGCCACAGGTACCTCCCCCTACATTTGATTTTCATTTTTAAAATGCCCACCTGCCACAAGTAGCTTAAAGTCGTCTAATAAGAAATTCTAGCTACTCACTGGACTTCGGACACAGCTATGAAAATAGGCCCCAAGTCCAAATACCTAGGGCTTTAAAAAGGCTGCCAAATCAAGGAGAAATATTTCCCATCTCTCCTTTCTAACCGAGCCCACACTCATAGGGTGGAAGCTCCTCCGCAGGCACCACAGGCCAAGAATACCAAGGCCCCTGTCACCCCGACCCCCGACCACTCATAGAACAGAGCTGCACACCAGGAGGGGCACGCCGATCCCCTCCCAGGAACTCCGTGGCATCCTTCACATAGCAGAGGTGCTCAGCAAATGCAGGCTGATGGTGATGGTGAGGGGCTGACCACTCCCAGGGCCTGGTGACAGGTACCCCTGATTCCAGCTGCTCTCCCATCAGGTGCATCCATTACTCTGCTGACACCATCTCCTAAAGTCCTCCTGTCTCGTGTCATCATCCCCTATCAGAAGCCTCCGATGAACTGCCACCATCAGCACCACCCTTTGACCCACACTTTAGGGTAAATGCCTCCACCTTCTTCTCCAGCCTGCATTTCAAAATGGCTCTGTCCTGGGGCTTCCCTGGTGGCACAGTGGTTGACAGTCCGCCTGCCGAGCAGGGGACACGGGTTCGTGCCCCCGTCCAGGAAGATCCCACATGCCGCGGAGCGGCTGGGCCCGTAAGCCATGGCCGCTGAGCCTGCGCGTCCGGAGCCTGTGCTCCGCAACGGGAGAGGCCGCACCAGTGAGAGGCCCATGTACCGCACAACAAAACAAAACAAAATGGTTGTGTCCTCTGTTCCATCTTGCCTTGAGAAACAGAACTCCTCACAGAAGCGTCACAGATTTGGTGTCCCCGCCCCGGCCACATCTCCACTGCCTTCAGCTCCGTGTCCTGTCCTTCCACCAGGCTGCAATCCTGAAAGCTGTCCCGAGTCCCACCCTCTGCCCCGTCCTCAGCACACACTGACAGCCCAGCCACGGTCCAACTCAAGCTCCAGTCTCACCTTTCTCGTCCAGCTTTTCCTGGCTACTCCAATTACTGTGAACTTTGCAGAGCCTTATTTACTCATCCTGTAAATACTCATTGAGCTCACATTAGGTGCCCAACATGTTCTGTATGAAGACATAGGATCTGTTTAAGGCACTAAAGTTCCAACAGTGAGCAGGACAGAGAAGGCGCCCACTCCCAGGGAACAGTATTTCCTAGTAATGAACAAGTAAACAAACAAAACCTCAGGATGTTCTAAGTGCTGAGGAATTTTAGATAGTGTAGTCCGAAGAATTTCCGGGGGGGAGACCTCACACGCTGAGTGCCAAAAGCCAGGTTTTCGTCTGAAGTTTATTCAGCAGGTGACCAGAAGCCACAGGGCATCTTAACCAACGGGGTCTGATGAGATCTGACTCATGTTTTGAACAGATAGCTCTGATGTCATGTGAAACGGAGACTGTAAGACGCAAGAACAGGAACAGGA
This sequence comes from Phocoena sinus, assembly GCF_008692025.1. NCBI lineage: Eukaryota > Metazoa > Chordata > Mammalia > Artiodactyla > Phocoenidae > Phocoena > Phocoena sinus. The sequence continues at coordinate 5,636,086 of NC_045772.1, read as the reverse complement.
AGGGCACTGCAGGGGTTACTGAAGTGCACAGGGTGGAGCCCCAGCGGCAGTGGGGATGCAGAGAGGTGGATGGGCTCAGGATACGGTACAGGATGCAGCCGACAGGACTTGCCAGTGGACTGGACCGGGGAGAGGGGCCGGTAAGGGAAAGATGGGAATCAAGGCTAATCCTGTTTCTGCTTGAATGATGGAGGGAGGTCCGGAGAGGAAGGCTTCTCGGGGTGTGGCAAGGAGGGCCAGCAGCAGCCCTGGTTTGGTCTGTGGACAGTGGTGAGTCTGGGGTCGAAGATGGAGATAGAAACATGGGCGCCATCAGCACACAGGCCTCTTCGTAGCTTTAAATCGTAAATGACCACGTACTGCCATTTAATCTTCCACACAATAGCTCATTTGTCATATCTCCTCCAAATGTGAACTCCTAATTTTTTGAGTAACTTCTACGGGCCCTGCACTATGGTAAGTTCCTTTTATATTTATTCTCATAAATAATCTCAACAATATTGGAAATATCTTGCAATATTGCTTCCCCATTTCACAGCTGAGAAAAAAGTTTCCAGAGAGACTGGTTTGCTCAGTGTCACTCAGTGAGTGTCTCAGTTCAGATGCATACTCAGCCTGCGGAGTCCAAGGGCTTCAGCCTCCCCCACTCCACCATCCCGTCACCCCTACTCCACCATCCCGTCCCCCCACTCCACCATCCCGTCACCCCTACTCCACCATCCCGTCACCCCACTCCACCATCCCGCCCCCCCACGCCACCATCCCGTCACCCCCACTCCACCATCCCGTCCCCCCCACTCCACCATCCCGCCCCCCCACGCCACCATCCCGCCCCCCCACGCCACCATCCCGTCCCTCCAACTCCACCATCCCGTCCCCCCACTCCACCATCCCGTCCCCCCCACGCCACCATCCCGTCCCCCCCACGCCACCATCCCGTCCCCCCCACTCCACCATCCCGCCCCCCCACGCCACCATCCCGTCCCCCCACTCCACCATCCCGCCCCCCCACGCCACCATCCCGTCCCCCCACTCCACCATCCCGTCACCCCCACACCACCATCCCGCCCCCCACACCACCATCCTGTCCCTCCACTCCACCAGCCTGTCCCCATGACACCGCAATGTTTTAAACACTCAACCCTGCAATCTCACGTGTACTATTGACTTGCCACATGCAAGAAGATTTTTTTTTTTAAGAGAAACTTAGTCTGAAATGATATAAATTCTGACACAACAAAATCTTTGCTTTAGTTTCCTGATGAAGCCTTCAGTAAATTACTAATAGAGCAACCCAAAATAGGTCCTGGGGTAGAAGCATTTTCAATATCATTTCTTTATAAAATGGCAGCCGATTATTTTGTTTTGCGAAATTCTCTGGATCCGGCGTGAGCACGGCTCTTCACTGAGCTGCAGAGACACAGGAACAAGCGCTGTGACAGTTAATCACTATCCTCAGGTATGACTGACAGCCTTTTCTGCAGAGGAAGAAGCTCCTCAGATACAATCTGTCCCAACAGCTCTGCGATATGCTAATATTTTCTGCAGACGAAAGAGAAGTTGTGTTCACATATCTGCTATAATAGGTAATTAATACCAAGTGCACCAGAGGAGAGATGATAAAAGTGGGATTAGGAGAATATTACGAATTAACCAAAAGCTTGTATGTTTTAGTAGATGGCCTCATTTTGAGTTTGACACGGTCTTTTTATTAGGCAAACAGACTGTATTCTGATACATTCGTTTGTGCCGATGTGGTGTTCTAATGTTAAGGTATGTTTATGAGATGGTTGTGATCCTAACAACTGTTTCTTATCCCTCGAGCGATAATTTTTTTAATTTATTTTTTAAGAAAATTCACCTATTTAAGAAAATGGATATACCCATCACTTGTGTCTTCACTTTTGTGAAGCTATTACCGACCAAGCAAGCAGTTTAGTACCTCTTATTATTTGCTAATTGCTTCTGAAATGGCTAAGGCTGCATCTCCACAACCCCAGGGCCCCAGGGTAATCCCATAACGACTTGTGTCACTTGGTGTCCAACAGACACACTAGTCACGGCTGACTGGGCAGACCAGGTATTCTGACAGCACAGCTCCCAGGCTAAAAAAAGAGCAGCCCTGGGCTTCCCTGGTGGCGCAGTGGTTGAGAGTCCGCCTGCCGATGCAGGGGACACGGGTTCGTGCCCCGGTCTGGGAAGATCCCACATGCCGCGGAGCGGCTGGGCCCGTGAGCCATGGCCGCTGAGCCTGCGCGTCCGGAGCCTGTCCTCCGCAACGGGAGAGGCCACAACAGTGAGAGGCCCGCGTAACGCATAAAAAAAAAAAAAAAAAAAAAAAAAAAAAAAAAAGAGCAGCCCTGATTGGGGCAGTGATGTGGTACAAGAGCAAACAGCCTGGGGCTTTGGGTGGGTTTGTTTATTTTCCTTTTTTTAATGTCTTTAACTGAACTGCACATTCTTGAATTCTAGTCTTCAATTTAAAACTTTTTTTTTTTTTTTGCATGTTGTGGGAGGAGACTAGTCATGACACTTCTAAACACACACTGTGTTCTGATATGTCAGAATAGCTTCCTGTGTCTCGGCAATTCTCCGGACATGGCTTACAATGAGCATCCCCTCACCTCAAGAGGCAAGATGAGATTCTCTTCCTTTGTTAGCCTCTTCTTTTACTTCCACCTCACCCTCTGTGGGGAGTTGACAAAAGATAAAACAGAATAAAAGACCCAAACTTTGTTAACCTGGAAACACATGGAAGCTTTGCTTTAGGTCCTTTTTTCCTGGCAGACTCCTCACCTGAAGCATGTGGAGAACCTAAGTCTTGGGCCTTGGAAGGTGCTGTGGCTCCAGGACAGGGCTGGGGCCCTGCAGGACGGGCAGAAGCATAAGCGTCTGAGGAGTTGGGAAGAAGCATGGGAGGGCAGGATACCAGAGACGGAAAAGGAGGGAAAATTCCCAAATCTGAAGTAGACGCTACACGGACAAAGAGATGACCCTGTGGCTAGAAGACAACCTCCACTCATTCATACGGCTTCCGTGAGCAGAGATGCTTCTCTGCGATGCGCTGGGTCCACCTCCAGGCATAACAAAGAGTCACATTTGCTGCAGGCAGCCGCCTCTCCTAAAGGGTCCTCCCAGAGGCAGGGTGGCCTGAGGTTAAGAGCCAGGACCCTGGAGCCAGCAGCCGAGGCGGGGACTGCAGCTCCTCTGCCCCCCAGCTGTGCACACTTGGCCCAACTGCTCGGCCTCTGTTCTAGTTTCCCTCCCTATCAAGGTGGGATTAACAAGGGCACCTGCCTTAACTGAATACATACACACAGTAAAGCACTTAGAACAGCTCCTAGTAAGTGCTCAATCCGTGCTAACTCTCGTTATTATCAGAGTTGGCAAAATCCAAACAATTACATCAGTGTCCGAAGGATTAAGGCCCAGCCAGCCGGGGGTTCTTTTGCTGCGAGGCTGAAGCAGACACTGTTGGTCGCTTTCTCCAAATCCATTGACCTCTAACCCCTTCTCTTTCTAACGAAACCCTCCATTTTCCATTTGGTTCAGATATCCACCCCCTGGGTTGCCCCGTGCCTAAGGGGAGGGAGCCCAGCCACCACACCAGGGAGTGACCAGGCTCGGTCCAGGCTGCTCGCAGCGGCCAATGCCACCACCAGTGACTGGTTTGGGCGGGGACAAAATCCTGGCCTGTGAGTCACAGGAGGAAGTTCCCCCGTGTTTATAGAGTCATAGCGGAAGAAACAGCATGCTGGAAAGAATCCGGCATCGCGGCATCTGCGTGTCGAGCCTGGAATGCTGGCCACCTCCCGGTGACCGGAGGAGATGCGAGTGAGCAAACCCTGACCTGCCCTCCCTCCGGACTTCTCAGACGAGATGAGACGTTCCTTATCATCTCAGCTCAGTTGGGGGCCTCTGCTTGTCACAGGGTAGGACGACCAGATATCTCGGTGGCTGACGGGACACCACCTGGTGGCGGGTAAAGCTACCACAGGAAGGGTTTCAGGAGCGCCTGACAGGGAGGACCAGCCTCGCTGATGGGTAGAGGGAGGGACGAGTATTTACTGAGCATCTGCTGTATGCAAGGGCATCGCTTACATTATTCTCATTCACTCTCGTGATCGCTCTGACGGGTAAGTGCTGTTGTCATGCCTCCACAGACGGGGAAAGTCAAAGCAGTGGGAGACCTGCCCACGGCCCGTGGGCCGCTGCAGAGGTGAGACTTCAGGCCAGGTGCGCCTCCTTCCCACTGACTCCCTCCGCCTCCCAGGAGATTAAGAGAGCAAGGAACCTGAAGACCAGAGAACTCAAGGGCAGCCAAGGAGATGCCCCGTAGAAGGCACAAAAGAGGAGTCAGAGGGAAGCACAGTCCTCTTTGTGAACAAGGAAAAGCCGGGGCGAGAGGACGAGGGCAAGGGAGCTGCGCACCAGCCTCAGAGTGCCCACTGGGTGGAGCCCGAGTGCAGGTTAAAGCAGAAACCAGGACCAGCGGGAGCCTGAGACGACACCCTGAGGACCACCTGGGGCCCCACGGCCGCAGACAGCAGGCTCTTCACGTGAAGCCACGGGTCACAGTCACCAAAGGACGGAGAGATGGGCCCCGGGGACCACCCAGTCTGCCTTCCCCTCGACTGACGGGGACGAGACTCAGGAAGCCCAAGGTTTCGACTGAACAAGGAGCGTGAATGTGAACACATGCTGGAAGGTCTAAGTGCACATGAATTAGGGCGAGGCTGAGGAACCAGCCACCAGACCAAGCTCACTGCAGAAGAAAACAATTAGGAAACCCAAGCCCCGGGGTTCGGGCAGTTTGGGGTGCCAACAGCTAACTACTTGTTGGTTTAGGAAGGCTAGACCACACACACATTCAGCAAAGTCTGGCTCCCAAAATTCAGAGAGACATTTGCATGCATTCTTGGCTCCAATAAGCCATGTGGACTTATATTTAAAACAAAAGAATTAGCATCTTTCATTCCCAAACTGTGTAGATCGCCCAGCAATGACAATGTATGTCTGAAGACAGCCTTCTTTTACTAATCACTAGGTGTTCCTCTCTGTCTCCAATGTTTGAGCGTGGCCCATTTGCAGGACCAGAGTTGTAGCTGGAAACACGCTACTGCACACAGCCAGCCGCTGAGGAGTGGATTTGGTCTGTTCTGTTTACTTTGGGGTCGGTGGGAAGGGACGACATTCATTTAAGGTCCTACCTATACTTCAAAGGAAGCTGTAGTAATAACCATAATAACGATAGCTGGCAGCACCTAAGTGTTCCAGGTGCTTTATGATGGATACCTTTAAGCCACGCAACAGCTCTGTGAGGTGGGTGTTCTTATCCCCACCGACAGATGAAGAAGCCCAATGACAAGGACTTTGCCCAAGGCCGCCCGGCTGGTAAATGGCAGAGCCCGTCCACGCCACTGCCTGCCCAGCGCCAGGGCGGCAGGTAGAGCTGGGGCGGCAGCTCGTGCTGGCCAGACTGCACGGCAGAGAAAGCCTCGGCGCTGCCCTGTGGTCGGGCGTTACCTCTATCACCCGTTCCTCAGCCTCTCGCCGTCACCTTTCTGTTTAAACCGCGCTGCTTTAAGCTCACTCTTAGTGAGGGGGCTTCTATGGGAAGGAGGCCAGGATGAAAAAGGACTGAGATGAAAGGGCGGCCAGTGGTGGAGTTCCCCTTCAGCTTTCCTCTTCGAAGCCTCACTTTCAGTAACTTACAAGCTAGGCCTATGTCCCTCCCCTCCCCTAACTGTAACGTTGCATTACTGACCCACCTATGTTGAAAGCATGATCGTCATGAACAGCTGACTTTCCCAGGATAATTTCATGATTAACCAAGTCTGTGAAGAGACAAATTAAAGACATATACCATAAATGATATCTATTACATATCAATCACAAATATTGCATATTTCTTACAGAATAACAAATGAACCACAACAGAAGCAGCAAATCATTACACCAGGGTTCCTACTCATATAAACTATAGTGAAAGGAGATTTTTAGGAGCATTTTCTGGTGTTAACGGCATAAGCCAGGGAAATGCAGACAAGCATTTTGTGGGTTTCTGGCTATTTTTGACTTTGAAATGTTTGACAATCTCAGAAGAGTTCAAAAAGGAAAGAAAATTTGTCACATTTCAAACCAACATATTGAATCAAGTAAATTAAACTATGATTCTCAAACTGCTCGTGTAACTGACAGGCCCAAATGCATTTTAAAAAGGGGTCCAATTCCAGCCCCCAAAGGCCGTGAGCATCTCCTCCCTCCCTAGTTGTGCGCCCTGATAGCTACCCACAACCGGCCAACAGGAACAGAGCTATATGCTCCTTTTTAAAACACACGTAGTAGCTTTTGTGGCTAAATTACTCAATTCTTAAATATGTATCGCTCTGAGTTTCACAAGTTATTTTTACCACGCCGCTCTTGATTGGCATTTACTGCCGAAAAGCAGTAGTTTTCTCTTTCCAAAGAAAACCCTGCCTCGGTCGTAGACGAAAACCAAAAGGGCAGCCCTACTAATAATGATCTAAAGTTAATACAAAAGTAATTAATATTCCAGGACTTCTGCTGGTGTCGTTCATCAAAAAGGATGCCATCCGGGCAGGCGAAGTCACGTGAATACAGGCTTTTATGTGAGCTCTACCTGGTGAGGCACGAGAATGTGGACGACAAGACACAGCTCATTCTGCATCAGCTCCCTCTGCTAGCTATTACTTTCCTTTTCTTTTTCTTTTTTTTTTTTTGGCATTTTGGGGTTTTTTTATTAAGAATTTATTTTTAAGAGCAGTATAAGGTTCACATCAAGATTGGGGGAAATGTACAGCAATTTCCCATATACCTCTTGTCCCCACACATGCATGGTGTCCCCCATTATCAGTATCCCCAACCAGAGTGGGACATTTGGTTCAACTGATGAACCTTCATTGATGCATCGTAATCTCCCATAGCCCCTAGTTTACATTAAGGCTCACTCTTGGTGTACGTTCTATGAGTTTTGTCAAAGGTATAATGACACGTAGCCATCATTATGGTTTCAAACAGAGTATTTTCACTTCCTTAAAAATCTTCTGCTTTCCACCTAAATCATCTTCTCTCTCCACCCTCTGCCCTTCAACCTCTAGCAACTACTAAACTTTTAAATTTTACATAGCTTTGCCTTTTCCAGAAAAATAGCAATTACTTTTGACGAAGGGTGGGGACTGGGGGAAGAACTCTGAAAGCTCTCTACTACCTTTTCTCCTACTTGGACTTCGAGCTCTTTTAATGTCCGACAGCAATTCATTTCACTCTCACCTCCCCTTAAAGATAACAATTAAAAATCTTTTGTTAAAATGTTTTACTACATTAATGTTTACATAGAACACACAGAGATCAAAATTATAAGAATTTCTAAATTACGTATTTTTAAATGCAAGGTCTTTCTTACGCCATCCGCCAGAAGCGTGAACTTGGGCCAGTTACTTAGCTTCTCCGTGTCTCGGGTCCCTCATCTGTAAAATGACACACGACATCGACTCCTCCTGGGGTGGGGTGGGAATGGAGCGATTACGGGCTTCATGCAGAGAGCCCTCACGAAGGCCAGGCCCCGTCTCACATGACCCTCACTCCATGGGTTAGCGGCCACCACCATCCCGCTTTCCAGAGGAGGCTGGGGGAGCCAAGGTCACCGTGGGGAAGCCGAGGCACCGGCTTCAGACCCAGGTGGCCTGGCTTCACGGGCCACGCCTAACCCTCGGCTGCGGCACTGTGTCCTGACCCCTGCGGGCTCCCGCTCGCCCTGCGGTGCGCACTGAGCCCCTCTGCAAAGGGCTTAGGACGGATGTGCGTCTATACCAGCCCCCTGTCTCCATCCGCTTTTATTAACTATTTTTGATTTTGCATTACCTGTGTATCTATAAACCGCTTCAGAGCCTCTCTTTGGAAGTAACCATAGGGCTAGCATGAGGATAAAGAACAACAGAGGCCACTTCAGAGTATTTATCCAGTGCCTCCTACACTCAGGCCTGGGCGTGGAGTCAAGCAGGACACCGTTCCCAGGCTTGAAAAAACTTAATGCTAGTGACAGTGACAGACTGGAAATAAGCAATCATATAAGTAGTGTAAGCTGAAGTAATAACAAGTGCTCTGAAGCCAGTAAAGACAGGTGGGGATGGACTGGACACTGGGGTAAGATGGGCCGACTCTCCTGGATGGGGTGGACGATGGGGCATTTGAATAGAGACCCACAAGCTAATACGCCAGGAGCCACCCTCTCGAAGGAAAAGCTCTCCAGGCAAAGCAAAGGGAACATGCAACAGCTTGAAGCCCAGAGGTGGCAGGAGCCTGGCACATCCCAGGGCTGCTACTGTGAGGCCAGTGGGACCAGAGCCCACCAAGCAGGGCCAAGGAACATGGGGTAAGTCCAGAGACGGAGGCTGACACCAGCGCCATGGTGCGGGGGCCATGATGAGGAGACTGGACTGCACACTGGGGAAGGGGAAGCCACTGGAGGGAGCGCTTTAAACAGAAATTAACTTCATTTTACACACGAGGAAACAGGCTCAGAGGGGTTAAGTGCCGAACCCAAGTTAAAGATGAAACCAGGAACCCAGCCGTATGATTCTGTGTTAAATGTAATATATTTAATATGGTTTTTTGGGTTGGGGGGGGTTGTGTGTTTTTTTTGCGGTACGCGGGCCTCTCACTGCTGTGGCCTCTCCTGTCGGGGAGCACAGGCTCCGGACACGCAGGCTCAGCGGCCATGGCTCACGGGCCCAGCCGCTCCGTGGCATGTGGGATCTTCCCGGACCAGGGCACGAACCCATGTCCCCTGCATCGGCAGGCGGACTCTCAACCCCTGCACCACCAGGGAAGCCCTTTTTTTTTTTTTAATATGGTTTTAATTATGTATTGAAGAGATACAAAACACTATTTGTAACATACGTTTAAGATTTAAGGAATAAAAATCATACATACCTGACTTTTTACAGCTGTGTGCCCACCATCAGCTGAAGAAATGGAGAAGTGCCACTGCCCCAGGGGTCATAGGAGGCCGCCCCTCCCTCCCTCCTCTGCATTTGGTCAAGGCTTCCTCAGCCCCAGTGGCAGCTCCTCTGCCCAGTCTGGCTCCAGTCCTCTTCCCTTCACAGGGAAGTGTGTACCCCAAACTCCATCTCAGTATCTGCCTCAGGGGAGCCCCATCTACTGTCTGACATTAACTTAGTGATGCCTGCTTTCTTTAGATTAGTATTTATTTGAATCGCATGTCTTTTTAAATCCTTTCACTTTTAACCTTTCTATAAAACTATGTTTCGGTTTTTCTCTTAGTGGATTTTACTGTTATCTTTTGTCTTTCAAGTGGTATATTTATTATAATTACTGATATATTCAGCATTTCTATTTTTCCTGCCTATTCTGCTGCTTCTTGCCTTCTTTTGGGTTGATACCATTTTTATCATTCCATTTCTGTGCCTCTATAAGTTTGGGAATTATACACTCCACTTTTAGACTTGTAGTAATTGCTCTGGAAATTACAACCAGCATAATTTTCAAAGACTCAAGTTAATCAGAACTTTCATCTTCCGACTGGACAATGTACCAACTCCAGAACATTTAACTCCAGTCCCTCCTCTCAATTTATATATTACTACTCTCATGTGTTCTAATTCTAACCTATTTTTAAATTCCAGAAGCCATCAGTATTCCCTACAGTCATGAGTGTGTCCTGTACTTGCCAGGTGTTCAGCCATCTTCCCTCAGCATCCCTTCTTGCATCATCTCAAACCTTCCACCTGGGATCACTTTCCTTCTACCTAAGGTATACCCTTAGAGTTTCTTCTTCTGGGCCTGTTGGGGGCCAAATCCATTTTTGTTTGAGAATGTCTTTACTTCAATATTTAAAATAGTGAAAGATATTTTCTTTAGATACACAGTTCTAGGATGGCAGTGATTTTCTTCCAACACATCGCAGTTTTTAATCCACTCTTCACCTGGCTCCCATTGTTACAACTCAGAAGTCACTTTTGTGTACATGTTGCCCTTTGGCTGCCTTTAAGATCTCTTGGTCTTTGGGGTTCTGCCCCCACCCGTTTTAAATCCTTTTTGAGATGTGCCTTCTTGAATCTGCAGGATAGCACTTTTCATCAGTTCTGGAAAATCCTCAGCCATTGTTTCTTTGGCTATTACCTGTCCCATCTCTCACTGCTCTCTTTACAGAGCTCCAATTACATCGTTTATGTCTCTGCTACATTCTGGCTAATGTTTTCTGGCCGATCTTCCAGGTCACTTATTTCTTTAGCTGTGTCTAATCCGTTTATTTAATTCATTGAGCTTTACATTGCTATTGTGAGATATACCCTTTACGCGGAAAAGTCCATACAGCACATATGCACAGTTTACTTACAATTAAGGCAAACGCCTGTTTAACAATTACTCAAATCAAGAATTAAAGCCAAACAAAAGAGGCGCCCACTTGCCCTTCTCCAATCATAATATTTCCTCTCCTCCTAGCACTTAAGATACCATTTACTTTTATTTTGTTATAATTTTACCACCTAGGTATGTATCCCTAAAAGTCACAGTTCAGTTCGTCTGGTTTTGAACTTCACATATGAACAGAAGCATTCGTATGTTTCTTCCTCCTTCACTAGATATTACGTCTGCGAGAGTCATTCAGGTTGCTGACTATACGTGTGGTTTGTTGGCTGTCATTGCTGTTTTTCCATCCACTTATTCAACAAATATATATTAAGCACCCAAACATGGTCCTAGGGGCTTGGGATACATCCATAAATAAAACTGATAAAGCTGCCTGCCCTCGTGGGGCTCACGTTCTAGAATGAGAAAATCACATTTGTGTGTTAACCTCATGGGTGTGAGCCGAGTGACCTACAGCTTTATTTGGGGGAGAAGCGCTGCGGACACTGGGGAACCACCAGTCAAAAGCCCTAAGACGGGAACAACGAGAAAAGTACACAGTGAAGAAAGAGGAGAGCAGAGAGCGCCTGTCAGGGAGGCCAGCCAGGGCACAGAGGGCCTTGTGGGTACCGGGTACCGTAGGGTCACTTGCCTTCTGCCGTTTAGCATACCTTTTATGATTTCCTTTAGTCAAGATCTGTAGGAGGTAAACTGTCTCAGTTTTTGTCTGAAATGTCTGTATTTCACCCTCCGTCTTTATTTTTTTATATGTTCCTCAGTGACTTCTATCATGTCTTTAATCTTCAGAAATTCAAAGATGCCGTCCACACTGAAATGACCTTCAGAGGCATAGAAATTCAAGATGTGATGCAGAAGGCTTCTTTTCTTTTGTTTGAATTGGTTCCTTTACTGGAGTTCCTTTAGCTGCTTGTTTCTTTGTAGCAAACAATTTTCTCCCTCCAAATCCTGCTTCTCTTGGCCAAAAGCCTTCTTTCCTCCTTTTTTCTCAACCTACCCAGGCTACCTGCCTAGAGTCAACTTCACATCTGCTCTGCTGACGGATGTTCTACCGCTCTTGTTTGCTTTATCCACTTGAATTTGTGGTACCTGGCCTGGCCGAGGAATGTTGCAATACATGGTCTTGTGAATGAATGTTTTTTTCAGCATTGTCAGAGCAATAATAGATGTACTTAGAAACTTTGTGGGACGAGGGAGGGAGGATTCTGAAGCCCCAGAAACTTGGGCAAATAAAGCTGGTTACGGTCATCAGGTAACCAAGGGAAGATTTTAGAATAGAAAAAGAGAGCAAAACCTCAGTTATCAGACTTGAGACTTGAGGGCAAAGTACATGGTCACAAAATGGCTAATAAGGGAGAGGAGGGAGATAGGGCATCAGTCTGTATCTGACACAGTCCACAGTCTCCTTTTTATGTGTATTGTTTTTTTAACTTCTTAGAATCAGATCCATGCAGTTTCTTTCTTCTTTTACACACTCTTCCATAGTTCAGTTGGCCCTAAATGTTGATGTCTGAAATGTGACATTACACAGGAAGGTCGGTTGTGTTCTACCTCACATCTAAGCCATAGTGAACGATAAGTTTTCACAGGTGACAGCTAGTTGCGATATTTGCCACATACGGCTAAAGGTTGATATTTGAATGAAGGAAATATTGATGCTGAATTAAAGAAACTGGATGTAAGTACAGGGAAAAATTCTTTGATTCTTGTTGCTTTGCCTTAAACACAATGCACTGACACCCTGCACATATGTATGAATGAATTTTGTTTCAACGTAATTCTCAGGCTCCTCAGTAAGCTCTTCAGAACTCTGTCGTGAATCTTTCTGGATGGGGCTCAGAGAGCTTTCAAAAACTTCTGCTGAGATCTGTTTCGATTGCTTTGTACGTGGAAGGCTGTAGTTATTCTTCAGGGAGGTAGCATTGCACTGAGTGCCACATGGATTATCGAAGTGGGAAACACTTTTGGTCCATAAGCAGAAATGTTCGACATGTCCATCAGAAGCAAATCTCAAAGGTCCAATTTACTCATTCTAAATAGAATAATTCCTTGGATGTTTCTGAAGGGTTATTGACAATACTACCATTATTACAGATGATGTGAGGTCATCCATGGCAGATGCAAGAGCAGTTCCACATTTTGTCCTTACCAGCTCTCGTACACTCAGAGGCACAGACTTCTTGATATCATTCCAGGTCCTAAATGTCTTCTGATGCAAAATATCCTCTTTAATCTTCATGTTGCTCCCAACTTAATCAACCACTGTAGCACATTCAGTAACCTCCTCATATTAGACAGTTCTGGGGAGGCTGAGATGGCCAGGACAGAACAGACGGCATACCTCTTCTGTGTTGTGTTCACTCTACGTTGTCAAGGGCATCAAGCTTTGGCTGATACAAAATATGACCTCTTGAACCAAGGGAAATGCTGTGACCACAATAATAAGTCCCCCCACCACCAATGCAGGGAATTTGAGCTGCAAATCTGTCAATGTCCTAAGATTTAGCCCAAGTCTAATGACCGGATAATTCAATGCACAGGCTGCCTCATTTTCATACAAGTCAGTGTGAAGAGAGTATACAAGATCTAGGTGAAAAGTAACCTTGAACACCATAGGCAAAGGTGCCAGATGTGTCTTCCTTTTCCAAACACTCTGACACCAGTGGATGAGCAGATACCATGGCAAGAAGAGGAGAGGCTCTCAGGGGTTCCCACAGAAAAAGTTCTCATCCTTACTCTTACAAACATAGTATAAAATTCTAGGATGGCAAATATTTTTAGCTTCAGTGCATTGAAGACATTTTCCCACAATCTCATACCTTTCATTTTCACTGTTGAGACATCAGTGTCAGTCTAACTGTCACTCCTGTGAAGTCAATTCCCTTTTTCTTCTCACTGCCTTTAATATTTTCTCTTTGATGCTGATGTTCTGCGGTTTTACCATGATATGTCTAGACAGGCATTCCTTTTTATTTATCTGGCTTGAGATTCTAACCCATTACCTTTTCAAATATAATCTCTGTCCTACTCTTTCTCTTACATATCTGGAAATCCAGTAAGAAGTATTGTTGGGCCTTCTCTTCCCTCCTCCCATGTCTCTTATACCTGTTCTCCAAGCTTGATATCTCTCTCTCTTTCTGTGCTGCATTCTGGATAATATCTTCAGATCTATTTTCCACTCCACTAATGCCCTTTTCAGCTGTGTTGAAGCCACTGTTTTCACCCATCTGCTGAATTTTATTCTATTACGATTGTATCTTTCAATACCAAGAGTTCCATTTTGTACTTCTTCAATTGCCTCTTGTTTTGCACTCATATATTGAATCCATTCTTTCATTTCTTTAAAGATATTAAAACACTACTTTTAGGTTCTGTATCTGATAGTTCCAATATCCCAAGTGTTTGGAGATCTGATTCCACTGGATATGATTTCCATTTGTTTGCGGTCCTCATTCTTTGTCTCTTCATATGTTTTAAAGGTTTTTTTTGTGTGACACTTTATCTGTGGTTTTTTTTAAGGGCTATGTTGTAGATGTATTCCTCCACAGAAGGGCACAGCCAGTCCAGGACCAGTAAATTTTAAGTAAATTCCCAGCCTGAGACTTTTCAGACCACACAGGTAGCATTATTTTAGACACAGATTTTCATGAACTGACTTGTGATTACAATTTTTCCCCTATTCACCCAATGCCAGTGTTGAAACTGGTAGGTTTCCTTGTGCCCTTCTGCCATGCAGGTTTGCATTTCGTAGATTATCCTTACAAGAGGGTATAGGGTCTTCCCCCAGGCTTCTCCACCTTGGGCAGACCCTGCAGGTTTTGACTCTTGTCCCCTTCACTCCAAATAGCCAACAAAACTGAAACACAAATTCACCAAGATTTGGCCAATACCTTCAGGGTAAAAACTGGCTTTATTAGAAAGCTCCCTTCTCTGGATTCCAATTTTTACTGCATGCTTAGCCTCTGAGAATTACCTTCTTGCCAGCTCAGTAATGTATTAAAATATTTTACCTTTCATCCATCATTTTAGCAGTTTTCAGCGGCAGTGTTTTTCATGGAGGTAGCCTACCATAGTACTAGAAAGAGAAGCTTCTGTTCACTGTAATTCGTGATCTTCAACAATAAAGAGAATTTAGCTACATGTGTAAGTCAGAAATCTTCCAAATTTAGTTTAAATATTTAGTCTTTTATGTTTAAGGAAGTAACTTATGATACTTTTCATCTCAAATTAGTAGCTTTTCCAACTGCTGAGTTTTTCAGCAAAGAATATTCAAACTAGATTACTTATTCCACAAATGCAGATGATTTTAAGTCAAGAGCATGAATATAGAGCCTATAAAATGACCAGTGGTCCTTCTGAATGAGGCTGGAAGTTATCCTAGTTCACCACTTATGGAAGATCAACTGATCAGAGCACAAAGAAGTCCCACATCGTGGAGCAGATAATACCTTGTCACTCTTGTTGGAGCTGCTGCACTAATTCTTTGAGTTTCTTAATTGTGGTAACAAAAAACCCACATAAGCTACCATCTTAACCACTTTTAACGTACAGCTCAGTAATGTTAATATACTCACACGGGTGTGCAACAGATCTCTGGGACTTGCTCACCTTACAAAACTGAAACTCTACACCCAGTGAACATCAACTCCCCCTCCCCGCTCCACACTGCTGCACTAAGTCTTACACGTCAGCTGCATCCAGGATGGATGCAATCACGAAAGCTGTAATACCAAAATTCGCTAATATTTCAGAACCAAATTTAATTGTTTACACAATTCCTGAGAAAATGAAGCTTACCCATTTAGAGTCAGATAATCTGAGTAAATAATTTTTTTTACTAAAACAATATTTCCTACATCAGACACTAGAATCAAAGACATTTACAGCTGATAGAGACATTAAAGTTCAGACTTTAACTCTCTCGTTTTGCACATAAAGCAAATGAGCTTCATGCTCATGCTACAGTTATGAAATACAGAGGAGCTCATACAAAGATCTTTTTAAAAATACTTCATTTCTAGCTACCAAAATATGATCACTATCCAATGAAAGACATTAAAAATGTATAAAAACAAACAAATTTAAAATTTGGCATCTTAATACTTCTACTTCAAAGTTTAAATTCCTTATTTCCAGGGAATTCCCTGGCGGTCCAGTGGTTAGGACTCAGCGCTTTCACTGCCAGGGCCTGGGTTCAATCCCTGGTCAGGGTACTAAGATCCCGCAAGCCACATGGCACAGCCAAAAAAAAAAAAAAAAAATTAAATTCCTTATTTCCAAATCTGAAATGCATTGCATATGAAATATGTTAGTCTGGTTTTAATTTGCTATGTTTCCATTTTTAATACAATATTATTTCTCTTATTCTGAAATATATCTCATTTAGACGTTAGAATCTTCTCTGAATAAAAATTTTGACTGAGGATTGTATCTGTTGACATGATTTATCTCTAATGACCTTGTGTCCTATTTCTTATCATTTCAAGTTTCACATTTGCATATGAGGAAAAAAAACTTACCTCTGTATAACATTTATATTCAGGTCAATTCCACCAAATCTGGACAGGAATACAAGGTACGGAAGGGCACCAGAGCTGGTGAGGGGGATCTACGCCCAAACAAGAAGAATAACAGCCCGTTAGAGAATTCAGATCCAAGCAGTGGACAGCACGGCAGGTTTCGTGATGTAAGGCAGGACATTCTTAGTGGGATGGGCATTCCAGTAACAGTCACAGCTATTCAATCCAGGTGTCTGAGTTGACACACACCCTCAGCAAAGTAAGCAGAAGCAGCATGAATGCCAGAATGCCAGTCTGTGCTCAGTTAAAAGCCCACAAGTTGTCTACAAAATTATCTAAAATCTAGGTCTATCTAAAAGGTAAGTACAATTAATAGAAATATATTCTAATATATATGTTATATATGTATTTTTATATATGTGTATATGTATTTTCATATATGTGTATATGTGTTTTTATATATGTGTATATGTATTTTTATATATGTGTATATGTATTTTCATATATGTGTATATGTATAAATATATATATATATTTCCCAAAAGTCTGAGGCCACAGCATAATTAACCCTCTGAGTGTCATGTGTACTTACTGTACATTCATATAATTTCAAGGTAGAAAAAAATCATTTTCAAATCTAAAATTCTGTAAAGGACATCATTGGGTCGAGTGGGTTAATATGGACTATAGGTTCAATTAAAGTATTATTATCTCAACGTTTAGTTTACTGAAGTTGTTAACTGTGCTGTGATTATGTAAGAGAATAGTCCTTATTCTTAAGGAAATACACACTGAAGTGTTTAGAATTAGAGAACCATAAACATAAGCAACATCCTCTTGAACGGTTCAGAAAAAAATTATGTACACATTGTGTATTTCGTATATATTATTTGCATATATGTATGAATGAACGATCACGGGAGAAGCAAACGAGGCTAAATGTTCACAACTGTCAAATCCGGGTAAAGGGTATATGGCTACTGTTTGGACCACTCTTATCCTCACAAATTTTCTGGAGGTTTGAAATTACTTTTAAATAAAATGTCAAATTTTTTTAAAAGTGAAAATAATTATTTCCCCCAAAAAAGCATTATGAAATTAAAATTAAAATAAATATATAATCAATATAAATATATTTTATTAAGCTTCATGCAAATACACAAAGTACAATTTCCCATACAGCTGAATGGCTCCTAAGCCTATAAGACCAAATCTGATATTTACTTAACCCTTAACATTCCAGCCTCAAAGCCTAGCACGGTTATCTCAGTCTTCCCCAAAGGACAAATTTCTCCTTGCTACTAAAAACATGTATAACTAGGAAATGGGCCCAGAGGGAGACTGGCTCACAGGGCAGGCCTTTGCGAAGCCTTTTCCTGGAAAGGACACCCAGGACTTGGATTTCTGATGGGGCATTTTTTAGTAGATATAATTTGGGTAGATGCTTCAAAGGTTCCCTGGTTTTACAGAAGAAGGTCAAGAACAGATTAAACGTGCAGTTTCCCAGACTGGATGCCCTCCTGGTCTTGGTAGTGATAAGAGTTAACATGGAAAGGAAGAAACTTACATCTGGAGAGCTCATACTTTATAAATGGGTACAGGCACTGCTCTTGGTTTTGACTCATTTAGCCCCAAACTACCTTCTGAGGAGGCTGAAATTTTCCACATTTCACAGAGCAGAGGTGTGACCTCCCTGCATGGCACTGCCATTAAGTCATTTAGTCACAGAAATCTGTGACTCCAGAGCCCAAGTTCATCTCACTACACTAACCACCCTGCCTTAAAATCCATCAATCTATTGAAGCTGGGACTTCCCTGGTAGCACAGTGGTTAAGAATCCACCTGCCAATGCAGGAGACACAGGTTCGATCCCTGGTCCAGGAAGATCCCACATGCCGTGGAGCAACTAAGCCTGTGCACCACAACTACTGAGCCTGCACTCTAGAGCCTGAGAGCCACAAGTACTGAGCCCGCACGCTGTAACTACTGAAGCCCGTGCATCTAGAGCCCGTGCTCCGCAACAAGAGAAGCCATCGCAATGAGAAGCCCGCACACCGCAATGAAGAGTAGCCCCCGCTCGCCGCAACTAGAGAAAGCCTGCGTGCAGCAACTAAGACCCAACGCAGCCAAAAATAAATAATAAATAAATAAAAATTTTTTAAAATGTATTGAAGCTTTTGTCACATTTCACATTGCTACTTATGGTCTAATGCAAATTCTAATGTGGCAGATACATATTTGCAATGACTGGTCTACAAAACTAAGCACTTAGACAACCGAAATCACCTCTCCAGTATTAGCTATTCTGGCAAAAATGTTGGAGAATCAAAACCGTCCATTGATGAATCACTGAAAGCAATTCTTAGACTGGGGCTGGGGGAGTGTAGTTTGTAAATCCACATCCAGTATGCTGATAAGTACCTTCAAAGACTTCTCTTTCCCCAACCCAGCACAACCACCAGGACCAGAACGGAACTTAGTTTTCCTTCTCTGGAATCTATTTACCAATTCAACTTCTTTTAAAATGTTTATATTAATATTCAGACACTGAAGCCACATTTTTATTATTGTATGTTTTAAATATTTTTAACATCTTTATTGGAGTATAATTGCTTTACAATGGCGTGTTAGTTTCTGCTTTATAACAAAGTGAATCACTTATACATATACATATGTTCCCATATCTCTTCCCTCTTGCGTCTCCCTCCCTCCCACCCTCCCTATCCCACCCCTCTAGGTGGTCACAAACTACCTAGCTGATCTCCCTGTGCTATGCGGCTGCTTCCCACTAGCTATCTATTTTACGTTTGGTAGTGTATATATGTCCATGCCACTCTCTCACTTTGTCACAGCTTACCCTTCCCCCTCCCCATACCCTCAAGTCCATGCTCTAGTAGGTCTGTGTCTTTATTCCCATCTTACCCCTAGGTACTTCATGACCTTTTTTTTTTTTCTTTTTCTTAGATTCCATATATATGTGTTAGCATACGGTATTTGCTTTTCTCTTTCTGACTTACTTCACTCTGTATGACAGACTCTAGGTCCATCCACCTCACTACAAATAACTCAATTTCGTTTCTTTTTATGGCTGAGTAATATTCCATTGTATATATATACCACATCTTCTTTATCCATTCATCTGTCAATGGACACTAAGGTTGCTTACATGTCCTGGCTATTGTAAATAGAGCTGCAACAAACATTGTGGTACATGACTCTTTTTGAATTATGGTTTTCTCAGGGTATATGCCCAGTAGTGGGATTGCTGGATCATATGGTAGTTCTATTTGTAGTTGTTTTTTTTTTTTTTTTTTTTGCCGTACGTGGGACTCTCACTGTTGTGGTCTCTCCCGTTGCGGAGCACAGGCTCCGGACATGCAGGCTCAGCGGCCATGGCTCACGGGCCTAGCCACTCCACGGCATGTGGGATCTTCCCGGACCGGGGCACGAACCTGTGTCCCCTGCATTGGCAGGCAGACTCTCAACCACTGCGCCACCAGGGAAGCCCCTCATTGTAGTTTTGATTTGCATTTCTCTAATGATTAATGATGTTGAGCATTCTTTCATGTGTTTGTTGGCAATCTGTATATCTTCTTTGGAGAAATGTCTATTTAGGTCTTCTGCCCATTTTTGGATTGGGTTGTTTTTGTTATTGAGCTGCATGAGCTGCTTGTAAATTTTGGAGATTAATCCTTTGTCAGTTGCTTCATTTGCAAATATTTTCTCCCATTCTGAGGGTTGTCTTTTGGTCTTGTTTATGGTTTCCTTTGCTGTGCAAAAGCTTTGAAGTTTCATTAGGTCCCATTTGTTTGTTTTTGTTTTTATTTCCATTTCTCTAGGAGGTGGATCAAAAAGGATCTTGCTGTGATTTGTGTCATAGAGCATTCTGCCTATGTTTTCCTCTAAGAGTGTCTGGCCTTACATTTAGGTCTTTAATCCACTTTGAGTTTATTTTTGTGTACAGTGTTAGGGAGTTTTCTAATTTCATACTTTTACACGTACCTGTCCAGTTTTCCAAGCACCACTTATTGAAGAGGCTGTCTTTTCTCCACTGTATATTCTTGCCTCCTTTATCAAGATAAGGTGACCATATGTGTGTGGGTTTATCTCTGGGCTTTCTATCCTGTTCCATTGATCTATATTTCTGTTTTTGTGCCAGTACCATACTGTCTTGATTACTGTAGCTTTGTAGTATAGTTTGAAGTCAGGAAGCCTGATTCTTCCAGCTCCATTTTTCGTTCTCAAGATTGCCTTGGTTATTTGGGGTCTTTTGTGTTTCCATACAAATTGTGAAATTTTTTGTTCTAGTTCTTGGAAAAATGCCAGTGGTAGTTTGATAGGGATTGCATTGAATCTGTAGATTGCTTTGTGTAGTAGAGTCATTTTCACAATGTTGATTCTTCCCATCCAAGAACATGGTATATCTCTCCATCTATTTGTATCATCTTTAATTTCTTTCATCAGTGTCTTATAATTTTCTGCACACATGTCTTTTGTCTCCTTAGGTAGGTTTATTCCTAGATATTTTATTCTTTTTGTTGCAATGGTAAATGGGAGTGTTTTCTTAATTTCACTTTCAGATTTTTCATCATTAGTGTATAAGAATGCCAGAGATTTCTGTGCATTAATTTTGTATCCTGCTACTTTACCAAATTCATTGATTAGCTCTAGTAGTTTTCTGGTAGCATCTTTAGGATTCTCTATGTATAGTATCATGTCATCTGCAAACAGTGACAGCTTTACTTCTTCTTTTCCTATTTGGATTCCTTTTCTTTCTTTTTTTTCTCTGATTGCTGTGGCTAAAACTTCCAAAACTATGTTGAATAAGCGTGGTGAGAGTGGACAACCTTGTCTTGGTCCTTATCTTAGTGGAAATGCTTTCAGTTTCTCTGGAATCTATTTATCAATTCAACCTCTTTTAAAATGTTTATATTAATATTCAGAGACTGAAGCCACATTTTTTAAAAATTCGTTTTACTATTAATGAAACTAAGGTATAGGGCAGGTTATAAGCAATGCCTCCTCGTCACTCTTGCCCTGATCAATCATCAAAACACCCTGACGTTCAAACATTCTTGACATGGTTCTTGAAATAAAATTAAAGCTAAAGTAAATTCACTGTAACTGGAAAATTCTTTTCTAATTTTAAGGGTGAGATTCCCATGAAATATTTTACCTGTTTTATATACTTCCAGTTAAGCTTATACTAACTATTGAAAAAGAAAGTTTGTATCACCACCTGGATTAGTCATGAAAAGATCTAGAAAAGGGACACACACTGTGAATTCCAGGGATTAGGAAGAGAACCCCCACCCTTCATTCCCAATGAACCTGGCCTCCTGAAAAGGCACCACACTGCAGTCTCCTTGGTTTATACAGGAGGGGGTCACAGGAGCTCAACGTTCTAGAAAAACATCCTGATTATAAGACAGACTATCAGAACCTGTTTTTTAAAGTCTCTGAAGTTCTATAGTTCTCAGTGACTTCTTTTAAAAACAGATGTAGCTCTTAAAAAACGGATGCACATTTCACATCTTCTGTACTTTTCCTCTTCCTGCATAGCTGATTAGCTTGGGAAGGCTGTCAAAATTTTAAATTAAGATTAGATCATGTAAAGATGTTTAAAAAAATAAAATTAAATTAAAAAAATAAACTGCAAACTACTCTTTGAAAGCAAAAAAAAAAGATTAGATCATGAATATAGGGAGACATCAGCAAGAAATAATATTTTAACTTTCCATTTGGTATAAAGAAAGGAACAGTTAAATCAAGGTTATGAGGAAACATGTGATATTTGTGAGGACAAAGGTTCTTTAAAAGCAAGAGAACATTACCGTATGACACAGCAATTCCACTCCTAGGTATGTACCCGAGAGAAGTGAAAACATACGTCCACATAAAAATTTGTACATGAAATTTCACAGCAGTATTGTTCGCAAAAGCCAAAAAGTGAAAATAACCCAAAGATCCATCAACTGATGATAAAGTGCGGTGTATCCATGCAGTGGAATATTATTCAGCCATAATGAGGAATGAAATACTGATTCATGCTATAACATGGATGTTTAGCATAACTAAACATTATGCTTAGTGAAAGAAGCCAGTTACAAAAGATCATATATTGTATTATTCCATTTTATGAACTCTCCAGAATTGGCAATCTGTTGTGACTTAAGGTATCAGTAGATTAATGGATGTCAGGGATTAGGGGAAGCGAAGTGGGGAGTGACTGCTAATGAATACAAAGTTTCTTTTGGGGGTGATAAAATGTTCTGGAATTAGATGGTGGTGATGGTTGCACAACTCTGTGAGTATATGAAAAACCAGGAACTTGTCCATGTTTGAATGGTGAATTTTGTGATATGTAAATTATATCTTTATAAAGCTTTTATTTAAAATGCAGATACAACAAAAGGTGATGTAAAAGAATCAATATATACTATTTGTGAAATTCTGGAAGTGAATAAAGGGGATACATTTTTTAAAAGAAGAAGAGAAAAGCTCTTCATCATTCCTCCCCTTCCCTCCTTCCCTGTCTGTTCCGTCACAATTCAGTCCTACAGTCATTAGATGGGGCAGACAAAAGTGGCATCTGCAACAT
Organism: Phocoena sinus; assembly: GCF_008692025.1. Lineage (NCBI taxonomy): Eukaryota > Metazoa > Chordata > Mammalia > Artiodactyla > Phocoenidae > Phocoena > Phocoena sinus. The sequence goes on along the minus strand of NC_045772.1, from coordinate 5,613,553 downwards.
AGGGGGGCCGTGCTCCAGAGCAGGGCTGGAGGAAGAGGGCATCCACCTGGGGGTGGAGGTGCTGGACATGGGAGATGAGTCACATGCCAGGGAGGCTGATCAAATAAGTGAATATACTCAGAACACAGAAGCCAAGTGGCTCATTGTCTGAAACGGTAGTTACAAACATAGAAAGTGAGAAAATTACAATGAACCCTGAGGTACGGGGTTAGAACTGGCGGTATTGGTGTGCACTCACGGTTTTCAATATATAGATTGATATAGAAATACACGTAGATGTAAGTGTATGTAAATGTGTATATATGTTTATATACGGAATATATCCCCTGGGGCTCTGCCCACTTAGAGGGCCTGGAGCAAAGAGCAGCTCTGGTATACTCAGATCCCAGATTCTGGATACTTGGTTCCGTTAAAAGGAACCAGAGCTCTTTGGAGAAATGGATGATTCTGGGACCGAGGCAAGGAAAGTACAGGTGGGTTTATAGTATCTTGTATCAGAAAGTAAGGAAGTGCTCAAAGAATGATGGGCACATGTCAAAAGGACACAGAAACCAGCATGAAGCGGCTCCTACTGGCTATATTAGGGACAATTGAAACATCAAAATAAATAATGAAAATAATGGCTCATAAGCCACTTAATAAAACAGGAAATCTTGAGTCCCTGCAAACATATAAACAATAAATGAATACATGAAAGTTTGGTGAGGAATGGCATATCTACATAGTTTCAAAGTTTCTCCCACAAAATGCTTATTAATTACAAAGTAGATAAAGAGCACTCCACCAGGAAAAAGACAGATGGGTCTGATAGATTCCACCTTAATCAAGTGACTGCAGTGAACATCAGTAGTAATGGGACAGACGAAAATCACCTGTAAGCTAAGAAAAGCGTGGAGAAGCGTGGAGAAGAGCACAGCGTCATTTCTGTGACATTCCTGCCAAAGATGCAAGCCTGAATCTAGTCATCAGGAAACATCCGATAACTCAAGTCAGGGACATTCTACAAAATAACAGGTCTGCAATCTTCCAAGTGTTATGGTCCTCAAGACTAAGGAAAGACTGAAGAAGTGTTCTAGACTATAGGAGACTTGCCAAATGCACTGCATGATTGTGACCTGGGGCCTGGGGCTGAGACGGCTGACATGATATGACATTACTATCCTCACCATGACGGCTGGATTGTGGGTGTATAGAACAGGGCTCTGGTTTTAAGGAAACATACACTGAAATATTTGAGGTAATGGAGCAGTTTACCCCCAAATGGCTTATGAAAGAGAAAATTGTTCTTTGCACTATACTTCCAACTCGTCTGTGATCTGTGATTGCTTTTTTATAAACAGTAAAGCAGGGCTTCCCTGGTGGTGCAGTGGTTGAGAGTCTGCCTGCCAGTGCAGGGGACATGGGTTTGTGCCCCGGTCCGGGAAGATCCCACATGCTGCGGAGCGGCTGGGCCCATGAGCCATGGCCGCTGAGCCTGCGCGTCCGGAGCCTGTGCTCCGCAACGGGAGAGGCCGCAACAGTGAGAGGCCCGCGTACCGCAAAAACAAAACAAAAAAACAAAACAAAAAACAATGTGAGAGGAACCTGAAAGAGGAGGAGCAACACTCTCTGTGTACGCGCTCTGTCCACACTTCCAGCTGGCGCTTGAACCATGTGTGTGCGGGTCAGACTCAAGAGCCCCAGCAAAAGACCAGAAAGCTGAATCAAGATATGAATGACTGCCCACCGCAGGTGAGGGAGAATTTGCAAGTTAACTGCCTGTCAAAGCAAAAGTATCAAAAGTCTCAGAGGAATATAAAAGAATCCAGAGTCTCCACAGCACAGCATTCGTGACGTTTAGCGCTGCACCGTTTAATGAACAGCCAGAGCCATACATGACTCCTGAGCACTGGAAACGTGGCTAGGGCAACTGATGAGCTGAACCGTTTGTTAAATTTCATGTTAATTTATTTAAATTCTAAAATTAACTTTGCTTTGGGAAAACTTTTAAGTTTGGAATGACCGGGTATATGAATCTAATATTTCAACAGCAACTTCTATGAAATCTAAATACAGATAAAGTATTTCCAATGGAAATTTAGTGTCAGCATTGAGGTCTTCTGTAAGTGTAAAGTACATACCAGGCTCTGCAGACTTAGTACACAGAAAAGAATGTAAAATATCTTATTACCAATTTTAAATAGTGATTACATGTTGAAATGAGATAATATTTTAGATACATTTATTTGGTCAAATAAAAATATTATTAAAATTAATTTCACCTATTTCTTTTTGTAATGTAGCTACTAGAAAATTTTAAATTATTTATGTGACTCACATTATATTTCTATTGAATAGCACTAGTCTGGGATATTATCCAAATATGCTCAGAAATGAAGAACCAGAGAAATGTGACCCTTCTCAAAGGAAAAAAATCAAACCAGGCCAACCCTGAGATGATCCAGATGTTAGAATTACCAGATAAGGACTTTTAAGCAGCTATTTTAACTACGCTCAATGTAGTCAAAGAAATATGCTCATAATTGAAATAAAAACCAAGATATCTAAGCAGATAAATAGAAATTATAAAAAAAGAACCAAATGAAAACTCTAGAACTGAAAAATACATGTCTAAAATTAAAAATTCACTGAATGGACTTCATAGCAGAATGGAGATGCTAAGAGTCAGTGAATTTGAAGACACATCAATGAAAAGTATGCAATCCGAAAGATAGACAGGAAAAATATTTTATAAAATGAACAGAGCCTCAGGGGTCTGGAAGACAATACCAAAATGTCCGAGAGAGCAGAGGAAGAGGTAGACAAAAATATTTGAAGAAATAACAGCTGAAAACTGTCTGATTGCTCTGCATTGGGGTGAGCATACAGTAGATGCTCAATAACCACTTCAGGTAAGAACAAACGCAAATACTAAGTTCCAAAGTACATGTTGACCAAATACTCTTTATATGGAAGCCTTAAAAAATAAACTAATATGACTATAATACTGCTACACACAAAATATGACCCAAGCACATGATAAGTGTCCCAAACCTGACAGAATTTAATTGAATTGTGACAAACAAAACTCTATTTGGGACAGTGGGGGAAAGCCAGACGAGGTTACATGCTCCTGTAATATACTGCATCCCCTCCTCCATACTGGGTGATTCTGAGCCTTTTCCGCACTGTACCTGAGCCAGCACCTCTTGAAACTGTTCTCTCGTGAGAGGCAGCAGGAAGGTTGTGATGACTCTTCGCAGTTCATTCTTTGTCACCGTCATGTTGTTACTGATGTTGAGCAGGTGAAAGGCTTTCTTCAACTCATCTCCTTTATCAGTAATTTTCTGAAATAAAATCCGTTTAACATCTAAGGACGACAGTATTGGATGTCCAACAGCTGTGGCTATAAAAGAGAGACAGCTATTTATTAAACGCTCTTAAAGCTAAGACAATAAACAGCATTTCACTGTGTACTAGAATCCAACAAACTTCTAAACAGTATTTCCTCCACTATATCTAGGTTTACAAGTAGATGACCCGCAATTGCAAATCTGCAGTCATTTGTTGCACCTCTGAAATTTACATTTCAATCAATATGAATAGTAGTAACATTAGAAAAAAAGAGCGAAGATAATCTTCCCTATAAAGGACCCATGTCACAAGTGAAAAACATGGATGTTGAAATAAAACTTAGTTAAGAATCAGTTTTATCTCAAATAAATCTTCAAAATATTATATTCACTTTTCATCCCCTTGCCAATTTTTGAGGGGAAAACACGTAATTCTTAAATCTGCAACCTTTTCCTTTCAAAGACAAGGAAGAGGTAAGCATCACTGGATGCTAAAGGATAATGAAGAACGTTTAGTTCTGGAATGAGCTTGCAGGGCGCCTGCACTTCCTGGTGGGGAAAGGGGTCCCAGCTCTAACGGTTTAGGTCCCAGAGTCCCCGTGTCACCAAAGGGCAGCTGACACCCTACAAACACAGTAACTGCAAATTAACTCATGGTGCCAATCAGTATCATAAACATGAAGATGTGATTAGTCCCTTTCAATATTTTATAACCTAGTAGGTAAAGAGGAGGCTAAGAACCATGGTAGCTTGGTAAATCTCTTATATCTATTCATGAGATTGCAAAGCCTTGGTGACCATCATTCATTTAGGATGCTCTGCTCTTGGAAAGCTTAGACTCTGGAGGGGGAAGCAAAACAAGAAACAGACAAATGAATGATGAGGTAACGGTAGAAGTGCCGCAAAGGACAAACCAACGAGGTGGGGGGCAGCCGGGAAGCTTAGGACGGGGGTCACAACGGAGCTGCTGTTTGTTACGGGGGGTGTTTTGGGATGTGGAACCAGATGTTCACCTAGGAGAAGACAGACAGGCAGAAGAGGGCTGGGCACAGAGCCTGGGGGAGAAGGGTCTTAAATCTCCCACAAGAACTCCAAGGATGCTCAATGTGCAGAGTGGCTGCCTGCATCCCTCTGAGTTTCTGACTGTCGCTTCAAACCTCAGAAGCAGCTGATTCACGTGGCGGAGCTGCAGGGCTCCACATCAGCTGGTGAAGAGTATTTCTCCCTCTGCCCACCCAGCCTGGAATTCCTCCTCCTGAACCCAGCGTCACAGAGGGACCCCTTTATGTCTTTATGTCTCCATCTTGCAATCTTTTTTCAGAATTTTCATGCGCATTTTCAGGTGCTTTCCAAGCAGCCCCATCTTGGCAATCAATAATTCTAATTTTGAAGTATCAGAAATATTGCTTTGAATCTATTTGAGTTAACTTGAGGGCAGACTTTTTATTTCACGAGCCTAATGCAACTTCTGGAATTTAAAATGAAAGCGGTAGCCAAACTTGCAAAACCTGCTGGTGGGAGAGTACTAACTGATATGATGTTTCTGGAGGGGAATTTGACAAAATTTTCTACATCCGTTTAGGATACAGAAAGTCACAGCAGATTGTCATTCTGACCCTGGCACTGAGAACAAGTAGGATAAGCTAAAAAAAGAGAGGGGTGTGAAACCCACCAAAGAACTGAGGGTACAAATAAACTAAACTCCAGAAAGGACCAGCCACTCCTCAGAGAGAAAACACCCATGACTCTTTTCACCCTTGAAGAGTCTTGGGCAGAGAAGCAGATTCATTCTACACAGGGGTATGGAGAAAACAAGTGATTACTTAGTAGCCACGTGGACCGATCCCATGGGTTTGCATCCCAAGAGCCTCAGTCACAGTACGAGTCTGCACCCGTCCTCGTGGGCCTTCACACGTTGCACAGGAAGCACCCCAAAGCTGGGAGTGAGGCAGGAGAGCTGTGTGATATGCCCCGAGGGATGCAGGGTCTTCCCTAAGTGTCAGGCAGCTGCTCACCGTGCCTGAGCACAGACGAGCGGCAAACCCCTCTGAAGCATACGGGGCCCTCACCGAGGGCCCCTCAGCAGCCCACTGCAATTGCAGGCAGGGCAGCAGGGCGGAGGGCGACCTCCTAAGGAGCACGAAGCTAGCAGCAGAACAAACAGAGCTCCCCAGAAACCCTCCAGAAGTGGCAGGAGGGCTGGAAAGCAGAGAGCCCGCCACACGATGCCAAGCTGGCAGCTGGACTCTGAAGCAGACATGGCTGGAGTCTCAGCAGTGCTCAGATCACAAGGCCTGTTGAAGGGAAGCATCTGAAACAAGGGGTCACGTGAATCTAACCAAAACTGCAACCAAATCCAGACAGAGCTCAACTGAGAAATTAAACTGAGCCAGCCCACCTCACCAGTAGCCTGAGCAGAAGGGGCACTCCTTTTCCTGGTGGTAAACATGATTTACTTCTGTCTCTACTCTGTTTTACACAAATGTCTGGTGTTAAATCCTTTTAAAATTGCAAGACAAATAAACAAAGAAAAGGTGACCTGATCAAGAGCAAAAAAGAATCATGGAAGACCCACAGAGAGAACAGAGGTAGAAACGATCAGGTATTTAATCCAAGAATGACAAATATGTTAAAGAGATTAAGGGAAAACTGACAAAATGCTGAACACTAGGGAGTTTCAGCAGAGAAGTGGAAACTATTTTTTTAAAGCACATGAAAAAGCTAGAAATTAAAAATACAATATCAAAGCGAAGAGCTCGTCTGATCTGTTTAACAGCAGAGCTGTACACAGTGGAAGGAAGGACTAGTGAGCGGAGAGTCAGGCCAACGGAAACCATCCACACTGAAACGTAGACATAAAGCAAAAACATCCTAAAAGGAAACAGGGTGTCTAATATCTGCGGCTCACAGATTCACCCATGAATTGTGCTTTCTTTAATATGAGTCATATAAGTACACATCTACACGTGTGTGTGCATGCATGACATGCATGAGAGACAGGCCAGCCAAACACTTAATGGTGACCAACTCTGGAGAGAAAAGGGGTGCTAGGAGACATTATATATGTATGTATATAATTTTTAGTTAAATATATTTGTTTCTATATATATAATTTTTATTTAGAAAAGAAAAAAATAATTCAGTACTTAAAAAAACATAAATAAAAGGCAAATGAAAAAAGATACTGATGGCACATAAGGCAGATAAAGGATTAATATTTTTAATACACAGAGCTCATACAAATAACTAAAAAGACCAACCCACAGTGGGTAAATGGGCAAAGGACATGAACAGGCAGCTGACAAAAGAAGGACATAAACCTGATGAACTTGACAATCAAAGTTAACCTCACCATTAGAGAAATGCAGATTAAAATCACAACAGAAGGGCTTCCCTGGTGGCACAGCGGTTGAGAGTCCGCCTGCCGATGCGTGGGACACAGGTTCGTGCCCCGGTCCGGGAAGATCCCACATGCCGCAGAGCGGCTGGGCCCGTGAGCCATGGCCACTGAGCCTGCGCGTCCGGAGCCTGTGCTCCGCAACGGGAGAGGCCACAACAGTGAGAGGCCCACGTACCGCAAAAGAAACAAAAAAAAATCACAACAGAATATTGTTTATGCATATCAAATGGACAAAACGTAAGAGATAATAATAATAATAAGATTCTGTGTTAGGATATTCAGAAACAAATACTTGTAAATATCACTTGTGGGGACGCGCAGTACAAGCTTCCAAAAGGCAATTTGGTGGTGCTCACGAGCCTTAAGGGTGTGGATGCCCTTCACTCCAGTAATCCCACTTCACTCCATTCTTCTTGGCACTGTCAGAAAGCTAGTTAAACTGAGATACATCCGAAGTATACTCTAGGCGTGGAGCTACTGGGCTGGAAGAGATTTATTATGGATGATAAATGTTTGTGTTGGAAATTGCCACTTATCCCTCAACATCCATTCTCCCCTCTTTCCTGAGATTTGGACAGACACATGGTCCACCTGAAATAGTCTCTCTGGTAGATGCCTGTGGCCTCTCACGGATGCAGGTGAGCACAGGTGGCGAGCGTGACTTCTGACTAGATTGCCTTTCTTCCGGTCCATCCTTTCACTACGTCCCACTGAGTCCTTCCAGTTCCTCAGGCTGTGCACTCATAGTGCTTTGTACGTGCTTCTGGACCGGCACTGGTATTGTTCTGCTGGAATTCCTCCTCTCCCTCTCAAGACTGTGGGATCCTCCAGGGCAGACCCTCTACCGGACCCGTCTCTTTATCCTCCGTCCCTGTGACAGTTCTTGTCACATATTAGGGCTCAGAAAATGTTTGTGAAGGAAGGGAGGGAGGAAGGAATGAACAAATGAAAAGACACATTTTGGGGAAATTATAATGTCAAATTTTATTGCTTTAAAACTGAGTGATCCAAATAAGTTAAAATTTTACGTCCACACAAAAATCTGCACGCAAATGTCTATAGCAGCTTTATTCATAATTGCCAAGGCATGAGAGCAACCAAGATGTCCTTCAGTAGTGAGTAAACTGTTGTATCCATACAAGAGAATATTATTCAGAGAAAAAAAGAAATGAACTATCACATCATGAAAAGACATGAAGGAGCCTTTAGCGCATATTCCTAAGTGAAAGAAGCCAATGTGAAAATGCTATGGACTGAATGATTCCAACTAAATGACATTCTGAAAAAGGCACAACTACGGAGACAGTAAGAAGACCAATGGTTGCCTGGACTGCGGCGGGGAGGGACGAATAGGCAGAGCACAGAGGATTCTCAGGGCAGTGACACTACCCTGTATGAAGCAGTAACAGTAGACACATGTCATTATACGTTTATCAAAACCCAAAGAACGCACAACACAAAGCATGTGAACTCTAATAATGTGTCAATAACGGCTCATCAATTCTCATGAATGTACCACACTGATGCCAGTGCTGCTAATAAGGGAAACTGGGGATGGGGAGTGAAGAGGTGTATGGGAATTCTCTGCACTTCAGCTCAGTTTTTCTGTAAACCTAAAACTACTCAGGGAGTTCCCTGGCAGTACAGTGGTTAGAACTCGGCACTCTCACTGCCATGGCCCAGGTTCTATCCCTGGTCAGGGAACTAAGATCCCACAAGCCACACAGTACGGCAAAAAAAAAAAAACCAACCAACCAACCAACAAACAAAAAAACCTACTCGAAAAATATAGTCTATTAATCAAGAAAAAACTGAGAAGTGAAGCAGTATACTAGATAACATAGTAGTTAATTCCATGGATCCTGGAATCACACTGTCTGGGTACAAATCTCAACCCTGCTACCTAAAAGCTATGCGACTTTGGGGCAAGTAGCTTGATAAACCTGTATCTCAGATTCCCCATAAAGAAAACTGGGACAATAACAGAATTTATTTCACAGCTTTACTGTGAGGATTAAATGTCTTGTGAGGCCTTTGTACAGAGTCTAGTACATACTAAACATACATAATGATATCTACTGTTAGCATCATTTGCTCAGGAATACTCACATGAAGAAGGTCTGAACACATTTTGGAAACCATTCCTTGAATACACTCTACATGGTCAAGAGTGGGGTCTCAAATGAGCGAATTTTTGTGTGTGAGGATACAAAGTATGCCAATCTGGTACAACTGCTGTTTTGCACGTTAAATCCCTGTGATATTAAAAAAAAAATAGGTTACATTATCTTCAAGCACATCCTATAAATGTGGCCAACCTCCTATCTATTCCTCTTCTGAGAGGGCAGCTGGAGACTGTAGAAATGCCGCTAATCATGACCTTCATGCCAATGTTTCAAAGACTATTCTTAAAGGGAACACAGAATTGTGATTTTAGACTCACTTTTACAGCAGATCCAATCATCTTCAAAAATGGGACAACAAAGAGGCATTTGGATAAGAAAACCCACCTGCGCCTCAACTACCAGTGACTCATTTTCTGGGGGGGTGGGCAGCAGGGGTGGAAAGTGTGGGTACTCTGAGCTCTCCTGAAGTGCCTCACTGCACATCCAACACACAGTCAGAGGCACAGCTGGGGAAAACAGCACCGAAAATGGTGGAGCAACGACCTCTGAAAATCATCTCCAAAAAAGTAAGGAGAACACTGGCGAAAACTGTCCGAATCAGCTGTTTCAGAGCTCTGGAAATTAACCAAAGGTTTGCAGCAATCTGGGGAGTGCTTACTCATGAGAGATGCCAGAATCTCAGAATGAACACCAAGTTGTATGGCATTTTAACTTCTCCTATTCCCATCTCCCCTCACCCCCAAATCTGCAATAGCCTTGAAACCAACATCGTACAATCACAGTGAAAACCCAGCAGCCTGCCAATCACTGGAAGGGAAAGAACAGGGTTGAAACTCCTTCCAAGCCCCATTATCAGAAAATTTTCATCGTATGACTTACCTTACCTGATGGCTCCCTGAAAGACCCCTCTCACAAGGCTGTCTTTATTAGAACTGACTCAGAGCTTGCCCAGTGAGAACAAGCTATTGTCAAAAGGCATTTGTTGAAAAAAATTCAGGGGCAATTGTTTAAAATTTTAGCTGCCTGAACGGGTGGATAACAGAGCAAATAATAGCCTAACCAAAAAGCTTAAACCGAAAAGCTGGGGAATGAGACGTCCGTAGTGGCTTTGAGAAGCTCCCACATATTCCTGGGAATCTAGAAGGCTGTGAGCATGTCCAGGGCTATGTGCTTGCCTAGGAAAGACCTGAGAAGGCCCTAAGCTCCCAGCTCTGGCTGACCGTGAGGCTCTGCCCAAGCAGGAGGTGGAGGCTGAGGCTGTAAACTGCCTGGCTGAGGGCTGACAGAATGCTCCAACACACACCAAGAGCCCCTCGGCAAAGACTGGAAAACTGCTGCGTCCAGGCGTTTAAGGAAAGCTCTGTCCCATCACACACTGACCAATAAGCTAACCAGTCAGGGACTTCAGTGGCCACACGTGACAAACAATATAGACCTTACCAAGTTAATTTAGAAAAGTCACTAAACAAACAAAACATGGAAAGGAGGGAGAACATGATTTTGAGAACTGCCACATTCTTAAAATGTCTAGTTTTCAACAAAAATTTTATGAGACGTGCAACAAAAAAAAAGTACACCCACACATACATATCTTCAGAAACCATACAAGCAAGGAAAGAGTGGGATGAAACGTTTAACCTGTCAAAGGGGAAAAACCCACCAACCTAGAATTCTGTATCCAGCAAAACAGTCTTCAGAGTTAAAGACAAATAAAGACTTGATCATACAAACAAAAATCGAGGAAATGTCACCAGCAGACCTGCTTGTAAGCAGACCTGCTTGTAAGAAGTACTAAAACAACTTCTTCAGAGAGAAGAAAAAATCATATGGGTCAGAAACTCAGACCTACATAAAGAAAGAAAGAGCATTAGAGAAAGAATAAAGGAAGGCAAAATAAACATATATGCATCTAATAACAGAGCCCCAATATACATGAAGTAAAAACTGGTGAACTGAAAGGAGAAACAGACACTTCAACAATAATAGCTGAAGACTTCAGTGCTCACTTTCAGTACGGACACAACAATTAGCCAGAAGATTAACAAGGAAACAGAACACTTGAACAACGCTTTAAACCAATTAGACCTAATAGACATCTATAGAACACTCCACCCAACAACGGTAGAATACACCTTCTTCTCAAGTGGACGTGGAACATTCTCCAGGATAGACCATTTGTTAGGCCATAACACAAGTCTCAATAAATTTAAAAGGACTGAAAACATCAAAGTATGTTCTCCAACCACACGGGAATGAAATCAGAAATAAGTATCAAAAGAATGAGATAATTTGCACATATGTGGAAATTAAACAACACACTCTTAAATAACCAATGAGAAATTAGCAAATACTTTTAAATGAATGAAAATGAAGGCACAACATACCAGAACTTATGGGATGCAGCTAAAGCAGTGCTTAGAGTAAAAATTATAGCTGTAAATGTCTATATTAAAAAGGAAAATTCCAAATTAATAATTTAACCTTCTTCCTCAAGAAACTAGAAAAATAAGAGTAAACTAACCCCAAAGTGAGGAGAATGAAGGAAATAATAAAGATTAGAGCAGAAATAAATAAAATCAAATTTAGAAAAACAATAGAGAAAGCCAACAAAATTAAAAGATAGCTCTTTAAAAGATCTGCAAACTGCCAAATTTTTAGCTAGACTGACCAGGAAAAAGTGAGAAACACTCAAATTACTAAAATCAAGAATGAAAGAGAAGACATTACTATCGACCTCACCAAAAACAGGATTCTAAGGGAATACTATGAACAATTAATTATATGCCAACAAATTAGATAACCTACATGAAATGGAAAAATTCTTTAAAAAATGCAAGCTACTGAACCTGACTAAAAAGGAAACAGAAAATCTGAATAGACCTAAAACAAAAGACTGAATTAACAGTCAAAAAACTTCTTGCAAAAAAACCCAGGACCAGATGGGTTTGCCGGTGAATTCTACCGAGTATTTAAAGAAGAATAATTAAAACCAATTCTTCAAAAACTCTTCCAAAAAACAGAAAAGGAGAGAATACTTCCCAACACATTCTATGAGGCCAGTATGACATCAATACCAAAACCAGACAAAGACACCAAAAGAGAGAGCTAAAGGCTAATATTCCTTATGGATACAGGAAATATCCTCAACAGAGCACAAACATACTGAATCCAGCAACGCTAAAAAGAATCAGACATCATGAACAAGTGAGGTTTATCCCAGGAATGCAAGAATGGCCGGACATAGGTGGGCACAAGGCACTGAGCTGATCTCCCTGTGCTATGCGGCTGCTTCCCACTAGCTATCTAGTCTACCAAATGTAAATTAGATAGCTAGTGGGAAGCAGACGCATAGCACAGGGAGATCAGCTCCGTGCTTTGTGACCACCTAGAGGGGTGGGATAGGGAGGGTGGAAGGGAGATGCAAGAGGGAGGGGATATGGGGATATAGGTGTACATATAGCTGATTCATTTTGTTATACAGCAGAAACCAACACAACATTGTAAAGCAATTATACTCCAATAAAGATGTTAAAAAAAATAAAAAATTAAATTAAAATATATGCCCCTAAAAAAAAAATGAATGTGAAACACACCACATTAATAGAATCAAGAAAAAACACACGATCAACTCAACTGATGCAGAAAAAGCATTTCACAAAATCCTATACCCTTTCACGATAAAAACACTCAACAAACTAGAAATAGAAGGGAACTTCCTTGACCTGACAAAAGGCATCAGTGAAAACCAATAGCTAACATCATACGTAATGATAAAAGAATAAAGGATAAAAGTTTTCCCCTAAGATCAGGAACAAGACAAGGATGTCTATTCAATATTGTATTGAAGGTTCTAGCCAGGGCAACTAGGCAAGAAAATAAATAAAAGGTATCCTGATTGAAGACTAATAAGTAAAACTATCTCTATATGCTGATAATATGACTTCGTACGTATAAAATCCTTGGGAACACACACACAAACACACACAAAAACACACAAATACACACAACTATTAGAAATAATAAACAAGTTCAGTAAGGTGTAGGATACAAGATCAATATACAAAAATCATTTAAAAATTAAAAATATATATATACAAAAAACAATTGTAGTTCTACACAACTGCAATGAACACACTGAAAAGAAAATTAAGAAAACAATTCCATGTACAATAGTATCAAAAAGAATAAAATACTTATGAATAAACTTAACAAAAATTATACAATTCGTACACTGAAATTACAAAGTACCACTGAAAAGAAATTAAAGAAGATCTGAATAAACAGAAAGACATCCCATGTTTATGGATAAGATTATAATACTCCTCAAATTGATCAAGAGATTCAATTTAATGCTCATCAAAATCTCAGCTGCCTTTTTTGCTGAAATTGACAAGTTTAGCCTAAAATTCATATAGAAATTTAAGAGATTCAGTATAGCCAAAACAATCTTTAAAAAATAAAAACAGGGGCTTCCCTGGTGGCACAGTGGTTGAGAGTCCACTTGGCGATGCAGGGGGCACGGGTTCGTGCCCCAGTCCGGGAGGGTCCCGCGTGCCGCGGGGCGGCTGGGCCTGTGGGCCGTGGCCGCTGAGCCTGCGCGTCCGGAGCGCTCTGCGATGGGAGAGGCCACGGCAGTGACAGGCCCACGTACTGCAAAAAAAAAAAAAATAAAAACAAAGTTACAGGACTTACACTTCCTGATTTCAAAATTTACTACAAAGCAACAGTAGTCAAGACAGTGTGGTGCTGGCATAAGGACAGTCATGCAGATCAATGGGATAGAATGTAGAATCTGGAAACAAACCCTTAAATGTAGCATTAACCGATTTTTGACAAGGGCTACAAGATCATCCAATGGGGAAAGGACAGTCTTTTCAACAAATGGTGCTGGGACAACTGGACATCCACGTGCAAAAGAATGAGACTGGACTCCCACTTCATACCATCTAAAACAATTAACCCAAAATCCACCAAAGACCTAAATTTAAGAACTGAAGCTAGAGAGATTGGTTCAAGATGGCAGAGCAGAAGGACGTGCGCTTACTCCCTCTTGCGAGAGCACCAGAATCACAAATAACTGCTGAACAATCATCGACAGGAAGACACTGACTCACCAAAAAAGATACCCCACATCCAAAGACAGAGGAGAAGAAACAGTGAGACGGTAGGAGGGGCGCAACCACAATAAAATCAAATCCCATAACTGCTGGGTGGGTGACTCACAAACTGTAGAACAATTATACCACAGAAGTCCACCCAATGGAGTGAAGGTTCTGAGCCCCACATCAGGCTTCCCAACCTGGGGGTCTGGCAATGGAAGGAGGAATTCCTAGAAAATCAGACTTTGAAGGCTAGTGGGATTTGACTGCAGAACTTCGACAGGACTGGGGGAAACAGAGACTCCACTCTTGGAGGCACACACAAAGTAGTGTGTGCGTTGGGACCCAGGGGAAGGAGCAGTGACCCCATAGGAGACTGAATCAGACCTACCTGCTAGTGTTGGAGGGTCTCCTGCAGAGGCAGGGGGTGGCTGTGGCTCACCGTGAGGACAAGGACACTGGCAGCAGAAGCTCTGGGAAGTACGCCTGGGCGAGAGCCCTCCCAGAGTCTGCCATTGGCCCCATCAAAGAGCCCAGGTAGGCTCCAGTGTTGGGTCACCTCAGGCCAAACAACCAGCAGGGAGGGAACCCAGCCCCACTCATCAGCAGACAAGCAGATTAAAGTTTTACTGAGCTCTGCCCACCAGAGCAACACCCAGCTCTACCCACCACCAGTCCCTCCCATCAGGAAGCTTGCACAAGCCTCTGAGATAGCCTCATCCACCAGAGGGCAGACAGCAGAAGCAAGAAGAACTACAACCCTGCAGCCTGTGGAACAAAAACCACATTCACAGAAAGACAGACAAGATGAAAAGGCAGAGGGCTATGTACCAGATGAAGGAACAAGATAAAACCCCAGAAAAACAACTAAATGAAGTGGAGATAGGCAACCTTCCAGAAAAAGAATTCAGAATAATGATAGTGAAGATGATCCAGGACCTCGGATAAAGAATGGAGGCAAAGATCGAGAAGATGCAAGAAATGTTTAACAAAGACCTAGAAGAATTAAAGAACAAACACCTAGAAGAATTAAAGAACAAACAAACAGAGATGAACAATACAATAACTGAAATGAAAAATACACTAGAAGGGATCAATAGCAGAATAACTGAGGCAGAAGAACAGATAAGTGACCTGAAGATAGAATGGTGGAATTCACTGCCGTGGAACAGAATAAAGAAAAAATAATGAAAAGAAATGAAGACAGCCTAAGAGACCTCTGGGCCAACATTAAACGCAACAACATTCGCATTATAGGGGTCCCAGAAGGAGAAGAGAGAGAGAAAGGACTCGAGAAAATATTTGAAGAGATTATAGTCAAAAACTTCCCTACAATGGGAAAGGAAACAGCCACCCAAGTCCAGGAAGCGCAGAGAGTCCCAGGCAGGATAAAACCAAGGAGAAACACACCAAAACACATAGTAATCAAATTGACAAAAATTAAAGACGAAGAAAAACTATTGAAAGCAGCAAGGGAAAAATGACAAATAACATACAAGGGAACTCCCATAAGGTTAACAGCTGATTTCCCAGCAGAAACTCTACGAGTCAGAAGGGAGTGGCATGATATATTTAAAGTGATGAAAGGGAAGAACCTACAACCAAGATTACTCTACCCGGCAAGGATCTCATTCAGATTCGACAGAGAAATCAAAAGCTTTACAGACAAGCAAAAGCTAAGAGAATTCAGCACCACCAAATCAGCTCTACAACAAATGCTAAAGGAACTTCTCTAAGTGGGAAACACAAGAGAAGAAAAGGACCTACAAAAACAAACCCATAACAATTAAGAAAATGGTCATAGGGACATACATATCGATAAGTACCTTAAACATGAATAGATTAAATGCTCCAACCAAAAGACACAGGCTCACTGAATGGATACAAAAACAAGACCCATATATATGCTGTCTACAAGAGACCCACTTCAGACCTAGGGACACATACAGAATGAAAGTGAGGGGATGGAAAAAGATATTCCATGCAAATGGAAATCAAAAGAAAGCGGGAGTAGCAATACTCATATCAGATAAAATAGACTTTAAAATAAAGAATGTTACAAGCGAAAAGGAAGGACACTACATAATGATCAAGGGATCGATCCAAGAAGAAGATAAAACAATTATAAATATATATGCACCTGACATAGTAGCACCTCAATACATAAGGCAACTGCTAAAGGCTATAAAAGAGGAAATCGACAGTAACCCAATCATAGTGGGGGACTTTAACACCTCACTTACACCAATGGACAGATCATCCAAACAGAAAGTTAATAAGGAAACACAAGCTTTAAATGACACAACAGACGAGATAGATTTAATTGATATTTATAGGACATTCCATCCAAAAACAGCAGATTACACTTTCTTCTCAAGTGCACATGGAACATTCTCCAGGATAGATCACATCTTGGGTCACAAATCAAGCCTTAGTAAATTTAAGAAAACTGAAATCATATCAAGCATCTTTTCTGACCACAACACTATGAGATTAGAAATCAATTACAGGGAAAAAAACGTAAAAAACACAAACACATGGAGGTTAAACAATATATTACTAAATAACCAAGAAATCACTGAAAAAATCAAAGAGGAAATCAAAAAATACCTAGAGACAAATGACAACGAAAACACAATGATCCAAAACCTATGGGATGCAGCAAAAGCAGTTCTAAGAGGGAAGTTTATAGCTACACAAGCCTACCTCAAGAAACAAGAAAAATCTCAAATAAACAATCTAACCTTACACCTACAAGAACTAGAGAAAGAAGAACAAACAAAACCCAAAGTTAGCAGAAGGAAAGAAATCATAAATATCAGAGCAGAAATAAATGAAATAGAAATAAAGAAAACAAAAGCAAAGATCAATAAAACTAAAAGCTGGTTCTTTGAGAAGGTAAACAAAATTGATAAACCATTAGCCAGACTCATCAAGAAAAACAAGGAGAGGACTCAAATCAATAAAATTAGAAATGAAAAAGGAGAAGTTATGACACTGCAGAAATACAAAGCATCCTAAGAGACTATTACAAGCAACTCTATGCCAATAACATGGACCACCTGGAAGAAATGGACAAATTCTTAGAAAGGTATAACCTCCCAAGACTGAACCAGGAAGAAAGAGAAAATATGAACAGACCAACCACAGTAACGAAATTGAAACTGTGATTAAAAATCTTCCAACAGGGCTTCCCTGGTGGCGCAGTGGTTGAGAGTCCGCCTGCTGATGCAGGGGACACGGGTTTGTGCCCCGGTCTGGGAGGATCCCACATGCTGCGGAGTGGCTAGGCCCGTGAGCCATGGCCGCTGAGCCTGCGAGTCCAGAGCCTGTGCTCTGCAACGGGAGAGGCCACAGCAGTGAGAGGCCCGTGTACCGCAAAAAAAAAAATCTTCCAACAAACAAAAGTCCAGGACCAGATGGCTTCACAGGTGAAGTCTGTCAAGTATTTAGAGAAGAGCTAACACCCATCCTTCTCAAACTCTTCCAAAAAACTGCAGAGAAAGGAACACTCCCAAACTCATTCTATGAAGCCACCATCACCCTGATACCAAAACCAAAGATACTACAAAAAAAGAAAATTACAGACCAGTATCACTCATGAATATAGATGAAAAAATCCTCAACAAAATATTAGCAAACAGAATCCAACAACACATTAAAAGGGTCATACACCATGATCAAGTGGGATTTATCCCAGGGATGCAAGGATTCTTCAATATACACAAATCAATGTGATACCCCATATTCACAAATTGAAGAAGAAAAACCATATGATCATCTCAATAGATGCAGAAAAAGCTTTTGACAAAATTCAACACCCACTTATGATAAAAACTCTCCAGAAAGTGGGCATAGAGGGAGCCTACCTCAACATAATAAAGGCCATATACGACAAACCCACAGCAAACATCATTCTCAATGGTGAAAAACTGAAAGCATTTCCTCTAAGATCAGGAACAAGACAAGGATGTCCACTCTCACCACTATTATTCAACATAGTTTTGGAAGTCCTAGCCATATTTATCAGAGAAGAAAAAGAAATAAAAGGAATTCAAATTGGAAAAGAAAAAGTAAAACTGTCACTGTTCACAGATGACATGATACTATACAAAGAGAATCCTAAAGATGCCACCAGAAAACTAGTAGAGCTAATCAATGAATTTGGTAAAGTTGCAGGATCGAAAATCAATGCACAGAAATCTCTTGCATTCCTATACACTAATGATGAAAAATCTGAAAGAGAAATTAAGGAAACACTCCCATTTATCACTGCAACAAAGAGAATAAAATACCTAGGAATAAACCTAACTAGGGAGACAAAAGACCTGTATGCAGAAAACTATAAGACACTGATGAAAAAAATTAAAGATGATACAAACAGATGGAGAGATATATACCATGTTCTTGGATTGGAAGAATCAATATTGTGAAAATGACTATACTACCGAAAGCAATCTACAGATTCAATGCAATCCCTATCAAATTACCAATGGCATCTTTTACAGAACTAGAACAAAAAATCTTAAAATTTGTATGGAGACACAAAAGACCCCGAATAGCCAAAGTGGTCTTGAGGGAAAAAAACGGAGCTGGAGGAATCAGACGCCCTGACTTCAGACTATACTACAAAGCTACAGTAATCAAGACAATATGGTACTGGCACAAAAACAGAAACACAGATCAATGGAACAGGATAGAAAGCCCAGAGATAAACCCACGCACCTATGGTCAACTAATCTATGACAAAGACGTCAAGTATATACAATGGAAAAAAGACAGTCTCTTCAATAAGTGGTGCTCGGAAAACTGGACAGCTACATGTAAAAGAATGAAATTAGAACACTCCCTAACACCATATACAAAAATAAACTCAAAATGGATTAGAGACCTAAATGTAAGACTGGACACTATAAAACTCTTAGAGGAAAACATAGGAAGAACACTCTTTGACATAAATCACAGCAAGATCTTTTTTGATCCACCTCCTAGAGTAATGGAAATAAAAACAAAAATAAACAAATGGGACCTAATGAAACTTAAAAGTTTTTGCACAGCAAAGGAAACTACAAACAAGATGAAAAGACAACCCTCAGAATGGAAGAAAATATTTGCAAATGAATCAACAGAAAAAGGATTAATCTCCAAAATATAAAACCAAACAACCCAATCCAAAAATGGGCAGAAGATCTAAATAGACATTTCTCCAAAGAAGACATACAGATGTCCAAGAGGCACATGAAAAGCTGCTCAACATCACTAATTATCAGAGAAATGCAAATCAAAACTACAATGAGGTATCACCTCACACCAGTTAGAATGGGCATCGTCAGAAAATCTACAAACAACAAATGCTGGAGAGGGTGTGGAGGAAAGGGAACCCTCTTGCACTGTTGGTGGGAATGTAAATGGATACAGCCACTATGGAGAACAGTATGGAGGTTCCTTAAAAAACTAAAAATAGGGGCTTCCCTGGTGGCGCAGTGGTTGAGAGTCCGCCTGCCGATGCAGGGGACATGGGTTCGTGCCCTGGTCCGGGAAGATCCCACATGCCGCGGAGCGGCTGGGCCCGTGAGCCATGGCCACTGAGCCTGCGCGTCCGGAGCCTGTGCTCCATAGCGGGAGAGGCCACAACGGTGGGGGGCCCGCGTGCTGCAAAAAAAAAAAAAAAAACTAAAAATAGAATTACCATATGACCCAGCAATCCCACTACTGGGCATATACCCAGAGAAAACCATAATTCAAAAAGGCACCCCAATATTCACTGCAGCACTGTTTACAGTAGCAGGTCATGGAAGCAACCTAAATGCCCATCGACAGACAAATGGATGAAGAAGATGTGGTACATATACACAACGGAATATCAGCCATAAAAAGGAACGAAACTGGGTCATTTGTAGTGACGTGGATGGATCTAGAGTCTGTCATACGGAGTGAAGTAAGTCAGAAAGAGAAAAACAAATATCATATGTTAACGTATATATGTGGAGCCTAGAAAAATGGTACAGACGAACCGGTTTGCAGGGCAGAAATAGAGACACAGATGTAGAGAACAGACGTATGGACACCAAGGGGGAAAAGTCGCCAGGGGGGCGGGGGTGGTGTGATGAACTGGGAGATTGGGATTGACATGTATACACTGATGTGTATAAAATGTATGACTAATAAGAACCTGCTGTATAAAAAAATTAAAAACTTAAAAAAAAAAGAACCTTCTGTATAGGGCTTCCCTGGTTGCACAATGGTTAAGAATCCACCTGCCAATGCAGGGGACATGGGTTTGAACCCTGGTCCAGGAGGATCCCACATGCCGCAGAGCAACTAATCCCGTGTGCCACAACTACTGACCCTGCGCTCTAGAGCCCACGAGCCACAACTACTGAAGCCCACGTGCCTAGAGCCCATGTTCCGCAACAAGAGAAGCCTGCACACCACAAGGAAGACATAAATAAATAAATATACTTCTTTTCTAAAAAATAAAACCTGCTGTATAAAAAAATTAATAAAATAAAATTTAAAAAGAACTGAAACTATAAAATTCTTAGGAGAAAACAGAGGTGTAAATCTTTGTGATTTGAGATTATGTGATAGTATCTTAGATATGACATCACAAATACAAGCAACCAAAGAAGGAATGTTAATTGGACTTCATCAAAATTAAAATTTTTGTGCTTCAAAGGACACTATCAAGAAGGTGAAAAGACAACCCACAGAATGGAATCAATTATTTGTCAATCATATATCTGATAAGAATCTAATATGTAGAACATATCAAGAACTCTTTCAACTCAATAATAGAAAGCCAAATAACCCAATTTAACAATGGGCAAAGGATCTGAACAGACACTCCTCCCAAGAAGATATACAAATGGCCAGCAAGTGTATGAAAAAATGCTCAGCATCATAAGTCATTAGGAAAATGTAAATCAGAACACAATAAGCTATCACTTTGCAGCCACTAGGATGGCTATAACCAAAGTAACAAACAATAACAAGTATTGGCGAGGATGTAATGCTATTGGAACCCTCATACATTGCTGGTAGGAATGTAAAATGGTTCAGCTGCTTTGGAAATAGGTTGTCAGTATCTCAAAAAGTTAAACATAGAGTTAGCATATGACCCAGCAGTTTTACTCCCAGCTACATAGTCAAGGGAACTGAAAACCTACGTCCGCACAAAAACTTGTACATAAATGTTCATGGCAGCATACCCACAACAGCCAAAAAGTGGAAACAACCCAAAGGTCCATCAACTGGTAAATGGATCAGTCTATTCATTCAGTGGACTATATGTAATTCACCCATAAAAAGGAATGAAACACTGATTCGTGCTACAACAAAAATGAATCTTGAAAATATTAGGCTAAGGCAGACCCAAAAGACCATATACTATATGATTCAATTGATATAAAACATGCAGAATTAGTAAATCTATAGAAACGGAAAGTAGGTTAGTGGTTACCAGGGGCTAAAGGAAGGGGGAAATGCGACTGCTAACGGGTATGAGGTTTCTTTGGGGGTGACAAAAGTCAGGTAGTGGTGACGGTCACACAACTTTGTGAATATACTAAAAGCCAGGAAATTGTATACTTTAAAAGGATTCATTTATGGTATGTGAATTACATCAGAATTAGAAAGAAAAAGGAGGAGGAGGGGAAGAGGGAGCAGTGCTTGGTGGGCAAAGAGAGAAGCTGCTCCCCTGGACGCCTCTGGCATGGGGGGTGCCTTCTCAATAATTTTTAAGGTAATATGTTTACTTGATGGTTATTGAGAATGCGATTAAAAGACCTTAGAGGAAGCAAGGCCAAAGCCGGACACAAAACCAGATGCATCCCAGAGACAGTCCCGGGGGATGTCCTGTTTATCTTGGGCGCTGTGGGTCTCACCCAGGCTCACGCCCCCACTGTTAGAGCGAACCTGGCCGCGCTCCCCATGCCCACCAGCAGAAGGCCCTGGCGCTCAGTGGTCACCACGTTATTACATGCAATTATGAATTTATAACTCATGGATTCTGCCAGTCTGTGGCTTATTGGCATTTCAAAAATCAGGGCAAATTTTCTGCTCATTCCTTTCTGGCCGCTCTCAGCATCAGAGCAAGAAACAAAACTCTCCCTTGCCTCAAATGAATCAGGAAGCCTAAGTTCCAGCTCTACAGGGAAGTTTCACAGCCATCAATTGTCTGAGGATCCTAACTTGGCTATCCTTCTCAGCAAAAAAAAAAAAAAAAAAATTCCCTACTGGGCTTCACATTTAAACGCAAGTGCGTAATGAATAATATTCGAAAACAGGTGGATGTGCGTGACACTATACAAGTACAGAAAATCAGGCTAGGCAACACCTCTAAAGCACTCGATCTGAAGAATCTCAAGTTTACAGGGTTGAAGAAATGAATCCGAACTTTTTCATGTGTAGGAAATCCACATTGGCCAGTGCTCTGCTTCCCTCTCTTCGGGCAGCCCTGACTACCTGGTACGGTATCAGTCTGGACCTGTCTTATCTGCCACCATCCGTTGGCAGGTCCCTGTGGGCAGGGACCATGTCAGGGCTGATGCCATGTGAGGCTGAGAGCTTCATCCAGAGTGCCAGATACATCCTTCTTCAACTAGGTACATTCAACTGAACTGAAACCTAGAATCACAACATAGGTAAATTCCCAGAAGAACGTGGCTTGGTACATGTTCATACAGTCAAAACATGTTTATTAATCTCCTTCTAGAAGCTTGGGGGTCAATGAACAAAATTGGCACAATCATGGACCTCACGGACCTTATATTCTAGTAATGGAAGACATACAGTAAATGAAGTAAGTAAATTATACACATGCGTAAGGGCTATGGAGGTAAATGGAGCGGAGGAGGAAAACAGGTGACATTGAGCAGAGATCTGAAGGGAACCAGAAGGGGAACAATGCCACGAGGAGGACAAAGAGGCAGCAGGAGGCTAGATGGAGGCAAACCACATGGGTCCCCGTGAGTCTTAGGCTGTGAGTGATGTGTGAAGCAGCTGGAGGGTTTTGTACAGAGAAGAGGGTTACACAAAGGGTTATGACCTGGACTTTGCATTTAAAGGAGCCCTCTGGCTGTATGTCAAGAATAGATCTGCATTTGTGGAGGGAGGGAGACGCAAGAGGGAAGAGATATGGGGATATATGTATATGTATAGCTGATCCACTTTGTTATAAAGCAGAAACTAACACACCATTGTAAAGCAATTATACTCCAATAAAGATGTTAAAATACAAAGATCTACAGAGGCAAGAGAGGAAGCAGGGAGTCCAGTTACAAGTCTACTGCAATCATCCACGCAAGAGAAGCTGTGGCTTGGACCAGGGTGCTTTTGGAGAAAGTGTTGAAAAATGATCAGATTCCAGACACATTCTGAAGGAACAGCCAATGTATTTCCTTACAGACGTGACCTGGCAGGCAAGAAAAAGGCGGGATCGAATGGCTATTAACTGAGATGGGAGAGACCGTAGGTAGGTCAGGTGTGGAGGAGAAGATCAAGAATTCCTTCTGGACATATTATAGTTGAGATGCTTATTCAGTAGCCCAATAGCCCTACTGAATAGGCAGTTGGATGTATGAGGGATGAAGACAGAAGTTTGGGGATTGTCAGCAAACAATGTACATAAAGGCATGATATCAGATCAGCCCACCAGAAAAGTAAGTGTAAAAAAGGAAGAGCAGTCAGGGCCGAGCCTTGGGGTATGCCGACATTCAGAGCTCAGGGAGATGAGGAAGAACTGGCACAGGCGACTGAGGGAGAGTGACCAGTGAGAGAGGAGAAACAACAGGGGACTCGAGTGCCCAGGAAACCAAGTGAAGAAAGTGTGTCAAGGAGGAGGAGGTGATGTTGTGTGTCAAAGGTGACAGGGATAATCACGTAAGATGAGGACCAAGAACTGCCCTTTGGATTAAGCCAGCTGGGAACCACCCATGACCCTAATAGTAGCCATACAGGTGGAACTGGGTGGTTGGGAGGAAGCCTGTCTAAGTGAGTTCAGATAAACTCAGAGAGGAGTCAGTGACAGCAGATAGAGATGCCTGTTTCAAGGAACTCTGCTGTAAAGCAGAAGGGTGGGAACCGGAGGAGGGATGGGGTCAGGAGAAAACCGTCCTTAACACAGGAGAATCAGTAGCACGTCTGGATACTCGTGATCGCGACCCAGCCTCAGGGCCAAGAGGGATGAAGCGGGAGAGAAGGGAGAGAATGGCTGGTTCCCATAGGTTTGCCTGCGGAGACAGGGTCTCCTCTCGTGGCCAAGCCTCTTCTAGGCGCACGGACCGTTCACGCCTCGTGACAAGAAGAGAGAGCGTGTGAACGAATGAGTAGAGGAGGGCGTGTGGCAGTTCCCTTCTGCTGGTGTCTCTTTTCTCTGTGAAAGCTGGGTCATCAGCAGCGAGTGAGGACGGGGAAAGGATATGGAATGAAACCGTCGTCTGGAAGGGAAGGCAAGCAGGAGAAGCAGCAGCAGTGCCGGGAGTGCTGAGCCCCCCGAGGCCCGTGGACAGGAACTCATGGGCCAGTACTCGTGGCGGTGCCGCGTTTCTCCAGCCACATTCAGCTGCACGGCAAGGCCACTGAGCTGGGTTTACCTGGGGTCAGAGTTTTGAAGAGCACATGTGATACGGCAAGGTGAGGGCATGTGCAAGGGACGCGATGACATGGCACAGAGGGCTCAGAAGGAGCACCAAGGATGGCGGGGATGATCGTGTACATGAGGTAACTGGACCAGACTGAAGAAGAGACAAGGGACTCAAGCTCAGGAAGAATTTTAAGAAGGGAAAAAAATGATTCAAATCCAATTAGCATTTAAGAGGGACTTACTTTGAACCAGGAAATGTGCTTAAGATTGATGAAAAACTCATTTAACCCTTCCCAGGCCCAATCACTTACTGCTCTTCCCGTTTCATAGGTGAGGAAACGGGTGCTCAGAGCAGGCAAGCAATTTGCCCAGGAGCACAGTGCTAAACCCCGAGCTGGGTCCAGAGTCAGGCTCTTCCCAGGTATCAAGTTTGCATGGCTGGCAACAGCCAAGGCTTTCCTGCTACTTTTTGCAAAATTCACAAGTTCCTTGAAGGCAGTGGCGAGTCTCTGGCACCCCCATTGCTGCCTGCACGGCTAAGGTTCTGGTCTCCTGCCTGACCTGCTCTCCAAGCACGGGGGTGGGGGGATCCGCTGTAACTGCGTTCCTCGTTGTGGTTATTGCTTTATTTTATCCATAAATTCCCTTCCTAATAACAATAAGGCATGCCAGGGCTTTGGCCTCATGCCTTATTACGCCACCTGAGGAGTGAGATAATCACCCAGCAATGTACTGCCTGTTGTGCATTTTATTACTTGAATACAAAGAGATTCGATTCAAGAAACACTTAGCTGAAGACAGCACACACACACACAAATAGTAATCATATGAAAAGTCATGCCTCCTAATGCTACTGAGCACACTGCAGGGAATAACCCTCTTCCAGCGGGAGAACGGGCTGGACGACCCGTTGCGTCTTCTCCAGTTCTAATTTCTACCAACGGCAGGATCATAAAAGCTAGTGAGACTTCAATTACAATACAAATACTCGGAAAAGCCAAATCTGGATCCCTCTGAAAACGGAGCCTATGTGGATGTTACACCTAAACGTTCTTGGTGTGAGCATTTTCCAACCAACTCTGCTCTCAACCGCTCGCTCTTCAGCGAATGCTGCAGGCCACACACTGGCGAGAGTGGAGGAACAGAAAGAGAAGTATGGCCCACCCAGCCCCCAGGAGTTCAAGACCTAACTTGGGATGTAAAGAAAATGGCACGTTTTAAAAGAACAGGAACAAGGTATCCCCACAGGACGTCTAACTACCCTGACGTAGCTTACAGAAACTCAGTGACAAACTGTCTTCCTAGAGTTGATGTGAGTTGAAGTGTACCACCCCATCGCAGGGGTTACGCTAAAGACTTTGCCCAAGAGATGTCCTCATCAGTTCATCTCAAGAGGACAGGAGCTATTATTCCATTTTTAGATTCCTCAAGCAGACATAACATGGTTTTCTATTGTTACTAAAACCATTATTTTCTACATGCATTTATTTTCTATTTAAAAAAATTAGTTTTGGGAACTTCCCTGGTGGCACAGTGGTTAAGAATCCACCTGCCAATGCAAGGGACACGGGTTCGAGCCCTGGTCTGGGAAGATCCCACATGCCACGGAGCAACTAAGCCCGTGCACCACAACTACTGAGCCTGCGCTCTAGAGCCCGTGAGCCACAACTACTGAGCCCGACTGCCACAACTACTGAAGCCCGTGCGCCTACAGCCCATGCTCTGCAAGAAGAGAAGCCACCGCAATGAGAAGCCCGCGCACCGCAACGAAGAGTAGCCCCCGCTCTCCGCAACTAGAGAAAGCCCGCACACAGCAACGAAGATCAAACAAAGCCAAAAAATAAATAATTAAAAAATAAAAAAATTTTTAAAAGGCTATTGAAGCAGACATGCAGCTTTGAAACAGTGGTTCTTAAAATGTGGTCCCTGAACCAGCAATATCAACATTACCTGGGACCTTTCTGGAAATGCAAATTCTCAGGCTCCAACCCAGACCAACCAACCTGAAACTCTGGGGTGGTGGCCCAGCCGTCTGTGTTTTAACAAGCTGGGACCACTGCTTTAGAAGGAGCTGAAGTTGGTTTCTAAGTACAAGTCTATAGTTTTTAAGGAGGCTCATGTGTAAAGTTCCCGGCTTGATATCAAAATGAAGCTAAAAGACCAGCACACGTGGCATTTAGGTGATTCTAGTAGCGTCACCTCGCAATAACCTATTTTGCTGGCCACTGGTTCATCATCAACCTTGTGAGTTAGACACCATTATCCACATTTTTAGAGGTGGAGAAATGAAACACCACGGGGAAAAGCCAAATTTACTCAGAGGCCAAGACCCAAAGTCACCTGAATTTAATCCTAGGCTTTCCGCCCAACTCTGCTAGGGGTCTGCACCCACCCGCGTACACGTGAGCGGTCTGTGTGCGTGCTCACAGCAACACGCGGGTAAGAACAATGAGGCCTGCACATATTAACGGAGTAGGAAGAAAATCTGTCAATTCTCAAGAACGGATACCTCGCACTTGCAGAACAGTCTAACAACTCTGCAACCTACTCAAAATAACATGTAGAAAATTAAAAGCGAGTCATCTACATACGTATCTAATCAAATAGTAGGATTCCGGGGTTCACGACACCAGCGTGTGAAGCCCGGTCCGCCTCCCCCCGTCTCGGTCTCACACTCCCTTAAGATCTTAGAATGGCTGGCAACCCCTCGTTTACTGACCTAAACATAGGAATTATAAGAATGCAAGTTGATTTACAAATACACTCCAAATGATAGGGTATCATGAAAAACAATTTAGCCAGTCATCTGAATTCAATTTAGCGGAAAAATCCCTGGTTATAAACCAACCTCTTCCCCAGCCGGTGGCCCCTGGCGTCTGAGCCTCGGCCTTCCTGCACCCAGGGTCTCCCCCGACGTCAGGGTCTCCTCAAACCCCCAGGCAGGCTCTCACCTTCCTCCCGAACTGCATTTTCACGAATACCCTCTCTTGCAGCATAAATTTCAAGTCTACCCACGTGCACTACAAGACTCACCCACGCCAGCTCAGAAACCAAACTCAGAACAAAACACGAGCCTCTCAAAGTTTCATGTGGTGATTATTTATCACTATCATAAATAATGATATAGAATATGTCAAAACAGAAAGACATGTTTAGCACAATGTTAAGAGAAAAGGTACAGTGAGGTATGCGCTATAAACATGATATAAACACATATTTTCCCAGGAGGCCAGGGTCTACAGGGCCTCATCTTGCAGACAAAAACAGCTATGCTGGGCTGGTGCGGACGCTGAGCTTTACTTTAAATGTTCTCTAATAAACGTATCACAGCATGTTAGATATAACATGCCTGCCGGGGCCCACCCAGCAGCATGTGACCCGGCTCCTGCCTTCGCCACTCTCCCCACCTGCTTCCCACAGCCCTATGGGCCCCTCTGCCCAGATCCTCTCCTCCCCCAGCTCCTCCCCCAGCTGACTCCTCTCAGCGCCTGATCCACATGGGCCATGGCCTCCTTAGAGACGGCGCCCTGCTTGCCTTGCCTACGTCCTCCTGGTAGAGTCTCTCATCACAGCCTGTCCTTCCCCTGCCCTGCACTCACCTCAGTGAGTAATTACACCTTCATCTGGGAAACTATACACTAGATTATAGGCTCCATGAAATAAAAGTGTTTTTGCACTACTGTACCCCCTGCCCCAGAGTACCCAGTATCACTGGAGCCCCAAAAGCATTTATCAAATTAACGAAGGATTTTCACAGCCCCATCTTTCAAACAGCACTCTCCTCCAAAAACGCGCGCGCGCGCCCGCACACACACACACACCCCCTGCCACTCCTTGGTCTCGTTGAGGATCGTCACACTCTTGCCCACCATCCAGGGTAGAAGCCTCGGCATCATCTGTAATTTCTCACTCTCATACCCTGTGCCGAGAACTAGTGACCAGGGTCAGAGGTGTTCTTAATTAACACCCATGACCCTTATGATTGTTTGATGTCTGTGTTCCCTGTCAGACCATCAGTGCCGCGAGAGCAAGGAGCACATCTGATGACGGTGGTCCAAAAAATAATGCTTACTGAGTTTAACTGAATTGAGTGCTGTGGTTTGGGGATCATTTATGTCAGCATGAATTCCTTGATGCTCCAGAACACAGATCCTGAAGAAAAGGCTTATTCTGTTTTGTCTGTAACGCACCTTCTCTATCATGGACACAGAAGTCTAGTTTCAGAAAGTGCCTCAGAAATTCACTCTTACCTAATGAATATTTTCAGACTCACCACCACACCTAATGTGATGACAGATACAGCAACAGGCAACAGAAAAACAAGCTGCGTCAGAGAAGCTGACCACACGTCAGCTGTCAAGCAGCTGTTCCCAGCTCAGACACGGTTTCACCGGCAGCCTTTTAAAATGTAATCCATGGAAACGACCGCATCCTCCCAGCTCCTGTGAGCAGACCAGGAGTGTTGAATGTGTCCTATTTATAGTGCAGCCGGGCCCCAGCAAGTCCTCGGATGCTGGCAAAGGGAAGATGAGACGGTTTCCCAGCTCGAGCTCCGTAACGGAAAGTCGTGGGGCTGCCGCCACCTACAGCCAGACACGTGGACCTGCACTGTCCAGAGAGCCCTGCGGGCCTGGCGGAAGCATCTTCCGAGTTCACCGTAGCCAGCTAACACCTGTGCTCACGGGCAGCACCAAACGAAGGACCATCGGCTTTGAAATTTATAAGCCGATGCTCGCTGATACGATATGTAAGTTCCTCGAAGACGCCTGTGGCACAAGAATCAGCACCGAGCACACGCCTGCCGCGTGAGCACCTGAAACAAACCGGACGGGAGTGACCGTGGTATCACCACCACTTTCTGAGCACCTTTGTCTCGAGGCCTGAGCCCAGCCAGCACCACACAGTGAACTCGCCGGGTTCCTCTGACCCGTCTGCTGACACAGGCGTTGGGGAAAGAGAAGCGCTTGCCTGGCCTTGGCTCTACTCCACGTGGTGCTGGTGATGGTGGCACTACCTGTTTTGGAGCTGTTTGGTTTCATTGCCTTCAAGATAAACTATTTCTGAATTTGTGAATTCTGAAAAGTAAGAGAGCAGTGGGGTTAGATGGATTTTCTTATTTAGCTTATCAAGCCATAGGAACAGAGCCCTTGGGTCTGCAAAATAATCCGATCTTGTGAGTTACTGGAAAATTGTGTCCAAAACCCTGGGCGGGTCCTTCATGTGAATTTCACACTAAATCTTAGGTTTCTCAGGTAGAAGTATTTTATGTCAACACAATGAGCACCACTTCTCTTCCCATAACTCAAACACACACACACCACACACACGCAAACCACACACACACCACACATACACACCACACAGACACCACACACACACACCACACACACACCGCACACACCGCACACACCACACACACACCACACACACACACACACCGCACACACCGCACACACACACACCGCATACACACACACCACACACACACACACACACCACACACACTCCGCACACACCACACACACACCACACACACACCACAAACACACGCATACACACATACATACATACACGCATACATACACACACACATCACACACACACACCACACCACAGCCACACACACACCACAATCTCACACACACACCACTGTGGTTCCCTCCATTTTCCTCACATCAGCCAGAACAATCATTTTAAAATACTGATCTCCTCGCGTTACTTCCTTGCTTTAAAAACTCCAATTGCTTCCTATTGCCCTTAGAAAACTAGGACCAGAGTCCTTAACCGTGTCACAGGCCTGCTTCTTTCTCCACGACTCTGGGCGCCGGCACTCCTTCTAAGCGGTCAGCAAGTGCTGTCAATGTTACTTGCACAACACGTCTTACCTCGACCCCCCGCCCTCTCCATCCCTCACGTCACTGCCCACACTCGTCCTCACCCATCTGGATTCCAGAAAGAGCCCCTTAGATGCACCCAGGTCTCCAACTCCTTTCTGCTCCATCCTCCTCTGTTGCCAGGATTTATCTTTCTAAAGCACAGATACAGTTACATTACTCCCTGGCTTAAAAAACGTGCAAGGCAAAACTACACACGTGTTAAAATTTCACAGGACTATGCACCAAGAAATAAAATGAGTGCCTGTCAAAACTGGTGAAATCTTAATAAAGTCTCTCTTTGTTACTAGCACTGTAGCAAAGACAGTGTCCTGGTTTGCTAAGTGTGCTACGGTTATTCTGTAAGATGCTACCACTGGGGGAAGCTGGGGGCACACGGGAACTCCCTGTACTGATTCTGCAACTTTTTTGTGAATCTACATTGCTTTTAATTAAAAAAAAAAAAACCAACCAAAAACATGTACTTGCACTACTTCTCCAGGGTATACAGACTGAAATCCAACTTCTAACTGTGGGATGGAAGATCATTCTCATCATTAATAACCTGGCCCCAGGAGCCTCTTCCAGACACCACAGCTCCACGCCTGCTGCATTTTTACACAGAATCTGAATGAATGTACCATGTAGTCCCTCACCTCTGAGTATGGGTTCATGCTTGTTCCTCCTCTGTCACCACACTCCAATTCATCTTTCAAGACTAAGGGTACAGCCCCTCCTTCATGAGGCCTTCCTATCCTCCTTAAAACTAATCATGCCTTATATCTGGAAAAGGCGAAAACTCTAATTCAAAGAGATACATGCACCCCGATGTTAACTGCAGCACTATTTACAACAGCCTAAATGCCCATCGACAGATGAATGGATAAAGAAGATGTGGTACATACATTTATACAGTGGAATACTACTCAGCCATAAAAAAGAATGAAATTATGCCATTTGCAGCAACATGGATGGACCTAGAGATTATCATACTAAGTGAAGTAAGTCAGACAGAGGAGGACAAATAGCATATGATATCACTTTTATGTGGAATCTTTAAAAAATGACACAAATATACTTATTTACAAAACAGAAATAGACTCAAAACAGACATAAAAAACAAACTTATGGTTACCAAAGGGGAAATGGGGGAGGGATAAATTAGGAGTTTGGGATTAGCAAATACAAACTACTATATATAAAATAAACAAGAAGTTCCTACTGTATAGCACAGGGAACTATATTCAATATCTTGTAATAACCTGTAACAGAAAAGAATCTGGGGACTTCCCTGGTGGCACAGTGGTTAAGAATCCACCTGCTGGGCCTTCCCTGGTGGCGCAGTGGTTGAGAGTCCGCCTGCTGATGCAGGGGACACGGGTTCGTGCCCTGGTCCGGGAGGATCCCACATGCCATGGAGCGGCTGGACCCGTGAGCCACTGAGTCTCTGTGTCCAGAGCCTGTGATCCGCGACGGGAGAGGCCACAGCAGTGAGAGGCCCGTGTACCACAAAAAAAAAAAAAAAAAGAATCCACCTGCCAACACAGGAGACGTGGGCTCGAGCCCTGGTCTGGGAAGATCCCACATGCTGAGGAGCAACCAAGCCTGTGCGCCACAACTACTGAGCCCACGTGCCACAACTACAGAAGTCTGCACACCTAGAGCTCGTGCTCCGCAACAAGAGAAGCCACTGCAATGAGAAGTCTGCGCACT
Source organism: Phocoena sinus (assembly GCF_008692025.1). NCBI lineage: Eukaryota > Metazoa > Chordata > Mammalia > Artiodactyla > Phocoenidae > Phocoena > Phocoena sinus. The sequence continues at coordinate 5,581,425 of NC_045772.1, read as the reverse complement.
GCAACGAAGAGTAGCCCCCGCTCGCCGCAACTAGAGAAAGCCCGCACGCAGCAACGAAGACCCAACGTGGCCAAAAATAAATAAATAAATAAATTTATTTTTAAAAAAAGAATCTGAAAAAGAATATATATGTGTAACTGAGTCACTCTGCTGTACACCTGAAACTAACACAACACTGTAAATCAACTACACTTCAACTAAAAATAATAAAATTCAATAAATAAAAATTTAAAAAAACTAATCATGCCTTTACAGACAACTTGGTCTTATAGTTTTGCTTTGCCAAATTGTTTTATTTAATAAAGAAAAGGACAGGGAATTCCCTGGTGGTCCAGTGGTTGAGACTCCGCGCTCCCAGTGCAGGGGGGCCAGGTTCGATCCCTGATCAGGGAACTGGATTCCGCATGCCACAACTAAAGGAGCCCGCATGCTGCAACTAAAGATCCTGCATGCCGCAACTAAGACCCAGCACAGCCAAATAAATAAATAAATTTTTTTTAAAAAAAAAAAAAAGAAAAGGACAAAAAGGTCAAAGGCATCCATATTTCCATTACCTTGCTAGGGGCCGGGGCACGTCAAGAATAAAGTATTAATACCTCCCAGTCCATCCCTCTAGTCCCACATCTATCTTCACTTTGATTCTCTGCTTCCAGACTTTTCTCTTGGCTGTTTATCTGTGTGCCCTGCTAGTTAGTCAGTGAGCTCTTCCAGGGGAGAGAATCAGCTGCACTCATCTTCCTGTACTCAGCACCTGCCATGGGGCCTGGCACGCAGGAAGGACTCTGTTAATCTTTGTTCTCAATGGACCCCAGTTATCAACACCTAACAGTGCAAGGGTAAGGAGCGTGGGCTAATTTTACCCTTGATCTCGAAAGCCAAGCAATGTTCTGAGTAGGAGCGAGGCCCTGTGATGAGCCCTTTAGGTCACCCCTGGCTTTGCACCATCTTCAGTTTAGGTTTTCTACATAAAGAGAATTTTAAAATACGATTATATCAAAACTTGTATGGTAAGGTAGAAAATAGCACGGATAATAAAACCAATGCCCCCCAAACAAGCACCGAGTCACAGACCATCAGATGCACTTATTAACCACAGGCAAAAACATGATTAGAAGGCTATTCCACTGGTATATTTGTTTTACTTGCCAGATAAGTATTGATGTCCAGTTTCTAACAGATGCTATTTATATCAGAATCATAACAAAAGTGCCATCCATCTGCCTTGGCATCCAGAGAAAACATAATTCAACATGACAGTAAGAAATGTGCACAGCCAAACAGAAATGGCATCAGAAGCAAAAACTGTTGGAACTGGTATCATGAGGGGAAAATTACCACTTGACAAAACTGGAAAAAGTTGCAAGCAACACAAAAAATGTTGGCAGTTAAATCCAAATACTTGAGAAAAATCTTCTCCTTGTCTATTCTGATATCAAATGGATGTTTGTCAGATTCTGGGGCACATACACTTTAAAGCTCCCTTTTTAGACCTTCCGTACACTCACTCCCTCATTTACTGAGCATCTCTACTTTTGGACAGTGGAAAAAATAAAGGGTTTGGAGTCAAGAAGACACAGAGTCAAACTGGTCCCACTATCTACCAGGCAAACCTGCAAGTTAATTAACCTCCTCCTGACCCAGTTTCCTCAACTGCAAAATGGAGATAATATCTCTCTTTAAAGCACGTTATTCATAACCTGGAATCTAGGGACAAGGTACACATGTGTGCATTTTTAGATCTTCAAACTCTCAGAGGTTAAATGCCAAAGTGTGTGTGAGGTGATTTTTCTAGAGAGAGGATACATGGCTTCCACCAGGTTCTCAAGGGGCAAGTGACCCACGATGGTTCAGTGCCACACTCCGAAGGCTGTGACAGGACTCAGATAATGTATCTAAAGAGCCTGACACACAGCAGGCTGTGCTCACTCCCGGATGGTTGTCCTTAACTTTAGGTCCTGGGAAGGCACAGAAACATGAATCAGCCAGAGCCCAGGGTCAAAGGCAGGGAGACTGTTACGGTATAAGGTGTTGAGGGTCGTCTCCGGGTTTCATAGGACGAGGAAGAAAGGCAAACCAAAGTCTGTCCAGAAACACTCGAGCGGGAGAAAACAACAGGGTGGAGGCACCGGGCATATCAGGACAGTGACCTGACCATCATCGCAGTGTCCTCAATGCCTAGACAGGGCCTGGCATACAGCAAGTGCTCCATAAGTAACTGTTAAGTAAACAAATGACTGGGACCAACCCAGGGTCCAGGATAAGACCATTTACAAATTCCCAGGAGAAAAAACACAATTCAGAAGGTGTTCCCGAAAACTACTACTAGTCAAAAAATTTTCATTTCAAAACTCCTACGCAAATACAATCGTCCACATTCTCTCCCTTAACAGTGAGGACACACTGAGCCTACAGCCTGGTCACCCTGTAGTCAACCCGGCCACCCAGGGCTTGGTTATGAACCCCAGGAGAAATGTCCTTTAGATGGAGGCATTAGAAATGCTTTCTTTTTTTTTCCAAAGGAACTAAAATGCCTTATTTGCCTGGACAAAATGAATTCAATTGCTTTCTTTTTTTTTTTTCTTTTTAATTTTCTTCTCCTGGGTTCAAGAAGCTCACAGCCAATAAAATAAAAATGAAGCAGACTCACAAATATAGAGAACAAACCAGCGGTTACCAGTGGGGAGAGGGAAGGGGGGAGGGGCAATATAGAGGCGAGGGGACAAAAAGGGTTATTATGGGATTATATGAACTCATGTGTGTGAAACTTTTGAAAACTATAAAGCACTACAGAATTTAAAGAATCTTTCATTCAATGAAAAAAAAAAAAGAAGCTCACAGCTAAATTTGCAGCCCAACTGTGTTAACCATCACAGATGATCTGAGTACCCTCTTTCCTCCTGAAGTTACTTTCCTGTTTTACCATATTGTCTATATTTTTAGAAGTCACCTCGAAGCCCAGTGAGACTTCTGGAGTACACACATATCTGAGAGTGTAAGAGCACTGGTCAAGAACACAGGCTCTGGGAATTTCCTGGAGGTTAGTGGTTAGGACTCTGCACTTTCACTGCCGAGGGCCGGGGTTTAATCCCTGGTCAGGGAACTAAGATCCCGCAGGCCGCACGGAGGCCCCAAAAAACAAAAACAAAAATAAGAACACAGACTCCGTCACCAGGCAGTCCTGACACAGAAGCCTCACGTCACCATCTATCAGCTTTGTTGTCCCTTAGCTTCTCTGCATCCCTGCTGCCTCATCTATGAAATGGAAATAATAACTGTATTTTTCATATGCAGGAAGTGAGCACTAAAGTAAAAAGGTAATGTGAGGTCCCAAACTGTGCCTGGAACATGGTAAGTGCTCAATAAGTATTAGCCAGGCGGAGCAGTAGTAGCAGAGACAGTAAAACTGCAGAAAAACAGATGAAAAGATAACAGTGGTGCCTGAAACAAATTAAACAAAAGAGCAGTGCAAGACTGAAACCCGAGAAAAAAGTGGAAAACGAGGCTCTTTCGTGCTCGAAGTGCCTCATGTTCATATGTTATGCATTCACAGAGTTTTGTCAAATGCTCCCTCCCTTTGCATCTCCTCTCCTAAATGGCGTGGATATCCTAGATAGCAGTGCGGTGAAGGTGAATTAATATTTAACTAGTACATGTATTCAACCTACATAGTTGCACAAGCCTAGACCTGGGGTATTCTTAGAGAAGTATGCTGTACAAAAAAGGTCAGCTCACTAGTGGTATTTAAAGGAAGGAAGCAACTGTTAGCTTCTTGCCTCACTCACACCTTCTCATCTGTACCGTACAGCTTGTTTGTCAATCCTTGCAGGGGAAAGAGTCATCCAAGAAAAACTTCAGTGACCATCATCACCTACTAACCTTAAACATTCACTCGATACCTGTAAAGAGGCTTTATTAAAGCGACTGTCTGGTTAACAGCCAATGGCCTCCTGCTGGATTCCTGCTCTGGGCGGGCGCCAGACTCCTGAGCATCCTCCTGGAGCTGGTTCTGTCTCCATGTGCCACTCAGCTGCAGGGGTCACAGCATGGGCGCTGTAGAGATCTCTGCACAGGAAGAGGTGGACAGCTGGAAAAGGTCAGGGAAACGGAAGACAAAATGGACAGCAAATTTAAAGTCTCACGTAAGCATTTCTTGACAAATATCTACAAGCACCTGCCATGAGCCAACAACTAAACAGATGGCATAGGGAAAGGGAGAGCACAGGTAGCTGAAATAAATCCTTGCCCTCCTAAAGCTTCCAGTAAGGCTGAGTGGGAGACAAATACGTCCACAGAAAATCAAAATCCTTGCCTGATTCACTTTCGATTCCCCAGAACTTAGCCAAGTAAATGCTGAATTGAAGACAGCGGATAAAAGAAAGAGATGAAGGAACAGCAGTATGTGAAAGTCAAAAAAAAAGTCTTTACAGCATTTCTGTAAGTCTACTCATTTAGGGGCACATACAACTTAAGAAACATTATTAAATTACTCCTCTTGAAAGTGAAGTAAGAGTCCTCTTAACAGGGGCAAGGCATCTTGAAAGGCAAAGATTTTCAGGAGAGAAGGAAAAGGCAGTATGGGGTGATTTAACCAACAGTCTTAAAGAACCTCTGAAATTTCAGAGTGCTTCCAAACAACATTTCTGAGAGAGGCAGGGATAACTCGTGCGGCCTGAGGAAGAAGAATGTTCCAGAAAGACCAGAGATTCTGACACGCAACATAAGTGCTGGGTTTGAATTCTGGCTCTGCAACTTCCGGTTGTGTGATTTGGGGACAACCCCCTTCACCCTGTGGAATTCAAGTCCTCATCTACAAGGCGGAGTTTAAAATATTCGAAAGACTGCTGTGGGGACAGATGAAATAAGGGACATGAAGCATTTTGTAAATTGGAGCGATGTAACCCTCAGAGATGCAGGGAGGCAGATTCGCCATTTTCCTCGTTGCTTATAGTCGGTTTCCCCCACACAAATAAGACGGTACTATTCACTGCAGTAGCCCCAGGGCCGACAACGGCTCCTGCCACAGGCAGGCGCGCCACACACATGTGTGGAACGAGTAAACGGGTCACCAGCCCTATGCCACGGACGGGGAGGGGACGCTCCGCGTCCCGGGGCTGTGGGACTGCCAGAGCTGCCCGCCCGGGCCTTCGTCAGCCCCCCGGGCTCGCGCGCACTCGGCGCCGCGCCGTCTTACCCCGGCCCCTTCTCAACCCTCCGCCTCGCGGGGCCCCGTCTGAGCGACGACGCACTTCTAAGCGCGGACCCCAGGGCCCGAGGCCGCAGAAGCCCAGCCCACTCGGCGTCTCTAGGACGCTGTTGCCCGAGCGACGATGGCCCTCGCTGATTGGAGAACAAGTTTCCGCACCTGGCAAGAAGCGGAGCCCCTATTGGCCAAGTCGACTACGGAATTGGGGGCGGGGGGGTGTGCCCAAGCCTGCCGGTGGCTCCGCCCCCTCAGAAGGAACTTCCGCCGGAAATCCTTTCCGCCGGGCGCGGGAAGTCGGTCGGAGTTCTGGTGGTACGCGTCGTGGAAGTGCGTTTCTGTTAACGTGGCCTTCGCGCGAGCTGTCGGACGGGTCTCACAGAACCAGTTCGAGCCGCGTGGCCACACGGGAGCCAGTCCCTTGCTGCGAAGCAGACTCCTCACCTGTAAAAACCGAGCTTACCCACTCAGGGCCTGGTATCAGGATGAAGGGAGGAATGTATCTAAAGCCGCAACCGCGTGCTACGCCCTCTCTACGTGTTAGCACTTAGGGCGATTGTGATTGTTGCATTAATTGGTGTGTCTGATTGTGTCCTGCTGGCCTCCTTCAGGAGACCTGGTGAAGGCAGGACAAGGTTGCTCTGCCAGCCCCTGTATCCGCAGCCTGCTCAGGGCCACACGTAGATAGTTAAGTAGATAGTCATCAGGTAAGCCAATTCTTACCCACACTCGCAGGCTGAGTGGAAGCTCAGTAAGTCATTTCGATAATAATAGTGGCAATGACAGTAGTTGTCGCTGGCCCTTCGGGAGCACGTCCCTTATCAGGCACCCGGCTAAGTACTTTACATGTCATTTAATCTTTTATCTTCATAACAGCCCTATGAGGTAGGTACTATAGTTATTCCCGTTTTACAGATAGGAAACTGAGGCACAGAGAGGGTCCAAGGACACAGCTAGTCAACGGCAGACCAGGATTAGCACCCAGGCAGGCTAGGTCCCACGTCCTGCTCTTCATCACTCACGGTGGGAGAGAAGCAGTGGCCCAGAGGCTCAGCCTTGCCGAGGAGTCCCCACTGCTCGGTTCTGCCGGCAGGTAAGTTACAGGGTGGCCTGCTGAGTGCCCCGGAGAAGGATGTTTTATGGTCCCTCTTGGCAGTCTGACTGTCCGTCACTGGTAAGCGAGTTTTCCTACTCACCAAGAGGGTAAATTCATGTCCTCTGTCTCCTCAGACCTCCTGCACTGAGTGAATGACCTCACCTCAGGTCCCACTGAGAAAACCAGTCCATAAGAGGGGAACAGATGGGACTTCCCTGGTGGTCCAGTGGTGAAGACCCTGCACTTCCACTCAGGGGGCACGGGTTCAATCCCTGGTCAGCGAACTAAGGTCCCACATGCCTCACAGTGTGGCCAGAAAAATAGAAGAGGAAGGGAACACGTGGTTGCCTCACAACTGCTTTGGCGCCCATCTCTTCTGTTCTTGTTCCAAAAGGTGAAGGGTTGCTTTTCACAGAGGCTACTTCCGCCCCGCGCGTCCTAAACCCCATCACCATTTGCCATCTCCTGGACTTCACTGCTTAGGTCAGCAGTTCTCCAAGTGTGGTCTGGGAACCCCTGGGTGTCCTGAGACCCTTTCAGAGAGTCCATAATTGTCAAAACTTTCTTCATGGTAAGATGTTACTTGCATTTTCAGTCTTATTTTCTCGTAAGTGTACAGTAGGGTTTTCCAGAAGCTACATGATGTGTGACATTGCAACAGATTGAATGCGAAAGAAGATAGGAGAATCCAGCCGTCTTCTGTTAAGACAGATTTTAAAGAGATTTCGTAAAAATATAAACTGCCTTTCTTTTCACTAATTCTTTTTGTTTTGGAAAACATAATTGTTCATTAGAATGTTAATATGTGATGGGTTTATTGTTATTTTAAATGAATTAGTGAACAAGTCTTTGAAGTTTTTTATCAGTTTCACTATCTAGAATGGTAAATAGTGATAGATATAACTCACAAAAAAGCAGAAGCTTTGGGGGACCCTCAGTACTTTTCAGGAGTGTAAATGAATCCTGAGGCGTGGTCCTGAGACCAAAAGGGCTTAGGCTTGGAGTCCCTAACCCCCGGTAGGGAACCGGGCTGCACAGCAGGGCGGGACCACCCAGTTGCAGGAAAACAAGCTCAGGGCTCCCACTGATTCTGCATTACGGTGAGTCGTATAATTATTTCATTACATATCACAATGTAATAATAACAGAAATAGAGTACACAATAAATGTAAGGCACTTGAATCAGCTGGAAACCATCTGCCCCTTTCCCCACCCTGGTCCATGGAAAAATTGTCTTCCACGAAACCAGTCCCTGGTGCCAAAAAGTATGGGGACTGGTGGGTTAAGTTATTCCCGCTCTGTCATAATAGCCAACAATCTCATTCATTCATTCATTCATTCATTCTCTGTGTTTCTATCTATCTTTTCTTCCCTCCTTCCCTGTTGAAACATGTTCTGGTGTCCCACATCTTTAACAAAAAAAGATTCTTTTCTAGTTTCCACCCCATTTCTCTTCTCCCCTTTAACCCACTTCTCAGTAGAGTCATCTACACATGCTGTCTCTCTTTCAGTTGCTGTTAACTCTTGATCAGTCTTAACGGAGGCATGGCTCTATTACTCCCTGACACCTGGTCAATTTTCATAAATATTTCTATACTTGACTTTACCTTACTTGACCTCTTAGTAGCACTCAACGCAGTTAATCACTCCTTCCTACCTGAAACGCACTCCGATCAGCTACGATAACATCGCGTGGTCCTGGGCCTCATCCTGAATCACCAGCTACTCCACTCTCAGGCCCCACTGGTAATTTACCTCCTCTGTATGGCCTTTGGACATTAGGGTCCCTCTGACTCTGACCTAGGTGGTCCTCTTATACTTATTGCCAGCCTTGGCCCCCTCCACTGGTATGTATCGAAGACTACCTGGACTTCAGCCATCCACATAGCCCTTGATCTGCCAACCTCCCTCACTCTGACCCATTTCAATAAATGGTACCACTGGATCCCTTAATGATCATTGCTTCCTCCCTCACGTCTAGTGCTGCAGCAACTCTTGTCGTTCTAACGTCAGAATATGTGCACTGTGATCTCATTCGTCCGTTCTCTCCAACCTCACCGGCCCCACCCTGTCTTATGAGGAGGGAACATAGGCAGAGCCTTTATTGTGGTTTCCGAAGGAAAAGCCAGGCAGGTTCAGCAGGTTTAGCTTTGGTTAGTTTGAATAATTTCATCAAGTCTTTTATTATCTGTAGGAGTTGGCTAACCCTGGGAAGAGCATTCACTCCAGTGTTAGCAAAACCCCAAGACGTCAAAGCTTCGGGAAGTACAGAAAATAAAAAACAAGGGAAATACGTGTTTATCCATTCATCTGTTGATGGGCACTTGGATTGTATTGGGCACATAATTGTAACGAAGCGTATTGATTTTGTAAAATTCCTTTTCTAGCCATGTGTTGCTGGTATGTACGAATACAGTTGATTTTGTATATTGACTTTACACTGAGTGACTTTCACTTGTAAATTCTAATTAGCAGTAAGCTTTTTGTATTTTCAAGTGGCACAATATTGTGATATGCAAATAATGAGTTTTATTTCTCTAATTCTAATATGTTACGTGTTTTTCTTGACATATTGCACTGACCGGGGTCTCCAGCATACTGCTAAATCGTAGTGGTGACCACAGACATCTTTGTCTCATTTCTAAGCTTTCAGTATTTCACCATAAAATAAGCTGTTGGCTTTAGGGTTTTGTTTCCTTGTAAGTACAACAGATTAAGGTTTCCTTCTAGTCCTGGTTCACTAAGAAATTTTATTTTAAACAAGTGTTGAATTTTATCACACCTTTTTCTACATTTATTGAAATGATCCTTTGGTGGTTCTCCTTTTTTCTATTAGTGTGGTGAATTTTTAATGTTGAAATTACTTTGAATTCCTGGAATAACTCTTATTATTTGTATATACATCGCAGGATTAAATTAGCTAATAGTTTGTTTAGGATATTTGTCTATTTACTGGACATCCAAAGTTTTATTGGACACTCACAGCCATGCTCATTAATTTATATCCTGCCTATGGCTGCCCTTGCAGTAAGTGGAAGAGTTCAGTAGTTGCAACCGAGATTGTGTGACCCACAAAGCTTGAAATATTTACAAAAAACATTTGCAAAAAAATGGCCCTTTGCCAAAAAAAAAAAAGTTTGCCAATCTTTGGTCATTTTCAAAGGAGAGACTGACCAGTAATTTCCCTTTTTTGTATCGTCCTTGTCAGATTTTAACATTAAAGTGACACTGGCCTCACAGAATAAGTTGAAAAGTGCTTCCACTCTTTCATTTCTCTCAGAATTTTGTGTGATACTTGTGTTTGTTTGTTTGTTTTCTTTAAATATTTGGGAAAATTCACTGGTGAAGGTATTTGGTCCTGGAGTTTTCTTCATGGGAGGCTTTTAGTAATTTGTTCAAGTTCTATATTAGTTGTCAGACTACTCAGATTTTCTGCTTTCTTCTTGTGTCTATTTTGGTAAGTTGTGTTTTCCAAAGAATTTGTCTACTTCATCTCAATTGTCAAATTTACTGGCATAATATTGTTTATAACATCCTCTCAGTACAGTGTCTGTTGGATCTAGGGTGGCAAATCTTGAATCTGTGGCTTAATATCTTTCATCAGTTTTGGAAAATTCTCAGATGCTATGTCTTCAAATATTGTCTCTTCTCCTCTGAGAGCCACAATTACCTACTCACATAACACCAGGACGGTTGTTTAAAAAACAACAAAAAACATTCTGTAGCTATTTGTTTGTAATCTCCAGGATTATCTCACGGTGATGTTTTTAGTTGCGGCATGCCTGCAGGATCTAGTTCCCCGACCAGGGATCGAACCTGGGCCCCCTGCATTGGGAGCGTGGAGTCTTAACCCACTGGACCACCAGGAAGTCCCTCACTGTATCTATTTTTTAAGTTCACTTTAGAAGGCCTATTTAAAATAACACCTAACACATCTAACACCAAAAAATGTAATGATAGGACATTAGGAATTTACTAAGTCTGTGTTAAATTTCTCTCCTCTCCAATTCCATCAGGTGTCCTCTTGTTCAAATCCAGTAATAGTTGAGGTGGTTTGTTGTTCAAAATAAAGTTAACTGAGATAAGCTGCTACATTAGAGTCTTTGTAAAGATTCTAGTTTTTAGTAACACTCTTTTCCGAGGGAAAATTGTAGGGGGAAAATGCTAATAGTTGGCTGTGTGAGCAAACATGGGACTTAATAAATGTCTTTTGAACGGATCTGAACTCAACAGTAAAGCATAAGTGGTGTATGATTGGGTCAACATAGCCTAGAATTGGCTCAAAATCCTTGAAACTCAGAATCCTTGCTTATTTCCTTGAAGAGAAGGATGAGTTTTTTCCTTCTGATTTAATCAGATGTTTAAATAAATCAGATGTATTTAAACATCTGATTAAATCAGTCTGTCATGAGGTTTTGTCCTAGGACTCTTTTATTCTTTTTCTTTCTTTCTTTCTTTTTTCTTTCTTTCTTCCTTCCTTCCTTTCTTTTTTCCTTCTTTTCTTTCTTTCTCTTTCTTTCTCTCTCTCTCTTTCTTTCTTTCTTTCTTTCTTTCTTTCATCTTCACTCCAAAGTGTTTACTTTTTTATTGTCCCATAAAGTCTATTCGATTAGGTTTGCTCTCTGATCAAACAGACCCGAGTTCTATAATGTGACAGTGGCTTCAAGGAGGATGCTGTGGGAGATAGTTTTCCTCCTTGGCCACACCTTCCAAAGAACACTCCCTTAGATGCCCTGAAGTGGGTCTGCTTCCAGCAGGGCTGAACCCATTACCTTGTCCAAGATACCCTGCAGTACCATGGAAACCAGAAACACTGCACAAGAAATTGTTTCAGCCTCGACGACACAACCCATCGTAGGAACCTGCTGCTCAAAACCTTTGAGGATAATCTGGAGAAGCAAACCATGGAAAGATGAGGGAAATACTTTTACGCCTGCGGCAGCCAGCAAACAACTCATTCCCTCGGTGATTACGAAGAAACTCGGGATCATGGCGAGCTGTGTCTGCTCTGTGGGTTCTGAGTACTCATGGCTACATTTTCACCACAATTCAGTACACCTAGGAGACAAGGCTGTAAGATCAAGCCTGTAATTACCTCACGGTAATCAACAATGATGTTATAAATGGAAGTTATGCTTTCACGTGGAGAAATAAGCAGCAGGAACTGCTTAACCCCTCAGACGTTTCCACCTCGTCTATTCATAAAGAAGGAGGGAAGAGCCAGTGCGTGACATGGATACATAATGCATCTGAAGGGAAGCGGAGAATATCCCTGGGAAATCTGCTAGGAAGACTTCCCTGACTGCTGTGCTTCTGGTGGCCTCATAAAATGAAGACCAGAATCTCCTGAGCAATCCTCAGGCGAAAATAAAATTAAACAAGAAGAAATGAGGTATAAGTAGCTCTTTTGGAAAAGCCACCGTGGTTATTTTTTCTCTACTAAAATAGGTCTTTCTCTTTCAGATATTTACCTTGACACATGTCACAGCTGCTCATTTTAGTTCAGTCAGCCAGCAACGAAATTGCAGATTTCAAACACTGTCTCTGCAAATAATCGATTATCGTTTGTAAACAGGGGGCCATTTTTGTGCCTATTTTAGGATCGTCCATGGAGAGACTACACAGGCTAGGAGTAGCAGCTCCCCCTTCATGTGCCAGTAAATGAGGAAGCTCTTCATTTCCCTTAACAGTTACTGGTTGTCTCCATTCTTGAAAACAGGAATCAAAATCCACTTGTCTTACCCCTGAACAAGATGCCATAGTGTAGAATACTGGCGTTTAGAATTTTAATGAATCCTGCCCTGCCCTCCGGATCTTTTATTGCAGCAATCTGAGAAGAACGGCCCGCCCTCTGGAACAAAGAAGCAGTTAGAAAATAACAATTTCATGTTTCCTACACCTGGGCAACGAGCAAACCCTTGACAATCACGAGTAGTTCTCTTTGCTGAGAGCCAGGATCTTGCAACAGCTTGTAATTGGTACTGTTTAGCATTTAATTTGCCTTTAGTTAGGTAACAAGCATTTATTGATTACCTGATAGGATTGGAGCTCTGTGCTAAGCACAGGATGGGGACAGGGTGATGAATGAGGCACAGTCTCTGCTTATGGTCTCCTTGGGGCTGAAAACACACACTTTGGCAAGGAAACTTGAAAACGAGTACAAAATGTTTTCTTAACAAACGTAAACCGGTACCCTATTATAGGGAATGATTACTCTCTCAGAATTCAAGGCTCTAACTCCCGGCATACTCCATTCTAAGGAGAAAGGTACTTGCTGTCACATCTTGTCTCACAGCGAGAGTGGGGACACCCCAGTCACTCATTCTCTGGGCTAAGGAAGGTTCTGGCCTTCTCCTCCTCTGGAGACCCCCAAGTGTGGTAGGGACCCAGGAGAGAGGTAGCCACCAGCCCCTGAAAATCAGTCTGTCTGCCATAATTGGCAACCCTCCTGACGTCTTTGGTAAAAATGGAAACCTGGGTACCTACAGGACGGCAGCGTCAGTGAGCTAAGTTAATTCACGACGGCCTCCTGGAGACCGTTTTGAGCCCAGCTTGCGGCAGGTGGTGGACGTGAATCTGCAACACTTAGAAATAGCAGGGAAGGCTTTCCAAGAGGGCAAAATGGCCCAGCCGAGTTGGGGAAAAGCGCGTGAGGTGTGTAGGAGTGAGCTGTGTGGCCGGACCAGAGAGGGCCCACGTGGTGAGTCACAGACAATGTGGTTGCAGTTGAGATGACCAGGGAAGGCTGAATTCAACGGACGGTGGGACCATTCAGACCGCCAACGCGTCACTGACGGTCTCTTCTGAGCTAACTTCTCGGCACCAAGGAAAGTGAAAGAGACACGGCCGTAGCCTCAAGAAGCAGATGGTCGCAGGGCCGGGGTCTGTTATGAAAGACACAGGAGTGGGCATGGGAAGGAGACTTCAGGGGCTTCTTGGAGTAGACCTTGCCCGTGCTGAGCTTCAACCTTCAATCACCGTAATCCGGGCTGAGCTGGGGATGGCGATCCAGGCAGAGGGCAGAGCCTGAGGGCGGCACAGAAGCCCAGCCAGCCAGTGGTTCTTGACCAGAGTTAGATGGGCTCCAGGCTACCAGCTGTATTTGAGTAAGAAGGACTTTCTGGAAATCACATGCACTATGGATTGTAAAGGGGGGAAATGAGAGACAGCAGAAATAGGTGGGGGAGATTTTAACCAATTCACTTAAGTTTTTCGAGGATGCAAAAGATTGGAGAAGAGAGAGTCTTGCTGGCCTTGGGAGTCTTTCCTTCTGCAGAGATGGCCTTGCTCGTGATATTTTAAGACTTCTCTTCCCAGCTGGTGCCCAACACCACGGATACATGTAAAGATGACAACTTTAAAGAGGGGGGAATGCATTTTCTGGTTGATTTTTTTATATTTTAAACACACTTAGCATTCTCTGGTGTTTAAAGAACGCTTTTAATAGAGCACAGATTCCTTCCATCAGCGGTGAGGGGACAGATTTAAGGACTGCAGCTCAGACATCGGGTGCCAACTGGCTTACAGGGATCCAAGTGTGAGAATCAGATTGTCATTTGATGTGTAGATTTGGCAAAGGCTCAGCACGCCTTGGCGATGGCTGCTGTGGGCCCAAGCTGTGTGACAGGTGCTTCTGTAACAAATTCTCTTTGCCCTCGCTGGCAAAGTCCATCACTGGCTAAAAATTCACGGTCTCCCCCGTTGATCAGCTTCTCTCGGGTTGAACTGATAAGACAGTTTGACCACCGAAGAGTCACAGCATGTTTGAGCTGCGTGGGTTTTCAAGACACCTGATACGAGACCTCCTCATTATGAGATGAAAAGGGACCTCCCCCTTGGTCCCACCACTAGTGGCAGAGCTGGGTTAGAACTGGTTGCCTGACTCATTTTAGTGCACCCTATTTCTTCCCACCGGGGATGCCCGTCTCTGGCCCCTGCCCTATCCACATCCCCCCTGCTGCAGACTCAGCTCTCACCCTAGTTTTTACATCTAGCAGTCTCCCTGCTATCCATGCAGTCACCTCTCCTTGCTCGGCATCCTCCGTACCATTCCTTTTGTTCCCGATTGGTGAGGGGGCAGGGCACCAGCCTAGTTCTTGCCTGGGAGGTCACGGCCCCCAAGGGCAGGACCAAGAACAGTGCATAGAAGGGACAGGGCAGATGGTTTTCAGAAAAAACAAAACCCACTCCAAGAGTGAAAGATTCCACTCACTCGTTAGGCGCTAACTATATGCCAAATTCCGACGTAGGGAAAGACTGACACAGCACGGTCCTGCTTTCAGGGTGTCACTGTCCACGTGGGGAGACGAGCGCAGGGCAGTGAGGTGGGCAGGATGAGAGGAAGGCAGGGGACGCCTGGGAGCGGAGGGGAGCATTCGTCAGGTGAAGGCAGGGCTGGGCGTCTCAGGCAAGGGAGGCCAGAGACGGGGACAGTCCCGGGCTTGGGTGGGGGTCTGCACAAGTGGCCGGAAAGGACCGCCAGCAGTGGAATGGCTGTCCCAGGAGGTGGTGAGCTTGTCGGGGACGGATGTCCAGGGATGTCCGAGGGCATCCCTCAGCTGGGCGGGGCTGGACCATCTGGCCAACGTACCATCCCAGTCTGAAAACACTCATGGTACAGTGAAGGGCGGAAGATGGTGCTGCACGGGTAGGGCGGAGGGCCAAACCCTAGGGGAGGACGGCATCCGCGGCCCAGAGCCCTCGGGGACACCCAAGGACTCCCTCCACCCGCTACCAACTGCAGTCACTCTGCTCAGAAAGGTGGTAAAACTGTCCCTCGCGTGGGACCTCCCGGGACAGGGACTGTGCACCTCGCCTGTATCCACAGGGCTGAGGGCCACATCCGGAGTGAGGGACCTCACTGCGGACTGAGGAGGTCGGCTGTCACCGGCGACTTGGCCACTAGGGGGTGCTCACCAGCAGTGCCAGGCACAGACCATCAATTCTGCGAATTTTATTCGTGCTTTCAAAGCCACTGAGATCATGTAACGACCATCCCACGAGGTAAGCAGGACGAAGCTAACCTCCGTTACGTAAATTATGACACCGGATCAGAGAAATTAAGTGGCCTACATGCTTAGGTGGGAGGACCACCAAATCTGAGCCAGGAAGGCCCTCCTGGGCCTTTCAGACGAAGAAACTGGGTGAGTGGGGAAAGGGTGACATGTCCCGAATGGCACAGTGTCAGGGCCAGGTGGAGGGCACAGGGGTGGTCCCAGCTGGTGAGGGGCTGTGGCTGGTGCCCCAGATACTTTCTGGGATCTTTTGGGTCTGTGAAGTCAAAAGGCCAGGCCACCAGGGACTCACTGGAGGTCCCCGACGTGCAGGAACCCTGAGGGGTGTCTGTAACATCAGCCATCTGCCCAGGCCTCTCTCCTCTCCATCTGTCCAGACGTTCCTCACCTCACGGCCCCTCAAATCCCATCCACACCCGGATGCTACCCATGGGTCATGCCACTCTCCAAACTGGCGCTACTCGTGGGCTCCACGGCACATTTTGCCCTGAGTCATTTCGCCCCTGACTTTGCTCCGTGTGCATGAGGTAGGAGCCGGTTCCCAGCACACGTGGCCCGAGAACGCTTAGAGCCAGCTAAGAGTTGAAAATGCAAACCAGGTAGCATTCCTTCAGTTAAGCCCTCTTGTGCCTTCATTTCTTTGTACAAAATCCAACCCTCACGACCTGCGAGGACTTCTGTGAGCTGACTCCTGGCCTCTCTCCAAACACCGCCCAGTCTCTGGGCACTGCCCAGCACACTCCCCCCGCCCTGCCCCTCCCCCAGGCGGCCCCAAGCCTGAGTCTCTCATGTCCTCCTGGTCTCAGCTCAAGCAGCATCTCTGCACTGGGCTTCCCCGGGTCCTTCGGGAGCACACTGGTCCCTTACAGCCTGCTTGAGCCTGTACTCACCCAAGGTTTCGTGACATCATCTCCCCACGAGAGCATGAACGCCATGCAGGCCGGGGCCCTCTGCCACTTCACTGCATCCCCAGTGCCTCTAGCAGGGCCCCGTGCAGCGCAGGCGCTCAAGTGTGTACTCAGTGAGTCCATAGGATGTGGTGAAACATCAACTAGGCAGGGCCAGAGTGGACATTCACTTTATAAATAGCACCATGAATGTATGGCACTGCCCTGCTTCTTGATCCAAGGGCTCTGCTTTATTTTAGGTGATTTGTAAGTGATCTGGGAGCAGACCCCCTGGGACACAGCAGACTGGATATTCCTTTAACTAACCTGGGGCCTGGGGGTCTAGGGTCATCCCAGGTACCAAAATAAATTCCGGGATTTCACCTGAGACCTAAAGGAACTCGTCCATTCGAAAATAAACGTGACTTTTCAGAAAGCCGAAGCTTCATTCAGTACAACAATGTCCTGGACTTTCCTTCCACAAGGAATCAGTTAGACGGACTCTGGAATTCACAGGGGCGAAGTGCAATCAGCTGGGTTGGTCTCTATACCACCGTCCACCTTGTTGAAAGCGGGCCCTTCCAAGACAGAGACTGAGACCCCTGGACCCCCAGGTGCACCAAAACCTCTCCCATGCTTTTCTCCTTCCCCCCGCCTCACCCTTCCTTTCACTTCAGCTTTAAAAAGATACCAAAGGCAAAGGGACGGTGAGGGAAATTCAACCCTTGGAACGTTGAGCATTGAATGACCCAGCCCGACACGGGCCCAAGCCCCTCTGAGCCCCAGCGACGGAGGTCAGCAGGGCTCACTCTCGTTGCCCTGAAGCACTGAGGGGACCACGCAGGGCCCCCGTCTCCACCTGTCAGCACAAGCTGGACACAAGGCATGGGACGTGTCTTTATTAAAGATGCAAACAAGCACAGAAGTATCCAGTGTGGAGCTCAGTAATATCCATACAGAACTAGAAATAGAAAAATAGAAAAGAAATTTCACAGAAAGCTGCCTCTCTCGCAGATACACAGAAAAGGTGCAGCTAAGCCCACCGCGAGACGCCGAGTACCACCTGCCCTACTGCAGCTGCTCTCCTCAGCCAGTAACAAAGCGCACGTCCACACTTTCCAAAGACACCATGCACAACAGACCCCTCGCGCACAGTGGCGACCCCTCCGGCCACCACTCCGGGCACTTCCCAGACAGACAGCCGGGACGGCCCCGTCCCACCGTGGCGGCAGCGTGCGTACAAACTGGCCACTGGCCCTGCTCTCACCTGGCCGCCCTTCCATCACTCCTCCGGGCTAACGTGGGCCAGTTAACGAAGCGAGTGGCGGGGCAGTAAAGACCGCACCTCCACTCCCTCGGACACAGCACCGAAGGCGACATCGCCAGCCCCATCTGGGTGAGACAGGGCGCTACGCTCGCACATTGGGTCTCTGGGGTGCAGAGTTGCAGGCCCAGATGGAACAATAAATGGTATGTAAAGACCCAGTAGTTCTAGAATTTACCATCAATCATCTGTTTGCCAACATAAGCAGGTTTCTGCTTTGGGGAACGAAAGTAAGACTGCGGAACGAAAAGTCAGGTTCTGAGTGGACTCAGTGTCTCTGTGGCAGGCTCTCCAGTCACCGCATCGCGCGCCCGTCCCGCTGGGTCCTCTGCGTCAGCCTCGGAACCACTGGCCGGGGGTCGCTGGCAGGAGGGCATCCTCTCTGAAAACGCCCCAGTGAACAGTTCCTGCTGTATCCCGGGGCGACTACTGAGAACTGAACACCACCAGCAGAAACAAGGTCCCCCCAACACCCGACTCACCCTCGGTCCTCACCAGCGTCTCACAACCAGACAAGAACCGAATGGCTGTGCCTTACGGAAGAAAACTACAAAAATAAAGAGTCAACCCTGAGATCTTCCTACCATTCGGGTGTGGCTCGCTCCTGAGTCCCTCGGAAATGAACTTTTATTTGGTTTACTGACATTTATTTAGATTTCCAGTGAAAAGCTCTATAAAATACAATAAATAATGTGGGTTGTAAAAGGTAGACATTCTAGCTGCATATGTTACAGACAGGATGCGTATGGTCCAGGTCATCAGAACTGCAATCTTTGTAATCAGACACGTAGACTTCAAATTCCAAAGGTGAGACAGCCGCTCTGGATCGGAAATAACCCCACTTCCTCCATTTCTCCGCCGTGTCTTACGCAGCTTCCAGAGTTTGTCCAGCGGGTAACAAATGAGTGCAAACGGGACTTTGAGCTATTAGTGTCTGGGTACTGTGAGCATGCAAGTTTGCTGTTGCTGTTATTATAAGTAAAAGTCGAACATGAGGTCACACTTTCCCATCTTCTGTTTATACACCAAATCAAACTTCTCGTTCATGGAGACAGTGAAGATGTCCTTCCACAGCCCGACTCTTCCTAGAACACAAACGAGCAGAACGTGCTGAATTCACCTGCTGTCAGGCCAGCTACCAAAGCACAGGAAACAGATCTGGAAGGTTCCAGATCTATTCCCGGACCCCTCTGAACCTGGCCTATTGGGGCAGGACGGGCCATGTGGACTACAGACCAGCTGAACCCTCTTCCCTGAGTCTGGTCATCCCGATGCGCTTTCCGCGCAGCACCACAGGTGTGCAGAGCTGCGGGCCTTGCCCATCCACCACTGAACCCCCAGCACCAGGCACAAAGCGGGTGGGTCACCACAGCCCAGAGGACAGACGGTGTCTGTGGAACAGATCTGCGGCTCCGGGCACCATGTGGATCTGGGTCCTCGTGACACCACTACTCACTCACGGCTCAACAGCTCCACCAAGGCAGGATTTGCTTCTGGAGAATTTTAAAAGGAACAAAAAAATCATCCAAAAAGGTAGAACATTTTATGGTGAGCAGGAAGCCTCCTGACCAGGTCAAGGGTGAAGATTTCGAGAAGCCTGCTCGTGCATCGTCAGGGAGGAAGTTAAAGGGAGAAAAACAGTCGGAGCTCCCAACCCAACATCAAAAGGAGTCCTGGGGTCCCCTGGCCACGCCATCGCAGCCACAGCTCAGCGAGGCTTGGTCAGAAAATGAGACCTCCGGGCTTCCCTGGTGGCGCGGTGGTTGAGAGTCCGCCTGCCGATGCAGGGGACGCGGGTTCGTGCCCCGGTCCGGGAGGATCCCACATGCCGCGGAGCGGCTGGGCCCGTGAGCCATGGCCGCTGGGCCTGCGCGTCCGGAGCCTGTGCTCCGCAGCGGGTGGGGCCGCAACGGTGAGAGGCCCGCGTACCGCAAAAAAAAAAAAAAAAAAAATAAGAAAGAAAATGAGACCTCCTCCTGGCAGATGTCAGGGAGCCTGGAGAGTGCAGACTGAGGTGCAGGCACGGGCCTACCCATCCCTTTATGAAGGGAAGAGAGAGCTCAAAATGACGAAAACTGCTGAACCCACTTTCCTTAACTACAAAATCTTCAGTTGTTCTGGTCACATATGAATGGCGACTGTGAAGATGTCACAAGTGGGGGTCCCGCCCTCCCACCTACAGGAGCTGTGAACGCATCACCCGGAGAGCCGGGGCTGTGCTGTTATATAGCTGCCTCGGGGGACTGAAATGCCCGTTTAGAATTCTATTCACCGTCAGCATCTCTGAGATCAGAGCTCTGACCGTCTCCAGCAAACATCCTTCGTTAGCTCTGTTATTAACAGTCGTCCTTGTCCTCGCAGGACCTCACATATGAAACTGCAACCCTGCGAATGCTGAGCTAACAGATCCAAAGTGGCAAGGATTTTCTCTTCGGTGATGAAAAATTACATGTCAATGTTGGAGAGGAAAAAAACTGTTCTTGCTACCCTCTAACGATACCTAAGGGACAAAACTAAAAGCTTCTAGACCAATCACACCATAAATATATTTTTCCCAGCTGAGGCAGCTGAGAGCTCATCAAAGGAGTCACCCACCTGGTTTAGGATTTGGAATCAAGACAGTGCAATTTATGCTGTGATATGAATCAAATCTAAGCAATGCAGCTGGCTACTCAAGCCCCTGCATTCTCACCAACGCAAGGAGGTCTTCTGAGCAAAGAGGCAATGTGCTAAAAGAAAACAAAATCAAAGAACTGAAATAAAGCAAAACCAAGGTAAACGATGATAAAGCAAACACATCGGAAGGAGCATATGGGCACGCAGTATGTTCTCGACACTTCTTAACCACACAAATGAACCGAAAGGGGGATTCTGGAGAAGGTCACGCCCAAGGATAACAAAACACAGCGAAAGCAAAATAAAAAAGAGCAAATAAATTTTAAATAATAAATATTTGTGAAGATGCAGCCAGGAACGAAACGGCAGGGTGAGGTGGCTTGTTAGTGTCTTCTTGGAGAGCGGCCCATCTGCCTTTCCAGGAAGGCGCTCGCCCCCTGACCTTCAGAACAGCCCTGGGAGCCAAGCAGGTTGGCAGGCCCGACCCGCCCTCCTTAGAGAAAGGACAAAAGGCCAGAGAAGCTCAAAGGCGTGGCCAGAGCTTGGCCAGGCCAGGCTGCAGCCCAGCTCTTCTCTCCGCTCCAGGCAGCTGCCTGCAGAGTCCGGCGTCGTTTCCGGGCCCTCCTCTCGGCACCGGCACCACACGAGGGAGCTGGGAACCGGCCTCGGGTCCACAGCACCGAGTCAGGCGCGACTCTTGCTGAAGGGGTGCTCACAGGCCTGGGCCGGCACCCAGCGGTGCCGGGGATTTTAATGCCCGAGCTCTCCACAGTCGAGCAGCCTCAAATACCACAAGCCCTGAGGGCACAGAGAGCAACCCAAGTGGGTCTGGGGAGGATTCCTGCCTGCAACACCTGCCTCACCTCGAACTGCTTCACGCACAGGACACAGCTCTCGCACCAGGAGGGAGCGCCAGCCTCTGTGATGGCCAAGGCCTGCACCTCCAGCTCGCGCACACGCGCTCTCTCTCTCTCTCTCTCTCTCACACACACACACACACACACACACCAAACACACACCACACACGTGCGCACGCGCGCACAGCACACACCCCTCCCCCGACGGGGCCGCTCCTCCCGGGCTGCTAGTTCCCCGGGGAATGGAAGGAAACGGCCCTTCCGCACACGGACTCTCCGCACCCTCTTCCCTTGACTCCCACGGGCCAGCTGGAGCTCAAGGAGGCCACGTGCACGCACTGCGCTTCTAAACATCACAGCCCCCAACCCATTCCCAGGGTCTGCCCTGTGGGGCATCTGGGAAGGCGCCCGCCTGAAACACCTCTTGCCCACAGAGCCTGAGACATCCCGGCAGCCACGCCCGCGAACTCCGGCACCGTGTGCGGGGTGACAAGGCCAACTCCAGCGGGGACCTCCAGGGAGCCTCAGCAACACTTCGTGGGTTACCTTCCTGCCCCTCGAAGAACACAGGGCTCCGGAGAAATGAGACTCAGGGCAGCGGAACCCTGACATGGGGGGACTGTGGTCCAGAAAGCGCGAGGACACTGACAGGAAGGGGGACGAGGCTCCCGGGGCCCCAGACAGAGGCAGAGAGAAGGAGGGCGGGACAGGCAGGCGCGTACCCCGGCCCACAGGCAGGGCCTCGGCGTTGCAGCACTGGTCCACCAGCTGGTGGCAGTGCTCGATCAGGGACTCCAGCTGGGCCTTGTCACACGACACCCCCAGGAACCGGGCCAGCTGCTCCACCATCGTCACCAGGTCCTGGAAGACAAGAGCACAGCGCGGGAGCCTGTCAGAGGTGGCACCTTTACAGAACACGACTTCGGGGACTGTATCCACAGCCTTACTTAGGCCTCAAGACAAGCCTGAAACCGGCCTCGTCTGGAAATAAAATCCAGGTTAAGAAACTGCCCAAGGGCACTCAGCTCTCAAGTGGCAGACCTGGGATTCAAAGCCAGGTCCCGCGGAGGCAGACGTGAGGTCCTGATACAGCTGCGGTCATTATAAGCAGCAGCAGGAAGGAAAAGCGCTTCGGAGCTGCGCCAGGAGCAATAGCAGCTCGCTCTCTCCCGCCCGCCCCGCCCTGCCCCGCCCCACCATCGGCTGGGATCTCGACTGGCACTCGGGAGAACTGGGAGGCCCCGGGACCCCAGACAGGCCTCAGTGCCGGCCCACCCCACAGGGCAGGCGGAGCTGGCTTGGTGTGAAGCAAGATTCAGCTCTACTTGACTCGCTGACATAAAGCCACCTCCGGGCCCCATCGCCGCACCATTCCTGAGAGCGGAGCATTACGGGCGCAGCCCAGCAGCCTCCGGAGGGGCCCCGCCCACCTGCTCACTCTGGCCCACGTCCCTCTGGGCAGACACCCGGACCCGCACCCCGACCTGCAGGGCCTGACAGCTGGGACCACGCTGGCTTCCATGCTGTTCCTTCAGCCTGTCAGGCAGGTTCTTTCTGGGACTTTAGTTTGCTGTGTCCTGTCTGGAATGTTCATCTCCAGGTGTCCACATGGGTCACTCCCTCACTTCTTTCAGGTCTCTGTCCCCATCAGTGACGCTTCCCCTGACCTGCACCTAAACCTGCCACCGCCCCTCCCCAGCACTTCCCTTTTCTGCTTTATTTTTCAGCATTTATCATCATCCAGTGCATTTTACTGTTTGTGTTTGGGGGGGGGCGAGAGGAAGAGGCAG
Source organism: Phocoena sinus (assembly GCF_008692025.1). Lineage (NCBI taxonomy): Eukaryota > Metazoa > Chordata > Mammalia > Artiodactyla > Phocoenidae > Phocoena > Phocoena sinus. Next base: position 5,558,641 of record NC_045772.1, on the reverse strand, counting down.
GGAGGCTGTGAAAACCCAGGCCACAGTGACACCGACCTGGACCAGGGAAACGGGGTCAGAACTGGGGAGAAACAGTCAAATAAGAGATGCGTTTTGAAGGTAGAGCCAACAGGATTTGGAAAATGAAGGCCAGGTGTGAGAGAGGGAGAAGTCAAGGATGAGTCCAGACTTCTGCGTGAGCAGCGAGGACGGAGCCGCTGCCCTGGATGCAGACGGGTGAAACTGCGGAGGACCCGAGGGGACACCTCCGGAGTTTGGTTTGGAGACGTTAAGTCTGCGATCTGCACCACACACCCTGGCGGAAAGGTGCAGTGGGTGGACGGAGATGAGCCTGGAGAGGATCCAAATCGTGCCTGGGGGCCCGAGGCCCGGCTGAGGCCACCAGGGGAGGGAGTGTGGATGGAGGAGACCAGAGCTGAGGTCTGGGGGCAGAGGCAGGGCTGCTGCCATGGAGGAGTCAAGGGGAGCGTCCAGGGATGCGGGGACGCAGGACCAAGCGTGACCGACTGCCTGTTGCCTGCTGCTAGGAGGGTGGGACCCAGGCACGTGGGGGTCGTGGTGACGACAGAGTAGCCTGGGGACGGGGTGAGCCTGCCTGGAGGGGCTCAGGAGCAGAGACAAGTCTGAGGTCCCTCGGCAAAGAGGAGCTGAGGAAAGGGAAGGACGTTGCGGGGAGGAGGGCTGGGCTGGGGGAGGTTCGCACTGTCGCCCTGAGAAAGGAGGGGCATCAGCACTTCTGCCGGGGCAGCGGCAGGGTTCCGCACAACGGTGCTGACACCGAGACGGGATGGGACGTGCCGGCCCCCCTTCCAGACCTCGCTTTCCCGAGGGCGCAGGAGAGGTCCTGCCTCGCTGCCCCAGCACCGCCCAGCCTGGCACATGGACTCAACCACCATCTAGTGCCCGTCACCCTCTGTGCCGGGCACTCAGGAACTCGTCACAGGAATGGACTCACAGGTACACCCGCTGGGGTTCTCAGCACTTTGAGAATTGCCACCCTAAGGCAAACGGGCTGGGACGAGAAATTCGGACTCTGCCATCTCAGCCCTCTGCCCCAAGCTGGTCACCTACGGAGAGGGTGCTGGGTGGCAGCAGGGTGAGTCCGGCTATCACTCCACTGCTGTTGAAGCAGAAAAACAATAAATGGGCCTCTCGAAAGCACCGCATGCCACCAACCCAGAAGCTGTGCTTGGCCAGGGGCCAGGGCAAGGTAGAGGCCTGGGGGGCCAGCACCGGCTAGAGGCGAAACACTGGTCAGGGGGACCCTGGGCCCACCTGGAACTCCTGAGTCCAACTGTCACCAATGATGCCTGGGGTCTTGGCGCTGCAGGCCCCGCCCACCCACCCGCACTGGGGCGGTGGCTGTGAGACTGAGGGCGGGGCCGGCAGCTGCCTCCCGTGGCGCTCACCCCCATGGCACCACCACTATGGCGCTCACCCCCGTGGCACCACCGCTACGGCACTCACCCGGTGCATGTCTTCGTACTTGAGGAAAAGCACATTCGAGTCCACACGGTGCTCCCAGAACTCCTGCACGTGCTCAAACCAGGAGCCGTAGCCCACTGTGGAGACAAGGGGACAGGTGACCAGTCACAGGGAGGGAGCGGGCATGTGTGAGGCAGCCTTGCTCCCCGCCTTCCCTGCCAGAAGGCTCCCCTCCTCTGCCCAGTAGCTATGTTTCAGGAAGCCCTGGGCTCCTCCAGCAGCCCCCCAGATGAGCCACGTCCCCTGGCCTCCTGCCCAAGCTCGGCCCCTGCCTCCCGGATGCCTAGAAGCCCCAACCCTTCCGTGGAAGTCTCTGTTCTCCGGGGGTATGGACGGTACCTGGCACCCATGAGTTCCTCTAACAAGGGGTGACCAGGAAGAGAATGACGCCCAGAGGAAGTGGGACACAGGACCCGTGAGTTTTGCTGTCGGGGCTAGGATGGGGTGCGGGAGGCTCTAGACAGAGCTGCGAATGGGGCTTGCCAGGCAAACGCATCACAGCCAGAATCCTGGAACCAGGCAGAACCAGGAAGGCGCGGGGATGAAGGCGGGCAGCGGGCCCCATCCTGGCACATGAGGTTGGGCCGGACGGGATGACAGGTCACACCCACGCCCCAGCCCTTGCATCTCCCACGCTCCTTAGGGCCTTGGTGTGGGGCTGAGGTCACACAGGCAGAGACAGATCAGTGTGGCCGGGCTGCTTCACAACGTTTTTCATAAAAACGATTGATTCTCACTGCCGATTCACAATGGTGTGCCCATCGCTGTGAGGACATATCCCGAGGGGGCTTCCACATTAATCAGAGGAGGGTCTCGGCTGAAGAACGTGGGGGGCCCTGGGCCTGCTGGGCATCGGGAAGCAGGTCCGGCTGGATAACGGGCCAGTCAGGGGTGGTGGCCCTGCTGTCTGCGTCCTCACTCGCCCGAGCGCCCGTCCAGCTCGCAAGCACTGGGCCCTGCAGTGGAGCTCCCGGCCTGGCGGCAAAGCCCCAAGGAGACTGGCACGGCGACACGGAGTGACCGGCACTGGGAGGGAGGCCCCGCGGACACGGGCAGGCCTCGAAGGATCAGTGAGGGCTGGGCAGGCAGCGGAGGGGAAGAGGCAGCAGGGGAAACGGCGCACAGAGGCAAGGCCTGCAAATGGGCCTTAAAGACGTAAGAAGTGGCCGCGGGGGCCCGCGGAGTGGGTCAGAAGCAGCTGGCAAGGTCAGACAGAGGGCGGAGGGCGAAGGACAAGGGCTCGGGACAGAGGCAGCCGGCCCCTCATCTCCTCGCTGGCCGTGAGACCCGGCGGGCCCTGAGCCTTTCTGCCGCACCCCCAGGGCTGCCGCGGCGCGGAGAGCCCCGCGTACAGGAGGGCCTGCAGGGGCAGTGCCTGTGCGTCCTCCTCTCTGGTGGAAGGTTCCACGGGGTGGGACGGGCAAGGCGCCGGCGAGGGTCCTACTTGTAGCGCTGAGGCCCCTGGGTGGCAGGGCCGCTCCCGCCCCTGCACAGGCACACCTCAAGGTGCTGACAACCTCTTACACCTACACGCGTGACCAAGGCTGGGAAAACAGGGGTGACCCAACGCCTGGGTCCCAGGCAGCGCGACCCGACAACGGCAGCCTGCCATCCCGCCAGCAGGTGGCAGCACAGCAGCAGCCTGGGCCCCGCAGCCCCACGAGAGGTCCTGAGGGATGGAGGCGCAGGTCAGGGGTCGCTGAGGGGCGGGCCCTGGGGACCAGATCACAGCAGAAGGCCCTCTTCGGGCCAACTAGGCGCCCCTCCAGCACTTCATGCGGAACGAAGCGGGGGGAGCTCTGGAAGGGGAGGGGTAAGGGGGCGGAAATGAACCAACACAGGGCAGGCTTCAGCCAAAGGCCTTGCTGGGCGAATCCTGGCCCTCTCTGGGCCCCGGTGCTCCCATGGTAGAGTTCTAGCTGCGGGGCCCTGGACTCCAGGCCTGGCACATCCCCGCTCCGTGCACGCACAGGGCAGGATGTAACAGCCAGGCCGGCCTTCCCGCTTTACAGGACAAGGGCGAGTCCAGAGAAGGAAGGGACCTGCGCAGCTCACAGACAGGCTGATGACCTCGGGGCGCCGAGCGGAGTCTCCCAAGTCTGGGCCCACAGCTGGCACGCAGACCAGGTGAGCCGCGCCCCGGGGCCGAGCAGTCCACTGGGCGTGGACATGGAGGTAAGAAAACGCCACTCCTTCCCAGAGAACACTCGCAGACAGACGGCCAGGGCTGCTGGGGACGGGGACGGGGGAGGCTGGACGGGGGGTGACTCGGGGACCGCGAGGACGTGAGGACAGGGTCGCTCGCACGGGGACAGGGGTGACAGGACAGGACAGGGGTGACAGGACAGTGGTCACACACAGGGACTCCTCCACCCTGCTCCTGTCCCCTAGGCACATGGCTCCAGGGCCCCCCAGCCCTGCAGTGCGCAGGTCACGACCCCCAACACAGGGCTCGGGCAGCGTGTCCTCGCTCTGTTAGCGAACAGCAACATTTCACTGCCCCTTCCGCACTTCATTCTTCAAGTTCTTCAGAACCTCGGACAGAGAAGGCAAGCCTCCTCGAGAGCCGGAATCGGGCGGGAGCACAGAGAGTGAACAGGACTGGGGAGGCTCAGTACACGGGTGCAGAGGCTTTGGCGGGACCACAGCCAGCATGTGCAGCCTTGAACTTCAGTGCCGGGCAGTGCTGTGACCTTCACAGCGCGGAGAGGCCTGTACTAGGCAACTTGTAACGGCTCTGGCCCGAGCAGGAAGCTTTCAGCCCTGCACCGCAGGGCAGTCTGCACTTGAGGGACACTGCTATCTATGACAGTGTTGTCCCCATGCAGGTGACTGCTTCTATAAAGGCAGGGATGCAAAGTGGGACTCAGAAATACGGCTTTGGGAACCACAGGAGTGGCTTGCTCCAAATGCCTGGCAGACCCCGAGGGGCCTGAGCCAGGCGGTGGGTGGGCTGGGGGGAAGGGAGGCTGGACAGAGGCCTTCAGCAGGTGCCAGGGGCCTTAGGGTACAGCCGCTGGGGCCACCGACGCCCGTCCCCTCCCACCCAGGCCCCCCGCCCTCCTAGCTGAAGCAAAGACTCAAGGGCAGGGAAGAGAGGGCCTCCAGGCGGTGCGGGCGGCGCACCAAGGAGGACCTGGTCTTCAGCCAGGCTCGGGAGGCAGCTCCAGTCGGGCCACCCATTTAAATTTGGGGCGCTGTACTCCTGGACCGCCATTATGCACCCTATCCCACCCCTGTCCCATGACCTCACCGCAGAACCCCTGACTGGGTTGGACAACAAATGGACAGCGAGGCTGAGGGTTACTTGAGCTGGGAAATAAAGCAAGAAGCGCATCTTTACACTCCTCGGGTGCAGAGGAGTCTGGGTGCAGGTTTAATCAACAGGTACGTAAGACCCACTTCAAAACCCTCCTGGGCGCAAACTCTAAACAGAAGGTGCCCAGAGAAGCCAGGGTTGGCGATGGGGGAGCCACCTGGGGGCTGCGGGGAACAGAACCGTAGTGAGGAGCTGCCAGCCCCACTGCCAAGGGGACGGCTCCCTCCCTGGCCCACTGCCTGGCCCACTCCGCCCTGGGGAGGGGAGACGTGGAAGGGCCCTGGCTCGCTCGGCCCCAGCTCGCCCCTCTCCCCTGGGAACAGGCGTCCTGCCCAGAGCACTGCCTTCCCCCTCCCACAAAGTGCACCCCGCCTGTCACACGGGCCTGGGGCTGGGGGCCAAGCCTGACCCGCAAGTCCAGCTAAAGGCCCACAGGGCTCTCACATGAAGCCACAGCCTCCACTCTGGCCTCAGGCACCGGTAACAGTGGTATCTGGGCCACTGTTTTCACTGCTCGGAATCTAGGCAGGAAGAGGGATGCTTCTAATCGGGAAACTTCTCAGAACCCCAAGGATGTGGCGAGAGAGAAGGGCTTCAGCGTTGGACACCCACTCTGTCTGGCACTAGCTCGACCTCGGACAAGCTTCCTGACAGCCCTCAGCCCCAGCTCCTCTGCCCGCCAGCGGGAAAGCAGGCCAAGCCCGCGGTTACTGTAGAACTGGGGGCACCGCGAAGGACACGCGGGTGCTCAGCGAGCAGTGAGCACCCCCGCTGTAACATCACGCAGACACTTACACTTGTCGTTCATGAACCTCCGGCAGAACTCCTGGAACGTGCCTCGGTAGCTCATGGTCCGCAGGGAGCGGTGGAACTGGTAATAGGACACCACCAGGTCCTTGGGGTTCCGGGCCATGTATATGACCTGCAAGAGGGAGTGGCGGGGGGGGACAGAGGGACGGACGAGGTCAGGCAGGCCGCCCTGTGCAGCTTCCACTGACCTACAACCCACTCTTTTGACCCCGTTGCCAACAGCAAAGTCAGCCCCTCGTGCACCAAGGCCAAACGCTTTTTCTCTATCATTCTGTCTCAGCAGAGATGCACTCCTGTCCACGCGATAGCACCAGCTAGGACAGCTACTTGAGTGTTTTAGTATATTTCTGTTCTCTCGCGCTCCTTTTTTTTTTTTTTTTTTGAGGTATGCGGGCCTCTCACTGTGGTGGCCCCTCCCGTTGCGGAGCACAGGCTCCGGACGCACAGGCTCAGCAGCCATGGCCCACGGGCCCAGCCGCTCCGCGGCATGTGGGATCCTCCCAGACCGGGGCACGAACCCGTGTCCCCCGCATCGGCAGGCGGACTCTCAACCACTGCGCCGCTCCTTTTTTTTTTAATCCTGTGCAATATTATATAAGTTACAGGTGTACGATATAGTGATTCACGACCTTTAAAGGTTATATTCATTCCATTTACGGTTATTATAAAATATTGGCTATACTCCCCATGTTGTACAATATATACTTGTAGCTTATTTTATACGTGATAGTTTGTATTTCTTAATGCCCTACCCCTATCCTGCCCCTCCCCGCTCCCCTCTCCCCACCGGTAACCACTGGTTTGTTCTCTGTATCTGTGGGTCTGCTGCTTTTTTATTATACTCACTAGTTTGTTGTATTTGTTTCAGATTCCACATAAAAGTGGTGTCAAACAGTGTCTGTCTGTCTCTGTCTGACTTAGCGTAACGCCCTCCAAGTCCATCCATGTCGCTGCAGATGGCAAAATTTTGCTCCTTCTCATGGCTGAGTAGTATTCCGTTGTATACATGACCCACACTTCTCTACCCACTCATCCGCTGACAAGTATATACTCAGGCTGCTTCCGTGTCTTGGCTATTGTAAGCAGTGCTCCTGTGAACACTGGGTGTCTCTAGCGCTACTTTAAAATCAGCGGAAGACAGAAAGCTTACAGGCCTGGCCCTGGTGATGAGAATTATAGGCCTCATACGTCTAACGCAGTTGAGCAAAAAGGAAAAAAATCAGAGACGGTGAAAGCAGCCATGAGTCCTCAGGCCTTCAATGGGCAGAGGCTGGGCCCTGGCTGGTCAAGTTCAGCTGTGAGGAAACGCGAAAGTGAGAGGCATGGATCAAATGCTAGAGACTCTTAGCACACATGGATCAAATGCCAGCGCTCTTAGCACACCGAGGTCGTCTGGGAACTTGGGCCCGTGACAGACCACCGTTTGGACTGGCACGTGGGCCTCTGGTTCCGGGAGCAGCGGGGGGCGGCGGGGCGCGGAGTTACCTTGGAGTCGCCGCTGTGGAGGTCTGAGGGCAGGAAGCGGTAAGGGAGGTGGCTTCTGATGAGGCGGGGGCACGTCAGCTCCTGCGGCAGGGCAGAGGGGAGGCGCTCAGAGGACACGCGCCCTTTCTCTGGGGCCCAGGCGGACGGGGCCACAGACGAGTCAGGACCGGCACCACTGCACCCCGAACAATCTTCTCACCTGAGACAGGACCCCCCAGCCCTGCCCAGGCTGGGCCCTGGGGGCAGACACGGGCCGACGCGGTCCCTGTCCTCGGCCCCCGTGGCCTGAGTCACAGTGTACCATCAGGGGTCTGCTCAGAGGACGTGGGCCGCGATGGCAGCCCGGAGCGGTCGCGGAGAGGGGGCCCCGCAGTCAGCCTCAGCACAGAACTCCTGCGGCTCCTGGACCGGACCGGTCCCTCCCTCGGCCAGCGCTCCGCTCCCAGGCCGTGACTCTGACGTGCCCCCCACTCCCCGAGAGGCCCGGTCCCGTCCCACTTTGCTCCCGCCCCCCACTCCCCGAGAGGCCCGGTCCCGTCCCACTTTGCTCCCGTCTGGGGTGGTCACCCTTCAACCACTAGGACTCTCGGTTTTCCTGTCCTGGGGGCTCCCTCACTGGGATCTCAGCTCTGTGAGGGCTGTGACGTCACGGTCAGTTCAGTCCTCGGCGGGACCCCAAAGCCAAGATCAGGGCAGCCCGCGGCGGGGGCCCACGCAGCTCTACTGGAAGGCTCAGCGGTGGGTCAACACGGGCTGCAGCACCGCGGCGGGCACGGGGGCGGGAGGGGCTAGACGCAGGTGGGCCAACGCTGGAGGCTGGGGTGCAGAGACCGGCTTATGCGGGACAACGACCCAGCGGTGGGGGGCATTCTCAGAGCTTATTTCAGGCTGCTCGTCTAGCGGGAGAAGGGACAGGTGGGCCACGCAGGAAATGAGGCCTGAACGAAGAGGTGGCAGGGGGGAGGATGGAGAGAAAAAACTCCAGATCTGTCTGAGGGGTAGAAAGGATGGGACTTGGGAATATGTTTTTTTCACTCTTGACACCAAATGTTCGATGCAAACACACCCCACCCAGCCCCCTCAACAGATGGGATGAGCCACAGCGGGAGGCCCCTCACCCCTACACTCCCCCCCATCTCCCCTACTCCTGGCATCTGCCTCCTTTCCCCCTCCAAGCCACCCACGTCACCCACTGGTTCAGTTCCAGGGTCACTGCCACCGGCTCAGGCCCATCGGTCTTCCCCCACCCGCACCAGCTACCTGGGGGTCCCGGGAGCTCACTGCTCTCCCTCCGCCCACGAGGCCCCCAGGAACCCCTCAAGAGCTCCCGTCACTCAGGATGCAACCGTGGAAAGGCCCCAAGTGGGTCGTGTGGGCTGCTGCCACCCGCCCAGAGCCCACCTTGATGATGTCCAGGCCCGGCTGCGGGTACTCCAGGACCGGGAGCTGCTCGTCGATGTTCATCAAGCCGATCTCATCAGGGTCGGCCCCCTGGCTCACCAAATAGACCACCTCCTGCAGCAAGCTGGTGCCTGGAGGGAGAGAAGCCCAGTGAGGGGCGCCCAGAGGAAGCCCAAGGGCCAGCCCCTCTTGGGTCAGCGCCTGCCACCCAGAAAAAGGGCTGAAGGGCCGCAGAGCTGGGGAGCGTGCAGCGTCCCAGGAGTGCCTCGAGTCTAGTGGAAGAACACCGGCCTAGGCGTGAGACCTTGGCCCGAATGCCACCTCTCGGGGTGACCACGGGTGAGCCAGGTTTTCTGAGCTCCTGTTTTCTTGGCACTAAACGCAGGCAGGAGATTTCTCAAGGCTGTTGTGAGGAGTGAACAGGACACACAGTACCTGCCTCCCCAGGGCTCGAGGACTGTCATGAACGGACGATTCTCAGTCCTGGGTTTCCAGAAGCTGAATTTTCCTTTACCCAGGAGTGATGAAGGTCCAGGGGAATGACTCGCCAGCCAATAATGATTTACAATGAAAACTATGTCTACTGGTACCTGCTAAAGTGAAACACAGCTATGCCCTGTGACCGGAGAAATGTACACGACAACACCGACAGACACATACCGGAACGACCCTGCAGTGTTACTCAGAAGAGCAAACCTTGGAAACATCGGTCAGCAGCAGAATGAATGAATAAGCCAGGACACTCAGACAACGGGACACTAGGCAGCAGTGGAAGCCAGACAGCAAAGGGCGTCTGCTGTGTGATTCTGCATGCCCCCACTCCTGTGCGTTCCGGAATGGGGCAGTAGGCTGCGGCGACAGAGGTGAGGGCAGTGCTTCCCCGGGGGAAGCTTATCGACTCAAAGAGGACATGAAGGAGCTTCTGGGGTGCCGGGATGGCTCTTTACCTTGGTCTGGTGGCAGTTACATGGAAGTATGCACACACAAGGTATAATTCAATTCAAAGGAAACACCACCTGTCTGCCCAGCGCTGTGGTCAGCAGAACCTGCTCCCCGAGAAAGACGGAGGGGGCCCAGCCAGCATGGAGATGGGACAACTCAGCCCAGTGACACCCCAGACCCTCAAAGATGGAGAGAGGCCCTCCGGGGAACAGGTGCGCTGGTGTGTGTTGAGGGCGCCTCCCCCGCTCGTGGGGCCGCAGCTGCAGCCCTGCCCGCCAACTCCTTCCTCTCAGACCACCCCACGGGCTGTCCCAGCAACGCAGCTTGGACAGGTCCCCCATCCAGACTCGAGGACAGCCCTTCTGTGCCTTATGAACAGCGAATTTCAGATTCAGGGTGGATGGCTCCCAGCCTAGACCCTTCTGCAGCTTCCCAGTGTCCATACACTGGAGCCCGGTGGTCCCTTCACCTGTACTCTGCACCAGCCCCCTGGGGTGCGGGTTCCCCTCCCCCGGAGGCTCCCTGCTGGCCCTCACCCTGCAGCCCGTGCACAGCGGCTTCAAGTCGTCTCCTCCAGCAAGCGGGCCTTCCCGGACCCCCACGTCCCCCATCACTCATCCTCACCCGGCGCGAACTGCTTACGACGCTCTCAATTACCACACCGACTGCAAGGCCGCACTCCAGGGGCGACAGCGCCGTCTCCCTGCCAACACCCCCGGGGCCCAGCACACAGGACACGGCAGGCAAACCCAACATCTCAGCATCTGTGCAGGAAGGAAAAGCAGGGGCCTGGGTCGGGACACGCAGCGGGCCGATCCCACAAGGGCAGAGCCCCAGCAGCACCCGGGGTGGCAGGAAGGGAGCCTGGGGAGAAAGGCAGCTCTCTATGCTCCCCCAGCCCTTGCGCGGCCCCACTCCGTCCAGGCTTTCAGCTCCACTCCGGGACCGCGGCCAGCCAGGGCCTGCCCGGTCATCACCCCATCTGACCCCCCAGGAGAGACACACGGGCCAGGTCCTCCTCCCCAACCACCCTGGTCCCTTCGCTTCGGGGGAATCGGTCTCTGCTGCTGATTCCTCATCTCCCCCCCCCGCCCCCTGCAAGTGCTGCCCCTTCGTCTCCCAGCTGCACACACTCCCCCGGGGCCTCGAGCAGCCCCACCCCGAAGGCCAGCTCCACGCTGACCCCCGCACGCACCGACCCACGTGGAACCTGCCGCCCAGCTCCCCGCCGGACCAGGTGCCCCTGCCTCCTGCCCCCCGAAAGCCCGCCTCGCCCACCTACCATCAAGGTGAGCGCGGAGCCGACCCTTCCATCGGGGGCGCTGCTGGAGGCCCCGCAGCCCTCTGCCCTGCTCACCCTCCTTTCAGTCCAACAAAAGCAGCCAGGACCACCCGACCATCCCAACAGGGACTACCGAGGGCACCCCGTCCCTCTTAGGACCCCGCACCTCCGAGGACCCTCCGAGGAGTAGAGCAAGGTCTTCAACCTGGCCTGCAGGCCTGCCGGCCACACTCCATGCCCCATGCCCGGCGCCTCTCTACCTGCCTCTCTCCCTTTCCCGAGCTCCTACCGGCCTCCTGGTTGGTCCCGTGCCCGGAGCCCTTTCCTCACTCCCTCAGGTCCTTCAGGTGTGAGCGCTCCCCTGACCAGCCACATGACGAGCACCCTTCGCCCTGCCCCGGTCCCCACTGCAGCGACAGTCCGGGAACGGCCTGCACGGTCCTCTGCGCGCTCCCACCCCGCCGCCCTCCACAGGGCACGAGCGGTTTTGTCTGGCTCTTTGCCGGGACAGCCAGCACATGGCCAGGATCAGTTCACCTTTTCTGAATGCACGAACAAACCCTGGGTTTGTTCAACGGGATATGTCGATCAAGGAAGACTCCTCGAGGAGACAGCTTTTCAGCAAAGGCCCTGAAGGAAGAAAGTGTTGTGGCGGCTCTTCAATCAGAAAGAACTTCTGTCCATCAACCACAGGACCCTCACACCAACCTAAGAGGTGGGGACCACCACCCCCATTTACAGATGAGGCTCCTGCTGGTGAGGCCCGTCCACCCGGCAGCTCAGGGCAGCTGCACTGGGCGGGTCCGTGCGCTTAGAAATACGACTGTGCGAAGAGTTTCCACCAAAACAGGCCTCTCCCAGGGAGGTCTTCAGGACGCCCGCCCCTGCAGCCCCTGCAGGTAATGACCCAGACACACCCCGTTAGTATGTCTTACATCAATATCGACATGCCAGTTCCACAGGCTCCATCCACACCTCCATTAAACATCAGCATCGGAAGACCAGCCTCGTTAGGGCCCACAGGAGGCGCCCTACCTGTGAGGCTGCACACGGCAGAGGGAGGGTTCACAAGCACCCCCGCACGAACAAGGAAGCTCAGAGATCAGGTTCCAGTGCAAGGTCACAGAGCTGGAAAGGGGAGCGCTACCCCGGAAGGGGAGCCCACATCCCCACCTCCCTACACGGCCTCCCCAGCACCCCCAGGGGAGGGGGGACGGGTGGAGGGTCCTGTGCGAGGCTGTCGCGTTGCTGCGGCAGGACGCTGGGGGGCCTCCCCTCCCGCAGGTGCGGGCGAAGCGGGGCCTCAGCCCCCACCCCACCATCACCCTGCGTCCGAAGCCCCCAGGGAGAGGCGCCCGGGAGGCCAGCCCGCCGCCCAGCAAGTCCGAGCTGAGGCGGGGCACAGCCAGGCTTTCAACCCGGGAACACACAGGGCTGCCGGGTGGGTGGGACCGCCTGGCAGGGAGTAACACAAGCCACACGCTTTCCAACAGCTCGTTTTCAACTCAACAGACGTGATGCAATCCTTCACGGACCTGCTTCCGCCGACGGCAGCGAAATCACTCCCAGGTGGCACCTCAGCGTCGGCAGTGACTCTGACACCAGACCTCTGAGGCCAAGACCCGTAGGAAACCACTGGGGTTCCGGGTGGAACTCCCCCGGGATCCAGAGTCCAGTCCGACCTGCCACAAGGCTGGGGTGGAGCCCATCAAAATTCCCACCAGAACTCTGGGGACGGGGGCGCCAGCACTCTAGGGTCAGAACCAGTCAGAACTGAGCCCCCGACCACCAGGATCCCGGGGCTGGAACCCTTTGAAATTCTTTTTATTATTATTATTATTTATTTTCAGCTGTGTTGGGTCTTCGTTGCGGTGCGCGGGCTTCTCATTGCGGTGGCTTCTCTTGTTGCGGAGCACAAGCTCTAGGGCGCAGGCTCAGTAGTTGTGGCGTGTGGGCTCAGTAGTTGTGGTGCACAGGCTTAGTTGCTCCGCGGCATGTGGGATCTTCCCGGACCAGGGCTTGAACCCATGTCCCCTGCATTGGGAGGCGGACTCTTAACCACTGGTCACCAGGAAAGTCCTGGAATTCTTTTATTTTCACTTTGATTATTTACCAAAGTCACACATGTACCTAGTTTAAAAGTCAAAAGACTCAGGACAGGAAATCCAGGTCCCCTCCCCACCCCACTCCCACGTCCAGAGCAAACCCTTGCTGATTCTTCTCTTACCCTCAGGTTTCTGACGTGCTTGCATCATTGTTTCACGATCTGTGTGTTTTCATGGGCTACTGATTTCTGACTGAGCAAGACGACGACCCAGCCACGTTCCCTCCTGCAGGCTTCCCTGCCCCGACACGGTCCCGGGACAATTTTCAGTCTAATTCAAAGTACACCATGTCGTGACTACACTGTCTTTTTGCACAAGATTTTGTGTTTCCTTCGCCTGCTTGCTTAGTGTTCTATGGACCTATTAATAATTCCTTCTCCAGCTCTGTGGCAAACCCTCTCCGTACGGCCAAATGCAGGAGGTGTGCTCTAATCCCATTTATCTCTTGGGGTGGTGCCCCTGCCCCTCAGCGCCCCACGACTGTCTTCCTGCAATCTCCCTCGGGCTGGATGGACTGCGTCCTTGACCCGTGTGCCCCTCGCTGGTGCCCGTGCACACGGTGGCAGAGTCCACCCCGAGCTGCCTGCTGACCGTGACAACTGTGTGGGACGGTGTGTGACTACAAGCGCCTGTTTCTACCTCGCTCGGGACCGGCAGTTGGGCTGGGTATGGAATTCCAGGCTGGGGACCACGTCCCCTCAGAACCCTGAACGCACTGTTCCCGTCGTCCAGCTGCCAATGCTGCGTCGAGAACTCTGAGGTCCTCCGTTCCTAGTCCTTTGAACGTGGCCGTTCTTCGGGAAGCTTTGCAATCTTCTCTGTATCTCAGGTTTGAAATTTCACAGCCAAGTGCTTCAGCAGGGTCTCTCACTCAATCACAGTGCCTGGGGGCACATTCAGACACAGGGGAGTCTTTAACTCCCTCCTGGAGTTCTGGAAATCCTGGAAATCCTGGTTTCAGTAACTTTCTCTCTCCCATTCTCCCTGTTCTCTCCTTCTGCAACTCTGAAATCTTCCACTTTTTCTTCTCTTTTTGCTCCCATTTGTCATCAATTTGTAAAAATTTTTGCTCTACTTCCTAGGATATTTCCTCTGCTTGACCACCCAAACCTCACAACTGAGTTCTTAAAATTTCAACTACAATACCTGTCTTCACTCTCTGACGACATTACAGAGTTAGGAGTGCAGGTGGCAGGGCTTCCCTGGTGGCGCAGTGGTTAAGAATCCACCTGCCAATGCAGGGGACACAGGTTCAATCCCTGGTCTGGAAAGATCCCACATGCCATGGAGCAACTAAGTCCATGAGCCACAACTACTGAGCCTGCGCTCTGGAGCCCACAAGCCACAACTACTGAGCCCGTGTGCCACAACTACTGAAACTCACACGCCTAGAGCCCACGCTCCACAAGAGAAGCCACCGCAATGAGAAGCCCGCGCACCGCAATGAAGGGTAGCCCCCGCTCACCGCAACTAGAGAAAGCTCCCGTGCAGCAACCAAGACCCAACGCATCAAATTAATTAATTTTTTAAAAAAATCATAGTCCTACATACTAGGGATTTGCAACTAGAAGCAGAATTTAAAATAAAAAAAAAACAAAGGAGTGCAGGTGGTGTTTTGTTTTTCAGGTTTTCTTCTGCTCTGTACATTGTCTTTGATTCTGCCAAGCTCATTTTGCTGCTTTTTGTTTTGTTCGGTTTTTGCAGGCCTCTGTCCTTCACGTTGGAGACGTTAAGATCTGAAGACCTTGAGTCCATCCACAGGTTAAGAACGAGCCACTGGACGCAGCCACCTGCGTCCAGGCTTGTCCAGGACAAGACTTGTTGACTGCAGGGCTTCATGTGTCTGTAAACACAGCCCAGCCTGGGTGCCCTCAGAGCTGAGATGGGAGATGCCCACACGCAAGTATTTGTAAGTCTTTTCTTTGGGGTCAGTTTCTCCAGAGAAGATGCCTCCACTCTCTGTCCTGGGGGACCACAGGCATCCCAGAAGCCAAGGAGGGGAGGGTGCTGGGAACCTCCCTTTCAAGCATGTAGCTTTCATTCGACCCCCATTTCCAATTGAGCACTGTACCCCAGCCTGTAGCTCTGCATGGCATCCCCAAGCCCACAGCTTCTCTGGATCAACTTCCCCCAAAGAAACCCGTCTTTGTAACAGCTGCCTGCTCTCAGCCTCCGCGTATCACGGCGGCCACCCTGAGGGGCATGATTCCTGGGGCCCTGCAGCGAAGGGGTTCACATGCTGGCTGCGCTGCCCTCTGCTGGCATTAGGTTCTCTACCCACTAAGTCAGCTAACACTGAGCCACCACATCTGAGCTTCCAAACAGTCTCCACCTCTCCTTCTCCCTGGGAGGAGGGCCTCAGAGCTTCCTACTCCTGGAGCGTCATGTAGTGAGGTTTGAAGAGGAAGCGGCGATGAGCAGGCGTGCTCAAGTCTGCCCCACGGGCACTCTGCAGGCACCGGACGTCAAGGTGTCACAGCCGGGGTCAGTCCAGCTCCCTCAGAAACAGCAACAGCTGCGCACATGAAGCTGCCGCCCACGGAGCTGCCAAACCAGCCGGGCCTGGGGTCCTGCAGGCCCCTTGCCGGGGGGTGGGGGGGACGTGCTAACCCAGCAGACACTGAGAAGGCCTCCAGGACACGCCCCTTGGAAAGGAAGGAGCAAAGGGAGCTGCTCTCCTTGAGCACCTCCTCGTCCTGGGAACATTCACAGGGGCTGTCTCAGCTCCCGAGACAATCCTGACAGGGGACACGGAGCCCAACAAGGATGGGCACAGGTTCCCGTCTCAGGCTGCAGTGGACGGGAACCGGGACAAGAGGCCCAGGCTGGCTCACACGAGGCGCCCTGCAGGCCCCCAGGGACAGCTGAGGATGGTGCTCAGCGTGCCAGGCGCTGTGCCAGGAGCTCACACGGCCCCTCCCCATCTGAGCCACACAGGCCGCTCAGCGGCCTCTGCCGCCACGTCTCACACACGACAAAGCAGACTTGGAGGCGAACTGCCTGGGGCCACAGACGCGAGCGGGCCGTGAACCCAGGACCCAGAACAGTCTGACTCCAGAACCAGAGTGCTTCGACACACCACACCACACGCACACACGCACACACACACACCACGCCCATGTGCCCCCCCACACATATACACAGACACCACACGCACGCAGCACACACACACACACAGACACCACACCCAAATACCATACACACACCCCACACACGCACACACACACCCCACACACATATACACACACACACCACACACAGCTCACAAAGCAAGTGGGCAGCAAAACCAAGGCCACAAGCCACACGTTCTCATTTCCAGGCTAAAGCTCTAACCTCAGACCCCACCACTTCCCAGCTGGGGATGGAGCAAGGGTGAGACAGAGGGAGGCGGGGCTGGACCCTGGAAAGTGAGCCTGGCCTGTGCTCTGTGCCCTGCTGGACACAGAGGGGAAACAGACTTGGCCACTGGGTGTGACTGTCCCTCCTATGGGGCGATGCCAGATGCTGTGACACAGCTGGACCGACAGCCAGGTGGCGAGGCTGCCCATCCCCAGACAGCCCTGGCTGCCACAGTCCCTGCTGCTGAGGACTGGCATCTGGGGCCCACATTCCCAGCCGCGCTCTGCAGCGACTGGGGGGGCCTGACGAAGCCACCAGGCTCCAGCCTTCAGTTTCCTTAGGGTGAAATTCTCCTGGGCCTTGAGCTCTCGGGTTCCTGGGTTCAGAGATGCGGACACACACTCAGGACCCCGCACACAGCCCCCTACCGAGAGGCTGCCGACCCCTCAGGCAGAGCGGGCGGCTCCCCCAGGAGGGAGAGGCCCCACCTCCAGGAGGGTCTGGGGAAGTCTGGGAAGGCTCTTCTTAAACAGCAGCCTTCGACCTGGGACCCAAAGGACAGGAGCACGGACCAGCGAGATGCAGCGCGTCAGGGAGGGGCTGGGGGTACAGCAGTAGGAGCCCCAGTTCTCCACCCTGCCCCACCCACACTGTCTGCCCTGAGACTTCACAGCCCCTCCCAGAAGAGGGTCCCCATGATCGCAGGCACGGCAGGGACTGGCTGTAGCCAGGGAGGCAAAGGCACAGAGCTTTGCACGCTCCCACTTGCTCTTCTGTGCTTCTAGCATTGCCAAGGGAAGGACACTCCCAGCCTAGCCTCCTGGTCCAGGGACACCTGATGAGAACCGCCCCAGCCGCGACCAGCCTGCCGCAGGGCCCCCAGGCAGCCCGCAGATGCACGGGCTGAGATCCGGACAGCGGACCCTGGGCTACAGTAATAACCCCTGTCTTTAGGCGCTGAGTCTGGGCTGTCTCTTACACAGCCACAGGCAGAAAATGCTCCGGGTGGAGCCGGAACGAAAGAGAAGAAATGAAATTAAGGGCTAGCAGCGTATCAGGCTTTCCACGCCCATCATCACATCCGATCCTCCCAGCAGCCCAGCGAGATATCACCCCATCTGAAAAGGAGCACACCGAGACTCGGGAAGGCTGAGCGCCTTGCCCCAAGTCGGAT
Source organism: Phocoena sinus (assembly GCF_008692025.1). Classification (NCBI taxonomy): domain Eukaryota; kingdom Metazoa; phylum Chordata; class Mammalia; order Artiodactyla; family Phocoenidae; genus Phocoena; species Phocoena sinus. The sequence continues at coordinate 5,541,299 of NC_045772.1, read as the reverse complement.
TCGGGCCTAGGTCATTACAATGCCTCCTCCAGCAGACCCTGTCAGCGCCCACCATCCCATCTCGGCACCCTGGAGTGCGGTGGGCAGACCCCACACGAGGAGCTCCTGCACCCGCTCTCCCTGGGCCCCAAGCACCCTCCACTGCTGGGAAGCGGGAGCTGACGGATGAGGCCCGGCCCCCACCTCTTGAGGGAGACCCCCGTGCTGTGCCCACCCGTCTCCCGAGGGTACCGCTCCTAGCTTCCTCTTTGCCGCACCTCCTGAGACCACCTCCCACCTCACTCCTCCACGCCGAGCCTCGCTTCCAGGTTTCCAGGCCCCAGGCTCACCCCCTCCTCGTGCCGGGCCTCGCCCCTCCCATGGGGGAGGCAAGACCACGTGGGCACGAGCTTCAAGAGGCCACATCTGAAATCCCGGCTCGGCCGCTTCCTGAGGCCTGGACCCCAGGAAGACTCAGCCCGTCCCAGCAGGTCTACCCACCACACCCCAGGGGAGGACCGCCCACGGATCAAACGCCAGGACCCACGTGCCGGGGCCCCGGAGCCAGCCCCCGTGGGCTCTGTCCCCAGGGCCCGGGCCCGTTTCTCCTCGGGCCTCAGTTCCTCACCTGATAAGGGACATCTCTGGCCGTGAGGCTCTGAGGATGACAGGACACCCCCCCCCCGCCCCCGTTCCCGGCACAGAGACGGGCCACGCTCTCAGCTCCCAGTCTGCTTGAGGCTTGAGAAGGATCAATGCAGACTCGAGCATCTGTGCCATCACCAGACCACGGCCTGCGCTGGTGGGAGTGCGGGCCCAGGAGACCCTGGCTCATCCCAGGCTGAGCTGAGCCTCATGAGAGCCACCTGGAAGCCCAAGCCTCTCTGGCTCTCCAGTCCCTCTGGAAATGACTTGTTTAGCTTCCGGAAACCCCAGGAAGTGTGCAAAGCATGCTTTGGGGGGGCTTCTGCCTCCTGACGGCCCCTGCACTTGCCCTAACGTGCTCCAGAAGCCCCAGCTGGGTCCCCACCCGCTGCTAACAGCAGAGCATCACTCTGTCCAGACCCTGTCTGCCCCCCAGAAGCTGCAGACACGGCCACCGCCTCGCCTGACCATCAGGACAGCGGGAAGCAGTGCCGCCCCAGCCAGGGTGCAGAGAGCTGGGAGGAGCACGGCCCGACACTAACTGGCAACGGCCAGACAAGCTGCCAGACCCCACCTGACTCAAGTCCGTCAGAGAGCTGAAGCTGCGGGGCAGCCAAGAGACTGGAACCCCAGGAGGACGGGCCAGGGGGAGGAGAAGCCAGGCGCCACGCACGCAGGAAAGAAGAATCCGGCTGGAATTTCCCCAGAGTGCAAAGGCTGACGGCGGGCTTGCAGAGCAAGAGACACAAGGGGAGAGCTGGCACCAAGCAGACGCTCTTCTGCAGACCTACTAGGTGCTCGTGAGAAAGATGAGGGGTGGCAGGGTGGAGACAGCGTTCCTCAACATCATGGCTGCAGGAAAAGGAAAGAAACCTGCTGGGACTCTTCTCCTCTATGGGAAGAATGCATTAAGCCATTGGGGGAGGGGCAGCAAAACCTGTTACCCCCCAGGGCGCTGGTGAAGACCCAACACGGCTGGAGACTGGGTGAAAGAAAAGAACTCTGCCCCTGCGGGAGAGGTAGGAACTTGCCCCTGGGCTCTGAGACCCCCAAATGCTGAAAGAGGAACAGGAAACTCTTTCCTGCGCAAGACCCACCATCAAGGCAGAGCTGGCTGCCACTAAGGGCATCACTGAGAAAGCCCTACCAAGACCCAGGAACCCAGGGCCTGCCTAAGGCTGCAGCTGGACCAGGTGACAGAGGACCTCCCCTCAGAACCTTCCCCTCTCAGCCAGCAACAGAGCAACCAGAAACAGCAGTCCACCCCTGAGGTAGGAGACAGGGTGTGGGGAGAAACCCCTCTGAGACTCAGACCAAGAGCTGAGGGTAGGGAAGAAACACTGAGGAAAGACCCTCTGGAAACTCAGCTTCCCACGCAAAGCACAAGGTGATGCTATAGGAATTAAAACCAGTCGTCACTCAAGTGCCCAGAGGGACAACAGAATCCAAACACAGCCCTCCTCCTACCAGACTGACTCACCACCTACACTAATGGCAAGAAAAGCCAGGCCCATTTCCAAGCATAAATACAACTGACTCCAATCTCTAATGTGGGCACACTGTGTCCAGCATTCAATCAAAAAGTACTACACATTAAGAAAAGAAAAAAAAATTATATATATATATATATATATATATACACACACACACACACACACACACACACACACATATATATCCCAGTCAAGAAACAAAACAATCAACAGAATCAGACTTTAAAATTAATCTGATTAAAATGTTAAAGGATTTCATGGAGAAGATGGACAAAATGCATAAACAGATGAATATTTCAGCAGAGAGATGGAAGCTACCAAAACAATGAGATACGAGAGGAAAAATAAAAACACGATAACAGAAATACAGAATGCTTTCAGTGAGCTCATCAGTAGACCTGACACAGCGGAAGAATCAGTTAACACATTACTGACCGGGGGATTTTTGCAGAAACTAACGTCCGTGGCCATAATACACCTCTGGTCAAAAATGTGTTGACCTGAAGATTGGTCAACAGAAATTACCCAAGCTGAAACACAAGGAGAAAAGAAGGGTGAAAAAATAGAATATACAAGAGCTATAGGATAGTATCAAACAATCTAACACATATGTAATTGGAATCTCAAAAGAAGAGAAGACAGAAGAAATATTCATAGGGATAATGGCTGAGAATTCATCCAAAAGTAGGAAAGGCATCAAACCATAGATCCAAGAAGCTCAGAGAACCCCAAGCAGAGTAAGCATCCCCCTCCCTGAAAAAATACATACCTAGACACATAATATTCAAGCGCTGAAAATCAAAGGTAAAGAGAAAATCTTGAAGGCAACCGGGGGGATAAAAAGGGCCATTCCGAAAGGAACAAAGAATCACAGCTGACTTTTCAACAGAAGCGATGCAAGCCAGGAGACAATGGAGTGGCAGCTCTAAAGTGCTGAAAGATAGGAGGGAGGCACGGGAGGATGTTCAGTCCCACAATGAACAGATGAGAGGAGCTGGAAAACGGGAAGTCCTCATCAGGTAATCAGAGGGAAGGAAAAGGAGAGGAAGAGGGGGGAGGGGAAGAGCACACCAGACAGAGGGAGAAAGACTGGAGGGAAGAAGGAAGCAGGCGTGTTCAGACAGTCCTATGTGGCTGGTGAGAAAGGGGGCAGACCAGGTGAAATCAGACCACAGGACGATGGGCTACAGAGTGGAGTTTACCGTTGACTGAAGGCAATGCGGGGGGGCGGGGCAGCGAAGATGTGTAACGAGGGACTGCCCGAGGTCAGGTTTGTGTTTCTAAGAGGTCACCTCTGCTGCAGAGTGAAAGGTGAACCAAGGGGGGAGGCCACGCAATAGTCCAGGTCAGACAGGAAGGGTCCCATGACCGTCTCGAGGGCTGAGAGCGTAGACGGACCTGAGAGCTTTTACTGGGTGCAGGAGCCACAGAAGCAAGTAACAAAGTGCATGTGGGGGCGGAGGGTAGGGGAGTGCGGAGAAGCCGTCACTGTCTAGGGGGAATGAGAAATGAGAAGCCCGGATGAGACCCTGGAGCTCAGAGTGGGGCCGGGGGTCTCTTCCTGTTCCACTGGTATCAGAAAGATGCTCTTCCCGGAGGCCCTGCTCCTTCCTCCAGAATCCTATGGGTGCCTCTCGAGGCTCTCTCTCCCAAGCCCCATACAGCGATGAGAAGAATGTTCCCCTGGCCAACCCAGGCGCTTGGACTTGCCCCCTCCTTCCCCAATTGCAAGCCCTCTTCATTATGTAAAAACATGCTGAGTAAGAGCAAAGGGGAGGGAGAGGGGAGAGGGGAGAGGAAGTAGGCAGTTGTCCTGCTCAAACCTCCTGGTACCTCTTCAGGCGTCTGCACGCTCTCCCAGGGAGCGGGGAACTGAGCACTGGGTTAAGGAGCACTCATCACCCTGTGTCGCTGGAAGGGAGGGACGGTCACCCTGATCTTGGCACAAACATGAGCTCAGGGTGGGTGACAAGTCCCTCCCTGAAACCTTGCAGGCTGCTTCCTGATCCGCATTCGAGACCAGTCTCCTCCCCAGACTGTGGGAAAGTGCAATGCGGTAACTGCATGTGAAAACCTGGGGAGCGTCTGGCACAGAATGGATGCTGGGTGGGCGCCGGTTCCCATCCCCACTGTCCCTCTGCCAGCTCTTCCCGTGGCTGCTTCCTCTCCACCGTCTACAAGTGAAAACTGTACACTCACATGCCGATACCGCCCTTTCCCCTCACTGGGCCTGTTTCTATCCAAAAAAGGAAACAGTCGCGAGAACACAGGACTGTTCTGAGGCTCAAACAAGGGAGAGGGAGTAGCTGCGATTGGTAATCCCACCTGCCCTCATGGCCGGCTCCCTGCCCACCTCCTCCATGCAGGCCCCCAGTGATCCTCCTCCTGCCTGGGCCCCTGACCTGACCCTGGGAATGACCACCCTGGCCTGTCAGACAGCTTTCGGCATCAGGGGCCTGGCTTCCCAGTATCACTGCGGGCTCCTTGAGGACAGCGTCACCTCATTCATGACACTTCCCGAGCCCCCCTCTCCTGGGCATGGTGACAGACACAGTCAAAGAAAACGAAGAGCTCTTCCAGCCTGGGGCCTGTGGGCCTCCCCGCCCCAGGTGTCTTAACATTTAAGACTTACATGAACCCATCAGGCCCAACCCTCTCATATTTCATGAGCAAACTGCAGTCGCACAGTGACAGGGCTAGAGCTGGCGCCAGATGCTCCCCCCTCCCCAGCAGTGATGCGCTGCTTCCCTCCTCATCAGTGACAGGAGAATGAGGATACACTTCAAGACAGGCGGGAACCAAAAGGAAAGGGAAGTCAGGAGGTGGGTGCTCTGCCCGAGCCACAGAGCATGCTCCAGAGCCAGTCTCCACGACCTTGGGGACCCCGGGGGCAGACACAAGACGTCTCCCAGACACAACTGGGTTCAACACTCAACATCCTGGGACCAAAGAGGCTATAAGAACGGATGACGACCAGCAAGCGACAATGAGAAGGGTCCCCCTCAGAAGGCACAAGGGGCTCCCACTGCTGGTGTCGCGGTGTGAACCAGCGTGAGGATGGACACAGCTGACATCCGTGCTGCGCAACACGAGAGCCGCTAGCCATGCGGCTCCTGAGCTCGTGAAATGTGGCGACTGCCACCGGGGAACCGAATCTCTAATTTTATTTCATTTCAATTCATTAAACTTCAGTACCCACCTGTGTCTAGAGGCTCCTGTATCAGACAGCACAGTCCTAACCTGTCACCCGAGCTCAAACGTCAGAAACAGAAAAAAGTTCTAGAAGTAGTGACGTGCTGTGGGAAAAAAGCAGGATCCACTTATTACTACCTTTACCACCAGACGTCCCCTGCCCTGTGAACCCCAGTTCCCCACCAGAGGGGGCAGGGTGGACAAGGGACCCTGGGGCCACCTGCAAGTTCACTAAGACCTCCTAGACTTGGGCACTGGAAACCCAAGGGGCCCCGTGGTCCCCTGCAAGGCAAGGAGGGGCCTCTGCTAGTCCTGACTACTCGCCCCAGTCCCAGCACCAACCACCCTACAGCTGCCTGTCCCCCAGCGGACTGAGCGCTCACTGAGGGCAGGCACCAGATGGGACTCTGCTCTGCACCCCCGGCACCTAGGAAAGCGTCTGGGCGCCGCGGGCGCTCAGGGAGTGAAAGCTGGCATCAACAGCACGAGCCTTTCCTGTGCTCACGGTGCATCCGGGACGGGAAGGAGCCCTGGCCCACCATCTCACTCATCCTCACAGCCACCCGGCAAGGCGCTGAGGTGGTTTCTCCTATCCCCGAGGAAAGCCCAGCTCAGAGGGGTGATGTCATCTGTCCGGGGCCATCCAGCAGGTAAGTAGCACAGCTGCGTTCAAACCCAGGCCTTCCAGCTCCAAAGCCAGGCGCTTAATCTCTAAGCACCAGTGCCTCCTACAAATCCACTCCTGGTGGGGAGGAGAAGTGGGGGAGGGAAGGGACGGGAAGGGAAAGGAAGCGTGAACTGGGCCACCTGAAGTTCACGTGACTCAGAGCAGTGACAAAAACCCTAAAATCCCAAAGTGCCCTGCGACTTCCATCCCAAAGCGCACAAGAGAAGGTGGGAGCCTCCCTCCGCCTTGAGGCCCGAGTCTGGCTGTCCTCCTCTGGAGGGGAAGGGGCAAGGCTGGCTGCGGACCAGGGGACCTGACTAGACTGACTGTCCTTCAGCAGCCGTGTGACTCTGAGCAAGTTCCTGCCTTCTCTGAGCCTCTGGATTAACATGGCAGAGCACCTGGCATACGGGACTCGCCAAGGGGCCGCTTCATTGTTCCTAGGGCATCCCAGGTCCCATCACAAAGTGCGAATGGCCTGTGTTCAAAGTAACAGTCCCTCCAAGGATCCCAGAGCCAGAGTCGCCTCTCCAACTATGCAATTTATGATGTGGATTTCACAGCAGGGGAAACAGGGGCTCAGAATCACCCAGGGGCAACGACTTGGGAGAACCCAGATCCTGCCCCCCCCAGACTGCCCCTCCTGTTGCATCAGCTGCCGCTGGAGATGACTTCCAGGGCCCTCGTCCTCCGGTCGAGAGAAAACCTTTCGGGCAGATCTTTGGGACCAGTTCTTCAGTCCCCTTCGTGATCATTTCGTGTAATGAACTTTACAGGCAGTGTGGGTTGGGGGAACGGGGGATCTTCAGAAGCACTGGTTTCAGCTAGTGCAGGTCATCCTTCCTGAGAAAACATCTCACCTATCCTGTCACCATCCCACAAACTGGATGAGAAGGATGGACTGGGCCAAGGTCGAGAACCAGGAAGAAAGCAAAGAAGGAACAGAAGATACTGGCCTACACAAAACCCAGGACTCTGCTTCTCCTTTACTCCTGGGCTCGTGGTCAGCTCAAACAAGCCTCACACCGGGCACGTGAGCTTGAGCACGTCACTTCACCTCCCAGAGGCTCCGTGCCCGACCTGTGAAAGGGGAGACCACCTCTGAGCAGAGAGCTCTGAAGCGAGTTTGCTGTGATGACGAACACACACAGCGACAAAGCACGGCAGGTAGTCAGCTGTGCAGTTACTACTGTCATTTGCTCCTGGCTCACATAGTTCTAACAAGGGAGTCTTCAGGCTGCCCAGCCCTCAGGTAGAAGGTAAAAGATAAAAGGAGCAGGCAGGGGGCAGACGGACAAACAACGAGGGCCTGGAAAGGCTATAAGGTCTGTGGAAAACATTTTTTAAGTTTTAAAAAGGAGGCTCCCTGGGGCTCTGTGCAAAGGGACCCCACACAAGGATCTCTGGCCACCGTTGGATTCTCCGTCACCAAAAGAAAGAGCCACGTGTTTACTCTCCTTGTGAAAAACTCTAGGATATGTTTTTGTTTGTCTCTGAAAGATGCAAGTTACAAACAAGATGTGAGTTTTGGTTACCTAGAAAACTTCCTTAAACCTACACCTCATTCCCCATCGAGGTGCCCAGAAAGAACCCCAGCAGGCCCCCAGTGCAGGGCCCCTCTAAAGGATCCCCCAGAAGCCCCAAGTACATGCTTTTCAACAAAGCTCTAAGCCTGGTCCTCCCCCAGCCTGCCAGCTACTTAACTTCTCACCCGCCATCTCCTTGCCATGAAATGGAGGGAGGGCACAGAACCACAAACGCTCATCTGCAATTCCAAAACCCTCAGGAACACCCCAAACCAAGTTCCTCACAATTCACAGGGAGGCAAACCCTGCCCTAAACTAACATGAGACAGTTTTTAGTCTTTATTGATCCCACTTAACGTGAGGGTTCAAAGTACAGCCCCACCACACCCAGCTGGGTGGGGGGGTGGTCTTACATGTAGGAATGGTATCTGTGGCTCTAAAATCTGACCAATTCTGAATCCCCATACCTCCTTCCTTTCCTTCTTCCCAAGGATGGCTCAGCAGCACCTCCAGACTTTTCCCCACCCTCCACTGACAGCCCCTTCTCCAACCTTCCTCGGAGGACCGGGCGTACTCCTCGGGTGTCTGGGACCCTGCACAGCTGGGACAGCCAAGTGTACAGCTCTTCCCGCAAGCTACCCCCCTGCTCCTCCAACACGACCTCCAGGCTGCCCCCCTCCACACCAGGCATCAGACGCACTGCACTGTCTGGATTCAGGCGTCTCCCTGCCTCTCCAATTCAGCGGCAGCAATCGAAACCTGCAGGAACGATCAAACAGGAAAGCTGCTTCTTTTCCCTACGAACCTCAGAAGGCAGTACACGATAATGTCTTATATCAGGTCCCGGGCACAGACCAGCCTGGCTTTAAATCTCTGCTCTGCCACTCATCAGCTGTGTGACCTTGGGCAAGCAACTTCCCCTCTCTGAGCCTCAGTTCCTAGACTGTAAAGTGGGGATGATCACCTCTACCGTACACGGTTGTCATGAAAATGACATCAGTTAATGCTAGGAAATGTGAATGCCCTGGGTTCTGCCCGACACCAGGGTGATGGAGGCGGCCCTGAAACAAGGGAACACACCAGGCACGCATTCCGGGCACGGCCAGTCCCATCCCCCACCCGGTACCCACGCAGGAAATGAGGGACGCACACAGCCCTGCTGTCCCTTTTATCCCCTTCCCAGATCACCACCAGGACTCTGCGCTCATCAAAGGCTGAACGGGCCCAGGAACAGAGAGGTTAAGTGACTGTCCAAGGTCACACAGCCAGTTGGACAACGGGAGCGAAAGCAGGGAAGGGTGATGGGCCTGGGCCTATCCTCCTGGCAGCTCCTGCCAAACCGGCTCCATCCCCACGGGACGCTAGCTGGCCATGGGCACCGGGGCCCACCTCCAAAGACTGGTTTCCCCAAACGCTGGCCGACCACCCCCCACCCCGCCCGGTCGGGTTCTGGGCACCGCGCCCTCGCCCTCCGCCCCCGACGGGAAGCCCCCGGCGCTGGCGCATCGTCTACGCGGGCGCGCCGCAGAGCCGGGCGGGGTCTGCCCGGGGCTCACCGGACTTGGGGTAGGTGACGATCCACACGTCGCTGGGCCGCACCGGGAAGTTGGCGATCTCCTCCATCTTCCCGCGGCAGAAGGGCGGTAGCCGCACGCCATGGAACTCGAAGTACTTGCTCTCGAACTCGCCCGGCGTGCTGGGGGTCTCGGCCTCGCTCTCCGCCATGCCGCCGCCGCCGCCGCCGCCGCCACAGCCCGGCCCCGCAGCCGCGCCGCCCGCTCCCGGCCCGCGCCCCTCACCCGCGCCCTCACCCGCGCCCGCCACCCCCAGCCGCCGCGCGGCGCTCTGCAGGCGTGACGTCACGGCGCCGCCCGGCCCGCGCCCCGCCTCAACCGGCGCTGGCGAAGGCACTCCGTGGCCGTGACGTCACGACGCCGCGGCGCCCAAGCCGGCGTGGAAGCCGCGCTCCGCGGGTATGACGTCATGGCCCCGCCCGACGCGCGCCGGCTGCCCTCCGCAGACCTGCGGTAGTGGGGCCTCCGGGCCCGACCCGCCCCACACCCGGCAGCAGCCACCCAGCCGCCCCGAGGGCCGACCAAGACCTCTGTCCGCCGTCCTCCTCCCAGCCCTCCGTCCACATCACCTCCGTCACGCGTACATTCACTAACCTAGTGACTCCGTCATTCAGCAAGCGTTCAACACAGAAATACTCCAGCTAGGAGTGACCTTGAAGATTAATTCATTTATTCAACAAATATTTAGGGAACATCCGATCTGTACCAGACTCTGGTCGAGGTTCCCGACCAGTGAGACTGGCTCCTCTTGGAGCTTACATTTGTGAACAACGGAGATAATTTCAGATCGTAATGGGAGCTGTGAATAAGATGCTTCACAATATCCTGGGCGGAAAGGGGGCTGTTAATTGCAGATTCCCAGGGCCAAGCCGCAGACCTCGGGATATCCAAGGCTCTTGGGATCGTGCCCCGCAAATCTGCATTTAAAACGTACTTCTTATGCAGACCACATTTTGAGAACAACAGGATTCTATAGAGGCTTTAGTACAATCCCTCAACCATTCACTCAAGAAACAGATGCAGGCATACCTCATTTTATTGTGTTTTGCAGATGTTCTGTTTTTTTACAAATTGAACGTTTGTGACAACCCTGCATTGTCAAATGATGGTTAGCAATTTTTAGCAATAAAGTAGTTGTTAATTAAGTCATGTACATTCTTTTTCTACAAGAAATTATGCTATTGCACATTTAATAGACTACAGCACAGTGTAAACATAGTTCGTGTGATTAGCTTTATTGCAGTATTCGCCCCATTGCAGTGGTCTGGAACCATTCCTGCAATATCTCCGAGGTATGCCTGTATTAAGCACCTACTGTGTGCCTAGGGGAACACAAAGATGAAAACGATAATGTCCTGGCCTAATTCTCTGAGGTTCAGTGTCCCTGGCTTTGAAAAGGGAACAATAATCTCTACCCCTAGGTACTGTAGTTGAGAGGACAGAGAAAACTACACCAGCAAGAATCCAGAGCAGAGCAGGTGGACAGGACCTACTTGCTCTCTCTCCTTCGTCCCCTGGACTGAGACACTTGCAGTCTGGCAAGGGAGCCACACACGTGGGCTGAGAGGTGTGGGCCACATGTACACGGTGGATGGAGAGAACAAGGAGAGCATTAACTCACCCATGCCCCCTGCAGTGGAAGCGCAGAGCCCTAACCACTGGACCGCCAGGGAAGTCCCAAGGATGTCTTTACAAAAATGAAAGAGAAGATTCCAAGCACCAAGACATTGTTAAGAACAATTAGGTAATGGCACAAAGACAGGTAGCCAAAGGCTAGAGGAATTGAGTGAATGAATAAGCTGATGTTTCAGGTGAGGTTCTCACTATGGAAGAGCAAGGGAGAACCCTTGCTCTTTTTAGATTGGGGTCTAAGGTATTGACATGAATTTATTATTTGAAAAACTATCTATTTCTTATCTTTGCTGAAAAGGCCTTTAGGTTCTGTATTCCAGCAATACTAGGCACAGTCAGTGTCCAAAACTTGGTTTCTAAATACTTCCCACCAAAAGGAACCAGGGTTTCTTGGAGAAAAGACTAATTCCACAGCTGGGCAAAGAAAGTGCAAGATGAGCCTAAAATATCTTTGGGGGCAAAAAAAAAAATAAGAAGAAACTGTCAAAAATGATGGGAATAGGTCAAAAGAACACAGGAGCTGGTTTGAAAGATCAAATGAGGAGCACTTTGCACATGTTAGACAAGAATTGGAAACAATTCAAATGTCCATCAACATTAGGCTGGATAAATTGTGATGTATTCATACAATGGAATTCTTACTACATAGTGATTTAAAAAAAGAATTACTGGTATATGCAACAACACAGGTGAATTTCACAGTCAAAATGATGAGCGAAAGAAGCCAAACACAAAAGGCAATATGATTCCATCCATATACAATTCAAGGACAAACAAAACTACGGTCAGAGGTCAGAAAAATGTTTAATTTGGGGCAGCGGGAGGAGGTTGACTGGGAATAGACACAAGAGTACCCTCCAGAGTATTGGAAACATTATATCTCGCTCTCAGTGATGGCCACAAGGTGATATACGCATAAGTATAGATGGATATAGATGTGGATATAGATACAGATGCAGACACAGGGTCTGCTTCATGGTCATGCAACCAGGGGAGTCAGAAGGGCCCTGCACTTGGGGTTTAATGCTCTGTGTGTGGTCAGCATCTTAAAATTCTTAATAATTTTATCTTGGAACTTGTGCTTTATAAGTGAAGTCTGATGGTCAATGAGGCATGTGCTGAGGGCTTGGAGCCTTGGCTCATGGGAGGTCCCACCTCCTGCCACCTTCCAAGGTCTTGACTGCCCACTCCTCTGTTCTCTAGTGTCCCAACCCTGTGGCCATGGGGACTTGGGGCCAGCGCCACGAGGGTCAGGTCTGATGTTGACACCCCATGGCATCTCAGAGTGGGGCATGATAGAAACCATCCCTGTCTTCTCTGTCCTAAACTGACGGCACCCCGGTACATTTGGTGGATGAATCAACAAAGATGAGCCTCCCTCCCACCATCGGTTCAGGTATCCATTCCTCTGGTGGGGATGTTGCAATTCCCTTGGGACATCAAGCCAGCGGGAAGGGGTGATGCCTGGCTTGAGGTCTTCGCTCCCAGCCAGGGCAAGATGCCTCAGCCCCACAGCTGACAGGAGGACATGGACAGCCAATGGGCTGCTCTGGAAGTCATGGGCTGGGTGCCCCAGGCTCCTGTGAAGGTCTGCAGGTACCCCATGAGTACCCCGGTTTTGGAGAGAGTGGCATTAAATAGAAAATTAAAAACATCATGATAGGCTGAGAGATTGTGGAAGAAAGCAAAAAGTTTTATATTTTAGCAATTTTAATGGCATGTTTTAATGCCATTACATTAATGGCTCTACATTTTAACCTTGCACTGGGACCTGCAAATTATGTCCTATATAGTTGTACATGTAAAAAAATTATTGAGGCGTACACAAGATTTGTGTATGTACTTTGTACCTAAATAACAATCTACTTTGTGTATGCATATCTGTATTTAAGCTAAACAAAAATATTTTTAATGGGTATACGTTAAAATGCATTAGGAAAGGAACAGTGGGAAAAAAGAACTTCCATACTGAAACTAAGAAAAACAAATGAATGAATGAGGAAAAAAGAAAAAGGTCTTCTTTTCAGTAAAATGGCAACTAAGAAATATAGAAGGAATGATGGAGTTATAAAATCACAATTTTGCAGTCATAATAATAATAATAATGAAGCAGATAAGTATATCATGTGAAGCGAAAACCATCAATGGGTGAAGAATCGTCGGGGAAAATGTATCTTTCCAATCTCAGTGCATCTACCCACATATTACTTATCAATAACAAAGGAAAAAGGATAACTTTATAGAGAAGAAATCTGGCAGACACCATCTTAACCAAATGATCAAAATTAACATCACCAGTTTGTATGGCAAACTGACACCTGTGCCTCCTGATATGATGTACTGAGAAGGACACAGAATCACTTATGTGGTTTTCCCACCCAAAATTCATATCCTGAATCTAATAATGAGGACAAAATACAAGACCTAAGCCAAGGGACAGTCTGTAAAACAACTGACCAGTACTCTTCAAAAATGTCAACGTCATGAAAGACAAAAAAAAAAGAAAAAAGTTGAAAGAACTGTTCTAGATAAAAGGAGAGTAAAAATAATTGACAAGGACGTTCCTGGGACAATTTGCAACATATGAATATGGACTCTATATTAGCTGGTAATATTGTATTAATTTTAAATTTCATGAGTTTTAAAGCTGTACTGTGGGTATGTAAAAGAATGTTCTTTTTCTTGGGGGTTACATGCTGAAGTATTTGGGAGGGTATAATTATGTCCGCAAATTATTTTCAAACGGTTCTGCCAAAAAAAAAAAAAAAAAGGAACAATTATGACACTCTGAGTGCATGTGTATATATACATCGAGAGAGAAGGAAAATGCGGCAGATGCCACAGCTGGTGAATGTAGGTGATGGTATAATTTCATTGTTGTATTAGTTTTCTATTACTGCTGTAATGAATTACCACAAACTGAGTGGCTTAAAACAACACGAATTTATTATCTTACAGTTCCATGTAGGTCATATGTCTAATGCACGTGTCACTATGCTAAAATCAAGGTGTCGGCAAAGCGCCATTCCTTTCTGGAGGCTCTAGGGATGAAGCCAGTTTCTTGCCTTTTCCAGCCGCTAGAGGCCGCCCACTTCCTTGGCTCGTGGTCAGTCCCTTCCTCCATCTTCAAGGCCATAAATGCCGGGTTTAGTCTTTCTCACGTCATGTTACTCTGATACTGACTCTCCTTCTACCTACCTCCTCCACTTTTAAGGTCCCTTATAATTATATTAGGTCTACCCAATAAATAATCCAGGATAATCTATTTTAAGGTCAGCTGATTAGCAACCTTAATTCCATCTGCAACCTTAATTCCCTCTGACATATAGCATATTCATAGGTTCTGGGCATTGGGACATGGACATATTTTGGTGGGGGGAGGTTTTTTTCTGCCTACCACAGTTGTATTACTTCTTGTACCTTTTCTTTGGGTTTAATTTTTTCAGAATAGAAATCTAAAGAAAAACCTCTGTTAACGTAGAAAACCCTGAGAACTCTACAAAAAAAGCAACTAGAGTGAATAAATGAGTTTAGCAAGCTCATAGGACACAAGGCCAACAAACAAAAATCAATTCTATTTCTACATACTAGCAAAAACAATTGAAAATCGGAATTTTTAAAATACCATTTGCAATAGCATCAAAAAACGTTAAGTGCTTGGGAATAAATCTAAGAGAACGTGCAAGATTTGTACAACAAGAGCTGCAAAACATGGAGGAGATAAATTAAAGGAAACCTAAAGAAATGGAGACATATACCCTGTGCATCAATTGGGAGGCTCAACTCTGTTACGATGCCTCTTCCTCTCAAAATTCATGTACAGAGTCTATGCACCCCCACGCAAAGTCCCAGTGGGCTTTTCTATAGAAATTAACAAGCTGGTTCTAAAATCTATATGGAAAAGCAAAATAATTAGAATAGTCAAAACTATTTTGAAAAAGAATAGCAAAGTTGGAAGGCTCACACTACCACACTACCTGATTTCAAGACTTACTATAAAGCTATTTACCTTAAAACTAGCAATCAAGACAGTGTGGGATTGGCATAAGCATAGACATAAATAAACGGAAGGACGGAGAGCCCAGAAATAGACACACATATATATGATTGATTCATTTTTGACAAAGGTATCCTTAAAGAGCAGGAAACAGAAGCTTCTTATGAGCCAAAACCGTCCACCAAGGCCTGGTCTTCCCCGTGGGTAGTGAACGTCCCTTATCTGGGGGTATTTAAGAGGCTGGATAGTCTTTTGTCGTGCAGAGACTCTTCCTAAGTAATACAGATCTGGAAGTTCTCTGCCCTCTGAGATCCCTAAGGCTGCAAAGAGGCAGGGAAGCCGGCGCCGGCCGCTGTCCGCGGTGCTGAAAGCGCCCCGCTCACCAGATCCTAAGGGCCTCCCAATCTGGCGCTCTGGGTTAGCCACAACACCCAGGGACCCTGATTGTGCTTTGTTTTACGTTCTATGTTGATGCGTATTTTCCTATTTGTATGTACTATCAAATCTTTAAGGTTACGTTCTCTTTTATTAAGGAAATGTCAAACAAATACAAAATTAAAGAGTATATTATGATGAACTTCTATATCAATGTGTACCCATCACCCACTGTCAACGGATAGCAACTCAGGTTTCATCAGCTCTCACCCACCCCTCCCCACTCAGATTATTTTGAAGCAACTCATGTATTATATCACTTCTTTCACAAACATTTTGACACAGATCTCTAAAAGATAAGAACTCTTTGAAAATACATTCCCAATACATTAACACAACTAAAAAGCAATGATTATTTCTTAACATCACCAAATATCCAGCTAGTGTACATTCTCAGATTTATGGGTGGGATGCTAATCTCAGAGGGTTTGAGGTATCTGTGGATGCCTAACGTAGCCAGGATTTAGTGCTGGGGCAGAGGTCACCCACGAGCATCACGTGACCCCAGACACAGACTGGCACATACCAGCCTGCTTGCCACAGGTGACGTTAAGGAAGTCTGAGTCACAGGGTGACTGGCTCAGGCAGGTGGTCATACCCACAGGATGGCCCCTGAGGACACTAGTGCCCAGGGACTACAAGCTCCAACCACATTCCTGCCCAGACAGGTCTAGTTCAAGATCAGAATTTCCGCGGAAGAATCTTGAGCATCAATATTTCTACCCAGCATTCTAGTGTGCAGACAGGATGGAACCACAGCCTGACCTGGGCTAGAACTCTAGCTCTACCACTGACTTGCTGTGGGACCTGGGACAAGGCACGTCACAACTCTGAGCCTCAGATTCCTTGTCTGTTTAACTTGCTACCCCCAACCTGCCTCTGCACCTGCAGTCCCCACTCCTGGAATGGCTTTCCGCCAATCTAAATTCTAGGCTTCCGCACAGACTCAGTTCAGAAACCTATTCCTCTGTGGCTAATCCCCTCCTGGAATCATCTCTCTTCCCTCTGACCACAGTGGTATTAACTGTCTATGTTATGGGCTCAGAGCAGAGCTGGAGGCCCCTTAGAAGCCAACTAGTGGTTTTAAAGACAAAAAAATGAGGAATTGATCGAGGAAAGAACTCGCCCAGCATCGTAGAGCAGGCGCACAATGAAGCTGTGATGCTCCAGGGATCTTTCTGCTATCTGGAGCGCCCTTGGACATTTCCAGCTCTACCACTTACCAATGCACATAACCTCTCTGTGCCTCGGTTTCCTCACCCATAAAATGGGGGAGAATAATGCTTACCTCCCAGAGTTGCTGTGAGAATTAACTGAGATGATTGGCTTTGAAAACTGTAAGTGGTGTGCACGTGTGAGGGTTAGATTCCCTATTACCTCCACAGATACAGCAATAGAGGCATGTGAGCTCGTCGGGGCAGAGATCTGCCTCAGGCATCAGGACACACACAGCAGACAACTGGCATTCAGAAAGCCAGGGCGGGGGGCTTGCAGCCAGCCCAGAAACGTGGCTCAAGAATGGAGCCACGCGGCTCTACCAGGCCCCAGGGCCCTGAGAGGTCCTTGGCTGGGACCCCAGGAGAAAGAGGAGGGTGGTGGCCCCATGACTTTAGCACACATGATGGGACACCGTGGTGCAGGGTCCGGGAGGGCTCTGACATCATAAAGGTCCTGGCCCCCATCTCAGCTCCCCTGACTTTTGTCTGGACTCTCCCCCACCCAGGGTCAGTATGAGGCACCAGGGGAGCCCAGAGGTCCTCCTAGTCGGATGCCTAACACAAAGCAGAAGTGTAGCTAATGCACTATCACTCCCTGCTCTCCCTTTCTGAGCAGCAATCCCTACCACATGATGTAGTCTGCAAGGAGCGCTTAATTTTCTCAAGTAAATATTCCATATGCTGTTGTGTCCATTTTATACAGGGGGAAACTGAGGCTCTGACAGGTAAGGGGATTTCCCTAGGTCACTTCAACGCTAAGGTGCAGAGATGGGACTCAAACCTGAGTCGACCTGAATTCAGAACCCAGGATCCCTCCTCTGCTCTGTAACACCTCAGGGCTGTGTCAGGAGGCCGTAAAGGTAACACGTCAGGGAGCTCTGACCTGGATCAGCTCCTGGGCTGTCTGCTTTGTCAGCTGAACCATCTTTAGGCTAAAGGAAGAGCAAAGCACTGTTGGTGGATGGTGGCTCGGTGAAATCCACAGGGGTTGCTCAAACCAAGCTCATTCATTCTGAGGCCACATCAATAGGGTGCAGTGACCGGGAGGTGGGAGGTGAAAGGCAATTCAGGCCTGGCGCTGGTCATATCATATTGAGGGCAGGGCTGGACCCCATGTGCCTAGAGGGACTTGGACAAGCAAGGGGCTGGAGCCTACGGAGCAGACTGCCTGGGTTGGGGATGTCCCTGAGGAGTGGTCGTAAGGCATGGGCTGTTCTCCATGGGGAAGAACAGCCTCAGAGGGACCAGGTCACCACCTTTCCATCCCTGCCAGGCTGCCCCCAGGCAGAGGGTGCAGGCAGGGTCCACGGGCTCAAGAGTGCAGAGCTGGGATCAATGGGCAAAAGCCACATGAGACAACGTCTAAGAGCGAAATAAAAGAGAAAGCAGGAAAGTACGTATGAACTGTGAAGTACCATGAGCGATGCTTGTGAAAAGTCTCTGCAGTTTTCAAGCTGAGAATAGATGACCTTGACACATGAGCCACAAATAATAAAGACCAAAGAGAAGTTCTCAGAGTATTATAAGCAACTGAGATATTCAGCCAAGTAAGCCAGGAACATTTAACAACATGCAGCCGAGTGAAGGAGGATGATGGAGAGGAAGGTGGGATTCTCTCTCCCCATCTAAGACACAAAACAAAGCAATGGGGACAAAGGTGGCCCCAGGGCAAGCCCCAAAGAACTGACGAGAGAGGGGGTAATGAGGGGAGGCCTGATGCCCATGGGAATAGAGGCCTGTGTCCTTGATGGGGACAAAGGACAAGGGAGCAAGGATATACTCAGAGGCCTCCTGAGTCTCTAAATCCTTAATCTGGAGACCCACGTGGCCAGGCCTCCCTCTCCATTGGCAGAGGAAATCCCAAGCCCAGAACGTGGGAGTGGGGACAAAGCACACCAGCCCTGGTCAGAGAGCACCACCAGGGCCCGGAGATTACCTGACTCAAGGGAGGACAGCCCCCTTCCTGCTGCAGGGGTTCGTATCTGTGCCTGCCCCCATGCAGCTGACAGCAGGAGGGGGAAAAGGCCAGCTCAGGCCCCTCGGCTCGTGGAGACGGGTTGGGAGCTGGAGACCCTCCTGCAGGTCCTCACTCTCCGTCCCTCTCCTCTCTCCCTCTCACCTCCAGCCCCGCCCCCAGGCCCTCCTGGATACCACTCACTCTTCACTCACCTTCTTGTTTCTCTGCTCTCGACCCTCCAATGACTGCCCAATCCAAACCCCTTATCACGGCGATGGTGCCCTCCATGCCCCACCCACAGTGCACCCCATCACTCTCATGGTCCAGCCACACTGGCTGCTCGGTTTCTTGAACAGACCAACTTCATTCTCAACCCAGGGCCTTGGCCCTCACTGTTCCCTCTGCTCGTAAAGCTTTTCCCCAGCTCTCACTTCTCATCTCAGGTCTCACCTCAAATACCACCTCCTCCAAGAAGCCTTCCCAGACCACCTGGTCCCATGTTGCTCCTCCTGAAAACCTCCCCACCGTCATTCTCAGCCTCCTGTCTCCTCACAGCACTGCCACTCCTCGGGACGATCTTATTTTCCCATTTTCCCATTTGCTGTTTAGCATCTGCTCCTGCACCCAAACCAGAATGTAAGTTTTGTTTACAGCTGTGTCCCCAGAGCCTATAACTCATTAAGTGGAAGTCAAGTGCATGGATAAATATGTCTTGCTCACATATTTACCCCTTTGCTCCTTTTTCTCTCACACCCGCCTGCCTTTCTCCGCCCTCCCCACCCCTCCTCGGGCTGAACGTCTCTACAGAGCCTGGCCAGGGGCGCAGCGTGGGCTCTGCTCTGAGGACAGGAACAGCAGCCACTCCTAGGAGAGGCCCGAGGCGTGTGGTGCCCCAGCATCCTCTGTGCCCGAGAGGGGGAGGGGGCGGGGCGGGGCTGGAGGCACTGCTGCCCCCTAGCCCTCCCTGAGGAACAAGGGGCGGGGAGCGCTGTGTGGTGGCATCCCGGGGCCTTTGGAACCCTAGCAGAAGCACATGCAGCTGGGATTCTGAGAAGATTTTAACCCCTCTCTCTCCTCCCGCCCTCTCGTCTCCAGTCAGGGTTTCCCTGCCGATGGACCCAGAGGAAGTCAGAGGTCAAGGTTTCTAGAGTGACGTAGACCATGGGTCACCCCCGAGGGCTGGTGCAGGACAGAGAAAGGATGTGAGGGGAGGCACACCCCACCCCATCACTGCAACTTGCTCCCCAATCTGATATGAGCATGTAGCATTTTTCCATCTTCTGTGAAGTGCCCTGCAAGCAGCTCTACAGCGGCACCCAAAGCCCTCTTCTCAGGAGATTCTGCCCCCAGCGCCCCCATATGGAAATTCCAGAAGCAAGATGTGTGTCTCACTTCCCGCCTTCCTTTCTCCCACTGATGACACAGACGCAGGGTGACCTGGGCACATGGCGACCCGGGGTGGACTGAGGCTTCACCTTGCCCAGAAAAGAAGTACCTGGGGCCCCTGGAGCGGGGGCTACAGAAGGACTCGGGGGCCCTCTTCCAGCCCTTGGAGGCCACCTGCCCACAAGGCCTGGGACAAGAGTCTCTGTCCTCTCGGTCCTCCACGTGGCTGACAATTCCAGTGCCCATCCGGGGCTACGGGCCGGGCTCTGAGCTCAGGAGATGGGTCAGGACTCACGGACTCGGGGCAGATGTAGGCACAGGACCGGGGCCACGATGGAATTCAGGAGAGGCCAGTCACTCGGCTGGTCCAACTTGGTCTCCTCAGGCCTGACGGGCGGGTCTGGGCTCCTTGGCCAGGTCCTCGGGGGGAGCAGCCTCAGGCTGGAGGGGGCTGGTGACCAGCAGCTGCAGAGGAAGAGGAAGTCGGCGAATGTGGTTTTCAGAGCTTGGGCTTGGGTGAAGCCTGGATCTCTCTTCTCCCAGATCTTGCAATAAGCCCTTTTTCTGGCTGAGCGGGGATTGCAGAAAGGTTCCCGGGTGCCACTCCCTGGGAGCGCTGCACTGATTTCCACTGGGTGTGGGAGGACTGCCGGGGTCTCCAGCCAGAAGGGAGGGCAGGTCGGGGAGAGGCGGGCAGCCCCAACCCAGACCCCACACAGGGCCCGTGGAGATGTCTGGAAGGATGGCAGAAGGACCGGTGGGGACCTGGCAGAGCAGGGAGATCCACTCGTCCTCCGTGAGCTCAGGCCGTCTCTGTGAAGCAGGCAGAGTGACTCCCCCCAGACTGACCGATGCGACGGGTCAGCTGCTGCATCTAGCCCATCACAGGTCTGGCCCACAGCAGGGACCAAACACGTGTGCTGGGGGCTGCGCGGATGGATGGACAGGGAAACGGATGGTGTGACTGCCTGTCCAGGGTCCGGGGAAACAGCTGGCGCCTTCCCTTCCCAGCTCAGCCACTCCTGTTCTGCCCCGGTCTGCCCGTCTCACCTAGCCGGCCCGAGGAGCTGGTCCTTCGTCCTGGAATAGACTTTGAGGACCAAGTTCCTCAGCAAGCCCCGCATCCACCGCAGGTCGGCCGGCATGTCGGGCAGCCACGCCACCACCCTGGAGGGAGAGGCGGCCACAGCTTCGTCATCCGGCCAAGCCCAAGCGAGCAGCCCCACCAAGCCTACCCTCCCCACGGGTCCAGAGCAGAGCCGGGGGGCCCTGCAACGAGGCGCCAGGGCTAAAGGAAAGGAAAGGGAGTGTTGGCTCCACCGCAGAGCAGGTTGGACACACAGGCACCTGCAGAGGCCTGAGGGGGCGGGGACTGATCCCCCATGGATTCTGAACTTGGTGGAGGCCACTGGGCCCTTTGGGTCATCAACTCCACAGGGCACAAGTGGGAAGCCCAGGGGTGGAAAGGGCGGGGCTTTGGGGTCAGGCTGGCTTGGGATGCAGCCCGCTCCCCTGTTCATCAGCTGTGTGACCTGGTTGGGTCAGGGAACCTCTCTGGGCCTCAGTTTCTCACAGCCAAGTGAGGATCGTTACCTCACCTCCTCTGTGTTTCTGTCCCTTCCTCTCTCT
Organism: Phocoena sinus; assembly: GCF_008692025.1. NCBI lineage: Eukaryota > Metazoa > Chordata > Mammalia > Artiodactyla > Phocoenidae > Phocoena > Phocoena sinus. Next base: position 5,519,970 of record NC_045772.1, on the reverse strand, counting down.
CCTCCCCAGACCAGCCCCTGCCCTCCATCCTCCACGCCCCTTCATCCACTACCCTCTCGGCAGCCAGCAACTTCCTAGACACACATCTGACCTTGGTCCTCTCTTGCTCAGTGCCCTCCCATGGCTGCCGTGGCCACTCATGACCAGCAGAGGGCAGCATCATCCAGCCGTGGCTGAGGGGATACCCGGCCAGGCACCGTCTCAGACTTACTGGACACCGCAGGGCCTCCCCTCCCGATGTACTGCCCTTCAAGGGGCCTCTAAACCAGGGCCTCAAACTGGGCAGACAGCCAGTCCACAGGGTGTAGTGTCACAGTGGACTGTCCCCTCATTTGTTCTGGACCTTCTGCCTCTCTTATTGCAGCCTACACATTGAGATTGTAGGTTACAGAAAATACCAAATATGAATTTCCCTGCGGTCTGGGCGGGCCTCCCCATCAATGCTCATAAATGGATTTTTTTTTAACTGCAAAGGCTAGCACTTGCATTTATCCTTTTTGATTTCAACCTGTGGTTTCAGTCTAGAAGCTCTCAGCATAAGAAAAATTCATGTCAGCAGAAAGCTGTTTCCCAGGTTTGGGTCACCAGCAATTTAGACAGCAGGGATGACCTAGTCATTAACTCAGCATGGAGCAGGACAGAGACTTGTGGCTCACTGTCATAGACCTTCTTGTAGGAAATAGAGAAGTTTTACAAATACAGATCTCTCCATGACACTTTCCTGCCCAAACCCTTCACTGCCTTCATGCAACCATCAGGATAAAGACCACACCCCTCACCTGGCTACAGACTCCTGCCTGTCCAGCCCTTGCCAGCCTCCTCAGCCCCACCTTGTACACACTCCACATTTTGGCCCCAGCCACAGCAGCCCCCCTTTCTGTTCCTCAGATGAGACTTACTCCCTTCTGCCTTCTGCCCCAGGACCTTTGCACACGCTCTTTCATCCATCTGGAACACTTTTCCCTTCCTTCTTTGCCTAGAGGACTCTTACTCATCCTTCAGATGATAGCTCAGAAGATATCTCCCCTAGGTAACCTTTCCTGGCCAGATAGTCTCTCTTGTGAACTGTCCCAGTTCACAGCCAGTGTAGACCTCTCCTAGGAATCCACAGCCAGGGTAGACCTCTCTAGGTATCCCTAGGCACAGCTGGAGTGCACAGGTGAATGTGTGATGATCGGTAGGCTGTGAGCTCCACAAGGCCAGGGACTGGGTGTGAGTCAGTGCTGCCTCCCAGCCCCCAGCCCAGACTCGGCCCTTGGTAAACCCTCAATAGCTATTGATGGAATGAATGAACAAACAATGCAGAGTGACCCATTAACCAGCAGAGTTAGAACCGTTAGTGAGGGCCTGACTACAGCCAATCTGCCCTGCAAAGGCCTCGTTTTGTAGAAAAGGAATCTGAGGCCCAGAGAGGTCAAGATACCTGGCCTGGGCCACACAGTTAATCTGAGGCAGACCAGCCCCTAGAGTTATCCTCAGAAACATCACATTTTCTCTGAGGCTCTGACAGGTGCAACAGTGGGCCAAAGATCCGCGAGGCAGGAGGGGCCAGGCACTGACCGGGCGGCCCTGTTTCCAATGGATTGATGGGTCACAGCTGCTACCCCGCCTTCCCATCAGTCCGGTCCTGCAGAGGAGACCACCAGACTCCTCGGGGTCATGCAGCCAACAGCAGGCAGCGTCGGGACACCAGCCGGGCTCTGCCTCCGCAGTGTTCTGGCCGCCCTTCCTGCCATGGGCACTGGTCTCAACGAGCCAGGCCCTTCCCAGGACCCCTGGCTGGGCCTCACCTTCTGCTCCGGAAGTAGACATACTCAAAGGGCCGTGTGCAAGGTACGTTAGCGTCCACCCAGGGCCCGCCTGGCAGAAGGAAGCCCAGGTGCGGGAGTCCCTCAGACAGGCTTTCTTCAGCGCTACAGGAGAGGCCGTGGTGGCCCAGCCCTCCCCCCAGCCACCCCCTCAAGGTCACCCTTAAGGAAGATAGCCCGAGCCCCTCTCTACCTCGCACAGGCCATGAAGGACACCCCACCCTCAGCCGGTCTGCAGAGGAAGCAGCTGCATTTATGGAACCCCCACCAGGCTCCTTGTTATTCTTGAAATGACAGTGTGCGCCCCTTTCACAGATGAGCAGACTGAAACTCAGAGTGGAGAAGGGACTCGCCCAAGCCCATTGCCGGGGAGTGGCAGGGCCAGGATGGACCCGAGGCCTGTCAGGCTCCCCACGCTGCTTCCATCTCTCCCGCCCCTCTGGAAAGTCTGCTGTGGCCCCCAGGGTGGGACAAGTGTCCTCCCGTACTTCCCTGGCTAACAGCAACACATCAGCGGTATTAATAACAGCAGCTGTGACCACGTGACCACTTCCCGAGCCCCCAGCCCCTTAACGGACCAGAGTGGAAGGGCCCGGCATCCTGGCCGGGGCAGAGCCGGAGCCCGAATCCCGGCCTCCAGACCACGGCTCGGCCACGCACACACCACCAGCCTCGACTCAGGGTTCACGAACAACAGTCCCAGGACCCGGCACCCCGTTACCTGCCCTGTGGCCTAGGACGAGTCCCTTCCTGTTCCTGAGCCTAGGTCACCTCCTCTGAAAAATGGGAACACGGGCAGGACCTAGCTCCCTGGGGAAGGGGAGGATCAAGGGATGTGTGTAAGGGCGGGGCCTGCGGGGTCGGTCTCAGTTCCTGAGAGGCTTTCTGGTGCCCCCATGTGGCTGCAGAGGCACTGCCAGAGTCTCAGAGCCCCAAGCTTGGGCCTCAGGGGCTCAGCGCAGATCCAGGCCCCCTTCTGCGTGCCCTGTGTGGTGTCCTGCGCAGAAAGAGATGCCCTCCTTATCCCCTTGCCCACCCCCTTGTTCCTGCTCTGGCCTCGACCACCATCATCTCTCCACCCAGCCTCCCACCGTGTCAGCCTGTCCCCTCCTGGCTAAGTACAGCAAACACTAGACCCAGAGTTCAGAGCAGTAGCGAACTCTGCAAAGGAGGAGTCGCCCCCCACCCCGGGGGCTCTCCATCTCTCTCCTCCTGCAGCTTTCAAGGCCGCCTGCCCCACCCTCCCAGCCTCCCCAGGCTCATCTCTGCTACCCCACCCCTCCCTCAGCCACAGGGGCCTCCAACTCTCCCCCACCAAACCCAGGACATTTGCACCTGCTGTGCCTGCTACCTGGATGCTCACCTTCCCCCTCTTTTGCTTGGCCAACTCCTCCTTTCAAGTCTCACTTAGATGCCACTCAAACTCCCACTCCCACCACCATTACATGTGCCTATCCTTTCCTGTTGAGGCAATTGTGACCTTTAGGTCACGGAGCAAGAGAGCTGACTAAATGGTTTGTTAGCTGTGTGGCCTTGGGCAAGTCACTTAAGCTCTCTGTGCTATGGTTTCCTCAACTGTCCAATGGGGACAATTCAGTACCATCCTCAGAGAATTATTGGGGGGGGGTGAAATGAGTCCATCTCCATCTGGAGAGTCCAGAACCTTCTGTGTGTGCCTCTCCTCTGTCCCTCAGCACCTCTTGTCCTTCCCTGGGCAGTGGGCAAAGACCTGGCTTTCTCAGACACAGGCATGTGCTCGAATCCCCCAACTGCAGGCTCTGAGACCTTGGTGAGCCCCTTCCCCTCTCTGAGCTTCAGTTTCCTCATCAGTGAAATGGGCTAAGGAAAACGGGCCCCCAGTTGTGGTGAGGAGTGAAGGGGGCAACATGAAAGGAGCCCCAGCACCACGCCTAGCACTTAGATTGTCGATAAATGAGTCCTGTCCTCTTTCAGACCACGAGCACCTTCAGGGCAGGGTCCCTGGCCCTGGGCCCCTGCGTGCAGGGCACCTGGTAGGTGAGCGAGTATAGGACGGGAGGGGCAGTAGCAGCCTCCAGCTCTGGGGAGAGCTGCTCAAAGTCGAGCACATCCCTGACCAGCACATTGGGCACTGGCCTCTGTCACAGGCAGCATCCCGGGTCCCATCAGTTGGGGCTGGGGGCTCCTTAGATACCAACGTCCACAGCACTGGCTCCTTGGTGAGTCCTGGATCGGGGAGAGGAGGGATACAACAGGTCAGCACATCTGGAGCCTCCCGGTGACAGTGGCCTCCCCAGCTCTGGGGACCCGGTTGCCACAGGAGGGATGGACCCGTGGCTTGTCCTGAATGACTTCGTCCTGTGCTCCCCGGCCCTGCCCTGCCCCCGATTCCTACGCACCTGCTAGTGGTTAACAGACCCCAGGCCCTGAAGACTCAGCCCAAGGTTCAGATCCTGTGGTCACCACCTGCTCTAGCTCTGTGACCTAACAGCTCCATGCTTGGTTTCCCTCCCTGGGAAAGGGGGAAATTAAGACCTGCTGCATACGGCTGTTCCGAGAATTAGATGTGATAAATATGTAAAGCTCAAGCCCAGGTCTGGGCACATATTATGTGCTCAGTAAATGCTTCCAGCTGCTGTGTGTTTGGGGCTGTAGAGTAGGGGTCAGGGCAAGGGTTCTGGAGCCAGACGGCCTGAGTTCAAATCTCAGTTCTTCCACTTTGAAGAGCATTGCCCTGTGGGATGACATCCAAGCTCTCCAGCTAAGAAAACCTCTCTGGCCCACCCAGTGCTCTGTCACTCACACACACACGCGCGCGCTCTCCTGCAGCCCCACTGAGGTATGTGCCCTCAAGGTACCAAGCTCTGTTCCTTTGCCCTTGCCCTTCTTCCCTCTGCCTAGAGTGCCCTCTTCCTTTCCATCCTCAATCTCTCTATAGTCTTCATCACTAGTTAAAACCCAGCTTATATGTCACCACCTCCAGGAAGCCCTCCTTGCCCACCTAACCCATTGGGCTGGGTTAGGTGCCCCCGCTGGGCTCCCATGGCCCTGAGCATCCCTCCATCACCCTGGGGAAATGCTCTCTCTGGATCTGTCTCCCTCGCACCAGGTGGTGGGCAGCTTGAGAGTAGGACACATGTGTGATTCCTCTCTGTGTCCCCAGCTCAGGCCAAACATAGAGCAGACGCTGAGGAAGAGAATGAGTGAGCCGAGGTCGCTAAAAACTCAAACAGCTGAAACACGGGATTCACCTGGCACTCATGTGGGGGGCGATCCCCAGCTACTGTGGAGGCTGCCACCTACCGCGTCTCTCCAGGAACCTCAGGGCGTCCAGGTAGCCTTGTCTGCAGTTGTCGGCCACTCCCTGCCAACACACAGGTCAGGGTGGGATGGGGAAGGCCTGGACCTGCCCCTCGAGTTGGTGGTCACAGGCCAGAGACTCATCTTCAACTGCAAGTGATCCCAGGGCAGCCTATGCTTCCCAAGAGACCCCTCAGCAGGGCTCAAGGACCCTGAGGGTCCCTGCCCAGCACTGGGCAGAGAGGGTCCCAGGACCTCAGGTGGAGCAGATCTGCTTGAGTGGCCTTCTTCCCCGCAGCCTCGTTCACTTTCTGGCTCTGAGACTCCCTGGCTGCTCCAGACGCTACTCTCTGGCCTCAGTTCCATCCCCTGAGAAATAGGCCTAGCCAGAGATTCCTGGTTCCCTGAAGATCAGTACATGGTGATTCCCTTTGCCCTTTGATGCTCACTGCCAGAACTGCCAGGACCAGCCTGAGACGGCAGAGGGGTGCCGGGGCCCAGCCCTGTGTGTCTCAGACAGAGCCCCACTCGTGGGGGAAAAGTACCCGCAGGTCCAGGAAGGAGCTCTGCCTTCCCTTTCTGTGTGACCTCCAGACGTCCACACTGTCTTTCTGAGAGCCTTGCCTTCCTTGTCTATAAAATAGGCCTGAGATTTTCTGTCCACCCCACGGGCGTAGGGAGGATCAGCTTAAATGAACAGGACCTTGTTTCATAAATTACAAAATACTGCAGGACCATAAGAGGTGTGAAGGAATAGGGGAGGGCCAGGATGTGATTGGGGTGGAGGAACGTGTGATGACGGTAAACTGTTGGCAAGAAATACTTCCAGAAGTACCAAGGGGCAAAAAGCAGGAAATGTGGGTCTACTGTCCATCGTTTTCTGTGCTTGTGCCTTGCCACCATACAGAGGGTCAATGTGGCCACTGTCTAGGGCAGCATTTAAGAACGTGGGTCTGGGCTAGCTGAGGATTTGAAGCCTGGCTCTGCTGCTTCCAGGCTGTGTGACTTTGAAGAAGTTGCTTAACCTCTCTGAGCCTTGGTATCCTCCCCCAAGAGACTGAGGTGACAACAGTACCTTGTCACAGAGCCTGACCCAGAAGAGCATCGGCAGAGGCCTGGCTTAAACCGAAGTTCAGCAGAGCTGGCCTTGGTGCACTGCCTTGAAGTGGGGGACGAGTAAGGATACAACTGGAGCCCAGGCTGAGTTCAAGGGCTTGGCTGTGAGACTCAGGACATGTCCTGACTGCCCTGAGGCTGTGAGCCCTCTCTCTGGGCTCAGGGGCACAGAGTCTGACTCAAGGGGGCACTAGATCACAGCCAAACCTCTAACACCTTCAAGGCCGTTCACGGGGTCCCGACCTACCTCGGGGCTGGAGGTGACCCCCAGGAAGAAGTTCTTGGTGCAGATCTGGAAGGTGGCATTGAAGGCGTTCAGCTCATGCATGCTGGCCAAGCTGCTCTGGGGGCAGATGTCCACTGTCCCGTGGAAGGGAGACACGGTGATGGTGGAGGGGGAGTCCACAAAGGGCAAGTCGTTGCTCAGAGCGCCGTCGATGTAGCGCTGCAGTTCAGGAGGCCGTGCTGCTCTCAGGGTGCCCTCCGCCCACACAGCCCCGAAGCCACCCCAGGAAACAGGCTGCAGCCAGTCACCTCTAGCTGCCCCAAACCACTGGGTGGACCCCAGTCCAGGATGCTCTGAGCACCCCGGGAGCAGTGGGGGGAGGGGCCCTGGCACACAGTAAGCCTTCCAGGAGCACTGTTTTCTCCACCCACACACCTCTCAGCAGTAGGGACCCGGGCGGCCCAGAGCACAAGGCAGGGCCCGGTCATCGAGCCCCCGAAGCGCACTTACCTCCCCTCTGAACTCGGGGGGGAAATCATCCCACAGTAGAAAGGGAAGGATAAGGTGCAGACCAAGGCCTGGGGAAAAAAGTCAGTGGCAACACAATTGTTCAGAACCTGCCCTGGGCGTGGTGTCTAACCCGAGAGCAGCCTGCGCCGGTGGGTGTCAGGAGTGCTGTGTCCAGGGAGGGGGGCTGAGGGCCAGGGAGGCGTCGCCACATCCCAGCCGAGTTCTCAAAGTTAAGAAGGGATCTGAGGGACTTTCCTGGCTGTCCAGTGGTTAGAGCTCCACACGTCCACTGCTGGGGGCACAGGTTCGATCCCTGGTGGGGGAAGGAAGATCTCGGAAGCCGTGAGGCACAGCAAAAAAAAAAAAAGGGGGGGGGATTTGAACACAGGTTCATCTTGACACCCGCCCTCCTCTTCCTACTGACAGGACCCTTGCTGACTCAGGACTGCTGCAGAAACCTTTCCCCCAAGGACAGACAGGCATCAAGTACCATTTCTCCTTCAACCAACATCCAGGAATTCCCCACCGAGAATCTAGTTATGTCTCCCAAAGTGCGTTCCCTGGACACTGGTCCTACCACGGGTACCTCAAACAAGAAATCCTGATTCTCTCCCCACTTGGAAAACATTGTCTACTCTTCCCAGTAGAGGCTCTGACAAGTCCTGCAGTGAAAAAGATGCTTAACAGAGACCCTGACGCTAGTGACTAGTGACGTTTGGGGCTGGAGAATTCTCTGTTGGGGGAAGGGCCACTGTCCTGTGCATTGCAGGATGTTTAGCAACCATCCCTGGTCTGTATCCTCTAGATGCCAGTACTTTGTGCCCATGTGCACGTCCTGGGGATGGGCCAGGATCTTCCAGGAGCATTTCACCCAGGACCCAAGACCCAGATTTGACAAGTGGTTGCCAGCCTACTTGGGTTCTGGAGTGGGCTCTGCCATTGAGGCTTGGGACAAGTCACTGCCTCTCTCTGGGCCTCAGTCTCCCCACCTGTAAGTCGGGGAAATTGAGCTACATCATAGACCTCAACCTTTTCAAGAATGAGGGTCTCACTTCACACACACACCTGGGGAGTCGCCTGGCAATTGTCGTTTTAGCATCCACTGATGGAGAAAATACCGAACGACCAAGAGCTGCTGTGAATTCAGCAACACTTGGGTAAAGGTGAGCAGTGTATTGGTCACAACAAATACTGGAAGATGCGTGTCCCTGTGTGTCCAAAGCGATCTGTTTACCTCCATCACAGGCTTGCATGGTGTGGACCCAGGTCTGGGGCCTCCACCAGTTCCCTTCCATGTGCCCAATGCCCAGCATGGAGCCTGGGCACAGCAGGTCCTGACTAAGTCCAGAGGCAACAGGGCCGTGGGCCCGGGGGGCAGGCATAGGGACCAGAGAGTCCACCCAAGTCCCACTTTAAGAAGTCCAGGAGAATGATTTGCACAGAGTATTTATAAAAAGACTTCAGAAGACCAGCTCTGAGGCTTTGCCTGTAAGACATTGGAGTCCGAGCTATTCCGGACAAATGGGACTTGAGGGGCCGGCAGCGCTGTCCAAAGGCCCCCACTGCTCGGTGTGTGCAGGCCGGAGGGACAGACAGAGACCAGCAGAGGCCCATGGAGAAGCGGGCAGGGGCTGGGATGGCTCCCCAGGCCTCCTTCAGGACACAGGGTCCAACCTCCTTATTTGTCCTCAGGAGACCAAGGGTGGAAGGTCCCCCCTCGGGTGCCTTTCCAGGGCCAGGCACTGAGCAAAGTCTTTTCCCATGCAGCCCCCAATCCTATGAGGCAGGATTATTATACCTTTTCACAGATGAAGGGACTGGAGCCCAGAGATGCCAGGGGGCTTGCCCAAGTAACACAGCCAGTTAGGGCCAAGCTGGGCCAGGGGGCTGGGCCTCCAGGCCTGGGCTGCCCCCAAAATGCTGCCCTAATCCTGCAAGGGAAGAGGGGACCAACTCTTCACAGCATCACCTAGACTCGGCCCCCAAAAGGGGGGAAACCAGCCCTGGGGTGACCCTGCTAACAGGTCAGCCTCAGGGGGCCCGGGACTGTCCGGTGAGCAGGGCAGGTCCCCACATGACAGCCCTGGGACGGGGAGGACTTCTGAGTGCGGTGACCCAGAGCTTCAGCCTGCACTCCCACCCCCAACCAAGCCCACTCTTAGGGTGCCAGGTGCCACTGCTTCTCGTCACATAGCTGGGGCGCTGACCACACTTCCATACCCCAGCCCCAGCCTTGAGGAGGGGCCAGGAGCAGCTACCTGACCCTGCCCCCCACCCAAGATGGAACAAAGGGAACTCCTGGCCCGGGGAACTCCCCTGAGACGAGAGCTGGGGCTCTGAGTGGACAGTAACACCCATTTGATAGATCTAAGCACCAAAGCCAAACTTCCTTCCTTCCTTTATCTCTTGTGCCCCACCTCCATCCAAAAAGACTGTATGGGGGAATTCCCTAGTGGGCCAGTGGTTAAGACTCTGAGCTCTCACTGCTAAGGTCCCGGGTTCAATCCCTGGTCCAGGAACTAAGATCCCACAAGCCACATAGCGTGGCTGGGAAGAAAAAAAAAAAGCGACTTATGAGGACTTGTAAAATATATCCACGATGTGATTTTTTTTTTTTTTTTTGATGAAAGAAATGGGGACAAGGGCAAGTACTGGAGGTGAAATTGAGGCTGCTGATGAGATACAGCAGCAGACGGGGTGTCTGAGCTTCATCCTGAGAGAGCAGGAGGGTGTCTTAGATGGAATCTCGAAGGCAAAACCCAGAAATGTGAACACTGAGTGGCTGCAGTCTTGGGGTCTCTTGGGGAAGCCTAGGCTGGCCCAGACCCAGCACCCTTTTCCCTGCACCCTGCCCTTCCCTCACTGTGTTCACCCCCGAAAGGGAACCAGTCAGGGAAGGCTGCCTGGAGAAGGGCTTAGCGCAGGGCCTTGAAGGGAGGGAGCATGGTGGGAGGCAGAGATTCAAGAGGGACTTTCTAGAGCGAAGGCACAGAGGTGGGAAAGCGTAAGGTGTGTCCGGGACTCAGTGAGGGGCCCTTGGGATGGGCCAGAGGGCGTGGAGGGCAGTGATTCCAGATGAGGCTGCTGAGGCCAGTGGGGCTTTAGTGGGGAGGACAAGAGTGGACAGGGGTCTGGGCAGAGAGCATGGGTGTCAGCAGCGGGGCCCAGGCTGTGTCAGAACAGATGACAGTCGGGCCTCACTCGCACAGGTTTGCCCTCTGGGACTCAAGGCCCAAGGCTCCAGGAAGGTATCCGCGGCAGCTGATGGCCAGGCTCAGCTTCCTGGGCTTCCCCTCTGGCTCCAGCCTCCCTCACCCTGAGCGGAATGCGGGCGGGTCCGGGTGGAAGGCCGGGCTCAGCAGGGCTGCGCGTGCACTGCCCCCCTGGGAGCTTGTTTCTGCATCTGTGGAAAGGGAATAGCAATGCTGCCTTCAACTGGCCAGTGCCTGTTTATGAAAGATGGTGAGGTCACCGTCACCACCACCCCCTCCCTGTGGTGGGACGCACCACGGGGAGCTTGGCTTAGGAGGCCTCAGGGATGCAGGAGGAAGAAGGGCCGGGACAGAGCCCTTCAGTCTCACCGGCCGTCAAGGCCAATGGCAACCTGCTTGTAAGGAGAGGTGCGGCTGAAGCAGGGCCACCTTTGTGTGCCGGCGGGACAGCAGGGGTGGGGCGGGCACAGCCCGTTGGTGGGCAGCACAGACCACTGGGAAAGTGCCTAGAGCGGGCGACTGAGAGCCCGTGTCTCTGTGCCCTGCCAGGTGCCTGGTCCCATGCAGAAGAGCGCCCACAAGCCCCTGCTGAATAGACTCCAGGATGGGCCAGCCGGGGTCAAGCGCCTGTTTCCAGCACAGGACCAGGCAAAGTGAGACCCCTACAGAGAGGCATGTCCTTCTCCTGGCCCCAGGTCAGCACGCAGTCCTCTCCCCACATCTCTCCCTGGAGGAGACAGCCCTTGCCCAGCCCACCCCCAGCTCCTGACACACCCACCCCGTCCCTCTTGGAGCTGCACCTCCAGCCTGGAATTTTCGATGACCTACAGCAACCTCCGTCCGCCACCTGTCCACTCCCTCTCATCCTCTCCCAGTGCCAGAAATGGAGCATCACTGAGCCTCCCGCACTGTCTCGCTGCAGTCTCCTCAATCATCTCACCTCTTCCCTCCTTCCCTGGGACCCAGCAGGCAGGGGCCTCATCACCTCTCACCCCATCACCCGTAGCCTCCCATGGCAAGGCGGCTCACAAACCTCCCCCGAGCGCCTTGTCATCCCACTCATGCAGGTGTGAACCCAGCTCCTCCGAGACAGAACGCCCCCATGTGCTTCCAGATCCCTTCAGCCTGGCTGAACCCAGCCCCCCACCCCGCCCCTGCCACCGGGTCCTGCTGCTGTCTCGGTAGAGGGCTTGTAGATGCGGAGCCGATTGGAGCCCGGGGCGGCACACCTGAGCTGTGTCCCAACTCAGACCTCCCAGGCTGGGCCCCCACAGGCAAGTCACTTCCCCTCTCTGAGCCTGTTTCCTCACCAGATTGGGGCTGATAATGCCTACCTGTATCACTGCCAGCAGACCATGGGCCTTCCAAGTCATCAGAAGGGTCACACACGTACGCAGCAAAGAACAACTCAGACCATAGAAGGAAAGATTTAAAAAGACGCAATAAAAACAAAGCACAAGAAAGAACCAAACTCATCAGACGCAGACACTGCATCAAAGAGTCTCTGGCTGTCGCAAGAGGAGCAGATGTACATGGACCAGCAAGGGCCATGCCTTAGAGGAAGAAGCGTGGTACTGTGGTGTGCATAGGATTGCACCCCTTGGGTGATTTTTTTTAAAAAGGAGGATAATAGGGGATATAAACACATGAGACTCTAAGGATCGAACCTCTCTGGGAAGATCCACAAGGAACTAGAACACTGGTGCACTGGGGAGCAGAGATGGAGGGATTTACCAGGGGAGGCAGGATAGGGGTAGGGGCTTAAGAGGTACAAATTACTATATATAAAATAAATAAGCTACAAGGATATATTGTACAACACAGAGAATATAGCCAATATTTTATAATAACTCTAAATGGAGTATAACCTTGAAAAATTGTGAATCATTATATTGTACACCTATCATTTATATAATATTGTAAATAAACTGTACCTCAATGAAGAAAAGGAAAACGTAAAAGGCTGTATCCTTGGAGCAGCTTCTGGGAGCTGGGAGGGCAAGCAGAAGGCATATTCTAAGGACAGGAGAGGGGGTGGGAGCCTCCAATTGCCCGGGTCCAGCTCGCAGGTCAGCTAGCGGTCACGTCTTTTTTTTTTTTTTTTTTTTTTAGTGTTTATTTATTTATTTATCTTTGGCTGTGTTGGGTCTTTGTTGCTGCCCGCGGGCTTTCTCTAGTTACGACGAGCAGGGGCTACTCTGCATTGTGGTGTGCAGGTTTCTCATTGCAATGGCTTCTCTTGTTGCAGAGCATGGGCTCTAGGCGTGCGGGCTTCAGTAGTTGTGGCACGTGGGCTTAGTAGTTGTGGCTCACGGGGTCTAGAGCGCAGGCTCAGTAGCTGTGGTGCATGGGCTTAGCTGCTCCGCGGCATGTGGGATCTTCCCGGACCAGGGCTCAAACCCGTGTACCCTGCACTGGCAGGTGGATTCTTAACCACTGCACCACCAGGGAAGTCCCAGTACCATACTGTTTGGATGACAGAAGCTTTGTAGTATAGTTTGAAGTCAGGGAGTATGATACCTCCAGCTCTGTTCTTCTTTCTCAAGATTGTTTTGGCTATTTGGTGTCTTTTGTGTTCCCATACAAATTTTAAAATTATTTGTTCTGTGAAACGCACATATTTATACAGTTCTGTGAAAATGCCATTGGTATTTTGATAGGGATTGCATTGAAATGAATCCGTAGATTACCTTGGGCTCCAAGGAATCGGCCTTGAATTAGAAATGTGTTGATGGTGCTGAGCTATCTGGACTGGGCTTGTGACTAAGCCCAGTTGAGGCCTCTATATAAACTTTAAGATTCTGGTGGGTGCCTGTGGAAACCTACTTATCTTGCAGCTGCCCAAGGCAAGCCTCGTAAGTAAGTACCCTTGCTTACTAAACCTGCCACGTATCAATCTGGAGTGGCCTACCTCTTTCTTTGGTCTCTCCCTGCCCCCCAAGTTGGGGTCCAGTCTCAGATTATATCTGAGGAGGCTGGGAAGCAACAGCAATGCGGACCCCTCACTCAGCCATCCACAGCAGCTGATACCCTTAACCTAAGGAGACCAGCCGGCACAGGTGTCATGATCACACCTGTCCCTCCACAAGGTTGTTGTGGAGACTGACTCTGAGGGGTATAAGTACCCACAGAGGATCTCATAAATATTTGGGGACATGAACTGTCCTCTAAATCAAGCAGATAGAGGTTTGGGCATCAAAATCCAGATCTTAATGTAAGTGTGATCCCACCCAGACGTGGCTTCTGGGTAGGAGAATAAAAGTGGTGCAACTGGAGGCTAGGACTAGTGTAGTAGGCAACAGGGACGATGATGGTAGTGGGGCTGGGATTAAGATGGCCAGAGTGGAAGACATTCAGGAGGGAGAAGAGGCAGGACCCATGACTGAAGAGACTGGGGGTGGGGGGGGAGCAATCTGGATGACACCCAGGTTTCTGCTCTGTGTGACTGGGTGGACAACAGTGTCATGGGCTGAGATGGGGATCTGGGAGACAGAGCAGACTTGGGACAGGTGATGAATTCAGCTCCAGGCATGTGTCTGGTGTCTGGGAAACGTCTAGGTCAGGCCCCCCATTTCTAGCTGAGGTAGGTGAGATGCAGAGAGTGACGTGCCCCACCCCACACAGCAAGGTGCTGACCCCACTGCGGGGGGGGGGATTTCCTGCCCCACTTCCTCACTATTGTTTAAAATTTCTCATGAGCAGAACAGAGCGTGGCTTCTATAAACGGAACCTGGCTCCCCTAACCTGCTCCCAGACACAGCCCCATCAGGACACGTGCATGGCTCACGGCTGCAGCCAGGTGACGGTGCATGAAGTCCATCGTACTAACCTCTCCACTTGGGTCTATACTTGAAAATTTCCATAAGAAGAACTTCCATCCAGACATGCCTTGTGTGTGAGCAAATAATCCTATTATTTACCCACTGAATCTCTCTGTCGGCACTGCTCTGGGGTGGGACTCTACTTTTCTTGGGCTCTTTGTCTGCCCTTCTGTCCCGCTCAGGAACTGAGCTGCCTTGGGAAGCCTGAGTCAGCAGCATCCTTGCCTCAGAGACTGTGGGGCTCGGTGCTCACACTGTCCTGAACCGACTCACCTAGCCTGCTGGCAAGTAACCCCAGGCTGTCTCTAGAATGGGCCCCAGCTGGGGGCAATCAGAGGTCCCGGCTGACTCTGGCCCCTGGGGAGGAATCGGACCACGTCAGACAAAGCCCAGGACCATCTTACCCCACAGGCATAGCCATGCTGGGCCCCGGAGAAGCTCTGCCTGAAACCCCAAGGGACTCTGAGATCCAGGGACCCAGCTCATGCTCTAGTCCCCTTAACATTATCCCAGTTGGTCATCCAGCCTTGCTTGAGCACCCCTGTGGATGGGGAACTTCCTGCTTATAAAGGAGCCCTCTTTCCCATGAGAGAAATCTATTAGCGTCTAACTCCCCACACCTGCCGCTGCTGGTTCCAGCTCAGCCCTCGGAGGCCTCAGAACAGATTCACTCCTGCCCAGGGACAGTCTTGCAGAGACAGGTACCCAGGACCTCAAACAGGTCCTTCTACCACTGCGTCTCAGTCCATGTCTGGGTGGGTCTCCTGAGTGTGTTCCAGGTGGTCAGTGCCCCCCTAAGATGCAGGACCCAGCACAGAAACTCCTGCTCCTGGGATAGCCGTAGTGCTGACTTACCTCCTTCATTATGGACACTCTGCTTCTGTTAATGTGGCCCAGGGTCTCATCAGCCTTTGTTAAACCTTATCATACTGAAGTCTCACAGGCAGTTTCCAGCCATTTAAATGCCACTTTGTTATAAAGCAGAAACTAACACACTGTTGTAAAGCAATTATACTCCAATAAAGATGTTAAAAAAAAAAGTAAAAAGAGAGGGGTAAGATTACTTTTAATAATGTATTTTATTTAACTCAATATATCTTAAATATTATCGCCTCAACTTGCAATAAATATAAACAAGAATTAATAAGAGATTTTATTCTTTTTTTCCCCTAAGCCTGCTAAACCTTTTGCTTTTAAAACACATCTCAATTAGGACATTAAATTTTCAGCAAGCCGTTTTCAGTAGCACAAGTGGCTGGCAGTGGGCACATCGGACAGTGCAGGTCTAAAACCCAAGAAAGAAAGAAATTGACATCTCCTGGCACGTACTGCTTCCTAGACCCCTGGTGTCTCTGAGAGGAGTGAGTGGGTGGCTGCCCCCAGGGAGCCCACCATCCACGGAGGAAAACACACAAGCAGGGATGACGGGCTGGGACGGGCTGGGATGGCCAGTGTGGGTTCAGAAGGGTG
Source organism: Phocoena sinus (assembly GCF_008692025.1). Classification (NCBI taxonomy): domain Eukaryota; kingdom Metazoa; phylum Chordata; class Mammalia; order Artiodactyla; family Phocoenidae; genus Phocoena; species Phocoena sinus. Next base: position 5,504,528 of record NC_045772.1, on the reverse strand, counting down.
GAGTTCAGGGGCCAGCCGTTCCATGGAGACATGTCCAGGGATTCCAGATGAAGAGCAGTGTTTGAGCTAGGCCTTGGAGATTGAGCAAGGATTCATCAGGTAGGGGAAAGAGGACAGGCACAGAGGGAAGAGCGCGAGCAAAGGCACTGGGGCAGGGAGGAGGGAAGGATGAGAATCCAGTGTAGCCCGTGTGGGCAGGAGGGGGGGTGGGGCGGCAGGAGGCCTGGGTGTCAGGCTGAGTTTCTGTGTATTTTGTGCTTCAGGAACTGGATTTTGCAAACCTTGGGGTGGCTGTCCAAGGTCTCCCGGAGATAGTCACCAGGAGGCCAGTCTTGTACAGAAGCGCATCCACAGAGCACCGGAGGCTGGTCACCACGTCCCACCAACCCTCCCTTCTCAATCGTGGTCCCGCCTCTTTGCTCCCCAGTCCAGCCATCCTCTCTCCAGTGTCTACTGCTGTCAGAGCCCTGCCAGCCAGCCTGCCCCGCCCTCCCCCATCTCCCCAGTGAATTATTTGGGGAACGACCTTTATCTCTTGTGGTCTTCCTTGGCAGAGGTCAAGAATCCTTTGACGGGCTTCCCTGGTGGTGCAATGGTTAAGAATCCGCCTGCCAATGCAGGGGACATGGGATCCAGCCCTGGTCCGGGAAGATCCCACATGCCACGGAGCAACTAAGCCCGTGCGCCACAACTACTGAGCCTGCGCTCTAGAGCCGGTGAGCCGCAACTACTGAGCCCATGTGCCACAACTACTGAGCCCGCACTCTAGAGCCCGTGCTCCACAGCAAGAGAGGCCACCGCAACGAGAAGCCCACGCACCGCAACGAAGAGTAGCCCCCGCTCGCCGCAACTAGAGAAAGCCCACACGCAGCAACGAAGACCCAAGGCAGCCAAAGATAAATAAATAAAATAAATAAATAAATAAATAAGAATCCTTTGAGTTGGTTTCCTACGGTCCCTGGCTTTTACTCCCGCTTTTAAGAAGTAAACTAATCTGGTGAATTCTTGTGTGATGACCACTGATCCCTGAGGACACCCAGACGCTGGCGCCAATCCCAGCCTGGTCCCGCCTTCCCCGAGGGACCCAGGGAGCTACATGCCCTGCTCCGTCCTCCTGAGTGTTTATGAATCTCAGGCACAGAGGAGGTGGCCGTGCCTGCAGCTCCTCTCCCTCCGGCCTCTCTGGGTAACAGGGCAGGCCCGCCCCATCTCAGGGCTGTTTCTGGAGACAGATTCTTACCAGAAACTCCAGCCCAGGGGGTCTCGTGCTCCCTGAGGCTCTATATGCTCCCCAGGGCAGCTAGTCATGTGCTGCTGTCTCAGATGACCTCACCCTTCACATCTGTGCCCTGCCAGCTGGGTCAGCCCAGGGCTTCTGGTGCGAGTCAGCTGCCTTCTCTTGCAGAAAGCAGGCCACCTGTTCCGGCTCAGCGTGCCCCTCCTGAAGGCTGGTCTGTGAAGGCTTTCCTTCTTCCAAGACCCATCATCACAGCGACCACCATTCAGAGTGACTCCGAGCTTTGCCGTTGGCGGGGATTCTTCGCCGATGTTTTCAAAGCAGGGCGCGTGTTCTCGAGGCTGGCTTTGCCTCCTCTTTCCTCTGCAGCTCTCCTCCAAGCTTCTTCAAGGGGAGCCTGTTGCTGTCATTGAAAATGCCTCCAGGTCACTTTAAATAGATACGAGGGGTTTTTGAAAGTAAAATTCTGTGTCTGTGTGCCAACGCACATTGTGGAAACACACATTCCAGTCTTTTCAGTGTACCGTACATGGTTCCAATTTTTTAAATTGGATTTTAAGCTGGGGCGGGCGGGGACTGCATCAGAAGCCCTTTCCCCAAACCCCGTGGTCCCTGCGCACCCTCCACCCCAACACACACGTGGGTTCTGACATCTCTGCACCACCCCCACCTGGGCCCAGCCCCACCCCCCACCCCGTCACCTGGCGGGCTGATGGCCGGCACCAAGGTGAGCCCTGCAGTCACACTGAGGATGAGGGCTGGGGGCCATCACGCACAGACATTCACGGTGAGAGGAAGGGGCCGGTGATAATGGTGGCCAGAGGGCCGAGGGAGTGACGGGGCAGGGCTGATCTGACAGTCTGTGGAAGGTGGGCTTGACCAAGGTGGTGGAGGCAGCTGGGGTGGGAGCTGCAGGTGGACCCCACCCTGTTGTAAACGCGCATTTCCTTTTTTTTTGCTTTACGATGTTGTGTTAGTTTCTATTGTACAATGAAGTGAATCAGCTCTCTGTATACACATATCCCCTCCCTCTTGGACCTCCCTCCCCCCGACCCTCATCCCACCCATGTAGGTCATCACAGAGCACGGAGCTGAGCTCCCTGTGCTGTACCGCAGGTTCCCACTAGCTCTCTATCGTACACAGGGTAGTTAAACACGCATTTCTGGCTTCTTCCTGTCAGGCCCCAGGGAAGCCGTCCAGCAGAGAGATCACCCCTTCCCAGCGCAGTCCTGTCCTCACAGCACACTGCTGGTGGGGCTGCCCTCTCCTGGTCCCTGGGGGACCAGCCCTGCCTTGGGGCTGGGACCCGATTCTCCTGCTGTGAGGCTGGCTGTCCTGGTGAGCAAGACAGGCTGGCAACGAGGCCCGAGGTGAGGCTGAGGCTCCTCACGCATTCCTTCATCAGAGTCACCGAATCCCCTTGGCCTGCCCCAGGGCCTGCGCTGGGCACTGGGGACAGAGATGTGGACCAGCCCACCTGTGTACCTGCCTCCAGGGGGGAGGTGGGGTAGCTAAGATGTGCTTGTGTAAATCCAAGAAAATGTCACCTCCTCTGAGAAGCCCTCCCTGACCTCCTTTCCTCCTCCCCAACTGAGGTGGCCTTTCCCTTGGTGAAGAAGGAATCTGACTGCCTGGGTTCAAGCTCTGGCTCTTCCTCTTGCTGGCTGTGGGCCCTGGGTCAGTCATTCCACCTCTGAGCCTCTGTTTCCTCATCTGTAAAAGGCGGTAGCAATATTACTTACCTCATAGAGTTATTGCAAGCAAGCATTAAGCAAAATCCAGGTACAACTCCTAGCATAGGGACAATTACATAGCATGCTCTCAGTAGCATTAATACTGGCTACTGTTATTGCCGTTGTTATTAAAATCACTCTTGCCCTGTTATAGGACTTCCTATCCTTGATTATACATGTATGTGTCTTGGCCACTAGCCCATAAGCTTCCAGAGAGCAGGAACCACGAAGTATTCACTTCCGCATCTCCAGCAAATTTCCTGGCAAACAACGATAGTAATAGTAATAACGATGGGATTGACGTATGTACACACTACGTATAAAACAGGTAACTCGTGAGAACCTGCTGTATAGCCCAGAGGACTCTACTGAATGCTCTGTGGTGACCTAAATGGGAAGGAGATCCAAAAAAGACGGGATATATGTACACGTGTAACTGGTTCACTTTGCTCTACAGCAGAAACTAACAGCATTGTAAAGCAACTCTACTCCAAAAAAAATTAATTAAAAAATGTTAAAAGGATAATAAAAAATAAGCAAAATGATTCTGTACGATGCTGAAAAAGAAACAGCAGCAGTAACAATAACCGTCACACCATCAGTTACCATTTCTTGAGCATCTACTCCCTGCCGGACACTGTTCCAGGCACTCCAGGTGGACTTTCATTCATCTCAGCGACGCTCCCAGGAAGGGGGCCTCACCCCCATTTCTCGGCCCTGCCCCAGGTCACAGAGCTGGTACTTATGACCCCTATGCCATCCGCAAACCACAGTAGGTCTGGGGCGAGGTGGGGGGCCTCTGTGAGGAGGCCTGGGTCCTGATCAGCCCCCATGCATCCCCGAGGGCTGACTGGACCCTGCCCCTGAGGACATCACCCTGTCTGGGTGTCAGGGTGCTTGCTGGCCCAGAGGGCACAGGGGTGGAGCGGGGGTCTGTCCTGCTGAGGCCCCTCCCTCCCTCCTTCACAATTTCCGGCTCCGGGTCCTCCACCCCGAATGACATTTGGGGCCTGTGGATGTTCCCTCTACACCCGATCCTGGGCACTGCCACTCCCAAGCGGGATGCAGTGAGGCCCCTCCCACGCCCAGCTGCAAATGTCCTGATGGGGTGGGGCTGTGGCCCTGAGCCGGCAAGGGGCTGGCCCGGAGTCACATGGCAAAACCCAAGTTGCCTCTGATTCTGCCTGAGGGGGGGGCATCGGAGGGGCTTCCAGAAGCCCCTGGAGGAGGTGCTGGCATGAGGTTGGGCCCGCCTGGGCCTCTCTCTGCTCCCGCCCGTTGCAGAGCTTTGCTTCATGTCAGCCTCGAGGCACAGACCTGGACAGTGGGTGGGTCTTCACCCTCTTGGGGTCGCAGACACTTTAAGAGTTTAAAGAAAGCCCCTGGGACTTCCCCGGCAGTCCAGTGGTTAGGACTCCACACTTCCATTGCAGGGGGCACAGGTTCAATCCCTGGCCAGGGAACTAAGATCCCACATGCCACTCGATGCAGCCAAAAGATAATAAAAACAGGGAAAACAAGCAAACAAGCCCCGGGCCTTCCACACAGACTCACCACTGGGGCCACAGCATCAGGGACCCCGAGGCCTGTCCCCAGTCAGCTCAGAACCCGTCTGCGGCGAGTCCTCAGGGCCTCACCCCAAAAACACACTCACGTGCGTGGGAACAAAGCTACCTGTGCCTCCTCTGCGTACGTGTAAAGGGGGCTGGTGAAGGCCTCCTGGTTTCTGGACGTCTCTCTGCATACCAGGTGTGTGGGTGGAGCGCTCTTTTGAAGAGGGAAACGTCCAGAAGGGTTGAATTGAGGGTGTTCCCCTTTCCCACCTGAATGTCCTGCGCTAGTTCCTGAGAGGAACAAGCAGGGGTTCACTTGTCAGGGGATTGGGGTGCGGCGATGGGGTCGTGTCTCTCCTCTAACACAAATCTTAGATACCTAATAAGAGTGCTCAGACACCACCATTTCCCCACCAAATTCCGCGTTCGGGGAGACTTGTGTCTCTGCACTTTGCGCTGAGTTGAACACTGAGCCCCCAGGTGCCGTGTGCTGAGCACACACCCATTCTACAGAGGCAGAAACTGAGGCGCAGCAAGGGTGTGTGACCTGCCCAGGTCACAGTAGTCAGCAGTCCACCCGGGCTCTGCCTGGCCCCCTGGCTTGGTGAGGGGAGTGGAGGAGGGCTGGGGAAAAGACCCCTGAGAGAGAACAAAGAGTGGCTGCAGCTCAGCCCGGAAAGCACAGGTAGGGGGTGAAGATGCAGCGAGACCAGCCCACAGCCCGGGGCGGTGTTTGAAGTGCTCCCGTGGACAGGCTGGACCTCGGCAGCCTTCCTGCATCCGGAGGCCAGCCCTACCTGGTCTGGACCTTCGGGTCTCCCTCATCTCCCCTCACTCATCTCGGAAGCCCCTCTGCCAGGATAAGGCCTCAGAGGCTACTTGGAGGGAGGTCCACAGGCATGACAGGATCCAGTGGAGCCAGGGTCACGGCCACACCCGCTCCGATGTGTGGAAAGAGTCAGAGCTGTCGCAACCCTAGGTTTGCACTTGATTGCCAAAGAGGGGTTGATTCCGTGGCTCAGGCATTGGCTTCTAAATACTAAAGAGGACGGTAAGTGATGGGGGAGGGACGGGAGGCTGGCCGGTGCCTTCACATGCCCCTCCCCTCACTGCTCCACACCGACACCTCTCCCCAAGGTGACAGTCACGCCCTCCCCAAAGCCCCCGACACGTGAAGCAACAATCGGTTCCTCCTCCTTGGGAAGAAGATGGGGATGCTGCCAGCTGACTCACTGAGCCTCATCCTGCAGGCGCCTCTCGGAAGGACAGCTGTCACACTGCTGCTGCCAGTTAAACATGTAACACGTACAGATTTTTGCTGAGAAGTCCTTGTCTCAAAACCGTGCCAGCCTGTGCTTGGCTGGATCTTCTAAGGACGAGTGGTCTCACTGTGCACAGTCAGTAGTGCCCGGTGTGGGCCTTCCCCCAGTGGCCGTTTCGTGCCACACCACCCCTGCCCCCACCAGAAGAGCTGGGGGTGCCCCAGAGGGCCAGATGTGCTTTAAAAAGTAGAGCACAGGACTTCCCTGGTGGCGCAGCGGTTAAGAACCTGCCTGCCAATGCAGGGGACACGGGTTCGAGCCCTGGTCTGGGAAGATCCCACATGCCGTGGAGCAACTAAGCCCGTGCGCCACAACTACTGAGCCTGCGCTCTAGAGTCCGCGAGCCACAACTACTGAGTCCACGCGCCACAATTACTGAAGCCTGTGCGCCTAGAGGCCATGCTCCACAACAAGAGAAGCCACCACAGTGAGAAGCCCGCGCACCGCAACGAAGAGTAGCCCCTGCTCGCCGCAACTAGAGAAAGCCCGCGCGCAGAAACAAAGACCCAGCACAGCCAAGAATAAATAAATAGATAAATTTATATATATAAAAGCAGAGTGCTAGGCAACGCTGTGCGGAGAGCACTGAGGTGTGGGGAAAACCGGGGGCAGGTCAGTCATCCTTTGAAGGGCCCCCGGGCTCTGAGCCTCTGAACCACGGCCTCTGTTAAAAGAAGGAGAATTAGGTAATTAGGTCTCTGGAACTCACCCCTGATTTTGACAAACCCTCATCCACCTGCCTCAGGACCTGTCACTTAGCAGGTGACCTGGGTTCCTCCCTCAGAAACCAAGCTCTGAGTCAGGGTCTCCCTCCACTTCGCTCTCTTTGACAGCTAGAAAACTGCAACCAAACCTTGCCCCTCTCCCAGCAGGTCCTTCATCCCTGCTGAGCCCCTTCCCACCCTGGCGCCCTCCCCATGGTCATTAGCAATGCACCCCCGCCCCATCCGCGGCCTCCGCTCTGCTGTTGTGCCCTGGAGATGCTGCATCCCACCAAGAGGCAGCCTCCTTGCTCCTCACCTCTGCTTCCAGGTTGTCTCTCCTCCCTCCGTCCAACCTCCTATTGCTTTGACTCCCAGGCCTACTTCCCCATCCTGACCTGTCCCTGTCACTGTCAACACCCGCTGCTGGCCTCATGTCCTGGCTCGCTGCTTCCTCTCCACCCGGCTCCGGTCTCCATTCCCGGACACCGTACATCCACATTCCACTGTCTCAGTCCCCGTGGGCTCCTCCGATGCCCTTGCCCTCCACCCCACGCCCGTGCCACACGCTCACCGTGTCACCACCACGAACTGCTCCACGCCAGGACCCCATTCCAATCCTCTCATCCCAGGACCCTCACCCTTTCCTCTGCAAGCTGCTCCCCAGCTCCAGCGATGCTCCAGCCCCATGGACCGCCCAGACACTCACCTTACAGCTTTGTCACGAACCCACAGCTCCTTTCAGTCCCTCACTGCCCTGCTTCCTCAGCTTACATTCTTCTGGTCCGCTCGTTCAAAGATAAACTGAAGCATATTAAAACTGTTCAGTTTTGGGGACTCCCCTGGCAGTCCAGTGGTTAAGACTCCACACTTCCCACGCAGGGGGCACAGGTTCAATCCCTGGTCAGGGAACTAAGACCCCGCATGCCATGCGGCACGTCCAAAAATAAAGCAATAAAAATAAAAATGTTGAGTTTTTTGAGCAAAAACCAATTCTACTGGGGGAGTGCCAAAGGGGGAGTGGTTAGGAGCACCCCACCCACAGGAACTGGGGCGGGACCTCGTAGAGAAGACTTGGGAAGCAAAGCCAAGCCAACAAGGACAGTGCTCAGTGGGCTGTACCCTGAGCCGTGGCCTTACATGGGAAGCCCCGTGGGCTGCGTGTGATTGGCTGTCCTCAGGCTTCCATCTCTTCACCTCGAGGCGTTTATAGGCTTAGGTCTGGGTTTAGATTTGGCTGCCAAATCTAATCTAAGCGAACCTGCGGGCTCCCATTCAATGAAGGAGCGCGGGTCTCAGTGGCTCAGCATCTCCAGACAGCTCTGCACCTTCTCCATTTCTCTTCACCTCTATGCACCGTCCTTATAACCTGCACCCTCCTCCCCACTCTCATCAGTGACCTGGTTCTTTCCAGAAAGCAAGCAATCCCTTCCCTGCTGACCACACTCATGCCCGTCCCCACGGCGCCTGTCCCCATCACAGTGGTTGATAGCTTCCCAGCGCGTCCAAAGGCAGTCGCTCCCTCGCCACCCTCCTCCTCCCACCGGGTCCTCTTCTCTAAGCACTGGCTCCAGCCACCTCCGCTTCACCTTCCATACCATCCGCGCCTCTCTCCTTGACCCACACCTGCTGCACGCAAACACACTTTAAAACCAGCCTCTTCTAAAAGGCCCTCCCTCGACTGACCCCCACCTCTCCCTCCACCTTCTTCAGAGAGCTGACGCCCCTGGCAGTTCCCATGCTTTCCCCCACCCAAACCCCCTGAGGTTTTTTTCCCTCCCCGACACCCCGAGCCCCACGGCCACCTTCGAGATGGTCTTGTCTGCGTTGCCAAAGCCTGTGGGCAGTTACCTGCTCTCACTGTTCGTCTCAAGGTGTCTAGGACACCTGCTCTCTCCTTCCTCCCTGACCTCCATGCGGGACCACTGCAGGCTCTGTCTTCCCTGTTTCTCCGTTTACCCGTCCTGGACGTTCTCCTCTGGTCTCGTGACTTTAAATATCACCTCTACCCCAGCAACCCTCAAATCGTGTGCTCTGGCTTCTGCCCTGGCCTCCAGACCTGCACATCCAACTGTCCACTTGACATCTCACCTGCTGGTCCAGCAGCCTCTCCAGCTCAGCGTGGCCAAGGCAGGATCCCCAGCTGTCTTTCCAAATCCTTCCCTGTCCCCTCTTTCCCTCCACACTCATCTCCAATCCACCAGTAAGTCCACTTTTCTCTACCTCCAGGGTACTCCTCAACTGCGTCCGCCTCTCTCCATTGCCAACTCTACCCAACTAGTCCGAGCTGCCCCCCTCTCCTGGGTGCCTGCAGGGCCCCTAAGCGACCTGCCCACCCCCAGTTCCTCCTCCCCTCAGAGCCCCTTCTCCGCAAGCCGCCCCCAACCTGCTTCTCCTGGAGCCAATGGCCCCTTCTTAGAAGAATGTTTTTAAACATGTGAAATAAAATTCATAGACTCACAAAGGACACCACTTATTTTCAGCTACAATTATAAAAGTACATTTTAATTGTGATAGCATAATCGATGTGCTCCTTTGTTCATGCATTAAATAAGATCTAGGGAATTCCCTGGCGGTCCGGTAGTTAGGACTCCGTACTTCCATTGTATGGGACACAGGTTCAATCCCTGGTAGGGGAACTAAGATCCAGCAAGCGGTGTGGTGTGGCCAAAAATAAATACATAAATAATAAATTAATTAATAAATACTTATTTTAAAAAAAAGATCTAAGGGGGTCTTTTCAGACACCATAATTTCAAAGTAATAAGCATAAATATTATCTTGAAATTCACAACCATCATATGACGTAGAAAGATCTGTGATTTCTATTGGGAACAAAGTCACAGGTCCTTGTAAGAGCATTACTGTCGTTTGTTTCCCATATCTGTGTCTGAAAGAAATCCCACATTTCAGGTGGAGGTTCTGCAAATGAAGATGTATTAATACCTCTTTCCCACCCAAGTTTACAAGCCTAATGAATCCTATCCACTGAGGTTTGGACTCCAGGCAGATCTTCCCAATTTGTAAATAAGACTGTGTCCCTCCCCTGCCTGAGCCCTTGAGGGCTTCCTACTGCCACAAGAAGCAGATCTAGACTCCATACAGGGCCCTCCCAGGCCCCTGGTCGCCCCACACAGCCCCACTCCCAGCAACTCCCTCCCCTGTCCCCTTCTCTATCTTCCAGCCTCGAGGAGCTTTGCCCAGACTTGAAATTTGTGGATCTTATTACTCCAGCTCAGCTGTGTCTCCTTCTGGCTCCTCCCTCCCTCTCATTTTCATAAGGCTCATCCCTCGTACCCCGCATGTTTTTAGGGCACTGACATTCCAAGAAGTTTTCTCTGGTCACCCCAGTAAATGACTTCCCCTGACACTGTGTAGTTTATCTATTGTGATCACTGCTTCTTTTCTTTTTTAAAAAAATGTATTTTATTGACATAGTTGATTTACAATGTTGTGTTAATTTCTGCTGCAAAGCCAAGTGATTTAGTTATACATACGTATATATTCTTTTCCATTATGGTTTATCACAGGATATTGAATATAGTTCCCCGTGCTCTACAGTAGGACCTTGTTGTTTATCTGTTTTATATATAGTAGTTTGTATCTGCTAACCCCAGACTCTGAGTTGATCATCCCCCCGCCCCCTTTCCCCTTTGGTAACCATGAGTTTGTTTTCCATGTCTGTGAGTCTGTTTCTGTTTCGTAGATAAGTTCATTTGTGTCCTATTTTAGATTCCACATATAAGTGATATCATATGGTATTTGTATTTCCCTTTCTGACTTACTTCATTTAGTATGATAATCTCTAGGTCCATCCATGTTGCTGCCAATGGCATTATTTCATTCTTTTTTTATGGCTCAGTAATATTCCATCGCATATATGTACCACATCCTCTTTATCCATTCATCTGAATTTAGGTTGTTTCCATGTCTTGCGTATGCGCAGTTTCTGTCTGCTTCCGTATAGAAATGGACAATAGCCAGGTCATATATAAAAACAGAAGTCTGGCCCACAACCTGCAGCAACCAGCCCAGGACACCAGTCTATCATGTACAGTAGCCAGCCCGGGACACCTGCTGGGTAAGTTAGACTTGTAGGAAGTCAGACCACTACCTCCAGGAACCAGCCCAGAAAGTCAAACAATAACCCCATGACCATCGGCCTCAAAGGACCAGGATCTGATTAATCACGGACGGCTTCCCTCATTTTTGTCCCTGCTTCCAACTTAGTACTGAAGAAAGCCAAATACACTCAAAAACGGTTAAAATGGTAAATTTTATGTTCTGTATATTTTATCATGACTGAAAAGAAAAAGTGACTTAGAGCCAGAGCTGGGAAGCTGGGTGAGGGGCAGGGCTGAGGGGAGAAGTGAGGGGCACACGGGGCTGGTAGTGTGGTTAGGAAATGGCAGGCCAGGTGTATGGGAGTGGAAGGGCCACGGAGGGCAGGATGGTGGTAGGGTCAAGGCATCCCGCCTCCCACAGGCTCATCCTCAGGCACTGGGAGTTGGTAACCGGGTGAAGGAGGCCTTTCGCCATCCTGCCCTGCACTGTAGGAAGGGGTGAATGGAGCCAGCACAGCCAGGACAGGGGTGGGGGGGTGGGGGGGCTCTCTGGATGTCCAGTCCCATGGAGGAAACAAACCCCAGAGTTCCCGGCACCTCCCACTCCCCTCCTTCTTCACAGCCGTTATGTTCTAGAAATTCACCAGTTCATCAGTGAATTCCAAATCACTGCTCCTAGGGGAGATACAAGGTGGGGTTCCTGTGAGCTTCCGGTCACAACATTTTCATCAAGTGATCAACATACAACCTTGTGTGATGGGTGTTTCTGTTTAAAGAAACCTTGTGTGATATACACTGATAATTCATTAATACTGAACTCACGGCCACCAGCACTATTACTTGTGCCGGAACGAAGCTCACCTGACACACGCATTTTCTCCGTAAGGCTGTCACAGCCTCTTGAGCTTGGCAGCACCAGATGGCTCTTAGCCCCAGGCTTGGGGCCCTTTTTTTTTTTTTTTTGACTGCGTTGGGTCTTCGTTGCTGCACGCGGGCTCTCTCTAGCTGCGGTGAGCGGGGGCCACTCTTCGTGGCGGTGCGCGGGCTTCTCACAGCAGTGGCCTCTCCTGCCGCTCGGCACAGGCCCTAGGTACACGGGCCTCAGCAGGCCCGTGAGCTCAGTCGTTGTGGCACACTGGCTCAGCTGCTCCGCGGCACGTGGGATCTTCCCGGACCAGGGCTCGAACCCACGTCCTCTGCATTGGCAGGCGGATTCCCAACCACTGCACCACCAGGGAAGCCCCCTTTATTTTCGGGGGGGCCCATTTTAAGCAGCAAAGTCACCACGAAAAAGCACCAAAATGTGAAATAAATAAATAAACCAGCCACAAGAAGGACCCTTGTTTATAGCAGGGACTGAAACAAGTGGCCTTGTTTGACAGCAGCCGGGAATGTATTGGGCAACTCCGATTTTTTGGCTGCTCTGCAGACGTCCATGAATGGCCGAAAACGAGCTGTGAGTATTAATCTGGAGTTACAAATATGCTTCAGTGAGTAGGCGAGTTTGTAAATAGACAACCCATAAACAATGAGGAGCGCTGAGCATTTGTTCACATTCCGAGCTGGTCTCTCATGCTCGACACCTCCCCATTGGTCTCCCGGCCAGGGGTCTGGCCATTTCCTACTCCATAAGCTGAATAATCCTAGGACCATCCTCTTGAAGACTTACAGGCCAGGCAGACCTACCCCTGATAGTTCCAAGTGTCATGGGGTTGACCCATGGTCCCAGTTTGTCTGGGACCAAAAGTTTTCCCAGGATGTAGGACTTTCAATGCCCAAACCAGAAGAGTCCCTGGCAAACTGAGCCGACTTGGACACTATCTATATGTGAAAATGATCTAAAAGTTTGAAATCTCAATTTAATATGGCTGAAAGTTGCAACCTTATTAAATATTTTTATCAAGATAAAATCAGTTGCAATTCTACTGTCCCATACCCACCTAGCTGCCAAAGTAAAAATGTATCAAGTTTCATGCGTTACGGCCAGGCCTGTGAATATGCCAGCTTAATAGCAACATGAACTGCTTAATACTGCCAAGTATTCCTCAGTCTTCAGGTACAGCTATGGCCAAAACATCCCTTGTTATATCACAAGTACCAGGAATTAGAACACGAAGGGCAGCAAGAAAATGGACACTTGCTATTTCTGGGTAACGCCACCCTGTGTCCTGCGACCTAATTGCCTCCAGGCTATCAGATGGAAATTTGATCCTTCATTCCTAAATGCTTCGGCTGCCAGTAAAGTTCTGAGTCCTGTGAGCTGTTCTAGCAAATCATAAGGGGGGAGTCGTGGGGTCCCCCGACGTTGGCGTCGACTCAGACAGAAGTGTGGGTACCCCGGGGACCCGATTTGCCCCTGGCGTCTGAAGCGGGGCCAGTCTTGTGGGACCGAGGCCTTCACCCGTGGGGTCTGTGCTAACTCTGGGTAGCAAGTGTCAGAACTGAACAGAACGACGGACACCCAGCTGGTGTTTCTGAGAGTCGTAGAAGTGGTGTTGGAAAAGTTATTGACATAATGGGTGTCAGAAGCATGGTGGGTAAAAACAGCTTACCCTGGGCTTCCCTGGTGGTGTAGTGGTTGAGAGTCCGCCTGCCATTGCGGGGGACACGGGTTTGTGCCCCGGTCCGGGAAGATCCCACATGCCGCGGAGCGGCTGGGCCCGTGAGCCATGGCCGCCGAGCCTGCGCGTCCGGAGCCTGTGCTCCGCAACAGGAGAGGCCACAACAGTGAGAGGCCCGCGTACCGCAAAAAAAAAAACAGCTTACACTGGGGACTTCCCTGGCGGTCCAGTGGTTAAGACTCCGCGTTCCCACTGCAGGAGGTACGGGTTCGATCCCTGGTCGGGGAACTAATATCCCGCATGCCGTACAGCATGGCCTCCGCAAAAAAACAGCTTACCCTCACACGGTTACTTTCTCCCAATGGACCAGATAAGGAAACTAAGCTAAGAGGTAAATGATGCCTGCAAGGCCTAACTAACTCTGCTAACGAGGGGAGAAGCCAGCATTTGTGTTCAGCCGTCTAATGTCAAAGCTCACAGACCCAGCCACAGCCTGCCCCGAGGGAGCACTGGGACATGGAACCCCTGCCCAGTCCTTTCTTCTCTTTGTTTGGGCAAAGGGCGAGTCCACTTGCTGTCAACATGCAGCCACGAAGAGGAGGTCACTCCTCAGCCCTGCTCCTTTCTCACCTACATCTGGGTCACGCCAGGGAGGACAGATTTTCCAGGCGGCCTGCCATAAATGTGTGTCTGTGGATGGGAAGAGAATACAAATGCCAGTGGCTGGCGGCAGGATGACTCATCCGGGGCCTGCGAGCACAGCCTCTAATTCCCGCCCCGAGCCTCGCCTTCCTGTCATTAGTCCTAAGGGTAGTCATGCAACGCAGGAGGGCTGGCAGGTGCAGGATGAAGGGGTCCCAGGTAAGAGGAGGAGATGCGAGATTGTGGCCCCAACTGACCCTGACAACAGGCTCAGTTTTCCCACGCAGAAATCTCATTTCTGTCCCAGCCCTGAGTGTAGGTGGGTGTGGAGGGCAGTCAGCCGAGACAGGCCTGTGAGTGCTGCCCCCCCCACCCCGCTGCCCAGCAAAGCAGCATGGTCAGGGACAGACAGAGGGACCAGCCCTTTCCTTGCTCTGGGCCTCAATCTATGAAGTGTCTGTGTGATGTCGCTGTTGGCTCAGGTGGTCACTAGGGCCTGCAGCATCCACGCCCTGGGATTCCGGTCCATAGATGGGAGACAGAATGACCTACCCTGGGGGTCTGCAGTCCCCGAGGCAGCCCAGCCTCAGCCTCTGCCCTGATCCTGGGCCCCCTGACACCTCCAGGCACAGGCTCAGCCCAAGCAGGGGATGCCTCAGACTTGGGAAGCTGTGTGGGTGGGTGAGTCATGCATAACCCCTGTGTCCAGGGGCCTCACAGGTGACATTTTGAATCCTGGCAGCATCCCCACCCGTCGTTTTACAGAGGACACGGGGTGGGAGGTGGGGCCTGATCCCAAAGCCCACACTCTGCACTCCATGTGGGCCTTGGTGGAGAAGGGAGGGGGCTTCTCTGTCCACAAAACAGGGGGTAGGATGGCCCAGTAACCTGGGTTGCTGGCTGTGCAACTCTGGGCAAAGGCCTAAGCTCCCTGTGTGGGCTGCTCTGGAAATGCTCCGTGCAGTGTGGACACAGCGGTCAAGGGGACCCTAGACACTTCCTAAGGGTACCAAGAATCACCCAGGCCTGAGCCTCCTGAACTCCCATGGTCCTGCACTGCCCACCCCACCTCCCAGCACCAAGCACCTGTTATTCACAGTTTTTACTTAGAAGTGAAACTTTGAAAGGGAAGCTTCGTGTCATTATCATTAAATGAAAAATCTCTACCGCTTGCCGTGAACTGAAGACATCATACAAAACCCTGCAGGAAATCAGACATGAAATTCTATTTAGATGCTGGTGTCTGCTGAAGGCTTGCTGACTCGTAAAAAGGGAAATGATAAAGCGTCAAAAAGATATTAACAACCTAAGTGGGCCACTGTTAGTTTCTCCCTGGTTTAAGGGATGAAAAGGAACGGAAAGGGAGCTGTTTCTCTCCACGACACCCACTGTTATTGGAGCGTCGGAAAACTCTCTCCACCCTCACGCGGGCACGGGTCCTCCCCTCTCCTCTGCCCGGGTCCAGGCACTCCCAGCCCTCCGCCGCCCGCGTGCTGCCCCAGCATTGGGCGGCCCACCGGCTACCTCGCCTGGTCCGAGCGGGGGCGGGGCCGGCCGGGTGACGTCACGCCGGGAATGCCTGGGGTGAGTGCACCCGGGCCCGCTGAGAGCCAGAGTGGGCGCCGGGCGGAGACGCGGCGCTCTCGGACCCCGGACGCCCGACCCGCCGCCGCTATGTACGACCCCGAGCGCGGCTGGAGCCTGTCCTTCGCCGGCTGCGGCTTCCTGGGCATCTACCACATCGGGGTGACCCGCTGCCTGAGCGAGCGCGCCCCGCACCTCCTGCGCGACGCGCGCAGGTTCTTCGGGGCCTCGGCCGGGGCGCTGCACTGCGCCTTCTTACTCTCTGGGGTCCCGCTGGGTAGGTCCTGGCCGCCGCGGGACTCCGCGCGGGGAGGGGGCGCGCGGTGGAGCCGGGATTGGAAACGGAAACTGCGGGGTACACCCGGGGTCTCCCCAGACGGATGCCTCCTCCAGTGCATCTTTTTGCCCCGCACCGGGGAGCTCTGTGGCCGGGCCTGGGAGGGGGGCGCGCCGGGTGAACGGCTCTTCTGGGTGTGGGAACCCGGAGCGCCTCCTCGCCTCGACACCCTTTTGGCGCCCGGGCTTGAAGAAAGCCCCCCCAGACCCAGCCTGGGACTGAGAGCCAGGTTGTCTCAGAGCGACGGGGAGGAGGGAGCGCGACGCCTGGGGTGGGGGGGCGGGGGGCGGGGAGGGGGGGGTCGGAGGCCCGATTTGCCCTGCTTCCGGCCAGGCCAGGAAGGAGGTTTTGGCCTGTGGCCCAGGGTGGCTTCCTTCTTCTCTCTGGGGACCAGAGGGACTGGAGACCCCCGGCCCCGGGCGCCTTTGATCTCCGCCCAGCTCTCGTGGGAGCTCTGGGGGCGGCTGGGTGCCTCTCAGGTAGAGGGCAACTTGCTGGTTTGGATTGAAAGATTTGGGTTGGGGAGAGGTGTTTTGCGGAGGGGGGGAGACGGGGGTGAGGGGAGGTAGGAAAGTTGTCTCTTCCTTTTCCAGTGTTTGAGACCCTTCTTGGGGGCTGGACATCCCACATCCCCTCCTCTTCTCGCCACCACACCCCTGCTCAGTGCCCTGGAAACGAGGTCCTGTGCCTTTGAATCTTGTTCTAGTGAAGCATCTCTGTAATCGTGGGTACCAGTGGGAGGGGCGGACTGGGGCTTGTGGCCAGCTGGCCTAAATCACTAGGGTATGACATCCTTGGCCTGGGATCCTAGCCAGGGAGCAGGGCCTGGAGCAAGTGGCAGCATGGAGCTGTTGGCAGCCAGAGGCCCCCAGACAGGAAGGTAATGCACCTTTTCATTAGCCCCTGTTTGTCTGGGCTTCCTTAACGGTTTACTCTTTACTCTACCCAGGGATTGCTGTGTCGGACACTGGCAGCAGGAATCCCTTGCTAGTAAGCACGGCCCTGCCATTGGATGGGATCAGGGAGCAGACCCTGGGCTGATGGAGAGGTGGAGATTAGGAGAGGCCACCGTGGCCGCCTTCCCCATCGAGGGGGAGAGGAGCAAAGGGCAGGAAATGTGACCTCAAGGAGGATCAGACTGGCCACCTTGGGCCTGAGCCAGCCCTTGTGTCCCAGAGTTGTGACCTGGAGACGGCCACACGGTCCAATGTTTAATTGGGACCAGATTCAAATGCACAGACGCCAGCACGTGAAGTGCCCTGACTCCAGCGTAGAGAGCGTTCCTGACAGGCAGAGGACAGGTGCGGCCTGGGGTTGTGTCCTGCAGGGGCTGGCTCGGGACCACCAAGTCCCTGGAAGGTGGATCTAGAGGTCCTGGCAAGAGCTGCTCCGGAGGTTCTGGGAGCCCCAGCTTCCTGCTTTAACTGCCTGTCTCACTTGGGGACCGCCGGGGAGCATTTCCCAGGGCCTGTGACTTGGGCATGGCTCCTGAGAGCGCCTCCAAACCCAGGCTGACTTGGCAGGAGAGACTGGCAGAACCAGCCAGCTGTGTGTAATTTTGTGCCTCCTGCCGGGGCTCAGTGGGGCCACATGTGCAGGGAGAGCTGAGCGGAGGTCGGAGGCGGGTCGGGACCTGCTGATGTGTGTCCGGCCTTCTGCATCCCAGGATCTATGGATGACTAGGGCTCGGGCTGGGACAGGTACTCTGTCCAGGGCAGTGCAGACCAGCCAGAGGGGGCCAGGCCAGTGAGTGAGGGCAGCTACAGCATGCACGTGCCCTGTGCCCACTGGATGGTCTGGTAATTGTGACATTAGAGGTTAAAAGTGAAGTCTAGTTGTTTATTAGGTGCTTCATCTGGGTTGAGCACCTATAGTTTGTAGTGTATCTAATCTTCTCTATTTCCAAAAGGTAGTTGAGTGTGGTCCCGCGTTGAAAACATGCAGTCTGAGACTCAGAGAGGCAGTGAAGTGGCTTAGTTTAGCGGCTCAGCTAGTAAGAGGTGGAGGCAGGATTCAAACTCAGGTCCAAGGCTGTGCTTGCTGTCTGCTCCCTTCAGTGTTAGGCCCATTCGTGCTCAAGGTCCGACGCCGTGAGTGCCTGGCTTCTGGCCTTGACGGAGGGATGGAGGTGAGGAGAGGGTTCACGGGGCCTCTGGAGGCTCGTTCCTGTGGCCAGGGAGGGCCTAGAGCACTAACTTACAGAAATAGGCAATCTTACATTTCCTAGTAGCCGCGTGGAAAAAGTAAAAGACATAAAGTGAAATTAAGTTTATTTATCCCAGTCCAGCCAAAATATTATCATTTTCACATCTAATCAATATAAGACATTACTCATGAGATATTTTACATCTTGTTGTTGTTCTTGTTGCTCTAAGCCTTTGAGATCCAGTGTGCCTTTTACCCAGCTCAGTTTGGGCTAGCCGCATCTCAGGCCCGGGAGCCACACGTGGCTGCCGGATCGGACAGCCCAGGCCTAGAGAAAGGGAAAGGTCAGCAGCTTCCCTGCTGCCAGGTTTCTGGTCCTGCCACAAAGCATTCCCATCTCCAGGGTGGTACATTCCTTTGTATACTTGTCTCTCTCCGTCCAGAGCAGACATTGGAGGCCCTCGTGGACCTTGTCCGGAGCGCCAGGAGTCGGAACATTGGCGTCCTCCACCCGACCTTCAGTTTGAACAAGCACGTCCGAGATGGTCTCCAGAGACACCTCCCAGACAACGTCCACCAGCTCATCTCGGGCAAAATTGTCATCTCGCTCACCAGAGTGGCCGATGGAGAAAACGTGCTGGTGTCTGATTTTCGGTCCAAAGACGAAGTCGTGGACGTAAGCAGTTTGCTTATCTGGGTGCTGTCAAGTCATAAAGACCGTTTCATTTCAGAAGCAACAAAGAGAGGGCTGTCGTAAGCCGCCTGACCCGTTCTTTTCTTAAGATGCAAAAGAGGGATAAGACAGGAATAGAGGCGCAGACCTACTGGAGAACGGACTTGAGGATATGGGGAGGGGGAAGGATGAGTTTTGACAGGGCGAGAAAGAGTCATGGACATATACACACTAACAAACGTAGTAAGGTAGATAGCTAGGGGGAAGCAGCCGCAAGGCACAGGGATATTAGCTCGGGGCTTTGGGACAGCCTGGAGGGGTGGGAGGGGGAGAGTGGGAGGGAGGGAGACGCAAGAGGGAAGACACATGGGAGCACATGTATATGTATAGCTGATTCATTTTGTTATAAATCAGAAACTAACACACTATTGTAAAGCAATTATACCCCAATAAAGATGTTAAAAAAAAAAAAAAAAAGATGCAAAAGAACCTGGTTGCCCACGATACTGGCTGTAGCTTCCTGTACCAGGGTGATACGAACTCTGAGTGCATCCAGCGGTCTGGTCCAGAGCATATGCAAAACTGGAGTGTTCCAGGACACTTTCAGTTTCAAATAACCCCTCCCCATCCTTCAAGGCTTGGCTTATGACCTTTTGCTCCAGGGACCTCATCCCACATGTGTCCCTCCTCCCAGTGATGCCTGTTCCTTAAGGAGGACCCCTCCAGCGAAGTCCCACAAGGGTGGGAGTGTGTCTTATTTGCCTCTAGCACAGAGAAGCTCACTGGCAATATGAAACTACCACTTAGTTTGACTGAGGCCTTTTATGAGAACTGCTTGGATATCATTTCACTTAACACAGGTCCCTACGAGCACGCAGCCTGGCACATATAACCAGCAGCTTCTCAGCAGCCAGTGCCCTCTTCCACTTAACCTTGTTTGTGGAGGCTTTCTCTAGGCAGCCAGCACCTGTGCGTTCCCACGTGAGCCCTTTCTCTCACTGCATCAGCGTTACATCCTGCTTGATGCTCGCTAGCATGGCGCGACTCAAAGCGTGGGCCCCGGACCAGCAGTCGCAGCAGCGCCATCGCCTGGGAGCTTGTTAGAATTGCAGGCTCTCAGGCCCCACCTCCAAGCTGCAGCATCAGAGCCTTAGTGGTGGGGCACCGAGTCTGTGGTTCGCCAAGCTCTCCAGGCGATTCTGATGAACCTCAGCGTTTGCAAAGCCCTGATCTAGCCCCTTCCCTGTCAATCAGCTAGTCACCAACTCTTGGTTCTGTCTCTGATGGCCCAGTGTGACCCTCGTGGGGAGCAGGGGCAAGAAGCTACAGTCTGCAGATGGTGTCGTTAGAGAATTGGTACTTGGGCCTGAAATAATAAGTGTGTAGGTTGGTTCATGTTCGTTCAACCATTTATTAAAGTACCTCCTCTGTGCCAGGAGTGTTTTCAGGCTTGTTGCTCTCCTAGCTTGGAGAAGGCTTATAAAGACCCAGGGGAACAAAAGGCAGCCTGCTCTGGGCTGTGGTTTCACTCCCTTTTGTCTCCACAGGCCTTGTCTTGTTCCTCCTTCGTGCCTTTCTTCAGTGGCTTGATCCCCCCCTCCTTCAGAGGCGTGGTAAGTCCGCTTTTAAACTGTGTTTGAGGGAATTCCCTGGTGGTCCAGTGGTTAGGACACCTCACTTTCACTGCCAAGGGCCCGGGGTTCAATCCCTGGTCGGGGAACTAAGATCCAGCAAGCCAAGTGTCCAAAAAAAAAAAAAAAAAGAGGCACTGGGCTCAGGTACCCTGGGCCCCTGAGACCTGTCCCCAGACTCGGAGCCTTTTTGCCTCTCAGCCTGCAGACAGAGATTCCATAGCTGGCCCCCTTCCGGGCTCTGTGGGCAGCAAAACCAACTTCGTGTAGAATAATTAGCTGGTTATCTGCAAGGTAAGCTCTTCAGTTAATCTTTTGTTTCTTTTTATTTTGGGAATTTTTTTTTAACATCTTTATTGGAGTAAAATTGCTTTACAGTGTTGTGTTAGTTTCTGCTGTATAACAAAGTGAATCGGCTGTATGTATACATATATCCCACATCCCCTCCTTCTTGCGTCTCCCTCCCACCCTCCCTATCCCACCCCTCTAGGTGGTCACAAAGCACGGAGCTGATCTCCCTGTGCTATGCAGCTGCTTCCCACTAGCTACCTATTTTACATTTGGTAGTGTATATATGTCAGTACTACTCTCTCACTTTGTGCCAGCTTACCCTTCCCCCTCCCCATGTCCTCAAGTCCATTCTCTATGTCTGCATCTTTGTTCCTGTCCCGCCCCTAGGTTCATCATAAGCATTTTTTTTGGATTCCATATATATGTGTTAGCATGCAGTATTTTTCTCTTTCTGACTTACTTCACTCTGTATGACAGACTCTAGGTCCATCCACCTCACTACGAATAACTCAATTTCATTTCTTTTTACGGCTGAGTAACATTCCATTGTATATATGTGCCACATCTTCTTTATCCATTCATCTGTCAGTGGACACTTAGGTTGCTTCCATGTCCCGGCTGTTGTAAATAGAGCTGCAATGAACATTGTGGTGCGTGTCTCTTTTTGAATTATGGTTTGCTCAGGGTATATGCCCAGTAGTAGGATTGCTGGGTCATATGGTAGTTCTATTTTTAGTTTTTTAAGGAACCTCCATACTGTTCTCCATAATGGCTGTATCAATTTACATTCCTACCAACAGTGCAGGAGGGTTCCCTTTTCTCCACACCCTCTCCAGCATTTATGGTTTGTAGGTTTTTTGATGATGGCCTTTCTGACCGGTGTGAGGTGACACCTCATTGCGGTTTTGATCTGCATTTCTCTAATGATTAGTGATGTTGAGCATCCTTTCATGTGTTTGTTGGCAATCTGTATACCTTCTTTGGAGAAATGTCTGTTTAGGTTTTCTGCCCATTTTTGGATTGGGTTGTTTGTTATTTTGATATTGAGCTGCATGAGCTGCTTGTATATTTTGGAGATTAATCCTTTGTCGGTTGCTTCGTTTGCAAATATTTTCTCCCATCTGAGGGTTACCTTTTTGTCTTGTTTATGGTTTCCTTTGCTGTGCAAAAGCTTTGAAGTTTCATTAGGTCCCATTTGTTTATTTTTGGTTTTATTTCCATTTCTCTAGGAGGTGGATCAAAAAGGATCTTGCTGTGATTTATGTCATAGAGTGTTCTGCCTATATTTTCCTCTAAGAGTTTTAACTGTCTGGCCTTACATTTAGGTATTTAATCCATTTTGAGTTTATTTCTGTGTATGGTGTTAGGGAGTGTTCTAATTTCATTGAAGAGGCTGTCTTTTCTCCATTGTATATTCTTGTCACCTTTATCAAAAAATAAGGTGACCATATGTGCGTGGGTTTATCTCTGGGCCTTCTATCCTGTTCCATTGATCTGTATTTCTGTTTTTGGGCCAGTACCATATTTTGTAGCTTTGTAGTATAGTCTTAAGTCCGGGAGCCTGATTCCTCCAGCTCCATTTTTCTTTCTCAAGATTGCTTTGGCTATTCGGGGTCTTTTGTGTTTCCATAAAAATTGTGAACTTTTTTGTTCTAGTTCTGTGAAAAATGCCATTGGTAGTTTTATAGGGATTGCTTTGAATCTGTAGATTGCTTTGGGTAGTATAGTCATTTTCACAATTCACTTAATCTTCACATGAGCACGGAAACAGGTGCCCAGTGGCCTATTAAGGTATAAGATACTTAAGAGTCAGTTACTCACTTAAGGTAATAAGTTTTTTTTTTTTTCTTGGCTGCATTGGGTCCTCGTTGGGGCGTGCGGGCTTTCTTTCATTGCAGCAAGTGGAGGCTACTCTTCGTTGCCGTGCACGGGCTTCTCATTGCGGTGGCTTCTTTTGTTTTGGGGCACGGGCTTCAGTAGTTGTGGCACACAGGCTCAGTAGTTGTGGCTCGTGGGCTCTAGAAAGCGGGCTCAGTAGTTGTGGTGCACGGGCTTAGTTGCTCTGTGGCATGTGGGATCTTCCCGGACCAGGGCTCGAACCTGTGTCCCCTGCATCGGCAGGAGGATTCTTAACCACTACACCACCAGGGAAAACCGGTAATAAGGCTTTATTCTTAGGGGTTGAGGGTTATAATCCTCTCTGGGTCTGACTCTATCCTTTTCAGCCCGTGGCTTAGGGCAGAAGCTGCCAACAGGGCTGCAATTTGGTTCCATTCAACAAAGATGTAAACGCACGTGGCTAGTCCTGAGCCCTGCCTCTGGTGGAAAAACAGAAGTTGAGGTGTTTGTCCTGCAGGCTCTGGACTGGATGCTGGGCTGTGCTGGACCACCCGGCAGCCTCCTTCTAGGGCAGCAGTTATCAGATGATTCTGTCTTCCCACCCGGAAACATCTGGCGATGTCTGGAGACAGTTTAGGTTGTTACAGCTGTGGGAGAGAAGACACAACATCCCAGTGTGTCAGCAGGAAGGCACTTTAGAAACCCTCCTGGTTCATGCTTTAACAGCAGCACGGTCCTCAATTGGCAAAGCAAGTTGCAAAGGCAGGTTACAGGTAGCCTCACTCATGCCCCAGAGCATCCCCGGGACAGACACATAGTTGCCCCTATTTACAGATGAGAAAACTGAGGCCTGGAGCCGTGAAGTGATCACCTGCAATTCTAACAGCGCCAGCCTGGCAGACAAACCTAGAATCACATGTCTGCTCTAGCCCACGTTAGCTGGACTACTTTGGACACATTTCTTAACCTCTCTGAGATTGAATTGGCAAAGGAGGGTTACTAGTACTGAGGGTTGATAGTGGTACACAGCTGTAGCATTGTTGTGGGAATTACATGCGATGCATAGAGCCTGGCACAGGTGAGTATTCGGTAAATACGGGTGGTTTTGTCATTGCCGTTATCTTTTCATTTCCCCCAGGCTGTTCCAGCTGTGGTGCACACACAGTCACCGCCCCCCCCCCCACCCCCCGTGTGCTCAGATGAAACCTGCCGATAATTAGAGCAAAACGTTGAGGTTCCACTGAGCGAACTCAGAATGTTCCTGTAGAAAAGTTCAGGGTGGAGGGAAAATTATACAGGACAGAGGAGTCATTGGACTTTATCCCTTGAGTGGAAAAAGAGTGGGTATATGTATATGTGTAACTGATTGGCTTTGCTGTACAGTAGAAACTAACACAACATTGTAAATCAACTAGACTCCAATAAAAACTAATTTTAAAAAATAAATAATAATTTAAAAATAGTCAGCTCCTTCCTCCCTCCTCAGTCTTAACTAAAGATTCCCGACATTTGGTCCTGTGTCCCTTTCTGCCAGTGAGGGTTTTGATGCCTTCCTGTATCTTCCATAGAAATCACACGGCAACAATTTACTGCGGTGTGTGCAAATCTAATCATTTTTGGACTCAAGGCAAGAATCTCTTGATAGCTAAGCCATGGCTGAACGTGCCTGATTCTTTTTTGGACTTGTTTTAGGCCAAGGTGTGCCCTGAGATTTCTCCCTTTGGAAGGATTGGCTGGGGAAATTCTCCCAGTTGCGATATTCTCCCAGTTGCCCCCCCCCCGCCGTCTGTGGGCACCAACAGCTGTGCCATGATGGTCGTTGGTTTGGGAATCATTCTAGACATTGGTTTCACAGGTGTAGACTCAGTCCAAATTGTACCAAAACCTGCCTGCCCCAGCCTGGCCGTGGGCACTAAGGTTGTTCAAGGATATGGCTACAGGAAAACTGATTCTCACAGTACTTACCCCAAATGCACCTTTGTTGTGGGATAAGATGCCATTTTCAGAGAGCTCGAGTCCCAGGTTCACTGCGTCATTCAAGTCTCCAGTGCAGCCTCTCATTTCCCAGGTGTGGACGGGCTCACAGGTTAAGTGTCTTGTCCAAGATTCCTAAAGCAGCAAGGGCCTCTGGAATTGAACCCATGACCGTCTGTCTCCCTTAGGGCCAGGTCGACATCACACTCTGTCCCCAGTGCACACAGCGCCCCTGGTCTAAGCAAGTTACATGGGTATGCCTAGGGACGCCCACCTGGGCTCGGGACTTGGCCGTGACGATGTGGGCCAGACGCCAGCCTCCGTCTGCCTCTTGGCCAGGCACTTTTTTGTGCAGTGTGCAAACTACACAGCAGCAGGTGGCAACCCTGAGCGCCAGCCTACAGCCTGGCCTGGCACAGAAATGCTCAGTAGGGATTTGCTGAAAGAGTGACCCCAAAGCCCCTCACCGTATGTGCCTGCAGCTCTGAGAAGCCTCTGGCCATAATCTGAAACACACAGAAAACCC
Source organism: Phocoena sinus (assembly GCF_008692025.1). Classification (NCBI taxonomy): domain Eukaryota; kingdom Metazoa; phylum Chordata; class Mammalia; order Artiodactyla; family Phocoenidae; genus Phocoena; species Phocoena sinus. Next base: position 5,479,714 of record NC_045772.1, on the reverse strand, counting down.
CAGCCCAGAGCTTCTGACAGTATGTCCTTTTTTTTTCTCTCCCTCAAAAGCGATACGTAGATGGAGCAGTGAGTAACATCATACCCTTCTTTGATACCAAAACGACCATCACTGTTTCCCCCTTCTATGGGGAGAGTGACATCTGCCCCAAAGTCAAGTCCACGAACTTTCTTCACGTGGACTTCACCAAGCTCAGTGTACGCCTCTGCTCCGAGAACCTCTACCTATTAACCCGGGTGCTATTCCCTGCGGATCTCAAGGTGAGGGGGCCTGGGGGCATTTAAACAGCGCCGCTGTTCAGATCCCACCTCCAGGGGCTATAGCGTAAGTATGGGCAGCCTGGATAGTAGGATTTTTTTTTTTAATTACCCCAATGATTCTTATTTGCATCCATGGTCAAGAACTACACTGCAGGACTTCCCTGGTGGCACAGTGGTTAAGAATCCGCCTGCTGGGCAACTAAGCCCATGAGCCACAACTACTGAGCCCATGTGCTGCAACTACTGAGCCTGCACTCTAGAGCCCATGAGCCACAACTACTGAGCCCATGTGCTGCAACTACTGAGCCTGCACTCTAGAGCCCATGAGCCACAACTACTGAGCCCATGCACCACAACTACTGAGCCTGCACTCTAGAGCCCATGAGCCACAACTACTGAGCCCATGTGCCGCAACTACTGAGCCTGCACTCTAGAGCCCATGAGCCACAACTACTGAGCCCATGTGCTGCAACTACTGAGCCTGCACTCTAGAGCCCATGAGCCACAACTACTGAGCCCATGCACCACAACTAGTGAGCCTGCACTCTAGAGCCCATGAGCCACAACTACTGAGCCCATGTGCTGCAACTACTGAGCCTGCACTCTAGAGCCCATGAGCCACAACTACTGAGCCCATGTGCTGCAACTACTGGAGCCGGTGTGCCTAGAGCCCGTGCTCCGCAACAAGAGAAGCCACTGCAATGAGAAGCTTGTGCAATGAAGAGTAGCCCCCGCTCGCCACAACTAGAGAAAGCCTGCGCGTAGCAATGAAGACTCAGTGCGGCCAAAAAAATAAAGAACTACACTGCATTTGGTGGTTTAATTTTTTTTTTTTTTTTTTTTTGGCTTGTGGGATCTTCAGAGATTGAACCTGGGCCCTTGGCAGTGAAAGCTCGGAGTCCTAACCACTGGACCGCTGGGGAATTCCCAGTTTAATCTTTTTTTGATTGTCGTTGTAGCGTGGTGGACCTTATCACCCTAACATAGTAAGAAAGTGGGTAGAATCTGCACAGTGCCAGTTCTCTGGGGAGAAGGAAGGCCGTGCCATGCAATGTATATGTCAGCGTGTGCTCGCGGGGAGAGGGAAGGCTGGACAGCAGGATTGGTTTGCCCGTGTGGTTTGTACACCGAGGAGCGAAGGAGGCAGCTCTTACTGTCCCACGACAAGTAGATCAGGCCCTGGTGTTTGTTAGGGTGGAGGCTCGTCCAGGGACCCAGGGAGACCAGAGAAACCAGCACCCGTCATGCTGGGGTGCCAGCTGCACGGAGGAGGTGTCATTCAAGCTGAGTCCTGCAGGAAAGCAGAGCCCTGTTCCACCCTGCAGCGGTTGCGCTGGGCACATGGCAGCGGCTTGGAGCTTGGGGGATTCTCGGCTTTGGGTCTGCCGTCTTCGGGTGATGTTGAAAGGAATGGTGCCTAGTGACTGCCCCCCTGCAGTTAATTTACTTGATTTGTTCACAGGTGCTTGGAGAGCTATGCTTTCAAGGATATTTAGACACGGTCAGGTTCTTGGAAGAGAATGGTATGTATGGTAGGGCAACTGAAGTGCCCCTTTAACAAGCTTTCTGTTCACAGTCTTGGTCCACAGTCTTGACTCCATCACTCAGCGCTCAGCACCTTCACCCACCGTCTCGCTCGGCCCTCTCATTAGTCCTGCGAGATAGGAAATATTTGCCCCATTTTACAGATGGGGAAACAGAGGCTTGGAGAGGCAGCCCAGGTCCGCACTCCACTCACTGGGGAGCAGAGCTGGGACCTACCTGAACCCGGATGTCACAGCCCTAGGGCTGTTAGCTCTCCCTCTGCGGTGTCACCTGTCTGTGTGCTGAAGGCAGTTCCTTTGTTTTTCTTTTCTGCTTTTGGACAATTGTGAACCTTTAGTTTGATAAAGAAGGAAGATAAACAGTTTCTGGGCCGCAGGTGACAGAATAGCTCCCGCTCCCTCGAGGCAGGTGTGGGCCACGCCCACTAGCCCACCACTGTGTTCTGGGGAAGGTTCCTGCCTTTGACTCATCCTGGCTCGTGCAGGCTGGGGGACTTGGGTTCTGGAAATGTTAGAGTGGAACCAAATATGTTTGGGGCTATTTTTCTTTGATACTAAAGGTTGGTTCATGCATTAATCCTCTGAATTAGCCTTTGGCCAAGACCAAGGAGATGGTGTGGTTCACGGGACATACATGTATTTATCTACTCAGAAAATGTTTACTGCGTACCGTCTAGGTGCGAAGCAATTGACGACTCCACAGCGAACAGACGGATGTGGCCCCTGCCCTCCTGGAGCTTAGTCCCGTGGTTGTTGCCGAAATATTGGCTTCCCTGTGCACCGATGCCGAACAGAAATATGGAGACAGAGATTTTGGAGGAAGACAGAGATTGCTTTATTTTTCGGCCAGGCAGAAGGGAAGACACAGCAGCCTAGGGCCTCAAGAACTGTGTCCCCCCTGCTTCGGGAATCGGAGAAGATTTTATATGTGGGGCTCGCAGTCTGGGGTATATGATAGGATCAAAGTAGTGAAGGTCTTGCATTCTTCTTCTTCCTGCATTATTTCAAAATAGTCACAGCTGGTGTCATGTCAGGCAGCCGGGTAATTGGGTCCGTTTGTCTCTGGGTTGTTGGCCTGTGACCTTTTTTCTGAAATGCAAATCCTGCAAGGGGTGGTTTGCTGCAAGGGAGTGCAGGATGTAATTCACGTAATGTTAAAGAGTCATAGGTTAGCTTTGTGAAGTACAGATCGAGTTACAGAAACTACAGGTTAGTGACAGTTAAGAAACACGACTAGGAGTGATGAACTCTTTCAGGAGTGATGAACTCTTTCAGGCCACGTTATGATTCTTCTCTTTCTCTAGTCTGTTTCACTGTTCCCTTTATTTTCCTTGTTCTCAGGAGAGGGAAAACTTCATTTCTATTTTTGCTGCAACATGGTCGGGGACAGATATGTCAAGAGAAGGCTGACGGTGTGCTCGGTTGCCCTGGCAGGAAGATACAGGATGCTGTAGGATCACACAGGGAGTGAGGGGATCTGCAAGGCAGGGGAAGGCAGGGCTTCAGGAGGGTGTGAATCCGTGTTGACACTTTGAGGGCGAACAGGAGCATTCTAGGCGTGGGGGACATGAACACGAGGTGCAAAGAAGGCGTGTGTAACTGGAGTGGCGGGAGTGGGGCACCCGGAGAGATGGACAGAAAGGAGAGGGGCGGGGATGGCAGTAAGTGAAAAGTTGGGGGACAAGGTTGGGCCTCACGGATGTGGTGAAAGGGTCTGTATCCCACAGCAATAGAGAGCCACGGAGGGCTGCCGAGGCGGGAGTGAGGGTGGTCAGAGGGAGCTTTGGAAGCTCCCCCCCCCCCCCGCCCCTGGCCGCAGTGCAGAGAGTGTGACGGCAGCATCCAGGAGGTCGAGGAGGCCGCCGTGGGCTTGGCCGGGGTCACGGCAGCAAGGGTGGTGGAAGGGGCCCAAGGGGACAGGACTTGGAGGCGACCAACCAGAGATTCGGGAGGAGGAAGACTTAGGGATGGAGACCTGGCCTCTGGCTTCTGCAGCCGGCACTGGGGGAGAGGGGCTCTGCTCAGTGTTCGGGCCCTCAGGAGGGCGAGGGTTCTGCAGGGAAGCTCAGGCCCGATTGCCGTGCCCCGGGGGCACATTTGGGTGGTCGTGCAAGAAGCACAGTGATGTCAGAGTCCGAGGTTCTGGAAAGCGGTCTGGACTGGGGATGAAATTTGGAAGCAACATGGGAATAAAGAACAGTGATGGACCCTGTGGAAGTTACTAGGTGACTTTGGGCAAGCCACCTCCCCTCTCTGGGCCTCCGTTTCCACATCTCTAGCAAAAGACATTTGGATTAAATGACGCCAGGTGATTCTTGGTAATTCTAAAGACTGGCATGTGGCTGGGTGCTTGCGGCATCGGTGCTGGGTTTGGGTTTAATGATCTAAGAGAGGTCCTCCCTCTGCCAGGCTGGCCGCCTCGGGGTCCTGCAGAGGACCCGTGGGGCTCGGCCAGGTGTCCTCTGGGAACAGATTCTCTGAAACATGCCTAAGGGAAAGTAAGTCCCAGGGTGTGAGCTGTGTGTCTAAAAGAGGCCGGAAAGATCCAGGGGAGCGTAACTGGGAGCTGTAACTTGGGAGCAAGGTGTGGGCATCCAGGGGCAGCCTCTGGTCTTTTTTTTGTGAATTCTTCTTCTTGCATCCTCTTTTTTTTTTTTAATTAATTAATTTATCTTTGGCTGCGATGCGTCTTTGTTGCTGCGCATGGGCTTTCTCTACTTGCGGCGAGCGGGCGCTACTCTTCGTTGCGGTTCGCGGGCTTCTCCACGGGCTCTAGGAGCGCGGGCTTCAGTAGTTGCAGCACGCTTGCTCAGTAGTTGTGGCTCACGGGCTCCAGAGCTCAGGCTCAGTAGTTGTGGTGCACAGGCTTCGTTGCTCCGTGGCATGTGGGATCTTCCCAGACCAGGGCTCGAACCCGTGTCCCCTGCCTTGGCAGGCGGATTCTTAACCACTGCACCACCAGGGAGGTCCAGCCCCAGGTCTTTTAATCTGAGGTTGGAAGCAAGAGGTGAGCTGAGGCAGGCGTGGGCATCCGAAACTACCTGTCCCACTGCCCCCACCCAGTGTGCGAGCAGGAACCACCCACTGGTATTGGCTCCTGAGCCCCGGCACCTAGGGCAGGGCCTGCACAAACCCCCTGACCTAATGCTTCTTTCGAGGCCGTGTGATGGAAGGGTGCCATCTTTGACATCACATCTCGGTTCGATTCTCGCTGTGCCACGTATTGGCTGTGTGGCTTTGGACAAATCTCTTAACCTCTCTGTGCTTCTGATTCCTCAGCTGAAAAGCGGAGATGATGATAATGGTAGCAGTTGAATGGCTGCTGCGTGGCCTGGACCGCTGGCTTAACCAGTGGTTCCGTTACTATAAATTAGTTATAACCCTTAGCTTTGAACATCAAGAATCCACACGTGGCTCCAGAGCCCACACAGCTGGTGAGTAATGGAGCCAGGTGCCCTCGTCACATCCATCCGGCGTCAAAGCCCCGCACTCCTTTCTCCCTGCTAGGACTGCCTGCCCTCGTTGATCTCCGCCTTGTACTAATAACAGGCCTGCAGCTTCCCTCTAATTCGGTGGGCAGGTGTGTGTGAGTGAGCAATGACCCCGCCGCCCGAAATTGCCTGACGGGTTTGTTTCTGTGCCCTTCGCAGGCATCTGTGACAGGCCCCCTCTGTGTCTGAGTGCATCCCCTGCAGAGTCAGAAGTCCTTGAGGCCTCCTGGGAGCACGGGAGCCTGCAGTCTTCCCCGAGCATGGCCGCCGGGGAGGCGTGGCCTGAGGAAGCCACACTGCTGAATCACCCACACCTCAGCATCCTGCCCTGGGACGACAGCACCCTGGAGACCCTGTCGCCCAGGCTCACCATAGGTGCCGGCCTTGGGGGCGGGACGGCAGAGGCTCTCTGTGACCCTTTATGAGGCAGAAAGGTGGCTTCCCTGTGTGCTGTGGAGGAAGGTCATGCAGCTGCGTGGGAAGAGATGGGGCGGAGCGACTAGGGCAGGCCCGTTGGGACCCGCACCGCCCAGCACGGGCCTCCCATCCCCCTGGGTCCTTGCCCAGTCTCCCTTCCCATGGGGGCTGGCCAGAGGAGAACCACCTCCAGCTGAGTTTTGTGTTAACTGGCTGTGCTCTCTGCTCCTAAAGTAGGCACGCTGGATATTGGGGGGGACCCCTGGAGGTGGCCTGTTCTTTGAGAACGCCGTTCTCTGCCTGTCCTCCCATCTCAAAGCCTTTTCTCTCTCGAGGAGCCCCTCCTAATTTCTCCCTCCACGCAAAATCACAGTTTTGAACCGTCACTGAATCTGGTTATTTAATCATGTCATCGATTATATAATGGATAGATGAATGCACCGTCCAGCTTCCAGCTGGGCATTTGGGGAAATTCAAAGATGAACCGCACAGGGATTTCCCTGGAGGTCCAGTGGTTAAGACTCCGAGCTTCCAATGCAGGGGGTTAGGGTTCAATCCCTGGTCGGGGAACTGAGATCCCACACACCGCAGGATGTGGCCAGAATAGAATAGAATAAATCAAAGACGAATGGGATGCCCGGTTCTTGCCCCTGAGGCATGAACACCCCAGGAGTTGCACTAACCAGCAGCTGCTCAGATTCCTGCGATTTGAGGCATCCGGAGGTCATTACAAAGGGGAAATAGAAGGCTAGGGGGTTCCAGGCAGAAGAGATGGAATCCAGCTGCAGGTGCAAAGAAGAGCTCATAAAACTGGGGCCAGGGGCACTTTGAGAAGTTTGTGTACGCCTCCAAAAATAGCCAGTTTAAAAGAGAATCTTTAAAAGGGACCCTGTACCCTGTACCCTGTAGACGATCCAAGGGCTACTTGGGCACATTCCCCACCTGATCTCATTTGTGGACGCTTCTGATTCTTGGGCTGCCAGGATTTGTATATTTCACAGAAATTCCAAGCACTACCCCGGGAAGATGGTTTGGTTTTTACACTGGTGAGAGACAGACCTCCCAATTGTATTTTTCAGCCCTGAGGGAAGCAATTGGAAACCAAGATGGGTACATAAGCAAGATGTGCAACTTCTTACCAATTAAGGTCATGTCCTACCTGGTGCTGCCCTGCACGCTACCGGTGGAGTCCGCGATTGCTATGGTCCAGAGGTGAGCGCTTCACGTGGCTTTGTGGCATCCTCATGGAAGTGGGGCGAGGATTCAGTGAGAGAAGCAGTGGAAGGCCCTCGGCCTGGGGCCTGGCTCCTTATACATTGGGGTGGAGTTCACGGTCTGCGTGGAACACCTTGGAAAGGTGCCTCGTTGGCAAGGCCCTGCCCACCCCTCCTCCTTTCTCACTGCTGTTACATGTCTGTCACTTCTTGTAGGTCTGCACTTATATTTTGGGATTTTTTTTTTTTTTTTTTTTTTTTGCGGTGCGCGGGCCTCTCACTGCTGTGGGCTCTCCCGTTGGGAGCACAGGCTCCGGACGCGTAGGCCCAGCAGCCATGGCTCACGGGCGCAGCCGCTCCGCGGCATGTGGGATCCTCCCGGACTGGGGCACGAACCCGTGTCCCCTGCATCGGCAGGCGGACTCCCAACCACTGCGCCACCAGGGAAGCCCCTATTCGGGGATTTTATTCCTGGTATGTTGGAGGGATCTGAGGCCAACGCTGGGATGCCTACTGGATTCCTGAGCGTTTGTTTCCCCTCGGTTTTCTTCTGATGTACTTTGGTGTTTACTTTCTTTTTAGCGAGTTAGTCAACATGTCCCTCAGTCCATCTTTCAAAGTCCCGACCGTCCTTCAAAATCCAGCTGAGTCCTCCAGCTTTGGTCATCCTCCCTGGAGCCCCTCTCCACTGTGCCAAATCAGCCACCCGTTCCCGCACAGCCTTGCCCTGGGTTGAGGGCTGCTCTGGCATTTCCCAAAGCCCGAGATGTGGGGTCCTTTTCATGTCCTGGGTGCTGGGAGTCTGGAGGGCAGTGGTCAGGCCTCCTCGGGGGCTCCCTCTGCTGCGCTTGCATGTGGCCAAGCCCAGGAGACCTGGGCGCAGGGGGTGGTTCTCGACCTCAAGATGCTCTGCGTCGGTGGCCATGTTGCCACAGAGGAGTAGGATCCTGGAAAACCAAGGTCTTTTCCTTTTATTTCCACGTAAGTCCCTTGAGCGTTCCCAAATCAAAAAATGGGCTAATTTACCTTTGGGCTTTTAGGTTGGCTTGTCTTTGGGAATTTATCACATCGGGGTTAGGAGTGACCCCGGCAGTTTCCATGGACCATGGTGTCGTTGTAAGATGTCTGCCTTTGGTTAGGGCTTGGTTTTGTTCTTTTTGGTTGGTTTCTCTTCCTGCTCATACGACGTGGGCGTCTCTCTGTTTTATTCCTGCAGACTGGTGATGTGGCTTCCAGACATGCCCAGCGACATCCAGTGGCTGTGGTGGACGACCTCCCGGATTTGTTCTCGAGTGATGACGCGTTTGCTCCCTGTGGAGCCCTACATCAAGGACACAGGACAAAAACTCCTGAATTAACCACGCCCGCATAGCAGCTGTTGCCATGGGCTCTCCTAACCTAAACCGCGCAGCCCCACGACTCCACAGTAGGTGAAGTATTCACCACGTAGCAACCTCGAAGCACCCTGACCAGTCGCCTGATGCCATCCTGCCAGCAGGAATTTTCTTTGTCTCGAGGCTATAAGAGTTGGCCACTAGCCCACAGAGGGGGTCGGCTCTCCGTGCTCTGTCAGGAAGTGGGCCCGCTGTATCTGCAGCGCCCCTCACTAACTGCGCTTTGTTCTCAGTAAACTCACTCCTTTCTAAGATACTTCGTGTCTGGAAATTCTTCTTCCAGCCCACGTGCGGACCACGACATTTTGGTGGCCTGTACGGGGATATCTCCTGGGGGGATCTCCTCCCCCACCTCCTCTCCTCATTCCTTGGGACCCTCTGTGAACAGGCAAGCTGCCGTGGAAGCAACGGAGGACTCTGGCCAGGGCCACACCCTGGCGTGTTCCGAAGGCGCCACGGCTCACTTCGCCCCAGTAACTGCCGCCCAGACGGCTGAGGATCCCTCTGTCTTCCTTCCGACTGAGGACTAGGCCAATTGGTATCGTGCGGGGACGGGTCAGGCATTTAAAAGCCGTTAGGGCGCCTGCCGCTTGAAGACTCCCGTGAAAGGATAAGAGGGTCACGGAACAGACCAGGCTGTTAGAGCATCCACTCCCGCCAAGGCGACTTCCGTGCACCGTGAGGCACGTATTGGTTCAAGCAGAACACTGAGCCTCCTCCCCTCGGCCGCCGCCTTCCCGGCAGGACTACGAGGCCGATTCCTCAGCCTGTCTTCTCTGTTACTTTCACCTTTTTCTCGGTCCGGATTGACTTACAGGAGCCTAGGCATTGCCTCTGAGCCGTGCCCGGAGTGCCTTTTCACGTTTCAGGGCATCATCGCCTTACGGTGTGCCACCCGGTGGGTCCCGGGAATCTCCTCTCTTTCCTTTCTTTCCCTGCCTGAGTCGCATGGTGCCTCAGTCGCACGCTCAGGGGTCACCTCTCACGGTCGGACGCGATTGTTGGGACGGTCGGCCCATTTTGTGCCTTAGTCGCACGGAGAGATCACTGGGACAAAGGGGACGCCTCTCTGTCAGCCGGTGACTCTCAGTACCCCCGTTCTACGGCGTACAGGCTAAGAATGGGTTCTGCGATGTCTCGGGAGCCTCCCTCGGCCGTATCCTCAGGAACCGGGAAAATTTGACCCTGAAAATCTCAAAAAGAAGAGGCTCATTTTCTTTCGTAACACGGCTTGGACCCAGTATAAACTGGGGGACCGAGAACAATGGCCTCTTAATGGGACACTAAATTATAACACGATCCTCCAACTTAATCTCTTTTGGCGGAAACAAGGAAAGGACTCAGAGGTTCCTTATGTCCAGACCGTTATGGCCCTTAGTCAGAATCCGGAGCTGAGGGACTCACGCCGCACGTGTCTTTCTGTTGCCACCTCATCCCCCCGACCCCCTCTGCCTCCCTCTCCAGCAGATCTCCTAGGCGGCCCTCCACTCGACCTTTCCTGTCCCCCGCTTCATGAACCCTCATTGCTTCAGCCCCTGCACCCACCTCCCCAGTAGGTACCCCCTTATCAGGGCGAAAGCCCCCCTCCCCTCCCCACACAAGATCCAGGACTGCCCAACGCCAGGAAACAGATTCTAATATGCTTCCCTTAAGGGAAGTGGCAAATGGAGACATGGGCACTATTAGAGTCCATGTTCCCTTTCCCGTGTCTGACATTTCCCAAATTCAAAAACAAGTTAGGTTCCTTCAGTCAGGATGGCCACAATATTCTTTAGAGTCCGGAGAAAACTGGTTAAGATAAAAATTTTTTGAAATTGCAAAACCAGTTCTTTATGCATATGCAATTAGGGAAAGCTAGCTTGTTGAAATATCTTTTTCAGAATTCTGACCCTGAGAGAACAAAAACTATGCCTAGGAGAAAGCTTGAAGTTAACTCTTATGTCCTTGAGCTACAAGCAAAGCCCACTTTGCCTGAGACTTCAGCCTTGGGTTAATTAGTAGAACTTCAAGCCAAGAAAAAAAAAAAAAAGAGGCAGGGGCTTCCCTGGTGGCGCAGTGGTTGAGAGTCCGCCTGCCGATGCAGGGGACACGGGTTCGTGCCCCGGTCGGGGAAGATCTCACATGCCGCGGAGTGGCTGGGCCCGTGAGCCATGGCCGCTGAGCCTGCGCGTCCGGAGCCTGTTGCTCCGCAACAGGAGAAGCTACAACGGTGAGAGGCCCGGGTGCCGTAAAAGAAAAAAAAAACAAATCAAACAATTCTAAATACAAGAAAAATTAAGCTAAATAAACTTCAGATTCACGTGAACTGGGGAATATTCAATATTAAATTAATACCTGGTATTAATGTTTAAGTTTATTGATCTAATTAATATAGACATGTCTTTAGAGCGATCAAGATTAAGTATAATACTTTTATTTTGCCTAGGTTTAATATAAACTAAATAAGATCTTATTATGACTGTCACAAATTTGTCAGCAATGAAAATAACTCAATGTGAAGAAACTTTCTTTTTTCGGCACGCATAGATGAAGATCGCGGCACGCATAGATAAAGTTCATTCTGCTTCTACAAAAATTAACCCCTCATTGCCAGACTTTTGCCATCCTGATGTCCTTAAAACATGACAACAGTCTACTCCTAAATCAGGGAATTTCAAATGGGTAAACAATAGCTGTCAGTCAAACAGTCGGGGCTATGGAAAATCCCAGACGGCTGCTTGGCTTTTTCCAGCTCCCTGACAAAGCTCATTTTTTTATTTGATGGGATAAAGCCTTCCCTGGCTGCAGGGTTAATTCCCTCACAATGAAAAAAACAAAATTACATTTCACTGAATATGAAATTCTAGTTTTGTTAATTAAGGTCTGTGTTACCAAGACTCACTTCCCAGTTAGTTCCTTGCTGTCATGTCATATTGCTAAAAAGTTTAATTGAATTATTAAAGGACACTCTTAAGTTTGTTTCTAAAGCTTATCTCAGTAATCTATTTTCGGATGAAGACCAGATGCCCCACGACCTACAATCAGGGGATCATGCATACTGGAAAAGACATAATTTAAAGGACTGTCTCCAACCTGGACGGATGGGGACCCACTGGGGGCTGGCTAAATGACTCTCTTTGTAACTGCACCCTCAATTTTAATCAGGCTAGTCTGGAGTGGGGTCCCTGGTCAGAGGAGGATGAATATGACGTATTACATGAAGGTAATTTCACTTTATTTTGGGGAAATTCAAGGAAAAATGTGACTAAGAAAAATAATAATGAAGACCATATCCCCATAAATAGCTCGGCCCTGGGAACTAAATATGTGGGGATCGGTGTGACCACCAGACACTTACTTAGTTTAACCTCCCGGCAAGATTCTCCTTCAAAATATAACATAATTCGGCTAACATTCAGAAATTTGTTATGCCAGTGCCCCTGTCACACTCAATCAGTCAGAGCCCGGATTCTCCCCTTTATGAGTAGATGATTACTTCCTCGGAGTTTGGCCTTCCCAATATAATCCTAGGCCATAGGACCCCAGTCTGTTTCCAGAGGAAAACTCCCAAAAGGTCAGGGCCTGGCTCTGGGGACCCACAATGGGGGTATCCTTGAGGGGCACCAGATTTTCATTTCTGTGCGGTAACGGGGTCAATCTGGATCTTCCCACACTTTGGAGGAGCTCCTGCACAATAATTGCTGTGGTCCCAAGGCGACCATTATGACTGCAAAGGATTTAGCTTCCTTAGGAGACGTTCCCAACCTTGGGTCCTTCCTCCAGGAGGCCTTAAGACCTGTCCTGGAGAGAAAAAAAACGAACCGCTGATTGGGACGGGTGGGGGCGGGGGCATGCTTATGATAACCCAATTTTTGATTGCCCCGAAATAATGCATAGTGTCTTTAGAGGGCTCTCCTGGTTTGCAGGCATACCCCTTAGAGAGGGGCGTTCTCCATCTCACCATCAAGGTCCAGGAACCTTGGAAGGCTACGGTAGCAGCCACTGAGGAACGGCAGTCAGCCCTAGGCTCTCTGGCCAAGGTGGTTTTACAAAATAGGAGGGCCCTTAATGTTATAACAGCTGAGGTGGGGGTGTCTGTGCCCTGCTAAATGAGACAGGCTGCTTCTATATTAATACCTCCGGCCAGGCTGAAGAAGACCTCCAGACTCTAAAGAAAAACATCAAATTAATAGAAGATTTAAAAGAGAGAGCAGGACAGGGCCCCAGCTGGCTTTCCAGCCTCCTCTCCTCTCTGAGGATCCAGATATGGACATGGCTATTGCCCTTGCTGGGACCATTAATCCTGATAGCCCTTGTTTCGTTGTTTGGCCCCTGCATTATTAACGCATTATCTAAGTTCATTTCCTGACAGGTTCAAAAGATTCAATTCCAGATGGTGCAACAAGGGTACCAGCCAGTTGGCACATGGACTACGTCGGAACAAGCTGCCTTATCATTCCACGGGCCCTCATCTCCCTCCATAAACACACCCTGACAGAGAGTGGGCATTGGGACCCAGGGCGCCACGACGCCCCTGTCCAGCAGGAAGAAGCTAGGAACGGTCATCGCCCCATTCCCCAGTGACCTGGGTTCCTATCGCCCGAGATAAGGATAGGCAGATAGTCAGTCATGAGCAGGGTGTTAAGGGGCCAAAGATTTGGCCCATATATAAAAAGAGGGGGGAATGTGGAGCCCTACATCAAGGACAAGGGGCAAAAACTCTGGAATTAACCACGCCCGCATAGCAGCTGTTGCCATGGGCTCTCCTAACCTAAACCGCGCAGCCCCACGACTCCACAGTAGGTGAAGTATTCACCACGTAGCAACCTCGAAGCACCCTGACCAATCGCCTGATGCCATCCTGCCAGCAGGAATTTTCTTTGTCTTGAGGCTATAAGAGTTGGCCACTAGCCCACAGAGGGGGTCGGCTCTCCGTGCTCTGTCAGGAAGTGGGCCCGCTGTATCTGCAGCGCCCCTCACTAACTCTGCGCTTTGTTCTCAGTAAACTCACTCCTTTCTAAGATACTTCGTGTCCGGAAATTCTTCTTCCAACCCGGGCGCGTGGACGCGACACTCCCCGCTTCCACGTAGATGATTTGGCTGTGGGGCTGTGAGTCCGACAGGCACCCTCTCATCTGCTCAGGCCTCATGTGCCATTCTAGAAACGTCGTCGGGCCCTGGAGAGGTGGCAAGGAGCTTACCCTCTGGTGCAGGAGGTCCTGTCTTATGGGAGGCGGCTGAGCCAATCAGAGGTCTCAGAGCACCTGCTGAAAGCTAATAACCAAGACTTAGCTGCACGGGATGTGGTGAAGCCCAGGGAGGGGGCGGGGAAGCGCGTCCGCTGGGCCCAACTGACGGCAGAGGGGCAGAGAGCCGGCCGATGGAGCTGGGGCAGGGCAGAGGGACAGGTGCAGGTCAGCGAGGGTCAGGTAGCATTGGTTTGCCTAAAGGAAGTAACTCTGGGTGCTGGGAGCACAGGGAGGGGGTGGAGTACGGAAAGAGAGGCAGGGCCCCTCAGAGTGTGTGTGTGTTGGGGGGGGCGGAGGGTGGGATGAGGTACCTGTTAATGCAGATTCCCGTCTGAATCACGGTCTCTCCACATGGAACCCGGCAATCTGCGTCGTTAACGTGGCCCGGATGCTGCTGCTGCTTTCTGAATTCTGAAAACTAATTCGGAGGAAGAAGGGCCTGGTGTCAGTTACCAGGGCGGGATGTCATCCTGAAGATCGTGGGCCTCGGCTTCCTCACCTGTACCATGGGGGTGACCCTCCTCTCCTCATTAGGTTTCTGCGAGGCTTCGGGGAGCCCCTAGCACAGTCCCGGCCACGTGGTGGGCACTCGGGAGAGGAGCCCACGGTTGTTTTTGCTATTAGCAAACACGGAAGTGTTTGAAGCAGGGAGCGCGGAGGGATCCGGTTTGCTCTGGGAAGTGACGGTAGTGGCCACGTGGAGGAGGCCGACCACCCGCAAGTGGACTCGTCGCCCACTCAGCTGTCCTGGTGGAAGGTCCTAGAATGACTGGTGTTTGGAGGGGGTGTGGGGTGGGTAGAGGGAACCCTGTGGCTGGGGGCTGGGCTGCCCTTTGTGCAGTCTTGGGGGTTGGAAGGAAGAAAGGAGTAGGGTCCCATCTTTCCGTACAGGAAGCAGTTACTTTGGGGCGAGGGGGGTGCCATCCTCCAAGGACACCCTTGGTTAGGGGGGCATTAAAAGATGGTAACTTATTTACATTCTGGTACATCTTTTTGACCTACTCTAAATATTTGAAAGTTTTATATTAATTATAAGGGAATCTTCGTATTTCCTGTTGAATTATATATTATGGGAATCAGTGAGATATTAATAGAAGAAGCCTTAAAAAAAAAAATCCAGTTCAGGGACTTCCTTGGCGGTCCAGTGGTTAAGACTCCGTGATTCCACCGCAGGGGGCGCAGGTTTGATCCCTGGTCGGGGAACTAAGATCCTGCGTGCTGTGCGGCGTGGCCAGAAAAAAAACTCCAGTGCACAAGACGTTCACCCTGGCACCCCGAGGTCCTCGCCTGTCCTCTCCACTTGCAGAGCCCTAACGGAGATGAGCGAGAGGCAGGTACCCACCTTCTCTCCGGGGTGGTAATTTGTTGGCAAGCACAGTGCAATGTGACCCAAGGTGAAATGTGTGTGTCTGTTTTTCTTATTTATGCATTTGAGCATGACAAAAAGAAAAGAAACAATGGTAAGCTCAAAATCGTAAATGTTGGCCCAAAAAGTTGCAACGCTCACCCACACTGTGTATGTGTCCTGGAGTTGCAGAACCAGCAAGGTCAAACCCAGCACTCCACTGCGAGGACGTACACTTTAGAGGAGAGTGTGGTTCTGGGGGCAAAGCCTGCGCGAGCCTTGCTATGGTCATGAGCACCGAGAAGGCAGCGGCTGCTCGTGAAAATACGGCGTCATCACGCGGTGCCAAGCTGAGCTCCTCGAGTTTGCAGGGGCTCCCGTGCTGGTAGCGCTCCCTCCCTGAGTGAGGCAAGGCTGTGAGTGGTGGGCTTCCCCAGCCACCTGGGCCCCAGAACAAAGCACTGTCCCCTATGCTGAGCTGGCCTGGAGTGAGGGAGGTGTCGCCTGCCTGACACCCACCTGGACTCCTGGTGACACACCCTAATACCTTCCCCGAGCCCGACTGTCAGGGTTCCCAGTGGCCTTTTCCGTCAGAACCACAGCATAGGTCTAAGCAGATACAACCGCACTTCAGCAGTGTTTTATGGTAGCCAGGATATTTCCGTGTAGACAGTATTCTATACACCAGTTCTGTGATCATTATAAGGCAAGAAATATGTTAAGATAGGATTACATGGGGCTTATTTTCTTGCTACTTTTTGTAATAATTCAACCTTCTATGATGAGCATATGTTTTATAATTTTTAAAAAATGGACAGTGAGACAAGGAAGTGTATTACTTTCTTAGAAACAGCGAAGGCTACCCTCCCACCTGTGCCTTAAGTGCTACCCCATCTCCTCGTCTTTGTGCTCCCAGGAGTCACTCACCCCACATCCTCACCAGTCCCCCGACCAAGGCCCTCACCTCTCCAGCACGGCTGGTTTCTCATCAGCATGCAAAACACGCTCACGTTCCTCTCACCTTGTTAAATAAAAGCCTCCCTCTATTTATGGTCCATTTACGCCCTGGGGAATCGTCAGTGCGGTCTGTTTAATGCCAGGGAGCAACAGTCTATCTGGTAAACAGCAGAACTTGGTGCAAAGCATGAGCCCAGTCCTGTTGAAAATGAAGACGTGTGTGGGCGTGTATGTGTAGAACAGAGACTGAAAGGATGTATGCCAGGACACCGACGGTGGTTAGCAATATGCCATTATCTGTAATTGCATTGTATATTAAATTTCCAAGTATTCCTTTCATCGGAAAATCATTTATAATAAACGTGATGGTGAAAGTGCTTTCCCTCATCTCTGCATCTTTCGCGAGGAGCCACAGCCCTGCTGTCCTTGCCTCACAGCCAGGCTCCTTTAAACTCCCCTGCGACCTCCCCACCCCCAAGGTTTATGGTCCCGCTGCCCCAGACGGCCCTGCCGGGCCAGGTGGCCTCCACATGCTCTGTCCTGGACACGGAGGGCCAGACCCTCCTTCCCAGATCCCTCTCCTTCCTCTGGGACTGCAGACTCCCCGATGCCATCCCGGCTACCGGGCTCTTCCCCAGGGCTGGGGCGTGCACACAACCACACCTGGGGAGGCCTCGCTCACTCCGAGGAACCCCCTCCCCCCTCCGGTCTCTGGCTCAGGTGAGGGCCCACCTACCCCCCCTACCTACCCCCCCATCGGCTCCCCAACATCCTCCCTCCAGTGCAGAGCCCTTCAGCTCCCTCATCAGCTGCCCTGGTTCTATCAACAGCCGAGTCACCTGAGCCAGGAACTGGGGACGCACTGAGTCCCCCCACCCTCTCCTCCAGCCTGCCCCTGCCCTGGGCTGCTGCAACGACTTCCTGGTGGGCTCCCGTGGCCTGCACCCCGCCTCAAACCCGGACAAGTCACCCCCACCTCCCCACACGGAGAAGCTGCCTTCCTCCTGGGCATCCCTCCCTCGGTGCCCCCCGGCAGCTCGGAGCCTGGTCCTCCGGCACCTGCCTGCTCACCCCGGGCCTCTGCCTCATGCCAGTGCCCGTGCCCTTTCCTCTCACCGGCTCACCTTCACTCCTCAGGCAACAGGCGCTGGGAACATGGGGGATGGAGGCGAGCCCCTCACTCAGGGTGCCCGCCCTCTGGGAAAGGAATAAGGAGACCCAGGCTGCAGCCCCAGGGAGTCCATACCACAGGATGCCCCAAACTAAGAGTAGGGGTGACCTCTGTGGCGATCTGTGAAGACCCAGCATCCCTTCCTCGTGGTCTCTGAGATTTGGGATTTGACTTTATCCAGGGGACCAGTGTAGTCACTCATCTTCATTCCTCTGAGTGACGGGACCAGATCAGCACTTCATAAGCCAAATCTTCTGGAAGGTTGTGTCCTTGCAGATGGCGCTAGGGATTTTATCAGTTAGGATAGACGGGGTTATGCTGTGTTTAACAAAGACTCCCAGACTCCCAAAAGGTTCACTCCTCGGACTACACGCCCATCGGACTTGGCTGACCCAGGCTGAGCCTGTCCCAGGCCCTCGAGGGTCGGAGTGAACGGTGGGGGAGGAACACGGTGCTTAAAGGTCTCCATCCAGAGTGACACCTCTCCCTTCTGCCTATAGCTAGTGGACCAAAGCAAGTCACATAGATGGGGGAAATGCAAGTAAGTCTACCTTTTGCCCAAAAGAGGAACAGCAGAGATTCTGGTGAACAGTGCCACTGACAGCCACAGAAAACCTCAAAACCCAAAAAGTCTTTAAGACAGAATAAATAACCCAGGAAATACCGAGGTAAAGAAAGCGAAACGCAGGATTGCTGAGAGCCTCTAAAATGTTAATGTACCAGGAATTCCCTGGCAGTCCAATGGTTAGGACTCCGAGCTTCCACTGCAGGGGGCACAGCACGGGGGGTGGTTCCTGGTTGTTGGAACTAAGATCCCGCATGCTGTGCAGCGAGGCCAAAAAAAAAGTGAATGTACGTTGTGACCGTCAGAGGGGGTGGAGCTGTGTCGTTGTGCTCCTAACGTGTCCTCTGCCACCCTAGCCCTTGTACACAATAGGGCTCTCAAATGCTATGTTTGGCTCAGGGCTCTTGTAATATGCAGGTCAAAGTCATGGCTTCTCCTTGAGAGAAGGCTTATTTAAGAGAATAACAAGGAAATGCAGGAAGAAAAGTCTACTTTATTCAGTGTTTACAGTGTGCCAGGCCCCATGCTTTAGTTCATTAAATCCTCACTATACCATTATGCTTTAAGAACTACTATCCCCATTTTACAGATGAGAAAACTGAGCTTCAGGGAACCAGGAGCATGAATTTTTGAATAAGTGTCCAGCCTCTGTGACTTGTGCTTAAAATTTGTTTGGTCTCCTAGATTATCTTTGGAGATCTCTGCCCAAGTTTTCACACCTAAAACAGCCTTTTGAGTTTGAGCTGGGGGTCAGTGAGACCCGTGAAGCCCCACTTTGGTGGCCAGAGGCAGGTTGGCCGGGCCTGTGGGCACTGAGCCCTGGCCACTCGGAGTCTTACTGGGTAACAACTGGGCAGTGTTTTGAGCTTCTCCCACTCAGACACCTGGTGGCTGCAGCCTGTTATGTATGCCCCACCCACCACGCCCCCTTTAAAAATTGCCAGAAGAGGGGAATCCAGGGTCGGGAGGCTTCTGAGCCACCATCTACTCACCCCCACGCCCCCCACCCCCTCGAGACCCTGGGACACGTGGGCATCTTTCAGAGGTGGGACCATGTCACACTCTCTTTTGTTTGGGTCCCACCTGGATTTAGGGTAAGTCACGTAGTCTCTCTGGCCCTAAGTTTCATCTTCTACAAAAGCCTACCTTACTGTGATGGTTAGATAAGACCATTTACGGAAAGCACTTGGCACCTGGCCTGGCACGTGGGTATAGGGACAGCTAATCCTTGTGGGGGGGGGGCACTCTCCCTGGGCTAGGCACAGCTTTACATCTGTTAACTCACTGAATCCTCAAAGCGATCCTGTGAGGTGGATGCCATTACTACCCTCACTTTACAAAAGAGGAAACTGACTCAGAGAGGTAGCGGCCCTGCTTACAGCCACACAGCTTAGCAGTGGTAGAATCACGGCTGAACCCCAGCTAGCGGGTCTGTCCATAAAGCCAGCGTCATAACACTAAACGGGAGCTAATCTGGTTGTGATTCCTTGGCAAGTGGTGATCCAAAATGGCTTAAAAGCCTGCAAAAGCCCAGGACCTATTACTTCCTTGTGTGAAATGCAAGCCAATTAAAAAAAAAAATCTTTTGTACAACTGGCAGGGTCCTTAGCAATCTCATTATTTTATAGTAGAGAAAAGTGACCCTCAAAACGGGTGTGACTTGCCTGGGGTCAACAGCTAACTTATAGCCCGGTTCTTTCATCAGCTTGCAGCCTCCTGAACACACGCCCAGGCCCAGACGTCTCTCGCCGCAGGCCTGGCCCTGCACACCTTTCCCCTTCTCGTGCAAGGCCGTCCTGCCTGCCTGTATCACGGCCCTGCATCCTTGTCCCCCATCTCCCAGGGGATGCCCTGCTGCCGCCCCTGCCTCCCCTCCTGCTGAGCTCCTCTTCCACCCATTTCTGGCCAAGTTCCTTATAAGCAGGTTCGCGGCCCCATGTCTTCAAAGACGTTAGAAACTAGTAATGAAGTCAGACATGGACATAGAGGTTTTTTTTTTTTTTTTTTTTGCGGTACGCGGGCCTCACACTGTTGTGGCTTCTCCCGTTGCGGAGCACAGGCTCCGGACGCGCAGGCTCAGCGGCCATGGCTCACGGGTCCAGCCGCTCCGCGGCATGTGGGATCTTCCCGGACCAGGGCACGAACCCGTGTTCCCTGCATCGGCAGGCGGACTCTCAACCACTGCGCCACCAGGGAAGCCCTAAAGAGTTTTTAAAAATGAGGGGTTCTTAAACCTAGCTGTCAAAAGAATTACCTGGCACGCTTTAAAAATATTCAGATCTCCAGGTTCTGCTTTCCAGAAGTTGGTTCAGTAGGTCAGGGCTGAGGCCCAGGAATGTGCAATTTCAATAAGCAGGGTGTGTCGGTTTGCCCTAGCCTGCGGCAGGGGAGCAGTAATTCAGCAAATATTCACCAGGTCCCTGCATCACGCCAAGCAATCTGCTAGCCTCTGAGCTCGTGGAGGGAACCAGACAGACTGGTCCCCACCTCTGGGGACTGACAGCCCAGCTGCGAAGACAGATGGATAGGTCACCTGGCAAGGGATGCAGTGTGGATAGGAGAAGGGCCTGGGAGGCAAGAAGGGGAATGTGGACTTAATATTTACCCCAGGGATGCTGGAGGACTTCCGGTGCTGCTAATCAAACAGAAAAGTGTGTCAGGGTCTCCGGGAAGGGGTGGAAACATTGGTGCACGTGATACTGAAAATCCTTCTCTCATTTTGTCTCTTACTTGTTTCTCTCATTGCATTTATCGCCACGTGACTATTACTTATTATATACTGTCTTCTGAGCGGGGGAAAGCTGTTTCCACCACCCAAATGAAGCCCCAGGGCTGTCCTGTTCTCCGATGTGAGTGGCCCCCATGCGAACCCCCGATGACACGCACTGACATTTACTGCAGTTGAAAGAATAATGGTCATTTATTCGCTGCTCACTAAGTGCCCTGCCCTGCGCCAGGCGTTAATAACACTCTCATGCGAGCCTTGTAATCCATCCCTGCGAAGCAGATAAGACCGTCACACTTCATTTTGCCAACGAGGAGAATGAACCCTGTGGGGGTTCAGTGACTTGAAAGCTCCGCGCGGCCAGCAGGAGAGGCGCAGGGCGCCGATCCGGATTTGTGCGGCTCCAGACGCCGGGTGAGGCCACTGTTGCAGCCGCGTGTGCCGAGCCTCGGCCAGAGCGTGGGGACAAGCGCTGCACCATTGGGCCGAGGTGCCAGGAGGGTTAAGGGAGACGTGTGAGTGAAGTCCCGGCGCGCCCACCAGCTGGTCTGGTCTCCCCCAGGGCAGCTCCGGCACTCCCAGCGGGACCCTCACGCAAAGCCCCCACCATGCGCCAGCAGCTTCCCGGGCGCCACAGAACGCTCGCCGCTCGGGCGGTCTCCAAGTCGCAGAGCTTCCCGGCGTAGGCGTGAACATCCGGGTCATAGATTCTTAAGGACCAATGAGCGGAGGAACCGTGAGCCAGGAGGCGGGGCGAAGGCGGGACATGATGGCCGCCCCCAGTCAGCCGCGTCCGGGGGCTTGTGGGTGTTGCACCAACCGGTAGCTCCGCCACTGGGGACTCGCTCTCTGCCTCACCTGCCGAGCCTTCGTCGGGCCAGGGCAGCTCTGGGAGGCGGCGGCCAGAAGGGGAGCCATGGGGACAGTGCACGCCAGGGTAAGAGGCCCAGAAACCCGCGGGCTGTGTGACCTCTGGGTGGGCGCCGCGGGGGACGCCCTCGCGGCTGCGGCCGCGGTTGCCCTGGTGAGGGGACTGCAGGGCTCCGAGGCCGGTGCGGAACGGGGCCGGGGATCTCCGCCTGTAGCGCCCCAGCGCTGGGCCGCCGCGGGCCGGGTGGAGGAGGCCGCAGAGATTCCTCCAGCAGGTACCGCAGGCTTTCGAGCAGAAAACGGATACTCAGAGGAGGGGCGTGACTTGCCCAAGGTCACTTAGCGAGGCAGTGGCCCGGAAAGGACTCTCGGGCTTTCCGTGATGTCCTACAGCGGAGGAATAAGTTCTTTCTATCCTTAGCGGTTTCGGGCGTCTTAGTTCCTCACCTGTCACCTTTTCCGAACTCTCCCGCCCAGCCGCTCCTGGGGTCTTGCTAGACTCTTAGAGCACGAAGTAGTGTCTTCCA
This sequence comes from Phocoena sinus, assembly GCF_008692025.1. Classification (NCBI taxonomy): domain Eukaryota; kingdom Metazoa; phylum Chordata; class Mammalia; order Artiodactyla; family Phocoenidae; genus Phocoena; species Phocoena sinus. The sequence goes on along the minus strand of NC_045772.1, from coordinate 5,458,006 downwards.
ACCCAGACCTAGCTAGGAGTCCTCGTGTCTCTTGGTTACCGTGCAAAGACGGAACCTCGCTGAGCTTTAGTATACTCCTTTTAAAGTGGAGGCAGTGATAGTACTCACTCACCGGGCTGTTAGGAGAATTGAAAGACAATACACGTAAAGCACTTGCGTGGGTGCTTAGCGCGGCACCCAAGCTGCCCAACTGCTCTTTATCGTAATCTTAACTGAGACCCAGAGAGTGACACCGAGGTCACACTTGTCCGAGGTCACACCGTTAGAGCCTCAGAATGTTCTAAAACTCCGACCTCCTGAGTCCCAGCCCTCAAAACAACTTCTCTTCTACAACGTGGATTGTTTGAGTTGCCCTGCTGAGAAGTTTTCAGGAGTTTCCCAAAAGAGTTTAGCACAGACTTCTCAGCCTGGTGTGCGGGAATGGACTTACCTTTCATTTCCAGATTCTTCCTGCAAATGAAACACCGTTCCTCTTTCGACACACTCTTTGGACCGTGCTGTTGGGCGGAGCTTCCTCTCTCATCACTCACCCCCCACTCCCATCTTCAGCTGGCAAAATAGTCCCATCTTTTAGAACTCAGTTCAAGTCACTTCCTATATAAAAACCTCCTTATCTCTCCTCATTTTGGATGTGTTGCCAACCTCCTTGACATTTCTGCTCTGGTGCCCTGTCTTAGCTCTGCATTTTTGACTTATCCTTTTAAAGTCTAAGTTTCTAGATGACGGTAGGAGCTGCATTTTACTTGCCTTGCATCCCTTGTAGCATCTTCGCAGAGTAAGCATTCATTCGTTTATTCAACTAATATCTACCGATGGTCAGCTCTGTGCCTGGCACTGTTGTAGGTGTTAGGAGTACAGGAAGAAAAGTCTCTGCTTTTATTAAGCTCCTTTGACACTAAAACTGCTGCTCCTTTGATGAACGTATTGACAAGAAATAATTTCAGTTCTTTAATTTGGCCTTTACATTTCACTAGCCAGCGTTGTTTGAATTTTGGTCAGGACTCACAGTAAGAAAACATCCCATATTTGCTATCTGGTACCTTCATGCATATGTGAAACAAAAGTTTTCTGAAACAGTATTTACCCTTGATACCTATTACTTTTTCTTGTATTTTCTATCTGATTCTAGTCTATAGCACTTAAAGGATGCGGCTCATAACTCATTAGATTTATTTCATGTCCTATTTCTCCAGCTAGCACTGCCTTGCCTAGTGCCTGGCACGTGGCGTTCGATAAAATTTGTTGACTCACTAGTAGACCGATCTGCTTAAAGGTTAGAGGCTAGATCCAAATATTTATTTTAATTCATTTCACTAAATGCTTACCCGGACACTGGAATGTAAATTCTGTGAGCGTGAGGACCTTGTAAGCGCTTGTCACATAGTGGGTGCATATTTGGAGAATGAATGAATCTCTAGTAGTGAAACAGTTCATTTAGGACATCAGGCTTTGGTGCAGTGGTGAAACTGTAAAGACATCACCTTTTGAATTAAAGGCTAAATTTCAGATTTAAGAATACCAATGGGTCTAGCATGTCTTTGGTGAGGTGTGTTTCATGCTTTTGAGGTTTTAGGAACCGTAATGGAAATTTTTTAGCATAGACTTTATGCCCAAAGTCTATTTGTCAAGCATTCAGATTCAGAAGAATGAATATGTGCGTATATTCCTAACCATAGTATGTGCTCTGCATAGACAATCTGCGCATCTATAATATACTGTTTTGCACTACATAAACTTAAATACAGAAAGCATATTCATGAAATGTTGCATTAAAAAGTTACTGTCGGGCTCCCCTGGTGGCGCAGTGGTTGAGAGTCTGCCTGCCGATGCAGGGGACACGGGTTCGTGCCCCTGTCCGGGAAGATCCCACATGCCGCAGAGCGGCTGGACCCGTGAGCCGTGGCCGCTGGGCCTGCGCGTCCGGAGCCTGCGCTCCGCAACGGGAGAGGCCACAACAGTGAGAGGCCCGCGTACCACAAAAAAAAAAAAAAAAAATGTACACAACAAAAACGAAAGGATAATTATGTGAAATAAATTCTGTTTCTTTGCCCAGCATTATCTTCCCTTTTTACTTATGTAAATAATCCACTTCTGTCACTGAGGGAAGGACTGGTTCTGTCTTATTCACGGCTGCATTCCCTGCTCTTTAGGGGACAGTAGGCACTCAGATGTTTATGAAATGTGAGAACAAAAGAAAAAAAATCATTCATTCCATAAATATTTGAGTATTTCTGATATAGCAGGGCAGATAAAAATAAGAAAAAGCAGTACCTGTAAGGGTCATAAATTTCCTCCAGGAGGTGTCTTGTGAAGGAGGGACTGATTCTCCCTGAAGAAGCCAGGGATGGCTCACAGAGGAGATGGCACTGAAGGTGGTTCTTTCAGCTCTTTCGGGGGAGGCAGGTAGTTAACCTGGGCGGAGAGAACCAGGTGTGCACAGACACAAAGGTGAGGGTCGGGGGTGGTGGGGATTGAATCTGGAGTAGCAGGTGGGGGCCGCATGGTGGAGGTCCTCATGTGCCCTGCTAAGGAATCTAGTTGCATGTGCCCCTGAGGGCACCTTTGAGGACTGTCGGAGTCTTTTAGGGCAAGGATGGGAGAGAGGACATGGCGCTGTCAGGCCATTACCTTTCCAGAGGACCAGTGGCATGATGGAGGATGTGCTGACAAGAGGCCGTGAACATTCCAGGGAGAAGGTGAGAGGGGCCCGGAGTCCCCACTGCTCCACATTCTGCAGATGTCAGACACTCCTGTGTGCTTCAGAAGTGCTTATCTGTAGAGAACTGGCGGAGTGAGGAAGCAGCCGGATATGGTTCCCATAGTTTTCCCCAGAGTTGCCTGTTTCTCCCATCACCTGGTGCCACACTAGACCTTCTGAATCCATTTCCACGAGTGTCTGGGAATCCCCGTATATATGTAATAAAGTTATGTGTTCATTATTATACATACTATTATACTGTCATGTCTCCATAATTATTATTGTAGAATCCTTTTTCAGAAGATGCTATAATGCTTTTGAGACAGTGTCAGTTCAGACTGAAGGAAGGGACTGCTTTCTGGCTGGCCCGTTTTATGAGCATATGCAGTTCCCCTTAGTGTGTGAGACTTTCTGAACCAAAACGAATTATGAGTCCAGAAACATATTTTTTACTAATTTGGCTGGTTAATATAATTATCCTAGAACGTATCCAGTTTTGACTTAAAAAATTAGGATACTTTCTATAACGGGAAAGCAAAAAAAAAATTTTTTTTTTTGGTCTTCAAATGGGCCTCAGGTGTACAGAACTAGGTGCGGTATAGTCCTCGGTTCATGGCATAGCCACTGTAGGTTTGTGCCTGACCCTTTTGCTGATGAATTTTTGTCTTTGCTTTATGAATTAACAATACTCTGGACAGCGAGGGGTCAGCGCCAACCTAACACCTGTGCGTCGACAGCCACTTATGCTGCCCGTGTGCCCCCCAGCCTGCTGCCTTCAGCCCCAGAGGGCACCGCGGTCCTGAGTTTTCTGGGGCACCATCTAAAGACAAAACTAAAAGCTTTTTTGTTTTTTTGGTTTTTTTTGGCTGTGTTGGGTCTGCATTGCTGCGCGCGGGCTTTCTCTAGTTGAGGCGAGCGGGGGCTACTCTTTGTTGCGACGTGATGTGCAGGCTTCTCATTGCGGTGGCTTCTCTTGTTGCGGAGCACGGGCTCTAGAGCACAGGCTTCAGTAGTTGTGGCACGTGGGCTTCAGTAGTTGTGGCATGTGGGCTCTAGAGCACAGGCTCAGTAGTGTGGCGCACGGGCTTAGTTGCTCTGCGGCATATGGGATCTTCCCGGACCAGGGCTCGAAACTCGTGTCCCCTGCATTGGCAGGGAGATTCTTAACCACTGTGCCACCAGGGAAGTCCCAAGCTTTTTTTTTTTTTTTGCGGTACGCGGGCCTCTCACTGTTGTGGCCTCTCCCGTTGCGGAGCACAGGCTCCGGACGCGCAGGCTCAGCGGCCATGGCTCACGGGCCCAGCCGCTCCGCGGCATGTGGGATCCTCCCGGACCGGGGCACAAACCCGCATCCCCTGCATCGGCAGGCGGACTCTCAACCACTGCGCCACCAGGAAAGCCCCCAAGCTTTTGTTTTTTAATATAAGTTCATTTATCTGTGGTTCCTCCCTCCCTTTCAGAGTTTGGAGCCTCTTCCAGCCAGTGGACCTGATTTTGGAGCATTAGGAGAAGAAGCTGAATTTGTTGAAGTTGAACCTGAAGCTAAACAGGAGATTCTTGAGAACAAGGATGTGAGTATCCTGTTGAGGGCTGGACAGAGTTGTTACTAGAAACACTTGCTTCCACAAGCTGCTGGGGAAACATAAAGGGATTAACCTGTGTCGACACCTTTATCAAAGGAGAGTTTGCAGCCAACTACATTTCAGAAAGACTGGACACTTGCGGAAATAGTTTCTGGTTTTAGCGGAATAGTTTTTCCTTGGTGATTATTTACGTGGCAAGTGTACACAAGCAGATTTTTGAATTTATGTTACAAAAAAAAAAAACCCAAAAGTATTTCAAAGAGAAACTCAAATTATGCTTAAGTTTATTCTTTGTTCCCTGCTCCCAGAAAACAGACCTTGGGTCTTGAATAAAAGTTTTTCTAAACTTTGTTGCCTTTGAAATTAAATACAGTGGGAGAAATGTAAGCACATTTTTCATTAATTCTTTTTTTTTTAGATGTTGGGGGTAGGAGTTTATTAATTAATTAATTTATTTTTGCTGTGTTGGGTCTTCGTTTCTGTGCGAGGGCTTTCTCTAGTTGTGGCAAGCGGGGGCCACTCTTCATCGCGGTGCGCGGGCCTCTCACTATCGCGGCCTCTCTTGTTGCGGAGCACAGGCTCCAGACGCGCAGGCTCAGTAGTTGTGGCTCACGGGCCTAGTTGCTCCGCGGCATGTGGGATCCTCCCAGACCAGGGCTCGAACCCGTGTCCCCTGCATTAGCAGGCAGATTCTCAAGCACTGCGCCACCAGGGAAGCCCCCATTAATTCTTTGCTTAAGATCTTAGTATAGTATTCTGATGACCTGGAAGTCATACGGTTCCCTACCACTGCCCATTATCCCTACTTGATTTGTCTCTGTTGCTCACTACCATCTACTGTACTGTGTATGTTGCCTATTTCTCTCCCCTTTAGAATATAATCTCCATAGAGGCAGGAATTTTTATGTTTTGCTCACTGCTGTATTCTCAGTGTTCAGAATGATACTTGGTTCATAGGTAATCAGTGCATTTTTATTGAATGAAGTGAGCATTTATAGACAGGTGAGAGGCTCTGAGCCAGCATTTATCAGGCTATATTGAAATCCACACAAGATCTCTGGTAAAATACATGCCGTTACTACACCAGGTCACAGTCAGCGTCATCCAGAGGCCAGTGCTTGGGGAACATTTGGGGAAGGATGTATAGGGGACCTCTGCACCCTGCCTGGGGTTAAGACTGACCTGGTCCTTGGTCACCTGGCTGCAGAGACCTTGTTGATATTCACAGGAAGTAAAGACCTAGTCAGTTCAAGTGACCAGTTTTTTGAAAAGGTGAGGAATTAAGAAGCGTGGATCATTAAATTAAAAAAAAAAATCTTTGAAACTAATTTCAGACATTTGTCTTTAGCCTCAATGCCTGATCTCTTGCCCTGTCTGGTACTCAATAATCTGCGTCCCCTTGTCACGTCTAGGTGGTTGTCCAGCACGTTCATTTTGATGGGCTTGGAAGGACTAAAGATGACATCATCATGTGTGAAATTGGAGATGTTTTTAAGGCTAAAAACCTTATCGAGGCAAGTATTCCCTCTGCTTGGCCTTCTTGTCCATTCCCTTCTGAAGATCCCATGAAGCTCTGTGTGCTCACACACTGAGAACCCCGCTCCAGCCTCCATGGATGACCTTGCCGCCTACGCTGAAGGGGGCTGAGCCCCCTCAGTTCCCAGAAGCCTCCCACATACTGACGTGCGTTTGCCTTCGCCCTTATCCCGGAGAAGAGGTGTCTGTCCGCCCGTCCACGGCTGGCCCCTCTCTTGTGTTCCTCACAGCCGTCCCAGCGCTGCCGTAGAGCTGGTGGCAGTAGGTGTTGACCCTTCCCGCACCCCGTTAGCACTCAGTGTGCTTCCCCTTGAGGGCCCTCAGCGACCGGGGGCGTGGGCTCTTGGTAGTTACCCACCCTCGCCGTCTCCTCGGGCCTTTACTCTGTTTATCCATTGGGGTCTTTCCTGGGTTGCACTGTCGTCTTCTCCTCCATGGCTTCCTCCTGTCCTTCTGCCCTCGGCACCACATCTCCCAGCCTGGGCAGAGTCGCCAGCAGCCTCCTAAGGCCACGTCCAGCTGCCCTCTTCCAGTCCCCGTTTTACTTGACCTTTCAGCAGTGTTCGGCCATTCCCACTTTAAAAAACTGTATATATTTTTTTAAGCTTAAAGTAACTTTTTACTAAGTAATCTTTTTACTCAAGTAACGGCTCACTTGTCTGGTCTTCGTGGGGTGCTCTTCTCAGGGATCGGTACTTCACACCACATGCTAAGCCACCGGCCTAAATGCTGCAGCCACCATTTACATTCCTGCATCTTAGAGGAATACAGTCTCTGTTTTTATTATTATTATTTTTTCTCTTACAGGTAATGAGGAAATCTCACGAAGCCCGTGAGAAATTGCTTCGTCTGGGAATATTTAGACAGGTGGATGTCTTGATCGATACATGTCAAGGTGCATATTATGGTGCGGTTTCTCTTTGATTCCCTCCGTCCTCCAGGATCACAGACACCTTGTGTCCAGGCAGAGAGCACCGGTGGCCTCAAGGAAGTAACTGTATCTTTACGTCAGGCCGAGGGAGGACGGGTGACTTTGAAGATGCTGTTGTCTGAGCCCCTGGATGGTACCAGGGCTCCGAGAAGGATCTCCTTCCGAGAAGGAGAGAGCCAGGCTTTTCTGAATAGCCCACCCCAGCAGGTGTCCGGGTGGGCTCTTAGCAGACTCCACCCAAATGTGTGTTAAAGAGGAGGGCAGTAGGAGTCAGATTTCACTTTGGGTTTTTGTTCATTTGCTCGTTTGCTGTGTGATATTGGGCAATTCTGTCCACTTGGTCAGTGTTTATTCTTTCATTAATGAGTCCCTGCCATGGGGGGAGACAGTAGCAGACAAGGCATAGTTTCCTGAAGGAGCTTCTGGTCAAGTGGGAGAGTGTCGGGGACAGACAGAGAAGTGAGGACAGTTCGTGCTGTAAGCGGGGGATGCTGGAGGAGGAAACTTGTCCTCTCCTGGTGGGGCGGAGGGAAAGACGGATCAGAGATTTCCCGGAAGGGGTGATACATAAGCTCAGACCTAAAAGATGTGTGTGAGTTCGTTTGGGGAGCAGGGCTGATGAGGAATGTTCCAGGGAGAGAGAGAGTGTTTAATAGGCCCAGCGGCCAGAGAGAGAAAGGGTCGTTGGATGGACCACAGGGCTCCGTAGAGCCAGAATGCGGATGTGGGGAAGGAGAGTGATGAAAGATAAGGCAGGAAATCGATCAGGGGACTGCATCGTAAAGGACTTACTACGTGGCTGCAGACTTCATTCTGAGTTGAGTAGACAGTCTCTTGAAAAATACATATTTGGAATGAATCAAGGAACAAGTGAACTCTTCAGGATTGAGTGGAAGATAGTTTTGAGAAGATAAAAATGAAACAGTAGGGCTTCCCTGGTGGTGCAGTGGCTGAGAGTCCACCTGCCGATGCAGGGGACACGGGTTCGTGCCCCGGTCCGGGAAGATCCCACATGCTGTGGAGCGGCTGGGCCCGTGAGCCATGGCTGCTGAGCCTGCGCGTCCGGAGCCTGTGCTCCGCAACGGGAGAGGCCACCACGGTGAGAGGCCCGCGTACCAAAAAAAGAAAAATAAAAAAGGAAACAGTATATGAAAGCGCTTGCAAAAATATAAGATACTATATGAATGAAAGGGATTTCCATTATCTGGAATATGGATTCATCTGTGACTAACAGAGACACCAAATAACAGTGGCTTAGGCAAAAGAGATCTCTTTCCATGACAGGTGGGAGACCACCATCTGGGGCTGGTGTTGTCATAGCTCTGCTCCCTGAGGTCACGACCTGGGGCTGGTGTGGTTTTCTCCTCGTGCTTGTCACTTCACCGTCTCTAGGGTCCCCTGGTCCCTGCGATAGCTGAGCACCGTTCCAGCCTCAGGAAGGAGGAAGGGAGGGTGAAAGGGCACACCACTCTCCATGAGCGAGCACCTGTCCCAGGTGTTGTACACGGTTCTCCCCTCTCATCCCACGGCCACATGGAGCTATAGGGCAGGCTGGGAAGTCAAGTCTGTGTGGCCACAGACCCAGCCAACACGCGAGGATTCAATTACGATGAGAACCATGGTTCTCAAAGTGCACCCCCAACCAGCAGCTCTGCTCTCCTGGGGACCTGGCAGAAAGGCACATCCCACTGAAGCCGTCTGGCACGGCGGGCCCTGCAGGTGACTGATGAGTGCTGAAGCATGAGACCCGCTGGACTGGTACGCAGCGAGAAGGGGTGCTGGGAGACCACCGGCTGTCTCTGCCCCTTGGAGTCGTGGCAGTAATAACAGAAGTGTCTGTGCTGGGCTCCGTGGGGAGGGTTTCTGTACACGACCCAGTTGGGGCCTTACAAAAACCTGGTGAAGTGTCATGGTTATTCTTTTAGAAAAAAACATTTTTCAGCTAAGGAAACAGGCTCAGAGAGGTTTAAGCAACTTGCCCCTGGTTGAACAAATGCGTGACAAGAGTGGCCCTTGCCGCTGCTCCGGAGGGCTTGCTTGGTGGCATTTAGTTTCAGCGCTCTCCTGTCTGTCGTAAATGTGACGTGTATGTGGTCAGCTGGTCCACTTCTGTCAGTGGTTCTCCGCCCTGGCTGCCTTTAGAATTACCCGGGAGCTTTTAAAAAACAATGGGCGCCATCCATTTGTCAAACACCTAGAACGTACAACGCCGAGAATGAAGCTTAGTGCGAGTCACGCTTTAGTTCTTAGTAACGTGTCACTGTTAGTTCATCAGTTGTAACAAACGCACCACACTAGTGCAGACTGAATGAGAGGGGAAATGTGTGTGAGGGGGTGAGAACTTTATACTCAGTTTTTCTATAAACCCACACCCGCTCTAAACAGTAAAGTCTGCTAATTAAAAAGAGAAGTGGTGCCAGGGCTCCACCCTAGACCAGCCGAATGTGAGGGTTTGGGAGCCAGTGCCTGGGCGTCTGTGTCTTGACAGCTCCCAGATGCGGCTGGTGTCCAGCCAGGGCCGCAGGGTCAGCCCCGACCTTTCTGAGGGGCGCCCAGGCTCCTGCCCGCCGGGGCCCACAGTGGCTGAGGGGTAGCTGCACTGAGCTCAGGCACCACGCCCCCGGCTTGAGGGAGGACAGAAAGATCCACCTCCTCCATCTGTGTCGACGTGTTGCTTCTCCGCCAGGGTTCCTAGGGCCCCTCTTGTCACAAGAATTCCACGTTGTAATGTCAGCTGAATTGAGGCCCCAGGTATTGTCAAGGGCCTCACTAGTAGGGGAACAAGTACGTTTGGCAAATAACGTAAATAACGTGTGTTTAAGTAAAGCTGCTGCTGCTGATTCCTTGCAGCAACGTCCGTTTTTGATATCTTCCGTTTGGCGTCGAGGTGTAACGGGATTTTGTGTGTGCATGTTCTTGGGCTTTAAACCCAAGTGTCTTGTCATTTACAGCAGTGGGACCAAACATAAAACCGCGTACTGGAGCTGTCTTAATTGTTTCATCTTTTTCACTTATTAGGTGACAGTGCTCTTCCCAACGGGTTAGACGTTACCTTTGAAGTAACTGAATTAAGGAGGTTAACGGGCAGTTACAACACCATGGTTGGGAACAACGAAGGCAGCATGGTGAGATACAGGTTTTTCCCTTCCTAACAGTGGAACTTTCAATTGTGAGCTTTGAAAACACGACTGATGGTAGTTTTGGAACTCTTTCACGCCCCTCAACCTTTATTGTAAACTGTCCCGTGGCCCTCATTAATCTTAGAGTTGATGATAACCTGCTTTGTTATAAGTGTGGATTGTTGGGAGTGATGTGGGCATATCACATGTTCATATTACTAGTTTCCTGTTGAAATTCCCCTAAACCCCAAACCCGTAGAGTTGACTTCTCTGAGCTTCACAGTCAGAAGGTTTAGCCTTCTTGAATTCACCAGGTGTGTGCACTCAGCGGAGGCAGGCTTGAAGGATGAAGAGCGGTCACAAATGAAAGGCATACCCGCATCTACATTTTTGTTCTGTTTTTGAGTGAGTCCCTGAGCTCATGCAGTCTTTCTAAACAGTTATCATTCCTTCCATTTAAACCCCTGCTATTTTTTTTTCCTCCTAGGTACTTGGCCTCAAACTCCCTAATCTTCTAGGCCGTGCAGAAAAGGTGACTTTTCAGTTTTCCTATGGAACAAAAGAAACTTCGTATGGCCTGTCCTTCTTCAAACCACAGCCTGGAAACTTCGAAAGAAAGTAGGAAGCCAAACAGATCATTGAGTTCAGTGGCCTTGTTTAAAAGTTAAAATAGATGGCTTGTTTGTGAAAAGAAACTTTGCGGAATCAGCTGACCCTTCTGCAGTGTTACAACAAGCCCATAGATTTCCCCATGAAGATGAACCCCTGAAGTATATTTTTTTTTTTTTTTTTTTTTTTTTTGCGGTATGCGGGCCTCTCACTGTTGTGGCCTCTCCCATTGCGGAGCACAGGCTCCGGAGGCGCAGGCTCAGCGGCCATGGCTCACGGGCCCAGCCGCTCCGCGGCATGTGGGATCTTCCCAGACGGGGGCATGAACCCGCGTCCCCCGCATCGGCAGGCGGACTCTCAACCACTGCGCCACCAGGGAAGCCCTGAAGTATATTTTTAAATCTGTTGATTTAAATGTGTACAAGTTATAATCACTGTTTCAGCTTTTAAAGCTCTGTCCCATTGTCTCCTAGTTTCTCTGTAAACGTATATAAAGTTACGGGCCAGTTCCCTTGGAGCTCACTGCGCGAGACAGACAGAGGAGTATCAGCCGAGTACAACGTAAGTAGCTTTTCAGTCCTTCCCTTCGGACACTGGAGTGGGACCAAAGAGTCTGTTGATTGATTGATTCCCAAAGACAGCAGGCGGGGGCGGGGCCGGGCGCGCACAGCCACTGTGGTCTGATGCTCGGAGCCTCAGGCACTGCTGCTGGGGTCGCCCTCTGTTCTCTGCCCTGCCGGCCGGGCACCTCTTCACTAGCCAAGTGCGCGTGCCGGGGCCAGAGAGTGGCTGATCTCCATGGTGGCAGCTCCTTTGACCTGGTCAGATTTCTTCCCTGCTCCTGACTTCCTGGGACACCATCTGTTTGTCCTTTCTGTACCTGCTAAGGTCGAAACCTGACAGCCAGTGAAAGTTACTTCAGGTTTCTGGAAGCTTTCATCATTGGGTTACAGTTAGCTGACGTCTAGCAGGATGCAGCGCGTGGAGTTACTATCGTTTGACCATTTTTTGGCTTTACGGTGAACGCTGCTCTTTTTTTCCTTCCTTTCTAGCTCATCCTTATTCCTCCCGTCCTGTTCTAGGCTTTAGTTAACGAGGAAAGACCTTGAGACACAATCCCATATAAAAATAGTTCCCCAAGTCTTCAGACCAGCAGCCTCAGGCTCGCCTGCAAATTCACGGTCCCGAGTGAGCTGCTAAGTGAGCATCACCGGGAATGGGGCCCAGGAAACTGTCTCAGCACGCCCCTCGTCGCCCCGTGACTGTGGTCTGAGAGTCCCCAGTCCCTGCCCAGGCTTGCCTCCTGCTGTGCGCTCGGCCCCCTGTGGGCACTCGAGACGCATCAGCCACTCGTGCTTCTTACCCTTGCAGCCCAAAGTCATGAAAACTGAGTGCTCCGAGGTAGCCAGGAGGGCGCAGCTCAGGATGGAGACGCATGTCCATTCTCACCTCGGTGTGGCCGCCCTACTCCGTGTGCAGGGGGTTGCCCTCAGACCCTCCTGCCCAGTTCTGGGGACGCGGCAGCCGACACCCTGGCAGACACTCTTCTCTCCAGCCCTGCCCTCCCGCAGGACGCGGAGGCTACCGACAGGGTGGGAGGTTTCTCCCCACCTTTCTCTCCCGAGACCCTTTTATCTCTTTCTTTTAAGCCTTTTTGAAAGAGCAGATCCTCAGGAGAGTAGAAGCACCTTGTTTGTCCACATGGGATAGAGATGCAGGACGTCAGAGTGTTGGAATAGGCTGCGAGAGAGGGCAGGCAAAGGGACGCAAGGGCTGGAGCTCCTGCAGCTGCAGCCCTGCCGTTGAGAGCAGAGGCTGCGGAGGAGAGAACCGCATCCTTCTCATGTGTGTCCTCGGGGTCTGCACCAAGTAGACCGAGACTGGGTGGGCCATTCCGACCCACTGGGCTACGCGAGCCCAGTGGCATCATCTGGGCCCTGCCTCGTCCTCCTGCTGGGAATCCAGAGACACAGATGTGTCTCCTCTGAGCAGTAGTGTTTCTCCCGTCAAGAGCCGCCTTATAAGGGAGGGAGGAAGGCTTTACATCAGCTCTCCCCCTCCCACAGGCATTGGGAAAGTAGCTGAATCTTGGGACCCTCATTGCAGAAAAGGCGGCTGGGCAGGCCTGCCCTCCCACCGTCTGCCTCCCCAGGACCTGGCCCGGTGCCTCGTGGCGGCTTCACGAGGAATCGTGCTGAGGTAGTGGCCCCACGTTGTCACCCTAGAAGCCCCGTGGGCTGCCTGGGCCTGAGTGCCGCGAGAATGCCCAGCGTGGGACTCCCTCTGGGGACTGTGACGTGGCCTGGCTCCAAGGCCACCAGACCACGCCGTTCGCTGTTCAAAACCAACCTGGGCGTTTCTCTAAGACGGAAGTCTGAGACAGGCTGGCTTGGCTTCGAGGGAAGAGGGTCAGGCCAAGAGGCGGTCCCACTTGCCCGGACCCCAGCGTTCACTTGGCTCAGGCCTCTCTGGCCACAGGGAGGAAGCTCTTCACTCATGTGTAACCTTGTCTTCTGGTTCTTCTCCAGGGGCTGATGTGGGTCATCTGGGTCACCTCTCCTGGCTGCAGACAGCCGGCGGGGTGTGTGTCCGATGGTCTTAGACTGGAAAAGAAAGCAGTCGGTTACAAAGCTGTATGCAGCTTTCAGACGAGCCACCCCGTCTCCACACCCAAAGCACAGCCCTGCCCCTCATGCAGTTTTTCCCTTTGATCGTGGCCATGGCTTTCTCCCCTCCTCCCTCCTGCCTGCCTGCTCTGTTCCCTCCTTCCCCAGCTTCCCTTCGTCTCTTCCTGTCTCCCATCCATCATTAAAAACATTGTGTCTTAGCTTTTAGTCCGTCCATTTAGTGATGCCTCATCCCAGGACCTGATTTGGGACGGCCCCCTGTCCACACAGCATGGAAGGCTGATGGTTTCCCGTGTTTGCCTGCAGTTTCCCATTTGGAAGACCAGCCACGCTGTGAAGTGGGAGGGCGTGTGGCGAGAGCTGGGCTGCCTTGCCAGGACAGTGTCTTTTGCCGTCCGAAAAGAGAGCGGGCACTCGCTGAAGTCATCTCTCTCGGTAAGGGCAGATGTGTAGATACTTTGACGCAGCCGTGCTTTAAGTTGGGAGAATAGCCTTTGCCTCCATCGGAAGGGATTGAGAAGAGTCACAGTTTGGGTGGCTAAAATGGTGCCTCCTGGTCACTTTGAATTTCTGGACACAACCTCATGTCATTTTTTCTAAGTAACATCAGAGGTAACGGGCAGTGGCGTGCGTAAGAGCCGACTGTGGCATCTTAGTCGGGAGCTGGCCGAGTTGACTGGTCAGGGTGTCGAGCTCCCTGAGAGAACCGAGCCGGCGATGGGGTCGGAATGGCCCACCCAGTGGATGTGACTTGTTTCCCCGACACTCGCAGGTCCCTCACGTGTAACGTGGGGTTTCTGTAAAGATTAAGTGTCGGAAGAGTTGTGGAATGCTTAGCACAGCGCCTGGCATACAGTTAGTGCCCAGTGAGTGTGTGGTGTTGTCAGCGGCCTGTCTGAGGTGCAGACGCCCCCGATCCGCATCTCTTTCAGCACGCGATGGTCCTCGACTCTCGGAACGCTTCCATCTTACCGAGGAGAGGTGCTTTGCTGAAGGTGAACCAGGTAGTATTCCTTCCCCTGTGACCTCTGCAGACTCCGTGGCCCTGGAGGGATAGGGCATCATGCAAGGGTAGTCACGTTTTTAATACAGTTTCCTCTCACTGTGAAAGTCCTTCTAGAATGGCTTGCAAGGGTGTCCGTCCCCCTCGGGGTTCTTAGCCCTGGATTTGCTCCCTGTAGCTCAGGCTTTGCCTTCACAGAGCACAGAGTCAGGATAAGGTTCCGGTCTCTTTGATGGTGTCACTTACTAGGCCAGGAGGAAAGTTGTGATTTGATGGGAGTGATTTCCCTGGTGACCCTTGAAGAACACCCAAGGCAGGGGTTGTAACTCACATGCCGGGAGGGCCTGACAGGTGACCTTGGGGAGAAGCGGGGCTCCGACGCTCTGTTTGCCTGATCTCAGTGTCAGAGGAGCAGCTAGAAATCAGACTTCCATAGGAAATGTGCCATGTTGTAAAAGGTAGGCTGATTTTGTTTTCCCCGCAAACACTGATTAGGCCAAACAAGCCGTATCGTCCTTAGCAAGCTCTGTAATGAAGTGTTGATGTCGCCAGTGTCTTACTCTCACACGTAAGGAATGCCATTCTCTGCGGTTACTCAGTGTGTTTGGTGATTGTGTACCTCTGTCAGGCCCCTGGTACCGTCCAGAACAACTAGGACGTAGCTTCTAGGAGACAGAAGTGGCGTGTTGCCTTTCTAAGCATACAGAACAGCAGACTTAACCGCAGTGATGCTGTTTAGAACCCTCTGTAACAGGTCTGTTGGCTCCCTTTGACCTGAGGACCCTCGCCCACAGGAGCTGGCAGGCTACACCGGAGGGGATGTGAGCTTCATAAAAGAAGACTTTGAGCTTCAGCTGAATAAGCAGCTCATACTTGATTCAGTGAGTATCTCGCCAGAACATTGTCACCTGTGTTTTTATCTCTTGTTTTTGGAATCTTAGAAGATCTCAGTTCCCGAATATCTAAAACACTAAAGAGGTCAGAACACTGATGCTTGAAAGCCAAGCGCTTGATCTTTTCAGTTTAGCCAGACTTGAAGCTACCTTGGGGACAAGCGATGAGCAGTCCCTTGAAAACCCATCTGTCAGTCATTGTACGTAAACGAGCCCCTTCCCCACTTATCCGCTCAGGGCTGTCAAGCACGTGTGTCTGGAGGACAGGGCTGCCGCTTTCTTCGTCTCCTTGTGTTACTTCCAGAGAAATTCTTCGTCTTCACCTTGTTTTGCTAGGTTGTCAGGGCTCTGGGTGCCTCCAGGAGTTTCTCTGTTAGCCAGTTTGGTTTAGTTCCTCCTGATCCCTCAGGACCTTAGGAGTAAGTGACTGGATCCTGACCGAGGCAGTGGAGCCCCAGGCTGGGAGACACCATGCTTATTCTCCAGTCTTCCCAGCGCCCGGGCGACTGAGGGACGGCTCTCCACACCCCCACTGCCTCCTTAGACCCTGGGGGCCAGGAGTGAGTTTTAATGAAGTGGGACATGCTTTTGTTTTAGAATCATTTATCACTGCTGCCGGTCAGTCCTGGACTCAGTACACTTCAGATTTGGTTCCCCCCTTTCCCCTGCCACTGCCCTTCCGGAGGTGGCCAGGGGCTTCTCCCTCAGTTGGGCGAGCTCTTTCCGGTCCCCTTCTGTGCTCCCTCCATGGCACACTGTCAGCCACTGTTGACTCCATTATGACTGCTTCTCCTTCCACGCCTCGGTTTCTCTTTCTCAGCCTCCTTTCCCCCCATCCATGCACCCACCCGCCCCTCCCTCCTTCCCACATATACTGGCTCCCAGGCACTGTCGGAGCACTAAGAATACCTCAGTAAATAAGCACAGTTCCCGTTCTTACGTGCAAATAGATTTATGTACAGTTCGGCAGGGGTTCACAGGTGATGTGGAGAACGATCCAGCAGAGTTAAGGGACAGAATGCCGCCAGGGGGTGCTGCCTTATCTTCGAGGGCCAGGGGAGGCGTCTTGGATGAGGCCCGTAGCACTTAGAGCGACTTAAGGTGAGCCCTCCACCCTCGGTGGCATCTGCCCAACAGCTGGTCGCCCAGACACCGCTGAGGGAGCAGGGCGGGCTGACCAGGCCCAGGGTGCTGCCGGCTGAGCCGAAGACAGGTCGGTGAGTTCTAGTGACCGACCGTGGAGTTTCAGCTGGGTGGGGGGGGGGGGCGGGGCAGGAGAGAGCGAGGGGGCCGGTCCGCAGGTCCTGCTGGCACTGAAGGCTTGGGGGGCTGGTGCTAGAGGGAGCAGCTGGAGAGGTCTAGGTGCTGGGGGTGCCTGGGGGCCTTGGGCCCTCGTGGTCGCCGAGATCAGCGGGACACGAGGCCCGGTGGGCTTGTCTCAGGTGGGGAATCAGTTCTCCTTGTTGCCCCTCCTTAGGTTGGGACCATTAGGCGGGGGGAGGAGGACAGTGTGCCGGGAGCGCCTTGTCGCCAGGGGAGCTGCTCGAGAGCGCGCACGGCTCTGGCGCCTCGCTTTGTTCCGCAGCATCTGTCACGCTGTGGAACAAAGACTTGAATTTCTCAGAATAGAGCGTTCGCTTGGCCTGCTCTGCCCACTCTGTCCCAGTTTTCGTCTGTAATCCTTCCTACGGAAGCTTCTAAAAAAGAGACATCTGAGCAGCTTTGAAGGACGTGGGACTTTGCATGTCCGAGAGAGGACAAGGTGGGCAGAGGCGTGGGGATGCTCGGGAGAGGTGGGTAGGTGGGGGCCACGGCGGAGGCCTGGGGTCGGGGGCCCAGAGAGCATCGTTGTCGTTTAAGGCATCCCTGGGTCAGTTCTGTGCATGGATTACGTGGGTGTGAAGATTGGATCCCTGACCTAGGGTTAGATCACTGCCCCTGACCTGTTAGAGGCAGGGCTCCGTCCCCGAGGGTTGGATTGGAAGTATGTCTCTTTGCATTTCTTAAACGCAGCAGTCTTGCACCCACTACCTTCCTTCTCCTGAGATGCCGTGTGCCCTCAGTCCTCTCAGGTTTTGAGGCCGAGCCAAAGAGGCCTGGGTGGATGCAGAATCCCTTGTCCAGGGCCCTGGTCTCCCCCTTCAGGCCATGGCTTGTCCCACTGGGTTTGGCTTCTCGGAGAGGAGGGAGCTGCCCTGTGTCGGCACGGAATCCAGGCCCTGCTTAGGCTTTGGGCTTATGTATAGTATGTCTTTATTCGAAATTTGAAGTTGCCAGTTATAAAAGTATCCACAAAACACTTCGAGCTGTAGTTCTACCCCTGCAGGAGCCAGGTGTTCCCCTTCCGCAGCCCTTGTGCCCTGACCCAGAGCTCTGCACGCTGCAGGCACTGGGCACGACCAGATCTCAGGGTGTTTTCTGTCTGCTAATGCTCGTTGGAAGGAAAGAAACAGTGGAAGAAAACGGTTGTTTGTTTATATTTCGACAGGTTTTTTCAGCATCTCTCTGGGGTGGAATGTTGGTACCCATTGGTGATAAACCATCAAGTATTGCTGATCGGTAAGTAATAAATGAATGGGTGGTTTGCACATGGTTTCCTTTGGATCTTTCTACTTGGTTTATTAGAAGATATTTTAGAGAAGTTTAACTATTTAGGAAAGCAGATATTTCGAATTTTAATTTACTTTTATGTTTAAGCTAATTTCAGAGTACCCAGTATACCTCATACTTAATATTTTTCGCTTTTGGAGCAGAGAGATACTTTATTATACTAACAAGTTTGTATTCTCTTTGAGTATGAAAGAATACAGTTCATACATGTTACAGAAATATAAAAACAGAGAAACATTTAAGGAAGTGAAAGAGTCCTGCTCATTGATAAGCACAGTTAACATTTGGGACTACGGTCGACTCTTGAACAACCTGAGGGCTGATCCCAGGGACGCTTGTAGTCGGCCCTCCGTATCCACGCTCCCTCCACAGCCAGAGTCAGCCAGCCACTGGTGGTGTCGTGCTGTAGCGTCTGCTGTTGAAGGGTATCCACCCGTAGGTGGACCCACGTGATCAAACCCACGTTGTTCGAGAGTCAGCTGTATTTCCTGTTAGCCAGTATTTTTGCGGGTGTGTATTTGTGTGAGCGTGTATACATATAAATTCACGTACACATCTGTATTAAAGTGTTGAGATGCTGTATTTTGCATGCAATTTTGTGTCCTCCCTGCTTTTTGAAAATTATACAGTAAATCAGTTCACCAAGTCATGGGAAATTTTTCGTAAGCAGCATTTTAATATTTCGTTATTTGCATATACGTAGCACTGTGAAGAATATAACTTTGTAAATAATTTTTGTTCGTTTTATTTTCTGAGGACAGATTCCTCAATGTGGAATTACTGTCTCAAAAAAATATGAATGTTTTTAAGGCTCACAAAGAATATTGCTGGAGCCTGCTTTTCCGAAAACTTGCTTTTTTAGTAGTAGCTTCTGCTCCTGCCAGCAGAGGGTGAAGTTGTATTTGTTGCTATTATTAGTTGCTATTAGTAGAAATACTCACAATTGTCTTGGGGTCAAGGAGCTCTTTCTTTAATCTTGCATTAGTTAAACTGTTGTTTTAGCTTAACCTAGTTCAGCCTTTTTGGATGGCAGTTTGGGAGTAGAAAAAATTTTAATTTCTAAACTCTGAGACTTAACAGTTTCACCTCCGTGAATCTAAGGTACAGAAATGCATTCATAAGAGTACAGAGATTTATGTACAAGGGTGTCCATCGGGGGCATTATTGAGACCAGCAGAAATTCTAAAACTACCCGTAGGGAAGTGATTGAATTCAAACACAGCCATTCTAAAGGGACTGTGTAATCATTAGAAAGGATGAGATAGGTGCCCCTAAGTTAAAATTTCCAAGCAAGTATGTTGAGTTGCTTGCCCTCTGATCAGGGGCAAAGCTTCTGTGTGCACGTGTGTGTTTGCAGGTAGCACCACGGGTCTGGAAGTCAACCACCAAACCAGTGACCGTAGTCACTTCTGGAGATTGGAACACAGTGGACAGTAGGGAGGGGAGGAGGCTTTTTACTTTTTGTGTTTCCTGGATCATTTTAATTCTTTCAAAAGAATGTGTGTGATTTATCATTTAAAAAAATAATAAAGGGACCTTGCTCTTTGTTTCTATAATTAATGAGGTATTCAGAAAGGCTTTGCTTAGAAATCCCAGATAGTAAAGACACATTTTTAGACTTTTAAACTCAAGTTCAAATGAATAAATTCATAAAGGCTTTTATCCAGTGGGACAATGAGAAAAACAGTGCCCTGTTCCCTTTGTGCTGAGACGTGGGACGTTTGTGGCACCACAGGTCAGTGAGAGGCTGGGGGCGTCAGCTGGTGTGGCTTCCATGACAGCCGTGTTGGAAAGACCATACACAGCTTCTCTGGTCATTTTAATTCATTATCTAGTAATTACCATGGTCTAAAATCGGGTTCTAAGAAGCTGTTAGATTTTATAGCAAATAGATGGGATTTCTCATTTTTTTTTTTTTTGGCTGCGTTGGGTCTTCATTGCTGTGCATGGACTTTTCTCTAGTTGTGGCGAGCGGGGGCTACTCTTCGTTGCAGTGCACAGGCTTCTCATTGCGGTGGCTTCTCTTGTTGCAGAGCACGGGCTCCAGGCATGTGGGCTCAGTAGTTGTGGCTCACGGGCTCATTAGCTGTGGCACGCGGGCTCTAGAGCGCAGGCTCAGTAGTTGTGGCACATGGGCTTAGTTGCTCTGTGGCATGTGGGATCTTCCTGGACCAGGGATCAAACCCGTGTCCTCTGCATTGGCAGGCGGATTCTCAACCACTGCGCCACCAGGGAAGTCCCTTTAATATTTTTTTATTTCATTGTTTTCGTTTTACTCAGATATAGTTTAAAAGAGTGTGATAACCCAGTCCATTAAGGAACACAAGGAATTCATTTTAAAAAATTTTAACATACACTTTTTTTCTAATTAAAAATCACTGTAATATAAAAAAATTAAGATAACAATAATTCTATTTTGGTCTATTTCCTTCTAGTATTATTTTCCTCTATTTGTAAAATTCAGATCATTACTATTATATAATTTGTATCCTGCTTTTTTTAAAGAAACTTAATTAACTTAATTTTTAACTTAATTATCGTGAGCATGTAGGAGGCTGTTTTGAAAAGGTGCTGCGTGATGAGTTCTCATAGACTTCAGATAATTCCTTTATAACGGACAGTCCACCTAAGTGTCTGTTTGTGCCTTGTATCTCACCTGTGTCCCCAGAAGTTTGACGTGTTTGTTTAGATGTATAGTCTTAGGTTAGATTACAAGCTTGGGTCTTTATGAAATTTACCATCCTCCCGTGCGTGTTCCTAATCCTGAAATGTTCCATCACGTGGAGATGTGGATGACCCAGTAGCGAGTGTGCGCCTTTTGCACTTTTGTCGTGCGGTGGAGACTTTCTCCATCGGCTTTGCTCTGACATCTGCATCCTCTTCCAGGTTTTACCTCGGGGGACCCACAAGTGTGCGAGGGTTCAACATGCACAGCGTTGGGCCACAGAGCGAAGGTCTGTCGTTCCCCACAGCACACCAGCTTGAAAAAATCGAAATTACGCTTACTTCTCACTTTTGAGCGCATGTATTTGTTTAAATCACCGCAATAATAGATACTCGTATTTCACCAGTGGAACTGGCACCTAACAGCATCCACCGCACAGCAAGCACAGAAAGGTGTTTGTTGAGGAAACTGTAGAAAATGAGAAAAGATAGCTAAGCGGAAGATACACGGCAGTCACTTGTGATCCCATTGGCCAGAGGTGACGTGTGTGAGCATTTTGTTGTTTAAACTTGCACATCCGTGCACACATGTGTTGTTTACATAACTGTTCTAACCTGTTTCTCCTGCCACCCCTCAGTAACAGTGTATGAATAGATTTTTATAGGAATAAGTACTTTGTCATTTTTAATGGCGGCTTATTTCATCTTACCGACAAACTATAATTTTTTTAAACTAGTGCACTTTATTTAAAAAAAGTTTTTAAAATATATATATAAAATAACTTTAATATTACAGTAAACAATAAACATGCATTTTTTAAAAAAGACTTAGATAAAATACAGCTAAACATTAATTATGGTTTTATCTGGGTGATGGAAATTATGAATAATTTTAATAAGCCTTTTAAAATGCATTTCTGCACTTCCCAAATTTTCCACGAGTTTACATTAAGCTTGTTTGTTTATTTATTGAGGTATAGTCGATTTACAATATTATATAAGTTTCAGGTTTACAACATAGTGATTCATAAAATATTGACTATATTCCCTGGGTAATGGACTTTGTTTTTGAGAGCACTTTTAGGTTAGCAGAAAAATTGGACACAAAGTACAGAGTTCACTGTACGTGCCCGTAGCATCCTTTATTATTAACATCTCGCATTAGCGTGGGACACTTATCACAATCGATGAGCCAACACTGATGTGTTACTACTAACTAAATTCCATAGTTCACGTTGGGGTTCACTCTTTGTGTTGTAAAGTTTCATGGGTTTTGACAGTTGTGTAATAGCATGTATCTACTGTTACCGTATTTTATAGAATAGTTTCACCACCCTAAAAATTCACCGTGCTCCACCTATTCATTCCTCCCTCCCTTCCTCCCCCTCAGTTACTGGCAACCACTGACCTTTACTATCTCCATAGTTTTGCTTTTTCCAAAATGTCATATACTTGGAATGATACAGTATGTACCCATTTCAGACTGGCCTTTTTGACTAAATGATATGCATTTAAGTTTCCTCCATGTCTTTTTTTTTTCTTTTTTGGTCAGTGTACTTCTTAAATTTTTGTTTATGTATATATATATATATATTTTTTTTTTTTTTAATTAAAGTGTAGTTGATTTACAGTATTGTATTCGTTTCAGGTGTACAACATAGTGATTGAGTCCTCCGTGTCTTTTTATAGCTTGATTGCTCATATCTTTTTATCACCAAATAATATTCCATTGTATGGCTGTACCACAGGGTGTTCATCCATTCACCTATTGAAGGACATCTTACTTGCAGGACATCCAATTTTTTGCAATTATGAGTAAAGCTGATATAAATATCTATGTGCAGTTTTTGATCTGGACATAAGGTTTCAGCTCATTTGGGTAAACCAGGGAGTGTAATTGCTGGATTGTATGGTCAAACTATGTTTAGCTTTGTAAGAAACTACCAGACTGTCTTCCAAAATAGCTAACGTTTTGCATTCCCACCAGCCATGAATCAGAAAGATAAAAAAGCCTTATCATTTTTAATGACTGCATACTTCATCTTCTTGCCTTACTGCGATCTTTTCAAACCAAATCCAAGTTTTAGACACTTGGTCTGTTTTCTTTTTTCTTACGTTTATATAACAGCGTATCAGTGAATAAGCTAACTGAATCTTTGTGCTCATCTATAAGTTTTACTTTATAATATAAAGTTCTAGGTGTGGAATTTCTAGGTCAAAGGATTTTGAGTATCCTTGAATATCCTTAAGGTTTTATATTGTCTCAAGAAAGCTTGTCTCAGTCATACTCTGTCCAGCAATGTGTGAGAATTCTGGTTTCTGGAACTCTCTCCAGTACTTGACATTATATCAGAGGATCTCCACGTGTTATTAAAAACTATAAAAACATCATTTAAGTAGATTCATGTTATGACATTGTGAAATATTCTATCCTGATTTTCTTAACTTTTTTTTAACATCTTTGTTGTTTCCACTTTATATTATTATAAATAGTGATTGCTCTGGGCCTAAATTTTTGTACAAAATATAAATTATTTCTTTTCATTTGTTTTTAGAGTGCTTTATTATTTTTTTTTTTTTTTTTTTGCGGTACGCGGGCCTCTCACTGTTGTGGCCTCTCCCGTTGCGGAGCACAGGCTCCGGACGTGCAGGCTCAGCGGCCATGGCTCACGGGCCCAGCCGCTCTGCGGCATGTGGGATCTTCCCGGACCGGGGCACGAACCCGTGTCCCCTGCATCGGCAGGCGGACTCTCAACCACTGCGCCACCAGGGAAGCCCCTAGAGTGCTTTATTAGTGTGTCTTTTTTTTTTTTTGAAAAGTAACATAATTTCTTTTTCACTATAACAAGTATTATTTAGTGACTAGATGCAAGTTTTGGAGTCTTCCATTTTCCTGAAAATTAAAACACAGTGGTATTTCATTTAATTACCTATTAAAAGGCTATTGGTAAGATTATATGAGCAAGAATATAAATTGCTGTAACTTTTCATGAAAAAATATGACAATATTTATCAAGAGCCTAAAACATATATATATATATATATACACACAAGGACTATTGATAAGAGAACCAACCTGAAAACTGGAAGCCCAAATGCCCATCAACAATAGAATAGGCAACTAAACAGTGGTGTCTTCACACTGTGGAATATTATGCAGCAATGAGGTTGAACAAGTTAGAGCCACTGGCTGGGTGGCATGAACAGGCCTCAGAAACATGCCAAAAAAAAAAAAAACCAGATCCAGAGGATGCATACTGTATGATTCCATCTGTGCAGAGTTTACAGACTGGGGAAAGTGATCTGTACTATCGGGTGAACAGGTAGACAGGTAGTGCTGTACTTGGCGTGGGTGGTGGGTAGTGATTAGAAAGGAGAACAGGGCCTTCTGGGGGGCTGCATTTATCTGTTTCTTGGTCTGGTGCTCATTATATGGTGCGTTCTGTGCCTGGAAATTCACTGTGCTGTATACTTAGGATGTGTATACTTTTCTATGTGTATATTATACTTCAAGATGGTTTAAAATACCTGTGTGTGCAAGGAAGCCCATCACGGGTTAATGTCCACTATCAAGAAATTCAACACCAACATGACAGTAGTCAAGGGGTAGATCATTATATTATGTTACATATATGTGATTATTCAGGCATCAAAATCACATTTTCAAAGAATATAAAGTATTAAAGGAAAGTGCTTATAATATAGTAAACTAAAAAAAAATATCAGGGGGCTTCCCTGGTGGCGCAGTGGTTGAGAGTCCGCCTGCCGACGCAGAGGACACGGGTTTGTGCCCCGGTCCGGGAAGATCCCACATGCCGCGGAGCGGCTGGGTCCGTGAGCCATGGCCGCTGAGCCTGCGCGTCCGGAGCCTGTGCTCCGCAACGGGAGAGGCCAAAACAGTGAGAGGCCCGCGTACTGCAAAAAAGAAAAAAATCAGGACTGAAATGTATAAATATAAAATGACTTACATTTTGTTTTCTTATTTAATTATTCATTATAATTCACTGGATGAAAGAACACCAGATGTTAGCTGGTTATCTCTTAATGGTAGAAATTAAAGGAGGATTTCCTTTTTTTCTACTTCCATACATTTATCCCATTTTGTACAATTGAGTATATTACTTTTTATGATTAGAATAAAATAGGTTATTTAAGAAAAGAGAGGAACACTTGCTGGGAAACGAGAAGCAAACCCAGCTGACCTCCTGCTTTCAGTCCGTTCTTTGTTTCCTCTAGAACTTCAGTATTAATAGCGGTTGAGGAGATGCCGGGGCCTTTAAGTGAATAAGCAGTTCGTTCCTTGAGGTTAATCTCGGAGACAGCCACATTTTTCTTTTTCGTGGTCTGTCATTTTGTATTAAAGGGACTAAGGCACTTTACAACTAGTATTTTGTAACAAAGTATAAGCATTTCAGGGTTTTTTGTTGTTTGTTTAATGTTGTGGCTCTTTATAGTAAAATGAAATGGTAGGGACAGTTTTAGAAATGATGCAAATGTATACTCTCAGTGGATAGTCTTGAATTTTGGCAAAAGTAACCAAAAAAAAAAAAAAAACCCAAGTGGTCACGAACCTTTAAAAACGAGCCTCTTCTCTGAAGATGTTGAGCTGCGACAGCGTCCTTGTGCAGCAGGGAGCAGACACTGCGTACCTTTGGATTAATAGTATGTCCGGCCACTTCCAGAAACTGCAGAGACATTTTCTTCATCTTGTCTCTCTATATTGTGGTCTTGACATTTTTGCAAAATAATGCATTTCATTTACCAAGTGACAATGATCTGATCGTCTGCAGTCGTGGAAAAAGCGATTTCCATGAGTTCACTTGTTTTATTCCAAGCATTTTACAGATATGGTAAATTACTGGCTTCATTCTTTCCTAAGTTACACATTAGCTTTTTTTTTTTTTTTTTCCAGTTAAAGCAAATTATAAAGCAAACCAGGAGAAGAAGAAAGATTATTTAAGAAAGGCCGACAACGTCAGGAGTTATAAGGGCAGCTGCTCACAGAGCTCGGGCACTGAGTGTGTTGTGTTCACAGCACACACCTCGCTCGTGTACATGGTAGGACGTCAGTGTGGTTTTGAACCTGTGACCTTGTTTTGATCCGCACTCCTTCCTTGACTAGGAGACTACCTGGGCGGAGAAGCGTATTGGGCCGGTGGCCTGCACCTGTACACCCCGTTACCTTTCCGACCGGGCCAGGGCGGCTTTGGAGAGCTCTTCAGAACTCACTTCTTCCTCAACGCAGGAAACCTCTGCAACCTCAACTATGGTAAAACTTGGACTATTTAGCACCATTCGGCACAGCTGACCTTATGTTTAAAAGCACAGGACACAAGTGGGTGTCTGTGTCACATTTAGATTGCGTCGTCTCTTAAGAGTAGGCACTGTGCCTGCCTGAGACACCTGCAACACCTGATGTGCCCAGAGTGAAGCTGTTGGTCAAATGGCTAGAACATGCATAACGAATCGTCATCGGATGCTGCTTTGCAAAGAGAAACCTGTCTGTTTAGCAGACATTTCTCGAGCGGTGACTCTGTGCCAGTCATTATGGCCACAGAGCTGAGTGAGACCTGGTCTCTCCCCTAGGAGCTCAGGGCCGGGCGAGGCGCACAGATGTCCCGGCTTGGGGAGGTGTCTGGAAACCAAGGCTTGGAGTAGGGCTTCCTGGGCCGTCAGTGGTGGGCAAATGCCATTCTAGGCAAAGGGAACAGAACGTGCCAGGCCCAGAGAATTGAGAGGACCTGTGTTCTTCTGGGACGGTGAGGAAGTACGGTCCCCAGCCCTGTCTTGAGTTTGGGCCTAATCTCACTTCATGCATTCTCCTCAAGTATCTAGGCCTGGCTTAAAAGATGACCAGAGGCCACACAGAGGGGGAGAGCCAGGGCTGTCCAAGGACGTGTGCGGGGGACCATGTGCTATTGGTCACACCTCCTCTTCTCTCTCTTCAGGGGAGGGCCCCAGAGCTCACATTCGAAAGCTGGCTGAGTGCATCCGCTGGTCTTATGGCGCAGGGATCGTCCTCAGGCTGGGCAACATCGCGCGGCTGGAGCTGAACTACTGCGTCCCCATGGGCGTGCAGGGCGGAGACAGGTATGTGCTGGGAGGTTCTCTCCACAGGTACACGGCGCTGTCTTGTCACTTCGTTTTGGACATAGTTAATCACCAGCGGCCTTTAAATTTCAAGACTTCAGGAGAAATTGAATAGTTAGCAAAAGAATGAAAACACAGGGATTTTTGTCCATGGGGTTCTCCATACAGTTTGGAGGAAAGGCCGTGATGTGTTCCCGTCCCCCCACCTTATGCTGTTTGCACTTGTCATCAGGTAGAGGGAGCTCCTCTGGCGGCCTGGCTGGAGGTGGTGGCCGCCGTTTCGGGTCCTGCGCTGAGCAGAGTGAGGTGTTGCCGGTGGGGACTTTGCGGGCCGGGAGCCTGGAGGCTGGGTGGGCACAGCTCTGCTCGGGCCGCCGAAGACCTGCTTTCTGGCCCTTCTCCACCAGTCATTTTACTGAACAAGATCTGCTGAATATTCATGGATGAATATGGTACAAGGCCGATTACAGCTACAGAAATTAATTCTGTTTCTTCACGTATTTGGTATGCATTGTAGAAATTTCCAGAAGTCCAGAAGTATTGTCATGATAGTATGTAAATAATACCATGGACTGGGGGCTTAAACAGCAGACTTGTATCTCTCACCATCTGGAGGCTGCAAAGTCCAGGACCAGGGTGCCGGCAGGTTCGGTTCCGGGTCAAGGACCCTCTTCCCGGCTTGCAGACGGCGCCTTCTCACTGGGCTGTCACCTGAAGGGGGCAGAGAGCAGGCTCTCTGGTGTCTCTTCTTACAAGGACACCAGTTCCACCAAGGACCCCATCTTAATTAAGTTGCCTCATCTAAGGTGACTTAGTTACGTCCTCAAGGCCCCACCTCCAGATACTGTCACGTGGCAGGGCTGGGGGGTGGGCGTTTAGTGCTTCAGCCTGTGAGGATTGGGGGACACGGACATTCTGCCAGTAACCTAGTGTTTCTGTACATTTCAGGACTCAGGGCTGTAGTTTTTTCTTCTCGGTGTTCTGTCTACATTCAGCTGTGATGCTGAGTCATAGCCAGGCTTCCAGCGTGAAGTTGTAGTTTGTGCTCGTTTAAGGAAGTGCTGTACCAGTCTTACTCCCCCTGTCTTCTGCTTCAGCGTGGTGGGTGATGGTGTTTTGAAGGGAAGCCGCATTAGGAGGCTTTTAACAAAGCTTTGTTCTTAGGTGCACGTCAGTGTCTGTCATCCAGATCCTCTGTGGCCGTCGCTTCAGGAGTCTGCCCTCCTCCGCTCTCCCTGGAAGGCTGGCTCGGCCCGGGGCCGCCGTGCCGCCCTTCCTCCCCGTGCCCCCACGGGTCTGCTGCTCTGACGACTGTTAATTCCCCTCCACGCGTTGCCTGCTCTCGGCACAGAGCAAAAGCCGAGAAAGGTCCCGTCGCCCAGGCTGAGCGGGCACTGGAGCCCAGCTGCACAGGCTCGGACCGCAGCCTGGCTGCCCCGTGGCTGTGTGGCCCGGGGTGAGTTACTTAACCTCTCTGGTCTCCGTTTTCACAACCGTAGGATGGGTGCTAATGATAGTGATTACTTTGCAGTTTTGAGGGCTGAATGAATTAGCACACACGCAGCGTGTAGAGTGGTACCCAGCGTGCTGTCAGCAAAGCTGGTTATTTCTCGTGTTGCTGCTGCTGCTGCTGCACTCGCCCTGGCCAGCTGTTCACAAAGGAAGCGAACGGTGTGTGTGCGTCCCCCGCCGTCCGCAGTGGCACTGTGCGCGCTTAGAGGCGTGCCGCAGATGGGGTGATGTGGCCTGACTTCAGGGATAGTGAAATGTGGGGAACTGTGCACCTTCCCTAGAGCAAGCTTTGTGCATTAGGTAACATCGTAGCTTCAGGAAATGAAGCTAATGTTGCAGGTCGCTTTCTGCAAAACCTTGTTCCCACCACAGGCATGGGCGTGGGGCTCCCTGGTGTAACAACCAGGTGCTAATTGAGTCCTTGCAGGGAGCGGCACCTGCACCAACACCGGGACGAGGTCAGATAGAGAGCCATCTAGGCCTGCGCTTCTCAAACCGTAACGTGCTTGGGTCTGGAGTGGTCTGCGCTGCGGGTGGGCTGCGCGGCCAGCCCCTGCCCTGTCCGTCCCTGGCTGTGTGACCTGGGCAAGCCCTGCTGGCTCTGGGCCTCCGGTCCTTCAGACTGGAAGGCGCTGCCGTCGTGTGGCTGCAGCATCATCGGAGGCCACTGGGTGTCGCTGTGCTCCCGGAATCCGGGTGCTGCTCTCGGAGCCCGGCTTCCACTACCTGCCTCCCCGAATCTCTGCAGGGGGTGGAGTGGGTACGTTCACCACTCCACTCTGCTCTCTCTCTTCAGGTTAAATTTGAAAAATATGTGTCAGCCATTAATTTCAAATGTGGGTTCTGAAAGGAGGAAGCATGCTGTGCAGGGGCTATTTAAAGACCAGAACATAAGGACGCTTCTCTGCCCCCCAGGCTGCTCTGTTCTGGGGTCCTGGTGGTTACAGCAGATGCTTCTCACGCGCAGTGTCCCTAAGTAGGGGGCTCGCCATCACTCAGCGTATGGCTCGGTTTGAAGTTTTGTCATCAAAATTGGAATTTCGTGACGTTCGAGCGATCTTGCCAGGGTTTAATCTTCATTTCTAAAATGAAGCAGCTAACAGGATGGGGAGTTACATGTGTGCCAGGCATCCATAGGTCCCCCGCCCAGTGAGTGCAATCGCTTTGTAGTTAGGATTTCAGATCTTTACAGAAATGAAAATCGCTTTGAAATATTTGGCGAGTTTTATACCGGAGGTGACGTGTGACACCGTTGTCTCTGCGCTCTGATGGCGAACGCTCTGTGTCTTACCGAGTGTGGTCCCTGGAAATGCGCTGGTGACTGAGGCAGCTGGCGGGGAGGGCAGTGCACAGTTAGTAACAGAGAAAGACCAGGCAGGGAGTCGTGGAGGGCTTCCCGGGGGAGGTGATAGCTCCAGGCCACAGAGCAGCTGGAGCCAAGGTATGCACGCATGGAATGCCTGTGGGCGCCAGAGGGGCAGGGCGGCCCTTGATGCAGGCGGGGCCTGAGTTCCGGTCACTCTTGTCCCCCACCCGTCTCTGCCCTCCAGCCTCTCTGGCCTTTTCCCTTAGGGCACACGCCAGCGCCCCTGAGTTCTGGCACTCGTCGGCCTGCTCCCTGCTGAATTCCCCGTGCTAGACCGGCACCTGGCGTTCCTGGGAGCTGGCTGGGGGAGGATGGGCGCCTGACGCTGGGGGACCCTGGTGTGGCCTTCAACGAGCCCTTGGCGCCGAGTCCGAGGCTGGCCGGGTGCAGGCAGGGAGCCTCCGGGTGGTGCTGGAGTGGCGCAGCTGGGCCGCCCTGAGACTGCCGGTGGGAGGGGGAGACTCGAGACTCGGGGCCTTTCCTGAGGCGCCTACTGGATTATAGGCATATAGGCACACGGGACACAGAGCAGGAAGATGGGCGTTTGGTGAGGCTGTCTCCGTGCAGCCGGCATCTGCGACACTGTTTTGGATGTTTGTGGTGGGTATTTTTCCTGTGACACGTTTATATGGTCTCTGAACATAAACCTGTGCTTGTAAAGGTCTTCAACCTCTTTACAGTTGGAGTAGACGAGCCTTTATGGAATGCCTGCTTGTTTCTGAATCGTGTGAACCCAGGGCTTGACTTATTTTGATCTTGATCGAGCCTATTTTCAGACATTTTTCTAAACAGCGAATGCAGGCAGGGACTACTTTTATGGACCTAATGGTATAAAAGGTAAAGACACCTCGTTTAGATCTGAGCAGACGAAGTACAAACACAGCCATGGTTCTGACTGGATCTTTGCCTTTTAAGGACGGTGGTGAGGTTTACTCAGGGTCACACGGGGACTGTAGCTGTCCCTTCTGGTCAGGTGACTTCTGATATGGTTGATTAGTGAGCGCCCTTGACCCTGCAGAAGGTCAGTGACAACAGTTAAGGTTCTCTCTTTTGAGTCCCTTAATTGATCAGATATTTCATTCCCACGCTGAAAAAGAAAAACTTTCTGCCAGTTTTCAGGTGCTGTAAGTTCTGAGATTGGGTGACAGCACAAGTGTTGTGACAGTAGAAACATTAGCTTTTCTCTGAATGAGGGGGCTGTTCTCTTCCAGTTTTCCTGGAAACTCTCCAGAACTTGCAAAACTGCTGTGTTCCGCAAACACTCCGTCAGCTGCTGGTTGGGATTCGGAACGTTTCTTCCCTGGAAGCTCATGCTTTCTGGTGTTCAGGTCCCGGGGTTAGGCCCTCTGTCCCGAGTACAGTACTGGCCCTGCCCCGAGCACAGCCAGCAGGTGGGCGGCACGGGAGTCCGTCCTCCACGGTGTGGGCTGCAGGGGGAGCGGTTCTCGGCCTGTTGGCGCACCAGCATCACTGTGGAGTCCCAGGAGTACAGCTGCCTGGGCTGCGGCCGGTGAGTCTCACCCTGCGTGCGGCCGGGGCTTGAACCAGGACGTCATGGAAACAGCAAGGCCTGCAGCAGGGCGTCCTCCGAGGCAGCTGAGGCAGCAGGGCCCGCGGGCGCGCTTGCGTTTGGGTCCAGAGTTCTGCTCTGAGGCTCCTGCCGTGACCGCAGCCATCTCCTCACTGCCCAGCCCGTTTGCTCATCTGAAAATGGGCTCAGTGATCTGTCTGCCGGTGAAAGAGCAGCACACTGAATGTAACCTGCACAGCGTCAGCGGGTAGCAGGTGTTGCAACCCACGTGCCCTCTTTGCACCCTCCCTTTCCTGGGAAAGGAGCAGGTTCTAAAGAGGCAGGTTAAACCCTTTGGGGCTGTGGGTTCTGCCATCCTCCCCACCCCCTCCTGGGCCTCCCTTTGTCTTGTGTTTTGCCAGGGGCCCTTCCACGGCCACGTCTCTGATCTCCTCTCTGCCCTGCGCTGTGCAAAAGGTGCCTCTTCTCTGGTAGCCTCAGAAATAAACACGAAGCTTTTCTTCCCGCCCCAGGAGTTTTGTTTTCATGAATATGTCTCTCCCAGGTCCTCCTCTTGTCTAGTTTCTGGTTGGGTCAGGATTGGCGGAGGAAACAGAGAGGAGTAGAGGAGGGAGCAGGGAAGGGGGATTCGTGTCTCCATTTTGTTCCCTTTTCCATCCTCCAAAGGCTGGTTCTCAAACCAGCAAAGGAGGGAGTGCCTGGGGACAGCTGGTGAAGCCGGGTAGCCGGGAGGGAGGAAAGAGGTGAGAGGCGGGCAGGAAGAGCCTGGCATTGCTTCTGAGACGTGCACGTTTCTGGAATTGTGCGAATGGCAGCGTGAGCAGAGCGGACCACAGTGTTGATTTCCTGCCTTAAAAACAACAACAAAAAAACAACAAAAAACTTCTTTTTTTAGGATCTGTGATGGCGTCCAGTTTGGAGCTGGGATACGGTTCCTGTAGCTGATGCAGAGCATCCCCTGTCCCCTCCAGCAGCAGCTCTGGGACTTGGGCAGCAGTGAGTCACTCGGTGCCACACACTTTGTCTCCAAATAAACACGTTTCATGTGATTCTTTGAATGCAGTCCTTGTGGGAAACCATGTCAATAAATTTTAAAGACAAATACTCAGATGCACTGTGGGTGTGATTTGCTTTCCACAGCCAGTGTGCCCCACGCCGGCTCTTCCTGAGGCCCAGGTCAAGTCGCCCGCCGTGCGTTCTCTCACGTGTGCCCCGCCGCGGGGAGGGACATCAGATGTCTCCCGATTCCTCATCATCCCGCACCCTTCGGTTTGTTCCCATGAGTCAGAGGGATCGGCAGGGAGCTCGGAGGAGGCGCAGGCCCGCCGCTGGGGGGCGCGTGTGCCCTGGCTCCATGCCGGCTGATCCGAGGGGCCCGCATCAACGGGGGCTGCAGTCGCAGGGTCACCTCCGTGTGTGTGAGCGCCCTGCGAGAAGGAAGCTGCGTGTAACGCCATGGACGGGGAGGCAGACAGGAAGAGTGTTCTCTGGAGGGAACAGCCGCATCATTTATAAAGATGCGTGAATCAGCTCCTGTCGCTGCTGTAGCAAAGCACTACACACCTAGAGGCGTAACTCGACACAGAGCAGTCACCTTGCAGTCTGGAGGCCAGGAGTCCAAAATGGGTCTCACTGGGCTGAAACCAGGGTGTCAGCAGGGCTGCGTTCCTTCTGGAGGTTCTAGGGGAGGATCTGCTTCCCAGCCTTCCCCAGCTTCCGGAGGCGCCCGTTCCTTGGCTCATGGCCCCTTCCTGTATCTCAGAGCCAGCAGTTCAGCATCTTCCAGTCTCCCTCCGGATCTTTGCCTCTCGGTGCCGTCTTGTGGGCCCTTGTGACTATATTGGGCCCACCTGGACACTCCAGGCTGATCTTATTTTAAGATCAGATGATTAGCAGCCTCAATTCTATCTGCAATCTTAATCCCCCCCTTGCCATATTACGTAACATATTCACAGGTTCCAGGAATTAGAACGTGGACATCTTTGGGGGACCGTTATTCTGTCTGACACACCTAGTATCTCTCAAAGTAATATTTCAGGATATACTTTATTAGCCACATGAGAAAAAGAGTTCTAAAAATTTGAACCTCCTTTGAATTCTTCTAAAAATGGTACCATATAAAAATGTCCAGGGGTGCCCGTGGTGCCCCAATAGGCCTTAGCTGGAGAGCTTACTGTTGGATATTTCCCCCCTCCCAGCTGGGACTGAGTCCACTTCACCTTCATCCTCCCATAACCTGGTTTATGTCTCTGCTGAGGGCGCTTGGGGTTTCAGGAGCAACCCGAGTCCAAGGACCCACCTGCTCTCGGGCCTCCGAGGGCTGTCTCACCCTCACTGCCTGCATGAACTATAGGGATTTTGCAGAGAACATGTAAGGGGAAACAGTTTACCTTTCTTAATAGTTGGGAACCTGGGAAAATACACATTTTTCCCATGAGTTGTTTTATTGTTTCCAGTTTCACATTTATGCATTTGGCAAAACAAGAAACCCATGTTACAACGCTGTAATGTTCAGACTATAAGTTAAGAACAATAAAATCCAGATGACACAGCCTCTCAGACACCGTGACCTTGTGAATTCATCTCCTGCTGCGGTGGAGTATCCAAAAAGAAGTCATTTTTGAAAAGGTACATGTTTAATCAAGCAGGGCCAGGTTGCCCCAGGGCGCTGGCCCAGATCCATAATGAAAGCGCGTCAGGTCCGGCCGTCTGCCGTGTCGGGAGCCGGGTTTCAACGGCAAACACGCTCCCCAGGTTGCTCCTTTGCAAGGTGAAGTGCAAACAGTGGAGACACTGGGTAAAAATCAGGATTCTGTTCCTTCTCGGTGGTATTAAGTGGGCAGATAGGAGCAGAAAGCCAGGAGGAGCCCTTCACAAAGTGCTTTCCATGAAAGACCAGAACCCAGGCGAGTTCACTGTGGGAGGTAACTTCATAGCTGCAGTTTTCTTTGTTTGCTTTTTTCATAGCTGCTGTTCTAGGGCATCTGGCGTCATAGAAAAGAAGCCTGAAGAGCATCACAGACTCCTCCCCAAAGTACCACCCTGACTCAGTGAGGCTTTGCATCTTTTTTTTTTTTTTTTTTGGCCGCACTGTGCGGCTTGGGGGATCTTAGTTCCCTAACCAGGGATCGAACCCAGGACCCAGCGGTGAAAGTGCGGAGTCCTAATCACCAGACCACCAGGGAATTCCCTTTGCATCTTAATTTATCTCTAAATACCTGAGCGTTTGGGATTAGAACAGAGTTCCATACTTGTTCGATCAGCCTTTCACTCCACTGTGCAAGGAATGGGCCCCGAAGCCTTCCGTGGCTTCATTCTGAAGGGGAACGCTGCCATCTCCCTTGCTGGAAACCTACTGGGTCAGTCATCTTGCACTTGTAATAGAGGCTGACTTTAGCGAAGCTAATAGTCACAAAGCTCACGGAAGAAAACCCTCTGCGGTGGGTCTCGTCGCCCGTTATCATGAGCTTGTGGTGGTCTGTGTACACACACTCTGACCTTTTACAAGAGTTTTATCAGCCAAGTGCTCTCCGAGCAGTGCCATGAGCCACTCGTGTCCCCGTCTGTTGTCTGCAAGGCTTTTATGATCCAGTGAGGAAACAGGCTGTACTGCCAAGTGTCTCAGTTACTGGAACAAAGGACAGTCAAGCAGGCCCCGCTGATGAAGATCGGGCCACGCTTCCCCTTAGGTTGATTCCTGCAAAGGCCCTGCACTTCGACACCCTCCTCATACCCTGCAGCTCCCGAGGCTAAGAATTCTCTTTAATTTGTGCATTTGCTTTTTCTTTTTTAAAGACCAGATAAATTTACCTTTAGGATAACTAGATGTGCTCAAATGCACCGTGTTTAAAGATCACCAAAGAGTGAGAATCCCCTGGTGGTCCAGTGGTTAAGACTCTGAGCTCCCACTGCAGGGGACGCGGGTTCGATCGCTGTCGGGGAATGAAGATCCCACATGCCGTGCAGCGCGGCAAAAAAAAAAAAGAAGAAAATATAAAAAGATCACCAGGGTGGCGCAGTGGTTCAGAGTCCGCCTGCCAGTACAGGGGGCACGGGTTCGAGCCCTGATCCGGGAAGATCCCACATGCCATGGAGCAACTAAGCCCGTGCGCCACAACTACTGGGCCTGCACTCTAGAGCCCGCGAACCACAACTACTGAGCCTGTGTGCCACAACTACTGAAGCCCGCGCGCCTAGAGCCTGTGCTCCACAACAAGAGAAGCCACTGTGATGAGAAGCCCGTGCACTGCAGTGAAGACCCAACGCAGCCAAAAAAAATAAATAAAAATAAAATAAATAAATTTATATTAAAAATAGATCATCAAAGAGGAGTGGATTCCTTAGTCTAGGATAAAAACCAGAGAACTGCGTTTGAAATGAAATGTTTAAAATAAGGTGGCTGTACTCAAAATTCACATTTCTAGCTACTCTTAAAGAACTGGGTCTGACGACATGAGACCTTCATTCTTACAGGGAATGGGGCTGGAGCTGGAGTGGTGTTCCTTCAGCCCTGAGTCTGCACTCCTGGGCACCGGTTGTCCCTCTCTGGCTGCTTCAGTTATGTAAATTGTCCCTGCCTGTGGCCCATCAGGAGGGGAAGCATCTGAACATGTCTGGGGAGGAGGAGGCAGGTTGGGGGGCGAGGGGGCCGGGGCAACTGTCAGAAGGTGGAGTTGTGGCCCCAGTCATGATCCCGGCTCTAGTCCTGTGGGATCTTTTTTTTTTTTTTTCACCACACCACGAGGCATGTGGAACTTCCCTGACCAGGGATGGAACCTGGGCCCCCTGCAGTGGAAGCATGGGGTCTTAACCACTGGACCTCCAGGGAAGTCCCCCTGTGGGCTCTTTACCAAACCCACTCCCTTCTTCCCTCTGGGCCACAGCCGGCCTTCTGTCAGAGGAGAGGATTTGGGTTTGGTACCTTCCAGTTCTGGATTCCACAGTCACAGGGATGCCGCCTGTGGGCTTTCTGAGGCTTTGTGACCCCGTGTAAATGCGAGCTGATGTGTAACACTGTAGATCGCTTTGCCTGTTTTCGAACATTAGCTACAAGGAGTGAGCAGTGGGTACTTTGTGATTCAGACTGGACTTGAACCCCAGCGCTGTCACCAGCCAGACACAGCATTTTCTGAATCAATTATGATGCTTTCCCAGAAATTCTCTCCCAAGCCATCAGTACCCATTCATGAAATATTTACATAGTCAATGATCTCCACAGCATAACCACTTACTGGATGGTTTTTAAAAGCTTGTTTACAGCATCCAACATTTAACCTCAGGAACGATAACTAAATATAAATTTCTTTGCCTCCTTTTTTTTACCTTTTTACTGATTTCTTCAGGTGATTGTGTATAACAGCAGTTCTCAAACTTTTTGGCCTCAGGACCCCTTAGCACTGTCAAAAATTGTGGAGGACCCCCAAAGAGCTTTTGTTTAGGTGGGTCGATGCTAATAGTTACCGTATTGGAAATTAAAACAAAAATTTTTTAAATAGTAATTCATTAAAAAATAACAAACTCATTGCTTGCTAACATAAATAACACTTTATGAAAAAACTGTATTTCCAAACACATACAGTGAAAAGAGTGGCATTGTTTTGCAATTTTGCAAATCTCTCTACTGTCTGTCTTCAAAAACACATGGATTCTCACATCTACTTCTGCATTCAGTTTCTTGCAATTGAAGTGGTTTAAGAAGAAAATACATCCTCACATAGATAGGTATTTGTAAAAGAGGAGAGTATTTTAATAGCCTTTTCAGATGACGGTGAGTATCCTTCGATACTTCACCAAAATTCAACAAGTGATGGTTTTTCAAAGGTTAGTTGCAATTTGGAATCTGGAACCACATCAGTGACTTTTCACGCTCAGTTCCATCAAATCCAGTGGTCCATCTGGCACTGTGACTGGGTCTGTTACCCAGGCCTGATTCTGTAGCATCATACATTGATCATTTGGGAAATACTGGTTCACAGATTATGCAAATCTTCCAAATACCGACACATGTCATGATTATGCAGAATTAAAAGATCACGTTCATAAATGTCACCACCGATCTCATCAGAAAAATCTTTTAAGTACTGAAAGCTGCCAAGCTCCTGGTGGTGGATACAAGTTTCTCCAAATTCCAGTTTTCACATGAAAAAGCTCCTGTGTTCTCATTGGCAGCAAATACTGTTAGTTGCTTTCCTTGAAGCTCACTTCGTTCATTTTCAAGGAAACATCTGCGAAAATAACCCAAGTCGGAATAACGCTAGGGTGTCAGTCATTCCTTCAAGTAACAGTGATTGATGTTCCGTGGGAAGAGCGGCTGGTTCCCTGCAGCCCAGCCACACAGCTTTTCCCTGAGACAGATGTGCCCTCTGTGCTCCCCGTGTCAGCAGGCAGAATGTTAAAGGGCTGGGGTTTAATGAAATTGAGCATTTTGCCTCGAGGATGTTCTCCGGTGAGCCTGGCATTTTCTTTCTTTCTTTTTAATATTTATTTATTGGGCCGCACTGGGTCTTAGTTGCTGCATGTGGATCTTTGTTGTGGCATGCGAACTCTTAGTTGTGGCGTGTGGGATCTAGTTCCCTGACCAGGGATCAAACCCGGAACGCCCCCCCCCAAAAAAAAACCCCAAAACAAACACCTGGGCCCCCTGCATTGGGAGCATGGAGACTTGGCCACTGGACCACCACAGAAGTCCGAGCCTAGCATTTTCGTTTCAGTCCCTGGGTGCAGGTTACAGTGACCACAAATGTGGGCTGGGGCTCCGCCCTACCCCGTACTCACGCCCCGGCACTTTTACCCACTGTCACCTTTGCATAAGTGCAAATGTCACCCCAGTGAACTGAGTCACCAAGTAACATCTTAGTGTTATTATAAAAATTGTTTTGACCTTGCAAATCCCCTGAAAGTCTCAGGGGGCCCCAGGGGCCCATGGACCACACGTTGAGAACCCCTGATCTATCATCATCCAAAGCAAGTTATTTCAGGGTCTTCCCTGGCGGTCCAGTGGTTAGGGCTCCGCGCTTCCACTGCAGGGGGCAAAGGTTCGATCCCTAGTCGGGGAGCTAAGATCCTGCATGCCGTGTGGCATGGCCAAAAAACCCCCCCAAAACAAAAAACAAACAAAAAAACCCAAAGCAAGGGACTTCCCCTGGTGGCACAGTGGTTAAGACTCCGCCTGCCAATGCAGGGGACACGGGTTCGAGCCCTCGTCCAGGAAGATCCCAGATGCTATGGGGCAACTAAGCCCATGCACCACAACTACTGAGCCTGCGCTCTAGAGCCCGTGAGCCACCACTACTGAGCCCGCGTGCTACAACTAACTGAAGCCCGCGCACCTAGAGCCCGTGCTCCGCAACAAGAGAAGCCACCGCAGTGAGAAGCCCGTGCACCACAACAAAGAGTAGTCCCCGCTCGCTGTAACTAGAGAAAGCCCGCGCACAGCAACGAAGACCCAATGCAGCCAAAAATATAAATAAATAAATAAAATTTAAAAGCCCAAAGCAAGTTATTTCAGCCTGTGGAGGTCCTCCCCAGAAGGTGTTCCGATATTTGCACTAGAGCAATTGCAAGATGACTATGGTAATTACTGGAGTCATCGTGAGGGTCTCTGTATGGACCTGAATGAGGAGGGACTCTGTCTTTGCTGAGGGACAAGCTGGGAATTAAAAACCCTCCTTTTATCCTCGGATGCGAACCATATTCTCCTCCCTGAGCTCACATTTCTCTTCTGTGCAATGGGGCTGCTGGGACCTGTGTGTAACAGGAGCTGTATGTGGAGGGCCCGGCACACGGGAGCCACAGTCCCTGACAGCTGGGGCGGGTGGGCTCTGCCTTGGGCGCAGAGGACGATGTGAGCAGGGGAGAGATTTGAGTCTTCCCGAATTTTTATCACCTGGGAGTGCCGCAGAGAGAAGAGATTGGTTTAAATTTGGAATAAAACATAGGCACGTTTTACATTTATACTCACACGTTTCGGTTTGCAAAGTGAACTGTGGGAAGCTGTCTCAACACTGCTTCACTGGGGTCAAACCCTCCGCCTTTAAGCGCTAACGGTGCTTTGCCGGAGGGGCTAACGGCCATCCCGTCGTCCCCGAGTCTGGCTGTGACTTTGTACGTGGCGTTTTCCTGACAAGTAAATTACTGGACTCCTTTGCCAAATCATTAGATAACTCTAAAGAACAAAGAACGTTTGTGTGAAAGGAGATTCAGCCTTATCTTGCTAGGAAAATAAACAGTAGTCATTTTTGAGAAGAATGGTCATCCTATGAATTTGGATCAACTACGAAAATTACAGCCTCTCTACCCAGCTCCCGCCCACCCACCCCTTTTCAGTCAATCGGTTTCTAACAAAGGAAGCCTTTCCTACTATATTTGCCAGTAGATAGATGCACTGGTCTATGAAAATCTTCCGACTTCTCATGGTTGAGATAATAGCCAGCCTAGATCCATCCATCATGTGAAACAGGTGACCTCCCTAGACTGAGTCAGAGACCCAAACACAATCGCTTCGATCTTCTTATCATACCCAGAAATTACGGCTCATCTAAACGTAATTTCCCTGAAATGCTAAGCGGGCAGAGCTACGGCTAGAAATATTGGAACATAATAAAGAGACCATGGTAGGGACTGACGTTGATCATGTAGGGGTAGAAACGGACATGCTGTCCTTACTGAGAGGAAGTGTTGAAATCCAATGGGATGGAATTTCCTGAGCTGTTTCTGTAGTAAAGGTTAAATAGGATTCGTCCCTAAGCTTTAGTCCAGAACCGTTACCTAAGCGCTCATAGGAACTAGTTGCAGCGGCTGCGCCAGGACTGATCTCCCTCGAATCTGACCCTTCCCATCCCCACAGCCTCAGCCCTGGGCCCGGCCGGGCATCATTTCCTGTCTGTCTGAAAACAGCCTCCTCCCGGCTGGCCCTTCCGGGAGTGGGAAACAGGAAGAGTGCAAAGAGTGCGTGATCAGGAGCCGGAGCCGGCCTCGAACCCCCGCTTCCTCGCTCATTTGCTCCGTCACTCAACACATGTGCCGGGCACAGTGCAGGTACCGCCTCCCTGCAACTTCAGAGTAACGTCTGGCCTCCTTGTTTATCCCCAGATGCCTCTCGGCATCTTGTGTCGGCTCACCCCAGGTACCCCCTTTCCCCCCAGTCATTTCAAATGACCTTTAGCTGCCAGCTGTTGGTCCTTGTTTCTGCAGGGCCTGCCCCTCCCCCTCCTTCAGAGCCACTCCCCCTCAGCCCAGTGGTCCCTGCGGGGGGTGGGGGGGGAAGCCCAGGCTGGCTCTGCAGTGGGTCTCAGAGATCCATCGAGGTGCTGGGGGAATGTGTTGATCCTGGTCTGGGGTGTCAGAAGAGGCTTCTCTGAAGACGGGGGACTTAAGCTGAGATGTGAAGAATGAGAAGTGAGCCAGCAGGTGAGGAGGTGAAGGGAACAGCTAGCTAGGAAGGGGAATAGCCGATACAAAGGCCTCAGATGGAAAGCAGCTGGGGTTTTCCAGGAATTGAAAGAGGGTCAGGGTTCTCCAGAGAAACAGAATGCATGGGAGATATATGCATATAAAAGATTTCAGGGCTTCCCTGGTGGCGCAGTGGTTGAGAGTCTGCCTGCCGATGTAGGGGACACGGGTTCGTGCCCCGGTCCAGGAGGATCCCACGTGCCACGGAGCGGCTGGGCCCGTGAGCCATGGCCGCTGAGCCTGCACGTCCGGAGCCTGTGCTCCGCAACGGGAGATGCCACAACAGTGAGAGGCCCGCGTACCGCAAAAAAAAAAAAAAAAAAAGATTTCATATAGGGAATTGGCTCATTTAATT
The DNA here is from genome assembly GCF_008692025.1 of Phocoena sinus. Lineage (NCBI taxonomy): Eukaryota > Metazoa > Chordata > Mammalia > Artiodactyla > Phocoenidae > Phocoena > Phocoena sinus. The sequence goes on along the minus strand of NC_045772.1, from coordinate 5,417,429 downwards.
ACAGCGGCTGAGAAGTCCCAATCTTCTCTCTGCCAGCTAGAGACCCAGGAAAGCTGGTGGTATAATTCAGTCCAAGTCCAAGGGCCTGAAAACCAGGGGAGCCAATGGTGTAAATCGCAGTTGGGGGGCAGGAGAAGAGGAGATAAGATGTCCCAGCTCAACAGTGAGGCGGGAAAAAGCGGGCAAATTCCTTCTTCCTCTGACCTTTGTTTTATTCAGGTCCTTAATGAGTCGGATGAGGCCCACATTGGGATCTGTCTCTCTCTATCTCTTTATATAGAAGACTATATCTATCATCTATCTATCTACCTACCTACCTATCCATCTATCTATCTATCTGTCTACCTATCTATCTACCTATCTACCTACCTATCTATCTACCTACCTACCTACCTATCTACCTACGTATCTATCTACCTATCTACCTACCTACCTATCTGTCTACCTACCTACCTACCTACCTATCTATCTACCTACCTACCTACCTGTCTATCTATCTACCTACCTACCTATCTACCTATCTATCTACCTACCTATCTATCTGTCTACCTATCTACCTATCTATCTATCTATCTACCTACCTATCTATCTACCTACCTACCTACCCATCTATCTCTCCTGATATGTGTGTGTGTCATCTCCTGTTGGTTCTGCTTCTCTGGACACCCTGACTGATACACAGTCCTTCCCAGTCCTTGAGGGCTAAGACCCTAGAGCTAGAAAAGAGCTTATTTCTCTGCATGTCATTCTCTTATCAGAGAACATAAGGAAATAAGTTCCACCTTTTCTGGGCTTAACTAATCAAAAAAAAAAAAATCAAACTAGGCAGTTGCTGTGGATGACCACATGGATCACCTAGTAGCAGAGGCAGGCACAGAAAGGGTAAATGCCTCTCGTGACTCGAATTCCCCCTGCCGGCCGCCGGTGCCCGTGACAAGTGAGCAGGCTCTTAGCGTTTGCTGCGTGATGTCTGTGGAGGTGACCCTGTCTGCGCGTGGCAGCTCTCCTGGGGTCCCCTTGACCTCCCCTCGGTTCGCTTGCACGGCTCCTGTCTGCTGACTAAGCCAGAACGCGCAGGAGGGTTAACACCTGAAATCCATTTTAAGGGAAATTAAGAACCATTGATCCAACAGGGTTTTAAAAATACCTGATCGATTTGAAAAGGTTCTTGGGAGGACGCTGCTGCTTCCTCATAACAGATTCCCCAGCTGACCTCTTTGTGAGCTTTGAAAGCTCTGAAAATCTTTATTTTGCAATAAAGGTGGAAAAAGTACCACTGCTCTTTAAAAATTGATGATGATATTTTTAAAACTAAACTTTCCGTTTTACAGTTTTAGATTTACAGAAACATTTTGAAAACAGGGCAGGGAGTTCCCATACACCTCTCACCCAGTTTTCCCAAGTGTGAACACCTTACATTAGTCTGGGTACGTTTGTTACAATTAATGAACCAGTAGGAACACGTGTTCATGAACTAGTCTCGTCTCAGATTTCCTTAGTTTTTCCCCGATGTCCTTTTCTGGTCCAGGATCCCACACGACCTTTTTTTTTTTTTGCGGTACGCGGGCCTCTCACTGTTGTGGCCTCTCCCGCCGCGGAGCACAGGCTCCGGACGTGCAGGCTCAGCGGCCGTGGCTCACGGGCCCAGCCGCTCCGCGGCATGTGGGATCCTCCCGGACCGGGACACAAACCCGCGTCGTCTGTATCGGCAGGTGGACTCTCAACCACTGCGCCACCAGGGAAGCCCCCACATGACCTTTAGTCGTCCCGTCATCTTAGCTCCTCTGGCTGTGACGGTTGCTCAGACTTCCCTTGTTTTTGATGACCTTGACAGCTTTGAAAAGCACTGGGCCGGTTGTGTAGAACCAACTGGAGTTTGTCTGGTGTTTTTCTCATGATTAGATGGGGTTACGGGCTTGAGGGAGACGACCATAGGGGTAAGCTGTTATTTTCATCCCATCACATCAGGGCACATGCTGTCACCGTGACCGATTGCTGTGACGTTGGCCTTGATCCCCTGGCTGAGGGGTGTTTGTCAGGCAGGTTCTATAAAAAATATTGTTTTAAAAGAAAAACATGGATGAGATAGGAAAGGTGTGTATTCTTTAGCGATTTGAGTCTGATCCAATCTTGATGTTTATCCTAAGACGTATACATGAAAATCTATAGCTTGCCTTCTTTGTGAATGAGATGGGACAGCCCGGAAAACAAGTGGAATCAATTTGAACTGCAGACAGAGCTCAGAGGACTGGTAAAGGCCAGGCAAAAAAGCAGCTCTTTCAACAAGTTTGCCTCTAGATTTGACAGTTCTCAAACAGGGCTGCCGGTGCCTGCTGGGGCCTGGATGATGCAGGAGGACCACAGTGACGGGGGGCTGAAGTTAGTGATTCTCTTGCAAGTTCCTGACTGCTTCATGGGGAAATGAATAATGTATCTCTGAAATTAATAAGGCATCACTAGACACACAGGCAAAAAGCTTCAGGATAAAGAATGTTCCAAGTTCTGTACAGGTGCCCAAGTTTAAAATCCAGCAACGAATGTAAACCTCGTCCAGCACCAGTAATGTCTAAGGGCCCCTGCTATGGAGTTTAAGCTTCTAGTTAAAACATAGTTCTCTCAAATATTCTGGGTTAATATTTCCAAATAATTGGTAGCAGAATTAAAGAAAAATCAAGCATTTAAAAGATGTGTTCAGGGGCTTCCCTGGTGGCGCAGTGGTTGAGAGTCCGCCTGCCGATGCAGGGGATGCGGGTTCGTGCCCCGGTCTAGGAAGATCCCACATGCCATGGAGTGGCTGGGCCCATGAGCCATGGCCACTGAGCCTGCGCATCCAGAGCCTGTGCTCCTCAATGGGAGAGGCCACAACAGTGAGAGGCCTGCGTACGGCAAAAAAAAAAAAAAAAAAAAAAAAAAAAAAGATGTGTTCATTTCTCCAAGGAGAATGACTATTCCTATATTAAAATCTGCAATAGTGGCAAAGAATCTGATTGTTAAGAGAGCAAAAAGTTGCCAGGCGACATTCTTTTGTTGATATTTTTTCGCTATTTAAAAACGTAAAAACCATCCCTAGCTCTCGGGCCTTACAAAACAGGCACAGGCTGGATGGTTTTGCTGGTGGTTCGCTGACCTCTGAGGTTCGTGGATCTGGAACCCAGCGGCTCTTGGACCAGAGAGGGAAATGTCGGAATCGTTAGCATCAACATGGTGTTTAAACCCTCATATACATATATATATATATATTTTTTTTGGCCATGTGGCTTGTGGGATCTTAATTCCCTGACCAGGGATCAAACCCACACCCTTGGCAGGGAGGCAGTGAAAGCGAGGAGTCCAAGCCACTGGACCGCCAGGGAATTCCCATAAACCCATAAACCCATATCTGCCCTTCACTTATGACAACCTACTATTCTAATTGTGTGTGTGTGCGCACACGTGCGTGTGTGTGTGAGCTTCTGTCCCCTAGAATGGAAGCTCTATACGAGCAGGCACTCGATACGTTTGTTGAATGAATGAACAAGCAGATGAATGATTAAGTAAATGCCGCAAACACCCGTTGCCACCCAGCATGAAGACTCCACCAGAAAAGCGTCCAGGGAATGGAGAGATGCCAAGGAGGAGATGACCAGCTGGGCCTGGGAGGGAGTCAGGTCAGAGAAGCAAGGTGGGAAGAGAGCAAACCGTGTGTGCAGAGCCTTGGGGTCGAGGATGGCTTGTTTAGGACAACTGTGAATCGGATGCGAGGTTGGAGAGTTAGGTGGTGATAGGACCACGGAGGGCCTCGTCTGCCAGGCCAGAGAGACTGGTGAGCCTTGGGAAGCCTTTGAAAAATTCCATCAGGGGGTGTCTTGATTCGATTTGGGTTTCACTGGTTAGCAGATCCTTGCCTTGGTCCAGATGAGAGATGCGGGGCTGTGAGCTTGGGCTCTTACAGAGGAGGACTGGGTAGAGGGTGTGAAGACAACAGACCGACAGACCGGGGAGAGGGAGGAAACGCTGTGACCCCATCTCCCAGCAGGGGGCCGGCTGACTTCGCCAAGTATGGCAGACTGTCCTCTAAGTATGTGTGGTCCCCTGGGGTGCACCTCTCTGCTCCCTCGGGGCTGGCTGTGGACGGAAAGTCCGAAATCAAGGTCCACATCCACAGGGACACACTCTCTCTGAAGGCTCTGGGAGAACTCTTCCATGCCTTTCTCTAGCTTCTGGTGTCACAGGAAACCCTTGGTGTGTCTTGGCTTGTGGATGCAGCCCTCCCATCTGTTTCCATCTTCACCTGGGCTCTGCCGCCCTGTGGAGTAAGACCCAGCTAATGACTCATCTTAAACTCCATCACATCTGCAAAGACCTTATTGCCAGATAAGGTCACAGTCCCAGGCACAGGGGTTCGGGCTTCAATGGGTTTTGGGGAAACAATTCAATCCATGACCGGGTCACTAGGTAACATGCCTTGGGAAGTACGGAGCCAGGGATGGAGGAGTGAAGGGGGTGGTGGAGAACAGAACGTTCTTTCAGCAGGAGAGTCAGGAAGGGAAAAGAGAGGCAGATGGCGAAGGGGGTCAGGATGGGAGAGACCCTCGGCCTGGCCTCTGGAGCCTGGTTCCGGTGACAATGCCTCCTTTACTAAAACGAGGAGCTGGGCTTCAAAGGGAATTTTACACTTTGGCGGGGGGACGACCAACCAGTCTCACCATGAACTTCTGTGCCCTTTCCTCGCACAGATGGCCCGGGCGTCTCCTCACTCACAGGGGTCTGCACCCCCCCTCCCACGGCCCGGCTCCCACCAGGTCTCCCTCTCACGAAGAGCGGAGCCACCAGCATACATTTTTAAACAGTAATTATTTGAAACAAGTAGTTGGATAATTTAAAAGTACGTTTCGGGGACTTCCCTGGAGGTCCAGTGGTTAAGACTCTGCGCTTGCACTGCAGGGGGCGCAGGTTCGATCCCTGGTCAGGGAACTAGGATCCCACATGCCACGAGGCACAGCCAAAAAATTAAAAAATTTAAAAAAAATAAAAATAGGTTGGGAATGCCAGAAAGCTCCCGGGCCCAGGCCTGGTCTCTGGGGTTCCCACTGTGCTCTTTTCATGGTAGGACTGGGGCTGTGCGTCTTTTTAATACAGCTGATGCTTTAAAGGGGAGTCTTCTTAGCATTATACACTTCGAAATTTCAAAAACAAGTGGTGTCTCTGGCGGGCAGCTGTCTTATCCCAGAAGCCCACGGTGACCCTTTAATAAAAGAGTATGGTATAGCCTTGCCACTCAGAGTGTGATACAGGAACTAAAAAGCCAGAGGCATGGGGTGCATTAGAAATGCAGAGTTTCAGGCCTGGTCCAGCCCTTCTCCTCCAGGACCTACAGTTTCTCATGGTCCCCAGGCGACCGGTGTGCGTTAACGATTGAGAAGCTCCTGGGAGGTTTGGAGTCAATGCAGTTTGATCCCTTCCGGCCCCTCCTCAAACACTAGACCCCAAGTCTCCCACCAGCACAGGCTTTGTCACGGCCCCCCCGTTTCCTTCCTGACAGGCAGCCGGAAAGCAAGTGACAGTAAAGCTTTGCTTCCTAATATTTCCTTGTATTTCCATGTCACACCTTACTCTCTCATTTCCTCATCACCAAATCTGTCGCCGGGGCTGAGTGTTTGAAGGAGCCATAAATAATTTGCATACATGGATAAAACCTTTTCTGCTTGGATGCAAACATCACAATAGTCCCAAGGGGCAGGAGTAATCTCCTGCAACCACCACCACCAACCTCCTGTCGTCGATCGTTTGCCATCCATCCATCCATCCATCCATCCATCCTTCTATTCATCCATCCATCATCCATCCATCATCCATCCATCCATCCATCCTTCTATTCATCCATCCATCCATCCATCCTTCTATTCATCCATCCATCCATCCATCATCCATCCATCCATCCATCCATCCAACCATCCATCCTTCTATTCATCCATCCATCCATCCATCCATCATCCATCCATCATCCATCCATCCATCCTTCTATTCATCCGTCCATCATCCATCCATCATCCATCCATCCATCCATCCATCCGTCCATCCATCCATCAAACACAGATTGAGCTCTGAGTGTGTGCGAGGCTCTGTGTGGGGTCCAGGGGCAGAGGCGACGCTGCCTGCCTGTGGGGGAAGGGCCATGATGGGGTCAGCGAGGAGCTCTGGAAAGCCGGAGGCTGGAATGCCACGGAGGATGGGGAGGGCCAGGACCATCTGCAGCCCCTTCTGGGAAGCTGGTGATTCCCTCCTGTGCTCACTCTGCAGTTCAGCTGGGGGCCTTCTTGCGAGGCCGTGCACCCCACACTGGAGGCCGAGATTTATGTGCATTTCCCCCATCCCCACCCTCCCATCCAGGCTGCTGGTGCAGCGATCTTTCACTCTCTCTTTCCCCGGGGCTGGCCCTCCGGTTAACCCTCTTCTGCCTCTAGGGGACTATTTATTCTCTGTTCTTCCGTCTTTGGCTGGTTGGCTTATTCATCCATCTCTCTTTCCTGTTACTTCTCCTCCCTCGGAAAGTCCTTGCCTTTTCCCACACCCCAAGGCAGCCCTTTTCAGTTTAGTACATTACCTTTACTTTCAGGGCCTGATTTACGTCGGGTCTTAGACACAGGCTTAAAAAGTGGTGGTAAAATATACCTAAGATAGAAGTCACTATTTCAACCATTTAAAATGTACAGCTCAGCGGCATTAAGTTTGTTCACACTGTCGTACAACCATCACTACCCTCCATCTGCAGAACTCTTTCCATCTTGCAAAGCTGAAACTCTGTCCCGGTGAAATTAGCTCCCCAGTCTCCCCTCCCCCCAGCCCCTGATGACCACCGTCTACCTTCTGTCTCTATGAACGTGACTCCTTTCGGTGTCTCATGTGCGTGGAATCGTGCGGAATTTGTCCTTTTGTGTCTGGCTTATTTCACTGAGCATAATGTCCTCAAGGTGCATCCACGTTGCTGCGTGGGTCGGAATCTCATGCATATATGTATGGTTAGACCACGTATTGTTTATCCCTTCATCTGTGATGGACATTAGGTTGTGTCTACCTTTAAAGACAGGCTTTTCTGATTCAGGAAATATTTACTGAATATTTACCACGTGGAAGGCATAATGCATCTAGGGAAAAAAGACTCATTTTGCATTTTTCTTTCAGATTACAAGAAAACTACAGCATTTCGTTGTAGAAAAGTGTTTTCAATTGCAGTCTTTTATAACTCTTTGAAAATTATATACAGGTAGAGCTGCACGGTCGGGCATCCGGAGGGCAAGGGCCTAGGCTGCTGTTGCCACAGTGCTTCGGAAAAAAACCAATCAGCTCCATATTTCAGTAGTTCTTCATAATAAATAAATAGCACTGATGATCAAATAGCCTTGTCAAGCCTTGCATTTTCTGAGTTCCTTGCAAATTTGAAATTTTGACAGGCTTAAGATAAATTATCATACAGAGTTGAGTTTTACGGTTTGATGCTCTCCTGATTCCAGAGCATAATTTGCTTACAGCTGCTCAGCCTTTGGGTCTCTGTTAGCGACGAACTCCAGTAGGTGTGCTGGGTGGATAATCACGGAACATATTTTAATGTACGAGTCGTGAACCTGAACAAATGAAAATTTGTCTCACTTATGCACGAGACTGCGCTTTTCACTGACGATCACGTGCTTCCTGTCTGAGCACCCACTGTCTCAATCAAAATGTATTCTCATTAGTCCTGAAATCAGTTCTATTCACTCTGCATCAGCGTCCGTTTGCTATTGTCTGTACTGCCAGACAGAAAGGCAGAGTTCAAATCAGCCGTCGCCCCTTGACAAAGTGAGGATTAAAAGTTGGGCTTCCATAAAGGTTTATGCATGTGTAAAATGTATGTATGTATAACACATATATGTAAAATGTACACATGTATGTACATGGGTTATTTGTTTTTGAAAACTTCCTTTTTAAAAAGATTTTATTGAAATACAGTTGATTTACAATGTTGTGTTGGTTTCAGATGTACAATAAACTGATTCGGTTACATATATATATATATATATTCTCTTTTAGATTCTTTTCCATTATAGGTTATTACAAGATACTGAGCATAGTTCCCTGTGCTATACAGTAGGTCCCTGTAGGTTATCTATTTTCTATACGGTAGTGTGTATATGTTCATCCCAACTCCTAATTTATCCCCCTTCCTTCCCCTTTGGTAACCATAAGTTTGTTTTCTATGTCTGTGAGCCTTCTCTTCTGTATATAAGTTCATTTGTATCATTTTTTCTTAGATTCCACATATAAGCTATATCATATGATATTTGTCTTTCTCTCGTACGTGGGTTTTCAAAATTGCTAATTTAATTTTCCTGCCATGAGAATGTAAGTTCCACTGGGCAGCCCTTCTTGGGTTTGTGCGTGGTGTGTCCTAAGGCCTGGAATCACGCCCAGAACCTACCTTGACTCTCAATGTGTGTGGAATGAGTGAGTATGTAAACGTATGGAGTAGAAGCACAGCTTGCTTTTCCGTTTAACCCCACGTCATGGGTGGCATCGCACACCAGTCAGACAGCCCCGCCCTGGGGCTGCTGGACTCTGCTTTGACATATATAATCAGAGATGCACGTTTAGGTGGTTCCCATTTTCCAAAAAAGACAAGCCATATTGCAATATACTCCTACCTTCGTATAGCAGTGTGAGGAGTATTATAGAATAAATGGCAGAAGTGGAACTGTTACTGATCCACTTTGGAAGGGTTGTATTAATAATGCATTTCTTTTTTTTTTTTAATTTTTAAAAATTTTGGCTGTGTTAGGTTTTTTTGTTGCTGCGTGCGGGCTTTCTTTAGTTGGAGCGAGCGGGGGCTACTCTTCATTGCGGTGCGCAGGCTTCTCATTGCGGTGGCTTCTCTTGCTGCGGAGTACGGGCTCTAGGCGCCCGGGCTTCAGTAGTCGCAGCACGCAGGCTCGGTAGTTGTTGCTCATGGGCTCTAGAGCGCAGGCTCAGTAGTTGTGGCGCACGGGGTTTGTTGCTCCGCGGCATGTGGGATCTTCCCGGCCCAGGGCTCGAACCCATGTCCCCTGCATTGGCAGGCGGATTCTTAACCACTGTGCCACCAGGGAAGCCCAATAATGCATTTCTAATGCAAGGGAAGATTTTGTATACTCCCTTGGAGTTCAAAACAACAGGCTCTGAATCCCTGGCACCTTTTAAACATTGATTTTTAGTGGCACCATCGTCGTTACCGTTATTAGGACTTTCAGGCAAAAATATGCAGTAAGTGAAATGCAGTTTGGGTAACTTCTGCTTCCAAATCCGGCCTGTTTTTGTACGGCCGGGTTTACGTACCGTAAACTCGGTACGTAAGAATGGGTTTACGTCTCAACTGTTTTGAAAAAAAAAAATCAAAAGAAGAATATTTTGTGACAGGTGAAAATGATATGAAATCCAAAGTTCTGAGTGCAGAGTGCACTTACGTTGGAACGTAGCCACTCATTTGCTTATATATTGTCTGTGGCTGCTTTCAGATTATGACAGCAATGTTGAGTGGTTGCAACAGGCTGTATGGCCCGAGAAGTGGAAAATATTTCCTGTCTGACCCCTTACAGACCCCTGCCCTGGCCCACTGTCTTCCCCAGCCCTAGTGATGTTCTCACAACGTGCTGTGGTGGCCGAGTCTGCTGCTCCATCCAGCAGCGAGCTCACCGCCCCAAAGTGCCCCCACCCGTCATCGTTTTCCCCTCCATCCAAAGCACAGCTCTCATTCCCTTACTGCGCCCAGTTAGGTGGGAGGAGGAAAGCAAAGCCTTTTACTTTGCAGGCAGGTGATAGATACATATGGCAAATGAATGGTGAAAGAAATTTAGACTATGGTGTGAATGTCTAATAGGCCTGGCCTTTGTTCTCCCACCCACATAAGAGGTCCTGGCATTTTTCAAGGAACTTGCTCTCTGAAAGCTAGGGGTCAGTCTTCTTTTGAAGGGGGCTTAATCTTTTAGGGGGCTCTACCAATTTCTCCTCCGTGGAAGACTAGGAATGAATAAGTTGGTGCCAATCTTTCATTCATTCCTCATCTCTAAAATATTTACGAGAACAAAGTGTATGCATAGTTTAATTTGCCTACTATGCAAAAAGAAAACTCTAGAGAATTTGCCAATAATGAAAATCCAACTTCCCTTGTCTCAAAGTTTGCTGACGTTTCTGAAATCACTTGAGGGAAAGGCAGTCGGGGATTTGTGTTTCGCTCACATGTGGTTCAGGAAAAAGCGTTACCGCCACAGTTTTAAGATTCCAGGCAAGTATGGTCATCTTTTATGCTCCTAGCGTTTAAAGTGAAAATCACAGGTTCCTCTCTTGCCAGGTCACTAAATTAGCAAAGTGATTAAATCGCGCCATTCAAAAGACTGCTTTGGATACTGTGATGACAGCACACTTGAAAATGCTGCCCCAAAGGGCAGGAATATTGCATCAGAAGCGTAACCTGGGGGAAATAAGGCATTTTCTCCATCACTGAATCAATTAAGTATTTCCATCACTTCCCTACACACTTCTAACTCTCCTGAAATTGCTAGGAGGTTTGAAAATGAACAACACAAGGAAACATTTCACAGTCTCGATCCTTCCTCGTATGAGCTCCCTTTTCTCTCCCAAAGAGCTAAAGGCTGTTTTTCGTTTTTTGAAAAGATATCTCTTCTTTTTAGTTACACGGAAGCAAAATGAGAGAAGGCATGCAGCTTTTATATAAAGCTCCCTTTAAATGCTTCCTGAGCTGCTGTATTATCACAGGAGACACTTCGATAAGGAATGAAACCCAAATGCAGGTAAGGTAGAGAGATCAAATGATCCTGCTTAGAGGTATCATTTATTTATTTTCTTTTCCCTAAGTCTTTATGGAGGTATAACTGATACACGGTGAAAGGCACAACTCTCCAGTGTACCAGGCGTTGGCTTTTTACTTAGGTATAAACCGTGTGACCCCCCCCCAGCCTGCGGCCCATGTGCATCACCCAGCGTTTCCTGGTGCCCATATCCAGGCAAGACCCTCTCCCCCTGAAGGTGACCACTCTCAACGTAGAAAAGAGGCCACCTGCTGTTGAACTTCAAATAAGTGGATTCCCCCAGTATGCCCCCTTGCACTTGGGCTTCTTTTTCTTTATTATTATTAATTTATTTTTGACGGCGTTGGGTCTTCGTTGCTGCACACGGGCTTTCTCTAGTTGCGGCGAGTGGGGGCTACTCTGTGTTGCGGTGCGTGGTCTCCTCGTTGCGGTGGCTTCCCTTGTTGCGGAGCATGGGCTCTAGGCGCGCAGGCTTCAGTGGTTGTGGCACGCAGGCTCAGCAGTTGTGGCGCATGGGCTTAGTTGATCCGCAGCACGTGGGATCTTCCCGGACCAGAGCTCGAACCCGTGTCCCCTGCATTGACAGGCGGATTCTTAACCACTGCGCCACCGGGGAAGTCCCGCACTCGGCTTCTTTTGCTGAACGCGTTTTTGAGATACGTCCGTTTTTGAGATACGTCGCGCCATTGCTCTTTTTTGATTGCTCGCTAGAATTCCAGTGTATGCATATACCCACAGGCTTATCCATTCTCCTGTCTCATTACCTTTAAGGTTGCTTGGTTTGCCTCAGCTGAAGTGTTAGGACAAATTACATCTTCCTGTGGTGCCCAGTGCCTGTCCATCTGCGGGGAAGATGGAAAGAATGGCAAGAGGACCTGGAACTGAGGCTGCCTGAGACCGCCCGGTGTGGCGCCCCGCACGTGCTCCTAGAATGCTTGTTCCTTATTCTTAATTAAGGTGATAAAAAACCGGACCCTTTGGAAGCCACAGTTCAAAAGCAAATCAAATGGTTTTCTGTAATGAGGGCAGCTGCATGTAATCTGATTTTCATAATTATTCTCCAAATGTAAAATGCACGCAGAGCCATGGCGCGGGCTATACGTAGGCGGCATGCTAAGAAGTGGAAGCCCGAGTAGGTGGGGACAGGAGCTAAGATCATATTTCTGCTTCTCATTAAATTCTTTCTTATTAACAACCAGCACTTTCTGACCTTCAAGTGAATATAGACGTTTGCTGCTCTGAAAGCAATTTGGAAAGCTGCTCCAGAGAGAATGCTGTGTAAAGTCCCCAGGAGCCAGGCCAGGAGCGAGGGAAAGTTTCTGGGGTTTAGATCATGGTCCCTCCAGCCTCTAACCCTGAAAAAAACCCCAAATTCATCCAAAGCGCTTCTTGATTGTCATCTGCGGTGCACACGAGTCAAAAAAAACCCATCACAACGAACACAATAATTTTTACAAAGCTTCCAAGCTGCATTTGATAAGAAATCAAAGTATTCTCCAGTCCAACAGGTGCACGGGACACAGAGGCCATGAGTGCAGCGTTTTTGTCTGAGGTTGCAAGGGCCATCCTTCACCTCGGGCAAGGGAATGACTATGAACTTTATCGAGAAATCACTGCTTTGCACGGACTTCTCAGCAATACGTACCACACTTGCATTGAAAATATGATTATGTTTCTATACGCATGATGTCTACAAGATTCCAGAACCCTACTGTCATGTAAGAGCCGGGTCAGTTTCTCTTACAAACTGGGCCGTCGTCAGGACTTAAGTATCTTCTAGAGAGATTCTTTCGTGGTGTAACGGCATATTTTGAAGTAGGATCCGAATGGAAATAGTGAATTCTGTGTATCCACTGGGAAAGCAGACCCACTGGTGAAATATCTAAACACTTAATTATTGACTGGGCACTCACCACATGCCCAGGACTGCGCCCAGGAGCTCAGCTCTTTCCCATTTTCTTTCCCAAGGTTTCTTTTCCGCTCCTGTCCCCTGATTGCAGGCTCTCCCGCTGGGGTCTGTGGCTGTGAGGGCGGGGTGGCTGCAGGCCCCCCGAAACACTGTGCAGCATCTCTTGCGTGTATTTCTCCAGAGAAGACAGTCTGTACCATGCATCAGATTCTCCAAAGGGCCAGAGACCCCCTGCCCTAGAAGACATTCCCTCGGCATTCAGAGCAGGGTAACCCTGCGTCATGACCCCATCAGGATCTCAGTAACCACATTCACCATCTTTCTGTGTTTTTCCCAGAGTGGTTAGTGACATCCCAAATCAGGCCATGCTGGTGAGAAGCCTCAGAGCCCTCTGACCCTTCACTGTCCCTAAACCCAGCCTCCAATTATTCCCCACATGTTGTGGTCTGCAAGCCCTGAAAGTTCATTGTTTTTGTTTTGGGTTTCTTTTTTTTTTTTGGCTGCACCACGCAGCATGCATGCAGAATCTTAGTTCCTCCCCCAGGGATTGAACCCGCACTCCCTGCAGTGGAAGCACAGAGTCTTAATCCCTGGGCCGCCAGGGAAGTCCCTGAAAGACCATTCTTATCTCTTCCTTCCCTCTGCCACGGGCAACTCTGGCCTCGCCTGTTTCAGTAGCTTCCGAATTGGTCTCTGGCTGGGGGTTTTGCTTCAACCATCCTCTGCACCAGCCCTCTGCACAGACCCCTTCAGCGGCTCAGGGTTCCTTGTGTGGGCTCACTGATCTCATGGCCTCACCCGCTCACCTAGCCACACGGGGCAGCCTGCATCCCTGGCTTCCCTCCCATCTCCCAGGTGTCTGCGTCCTCCCTGGCATTCTCCTTTTCCGTCCTGAATCTTCTCCCTCGAGAGAATAGGGCATCTGTGTCCCTTCATCTCCCGCACCTTCTCCTTCTCCTGCTCCCCTCCCACCTCGCTGGGTTCCTAACTTCAGGGCGTGCACGTTCCCCTGGATCACCAGCTCCTGGAGGGCAAGTCTCTGCCCCTGTGGTCAGTGCATCCCTGCAGGAGGACAGCCCTGGCACCGCTCGGCCAACAGAAACCTTTGCTGATGGGAACTGGAGGAGTTACAGAGTGCTGTGGGGCAATGAGCCAGCCCAAGGGAGGTGGAAAACCCTGTTAACCACACGTGTGGACCTAGACTCCCCGGCTCCTCCCCAGCTGACCTCCTCTGATAGTCCTTATCTGCTGGTGAAGGACCCCACCCGGCCTGCTGGGCCCAGCGGGGAAACAGCCTTAACTCTTCCCACGCCAAGCCTGGGGCTCGTTCCACCTATGAGCGTCTCCAGAAACCGTTCACGTCCCTCCTAAGTCACAGGGACCTCGGAACTGGTCTCCCTGCCTCTGGCTTTACTCCTTCCCTGCCCACGGGCACACGTCACCCAGAGTCCACTTTGTAGAACCCGGATTCACCACGCCACCTCCACCTTAAACCCCTTCCCCGCCTTCCAGCCCTTACAGGGCCTGCCTTGTCCTCTTGTCTCTCTCCTCCCTGGAGCTCCCACACTGTCCCCTCTGGTCCTGCTTTTCCCTCCGCCTGAACACCTACCCCTGATTCCATAGCAGGGCTCTTTCCTGTGTCTCCACATCACCTCTTAGGGAAACGTCCTGATCTCCCCTAGGACAGGGTACTATGTGCGGGTATTGCCCACCATACTGCAGGTTTCTAGAGGGCGGGGATAGGTCACAAGTGTTCCCTCGGCCCCAAGCCTGGCTGTGGGTAAAAGCTCAGCAAGTGAAATGACCTATCTGGGCGGTTATCTGATGCACATCGGCTGCGCAAAGGTGGTGGCCCTGGCTGCCTCGCTGCCCCGCGGGGCCCGGGTACGGACACCAGAGCCGGCTGAGCCCAGGGCTCAAACAAAAGGAGGCAGAGTGAGCCCTCGGTCCGTCCCGGCGGCGGCACTTGGGAGCGGAACCGCCGCTTCACTCAGAGAGTGAGTGGGACGCGCACCGTGGGAACGGCCGACGGCCCGCGGGCTGGAAGCGGTGACCGCAGAGCCCGAGACGGCGCAGACCTCTGGCGGCGGGCTCCGCAGGGCCAGGGGCGGGCGGGGGGCGGGGGCCGGCGCTGGGGCCGCGCCCTCCCGGCCACTCCCCGGGGCGAGCGGCGGCGGCGACCAGGGCGGCTCCCACACGCGCTGCGCCCGCGCCCGGCTGCCGGGGTTCCCGCGCGCCCCATGTCCTCCGCGCCGCTGCGCTCGCCCGCCCTGCGGCCCCACAGGATGAAGAAGGACGAGTCGTTCCTGGGCAAGCTGGGCGGCACGCTGGCGAGGAAGAAGAAGGCCAAGGAGGGTGAGTGCGCCGGCCGCAGGCCTCCTGCCGCGCACGCGCCGCGCCCCGCCCCGCGGGCCCAGGCGGGTGGCCGACCGCGCCCGCGCCCGCGCGCTTGCCGCCCCGAGTCCCGCCGGGACCCGACTGAGTGGCAGCCGGGACCACGCGGCTCGAGACCCGCCCGGCCCGCGCAGCGCGCAGCCGTGACCTTCGGGACAGCCCATGACCCTCGCTCGTTCCTCCTCCGAGACCTTTAAACGCCGGCCGGGAATCAGCCGCGAGCCTGGCCACCTCCCTTCCCCGGCGGCTCGTCGAGCCCCTTTGGGGCTCCCGGCGCCATCTAAACGCGCATCGTCAGCTCCTGCTGAGCAAATGTGGGGCGAGTCCCCGGTTCGCGGAGGACAGGCCCGTGCCCACCGCCGTCTGAGTCGCCGTTTCTTGAGCCCCCTTCCCCGCCCAGCTCGTTCAACCCTTGTGGCCGCTCGCTCTGTGAGCATTTATTGGGCACCAGCGCTGAGCGGGCAAGGCCCGGGGCCCGCTGGTGTTCGTGGTGTGGTGCTCTGCCCGGGATGCGGCCCCAGCCCCGGGGAGGGGAGGAAGGAAAGGGATGCCGAGCGGGCAGGCCGGAGGCTGCGAGGCCCACCGGCAAGGACTACGGAGCCCCCTCCATTTTTGACTCCACGTGTCCACGAAAATGATTCTCAAAAACTTCCTACCACCTCTTACCTTTTAAAAGTTTTCTTAGAGTTGTGAGGGATGTGACTTCCGGCATCTAGATTGTGTTCTTTAAATCCGGCTGTTTCCTGGGCCTCTCCCAGGGCCGCATTACTGAATTTTTCCTTTGTTCTGGCCCAGAGATTCCTCCCCTGGGCCAGATTCCCTGTGGGTAAGAGGGTGTTATACTGCGGTGGCTGTGAACAGGCTGGTGGGAGCTGGCCTCAGGCAGGACATTAGACAAGAGAGGATCCGGAGTCAGGGGTGTGCAGTGAGTTCCTTAAACCGTGGGTCCTCAACACCCGGGCCGCGGACTGGTACCGGTCCCCGGCCTGTTAGGAACTGGGCCTGGGCCCAGGGCTCAAACGTGTAGAACAAAAGGCAGAGTGAGCCCTCGGTCCGTCCCGGCGGCGGCACTTCATCAGCCTCTCCCCGTCGCTCGCATTAGCGTGTGAACCATCCCTTCCCCCTCCCTGCGTCCGCGGAAAAATTGTCTTCCACGAAACCGGTCACTGGTGCCAAAACGTTTGGGGACCGATGCCTTGAACCACCTGAGCCTGACCTGTGCTTTAGAAAGTCTTCCTGTACCTGGAGGATGAGTGTACCCCCCAGGGACGTGTGTACCCCAAGGACATACTTGCGAGGCACACGTGTCCCCGTATTAATTTCTCCCACTGAGGTGTGTATTCCTAGGGATACCCGTGATGCTTTACCTCTAGGGATGTGTGTACTCCCACACACTTTCCATCCAGGGATTTGTGTGTGTGTGTGTGTGTGTGTTTGGGGGGAGGGGTGCCTATGCATTTTCCACCAGGGATGCTTTTACCAAATTAGATGATTCAGTTCCATGAGGGCAGGGCCTTTCACCTTTAGTTTATCAGTGAAAAAATGTTGCCTGCCATATCGGTAAACAAAGGATGTTGCAGCCTTTGAGCCCCTACAACCATCCCAGAAGGTGAACCCTGAGGAAATTCAGGGTGGAAACAAGAACTGCTAAGCCCTCAGGCACTGCAGCGTCCCCCCCCCCCCCCGCATCCCGAGGGGACTCAGGATGAGAGCACAGGATGCTGGGGCCCCAGGTAGCTGAGGTGCACATCAAAGGAATGATTTCAATGAGCCCAGACCCTTGCATCTTCCCATACACAGAAAAGTGCTAAATTCCTTGAGATATCTGGTTTTCTTTAGTTAGTCATAATCTTTTGATGCTCCGATTACCTGGTCTTTGTTGCGAAAACCTGCTACATATCCTGGTTCCTCCTTTGCCTCTTTGGAGCGGTCCCTCAGAGCTATCTGAGATGCTGTGTCCCGGGCTTCAGTCCTCAGTTTTGTCCACCGAATAAAACATAATTCTCAACTTGCAGGTTGTACAGTTTTTTCAGTCAACAAGTTGTTCCAAGCAAATGAGCCCCTCCTCTCTGAAACCTGACGTTTAGGATCCAAACTGGCTTGTGTTAATCTCTTTCAAGTCACACCTCCGAAAAGATGGTAAATGGCCTTCACCCTTCCCTCGACCATTCCAGCTGCCTCTCTGATGTGCGGTCTCACTTGTAGTCCTCATCGCCCTCACCAAAGTCATTTCAGTTCCTCTTTACACCTTACGACAATTATAAACACAAATGTCAGACTCTTTCCAGTTCATTCATTGCCTGCTGTGAGACCCTAGGAGGAAAAGATAGATAAGGCCCTCGCTTTCATGGAACAGGGAATCAGTCGTAATAAATAAATAAAGCAGACCAATCATGCTGTAATAATATGTGCTGGGAGGAAGATGTAACAGTGCAATCACACGGATGCCCACGGAAGGCCTCAAAGCAGGTGGTGTTTGGGTTGAGACCTGAAGCAACCAGGAAAGCAATCTCTCACAGAATAGCAAGTCATCAGAATGCCCCGGAGATGACAGCTTTTTATAGGTGACATTTAACGTGCTCTTGAAATACGAAGAGCACATTCCTGAACTCATGGACCGGCCCCAAGCTCCAAAGCGACGTGCTTGCCCTTGCCTTCATGAGCTAGCCAACGCCTAGAAAGTCGAGGGCCAGTCTGCTTTAATTTAAGTAGAATTTAACAAGAATCACAATAGTCAGAGTCATCCTGTGATGAATGAAATAGGCCCAGAAACAGCAGGAGAGAGATGCTTCCATAGTACAGCGCCCTCGCTAGTGAAAGCCCCGAGCCCTAACCACTGGACCGCCAGGGAAGTCCCAGCTGTTGTTGCTTTGGTGTGTGTCAGCTGGGTCCCCTGCCTCGTTTTTCAAGATTGGGGTGCCTGGCACCCTCAGGGGTCCCCCCATACAAACAGAAGGTCACAAACACGAATTGGGCTCACACGCAGGAATCCAGGGAGGACTGTACTGGCCTTGGAAGGGCTCGGTGGCTTCTGTCTGGTCTTGTGGGAAGTGGGGAAGGAGTCAGGAGCGGGAGGCCGAGGTGTGAAGGCTGGAGAATGAGGTCCTCAGTGATTGAGAATTGCCAGTATCCCTGCGGGCCCGTTGCCTTGGCAACCTGCCCTCCCTGCCATTCATGTGGTTCACAGCTGGAGCAGTTCCTGGCCCAGCTCGGGCCCCTGTGGGGAGGCGCTCATTTGCCTGCCAGGGACCCATCAGACGAGGAGGCTTCGAGGTGTGCCGGGCGCTGCCAGCTGCGCAGTGGGTTTCGTTTCCTTTTTGTTAGAAAGTTCACGGTGAACTCAGGAGCGTGGGTGGGGGTCGGGGGAGGATGCTGGGACGAGGTCGGCATTGCCGAGAAGTTAGAGATCTGGGGGCGCCGGGGACATTCGCCCCCTCCCGGGTCGGCAGAACTTGTGGCTGTGAGAGGCACGGAGGGACGCGTTGGGGTGAATGTCCTGTCACCTTCCAGGGGAGGTCATGTTAGGAAATGTGTCCTGAGGTTTGGAGGAACCCATGCAGGAAGTGCCCGTGGACTAACGCTGATGTCCTATGGTAGGGAACCAAGTCGTGTCATGTGTCGGCCCGGTTTAGAAAACGGAACTGTGACGAACTGTGGGGTGTTGGGAAGAGTGGCAAGGAACACTTAAAAAACCCCAAAGCTCCCCTTAGGAGGCCTGGGGACTGTTAAGAGCCACTCATTAAAGTGGTTCGGTTTTACTGGAGCTGCATAGAGCAGGCGCAGAGGAAAACTCCCCACGAGGGCCCCCTGGTGGCCACGGGTGACAGCCGCACAGGTCCAGCGGGCCAGGAGGGGGGCGAGGGGGCGCCCCAGGGACGGATGCCCCAGCTGCTGTGTGAAGTCCTTAGAGGCGGGCGGCCAGCTCTGGGACGGGGAGGCCCTGGATGGAGGGGCGGGATGGGGTCCACTCCACCCATTTGTATGAGAGGCCCCTGCCTGCCCTTGGCCTCCGCCCTCTGCCCAGACACTAGTGACCGGCGCCGGGCTGCACAGCACCAAACCTGCCGCAGCCGAGCCTGGAGGCTCTGTCCCTCCTGCTTTTCCGAGGAAAGCAAGCATTAAGGACGTTCCTGTTCCCTGATAGCTTGTTTTTGTTTTTGTTTTTGTTTTTGTGGTACGCGGGCCTCTCACTGTTGTGGGACGCGCAGGCTCAGCGGCCATGGCTCTCGGGCCCAGCCGCGCGGCATGTGGGATCTTCCCGGACCGGGACACGAACCCGAGTCCCCTGCATCGGAAGGTGGACTCTCAAGCACTGCGCCACCAGGGAAGCCTTTTTAGTTTTTTTGAATTTGATTTAATTTTATTTTTTTTACAGCAGGTTCTTGTTAGTTATCTATTTTATACATATTAGTGTATATATGTTAATCACAATCTCCCAGTTCATCCCCCCACCCTTTCCCCCCTTGATGTCCATAGCTTTTTTTTTTTTGTAAATATATTTTTTAGAGCAGTTTTTGCTTCTCATTCCCTAATGACTTACAACGTGGAGTGTCTTTTTCTAGGCTCATGTGTCATCTGTGCTTCTTCTTTGGTGAAGTGTCTGTTCAGACCTTTGGCCCATTTTCTAATCAAGTTTGATTTCTTTTAGTTGAACTTTAGGACTTCTTGGCATATTTTGGATACAAAACCTTTGCCAGATGTGTCTTTGGCAAACACTTTCTCCCTCTCTGCAGCTTGTCTTCTGGTTCTCTTGACCCGGCTCGTCTTCTGAGCACTTGAGGCAGAAATGGAGGTAAATGAGCAAGGTATTGACTGAAACCTCATGAATTTTTTGGTGTCTAAAGAGACACCAGTGGGCTGCGACCTTGAACCGAGGGCTGAAGGTATTAAGTTTCTTTTGTGGGCTTTAAATAACTTCCAGGAGAGAATCTCAGTTTAAACCACTGTGTTAACCCCTGTGCGTTCCCTTCGGTTCTCCCCGTTCTCTCGAGCTATCAGCTGCGTAGATGCAGTGTTGTCCCCAAATACCATCCCACTTCAACACTGCTCTGTAATAAGAGTACCTGGACAGAGGTGCCTGCAAGGTGGGACTTTTCCCCTCATGTTATTATTTATTCATTTATCTATTTATAGGATAAAATATATCAGTATTTTTAAAAATTTTTATTGAAATATAGTTGATGTACCGTGTTGTGTTCGGTGCAGGCGTACAGCACAGTGACTCAGGTATTCCCCTCATTTTACAGTTGAGGAAACACAACCTTGCCCCGTAGCCACTTCATGGCAGTTTAAACCAGTGGTTCTCAGGTGGGGATGATTTTGCCCCCAGGGGACATTGCCAGTGTCTCATCTTGGCTGGGGTGGGGATGCTAGTGACATCTAGTGCCTGGAGGCCAGGAATGTTGGTAAACATCCCATAGCGCACTGGACAGCCACACACAATGTCTGATAACCGTGCCGAGGTGGGGAAACCTGGTGTTTCTTTCCTGAGGTGTCTCCAGAGCCAGGAGGAGGTTGACCAGCCTCAGGGCGTGGGGCAGCTCCTCGGGGCCCTCGACTGCCAGGGTCTGGAAATGCCCCCCAGAGCCTCCCCCGCCACCCCGTGAACCCGTTCTCCGCGCGGTGCCTGGGGCTCTCAACTCAGTTTCTCGAGGGGGAGAATCCGCACGGCTCCCCCGGACCGGGCACACTAGGCCGGGCACACATGGCTGGGGCAGCCGGTTCCAGGCAGGTGTGGTCCAAACATGGAGTCACCTGGTGAGTGGGGGTCCTGGGGAGAGATGCGATGTCCTTGGCAGACATCCCTCTCTGGAGATGGAGAGTGAGAAGAAATGGAAAACTTCCGTGAAGGTTCAAAGGAAGTGCAATCAAACCCTCCATAATTGCTTCAGCGCAACCTTGTAAATCAACTATACTCCAATAAAAATTAAAAAAAAAAGATAAAACATAATTGTTTCGAGTGGTAGATAGGAAGGAGAAGGTGAAGGCCCACTCGGCCCCGTCCCAGGACGGCAGAGGGAGGAGGTGCCCGTGAGCTCCGAAGACCTAAGGACACAGGGAAAAGAATCTTTGCCTGGCAGGCTGGGGGCTGGTGGCAGGCGGTGACCTGGGCCAGGCCTGTCCTTAGGAGCCTGTGGGTGCTGTGAGGAGGGGGCAGGCCGGTGTGGTGATGGACACCCAGGGGAGACACACATCCGGGATTTGGGGGTTCTGGGTTCTGGCTAGAGGAAGTGGTCCCCCGGTTGCGTGTAAAGACTGGCTAGGAATTAGAAGAGGAGGGGCCCTGGAGGAGACCCCAGCTAGTTCCGCTGGGGAAGTGCAGGCCGTTCAGAGTGGCCGGACCGTGGTGTGGTGTGTGGGCCGTGGTCAGCCTTGGGGCAAGCTGGAGCGGTCACTGGGCCCTGTCATCCCCGCACGTGGGAGCAGTGGGCACCAGTTACCAATCTCAGCTACTTTAGAGAGGCCGGTGTCAAATGGACCGGAGCGGGGTGATCGGCGGGGAAGCAGCTCCAGCGTAGGTGCAGGCAGGGCGGGCTTCCTGGAGGCAGTGTGCTGGGCTGGGAGCAGCAGGATTCCTGAGACGTGAGGAGGCGACAGCTGCAGGGTGAGATGCAGAGGTAGCAACCCAGAGGCCACTCTGAGATGGAAGGAACTGCATAGAAACAGATTAGATGAGGGCCGGTTCTCCAGGCCCCTGACCCTGCTCCCACTTAGTTACTCTTGGGGCCGAGGCACCTGGGGAGGTGTAGAGTTCTGGCTGTTTGGGGTGTTTGCATAGAGAACTTTCTGGGCACATAGAGACTTCGAGGTGATTTCCACATCCTCTTTAAGCAGATCTCAGCACACCCTCCCACTTACTTTTGAAAATAAAAATGGGATAGTATCCTTCTTTGCTGCAAGATGTAGGGAAAGGATTTGTAATGAGTTTGGTCTCCTTTGGCCAGGGAGGTGGGACTTTTTGGGGATTCTTTGCCTTTCCAGTCCCTCTTTGCTCACGTGATCCCCTTGATGGTCTACCCTCAGGAAGTTGACTACCCATCACGGTTAAGGTGGGTTGGACTCCTAACTTACAAGAAGGGGAAGAGGGTGGCTGGAAAGAAGGGGAGGGAGGTGAGCAGGTGAGGACCCGGGGCCATGTACACGATGGGTTCTAGAATGTTCTATGGGAAGAGAAGTCAGTGTAGGTCCTATTTGAATCCAGCGGGTTGTGAGGTTCTCTGCAGACCCTGCCGTGTTTCTTGCTGCAAACCCTAAGGCATCTTCTTTGAACAGGGCTGCCTCTGTCCATGGGGGCTGCTCTTGGTCAGAGAGGGAGGTACAGTCTGTCGACTCCTGTAATGCAGTCCTGAGGAAGTCACTGGAAACCACTGTTCTGTTTTCCTGTCTCTGGCTGAGAGGAGGTGGCTTTCAGGGGGCTTGGTGTGGCTTTGTCGAGTTTCCTTTGATTATTATTCTGATTATAATCTTCAAATCCAGCACTTCTCCTTGTTTGTTCCACCGTTGTCCAGATGCACCCGGGGCATTTCAGAGAGAAACACGTAGGCACGTCAGCGTGTCCCACACTGGGCTTTTTTTTCCTGGCCATCTACTGAAATCTCTCGGAAATTTTGCTTCAGTAGAGAATGGAAATGGTGACACTGGACCCGGAGTGATGACCTTATGTTCCTTACCTTTCAGGAACAGCTAACTCTCTGTGGTCCTCCTAGCATCTTGGTTATACCTGCGTGGTCCCAGAGAGTCAGGTCGCCTTGGCAACTTCACACTCGTTAGAGGAGCTCACCTTTGAATTCCTGTTTCCACCCCATGGAATTAATATTTATCACACGTCCCGAAGTTGCTTACCCTCGCGTTCCCTGTCCAGTCGTCAGAATAATTAAGGGATGGTTAGAAGATGTAAGTGGGTAAGCGCCTGTTGTGAGCGGATTTTAAATGCTCTATGTGATTGATTTCTCCCCTGTTGTGGTTGGCAGAGGGCAGGTCCCTTTACCCAGCTGTTTTCTTATTTTCCATCGTAGGAAAGAGGTACCCAAAGAAAGCACATTTTCTCCTTGCATAAGCCGTACACTTGACTTTTTAGGTTTCAGATGAAAAATGGCTTTACTTCCTATTGAGTATATTTATTATTTTCTATATTATGCAGAGGCTGAAGAAACATATTAGTAAGTCTAAGAGTACCTTATAAACATATGTTGGCCTAGTGGTGTTAATCTGCTAGTCTGTACTCAGTGCTGTTGGGGTAAAAGAATATAAACACGAACTACAATCAATTCTAGAAGCTTTTGGTGACTTTTGCCTCATTGAGATGCTACTATTTTTTTTTTTAAGTATAGTCGATTTACAATGTGTTAATTTCTGGCGTTCAGCAAAGTGATTCAGCTATACACACACACACACACACACACACACATACACACACACACACATATACACACACACACACACACACACACATATATATATACACACACACACTTTTTCGGATTCTTTTCCATGATAGGTTATTATAAGATATTAAATATAGTTCCCTATGCTATACAGTAGGTCCTTGTTGATTTTCTATTTTATATATAGTGGTGGGTATATGTTAATCCCAAACTCCCAATTTATCTCTATTCCCCCCTGCTGCCGCCTTCCTCTTTGGTAACCATAGTTTGTTTTCTATGTCTTCGAGACTCTTTCTGTTTTGTAAATAAAGTTCATTTATATCCTTTTATTTTAGATTCCACGTATAAGCCGTATCACCTGGCATTTGTCTTTCTCTGTCTGGCTTATGTCACTTAGTAAGATCATCGCTAAGTCCATCCACGTTGCTGCCAATGGCATTATTTCATTCTTTTTTATGGCTGGAGATGCTGCTTCTTGGTAACATTAAAGGTTAAAAGAAGAAATGGAATGAGCAGCAGATTCCGGCATCACTGGTCTCTGGGGCTCACGGCACCAAAGTGTCACGTGATCGGCCCTGGGAAGCCAGTGGTCCTTTCGTTTTCTACTTCCTCTGGGTGTCAGGCCGTGGAATCCCCTTTTGCTGCTCTGTGTTTCGCCCTCTGAGTGTTAAAGCTTTGGGGCCTCACTTCCTCACTTGTGAGGCGGGGAAACGTGGGGGTGATACCAGCTCTGTGTCTCCGAGCCCACGAGGGCTCGTTGTTTTCCAGAAAGGCAGCATGTCTCTGAGGGAGGCTACACACCGGTGGGTAGAGCCGGGTCTCCGCTCCCATCCCTGCTCTGTGGGTCTGTTACTCCGCCTCTCTCAGCCTCTTTGCCTGACCAGCCCACGTGGATCACGTGGCACTTAGGTGATGTGGGGATAAAATGTGATGAAGGTCTTATCAGTAATTGAGTGCTCGGTAAGTGTTAGTTATTGATAATGTTGACAAGTGAGATATTGACACAGAGCTGGTTAGTGGTAGGGCAGGGCTGGCAAACCGTTTCCACCAGAGAGCTCGACCGATAATGGCTGCCTGCCCCTGTGTTAAGAAGGATTCTGAGGCTGCATCTGGATGGGGGGGTTGGGGGGGGGGAAGAACACTGGGACTAATTAGTCAAGCCTGCCACGTATATGGGAGGGTTAATTGCTGACTGATTGTCATCCCTGGAATAGAAACCTCTTCTCACTCTGGTCCTGTATCATGTCGACAGCTCTGGCTGCTTCTTTCACATTGTGTCTCATGAAGGCGCTAGTTGGCGGGTGGTAACAGAGTGACACAAATACTTTAAATTATTTGCATCTGGGGAATGTTGGGATCCTACTTCTTGTCCTGGACCGCTGTGACCAGGAAGCACTGTGCACGCTCCCTTGAAGTGTGCACTGCAGAGAAACGGAAGCTCCTGCGTTTGCAGAGCAGCAGGCGTTTGAGCTGGGACGCGGTGGTCCTGGAGTGTGACACCAGCTCAGCAGGCATCCTTGCCTACCTCACCCACCTCGGCCTCTGTCCTTGTCAGCAGCCTGAGGAAGCAGAACATTAGGCAAATCTGAGCAGTTTCTTACGCTTGCACGTTAGTTAGCAGTTGAATGCTTGCTCCTTAAGCTTAGGTGTTTTGAGATGATTGTCCTTGGTCTGGGTCTTTGAACCTTTACCTGCTAGAAAAGCAGAGCGGGTCAGGAATGTTGGTTTCCACAAGTAAGACCATCTTAATAGGTGACGCCTGTTATTTTCATAACTTAGGCGTTTTCCTACTTTCATTTGAAAAAAATTACAGTTCCAAAGGATCTAGCTTTTACTCCAATATTAAGTGATTAATAAGCTAAAGCGGGGCGGAACGTTTCCCAAGTCCTAGGGCTTGCTCAAACCCAGCACTCCCGGAAGCAGCTGTCTGGTTTGATGGAAGCCCAGCCGCCCTCAGTGTTTGCTGCTTCTCCCATTACCGTGGAGTCTGCTAGAACCGTCCAGGCGCTGCTTTAAGTATGTGGACAGAGCATCCTTTGAGCAGGCTGGGGAAGGGGACACCGTGCTTGTGGTGTTCGAAATTCATTGTTGGTATAAATGGACTTTGAGGGACGTCTTTCCCAAAACCTCCCTGGAAGTGTCTTCATCCCTCTATTTTCTCTCGTTTTGAAAATTAATATTATCTTTCAAAGTAAGACCTGAACGTGATACACGTGATACGTGATACATACAAGCTTAATAGATGATCAGCTAAGAAGCAGTGAGGGAAAAGTTAAAAGAAAAAACCAAACAAAACAAAACCACCCAGACCGGAGTCTACAGTGGTCGTGCTCATGGCCGAGGCTTGTTGGCACCCGTGGTGTTCCGGGCGCGGCACTAACCTCCACTCGTTTAATCCCCACCCAAAGCCGAGAAGTGGGTACTGCGTGGTTATTCCCATTCTGCAGATGAGTAAACAGAGGCCCAGAGAGGTGCAGTCCTTTGCAGGAGGTCACTCCGCCGGCCAGCTGGCCAGCCGCTGGCCGGTGAGATTAAAACCTTGGCAGCTTTGGTTCTTAACTGCCACCAACCTTGTCAACTGGAAAAGTGATTCAAATGCGAGTAGGCTTCCCAGCTGGCTCACAGCAAAGTCGTTATCATTCCTGGCATTTGAGATGCACTCAGCCCTGGTGGGAGGAAGGTGCTCCCGAGGAGACGAATGAGATCCATTTTGCGCTAAATGGACTCGTTGGCATTTGCAGAAAGAAAACAGAACCCCGGCGACTTGGTGCCGCTCCGGGACCTGGTCCAGGTCCCCGCTGGTCCTCCGTTGGCCTGCCCAGCTCCCGGCCAGTCTCCTCCGTCTTCCTTGGCTCGGGGCCCTCCCGTGTGCTGTTCCCTCTGCCCCATCGGCTTAAATGTCAGCCTCCAGCAGGTGGGGGCCCTGCACTGCCCGATCACCCACCACGTCCTGTGCCTTCCGGCCAGAGGTGGCAGGCTCTGTGACTATCTCCCGCTAGCCTGGGTCCCCCGGCCGGGGTGTCGTCATCTCTTCTGCAGAGATGATAAGAAATGGTCTCGGCCACTTAACGTGGTCTTTGTGTATCTGCTGAGTGAGCAAGAGGCAGTGTGCAGTGGTTACGGCCACTGAACTTGGGGCCCACCTTTGATGGTTACAACTCATCCAGCTGCGCTCTGGGGCTTTGACCTGGGGGAAGGTACTACCCTGAGCCGCAGTTTCCTCTTCTGTAAAGAGTACTTAACTCATAGGGTTATTGGGGAATTGAGTGAGTTATTAAACGTAATGATGTAAATTCTGCTGGGCCTGATCAGGCGATAGCATGGGAGAAAATATTCCCATGATTCGGGTACCAATTCCACTTCTGATCACCAGCTGTGATTCTGACAGCAATGCCGACGTGTGTGGGTTTTTTTGTCCACACCAAGTAATTCTCTGACTCCAGTATCAATTCGGTTCTGACACTATCTATCCGGAGATGGCATCAGATTCCACAAGTTAAGGACTCCGTCCCACAGGACTGCCCCCTACTTCGGATGCTAATCCCAAGTTCAGGTTATTTACTACCTGTGCTTCTGACCGACTGGGTATAAATCAGAGGTTTCCATGACCCCCTCCTTGGGTTTGATTAATTTGCTAGAGCGGCTCACAGGACTCGGAGAAACATTTTACTCACTAGGTTACCGGTTCATCATAAAAGGATAGAACTCAGGAACAGGCAGCTGGAAGAGAGGCACAGGGCGAGGTGTGGGGAAAGGGGCACCCTACTCACCCAGTACCTCCTTTGTTCACCGACCCAGAGGCTCTCTGAACCGAGTCCTTCTGGGCGTTTATGGAGGCTTCATTAGTAGGCACGATTGATTAATTCACTGGCCATGAGAGATTGCCCAAATCAATCTCTAGCCCCTCCCTCCCCCTTGGAAGTTTGGGGGAGGGCTGGAAAGTACCAACTCCCTAATCACATGGTTGGTTCCCCTGGCAACCAGCCTCCATCCTTAGGTTACCTAGGGGCTTTCCAAAAGTTACCTCATTCACATAAGACATCTTTATCGCTCCCATCACTTAGGAAATGCCTAGGGTTTCAGGAGCTAGGGCCAGGAATTAGGATGAAGATCAAACATATATATTTCTTATTACAAATCGCCATTATCCCAATTTTCAAAATACATGTCTGATAAAGGACTGGTGTCGAGGATATATAAAGGACTCCTTCAACCAATAATAGAAAGACAACACGATAAAAGAATCAAGGTTTGAACAGACGCTCCATCAGAGAAGATGCACCAATGGCCCGCATGCTTCTGGAAAAGCCCTCGGCCTCCGCGTCGTTAGCCTCCTGGGGAATGAACCACAGATTAGAAGCAGGGGGACATACTCCACACCTGCCAGCATGGCTGAAATGATCCCGCCGGGACTCGGCGAGGATGTGGGGGAACTGGAACGCTCATACACGCTGGGGGGAGGGGTTTACGGTGGTGCCATCACTCAGGAAGTCAGTTTGGTAGTTGCTCGAAAAACTAAACCTACATACATCCTCCCTGTGACCCAGCAATGCCAGTCTGAGATACTTAGTTAAGAGACATAGAAACCTGTGTCCATACGAAGCCTTGTAGCAGAACGTTCATAGCAGCTTTACTCAGGATAACTAAGACCCGGAGACAGCTGCCCATCAACAGGAGAATGGAGAGGTGGGCGGGGCTGCTGGGCCTTGAGAGGCAGCAGGTACCAGCGCACACGACACAGTGACTCAAAACCGCTGTGCCAGCAACAGAAGCCAGACCCAAGGAGCACGTGCTGTGACTCCGTTCCTCAGAAGAAGGAGCTCTCGATGGGCGCAGCTAATCGCTGGTGGTCGCCTCTGGAGTGGGATGGGGCCTGGCTGCGGAGGGGCGGGACAGAATCTTCTGTGACTCAAAATATCCTCTATCTTTTTTTTTTTTTTTTTGCGGTACGTGGGCCTCTCACCGTTGTGGCCTCTCCCGTTGCGGAGCACGGGCTCCGGACGCACAGGCCCAGTAGCCACGGCTCACGGGCCCAGCCGCTCGGCGGCACGTGGGATCCTCTCGGACCGGGGCACGAACCCGCGTCCCCTGCATCGGCAGGCGGACTCTCAACCACTGCGCCACCAGGGAAGCCCCTGTCCTCTATCTTGATAGGGGTTTAAGAGACACAGGGGCACGCATTTGTCAAAACCCCTTGAATGTGCACTTCAATGTATGCAAATTTTAACTAGAAAGAAGAAAAGGATTATAAATGAACACTGTGCTCTAGCTGGTGATGTGTATATTCAGGGGGAGAGGTCTCCCTGTCTGCAGTTTACTTTGAAATACATAACAATTAAAATGGTGTGGCAGGGCCCCAAAGATGTCCACGTCGCAGTACCCAGCGCCTGTGACTGCATCACCGTAACGTGGTACAGAGGACTTAGCAGATGTGATTAAGTGAAGGAACCTGAGATGGGGAGATGATCCTGGATCATCCAGGTGGGCATAGGGTCCTCACGGGAGGGAGGCAGGAGGTCAGTGTAAGGGAGAGAGGTGTGTCGATGGAAACAGAGGCTGGAGTGATGCAGGGCCTCAAGCCAAGGAACGTTGGCACCTCTAGAAGCTGGAAAAACCAAGAAGCAGATTCCGCCTCCACCCTCCAGAAGGAGCACAGCTCTGCTGACAACTTGATGTTAGCCAGTGAAACCTATTTTGGACTTCTGAGCCCAGAACTATAAGATAATAGATTTATATTGCTTTAAGCCGCGGCATGTGTGGTCATTGGTTAAGGGAGCCCCAGGCAACTGATACAGATAGATTCCTGGGTAGACAGAGGGATGGATGGATACATAATGAAACAGTTACAGAAAAATGTTAGTGGTAGACTCCAGGCAGTGGGTGTACAGGCGTTCACGGTCCGGTTCTTTACATGTTTCTATACGTTTGAAAATTGTAATTGTAAAAAATGGGGAAAATGCCTGGGTTAGGCACGTAATAAGCTCTACATAGGTGTTAGCCGTCATTCTCATCATCGTTACCATTACGGCCACTCCCCACTTTATCCGTCAAATACAGAAGAGGTGCAGAAAGAGAAGGCCATGGGTTGGTGGTAACTGGACAGAAATAATAAAATAAAATAAGACCATCATGACTTATTTGGATAGTTGCTTCCATTTAAGAAAACTTGAGAGAAGAATTCAAGTGAAGGGATGGGAACTCAGGAGCCAGAGCCCAGTCAGTGTCATTTCTGCCAGTTGGCCGATTGGGTCCAGGCTGCACACAGGTGCAGGGAAGGGACGGAAGACGGTGCCCCGGGAACTGCGCGTCCATATCCTCAAACCCCCTGAGCTGCTGCTGCTGCTGAGGGTGTCTGCACTTTGTTAGGGGAAGAGAGCGTTTTAGTTAAGTTGATCTAGAAAACATATTATTAGTAGAATGAGATTTTAATGATTTGAAATTTTGTTGGAGCTGCACGCAATTTCAATCTTACTGTGTGCAGCTCGGCTTGGTTTTGTTTTATTTTCTGCTCAGGCCCCGTGGCAAGGACACATTTCTACAATGATTATTTAGCTTTTCTTTCTGAGAGCCCTACGTGCAGGCTGCTTTTAATTTTCTTGTTTTGAAAACCCCTCGGAAGGAAAGAATATCCTTTTCGTACACACTTGGCTGCCTCGATCACAAGCAGAGTATGAGTGTTGCCACTGAAGAGATTCATGTTTGTTTAAGGGTTATGCCAGGTCTCTGCTCATTATTCGTGATGGCCAGGAAGCGGAGACGACCCAAATGTCCATCAGCAGCTGAATGGAAACACACAGTGTGGCCTATCCATGCAGTGGAATATTATTTGGCAATAAAAAGGAGCGAGGTACTGACACAGGCTGCAACGGGGATCAACCTTGAAAACATGACGCCCAGTGAAAGAAGCCAGACACAAAAGGCCACATGTTGTGCACCTCTGTTCGTATGGAGCGTCCAGAGTAGGCAAATTCACAGAGACAGAAACTAGACTCGTGACTGACAGAAACTAGACTCTGTGAGCAGGAGAGATGGGAGTGACTCGTGATGGATCCAGAGTTTCTTTTTGGAGTGATGGTAACGTTCTTAAATGGATTGTGGTGTTGGTTACAAAACTCTGAATATACCAGAAACCATGGAACCGCACACTTTAACAGGGCCAGCTGCATGGGGTGTGAATTCTATCTCAATAAAGCTGTTAAAAAAAACAGTGTGCGGCTCAGAGCCCGAGCTCAGAGCTTGTCCTGCCTCCCTCCAATCATGGATCCGTTTCCCTGCATGTTTCCAAGGTGGGATCCTTAACCTGCGGGGGAGGATGGGGTGTCCTCCAGGAAGCACGTTGACTTTTTCTATTTGATTCTGTGTCATTTCGTTAGAGAAATGTGCTGGTCACAGCTTTCAGAACTGATTTTATGACCCACGGGGTCAAGAAGATAATTTTCAAACGTTGCTCTGAGAGATGCAGGGAAGGGGAATGAGTCGGTGGGTGTTACGGGACCCGAGTACTTTCGAGGGATTTATTGTCGGCCCTGGTGTTCGGTGCTCCAACCCGGATTCTCAACTCCCTGGTTTGTTCATTGTTGTTCGTTAATAGTTCGGCCTTCCAGGCACATGGTCATTCATCAGTGTATTTACTGAGCTCCCTCAAGACCAGCTACCGGGGTGGGACGGGCGACCAGTGGAGTGGCCCTGCCCTGGACGCCGGCCCAGCCCTCGTGGTGTTAATGTTCCCCCCCCACCCCGCTCTTGCTGTCCACTCTTTATTCCCCGCTGAATGACCTCGGCCCCCTCGCTGAAAACCAGTTCGCCATTGGCTGTGAGTGTATTTCGGGCTCTATTCTAGTCCATTGGTCTGTATGTCTAGCCTATGCCATCATCAGACTGTCTGCAGCTTTGTAGTAAATTTCCCCCACTTTGTCCTTCTTTCTTTTTCCAGATTGCTTTGCCTATGCAGGGTCCTTTGAGAGTCCGTCTGAATCTTAGGGGGGACATTTTGTTTCTGTCGAAATTGCCACTGGGATTTTGATAGGGATTGCATTGAATTTCGAGATTGGGTTGTATCGTTGTCTTAACAGTGTTAAGTCTTCCAGGCCATGAACACGGACGTCTTTCGATGTATTTCGGTCTTTCTCCCTTAGTTTCCTTCCGTGGGGTTACGTAGCTCTCAGTGTGCAAGCCTTTGCCTGCTTGGTTAGACGTGTCCCTGGGAGCTCTGTGTCTTTGGATGCTGTTATAGATGGACCTGTTTCGTGTGCCGGGTGTTTACCTGAGCTGCAGTCCGAGCAGTGCCTGGGTCCTGCACCTCAGGGCCGCTCCCCCTTGCCCACTCGCCTGGTTCTTGCCACGTTGCTGGGGTCTCACCCTCGTGGTTGGATGTCGTTGACAACCAGGGGAGGTCGTGCCCCTGGCTGCGCTTGGCCGATGGCGGCGGGGATGCGGGGCTGACTGCAGGAGAGGATGAGCCCGAGTCCCTGGAGGTGGACCAGGTCAGCTCTCGAGTGGCTAGCTGGCAAGTCTGATAGAGGCCGGGGGTCCGGGCACAGAGGATGGTGAAGTCATGAAGCTGAGGCAGGCTGTCTCAGTGACACGTTATCTCCTTACGCAGCCCCTTGGATACACCTGATTAAAAGAGGGGTGCAGAGGGCACTTACCACCCTGGTCGTGTCAGCTGGAGTGGTGTGCTAACAGGACGGTTCTGCAGAATCCCTGGCGGGACCACAGGGTCTTCTCATCGGCTCGTTTCCTTCATGGGTTTAGGACGGCGCTGCTGGGGACTGGAAGGCTGAGGCTGAAACCGAGCAGGACCCTGTGGGCTCCTGGGCACGGAAGCCTTTCTGTACCACACCCCCCCGCCCCGTTTCACGTAGGCAAGACTCCAGCCTCCAGGACCTTCCCTGAGTTCCAAAGGGCAGGTTCGAACAGTTGCCAATGAAAGGAGGAGCAGCTAAGGAACCACGTGGGGCGAGACTAATGGGAGCAGAGAAGCGCCCTTGATTAGCAACAGGGTTTCGTACCCAGGAACCTGCGCAGGGTCCTGCTAGCTTTCAAGGCCAGAGTCTGCTGACCAAGCCTCAGGGACCTTATAGTGAGGGCGGGGTGGGGGGGGTGGCAGCTGGATCTCCGATGACCCTGAGGGTTAAGCGAGGTCCTACACGGAAGGCTGGAGCACGGCCCGACCGTAGGGCGGCCTGGCGGGAGCTGTGGTTTCTCTTCCTTCTCATTTTGGTTGCCTCCCCGTCCCCAGCACTCCACACTATCAACTCCTCCGTGCTCACAGCAGCGTGTTGGGTGTGGGCGTGTTGTGATCCCATTTTGCAGATGAGGAGAAAGGACAAGAGAGGAGAGGGGCCCCACGGCTTGTCCGGGAGGAGCTGGGATGCACGCGAGCCGCTGCCCACTCCTCCCTGTGGGCGATACTTGGAAGCTCAGGAGAGCACCTGGGCCCCCGGACACTCCAGGGTGTGGTTATAACGACATTTGGGGGAGTGACTGTGAGAGGATGGGCCAGACGTGTGGTTCTTCTGCTGCCTTCTATAGGGACTACTGTGAAAATGCCACGAGTCACTCATTCATTCATTCATTCATTCGTGCTTTAGTTGAGCAGCCTTGGGAATAGAGCCTGCAATGTGCCGGTACAGCCCCTGTTCCGGGTGGTCCCAGAACAGACAGACCAGACCCACCCCCCACCCTCATGCTCCCCAGGGACGAGGGGACCTTAGCACACGTAGTGGGTCCAGTCCTGGCCTGGGGTTGGGGAGGCAGGTGCCCCTGCAGGGGTGGTACTTGGGCTCTGAGCTGGAGGTTGAGTTGCATTTTAGCAGGAAGGGTGGGGACAGACAGAGGGAACAGCTCGTGGGAAGGCTGACAGGCGAGTGGGGAAGAAGGTCGTGAGTTGTGCCCCCACCAAGTTCAGGCTCTGAAGTCCTAACCCCTTCTGCCTCAGTGTGACCTTACTTGGAGGTAGGGTCTCTAAAGAGGTAATTAAGTCAGAGTTAGGTCATGGGGTGGGCCCTCACCCAGTGTGAATGATGTCCTTATAAAAGGGAAATCGGGACACAGACGCACACGGAGGGAAGCAGTGAGGACACAGGGAGAAGGCAGCTGTCTGCAAGACCAGCAGAGAGCCCTCAGGAGAAACCAGCCCTGGATCTTGGACCTCCAGTCTCCGGACTGTAAGACAATTCACTTCTGTTGTTGAAGCCGCCCAGTCTGTGTACTTCCTTACAGCAGCCCTAGGATAGGAAGACAGTGTCTGGTTGGAACATGGAGGGAGTGGCCAGGATTGTGACGGGCGAGTCCCGGGCCCCTCTCTGGCCGTGACCACCGTTGGCAGAGGTGGTACTGTCCGCTCAGCTCGAGGATCAGTGCCAGGCCAGTCACGCACCACGGGGAGGCCTGCTCCGTCCTGGGCCTCTTTCAAGATGTATTTGTTTCTACAGAGGATGCCTGGCAAAGTAGTCCAAGTAATGGAGCTTTGCTGCGGCGTGACAGGAGGGCAGCAGGGCTGTTAACTTGGGGGCGTTCAGTGCCGGGAGGGGTTGCTGTTTGGAGCAGGGTGTGGCCCTGGTCATGGGTATCCATCTCGCCACTGACACTCAGGGTCCTTCCCGTCCCAGAGATGTGTGAGAGCAGCCTCTTCCGGAAACCCACCGAAGAGAGACAAAACAAAACCTCCAGACCAAGACAAACCAGGTCTGGGGCCTTGCATTTGAATGGGGTGAGACCTAAAAGAAATCCTTTTTACTTCCTCGTGGAAGGAGCGGTCTCAGCTTTGAGCCAGAGAGGCGCTGGTCCAGATCGTTTTGGTGGTAAGTGACAGAGACGCAGTTGCATGATTTCAAGGCAGAAAGGTTTGGCTTAGGTAAGCGAGCCTTAGAAGAGACAGAAGGGGCTGGTCTGGGGAGGCCTGGCTCAGAGATTGGCCCTGGTGCGACCCTGTCCTGCATGTGTAGCTCACATCCCCCCAGCACCAGGGGCCCCGCCTCCCCTCCCCCACCCCCGAGTCAGGTCACAGGTGCACCCTCAGCACCGTGTCCTATCTTGTATGTTCCATCGTGTCGCTGGGGCGGGCGGTGGGCTGTGCCTAAGACCGGATGACTCAGCACCGAGGTCTCCAGCGGCAGGTCCAGCTCTCTGGCTCCGAGGCTGTGCCCTGTGCTATGCCTCCTCCCCAAAGAAATCAAATGAGAATTGAGTCTCATTTGCAGATGAGGAAACTGAGGCCCCGAGAGGGGGCGGGAGCGAGGTGTCTTGTCTAATGGTCTTCTCACTGTAGGTCCTACGTGAGCTCAGTGTACACAGGTGTCAAAATGAAGGCCACCAACCGTGAATGTGATAGATGATCAGTGTGAAAGGGCATCCCTGGGCTTCCCTGGTGGCGCAGTGGTTGAGAGTCTGCCTGCCGATGCAGGGGACACGGGTTCGTGCCCCGGTCCGGGAAGATCCCACATGCCGCGGAGCGGCTGGGCCCGTGAGCCGTGGCCGCTGAGCCTGCGTGTCCGGAGCCTGTGCTCCTCAACGGGAGAGGCCACAACAGTGAGAGGCCCGCGTACCACAAAAAAAAAAAAAAAAAAAGGGACCCCTTTTCTCCCGCCTTTCCTCATTTCAGGCACTGTCCGAGAATGGAAGGTCCATTTGTCAGGGTAGCTCCGGTCTGATTCAGTTTGGAAGTTGTTCCACACTTTGAACTGGGGTAAAAGTATCCACCCAGTGAAAATGTGAGCAGGGGACACACAGAGTGCAGAGGCCGACCTGACGTCCCCAGCGGTGGACGGCCCTCTGAGGCTACGTGCCCACTGCTGTGGTGGCCCCATCGATTGCTTTTATTGTCCTCGGTGTTGGAATGAGACAAGTTGAAGCACGATTTGCGAGCGCGTTGCAAGGAACTCTGGGGACTGTGGAAGCCCTGGAGATTCGAGCTGGGAGTCAGACTCACGTTGGTGCTTTGTTTCTATTAAAGGCAGCAGATTTCTGCCCAGGATGCGGACTTGGCGGCCTGGAACGCGGAGCGAGTGGAGCTTAGCGCCTGAGCGGTTGGCACTTGACTCAGCCTCTGCTTGTCTCTGGCGGGGATTGGATCTCGATGTTCCCACCGTGAACGAGCCCAGCGCAGAGTTTCACGGGCATGCAAGGCCCTGGCTGTGTGCCCGGCGCTGGACTTGCCCAAATTCCTTCCTGCTCCTCCCAGCCACCATCCATAGAGGGGTCTGCAAACTTTTATTGCAAAGGGCCAGACAGTGTGGCAACTATTCAACTCTGCCCTTGTAGCCAGCAGGCAGCTGTGGAAATACTAAACCGGTGGGCCTGGTCGTGTTGCAATAAAGCTCATTTACCAGATTAAGCCGGGGACCAAAACTGGCCATGGTTTGCTGACCCCTGATCTATGGCATAGATTCTACTCCCTGGATTTGGGGTATGTTTTTAGTCCCTTCTTTTTTTTTTTTTTTTTTTTTTTTTAAATTAATTAATTTTGGCTGCGTTGGGTCTTAGTTGCGGCATGCAGGATCTTTCGTTGTGGTCTCTTTGTTGTAGCACATGGGCTTCCTAGTTGCGGCGTGCGGGCTTTGTAGTTGTGGTATGCGGGCTCAGTAGCCCTGCAGCATGTGGGGGACTTTCCGCCAGGGAAGTCCCTGTTTTTAGTCCTTTCTGCTTTGTTAAACTTATTTAAAAAGAAGTCCCCGGGACTTCCCTGGCGGTCCAGGGGTTAAGACTTTGCCTTTCGATGCAGGGAGTGTGGGTTCGATCCCTGGTCGGGGAGCTAAGATCCCATATGCCTCGTGCCAAAAAACCAAAATATGAAACAGAAGCAGTATTGTAACAAGCTTAATAAAGACTTTAAAAATGGTCCACGTTAAAAAAAAAAAAAAAAAGAAATCCCCCAACCCCCCTGCCCCACGGCAAGGTTCCTCACCCTTTACTCTGTGTGCAGATTGATGGAAAGAGGGATACAAGAGCTGAGACTGATGGGAAGAGGGATACAAGAGCCGGGTCACTTGTCCCCTCTTAGCTCGGTGACCTTGAGCTGGGCTCAGCCCATTCCCTTCTCTGAACAAGGGGATTGATGGCAACGCCTCGCGCACCGATCTCCTGGATTTCTTGAAGAATTACACTCGATAATGTGTGCGGAAGGGGCTTGTGAGCTGTCAAGTGTCTTCAAAGCGTGCACACGTTTGTCGCCAGGTTCACGTGTGGAGAAGCACATCGGGCAGAGGAGTGAAAAGAGAATCCGAGGCCGGGGCAGGCGGGGACTTATTTCTGCTTGTGCCACGCTCACGCCCCTTTCGGGGGCCAGGTGTCTGGCTTTTGCTGTCTAATCTGCGGAATCGAGTCCCCGGCGGCCCGTGTTTCTCCCCGGTGTCGCCGGCTTCCGAGCTCCATCTGTGCTGAGTAACGGCCACGCAGGGAGAAGCATAGATCTTCCGTGACACTTTAGCCATAAAGGTCCTTCTGTCGGTTAGTAGAAAAGGTCTCTTTTGACAGGTGCCGTGTAATCAAAGACATGTGCTTCGTGGCTGCAAGTTCCCTGCTGCAAAATAGATATAATTCTTATGAAGCGAGAGAGATGGCCCAAAAGAGCTGTTCCACCACTCGGGCTGTTTATAGGCACTGGGGGGATTAATGACAAAGCGGACAATTTTCTGCTGGCCCAGCTGGAGCTGGATATAGCCTGTGACTCCATCCCTGGGCTTTTGGCCACAGGCTTGACCTGTGCCAGGTCAGCGAGCACGTGAGCAGATGATGGTAGCGTGTGGACGTGGCCATGCGAGCGTCCAGCTCTACCCCAGCGGGCAAGGGAGACAGGCAGCTACCCGCTTCCCCTCTCAATGGCAGAAACCCTGTGGATGGTCAGCTCTGCACTTAATAAATGAAGCTCAGGCCAGGAAGCGCTTCTTTTTTTTTTTTTTTCTCCCCCCGCCCCGGCCACGCCGCGCTGCATGTGGGATCTTTGTTCCCCGATCAGGGATTGAACCTGTGCCCCCTGCAGTGGAAGCTCGGAGTCTTAACCCCTGGACCGCCAGGGAAGTCCCCAGGAAGCACTTTGCTTATGTGAATGTTGTCAGCAGACCAAGAAGGGCCCAGAACGGAGCATGAATGAAGATCTGTGTTATGGGGTTGAATTGTGTCCCTCCAAGAGCTGTTCAGTTCCTAATCCCCGGGGCCTGTGAATGTGACTGTTTTAGGAAATAGGGCCTTTGCAGACGTGATTAAGATGCAAGTAAACATGAAGTCATCCTGGAGTAGGATGGGCCCTAATATGACTGGGACCCTTAGAAGAGGAGGGGGAGAGACAGTCCCACGAGGCGAGGAGGCCGTGTGAGGACAGAGCAGGGTTAGGAGTGATGCGGCCACAAGCCAAGGACCGATGGCCACAGCCAGACACTAGGAAGAGGCAGGAAGGGTCCTCCCCGGGACCTCCAGGGGGGTACAGCCCTGCCCACACCTTGATCCCAGACTTAAGGCCTCCCGACTGTGAGTGAGAATGTCTGTTGCTTTAAGCCACCCAGTCTGTGGGCGTTTGTTGCAGCAGCCCCAAGACACGAACACAGTCTCAGCTGGCCTCTGACCTTCCGGTTGCCTGGTTCTCCAGCCAGTGCTGCTGTGAGTGAAATTCGAAGGTCACAGGGAGAAGTCAGGTTAACCTGGAGGCATTGCACGAAAGCCCCGTCGCCCGAGAGGTGGTGTGAATGGGGACCGGCAGGCCACGCTTGACTTGCGCAAATGTTGCTGGGTAGACCCAGGGGAGACGGAGGACTTCAGCCTACTTTCCTCACCCGGTACCGAGAATGCAGAAAGAATTCCTGTTCCTGCCATCACCCCAGCCCTAAATCCCCCACGCCTTGAAAATATTAAAAGATTGTGTTATGGTTTTCGTTAAGCATTGAAAAGTCAGCCATCTTTGTCTGTAAAGGTCCAAATACTTGAGACTCTGTGAGCCATCTGGTTTCTATAGAAACGACTAAACTCTGCCCTGGTAGCATGAAAGCCACCGTAGACGATACATAAATATACAGGTGTGGGTGTGTGCCGGTAATAGCTCATTTACAGAAGTGGGTGGTGGGCTGGATTTGGCCCACTGGCTGCACTTTGCCAATCCCTGGTTTAAACCAACAACGGAAAAAACCCCGTTTGTATGACAAGTTCTAGTTTCTAGAATGTTCTTACAGAGACGGCCATTTAACGTATTCTGTTATTGCTACCTGTGCCTTTTACAGGGACCCCCTGAAGTGAGTATCAGAGCGTAATGTGGACATTATGGATCAGCAACCACAGTTACTTTCCGTGTGAGAGGAGGGAGGGCCTGGTACCCAGGAGGTACTGGGTGTGTCTTTTCCCAGGCTCCCCCCTTCTTGGGAAATCGGGCGTTAAAAAATAGATCGTGACACAGCTTGACTAGCAGTGGCCCCGAAGTGAAAATAACCCATATGTCCATGGACGGAAGAAATTAAGCAAAATGTGACTTATCCATACAAGGGAATATGACTCAGCCTTAAAAAAGGAGGAAATCCTGACACAGGCTACAACAGAGCTGAGCCTTGAGGACGTTATGCTGAGTGAAATGAACCAGTCACAACAGGACAAAGACTGTGTGATTCCGCTCACCTGAGCACCAAGATTAGTCAAGTTCATAGACACAGAAAGTAGAGTGGTGGCTGCCAGGAGCTGGGGGGAGGAACGGGGAAATGGTTGTTCAGTGGGGACAGAGTTGGGAAGATGACGCGTTCCGTAGATGGTGGTGATGGCTGCACGGAAGTGTGAAGGGACTTAATGCCACTGAACTGGCCACTTAAAAATGGTAAATGTTATGTATATTTTACCACGATGTTTTATTTTATATTATTTTATTTTTATTTATTATTTTTTTGGCCACACCGTGAACTTTGCAGGATCTTAGATCCCCGATCAGGGATCGAACCCATGCCCCCTGCAGTGGAAGCGCGGAGTCCTAACCACTGGACCGCCAGGGAAGTCCCTACCTCAGTTTTTTTAAAAATGAAAAAGTATTGTGAAGTATATTGCACTTACAAAAGCGTCTACATGTGTACAGTGTAAAGTATAATGGAAAAGTACCCACGGTCTTACCACTCGGCTTAGATAACGCTGTCTGCACCCCTCCCCCTCGGGGCCTCTCCCTCCCAGCAGAGGGGACCCACTGCCGTTAGCACCTGTGCCTTTCCTCGCCGTGTGGTCACACATGCACATGCTCTTCTACGTTTGGGGGCTTTGCCTGACTTTGAACCTTACGTGCCTGGAGACACTCTGTGCATGCCTCCCAAGACTCTCGAGGTTGCCCACGGCTCAGCCCAGCTCCGCCGGGCAGCCACGCCGCCCACCTTGGCACACAGTGTCACATCCCTCCTTGGACCGCTATCTCTGTGGAGCTCAGGAGAGGGTGATGCGGCGCCTGGTCTGCACGTGGATTTGCTCCGGCTGAGTTTTGATCTGAGGCAGGGGGCAGGCGGGGACGGAGCTGACTCTGATGCTCGATGCCCGGCTCCTGGCTCTCCTCCTGATCTCCCCTGGTGAGTTACTGTACCTCTCTGTGCCTTCGCCAGTTTTCCGAAGCGGGTGATGGGACAGCATCAGGGTGTGTGGGTGACCATGTAAGATGCCCAGAGAGGCAGCTGGGTGAGCTCGGGTGGCGGAGTGCTTGTTGGACGGGCCCCATGCTGGTAGTTTCTCTTCTTTTGTTTTTTTTTCGGCTGTGCCTCTCGGCTTGCGGGATCTTAGTTCCCCGACCAGGGATCGAACTGTGCCCCCTGCATTGGAAGCTCAACCACTGGACAACCAGGGAAGTCCTCTCTTCTCACTTTTTTGCTGCTTGTCTCAACCTGGCAAAAGTGCTCGGCTTGTAAGCTCATCGTTCCATTTGAGGGAAAATTAAACACATTTAAGAGCAAATTAAATTAGGGGATTTTGATCGATAGTTGAGTTAATTATTTTTGGAAAAATGTCATGTACCAAGCAGGATATAGCACATGGTGGCACGCTCAATAAATATTTGTTGGAACAAAGGGTAATTTTACAAGCCAATCAAGTCATATATGATGGGATTATTTGGCTCTAAAACTAATGAAGTGGCAGCAGAGCAGTAACGGCTGCTAAAGATCCTCTGTGTGCTTGTGGAACGTCCGGAGACAAGAGAAGACGCTCGTGCTGGATCTCAGCCCAGAGTGAGCTGGCACACTGTGTCCCAGGAGGGGTGCAAGGGGCATCTATGCCCGTGGTCCGAAGCCTGAATTTTTCAGTACTATGAGAAGACCTGTCTCGGGGCCGCACCTGCCTTAGCCACACTCAGGAGCCAGTGGTAGAACTGGGATGCCCACTTCGTAGGTTTTTTTTAAAAACATTAATTAATTAAATTTATTTATTTTGGGCTGCACGTGGGCTTTTTCTAGTTGCGGCGAGCGGGGACTACTCTTCGTTGCAGTGCGCAGGCTTCTCATTGCGGTGGCTTCTCTTGTGGAGCACAGGCTCTAGGCACATGGGCTTCAGTAGTTGTGGCGCGTGGGCTCAGTAGTTGCAGCTCACGGGCTCTAGGCACGTGGACTTCGGTAGTTGTGGCACACGGGCTTAGTTGCTCCGCGGCATGTGGGATCTTCCCAGACCAGGGCTCGAACCCGTGTCCCCTGCATTGGCAGGTGGATTCTTTTTTTTTTTTTTTTTTTGTGGTACGCGGGCCTCTCACTGTTGTGGCCTCTCCCGTTGTGGAGCACAGGCTCCGGACGCGTGAGGCTCAGCGGCCATGGCTCACGGGCCCAGCCGCTCCACGGCATGTGGGATCTTCCCAGACCGGGGCACGAACCCGTGTCCCCTGCATTGGCAGGCGGACTCCCAACCGCTGCGCCACCAGGGAAGCCCCTGGCAGGTGGATTCTTAACCACTGCGCCACCAGGGACGTCCCGCCGTCGCTTGGTTTTAAATAGCACTTGTCGCTCTCCTTGTGGTATGCTACTTAGCACGATGTGGGGGGGGGTATGCTGTCCCAGGTCGCAGTTTCCTCCAATGCGACGACTTCTCTACTTGTCATGGGAGGAGACCTTGCTTATGTTCTGAGAAGGTGGAAAGGACGTTCGGAAATGGAAGGTGGCTTCTCGCGTGAGAATTTTGTAGCTGGTTGTCACGGGAGCATCTTCAGCTGCAGGGTCTGGGGCGAGAGGAACTGCCTTCAATGAGAAACTTGTAAACACTGGAGCAGGAGAAGCTTGGGCTGAGCCAGAGGTGAAGGAAATTGGTGGTGAGAAAGGTGGGTGAAGGCGGGAGCTTCGGGGTCCAAACCCTGGGGTTTCAGGTGTGGGTGTGAGTTACGCCCAGTGGGGCTTACTGGGTGAATGTCATCTGGTGACACAGCTGTATTAGACATCCATACCTACCTGGAAGTTGGAATAACCTTGGGTTCTTTGAGCATGGGCCAGGGAGACACAGTTTGATGTCTCTCAAGCAAAGCAGAGGAAGAACTGAACCAGCTGGCCAGAGCGAGCTGCCGGATTTGGTTCATTCCTTCTCAGATACAGTCGTTCCTCTTCCTCATGGCAGCTGTGTTCCCTGGTGATGCTGAGCCTCTGCTCCTGGGCAAACGCAGAGGGAGGTTTCTGATCCATGGAACCTTGTTTTCTATGTGTTTCTGTGTAAAGACACCTTATTTAATATGTATTGCTGATTCAGTAACGTTGAACTCCAGGCCACCTGCACTATGACACGTGCCTGAACGAAGTGCATCCGACACATGTGTTTCTTCTAGAAGGCTCATCACAGCATTCTTGCACGTGGGAACACTAGACAGCACTTCACTACGCTTGGGACCGTTTTAAACAGTGAGATCGCCAACAAAAACGCACAAAGATATGCAAAACGTGGCACTAACTGGACCACGAGAAGGGTGCTTGTTCACTGTATGTGAGTGGAATAATGTCATCTGGGAACACGGGCATCAGGCACTCAGACTTTTGGCTACTCTGCACGCACGTGACTGCGAATGACCGTGTACGTGCCAGGAGGACCGCGTGGGGGGGTTACCAATAATTTTGGTGAGTAGGTAGACTCGCAAATACAGAATCCACAAACAGTGAGGATGGACCGTACCTTATCGGACAAGCTTCTGTGTTTCCTCTGGGCCTCCTTCGGCTTCGTGGTTTGGAGGCTGGCAGAGGGGGGTTGGCCGGCTGGGAGAGGGCTCTCTGGGGCACGGGGGTCCCAGGGTCAGGCCCCTTCCCACGGGCGTGGGGTGGTCCAGCACTGTTACAGCCGCCTCTGGTCCGTTCACTTCTCCAAGGCTGCTGTGTGGGGATCCACACTCAGAAAGGACAGGGTCTCTTTGCTCTACAACAGAAATGAACACAACGTTGTAAATCAACTATACTTCAATTAAAAAAAATAAAAAAGAAAGGACAGGGTCTGTGCTCTCGAGGACCCGGCCGTAGCTGTTCCTCATCGAGATGGAACCGCCAGCCCCCAAGCTTGTAGCCACGCCCTGGCCGCTTGGCAACAGTTCAGTCACCGTTGCGGTCCTGTATGGGGGCGTGTCACGCGGGCGGCCTTGTCTTCCCAGCCCTGGATTCTCGGATTACTTTTCCCTTCGTGTGTTTTGAGGAGGGAATAACACATGACCTGGAGCAGAAGGCTGTGTTAGCCGGGCAGGCAGCGCACGGGAAATACCTGTGGACTCGGGTTTGTTGAAAGGCTCAGGGAGGTTCCCTGAGGCTGGCGTTAGTGCTTAGGAGCTTCTGGAGCTTCGGATCCTGAGGCCCTTGGGGGTTGACGGGCATGACCTTGAAGGCGGGCAGACCTCCGGGGCAGGGCTGGCGGGGTCCCTGGCTTGGAGGCGTGCGGCTGTGAAGCATCACGCAGCTTTGCAGCTCATTCTTTCCGTTCATTTCCCGGGTGTGACTGATTGTACGAGCCGACGGGGGCATTGGCGGAGGAGGAGGGTGGCGTTTATCCGGCTTGCCTTGGGTGGCGCCGGGTGAGTCCCCTGGAGCACCTCTGGGGGCGCCCATCCTGGCCCCCGGGAGGCTTGTCGGAGGCCATCCTCGCTGAGACGGCTAGCAAGAATGAAAATGCTGAGGCAGCCAACATGTATTGAGTGCCTGCTGTGTACCAGGCAGGTGGCTCCAGTGGAATCACCTGCTTTGAAGTCACCATCCAGGTCACCCTCTTTCCTGACATCTTTTGTCCTTCAACTTAATGTTGTTTTTTTAGAACTTAGCACTTGGGGGATTGCCAATACAGTGCCCACGATCGATTCAAAGAGAAGGGGGTAGAGAAGCGCCTTCCTTCCGGACAGAAACGTTTCAGTAAAAAGGTGGAACTTGTACTTCTTTGACTTTTCATGGATTGTATTGAAATGGGTGTAACCTGCCTGTAACAGGAAGAAACAGTTAAACCTGTCTAGAAAATAAACTTACTGGGACTTCCCTGGTGGCGCAGTGGTTAAGAATCCACCTGCCAATGCAGGGGACATGGGTTCAATCCCTGGTCTGGGAAGATTCCACATGCCGCGGAGCAGCTAAGCCCGTGCACCACAACTACTGAGCCCGCGCTCTAGAGCCCACATGCTACAACTACTGAAGCCCGCACGCCTAGAGCCCGTGCTCTGCAACCAGACAAGCTACTGCAATGAGAAGCCCGCGCACCGCAACAAAGAGTAGCCCCCGCTCGCCGCAAGTAGAGAAAGCCCAAGCGCAGCAACGAAGACCCAACACAGCCAAAAATAAAAATAAATAAATTAAAAAAAAAAGAAGAAAATAAACTTATGGTTACTGGGGGTAAGGGGTTGGGAGGGATAACTCTGGAGATTGGGATGGACATATATACACTACTATATATAAAATAGGTAACTAATAAGGACGTACTGTATAGCACAGGAAACTCTACTCAATACTCTGTAATGGCCTATATGGGAAAAGAATCT
Organism: Phocoena sinus; assembly: GCF_008692025.1. Taxonomy (NCBI): domain Eukaryota; kingdom Metazoa; phylum Chordata; class Mammalia; order Artiodactyla; family Phocoenidae; genus Phocoena; species Phocoena sinus. Next base: position 5,373,023 of record NC_045772.1, on the reverse strand, counting down.
AAAAAAGAAAAAAATATATATATGTATCACTGATTCACTTTGCTGTACACCTGAAAGTAACACGACACTGTAAATCAACTATACCCAATAAAAATTATAAAAAAAAGAAAAAGCAAAAAAATCCCCAAAACAGTTAACCTGTGCTTGGTTTAGTCTGAATTAATTATCTTACTGAAGTGTTGCCTCTGTCCCCTTGCCTGTCTGTGTAGCACGTAGCATCCTCTGAAATACCGTACTTACTTATTGATTGACTTTCCTCCCGCTTTGAAGCTGAAGCCTCTGTCCTCTCGCTGCTGTGCCTGGGCTTGAGTGACGCCTGGCACATAGTAGGTGCACAGCGCATGTCTGGGTTGGGGTCCTGACCTCGAGCAGCCTGCTTCACCCCTCCCAGCCTCAGTTTTGTCATCCATTAAGTGGGGATGGTAATAAGAATTCTTTCTGGCTGCCTTAGGGGGCTGTGATGAGGGTCAAATGAAATAATGAATGTGCAGCCCCCTATTTTATTCTAAAAATGGCACATAAGGAGCTGGGTTTTGCCTGCCTGGCCCAGCATCACGGAATCCCCAGTGCCTCGCAGGTAGGAGGCTCTGGATGCATAGATGGTGAATTAATGAAATGAGAGCTGCCCTGCAGTTACAACTGTCAAAACCTGACTCTTTACGATGACACCATGGGGCTCCTGATTCTTTTATAATTTTTTAAGCACAGCCGTTTTCCTTTAAAAGCTGGGCAGTTTTCCTTTCGTGACTGACCCTCCGTTATTCTTGCCCCCCAGGAGCTGGGTGCTGGCTCCGGGCATTTGCTTGGCCGAGCTGGCAGGCGCAGAGGTGCTGAGATGCCCCTGCTCCCGCCCCAGCTGTCCTCTGGGCGCAGACCTCCGCGGGGCACTCTTGGACGTGGCTGTTCCGGGTCTTGCTTTCTGAGCGCCCACAGGATACCCTCGTCCTACTTGAGCTGAAGAGGCGTGTCCTCGGGCACCATAACGAAGTACCACAGCCTGGGGGGCTTAAACAGCAGACATGTGTGCGTTCACGGTTCTGGAGGCTGGACGCGCGAGATCCAAGGGCCAGCAGGGCTGGTTTCTCTCCTTGGCTTAGGGGTGGTGTCCCCACTGTGTCCTCAACGTGGTCACATCCCTCTGTACGTGTCTGTGACCTCATCTCCTTTTCTTATAGGGGCACCAGTCGCATGGGTTCAGGGCCCACCTATATGACCTCATTTAACCTTCATCACCTCTTTACAGGCCCTCTCTCCAAACACAGTCATCTTCTGAGGTCCTGGGGGTTAGGACTCCAACAAATGGATTTGGGGGGAACACAGTTCACCCCTAACAAGCTCCTTCATCAGGTGGCCCCAGTAGAGGAACCGTTAGACCACGATCAGCTTCGGGACCGTGTCGGCCTTGGGTTCCTCGCAGCTGCTGCCTCGGGTCCCGGGTATCGACTCTGGATTACCGTTGGTTTGCACCAAGTCTGGGGGGATCCCGTGCTGCTGATTCCTTTGCCTGGGCTGGGGTGGGTCCACCGGGCAGCGCTGGGAGCAGGTGGCCATGTCCCATGACTGCCCGCTGTCCCGAAGCCCCTCCTGGTGGTGGGCCCGCTCTGGGTACCAGCGTCCCTGTTGGGCTCACATACTCCCTGCCTGAACAAACCTGGGGATTGGTTGGCCATTCAAGCCACATCTACAGGAAGCATGCATTTCCCTCGGGAGCTGGGGGGATTGCTAATAACTGTCGTAAGTAGGGCGAGTAATGCCTCCTACCAGGAACCATACAAATGCATTTATCCCTGAAGCAACCCCACAGGGTTGGTCATTATTATCAACCCCATTTTACAGACGAGGGAACCAGGCACAGATGGGTGGCCCGCCCGGTCACCCAGCTGGTAGGTGACTGGTTCAGCTTTGAGGCCAAGCAGTGTGTCCAGCGGCCAAATCGAGGAGTTTTGGGCAAAGGTGGGTGTGGTTCTACTTCTGCACCCTCCCTCCCCATTCTAGCATCTTCCCCTGTCCCCCCACCCTGAGAAGCCAGTGCTACAGGAAGCAGATCTGCCAGTTTGGGTGGCCTCAGCTCCAGTAGGGCTTTGTTTCTGGTATTTGATTTCTGTTGTCTTGGAAACGGGGTGACAAGAGTTCCTCGTTAGCGCTGGTCCTCTCGATGTGGTCGGCATCCAGGAGATGCGGCGTGGGGACGCGGGCCTGTGTTCCGTGTTCTCTTTGGGGTTGGGACAAGGAACCGGGTTGAGTCCACTCTCGGACCCTCCCGTCCACCTGCCTGGCAGCCGGGTCTCCAGGCCCAGGCCGAGATCGAAGCCTTATCAGAGGCCGAGGTCTATTGTTCAGCTTTTTGCTGAGCCAGACAAACACGTCTGAAGTCACACACAGGAATGGATACTCCCTTCCTTCCTTCTTCTTGCCTTGTGGGCTTGTTTCCTGGGGAGCAGCTTGCCGTGAAGCCATTGGCAGCAAAGATAGAAATAATATTTTGTGGTCGGCAGTGTCTTATCGTGTAAAAACAACCCCGTCCTCCCGGCAGCTTGATCCCCTGTGGCCTTCCTCAAACTCACCCAAAAGGGGCCTTTCCCTCGAATTGCAAGTCACGGCAGCATCCCTGCCCGCGCCCCTATGGGACCTGGTGTGTGTCTCCTACGTCTCCCCGCCGATTCCCCGCTGGCCTCAGACTCACCTGCAGTTACCCGCTTCACCAGTGAGTCCTCCCCGGTTTCTTTCTCGTCGTTTGCAGCAGAAGCTAAGCCCGGGCCAGCCCTATTCCCTCTCTGCTTTATGGGGGAAGGTCATTTAGACCAGAATGGACCCTGGGCTGGCCCTTCGACTTTCCCCAGGAAGGTGGCAAGGGTGGATGTGAGGACAGTGGGAAAAGGGGGCCCTGGTATCCCCCTTGGCCCAGATGGACGGGTGCCTGATGTGCAGGACGAAGCGTGTTGGGAAGTTTCCAGCCCTCTGGTGGGTCATGTGGGTCTTTGGGCCTAGGTTGAGGAAAGGGGTTGGGAGCATTTTCAGGGGCAAGTTGCAATTAAGATTTTTTTAGGGCTATCTGATATGATGGATTTCTCTTTAATGACCTTTGGGTTCCATCTTTCCCTTTAAACTGGATGTTCTTGGCCAGCATCTAGCTTTTCTTGTCGTCACTGGATAAGAGATTCGTTCTGCCTTTTCTTCGGAGGCAGCGTCAGTGGAAGGGGCTTTGCGTCGGGTGGTCTGCCCTGATTAGCACCAGTCATGGCAGTTGGCGTGGTTCCTCTGATGCTTGGCTTTCCTGCCTGTGAAATGGGGACAGCGGTACAGCTGATGTGTGCCGAGCTCTCTGGCCCCAGGGTCTATCCCAGTCTCTTTACGTGCTTTGTCTCGTGCAGTCCGCATAACAACTTTATTTTACGGCAGAGGAGACTAAAGCACAGAGAGGCTAAATAACCTGCCCAAGGTCACACAGCAAATGGGAATGGGAGTCGGAGTTTAGTTGGAGCTCTTAACCTCGGCTTGAGGCTTGAAGGCCATCTCCCTGGGACCTGCTGGGGGACAGAGTGAGATGATATTCAAATGCTCCTGTGTCTCTGACACCAAGACGGCTCCCCCATGTGTGCCTTCCCGTGTGATGGAATATCGGTCACACGTCCTCCCTGGGCTGTGCCTGGTGTTTCCTTAAAGAAAGGGACACTGGTGCCCAGGTTTGCAGGTGACCAAGGTAGCCCTTCCTTCAAGGACACAGACTGATTTTTGTCTCGGTCATTCACCTAGGTGTGTGGGGACATTTCTAGGGGAGACACCAGCAGTCGAGGGAGGGGCGTAAGGAAACTGAATGCAGGGAGGATCTTAGTTCACACTCTGAAGCAGCTCTTTGAGGACAATAGACTTTACAGTAAAAAGCACAAAGTGATTGAACCAGGCCAAGTGGCCCTTCCTGGGCAGTGCCAGGAGGGGATGGGGGATAAAGGGCCGTGGTGGTTGATGGAGGGGCAGACCCTCTCCCGGTGCTATGATGGACATTGTTCCTCTTTTTTTTTTTTTTTTGACCGTGCCTCATGGCTTGTGGGATCTTCGTTCCCCGACCAGGGATTGAACTTGTGCCCTTGGCAGTGAGAGCGCTGAGTCCTAACCCCTGGAACTGCCCTGGACTTCGTGCCTCTTGCATTTTCTTCCCGAGGGGGTGGATTGCTGAGTTCTCCACGCTCCCCTGGGAGAATCGCAAGGTACACGGCACAGTCAAGGATCTGAGAAGTCCTGCAGAAAAAGACACCTGTTTAGCCCTGCCTCACCCAGTGTTTCCTCCAGTCCCTTGACCCTGGCTTAATTCACACAAGACCTGTGAACGTCCATGTCTGTGGAACTCACTTGGGGAGATAACGATGGGGACCAAATAAACAGGGAACTTGCTCGTAGATCTACTGCCTTTTTCCCGTTTTGCTCAGGTTCTGTTGCACTTCTAAAGACTAATTTAAGAGCTGTGCTGCAGTGCGTTTTCGCCGTCTGAAACGTACAACTGCTGATGCAAGGAGGAGGTCTGTTAAGTCTTCTCTTAGGAAAGGGAGGGGTCCCCAGGCTGTGAAAGCCCGGGGACCCAAGCCGAGGGCTCCCCCTCTCGTGGCTCTGTGGCCACCCGCCCTCCGCACCCCCCCAGGCTGCTGATCAGCCACGCTGCTCTGTCTTTGTACTCAGAGGTCTTTTCTGGAATAGCTCTCGTCATCTGTGTGTTTTGTCCCCTCCTTCCTGGCTGGTGATGCTGTGTTTGAGGACACAGAAGTTATGCTTGGGCTCAGGTCACTGAATGTGTATTTATTCTGGCTGCTCTGCTAGTGAGACTTGCAGGGTAGATCCCAACTCCATTCCTACTACCCATGGGACCTTGACGGTATCTTTCCAATCAGTAAAATGACAATGACCGAGGCAGCCCACTTGCTCCATCAAGGACCCCTGAGGCCTTCCCCGCCTGCCCAGAGCGAGACTGGGAGAGCCAATCAGCTGCTGCCTCTTCTTCTGTATCACTGCCGCCTGCTGCTTTGTTCTGCCTCCCCCTCCCCCTCCCTGCTAATTACCTGCCTAAGGGATCCAAGACTGCAAGAACTTTCTAAGATGTAAGCGTCTGTGACTTCCCCACATCTTTATTTTGTGGAGAGGACTTTGTAGTTGGGTAGATTGGTTCCAGTGGGAATGTCAGCATTTAGCTCCCTCCTTGGCCAAGTCGCCTGCACGTCCGGCCTCCGTTCCCTGGTCTGTAGTGGCACCCCTGTCCCCGGCTGTCCCCGGGAGCCTGAGTGGGCTCATATATGAGGATGTGGGGTGGGCAGGCCCTTGATAGAGGCAGACTTCCTTCCTCCCTGGTGCCGGCCCGTGGTCTCCATCCCCACCCTGCAGGCCTTTCTGGGTTGGGGGGCTTCAAGTTAGGCACGAAATGGGACAAGAGAAGGGAACTTGAGAATGAAGAGCTGGTAGTTTGCTGAAAGGGACTTCAGAAGCGTCCTCTCTCTTCCCAGCCTGTTAGCCAACGTCCTGCTACAGGACGACGACCCAGGGCAAAAGAACAACTTCCCCTACCCTCTGGGAACGTGAGGTTGGAGACTGGCACCCCCTCTCTCTGCCCTGCAGGCCAGGCTCCTTTAAGACTCAACTCCAAGGTTGCCTCCTCCAGGAAGCCTGCCTGGGCTGTCATCCATTCCCTTCTGGGTCCCCAGCATCTTCACGTACCTACATTGTTTGTGTCCTGGACACTGAGGCCCTTGGGTCAGGGCCTGTGTCTAAGTCGTTGCTAACCACTGTGCCACCAGGGAAGTCCCTAACACAACATTGTTAATCAACTATACTCCTATATAAAATAAAACGTTAAAAAAAAAAAGAAAGAATGGATTTAATAACCTTCTACATTTGCATTTTAACACCTAAAACTTGCAACTCTTTGTGTATGGTGCCCTTTGTTGAAAAACATAGCTGCTTTAAAAATATAGCCACTAAAAGGTATACATTAGATCCACTGGGGATCTAATGTATAGCACGGTGATTATAGTTAATTAACTGTATTACATACTTAAAGCTGCTAAGAGAGCAGATCTTAAATGTTCACACCACAAAAAGAAAATTGTAATTATGTGACAGGATGGAGGTGTTAGCTATGGTGGTAATCATTTTGCTATATATAAATGTATCATACCAACACATTGTTCACCTTAAATGTATACAATGTTATATGTCAATTATATCTCAATAAGGCTGGAAAAAATAAAGTAAAAAACAAGTGGATCCATATAGCCGCCCCTACTTTCCCCATCCCCTGCCTCTCTGACCTCTCAGTCACCAACTACAAATAAAGGGAACCAAGAGACGAAGTGTGTCCCTCCGTTATTTTCTCCAAACAGATGCTTCCATGCAGCTGGGGAAGTGGGACACGCGTTTAAACTTGGGGTACACTTCAACAGAAGGCTTCATCGCTCATAGAAGGCACAGAGGGGGCCCAGGAGGGGAGGGAACGTCGCTCTGAAGGGGAGGAAGCGGGTGAGCCCCAGCAGGCTTCGGTCCGGGACAGGCTCAGGGCGCGCCTCCCTCCCCTCCAGCTATGCCGATGACCGGCTCGTACACAGTAGGTCCTCAAAACTCTCACAACGTACTTGCCGAGCATCTGCCGAGGGCCCGTGCCTGGCATTTTACGTGTTCTGTCACGAGTCCACAACCCTGAGGGAGAGGAGGTACGGTTAGGATACATATTTTACTCGGGATTCAGAGGACATCTGTTGAAGGCCTACTGTGTGTCAGACCCTGAGCTGGGCTTTGAGGGTACAGACGAAGGACCCTGTGCTCGGGGACTGTCTGTTCAAGCTGGAGACTATTTTTTATTTATTTTTAAAAATTTATTTTATCGCAGTATCGTTGATTCACAATGTCGCGTTAATTTCTGCCGGACAGCAAAGCGATTCAGTTATACATATATACAATAGTTTGCAACTGCTATGTAAAACTCACAATCCCTCCCTCCCCCACCCCACTCCCCCTTGGCAAACACGAGTCTGTTTTCTGTGTCTGTGAGTCTGCTTCTGTTTCGTAGGTAAGTTCATTTGTGTCATATTTTGGACTCCACGTATAAGTGATACTATATGGTTAGCCAGCCTCCTGCTGCAGGACGACCCAGGGCAAAAGAACCCACTTCCCCTACCCGCTGGGAACGTGAGGATGGAGACTGGCACCCACTCTCTCTGCCCTGCGGGCCAGGTTCCTTTAAGACTCGACTCCAAGGTTACTCTTAATGACTTACTTCACTTAGTATGATAATCTCTGGGTCCAACCATGTTGCTGTGAATGGCATTATTTTATTCCTTTTTATGGCTGTGTAGTATTCCACTCTCTAAATACCGCATCTTCTTTACGCATTCATCTGTCGATGGACCCTTAGGTTGTCTCCATGTCTTGGCTATTGTAAATAGTGCTGCTGTGAACATAGGGGCACATGTATCTTTTTGAATTATAGTTGTGTCGGAATATATGCCCAGGAGTGGGATTGCTGGATCATATGGTAGCTCTATTTTTAGGTTTTTGAGGAACCTCCATACTGTTTTCCATAGCGGCTGCACCAACTTACATTCCCACCAACGGTGTAGGAGGGTTTCCGAGACAGACAATTTATCAAAACATAAAATAACAGAGTGATGACTTTGGGGCAGGAACGACGTGGGGTGCCGTGCCGGTCACCCAGGGGACTTAGGGGTGGGTTTAGGAAGGGCTCCCGGAAGCATGAGGAGGGGCTAGTCGTTCAAAGCTGGGGCGAGGCTTCCGGCAGATGGACCAAAGGAAGCCTGGCCCCGTTGGGACGAGCCCTGTTGTTTTGAGCTCCGTGGTCCACTCTGTTGACCTCGGGGAGCCATGCCGACAGAAAAAGGTCTGTGACCTTAGCTCTGTGACCCCGTGTTCGGGTCAGTGGAGCCTCCGGGCAGCAGCTGTCCGGGCCGCTCAGGGTGTTGGCTCACACTTGGCTGGTCCGGCTGTCCACGCCTTCCCCCCAGCTGTCACCAGTGTCCAGAGCTCTCACCCGGCCAGAGCCTGTGGCTTCCTTGGGAGGGAGGGTGCCCAGTTGCCAGGTGGGTGCCAGAGGTGGGAGGCCAGGGCCTCAGGCAAGCAGCTGAGCTGCTGCAACCCCAGGGATCGAGCACCAGGGCAGGCTGATCCTGGCCTGTGGTGCAGAACAGCGAGGACCCTGCTAGTACCTTGCCCCCTAGGCAGGAAGGGGGTGCAGGTTGGGGGAGCATCACTCACCGCCTGGTCCCCGTGCCTCCCAGCTGCCTGCTGCAGCCCCGGCCCGGCTCGAGAGGGCGCGTGGGCGATGAGCGTCTGCAAGTGGCTGGCACAGAGCAGGTAACAAAGGTGGGTGGACACGGCTGCGGGGCTCGCCCCTGCCCTCGGGCCCCACCTCGTGTCCATACCGGGCCGGAAAGCGGAGGGATAGAGGAGTCCAGGCTGCCCTCTGTGCCAGGGACACCCTGTGGGCTCCCTGGGGGCTGGAGGCTCTGGAGACAGGGACGGTGCCCAACCTCGGTCCTGAGGCTGAAGGATGCGTGCTGTACTTAGTTAGCACTTACGGTTTGCAGAGCCAGGACAGCTGGGATGGAGTTTAAGCCGCACGCTGACCCCAGGAAGTGGGGAGCATAAGGCCATGTTGCCGTGGGATTCCAGCCTGTGTGAAGGTGTGAAGGAAGGTGCCGGACTCCCTGTGGGTGCCACGCGGCTGTGCAGTGTCGGGAGCCCGTGGCAGTCTAGCCTGTGGGCTCCCGAGTCGGGTCTAGCAGCGCTTCTCTGCCTCAGCGCCCTGCACGTTTTGCAGGGTTGATTCCCGGTGGGGCGGGGGGTGGCGGACACGGCAGGGCGTCGAGCAGCACCCCTGGCCTCTACACGCCAGATGCCAGTAGCACTCCCTGCTCCGGACGTGGTTGCCTCCAGTGTCCCCAGACCCTGCCACATGTCCCTGGAGGGCAAACTGTCCCTGGCTGAGAACTACGGAGCTGGAAGGAGGATGCCTCCATGGATGGTGTCCTTAGGACCTCCACCAGACCCCACCTGAGCTCCCACCCCAGGAGCAGGGGATCAAGGGAAGGGAGGACTCCCGGCGACCACTGAGCATTTTTTCCAGGGCCCTCGGTACCTGGGTGCCCAGGATCTGCCCGGAACACACGCACACCTGCACCCCCTGTGACCCGGAAGGGGTCCCCTGCTGATCTTTTTAAAAATAATAATAAACTTTACTTCTTAGATCGGTTTTAGGAGGTTCCCAGCAATACTGAGCAGAGGGTGGAGATTCCCCATATACCTCCCCGCCCTGCCCATGCGCAGCCTCCCCGATTCTCCCTACCCCCAGAAGAGTGGTGCACTTGGTACCACCAGTGAACCTACACTGACAGCTCAGCGTCACCCGGAGTCCGTAGCTGACATGAGGGCTCATTCTTGGTGTTGTACATTCTGTGGGTTTGGACAAATGTGTAATGTCATGTATCCACCATGACAGTAACATACAGGGTGTATTGTATTCGCGGCCGTAAAAATCCTCTGTGTTCTCCCTATTCATCCCTCCCTCCCCCAATCCCTGGCAACCCCTGATCTTACTGTCCTCACAGATTTCCCTCTTCTAGAGTGGCATGGAGTTGCAATCACACAGTACGTAGCCTTCTCAGATTCGCTTCTTCGCTTGGTAATACGCATTTGGCTCCCTCCGTGCCTTTCCGTGGCTTGGTAGCTCATTTCTTTTTAGTGCTGGAGGGTATTCCACTGTCTGGATGAGCGCTTTCTTTATCCTTCACCTCTAGCTCCTGAACAACCTGCAGGTGTGCAGGGCAGGCTGTGCTGACCTGGGATGCGAGGTTGAGCCTAGGTGGGACCCCAGACCCCCTGAGGTTGGAGCCTTGAGGCCCGGAGGGCAGAGCCTGGAGAGGGCGCTGCAGAGGGAGTGGGGGTGGAGGGGGGACGGTGCTGAGCCTCCACGCAGCTGAGTCAGGAGGACCCCTGTCCTTGTAGACACTGCCACCGATCTGCAGCCCTCACCCTGTGAGCCTGCCCGGAGCCCACCCAGCCCGTCTGCCCAGAAATGCCCTGTGTTCACCTCGTTCAGGCCTGGAGACCCTGGGGGGCTGGTGAGACACAGAAGTGCCCTCCGAGTGCTCAGGGCCACACGCAGTGGTGCCCGGGATACGTTTTGGACACTGGGACCTCACCCTGTGGGACTGGCTCCATGCGGGAGGGGTCAGTGAGTCCCACACTGGCCAGAGGCCTGGTCAGAAACACACGTTTGCTCGGTGATCCATGCACATGCCCTTAAATCCCCGCAGTGTGTGCCGCCCGTGAGGTAGAACAGCCAAGGTGCCTGCCCCGTTTCAGGGCATGACACGGGTCAGGAGCCCTCACAGACCTGTCGGCCCCACGGGACGGCAGGCCAACGCATCACGGCCCTTTCCCTCCCCTCCATCTCCGGCGCCTTCGTGGATGGCTCGTGGGTGGCCTGGCCGCCGTGCCGGGCCTGTCACTGTCTGTGATGGTTGTGATGTGACGCCGTGCTGGGTGCCACTGTCCTGGAGCGGCCTGGGGTCTTAGTGTCCTGGGGCCGCTGGAACAAAGCACAGAGATGGGGTGGCTTCCACCCCAGAGATGTATTCTCTCATACTGTTTGTTTGTTCGTTCGTTTTGCTGTGCAGCGTGGCCTGTGGGATATTAGTTCCCTGACCAGGGTTTGAACCCGGGTCCTCGGCAATGGAAGCGCAGAGTCTTAACCTCTGGACGGCCAGGGACGTCCCAGAAATGTATTCTCACAGTCTGGAGGCCGGAAGTCCAAAATCAAGGTGTCGGCAGGGTTGTGGTTCCTCTGGAGGCTGCCGGGGAGGCTGCTGCCCGCCTCTTCCAGCTCCCGGTGGCTCCGGGTGCTCCTTGGCTCGTGGCTGCACCACTCCCGTCTCGGCCTCTGTCTTCATGTGGCCGTCTTCCCTCCCTCTTCTTTTAAGGACACCAGTCATCAGTGTGACCACACGAATGACCTCATCCCAACCTGATCACATCTGCAAAGACCCTATTTCCAAATAGGGCCACATTCACAGGCACCAGGAGTTAGGGCTTCGACATGTCTTTCTGGGGGATACAATTCACGCTATGATGCATGGTGAGCTCTTCCAGACCTGCCTGCTTCCAGAGTGCCGGGGCAACCCACAGAAGGTTGCAGTCGGCTCGCGAGGCCTGGCGGGGGTCCTCCTGGGGGATGAGAAGGGAGGCATCAGGTGGACACCTGGGGGCCACGAACTTGCCCGGGTGTTTGGGGAACTGCAGGGCTTCCTTGCTTCTTTGCGTTGATAGAAAGGTGGTCTGCTCACAACTTTAAAAGTCAGAGAGAATATGGGCAGGTAGTTAAACTTGACAGCTGGGGAAGCAGTTGTTTCACAGGCGGTGAAAAGGTACCTGGGCTTGTTAGGCCGTTAGTTGTGACATAAGTACAAACAGCAGGGTCCTTGAAAGTCGGGGGCCGTCGTGCAGAGCTGCGTGGTGGGAGCGCTGGATTGGAGTCCCAGGCTCGGGCCCCGGGTCCTGGCCCTACGCCCTGCACGTCCTGCTTGCATCCTTCAGAGGCGATGCTGTCAAACATGGTTGGCAGGAGGTCTCTGCCCTCCCTCCAGAGAAGCCCTCCCTTAAGGTGGTGTCCCCATTTTTACTGATGGCAAAACCAGCCCCGGGAGGAGCGAACTTGCTCGAGGTCACACACCCAGATGGGTAGTTAGACCTGGATCCTCACTACCGAGTGAGCCCCGCCTCTTACCCTGGCTAGCGTTCTCGTGCCGGGGCACACGTGGGAGAAGGGAGGGAGGTATCTGGACACAGCAAAAGGGAATTGATTTCCTGCGCTGAGCGTCCTTTTCCCCATTGGTTTGCTAATGTGCTCACCGCGCCAGGTGTACTGTAGATGGGCCTGCCGGGGTCCAGAGCCCTGGCGATGACTCTGACGTCTGGGCTGGTATTTACTGTTTTTAGTGACTTGAATGATGACCAGGCGCAAGAGCCTGTGGACCCTGCAAGCGTTTGAAAATGACCAGTCTGCTACCTGAGGACCTGGCGGGTTGATTCCTGGAAGGACGTTGGCAGGATGGAGAAGCCAGGTGTTCCCGGGACAGAGGACACACAGAGGTCCAGGGCTGGGAGGGGTTGTGGAGCACAGTGTGGCTGAAGAGGTCAAGCCATTAGCACATCCCTGGCTACTCCAGGCCGAGGAGGAGCGTGGTGGGGGTCTGACCCCCTCCCCTCCGACTCAGCCTTCGCCTGAGGTGGCTGGGCTGAGAAGCCACTGGTGGAGAAGCGACTTCACATCTTGCCGATCGTGAGGCCGTCCTGCTCTTTTTGCACCGAACTTAGTACATTTTAGTGGATTCGCCGTCAAGCAGCCAACCTCCCCGGCTTCACTGTCACGCGAGTGACACGTGGGGACAGTTGTGTTTTCGTCCTCGGTGTTGATCGGATGCGTTCTTTGTGCTTCTGCTTCTGCTGCTCGTGGGACCAAGGCCGTGCCTGTTCCAGTAACGGTCGTGCCCTCGGAGCTTAGCCTGGTGCCTTGTGCGGAGCAGGTGCTCAGTAAAGCGGGTGCAGCCAAAGACTGTATTGGTTTGCTAACGTGCTGATGTAAGAAATTACCACAGACTTAGTAGCTTAAAACAGCACAAACTTCCTATCTTTTAGCTCTGGAGGTCCTAAGTCCTAAAATCCGGGTGTCGGCTGGGCTGCGCTCCCTCGGGAGGCTCCAGGGGAGGGTCCTCTTCCTTGTCTTTTGCAGCTTCTAGAGGCTCCTCCATCTTCAAAGCCAGCAGCCCTGCATCTTCCAATCTCTCCCTGCTTGTGTTGTCACGTTGCCTTTTTCTCACTCTGACCCACCCGCATCCCTTTTATAAGGACCTTTGTGATGACACTGGGTCCACCCAGATAATCCAGGATCGTCTCCCATCGCAAGATCCTTTACTCGATCACATCAGCAAAGTCCCTTTTGTTTGTAAGGTCACAGTTTCCAGGAATTGGGACGTGGACATCTTTGGGAGACAGGGGACATTATTCAGCCTACCACAGAGGCCCCCGAAGAAGTAGAAAAGAGCTCTTAGGAGTTCCAGAAAGAAACACCAGAAAGGAATGTTTGAGTTCTGCAACAAGCATTCATTCATTCCTGAATTCATTTATTCACCATTAACTCGCAAAGTGTCACTGACTGCTTCCTGTGGGCTGCGCCCTGTGCAGGGAGCTGGGGAGACAGGCAGGCCTTTTGCCTGCCCTTACGGAGCTATGGACACGAATCCGGTAGCACAGACGCAAGCGGGCCTCAAACGTGGTAAGGCTGGGAAGGAAGGGAATGGAATGGAACAGGGCACAGTGGGGGCCGGGGGTCGGGGGGCGCTGGGGAACCTGGCTTCATCCTGGCTGGCAGGGACGGCTGGCAGGGAGTCTCCACGTGCCTGTGGCTCCCACTTGCTCCTTTGGGGCCCTCCCTCCAAAGGCCCATCCCCGGGAACCCCAGTGGGTGCCGAAGGCCCTTGTACTTTGTTCCCTGGAGTGTCGCATCCGTTCCGGGTGGAGCCACCAGCCCCAGGGGACGTGGCTTCAAGCGCCCCCAAAGCCGCCTGCCTTTGGAAGGCACCCCTCTGCCCTGCAGCAGATTCTCCTGTTGAGATGAAACCTTCGCAGGCCGTGCCTGGCTCGCATCTTCAGGGGCAGATGGGCCGCTAGAGGGCGCCGTGCTCCTGGCGTTTCCCGCCTGCGGGTCCCAAGTTCTCTCCCGGTGGAGCGTTTGTTTCGGCGCAGGTGCACGGAGAATCGGTTCTTTTTCTTAAAATGACTCAACGATTTAATCTTCTTATTTTCTCAGCAGAGCACGCTTTGGGCTTGCCTGGATACGATGGGACAGTAACGATCAGGCTAATTAATACGAGTTTCACCGCACAGGAAGCAGCCCAGCTTGCTTCAGCGGACTTATTTTTCCCACTGCGGTTTCGGTTTTCTCTTATGAAGCACATTTCTCTCTGAGGGTGTTAACCTCATCGGGCGGGTCCTGTTCAGGTTTCTTTGCATCTCCCCATGGGTGGGACACATCACACAGCTCGGCTCCAAGGGGCCGGGACCGTGACCGACAAACACAAGACATCACGGTGACTTTTTTTTTATAATTGAAATACAGTTGATTTACAATACTGGGTTGGTTTCAGGCCATTTGCAGCAACATGGATGGACCCAGAGATGATCACACTAAGTGAAGTGAGTCAGACAGAGGAAGACAAATACCATATGATATCACTTATATGTGGAATCTAAAACAATAATACAGATGAACTTATTTACAAAACAGAAACAGATTCACAGACATAGAAAACAAATTTATGGTTACCAAAGAGGCGGTGGGGGGGAGGATAAATTAGGAGTTTGGGATTAACAGATACACACTACTATATATAAAAGAGATGTGGCTTTTTTTTTGATAATTCTGAGCAGAGGGGAGCAGAGCACCCCTCTGCTCCCACCTTCTGCCTCTTCTAGACTCTTTTTTTAAAAAAATTTATTTATTTATCTTTGGCTGTGTTGGGTCTTCGTAGCTGCGCGGTCTTTCTCTAGCTGCTGCGAGCGGGGGCTACTCTTCGTTGCAGTGCACGGGCTTCTCACTGCGGGGGCTTCTCTTGTGGAGCACGGGCTCTAGGCACGCGGGCTTCAGTAGTTGTAGCACGTGGGCTCAGTATTTGTGGCTCGCAGGCTCTAGAGCACAGGCTCAGTAGTTGTGGTGCACGGACTTAGTTGCTCCGCGGCACGTGGGACCTTCCCGGACCAGGGCTCAAACCCGCGTCCCGTGCATTGGCAGGCAGATGCCCCTTTTCTAGACTCTTTTTCCGTTATCATTAACTAATGATAGATTTTCATGACCAGTGACTGAAATTGCTTTCATCTACTCACTTAGAACCAGCATGATTGATTGGTAGACATGTGGCAGATAGGCCGTTCCCAAACCCAGGGGACAGAGCGCTCACATCAAAGAATCTACCGTCAGGTTAGGACCAACGGGGCCAGGATGCCGTGAGTCCCAGGAACCTGAGCTAAGGGGGCTGAGAAAACCCGAGGGTTCGGGGGACGCTGGCCTCACGAGTGTGGTCCAGCTGTTCGTCAGAGGGGTGGGGTAATGCACACGTGCCCGGGGGCTCCAGGAGAGCCCGCTGCACGATGGTGGCCCTCGGGGTCCCCAGCGCGGCTGGTACCCTTGCATATCCCCGGACAGGCATGTTCTCCTGACCCGGCCTGATCGGCCCCCTCTGCCTCTGGTGCGGCTGCATTTTAATTTCACTCCGAGTCAGTTAAGCAATGCTTCTGAGCCTCCTGCAGACTCTGAGCTTCCTGCCTGGACACCAGTCACTGGTCCCATTGATGGCAGCTGGCCTGGCTCTCTGCTGGCCGACTCTGGGGGGCACCTCGCACTTTTCAGGATGGGCGTGGGGGGCTCGGGTCAGGCTGTGTTGCTGGCCTCGTTACAGTGTCTGTTTTAAATGCTCAGCGACTGGCGAGATGTTTGTGGTGATGTCTGAGCTGTACATTCAGGGTCTTCGAGGTTAGATATGCCTGGTTTGCAGTTGGGAGGGTGTGTTTCAACGTCTGGATTCTTCGAGAATTGGTGACCTGGGGATACGTGGCCCCTTGTCATCCCCAACGGTTAATTAGCGAGGCTGTTTCCCGCTTGATGCTGGCAGATAACTCAGGCTTTCGGGATCTGGTTCGATTCTGTTCTGTTCAGGTGAGCACATTTTTCTAGGGTCTCCTCTGTGTGCGGGGCCCACCTCTGGGGGCACGGGGGTGATAGGACTTGAGCTCTGCCTTCTGGGGGTTTATTTTTTTATTTTCAAAAGATTTATTATATTTATTTATTTATTTAATGTTTAGCTGCGTTGGGTCTTAGTTGTGGCACGCAGGATCTTCGTTGAGGCATGCGGGATCTTTTGTTGCGGCGCACGGGCTTCTCTCTAGTGTGGCATGCAGGTTTTCTCTAGTTGTGGCGCGTGGGTTGCAGAGCATGTGGGCTCTGTAGTTTGTGGTACGCAGGCCCTCTAGTTGAGGCATGCAAGCTCAGTAGTTGTGGCGCGCGGGCTTAGATGCCCCGCGGCATGTGGGATCTTAGTTCCCTGACCAGGGATCAAACCCGCGTCCCCTGCATTGGAAGGCGGATTCTTTACCACTGGACCGCCAGGGAAGTCCCCTTCTGGGAGTTTATAATGTAGCAGTGAGACATGGCACATCTGCTCGATTGGCAAACGTGGGCGCTCAGGGGCTGTCCGACCTTGCAGCTGTGGCATGTGCCTGGTGCGCCTGCAAACTTGTCGAGTGGGTGACTCTGGGACACCAAGCGCTTCCGGTTACCCAGCACTGGTGTGGGTGGTGGAACAAGAAGGGAGAGACCCAGCATTTACCACGTGACTGCTGCCTGAGGCACCATCTTGTTAAATTAGTTGTCATGACGACAGGTCTGGTTCTAACCCCTCTGCAGAGGAGAGATGGTGAAAGACGAAGGACTTAAAGCCCAAGGTCACAGGATGTTTCGAAATAGCCCTCCAAAGCCTCCGTTCTCTCCGCTATTCTGTCTGCACCGTCCGCGACCCTGGGCCAGGGGTTTGGAGGAGGGACAGGGCCACGGAAGAGGGGACGTTTGCAGCGGGCTTTGCCTCCAGGCTCAGGCTCTGGACATGGAGCTCCTGGAGGGGGCACAGGCTGGCAAAGGCCCGGAGGGGTGACCGAGCCTGGCCCTGAGCTCTGCACTGGAGGAGAGGGTGGGATGCGAGGGGAAGGGTGTGGGTTTTGTTTTGGGAGTGGTGGAGTGTCAGGACAGCCCATGGGCAGAGGAGTGACCCCACGGCCTGCGTTCTGGGGACGAAGTCTGGAGACACTGTGGCGGATGGATCGGAGGAGGGTGAGGCCAGGAGCAGACACCTGGCCGTCCGCAGATCGATCCCCAGTCTCAGGCCCCCGAGGGATTCTTTCTACCTGATGCATTCTGAGAGGTGACTTGAATAAGTTGACCCACTTGCTTTCCCTCTGAAAAACCGACCAAATCATCACTCGTCCCTAAAGGATCAGTCATTCTTTTTAGAGCAAGAAGCCCGGAGCCCCTCCGGTGTCCTGGTTTCTGCTCGCCGGGTGGTTTATTTGGTAAACCTGACATTGCAGGATCACCTGGAAGTCTTTCTTCCCGTTCTCCTTCCCACAGACAATTCGTTTTTCTGTGGTTCTCACATTTTTCTGATCACGCAGGGCAAAGGGGAGGAAAAGGACTGCTTCTGGCCAGAGGGAATCATCCGTTTGATGTTGGCTTCTGAGCCCCAGCCTTTCCATACTTAGACCTAAGCCGCCTTTGGTATTAGGAAGACCCAGTGTCCGGGAACCGGGGGCGATCGCTTCCTTCCTGGTGCCATCCCTCCACCCCGCCCTTGGCCGGCAGGAACTCGCTCCAGTGGGCGAGGTTTGGGAATGTTGCCCCAGAGGCAGCCTGTCCCAGTAAGTCCCTAATTGCAGAGCAGAGTCCTTGCTCTCGAGGCCTCGCCCTCCGCACGGCCCCATTGCAGTAATTGGGTTCTTGGTGACCCACGACTGCCAGGCTAATGGAAGCCTTAATGGAAATGCTCTTGTCCACCCGAGTGGCTGGAAGTGGCATGTTTTGCAAGAACGGCCTGTTCCTAGTGTTTCTGACTTTGTGTCTCTTACCTAAGTTCTCTCTTCGGCTCCACTTTGCCTACGTAAACGCATTTACAGCCATTTATTCATTCTGTGAATGTTTGTCGCACGCTTGTCACGTGCTGGGTTTTGATCAGCGTTTGGCCACTTGGCGGGGGCGGGGCAGAGGGCACACCCCACCACTTCCTGTCGGGGGATAAGGGTTTGTAGCTGTCACGTGCACAGGGAACTGTGGGAACCCAGAAGAAGGGCCCTAATGCTGCCCAGGGGGTGGGGTTACAGAGAACGCTTTAATGAAGAATCTTGGGGAACGGGTGGAATTGGCTAGATATAATGAAAAGGGCATTTCAGGTGGTGGGGATAGTGGGGGCAAAGGAATGGCCTCATTGAAAGGTGATGCAGAAGTGAGGGAGCCGCATCTGGGTCGATGAGAGGTGGGGTTTGTTCATCAAGAGTCTTCAGGTACCACTTTGAGGGGTTTGGGTTATACCCTGGAGCCGGTAGGAGCTCTGGTGTGCTCTATCCCAGGGAGTGACAGCCAGCCACTCAGTCTGCAAATGACAGAAAACCCAACTCAAAGTGGATTAAGGACAAAATGGCACTCGTTGGTTCATTTGACAGAAAGGTCCAGAGGCTGCCAGCCTCAGGTAAGGCTTGATCCAGCAGACAGCTGGCTCGGCTAAACTCTGTCCTCTTAGCTCTGTGGACCCAGTGCCTGCATTTCCAGGTTTTGTGTGCTGGTAAGACGATGGGGCAGCTTCCACCTGCATCCTTTCTGGGTCAAGGCCAGAGGGAAAGAGTGCCTGTCATTCTGCATTCCTAGGAAACTCTCCTTGTTCTGTTGGCTCTAATTGGGCCAAGCCCATCCCTGGCTGTATGCTGGAGAGTGCAGTGTGCCCACTGGCTGAGGTCTGGGATGCTGAGTCCTGTTTGACCAGAGGAAGGGCACATGGATGCTGGGGAGGAGGGACAGCAGAGTCCAATTGGTCTCCTGCAGAAGGGGAGAGGCTGGCTGGCTCGGGGTGGGAAGAGGCCACGGCAGAGCCTGCGGGAGGCCGACTGGCTGTCCTGGTAAGAGATCCCCTGGTTGCCCTAAGGACAGGACACGAGATGCAAAATCTGCAGAGGCTGGTTCTAGGTCTAGCATCTTGGTCCTTACCTTTTTCCTCTTTGCACTTGCGTATGTGTTGGTCCCAGAATCAAGTTATCATTTTGCATGAGTCGTTTTGGGTGGTCGGGGCTGTGATGTGTGGTTCCCTCTCCCAGCTTCTCTTTCCCTTTAGGTTGTCACTGTGTCCCCTGCGGCTGGCAGTGCTGCCGGGAAAAGCCCAAGCCTCCCCTGCATCCCAGAGCCATTTCTGCTGCTGAACCCATTCTGCTGGGACATGGGAACGAGCCCTTTAACCTAGAGGGTCTTGGGAGAAGCCAGGGTGGTCAGTGAACGCATTTAGTTTTACTGCCGAGAGGGCAGCTCTGCATTTGGCTCAAGAGTGATAACAGGGGGCTTCCCTGGTGGCGCAGTGGCTGAGAGTCCGCCTGCCGATGCAGGGGACGCGGGTTCGTGCCCCGGTCCGGGAAGATCCCACATGCCGCGGAGCGGCTGGGCCCGGGAGCCGTGGCCGCTGGGCCTGCGCGTCCGGAGCCTGTGCTCTGCAGCGGGGGAGGCCACAATGGTGAGAGGCCCGCGTACCGAAAAAAAAAAAAAAAAAGAAAGAAAAGAGTGATAACAGGGATTCATGGAGAAAGAATGGAATTCTGGATTCTCCCCACAGGCAGGAAGTGGGCTGTGCTTTCCTTTGATCCCCCCAAAAGCTGAGAGATTATGTAGTTTTGGGGGACCGCAGCCCCAAGGGGGTTGGAGCCATCCCTGACCAGCTGGGCCGGCTTGGGTGTGACTCAGTCTTTTAGGGAAGACCTCAACTGTCGTGGGAGCTTAGCATGATAGCGTGTGAGCTGGGCGCCCAGTCCTTCTTTCTTGAATACCGGAGCCATGGCGGGTGCTGGCCAGGTTGGGAGTTGTTGAAACGTGGCCCCTGTGTCGATCTCTAAAAGGAGCACGGAGTTGCTTACCAGCTTGGGTTTCAGGAGCAGAGGGGCGTGGGAATGTCTTCTAAGTTGTTGCTACTCAGGTGTGGTCTGTGGGGCAGCATCAACGTCACCTGGGGGCTGGTTAACGATGCTGAGTCTTGGACCCTCCCCAGACCTGCTGGGTAAGAATCCGCCCGTTAGCCCCTGAGAGCCTAAGTACTTTGACGTTTGGAGTCTGGGCTGAGTGTTTAGGAGGATGAATGGTTAGCCAAGGCTCCCAGGCTGGTTCCCGCTGGTGATGGGAGGGGAGATGACAGGGAGGTCCCTATGGTGATGGGGTCGCTCATGGGTGCTGTCCCAGAGCTGGTCCTTTCCTGCCCTACAGGACTCCCGTGCTGGGTTCCCCGAGGACCCGGGGCCCTCAGCTCCCCTCACACGACTTCCCCAGGCACACCCAGGCGGCACTGCACTGCCCCAGCCTCACCTGAGACAGACGCTATGGATTGACCTGCTCAGTGAAAGCATGGATGGGCTAAAATGGTCCTGAGGAGAGGCGATTCCTAGGCTCTGAGCTGTGTGGATGCCCCTTGCATTAGAAGCAGCGGTTTTCCTGAACTTGGAGGTGAGGATGGAGTTGCCTGGGGAAGATCAGTGGCTCCACGCCGCAAACTCACTGCTTTGGGCGTGGCCCTGTGGCCCTCTGACTTCCTCTGGGATCTCTGCAGCAGGCACACCATCTCTCTCCCTGCAGACCCTCCCGCAAGGGAGCCCAGGGTCTGAGGTTTCCAGGCCAAGGCTTCACCTAAGGCAGGTAGGGACCGTCAGGCCTGGATGGCTCATGGCCTGGGCTCTGAATCCTGCGTCTCTGCCTTTAGAAACCTCCCCAGGGGCTGAGTGCCTCAGGACAGGCTCAGCTGTACAGGCAGCCTCACCTGCTGCCCCCTCTGGTCTCCTTCCCTGTAGAACTGGCTGTCACCTCCCTTGGGTCCCTGCTGTAGAGCGTCTATTTGTTGTCTCTCCTTTTAACTTTATTTTAATTTTTGCAAGTAACATATGAACACAGTCACGACAAAGCCTTCGCAATCTCCTTTCTTTCCGTCACTCATCCCCCCAGAGGTGATGCTACTCTTGTCATGTTGGGGCACATCCTTTCATTCCTTTTCCTTTGAATTTAGTTGTGTACACATAAAAATACATAGTTCTAAGTTTTCTTTTTTTAAAAACGTATTTATTTATTTGCTTTTTGGCTGTGCCGCAAGGCATTACAGGATCTTAGTTCCCCGACCGGGGATCGAACCTGCGTCCCCTGCAGTGGAAGCTCAGAATTCCCAGTTTTGAGTTTTCTGATTCTGTATTTTACATAAATATCCTGCTGTATTATTTGAAACCTGCTTTTTAAAAGTCCACACCGGGACTTCTCTGGTGGTCCAGTGGTTAAGACTCTGCACTTCCACCGTAGGGGACATGGGTTCAATCCCTGGTAGGGGAACTAAGATGCTGTATACTGTGTGGCACAGCCAAAAATTAAAAAGTCAACACCATCACATGTATTGCACTTAATTAATTGTACGTTTGTTCCTCAAGAGACTTCTCTGTGCCAGGGGCCAGGCCAGGCTGTTGGGTGGAAGTGGCCAGGACACCTCCTTCCGTATGTCTGCACCCTGTGCCAGACTCCCCCAGCGCCAGGGGGCCTGTCGGCCTTTAACCAGTGTTCATTAGATTGGCACCCTGTGGAGCCCGAGGCTTGCCGCTGCCTGAACAGGACAGATCTTTAGCTGTCAGCTCATCGTGTGGGGTCAGTAACGCCTGTCGCCCTCCTTTGCATTTTGCCTTATTGAAATGCTCACATATTTATTTTAGCGTCTCAACTTATTTCATCTCGAGAAATGGCGTGGAATCTCGTGGCCCCGCAGAGCAAACACCGTACATGAGATACTCAGGCTGAGTGACCCTCCCAGTCACGGTGCTTTCTTGTTCCCATGGTCTTGTCAGAGCAGTTCAGAATCTCATCTTCCGCCAAGAAATTACAGTGAGTTAAACGTACATAAATACACCGAGCTCATTACTATGGGCTGGCATCCCCACGGCAAGGCCAGAATCTTTTCCTCAGTAAAAACATACCAGATCTGCCACTTTAAAGGTTAAGAGGCTCTTTCATGTATGTTTTGCTACATGGATCACTGAAAGTAATTTCACTCTTTCCCCACATCCCAGTCAGGAAGGGCAGCTGCTGTCTCCAAGGTGGTTATAGCCCTCCCTGCCTTTTACCCTGGGCAGGATGCGGTCATCCATCCACTGCAATCCCAGGAATCTGGGAGACGGAGCCTGGAGTCTTGACCTCCTGGGAAGGAAGGGCCGGGCCTCCCATCTCAAGGCCTTTACAAGGATGATGCGTTTGAATTGTGATTGGTAGGTCGTTTGATCACCTTGTCTTTGGATGTCAGGAAGGGTTGTCCTACAGCATCACCCCACGGCTGTCCGGTCTGTGGATATCATTGTTGAGATCTTATTTGGGCCCTGTTTTCACTCCACTGAGCTGTGAGATCTTTACATGAAGTACAATTTGGTTTATTTTTAGAAGAACTGCTCTGTTAAGAAGACCTTCATGGCTGATGAATCTAGTTATTCTGATAAACTGTAACTTCTGCAAAAATGCGATCCCTCTGAGTGCAGATGGGTGGTGGAGATTCCTCGAAAGCTCTCCCTTCCCCGGGGAAGCCTGGAAAGCCTCATTTAGCAGGGATTTTGTCAGGTCCTTCTCGCACACATGGAGCTGATCCCAACTCCCCCTCCCCAGCCTGGAGCGGGGTGGTGGTAGGGGGCCGGGGTCTGGGCGCCGTGAACTCACGTGGGGACACTCCGTCCTTTATCCTCCTTTATTTTTCCTGGCAACTCCGAGGACCACTCCGTTTCTTTGAGTAGGATCAGTTGTAGCTGGGAGTGGGTACGTCTTGAAAAGGGCTGGTTAAGCGTCCACAATTGAGGCAGCTTTCCTGCCATTGCCAAGTTCTTCTTTCAGCTGTGGAGCCGGGTGGGGACAGCGCTGCTGTTTTTGTTGGGGTTTTCTCTGGTGTTGTCACTGCTTCAGCCTCCAAGGGCCGTGGCTCACCCACCATGGGGTCTTTTTAATCCTCGCTGAACCCCCCCGCAGGTGAGCCCCAGGGAGCTTTCTGCACCCCATCTTTGCCCCCTCCTGCCCTGGCACCCGTCGCGGAGAGAGAAGACTTTGTGTTTTCCAATCTGTGCTTTCCCTTGCGGGTAGCCTTGCTCTTTTAAAGCAGGCTGCTTTCAGAGTTGTGTTTTCCTAATGATGTAAAAAGAAAAAAAAAAAAAACTGTCTGAAAGCCTTTTTTTGAGGGGGAAAGAGCCTGGGCATAAATAAATTAAATATAAATAAATAAGCGAAACCCATACAGAGAAAAAGATTTAAAAAAAAAAAAATCGAGGATGGAACCTTTGCGCTCGGCCTGGGGTATAAGTGGCAGGCTGTTTGTGAGACGTTTGAGGTTTTAGATTTTGATTCTCTTTCCTCCTTTTTATGCATTTGTCGTTCCAATCAGGAGAGGTAGTGTGTTTTTTAAACCTTGCCCGGTCTCTGGGTGGAGTGATGGAAAGAGAACGGGCTTTGGAAACACATGCGTCTCCTTCTGTTCGGCAGAAGCTGGAAGCTGACGCTTACTGAGCGAGTACCGCACGCCAGACATTGTTCTGTGTGTTTGGACTGCATCAGGCCCCATTTCACAGATGGAAGCTGAGGCACAGAGCAAATACGTAGCTTGCCCAGGATCACCCAGCTTGTCAGTGGCTGAGCTGGGATCTGAAACCAGCAGACTGGCTCCCAGTTTCTAAGCCCTTCGTCGTGCTGCCCCTCAGATATAAAGACCTACTATAGGCAGGAGCTGAGTTAGCACTGGTGTGGGCAGACAGTCCAGGAGAGAGGTAGTTACAGGGCTGGCTGCATGATGTGAGCTGGGCAGAGGGGAGCCTGGGATGGGAGGGGAGTACCCAGGATGGCTTCCTGGAAGAGGCGGCCAGCAAGCTGAGGCTGGAAGGTGGGTAGGACTCAGCTGAGCATAGCGAGCGAAGACCAGGTTGAACTGGGTTCAGTCCTGACTCTAGGACTCGTGGTTGGTGTGTATCAGATGCCTTCACATCTGATAAACGCTGGCCCAGCACTGACCAAGCCGGGACCAGCCACTCCCTCACAGACTTGTTAGGAGATTAGATGAACAGAAGACAGAGAAGGTGCTGGGCACGTAGTAGGTGCTCAGGAAATGCTAGTGGCCCTCTCCCACTGACAGGCAAGGACGGGGGTTAGACTTTTACTGCGACCGGGGGTTGTAAACCGGTGGCCCCTGGCTGGCCCGCAGAATTTGAATTATTGCTCACATTTATAAATTGGGGGATTCTACACAAAACCCAGAATTTCCAGCATTTTTGGAAAAGCTCCTGTGATGTGGCGACCGCGTCTGCACAGCCCACTCTGCGCCCCGGAGCTGAGCGAGCGAGGCGTGGCTGTCCCCAGAGGGGCACTGGAGCTGTCACACGCTCTCCCTGGGTCTCCTCCAGCCTGTCTCCCTCCCGGCACTTACCCACCCCCATGTCCCCGTGTGGCCCACGGCCCAGAGTGTCACCGCGGGAAGGTGAACCTGGGTGCCTTGGGAACACGTTGGCTGTAGGGTTTAGGGTGGACAAGGGCGGACACTTAGGACCACGATGAATCCTTGGCCCCGGCACATCGAGCCCCAGGTCCTTTGAACGCCCATACCCACGGTGCACACCAGGGGCCCCTGGATCTTTCTCTCCTGTGACACAGATGGTCGGCATTTCCAGTCATTGAAGTGTCTGACTTTCTGGCAAATGGACGAGTACTTTCAAAACCTAGACATTCCTGGGATGAGGGAAAAGCCACTGACTTGGCAGAGTGGGGTCCTCGGGGAGAAGCTGTGGTCCAAGGGGAGCCCCTCCTTCCAGACCCTGGACTGACCCTCAGAAGACCAAAATCAGATTTCAGCTGAAGGCTCCTCAGTGAAGGGACCGTGTCCCTTAGGGAACCCAGGCCGTGAACAATAGCGGAGCTCCAAAGGGGCCTCACTGAACCCCGCTGTGGTTCAGCATGGACGTGGCCGCCACAGAGGGCTTCCGGAATCCCAGCTCTGATCAGTCACCCACAGGCTTTGCATGGAGTCCCAAAGTCCCTTTTTCCGGGATTCCTGCTTCCTCTAGGAAGCCTTCCCTGGTTTTCCCTGGGATGAACTTCACTGATTCCTCAGAAGCCCCTGTGAGGTAGGTACCGCTGCCACCCCCGCGTTCTAGACGGTGAAACTGAGGCTGAGCAAGGTGAAGGGACTTGCCGGAGGCCACATGCCAGCACATGGCACAGAGAAATCCGAGCCCTGGGCTCGTGGCCACAGACCCTCCTTGTTTTCCTCCGGGCTTTATGCTTAATAGGCCTGTGGAATGTGCCGTCTGGGTGGGTCTGTGAGAGCATCTCTCATCTATTAAAGCCGAGAGCTCCTAGGCCCTGTCTAGTGTTATCTTTGATGTTGCAAAGGGCGGTGTGGAAATTCCTCTGTTTTTATGTGACCCAGTTTCTCTGCTTTGAAAAATGTCGTTCCTGTTCTCCTCCCCGCTCCCTGTTTTTGAGACCAGGCAGCAGGGCTCCTGGAAGCATCTCTTCATCTCTGCGCCCCACACCCCCATCTGCCACCAGTTGTTCTGGCCCACGGCCCATGTCCAGGCCAGCGGATGACCCGCGTGGTAGCTCTGGGGCTCCTGGGAGGAGCTACGGGCTCACAGTAAGGACGCACCTGCGTGGCTCACCTGTGCCCTGAAGTCCACCTGTGCGACCCTCCACTCATATGAAACCAGGGCCTTTTGTTCTTCCTCGGCCGTGAACATAACCATGGCAGACGGCCTTGACCGGAAGGGACCTCCCTGGCCTTTCTGTCCTCCTTCTGTGACGCTGGCCCAGGAAACCAGAGAGAGGAGCCCACGGCTGCTGCGCACACCCCCTCACACAGTTCACGTACGTGCCTCTAGAATATGCGAGAACTTTTGTGAAAAATCCCCTTTTCCTCCTTCCCTTTTCTGCCTTGGAAAGCTCTTTGCTGGTTAGAAGACTCTTTGTAACTTGTTATATAGTAAAAATAATTGCTGAGATTGGGTCTGTTTTCTCAGCGGGACTGAGTGACCGGAGGGGATCTTTGGAATGGGGAGCGGGGCCGGGCGGGGTGCGTCTCCAAGTCATTTGCTCGTGAAGGTGTTAACACGTGTCTGCTTCTTACACAGAGTTAAGCTAAGGATTTGGGGATCAAAAGATGGCTGTGCGTGGGGTCTGCTCCTGGGATCGGGGGCGGCAGGGAGACTGTGCCTGTCTCCGGGTGCAGGGCTGGCCTCCAGACTGGAG
This sequence comes from Phocoena sinus, assembly GCF_008692025.1. Lineage (NCBI taxonomy): Eukaryota > Metazoa > Chordata > Mammalia > Artiodactyla > Phocoenidae > Phocoena > Phocoena sinus. Next base: position 5,346,898 of record NC_045772.1, on the reverse strand, counting down.
GATTGTTGGGAGGGGTCCATTTTTTCTTCCCTCTTCTTTTAAATTGCGGTAAAATATACATAACATAAAATGTACCGTTTTAACCCTTTTTAAGTGTACCGTTCAGTGGCATTAAGTCCATTCACGTTGTGTAGCCATCACCACCCTCCATCTCCAGAACTTCTTCATCTTCTCAAACTGAAGCTCTGTCCCCATTAAACACCGACTCCCCATAATTTCCCCCTATTTTCAGCCCCTGGCACCCCCCATTCTACTTTCTGTCGCTGTGAATTTGACTGTAGGGACCTCCTGTAAGTGGAGTCGTACGGGGTTTGCCGTTTTGTGTCTGGGTTAGTTCACTTAGTATACTGTCCTCGGGATTCGTCCATGCGGTAGTGTGTGTCAGAATTCCCTTCCTTTTTATGGGTGAATAACATTCCATTGTGTGTATGGACCACATTAGTTTATCCGTTCATCCATCAGTGGACGCTTGGGCCGTTTCCACCTTTTGGCTGTGAATCGTGTAAGTCATTGCTGCTGTAAGGGTGTGGGTGTGCTTGAGAGCCCATTTTTTCACAGTCTTGTATCAGGGCCTTCCTGATGTTAGAACCCAACGTCCTGGGCCCCACTGCCGTGCTCCTTGTGAGGGACAGAGGGTGGCTTGTCCCCAAAGCTGGGTCTATGGCTGCGTCCAGGGAGCCCACCGTGTGCCCAGCTCCGGCCTCAGAACCTGATGTTCATCGTTTCATTAAGTCCTTCCAGGGGACCTGATGTTTTGAGAAAACAGGCAGAGAGGTTGCCAGGCGTGCCTGGGGTTGGGTCACCCTGGCCTTGCCTGTCCCAAGGCCATCACGTCCTGTCCCCTTGCTACTCTGTCCCCTGTCCCCTCAGGTCCCGGAATTGGAGATATTCAAGGTTCGAGGTGACTGCAGTATTGAAAGAGGAGGTAGGTTTCCACCTCTGAGGACGTTTCATTACAGAGAAGGCCTTGAAACTAACACAACGTTGTAATTCAATTACGATTTAAAAAAAAAAAAAAGAAAAAAGGAGGAGAAGGAAGGCTGGGCACTTGTCACTGGAGCTCACCGAGGAAGAGGCTGGTTTGGGGGCGTGTGGTCGGGGACTGTCACCCAGCGGTTCTCAGCCAGGGCTGGAAAGGTGCCCAGCGCCCCCTGCACCCACTGGATGGGGGCTGGAGCCTGGAGTCCGATACAGTTATGGCCGGTGGAAGAAATGCACCGTTAGCCCCTGGTGTCCTGGGGTGGCCCCCTGGCCAGTGTAAGTCGAGATGCTTTCCTGGAAGGTGTCTAGCGCGGGGGGCGAGGGATCCTTTCTGCACCTTGGCATCCAGGCCGCCCCTCTCATCGCGTAGCCAGCCCTGCGGTCCCTGCGACTGTTCAGGGCGCCCTCCTCCCCAGCCCCCGGCACCCTGTCTGCCCTCTAGACACGGTCCTGTGCTCCCAACTCCAAGTCTCCGGATCCGGTTTGTTAGATTCTGCTGTGTGTTTCACTGCTCCCGACCCTGGGCATTACCTAGCATCAGACCAGCCGGATCCTGTCCCGTGAACGTGGCCACGGACGACGGCACTGCCTCGCCTGCTGCGTGCCGGGAGGGTCTTCACACCCAGAGTCCACGGCCGAGGACATTGCTGTCCAGGAGTGGGAGGGGAGCCCGCCCTTTTCAGGCCCTGTCGCTGTGATCCAAGCTTCGTCCATCTCAGCAGCCCTGGGTGGATCTGGAAGCACCCAGAAGCTTCCATGACATAGTCATGTGTTGCAAAGAGTGGTGAAAACAGCCTGGCCGGGCTTGGTGAGAATCGGGAACTCTCCGGCGTGGGTGAAGAATTGCAGAATGTATTCTTGGTTCGGGGCATTTTTCCTTGGACTCTTTCTGGGCAACCAGCCATTTAGGAATGTTTGTTAAATGCTTAAAAAACAGGAGTTGATTTCTCTCTGTTTCCACTGCCAACATGTGAGGCCACAATATTCCATTTATACTAACTGGCTTTTTCCTTTCTCTTTCTGCCTGACAGTGAGTGACTTGCAGGAAGAAGGGAAGAATGCCATCAACTTGCCGATGTCCCCTGCCTCGGTGGAGATCCACCCTGAAGACACCCTGCTCGGTATTATCGGTTTCTCCAGCTCCTTGTCGTGGGCGAGTTGAGCTTCCCAGCTTGCGGCTGGTCTGGGAGGGGCTGAAAAGGAGCATTCGTGGCCTTTTGATCAGACTCAGACGTCACATGGGGCTCTCAGCTCAAGGTCACGTTTAGAAAAGTCTGTAGGAAAAAAGCAAGCCTTCCCTTGTAGGTTACTGCCTTTCTGATTGCAAATGTCAGTTTTGTTGTGATTTAAGTATGATGAGGCCAACAGATCAGGAGCTGACTGCCACGGAAAAGGTGGTTTGTTAAACTCACGGTTCCCGAGGTGACGGGGAGGGCAGCAGCCTCGGGCAGGAGGCAGAAGGAGTGACGGGAAGGCACGGGCAGAAGAGAAGCCTTTATTGTGGTTTTCACAGGAAGGAGTGAGTGAGGCAGGGTTCATAAGCAGGTTTGGATGGGCTGGTCTGGGTAATTTCAGGGGCCTCTGGGACACAGGGGCTGCCCCGAGCTGTCTGTACCTGGTCCCAGGTGATTAGGGCAGGGGCTGTTGGCTGGGTGTGTAAGAGCCCTGTGTGAGCTCAGTTAGAGAGGTGTCTGGGGGGTGTGGGCTCTGGGTTGGTTGTTTGCACGTGGAAGGCATTCCCAGGGGACACGTTTGCTGTTTTGGGAATCAGCTAGCTCTGAGAGCGGAGTCCCTCTAGGTACCCAAGGCCCCAGGATGTCAAAACATTAGAAAATACAGAAAATAAGAAACACGATTAACATACCCCCCATCTCTGCACAAGCCGGAGTGGCCTCCATGCCAGGGCCCTGCTAGGTGGGACCTGCCAAGTGGTACCGGCCCTGCACTCACCTCAGGACCGCATCCCAGCCGGCACTGATGAGGTGACGGCCTGGATACACTTGCCTTAAAGCGTGTTTTGGGATCCGATGGATCTGGAAGGCAGTCTCGGAACATTCCGCTTCTTTCCAAACCCTGCCTGGTTCAAAGGGAAGTCCCGGTTGATGCCTCTGTTGTGGTTCCCACGACAAGGCCAGGCCAGCAAGAGCTGATGGGGAAGAAATGCAAACGCACGTCCAGGCGGCCGACCTGCAGCCAAGCGCTGGACAGGCTCGGAGGTGCCGCCGGCGTCCCCTGCGGCTTCCCCTCTGCTCTAGGAAGAGCGTGACCCTTCACTGATGCTGTTGTGTTTTGTCTTCAGTCTGGCTGCAGCCGCTGCCCAGGCAAGTGACCCTCTCCCAGGAGAAACTGGGGATGAACGCTGTCTGGAAATTACCCTGATTCAGAACAGGGTTTCTCCTGAACCCACCCCGTGCTGTGGGCATTTGGCACCAGATAATTCTTTTTTTTTTTTGTGGTATGCGGGCCTCTCGCTGTTGTGGCCTCTCGCATTGCGGAGCACAGGCTCTGGACGCGCAGGCTCAGTGGCCACGGCTCACGGGCCCAGCCGCTCTGCGGCACGTGGGATCTTCCCGGACCGGGGCACGAACCCGTGTTCCCTGCATCGGCAGGCGGACTCTCAACCACTGCGCCACCAGGGAAGCCCCAGCTAATTCTTTATAGTCGGTCAAGGTGTTGATCAGCATCCCTGGTCTCCACCCACTAGATTCCCCCGGCACACTCCCCCTCTCTACCCCACCCCCCCACCCCCGGCTGGGACAACCAAAAACATCTCCAGACATTACAGCGAGTCCCCTGGGATGGGGGTTCGGGGGACGTGATTGCTTCTGGCTGAGAACCCTGCTTTAGACCAGCAGGAGTGCTAGAAAGTAGATTTACTGTAAACGTGTGGCAGGCTATTGTTTTGTCAATATGCCTTGAACCTGCTTTTCCCTGGACCTTAAGTTGTCTGTCTTACGTTTTTCTAAATAGCTGCTCTTGGGCTGGGAGTTGGCATTCTTCCGTTTGCTCTGTAAGGTTCTGCTGGCCCCTGAAGCTCTTGTGACCTTGATAAGAACCACCCTGGTTGGGCTTCCCTGGTGGCGCGGTGGTTAAGAATCCACCTGCCAACGCAGGGGACACGGGCTTGATCCCTGGTCTGGGAAGATCCCACATGCCGCGGAGCAACTAAGCCTGTGCGCCACAACTACTGAGCCTGCGCTCTAGAGCCCGTGAGCCACAACTACTGAAGCCCGCGCACCTAGAGCCCGTGCTCCGCAACAAGAGAAGCCACCACAGTGAGAAGCCCGTGCACCTCAGTGAAGAGTAGCCCCCTCTCTCCGCAACTAGAGAAAGCCCACGTGCAGCAATGAAGACCCAACGCAGCCAAAATTAAATAAATTAATTAAAAAAAATATATATAGAAATATCTCATAAGAAATCACAACAAATAAACTTAAAAAAAAAAGAATTTTCGCTGTTGTGAAGCCTCTGTCACTCAAAGCCATTTCATTCCCACCAACGTGGACAGGGCCCCGGTTGTGGGAGCCTGTATGGGCCCCGGGACCCTGGTCATCTCTGCCTGCACGTCCTAGGGGCCAGAGGTTGTGCTTCTTTTCTGTCCTTTTAACACCCCTGCTCAGTTTTGTTCTGCGACGTGTCTGTTGTCTGTGGGTCTTTCCCCTCTGCTGTCCACTTATTACCACTGTGTCACTCCCTCTGTACAAGCTCACTGGTGCCCGTGGTCCATGGATCGAGGCCAGACATGGAGGGGAAAACAGATAAACAGAAACAGAATATGGATAAACACACTTTGCTGTGAAACATCCTTTTTTCTCCCTGCTCTTTCTAATATTTTTGTCTGTATCATCTTATGTAGTGGCGAGCTTTCTCGGTGAACGCCAGGTCTTCCCCAGGTTTATTAATGGTGGCTTTTCCACAGATCCGATTCAGGCCTGTGTGCACCCCCCTCCCTCCTGAAAGATGGGGGTGGATGCTCCATTGCACCCTGAGAGGCAGTTCTTCCCGGGCCGTGTGAATGGCTGCAGGGCTGCTCAGTGAGAGGGCCACGGGGGTCTCTGCTCTCAGTTCCCCCCATCTGTGCAAGGGAAGCCGGCTCGCCGCCCCCCGCGACGCTAACCTCCCTGTCCTTTGTCCCTGCAGAGGAGAACCAGGAGCGCATGGTGATCGACCCCACCTCCAGGGACGACCCCAGATTCAGAGAGTTGGTCAAGGTGAGGACGAGTGTCCTGGCTGGGATGTTCTTGGGAGGTCAGATCTTGGGGTTCAGGCTCTTGTGGGCCAGAGGAGCAAAGCTGGGGGCTGGTCAAGGGGCCTTACTGCTGCGTTTGGTGGGGGGATGTGAAGGATGAGGCTGGACGGGCTGGAGCATCTCCCAGGGGCCCAGCCCCACGGGGCCTCTCCGACGGCCGGCTCCCCGTCGTGTGCTGGACCCAGTTATGCGGGGACCCTTTTCTTAACACTTGGAATGAGCAGCTGCAGTGAACACTCACGGTGCCTTGCAGACTGATTCAAGGCGTTCAAACCCTTTCCGTAGTGAGAGGGGCGGCGTTCAGAGGGAACTCTGCAAAGCGGGCACGTGGGTCCCCTCTGGCCACACCTGTGGATCCTCATTGGATGCTGGTGCCCCTGCGCTGGGCAGCGGTCAGGTTCTGCAGCGTCTGGACATGTGGGGACCGGCGAGTCCAGAAGATGGCCGCCTGGTTCCGGAAAGTCAGGGAAGCAAGGCCAGCCCGGGCCGTGGCGGCTGCGCGTCTCTCCCCACTGGTCTCTCGAGCCTGGCTTAGCGGTGAGGCTTCATTCATAGCTTTAACCTTTGTCGGAGCGAGCGTGGGTTGCAGTTTGATGCTCTGATCTAAACCACAGCAGGGCGTCAGAGGTAATCCCTGGGCCGGCAAGGGCTCTGACAGCGTCGTCACCTGCGAGCCCAGAGGCCAGTGGACCTGGGCTGTGCAGACGCCGTTTAGGGCAGAGCCACACACATATCCTATGAAAAGGGCTGTTTCAAAAGTTTCTCCACCTTAACCGCTGCGGTTGGGCCCAATGAGGGCACCGCTGCCTTTTCACGAGGGCTCCTTCAGGATAAACAACACCTTTGCAAGTTGTAGCTTTTAAAGAATTGAAATGGAAAATGTCTGTTTTCAGGCCCACCCCATAATGTTGCTTTTGAGCATCTTAAACTGCCTAGTTTATTAAGAGTTCTTTTTTTCCTGAATACCCACTTTGTTATTCTGAGTGGAAGATTGTCGGTGAGGAAAAGTAACCCTGCACGTCAGCCACTAAAATGTTCTCCACGGGCGATATTTAAGTAGTAGAAGGGGATGCCCTGTTTTTGTCAGGGTTCTGCAGAGAAACAGAATCCACAGGAGATGGCCCTATCTCTCTACCTCTCTCTCTCTCTCTCCATCTCTCTGTCTATCTCTCTCTCTCTCTATATATATATCTCTTCTGTCTCTCTCTGTATCTATCTATAGAGACTTACAAGGATTGGCTCACGTGATTATGGAGGCTGAGAAGACCCATGATCTGCCCTCTGCAAACTGGGGACCAGGAAAGCTGGTCCGAGGGCCTGAGAGCCCAGGACAGGACTTTGCACGTCCCAGGCAAAGAGAGGGCGAGTCCAGCCTTCCTCTACCTTTTTGTCCTATTCAGGCCCTTCCTGGATTGCATGCCACCCACCCACGCTGGCCGGGGGCCCTCTGCTTTACGCAGGCCACCGATACAAATGCTAATCTCTTCCCGAGACACCCTCACAGACACGCCCAGAAAGAATGTTTAATCAGCTGCCTTGGCATCCCGTCCAGGCCAAGCTGACACATAAAATCAACCATCACGTGCCCCGCTCTGGTTTTTCCTTCTTCGACATGTAAGCAGAGCCTGAGAGCACGTGAGCATCTTCTCCTTGAAACAAGACCCAGGGGGCCTGGTGTCACCCTCACCTCCATACGGGGACTCCGAGAGAAGTAACTCCCCCACCCCCAGGTTACGCTCTGAACCAGTGAAGTGGCCGGTCTTGAATGAGCCTGTTTGATGCCTCATTAGCTGAGCCCCGGTTGAGGGTCCGGAGCTGTGCTGGGCCCCGGGGCTGCAAGATGAACCAGCCACCTCCCTGCTATACGGGGTCCAGATCCGCTTCGCGCTCCTCCTGGACCCACTCACTCGGCCCTTCCCGCCTCTGCCTCAGGAGACTACAGGCGTTTTTGGTTTCTACCGGGTGAGGGCTGGGCAGCTGCGTGTCCTTTACTCGCCCACACAGAGGGACCACGGCATCTCTGCATCCGGGACCAGCCCGACGGGACCTGCGGAGGCTCTGGCAGCCCCTCCAGCCCCGGATTCCGGGTTCAGATGAACGGCCACGTCTGGGGCATGGAGTGTGTTGACTGGAGGGGCTGGGAGTGTGGTCGTTGACATCCTGTGGGGCAAAGCAGGACTGAGGACCCCAGGGAGTGGGAATGCACGCCTCTCCCTTTCTTCCCCGATGGGCAGTTCTGAGAGCCGTGCTTCCACAGGAAGTTGGCTGTGTGCTGGGCATCGGCTGGGTTTTCTTCCGAAGCTGCGGGCGGCCCAGGGGCGCACCTGCCTCCCTTCCCTCTCCCCTCACTCTTGCTAGTCTGGGGTTATGGTCCCCCCAAAAGCAGCAGCAGTCAGCTTGGCCCTGGGCTGACTTTCCTGGGGAACCCAGGTGTGGTGTGCTGAATCATGGCCCCCAAAGATGTCCACGTCCTAGCCTCTGGAACCTGTGACTGTTACCTCCTTATATGGCAAAAGGGACTTTGCAGATGTGATTAAGCTAGGGGTGTGGAGGGAGGGATGACCCTGGATTGTCTGGTGGGCTCACAAGTGTCCTTATAAGAGGGAGGCAGAGAGAGATTTGACTGCGGTGATGGTGGCAACATGAGGGTGGATACGGGATGCCACGCTGCTGGCTTTGAAAATGTGGGAAGGGGCCACGTGCTAAGGAATGTGGGCTCCCCTAGAACGTGGAAAAGGCCAGGAAGCCTTCCCTAGAGCCTCCGGAAGGAATCAGCCCTCCTGACACCTTGGCACTAACCCAGTGAAACTGGTCTTGGACTTCTGACCTTCAGGACTCTGAGGGAATACCCTGGCGGTTTGGAAGCCCCAAATTAGTGATAATTTGTTACAGCAGCCGGAGAAACCAGTACACCAGGCCGAGTTACCTCCCGTCCCTAAACCGCCGCATCCCTTAGCTGTAGCTGAGGGTCCCCGTCCCCTTGGGAGCAGGGCCGGCCTTGCTGCCTTGCCAGTTCCCAGGAAGGGCCAGCTGCCAGACACATAGAAGTCTGCTCCCATGGCCATCCCGCCAGCCTGGAGCACATACGCCTGGAGATGGGCAATTTCTGGAAGGCTCCCCCTGCCGTCAGACTGCAAATCGTACCTCGAGGCTGGTGGCTTATCTTCTAAAATAAACATAAACACAGCAAGCAGGACAGCGCCATCAGGCTGTCTGTCTGTGGCTTGTGGCACGTGGCGGGGATGTATGTGAAATACTACTACTCACTGACTACAGGGCTTTTAAACAGAGACGCACGCGTGCTGGTGGGGGTCTGGGAGATGCCTGGGCTGAGCGCCAGCTACCCTGGGTGGTTCTTGTTTGTCAGGTAAGGGGGAGGCTCAGCGTATCCCTGAGTCGGGGTTCCCTCACGACAGGGGGCTGTCAGCACCTCCTTTTCTTGGCGTGGGGAGGAACTGGCCCCAGGGCCAGGCAGCCTGTACGCGCAGTCAGGGGTGAGCTGCCCGTGGCCTGCCCGGGGGTGCCGCCGAGCCGGACACCCTTAGATGTGCTCCAGGCTGGAGGCCCTGCTGCCTCAGTTCCCGCACCACCCCCAACTCCAGTGCCCCGGCCCCTGAGCCTCCTTGCCCCTCCCTCCTTGAGCAAGCTGAGCACCTGCCCACCTGGCTGTGAGGTTAGAAAGCCCGTTTCCCCCAAGCCCAACCCCACTTCTGATGCCGGTTGTAAGTTTGGGAGCCCCAAGACGACCCATAGGTTTGACACTTTGCTAAAAGGACTCCAGTTATACTCACGGTTATGGCTTATTCCGGTGAGAGGACACAGGTTAAAATCAGCCGAGGAGGAAGTGCAGGTTGTTTTGGTGCAGGGTGTGGACCACGTGCAGGCCTGAGCTTGTCAGGGTGAGGTCTGGCTGACATCCTGACCACTGGCCACGTCCAGTCTTGGGACCAGCAGGACCTTTCTGAGTTAGCACGGTCAGTCCCCCCGGCTTTCGTTCTCTGTTCTCCATCATGTGCACTTTGTTACCTCTTGTCTTGGCCCCTGTCCTGCCTCTCTCTGTAGACTTACCCACACTGACCCTCCTGCCTCGGGACTGTTGGTGTTTAAAACATTGTGAGCTGCTCTCTGCTTCCTGTTAAAAACCCTGGCTTTGGCTAAGCCAGGCATTAAGAATGAAGCCGCTCATTGAACCATTCTCTTCGAGCATCTTTTGTGTGTAATGCAGTGTGAGGGGGTAAAGGGGTGGGTGTGATGGGCTGTGGAATTGGCTCTCTGGATTCAAATCCCGGCTCGGATTAAAGCAGAACAGTCGTGCCCGTCTGCCAGCATGAGGGTGACGTCAGATGCCACACGCTTGCTGTCCGGCGGGTGCTGTGCCGGGCGCTGGAACATGGGCACACACAGGGCAGAGCTGGGAGGGAGGTGCATGGGCAGGTCTGTGGTTCCCGTTTAGAAGTGAGTATCCTGTGGGCTCAGGAGCTGAAAGACGTATCCTGTCTCCTGTATGCAGGTGTTTGTCCTGTGGTCCTTTTCGCTAGCATCCTCCAGGAGTGCCCTGAATCTCTTAACAGGGTGAACAGCTGGTGCCGCCTGGGGAAGATAGCAGTTTACAGATGAGATCCTTTATATTTTTAATGATCTTTGAAAGAGGGAATGGCAGTTCTCGTGCTTTCCAGAGTGAATAGTCAGAGAGGGGCCTCCGCACTTGTGGGTGCGTTGGTCCAAGGCAGGCTGGCCGTGTCGTCACCGGGGTACGCATTTCTCCCCACAAGCAGATTTCGCATCTCATCTCCCAGTTTACTGGACAAGGCTCCTTCGGGTTGTTAAGTTCTGTTTTCTCCCTTCCTTTGCCCCTACGAAGAAACTCAGCTGCACAAAGATGGTCTTCTGAGCAGAAGACGGTGCTGTCATCATTGTGTGGGGATGCCCGGGGACGTGGCTGGCACTGCACCTGGCCGGGATGCTCTCCTGCCCGTTGCAATGAGCCTGCGTCCTCAGTGCGTTAAGCCACGGCAAGCCTGTCTGGAAGTGACTAAAACATAACTGTCATAGCTTTAGGGGAGACAGGCTGCAGATCTTCATTATCATTTAGAAGGAACTCAGGGGGAAGTCATTTTTTATTCTGGCTAAAGCAAGCTTGTGAAAAGTCTATGCAAAGAGCACTGTGCCGAGGGCATCATTAATACACGTCCTAGACCCGTGCCTGCAGGACTCGGGGTTTGCAAATGAGTACATCCCTAAAAGTGAGGACGGGTGCCATCTTTATAAAGTCTTTTGTGAACCAGAAGATTAAGACGGATGACCTGGGCAGTACAAGGACAGGGTGATCGGTGGTGGCCAGGAGGGGACTGCATCTCCGCGGGGGCAGCAGTGAAACTGGCGGCGGATTTGCTTTTGCTTTCCCAGAGCTGACCTCTGTGGCCCGCGGCGTGAAATGTGATTTTCATCCCCTTCTGTCTGTTGTTTTCGTATTTGGACTTTGACCAGGTCAGAGAGCCAGTTTTAGTTTCTTCATAGCAGAAACATCTCTTGTGTGTTTTCCTACAGGACCTTGCTCTGGGCAAGGCAGCCTCTAGAACCAAATGTCTGCATGCCCCAGAGGCTTTTCTAGGTCTGTAGGCAGCCCTGCCGTTGATCTGAGCGCCTTGCGTGGGTCTGTTCCTAGTTTAGCCCCTGCGGTGATGGCCTTGAGTGGGCTGGCAGTCCAGCTGGGGAGACAGACATGTCAAGGGACGGATGAGTGTGTTTCCAGGTGGCATGACCGCATTGAAGGAAACTGAAGCAAGAAGCAGGGGGGTTCCTTCTCCGCTCTGTTTTTGGTGGGGTGGTCGGAGTTGGCATTCGAGCCGAGACCTGCTGCTTGGTACCTAGGGCGGCAGCAAGTGCAGAGGCCCCCTGGGATGCCCGTGCTGGCAGGTGTGAAGGCCAGCGAGGCGGGCAGCGTGGCTGGAGCCTAGACAGCAAGGACGAGGGTGATCGGAGGTAAGATCAGAGAGGTGGCAGGGGTGCGAAATGGTGTTTGACTCCCGGGGCTGGTTTGGGGGGGCACAGGGACGTGGGAGGACCGGCAAGCAGCTGTGACACCTAACTGCCCACGTGGGGCAGAGACTAGGTCATGTTTCTTTATAGCTCCAACACCTCGGGTGCTGTCCACATATCCTAGGTGCTGCTAGCTAGGCTGAGTACATCAGAAAGGGGTTTCTGACACGCAGAGAAGCCGTGGGTGGTGACGGTGACATCTGTGTAGATCACTAGAGTTTGATTAGCACTGGCCAATAGATCATCTCACCAAATCCTCAAAATAGCCCAGCAGAGGTAGATGCTAACACCTGCATTCTAGAGGTTCATTGCTTAATAACAGGTTTATTGAGACAGAATTCCCATACCATACAGTTCAGTGGTTGTTAGTGAACTCCCAGAGCTGTTGAGCCATCACCTCAATCAGTCAGGGACGTTTTCATCACCCCAGAAAGGAACCCCGTAACAACCAGCACCCAGTCCCGTATCCTCCTTCCTGGCCCCTGGCAACCACTTTGTCTCTAAAGAATTATTGCGTCTCTATAATTCGCATATTCTAGATATTTCATAGAAGGGGAATCATATCAATACATGACTTTTGTGTCATCTGGCTTCTTTCACTTGGCATATAGTGTTTTTAAGATTCATCCATGTTGTAGCAGGTGTCCAAACTCCATTCCTGGACTTCCCTGGTGGCGCAGTGGTTAAGAGTCCGCCTGCCAGTGCAGGGGACACAGGTTCGACCCCGGTCTGGGAAGATCCCACATGCCGCGGAGCAACTAAGCCCGTGCGCCACGACTACGGAGCCTGCACTCGAGGGCCCACAGGCACAACTACTGAGCCCACGTGCCACAACTACTGAAGCCCGTGTGCCTAGAGCCCGTGCTCCACAACAAGAGAAGCCACCACAGCGAGAAGCCCACGCACCACAACGAAGAGTAGCCCCCGCGCGCGGCAGGGAAGACCCAACACAGCCAAAAAAAAGAAAAGAACTGCATTCCTTTTTATGGCTGAATAATATTCCATTGTATGGATAGACCACAACGTGTTCATCTGTTCTTTCTCGACGGCGTTTGGGTTGTTTCCACATTTTGGTTATTTTGAATAGTGCTGCTATGAACATCCGTGTACGAGGTTTTGTATGAGCTTGTGTTTGCAGTTCTTTTTGGTATATACCTGGGAGGGAAATTGCTGGGTCATATGGCGATTCTGTGGTTAACCTTTTGAGTAACTGCCAGACTGTTTCCGTAGTGGCTGCACCATTTTACATCCCCCAAAGAAGTGTATGGAAATTCTTTCAGTTTCTCTACAGCCTTGGCAACACTTATTGTTCGTCTTTTTGATTATAGCTACCCTAGTAGGTATGAAATGGTATCTCGTAGTGGTTGTTTTTGTTTTTGCGGTACGTGGGCCTCTCACTGTTGTGGCCTCTCCCATTGCGGAGCACAGGCTCCGGACGCGCAGGTTCAGCGGCCATGGCTCACGGGCCCAGCCGCTGCACGGCATGTGGGATCTTCCGGGACCGGGGCACGAACCCGTGTTCCCTGCATCGGCAGGCGGACTCTCAACCACTGCGCCACCAGGGAAGCCCTCTCGTAGTGGTTTTGATTTATATTTCCCCGATGGCTAATGACGTTGAGCATCTTTTCATGTATTGGCTATTTGTAAATCTGTTCTGGAGAAATGTCTATTCAGATCCTTTGCCTTTTTTTTTTTTTTTCAAAGTTTGTTTGACCTGAAGGTCATACAATTTGGGGGAGGAAGGAAGTTTTTTTTTTTTGGCTGCGTTGGGTCTTTCATTGCTGTGCGCGGGCTTTCTCTAGTTGTAGTGAGCGGGGGCTACTCTTCGTTGTGGTGTGCAGGCTTCTCATTGCAGTGGCTTCTCTTGTGGAGCACGGGCCTCAGGGCGTGCGTGCTTCAGTAGTTGTGCTTTGCCCATTTTTAAATTGGGTTATTTGTCTTTTTATTACTGAGTTTTAAGTGTTCCTTATATATTCTAGATACAAATCCTTTATCAGGTATATGATTTGCAAAATCTCGCATTCTGTGGGTTGTCTTTGTATTTTCTGGATAGTATCTTTTGAAGTACAAATGTTTTATATTTTGTTTGTCAGGTTTATCTATTTTTTCTTTTGTTCCTTGTGCTTTTGGTGTCACAGCTAAGAAACCATTACCTCATCCAAGGTCATGAAGATTTACCTCTACGTTTTTTTTTTTTTTTTTTTTTTTTTTTTTTTTGCGGTATGCGGGCCTCTCACCGTCGTGGCCTCTCCCGTTGCGGAGCACAGGCTCCGGACGCGCAGGCTCAGCGGCCATGGCTCACGGGCGCAGCCGCTCCACGGCATGTGGGATCTTCCCAGACCGGGGCACGAACCCGCGTCCCCTGCATCGGCAGGCGGACTCCCAACCACTGCGCCACCAGGGAAGCCCCACCTCCACGTTTTCTAAGAGTTTTATAGTTTTAGTTCGTACACTGAGGTCTGATCCATTTTGAGTTGATTTCTGTATATGGTGTAAAGTAAGGGTTCAGTTTTATTCTTTTGCATGTGGGTATCCAGTTGTCCCAGCGCCATTTGTTAGAACGACTTTTTTTCCCCATCGAATTGTCTTAGCCCCCTTACGGATGTCACTTGGCTGTAATGTGAAGTTTATTTCTGACCTCTTATTTCTGTTTCATTGACCTCTGTGTCCTCCTGCCAGTATCACATGTTTTGATACTCTAGCTTTGTAGGAAAGTTTGAAATCAGGAAGTGTCAGTTCTCCAACTTCATTCTTCCTTTTCAAGATTGTTTTGGCTTTTGGGGGTCTCTGGACTTTCCGTTTGCATTGTAGGATTTGCTTGTCAGTTTCGGCAAAGAAGCCGTGTGGCTAGTGATTAATTTTTATAAGTGACATCTATTATTATTTTTTCTAATTACCTAAGTAACATATACTGCTGAAAACCTGGAAGACAGAAAACTCAAACACAAGGCAGTGGTCATTTTAAAATTCGTGTCCCTCCAGGCTTTTTCTTTTGTGCATTCAGCTTTTCCTACACAAAATCTGAAATCATTTCCGAGTTGGTAAACGTCTAGGAGCACATTTGGATTGGTACCTTGGGAGAAATTTCTGGAAGTGGAATTGCTGGGTCCCACAGCACACACAGGCCCAGTGTGGAGGCTGTTTGGGCAGCAGCTCCGTCCTCCGATGGGCACCGGCCCCTCCTGGCCTCCCTGCCGGGTCCACACTGGGATAGTGGTTCCCTAGTCCGCGGCCCGGATCTCGCCACCCCAGCACCAGGCGCGCCTGCCCCACCCCCCGGGCGCCTCGTCTGCTCAGCTGTTTCCTGTCCCGCCCTTGAAGGCCACTTCCTCTGCTCCCGGGGCCGCGTGACCCCTCATGTCAGAATCCTTTGTGATGGCTCGTGCTCACCATTCAGCTCTCTCTGCTGCGTCTCCCGGCTGGACCTGGACTCCCGGAGGGCGGGGGACGCGCCTCCTTTGTCCCCATGTTCTGGCACCAGGAAGGCGCTCAGTGACAGCCGTTGAGCTGGGTGTAATACTGCCACTCAGCTCCAGTAGCTGCTGTGAAATCCCTAATGAAAGGCCAAGGTGGCAGATCCCTAGAGCTTTGTGGAATGAAGGGCCCGAGCATCACTGCGCTGCTGCGAGGGGCCTGGTGCTGGTGGCTGGAGAGGTAAAGCTACGGGGCAGGCCTGTCTGTGATCCCGAATCTGCTGTTTTTGGCCGTGTAACTGGGGCCCAGAAGGTGGATGTTGGGGTCTGGAGAGCTAGGTGGGTCTCTGCTCCGTGATGTTGGGGCCTGGACGGGGCAGGCGTCCTCCCAGCTGCTTCCAGACCCCCCTCCGTCATCGTACTGCCGACTGTGCCCTGCCACCCCTCCTGGTTCTCCCCTTTGTTCATTGATACCTACAGCCCCTGGCCTGGCGGCTTCCTCTCTGCCCCGCCCGCCCACTCCTGCCGCTCCATACACCGAGCTGGCCCGCGCACCAGCTCCTTCCTCAAGCTCCCCCTCTGCATCTGCCCGTACCCAGGGTCGGGGTCAGACCTTGCTTCTCCCCAACCCCCTCCCCGTGCCCCTCCGGGATCCCCACGTCCAGTCCCCACTACCCCTAGTGCCCACGGTCACTCATCTCATCCACTGACCCCTCCCTTCCTGGCCCAGGTGAGAGTCCAGGGCTGGCCCCGCCCCCACACCCCTCTTGGCCTTGGAAGCCCCACCCCCTGACCTCCCAGGTGGTTCCAGGTGGCTACAGGGCTCACCCTGCACCTCCTTCCTGTCTCTGCTCAGACGCCACTTCCTCCAAGAGGCCCCCTGACCCCCTGATCCCCGTGACCCCTCTGCCCTCTCCATCCCCAAACTCTGCCTAATTCTTCTCAACAGACTTATTTTTAAGAACCATTTTCAATTTACAGAAAAATAGCGAAGATAGTACAAGAGTTCCCATATTTCCACACCCAATTTTCCCCATTATTAACATCTTAGATCAACATGGTACATTTTTAAAAAATTAATTAATTAATTAATTTTTGGCTGCGTTGGGTCTTCGTTGCTGCGTGCGGGCTTTCTCTAGTTGTAGCGAGCGGGGGCTACTCTTCCTTGCGGTGCGTGGGCTTCTCATTGCGGTGGCTTCTCTTGTGGAGCACAGGCTCTAGGCGCGCAGGTTTCACTAGTTGTGGCACGTGGGCTCACTAGTTGTGGCACATGGGCTCTAGAGTGCAGGCTCAGTAGCTGTGGCGCACGGGCTTAGTTGTTCCGCAGCATGTGGGATCTTCCTGGACCAGGGCTCGAACCCGTGTCCCCTGCATTGGCAGGTGGATTCCTAACCACTGCACCACCAGGGAAGCCCCAACGTGGTATATTTGTTATATTAATGAACCAATATTAATACATTATTATTAACTAACACCCACCATTTATTCACATTTCCTTAGTTTTTACTAGATATACTTTCTCCGTCTCAGGACCCCACATGGGATCCCACGTGATATCCTGTCTTCTGAGCTCCTCTGGGCTGTGGTGGTTTCTCAGACTGTCCTTGGTTTCGATGACCTTGACGGTTTTGTGGAGGACTGGGCAGGGGTTGTGTTGGGTGCCCCTCTGTTAGGGTTTGTCTGATGCTTTTTCTCAAGATTAGACTGCGGTTATGGGTTTGAGGAGGGAGGCCACAGAAGTGAAGTGCATTCATCCCATCACATCAGGGCACACACGACAACGTGATTGATCGCCGTGATGTTGACCTTGATTACCCGGCTGAGGTGTGGTTGTCGGCTTTCTCCACTTTATTCTGACTTATTTTCCTCCATAACATCGATCACAGCCTGGAAGTGTGTGTATCTGTTTGTCTTTTAATGTCTGATTGGAAGGTAAGGTCTTCAAGGACAGAGACCTCTCTCGTCTTTTTTATCCCCAGAGCCTGGCACATAGTAGGTGCTCAGTAAGTTAATTGATGAACTCAGTGCCTGCTTATGGAGCTCCAGTGCCAGGCCGTGAGCACTGGAGACAGAGCCACAAACGAGAGGTCATAGTTCCTGCCCTCACAGAGCTTAAAGTCCAGCAGGGAGATCGTTACAAATGAAGATGTGTTCCCATTGCAAACGTGAACGGGGTCAGGGAAAAGGCCCTCGGGTGCGGTGAGAGCCATGATGAAGGGATGTGGCCTGGGTTGGGTGGGGGGAGGTCAGAGGATGATACGGAGCTTGAGACCTGAAGGATGAGTGAGGGCTGGCCCGGCAGGGATGGAGGGGAGTATGTTCAGGGTGGGAGAACTAGCACATGCAAAGGCCCTGGGGCAGAGACGGGCTTGGGGATTTGAAAAACACCGGTGAAGAGGCAGGGTGCTGGTGGAGCTGTGGCAGTGGCCCGGGAAGGAGGTTCGGACGAGGGCGGTGGGGAAGGAGGTTTGGACGAGGGCGGTGGGGAAGGAGGTTTGGACGAGGGCGGTGGGGAAGGAGATTTGGATGAGGGCGGTGGGGAAGGAGATGGCGGGAAGTGGGTGCAATTAAGTGGGCTGAATGGGTGAAGGGGTGAAATCCAGGCTCCTGAAGCTGGAGGGCGGTGTCCTGTTTCCTTCTCAGAGAAGGCGCGGGTTTGAGGAGGGGCAGGGGCGGGTTCAGTTAGAGATACTCATGGAGCACCCGAGCAGAAGGATGGTGCAGAGGCGGGGCTGGACGTTGAGGGGTTTCTGGGACGTGGGGGCGGGGGGAGGGCCTGAGCTGGCCCTGGAGGAGGATGGAGAGAAGGAAGAGGAGCCATCCAGGGTGATGCCCTTTAAAGATCCGGAGGAGAAGGCAGTATCAAGCAGGACCTCCGACACAAGGAAGCTGGGAGGGTGGTGCGAGAGGAGGGTGGGAGCTGGGTGACGGGAGAGGGTGCTGCGAGATGGGAGAGAAGGCAGCTGGGTGGCGAGGTCCAGCTCCCAGCCTCCCAGGATGCTCGCCCCCCAGGGAGGGAGACAGAGCAGGGCTGCAGCGTGGAGCCAGCTCCATCCTGCCGACCTTTCGGGAGTGGCTTCGACAAAACCAGAATGCCGCAGGGCTGAGATGGAGCAGGATTCTGTGGTCCTTCCCCCGACTCCATGTGCTCTGCCCGCCTTTTGTCAGTGGAGAAACTTTAGCCAAACCTTAAACCAGAGAAGTGAGAAAATGCAGAAACAAAGGAGAACAGGCTCACGAGACTAAATGATTGTTTAGGCATTAAGCATAGTCAAGGACCTTCAGTTCCTCCCCAAGGGCTACAGATAATATTCTGAGCCGCACGTATCCTGTGAGGTGTCTTATAGGTACTGAAACCCCGCGCCAGGTGGAAGAAGTGAACTACATGATGACCAGACTGTAGCCACGACCTAAGCTGCCACAATTCCAAGCATCGGCCTCAAGGAAATGGGAACAAACTGACCCTGGAACTAAAGAGTAATTGTAGTTAAAACAATCAAGAGGATGCTGGTCGGACCACCAATGACCAATTTCAAGATGACTTCCAGAGCTGCCTGTGCTGTTTCTGCGTGGAGCCCCGTCCCTCTGTCTATAAAAGCTCGTGCCCCCTGGTTGTCATTGTCGGGGGAGGGAGCCGGCCTTTGGACAGGCGTCCACCCTCTCCCACCCCCAGCTGCTGGCACCCAAAATAAAGCCAACTTTCCTTTCCACCATCCTCGCCTCTTCATCGGCTTTTGAGCGGCAAGTAGCCGGACCCCAATTTCGGTTACAGGACTGCTGTTAAGTGTAATCCCTTTAATTTACTTTCACTTCTGTTCTTCATGGGATCGTCTGATTGAACATTTTCGAGTTAGTGGGAAAATAGAAATTTCACAGAAATTTGCTTTGTGGCCAATTTTGCAGGTGGCATCCGTATCAGAGAGTGACAGAGGATACTCTAGTCTGGTTTGTGTCCTTTTGTTTATCTCTGAGAGGGCCAATCAGTGCCCATTTCCAGGAGGTTATTGGGACCAATTAGTTAGCTTCATTGGTTTTGCTTGCACAGGGAAACCATGTAATACGGGTATTTTTGATCAAGTCTGTTCAGACATCCGTTTCATCTTGCGGAGAAGTTTCATTTTGCCTTACGCAGCGTCAGCCAGATGGAATTTTGTTCAGCGGGAACCCTATTTCTCCGTAGATATTTTCACGATTGAAGCTGTCTTCTTTTATGATATATTACTCAGCGAATTGAAGGGAAACTTGTTGAGAAAAGGCTGGTCTAGAGAAACGAACACGTGTGTCCACATAGAAATTGTACGTCCGTGTTCACAGCAGCGCTATTGACAACAGCCCCAAAGTGGTGACAACCCGAATGTCCATCGGCTGGGGAATGAATCCGTGAAACGCGTCTCTCCGTACAACGGATTCAGCCGTAAGAAGGAACGAGGTCCTGACACGTGCTACAACTTGGGTGAACCTTGAAAACATCAATGATACGTGAAAGGAGCCAGACACAAAAGATCACGTATGACGTGATTCCTTTCGTACGAAGTATCCGGAACGGGCAGATCCACGGAGACGATGGTTTTGTGGTTGAGAGGAGGTGGGGGAGGGTAGAAGGGTGATGGTCTACCCTTGTTGGGTGATGGAAATGTGCTTCAGTGAATCATGGTGATGGTCGCACAGCTTGGTCAGTATACTAAACAACTGTGTGGAACATAAATTCTATCTCAGTGAAGCCTTGAAAAAATTAGGGTGCCGCTGGGAGCAGGCTCTCAGAGCCTGTCAGTAACAGCCCCTCGGGATCCCCTTCGGTCCACAGCGTTAGGCTCAGGGCTCTCAGGGATGGTTTTAGTGCAGATATTGAGGGAGGGGGTGGACGTTTTATGGCTCACCTGTGCTGTCTCGGGCCGTGGGGGGCGGTGTTACTGACGTTTCCTCATTTGATCCGCCCGCCTGTATATGCCGTGGTGAGCATCATCATTTCCTCTGGCTGAGTTCCCACACGTACCCAAGTCCCCACTGGGAGGAGGCCAGTCTGCCCGTGGTGCCGCCCTCCACCAGTCCTCCTGTGAATCCCATGGGAGCCCCGGCAGCCTGGGTGGGAGAAGCGTGCCCATCCCCTCGTGCTCTCCTGGCCCCTGCACTGGGGGTGTCTCGGTGTCCAGCAGCTCTCCGTTCCTGCTTGCTCTGGTCATCGCCTGGGCCCTCCTGGCACCAGCGAGCGAGGCCGTAACGCCTGTCCACCCCGCAGGTTCTCATCGACTGGGTCAACGACGTGCTGGTGGGGGAGAGAATCATCGTAAAGCAGCTGGAGGAGGACCTGTACGACGGGCAGGTGCTGCAGAAGCTCCTGGGTGAGTCCACGGGGAGGGCGGCCACCACGAGGGGTGGCCCCAGGCCGGACCACAAGATTCTCTACCGATGGCGACATCGGTCACTCGTCTGTAAGCCGCAGCCCTGAGCCCATGGCTCCCAGGCGGTGGCCCCTGGGGCCCCGAGTCACCTGCCCTCTCGTCGTCTCTCGGGTGGGGGTCCCGCTGGAGCTCCCAGTCACGGGGCTGCAGTGGGTCATTCACAGCTTCCAGAACCGTCTGTGGCCTCTGCTGTTGGATGCATGTGTACAAGGGGAGCGCGGTGATGGGGCACGAACGGGATGCCGTCTCCTCTCTGGGGCAGCCCTCCCTGCTGGCCTGCGCCCGTCCAGCTGTGAGCACCTCCAGCCTGTGCAGGCCCATCGGGGCCAGGGTGCTGGAGGGGGTGGCCCCCAGCCGTGCCCTTCAGGGGCACGATTTAGATGGGGGGTGGCGGGGGAGTGGCGAGGAGGGAGACTGACTGCAGACGCTCTTTTTATGTCTGTCCCTTGTGGACAGAGTTCCTCAGCAAAGTAACATCTGTAGAGCCCTTAGCGTGGGGCCGGGCACAGGGCCTGGGGTCAGTAAGGGGTAATGAACAACACCACAACAAAGACAAAGAGATGAAGTGTGCAAGCAGGGCTGCTGGGTCCCCCGAGTTCCTCTGAGCACCGGGCACACGGCAGCCATGCGTTGACCGAGCGAGTGAAGAAAGCCCTGCCGTTTCCTACCTGCAAGGACGTGGGCTCCTTTTATAGGAAGTGCAAAGGCCCTGGATAGGGTCCCCAGATCCCTGTGAGTGTGGCCCGGCGGACTCAGTGTCCCTTTGTCCGTTAGGATAGCTCACCTCCTGAAGGTCCCCGGGAGGCCCTGCCCCCAGCATTGGCGGGGTGCAGACCTGCTCCCTGGGCTCTTTCTATGCACGCTCTTCACCCCTTAATGACCCCACGGACCAGCGCTGTCCGGTGCAAGGGTCTTCCCAGCAGACCGCCTGGAGGGCCACTCCTTCCAGCCAGGGCCAGCACTGGGGTGGGATCATGTTTTACCCTGCAGGGGTGTGCTGGGGAACCCGAGTCAGGCACCTGGAGTTTGGGGGGTGCTGTTGTTGGGGGGAGACACTGAGGGAAAGCAGACAGTTGGGGCTGGGGCTGGAGAGGGGCATCCGGGGGGGGCAGCCCCCCTGGGGAGCTGACATCCAAGCAGGCTTCTGCACAGTTGTCACGGAAAGAACATTCCAGGCTGAGACTCTGCAGAGAGCAAGAGTCTGTTGTGTTTAAAGGGCAGTGAAAGGTGGCTGCAGGTGGCCGGGGTGGACAGATGGGGCCAGATCACGTCCAGTCCTGACAAAGGCTTTTATTCCAAGTGACAGGAAGCCGCTAGAGGATTTGAGCAGGGCCGTGACAAGGTCTGAGTTAGCGTTCTGAAAGGTTGCTTGGGCTTCTGGGTACAGAATGAATGGGGAGGCGGGTCAGGAGGGGGACCCGGGAGGTTAGTCAGGGCGCTGTCACAGCAGCCCGGGCATCAGAGGAAGTGGCTCGGTCCAGGATGGAAGTGGAGGATATGTGGGAGGTTAAAGCTGATGGAGGCATGAAGACTGCTGGCCAGGTTTGTGGCCTGAACAGCTGGTGAGTGAGAAAGCCCTTGGGAGTGGCGTGGTGGGCGGGGATGAGGAGGTGGGTGTTGCGTCTGCTAAGAGGGCTGATACCCATCCTGCCCGCGTCAGCTGCAGGGTAAGGGTGGAGACCAGCAGTGCAGAGATGGTTAATGCTGTGGGACCGGGTGGCCTCACCCGGAGGGGACGTTCCAAATTCAGTGTTTGGCTGAATGCCGTGGGCCAAGAATTAAATAAATCTCTGTTCATCTAAGCTGAGAACCCCCATCTTCAAATGAACTTCTTTAGTACAAGAATAAATCTGAAGTGTCATCAAGATCGTTTAGTAACTGTCACAATTTTATTATTAAAAACGTTGGTTGGGGCTTCCCTGGTGGCGCAGTGGTTGGGAATCTGCCTGCCGATGCAGGGGGCAGGGGTTCGATCCCTGGTCTGGGAGGATCCCACATGCCGCGGAGCAGCTAGGCCCGTGCGCCACAACTACTGAGCCTGAGCGTCTGGAGCCCGTGCTCCGCAGCAAGAGAGGTCGCGACAGTGAGAGGCCCGCGCACTGCGATGAAGAGTGGCCCCCGCTCGCCGCAACTAGAGAAAGCCCTCGTGCAGAAACAAAGACCCAACACGCCCAAAAATAAAAAGAATAAAAAAATTTTAAAAATCTTAAAAAAAAAAATGTTGGTTGGAGCTTTGTTGTTTCATAGTGTATCATTGGTCCAGCCATTCTCAGCCTGTCAGGTGCTGGATTGCTCTCGAGGTCACTGAGCCAGACATCTGTGATGATGGACACTTTCAGCAGAGAAGGATGGAGGAGGCATGGCTCTTAGGCTGGCACTGCCCACAAGGATTCTACTGATGGCGAAGCTGCCCTGGGTTATCAGCTTCCCTCGCTCTCTATGTAAAGACCTAGCTTCCCTCTGACTCTTGGACTTGAAGACTTGGCTGTTGGTGACAATGCTTGTTTATTGAAACAGTCCTTTGAACTGCTGCTTTGCTCACTGCCCAAAGGAGATACTTTCTGATATTTTCAGAAGCAAATGTAAGAGTGTTGTGCTCACTTACACTTTTATTTCTGATTCTTTTCGCATGCAGCTGTGAAATGCATGTCACTTGAAAAACTTGGATCCCTAAGCCTTAGGTCTAGTGATGTGGTCGTGGAAGTCTGTCTCTCAGGATCACAAGGTCGGCGCTGGATGTGCACCTGTCTCTCAGCCTTAGACGCCTATAAATGACGCCAGTGCCCTCTCTGGAGTAGAGTGTCAGGGGTATCTTAGAGCCAGTACCCTGCAAGAAAGCCTTGCCTGCTCAAGGCACATCCTTTCGGTCCCCTCTTCAGTTGGCCCCAGCAGATGCGGTACTTGCTCTGCAGTGGCTGTGGTTGTCACTGAGTCCTGCCACGTCCGTTTTGTTATCTGTGAGGTCTAACAAGAGGCTGACTTTGGCTCAGGCAGCCTTTTTAGCCTGAAGTAGTTGCAGTTCCATCCTGTTTGAATATCTTGCGTAAGTACTCTTAGATAGGCAATTCTGAAGCCTCTTGTGTGTCCAGTGCTTTGACATACCACTGTTTGAAGAAGAGAACAGTGGAAGAGAATATCCAGATATTAACAGAACGTCACTGGTCGTATTAATGACGTGCTGTTACCCTGATGAGATGCATTAGTAACCTACGTGATCACGTGATCCTGGGGCCCAGGGCTGCCAGGAATGATACTGATGAAGGCATTCAGCTCTTTACTTTTCAAAGGCAGAAGCTAAAACGAAATAGGAGATTTTGGCCGAATGCCAGGCCAAAGCTGACTTCTGTGCACCGGTAGAGAGAAGAGGTCTGGGGACCGGGCCCGGGGGCATGGTCAGTGGTCAGAGGAAGGGCCAGCACAGGCGTCTGGAGGGTCCAGCCAGGAGAGAGGAGGAGCCAGGGGAGCATTGCGTTCAGGAGGGATAGAGGAGGAGAAGACAGGACTGAGGGCGATGGGGACAGAGCACAGACCTCTGGGTTTGGCCAGCTGTGAGTCAGTACACTAGTAGGTCCCCAGATGTGCCCCTCTCCTTAAGAGCAGATTCCGGGGGCAGCTGCCAGACCCTCTGCCAGGGCAAGTTTCAGGGGGTGTAACTCTCCTGCATTTGCAGTGTTGTCCAGGTGAGCCACCTGTGGGCAGTGGCAACGCCCACACTGGAGCATCGAGGCAGCTCCCGGGCTGGCTGTTGTCCTGCTTCTGACTCATGACACACGCTTCTCCTCGTGAAAGGCAAGCCCTTCCTTATGTAGTAAGTGTTCACAGCCCCGCATTCGGCCGTCACTCACGTTTTCCAGCCACCGCTGAGAATCCGCCCCATCTTCCTCTGTCTGTTTCCACGCTAGGAAGATAGGGGTCCTGGCCACACCAAAACCCTGCGCTGCCCCTGCAGTCCCATCAGCGGGCAGAGTGATGCTGGTGATGAGGGCGGCCAAGGACCTCGTTCTCTCCCACCTGGGGGAGTTACCTGAGACGCAGTCACAGGCGGCACCCAGGCACGGCCAGCCTCCTTGGTTTCTGTTATCGGCTGAGTTGCATCCCCCCCCAGAATTCGTAAGACCTTGGGATGTGACTATATTTGGAGACAGAGTCTTTAAAGTGAAAACGAAGTCAGGGTGGGCCCTCAACCCGTCAGATTGGTGCCCTTATAAGAAGAGGAGGGCTTCCCTGGTAGCGCAGTGGTTAAGACTCCGCCTGCCAATGCAGGGGACACGGGTTCGAGCCCTGGTCCGGGAAGATCCCACATGCTGTAGAGCAACTAAGCCTGTGCGCCACAATGACTGAGCCTGCGCTCTAGAGCCCACGAGCCACAACTACGAAGCCCACGTGCCACAACTACTGAAGCCCAAGTGCCTAGAGCCGCAACAAGAGAAGCCACCGCAGTGAGAAGCCTGCGCACCACAACGAAGAGTAGCCCTGGCTCACCGCAGCTAGAGAAAGCCCGCGTGCAGCAACAAAGACCCAACACAGCGAAAAAAAAAGAGATTAGGATGCAGGCACACACAGAGGGGAGACCAGCTGAGGATGTCTACAAGCCTAGGAGAGAGGCCTCAGGGGAGACCAACTCTGCTGACACCTTGATCTTGGACTTCTGACATCCGGGACTGTGAGAAAGCAAATTTCCACCGTTTAAGCCGCCCACCCTGCGGTACTTTGTTACGGCAGCTGTAGCAGGCTGATACCGTTTCCTTCCCTTCTCCGTGCGCGACTCCTCCTCCCCCCGGTGTCATGGCAACCAGGTTTGGCTGGCAGCACGGACAGCAGAGATGTGCCGGGCTCCCCGCCACTCCCAGCGGGCGAGGCTCTAGGACCACCTGGCTCTCTGCAAGCCTCCTTCCTTCCCCAGGGGCCCCTGCTCCGTCCTGTCGCTGGCTTTTGAGCACCTGGGGACCTGCTGTGTATTTTCGGGGGGGGGGGTTCATGTGGGCAGACAGCTGTGGATGATTCAGCTAAGACCTATTAGAAACAGATGGGGGGACATCAAAACGCGTAAACAGGAATCATTCCCCTCCTTTGCTGAGCTGCTTTGTTTTGCCGCGAGCACTCCCTGCCCCGCAAGCTGAGGTTCTTCAGGTGTGGCTGACTCCCCGCTAGAGCTCTGTCTCCCGTGTCTGGGCTGCATCTGGTCCTAGGACAGTGCCTGGTACACAGTAGGTGCTCAGTAACTGTTTTGTAAGCGAATGAATGAATGAATGATTGGACTAACCCTGAGCCCAGCCGATATTTTTGTGTAATGAGAGGATCCTGAAGGGGGGATATCGAAACTGCTTGTTCTTGTTCTCATCGAGGGAGGGGAGGATGGGGGAGACAGTGTTGACGGAGCAGGGGCCTCCGGAGAAAGCGCCTTCCACAGAACTGTGCTGGGGAGTGCTGGCAGCAGCTCTGTGCCGGAGGCTCACAGCGCGTCGGGCTCCGTGCCCAGCACTTTGTCATCACCCTCCCGGTTCCTGATCTCGCCGTGTCCTGTGACGTGGCTTCTGTTGCTGTGCAGAGGAGATCTATCGGGGAACCCCGAGTCTTGGAATGAATGAATAGGCGGGACGCCGGGGGAGCCTTCCTCGCCTGCCCCTGAGCGGGTGGGGGTGAGGCATCCCTCCTGCTCCGCTCGGAGGGGAGTGAAGGCGCACGGGCTGGGGCTGGGATTCAGCTTCAGTAACTGAGTCTTGAGCAGATGTGACCGTGCTCGTCAGCTCCTCCAGACTGCTCCCCGCTCACTCTTGGTGAGAAAATTGTCACAGGCCTCTGAGTATCTCATAAGCCTTCTTACCCTACCAGCTGTTAGGGAAAGAAGAATTGGGAGCGAACGAGTGCAGGGAGGCTGAGGCAACCCCTGAGGCCCTTTCTATTTTCTCACCAAAGTTCTCTTCCCTCTGGGAACCCACTGGCCCAGGCTCTTCACCTCCGGTCCCTTCCCCGCAGGTCACCTCCTTACCTCCCAGCTGCACCTTGAATTATCTTATTCATTCTCTGTGCATATGCTGTTCCTGGGTGGGACGCCCACACTTCAATCCTTGAACTCCCCGCCCCCCTTTCATCCTGGAGTGATTTTCTTTCTTTTTTTAAAAAAAAGTTTATTTATTTTTGGCTGCATTGGGTCTTCGTTGCTGCGCACAGGCTTTCTCTAGTTGCGGCGAGCGGGGGCTACTCTTCGTTGCGGTGCGCGGGCTTCTCATTGCAGTGGCTTCTCTTGTTGCGGAGCACGGGCTCTAGGCACGCGGGCTTCAGTAGTTGTGGCGCGTGGGTTCAGTAGTTGTGGTCCACGGGCTTAGTTGCCCCACGGCATGTAGGATCTTCCCAGACCAGGGCTCGAACCCGTGTCCCCTGCTTTGGCAGGCGGATTCTTAACCACTGCACCACCACGGGAAGCCCCCTGGAGTGATTTTCTAAGGAAGAGGAGTGACTTGAAAGTTCAGAGTTCCGTGGCTCAGCATCCTGGCAGTCCCCGCTGTTGGCGATGACCTGCTCCACTTTGCAGCCCCACAGAGGATGGGGAGACCTCAATGCAGCCGGTTGGCCAGGCGGCCCTGAGCCCCTCCAGCTTTTCCTGACACTCTGCCTTTTGCCCTTGTCCTTCTTGTTGCAGAAAAGCTGGCGGGCTGCAAGCTGAACGTGGCCGAGGTGACCCAGTCCGAAATAGCGCAGAAGCAGAAGCTGCAGACAGCGCTTCAGGCGGTGCAGGAGCTGCTGCGGCCCCACGGCCGGGCGCTCCAGTGGACCGTGGACAGTGAGTGGCCGCCAGGATGGGGGAGGGGAGCCCGGCCTCTGAGCTTCCTGCCGTGTCATTCGTCTTCCTGTCTGGCCTTGTGGGGTTTTTTTTTCTTGACATCTTTCTTGGAGTATAATTGCTTTACAATGGTGTGTTAGTTTCCGCTGTACAACAAAGGGAATCAGCCATATGCATCCGTATATCCCCATACCCTCTCCCTCTTGCGTCTCCCTCCCACCCCCCATCCCACCCCTCTGGGCGGTCACGGAGCGCCGGACTGATGTCCCTGTGCCGTGCGGCCGCTCCCCACTAGCCATCCGTTTTACGTTTGGTAGCGCGTGTATCAAATCCGCTCACACGCCAGCCCTGAGGGAGGTGGCCAGGAGAGTAGGAGTGTGTCAGTGAGGGACTTAGTCACGCCGGCAGTGCTCTGGTTTCCCCAAGCTTCAGG
Source organism: Phocoena sinus (assembly GCF_008692025.1). Lineage (NCBI taxonomy): Eukaryota > Metazoa > Chordata > Mammalia > Artiodactyla > Phocoenidae > Phocoena > Phocoena sinus. Next base: position 5,319,603 of record NC_045772.1, on the reverse strand, counting down.
GCGGAGAGGCACCGTTTCTGGGTCAAGAGAGACTTCCAGCGGAAGTCTTCCAGATTTGGGTTATAAGGCAGAAGAAGCTCTGTGGGGTTCTTGGAAGGACCCTCCACCCCGGATACCGATGGCACCAACACCCAGTGAGCTGTGCTACTGGTGACTCACCGATGCGGGTCCTCAGAGGTGATTCAGGCCGGCCCCCGGTGTGTGTCTCCGAGAGCACCGGCGTTGGGGATACGCGGCACCACAGTATTCCCAGGCAGGACATAAACCCAGAAAAGTGAGGCACCGACCGGGACAGACTGGAAAGGGCTTTGTCCTGCTGCCCTTCCCCAGCACCGTCCCCGCGGCAGGGCCGCCAGGAGCGGCTGAGATGCTCTCCCTGCCGCCAAGGGCCCCTGTTCTTGGGTGAGACCAAGGCTGCAGTCAGGTTCACCCCTGGCTTCTTGGCATCGAGACCTAGGACAGACCCAGGCCCACCTCCTGGGTTGCAGGGCTGGGGGAGGGGAATCAGTAAAGCCCTGGACGGCATGATGATAACCGTCCACATCCTAGAGAAGAGCTAGTGGCCGGGGCTGGCAACCAGGGCCCTAGGTGGGGCAGGAGGCACGTCTAACACCCCCTGCATAGCCTTCCCTGTGTAGACGGTTGATTGCATAGAGGGAGAACTTTTAAGCACCCGAGATAATAACGCACATCGTTGTGGTGGGTAAGTGCCCAGGTGACCTTTTTTCCCGGTCTTTTCGCTTCTCTTGCGCTGACTGTATCCTCCTCCTCATTCCCTCTCTTCACCACCCAGTTCATTCCTTTCACAGACAGCATGCTTTTGAAAGTGCTTGCCTAAGTCACCTGAGGTCAACAGGAAAGAAGACATGAGAAGCCAGCACTAAATTCACCCAGGCTGCCCATCAGCTGTTCTCCGTTTTTCCATGAGCTGTGCTTCTGCCCGTGGTTTTCCTCCGAGGTCTCATTTTCACTGAGCGTCTTTATTGCCTCCCCCCTCCCGCCCCCTTTTTTTCTTTTTCAATTCAAGTAGAGTTGATTTGCAATGTTGTGTTAGTTTCAGGTGTACAGCAAAGTGATTCAGTTATACACACACATAGATATATTTTTTTCAGGTTCTTTTTCCTTATAGGTTATTACAAAATACTGAGTATAAAAAAAAAAAAAAAATACTGAGTATAGTTCCCCGTGCTATACAGTAGGTCCTTGTTGGTTTCACCGTCTTTTGGACGTGGGCTCGGGGTTCCTGTCTCATGATCTAAAGCAAACCCCTTCCTCCCTCCCCGACTAGCGATTCATGGGAAGAACCTGGTGGCCATCCTCCACCTCCTCGTGGCCCTGGCCATGCACTTCCGGGCCCCGATCCGCCTTCCCGAACACGTCTCCGTGCAAGTGGTGGTCATACGGGTAAGTATCGCCAGCCTGGCGGTTGGCTTGCCCGCGGCTCTGCCCCAGAGGCTCCGGTGCTCGTTCCTCCTCTAGTTTGCATACTTTCTTCCTTGTCCCGTTAAGAGACTACCTTCTCTTTTTCCCTCTTGACGAGATGTACGCCTTACTCTGGCTTCAGAGTAAATGATGGAGCAGAAACAGTGGCGTTGATCTGAAGAGAGGCAGATTCAAAGGCGTGAGTGCGTGGAGGTTTACTTTTCCACATTTTGCAAAAGAGCATTCATTTCCCTGCAAAGAATTCAGACCTGTTGAATGAGCTTATTACTCACTGGAGAGGGCTGAGACCAGCGGAATGAAACAGATACCCCAGTACCCCAATCAGAGCCTCTCTCTGTTCCCTCCCAATGACATCCATCATCCCCCATCACGTTTCTGAGGGTCGACTCTCTTGCTCCACTTGGAAAAACGTAACTGGGAGCCAGGGTCCTTCTGACGGAGGTGGAGACACCTTTCTTGTCGATTTCCCCTGCGTTCAGGGGCACAGATCCTGCCTTGGCTTCGTGTGTGCAGTCTTGTCCAGTAAGCGTGTATTAAGCACCTGTTGTGTCCCTGTTCCCCTCGCCCTGGTTAGCGGGGACACTGGATGAGGAAAGTGTGCTTGGGTCCCGAGGGCTCAGCTGCTTCTGCCAGAGCGTTGAGGTTATGCTGGGAACGTGGATGTCTCTCGCGTTTCTGTTCCTGGAGATGTCCGGCTCCACACTCTCCTCTGGGTTTAAACTTATCAGTCCCGTGGTCTCTGCGGTCTGCAAGGCTCTGGCTGATCCTGTGTTTTCCGAAGCCGTCTGACCCCTCCTTTTACCCCGGGAGCTTGGCTCCGACCTGATGGGCAGGAATGTTCCTTTCTGGCCTCAGGCGAGGGTTACCTGCCGTTTGGCCCCGTTTGCCTCCTAAAGGGGAATGTTTGTGGTCGGTGGTGGTGTCAGGGACAGGGGACCATTCCTGCCACCCTCGTCTTGGACTCAAAATGGTCGGCCGGGAAAGGCTTCCCAAGGACACATGAGCATATGGTTCCCAAACCCATGTACGTCAGACTCTGGGCCCTAGGAGGACTCTCCAGCTCGGTAATTGGGGTATTTCCTTTCAGGCCTGCACTTTGGTCCAAGAAAATCTTTGGGGTTTGCAGAACGTTCTACTCGCCCGGGCGAACACTCGCTGGCGCGTCCTTCCGTGACCAAGGTCACAGGAGGACTCCCTGGGCCACTCCCAGAGTGGGATGAAGCGGGGAGGGGAGGCCCCCGGGGTCTGGCTGGTCTCAGGTCTTAGAGCTGCCCTTGGCCTGTCCCTCTGTGCCTGGTTATCCAGTTGAGATGGGGAGATGTAAGAAGTGTGTCAGTTCGTGGAGGGATGGAGTGAGGGATGGGTCGCGTTTGCTACCTGGCAGTGTGGCCTTGGGAAATCACTTGATTTTCCTGAGCTGCAATGCTTTCCTCAAAAAAATTGAGATTCTACTACAGACTTTTAAAATATTCAGCCTTGGGACTTCCCTGGTGGCACAGTGGTTAAGAATCCACCTGCCAATTCAGGGGACATGTTCGATCCCTGGTCTGGGAAGATCCCACATGCCCCGGAGCAACTAAGCCCTCGTGCCGCAACTACTGAAGCCCGAGCGCCTAGAGCCCGTGCTCCACAGCGAGAGAAGCCACCGCAATGAGAAGCCAGCGCTGCCGCAACTAGAGAAAGCCCGCACGCAGCAACGAAGACCCAACCACAGCCAAAAATAAATAAATTAATTAATTAAAAATATTCAGCCTCGTCTGCCCCATACCCAGCCCTGGACCCGGTATCTAGTGGGTGCCTGATGCACATTTGATGTGTGAATAAGTGGATAAAATGTCTCCGGGCCTCCCCCGCCACCGTCCCCTGTGGGCACTCCTGAGAATCAGCCAGGGCGAGGCCGTGGGAAAGCTGACAGCCCCCAACGCCTGGCTACTCTTCCTTCACTAGGACCCGTGTGAGAGTTCCCTGGGAGGTCAAGCTCAGGAAAGCGTGGGGATCTTGGATCTCGAGAGGCGTCCAGGTGGGCTGCCCAGCAGGTAGTGAGCTCCCCCGTCCCTTGAGGCGTTCAAGTAGGGGCTCACGGTGGCGGTCGGGTTAGCAGGCTGCTGCGCTCCACCCTGAGGTCCGGGGCACACCACCACCGCCTCCTTCCTCTCCCCCACCATCGTTGCCTCTCCGTACCTACCGGGCTCCGGGACAGGTGCGTCGCACACCGTGTTAGTGTCCTAGGGCTGCTGTAACAAAATCCCACAAACTGGGTGGCTTAAAACAGATGTTTGTCTTCTCACATAATAGAGGCCTGAAGTCCGGATCAGGGAATTGACAGGGTCCCTCCGCAGGCTCTAGAGGAGGGTCCTTCCTTCCCTCCTCCAGCTTCTGCCGGCTGCTGGCACCCTCGGCTGTCCTGGGCTTGTGGACACATCCCTGCAGTCTCTGTCTTCGTCATCACGTGGCCTCTTCCGTCTGGTCCGTGTTCCTATGTCTCTATTTTCTCTTCTTCTAAGGACACCAGTCACTGGGGAGGACCCACCCTAGTCCGTTATGCCCTTATCTGAACTCATTACATCTGCGAAGACCCTATTTCCAAATGAGGCCCCATTCTGAGGCTCTGAATGGACGTGACTTCCGGGGGGACCCTGTTCAACCCAGTGCACGTGTGTCGTTTCATCCGATGCCTCCCTTCTGTTACGTATGTCCCTTCATGCTCTTCGCCTTTCCCAACTGCAGGGTGTCGAGGAGTTCTTTGGGAGCGGAGATGTTTCTCCTGAAACCTCCCACAGCTGCCAGCTGTCAGAGGGCAGGAGAGCAGGGGGGGCGGGGGTGGGGTAGGTTCCAGCCACCAAAGGGTCACCCGTGTGGTCCTCTGCAGTCCATCCCCCGAGCATAGCTCGGGTGTGGTGCCGAACCCTTGTTTAGTTCTCTGTTGTCCCCAGGCTGGCCATCCCAGACAGATGTCCCGGGGCCATCTGTCCATGGCCTCAGCTGCCCGCCTGCTCTGTCTGTCTGCCCAGGTGTTGATTTATTTGTTCATTTTGGGGTTTTCAGAAGCGGGAAGGCCTGCTGCACTCCAGCCACATCACGGAGGAGCTGACCACGACCACCGAGTAAGTGGACCCGCTGCTCTGCCCCCAGGCCCTGCTCCAGCCGGGGACCCGCACACACAGGGGGCCGTTTTCCCCTCCATGTCCCTTGACCTTGAGATGGGATTCTATCGCAAGCGTCCACCCTAGCTTTCTATCCTCCGTGCACTTTCTTCAAACTTTGTTTTGTTTTTGTTTTTGTTTTGCTGAGGAAGGGCAAGGTAGCAGTTTGGTTTGGTATTTAAATGAGAAATTCTAGATCTTTTATTTCTTCCCCAATAGAAAAATGATCAAATATGTGTGACATAGGCATTAGAACTTATTTACGCTGCCTGAAGTCTTTTCTGGAAAGAGACCGGGAATAATAAACAAGAAAAAATATAACTGCGCACATTCAGGATCTCTTATAAGGAAGGAAAGGATGAGGGGAAATTTAAAACAGTGAACTTTCATATGGTAGGTAAGCTAAACACGTCGAAGATTTTAATGTTGGAACTAAGTTATTCTCCAAAGACTTTGGACTGTCACTCCTTATTTTGGAAGGTGAGCTTTAAGAATGTTGAGAGAGGGGTGGGGGAGAGGTGTTTAGAATGGTCCAAGGGAGCTGTTGTCCTGATTCATGTAGCCGTCTGTCTTAGCCCCATCAGGGCGAGGGAGCCATGCCTCTAAACTAGAATCTTCCTTTGATGAGATAGTCCTGAGCCGTCCCTTGCCTCTGAGAGAAGGCCAGAGGGCGATTTTTAAGAAGTCTAAAAGGCTTCAGATCCGTTGAAAATAGCAAATCAAATGGCTCTATTTTGCGTGTGGTTTTTAGGAGGCAGACCCTGTGAAGGATCCTTAAAATTCACTGCCTTTGTGCCTCCCGACTAAACCTGTTTCAGATGAAACAGCATTAAAAATGGATCGTCTCAGCTCACCCACCTGCTCAGTTCACGGAGTGATTAATTACTGTGTCACGAATTCATGTATGGTCTTTCAAGAAGGGAGCTGACACAGGAAACCGCTCCTGGCGTGGGAGCTGTCAGGTAGATGGGAGAGACGTGCGGCCTGGCGTGCGGCCTGACGTGTGCGCACATCTGTTCCAGGCCCACGGGAGGGGGAGGGGGACGTGGTGCTGAGCCTGGCACGGGGGGCCTCGGGCAGCCCGCTCGGCCCATTCAAGAGCAGGAGGAGGGCGGCTTGGGGGAGTCAGGGGCACACTGGCATCTTACCCATCATTGTGTGACAAACCACCCAACCCAAGGAGCTTAAAACATCGGTCATTTTATTTGCTGACAGGGGGTCAGCAGTCTTGTGGGTGGTGCTGGCCAGTGGGGGCCACTGTCCCTCCCTGTGTCTCTCATCCTCTGGGCTTCCTCCCCGGTGCCCACAGGGTCCCCAGAGAGTGAGAGGGCAGCTGCAGGTCCCTGGACCCCCGCATGCTGTGTCCCCACCTTCTGTGGGTCAGAGCAAGTCAGTGGTCACCCTGGATAGGAGGGGGAAGGCAGATGGCCCACCGAAGGGGGCAACGGCCAGGCCTGTGGTGGGGGGCATGTTGGGGGTTGTGCAGCGATGGGAAGAGGCTGTGCTTGGCCTTCCCGGTCTCGCAGAGGGTGAGGGAGCCCTGAGAGGGCGGCGGGGGGCGGTAGGAGCTCTGTCACCAGAGCCAGCCCCTGGGAGCGTGGCCTCAACGATTCACAGCAGCACCCGGGCAGAGGGCCTGCTTGGACGCCTAGAGGCTGAGAGGACGCAGTTCCCCCCCTTGAGGGCTGGCGGTCTAGCTGTCAAGAGAGGTTGTGTCTGTAGAAATGTGAAACCCAACCCAGGGGCCTTGTGGGAAGTGCCGTGTGACCCTCAGGAAATTTCGGGGGTGGGGGAGCACCCCGAAGTCATAGTGGAGAGAGGTTTCCAGCAGAGGCCGACCAGCCTCCTGCCTGGTCTCACGGGCTCTAGGTTTGCTCTGTCCTATGGGTCACCTTCTCCAGGAAGCCCTCCCTGTTTGCCAAGCAGGAGTGGCTGCCTTCCTTTTAGTTCCTGTAGCATCTGCTGTATGTCAGATTTCTGGTGCACGCGGGCTGTGTGGAAATGTGGGCTCATGAGTCTCTCTCACCATCAGGCGTCATGCGGGCGGGGCCACGCGGTGTTTATTTCTGTATCTCCGTGGCCTGCACATAGTAGGTGCTCGAGAGACTCTTTGTTAAATAATATGGAGGCGAAGAACTTGAGTCTAGAGGGATTTGGGGATCAAGCAAAGGTCTCTTTGCCTCTCAGGACGCTAGTGCACAGAGGGCATTCGTGATCTCAGATCCTCAAGGAGGAACCAGCCGCCTGTCCTTCGTGGTTTCAGCTCTCACCTTGAATCAGGGCCCAGCCTGTGGTTCTCCAGCATCCTTTAGTTCTGTGATTCCTTGGAAGTACATCGTGCTCGCTCCCAGAAATGTGACCTCTGGGTAATCTGCACTCTTGTATTTTAAAGTTTAAACTCAAGGTTTAAACTCACGGTGCTGGAAGACCCGTTTTCTGCTAAAATGCTCTCTGCGTTAACCACTCCCGTGATTAAACAGCCCGCAGATGGCATTAAAGGGGTGGTTTAAATAGTGATGGCTATTTGCTGCAGGTCTTGTGCAAACAGTGAGAATCCACATAAGCACCTCTCGTTTGTACTTAGAGCGGGAGAGAATTTATCGCAATGCGACTTACATTTATATGAACAGCCCTTCAACTGGGCGGTAGGGGCTCCGACTTGCCGGTCACCTCCGCCACCTTCTACCGTGCTGCGCATTAAACGGGGTTCTGAGCAGCCCGTCTGATGGTCCTCTCTGTTCTTGTTTGCAGGATGATGATGGGTCGGTTTGGTAAGTAACCCAGGAGTTGGGGAGAGGGGCTGGGGAGTCTGAGGTCGCCGGGCACTGTGGGGCTGCCCCAGGAAGCCCCCGGGGTTCACGCAGTCACACAGGGGCAGCAGGGCCCCGGGTGGGTTTTGGCATGTGGTTTGCTTCTCAGAGCTGTGGGAGCCTGGGCGGGGATAAGCAAAGCACGGTGGAGGGAGTGAACCAGGATAAAAGGGAGGGCGGCGATGTCCCTGCGAATATAGAGCGTAGTCAGCTAGCCGGAGGGATCTTCCTTATGGGATGTATTTTCATATATAGTTTTCCACCTTAAAATCTTCAGCTTAACAGACCTTAGTGTCAGGCAGCCTTGGCTCTGGTCCCAGCTGGGTGACCTTTGGCCTGCTCCTTCACCTCTCTGTTCCCCATCTGTGAGATGGGACCTCGGGGTTGTTGAGAGGATTTTGTGAGACAATCAGTGTTCACTCTATTTGGCCCAGGGCCTGACTCTCTCTCTATGCGTGTTGGTTTCTCTATTACTGTTACCGTTAGTAATAATAAACTCTTGCTGTTCCCAAAGAATTGTTCCCTGCCCCGTTAAAGACCCACGACCCCATCTTCATCTCAGCGAGGGATGGCAAATAAAGGGGCCGCTTGTGGCAGTGTATAGGCCCTTAGGGATGGGAAGCCCCAAGCCCTTGGCTGCAGCGAGAAGCAGCCTGCGCCAGGCTCACCGCTTTGGGGAATATTTCAAAACCAGAAGCCCTCCACCCCCCCAGATACCGTGTTCTCCAGGGAGCAGAGAGGGGAGCGTGGCTGTTAGAAGGAGAAGTGGAAACCAAATAGAAGTTCCCCCCCGTGCCTTGTGAGCCTGCCAGCTGGAGCTGGTCCCTAGCTGCGGGGGCCTCGGGGTGAGGGGTGCACCCCAGAGGCCCCCACGGGCTTGGCCACGCGGCCTCTGTGACCTCATGGCGATTATGGGGACGGATGGCACCGCGGCCCGTCATGTACAAAGAGGGGATGCGGCTCTTTAGTTCTCAAAGGTCTTGAACCAGAGAAAATGCAATTACATGTCCTTAAGTAGTTCTTGAGCCGTGCTGGGCAAATTCAGTCTTCACTATTTTTTTGGAGTAGCGATTCAGTTCTTTTTAATGGCCTTATTATTAAAAAGCATTTAAAAGGGAGAGGAAAGGAAGCCTCCTGTGTCCAGTTGCTGAGGGTGCAGACAGGGTGGGGAGGGCAGCTCCCAGGGCGGCCTGGGGCACGCAGAGTGGGCGACGTGGGCGTCCTGGCCCTGCCCTGGGTCTGGGTGGGGGCCCGTTGGGAGGGGGGCCTAGAGCACCCTTCTGTCGCTTCCCTGGCCTTTCTGTGTGGAGGGGCTCAGAGCCCGTGGGCCTGTAGAGGCCCAGCGTTGACTTGAGTGGGGCCCTTGGAGCATCTTTAAGTGTTGCTTCGTTTTCTGTGTGTTTTCACTTCCGTGGGCGGCATGGGCCTGGTTTGAGGTTTGGGGGGGCTCGGGGAGACTCAGTTCAGCTGGGGGCTACGCGCGGCCTCCCGTGCAGAGGGGTAGAAGCTCGGCCAGGAAGGCCCTGGCAGCCCTGAGAAGGGGCCCCTGAGGGTCTGGTGGACAGGGTGGTGGCTCCTTTTGAGAGCCACCGGAGACGGCAGAGTGTCAGGGGACTGTGACCCCCTGAGAAGCCGAGGAGTCTGGAGTCGTTCTCAGAACTTTCGAGGCCGCCCATGCTCGTGAAATGCAAACAGGTAATTAGTGGGTGACAGGCGACTCATCTGCCCCCAGCTTTGGCTTCTGCTGACACAGGCCCCGAGGCCTCCTGGTTATCCAGATATGCGGCAGCTTCCGCTGGCCCTTCTCCCGCGGCAGCCTTCGGGGCCCCCAGAGCCCCACGGCCCTGCTGAGGTTGAGGTCGGAGCCCATCACCTCCCTCCGGGGTGCTGGTCCCTCGAGTTGGTTCCTCTGCACCCCTCAATCTTCTCACTGCCCCCAGCTTGCCGTAAGCTAAAGCCGCAGCCCTTGCCGGGGCCTCCCAGACCCCCTTAGACCACCCCTCCTCGCTGCCCTCCTTCCTCCGCCTGCATGTCTGTCACCTACAACAGCACCCCGGGGCTCCCCCTTCCAGCTTTTTTTTTTTTAATTTCTTTATTTAATTTTGTTTATTTTTGGCTACGCTGGGTCTTGTTGCTGCTTGCAGACTTTCTCTAGTTGTGGCGAGCGGGGGCTACTCTTCATTGCGGTGCGCGAGCTTCTCACTGCGGTAGCTTCTCTTGTTGCGGAGCGTGGGCTCTAGGCGCGTGGGCTTCAGTAGTTGTGGCACGAGGGCTTAGTTGCTCCCGGCATGTGGGATCTTCCTGGACCACTGCGCCACCAGGGAAGGCCCCCCTTTCCAGCTTTTGTACTCTCAGTAGCCTCGGCCGGAAATGCTCTCCCTCTAGATCCCTCCGTGGCTCACTCCCTCAGCATCTCCAGCTCCACTTACCAGGGAGGCCCTCCCTGACCGCCACCCCCCCCCCCCCCCCCCCCGGCCTGAATCACCATCCGTCCCCTGGCTTGCCACCCCCCGCCCACCTGCTTAATGATTTCTTTATTCACCTCTTTGCTCACTGGGAACACTTTGCTTTGCGCCCTGCCTGCCAGGCTCAGGGGGTCTGGACAGTCGGGGACCCTCGCTTGGCCCTTTGCTCTTTCCCTTCACATGTGGCTCCTTGAGCTGTAAGCATCCTGTGGGCTGGAGCATGTCTTCCCCGAGTGCTTCCCCAGCCCTGGGCTGCACACGTTCCAGGAGCTTCCGAAACAACAGGCAGACCCTCTTTGCTTGGCTAATGTCTGCCCGGGGCAGGGGTTGTGGGGGCGGGTGGCTTCCCTAGGAGCTGAGTTCTCGGCCTCGGTGGGGGATGGGGGGGTCCACGTTGCACCTCCCCCAGGAGCCCCCCTCCCCCTTCCCGCCTCCTGCTGGCATCACTGTCCTGGCTGAAGTGGATGCGAGGCCCTTCTCTCCCCAGGGGAGCTGGGGAGCTGCAGCCTGATCTCCATGGCAACGGGCTTGCCGGCTGCCTCTCCTCCGCAGGCGCCCCTCCCCCTCCCGGGCTTCAGGAAGTTGGGGAGAAGAGAGGAGAAGCTTTCTTCCTCTTCTTCCTGGTCTCCTTGTAGCCCCTGGTCTCTCCCCATCACATCTCCCCATTTGTGCTAACACTGCAGCTGGATCACGCCATTCCTGGTCACCACCCTCCACAGCTGCTCACCCTGTCGATGGACCCAGCCCTCTTAGCCTCCCCCCCCACCCCACCCCCCCCGCAGGCCTCACCCTCTGGAACCCACTCTTGGCTTTCTGCTCCCTCTGCCTGGAACGCCCTTGCTCCTTCTCTTGCCCCGGCTCAAACATCGCGGCTCCCGTGTGAAGCCTTCCTCTGACCCCTGGCCTGTGTCCACGTCCCCAGGCTCAGGTGCCTCAGAGAACAGGCCGGTCACACGGAAGGGGGAAGTGGTTGGAATATCGAATGATGAAGGGCTGCCCCTCAGCCCCTGTGTTGTGTGCGGTGGGGAGTTCTGGGGTCTGGGGCAAACGGGGGAGTCTGTGCCCCCGCTTCCACGGGCGGCTCATTGATCTGGGGAGAGCGGGGAAGAAGGTTCACTGTTGCCTCAGCTTCCATTTCTTCAAGAGGGTCCAGAAATTCAGAACTTTTGGACAGATCTTCCAATTTAAAACATGTTGACTCAATCAAAAACCACTTTGTTTGGAGTAAACTAAGCGTCCCTGAAAGTTGAACTTGGGTAGCCACTGGGGGCCCCTGGCTGATTTGGCCGCTTTCTGCATCTTTCAGGCCTTTCTGGTACCCGTGCTTTTGTACTGTCTCCCCCAGCCTGTGCCCCTGCCGGGGGCGGGATGGCTCCCTGTTCACCCCTGTGACTGCGGGGTAGGATGAGACGGCATCAGTGAACTGAGCATCAGTGACACACCTGCCAGGCGGTGACTTGGTCCTTCATTCGCCACCTTGCTTAACTCTTACGCTGACGGGGAGCCTCGGGACTGTGTTCACTCCGGCCTTACGGCGGGAAGCGTTTTGCCCAAGTCACGGGCACCAGGCTCTCAGCTGTATCTGTTTTCATTCCCAAGGCCACACACACCCGGCCGTGATGCCATTTAGTCCCCCGGGCGCAGGTGAGCGGGGCGCAGGGGCGCTGGCCTCCAGACCCTGCGATGGCTCCCCTGCCGCCCTGACTCTGCCAGCCCAGCGGTGGTCCAGCTAAATATACCCAGCTGACGTCAAGGCTCCTCTCCTCCTGGGGGTTTTCTTAAGCTGCATTCAAAGTTTGTGTTTTGCTTTGTAAAGATTTAGCTTTTCTCCCCCGCTCTTAGCAGACTGTTTTTTTGAGTATAATCCGACTTAGGTGATTATAAAAATAATTTACAGCTGCTGCGGTAGACAAGCTGGATGAGGGGGGTCTGAGGGGCTGGGCCTCTTGGTCGCTGTTGGCCTTTAGGTGAAAAAGTGGCGTGCCCCTCTCCCAAACGCACTCCCCACCCATGTGTTACACGTGTGTGTGCACACCACACACACACCACACACACCGTACACACACGCCTTCCTCTTTGCCTCTCACCTTCCTTCCTGCCACCCGCCCCCGAGGCCGAGGAGGCAGCTACCTGGCCTGTGGATGCTGAGGGCCTGCCTTTTGGGGCAGCCTCGGGGGAATGGCTGGGATGCCTCCTCCAGAAGCCCCAGCTCCGGCTCACCGAGTCCCCACCTGCCTGCTCTTTGCCATTTCTCCCCACACCCCTCTCCCTGGGTCAGGCAGCGTTGTCCTGAAGCAGGCCCTGGGTTATCTCTGGTTCTGGGCCCCAGCCCCCTCCAGACACGTGGAGGGGTCTTCCTACCCCAGCGCCCCAGCACTCCATGCTAGCGTTTGGGTCCAAGCCCCAGCAAGTAATAGAGGGCGTCTCTGCTGGCCGAGGTTGGCCGAGGTCGTCTGAGCATATACCACCCACAGGCAGCCTGGGGGGATGGGTGGCTCCTTGAGGACAGGAGTGGGGGCCCCAGGGCCTTCCAGATGCCCTCCTCCCCCAGCCCCTCGGGCCTGGCGGTGACTCCCCACAGTGCTGTATCCACCCTGGAGACCTCAGCCCTCCTGCCTGGGCTCCAGGGCACAATGGGCTCTGCTCCCATGTGACCTGCCATGGCAGCGTCTGGCTAGAACCAGGCCCCCGGCCCCCAGCCAGCCCTGCTCCTGTCTCGTCCACTGAGAGCTATGTTGCCTCGGCCTCCCGTGACCTCACAACTGAAAGCGAAGGGGCTGATCCTGTGTTAATTTGGAGGACATGGTTGGGCCCAGGACTGGCAGTTAGAGTGGGTCTGGGTCCCTGGCAGAAGGAAGGTCCCTGGGACACAGTGGAACGGGTCACTTCAGGCCCTGCAGGTGCTCCAACAGAGGTGGACACCCCGGGGGGAACAGCTGGAGAGAGATCCTGAGCGGACTTACTGGCTCTTTTCCTTTGTTCTGAGCACTGGCTGTGGGCCCTTCACTGTTCTGGGGCTGGTGACAGTGCAGGGAACAAGTGAGACAGTGATCCGGCCTGCAAGGAGCTGACAGTCCAGCAGATAAAGAAAAATAAAATGTGCTCTCAAGTAGCGAATAGGTGCTATGAAAATTGCACCAGGGTAAGAGGACAGATAGCAGAAGTGGGGTGCTCCTTTAGAAGCAGATGGTCCTGGAAGGTCCCTCAGGGGAGGTGACATCTCAGAGCAACCTATGGAGGTGAGGCTGGTAAACAGCAGGTGCAAAGGCTCTGTGGTGGGCCTGTGATGGAGGAGCAGGGGCAAGCTGGTGGGTGGAGTGAGGTCAGGGAGGGCGAGTGTGTTGAGGGGGCAGGTGATGCTAAGCTCATTGGACCCTACGGGCCCGTGAGAGAGAGAGTGAATTTTATCCTAAGAGGGATGAGACGCTGGTGGATAGTTTTAGTCAGGGCAGGGATGGGGAGGGGCAGGAAATGATCCAGTTTACACTTTAAGGGGCTCACTGTGCCTGCGAGGGAGAATGGATGGGAGGGGCTGGGAGTGTAGGAGGGAGACCGATTAAGCAGGAAGTTGTAGCTGCCCACCGCCCCCCGGTGAGGGGAGATGGGGCTTGTATGGGGGTGGCAGCCATCGCGGGGCGGGGGGGAGGTGGTCAGATTTATTCATAAGATTTACCAGTAAGACAAGGAGTGTGGGGAAAGGGAGAGAGGCAAGGACGCCTCAAGTCCTAGGATGTGATGGGGGCAGCTGTCCAAACGCTACCCCCGTATTGTAGGTTGAAAGATAGAAACCAGGTTAGAAGGACCCTTCAGAGCATCTTTTCCTTGATTTTGCTTCTCGTCAGCACCCGCCCCTCGGTTCTGGCAGGAATGCAAAGGATTCTAGGCAGGCTGAACATAGAGGGATTAGAAGCTGCCTGGCCCCCGGGCGGGTGGGGATTAGAGCAGCACCGGTGTCTCCTTAAACCCTTCTCTGTGTCTCTGCAGAGCGGGACGCCTTTGACACGCTGTTCGACCACGCCCCGGACAAGCTCAGTGTCGTGAAGAAGGTGAGCTCTCCATCTGGCTGTGTTTCCCTCTGTCCCTGGGCTTTTCTTACCGCATGAACACTCCATGCAGGGAAGAAGGTGGGAAAATGTTTGAAATCTCTGAAATGTTTGCCACATGGATTGAAGTGTAATTATTCAGAAGCGTAACTGCAGTGCATAAAATTAGCACCTTTTAACTCAGCATCTCTGCTCCTGGGTATCTTCCTGCCCACCCACCCCGCTGCTGTGGAGTGAACTACCCCACCGGCACCGGGTGGCGGTTCATTCCGAATCAAGGCTTTTTTTCAATGTGGAAATGTTTTTCAGCGTGTCAGCTTGCTGGCTCGTGCTGGCCTCGTTACATTGAAGCCGCATTCAGGACGTGCCTGGTAAACGAGCAGGCCTTGCTAGCAGAGCTGTTCGGAGCTGCATTTGGCCTGTCTCTCCCAGACGGGAGCACAGAGGAGAGGCCCTTCCTCAGCCCAGGCAGCCTGCTGGTCGGTCTACGGATGGATAAAACCGGACAAAACCGTGTGAACGAGGCTCCGGAGTCAGGCTGGGGAATAACGTGCTTCCAAGGGGATCTGCCCGGAAGCCTTGCTCTCCGTCCAAAAGAATCAAGACTCGCTGCACATCGAGTTATCTGAGCATCTGTAGACCTCTCATTCAGGAAGGCAGCAGTGGGATGGATCTGAGCCTATAAAATCTGAGCCCTTAACCCTGGAGAGAGAGCTCTCTGTCTTGGACAATTTCCCCCACAGGTTTCTTAATGCAGGACTTCTCAGAGCCTTTAATATGCTGACATGCTTTGCAATTCTCCAAGAGGGGGCTTAGTAGGAAGCATTTTCCAAGCATGTTTGTCCGTAGTGAGATCTGTTTATTTATTTGGGGATAGAACATACTAAATTCCCACGGAACCCATGTTTGGAAAATGTTGGTCCAGGCTGGGACAATGAGATTGTTAGTTCTTGAAGCACTTTGCAAAAGGCTGGCAGAACCATCCCAATGGTCCTTCTGGGGCGGAGCTCTCTTAGCATTCTCGGGTCACGAGAGACATACCCTGGGGCCTCAGAGCATTGCCCCCCGACCCGCCCCCGGCCACATCCGACCCCCAGAAACCTGACGGAACGTATCCAGTGGATGCACAAGAAGAGGATTCATATCTGCCACGATCCCCCCTCCGCCCACTTACAGGCTGTGTGACCTGGGCAGATTATAACCCCTCGCGGCAGGTTTCCCATCTGTCAGGACAGAGGCAGACGCTGTGAGAATACGATGCGACCTCCCTGTGCGAGGACCTGGCTCGAAGTAGATAGTTGCTAGGTGGAGTTGAATGTGATGTGGAGTAATGTTGTCTTTCACTAGATCTGATGCTGATTTATTCTTTGAAAAGGAACGCTGGGGGGACCCCAGCAATGACCAAGACAAAATCCTTTAGTTTCCCGACAGCTTCCTGCTTCCAGTCTGGCCTTTTCCCACTCCCACACTGGGAATTGTTGTGTTCAGGGCTCCCATCCACCTCTCCAGGTCCCTCCAAGGTCATGCCCTCCTACTCTCTCCCATCCCGCCCACATCCAGCCGCAGCCGGAAGGTGCCGGAGGGTTCGCACGTGTGTACGTGGCCTGGGTGGCTGCTCCGCCCTCTCCCCACACTCTCATCTCCCACTTGGCTCACCCCCCAGCTCAAATGCTACCCCTCCGCGCCACATCTTCCAGGGACCCACGCACTTCTCATCAACACCCCCTGCCCCGCCCCGCCATTGTGTGTTTCACAGGCTTTGCTGTTTCTCTCGATTCTCCGTGGCCTCCGCTGGGTGTGTATGTGGAGAATTGTGCCTCAGACTCTTCAGGGTGGGGCTCTGTCTTAGGTACTGTCTCGTGTCTCTAGCAAGAAGCAAAGTGCCTGGCACATGGTAGATTTGGGTGGAATGAAAAACGGATGACATCATGTCCAGGGTAGGCAGAGGTGGGGTTGGTGTTGAGTTTCCATGAAAGTTGGGTTTGATTACCGAGAAAAGTTACACGTGGCAAGTTTTAAACTTTTGCCAGAGAGGAGAAGCCAGTGGCCCTATGTACATATAAACCAGGGCTCAGAAAATCTCTGGCGTTTCATCCTTTACTGACACTGTGATGGGTGTGGCCCCAGGCAGCCTTTCTCTCTCAGTCTTTTGTAGTTCAAGGTTACATCTAGCCTACATTTAAGCATTTATCTCCCCCTGACAGTTATATCCTTCTTGAGGGCACTGATTATTTTTCTGTAGGGTTGTTAAATGTGGTATGTGTGTGGATCGCGTGTGTGCACATGGGCTGGGGAACAGAGATGTACGTTTCTTCTCCAGCTGGGATAGATTTAGGCATTATCCCATTAAAACCAAGGGTTATTGTAAGAACATTTCGCTTTAAACACGAGCATTTTATTTTAGCAAACAGGGGAGATTATGGAAGCGTTGCATGAAGCCAGGGATGGCAAATGTCACATCTGTCCCCCAGCGTGGGAGCTGAATCTCTTGCTCGCGGTTCCCGTGTCTCTTTGCTTTGCAGTCTCTCATCACATTTGTGAACAAGCACCTGGGCAAGCTGAATTTGGAGGTGACGGAACTAGAGACCCAGGTAAGCTGTGTTCTGGGCTGAAGGACCCTTTGTCCGCTGTCATTGTCAGACGGTTTTCTGATCCCCGGCGGGCCGTGTGAACAGTGTGTTCGTCTAACAAGGAATGCCCATCCCACAGCCAAGAAAGCCCCAGCCCCAGCCATCCTGGCCTTCTCCCAGACCCTCTGTCTTAATTTCTTGAGGCTACCTTAGCTAGTACCTTAAACAGCAGACATTTATGTCTTCATAGTTCTGGAGGTCCGAAGTCCCAGATCAAGGTGTCTGCAGGGCTGGTTCCTTCTGAGGCTCTGAGCAGGGATCTGTTCCAGGCTCTCCCCCACCTCCTGGTGGCTTGCTGGTAATTTTTAGCGTTCCTTGGGTCATTAGATGTTTCATCCCGATCTCGGCCTCCTTGTGGGTGTTGTATCCAAATTTTCCCTTTTTGTAAAAACACAGTCACGTTGGATTAAGACCCACCCTAATGACCTCATCTTAACGTGAGGACTTCCGCAAAGACCCTGGTTTTCCAAATAAATTCACGTTCACAGATTCTGGGGGTTAGGATCCCAACACATCTTTCTTGGAGGGGGATACAATTCAAGCATAACACCCTCCAAGGTGCCATCGCACCTTCACCAAAGAGCCTCTGCGTGTACGGGTCCCTCAGTCTGGAATGTCCTGGCCCCCTCTGCTTCTGCTGTCGGTGGCCGTCCTACACGGCAGCACGGCGGCTGGCACCTAGCAGGTGCTTGCTAATATCCCTCTGATGAATACGCACAAAGTATTTCTCCTACAGTAAGTACAGAAAGTATACTTCCCCACCCCCACTCAGAGCGGAAGCACCATCGTGAAAATATATTTCAAGTGCTCGGCAAGCATTAAAGACAAAACATAATTTTCCCAGGATTAGCTGCGTGCCTGGATTTGGCGTCTCTCGCGTTCTCAGTGCCGATTTCTCTAACGCGCAGCTGATGCTACTCAGACCCCTGGGCGATTGCATTCATTCCTTTCTCTTTCTTTAACTTTTCTCATTTGCTTTTCTAATTAAAAAAGTAATTCAGGTTCATTGTAGAAATGTCTGAAAATGCAGATAAGCAAAACAAATAAAAACCATCCGTAATCCCATCACCCAGAGATAGCGGTGCTGGGGATTTTATTCCACATCATTTCTCTGCACGGATAGCTCATCGTGGGCAGCACGGGTCTGTGTTTGAAAGCCGAACGGTCTGTTTTTAATGTGTATATTTATTTGTGCATTGTTTGCAAACACACTTATTTTTTTTTATCAGTTTACTAAAAAGTTGCACGTTTATCCTCTGATTATTTGCGGCTTGAAATCTTAACAGTCCAGAAGTGTACTCATCGAAAAGCCACAGTCCTTTTGTCTGCTCCCCCTAAACTCTCCCGTCATCCTCTCCAGACGTAATGAACTACAGTCAATGGTGGGATGTGTCTTTTTCTAGATGGTTTGTATGCATAAGTGTATTTTTTGAAATGGCAATGGATCCTGTCGTGCAGCTGTTTTGTAAAGTGTTTTTTGTTACTAAATAGTGTGGGTGTGTTCTCGTGTGCGTGGGTATGTGTTTCTGCCTAGTCCTTTTTGTGTTGTCTGGTCGGTCTGTCTGTGTTTGTCACTTAATAGCTGCCTTCTATTCTGTTCTAAGGCTGTGTCGTGCGTCATTAAAACCAGTCCTCACGATGGGACGTTTGCCGATCTTGTAAATAGCTGTTCAGCGGGCATCTTTGCACACAGCTGTTTGTGCCCTCGTCTGCTTCCTCAGGATAAACTTCTAGAAATGGGGCCGTTGGAGCATTTCTCCGCGGTAACACGGAGGGCCCAGGAAGGTTTGCCCGCCTGAAACTCTCATTGGCGCTGTTGAGAACCCACATCCTCGCCAACTCTTTCCGACTGTCACTGCCCAGGTGGGCCTGTACAGCAGTATTAATAGCCAGACATCTTAGGCCGAGACTCTAAAACTTCAATCTGCATTGATCTCTATTTACTCAGTATGTCCATTTTTTTTTTCTATCACCACACAATATGAAGTAATACCTTAAAAATATTTTGAACCAGTGGTCCACCAGGGAAGATCACTGGCCATAGAAATGCAGGTTGTTTTCCTTTTGTGGCAAAGGATTCTGGGTATTTTTATAAATATGTTCATCATTAAAGTGTCCATGGTCCTGGAAGTCAGAGGCTCAAATTCCTGCTCAGGGTGTGTGTGTGTGTGTGTGTGTGTGTGTGTGTTTTCCTTTCTTTTTAAAACCACTTTTATATTGTGGGCGGCTTCCTAGCTCTGTGATACTGAGCCAGTTCCTCTTTGAACCTCTCCCCACGTGTTTAAACTGGAATGGAGAAAATGCATTTGAAAGGTCAGTAATACATGCACACGAAGACAGCGGTGGGCCTCCTGGGGATTTCCATCTCCTGCAGAGCCGCACCCTGGATGCTGAGTGAGGGCACCCCGTCGGAGGGCCGCTGCTCTTACGCGTGTGAAAACCGAGGATCCCACTCATTTGCTGATAAGCTGGCCTGCTCCGCCTGGCCCTCACCCTCCTGCTGCCCCATCCCTCCCCTGCCTTCCTTTCTGCGTGACCATCTCTCCCACACTCCCGTGACACGGGGCTCCCAGGGTGGGTTAGAAGATGCCTTGGAAATCAGCAAAGGCTCTCCAGGCATCTTGGCACCTCAGCACCCATTCCCTACGCCTCCCGGCAGATGATGGGGCTGGATTCTTCTGTATCCCTGGAAATGGCTCAGTGTTGGTGAGAGAGCGGTTTTGGGGGTGCGCTGGCTCAGTGTCGCCGGGGAGGGGGCAAGAGCTGCCAGAACATTCCACCAGCACTGTCGGCCAGAACAAGAGCTGAGTAAGTGACGTCTGCGTGGCGTGGAAGCGTGAACCTCGTGACGCACAGGCAAAGGGTCGATCAGATCACGTTAAACCAGGGTCTGGAACGCTCTGCCCAGGAAGGACCTGCCCATTCACGCATTATGATCGTGTCTGTCTGCCTTGGGCTGTTTCTTAGCGTCCCCTTCCCCTTCCAGAGGACAGGGCTTTCTGATGTTGGAGGCTTGTGATTTTGACTTTTTATCCTCGGCCGCCTGGCTGTGATGGTGGAGGGAGCTGCCGCTGTTGCCTTTAATAAGAACGTCCTCGCTTCTGCAGGTTCTCTTTTTACCACTGCGGTTGCTGGTCTCAGGAAGCTGAAAGCCTCCTGGGTGTCGGCCCCTTGCAGCTGTCCAGCCGTCCTGCGTGGCAGCCTTCTAGCCCAGGGCTGGCCAGTGAAACGTTCTTTGGTGATGGAAACGTCCTATCCCTACACCATCCGACACAGTAGCCCCTGGCCACGTGTGGCTGTCAAGGGGGCCTGTGTGACTGAGGAGCCGAAGTTTGTATTTTATTTAAATTTTTTAAAATTGAAACTTAGAGTCCTGGAGGTTGGTTGCACAACAACGTGGCCACAAAATAAGACTGAAATGCTGACACGTGGTTAAAATGGCGCATTTCGTGTCACGTACGTTTTACCGAAATAAGCCAACATCATTCAAAAAAGTTTGTAAAGGGACTTCCCTGGTGGTCCAGTCGTTAGGAATCCACCTTCCAATGCAGGGGAAGCGGGTTCGATCCCTGGTCAGGGGAACTAAGATCCCACATGCCGCAACTACTGAGCCCGCGCCACAGCTAGAGAGAAGCCCGTGTGCCGCAACGAAAGATCCCGCATGCCTCAGCGGAGACCCGTTGCAGCCAAATAAATAAATTAATAAGTTAAAAAAAATTTTCGTACAAAATTTCACTAGGCACATGTGGCCAGTGGCTACCATATTGGACCACACAGTTCCAGAATCTGGAGGTTGGGGTCCTCACGAGTCCTCGATCTGCAGGAGGCCTCAGAGATACCATGTCTGCCCTCTGGGAGGATGGGCGGGTCCTGCCCCCCCCTGCCCCGCCCCGGGGGGTGGGGGTGGGGCTGGTCCATGTCCCAGAGACCAGGCTCTGCCTCCTGAGCCTTGGTCCCCTCCTCCCCTCTGGCAAGTTGTTCTGCCCTCATTGGTCTCCATCACTTTATCCGTAAAAGGAGCAGTTGCTCCCTGTCCTGGCTCATTGGGCGGTGGGCAGCGGAGTGGGGTGAGGGGCCCCGGCAAAGAGCACAGTCTTTGGCTCTAGATTCCCGGGCCCCTCCCGTGCATGGGAGGTGGTGCTGGGCCGGGTAGCAGGTTGAGGGGCTGGGGGTGTCGGGTAAGGCTGCAGCCTGCTGATTAGGGCCCAGCTAGGACGGACCCGCGTGCTGGGTGCACGCAGAAGCTCGTCGTCACCGGGGCACGGGAGGGTCTCTTCCTATGCTGTGAATACCGCTAGAAGGAGGAACTCAGGCAGCTGACCCCAAGCCGAAGCATAGGGCGCCCTGCAGGTTGTGGATTAACCGTGCCCACAGGCCCCTGCTCGCTGATGGAGCGCTCCCTGTGTGCTGGGTGCTCCTTGCTCCACCCCTCCCCCTCCCGCCCCGCAGGGTACCCACGACAGCCCAGCGAGTTGGGAGCTAGCGTTATCCCCAAGGTCAGTGGTCTGCTTCTCTCCACGCAGCGGCACTCCATCCCAAACACACAGGTCATCACATCCGATCCCGAGCGTGTGCTTCGCACCCTCGTCCTTCACCTGACTGCAGGCTCGCTCTCCTCAGCAAGGGATGGACTTTTTTTTTTTTTTTTTTTTTACTTTAAAACATTTTCCTCCTTTCAAGTGGCTGCAGATCATTCACTGGCTCCGTGCGTGGCCCAGAAACATCACCACGTGTCCCTCTGTAGTTTGCAGATGGCGTGTACCTGGTTCTACTCATGGGGCTTCTGGAAGACTACTTTGTACCCCTGCACAACTTCTACCTGACCCCGGACAGCTTCGATCAGAAGGTACGTGCATGCATGGTCTCCATCCCGGGAGTGGCCCGGGATGCGCTCGTCCAAGGGCACAGTGTAGAATCCCCCGACCACTCTTTCTGGAGTCTAGCTGCATTCTCCAAAAAATGAGTACTGCCCAGAAAATGGTATTGCAATTAGACGTGACCCTCAGGAAAAGAAGGAAACCCGTGGGCAGTGCCTGACGCATCCAAGTGTCGTGTGCCTCGTTCTCTTCGGGTCTTTCCCCCGGGACGATGCTGGTTTTAATAATTGTGGCCAAAGGTCAGTAGAGTTGCAAATCCCTCCCCTGTTCATGACACACAGACATTCTGTCTGGTTTTCCTGCCGCTTCATGAACTTCCTATATATCCCATCTTAAGTGGCTGCACAAAGTCTCTGGAGTGGCTCTGAGGTCACAGTCTCCCTGTTCCCCACTTTTGGGCGATCAACTTGTTTCTTTTTCACTATTAAAACAATAAGGCAGGGACTTCCCTGGTGGCGCAATGGTTAAGAATCCGCCTGCCAATGCAGGGGACACAGGTTCGAGCCCTGGTCCAGGAAGATCCCACATGCCACGGAGCAACTAAGCCCATGCACCACGACTGCTGAGCCTGTGCTCTAGAGCCCACATGCCACAACTACTGAGCCTGTGCACCTAGAGCCCGTGCTCTGCAACAAGAGAAGCCACCGCAGTGAGAAGCCTGCACACCACAACGAAGAGTAGCCCCCGCTCGCCGCAACTAGAGAAAGCCCGCGCCCAGCAATGAAGACCCAAACGCAGCCAAAAACAAATAATCTATTAAAAAGTATTTAAAGACAAAACAATAAGGCATTGTCTTGAATAGGTACACACACACATATGTATGTGTGTGTATATTTTTTTCATTCCTGTGGATTGTTTTCTAGGAAAATCCCTCAAAGAGGATTGTCCGGCTCAAAGGGCATGACCTTCACATTTGGGATGCCCTTGTGACCAGGTGGTTTGCCTCCTGCCAGGGCTTCCCGAGGTCCAGCCATCCCAGCAGTATTAAGCGCGTTGCTTGTAGAAATTTGGCTCGTGGACTGGCCGTATTGCTTGAACTCGAGAGCATCTGTCATTTCATTTTCCCGAAGCGCTAGACCGTGAGCTGGGGAGACAGACAACGCAAGCAGGTGGCAGCAGTTCAGAGAAACATGGAAGCAGGGCCAGTGTTGATCAATCTGCCCACTTCTGGCACCTCGAGCGCGGTTTGCTCGCGGCCAAATGCCGCTGCCTTCTTGCCTGCTGAGTTGGAATCAGAGCAGATCAGCGAGGTCCTGGCAGGTTTGCGTCCGCGGTGAGCGGGGATGCACAGGGCTCTGCGGGGCCGGTCAGGAAGCAAGAAGACAAGACAGTTGGGTGACGGGGCTCATCTTGCATTTCCCGGCCACATGGCTGGCTGCAGAAACATTGTTTTGGAGAGATCTTTTCTTTGTTCAGATGTGTACGAAGGCTGGCAAGAAGGGTGAATTTAGTCCGGCCGTCTGGAGCTCGGCTTCTTTCCAGGACAGACTCAGTGCAGGGGCAGGGGCGTCCCCTCCCAGCTCGGTCTCCTTCCCTTTGAGACGGGATGAAGGTCTGTCAGTCGCTCTCTGGCCTGGGAGGTGTGAGGCCTGTTCGGTCCACCTTTGCCTCTGATTGGGAGCCAGGAAGGGAAGGCTGCTGTAGGGGACCGTGC
This sequence comes from Phocoena sinus, assembly GCF_008692025.1. NCBI lineage: Eukaryota > Metazoa > Chordata > Mammalia > Artiodactyla > Phocoenidae > Phocoena > Phocoena sinus. Next base: position 5,296,538 of record NC_045772.1, on the reverse strand, counting down.
CCAGCGTGGTGCTGGCCCATCGACCCTCGAGGAGGGGACCCAAGGGCCGCTGGAGCTCTCCTCGGAAGGAGCCTTATGGAGGGTCCTTCTCTGGCCACATTAGCCCCCAGCTCCCAGATTCTCTGCTTTCCTCCCCACAGGGAGTCGTGGCAGCACGCCACCGCTGGGAGGTTCCTCGTGAGCCATGGTGGTTATTAACCTCCAGGTCTTCCCGACCACCTCGCAGGTGGTGGCCTTTCCCCGTTGCACAGACCTGAACCCACTTCAGGCTGGTCCCAGTGCCCGAGCTCCCAGGCACCTCGTCCAGATGTGGCCAGGCAGTGGTGACATGTGCAGTGAGACCGTCACGGAGCATTCCTGGGCCGAGACTGCGAGGCGCTGGGAATCTTTGCAGCAGTGGCAGGAGGCTGAGACTCAGTGAGCAAAATCAGGGATGTGTCATGGGCTTGTGTTTTTAAACAACTGCACTGGATTTTATTCTTTAAAATAAATTTATTTATTTTTTATTTTTGGCTTTGTTGGGTCTTTGTTGCTGCACGTGGGCTTTCTCTAGTTGCGGCGAGCAGGGTCTACTCTTCGTTGCGATGCGCAGTCTTCTCATTGCGGTGGCTTCTCGTTGCGGAGCACGGGCTCTAGGCGTGCGGGCTTCAGTAGTTGTGGCACGCGGGTTCAGTAGTTGTGGCTCGCAGGCTCTAGAGCACAGGCTCAGTAGCTGTGGCACGTGGGCTCAGTAGTTGTGGCTCATGGGCTGTAGAGTGCAGGCTCCATAGTTGTGGTGCACGGGCTTAGTTTCTCCGCAGCATGTGGGATCTTCCCAGACCAGGGCTCGAACCCGTGTTCCTTGCATTGTCAGGCAGATTCTTAACCACTGCACCACCAGGGAAGCCCCCTGTACTGGATTTTAAAAAGACGAGACCAGACGTCTCCGACCCTGTAGGTTCCTGCAAACAAATGAACGGCCCCTTTGAACTGTCTCAGAGGCATGGGTACCACCGATGGCTTCTTGTTTTAGGCCCACCGTTTGAGCCTTGCTCTGTGCTGGCCACTTTGCTGGGTCCCTTGGGCCTGTCACTCACCTTCTGGAAGATTCCACAGCGTCTCTCTCTCTGGGGGTGGAGTGTGTCCTGGAGACTTGGAGGTTATTCCTAGAAGCAAATCTCAGAAAGGGCTTTGCAGTTTCAAGGCGCTTTCCCTTCTGTCTCCTCGTCTGACTCCTTACCCCGGCGAGGAATCGGGACCTCGCACGGGGGCTGGGGCCATGGTGGGGGGTGGGTCACAGTCAGCAGGGGCAGAGCTGGAAAAGCCCACTCCTTTTCGGGACCCTCTACTCTTCTCTCACCTGGCCAGGTTTTTGAAAATCCTTTGCATTGCAGAGAGGAAGGACTTAGGGTCCTGCCGTGGGCTGGCTCGTAGCAGCAGTGTAGGGCCTTGGGGTTCAGCTCGAGGCTGGGGGGTGTGTCACACTCTGGGATCACGGTCAGGGAGGTGACCTCACATCCTCAGCAGGAGCTGTTTGCTGTTCTTTGTGCCCAGTCCGTGGGGCTGGGCTCTGGGGATGCTGCTCGGCCAGGGCAGAGAAGTTGTGCCTGGTGAGGCATGGCTCTGAGAGAGAATGGAAGGAGGATGGGGGCAATTTCCCTGGTGGCGCAGTGGTTGAGAGTCCGCCTGCCGATGCAGGGGACACGGGTTCGTGCCCCAGTCTGCGAAGATCCCACATGCCGCGGAGCGGCTGGGCCCGTGAGCCATGGCCGCTGAGCCTGCGTGTCTGGAGCCTGTGCTCCGCGACGGGAGAGGCCACAACAGTGAGAGGCCCGCGTACCCCAAAAAAAAAAAAAAAACGACTGTTGGGACGTCCCTGGTTGTCCCGTGGTTACGACTCTGTGCTTCCACTGCAGAGGGCATGGGTTCGATTCCTGGTCAGGGAACAAAGATCCCCAATGCGGCACGGTGTGGCCAAAAATCTATAAATAAAATAAAGTAAAATAAAATCTTTTTAAAAGTCTACAAATTATTGTTAACTTAAAAAAAACAAATCACTGTTGTCCTGAGCAGCTGTGGAGAAGTGGGACGTGGAAGGGTACCCCCCCACCCCGCCCCTGCCAGCTATTCTCTCCTTGGGGCAGAGGCGGGGCCTCATGGACTGAACCGCACTCCACACCTGTGCTGGGGGCGGATCCTACAGGTCTGGAGGGGCCACGGAAGACATCCGTTCTCACGTCGGGCCGACGGTCTAACCTGATTTGTTCCATTTCCCCCTCTTTGCCATCTTGACTCTGTCCCCACTCAGAGCCTGTTGTGTGTGTATGAATTCTGGGATCTGGATGGCTGTCAGCCGATGGCCGAGGAAGCAGGATGCTTTTGGAGACAGGGCCCAGGTTCCGAATCCAGACTTGGGTGGGCTGAGTGCTGGCCCCATCTCCTTGAACCTTGCGCCTTTCTGGGCACGGATGTCCTCATCTGTTTAGCCCCGGGACCTCCTCTGTAAAGTGGGAGATGACAGACCCTCCTGTCCATTTCCCATGCTCGTCGCGGCTCGAGGCCCAGCCCAGTGCAGCCCTCCCTCCCGGCCGGCTCCGGGCACTGCAGGTGGGGCTCTGGAAGCCTGACTCCTGTCTCCCCACCACCTCTGCACGGCCCGAGAGCCTCTGGTCGTGTGCAGCCCTCCCAGCATGCTCTGGGCCGTGTCCCCCCTTCCAGGGCCCGGCTCTTCTTGATGCCAGCAGCCCGTGGCTTCCTTTGCTTCTCTGAGCGTGGTCCGGTGCCACCGTGGCCTGGGTGCTTCCCGGCCGTACCCCAAGCTCTTGTGGGCTTGACTAGCTAAGGATTATTTTGCCAGATGTCTTTCTCCTGGTTAATTATTAAACCACATCTCAGGTAAACTTGTTAGCGTGTTTCTGATTTCATTTGCAGTGAAATCATGAAAATGTTATTGTTCAAAGGGTATTCGATTATGAAGAGCCCTAAAGTCCTTTCTAGCGCGGACACTGGCAAGGCATTTTAGTATTTGGTCCTCTGCCCCGCACCAGCCTTTGCTCGAAGCAGACGTTTGCCTGCCTGTGATTTGGTTGATCACCGGCATCTCTGTGGTTCAGGTGGACTTTAAACACAGCAGAGAAGGCTCCGTGGCTAACCCCTGCGGCAGCCATTAGCAGAGCGCGAGCTTCGAGCATCCTTGCGGGCCGAGTGCTGGAGGGGGAGGTCGTGTGGGGATGTGGATGTGTCCGCCTTTCTGGGGCCGTGCAGGTGAGGGCCAGGACCAGAGCCCAGCTGCAGCCACCAGCGGCCTGACATCAGTTCCGGCAGGGTCCAGTTGCCTGCCCCTTACCGGGGCCATCGCTGTCCTGCCGAGAGCACAGCTGTCACACTCAGCTTGTTTGAGGCGCTTCTGGCAGATGGGGGGGTGGCTGCTTTATGCCGGGGATGGTGCACGGCGCTGGGTACCTTCGGGAGGTGACTTGTCCTTTCTGAGCCTTGGTTGCCTCATCTGTAAAAGGAAGTCACTGTCACTTGTCATCATGTGGATGTGTCGGGACCTGGGGACCCCTAGCCCTTGAGGGCAGGCTTTGTGCCCGCGTCCCTGCATGTCCCAGCCGCCCCCGATCATTGGTGAGGGGAGTGAGGACCCCCAGGTGAATGTGTGCTATCCTCAAAAGACTCCCTCACCCTCCCTCTGCCCACCCTGTCGCTCTGCCCGGGACGCCCCTGTCCTCGTGGCCACAGCTATTCCAAAGGCTCCCTCTGTCCACACTTGGTCCCATCCCGTCCTTTTAGAAGGAAAGCAGGCGGCAGCAGGTGGGCCTGGGACCAGCTGCGGCCCCGGTGCTAACTCTGGCTTCCTCCGCAGGTCCACAACGTGTCATTTGCCTTTGAGCTGATGCTGGATGGAGGCCTTAAGAAGCCCAAGGCTCGACCCGAAGGTAACTCCCTGACCCAGGTCTTAGAGTGGCTGCCCGGCCAGCCGTGTCTCTCCCTTCAAGCCCCGCACGTGTGGCTCAAAGGCTGGGCTCCGCCGACCCCAGCTCCACATGTCCCCTGAGCTCAGGGTTTCGGGGACCAAGAGGCCTGCGCCGGCACAGCCACCAAGGCTGATTCTTTAGGAACCACTTGACCTGGAGGACGTGGCCTCTGCTCCACGGCCTCAGGATTTAATTGCCTCTCCAGGTGCCATTGCTCGGACTAGAGATGCCGCTTCTCGTCTTGAAAGGGTATTAGAGGTTCACTGCAGTTTAATGCCTGCCGGGTCGATGTCCTGATGCCCGGGCGATGCTCGTGAGCAGGGACGTGGCTCAGTCATGCCCCATGAGGTCTGAATGGCAGTGGAGACCCGCAGAGCCCCCGCTCGCTGTCATACCTGGCTCCTATGTTAAATGACCTATACGAGGAATCCCTAATGCAAATGGGCATCTGAATCCCGGGGGCGGGGTGGCTTCCTCCAGCACAGCTTCTGATTTGGGGGCCGTGGAATGGATCCTCCAAGTCCCATCTGTAACAAGTTGCCAGGTGACGCTAGCGCTCCTGGTCCGGGGACCCCACTTTGGGAATCACCGCCCTACAGTGACGGCATGAATTCTGGGTGGGGTGTCCTCCGCACACACACCCCCTGGGAGGCTCAGCAGCCACTGCCGAGCACTCTTCCGGGGACGGGAATTCCGTCCTGTGACCCGTGATCCCCACAGCCCTCCCCAAGCCCCTGGTCTGAGCTCACAGAGCAAGAGAGCAGAACCAGGTCCCTGACTCCCAGGAGGACAGAGCCCCTTCCCACCCAACAAGGCGGCTGGGACTTACTGGGCCACACGCTGTGCCTGACCTTGAGGGGGTGGGACAGCAGCTCCCACCTGTCCTGCCCCAGGAGGCCCGTGGGCCTGTGGGTGTTTGGTCCCCAGTAAATGTCCTCGGTTGTCGTAGACCCTACACCACGCAGACTCGTCCAATGCAAATCCTAGAAGGGATGAAGAAGCATCCGCGCCCTCCCAGGTGCTCATCCCACGGGTAGCGGCCCGGGGGCTCTCGCGGCAGTCTGTATCTTGGGGGATGGCAGAAGTGCCCCGCTTGGGGACACAGAGGATGTCCCACGTGTCTCCCAAGTGCTTGGGGCACCAAGGCTTGGGGCGTACTCTCTCATCCACCAAACGGTCTGTTTCCTTCTGCAGATGTGGTGAACCTGGACCTCAAATCCACCCTGCGGGTTCTTTACAACCTGTTCACCAAATACAAGCACCTGGAGTGACGGGCGGGGAGCAGCAGAGACCGCGGCGGGGACGGTGCTTTGGGAGGTGCCCTGGCCTCCCCTTCAAGCCCGTGGTTGTTCCCCGCTCCCACCCCACCTTTTTCTGGTTGATACCCTTAACCTCCTTTCCCTGTAATTCTGCAGCAGGCAGCCTCCTTTGAAATGCAGGTTCCAAACACCAGTGCTCGAGTTTGCAGCCAGGCTTCACCTGGGGTGTCCCGGGGTGCTGTCCCTTGTTGATCAAAAGATGGAAAAGAAAAAAGCCAGAACCCCTGGGAGGGGGCGCCCGGCGTTCCAGCTGACAGCCGTCAGTCACCACAGGGGATCAGAGAGGGAGCTTTGCGGCAGTGGCAGTGGCTTGTCTGTCCCCGTGGAATCTCCTGGGTAGGGCTCTCCTCGGCGGTGAGGGCTTTTTACTAAAAAGCGTTTTGCAGTTTTACAAACTTCACTCTTAAGTCTCAGAAGCTTTACTGTGACCGAGGGTCCACCCACATCCCTGCTTCTCGGCCAGTCAGTGCTGTTTTCATTTAGTTTTTGCACAGACATCTGGGACCCAGAGAACCCAGCTGCCACGGTCCGAGGGAGGAAGGATTTCTGAGGCATTTCTTTATTTCTTGCTACGGCCGAGTGGGCTGTGTCGGAGTCAGCTCTACAATGCCTCTGGAGTGGCAGCGGCATTGCAGACACCTTCGGGTAGGAAGTGGCCAGTCCCAGACCTCCTGTTTGGGGATGGATGCATTTTAAAAAGCCTTTAGAAAGCAGGGTGTTTTAGTTGGCTTGGGCCGCCATGACAGAGTGCCACAGACGGGGGCCTTAGACAACAGACGTTTATTCTCTCACAGTTCTGGAGATTGAAGTCGAGATCAAGGTGTCATCAGGGTTGGTACCTTCCGAGCGTCTCTCCTTGGCTTGTAGACGCCGTCTTCTCCAGGCATCCTCACGTGTCTCCCCGTGTGTCTGTGTCCTAATCTCTTCTTTTAAGGACACCAGGCGGATTGGATTGGGGTCTACCCTAATGACCTCATTTTACCTTAATTACCTCTGTAAAGACCCTGTCACCAAATACTGTCACATTCTCAGGTCCTGGGGGTTAGGACTTCAACATGTGGGTTCTGGCGGGGGTGGGTGGTGGTGGGCACAGCTCAGCCTGTAACAGGGAGATGTGAAGTGTTCACCTCTCTCCTCCCCGAGTACCAGCTTTCTGGAGCCCTGTCGGCATCCTTTGGGGCACCCTGTTGAAGGAAATGCGATCCCCCGTCTGCGTGCTCTTCAGCCCTCGCCCACCTTGGCTCAGGAGAGAAATGGGGACTCATAGGCTGGGTCTGAGGCAGGTCCTATATAGCTGGGTCACCCCCTCCCCCAACCCCTGGCTCCCGAGCTGGGGTTTTTATGACACGCCGCCCACCTGAGTTCACCCACCATCAGCTCAAATCTACTGTTAGATTTTCGCCTTCGTGCTGTAGATCAGAGCTGCTGAGGAAGTCGTTAATATTAAATTGAATACCGACGCTCAAGACTTAGAAAACACTTTCATATTCCGTCTCAGCTCGGGCAGCTGCCAGGCTGGGGATGTGTTCAGAAGAGCCGTTTTGATGGAGGTGGTTACCCAGCAGGGGAAAGAAATAATGAAAATGGCATTACAATGTCTCCTGCGGGATGCAGTGACATTTAAGAACCAACAAAAGAGCCGGGGCTAGAACATTCTGGGCTGCCTTCATTACACGTGTAGGATCACAGTGACTGCGGCTGGTGGAGACCCATCCACCTGCCTTGTCCACAGGTGGGCTTGGCAAGGGTGCTGCTGCCTCCTGGGGGCCCTGGGGGGGATGACGGAGGTGAGGTTGGGGTTTGGAAAAAAGCCTCGAGGGTCTTCAGCCCGGGTGGGCGGCTCCAGCCTGTTCCACGCCCTGGAGAGGCGGGATTGGTTAGTCTGGGGTTGGGGATAGGGGTCGGGGTTCAGCGAGCCCACTTCGAGCCCTCTGTGTTTCAAGTAGGAGAGTAACAGGAATGATAAGATATGTGGGAAAAGTATAAACAGGCACTTTTGTGTCATAACGCTGACTGTTTAAGGCCATGCTCCAGCAGAGAATACAATCTAGTCTCCAAATTATTTTTTTTCAAATTGGTGCAAAGGTGTAGGTGTGCCTTCTACCCACCCGCAAAGGACCTCTTCGGGCTGTATGCGTCTCGTTTTCCCCCCTTGACTCAGAATTGCAAGTGGGGCCTGGACGGGTGTGGAGGTGAGGGTTGGTGAAGCAGTTTCCGGGCAGAAGTCAGGGTGAACTCTGCGGTAGGGAGACTCCTCTGGGGATCCACCCATCGTCCCTGTTGGCTTGGGGACAGTAGTTGTCAGGATGCGAGTTTCAGGGCCTGGGATGTCCCCTCTGGGGTGCCACATGCTGGAGCATCTTGGGGTAACGAGCAGGAGAAACAGCTTTCTCTTGATTCTCGCCAGGGGCTCCTTGGAATGCAAACGCTTCCCTTTTAGTCCTTAATTGAGGGAAGTTCTGGAACCCTTCCTCCTCCACTGACCCCCATTTTCAGTGAATGGTTTCCCCCCCTGAAGAAGGACCCTCGTCCTCAGGGACTAAGTGACAGCAAGACCGCTGGCGCCTGTGCGGTGACGGGCAAAGGCCGGGAAATGCGTCCTTTTATTGTCCTCAGGGTGGCGTGTCTTTGAAACCCACCCCACTGGTTTTGGGAAGCTTACTTGCAGCTCTAGTTCCCCCGGAACAGCCACACGGCCTCATGCAAGCACTGAGCCCGGAGCCCCGAGCCCCACACACCCAAAGGTCCTAACTGGATGTGACACAGAGCTGTGTTGTTTTAAAGCAACCGAATCCTCTTCCCCAATTTGTGTGCCAATATTTTATTGTCCTTTTAATTGTTTTAAGCAGTGTTTACTTTGGATTTCTGGGTATTAAATAAAGCCACTGAAACCCTGGCTGTGTTGTCGACCTGCCCGTGGGCTGGCGGTGGGAGCCGGCGCGTTCCAGGGGCGCAGCACCCAGACGATGTGCTGTGGTTTATCGCAAAAAAGGCCGCTGCCTCCGTCTGGCTGCCGTGGTTTCTTTCGTGCCTTCAGCTGTCATGGTTGTGCCAGCCCTGTGCTTGATGCTGGGGCCACAGGATGCCAGTACAGCCCTGCTCCCTGGGAGCTGCCAGCTGGATGAGGAAGGAGCCAGCTCATGCCCTGTGTGGGGAATGGGGCCCCGAGGGGCTGCGACCAAGGGTTTCATGGGCGGGAGCCATGGGGAGAAGAGGGTGGCGGAGTCACAGCTGCGGCTGAGTCATAATAAAGAAGAGAGCAGGTGAGTCTGCCCATGCACCTGGTTCCAAACCAGAGCGGGGGACGCCAGCGGCCAGTGGCACGGGCTGGATGAAAGGGCCCCTACAGGGAGATGGTCCCCTCCTTACACGTGGGGGCAAGAGACCCTGAGGTGACCCGCAGTGCGGCCAGATCTTGGGGGCTGCACGCCGGCCCTGCTGTCAACTCTCCCCACAGAAGTTGTGGGGTGCTTCAGGTGCATCTAACTTTTCTCTACAAAAGGTTAAAATTGTGACTGTGAAAGTATGGCTAGCCTGTGGGGTGAAGCAACAATGCTATTAAGAAATGCTAAAAATTACAGAGTGTTGCCAGAAAGATCCTGGGCTTTGGAGAGACACCAGGGTTTACATCTGCCTCTGTTCCCGTGTAACTGCTGCTGAGTTAATTAACCCACCCTTTCCAGAGTCACCCCTCACCAAATTCACCCCTCCCTCCCTTAAAATTCCGACCAGGGTGGTTCTCCCCCACCCACCCCCCATACCTGGCAACGTCTGGACACAGTTTGGAGGGAGGGGCATCTCACGATACACAAGACCGGCTCCCCTCCTCCCAACAAAGAATCCCCCAGCTCAAAACGTCCGAAATGCTGAGGTTGAGAAACGCTGCTGTGAGTTGCCAAGTCCTTGAGCCTGTCTAACCCGGGGTTTTCTTGGATGGGATAATCTATTAATATTGATGAGGCTAAAGCATCGTCCTGTGACGTCAGTTCTTTCAGGCCAGCAACGGTGCCTGACCTTCCAGGGGTCTTCTTGTAGGTCCTGTTCAGGGGACATTCCCCAAGAGTCTGGTTTTGTCCAAGTGGCCAGGGACACAGCCACGGAGAGAGAGACAGGTGCGTGGATAATTCCCAGGGAGAACCACGATGATGGAGGGGCCCCGGGTGTGGCCGGGAGAGGTTAATGCTCTCTGGGGAGGGGCAGTGAGGACTCCAGGAAAGGAATGAGAGCAGTGCCTCAGGTCGAACTGCAGTGGAGGTGGGCACGCTGTAGTCCTTCTCTTTTATAAGTTCTGTCCCCATTCTTCCTGGCCGACCCCCTGGTGTGAGTGGCGTGCTCTAAGGAAAGCTCTCCATCCAGCCATCGCCTCGCCCCAGGGATGCTGCTGGGGGTGGGGGTGGGGGGGGGTATCGGAATCTCTGCTTCGGTCAGGGTCCCTGCCGAGTGGCCCGTCCCTGGGGAACTGTGGCATTACATGCCACCTGCCCTCAGCAGAATTTGTAGACTCTGAAATTTCAGAGAAAGAAGGGGCCTTCTGAGGTCATCTTGTTTAAGCCTTTCCCAGACAGGAGCCAGCTCAGCACTGACAGAGGGGTCATGGACACTGCAGCGACAGGGGCTGTTCCTTCTGCAAGGACAGCGTCTTGGGCTTGGGAAGTTCAGATTTTGTCAGGTTTCGTTTTAAGTGGAAATCCACTCTTGGGGGGTATCGTTTGATTCAATAAATCATTATTATCCTCACTAGCGACCAGGGTTAGGCGTTACCCTGGGGTGGGATGTGGGAGCCCCCGTGAGCTCCACACAATAGGAACTTGAACATTCATGTAGTCAGTATTTATTGGGGGCTGACCGTATACCAAGCTAGGTCCTGGGGATGCAGCCTGGAACAGGGTGGATACAGCCACTGCCTGGGAAACTGGAGCGTGGAAGGGTACGCAGACTGGGGGAAGGGTGTGGACAAGGTCGGTGCAGACAGGGCAAGTTGTGGCAAGAAAATAAGACCGTGATGTACCGGAGAGATGCAGGTGGGCTGGGAGACTTTGGAGGCAGAGGGATTTGAGCTAGGACCCATGATTCACACCTCCCCCTCCCCCCCGGACCTAGGAGGGACCCGTGGCTCGGTCCAGCAATGGGCTGAGGACAGCCATGATAGGGTAAAACATTTGAGTCACACTGTACATCTAAATCCCGTCTCCTTTGCTGACCCTCGGTGTGCCTTTCCAAACACCTGTGCAGGATTGTGATTTGCCACATGTTCGGAATGTAGCTCAAGGTTTCCGACCACGTCAGTTGTTTAAATGCACTGACGTTGTGCCAGAAAGCCAGAAGGAGTATTCGAAGGGTGATGGGACATGTCATAGGACATAGGAGCCGTCTTAAAGCGTGTCCGTGTTGTGGACAGTTGAGCATCAGAAAGTATAGCACTCTGAATTCAAAAAAAATCCATACGTTTACAGTGACTAAACAAGGATGAAGGTGAAGACCTCCTTTTTCTTTTCATATATATATATGTTTGGCTGCACCATGCGGCATGCGGGATCTTAGTTCTCCGACCAGGGATGGAACTCGTGCCCCCTGCATTGGGAGCGTGGAGTCTTAACCACTGGACTGCCAGGGAATTCCACACGTACTTTAAATTGTCTGTAGGCTCCACATAAATGGGGCTTTTCTTGGTTCTGGCCCACTACTCTACCCCTTCCTCTAAAAGAGGAAGTCCCTTGTTTAACATTTTATATTTATATCATTTCAGACTTAGAGAAAAGTTGCCAGATGAGTATAAAGAATTCCTATATTTACCCCAATCCCCATAAATGTTAACATTTTACCGTATTTGCTTTATCTTTTCTATCTTCTCGATATAGATATAGATGCAGGTATTTAGATATAGGTCAGTCTATGTAGATAGAGATCTATGTATCATTTGTCTATCTAGATAATTATCTATCTTTCCTGAATCTTTGAGAGTAAGTCACATAGGTTATGCCCTTTTATCTCTAAATACTTTGATGTGTGTTTCCTAAAAACATTCTCTTCCATGATTTTAGTACAAGTGTCATTACCAGGAAGTAACATTGATGCAATGACGTTATCTAATCTATAGGCCTTAATTCTGTTTTTCCAGTTGTCCCGATAATGTCCTTTTCCCCAAAGAAATGCATTTGGGGTTGTGCGTTTTCGGCAGAAGCTACGTGTTCTTCTCAGCTCCTCTTATCAGGAGACATAACACGTTGATCTATCCCATTTCTTGGGATATTTATTTTGATTACTTAGTTAAGATGATGTTTATCATGTTTGTCTACTGAAAATGTACCTCTTCTTTCTAATGATCTCATGGGGGAAGGATTTCTATGGTTATAGGGTTAACTTTCCACCAGAAATAATTAGAAAACTGGGCAAAAATGTAGGAGAAAACTATTTCAGACATTAGACCAGAGGCAGGGCAGGTCTATGAACCTTAAGAAAAGGGGGAGACAAATGAGGTAAACCCTACGATTGCCCAGCCTTCCTGCCTGGACGTTATTCCTGGACGGGGCTGCAGGAGTGGGAGCTCAAAGAGAGCCCAGTGGTTTCACTGAATTGAGGAGAGATCAGAGTTTGAGGAGGTCAAGGTTAAAAGCAAACTTTAAAAGTATCAGAGTAATTCACAATTAACTGCCTGCCAGAAAAAATGCCAACAGTGTTTAAAGGAATGCAGCGAAATTCTCCCAACAACGTAAAATCCCTAATGTCTACACTCAGTTTAAAAACTTACTAGAAATACGAGGCAGAAGAATGTGACCCATAACCAGGAGAAGAATCAGTCAATAGAAGCAGATCCAGAAATGACAGAGATGGTGAAGTTAGCATTCTACAAGACAACTGACCTGGGCTCTTTAAAAATACTCATGTCGTGGAAGACCGTTCCAGAGTAAAAGACTCTAAAGAGACGTGACAGCCAAATGCCACCAAGTGGAACCTGTGATCCTGATTGGATCTTGCAGTAAAAAAAATAAACAAAACCCCTGTAAACAGCATAATAGTAATTGGGGAAATTTGAATACGGATGAAAATATTACTATTTCAGTGTTAATTTTCTTGGGTGTCGTAACGGTACGTGTCCCGTAGAAGAATATCCCTGTTTCTAGGAGATAAATTCTGAAATATTTAGAGATAACGTGTCACAGCCCCTCCCTGCAATTTATTTTTGAATGGTTCAGAAAAAGTGAAAGAAAAGGCAAACGTAGTAAAATGTTAAAAAAATAGAAGAAGCAACCAAACCTGTATTGAGATTTTGGGATGTGAATATCATGGACGTACTTTATATGGTTATGTAAGCATAGCTGTGATAGATAACGCTAATATAACTAGATAAAGTAATTACAAGTTTCCTATACGAAGTTCAAGTTTCAAAAACTGGTATTGAGAGATAGAATCATTCTGTGAATTGGGGTCTCAAAAACTGAGACATTACCAGGAAAATATGAACCCAGGAGATGTTCCGCAGGGTGTGTATATGAGTATGTACACTTTCATGTGCACGTGTGTATGTGTGTATAACTCCACAAGGAAGGAAGTATGGGTAATTGTTACTGTCCTTTCTGCGGCTGGTCATGGGCTGTAGTTATACTTAGATCTCTTCTACTTTTCACTACAGATTTGTTTTACCCCTACCTCCCCCCGCCCACCAACCAGGACTTCAGCTGCTCACTGTTTGTTGCCTTGTGGGGGGACCTCAGTCTTCCTTTCTGAGGGTTCTGAGTCTTTCCTCGTCCTGTCACTATGGGGGGCTGTGGGTTGCCATTCATTTTTAGCACATGACATGACAGTTCTAGGAGGCACCCCAGGGACTCTCCTGGGTTCCAGATCCCCTCCTCCATGCCCCTACTGTGTTGCAGTAACCCTACTTCCCCTTAAAATAATCAGGCTTACATCCCCATCCAACATGGTAACCCTCTTTTTTTTTTTTACCCGTTGGCCCAGTGGCAATAGGACACACTCATGGCCAGGTTGTGTTCTTCTGGCAAAAGTCTTCCCCTCTTGGGTACTAAGCCTCTTAACTGGCACAGGCCAAGGTGCTTTCGCCTTGTTGTCAGGGCTGACCCCGAGGGAAGCTGTAGCCCTGCAGCCTCTGCTTCTGGATCCTCCCAGCCATCCCTGGCCGCAACCAACTTTACCTGTTCAGCCAAGACGTGAAACAAAGTCTATCATTTTCTCGATGTCCCATGATGTGACACAGCAGAGATTTGGTAGATGCTTGTGATCCAGGCTTACTGTCTCTTGTTGAGTGGAGACTACTGTGTAAATGAGCCTGAGTGGGTCCGCTGGAAGATGGAGCCCACGTGGTCAACGGCCAGACCTTTGAATGAGGCCCTTCTGGACAGCCTGCCACCAGCTGACCACAGAAGCGTGAGAGAGCCCAGCAGAGGTCACCCAAGCTGTTCCAGATTGGAACTGCCTGGCCAACTCACAGAATCACACGCTAAATAGAACGGCTGTTGTTTTGAGCTACTAAGTTTTGGGGTGGTTTGTTATGCAGCAAAAACTAACTGATACACCCACCCTGCCTTAGATGAACAAAGGCTGCCCCTTGGCCTCTGCCATTTTGAAGTGACCTCAGTTCCACTGAACTTGGGGGGCCCATCTCAATGGCAGCTTCTCCCAGCATCATTCCTGGGCTACCAAGGATGGTCACTGATATGTCCTCTGGGTCTTCTCAGGGGAGATGGCCACATGTGACAAATCCACTCAAATATCCTTCCACATTATACAGGAATATGGCTGTCATCCCATTTTCATTCAGTGGAGGCCAATGCCAAGTCCATTTTCAGTAAGCAACCTGGCAAGTGGGTTAGAACCACTCCCAGCTGGTCCCACTGGTGCCCCGGGATTCAGACTCCCCAGCAAGTGCATCTGTATCAGTGAATGCAGCCCGATCTACAAGTGTGTCTCTTCTTCGCTGGCCCAACACCCTTCCCGTACATGTTTTCCCTTTTTTGCTGACATAAATTAGCAAATGTTTACCATTTTAAAAAAGATATAAACCTCACCCCCCAGGTTTGACTTTGTATCTGCCCTCCAGAACAGACTGGAACTGACTGTTGTTTAAGTCTGGGGGCTGTTGTTTAAGTCTGGGGGAATGGTACGTGAGAAGAGTCAGCTTGCCCTGCAAGGTAGGCCTCCATGAGGTCATTACAAAGTCTCCAGGGAGGGGAGAGCCTCTCCCGTCAGCCATGGGGGCACGGCTGCTCCTGCTGTCGGGATTCAGGCTTGGGTGCTTGGATTTAACTGCAGGTGACTATTCCATGCTTAGAGTCCCTCTCTTCCCCCAGAGGATGCCCTGCCTTTCACACAGGAAACTTGGATTTGACCAGTGGGTGGCCCTGGCAGGAAAAAGGCGTTTGGAGGAGAGTGAGGTCCGGGTATTTATCCCTCTGGCTCTGCCCCTCTGCTGGGCCACGGGGGTTGGCTGCATCCTTTACCAGAAGCCACAGCCCCTAGCCGTGGCCCCTCTTAGCGCATGTGTCATTCTCTTCCTGGGCTCTGGAATCCATTCCTGCCTCTGCCCCCTTAGGCTTTGGAACTGGGACAGCTCCTATACTGCTAGCCTCGGGGTGCGGTACCATGTCTTCTGGGTTCCCTAAACCCTGCCCCAGCAGTCCCTTTACTAAATACTCTCCAGTTTCCGCATTTGAGCGTGCCATCTCTTTGCTGCCGGGATCCTGGGCAATGCACCTACTAGAATGCAATCCAGGGCTCAGGAAGCTGCCACCCAAGCATGGGATCCATAGCCATGCTGTGCCCACTACACCTGCCCCAGCAAAATGGGTGTCCAGGCACATCTCCTTCTCACTGCATTTTGTCACGAATCCTGGTCTCGTGTGGGTGCTTCAGAATGGCAGACTAAACCATGCGCCTCTGTGTCTTCCTCTGTAACGTGGGGATATAAAAGCACCTGCCTCTGAGGCTGGGTTCTAGTAAAATTAAAGCCCTGACAATTATGCTTGCTTCGTCAGTTACTCAACAAATATTCACAGCAACATCAGTAATACCTTTTGTCATCTTCATAACATTTCACGAACAGCCACCCTTTCCTGCTTGCACGCTTCTCATCTGCTCTGCCCCCTTTTCTGCAGGATCTGTCTGCAGAGAAGGGGTGGTTAGTTTCCGGTCACCCAGCACTGTCACCTGTCGCTATGGAAACTCACGACTTCAGCCTGGCTCATGAAGATTCAAGCTCTAGAGATCAGCTTGAGTCTGCCCCGCTGTCCTGGGATCTCTCCTTCTGGAATTCCTCTAGTCCTTTGCACGTTCCCTCTACCTGGAACATTCTTACCCATCTTCTTCAACTGGCAAGCTCTTATACATCCGTCAAAGCCCACTTCCCCTTTGGAAAGACTTCCTGATTGTAGCCATCAATATTTATCCATTGAGCCCCCTTTGTGCCAGGCGTTTCTCTAGGCACTGGGACAAAGGAAACCTTAACGGGGCTGTGGTAAAGAATCATGAGGGGATCTACGTTTTAGATAAGGCAGCTAGGGAAGGCTTCCTGTAGGAGGAGGCACTTAAGCTGATGATAACAATGCGAACTAAGCCATTTTAGAAGCTGACATAGGGGCTTCTAGGCAGAGGGCACAGTGAATGTGAAGACCCCAAAGAAGGAAGGTATGTGGCACTTTCAGGGAATAGAAAGGTTGTCAGTGTGGCTGGGAGGGCGTGAGGGCGGGAGAGGATACGAGATGAGGATGGAGGTGTAGCTGGCGGGTCACATGGGGACCTAGGGGCTGAGCTGGGCAGACTGGATTTCTTTTTTTTTTTTAACATCTTTATTGGAGTATAATTGCTTTACAATGGTGTGTCAGTTTCTGCTTTATAACAAAGTGAATCAGTTATATGGATTTCATTTTAAGAGCTGTTGGACACCACTGACGGCTTTTGAGCGAGTTGGGATGTGAAGTGGGTCCTCTGGTCGCCTGTGGAGAGCAACTCCTGGGTGGGTGGTGGGGTGTGAGTGGAGCTGGCAACGCGAGTCCAGCTAGTAGAGGCTCCCGCGTGGTCCAGGAGAGAGGCTGGGGGCGGGGAGCTAGAGCTGACAGTCTGCTGATGGTGGGCCTGGGGGAAACCGACTCCCAGCCTCTGGCCTCAGGAACTGGCTTGGTTTGCGTACCGGGGAGGCGAGAGGGAGAGAAGGAGGTGTGGCTGGGCCCCAGGGGCAGAGCTTTCCGGTGGGGCTGCAGCGGCTTCTCTTTCAGAGCATCAGGCCCTACGGCCCCGGCAAGGAGGAAGCTCCCTGCAGACGCGGCCCGGCAGGCCCGGCAGAAGCCACAGGCCCTGGAGGAAGTGAGCTTCTTGCCCCTGCGGGGCCCCCGCCGACCTAGGGAACCCGGAACCTGTTTGCGCTCCGTGATCTTCGTTCCCTGGCATGGAGGAAGCAGCCAGGTGAGTCCTCGCCTCTGGGGCTTTCTGCTCGGCCGCCTCGGCCGCCTGAGCTCACACGGAGGGAGGGCTCCGAGGGGCCTCGTGGAAATGGAGCCCAGAGAGCACAGGCTTAGCTGAGCCGCCACCGGGAGGGAGCCTGCAAGGCAGCCCTCTCGCCACCCAGGCTTAGAGGCGGCCGTCCCTCCCGCCCCAGAGGCCCAGACAGCCAGAAGGGCACTGGCCCACCTCTCGTGTAGCCAGGCCAAGAGTCTCCCTTTCCACCCTCTCATCTCCTCTAAGCTTCATCCGATGTGTTGGGGAGAGAAAGGCAAGCCCCAGTCTCCAGATGAAGAAACAGAGGCCCAGGTCAGGGAAGGGGCTGCCCGGGGCTGCTGATGGCTGGAGGCCGCTCCCAGCTCTGCGTCCACTCAGTTGCCTTTGGCGAGCATCGAGTCCAGCCCCTCCTTGTAAGGAAATATCAGGACCAGAGAGGGGAGGGTATTTGCCCAAAGTCACACAGCCAGAATGAGGAGGTGCCAGCCTGGAACCCAATCCCTCAACCCCCAGGCCAAGTTCTTTCCTCGCCTCTGGCCACACCCTGTGAACCGAATGCCCTCCGAAAGGAAGCTTGGGAATACAGGGGATGGAGTTGGCCCAGTGGCTGTGTTCTCCCCGCTCCCACACTTTAGGGCAGGACGGAGCCAGTGCCCCAGTGTCCCCAGGCTGGCTGCCAGCGTGACAGGGTGGCTACAGCCCTGCGAATGCTTCCGTGTCTCCGCAGCTCTGCGCCCTGCCGCTCCAGCCAGGCCTCCCCGGGGCTGGAGCTGACTACCAGCTTCTGCTGCATGAGGGCCCTGCCCCAAATGTCCGCTTGGGGTTGGGGGTGCTGGGGAAGACCCAGGGGCAGGAGAGAAAGTGGGAGGGCAGGGCCCTCAGCCGAGCAGGAGAGGAAGTGAGTCCAGGGGACCAGGAAGGAGGTTCTGAATCTGCCGGGCCCGGGGGGAGCCTGGCCCCTGCCCCCGGCAAGGACGAAGAAGGGTACCTGTGGGCTCTGGGAATGCTGGCCCTTCCTGGCGAGCAAAGAGATCCCCAAACCACCACGACAGGCCGGGGTGACAAGCCCCGTTGTGGAGAACCTCGCTTAGAATTGGGGCCAGGCAGGGCCAGGCCACCCCCTGAGAGCCCAGCCTGCACCCCAGTCCCGTCCACTCACTCACAGTCTGTGGTGCCTCTCTGTGTCACCCTGACTCAGGCGCAGGGCCCAGAGAGGACAGGCCTGCCGTCCCCCAACCCCGCGCCCGCAGGAGCTCCTGGTCTGCAGGTGTCACCCATCGGTGTGTTCACCGCAACCAACCATAGCAGCTCCATGCGGCCCTCCCAGATTTCCCCCTGGAGCTCAGCCCGAGGGTCTTCTAGATCCATGAAGCTCTGAGAAGTGGGCTGCTCCCTTGGTCCTACTGCCCAGGCTGGGTGGGCTTCCCGTGTGCTGTAGTGGGGCCATGGGCTGGCCGCCCTGCACCTGACCAAGGACCCCATCTCCCGGCCAAGCCTTTGCCCAGGTCGAGACCTCAGTCGCTGCCTTTCTCCGCACCTGTGTCCCGCAGGGATCGGCTCCGAGCTTCCCTCTCACCAGGGGCCCCGTCCCTTTGCCCAGGCAGCGCGGTGACTTGTCCCTCCAAAGTCAGCTCCCACCCTCTCTCTCCCTGTGCCTCCTGGTCTGGAGGAAACGACACACAAAGTGAGTTTAGAGTGACTCGGAGGGTGATGTCCTGTTTCCTGCGTCCCCAGGGCCGGCAAGGCAGTGATGGAGCCAGAGTCTCTCTACAACCGGGTGGACCAAGCGGCCGGGGGGACACTCTCACAAGGTACCGTGCCGGCGGGGGATGGGGGCGGGATCTGCATTGTAAGAACCGAACAAGCCGTGCTGGGTACTGCATTGCTTTGCTAAGTTGTCAGCTGGACAACCGGTTCTGTCCAGCCTCTGCCTCTGCCTCCTGCTTTATACTTGACCCCCTGCTTCTGGAACCTTCCACAGAGTTATCCCTGTCTCCCACATAACCGCACATCTCCAATCAGGATACTGATTGCTGTGTGTGCCCACTCTGGGCTGGGCCTGTGCTGAGAACTTCTTATACACAGCATCTCACCTATTACTCTGAGGATGGGTGTTTTTGCCTCCTTTTGACGGACAAGGAAACTGAGGCACAGGGGGTAACGTAGCAGAGCACCAAGTCCAGGGTCGCAGGGCCGGCTCCGTTAACTGGCGCTCTCGGCTTATGAGTGGTTTCAGGTTGGCAAACATCATAAGGAAAATTGCAGTTCGGGTGGTGGGGCTTCGTGATCTGAAAAATTATTTTTTGTTTTAGAGTTGGTTTAGAGATACTTAGAATTCTGGCCGGCAGAGCTGGAACATGGTATGATTCCGAGTGGCAAGAAATCTGCTCCAGGGAAGGGCCACAGCCACTCACACGCTTTTGCTCGCTCTCTCCCCAAGCGTCTGTCAAGGGCCCGCCCTCCTCTCGTCAGAACACACGGGGCTGGGTGGTACCCAGAGGTTTTCAGAACGTCTAGACGTCTCCAGCTGGGCCACGTGAACACAGAGGCAAGGCATTTTGTGGATTTGGGCAAGGCTGCCCCACTTGGTGGCTCAGTTTCCCACCCCATCCTTTGGGACTCGATTCCAGCGGTCCCCCTTGGCCCCGACCCTTGTGGGTTCTGAGGTTCTTAAACTTGCAGGAGATGCTGAAACAGGTCTTGGGGCTCATAGGACGAGCCTGGCAGCCTCAGTGTCATGCCCACACGGGGGAGCCGGACAGATGCCGGTGGACTCTGTCCTGGCCCCTTGGAGCCCGGGAATCTGGGCTCATCTGAGCCGTGGCTCCTTCTTATGTATGTGAGTAGAGTTGCCAGGTAAAACAGAGGATGCCCAGTTAAATGTGAATTCCAGATAGACAAGAAATAGTTTTCGACTTTAAGTATGTTCCCAAAATACAGATGCTGCAGTGTCTGAGGATGAGCTGGTGTTCATGAGGGAAATGTGGGGAGGGGAAGGGCATTGGGGGGAGGCTGGAAGAGCATGGGCAAAGGAAGAGAGGTGCAGAGGATGAGGTGTGTCCGGGGAATCAATCTCTTTGGATGTTTGGTGCTCAAGGTGTGTGTGTGTGTGTGTCTGTGTGTTTATGACTGCGTGTGTCTGTGTGTGTGGGTGCCTGTATCTGTGCGTGTGTACATGTGTGTGCAGGTGTGTGTGTGAGTGAACTTGTATGCTCGTGTGTGTGCGTGTGTGTGTGTGTGTGTGAAGCATCGCGACCGACTTCCTCTTGTGGTCTAGGTGCCAGCTCTGGGGGCGGCCTGCAGGGTCCCCAGGCACATATGCTCATCTCTGCTTCCAGGAGAAAAGAAGAAGTTCCTGCCACCCACTTCCAGGAAGGATCCCAAACTTGAAGAACTGCAAAAGGTGTGGCATCCTTCTCTGACCCTCTTTCTCTAGAGGAGTCTTTTTGTCTCCCTGGGGTGGGGACCGCAGCCCACCCCCTCCCCTCCTGGACCTCAGGCTGGTGGGTGGCGATCCCGCCGGCCCCTGGGGGACTTGCTGAGAGGCTGCGTGAAGGGATACTTATTGAGCACCGACCGTGCGCCTTTACGTACATGATCCCAGCAAACTTCACGGCAGTGGAGAGGGATCTGTTGTCACCTGCATCCCAGGGAGAGATAGTGAGGCTCGGAGAAGTGACCTGACCTGTGGGGGACACACAGCTGGCCAGTGACAGAGCTGGGATTTGACCCAGGTTGTTGGCCCCCAATCTCGTGCCCCTTCTCTGGCCCAGCTGCCCAGGGCAGAGGACAGCTGGTGAAGTGGGCAGGTATAGGCATGCATCACCCACTTCTTGGTACTCTTCTTGGCTGTAGGACCAGCTGGACACAGGCTTGGGACCTCCATTTTCCTCTGCCCTACTTCTGTAGTCTCCGTGGGGCCTTTCTGTTGCCTCCTCCAAGGAGGCCTCCTGGCCTGCACCACATTTGACCCCCTAGAGGATTTGTGGCCCATTTTCCATCCTTTTCTTCTTCCCTCCCATTCTGTCCATCCCCCCATCTCCTCTTCCCTCTGCTGCGCCCTGGGACACAGAGGAAAACCTGGCGGCGTGCTGACACTTCATCTTAGTCTGGGTTCCTCCAGAAGCTGATCCTGAACTAAAGATTCAGGTGCAAATATTGAGTTGGGAGGTAATCGCAGGAGACAAGGAAGGGGAGCAGGGACGTAAGACAGGTGGGAAGGAGACGCCCAGTGTGGGTGATGGAGCAGGTGATGGTTGTCGGAGCTCAAGCCGGCTGGGAACCTTTGGGAGCCAGTATGGAGCGGGCACCTTGGAGTCCTCCTGCTGGGACAGAGGAGCTGGGGTGTTTATCCACCAAGTCCCGTGTAGCTCGGGCTGCTCCCTTAAAGGGATGGGGGGCTGCTTCTCTGCACTTCTGACTTCCAGGGACAGCCCTCGGCCTTTGCTGCAGTTTGCGGGAGGGGGCGGGACACCAGCGCCCATGTATTACCAAAACCTTACACAGAACAAACAATAGCCCGTAGTGGCCAGGTCTTCGGGAGCCCGGAGCAGGCCCCTGACTCAGCCTGGGAGATCAGAGCAGGCTTCCCAGAGGAGGTGATGCTTTTCCTGGCCTTGAAGGACGGGTAGGAGTTGGCTGGCGGGAGGAGGGCAGAGCTGAGCCTGGTGAGAGGCCGGGTGAGGAGTGGCCCCGGGCCAGCTGTCACTCGGGGCCCACAGGTGCTGATGGAGTGGATCAATGCTGAGCTCCTGCCCGAGCACATCGTGGTCCGCAGCCTGGAGGAGGATATTTTCGACGGACTCATCCTGCACCACCTTTTCCGTAAGTGGCTGCTTCCAAAGCTGGGCAGTCCCGGAGGGCTGGGTGGTCCCGACTCCCCTTGGACCAGCCTGGGGCCTGCCCAGTGCCCTCTGCGGTGCCCTTGGCAGATTGGCTGCAGGACCGTCCCATGACCTACGGCTTCCTGAGCCCTTGCCACGGAGCAGGTGCAGTTAATCCTCAGAACAACTCTGTCCTGTGACTATGCCCGTTTTACAGACCAGGAAACTGAGCTCTGGGAGGCCTGGTACCTTGTCCAAGGTCTCACCGTGAAGAAAGTAGGGGAGCCAGGGGTCTCGGCTTTAACCACTGGGCCACCCTGCCCCACAGGAATGAGGAACGCGTTGATGTGTGGGAGGCTGGGGGTGGGGGGCACAGGAATGGTCAACGTGAGGTCGGCCCGGGGCCGAGCTCACCCCATCATGCAGCCTGCGTGGCCCATGATGAAGGGCAGCACCCTGCCTCCCTGGAGGAAACAGACTAGCTGTGGGTCCCCGGCAGGGGCCCCAACTGTCCCCCCCGGCCAGCTGTTCCCACCCTCTCTCTCCCTCTTACTCCTTCCCCTGCCCTCAGAGAAGCTGACTGGAGTCAAGCTGGATGTGGAGGAAATCGCCTTGACCGCAGCTAGCCAGAGACGCAAGCTCGCCGTGGTCCTGGAGGCCGCCGGCCAGAGCCTGCAGGTGGAGGAGCCGCAGGCCCGGTGGAGCGTGGAGAGTGCGTGGGGCTGGTGTCAGGGAGGGTGGGGGGGCAGAGTCCCAGCCTTCTACTCGGGCTGTGGGGGGTGCTGCCTTGAAGCACAGAACAAGGGTGATAAAACGCAGCCTTGTCCATAATGCGGCCACGGCTTACTGCGTTCCGAGCATCACACACGCGCCCTCATCCACCTCGTCAGAGGGGCACTAACCGTCCTGCTTCATTAATTTAGCTAAGTTGCCTCTGCAGTGCCTGCTCGTAAGAAACGAGAGTGTGCAAAGCCCCACCCCGTTGACCATTTGGTATGATTTCCTGCCATTCCAACCTCTACATCTTCCCCATTTTTCAGATGAGAAAACCGAGGCCAAGAGACACTGAATAGCTTCACCGAGGTCGGGTGGTGAGGATGTAACAGTTTTCAAACCCGGTTTTTGTTGGGTCCCCTGCCACTACCTTCGCCACTGCAAGTCTCACATTCAATAATTGATGTTTGTAATGTTGGCCCTGAATCAGGTCGAATTCAACTTAAATCTAACAATTTGTTCACCCAGGGCCCTGCTGTAGGACATCTAGCTGTTTAAACAGCACTGCAGTGAACATCTGTGTGTTAAAATCCCCGTCCACAGGGTAGATTGTGCCCTTGGGCTGTACTTGCAGAAGAGGGATGACTGGGGCAAAGTGTGACTATTTTTAGGTTCCAAATGTAGATCTCCGGACCTCTGCTCTCCTGAAGGCTGGACACAGAGCTCCTTGGCCTGCAGAGGGTGGTTGTGACGATAAGGAACCCACCACGTGGCCCCAGGTTTGGTCGTCCCCCAGGGCTCTGACCTTGTGCCCCCTCCCCTCCCAGGCATCTACAACAAGGACCTGCTGGCCACCCTGCATCTCCTCGTGGCCCTGGCCAAGTGCTTCCAGCCGGACCTGTCCCTCCCGCCCAACGTCAAGGTGGAGGTGATCATCACGGAGGTAAAGCTCAGGGTGCCGGAGGATGCCTGCCTGCTGGCTGAACATCTCGGGGCCGTATCGCCACACCCTGTGTGGGGGCCTGCTGCACGGGGCGGGGGCTGAACTGGGGTGAGTTCCAGGGAGCCATGAGAAACACCAAACCCCACCAGGACAGCAGTGGGGGGTTGGGCTGGAGCTGTGGGCGGGAGATGCTGAGTCCAGTGAGGCCACGAGGAGGTCTGTGTGGGCCGGCCAGTCCCACTTACTCAGCAGACGGCACCTACCTGAGGCATCACGAAGGTCCCGGCTGACGGCAACCACACGGGCCATAAGTGACCATCTGTTCACGGCCTTTCTGGAGTCTTCACACCACTGGGCCACAGCCACTGCCCTCTCACCGTGATGGTCTCATTCCTCGACAGATGGCTGTGATGAAGGTTCCAGGGACCTTTCTGGGTCTCTCCACCCACGGGGTGCTCCCTGTCTAGCACGTGCAGGACTTCTGCCGTAGCTGATGCCCCGGGAGTCCATGCCTTCTCTCTCAGACAGACCCCGGGCACCAGAAACAGGCCCCACCTGCTTCCGCTCTCCGCTCTCCCCTCCCCCAGCCCCTGGGTACCTGGGGAGCAGCTGGCTTCCCTTTAACCCACCCGACAGAACACGCCGAGGCCAGCCAAACTCGGGAGAAGGCTCTCTTATTGCTCAAAAGAATTGACTTGAATTCTCCACTGAGCAGTGTCCTGGCTTTGTCTACACGTATGTAAATCAGAGGCGACTTCATTCCTTCACGCGCCCACCCACCCGTTCACTCACGCGCCCACCCACCCGTTCACTCACGCGCCCACCTCGTTCACTCACGCGCCCACCCACCCGTGCACTCACGCGCCCACCTCGTTCACTCACGCGCCCACCCACCCGTTCACTCACGCGCCCACCCACCCGTTCACTCACGCGCCCACCCACCCGTGCACTCACGCGCCCACCCACCCGTTCACTCACGCGCCCACCCACCCGTGCACTCACGCGCCCAACCACCCGTTCACTCACGCGCCCACCCACCCGTTCACTCACGCGCCCACCTCGTTCACTCACGCGCCCCACCCACCCGTTCACTCACGCGCCCACCCACCCGTTCACTCACGCGCCCACCCACCCGTTCACTCACGCGCCCACCCACCCGTTCACTCACGCGCCCACCCACCCGTTCACTCACGCGCCCACCCACCCGTTCACTCACGCGCCCACCCACCCGTTCACTCACGCGCCCACCCACCCGTTCACTCACGCGCCCACCCACCCGTGCACTCACGCGCCCACCTCGTTCACTCACGCGCCCACCCACCCGTTCACTCACGCGCCCACCCACCCGTTCACTCACGCGCCCACCCACCCGTTCACTCACGCGCCCACCCACCCGTTCACTCACGCGCCCACCCACCCGTTCACCTTCACGCGCCCACCCACCCGTTCACTCACGCGCCCACCCACCCGTTCACTCACGCGCCCACCCACCCGTTCACTCACGCGCCCACCCACCCGTTCACTCACGCGCCCACCCACCCGTTCACTCACGCGCCCACCCACCCGTTCACTCACGCGCCCACCCACCCGTTCACTCACGCGCCCACCTCGTTCACATCACGCGCCCACCCACCCGTTCACTCACGCGCCCACCTCGTTCACTCACGCGCCCCACCCACCCGTTCACTCACGCGCCCACCCACCCGTGCACTCACGCGCCCACCCACCCGTTCACTCACGCGCCCACCCACCCGTGCACTCACGCGCCCAACCACCCGTTCACTCACGCGCCCACCCACCCGTTCACTCACGCGCCCACCTCGTTCACTCACGCGCCCACCCACCCGTTCACTCACGCGCCCACCCACCCGTTCACTCACGCGCCCAACCACCCGTTCACTCACGCGCCCACCCACCCGTTCACTCACGCGCCCACCCACCCGTGCACTCACGCGCCCACCTCGTTCACTCACGCGCCCACCCACCCGTTCACTCACGCGCCCACCCACCCGTTCACTCACGCGCCCAACCACCCGTTCACTCACGCGCCCACCCACCCGTTCACTCACGCGCCCACCCACCCGTTCACTCACGCGCCCACCCACCCGTTCACTCACGCGCCCACCCACCCGTTCACTCACGCGCCCACCCACCCGTTCACTCACGCGCCCACCCACCCGTTCACTCACGCGCCCACCCACCCGTTCACTCACGCGCCCACCCACCCGTTCACTCACGCGCCCACCCACCCGTGCACTCACGCGCCCACCTCGTTCACTCACGCGCCCACCCACCCGTTCACTCACGCGCCCACCCACCCGTTCACTCACGCGCCCACCCACCCGTTCACTCACGCGCCCACCCACCCGTTCACTCACGCGCCCACCCACCC
Source organism: Phocoena sinus (assembly GCF_008692025.1). NCBI lineage: Eukaryota > Metazoa > Chordata > Mammalia > Artiodactyla > Phocoenidae > Phocoena > Phocoena sinus. Next base: position 5,270,946 of record NC_045772.1, on the reverse strand, counting down.
GTTCACTCACGCGCCCACCCACCCGTTCACTCACGCGCCCACCCACCCGTTCACTCACGCGCCCAACCACCCGTTCACTCACGCGCCCACCCACCCGTTCACTCACGCGCCCACCCACCCGTTCACTCACGCGCCCACCCACCCGTTCACTCACGCGCCCACCCACCCGTTCACTCACGCGCCCACCCACCCGTTCACTCACGCGCCCACCCACCCGTTCACTCACGCGCCCACCCACCCGTTCACTCACGCGCCCACCCACCCGTGCACTCACGCGCCCACCTCGTTCACTCACGCGCCCACCCACCCGTTCACTCACGCGCCCACCCACCCGTTCACTCACGCGCCCAACCACCCGTTCACTCACGCGCCCACCCACCCGTTCACTCACGCGCCCACCCACCCGTTCACTCACGCGCCCACCCACCCGTTCACTCACGCGCCCACCCACCCGTTCACTCACGCGCCCACCCACCCGTTCACTCACGCGCCCCACCCACCCGTTCACTCACGCGCCCACCCACCCGTTCACTCACGCGCCCACCCAACCCGTTCACTCACGCGCCCACCCACCCGTTCACTTCACGCGCCCACCCACCCGTTTCACTCACGCGCCCACCCACCCGTTCACTCACGCGCCCACCCACCCGTTCACTCACGCGCCCACCCACCCGTGCACTCACGCGCCCACCTCGTTCACTCACGCGCCCCACCCACCCGTTCACTCACGCGCCCACCCACCCGTTCACTCACGCGCCCACCCACCCGTTCACTCACAGCGCCCACCTCGTTCACTCACGCGCCCACCCACCCGTTCACTCACGCGCCCACCTCGTTCACTCACGCGCCCACCCACCCGTTCACTCACGCGCCCACCCACCCGTTCACTCACGCGCCCACCCCCCCGTGCACTCACGCGCCCACCTCGTTCACTCACGCGCCCACCCACCCGTTCACTCACGCGCCCACCCACCCGTTCACTCACGCGCCCACCCACCCGTTCACTCACGCGCCCACCCACCCGTTCACTCACGCGCCCACCCACCCGTGCACTCACGCGCCCACCTCGTTCACTCACGGCGCCCACCCACCCGTTCACATCACGCGCCCACCCACCCGTTCACTCACGCGCCCACCCACCCGTGCACTCACGCGCCCACCTCGTTCACTCACGTGCGCCCACCCACCCGTTCACTCACGCGCCCACCCACCCGTTCACTCACGCGCCCACCCACCCGTGCACTCACGCGCCCACCTCGTTCACTCACGCGCCCACCCACCCGTTCACTCACGCGCCCACCTCGTTCACTCACGCGCCCACCCACCCGTTCACTCACGCGCCCACCCACCCGTTCACTCACGCGCCCACCCACCCGTTCACTCACGCGCCCACCTCGTTCACTCACGCGCCCACCCACCCGTTCACTCACGCGCCCACCTCGTTCACATCACGCGCCCACCCACCCGTTCACACACGCCCCCACCACCCGTTCACTCACGCGCCCCCCTCGTTCACTCACGCGCCCACCCACCCGTTCACTCACGCGCCCACCTCGTTCACTCACGCGCCCACCCACCCGTGCACTCACGCGCCCACCTCGTTCACTCACGCGCCCACCCACCCGTTCACTCACGCGCCCACCCACCCGTTCACTCACGCGCCCACCCACCCGTGCACTCACGCGCCCACACCTCGTTCACTCACGCGCCCACCCACCCGTGCACTCACGCGCCCACCTCGTTCACTTCACGCGCCCACCCACCCCGTTCACTCACGCGCCCACCCACCCGTTCACTCACGCGCCCCCACCCACCCGTTCACTCAACGCGCCCACCCACCCGTTCACTCACGCGCCCACCACCCGTGCACTCACGCGCCCACCTCGTTCACGTCACGCGCCCACCCACCCGTTCACTCACCGCGCCCACCCTCGTTCACTCACGCGCCCACCCACCCCGTGCACTCACGCGCCCACCTCGTTCACTCACGCGCCCACCCACCCGTTCACTCACGCGCCCACCCACCCGTTCACTCACGCGCCCACCCACCCGTGCACTCACGCGCCCACCTCCGTTCACTCACGCGCCCCACCCACCCGTGCACCTCACGCGCCCACCCTCGTTCACTCACGCGCCCACCCACCCGTTCACTCACGCGCCCACCCACCCGTTCACCTCACGCGCCCACCCACCCGTTCACTCACGCTGCCCACCCACCCGTTCACTCACGCGCCCACCCACCCGTGCACTCACGCGCCCACCTCGTTCACTCACGCGCCCACCCACCCGTTCACTCACGCGCCCACCCACCCGTTCACTCACGCGCCCACCCACCCGTGCACTCACGCGCCCATCTCTCGTTCACTCACGCGCCACCCACCCGTTCACTCACGCGCCCACCCACCCGTTCCACTCACGCGCCCACCCCACCCGTGCACTCACGCGCCCACCTCGTTCACTCACGCGCCACCCACCCGTTCACTCACGCGCCCACCTCGTTCACTCACGCGCCCACCCACCCGTTCACTCACGCGCCCACCTCGTTCACTTCACGCGCACCACCCACCCGTTCACTCACGCGCCCAACCCACCCTTTCACTCACAGCGCCCACCTCGTTCACATCACGCGCCCACCACCCGTTCACCTCACGCGCCCACCTCGTTCACTCACGCGCCCACCCACCCGTTTCACGTCACGCGCCCACCCACCCGTTCACTCACGCGCCCACCTCGTTCACTTCACGCGCCCACCCACCCGTTCACTCACGCGGCCCACCCTCCGTTCACTCACCGCGCCCCCCACCCGTGCACTCACGCGCCCACCTCGTTCACTCACGTAGCGCCCACCAACCCGTTCACTCACGCGCCCACCCACCCGTTCACTCACGCGCCCACCCACCCGTGCACTCACGCGCCCACCTCGTTCACTCACGCGCCCACACCCACCGTTCACTCACGCGCCCACCCACCCGTTCACTCACGCGCCCACCACGCCGTGCACTCACGCGCCCACCTCGTTCACATCACGCGCCCACCCACCCTTCACTCACGCGCCCACCTCGTTCACTCACGCGCCCACCCACCCGTTCCACTCACGCGCCCACCTCGTTCACTCACGCGCCCCACCCACCCGTTCACTTCACGCGCCCACCCACCCGTTTCACTCACGCGCCCACCCACCCGTTCACTCACGCGCACACCCACCCGTTCCACTTCACGCGCCCAACCCTCCGTTCACTCAACGCGCCCACCCACCCGTTCACTCAAAGCGCCCACCACCCGTTCACTCACGCGCCCACCACCCGTTCACTCACGCGCCCACCCACCCGTTCACTCACGCGCCCACCCACCCATTCAGCTCACTCACGCGCCACCCACTCGTTCACTCACGCGCCCACCCACCCGTTCACTCACGCGCCCAACCTCGTTCACTCACGCGCCCACCCACCCGTTCACTCACGCGCCCACCTCGTTCACTCACGCGCCCACCCACCCGTTCACTCACGCGCCCACCCACTCCGTTCACTCACGCGCCCACCCACCCGTTCACTCACGCGCCCACCCACCCGTTCACTCACGCGCCCCACCCACCCGTGCACTCAGCGCCCACCCTCGTTCACTCACGCGCCCCACCCACCGTTCACTCACGCGCCCACCTCGCTTCACTCACGCGCCCACCCACCCGTTTCACTCACGCGCCCCACCGTTCACTCACGCGCCCCACCCACCCGTTCACTCACGCGCCCACCCACCCTCGTTCACTCACGCGCCCACCTCGTTCACTTCACGCGCCCACCCACCGTTCACTCACGCGCCCACCACCCGTTCACTCACGCGCCCACCCACCCGTTCACTCACGCGCCCACCCACCTCGTTCACTCACGCGCCCACCCACCCGTTCCACTCACGCGCCCACCCACCCGTTCACTCACGCGCCACCCACCCGTTCACTCACGCGCCACCCATCGTTCACTCACGCGCCCCACCCACCCGTTCACTCACGCGCCCACCTCGTTCACTCACGCGCCCACCCACCCGTTCACTTCACGCGCCCACCCACCCGTTCACTCACGCGCCCACCTCGTTCACTCACGCGCCCACCCACCCGTTCAATCACTGCGCCCAACCTCGTTCACTCACGCGCCCACCCACCCGTTCCACCACGCGCCCACCTCGTTCACTCACGCGCCCCACCCAACCGTGCACTCACGCGCCCACTCTTTCACTCACGCGCCCGCCCACCCACCCGTCACTCACAGCGGCCCACCCACCCGTTCACCTCACGCGCCCACCCACCCGTTCACTTCAACGCGCCCAACCCAACCCGTTCACTCACGCGCCCACCTCGACCCTTCACTCACGCGCCCACCCACCCGTCACTCACTGCGCCCACCACCTCGTTCACTCACGCGCCCCACCCACCTCGTGCACTCACGCGCCCCACCTCGTTCACTCACGCGCCCACCCACCCGTTCACTCATGCGCCCCCACCCGTTCACTCACGCGCCCAACCCACCCGTTCACTCACGCGCCCACCCACCCGTTCACTCACGCGCCCACCCACCCGTTCACTCACGCGCCCACCCACCCGTTCACTCACGCGCCCACCCTCGTTCACTCACGCGCCCACCCACCCGTTCACTCACGCGCCCACTCCACCGTTTCACTCACGCGCCCACCCACCCGTTCACTCACGCGCCCACCTCGTTCACTCACGCGCCCACCCACCCGTTCACTCACGCGCCCACCTCGTTCACTCACGCGCCCACCCACCCGTTCACTCACGCGCCCACCTCGTTCACTCACGCGCCCACCCAACCCGTTCACTCACGCGCCCACCCACCCGTTCACTCACGCGCCCACCTCGTTCACTCACGCGCCCACCAACCCGTTCACTCACGCGGGCCCACCCACCCGTTCACTCACGCGCCCACCCACCCGTTCACTCACGCGCCCAACCCCACCCGTTCACTCACGCGCCCCCACCCGTTCACTCACGCGCCCACCTCGTTCACTCACGCGCCCACCCACCCGTTGCACTCACGCGCCCACCTCGTTCACTCACGCGCCCACCCCACCCGTTCACTCACGCGCCCACCACCCGTTCACTCACGCGCCCACCCCCCGTTCACTCACGCGCCACCTACTCACGGCACCCGTTCACTCACGCGCCCACCCACCCGTTCACTCACGCGCCCACCCCCACCCGTTCACTCACGCGCCCACCCACCCGTGCACTCACGCGCCCACCTCGTTCACTCACGCGCCCCACCCACCCGTTCACTCACGCGCCCCCACCTCGTTCACTCACGCGCCCACCCACCCGTTCACTCACGCGCCCACCCCCCCCGTTCACTCACGCGCCACCCACCCGTTCACTCACGCGCCCACCCACCCGTTCACTCACGCGCCCACCCACCCGTTCACTCACGCGCCCACCTCGTTCACTCACGCGCCCACCCACCCGTTCACTCACGCGCCCACCCACCCGTTCACTCACGCGCCCACCCACCCGTGCACTCACGCGCCCACCTCGTTCACTCACGCGCCCACCCACCCGTTCACTCACGCGCCCACCCACCCGTTCACTCACGCGCCCACCCACCCGTTCACTCACGCGCCCACCCACCCGTTCACTCACGCGCCCACCCACCCGTGCACTCACGCGCCCACCTCGTTCACTCACGCGCCCACCCACCCGTTCACTCACGCGCCACCCACCCCGTTCACTCACGCGCCCACCCACCCGTTCACTCACGCGCCCACCTCGTTCACTCACGCGCCCACCCACCCGTTCACTCACGCGCCCACCCACCCGTTTCACTCACGCGCCCACCCACCCGTGCACTCACGCGCCCACCTCGTTCACTCACGCGCCCACCCACCCGTTCACTCACGCGCCCACCTCGTTCACTCACGCGCCCACCACCCGTTCACTCACGCGCCCACCCACCCGTTCACTCACGCGCCCACCTCGTTCACTCACGCGCCCACCCACCCGTTCACTCACGCGCCCACCCACCCGTTCACTCACGCGCCCACCCACCCGTTCACTCACGCGCCCACCTCGTTCACTCACGCGCCCACCCACCCGTTCACTCACGCGCCCACCCACCTCGTTCACTCACGCGCCCACCCACCCGGGCACTCACGCGCCCACCTCGTTCACTCACGCGCCCACCCACACGTTCACTCACGCGCCCACCCACCCGTTCACTCACGCGCCCACCTCGTTCACTCACGCGCCCACCCACCCGTTCACTCACGGCGCCCACCCACCCGTTCACTCACACGCCCACCCACCCGTTCACTCACGCGCCCACCCACCCGTTCACTCACGCGCCCCACCTCGTTCACTCACGCGCCCGACCTCGTTCACTCACGCGCCCACCCCACCCGTTCACTCACGCGCCCACCCACCCGTTCACTCACGCGCCCAACCTCGTTCACTCACGCGCCCACCCACCCGTTCACTCACGCGCCCACCTCGTTCACTCACGCGCCCACCCACCCGTTCACTCACGCGCCCACCACCCCGTTCACTCACGCGCCCACCTCGTTCACTCACGCGCCCACCCACCCGTTCACTCACGCGCCCACCCACCCGTTCACTCACGCGCCCACCCCACCCGTTCACTCACGCGCCCACCCACCCGTTCACTCACGCGCCCACCCACCCGTTCACTCACGCGCCCACCTCGTTCACTCACGCGCCCACCCACCCGTTCACTCACGCGCCCCACCCACCCGTTCACTCACGCGCCCACCCACCCGTTCACTCACGCGCCCACCTCGTTCACTCACGCGCCCACCCACCCGTTCACTCACGCGCCCACCCACCCGTTCACTCACGCGCCCACCCACCCGTTCACTCACGCGCCCACCTCGTTCACTCACGCGCCCACCCACCCGTTCACTCACGCGCCCACCTCGTTCACTCACGCGCCCACCCACCCGTTCACTCACGCGCCCACCCACCCGTTCACTCACGCGCCCACCTCGTTCACTCACGCGCCCACCCACCCGTTCACTCACGCGCCCACCTCGTTCACTCACGCGCCCACCCACCCGTTCACTCACGCGCCCACCCACCCGTTCACTCACGCGCCCACCCACCCGTTCACTCACGCGCCCACCCACCCGTTCACTCACGCGCCCACCCACCCGTTCACTCACGCGCCCACCTCGTTCACTCACGCGCCCACCCACCCGTTCACTCACGCGCCCACCCACCCGTTCACTCACGCGCCCACCCACCCGTGCACTCACGCGCCCACCTCGTTCACTCACGCGCCCACCCACCCGTTCACTCACGCGCCCACCCACCCGTTCACTCACGCGCCCACCCACCCGTTCACTCACGCGCCCACCCACCCGTTCACTCACGCGCCCACCCACCCGTTCACTCACGCGCCCACCCACCCCGTCACTCACGCGCCCCACCCACCCGTTCACTCACGCGCCCACCCCCCCGTTCACTCACGCGCCCACCCACCCGTTCACTCACGCGCCCACCCACCCGTTCACTCACGCGCCCACCTCGTTCACTCACGCGCCCACCCACCCGTTCACTCACGCGCCCACCTCGTTCACTCACGCGCCCACCCACCCGTTCACTCACGCGCCCAACCACCCGTTCACTCACGCGCCCACCCACCCGTTCACTCACGCGCCCACCCACCCGTTCACTCACGCGCCCACCCACCCGTTCACTCACGCGCCCACCCACCCGTTCACTCACGCGCCCACCCACCCGTTCACTCATTTGTTGTTCAGATGAACACGGGTCCATTGATACCCTGTGAGCCAGTCGCTGGGCAGACTTTGGGGATACCTGGGGAACGAGGCAGACGCGGTCCCCATCCTCGTGGGGCTCAAGGCCTGTGGGAAGAGGGACAATTAAGCTGGCCCCAGTGGTGAGGGCTGCCCAGGAGGCCCCCTTGAGGAGTGGATGAGGCAGAGTAAACTGGGTCCCTCGGGGCTGCTTTGGCCGCTACAGTCTCCTCTGGTGGCAGGCGTGGTCCTAGAATTTTCTGTGGTTCCCCCTTTCCGTCCCCTTTTCTCTTTCCTAGAGCACCAAGGGTGGCCTGAAATCGGAGATGTCAGTGGAGCAACTCACTGAGTGCGGGTGAGGGAGGGACCAGGGGCGGAGCCTGGGGTCGGGGGCGGGGCAGACCTGCCTGACCTTCTTGGGAGGGGCCCTCACTCTGCCCACCGCTCTAATTGCTGCGGGGCCTGCACCGGCCCTCGCAGGGCTCACCCTCCACCCTCCGCAAAGCCCGGCAACACAGGAAGAGCTGGGGGCAGAAAGGGCTCTGGCCCTCGGTCATGAGGTCCCACTGCAGGCACTGGGGGCCAGGAGGGACCCGGAGACTGGGCTCTCTGGACCCCAACCCCAGGCTGGTTTCCTAACACCCGGAGCCGGGTGCTGCCAGGAAGCCTTACCCTCATCGGTGGCGGGGAGATCCTGCGGCTGGGCATGAAACTTACAACCGGTGCCAGGAGGCAAGGGCGCAGAGGGCTCACTCATACCACCGGCGCTTCGTGAGCACCTACTGTGTACGGGGTGGGGCTGGGACCTGGAGTGCCCGGGTCAGCCAGCTGTCGGCCTTTCGCCTGTCCTCGCACGCAGGACACCAGAGGTCGATCAGCCAATGAGCTCTCCCCTCTGCCTCGACACCCACCTGCACAGCATGTGCTTCATGGCAGAGCCGGAAACACTCACATCGGGACGAGGGCCGGGCACGTGCGCTCTGCAACAAGAGAGCCGCAGAGTCCTGGGGTCTGGGAGAAGCAGGGGGTCCCATTAGGCGTCTCTGAACTGCAGGCCGCAGTTCAACCTTTAGAAGGGCCTTAGCAGTGCGGGACCAGGCTGGCCTACGGACTAAACTCCTGACTGCCTGGGTGGTAAAGGAAACCATACATGTACCTCGTATCCCCGACCCAAGCCCTCCAGCACCCCTGCTGCGTTGTCTCTCCAGGGAGACATGACCGTCTTGCATTCCTGGACTCCCTTTCGTTGGAGATTGTAACTGGCCCAGCCAAGGGTCCCTCCCTGCTGCCCCCTGTAGGCTCACACTTCCGGGCACCTGCCCAGGTCCCTGCCCCGTTCCCTGGGTGGGAGCCCAGCCCTGCTGCAGGCCCCTGGGATGCTTGTGAATTGTAGAATCTTGACTGGGCACAGGCAGAATGTTTCTCATCTTTGAAAAGTTGCAAGAGCCGCGGAGGGGCCCTGGCTCTCCCTGCCGGGCGGTATTCCTCCAGACCCTGCCACATGTGGCTGGCTGGCATCCCCACTTCGCAGCCCACCTCGGTCTGGGCCAAAGGTCTTTCCTGTTTTGGTCTGAGAGTGGGCTCCTTTTGAAGGAAAGTTGTGGATTCTCCTTTCCGGTCTCACACTTACTGAAGGCCTGCTGTGTGCAGAGCACTGGGCTGTTTCAGCTCCCTTAACCCATTTTATCCTCAGCAACCCCAGCTGGGTGAGTTCAGTTCTCTTCTGCTCACAGGCTGGGCAGCCAGCCCCACCTGGACTGAAATCCCAGATCAGCCATGTCTGAGCTGTGTTCCATTGGGCAAGTCACTCCCCCTCTCTGAGCTTCTTCACGCCTCTGATAAAGGGGGACCCGTGCCTACTTGTTGGGGCTGCTGTGAGAGTTATAGGTAATGTAGGTGAGGGGACCTTCCCCCTCCTGTACGCTCCCAGCCCTGAGGTCCTTACGGTCTACGGCTCCTGGGTGTTCACTGCGGATGGGGTAGGGGGAAGGGCTCAAAACTCTGCCAGTCGATGACGGCAAGGTCTGTGGTCCAGGCGGTGAGCCGAGCATGGCCAAGGGCGGAGGAAGCAGACCGCTGCTGGTCCCTCCTGCCAGCGGGGCCCGTGCACTCGTCGGCCCATTTACCCTCCCAAGGTCACCCTGGGAGGAGGGCTTGTCCCCCCCCTCGAACCACCACAGCCCCACCCCGACTCTGGGAGGCTAAATGACCTCCCTGTCACCCAGCCGCTGAGCAGCTCTGCACGGGGCCCTGTCAAGGCTGAAGCTTCAGGCTCCGTGTTTGGGGAACTTGAGAGGGAGGGTGCAATTAGCGGTCACGGGCGCTGCACCCCTTCTCCCTTCATAGCCCTAAAATCACCCTTCTCAGCCTCTGATGAGCTCGGAAATGCCTGTGAGGGCAGCACAGGGACGTGTGCCCCTCCTGGCAGCTGCCCCCGTGCTGAGCCCTGGGTCTCAGGCTGCCCTTTCCACCCCCCAGGGCCACGGACGGAGGGGCCACCCGGCTCTCCAGGGAGAGTTCGGCCTATTTGGGGCCCAGAACCTTGCTTCTAGGAGGTGTGCTGGGGCGGAGAATTTAGCAACGAAGTCAAAGAAAAACCACTCAAAAACAATAAAAAGGGAGTGAAAGAAGCCAGACACTAGAGAGTACATACGATTTCATTCCATAGACGAACAGACAAAATGAAAGGCCGACGAGACAGATCAGAGCAGTGGTAACCTTTGTGGGGTGCAATGGGATGGGGGAGCACATTGGGGGTGCTAGGAAAGTTCTGTGCCTTGTTGGGGGTGGTGATTACACACGCGTGTGCATGTGTAAACATGCACCAGCTCTAAAGTTAGGATGTGTGTGTGTTTATTGTGTGTGTAATATGCCCCCCGCAAACTAAAACAGCAACCGCGAAAAGGACACAATCCAGACACTTCTAGGTGTGGGAGCCTCGGGGGAAGGTTTGAACCTCGTTTGCCATTTGCTTTTCACGAGGGCCCTGCCTGCTTACAGAGCTGCCAGGAGAAAGCAGCTGCCCAGTTTCTTTGTCAACCTTCCCACTGCCGGGTCTTGTCATATGAAGAGATTACAGGTTTGAGGATGTTTTTTTTAACCATGTGTTTCCTTTTTTCCCCCCCTACGATTTTCCCTGTAGCACAGACAAGGACCAACATTCGAGTGAGTACTTTCCTAATTTAGGGAATCTTTTCCTGCTGGATACGTGTGGAGACAAACGTGTCATGATGACAGGTTGATCATTGGGTGTGCTCACGGTTCCTTTGTGGTCTGCTGTGTGTATCTCGAGCCCTCTTGTCCGTTTGTCCCTCCTTCTGTCTGTCCGTGCATGGATCTGGCTGTTCCTTCTTAGGATACCGCTCGTATGGGTAGAGAGATTTATAATTCCCATCAGCAGCAACTATGGAGTGTTCAGTGTGTGGGCTCTGGAGCCAGCAACCTGGGTTCAAACACTAATCCCCTCATTTACTAGCCACGTGAACTTGGGCAAGTGTCTGAACCGGTCTGTGCCTCAGTTTCCTCATCTGTAAAATGGGATTAATAATGGCACCCCCCCCCCCTTAGAATGGTGGTGAGGGTGAAGAGATACCTTGTGAATGTGCTTAGCACAGAGTAAGTGCTTAATAGTGATTGTTCACTAATTTAGCTGCTACTTTTGCGACAGAGATCTTCACCAATCAAGTGATTAACCCAGCCTTCCTTCTTCATTCATTCATTCCTTAGTCAGTCTGCCTGGCCAGTTGGTCATCCATCCATCCTTATACCAATCCATCTATCCATCCATATACCAATCCATTCATCTATTCATCCGTCCATTCACCCACCCATCCATCCATCCATCCATCCATCTATCTACCAGCCCATCCATTCATCATCCATCCATCTTAACATAATTTTTCCTCCTTGAACCTTACCCACTTGGGACAAAGAGCTGTATGGGCAAGGGATTCTCACCTGCCGAGTAGGAAATAGTGACCTGCGAGGGGCTTCTGAGAACAGGGGCTGAGAAAGGTTGAGTGGGGAAAGGGAGGAGAGGGGAGGCACGAGGGAGGCTGGTCGGATGGCTGTGTGTGTGTGTGTGGAGGGGCAGCCGGAGGACACAGGGGTTGCCCAGGGAGCAGTGTTTGTTAGGGGGCTGCATGAGGCTGGGTCACACAGTGAGGGGCAGGGCCATGGAAAAGGGCTTCCTTAAAACCATTTCTAGCACGTCCATCCTGTTCTGGCCTGTGACATCCGCGTGCACATTGGCCTCTGATTTCCTGGCTCCTTCAGGGACACAATTTCACTGACCACAGGCCAAGGGGGGAGGGGGTCTGGGAGGGACCACAGGTGTTTCCACCATGTTTATTGGTTTATGGGGCATTTTAACGTGCATGATGCTATCTGGCGCTGCTTTTCCCCCTTTATTAATGAGGGAACTGCGGCACAGAGAGGTGAAGTGACTCGTTCAGAGTCACACAGCAGCTGATTGGCAGAATCAAGAGGGGAATTCTACTCGGTTTGGGTATTCAGTGCCTGCAAGAGCATTCTCCCCAGGGGAAGGTGAAGAGCTGAATAGCTGAGAAAAGTAGGAATGCAGCTTGTGGGAAAAGGACATTAGTCTGAGGACTTGGCACCTCTGAGGCTGGACCCGTGGCCGGAGCTGCTAAGATGCAGCCCCATGGGCATGACTCAGCTACTGAGGGCGCTGGTCTTTTGTGCACTGTAGCGAAGTTCAGACTCTCTGGGAGCGCTGGGTGCCCTTATTCTGCCAATCCACAAACGCTGCGGAGGAGACCGCTGGGCCAAGGGTCAGTGCGGGGCTGGTCCCTGCTCAGCCACCTATGGCAGTTCCCGTGGGCTTGTGGGTGGAGCAGGGAACCAGCAGGAAGCAGGGCAAGTTCCCAGAGGAAGGGATGGTGTCCGCAGCAGGAAGGGTGACCATTTATTTAAGTCCTACTCTGTGCCCAGCCACCATCACAAGTGTGTTATCTGCCCCCAGACTGGATGTTTACAGTCATCCCACCTAGTGGTTATTATCAGCCGTACTTTACGGAGGAGGAAAACAAGGCACAGAGAGGGCAGGCGATTCTCTCCAGGCCACACAGCCAGGGGAGCAGTGACTCTGACCCAGACCTGTTCTTTAATTCAAGAACCATGAGATAAAACTACATCTCCCTCGAGACTGGTTATTCTGAGACACTTTGGTGGAAAAAAGTCCCTGTTTGGCCCAAAGGTAATAGCATCGTAATGAGATGTTTAATGGATCTGTCTGCAGAGGACGTCTTTGATGAATTATTTAAGCTGGCTCCGGAGAAAGTGAACGCTGTGAAAGAGGTAAGAGAAGTCAAAGTTCCAAGAGTACCTCCTGCCACCCGCCCACCCACCGCCCACCTGCCTTGAGTCCGGGGGTGGGGGTGGGGCAAAGGGAAAGGAATCGGGTCCCCACTCTGCACCTGCTGTGCGCCGGGTGCCGCGCGGGGGCCTTTTTGTGACCCCAAGTGGGAAGATCGCAAACCCGAGCTGGGGACCTGGGGCCTTTGTCCTTCCCTGGGTAGGCCATAGTGAACTTCGTCAACCAGAAGCTGGACCGCCTGGGCCTGTCTGTGCAGAATCTGGACACCCAGGTAGGGACTCAACTGCAGGGTCTGGGGCAGGGAAGGGGCATGGGGAGGGGGTTCCACAGGGCACTGGGAGCCTGGGCCCATCCTATGTGGCCTGGCGTGTGTCACCTCTTGGAACCTTGGGGTCCTCCTCTCCAATGGGGATGTTGCCGGTAGGCGGTATTGCCAATCAGGGGCACGACGGGGATCCTGTGAAGTGGGGATCTCGGGGTTTGTCTACGCTGTTATTACTTTTCATTGTAAAATAACCACTTTTCAGCTGTTTTCAAAATTAATCTTGGTCTATCCAACCCCAAGACTCAAAGCACGTGAGGTTCCCCTAACTGCATCCGCTCGCAGCGTTTATTAGGTTGTGCTGTGTGCCAGGAGGGGTTGTAGGTGCCGACACAGCCCCGTGTCTGCGGACTCCCTGAGTTGCCCAGCCCACTGTTCTGGGGCGGGAACAGAGTCTTAGGAGGTCAGCCTTCCCCAGTGGGTCGTGGCCTCCCACGAGGATTCTGTGCCCTGTGGTTTCCCTCAACACGGCGGGGCGCAGAGGAGCTGTGAAGCTAATTGCCGGCCCAGGGCCTTCAGGGCAGCAATGGAGCCTGCTACACCCTGGGCGCGTTAACTGGGCGTGGTGGTGCAGGGGTCGGGCCACGTGGGTTTTGCTCACACAGCATGACTGGGGCCAGGTGGTGAGGTCAGGTCTGGTCACTGGAGCTGCTGATGTCTCAGGCACAGCCTGACATTAGCCAGCGGGGAACGGGGTAGCTATACCCCTGTGCCTGGTAGCTAAAGCCGATACAGCCCTCACCACATGCCCGGCCCTGAGCAAAGTGCTTTGCGTACATTAACTCACTGACTCCTCCCAACAGACTCTTCAGGTGGGAACTGATACTATCCCACTTTACAGATGAGGACATTAAGCCCAGGGAGGTTAATTAACTTGTCCAAGGTCACACAGTGATTAACTGGTGGACCTGGGATTTGAACCCAGGTTGCTGAGGCCAGAGTTTGTGCTCCATCACCACCTCGCACGGCGGCCACGTGAGAAGTCTGCGTGTGACGTGGTGTGGTGACACTGCAGGGTGGAGATAGCAGATGGGTACGTGTTGCTCCTGGGCTCTGAGGACACCTCCTCCACCTTAGCTGTGTGGCTTTGGACCTGGACTTCTCTCAACCTCAGGCTCCTCTTTTTTTTTAAATGGGTGCAGGGATACCAACCTCAGAGAACTGTGAGTAAGAAATGAGATGATGAGCATCCAGGTATTTTGTGTATTACCTGACGCACTGTCTATGCGTAGTAAACAATACATTTGTGGTTTTACTGTATTTTATGTGGGAGTGAACAAGATGATTTCTTAGGTTTACATTCTACCCGTTTCATCTTTATCTCTCCCTTGGTAAAACAATGACGTTTGCAGAATAATGGCACATGTGAGGATGGTATTTCGACTGCTGGATAAAAGGGGATATTAAAGTCCCTGGTATTTTGGTGGTATTACCAGGGAATATGCCAAACTAATAGCATCAGAACAGACCTAATATGAGGAAATTCCATTAAGGACTTCTCGTGGTGGCTTTTCCTCCAACATTCAATCTTGTGTTTTGTGTCTTTGAAGAGATTGAATACGATTATATTAGCATATGATGTGCTGGTGCTAGGGTGACAGCTTTATCTCTGAACATACAGACAAAACAGACCAATACAAATGTGGCAGCCAGCAAAATGAGCCCGGTGTGCTGTTCTCTGCCTTTTCCTGATGGAATTATTTTACACTTAACTCTGTTTTCGCCTGGGCTTCTGTAGCTCATGGAACAGTGTGTGGTTTAAAAAATGATTTGAAGCTATTTTACAGAAAATGTAAAAAGGGCTCATTTTATGGAACGCATGCTCTGTGCTAGGCAACCAATAACTGCTTTATACCTGCTGCTGTTTACAACAACTCTGTGAGGTCAGGTGTCGTCCCCGTTTCTCAAAAAGGAACCTGAGGCTCAGAGAGCTTGTGTGACTTCCGTAGGGTCACACAGCCTGTGAAAGGCAGAGGGGCTCCTCCAGGCTATCTGCCTCCCCTTCCCTCCTTTGTAGTTTGCAGATGGAGTCATCTTACTCCTGCTGATTGGACAACTGGAAGGCTTCTTCCTGTACTTGAAGGAATTCTATCTCACTCCCAAATCTCCTGCGGAAATGGTAAGTTTTCCAAAGATTTTCCTCAGGGGTCTACCTCTAGGTAGACAGATCTAGGAAATTGGCATGATCAGTCATTATTTATTCACTTCCAGGTGAAGTAAGGGTGATGGGAAACTTTGTTTGTCCATATGTCTGCCCATCCATCCACCAGCCTCACCCATAGACCCTCACACCTATCCACCTGCCCATCCACCCATCTATCCACCTGCCCATCCATCACCCATCCATCCATCCATCCACCTGCCCATCACCCATCTATCCACCTGCCCATCCATCCATCCATCCATCCACCTGCCCATCCATTCATCCACCCATCCATCCACCTGCCCATCCATCCACCTGCCCATCCATCCACCAGCCTCACCCATAGACCCTCACACCTATCCACTGACTTATTCATTCACTCATCCACGCATTTCATCCACCCATTCACCTGCCTGCCCATCCATCCATCCATCCATCCACCCATCCATCCACCTGCCCATCCATCATCCATCCATCCATCCATCTATCCACCCATCCATCCACCTGCCCATCCACCCATCTATCCACCTGCCCATCCATCCATCCATCCATCCACCTGCCCATCCATCCATCCACCCATCCATCCACCTGCCCATCCATCCACCTGCCCATCCATCCATCTATCCATCCATCCATCCATCCACCCATCTATCCACCTGCCCATCCATCCATCCACCCATCCATCCACCTGCCCATCCATCCATCTATCCATCCATCCATCCATCCGCCCATCCATCCACCTGCCCATCCATCCATCCGCCCATCCACCCATCCACCTGCCCATCCATCCATCCATCCGTCCATCCATCTATCCACCCATCCATCCAACTGCCCATCCACCCATCTATCCACCTGCCCATCCATCCATCCACCCATCCATCCACCTGCCCATCCATCATCCATCCATCCATCCAGCCACCTGCCCATCCACCCATCTATCCACCTGCCCATCCATCCATCCATCCATCCATCCACCCATCCATCCACCTGCCCATCCATCCATCTATCCATCCATCCATCCATCTATCCATCCATCCATCCACCCACCCATCCACCTGCCCACCCACCCATCCATCCACCTGCCATCCATCCATCCATCCACCCACCCATCCACCTGCCCATCCATCCATGCATCCACCTGCCCATCCATCCATCCATCCACCTGCCCATCTATCTATCCATCCATCCATCCATCCATCCATCCATCCATCCATCCATGCATCCACCTGCTCATCCATCCATCCATCTACCTGACCATCTATCCTTCCATCCATCCATCCATCCACCAGCCTCACCCATAGACCCTCACACCTATCCACCTGCCCATCCACCCATCTATCCACCTGCCCATCCATCACCCATCCATCCATCCATCCACCTGCCCATCACCCATCTATCCACCTGCCCATCCATCCATCCATCCATCCACCTGCCCATCCATCCATCCACCCATCCATCCACCTGCCCATCCATCCACCTGCCCATCCATCCACCAGCCTCACCCATAGACCCTCACACCTATCCACTGACTTATTCATTCACTCATCCACGCATTTCATCCACCCATTCACCTGCCTGCCCATCCATCCATCCATCCATCCACCCATCCATCCACCTGCCCATCCATCATCCATCCATCCATCCATCTATCCACCCATCCATCCACCTGCCCATCCACCCATCTATCCACCTGCCCATCCATCCATCCATCCATCCACCTGCCCATCCATCCATCCACCCATCCATCCACCTGCCCATCCATCCACCTGCCCATCCATCCATCTATCCATCCATCCATCCATCCACCCATCTATCCACCTGCCCATCCATCCATCCACCCATCCATCCACCTGCCCATCCATCCATCTATCCATCCATCCATCCATCCGCCCATCCATCCACCTGCCCATCCATCCATCCGCCCATCCACCCATCCACCTGCCCATCCATCCATCCATCCGTCCATCCATCTATCCACCCATCCATCCAACTGCCCATCCACCCATCTATCCACCTGCCCATCCATCCATCCACCCATCCATCCACCTGCCCATCCATCATCCATCCATCCATCCAGCCACCTGCCCATCCACCCATCTATCCACCTGCCCATCCATCCATCCATCCATCCATCCACCCATCCATCCACCTGCCCATCCATCCATCTATCCATCCATCCATCCATCTATCCATCCATCCATCCACCCACCCATCCACCTGCCCACCCACCCATCCATCCACCTGCCATCCATCCATCCATCCACCCACCCATCCACCTGCTCATCCATCCATCCATCTACCTGACCATCTATCCTTCCATCCATCCATCCATCCACCTGCCTATCCATCCATCTACCTGTCCGCCCACCCATTCACCCATGTACCGGATCCATCATTTTCTGAGGTCCTCTTGGCATCAGGCCCCGTGGGCCATAAAGACAGTCCAACACAGCTCCTGCTTTTGAGGACCGCTCACTCTCCACCCGCTGGACTCTCAGTGATGTATGGTATTCTAGGGCTGTGATGAAGTGCCTTGGCTCATGGTGGGTGGGCCGGTGCAGGACCTGAAAGAAAGCGTGGCTAGCGGGATCTGCAGCAGTCAGGAGAGGCCTTGTGTGAGAGGCGGCCATGAAATTGTCTAGGGCTTGGTTCGCAGCGTTAACTAGGGAGGGCACCCCCAGGGGAAGGGAACAGAGTCAGCCAAGGCTCAGATGTGGCAGGGCTTCTGGCCTTGTGGGGGTCAGGAGTTCCCATGTGGACCCTGGAGTCTGGGGGGCTGATTGGGAGATGGCTGCGTTAGTCCAGGCGGAGGGCTCTGGTCTCTGCCTGCACCTCAGGCTTTTTGTCCCTAAAATGTGCTCACAGCCCCTGCCCTGCCACCCCTCAGACCACAGGGGTATGTGGTCCCTGGTTCCCCAGACCCACCCAGGACCCCGGGTGGCCAGCTTCTCTCTGTCTGCACCAGGGTCCCAGGGACGGCTCAGCGGCAACCCAGGGTAGGAGGGCACCCTTTCACCCCTCCACAGAGACGGGACACCAGGCAGGGCTGGGTGCTGGTTCCCAGTGCCAGCCTTGGGGAGTTTCTGGGAAAAGGAAAGATTTTTGTTCCCTTTGATGTGCCCATGGCCCTGGGGCTGGTTCAAACCTCAAGGCCTGCCTGGGGTTGGGGGGTGAGCCTGTACACCCTTGACCCTGGCCCAGTTCCAGTTTCGATCTCTGCCTGGCCCCCACATATCCGCAGCCCTGTCTGTCCCTGCTTCTGGCCGCAAGCCTGACCTACTCGGTCCCCTGCCGAATGTGCCAGGCCCGCCTTCCCCGCCTGCCTGACCCCCGCCGCAGCCTCACTGCCCGCCTTTGCTCCTTACTCGGCCCGGGCCTCTGGCGTCTCCAGACCTTCCCCAGGCCGTTCTCTAGACCCATCCTGCTTCCTGCTTTGCTTCAACCCCTTAGCCGGGTGGCCGGCTCTGACCACCTTATCCCCTCTGAGCTCTTGGGCATCCTATGGGGCCCCGAACCACGGCTACTCTCACATTCTCTTGGAGTTCCTACCTGCCTCCGGCCTCACCTGGCCCGTTACCCCACTTCTCCCTCACTCCATACCCCTGCGAGGGAGGCAGGGCAAGGTTGTATCTCCATTTTACAGAGGGGAAAACTGAGGCTTTGGGACATGCCCAGGGCCATCCAGCTACTCAGTGACAGGTCTGACACCAGGACTGGCCACCCAACCCTCAGCCCACATTTCGCCCTTTGCAGCAGGAAGATACCATCTTTGTGGGCATCATCTCCACCTTCCCAGGAGGCAGGGGGGCTCTTGACTCGAAGATGGATTTGGGACTCAGATTCCCAAGAGCTGAGAAGCAAACAGGCTAGAGCAGTGCAGTGTTTGTAGCTCTAGGGGTGGTAGAAACAGTGGTCAACACTTCCTAAGTTCTCGTCCTTCACCAGGTACTGTATTAACCAGCTATTGCCACGGACATGCTGTGTAACAAACCCCCCAGACAACCAGTGCCTTAAAACTGCGATCCTTCATTCTCATGGATCTGCGGGTCGGCCGGGTTTGGCTGCTCTAGGCTTGGCTGGGCTCCACCACTCGTGCGGGATGGGCTGGGCGTCAGGCCATCTAGGCTGGGGTCACTGGGGCGGTCCAGCTCTGTGCCATGTGCTTCTCGTCCTCCTCCTGGGACTGGCAGTGAGCCTGGCATGGTTTTTTCACGGCAACCGCAGGGACACAGAGACAAAGCAGAACACACAAGGTGCAGGCTCAGACCTGGGGTGCTGTCACTTCCTCTTCATCCTCTTGGCCAGAGGAGGCCCTGCGGCCTTGGTGCAGAGGCGGGAGAGCCCTGTGCTGTGTGGTGCAGAGACGATGCAGAACTGGGCCCGGGGAGGCGCTTGCCTCCCTGGATGAACTTGCTAATTCCTCCCCACATCGGGTCTCTGAGTAGGAACTATTCCCCATCCCCATTTTGCTCTGGGGAAACTGAGTTCAGAGAGAGCTAGTAAGCTGGTCAGGAGCGCACCACTAGTTTGGGTCGAGGTCAGACTGGCATCCAGGCTTGTACGTCTCCAAAGCCAGAGCCGCCTCCTTGCGTCCTTCCGGGGGAGCCAGGGGGAGCCCCATGGGAGATGGGGGTGGGGTGGTGGGCTTCTGGAGGCTCGCCCGGAGCTGCGGGGACGGGGGGCTTAGGTGGGTCAGAGTGAGGCTGAGACCGTGGCACTGACCTTCATCCACAAGGCAGGAGGCCCATGTGTGATGAGGGTGGGAGGCTGGAGACGGGCAGGTCACACGCGGGCCCCCTGGGGATGAGGGGCTCAGAGCAGCACAGGGGTCCCCTCTCTGTTACTCAGGTGTTGGGGATGTCACACCTGAGTAATGGGATGTCAAGGTGTGATCACTATTTGCTCACCTCCAACCCCTAGTTAGTTACAAGCCAGGGACAAACATCCCAACTTCCAAGGCCCCTGTGTGCAGGCAGCCTGCCAACTCCACCGGCTTCAGAACAGGCTTCAGGACCGGCTTCCAAAGATGAGCCACGATCTATGTGGAGGAAAAGAAGCAGCCTCTCAGCTCAGACCCCAAGGATGCATTTGTATGGACTATTGTAGGAAACCTCAGCCATAGGAATGTGTAATAAAAATGCCGAGGAAGTCATTAGCAGAAGAGCGCAGGAACTGCGGCCTTTCCCGAGGAATTGTTTTCTCTGCAGCGTGGCCTCTGGCCATTGAATTGCTCCTTATCAGACCTTCTTTGCCGATGGCGTCTACGTGAGGTTGCCGTTCCCTGAGGGAAGAGGCATCCGGGTGGAGGAGAGAGGCGGTCATTTTCTCTGCAGAAATGAAAGCGCAGGGCCAAGAATCTCTGGCTTCCTCCTACATGCAATTACTTCTCCCCGGGACGATTTGAATGCATCCTTCTGGGTCGTAACCTTCTCTCAGCTCCATACTTTCATCATCTCAAACTGTGTGCGGAAGAAAACTGATGCTTTGGGTGGAGCGTGGTGGGATCAGGCTGGAGCCTGGGGCAGCTGCTCCTGGTCAGACTGGGCATCACCGAGGAGTGTGACCCATAGAAACAAGTGCGATCACCGCCCTAGTTGATGGCAGCAATTCTCACATTCCACGAGGGCAGGCAGTGGGTCTGGGTTTGCCCCTGTTGCGTGGCCAGCGCATAGTAGATGCTCAATAATTTTTATTTATTTTTTGCGGTACGCGGGCCTCTCACTGTTGTGGCCTCTCCCGTTGCGGAGCACAGGCTCCGGACGCGCAGGCTCAGCGGCCGTGGCTCACGGGCCCAGCCGCTCAGTGGCACGTTGGGATCTTCCCGGACCGGGGCACGAACCCGCATCCCCTGCATCGGCAGGCGGACTCTCAGCCACTGCGCCACCAGGGAAGCCCAATAACTATTTTTTAAATAAGTGAAGGAAGTCTTTCCAAGACACTGGTCCCGTGAGCCGCTGTGTGAGAAATGGATCCTATGGTCAAGTCACCTGGGAAAATGCACAGTCTCGAAGGCTCATGACACACCAAGACATATTCAAGGCTCTGAGAAGTCCTGCAGTGGGGGATTTCCATATAAATTTGTCGAAGCCAACGTTTCCCAAAGCTGTTTGGCTTTCTGCACCCTGGACCACGCTGTGGGGATGCGGGCTTAGAGGGTGAGCGCATCAAAGGCAGGGCTGCGAGGCGGGGGAACCCAGCCCGGGTGTCTCGTTCTCACTCTGACATTTACTTTCTGTGCGCCCTGTCAATAGTGTTCATGATGAGAATGAGAATAATAGCAACAGTTGTAACCCTCATTTTCCAGTCGGGGGAAGACTTGGGGACAAAGCACGGGACGAGCAGTGGAGGTCTTAGCCCCTCACTCTGAGGTTTGCTTCCACCTGGTCTGGACATCCCCAGGGGTGTGTCTCACCTGCTTGGGAACATTGGCATCTGTGACAGGCTTGGTTTCTTCTTCTTGACGGGCTCTAGAGGGGCCAGCCCTGCTGGGCCGGTGACCCAGCCTCTGCCACTCTCTCTTTTGCATGTTGGACCCAGCTCAGTGCCTCTGTCCATCTGATGCTCCATCAACTCTCCCCCTTGGAGAAGGGCTCTGCTCGCTGCCTTCCAGATCCCCGTGGTCCCCGCACGGCCACCAGCTGCCACGGAGGACTCTGGCCCCTTGCCCGGGATGCGGCAGGAGTCCTTGGCGTGGGCGGAACATGCTCCCCCTGACCCTGCCCTGTGCCCTCGGACCAGGACTGCGACCTGCCCCTTTCCCTCTCAGACAGAGTTCTGTCTCAGGGGCTTCAGGCCCTCCTACACGCCTCACTTCCCAACCCTTGTAGGAGCCCGGACAGCTGGAATTTGCAGGGAAGCCCTGGCTCTGCCTTTATTATTCCACGTTCAAGTCTTGCCTTGTGGTTCCAATCCTGTGTCCACCATCACACTTGGATCTACACGGCAGCTTGGAAAGGCCTCTGGAAGATGCACTATTCCCCTTGTACAGATGAGGGGACAAAGGCCCAGGCAGGACATGTGCCTTGTCTGACCTGTGACTTGTGACCTAGTGGGGTGGGTGCACAGACATCTAACCCAGATCTGCCCAGACCCACCAGGAGGTGACTGCAGGCGGCCTAGGCAGGGCGGCCTCCTCGGATGGGCCTGGCTCATCTGCTGCTCTGCCAGCCGGGTCTCTGGGCCCCTGGCTAGGTTGCCATGGGAACTGCCTGGCCTGTGTGAAGCGGGCTTTGGGGCTGGTATGGTCGGCAGATGGGGAGGGAAGGGACCAGCACGGCTGGCCACCAGTCTGGGACATCCAGTCAGCACGGTGGGCCTGAGACCGTTGAAGGAAGGACCTGCTTGAGGCGCCAGTGAGCCGGGGACTCAGCCAGCTTTATCCCTGCCTCGTCCTGCCTTGCCCCACGCCCTCTTTTTTACCACACCAGCCTGCTGCCCCAAGGAGAAGGGCAGGGGTCTTTTCGGTGGGGTCTGAGAAACCAGCTGTGAAAAGGCAGGGCTCCACTAACAGAGGGGCTGCTCTGAGCCGAGGGCTGATGGGGCTCCCCAGGTCCCGTCACCCAGGGTCCTGTATCGGGGGAGATGGTGGAGACCCCACTTTGCAGGGAGCAAGTGGAGGGCCCGAGGCACCAAGGGACTTGCTCGAGGCTCCCCAGGACCGAGCGGGGATCCGAACCTGGGTGGGCCTGAGTCTGGCCCGGGGAATTCTCAGTGCTGAGAGCCGTGTCTCAGGCGCCAGCCCAGGCAGAGGGGTGGCACAAAGGGCAGGCACCTGGGTAGAGGTGGCTCCTCCAGCCCCCGGTCTGCTTTGCAGGCCTCTGGTTCCGACACTTTCCGTCTTGTGAGTTCGGATGAGCCCCGTGGCCACTCTGAACGTCGGTCTTCTCATCAGTGCTTTACCCATGGAACTCAGCTCTCTGTTCCTGAGGGAGTCTCTGTTGCTCACGGGTTTGGGGGCTGCTTCGGAAAAGATCAGGATGAACCCATGCTCCCTTCCCCGGTTAGTCCCCTCACCTGGCAGGACTCACCCCCAGGTGTCACCTCCACCAGGAAGCCTTCCCTGATCCCTGGGCTGGGTGCCTTCCTCAGGGACTGCCTTTCCCACTAGAGGTGGCCTCCTTGCTGCACAATGGGTCATTGTGCTGACATCTGATGGGGTCTTGTCATTGTAGCTACACAACGTCACCCTGGCCCTGGAGCTGCTGAAAGATGAAGACCTTCTCAATCACCCCGTGAGCCCCGAAGGTGAGTGCAGGGCCCTCGTGGGCAGCCAGCCTCGGGCGGGCGCCACAGAGCGGGGCACGGGGCGTGGGGACAGCCGTGTGTTGGTGCAGCCTCTTGCCTGGCGTTTGCTGAGTTTTCCTAGGCGGGGCACTGTGTCCACAGCCCCTACCCACGCCAGTGGAGGATGGTCCTGGGGAGAGGAGATGGGGGACTGAGGTCCCTGGGGATGGGCTGTCCGGAGGGCTGAGGCCTGGAGGAGTTGCAGTGTTGGGGACCCCACAAGAGGGTGCCGGGGAGGAGAAGGAGGTAGCACGCCCTGTGCTGGGTCCTGGACTCAGGCCTAGCTTGACCTACTGTCCTGGTTTGCAGGGGCCTCTCCCGGGTTTAGCTTGAAGGCCTGTGTCCCAGGGAACCCCTTGGTCCCGGGCAAAGGTGGACGGTTGGCCACCCCCTGCCCACGCCTGAACCCTGCCCTGCTCTCCCCTGGCCCGCAGACATCGTGAACAAGGACACCAAGAGCACGCTGCGAGTCCTCTACGGCCTGTTTCGCAAGCACAAGCTGAAAGAAAGCACGGACGGGGAGCCCCTGGAATCCCCAAATTAACCATCACAGCCCCCAAAATCTGCTTCTTAGAGCCTGCCTGCCAGCCCCAGCTGGAGGTCCTGAGGGCCGCAGAGGGATCTCCTCGCCGTCCAGCCAGCCCCTGGGCCTCCCACTCTTATCCTGTGTGTCTGTGGCACGCCCCAGCCCCTCCTTCCCTCCTTGCTCTTTCCATCTGTTTGAATATCTTTGAACTCACTAAGCGTGGATTCGTTCTGAGCCAACCTCTGGCCTCGCTCAGTTTCTTTTAACAAATGTATTTCTGGGAGGGATTTGGGGAGCCTGCCGTAGTCCTGGGAAGGGCCCCGCTAAATGTACATGAATATGAGCTGACCCCCCGCTCCGCACGCAGCCTCTCTCCCCACAGGGTGGGTGTGGGAGGGGCTCTTGTCTCTGAGGCCACCCCTGGGGTAGCCAAGAGCCCAGCGGTGCTGACCTTCACTGGAGCAGGACCGCCCCTCAGGTGTCAGGGTTGACCTGACGGCGGAGACCCGCCTGCCCACACTCAGCTACTGCAGCCCGCCTGCCTCTCGAGTGGTGGCCCCAGCATCGCCCTCCAGAGGCAGGAGCCCTAAGTGGCTCCAAAACCAGGCCGCTGTGCCCCTTGGGAAAGTCAGTTCAGTTACTTTTCAGAGGAACCGTGGCCCAGGCCCAGCCCTATGGCCGCGATGGTGAGCTTTGCCCAAAAGTCACAGAGAAGACGTCTTTGTGGCTGATTAGTGGGTCAGATCGTCTCCTAGTCGGTCCCCAAGGAGCTGCTGCGTGCGTGTGTGTGTGTGTGTGTCTGTGTGTGTGTGTGTGTCTGTGTGTGTGTGTGTGTCTGTGTGTGTTTGTGTGTGTGTGTGTCTGTCTGTCTGTCTCTCTCCAGCGAGACTCAGCACTTGCTGCGTACATTTATCAAAGCTAAAGTCCCTGTGGGAGGATTGAACAGGGATTCCCAGAGCTGACATCCGATGGGCACCAGCCTGGAGGAAGCAGGGTGGGTGGGGCTGGGGGTAGGGAGGGCCCACAGGGGAGGGCGGGGCGGTGGACCCTGGCTGGTGCTGGGCTCCTTCCTGCTCTCCCAGCTCCAAGCCCCTGTGGAGGACAGAGCCTACTAGGTCTGGGGTTGTCACAGTTTGACAGCCTTGGATTGGGGGAGGGGCTTTGGGGCAGGGGGCCGGGCCATCTTTGCCAGACCAGCTGCTGGAGAGTGGAGAATGTCCTGCCTACAGGGAGGGACATAAGGAACCCTTGGAGCTGGTGTCTGAGTGTGAGAGAGTCTCAGAGTGGTCTTCCCTCCAACCCACCCGCCATCCACATGCTCCCCTTACCTCCTGATTCACAGATAATTAGGTGTAGATGAGACCATGAGGATGGGGCCCCTGTGATGGGATTAGAGTCATTGTAAGAAAAGAGAGATCAGAGCTCTCTCTCTGCCATGTGAGGACACAGTAAGAAGGTGGCCATCTGCAAACCAGGAAGACGGCCCCCACCAGGCACCAAATCATCTGGCACCTTGATCTTGGACTTCCCAGATACCAGAACTGTGAGCAGTAAATGTCTGTTTTTAAAGACACCCAGTCTATGGTATTTTATTATGGTAGCCAGAGCTGACTAACACGGATTTTCAATACCATTAGTCATTAGGGAAATAAAGTTAAAACCACAATGAGATCTCACTCTACACCCCCTAGAATGGCTGCATTGAAAAACTGACAATAGCAAGTGTTGACAAGGACGTGGAGCAATTAGAATTCTCATACATTGCTGGTGGGAATGCAAAATGGTACATTTACTTTGGAAAACATTTTGGCAATTTCTTATAAAGTGATACAAACACTCACCATATGACCCAGCCATTTCGCTGTTAGGTATTTATCCAAGAAAAATGAGAACATATGTCTACACAAAGGCTTAGACGTGATTAGCAGTACTGTTCATAAAAACCAAAGACTGGGAAGAGCCCAAATGTCCATCACCAGCAAAGGCATAAACAAATTAGAATGTGTCTGTATAATGGGCTTCTGCTTAGCGACAAAGAGGAAAGGGTGTTGATACAAAACAGCCTGGATGCTCTCAACAACATTAGGCTAAGTGAAGGAAATGAGGCAGAAAGGGCTACACATTTACAAGAAATTCTAGAAAAGGTGAAACCCTGGTAGGGGCAGGAGGGAACTTTGGGGTGACGGGAATGTTCTATGTATGATCGTTGTGGTTACGTGACTGTCCACATGTGTCAAAACTCATCAAATTGTATACTTAATTGGAAAATTTACCTTTTGTAATTATTCCTCAACAGAGCTACAAAAATCGATTTAAATTTTTTTTTTGATTTGCTGTCAAACTGAACAAGGGTGAGGATGGCCAACCTTCGGGGGGAGGGCTATGGAAGAGAGGGAGCCACGACCCCCGGGATGGGGGGGGCCTCGATTTCATGCTTTCAGGGAGCCTGGTATGAAGACGGTAAGTGGGGCCTCGGGGGATGTGACCTCTTATGCGTGCGGAGGCTTGAGCCTGTTTAAATGCTCACAGGGAGGGTGCAGAAGAGAAAAGATGAAACGTGAGAGGGAGAATCTTACCGGAGGGAGGTACCTGGGCAGGTGACAGGAGCTGGGCTCCACGTACAGGGAGGGGTACCTGGGATGGGGGGCCACTGGGAGAGGGGGGGATATGGGAGCAGAGAGAGAGAGAGAGAGAGACCACCTAGTGCCCAACTGCATGCCCATCGGGGATTGTCACGGCCTTTTGATGTCCTCTTTATCCTTTTGTAACATCTCTTGCTCTGAAATCTACTTTAATTTTAGACTTTAAATTTACTTTATTTTTTTACTTTGAATCAGATGTTAAAATCTGATTTTAATACAGCCACTCAAGCTTTCTTTTAGTGTTAGCGGGGGATCTTTTCTATTCCTTTCCTTTTAAAAGATCCGTGTCTTTATATATAAAGAGGGTTTCTTATAGATACAAACAGTTGTGTCTTTTTATCTGATCTGAATACCTCTGCATTTTAATGGAGGGTTGAGTCCATTAAAAATTTTTTTATTGTGGTAAAATACACATAATGAAATTTTCCATTTTAGCCATCGGAACACTTGCAGTTCAGTAGCATTAAGTTAACTTCGCCCTGTGTGCCGACGTCACCACCATCTCCAGAACCCTTTTCATCTTGCAAAACCAAAACTCTGTACCCGTTAGACAGTAACTCTCCACACCCCTCCCTCCGGCCCCTGGCAACCACCAATGCTCCTTCTTGACCAGACCCACATTTTGAACTGCCCTGGACACAGGGCCCCTTGGGGTTCCCACCCCAAACTCACCCGATTGAAGTCAGAACCCTGACTCCCCAGCCCTTTTTCCAGCCCCTCCAACCTCCTGATCCCAAAGCCTGAGACCTGTGACTCGCTCTGGACCCTCCCCTTTCCCCCACCTGGGCACCAAGTCCTTTCTGCCCTTTGTTCACCTTTCAAACTCCTCCCCTCTGCCCCTGGAGGTCCAGGCCCTCACCGTGCCATCCATCAGGGCGGGTACAGTAATTCCCCAGCTGGGCTCTCTGCCGCTCTCCCCTCTGACCCCGATTCCGCAGCAGCAGTTGGAGTTTTTCTGTCCTGGGAACCTGATCCCGTTACCGTGCTGCTCTAAACCTCCCCTGCTCCCCGATGCTCTGGGTCCTCCTGGCGCGGCTGGCTTTGAGTGTCTTCTTGTTGACCATGTTCTATCTCCTACCCCACCGCATCCTTTCCAAAATGCTTTTAGTTTATTCCCTGAAAGCCCCAAGGTCTTTCCAGGCCTTCCTGATGCTGTTATCCCTGCCTGAGATGCCCTCCTCCCACCTACCCCTGGAGCTTAACCCTCACAAAGGGGTGGGGGCACCCTTGGGGAGAGTCCAGAGGAGGGATGAGCTCGGGGACAGGGTGGACGCCCGGGGGGTGGTCCCAGGGCTTAGGCTGGGTGGGCGGAGTGGCTCCCCCAAAGAAGCCTGAGAAGGGAGTGGCTGGGGAGCCCACGGCCCTCACCTCCCTCTCACCTCCATTCCACGAAATCTGACCCCAGCTGGAGTCACAGCAGGAGCTGGAAGCAGGATAATTACCGTGGGCTGAACTGGAAACCATCCAGGGCCCAAGAAGGAGCTGGCAATTGGGCTTGTGCGCAAACAGCTTCGGAGTGACGGGAAATGCCTCGAAGGCCCGGGTGCCTCGGAGCTGAGCCGCTTCCCAAAATAATCCAAGGGGCAGCTGTCTCGGATTCTGAAAGTGGGTCTGGCTGCCCGAGCTGCAGGAAGCCCCAGGCCCACACCAGCCTCACTCTGGGAACAGATGGCACTGGGAATATTTTTTTTCTTTCACCAAAGTCAGCTGGTAAGCGAACAGCTTGTCTGGAGAAAAGCGTCCCTCCCCCCCCAACCCCCCCTTTGGCAACAGATCAAAGCTGCCACCTCCCCTCCCCTAATCCCTGCCCGCCTCAGGCCTTCTTCCTTGTAAGACACGGGCAGCCGAGCCAGAGGGACATTACAGGTATTCTCACCTCAGAGCTCATGGGGTCCTCGCCCACTAGTGGGTTTGACTCAGGGAGCAGCCAGGGCCCCTCACTCTATGGGACAGCAGATCCTGGGAGGCCTGGCTGGTTGGAAAGTAGACAATAGGGATGTCCCAGAAATGATTCTTTCAGGAAGAGCCAGCCAAGAGACCTTGGTTGGCCAACAACTGCACGCTTTTATTCATCTAACTATGATGGTGTCAAGTAGATTGATACGCTTATTTGCTGTAAAGGGGATGCGTCAATGCACAGGTGGGATTTTTGCATCTGCACAAATCATTCCTAAGAGACCTTCCTGAGCACCTACTGTGTGCAGGCCCCAGGCTCAGAGCTGGGGATACAGAGAGAGCTCAGAGGGAGGCTCTGTCCTTGCTTATGACCCGCGGCGGACGAGGCAGCGCGGTGCCATGGTTAGAGCGCAATGCTTGCGTCAGGCTCTGAGGCGTGAACCTTGGGTCTGTCCGCTACTTGCTCTGTGATGCTGGGTGAATCACTTACCTCCCTGAGCCTCGGTTTACTTCTCTGTCCAATCAAAGCAATAAGGAATCTAAGTCTTTGTAGGGTTACTATGAAAGTTAAAGAAGAGGATCCATCTAAAGAGCTTTAACGTTGCTGGGCACAGAGCATTCAGTAATGTCAGGTGATATCACCATCATCATCACCACCATCACCACCACCAGCACCATCACCATCGCCATCATTCCTACACCTGTAAAAAAAGGAACTGAAAGCCCCTCCCCCCATGGGTCCTGGTGAGGATGCCATGACAAGGGGTCAGGGCCCTGGCACACTGGGAGCTCAGGGCCAGGCACTAAAGAGCTAGCTCATCAGGTGAACCCTGCCTGGGTTTTGTATGTTCCCTGCACCCAGGCTCTGCTTGTTGGAGCCCACGACACTCAGCACATCAGAGACACTGGATAAATATTTGCTGGCTGACCCACTGACTGTGACCTCTTACCTCCCCTGGGGTCGGGCACATCCAGACCTGCTGTCTTTACTTGAGCCCGCCCAGCTGGCCTCCCTGATACCCCAGGACACCAGTGTTAAATCTGAGCTCAACTCAGTTCACTGCTCTGAACTTGGGCTGGTTCCCTCAGCCCCCGGGCTGGGCCAGCGGGTTCACCACCTCAGCTGAAAACACAGAGGCAAATGGAGAAAGACTGGCTCCAGGACCTCTGCCCTTCCTCTTGTCGTTCGGAATGAGAGACAGCACTGTGATGTCGTGGGAAGTCCTGGGCTCCAACCCCAGCTGGGCCACTTAGGAGCTGTGTGGTCTTGGGCAAGTCACTGCCTGTCTCTGAGTTTCCTTTTCCGTAAAATGGGAATGATCCTCCTAGCTTAGCTTAATCCCCAGGTGGGAGTCATAAAGACTAACTGAAATAATGATGGGCAGAGTTCTGAAGAGCGCTAGCAGCTAAGCAATAGTCATGGCTAACACTTCCTGGATCCTCATCTTTCTTTAGTTGTCATGGTCAGGCAGCCTGGCCACTCATCAAACCCGCTTCCTCTTCCTGACGGGCACGCGGACAGACTGCATTTCCCAGCCTCCCTTGCAATTTGTGTAACCGAGTCCCAGTCAATTTTTGATGTTTCTAGAAGTTTTCTTTGCTTCCTTTCAAAATTTCTTGGCCATTTTATAGTCTCTTGTTCCTTATTCTTTTTTTTTTTGCGGTACGCGGGCCTCTCTCTGTTGCGGCCTCTCCCGTTGCGGAGCACAGGCTCCGGACACGCAGGCTCAGCGGCCATGGCTCACGGGCCCAGCCGCTCCACGGCATGTGGGATCTTCCCGGACCGGGGCACGAACCCGTGTCCCCTGCATCGGCAGGCGGACTCTCAACCACTGCGCCACCGGGGAAGCCCTATGTGGACCATTTTTAAAGTCTTTATTGCTTGTTACAATATTGCTTCTGTTTTATGTTTTTGTTTTTTGGCCACGAGGCATGTGGGAGCTTAGCTCCCCGACCAGGGATCGAACGTGCACCCCCTGCATTGGAAGGCAAAGTCTTATCCATTGAACCACCAGGGAAGTCCCTGCCTCCCTTTAAATTAAAGTCTTAGTCTGGGATTTGTGGTCCACTGGGCCAGTGTAAAACCCACATTAGGGCAGAGGCTGGTGTTTATGACTTCAGGGAGTTTCTTTTTCTCCTTTTCCCCCGGTGCCAAGCTTGATGTAGGCTAGTATCCTTGCTTTTTCCATCTTTAGGCTTTTTTTTTTTTTTCGTCTTTAGGCTTTTTCCTACTATCTTATTCCAGCAGTGAAAGCATAGCCCTTGGGAGAGTCCAGCTATAGGTGGGGCTCCCTACTGACTTGTGCTGGGCAGCCCAGGCTTTCCTCCCGCCCCACAGCCAAGTGTGCTCATGGCGAAGGACCATCAGGTGACTGGCCTTGGTGAATGTCCCTGGGGCAGAGCTAGCTTCGGCAACTGCTCACCTCTGGGGACTTCCAGTTTCCCTCCTAGTTCTCTGGCCTGTGAGGATTTTTCTTGTTCTTGCTTGTTCAGTGTGATGCGTTTTAATACATATATGATATATGTATATGTGCGCGCATGTAAAAACATGTTCATATACGTAGATACGTATGTTGCCTTTTCACTGCTTTGCCGTGGGACTATTACTCAGTGATTAGTCTTCCACATGGTGGAAAATGGGGGTCATTTTCTGGTTGCACATTGTAGAGTTTGTGTTGGTTTTTTTCTTTGGCCACACCCCATGGCTTGTGAGATCTTAGTTCCCTGACCAGGGATTGACCCGGGCCCTCGGCAGTGAGAACGCCGTGTCCTGGCCACTGGACCTCCAGGGAATTCCCATTGTAGATTCTGAATAAGCATCAAAGTGTCTTTAAAATTCTGTCTCCATCTCCGCCCTCCCCTAGTCTACATACGGAGGCAGGTAACGGCTCGCCATCCATTCACCTCCACTCTCTCCTCCTTTCCAAGACCTCCTTCCCCAGCCCGGTCCTGTCTCCCAACCCAGACCCCGATCCAGCCACGTGGTGGGGTGCGCTGAGTGTTTACCCGTAGATACTCTTCCGCGTCACAGCAGTCTGTACCACCAACAAAAGGCTTCTCAAGGACAAAAGTAGTGTGGGGTGTGCGGGGAAGGTGGAATCTTCTTGAATGGCCAGCCCTGGCTGTTCTGGGGGACAGGACCTGTCTGGAGGCCAGAGTGGGCCAACGTGGCAGTTCTGGAGGCGACGAAGAGGCCTGAGGTCCCAGACTGAACGAGGCAAGAAAGAGGAGCAGAGGAGCCAGCGGCCTCAGGTGGAGACACGGCCCCACGCGCTCACCTGTAGAAGGCAGAGGCCCCCAGGTGTCACTGGCCAGGGTGCAGGAGGCATCCCAATCAGCGGAGCTTTCTAAAGGCAAGGCCGTGCCAGGGCTGCCTGAGAGACGCGTGAGCGTAAGGACAGCCACCGTTCGGGGGCTCTGCGCAGGGTTCCGGCGCCCCGGGGCCGGGGTGGGAATGGGATACACCTGATGTGCTGGTGCTGCACCCTGGGCCAGGTGCCCTGTCTCATCCGTCCTGGTGATCAAAATCTGGGCAGTGGTGGTCAGGCAGGGCCCACCAGCCGATGTCCATCCAGCACTCAGGGTCTAGGGGACAGGCAGTGCATCATGGGTGAGTTACCATGGAGACGGCCCAGAGCCCCTGGGTTGCATATTGCACGCCAGACACGTTGTTCTTGCTGGTTCAGTCTTACGTGGGCATAACCCACGTGGGTGTCAAAGCAGACTGTATGCATTGCTGACAAGTTCTGGGTGATCCCGTTGGACTTGCCTGGTTCCGGGTCCCCCCGTAGACGTTCTCAGTCCCCGGTCCAGGTGCAGTGTAGACACTGGGAGGTCTAGGGCCTGCCCGGGTGATTCTCACATGCAGCTGATTTTCCAAACCGCAGCTCCAGACACAAAGAAGTGGAAACTGATTGCGTCTCCTGGTTCATCCTCCATTTCCATAGAGAGAGGGTTTGAGGAAACACCCACCTTCTCCAAAAAATAGCCGCACATGCGGTACTAAGCAGTGACTGGCTGGCCAAGGATATGAGGCCAGCGAGAAGTGGGGATGCAGGAAGGGGCCCCCCAGGGCCTTGGACGGCCACTGCTGGGCAGGATGGGAGGGAGGGGACAACCTCAGGTCTGGCCGGGATTTACTTCCTCGTTGGGTGTTCTGTGCTCCCCTGTCTCTGCTCTTGTCCTGCCATCTCTGGGCCACGGCCATCACTTCTCACCTTGGCCTTGAACTCACGCTGCACGTGGCCTCTGTGCCTTGACCTCCTCTGCTGCCACCCGGGTCCCTGCTCTGTGAGCCCCACCTACGCAGATGGGTCTGCCCCCCGCTGAGTGCCCCCACGCCCAGCACAGGTGGGTGGGAGAAGGGGTCGGTGAGCACGGCGAGTGACGGGGACCCTGCAGAACAGGTCATGGTGGCGGCGTGCCGGTCACCCCAGTCCTCAGTCACCATGGCTGTTCTTGTTAACCAAGTGTGTTTCTGAGTGTGGACAGCTGTGCCCACCTGCTCACGTGGCCCTATGTCTCTATACAGTTCGCAAGAGGAAAATGTTTTTGTGTTTCTTTGGTTCAAGTGTCCTCCCCGCCCCCTAGCAAACCATAGATGCTTTGCGCCCCGTGACACGGGGACCTGATGCCGCTGGCCGCGCCGAGCATTGGGACTCCACCGCCCCCCTCCCCGGGTTAGAACACTGGCGACTTCCTTCCACTGGAGCCCGGTGGCTCCCTCTTTTGCTCAGACCCCTTTCCTGCCTTCCCACAGCCTGGGCGATCCCACAGGAAACTGCCCTCTAGCACAGTAGGAACTGGACATTCAAATCCTGCCTCTGCCCTTTATTTGCCCATGACCTTGGGGGAGGGACTTAGCTTCCTAAGTCCATGGTTCCTCTTGTAATAGGAGATATTATTAATAACAACTTCCTCCCTTCCAGTTTCTGTGGCTGCCTGGTAACCTCCCCATTTCTTATGCTCCTGGCCTTTGTGGGTGGCGAGTTCAGCTCAGCTCTGCTCCCAGTGTCTGAGGCCTCAGCTCGGGAGGCTTGGGTGGCTGGAATCCCCCGGAGGTGTCCCACTCACACGTCTGGCCATGTTTTTCAAGTGTCTGAGGGGCTGTCCCTGGGCAAGAGAATTAGGCGCGTGGCCCCTGAGGGCAGGGTGGGGAAGGGGGTGAGGTGGGAGGAACTAGATTTGGACTTGGTGCCAGGAGGAGCTGCAGTCCAGCCCGGGGCCTCCGTGGCTGGCAGGAAGCGGCATCTCCAGGGGTGGGGGGTCAGCCAGCCCCTCTGCTCAGCCCACCTCCAGCCCCCTCCCAGTACTGCTCAGAGCAGGGGTGGGGCGCTGCAGAGACCTAGAGTGGGTGGCGGCAGGGATGGCTGGGAGGTGACCTGATGGGGAGGGCACTGCCTGCAGGTAGCACACGCCCAGACAGCCCCCTCCAGACTCTGGAAGGAGATACAGCAGCCTGCTGCCAAATGCCCAGTCGTCTCGGTCCAGGGACGGACCCTCTCCCGATGAGGACATGGAGCATGGCTGCTGCCTCGGGGTGGTCCCTCCCATCCTCAGAGGCCAGCGGATCCCCACGTTACCTCCCTCTGTCCAGAATGCTGTCCTTGCTGCCATCTGCACACCCAGTTCTTAGCTTAGTGGCCATGGCTTCTGGTCACCAACGTGGAGCAGCCCTGCCACTCTCTCTAACCACCCCAGAGCCTCTGCATTTGTCGCTAGGGTATAGGATGCTCACACCATCCTATATCTTCTGCATTGCTCAGCACTAGCTGCTACCTCCTCCCTCCCTTCCTTTTGCTGTCGCTGTGGGTTCCTGTTTATCGGTCCACTGGAAGCAGGCACCCTGTTAGGTCTTATTCACTGCATCCTGTCTCTAGAACAGTGCTCAGGACATTATAGGAATTCAGAAAAGAAGTCTCACAAAGGAAAAACTCTTTCTAACATTCTGTACCATCTAACAGTGGGACGAACTGCTTTTCGGTAGTGAGTTCCCCGTCACTGGTGGTATTCAAGCGGTAGTTGGATGAGCACTCGTCAGGGTGTGTTACAGAGACAAAAGCAGAAGGTAGAGCTTGCGCTTAGGGCCATCACAGCTCCCATCCAAGGGTCTCTGAACTTCCACTGCTCCCCTCCCTGTCTTGCTACCCTCCAGCTGTGAGATGCTGGGTGACACCCTACTCTACTCTGGCCCCAGTCTCTCCACAGTTCTAGAAAACAAGAGGTGGCAGCATCTATTTGGTTGAACCACCCAGATGGAAAAGGCTGCAGAAGGAAAGACCAATATTTATTCATTATCGTATCCAGAAATTAGCCTGGGAGCCACAAATAGACATTCCTAACCAGCGCCCGTCTGGCCCTGCCTCTCGGGCTTCTGCTACAGATTCCTTTTCATGTCACGTCTTGCCACCCGCACAGGGGTTTGGCTCGAATATTTGCCAGCCGCTTGGTTATTTTCTGAGGCGATTAATAGGAAGGTGGGGCATCCGACAGCAAGCAGGATGGTCTTTTAAAAGGACATGTGCTGTTCCCCACAAGGACCCATGTGAGCGTGGTTCAGAAGCTCTTGGAGTGGGTGGGCAGGGCGGGAAGAGCCAGGGCAAGCGGAGTGAGGCTGGGATGCCATCCGGCTGGAAAGACCCATCAAAGACGAGAGGCTGCACGGGCCAGGACAGGCCTGTTTCAGTCCCGTCGTGCACTTGGCCCCGGACCATCACTGCCGGGCTCAGGAGCCGTGCTCCACCTGTGCTTCCCCATCAGCTCTTAGCATCAGCATCACGTACCCAACTATTTCTCCCATCTTCGGAGAAGCCTTCCTCTCCCACTTCTTCTGGCCTCCACTACTGTCTTCTTCCCCCACTTGAGAGCAAATCTTCTTGAAAGAGCAAAACTCCTCCCCATCTTTCTTCAGTCCGCCCCCAGCCCGCTCCAAGCAGGCTTTTCATGCCAGAGATTCCCTGAAACTGCTCTAAATGAAGTCAGCGGTGACCCCACCCCGTCCAGACCCTGAAAGCCAAAATCCAATGTTGGCCGTCAGACCTCAGCTTCCTGACCCCATCAGCTGCCTCTGACTCTGCTGGTGGGTCCCTCTCTCCTCCTGACTGCCCCTCCTCACCTGGCTCCCAGGACCCCGTGTGCCCTCTGCTAGTGTCTCCTCACTCCCTGGCTTCTTCTTCCTGTCTCCTCGACCTTGATCACGTTCAGTGTTCAGTCCTTGGACTGTATCTCCTTTTATTAACCTCTTGCTGCCCCAGTGATCCTGTTGGTGGCTTTCTTTTTTATTTTATTTTATTAAAATTTTTTAAAAATTTAATTTATTTTTTTTTATACAGCAGGCTCCTATTAGTCATCAATTTTATACACATCAGTGGGCTTCCCTGGTGGCGCAGTGGTTGAGAGTCCGCCTGCCGACGCAGGGGACACAGGTTTGTGCTCCAGTCCGGGAAGATCCCACATGCCGCGGAGCAGCTGGGCCCGTGAGCCATGGCCGCTGAGCCTATGCGTCCGGAGCCTGTGCTCCGCAACGGGAGAGGCCACAGCACTGAGAGGCCTGCGTACCGCAAAAAAACAAAAACAAAAACAATTTTATACACATTAGTGTATACATGTCAATCCCAATTGCCCAGTTCATCACACGACCACCCCCACCCCCTGCCACTATCCCCCTTTGGTGTCCATACGTCTGTTCTCTACATCTGTGTCTCAATTTCTGCCCTGCAAACCGGTTCATCTGTACCATTTTCCTAGGTTCCACATATATACATTAATATACGATATTTGTTTTTCTCTTTCTGACTTACTTCACTCTGTATGACAGTCTCAAGATCTATCCATGTCTCTACAAATGACCCAATTTCATTCCTTTTTATGGCTGAGTAATATTCCATTGCATATATGTACCACATCTTCTTTATCCATTTGTCTGTCGATGGGCATTTAGGTTGCTTCCATGACCTGGCTATTGTAAATAGTGCTGCAATGTGCCTTTTTGAATTATGGTTTTCTCTGGGTATATGCCCAGCAGTGGGATTGCTGGGTCATATGGTAATTCAAGTTTTAGTTTTTTAAGGAACCTCCATACTGTTCTCCATAGTGGCTGTATCCATTTACATTCCCACCAACAGTGCGAGAAGGTTCCCTTTCCTCCACACCCTCTCCAGCATTTGTCGTTTGTAGATTTTCTGATGATGCCCATTCTAACTGGTGTGAGGTGATACCTCATTGTAGTTTTGATTTGCATTTCTCTAATAATTAGTGATGTTGAGAAGCTTTTCATGTGCTTCTTGGCCACCTGTACCTCTTCGTTGGAGAAATGTCTATTTAGGTCTTCTGCCCATTTTTGGATTGGGTTGTTTGTTTTTTTAATATTGAGCTGCATGAGCTGTTTATATATTTTGGAGATTAATCCTTTGTCGGTTGATTCGTTTGCAAATATTTTCTCCCATTCTGAGGGCTGTCTTTTCATCTTGTTTGTAGTTTCCTTTGCTTTTCAAAAGCTTTTAAGTTTCATTAGGTCCCATTTGCTTATTTTTGTTTTTATTTCCATTACTCTAGGAAGTGGATCAAAAAAGATCTTGCTGTGATTTATGTCAGAGTGTTCTTCCTATGTTTTCCTCTAAGAGTTTTATAGTGTCCAGTCTTACATTTAGGTCTCTAATCCGTTTTGAGTTTATTTTTGTGGATGGTGTTAGGGAGTGTTCTAATTTCATTCTTTTACATGTAGCTGTCCAGTTTTCCCAGCACCATTTATTGAAGAGACTGTCTTTTCTCCATTGTATGTTCTTGCCTCCTTTGTCATAGATTAGTTGACCATAGGTGCATGGGTTTATCTCTGGGCTTTCTATCCTGTTCCATTGATCTATGTTTCTGTTTTTGTGCCAGTACCATATTGTCTTGATTACTGTAGCTTTGTAGTATAGTCTGAAGTCAGGGAGTCTGATTCCTCCAGCTCCATTTTCTCCCCTCAAGGCTGCTTTGTCTATTCGGGGTCTTTTGTGTCTCCATACAATTTAAAAAAATTTTTTGTTCCAGTTATGGAAAAAAATACCACTGGTAATTTGATAGGGATTGCATTGAATCTGTAGATTGCTTTGGGTAGTATGGTCATTTTCACAATATTGATTCTTCCAATCCAAGAACATGGTATATCTCTCCATCTGTTTGTATCATCTTAGATTTCTTTCATCAGAGACAATTCTCTGAGTACAGGTCTTTTACCTCCTTAAGTAGGTTTATTCCTAGGTATTTTATTCTTTTTGTTGCAATGGCGAATGGGATTGTTTCCTTAATTTCTCTTTCTGATCTTCTGTTGTTAGTGTACAGGAATGCAAGAGATTTCTGTGCATTAATTTTGTATCCTGCAACTTTACCAAATTCATTGATTAGCTCTAGTAGTTTTCTGGCGGCACCTTTAGGATTCTCTATGTATAGTAGCATGTCATCTGCAAACAGTGACAGTTTTACTTCTTCTTTTCCAGTTTGTATTCCTTTTATTTCTTTTTCTTCTCTGTTTGGTGGCTTTAAAACCACTGAGATGACAATGCCTCCAGGCCCCTCTCTTTGACGGCTAACAGGTTTCCAACTGCCTCCGTGATGGTTCCACTTGGATGTCAAAGCCACCTCTTCTCAAGCTCTACACGTCCGCCACAGAGCGCCCGATCTCTTCCCAGCTTCCTCCTCAGTTGGCAGCTGCCCCGTCCTTCAGTTGCTCAGGCCAAGAGCCTTGCATTCATCCGTGGTGCCCCCCTTTCTCTCACACCCCACATCCAATCTGTCAGGAAATTATATTGGCTGTACCTCCAAAATGCCTCCAGAATCTGACCACTTCTCACAACTCCCACTGCTTCCATCCTGGTACAAGCCACCTTCATCCTGGCCCCCTACAGTCTGTTCTCAGCACAGCACTCAGAATAACCCTCTAAAAACATTAAGCCAGAGCAACACTCAAAAACTTTGCAAAAGCTCCCACTTTTCACCTGACATACAAGTCAAAGTCCTCACAGGGATTGCAAGACCCCTTATAATTTGACCTCCTGTTCCTTCTCTGACACCACAGCCATCACTCACCCCGGCACTCACTCCTTCTTAGCACCCCATCACCATGCTGTGAGGAAGCCCAAGCAGCCACGTGTGGAGAGGCCCACGTGGAGGAGAAATGAAGTCCCCGCCTGGTAGCCCCAGCTGAGCTCCCGGCCTGGAGCCAGCCTCACCCGCCAGCCATGCCAGGGAGGCCGTGTTGAACCTCTGACCACCCCAGTGCCCCAAGCCGACACCACTTGAAGCAGGAGACCCACACGCTCAACCCACAGAATTGCCGTAGTAAACGGCTGTTGGTGTTTTAAGCTACTAACTTTTGGGGTGGTTTGTTAGATAACAGTAAATAACCTAAATAACTGTCCAGCTGAGGACTAGGTTTAAAAATATATTTTAATGACGTGAACACATACATGCATATATTATACACAAATGCCGAAATGTGTTAACATATGTGCTGTTTGTTTTATTGGCAGTCTTTGGGTTCTGTTTTCCTATTTCACTTGGCTCCCTTTTCTCCTTCCCACACTTCCCACCCTATGTCCCCAGATCATGTTGCCTTATTCTCCTGAATACGCATGCAATCATTTATTAGTATATAATAAATATTAATAGACACGTTTAGAGAGGTTTTGCTGGGAGGCAGAGGGCTTTCTGTTACCAAAATGTGATTAATATTATATTCTCTTGCCTATATTTTGCTTTTCTTAGTGGACAATTCTCTGTGAAAATCCCTCCAAATCCCCTGTAGAACTCCAATTCATTCTTTTAAATAGTTGTGTAAAATTCTACCGTGTGGCCATTGCATACGGCTCAGTCTTTCCCAGGGGTGTGCCGGAGCCAGCTCATACCGGCTTCGTGAAAGCCAATTGTTAGCATTTCGGGAGTATTGTGAGCCAGTTACTAAACGCAATCAGTAAAAATATTAAATTCTGTAAACATATAATTAAATACATACATTATACTCAAAACAAAGGTAATAAATACTCCAAACGTATCACTTCCTAATTATTTTACTATTATCGATGCTCCAGGTTATTTACATCTATTATAAAATACAACACAGCGGCGTGCTTCTGGGCACATTTTCGTAAGTCTGTGATCGGACGTGTCCTGTACGTGGTTTAAAGCTGGCCATGGCAAAAGCACACACACCACAGAAAGTGGTACGCGTTACAGATCTCGGCTTGATTGATTGTTTTGTTGGTTGTCTAGACTTGAGAAATATTAACATTAATAATGCAAATTCAACTTAAAAGCGAGTCACGTCTGCAGCTATTGCACTGCGATTAGCAGAAAAAAAGTGAGAAACTATTCTCCCAGGATTTGAAAACTGTTATTTGGGACTTGCCTGGTGGCACAGTAGTTAAGAATCTGCCTGCCAATACAGGGAACACGGGTTCGAGCCCTGGTCCGGGAAGAGCCCACATGCTGCAAGCAGCTAAGCCCATGCACCACAACTGCTGAGCCTGTGCTCTAGAGCCCGCGAGTCACAACTACTGAGCCCACACGCCTAGAGCCCGTGCTCCACGACAAAGAGGAGCCCCCGCTCAACGCAACTAGAGAAAGCCCGCGTGCAGCAATGAAGACCCAAGGCAGCCAAAAATAAATAAACTTAAAAAAAAAAAAAAAAACTTATTCAAGTCAACAAAGAGGGCGCTCAGGCCACTGATGAATGAGTGAAGTTTCAACATACATCTTCTTTGCTCCCTTTCACCTTACTTTTTAACAAAAATGTACATTCATGTTGGACCAACACCTGTTCATGGGTCCCAGCTATAGGTTGGCTATACGTACAGAGTTTGGCAAAAATCTGCAAAAATATTCTGTGAGGATCAGTTGACTACATCAAATTTACAAAAAAGGATATTGTATATTTTATTATTATTTGTAAATGTTATGTCACACATTCTCTTTGTTAATACGTTTTATGATAAATATAGGTATATACACAGACACATGCATTTTTCCTGGAGGGTGGGTTGTTTCTCACTTGGCCACATACCACCGATTCTGTCCTCTGTCAATAGGCATCATTTTGTTTCCATTCCAATAAGGAATTCCATTCCATCCATGAGTGTATGTAATGTTAACAGATATTTTCAGGTTGCTTTCGACAACCATTATAACAACTCTACTTTCTCGCATCAGTGCGTGAGTACCCTTTTCCCATACAGCTGCTAACCATAGATTTATAGATTTATTTTTTGTCAGTCTGATGTAAAGTGGTATCATTATTTCACTTTGCTCCCCTCCCCCATACCGGTGTGAGTGAAGGTCTTTTTGTATGTTACCGTTTGGATTCATTCTGTGAATTGCCTCCTGGTGTCCCTTTTTTTCCCTGTTGGGTTGTTTATTCTCTTTCTACCAATTTCTGCATGCTCTCTGTAAATTAGATGTAAGCCTTATATGTGTTCTCTGTGTCTAAATCTCTTGTTCACCTATTGACTTGGTGTTATCTTTTGTCATAGAAAAATTAATGTTTGTATTACTAACTGTTTATCATTCCTTCTATAGCTACCAGGCATCTGGTCTTGGTTAGGTACATTTCTCTCCACTGAGAGTGTTCATACAACCCTTTAGAATTTCTTGCTGCATTTTTATTAAGTCTTTAATATGAAGTTTATTTTTAC
The DNA here is from genome assembly GCF_008692025.1 of Phocoena sinus. Classification (NCBI taxonomy): domain Eukaryota; kingdom Metazoa; phylum Chordata; class Mammalia; order Artiodactyla; family Phocoenidae; genus Phocoena; species Phocoena sinus. Next base: position 5,229,358 of record NC_045772.1, on the reverse strand, counting down.
ATATGGCTAAAATAGGATCCAGTTTTACTTTTTTCTGATGGGTAGCTACTCATGTTAGTATAATTTGGAAAGATTTGTGGTTTAGTAAAACAATAATAATAGTTATGTATTAATAATTCCCCATTGTATTGAAAATTTATTTATTTATTTATTATTTATTATTATTATTATTTTTTGCAGTACACGGGCCTCTCACTGTTGTGGCCTCTCCCGTTGCGGAGCACAGGCTCCGGACGCGCAGGCTCAGCGGCCATGGCTCACGGGCCCAGCCGCTCCGCGGCATGTGGGATCTTCCTGGAAAGGGGCATGAACCTGTGTCCCCTGCATCGGCAGGAGGACTCTCAACCACTGTGCCACCAGGGAAGCCCTGAAATATTATTTTTGTTATCAAATATACTCACATATATTTCTGTATTCTAATCTGTCTGTTCTCAAGCCAACAGCATGTTGATTTGATCCTAGTGTCTTTATAGTAGGTTTTCATTTGGGGGGTTTTAGGAATACAATATATAACACTGTTTCTGGCATGAGGTCATTAAGAGAGCTTCCTTTATCTTGCTATGTCCCTTTCCGTGCATTTACCACAGGGAGGCTCTGTGTTGAAACTGTGGAGACAACAAATGAAAGCAGTTGGATCCCTGAGTCACTTTATGGAGGAGGGTTTCCCTGGAGCATTGCCTGATTGCATCATCTTTGCATGAAGGATAAATAACCTTTTGTTTTGAACTCAGCATAGTTTATCCTGTCCTGACTAATAATTGATGTTGCTGCATTTAAAAGCTAAGATACATGGCATTAGCTTAGTGGCTGGTGGTTGGCACCAAGGAAACTGATACTGGAGGGTGGGTGTTGGCAATCCAGGTTATAAATGCTGACACATTACTTCAATCAGTCTGCATTAATTTATAGCCAAATGAACTTGAACACTAAAACAAGAGGTAAGAAAGCAGGGTATTATAAGTGTATCTTGGCTGTTGACTACCCTCAAAAAGATTTTGCATGAATTCAGGAAGGAAGTGGTTAATTTGTAACCAGGAATAAAGAGAACAGAGAAATTCCAGAAATTAAGGGCTTAGCAAAATAGGAAAGCCAGAAATAACTTGATACAGCATGGAGAAAGCCATTGAACATCAAAGGCTCAAACCACCTCAGGGCAAAAAGCAGATTAAAAAAGGTCCCAATAGACTCAAGGTAGCTGCCATTATATTGTGAGTGAGTGAGACTTAGGCGCAAAAGGGCAGAGAAGCAAAATTGAGATCATATCTCAAAAAGAACTTTTGGGTGGAGGTATGGAACGTGGGACTCATTGGAAACAAATAAATTGGAAGCTTACTATGTTTTTAAGGAAATCGTGTTGTGAAAGAAACCCAAAGCTTGGACTAAATTAAGGCCTTGACTGTTCTTGACTTAAAACAAGCCTTGCGTCCCCAGTCGTCCCTGGGCAGACGGCAGTGAGAGTTTCACGGCCCCCAGGGATGGCATGGTCTCCTATGTCCACTTCAGACGTGGCCAGGGAGGATGATGGGGCAGCATGCTGGGGGCCTTGGCAATGTCCACCCAGCAGGGTTTCAGAATTACTACAGAACAATGGCCCTACCTCTATTCTTCCCATTTCCATGTGGAAGTGTTGACCTCCGTTGTCCTGACCCGCCCCATAAGTGAACATTGGGTCTGTACAGGAGGCCGATAACGTCTCAGTTTGTAGATTGTCGACTGAAAAAAAATGCACAGTCTAATAGTTGAGAATTATGTTTTATTCAGTGAACATTCTGAGGACTTCAAGCCCGGAACACAGCCTCGCAGATAAAGCTGAGAAACTCTTCCAAAGAGGCAAGCGGGGAGCCAGGATATATAGGAGTTTTTGCAACAGAAGACCAGGTAGTCCGAACATCAAAGGATTACTGTAAAAGAACACCAGCTATCTCAAATTAAGGAACTTAGCGCTTTTCTATGTAGGGGAAGATGCAAGAGTCTGGGCTCACTGAAATCATTCCTTTTTTTAAAATTTTTTTAATTTTTATTTTATATTGGAGCACAGTTGATTTACAGTGTTGTGTTAGTTTCAGGTATACAGCAAAGTGCTTCAGTTACACATATATCCATTCTTTTTCAGATTCTTTTCCATATAGGTTACTACAGAATATTGAGTAGAGTTCCCTCTGCTCTACAGCAGGTCCTTGTTGGTTCTCTATTTCATGTATAGTAGTGTGTGTATGTTAATCCCAAACTCCTAATTTATCCCTCCCCCTCAATGTTTCCCCTTTGGTAACCATAAGTTTGTTTTCAAAGTCTGTGAGTCTGTTTCTGTTTTGTGAATAAGGTCATTTGTATAGTTTTTTTTTAGATTCCACATATAAGTGATATCATACGATATTTGTCTTTGTCTGACTTCCTTCACTTAGTATGATAATCTCTAGGCCCATCCATGTTGCTGCAAATGGCATTATTTCACTCTCTTTTTTATGGCTGGGTAATATTCCATTGTATGTATGTGCCACATCTTTGAAATCATTCCTTTGATGTGCACCTCAGCTACATGGGGCCAGCATCCTGTGTTTTCTCGTCCCGAGTCTCCTCAGGGTGCACCATCGGGGTTGGCTGAGGCAGTTGACTGCTAGATGGTGGGCATCTTGTTTCTCTCCTGAGTCCCCTCAGGGCTCACCACCGGGGTGGCTGTAACGTGATGGCTTGATGGCTGTAACATCCTTGCTTTACTGATATGGCAGGCAACATTTTAGTTCACAAGAACTCCAGACCAAGAGGAGGCAGGTACAGAACTCCTGGAAAGCACCACGCAGCCACTCACTCGAAGATCTGAGATTTCAAGCTGGATTCGGAGACCCATGGCCGTTGGGGAAGGTGTGTGACTTGAATAGTTGGGGACCAGGGAAGACAGCACTTCCCAGTTCCCAGGTAGTTAGGTGGGGCTATGTGGCTAGTTCCAACAAATGAAATGTGAGTGGAAGTGACACCTATTACTTCCGAGCCAAATTGTTGAAGAACTGAAGAGCTACCCTTACACTCTGTCTTTTCTTGCCATGGCGACCCTGGAGACCACAAGATGAGATGCTGGTGGACAGGAGGGTGCCTAGGTCCCAGAGTGGTATATGGAAGGGGGGGAAATCTCACCAATCCATATTAGATTTTGCTTGAATGAGATATGTTTTTGTCTTTTTTTTATGCTTAGCCACTGGGTTGAATTTAAATTAGGTTATTTTGGATTTTCTACCTGTATAATTATATCACCTTGAAAGGTGACATTTTAATTTCTTCCATTCCCATCCTTCCACCTCTTATTCCTTGTCTTTGCCTTATGGTGCTGCCAGGGTTTCATGTTCAATGTTGGATTGAGGTGGTGATAGCAGGTATTGTGGCCTTGTTCCTGTTCCGAAAGGAAAACTTTCAATATTTCAAGCATTAAGACCTGTAAGATGTTTTCTGTAAGTTTTTTTTTTTTTTTTTTTTTTTGCGGTACACAGGCCTCTCACTGTTGTGGCCTCTCCCGTTGTGGAGCACAGGCTCCGGACGCACAGGCTCAGCGGCCATGGCTCACGGGCCCAGCCGCTCCGCAGCATGTGGGATCCTCCCGGACCGGGACATGAACCCACATCCCCTGCATCGGCCGGCGGACTCTCAACCACTGCGCCACCAGGGAAGCCCGTTCTGTAAGTTTTTCATGGGTGTCTGTCATCTGTTTTAAGAAAGTTCCCTTGTACTCCCAGCTTGTATAGCATTTCAAGCTCACATGGGTGTTGAATGTTATATTTTTTTATGTGTCTATTGAAGTGATCATATTTTTTCTCTTTGAAATGCTAATGCTGTGGATTATACTTATTGTTTTTGGATGTTAAGCCAACGTGACACTTCTGGGATACCCCTGGTTAGGTTGTGCTGCATTTCCTTTGCTACCTTTTGATGGAAACTTTTGCATCTATGTTGATGACGGAGGCTCACTGTGTCAGGTTTTGGTATCAGGGTAAATCTGCCTCATAAAATGAGTTGAGGCCATTTTATACTCTTTTATATTCATTTTATACATTTTTTCCTGTTCTCTAGAAGACCTCGTGTAAGATTGGTATTATTTCTTCTGTAAATGTTTGGTTGAATTTGCAAGGCCTGGAATTTTCTTATTGGGAAAGAGTCAACTTATTTAATAAATATAGGGTTCTTCAATTTCTATTTTTCCAGTATCAGTTTTGGGAATTTATACTTTTTATTTTCATTTTATTTTATTTATTTATATATATTTTTTGCGGTACGCGGGTCTCTCACTGACGCACGAACCCGCGTCCCCTGCATCGGCAGGCGGACTCCCAACCACTGCGCCACCAGGGAAGCCCGGAATTTATAATTTTTAAAAGAATATTATCCATTTGTTTTCAATCTTCAAATGTTTTGGATACAATTTTTCATAACTGTCTCATTTTTTTAATGTTTTCTGGCTGTGCTGTGGTATCTTCTTTTTAATTTCTGATATTGGGAGTTTGGGAGTTTGTGTCTTTTTTTTTTTCTTGATGATGTTTGCCAAGAAGTTATCAATTTTATTAACTTTTTTTCCCCAGGGTACTGGCACTTGGCTTTGCTGATTCTCTGTTATGTTTATTTTCTTTTTCATTAATTTTATATTTATCTTCATTGTTCTTTTCCTTTTCCTTCATGTTTATTTGACTATCCTATTTTTAATTTGTGGAAAGTACAGATAAATCATTAGTTTTCAGTCAGGTAAATTTGTATATCAATTTGGGGAGAACTGATATCTTTACCATGGTGTTGTCCAATCCATGAAAACAGTATGTCTCCTCATTTATTTAGATCTTCTTTGATTTCTTTACCAATATATGCTCTTAAGCTTAAATTTCCCTTTAAGCACCAAGTTAACTGCACCATGTATGTTATAATAGTATCATTTCTTTTATGCTCAAATATTTTCTAATTTCAATTATGATTTCTTCTTTGTCCTTAGGCTATTTATTTTCCAAACACGTGGGAATTTTGTAGTTATTTTTTTCTTCATAGATTTTTATCTTAATGGCATTGTGGTCAAATAATGTCCTTTGAGGTTGGTAGAAAATTGCTTAATTACCTGGTATATGGTAACTTTTCACAAAGGTTCTGTGTCTGCTTGGGAAAAAAATGTGTATTTTATATCTGTTGGATGCATTGTTTGGTATATGTCCATTTGACAGATTTCTTAATCACGTTCAAGTCTTCCGTATTACTGATTTTTCATCTGATTTACTAGTAATGAATTCTTTCAATTTTAATTTTTCTAAAACTATCATATTTTTACCTTCATTCTTGAGAGGGAATTTTACTGGGCTCAGAATTCTGAGTTGGCAGTTACTTTCTTCTAGTACATCAAAAATATGAATCTCTTGTCTTCTGGTTTTCATTACTTCTGTTGTAACGTTTGCAGTCCATCTAATTGTGCTCCTTTGAAGGTAATCTTTCTCCCTCTCCCCTTTGCCTCCCCCTCATTCCTGCTCTTTTTTTCTGGCCATACTTAAGATTTTCTCTGTCTTCTGATTTAGTTTAATAGGGCTTCTTGAATCTGTGGCTTGGTTTCTTTAATCAATTGTGGAAATTTCTCATCTGTTTATCTCTTCAAATATTATTTCTTCTCCATTCTCTTTCACTTCTCCTTCTGGAACTACAGTACATGTCAGTTACATGTTTCCTATGACTGCTAAATGCTTTTCTGTTTTCCATCCTTTTGTCTCCATGGTTTTTATTCTGGGTATTTTCTGCTAATACATCTTAAGGTTCATTAATTCTCTCTTCTGCTGCATCTAATCTGCTTTTTAATTAATTAATTAATTAATTTTTTTTTTTTTTGCGGTATGCGGGCCTCTCACTGTTGTGGCCTCTCGCATTGTGGAGCACAGGCTCCGGACGCGCAGGCTCAGCGGCCATGGCTCACGGGCCCAGCCGCTCCGCGGCATGTGGTATCCTCCTGGACCGGGGCATGAACCCACGTCCCCTGCATCGGCAGGTGGACTCTCAACCACTGCGCCACCAGGGAAGCCCAAATCTGCTTTTTTAAATTAAACTTTTTCCTTTTGAGATACTTGTATATCACAAGCAATTGTAAGAAGTAATGCAGAGAGATCCCTTTACCAAGTTTTCCCCAGCGGTAGCTTCTTGCGAAAGCTGTATTACAGTGTCACAAAGAGGATACTGAGCTTGATACGGTCAAGATACATAACATTTCCATCACCACAAGGATTCCTCCTGCTACCCTTTTACAGCTACATCCACATCCCTCCTGCCTTCACCTCTTCCTTAATCCCTGAAAACCATTAATCTGTTCTCTACTTCTATAATTGTGTCATTTCAAGAATGTTAAATAAATGGAATCATACGGCATGTAGCCTTGTGAGATTGACTTTTTTTTTTTTTCACTCAGGATAATTCTCTGGAGCTTCAACCAGCTCACTGCACACATCAGCAATTCCTTCCTTTTTTATTGTTGAGTATCACACCGTGTGGACGTACGGTTTGTCTAACCAGCCACCAGTCGACGAGCATTTGGATACTTCCCAAGTTTGGGGGTCTTACGAATAAAGCTGTTATCAACATTCACATACAGGTTTTTGTGAGAACATCAGTTTTAATTTACCTGGAATAAATGTCCAGGAGCACAACTGCTGGGTTGTGTGGTAGTTGTACGTTGAGTTTTTAAAGAAACTGCTGAACTGTTTCCCAGAGTGACTATACCATTTTATATTCCTACCAGCAACGTATGATGGTTCCAGTTTTTCCACATCCTTACCAGCATTTGTCACTATTTTAAATTTTTGCTATTCTAATAAGTGTGTAATGGTATCACACGGTGGTTTTGATTTGCATTTCCCTAATGGCTAATGATTTTAAATATCTTTTCATGTACTTATTTGTTGTTGTCTGTATTTAACAAAAGAAGTGCAAAACTTACACTCTGAAAACTGCAAAGCATTATGGAAAGAAATTTTAAAAGACCTAAATAAATGAAAGACATCCCATGTTTTAAAATACTTAATATTGGAAGTCTTAATGGAAGACAATATTTTTAAGATGACAATACTCCAAACTGATCTTTAGATTCAGCAAAATCCCTATCAAAATTCCAGCTTGCACCTTTGCAGAAGTTGACAAGCTGAACTTAAATTTCATATGGAAATGCAAGGGACTCGTAATAGCCAAAACAATCTTGGAACAGAAGAACAAAATCATGAGACCCACACTTCCCAATTACAAAACTCACTCCAAAGCTACTAATCAAAACTGTGGTCCTGGCATAAGGATGGACTTATCAATCAATAGACTAGAATTGAGAGTCCAGAAATAAACCCTCATATTTGAGATCAGTTGGTTTTTGACAAGGGTGCCAAGACAATTACAAATGGTGCTGTGACAACTGGATGTCCACAAGCAAAAGAATGAGTTGGGCCCCTACCTCACCATACATAAAATTAATTCAAAATGGTTCAAAGACCTAAATGTAAGAGTTAAAACCGTAAAGCTCTCAGAAGAAAACATAGGGATAAATCGTCCTGAGCGCAGATTAGGCAATGGTTTCTTAGATATGAAGCTAAAAGCACAAGCAACAGGATACAAAATAGATAAATTGGACTTCATGAAAATTATTGGTCTTCTGGAGATCCTCTTTCGTAAAATATTTCTTCATATCTAATAGGATTGCTTGGATTTTTTTTTTTTACTGTTTACTTAAAAATTTTTTTAAGTTACTCTTTCTGAAAACTTTTTAAAATTAAGGTATAATTGATGTACAAATTATATTAGTTTCAGGTGCATGACATTATGACTCCATATTTTTCTTTCTAATTTTGAGGGTTCTTTATATAGTCCAACTACTAGTTCTCTGTTGGTTATGTGGTTTGCAAAGATTTCCTGCCAGTCTATAGCTTGTCTTTTCATCTAGTTAACGGGGTTTTTCACAGAGCAAAATTTTTAATCGTGATGAAGTCCAGTTGATCAATTTTTGCCTTTTAAGAATCATGCTTGGGCTTCCCTGGTGGCGCAGTGGTTGAGAGTCCGCCTGCCGATGCAGGGGACGCGGGTTCGTGCCCCAGTCCGGGAAGATCCCACATGCCGCGGAGCGGCTGGGCCCGTGAGCCATGGCTGCTGAGCCTGCGTGTCCTCAGCCTGTGCTCTGCAACGGGAGAGGCCGCAACAGTGAGAGGCCCGCGTACCGCAAAAAAAAAAAAAAAAAAAAAAAAAAAAAAATCATGCTTCTTTGCCTAGCCCTAGATCCTGAAGATTTTCTCTTTCAAATTTTTCTACAGTTTTATCGTTTTGCAGTAAACATGTAAACCCATGATCCACTGAGAGATAATTTTCCCTTAAGGTATGAGACTTAGGTACTTAGGTCAAGATTCCATTTTTTTTCGCCTATGAATGTCCACTTGCTCCAGCACGATTTGTTGAAAATGCTGTCTTTCCCTCAACAAATTGCTTTTGCTCCTTCTTCAAAAACCAGTTGGGCATCTTGGTGTGGGTCCGTTTCCGTGTTCTCTATTTTGCTCCATAGATCTGTGTGTCTGTCCCTCCACCAACACCATATAGTGTTATTTTAGCTCTATAATAAGTCTTGAAATTGGGTAGAATGACTCCTCCCACTTTATTCTTCTTTTTCAAAACTGTTTTAGCTTTGCTAGTCCTTTGTCTTTTCTTTCTTTTTTTTTTTTTTTTTGCAGTAACTGGGCCTCTCACTGTTGTGGCCTCTCCCGTTGCGGAGCACAGGCTTCGGGCGCACAGGCTCAGCGGCCATGGCTCACGGGCCTAGCCGCTCCCCGGCATGTGGGATCTTCCCGGACTGGGGCACGAACCCGTGTCCCCTGCATCGGCAGGCAGACTCTGAACCACTGCGGCACCAGGGAAGCCTTCCTTTGCCTTTTCATATAAAATTTTAAATAATCTTGTATATGTCTTCAGAAAATCTTCCTGGGGTTTTGATAGAAGCTATGTTAACCTTATATATCAATTTGGGAAGAACTGACATCTCTACTATGTTGAGTCTTCCAATCCATGAACAAGGTACATCTTATTTTCGGCTGTGTTGGGTCTTTGTGGATGCGTGTGTGCTTTCTCTAGTTGTGGTGAGCGGGGGCTACTCTTCGTTGCGGTGTGCTGGCTTCTCATTTTCGTGGCTTCTCTCGTTGCTGAGCACGGGCTCTAGGCGCATAGGCTTCAGTAGTTGTGGCACGTGGGCTCGGTAGTTGTGGCGCACGGGCTTAGTTGCTCCGTGACATGTAGGATCTTCCCGGGCCAGGGCTCGAACCCGTGTCCCTGGCATTGGCAGGCAGATTCTTAACCACTGTGCCACGAGGGAAGCCCCTCCTCATTTATTTAGATCTTCTTTGATTTTAGCAGCTTTTTATAGTTTCAGCACAAAACTCACATATGTGTTGTTTTAGACTTACACTTTAATTTTTTAAAGAAATTGTAAATGATATTGTAATAATTTTAGCATTCATATGGTCATTGCTCGTACCTAGAAATACAATTGGCTTTTGTGTGCTCACCCATGATCTTTTGAACTCACTTATTGGTTCTAGAAGTCTTTTTTGTAGCTTCCTTGCCTTTTTTTTTTTTGTAGACAATCACATCATCTGCAAATAGGGACAGTTTTAATTCTTCCTTTTTCATCTTCATGCCTTTTATTTCCATTTCTTGCCTTCGTTGCACTGGTTAGCACTTCCAGCACCATCCTGAATACGAGTGGTGAGAGCAGACATCCTTGCCTTGTTTCCGGTCTAATCTGCCTTTAAACCCATTTATTGAGGTCTTATGTCTGGTTATCATACTTTTTATTTTTTACAATTTCTAATTGGTTCTTTAACATTTTCCTGTATTATATTTTTACGGTTTTCCGTTTTTAGAAATAATAATTTTGTACATTTTGAGCATATTAAGTGCAGCTGGTTTGGAACTTCTGTGGGTCTCTCCTGTGATCCATCACTGCTGCTTCTCATGTACATTGTTGCACTGTGTGCCTGGTTACCTCTGAGGGTGTGACAGACAGAATAGATCTGACAAATCGTTTGTAGAAATATTTTGAAGCCTGGGATGATGAAACCTCTCTGGAGGAAGATTAGTGTGTGGTGCTATAAGTTACATGGGAGTGCTAGCAATCTGGGACCCCCTTAATCCAATTTCAGGATTTGGGTGTCTCTGGGCCCCCAGGTGAAGTGGAACTGAGTGTAAGGGGGGTCCACCCTTACTCCTGGGTGCAGCCTTTGAGGTCCTCATCCAAAGTGGGGGTGACGCATCCCTCCCTCAGGTAGTCCAGGACTCCAACCCCCTCCCCCTAGCCTGCTAAGCCGGAAAACCATGGCCCATCCTCTCATTCCCCTGTTTCAGAATCAGCAAGTCCCCAGGGGAAAAGCAGCCCCAAGTGCAGACCTCATCTTCCTGAGTTTCTGTCTTCTCCCAGACCTTGAACTCAAAATTCTTCGCTACCTTGTCAGCTCTCTAATGCCCTCCGGTAGTTTTAAAAAATACATGTGGCCCAGGGTTTCTAGCTTTTCTCAGGGTGGGGCTGGGGTGGGCGGGGTAGTCTGAAGACCTGATCTGCCATCACTGGGGGTGCATGTTGGAGCGCGCCTTTCAGACGGGTGAAACGAAGACATATTCGAACACTGGTGGTAATGACCCACCATGACCCACCAGAGGGGGGATATCCGGGATGCAGGACTGAGGGGGATGTTGTCATAGGCAACGGGGGATGGAATCTTTTTTTTTTTTAAACGAGTATAGTTGCTTTACAATGTTGTGTTAGTTTCTGCTGTACAGCAAGGTAAATCAGCTATACATATACATATATTCCCTCTTTTCTGGATTTCTTTCCCATTTAGGTCACCACAGGGCATTGAGTAGAGTTCCTTGTGCTCTACAGTAGGTTCTCATTAGTTATCTATTTTATATATAGTAGTGTAAATATGTCAATCCCAATCTCCCAATTCATCCCACGCCCCCCTTTCCCCCTTGGTATCCATACGTTTGTTCTCTACGTCTGTGTCTCTATTTCTCCTTCGCAAATAGGTTCATGTATACCATTTTTCTACATGATTCCACATATATGCGTTCATATACGCTATCCTGAGATATGACCCACTGCAGATAGGAGCCTGGATGCTTCGTTTTGTGGTCGCTTCCTTGCCTGTGTGGAGTGAAGATGGTAATCCCAGCAGGACCCCTTGGCCTGGTCACGGTGTGGAGGCAGGTGGCCCCTGCTTTCTGCAGACCTTTCTCTCTGGGGGGAACTAGTGCTTGTCTAGTGAGAGCCATGGGCTGTGCTTTCTTCCTGTGAAAGCTCCAGTTGGCTGTATCCCGTGGCTCAGGAGCTGAGGAGGGGAGGAAGGATGTAAGGGGAAGCTGTGGAGGTCCTTGAACAAGCAGGCTGGGAGCCAGCCATGCTCAGCTCACCCGCCGCCGCTGACGGCCACCAGCTTACGAAGTCCTGCCCAGAAGTGCATCCTTTCCACGCTCAGAGGCTGCTCTTCCACGGGATAGATCCGGTGGTGTCTCTCCTTTGCCCCCAGCCTGCCCATGGCTCCCCACTGCCCATACACTCAAGTCTGAGACATTCGGCGGGGTGCCCAAGACCCTGAAGCATCTGGAGCCCTTCTCATGTTGTCACCCCTGCCAGCTGGGGCCAGAAATGACCCTGCGCTAGGGTAAGGGACGACTGGGAGAGAGAAGGCAGCTTTCTAGCACAATCTCTACTCAGAAGGTTATTCTGTCCGCTCCCCAGTGCCAAGGCAGGGAGGTGTGTAAGTGTGTGTATGTGTGTGTGTGCATGTGGCCGTGTCCTGGCCCGGTCCTCCTTGCCTGGAAACGGGGCTCTCCAAAGAAGCCTCAACGTGCCCCAAGAACGTGCCCGCAGCAAAGCAGTGATGTCAATCCTGGCCTTTTCCCGGTCCTTTTCCTCTGCCCCAGCCATGAGGCTGGTGGTGTTGGCGGGGAGGAGGGTGTGTGCTGAGAGTCTGCGCCATCCCATGGGACTCAAGTCCATTGGGGTGGCAGGAAGAGTTGACTAGCACTTAAGACGGAAATTCCGAGCTGAGCTGGGCCCGGAGGGACACTGCTCTGGCCAAATTGGGAATGAGGTTGAGGAGGGGGTGGACAGGCTCCAACGTGGCCCCCTCGGGCGACAGTTGTTGGAGGTGCAAAACCCCTATTTGCCCAATAAGTGTGTCTGTCCCTGCTGGAGCAGGGGGTCTGGTCTTCCTCCGTGGATCCACCGGCTGGAGGTGGACTCAGCCACTGGGGGCCGTCTTCTGAGCCAGGCCTGGAAACACACTGACCCGCAGAGCTGCTCTCACGCTGCACCAGCCTCGGGCGCAGGGAAAGGGGGTGGTGCTGGGGGTGGGGGTTGCGAGGGGACGGCGCTGCATCCCCGGCAATCGTCGCTGACGGCCCGCGGCTTGCAGCCCCTCCTGCCGCCCTCCAGTGCCCCTTTGGAGGCTCTGTCTCCTTTCCGACCTCAATCTTGCCCTCTGGGAGGTGGTGTCCATCAGGCCTCTCCATCTGCCTTTGGGCTGGACTCTCTGAGGCTTCCCGGAGGGACCCATGTGATCAGCTGCCCCTAACAGCACCCCAGCAGCTTCTTAGCTGAGACCCCAGGCCCTGGCCGTCCACCCTCCCGACAGAGTGACCACAAATGTGAGCGCAGCTTCCCCCGAGCACATTTTTGAAACATTAAAGCAAATTTTAATACAGGGAAGAGTTGACGTGGCACTCCTTTATTAAAACCTAAGGACATCTTTATAAAAACTACTGTATATAAAGACAAAAGCAGTGCAACAGCGGTCCGTGTAAAACACATCATTATTATTATTATTACATTATATTATTTTTAGGAATATTATTGGTTTTTGGTTTTCCCGGTTATCAGCTCTCAGAGAGACCGCACGCCTGCTCATGTGAAGTAGGGGTTTACAGGAGAGAGACAAGTCTGTCCCATGGTGTCTGCGCCCTTGTCCGGCTGATCCCGGGGAGGACACACCGACCTTGAGTGGGGGGGGTCCTACCTTGTCAGGGTGACAAAGCCCCCCACTCTCGCAGTCCCCACTTAGTTACTGCCCATCACCCAGACCCTGACTGTTTGGTTATTTGACAGTGACGTATCCCACTAGCTTTAACTTAGAAGATGCGGAAGAGAAAGGAAGGAACTGAGGTGAGAACTTGAGGTGAGTTTCCAAGAAGAGCTTCTCTTGGGGACACCAGTTTGGCTCCAGTTGTGACCACACTGGATGCCCACAGAGGCCGTGTAATCTATAAGTTTTGATCATACGCACGGTGACCCTTCCTGGGGTTCGCTGACTTTGATGGGATCCTGTACATTTCGGAGAGCAGTTTAGGGCAATTCACAGGGCGCCTTACTGCACCATCCCTGGGGTCACTGTTCACAGCACAGTCTATAGAAACGGTGCCCCCTGGAGGTGGGCACTGCAGCAGCCCTGAATTTCAGTCCGTCAAGGGCAAACAGGTCAGGGCTTTGACGTGAAGATAGGAGTTTTAGGTAGAGTGTAACTAATAGTCAAAGCTGCTCACTCATCAAGCACCTATCTAGCACCAACTGTCTGGCAGCATCTTGGACTGACAACTTGGGGGCGGGGCGAGGGGGGGAGACAATGCCACCTCCAAGGTCACTTACTCTCCTTATGAATTTGAACATTCCTAACCGTTAGGCACAAGTCATTTCACAGGTGATCCCAGCCTCTCCCTCAGACACTGCATGTTCCCTGACATCTCCGTCTACAGCAGGAATAGCTCCCAGAGGGGCACTGGGTAAATATTTGTTGAATAGATGAATGAATGCATGCATGAACAAATGGAATTTCTAGAATCTTCTACCTCACCTGACTGCTCAACTCAACATTCAAGTTTTCAGGCCACGGGCTCCAAAGCTGCATACATTCACTTAATCACCATCTAGTGCTGCATTTGTGCTGTAAGGAGGGGCTGGGGAGCCTGGCGTGGCATCAGTCAGACGGAGGGTGTGCCGTGTTTGTTTTCTGGAGGGGACAGGACATCACCCCAGCCTGGTGGTGAGTTCTGGGGCTGCAGGTGGCAGTGACCAGAGTGTCACCCACTCACTGGGTGGGTAGCTGCCCTGCTGACCTTTCAGATGGCCAGTGGGGACAGGTAGACACTGTCTATGCTCGCCAGGTGAGCGGTAAGATAAGAATCCCCCAAGGTTGCTGCAGAGAGGGGGCCACCCAGACGTGTCTGCAGTGACGTGGCTGCCCCTCCACATGGACAAGAAATGCCCCCAGCAACTCCTCTCGGGGCTATCATGTCAACTTGGATCACTGCGGAATCTGTAAATTTACCTCTGAGGGCCACCTAAGGCATGGCTCCTGCCATGGGTGGGGACCAATCAGACAAGCTGAAAAAATGAAAATAAATCAATCAACAATGTTTAAAAAGTCTGTGACTCTGGGAGACTAATCTTCTTTTACCGCACGACCTCTAGGAGACACAGTAAATGGGGTGTCAGAGGAGCCAGGAGACAGGGCCTGGGCAGGGACCGTGGTCTGGAGGGACAGCAGAGGGCTGGGACACCGGCCTGGTGTGGACAGGGGTCTAGGGGTCTGCTGGGTGCATGGGAGATGGTGCCAGGCCCGATGTGACGGGAATGGCCTAAAGGGAGCTTTTGATTTGACGGTGAGCTGAGAAGCATCTCTTGGTAGAAGAAGCCTGTTAACCCCCATTCCTGGCTGTGTTTCCCCTGATGCCCCCAAGCCCTCCTTTCTAGCCCTGGGGATGAATTTGCCTGAAGGGTTTTTTGGATGAAGAGGAGAAATGCCCCCACTCCAGGAATGCTAGCTGCCTACCTGCTATTTCTCTAAAGCATCCGAGACGGGCTCGTCAGAGAGACGGGATCTACCTGCAGAATCACACGTGTGCACGTGTGCATGTGTGTGTGTACGTGTGCTTTCAGTTAAGGCCTGTTTCCTATAGGTCCCGGTCAGCGTCAGATGTCGGGCTGGCAGCTGGCGGCCCCAGGCCCTTCTGAGCTAGCGGGCTGCTCCTTGAGGTGCAGGGGGATCTCAGAGGTTCAGGTGGGGGCAGAGAGGCCCATGGGTGATACCAGGTATTGGTTCTGCGTAGAGATTCCAAAACGCACAATTACGTTATACACACATGAGAAGGAAAGCATAAAACTGCTCATCATAACACACAGTTCCCAGTGGGAAAAAGTCCTTACAAATACAGGGAGTCAAAGACAAGCTCCTCAGCGGATATATTGCCATCTTCTCTCTCTCCTTTTTGTTTTGCTTTTCGTAGTATTATTCTTGTTATTTTTACAAATTATGTGGTTATAGCCAGAAGCTCACAGTAAAAAGTAAAACCAGGCAGCTCGAAAAATCAGGTTAGGGAGTCACTAAAAAACACTAACTCTGTAAATCTCTACTTGAACCTGTCACTACCCTGCATCTTATTCTCAGGGACACTCCACTCATTGGCGCGTCTGCCTGCCATGGTAGGATGGGGCAGGTTTTTGTCAGGATGGCCCGTGTCCCAGGGGCTTTGAGGAGCCCTTGACATTGAGAGGGAATGAACCGCACACGTGTGCCTTTCAGACGGGCATTCACACCCACGCACACTGCCCTCTCCCCTCAGCCACTCCGTCCCACGCCAACACCCCACACACTTGACAGGTGAGGCTCAGAGAGGTGAAGCGATTTGCCCAATACCACCCAGCGGGGAAGGGGCAGCGAGTGCCGTGGGTCCCTGCACTCCATCCCCTGCATCCCAGGCTGCCCTGTGTCCGTTTGCTAAGTCTGCGACGTCTGCTGGGCTTCACGATGAGGGGCCGCCGGCACACAACAGAGGGTTCTGATCCCCAGGCCCGGCTGCAACAGTAAACCTCCACGGGGTCATCATTCGCTCCTGGAAAGACCTCTGGTGGAGTCGAGAGCAGCGCCTTGCAAGTTCCCAAGCCCAGGGATGCAGATCAGGGGAACCCTAGCCCTTGCTGGTCTCTGTGACAGTGACCTCTGGCTCTAGTGTTCGGGGCAGAGAGGCAAGGCCACCAGCTCCTTCTTGGCCGGGGAAGCGTCTCTGTATGAACAGCCTCATGAGCAGCCCCAGAACCGCAGGAAGCCAGAGAAGCAAGCCCCCTAAAAGTCCCTGCAGAGCTGACGTCAGCTCTGTGGACAGATGTTACGGGCATCCAGGTTTTTGTGGAAGTCCCGCCTTAGGTGGGAAGGGCTTCTAGAGCCCTTTCTCTTAGTCAAGGCAGAGAAGGCACAGAACTTGCCTGGGGTCACACTGCTCTCAGCGCAGAGCTGATGTCAGACTCTGGGTCTGTGCCCACACCGCTCTCCCCAAGGCTCAGGTCTCTCTGATTCCCGAGGCCATGCACATGGGATGCAGGTGTTTGCTGATCCAGCTGGGCTGAATGGCTGCTGAGCGCCCCTCCGTGGCAACTGCTGCTCCGCGTGGACAAGGCCCAGGGGCAGGTCCTGGCGTGTCTCAGCATCCAGGGTAAAGGAAGCCACGCCTATCCCTAATCAATACCCCAAGCGAGGGCTCTCTGACATTGCCTCTGCCAAAGCTGTACACCTGGGCCCTGGCGGCACTGTATGGAGAAGACGGGACTCAAGCCACAGGTCTGGGTCTTCCTTAGCTTGCCTGTGTGGCCTTGGGCAAGCCACTTGACCCATCTGAGGCTCAGCATTGTAGCCCACGAAATGGGGAGAGTCCCTTCTTTATGGGCTTTGAGAGGGTGAAAAGCCAGGCTGGATGGAAAATGCTTGACACCCTGGAAACTTCTTTCTGCTTTATCAAAGGACAGGTGTTATGTTTTTCCAGGCTAAGGTGACTCACAGCGGACCACGGCATCTGGGCTCTCACCCACCTCTCTTTCTGCCCTTCCTCTGTGTCCCAGCCAGCCTGGATTTCTTTTGGCTCCTTGAAAGCCTCAAGCTAGTTGCTGCCTCAGGGCCTTTGCACTAGCTGCTCCTTCTGCCTGGAATATCTTTAATGTCCACGGGTGGCGCTTACTTACCATTCCGAGCTGGGCTTAGCCCGCTCAGAAAGCCCTTCCCAGACCACCCACGCTCAACAGGACCCCCACGAACACTGTTTTGACCAAATTCTCGGCTTAGGGCTCACTGCTATTGCTACCTTCCTTATTCACTGCTTATTTCTTCCCTGTCCTCTCCCCCAGCTAGGACACCAGCACCACGAGCAGGGACCTGCCTGCTCACTGCCACGTCTGATGGGCAGAGGGTCTGTGGAAGACAGTGGGTCCTGCTAGGTGAGGGTACGTGAGCAGATGAGCCGGGCCCACCCAGCCGGGCGCTGGCTTCACTAACACCAGGGGAATGAAGGTATCTACACTGCCACCTTGGCCCTCGGGGATTTATGTGATCGTTTCCTAGGTCAGGCCCTTCCGTGTGTGTGCCCCCGGGCTGGCGGGGTGGGTGGTGGCAGTGGTGAGCTCTGTGGATAGATGTTACGGGCATCCAAGTTTTTGTGGAAGTCCCTCCTTAAATGGGAAGGGCTTCTAGAAGCTTCCCTTCTGCATTTCCACAGTGCTCATCACTCTGTCCAGCAAAGATCTGTGTGTCTGTCTCTCCCACCAGATACGGCTCCCCCAGGGCAGGGACGAGGCCAGCCTGACTCATCTCCCTTCCCGATCGCTGCCCAGCAGAGGGCTGGCAGACAGTAGGTGCTTAACCAGAATGTGCTGTGTGTAGGAGGGTCCTTGGGGAAGCGACGGTGGAGAGCTTGGGTGATGGCCCATCCACTGTGGGACTGTGTTGGGGGTACCCTGGGCTGGGGAGCTTGGACTTTGGGTTCTTATACCTCTGAGGTCAAACCGAGGACTGGTCTCCTCCTGGCTGTGAGACATGGGCCATTTCTGCTGGGAGTTCATCCCACCCACCTCCCAGGTGATGAGAGAGGGTATACATGAAGATAATCTAGTGCCTGCCCCGAGGATGGCCTGAGACGTGTCTCTCATTATCACTGTCATTATGGGAACAAATTCCATAAGAACGAAACCCCACGGGCATTTCGCATCTCCAACACCCCCTGAGACACAGTGTGGCTGTGCCCTGTGCTTGCCAGCTCCATCTGGCTCACAGCTGCAGCAAGAAGCTGGAGCCCGGACGCTGGGCCAGACCCCCAGCACAAGGTGACTCAGGCCCATCGGAGAACTCGGGGGGACACCAATAAAACCAATCAAACAAACAAAAAGGATACCCCTGATCACACGCACACGCACGCACACACACTCACATTCAATATTCTGACACAGAGAGGCCCACAGGCCACTACTGGAGGGAGCAGAGGCGAGGGAACCACGCACGGGTACAACACATGGCCTGAATCCTCCCGGCTTCACTTGGCCGGAGCAGCTGTGTCGGTCATCCTGAGTCCACCATGGCGCCACCTCTCAGAAACCACTGGCCCAAAATGGGACTATTGCTTGCGGACGGGTGGCTCAGAAGCTCCCCCCTGCACCCGGCCCCCACCCCTGAGTTTACTCGTAGTGTTAGAAGTCCGAGGAAGGTTTCGGGCACAGGCGGCGTTTTCTCCTCTGCCACCACCGCGGCCGTCTTGGCTCTCCCCGGCGTCTTGAAGTGGTACTTCTCGGAGGCTGAGCCAGGTGCTTTGGGTCTCACCTCCCCCATCCTGAGGCACAGCAAAAGGGTTTTCTAGGGAAGCAGAAAGGAACAAAGTATCACATGGTGTCTCCTCCATGGGGATACACTGGGGACATTTCTCTCTGGCCTCAGTTCCAGGAGAACCCAGGTTTTTCTCTGAGCACATGACATGTTTTTGTCTTCTAGTTACTGAGACCTGTTGACTTTAAAGCTGGAAGCAAGACAAGCAGGGTCCTGCTATCACTATGGTTTCATACAGCACTAGTGCCCCTGGCCCAAGCAATAAGACAAGAAAAGAGCATAGAGTGACAGGAAGTGGGGCTAGAAGAACCCTAATTACCATTATTGGCAGATCACGTACATAGAAAACCCAAGAGAATCAACAGGCTAATTACTAGACAGAGAGTACAGATACAAAGATACAATTTTCAATCTGTAAGACAAAACCAGATCAACTTATAAAACCTATTACTCAGCCATAAAAAGAAACGAATTGAGCTATGTGTAATGAGGTGGATAGACCTAGAGTCTGCCATACAGAGTGAAGTAAGTCAGAAAGAGAAAGACAAATACCGTACGCTAACACATATATATATGGAATTTAAGAAAAATAAAACGTCATGAAGAACCTAGGGAGAAGACAGGAATAAAGACACAGACCTACTGGAGAACAGACTTGAGGATATGGGAGCGGGGAAGGGTGAGCTGTGACAGTGAGAGAGAGTAGCATGGACATATATACCCTACCAAACATAAGGTAGATAGCTAGTGAGAAGCAGCCGCATAGCACAGGGAGATCAGCTCGGTGCTTTGTGACCGCCTGCAGGGTGGGATAGGGAGGGTGGGAGGGAGGGAGACGCAAGAGGGAGGAGATATGGGGACATATGTATATGTATAACTGATTCACTTTGTTATAAAGCAGAAACTAATACACCATTGTAAAGAAATTATACCCAATAAATATGTTTTAAAAAAAACCTTATAAAACCAACAGTGTTTTTTTACCTCAACGTTTACCAGGGTGATTGTATGCCTTGGCTTAAGGATAGTCCCAGTTAATACTTATTGTTCTGACAAAATTTTTAATATTGTTCCCTTTTCAGCCTCAAAAGTATTCTACTTTGGATGATAAACCAGATGGTCACCCTTGCTATAACAAACTAGAAAATATTAAGAACAGATACAGATAACACTCATAATAATAAAAAGAACCATTGTAAATCTTGGTGGCACACCACTGGATAGGACCATATCATACAAAGCCATGGAGAAGAAGCCAGGACACTCCGGGCACACGGACAGGTCACGAGATCACTGGGGTAAGGTCAAGAGTGTAAACACCAGTCCACGGGGCACTTACAGCTTTGATTGGCAGAGTTGAGTTGCCTTTGTTCTTTCTCCTCTTGAGATCACCTCCAAACAAGGATAATGAGGAACAGAATACAAAACTCCATCTCAGGAAGACACAGTGAATCCCCTGTCCTATAGCCATTTATAGGGGTAATTACCCAGTCACAAGTATTCAACTTCCCATACTCCCTTGCAGACCGGAGTGGTCACATACCCACTCTGGCCAATGCTATGCAAGTGGAAGTCTACTGGGAAGGGGACATGGATCCAGAGGAAGAGCATGAGAACAAAGGACCTTCACTAATGTGGCTGGAGTGGGAAGCAGGGAGAAACCTGGTTCTGGTGGCAGCCCCAGATTGTCCACCTCCACACCGTTGTAGCTGGGTTTCTGAAACTTGTATCTGATTACAGCTACTAACAGATAAACCATCTTCCACCAGACTCCAGTGTGCTCCATGGGCAAGGGGGGAAGTTAATGGAGGGGGTTAAGCCAACAAAACCCATCTTTCCAGAGGGCTTGATACTCCAAATGCAGAGTCAACACACCATGTGCATCACTGGGCTCTAGGGTGACAGATTCTGTGGCCCCCATCACCTGCTTTATCATTCTCCATCCAGTACACTAAATATTTTACTTACTGGTCTAGCTTTTTTTTTTTTTTTTTTTTTTTTTTGCGGTACGCGGGCCTCTCACTGTTGTGGCCTCTCCCGTTGCGGAGCACAGGCTCCGGATGCGCAGGCTCAGCGATCATGGCTCACGGGCCCAGCCGCTCCGCGGCATGTGGGATCTTCCCGGACCGGGGCACGAACACGTGTCCCCTGCATCGGCAGGCGGGACTCTCAACCACTGCGCCACCAGGGAAGCCCTGGTCTAGCTTATTGTTTGTCTCTCCCAACTAGAAAATAAGCTACATGAGGGTCAAGGTATTTGTGTGTTGTGTTCATTTTTGCATTGCCAGGGTCTGGAGCAGTAACTGGTACACATAATAAGTCTTTGTTGAATGAATAAATGAAGCAAGAATTGAAAGCCCAGATGAACCCGATTTTAAGTATAAAGTCAACAGAAAACTTTTCAAAACACATTTTGAATTATAGCTCCCATGAGCCCTTCTTGCATAAATTAAGAGAGGATGCATAGAGGATAATAAAGGATAATAATCCTATACCTTAGGATAACGAAGGGTAAATAGAGCAACTCTGGCAAGAGTACTAGCAATGAGAATCTATTTAACTGTAGGACTATGTCTGAAACTAATGTATTGTGACTGTTATAGAAAAGAACAAAAAGGAAACAGAGAACACATATAAACTATGGTAGGGAAGGTG
Source organism: Phocoena sinus (assembly GCF_008692025.1). Lineage (NCBI taxonomy): Eukaryota > Metazoa > Chordata > Mammalia > Artiodactyla > Phocoenidae > Phocoena > Phocoena sinus. The sequence continues at coordinate 5,208,053 of NC_045772.1, read as the reverse complement.
GAGGTCAGAAAGAGGGAGGTAACATATGTAAACTATGTCTTATTTGCTTATGGTTGGGAGTCCAAAAAGATCAGTTAGAGATGGAAATAAATTAGAGGTACAAAGGTAATGGAAAAATTAATATAATATAATCAACTAAAATCATTTGATGGAAGTGAGAGAAGGGGAGGGAGAGTAGATATGTTCTAATTTGGGCATCATTCATAGTAGGAGAAAATAAACAGTGTCTAAGAAATAAGAGGATTAAGGGTATCATATGACAGTATAATTATGAAGATACTATGGGATGAAAAACACAGCTTCCAAATTGTCAGAAGATATATACACAAAAAAGAAAACAAGAAAAACGAGGCCATATGGTGAAAATTGACAACCCCCACAAAAGCTATAAAAGCAGAAAGCATGTCATAAAACTATGATGACGGAACTAAGACTAAATGTAGCTGCCATATTATTAAATGTTAATGAGCCATACACCACTTGCTGAAAAAAAAAAAAAAAAGACTCAGACTGGTTTACAAGCAAAATCCACTGAAGGGAGAATAATTCAGAAAGGTTTCATATAATAGGATGAGTAGATGATGAAAAGGTTTTGGAGATGGACGGTGGTGACGGTTGTACAACAGTGTGAATGTACTTAATGCCACTGAACGGTACAGTGGTTAAAATGGTAAATTTTGTTATGTGTTTTGCCACAATTACACAAGAAAGAATGGGCAGAAACAAAACGAGTGCAAACCAAGAGAAACCAGGGGTCTTGATCTGAATGTTAGACAAAGCTGAAGTCAGGGCAAGAAATAGAGAATGAGAAAAGGAAGGCATTGTGTGGGGATCAAGGATGAGAGTCACCATGACGACTTAAAGTAATGAGTGTCTTTGCACCAAATAACATAGCCTCAACATTCATAGAGCAAGAAATCTGAAAATGTAGGAAGAAAAAGACAGAGTATGTTAATATTGGTGCATTTTAATTCACCTCTCTCAGTCCCTCACAGATTAAGTTGACAAAAACATAAATAAGGTATAGAGAGCCAAATAACCTAATTAATAACATAGTATGTGTGTGTGTGTGTGTGTGTGTGTTTTTAATTAATTAATTTATTTATTTTTGGCTGCATTGGGTCTTCATTTCTGCGCATGGGCTTTCTCTAGTTGTGGCGAGCAGAGGCTACTCTTCATTGCAGTGTGTGGGCTTCTCATTGCGGTGGCTTCTCTTTGTTGTGGAGCACAGGCTCTAGGCACACGGGCTTCAGTAGTTGTGGCACGTGGGCTCAGTAGTTGTGGCTTGTGGGCTCTAGAGTACAGGCCCAGTAGTTGTGGCGCATGGGCTTAGTTGCTCTGTGGCATGTGGGATCTTCCCGGACCAGGGTTTGAACCTGTGTCCTCTGCATTGGCAGGCAGATTCTTAACCACTGCACCACCAGGGAAGCCCTATGTGTGTGTATTAAACAGAATCTTCCTTCTGTTCAAATGTTCTTGAAAATGTACACACAAAAAGCAATTATCAGGCCACAAAGAAATTAAATTCCAAAAAGTAGATGTAAGACAACATTCTCTGATCACAATACACTAGAATTTGAAAATGTTAATCACAAAACAAAACCCAAGAAGTTTTAAAATGCTTTAAAATAACTCTTGTGTCAAAGATAGAGCAAAAAGTCAAAGTTGCAGAATATCTAGACAATAATGAAAATAAAAAGATTACATTTCAGAACGTGTGAGATGCAGCCAAGGCAATGCTCAGAGGAAAATTTATAGCTTTAAATATTTATATTAATAAATAAGAGAACATGAATTAGCTATCCAGCTCAAAAATTAGAAAAAAAGGCAAAATACCGAAGGAAGGCATAGGAAAGCACTTGATAAATTAAAACTGAAATGAAGTTAAAAACATAAAAGTAAGAAATGAATAAATAAATCCAATTTCTTACTCTTTTTGAAAAGCAGGACACATTAACTGTTGGTGACTCTAATAAAGCAGAAGGAGAAAGTGACCACGTAAAAGTTATCTGTACTTTTCCTTTCCAATTCCGCTTCTCCATTATCTCTTAACCCCTATAGATAGGCTTTTGACCCAACTATTCTGCAGGGTTTACCCTTGTTAAGGTCACCAAAGACCTCCATGTTGCTAAATCCTGTGGTCAATTCTCGGTCCTCCTTTTACGTGTCCCCTTGGCAGCACTGACACAGGTGATCACTTCTCCTGCTTCCAGGACACTCCAGGCCCCTCTCTTGGTTCTCCTCCTAATTTTCTTGCTGTTTCTTCTCAGGCTCCTCCGTGGGTCCCTCCCCATCTTCTCGGTCTCCTCTTCTCCTTTCCATCTCTACTCACTCCTGAGGAAATCATCTCCTCCCAAGGGATTAACTACTCTACATACATTAATGTCTCTTTCAGCCTCAAGCTCACACCATAGCTTCAAACTGTCTACCTGACATCACCATATTTAATAGACATCTCAAACTTAATATGCTCAAAACTAAAATCCTGATCCTTTGCCCCAAATCAGCTTTTCCCACAATTTTCCTGACTTCAGTAAATACAACTCCAACAGAGTCCCAGAGCATCTTTGGCCCCTCTCTTTCTCTCATCCCCAAATCCAGTCCACTAGTAAATCCTTCAGATGTATCCATCAACCTTGCCCTTCTGCCACCTCCATTGCTTCTACCATGGCCTCCTCGCTTATCAAGCTCTTCTGTCTACCCTCCATACAGCAGCCAGAGGGATCCTGTGAAAATCCATGTCGCGTCATGTCCCTCCTCTGCTCAAAACCCTCACTGGCTCCCGTCTCACTCAGAGAAGCCAAAGACCTTCCTCCCCATCCTCTCTGGTCACATCCCTCATCTTCTCTCTTTTGCTCACTCCACTCCAGCCACGATGGCTCATTTTACGTGTCAACTTGACTGGGCCACAGGGGCGGTGCCCGGATATTTGATCATACGTGGTCCTGGGTGTGTCTGTGAGGGTGTTTCTGGATGAGATCCGTCTTTGAATCTGTAGACTGAGTCAAGTGGATCACCTACCCAATGCAGGTAAGCCTCCTCCAATCCACTGAGGGCCTGGATAGAAGAAACAGGCAGAGGAAGGGAGAATTCCCTCTCTGCCTTCCTGTCTTTGAGCTGGGTCATCAGTCCTTTCCTGCCTTCAGACTTGGATTTGGACTGGAATTTACACCATTGGCTCTCTTGGTTCTCAGGCCTTCAGACTTGGAGTGGTACTGGGCCATCAGCCCTGCTAGATCTCTAGCTTGCCAACTACAGGTCTTGGGATTTCTCAGCCTCCAAATCTGCGCGAGCCAATTCCTTGGAATAAGTCTCTTTATATATATAGCTATCTCTATGTAGATTTTACATATTTTATCTGTATTAAATATAGACATATATTTATATATAGATATCTATCTATAACCTAGATTTATATATAGATATCTACATCTGTGTCTATACTATATCTATATCTGTATCGATATCTATCCTACTGGTTGTGCTTCTCCAAGCCCTTAGACCAAGACGGCACCTGCACCAGCATGCTTCCCTCTCTTCTCCCAGATAAACACATGGCTATTCCCTTACGTCCTTCAAGTCACCTATTACTGAGACCTTCTCTGACCACCTTATTGAAAGTTGGACTCCATCATCAACTCCCTCCCTGCTCTCACAGTGTTTTTCTCGCTAGCACTTATCACCATCTAACAGTCCACATATTTTATTTTATTTGTTATTTGGCCGTGCCGCCCTGCATGTGGGATCTTAGCTCCCTGACCAGGGATGGAATCCACGTCCCCTGCAGTGGAAGCGCAGAGTCTTAACCACTGGACCACCAGGGAATTCCACACGTATTTTAAATCGTCTGTAGCCTCCATATAAATGGGAGCTGGCCCACTACTCTACCCCCAGGACCAATAACGACACCTGGCACAGAGCAGGCGCTCAGGAAAGATGGGGGGAACACACAACCTACCCACTCAACCCTGTGCAACGAAATTAGAAACTTTGATGAGATGAGTGAATTTCCGAGACAATAGCAACTGCCCGAGAATCCAGGAAAAGTGAATCTAAACAAAGCAATGCCAGAAAGAAAGAAACTGTCCAACGGCAAATCCAAAGTCTAACATAAGAGAAAAGCAAATGAAAGCCATAATGAGAAAGCGTTCCAGAGCACAGCGCAAAGGAAGCTTCTACATTCCTCCACTCAGCACGTCTGCAGAGATCAAAAAGGTTGAGTGCACCATGTGTTTGCTGGGTTTGGGGGGAAAACCTCTGCTTCGTGCTGGTGGGAGGGACGTCAGGTCACTCCTGGAAGGCAGCTTGGCGCGCACCCACGTTATAGATGCGCACGCCCTCTGACCCAGTAATTCCACTTAACCATTATCCTACAAATACGCTCACAAGGGCAAAATTCTTACAAGCTCATTTATTGCAGTAATGTGGGTAAAAGTGGAGGATTAGGATCAAAGAAATGTCCATCACTGGGGAACTGGTTCAAAAACAATGGCTCCCCATGCAGTGGAGACCAAAGCAGAATGATGCCTCTGGAAGCCCCTGCTGGTGGCATCTTCTGCCTGGCCTAGGCTGGGTGCTGAGACACAGACCTGGAAGGAGTGGGCCCAGCCCTCGAGTGCTCTGAACTGGGGGGGAGCCACGCTGGGACCCTAAAACGAGAGCGACAGATCCGCACTGTGTCAGTGCTGAGTGGCTGGGGGCGTAGCTTGGATGGGGGCGGGGACCCAGGGAAAACTCATGTCAGGAAGTGAGGGAAGGCACACCAGGAGGAGGGGGCAGTCTGAGCCCAGGCCAATCAGAGGGTCACAGCAGGTGACGCAGGATCTTCCTGGTGGGCTGAGGCTAGACGGGCAGCCACGGAGCACTTCAACTGCCGGGCGAAGGCCCTACACGAGATCCCAGGGCTCTGGGACGTAGACGTGGAAGATCCTTCCTAATCCCAAGAAAGGTCAGAGTTAGGGCTGCTGTGATGCGGTATCTCTTCTGGGCTGGGCACTGTCCAAGCACTTCCTTTCTTTTCTTTTTTTTTTTGCGGTATGCAGCCCTCACTGCTGTGGCCTCTCCCGTTGCGGAGCACAGCCTCCGGACGCGCAGGCTCAGCGGCCATGGCTCACGGGCCCAGCCGCTCCGCGGCATGTGGGATCCTCACGGACCGGGGCACGAACCCACGTCCCCTGCATCGGCAGGCGGACTCTCAACCACTGCGCCACCAGGGAAGCCCCGAGCACTTTCTGTGCCTAGTCTCACTTCGCTCTCCCAGCAGCCCTAGCCCTATTTCCCCTGTTTACAGGTGGGGAAACCGAGCCTCAGGAAGGTCGTGTGACTTGCGCAGTCACATATCTGGCTAGCGGTGGAGCCAGGAGTCCAGCCTGTACTGCCGGCCACTGGGCTGCACTGCCACCCCTCAGGTGCCGGGTGGTGGCCTGGCTAGGCTGGCTGTGGGGAGGCCAGTTGAGCAGCAGGCGCCGCTGCCCTGGAGAGAGGATGCAGGGCTGGGACCCGGATGGGGCCCAGCAGGATAGGGAGGGTCTCCAGCTGGCTTCTGCAACCTAACTGGGGAGATAAGACAAAGCGCCTGGAAATTTGCATAACAATGGACGCTTCCAGAAGGCTGAGAATCTGTCACAGTAACTGCTCAGGATAAAAGCAGAGGCCTCGGGAGGCACAGCGTGACTACGTTGCCAGGTGAGCCGCAGATACTGTGCCCACGGCACTGATAAGAGCTCAGCCTGGATCTAGTGGGGACACTAAGCCGGGAGTGGGGACAGGAGCCTTCAGCTCAATTTCTGTTGCGTCCTCACAGCGACCTGAGAGGTGGAGACGCTTTGACCACTCCTCACAAAGGGGCGAACAATGTGGGACCACCAAGGTGGTAAGAGGGCACTCCCACGGTGGGGGAGAGCAGAGAGAGTCCCCCGGCACAGAAGGTGGCCTCTTAGTGGCAGAAGGTGTGGTCATGGGGGGCGGCATGGAGGAGGTGTGCTCGGTAATGATGATAGAAAGTGAAACGCGAGCATGGAGAAAATGGAACGTAAAACTACTACAGGGAGCTGCCCTACAAGCCCTCTGAAACAAAGGGCTAAGATGAGAAAGACTAGTGAGGTGGGGGAGGAACTCTCACCCACGACCTGGGGAGCGCAAAATGATTCACCTGCTTTGGGAAACGGGAAGCTGTACATGCTGAAGTTGAATATATGCCTGTCCCCTGGTGCTACATATACACCTGTGTGGGTAGAACTCAGGCCCCCAAAGAGGTCTCCATCCTCATCCCCAGAGGCTGTGAATGTGGCCTCACGTGGTGAAAGGGATGAAAGGTGCGAATGAGTCGCGGGCCTTGTGATGGGGAGACTGGTTACCGGGTGGGCCTGGGGTCATCACAAGGGTCCTTAAAAGAGGGGGGCAGGAGGTTCAGAGTCAGAGAAAGAGATGTGAGGATGGAAGCAGAGGTCGAAGTGATGCCATCACAGGAAGGGCCCACACGCCATGGAACACAGGTCACCTCCAGAAACTGGCAAAGCCCAGGGAACAGATTCTCCCCGGAACCTCCAAGGAACCAGCTCTGCCAGCACCTGAATATTAGGGGTTCACAAGGCTCACGTTGAACTTCTGCCCATCAGAACTATAAGCGGATAATTTGTGCTGTTCTAAGCCACTGAGTTCGTGGTCACTGGTTGCAGCAGCCCCAGGGACACTTGTGCGACACCCAAGAGAAATGTGTTCACCCATTCACCAGAGGACTTGGCTGTGAATGTTCAGAGCAGCTTTATGGGTAATAGAAACAACCCAAATGTCCTCAACAGGTAAAGGGAGAAGCAGAGCGTGCTACATCCATATGATGGAGTACTACACAGCACTGAAAAGAACGGGTTCTTGATATGCCCAACAACACGGAGGAATTCACCTCATAGATAAAATGTTGCGTGAGAGACACTGACCCCAGGCCCCACACCAGCCAACTCCAGCCTAGGAACAGCCCACGGTTGGGCAAAACCACTCAGGGGCTGGATGTCAGAGGAGTGGTGTCGAGGGGACGCGAGGAAGCCTTCTGGGTGTTGGAATGTTTCAATTTCGGATTGAAATTCACCAAGCTGTAGCATCAAGATGGGCACTTTATGTACTTCAACTCGGAAACCGTGAACTACCTCAGGAAATGAACCTCTGGTCTCACCTTGCATGCCCCAGTGATGGGGAGCTCACTACCTAGTGAGGAAAGCTGCTGGGCTGTGAAGGGAGGCTTCCTGGCAGGATGCTCTTCCTCTCCTGAGCCCGTAACCTGCTTCTGGCCTCCTCCTCCCCCTGCTGCCAGCTCGGCCTCGGGGTCCCTCACTCTAGTCCTGCAGACACGGTCAGGCTCCACAACCCTCAGACCGATCAGGCTTTTCTGGATCAGGGCTTCCTTCCGTCCTCCCCCGCTTCAGGCGAGAGCTGCCTGGAGCAAGGCAGGGCCCAGGCCCCTGGGGTCCCCGCAGACACTCGGCCTGTGTCCTCGCTCACTGCCGTCACCCGCTGTCAGGCACCTGCCTCCGGGAGTTTGGGTTTACGCTTCTGCTAAGTGGGGACTTCGTGAGGCTCCCAGGAAGCAGAGCGTGTGACAGCGCCTCGCCCGCAGAAGGCGCTCAGGGCACGGATGTCCTGTGAAGTGGGCGGGGAAAGCGTTTCACAAAGGGGACGTTAGAGACCCTCTAGGAAATTTTTATTTTGCCTTTAGCAAGACAGCTTGTTGGTCCTCTAGACGGATGAAGAGGGGCAGTGATCCCGGTGCAGAAGGAGGGGCTGAGCAAGGGAAGGTGCGTGTGTGTGAGTGTGTGGTGTGTGTATGTGTGTGTATGTGTGGTGTGTGTGTGTGTGTGTGCGTGCGTGTGTGTGGATGTGGTGTGTGTGGATGTGTGTGTGTGTGGTGTGTGTATGTGTGTGTATGTGTGGTGTGTGTGCATGTGTGTGTCAGTGTGTGTGGTGTGTGTATGTGTGTGTGTGGATGTGTGTGGATGTGTGTGGATGTGTGGTGTGTGGATGTGTGTGGATGTGTGTGGGTGTGTGGATGTGTGTGGATGTGTGTGGATGTGTGGTGTGTGTGTATGTGTGTGTGCGTGTGTGTGTGGTGTGTGTATGTGTGTGGATGTGTGTGTATGTGTGTGTATGTGTGGTGTGTGTGTGTGTGTGTGTCGGTGTGTGATGTCTGGGTGTGTGATGTGAACAGTGTCTCTGTGTGTGGCGCGTGTGTATTTGTGTGTGCTGGGGCGGCTTTGGGCTAACTGAGTGCCCCTTGAGACCTGGCACCGTGGAGGTGCTCCCAGCAGAGGGTAAAGAACCCGACCGTGGAATCAGGTTGCTTCTCACTGGCTGTTTGACTTCGAATGTGCCAGCGACCTCTCAGAACCTTAGTTTCCACATCCGTAAAATGGCCAGAAAACACCTGTCCTGAGAGGCTGTGGTGCAGGTGAGACGGGCAGCGCTCTCCCAAGTGCCCCTCGCACCCCAGCTGTGGGTCACCGAGTCTCCAGGAGAAACGAGAGACCATCAAAACAAAGGTCTTGTTTGTGGACAAATTAGAATGATTTGGGGTCATAAGGCACGGCTTCATTTTAAAGAATCCAACGTGAAACCTCACTTTCCTTCCTGAAGAGAGAAGCCAGCTGCGTAAAAGGCCAGGCAGAGGGCTTCCCTGGTGGCGCAGTGGTTAAGAATCCGCCTACCAATGTAGAGGATATGGGTTCGAGCCCTGGTCTGGGAAGATCCCACATGCCACGGAGCAACTAAGCCCGTGTGCCACAACTACTGAGCCTGTGCTCTAGAGCCCGTGAGCCACAACTACTGAGCCCACGTGCCACAACTACTGAAGCCCGCGTGCCTAGAGCCCGTGCTCCACAACAAGAGAAGCTGCCGCATTGAGAAGCCCATGCACCGCAATGAAGAGTAGCCCCTGCTCGCCACAACTAGAGAAAGCCCGCGCATAGCAACAAAGACCCAACGCAGCCAAAAATAAATAAATAAAGTAAATAAATTAAAAAAAAAAAAAAAAAAAAAAAAAGGCCAGGCAGATGGGAAGGCGAGATGATGCCTTTGGGAGTCAGACAAGCCGTCGCCTCCGTGTGTTTGCAGGAGCCGCTGACTGTGTTGAGGGACGGACACGGGCATCGTGGGAGCGGCGGGCAGAGGGCAGGGCATTCGGTCCTGGCATCTGAGGCCGACCCCGCCGCTCCAGGATCACCCCGTCTTCAGGCTTTCTGGGTTCCGTCTGCCTCGGGGGCTGCTCCTACCCGAACTCCTTTGCCGGCGTCCCCTGGGTCCCTTCCCACACACTTCATCCTCTCCCCCAGGTGACTTCCTGGCCCCATGCACGACATGATTCTGTGACAAGCCCCCTTGGCCAAATCCAAGCTGGGATTCAACCCAGGTTTTCCTCCGAGCTCCTCCCCGACTTGTGTGTGGCACCGACATCACCCCATCCACGCTCACAGGCACCTCAGACGGCAGACACTCCACAAGGCTGATCCCCAAAGCCACACCTGCCCCTGGGTTCCCACCTTGGAAAAATCCCACCGGCATCTCCCCAGCGGCTCAGGCCAGAGTCCAGGACACGGTCTTGGAGCCCCTCACCCCCCACCCAATCCACCAGCTGCTCCTGTGGGCTGTCTGCTTCCTTCTCTGCTCCTGCCACAACCCAGCCTGCAAGACAGCGCCAGCCTCTGCTGGACGGCCAGCTCCCTTCCCCACTCACTGCCAGGGGGAGCTTTTAAAAAGGCACCTGTCCCTCTCCTGGAGGGCTTCCCTGGTCCTGGGATCAGGAAGCCCACCCCTCACCATGGCCCTGCACATCAGACACCCCCTGCAACTCCCAGCCCTCCCCTCCTGGGCTCCCCTTTTCTCCCCACACTCCTGCATCTCGACTTTCCTTCTGGTACATGAATGCACTGGCTCTCTCTGCCTCAGTGCCTTTGCACATGCCACTCCGGGGCCTGGAATGTTCCCCGGTCCCACCTCAGTCTCCTCCAACCTCGGCAGCTCACTCTTTTCCATCCTAAAGGTCTCAGCTGCCCAGAGAGGCAGGAGCAAAATACAGAGAGCCACGAATGCCGAGCCGAGGGCCTGTCCTTATCCTGCAGCCACAGGAGCCTCAGACAGGCTTATGGCTGAGGAGGGCTGCCCAGGTGCCTCTGCAGATGCAGGGCTGAAGGCTGCTGTGGCGGGTGGCGGGAAATAGAGGAGGGGTCCGTGGGGAGCTGTGCCTGGCTCTGGGGGCATCATTGTTCAAGCCCAGCATGTACCCTTCCTGCCCGTACCCTTTACTCTTCTGCCTGGTGGCATTTCTCATGGAGCTCTGGGTCTTTAAACCTCTACATCCTAAAGGTTAATTTTTAATATTGCTTCCACAGGCGCTCTGCATCCTACATTAGATGCCATAAGGTGCTCCAGAGCTTGTCCTTTTCATCTGCAGCTTCTGTCCATAACTCCCCCCTCCTCCTGCTCTACAGAAAGACTCTCTCTCTTTGCCTCCTGCTACGAACTTTTCAAAGCGCTTTCCACATCCGTTCTTGTCCCCTATCGGCGTCTCCATCAGCCAGGTAGAAGGTCAGAAAGGTTCTAAGTTGAAAGGCAGCATAGAAGCATTCTGTCCCTTCCCTCGACTTACACGAGGGGACAGTAAAGCTTGGGGAGGCACAAGGCTGCCCAAGGTTAAACAGCAAGCCAGTGGTAGAGGGGGTTGAACGAGCAGCTGTGACTCCCAGCCCAGGCTCTGCTCTGGGCCCTGGGATCCCCAGTAGGACTCAGATCGTCCTTGTTCCTGCTTGGTGCAGTGGGGACAGATGTGACAACAGACCACGTGGTCCTGGCTGTGATGGGAGCGTGGAGCAGGGGAAGAAATCCTCCAGAGGATGGAGGGAGGCGAGTGACCTGAGCAAGGCTTTGAGGGGTGAGTAGGAGCTCGTGGGGAGCTGGGGTAGGAAACCCAGTGAGGCCAGGCTTGCGTGAGCGTCTCATGGGCAGAGATGGAGTCTGATCCATTCTGTGTCCTCAGCCCTGGCCCGGGGCCCAGGCTTTGGTCCAAAATCTCTGGGAAATTAACATGCCTCCTTGCTCTGGGGCGTTTGCACCTTGCCCGTGGCCATCCGTGGCTCCTGGTCCCCTGGCCCTGGCACCATCCATGCCTCTATGCTTCCTCAGTCTGGGCACTGACCTGGCCCCGTTCCTACTTTACTGCACCCCTGGCGGCCTCAGGTGCCCTGGCCCCTCCCCGCCGCCCTTCCCGCTGCCCTAGGGTCAGGACAGAGGTGGCAGGAGGGGGCTGAGGCTCGGGCCAGGGACACACCCAAGCGTATGAACGTGCACACAACACACACGATACACACGTGCGCACACACTATGCCCAAACTACACACCTGCACTTCACGTGCACACACACCCCCTCAACACGTATGCTACACGTGTACACCACAGCCACACTGCACCCTCCCGCCCACATTGTGCACACACACCCCTGGTCCTGGCCTTTCCAGGCAGGCTTCACGGCCAGGGAGGAGGCCGTCTCTCAAGGGCAACATGTTGTGAGTCCGCCAGCCCTCCTGGGGCCCCCCTCTGCCCACCTGGCTCACACCTGGCCCTCCTGGCGCCTGCATCTCTGCATCTCTCACGATGCATGTTCCCCCTTTACACGCCCCTCCCCCCCACAGCCCCCACCCCGCCTCTCCTCTCGTGTGTCCTTCTGGGCTGTGGCCACACGCGTGTCACCCACGTCAGACCCCACAGTGGTCCTTGGTGCTCCCCTCCCCCGCCTCCCCACATCCACTCACTCCGTAGGTCCCACCTAGTCCGCCTCCAAGATACTTCCGAATCAGTCCATTGCTCCCCGTCACCACCCCCCAGCCTCTACCATCCTGGCCTCATCCCTGGGGCACAGCGGCAGCCTACCCTCGGCCTCCCTGCCTCCACTCCCGCCTCCTACTGTAAGCCCTGCCCGGGCCACAGATGGGGGAGCTCCCACCAAACTCCCATCAGACCAAGTCGCCTGATGCTGAAAGCCCTCCGCCCACCCCACGTTTTCCTTAAACTCACAGACACGCTCCCTCCCGTCACGAGGCTGCCAGCTGTGAGTCCCATCATTAACTGGAACAGTGGCTTTTCATGAAGAAGCGGGCAGGTCTCCATCGAATGCACACAGCCACGGGGGCACAGCTGGAGGTGAGAGACGTGACCCCTGGAGTCGTGTAAGTGATGGTGCCGGTCAGGGTCACAGGGACACAGTCACTGGGGTGGTATTGTAGCGACTGGTGTGTCCACACTTGGGGGCAGGGAAGGTCCAGAAAGGGGCGTCAAAGGCTCGGAGGAGGGTCACTCAGAGGTGCTGGATGGGAGAAGGGGGCCCATTTGCAGGGGGGCTGGGAGCCAAGTGACAGCCGAGGGGCCTGGATCCATAGAAGGCTCTGGCATTCTACCAGCTCCCCAGGACGTGTCTGCGGCGTCTGCCGGCCTGGGGGCAGCGGTCAGGAAGGAGGGCTGGACACAGACGGCAAACCTGAAGACAGATGGGGGCCCCAGGGCGCCTCTGCAGCCGTGTCTCCCTGGCTCTGAGACCACCAGGGCCGGGGATGGCTGTCTCCAGCCTCCCAAATTTCAGACAACCCTAGCCGGCCTCACCAGGGAGTGGGCTCTGGGATGTGAAGACCCCAGGGTGACCAGGCCACAACAGGACAAGCCAGCACCACATCCCCCTGTCTCGTCTGTTTGGATGAGTTGTGACATAAACCCTCGGCAAACTCCAGCTGAGCAGGGGGCATTTGGCAGGGAGCTCTTCTCCCACCCACAAAGTGAGCAGAGACAAGGAGAGGGGGTACTTTGGGGGTCTTTCCTATGAGTGGGGTGCTGGATTAGGTCCTCTGCACACCCTCTCAGATTCCGTCTTCACTATCCACCCCCCTGCCAGGTGGGGATTATTTGCTCCCCCACCAATGTCTACGCAGCAGCTCAGAGAGGTAAAGCAATTTGCCCAAGGATGCACAGCTGGGCAGCCCAGAACCTGGTGCCAGCCCAGCCCAGGGGACTCCCGGGATGCAGCACCCAGAGATTCCCAAAGCCATGCTCCCAGAACCCAGGGCAGGATGGAACCACTCCCAGATCTCGCGGCCAAAGTGATCTGGCAGCGGGCTCTCCCCAGCACCCTGTGGGTGCCTTAGAAACAACCGGAAGACCATCCTGGAAGGCGCTGAGGAGGAGGGGGCAGGGGGTGCCCTCTTGGCCCACAGGCAAGTGCAGGTTTCCGTCGTTCCAACGGGGCTGGAATGCTCACATCGGGAGACATTTGCTGCACCAACGAGCATCTATTCTCGGAAGCAAATATTTTAGCAGCTAAAGCCAGAGTGTTAATGGCGGGGATGGGGGAGCAGGATAAAGAAGGAAAGCTTCCGTGGTCCCTCCTGACCCGCACCGATGGAGATAAATTCCTTCTTCCCCTGCCCTGATCTGGGAGCTGGGCCTGGGAAGAGTCCTTGAAATAAAGGGTCTGGGGGAACATAACAGTCATAAGCCCAAACATGACTTCCCTCCCTGGTGACGCCGCTTTCTCTGGTCACACCTGCTGCAGCCCAGAGGGCGATTCTATGGAATTCCTGTCCAGTTGCCATAAAGGAGCATCCTCCTTTCCTGGGGGTAATGATCCCCGAGATTCGCCCAGGCCTTCATGGAAACATCTCTCTGGTAATCGCACAGGCGAGCTGGCATCTTTGTTTACACAGTAGCTACCGCAGTTACTGGGTTACGGAATTTTAATTGATTTCAAACTTGGGAGCTGGGTGGGCCGTGTGGGTCTCCTCCAGGCTGGGTGGCCAGGTGCAAGGGCAGGATTGCAGGAGCCCCTCCCAGGGTTTGAGCGGCCGCCTGGCAGTGTGCCCCCGGGAATGGGGGCGCCACGGGGCTGATCTCCTGCTCTGTGCCAGGCTCCTAGTGGGCACCGTCTCCGTCCTCCTGATGCCCCTGTTTTCACAGACAAGCAAACAGGCTTGGCAGGAGCGAGTGACTGGCCCAAGGTCACAGGGCCTGTGGATCTGGTTGGCTGGACCCAAGGCCCTCACTCCCCACCTCCCCACCCCTGCCCTGGCTGAGCTGCATCCTGGGCCCAGAGACAGTGGGTCTAGTTCATCCTGGAAGTGCATTTTCAGTGATTTCCCCAAAACCTTCCCTGAGGTCTATTCTCCCTGTGGCTGAATACCTTGATTTTCCAGGCAAAGCAAGTGGAGGGCCAGGATCGATTTCTTGCCCATCACCGGCCAGCGTTCCTTGCGGGCAGGGCTGATCCTGTCTCACCTTTCTACCCCCAGCACTTAGCACAGCCGTGACCTAGTGCCGACCTTGGATAAAGTACTGGTTGAATAAATGAGGGGGTTAAGTGTGCCGGGGCTACGGCTGCACAGCAATGCGGACTGTTTCAGGGAAGGGGGAGCAGGATGGAGCCGGAGAGTTTGCAAAGGGACGTCCGAGCTGTTTCCTTGGGGTCTGAGACCCAGACGTGTGACAGGGAGGGCTGACCAGGCTCTCTGCCTTCTCACACCCCCTGCTTTCTCCGTGCCCAGAAGAACCAGGACCTGGAAAGGGTGGATGCATCTCCCTCCAGCTTGCTTCTTGTCCCAGCTACTGCTGCCCGGGACGCCTGCCTACGGATGTCCCAGGGAACGCCAGGACCCTGCTTTCACAAGCACCTAAGAACATGTTTGCTTCTCCACAGTACGGGGCACAGACCACTGGGGCAGGCAGATCTGAGCCATGCATAGCGATGAGCTGGTAAACATTTAATGACCTGTTCTCCGGCGGGGAGCCCTGATTTGTAGCATTTGCTGCCCATGTCCATGGTGTAAATACTGCCAATATGGCGTAGCTGACTGCAGAGTTGGGGAGAGATGGGTGGTAGCCACCATCATGCACATTTGCATCACACGGATACAACAGACCTAAACCCTCAAAAGCATAGAAAGTAGCCGATGTAGCAATGCAATTAGGAAGTGAAGAGTTTCAAGTATCTATTACTTTTGTGTTTAATAAAATTTATTTAATTGGAAGTTTATAACATTGAATTTTTATAGTGGTTTAACTACGGGTTCTGAAAATTTCTCAGAATTTAACTATCAGTGCTGCTGAGGTGGCCCCAGCAACTCTTGGATATGTTTATGGGTTTGTTTTATGTGTATTAGGAAAAATGTAACTCTTTTAAAAATGGAAGTATAGCTGATTTACAATGTTGTATTAGTTTCCAGTGTACAGCAAAGTGATTCAGTTATACATATATATTCTTTTTCATATTCTTTTCCATTATGGTTTATCACAGGATATTGGATATAGTTCCCTGTGCTCTACAGTAGGACCTTGTCGTTTATCCATCCTATATATAATAGCTTGCATCTCCTAATCCCAAACTCCTAACTTACCCCTCCCCACCCCTTTCCCTTTTGGTAACCAGAAGTTTGTTCTCTATGTCTGTGAGTCTGTTTCATAAATAAGTTCATTTGTGTTGTATTTTAGATTCCACATGGAAGTGATATCATATGGTATTTGTCTTTCTCTTTCTGACTTACTTCACTTAGTATAATCTCTACGTCCATCCATGTTGCTGCAAATGGCATTATTTCATTCTTTTTTATGGCTGAGTAGTATTCCACTGTATAAATGTATGTACCACATCTTCTTTATCCATTCCTCTGACTATGGACACTTAGGTGGCTTCCATGTTTTGGCTGTTGTAATTGGACATTGGGGTGCATGTATTTTTTGAATTAGAGTTTTAGTCTTTTCCAGGTATATGCCCAGGAGTGGGATTGCTGGATCGTATGGTAGGTCTATTTTTAGTTTTTTAAGGAACCTCTATACTGTTCTCCACAGTGGCTGCACCGATTTACATTCCCACCAATAGTGTAGGATGGTTCCCTGGAAATATGTAAAGATACGATTGCTTAGAGCAAGTCTGAGTTTTCTAACAAAAAAAAAAAATGGCTTGATTTAAGATCAATTAAAAATGTGGTAAGGGAGAGAGATACACAGTCAAGAGGAACACCTAGCAGCTGAAGTTTGGGAAAGAAATGTTGATGGAAATGGCTTCAATTATCACCTGTCTTGGGGGCACAGTAAAATAAGTGGGCAACCTGCAGGAGAGGAAATACAATTAATTAACAGATGAAAGGAAAGGTGTTCAACCTCATTAATAATAATTAATAAATGCAAACCCCCGTGCTGGAGAGGGGGCTGTGAAATGAGCGTCCTCAGAAGATGCTGGTGGGTGACAGTCCCTTTGGGAATGAGGCTGGCACCTATATAAAGAACCATAACACTGTCACATCCTTAGACTCAATAATTTGCCGGCCTGGAATCTATCCAGAGGAAATAATTCAGAAAAGGGAAAACCATAAACACTTAAAGGTGTTTGTTGCCACCCCTGATTTTCTAGAGTATGTGCCTCCCCTGCAATGTTTTTTGTCACAGTAAAAACAAACTGTAAGCTGTATAAATGCCTTGTTGTAGGGGAATGGCTAAATTAACGCCAGCATATGGAATCTGGACTACTTGGGAGCTGCTAAAACGCTATTTAGAAAAATTAAGTCAAAACCACAGGACAATGGCTAATTTAATGTTAGGCGAATAAAATTAGAATGCAAAATGATGTGTCCAGTCATCCCCTGGCCATAACCATGGGGGGATACATCCCAAGACCCCCAGTGGGTACTTGAAACTTCAGAGAGAACCAAACCCTACGTATATTATGTTTTCTTCTATACGTACATACCTGTGATAAAGTTTAATTTAGAAATCAGGCACGGTAAGTATAAGGCATGTTTAACGACGACTGCTAATAAAATGGGACAATTATAATACACTGTAATAAAAGTTACGTGAGAGTGGTCTCTCTCTCTCTCTCTCAAAATACCTTACTGTACACATTTAATGCCTTTTCCATCTTAATGAAGCACTTATGAGGCACTGTGGCCGTTACTTTTGCAGTTTGAGGTGTGACAGCAAAACTATCAAATTTCTTTTTCCTTTTTCACAGCGTCACGGGTAGAAGATTCGTTCTTGCCGTAGATCTTGGCAAGATCTTAGCTATTTTTCTTTCCACCCTGAGAACTGGCATCCTTTCACTTAAAGGATCCACTTTGTGGCTTCCCTTTGGCACAACTGACTTGTCGGCATCACCGCACTTGCTCCGAGAGGCCGTTATTAAGTAGATAAGGGTCACTCGAACACAAGCCCTGTGACACCACAACTGCCCATCTGATAACCAAGAGGGCTACTAAGTGACTGATGGACGGGACACCCTGGACAGCGGGATGTTTCGCATCCGGGGCAAGATGGATTGGGATTTTATCACGCTACTCAGAATGGTGTGCAATTTAAAGCTTATGAATTCTTTCTTTCTGGAATCTTCCATTTAATGTTTTCAAATCGAGGTTGACAACAGGCGACTGAAACCGGATAAAGTGAAACTTTGGATAAGGGGGAAACACTGTACGTCATTACTGGAAGAGTGTAAAAGCACGTGCATAAGAAAGCAGAAAATGCAAAACACCCGTGCGTGTTGGGGGGTTCTGTGGCTTCTCTTGTCTACTTTTACTCTTTGCACTAATAACACACCAATAATTACGATGAGCGTTTACGGTGGCCACTATCACATGCCTGGCAGTCGCCCCGCAGGGTTGGTCTACTGGTCCATTTTACAGATGGGAAAACTGAGGCTCAGAGAAGTGAAATAATTTGCCTGAGGTTCCCCACTAGCAAGTGGAGGCACCGTCTGAACCCCAGGTCGATACTGCGTCCAGATCAGAGAGGGGCTTGGTCTGCCGGTGCCTGGAGCCCCAGACCTCACGCTCTTTTGGAGGACCCTCAGGGTCCTGCCCCAGGGATGGGTAAGGCCTGACTTGCACAGGGAGCCTGTCCTCAGGCCCAGCATGGGGCTGGGTGCTTTGTGAGCACCATCTCAGGGTGTAGCTCTCACAGCGGGAGAAGTACCGGGGGAGACCCTGCTTCCCATTCCAAGAATGTGGGCTTTGGAGTCAGCTAGACCTGGGTGTGAATTCTGCCTCGGCGGCTGTGCAGCTCTGGGAAAGTTGCTAACTCTCGCTGAGGCTCAGTTTCCTCCTCCATGCACGGAGTTCAGGGTGGCCAAGCTGGGGACGTGAACTGGCACCATCTGCAGCTGCTTAGCTCACCAGTTCCTCAGTAAATGGGAGCTCCTTTTATTAACAATAACGATGCAATTCACTCATCGGTCTGACATTTACTAGGTGCCTAATGTGTGCCAGGCTCCGGGCAGAAGAAGATGCATTCACTCAACACTTATTTATTGAGCGCCTACTTCTAGGTGCTGGGGGCACGGCTGGGCACGAGACAGACCAATCCCAGCTCTCCCGGGGTTCCTTACAGCAGAGGAGACAGCAGACAAGAAAGCAAACACAACAGAGGTGGTGGGCTCTACGTAGAAACCGAAAGAGAAATAGGGGCAGTAGAGGGGGACGGTGGGGTGGGAAGGCTGTTGCTATCATATAAACCTTGGCCAGGGAGGGCATCTTGGAGGAGGTGACATCTGGGCAGGAACCTGGTGGAAGGGAGAGAGAGCAAGCCAAGCAAGTATCTGGGAGGAGAGCTTTTCAGGCAGAGGGAGTGGCAGGTGCAAAGGCCCTGAGGTAGGGGTGAGCTTGGCAAGCTCCGGGAGCCGCAAGGAGGCCAGTGTGGCTGCATCAAGTGGGGGAGAGGAAGACAGAGGGGCTGGGGAGGGGTGTCAGGTCAAGCTGCGAGCCAGTGAAAGAATTTTCTCCCCCAGTGAGAAAGGCATCTGTGGGTTCTGATTCACATTTGAAAGGGATCGTTCTGCTGCTCCATGTGGTTGGGGGGCGGGGGGGGGGGGGTTGGGAGGCAGAGGATAGAAGCAGGGAGAGAATTAGAAGGCGTTGTCTCCACCCTGGTGGGAAGATGGACTGGAACGGTTGGTCTTGGGAGAGGGGTGCGGAGGGAGGGTTCTGGGCTCCTTCAGGTATCGCTCACAGGACGTGTGAAACGGGAAACGGGAAAGAGGGGGTGGGGTCAGCTTGGCTCCGGCGGGAGGTGGCGGGGGTCCCTGGATGTGCTGGTCTGTCGGCCGTGTCTACTGAACATCCGGGTGAGTCTGGAGTCGGGGGTGACGCGGGTGGAGACAGACCCGGGGTCAGGTACAGGGGGACAAGACTGTAAATGTGGGCCGGGTGGGGTTCCCGGGGCGGGGGGTGGAGATGGGAAAAAGAGGCTCAAGGAAGGGCCCTCCAGTGTCTAAGGCTGCAGACACGAAGAGGGAGCAGTGAAGTGGACTGAGGTGGGGCCAGTGAGAGGCCGGGAGCTACGATGGGGTAGGCCCCCCCAGAACCCGGGGCTCCCCAGGGCTCCTCACTTTTCCTCAGCCTTTTCCCTCCTCTGGGACGTTGCCAAGCTGCTCTCTCTGCCCTTTCTCCACTTCCAGAAAACTCCTACTCATCCAATGAAACCCTTCCTTGTGTTGATCGCTGTCTGGTACTCAGCCGAAAGGGCTGTGGACCCTGGGGACAGCTGACTGCCATCTTCAACACTGCAGAAAGCCTGCCACACCTCGATGTGATGCCGGGGAGAGATGAAAAACATTTGTACAGCAATTTCTATATGTCGGGCTCTTCCCACGTCTCATTTAGCCAGACAGCACCTTGTGAGGCTGAATTTAATCACCCTGCTTTCCAGGTGAGGGCAGTTCGGCTAAATCATGTGCTGGAGGTCCTCTGGCCACCAAGAAACAGGGGAGCAATATTTGAACCCAGGTCTGCCAGCCTCCAAGAGCCTCTGCCCCTCACCACTCTGCTTCCTGCCTGTAAAGAAATAGAGTTTCGTAGCAGGTGGAGTTGTTCAGACACGGGCAGCTGGCTTCGGAGGAGTGAGCCCTCCATCACTGGGTAGCACACGCCTGGGCAGGGATGGGCAGGGGGGTTTCAGTGCCAACACCGGAAACCCTCTCGTCCTGGAGGCCGAGGGACCGGGGCACGAGAAGAGCGATGCTCTGAGAGGTGGGAGGTCAGAAGCCCCCAGGTAGCCAGAGACAAGGAAGTGGGTCATGAAGTGACGGACCATCTCTCAAGGCACAATGAATGCAGCCGTTAAAGCACCGCTCATGAAAAGTTCCCAATAACACGGGCAGCTCGCCATGACATAATGTTGAATTAAAAACCCAAGACACACAATTTTCTGGGCGAAGGCAACAGCTATAAAGCGAGATGATGTGCTGACGACAAGAGAGGGCTGGAGGGGAGGAAGGGCCGCGTTTGGTGGTGTGGCCATTGGTCCCTTCCTCGCCTGCTCTCCACTGAGCGTGGGCAATTTTATGGTGAAAAATTTGGCGTGAAAAGAAAGGAAGCTGTCACAGCTACTTGGTGGAGGGCTGAGGTGGGGGGATAGTAATCAAGGCCAGAGATAAGGGGCCCCGCGCTCTGGCTCCAGGCGGCCCTGCCTCTCCATGCATCTCATCATCCCCTCCCAAAGAAGACCCTAAGCCTTGAGAGACAGGGAGGGGGCAGGGAGGGCGCGAGATGTTGCAGGAATCGTCCAGGTCACGTGACTCAGGAGGGCAGCCGAGGGATTTGAACTCAGGACTGCCCCTCCCTTCATCCACCCCCTTCCCTTCTGCTCCAATATCACAATTTACTCCTTGGTATGAGTGGGAAAATCCACCAGCATAGCCCCAGGTCCCTTTGAACGTGGACTGTTTGGTTCTTTTTTCTGGACCCTGGAGGCCGGTGCCTTCAAGGGCTGGGTTGGGGTCTCTGTTGGGGTTTATCGCCCTCGAGGAAGGGAGAGAGCAGAAAAAGAGAAGGCCTTGAGCACCGGAAGACTTTCTGGGGGGCGTTTCTGGCCTCTTGTGGAATATTATTAGCAAAGGGGGTTTCACTAGAAGAAGAATCTATCTGATAATTCTACCGGAGAAAAGAACCCTGAGCCGCACTCTGTTCCTGGACAGCTGCTCCCTTCGGAGACCTCGTGGGCCTGACCCCTCGCCTGGCCCTTTGCACGTGCTGTTTTTCCTACCAGCAACACACTCCCGGCTTTTTCTTTTTTTTGCCTAACTCTTACTCATCCTTAAAGATCATTCCAGCCGCCACCTCCTCCAGGGAACTCTCCCTGATGCCCAGGATGGGCAGGTGTGTCTCCTCTGGGCTCCCTTTGATCAGATCTGATCACTCATTTCCTCTGTCTGCACCTGAGTCAGTCTGACTGTGTGTCCAGGTGCCCAACTCAGAGACTGGCGCAGGATAGGAGTGGGGAAGATCGGCTCCCATCCCTGCCCCTCTCTGGACCAGAACTGGACCCTATACCCCGTCTTCCTCCTGGCCCCTCCCCCTGCCCTTGGCCCTGCCCTGGCTGGAGCCTGCAGCAGGGAGCTACTCCCTGCCCAAGGCTTCAGGGGCATGCAGAGGCCCTCAAGCTCTATCTCCTGACTCCTGCCTTCTCTCATCCGGCTCTCTGGCCAAGGGCACCAGGCTGAAGACCCGGGCCTGACACTGCCTGGGTTCAAGTGCTGAGTTCTGCAGGTGACCAGCTGGGTGACCTTGGACCAGTTACCTAACCTCTCTGAGCCTTCGTTGTCTTGTCTGTAAAATGAGGATTTGTCAAATAAGTGTTTGGGAGCTGGGAGGGAGGCATTGAATCAAGCAAACGAAACCCTCATTCTTATGTTCTAGCGGGGCTGGGGCAGGAACATAGCGCACCCAATCTGAGTGCTGGAACGACACCCGGCTGCACCCCTGCTCAAGGGTTGCTGTTATTTTAAATTCACTCCCCAGCACCAAACCCAAGCGTTCCCTCTTGGGCTAACTGCCCCGCCCCCGTACCCCCCATCCCCCTGCCGGCTCTTCTCCACTGAGAAGTCTGGCTTTCTGCCCTCTCCAGGGTAAGGAGGCACAGGCCAGCTGGTGAGGGGTGAGGGGACATTCCCCAGGAATAGCATCAACGCTCCCTGCAGCCCTAATGTGTGCTCAGCCCTGGGCTGGGCCTTTCCATGTGTCCTCCTTCACCTCTCATCACCATTGTCCAGAGTAGATACTGAGACTCAGAGAGGGCCAGCGGCTCACCTGAGGACACACAGCACGTGAGGCCTCTGGTCTGGACTTTCTGTCACCCCTCATCCCTCATGGTACGCCCTGGTCGTGGAGCATCACTAATGAACAAACACTCTCCTGGGTTTTCACCAAAGCCGTGTGAACAAGGTGAAAACAGGGAGAGCTGGCAGAGGGTGCCTTCCTGTGTCAACTAGGCAGGGTGGGAGGAAGCCAGGGCCCAGCCGGGGAGGACAGGGGTCGGAGGGGACAGGGCCAGAGTGTCCTGATCCAGCTGGAAGCCCTAAGCATTTGAAACTCCAGCCCCACTTGGGACAGTCACTGTTTTCTGAATTCCGATCACGGAGGCCTCCTTGGTATTTGATGTGATGCCAAGGAAAGAAGATACCTGGTCCTCTCCCTTTGTCTCCTAATTTTCTGGAATTTCTCGCTGTTGGCTGGTGTCCCTGTAGAAACCGTACACCAGAAACTCTGGCCGCAGAGCCAGCAAAAAAGTGACGCCTGGGCTCTGCCAGGGGGGAGGCTCTGGGGTTGGGTGAACTCCAGGGACCCCACGGGGAGGCACGGGTGAGATCTGCAATGAGCTGTGAGGGTTCTAGGTGGGGGAGGGAGGAGGCGGGAGAGTGATGGGCTGAGAGGGGAGCCCCCGAACGAACATCAGGAAAGAACGTCTGGTTCTCCCACACGAAATCTACAAAAGTCACGTGATTTCAAGGGTCACCGGGGCCATTTTTCAAGCTGCTCCCTCTGTCTGAGGTGACTTTTCCATTGTGTGCCAACCAGGTGACCTCCCCTTACCTCCTCAGGTCTGGCGCAACATCGCCTCCTCTTCCAGGAAGCATGCCCTGACTCCTCCCTCCCCTGCAGTTCATCGTGGGCTCTTCTGGGTCCTCTGGGCACTTCATGTTACTGTGGCTGTTCTCTCAAGTGATGGGACACTTCCTTGCAAACAAGCCCCTCCCTGGCTGGAGCCTTTCTTGGCTGGCCAGGTGGACCAGGGGGAGCTGCTCCTCTACTGCCCAGGGGGCCAGGTAATTCAGCATCCCCCTGGACTCCAGAGCCAGCCCCCCAGGCCTCCAGGGCTCCTTCTGCCAATCTGGGCCTTGAAGTCAGGCAGCCTGCCCTACAGAGAAGCTCCCAGCTCTAACGGCCGCGGCTCTGTCCCCTAGTCAAGGGCTGGTCCCCAGACTGGCAGCATCAGCATCTCCCAGGAGCTTGTCTACAAATGCAGAATCCCAGGCCCACCCCAGACCATGCACATCAGAATTTGCAAGTTTAACAGGACCCTGGGGGATTGAATACCCATTAAAGTTTGAGATACACAAACAACCCCCTTCCCAGGCCCAGTCAGGAATTTTCTCTTGGGAAGGCTTGGGGGCTGGGCAGCCTCCTGTCTCTCCTCCAGGCACCACCCCATCTCAGCCCTCTAGGCCTGACCAGGGACCCTGACCTCAAGGAAGGTTTTGAAGGATGAATAGGAGTTCCTCAGGGAGATGTGGAAGAAGAGCATTCTGGGAAGAGAATTGTGTGCAAAAGCAGGGAGGTGTGAATCAGCAAGAGCTGGAGGGGAACCAGGCCTCAAATGGAAGGTGTGAGGCAGGGATGAGGGATGAGGTGGGAGGGGAAGACTGCACAGCTTTCCTTGGTTGGGAAGATAGAAGCCCCTGTAGTCCTATCTTGCTGTGGGGTGTGAGGCTCTGAGGTTGGCAGGGGCTGTGGCAGTTGGCTCAGGGTTGTACTTAGTTCCGAGAGACTGTGGACTAGGGAGACCCTGGCTTAAGTCCATGGACTTACTGTGTGGCCATGGGCAAGTCACTTAGCCTCTCTGGGCCTGTGTTTGCTCATCTGTAAAAGGGGATGGTAAAGCTGTGCAGCTCAGTTCCCAGGGTGGGTATTACAAGGACCAAGGGAAATAATGATTGGTGGTGGGGAGGGAGTCTAAACTGTAAGTGTAACCGTGGTTCCCAGCGCTCGACCTGCTCCCATGCGTGCGTCTTAGAGGGAGGTGAGCAGCAGCCCGAGGCTTCAGAGAGAGTGAGACAGGCTGCGGAGGGCCTTGGGGGCCAGGTTAGGAGCGGAAACCCTCCCGGGGGGTGGGGAGGTGGGACAAACCAGAGGGAGTGAGGCAGGGACAACGGGGGGCTGGGGTCCTGAGAGGGCAGCCAGAACCTCATCTGGTCCTGAGACCTCCCTGTGAGGTGAGGCTGTGATTGTCCCCATTTTACAGATGAGGAAACCGAGGCTCAGACAGGTCTTGAGGAGTCAAGCTGGGATTCAAAGCCAGATGTGTCTGACCTGGAGCCCCTGCTTGCTCCCCTGGGCCCGTAACAGTGACAATGACGCACACAAGCGTCGAGGCAGCTGGGATGACACCGTGCCTCGGGGACCCCTTTCCCTGAAGCTGCAGTGAGGACCCTGGGTGGTACCTGCAGCACCCCAGGCCACCTCCCTTTTCTCCTTTAGCTCCACTGCACGCCTATGGGGGCTGTAGCAATAAAGCACGCAGCCTGAGGATTAGGGTGATGTGTCAGGGCTGACTTCAGCTCTGTTGTTGCTGTGTCAATCAGACAGCATTTGCTGAGCACCTACTATGTGCCCTGAACACCAGAGACAAGATGCCTGCGGTGGGCGTAGGTTCCAGCCCGGGGGAACTGTAGTACAATAATAGAGATGTGATTCGCCAGAAGGTAGACCCGGAGCTGGGGCAAAAAGAAAGTCAGGTGGAGGGAGAGCCAGGGGAGGGCAGCAGGAAGGGGGAGCACAGCCCGGAGTTGCCCTCCTGCCGGCTGGGAGCCGGCAGGAGTGCGACAAGGGCCGAGGTGAAACGTTCCCTAAGCTCGGGAGAAAACCAGAGCGTGTCAAGTGAGCAAGGGAGACATTATGAGCAGAAAAGCAGGGCACCTTGTCACCACTTTCCGGGAGGCAGTGAGCCATGGAGGTGCGGGCACCAGGGGAGGCTGAGTCCATGGGATTTTAGCAGAAAACTTTGCAGTCCGAGGTCACTATGTTCTAAACGAAGGGAAAGCCAGCTTCTCCGTGAAATTAACTGAAAGCAGCTGCGCTTCATCCCCTCGGACCGCACCTCCCCACCCCCGGATCCAGGCCGGGTCCATAACTCAGTGACTGTGGGCTCCGGGGCAGGGGCACCACAACGCCATCCCGAGTGGTGATGCAGTTTGGGCCTGGCCCTGCCAGGCAGCAAGGAAATGGCGTTTCCGGTGACGGGGATGGATGGAGTGTGGGTCTGCGGGGACCACGGAGGCAGGCACTGCTCTGAGATGCAGCGCCCCTGATGCACGACCTCCGACGCTGCTCTTGAAGTGGCATCTTGGGGGCTGCCTCAGTCCACGCGTCACCGGAGAATCTTTTGACAAAGAGGTTCCTTCCCCCTCCCCTGGATGAGGCCACCTCTCCAGAGGCTCTGCGAGTCTCAGCAGAGAGGCCATGGGCCCCTGCATCAGTCTCCCCTTCTCTGGCTGACCCGGGCAAGTCAATGAACTCCTCCGAGCCCCCCAGTTTCCACATCTGAAAATGGGGCTCAACAGCCCTACAGAACAAGCAGCATGTGGCTGGCCTCTGTGGGGCACAGGGTGAATGCTGTTCCCGCCCCTCCCCCATCAACCCTGGCAGGGCAGGACCCCTACCACGTTTATTTACCCAAACGTGAAATGATCTCAAGAATCACCGGCACTTGAGGACCAGGTACCAGGCCTGTACAAGGATCAGCCCGTTTAATTCTCAGGATGATTATGACCCCTGGTGCTTACATGGGGAAACCGAGGCAGGGGCCGGTGGAACGGGCTGCCCAAGGTCGCAGAGCCTCCGAGTGGCACAGGTGGGCCTCGAACCTGGGCCGTCTGAGTCCCGGCTCCAGCACACGTGCTGCTTCTGATAACGCCCACGGTGATGATAGCGCTAAAAACATCCCCTTAAGAAGGCTGATGGCTTTATGGCCGAGCGGTGCCCACCTGGCTGACGGAGCCGGTGTGGGTGCCTGGCACATGGTCGGCACTGAGCAACGGCTACTGCCGTCCGCTTCCTGTCCTCCCATCTTGTTTCTTTCTGTGTCTCTGTGCCCTGAGCGCCTGACACTAAGTAGATCAATGCCGGCTGCCTGGAGGAGGGTGCAGGGGGCAGCGCCCACAGCCTCCTTCGTGGGTTTCTGAGTGTTCGCTGAGCCCTGCTAGGTACCTGGCCCCTCACAGGACTCAGCTGGGGGCGCCGAGGTCAGCCCAGTCCACTGCCAGGCATCCAGGTCTAGTACCTGCTCCCAGCCGCTGGACCGGGGCAGCTGCAGCATCCTTGGGTCTCCCCTCCGGGGTGCCTATGATAAGCCTCCTGCCTCAGTCTCCCCTGGAGTCGTTCAGGGCTGGATCTTGGCTCCAGAATTCCCCATCGCCAAATAAGGGCTCAAAACAGGCATATGGAGACCCCAGAAGAGGAATGCACCTCGTGATGGGGACTCCAGGAACCAAGGTGCTGAGTGCATATGCAACCCTCCTCCTCCCCGGCCCCTCTTCCAAGAGGGAGAACTCTGATCCTTCTCCCCAGGGAAGAAGCTGGGCCCTGGGCCAAGAATGGAGAAGCCTCCAGGAGCTGGAGAAGCCGAGATCATCCACCTAATATGGAGAGAGAGAGAGGGGGGGGGGGGAGGGAGGGA
The DNA here is from genome assembly GCF_008692025.1 of Phocoena sinus. Taxonomy (NCBI): domain Eukaryota; kingdom Metazoa; phylum Chordata; class Mammalia; order Artiodactyla; family Phocoenidae; genus Phocoena; species Phocoena sinus. The sequence continues at coordinate 5,181,320 of NC_045772.1, read as the reverse complement.
GGGAGGGAGGGAGGGAGAGGAGGGAGGGAGAGAGAGAGAGAGAGGGGAGGGAGAGAGAGAGAGAGAGAGGAGGGAGGGAGGGAGAGAGAGAGAGAGAGAGAGAGGAGGGAGGGAGGGAGGGAGAGAGAGAGAAAGAGAGAGAGAGAGAAAGGAGGGAGGGAGGGAGAGAGAGAGAGAGGAGGGAGGGAGGGAGGGAGAGAGAGAGAGAAAGAGAGAGAGAGAGAAAGGAGGGAGGGAGGGAGAGAGAGAGAGAGGAGGGAGGGAGGGAGGGAGGGAGAGAGAGAGAAAGAGAGAGAGAGAAAGGAGGGAGGGAGGGAGGGGGAGAGAGAGAGAGAGGAGGGAGGGAGGGAGGGAGGGAGAGAGAGAGAGAAAGAGAGAGAGAGAGAAAGGAGGGAGGGAGGGAGGGGGAGAGAGAGAGAGAGGAGGGAGGGAGGGAGGGAGAGAGAGAGAGAGAGAGGAGGGAGGGAGGGAGGGAGGGAGAGAGAGAGAGAGAGAGGCCCTTGGGGAGCGGCTGAGGGGATCCGTTCTCAATGAGACGCATCTCAGCGACGTGGCCGGGGGGCGGGGAAGATCCAAGTGACAATTAGTAGTAAAGCAGCGCAGACGCTATAGCTCTTGTTCCGGGAGAAACACTGATTTACAACCCTGCTGTCCCGACTCTCCACCCTCCCCCCACCCCCAGCTTGACATCACGCATGACCACACCCACCAGCGCACCTGGTCTCAGACCTCCACCTGCCTGAGAAGCCCCACCTCCGCTCCTGTCCACAAGGCAAGGCTTGTTTAACCTCAGGCTGCTGGGCCCACGGCCTGGCTGAGCCCCTCATCCCGCCTGCGCCCCCCCCCCCGGGCTGTACCCCTCGTCCTGTGACGATTACCCAGGTCTTCGCTTGCGCCGCTTGCTTCTGTGTCCCCAGCACCCCGCACAGAGCCAGGGTGGGGTAGTGGCTGCTTGGGAAACTTCAGCCAAACCAAACAATGTCAGGGAAGACAGGTACACACTCGGGAAGGGGAGGGATTCCTGCCGCCACAGAGGGCGCGGAGCTGGAAGCAAGGGGCAGTGGGGCAGGAGCTGGAGCCAGCTGTTCACCCCCCTCCACCCCCATCACGTACTGACCCTACTGGCTGGGCTCCTCCAGAAAGCTTCTCCGTGCTTCCAGCACTTCGCCCCCGGGGGTCATAGTGAGAATGAAGGCGTGCCAACAGGGCCCGGAACACAGCAAGTGCTCAGCAGATGTTACTGGAACCATGGGTGCCCACCAGGAGGCCTAGCGAGGTGAAGGTCTGCTCTGGTCTCAAAGTCCATCCCCTCTCCCTTCGGCTGGTAAAAGGAAGCCCAAGCAGGAAGTCCCCGGCCCAAGGTCACACACAGCGTGGAGGGCAGGATGGGATCTGGGCGGCACCTGGGGATCCCCTAACCCCCATCGCATCCTGGCACGTTCCTGATGCTTGTTCTTGTACGGAGACTCATATGGTGATGGAAACCCCGTTCTGAGTCTGCCTCTATGAGAACCAGGACACAAAGAGGCTCTGAGCTCAGAAATGAAACCATCTGGACAGAGGGCAGAGCCCATGGGCTGGGAGCCCAGCCTCTCATGAAGGTGCCATGAACCCAGACTTCACGTGCAATGCCAACGAGCTTGCATGCCCCCTTCCCCTCCATAGCTGATGTCCTTAAACCCCATCTGGATCGCACAGCACAGGGCCTGGTACACAGGAGGTGCACGACGTGTGCAATATGGAAAGGGGGAGACCTCAGAGACAGGCAACGGTTAACAGCAAGGGACACTGAGAACTGTTAGGACCAGACGCAGCGACTCAGAAATGGACCAGCGTGGTCCCTTTCCATGCAAGCAAACCACCGCGGGTTCTGCAGGCAGGACGGCAACAGCCCCTAAGGGCTGGCTCACATCACCGTCTTGTCAGAAACACGGCAGGGGCTGGGGAGCACCTTCGTTTACATGGTAGAGTCTCAGCTCTCAAAACACTTGGCTCCTGGTAATGAACTTTTCCAGTGGTTCTCAAACTGTAGTGCCTACAGGCATCACCCCCAGAGATTCCTGGTTAGGAGGCTCTGGCTGAGACCCAGGAATTTATTTTGACAAGCACCCCAGGTGTGTCTGCTGTGCGAGACTCACATCTCAGGAGACCACACCTTTGGGGCAGAGCCAACAGCTGTTTCATGGTCTGTAGCTTTGGGTGGGCTTGTGTGTCCCCTCTCCCCTCCTCAAGGTGAAGAGCAGCCTCTCCTCCACCCATCACCTCCACACCACCAGAAGCCTGGCTCGGGGGCCCCGCCCAGAGGACCGGCTCAGTCCACATTTGTCCAGCTGAGCTGAGCAAGGCTGCGTCTTTGCCTCCTGCATGACAGTTGGGGCAATTATTAGATCAGTAAGCACAAGCTGATTTAAGTGTATCTTATTAATTATTTAAGTCATTCATTATTGAAAAGGTCACTATCTGTTAGCTACTTAGACGATCATGAACTAGCTTGGTTGCGTCTCCTGCAAGGAAGGAGCAATGGTTAACTGAGCACCTACTATGTGCCAGGCATTTTATTTGATCCTCAAGACAATCCCAGGGTGGGGGGGGTGGGGGCGTGCGTTCTCACTCTCCCCTGCTTCACAGGATTGGAAGGTTAAGAGGGTGAAGGAGTTGCCTGAGGTTACAGAGCTGGTAACTGGCAGAGCTGGGACTTGAACCTGGGTTGGGTTGCCTGCAAAACTCATGGCTTGGCAGGGATCATTGTGTTGTAGGTTTTTGCACTGGATCTTGCAGGCTGGGCTCAGTACTGTGATGTCCTGGGATGATGTGCCCCGTGCCCCGTGTGCCCATGGCTGCAGCTCAGCCCCTGCAGAGCAGCTGAGCCCTACACCTGAGCCCTGGACTTGAGCATCTACACTCAGCCTGGCTCCTGCCAGGGGCTGATGCCTGTTCTTGGTGCTGGCCAGTCACACAGTAGGTTCCTGCTTCAAAATGCACAGATGCCTCCTCTCTCCCTCCAGCTCTGCACCGCCCAGGGACCCCCAGGTTAGGTTATTCTCTGCCTCCCACCAGACTGGAGATGGATAGACGTGAGAGCGGCAGTCTGTCCCTTTCCAGGAAATCATGAACTCGCCCCTGGGGTAGGGTAACCAGGCTCTGCGGGGGTGACCACCCTATAAGGCCAGCCGAGATGCCACCTCCCTGGCCGGCTTCCTTCCCTTCCCCGAGCCATCGCTGAGCAGCCTGCCTGTATCGCCCTCAGATGCCTTTCTGTGACTCAACATACATGCACCATGGAGTCCAGTAATAAATATGCTTATTTTCAAATTTCATGCCAAAAAAAGCTTCTCCCTCAGCCCCTGACAGATTGACTTGCTTCCTTTGACCAGACTGTGAAAACTTGGGAAGCCATCCAGTTTCCCTTTTTGCCTTGGCAGCTAGGAAACTCACAACTCCACTTCATGCTCAGTGGCAACAGCTCTCACACCAGAATCTAAGCAAAACAAACTTGCAAGCTTTGTTTCTAAGCTCTGTTTCAACCTTTCATTTCGACTTTTCTGTCCAGGCACGCGTTGTTACCACGAGCCACTTCACATCTTTCTTGGCAAATATGATAAGCAAATCATCCGGTAATTGACAAGCCAAACACAGCAGCAATAATGATCTGGTATTTTCCAAGCTCGTCAAAGACAAGAGATCGCAGCCACTCACCAGGCAGACGAACCCTGGAAGCTCATCAGCGGTGGGCTGTGGCTGTCTCTCTGCAGTGTGTGGACAGCCTGGGGGCCTTGAGGCAGGGGACCCGGGGGAGGCTGGGACTGCAGGGCCGGCTGCCCTGGCCGGGGTGCCTGGGCAGGGTTCCCCCACCGCCTGGGGTCCTGTTTCATCCACCGTCCATGGATGCCCCACCGTGCCAGGTAAACCTTGCAAATGTCGTAGTTCATTGCCGAGTAATACAAAAGATCTAGGACGAGTAGCATCAACACGAAGAAGCCGTAGATCCACACTCCCAACAAGGCGGTGTAGTTGCTGCGGGAAAACAGAGAGGGGCTGAGAGAGGCCGGGACAGCAGCCCCGCCGGGCTGGAGTTAATCAGGGGGGTTGATTAGAAAACGTGGCACGGAGGCTACTTCGGGGTCTCCGAGAGGAAGGTGAACCCCTCTGGAGGGCAGGGGATCTTAGCTCCCTCTTCTCATGCCCACTCCCCACTTTCCTCTCCCCAACCCGCCCTGTTTGCCCCTCCCAGATGCCTGCAATCCACTGCCCTCGGCCTGTCCCTCGAGCATCGCCTCCAAGGCCCCAAGTCCTTGGGCCGGGAGCCCAGGAGGCCTCACCCTGTTAGGCCCTATGGAAGAAATTTTCCGCTGGGCATCTAGGGCTCTTGCGTTGTGGTGGCCCTTACTTTCACCTTCCTGCCCCCCCCCACCGACATGGGCGCTACGCCCGGACCTGCCAGCTGTCTCCCGCGGGTACCTCCCGCTTGCCCCCCACTCCTGGCCTTGGCTTACGCCGCCCCCGCCACCTAGGAGGCTCTCTTGCATCCCTCATCATCCCCTCCCCTCCCCATCTTTCTGGACCCAGGGCAAATGCAGGAAGTCTGTTGTCTGAGGACAAACTGACCCAAGTTCCTGCCCCTCGGCATCCACACTGGGCCACCTCACACCCCCGAGTTCTGCGTGGGAATCAGCCAGGGCGTGTCCCACCTGGGGTCGGCTGCCTTCCAGCCTGCGCCATCACGCTCCCTCCCTCGGAAGCCCAGGAGTCAGGGCATCAGCTCAGCTGCCCTCCCCACACCCCACGGACCAGACACTGGTGCATCTGCTCCACCAGTCACATGCCTTTCACACCCACCCTCAGGCCGCTCCCCGACAGCGCTCTCCACCAGGCACCCCCAGGCTGCACGGCTGGGGTCTCAGGGCCCCCTGACGTCGGTTCTTTTATTCCTTCACCCAGCATTTCCACGCTGAGGGCCAGTCTGCCCTCCAGAAGCAGAGATGATGGGGTTGGTTTTGAGCTGCAAATGCCCCTTAGTGAGGGGAAGCTGGCTACCCCCTGAGGAGCTCACTGGAACACTGCGCCTTCTGCCCAGCCACTGCTTTCTGTCCCCCCACCGCCTTCCCTCCTCCCCAGTCTGACTCCCACTGCCTCTTGGAAACTGCTGGGCCCTTCCTCTGACCTGAGTGCCCCTCAAACCCTCCCCGCACCAGCCAGGGCCATGCTGGCATGGTCCGGGTATATCCTCCCGCCCAGGCCAGGGTCTGAGTCTCTCCCGGGCGCCCGGGGAGGGCCATTTCCTGGCTTCACCACTGCAGCGGGGCCAGCGGAGCTCCACACGGGGCTCGCCCAGGACTGCGGCTGTTTATGGGACCGATTTATTAGTCACTCAGATGCCCCCTCCACCGGCTCCCTGCTGCGGCCATCTGTTCAGGTGGGTGTGAGCTGGCGGGCGGCAAAGACGAGGCAAAGCCAGTGTCCAGCCTCGCTGCCCCCTGGGGGGACCCGCCCTGGCTCTCAGCAGACAGGCTCCCGGGTGTCCTGGGTCCCCTCGAGAGGTGCCTCTGGATGCCGTCTGAAGCTGCGGCACACGGGTCTGGAGCCAGGAGGCCCTGCCTCTGGTTTCTCCTTGGCCTCACTTTGCCGTGTGGCCTGGGAGGATGCCGTGTGTCTCTGGGTCTGGAGGAGATGATATGAAGCCCCTCCCGGTCTCGGTTTCCAGACTCTGCATCTTCCCAGCTGGGTTCACCTGCTCAGCCTTGGCCGCTGCAGTGAGATGGGCGCCGCTCCCCTCTGGGTCCTCCAGCCCCCTACCAGGGCTGGGCCCAGGCTGGGTGGGGAGGCTGACTTTTGCCCACACGTGCCCCCTGCCCGGAACGCCCTCCTTCCCCACACTGGCTGGGGGCTCCTCCAGGGGAGGTTCTGTGTGTCCCGCAAGCAGGCACGCACTGGCAGGTGCATAGGACTTAGTATCTGCTTGAGGAACGAGTAACCCAACAATTCCGCATCACGGCACCGTGGATCCCTCCGCGGCTTCATCTCCAGCCACCACCTCCATGAGGCCCGCGGCCGTCCCAGGGGCTTGTTTATGCTAAGGTGTGAATGACTGCCTGCCAGCCCCTGCCCCCCGACCCAGCCCCCGAGCTGCCTCATTTCAAGGGGAAGCTAGCTTCACTTGGAGATATCCAGGTGTGAATGCCTGCCAGGGAACGGAGGCCAGCAGCCCTGTCTGGCACGCCGAGGCAGGAGTCCACGTGGACAGGGGAGGAGGGCCTGGCTTCGGCCCCTGGCACCCCTGCTTTCCCCAGCACCCCCTCTCCAACCTCCTCTGTTGCCCCCACAGAGTTGCTCTAAGCATCAGGCTTTTCCTTGGTGGTTCCCATGGCGGCAGCCGCGGGCGCTGAGGGAGCCAGTGGGGCGGGAGAGGCAGGGGCAGCTGTTGGCAGATGCTGTCACACTGAGAGAGGGAGTCCACGACGCCAGCTGGGGGTGGGAGCTGGACACGGCTGGGCCTAAACCATCAGGACTAAGAAATAATAACAGCTAGCGAAGCAGCAGCCGGTGGGCATTGCTCTAAGTGCTTTACACATCTTAGCTCATCCGACGACACTCAAAACACACAGTGAAGAAAAATTACTGCTATCATCCCCATCCCCGAGATGGAAACTGAGGCTCAGAGGAATTCAGAGACTGTCTAAGAGCTCACAGCCATTAAGTGGCAGAGCCAGGATTTGAACCCAGCAATCCAGCTCCACAGCACACGTTCCTAACCGCTGCACCATACTGCCTAAGGCAGGCGCCACCCATGTTTTCTGGGCAGACAAGCCGCCTCCAGGCTTTTGCCTGTGCTGCTCCCCTGCCTGGAACTTGCTCCCTACCTCCTGTGCAGGCAGCTGGCCCCGCCCCCATGTCTGAGCGCAGCTATCACCCCTCCAGGAAGCCTTCCCTGATGTCCTATGTTAAGTTCAATCCCTCCCCTGGGCTCCCAAAGCCACCGGGCTTCCCAGAACACATTGTGTTGTCTTTGCTGTCTTGTAGGACTGTCTGCACCTCGAGATCAGAGCTCCTTGGGGCCAGGGTCAGAGTTCAATGCTCGGCCTGGGGCTGCTTTCAATGTTCCTTAAGCTAATATATATTGAGTGCTTATAGCGAGCTGGTGTCAGTGGCAGGCTTGATAGGAATAACTTCCTCACTAGACTTTACCTTCTCTACGCGTATTCTCTAGTAGTTAATAGTGATACTAGCAATCACAACGTGCCCGTGCCTTGTGTTTCCGAATCTTTGCAACAATACTGTGAGTTAGGAGCCAGTATCCCTCATTTACAGATGAGGAAACGGGGCCCAGAGAGGCATAGTCAGTGTCCAGAGGCTACACAGCTGGGCGGTGGCCGCACTGGGATGTACACGTAGGTCCATCTGACCTCAGAGTGTGCTGAGTTTTGGGGAATCCCAAGGTCAAGTCTAAGACAGATGTCCGGGCAGGAATTCCCCACATCTGCTTGGCCCACTTGTCCTGGCTCATCCTCTACCAGGAATTGCGGACAGGCCCCAACCTCCCCAACAACAGTATCCTGCATCTCAGTGTGTCATCGTCACGGGGTGCATGGGCACTGCTGAGCCTGCAGGCCTCCGCAGCCAGCTTGCTCTAACTGGCATGAGGTTTGGGGGGTGGTAGCATCCCCCCGATCTCACCGCCATGATCTCACCACACCCCGCCCCCCCCCCCCAGCTCAGAGAAGGGAGGGGCACACCCGCAGGAGGTGCCACCTTTGCTGACTCCCTCTGCCCTGCACGGGAGGCCACCCTGGAGGTGGCAGCCGGCTGGGAAGCCTGGGCCATGGACACCGTCTCCAGGCAGTTCCCTGCCTTCCAGGGCCTGCCCTCTCCATGGTTGCCTGGCTGGAAGCATTCTGGTCTTTTTAATCTAATTTAAAAATGTGATCTGGAAATTAATTTCATCCAGATGCAGGGGTCTTTGTTGAGTGTGTGTGTGGGTGTTTTATAAAGGGCAGGAGAGAAAATAGAGGCTGTTTTATGGGACAAGATGTGAAGCCAGCCAAAGCCACAGATCGCAATTTTTCAGTATCTTCTGGAAGACTTAATGATTCAGATTCTTTTGCTGCTTCCCGAGCAGTAAACAAAACCTTCTCTGATGGAGGAATGTCACTGAATACCTCCCGGGGACAGGAGCAGGTATGTCAGCCGGGGCGGAGGCCAGATGGAGGTCCCATCGCCACACATAGGCAGTCCCAGTTGAGGACGGAGGACAGAGTTCCTGAGGCCATCCTGTCAGAAAGGAACATCAGCGGCAGAGCTCACAGCTGGGCCCAGGCTGGCTGGGAGATGGTTCATGGCCCCTCAGCCAACTTCACCTAAAATAACTGGACCCGCTCACAGGGGGGCCTGTCAGTCAGTGTGACAAGTTGATAACCCTGGTGACTAAATTCTGGGCCCAAGAGATTAGGCCTGTGTGGATTCAAATCCCAGCTCAGCAAAATTCTTTCTCTGTGATCTGGGGAAAACGAGCTTTACTTTCCTCATCTGTAAAATGGGGATAACAATATGCCCTCCTTGGTGGTGCAATTGTGAGGCTTAATGAGATAACACGGGCCTGAAGGAGAAAGGACCCAGTGAGTGCTGGCTCCTGTGATTAAGGCACAGAGGGAATGCTCAATAGATCTAGGCCCAGAGAGGCAAAGTGACTTGCCCAAGGTCACACAGCAGGATTGAGGTTGTCCAGTGCCGTGGAGGAGCATGGGCTTGGGACTAATGAAGTAGCGTCCACTAATACCAAAATATTCACTGTTCTCCCTGCAGGCCTGCTTACAGGGCCCGGCCCTGCTGGTAACAGCCTTGGCCAAGTGATGTGCTTTGGCCAAAAAAAACGTCAGCAGAAGTATCAGGCTGATTCTGGGTGGAAGCTTAGGAGTTACCTTGTAATTTCACCATCGCTCTTTTCCCTCTCCCATGGGGACATCCTGCTCTGGATGAGGACTGCTTGATCAGCTCGGGTCACAGAATGCTCCCTGCCCAGAGCCCCAGGTGACCCAAGAAAGACATGGGGTGTGAGTCAAAAATAAGCCTTTGGGGCTTCCCTGGTGGCGCAGCGGTTGAGAGTCCGCCTGCCGATGCAGGGGACGCGGGTTCGTGCCCCGGTCCGGGAGGATCCCACGTGCCGCGGAGCGGCTGGGCCCGTGAGCCATGGCCGCTGAGCCTGCGCGTCCGGAGCCTGTGCTCCGCAACGGGAGAGGCCGCATCAGTGAGAGGCCCGCGTACCGCAAAACAAACAAACAAAAATAAGCCTTTGTGTCTCGACTCCCAGGGACTCTGGGGCTGCTCCTTAACTGAGCCCAGATGACCCACACACCGGTCCCAAACCCTGCTGAGCCACTTGTGTGCAGTAGGACTACAGGAAAGCTCTCACCTTCTCTGAGCCTCAGCCCTGGTGCAGTGAGGCCAGCGGGACCTTCTTCATAAATACCTCTACTCGGATTAAAGGAGTCAGGGCAAGTAAGGCCCCGTGCCTTCCACTAAATGCTCGCAAACGTTCATATATGTCCCTTCCCCTGGCTTGGAGGGGTGTATTCAGATTAGGAAACCTCACGGATTCTAGAACCTCTTGAGCGTCACAAGGCTGACAGTGTGTAGGTATGTTTCACGCCTAAAAGGGCTTGATAGGGCTGAGCAACTGACAAGAACATCCAGGAATTTCCGACCCAACTCGGGAGCTGGATTCAGAGCTTGAAGCATGTTTGACGGTGATGTAAGGCCTGCGGGACCGGGCCCAGGTAGAGGAGACCCAGGGTACTGGGATTCTCAGGTCCTCAGGCCTGGCCAACCACCACATGTCAGCTCTCGGTGTGGCTGGAGCACCTCTGGGTACTGGCAAAGGAAAGCTACTGGAGGAAAGAGGTTTCAGTGCGGCCGAGGGAAGAGTGACAACCCATCACTTCCCACTTTGAGGTCTTGAAGACCCTTCTGTCTTCTGAGCATTCCTGTCCCAGGTTCCCACCCCTGGCAGCCCATCTGCCTGGTGAAGGACCCACACACGGCACGAGACTCTAGTCCATACCACCTCTGCCGGAGGGATGTCCCCTGCCCCTAGAGAGAGCTGACCGCTGACCCCATATACCCCGTGCCACCCTGTGCCCTGGATACATGCTGCCATTGCTTGCTCAGGGCCCTGGGTGGTCACTGCTGCTGGCGTCCCAGCCGGAAGCTGGCATGGGAGGGTGTGCAGTACACTCCTGAACACCAGGGACTCTGCCCAAGTGGCTAGAAGTGGCATCTCACTGTGGCGGCAGGCTTGGCGAGGTTGCATCCCTAGCTCTGTCCGCCTTTCTGCCAGGCAGCTAGAGCCAAAACAGACCATTCTGTTCCTCCAGAGAGACGCAAATAAATAAGTCATCAGGAGCGCTCTCCTCTTCCCTGCCACCAGCCCCGCCTCCCAGCTGATTCACTGGCGGGTCAGGCGAATGTCAGGCAGCCTTGCTGTTGACAGGCCCCGTGCATCTTCACAAAGCCCCAACGGGAGTCACAGCTGCGCTGGTCCATCTAGATGGGCTGCCGGTGGGCGCTAACCTCCTGGGATATTGGAACACCTGGCCTCTTGGCTGAGGTCTGGCACATTCCCCAGCATCAGACAAGTCCTGGCTTTCTAGATGCACCTGGGAGTGGCAGGGCCCACTGGCCGGAACAAGGGCCCTGGTGTCCCTTGGCCTTGACTGGGTGGAACAGGTGACTTCACCTGCCTGGGCCCATCCCCTTCTTCCTTCCTCTCAGAGTAGCTGTGAGGACTAATGAGACAACAAAGGCATCCTGCCCAGAAGGGTCAGAGCTCCAAAGGGCAGGACGGTCCCAGAGGTGGACTTTACCTGGCTCTCCTCACACACCCGGAGCACTCAGGACCTCTTGGCCAGGCAGGCCTGTCCCAACCCATTCACTAACCTATCCTCCCACACCCAGTGGCCCATCCTCCAGTTGTCCCCTCTCTGCCGCAAGCTCTGGCTGGACGCAAGGCCCTGGCCCCGCTCCCTGGGCTCAGGCCTTCTCCCCAAGATGCCCCAGCTCAGGCAGCTAAACGGGGGCCTCCGGGGCCTCTTATCTGAGCTCTGGATTGGCTGTCTCCTGGGTGACCCCAGCCTCTCCTCTCCACAGGGCCCCAGTCTTGCCCACGTCATCCTCATGACTTCTGCAGTGTCCTAGGTCCTTGTATCATGCACCATCCGTGAGCACGAGCCCAGCTTAAAGCTCTCGGGGCCCCTCACCACCCTCAAGAGGAAGCCCAAGCCCCTCCTCCTCTGCCCCCCGGTCCGCGAGGCCCCACCCCATCCCGCAACCCCCGCCGCCTTGCCCCATGGTTCCCCTGGCATTTCACACTCAGGCTGCAGGGAACTGTGTCTGGAAATGCTCATTCCTCTGGACTGTGTGGCTCCCACCCTCTTCAACACTTTCGGATACAGGACACCAAGTACCACGCCTCCCTCGTGAAGCCCAGGAGAGCAGAACAGCCTGGGAGAGGAGCTCAGCCCAGCTCTTCTGGGCCTCCATCCACGTCTGTGGGAAGGGCGATGGCAGGAAGCTCGGTGGAGAATAATCAGGAGGGATCCCTCCAGAGCAGTGCTGTCAACCGGGAGAGTCCCGCACCCCACGCTTGGCAACGTCAGGAGACACGGTTGGTTGTCACAGCCAGTCAGTGGGGAGGGGGCATGCTCAGCGTCTAGTGGATGGTGGCCAGGGTCTCGCAATGCACAGAGTAGCCCCCAGAAAGGAGGATTAGGCTCCAGGTGTCCACCGGGCCGCGGTGGGGGTCCCCGCTCTAGGCCCTCCATCAGTGGAAGTCCCAGATTTATTAAAGCGGCTCTGGACCCAGGCTGGCTCTCAGCTCCACCCCGACTGGCTGCCTCAGTCGGGCAAGTTATCAATCTCTCCACGCCTCACCTTCCTGTGTGTAAAGGGGGCCAAGGGTGGGCTGCTAAGTGGCTTCAGAGGGCTGAGCACAGAGCTGGCCCCATGCCGCTAGCTCCGTAAATGCTTGCCGAGGTGCCAGGATAAAAGCCAAGCTAAACTTCCTCAATGCGTCCATGCCTCCCCAGGGAAGGGCTCTGTTTTGTGGTCCAACTCTTTACTATCTGCAGCCAGGACCCCACTGTGCCTAACGATGGAGAATTCCGTGTGAATCCCGTGTAAACGTGCAGATCACAGAAACCTGTGGGCTTCAAAACGAGGAGCCCAGACACCAGTCGCCAGAGCCTTGGAGAAGTCTGGCCGTCTTGCCAAGCTTCCGTCTTCTGTCTGGCTTTCAGCTGGCAATGACAACGCTTCAGGGTCCTAACCCCAGTCCTGGCACCGCCCTCCTCCCTCAGGGAATTAGTCTTTGGTCTTATAAAAGGCTTGGGTCAAGTTCCAGGCTTGATTCCAGTCCTCGTGACAGAAAAGACTTGCTGAACTACTTCACACAGAATTATTCTGAGGTCTGAGCAGATGGCAAGATATTCAGGGGAAGCACCCGTGCATTTGAGGAAGGAAGGCTGGGGAGCTGGCCTTGGTGGGAGGAGGAGAGATTCAGAAGATAGTCAAGGGATTTGCATCTCCTGCCTGGTCAAAGGGAAGAGGCAACTTCCCCCAAGTGAGCATGGCATGGTGGCAAAACATCCAAGCCCCAATATCAGACAGAGAGATGGAGGCTCAGACCCCCACCCCACCACTCCCAGCGGTGCCACTAATCTCTTCAACAGTCACTCAACAAACACTCCTTGCAAGTGGATTTTTCCTTACCATGAAAAAAATACATCTACCCCAAGAGTCAGCTTCAGGCTTACTGGGAAAATATCTGAAGCATCCCCATTAAAGTCAGGAAGAAGACAAGATTGCCTGACAATTTTAAAGATGGTTTTAGAGGTACTAGCCAACACGATTGGACAAGAAAAAGAAGTGAGGCACAAAAACCGGAAAGAAGGAGATGAGGTTATCATTGTTTGCAAATGGCATAATCGGACACCTAAGAGAATCAGCTGAAAAAAGTATTACAAAGATAAGAAATTTCAGTAGGGTGGCTGAGTAAAAAAATACGTATTTAGAAATCATTAGGCTTTATCATTTAAACAACATTTGGTTAGAACAGTGGTGTCCGACATTTTTGGCACCAGGGACCGGTTTCGTGGAAGACAATTTTTCCATGGACTGGGTGGGGGGATAGTTCAGGCGGTAATGTGAGCAATGGGAAGCAATGGGGAGCGGCAGATGAAGCTTCACTCGCTCACCCGCTGCTCACCTCCTGCTGTGCGGCCCCGTTCCTAACAGGCTGTGGACCGGTACTGATCCGTGGCCTGGGGGTTGAGGACCCCTGGGTTAGAAGATATAGTAGAAGAAAAACCCCATTATAAAATAGCAGCTTGAAAAGAAATAAATATGAACAAACACAAAAGAAACGTGCAATATCTATATGAAGAAAACTCCAAAACATTATAAAAGAAAATGTGAACAAATGGAAAGACACATTGTATTCTTGGATAGGAATATTCAACGTCATGAAAAGTCCATTGTCCTTGAATTAATCTATGAATTTAACACAATCTCAGTAAAAAGTACTAACTAGATTTTTTTTTGGGGGGGTGCAGGGAGACTACAAAAGCCAATTCTAAAGTTCGTATGACAAAAGACCTGGGGGAATAGACTAAGAAGACATTAAAATACATCAAAAGCAACAGTAGTTAACACAATGAGGTACTAGCAAATGTATAACTAGATCAATGAAAGCCATCACAATCCACCCAGATACTCAAATTTAGTATACTATAGTATACAATAAGTTTGCATTTCGCATCAGTGAGGAAAAGATGGACAATTCAATGATTGCTGTTAGGATAACTGTCTACCCATGTGGGAAAAAAATAAATGTGGATTCCTACTTTACATCCAAAAAAATTACTTACATCCAAATTTTTAAAAAATCTTACATCCAAATAAATTCCTCACAGATCAAAGATTTGAAGGCAAAAAATTAAAACATAAAAGACGTAAAAGACAACACGAGGGGATTTTTAACAATCTCAGAGTAGTGAAAGACTTTCTCTGTAGGATACAAACCCCACCAGACATAAAAGAAAAAAAATGGGTACAATTTGATTACATAACAATTAAAAATTAAGCATGAGGGAAAAAGCATCACAAATTCAAAGACACACTGAGAAAATATTTGCAATGCATCCTATTTCCTTCATATGTAAAGAGTTCCTGTGAATAAATAAGAAAAAGGCCAAAAATTCAATAGGAAATGGCAGAGGACATAAACAGTTAGCTCACAGTAAAAGAAATACAAGTGACTCTCAAGCATGTGAAATATGCTGTTTCACTCATAGTAGGAGAAATCAGTGGATGCTATTTCGATCCTATGTGCCTTTACTTAGCATATTCTCACTGCTTTTCGACCAGCAAACTCCTCCTCCTTCTTCACACTCATATCCCCTCCATCAGGGCCCTAGTCTCATGTGTTTAATCACCTTAGGGAAAGGGGCTGCATGGGATTAATCTCTGGGTCAGGAATGTCAACCAATATGTGTTGAACAAATAATGAATGAAAAAGGAACTCAGGCCCCGTGGATTCCAGGTCCAAGCACCTTTCATGCCTGAAAGTCTTCCACATCCTTGACCTCATTTAACTACCGCAGCAGCCCTGAGAGGCAGGTATCACATGCCCATTTCTCAGATAAGAAGGCTAAAGTCCAGAGGGCAGAACAGGTCAGAAAACCTGTCACCTGAAGACTTTCCCAGACTCCTTCCAGGTCCACCCATCCTTGCACTGGTCGCCCAACAGCTGGCCTGGAGGCTGGGGTGTTTTGGCGGCACCCGGACTTGACTGGGGCCCAAGGCAGTGGGGCTGTGGCCCCAGCGCGGTACTTACTTGTGCATGTAGCCCTCGGAGCCGGTCGTGAGGTTTGCCTGCATCACCGCCTGGAACTCTGTCTCATTGCAGCAGTATTTGAAAACCGTGTTGTTATGGTGACAGCAGAGGATGAAGGTTTTGTTGTCCGAGAGCCGGGGGCAGTGGAAGCCAAAGTGATAGCGGCCTTTGTGGTCCGTGTATGGCTCACAGACACGGAAATGCGCGGACAAGACTGGAAAAGACAGTCACCAGGCTTGGTGGGGTCCCTCCTCAGGCCCAGCTGGCCCGAGACCCTCACCAGTCCATGAGGACCACGGGCAGAGCCTGGTTGGCCTATTCTAGGGTTGTGCCCACCTCTTCCTTTGCCAGGAAGGCTTTGTGGTCCAGTGTGAGCCTCCCCTCTGCCAGGAAGACTGCTCTGGCTCCTGTCACCTCCCAGGCCCCCCTCGGCTACCATCCTGCTTATACTGTGCTGTCCAGACTGGGAGCTTCTTGCAGGCAGGGCTGATCTTAGGCCTCACGTGGATCCCCTCCAAGGGCTCTGCACACAGCTGGCACTCCATTAGGAAGCAACACTAACTGAGCACTTACTATGTGCTTCGCAGGCTCTATCAGATTTAATCCACTTGGCCATCCTAGCAGGCAGGTCTGGGATCCCACTTTACAGAGGGAGGAACCCGAGGCTCAGAGGTGTACAGTGACCTACCTGAGCCGGTTAGAGGTGGTGGAGCAGGAATCCAACCCAGGCCTGCCTGGATCCAAGGTCCAGGAGCCTTTGCACTCCTCCGTCACTGTGCGGACTGATGGTGGACTCACCAACAAGTCCAGGCTGGCCTGGGTGGTGAGTGGCATGGGTGCAAGGACCAGGTCCCACTTGTAGAGAAAGCGGTGTCCCCTCGTATCTTGGTTTCTACTAAACTGATGCCCTATACCCCGAGGTCCCCAAGGGCCCGCCTTGGTGGCCCCAGCTCATGGCGACAAAGCTGCCCTGGCCTTGGACCCTCATTCTCCTGGCTCAAGGCCAGAGGCCCCTATTCAGCCACGGATGACGCTGAAAACCCAGGACAGTATTTACCAGTTGTGCTGCTGATGATAAAGACGAGTGAAAGCCTGAACAAACATAACAATGGAAAACAACTTGGAGCCCGCTGTCTCTAGCTTAATTAGTGTCTTCATAAAAGGGACTGCTGTATCTAATTTGTATCGCTCAAAAGGGGCTTCCAAGGCTGAATACATTTCTCCAACCACCAAGGCTCTAGTTCTGCAGAAGCGCCTCAGTTAATTGAGAGCTCTGTCTCTGCTGAGAGGTTATTAGACTCCAGCCCACACAGCTCCCAGCGCCAGGGGCTGCCGAGGGGATCGCAGCTGGGCTGCGCTGGCCGGTGGGCCTTATGTGCTGGAGCGCCGAGGCTGGCTTGGGTGGCTTCATGAAATCCTGGGTCCCTTCTCCAAAGTACAGCACCCTCTTTCGTGGGGACGGGTAGGATCACTGCGGGAAAAGGGTCTCAGCCTTTCAGGAGTCAGGGGAGCTCTCAGCCTCGACCCTGGGAAACAGAAGACCCTCTTATGGATGCAGTGGTCACTAAGGAAGCCCCAGGTGGATGCACCACCTCATTTGATCTCATGTATTCCCATTGCACAGAGGAGAAAACTAAGGTTGAGGGCACCAGTCTCGAAGTGTGGTCCCTGACCTGCTGCGTCTGCATCCCCAGGGGACTTGTCACAGATGCAGTTTCTCAAGCCCCTCAGCAGACGTTCTGAATCAGAAACTCTGGGGATAGGGGGCACAGTCTGAGTCTTAGAAAGCCCTGCAAGGGATGCCGATAGACTTGGTTTGGGACCCACTGGCCTGGAGGCACAACGTACCAGAGGCTAAAGGTGAGGCAGAAGGCAGGAAGTGAATTCCAGCCACTGACCAGCCCCCGTCCAGATTGATGAGAAAGCCCTGCCGGGGGGTGGTCAGCTCACACTCGCTTGCAGGAGGCTCGATGTGTCAGCAACACCCAGTGGCTGGTCAAGAAGACAAGCTGGGGCCCTGAGGCCACAGGACCCAGGGAGGGAAGCAGCAGAGTGGTGGAGGGGTCCTTTGAGCTGGGCTTCAGAGGAGCCAGATGTGCAGAGATGGAAGGGGGAGGGAGGCCCAGCCAGGGAAGGGATAAGGAGAAGTCCCCAGCAGCTCACCCCGGCCACCCCTGGACAGTCGGCACCACCTGCTTTGACCATGTGCGAAGACAAGGCCACTGCTGCTTCCTGAGGAAGAATGTGCCGGAGCTCGAGGAGTCCTGGCCCGGAGCCAGGACAGCTGGTCTGAATCCTGGAGCGCACAGGATCACCTGGGCCATCACAGCCCCTCTGTGCCTCATTGCCCTCAAGGATGGAAGACCAGCGGTCTCCTGGGGGCTGGGGGCTCCGAGAAGCATTTGTGAACAGCAAAGCGCAGGGCCCACTTAGAGCAGGGAGGGTGTAAGCAAAAGAGTGCACGATAAAGGACAGCACTTCCGGCCTCCAGGCACGGGTGCACTGTGGCTCTGGGGCTGTGCCTGGGGCCCGAGGGCAGGGGGATGGTCGTTAGGAGGCCAGTGTGTCCTGAGTCACCAGGAAAACCGGCCCACGTGGAGAGGGAACACGAGGGCAGAGACACTCTTGGGACTTGGCGTCCAAGATAGGACCCCGATCACCCCCTCCACACACACACACACACACACACACACACACACACACACACACACACACACCTGCGAGGCTCAGGGTCTGCGTGGCCATCATTTAACAGCCAGGTGACTGTGTCCACTGACCATGTGACCTCAGGCAGTTCTCTTTCCTGGTCTGACCCTCAGCTTCCTCATTTGTAAATGGGTGGGGAGCTCCTCTCTCCCAGGGGACAAGATGACCGACTGCATGAGAAAGCAGCGGGGAAGGAGTTCTGTGCACAGTGGCCCCCAGACGCATGGCCTTGGTCTGGCTTTTTCTCTGCCACCCCAGGGCCCTTCATGGCATCCTTCTGAACCACGACCCCCAGCAAAGAGGCAAAAGGGGCCCAAAGGTGCAGGCCGGTGTCCACAGCCCTGCCAGAGCAGGAGGGCACGAGGGCATAGGTGCATACACGCATGAGAGACAGAGACAGGGACAGGGACAGAGACACAGAGATACAGAGAGGGAGACAGAGGGAGCGACACAGCGAGAGCAGGCACCTTGCTGAGATGAGGGCTCGCGCTGGGTCAGCCCTGCTGGCAGGAGGCAGGGTGCACTTTTCCAGTCGGCCAGCTTCGCTTTGGAGCAGCCGAAGGACTTGGTTCATGTACATCTTTGTGAACAGGAGCGTGAAAGCCCCCCTGCTGGGACCAGGGGCCCCGCCTAGGGGACTGGTCGGGTGCTGGGAGATGGGGCCCCAGCACCACTCTGTCTGGGTTGGAATCCAGCCCCTACACTAGCTGTGTTGTCTCTGGCTGTCAGTTCCCTCTCCAAGCCTCAGTTTCCTCCTCTGTACAATGGGATGACTACGACACTGCCTGACTTTGACTTGCTGGGGTCAGGAGAGAATTCACTGCACGCAAGGGCTTCTCCCAGGACTTACCGGCAGCCACCGTTAACCCCACAGTGTCCGCGAGAATCTTCCAGCTGAGCTCCCGAGGCAGGCACGTGGGGCACAGCACACAGTAGGTTCTCACCAAACATGAACCCCTCACAAGGCTGATGCCACTAGGGCAGGCAGCCCCTCAGCACCCAGAAGCCCGGCTGAGCTATAGCCCTGACACCAGGAAGGGACCACCTCCCCCTCCCGCCTCCCGCCAAGCATCACAGAGGCTCTACCTGCGGAAATCAGCAACGAGAGGACGGCGAGCACGTTCAAGGGCTGCTGGCCACAACTGGTCATCATTTGGCTTGCATCGATTCGTCGAGCGCTGCCTGTCGAACGAGAGCCGGGAGAGGCCGGGTGTGGGCTGTTTTGTCTGCGGTGCAGACACTGGCTTTGCTGCCCATGGCAGGGCCGGATGGGCACGGGCAGGGAAGCAGGTCTGCCGGGAGCAGGGGCCGGGCCGCGGATGATGGAAACGCCGCCATCCAATTTCCTTTCCGGGACGAATGACCTTCCCCCACCAGTCAGCTGTCATCTCCCTTTCTTTTCACGGCAAAATGAGACTTAATCAAAGGAGGACGGATGGCTCAGGTGGTGGAAATAACCAGCGGTGGGCACGGGAATGAGAACGGTGGCGAGCGAGGGGATTAGAGGCGAGCTCGCGAATCTGCGGGGGGCTGGCGGGACCCACGTCTCCCTGCTGTGTCGCTAACGGTGACTTCCATTAACCCCACCCCACCCCCACCAGCATGCATCCAGCTGGCACCGTCCAGGCATTAGGGACATGGCAGTGAACTAAACAGACTCGAGATGGAACTCAATAGAAGCTGTCCCTGCCCCGGCTTGCATTCTAGTGACCAGGGCTGACAGCTCACAGATGAGGAGTTCAGAGGCTATGAGGTCCCTGGGGTTGCAGCCCGAAGACTGAAAGCAGAGACTCAAGCAGAGACTTGTACACGTATGTCCATAGCAGCACGATTCACGATCGCAAAAGGAAGAGACGACACGAATGTCCATCGACGGATGACGGATAAACACGACGTGGCACGCACTACAGTGGAACATTACTCCTCCTCCAAAAGAAAGGAAATTCTGACGCAGGCGCCAACACAGAGGAGCCTCAGTGAAATAAGCCAGACACAAAAAGACAAACACTGTGTGATCCTACTATCCGAGGTCCCTAAAGCAGTCAAGTCCATAGAGACAGGAAGTAGGATGGGGGGTGCCGGGGGCTGGGGGAGGGGGAATGGGAGTGAGTGTCTCATGGGGACAGAGTCTCAGTGTGGAAAGATGACAAAGTTCTGGAGATGGATGGTGGTGATTGGAAGACGCGTTGCATACTGAGGGAGCAGCAGGTGCAAAGGCCCTGAGGTGGGAGCAGCAGGGAGGCCAGTGGAGGATGGGGGGAGGGGTGGGTAGCAACAGGCCACCTAAGGCAGGGCCTTGGCCCTCAGTGGCCACTTTATATCAGGTTGTTGAAACCTCGGGACAAACCTGAGGGACAGGTTCCCTCACTATCATCACCACCCCCATACCCCGCCCCCGGGCTCTGGGAATGGAGGCTGCAGAGGAGGACCAAGTGTCCTCTGTGTCCTCTGTGTGGCCTGCTAGAGCCCCACCAGGGTTGTAACTGCATGTGGCTGGGGAGTAATTTGCTGAGCACCTACTATGTGCCAGGCTCCAGGCCAAACAAGGTCCTGCACACTACCCTCTACCCTCACGGCACCCCTGATCAGGGAGAGCTCCGGGACCCCAGCTTGGGTCCAAGGCAGCTCTGAATCCTGCTGACTAGCGGGCAGGCAGGGCAGGAAGCCAAGGGGGCAACCCAGAGGCCAGAAGCTTCGGACCGAGGAGACAGTGCCAGATTCACGGCCAAACACAGGCTGCTCACAGCCAGGCCCTGCCCCTGCTCTGGGGCCTGGGGCTTCGCACCTGCAGCACGGGTGGCACGGAGGCACCCAGGGTGCCAGTGCCGCTTGGAAGTTTGGTGAGCCAGAATAAGAAAAGGGGGTGGCAGGGCTGTTGGACGAAGCCTGAACGCCTTAATACGACGCTTACTCATGGTGATGTTGGTGTCAGTCCCTGCCAGTCCCTGCCAGTCCCTGGGGGGACCCGCCCACCTCTCTGTGAAGGCCTCTCTGCTCCCCCAGGAGCAGCCCTGCCCCCAAGGGCTGTGAGCTTAATTGCTCTGAGCCTGGGCCTCCTCCCTGCCTCCCTCAGGGCCCTCCTGGGAGGATGAAGGAGATTAAAGCATTTGAAAGTGCTTAGGAAAGGGTTTCATACTGGGGAAACCTAAAGATCAATCCTGGAAAATGCACTGTGGGGGTGGGGAGTGACAGGTCCTCTGAGATGAGTCCTCCCTGCCATGTGGCCCCATTCCGCAGATGGGGAAGCCGAGGGCCAAGACGGGTGTCCAGATTCCAAGCCCTTCTAGCCCCTGAAAGGTGGCTTTCACTTTTCACTTTTTAAGCCGGGCCTCCAGTCTGAGAGCTGGTGGGTTCATGGAACAAATGCTTGGGTCGGGGTAGGGGTCCACCTCTGCCGGGTGCCCAGCCCTCCTTCCTGCTGCTCCCACTCCCTACAAAGTCCTGCGTATACTGAGGGGGGCTATCACTCACACCTGGGGTGCCCTCCTCTCTTTCCTGTGAGTCCAAATCCTGCACCACCTTAGAAGCTGTTACAATGCCACCTCCTCCAGGAAGCCTGCCTTGATTCCATTAGCTTGAAGAAGTTTGTCTCTCCATTGAGGCGCATCATATTCTATCTCTTCTCTCCTTAATGTGTTAATTCATTTATTCGTTCGTGTATTCTCTCAACATCCACTTGCTGACCCCCACTTATCCGCTTGCTGACGCCCGGAAAGGGACTGGGTCGGGTTCTAGGGACTCAGGGTGTCCTGGGTGAGGGCGCCCAGCAGCTCTACCTTATGGGACTGGTCCTCATGCCCTCCTCTCTCCAACTGTGAGAGTCCTGGGCCAGGGCCTGGCCAACTGGGGGTCACGCAGACTGGGTGAGACTCCCAGCACGACTGGCACTGGCCTCAAGCCCTTGGCCCATTGGGGGCGCTGAAGCAACAGGGCCTGTTGTGGATGTGTGGGTCCCGCACAGCACAGGTGTACCCCGTCACAGCGATGCACTGTGACTCTTCTGTCCCCTGTCCAGCAGGGTCCTCCCTGCGATCTGCTCAGTCCCCTCTGCCTGGCCGTGCGCCCTCCGCCCTGCCTGGCCACCCACGGCTGCCTCAGGATGAGTCAACGGGTGACAAAAGCCACAGCCCTGTTGGTGGGACGAAGGTGGAGGTGGGGGCTGCCCCACCTCCTCAGACCCCCAGGGAAGCTTAGGTGCTGGCACTGAAGGCTGAACCCGTGGTGGAAAGAAAACCCCACCATGTGTCACTGGGAAGTTACATAAAAATTCCATTTCTAATGACCGAAGACAGGAAAGCTATAAGCCAGCATCTCTATTCCTGGCTCGGTGGGAGAGCTGCTTTGGAAACTCCGCGGCTGCCATCCCTGTGAGGTTTCCATGAGAGGGCCAGCTTCCGAGGGCACACCATCAACAGCTCCCATATTCACCTTAGCCCCCCTGTGGGGTCCGCAGAGGGGGACCTGGGCGTGTCACGCTGTCGGGTGCCACCACCTGGGACCCTCCCCCACTGGTGACATTTGGGGGAAGCCCCTCCAGCAGAGGTAGGAGCTGGGGCTGAAAGAGTGAGCATCCCTCATCCTGCCCCCCGGGCCCAGCCCTGGTTCTGGGGTCTGCGGCCGTGGGGCTGCACCCTGGGACTGGCTTAGAGCAGCTGGGCTCTTCACAGGTGCCGGACGCTGGCTTTTCACCATGTTATCTCATAGTCCCCTACAGCCTGATGAGGCAGATATCAAACTCCCATCTGGTAAAGTAGGACACTGAGGCTCAGGGAGGTGAAGTGACTTGCCCAAGGTCACACAGCCACTCAGTGTCTCAGACAGGAAGCAAGCCCAGCCTCGAAACTCACTCTCCCTCCTGGCACTATAGGAGTTTCCAGAGCCTCCGGAGCCCCCGACCCTCGCTCCTCAGAAAACACATTTACCACAGACAGATTCGATTTATTGACCCGGGTTCTATTTCTTTGAAAACTGGTAAACTACAATGGTAGCTGGTGGCCAATGATAAATCTCAAATAACAGGGGGAACATTCTGGATGAGGAGGACCCCCCAAGCTGACCGCCTCTAGAATCACAAGTCAAGCACGCATCTCTGCATCCACTCCTCGGGTCAGCCGGGGACTGCCGTTCCCAGAATTGAGGATTATTTTTAAACACCGAATTTGGCGAGGCCTGAGTGGAGAGGATGGAGGGCATGTGAAGAGAAACAGAGCCGGCGAAGATGAATTAAACCCCACTGGCAACAACAGCAGACCTGTTCTCCATCAGCCAAGCTAGGCAGGGCTCGGGAGGGAGGGAGGGGAGGCGGGCCCTTGGTGTGGGGCAGGGGGCACTGCCACGGACCCTCCAGGACCCCCCACGCCTGGCGGCCCCTGGCTCAATAACTGGAGGTTCCTCATCCTCTCTCGGCTTACCCTAGACCCCTGCTTAGCCCACCATGACCTTCCCTGGGCGCGGCCAAGAGCATCCCCTCTTGCCTGGACCAGGTCAAGGGCCGGGTGGCCTGGAGGGTGGGCCTTGGGTTTGGGCCACACTGCCTGGCTCCATCTTTTGTAGCCACACCCTGTGTGACCTGGGACAAGTGTCCTCAGTCTCCTCGGCCCTAAAAGAGGGATGAAAATAGTATCTAATTCACAGAGTCCTTGTGATGATTGAATGAAGTGATGCATCAAAGTGCTTGGAATGGGGCTGGTGCTCAAAATATCCGTGGGGAGTGCCGCTTGCCGCTAGATACCTCTGCCCCAGCCTCGCCCACCAATCCAGGTCCTACTGACTTCCTGAAATGCCCATCTGACCACCCACCCACCCACCTCCTTAGGGGTCTTGGCAGCTCCAGGTTCAAGTCCATGCTCACGTCCCAGGCCCCAGGTGGTCTGGCTTGCTGCCTTCTCTGTCTCTCTCTACTCCTCAAGGTTCAGCCCTCCAGGATGTGCCTCTCCTCTGGGCCTTTGCACATGCTGTCCCCACACTGGGGACACCCTTCCCCTGTTCTGCAGGCGGGCAGCCTGGACCCAGCTTTTGAGGTTCAGCTGCGGTGCCCATCTCTCAGCAAAGCTTTTCTCCCTCTGATTCTCTCACTCCCCCGGGTGGGATCCCGAGGCTGGCATGGGCGGGAGCACACTGCCTGATTAGTTTGTGTCCCAGCTTGAGAGCAAATGCGTTAGAGAAAACAGGTGGCGGGCGGGGGCGTTGAGAACCCACACCCCTGCCGTAGGGGCCTGACCTCTTTAGACCCGGCCACCTGAGCCCCGCACGTCCCAGCAGCAAGAACAAAGAAGGGCACGTGACTAGTTACACACCTGTCACCCAGACACATCCCACCTTGCCCCACCCCTGCAGAGTTGCAGCTCTGCAGTCAGCCCCGTGGCGGGCGGGCTGAGGATGGGTCCCGACCCAGCCTCCTGGGCATTGGGTGCTGGTGGTAGAGCACAAGAGTCGGGCCCTTTGCTCGGGCTGGCCCTTCCCCGGGCATCTCTTCCTCCAACTCAGATGTCCAGATCAGACCTACCACGAGGTCCGGCTCAAATGCCACCCGGTCCATGAAGCTGCCTCGGCTACTTGTCCTCCCCACCCCCAACGTCCAGGGAGTGGGTCCTCTTCTGCACGCCCATCGGTGAATACCTAACAGGCCTCTGCAGGGGGCCAAACCCAGCGCTGGGTGGTGGTCGGATTCAGCCACAAACGAGATGGACCAGGTCTGGTCGCCATGGGACGACGGCCTGGGGGCCACAGTCAGGAAGCCACTGATTCCATGATGAATTAGTAATTAAACAAGGATAGAGCCCTTTGGGGCCTCACAAACAGTCCTGTGGGCAGAGCAGGTACCCAATAGACGGGTATCGGAAATAACCCTGGAGACAGCCACTGGGCGCCCACCCTGGGCCGGGAGGCCTGCTATGCTGCGCTCACTTACTTCTTGACACCCTTAGGCTGTACCACTGCCCTCCCCGGGGTGTGGATGGAGGGACGGGCGGGGTAGAGCCAGGATGCCAAGCCCGCACTTTGCTCCTGTGCCCTGTCTCCATGGGCAGATGGGCATGTTCACTCACCAGGCAGCACACGCCTGCACACATATGTCTGCAACAACACGCGCGTGCACACGTAGGCACGACCCCCTGCTGCCCACACATACATGTGACGGGCACACACGTTATCCGCGGCGGCCTTATCCTCCCGCAAGTCCCCAAGTTTCCAGGGCCTTTCTTTGGCGACGCAGACCTATTCCTGAGTTTGTGAACTTTTATTTTTAGGACAACACGCACTTGGAGGTTATGAAATCTCAGTCTGAAACGTGAATTCCAGGAATAGACGCCCGTGTGAAGCAAAGATCAAAGTGTGTCCTCCTGACCCCTGGGGCCTGCGGGGGGGGTGGCGGGCGGGTGGGGAAGCAGGAAACAAGACGGAACTGGGCCAGACTGCGGCAGGTGTGCCCGCAGCCGGGCTCTGGGCTGCATGGCCAGCAGGCAAGGCCACCGTGAGGCGCACCCCAGCTGCGGCCCAGCCTGTGTCGGTCAGCCCTTTTCCCTTCCCACACCTTCTCAACCTCACGCCGGCCCTGAGGTCCACGCTGCTCCCATCTCGGTGGCCTGCACCCCACCCCATGAATCAATCAAGCACATGGGGCCCCCCTACACTTCTGTCCCCGAAACCTACCCTCACCTCGGAGCCAGAGAGCTGCCTTTCAAAATGCAAATCCCATTGCATCACTCCTTGATTAAAACCCTCCGAGGGCCTCCTAAAGCACCGGGTGGGGGGAAGGCCAGACTCCTGCCAGGGTCCTGGCACCTCCCCGGCCAGGGAGGCCCACCCTCCAGCCACACTGGCCATCCTGCAGCCCCTTCACCATGCCCCACACCCCACCCTGTGGCTTCCCTTCAGCCGGTAGATTCAGGTGAATCCCCCAGTGCCTGTGTCCTCCAAGAGGCGTCCCCTGACCCCAACACGAGGTCGGGGACCCTGCCGTGCGTGCTCACGGCCCGTCCACCTCTCCTTCACACACAGAGAGTGGTTTATAGTCGCATGCTTGCACAGTGGCTCTCTCTGAGCTGCGTCTGTCCGCTCCCCTAGACTGTAAGCTGGACACGGGCTGTGACCCAGGACCCGCGGCATAATTTGCAGGGCCCGGTGCAAAATGAACAATGCAGAGAACCATTTTTGTTCAAAAATCAATAAGCATTTCTAGACAGCGACGGCGGGGCATTAAACCAAGCGCGGGCCCTTCTGAGCGTGACTCACACGCCGCGAAGCTGGCCTGGCTGACTCGCTTTTGGATTCTTACAATGCAGCATGGGCCCTGGCACAGAGTAGGCACTTTATAAACACTTGTTGGCTTGGCTGAGTGAGTGCAGGCTTTACCATCTCCATTTTTCAGATAAAAAAATGGCAGCTCAGAGAGCCTAAGTGATTGGCTTAGAACTGGAGGCTGGCAGGGCTGGGACTTGAACTCAGGTCTGTCTGACTCCAAGCAGGGGCTCAAAGTGGGTGCTGGGGTAATGGCACAGGTTCTGGAGTCGGTCTTCCCCGGCCTGGAATCTGAGCCCCGCTGCTAAGTAGCTGAGTACTCTAGGCAAGTTATTTCACCGGCCTCAGCTTACTCGTCTGTAAAACGGGAACCCTGACCCCCACCCCTTGCTGGGGTCCTAAAGAAAGGTGAAAAGGTCCAGGAGGGCTAGCGGGGCACCTGGCACATCGAGCAAGTGCTCCGTAAATGGCTTTCATCTGGTGTTGCCCACTGTTGTTTCCAAAGCCGGTGGTTTAGGTCCCTGGGAAGTTGCTGTGCAGAGGAAAGCGCGTTTGAACTCTTCCTTTCATGCCGGGCTTATGCCGTTGGTTAGCACTGACTTCCTTCTGCCCCGCCTGCTTGTTAATTGCTTCCCTGCAGGGCACAAGGCCTTCTGCGTCTCTATCACCCACAGAGGATGCTTTTCACACAGTAGGTGCTGCTGTTCAAAGAGTGGGAACTGTGTCAACACTCATTGGCCTGGATGCGGGGTCCACTTTATTGCAAAGAGCAAACATTCTGATGGGAACAGCAGAGATGCAGGCAGAGGCCCGAGTGCAACTCGCACTGAAACGGGGTGTCAACTTTCACTGCCAACACCAGGAGGGACCTTGGGCGTCAGCCTGTGGTGGATGCCACTCCTCTAAGCCAAGAAACCCCAACTCCGGAGTCCAGGGGAGCCCGGGTGGGACAGCCCAGGGTCCTGGATCTACATCCCTTGACCCCCCACCCAATGTTCCCCGCTCCATGGGGTCACTGTAGGGTCAACTCAGGAGGGGAGAGGGGAGCTCTGCAAAGTGCGGTGTGGGGTGTCGGCGTGCGTGTGACCACAGGACAGCGTGCAGGTCACCATCAACTTGGAAACCACTCCTGCCCCCCAAGTCCCTCCTTGAAGAGGACATGCTAGTTGATTCCCAAAAGGGCTCTTCTTCCTCAGCGACATCTCCACCCCAACCTCTGCCAACTGGACTCTGGGTTCAAGTTCCAAACCCGGCTTGTTTCCATCATCCCTTCTTGGGAATCTCACCGGGTCCTCCGTGCATGTTCCTTTCCTGAATGTTTGAGGTGGTCACTGCTGCTCTCCCATTTCACAGGTGAGGAGACCGAGGCCCAGGGAGGGGAGAGATCTGCCCGAGGGCACGCAGCTAAGAGAGGCTGGGCTGGAAACTCCAGTCCTGCTGAAGGCCCAGACGCCCTGCTCCCTGCTCAGAGCCACACCAGATCACCAGACGCATGGCTCCCCCAGTTAAGGGGAGGGCTTAGCTGAGAGCTCGTGAGGCCCTCTGCCTCTATGTGTTCTCCCGAATTATTTGGCTACACCATGGAGATAAAACAACCCCTGGAAATCCCAGCAGCATTTTTTTCCCACTGGAGAAGCATGAAAATATCACATGAAGAATGGATCACTTAAAGTGTCAGGGCAGGAAGAGGAAAGACAGGCCCACAGACTGTCGGAGGGCAGCCCTGGATTTCTCTCCCCACTCTGGGGGCCTCTATTCCAGCCTCTGTCCGTGGGAGGGGGCTCTGGCCCCAGGAACCTTCCCGCACTGGGGAGAACAGAAACCGAAGGCCAGCCTCAGTTTCCCATCTGTAAGTGGGGATAACACGCCCCCCTTGAAGGCGTGTTGGGAGGGGCCGTGGAGGTGATGGAGGCATTCCTTCATTCATTCCCTGCCGAGTGTGATGTTGGGCAGCCCTGAGCTAAGGACTGCAGACACGGTGGTGGGCTAAACAGACCCCTCCTGCCCCTGTGGAGCCAACCACACTTGGCGACTCTGGGCACCTGAGCACAGAAGTGGGCCCTGACCTGGTCTGGGTCGGGGGTGTCCCCAGGGAACACGAGATCTGACAGGTCAGATCTCAGGCAGGCTCAGCTGGACCAGGCGAGGCGGGCCTGGGGAGGGAGCGCGCCAGCAGTGAGGCCAGCAGGTGCAAAGGCCAAGGGGTGGGGCCGAGCTCAGGGAGGGCAAGTGAAGGAGGTGTGGCCGGCAGGCAGTGGGCACTCCTGGCACGGAGTGGGTGCTGATGGGTCTCTTTGGCGCCCACCCCCACCGGTCACGAGGGCCACCAGAAACCGGCGGCTTGGCCCTCTCAGGTGAGGAAGGGGCGGGGAGCAGAGCCGAGGACAAGTAAAGCCCTTTGAGCACATACTGTGCACCGGGACAGCTGTGCAGTCTCACGCCCGAACCTGCCGGGTGAGGGGAGGAGGGACGCGCTGGCCCAGTGCTCACACAGGGGCCAGCCATGACCCTCAGGGCGTCCCCGGGCTCTGCCCACCCTGTCCTCTGCCTGGCCACGCCGGGCCAGCCGGCTGGGTGTGCGCACAGGAAGAGACCTTCGGGACAGCTGGGTGCAAAGGGGAGGTGGGAAAGGGCACCAGGTCACCAGGGCAGGGCCCCAAGGGCAGCTGACTTTGGGAAAGAGCTTGAAGGGAGAATGGAGTGCGGGTGAGGGAGGAGGCTGGAGGTGGTCCAGGTCGGACCCTCACGCCTCCCCCGCACTCCCTGTTTTCCCTCCCATCCCAGCTTCCTCGCTGGTCCACAAAGCACGGAGCTTGTCGGAGCCGTTGCCCCTCTATTCACACACCCTGTGTGCTAAGCTCCTGATACAAAGACACTAAGGCACAGAGATGGTCGGCAACTTGCCCGAGATCACACAGCCTGCAGGCAGAGGAGCCGGAACTTGAGCAGGTGGTCCGGGGCCAGCATCTGCGCTCCTTACACAGGGCTCCCAGCCTCTGTGCCCAGAGCCTGCTCTTCCCACACCTGTCCGTCACAGCCTCCCCCGGGGCCCCTCGCATCCTTCTGGGACTGAGGGTCACTCTTTGGCCCTGCCTGGCTCCTTCCCCAGGCTGTGCGCTCGTCCAGGGCAGGGACCCGGGCTCGCAGCTGGGCTCAGTGAGGGTGAGGCCCTCACCCTTCTTGCTCCCGAAGGAAGTCGTGCCTCTGCACGCCGTGGATCTGGGAACACCCTGATCTGCCCAGCTCCGGATGGCAGAGACCAGAAACCCTGTCCCTCACAGCCGCTGGCCTTCCACTCCCCACCACGATCAACCCCACACCCCAATAAAATGAGAGTGACTCGGTAGGGCCTTGTATAGGCAAAGGAGCATGGCTGCCAGCCTGTGTGGACAGGAACTCAGCTGGTTCTTCTGGGGCCACGAGGAGGCTAGCAGCTGGAGAGAGCCTCAGGCCTACGCCCCCGATGGGGACCCAGCTCAGGTCTGGGGCCTGGGGCCGCCACCTGGGGACTGTCCCAGGGGGCCAGGCTCAGGTCCCCCGGCCTTGGTGTCTTCACAGCGCCTCACCAAGAGTCCCATTTTACAGGTGAGCAAACTGAGGCTGTTCTCTGGGAGGTCTCACAGCTCGGAAGCGGCTGAGCTGGGGTTGCAGGGGCGCATCTGGGCTAACACTTCACAGGATGAGAGACCATGCGTATGCATTCCCCGCGAGGCCCTCAAGGTCCTTGGTCAGATGCGGGTCAGTGATGCCACTGCTGGAGGCCGTCCTCCATCCCGGGCACTGCCCAGGTGAGGTGCGTTCGTGAGTGCATTCAGCCCCCTGCCCTCTGAGGGAGGAAACCGAGGCACACGGAGCCCATGGAGAGGGTGTTGTCCACCTGACTCCAAAGCTGGGCTGCCTTCCTGGCTGCCCCCTCCCACGCACCCCCAGCCCATCTCCAGCCAGCAGCAGAAGACCTGTCCACCAGGGAGGGCTGTCCACTCCAGCTGCTGTTGGAAACACATCTGGACACAGTCAAAGGGCCCTAGGTCTCTACAGCCAGGTCTCCCCTCCCCCAGGCACTGCCCCTCCCACCACCGTCTCCATACTCAGGGCCCCCTGTGCCCCCGTAGCTGGCATTTCTGTCGTGGCCAGTGCCACGGTGGCATTTAAAGCCAGGCCACAAAGGAGGCTGGCTCCTTCTCCCTCCCTCCATTGCTGGATCCTGCCTTGGGCCAGACATAAACCTCTTTTCTCGTCCCCTGAAGTCACAGGTGCTCTGCTTACGGCAGACAGAGTGCCAGGCACAGACAGGCCTGGGTGTCCCTTATCTAGTCACCATCCAGGTGGACAGTGGCAGCCCAGGGTGACTGGGGCTGTGATGGGGAAACCAGGGCGCCACGAGAGCCCAGGAGAAGTGCCCGACCCAGCCTGGCGGGATGGGGGGATGGGGATTTATTTAATCCTCACGCCATTAGGAGGTGCTGTGATTACCCTCAATTTACAGATGAGGAAACTGAGGCACGGAGAGTTTAAGTAACTTGCCCTGGGTCACCCAGCTAGCTGTGGTAAAGCTGGGATTCAACTCACCAGAGGGTCTGGCAGTAACTCCTGATGGACCGGTAAGTGTGGGAGGGCATTCCCGGCAGAGAGACTAAGACACACGCGGCAAAGTGAGGTTCATTCAGTTCAATAAATATGGGACCGGTTTGGGGGCAGTGCTCACCCAGGTAACGGGGCTTCCCGTCCTGCCTGTGGTCTGAGGTTCGGCACAGCAGCAGAGAACAAGAAGGAAGGGCTCTGACCTTGGGGTCCGAACGCTTGGGCGCTGCCACTTCTCAGCTGTGTGACCCTGGGCAAGTGCCTTCACCTCTCTGAGCTGGGCTGCCGCAGCCAGATCCTGGGCCCCTACGTCATATGAAAGCGCAGCTGTATCATTGCCTTTCCTCCTGGTGATGACCCCATGCAGTAGGAATTCCTTTATTCCTCTTTAATAGAGCCTGTGATCACAGCACAGACCAGCCTGCCTGGCGGGCTGGTGGGGGGCGGGGGAAGGGGGGACGGGGCCGGGCTGGAGAGAGCACGACCCCACAGCAAGCTCGCGGAGGCTGATTTCACGGCATCCTCTTGCACACGGTGGGTCCTCAGTGACTGTGGGATGAGTGGCACTAACACCCCTCCTGGGCTCAGCAAAGGCCCTGCTGACCCCCGCGGGCACGAGGTACGAGAACGTTCTCGGAGGCCGTTTTTGAGAGGAAAACCCTGGAGACGGCCCAGCTGGATAGGCGGGAGAACGCATCGCAGGATGTCCAAACACTGAATGCTCTACAGCCGCCAAACTGAAACGTAGCCACACCAAACGTCACAGGGCATTTTAGCAACCAGGGCTCAGGGAGAAACCTCGGTCCCCGGATCAAATTCTGCATGATCCACTTTAGGAAGCTAAAAAGAGCTTAAAAATGTAGAGTGCATGTAGCCGTGATAAGGGCACAGAGAGGAGTGGGGGTAACGGTGGTGGCCCCAAGGGGACGGGGGGTGGGTGTTCCAGCTGTTAACGCTGGCTGGTAGGTTCAAGGATGTTTATCCCTGTGCTGGGGTCTTCTGATTCCAGCAAGGATTTATCTCCAAGTGGACTCCCCGTCTCCTTCCGGGGAGCCCCAGACACTCTGCCCCGTCAAGTACTTCCTGGTCATAAGCGCTCGATGACTCGGTTTCCTCGCCTATAAATTGGGGACGCTGGCCCTGAAAGGTCCTCCTATGCTTGGCAGCGCGCCCCAACCAGGTGGGCCCCTGTGAGGTAACCCAGGCATGGAATCCCACCGCCACCTCGCCGCTGCCCGGGCAGGTCACCTGGCCTCGGGGAGGCTCAGCTTCTCCTCTGTAAGTGGGTGTCCTGCCCCTTCCCACCCCTCCCAGGTCACGGGGAAGATGAGAGATGAAGAGGGTGCCGTGTGGGAGGTACCCTCGATCATTCACAAAGTGACATTAGATGATTCGGGGGTGGCAGCCCGGGTCTCTGCCTGAGCCAGGGGATGAAACCAAACAGACGTTGGTAACTGAATGCACCGCAAACTGCAGATGCCAGGGGTGGGGGAGGCAGCAGAGCCCCTGGTAGGGGCCAAGCGCTCTCAGCTGTGCCCCTGACACCCCGCCTTCCCGCCATCATGCTCCCCCAACCCAAGGAAGGCAACACACTCTGACTTGCTAAAGAGTCGTCGCTGTCACCGACGGCAGAGCCCGGTGTGGACCCCAGATGTGGAACCGACCAGGCCAGGTAACCGAGCTGGGCCTGGTGTGCCCTGGCACGTGGTTCACCCGGGGTGAGGTGCCTGGGTCAAGGGTGTAGCATGTGCTGGGGAAGAAGAGTGTGTCAGCTCAGGCCCTCGGAGAAGCGAGGGACCTCTCAGAGCCTTGGCTTTCTCTTCCGTCTAAGGAGGACGGAAACGGTTGTGAGGGACCCTGGACGTGGCTGGACCGGGGCTGCCTGGAGTGTGGCCCCGCGCTCCGCTTGGGAGATGATTAGCAGCGCGGGACCTGGGGCCCCCCGGGACCCGTCGGATTAGAACAAGGGTGGATGAGGCAAGGAATCCGCGTTTTACCAGCTTTCCGGGGGATTCTGACGCACACTCACGTACGAGAACCACTGGGCTAGGTCGGAGGCGGGGACGTTTACCTGTGAAGGGCCACACACTAGATATCACGGGCTTCGTGGGGCAGGAGGGCTCATCACAGTGACTCAGCTCTGCCGTTACAGCAAGAAAGCAGCCCTAGACAATACAGGCTGCACGGCAGCGGCTGTGTGCTAATAAAACTTTACTAACAGAGCTGGGCAGCCCCGTTTTCTAACCCCCGTGCCTTGGTACCCAAAGTACAGTCCGCAGCCCATCGCGGCAGCATCTCCAGGGAGCTGGCAGGGCCTCCACCTGCTGCATCCCAGGCTGTGTGCTAACCTGTCCACACTCAGTTCTGCAGGCAGCTACGGGCCCTGCGGGTTCCTTCTGGGTCTAAGGGGGGGCCGGGCGGCGGGGGAGCTGGGAGAGGGGCTGCCTAGCCAGTCTAACAAACCATGGCACCAACGCGGCTAATTGGAAGCAGCTGCTGCTGCAACCAGAGACTTAGCCGTGATTAAGCGAAGTTGCCTTTAGGCCAATCAACTTCAGAATTATGCAAATAGGGCCGCAGCAGAGACCGCAGGGATGGTGCCGAGCAGGCTCCCCGACCCAGCCTGGCACTCTCAACCCCCCACGGCCGGCCTGGAGGGCCCACGGCCACGTTCCCATGGACCAGCTCCACTTCTGGGGATTAACAAGCCTCCCACCCACACTCTCTGTAAACTGGCACCAGAGCTGCTAAGCCAAGAGGGAGGTGAACCAGCAGCCACCCGGAGACAGTGGATCCGCCCCCCAGCCCCCCGTGTGAAAGCGGTGGCTCGCCAGGCCCGGGTCGCCAGCCTGGCTGGCGGCCACACTGGCCCTCAGTGAGCCAGGCAGGGGAGGCTGCACACCAAGAGGGCTCCCTGGCGGCAACGGCTGAGCGTGGAGGAACACAGGACACTCCCAAAGGTGGCAGGAGGCGGCTCTCAGCCAGCCTCCCTGAGCGCTTGCAAACTCTGGCTCACCGCCACCAGCTCTCCCGGGCCCCAACCTGGACAGACAGTGGCCTCCTCCTGCCCATCTCCACTCCTGGGAGCCCCGGCACCCCAAACTGAACTCCTCAGCCATCCTAGCCCATTGGGCTTTGCTGCCTCCCTCTGCCGGCCCCTCCCTTAGCTGATGTCCCAGGAGGCGTGAGTGGCCGCCACTGGAGTGGTGTGAGGGGCAGGGGCCAGGAGAGAGAGACACGGAAGACCCCTCTCACGCACGCCCCTTCAGGGGCGCTCCCCGAGTCCTCATCCTGGTCTCGGAGGACGGCAGTGTCATATGTCCTAGGAGACAGGAGGGAAGCCCAGCTCTCAGGCCCGAGGTCAGCACGTCCAGGGGCTGTCAGGTGTCTGGTTAGAGGCTGGATTCTGGAATCAGACCAAACTGCTCTGAGCCATTTCACTGGCATTTTTCTCTTCCTGTCTGCTCACCCCTCTTCCCAGCCTGGGGGCACCTCCCCAGCAAAGCCAGTAGCAGCCAGCACTCCCTCTGCTTTTGCTCTCTCCTCCCCAAATTGGTGACCCATTCCAATTCTGAGTTTGCATCTGGAAACAAAAGAATTGCTAAGAAATGTGCCTTGGGGCATTCAGAGATGCCAGAGCCCTCTGACCATCCCCCAGGTGGGCTCTGACACCTAAGACACTTAAGAAGGAGCAGGGAGCTAGGGGCTGAACACAGGCCCCTGGTGGAGGGAAGTCCCCACCCTCAGGCTGACAGCGCCCCTCCCAGCAGGGGTGGTCCCTGCTACTGGGGCAGAGGCTGGTGCCAGGATAAGCCTTTATCACATGGGTCCTACAGGGGCCAAACGTAACTCCCGGGCCCATCATAGCAGGCTTCCTCCCTTTCAAAACTGAACACTGCTTATCGTGTGGAGAAAATTGATAAATTTTATAGTGTAAGTTGACATCTAGGTAAACAGTATTATGGAGGTCTAATTCGTGTGCCGCTGTGGGGAATGCTGGCTCTAAAATTTCTGGGGAACGGAGAGGTAACATCAAAAAGCATTTACGGGAGAGCCCTGCCGACAGGAAACCAGATCAGAACTGGGGTGTGAGGGCGGGACGTCAAGGGGAGGTGGGTGCTAGGCCGGTGCCGGGCAGAGGGCGGCCAGAGAGAGGACAGAGAGTGCAGGCAGGCTTGCAGGAGGGGACACGGTTGCCCTGTGACCCTGGGCACGCCACTTAGCCTCTCTGGGCCTCTCCCCAGAAAGTAGGGTGCTAACCCCAGCCTCACGTGGGTAATGTGAGATTAAATGAGACAGTAGAAGTGAAACCTGGCCCCCCCGAGCTGGGAGCTCAGTAGGTGGTCAGTAAACAGGGCTTCCATTCCCATCCTCTGACTGGCTGGGGGTTTGCTTAGAGCTGTCACATATGCTGTCACATCCGTTCTCTTAGGTGAGTTGCAAGCGATCCTGAGCAGTGGCCGGGGGAGGTTATTAGCCTCAGTTGAAATGCCGAGGCTCAGAGAGGCTGTCTTTTCTGAGGGTCACACAGCTCAGACAGAGTAGACCCGGGACTAGCACCTCGGGCCCTAGAATCTCAGCACAGGTTCCCTCCACTATGTCAAGCTGGCCTCGCCCAGCACAGTCTGCACATCCCCGGCATGGTTAAGGGTGGGCGCGAAGACATTTGGGGCTCGCAGGGCCCTCTGTGCTGTGGCATAACGCCCCCTTCTCAGCTGGGGGCGACTTGCCCTGGACTGGGCTCCAGGGTGCAGACACAGAACCCAAACGAGAGTTAAGCAGTGTCTAACGACTGGCCTTCCCCACAGTGGAAACGGGAGGATGAGACCATTCTTGAGCACTTACTATGTGTTGTCCAGCCCCATGACAGGCATTTGACAAATATGGCCTCCTTTAATTTTCAAAAAAAGGGGGACGACCGCTCAGTTTGCAGATGAGACAACAAAGACTCAGAGAGGTTGTGTCACCTGCCCAAGGTCACACAGCTGCTGAGCTACTGGGACTTGGGCCTGAGCTGGTCTGGTTTCTAAGTCAAGGTTCTTTCTGGTCCTTAGGCTCTTGGCCTTGAGTATCTGGGGAAGGAGGGAGCTGCCACACCCCCAAACTAAACCACTGGGAATTTCCCCCTCTCCCAATGCCTGGGGGAAAACAGAAGAGACCATTCTCTGGGGATGGGAATCTGCTGGTCTCATTTCCCACCAGCACTGGAGCCCTCCCCCTCCCCCTGCACTCAGGACTTCCCCAAAGGCCCAGCCCCTGGTTGAACTCCCTCTGGAACTCAATGCACCACAGCCCCCGGGGAGTCCGTTCCCTCCGGGGGACAATTCAGACTGGAAAGCGGAGAGGGGAGCTCTGCACTGCTGCCCCCCTACCCTCCTCCCCTGTCCCCCTTGCTCAAGCCCCACACTGAACAAGCTTATTTGTTTATTTGTTTTGAACAAGCTTACTTTAAAACAATCAGCATTTGGCCCCAGTGGTGAAAGACCCCTTCAGGAGTTGTGTCGGCAGGAAAAGAAAGCATCCTTGGCGGGGGAGGCCCTGCTTCCTGGCTCTCAGACCTGGTTCCTGGCCCCAGGGATGGTGGGGGGCTACATCCAGGTCTTGGGGTCGCAGCTCCGGTTCCAATCCCACCTCCACCACTAACAAACTGGTGGCCATGAGCTGGTCGCTTCATTCAAAGCCTCTCTTCCTCCCTCCCTCTCTTCCATCCATCATTCAGGCAGGAAACCTACTAGGTGCCAGTCCCAGCTCTAGGCCCAGAGGATACAGGAGTGAACCAGACACACCCCGTCCTTGGCATGAGGACGCCTCGGTCTGCCTTTTTGGTACGTCCATGTCTGAGGCCCCTGCAGACTGCTGGCTCCCCAAGGCTGCAGCTGGGGAGGACGTCCCTCCGAGACCCCTGGCTGCCCAGCCCAGCACTGGGCAGGGGGTAGGAGGGGGCCAGGGCAGTGGCGGAGCGGGCGGTGAGGGGGTGAAAGGCCCCGGCCCCGGCCTCGGACAGTCCACGAATAGACTCAGCTCATCGCTCTTCCCAACTGAGATAGAAAATAGCTTTCACACTATATTTTCTGATTTTTTTTTTCACTTCACTGCTTCTAAATTGATCCAGAACAGATTGTCCAATTGTTTAAATTTCAGGAGAAAAGTCTCCTAGTCTTTCCCTAGTCCTGCCCAGAATTCTGCCTGGCCCCAGCCCTCCCCCAGAGACCCCAGTCCTCGGCCAGACCCCAGCTGGATGTCGGGGCTGACCTGGACTTGCCCACTGGCCTATGGACTTGTAGGTGATGGGCAGGGGCTCACCCGGGATAGGATGGTGCTCATGCCTGGACCCACTGGAAAGAAAGGCTTTGTTTTCCCAGGAAGGACCAAACTTGCCCAGCACTGTAAGGCATTGGAGCCACACGGGAGCCTGCTGGCCCAGGTGGAATGAGAGGCTGCCACCTGCCTCCTCTCCTATCGGGAAAGTACTCTGGGTGCCTGGATGAGCCACACAATATAAGCAACTGTGAAGTGCTGTCATTATTCCTATTGAGTACGGCAGTAGGGCAAACAGGTGTCATCTTGGGTTCCTACAGGATCGACTGGTTGGGACTGCCCTGGGGGGGCTGGGCCGAGGCACATCCTGGATCCATGCTGTGATGGATTGATTAGCAATGTCTGCCCTAGGCACAGCAGTGGCTGGTGGTGGTACACAAGCCATATGTCTGCCATCCTGCATCTACAGAGTAAAGTCCAAACTCCTTAACTAGCCAGAGTCCTTGGAGATCAAGCCACAGCCGACTTCTACAGCCTCACCTCCACAGCTTTCCACAAATACCACGGGACAGCCATGCTATCCAGAAGTTTCTCAAACCTCTTCCTCTGGGCTCCATATGCATTGTTCCCTCTACCTCAAGATCACCCCACCCCTTGCCTATCGGCCTGGTCGACTCATCCTCCATTTCCTTGGGTGCCACCTCCTCTGACAAGTCCTCCTTGATGTCTGGCCCCTTTCCCCCAGGGAGAGTCCCTGCCCTGTCCTCCTGTTCTCACCCACATCGGTGCGATCCCTTACGTGGGACTTGGACCCGGGCAGAAGAGCCTTCCTGCGGACTTGGAGCCCCACCAGGGCAAGCCCTGGGTGCAGTCTTTGGAGGGAATAATCACATGACACATACCCAGGCTAATGGCTTGCCCACTCCTGTCTGACAGCCAGCCCCTTTGGAGGAGGCCACAGGCGGCAGCAGAAACCAGACTCCAGATGTTAAGGACCCCACTGCCCTCAAGCTCCAGGCCCAGACGACGCTGCGGCAGCCTCAGTGCAGACCCTCACTGGCTCCTGCCAGGCCCCGCCCATCCTTAGGGGCTCGCTACCCCATGTCTCTCTCCGCCAAAGAGAAGGAATTCAAATAACAGTGACAAATGAGTGGGAACGCGTGGAGGGCTCCCTCCTGGAGCACTTTGCCTCCGTGACCCTCGCCTGGACGCGTTGCAGGAGGGCCTGCGGTGGACCCACGTTGCAGAGGAGGAAACTGAGGCAGAGAGGACGGAGGTGACTGGGCAAGGCCACCCAGATGTGAGGGGTGGGCACGGGAGTGTGGTGACCCGTACCCCCACGCATGCGCCCCTCCTGACCACTGAGGGCACTCTGCCTTCCCCCCACCCCACGTGAGAAGATCCAAGTCCTGGCTTTGCTACTTAGCAGCTGTGTGCCCCTGGGGAAGCCATAGCCCTTCTCTGAGCCTTGGGTGGGACAGCAATCCGTCCTTGCTCAGGTATGTTCTGAGAATTAAACCAGGCAGTGTTTGTAAAGCACCCAGGAAAGGGCTCGGTGTAGACGGGAGGAACTCTCAGCAGCTCAGGGCTCTGGGTACCCTTGGGCGCAGCACCCCATCTCTGGGGCAGTTCCGCCCTCCGCCCTCACTCCTTCCCCGACTCCGTGCCTGGAGCCCCCTTGGGAAGGAATCAGATGGCCCACAGGCTGGTGGTGCACACTGCCTGCCCCATGCCCGTCCCCAGCTCCAGAACCTCC
Organism: Phocoena sinus; assembly: GCF_008692025.1. Lineage (NCBI taxonomy): Eukaryota > Metazoa > Chordata > Mammalia > Artiodactyla > Phocoenidae > Phocoena > Phocoena sinus. The sequence continues at coordinate 5,142,900 of NC_045772.1, read as the reverse complement.
CTGCAACCTGCCGTCTACCGTGTGGAGCCCAAACACCTCCTCTGACTTCCCGTGCACCTTTACAAATCACAAACCACGCTCAGTGCGTGATCTTTGCACATCACCGTCCCCGCAAAGGAAGACAGCATTCTCCCGTATTACGGAGGAAGAAAGAGAGGTTCAGATAAGCACTGGAACTTCCCTGCCCTGAAGGGGAGGAGGTCACAGTCTGAATGCAGCTCCGTCCTGCACCAAAACCACACTGTCAGGGACACCAAGCAACCTGGGGCCCCAGACTCGGGTCACCATCCCTGGTCCCTGGAAGTGGGGGAAAAGCTCATGCAGAGAAGAGAGATCATATCTGGCTAAAAACTCACTCCATCTCATCGCTCATGGCCCTCAAAGAGAAGCCTCTGCCCCAGTCCTTGGGTGCCTTCCAGAGCTTCCCCGAACTTAGGCTTTTGAAGTTTCCTGACAGCCATCACTCACTCACTCACTGATTCATTTACTTACCCATCCATCCATCCATCCACCCATCCACCCATCCACCCATCCATCCATCGGTCCATCCCTTCATTCACAGACCTGTCCGAAGCACGCCTGAGGTAGAAGCTGGCTACAGAGCTAAACCAGGAACAAGGTGGTCTCTACTCTGAGGACAGAGAGAAACTCCACTGCTTCTGTGCCCACTGGGTGTTTCTGTTATTAAATGTGGCGATCATGCTAACAGTATTATTTACTGAGCACTTACTATGTGCCAGGCTCTACACCAAACATGTTCCTTGAATCAACTCTTAATTCCTGCAAGAACCCTGTGAGGTAAATGCTATCCCCATTTTTAGAGGAAGAACCTGAGGCTCAGAGAGGTCACATAACTTGCCTAAGGTCACACAGCTATTAGCGGTGGAAACTGGGATTCAAATTCTGACAGCCCCTTTCAGAACTCAGGGATAAGATAATAAATAATGGTTATCACTGTAATTGATCCAGGGGCCTGGAATGTCACAGTCCTTACCTTTAATCCTCAAAATCACCCTTGTAAGTTATTATTATTATTATCAGCTTTCTCAAGCGGATTTAAAAGATTAGGATACTGAGGCTCAGGGAGTGAGATAAGCAGCCCAGCACTGGCCACAGGTAGGGAGTGGAGCTAGTGTGTGAAAACAGGCAGGTGAGATCCAGAGCTGGCTCCCTGGCTGCCCTGCTCTGTGGTTGCCATGGCACTGGCTAGGCACCAGCGCGGTCTAATGGTTCACTTGATTCATGTCCTCACTCAGTCAACAGGCAGACTTGGAATCCCCTGCTCTGGGGATTCCCAGGTGATCGGGTCGGGTTCCTGCCGGGCTGCTTCCCCGAAGGGCTGGGGCAATGCTGGCAGAGTAACAGTTAATAAAGTGACAATACAAAGAGCTGACCCGTCTTTGAATAGACACGATGCACTAACGAAGCTGCAAATTCATCCTACCCGGTTCGTGCAATAAGCCGTTTCCCAGATGAGGAAACTGAGGCTCACAGGTTATGTAACTCGACGAGGGTCACAGAGTTAGGAACAAGCAGAGGGGAGATTTGTCCAGGGTGGATCCGAGGCTGCTCTCCCGCGATCTGCGCCAGGAGCTTCCCTGCAGCTCTGCTTCTCGCCCTGACAATGGGCCTCAGCTCAGAGGCTCTGCTCATTCCCCAAAGGCCTCATGGTCCCGGGGATCAGATTTCGGGCAGTGACACCCAGGTGATGCCATATTCCCGATCTGCTCCCGGAAAAATCTAAACAGAGCCCTTCAGAAGCAAGCCCATGGGAGGGCGTGCTGTACTCCCAATGAGCTGAAGGCTGGACTCCGCTGGCCAGGCCTCCGAGGCTCGGTGAGGATGCCAGGCTTCCCGCAAATGGGTAGAGAGAGGCTCCATCCCCCGATTTTCTGGTTGCAGAGACCGAGCCCGGCAGCTCTGGTATGGACATTCTGGGACCCCTGTCCGGAAACCCAGCCTGGGCTGTAGCCGAGAAGGAGAAGCAGGGCTCAGGTGGAGGGAGAAAGTGGATCTTCCAGACTTTGGTATTAGTGTCTGTAATTCTTTGATCTAATTTTTAGAATTTCCCTTTAGCAGCTCACGATACTGATACTTGCTCTGCTGTCCCCATAGAGCCCATCTGACCCAGAGCCTTGGGCTTCAGAGCTCTGGCTGGGACCCCGGCCACCTGCTTCCCCTCTCTGGGCTGTGTTCTCCTTAGGGAAAGGGAGACTTGGAGGTTGGCCTTGGGGTTGCCTGAGGGTGCTGGAAGATAATGGACAAGAAAGGGCTTTGTAATAAGGGAACCTGCAAACTTTAAAATCTGAAGATGCCCTTGGGAGGCCATGCCTGTCTGAGACCCACTGAAGACTTTCCTCAGCTGTTCCTCTGCCTGAATGCCCTCTGTCCGCTTCGCCTGGCACACTCCTATCTACCCTTCAAGACTCAAACCTAAAGTTACCTCCTCCAGGAAGCCCTCCCTGACCTGACCTCAGGCAGGGTGGGACCTTGCAGATGACTGTTTTTCTTCTGTTCTCCTGCCCCCAATAAATACACCGCAAAACCCACCAGGGCAGGGTCCTGTTTTAATTGTCCCTTGTCCCCCGAGCCTGGCACTATGTCCGGCACAGGGTAGGTGCCCCGGAAATGTGGAATGAGCCAACGCTTAGATGCGTTTTCTGTTGGTCTATAAATCCAGCTGCACATGGACGATTCTCCCGACAAAGGCGAGGAGCTCAAAGTGAAAGCGAATCACCATCGGTTCGGTAACCTGCTCAGGGAGCCGTGGAGGAAATTATGGAAGGAATTGGCCTTTATTTTTCATTTGTGCCAATATCTAAGAAAGCGGCACTTTATTTTCAGCCCATCGTGTGCCGAGGAGCTTCAGATCTGGCACAGGAGACAAACTTTCCCAGCCCCATTTCCCAATGCAAATCTCGCAGCCTCAGCGAAGCGGACGTCTCCGCCCTCCGCCGGGCATTTCTCAGACGCTTGCCAGGAAGGAATAATCAGATTATGTAGCTGGGTTTTAAAAGATCACGGTTTGTCTCATTTTCCAGGGAAGTGTGAACCAAAAAAAAAAAAAAAAAACAGGAAAAAAAATTTTTTCCCCTCCCAGGGTTCTGTTAAGAGATTCCAGAACTTAATGCAGTGTTAAATTGGTGTAATTCGGGAAACTCATGCATTATTTCTTAATTTCTTAAAGGCGAGTTTGCACACATCTGCTGGGGTAGGTGTGCATGCAGACAGATGGGCGGTGACGGGAGTGTGTGCCCCAGACAGGGGAGGAAGGGGGCAGCCTGTCCAGAATACGCCGAAAGGGAACGCTCCATTCATGTCTGATGGCCAGAAATATGGGACAGGAGGCATTTGCATTTCATCTCTCGACTTCTGCTTTTCCGCTTGGATGGTCAAGGAGGGAGAGATTCCGAAGCCTCTTCCTGATGGGAGAGCCTTGGGGTTTTCAGGGCAAATTTCACCATCCAAGGAGTTGTTTACACCCCTCCCCCACCCTGGGCAGCAGCTTCAGAGGCTCTGGCTGACACCCACCGGGTCTGCCTCGTGTCATGAACATCCTTGGCCTTCGAGGATGCCCAGTTCACTGTGACCTTGAGCATATGCCACCAGCCCGCTCTGGGCCTCTGTGTCCCCAACCGTACATGGGTAAGCGGAGAAGCTTCTAGCTCCCTATCAGGCCCCGAAGCAGCAGCTCTTCGGGCTTCCCACCATCACGGCACAGCACAGCACACGGGCCTCGGAGATGCTGGGGTCCTTGACTCTATCTGCCCCTCCCCCCAGCTACAGGATGTGGAGGGTGGAGGCCCTCACACCGAAGATTCTGCCAGCCCCTTTCCCACCACCGCCTTCATGAAACCCACTGGACAGGCACCAAGTCTCTGCACTGCTGAACGGGAAAACCCAGGCTCAGAGGGCAAGGGCTTTGCTGGTGAGTGGTAACACCGGGATGCCCAGAGAAGGCCCTCCAGAAAATTCCCAACCCGCTCACAGCTAAGGGGGAAAAGGAAGGAGCAGCTTGTCACAAGTGGGCCAAGCTGGCGTGTGGAAGGGGGTACGCTAGCAGAGCCAGGGGCGCTGGGACGGCCACGGTCTCAGCTCAGAGAGTTATTTACTCACATAGTCAGTTGTCAAACAGATCCTGAGCCTTGGTCACGTCTAGGGGCAGGTTTGAGGGGTCTTGGGCTGCTCTTTACCTTTCTAGGGGGTCAACCATGGGGGTGTGTCAAGGAATGTGTGTGCTGGAGGAGGGAAGGCAGGGAAGGAAAAAAAGGGAGGGGGGAGGAGGGAGGAGGAGACAGGACCTCTTCCCTGCCAGTCCCTGTGCAGGGCGAGACTGACACCAACAGAGTGGGTGGCACCCGGCATTCCCAGGAGAGCGTGGCCCAGGGTGGGCAGGGCCCCTGGTCACCCTTCTCACTTTCACTGGCTCCAGACGTTCAGGACCCCACCTTACAGAAGACTGTTTAGGAAACAAGGCCCCACAGTTCTTAGGGCTTGACTACTGCTTCAGTAACTTCTAGAAAGAGTGGCTGGGCTGGGAAAAGCCACTCTCGGAGAGCCGGAGATGGGCTCTGAGTTCATTCTAAGATCAGTATGAATCTGTTGTGTGACTCAGCTGGGTCAAAGCTCAAGCGAGAGGCTGAATTTATAGAGGTAGAGCATCCCCAAGAAGGGAGGTGATACCTTTCATCTGAGCCTAACAAGGGCCACACTCTGGATCCGCCCAAAAGAGAAAAAAACAGAACAATGAGTAGGATGAGGGATTCAGCAGACCCTGGCCTGCAGCGGCTCACTGCACGGTGTCTGAAGAGCCGCCACGGTTGCCGTCAGGCACGGGCTGGGCTCCAGGTGGTGGAGTGCAGTGGTTAGCAGCATGAGAGTAGCTGGGTCATTTTTAGCCTCTCTGAGCCTGTTTTCTCAGCGGTACAACAGGATCGATAACGGCCAGCTCACAGGGTTGGTGTGAGGACTAAATGGGATGATGGGGTTCAGTGCCTGCCCCGCACGGCGCCTGGCACATAGTAGGGCCTTTGTGGTCGAGCGCAAGCCTATCGCTGTGCAGGCGGTGAAGTCGTTTATCACAGACTCGGACAGTTAAAGCAGCCTGATCTGATGTCCACTCGCTACTTTCCCCTCCTAGCAGCCAAGGGCCTGGCGGGGAGGCAGTCCTCTCCCACCATGTGGCCGGAAGTGGGGAGCATCTGGCAAGGGCTGGGCCGATTGCCCCAGAGAACTGGAAACCAGACTCTTCTTCTCCTTCTCGCAAACCTCCCTCTTTCCACCCCAATCACAGGCTCCACCCACGGGCCATGGACGTGTCCAAGTGCTGAACTTGACCATCCGCCCCTCCTCCCTGCCCCACCCCCACTATCTAACCCACACCCAGGCTGGGTGGTGGTGGTGCCCAGATCTCCTGCCTTAGCCCTGCTCCAGCTGCACCACCTTCCCCAGCTCACTCCGGCTGCAGCCCCTCCCTGCCCCACCACGCCCCCCTCCAAGTCCCGCCCACCGGTCCACAAGATGCCTCCCTCCCTGCGCCCTGTGTGCCCCCATCTTTGCCCGTGGAGGGTCTCTGCCCGGAACACTGCTGCTCCTCTCTTCTTCTGGCTGCTTCAGGCCTGCCTTCCGGACCAGGCTCCCCCAGCCCCGAACCCACCTCAGGCTCTCTGGGAAGATGCTCCCCACCTGCACCCCTGCCACTCAGCTTCCCCCAGGCAGGGCTCCAGCCCCACTGGCTTGTCGGGGGCTGTTTCCTTAAAAGCTGCCAAGAGCAGAGCTGATGCCCTTCAGCAGCAGGCATGGGGGCTCGCTGAGTTGGCTGAAGAAGGGGAGTGAGTGAAAGAATGAATAAATGGAGGGATGGATGGATGACTGGGACCGAGGGAGTGGCTCTCTTCCGGTCTCCTGATCTCCCGATCTCCCTCGGGACAGGCCTCACTCCCTTTCTCTTTCACTCACAAAGGTCTAAGCAGCACTCGCCCTGCCCCCACCCATCCTGTCCAATCCAGCTGCCCCGATAAGTTCCAGGCCGGTGGCCTGGGAGAGCGGGGGTGGGGCGCGCGCGCGCGCACACACGCGCGCGCACACACACACACACACACACACACACACACACTCCACATGGCTCCAAGCCAATCTGCTCCCCCAGCTTCCCCATCATACCTCCCAGATGCCTGAGACAGAGTCAAGAATTCAGTGTGATTGGTGACAGTAAAGAAACAGGCAGAAACCCCTCCCTGGGGCTTCCAGCTGGAGCCGTGAGGCGCTGGGGCTGCCTAGCTGCAGCGAACTTTCTGGCCACCTCTTGCTTCTGCTCCACATTCAACCCCCAGCCAGGACAGGCACAGCCAACAGCCTCTCTGGGGAGATGGATTCGCGCAGGGAGGTGTCCCACCCTGAGCAGTCACAGGTCTAGGGGATGGTGGGGGACTGACCCCCAATCCCGGGCGACCCTGACCAGCATGGGTATTGTCCTGGCTGACACCAAGGACCAAGGCTGGGCTGCCTGTTTCCCCACCACCTTCAGACCACCTGACAGGTGAGGGAACAGGGGGTGACGGAGGAGCTCCCCTAAGCCTGGTCTGAACGCAACTTGCTGGCGCAACAGTATTTCAATCGCAGCCTGGAGTGAAATTCACAGGATGACCATGACTAAAGACACCCTGGGGTCCAGGCCCTCATTCCACAGACTTGGACACAGGCCCAGAGAAGGACAGGCGTCTGCCTAGGGTCACACCGTCAGAACTCACAGAGCTTTCTCGGTGTGACCTCGCAGCAACCTTCAGAGGTGGGAATGGCGCCCATGCTACTTTACAGATGGGGAAACAGAGGCTCAGAGGGGTCAAGCGCCTTGCTCAAGGTCACACAGCTGGGGGAGAGAGGGCTGGAGGCCGCCGGCTGTGATTCCTGGTGCAAGGCACTTTCTGCTCTTCCCATCCCGGCCTGGGCTCCCTGGGCTCCCTTGGGCGGGAGGAGCCGTCACTAAGCCAAGGGATCAGAGAGGCCGAGAGGTAGGGTAGACACAAGAGGCCCACAGCCACACTCCCACGGCAGATTATATAACTCCCCTTCCCAGTCCCACCGCCCCAGGGGTGCCACCCCGGCAACTGCACAGGGCACCAGACCCAGACGGACGGCCCTGACCCACCAGCCGGCATCAGTTCTCTCTGAAGAGATGACAGTTGGAGGCGCCGGGACGCGCTGGCTTTTTTTTCCTCCTTTCTGGTTTCCTCTGGCTGAGTAACAAATACTAATACTAACAATGATAATAATAATTAGAATAAATATAACCTGAAGACGCTTGGGGTCTCGTTGCCATGGCAACCGCTGGAGCTAAGGCACTTCGGAGGCCGCCGCCGGGCCACCCGGCCCCAGGCGCGGGATCAATATTGATTCGGCCCCGGGAGGCGGCGGCGGCTCCCCTGGGGCCCCGCGGCGGGTGGGGAGCGAGGGGCAAGCACTTGGAGGGGTCTTCCTGGTAGCCCGCGCCGCCCAGCTGGGACCCCCGGAACCGGTCGGGTCCCCAGCGTGGCTCCGGAACCCTGCCCGGCGCGCGCGGGGCTCCCGGTTCGCTCAGCTCCAGGACTGGTCCTCGGACGCCGGTCCCCACCTCGGAGGCGGATGCCGGTCCCAGCTGCCGCGTCCCTGCACGGTGCGCCCTGGACTGGTCCTCGGACCCGGGCCCGGTCCTCTCCAAGGTCCAGAGACCCCGACCTTGGCGAGCCCTGGCGCGGACCGCAATGCCAGGGCACCGGCTGCCCGACAAGGCTCCTGCCCCCAGAGTCTTCCCCGGGCGTACCCCGTCCCTTTCCACAGCACCCCGGACCCCCGATGCACCGAACTCACCTCTCCCAGGGGGCTCACCCCTCCCCGCCCCGGGCGCCCGCACACCTTCTCGGAAGCCGGGGCGCCGAAGACCCGCCCCCCACCGGCCGGGACCCTCCTCCGCCAGGAGCTCCGCCCCGACCCCTTTCTCCCACCCCTGCGCCCGGACCCTGGCCCGGCGCTCCCCTCCCCCGCGCGGTCCCCGCCCGGCCCGCCCGGGGAGCCGCTCACCTTGTGCCCGCCGCCCGCTCGCTCCTTGCTCCGCCGCCGGGAGCCGGCGCCCGCGGGGCTGAGCCGCCTACCGGGGCGCGGGGCCGCTCACGCCCCCGCGGTGCCCCAGCCGCCGCCGCAACAGTTGTCCCAGCTCCGGGGGCTGCGGGGCCGCGGGGACTCGGGGCTCCGGGGCCGGCGCCGGGAGAGCGCCCGCTCTTAGGCGCGCGGGGCGCGGGCTCGGGCTGGCGCTCCGGCTCGCGGACCGGCCCCCGGCCGCATGCCCCGCCGGCCGCCCCGCCGCGCGCCCGCCGCTACTGGGCGGCCCGCGCCGCCCGCCAGCCCGCCGGCCCCGAGCCCCGCGCCGCGCCCGCCGCCGCCGCCGCCGCGCTCATGCTCGCCGGCCCCGCGCTCGCCGCCGCAGCCGCGGTGCCCACTTCACTCTTTGCCGCTCGCCGCTCGCCCTCTGCTGCCCCCTCTCCCGGCTCGCGGCGCCCGGCCGTCCTGCCCTCGCCGCCGCCGCGCCGCGCTCCCTCCCCAGCGCCCGCGGCGCTCTCCTCCCTCTCTGCCTCCCTCCCTCTCTCTTTCTCTTCTCTCCCTCTCCCTCTCTCTCTCGCCCTCCGCTTCTCATTTTTTTCTCTCGCAATCTCTTTCTCCCCTCTCGCGCGCTCTCTCCCCGTGTGTGTTGTCTTCGTTTTTTCCCTTTTGCAATCTCTTCCTTCCTTTTGTGTTCCACTCTCTTCTCACTTTCTATCCTCCCCCCCTTTCCTTCCTTTCTACTTTTCCTTTCCTTTTCCCCTCTCCTCCCTCTTTTCCTCCTGTTCCTTCCCTTTCTGCTTTCTCTCCTCCTCCCGGCACCCCATCTCTGATTCTCTGTCTCCCCAGCCCCACCGCACGAGCTCACCTGCCTCCTCCCTGGCGGCTCCCCAGCCTTCGGCCAGGCCCGGCTGCTGGGAGGCGGGTTCCCCCAGCCCCTCCCTGCGGGAACACCAGACCCGCTCCAGCCAGGTGGCCGCTGTCCTGCCAGCCCCTCCTGCCGCCCCTCCCGCAGCCTGCCACTGGAGGGCCCCACCTGCAGTGCCCCTCCCCCTGCGGTGCTAAGCAAGATATTCCTTCCAGCCAGTCCCCCGCCGCCGCCCCCCCCCTCCCCCCGCCACCGCGGGAGGTGGTCAAAGTCAGGGTCAGGCGGAGGTGGTCCATGGCAGGGTCAGACTTGGGCAGGAGAATCCTTCACATCAGACAAGTGTCTTCTGTGCAGTTTTCAATGAGAAAACCCGACTTCCCCAGGCGGTGGTACCCCTCTCCTGCTCCGGGCCCCCATCTCTCCACCTCTCCTCCCCAGCAGCCCACCCCCACCCCCATTTCACCCCTCACCTGCAGGACAACCCCTTGCTAGACTCACTGTGTGGCCTGGGGCCAGTGAGCCAACCTCACTAAGCCTCAGTTTCCCCACCTTCACCCCCACCTGTCCCTGGCCCAGTGACCTCTGGTGGTAAAGAAGTACATGTGGGGGGACATTGCAGCCTCTTCAAAGGCCCCGCAGAGGGAGGGGACGGCAATGAGGATGGTTTATGTCGTTCAGGGTTAGGGAGCGTGGTCTTGAGTGCCCTAGAAGGCAGGTTGATCCCACCGGGGCAAACTCTGTGTCTCCCACGTCATTGGATCTGGCGCCATTTTTACAGATGTTGATTGAACCTCCCCGGAAACTAGGTTGAGCCCTTCATACACCTTATTTTACTTAGATCTCACCACAGTGCTGGGTAGTGTCTTCCCCGTTTTACAGGTAAGGCAACTGAGGCTCAGAGAGGTTAGAGCACCTGCCCTGAGCCACACAGCTGCCAAGGGACAGAACCAGGGCTCCAGCCCAGATGCCCCCGACTTCCAAGCCCAGGCTCCCCACCTGTGACAGTTTTCTTCCCTAAAGAGGTCTCAGCAGCGTCTCCCTCACAAGACGTTTCGCAGATTAAATGAGGCAGGATATTTGAAGCACTTCACCCAGCTTCTGCAAACCCTCCCAAGAGTGGGGAACCTGATCATCCCATGGGATGACAGAAACCAAGGACCAAGGAGGTTAAGAAACAGACCGAAGGGCCCAGTGCTGGAGGCGGGTGGGACTGGGTTGAGAGCTGACCATCCCCTGTGCTAGGCTGGGCTGCACTCCGTGTGCTCCCAGGGCCCTGTACCTTCCCTTCCCTACAGTCAGGCTCCCCAACCTCGGACAAAGCCACTTTGCCTCCCTGTGCCTCAGTTTCCTCATCTGCAAAATTGAAATGATTCCACTCACCCCAGAGTCAGCATGAAGATTAAACGAGAGGCTGTATCAAACAGAAGACGGTCCTGTTGATTTTCCCAAATAAATGAGGGCCTTGATCTGCAGGAGTGGCCCTTCCGTCCTTCCAGGTGGTGGTAGAGTGGGCAGAAAAATGCGCAGGCTTTGGAACTGGTCGGACTTAGGGTTGAATCTCAGCCTGGCCATTCACCAGCTGTGTAACCTTGGGCAAGTTCGCTTCTCCCAACTCCTGTGCGCTGGTTTCCTGGGGCTGCCATAACCAATATTCACAAACTTGTAGCTTAAAACAGCGTATGTTTATTCTCTTGCAGTTCTGGAGGCCAGAAATCCCCAAATCATTTTCACTGGGCTGAAGGTGTGGACAGGGCTGCCTCCCTGGGAGGTTCTCTGGGAGAATTCTTCCAGCTCCTGGTGGCTGCCGGCATCCTTGGCTTGTGGCCGTGTCACGCCAGCCTTCAAGGCCAGCATCTTCCCACCTCTGTCTGCCCCGTCTTCACGTGGCTGTGCCCCTGTGTGTGTCAGAGCCCCTCTGCTCCCTCTCAGGACACTTGTGATTGCATTTAAGGCCCACGGATAATCCAGGATAATCTCTCATCTCAAGATCCTGACCTTAATCAGATCTACGAAGCTCCTTTCTTGTTGCCATATACGATAAGGTCCCCAGGTTCCGGGGACTAGGACGGGGGTCTTTTTTGGGGTGGGGGGCATCTTCAGCCTCCCACACTCTGTGCATCTGTGATCAGGGCAGCTTGGGCTGGTAGGGCCTCTGGGAGAATCAGCAGAGACTAGCATGAAGACCAGCCTACGTGGACCCATTCAACAAACATGTGTGTCTCCACTCTGGTCGGGGCTGGGGGAGAGATGAAGGGGATCGGGGCTGTGCAGGTAATTACCCAGACCGCGTGGGAAACGTCGCTCCCATTTCTGAGCACCTACTGTGAGTCGAGGTGGCAGGGTGCTCCGCGCTCTGTCGCCTTTAATCCCTTCCCTATTTACTATGTCTCTGCCTTCGGGAGGCCTGCTCCCCCGCAAATGCTCACACCCCCCCCTCCCCCGGGGCGGGCTGGCGGCCTGGAGGATGACTCATGCTCTCTCCCTCACTGCCGAGAGCAGCCTTTTCAAAGAGCTGGCTGGGGAGGGAGCTAAATTTAAAGCCAGGCTTCCCGAGAAGATCACCTGCCACGTCAAAGTTGCTGCCGTTTAATTAGAAGTTGGGGGCAGCGAGGTCCACGCCCGTGAGCCCCTTTGGGAAGCGGGGAGGGAGACTCTGGGATGGGCAGGGGGAGGGGCCGCGACCAGCTGGCACCCTGCCCCTGCATCAGCATCCCCCACCTCCCTCTGGGGAGCAGCCCTCCCCCTCCCAGGAACCCCCCCAAGTCCCTCCTTCTCCAACCCAAGATCTCAGGGTTCCAAGCCCCCATTTCCCCAATTCAAGACATAAGGAACTGGGGCTCCCCCGCCACCAAGTCACCCATGGAGGATGTGGTCAAGCTGGAGTGTGAAGTGCTGGCCTGGCCTGGGGGCTCGTGTTCCGGGCCAGCCGGCCACTCGGGGAGGAAGTGGCTGAAGGTGGTGGGCAGGAGGCCTGGCTCTTTGAGACTGTTTCCCTCTCAATCCAAAGAGGCTGAGGTCCCCAGGCTGCGGCCTGCCGCCGCTGGGAGGCATTAGCTACACCCCGTTTACCTGGGAGGAGACAGGCCCCTGGAGGAGCCCGATCCCAGCTGGGCCCCTGCTGCCCAGCCCTGCCCCTCTGAAGCTCGAGGCTTAGTTCACAGCCATCCTTATGCCCTTGCTGCTCCGGCTCTCCCAACCGGCCGTGGGAGCTACGTGTGGCAGCAAAGCCGCAGCCTCCCCATGGCTGCAGGGCTGGGTCACGTGGGTGGCAGGGCACCTCAGTGGTTAGAACACTGGCTCTGGAGCCGGGCACTGAGCTGGCAGCCCACAGTGGCCTGGGCCGTGCTCTCCACCTCAGTTTGCTCTTCTGTGAGATGCTGTGGCTTTTGACTCTTCCAGTCCAGACACATAGGAGGTGCTCCGTGTGTGGAACCCACTGCTATGGCTGACTGCTGTCCTGGAGATTTGGGAGACCAGTAGGTCATCTGGTCCAGAAGCCTCCTTGACCCGTTGACTCCAACCTGCGCTGGGCCAGGGGCTGTAAACTCACCGGGGGGCCTCCTCCCGACTCCTGGACTCCTGCCTGCCTCCCTCCTGGTCCTGGGTGTGAACTACCTACAGCCCTCCGAGCCGGGAGGAAACGGGGCTTCTGTCTGCGCCCCGTCTGCATCAGAAAGGCGCGTGGCAGACCCAGTTCCAAGAGGTCCTCATCACCTTCCCCCTGCTGTTACTCCACTGTGGCAAAAGGGGTTTTGCAGATGTAATTAAGGTTATTCATCTGTTGATTAGTAAGATCAGGAGATAAGGAGATTATCTGGTGTGCCTAAGCCAATCACGGGAGGCCTTTGAAAGCAGAGACTTTTCTCCGCTGTCAGCAGAAAAGGAAGTCAAAGAGATGGCGGCCAAAGGAGGGATTTGACATTGGGGAGGCTGGCGCTGAGATGGAGGGGTCTCAGGGCAGGGAGGTGAGAGCAGCCCCCACCCAACACCCAGGAAGAGACCAGGGGCCTCAGTCCTGCAACCACAGGAATTGCATTCTCCCAGCGCCCTGAAGGAGCCTGGAGTCTCCCCAGATCCTCCCCTAAGAGCCTCGCTTGGCTGACGCCTTGATTTCCACCTCGTGAGACCCTAAGCAGAGAACTCGCGGAGCCCGCCCTGACTCTGCCCCACGGAACGGTGAGATAATACATGGGCGCGGTTTTAAGCTGCTAAATTAGTTACAAGCCACAGAGAAACCAATATACCCAGCAACCGCTTGTGCCGATTCCTTTATTTTTAGGGGGCGAAGGTCTTTACGGCCCATCCCTCCCCCTGCAGACCCCTGGGATGGTCTTTGTACTATACAACCTGAATCAGCCACCCCTCTGCCTGCAGACCTTCCATGGCTGCACCTTCTCAGTGTGATGTCTGAGTCCCTGGTTTGGCATTCAAGGCCCCCTGTGTTCTGAACCCTGTTCCCCCACGTCCCCACGAGTGGCCCTGCCCGACCTGTGCTGTTCAGAGAGCAGCCTGGGTCTCTCATCAGGCACAAGTTATGGATCATCACGGTTCCCCGTACTCAAGTTCAGCACCTACATGTTCCCAAGTGTTTCCGTTTCTTTAAATACACCCCCGATAGCTGCTCGTGTGGATACTGGGGAGACGTCAGCCAATGTTCTACGCACAGTTGCAAATTCCACGTTTTAGAAAATTCAAAACAGGGAAGAAAAGACACCGTTCCCATCAGTCTGGAGAGAGTTGGCAGCAGGGGCCCTGCTACTTGCTTGGGGCAGCTGATTAAGGCAACAGAAATCAATCCCAGGGAAACGGCAAAACGCGGAAGACCCCCCCCGGCCCCATCCCTTTGCAGACCTGCCTGCCTCTGGACCCTAAGACTCAGAGTCCGCTGTGTGGACCAGGGTTCCTGGGAGCATGTCTGATGCAAAAGGGCAGCAGGACTAGGAAGGCTTGGAGTAGAGGGGGTAGGGGGATGGGCACCCAATCACCCTTCCCAAGGCTGGAAAACAAGAAACCCCAGCGGACTCAGTGTGCCCTTGGCCTCCTGGAGCCTCAGTTTCCTCATCTGTACACTGTCACTGATAATAACCTCCACTCAGGTGGCACCAGGCTCTGGTCTCAGTCATAACAAGCCTATGGGGTAGGAGCCGGTATCCTATCTGTCACTGTAACAGTTTCGCAGGTGGTGATGCGCTGTGACCCCAGCGCCCGGGTTGCAGGGGGAGCTGGTGACTGAGAGAGCCCTGGCTTCACAGCCCGCGGGCTTGGGTCCTGGCTCCCTGCGTGCCAGCTGGTGGCCTTGGGCAGACCGGTTCACCTCTCGAAGACCATTTCCTCATCTGAATTGGGATGGCGCCGGCCTCAGCCTCCTGGCTTAGGGAGGCGCAGCGCAAGACTGATGGCAGAAGGCAGAGGAGTGCTTTTGGGGTGGAGTGAGACACCCCCACCCTTACTTCCGGGGCACTCAGCCCCGCTCCAAACCTTCGAGGCATCAGCTTATACGAACGGTGACAGCTCCATCCCCTGTGTCTATCCCGGGTTTGGATTCTGCCACAGCTGGCGGGCGGCTCTCATGGCCTCCCTGCGTCTCACCAGCCTCTCAAACCCAGCGCACAGATGATGAGAATTAATATGGTGCAAATTGGTAGGTTGAGCCAAGCACCCCGAGATGGAGGCCTAATTTCCACACAGCCCAGCCCTCCCCACGGGCAGCCGGGAAATAATAACAACAATGGTAATCAAGATAATTGGCGTAAGCAGAGCCTTTCAGTCACATGCCCTCCACACCCATGTACACCTTGAAAAGAATGCAGGGAGTCAGGGCAGGGATCTACCCTCATCTCAGAGCTGTAGGGTGGGGGCCCAGAGAGGTTGTGTAATGGACCTGAGGTCACACAGCTCGTGAGAGGCAGGAATCTGAGGACTCCAATGCGAGCGCTCTTTCTACTGCTCTGGAAGCCCCTTCTCAGAAGCCTCTGTCTAGGTGACTGGAGTGGGGGCTTTGCTTCAAAGATCAGTCATTTTAAATCCCCAAGGGCAGGGCAACCTAGACTACAGTAGGATTCGCAGCTTTGTAGCAATAAGGCCTTGGGCAAGTTGCCTAACCTCTCTGGGATGAGGATCTACCTTTTCTCCCACTTACTGGGTGCTCTGTGGCCCCCAGTGTCACTTGGGTGGTCTCCTTGAATCCCCACCACCGTCCCAGGAGTTGCCTCTATTTATCCCTGTTGACAGATGACAAATAGGCCCAGAGAGGTTAAGTGACTTTCCCCAGGGTCACACAGCCAGGAAGTGACAGAGCTAAGATTTGAACCTGGGTCTGTCCCTCCCCTGCCCCTGCTCCAGGCCCGTGCTCTTGACCTTGATGCAAGGAGGAACAGAGTTGAGGGCCCTGGAATGGGAGCACGTCCTGGCTGTGCTTCCCCATTTCTCAGTTTCCCCAGCTGCTCCGTTCCCACTGCCGGTCAGGCCCCTCTGGCTCAGAGAGTGTGAGGCCCTGGCAGACTCAGCCCAGCGCTGGCTTCTTGCAGGTTTAGCCCAGCCGTAGGGAGGCAGGTCGTATGGGGTTTGACAGATCAGGCTCCCGTGGCTAGGGTCCAAATTCCAAGCTTCTTTGATTTTGCCGAGCAGCCTCTCCCGATGCTGTAAATGGTTTGGCTTGGTCTCACAGAGCGACCTTTGTTATTGCAAAATCTCATGTTTCCACAGAACCCAGGGAAAAAGGAGCCTTTGGTGGTGGGTTCCAGCATCTGTCTGAATTCTATTCTGGTGAGGTTCCCAGCTGTGGGGAAGCCAGCCCCGGCCTGGGCCGCAGGGTGGAGCCCGTGGCCTTGGCCAGGTAGCCCCCGCCTGTCTGGCTGCCTGTCAGCTACAGCCTGTTCACCGGTCAACATCTGTGATGAATCAGAACCTCCAAAGGGCTACTCAGGGGCCTGACGGGAAGCGGCTGGAATAAGAATGAGGTGGGGGTGCCTTCGGCACTGTCTGAGGTCTCCTCTGTCTGACCGGGGCCAGCCAAACCCTGGTTCCATTGGAAGAGGGGAAAGGGAAAGGAAATTCCAGCTTTCAGAGCCTGGATTCAGGTACCTCGTGCCAGGCCTGGGGCTTTGCAAACATTTTCTCCTGAGCCCCACTGGCCCCCCAAAAGCAAGGCACTATTATTTTTGCCCCATTTCAGTTGAAGATAGGGAGGACCAGAGAGGTTAAGTACCTTGCCCAGGGTCACACAGTGGGTAAGTTGAAGCTGCTGCCTGCCCTATGTTAGATTTCCAAGTTCAGAACCCTTTATACCATTTACATCACTTTCTTTTTTTTTCTTTTTTTTTTGTGGTACGCGGGCCTCTCATTGCCGTGGCCTCTCCCGTTGCAGAGCACAGACTCCGGACGCGCAGACTCAGCGGCCATGGCTCAAGGGCCCAGCCGCTCCGCGGCACGTGGGATCTTCCTGGACCGGGGCAGGAACCCGCGTCCCCTGCATCGGCAGGCGGACTCTCAACCACTGCGCCACCAGGGAAGCCCTACATCACTTTCTTGATCAGAGAAAATGTGGCCCCACTTTGGTGTCCAGGAGATGATTTTGTCTCAGCCCTCCCCATCTGAGACCCAGACCACGTGAGGGGCCAGGCCCTCTGCAGTCAGTTTTCCTCACATATTGCTCTAAGGCCTCCCCAGAGCACCATGCCTGGTACTGGAGCCTAGCCGAAGAGAGGATGGGCTGCTTTCTGCCCCCAGGGCATCATGGGAATATCCTGGCATACCACCTGCAGAGAGAGAACCCCAGAATCATGGCCTGCTGGAGCAACCTTCCAAGATCAGCGGCATGAGCCCTAATTGCAGATGAGGAAACCGAGGTTCAGAGAGGTCCAGTGATTGGGCCAAGGTCACCTCGCACATTAAGCCTTCTCGCCACCTTAATGTCCTATTTTAATGTGAAAATTACAAAATAAGCCCCAGCTTCGGGGTCAGACTCTTGGGTCTGCCTCGCATCAGAAGAAGTCACTTTCCCTCTCTGAGCCTCGATTTCCTCATCTTTGAAATGGGGGCAACAGTTCCTACCTTTCAGGGGCCCTGTGATACGTGGTCGGTTGAGGCCATATTAGTAAGTGCCTTAGCACAAAGCCTGGCACACAGTAGGACCTCTACTTGGCTATCCCCACCACTACCCCGCTAGTAGCTAGTGCCTATAGTCTGGTATTTACTGGTCATAATAACAGTTACTAGGTCTTAACCACCTACTATGTGTGACTCACTGCACTGGGCACTTTGCATATTCAGCATCGTGATGTGGGCTGCAGCCACGCCCATCTCACAGACAAAGAAACTGAGGTTGGAAGTAACTTACCTGAGACTCCTAAAACCCAGGTCTGCCTGACCCCCGAGCCCAGCTCTCAAATCCGGGCCAGAACCTCTGTCTGAAAAGCTGAGGTCTTGTCCTCCACCCAAAAGGGGACACCCGAGCTGGCTTGGGGAGGAAGGAGGAAGCAGGGTCATCGCCAAACCCAGTGGGGAGTGTGTGGAGCTGGATGTAGCTGGGCAATAGCTGCAGGTTGCAGGCTGCTGGGCAGCACCCCAGAGGGAGAGTCCACGGGGCCGATGGTCCACAAATGCCCTTGGCCAAGGTCCCGCCCTGGTGGCATTCAGAGCAGGATGGGGTCGGTGCTGTGGACGCAGGGACCAATCTGTGTGGGCACTCTGCCCTTGACCATGCAGGCTCACACCTTTACCAGTCACCAGGTGTCTTGGCTTCGTCGGGCAGAGCCCCCCGAGCCCTCCACCAGCAGCCCCTGAGCCGCTCCTCCCAGTATTCACTGGAGCTGCCGGTTCAAGCCTCACTGTCTCCTGCCTGGACGCGTGCAGTAGCCAGCAGTCTCCCTGACTCTATTCTCCCACCCAGTGGGCCATCCTCCAATGGGAGCCAAAGGGATCCGCGTGGAACCCAAATCTGACAGCATTGCTCTCCTGTTCAAAGCCTTTCTATGGCTCCCTACTTGCCTCCAGATAAAGTCTGCATTCCACCTGCCACTGAGCTCCATCTCCTGCCCCAAGGGCACCCTAGGCTTGCTCTGCCTCCCTACTTTCCTGATCAGACCGTGCTCTCAGGTCAGCAGACCCCAGCTCTCTCTGTTTTCTCTTCCTGGACTGCCCGTCTTACTTCTTTTTATCTTTGAGGACCCAGGTCATTTGTCTCCTCCTCTTGGAAGCCTTCTCTGAGCCAAGCTGGATCTCTGCTTCCTCTGGGCTTCTCCACCCATCACAGTCCTGGCCACACTGAGTGACACTGTCTGTGCTTCTGTCACCACCAGGAGCTCCCTTAGGGCTGGCCTGGGTCTGATCCAGCTCCGTGTTGCCGACACTGTCCACCACAGGGCCCAGCCCGGAGCCGGCCTCGGTGTGAGAAGTTGCATAAGTGGTTCTAACAGGCTCAGCCCGGGAGGCCAAGAGCGACTGACGTCTCTCTCCGCTCCTGCCAGGACAGCCAGTGCCCAGTCTGGCCGCGTCGGCAACTTGGCGCCGATATTTTATTAATAAGCACATTTGGCACTTCCCTTGCACCTTTCCTTCTCAGCTCACTGAGAACCTCCCCACCTCTAATTAATTCTCCCCACACCCCACATAAGCTGCTCTTCCCACAGCAGATAATGATGTGTGAAGTCCTTTCCTTAAAGGTGCCTGGGATTCGTTGCACAATGTAATTAGAATCCTCTCTTCCGCATCTCCTGGGCCCTTCCCACTTCTACTCCTCCCTCCCCTGGGCCAGCAGGTGGTCTCAGAACCTTTGGGATGGAGTGTTAATTTATTATTGTTATTATAAAGCCATGCACGAGCTTGCTGTCTTAACAGCTTAGTTTTGTCATCAGAAAAAATAACAAGATAATTTTTGAAGAGGCGAGAGGCAAGCGGAGGGGCAGGGGGTAGAGTGGAGTGGCACCGCAGCCTGGTCTGTGCAAAGCTAGCTGGGTGGACTGGTGTTGCCGAGGGCCCTGGGAAATCACGGTTTCAGGCAACTCCCCTTCCTCCAGGAAGACTCCCCTGATTAGTCCACTCACATTGGGTTTTTCTGCTTCCCTCTGGCCTTTAGAGCAGAGACCCTTGTTCTGATAGGTGATTGCTCTGTGTGGGCTTGCCCCTCCCAATGGCACTGAGAGTCCTCGTGTAGGATTCAAGTTTCCGTGTCTTTGCATCCCGGGAAACGAGCAGAGGACTGGGCATTCGGTGACCAGTACTTGTGATGCATTGAGGAATGTGGGAATGAGTGAAAAGATGGTGGGTGGGTGGATGGATAGATAATGGATGGACGGATGGATGAGTGGGTAGGTGGGTGGGTGGACGTATGGATGAGTGGGTAGGTGGGTGGGTGGACGTATGGATGAGTGGGTAGGTGGGTGGATGGACGGATGGATGAGTGGGTAGGTGGGTGGGTGGACGTATGGATGAGTGGGTAGGTGGGTGGGTGGACGTATGGATGAGTGGGTAGGTGGGTGGGTGGGTGGATGGATGAGTGGGTAGGTGGGTGGATGGACGGATGGATGAGTGGGTAGGTGGGTGGGTGGACGTATGGATGAGTGGGTAGGTGGGTGGGTGGACGTATGGATGAGTGGGTAGGTGGGTGGGTGGACGTATGGATGAGTGGGTAGGTGGGTGGATGGACGGATGGATGAGTGGGTAGGTGGGTGGGTGGACGTATGGATGAGTGGGTAGGTGGGTGGGTGGACGTATGGATGAGTGGGTAGGTGGGTGGGTGGGTGGATGGATGAGTGGGTAGGTGGGTGGATGGACGGATGGATGAGTGGGTAGGTGGGTGGGTGGACGTATGGATGAGTGGGTAGGTGGGTGGGTGGACGTATGGATGAGTGGGTAGGTGGGTGGGTGGACGTATGGATGAGTGGGTAGGTGGGTGGATGGACGGATGGATGAGTGGGTAGGTGGGTGGGTGGACGTATGGATGAGTGGGTAGGTGGGTGGGTGGACGTATGGATGAGTGGGTAGGTGGGTGGGTGGGTGGATGGATGAGTGGGTAGGTGGGTGGATGGACGGATGGATGAGTGGGTAGGTGGGTGGGTGGACGTATGGATGAGTGGGTAGGTGGGTGGGTGGACGTATGGATGAGTGGGTAGGTGGGTGGGTGGACGTATGGATGAGTGGGTAGGTGGGTGGATGGACGGATGGATGAGTGGGTAGGTGGGTGGGTGGACGTATGGATGAGTGGGTAGGTGGGTGGGTGGGTGGATGGATGAGTGGGTAGGTGGGTGGATGGACGGATGGATGAGTGGGTAGGTGGGTGGGTGGACGTATGGATGAGTGGGTAGGTGGGTGGGTGGACGTATGGATGAGTGGGTAGGTGGGTGGATGGACGGATGGATGAGTGGGTA
The DNA here is from genome assembly GCF_008692025.1 of Phocoena sinus. Lineage (NCBI taxonomy): Eukaryota > Metazoa > Chordata > Mammalia > Artiodactyla > Phocoenidae > Phocoena > Phocoena sinus. Next base: position 5,122,596 of record NC_045772.1, on the reverse strand, counting down.
GGTGGGTGGGTGGACGTATGGATGAGTGGGTAGGTGGGTGGGTGGACGTATGGATGAGTGGGTAGGTGGGTGGGTGGGTGGATGGATGAGTGGGTAGGTGGGTGGATGGACGGATGGATGAGTGGGTAGGTGGGTGGGTGGACGTATGGATGAGTGGGTAGGTGGGTGGGTGGACGTATGGATGAGTGGGTAGGTGGGTGGGTGGACGTATGGATGAGTGGGTAGGTGGGTGGGTGGGTGGATGGATGAGTGGGTAGGTGGGTGGATGGACGGATGGATGAGTGGGTAGGTGGGTGGGTGGACGTATGGATGAGTGGGTAGGTGGGTGGGTGGACGTATGGATGAGTGGGTAGGTGGGTGGATGGACGGATGGATGAGTGGGTAGGTGGGTGGGTGGACGTATGGATGAGTGGGTAGGTGGGTGGGTGGACGTATGGATGAGTGGGTAGGTGGGTGGGTGGGTGGATGGATGAGTGGGTAGGTGGGTGGATGGACGGATGGATGAGTGGGTAGGTGGGTGGGTGGACGTATGGATGAGTGGGTAGGTGGGTGGGTGGACGTATGGATGAGTGGGTAGGTGGGTGGGTGGACGTATGGATGAGTGGGTAGGTGGGTGGATGGACGGATGGATGAGTGGGTAGGTGGGTGGGTGGACGTATGGATGAGTGGGTAGGTGGGTGGGTGGACGTATGGATGAGTGGGTAGGTGGGTGGGTGGGTGGATGGATGAGTGGGTAGGTGGGTGGATGGACGGATGGATGAGTGGGTAGGTGGGTGGGTGGACGTATGGATGAGTGGGTAGGTGGGTGGGTGGACGTATGGATGAGTGGGTAGGTGGGTGGGTGGACGTATGGATGAGTGGGTAGGTGGGTGGATGGACGGATGGATGAGTGGGTAGGTGGGTGGGTGGACGTATGGATGAGTGGGTAGGTGGGTGGGTGGGTGGATGGATGAGTGGGTAGGTGGGTGGATGGACGGATGGATGAGTGGGTAGGTGGGTGGGTGGACGTATGGATGAGTGGGTAGGTGGGTGGGTGGACGTATGGATGAGTGGGTAGGTGGGTGGATGGACGGATGGATGAGTGGGTAGGTGGGTGGGTGGACGTATGGATGAGTGGGTAGGTGGGTGGGTGGACGTATGGATGAGTGGGTAGGTGGGTGGGTGGGTGGATGGATGAGTGGGTAGGTGGGTGGATGGACGGATGGATGAGTGGGTAGGTGGGTGGGTGGACGTATGGATGAGTGGGTAGGTGGGTGGGTGGACGTATGGATGAGTGGGTAGGTGGGTGGGTGGACGTATGGATGAGTGGGTAGGTGGGTGGATGGACGGATGGATGAGTGGGTAGGTGGGTGGGTGGACGTATGGATGAGTGGGTAGGTGGGTGGGTGGACGTATGGATGAGTGGGTAGGTGGGTGGGTGGGTGGATGGATGAGTGGGTAGGTGAGTGGATGGATGGATGGATGAGTGGGTAGGTGGGTGGGTGGACGTATGGATGAGTGGGTAGGTGGGTGGGTGGATGGATGAGTGGGTAGGTGGGTGGGTGGGTGGATGGATGAGTGGGTAGGTGAGTGGATGGATGGATGGATGAGTGGGTAGGTGGGTGGATGGACGGATGGATGAGTGGGTAGGTGGGTGGGTGGACGTATGGATGAGTGGGTAGGTGGGTGGGTGGACGTATGGATGAGTGGGTAGGTGGGTGGGTGGACATATGGATGAGTGGGTAGGTGGGTGGGTGGGTGGATGGATGAGTGGGTAGGTGAGTGGATGGATGGATGGATGGATGGATGGACGAATGGGTAGGTGGGTGGATGATGGGTGAGCGGGTTCATGGAAAGATGAATATGCAAGAAGATGGTTGGCTAGATGGAGAGCTTCACAGAGATGAATGAAGGGAGGGCTTGATGGATAGACGGATAAGTGAATGGTGGGTGGATGGGTGATAGATATGTGACTAGATGGGTTAACAGGTGAATGAAGGGCGGGTGAGTCTTGGGATAGACGATACCAACAATAATAATATTCTACCCAGAGCTAATATTTTTTGAGGTTCCAGGAACTGTTCCAAGTATTTGTTCCAGGTATATTCATTAGATCATTTAATGCTTGTACCTATCCTAGAGGGGAATGTGTGCTGGATTGGGAGATGAGGGATGCTTGAATGGGTGTTTTGGTGGGTAGACAGGCAGGCAGGTGCCCGGCTGGTGTGTGTTTGTGATGAGAGGTGGGCAGGAGCTCGGTCAAGCAGATGGGATGCCGGGCGGGCTGGGAGGTGAGGTGGAGGGAGCAGTGGACGAGAGGTCAAAGCGATGGGCAACAGCCTGGATATTTTCTCTCTGTCTTCACCCCAGGGAAGGGCGTGCCATTCCCTAGACACCCACCTCAGGAGCCTGGCGTCAACCTTGGCCACTGTCTCACCCTCCATCTCACCAACCCTCGGAGCTCCAACTGTCTACACCCACGACAACTGTGGCTGGATTTGGCCCCCAGCCCCCCTTAGCCGTCCTGGGCCCTCCTGTGTCCCCTCCACATGGCAGCCAAGGGGATCTCGCTAAAACACAGCCCCAAATCCTCCTCTGACCCCGAACGCCCATGGGCCCCCAGCCTTCTTGGTGTGCCCAGCCTCCCATAGCCAGTGCCTGTGGACACACTAAAGGGCCCTGGTTTCCTCCCAGGACAGGTGCCTTCAGGCTCCTGGGTCATTGTTTATGCAGTGTCCCTTCTGGAAAGCCAGTCGCCCCCGTCCACTGCAGGCCCAGTGAAATCTCTTTTTCCCTGGGGTTCCCATCACTGCCCACCATCTTCAAGTCACCACAACGGTTTCCAGCTGGGCTCTGGGGTCTCTGCAGGAAGCGACCCCTGGCTTCCCCGTGGCCGGCCTTCTCATGTGTAAAACAAGGATCTCAGCAAGACTTCTCGCCTGGGTGGTTGTCACCAGCATTGATGAGGCGGCCACGCTCACTATGGCACCTGACCATGGAGTGCTTGCGAATGGCTGCTATGACCATTATTAATGAAGTGTCTGCCTCCCCCCACCCGACAGTATATTTCTCAAAAAGAAGACTGGGCCTGGTGCACAGACTAGTCAGTTCATTCAACAAGTATTGACGGAGCCTTTCTTGTGTGCCAGGCACTGTCCTGGGTGCTGGGATACACCAGTGACTCCAGGCGTCCCGGGGGTCAGGGCCGTGGCACCTACAGGAGGACGGTGATCCGTGGTCGAATCGCTAAACGACAGCGACCAAGACCAGCAAAAGGGTCTCGCGGCCGGGTTCACACCAGCTGCTCGCTGGTCGGTTCTTGGAACCAGGAACAGGCCTCGCCTTCCAGAGCAGGGCAGGCCCTCTGTCAGTGTGTCTGAATCTGAGTCACTTCTGTCTCGCGGACAACAGGGTGACCTTGCTTGTGGGTCCCGAGGAGCTAAGAATAGCCTGGGAAGCCGAGCGTGCTGCCGCCCTCCCTCCCCTGCGTGTGTGCGAGGTGGCAGAGGGGGGTACGTGTCCTTCCCCACCGCGGCGTGGCCAGCTGCTGCTGGCATCTTTGGGGCATGGCTGAGCCTTGCCAGCTGTTTGGGAGGAGAGGAGCCAGAGGGAGGGAGGGTTTCCATCAACCAAAGTACTGAGCCAGCCCTTGGCTGCGGTCCTGGAGGTCCTGCCTGGAGCAGGGGAAGGTCCCGGATCGGCCACTTACTAGTGGGAGACCTTCAGCCAGCCGCCTGTCCTCTGGTCTCTGTTTTCCAGGTGAGGAAACTCACACGCCTTTCTTCAGGGTGTGGAGCTGGCTTGGGGCCCCCCACCCGATCCTGGCCCCCGCCAGTGGACTTGGAGGGCAGAGACCCTCGCCTCAGGCCTCTGCCCGCCACCGTCTAGCTTTGCCGAGAGGGCGCCCCGTGTGGCCGCCCCTGCGTCCGTGTGAACAGGCAGGAGCGTCCAGCAGCTCAGAGCATTGCTCTGGAGCCTGATAGCCTGGGGCAAACCCCAGACAAACCACACACAGACTATGTGACCTCAGACCAGTCACTTGACCTCTCCCAGCCCATTTCCCCCACTATGAAATGGGGGTTACGGCCCATCTCAGGGACATAGTGCTGTGGCGGGAGATATGCACGCAAAAATGACACATAGTAGGTGCTTCTGGAGCACATAGTAGGTGCTTGGTGTTGGTGCCATGCTTCCTGGTGGGAAGTGCTGGGTGTGGTGACTGGCACAGGGAATGACCTTTTAGGCCAATCTGGGGAGGAGAGGAGATGGAAGTGCTCTTTGTGACTCTGAGGGAGAGGCCTGGGACCGGCAGGGAGACCGTTTGAGCAGATTTGGATGGAGGAATAGCCCCAAATATCAGAGATGAGAGAGACAGAATGGGCTGTCCCCTCAGATAGAGAGCTCCCCATTCCTAGGGACAATCAAGAATAATCTGGTCCCCTGCTTCCTGGGGAGACTGCAACAGCGATTCACACACACGTGGATCGGTATCTACCCCGGGGTTTCGTGACGCTGGGGTTTATCTGTATCTGAGTCCGGTAGAGACAGACTGTGTAGCTCCGGGAGGGGAAGGTGTGGCTGCCCTGCCGCTTCAGCGGTAGCTCTCTGGCCCATCCACCTCCCGGCCCTGGGGCTGCACAGTCCTGAGCTGCTGGCAAATGCACGGACGGTTTCCCCCTCCTGTGGACCAGCTGCAGGAGAGCGCACAGCTCTCTGCCCGCCCCCACGGGGTCCTTGCCCTGCAGGTCGCTGTGCTTTCCCAAGGCAGCCAACCTGTGTGCTCCTCCGGCCTTCTGACAATCTCCGTACCCAGCGCCCTCGGGGGTATTTTACACAATCAATGTAATGAGGGCCAGTTTCTGCATTTAGGTCTCAGCTTAAAACCCTCCCACCGTGGCCTGGAATAAGAATTCATTCATTCAACAGGGTTTAGCGGTAAATACTACAGATCAAGAATTGCTCCACCTGGAGAGAAGTTGGCAGGGAGGGATTGATTCTTGGTTATATTTATAATCTTGCCACTTCTTCTTCCTCCCTCTCTTGCCCATCTGTGGACCGCCAAGTACCAAATCTCTGGGCCTAAATCTCTCCTGAGTGCAAAACCACATCACCAGGTCCTCAGGCCCCCGGGTCTGCGGGGAAGTCTGTGGTGGAACTCTGCGTCCTCCTGCCCCGAGCCCGCCCCCTTCCACTGCGCCTGCTGCATCCTGCCCTCCAATCAGATGCCTCTCCCTGGTTCTCCCAGGCTCTGTGGGCCCCACCTCCTAAGCATTGCTGGAGTCTGTCCACTTCCATCCACTGCCACCGCACCGTCACTCTCACCTGGATAACTGACAATTGCAGCAGTTGTCTGGGGTCATCCTCTCCCCTCTCCCCCCGCCACCAAGTGCAGGGTCCGTCCAGCGCCAGCAGTGGACGAATAAGGCTGAAGTTCTAACCGACACGTCAGTGAGGTATCAGTGGTGCAGCTTCCCCGGACGCAGAAAGTGAGCAGGGACCCTTCCCCGAACCTCAGGCTCCCCAGCCATAACAGGACAGAGAGAGGCTGGAGGGACTTACTGTCCTACTGTGAGTCCCCGAGGGGAGGGGGCTGCCGCCTCCCTCACCTCCAGCCCGGCGGGGGCCGGTTGGAGAGTCTGTCCTGTGTTGCTGGAGCCGGGGTGCCCGGGGACCCCTCCAGGAGAGGCCAGGAGAGACAGCAGGGATGGACATGGAGGCGCCCCCACGGTTGTCCCTGCGAAGGTGCCTACCTGAGTCCTGTGGACCAGGCATGGCGCCCATAGCCCACCTGGGAGAACAAGGGACCCCAACAGTGAGTCTTCCAGGGGCGGATGTCAGAGCATCAGGGGCCGGGGGTGGGGATCCGCATTTGAGAAGCCACCACGTTGGAGGCGACGGAGGCTGGGGGATGTAAGACAGGCGGCAGCTGGGCTGGGGTTTGCGTTAGGAGCCCAGGGGGCTGCGGTTCTGCTGACTTACTTCCTCGCTCCGGGGGGAAACACAGCAGGGTCCTGCCTCTGTCCGGGGCTCGCAATCCCTCTCTCCCTCCACAGGCTGAGCGGCCCTGGTCCCTGGCCCAGACCATGGAGCCCTGTGGCCAGGCCAGTGGCACTCGCTGCTTTGCCCATCGGAGTGGGATGTGCGGGGCCCTGGGCCTTCTCCTGCCTGGGCCTGGGTCTTAGGGACCTGGAGATGCCTGTGTTAACATGGAGACTCATGAGCTGGCCGTGGAGATTTCCAGACCGTGGGCAGGGCCAGGGCAGGGTCCCTTTCCAGCCCAGAGTCTGGCCCCAGGTGTCTAAGGCAGGGGATTGAGGCAGGGGGTGGGCGGGGGGAGATTTGAGCTTCATGAAGGACACGTTGCTGGCAGCTCAATCCCTGTTTGTGGAGACCAGGTGGTCCCCCACCTCCACTCCCTCTGCCTCCCAACAGGTGTGTGGCAGGTGCTTTGTGGGTGGATGTCTGTCTGTCCCTCTGAGAACTCACCAGGGCCAATCAGTGATAGCCATGGGACTCACACCCTCCAGGGCCCCACGGCACCCAGAGCAAAGCCCCCTCACAGCACCTTTCCCTGCAGGGCACTGGTCCTAGGACCCATACAGAAACTCGGCTCACTTCTGTCAAATCCTTTCTGAAATATCAGCTCTTCAATAAGGCCTCAGGGGCTCTCACTGCCGGTCCCCCATTAAGATTCCTTTTCTCAGTTCGGTTTCTGTTTCTCCCGCTACGGGCAGAGTGCCTCCTGATCGTCTGGACGCTTTGGTCCTTTGTCCTGTGGTTACAAATGCCCTTCGATCTGGAAATTCCACCACCCAAGGGCTGGACTCTGTATCTGCTGTGCCCCTGGGGCCTGGCACACAGTAGGCCCTCGGCAAAAATTTGCCAAATGAACGAACCAACCAGGATTCTGCAGAAACACCGGGCAGAACGTGGGCAGGGATCTGGGCACGCTGCTCTCAACTGTGCAAGTGTTTTAAAAATATTTTTGTTTCATTTATCAGAAATCAAGGCGGAGTCAAGCGCGGTAATACATCTAAACTGGTTGATTAAACCATAAGGAAGAAAATGGCACTTCGTAGCAGTTAGACAGAAGCTACCGGAAGATTTAGAAACACTGTGATCCCCTGAGCGGTTTTTGCAAATGGGGTTTCTATTCATAGTGAGGCCTTCGTCGTCTTTATTTCATGATTTCTGGGGGTTTTCTTCACTGCTCTTCCCCAGGGTTTCATGATATTGTTATATAAAGTGATTTCAATAATGAAAATCAGGCACTGTTTGCTCTTGCCATTTTGGGAGCCAGGAGTGCTGTGCAGAGAGGGCTGGCCTGGGGGCCTTGATGTGACAGGACTGGGATTCAAATGTTGAGGCTTTTCTTGCCACCTGACAGGGAGAACCAGGTCGGGTCAGAGGCTGAGTCCTGGGCCAGGGGCACACGAGGTAACCAACTCGCCCCCGAGGGCTCCTTCCCCCCACCCTTCTCACCAATTCTTCCTCCGCTCCAGCAAGCCCACTCCTGCCTCAGGGCCTTTGCACTGGCTGGTCCTGCTTCCCAGATAGTTCTGCTGTCCCCAGATATGCCCGGAGCTGGCATTCTCCTTCCTGCCTGCCTTGGCTGAAATGTCATTTTCAAGAAGAGCCTTCTCTAAAGCGCCCCTCACCTCCTGAAGCTTCCCACCTGCCTTCTCAGCTTTTTTTCCCTGAGACATTTATTGCTGTCTGCTATATTATATACGCACTTGCTTATTTGTGAAGGGCAAACAGACTCAAGAGTTCTTTATGTGGGTGGGGGGTCAGATCTGGGGGCTGAGGGAGAGGGAGGGGCGGAGACCACCCCAGATTTCTGGTTTGAGGAGCGGGGTAGGAGGGGATGGATGGGGAACCGAGGCCACACTTCCATGACCAGCTGCTGGTTCCCCATGCACACTGGTGCCTGCAGAGCTCCCATCGGGCCCCTCCTCCAGCTGGCCTGTCCCCAGGGCCCACGTGGCACGCAGCCTGGCCTCCTTGAGCCTGTGGCTGGCCCGAATTACCAGCAGCAACCCTTTGGGTGCCCTTGGATTGCTGTTATGAGTTGAACTGTGTCCCCCCCCCCAAATTTACATGTCGAAGTCCTAACGTCCAGCGCCTTACGATGTGGCCCTTTATTAGGAAATAGGATTGTTGCAGATATAATTAAGATGAGGTCATAGTGGAGTCGGGTGAGTCCTGGTCCAACATGATTGGTGTCCTTATAAAAAGGGGACATTTGGACACAGACACAGGGAGAAGGCCATGTAAAGATGGGGGCAGAGATGGGGGTGATGGGTCTACAAGCCAGTGAACGCTAAAGGTGGCCAGAAACCCCCAGAACATGGGGTAGGGGCCTGGCACAAATCTCCCCTCAGAGCCTCAGAAGGAACCAGACACCTTGATCTCAGATCCTGGCCTCCAGATTGTGAACGCATACACGTCTGTTGTTTCGAGCCGCCCAGTCCGCGGTGCTTTGTCACAGCAGCCCCAGGACACTCATGCCGTTGCCAAGCTCGAACTGGCCGGCCCCCGGCCCTCACCCGGCAGCTCCACTTGCAGCCCCACCGAGTCTGGAACTGTCTGTCTGGGAGGGACACCCTCGCTCGTCAAACAAAGAGGCAGCTCTCCAGTCCCTGGTTCCTAGTTTGAAAAATTAGGATAATAATACCCACCTCCCACGGCTGTCACAAGCCTTCAATCAAATACAGTGGCAACGCACCTGGTTCGTGGTAAGGCTTGGTAATCGGCGGCGGCAGTGCTGTGGTCATGTTTACTATTGTTGTTATTGAGTACGATTGTAATTAGCTGTCAGTTGGCAGGTCTGAGCTGGCTGTCGTGGAGATCAGAAAGCCTCGTGGTGGGGCCTCTGCCCACCGCTGCGTGCAGGAGAGGAGACAGCCTGTAGGAGAGGGCCAGATGTGCGCACCGTGATTCATTCACGGTCACTGTTGCCACCTCTGTGCCTGGACGCCTCTGCCCCCAGGGAGGGAGGTGCACCAATGGTGATCGCAACGCAGTATGATCTGGGCTCTGATGACAGGACCCTGATGGGCTGCGGCGGCCCAGAGGGCACCAGATCCGGCCTATCCGGATAGGGTGATGGATGCAGGGAAGGCTTCACAGAGTAGGTGACTTTTGAAAAGGGCATAAAAGGAAGGGACTCTGGGCATCCAGGTTCCCAGCTCCCACACCGATGCACGGTGTGACCTTGGGTTGGTCCTTGACCTTCTCTGGGCCTCTGCCTCCCTGCATGAAAAACGCAGGCCACCAAGGGCCTGTCCCCCAGAAGAGCTTGGAGTAGTCACCCTGCTAAGTATATCCAGCACCCAGGCCCCATCCTCAAAGCCAACCAAGGTAAGGACCCAGATGTCCCATGAGGCACTTGAGCGGGGCAGGCTTGTGGCCGACATTTCGGCCAGTTCTGAGACCTGCACGCCTGAGGATAAGAAAAGAAACTCTGGACAAACATCTAAAACCTTTCATGACTCCCTGCCCTGCTGTTCCAGTCGAGGAGAAAACAAATAGCCAAAGCAATCTCTCTGAAGACCCACACCCAGCCGGGCCGAGCCTGGACCATCCAGTAGCTTCCCGGTTCTTTTATTCAGTTTCAGCTCTGCGGCTGGCCACCTGCCTGTCCTTTTTGAGCACCGAAATAGAGCGATAAATGGGGACGCTGGAGCTGGACAGATGTCACCATTTCGGAGAGTCGCCCCTCGCCTGCCACCTGGGATTTTGTTCTCCCCGTTGGAAGACAATATCCCAGCAACGTGGAATCTTTCTCTGCTGGCAGATTTAAGGCATCTTGTAAACAGGAGCCAGAGAAGGAGAAAGAAACGCCCATTTGCTGAACACATGTTCTGCTCGGAGAGCTGCCTTGTGCGCTGTGAGTGTGGTTTCTCCTCCCCCCTGTTCCTATTTTACAGATGTGAACTACGGTGCCAGGAGCTTAGAGATGAGAGAGCCCACCCGGGAGGGCAGCAGGAAGTGAAATCAGGGATCTGACTGTCAAGTTTGCTGTGGACCAAGACCCAGGGTAAGATTTCAGGGCTGAGCAGCTTTGGGAGGACGGCCAGATTGGTGGGGGCTAAAGGGTGTGTGATAAGGAGAAAAACTGCACCGAGCTTCTGCTAAAAATGGCAAGGAATACTTTATTCAAGGCTACTGCGATAGGGGCAAGAGATTGAACTCAATTTCCGAATACAGCAAGGACAGCTGGGGATGTACAGCCAAGGAGCAGAGTGAGGGGATCAGCGGGTGGAAAATTACTAAGAGAGACTTGATTAGATTTCCCGGGTAGGGGAATTCTTGCTAAATTGGCCCAAAAAGATTCTGGCTAAAGGGTCAAGGACTTCGATACCAAGGGTCGGGAGAATGAAGATATGGGGGAGGGCATCCTTGATAACCTGGCTTGGCAGGATTCTTGGCTGGAACTGGACTTGGCAGGTCAAGGTCAAGGAGAAAAGGGCTCGGGAAGCCTGATGGAAGTTTGGTCCAGGAGGGAGTCTGTCAGGCGGAGGGGAGACCCTTAGGAGAAAGAGGTCCAGTGCCATAGTGTGAATATCCAGCTCTCTCTGGGGACTGGGCAGGGCTCGGAGATGTCCCGGGATGTGGCGCTGGGAAGTCCAATGTCTGGGACCAGGAAGAAGGCGACTGGGGCTGTGCTTTGACCCCCTGACTCAGTTTCTCCATCTGTTAGGTGGGGCCCCTGGTGCTGACTGAGAACACACAGGAGCAGCGACTGCACATACAAGGGGTTTGACAGTTATGAACCCTCCTCCGATCCGCTGCCCCGGAGCCTGGGGGTTTGTAAACTGAGCTGCCACATATAGGCCCACTGCATCCAGTGTAATTTGGGGAGAAAATTCCAACTGGGACAAAGACACATGTTCCCTGCTACTGCAGCTCCCGGCCCTGCGGGGCCGTCTTGTTAGGCTGTTCACAGCTGGCAGCAGGCTGGGACCACAAGGGGCGAGGAATTCAGAGCTGGGGCCAGCGGGGCCTTTCATTCCAAGAGGATGTGTCCTCTCTGGGTATTTCTGGGTGGTGTAGCAAAGAGCTGAGCCACTGGCACCGCTGGGGACAGGCAAAAACACATGGGGGCCAGATTGCTGCCGAGGAATCCCACGAACCTCCGTCGTGACTCAGTTCCGGGACAGCCGAGCGCTTCGGAACTAGCTTGAGTCCCGCCAGCAGACGCGCAGAGTTTAGCTCCACGCGGCCATTGCATGGAGGTTGGCAGGGCCCAAACCAGAGGGGAGAAGCGCCTGGTTCTTGGCTGCATGTCCCCGTTGCTGGGACGTGCGGCTGGCTCGCCGCCCTCTTGCAGAGTGAGTGCATTCCCCCAGGGCAGCGACCGCGCCTGCGTCATCCTCAGGTCCGTCCAGCAATCCCCGAGCAGCTGCTGTGTGCCGGGCAGGGGTGGGGCACCGCGGTGCCGAGATACATAGGTCTCAAGTTCTGTCTCCTCAAGCTCCTTCCAGGACTGGGCCCCCGGCTGGAACAGACAACCTGATATAAAGCAACTCACCGTGTCCCAGCCCCTGAAGGCGGCTTGCGGGGAGTCCAGAACTTTCCCTGACCATTTTACGAAGCTGTTGTAGCACGTGGAAAGCTGACGGACTCGGGGATGAGCCAGGCCTTGGCCCAAGTCCTTCTCAGCCCCCGGCTGGCTGTGTGACCATGGACAAGTGACAGTCTCTCCAGCCACGGTCTCCCGTCGGAGGCGGAAGTCTTGGTGTTGGGGGACTGTTTTTATAGGAGTTACCAGGGTAGTGATCCATGAATTCTAGAATTATGATGAATCACCAGTGTCACGGGCTGAATCGTGTCCCCTCCCAAATCCATATGTTAAAGTACCACAGCAGGTGACTATTTGGAGAGAAGGCCTTTGAAGAGGGGATTAAGTTTATGCGAGGTCATTAGGGTGGCCCCAATCCAGTAGGACTGCTGTCCTTATTAGGAGAGGAGATGAGGATGTAGACACGCACAGAGGGACGAGCACACGAGGACACGGGGAGAGAAAGAAGCTCAGAAGAAACCAATCCGCAGAAACCTCGAGCTTGAACTTCAGGCCTCCAGGATGGTGGGAAAATAAATGTCTGTTGCTTAGGCCGCCCGGTCGACCGGGGCCCCAGCAAACAATCACAACCAGTATTGACGTTAGAAGAGTCAAATGGTCATCAGAGCCTCTTGGGCTTGAATTCACCTGCAACCTACCAGTACACGCCGTGGGACACTCCATGACATCCATGGAGCCCCCGGGCCCCTCAGGGCCAACCTGAGCCGGCCCCAACCGTTCTCGCTCAGAGCATCCCAGATGCTTTTCTCAAAGGAAATGCCTTCCACCATTCCCGACAGGCGTGAAGCTGGAGTTTGTCGCACCCAGGCCCCGGCATCCGCCTCCAGGGATGGTCCATGGGGAAGCCCTGGGCACAGAGATGTTTGCTGTGGTCTTCATGGTAGCAAATCATTCAGAGAAGCAGTTAAGTGAGCCATGCGGGTCCACCCAACAGACTCTAAAGTTGCTTGAGCTCAGTGCGTCTGAAAATTACAGAGGGAAACGGGAGGAGGGAACTAATGGACTCTGAACGGCTGTATGAGGCCTGGCTCTGATAAACGCTTTCGATAGTTATCTTGTTTATTTTTCTTAGCATCCTACGTAAGATAGATATTTTTATCCCTATTTTATGAGGCTAAAAATCACGCCCAGGGCCACATGAGAAAGGAAGACAAGTTTTAAAAGGAACACGGGAAGTGAAGCGAGCCCGTGATGAGGGAGGCATCTTGAGGGCATCTCTGCTGGCTCAGGGACTAGAGATCAGAGAGGAGTTCTCTCTCATCCGCTCCTGCAGCGCTCCTTTTCTGTCTGCCATAGAGAGGGAGGAAAGGTCTTGGGGTCTGATTGCCGAGGCCTGATCCACGTCCCCTCCTGGAGGAGGCCTCTCCTCCGGCACCTGCTGGTTTGTGTCCTGGTGTCTTGAAGGCAGACTCCGTCCCGCTCTCTGTCTCCCTCCCGGCACCTAACACAGGCTCTGCACGGCAGGTGACTGTGACAGCAAATGCTGACGTCACTGGCCGTGTGCCAGCTCCACTCTGCACTCCCACCTCATGCCCCAAACCTGTGGCAAGGGCTGTGATCGGGCCCATTTCACAGACAAAGAGACTGAGGCCCAGGGAGCCTAAGTGACTTGCCCAAGGTGAACGCCTGGACGTGGGGACACCAGGATCCACCCATGGTACTTTGGCCCCCGCGGCAGAGTGTGTGACCGTTGGGCCACCCTGTCTCTCGGCACACGTGTTGAGTGACTGCTGGAGCGAGCAGCTGTGGGGTCCGGAGTGAGTCCCTGTGCCTGGCCGGGCTCCCTTCCTCAGCTGGAAAATGGGCTCCCTCTGAGGCAGGAGGTAGATGGGCTCCAGGCCAGACATTCATTACCAGCCCCCTGTTTATATATCCTGAGGTAAGAGACAAACGGGCCCCAGACTACATATTTATGACCAGACTCCTGTCTATATTTCAAGATCTGCACTTCGATATAAGAAACAACAACAGGAATAGGGTAGATAACTGGACATTGGACACTTTTGTGGCAGGGACAGAGAGGGGCTAAACCCTGCTAAAAGATCGAGTGGTCACATATCTCCCATCCTTAGGGCAAGGGAAACATTGCACGTGCGCAGGAAGGCTCCTTGGGGGTCAAAAAGGAGGGGGCACCACCCCATAATAGGTGATGCTAAGGCCATCCCACAGGCCTGTGGGCTGTAATCCACCTTGGAAAAAATTTGCGCACGCGTGTTGGGGAGGGTCCTAGGGCAGGTCACGTGTGGAAAAAGAAGCCAGGTAATAGGCCAAAGGTAAACAAACCCGGAAGAACTGCCCTATATGAATGACGTCACCACCTCTTTACTGGGCCCCTCCTCATTGGGGGGACGCCCACACCCTTTCTCTCCCCGTGTGCATCTCTGCCCTGCTTCTGTCTTAACTAAGCAAACTGCTTCTCTGTGTGCTCTCCCACTTGTTGTGCTGTGTCTCTAATAATAAACTTTGTACCTGTTTTTACAGGTGAGAAATGCATTTTTCACTGGAGGCAAGAGCCAGGGGGTGTGGTGGCTGGGATTCCTGCTTTTCACCCAGGCTCCGCAGGTTCAATTCCTGGGCAGGCAATCAAGATCTCGCTTCAGGCCACCGTTCCCTGCTGCGTCTCCGAGTTCACCTCCCCACCGCGAGCGCCCTGCGCGGCTGCGGGAGAGGCAGGGAGGACCAGCCTGAACTGGTCAGTACTGGACAGTTTCTAGTGGTGTGGACTTCTGGGAAGGCGGGGACGACTCCACCTGGAGCCTGGCTCAGAGAGGGCGTCCTCTGAGCGGCTGATGAGTGGCCACAGGACCGGCCACTCTCCCTGGGCCTCCCGTCCCTCCTTGGCCAAGCAGCTGCCTTAGGGAGCCTTGTCAGCAAGCCCAGGGCTCAGAGAAGGAGCCGGCGCAGGCCCACATCCTGAGGCCCCTCTGCCCAGGACAGCCCCAGCCCTGTGGAAGGGCCGGCCGCGGGATCGGGACACAGCTGAGCGGTAACGAGGGCTCCCTGCGGAGCGGGTTGGCGGCGCCTGGACGCCACCCGGCGTTCTTCCAGGGCGTTCCGGGATCCCCGCTGAGCTCCCTGTCTGACGCTGTTGGAACCAGTGCTTGCGCCAGCCGCCTGCTCTGGGCTGGTCCACAGATAGAGCCACCAAGCATCACAGGAGGGACAGAGTGTGTGGGGGCCCCGGAGCACCCAGACCCGGAAACCTCCTTAGTTAGATGGGCCTGACTCACCACTCCATTTCACAGGCGAGGAGACTGAGCCCAGCGGGGGATGCTGCCTGTCAGTCACCAGGGTGGCTGTGCTCCTTCAGGGCCCTGCCCCCACCCTGGCCTCGCCTCCAGCAGCAGCTGCCGTCGTCCTGCCCTTGTTCATGATGGCAGCAGTGGGGTCAGCCGTATCCCACCTCCTGTGGGGGGACTGGCTGGCCTAAGGAAGGAGGAATTGGGTAGGGCCCCTCTACCTTGGGTGTGGGGAAGAGGGTCATGTGACTCCCCCCAAGGCAGCAGGACGGGTAGGGAGGGGGGCTTCCCATGGGGAAACCAATCCCCGGAGATGCAGCAGCTGCCCCCATCCCCCCAGGGTTATGACTTCCTGGCCCAAGATGGGCCTGGGCCCCATTTCATGGAACGTTGTCTGCTCACCAAGTCACTCCGATATTTTGGGGGTCCCACCGTGCGCCAGGCCTTCCTGTCCAGGAAGCAGTGTCTGCCTTTAAGACCTTGTGTGGGAGCGGTGGTCTCCAGGCCAGGTGGTCAGTGTTGAGATGGGGAGGCACAAGGCGACAAGAGAGCCCGGGGTGGAGGCGTTGGAGGCGGTGCACACCCAAGCCAGCCCAGACCCTGGCACAGGCCCCAAAGGCAGCCATCGCTGTGCCTGGGGATGCAAATGGGGTTGGACTCCAGCCACGCCTCAAAGCCAAGCCACGCCAGGGGGTCAGCCTGGAGGAAGGGGCCTGGCTGCAATTTGCACAAAGGCACGGCATGTACTAGTAGCTGCTGGAGGAAGATGGGTGGGGCTAGCAAGCAAACCACCCCCAAACTTGACCAGTGTCCCCTGGGGTCCTCTGGGAATCCAGGTCTGGGGACAAGAGGTTGCTGGAGGGGAGCCAAGAGGCAGGACCGCGTGAGGAACAGTGGGACGACGGGGCTCATTCTTGGGGCCAAGTTAGACCCTGAAGAAAGCGTGGATCCTGGAAGCTGGGGTAGAGGGCAGGGCATTGCCCAGGGAGCCGCAGGCTGAGGGGCCCTTGGGGAGGGTCTCTGAAGATGGCCACGCCCATCAGGAGACCCTCCCTGCCCCTCCTCTGGCCCTGCCATGAGCCCAGCTCCAAGGGGTAAGAAGCACCCCAGCAATGGACCTCCCTGGTGGCGCAGTGGTTGAGAGTCCGCCTGCCGATGCAGGGGACACGGGTTCGTGCCCCGGTCCGGGAAGATCCCACATGCTGCGGAGCGGCTGGGCCTGTGAGCCATGGCCGCTGAGCCTGTGCTTCCGGAGCCTGTGCTCCGCAGCGGGAGAGGCCACAACAGTGAGAGGCCCGTGTACCACAAAAAAAAAAAAAAAAATGCACCCCAGCAATGGAGGAGAAGTGGGGGACAGAGGGGAAACTGACCACGTCCCAGGCCCCTAAACCACGCTGAGCTGAGCTGGGTCAGGCAGGAGCTTTAAATTTCAAGAGACTCTGAAGTTTTATTATTAGACTTGCCTGGACTTCGTATTACCCAAAAGTGCCTGGAAAAACTATAGGAAATACCCTCGCTGTTCATGCCAGGGAGGGAAGAGTCTGCCGGGTGGGAGCGAGGGCCCAGAATGGAGAATGAAGCTGGTCCCACCCCCAAGCCCCCAACCCACGCTGAGTGCGTGGTGGGCGTGTCTGTTGAGGGGGGCGGTGGTGGTGATGAAGAGCCATCGGCCAGGTGATTGGGGCTTGGGGAGCAGTCCTGCGGGAAGGGGACGGGGTTCCCCTGGGCGGGGGGGTGAAGAGGGAATGGAGCCCTGTGCAGGGGGCACGTGGGCTTGTGGGCTGAGCCTGGGCAAAAGGCTGCAGGCATCAAAGACCCAGCCCCGCAGCAGGGTCCCTGACCGTGCACTGGTTAAAAACACCCCTCCCAGAGGTCAGCGCCCATGTGCATCCTTCCTGCTCCCACCCGGCTCCGGGGCACCCACTTCCATGTCCAGAGATCCCAGAAGCTGGGCCGCTGTAATGAGGCCTTTGAAGCCGAGTCAGCACACATCTGGAAGGGCTCTTTTGCCATCAGAAAACTTGAGACAGATTTTGAAATAACGACGCGGCTTCCTGATGTTTGAAGAAGGGAGGCTTTGGGCTTCAATCTGCACTTTTGTTTCTTAGCCTGTGGACCAACACACCAGCTATCGACTGACACACACACTTGACACATTCACAGATGCATGCCCACACAGGCGCACACAGACATGCACACGCACACTGCCCGCCTTGCCACAGCTGTCCTGAGGAGGGGGGAGGGGGTGGTCGTGCCCCGTGCTGCCTGGGGTGAGGGCGGGGCACACTGGGAACCGGAGTTCCCTCACTGTTCTAAGCCTTTTCAGAAATTCAGCAGTTTGGCCCAAGTGGATCCTAAAAAAGCATGGTTTCTGGTGGAAATTAAGTAAAGCGAGAGAGAAGTGTTCCTGCCTCAAGCCCTGGCTCACGCAGACGGCGGCCAGGGGTGCCCTCCCGGGGCCTCGGCGGGCAGGCATCCACACCTCCCGGCGGATGTAGACCCAGCCTTCCCAGTGGGTCATAGGTCAGCAGGAAGGGACTTTGGGCCTCCTCATGTCTGTGGATCCAGCTCGAGGGTCTCCAGCCCGGCTAAGCTTTCTCCAACTGCCTCCCTGCAGGGCTGCCAGCACCCCTGCACCTGATTCCCGCTGCGGTCCCTTGTCCTCAGCACGAGGTGCAGGAGGGTCAGGTAAAGGGATGCATTGTTCCTGCCTGATATCCACCTGAGGCCTCAAGAGGAGACACTGCTCAGGGTCACACATGGGGCTGCTCTGCGTTGCTGAGACTCCTCGGCCCCTGGGAGGCCTTTGCTGCGTTAGGAGGGGAAAGGGTGGCCCTCGTCCGGCTCCCCTCCCAGCCCCGGGCTCCCCGTGTCTCGGCCCTGGCACTGCAGCTGGGGGCTCTTTCAGGGCAGGCACTGGTCTGAGCCAGCTTGAAGGACGTACACCAAACTGATGAGGGGATGAACCAACAGATGCTTTTTGAAGACTAGTGAGAATAACGCAGTGATAAAGCTGACTCCTAGCGCCTGTACAATGCGCGGGGTTCTCCTCCAAGCACCCCGGTAGTCACTTGTTTATCCTCGCCAGGGCCCTTTCAGTGGAGCCTATCACCAGGCCCACTTTCCAGAGAGGGCCACAGAAGCACAGAGAAGCTGAAGGACTCCCCAAGGTCACACAGCAGAGTTAGGGTTGGCCACAGAGGGCAGAGCCCCCCTCCCCCTCCCCTCGGCTGCCCTGGCGGGGCCACAGCCGCTGCCATCCTGCGCATCTGTGACTCAGCTTCCAACTGCAGAGGGCCCGGCGCTCTCTCAGACCTCTTAGCCCCCAGCTCCTTCCTGTTTTGGCTTCACTCTCTGTTCACCAGCACTGCCCAGCACTGCCTTCACCTCACACTGGATGTCCTCTTGAAGTGGAGTTGGCTGTTTGGTTTCTTTTTTTAATAGACTCTCTTGCCCCCATGCACGGCCACCCCCATTATCAGCATCCGCCATCAGGTGGTATATTTGTTACAACCGATGAACCTACACTGACACATCACTGTCACCCAGAGCCCACAGTTGACATTAGGGTTCACTCTTGGTGTTGGACATTCTTTGGGTTTGGGCAAATGTATAACGACATGCATCCACCTTCACGGCGTCATAAGAGGAGCTTCACTGCCCTGAAAATCCTCTGTGCTCCCCGTCTTTGTCCTCCCCTCCCCCCTCCCCCTGGCAACCACTGATCTTTCACTGCCTCCATAGTATTGCCTTTTCCAGAATGTCATAGACTTGGAATCCTACAGTTTGTAGCCTTTTCACATTGGCTTCTTTCACTTAGTAACACTGGCTGGCTTTTAATGGCACCTTGGCTGGGGGGTTGCTAGCATGTGTCCCTGCCCCCAGCACCACCAACCAACCAAGACGGTGCGCATGGCCACAGGGAGAACTGCTCACCACCCACTTCCCCACCCGCTGTATGAATCCTGTCTTCCTTATACAAATAACAATGACCTTAAATTGCAAAACTGGCCGCATTCTTCCCCTCCTTCTTGCCTTGATCTGTGTGGTCCCTCCCACATCGACTCTGGACTTGCCCATGGGGCTTGCTTTGGGCAAGGGGACGTTAACGTGATGCAAGCAGAGGCTTTGGGACTTGCCCTGATGATGCCCTTGGGAGGCTGAGAGCAACAGGTGAATGAGCCTGAGCCAGCCTGCTGGAGACGCCACACTGAGGAGACCAAGGTGCCCCAACCAGCAGCCTGCCAACTACCAAACATGTGAGTTGGCCATCCTAGGTCATTCCATCACCAACCTACCTGCCAGCTGACCACAAACGCAAGGCGTAGATTGCCCAGCAGAAGTGAGCCAAGCCAACCCAGACCCAGAACTTCTCAGGAAACCCATGCAATCATGAGCTAAATAAACAGTTGTTAAAGCCACAGAGTAGGGATGGTTTGTTACACAGCAGAAGCTAACTGATGCAGGCATTAATATTTGATTTGGACGCTGGGTATTTGGTGTGAGTGTTCAAGACTTCTGTGCATTGGGGTAGTTTCTTTCAGGGCAGACTGGTGTGGAAATGACTCTTTACGCACCAAAAGTTTAAGTTGCCACAACTCTGTCTGCCCAGCACAGGCCTCGAAGAGCAGCTGACTGACCCACAGTGTTGCCCAGATGCAGAGAGCCCACGTCCTTCCTGAAGACTTGGATTGGGAGGCAGGCACTTTGCAGACTCCGCGAGGGGAGACAAGTCTTAGAAATGTGGTTGGTGATGACCTCACGGACAACCAAACTAAAACTGACCAAGAGCTTGAACATCCTCTGCAACGAGAAGGGTCCTGCTGGAGGAAGCAACGAGTCTCACAGGAAATAGCTCAGGACAAAGGACACTGTGGCCTCTCTTTCGACCCAGAGTTAATTCTCTTAGTTAAGGGGTTTCTCCAAGCCCTAAGTGGGGAAGGGATACAGAACCCCATGATCTATCCTTATATCTTACTGTATGAATTTACATATGGCATATGATAAGATACAGTATATATTTATACAGATAGTTCAGTTTATGATCTAATACACCAGACACATGTTTCTTATTCTAGAGCAAGGATCTGCGGCACACTTTTCATTTTCTCCCTAAAGTCCTGAGTTGAAAAACACACCTAGACACTGTTGCACACAGATATCTGGCTTGAGGACCCACCCCATGCCCTGAAGTCAGGTTTCCTGAGTGGGGAAGAACGATCGGGAGGCCCTGCCCCAGATGAAGTCATTGAATCTCATCTGACTCCTCCGGGAAACACGGGGAGGCAAGTGCGAGCCCATTGTACAGAGGAAGCCTCAGAAGGACAAGACAGGCCGTTTAAAGTCCTAGCTGGTCCGTGTCAGGGCTGGGACTCCAACCAGCCAGCACTTCGGATCACGTACCAAAGTGAGCCTTTCCCAGTGTCACACGTACCAGAGTCGATGCCACTCCTCTCCCCGCACCGGCAGAGAGACAGACCCCACTCCGCTGTACAGCCAGCCCCCAGGGCTCCTCCCCTGCAGCCCCTCCCAGAGAGTGATCAGTAGCTGGGGCGAGGGAGCCGGGAACCCTTCTGGGCCAGGGCAGTTGTCAGTGGGAGCCTGGCCTCCCACTGTTCCTTGGGCTGATTGCTTGAGGTAATTGGATGCAGGCTGGGGTGCCTCTGGCAATGGCACAGCGTGGGAGCGGCTCAGGGCCCTCACCTGCCCAGGGCGGGGAGTTGGGGTGGCTTGTGCAATGGGTCTGGGCCTCTTCAGCCCATGGGTACGTTTATCAGCTGCTTCCAACCTGATTAATCCCTCCACGCCTTGGGGGGACCTGGAGGCCCCGGCCGCAGCTGGGGCCCTTCTCGATCTGTCTGGGCGGAGTGTGCAAGATGGGCAGGCGTCTAGAAGCGGGCGGGGTGTGTGTCCGCAGGCACAGGGGCACAGGGAACACGGTGGGGTGGGGGGGCACGAATCCCCTTCCTTCTCCGCAGGAGGGAGCTTTGGGAGGCCGGGCGGCTGCTGAGACAGAAGTCTTCCTCGGGCTGTCTTGCACAGAGCTGCTTGCAAGGGACCCCCCCGGGCAAAGTTCAGCTGCTCACCTGCGGTGCGGGCAGCGGCCAGCAGGGCATTCAGGCCTCTGGCAGGTTCAGCCAGCCCCGGTGTGCAGCCCAACACGCGGTGCACCCCACAGCCTGCTGCCCACACTGGCCTCGTCCCCCAGGCCTTTGCCCTCGCTGCTCCCTCTGCCTGGCTGCCCTACAGTCAGCCTTTCGATCTTCTTTCCAAAGGCAGTTGTACACCCAGCCACGCCGGCAGCTGGGAAGAGCGCCCCCTGCAGGTGTGCACCCATGTGGCACCTTCCCACGAGGCCTCACAGCCCACTCTGCCCGCCCCCTCTCCCCCCGCCACCTCACCTGCTTTACTGTTATTACTTCTCATGTCATATGTTGCTTGGTTCTTTGTCTGTCCCGCCCCCAAGGATGTTAACTTCACAAGGACAGAGACTGTCTGTTTTGTCCTACTGCTCTGTCCCCACTGCCTAGAAGAGTGCCCGGAACATTGTACGTGCTCCATAACATTGGGTAAATGAATGAGTCATTCATATGATGATTTCTGTGTCCCACACCATCTTTTCAGCAAGGCAGACGGCCAGGGTTAATAACCTTATTCTGCCAGTAGGAGAAACTGAGGCTCAAAAAAAACTGAGATCATATAAAAAGTAAAGGGCAGGGGAAGGCTGGAGTGCAGATCCAAGCCTGCCGAGGCCAGAGATCCCTCACAGAGTCATTCAGCAAACATTCTTAGAGCACCAATTATGTGGCAGGCACAGGGCTAGTCAGAGGAATATGGCGGTGAACCAGCTCTTTGTGGAACTTGCAGTCCCTTGAGGGGGCATCAAACGGTCATTACCAATAAGCTGCGACTGCAAACCGAAGAGTGGGGAGCCTAGCCTAAGCAAAGGACATTCAAGCTGAGACCCCAAGCTGGGGAGAAATCAACTGGCCACATGGAGAGGGTGGGGAAGAGCATTCTCAGGCTTGTGCAAAGGCCCTGAGGCAGGACCTCAAGATGTATTTGAGGCAGTGAAGGATTCTCAGGGTGGCCCAAGCCGAGAGAAGGAGGGGTGCTGGGTGGTCAAGGGCTGGGCCAGAACCCACAGGGCCTTATTGGTCCCGCTGAGGTGTTTGGTCTTTACCCTAGGGTAACCAGAGTGCTTGAAGGTTTTATGTGGGGTGATGTCACTAGGCCTGACGGCTCTTGGGCTGGACGTTGGAGCCTCTCTCTGGTCACCAGCCCCAGTCACCTGGCACCCCAGGCCCCGTCAGCATGAAGGCACTTTGGGCATTTCTCCTGCAATATCCAAACCAGACGTCTCAGGCATGGGCTTTGTTTCTGACCTGTTGATGCCTCGGATGTTGGGGGTCATTTGCCGCCACTCAGTGGCCAGGAACCGGCTGCAGTGGCTCAAGTGAGGAGTGCAGCTTGTACAAGGCCTCGCAGGGTGGCCTTGGGGGAAGTGACCGGCTGCTCCATGGCCAGATCTGCCTGGGTCCGCAGCCACCAGGCTGCCTTGGTTCCTGGCCCCTTTCCTGGCCGGGTTCCGGTTTCTGATTCTGAGAAGCCCCAGATATGCTTCCTAGAAAATAGCTCCACTGCCTGCAAACAAGCCCTGGATGGTCACCATCCAGGTGGCTCTGCCACTCACAGTGGGGACAAAGGCCTTGACGTGACCTGTTGGTGACCCGTGAGTTAAGAGGAGTGGCTGAGCCTCAGAGGAGCAAGGAGCTGGGAGCTGGGAACACGGGGATGGTTGAGGCAGACTGTTCTCAAGGTGCCCACATCTGGGTAGTGGCCGAGCAGACAGATGCCAGGACAACCCACCCAGCATGAAATCAGATCAGGGAGGCATCCTAGAGAAAGAATGATTCCTTCTCTGGGAGGGAGGGGTGAGGCTGAGGAAGGCTCCCCAGAGGAGGCCGCCTTGCAGTTTTGAGGGGGGAAGAGGAATCCATCGGGTGGCCAGGGTCTGGAAGAGGCAGTGGGCAGTGGTTAGGAGCTTGACCTGGAGCCAGAAGCTGCTGGAGCTTCGGGAAAGAACCGGAATCCAGCACCTGAGACCCTAGCCCACTACCCTCAGGCCACATGACCTCACATACCCCTCCTCTGACCTCACCTCCCAGCCCTACCCACCCAAACCCATCCACAGCTCCTCAGAAAGTCTCCATCTGAGGCCAAAGGGAGTTTCCCTCACACTGTGCCCCCAGCTGGCTCTCCCGTGAGTTTCCTCTGTCCCACGGCCCCTGCCCTGTGGGGACCTTAGCTCCCCTGCACAGAGAAAGCCTGGATGGTCAGAGGTGTGTGGCAACTTGCTGGGCCAGCTCTTCGCTACGTGATCGGCAGAGAGGAATGGGCAGCCAGGGAGGGGCTGGCAAGGTGGGGGGAAGCTCTGGGTATCAAGGGGTGGTCTCTGTTGTTGGTCTAAATCCTACACTGAAAGAGAGGCCAAGGCGGGGATCCAGCAGTGTTCATCTCTTCTATTCCTCCAGGCTGCTGTAAACCCTGACTCCCCCAGCCCTCCCGTTGCCACGGAGAGGCCTGCCTCTGACAACACAACCTCTGGCCTGAGAAAGGAGTGGGGATGATGAGAATGTGACCTGGCCAGGCAAGGATGAGGGCTGGGCACAGTTGGGAGCCCAGGGGTTTGCTTTGGGAATAGCCTTGGGACTCATCCAGTGACCCAGTCAGCGTGGGGTCCGGGGATGCCAGCTGCCTGGGGGAAAAGAAGGGCTGGGGCCCAGGGAGCACTTCCTAGGAAAACCCAGCCTCGCCACACCGCACACCCAGCTGGACCACGGTGGTCGGTGCCAGATGCCTTTGGACCCAGGAGATGCCAGTCTCATCCCAGGTCACTGTTAGACAAATTCGCATTTCTTTAATTAATTCATTCCCTCAGTGACCTGTGACCGTCTCAGTGCCGACAACGCTGGGGACACAGAGCTCCCAGCTGTGAAGGAGGTGGACAAGGACACAAGAGATGCCCACGGCGGGGTCAGGGCTATGATGGGGGTGGTGCGTAGGGAAGAGGTTTGTGCATCCAGAGGGGAGCCTGCAGAAGCCTGGTGTTGGTGAGTGTGTGCCCAGCTTCTCAGAGGCACAAACAATCTGCGCTTGTTAGCACTCCTCCTCCCCCTGTAATAAATCCCCACAACTGCATCTCTCTCAATTCATCTTCTTCTGCCACCTCCATTGCCACCAGCTGAGTTGAGGCCAGCATTGCCTCTTGCCTACCTCCCTTCCTGATCTCCTAGCAAAGAGAAAAGTGAGATAAAATGCAAGAAATGTCCGTTTAAAGGCTTGAGAGAGCTACAGAGACTGCCAGGACTGAAGGGGCCAAATCCCAGAGAGAAGGGAAACTCATTAAGGCAAAGATGATAGTCTACCCTGATTTTCCCCAGAGACAGCTGACAATTTGTAGAAGTTGTTCTAAGGGGCCAAGGAGCTAAGCCAAAAACAAAACAAAACAAAACAAAACAAAAAAATAGGCAGACAGTGGCAGCTAATCCGAGCTCTTAGAAATCTCACGGGGCTGGGGAGACGAAACTTGGGGTTGAGGGCTGTCAGGGTGCCCAGGACCTGAGTATCTAAATTCCAGGAGGTGAGAAGCACAGAGAAGTGAGCCCAGTACTCACTCCCTCCATCTCCCCTTCCAGAAACTTGCCGACTCCTAAGCAGAATGAGCCTGGCGGAAAGTGGCTGCCAAGAGACTGAAAATCTAAGCAGACCTTTCAGCAGATTTATGATCGTGAGAAGAAAAAAAATATTGGAGTTCAGGGACCACCAAGGAGGAGTGTCAACACAGTTGGACCCATGAAGGTGGCTGTGTCCTAGGAATAAGGGTAAGTCGGAGATAAACACAGCCTGAGAAAGTCTAAGCCCCAGCAGAGAATCAGCTCAGGCCTTGAGTGGATTAATATTCTCTCTCCATACTCTAAATGCCTCCAGAAGCTAATGTCGAGTCTCTTGAGAGGATTATAACATTATATAGAGGCTCTGCAAGTTTGTACAAAATGTTCAATATTCATTTAAAAGTTCCCAGGCATACCAATAACTGGAACAAGAGAAAAAACAGACAAAATAATGACCCACTGATGATGCAAATCCTGCAGTTATCGGACAAAGAGATGGATATTATTGCGATGAATACATTCAAGAAAATCGGTGACGAGCCGGAGAATTTCAGCCAACAGCCAGGATTAAAAAAAAAAAAAAAAAAAAGAAGCAAAAGGAAACTCTAGGTCTGAAAAACATAATAACTGAAAATAAGAACTCAGTTGATGGGGTTGAGAGCAAAGTGGACTAGGCGGAATAGAGAATTAATTAACTGGAAAATGAGTGAGTGCGAAAAATCTATATTACAGCACGGAGTGACAAAAGAAGGACCAATACAGAAAAGATGAGAAGAGACACAGAAATCAGTTAAAAGATCTGACATACATATAATTGGAATCTCAGAAGGAGGAAGGGGAAATGAATTAGACAGAAACAATGCATGACAAAATAATTTCCAAGAATTTTCCAAATCTGATGAGCGACCTTAAGCCAAGATTCAAGGAGTTTAATGAGCCACCAAGTCACCCCTAACACACTGTCACAAAACCAAAGACAAGGAGAAAGGCTTACAAGCAGCCAGAAAAAAAAGACACATGACCCTCAAAGGAACAACAATAAGACTGACAGGTGACCCTTCAACTAAATGATGCAACCCAGGAGACGATGGAACAGCACCTTTCATTAAAGTGCTAAAAGAATATAAATGCCAACCGAGAATTATATACCTTATGAAAATATTCAATTCCTTTCAAAAACAGAAGTGAAATAAAGATCCTTTCAGAAAAATGCAACTTGAAGAATTTATTCTCAATAGACTTCCAAGAAAAGAAATACCATAAAAGAAGTTCTTCAGGCAGACACATAACAATATAGGCAGAATGAAAAGCTGAAGAAGAGGTAAATGTGTGACTACGTGGGTACAGCGGAACAATAAGAAAAATATACAGAAGGAGCAAATAAAGTTAAAATGCTCTGAGGCCCTTGCATGTTTGCATTTTCTAGGAAGCAGTAAAAATAGTTACTTAAATTAGACTATAACAAGTCCTTTGACTTTGCATGGTATAATCTCTAGAGTAACCACTGAAAGAACAATTAAAGAAAGGATAACTAGCAAGCTAATGGAAAGGAGGAAATTGAATAATAAAAAAAGGTTTGATTTTTCTAAAATTAAGAAAGTGAGTGAAGAAATATAAAAGAGGTGGGATAAGTAGAAAATAAATACTTTTCTTACAAAATAAAGATCATCTCACTTAAACTGGTTTAATTTTAACGCAACCATATGCTGCTTGGAAGAGACATCTTAAATAAAAGGACTTATGTGATAGGCTGAAAGTAAAGGAACAGGAAAAGATCGTGAAAACTCTAACCAGAAGTGAGTGGGTTTCACTATAATAACATCAGGCAAAGTAGACTTTAGGGCAAAAACCATAAATAGAGGTAAAGAGGGACAATTAATCAAGAAGATAAACTATTGTAAATTTGTATGCACTTTATAACATAATCTCAGAATAAATAAAGCAAAAACTGGACTGAGCCAAAAGAGGAAATAGACAAAGCAGCGGTCGTGTGGCGGGGGGGCGCAGTGCATTTCTCTCAGTAATTAGCAGAATGAGAAGACAAAAACTTAGGATATACAAAATTTAGACAATATGATGAATAAACCTGATCTACTGACATATAAGGAACATTGTAAAAATAAACAGCAGAATTCATATTCTTATCGGGTGCACCTGGTACATTTACCATACTAGATTACATGCAGATCATAAAGCAAGTCTCAATGAATGTCCTTTAATTAAAATCATATGTTCTTTGACTACAGTGAATTTTACTGAAATCCAAACCAAAAAGGCAACTAGGCTATGCCCACCGTTTGTAAACTAGTTAAATATACTTCTAAGTTCAGTGAGTTGGACAAGAAATCACAATGAAAATGAGCAAGTAGTTTGAAATGGACAATAATAAAACTGAATCATCAAAATAAGGGGTGAACCTCCAGCAGAACTTAGAGAAAAACTGATAGTCTCAAAACTTATATTTTAGGGGGAAAAGGGCTGAAAAGAAATTGTCTAAATAAACATCTCAAGAAGCAGTAAAACAACAAAAACAAAGTAAACTCAAAGAAATAAGAGGGAAAAATAAGAGCGAGAGAGAGATCTTAAATAGTAAAATAGAAAATGAACATGTAATAGTGAAAATCCACCAAGTATTAAGTTTGTTTCTCAAATGTATAATAAAATTTATACATCCCTAACATGACAGATCATGAACATGGAAAGCAGTATCAAGAATTAAAAGCTGACATCTCTACAGACCTTACCGGCATTAAAAAAGGATATTGTGAACACCTCTTTTCGGCAGTAAATTTAAAATTTCAGTTGAGATGGACAAACTCCTAGAAAAACAAAACTAACCAAGAAGAAATAAAAAGTTTGAATAGTCCGATAGCTATTAAAGAATTTGATCTATAATTTAAAACTTTCTCACAAGGAAATCTCCAGGCCCACATGGCTTCAATGATGAATGCTTCCAAACATTTAAGGAAGAAATAACATGAATCACGTACAAATTACCCACAGAATAAAAAAGTGGGAATCTTTTCCTACTTGCTTTAGAGGCAAAGCAGAGCCTTCATACTTAAAACCGAGAAGAACTTTACAAGAAAGGGGGAAGAATGTATTTTCCAAAGGCAGACACACCAATATGTTTGCCCTGTCTTCTTACAAGGGGGTTGACCCTCTTCTCACTCTCTCTGAACCTGGGAGGAGTCTAGTAACCTCCCTGACCAATGGAGAGCTGCAGACGTGATGTTATGTGAGGTCCCAGGCTAGGTCTACAAAGGAAAAAAGAATAGAGCATATGCCTCACTGCCTCTCTCTCACTCTTTCTTCCTCTCTCCCTCTTGGGTCGTTTGCTCTTGGCCTCAGGCCACCATGTTGTGAGGGAGCCCAAGCAAGGTCCCCTGTCAACAGTCAGCCTGTAAGTGACTGAGATTTTACGTGAATCCTGTCCCCAGCCTCCAAGTCTTCCAGCTGAGGGCCCAGACATTGTAAAGCAGAGACAAACTCTCCCTGCTATGCCCCATCTGAATTCCTGACCCGCAGAATCCATTAGAGATAAGATTAGTGTTTTAACCAGTATTCTTTAGTGCAAGTTTTTATTCAACGATATGTAACTAACACAAAAGAAAAACATTAAAAGCAAAAAATTAAAAATGCAAAAATCTTAAACAAAATATTAGCCAAATAATATCTGGCTACATAGACAAAGAACAATACACGATGGTCAAGTTGGGTTTACTGTGGGATGCAAAACTGATTTGACTTTTGACAGTCAATCTGTGAAATTCACCACTTTAGAACAATATAATACATAATCATATGTTTATCTCAGTAGGCGTAGAGATAGCGTTTGATACAATTCAGCAACTATTCGTGATCTTTTATTTTTTGCGGTACGCGGCCCTCTCACTGTTGTGGCCTCTCCCGTTGCGGAGCACAGGCTCCGGACGTGCAGGCTCAGCGGCCATGGCTCACGGGCCCATGGGATCTTCCCGGACCGGGGCACGAACCCGTGCCCCCTGCATCGGCAGGCGGACTCTCAACCACTGCGCCACCAGGGAAGCCCAATACAACTCACTTTTAAATGAGAAGTTTCTCTTGTGGTTTTAGTACAGATGCAGCTTCCCGGCCCCCTGAGTCCCATCAGACCGAGGTCACGCCCTCCCGGGAGACGCTGCTCCAGGACTGAGAAACAGTGCGGGTCCCCTGCTCCTGTCCCAGCACCTCTGAGACGTGCCTGATGATGATGACGTACTTACAGACACAAGAACAGTCCTTACTGTTATTGTAAAAAGCCATAGATGAATATAAATTAAAAGGAAAAAGAAGTTTCCACTGACCTGGTGCAGCTACATTCGCTCTAATTTTCTTTCTTGCTACTTCTTTAGCAAAAGCGCGTGAGAATGCAACTAGCCCACCTTTACTGGCGCTGTACACGGACTGGCCAGACTGCCCTTTACACCCGCAGTACTTCCCACATTCACAACGGACCCTGTCTGCTGTTTAATCATTGTTTTCACGGCAGCTCTACAGGTCAGCACGGAGCCCAAGAGGTTAGTATGAAGCTGAGATAGCATATCTTCGGCGTTTGTCCTTACTAAGAGGTTATCCCTGTTAATTCCAGCTGCATTTACCAAGAAATTAACTCGACCTAAATTTTTCTCTATCTCTTCAAAAGTATTTTGAACACCATGTTCTTTGGCAACGTCACAGCTCAACGCCAAGTGATCTCCCGCGGCCCACGATCTCATCACTTCGGTGAAGCCATCGGTGACGTTCCTGTAAAGGTGCCCCCCGCCCCCCGACGGTGAAGTAGGTGCCCCTGCTCCCGGCCCGCCTCTAACTCAACAACAGCTGCGAGCTCGGACCCTCACAGCATCCTGTCTCCCTACCATCCAGAAACTGAAATTCGCGGAGCAATTGAGAATCCATTCCTAATAAACGGGGTGGAGGGGGGGAAGCAATAACAAGGAATCTGGCAGAACAAATCTCATTGTCCCTTGGTGAAGGTCACCAAAGCAATGTAGTGACATCAGTGCTTTGGAAGCAGGAAAGCAGACCGGGTACAACCAGGACTGGCGGGGCTGCGAGCCTCCTGGGCCGGCATTCCCTGTCAGCATATATTAATGACATAGTTGGTTATGACAGAGAATCCAAAAGAATGAATGTACAGATAATCTACTAGAGCTAATAAATTTGGCAAGGTTGCTGTATACAAAGTCAATATGCCCAAATCAATTGTATTTCTCTCTAGCGTTCACAAATAATTAGAAAATGACAGTTTAAGAAATCATTTACAATAACATTGAAAGCACAAAGCACCCAAGAGCAAATCTAGTGAAAGACACGTAAGACATCTGCATGGAAAAATCAGAACATTGTTGAGAGAAATCAAATAAGATCTTTAGGGGCTTCCCTGGTGGCGCAGTGGTTGAGAGTCCGCCTGCCGATGCAGGGGACACGGGTTCACGCCCCGGTCCAGGAAGATCCCACATACTGCGGAGCGGCTGGGCCCGTGAGCCATGGCCGCTAAGCCTGCGCGTCCGGAGCCTGTGCTCCGCAATGGGAGAGGCCGCAACAGTGAGAGGCCCGCGTACTGCCAAAAACAAACAAACAAATAAGATCTTTAAAAAGGTGGAGAGATAAGCCATATTCATGGATAAGAAGACTCAATATTGTAATGATTTGAAATCGACCCAAACTGATCTGTACACTGAATGCTATCCCAATCCAAATCCCAGCAGGCTCGTATGTATGTTTGTGGGTGGTGGGGGGAGCATTGATAAGCTGATCCTAAAATGTATACGCCAACAAAAAGGATCTATAACATTCAAAACAGTCTCAAGAAAGGAGAACGAAATTGGAACTCACAGAACTGGATTCGAGACCCAGTATCAAGCCAAACACAAATGTACATTTGAGCACGGTGTGCAAAGGCGAGCAGGCATATGAGGGCATGAAAGGGGGCTGTCTCATGGGGGTGGGGTGTCAGTGTGACCCCTTGAAGAAAATGGGCTCAGAAAGTGGCAGGTGTGAGGGCAGGTCAGGGTAGGATGAAAAGAGTACCTGCCGTTTGCCAGGTGCTGAACTCTGCAACCGCTCTCTCTGAATTCCCAATGCAGCTCTGCAAAGCGTGCGTTGCTAACCCATTTTACAGAAAAGTAAACTGAGGCACAGAGAAATGAAGCCTCTTGCCCCAAATCACATAGGGCCATGATGCGAACATAGATCCGACGCTGTAACCTGTGCTTCCAGTAACAGAAACTGGCCTGGGCCGGGGAAGAGGCCTCAGGAGTGAGCAGGTGGGCCACAGAGGTTCTGTGTCCTGGCAAAGCGGGGCTCCCCAGCATGTCGTGCCTGGCATCTCCAGGGCGGGCCTGTCTCTGTCTTCCTCTTCCTGGCAGGCCTGAGGCTTCTGCAGGCCAGATGTTCTCTGCTTACAAATAACACTGTTTCTGGGGTGGCCTGGGAGGGGAGGGAGACAGGGGGCTAATGGCACGGCAGCGTGTTAAGAGCTGGTGAGTGAATTGACTCTGTACTCTTTAAGCTAAAACTTGGCCAGCGCTCAAAGATGCAAAATAAAAATTATTCTCAGCATACTGGGTGCATTCTTTACTCATCCAGCCAATTCCAGAAGAAAGCGGACCCAAATGTTGGCTCCAATTTTCTCTCCTTCTGTGCCCCGGGGTCACACGGGGCCCTGGGAGGAATACAGCCAGAGAGCCTTGGGAGTAAAAGGATGGCTATTGGTCTGGGAACGAGGGAGGCCTTAACCCCAGAACCCCCACGGCACCGGGGATTAGGGTCAGCAGCACGACAGCTGAACGGACCCCATTCTTGTTCTGCAGGCCTCACTTTTCTCTTCTGTGAAATGGGAACATCACCCACCTCACTTGATCAAGAAGGTAAAAGACTGCTCCCGGTGCCTGGCGCACAGCAAGTGTGCAGGAAATAGCGACCCCGCCCTCACAGGCCGACGGGGCTGACAGGGCTGTGCACTGGAAGCTGCTTGCCCAAGTCACCTGCATGGGGCTGGTGGCAGGGCCCAGCATGGGACCCTGAGCCCTCCTGTCCCCTAGGACCCATTTGCTGCTGGACTCCGGGGAACAGAGCAAGGGACCTCTGAACTCTGTAAATACTCGGGGATCAAAGGGGTCCCAGCATTGCACAGGCCCTGAGTAGAGCCTCTTTCTAGTAAACATCTGGCCTGGTGACAGGCACGGGGTTGGGGGTGTTCGGCTCTGCAGAGAAAGGAGCTGGCATCAGGAGCGCCAGTTATCTGTGTGTCCCAGACCCCGGGAGTAGAGCCAGTGCCGGGGAGGGGGGCACTGCTCCCTAGTCAGAGGCCCCCCTCAGGGACCAAAAGGCCCTGTGGCTTCCTGATCCCAAGAGAGTGAGAGCAGCTCTCCCTAGTCCCCCTCACCTAGGGAGCTGTGTGGTCTCGGGCAAGTATCTTAACCTCTCTGAGTCTCAATGTCCTCAATAGTAAAATGGCATCAATATGGTGTGTTCTGCATAGAATAGTGAGAGGATTCCAGGAGTTTATATCTGTGAACTGCTGAAAACAAGGCCTGGCACCTGCAAATGTGTTAGCTGCTGTTATTATCATCGTGGCTGTGGTGGTTGTTGTTAATCATTGTGACTTCCTGGCAAGGAGTGTGGGGAGGAGGGCAAGGGCTCAGAGGAGACAGGGCTGTAGGACAGAGGAATCCAGTTGCCAGGTGGCACCCTCGTGTTACTCCCTCTGAAACCCCTTGGACTGGTGAGCGGGGGCCCAGGACGACCCTTGTGGGGGAAAAGCACAGGGACGGCTGGTGCAAGAGACATGTGGCCCTTATCCATCCATTCACTCCCCCCAGGGCCTCCTGGGCCAGGCAGGGAGTGATGCTGCTGAGGGAGGAGGGCAGAGTCAAAGACAGGGAGAGGCCACGAGCTGTGACTTCTTGCACCCACGCGGTGCGTGGTCAGAGCAGCTGGATCACAAGGAGGACTGTGAAGAATGGTGGTGAGCACCCCATCACCAGAGGTGTGCGAGCCTCGGCGCTGGGTCAGGGGTCCCCCCTCCCACCTCCTGAGAAGTGAGGGGCGGCTGGTACAAAGGATGAGCCCACAGGCATCCTGAGAATGTGATGATGGTAGCAGCAAACATCCTGCAGGGCTGCCGTGAGGACTGCATTTGTTCCTGTTTGCGGAGCCTGGGCAGAGTGCTGGCACGGAGGGACACTGGCTAGGATTACTGTCACGCGCTTGAGGGCCTGGATGGACAGCTCGGACCTCACACCACTGGGAACTTCCTGTCCTCCATCAAGAGAGGCAGCCAGGAGGCTGGAGGTGGGGAGTGGATGCTCTCTCAGCGGCATTGGTCTCAATCATCATTCCGGGACCACAGAGTGGCTTTGTGGAGTGGAAAAAAATCCATTAAGGTTTTTCAAGCAAAGCTCAAGACATAATCACCTCATTGTTAGGGACCTTAGTGGTGGCAGCCCTGCTCCCTCCCCCATCGGCCACCAGACTAGCTCAGGTGGGACTGTGCCTCCCAGGGCAGGGGCAGGTGACAGATGAGCCCTGGCCACACCCCAAACAGCTCCAATGACTTCCAGGGATGTCCTTTCCGGGGCTTTCAGCAACAGATTGATCTGGTCCCTCCTGGTACGCCCATCCCCCTACATATTAACCTTGAAAAGTCCGACTCTGACATTCTTCTGCCTAAAGTCTCCAGTGACTCCCGTTGCCTTCCTGATAGCGTCCAGACCTTCCTCGATGTGCATCAGACGCCCACCGGCCGGCGTCTGCCCGACTCCCAGACGGAGCGCGTGGCTCTCCTTGGGCAGCCTTGGGCTGGAATCCGGCTCTGCCTGTTCCCAGCAGGTCACCTAACTTCCCTGAACTCCAGGGTCCTCATCTGTAAATGGTATAAAGTAACAAGTCCCTGCAGGTGTTGCTGAGAAAATGAGATAACGCAGAGGGGAGAGTCCGGCTCGGTTCCAGGCACAGGCTAAACGCCGGCGGTTATTAACCTCCTCCTGCCCTTCCCACTCCCAACCCCGCCACTGCTCAGCGCTGCGGTGCCCTGGTGGTCGTTGTGCCTCATTCATTGCCTGCCCGGCTTACAAGGCTCCGTTTAGGCCATTCAGGATGTGCTTTGAAGGTCGGGCTGCAGGACCCGCTCATGGTTTGAATCCTGCACGGAGAGGTGCTGGGGAAGATGGGGGAGGGGAAATCAGGGAACCGTTGATATCTGTTCAGTGTCGCCCCGTCCAGGGAGGAGCCCTCAGCTGAGCCTACTGGAGTCGCTGCAGAGGTCAGAGGTCGGAACTGCACTCAGGGAAGGTCTGTCCACCTCCTGGATCTCAGTGGAGCCCCGGAATTGCTCCGAGCCACACGGCAATGGGACCTCCGACTGGGGGTCTCATGACAAGGCTTCATGCTTTCCCGGTCGTCAGCTAACCCTCCCTCTCAGGATCTTGTACTGGCCTGCTGAGGGGCCCAACATCACCCCATTTCTCGGATGAGGGCACTGGGGACCAGCAGGCGATGGGACCTGCCCAAGTCCCATAGCTGTAAGTGGCGGTGACCCTGGCCACCCGTTCCTGTCCTGTGCTTTCTGCTCTAGGGGCTGGGGTGTTTGCCCCGCCCCCCTTTGCCCCTAGCCTTGTGGCAGAGCCCCCAGAAGGTGCTGGCCCTGAGCCCTCTGTCCACGCCCCCCTTGGCTAGCCCCCCAACCCTGGCTTTATCCCCGCTGTATGCAGAAGCTGCCCACCCACGAGTGTTGGCTCTGAGGTCTCCCTGAGCTCCAGGCCCACGCTCCCTTCATGGCAGGTGTGTGGACCTTCGCGTCTGCAGCAGCCACCTCTGGTTGTTTCTGGAAGATTCATTCTCTGTGCTTTTCTCTCTTTTCCAAGTTTTCAGATATAATTATTCCAAAGTCGAAACACTGGGAGGACCTGCCCACTGAGGGAACCTCTTCCCCACCTGGGGACATGAACGCATCTTCCAGCCCCCTGGGCATCCCCTCACGACATCCTCCCCAGAGAGAAGAGGTGCTTTCCTTATGGCACACAGCCAGCAGGTGGCAAAGTCACGTCTCAAAACGGCGCCCTGTCTGCCGGGCTAGGGCCCCTCAGGACATCCCAGAGTGCTGGCTGGGAGGCTGAGTTCCATGCTCAGCCACCCCTGTGCACCAGCAGGTAGGCGCGTCCCTGCCCTGGTTTCCCCGTCTGCCAAGACACACGTGGCCTCTGTCCCCGTAGCTCCCGCGTACACGCACGTGAGGATTCAGTGCATCGTGTACATGCACAAACACGCCCTGTCAAGGCCTGAACACTGGCAGTGTTGGGGTTTCTCACGGCTCCTCTGTCCCTGGGCTCAGACCCTGGAGAGCAGCGGGAACGCGGCAGAGCAGGGCTCCCGGCAGATGCCCCGGGAGCGCCTGTGAGTGCACGTATGTGTGTGTATTTTACCTGTGGCGCCCGCTGTCGTCAGGGCTGCTGGGAGACACCCTCATTTGTCTGGAGTCTTGGCCGGCAGGTAACAACTTATGTAGTGATTCCTGGGTGCTGTCTCCCGCCTCCCTTCCCCTGGGGACAGGACCTCGGCTGGCCTGGGAGGGAAGTGGGTCTGGAGGAGGTCAGGGCAGGGCTTCCCCAGGCTGGGCCCCTGTTCCTTGCAACTGTCCTGTGACCTGTGCAGGGCTGCACCCAGGCAGAGCGCACTATGGTCCATGCAGACGTCGTAATCTTGGTGCAGGAGGATGGGCTTCTTGGCTCAGGGGTCACTGAGCTTCGCTGGTGTGGGCGGCCTCTGGCACTGACCTCACCTCCCCGGCGGCCCACCTGCCCTCTGCCTTGGGGGGCAGGGGTGAGTGTGGACGGGGACCCTGGCCCTGCATGCATGGGTGAGGTTGAGTTTGATCCAAGCTAAGTCTCAGTCGCTCAGTGAAGGGGACATCTCCAGCCAGTGCCACTCAGCTGGTCCACACGGAAAGTCTACCCCGGGGAGAAATGTGGAAGACAAGCCACAGGCAACCGAGGGGGTGCAGACCACCCACTCGCCAGTAAGGAACACGCCCTGATGAGTCCAAGGGCAGGTGCATATGCGCCCAGCACGTGTGTGGTGTGTACGTGCACACGTAGGTGCGTGCGTATGGGGGGCGGGCCTGGGGATCCAAGCGGGAGGGGCCGAGTGTGTTCTCATCACCTCCCTCCACCCCATTTGCCACACCTGAGGCTGAGCCGCCACCATTTTCAGCTTGGTCCCCTGGTCCCCCGAATCCCCCTGCACACAGCCAGCGGGCTTCTTCCTGAAACACCTGCCTGGCTGTGTCAGCTCCATAATGAGATTGACCATTGCCTTCCTTTAGGATGAACACCCAAATCCCCCACAGATTTATAATGCATCATCCAAACGCGTCTTTACTCTTGAATGTAAAAGAGAGATGTTAATACCATCAAGATTACAGGTGTAAATGGGACTCTCCTGAACTGCCCGGAACCTGTGGTCGCCCTCATGCTAAAGCTCTGTGTAAGGCTTGGTGGGGACTGGCCACTGCCCACCTCTCCAGCCACATCTCACATCCTGCTCCACTCTGTTTTCTGAACTTTTTTTTTTTTGCAGTACGCGGGCCTCTCACTGCTGCGGCCCCTCCCGTTGCGGAGCGCAGGCTCCGGACGCGCAGGCTCAGCGGCCATGGCTCACGGGCCCAGCTGCTCCGTGGCACGTGGGATCCTCCCGGACCGGGGCACGAACCCGTGTCCCCTGCATCGGAAGGCGGACTCTCAACCACTGTGCCCCCAAGGAAGCCCTGAACTTTTTTCTTCCTATAAACTTTAGGTTCCTTTCCACCCCAGGGCCTTTGCACATGCTGTTCCTTCTGTCTGGAATGCTCTTCCTCCCTCTTCCCCTCCTCTCCTCCTAGTTAAGTCCCGTCCATCCTTTAGATCCCAGCTCAGGGAAGCCTCCTTCCCTCCCTGGTGGGCTCAGAGCAGTTATTTGCCTTGTAGCTGCTCACCCTCTTGGGTAGCTAATGTCCGCCTCCTGCCCCGGGCCACATGCCCCTGGGCCCATGCCAGTTTGGGGCATTGACAACTTCCCAGGCAAGGCCTGGTACACACTAGGTGCTTAACTCCCGCCATCCCCACCTAGAAAGGCACAGGACCAGAGCTGGGTCTCCATACACACTTGCTGCCTGATGTTAACAGCCCTCCAGATGGTGCTACCATCCCCTGAAGCTCAGAGAGCTGTGGACACTTCCTGGAGTTCACTTAGTCGGTAAGTGGCAGAGGTGTGAGTCAAAGCCACTTCCGCCCGGAGGGTGGTTTGCACTGGGGAGCACGAGAAGCTGGGGAGTTGCTCGGCGTGGGGCCCTGCGTGGGGAACTGTCGGCCTGTGCGAAGCCTGCAGCCCTCCCCTCGCCACCGTGGGTGCGGAAGGCGGGTGGTCCTGTTACCCCAGCGCGGGAGGGTCTCCCCCACCAGCGGGCATCCTTCAGAAAGAGAATGATACTGCAAACTGCGTGCCCACGTATGCCTTCCCATCAGGTGGCCATCCCAGGGAGGTGGGGCCCAGCTGTGCCAGGAGGACCGTGATGGGCAAGCTCCCCAGGAGTGGCTCCACCTAAGGAGGAACTTTCTAGATGGCAAAGCTGTCCTCCGTAAGAACAGCCTGCCTGAGTAGGTGGTGAGGCGTATGACACCTGCCCTTCGTGCCCTTTGGGTGGTCCCGGTGGGAGGGCAGTGGGCGGGGAGGTGAGGGACAGGCTGAGCGCAGAGCTACCTGCAGCCATGAAATGTCAGGACTGCAGGGGCCACACGCCAGGTCCACCGTGACTCTACTGTTTTCCTCCCGCCCTGACCTCAGGTGACAGCTGCTGGGGACTTGTGCATCTATGTGTCTCCGCTGGCCAGTGAAGACTTAGGAGTCAGCAGCTCCTTACTGAGCACCCACTGCGAGCCAGACCCTGGGGCTGCGGAAGGGGTGCACGGGACTCTTTCTTGGGGAACTCGAGTCCCTCA
This sequence comes from Phocoena sinus, assembly GCF_008692025.1. Lineage (NCBI taxonomy): Eukaryota > Metazoa > Chordata > Mammalia > Artiodactyla > Phocoenidae > Phocoena > Phocoena sinus. The sequence goes on along the minus strand of NC_045772.1, from coordinate 5,085,122 downwards.
GGGGGAGACAGACACATAGTATGAGTCAAAAAGATGAGCTGTAGCTCGGGGGAGATGCGGGAGGCCCAGGGAGCACAGAGGAGCAGACCGATGGCCATGGAGGTGGCGGGGCACCTGGGGACATGCTTCCCAGGGAGACCGAGGCAGGAGGTGAGTGTTGAAAGATGACTAGGAGTTGACCAGGGAGACGAAGGAGGGAAGGTGTCTGGGCGGAGGCAACAGCGTGTACAAAGGCACGGAGGGCTGATTCTGGACGTCTGGGTGTGCCGAGCTGAGGGTTGAGGCCCAGACATGGGATAGAGTTTGGGGAGGGGGAGGCAGAGGTCAGTGGAGGGGGCATGGGGGAGGGGAGCGGATCAGACAAGGCCCTCGCGCGAGTGTGGGTTTTAGCCCCGGGGATGCCGGGGAGCCAGGGAAGAGTTTTCAGCGGGTGGGAAGGACCTGGGCTGATGTGGGTCTTGGGAAGTTCTGTCCAGCACTGGCGAGGAGGCCTGGACCCCAGCATCCGGCATGTGCTTTTGTCAGAGACTTTGACCAGCCTTTCCAAGAAAGACAGACAGACGAGGAGACAGGAGGGAGAAAGACCCAGAGGATGTTCACAGAGCATCCGGGAAAAGCAGGCAGGCCCAGCGTCTTCCTCTCCTGCCTGCAATGCCGGGAAGGGCCCGCGTGGCTATGAGAAGCCGGCCTCTCCCCCACAAGGCGTTTGAAAGTGCGCCTGGTTGACAGCAGAACAGTAAAAGGAGGAATTCAAACACAGGCAGTCCCTCCCTTTGCTGGGATTAGCTGCTAGGAGTGTAATGATTTTCATTAGTACCATCAGCTTTCCTCAAGCTTGATTATAATTACTCTCCCGACCGCATTCCCCTCGGTGAAGTGATGCTGAGTGGAATGTACATTAATCAAATCAACATCTGAATGCTGATGGCCTGAACTCGGAGCCCGTGGCCAATGGGGGGTCAGAGGCGGGTGGCTGGGCACCCTCTCTCCCTGGGGCAGGACGTCCACATAGACGGAAGGATTGATGAATGCTAATGTGGCCGTGATGAGCTGCCTCCCTGCAGCCGCCTGCCTCCTGTTCACAGGCTCTGTTCTCTTTTATCACCTGTTGGGCCCTCACCACGTGTCCTGGTGGCAGGAATATTGTTTGTATTTTCAGACAAGAGAGAGCCGTGGCTCAGAGAAGTCCAGTGACTTCCTGAATGTCACACAGCATGTTGAAAGTCAGCTTTAAACCAGAGTTTAAACAACCTGATTGTCCCCCTGGGAAGCAGGGTGGGTAGAGGTAGGCGCTGGAAGGAAGAGAGGGGCAGAGAGGAAAGGCAGGAGGAAATGGGAGGCAGGCTTCCCGGTCTGGCCGCCCCAGAGTCCTGAGTACCGGCTGACGCCTGCGTCTCCTCTGTAGATGACTCTCCCCTCTGCACTCTGAGTGATTTTTAAGACGCAAACGTGATTGTGTCACTCGGGGCTCTGAAGACCCAGCCCAGCTCCGGCCTCTTCTTCTCCACCTGCCTGCTGCGTTCCAGCTACACCATTTGTTTGCCATTTCCCTAAGCCCAGTCCAGGTGGCCCCCTGTCCCTTCTGTGGGTCTCAGGCACTCATAAATAATCTCTAGGAGACGCCAGTTACATAGACGTCTTTCTACCGATGGAGTTGAAGGCTGACAGATGGGCCTGGGCAGCTCTGCCACCTGCTTGCTACCTCGGGCATGGTGTTCGCCTCCCTAGGCCTCAGTTTCCTCATATGTAAGGTGGGTGATAAGAACTCGGGGAGTAGTGCGGGCACTTCTCAGGGTGCTTGGCAGGTTTTCCTGCCTCGCCCTCTTGTCCCTCTGGGTAGTTTTCCATGAGGACCCGGTTGTCCCACTGCAGACTCCAGGACGGCGAGAACAGGGATTTTCCTACTTGTCCCGAAGGCATTTTCCAAGCCCAGGCGCCGTAGAGGCTGAGAAACCGGGCAGGCTGGCCCAAGTCACACGCCCTTTGGGGGCCTCTCCAGTCCTGTGCAGGAGAGGCACTCAGAGCCCTGGGAACAGGTGATGAGGTGCAGCACGGGTCACACCAACGAGGGACAGCAGGAGGCTCCCCAAACCCTGCCAGGAGCCCCGAGAGCAGAGCGCAAACCAGCACGTGAGCCAACGCCTCACCCCTGGCCAGGGCTTACCGGGCCGGGAGACGGAGTAACGACGCAGCCGTCAGGCCAACACCTGGCCACGGCCCCAGAAGACAAACAAATACATCAAGTTTCCTTCTGCCCGCACCGCCCCAGCCCAGCTTCCCCAGAGCTGCCAGGGAGCAGGTGAACCACGCATGCCTGACAGATAACTGGTTACACAGGACCCGGTGCCCTGATTAAGCCAGGGAGAAAAGCAATGTCTTAATATTTACTTCAGGGGAAAGAAACAAAAACATGGTAAATCCACTTGGCAGGAAAGATAGCCAAGGCACCCTGTTCGGGTGGCTCACTGGGCTCTGGGACTCTGGCCTCCCCACCCCGGGCTGCTAAGAGCAGAAAATGTGTGCTGGAGCAGATGACCACCTAACCCCAGTCGGCTCCCCTGCAGACTCGACAGTATCAGGCTGGAGAGATGGGAGGAGAGTAAACCTCAGACAGAGGGGAGAGGAAGTGTGGGTCTCCCTGGCGGGGCCCAGAGAAGCCCAAGTACGCAGGCTGGAACTGGTCAGGGGGCGGTGGTCAATCAGGGGGCCCATTTGGGATGCGGGCGTTTTCGTCTGGTCTCTCCTCTCTCTCGTTAACCAGAGTTGCTGGTGACCATGACCTTTGAGCCTCCCTCCCCCAACCCACGGGCAGAGTCCCTGGGTGGGTCCTGCCTGTGCGCTGAGTGATAAGAAGAAAGAAAGGCAGGAGAGAACAGGTGGGTTTCCGAACCCCGGAGACAGCTGACGTTACCAGGAGCAGTCTATCGGCTGGGTTAGGGACCACACAGGCTCAGTGAGAGAGCGGTTTGGGGTTCTGGAAGAACCTCCAGAGAAGGAGCCTCCGAACACAGGACAAAACGGTAAGAGGTAGGCATGAGCAAAGGGACTCCGGGATGTGGACATCTGATCTCAAGATTCACGAGCATCTGAGAGCAGCTCCCCGGAGGGGGCGGGGACACGAGGAGGAGAAAGCAGAGTTTCAGAAGTAATGATGGAAGGAAAGCTCCCCGCGAGCGGCAGCAAGACCCACGTTTACAGATCAAATGTGCCCGTGAGTGTGGAGCAGGACTGATGGTGGAAAAATACCCACTCCCGGTGAATTCAGAATGGCAACAAGAAGAGAAAACCCTGCAAGCTCCCTCTGGGAGAAAGTAGCCCAGACTTTGGAACGAGAGCCAGACCCGGATCAGATTTCTCCCGATCAACCAGCAAAGCGGGAAGATGGTGGGGCAAAGTCCTCAAAGTTCAGAAGGCAGAGGTTTGAACAGAGCTCTGCACAAGCTGACCCGTCCGCGGGACGATGGCAAACCGGAGACTTCTGCGCATGAGGAGGAAGGCGGCTGGGGTACCCCAAGCCCTGCGCGCACACCTGAGCCTGGGCTGCGCGCACACCCGCGTTCTGGTGAGCAGGCAGTGTGAATGGGCCTGGGACTGCTGAGGCCGTGGGAGCAGCAGAGACCCAAAGGTAGGGCACCAGGTACGCGTGGCACTCGGCGTCAGGCAGGTTCTCCTCCCAGGGCCATGTTTTCAAGAGTTGGGGTCACACCTCCTGGAGTGCAGGTCCAATCACACTTCATGGCTCCTCAGGGAATAACATTTACATAGTGCTAATTTCATAAGCCCTCTTTATTCATCCCCAGCTCTAGACTTGGTCCACTGACAAAGCGCAGATGGATGCTTGCTGTTTGTTCAACCCTCCCCCGGCCAGTGGAGCAGCCCCAGCAGTGGAGCAGCAGGGGGAGGGGCAGGAGGGTGCGTTTCACCGCTCAATGCTGCCTGGAGTCGGCAAATAGAGAAGCTGAGGTTGACGTTTTTTTGCTCGTTGGTTCAGCTAGCTCTGCCCGGCTCCCACCGAGGGCCAGGAGCTCTCTGCAGTCAAGAGCAACCTAAGTGTCCATCAACAGATGAATGGATAAAGAAGACGTGGCACATATACACAATGGAATATTACTCAGCCATAAAAAGAAACAAAACTGAGTTATTTGTAGTGAGGTGGATGGACTTAGAGTCTGTCATACAGAGTGAAGTAAGTCAGAAAGAGAAAGACAAATACCGTATGCTAACACATATATATGGAATCTAAAAAAAAAAAAAAGGTCATGAAGAACCTAGGGGTAAGACGGGAACAAAGACACAGACCTACTAGAGCATGGACCTGAGGATACGGGGAGGGGCAAGGGTAAGCTAGGACAAAGTGAGAGAGTGGCACGGACATATATACACTACCAAACGTAAAATAGGTAGCTAGTGGGAAGCAGCCGCTTAGCACAAGGAGATCAGCTCGGTGCTTTGTGACCACCTAGAGGGGTAGGATAGGGAGGGTGGGAGGGAGGGAGATGCAAGAGGGAAGAGATATGGGAACATATGTTTATGTATAACTGATTCACTTTGTTATAAAGCAGAAACTAACACACCATTGTAAAGCAATTATACTCCAATAAAGATGTTAAAAAGAAAAAAAAAAAGAGCAAACTGGTTCCTCCTCCCATGGGGGTTGGAGAGGGGTCAAGCAGGAAACCCAGCAACACAGAACAGAAATGCCAGAGCGGCCAAGAACTGCCCAGGGTCGCTGGGTGGAGAGCGTCAGCGGGGAGTGCCCCAGAATGCACATTTGGGGGTCTCTGGGGGCTGGTTTTAAAGCTAGGAGTGGGTGGCCAAAAGGGCCAGCAGGGGAACCAGCTTCCTGCCTGGAGAGCAGCCGGTGCAGGGCCAGGACTGAGGAATTTAGGGGGGCCAGTGATGCTGGGCTGGGCGTCACAGAGAGTGGGGAGAGGGACACGGAGGGTGAGAGACCGCAGGCCGGGTCGTGCTGCTCTGGAGGCCACGGCCGACTGTGGGCTTGCCCGTAGATGCAGTCATGTGTGTCGAGAGCTTTAATCAGGGGAGAGTTCTGAGCCGGCAAGCTCCCACTGGCTGCTGGCTTGATGCGGAAGATACAGGCAGAAGACGCCACAGTCCGGAAGCGATGGCAGGGCCAGGACAACGACTGTCTACAGTCTACCTTGTAAATTCCTGGGTCGGTACCGGGGGAGCCAGTACCGAGAAGCAAATCCCCATCGGAGGTGGAGAGGCAGGAGCGGGGAGGTGGGCGAAGGAGGCTGCATTTCAGCGCAGGAGCCACAGATATGGTGTGAAGTCAATAAGAAAGAGGTGGAAGTGTATTATTTAAAGTTATAAAGGAAGGGCTTCCCTGGTGGCACAGTGGTTGAGAGTCCGCCTGCCGATGCAGGGGACACGGGTTCGTGCCCTGGTCCAGGAGGATCCCACATGCCGCGGAGCAGCTGGGCCCGTGAGCCATGGCCGCTGAGCCTGCGCGTCCGGAGCCTGTGCTCCGCCACAGGAGAGGCCACAACAGTGAGAGGCCTGCGTATCGCAAAAAAAAAAAAAAAAGTTATAAAGGGAAACGGAGAACAGCCGTTGGCTCATGGGAGAGGGTCTGTGCAGGGGGATGGGAGTGGAGGCGGCTTTTACCTTTCCTTTTACACATTTCTATAAGATTTGCATATGCATTATACATAATCACATTCATAGGTCACTCTTTTAATTAAAAAGGTGGGGGGGGGGGCAGGGAGAAACGAAAAAGAAGTGGCCGGCCTGCTTCCAGAGCGAGATGCTAACTTAATGTTAGAGGAGGAGATGGGGGTCAGGGTGGATCTGTGCAGGGAAGTGTGATGGGGTGGTCAGGGAACCCTCCAGGAGTCGGCACTGAGGCTGAGCCTGGGGATGAGGGGGCGCCAGCCCTGGGGTGGGGTAGGGGTGGTCAGTCAGGGGTAAGGAACAGAGGGAACAGCAAACGCTGAGGCCTGATGGGACAAGGGACGTGTGAAGACCAGAGAGGCAGTGGGTGGGCAGGTGAGGTGGGTGGGAGAGGGCTCACTCAGGGCCCGGGGCTGTGGGCCCTCTGATGGCGATGAGTTACTCTTGCGAGTCCAAATAACATCCCAGCAACAGCTAACACCTAGGGACCCTCTCTCAGTGCCACACCCCCGTGCTGAGCATTGCACGTGGAGTATTTCATTCACTGCTCGTAAAAAAAAAAAAAAAAAAATTGCATAATTTTGCCCATTTTACAGATGAGAAAACTGAGGCTCAGAGAGGTGAATTAGCTCACCCAGAGTTGGAGGGCTGGTAAATGGCAGAGCTGGGATCTGCACCCCAGGAGCCCAATTGCCAATTCTCCACCACCACCACTTGCAGGAGACAGGGCCAGTTCCCTGAACCGTGGCTGGCTGTCCCCAGGGTTCACTGCCAGCAGGTGAAGGCAGAGATGCAAGCCCTGCTCCTACAGTGAAGCTCTCCGGTCCTGGACCGGTGCACCCAGAGTTTGAAATTCAATTCGATTATAAGTGCATTAAAAAAAATCATCAGAACCCAGAAACGCAGCATCACGGAGTGAGGCAGAAATGGAGCCTGCTGGCTCCTCTGGGGCAGCTGCTTGAGGACATGGTTCCGAAGTGCTCACCAAGGCAAAATGGTGCCAACGTGTCGGGACATAATGGACGCTAAACAGCGGGTTCTCAAGACGGCCCACGGGCGCCCCAACCGAGCGAGGAACCTGCAGCCTCCCGAGAAGAGCGGAGCTTCTCCCCTTCTAAGAGCAGAAAACCAAATATTCCCCAGCTCCGCACACAAACACCATGCAGGCCGTGCCTTGGGGTGGAAACAACACGGGATGCGGCCCAAGGCCTGTGTCTGTGCCCTCTCTGCCTCTGCTGTGTGACCTTCGACACGTCACTCTGTATCCCCGGCCTCAGTCTCCTCAACTGTATAACAGGACGACATAGAATACCCGCTTCCCAGGGCTCTCGAGCCCCACCTACTGGAGAATCCTGGTTGCAGCAGGTGAGCTGATACCATCCCACCCCCAGCTCTCTGCACCTGCTGTTCCCTCTCCCTGGGGTGCTATTCCCTGAGTTCCCGTGGCCAACTCCAGCCGGTCTCAGCTTAAACGTCACTTCCTCAGCAAGCGTGCTCCTTGCCCTCCAATTCATCCTGTGAGATTGTTGTCCTGTCTTGCGGTGCCCTGTTCTCCGTGGGCATCTGGCCAGGCCTGTGGCCGCAGGAACCAGGGGAGGGGCCAGCCCCTAGCCCTGCCTGGGGGACAGCAGGCTGGTGGCAGAGCAGAAGCATTGACCTAGAAGTTGAAGAAATTGCTGGGGTCACACATGGAGGGTCAGTTTCTACTGCTGGGTTGTGCCCTTGAGGAAGGAGTGGGATTTTAACAGAAGGAGGAGGGAACAGACGGGGCAAAGCAGAGAGCTGTCGGATGTACAGGAACTCAGGGGCCAGGACATAGTCTCGTGCAACTGCAACTTGTGGAGGCTGATACACATGATCAGGGGTGGGGACTTAAGCCTGCGGGTGCTGGGGTCGCCCATAAGGAATCCCGCCTTGGAATAACTGTGCATCCTTGGAATAACTGTAGCCTGCAGTTAGATGGTGGTAAATGGGGAGAGGTGGGGTCTCCGGGGCCTGTCCCTTTGGGATCCAGCTGGCACCTGGGACTCGGGTTGGCACTCTCACAAATATTACGGTGCCAGGTCACCCACGGTCCTCAGTCTGGGGACTGCACTCAGCCCCGGGCGCTTGTCCATACTGCCAGGTGGGTCTGGGGTACTGGGAGCGCAGGGAGCAAAATTTTCTACCCCAACATGTGTCTCTTTGGGAGGATTAACTCAGACTGATTGTTTTTAAGAAATAGAAGACTCAGGGAAGTTTCTTTTTGCTGCCTCTTAGCTGCCTAAAACATTTAGATAAAGGGCCTGTTCCTGGAATAGAGCCATCACCAGAGATATCTGCAAAGAACATGGGCCAGGTGTGGGGGCCGACTGGGCGGGGCCTAGACATCAGAGTCCACTCCGTGTCCCTTTGTCTCTGCGAGGCCCACAAACATTTGTTTTCCAAACATTTGCTTTTCCTTCTTCCTGTGAATTGCCTTCCTTCCCTTGGAAGTCCCAAACCACGACCCCCAACATCCTTTTCTGTCTTTAGCTGAAAACGGCATTTAAGCTAAGGGTTTTGGCCATTTGCGGGAGTTAGTTTTCCTGGGTCTCTCCCATCTACATATGTTATTAAACTTTTGTCTGATTTTCTCCTGTTGATCTGTCTCATGTTGGTTTTTTTTTTTTTTTTTTTTGCGGGACGCGGGCCTCTCACTGTTGGGGCCTCTCCCGTTGCGGAGCACAGGCTCCGGACTCGCAGGCTCAGCGGCCATGGCTCACGGGCCCAGCCGCTCCGCGGCATGTGGGATCTTCCCGGACGGGGGCACGAACCCGCGTCCCCTGCATCGGCAGGTGGACTCTCAACCACTGAGCCACCAGGGAAGCCCCCTCATGTTGGTTTAATTCTTAGACCAGCCAGAAGAACCTAGAAGGGTAGAGGGAAATTTCTTCCTCCCCGACAGAAGTGAGGTAGGCTTGGCTCTGCACCCCTCCCCAACATCTAAGGGTTCCAGGGTCTTTGCAAGCTGCTTGCCCTCTGAGCGTCAGTTTCCTCAGCTGCAAACAGATGTGAAGACATTAGTTAACTGAGGAGACAGCAAGTGTGAATGAGCCCAGGTGGGGATTCTGGCAGGGGGATGGCTGGAGGTCCAGAGGGGAGAACAGCGTGTGCAAAGGCCCGGCGCCATGGGTTTGTCTCGCTGGAGGGCAGCAGACAGCGGCGGGATTGGGGCTGCAGAAGCAGGAGACGCCAGAATGGGGTTGGGCCATATCTGAAGGGACTGGGGTGGGTCACGTGAAATTGATCAGCTGGAGAGCTTCCGGAATGAAGACACTGGCTGAAGTGCGGGGGATAGGCTAGAGGGGGCTATGAGTCTTAACCTTGGCAATGGAGACCAAAGGCACCAAAGAGGAAATGCATAACGTCTCAGAATAATGACTGTTAAAGCATGTCTATCAGGCACTTGCTGAGAGCAAGGCTCTGTACAGCTATTAAGGCAAATGTGATAGCTTTACCATGTTACAGCTGAGGCCCAGAGAGGTTAAGTAACTCACGCAAGATCACACAGCCCACATTCACAGTGCATCCTCCTAACCACCGGCCGTATCTCCAGGGGACAGCCCACTGAGCAATCAGACACCAACACAAAGCATATCTTAGCACCAAAGCCATCCTAGGCTACACAGATCACTGTTAGCAATTGCCTATGATATTCGCACAGCACTTTACAGTTTGCCACGCATCTTCACCTGTATTATCTCATAAGACCCATACAATAGCCCTGAACAGAATTATCAGTTCTGTTTTCCAGACGTCAAGGGATCAGCCCCAGCTCACAAGGTGAGCAAGGTTTATATCCGAGACTCGCTCCTGGCCAGGTCGGCTGATCCCACTTGGCTAGAGTGTGGCCCCTGTTCACAGCCATCACCATTCCCTGAGCTGCTGCCGTGCACCAGGCCCTTCTGCTGCCTTCTCCTCTCACTCGGTCATCCATCCCACCCACTCCACGGTACAGGCGTTCTAGGGCTCGCTTTACGGACGAGAACCGCTTGAGCCTCAGATCGCTGTAGTCCCTTGCCCAGGGTCACACAACTAAGCGGGGGATGTCACCTGGATTGAGTCAGGCTACAAAGCCTGAGCTCTCCCCTCCCCGCAGCCCTCTGAGCAGGGGCCCGTAAATCGATTGATGACTGAGCTGGCGCCTTTGCGGCTGCCCCCTCCATCCCATCAGCTCTGCCCACCCTGTTCCTTGATTCTGGGTAGCAGGTCCTGGGAAAGCGTGTCTCAGAAGCACAGAAGGTTTCCATGAAGCAGCCAGATGACATGCATGCCCTTCTCAGGGGCAGAACAGCATCAGAAGGGAGGCCCAATAAGCCTCAATTGTCTTCCAGTTTTCATCATTTGTGAGGTGCTTTCTCTGCAGACCTTGGCGGAAGCTCATTGGCAGGCAGGTGTGGGAGCCTGAGAGGAGCAGCGTGTCCCGTCAAGTGACTGATCTTGGAGAGATCACACAGCTTGGGAGTTGCATTTAGAGGACTTTGAGACACAAACCTCAAAGTGCCTGCCGCAAGACGAAGGATGTGACACTCTGGCAGAGGCAGGAAGGGATTTCTAGCCTCGATGCTCCTAACCCGGAAACAAGGGGGGTTCAACTTGGTAGTCAGTTGGCCTGCTCTAGAGGGCTGTGGGTCTTCACCCCAACAGAGACATTTGGGGCTCAGAGCAGGCTGGGATCCTGCATGACGCAGTGAAGAGCCCGCATGCCGCAACTAAAGATGCCATGTGCTACAATGACGATCCCGTGTGCCGCAACTAAGACCCAGGGCAGCCAAATAAATAAGTAAATATTAATCAATAAAAGTCTAAGTGAGACTTAAAAAAATTTTTTTTTAATAATAAGAATAAAAATGCTTTGCTGAAACCCTTCAGGGATTTCGGGGCTTTTAGGGCGTGAGCAACCCGTCTCCTAGCAGGGCCCTGCAATAAAACTTCCTCTGCTCCAAACTCCAACGTTCTGGTGTGTTTGGCCTCGTTGTGCCACAGGCACGTGAACTTGCGCTAACAAGTCCTCTTTCTTTTTCCGCCCTTGCAGCTTTTCCATCTCTCCTTCCACCCAGGCCCGCAGCTCATTATTTTTTGCTTCCTGCCTCAGACTGTTTTACAGTTTCCTCTCCACGTTGCCCATGATCAGAATTCTCTAGAACACCGGAAAGCACAGGAGCTGCCTGGTGGTCAAGTTCTTTCCCCTTTGTCTTTCTCAACTTTCCCAATTCCATAGCTCAGAGATCCAGGAAACACCTGGTTCCTCTGGACTCTCGCTAGGGATTTCAAAGATGGAGCAGGTGAGTGGGACAGGACAGCATTCTCTTTAGCTGGGAGGACAGGGTGGAAGTTTCCCCATGTCACGGTAGCATCGCTGTGTCATGGTGATAAGGCTTACTACTTGAGAAGGGTTCCTCCGTGTCAGGCTCCATCAGCTACTGTCCCCGCCCTCATGGAGTCCCATCTCATGGCAGAGAAAGACACATGTCCCCTATGGGACCACTGCCACCAGTGCCTTCCTGGAAGTCTGCACATGTTCAGTGGGGAAGAGGGAGGAAGTCAGGGTGGCTTCATGGAGGAGGTGATATTTGAATCCGGAATAGATATTTACCAAGAAGACAGGTGCCCTTGGAGCAAAGGGAACGGCATGAGCCCAGCCGAGTGCCGAGTACAAACACGGAGGCTGCGGAGGTGGGGGGATGGTGGAGTGGCATTTAGCAGTAGCCGAGGCGGGGACAGGAGGGCAGAGTGTTCCTGGTGGAAGGAACAGCATGGGCAAAGACACTGGAGTGGGAAAGGGCCTGGGGTGCTTGGGCGCCTGGGAAGCTGTGTGCCAGCAGGCCTGATGCTCCAGCTGACGTCCCCACAGGATGAGCAGTGCCAGCTGCCTCTGTGCCGGGTGTGGTGTCACCTTCCCCTTGTACAGCGAAGGTCACAGGGGCTTGGCCAAGGCCGCCTTGGTCAGGGGGTCTGACAGGGGTCCATGCCCAAGTTTACCTGCTTCCAAGGTCTGCAAGACCTAATGCCTCTGAGCCCCCTTCCACCCCCCAAGCACCTCGGGAGGGCCGTCCGTCCCCTCAGCAACGCACGGGCTTACCCAGCTCTGGGCCACCCCGCGCGCTCAGCAAATACATTTGGGCAGCCCCTCATGCAAGCTCTGCTCTGGGCCTGCCACCAGCTGAGTGACCCAGTCAGGCCCGTCCTCCCTCTGGGCCTCATCTGCGGAGTACGTATAACCAAATAGAACATTCTGGGAGCAAGCGTCCAGCCGGGGCCTGAGCAGTGCGGTGGCCACACCTGGTGGAGAAATCATGCGTCAGGATCCTCACTGGCCACTCTGCTTCTAATGCTTCTCTGTGCAGAGGTTCAAGACGCGGCTTTGTTACACACTGGGGGGGGGCGGGCTTTGGCCGTGTCCCCTGGCCCCTCAGAGCCCAGTGTCCCACCCAGAGAATGACCGTATTGTGTCCCAGTGCAGGGCTGCGCAGGGAAGGACGAGGGGGATGGGCCCAGCAAAGGAGGAGCCCCCTCGCTTTATCCCCATCACCAGCGCCATCACCAGTGCCTGGAGCGACAAGATCTCAAAGGAGCCCAAGGGGAGGAGGAGGCTCGGGGGGCGTCAAGGCTGCCCGGACCCCGCTGAGGCCTCGGGGACCCCGACATGCAGGTTCCAGGCATTCAGTGCCTTTCTGCCAAGTTGATAGGATTAGTGCGAATGATGACAGGACCCCGGGCCTCTGGAGGGAGGGCAGCAGCGAGAAGAGAATCAATAACGTGACTTGGCGGCCTTTGGTGTCTATTTTTGAGAGAGAGAGAAAGAAAATTCCCCACTCGTGCTGGAAGATATTTGATACATTTGAATTGCTAAAGAGGATACTTCAGCTTCCTTTCAGGGCCACTCCGGGCTGAGGGAAGGAGGGAGGAAAAGAGGGAGGGAAACAGAGGGTCTGGAGAGGAAGAAAGACCAGGGTGGTTTGGGGAGAGACGGGACTGACCCACGCTGGGGGAGGGCGCAGAGGGCACAGGCCCAGAGGGGCCCCCGGGAGACCCCAAGGGGACTTGGTGCGGCTCCACCAGGCTGGCGGCTCCTGGAATCCGTCTCTATTCCCGGGTTGCCTGGTGGGGGCCCGCCCAGGGCAGGTTCAGGGACGCTCCTTGGAAGGACGGGAGGCTGAGGAAGGCGGACCCTGGGTCGCCCATCTGCCGAGCCCCAGGTCGGTAAGGTGAGGGTATAGCATCCCCCTACTCTCCTGCGGGGCACCGCAAGGCCCCAGGGTGGAGGGAGGGGCAGAGATAGGGGAGAGGGGCTCCATCTTCATCAACACGCACCTCCCAGGCTCCCTCTGATTTATTCACGCACCGCCCCCCTCTAGCCCGGGTGCTCCCTGAGGACGGGCAGTGACTGATTCTCCCTGGACCACGTGGTCCTGATGATGCAAATATCACTGAGACAAGGAGAAGCTCAGGATCAAGTGGGGTGAGTCAACACCCGGGTAATGGCATTGCTGCCAGCCAAGGGGGTCCAGGAAGAGGAATGGAGGAGAGACGCGGGGCACTCACGCGTCTCCGAGGGGACAGGAAAGTCTTCCCAGGGGAGGAGGCCCCGTAAAGGGATTTCAGCAGGCAGAGGATGGGGGGGCGGGCAGAGGGCATCCTGGGAGGGGCACTGCCCAGGCAAAGGCCTGAGGGCAGGACAGCAGAAGACGGAGTCTGGCTGGCGCTGCTGCCACTTCTGAGCCTCCGGGGCCGGACACCGAAGAGGGTGCAGCCCCAGGGCGCTTTCAAAGGCAGTTCTGCTGCCTCAGCTCCTCCCTGAGAGCTTCCTTAAGCTCCTTGGCGCCAGCTCTAAATTAAGTACTAACCGGGAACCTCTGATCTCGTTACTTGAACTACAATTGTCCTCTGCTCTTTAGCCATTCATGGTGGCAGCGCCTGCGGACACGAGCCTCTGGAGAATTACCCAGCCAGCAGCTTACAGGTCACTCGCAAATACTCCAGTTCACATTAATTTGCAAAATGAAGAATTCACCGTCCCAAGGCCCCGAAGCTATGAAGGTGTTTAAATACCAGCAGTTCGAAACACGAAGGGGAGAGGGGTTATTTTTCCAAGTTAAATACTCCCTTGTCTCCGGAGATTTCAAGACCCTGGGCAGAGAGGACACTGAAAGAAATCAATCTTATACACGAGGCATCTGTTTGAAGTGTCTCCTCCCTCCCCGCCACCGCACAACCCTTCCAGGCAGAGCGGACCAGGAGACAGAGGGCCTGGATTAAAGAACGGTTCCGGTGCTGTAGTTGTGTGCCCCTAGGCACACCCCTTAGCCTCTGAGAGCCTTGTTGATCCGTCTGTAAAATGGGCTGATGAGCCCTGCTTGGGCCAGTCCTCCAAGAGGGTGGGAAGGATCAAGGGGGAAGATGGGTATGAAAATGCAGGGAGAGGTGGCAGCCCGTGTACTCAGTGGTTGGGGGGTGGGTGTACAGGGCTGGAGCGGGGGAGCAATGAAGGGTCCCAGAGGGAACTAGGGAGCGGGGAAGGTTGGTCACCTCGGGCCTGTGGCTGAGACTCTGGAGGGAAACAGAGACCCAGTGACCACAGATGTCGCCTACAGACAGGGGTCCTCCAGCTCTCCCTGCAGGAATGAACGGGGGAGGGGGGTGCCCTGAGAGGTCCTCATGCCCTCTGGGGACGTGAGGGGAACCCCGCCAACCCCCACCAGGGAGTCCCAGGCCAGTTTAACATTGTCTCCAGCTCAGAAAGGAGAGACCTGAGTCCATGTTTTTAAACCATGAATGACTGAACCCATAAGAGGGATAATGTGAAAGCCAGTTCAGGAAAAACAGTAATTAGCTGTCCACCACCATCTGCGGTGAGAACGGGTTTCCTTTCCCCAATCCCGTCCTTGCCCTTCTTCAGGAGGGGCCGTCGCTGGGAGCCTACTGTGTGCCCTGCAGGGGCGTCTGGAGCCAGAGGGTCGGGGTTCAAGCTCCAGCCCTGCCACTTGTTAGTCACGAGATGCTGGCGGGGGCTTCACTATTGCATGCCTCAGTTTCCCAGCCTGTAAATGGGGGTCTCATGGAGTCACCGGGAGGATGGCATGAGTTAATTTGCTTGAAGCACTAGCACGGCACCAGGTACCTGCAGGGCTCTCCAGGAAGGGCTGACTGTCTTCCCAGGTCCGCCTCTTAGAGGACCTCCTCCAATCCTCGGGGACCTTGGCTGGTATCCAGGGCAACCTGGAGCGGGGACTGCAGCCTTGTAGCTTTGAGCTTTCTTTGGGCACATTTTCATATGAAATCTTTTCTGGGGGCTCTTCTGCTTGCAGGAGATGGAAGGGGGAAGTGGGAGGGGGCCCCCACCCCTGAAGTCTCCTGCTCACAGGGGTACACAGATTGACAGCCCCCCGCAGGGCCTTCACCTCTAGAAACCCACCTGGACCTGGAGGCAGTTGCCCTCCCTCCCTCCCATCCCCAATCCCGGCCACACAGCTGAGGCCAGGTACCGTGAGCAGAGACATTTCACGAGCTGAGTTGGTTTGGCCTTTTGCTCTTTTTTTTTTTTTTGCGGTACGCGGGCCTCTCACTGTTGTGGCCTCTCCCGTTGCGGAGCACAGGCTCTGGACGCGCAGGCTCAGCGGCCATGGCTCACGGGTCCAGCCACTCTGCAGCATGTGGGATCCTCCCGGACCGGGGCACGAACCCGTGTCCCCCGCATCGGCAGGCGGACTCTCAACCACTGCACCACCAGGGAAGCCCGCCTTTTGCTCTTTTGCCACAAGCCGGAGGAGACCAGGCCCTAGACTGAGAGTGTGGACCAGACCCAAAACTATTACAGCCTGAAGCCAAGTGCCCCTGATCGCAGCCCAGCCCAGCCAGACACAACCATGATCAGCCAAGCCCCAGACCTGGAGTGAGAGAAACACATTTGGTTGCTGTAAGCCACTGAGATTTGGGGATTGTTTGTTACAGAGTATCATTGCATCAACAGCTGACCAATACAGCAGAGACGTGCATCTGTTCAAAGCAGGAAAAACACTAAGACAGATGCAACCCTGAGGGGAGCATTAGTCTGGATGAAATGACATAGGGCTAAACCCAGCAGGGCACCCCTAGGGTGGATTTTACCCTCAGGGGGGCACCAACCAGGAGCACGGCCTCTGGGTATGTGAGCAGAGCTCTGGCGCCAGCCGCGGGCTTGTCAGTGTGGCCAGCAGGCACCTCTGCTTTAGGCCGCCTCCCTCTCTGTATTCACGTAACGCACAGTTGCACTATTTGTTGAGTTGCGCCTTTTTCCAGAAGTTTATTCTTTGCAATAGAGCCAGGTGGTTGGACGTGTAAGACAGCGTTTGTCAAGCACGCGGCCCCGGCCCGGCATTCAGTCACTTACACGCGGGGTCGCTGTCACTAACGCAGGAACATGCTTGGTTTCAGGCCTTTGATACAACGCTGCCCGTGACCTCGTTGCGGGTCTGGAGAGAGCCACCATCTCCCACACTCCCAGCCTCCTGGGCCTCACAGAGGCGGCTCCTGGGGACAGGCCGGCTTCAGAGGCACCGGGGGCTGAGGCTGGGCATCCACATGCACACATAAGACAGAAGCCAAATTAGCCAGAAGCCAGAACTGGGATGCGGTTCCCGCGGGAAGGTCAGTGCCTTAACCACTGGCTCTTACGATGACAGGGCCTTGCACGTTCCCGCGGCTGCACCCACCCCTCCAGAAGGTGACCAGAGTGCCCTGGACCCAAACCCACCAGCCTGCTGTGTGGACCAGGACCCTGCAGGGTGGGGGCGGGGTGATGGGAGGGGCGAGAGGATATACTCCGTGTTGTCACCCAGGTCCACCTGGGTGTGTATGTCAGAGCCAGAGAGGCCGTGCTGTCGTGTGTGTGTGTGTGTGTGTGTGTGTGTGTGTGAAACCGACAAGCCCTGTTGCACTCGTACTGCGTGCTGGCGAGTACTGGCTCTCAGGGCACAGGGTCTAATGCAGAAGAAAGGATCCTGGTGTTGAAGCCTTTGCCCTCCCCTGCGTGCTGCCCCGGGCTGTGTGTCCTGCGTCCTGCCCGAGATTTCTGCTAATCCTCCAGCTAAGCCCCACAACGGAGGCAGCATCAACCCATTTGATTGGTGAGAAGACTGAGGTTCAAGGGGCCGAGTGTTTTGCCAAGATTCACACTGCTGGGGAGCAGTAACGTTGGAGCAAACCCGATGGTGACAAGACCCAGGTGCTGGTCCCAGTGACGCAGGCCACACACGAGGAGCAGAAGTCGTACAGAAGCTGGGGGAGGTGGGGACGGTTTGCTGGGCAGGTGAGAGGCAACGGGCCCTGAGCAGGGTCCTGGGGGATGGTGGGAGAAGGTTGCAGGGCACCAGCTCCTGGGAGGTGACTCCGAGGGAAGGTGCAGGGGGAGAGGACGGCGGGTAGGCGGGCTTGGACGCCTGGCACGGAGGGTCCCTGGGTATTTGCAGGAAGGACGTGCTGGGGAAACCCAGCGGCCACCCAGCATTTCTCCACCGACCAGCACAGAGCGCCTTCCTCTGTAGGCCGGCCCGGCCCTCCTTCCTGCAGCCACATACCTGGACCACTCTCCCGACAGTCCCCACGCTCCAGCCGAGCCAGCGCAGCTGCAGGATGCGGCCGTGGCAGAGGCCAGCTTGCTCTCAGGCCATGAGAAATCATCCTGATGAATCCCACTCCCCAAGTGATTCCCTGCCTGTGCCCAAGAAAGGCCCTGGCAGCCCTCACAAGGGTCTGGCCTGTCCCCAGACCCCCCAGCACCTGCCCTCCTCTGATGAACGGGGTTGGAAAGGCAGCCAGCATCCCCCCGCCCCCCCAGCCCATCTCCCCGCTTTCCCCATCCTGAGCACAGGAGGAGATCGCATTAGCACCAATCGCCTTGCCTTCAGGCGAATATCCCACCCAGGAATTAGGTGCAGAAATCCATTTAAGCAGAAAAGCAGATTTGATAGCCCCTCTGAGAGCCGGGGACAAAGGTGCAAAGCTCCAGGACCCACCAGGACCAGCTCAAGGCCCAAAGCAGCACCCACCTTTTACTAAAATGTTTCTTTCGGTAAAAAAACCAAAAAAACCTTTCTTGAAGTATGATACAGAATCGGGGATCTCAAGACCTGCCCCGGGGAAATGTGTGTCCCTTGGATTTCTCCCCATCTTCCTGGAGAATGTTCCCCAGTGTTTCCGAGAAAGCCTGGCTGGCTGCCTCCCACTGGGGGTAGGACCTCGGTCCTCTGTCCTTGCCCCCACCCTCACCCTGCAGCAGGAAGGGGAGGCATTTCTCCTCCGAAGCCTCCAGGCTCTTTACAATGCTGCAGGGCGCCTGCCTCGAAACTTTTCAACCTGGCTTCTGCAAACCCATTAACCTGCAGTGGGCTTCTAATTAAGCCACCAGGACTCTGATGTCTCCTCGCCGCTGAGAGTATTCAGAGCTGCAAAGGGCAGGCTGGTCCCCTCCAGGCTGGGGGCATGGAGGGGGGAGGGAAGCCGCATCGCAGCCCCCTCCAGGGGAGAGGGCAGACACAGAGCCCCTTCCCACCCCCAGTCCCACAGCTCACCTCCCCCAGGGCCTGAGGAGGCGTCTCCCCTTACCTGTACGGAGGCTTGTCACTCTCCAGCACGTGGACGGTACCTCCTGGCCCCTTCCTGGGGAGCAGTCCCAGACCCACTCTGCGGCGCACGTCCCAGGTTGGGGCATGGGTTGTGTGCGTGTGAGGTGGGGTGCCTCTGGGAGCTGGGCTCGAATATTCCTGGCTGCCACCTGCCACCGACCCGTCCCGGGGGGCCAGCTGCCTGAGGGGAGATGCTCCAGCCGGGCGGGCCCGCCGTCATCTGCCAGGAACACCAGGCGTCAGCTTTCCCTCACCAGGCGCCCGCCGGCTGCTCCCAGGCTGAGGTGACTGGTTTATTTTTAGAGCCCGGCCCTTCCCCAGACGCCAGGATCCCAGCTGAGATTTCCAGTGGCTCAAACTAGCCCATTCTGGGCTGAGCTGTTGCTTACTGGGAATGTTCTAGAAGAGAGAGACGGAGGCTTTAAAGGCTGTGGTCCTCATCCAAGAAATCCGGGGCTGGACTGGAGGTCTCCGAGACCCTCTGACGAGGATGGCCCCCGAATCAGGCGCCACGCGGGGATTTAGCTTGGGCAAGGAGCTTCCCTCCCTGGGCTGCCTCAGTTTCTTCCTCTTGAAGATGACCGACGGCAGTAGGCACACCTGCCCGGAGCAGGGCTGGGATCAGAGAATGGGCTGGAACGCGGGACAGCCGTAACCGTCCACTGTGCATCTCCTCAACCGGACTGAGGTCACAGGAGGCCAGGGACCTGTCTGTCTTGTTCACCATCATAACCTCAGCGTGTCTATTCCATAGTTGGTGCACATCGTAGGTGCTCAGAAAATATTTAGCAAGGAGGGGAACACATGCCCATCTCCCGATAGCACTGCTAGCCTCCTAGCGGCCTGCAGGATCACGGGACTAAGTACGCTTGATATGCGTGCAGCCCAAGGTCTAGACAGGAAAGGAGCTGGCTCAGGTCCCCTGGCAGCAGGTGGCAGTGCCAGGGCTCCGCAACCCACCTGTGTCTGACAGCCAACCGTGGAACATTCCGCTTTGCCGGTCCGGCGCTGGCCTTGCGGCTGCCTCACCCGGGCCCCATAAACCTCATCTCCTCTGCAGACCCGGAGCCACTGATAAGATTCACCGTGGGCGGCTCTGCCTTCTGAATCTGTCCGGTACCCCCAAGGGAGGACTCAACCCAGTTCTGGATGTTTCTACACGGGAGGCCCCAGAGCAGCTCTCGACCTGTCGGGCGGGGCCTGGCTCTCCCCCCTCTCAGGCCAGGCAGTGATTCTGCTGCTGGAACTGGCAGGGCTGCGGGACCGAAGGGGAAGGCGCCGGGCACGAGGTGGGCCGGCAGCGTCTGCTCATCCGCTTTGCCTTAGCTCGTAGGGAAAGAAGCGTCCTGATCCGTGTGTGTGTGTCCACGTGTGCACGTGTGTGTTTGCTGAACGTGTTTTAGCTTCGATGCGGAGTGTGGGTCAGGCTGCCCCTCACCCGGTGGGGGCAGCCCCTTTCCTGACAGGCAGACCCCTTTGTCCTGCCTCTACCCACCTGTGCCCGGGGTGCCCGTTCCTCTGCAGCCGCCCAGGTGCCACCACCTCTTCTGTACCTCGGGGACTGGCTGGCTGGTCTCCCAGGGTCCCGAGAGGCCTGGGGACTGGAAAGGCCCAGCCCCCATGCTCCCGCCCTGGGGAACAGGAGGCAGGTTGCCTGGAGGCTGCGATGCAGCGGCAGCCATCGGGGTCCCCTCCCCGGAAGACAGATGGAAGCCCACCCAGGGCCGGCCCCAGGGCTACTTGCAGGCAGGAGAGGGTCTGGCATCTTACCCGGGACCGTCCACCCCTGGGGCTGCTGACCAGGCGCAGCCAGTGGTCCCTTGGAGGAGCCAGGCTGCAGTCTGCTGGCAGCCCCAGCACACCCCTTTGAGGCTGGTCTCCCCAGTTCTCTCTCGGGGCCTCTGCTCTTCCGGGCACCTGTCCAGGAGAATCTGTGCTTTGTGTCCCTGACTTGACTCACGCCTGCTTCTTCCATCGGGCCCCGCGGGCAGGACCACTGCTTATGCAGGGCTGCGAGGGCCTTCGGTTCCTATTCGTCGGTCAGGTGAACGAATCCACCAACAGAAGAGCTCGGTGAGTTCGAGCCGTCCACGTGATGTCACGCCATGCAGCCATTTCCAACGTGTTTTCTGAATAATATTTACTATTCTGGGCAAACGTTCACAGCATGAGCAAAGTGAATACAGTAGAGTACAAACTGTCACTGTGAAGATGTACGTCGATGGATACGGTCCCTCCATCCAGGCGGGGGAGTAACCCCTCCCAGCCCAGCCCTTTACCTGCGTGCCCGGTCCCTTGCTTCCTGCCAACACGTGGGCTTGTGACAGTGACCATTTGGTGAAAGGATGGATGGGATCTTTCATCCACCGCCATACCCCCTGCAGCCAACAAATACTGTGGAGCACATACAGCGTGCAGGCTCTCTTCTCTGCACCTGCAAGCTCCCAGCCTGATCTGCTTTGACCGGTCCACACGCCAGCAGCATCCCTACCGGCCCTGTGGCCCGAGGCCCTTGTTCACGGGACTCAGGCTGAGCCCCGGGGTCTGTGCTCTGGGCTGAGCATCGGAGGAGCCCGGGGGCTGATCACCCTCCAGGGACAGAGCCCCGAGCACCAGTCCCCTCTCGTGAGTCCTGCCGGCCCTGTGTCTGGGCACCTGATGGGCCACCAGATTCTCTCCACTGCTCCCCACCCCAGCCAGGACACACCCCACCTGCTTGTGATCTGACGGCCATGGCACTCCCATCCAGGACTAACTCAGGGTTTCTACTACTGGGTTTCCCTTCTCCAGGGGACTGTGAAAATCCACCCCCCACCCCCGCCCAGGATGGAGGCCCCGAGCAGGGAGAAAAGAGAGAGATGGCAGCTGGCATCCCAGCTGCTGGTCTAATTCTAGGCCCCATCTTGCCTCCCTGTCACTCATGGGAAGGGGGGAGGGGGTGGGATAGATGGAGACACCACAAGACAAGGCGAGAGACACACGGAAAGGAGCACAGGGATAGAGATAGACGTCCAGACAGAAAGAAGTGGAGACAGAGGGAGGGAGAGCAGGAGACAGACAGAGAGAGGCACGTGGGAGAGGCTGGAACAGAGAGGTGGCCAAGAGACGCCGAGAGGGACAGCCAGCCAGGGGTCCTAAGAGAGGAGAGAGAGGGGGAGAGACAGAAGGAAGGGAGAGAGACTACCTCTTCCTCCAGGGAGCCCTCCAGGCTCTGAGCATCCATCACTTTGCCCCTTTCTGCCTTGTCCCCCAGGTCCCCCCCGGGCATGTCCCCCATGCCCAGCCTGATCCCCTCTGGTCCCTGGCATGTCCGCCAGGCCCCTCTGTGGGGTTGCGAGGCCGGTGAGGATGAGCTGAGAAGGGGAGGGTGGGGCATTGACCTCGCCTACCCACAGTGAGCAAGGATGCTGGGGGACACTTGGGCTTGGGGGCCAAGAGGGTCTGAGAAGGAGCGCCCCCTGCCCCATGGGCGGACCAGCGAGTGGCCAGCGAGCAGAGTCTGCAGCCCAGAAAGCGATGGCAGAGGAGGACCTGCAGTGCCTTCCCACCTGAACTTGGGCTCTGGGTTGAGAAGGTTTTCCAGCTGAGAGCTGTCTGGTGGTCCATTTTACAGATGAGAAAACCAAAGCCAGGAGGGTCAGAGTTAGGTGCCTGTGCTCCCTAACCCCCGCACTGGCAGCCTCTCTCTATTCCTTTGTGCCACTCTAGTCCCTTTGGCAGCCTTCCTGGTGGTGAATGCTTGCATACCTCCAGTAATGGGGAGCTCACTATCTGTCATGGCAGCCCCTCCATGGACACAGTGCACGCTCTCCAGCTGTGCCCCTATCCCTTCACGTTTCAGTGGCTCAGGGAGCAGAGGCTTTGCCCACAGTCCTGGGGTCTCTGGTCCACCTCTGTGCCTTATGGCCATGCACCTGGGCTTTTGAAACTTTCAGTAGAACCCACCCTTGTGCCTTTAAACCCCTTTTCCTGAGTGAGAATGGCCAGCACTTCCCACCTGCCAGGTGTGATTGAGTGCTCGCATGTTACTCTCAATCCCCATCATAAACAGTTTGTCTGTTTACTTATGAATTGCCCCCATTCTGAAAGGTCAGGCCAAGCGAGCAGGGCCCCCGTCTGTCTTGTTCACTTCTGTATGGTCAGCAGTGACCATTGCTTGGCACATACCAAGTGATCAGGGGACATTTCCTGCCAATCTGATGATCTGGAGGAAGAGGGAAGACACACAGCCTCCGTGTTCTACAAGGACATCCCTTCTCCTGGCTCCCTGCCCTACTGGGCCGCCCACACAGGTGGTTCCTCCATGGCTCAGCCCGCCCCTGCCCTGAACCCACCCTAGCTCAGTCGGGGCCATCTAGCCCAAAGAGGGGGCCTGGGGGCAGGGAGACCAACAATGCATTGGCAGGAGCCCAGGGGCCAGAATGGGGTCCAGGTCAGAACAGGTGCATTATTTGTTGAAAAGACTGTCCTTTCTCAGCCCTTTCATTATTCTCCATTTTAAAAAACTCTCTATTCTTAAGTATGCATAATTTTTACTGGTCTGTTTTTAAAGTTCCTGTGTTTTTCCCCCGTCATCTCTAACGCACTGTGAAGCTGATCCAGCGAAGTTTTCATTGCAGTTACTGTACTTTTTAGTTCTAGAGTTTGCATTTTTTAACAGTTTTCCTTCTTCTGCTGAGTTTTCCTATTTGTTCACTCATTAATACCATATTCTTCAATTTCTTAGAGATGTTTTTCCTTTAATTCTTTGAACACATTTGTAATAGCTCTTTTAAAGGCTTTGTCTGCTAAGCCTAACATTGGAAACATCTCAAGTTTAATTTCTATTGCCTGCTTTCTTCCCCTTAACCGTCAGTCTCATGTTCCTGTTTCTTTGTGTGTCTAGTGATTTTTTAATTGGCTGCTGGGCATAGCGAACAATGTATTGTAGAGATATTGGATTCTGCTATCATCCTCTAAAGAGTATTTCTTGTTTTAGCAGGCTGACGACTTTGAACTTGGAGAGACTCAGCTTACACTTTGTTCGTGTGAATATGGAGAAAGCCAATGTGTTTCCTCAGTTCCTCTTAGTTGGCAGGAATTACCCCTGAACTTTGGTTTCCTTGCAGATCTTTTGGGGGCTTAGTTTTAGGTTGTATTAGGAGGGGTCCAGTTTAACTCTTACCCTGATACGTGGTTCCTACTCGTAAGACATAGCCTCTCTGGGTTCTCAGCTGGATGTCGAGAGTATTAACAAACTGTTGAGATTTCTCCATTATGACCAAGCAGGAATTTCAGTGTTCCTCTGTTTTCTCCCCCAGTTCAGCTCAGACCTCTAGTGTTTCCAATTTGCTTTCAGTCCCGTAGGGTCTGCTCTCTGAAAGTCTTGGAGGGTCTCTCTCTGAGCATGTACAGCACATCCTCCAGCCGTGGACTCATCGGGAGACCCCACATCGACTTCCGGGGTCGCCCCTCTGCACAGCTCCTCTGTGATGCCTTCCTCTGCCGGTCCCAGCTGCCCTGACCTCCAGCTGCTGCCTTCACAGCTCACTATGGCCACTGAGTTCGGCTAAGCCCCAGGCCCCTGTGCCGCACCCAGCAAATTATCCCCTGGAAGAGAACTGGTGATCGTGGGCACCCCTGTGGGCTTTCCTTCTCTCAAGGATAACAGTCTTGCACCGCCTGTTGCCCATCGCCTGCCAAGAGTTGCCTCACATATTGCTCCAACTTCGTAACTGTTGACCACGGAAGGGATAGCTGAGTGCCAGTTAATTCCATCTAGGCCAGATGGCAAGTGGCTTCATTCCCTGGGCCCTGATTCCACCTAGAATAGATTCAAGTTCCGTGTTTGGTCTTCAAGGCTCTGCAATCCCTACTTCCCTCTCAGATTTCACCCTCACGCTCCACTGTCACTTCATCTCCAGGCACAGAGGCCCTTCCTTTTATTCTTCAAGTACATCAGGCTCTTTGCCACTTCTGGGACTTTGCACCTGTTCTCTCTACCAAGCGTCCTGAGCCCAAATCTCTGCGTGACTGGTTATTCAGGTCTCAGTTCCAAATCACCGTGTCAGAGAGCCTTTCCCAGGCCAGTCTTTGTAACAAAAACTACAGTCCTCTCCACCTCCCCATTGTTTATTTTCTTTATAACACTGATTGACATCTGAAACGATCACGCTTGTTAACGGATTTATCTGTTTCTTCTCTGTCTCTCCAAACAGAACATGCGCCCCACGGAGCAGAAGTGCATCTGTCTTCTTCCGCGTGGTGTCTGGGGACCAGGCTCAGACCTGGCACGCTTGACTCCTTTTAAGGATTTTAATTGGCCCCTCCCCTTCCTCTGACACCTGCTTGGCACCCTTATTTCCTGAATGAAGAGTCGTTTCCTTGAAAGCGTAGGTAGAAATCCGTCCTGCGCCTCACGCCTTCCGCCATCTGCTGTGCTACCACCTTCCACCAGCAAGCAGCCTCCCTCCCTCCCCACTCTCGCTCTTTGTACTCCAGGTGGAATGAAACAAAACCCTTCCCCGATTAGGCTGTGTCTATCAAAAGGCTTAATAATGCTCCCACCCTTGGGTCCGAGACAAGGAAACAGCTGGAGGTACCACAGTCAGGGCTGAAGCAGGGGACACCCAGCAGGATGCTTGGTGCAGGCTTGGAGCTGGGTTCAGAGTCCCTGGTCCCAGGGGTTGGGTGACTGGTGGGAATGAGGCTGTGAGATCAGAAAACCAAGACTGGGCATTACATCCTACAGCCCACCTGGGGGTGAAGCCTCAAGGAGGGGGATTCACGTGGGACCCCTGGAGATAAGAAGGTCACGGGGGAGGGGAGCCCGACAGGTCTGGCAGGTGGGCGGAGGTCAGTTCTCTAGGCCACGCAGCTCCCTGGTTGCACAGCGGAATCCCTAGTTTCCACAAAAATATGCTAGTGCCTGGGCTCTCCCCACCCCTACTTGACCAACGACACAGAAATCGCCGGGAGCGGCTGGCATCAGTATTGTCAAGAGTGGCTCCCATGCCTCGAAGGTGCGCCCAGGCCTGAGGATCTGAATGTGCCTTGGAGCCCCTTGAGGAGAGCTCCCCAGCCCCCTGCTCTGCACCCTTCTCCCTGGGCGGGCAGGCCCACGGGTGCGCTCCACGCTGCAGGCTTGATTAACTGTTTGTAAATTCTAAATCGAGAGCGACAGCTTTCTTCCGACTGGCAACTCTGCCCATAATTGATATTAGTTTTCCTCCGTTCCCAGAGGCAGTCAGGAAGTAAGAAGTCTCTCTTGCTATTAAGCCTGATCTCAGCCTAAGACCCTCTGGTGGTGGTGAGTGGGGAGTTAGGGCTGGACTCAGAGGCCTCCCCCGCCCCCACCCCTGCTGACCCATCCTGCCCCTTCTCCTCTGCTGCGGCCCTGAGCGAACCGGGGGTTGGACACAGGCACCCAGGACTGGCTGACGGGACCCTCAAAAGTCTGCCCATCCTCAAAAATACCAGCTCTTTTTTTTGTTTTTTGGCCTCCCCACGGCTTGTGGGATTTTAGTTCCCTGACCAGGGAACGAACCCAGGCCCTCGGCAGTGAGAGCGCAGAAACCTAACCACTGGACCGCCAGGGAATTCTCACCAACTCTTTCTTAAAGATGAGACTGTGTCCCCTAAAACCATCTCTGGAATGTTCTTGAGCCAGCTTCTGCAAAGACGCCTCCCCGGCCCTGTCTGGGAGGAGCGCAAGACAGTGGGTGGCACTGAGTATATGGGGGAGGGGATGTGGGCCCGTCCTGGGTTCAAATCCCACCTGTGCTTCAGACCCCCATTCACCCGTCGGGCAGTGAGGATAACGGTGAGGCATCATCTCACAGCCCACGGTGGGGACAAAGGA
This sequence comes from Phocoena sinus, assembly GCF_008692025.1. NCBI lineage: Eukaryota > Metazoa > Chordata > Mammalia > Artiodactyla > Phocoenidae > Phocoena > Phocoena sinus. The sequence continues at coordinate 5,059,022 of NC_045772.1, read as the reverse complement.
GAAAAGGTGTGCAGAGGTGCTTCAGACATGCCGAGCACACGCTTATCGCCATGGCGACGGGGATGATTCCTGCATCATGGAAAAGTGACTTGGAGCCCCAGCTGCCTTAGAACAAGCGGGCAGCCCGTCAGGGACGAGGAAAGGAACCCACTCCCTGCGGTGGGCAATTTCTGGGGTGTGAGTCAAGCTCTCGGTCACACCACTTCACCCTCACACCTCCCATCCTTCTCCTCCTTAGCAGAGGGAACTTTGGGCTAATTATAGAAGTGAACTAGTTACCAGGGGCAGCTGACTCCACATAGTATAATCTATGAAACACGAGCTGGCACGCTGCAGACCCCCTTCTGCGAGGGCTGGGGCAGCTGCAGGCTGTGGGGTGATCCTGGGAGGGCCCTGGCTACTCTGGACAGCCCCCCGTTCTCACCTCTTCCCCGTCTTGGCTCAGCTGGTGAAGCTACAGAGAGACCTAGGGCATAAGCTTGATGATGGGGAGGCCATTTAGCTATTCTTGGGCGCAATGTGGAGGTCTCAGGTGGTCCTCTAGTAGTCAAGGTGTTCCAGCTTTTTCCTAGCCCAGGCCTGGAGAGCCCCGGGCACTGGTCTCCTCTGCTGATGCCCTTGGAGACGGGGCCAGGAAGCTTTCCCTGGATCCCAGCTGGGCCTCAGAATCCTTCTCAGTGCTTTCCCAGGCAGCCTCTGCTGATTGATTAGGGCTGGCATTTGAGATGAAAGCGATTTGCCAGCCCTGCCTTAAATCTTCCAACTCTGAAAGAATCCAAGAAAAATGTTAGCTCTGGTGTGAAGCAACCCGTAGCTGTATAGAGGGGACCCCTTGGCAATGGGTGGGGGACCTTCTCCTTTGGAGAAAGCTTGAGCCCTGAGCAGAGAGAGAAGAGGAAGGATGCTAAAGAAGAAGTGTGACAGCATCGTCTCCCCCAGGCTCCTGGTCTGTTGCCGGGGTTCTCTGCTTCCTCCAACCCCGTCAATCCCCTGATTGCCTGCTCCCAAGTTGAGGTGCCCTTTGGGGGGGGGGGCACCACAGAGGCCACAGTGGCCAAGGGTCAAGTCCCAGCTCTGCCACCTAAGTAACTCAGACGGTTAGTGAATGTCTCTGATGCTCTGTTTTCTCATCTGTAGAATGAGGGTAACATTTCCTGCCTTGAAGTTATACTGTGAAGAATAGATGCGTTGGTAGATGATATGTAATTGATGCCAGGAGTCATCTTTTTGGGTCACAGTTAACTTATCAGTATTTCAAAAATTCTTAGTGGTACCTGAAATACAAGGGCCTCACGATGGGCAAGGATCTTTGACTTACAGGAACATGGTGTGTACAACATTTAGAACCGTGGCTGGCACGTAGTGAATGCTAATAAACGTTAGCTGTTGTTATTTCCACATAAATCAGGTAAAGTCCAGATCTTGTTCTGTTGCCCTCTCCCTATCCCCCATTCAGATAAGGCAAATAAAAGTCACTGAAAGCAGAAGACCCTGTTCTGGGGCTTCCAAGAGCGTGTGTAGGGGAAGGGTCTGCAGGTGGGCATGAGGGGTCACCTCTGTCAGTTCCGTGGCCCCTGATGGGGTCACCATGCTCAGGGTCTTGCTTATTTTTCTCACAGCCATAGCATTTTTCTGCAAGATGGTTTTTTTCTTGGTCACATAGTATCCTGCCACATAAACGGTCTGTCCTTTTCCTAACAAGCCCTTATAGGTGGCGATTCGGGCTGGTTCCACTTTTCCATGTTATACAGAATTGCCTTGTTCATATCACCAGTGAGTCCCCAGAATAAAGTCCTTACAGGTAATTGCTGGAGAGAAATGATCAGCAGATCTTTGGTCTCTATAATCGACTTGCGGTTTAGGAAGTATTATCCTGTTTCACAGAAGAGGAAACAATCCAGCATATTTCACGCAATCAAGGTCACCTAGAAAGCTAGCAGCAGACCAGGACTCACCGCATGACCTGGAAAAGACTTGCTGCCACGCTTGGTTTGAAACACCTGTCTCCGGGCCTCTGGGAGGTGTGAGAAATCATGGGAAAACCTTAAAAGGTTTCCTCTCATTGAACTTCTCTGCGTCTCTGCACTGATGCGCATTAAGAAGTTCAAAGCCTTGGAGACCAAGTTTCCGAGAGGTGGGATCTGTAGGTGTTTATTCTGGCAGGTCTTGGTGGCCAGGCGATCTCATTTTCAGCTGTAACTGTGCGTCTCCACTTCTCTCTAGAGATTTCTCTCCCAACCAAGTGGCTGACCGGGTCACTGGGCTGTGAATTAATTACGTGCCGGCACACAGCTCTGTCAAAGAGTGCAGAAAAGCAATTTTAGAAAAGAAGCCGCTTTTTCTCTCTTGGTGGCTTTCATTGTAGGAGAAAGGGACAATTATGAATTACATCAGAGCTATTCTGGGGCAGCCAGCGGAGGCCGGGAGGAGCCTGGTCTCAGCTCTCCAAGCCGGGGCTGGCTCTCCAGGGGCCAGGCCAGGGGGCATTGCCTCTCCCCAGTCTCACTCCCACTGCCCCCAGGAGCCAGGAGCTGCTCAAACCCGAGCGTGGATGATGCTGGAGTGTGTGAGCATCGTCAGATCACAGGAGGCCAGAAAACCCTAATCAGCATCTAACACAGTTCTTTCACTTACAGCAGGGACCTGGGCTCCCCCCAGAGGGGAGGGGACTTGCCCAAATTCGCACAACCAGACAGGTGAGGGCCTGGGGCCTGGGACCCTCCTCTCCCGAGTGTCCCTCAGTCCCAAAAGTTTGGAGGAGGGGCGGCATCTGGGGTTGGCTTCCCTGGAAACCAAGACGGGGATTTAGCACAGAAGGGCCAAGTAGGCAGAGGGCTTTCGGTAGATGTCTGCAGTGGTTTGAACGGTGGCCCCCAAAGATACGTCCACAGCCCCACCCCTGGAACCTCTGGCTGTGACTTTATTTGAAAAAGGGTCTTTGCAGTTGTGACTGAGTTAAGGATCTCCAGATGGCCTCCTCCTGGATTATCTGGGAGGGCCCAAAATCCAATGACAAGTGTTTTTTGTTTTGTTTGTTTTGCTGGCCATGCCACGTGGCTTGCGGGATCTTAGTTCCTCGACCAGGGATTGAACCCACACCCTCGACAGTGAAAGCTCGGAGTCCTAACCACTGGATCGCCGGGGAAGTCCCAATGACAAGTGTTCTTATAAGAAACAAAAGAGGAGAGGACACAGGCAGAGAAGGGAAGGCCATACGGCCTGAGAGGCAGAGACTGGAATGATGTGGTCACAAGCCAAGGCAAACCAGGGGACACTGGCAGCACCCAGAAACTGGAGAAGGCAGGAAGGAGTCTCCCCTTGGGTGTTTGCAGGGAGCGCAGCCCTGCAGACACCTCAACTTCAGACAACTGGCCTCCAGGGCTGTGAGAGAAAATTTTCTGTTCTTTTAAGACACGAACTTTGTGGTGCTGGACTGTGGCAGCCCTCAGGCAAAACACACCCTGTCTCTGCAGGGAAGTAAGGAGGACAGGCAGAGGGAAGGGCTGCTCCCCTACCCCTCGACGCTGCAGGGCGCTCTGGGGCTGGGGACACCTTCAGGGGTGTCCCAACCTGGGGCATCAGCCGGTCAGTCCCTGGGCTGCCCGCTGGGAGGGGGTGAGAACTGGAGGGGTCAGTTCTCTGTGGCAACCGTAGGGATGGGCACGCCTGTCCCGAGGAGCATCTGGGTGACACGCGACAGTTCCCACCACAGAGGGGCTGATAAAATTGTCTGCATAAAAGTGGAAACTCCTATGTGGCCAAAGAATGAAAGCAAAGTGAAAAAGACACATGCCAAAGGAAGAGAAGGCTCTTGCAACATCTAGAACGGAAGCTTAATAGCCTTCTTTTGCAGGAAGTGTGCTAGAAAACAGTCAGAAAGACACAAACAATAGGAAAAGAGGTAAAGTAGTGAACAAGTAAAAAATAAAGAAATTCACCTTCACCGGTGATCAGGGAACTGAAAATTAACACAATGCCGTATTAGTTCTCACCCATCAGAACGCCAACAGAGAAAGGGTTATGACGTTGCAGTCAGGGGAGCTGGCGCTCTCACAATGATCCGGGCTCGGGGGGTCAATAGGTTCCGCTTTTGTGAAAGGCCAGGGCGTCAAAATCACAAATGCAAGCACCCTCTTGAGTAAGAAAGTCCACTAGTTAGAGCCCCTAGTATAAAATATTCATCAGGGGACGTCCCTGGTATCGCAGTGGGTAAGAATCCGCCTGCCGTTGCAGGGGACATCGGTTGGAGCCCTGGTCCGGGAGGATCCCACGTGCCGCAGAGCAACTAAGCCCATGCGCCACAACTACTGAGCCTGCGCTCTAGATCCCGCGAGGCACAACTACTGAGCCCGCGAGCCACAACTACTGAAGCCCGCGCGCCTAGAGCCCGGGCTCCACAACAAGACAAGCCACCGTAATGAGAAGCCCGCGTACCGCAACGAAGAGTAGCCCCCGCTCGCCGCAACTAGAGAAAGTCCGCGCACAGCAACGCAGACCCAATGCAACCAAAAATAAATAAATTTATAATAAAAAAATATTCATTAGGTGCCCCGAGATAACTGTGCATTTTGTTACAGCATCACTTGTCATGGAGAGAAGCCGACACCACTTAACTGTTCAAAGGAGCTGCGCAGCACATGTGCAGAGACTGTGGGTCTATTTATCCTGCTCGGGAAAGATGCCGTGAGATGTTACAGTAAGACGATCCAGAAAGCGTACTTCTAGTATGAACTTATGTGGAAGAAGGCGCCAGCTCTGTACAAGCGTGTGGGAGTGAGAACACGGGATGGAAGCACGCCTCTCCCCGCTCTCCAAAAGGCCTGCTTCACACCTTCCCTCTTTCTTCCCACCTCCCACGCCTCACGTTCAGCCGGCGACCTTGCTTCGTTCTTCACTGAGGAACCAGAAGCAGCCAGGTCCTTGCCCAACCCACGTGCCCACTCTCCTCGCAGGTCTGTAAGGCGGACGCATGTCCCCGCCCCTGATGCAGACCGAGTTCTCCCCTCCCCTCAGCAGCCTCCCCCCCACCCCACCCCCCACCCCCCGCTTCCTGCATCATCCAAACTCCCCCTTTCCTGGATCAATCCATGAGCACACAAGCTTCTGCTAGTAACTAGAGCAGAATGGCTAATGGGGAGGAGAGATTTCTGCTGAGCTAGGGACAAACTCGAATGCACAGCCCGGCAGTGCTGCCTGGGACCCCCAGGCAGCACTGAGCTCTGGACACGGTGCCCAGCTGGGGAATGCGGGACGCAGCTGGCAGGGCCCAGAGCCCTGGCACTGTGTCACCAGCTGCTCCAGGGCTCACTGCGGCCTGGGAACCTGGGGGCAGGCTGGGGGCGGGGATGTGCTGGCAATGTGGGTGCAGCAAACCACATGCTTGGCTTCAACGAACCCCTCCTTCAGAGATAGAATCCTCTCCCCTTTTTCACAGGGAGAGACTAACACTCAGACAAGGGGCCCAGCTGGGATTTACCCAGGATATCGGACTCAGGGGCCGTGACCCCGCTCCTGCCCCATGCTTCCTGTATCCTCCTGGGTGGGGGGCAACCTCCTACGTGGAGCTCCTGAGACTCCTTCATTCCTGCGATGCAGATTTTGCTTCGCTTTTGGTTTTGACAATTTTTTACTAAAGTATTAACAAACACACAGAAAAGTTCACAAAACCTCAGTGTCCAGGTCCCTGAAGTTTTCCAAAGTGAGGACCCCCACGTGGACACCCCCAGATTGAGGAGCAGAGCCCTTTGGATGTCTCCAAGCGTCACCTAGCTGGTAGCCCATGTCAGAGCCCCCTCCTTTTTCAAGGCTGAATAATATTCCATCCCGTTTTGTTCTTGACAAGGAAAAGACACTGCCCAGTTATTACATTACTACACAAACCCTGATGAGCCCTGGAGAACATGCCAGATGTCACAGAAGGAATGGGGGTACCTGCAGCCCTGTCAGCTGGGGACAAGAATGGACTGTGCCATAGGCTTGAGGCAAGGGGACGCGTCCATACAGGATGGCTCTGAGCAGGGCAGTGCATGGCATGTGCTCAGTAAGGATCCATAATTACCGGACTTGCTGCGTGCTCTGACAGGGCACCTGAGCGGCCGGTGCCTGACACAGAGAGGACGATCACTAAACACTGCCATGAGGGGCACACCGGTGACCTGGTAGAAAGCCAGCCAAAGGCCTCACTCATGTCCCTCGTTTAACTCGCCCCACCTCTGCAGGGGAGGCCCTCCAAGCCCCATTGGACAGATGGGAACACTGAGGGACGGAGAAACGGGCTGCCGGTGATCAGATGTGCAGGCCTGGCCCTTTGGAGTCCTGTACTGGCCTCCTGTCCCCATGTCCCCACCCAGAGGCTGCCAGGGCTTTATAGGAGTAGTAGAGCACACAGAAGGACAGAAGGAGGGGATGGGCTACAGGAGGGAGAGAGCTGCAGCGGGGAAGCTCTACCCCGCCACACATGCCTTGCTGCCACCCGTTCCATCTATGTTGGAAGCTGGGATTCAAGCGTGTGGGTGTTGGCCCAGGGCTCAGAGGCCCAGGCTTTACTTCCAGAAGTTTCTAGTGCTTGCCCAGACCTTTCATTGGCCCAGCAGAGCTCAGTAGAATCTGGCCTAGCCGGTGGGAGAGAGGTCAGCCCCTGAGCAAGGGAGGGAGCTTGCAGTCTCCCATGGACCAGTGGATACAGAGGCCCCTGAGGGGCTCCAGGCGTGCTGGGCAAGGGCAGAGCCCGTCTGGGGTTCACGCGTCAGGGTTTGACAAGCTGGAAGGTCCTGGGTCCCCTGATGGGGGCAGAGGGACAGTTTCCCGCAGCCCAGGAGCTGGCCCTCCAGGCACGCTTTGCAGGGGAGGGAGCGGAGGCCCAGGGAGGGGGCCCAGGCTGGGGCCGCGCTGCCGGTGAGAGGTAGAGAGGCCCCCAGCGCCCCAGCCTCTCAGGACCGCACCTGGCGGAGATGGGAGCCATGTTCCAGGGGCCCGACCAGCGGAGACAGATGGAAAAGGGGAGGCAGCTTGGCAGGCAGCCATGTGGCGGGCGGGCTGCAGCATCACCTGGGGTCATGTTAAACTGGAAGTGACAAGCCACAGAGCGAGGGCGCAGACGGCAATTCATCTGCTCCTCTGGACGGGAAATCTATCCGGCAAACGCCGGGCTCTCCCACCTCCAAGGCTTGCACTTCATGGGGAGAAATAGGAAGCATCTGAGTTCTTCTGCCACTTCCCTGGGGCCCGGGGTCCAAGAACAAGGGCAGGGTGGAGGTACAGAGGGCTGCACGGGGGAAGGGGGGCCGAAAGAGCATCCCCTGTAAAGGTGTGGGGAGCGGAAGGCTGGCCTCAAACCTGCAGCCGGGTCCGAGTGACCCTCAGCCCATGGATCGTATCCCATTCCCACCCACGGAGAGGGGGTTCCGCCCTGGGTATCAGAGTCTGGAGTCGATGATAATGATGCTGTCCATGATGCTGGGCCTCTCCTGGTGGGCCCAGCCCGGGCCCACCTCCCCTGATGCTCTGGGAGGGAGTGATGGGATCCACCGGTGGGGGGAGCCCCTGCGTGGTGGGGCCCTCGGGGTCCGCTGACCCTGGGCTCAGCACGAGGTAGGGGTTAAAGCCACCAAAATTCACCAAAGCTCAGAGCCTCTCCAGGGAACGGTTTCCTCGCAGAGCTGTGATCTGTCACCCCCCAGCCCCCCCAACCCCTGCTTAAACCTCCCAGTGGCTTCCCAGGAAGCTGAATGAAACTGGCTCCCCCGGCCCGGCCTCCTGTCTGGTCCCCCCCGGCCCCCAGGTTGTTCATCCTCCGCCCGCCATCACCCCGTCTCACTTTCCCCATCATCGAGCCCTCTGTCCATCTATTGATGTGCTCATTTGTCGTCTGGGTGCCCTCCGCCCCCAGCTCCAGCACGGAAATTCCCTGGAGGCAGGGTTTTGTCTATTGTAGGGGCTGCTAACACCTAGCATGGGCCTGGCCCAGAGCAGGTGCTCAGAAACCCCGGTTGGATGAGTGAGGATCTAAGAGCAGTGACACCAACACCGGCTTGATGGTCTCCTCGCTGCGACGCCCGCAGAAGCACGACTCCCCGAGTCCGAGGCCGGGCTGCGCAGCTGCTTGGCACGTGGTGTGGGCCAGAGTGTGGGGTTCGGATCCCGGCTCCGCCGGTCACTCGCCGTATGGCCTTGGGTCACTTACAGACGCTCCTTGCCTCAGTCTCTGCACCTGTGTTATGGGGCAGCAGGAGTAGCCCTTGCTGGTCCCTCCTCTGTGCCACGCACACTTCTAGGTTCTAAGAACCACCGTTTAATCCAGACAACAATCCAGTACGTTTATTGTCCCCATTCTTCAGCCCAGAGAAGTCTTCACCTGCCCCAGGTGACAAGGCTGGGAAGAGGCACAGCCAGGACTCGAAGCAGGACCTCTTGGCCAGGCAGCCCGGTGTGGGTGGGGTGGCACCGACGGGCTCCACACTGGCCCTTCCCTTTGCCACAGTGCTTTGTGAGACAGAGGACACCTGGACGGGCTTAGCCGCTGGGGGGACAGAGCCAGGTTGAGGCTCAGCTGAGGGAGGAATATCGGGGTGAGGTGTTGAAGGGGAGAAGGGGTCCACTGCCTTGTCCTCCCCCAGAGGCACACTCCTCCTGTGAACGGTGTCTGTGTGTCCGTCTGCTCTGAGAGCCCACCCAGAGCCGACCATCTCCTGGCACCGCCGGCTGCCACCCCCCGCCAGGCGCCCGCTGGGTCCACTTCTCTCTCCGACTCTCAGCCTCCCATCCCTGGCTCTGCAGCTGAGCGCCCAGCTGCCCTCAGCCACTGTGGCCTCGGCCAGGACGCTGCCCACCTGGCTCCCAGGTGCTCAGAGGAGAGCAGTCACCAGCAAGCACCCATTCTCTTGTGGACCCCAAACTCCGTCAGAGCAAGCCTTGCCCTGTCGACCTGTCCGAACACCCACACCCGGGGATGCTCGGTGGAGGGTGAGCGGGCAGAAGAGCTCCGGCCACGGCGGCACAGCCGGGAGGGGTATGGCCAATGGCCGGCAGAGAAAAGGCCACCTGCCAGGAGCCAGGGGTGCCTGGAGGGCCAGAGAGCCTGGGGGTGTGAGGGCCTGAGGGGCCCAGGCTGTCCCCACCCCAGCAGTCAGACCCAGTCCTGCTGGTCCCTGACATGCTGTGTGGCTTTGGGCAGGACGACGCCCCTCTCTGGGCCACATCTCCAGGATTGGAGCAGATGAGCCTTGGGGGCCCTGGCAGCCCAGCAGGGTGCCGCCTCGGGTTCCTCAGACCATTTCCCGGGAGCGCTCTTCACCAGGAACCGGGGAACAAATCCACGTGCCGACTCTCCGTCTGTTCATCAGTGTCAGCCTGCAGGCATCACTGCCTCGGTCCTCGAAGGCCCTGTGTCTGGAGGAGGAGCCTATACGGATACCTTCCCCCCACCAGCTGTTCACCAGAGGCTCCGCCGCTCACTTGTCCAGCCACTCCCAGGGGAAGCGGGACCTTCCAGCCTGTGTGTCACCGTCACCGTGTGAGTCAGCATGGGAAGAGGCCCCATGGGCCCGGGGCCACATGTCCCCCAGGGGCCCTGGATCCGGGTGCAAATCCCACCTCCAGCTCTACCGCGCAATGCTGTCCAAGTCACAAACCTTCGCGGAGCCTCGGTTTCCTCACCTGTAAAATGGGAATGACCACGTCTGCTCTGCTTGCCTCCTTGGGGTGTTGGGAAGATTGAATGTGAGCATGAATGAGAAAGCACTGGCAAACTGTAGAGGGCTGTGCCCAGGGTGGGGAGCATTGTCCAGGCAGCTGAGCTTTGGGGCTTCCATGGCCAGGTACCAGCTTTGAGGGGTCTTGGGTCTGAGTGCAGTGTGCACCTGCTTGCTTGCATCCTGGACCTCCAATCCAGCAGGACCTTCAAGCTCAGGTAGGGTCCGGGTGTGAATAAGGCCAGCGGGAGTGGCTGAGCTCACTGAGACCCTTGCATCCTGGACCTCCAATCCAGCAGGACCTTCAAGCTCAGTTAGGGTCCGGGTGTGAATCATCCTGGACCTCCAATCCAGCAGGACCTTCAAGCTCAGTTAGGGTCCGGGTGTGAATCATCCTGGACCTCCAATCCAGCAGGACCTTCAAGCTCAGTTAGGGTCCGGGTGTGAATCATCCTGGACCTCCAATCCAGCAGGACCTTCAAGCTCAGTTAGGGTCCGGGTGTGAATCATCCTGGACCTCCAATCCAGCAGGACCTTCAAGCTCAGTTAGGGTCCGGGTGTGAATCATCCTGGACCTCCAATCCAGCAGGACCTTCAAGCTCAGTTAGGGTCCGGGTGTGAATCATCCTGGACCTCCAATCCAGCAGGACCTTCAAGCTCAGTTAGGGTCCGGGTGTGAATCATCCTGGACCTCCAATCCAGCAGGACCTTCAAGCTCAGTTAGGGTCCGGGTGTGAATCATCCTGGACCTCCAATCCAGCAGGACCTTCAAGCTCAGTTAGGGTCCGGGTGTGAATCATCCTGGACCTCCAATCCAGCAGGACCTTCAAGCTCAGTTAGGGTCTGGGTGTGAATCATCCTGGACCTCCAATCCAGCAGGACCTTCAAGCTCAGTTAGGGTCCGGGTGTGAATCATCCTGGACCTCCAATCCAGCAGGACCTTCAAGCTCAGTTAGGGTCCGGGTGTGAATCATCCTGGACCTCCAATCCAGCAGGACCTTCAAGCTCAGTTAGGGTCCGGGTGTGAATCATCCTGGACCTCCAATCCAGCAGGACCTTCAAGCTCAGTTAGGGTCCGGGTGTGAATAAGGCCAGCGGGAGTGGCTGAGCTCACTGAGACCCTTGCATCCTGGACCTCCAATCCAGCAGGACCTTCAAGCTCAGTTAGGGTACGGGTGTGAATAAGGCCAGCAGGAGTGGCTGAGCTCACTGAGACCCTTGCATCCTGGACCTCCAATCCAGCAGGACCTTCAAGCTCAGTTAGGGTCCGGGTGTGAATCATCCTGGACCTCCATTCCAGCAGGACCTTCAAGCTCAGTTAGGGTCCGGGTGTGAATAAGGCCAGCGGGAGTGGCTGAGCTCACTGAGACCCTTGCAGGCAGAGCCGACGGGGTTTCGGGCCAGAGTTTGTGCCGAGAAGCTTCCAGAGCCTTCCTTCTCCCCTTTCCTGTTCCAGAGTTTGTCTGAAGCCAGGGCCCTGAAAATCTCAGAATTGGGGTGCTGGGGGAAGGCCAGGCAAAGCATGGGGGGAACCCAAGTTTTCCCTCTTCCACGCATTTAGGCAGTGGTGTGGGCCTGCTGGACAAGAGGCTGGTGAGGGAACCAGGAGGGAATTTCTTTTTCTAGATCCCTCCTGAGTCTCTGGCAGCCCCAGGGCCCCAGCGTCCCTCCTTCCTGCCCCCCGGCTGTGGCAGACGGGCCAGATGGCCCCTGTGCTGGGCTGTGCAGCCCTGAGTGGCCCACAGCGCCTTCCCAGCGTACCTGCACTGCCACGGGCTGGGCCCCTGAGGATTCTCCCTGCCTCCATGGGAGCACTGGGGCCCAAAGGGCAGGATTGAATACAGTCAGCCCTGGCCTAGGCCCTCCCCACGTTACCTACCCACCTTCCTTCCAGCCCCAGCTTTGTGGGGGGTGGGTGAACATGAAAGCCTGGGGTCCCGGTTTCCAAAGCAACTGCAACGGCCGGAAGACTCTGGCTCAGGCTCCTAGAGGGCAGGGGCTGTCACTTGGGGCCCAGCAGCTGAGCTGTCCTTCCAAACCCTCTGGGTCTTGGTCCCCCGCCCCCCCGACTCTGGGCTCAGTGCCCTGTGGGACACTGGATCAAGGGCAGGAGCTGGCCTCAGTCCCAACCCTGGGCCTCAGATACCTTGCAACAGGCCCTGGGGGTGGACCTGCCCACATCAGGGCAGGATGCAGCCTGAGGCAGAGGACGGATCTGCCATGGGGGCACCGTTCACCGTGAGCTAAGGGCAGGCACAGTGGGTGTCGTCAAGGCAGACGACACAGACCCCCGTCTGATGCCTGAGCCCCTGCCCTCCATCCACCCTGAGTCCCAGCACCCCACAGGGGCCTTGTGGGCCAGAGAGCGGCAAAGGGCAGGGATCCCCAAAGAAGGAGCCCCTGGGGCCAGGGCGGCCCCCCCTGCTCACCTCCACCCCACCTTCTGCTTTGAACTTGGCAGACTTGACAGTCTGCTCTCCGGGAGGCAGGTGACCCAGGCCCTGCTTTGCAGGGGCAGATGTAGGGGCCCCGAGGAGCTTCAGATGTGGCCAGGGGCCTGACCTGACTCCAGGCCTCCCGGGTCCCCACAGGCTTAGCTGACCTCAGCTCTCAGACGACACACCTGGGGATCCGGGCACAGCATACTTCAGGCCTAATGGGCAAATGCTGCTGAGAGGGCAAGGGGACCAGACAACCCCAGGGTCCCAGGGTTCACTGCCTCACTGCGACCTTGGCCACAGCCGCCTGGGTGAGGGATGGCAGCAAAGCCCACCCTGAGGATTGAGGTGGTGAGTACACAGTGCGGCCGGCAAGTGCAGACAACATTCCCAGAGGACCGGCTGGAAGAAGGAGAGACACACTGTGGATGGGGGGGAGGTATGCAGAGGGGGTCTCCTGAGCACAGTGGTGTGGGGAGGGACAGAGCCGGGGCGTGAGTGGAGGGGGCTCTTCCCTTCTCCATCCCCCAGCCCCGCGCACGCCCCGCCTGGCCCTGGCACCTGGCATCCTCCATCCTCCTGTCGTAGGAGTCCCAGGTGACCCCTCCCGGGGATTTGCTCTGACTTGCTGTCAGTTCCACTCTCTGGCATCCATGGTCCAGCGCTTCCCCATCCCCAGGGAGCTCCCGTCGTGAAGGGGAGAGACTTTATGCACAGGGCTGAGGCTGCGGAGACAAGCTGCTGGATTCAGCCCTATTTGTTGTTGAATTACAGAGAAGGGAAAGCGAAGCGAAACAGAGCCGCACGGGTGTAGCGGGGGAAGGCTGACTGGCCCGGAGTGCTGCACCCCCTACAGACGATTGCACAGGGACCCCACTCCCGCCCAAAGACCCCACAGGCCAGCAGCGGCCTTCCTCAGCCCCTCCTGGCCGTCAGCCCCTGCCTCAAGCCCTCCTCAAGGCTCTCCCCGGCTGTCATGCAGAGGAGTACTTTTTCTAATAACCTTCAGCGTCTCTGACTTTTATCATCCAGCAGCGGCTTTTAGGATTTACTGGGATTTCCCCTGACATGGTTTGACAGTTTCTTTGAGGAATTGGACAGTTTAGCTGCAGAACTCAATTTATCTGCGAGCAGCATGTTCCGGTCCCCGGGCCACCAGGCACCCTTCATGCCAGCTCTCAGGGACAAGCCGCGTGCTGGCTCTGATTTTGACAGACTAAGTGGCCGCCCAGAGTGGGGAACCTGCCGGGGGTGGCCGCGCTGCAGTCAGAGTCTTCTCTGAGGACACCTGGGAAGCACGTAGTATATGATCGTGTTCTCCGTAACTAGGGTTTGGGGAAAAGCAATTCTGGAGGCAACTCAGAGAAATGGAGATGATTTCCCCAGGAGGTGAGAGCGGAGCCGTGGCCCTGCTTCCTGCAGGATCTCGGGGGAGGAGGCTTTTCCTCTCTTGTGTGCAGACAGAAGGCGTCTTTGGAAAGCAGGGGTGAGCCTGGGTTATGAGGATGAGGCTGGAGCTCCTGTCTCAACACTCAGGATCTCCATCTCCCCTCCGAACACTCTCGCCGGCTCTGTCCCACTCGCATCACGTGTCATACATCCTTCATCCGACGCCTGCTTCCCTTGGCCCGCGTGGCTCTCCCCACCTGGGGTGCAGGTGCTCTCCCTGCTTCCGCAGCCCAGGAGACCGCTTCCTGTTCCAGGCTCAGCTCTCAGGTCTTCCTCCCGGGGGAACTCGGCCTGGGCGCCCTTCCTCTCTCCCTCCTCTGGGTTCTCAGCCCTTTGTGCAGACGAGCTGGGCACGCGGGGCGCACCGCATACGTGCTTAGGCACCTGCTGCATCCCACTCCAGGCACATCACCTGCGCCTTCCAGGACACTGAGAACAAATGCAAGGAAGACGTGTGCACAACATCCCTCTTGGAGCTCCTACTAAGTGCCAAATGCCGCTAACAGCTGGGTCTGCACCGTGGCAAGACAGACCTGCCAGCGCTCCCTCCCCGAATATTCCTCTCAGAACCCAGATCAGATGAGCAACGTGGCTGAGGTCGCCTCCGTCTGGAGCCGGTGACAGGCCCTGGGATGGCAGGCGGGTGAGTTGGCCTCTGCCTGGCCACATACCATGTGAACCCCCATCCCTTGCTGTCCCTCAAGTCTCCCGTCTAGGGCTGCAGGGCCAGGTGCCAAGGCCACAAAGAGAAGGTGGCATCTGGCAAGCCCCGTGGAAGCAGAGGCCAGGTGTGGTCATCTACTGTTGGGAGAGGAAGGGCAGGCAGGAAGAAAAGAGGTAGAGGAGGAAAGATGGAGAGACAGAGGAAGGGATGAGGGATACAGAGATGGAGGGATGGGGGATGAAGGGATGGAGGGATGGAGGGATGGAGGGAGGAGGGATGGAGAGATGGAGAGAAGGAGGGAGATAGGGATGGAGGGATGGAGGGCTGAAGGGAGGGAGAGAAGGAGGGATGGAGGGATGGGGGATGAAGGGATGGAGAGAAGGAGGGAGATAGGGAAGGAGGGATGGAGAGGAGGGATGGACAGAGGGGAGGAAGTGGGCAGAGGGTGAGGGAGAAGAAGCTTGGGCAATTCTCAGAGGAGGAGCCTCCATTATCGTGGTGATGGCCATGAAAACTCCCCTTAAGAACCTTGCCGGGGATACTGGCCCTCTGCACCATCCTTCCTGTATTGGGACTGCAGAGAGGTGCTGTCTGGCCAAGGTCTCCAGAAAAGCTCTGGAATCCTCCTGGGGCCAGGATGGTGGGGTGCGTAGAGCCCTGGAGCCTGTCACGTCACCCCATCGCTGACCTGCCCCCAGGCCCAGGGAGAGACACATGGGCCCAGCCCCGGGCGACGGGGGTGGTAACAAGAGTCACCAAAAGGAGAAAGTACCGGAACAGTTCAGCTCAGCCCCAACGGGCCAGGCGCGTCGGACTGGGGGTCCCCCTGGGGTCTCCAGCTCTGTTCCCTCCCGACACCGATCCTCTCCACAGAGGGTGTGGTGGTACCCGTGGACACACAGAGAATTCTGCCCACATCCCAAGCCCTGGCTCTGGGAGTGCTCTCAGGACACATCCCAGCCTGTCGGAGACTGACCCAGAGGAAAGATGCAGATCCGGGCTTGGCCTCGGACAAGTGACCTCTCTGAGTTTCCCCGTCCCCGGCTGTAAAATGAAATAGGCTGAACCCTCCATGGCGTTCCTGTGAGCCTTGAGTGTCTCCCGTGGGCGTGCCGTCGCGGAGCCTGGGACGTGGCGAGCGCCCGCTGCATGGACTCTTTCGGTGCTTCTCCTACCCTTCCTCCCAGGTTGCCAGGAGGACTGTGCGAAGCCAGGTTGTCTGCACGTGGTAAGCCCTTGATGCGCCTCGGCAATAGGACTTTCACTCCCACTGCTTCCCTTGCACGGACTCAGGCAAGGGCCCCCCAGCAGATAAAGAAGCTTCCGGATGTCAACAATGCAGAAGAACCATTCATAGGAGGCAGCCCTAGACTTGGTGTGAGCAGGAAAGAGGCAGATCCAACTAGGCTCCGGGGTCAGAGACGTGGGTTCAAATCCCAGCCCCACCTCAGTTACCCGTGGGACCCTGAGCCGTAGAGGACACCAGGGTCCACCAGGTTGGGGCCCCCGGGCGTACTCTCAGTGGAACACCTGACTGATGCAAGTCTATTGTCAAGTTGAAGTGCAGGTTACGAGACAGCCTTGATTAATTCATCAGCTATTAATTGGGCACCTGCCCTCCCACCCCAGATCTGCCATCCCTGATGCCAGATTGTGGGTGTGGTGCTTAGAGCTGCTCAAGTCTAACCCCTTCCCCCAACTTACACAGGGAAACCTATAATGTGAGGATAAACCACTGTGCTGATGGCTGTACAAGGTCATGTATGAAATGACAGTTCCGGCACATAGCAGCATCTCGCTCCACTAAGATAACCCCTCTTCATCCCAGCTGCCCACACACCTGTCCTCAGAGGCCTCATCCAGGTGTCAGGAACTAAAACCATTTTTAACAGGGAAAGCATCTTGGCCCAGGACAGATTCTTTATATTAAAACAAAAACAACCCCAAACCTCTGTGGGGACGTCCCAGTGGAGGTGATCCGGCCACGTCAAGGTGAGGGGCCACACCTGGGGGCCATGCACCCTCCTGCCCTGAGGGTCCCAGTGCCCCGCAGCTGGTGAACTCACCTCTTGACAGCCACAGGCTCTGCTGATTGGATTTGTGTGATGGGGAAGAGGGCTGCTCTGGGTTTGCTGTCTGCACATTTATCAACTTCATGCTCCCCCGCTGGTGCCGCCTTTAATTGGGTTGAGAAGGCAGAATGCCCAGCAGGAGGTGAACGCTGGGCCCTTCATGTCCCCACAAGCCAGGCTTTGGCAACGTCTCCTGCCAGTCCTTGGTGGAGGCAGGGAGTTAGACTCTTCCCTCAGGGCACGTGCCCCACACTTCGTGTATGAACACCCCTTGGGGTCCCCTTGCTTCTAGGACCCAAGGGGGTTTGTCTGACATGTCCTTCCTGGGAAGGCCGCCAGGCTCAGCGTCATCCCCAGCACTGGGGCAGGGAAGGGGCCCCTGAGGTCTGACCCCAGCTAGGCCACCAACTCCTGGGGGCCCTGGGGAGCATCGCTCACTCTCTGTGCCTCAGTTTCCCCTGGTGTGGCCAGCAAAGCCATGGGACGGCGTGGACTTTGGGGTCAGGCTTCCTCAGCCCACTCTTGGGTCTCCCACTTCCTAGCTGGATGAGGCAGTTCACGTCCTTGGGCCTCAGTGTTCCGAATCTGTGAAATGGGGATGAAAATGCCCACTTTACAGGGCGAGCAAATCGTGGCTCAGATGAGATACTTATCCCCGTGGTCACTGAGTTAGAAACCAAATCAAGGCATCTGGTCCAGGGTTTTCAGCTTGTTCACCTGATCGTTGGCCTTTAGTCCCAAGGGCATCGTGACCCACGCTGGGGGTAGTGAGTGAGTCAGAGGTTGGAGGGGTCTGTAGCTTCAATCTAGTTAGGAAATAAACAGCTCTCCCTCGGGGAAAGGACCATGGCTGGAGGATGCCCTAGACCTTCTTTATCTAGAGAGATGCTACCTTCCACAGGGCTGGAGCATCAGTTTCCTCTTGACGCCGGGAACCTTCCCCTGGAGAGTCAGACGTGTGTCTTTCCAGAGACCTAGAGGGAATATGAACCACTCTTTCCTGGGAAACTGGGTTCTGGAATGTTTTCCTGTCCAGAAAGAAGGCCAGAGCAAAGCATGGTGGGGGAGGCATACGTGTGGGGCAGGACCCCTCCAGATATTCACGGCGGTGGGTGCAAACTGGAAGGGAGGCGGTGGAGGCCTCAGGGCCCCAGGAAAGGACCCCAATGGGCAGGGACTCTGGGAAGGCTGGAAGTCTGTCCTCAGGCTTTCCCGGAGAAGCCCCACCATCTAGTTCTCACAGACCCCCAGCAATGGTTCCGAACAATTCTCAAAATATCAAGCTACTCTTACTCACTTGATCGTAGTGAAAACATCTCAGAATATTAAATTCTCAATTTTCATTTGAGACCCTATAGAAATATTACTATGCACTGGGATTTGGAGCACCCTAAGTCGTCATTTTGAAGAAAATTGATGAAAAGAATATTATTTCAATTAAAAATAACAAAATGCATGAAAAAATAAGCATAATAAGCAAAGAAGAATTTTTATCCTTTCCAAAAAGAGAGGCAAAAGGGGGCAGGTCTAGCACTTATAAAATCTTCATTGCATTTAATAAACATTTAGTGAAACCCTGCTATGAGTTAAGTGCTGAGTATGTAACAACGGAAAAGCTTCGATGTCTGACCTTAAGGGGTTTACATTCCAGAGGTCCACTGGGTCACTGGATCCATGGCCGCAGCCATACACGGCACTCTGTAAGGGGAGCACATGGGTTCCTGCTGGAGGGGTTTAGGGACAGTCTTTCTGATAAACTGACATTTAAGATGGAATCTTAGGGGTTTCCTGGACCGAGGCAGAGGGCAGCCGAGAAGGGAGAAAGAATGGTGTCTTGGAACATAAATAAAACTGTGTGGCTGCATCTACGTGTGTGTATGTGTGTGTGTCCATGTGTGTGCGTCCTGTGTGTGTGAATGTGTATGCACATGTATCCCATGCCTGTGTTCGCCCGTGTGTGTGTGTGTGTATGTGTGTGTGTGCGTGTGTCTGGCACACGGGAGGTAAGCAGAGTCCAGCTGACACCCTAGGACGTCCTTCCTGCAGTGGAGTGAGCCCTGCGGGAGCCCATGTGGCCACCCTGGGAGCATCTTCCTTGACCACTGCATCCGGAGGGGGGACCCGGGAGCACTGGCTCTGTCTATCCAAGGTCCAGGCCTGTATCAGGGCTAAGCCCCCGCACCTGTCTCCAGGTCTAGACACCTGTCCCCCTCAGGCCTCAGGTGGCCCCTGGGGATATGGTTCCTGAAGATGCCGTGGGCCAGGGACAAAAGCCGGGGTTCTTTCTGAGTCATGGCCTGAAATTCGGACGTCAGCCTCGAGATTTCCGTCGCTAAGCAACCACCTTCCCCAGGCAGCGGCCTCCAGGCCTGGCGTATCTGTCAGCCGGGGGTGCAGACACAGCACTGTGCACCCCAGGCTGGTCTGTACCTGGTGGGGGGACTTTTCCAGTGGGTTTCTTGTATTGGGGTCACTTGTGTCGGCTCAGCCAGGAATGTAGAGCAGGGGTATCAGGAGGGCCTGGCACGGCCCCCCAGCTCCCCAGCTTCCCTCCCCCACTGCAGCTCCCACCTCCCACCTCTGCTCATGGGAACCCCAGCTTGGGGCAGAGAATTTCGCTTTTGCAGCCTTGCCAAGCACTCCATTCCTGGACTTGAGGCCCCAGGCAGAAGGAGCTCCTCTGACCAAAGCTGTACTTTCTTTTCTGTTTGCAGGCTTGTTTCTGCGGGAGCTTTACCGGTGCTATAAGGAAGCAGCCACATCGGCCCACCTCCAGATGTTTCTCTACCAAACCCCCAAAGCTCCGGCTTCTGCAAAGCCAGCTGCTTCGCTCTCGTGGGACCAGGGCTGGTGGCCCCAGAGAGGCCCCTGGTGCCAGCTCCTTACTCTGCCCTGCCTGCTGCACACAGAGGGCTGCATCCCCTGCGAACTGCAGCCTCCAGGCATCTGTTTTCATGTCAGCAGACAGGACAATCTTTGGCTGCGGTGGTTCAGAAAATGGTCAACAGCTCTGGCTCCAGTTGGGTGATTCCTCCAGGGCCCAAATGGCATCCGGCTTCTCTCCCTTTTCCTCTCTCCTCTTCTTCCCCCATGCTTTGGTCTTGCTCTGCAGATGTCATCTTCCATGGCTGGGAAGTTGGTCCAGCTGAGCCTCACCCAGGAAGCCAGGGAAAGTCCCAGAGAAGACCCTGATTGGCCAGTTTGGGTCACATGCCCACCCCCGGAAATCATCTCTGGGGGCCAGCTTCCGGCACACACCTGTTGTTGGCAGGATTAAGAGCCCCATGATTCATGGTCCTCCCAGGAGAACCACCTGTGTCATCCTATTGTCTGGTCTTTCTAGATACCTCTCCCGGGTCCTTTCTCAGATATTACAAGTAGGCTTGCTCCCAACCTACTTTGCCCAATTGTTTTCTTTCTGTCCATCTCTCCATCCACAGCACCCAGCTCTCCAGTCAAACCGAACCCTGCCTTTTTTCCCAGCCCACCCCCTCTTCTCCTCCGTGCCTGTGTCTGCCCATCTTCACCTTACATATACTCCCAGGCCCAGTTCATATGCCACCTCCTCCAAGAAGCCTTCCCCAACGCCCCTTTAGAACTCTCCCCTCACCCAAGCCTCATTCCTCTTATTGTCCCTCCACCCTCCCCACAGGCTCTGAGGCTAAAAAATACAGCCACACACTTGCCCAGATTCCAGATGCTTGAGAGCAGAACTCATTCCCCATCTGGACCTGTTATGGCTCATGAAAAAGTCCAGAGGTCTGGTTCAGCTGCTTCAGTCTGACAATGTCATCAATGCCTAGGCTCCTTCGTCCTTCTGCCCTGTGCTCCTCAGCCTGTGACTATGATCCTCATGGTCACAAAATAGCTACTGAGATCAAGCCACTACCTCTGCATTCTGGACAGGAGGAAGGACACAAAGATCCAAAAAAAGAGGAAGTGGTGTCTAACTCTGGTACTTTAAGCTTTCCCAGAAGCCATCCCCAATGACTGTCACACCTTTTTATCCAGAATGGTGCCGCTGGGCCACCGCTAACCACAAGGGAGGCTGGGAGAGAAAGTGGTTTAAACGGGCATTTTGCAGCTCTGACCAAAATCAGGGAGAGTGGCTATTAGCTAGGTGACCGGCAGCATCAGCTACCACCTCTAAGAGTTCACTCTAGCTTTGATTACCTCAAAGACAGGGAGCTTGTTCTCCCCCAGGGTGGCCAGACTGCAGCTGGGACCCTGAGAGGAGGCAGCAGAACTCCCAGGCTCGGGCTCTGGAGCCCACAACTCCTGCTTCAGGGGCAGACTCCCTGGTAATTTCACAGACACACCAGGACGCTCAGATTCTTATCAAGAGTGCTCAATGCCAGCCATCAAACGGGATACACTCATTTGAACCACATTTCTGGGTAATGATGCTTCCTTACACAAAACCATCAGGATTGTCTCCAAGACAGATCACCGCCTGGACCACACAACAGCTTTCCCGTTATCTCTGTGTAACCGGCCTCTGTGGAGTGATAAACAGCCCAGATTGAAACGCTGCTTCTGCAAATTGAACTCTGTGGGGCCGGAGGACTACCATTACATTAATTGTATTCCAAAATTTTCCATTTATCTCCTGCCTGCCACTCCAGATCCCAGGTGGATGTGTTTGTGTGCATTTATGAATACACATCTCTGGCTCAGCCCTTGGCTTCCTCTTTGAGAGGCTCTCTCTGGCTATCTCTGAGACCTCTGCTCTCCCCATCTCTGTGTGGGTTTGCTTGAAGGATGGCCTTGTCCAGGTGCAAACGCTTTGCTTTAGATACCTGTGAGTTTGACGGATGCGAGGTCCCAATCTGGGGAGGTGGAGCCCAAAGGCAAGGTGCACACTCTGGCCTCAGAGTCAATTACCATCTTACACGAATCCTGACGTTAGCATATCACCTGCATAATGGCTGGTCTATTTGTAAGCCACCAAAGGGACAAAGTCCAGCCTGAAGTTCTCCTCCAGTCACAGCACCCTCTTTTTTTTTTTTTTTTTGTGGTACGCGGGCCTCTCACTGTTGTGGCCTCTCCAGTTGTGGAGCATAGGCTCCAGACGCGCAGGCTCAGCGGCCATGGCTCACGGGCCCAGCCGCCCCGCGGTATGTGGGATCTTCCCAGACCGGGGCACGAACCTGTGTTCCCTGCATTGGCAGGCGGACTCTCAACCACTTCGCCACCAGGGAAGCCCCCACAGCACCCTCTTTGATTTGAGGCTATTCCTACAGAAGGGACTTCTTTGCATGGAGGGAGACAGGGCTGGAAGAAGACCTACATGTGGGTCCCCCCTGCCCTGGGCCCCTGGGCTGTACAATTGATCCAGCATCCGTGGGAGCCGGCGGGGCCTCGAGGCTGGTCCCAGGGCTCTGGGGCCGTCAGCAAACACCTTCAGCTCAGCACGGAAATGCAGTCGTGCTCCTCTTCCGCCGGGCTTGGAGGCAGACAGAAACCAATCCAAGAGGCTCTGAGAGCTCAGACCAGGAAGGGACATCAATTCTGCATGTATAGATCCTGTGCCCCTGCCCTCCCGCAGCAACTGAATCTGTTCACACATCCCCCAAGCACAAAGCGATGGCAATAATCACAGCAGGAAGTCATAGAAACGTGAGAGTCCTTCCACTCAGAAGGTCTACTTCTGGAGATGTATGCTGAGCACGTAAGTAAGGGCATATGGGCAGAGCCGATTGCCTCCACACTGCTCACAATGGCGAAAACGTGCCCAGGAACTGAATGGCTGACACTAAAATTGGTGATGGCTGGCAACATGGCAACATTCATTCACAAACTAAACCACTCAACACACAGTGCTAAGTTCCCAAAGGAGGTTGTGAAAAGTGGTTAAAAACGTGGCCTCATTTCTGTTAAAAAATAATTATATCCATCCACACACACACACACACACACACACACACACACACCCCACAATTGATTGAGCAATAGTTTCTTAGATACGACACCAAAAGCACACAGACAAAGAAAAAATAGATAAATTGGACTTCGCTGAGATTGAAAACTTTTGTGCTTCAAAGGATACCACCAAGAAAGTGAAAAGACAACTCACAGAATGGGAGACACTGTTTGCAAATCATGTATCTGATAAGAGATTTGAATCTAGAATACATCAGGGATTCTTACAACTCAATCCGAAGAAGACAACCAGTAAAAAAAAAAAAAGAAAAAAATGGGCAAAGTTTGTGAACAGACATTTCTCCAAAGAAGACATACAAAGGGACATTCAGCAAATGGAAAAGATGCTCAACGTCATCAACCATCAGAGGAATGCAAATCAGAACACAGTGAGATGGGCTCTGGGAGACTTACAATTAAAAAGACAGATCATTGCCAGAGCTATCAAGAATGTGGAGAAACAGGAACCCTCATACACTGCGGGAATGTAAAATGGTGTAGCCACTTTGGAAAACAGTCTGGCAGTTCCTCCAAAGGTTAAACATAGAGCTACTGGGCTTCGCTGGTGGCGCAGTGGTTGAGAGTCCGCCTGCCGATGCAGGGGACGCGGGTTCGTGCCCCGGTCCGGGAAGATCCCACGTGCCGCGGAGCGGCTGGGCCCGTGAGCCATGGCCGCTGAGCCTGCGCGTCCGGGGCCTGTGCTCCGCAACGGGAGAGGCCACAACGGTGAGAGGTCCGCGTACCGCAAAAAAAACCCAAAAAAACCCCATAGAGTTACCATATGACGCAGCAATTCCACCCCTACCTAACAGAAATAGAAATATGTCCACACAAGAACCTGTACACAAACGTTCATAGCAGCAGTATTCACAATAGCCAAAAGGTGAAAACAACCCAAATGTCTATCAACTGATAAATAGATAAAAAGTGTGATATATACATTTATATAATTTATATATTAGCCATTATCAGATATATGATTTGCAAAAATTTCCTTAATTACGTGGCTTGTCTTTTCTCTTTCTCAATGGTGTTGTCAACTGGGGGGAAAAAAACACACAACATGAGAGCTGTGAGTTTCAGTTTTATTTGGGGACTTACTGAGGACTATAGCCTGGGAGACAGCCTCTCAGATGGCTCTGAGGACTTGCTCCAAAGAGGTGGGGGAAAGGTCCGTAAAAATATGATTTTGGTGAAGGGGGTACGTGCAATCAGGCACACACCTCAAGAGAAGGTCACTGCTAGTCACGAGGAACAGATGTCTCCGTTCATGATTTTAGTGCTTTTCTAGGTATGCAAAGATGCAAGAAACCGGGTACATAGAATTTCCTCCTGAAAGTATCTAAGCATCTGAAGGTCTGTTCTGCCAGTTTTTCCCAGAGTACAAAGGGCCTCACTCCTGATCTTTACCCTGAATTCCTGATGACCTAATCCTTGTAGAGCTGGATAGCAAGTGACGTTCTTTTGTTGGCAGCGTCCTTTGAAGTACAAAACTTTAATCTTGATGAAGACCCAAATTACCTATTTTTCCCTTGATTGCGTGTGTGTGCAAATATCTAAGAAATCATTGCTCAATTCAACATCACGAAGATTTAGGCCTGTGTTTTCATCTAAGACTTTTACAGTTTTCCCTCTTACATTTAGGTCTTTGATAAATTTTGAGTTAATTTCTTAGTTTAGGGTGTGAGATAGGCATCCAACTTCATTCATTGGCATGTAGATATCCAATTTTCCCAGCACTATTTGTTGAAAAGTCTATTCCTTCCCCATGTAATGGTTTTGGCTCCCTTGCCAAAATCAATTGGCTGTAATTGTGAAGGTTCATTTCTGGTCTCTTAATTCTATTGCATTAACCTATATGTCTCTACTTAGGCCAGTACTGCACTGTCTTTATTTCTGTAGCTTTGTAGTATGTTTTGAAATCAGGAAGTGTGAATCCTCCGATGTTGCTCTTCATTTTCCAGATTGTTCTTGATATTCTGGGTCCGTGAGTGTTTGTATGAATTTTGGATCAGTCAGTTTATACAAAGAAGCCAGCTGGAATTCTGATAGGGATTGCATTGGATCTATAGATCAGTTTGGGGAGTATTGCCATCTTAATAATATTATTATTATTTTTACAGCAGGTTCTTATTAGTCATCCATTTTATACATATTAGTGTATATATGTTAATCCCAATCTCCCAATGCATCCAACCACCACCCTTCCCCCCCGCCACTTTCCCCCTTGGTGTCCATACGTTTGTTCTCTACGTCTGTGTCTCAATTTCTGCCCTGCAAACCGGTTCATCTGCACCATTTTTCTAGGTTCCACATATATGTGTTAATATGATATTTGTTTTTCTCTTTCTGACACACTTCACTCTGTATGACAGTCTCCAGATCCATCCACGTCTCTACAAATGATTCAGTTTAATTCCTTTTCATGGCTGAGTAATATTCCATTGTATATATGTACCACATCTTCTTTAACCATTCGTCTGTCGATGGGCATTTAGGTTGTTTCCATGTCCTGGCTATTGTAAATAGTGCTGCAATGAACATAGGGGTGCATGTGTCTTTTTGAATTATGGTTTTCTCTGGGTTTATGCCCAGAAGTGGGATTGCTGGGTCATATGGTAATTCTATTTTTAGTTTTTAAGGAACTTCCATACTGTTCTCCATAGTGGCTGTATCAATTTACATTCCCACCAACAGTGCAAGAGGGTTCCCATTTAAGGAATACAAATTGGAAAAGAAGAAGTAAAACTGTCACTGTTTGCAGATGACATGATACTATACATAGAGAATCCTAAAGATGCCACCAGAGAACTACTAGAGCTAATCAATGAACTTGGTAAAGTTGCAGGATACAAAATTAATGCACAGAAATCTCTTGCATTCCTATACACTAATGATGAAAAATCTGAAAGAGAAATTAAGGAAACACTCCCATTTACCACTGCAACAAAAAGAATAAAATACCTAGGAATAAACCTACCTAGGGAGACAAAAGACCTGTATGCAGAAAACTATAAGACACCGATGAAAGAAATTAAAGATGATACAAACAGATGGAGAGATATACCATGTTCTTGGATTGGAAGAATCAATATTGTGAAAACTAGGATAAAATTTTTTTTAATTTGTATGGAGACACAAAAGACCCCAAATAGCCAAAGTGGTCTTGAGGGAAAAAAGCGGAGCTGGAGGAATCAGACTCCCTGACTTCAGACTATACTACAAAGCTACAGTAATCAAGACAATATGGTACTGGCACAAAAACAGAAACACAGATCAATGGAACAGGATAGAAAGCCCAGAGATAAACCCACACACCTATGGTCAACTAATCTATGACAAAGGAGGCAAGGATATGCAATGGAGAAAAGACAGTCTCTTCAATAAGTGGTGCTGGGAAAACTGGACAGCTACATGTAAAAGAATGAAATTAGAACACTCCCTAACACCATCCACAAAAATAAACCCAAAACGGATTAGAGACCTAAATGTAAGACCAGACAGTACAAAACTCTTAGAGGAAAACATAGGAAGAACACTCTTTGACATAAATCACAGCAAGATCTTTTTTGATCCACCTCCTAGAGTAATGGAAACAAAAATAAACAAATGGGACCTAATGAAACTTAAAAGCTTTTGCACAGCAAAGGAAACTACAAACAAACTACGAAAAGACAACCCTCAGAATGGGAGAAAATATTGGCAAATGAATCAATGGACAAAAGGTTAATCTCCAAAATATATAAAAAGTACATGCAGCTCAATATTAAAAAAGCAAACAACCCAATCCAAACATGGGCAGAAGATGTAAATAGACATTTCTCCAAAGAAGACATACAGATGGCCAAGAGGCACATGAAAAGCTGCTCAACATCACTAATTATTAGAGAAATGCGAATCAAAACTACAGTGAGGTATCACCTCACACCGGTTAGAATGGGCATCATCAGAAAATCCACAAACAACAAATGCTGGAGAGGGTGTGGAGAATATTAATTACTCTGATCCACGAACATAAGATGTGTTTCCATTTATTTGTTCTACTTTAATTTCTTTCAGCAATGTTTTGAAGTTTTCAGAGCATGCTATTTTGTCCTTCCTTTGTTAAACATATTCCTAAGTGTTTTATTCTTTTTTATGTTATTATAAATGAATTGCTTTAATTTTATTTTCAGGTTGTTCATTGCTAGTGTATAGAAATATGATTGATTTCTGTATATTGATCTTGTATCAATTCTTTTTGTTGTTGTTGGCGGCACCATGTGGCTTGCGAGATCTTAGTTCCCTGACCAGGGATCAAACCCGTGCCCCCTGAAATGGAAGTGCAGAGTCCTAACCACTGGGCTGCACTGCCAGGGAATTCCCTGCTCTTATATCTTGAAACCTTGGTGAGCTCATTTACTAGTTCTAATAACTAATTTAACTAATAATGAAGTTTAGTGGATAGTAGATTCCTTAGGATTTTCTACATAAAGATTACATCATCTGCAAATAGAGATAATTTTACTTCTTCCTTTTCAATGTGGATGCCTCTTTTTCTTGCCTAATTGCCTTAGCTAGAGCCCCAGTACAATGTGGAATAGAAATCATGAGGGTGGATCTCCTTGTTTTGTTCCTTTTATATATATATATTTTTTATCCTTATCTTGTTCCTGATTTCAGGGGGGAAGCATCCTGTCTTCCACCACTACATGTGATGTTAGCTATGGGCTTTTTGTAGATGCTCTTTATCAGACTGAAGAAATTCCCTTCAATTCCTAGTTTGTTGAGTGTTTTTAATCACAAAAGTGTGTTGGATTTTGTCAAATACTTAATCTGCATCTATTGAGAGGATTGGGTTTTTTTTGTTTATTATTTTATTGATACGGTGAATTATATTAATTGATTTCTGAATGTTAAACCAACCTTGCATTATTGGAATAAGTCTTACTTGGTCATGGCGGACAATCCTTTTTATAAGTTACTGGATTTGGTTTGCTAGTACTTTATCAAGGATTCTTTTATATATATATATATATATATATATATATATTCTTAAGTGATATTGGTCTGTGGTTTTCTTGTGATAGCTTTGTCTGGTTTTGGTATAAGAGTATTACTGACCTCAAAATGAGTTGTGAAGTATTCCCTCCTCTTTGATTTTTTTGGGAAAGAATTTATAAAGAATTGGTATTAATTCCTCCACCAGTGAAGCCATCTGGTCCTGGGCTTTCTTTCTGGGAAGTTTTCTATACTGCTAACATCAAGTTCTTTACTTATATATTCAGCTTTTCTGTTTCTTCCAGTCAATTTCGATAATTTGTATCTTCCCATGAATCTGTCCATTTCATCTAAGTTGTCTCAGCATACACTTTTTCATAGTATTTAAATGGTATCTTTTAAACTTTTCATTTTCTGTTCATTTCTGGTATATAGAAACCCAATTGACTTTTGTATGTTGACTTGTTAAACTCTCTTGTTAATTCTAATAATTTACCTATAACATCTCTATAAGTCGAGACATATATAGTCACATATTATGTGAATAAAGACAAATCTGTTGCTACATTTCCAGTCCCTGTGATTTCATTCTTTTCATTGCGGTATCACACTGGCTAGGACCCCCAGTCCAATGTTGAGGAGAAGTGGGGATAGCAAGCCTCTTTGCCTTGCTGCCAATCTTAAAAGAAAAGCTTTCACCATTTTACCAATAAATGTGTATCTTCTACAGATTTTTGGTGGATACTGCTTAACAGATTAAGGAATTTCTTGATATTCCTAGTTTTCTGAGAGTTCCTTTTTTCATGAGTGGCATGAGTGAGATTCGCCTGTAATTTTTCTTTCTCATATTATCCTTTTCCCTTTTTTATATCAAGTTAAACTGGTCTCACAAAGTGAGTTGGGCAATCTTCCCTTTTCTCCTTCTCTGGAAGGGTTTGTGTAAGGGTAGCATTCTTGTTCCTTAAATGTAAGGTAGAATTCTCTGGTGAAACCATCTGGACATGGAGTCTTCCTTGTGGGAAGGTTTTTAGTTACAGATTCAGATTTTCCTTTTCTTTTTGTGCCAATTTTGGAACGCTGTATTCTTCTAGAAATTTATCCATTTCGTGTAAAATTTCATGTTAAATTGGCACAATTGTTCCCATATTGACCTCTATTTAGATTCCTATAACTGTTGTAACAACTTATCACAAACTTGGGGCCTTAAACCAACACAAATTTATTCTTGTACGGTCTGGAGGTCAGAAGATCAAAATGGGTTACACTGGGCAAAAGTCAAAGTATCAGCAGGGCACGCTCCTGCCATGCCTTGTAAGCAGCAGCCCTTGTACAGGTGTGTTGTCCACAACATCCACGACCATGTTTCTCATCTATCTCAGTGACACGTGGAGATGGCAGAAGCAGGATCCAAGGTGATCTTTAATGGGCTCAGGGGGCAGGGGAAGGGGAGAAAGAGACAGAGAGACACAGAGAGAGAGGCAGAGAGACAAAGGGACAGAGAGAGACAGAGACAGAGACACTAGACACATCAAATGGAACAATTAAGCACTAGAGGAGCATTTCCCAGTGTGAATTCTGAGACATCTTAGGCCTAAAAGAAGATCAGAGGGAAGAAAAGGATTCTGTATTCTAATAAATTAGTTGGACAGAACTTAAACTGACTGTCCTCTGACATTCTAAATGAACACTGGTGCTTTTAGGTTTCTGAGAATAATTCTGGTGGGGGAGTGGGGAAAGGAGTGAACTGTATTTATTTATTTGTTTATTTTTTTAGCTGCTTTGGGTCTTTGTTGTTGAGCGTGGGCTTTCTCTAGTTGAGGCGAGCCGGGGTTGCTCTTCATTGCGGTGCACAGGCTTCTCATTGCGGTGGCTTCTCTTGTTGCGGAGCACGAGCTCTAGGTGCGCGGCCTTCAGTAGTTGCGGCATGCGGGCTCAGTAGTTGTGGCTCACAGGTTCAGTTGCTCCGCAGCATGTGGGATCTTCCTGGACCAGGGATCGAACCCGTGTCCACTGTACTGGTAGGCGGATTTTTAACCACTGCACCACCAGGGAAGTCCTGAGTGAACTGTATTTAACCCACTGTTTCCCGGACTTAGTTGCTTCAGAATCCTGTTTCCTCCCGATACCTGTCTACAGCCCAGGAAACTTAACTTTTTTTAATGTGCAAACTGGAAAGTGGATTCTTTGACTTATTAGGAAGTGCTGGTGTTGAAGGAAGGAAGTGATAAGAACGTAAGCAGAAATTCATGAATATGAAACAGAAAAGCGTTAAATCAACAGCTGATTCTTTAAAAATAAATAATACAGTAGTCCATCTCTGGCCAACCAAATCATTATAAAAAGGAAAATAGATTAAGAAGAAGAAAAAGGATGTTACAGTTACAGAGATGATTTTCCAAGCCTAGGAGAATACCATGCACAATTTTATGCTGGTAAATCCGAAAATCTCCATGAAATGGACAATTTTCTATTAAGGTCCCCAAAAAGGATTAAAGTAGAAGTAAGCTAATCTGGGATAAAAATGTCATTCGTCACCTCTGTTACCTAATACCAGAAATTCCAGCCAATTAAATTTAACAGGAAGATAAACCAGTAGGTGGTGTTCTCAGTGAGGAGACAGACCTTCTCATCTACCCAGGAGATGCTGGTCTTACTGGAAGCCCAGAAGCACCAGCAGGAAACTACTGGAGCCACGGATAATTGAGAGTTGTTGCCTCTAAGTTGAAAAAGAGGGTAAAACCCAGTAATAATCAGATAGAGAATGGATGGTAAATGTGATGCCATTAAGCCAAGTAACTACAACAAGAAAGGCACAAGACCCAAGTAAAGGGAAACCCAAAACTTCATTGAAGAGCTGGGCTGGACTTGGTGAGAGCAGAGAGGTGCAGGGTTTAAGGGGTGCCCCCCATCCCCAGGTGACCTTGCACTTGTAGGACCCTGAGAGGGAGCTGCCTTAGGTTCCACATATGTGTTTACGTTGCAAAAGGTCTGAAAGGGACACACAAAATGCTAACTGTGTATATAAGGCTTACCTTGAGTTTTACCCTATATATTTCTGCACTGTTTAATTTTTTTATATGTATACATTATTTTGTACTTAATTATATTTAAAACTGATCTCTTTCATTTTATTGTTTGCTTTATACTCATACTTTATACTCTATTTTCTAAATTTTCTACAATGATCACATATTACTTTTATAAAACAGAACAAATCGATAAACATTATGGAAAGTTAAGTTCATGAGAAATAAAAAATGGGTATGAATAGCCAATACATTTTTGAAAAGGTACAATGGCGAGGGAAAATGTGCTCTATCAACTATTTTAAATTGAAAACAATATGAATCATGAATAAAAGAAGTTATTTTTCTTTCTCTTCTTAGTTGTTTTTAAAAAGCCAAGTCAGACCAATATCTAAGAGTTAAATACATGAAGACCCTAGGGAGTATCTCTTGAACTCCTCAGAAAATATTAATTTCTCCTTCCCCTCCGTCCTATGGCTTTATCAAACACTTATGCCTACTCTTTGAGTCTTTTACCGACTTATAAGCTTCTGCTGATCAGAGACTGTATTCTCTTTTAAGTTGTTCAGATAAATTTTCTTCTAACATTTCCTGTTTGTGTATTCTCTAACAGAATTTTAAAATATTTTATAGTCCCCAAGGAAAAAAATGAAGCTATTGGGCTACTAGTAAGGGTGAGGCTTACAAAAAGAGTGTTCACTATTTTAATTAAATGTTTTTGGTTCAGGTGAATTCACAACGTGTTCTTGTGACTTTAATCCAATGTAATTGGTTATTGACTGAATAACGAGAACACGTGTGAGCAGGAAACTTGCACCCAAGCAGAAATAAAAATGGATTTATAGTACTTCCCTGGTGGTGCAGTGGTTAGGAATCCGCCTGCCAATGCAGGGGACACGGGTTTGATCCCTGGTCCAGGAAGATCCCACATGCCAAGGAGCAACTAAGCCCATGAGCCACAACTACTGAGCCTGCGCTCTAGAGCCCACGTGCCACAACTACTGAGCCCACGTGCCACAACTACTGAAGCCTGCGCGCTCTAGGCACGTGTGCTGCAACTACTGAAGTAGTTGTGCACCTAGAGCCACGCACCTAGAGCCGGTGCTCTGCACCAAGAGAAGCCACCACAATGAGAAGCCCACACACCGCAACGAAGAGTAGCCCCTGCTCGCCGCAACTAGAGGAAGCCCACATGCAGCAATGAAGACCCAATGTAGCCAAAAAATAATTTAAAAAAAAAGAAAAAAATGGATTTATATTTTCCAATAATCTTCTGGCAAAAAAATAAAATATTTTATGAGTTTGAATATATGTTCAATAAAATAGAAAACATAACTTAAAAAAACAAAGCCAAGTCAGGTTCACGGTGTAGAAAACTGCAAGAAAACATCACTCCCAACCTAACGAGAAAAAGCTGTGTCATCTCCAAAAATATCACAATTTTTCTTGAGCCCATGAGAGGGCTCAGATCACAAGGAAATGAAGAGAGGGGAATTCTAAACAGTGGCAGCCCCTCTGACTGGAGACGGGGTCACCAGCTTCTCCACCTTCAGCAAAGCACAGGTGAAAGGGTACCACAACGACAGGTCAGGAGAAAACAGCTAACATTTTAGTAAATTCTTAAATGCTTATGGGCTACTGTGACCATTTAGAATGACCAGGAGCCCCAGACACAGCGGAGGCCATGCTCACTCACCAGCTTTTTTCCACTGGCCCAGGTTTGGTGACGACAAGGAACAGTGGGGACAGGACATGAGGCCAGAGAAAGCTGTGCTTCCTCTGATACACAGACTTGCGATACCACTCCCTTTTCCACGCACTCTCTTATACCAAACAAAGCCTCAAGCCCCGGGGAGCAGCAGGAAGTCCTCCCAACTGCAAGGCCCGGGGAAGACCCACTGCTTCTGAAGAAGACAAACAAAAGGCATCTTCCATCTTGCAAAATATGAAAAGGAAGAGCAAGTTCAACCCAGAGTAAAAGCAGAAGGGAGGGAACAACCCAGATAAAAACAGATGGAGAGGGCGTGGAGAAAAGGGAAGCCTCCTACACCGTTGGTGCAGCCACTATGGAGAACAGTATGGAGGGTGCTCAGAAAACTAAGAACAATGCTACCATATGATCCAGTAATCCCGCTCCTGGGCATATATCTGGACAAAACTATAATTCAAAAAGATATGTGAACCCCAATGTTCATGGCAGCACTATTCACAATAGCCAGGACAAGGAGACAACCTAAATGTCCATCAACAGATGAATGGATAAAGAAGATGTGGTACATACATACAACGGTATATGCATATACAGTGGTATATAAAATGGTATATGTATATACAATGGGATATGTATACAATGGAATACTACTCAGCCATGAAAAAGAACAAAATAATGCCATTTGCAGCAACATGGATGCAACTAGAGATTACCATACTAAATGAAGTAAGTCAGAAAGAGAAAGACAAATACCATATGATATCACTTACACATAGAATCTAAAATATGACACAAATGAACCTGTTTATGAAACAGAAACAGAAATCAGGGACATAGAGAACAGACTGGTGGTTGCCAAGGGGGAAGGGGGTTGGGGGAGGGATGGACTGGGAATTTGGGATTGGTAGATGCAAACTATTACATGTAGAATGGATAAACAACAAGGTCCTGCTGTATAGCACAGAGAACAAGATTCAATATATCCTGTGATAAAATATAATGCAAAAGAATATGAAAAGGAATGTGTATATATATATATATATATATATATATATATATATAAAACTGAATCACTTTGCTGTACAGCAGAACTTAACACAACATTGCAAATCAACTATACTTCAACTAAAAAAATAAAACAAAGAGCAGAAATCAAAATGATATGGGAAACAGAAACATGGAGTAAATCAATGAAATAAAAAATGGTACTTTACAAAGATCAGTACAATTGATAAACGTCTAATCAGAATGTTTAAAAAAGCCACAATATTAGGCAATAGAAGAGAGGAAAACACTCGAGATCCCACAGACTTCAAAAAGGTAATTAAGGAATATTACCAGCAACTTTATGCAAGTAAATTTGCTAACTTGGATAAAACGGACACATTCCCCCAAAAGACACGTTACCAAAGCTCACTGAAGAAGAAACAGTTGGCTGATCAGTCCCATCGAGCCCCTAAAGATACTGAACTCCCTAGCAAACAGCTTATTACCACGAGAAAACTCCAGGCCCAGGGAGTTTTACTTCTACCAAACAGTGAAGGAGGAAATAATCTAATCTTACACAAACTCTTTCAGAAAACAGAGAGGAACAGCTCCCAACCTTTTATGAGGCGATCATAAACCCTAAAAACAGAGACGCTGCAGAAAAGAAAATGACAGACCAATATCCCTACCGATAAAAAACACATAAGGGACTTTAAAGTATTAGCAAAGCAAACGCACTATTTTATAAAAAGGATAATACTCAATTACCAAGTTTTGTTTATCCCGAGAATGCGGGGTTGGTTTATCATCGGAAAATCAGTCCGTTTAATTCACCATGTTAACAGGATAAAAGAGAAAAAGTATGATTGTTTAAATTGCAGAAAAAGCATTTAACAAAATTCAACATCCATTTTTGATTTAAAAAAAAGAACTCTCACAAATGAGAGATAGATGGAAATCTCATGAATCTGTTAAAAGGCATGTATGAGAAACCTACTACTCAGCGTCATAGCGAATGTGAAATATCGACCATGCTCCCCCAGGTCAGGAATAACACATGGCTACCTGCTCTGTGACTTCCGTCTAATGCTGTATTAGAAAGTCCTAGACAGCGCGAAAAGGCAAGAAAGAAAAATAGAAGGCATCCAGGCTGAAAAGACAGATGTAAACTCTCTTTATTCACAGACAATATGATCACGAGTATAGAAAATCCTAAGGAGCCTGGGAAATAACTACCAGGACTAATACATAAATTTAGCAAAGTCACGGAATAAAAGCAAATGTAAAAATTAGTTTGGGTTTTATACCTCAGCAAGAAACAATTGCAAAATGAATTGTTTTAAAAATTCCATTTAAAATAGCATCTAGAATCATAAAACCCTTAGGAATACATTCACAAAAGATGTGATAGGCCATTAACTACAAAACTGCTGAGAAGAATTAAAGAAATTCGAAACAAAGTGAGCAATAAACCATATTCATGTATCGGAAGACTCAACAATATTAAAATGTCAGGTTCCAACCACTTTAATCTGTAGATTCAATTCCTTCCCAATCAGAGTGAGTCCCAGCAGGCTTCCTTAATAGAAATTGATGAAATGATTATAACATTTATATGGAATTGCAAAGAACCTAACATAGAACTATGAGAGTAGAAATGCTCTAGTGAGCACTTAAAATATGGTTATTATATTCAAGGAACTAAATCTTTCATTTTACTTAATTTTAATAAATTTAAACAGACACATGTGTCTAGCAACTTACTAACTGGAGAGCACAGATGTACGGTACCCACAGCAATCTTGAAAAGGAAGCACATCATTGCAGCATTTACACATCCTGAGTTCAAAGCTTACTACAAAGTCACAGTAATCAAGACGGCATGGTGCTGGCACGGAAATAGACAAATAGAGTTTTGAAACAGAAGGAGTCCAGAAGTAGACCGACTCTATTAGGTCGTTTGATTTAAACAAAGTCACCAAAGCGACCCAATGGAGAAACAGAGCATCTTTCAACAAGTTATTCTAAAGTGATTGAATGTCCATATGGGAAAGAAACAAATTTCAACCCCATCTCATATCATCCACAAAATACTTTTTTGAGATGAATCAGAAACCTACATGTAAAAGTTAATACTGGAAGAATCTAAAAAAGAATAGCTATTCATATATGCATAACTGAATCACCTTGCTGTATACCTGAAACTAACACAACATTGTAAATCAACTATATTTCAATAAAATCTTTTCAGAAGTTTAAATTTTAATTTTTTAGAAGGAATTACAGAATATTTTTGTGTCTTGGGGATTGACCAAAGTATTTAGGACTGGGAGAAGTACCAGGGAATTTTCTGTGTGATGATGTTCTGTATCTTGAGAGGGGCTTGCGTGACAGTGGTGGATGCTTTTTTCAAAACTCCCCAGATGGTTCCACTGTACGTGAATTCATCCCCCTTCTGCCAATAAAAAAAAAGCACTGTAAACAAATGTGGAAGTCTAGTTAGCGGTATGCATGCTACGTGCTTAAAGTCTACTGATATCTTTCACTTACTGCCCTGTGCATTAAAAGTAAGACATATTGAGGATGGTTGGAAGGATGGATGCTTATACAATAGAGCAAATTTAGCAAAACGCTCATTGTAGAATGTAGCTGGTGGATGTATGGATGTTTATGATACAATTTTTTTCAACTTTTATGTGTGTTTGATATTTTTCATAAAACATCGGGGCGGGGGGAGACAAGATATATTAATGGTTAGCCAAAAAAAAAGGGCTCAGAATCATTAGAAATCAGTAAAACCATCATGGGATACTGCTACCCACCCACCAGAACGGCTGAAATGAAAATGACTGACAACAGCAAGGGAAGAGAGGAAGCTGGACCAACGTGAACTCACACACACAGCCACGAACGTCAAATGGCGCATCCACCTTGGAAGGCAGTTTGGCCGTTTCTTATAAGGTTACACAGTTTACCTATGGCCCAGCAATTCCGCTCCTTGTATTTACCCAAGAGAAATGCAAACATACGTGCACAAAGAGACTTTTCTGGGGACGTCCATGGCAACTTTATTTGTGTTTGCTCAACCTGGAAGTAGCCTAGATGTCCATTAACAGATGAATGGCAAAACAGCTAGCACCTATCTACAGAATGAAGTGGACCTTGAATCAGCAATAATAAGTGATGAATTACTAATACATACACCAACACGGATGGATCTCAAAACATCATAGTAGCAAAAGAAGCTTAAATACAAAGGGGTGCCCACTTCATGAATCCATCGATATGAAGTTCCAGAAGCTAATCTATGGGCATAGACATTAAAACGGCAGTTGCCTGGCAGCGGTGGGGAGAGGTTGAAGGCACAAGGGAAATTTCTGGAGTGATGGGAACGTTCTACATCTTGATTTGGGGTATGTGACACGGGTGCATGCATTTGTCAAAGCACGTTGAAGTATGCACTTCAGTTCGGCTCACTTAACTGGGTGTAAATTATATCCTGATTTTTAAAAAATGAAGCCAGCCCGGGGAAGAACAGCTATGCAAGTTATATATATACCTCCATGTAAGGAAATATTATGAAATCGTTAGCTTATTTTCAAATAAACTTTTTAACAACATGATAAACTGTGTATCATATTAAGTCAGTTTTACGGAGAAAAGAAAATTATATATTCAGTGTCATCTCAAATCTGAAAAAAAATACTTCCTTGA
This sequence comes from Phocoena sinus, assembly GCF_008692025.1. NCBI lineage: Eukaryota > Metazoa > Chordata > Mammalia > Artiodactyla > Phocoenidae > Phocoena > Phocoena sinus. Next base: position 5,022,370 of record NC_045772.1, on the reverse strand, counting down.
GTCTAAGGCACTATAGATTTTAAGACTAAACACAGATTTGAATAACTTTTCCTCTTTGGGACCACAGTCAGGCTTGAGTCTAAGCCCACTTCACTCATTTCCTTGGGGGCTTTGCTCCGTATCAAGCCCTTGGAGAGATCTTCTTGGACCCCATCCACGCTCCTCCCTTCTATGAGATACACGGGGGTTTATCATTCTCGTCTCCTTGAAGAAGAAGGACTCCACAGGGGCAAAGTCTCTGTCTTGTTCACCCTTACACCTTCGGTTTCTAGAACCATGTCTGGCAGACAGCAGGTGCACAGCTGTGGGTTACTGTGGTCCTTTTCTCATTCAGATTCCAAAGGTTCTTCTAAACCCCCCTGGGCAGTCGGCGTGCTAAGAGCAGCATCGCTCTGACGCGCTGCTTTTTATGCCCTAAAGCTCCTTTAAGGCTGAGACTACCAGGGTTGTCTCTGCTTTTCCTGTTCCGTTATTTCATAGCTTTGTGGGCGGGTTCATCATTTAAGTGAATGAAGTATAACTGGTTTATTGAAGCATCTCAACTCGTTCGGAATAGAAATAGAAAAACTTTGATTTCTTCCAGACCTCAATCCAGTGGGATGTGTCAAACCCCTTCCCACTGGGTAGGAGGTCCCTTAACGATATCTTGGCCACATGAAAAGGTTTTCTTGTCATTTTTTTGTGTGTAGAACAGTCTCTTGTTAAGACTAAGCCCTGTCTGCTTCTAAAGAATGTTTGGCCCCAACAATTTGGGGCGTGTCTCATCCCCTCTCCCCAGGGTTGGCCGGAGCTCTTTGTGACCCTGGTGGCTTTGGAGGGACCAAGAGGCCTTCTCTTAACTGGATTTTGCTCTTCCCTCGCCAGGCCACATTGGTGCTCGTGTCAGGGCCACTCGAGGAAAGAGGACATAGGGCTCCCGGAAAGGCTGTAGCAACCGCGGGCACTCACTCCTCCTGGGGCCGCCGCCACACCCTCCTCCCCCTGCTCCCTGCTCCCACCTGCTCACTGCTGGGAGCTGACCCCCAGTCATGCCCAGTGCCCCAGGCTCATGGGGATCCTGGCAGCTCTCCCACAGACTGTGGCTTGGGGTCTCTGTTGTACGGATCTGCCATCTTCACTCTGTTTTCCAAGGTCGCCTTGGCTATCAGCGTGGATCAAATGGTTGAAGGGGAGAGAACAGGGAGCATCCCTCTCGCCCGCATTCCACTGGTTAGAATTCCATCATTGAGCCCCACCAGGCTGGAAAGGAGGCTGGGGAATGTAGTCTAGCTTTTTGCCCAGAAAGAGGAGAAAACAGGTTTGGTAAAGAACCAGCCAGCCTATGTAACCGTTGGGTGCTGGTAGACTGACAGAGCTAAGACATCCCTTCAAGTTGGGGGACTGACGGACCGTCAGCAGCTGTCAAAGTTCAGAGTACAGGCTTTCATTCTCGTATGTGGGTCTCGGCTACGACAGGAAAAGCCCAGCTCGATACCCCGCTACAGCGTATGCCTAGAAATTAACTTTTCTTAGGAAGAGGCTTTAGCAGATGCCCAGAGCCTGGTGGCCATTGGGAACTCACGGGCAGATCTCACGAGACTCCTGTCTTTGGAATTTGCTCAGATACGATCTGAGACTCAGCAGTTGCTACTGGTTTCAAATGCGGTGCTTGAAGTGTGACCAGCAGGTTTCTGGGGACACAATACCGTTTGGAATCCAGAAGACTCCCCAGCTACATCCAGATGTTCCGGAACCCAGAGAAGAGCTTTTGAAAGACACAGCGAGGCCCTTGTAAACCTCTTAGGGCCAGCCGTCCGGGGCCAGCCAGCAGGGCATCGTGTGCACTCTAGACTTTTCCAAGCAGAAGACCCTGACTAGGCAGCAGGCTAGCCAGTTGGGACACAGATTTTCACCCCTGATTGCAAACCAGCCACCAGTCGTAGAGGAACGTTGGTTGAAACCCCAGGGGCAAGGCCTTCCGTGGGCATGAAGCAGTGGCCACCTCACCCTCCAGGGCTCTGGCCTGTGCACAGTTTGCCAGCCCTGCGTCTGCGCTGGGATTCAGGGCAAAATTTAGAATTAATTTTTATGTTCACCTGGTGAGAACAGCTAAGAAAACCTGAAGGGGAAGACCCTCTGTTAGGAATACAAAATATAAACCCGAAATCATTTTTAAAAGGGAAGTTCTGGGGGAGATAGATGGATCACTAGATATTGGGAAAGTTGGCGCCACAAAAGATAAAGATTTTCAGTTATGCTGGAGGAAACACATGGATGAGGGGGAGAAAGAAGTCAGTAGGTGATCTCGGGTTTAAACACTGGGGAAGGCTTCCCTGGTGGCACAGTGGTTAAGAATCCACCTGCCAATCCAGGGGACACGGGTTCAAGCCCTGGTGCGAGAAGATCCCACATGCCGCGGAGCAACTAAGCCTGTGCGCCACAACTACTGAGCCCGCGAGCCACAACTACTGAAGCCCACGCGCCCCAGAGCCCATGCTCCACAAGAGAAGCCACTGCAATGAGAAGCCTGCGCACCACAACAGAGCTAGAGAAAGCCCATGTGCAGCAACGAAGACCCACCGCGCCAAAAATAAATAAATTTATAAAGAAAAAACTGGGGAAAAGTCAAGTTGGAGCCTCACCTCACACTACAAGCCAAACTAATTCCAGAAGTGCCTTTATTAATTCTAGAGGGAAACAAAGACCTTCAGTTTAAAGCAGTGAAGGAAACCACAAAGGACAGATGGAGGGGTTTGCAGCACGGACTACTCTTGTCTCTTCTCAGACCAGGGGATCTCAAAGTGGGCAGGACCCTTTCCGGTTCTGGAAGGTATTCCCGTTTCTGTAATACGACTAAAATATCCTGTGTGTTTTCCACTCTTGCTGTCTCCTGAGTGTACGGTGGAATTTTTCAGAGGCTACGTGATGTGTGATCTTGCAAAAGATGAAGTACAGGGGCAGGTCTGAGGTCCCAGCTGTCTTCTACTGATATTAAGCCAGACATTAAAGAAATTTGCAAAATGATGAAAGAATGCCACTCTTCTCACTGAATTTTTTTAGAAAATAGTTTTCTTTAAAATATGCTATTCGTGTTGTCAGGTAATGAGTTTATTTTCAAAATAGTATTTTGAAACATTCTCCATTTTAATTTGTAACATGGTAAATATTGATAAGCAAAATCTACATTAGCAGAAGCTCTTCGGGGTCCTAAAGGATTTTAATGGTGCAAAGGGATTCTGGGACCAAAAGGTCCGTGAACTGTTCTTGGTTCACAAGCACTTTGGGGGCGGGGGTGGTGTGTGTGACGCACCATGGATGCCCAGCACATCCATCCACGCCAGTCTCACAAACGTTTGTGGAGTACCTACTATGCGTCAGCCATTGCTACCAGCGCAGTGGTACAGCCGTATATGTGTGCCTACCTTAAGAGTCTGGTGGGCACAGGGCCAAGCGAGGGAATGGATCAGCTACGTATCAAGTGAAAATTTCAGTAAAACACACAAAAAAGTAAAAAGGTGGAAACATGTGCAACGAGTATGACACACAGCAGGTTAAGATATTTAATATATAACGAGCTCATACAAATTTATCAGACCCCCAGTAGATAAGAGCAGAGGTCACCAACAATCCACAAAAGAAATACAACTGCTTGACACGAAAAGATGTTCTACTTCGCTAGAAATCGAAAAAATGCGAACTAAAATACAATGCTATTTTTTTCATGATCAGATTAGCAAGTATTTGGCCAGATGAGAATACTCAGTACTGGCAAGATGGTAAACAGCACATTTACCTTTGCTGGTGGCAGTGTAAACGGGTACAAACATTTCTGGAGACCACTTGTCAGTATGTCATCATGGCCCCACAAGTTTTCATATTCTTTAACTCAATAAACCCCACCTCTGAGAATCTACCCTAAGGAAATAACTTGACATTGAGGAAAACTTTATGCACAAAGATATTCATCAATTTCTAATGGTGAAAAATCAGTAAGAGAATTGGTGATCAACCATTGGCACTGCTTGACGGAGGAGCACACGGCCTTTCAACATAAAATTAGAAATAACACAGGGAAATGCCCGTGACGTAAGTGAAAATACACGATATCGTATCATTACAGTAGGTAGCATCACAACTATGTTAAAACAAAAAGCAGAGAAACCATGGGGGGCAGGGGGTGGGGAGAGACCAGGAGAAACACCAAAATGTTAAAATTGTACCTTTCTACTACTTTATTTTCCAAGATTTCTATGATGTGTAGGTTGGCTTTGATAATGACAACAACCAGGACATCGTTACTTGGTTATGCAAAGGAGTTACTGATGCCGCGGCGAGGAGCTGGTGTTACCCCACCACCTTTACTGCGCCCGTGCTCTGCCAACGGCCACACCCGACGTTGGGACCCCGAGACCACGCCAGTCATCAGCTCTGTCCACACGTGGTGGGTGATGGAATTATCCTAAACCCCAGCCCTCTCCCCACACAGGCAAGCTTTTGCTGCCAGCCCAACAATCGGTGCTGTGTTGCCTTCTCCGGAGCCCCATCTGTATCTTCATCTCTAAGCCCCTAACCTAAGGCTTTCGGAGCAGAGGGGATCTCAGGCTTACAGCTCTGGTTGCAAGATGGTAGGGACGGCTGCTAAGATCTCTCCCCTCTTCCCGCCCAAACTCCACCCCTGGTAGCTGGCCCCGTTGTGTGTGTGCTCGTTCAGTCACGGGACTGCTCCCTTAAGGTAACCTAAGTACCTGCCCAGCTCTCCCCACATTTGTTCCTCCTCCTAAAGGCCGGACTGGCAGGATCACGGTCCAGCAGGTAGTTCTGTCCCTCTTGACAACAGCAGCTCGTGCATCTTACCTGCGTCTTCATGGGGTACTTTTGGGCTCCGTGTCATGACCTCCCCATTATATACTCACCTGGGACCAGTGAGATGGGTCTTGGCTTTTTCCTAGAAGTCACCTAAATGCTTCAGGACATTAAGTCAATCCCAAGGTCACACTATACAGTAGGCCAGAGGTCACCGCTTCTTCTAAATCTGATCTCGAACGATGCCCTGCCGTGCAAAGAAGCTTCCTTACCAGATGGGGCACCACGGAGACCAGAAGACAGACACAGTATAGTCCAAGTAACGTCAACCCCATGAAAAACATAAAACTTCCCCTCACATGCACTGTTTAACACTGCTAACTCCCTGTCCCTTTAATAAATCAACACCTGTTCTCTTAAATTCTGAGAAATTATAAACCCCAAATATGTACAGAGCAGCTCCCATCCCCCGCTGCCTTCTCCAGCTCGGTCCTCCCAGTCACTTGCCCTTGCTCTGGGCTGCATGAAGCCTGGGTCTCATCCTCTCTAGCTGGGGACTAGGGTGTCTTCCACTAGAGCCACCAGGGGCTCCCAACGTGGGGCTTCTTCCAAGTCCAACCCCAAGCCTCGCATCTACTCCGGTTTCCAAGGTTGAGGAAGCGATCAACGAGGTCGCAGGCGTCCAACAGCAGCAGAGTCCCCAGCCCGTACCGCGCGCAGCAACTGGCAAAACCCAAGCAACTCACCAACCCAGACGCAGCTGCCACAGCAGCCCAGGCTGGGCACGACGACCCACGTGCAGAGGGCCGGTCACGGGTGCAGGCAGGCAGCACGGCCAGCCTCGCCTAGCGGCTCTGGCCTGGTTACGTGCGGCAGCTGAAATGCAGCACGCACGCAAACACAGTAGGACTTCTAACGCCACTTGGGCACAGCCAGGGGTTGGCGAGCAGTTCCTGCCCTGCTCCCGTGCTGGGTCTCCTACCCCGGCTGGGCTGGGCCGCCTGGAAACTTTCAAGGTGTCAGTTACCCCTGCAGGCCTCCTTTTCCCCGGGTGTCATCGTACCCCTTCAGCTGTGGGCACCTCCACCTGGCAGGTAGGCAGAAGAGAATAGAGCAGGAAGTGCAAGTGACCTGCACGACCCCACACCGGAGGGCCCGCCCCCCGGAAGAGTGGCCCACCGTGTGCCCTCCCCGGCTTCAGGCGCAAGGAGCACCATGGTCCCGCCTGAACAGCCTCGGCTGGAATCCGGGGGGCCTGAAGCCTGGGTTCAGGCAGTGGTTCAGCAGGGCAACTGGGCTAACGGAGTTTATGATGAGTGGGCAGCAGTGGTCCACGAACCCCAGCAACCACTGATCACCCCTGACCCTGCAGGCGGTGGTTGCTTCAGGAGCAGTCACTTTCCCCTGCACCATGGAAACTCTTAGGAAGAGGGGATGGGCCCTAGGAGCCAACCTCTGGGGGTCCCAAGACGTAGGCCTGCAGGGGTGCACAGAGGCTGTCCTCCGGCAGTCGGGCCAGGACCAGCAGAACAGGGGCAGATGAACCCAAGGTAGGACAGCCCATCTCCCACCGCCTGGGTGGTCATGGAAATGCGGTTCATTTGGCATTGAAATATGGTGGGAGCACCACAGTCCAAAGGGCTTGGCCAAGACTCATTTAGAAAGTGGTTCTGGGCGTCCCCCGTGAAGGCCACCCACCACTAAGAGGCACAGAATCGGAACACGGGCACCAGCTCTGCACTGTCACCGCATTAGGACCGAGGCAGTCCGCAGCTCTTTTCCTTTGCAAACGCCAGCAAGGCCTTGGCCGGGGCTGCAGAGGCAGACACCCTCTCTCCTTAAGGGTTCAGTGATGCATCCCAGAGGAGCTGGGTCTCCAGCCCTGAGTCCATGTTTTCTGGGACAAAGGCTGGACATCTGATGGAGAGCCCAGGCCTGGGGAGGACACGCTACACAGAGGCTTTGGAGACCTAGAGATCGTACGTGTGGCTCAAGGGGCTGAGGTGAAGGCCGCATGTCCCCTGCAGGGAGAAGGGAACAGATCTCAAGCTAGACAAGCGCACCACCAAGTGCCAGGGGGCAAAGAGGAGGGGCGACTGCTGATTCCCACAGGGGGGACACCACCGCTGATTCCCACGGGGGGTCCAGGGCAGCAAAGTGAGCCTCTAGATCCCACCCTCAGCCTGCCGCGGGTCTCAGGCAGGGATGGACATGTACGTGTTGCCTGTGGAGGCTTGATGGAAATGCCCAGTGATCCCAAGTCACAAGGACCTTCCTAGCAGGCGAGTTCCGGATTCCCCCCAGTCCTGGCGCTATCAGAACACTGGCAGCTAACGCCAGGCGTTGATGGGGGTGCAGCCTGCGGGGGCTCCCCACTAAGGCCGCATTAGCAGTCTTTCCCAGTGGCAGCAACGGGGCACAAGGACTACATACTCGTGTGCAGAGTGAAGCTGGCCCCCCGGAAACGCTGGAACCACACTCCCAGCTGTGATCCTTGGCCACTGACAGCAGAGACGAGGCCCCTGCCTGCTACACTGGGCCCTGGCAGGGCTGGCAATCACCTACGGGCAGGATGCCAGGCTCTCCTCTCCAGGTACCCCCATCAAGCCACCCGCCTGGCCAAAAGGGCTTCTTTCTGTCATCAGCAAGCTCACTACTGAGAACAGGGCAGCCAGGTGGGGAGCTGCCGTGGGGCCGCAGAGGGTGGAAGACGAGCGTCTGTGAACCTGGTCAGGCTGGGAAAGGTCAGCCCCAATGGTCCAAAGTGTGTTGCGGGGTCAGCGTGACCCAGCAGCAGAGCTGTGGTCACTAGAAGAGCTGGAATTGCAAGCGAGAGAAGGGAAACATGCAACGGAGGTCCCAAGCTAGCACGCGATACCAGGAAGCAAGGTGGGTCACAGGGCGCCCAGGAGCAATGACAGATGTCCTTATGGAACGAGAGAGGCGGGAAGGGATGTCTTCAAACAAGGGCGATGCTGTGGCACGGACACTTCTACGCAGCAAAAGGGGTATGCTACCTGGGTGGCGGCAGACGGACCAGGGTGGTGGCCGATTCCTAAAGGTTCCGAGCTCTGGTGGGCAGGGCCGGGGCTGGACTGGTCCCATTGGAGGCTGGGTGCACAGGGCAGGGCACCGTGCCCGTGGCGGCCAGCTGGCGGCAGAGTGACTGCCGTTCCCGCACGGCTCGATTCGAGGCCGAAGTCTTTCTGATCTGGGCGCGCCGGGCGTGCCGCAGCGGAGACTTGTAGGTTCTCCGCAACTCGGCCAGGAATCCCTGATAGTTGTTTCGCAAGGGGCTGTCGGGTTGCATGTGGGGGATCGCCCACTTCTCCGCCTCCCCGGTCAGCCGGGACACGAGGAACGCCACTCGCTCAGCCTCTCCGGGGAAGCGCGAGGCCTGGAAGATCATGAATCTGTCCATCTGCATCAAGAACCCCGCCAGCTGGCCAGGGTCTCCGGAAAAGGGCTCGGGCAGAGAGGTTGGAGGCGTTGTCATCGGCCGGGTCCCATTGGAGGTAATGGCCGAGATGGGTGGGGTGATCTGCAGCGCCCCAGGAATCCGAGCCCGGGTGCGTAACAAGGTCAGTTCCGCCATCACGCTCTCCAGCATGTTGGTGAGGTTGGCCTTCTCTGCCCGCAGGGTCGAGGCCTCCCGCCTCAGCGCGGAGTTGGTGAGGCGCAGGGAGGTCAGGGTGTCGATGACGTCATCCATTTGGGCATTGGTAGAAGCTGCAGAGGCTGGGGTTTCAGCTTTTGCGGTCTGGGGTTGAACCATGGTGGCCAGAGGTCGGCCTAAGGCTGAGACTGATGAAGCGGGAGAAGGGGGTTTGGGTATCCCAGAACCTGAGCACCTGTAATGCTAAAATTGGGTAGACCCAGAGAGCAATCAAGGAAAGGGTAGGGTTCAAGACCCAGCGTGGCTCAGAAGCCCAAACAAGAAGGCAGGGCAGACGGACCGACAGATGAGCACAGCCAGACCAGGCAGGGGGTGCAGACCCTTGGGGATCCCCAGCTCCGGATGTGGCTCCTTGATCGCCGCCCTCACAAGGCCATGGCGGGCTGCACAGGAGGGTGGACTTGTTCTGGGCCCTGAAGGATGAAAACATGGTTTAAAAACGGTTTCGACTTCGGAAACGGGGGTTAGAAGTAAGGGACGCGGCGTGGGAGGAGCGAAGAGCGGGCGCGATGCGGGCGCCCCCGCCGAGGCCCCCTCCCTACGCTGGGCCCGGCGCCCACCTGGGGCAGAACAAAGGGCCGATGCACCCGCGGCGGCGCCGGGGCCTGGGGCGGGCAGCGGGCGCGTACCTGGGTCTCCGCGGCTTCCTCCGCGACTCCGTCTGCCGCGCCGGCCGCGACCAAGATGGCCCGATCGGGGAATGCGGGCAGGCAATGAGTCACGGCGGCGGCGGCGGCCCGCCGGAACTGCTTCCCGGGCAGGTCAGGCCCGGGCGGCGGCGGCGGCAGGAGGCAGGCGCGGGCAGCCTCTGGCGGGAACGCCAGACGAGCTGGGACCGGGCCCGGGGTCGCGGCGGAGGGCTAGTGGCTGAGCGGCCGGGCTGCGGGCGGGGCCTGCGCGGCTGCGGGGGCGGCTCCAGGCTCGCCTCGCTTGGGCCCCGCTGGTTGCCATGGAGACCACCGGCTCGCGCGCGGCCGAGGCCCCGCCCCGGAAATGGCGCGCCCAGCCCCGCCTCCCAGGCAACTGCGCTGTGCCGGTCCTCAGCAGCCAATCAGTGATGACTGATTTTATTATTATGAATAATTAAGAATTATTTAAATTCTTTCTAAGACTGCTAGTAAAGCTCTTTTTGTATAGGTTGTAATTTTTTTAACGAAGTTTGCTTTACATACTGTAACTTCAATACAAGTTCAATGTAGTGTATATTCACTGTAGAAAATTTTGATATCCTAGAAGTCTTTTTTGAAAAAGTTTATATTCAGAGTCCCTCCACCTGCGAGAACAAATAGTGATATTTCTCTACTTCCATCCAGTCACTTTTCTCTGATATATTCTATTACAAAATATCAATTATTGGGAATTCCCTGGTGGTCCAGTGGTTAGGACTCCATGCTTTCACTGCAGGAGGCACGGGTTGGATCCCTGGTGGGGAAATTAAGATTCCACAAGCTGCGTGGCGCAGCCATAAATAATTAAATAAATAAATATTAATTATGGTACCTTATGCTTTGCGACCTTAATAGCACACTGAATTTGAGCATTTTCCATTAAAACTATTTCAAAAGCATAGTTTTCAATTACTGCCTATGTTCCAATGAAATCGTGTACCCAGTTTATTTAATATGCCCCTTTTGATAGAGCTCCATCTTATTTTACATGTGGAAGTTTTATAAACCTCACTTGTGTATGAATCCCAGCCCCTTCCTCTGCCAGCTTTGCCAGGGTAATCGCCCAGGAGTGAAATTACTGGGCCAAAGTGTATGAGCTATTTGACTCAGGAACTGGATGGCTTTCCCACTTGACCTTGCTGAGCTACTTCTAAATGGTCAATTGCAGGATGGAGCATGAATGGAGAGAAAAGACGCCCACCATTGCCAGTGTTTCGAGGACACCGCCTTCAAGGAGGCTAAACTACTGGCAGCCACTTGCACCCCTCTGGCAGGCCTGGGCAGAGTCGGCTTCACTCATACCTTTACAGTTTTTGCTTCTATAAAATGGGAGTTGGAACATGAGGGTGTCGGTACTTGGAAGAGAGAGTCTAGCTGTGCCCACAACTGTGTGTACCCCAGTGTGACAAAAAGTGCACCTTTTGCGACCAGCTGAAAATGTCCAGTACATGAAGCAAGAGGGGAAAGAAAGGAGACAATGTTTCCTTAAACTGCTTCTGTGAGTTCTCCCACCTCACGAGGGGGCAGGAGCTGCATTCATCTTGCCTGAGGTCGGTGACTTCAAATGCAGAAGTTGTCCTGTACCCCTCTACCCCTCCCACTTTTTCCAAACACACAGAGGAATCCATTCCTGTGAGTCATCCCACCGGTTTTTCCGCCCTCAGCGCCCGGATTGCCCCTCTGCCCGTTACTGGATGCTGTGCATATGAGTGAAGTGTCTGCTGCATTTCCAGGTGTGGTTGACACCATACATCTTAAATTCTCAGATGCATTTAATATAAGGTGCGCCTTGATTTGAGAAATGATGAAACATGAACTTGAAGAAATATATAATTTAATTGTATTTCACCTATCTCAAACAGGATACGAAGTGGCATTGCATAAAATAGAGCTAAATAAAGATGAAAATAAATATTAAAATAAGGAAAACAGAGTATTTGGCTTCAGATCCAGATAATGCTATGATTCAGGCTGTGAGGTGCTGCTCTCTGCCGCAAACACACAACAGTAAACCATACAATAAAGTGTTGAGAGGATCTGGCTGGGCTCAAAAGCAATATGAACTCCACTGTGGTCCAGAAACACAAACTGCTAAGTATGGACAAAGCCATGGGCTTGCTGTTCTCTGGATCCCAAGGCTTGATGAGGACACAAGGCTGGAAACAGAGTCAGGATTCCTATTTGAAATGAGGGGAGAGAGTGTTCACCCCTATGTCAAAGAGGAGTCTGAAAAATCTCTTCAACCATTTCATGGGGCAACACCTTCTGTGAAGGTGTGGCCCTAGGACAAGGGAGAACATCCAATATCATTAATCTCATGCCCCATGGCTGACAAGTAGACCCCAGAGGGCCAGGAATTGTGAACCACCAATATAAAACACATTTCTGTACTGCAGACCAGGCATCACTGGAGTGACCCCAAACTGCGAGACCAGGGGGAGAAGTGGCCTCAAGATGGAGGGGGGTTGAGTACACAAAGAGGGAAAGAAAGTGAAAGATACTCTTTTACCCAAAATTGAGCCTAAAACTCAAAACTCTGAAGCCCATGAAGACATCTAATGCTAAGAATAATGGCCACCAAAATCAATAATCATAATATGAATTAACTCCAGGTGAAATTAAAATAATAGAACAGTCTGGAAAAAAAAGACTTTAAGTAAGCATATTTAGGGTGCTCAATGAGACTAATGAAGGCATAACATTTGTGAAAAGAACAGACAATGGGGGTGGGGGAAGCAGAAATGTAACAAGATAAGGTGGCTATGAAAAAGTACCTTCTAAAAAGAAATATAGTCAATTTCCATTTCTGGGAAGATGGAGTAGTTTCATGCTTTCCTATTCTTTCAGCAAAGCACAACTGAAAACAACTAAAAAAAACAAAAAAAGACTCAAAAAGGTGGAAGAAAAAAGGCAGACTGGCTAGGTTGCTCAGTATCCAAGGAATGACACAGTGGTGGGTTCCTTGGATATTCTTTGGTATCATATAGCTCAGATTTGCAATCAAAGAAGCTGGCAACCTGGAAGAGGCATACAAAAAAAGAAGCTCCTCCAAAAAGCCTGCCCTCTCAAGCCAAAGAATGAGGAAAGAGATAGCCTATGAAGATGGAATACTTAGACAATAACCACTCTACTCCAGCCAAATGCTGCAGAAAAATCAGTGGCCCCATCACTATTTGTGCCAGCAAAGGCTAAGTAGGGAGCCTAGACTTTCACACTTGCCAAGCTAAAATGACGTTCCCCACCCCACCCCCTGCCAGGGATGGTATCAGAGAAATCAAAAAATTTCCCCAAATTTGATGACATACATTAATCTGCACATCCAAGAAGCTCATCAAACTCCGAGTAGGATACACTCAAACACCTAGACACATCATCATCACGCTCTTGAAAGTCAAAGACAAAGAGAAAATTTCAAAAGCAGCAAGAGAGAAGAAAGTGATCTATATAAGGTGTCATCAATAAAATTAACAGTTTGTTCCTCGTCAGAAACCATGGGAGCCAGAAGGCAATGGGAAGATAGATTTAAAGTGCTGAAAGAAAAGACTATCAATGAAGAATTCTTTACCCAGCAGAACTCTCTTTCAAAAATGTAGGGAAAATTAAGACATTTCCAGGTAAATAAAACTGGAGAGAATTCATCACTAGCAGACTGGCCCTACAAAAAATAATAAAGAGAGGTCCTTCAGACTAAAATGAAAGGACATTAGGCAGTAGCTGGAATTCATATCAAAGATAAAGAGCCCCAGTAAAGGTACAAACATAGGTAAGTTAAAAAGACAGTATAAGTGTATTTTTGTTTGTAACTCTATTTTCTCCTGTATTATTTAAAAGACAACTGTGTAAAGCAAAAATTACAAATCTATACTAATGAGCATACAATATATTCAAAATGTAGGGACTTCCCTGGTGGCACAGTGGTTAAGAATCCACCTGCCAATGCAGGGGACACGGTTTGAGCCCTGGTCCGGGAAGATACCACATGCCGCGGAGCAACTAAGCCCGTGCGCCACAACTACTGAGCCCACGTGCTACAACTACTGAAGCTCATGTGCCTAGAGCCTGTGCTTCACAACAAGAGAAGCCAGCGTAATGAGAAGCCCATGCACTGCACTGAAGAGTAGCCCCCGCTCGCTGCATCTAGAGGAAGCCCGCACGCAGCAATGAAGACCCAACACAGCCAAAAATAAATAAAATAAAATAAATAAATACATTTATTTAAAAAAATGTAATTTGCCTGACAATAATAGCACAAAGCGGGTAAGGAGGAGATGGAGCTATTTAGAAGTAAAGTTTTCTAAACGGTTTAAATTAAGTTGGTATTAATCCAAACTAGATTTTTATAAGTTAGGATGTTAACTGTAATCCTCAGGGCAACCTTAAGAATATAATTCAAAAAATATGTCAAAGAAATGACAAGGGAATTAAAATAGTACAGTAGCAAATATCTATTTTATATGAAAGAAGGCAGTAATGGAGGAATAGAGGAACAAAGAAAATAGGACATATAGAAAACAAATAACAAAATGGCAGATGTAAATCCTACATTATCAATAATACATTAAATGTAAATGGGTTAAACATTTCACTTGAAAGGTAGAGATTGGCAAAATGGATTTTTAAAATGACCCAATTTGATGCTATCCACAAGAGACACACTTTAGATTCAAAGACACAAGTAAGTTGAACAAAAGAATGAAAAATGATATACCACTCAAGCTAACAAAAAGAGCACTGGAATGGCTACACTAATATCAGACAGAACAGACTTCAAGACAAAAATTGTTACTAGAGAAAAAGAAGGATATTTTGTAGTGATAAAAGAATCTATTCATCAAGACAACAATTATGAACATATATGCACTTGACAACAGAGCCTTCTATTTCAATATTTATCTACAAATCTATGGTAATCAAGAATGTATGATCTGGCATAGTTGAATGGAATAGAATTGAAAGACTAGAAATAAATCCTAACATTTAGTCAATTTATTTGAAGGAGGGTGCCAAAACAATTTAATGACCAAAGAATAGTCTTTTCTGAGACTGGATATCCATAGCAAAGAATGAAGTTAGACCTCCTACCTCACACCCTATACAAAAATTAACTCAAATGGATCAAAGACCTAAATGTAAGAGCTAAAACTATAAAACTCTTAGAGGAAAACCTAGGGATTTTCTTTGTGAGCTTAGATTGGACAACAGTTTCTTTGATATGGCACCAAAGTACAAGTGACAAAAGAAAAAAATAGGTAAATTGAATTTCACCAAAATTTAAAACTTTTTATTTCAAAGGACACTGGCGAAAAAGTGAAAAGATAACCCACAGAATGGGAGAAAATATTTGCAAATCATATATCTGACAAGGGTCTAATACCCAAAATATATAAAGAATTCTTACAGCTCAATAATAAGAAAGACAAATAACCCAAGTTTTTTAAATGGGCAAAGTATTTGAATAGATGTTTCTCTCAAGAAGATATACAAAGGGCACATAAGCACATGAAAATATACTAAACATCATTAGCCTTTAGGAGGATGCTAATCACAACCATAATGAGATCTCACTTCACATTCCCCAGTGTTGCTATAATCTAAAAGACAGACAATAACAAATGTTGGTGAAGATGCAGAAAAACTGGGACTCTTATACATAGCTGGTGGGAATGTAAAATGGTGCAGCTACTGTAAAACCGTTGAACAGTTTCTCAAAGAGCTAGACATAGAGTTTCTATATAACCCAGCAATTCCACTCCTAGGCATATGCCCAATATAATTGAAAACACGTGTCTACATGAACATTTGTACATGAATGTTCACAGAAGCATTACTCATAATAGAAAAAAAAAAAGGAACCAACCTGCATGTTCACCAATTGATGAATGGATCAACAAAATGTGGTATCACAGTACAATGGAATATTAATCAGCCATAAAAAGGAGTGAAACACTCTTGTCCCTCAGTGCCACGGGGGACTGGTTACAGGACCCCCCATGGATACCAAAATCTGTGGGTGCTCAAGTCCCTTATATAAAATGGCATGGTATTTGCATATAACCTGTACACATCCTCCTATATAATTTAAATTATCTCTAGATTCTTCTAACACCTAATACAATGTAAATGCTATATAAATAGTGATAAATACGGTGTAAACACTGTCTAAATAGTTGCCATGCACAGACAATTCAAGTTTTGCTTTTTGGAACTTTCTGGAAATTTTTCAAATATTTTTGATCCACGGTTGGTTGAATCCACAAATGCAGAACCCACGAACACAGAGGGCTGACTGTGCTGGTGTGTGCTACCACACGGATGAACCTTGGAGGCACTATGCTAAGTGGAAGAAGTGAGACACAAGGGCTACATATTGTATGATTTTATTTATATGAAATGTCCTCTGTAGGCAAACCCATAGAGACAGAAAGCAGGGTCCTGGTTTCCAGGCTCTGGGGAGAAGGAGGAAAGGGAGAGTGACTGCTGAAGGGGACAGGGTTTCTTTTTGGGGGGATGAAAATATTCCAGACTTAGTGTTGATGGTTGTACAACATTGTGAATATACTAAAACCCACTAAATTGTGTACTTTTTAAAAGGGAATTTTATAGTATGTGAGTTAGATCTTTAAAAAAAAAGTCAACTGCCATTCATGATCAAAAGTCACAGAAAAATGAGCACAGAGGGGAACTTCCTCAACTTGATAGGGAGTTTCTACAAAAACCCAATAGCTAACTTTATACTTAATGGTCAAGACTGAGTGTGCTTTTCCCCCAAGAATGGGAACAAGGCCAGGACGTTCCCTCTCACTATTTTCATTCAACATAGAGCTGGGAGTTCTAGCCAGAGCAATGAGGAAAGGAAAAAAAAGGAAATAAAAGACATTCAGATTGGAAAGGAAGAAATAAAACTGTCCTTACTTGCAGTTGGCCCGACTGTCTACATAGAAAATCCCAAAGCATTTACCAAAAACAACAAAAACAACTTCCTAGAACAATAAGTGAATTCAGCAAGGTCACAAGATGCAGGTGAATATACAGGAATCAATTTTATTTGTATATGCTAACAATGGACACAAGGTCAGCGACATTTAAAATATAATACCATATACAATCACTCAAAAATACATAGATGTATATCTAACAAAATTTGAACAGGATTTGTATGCAGAAAACAATAAAACCTGATCAAATTAACTTTTATTAAATTAAATTTTAAAAGATTTAAATAGAGAAAGAGACGCACTGTGAAATAGTTTGGAAGAATCAACACAATAAAGAGTCAGTTCTCCCGAAAATGATATGCAGGTTTAATGCAGTGTCTATCAAAGCCCAAGCAAGATTTATTTGGGGGGGGGGGCGGGGCGCTGGGCCTTGCCACTTTATTGACACCAAAGATCCCAGGCTCTGCTGGAATTTCCTGGGGGTCTGACATCAGGGAGCCTCTGCCTTTGAGATGGGGTAGCTCAACGGGTACAGCGCTAGAGCCGGCTCAGTTCTGGGTCCTTAGCCTCAGTCCAGGGTGGGCAGCTGCTTTTCCGAGTCACAGCTGGTCAAGCACAGGTTGTAGAAGGAGTTGGAGTCAAAGGCTGAGCTTACCTCTCGCCAGCCCACCCACCCAGCAGCCTGTAGTTCACTGGGGTTTTTCGGATCACCCCAGCAGTGAGGGTGCAATACCAGGACGTAGGCTTCCGTGCCTGGGCCAAGCAACGCCTCTGACTGGGCATCCGCATCCCCTCCAACCATTACAGCCCACCCCCCCCCCCCCCCCGGCCCCTGCCAAGTGGGAATAGAGCCTCTCCAGTTCCCCCTGAAGCGCTGCTCCACGGGGCACGTGACATGGGCGCCCTTGGGGACCCCCGAAGTGGTCAAGGCAGAGGCTGGCCTCTACACAGCCGATCCATCCCCGAGAGCCCCGGAGCCCGGGGGGCTTGTCGCCCATGTCCTCCAGGGCCGCCTGCACTGCAGCCGGTTCGGGTACGCCCGCCGGCCGGCCCTCTGGCCACGAGCACAGCGTTTGCAGAGTGCGGTAGCCGCAGCCCCAGCCCCGGTCGTCCACGCCGTCGCAGCCGTAATGGTAGTAAATGTAATGGCCCGAGAGGAGGGCCAGGCGAGCGCGGCCGCGGCCGGGCAGGGCCAGGCCCAGGTGGACGTCCTTCAGCGCTCCAGGGCGGTGGGCGGGAGCGGCGGTCGCCGGGCCAGGCAGATGCGTCCTGCAGGCGGCGCGGGGCGAACTCCAGGGAGAACTCTGGGCTCTAGCGCTTCCTCTCGGCCCCGAGTCTTGGGCGAACTGTGGGCATGCGAAAGGGCCCTGGGGTCGCCCTCCCCCGACCCCAGGCGCGCCCCGCGGCGATGAGCCAAGATTTTTTGTAGATATACAGAAGATTATTCTAAAATATATATGGAAAGGCAAAGGAACTAGCTAAAGGAAATAGCTAAAACAATTTCAAAAAAGAATAATGAAGTGGGATACATCAGTCTGCCCGATTCAAGACTTGTAATATAGCTACAGTAATTAAGACTGTATTATATTGGTGGAGGGATAGACATATAGATCAATGGAACAGAATAGAGAACCCAGAAATAGACCCATACAAATATGTCCAACTGATTTTTGACAAAGATGCAAAAGCAACCCAATGGAGGAAAGATAGCTTTTTCAACAAACGGTGCTGGAGTAATTGAACATTCATAGGTTTAAAAACAAAAAGCAAAACTTAATCTGTCTCACATCTTATGCAAATATTATCTCAAAATGGATCACAGACTTAAATGTAAAATATAAAACTTTAAATAGATAAAATCTTTGCAGTGTAGGGCTAGGCAAAGAAATCTTAGATTTAACACCAAAAGCATGATCCATAAAAGGAAAAATTGATAAATTGGACTCCATTACAATTTAAAACTTTTGCTCTGTGAAGAACTCTGTTAAGAGTATGAAAATACAAACCAGAGATTGGGAGAAAATGGACTACAAAAGACGGGTATCCAAAACATAAAGAACTCTCAAAACTCAACAGTTGGGTTTCCCTGGTGGCGCAGTGGTTGAGAGTCCGCCTGCCGATGCAGGGGACACGGGTTTGTGCCCCGGTCCGGGAAGATCCCACATGCCGCGGAGCGGCTGGGCCCGTGAGCCGTGGCCGCTGGGCCTGCGCGTCCGGAGCCTGTGCTCCGCAACGGGAGAGGCCACAGCAGTGAGAGGCCCGCGTACCACAAAAAAAAAAGCCTCAACAGTAAAACAACAAACAACCCAATTAGAAAATGGGCCAAATACGTGATGAAGAGACATTTCACCCAAGAGGCTATACAGATGGCAAGTAAACACATGAAAAAATGTTTACCATCATTCGCCATTAGGGAAATGAAAATTAAAACCATAAAGAGATACCATTACACACATATGAGAATGGCTAAAATAAAAAATAGTAACAACACCAAATGTCAGTGAGGATGCAGATAACCCGGATACATTGCTGATGGGAATGCAAATCTGCCCAGCCACTCTGAAAAACTGTGTGACGATTTCTTTTCAAAACTAAGAGTGTAACAGCCATACAACCCAGCGATTGCACTGCAGACACTTATCCCAGAGAAATGAAAATGTCAGGAGGCCCTGAGGTGGAAGGGAAGTGGGTGTGGCTATAAAAGGGCAACAGGAGGCTCTTCTGTTTCTTGACTCTATCAAGGTCAATATCTTGGCTGTGATGGTGCACCATGCGTTTGTAAGACGTTACCAGTGCGGGGAATGGAGTAAAGGGTACACAGTTCTCTCTGTATTGTTTATTACACATGCATGTGGAGGGGGCTTTGCTAGGGAGGACATCACTGAGAGTGGAGCTGGGGGGACGTTTTCCATACCTTTGAGTGGAATATCCAGCTGGCTCTGGATGTGATCTTGGAGTTCTGGGGAAAGGTCCCTTGGAAAGTTATTTATAGACAGATGGTGGTTCAGACCAGGAAGAGAGTGTAAACAAAAAGTGGCAAAGGGTTGAGAGCTGTGCAGTCCGTGGTTTAGAGGTCTAGGAAATGAGGGGGACCTGCTGAAGAGTGGCCAGAAGGGAAGAAGGAAACCGTGGAAGCCAAGAATAGGCTTCAGGGAGGAGGAGAGGTGGCCACCATGTCAAAGTCTTCTCATGGGTATGGTCATCGTTCAAACTGGCATGCTTTTGAGAGATGAACAAGTTGATAAGATAATTAAACTAATGCGTTTTCTGAAACTTTGCTTATGGCCCAACGAATTAGTTTATTATATTGTTCTATGGCCATGACACTGATATTTTTGTGAAGAATGCTCTTTTTTTCAATATGGTCTTATTATTCTTTGTTTTGTCATAACATCGCTTGCAGTCTTACTCAGAGTTGCATTCTGTGATGATAAATTTAAATCTGTTGATATTTTCCACCAACTCTTCTTTGTAGACTAGATTTTAATTGCAAAGTCCTCTTCCTATGGGTACTAAGGTACCAGGTAAACTCAGAAAAATTTTAGTAAATGGAAGATATTCTCAATTCTATTTTTAAAATAAATTTATTTGTTTGTTTGTTTACTTGTTTATTTATTTATCTTTGGCTGTGTTGGGTCTTTGTTGCTGTGTGCGGGCTTTCTCTAGTTGCGGCAAGCGGGGGCTACTCTTCGTAGCGGTGCACAGACTTCTCATTGCGGTGGCTTCCCTTGCTGTGGAGCACGGGCTCTAGGCGCACAGCCTTCAGTAGTTTTGGCTGACGGGCTCTAGAGCTCAGGCTCAGTAGCTGTGGCACACGGGCTTAGTTGCTCCGCGGCATGTGGGATCTTCCCAGACCAGGGCTCGAACCCGTGTCCCCTGCATTGGCAGGCAGATTCTTAACCACTGTGCCAGCAGGGAAGTCCCTCAATTCTACTTTTTAATTGAATGTATAAATATTCCAGCTCAAATAGCTCCATAAGTTGTCATTTTAACTCAGTTTTGACAGAATAGGCTACCGTTCTATGACAAATATTTTCATAAGCCAAAACGTTCCCTCAAATTTTGTTTATTATTCTTTTGAGTGTTTCATCAAATTTAAAGACTGCAAAATTGTAGGCCTTCTTGATTTCCTCCCATTTCAGTACAGAATATAAATTTATCCAATTAAAACTAGGAATCTCACCAAAAGATTCTTCCCACATGTTGAGATATTCCAAAAACAATTATGGAATGTGAAAATCAGAACTTGAACACATTGGAATGCTCAGCATTTAATTCCTTCAGCTCCTCCCTTGCTTTTGTAGAGATGAATTTCAATGTTTCCCCATTGGCAAGGATTGTTTCTAAAAATTACAATTCGCTAAAATTTCAAAGCTCAAAATTCTTGACACCCATTTAATGAATACTTTGATTAAAGATCTCCAGCAGATTCTGAACACAATGTAACAAAATAATTAGAAGACTCATTTACAGAAAGTTCAATCCCATTCTAAGGCACTAGGTTGATGTACAAAGTAGGTCTTCTAAGGCACCAACATTTCAAGGGTCTGACTAATGGCCGCAGAAAACCCAGAAAGGAAACACCAGGAGCCTGAGGTCTGTTTTTGTATCCAACACTAACTTTGTCACAAAAATTTTTGCAGCCTAATTTCTCAAATGGCATGTATGAAAATACTTCTCATTGTTGATGGATAAAATATCAGATTATTTGGGTGCAACTAAGAATAACATGTTCACTGCAACCAATCCCAAGTACATCCGTGCTCCACTGGTTTTTTAGTTTAATGAAAACACGGCTTTTTCTCAGGACACTGTTATAAATCATCTCTGTTATCAAACTCTCCTCATTTACCTGGATTGAGTGTGTCTTTTGTTTTCTGCTTAGACCCAGGCTGATACTAACCCCTTCAGAAAACATCTTGGCATGTATCAGGAAAGGTGAAAATGGACGGAGCAAAAATCCTGCCCCCAAATCTCATGCACAAGTGCTGTGGGAACCCTGTGTAAGACTGTCCGTAGCGGTGATGTTCATAACAGCAAAAGAACTGGAAATAACACAAAAACTCATCAACTGTAGGCTGGAAAAATAAACTGGAATAATGTTTAGTAGTGATTCTCAAATTTTAGCGTACATCGGAATCTCCTGGGAGGGCTGACCCCACCCCCGGAGTTTCTGATTCATTCAATAGGTCTGGGATGGACCCAAGAATTTACATTTCTAACAAGGCTTCTGGTGACACTGATGCGGCTGCTCTGGGGACCCACTTTGAGAACTGCTCCTGCAGAGCGATGAAAATCAATGAGCTACTCCTACAAGGATGAGTCTTCCAAACATCGTAATGAGTGAAAGAAGACACAAAGAACGTGTATCATATAATCTCTTTATACAAAGTTCAAAACCAGGAAAGACTTAACTTTATTTCTTATGGGTACATACTAGGTGATAAGTGTGCCAAGAAAAATGAGACAATTACTACTACAAACTTCAGGATAATAATACCCCAAGGCAGGGAGAGGGTCCATCACGAGGAAGAGATAACATGCCTAGTCTTCTAGATTACAGGCAACAGAGGGGTTCTCAACCCGAGTAGTAATCACACGGATGTTTCCTTTCATAGTTATTTAATAAAGCACACACTTGTGTTTTGTGTGCTTTGTATGTGCATTATATTTCTCAACACAAAGTTTTAAAAAAGAGAAGGGAACCTGGGCAGAGAGAAAATTGGAGGAGGGAGATTGGCTAAGAGACAGTGAGTATGGACACACCTCTTGCCACGAGTTTTACTGTGCAAGGGAAGGGGAGAGTGGGCAGTGGCCGGGGGAGGGAGAGACAGCGGGCTCAGGAGCCACTTTATAAGATGGGAAAATAACATCATGTTTGTATGCTGATGTGACCAAGGAAAAATTGATGAAGCAAGAGAAAGATGGTAGAATGGCCAGAATGAGGATGTGGAGTGGGGGAGGGACCTCAGTGGGAGAAGGATCTAGAGACAGTGGGGGAGGAGCTGGTCCACCAGGAGCACGGGAAGTCTTCCACAGTCACAGGAGAGAAGCAGAGGTGTGGGGTGTGGGCAGGTGAGGTGGCAGGAGCTAATGGCATATCTCCTCTTGTTGCTTCTGTTTTCCTGGTGAAAGAAGGAGTGTGTGAGCTTGCTCAGGTGACCAGAATAAGGTACCACATGATCGGACGGCTCAAACGACAGAAATCCATTGTGCTGGAGACTGCAAGTGTGAGATCCAGGTGTCGGCAGGGTTGGTTCCTTCCAAGGCCTCTCTCCTCAGCTTCTATAGATGGTTTCACTCAGCATGTCTGAGTGAATGTCTGATACATGTCTGAGCATGTATCCCAATCTCCTCTTCTTATAAGGGCACCATTCATATTGGATGAGGGCCCATCCATATGACCTCATTTAACCTTAGCACCTCTTTGAAGACACTGTCTCCAAATGCAGTCACATTCTGAGGTCCTAGGGGTTAGTATTTCAACACACAAATCTGGGGGGGGGACACACAATTTAGCACCTAACAAGAAGGAAGGTCATTAGCTCAGAGGGATGAAGAGGTGAAGAGGAGGAGATGAAGATTTGAGGAAGAGAAGCAAGTGCAGAACCGTTTTCTAGGACAGTCAGAGAATCACGGTCTGGGTGAGCAGAGGGTGGGTGCCACATGGTGTTAAGTGCCCTTTGGAGGGTGGTAATCCTGATCAACTTCCCTTTCCTTTACATTCTCTCATTTAATTTGTTCTCATCCGTTTTCATCTTTCTTCTTGTGGAGTTACGGCAAAGAGGGAGAAGGCAAATACCACAATTCCATCTGTGTGGGATTAAAGGACAGGATTTTTGAGGAATCTCTCAAGTCCAAGGCTGGTAAGAAAAGACTCACAGTGCCTGGTACTCTGGTAGCCTCACAGGGGCTCTCTCAGCCCTGAGCTGGGCTGCTGGACATGCCATGGATTACATTTTATGGGAGGCATGATCCCTGCCCGCTTCTCCATCTTTTTGTAGTCAGACATGAAAAACCAGTATGGCTGCAGAGAACGCACTCTTGGGGCTTCGGCAGCAAGAAGCCCAGAGTAAACACTGTCTGTGCGGGGGGTTGTCTTGGAATGCTAGCTGCTAGCCTTGGGGATCAAGTGAGGTGTTGGATTTGTGCCGCTGGAAGAAGGAGAGCCCCTGCTCACAGGAATATCTGTAGTAGATCACACGAATGTCCAGAGCCATTTGCTAGACAATCCTGTTTGTCCCTCCACATAAGATAAGCATTTGAGGCTATAAATTTCCCTCTAAATACTATTTTCACCGCATCCCTCAAGTTTTGATATTTAGTATTTTGTCTTCAATTATTTTATAAGTTTCATTATAGTTTAATCTTTGAGCCATGAATTATGTGGAAGTATATTTTTTATTTCCAAACCTAGATCTTTTCTAATTATCTAGAGATTATTTATTCAAACTTAAAGGCATTGTGATCAGAGAATGATCCAGTTCATGGTCCATTTTCATAAATGCCCAAGTGTGCTTGAAAAGAATTTGTATTCTACAGTTGTCTATACAGTTATATATATGTCTACAGTCATATATATAGTTATATATATATATGAAACTTTATATAAGGTTTAGTGATTTTATTATTTAACTATTCTCTACTTTTCCTAAATTTTCATCTGCTTAATCTAACAATTGCTGAGAGAGGTATCTTAAAAGTTCCCAACATTGGTGAATTTCTCTCTTTATAATTTTGTCAATTGTTGTTTTATATGTTTTGTTGGTCTATTATTAAGTACGTACATTTTAATTGTTATATATTCCTAGTTAATTGAACTGTTTATCATTATAAGTGGCACTTTTAATGTCCAGTAAAATGTTTTACATTAAAATCAATTGGTCTTGTATCGATACACGTATAAGCTTTCTTTTAGTGAGTGGCGTTCCATTTTTTTATGCCCTTATGTCTTAGGGCATGTTAATACGTGTTAATAGCACGTAGCTAGATTTTTAAAAAATCCAATACGACAATCTTTATCTTTTAACTGTAGAGTTTACAAGTTTACTTTATTTGTATCTATCGTAATTATAGTTCGATTTGGATTCATTTCTGCCAACACATTAGGTGCTTTCAAATTGTCCCACCAATTCTGTCTTTTTTGATCCTTCCTTGATTTCTTTTGGATTAAGTTCTTTTTCCTCTTTACATTTTCTCTCTTTATTAATTTGGAAGTTATATTCCATTTTTCTTCCTTCAGTCATTACTCTAGTAATTTTAATAAGGAATTCTGAGATTCATCACAAGCTTTACTCTTTATCTTAAACAACACAAGAACCTAAACCATTTTAACTGTGATCACTCCTTTTCTGATCTCTATTATTAACGGATAATGTAAACTCATACAAAATTTACAACCCCATGAAATGCTGTTTTTCTACATAATCAATTTTGCCAGAATATTCACCTCTGTGTTTGCCCATCCTTGTTTCTTATTCATCTGGCCTTCCACTCAAAAGCACTTTCTTCTGCTTGAATTCTAACGAAGGCCCATGGGGGGAAACGCTTGCGGTTTTTTGAATGTTTGAAGATGTCTTTATTTTATCTTCATTCTTAAAAGGCATTTTTGCTGGAGAGGTAGTTCATTTCTTCCTGCATGTTGAAGGTATTTTCCGCTGTCTTCAGACCGTGCTTTGTGCTAGTGAGAAACAGCCATTCTTCTCATTCTCCCCTGCTGCCTCCCTCTCTCTCCCCCGCTGCCTCCCTCTCTCTCCCCCTCCCTCCAGTTTTCCCACTTTGAGTGTGAATTTCTCTTATCTCTTCTGTTTGGAAGTGATTGGGTTTCCTGATTCCAAGGATTGATCTCTCACATTAGTTCCGGAAATTTGTCAATAAACATCCCAAGTGTTGCTCAGCCATACACACTCACTACTCTTCCGGAACACAGCGGCCAGGCTATTATTCCTTCTCAGTCTGTGATCTCTGTACATTATCTATGTTTCTCAGTCTACTTCATATTTCTGTCACTTCTTCTCACTGCACTGTGTTCTGGATAATTTTTTCAGGTATACTTCAAGTTCATTAATTCTTTTTTTTTCAAGTTCATTAATTCTTTTTACTTTTCCCTGCTGGATTGAAGGCTGTGGCATATTTATTTCTATACACTATGCAAAAATCAATTGTACAGGCTTCCCTGGTGTCGCAGTGGTTGAGAGTCTGCCTGCCGATGCAGGGGACGCGGATTCGTGCCCCGGTCCGGGAAGATCCCACGTGCCGCGGAGCGGCTGGGCCCGTGAGTCATGGCCGCTGAGCCTGCGCGTCCGGAGCCTGTGCTCCGCAACGGGAGAGGCCACAACAGTGAGAGGCCCGCGTACCGCAAAAAAAAAAAATCAATTATACATAGATTAAAGATCTAAGAGTGAGTAGCAAAATTCTGAAACCTTTAGAAGAAAGTGTAGAAGTACATCATTTTTACCATAGGGCTGGGAAGCATCCCCTAAACGAGACACTAAAACTCAAGCTACATGGAGGGGATTGATAAATTCAGTTCATCGATATGGTGAACTTCTTTGCACTCCTGCACATACGCGCACACACACACACACACACACACATGCACACACAACATAAAATGAAGGCCAGCCAGAGTGAAGATGAGAAAAGATAATTGCGTAAGTTATAACCAGGAAGGATTAGCAGACAGAATGTATGGAGAATGCCCACCAATCAATAAGAAAAAAAAGTCATTCGACAGGAAAATGAGGAAAGATAGTGAAGAGTCGGTTCTTAGACGGGGAAGCCCAAAGGCCAGCAAACTGATAAAGAAATGTTCAGGCTCACTAGTGTCGACGAAAAATTAATCAGTTGATCTAAGAAAGAAATAGAAATGTTTATTTGAGCCAAATTGAGGATCATAACCCAGGAGCAGCCTCCAGAAAGCGCTGAGAACTGTTCTGCCCCTTAGAAGTTAAGACACAGGTAAGTTTTGTGAGACAGAAGGCTGAACGTTCAATGAAGTGTTATTTTTTTCATGAATCTTGATGATGATTCCAAGCACATATATATTGTTATTCCTAAATTTTACCACAAACATGTTGTACGTTCTTTTCAGACTGTATTTCATGATAAAACTTTCAAGAAGTAATTAAGGTTGGAAACAGCATAACTTGTATATGTTTGTCCTGTGTTGTGGCAATCTGAGTTTTGTTTTTGTTATTAATTTTTATTGGAGTATAATTGCTTTACAATGTTGTGTTAGTTTCTGCCGTACAGCAAAGTGAATCAGCTACACGTATACATATATATCCCCTCTTTTTTGGATTTGCTTCCCATTTGGGATGGACATATATACACTACTGTGTATAAAATAGATAACTAATGAGAACCTACTGTATAGCACAGGGAACTCTTCTCAGTGCTCTGTGGTAACTTAAACGACATATTATTGACAGTTGACACGATCTGGATCTAAGCATCCTCATGGCCCTTTGCAAGATCAAGATCAAGAAGGAATGTTATTGTTTTTATATAAATTTATTTATTTATTCCCTTCACCACCAGGGAAGCCCAGGAATGTTATCTTTTAAGGAGCTGTCTTGTTGATTCTGGGAGAATGTTGCTTTTCATGATTGAGCATATATTTCTGCTGATGGGGAGGTTTGGTCGATACACAATGCACAGTGTGGGGAGAGAGGAGGCCAAAGAGCGGAGAAAAACTTTTTATGTTTAAATTGTTCTTGTCTTGCCATAAAATATGAATTTTATTTCATACTAGCAATCAAGAAAATGTAAGTCAAATCCACAATGGATTGCCATATTTTTGTACCATCTCTATGTGTTCCTTTGTGGTCCTCTACTCAATGCTTTTGCTTTTATCTGTTTTATATGAACATAGATTAAAGAATCAAGATTTGGACTTCCCTTGTGACGCAGTGGTTAAGAATCCGCCTGCCAATGCAGGGGACATGGGTTCGAGCCCTGGTCCGGGAAGATCCCACATGCCGCGGAGCAACTAAGCCTGTGCGCCACAACTACTGAGCCTGCGCTCTAGAGCCCATGAGCCACAACTGCTGAACCTGAGTGCCACAACTACTGAAGCCTGAGTGCCTAGAACCCATGCTCCGCAACAAGAGAAGCCAGCGCAATAAAAAGCCCGCGCACCACAACAAAGGGTAGCCCCAGCTCACCACAACTAGAGAAAGCCCGCATGCAGCAGTGAAGGCCCAACACTGCCGGAAATAAATAAATAAAGTAAATAAATTTATTTAAAAAAAAGAATCAAGTCTTTGTACAATGATTCCTTCCCAAACACAGCAACACTTACCCCCTGCGGGATTCCTGCTTCCACAAGACATGGATTCCTGCCTGGTTTTTTTTACATTTACCTTCAAATCTATAAATAGTACCCTTATGTTGTTACTGATTACTTAGATTTAGGGATTATTTAAATCTGGAAGGTGATGATTCAGTTCCCTGTCGTGGCTGCAAACCCCACACAATCTTCTCTCTCTCTGTCTGTCTCTCTCTCTGTCTCTCTCTCTCTCTCTCACACACATACACACACACAAGCTTCCTCTCTTCCTCCCGTTCCTACTGTGATTGTGGTTAGATCAGTATACTCATGTCCATTTTCCTTCCTGCTTCCCAGATCTTATTTCCACTGTATCTTCTCCTTTTCTCTTTGTCCTCATGGATTCATATCTCTTAAAAATCCACATTTTCGGGCTTCCCTGGTGGCGCAGTGGTTGAGAGTCCGCCTGCCAATGCAGGGGACATGGGTTCGTGCCCCAGTCCGGGAGGATCCCACATGCCGCGGAGTGGCTGGGCCCGTGAGCCATGGCTGCTGGGCCTGTGCATCCGGAGCGATGGGAGAGGCCACAGCAGTGAGAGGCCCACGTACCGCAAAAAAAAAAAAAAAAAAAAAAAAAAAAAAAAATCCACATTTTCTAAAGCCATGCTCGTGGGTTTGAAGAAGGAAGGTAAGGAGTAGTGTGTGTTTCATAAACCACGTTCAGCATCTTAATTTCTATCCTAATGTCTTCATCTATTTTCATCTTGTTTACTGTTTACTTCTATCATCCTGAAACACGTACTCTTTCAAACGTTTCCAAAATGAGTGAATCGGTGACACAATCGGTGACACAATGACACAATCGGTGTCAAAGATCCTCCGCGTCCCCCGGCCTAGGGTGGGGCATAGGATGACCACTCTCCCGCTTTCCCCAGGACTGAGGGCTTCCTGGGATGTGGGACTTTCCATTTTAAAACTCAATGAGTCCATCCCCCTGCTCAGAGGTGACCTGGTTGCAGAGGCCCGAGCTGTGACCTCAGCCTGTCCTTGTCACCTAGTTCATCTGTGGATACTGGTATCACCACAAGCATTTCACTTTGACCCTAAATGTGCACACTTGATTTCTCTTTAATTTTTTTTAATAAATGAAAGTAAAAACCTTCTGTTTCTTCTCTCCACACTCTAAAGGGAAACTCTGCTTCCTTCTGTGCGTCTTAATACTCTGACCTCCAAATGTGTGGGGTTTTTGCTCCACACCAAACAGTTCTCCAATTCTCTGCAGACACTGGCAAGGCGCCCTACAATTTAACCCAACTCTGACACTCTCTACCCAGAGTGAGCACAGACCCCATAGGTTAAGGGCTCAGTCCCACAAGACTGCCACGCCACCCCAAGATGTCCCAGGCTGTCACCTGTGCTTCTGACGGACTCACTATAAATTGGAGGTTCCCATGACTCCTTTCTCAGGTTTGAGAATTTGCTAGTGGGGTTCACAGGACTCAGAAAGCAGTTTACTTACTAGATTACTGGTGTATGATAAAGGATATACTTTAGGAACAGCCAGACGGCCGAGATGCAAAGGGCGAGGTGGGGATGAAGGGGCACGGAGCTCCCATGCCCTCTCTGGGGGCACCATCCTCCCAACACCTCCATCCATTCAGCATCCTGGAAGCCCATACTTTAGGGATTTTTATGGAGGTTTCATCACATAGCCATGATTGATTAAATCATTAGCCATTGGTGATTAACCCAAGCTTCAATCCGTCTCCCCATCCTGAAAGTCAAAGGTAGTGGAAGGAGCCTGAAAGTTCCAACCCTCTGATCACCAGCCCCCATTATTAGGGACTTTCCAAAAGTCACCCTATTAGCATAAACTCAAGTGTGGTCGAAAGGAGCTTCTTATGAATAATGAAAGATACTCTTTTCACTTTTTTTTTTTTTTCGGTACACGGGCCTCTCACTGTTGTGGCCTCTCCCGTTGCAGAGCACAGGCTCCGGACGCGCAGGCTCAGCGGCCATGGTTCACGGGCCCAGCCGCTCCACGGCATGTGGGATCTTCCCAGACCAGGGCACGAACCCGTGTTCCCTGCATCGGCAGGCGGACTCTCAACCACTGTGCCACCAGGGAAGCCCCTCTTTAAACGTTTAACACTCTTATCACTTAGGAAATACCAAGAGATTTAGGAACTCTGTGCTAGGAGGTGGTATGAAGATCAAATATATATTTCTTATTATAAATCACAACATTACACTAGGACAAGATGATGAAGCATTAAAAACAAAAGTTCTCTCCTAGTCGGTTCCTCCATGTTGCCTGGAAGAATCATGAATCATCCTTATAGAAATAAAGCCTGATGCAGAGTAGACCGCATGGTCAGCTGCTCAATCACATGTCAAGGCTGCACTTTGGTGGGTTTCTTTTGTGTCTTTTAATTTGAGACTTATATTTGAAGCTGTGCCGGTATTTGTATCAGTCAGCTATAATCATAATAATGCTGCATAACAAACTGCTCCAAAACTCATGGCTTAAACACCATTTTATTTTCTCTCATGTGCCTGTGATTGGTGGGAGGTCAGCTGGCAATGACTGGGCTGGGCTTAACCCTAAGCTGCAGGCTGAATGCAGGTGTGCCCCTCATGTGTTCATTCAGGGGTGCAGGCTATAGAGGCAGCAGCTACCCAAGGGGAGGCTCTGCTCACGGGATGGCAGAATCTCCAAAGTAACACACTTCACAGGCACATTCCAGGCTTTGCTGCAACACATCCACTGATATCTTTGTGACCAAAACAGTTCCGCAGCTAAGCCTCAGGTCGAGGAGCAGAGAATTAGGACCGCTCACTACAGAACCGAAGTCCCACGATCAGCTCGGCATCAATGAGGCAGAGAAGTATACTCACCCACAGGTTTGGGGCAGGGGCTGAAGATTCTGGAACAGTAATCTAATCTATCTCAGCATCTTTATACTCACAGCCTGTCTCTCTTAATTGGCAAAACCATAGACCCGCAGGAATGCTTCCGTTTCAATTATTCAAGACAATGTTTGCCTCTGTCTTTGAGCCACTTCCCCTACTCGCCCCCCCAAAATGAATTTTGCCGTTACTTCTTAGAATATATTTTGTGTCACACCATCACAAACACACCCTTCAAATTCTGTGAATTTTCCCCTGAGCTGCAATAACAGACAAAAAGATTGAAAGTTAATTCTGTGTATAAGTCCCATTCTCCTCACACACCTGTCAACGCATTAAAGACAGAGGACACCGCCAAACCTCTCAGAAGAGATTCCAGGTGCTCCAAGGCTTGGAGACGTTCTGGTGACCAATTCATTTCTCAAAAGGAAGATCACTCAGGAGCCAAATATCCCTCTGTCGATAGCTTCCAGCTACCTTTCAGAAGAAGCTGTTTTCACTCCTAGTGATAAGTCATTCAATTAAGGGGGAAAATGAAACTCGGCTCCCACTCCAAACCCTAGGAATCCTCGATGCAGCACAGACTCAAACCAGCCATTCTGAAAGTAAGGAAGAGGTCCGATCACAAACACAGGATCTGGGAAACAGCAGTGTGCTGTGATACGCCACCATGACAGCCAAGTGTGATTCAGAAGAAATTTTAGCGTCCAATTTTGACGGTGGTAAACAGAGAGCAGTTCAGAAATTGGGATAGGATGGTGTGGGTGGGGTGTGAACTGGTCAGAGGTTTTTTTTTCAACTCTTTCATTTATAGTAGCGTTTATGATCTTCCTGAAAAACTACTATAAAATCAGTGGAGCACCTTATGCCTGGGGACACCATAGGGACAAGGAAATAGAATTCGTGTGCCACCTCAAATCTTTTGGGAAGCCTGAGGGTAGATGGAGGGATGGATAGTTCCAGGCGCCCTGTGTGTCATTAGGGACGCCTGGTTAGGGTGGGTGGCCAGGAAGGTCTCTGGGGAGGAAATGTGCCAGCTAAGAGGGGCGTGGTAAGGAGTCAGCAACATGAAGAAAGGGCAGGAACATCTGGGCAGAGGCAGCAGGTAATGCAGACCAGGTAAGAAGGTTGGGCTTTATTAGAAGGGAAATGGGAGGACTTTGGGATTTTCAGCTACGGCAGTGACGATGGGAACCCCTCGGACCAGGAGGCAGGCGTTTCTCAGACGCAGGCACCAGCCCACCCTTGACATCCATGGACAAACTCTCAGCTCACCACTCAATGAACTACTTAACATTTACCTTTAAATCAAAGTTCATTTATAATAAAAACCTCAAGTGCTTGATTTAGCCCCAGGGAATGTGGTTCTGTTTATATCTTTCTAGAACAGTGCGTACAGAACACATAGGAGGCTGTCTTAGTTTGGGCTTTACAGAAGCACGCTGCACACTGGTTGAGGCCTGACTGACAGATTCAGCCACTGCGGACACAATGAGCCACTTTTTGAGTCAGACAGTTTATTACTGACAGAGGCGCCAAAGAGGCCTGGCCCCGGGTCCTTGGCCCACTCATCTAAAAGGACAGCTCCAAGGGCCGAAAGGGACCAGTGACTAAGATGCAGCCATGGGATGGCCTGTTGTTGAGGAACACGATCAAGGCTGCAGCTAAGTGGCTTTATATTCCGTGGGAGCTGCTTTAGATCACATGTCCCAATGATGCCTCAGAGGGGTGAGGGAGGTGGGGTATTTATACACCACCCCTCACCGGTCACTGGGTGAGGGCTGCTTCCTGTGGGCATGAATCTTTCAGCAGGTCCGATGGGGCCAGGAATACTGCAGACCAGATGAACGGCTTGGGTCTTTATTCTAACAGATGCATGACCTTGAGAAAGCCACTGACTGCCCTGGACCTCTGTTTCCACATCTGCAAAATGGAGATCACAGCAGCATCTTCTGGTCTAAGAGATTGTTTTGCCCCAGACCCCCGCACAACCTCAGTCAGTCTCAGCCAGGCCACTGCTGGTGCCCAGCCCTTCAGGGCTCTCGCTGAAGCTGGGGTGGGGGGAACTCACCTGGCCTTCCCTCTGGGGAGCCTGCAAATGTAGGGGAGTCACCGCCCCTCAGGACAGTCCTCAGCCAATGGGCAGGGGCACTTCCTGTCGTCCAGGTGGGCAGCTCGCAAGTGCCCGCGGTGTCCCTCCTCGCCTGCCCTACTCTCCCCATGCCCCCCCTCCTGCTTCCTGCGAGCCAGCCTGCACCACACCTCGGCTTTCAAGGCAGCCCAAACAGAGCCACTTTCCTCACAGGTTTGCTGTGGGATTCGATGTGTTAATACAGAAGAGTCTAGAGCAGGACCTGTGATGGAGAGCTTTCCCATGCAGAGGAGAGAGCGGATTCTCACTTAGAAACAGCCACTCAGGCAGGTGACTGGAAACGGCTTTGGGGGCATTCAGAGCACATCTGGCAGGATGCGGTCTGCACGGTCCAGCAGAGGGATGGGGCTCAGATCGGGGCAGCCGTGGAGATGCAAGGAGAGGGTCAGACTCCAGATACTGTGAAGAGGTAAAGTCTCCAAGATCTGGTGATGAATCAGGAAAAGAAGACGAGGGAGAGAGAAATGTCAAGTCTGACTTCCAGACTGAAGTGCTGAGTGGGGGTCGGTGTCAGTCTGGGGGTGGGAGGACCAGCCCAGACCAGATTCAGGAACCACCCCCCACCCCTGGGTCCTGAGGCTGGGGCCCAGCTGTGATGCCCCGAGGGGTGACTCGAAGGAGAAAGGGGGAGCAGATCCCCCTCCCCAACAATCTGGGGAGCTGTTTTCTCTAGAACATCAGCCCACTTTTTAAAAGCAAATAAAGCACAGGCAATGCTATAAAAGTTAATAATAACGACTGTTTCCTGTAAGTTTGAGAGATTAAATCATTCTAAATTTCTATGAAGGTGTCTATCGCCTTCTGGAGAATGGAGAGATTGACTCGTACATTAGTTTTCTTTCCTAGTTTGTTATTTCTACTGAATTAGAAAATCTCAACTCAGAAGAACCAGGCTCTGACGATGGCAGGGAGCCCACGGTGACTCTTTCTAACGATTATGGAGGCTCAAGTCAAACGGGGCCAGACAGATTGTTATGGAGAGATTCCAGATATATTATATGCAGCATAAATACAAACCTAATCTAAACCTCCTAGAAAATGAACTCTGCCACTTTGCCAGACCCCCAGACACTGGAAAGTGGGGCTTTTCAGTGCAGGGGGCAGCAATGAGTGGACCCCTGACACACTTGTTTCCTGCACACAGGAAATATTCCGGAAACGTTTCACATCCTTTCGCAGCTTGTGGATGTGATTTTTTAAATGTGTCCAATCTTCGATTCCTTTTTCCAACAGTTCTCAGGATGGTGGTCTCTGTAAGGCCTATGTGACTTTTCTGTCCTGAAATGACAGAGCCAGCGTTGTGATGATGCTAAATAGATATTAAACAGAACTTCAAGGTATGCAAATGATCCACCTGACATCCTAGGAATGGCCTTTTCTTGCTTTATCTGTGCCAAGAAGTAAAGTCTTGGGCTTCCCTGGTGGCGCAGTGGTTGAGAGTCCGCCTGCCGATGCGGGGGACACGGGTTCGTGCCCCGGTCCGGGAAGATACCACGTGCCGCAGAGCGGCTGGGCCCACGAGCCATGGCCGCTGAGCCTGCGCGTCCGGAGCCTGTGCTCCGCGACGGGAGAGGCCACAACAGTGAGAGGCCCGCGTATGGCAAAAAAAAAAAAAAAGAAGTAAAGTCTTATCTCTGTTCACATCTCAAAACTCCCATGAGAGAGTTATAATTAATTCAGCAGAGTGAAAGACGCCAGCTCAGCATCTGTGCTTGGTCGCATTGATTATTTGTGATTTTTCCTTGTATAGTGAGCAGGACCAGGCCACGGTTGGACTATTAACTCTTTGCAATAAATAAAAGGTAAGTGTATTGGCAACCTCTTCACTTAGCGACTTCCTTTCTTGCTGTTCAGAGCTGGTGCCGGGTCAGAACCGATTCTAACGTGCCTTTTCCAATCCACACCATGGCTACCAGAAAAGAATACTAATTTAACTTCGTGAGAAGCCTCTTCTTCTGAAATGTGGGCCTACAGTCAAGGAGGAAAAATCCGGGACTTCCCTGGCAGTCCAGTGGTTAGCAGTCGGCACTTTCCCTGCCATGGGCCAGGTTCGATCCCTGGTCAGGGAACTAAGGTCCCACAAGCTGCACGGCGTGGCCAGAAAAAAAGAAAAGGAGGAAAAATCCACTTGTCACTCACATTTGGGCAGAGGCTGGCATGGCCGTAAGGGTGTGTGTGGACGCAGCCGTCTTGGCGGCCATCTCTCCTCTGCTAACCAGCCGTGTCACCTGGGGCCAGCTCCACACCCTCATGGGCCTTGGGCTTGCCAAATGTGCATAATAAAAGTATTTTTATTAGATAAACATTAATATGAGATAATATTTAATTAGCTAATTAAATATTAATATTTAATTATTAATATTAGATAAATAAACTATGATAATAAAAAATAAATAAAAATAAAGTTTGCTTGATTCTTGTAAAGTGCCTTGAGGGCTTCCCAGCCCCAGCGCTTGCCCAGTGAATGTGGCCCTGGAGGCTGGAACTGCCTTCGTAACCACTGTCATCTGTCTCCATCCTGCCAGGGGCTGATACGTCCTCATCACAGCGAGGATTTTCCTGGGTGAAGAAGAGCATGTGCTGGCAGGCAACGCATAGGAATGGCTGTTACGCGTCACGTACTTGCCGTCACACAACATCCCAAAGCATCATTTGATAGAGGACTCTGCAGGCGCTTCTCTTGGTTTTCTCCCTGAGTGTGATATCTGGCACTCACCCTGGGGCTCATTAAGAAGCAGTAACTTCACTTCCTCTGCTGTTGCTACAGAGAGGGCAGCTTTGAATGATGGAGTTCTCATGTTACTTCAGCCTTTATTAGTAAAAGGACTCAATTTTGCACTGGCAGGTCTCGTTTTGCACTTGTTCCAAAAAACTCTGTTGCTTCACCAGACGGATCTCTACCTTTTTTTTTAAAGAAGTGAAATCTTCTTCTGCTTCGGGCCACTGTTTGACACTCTCACACCAGCAGTATTCCAAGGCCTGGGGACAAGAGTTCGCTGGTACGATGAAATCAATTTTTCAGATACTTGAACTTACATATTTGAATCCATGCTCGCGTTTTTCGGCAGCTTGTGCAAAACCCTCGTATAGGCAGATTCATTTTCCCAGGACCCGCACAGCCCCTTCTTACTGCCGGTTCACGATTGCGAACTTATTCTACATTCTGGTCACCATTCTCTGTCTTGACCACACGTTCACATTGGAATGAACCACTTCTGGGCCGCTGATGCATTTCTGTGAATTAGGAATAAAGCCCAGCAAGTTGTAATAATAAATGTACATTATCTCAAGGAAACGATTAGAGAGAAATGATGTGAAAATGCAGCCCAGAGACACGCTGCCCCCTCTTGCTGAGGGTTCCCTGCCCTGCTCTGATCAGGGCAGCACCTGGAGTCGGTGGCCTCTGTGTCTCCCAGGGACCGATGGGCACCAGGGCTGCGAACAATGCTGGCACATCCGTGAGTGAATGAGGAACGGTGTCTGCAGTCATATCCGCCCTGGCACTGCAATCTCAGTGTGGTGTCACGGTAGTGTCAACCCTTCTAAGGAGTTTTCCGTTGGTCACCAAGGGCCCCGGGACCCGTTGATTTAGCGGGTAGGTACAGAAAAGCAGGATGTGAGGTACGGCCCCAGGGACCAGTGTCTCTCATCATCACAGATGCTCTTGTGGCATGCCAGGCGGCCAGGCACTCTGATGATCTCATTTGATCCTCTGAAGCAGTTGCCGCCATGTCCCCATTCTACTGACACCAAGATGGAGGTGCAGAAACGGAAGCCACCCACGCAGCCCCATGAGCTGATCAGTGGCAGAGCCATGACATGAGGGCCCCCCCGGGTGCCCGGCTTGGTCACAGCCTCACTAATCACTACCAGGAGCACAGACTTCATTTCCAGGGACGGTGACCTATTGGCTCTTGTTTCCAAAGAGCAGAGCTTTTCATGTTAGGAACTTAGCAGAGCCAAGTGCTGGGGGGCTCTTTCTACATCTTTCCGGCAAAACCAAGCTGTTTGCATATCAAAGATTCTCCTTCCTGAGTCTGCGAGCAGGCAGGGAATGTGAGGATGAAACAGAAAGGCAAAGCGGACTCATAAAGCCTGGAACATAGCCGGCGTCCAAAAATGGGAGGCTTAGGGCTTCCCTGGTGGCGCAGCGGTTGGGAGTCCACCTGCCGATGCAGGGGACACGGGTTCGTGCCCCGGTCCGGGAGGATCCCACATGCCGCGGAGAGGCTGGGCCCATGAGCCATGGCCGCTGAGCCTGCGCGTCCGGAGCCTGTGCTCCGCAGCGGGAGAGGCCACAACAGTGAGAGGCCCGCGTACCGCAAAAAGAAAAAAAAAAAGGGAGGCTTAGAGTGATAAGAACCATCGTAAATGCTTTCATCTCAATATTTTTGAACTTCTTTATTCGGCTGACACACACACATCCATAATTTTACAAATTGCACAAACATGATCCTGTGATGGACTGCAATAATCTAGATACTAGTGAAAACGGGAAACTACCCAAGGGCCCAAGCAAAATGCTAGAGCAGGAAATGATGAACTATTAGAAATTAGTAGAAGAGCACAGAATTCTGTGACATTCATTCATTCATTTGTGTATTTGTTCATTCAATGTATACCGGTTGATACAAGAGTATATTAAGGCCCCTTCTGTCTTGCAACCTATATTCTAACAGGGAGGGCAGATAATAACCTCATAAAATAGACAGGATGAGTTAATAAAACAAGCGTATTGACGGCAATAAAAGGGGGGTGCATTGGAAAGCGCTGGAGACAGAGCGAGGATGCACTTTAGCTGGAATGGCCAAGATGTCCCTGAGCTGGATTTGAGACATGAACAAGGAGAAGGCTCCACCACGTAAATACCTGGGGGCACCGGGTTCTGGGTAGCAGGAACATCGAGTACAAAGGCCCCAATAACCAGGGTTCAAGGCCCGCCCACCTGTCACACCTGACAGCCACCTGTTGCCCATGTGACCACAGGCAGAGAGCTTCCCTGCCCCCTACCACCTGAGCCGTGAGCCCGCGTCTGTGAAACGAGGGAGCGATAATCACCCCGGCAGTCCTACTGCCAGGGCTGCAAAGGTGAGTTAGGTAAAGAGCTTAGCACAGGCCCTGGTGCTATTACTTACGTGAGGGAGCAGACAGGGGCAGCTGGCCCTCCTGGCGTGCCAGACTGGGGCAAAACTTTGTCTGTTTTATTACGAGTTATTTTAATACAGCTAGCATGTCTGAGTGACATGAACGCAGATCGAAGTGAATCGTTCTCCCCTTCAACAAATATCACCCCAATGGAATCACTGACCCCCCCACCCCACCCCGTACACACGCACGCATGCGTGCACCAACCCTAAATTTGAGTTCCAGCTCTGCCACTGACAAACTACATAATTGCAGACAAGGCATCTCTCCTTCTGATCTGTTTCCTTATCTGTAAAATGGGAGGTTCCAACTGGATTACCCCTAACTCACATTTCTTGATCTGGCCCAACGGGATCGTTCAGTTTGCACCGATCACGCCATTCCCGCAGCCGCCATGCCTTTGCCATGACCTTCCCCTGCCAGAAGCCCTTACTTCACCTGGCAAACTTTTCACGCCTGTTTCGGCTTCTTATTGAGGTGTAATTTACATGCAGTAAAAGGCACAAATCTTAAGTGCAATTGAGTTTAACAAACAAATACACCCGATGAAGCCAAAGCCCTGCTAAGATATGGAATGTTTCTATCACCTCACAATGTTCCCTCGGCCCCTGGTCAGTCACTCCCTGGCCTGCCCCAGAGGTGACCACCACCTTGATTAGCTTTGCCTGTCCTGGAACTCCCTGTAATGGCATCTTTTATGTGTGTGGTCTTTTGTGTCCAGGTTCTCTCTCTTAGGCAAGATCCGCATTGCACGTGTCAACGGCTCTTCTTTACTGCCGAGCGACGCTGCATTATGAAGACCACAGCTCGCTTGGCCCTTCGCCTGTCTGGGTGATTTTTTATTCTGTGCTGGGCATCACGGTGGCTGTGCTATTGACAGTCGGGATCCTTTATTGCCCTTTAAAAGCTGTGACGTTTTGTTCTAGAAGACATTTAATTTACTGGGGTTTCCCCTTGATTCTCTCAAGCCTTAAGGCTTTGTCAGGAAGGGTCTGGATTACTCCTAAGGTACTGCCTTTCTGGAGCCTTGGCTGGATGAGTGCCCAGGGTCTTGGGCAAAGCCGTTCCACTTTGACTGGTTGGAATGCCCACGGGTGCCAGCCGCTGTGCCCCCCAGGGTCCCCACCCAGCCCCCAGCACCCGGCAGTGATTCTGTGCTGCACCTTGTGGAATCTCACCCTGCACTGTCCCCTGGGTAATTACCTGGAGAACCAAGGGACCCTGTGCAGTTTTCTGGGGGTCCTTTTCTACACTCTGCCCCTCTTTAGTAACATGATCTGCACGTCCCGGTCACCTCGACAGCCCCAGATTGTACATTCTATTTCTTTTATACAACAAGACCTGATCTTTGTTTGAGTTCTACTTTGGCAAGCACCCCAGGCTGAAAGCTGGGGGGCAGCTGGAGCTAACTTTCTGTGTTCCCCTGCTAAGGACTGCAATCCTGCCCCGCCACTACCCAAGGCCCAGAAGTTGCAGCTCGCGTACCTTTTCCGTCGCCCGCTGGTGCACGTGGGGGCGTAAGGCTGATACTCGTCACCCTGTCACATGTCCTGAGTGCCCATTTTTATGACCCAGCTGGAATGTCCATTTCTTGGGGAAATGTTCTCAAACAGCCTGAAGCATAGTTTGCACTCGGCCACGTGCTCCCCAGGCATCTTGAGAATGCCTGTAGTTACGTGCTGCACCGAAACTCATTTTTGCAAACCTGTCCTTCCACCGGGCTGGATGAGTCTCAAGGCAAGAACTGCGTCTAGCGCTTGGCTCAGATCCTGGCATGTAAGGGGTGAGCCGTGGACATTCCTAGACACCCCACGGCCCCCCGGAGTTGACTTTGGTTTCTTTAAGTGCAGACTCAGAGCCAAACTCTAGACCAGTGTAACCTGTTAGAATCCAAATCGTCGCTGACCCCTCAGGAGCAATCCAGGCATGGAGGGTGGCCTGGCCCCTTTTACAGAGCCTGGTCTGCTGACCAGGTATATGTCTCCAGCTTGCTCTGACTCTCCAAGCGAAGGAGGCCTTGGCCTCTGAGAAGAGGGTCGGCATTTCCATCATTGCCCGTGGAGAGTGATGTGAGGTCTGTCCAGCTCCGGGGCTGGGCGTCTGCTCTGGGCTTAAGGGCCCAGGACTGAGTCTGGCATTTCACTCTGGGCCATTCTCCAGGGGAGGGCAAACCTGATGAATGGCATCTGCTGTGGGCTTTCCATGAATGTTTGTTGAATGAATAAATGACTTGCATGGCTACACGGCCCAGCTCGAAGCAGCCCACCCCGCCCCGTAGCAACTACCTCCCCATCACCGGGGGGAGGGAAGGGCTCAGAGCTGCTGGCAGGGTCTCTGAGGTCCTCTTATGTTCAGCCACTCGTCTCCACTCCTGCCCTGGCCCTAGCTCAGACCTCAGTGCATGCAAGTGCCAAGGAGGTGGGCTCCCAGCCTGGGTCTCCTCCCATCCTATACCCGTTCCCCACAGAGCCACCAGAATCATCCTTCAAAAGCACAGCTGGGGGCTTCCCTGGTGGCGCAGTGGTTGAGAGTCCGCCTGCCGATGCAGGGGACACGGGTTCGTGCCCCGGTCCGGGAAGATCCCACATGCCGCGGAGCGGCTGGGCCCGTGAGCCGTGGTCGCTGAGCC
The DNA here is from genome assembly GCF_008692025.1 of Phocoena sinus. Classification (NCBI taxonomy): domain Eukaryota; kingdom Metazoa; phylum Chordata; class Mammalia; order Artiodactyla; family Phocoenidae; genus Phocoena; species Phocoena sinus. The sequence continues at coordinate 4,982,201 of NC_045772.1, read as the reverse complement.
TGCGTGTCCGGAGCCTGTGCTCCGCAACGGGAGAGGCCACAACAGAGAGAGGCCCACGTACTGCAAAAAAAAAAAAAAAAAAAAAAAAATCACACACTGTATCGGGCAGGTTTTGCTGCAGTTAAACAATGCTGATTCTTTGCAGCAAGAAATATTATTTCAATAAAATACCTAGGAATAAACCTACCTAAACAGACAAAAGACCTGTACTCAGAAAGCTATAGGATACTGATGAAAGAAATCAAAGACACACAAACAGATGTTCTTGGATTGGAAGCATCAATATTGCGAAAATGACTATACTACCCAAAGCAATCTACAGATTCAATGCAATCCCTATCAAATTACCAATGACATTTTTCACAGAATTAGAACAAAAAATTTTACAGTTTGCATGGAAACACAGAAGACCCCGAATAGCCAAAGCAATCTTGAGAAGGAAAAACGGAGCTGGAGGGCTTAAGCTCCCTGACTTCAGACTACACTACAATATACTACTACTGTAGATTACTACTACAGTCATCCAGACAGTATGGTACTGGCACAGAAACAGGAATATAGATCCATGGAACAGGATAGAAAGTCCAGAGATAAACCCACACACCTATGGCCACCTAATCTATGACAAAGGAGGCAAGGATATACAATGGAGAAAAGACGGTCCCTTCAATAAGAGGTGCTGGGAAAACTGGACAGCTACATTTAAAGGAATGAAATTAGAACACTTCCTAATACCATACACAAAAATAAACTCAGGATGGATTAAAGGCCTAAATGTAAGGCCAGACACTATAAAACTCTTAGAGGAAAACGTAGGCAGAACCCTCTTTGACGTATATCGCAGCAAGATCTCTTTTGACCCACCTCCTAGAGTAATGAAAATAAAAACAAAAATAAACAAAAGGGACCTAATGAAACTTAAAAGTTTTGCACAGCAAAGTAAACTACAAACAAGATGAAAAGACAACCTCAGAATGGGAGAAAGTATTTGCAAATGAAGCAACTGACAAGGGATTAATCTCCAAAGTATACAAGCAGCTCAGGATCAAAATAACAAACAACCCAATGAAAAAATGAGTGGAAGACCGAAATAGACATTTCTCCAAAGAAGACATACAGATGGCCAACAAACACATGAAAAGATGCTCAACATCACTAATCATTAGAGAAATGCAAATCAAAACCACAATGAGTCATCACCTCACACCAGTCAGAATGGCCATCGTCAGAAAATCTATAAACAACAAATGCTGCAGAGGGTGTGGACAAAAGGGAACCCTCCTACACTGTTGGTGGGAATGTAAATTGATACAGCCACTACGGAGAACAGTATGGAAGTTCCAAAAAAAAAATAAAAATAGAACCACCATATGACCCAGCAATCCTACTCACGGGCATATGTCCAGAGAAAACCATAATTCGAATTAGACACGTTCATCCCAATGTTCATTTCAGCACTATTTACAACAGCCAGGACGTGGAAGCAACGTAATGCCCATCACAGAGGGATGGATAAAGAAGAAGTGGTCCATATATACAATGGAATATTACTCAGCCATAAGAAGGAACGAAATAGTGCCTTTTGCAGAGACGGGAATAGACCTAGAGACTGTCATGCAGAGTGAAGTAAGTCAGAAAGAGAAAACTGAGAGGTTTGGGTGGCTTGTCACACAGCATTGTCACAGCAAAAGCTGACTGATAAAATGGGGAACATTTTAACCAACCTAGAAAGGGTGGAAAAACTTGTTTCAAATGTTTATTGTACTCTGGGCACTTGGCAAGTGCTTTACGAATAACGACTCAGTTAATTACGACGCAGTTAATTATCAGAGCAACCTTGTGTGGTCTCTGTGCAGTGTGTGAGCTTAGTTTACAGATAAGAAAACTGAGGCCCCGAGAGGTTAAATAACTTGTCCAAGATTTATGACTAGTACCTGGTGAGGCCCAGCTCTGAACCCACTTGGCCTGGCCCTAGTGCCCGCTGTTTAACCACATTGATAACAGACACTTGGTTACATAAGCCATGGACTAACAGATAGCCAACTGTTTACAGCCATGAGGAAGATAGAGGCACATCATTTCAATGACCAGACCTCACCCTTTCCTTCTGCTGGAACTCCCACCTGGATGGCATCCACATGGCTCCCCATTCCGCCCCTGAACACACCCACCTGGTGGGGTGTGGCCTGCACTTCCTGTCACGTGATCGCTACCGTCTCCCCTGTGTCTACCCAAACAAGCCCTGCAGCCCAACTGTGTCTGACAGCGACCTGGAGCCCACTCTGATTTATGAAAAAAGTAATAGAGCTTCCAAAGTATTAATGTTTAAACCAACCATAGGTACAAACCACTCCCCAGCCTTTGTGTAATAGTGGGTCACATCATCTTGAAGGATATTATTTCCTGACGCAGAGAAAAAGCTGGGGGGCGGGGAGGATGGGAGGTGGGGGGAGGGATCCCAAAACTGGAAGAAAGGAAGGAAAGAGGAAAGGAGGGAGGGAGGGAAGGAGGGAAGAAAAAGAAAGAATGCAAACAGAAGCAAAACAAAAATCTGGCACGGTTGGGTCCCTTTGCCTGTGTTTGCATGGTTGGGTCCCTTTGCCTGTGTTTGCCTCGCGTGTAAATGTCATCCTAGGGTATGTTCCTTCTGTCTGGCATCTTCTGCTCGACATTATTTGGGAGAGTCATCGTGGCCGCTGCGTGTCTGTTCTACTTTCATTCTCAGTGCTGTGAAAATCCATTGTGTGACTATCCCAGGTTTATTTCTCCATCCACTGCGATGGACGCATGGGAGGTTTCTAGTTTGAGACGAGCATGAACCTTCCAGGATGAATCTCTGCATCCTTGGTGAGCATCTGCGCACGTTTCCGCCGTGTCTACACCTAGGAACGGGATTGCTGGGTCCTATGGGGGCTGAGGTTCAGCTTGGTAAACGTGGCCAAGCAGTTTGCAAAGTGGCTGAACAGCTGTGATCCTAGATGCATGGTATCTATAGTAGGGAGGCAGGTACCAGGGAGGGAATGGTACAGACTCAAGGAGCGTGAGGGAGGCTCTGAGGCACTGATGTTTCATTTCTGGGTGTGTGTAAGTGGTGAAAATTCATCCACTTAAGAGTTCTGCATTTTTCCGTATGTGTATTATACTTCAATAAGATGTTTTGGAAAAAGATTTCTATAAATAAATATATTCACATGTACATAAGTGGTACCCCTCCAGCTCTGGAACCTTCTCTGTCTCAGCCTTTCCCCCACCAGATGCAGTGGAGCCTCTGAGCCTTGGCCTCTGCTCTGAGCCTGAGCAGGCTGGGGCAGAATTCACATGCCCACAAATGGGTGGTGTGGGCTGAGGGGTGAGCTTGACTGCTTGGAGCGGTCCCCTTCCCTGCACATAACCCCTGGGTTCCTGGCTCCCTGGCCAGCAGCGCAGGCTATGGCTTAAGACTGATCTGGCTTCAAGCCATCACCCTGCCACTCACCAGCCACGCGACCTTGGGCAAGTATTTCACCTCTTGGAGCCTCGGTTTGCTCGTCTGTAAAATGGGTGCACACAGTGCCTCCTTGAACAGGAGACTGTCGGGTCCCTGACACGCAGGAAGCTCCCAGTCAGTACTGCCATCTTCCCAGCAGCATCGCCAGCTCAGCTTAAACATCGCTGCCTCGGCGAGGCTGTCCCCGTGTGAGGAGGCTTCTAATGAATTTCATCATGTTACTCTTTCGGGGGCCACGCCATGCAGCATGCAGAATCTCAGTTCCCTGACCGGGGATCGAACCCATGCCCCCTGCAGTGGAAGCACGGAGTCTTCACCACCGGACCGCTAGGGAAGTTCTTTTATGTTACTCTTTTAAAATAAGTAATAAATAAGCATAACCCCATTCAAAACACAAATTCACAGGTTGTAACGAAAGAAGCCTCCCTCACATCTGTGTCCCTGCCCCAAATGTTGTCATTTCTATTCATTTCTTTTTGCACGTTTCCAGTGTGTTTCTTCATGCAAATACAAGCAAATCTATATTCTTACGCAGAATTACCATCGAATATCCGGTCTGCACTTGCTTTTCTCACTTCATAGCATATTCTGGAGATCTCTCCTTGTCGATGCTGTGTGCATGTCCCGGAACTGACTGTTCGTAAGTGGGCAGGGCTTTCTAGCAGACGGCTTCCTAGAAGCAGGATTGCTGGGTCAGCATGTTTCGCCCGTAATTTTGGTGGATGATTCCCTTCCCAAGGCGACCACCATCTCACACTGCAGCCACCATACATAAGGGCGCCTCTTCCCCCAGCCTCACCCACAGACGCTGGAGCCAAACTTCGCGGCAGCGTGTTAATTACTGAACCACCAAGAGTTTCTCAGGGCTGGGCTGGGCTCAGCCAGCAGAGGCACCTTGGGGATGGTGTGACTTGCAGTTAGAGAATGGCTCAGGGGATCACAGAGTCTGGGCTCTGCTGCTTGCCTGATCCCATGGATGACCCCTCCACCCCCCAAATGAAGCAGCTGCCATCCCTCACTCCCCAGAAGTGTCACAGCCTCAGTCTTCACTGCTTACCACCCACCCCGCACTGCCCTCCACGCTCCACCCAGCCTGTCTGCTCCCAAGCCTCCTGGCCCTGACCTCTTGACACATCCTTGGTTTGCACAGGGAGATTAAGTAGCTTGCCCAAGGTCACACAGCTAGGAAACAACAGAGCCTGGCTGGAAACAGAGCTAGCCTGACTCTGGGGTCCCTGCTCTAAGCCAGGACCCTCCACGCCCCTCCCATCATGAGCTCTGCTCTGGAGCTGTTGAGTTTGAGAGGCCTGGGGACCATCGGGCTGGTGATGTGGGCGGGCAGACAGGGAAGAGGTCAGAATGCAGGTAGTAACGGGAGTGGCTGTCTTCAGCTTCCTGAAGGGGCTTAAAGCCTTGGAGGGACCCCATAGCCCAGGAAGAAGCAGAGACACGGTGGAGGACAGGATGCTGGGGAAGGCCAGGCCTGCCTGCCCAGATGTCTCCCACCAAGCTCTGCTGGTGCCCTGGGTACCACGCTGGGCAAAGCAGGTGCCTGTGACCCGCACAGCCGCACAGACCGGCTTGTCCCAGCTCGAGCCCACACTGCCTGGATCAAGATATCCCCACCCCCATCAATAGATCTGAGCCTGGTCATCAAGGGGTGGACTAGGGCCTTGGACTGCCATCAGCTCTGAGAGCCAGGCACGTGTTGGGAGCCTCCTGTGGCTGTATCCGTGCCTAGAGTGGCTGTGACTCATTCTACAGTCTGTGCAGTGTGCCTGCTCTGCGTGGGTGCTGTTCCAGACATTGGGGATCCAGCCGAGTGCAAGGCAGGCGGGCAGGACCTCTCCCCTCCTGGAGTTGCAGCTGGGGAGGAGGAATGGGGTGCAGGCTGAGGGTGGGACACATTTCGGGGCTCTCTGCCAGGGGTCAGGATGGGAGCCAGACAAGGTGAGGGGGTCTCAGGTACAGATACAGTGTCAAGGGCAGGTAGGGAGATGGAGGCAACTCACATGTTACAGGCAGGTCCCTAACTGGTGAGTACATCCACCCTCCCCCAGCCCCAGGCTCCTGTCACCAGTGGGTAAATGGGGATCCATGGGGGTGACTGGCAGACTTGTGGAGGAGGAACCAAGGCAAAGGCATGAAACTATAGAGGGCTGAGTCGTGGAGAAAAAGCCAGGACTTGAGACCCTGCGGACCTGGACCCACCACTAAAGAGCTATGTGCTTCAGCTACCAACTGCTGCATAACAAATTACCCCAACATTTGCCACTTAAGACAGTAGACATATTCTCTCCCACGGTGTTTGGAGGTCAGGAATCTGGCCGTAGCTGAGCAGGCTTGTGCTGGCTCAGGATCTCTGGTAAGGCTGCTGTCACACTGTGGGCTGGAACCGCTGTCAGCTGAAGGCTTGACTCAGCTGGGGACCCTATTTCAAGTTCACTCATGTGGCTGTTGGCAAGGACCTCAGTTCCCCATCACATGGCCTGTCCTTACACAACAGCAGCAGGCTTCCCAGAACAAGTGATCATAGAGAGAACAAGGCAGAAAATGCAGGGTCTCTTATACCCTAATTTTGGAAGTCACATACCGTCACTAATTCTGAATTCTGCTGGTCACACAGACGTACCCTGGTGTGGACAGAGACGACAGAGGGATGGAAACCAGTTGATGGGGGTGACCAGGGCCATCCTCCCGGCTGCCGTATGCACTGTGTGGTCTTGAGCCAATCTCTCACCTCTCTGAGCCTCGAGTTCGTCGTCTGTAAAGGGGGTAATATTACTCAACTTCCAGGGTATGCAGGCCACTCCGTCCTCCCCCACTAGACTGGGAGTTCCCTGAGGGCAGGCCTGTGTCTTTTTCAGCTATGAAGTCCAGCCCACAGTTACTCTTGTGCATGCTGAGTGACCCATTCTGTAAATTACAGATCTGTGTCACTCCCCTGCTGAAGTCCTTTCAACAGCTCCACAGGGCTCCAGGGCAGCATCAAAACTAGTCCGGACATGCAAAGCTCAGGACCGGGTCCCTGTTTACAACCCCAGTTGCATATCCTACACCACCCACACCAAGCTCTATGCTCTCACAGCCTTCCAGAGGCAACGATGACTTTCACCCACCTCACCCACTTGGTGAACTCCTACTCATCCTTCAAAACCCAGCTTGGACATCACCTCTCCTATGGCTCCAGGCAGCCATTCCAGACCTGGGTTCCCACAGCCCCCTTATTCCTGAGAATCACCGTACCCCCCCAACCATCTGGGTGTCAGTCTCCCCACCGGACAAAGATTGCAACTGGCTCATCTCTGTGTCCCCAGAAGCCAGCCTGGGGCCTGGGCCACCCACAGTTAGCATTCATCAAGGTCCGTGGACATGAAGGAGGTGGTTTGGTTTTGGAAGTGGTGGGGGTCGAAACCTTGCCTGAGGTGCAGAAAAGATCCAAACGCTGTCCCCCCAGCCCACTCCTGGGCCCTCGGCTACTCATTAGGGTTCCCTCTCCCGAGACAATTATGAGGCTAAATAATGTATAAGCCTCTTACATGGAGCATAGGTAAAATATTTCCATGGAGTTGAGATTATTCTTCAAAGTTGGAGTCATGCAGGGTTGCCCTTTCCTCAGGGCACCACCAAGGGAGTTGGCCTTTCTTAAAAATAGAAGTATCACGATCAGCTCTCCGTCCTCGAGGCAGCCAAAGAGGTTGTTTTCAAACGCAAATCCCATCCTCTCACTGCCTGGCTGAAAACCCTTCCATTTCTGCACATTGGTCATGGGTCGTGGCATGAAATCCGAGCTCCCTGCCGCGGGGGGGCCAGGCTTGCAGGACCCTCCCTCTCGGCGCTCCAGCCCATGCCCTGCAGCAGCTCCTCTCTGCCCTGCCTGAAGAAGTAACATTGGAACTGAGATCATCAGAACTTAAAGTAAAGGGAGGTAAAGAGCATTTCAAGCAGAGGAGACAGACAGGCACAGGCCCTGAAATGGGAGGGAGCTTGCTCAAAGCTGAAAGTATCATTTCCTACTCCTGGGCTCCTGGGAGGACCACAGCCCCCTTGTACTAAGTTAGGGCTGCATTCCTTCATTCTGGCCAGTGGAATGGTTACAAAACAGCGTGTCCAGGGTGATGCCCCCACTCTCGTTCCTTCCACGAAGAGCACGTGTTGAAGAGGGAATCAGCCTGGTTCCCTGAGTCACTGTGTGGAGGACACCACCCAGGAGAGCTACGAGCTTGCATTGAACTTCTCACGAGGAAGACATAAACTTTGTGTTAAGTCACTGAGGTTTGAGAACTTATTTGTCATTACAGCATAGTCTCTCCCAGACCGACTAATGCCATGAATGAAAGAATAAACGTGGATGTCTGGAGTTTTTGGAGGCAGCAGCATGGAGCTTGGGAGAGAGAAATCACAGCCTTTCTCTACATCTAAATGTCAGCTAAGACCAAAATAATTAGGGCCCTCAGGAGTCACCTAGAACAGTGATTTCCAAATAGGGTTTCTAGGAGCCCCTGTGTTACATAAGGAGGCTCAGGGCTGCTGGAGGTGGGTAGTAAACGAGGAGTCAGGGTGTGGGGAAGCGGTGGGGAGGGAGGAGGATGTACAAGGTCCTGAACAGCCAGAGAAAAACCTCCCTTTGTCCATTTATAGGATGGGATGCCGAACAGAGTCTCACTTGGAAAAACAGACCAGTGGCTTAAAACACAAATTTGAAAGTTTGAAACCTAGTCTAGTCCAGAACCATCCAATGCAGGAGCTGCTAGAGTTGTGTGGTTACTGTAAAACACATAACTAGATTTTGAAGGCACCATACAAAAAACCTGTAAAGTATCTCATTAACAACTCATATCGATGACATGCTGTAAAAATATTTTGGATGTATTGAGTTCAATAAAATGTATTATTAAAACACTTTACCTACTTCTTTTTTTATATAAATTTATTTATTTATTTATTTACTGGCCATGTTGGGTCTTCATGGCTGCACATGGGCTTTCTCTAGTTGTGGTGCGTGGGCTTCTCACTGCGGTGGTTTCTCTTGTTGCAGAGCACGGGCTGTAGGTGTGCGAGCTTCCATAGTTGTGGCACATGGGCTCAGTAGTTGTAGTTCACGGGCTTAGTTGCTCTGCGGTATGTGGGATCTTTCCGGACCAGGGCTCGAACCCGTGTCCCCTGCATTGGCAGGCGGATTCTTAACCGCTGCCCCACCAGGGAAGTGGTTTTTACTTTTTATTTCTTACTTCTTACTTTTTACTTCTTAAATGTGGGTTACCTGGAAATTTTAAACTATGTATGTGGCTCACATTACGTTTCTATTGGATGGAGCTGGTGTAGTCCAACGACTAAATTTTATAGTTCGGAAAAGTGAAGCACAGAGAGGTTAATGAACTTGCTCAAGGTCACACAGAGGCATGCAAGCATGGACTTGTGAAGATGAGCTGTCTCACAGGCTTACAGACAAAATTCAATGTCCCACTCAGATGGCAAAGAAAACATCTTACAGCTCGGTGCTCTGTGATGACCTAGCTGGGTGGGATGGGGGTGGATAGGAGGGAGGTCCAAGAGGGAGGGGATATGTGTATACATATGGCTGATTCACTTCGTTGTACAGCAGAAACTAACACAACATTGTAAAGCAATTATACTCCAATAAAAAAGAAAGAAAGAAAGAAAACTCCTTCTTAGTGGGAGGCGTCTTGTGCTGGCATTAACAACAACGGAGGCTGGCGGCTCTGCAGACCTCCCACCCCAGTGAGGACCCCTGCCTGCTTCTCTCTGTGAAAGGCTTCTGCACAGACAGAAGAACAGAGAGGTGGTCAAGGGGAGGGTCCTAGGCCTCAGGGCAGATGGAGTTTTGCTCACACCCGGCCACTTCCTCCCTCATATCTGAGGGCTGTGGAGACAGATGGGAGCAAAGAAGAGGCAGAGAATTTCAGCCGCTGAATCTCTCCTCTCTGAGCCTTGCTGTCCAGGTCAGTAAACTAGAGCTCAGGTGACTACGAACCAAGTCGCTGCAAGGGTTCAGTGGGATCATGTCTGTTACAGGTCAGGTGGGAAAACCCAACTCACACTGACAAATAAAGCAGGGACCTTACTGGCTCCTCAAATGCAGAAGCTCCAGGCTTGGAGCCAGCTTCAGGCATAGCTTGACCCAGAAGCTCTCAGGATGCCTACAGGGTCTGCCTCTCCTCCCACCTCCCAACTCTACACCCCTTGGTCTGGTGGCTTCATGCTTCAGAAAATTCACCACATGGAGGGACAGGGAGTAGCTAGAAGCCCAAAGCCTCCCTCCCCAGCACACAGCTCTCCCAACCAATGTCCGTCACTCAAAAAGATATTGCAAAACAGAGAATCATTTTTAAATGTTACATGGATTCTTCTGGAGTGGGTGCTGAAATGTTCTGAAACTAGAAAGTTGCACAACATGTGAATACACCAAATGCCATTCAACTGCAGACTTTAAAATGATTAATACTATTCTGTGCAAATTTTACCTCCATTCTTTTATTTATTTATTTATTTTGCGGTACGCGGGCCTCTCACCGTTGCGGCCTTTCCCGTTGCGGAGCACAGGCTCCGGACGCGCAGGCTCAGCGGCCATGGCTCACGGGCCCAGCTGCTCCGTGGCATGTGGGATCTTCCCGGACCGGGACATGAACCCGCATCCCCTGCGTCGGCAGGTGGACTCTCAACCACTGCACCACCAGGGAAGCCCTACCTCCATTCTTTTAAAACAAAATGACACGTATGTAACCTCAACCGTCTTATTTCAAATTGAAGTTATCTAATGGTGCATCCTTTTGATGTGGGGACTCTTCTTTGGCTGTGGTTAGCATTACCTCCAAATGGCATTTCTTGGAGCGTTTGTTGCGAGAACGTAACTCCTGGTGAATTTTCTAGTTTCTAGTTTAGGTTTCTTACTAAAGGAGAAGTTTAAAGAGACATCCAAAGCAGTCAGAGTACAGAACTCCTTTTGGATTTCAAATTTCCTGACAACCCTTTTGCAATTTTAGTGTCTTACCTTTATGGAAGCTTCAAATACTGTAATTTCTTTTCCATAGAAATACACACTCTTTTCCCGTTTGTATTTCCTCATCTTTCAGTGACGAGTGCCACCGGGATGACCAGGTGTAGGAGAAAGCACATGACCAGTGAGCATCTCATGCCACTAGTGGGAAAAGAAGAAAGGGTGCCTGTGCTTCGCACATCTGATCAGATCGGAAACCCAGTTCTATCGTGATGTGTGTGCTTCTGGAACCACTTCAGGTGTCCAAATTGTATCTGACAGCAATGGGTCAGGAAGCAGAGCTACTGTGGGTGCTATGGGGATCTATTATAGAAACAGGAACTTGTACAATTGTAGGAGGAGCTGGGAAGTGGAGTCTAGAGGGGGAGTGGAGAGGATCCAATGAGGAGCCGGTGACCGATCTCCTGAAGCAGGTCACAGTGGACAAGTCAGGGTTCACAGGGGTTCCCTGGAGCCAGGTGTGTCCGACCACCAAAGTGAGAGCAAATCCGAGGCCCTGGAGGGGTAGCCTGTGAGGTCTGTGGGAAGCTGTGGCCTTCGGGGGTGGGCTTGGCCCTGCTGGTGGTCAGCAGGGGCGGCGGGAGAAGAAGAGTGTGCGCGAATAGGAAGACACTGAGAACAGGCTAGAAGCTTCGGCACGTCTGCAAATCTCTGCTGTAGTGTCCAACCGCAAAGACTCTCAGGAAAGGATGCCGCTGCCGCTTCTGCCGCCCCGGTCCTGCAAAAACCATCCTCCTTGGGCCAATTTCAATTCCAGCCACCCGGCGCAGGGGGTTCTGTTGACAGAAGTCCCAGCAGAACAATTTTCACCACCATGGGCAGAGAACCTGGCAGGACCACTGCGGTCGCCTGGGACCCAGAGTCACCCTTGAGAAGTTGAGACAGGCTCCAACCTACCCTTGGCGTGTAACTTTCTCCCCACCCACCGGGCTTATGTCTTTGTCCCAAACATCCTGAAAGGTCAAGGGGATATATTTTGGTACTGGCCTATTTTCTTCAGTTTTCTGGGCGTGCAGTGGTCTCAGCAAGTGGAAATTTTTCAGTTGTTTCATTGACCATTTCTTCCCTCGGCCTTCTTTGTTCTCACCTTGCAGAACTTCAATATTTGGACGTTTACTTCCTGGACTTCCCTCTAGTATTATTATCTTTTCTATTTTCTATTTCTGTGTCTTGTTTTGCTCTGCTTTCTTATATTTTTAATCAGAGCGGGGGGGACTCAGGGAAAATTCATGCTTTTCCTTATAGTTTTAAAAATTGTTATGTAATAAGAGAAACAGCAAAAAAAATAAAGAGGTCTTAAACTTTCGGAAGAAAGTAAAACCAAGATAAAAGTGCAGGAATTAGAAGCATCCGCCTATAGCAGAGAGAAAATACAATGAGGAAGAAGATCCTGTTGACAATTGCAAGAAAAAGGATGAAATACTTGATCCTGAGCTTAACAGAGTGTGGACGTGGACTGTAAAAAAAAAAAAACTAGAATCCTTTTTCGGGAGATGAAAAGGAAGAGGTGAATAAGGGATACTGCTCTGCTTTCTATAAGATTAGATCATGTTCGGTTTCTAACTCATCTATTTTTTCATTTCTGCTGTAATATTTTTATTTTCTATGAACTCTTTAGTTCTCTGAGTGTCCCTGTTTTATGGCATCTGGTCCTGTTACAAGGACCCCTTATTCCCCGAGAGTATCAGTGAAAATTGATATGTCCGTTTCTCGTGACCACACCTGGCCTGTGACCACACACTTCCACTCCTAGTCATTTGTCCAATTAAAAACTGGAAGTACGTGTCCACATAAAGGCTCGTATAAGAATGTTCATAGAGCTTTGTTTGTAAACAGCCAGAAACTGTCAGCAACTGAAAAGTCCACCAGCTGGAGAATGGGCTGATCGAGCGTGGTACAGCCAAACAGTGGGACACTCTTCAGTCATAAAAGGAGCAAAGCAATGACCTGTATGACTAGGTAGGTGATGCTCAAAAGCATTGTGCCAGGTAAGGAAGGAGGCTGCAAGGGAGCGTGTGCTGTGTGGTCCATTTATGTGACCTTCTAGAGCAGGCAGAGCTCATCAGTGGTGACAGAGATCAGAGCAGTGGTTGCCTGGGCGGGACGGGGCAGGGGGTCCTGGGATCAGGGACTGACAGTGAAGGGGGACTGGTGAAAAGTTGATGGGATGGTTTCACACTCTGAGACATGTGGGTGTCATGTGGGTGCATACATTTCTCAAAAGTCATCAAACTGCGTTCTGAAGACCTGTGCACTTCGCAAACCTCATAGAAGGGAGGAAGAAAGGGAGGGAGGGAGGGAGGGAGGGAGGGAGGGAGAGACGGAGGGAGGGAGGGAGGAAGGAAGGAAGGAAGGGAGGAAGGAAGGATCTGATTGGAAGTGCCAAGCCCTTGAGTAGCCATTGCTGACTGCGGTCTTCACAGCAGGGGTATCCTCCCAGGCCCTTTCCTTGGGGACCATCCCGGGTCAGAGTATCAGATCTTTCCACTTGGAAAGATTGGGTTCACTGAAATGATCTCCGACCTCCTGCCTGCTGGGATAAGGCCCAGCTGCCTGTTTCCCAGCAGCTGCAGGAAGGAATAGGGCAAGAGGTCTTTTTTTTTTTTTTTTTTTTTAAACATCTTTATTGGGGTATAATTGCTTTACAATGGTGTGTTAGTTTCTGCTTTACAACAAAGTGAATCAGCTATACATATACATATGTTCCCATATGTCTTCCCTCTTGCGTCTCCCTCCCTCCCACTCTCCCCATCCCACCCTTCCAGGCTGTCACAAAGCACCGAGCTAATATCCCTGTGCCTTGCGGCTGCTTCCCCCCAGCTATCTACCTTACTACGTTTGTTAGTGTGTATATGTCCATGACTCTCTCTCAGGGCAAGAGGTCTTAATATGCAGCATGTCCCTCTGCTTCCATGTGGTCCCCCATCCTCAAATGTACCTGGTACCCCCAATCCAGAGGCCCCTGCTTTACCCTCACTGTGGTCTGAATGTTTGTGTCCCCCCAAAATTCATATGTTGAAATCCTAATGTCTGATGTGATGGTATGAGAAGTTGAGCCCTTTGGAGGGTGATTAGGTCATGAGGGTGGGACCCCCATGAATGGGATTAGTGCCTTTATAAAAAAGACCCCAGAGAGCTCCCCCACCCCTCCTGTCATGTGAGGACACAGCGAGAAGTGAACCAGGAAGAGGGTCGTCACCAGAACGTGACCATGCTGGAGCCTTGATCTCAGACTTCCAGCCTCCAGAACTGTGAGAAATAAATATCTGTTGTTTATAAGCCACCAGTCTGTGGTTCTGTTATAGCAACTTGAGCTAGGACAGTCCTCTCTCAAAAACAAATCTCAGGTTTTCTGCTGACAATGGGCAATCGCCCAGCCCTGCGAGCAGAGGAGTGAGACTAAGTGCTTTCGTTTCAAATAATCCTCCTTCACTCGCTTCCAGAGGTATTTGGTGGCATCAATTTCTGAGCCCTTTGCTGCCTCTCAGCTTTCCACACTACCCTCGGACCTGCCTAGTGGGTCACCGCTCACCCACTGGTTTTCCAGCTTCCAAAGTACTGCTTTGGTCTCCTCTCCTTTTCTCTTTGTATTTGAGAATGATGCCTTTAGAGTGATCTTCCCCATCATTTCAGCGAGATTTGAAGAAGAGACACATACAATATATGTATGTGTCTAGGCCACCGCCCCCTTCCCAGAAGGCCCAGCCTTTGCTCTGTTCTGCCATGGGTGATACAGTTGTTTTATTTAAAAAAAAATTTTTTTTAATGTGAACCATTTTTAAAGTCTTTATTGAATTTGTTATTCAGGTATTGCTTCTGTTTTGGTTTCTTGGCTGCGAGGCATATGGGATATTAGCTCCCCGACCAGGGATCGAACCCCCACTGTCTGCATTGGAAGGCGAAGTCTTTTTTTTCAATAAATTTATTTATGTGTTTATTTATTTATTTTTGGCTGTGTTGGGTCTTCGTTGCTGCACGTGGGCTTTTAGTTGAGGCAAGTGGGAGCTACCCTTCCTTGAGGTGCATGGGCTTCTCACTGCAGTGGCTTCTGTTGTTGTGGAGCACAGGCTCTAGGCACGTGGGCTTCAGTAGGTGTGGCACACAGGCTCAGTAGTTATGGCTCACAGGCTCTTGAGTGCAGGCTTAGTAGTTGTGGCGCACAGGTTTAGTTGCTCCACGGCATGTGGGATCTTCCTGGACCAGGGTTCGAATCCACGTCTCCTGCATTGACGGATGGATTCTTAACCACTGCACCACCAGGGAAGCCCCAGAAGGTGAAGTCTTAACCACTGGATTGCCAGGGAAGTCCTATGATACAGTTTTTAATCTCATGGTTGCCACATGGCTGCTCCAGCTCTGGGCACTAAATCCACATTCCAGGCAGGAAGAAGGGTTTGTGTTGGCTGAGACCATCCCCTTAGGTAGGAAAGTACATCAGCAGACTTCCTCTTACATCACATGTCCTCTCCTAACTGCAAGGGGACCTGATAACATCCATTTTTAACTGGCACATTGTCACTCCAACAAAACAGGTTCTGTTTAAGGTGGAGCATGGATATTTCCACATCCTGCTTGGGCCATGAGCCCATTCCTGAGTCAATCACTGAACCTGGAGGAAGGGAGCTCCCGGCTGGCGGCCCAGGTGATGTGCCCACTCCCACAGCAGAGGGATGCATGGATCAGCATGGCATTATGCACGGGGAGAGCTGCTTCCCAGAGGAAAACCTCATGTGGCCCTGGAGCAGGGGAAGGGCTGCTGATGGGCAGGGTTGTGTGTAAATCAGTGTCCAGCATGGAGAAGATGCTCATAGAAGAACAGAACAAGATGCTCATGGAAGATGCTCACTGCTCATCCGTTCCCAGGCTGCTCCCGACTCCCAATCCTGTCCTGACTCTCAGTTCTGTCCCTGCCCTGGGCCCAGGGTGGGGGCTGGGAGGGAGGGCCCAGGCTTTGCTGAGCCCCATGGAAAGGTGACCGTGGACCTCTGGGCTGATGAGCTCACCCCTTCCTGAAGGCAGCATCAGTTCCTGAGTGTCGCACTGAGATGCTAACAATAGCCAGTCGTGATGCTGGCCTGATTGGAGATGCTAAACATAGCAGCTCATTCCAAAGCTTCATCAGGGGAGAAAAGGGCAAAGAAATCAGGTTTGCAAGGGGCTGGGATAGGGGAATAGGGGAGGAACGCCAAGAGGGTCCGGACTGTGAGGCCTGAGCCTTGGGGACAGCTGTGGCCATCCAGGAACACTAGGTCTGCCGTGTGCCACCCTCCTAAGGATGCCACAGGCCCTGATGGCCCCGTCAGCCCCCTCTCCTCTTCACATGGGGAGATTTCTGCTCCCTGGAGATCGGCCTGCCCAGGGGAGGAAGAGAAAGTGACCATGTCCTCTGACACCCCATCTATACAGCTGGGCCCAACACTCCCCAAGCCTCACTCCTCAGAACTTTTGCCACCACCCTGCACATTTACAGATGAGGGAGCTGTGTCCCTGTCATCTAGAGATGGCCCTCCAAGCTGGGCAGGGCAACCCAGAGGTTTAGCCCACGGCTCTGGAGTCAGCCTGCCTGGGTTCAAATCCTGCTTCTGCCCTGTACTGGCTGCTGACCTTCAGCAGGTACCATATCCGATCTGGGCCTCAGTGTTCTCATCTGTAAAATGGGGATAAAAAATTATACCTCCTTCATGATCTTCATTATTGTGAAAATAGAGTGAAGCAATTCCCCTTGGGAGCTTGGACCAATGCCCAGCAGGTGGGGAGTACTACACGAGGATCAGACGCTACTGGCACCTTTCACATCGCGGGCCCATCGCCTCACAGTGGTAAGTATGGGGTCAGGATTGGGACACTTTCCTGTGGCCCAAGGGCAGGGTCTGGAGTTGGATGTGATCCTGACAGGATGACAGGAGGGGCACTGGGCGGGGGTCTGCAGGCAAGAGTTTGAGCCCTGAAGCCCCGGGTCCAGGGGCCAAGGCCTTGAGTGCGCCCAGCCTCGGGACCCCAATCCCCTCCCCAGGTCAGAGGTCTGCACATCAGAAAATAGCAAAGGCTGTCGCAGGATGCAGTCATCCAGGAATATGTGACCTTGCTGGGAAACTCGCTGGAGGCACCAAGTCAGGACTGGCACATCTGAGGACCCCTCCGTGGGGGCAGCATCACGACGATGTGTCCAGCTGGGAACCACAGCACCCAGGCTCCCCTGGGGGCATGGCCAGAGGTGGGTACACAGGGACCTTGGTAAGTTTCTTCTCTCCTGGCCTCACGTCTACATCCCCCACGCCTGATACCCGGGCCTGGCACACAGCCGGCACTCCGTGAGTGCCTAAACAATCAAATGCCAACCACGAACAGGACAGGGACCCGGGCTTCCCCTCACCCTCAGGTCCTGCCCTCGCCACGGCCCTCCAAGGTGGCAGTCACATTGCCCCCTCCTTGGAGACAAGGCAGGACCTCTGGAAAGGCCACCCAGCTCTAGCCAGTGAGCAGGGGAGCCAGGTGCTGAACCAGATCTGTCTCCACGCCCTGTGCCCACTGCACCCACCACCCAGAACTCAGCGCCTGGGGCTTCCCATGGGGAAGCCCTTCACAGCTGACGAGGCCTGTGTCAGTTTCCACCATCCATTCGGCATGACAAAAAAAACCACATTTCTGGGGGTGATATGGGTGTTCAGAGAGCCCAAGCAACCTGCCGGGGGTCACACGGAAGTCAGTTCCAGGCCAGGCTGGGCCCCAGGTGCAGCTGCCACCCAGCTTCTACCCCTGACTGCTGCCCAAAGAGCAGGCGTGCGAGCTCTCCAACCCTGTCCACCAGGGACTGACCACAAAATGATGGCAGAGGTACCCCGCCAGATGTGAACGGCCCAGAGCGCCCGGCGTACTGTGTGCGTGTCACCGTGGACAGCTGTGTCACAGTGCAGCTGTGCCCGGCTAGGCAGGGAAGTGTGGGGAGGGGTCATGGCAGTGCCCGCCCTGGCGATGCTCCCTCGCAGGGAGCAGGACATGGGGAGCAGAGAGCCTTCCTGTGGCAAAGGCCACGGGGGTTGGTGAGAAGATGCCTGGGAAGGAGGGTTTCCCCTAGGTACTGGCTTTCCGGCTTGGCCTGCAAGAAATTCCCTTCAAGAGCCAGATAATCTGAAAGGAGGGCAGAGAACCTTTTGGGGGCACATGCGGGATGGCACCAGGACGACACAGTCGGCGGGCAGACTACTGACCGTGGGGAAGGCCACAGTCAAGCGGCCCCCCTCTTCAACAGACACGTTAAGGAAAATAGAGGGATGAAGGTGCCTATAAATCGAAAGAGACAGGAAGGACACAAGAAGTTTTAAAGGATGAATGACTTCTATTTGGGTGATAAAACCACAAAGAAAGGCATGAAAGTGATGGCGGCAGAAGTCAGAACAGAGGTTACTTTGGGGAAGGGAGGGGCTGTGACGGGCCTGGGGCCCGTGGAGGGGGCTAGGGCGGCGGACGAGGCTCTCATTCTTGACCCGGGAGGTGGTTACGGGAATGTTTGTCGTATGTGGTTTTCTATAGTGGTATTTCATTTTACATTCAAAAGGCTTTTTTAACTTCAACAGAAAGTGCAAGATAAACTCCAGGAGGCCTGGCCTGGAGCTGGGGCTGGGAAGTGCCTAGAGGAGCCCAGCGGCTTAGTGGACCCCAGGTTCCAAGTGAGGCAGCAGGGCTGAGGCCAAGGGGGCTGTGCCACTCCCCACGTAAAAGCCATCAGGGACCCAGCCGGGCCCACAGGACAATCGCAGAACCGGGACACGCACAGTGTCCGTGGACTGACCCTCGCTCCCCAGCCTTCAAGGCTTGGAAAGCATCTAATCTCCCGTATGAAATCTCCTCCCAAAGTAAGTGGTTTCTGTTTCTCGAACTGAACCTTTGCAGACACACCACGTGAAGAATTTTGTATAATAATAATTAATGCGATGTCGTAATAACTCTGTTTATAGCAATAGCCATTATTTAATTAGCACCAACTGTGAGCCACAGCACCCTCACAAGGACCATAGGGGGCCACCTTACTAGGTCACACTTTGGCCACAGTTCCGAAAAGGAGCCTGAGGTTCAGAGTGGGGAAGCAAATAGCAGGTTGAAAATCAGCACCCACCTAGACTCTCAAGGTTCTGGCGACCCCATGCCAGGCGGCCTCTCCATCATGTCTGTGGCCACCCCATGCCCACTCTTACCCCTGTAACCCCAAACACACCGTGCATTTCCCTTTGTCCAGAAGTGCCCTTGGACATCCCCTTCTGCCTGCCTGTCCCCTCCTCTGGGAAGCCCTACCTGATGACTCCTGTCCCAGTGAAGTAGTCCCTCTTCCCACTTTGCATGACCACCACCTACGTGGGCACCCACCGCCCCCCGCACCGCAGCCCGTGATGTGCTGGAGGCCAGCCTCGTTCACGGCCGTGTCCCCAGTGCCCAGAAGCAGGACTCAAACCCAGAGGCGTGGCTTCTGGTTCCCTCCTTATACCGTAGAGCTCCCAGAGGCGGCAATGGGAGTGACACAGGGCAGTCCAGCTGGAGGAGGCGCTCCAACTCTGCCTGCGGGCACCGGGGCTGCTCCCGGGAGAGAAATAGCAAGTCCGAATCGATCTGCTCAGATGAGAGGAGCTTCCTCACCTCCTGATACAGATGCCACCTCAAGGACAATCAGTGCACAGCCCGCCTCCCGAGGGGGAGCCAGTTCTGTGTTGAGATGCGAGCCTTGGAATGAAATTAAGACTTCCGCTGCTGTGACTTGAGGATAACGATGCTTTTACTCCTCAGCCCGCTTGGCTCAGAGCTGGGACCCCGGGCTGGGGACTAGTGAGCGACATCATAGCCAAGCAGCCCCCGGTGGGCGCTAACAGGGCCTACAGAACAGTGCAAAGCACACAGGCCTTGGAGGCCAGAATTGGAGGTCCCAGCCCCAACTTTAAAACAGGATATAAACGTTTATTTATTGTGGTGGGAATGTAAATTTGTGCAGCCACTATGGAGAACAATACGGAGGTTCCTCAAAAAACTAAAAATAGAATTATCATATGATCCAGCAATCCCACTCCTGGGCATATACCCAGAAAAGATGAAAACTCTAATTAGAAAAGATGCATGCACGCCAATGTTCATAGCAACACTATTCACAACAGCCAGGACATGGAAGCAACCTAAGTGACCATCGACAGACGAATGGATAAAGAAGATGTGATGTATATAAACAATGGAATATTACTCAGCCATAAAAAAGAAATAACGCCATTTGCAGCAACATGGATGGACCTAGAGATTATCATACTAAATGAAATAAGTCAGAAAGGGAAATACAAATACCATATGATATCACTTATATGTGGAATCTAAAAAATGACACAAATGAACGTATCTCTGAAACAGAAACAGAATCACAGACATAGAGAATAGACTGATGGTTGCCAAGTGGGAGGGGCGTGGGGGAGGGATGGATTGGGAGTTTGGGATTAGCAGATGCAAACTGGTAATATATAGCATGGATAAACAACAAGGTCCTACTGTAGAGCACAGGGAACTGTATTCAATCTCCTGTAATAAACCACAATGGAAAAGAATATGAAAAAGAATATATATATATATATAAAACTGGGTCACTTTGCTGTACAGTGGAAATTAACACAACATTGTAAATCAACTATACTTCAATTTTAAAAATTAAAAAATAAATTTAAAAAATTTTTTAAACAATTATAAAATTGCAATTGAGACAAATGAGAATCACTTAGGTTGTGAGAGCCTGTCTGGCAGAGACTGCTAGGGGCCTGCCCAATATCTCTTCTTCCCTGTTCTTTAGTTACTGACTCTACCTTCACGGGGGGGCGGGGGTCATAATGAAACCATCTGAAAGGCTATCTGTTCCAGCCTTCCTTGTGGCCAGTAGCCAATGGAAGTTGTTGGGTATGACTTCTAGAAGATGTTGTTAAAAGGGGCTGACTCACCTAGGAAAACTTCCACTTTTGTCCCTTTCCCTTCCCTTTCTTCCTATCTGGCACACAGATGAGATGACTGGAGCTACAGCAGCCATCTTGTGATCATGAGGCAACATTGAGACTAGAAGCCACAGAGGAGAAAGACAGAAGGAGCCTGTGTCTGTGTTGACTTTGTGGACTCACTATCCCATCTCTACATTCCTGACCCCCACACTTCTTTTGTAGGAGATTATAAACCCCTAACTTGCTTGAACCCCTGTGGCTGAGTCTCTTGCTTCTAGCCACTTAACTCAGTTCCTACCAATGCAGCCTACAGAAGGAAGACTTGAGCTGGTGGGAGAGATCAGAGAAGGTCTTCCTGAGAAAGTGAGTTGTGAGCTGAGAAGTAAGTATTAAGTAAGAGTTCACAGGCACAGGAAGGAGGGAAAGGCAACCCAGGAAGAAGGAACAGCACCTTCAAAGGTCATGTGGAAGGTGGGAGCCCAACCCCGGTGTGGAAGTGAAATGCAGACAGTGTGGCTGGAACATGGCAAGCGAGGAGGAGAGAAAAAAGAGAAACCACCAGAGAGGTGGGTGGACCCAAGGAGAAGGAGCGTGGGGCGTTCCAGACCCCAGGCCTGACTGTCTCTTTGCAGTGCTCTGCTTCTCCAACTCTCTGGAGCCTTGACTGCAGCCACAACAGCCCAGCCCACTGGGGCGACCTCTTCTGCCAAGAGCAAGGGGTCCCCTTCGCTAGTCAGGGCTGCTGGCCATGGCTGTGCTGTATAAACAAAGCAGGAAGAGCTGTTGGGCTCACGGCCAGTGGCTCTGGCCTGGCCTGTCTTCTCCCTCGTGCACTGGGCAGGGCTGCTTCTCCTGCGTAATCCTTCCAGCGCCACAGCATCTCCTCCGCAAAGTCCTGGACCGACGAGATGCCCGTGGATGTCCCATTTGTTCTTCACTCCCTGAGGGAGGCAGGGCCGCTGAGAACGCTGAGGCTCAGAGAGGCATAGTGATCTGCCTCTGGCCACACAGCTGTAAATAAACTGTAGGACTCAAACCCAGCCTGCCCACCTCCTCCTGCTGTCCAGGAGAGCGTGCATGCCCTGGGGGCTCTGAGTCAGGCCAGGGTCAAAGCCACAGCCGCCTGCTGGAGGTCCAATAAGGGGGCTGCTCCAGAAGCGTTAGGCTGAGAAAGGCAGGAGCCCTTCTCCGAGGCCGATAAAGTCTTGGTGACTTGTTACAACCACCTGCATCTTTCTTCACTTGTTCCTCTAAACAGTGCCCCATGTCCCTTTGGGGGTCTCTGGGGGTGGTGCAGTCACTCCTGTGACATCCCACGTTCCCTCGTGTCTCTGCACTTGGCCATCTTGGTTGGTGCCCGGAGCAGAGTCTGACAGAATTTGGGATGTTATGGTGATGTGACCCGGGTGTCCTGACGCCGGACTCTAGGAAGGCCGTTTTGTTGCTGAGATCCTGGTAGCAGCTCTGTGCATCACCGGCTTTGCCAGTGATGTGGGGAGACTGTGGGGGAACAGAATGGCAGGGAAAATCGTGCCACCCCAGGATGGGCCCCCAGGACAATGACTCCAGGTGGAGGGCAAGGGTCGTATCTCTAGGCTCTCCCATCTCCCCCAGTGGTGCTCGTCATGGGATGGGTTGTCATGGTGATGGGACGAGTGCTGAGCAGAAAGGGGTTTGTGATGGGCATTACAAGCGGAAGGAGGAAGAGTTCCCGTTCGGAGCTGGGGTGGAGACACTCCTCGGCTCTCCCTGTTCCACGGTGCCCACCACCCCCAAAGCCCAGGAGACCTGTGCTGGGTCCTGCAACTGCGGCTGAGCAGCCCTCTCCCGAAGCATCCCCAGTCCCAGCGCCGGCCCCAGGGACCTCGGAACACCGCCTCAGCAATTTGCCCGAGCAGGTATACAACTAATAAGCGGGTGACTGGATCCATTGTTCAAAAGTTCTCTTTAGACAAGAGCATTTATCAAGTTTAATTAACGTGTCAAGAACCCCAGTGCAAGAGATCGCTCCAAATGCATTCCTGATAATACTAATTTTTCTACATTAATGCCAACTCGGCACCCAGCATTGAGCAGGAAATAGACCGTCAGTGCTACCACCACCCGAAAGATAGAGACGACTTCCCTCCCGAAATCAAATTAAACGTGTTGTGGATGCCCGAGTGGTGGGCGGGAGGCTGAAAGCCCAGCAGAGAGTGAGCTGCTGCCCTCCCGGCTGAGAAGTCTGGATGCCATCTGCGCGGTCCTCCCACTGTGTGCCGGACGGGGCACTGCCCTCCTAGAACAGAGTCCTCACATCGGCTTGGTTTGCTTCCTAGATTTTGCAGAAGTGGCATCTGAGGTTCAGGGAGGAGCCGCGACTCGTCCGGTCCACCCAATTTAGTCGAGTCTTGGTGCCAAGACCCTCCAGCTCACCGGACCTCCAGGCACGTTCAGCCACTCAGCCAGCAAACACTGGCCGAGCGCTTACTGCATACGAGCTCCATGCTAGGTGGTGAGCCTCCAGCAGCGAACAAAGCAGACAGGGCCGCCTTCTCAGGGAGCTGACATTCTGCTGAGAGATTCAGACAATGGGGCGGGGAGGAGAAGAAGAAGGAGATGAAGGCTTCATATACTGATACGTGCTAAGGCAAGAAGAGATGAGAGTGATGGTCACCAGTGATGGGAGGGGTTGAGATCCCCTTGAGAGGGGCTGGGCAGGGAAGGCCTTACGAGGAGCTGGCATTTGGGAGGATGCTCAGATGAGAAGCATCCAGCACGAGAGATCTGGGGTGATGAGTGGCATTCTAGGCAGAGAGAAGAGCCGGTGCAGAGGCCCTCATATCTTGCCTCAGTGTCTGCTTCTGGAGAAGACCAGGGTCTGGGTCCTCCAAGTGTCTGTGGTTCACCTACCTGACGTAGACATCCCCTTGGCAACCCAGCAGCCCCTAACGGCACTTAACCACAAAGCCCCTTTTTCTGTGTAAAGCCAAGTAATGCATCACAGAACCCATTTGACAGTAGCTATTGTAACATGGAAAACTGGCAGGGATCTCTAAAGAGAGGATGGGGCGGGCCACTGTGTACAGCTCTACAGGTCCTGCACGGCACGGCCTCAGGGGATATCATTTACATAGACCCGTTCTTCCCATGAGGAAGTAAGGCTCAGACAAGTAAAGTGACTTTCTCAAAGTCACACAGTTAGGAAATCGCCAACCAGGGTTTGAAACCTAATCTAACACAGTCGCAAGTACCCCAGTCCCAGCCCCTCCCCACCCAAGCACCCTGCTCACGGGAGCACCCTGGCAGGCTCTGTGTCAGTGCCTGAATGTGATTATAAACTGTAGACAGCCAGCCAAATGTGGGGGGGGGGGGTCAATATTATATTTAACTCCTCTGCTGAGAGCTAGAATTCATGCCAGGACCCCTTTCGGGCAGGGGCCACGGGTACCCACCCGGCTCCTCCTCTCTGTGTCCCCCCCAGCTGGAGCCATCTGCATGTCATTAGGGGCGCGGGCGCACACAGGACACTTCAGCAGCAGACCCAGCCGCCGCCCTCCTGGGTCTTGATCTCCCTCCCCGTCAGATCTCCAGCAGGAGCCAGAGCAGAGGAGACACCCCCGCCTCTACCGAGTCCAGACATTAAAGGGTCCCCCACCTCGGGGTCAGAAACAAAACCAGGGGAGATGGCTCCAGGCCTGTGCTGGGAAGACATCTCAGAAGTGATGGAGAGACCCTCCAGAGCAGCGTTCCCATGACACAGACGGGGAAACTGAGACCCAGAAGACCAGTCATGTCCAGGGTCACCCGGGGGCGGGGGCTGGTGACAGAGAGGAAATCAAGATCCTGGATTCCGACTCCTTGGCCGGTTTCCAAAGGGTCCCTAGAGGATATGGGGGTCCCCTCACACTCACACCCACGAACACGGCAGTGAGCACCTTGCTCTGGTCAATGGCCGGGAGCCGGGACAGTCACAGGCCTCAGGATTTCAGTGCTTCTGCCTGGAACACACCAGGGGTGCCGATATCTAGGGTTTTGGAAGATACCAGGCCAGCAGTGCGGCTCTGCGAGAGGTTCATGGGAAGCAGGGAAGCACAGTTGAGAAGCTGAGCATGTCTGGGGGCTCTGAACAGGAGAGGGGAGTCCACGTGAAACAGTGTTTCCCAAACTTTAGCACACGCAGAATCCCCTGGAAGACCCTCCGGCCCCAGTCCAGAGTCTCTGATTCAGTAGGTCTGGGGTAGGCCCTGAAATGTGCCTTTCGAGCAAGTTCCCAGCTGATGCCGGCTGGGCCCAGGAACCCCACTTTGAGAACCACTGGGGTAACCAGAAGATCAATGCCGGTCTAGCAGATGGGGTGTGGTGATTTGGGTTTTCCTGTTACTATGTATAAAACACAGACGGGGCTTCCCTGGTGGCGCAGTGGTTGAGAGTCTGCCTGCCGATGCAGGGCACACGGTTCGTGCCCCGGTCCGGGAAGATCGCACGTGCCGCGGAGCGGCTGGGCCAGTGAGCCATGGCCGCTGAGTCTGCGCATCCGGAGCCTGTGCTCCGCAACGGGAGAGGCCACAACAGTGAGAGGCCCGCGTACCGCAAAAAAAAAAAAAAAAAAAAAAAAACACAGACGGACAGCACTTTACAGTTTGCAAGATATTTGCACATCTCACCTCTTAACAGCCCTGCTATTCTGACCCCATTTCACACTCACCCAGGGATATTCGACGGCTTGCTCGATGAACTGCTAGAAAGGATCGAACCTAGACCTTATACCTTTCCCCATTCATCCTATTGCTGCCCTTCCTTCAGTCATCACGTCCACTTTCCTGGGAGGATGAGCCACTTTCCATGAGCACGTGCTATGTGCCAGGTACACACGCACACTTCACGCACATTGTCCACGTGACCCTTGCCTGATGCCCGGGTGGGTCACTTTACCCCCTTTCAGAGGAAGAGGAAACTGAGGCCGGCCACGCCTCCTGCTCTCACGGGCTGGAGTCGGGATTCACATCCCCAGCCCAGCCTGGGCTCTCCCTGCCACGGAGCATCTCCACGCAGGCTGCACCGCAGAGCAGAACTTTGTGGAAGCGGCCAGGCCATCGGGGGGTGGCATGAGGAGCCACGATGGTAATTGGGTTCCCATAGCCCCGCACACCGACGTGGCCAAGGGCTTGGGCCAGGCACGCCTTCCGCATGAGGAGGGTTTGTTCTCCGTCCTTTTCAAAGAGACTCTTCAACCACCTAGTTTCCCCATTTGTAGCTTGCTTTTCTGAGGTCCACAAGTCAATTATTCCCAGACAGAAAATTACTTCTAACCCGAGAAACAGGTAATTGCCGATGGTAGAGCTCATTATCAGCGCCATGCACACGTCTCTAGAAGAGCAGGGGAATTTGTCTCCGGCCTGGAAGCGTCATTACGGGAAACCCTGGAGCAGAGCTGCGGTAGGCACCCACGTCAGCACCAGCTGGCTCCTGGCAACGGCCAAGCCCTGGGACCGTAAGCCCAGCTCGCGTGACCTTCACCTGGCAGGGGGCGGTGGGGGGTGGGGAGCAGCCTCTGGGGCCCACACTTGACCAAGGTTCCTGAGGGATTAAAAAGCGTCCCCCTCCCCCAAATTCATCTCCATCCAGAACCTCAGAATATGACCTTGTTTAGAAATAAGGTCTTTGCAGATATAATTAGTTAAAGATCTGGAGATGAAATCCTGGATTTAGGACGGGCTCTAAACCTCATGACCAATGTCCTCCTAAGAAGAGACACAGACATACAGAGGAGGGGCCAGGTGAAGACAGGGGCGGAGTCTGAGGGAGGCAGCCACGAGCCACGCAGTGCCTAGCACCAGGAGCCGGCAGGGTCAGCAAAGATCAACCCCTGGAGCCAGCAGAGGGAGCAGAGCCCTGCCGACTCCTTGATTTCAGACTTCCGGCCTCCAGAACTCTGAGAAAATTAATTTCTTTTGTTATAAGTCACGCCGTTTGTGGCAATTTGCGACAGTAGCCACAGGAAACTAATATGGTCACAGACAGCGAAGGTCCTTCTCGAGGGATGCTCCTGGGTCTCCTCCTGCCTGCTGGCCCGCATCCCATCCCTGCCTCCTGGGCCACCACCTGAGCCCTACACCTGGGCAGCCCTCAGCAGGCTTCTCTTCTCTCCTCCATCTTCTGCCATCTACTCTCGGCTCGTGAACCCCAACGTCCATCTCCAGCCCAGACTCCAGAGTTCAACCTGGTCAAACAGAACCAGAAGTCTCCCCGCTCCTCAAACAGCTGCCCCCACACCACACTCCTCCTCTTCCTGCTTCAGTTCCCACACTCGTCCTACTGATGCTACCACCATTCAGGCCAGTCACCGAGGATGTCCAGTGATCCACATCCAGGTCCCAGGAGAAGGACGTGGTAGATACTGGGGGGAGGTTTGCAGTCTGACTGAACCCTAAACAACCTTCAGACACCACCTGCTCCCACATTTTTCCTGGGTCTGGGCTTCTCTGGGCTCCACCAGCCCCTGTTCACACTCACACATACAGCCCTGATGCTGAGTAGCCAACAGCTCAGGGCTCGTGGGGTACTCAGGGAAGTCATTGAGGCCGGGTTCCCTCTGGCTTCCTACTCTGATACTTTCAGCATCTGTCTCCTCTCGGTCACAGAACAGCTGCTGTGCATCCAGACATCACATCCATATTCTAGGCAAAAAGAGGAGTGGAGCCAAAGGCTGAGAGTCACAGGCTGTCTGCTTGGTCGGCTTTGCCTTTTTATTAGAAGATGGAAGCTCTCTCTGGGGAGTCCTGTCTACTTCCCAGTGGCCAGCACTTGGTGACATGGCCATGTCTAGTGGCAAGGGAGGCTGAGAACTTGATTTGCCTTCCAGTCTACATTAGAGGAAGGTAGGGGGTTAGACTAGGCTGTTCAAGTCCATCACCTCTGGTTAAGCAGCCCCTTTCTTCTTCCCGTGCACTCTCAAATCCAACCTTCCACCTCCTGCTCTTTGATGCCTGCCTCCTTTTGCTCCTGTTGCTTGTGCTGCCTGGACTCTCCTTTCCCTGCCACTCCTAGCTGTCCAAACCTAAAACAACAGTCAAGACCCAGCTAAAAGGCCACTTCGTCCATGAAGCGGTCCCTGAGCTCCACGTCTAGCCCCCCAGAGAACCCCCCCGCCACACACACACATCTCTTCTTACCCACCACGATGTCGGAGTTGCCTTGTCCACCTCCTGTGTTTCCCACTAGATAAGCCCCACGCCCAGAGCAGGACTGGCTCAGCTCTGTCCACAGCACCCGGCCCAGGGTGGGCCTCAGCGAACACACAGAGCTCCACTGCTGACGCGGCTGAGTCAGATCCGAAACGGTGGTTCCATTCCCTCCCCATCCCCGGCGCTCAGTGAAGCAGGAGGCAGAGGACGGCTGCAGGAGGAGGTTTGCTTGTGTTTTGGTCTTGGAAATAAACAAGGATGGGGCTCTTCTGTATCAGCAGAGGCCGGGACCGATGTTGCCGGGTCTTTCCAGTAATAACATACCCAGTAAAAACAGGAAGTTGGTGCTAATGACTTCTCTCCTCCCGCCACAGGTCCCAAGCAAGCTGGAAGGAACTCAGTCATCCCTCATCAAACAAATGGGGAGACTGAGCCTCCAAGAAGGCAAGCGACACACCAAAAATCACTCAGTATATCAGGGCACAGCCAGGGACTTGCACTTCTGAGTCCAGGACCAAGGTGCTTTTGTCACATGTGGAACGGGAAGGATGGTGGAGCAAGAGGCTATGGAACTTCATGCCTCCCAGAGAACCTTGAAAGGTTAATCCCCCGAGTAACTCTGCAGGGTCCTCGTTTAAGTGAGCTGTTCAGAGAGGGCAAAACAAGGACATGGGAGGTTTCACAGGCTCTGAACATCATTGGTCTTCTCTCTTACATTGTACTGTGATGGCCTTGGTCAAAGCCACCAGCAACACTCTGTTCTCTTCTTTCCACCTAGAACGTGGATGTGATGTCCGGATGCACAGCAGCCACCTTGTGACTATGAGGAGACACATGCTGAGAGTGGCAGAGTAGGAATCCAGAAGGAACCTGGCCTCGGCGACTTTCCTGAGTACCCCAACACCCCTGAGTTGTCTACTCCTGAACAAAGCTCCAAGCCTTTACTGTTCCCTGCTTCTGTCTCCCTGCCACCTCCAACCCAGCCAGAGCACAAGGTTTCTTCCTAATGCAGCAGCTGGAGTGACCCTAGAATGCGGGTCCTATCACATCCCCACCCGGTCCTCTGCTCCTGACCCTCAAGTGACCCCCAGCCCCTCCAGTTCCTAGGTGACCCGTACCCTGACCGCAGCTCCTACATCTTCCTCACTTCATTCCAGGCGGTCTCCTGCCTCTGGACCCTCGCTCTAGCAGCTCCAGGTGCCTGGACACTCATCCCCTAGGTATCCACAGGGACCCTCCCTCACCTCCTGTAAGTCTCTGCTCAAATGTCACCTTGTCAACCATCCCGTTTAAAATTGCCGGCTGAGGAATTCCCTGGCGGTCCAGTAGTTAGGACTCAGCCCTTTCACTGCCATGGGCCCGGGTTCAATCCCTGGTCCGGGAACTAAGATCCCACAAGCTGCATGGCACAACCAATAACTAAATAAAATGCTAGCTCTACCAGCACACTGGCACCCCTAGAGTGACATCGTTTTCCACAGAACTGAGTGCCGTCCACCCCGCTATATGCTTTACCTAAACACATTGCTGGTACCTGGTATCATCTGAGGCTCTCGCTAGAATGTCAACTTCATGCAGTGGGGGTCTCCATCTGTCGTCCTCTGAGACCTCCCCCGGCCCCCAGAACTGCACCTGGCACCCAGTGGGTGCCCGCTAAATCCTTGCCGACCCAAAGAAGATGGAGATGCAGGCGGGGTGAACTTGGAGGTCAGGGGGTTGTAGCATGGAGTGGGCAGGGACTGTGGCTTCCAGGGTATCTAAGAGCCTGGCTAGCAAACCGGGAGGCTGCCTGGAGGAGAGGTTTTTGGATTTAGACTCTGTTGAACAAATGCTGGCACTTGAACACAGATTGCCAGGTCCTCTGCTGTCTGGCCGGAGGGTGGCATCCCCGTGTCCTGGCGTGAGGCGGGGCGGGGGGTACCGCTGTGTCTCCAGAGAAGCCAGACTGAGTTCCCATGGCGGCCCCCCTCTCCCAGATGTGAGCCTCGGGAGACCCACTTCCTCTTCTGCCAGGTGGGGGTCGAGGACCTACCTCAGGGCCCCCATAAGGGCCATGAGGCCAGGGAGGGGGAAGCCTGGCACCTGGTCCGGGGGCAGTCAGCCTTTGCAGAGCATGAGCTTGGGTCCGCTCCCAGCACAGAGGGCTTCACGGCTCACCCCCGTGACAGCTGAATGAGGTGTGCTTGTCACCACCTCCCTCCTACAGGTGGGCAAACTGAGGCTCAGAGACGCCAAGCGATTGGCTCGAGGTCACACAGGTAACGAGTAGACCATCCTTCAAACCCACCTGAGGCCCACACTGTGAACAGGCGAGTATTCTTTCTCGCGATCAATAAATAGTACATTCAGGAAGTTTTAGGCCTAAAGGTCATGGTTTCACTAGTAAAGAACACCCATGAACGCTGGCTGATGGGATAAAGATGCAGTGATAGAAAACAGGAAACTGGGAAAGAGGGAACAAAGTGGGAAGTGGAGAGGGACAACAAGGAACCCCCAGAGCCACCACCTCTCACCTGAAGACAGGTAAGAACGTCTGCGAGCCATAAACAAGCTTTTTGCCCTTTGCATCAGTCCCCGTCACCCCTCATCCCCGTGAGGTTCTGTGCATCCCCTTCCCCAGCTGCCTCTCACTCTGCTCCCCTTCCTTCCCTCCACTGCACCCCCTGGGACTTAAGTCAACCATGAGCAAGATCCCCCAGACCCTCAAGCTCCGAGTGAACGTCACCTTCACCTCCAAACTGCAACAAGACCCTATCCGTCCCCCAAGGACGCCGCTCCCCCAGTGGGTCCCCTACCCCCCACCTCACAGCACCATGGCCTCCTCGTTCCCCACCGTTGCCCCCAGACCACTCTCCCCCTCGTACCCCTCCTTGTCCCCCTCTCCAGGCCACACTCAGCTGCTTGCTGGAGATTTTAGCCCCTGGATCACTGTTGCCCCCTCCAGTGTCACTCCTAATAGAAGTCCTGGTGATCGCAATGCCCATGGACTTCACCCTTCCAACAGCCTGGCCTCTGGGGTCTTGGGCCCGTCTCCTTCCATGATCCTTCCTCCACCCGACCTCAGCCACCCACTCCCAGGGTCAGGAGTGACGTCAGGTCCCCAGCAACCAGCGTGGCACAGGTGGTGACCCATCAGATAGGCATGGTGCCCAGCCCGCACCGTGTCATCCCCAGTCACCCAAGCCCACGACTCCTCCCAGTGTGAAACATCCCGCTACCACCCACCTTTCCAGCTCGCCCCTCTGGTGCCCTGACTCCCACCATCCCTTCACTCTGAAACTCAGGAGCAAAGCAAATCTTGCAAACAGCAAGGTGGGTGGTGCTCTGAGCTCCAACCCTTTGGGACCACAGAGGAGCGGCCATGGCTGTAGCGGTGGCACGAAGACAATAAGTCTCATCAATTGGCATGAAGGCTCTGGAGCTGCAAACTGTACCGTGGGGTTGCCCCCTACAGAAGGGTCCTATGTAGGCGGGTGAGCCCCGGGGTAGACATTCAACACCATCTCAGGGGAGAAAAGAGTCAGGTTTTCTCACCAGGATGGCATCACCTCTGCTATGTCCCAGAGCAGGGGCTGCAAGCAGATGCCCACAGGGGACCAAAGCCAGAAGATATAGAGACTGGCCTCAAGACAGGGGAGCCAGTCACAGGGGCACCCCAAAGTCATCCACGGGAAGTGTGTATCATTGCAAACACTGTGACGCGATTTTCAAAGAAAAACAAGTGAGAAAAATAAAACGAGAAACTGGAAGCAAGGTTGCTAATTTCCAGAACAAATAAACGATCGGGATCGAGCCACCCAAGCATAAGCAAGATGAAAAGACACCATGGCAACCGTGCAAACACATGGCACCCAGTAGAGAAAGGGAAAGGGAGGGGGAGCCCTAGCATATACAGGAGACAGACCAACAGCCCAACCCAAATGAAATCAGCCAAGAAACAGACTGCTTCGCACTGTAGGACAACTGACAATGAACACGAATTCCACAAAACTAAAACCCACAGAGAGGGTCATTAGACAACAGAATGAGATGGAAGGGAGATGTCAGACCTGAGGAAAGAAATTAAGGACAAAACATGCTTGTGGATGTAATAGATGAGAAGCAGCGAGAACCTCGCCTCCTTCCTGACTTGGTTCAAATGTCTCCTTCTCACCGAGACCGATCTGACCACCTTCCTGCATCCCTGCTTTATTTTCCTCACAGCCCTTAGCAACTTCTCACATACCCTATGATCTATTTATTTGGCCACTCATCTCTCTCCCCCCACAATTTCCAAGAGGGAAACTTTTACTTGTCTTGCTGTGTCCTCAATACCAAGAAATATGCCTGGCAAATGGTAAGCCATCAATGAATATGAGGTAAATGAATGAATGGGCAGAACAGACACTGATGAAAATGTAATTAATGATACAGAGGAAAACCTTGAGATAATCACAATGATTGCAGTTGGAGAAAATAAAGAGAGTTGGAGAAAAGTGTATGGGTGTAGAAAACGGTACACCACAAGGATAATTGGTGGCCCTGATTCAGAGCCCTAATAATAGCTACAGATCATGTAGTAAACATGCTATCAGAGTCCTTGAAATAAAGAAATTATTGAATCCAAAATTCAAAACAGCATGCCATGCTTCAGAAATGCTGCTACAGAATGCTCCACACATATTTCTTAGCAAAGTTATGAATTTCAAGCATTTAGGATGAAAAAGAAAACTGTTTACAAGAAGGAAAAGAGCTGCCTGCTTAAGGCTTCTGCAGCAACCATCCACTTCATAAGACCAGGAAACACCAGGTTTTGAAGGAAAGAAAGTGTGACTCAAGAAAATTATTCACACCCAGGATGCTGTTTGTAAATACATTCAAGGACAGAAAGGACTTAGGGAACACACACCCATGAGCCTTTCTGGGGGGAAAAATATATAAACAAGTTACAAAAAATCCAGGTAATTAAAGAATGGGTGAACATCCAATCAATTTAAATGTGCACTTGAGAGTAAGCTATTATAGGAATTATGGTTACAGAAAAGAAGATGAAAGTCATAAACTGTCCAAAATAATAATACTATAACTATAAAAACCAGGAGCTGAAAGGAAGGAGACGGGAGGGGATGTGGCATGCTAATTTCATATTCCATAGTAAGGAACTAATGGAACCTATCTGAAATTGGCACAAGTAGGTGAATAAATACCTATAACCATTTTAATTTTTTAGTGTTTTTCACAATCTCTTTTTTTTAAAAGGGATCTTTTAGAAAATAGTTTACTCACAGTTTAATTCCTTCCATTCTTCTTAATTTTACCTGAATGTAAAAATTAAAGATAATATTTTCATTAAAAATCTTGTGTAGTGAGATAATATTTTCTTAAAGTCTATTTCTCTCTTCCTTTATCTGTCTAGAATGATGTTCACTTAATCTGCAGGGTGATTACTTCTGGACAGTAGGATGGGGATGCTTTGTACACTTTCAACGGTGTATTTTTTGTGCTTTATTTGTCCTCTTCGGTAAGGGTGGTGGTAATGCCGGCTGCTCGTCCCAGATCACTCCCTCACGCGTGTGATAGAATTTCACTTCCCTGTCTCCTTGACCCTCGGCATGCTCACATGCTTGCTCTGGCCTACAGGATGTGAGCAAGTGAGGGCTGTCACTTCAAAGACAGGCTCTAAAGTCACTGTTATTTAGGGGATGTTTGTTACTGCAGCATAACCTAGGTTATTCTGACTGATACAATAAGTATGTATCATTTTATAAAAACAACAGAATGGTTTTTTCTATGAGAAGGAAGAAAGGGAGAGAAGGAGGGAAGAAGGAAAGAAGAATGGAAGGAAGGAAGGAGGAGGGAAGCAAGGGTGGAAGGAAGGAAGGAAGGAGAGAGGAAGCAAGGGTGGAAGGAAAGAAGGAAGGAAGGAAGGGAAGAAGAGAGGGAAGAAGAAAAGAAGGAAGGGAGGGAGAGAGGGAGGGAGGGAAGGAGGGAGGAGAGACAGAAAGAAGAAGAAGAAATTCGAAGAAAGTATACCAAAGTGTTAACGTGATTAATTCTGTAAGGTGGAAACCTGTATATTTGTTAGTCCTTTGAAATTTTCACCAGAGACAGTAAAGGAGGAAAATACCTTCTCAGACCATCAACTGGGGACTGTGGGTTTGGGGGAAGGGGGAGGGGGATTAAGACCACACGAGACCACAGGCTGACCCTTGGAGCAGATAAATGCCTGGTGGTGGAATTCCTGAGCCGGCGTTAAGACCAGGGATGCCCGCTGGGCTGATGGACGCAACTCCCATCTCCCTTTGTCTAGAACTTTCCACACAGTCTGAGGCTTTGGGAAGATCAAGAGCTGGAAGCAGATGGGAACCTCATCTGGGTCAATACAGGTGGAGAGACAGAAAGAGACCTCAGGGAGTGTCCAGGAGAGGTTCCTCGGAAGCTGGAAGCTGAGTGAGAGGAGACCAGGTAAAGTACCAGAAAATCACCCGGAAGTGGGGATGCACCAAAGGCAAACCAGGAGAAGGAGCAGGGGACAGCGGCACCGGGGGCCCAGCCTATCTCATCTCATTTCTTTTCAACACGGGGAGGAAAAGAATATAGTATGCCCATAGTAGAGATGAGGAAACTGAGGCTCAGAGAGAAGCGTGATTACCTCCAAGGTCATGCAGCTGCAAGGGGCAAAGCAGGCACCCAGCCCCGGGCAGGGGGCTCTTGTCCCCAAGGAAGGTGGGAAGCCCCTAAGGGTGGGAAGGGCCCAAGGCCCAGGGGCGGGGCCGCTAACAAAGAGCCCTGGCGGAGGTCTCTCCGCTTTGATGACAGCTAGGCAGAAGCCCCATTCTATGAGCGGGATTCTCTCACCAGTCGGGGTCCTGCTATGCTGCTGTCACCCCTTGGTGCCCCCACCCCCACCCCGGGGAAGCCTCCTAGCCTTGCAGCTCGAGGAGGACGCCGGCAGGCGGCAGGACTCGGTCCTCAGCCAACGGACCAGTGGCTGCGCCTAAGGAAGGTCACCCCCACACACACACCAAGTTGCCGTGTCCCAGTCCTGGAGGACTTGAGTGATGACAACCCCTTCCCCATCCGGCTGGAAGGCCAGATGAGCTGACCACCCACAGATTGGAGTGATTCGTCCCCAAAGCCAGGGCAGCGCCAGGCAGGCCCTTCCCAGCCCCCGTCCTCCACACCTTCCCGCCCCAGGGACACTGAGACCCCAGGCCTCCCAGGCGACAGCCTCCCAAGCTGGTATTACAACCCTTTGGAACTACATTGGTTTTTTTGCCAGCCACTCCAGAGCTAACGATACGGGGGCAGGTAGAGGGAGCCAGGTGTGGGAGGAAGCGCTTCCCTTCCCACTGTGTGCTGCAAGCCCCACCTGGCAGACGGATGTGCGGATGGGGGCAGAGACGAAGCAGCAGGAGGCACCTGGGGGCCAACACTGCACGAGGTGGGGGCGGGGGAGGGGACCCTCCCTCCAGCAGTGGCCGCAGTACTCCAGCTGGACAAAGCCTCCGCCCGATAGCAGCTAAACTAGCCCCTTGTTTCTCAGATGGGGGAGAGGAGAAGCCTGGCATTTCTCGGGGTCTGTTACGCGTCTGCAATGAGCTCAGGGTACCCCAACCACCATTGCAAGGATACTGCTGTACCCCATTTTCAAAAGGAAACTGAGGCTCTGAGAGCAGAGGTGTCCTGACCCAGACTAGGCAGCCAGGTCAGTGACAGAGAGGATTTGAGCCTGAGCCGGGATTGGGGCTGGGGGAGGGATTCTGGGGGCCGGTCTGGGGAGAGAGTCTCTGCCCCCCACCCTGCCCCATGGGGGTCCCCCGGGTGAGTGTCCTGTGGCCGCTGTAACAAAGGACCACAAACGCAGTGGCTTAAAACCATCCAGATGCATTCTCGTACGGTTCTGGAGGTCAGAAGTTAGACATCAGCTTCCTGGGACTAAAATCACGGTATGGGCAGGACCGGCTCCTTCCGGAGGCTCCCGGGGAGAATCCGTTTCCTGCCCTTTTCCAGCTTCTAGAGGTGCCCATGTGCTTTAGCTGCGGGCTTCACATCCCTCCAGCCTCTGCTTCCGTCCTCACATCTCCTCTCTGACCCTGGCCTTCCTGCCTCCCTCTCGTAAGGTCCCTTGTGATGACACTGGGCCCCCTGGAGAATCCAGGACAGTCTCCCCACCTCAGAGCCTTAGCTTCAGCACACCTGCAGGGTCCCTCTGACTATGGAAGATGACATACACGTTCCAAGAATCAGGACGGGGACATCTTTGGGGGCCATTATTTGGCCAATCACACTTCTCATAGGAGGGGACACGGCATGAGGATGCCACTGGCATGAGGATGAAGGAGTGCCAGGCACTTAACACACGTTCGCTCATGCGGTGTCACAAGGACCCTTGGGGCAGCTGTACCCCTGGCTCCATTTCACAGCTGAGGAAACTAAGGCAGGGGGTGGTGAAGTAACCTGCACCAGCCCCGTGCGGGAAGTGGCTGAGCCAGGCTCCCGGGCAGACCGTCACCCAGTCTGTGCCCTTAACCAGCATTAGTAGGAGGTCCTGGGGTAGCATCCGAGGTGACTTCTGACTCAGTGCATCCTTCTAGAAGAACTGGTTTATGTAGAAGGTATCTGTGGGGGTCGTCTTTTCATAATGAGGTTCTGGGATTTGCAGGGTCGTGCTCAGGAACACCCTGGAAGGGATCACCAGACCTTCCGCCACCCTGAGGCTCAAACACCCACCTGCCCAGCCCACACCAGGGCACAGGGAGCCTGCTTCCCAGAGCTAGCCTGGCCCCCATTGGGAAGGCTCCCTCGTGCCGGACAGAGCCTGCCTCCCGAGGTCTCCCCACTGGGACCAGTTCCACCCTGCGGACCTCAGAGCCAGGTGCCCTGCCCAGGAGAGCCGGGCAGAGGGTGGAGCCGCCCTGCCCCCAGCACCCAGCCTCCACTGTCCCTCTGGGGACACCTGGCTGGCTCCCCAGCCCCTGCCTGCAGCAGGGTTCTCAACCTCCGGGGTTTGAAGGAGAAAATTGACTTTCCCGATAAAATATTCATGCTAGGCTGAGCCTAAAATAGGCTGAAAAGGAAGGAGAGTGACTTTTGCCCAGCACAAACGAGGTGACGTGGAACCACGAGGCTGGCTTCTCCACCCCATCAAGGCCCTGAGATGCCCACCCCGACCCCAGCCAGCAGAGCAGACCTCATGGACATGAGACCCGTGCAGTCACCCACGGCCACCCACTCAGAGGGACACGACCAGTGGTTTAATGCTCCGGGGTCGCCATCTCAAAATTCTTAATTCTGGAGGCAGGGCCCACAGTTTCCTCTTGCACCACACGCTGCGAATTATGTAGCCGTCCTGGCTGTCGGGAAGATGCTCACGGTCTGACTCTGGGGACACAAATGCCTTCCTCTCAGGCCGGGCCAAGGGGAGGGGACGACCACAGCCCCCCGGGAGCGGTTCCTTCCCACACATCACTTCCTTTCATCCGTAAACCAGACCCACGGGTGAAA
This sequence comes from Phocoena sinus, assembly GCF_008692025.1. Classification (NCBI taxonomy): domain Eukaryota; kingdom Metazoa; phylum Chordata; class Mammalia; order Artiodactyla; family Phocoenidae; genus Phocoena; species Phocoena sinus. Next base: position 4,945,094 of record NC_045772.1, on the reverse strand, counting down.
TCAACACAAGAACAGAACAATGACCGTCATGTACACAGGCTCTGGGCCTGGGAGATCGATGCCCACCCAGGGCACCTCCCCTGACTTTCCAGCAGCCTCTGAAGTGATACCTTCTCGCCCCCTTCACAATGAGGGGCTCATCGTGAAGCTCGCCCAAAGACAGAGTCCCTTGTCCAGTGCTTCAGAGACCGTTAGTGGTGGACATGGAATGTTCTGGAACTGCGGAAAGGCCAGGGTGGCTGGGACAGGAGAGGAGGGGTGTGAGCAGAAGCTGGCAGGGTTGGAGGGGGACCACAAAGGTCTCAAAGCCCAATTTAAGAGTCTGGGTCTTGAACGAAAGGCACTTGGAAACAGCCACCAGCCGGTGCTGTCCTTGGAGGGGTGATGCAATGGGATTTGCAAAGCAAAGAACTGACTCTGGGGGCGGGGAATGGGGGGCCCTTACAGTCCCGCCCACTGTTTGCACAGAAGCCCAGGAAGTGCTTGTCCCCTCCCGCAAGGCTGACCTCAAAGCAGTCCCCCTCCCCTGGCTGTCCTCAGAAGCCCCTCCAGAATCTCTCTCCCCCTCACCCCTCCCAGGAGCCTCTCCGCAGCCTCTCAGGTCCTGAGTGTCCTGCAATAGCTGCGTCCTTCTCGTCCCTTCTCCCTGTACCCCCAGCAACAAGGTCGCTGCAACGCTCGAACCTTCAAGGGCTCCCCACAGGGGCCGGCGTGGCCAGAACCCTGTGCTCTGAGCGACAAGGACGGCAAGGCCACAGCAGCAGCCGGGCACCCGCCGTGCACCAGGCACTCAGCTGGGGCGGCAACCGGAATCGGGCGTCCTGGGTACCAGAGTGCCGGGGCTCACCTTCAGGAGGCCTTCAACCAGCCCCATCCCTCATATGGATTTGCAGCCATGAATTTTCACAGGAGGCAGAGGGTCTCTGCCCTGGGCCTCCCACTGAGACCCTGTCTGGTGCCCTGGCTCTCAGGGGGCCCGGTGGTGACCCCAGCTGGGAGAGGCCAGCCAGCTTGCCCCCCTTTCCCGACGCCAGAGTCATGGGTCCTGGGCAGGTAGGGCCCAGGCCATGCAGGGGCTGCATCAACCCCTCAGGGGGGAGGGGGGGCTCCTGGGGCCAACCCTTGGGCCTGGGCTGTTCTACGGGGGAGCACCCACCCCGCGGAGGGGCTGTCCCACCCTGTCGGCCATGCCAGCTCCCTGACAAAGGCAGACACATCTCGGAGAGAGGCAGTGGTCAGCCAGCTCAGGGCAGCCCGGGGTCCGGCCCCCCTTCTGGAGGCACAGCAGGTGAGGCCCGAGAGAGGTGTTTCAGGGACCCTCTCAGTGCCACTGGGGGTTCTGCAAAATCGGTGTGAAGGTGAACTTTGGGGAGGAACGGGAATGACAGCTGGGGAGCAGGGCAGGTTTGCGGTCTTACTGTTTCTTCAGAGGCTGTGAAGCCTGAGTGTTTGGGCAACACTCGTGTCAGCTTTCACTGGGTCCTGACCCCTCCCCCTGGATTGACTAGTGTCTCCCCGATTCAAGCCCACCCAGAACCCGTGAATGGAAACTTACTTGGAAAATAGGGTCTCTGCGGATGTATTCAGGTTCAGATGAGGCCTTCCTGGAGTGGAATGGGCCCTAATCCAGTGACTGTCCTTATAAGAAGAGGGAAATTTGGACACAGGCCCACAGAGGGAGGACAGAGGCAGAGACTGGAGTAGCTGATGCTGACACAAGCCAAGGATGCCAGCGACCACACCAGGAGCTGGAAGAGGCAGGAAGGAGCCTCCCCTGCAGCCTCCAGGGGGAGCACAGCCCTGCCTGCACCTTGATTTTGGACTCCTGGCCTCCAGACTGTGAGAGTGAGTTTCTGTTGCTTTAAGCCACCCCGTCTGTAGCGCTTTGTTATGGAAACCCCAGGAAGCTCATCTGTCCAACAGATGAGGAGACCCAGGAAGCTCCCAGGCCCAGAGCAAGCTGCGCAGCCCCCCACCGGCCTGAGTGCCCCTTCAGCGCTCGGTCCTCCGCTGTCTCCACCTCAGGAAACGGAACCCACCCGCCGTCACTCAGCCCTGACCCCTGGGACCATTCTCCCCTCCTGTTTCACGTGCCCCACATCCAATCAGTCAGGAAGTACTCTTGGACCTTCTTCAGGAGGTACCTGGAATCCAGCCACTTGTCACAAGTCTGTGGTCCCTGCCCGGCCCCGGCCCTCATCATTCACCATGGATGGTACCCTTCCCACCTCCAACCCCGACTCTCTCTCTCTCTCTCTCTCTCTCTCTCTCTCTCTCTCTCTCTCTCGACCCCATGAGACCCACTGTAGTGGCATCCCAGCAGCTGACTTCATCCCAGCCCTGCAGGAGCTTCTCGCCTCAGGCAGAGTAAAAGCCAAAGTCTGTAGGAGGTCCCAGACCCTGCCCCCCTCAGCCCCCCAGGGAGGTTCACAACTCAGCCCCTGCCTCTCCGTCTTTGCTCAGATGCCACCTTAGCACAAGGCTGCCCCTCACTACCAAATTCAAACGAGACCAGGAGATGAAGGGACTGGTCGCACAGTGCCCTGTGAGAACATCCGATTCGCCTGGATAAGATGGAGGCGACCCCTGACCTGACTCAGGTGTCGAGGGAGCCGGCTGAGGCCATGGTGTAGGGAGGACATGGCACGGGGACAGGGGAGGGGCAGAGAGGCCTGTCTGGGTCAACTGCAATAATACAAGCCAGTGATGAAGACAGCCTGGACCAGGTGATGACCATGGAGGCGGGAGCTGCGGCCTGATTCCGGCGTCTTTTGAAGATGGAGCCCACGAGATCTGCAAGTGGCTTGACTGTGGGTGTCAAGAGAGGAGTCAGGGTGACCCCAAGACTTTGAGCCACTGGAAGGAGGGAGCAGTTTCGGGGGGCCGCAGGAATGGCACGGTGCCTGCGAGTCCACTCCAGATGCCCAGGTGAGGACAGCATGTTGACAGGTGTATTCTGAGTTTATGAGTCAAAGGAGAGTTCCGGGCTAGAGAGATGTATTCAGGGGAAACTGGGAGGCTGGGGGGGGGGCGGCGCTTCCTGGGGCAGGGGTGTCAAGAGAGAAGAGGGGCCATCAGAAATCAGGGAGCCGGGTTTCCTGGTGGCGCAGTGGTTAAGAATCCTCCTGCCAATGCAGGGGACACGGGTTCGAGCCCTGGTCCGGGAAGATCCCACACGCCGCGGAGCAACTAAGCCCGTGAGCCACAACTACTGAGCCCGTGTGCCGCAACTACTGAAGCCCACGCACCTAGAGCCCGTGCTCCACAACAAGAGAAGCCACCGCAACAAGAAGCCCACGCACCGCAAAGAAGAGTAGCCCCCGCTCCCTGCAGCTACAGAAAAGCCCGCGTGCAGCAACAAAGACCCAACACAGCCAAAGATATAAATAAATTGATAAAGAAAAGAAAAGAAAAGAAGTCAGGGAGCCGAGGCGGAGGCAACGACAGTGACCAGCAGGGGTAGTGAGCTGTACAGGCTGGTATTTTAGGACTCAAAGCCGGAGGTTTAGGGAGGAGAGGACGATGAACTGAAACGTCGGCTGAATTAGTGAATGAATGAATGAGTGACAAAAAAATTACAAAATCTGGGGAATGACCGTAAGAGCCACCCCAGGCCCACCCTTCCCTGAGGCCCCTCAGGTGGGGCCAGGCAGCGTGGCCCAGCTGTGCTGTTACTGAGACTTTTTCCCCCAGTTGTCACCCCACGCTGACGCTGGAGGCTTCTCCTAGGAGACCACCAAATTATGACGCAAACGTCACACCGTTTGGTCGCTGTTTGTGTTTATCTGCAGCAGTAAGTCTGCCCTGAGCCTAATGGACCAGCTCCTTTCCCGGTGATTTAACAGCCGACCTGACATTTACAAGGCAGGCAGTTAGCCCTCGTCCTGACAGCGTCAGGTGGATACAGCCAGCGCTGTCCCACCTGAGCACACGGGTAATCTCTCCTCCCCAGGAGTGGGAGGGATGGGGGTAGGGAAGCTTGCGGGGGGGCCGGGGACAGGTGTCTGGGAGAGCAGTGGCGGAAGCTTCTGGCTGTGATTGCAATTCCGTTTCACCCGCTGAAGCAGCCTTTTGTGGTTTTAAAATACACCATTGCATTTATGGTCCAACATGATCACAGAAAGGAGAGTGTGTAGCAGGGATGCTGCTGAACCCGGGCCCATCGGGAGGACTGATGGATAAGAGACTAGAGACCCCTGGAAAGAATTCACCCAAATGATGAAGGGAGGAGCCTGTGGTCAATCCGGCCTGACCTGCACGGCCCGGCTTACCAGTGGCCAGGGTCGCTGGCCCGCAGAACAAATCGTACCCTTCACCCCAAACCCAGCCAGCCCCTGCTGGACAAGTCTGGAGAAATATTAACACTAATGGCCCAAGCCAACTGGTACCGGCATAACGACCCCCATCACAGTTGAGAACGCGGATCCTGAGGCCCTGGAGGCAGGGCCCCGTCAGACTTGCTCCCTGGAGACAGCGGACTCACTTCGCAGCAGGACTTACACCGTTTAATCAAGCAGGTCCCCGGCCCCATTTGACCTGCAACCTCATGAGCCTTCCCCACTGTCAGAGCCCAGGGGAGGGGCACCCAGCCCAGGCCCACACCCGAGGAAGGCATGACTCTGATCAGTCCAGCGATGACCTCTCCTCGGCCGAGAGACCCTGGCTGAGTCCCCTCCCCTCTCCCAGCCTCGGTTACCCGACCTGCAGGAGGAGACAATTACAGAATCAACTCCTGGGACATCGAGAGGATGGGAGATGAGTCAACGCCTGAGACAGCACAATGAGAAATGCCAGGTGCCGGGCAGATGTGGGGTATTGTTCCTGTGATTGGTCAGTTGCCATGGTGACGGATGCTCCGTGTTTAGCGGGTGAATATCCACAGCCCACTGGTGCAGTTGGTCCTGTCTCATCTCCCAGACAAGCACGGCCCCTCACCGCCCTGTCTCGGGAGGTGGCTGTGTACTCCCCCTTCCCCCAGAGCACCCCACTTCCGTCCAGAGCCTTCCCCTGGGGACCAGAACCAGCCCTATCTCCTGAGCACAGTTTAAGCAAACTCAGACACAACCCGCCTCCACACCTCTGTCTCCACAGCAAATGTTTCCCGAAAGAGTTCTGGGGGCAAGGAGTGACCCGGACTCCTCCCTGCCATTAAGAAGCTCACAGCCACGTGGCGGATGGGCAGGAAGAGAACGTGACCCCAGGTGGGGTCAGGGCTGCAGTGGACCGGATAGGGGTGGGTGGACATCAGGCCCTCTGGGGCTCCTTCTGATGGAAACTTCCAGATCCTGAGTATATGGGTAATAACCAACCACCAAGAGGGAGAAATAGGGAGAAATTTCTATCCTACAAAGTGCACTCACCCTCAACCACACTGGGTCCTCCCCAGCTTCCTCAGCTGTGAAATGGGGACAATACTTCATAGCCCCCGGGACCATGGGGGATGCCATGAAGCCGTGCGCACAGGGGGCTGGCAGGTGCCTGGCCCCCGACCACACTCAACGAATAGTAGCAAATAAATGTGGTTTTGTAAATCCTGCCAGGCTGATGGAGAGGTGGTAAAGGATAGGGTAGGGGGTCCCCAGAGAAGGAGAACCAGTCATGGCTTTCTTGACATAAGAGAAGCCATCTTAGGCCTAAGCCATTTTGTGATCTAAGATTGGCCACAACGCCTGCCCTGGCAGAAGAAAAAGCCTCAGGAGTTAGTGATTTTAAAGGAACAAAGAATATAAGAACAAAAAGCTATTGCCAGGTCAGGGAGATAACCTAACCATATCGGAGACAATAAATCAGAAGTAAAGACGCCCAGTTCTGTTTCAAAGGTAAAGATTAGCCTGAAGCACATTCTTGAGCTGTTTTGCAGGATCCAACCCCCGTCAAGTGCTCACCAGCAGACCAACTGGAGCCCAAGGAATGATGGTGCTGACCTTTTCTGACCCTCGTGATTTCAGTCAACCAGAGCCTGGATTCTGTCAAACTTTGCCCCAGTTCTAGGCTAGATTCTCCTTTGCTCAAACCCCTTCATGAATATGCAAGAACCACCCAAGCCCCTTCATGAATATGCATGCCCTCTTAGCTTAACACTTCCCCAGGTTTGCTGTTTGGGGAGACACTGCTTTGGGAAAGCTCCGAGGCGCTCTCCTGACTTGCTGCAAGTAATAAGTCCTTCCTTCTGCCGATCCTTGGCTTGGTTGTATCTTTTGGCTCGGCACCCGCCAAGAGATGAACCCAGTTTTCAGGGGAGAGAGTGAGGCATCACTACGCCCATTTTGTGGACTCAGTCAAGCACGTATTCCAGAAATGCTCACTGAACTTTTCTACATGCATGCCAGAGCCTGCTCTCCGCACTGGGGACCCAGCAGGGAATGGCCAGCCCAGCCCCACTGGGGGAGAAAAAGGACGCCCAGACACACAGCTCTGGTGCACCTAACAGAGGGACCAGAGGGACAATCGCAGAGCAACATATTGCAAATATTTATGACAGACCAAGATTGGAGGAACCCTTGTGGCTCTGATCAAAGACCTAGGAAAAGGAAGCGGAGGGGAGGGAAGGGGAGAAGAAGGGAAGGGAGGGAAAAGAGCTCTCTGGTGAGAGACGATGATGGAATTCCCTGACACAGCCAGTGCAAAGGCCCTGGGGTAGCAATGTGCCTGCCTTAGAGGACGGCAAGGGCTGGGTTGGAGCCAGCAAGGGAAGGAGGGAGGGAGGGAGGGAGGCCAGGTGCCGGGGCTCAGGCCACGAAGGCTCCTGCAGGCCATGGTGAGGACTTGGGAAGCACCTGGAGGGTGTTGAGGGTGACATGACAGGGCCTGTCTTGTGTTTCAGCAGACTGGCTCTGGCCACAGAGAAGCTGAGCATTCGCTACGTTGGGGTATATTTAGAAGACAGGACCCATGGGGCTGGCCGTGGCTGAGGACATTGAGGTCCCGAGGATTGAGGGCGGTGGGGAAACGTGGCCTCCTGAGCAGCGGAAAGCAGACCCTCTGGCCCTAGATGCTCGTTTCTGGATGAGTGGGACCCAGGCTTCAAATCCTGGCAGAGGCAAGGCTGTTTCTGGAGCCCTGATTTGCAAATCATGTTTTAATTACTTGGAAATGATCAGTTCTGTAGCTTTGAAGCCCAAGAGACTCCAATTCCCGCCTTTGGTAAAAAGCCACTAAGCGGCTGTGACACAGAGCAGGAAGGGAGAGAATCTGCACCTCACGGTGCCCGGCCTGGATAGCTCCCAGGGCTCGGACATCCTCCAGGGCTGGGCCTGCCCTTGCGCAGAAGGCTCCAGTGTTCCCCGGTCCCTGCCTCCGGGCTGGTCAGCGTTTGGCAGAACTTTCGCCCTTTTAAATACAGTGTAAGCTGAAATAGGGGGTCCTGCCGACCCCGGAAGCCGCATTTGTTCCCACAGACATTGACTGAGGGTCTACTTTGTGCCAGGGACTGTCCCAGGCGGACTGGTGAGCAGCCCCGCCCGGCCCCCAGCCTCATGGAGCTTGTGCTCTAGCAGAGAAGGCAGGCAGCAGGTAATTCCAATCGTGGTGAGGGCCACAAAGATAGACGGGGCCTCGGGGAGGGCTCTGTGAGGAGCCTGACAGGACAGGAGTGCAGACACCCAGTGGGGGCGTGGTGGTGGGGGGAGTCCGGAGCAGCCAGCAGAGCCGGACCACGTGGGTCAACACTTCAGTCTACAAAGCGCTTTCCCACCATCGCCGGGGAGGGACCCATTTATCTCCATTTAACAGATGAGGAAAGTTGAGGCTCTGAGAGATCAAGTGACCCCTCACAAATCTCAGAGCTGGGACTCACCCCCAGCGTCACTCTATGTCCAGCCATCCCACTGCCTCCAGGGACCTAGAGGGGACTTTGTCCCCCCGGGCCGCTTGGAGAAGGGCCAGCTCTGCCTGGCCAGGGCCAGGAGAAGGCTGGCGTGGTCATCCATCACCCTCTCTCTCCTGGACGGCCACAGCAGGCTCCTCCTTGGCCCCGTGCCTGGGTGAACCCTTGCCATTGGCGCATCCCTGGTTATCATCCTCAGAATGACTACAGGGATATTTCCCCTGCGTAAATCACATCTTTCACGTGCCCCACTGCCCTCGGGAGGGCCTGACTGGGAGGTCCTTCCAGTCCTGACCTCTGCAGACCTCTCCTTCCATATCTCCCTGACCCCTCCTCCCTTAACCCTCTCTGAACCTCAGCCACATCACCTCGCCTGCATTGGTTGCCTCTGCTGTAACAAGTTACCACAAACTTAGCTCTAAACAACACTTACGAGCTCAAAGCTGTGTAGGTCAGACGTCAGGGTGGCGCAGCTGGGTTCACAGATCGGGGTCTAACAAAGCGAACATCGAGGTGTCGGCCAGCTGCAGCCTCTTCTGGAGCTCAGGGGCCCCTTCCTGGCCCAACCAGCTGGGGCAGAACTCAGATCTTCGCAGCTGTAGCATGGAGTGCCTGTTTCCTTGCTGCTGGTCAGCCAGGACGCTCTCTCTCCCGTATTCCTTGACATATGGCCCCCTCCATCGTCAAAGCCAGCCATGGAGAATCTCCTTCATGTCGAATCCCTGTCTCACTCTGACTTTTTCACCAGGACAGCCCAGTCTCTGTGAGGGACTCACCTGATTAGGTCTGGCCCACCAAGGATACTTTTCTTAAGGTCAGATGATTCAGGGGCCTTAATCACATCTGCAAACCCCCTTCACAGCAGCACCTAGATTAGTCTTTGGTTAAGTAACCAACAGAAGGTGTGCATCCCCCAGGGCTAGGAACTTGGAGGCCATGTCAGAATCTTGCCTTCCACACAGCCCCATGAGGGGATGTAGCCCCAAGCTACCCCACTTCCTAACTAACATTTAAGATATGAAGAGAAGAGCCAGCTTCCCATCAGCTTGTGAACCTTCCCTCGTGTCGCTTGTATATGCCTACGGAATAAGTCACAACACTTAGAAACTTTCTGATTTCTTAGCTGCTGTGATGCTCCAAACCAGTCAAAAATGATTTCACCCCACTCAAACCGTCGTTATACAAACCAAGTAGAACCTTCCCCAAGCTATGAAAACTCCGTTCTAATGTTGTCTTAATCATGATGTATTAGTTTGCTAAGGCGGCCATCACAAAGTACTGCCGTCAGTGCAACTTGAACAACAGAAACTTACGTTCTCGTGGTTCTGGAGGCTAGAGGTCCAAGGTCAAGTCATCTGCAGGGTTAGTTTCCCCAGAGGCTTCTCTCCTTGGCTTGCAGGAGGCCATCTTCTCCCTGTGGCCTCACGTGGTTTTCCCTCTGTCTGTGTCTTAATCTCCTCTTCTTATAAGGATGCCAGTCATATTGGATTAGGGCCCACCCATATGACCCCCATTTTCCCTTAATTACCTCTTTAAAGGTCTGATCTCCAAGTACAGTCACATTTTGAGGGTCTGGGGGTTGGGATTTCAACACAGAATTTGTGGGAAGACACAATTCAGCCCCTGGCACGTGACATACATCTCCTCATTGTTATAGAAGTCTGTCTGTGCTAGAAATACCTAAAGGGCATATAAATGGTCAATATTTATTGCCGGTTGATCTCCAATAGTTGTGAAAGAGGGAGCTATCACACAGGCCAAGATAAAGAAAGGGGTTTCTGTTACAAACAGACCATGACAGAAGGCTAAGGGCCTTCCCCTTGGGAGGAGGAAAAAACGCTTTTCTTTTTTTTTACATTTACACACACAAGAGAACTCGCAGGCTTGGTTTTTCAACTTTAACCGTGAGTCATAAGTAATGCAGGACAAAAACTCTCTGGTCAGTTATAGGAGCTCCATAAACAGGGTGGTGAGAGGCCCACAGCCCTGAAAGGCGGCTATCTGTTCCCATACCCACCAGTTTATTTCTGGAGTGACTTTATCTCATAGGGATGTGCAAACAAGATAAACAATGTAGAAGGTTCCATCCATGATCAAAAAGACTGACCAAGTATCAACACATGGTATAGGACTGTAACCCAGCAGGACCCTATGGGGCCTTCTCGGAACAGACCACCCCCCCCACCCACCATGTCCTCCACCTACCTCTTCTCTGTAGAAAAACCTTAGCTTCCTAGGCCTTCCCTGAGTTCCAAAGAATAAATTTAATCAGAGAAGTGAGAAAATGCAGAAACAAAGGAAGACATTCAAGCAAGACAAAATAATAATCATTAAGCCATTAAACAAAGTCAAGGACCTTTAGCTCTTCCTCAAGGGCTAGAGATGATATCCTGAGTCACATCCTCTGAGGCGGATGGCAGATGCTGAAACCCCCACCAGGTGGGAGAAGTTAACTGTGCTGCCCGAAAGCATGGAGACCCCAGACTGGTTGGAACCAGAAGGTTGATGACGCTGACTCCTGACGACCTCACCACCAACCAGTCAGAAGAAAGTCCACGGGCTGATCACGCACCCCACAACACCCCTCTCTCGCCCTGTCCTTAAAACCCTTCTCCTGAAAGCCAACGGGGAGTTCAGGTCTCTTAAGCACTAGCTGTCTGGACTCCTTGTTTGGCGCCCGCAATAAATGCTACACTTTTCCTTCACCATGACCCCATGGTAGTAGGCTGACCCTACTGCACACAGGCTAGTGGACCCAAGTTTGGTTTGCTAACAGGACAATACACAGGTGTCCTCCCAAGCCCGCCACCATGATTGGCCATCAGCCAATCAACCAGCTGTTGCGGGACCTAGTGCCAGAGGGACAGGTGTCCCTAATGTCAGAACATGGCAGAATCCTCAAAACAAACAGACAAACAAACGTAACAAACGTAAAGAGATAACCAGACTTCCTGCCACCCAACAGAGGGCCAGTCAGGCCACTGAAACCAGCTTCCCAACATCAAAATTCAGCAGCCATGCACCAGTCATAACCGTCAAAAATACACGCCCGCAGGCGCGCGCACACACACACACACAGAACCCGTGAGATGCACTTCTGAAACCATGCATTATCAGAGCCCGGAGGGGAATTCTAGTGGCTTCTCCATGGAGCCTCTAACAATCTAAGATACCCAAGAAACTGTTTATGTCCAAAGAAGTTTGCAGACTCAAGGGAGTCCAGACTTACGAAAGATGGCTCAGCAGATAAAAGCCACAACAAATATTTAAAGGAAAAACCAAGACCCAAGATTACAAAGCATGCTGCGTTCACTGTTTGTGACAGAAACACAGCGATTTCCTTCCGTGATCGTCACGTCTGCAAAGGTTGTCGCATACATCCCGAAAGTCAGGAGCAGCAGCAGTTTACGTGAAAGGCTCCACTTCATTTACTTGGGAGGTTAGGAGTAGACGGGGCGGCCCTTTCTGTCTTCGCGGTTGTTTGGTTTATTTCACCTCCGTGGCAAGCTGCCGCAGCCCCCTATCCCAACACTGGGCTGGGATAGCACGCTTTATTCCAGCAGGAGGCAAGCAGGCTGTCAGTTTTGACCTCCAGGGGTCGAGGAAGATAACCAGCCCTGGAAGCTGCAAGACGCTGTGTGCAGGGAGAGGGATGTTGTGGTTTATTTAACAAATGCTGGTTGTCTCCTACATGCCAGGCACCGTTCCTGGGCCTGGGGATATAACAGGGAGCAAAACGGTTCCATCGCTGCTCCCAGGAAGCGCTCGGCCCAGGGTAGGAGGCAGACCGTAAACCGGGGGATGAGATATGGTATCAGGAAGGGCTGAGCACCAGGAAGGTAGGGTCAGGAGGGGGCTGTATTAGATGGAAAGGATTTCCCATCCATGGACTTCTCAGGCGGTTTTGCCGGTAATCAAGGATTCTAGATGTAGAGCTTGACCGTATTATAACAAACTCAGAAACTTCTGGGGCTTCCCTGGTGGCGCAGTGGTTGAGAGTCCGCCTGCCGATGCAGGGGACACGGGTTCGTGCCCCGGTCCGGGAAGATCCCACGTGCCGCGGAGCGGCTGGGCCCGTGGGCCGTGGCCGCTGAGCCTGCGCGTCCGGAGCCTGTGCTCCGCAACGGGAGAGGCTGCAACAGTGAGAGGCCCGCGTACAGCAAAAAAAAAAAAAAAAAAAAAAAAAGAAACTTCTGGTCACCTCCTGGACTGTCCGAGTTGGTAGTCCGTCATTGTCAAGTTTGGAGAAATTGCGTCCCAGAAGAGACAAGGATTGAGCCCCTTGCCATTGGGTGAGATAACCACAGAGGCCGAGTGGGTGGGGTCGTCCAGCCCAGGGCCCCTAGAGCTCCGGGCAGCTCAGGTCCTTTGAGCCCCTCCTGGGCTGGGAGAATCCCTTCCCCTCACCCTCCCCGACCGGGAAGAGTGGAAAGAGCTAAACTCTCACTTAATAGCGGGATGCTCCTGGACCTCATTACCACGATGCAAATTAATATTTATTCTGCAATTATTAACCTTTATAATTGCTGGTATTTCAAAGGGAGCACAGAGGCTTTAATTAGACTACTTTGAATATTATTAAAATGGAATGCCGGGAGATGTGCCCCTCTCCCTGCCGCCGACAGCCTGGTGTCACACTGCTTTCCCAAAGGTTCTCAGAACCTGGCTCCACATGGGCTCTGCTTCCCCACCGGGATGCTGGCTTGGTGTTTTGAACCAGTTTTTTTGTCTTGACTTTTGGAAAGCTTCTGGGGGCATCTGAAGCCCCAAACAAGACTCAAGGGGCCTGTGTTCATGCAGGGCCCCTTTAAGACGGGCAGCCGAGTGCCCTGGGGCAGAGGGGCTGGCCCTCAGACCCTGTGAAGGGACCAAGTATCATAGGACCCCCACTGGCCACTCCCACAACGGCTGTGCCTCTGTGCCCACCCTGCCTGGCCTCCCTGCCAGCTCTCCCGAAACACTCGACCCTGGGCCACACGGCTCTCCCTCCCCTGTGCTGGTTCCCCTGGGTTTCCTTCCTTCCCTCCCTCCCTCCTACTTCTTTCTATTCAACAGACATTTGTGGAGCCCTATTAAAGTGTCTCTTGCCCTTTTAGGTCCACAGAACGTTTTCAAATATCGGACTTTTTGGTGGCAACCTAAGAGGATCAGAAGGCGGAAACCAATTCTTCAAAAGCAAGATTCAGGGGCTTCCCTGGTGGCGCAGTGGCTGAGAGTCCGCCTGCCGATGCAGGGGACACGGGTTCGTGCCCCGGTCCGGGAAGATCCCACATGCCGTGGAGCGGCTGGGCCCGTGAGCCATGGCCGCTGGGCCTGCGCGTCCGGAGCCTGTGCTCCGCAACGGGAGAGGCCACAACAGTGAGAGGCCCGCGTACCGCAAAAAAAAAAAGAAAAAAAAAAGCAAGATTTGGAAACACGAGACAACCCCCAGCAGCAGCAGGACCTCCCCCGCAGCCCTGTCAGTGTCACTGTCTGAGCAGACCGTCCAGGCCCTGGCCGTGCTCCTTAAATAGGCAAGAGAGTAGAAGCTGCAGACAGTCAGGAAGCAGAGGCAGGAGGCAGGGAGGATGGTGAGGCCTGAGCAGGGAAGGAACAAAGGGGCTGTTGGTTATAGGAGGACCAGGAGAGGAGGGGGTGGGAAAGGCTGAACACAAGGCCCAGGTGTCCAGCTTGGGTGGCTGCAGTGGCAACACGGGGAAGGGGGCAAGCTCAGATCGGGATGTGCTGAGGGGCCGTGGGCCTGCGTATGGGGATGCTGAGGCTGGGTGATGGAAGTGTGTCATGGAGGGTCCATGTCGTGTGCCACGTTAGAGAGTCACCGTGACAGAGATGCCGGGAGGCCTGGGAGAGCCCAAGATGACCCAGGGAGAGACACGGAGAGAGGAAGCGCCAGGGCACGTCCCTGGAACACATTCTGTGGAGAGGAGGCCAGAAAGGGCTGTCAGAGAGGAAGGGGAGGCTGGGCAAGGCAGGGCCTTGCAAAGGGACTGGGAGGAAGCTTCCAGCCAGCAGAGGGGCTCAGAGTCCGATGCAGAAAGGAGGGGGTTACGCTTGAAACCGGTCCCCCCAGAGATGTTGCCGTCCTGACCCCCAGTACCTGTGAATGGACTCTGTTTGGAAGTAGAGTCTTCGCAGATGATCAACTTAAGATGAGGTCATTAGGGTGGACCCCAATCCAATAGGACCGCGTCCCTATAAAAGGGGGGTTTGGACACAGAGCACACAGGGAAAACAAGGTGAAGACACAGGGAGGAGCCGGCCATTGACAAGTCCAGGAGCACCTGAGGCCACGGAAGCTGGGAAGAGGCCAGAAGAGACTCCCCTGCTCAGGCCTCAGAAGGAACCAGCCCTGCTAACACCTGATCTGGGACTCTGGCCTCCAGACTATGAGACAATAGAGCCTGTTGTTAAGCGGCCCCAGCACACTAACAAAGGGGTCAGGGTGGGACTTCCCTGGCGGTCCAGTGGTTAGGACTCCACGCTTCCACTGTAGTGGGTACAGGTTCGATCCCTGGTCGGGGAACTAAGATCCTGCATTCCGCACGGTGTGGCCCCCCCCAAAAAACCCCAAAGGGGTCAGGGGGTAATGTTGAGCCACTGGACGGTGGAGGGGGAGGGTTGTGTGCCCTGCCTGCCACCAGCGGGGAGGAAGACACCTCACATCTGCCCCTCCTCTGCAGGGAGAGTCGACAGGCTTGGAGGTCACAGGAATTGGGTCAGCAGAGGGACAGAGGCACCCGAGCCCAGGTACCCCAGCCCAGGACGGCACCTTCAGCGGCACCCACACCACGGCTTCCCGCCTCACTGGCCCACATGGCAAAATAGTTCACATCCAAGGACCCCAGCGCGGGAAGCTGGCTAAGCAGGGTGCTTGCTCTTTTGTCCCACGGCCCCCAAGCCGAGGTAGCCCCTCCCACAAAAGCCTCTCCAGGGAGAAACCCAGGGGACTGGGATCCCCAGAGAGGGAAAGGGTCCCGTCCCAAGCCAGCCAGGATCTTGGCTGCAGTGGAGACAAGAGGCCGCCCTGGCCTGAAGCCCAAGTTCTCACACCCACCTGCTCTGTGACCCAGGCCAGCTGCCATCCCTCTCCTGGCCTCAGGTTCTCCATCTGCAAAGTGAGCATCGAAAGCCCTCACCCTCCTGAGTCCAGCTCACACGGCCTCTTGAGGATCCCCAGGTCTGTGATGTCTGGACCCCCAGCAGTCAGCTGCCTCTCCCCATCCTGGAGGGACTCATTTCTCCTGTCCACCGGACCTCACTCACCCGGGCCGATGACAAACAGAGCGGGGTGTTCCTAATGCGACCTCATTAACCCTCTTGAGACCGGATGGGGCAGGCCCCCACTCCCGTGCTCCCTGTGCGTGTCGGCCACCACACACAGGACACTCTGCCCTCTGCACCTTTATGTCCCATCTCGGAGCCTGCCAGGTGTGCCCACCTGTGCCCCATCCTCCCAGGGCTCCCACAGACATCCGGCACCTCACACCTGGCAGGGCCCACAGAGACCAACCTCTCCTCTGCTGTGTCACGTAGGCAGGGCCAGACAGAGCAGGTGCCTTTTCCATCATTTTCCAGGGCTCCCAGACCAGCCCCATGCAGCCTCCTGCTTTGAGGCTCAGACTACCTGCCCATCCCTGCCCGGCAGGATTAATATGCATGTATGCTAATCAGCAAGGCCCGGCGATTTGCATGACAATTAGAGGGAATTAATCCCCCCTCCTGAATGGCTTTCAAAAGTGGCTCCATCCTGGCTCCCCACGGGCCAGTAGGGGAGGATGTGAGAGGGGGGCCGTTCTCCGGACCCACAAGTGTCAGACAGATGACCTGGTTCTCATCCTTGGTCCCAGAGGGAGGGGGAGGTGCTCCGTGAGATGCTCACCTGCCTGTCTTTTGAGCTGCTTCCCCTCCCCCAACCCCTGCCGGGAGCCGCCCTCAATCGGCGCTGCTCCCTTGAGGCCTCGGGAGAGCGGAGGAGGGGGTAGAGCAGGAGAGAGAAACGAGGTTGCATCCTCCCCGCTCCGCACACCGGGCCTGCCACCCTGGGGAGGGGGCGCTCAGGGTGCACTCTGTCCTCACTCACCCAGGGACCTTTCTTGAGCCTCAGTTTCCGCGCCTGTCAAATGAGGAATGTATCACGCCTCCCTAAGGAGGGAGTTTCCAGTTGCCATTGATGAGGTGGGGGAGAGAGAGTTCTGGGAGCAGCGATGCCCTGCACAAATGACGCTTCTTGTGATTCTTCCTGGACCAAAATCAACACCCGCCCTCCATGTGCCGTGCTGGGCACACACAGATGCCTGGGTGGGGTCCCATCCCCCAGGCCGTGAGGGCTGCGCAGAGGGTGGTGAGGTCCTGCCGGAGCGTACATGGCCCTGCACGTGAATCCAGGTGGGCGTTTCTTCCCTAATAATAGTAACAATATTAGGTGAATCATATAAAATTGCCATGTTTATAGGTCAAAAATGATCATATGGGGCTTCCCTGGTGGCGCAGTGGTTGGGAGTCCGCCTGCCGATGCAGGGGACACGGGTTCGTGCCCCGGTCCGGGAGGATCCCACATGCCGCGGAGCGGCTGGGCCCGTGAGCCATGGCCGCTGAGCCTGCGCGTACGGAGCCTGTGCTCCGCAACGGGAGAGGCCACAGCAGTGAGAGGCCCGCGTACTGCAAAAAAAAAAAAAAAGATCATATGTTGGTAATTTCATACAGTTCAATTTAATAATAATAATAATGAAAATATTTTGAACACTTACAATATACCAGACATTGTTTCAAGTTCTTGACCTGTATTTACTTGTTTAGAACTCACTACAGCCCTATCAGTTGGCTTACGACCAGGAAACTGGGCCCAGAGAAGTCAGGTAATTAACCCAAGACCACATCGCTCACGTACACAGAATCAGAATAGCGAAAATTAAAAATAGCGACAACACCAAAGGCTGGCGAGGATGTGAAGAAACTGAATCCCTCAGACGTTGCTGGTACACATGTCATGGTACAGCTGCTCTAGAAAACAGTTGGCAATTTCTTAAAAATCTAAAATGCAACTTCTGTACGACTCCGCATTTGCACTCCTGGGCATTTATCTCAGAGAAATGAAAAGTTATGTTCGTGCCAAAATTCATAGCATTTTTATTTGTAGTGGCCAAAAAACAGAATCAGCCCAGATGTTCTTCCAGAGATGAACAATCAAACAAACAGTTTCTTCCGTCCCAGGGAATTCTGCTCAGCAGTACAGAGGAAAGAACTAGTGGTACAGGAAACGGCTGGGAAGAATCTCCAGAAAATTCTGCCGAGTGGAAAGAAAAAAAAAAGCAACCCCAAAATGTTACATACCGTATGATTCCATTTAAATAACATTTTTGAAGTGACATAACTTGGGAATTGGACAACAAGTCATTGGGTGCAGGGATGAGAGATATAGGAGGGGGTGGATGTGTTTATAAAAGGGTGATCTTGGGCTTCCCTGGTGGCACAGTGGTTGAGAGTCTGCCTGCCGATGCTGGGGACACAGGTTCGTGCCCCGGTCTGGGAAGATCCCACATACCGCGGAGCGGCTGAGCCTGCGCGTCCGGAGCCTGTGCTCCGCAACAGTGAGAGGCCCGCATACCGCGAAAAAAAAAAAAAAAAAAAAAGGGTGATCTTGGGATGTCCTTGTGGTGCTAAGAATGTTTATTCAGTGTCTTGGCTGTGGCGGTGATACGGGCACCGACACACGTGATGCAATTGTGCAGAACTTACACACACACATAAATGAGTGCAAGTTAAACTGGGACATCCAGATGAGATCATTGGAGGGGGTCAATGTCAACATCCTCGTTTTGGTAAAATGTTACAATGGGAGGGAAACGGGCATCACATACAAAGGATCCCTCTGTATTGTTTCTCACAACTGCGTGTGAATCTACAATTATCTCAATTTTTTAAAGTAACGTTAAAACAAATGGCCAAAACAAAAGCTGTCATAGCCCAGAGGAGCCTAAGGAGACCTGACAGCTGCATGTGACGTTATGTCCTGGATGGGATCCTGGGACAGAAAGAGACGTTAGGAAAAAACAAAGAAAATTGGAGTAAAATATGGACTTAGTTAATGAGACCATTATCAATGCTGGTTCGTTAATCGGAACAAATGGACCATGCTGATGTAAGCTGCTATTTGTAGGTGAAATTGGGTGCCAGGTTTGTGGGAACTCTCTGTACTGTCTTCTTAATTTTACTGTAAATCGAAAACGACTCTAAAAAATAAAGTCTATTTTTTAAAGATGCCAAATGACTACTTTACAAAAAGGTTTGAAAGTATCTTCTAAAGCTAAATATAATTCTACCCTATGGCCCAGCAATTCCACTCCTAAATATAGCCCCCAGAGTAATGAGATCACATGCCCAGCAAAAGGCGTAGATAAGAATATTCATAGCATCTTTTTTCAAAAGAGCCAAAAACTGAAAACAAGCCCAATGTCCATCAAGGGGAGAGGGATAAATAATTATGGTATATTCATGCCATAGAATACTACAACAAAAGGGAAAAAAAGAACTTCTAGGTTAAAGAAAAAGGGTGGCTCTTTTGAACATAGTGAGGAAGAAAAGAATTCACACAGAAATAACTCTGCTGTGTGATTCCAGTTCTATGAAGCAGGAACCGGCAAAGCTTTCTATGGTGGTAGAAGCTGTAGGACATCACCTGTGCAGGAAAGGTACTGAGGGGGAAGGAGAGATTTGGGCAGTTTGGGTTATAATGAAATAAGAGAGGAATAAATAAGTGAAAACAAATTTAAAAGAAAAGACCACACATGTTGTGGATTGAATGTACGTGTCTCCGCAAAATTCATGTGCTGAATCCCTTACTCCCAGTGTGAGGATTTTAGGAGCTGGGGGTCTCTAGGAGGTGATTAGGTTTAGATGAGGTCATGAGGGTGGGGTCCCCATGATGGGATCGGTGCCCTTAAAAGAAGAGAAAGATCAGACCTCTCTCTCTCCTTCCTTCTCCCTCTCTCATGTGAGGACACTGTGAGAAGGCAGCTGTCTGCAGCTCAAGGGGGGACTCCTCACCAGAAGTCCGCCATGCTGGCACCCTGATCTCAGACTTCCGGCGTCCAGAACTGTAAGAAAATAAAGGTCTGCTGTGTAATCCACCCAGCCTATGGTGTTTTGTCATAGCAGTCCACGTAGACTAAGACCTAAGACAACTGCATTCGTCAGGGCTTTCCTGAGAAACAGAACCAATAGGAAAATATACGTATTGATATGTACCATATGATATAGTATGAGGAATTGGCTGTGCCATCATGGAGACTGAGAAGGCCCACGGTCTGCAGGCTGGAGGTCCAGAGCCCAGAGGCCTGAGGCCCAAGGCACCCTGTCTGAGAGCAGAAGACGGATCTGCTCTCAGGGGAGGGGAGGGGTCTCTCCTTAAGACTTAAAGGCCCTCGGACCTCCAGCCTCCCCCTCCCGGGCATGACTCCTTGTCCCCCATGTGTCACCTCAGCCCTCCCTCGCAGGCTGGCCGATGGGTTCACTGAAGGGAGGATGGAGAAGACAGCCCAGGTGCAGAGAGGAGCACGTTCAAGGCTGCAGGAGTAGCAGCAGTTGGGCTGAACATGGACGGAGGTGGGTCCCCACGGCTGTCAGACAGCATGCAGGGAGCCTGACCTGTCCCCAGGGACACCCGGGGTCCTGCTTCCCGAGCCCACCAGCCACAAGGGCACACTCCGGCCACCTCCAAGCCTTCGCCACACCCCCCCTGTTGCACGGGCCAAGAAATGGGAAGAGGAAAGAGTGGCCAGAATCTTCCACCACCCCACACACTCACCCCTCTACATGGGAAATGGAAATCAGGACAGGAAGCACCAAGGCTCGGTTGGGGTCAGGGGAAGGCAGTGTTCCCCAGGGAGCCCTGTCCACACGGCCACTTCCTGTCCTCACAGGCCTCGACCTGTGCATCTCCCTTCCACACCTGACCCTACCGCCACACTCCATGCACACGCGTGCACACGTGCACACTTGCCAAATACACACACGCACACCACACAGGCATGTATGTGCTCACACGCACACACCATACTGAGACGCAGACACCTTCGCATGTTCACACCCACTCTCACCCCAGATGCACAGAAAACTCACACACGCGCTCACCCCAGGCTTTCGGGGGCAGCAGCGAGGAGGTGCCTGCAACTCTACAGGGCCAACAACTGAGATCACGCTGCTGGGAGGCCGCTCTTTAAAAAAGCACTGAAGGAAGCTCTGTCCTTTCAGCCAGCCTGGGACCAGCGCCCCCAGGTCTCTGTGCTGTCTCCCTTCCCCAACGTCCCCAGGCAGGCCCAGGCCTTAGGCCGACCCAGCGTCTGGGGCTTCCCAGTGTCCAGCCCCCCAAGCCCTCTCTGAGCCACCTGCTGCCTCGGGTCCGTGGGGAGGGGGGCAGGCCAGACGCGAGCCCGCCGCTGGGTGCAGGGGCAGGAGTGGCCACAGCCAGGGTGGGGTTCTGATTACCTGGGGGGCGGAGGGGCCGTTCAGGACCAGATGGGGGGCTCCCGTGTGGAAGTGGGGTGAGGACGTGGGAGAGGGGTGCCGAGGGGGGCCGCTTTCCGGATGGTTTCAGAGGACTGGGGGACTCCGATGGGCTGATGCCCCTTTGAGGCAGGGTGCCCACACGTCCCCTTAAATGCTGGAATCCCAGGCTGGGGGAGGGGACTGTAAGAGTGGGTGTCTGTGTAAGTCTACAGTGTGTGTGTGTCTATATGCTTGCGTGTGTCCGTGTGTGTCTGTGTGAGGTTGCATTTCTGTGGGCTGTGTGTGTGTGTGTGTGTGTGTGTGTGTGTGTGTACACAGGAACCACCTCCTCACAACACCAAATGGAAAAGTTCATGGAGATGGAGCCGGGCTGGGGGTGAACACAGGGTAGGGGGGAGGAAGGGTGGGTCCTGGGAGGGAATCAGCTTCTCACGACCCATGTCCTCGTCCACAAGCCTCATGACGTTCAATAAACACCAAATGGCAGGAAACAGGCTTGACCCTACCAGGCAGGGGTCGGCCAGGGGTCAAGCAGGACCACAGGCGGAAATGGAGGTTCCCACGACCCTCAGAGCTGCTACTTGTGAGAGGTCTCACACAGCACAGCAACGGGGCAATGCTGTTATTTAAAATGAAGCAAACGGAGGGCAGACCAGATGGCCCCAGCGGTCCCTGTCCTCGGCCTGACCCTCAGCTGCCCAAGTGACCCTGGCTGGCCCTGGTGACAGGCGCGCTGTGCCGCTGGAGGGACCCGTGCACGCGGCCTGTTTGAGTGGTTGCTGGGAGGTTTCCATGGCAACTGACAGGGGCTGAGGGAAGCCCGGCAGCTTCACACAACCCTCTCCACTGGTGGGAGCTGGGTCCCAGCAGCCCCTCCTGGAATCAGCCACCCAAGAGGGGCTGGGGGTGGCCGGACCCCCGCAGACCCATCATGCAGCTAACACACTGGGAGCCCTGGGTGAGCTGGAGCAGAACGGGCTGAGGCTGGAGAGCAAACAAAGTGGGACAGGGGCTGCGGGAAGGGCGTGGGGGTCAGGCAGTGGTCAGGGTGCTGAGCCCCCCAGGAGGACACCTGCCCCAGCGAGGGTCACCACATGCTGGCACTGCACGTCAGCTGGTCTAGCCACCCCTTGATCTTGTGACAAGGAGGCTGATTTTCCCTCAGGCCACACATAAGGAAACCGAGGCCGCGAGGGCTGAAGGGGCCTGACCCCAAACAGAGCTCCTTGGTTTGTCACCAGTGTGCCCGGTGCTGGCTGGGCCAGGCACCCCTTATGCCGACCACTTGTCCTCCAGGAGTGTGCTCTGACCACCCCCATCTGATGCCAGGAGACAGAAGCACAGAGAGGCCAAGGGCCTGGTCCCAGGTCACACAGCACGGTGTGCAGGGAGTGGGGAAGCTGTCAGGGCATGACCACCTGGTCCTGAGACACAGTTCAGGGGACACACTGACTTCGATGGGGGTGATGGAAAATCATGTAATTGAACACCTAGGAAACAAAGCTGGGGAAGGGGGAGCCTAACGCAGGGGAAGAGGCAGCCATGCAAAAGAGGCGGAGAGAGCTGAGCCCGTCCTCAGTCCCTGGGGTGTAGGCTGTGCCTCCCATGCTCCCCACATGGTCACAAGACCATCTCTTTGCTGTCTCGAAGCAGACCTGGAGGAGGCAAGCAGAGGAGGGCTGAGGTCACCCAGTTTGAGTGGCAGAACTGGCCCCCAACCCAGCTCTCCTGCCTCACGGCCCCACGAGTTTCCACGACACCCTCGTAACTCGGCCCCAAATCCCTGATTGTGTGCCTAGCACCGTGCCAGGCAGGAGAGGGATGGTCGGCCAAGTGTAGGTCTGGACGGGGCAGACACTTGTCAATGGAGAAGGAAGGGCAGTGTCACCATCGCATTTGGCAGACGGTCAACCGAGACTTAGGGCAGGGGCACAAGGGAGTCGGTGGAGGCGGGAGCAAGGGGGCAGATCCCAGGGCCCCTCGCCTCACAGCCTAGGGCTCATCCCACAGCTCCCACCCAGAGAGAGGAAGAGCTCAGGAGAGCAAAGGCAAAGAAAAGCCCCAGGAGATGGCCTGCCAGTTGGTCAGGGAAGAGGCCCCGCCACTGCCTTCCCCTCCCCTCTTCTGCAGGTGGGGAGGCTGAGGTTTCTGCTCCCTCCAAGGAGATAGTGTTGCTATGGTGACCACCGTTACCTAGCAACGAAGTTGCATTGTCCTGGGCACCTACTGTCTCTCCTCCAGCTCTGCGGACAGACGTGTGTCCAGGAGCCCCCTTGTCTCAGAAAACCCACCTGTGGGGACAAGCCAGGTAGGCCGGGGCAGGAGGGGACATGCAGAGACCCTCCTTGGTCTGCGAAAATCAGAAGTGGAACCATCTCGAACAAGGCTTTGTTTTTTTTCAAAACTGGGAATAATTGTATTGATTTATGGAATAGTAATAACATTGTAAAAAAATTTTTAGCAATACAGAAAAGTGTCCAAACGAAGTAAGATTCCCCATCATCTGATTTTGGTGTCATCTCCAGGACATCCCTCTCCGCCAGCTGTACTGGGGGAAAAGGTAGATGTGGATCTAAGAAGGGACCACACACTGCACAGCTCACCCCGCATGCCCACTTAGCACCTCGCTGGATGCGTTCCTGGGTCAGATGCTGCTGGGGTGCCTGCCCAGAAGTCCCGCTCAGGGCCCAGGCTGGGAATTGGGCTCCCGAGTTCTGAGTCCCTGTGCCTGAGGGGGGCACGCAGGCTCTGGGCAGGGAGAGCTGTGACCAGCACACCCACAACCCCAACATGAGGAAGGGAGTACCCACCCCATGAGAAGGGTCAGGCTCCACGGTGCCAGGCTCAAAGGGGAGAGAAAGCATACTCCACCAGGAAATCAGGGCAGGCTTCCTGTAAGAGGCCCCCTTTTGGCTGAAATTAGGAAGATGAAAGGGATTAGGAAATGGAAATAAAGTAGGAAGAGAAGAAGGGAACACAAGGAAGAAAAGACTGCACGGGCAGAAGCATGGAGGTGGGCCTGTGCTGGCCACCAACAGAGTCCTACTGAGTGCCCTGACCTGACTATTCAGTGCATTTTCTCACGGAAGCCTGGAGGGAGGGAATCAGGAGGGTCTGGGAGGGGAAGACAGGGCACTGAGAGGTGGGGGGTGAGGGAGGGAGGAGGGAGAGGGAAGATGGAAGAAGAATTGGGAACAGCTGATGTGTGGGGGATTTCCTGCGTACTGTCCCATTTTACAGTGTGTCAAACTGAGGGTCTGAAATTTCAGAAAAACTTTCCAAATACAATGGCCAATGTGTGGTGGCACCCTCTCTGACTTCGGTCCCCAGAGCCCACTCTGGCCACTAGCTCAGGGCTGCCCTGCCCTGCCCCATTTGTCTCAGAAATATACCTACTGGGGCCCCAGGCATGCCAGCTCTCTCAGGACTGGTTGTGCTTTGTAGCCTGGGACCTCTGGGACCTCTCTTAGGGGTGTTTGCTTTTTTCTTTTTAATTTTATTAAATTTTATTTTATTATTTATTTAATTTTATTTTTTTATTATTTTTATTTTATTATTAATTTTATTTTATTATTTATTATTTTATTGTTTATTTAATTTTATTAAATTTTATTTATTAAATTTTATTTAATTTTATTATTATCATTTTTGACTGCGTTGGGTCTTCGTTGCTGCGCGCAGGCTTTCTCTAGTTGCGCTGAGAGGGGGCTACTTTTCGTTGCGGTGCGTGGGCTTCTCATTGCAGTGGCTTGTCTTGTCGCGGAGCACGGGCTCTAGGCGTGCGGGCTTCAGTAGTTGTGGCTCGCGGGCTCTAGAGCGCAGGCTCAGTAGTCATGGCACGAGGGCTTAGTTGCTCTGCGGCATGTGGAATCTTCCTGGACCAGGGATCGAACCCGTGTCCCTTGCACTGGCAGGTGGATTCTTAACCACTGCACCACCAGAGAAGTCCTGGGATGTTTGCTTTGTATCAGGGCCTGGGCTGACCACCTGATGCCCAGGGCACATCTGATACAGTGGGCTTGCCCCCCAGAGGTGATGGGCAGGAGGAGGCTTTACAGGGCAGGAGGTGGTCCGCACACAGAAGGAGGCCCTTCATCGTGACAGATGCAAGAGCCATCCTGCAGCCTGACATCCATCACAGGCAAGAAACCTGGATGGCCAGCCTCCTTCCACTCCTTAAGTTTAAATGAGCATTTAGATTTAACCCATTTAAATGAGCACATAGTAGGTACCAGACTCTGGTGCACTCAGTTCTCTTCAAAGAAGGGTTTCCTAAGCCTCCCCTCCTCCTGCCCCCAGAGAATTGCCCACTGCCCTCTCCTGCCCACCCTGGGCTCTGCACACACATCTACCTGTGATTCTTGCAGCTATTTGCTCCCGCACTGAGCCATGAGCTCCCCCAGGGCACTATGACAGACAGGCACTGGGACTGTGGGAGCACAAGAAGGGCACCTACCACATTCTGGGCATCAGGGAAGGCTTCCTGGAGGAGGCCATCCATTTCTGTTGAGTAGGAGTTGGCCAAGGATGGAGGAAGACAATCCTCACAGCAGGAATGAGGGAACAGCAGGTATAAAGCCCAGAGGCAAGAGAGGTCATTTCAAGAAACTCAGATGGTTCCAAAAGTCTGAGGTGTTGGGTGTGAGAGAAACAGCCCAACCGGAAGCTGAGTGGTCAACAGGTGCCCAGTCTCCAGGAGCCAAGCCGAGGAGCTCAGACCCTCCATCGAGTGGCTGGAGGTTATGGGCAGACAGTGAAGCCGAGGGAGACCTCTCAGGGCTGCGGCACCTTGACCTGTCTTCGTGGTGAAACCGCAAAGTGAGTCCAGCTTCCAGAGGGACTGGAGGGCCCTCGGAGCCCCACCTGCCTAATCGGTGCAGCAGGGGAGGGGCCGGATGGGGCCGTCCCTCCAGCTGCTGGGCCGTCCTGGCGGGATGCAGGGCCCTAGCCAGCACAACTGCATGGCTCCTGGTCCAGGGGCTCTGATCCAAGGACCACTGGGGTCCACTCTCTCCATTAGCCCTGACCAGGGCCACAGTGGGGCTCCACGTGGAACCCTCCAAGTCTTCCACCTCCCCAGCCTTGGGGCTCTCTCAGGATGAACCGGGCCCCCCAAAGCCCAGAGGCCCTCGCCGCTCAGCCCTGCACGTGCTGGTGGGAGTCAGGGAGAGGCCCAGAGCCCAATCCCATCTCTCCCCACACCCCACAGGTGCCTTCTTCCCATTGGCCCAGCTTCCTGGCTGCATGGGGTTTTTTCCATTAAGAGACATCCCCCGACCTGGACCCTGTTTGAGATGGTAGTCACGGAGGCCAGCAGGGAGGTGCCCCGAGCCCACCCAGTGCACTCCTCCTAGGAGAAGCGGTACATGTAGGGGCGGGTTTGGCCAGGAGCTCCCACGGTGAGAGTGACCCCCGCCCTGGGGCGCATCAGAGGTCTACCTGGAGGTAGGCTAGGATCACCAGTGGGGAGCTCAGGCCCTCCTGGGGCGATGCCCACTGCCCCCTCTCATTTCCTGGCACAAACACACAGGCGTGACCAGGGAGATGGTGTAAAGCCCCACTCACAGGCTCCTGAGGGAGGCCCAGCCACTGCGTCTTCCTACTTTCAGCCGCACCTGCAGGACCACATTTAATCTGATGAAGCATTCAGTAGGGAACGTTTCTGTTCCAGCCCAAGGGGCCTTCCCTTCCCTTCCCTTCCCTTCCGGGGCCAACTGCCAACATCCCCGCAGGCAGCCTCAGGCAGAAGGGAGGATGTGGCCCACGTCACCCTCCAATCCTCATGGCGAAATGCGGGCTTCGGTCTGGCAGGAAGCAGGCTGCCCAGAAGAGGAGGCAGGGGGCCAGCGGTGGGCTCACCCCCCCAGGACCTGGTTCACCGTTCAATCCTTCGGCATCCTCTGGGCATCTCCCCAAGGCCAGCAGCGTGGAGACCAGCCTCCTGCCTGGGGGAACACCCTGTCTGAAGGAGTGCTCAGGGCTGGAGAGAGGAAGCATCTGGGCGCCTGAGAGGGCTTCTAGGAGGAGGCAGTGTGGAAACCAGGTCTTCGTGACAAGCAGAGACAGGCAAAGGGGAGAATGGTACTAGTCTGTCTGTGGGTTCCCTAAGCAGTCTTTCTGTTGTGCCAGGCCTGGGCTCGTGAAGGGCCCCAGAGCCCACCCACAGACCCTCGGAGTGGGGAGGGGACTCCAGAGAACAGGCTGGGATGGGAAGCTGCCAATGCTGATAGGGTGTGATGGACAGAGGCCCCCCGCACAACTGGCCAGGTGGGACCCAGGAGCATGTAGCCCTGGGCTGGGCCAGGTTCCTGGGTTCGGGCCAGCTCTGCCCTGACCGGTTTGGAGATTGCAATGGGTTGAGGTCCGCTTGGAGCTTGCAGGTAGGATGCCCACATCCTAAACCCAAGAACTTGTGACTGTGACCTTATTTGGAAAGTGCTTGTAAATTGGATTATCTGGGGGGGGCCTGAATCCCAGGACAAGTGTCCCTGGAAGAGAGAAGACACAGAGGAGGGGCCGTGTGAAGGTGGAGGTGGAGGCCGGACAATTCAGCCCTGAGCCAAGGAGCACCCGGGGCCACCAGGAAGAGGCAGGAGGGACCCTCCCCTGGAGCCTCGGGAGGGGGCGGGGTCCGGATGACACCTTGATTTTGGGCTTCTGACAACCGGTCCCCGAGAGAATGAACTTCTATTGCTTTAAGCCACCCGGTTTGTGGCAATGTGTCACGGCAGCCCCAGGACACCAACACAGGGACCTCGGGCGGCAGCAGCCTCTGTCCAGGTACCAGCCCTGGGAACAGCAGGAAGGCGATGGGTGGGTGAAGGCGGGCGAGAGGGGGTGCCCAGCCTGGCCGGGAGTGGCACAAGGAGAGCTCGACTCGGCTCTAGAACAAACGCTCCTGCTGCCCGAGCCCTGCACACGGCCGCCACCAGGGCCGACACCCTCCAGAGCCGCCAGCTCATCCAGAGGTGTCACCCAGAAGGCCAGGCCCGCGGAAACGACAGATGAGCCCGACTCGACGCCTCCAAGGACCCTTTCAGGCCTGGCCACTCTCGGGCCAACTGCGGGGAAAGTGGAGGCCCAAGGAAGGCGCGGGGGTTGGGGGGGGGGGCAGCGGGAGGGCCGTGGCCTGGAGTCTGGTTTCGAGGCTCCCAGCCCTCCGATGGGACAGCGGCGCCCCTTGCTGGCCACAGCGCCCCTCACGTATCCGGCGGGAACCCAGGAGCCCAGTTATTGCGTCAGCCAGGATCCTGGGCCATCCAGGTTCTCAGCGTGTTACGGACCAGCACAGTTACCGTGTGTTTAAACAGCCACGTCACTGTGCGTCTCGTCCTCAGTATCTGGTGCACATTTGAGTGCAAGCCCCTTCCTTGCCTTACTCGTGAATCCTCCCCACCCCACGGAAACGGGGATCTGGGGGCGGGGGGTGGGCCTGCCTGGGCCTGTTTCCTCATCTGTGAAATGGGCATCTGGACGGCCCGCGTCTTTCCCCGTTCCCCCATTAGGGGGTGCTGTGAGCACGCTGAAGGCGTGGTAGGCGGGTGCTCTGCACACAGTCTCCTGACGGGGCAGGGGTGGGAGCGGGCCACCTTCTGGCTGTGCAGCCTGGGCAGTCACGCAGGTCCCCGTGCTCAGAAGGGCCAGAACGTGGTTTAGGCTCTGCTGCCACCACCTTTAAATTTAACCATTTTTGAACAAGACGCCCTCCCAGTCACGTGGCACCGCGCCCCACAGATCACGTCCCGGCCCTGAGTGTAGGAACCACCATTTGGAGCCCTTGAGCTGATAGATGCACCCCTCCAGCCCAGGCTGCCGGGTGAGCTGGGGCTGCCCGCTGCCCCCTGTGCTCCCCGACAGGTGGAGGCTGTCCCCATTGCCTCCTGTCCATGGAACTGTGTCTAAGCAGCTGGGAAGCCTTCCCGGATCTCTGGGCTGGCAAGACGCCTCCCCTAGGCTCGCTCACCCTGGGCCTCCCTGGGGGGGTGCCAAGACGGTGCAGGTGAGTGTCCAACTCTGCCCCCAGAGGGCCTAAACCTGGGGGTTCATCCTCCAGACCTGTCGTGGATGGTGCCCGCCGAGGCCCAGGTCCTGAGGAGCCCCCGAGATGGGCTGTCAGCTCTCAGGTCACCCAGCCACAAGGCGGCTCAAGATGAGATCCATGGCGCTCTGCTACCATCTCGTGGCTTGTTGGGGAAAGACAGCACACCCACCTGGGAAGGTGGCAGGTGGGTGGGGCCGGCAACGGAGGCGGAGACCGGGACACCAGGTCGGGAGGGCCACCAAGACAGGGATGCGAGTTCCAGGGGGACACTGTCCCTGTCCCAGCACCATTCTCCAAGTTACTGCTCTGTCTGCTCGCCCGGTAGACAAGGGACCAAGGGGAAGTGAACACGGCCATGACACTGGTGAGTAGCCGGGACCCCCGGGACTCCCAGGTGGGTGTCCATAAGCCAAGCCCCAAGCCCCCCTATGGAGAGGTGACAGGCTGCTCAGAGGACATTTAGGGTTTGGGGTTCCAGCATCTCCTTCAAGTCCTTCCTCCAAGCGGATGGTCCTCGTCCTCATTCCAGGTCTTCAAACACAGCTTCCAATCCTCTTTCCTACTGGCCGACCCTCCTGCGTAGACAGACAGGAGCCGCCATGAGCAGGTGTGGGGACTTTAGAAGTGAAAATAGACCTCTAATCCCACCTATTCAATGTACAGATGGTGAATGACGTGAGGGGGAAGGGCAGGAGGACAGGGGGATCAATGTTTAAGAAGAAGCATTTTGCCCTCAGACCCAGATTCAGATTTGTGATGGATTTCATCCACCTGCCTGAGCCTCCGTGCTCACGCCTGTAAGACAGGTGGAGGGTCTTGCCTCCTAGGCCGACCTGGAGAATTAAACAACGTAATATTTATAGACTGCTTGGCCAAAGCTCAGGGTCAAAGACAAGCTCCACAGACCCCGCCGAGCACCTACCATGAATCTGGCTACATAGCAGTCTGCTGGGGGCGAGGGTGGATGCCCACAGCATCCTCTCTGCCCCAAGTGACACCCAAGTGACACCCAAGTGACACCACAATCCACAGGTTCACCCTGGAGATGCCGCTAAGCCCCCGTGGCCCCTGGGGGCCGCCTCCTGAACCACTGCTCAGGACAGGGCAGGTCCTGTCTTCCTCCCCTCATCTCCCAGAGCCCCTCCCAAGGTCAAGTCATCTCCATCTCTGACCTGAATTTTAAACTATAAATCAGAGTCTGGGCTCCCTGCTTAAACACCCCGTGGTCGCTTCCTCTGTCCTGAGATAGAGCCTAAAGCCCTCTCTGGGCTCCGAAGCCCTGGACATTCTCTCTCCCCATCCGGGTGCTCTGCTCCAGCCCCACTGAGCTGTGCTGGGTCCCTCTCCGGGCCTTTGCACGGGCTGTGCCTCTGCGGGAGTGGTCTTCTCCCCGTGCACCATTACCTTCCCCCGGCCTCAGCAGAGCCTCTGTGAGCCCCAGCCCTGCCTCCTCCCAACACTGCAGGCCAGCCCCCCAGGGCACAGCCACCAGCTTCCCGGGGAGAGGTGTCCCACTGGCATTTGCCCAGGGGTGCCCGGGGGTACCCCTTACCTGCCTTTTCTCATCCGTTCTCTGCAGCGGCAGCCCCACCTGTGACCCCTGCTCTGGGCTCCCCAGTCCTGCTGAGGGCTTCAGGCTCATGCAGGAAGCCTGACTCTGGGTCCATTCCCTTGTCACCTCCACGTACATGTGCTGAGTAACCCAGGACCACAGAGATGTCTCCTCTCCAGAGCCTCCAGGAGAAGAGACTCATACCCGATGGACTGTATTAAAAGGCAGAGCAACCAGAGGCAACCAAGACGCCCCTCAGCAGGCGGATGGATAAGTAAACTGTGATGCATCCTGACCACGGACGATTACTCGGTAATAAAAACGGATGAGCTGTCAAGCCGTGAAAAGACATGGAGGAGCCTTAAATGGATATTAGCAAGTGAAAGAAGCCAACCTGAACTGGCTCCAGACTGTATGATTCCAACTCTATGACATTCTAGGAAAGGCAACACTATGGAGACCAGTGGTTGCCAGGGGTTGATGAATAGGGAGAACACAGAGGATTTTTAGGGGGTGAAAACACCCTGAATGATACCACAGTGGTGAATGCATGTCATTATACATTTGTCCAAACCCATAGCATGTCCAACACCAAGAGTGAACCCTAATGTCCACTCTGGACTCTGGGTGACAGGGGTGTGTCAGCCCAGGTTCACTGACTATAACAAATGTACCACCTGATGGGGGATGCTGATAATGCGAGAGACTGTGCGCGTTTGGGGGCAGGGGGTGTGTGGGAAACCTCTGTACCTTCCACTGAATTTTACCGTGAGCCCACAACTGCTCTAAAAACTACAGTCTATAGATTTAAAAGAGTTTTAAGTCAGATTGAGAAGTGCCGTAAAGGGGGCGCAGACGTCTCTGGAAGTCGGGGCCCAAGGGTGTGCGAGGGACCCCATCCCACCTGGTGGAGCCAGGAATCACCAGATGATCTATGGATCCAGCAAAGCCAAGTTCGGTGTCTGCATTGTAAGGTGGGGACACCCCTGGACGGAGTCTCAGGAGTGTCTTGGAAAGGGGAGGTCAAGGGCGGGCCTTTGCAGGGTTGGGGTCTGGATTTGAGGGGAGACCGGCTGGGGCAGGGTCACGTTCCTGCCGTGGCAGGTTGGGATTGGTGGATGCAGCAAGGGGAGGCTTTCCGAGCACTTTTTGGCAAGCCAGCAGTCACTTCAGGATGAGGAATTTGCCCAGAGTTCAGATAAATGGATTTTCAGGAAGTTCCCCAAACAATAAAGTGCTTTGCAATTTTATCTTCCTGGGCAAGAACTTTCTGGAATGGTCACGTTAACATCTTAGTTCTCGGTCCAATGAGCCACGTGCTTGCAGACAGTTTGTTCTCAGACCCAGGGAAAGGGCCAGGGACCGACCAGCAAGAGCAAAAGCTGAGCTGTGAAGTGCAGAACTCGTGGGGGTGGATCTCATGAGGCCTCAGTTTTCCCATCTGCAAAATGGAGCGTGGGCCTGCATGGATTCACAAGGCCCTTCCAGCTCTACTGGGTGGGCCGGTTTGAAGCTGGGGCAGGGGGAGCCTGGGAGATTGCTCATGCGAGGCCACAGTGGGACAGCAACAGGGGCAGAGTTGAATCCGGATGTCCCAGCACCCAGTCCAGTCCCCTCCCTGTGCCACCACCCCCACCAAGAACCAGTGCTGAGAAGGGAAGGAGGCCAGGAAACCAGGGGCAAGGCTGGGGACTGGGGGCTGGGTCTGCTAGAGAGGTGACCCCCTCCCCCTCTCCTTTCACAGCTAACCAGTCCCAGGCCCTGACCCCTCTGCAGCCCCTCCATGGCTTCTTGTCCCTCGGTCCCTCAGCCGCCCCCTGTCCCCACCTCCTCTCCTTACATCTCCTTGGATGGACCTAACCCACCTCCTGAAATCCCTTCTCCACGCTGAGGTCAGTCTTCCCAAAATCCAAGTCTGCCCTTGTCACTCACCCACTCAAAACTCCCCCATGGCTTTCCGTGGCCCTCCAGATAAAGGACCCACCCTATCCAAATCCTAGCTGCCTGTTTTGCAGAAGTTGATCCCAAAATTCATATGAAAAAGCAAGGGACCCTAAAAAGCCAAATAATCTTGGGAAAGAAGAACAAAGTTGGAGGATTCCCACTTCCTGATTTCAAAACTTATTACAAAGCTATAGGTATTAAGACAGTATGGCACTGGCCTAAGGAAAGTTGTACAGGCCAGTGGAATGGAATGAGAGCCCAGAAGCAAACCCACACGTTTATGGTCAACTGATATTCAACAAGGGGGCCACGACAATCAGTGAAGAAGAATAGTCTTTTCAACAAATGGTGCTGGGCAACTGCACATCCACATGCATGCGAATGAAGTTGGATGCCTATCTCACACCATATGCAAAAATTAACTCAAAATAGATCAAAGACCTAAATGTAAGAGGTACAAATCTTTGTGACCTTGGATCAGGCAACGGTTTCTTAGATACGACACCAAAAGCACAAGCAACCATAAAACAAAGAACAGAGATATTGGACTTCATCAAAACTAAAACCTCTTCTGCTTCAAAGGATATAGAGAACCACTACAAGTCAACAGTTAAAGAAAACAAATAACTCAATTTTAAAATGATCAAAGGATTTGAAGAGACGCTTCTCCAAAGAACCTATACAGGTGGGCAACAAGCACTTGAAAAGATGCTCAAGGTCCTTAGTCATTAGGGAAATGCAGAGATACCACTTCGCACCCACAGTAGCCAAAAAGTAGAAACAATCCAAATGTCCATCAGCTGATGAGTGGGTAAGAAAATGTGGTGTATCCCTCCCATGGGCTATTATTCAACCATAAAAAGGAATGAAGTGCTAATATATGCTACTTCCTGGATCAACCTCTAAAACATGCTGAGTGAAAGAAGCCAGACACAAAAGGCCACATGTTATACGTTTCCATTTATATGAAATGCCCCGAGTAGGCAAATCCACAGAGACAGAAAGCAGATTGGTGGTTACCAGGGGCTGGAGGGAGGAGAGAACGGTGAGGGACAGAGCTTCTTTTGGGGGAGACAAAGGTGAGAATTAGATAGTGTTGATGGCTGCACAACCTTGCCAATATACTTAAAACCACATTGTTTAAAAAAAAAAAAACAGAGACTTCTCTGGTGGCGCAGTGGTTGGGGGTCCACCTGCCAATGTGGGGGACACGGGTCCGAGCCCTGGTCCAGGAGGATCCCACATGCCACGGAGCAGCTAGGCCCATGCGCCACGACTACTGACCCTGTACTCTAGAGCCCACAAGCCACAACTACGGAGCCCACGTGCCACAACTACTGTAGCCCGAGCACGTAGAGCCTGTGCTACACAACAGAGAAACGCCACCGCAGTGAGAGGCCTGCACACCGCAATGAGGAGTGGCCCCGGCTCGCCGCAATTAGAGAAAGCCCTTGTGCATCAATGAAGACCCAACGCAGCCAATAATGAATTAATTAATTACCAAAAAAAGCACACATTGTACACTTAAAGAAGGTGAATTTTGTGGTACGTGAATTGATTTCAGGGTTTTTTTTAAAGACCTCCCCAAACTCCTTATCCAGCATCTGGGACCCTCCAGGGAAGCCCCCATAAATCTCCCACTTGAATCCCCCAGTCAACCTCCACAGCCATAGGAAGTCACATCCCAGCCTCACTGGGTACCCCTTGTCGCAGCACTCATCACCTGGCATTGAGGTGGCACCCGTATGCCTCCATCTCCCCCATCCCGATGTGAGTTACCCAAGGTTGGGGACCAGAGGATACCCCTATGTACACAGCACCCAGCAGGTGCTCCACAGAGCAGGCTTCAGACAAGGAGCAGTGATGGGTGGATGGATGAATGGATAGACAGAGGGATTATGGATGGCTGGATGGACAGGCAGACTGATAGGTGGATGAGTGAACTACGGATGGATATGTGAATGGATGGGTGGATGAATGTGTGAATGGATGGATGGATGGATGGGTGTGTGAATGGATGGATGGATGAATGTGTGAATGGATGGATGCGTGGGTGGATGGGTGTGTGAATGGATGGGTGTGTGAATGGATGGATGGATGGATGCATGTATGAATGGATGGATGGATGCGTGTGTGAATGGATGGATGGGTGGGTGGATGGGTTTTCAAGTGCCTAGAAAGTCTATCCAGTGACCCTGTTTGGGGACAAGAGAATGGCCACCATTCACTCCTGGATCCTCTCTCTCCCTGCTGGCTCCAGTGGCTCCAGGCTGGACAAAGGTGGTGGGAGGGGATGGTCAGGCCAAATGAGCTAAGTTAAGGGGGGTAAGAGTCAGAGCCACTCTGCCCTGGATTTCACAGCCCAGCCAAACCTCCCCTGCTACGGGCACAGGCAGTGAGAGCAGGACCCATGGGAGCACCCTCAGGGCAGACAGGCCAACCCTGCTCTGAGCCAAGTGGAACAAGGGCCCTGGCTGAGCCGGGGAAGGCACAGACTCAGAGTCACGAGCAGGAGAGAAGACAGACACACCCCAAACTGGGCCTTAGCTGCCTAGATCCTCATGGATGCCCCCACCTCCCCACACAGACACACACGTCCCATCCAGCCAAAGGACACTCTGGAGGGATCAGCTCCTAACTACCCCACCTCTACCCTCAGACTAGACCCACTACCTTCTGAGGTAGATGTGAGATCATAGAAAACATACATTCGTCTCTGCTCCCCGGTTCCTGGTACAGAGCTCCTGAAACCCCTGTAAATTCCTACGTGGTAAGAATACTAGGGGCGTCTTTTGTTCTGGGTGGACTTCTGGATGGGGGCTGGTCACCAGAAAGACCAGCCATGAATAGAAGCTTGGAAATTTCAGGTCCACTCCCCATTCTCCAGAGTGGGGAGAAGGGCTAGAAAAGGAGCTGATAATTGCCAACGCCCACGAGAGGAAGCCCCCATAAAATCCCAGAGGTAGGGAGTTCAGGAAGCTTCCAGGTGGGCGAACACATCCACATACCGAGAAAGTGGTGCACCCCAACTCCATGGGGGCAGAAGCTCCCAGATGGCGCCCTATGCATCTCTTCACCTGGCTGTTCATCTGTATCCTTGATCATATCCTTTAATAAACTGGTAAACGTGTTTCCCTGAGTTCTGTGAGCTGCTCTAGCAAACGATCAAATCCGAGGGGGAGGAGGTCACAGCAACCCCTCAGTTTATAGATTGGTAGACAAGTCAGACACAGGTTGTGGGGAACCTGGGGACCGACTTCTTGTGATTGGCATCTGAAGTGCAGGGGAGGCAGCCTCGTGGGGCTGAGCCCTTGACCTGTGGGGTCTGACGCCATCTCCAGGTAGTGTCAGAATCAGGTTAAATCGTAGGACACCCAGGTGGAGTCACAGAAATGCTGGGTGTGGGGAAAACCCACCCACACCCACACCGTGGCAGAAGCGCTGTGAATGTGGCAGTAGCGTGAGCGTAAAGGGAAGACACAGAAGGAAGACTGTAGGTGAGGCAGGGTTCATGGTGCCCATTTCACAGAAAGGCAAACTGAGGTCCCACAAAATGAGTGGCTCCATCTGGACTCCCACTCACTCATCTACATAAACCGAGGACCCCTTCAAAGGGAGCCCTGCAGGCATCTCCATCCCTGGGTGCATCCTCGTCCATCCATCAGTGGCAGCAAAGCTCATTTGCAGTGTGTTCCCAGGGCTCATCCTGCAGATGTTTCCTGAGCACCTACCATGTGCCTGGCACCTCGTCCCACACTGAAGGTCCAAGGAGCAAGCAAACCCATGCCGTGGGCTTGGGTTCCCTTGCAGTTTCCTTCTCACCACAAGGCCTGGAGGGAAACACAGTTGATGCCACCATGGGGATGGGTAGGAGGTGTTTTTCCATGTGAAACCCAGAAGGAAAAAGGGAGGCATCCAGCTAAGTGGAGCAGGGACATGGTAGGGAAAGCGAGGAGAGGGTTGTCCTCAGAAGGAACAGCGCGTGCTAGAAACCTGGAGTAGGTGAGGAAAGAAGGGCTGAGATTAAGGCGGGGTCGAGTGGGGGCAGGTCTTAGTATCTGACACGAGATGAGGGCCCTAGAAGGACCCGCTGTAAAGGCTGGCTTTTAGGGATCAGAGCGTTTTCTTAAATGTTTTTAAAGATTCCATGTGACCAGGGTTTAAAAGCAAAATACACACAGCTATTATAATTGTTTGCAATTTGCTCACCTTCCCCACCCAGATGTCTAAGCTTCCTCAGTAGCAGAATCTGTGAAATGGGCTAACAGAGACAGAAGCCAGAGAGGTTGGGTTGATTTGAACTGAGCGGACCCAGCGGGGGAAGCCCAGAAGGGGCTCAGATCAGGGAGCTGGAGATTTAAGGAGGAAAAGAGGTCTTGGAGCACCAGAGATGGCAGCAGATCCTGGGCACGGGAGCGATGGGGAGACAATGTTTAAATGTACAGCTGTGAGTGAGGCTCTCCATCCTCATTATGGCGCTTTGGCAGGAGACCGCGGTGGACGACTTGCTTCTCTGTTACTCTGGATATGATGCATGACGGGTGGTTCTTTTCATCTGTGGTGTGGACACTCCCGGTCCACAGAGTAACTGCACTTACGTGTTCTCCCACAATCAAAATCATACATATTTCTTACCAGATGTTGGGAACATGGTAATTTGGAAAACTAGCAAGAACAGAAACTTTCCATATTGTCAGGATCCAAAGATCACCACTGATAGCGACAGAACGTGTGGCTTTGGGATCTTTTCTTCATCTCTGCATTTTGCACCCTCTTGACGCTATCCCATGTGATATTTTGAATCTTAGTGGGGTTTCATTTAGTATGATTGCATAAGCATTATCCCATGTCTTTAAAAACCGTAAACCTGATTCTAATGGATGCATCATATTCCAGAAAAAGGATGTGTAGTCACTTCATGATTCATTTTTGCTGGGCATTGACATGGCGCCTGTCTTCTTCTCCTACAGATAACACTCTGATAAACAGTGGGAAGGTTTTCCTAAGTTTTGGAATACTTCCTTAGCATGGGTTTCCAGATGCGGAATTATTGAGTCAGCTCACTTTCTGAAATAAACAGCCAAATTGGTCTCCAGCAAGTTTGTAGACGTTTATCAATACAGTCCCCCCAGAGGTACCTTGCTTCCCCTGCCAGCATCTCTCATACACACGTGTTATCACCTGTGATGTTGCCGACTTGAACCTGGAAGGCGCTCCCCGAGCCCGAGAGCCATCCTCCGACCACCCTCAAGGATAAGAGTGTGTCTCTCGCCAGATGTTCCTGGTGCCCAGGGCATCGTCTGCTCCGGGCATCACTGCTCCGGGCCTGGCTGGGGTCGGTGGGTTATGGGACTGCGGGTGGACACTGCTTGCTTTGAGAAGCCCACAGATCCAGGTCTATGGCCTTAGGCAGCGGCTCCCTAACCTGTAAATGGGGACACTGGGAGGGTCACAGGAGGGCACGTGCACGGCGGGCACAGACGCTGAGAGGCCACTGCGTTATTGCCTCTCGCAGCCTGTCCCCTTGCAGGCCCGCTTCGGGGGGACGCGCCATTCCCTGGTCCAAAGCCACTCTTGCCTCTTCCCAGAACAGCAGCGGATCAAACGCACGCACGGGGCTCCTGGACTTCGTTCGTCTTCATTAGACTTTATTTATTTATTTCTCTTTGCCTGGTAGAAGTTTCCATTTAACAAGAGAAACCTTTTGTAAATTACACGTCCCTTCCACCAGCCACGCGGCTTGAAGGCTGAGACAGATGGGGTTTGTCAAGATCCGCAGGTCTCAGAACCTCTTCCTACTTCGGAGGTCCAGGGCCCCGTTTTGGAGATGCCCACTCCCGCTTCCAGAAGCTCCCCCCAGCCCGGCTGCAGAGCCGGGGGCCCGGCTCAGGGAGGCCCCAGCCACTCGTCTGCTCACTCATTGGCCCTCTTTCCTCATGTCCTCAGCAGTGGGGCTGGCCTGGGGCTGGGGATGGAGAAATAAGTCAGACAAAACCCTCTTGCCAAGTGACCGTCAGGCTCTAGAGAAGAGATGGGCGCTGGAACGTGTGATTACATTCAGACGGTTGTTGAAAATCTATTTTCTGAGCACTTATGGGAGAGCCGCATTGTAAGAATTCTGTGAGCTGGGGACTGAATTTGTCCCAGGTCCTTGCTGACAGAGACAGATAAACGTCCAGTGAGGGCCAGGGCTCACCCAGGGTCAGACCCAAGCCACCAGCAGGAGCCCAAGACCAGCCTCTCTGGCTCCCCGATGTTCCAGTGGGGCTGGCAGGGAGGCCAGGATGTTTCTGCTTCCAGGCTTCCCTGAGGGTCACCGACAAGGGCCCCCGAGCCCCTGGGGCAGGGTCAACCTGAAGAACATGTGACAGCACCTGTCCTGGGGGAGACGGGGAAGGCTGGGTTTCTACAGGCAGCCCTGGCAGGAAGCAGCTGCGGGAAGCTGGGAGGGGGTGGGGCTGCGATCACCTCCACAGCCCAGCCTCTGCT
This sequence comes from Phocoena sinus, assembly GCF_008692025.1. Taxonomy (NCBI): domain Eukaryota; kingdom Metazoa; phylum Chordata; class Mammalia; order Artiodactyla; family Phocoenidae; genus Phocoena; species Phocoena sinus. The sequence continues at coordinate 4,906,739 of NC_045772.1, read as the reverse complement.
GGGGAGAACCCAGGGCAGGGACTCTGCTGCCATGTGGAACCACAGTGGCTGAGGCCCAGCCCGGCTCCAGGACCTGACGGTCCCCGCTGCTCAGTCACTGCCCCATTCTTGACCTGCTCCAACCCAATGGCCACAAGAGGTGACAGTTGGCGGACATGGAGGCTGTGAGCACCTCTCAGAAGTGGCTGTGTACCTGTGTCCGGTCCTGAGGATGAGATGGAGATTTCTAGGGAGACAGGGTGCAGGATACAAAAAGACAAGCCCACCACAGAAATACCAAGGCCAGCTTTTAAAGAAAATGGAGTAAGAGGGAATTCCCTGGCAGTCCAGTGGTTAGGACTCTGCACTTTCACTGCCGAGGGCCCGGGTTCAATCCCTGATCCAGGAACTAAGACCTCACAAGCTGCATGGCACAGCCAAAAAAAAAAAAAAGAAAAGAAAAGAAAGAAAAGAAAATGGAGTAAGAATTGGCAGGGTTTCTTCCCTAACTGACTTCCGTGTGTGCCAGATCCATCTTCCTGCCTTAATTCTGTTCCAAACTGAGGCACCCAGCCTCCAGCCCCCAAGAACCCAGCCCCTAGGTGGAGAGTCCAGCTGAGACAGCAGAGGAAGACAAGAAAGGTGGGCAAGAAAGCTGTTTTTCCAACCTGAACCCCACAATGAGAGCTCAAGCGACAGCTTAGTGTAGTGAGCCCACCATCTCTAGAAGCAATCAAGCTGCTCCTAGACACTCAGGGGCCAGAAAGCCAAGGAAGGCACCTATAAGTATGGGGGCGGTGTGTGTAACAAGGTATCAAGGGGTTCCCTGTGGGCAGTACTGTGTGCGGGGATCAGAGACACCTGAGTCCTCTAGATAGACCAGGTGAGGACCCCAGGAGCCCACCCAGGCACCGGAAACAGCAATAAAGGGTGAGCAACTGCCACAGTTCTGATGCCTCGGCAGCCAGGAGCTCTGCTGTCATCTAAAACCATGTCAACACTTGCAGAGCATGGATTACTCTCCCCACTTAAGAAATGAGGAAATCGAGGACCAAGGAAGTGTCGACTAAAAAATTATTCACAACCTAAAGTTGAGAGTTATGTTTTATTCGGTGGGAATTTTTTAGGACTTCAAGCCTGGGAGGAAGCATCTCAAGTAACCCTGAGAGAACCGCTCCAGGGAGGCAAGTGGGGAGCCAGGATACATAGGAGTTTTGCAACAAAGGGCAGGTAGTCTGAACATCAAAAGATTATTGTTAATTAAAGAAAACCAGATATGTCAAGTTAAGGAATTTTGTGCTTTTCTGTGTATGGGAAGATGGGAGAGTCTGGGCTCACTGAAATCATTCCTTTGATATGCACCTCAGCTATCTGGGGCCGGTATCCTGTGTTTTCACATCCTGAGTTTCCTCAGGGCTCACCCTCAGGAGTGGCTGCAGTCTGATGGCGGCTAGATGGCAGGTATTCTTTCCTTCCTGAGTTTCCTCAGGGCTCACCAGCTCCTAATCGATGGCTACAATCGATGATGACTGTGACATCCTTTGTTTACTAATAAGGTAGGAAGTATTCCATTTATCAGAGGTAAATGAGTTTCTCAAGATCACACAGCCCTCTGGGGGCAGAGCCAGGATATGGACCCAGGTCTGGCTGACCCAGCGCTGGGCGGAGCCCTCCCCTTGCAGCCATCATTCAATTGAGAAATCTTCGTGGAGCGGCTGCCCAGTGCTGGGTCCCAGGAGGACGCGCGTCCGTGGGGGAACCGACCAGGTGAGGCTCTTCCTCCTGTCCACGAGCCAGGCTCTCTCTTCACTGACTTTGCCAAAGCATTTCACATGTTTGCCTAGGTTGCTGATGTCTTTACGTTTTCTTGTATTCAACAAACTTTGACCAGAATATTCAGTCCATTTCTCTCCTCCTTCCTAAATTGCATTCGTTCCGTCACTGACCCAGGCCCAGGGGTCGGGGCTGGGAGTTGACCAGCAGCTAAATCAGATCCCGGGACCACAGCCCCAGAGGGGAGATGATGCTGGGCTCCAGTGAGGAGGGGGCCCGAGAAGGGCCTGCCGGGACTGGTGCCAAGATTGGAGCACGCAGCAGCCCTATAGAAACCCCGGCACCCCGGACGGGCTCCACGCCCAAGTTGGGGGGATTGTTACCCCATTCTACAGCTGAGAAAAGTGAGGCATCAGTTTTTCATCTTCGGCATTGAATGTTTGTCAAAGCATTTCACACCCAATAACCAGTCAGGGACCAACAACAGCTATATGGAGTCAGTAAGGAAGCAAGTGGGCGGCTTTGGGCAAGGGCTGGCTCCACAGTAGGCAGTCATTCCTGTCCCCAGGAGATCTTTTGCTCAAAACTCAGAACATCAGAATCAGACAGAGGCTATTGGGTCCAAATAATACCCCCTGGAGCTCTGGGGGTCCCAAAGGTGGAGGAAGCACTCAGGGGGTTCTTGGGTTCCTCTTATAGTAAAACAGCTCCTCTGGGCCATGTCACATGTAAGCCAGAGGCCAGCTCTTCCCAGGTCCTCCAGCTTTTGGGGGCTCACCCTATGCTCACGTCCACCTGGAAGCAGATTCTAGCCCCATCTCAGGCTCACTGCCCTCCCTTCCCCCCCACCCCAACCCACTCTGTCCACCTGCGTGCTAACACTAGTGAGGGTGAGAGCTTGACTGAGACTTGGGGGGTGCCAGCAGGGGCTTTGCATTGCCTGCCACTCAGCTACGGGGCTGCCTCCTTGGGCACCTGGCCCCCCAGGCCTTCCTGGGCAGATCTTCACAGGGGCATCCTCTCCTCCTTTTTTCTCCTCCCAGGCCTCGCCTTGCTGCATCATCTACTCTCTTCCTTGATTCTCACCGCACGATTTGCACACCCCCTTCCTCTGTATTATGCTGAGCCATTCACTCAGCTGGAAGTTCCACCCCGTCAGGAACTGGGACAGTTGGAGATTTACCCTACTTGCAAGCTGACAAGTGAGCCGCCACAGTTCCATGGAGGCTGGAAAAGACGTGAGATGCCTGGATCAGAAGCAAAGGATGGTTTGCGACTCACGGCAGCAGCCAGAGCCAGCTATCAGCATTGTCATGGGCCAGTTCCCCAAGCTCCGAACCCCACAGAGGGTCAGACGGCACCTGCGTACTCAGTGGTTGTGTTACAGGAGAGGAACCCTGACCTCAGGGACCCTGAATCTTTCCTGGGAGGCAGTAAGCATGCCTGCCCTTCGCTCTGGAGGGAGAAAGGAGCTCTATATTTCCAGGCTGCTCACTTACACTATGTTGAATAGCATCTTTCCAGAATTCATGTCCATCAGGAAACTGTGAACCTGTTCTTATTTGGAAATAGGGTCTTTGCAGATGAAATCAAGTTACCATGAGATCATACTGGACTAGGGTGGGGCCTTAATCCAATATGATTGGTGTCCTTGTAAGAAGAAGGAAGTTTGGACATAGACACAGAGAGGGAAGGCAGCCATGTGAAGACGGAGGCAGAAATTGGAGGGATGCTGCCACAAACCAAGGAGTACCAAGGACTGCTAGCCATCACCAGAAACTGGAAGAGGCCAGGAGGATTCTTCTCTAGAGCTTTCAGAAGGAATGTGGCCTTGCTGTCACCTTGATTTGGGACTTCTGGCTTCCAGAACTCTGAAAGAATAAATTTCTGTTGTTTTTAATCCACCCAGTTTGTGGTAATTTATTACAGGAACCATGGGAACAAATACATCACTACCCAAAAGCCTTGAAAAGATGGTCAGGAACAAAGGGCAGTGGTGTCTTGATCACAACATACACAGAACCATGGGGAACCCACGGAGGGTTGTCTCTAAGGCCCGTGATGCTTTTGATCATCAGAACTGAAGACCCACCCACCTTTTCTTGCCCTTGACGGGGGTCTCACCTCTGTCCCAACTGTTCACCGTAGCATTTCCCCCCTCCTTGTAAAGGAAATTTTTTACCAGCTAATAAGAAAGATTTTAAATGCTTATATCATATCATTGCTACATATGGGATTTCCACCGAAGATTGTTTGAAGAAAAGCTTCTGTGGATTTCAAAATTTTTAAAGCTGGGAAGACTGGGCCCAGCCCTCTCAGCTGGCAGCTCAGAGAAGGGCAGGGGCTCCCCCAAGGCCAAGAGTGAGTCAGAAGCAGGGTTAGTCAGTTTGCCGAACTGCAGCCCTAGGCACGGCCTCCGGAGTTCGTCCCCAGTTTCCGCTGATCAAAGAGAGGTCAGAGCAGAAGAGAGAGATGTTGGGCAGAGCAGGAAACGTGGACGTTGCTGGGGCCCAGAGGGGTCTGGCAGGGCTCACGCCCCTGCTGCCGGGGACAAAAAGCGTGTTTTTCACAAGCAGCATCCTTCGACCATCTCCTCCCGTTGTCTCCTGTCTGACGGCGGAAAACTCAGCCACATTTGTAACACCGTCCCTCCTATCCACACCACTTCCCTCAAGATCTCCACCATCGTCTTAAGAGCTGTCGGGCCAACATGTTACCCAAAAAAATCCTGTTGAAAAGGGGCTACCTCTTCGGTGGGAAGGCAGGGATCTCATCCGTCTTGCTCCCCAGGCTGGCAGGTACAACACAGTATGTGTGTGTGACCGGCTGTGCTGGTGCCGGGGACCACCAGCTCCACTCAGCCAACCCACCCACTCGTCCCACACGCTCGGGGCCCTCACCAGGTGCCAGACACACTGCACCAAAGGCTCTGCAGCTGGGATCTGGCTTAATCCCCATGACAAGGTGACATCTGCCTGTTTTGCACGTAAGGAGCCAGAGGTTGAGAGAGGCAGATCTACAGTTCGAAAGCAGCCAAGCAGGTAAAATGGGGGTGGTATCAGGGCGGGGTGGGGGGAGTGGGAGGTGGGCAAAAAGGAAGGGAGGGAGGGAATCACTAGATGCCCTTTCAAGAGACGGCTAGGTATATTCTAAGCACACTAGCTAATCCTATAAGCGTCTGTATCTTTCATTTCTTGGAGCAAGTTCACAACTCTGTAAGTTGTAAAAAACTGATAGTAACGCCAAGATTTTTATCCATAAAGATGCAAATGAATTTCATCAGGTGGAGGGATGCTGGGTCCCCTACCCCAGGGAAGTAGCCAGTTTTGCATCTGTTAGCAAATTCAATTCCGCCTTTCTGATTTCCTACACATGTGTCTGCTCTTGGCTTTTTCCTCTGAATTGATTGTAACATCTTACTGGTCTCCTCACTAATTAATGAGCTAAATACAATCTTTGGTGCATGTTCATTTAATATTTGTATGAGAGTCGTGTGTTTACCCTTCAACCCAGGGGCCCCCTATCTAGCTCCATGCACCACCTCAAACTGCAAGTGTGCCTTGGAATCACCTGAAGGGAGGGCCCCTTACCACCCAGACTGTGGCCCTACCGGACACTTCTGATTCAGAAAGCTGGGTGGGCCTGAGAGTCTGCATTTTTTTTTTTTTTTTTTTTTTTTTTTGGCCGCACTACACGGCATGTGGAATCTTAGTTCCCTGACCAGGGGTCGAACCCGTGCCCCCTGCAGTGGAAGCACGGAGGCCTAACCACTGGACCGCCAGGGAAGGCCCAAGAGTCTGCATTTCTAACAAGGTCCCGGGACTGGGGCTGCAGACTTTGAGGACCACACCTCTCCCTTGAGCTCACCCTGCTTCCTCCATCTGACCCACCCTGTCCTGCCCTCTCCTCTGGGGTAAACCCCTCAGCCCTCTGGCAGAGAGGATTCTGAGTCCTGTCGTCCCCACCCTCCCCGCAGAGGCCCTCTGGGATAGATAGACAGAGCCCCAAGCCTGGTGTTGGTTCTCACATCCAGGGGCTCACTCTGTCTTGGGGTTGGGGTGTGGCTCAGAGGCAGGGCTCCTGTCTAGGCATGGGAGACCAGCAGAGGTGGCCCAGGAGGAGGGCCAGGCAAGCAGAGCCAGGTCGTGAAGGACAGGAGCCTCACCCGACCTCCCTGCAGCTGTTCCCATGGCCCCAGGATGGCAGCGCTAACCCTCCTGAGCTCCCTGAGCCTTCAAACCTGACTCCCAGGACTGGCTTGGAGGGGCCAGCCCCGCCCCCTGCCCATCTAGGTAGGGATCGGGGCCCCGGAACTCAAGCTGCATTGCCCTCTTAAAATTCTCCCGATTGGCTTCTGCTGGTGGCTACGAGGATGTTCCCACCTGAGTCTACTTTTCCAGCTCCTGTGCACCAGGGAAGGACACGGGGGGCCCCAACGTCCAGCCCCTGCAGGCTGAGTCTGGGTGGCTCAGTGGGAGTCTCTGCCCGGGGTCTGGCTCTCCGCCCAGTTCTCCCAGGTTCCTCCCATCCCACAGGCAGGGAGATCCCCTCCTCGAGAGGCAAGCGACTTGCCCCTGGCCACACTGAGGAATTCTGGCAGAGGCGAAACGGGTGCCCACTAGTCCCCTGACTTCTCCTTCTGGACTTGACTACACCGCCTGGGCTTTCTTGGTAGATAACCAGGCGTGTGTGAGAGGGGTTGCCAGGAGCTGCAGTGACACATGCCAGCAGACAGATGGGCACAATGAATGTGCAAAGCCTCTGACAGCCCAGGCACAGAGCACCCCGATAAAGCTGCTGGGCTCACCCCTCCCTTCTCCAGGAGAGCTCGTGTCCATTGCTTGGGGACAGGAGCTGGGCCAGGAGGACGGTGGAGAGACTGGAGCCAGGAAAAAATGGAGGCAGAGAAGGAAGGTCCCTGGAGAGAAACGCTGCCCACATAAAGCCACATAAAGTCTTTCAAGTGCTAAATAAGAAGATGCCTGTTATTTGAATTAGAAATAGAATATGTAAACCTCTACTCAGGCGTTAAAAATACAGTAACACTAAATAAAATAACCTAAGATAAAGTGAGGAAAGCATTAGAAGTGCCGCTGGCTGGTTCTCCATACAGGCATTTTTAACCACCTTGAATAAACTCAAGCCCCTCCCCATCCACTATGGACATCTAAGAAAATGGGGCTCTGAGGGTGGGCATATCAGAAAAGACCCCGGACTCCAGCTCTGGCAGCTGGCACTCACACCACACCAGGCCCACACCCGGGTGCAAAAAGAGAGACACTTCACGATGCCCCTGTGTCTCACAGATTATTTTCTGCATTTCAGGTAAGTGTATTAGGGCCCTGATATCCATCAGAAAGGGTGGAAGATTCATCTAAGGAAACGATTCTTGTCTAGGGTTTGATTTAGGGGTTTTGGTAGGTTGTTGATGTCTTTTTGGTTTTGCACTCATTTATACTTTTTAAAAAAGTATTTTAACAAGTTAGAATTACCCTGATAACAAAACTTGTCAAGGACCTTATAAGAAAATTACAGACCAGTATCACTTATGAACATATATGCAAAATCCTCAACACAAGTTTAGCAAATCGAATCTAGCAACATATACAAAGGATAATGAATGTGACAAAGTGGGCTTTTCTTCACAAATGCAAGGTTCGTTCAATATTCAAAATCAATGGGGGCTTCCCTGGTGGCGCAGTGGTTAAGAATCCGCCTGCCAGTGCAGGGGACGCGGGTTCGAGCCCTGGTCCGGGAAGATCCCACATGCCGCGGAGCAACAAAGCCCGTGCGCCACAACTACTGAGCCTGCGCTCTAGAGCCCACGAGCCACAGCTTCTGAGCCTGTGTGCCACAACTACTAAAGCTGCGTGCCTAGAGCCCGTGCTCCGCAACAAGAGAAGCCACCACAATAAGAAGCCTGCGTACTGCAACGAAGAGTAGCCCCCGCTCGCCTCAACCAGAGAAGAGCCCGCACACAGCAACGAAGACCCAACACAGTCAAAAATAAAATAAATTAAATAAATTAAAAAAAAAAAATCAATGGGCTTCCCTGGTGGTGCAGTGGTTAAGAATCCGCCTGCCAGTGCAGCAGACATGGGTTCGAGCCCTGGTCCAGGAAGGTTCCACATGCCGCGGAGCAACTAAGCCTGTGCGCCACAACTACTGAGCCTGTGCTCTAGAGCCTGCGAGCCCCAACTACTGAGCCCACGTCTCACAACTACTGAAGCCCATGTGCCACAACTACTGAAGCCCGCGTGCCTAGAGCCCGTGCTCCACAACGAGAGAAGCCACCTCAATGAGAAGCCCACGCACCGCAACAAAGAGTAGCCCCCACTCGCCCCAACTAGAGAAAGCCTGTGTGCAGCAACGAAGACCCAACGCAGCCACAAATAAATAAATAAATAATGATTCACATAATTAACAGAATAAAGGATTTAAAACATCATATGATTTCGATAGATGCAAAAATCACATGATCAAACTCATTCATGCTAAAAAGATGTTTTTAATTTTCATCAATACAGGAATAGGAGGGAACTTCACCAACCAGATCAAGAAACTGCAAGAAAACCTACAGCTAACATCACAGGGGAAGCGGGGGAGACTGAGGCTCTTCTCAAAAGACCAGGAGGGAGACAGGATGTCCACTGTCCCCACTTCCATCCAGCTTGGCCCATGGTCACAGCCCACCTCTGTGTGCCAGCAACATGGTAGTCCACACTGAAAACCCTGCAGAATCCACAAAAGGCCCCCAAGGCCTCTCCCCGGTGAGGGAGGTCCGGTCCTTGCATTGCGTTGGGGGAACCCAGGAAGACTGAACCTGGGGAGGGGGCTGCAGGCGCCTTTTCTGCTGAGTTATTTCAAGGCAAATTGGGCCTGTGTTTCCTGCGGAGGCCAGGCTTGCTCTCTGGGAAATCCGAAAGCAGCAGTTGAAGACAGATTCTTGGCGGGCCTGCGGGGTTGCACTAATTCTGCTCGCCAGCCCCGGGTGCTTCGGCCGAGCGCAGGGGGCTGGCTGCCAGCTTCTCAGAGTGCGCATTGGAGGAGTGGGGTTTTGGCGGCTGGCTGCGTGTGAAAGGCCTCAGCCCAGACCCTTTCATCGGCAAGTTATCCCCGCCAGGGGAGGGAGTGTCAGTTGTGTGGTCAGAGCTGTTCCCAGAGGGAGGGTGAGAGAGAGGGTCTCTGGAGGAGGAATCTGGCCCACAGGGCTGGCAGGCTGGGTCCTCCGAGCCCACCCTCTCAGGCACCCCTGGCTTGCCTCAGCACCTGGACCTGAGCCCTAGACCGTCACAGGCAGGCACCAGGCCTGTGGGGTGTTCCAGGTGGCAGCCTGCAGGATGCATATTCATCCCAGAGTCCCGAGCCGGGCTCTGCCCTTGGTGGGTGGGAAGCTTCCACTCAATTCCCAGGAGGGGGTGCGGGAGGTACCTCCAGTTCCAGCTCCCAAGACCCTTTCTGGGCTTCCAGTACTACAGTCCTCGGCCACCACCTGGCAGAATTGGTTTCTGGCTCTGGTTCCCCTGCCTCCACCTCGGAGCTCCCCAGGGCTCCCATGTACATCCAGGCCCAAACACAGGGCCTAGCACGGATGAGACACGTGGAAACACTCCTTGAACTGAACCAGACTCGGGGCACGAACCCGCGTCCCCAGTATCGGCAGGTGGACTCTCAACCACTGCTCCACCAGGGAAGCCCCGGAAGCCTCGTTTTTGATCAGCTCTGTCTGGTGTTCTGTGCAAATGTTTATGTTCCATGGGAGCACACACTGTTTGTTCTGGAGAGGGAGGGCTCCCCAGGGAAGGGGGAGGGCTCCCCAGGGAAGGGGGAGGGCTGTGTGGAGCAAGGCCCCTTAAATGTTCAGGAAAATTCCTGAAGGCACCTCATGCTGGGGTGGGAGGGCTCAGGTGTAGGTGAGGCAGAGGGGCCAAGCCCTGCACTGATGTCTCCCAGGGCCCCTGGATCTCCTGTAGGGCTCGGGGGCCAGGCAAAGGGACTGCCAGGCAGTGTAGCAGCCGCCTGGAAGTCCCAGGGACCCTGGGTGGACAGGCCAAGAGGCAGGACTGGGCATTCCCAAGCTGAGAAGTTCGAGGTTCGGTCACTAGGAAATAGCCTCTTGACACAAGCTTGCCAGGGTGGGTTCCATTCGGACCATGACCCCTGGGATGCAGCTGGCACTTCCAGAGTCCAAAGGAAGAGTCTGGAACCTTCTAAGAGAGACACAGTCAAGCGTGAAGCCTGGGCTGGGGAGAAGAGTGTCAGGTCCTCAGGCCTGACTGAGTCTGGGTCCTTCCTACTTGCCAGCCTGTGCCTGGTACACAGGTGTGATGCCCAGATGTAGGGCCCAGGTGAGGTATGCATTTACCAAAACGTCTCCTGGGTGCCGACCTTGCCCCGCTCTCTGCAAGGTACGGCCATCATTTGCCATTCACTGAGCACCTATGATGGGCCAAGCCCTGCACTGCACGCTAGGGACCCAGAGTTGAAGGCCAAGCTCCCTGCTTTCCAAGACTTTCCAGTCCAGGGAAGAGGAGGAGGTAAGGAAGGGACCCCAACAGTTACTCCTGTTTATCAAGGCTGCTCGGCCATGCCAGCTCCTTAGTGAACAGGCGTCTACCTAGGGGACAGGAGGATCCACGTGCTCCCGCAGTGCCATCAAACGCAAGACCCAAGACAAAAGGTCAAGTCTGAGAAGCTAAAATGCAACGTGAGGGCTTCCCTGGTGGCGCAATGGTTGAGAGTCCGCCTGCCGATGCAGGGGATGAGGGTTCGTGCCCCGGTCCGGGAAGATCCCACAGGCCGCGGAGCGGCTGGGCCCGTGAGCCATGGCCGCTGGGCCTGGGTGTCCAGAGCCTGTGCTCCGCAGCGGGAGAGGCCACAACGGTGAGAGGCCCATGTACTGCAAAAAAAAAAAAAAAAAAAAATTCCTTTTGCCATGAAAGGTAATATCCACAGGCTCCGGGACTTAGGACGTGGACATCTCTGGGGAGCCATTACAAGCCTGGCACACAGGGTGACCTGAGGCAAGTCACTGCACATTGCTGGCCTCCATCTCCCTGTGGGCAGTCACTGGGTAGATGTCTCCAAGGGTCTTCCCCATGGAGCAGAGGCTCAGCAAGCCCTTGGAATCTTTGGGCTATTACCCCATCCCACAAGGGCACCAGAGCCCCTCTTGGCCAAGTGGGGTGTAGGAGATCCCAGAAGGGACCCCAGATCCACAGGGGCAGTGTTAGAAATAGGCAGACTCACCCATCAGAGAACTGAGCTTTGCCCAGGGCTTTAGATTTGCAAAGCGCTTTTCTTACATGCCGGGCAACGAGCAAAAGCTCACTAAATAATGTTCAGTGACTCAACCAATGAATAAATAAATAAACGAACAAACTTGTGAAATTGGCAGGTATGACCATCCCCACTGTACGGACAAGGAGCCTAAGGCTCAGAATGGATGGGTCACTCGACAAGCGACTCAGCCTCGGTCTGCTAGCTGCAGAGCCTGTGCCCTTCCGCGCTGGGACAGTCCTGGCACACAGTGGGGCTGGCCTCCACCAGGGCGCAGGGAAGGAAATAGGAAGTTGGCTGCCACTGCGGGGCTGGGGCCTCACCTGAACCTCCCACCGTTTCCCACAGTCTCTCGTGACCCGCAGAGCAGCTCGGAGGTGACACATGTGCGTGCTGGGGTTTCCTGCCAGGCCCGGGGACACACTCAGTTCTCACCCTTGGAGGAGGTGGATGGGGCTCTGGGGTTCAGTTGCCTCTGCATCCCCTTCATCCCCTTCACGTTTACCCCACAGTCCTGGGCCCCTCAGAGGAGAAGAGCTCAAAATCCCCCAAAAGCCAGATGTAGACTTTGAACCAGGGGTCTTGGGTTGGGACACTGGCTCTGTTGTTCCTCACTGTGTGGTCCTGGACATTTTTTTAAGACTTTATGTTTTTGGAAGAGTTTTAGGTTTCCAGCAAAATTAAGAGGGAGGTGCAGAAATTTCCCATATACACCCTCCCCCCACTACAGTGCATAGCCCCCACCCCACTATCAATATCAGATGCCTCCTCGTGGCACATTTGTTACAACTGGTGAACCTACACTGACACGTAGTTGACATTAGGGTTCACTCTTGGTGTTGGACATTCTATGGGTTTGGATTAAGGTATAACGACATGTATCTACTATTACAATATCATAGAGAAGTTTCACGACCCTAAAAATCCCGTCTCCACCTATTCATCCCTCCCTCCCCCCACCCCAACCCTTGGCAACCTCTGATCTTACTGACCCCATAGTTTTGCCTTTTCCAAAATGCCATAGAGTTGGAATCATACAATGTGTAGCCTTTTCAGACTGGCTTCTTTCACTTAGTAACCTGCATTTACTTTCCTCTGTCTTGGTGGCTTAATAGCTCACTTCTCTTTAGCACTGAATAATATTCCATTGTATGGCTATACCACAGTTTTTCCACTCACTTACTGAGGGACACCTTTGCTGCTTCCAAATTTTGGCAAATATGAATAAAGCTGCTATAAACATTTGTATGCAGGATTTGCATGGAAATAAGTTTCAACTCCCTTGGGTAAATACCAAGGAGAGTGATTGCTGGATCGTACATATGGTAAGAGTATGTTTAGTTTTGTAAGAAACTGCTAAGCTGTCTTCCGAAGTGGCGGCATCCTTCTCATTCCCGCCTGCCGTGAAGGAGAGTTCCTGTTGCTCCACATCCTCGCCAGCATTTGGTGATGTCAGTGTTCTGGATTTCGGCCATTCTAACAGGTGTATAATAGTATCCCGTTGTTGTTTTAACTTGCATTTCCCCAATAACATTAGATGCAAGGTATCTTTTCATATGCTTCTTTGCCATTTGTATATCTTCTTTGGTGAGGTGTCTATTAAGATCTCTGGCTGGGCATGTTTTATAACCTCTCCATGCCTCAGTTTCCAATTCTGTAAAGTGTCAAAAATCATATCTATCTGTTTCAGTCACGGTCCCAGCAGAAGACAGAATTTACCCCAGGTGGTCCAAATAAGGCACGTGACCAAAGGGACTGCTTACAGAGGTGTGGGCAGGTTCAGGAGCACCCAGAGACTGGCAATGGCGGGAAGATGCTACCATCCCTGGGGCTGGAGGAACAAGCAGAGGAGATGATGCTTCCAGCAGAAGCTGGTGGGAGCTAGAGTCACAGAGGGCCTCCCGGCAGAAGCTGTGGTCATAGAGAGGTGAAGCTGCATCCAACCTCTGTCCCTGGACACCGAATTAAATCTCAGAGACAGAGTTTTGGGTGAAGTAGAAAAGAACAGCTTTATTGCTTTGCCAGGCAAAGGGGGTCACAGCGGGCTAACGCCCTCAAAACTGTGTGTCCCACCTTGGAGAGGGTAGTGAGAAGTTTTATAGTAATGGTTCAAAGAGGGTGTGATCCGCCTGTGGACATTCTTCTGATTGGTTGGTGGTGAGGTAAGTAGGAGTCAGCATCATCAACCTTCAGGTTCCAACTGGTCTGGGGTCTACGTGCTTGTGGGCAGCATACCTTGGTCAATTGTTCACTTTTCCCACCTGGAAGGGGTTTCAGGATCCGCAAAACAGCTCAAAGATATTGTATGTATATGTTGATGGGGACCCAGGACCTTGCCCCAAGGCTGCCCTATTGTTTTTCTTGACCGTTTGTTTCTCCCTAGTCTCCCATCCCTTCCCTTTGGCTCCCGTCGGGAAATGGAACCAGGGTCTCTTGCATGACAGGTGGGAGCCCTCTTTGAACCATTACTATAAAACTTCTCACTACCCTCTCCAAGGTGGGACACACAGTTTTGAGGGCAGGAGCCCGCTTGGCCCCCTTTGCCTGGCCAAGCAATAAAGCTGTTCTTTTCTACTTCACCCAAAACTCTGAGATTTAATTCGGTGTCGGGGGGCAGAGGCTGGATTCGGCTTCAGGGGCACCGACAGTGTCAGTGTACAGCACATGGCAGTGGGAGGAAATGCCCCATCCTCTCTCCCTCTGATCTCCAGCTGTTGCCCCCATTGGCCAGACCCAACCAGGCACCAGTGGGGGACGCAGCCCACCAGGGTCGGCACAGAGCCAGCAGCGGATGGATCTGGGGGGCAGGGGATGCCACAAGTGAAAAGTGACCAGCGCTGCTCACGATGGGGCCATTCATCCACGTGTTCTTTCAACAGACAAACACTGTCTTAACCACTGGGGACCCTCTGGGGGAAGAAAAGCGACAAATCACCCCCCCTCAGGGAATTTACATCCTACTATGGGCGTGGGGCATGGGGTGTGGGCTATTTCCACCAGAGCAGAACTTCTCAAACTTCACAGGAGCTTGGGAATCACCAGGAGGGCTTGTTAAAACCTAGATTCCCAGGCCCCATCCCCAGTTTCTGTAGGTCTGGGGAGGCCCGAAAATTTCCATCCTACCAAGTTCCAGGGTGCTGCCCATGGAGCAGTCGCGCCACCCTTTGACAGCCATGGCCCTGGGATATTTAGATGCTGGAAGCGTTTGTTTGTCCCATCCCTGACCCCTCGGCCTCCCTCAAGACCACAAGCCCCAGGGCAGGGACTGAATCTGAGTGTCTGATTTTTCCTCCGGGCTACCGGCGACCCCCACAGGATGGGGCTTGGGGAAGGGGCGCTCCGTGGGCGTTAGAGGGCCGCGGAGGAATGCTTACTGGCCGGAGAGCCGATCTGGGCCGCCAGGGTGGCCGGGGACACCCCCTTCCCCGGCGGGCACCGCCCACAGCCTGCGCAGCACACCCGGGTGGGGGGATCCCGGGAGGGCGCCCCCGGCCCCCGGCTCCCAGCTCGGGCGGGCCCCGGTGGGTGGGCGTACCCGCGACCCAGGTGGCTACCTGCCGCGCGTCTCCAGCAGCCCAGGAGTCCGGTGGCTCCGGCCGCGTCGGGCGCCCTACGCGGGCCCGGGGGGCGGGGCGGGGCGGGGCCTCCGCGGCCCCCTCCCCCGGGCCTGGGCTCCGGCTCTGCGCGGTGGCAGCGGCGGCGGAGGTGGCGCGGGGACCAAGGTGAGTGGCGGGGACGGGTCCCGGAGGCCCCGTCGGAGGAGGGGTCCGGGTGGGCAGGGGGCGGCACGCGTGCCCCTCGGAGGGCGGGGGCCCGGGCGGCGCCGGCGGAGTGGCGTGTGTGCGCGCGCGCGTGTCCCCGCCGAGTGCGGGGACATGGGTTGGGCGGGGGTCGGGCCTTCCCCTTGGTTGGGGGTCCAGCCCCTCCCACCCCCGTCTCCTGGGACCTCCGGAGCACATCCTCTCTCTCAGTCTCTCTCTCGCCCACGCCCCGCCCCCCCTTCTCTTCTCTGTCTCTGAGTTTCTCTCTGTCTCCGTGGGTGGGTCTCTGCGTGTCCGTCCGGCCGCTCGTCCAGCTGCCTTGTTTCCTGATCTTCCCCTCCCCCGACACTGCCCCTCCCCATCGCAGCTCCCCCCTGTCTTTCCACTGCCGCCCCCTTAATAGAGCAAACAAAGATGGTCAGAAGGGAGACACCTCCTTTCTGAGCCCTGTCCTGGCTCGGCGTGCGGCCCCACCCCTCTGGCCTCTGGCCTGGGCCGCCCTCCACCTTCCTGCAGGGAGCTGGCCCTGCAGAGCTGTGCGGGTGCGTTTGGGGCAGCAGGCACAGCTGAGGGCAGAGGCAGAGCCTGTAGAGGTTCGTGCCCTCAACCTGGTGAGCCCCCTCCCGTCCCTTGAGAGGTGGCACACGGGGCAGGTCTGCCCGGTCCGGGGTGTGGGCCTCTGGCAAAACCTCATCATGCAGAGAGCCCGTTCACATGAGCAGCGCCTGACGCTTTCTAAGGTTTTCTCCGATGGAGCCAAGGTAGGGGAGAACTTGCTGCGCTGGGGGAGGGTCCCTGGCCCGAAGGTCACAGGGTGTGGTCTCAGCCCTGCTCGGCCAGGCCACTTCCTGAGGGCGAGCTCCATTTCCCCATCCGTGGCTCAGGGCAGCCCTGAGAGCTGTGTGCAGCTGCTGTGAGAACCCAGCGTGTCCAGGTGATTAGCGATGCTCTTGGCTAGAGCGTGGCTGTGCCTGAGTTCCCAGGGATCCCAAAGGCTGGTCCCTGGACTGCATCTGGAGGGGGAGGGCGAGCTCTCTGTGGCCTCTCAGACCTGCTGCACCAGGCCCAACCCAAGACCCTCCCTAGAGGAGTAAGCTGGGGGCTCTGGGGCAAGAGCCAGGGACCACCAGACTGTCCTCTTTAATGACAAGGCTTGATATAACGCGGATTCCTGGACTCCTATCCTGACCACTGATGGGGCACCAGGAATATACATTTTACCACTCCTCCCCCCTCTTCTGGTGCGCGTTCAGGTGTGAGTGCCGCTGGCTGGTGGCCTTGGGTGATCGGACAAGGTCATATTAGCTCCCTCTGGCTGGCAGGCAGTGGAGCGGACCCAAGAGGAGTCCATCCTGGGGGCATGGCCTTGCTGTGTCCCTGGGCAAGCCACTTGCCCTCTCTGAGCCCACGTCCCCGTCAGTCAGAGGAGATTAGGGCCTCCCTAGGGTCTTTCCTGCCAAACGGTCTGGCATTCTGAGCCATTTGTTTAAATGGTGGTAAGGGGTGGGTGAGGGCTAGAGAATCAAGCTGACCTGGGTTAGCACCTGGGTCAGCATCCACCACTGGCTGGCTGTGTGGCCCTGGGCAAGTCACTGCTTCTCTGGGCCTCAGTTTCCTTATCTGAAAACTGGGAACCTTAAAATTACGAACTCCTTGTGGGTGGTCAGGATGCAAAGAGGCACAACGCCCGACATATCACAAGCTCACCGCAAACTGGCGGTGGGGGTGGGTACCCGTTTTGAGAGTGGCTGGCACTCCGTGTGTCTCGACTGTTTTAACTCTCTGGTGATGGGGACAGTCACATGAACTTAATTTCTCATCAGCAGGGCGAGTGGTCTGTGCAGAAACATTTGTTAGCTGATGGATTTTTTGTTTCTAATGGGTGGCTTAAAAGGCCTGAGGACGGGCACGTGGAATTGCCTCGCAGCCTCAGGCAGCATTTTTATGGCATCCGGCTGTGCGCCGGTGCCAGCTCTCTTGCTCATGGCAGGCACTGGGAGACAACACCCTTGTCCCCCGGCGACTCCCGGCAGATTCTGGAGCGGCTGGGATGGGAGAAGGAAGGCGAAAGCCCCGGGCCCTCACCAGTTTCCCCAAATTGTGGACATTCATGGACGTGAACAAAATCATCTTCTGGGACATCTGTAAGGAGAGCAGAGCTCTCGTGACACCCAGAGAGGAACAGGAAAAGTCATTCATTCATTCATTCGTTCTCGTTCGCCTGGAGGATGGCAAGCGTCCCCAGGGAGGCAGAGGGACCCATGCAGAAAGGGGGAGGCCACAGAAGCAACCTGGATGGGGAGCTGTTGGGTCACACGTGCTGTCAGTGGTCCTCTAGGTCAAAAGCGGAGTCAGGACGTCCTGCTGCGGGACTCACCCCATAGCCCAGGGTGGCCCTCAGGGGTACGGATGCTGAGGAGGACCAGAGTTAGGGTCGGGAGGTATGAATTAGGACCATGGGCTGTGATGAAGACGTGGGAGAGTGAGACAAGGAGGTGACTTCCTGGTGACAGTATAACCTTCTTTTTTTTTTTCTTTTAACCACATCCCTCTTTTATGTCTCAAAATCGAACCTCAGTGGGGGAGCACCTGGAGGCACAGGGACTTTGAAACTCTGTGTGAGCAGAGTTCTAGTGACTCAGGAATCCAGATGTCTCAGGGGAGCAGCCCGGGTGCCGCTGCGTAGAGGACTTGGCTCTAACCTCAGACCCTGGACTCTGGGTGGCCTGGAAGGGGAGCCAGCAGGGGCCAGGGAGGGGCCGCAAAGGCTGGAGACCCCAGAGTCAGGTCCACCTGCTGAGCTTCCGTGCTCTCATTTGTATAGAGTGGATTGGAAAACACACTTAGGTGATTAAGACCTGGGTTCTGGAGCCAGGCTATTAGGGTTCGAATTTCAGCCCCACCTCTCACCAGCTATGTGATGTTGGCAAGTCACCAAACGTCTGTGTGCACCTTGGTTTCTTCATCTATGACGTGGTGATTATCGTAGCACCTACCACATAGGGTGCTTGTGAGGACAGCATGGCTTCATGGGAGGTTTCCAGAAGGACAGTGCCCTGTGTTGGTGTGGTAGAGTGGTCGTGCAGTGACAGCGGCTTGCGGTCAGGCTGACCTGGCACCGGCCCTGGAGTTCTTATCAGTATTAGTGTTAATGTTGTTGTTGGAAACTCACTTGTGGGGTCACGTGATGACTGGGTGAAGCCATGTACAGGGTCCCTCGGTGCACAAGGAAGCCCTCAGGTGATGCTGGCGCCCATCTGTACCCTCTAGGGAGAGCAGAGAGGACAGAGGTGACATTTGCTACTGCATTACCACGTACTACACACAGGCGCAAGTGGGGAGGGGCCAGGGCCAGCTCCTTTCTGAAAAGATTTTCAGGAAAATCTATGTAGCTCATTGCAGCTGGGAGTATTGCTCTCCTCGGTTCTGACTCCAAAGCCTGGGTTTACCTCTGGAAGGAAGCAGGGGACAGCCATTCCCTGAGCACCTACTGTGTGCCAGGCCCTGTGTGAAGTCTTCCCCAGGCACCGTCCCACTTACTCCTCCCAGCAGCCCAGAAGGTGATCATGGCCATGCCCAGTTAACAGATGGGCAAACTGAGGCCTGGAGAGGCCAAGGGCTGCCCGGAGACACAGGGCAGCAAGGAGCAGGGTTGGGGCTCAAACACCAGGGTCTCTGGCATGAGGTGTGCGTGCCCACTTTCCACAATGCTACGTGCCTTAAGGTGAGGGAATGTCACCAAGATGCCTCACTGTCAGGAGCTGCCACCGTGGGCTCCTCTGACCCCAGCAGAAGTCCTGCTCACTTTCTGGAAGGTTCTTAAGGTTTTGCTTTCTGTGCCATCAGCTGGGCTGGCTAAAGGCCTTCTTTGTGTTGCCAAAGCAGTTTCTCCAGCAAAAACAATCAGCTTGGAGTCACTTACCTCCCTTTGAGTCTGAGGGGGGTTACTCTCTGTGCTTCAGTTTTCAAATCTGTGAAATAGGAATTTTTATTTCTGTCCCACTTAGCTCCCGCAAGTGGGTAGGTAAAGCTGTGAAGTTATAGTCCTGGACAGGCACCTGGAAGGCATCTTACATATTTGCTCTCAGTTAACCCTCTGAGGCCTTATGAGGTCATTGTATGATCCCATTGTACAGATGAGGAGGGCAAGGCACAGAGAGGTCAGTATCTTGTCCAGTGTCACACAGCTGGTAAGACTTTGGGTCTCATTAAGATGGACTGAAAGACAGCCATTGAGGCCACGTCTTGGTGGAGAGACATGACGCTCCTTGCTTGGTTATTCCCATGACAGGGAGCTCACTACCTCGTGAGCCCCTGTGATTGTTAGTCTAGGACCTGAGTAGGTGGTGGTGGTGGTGATCCCTGGTACAGTTGACTTAACGTGGGAGAACATCCTGAGCGTGGCTTTGGCTGTGCTGGGTTTGAGCTGCTGACAGGCCCAATCATGGAGAGATGGGGAGGGTGGCCCCAAGTTCTTTGTTACTTACAGTGGTGTCCATCTCATTCCTCCCACTGACTAAATCTGAGGCTGAGAGAGGAGGAAACTCTCAGCAAGGGAGGGCAAACACTAGGTGCTCAATAAATCCTTGTGGTGGACCAATCCTACTTTTTTTTTTTAATTTATTTATTTTATTTATTTTTATTTTTGGCTGTGTTGTATCTTCCTTGCTGCACGTAGGCTTTCTCTGGTTGCAGCGAGCGGGGGCGACTCTTCGTTGCGGTGTGCGGGCTTCTCCTTGCGGTGGCTTCTCTTGTTGCGGAGCACGGGCTCTAGGTGCACAGGCTTCAGTAGTTGTGGCTCACAGGCTCTAGAGTGCACAGCAGGCTCTAGCTGGGCCGCATGGCCTTAGTTGCTCCGTGGCATGTGGGATCTTCCCAGACCAGGGCTTGAACCCGTGTCCCCCGCATTGGCAGGCGGATTCTTAACCACCGCGCCACCAGGGAAGCCCCCCAATCCTATTTCTAAGGAAAATTTCAAATTATAAAACCAACATAGCCACGTTGTACAAAGTCTGGAAAATAGGCTCCGATTTTACCCGTAACCTCAGCCTCTGAACATTATCATCTTGTGTATCATTTCCAGTCTTTTTTGAATCAGTACATCTTGATGTAGAACTGTTTTCACAGGATGTCATCACACCACACGCAGTTCCGTATCCTCTTCCTTTTCACTTGCTGTAATTTCACTTGCTAGCATTTCCCCTGTTCCCTCAGTAGTCCACTAGCTCCTGAAGAGCAGTGACGCTGCGCCGTATCCTGAGCATCTTCATCATTTGACTTGGACCATCCCCCTCTCAGTGGAGCCCCCACGTGGACAAGGATGTGAAAAGCAGGTGTTGACCCCGAGGGCACGCCCCAGAGGTCCAGCAGGACAGCTGGTCAGCCCCCCCAAGCTGTGTGACCTCAGGCGGGGTCCTGCCCCTCTCTGAGTCTCAGGTTCCTGCCGTGCTGTGAAATGAGGGTGGGAACCTCATATCACAGGGCTGCTGGGAGGAGTAGACAAGGGGATGTGATGTCAATTATCTGGCAGTAGTGGGGGCTTGAAATGTGGTAGCTGTTATTACTGTTGCTGTTATTATTATTATTACTATTATTATTATTATTTAGGTCCTATCTCCACAGTTAAATTGTGGAGCCCTGCAAGCAGGAGCCAGGCCCTATACGTTCCTGTGTCCCACCCTATGCCCTATGATATTTATTGATTTGATTCCAAATGTTCAGGTCCCTCCAAAAAGAATGAATCCATGTGGGCAAGGAGCTGGGAGATCCTTTGTTTATACAGTCTCATCTGGTCCACCATGAGTGGGGACCACCAGCCCCATTTTAGAAACAGGCTCAGAGAGTGTGATGGGCCTGCCCAAGGTCACACAGTGGGAAGAAAAAAGCCAGGAATACTTCCTGGAGGAGGTGGCAGTGCTCTGGGCCAACAGGAATGGGTGTCTGACCAGGCCAAGGTGCAGAGTGCTGGTGTTCTGGGGGCAGTGCAGAGGAGCCTGGGAGCTGTCCAGGGCAGAGTGGAACCCAGCACCCACACAGTGCAAGGCAGATTGTGGCTGAGGCTCAGGGGCGTTTGCTGGGCTGAGCTGACCTGAAGTGACAGCAGGGCAGGAATGAGCTAGCTATCTGGGCTCCTGACCCCACCGGCACCCCACCCAGCCACTTCCTTCTGTCCAGGCAGGAAGGGGTGCCCTGTGGGATCAGAGGCTGCAGGCACCTTCCTGGGGCCTGCCTGCTCTGCGAGCCGTGATAAAATATTTATCAGAGATGCCGGCAGCCGGGCTTCCCTGCACAGCGTACAGCTGGGGGCACCTCCCACCCCAGACCTGCAGCCTTGACGAGTCCCGCTGAGTCACGCGCGAGCCCGAGCCCTCCTCAGCCCCTCTGCCCTTTGGCCACGTGGATGCCTCATAATATGTAAGCCATTCGGGTGCACACAGGGCCAGGACATCCAGCTTGGTTAGTGCTGAGGGTTTCAGAGCTCATTCGGCGGCCAAGGTCATAGGCAGAGGAGGCCAGAGGGACGGGATCTCCCCTGTACCCACCCCTGCGGGGTCCCAGCTCCTTAGTCCTCACTGCACCCACCCAGCAGGGTAGGTCCTCAGCACCTCCGTTTGGTGACGGAGACACCGAGGCTCAGAGCAGGGGCGCGACGGGTCCAATCTCACGCTGTTAGTGGCCGAGTGGAGATTTGGTCCTCAGCTGTCTGACCCCTCCGCCGAGGTGCTGGACTCTGTTCTAGTCCGGGGTCAGGGGCTGGGGGTCCTGCCCGCCCCGAAGTGACACAGCTGTGAATTCAGGTTTGTGCGTTTGATTTTCAAAGTGACAGCAACAACAAAACACAGTAGCAGATGGCTCCTTCCTGCTGCTGGAGGTGTGGGTGGAAGGACAGGGCTTTCGGATTCTTTCGTTCACTCATTCATAAAATACATTCTGGGTGCACTGGCCAGGGCCAGCGTTCCAGGCCCTGGGGACCAATGGGGGACACTTAGGCCGTGGTTGGGGGCGCCCTCGGAGCCAGAGAGGGCTGGCTTCTGTGCCCGAGCCCACTTACTGCTTGCTTCCGTGCTCTGTGATCTCTGGTGGGTTGGTCTCCAGTTTGTGAATGGGGGGGTAGAATCAATCACACCTGCGTCCTTGTTCTCCGTCACATCTTCACGTTGGCCTGATGGACATCGATTGGCCTTTGGAACAGGTCTGGTTTCCAGAGAGATCCCGGCAGGCCTTGAGGTTGGCCCTCCCAGGAAATAACCCGGAACCACTGCCCCAGGAGCCTTGCAGGTCTGATGGTTGAAGGTGGAAGTTTTTGCCAAGCTTGGTTCTGAAGGGAACTGGCCTCTGGAGCCACACTCGCTGCCCACAGCTGTGAGAGGGAGCCCTGTGGGTGGCCCGGGTCATCTCCCCGCTCAATGCCTGCAGGTCATCTCATATTCCTGCTTGCTGTCCGCCTTTCCCTCCTCTGGACCCTCCTCCTGCCATTCCTCTATCTGGAATTCTTTTCTTCCCTTCTTCACTGGGGGCTTTTGTTGGTTCTTCAAGCCCCCGCTGGAAGATACCCTCCTCTTCCAGGAAGCCCTCCTGGCTGCCCTGCGTCCACCCCAGGCAGGGTGGGTAGGCGCCTCTCCCGTGCCCTTTACCCTGGAATCTTTGCTCATATCTTTGATCCAGCACTGGATCAGCTCCCCGGTCTCCTCCCCTCCAGCCTGGGGCTCCAAGGGCGGAATTCTGCTCTATTCATCTCTGGGTCCCAGGGCTCAGCTCGGGGTTGGCACAGAGTGGAGCCCCAAGATTGTCTGAGGAACGAGAGAGAATGTCGGACATGAGGGCGGGGCTGGGGTTTTAGGAACGTGTGGTAAGGGGCAGCCGCAAACCTGTAAGGTATGCTCCACGTGTGAACTCCCTGTGTTTCTGTGAGGGACCCCTGTTTTCTTGGTCTTCACAGACGATGGACGTTCAGCTAGACAGCGGGAAATAAGGGCTTCTGGGGCTGAGACTCTTGTGGGGCAGCGGGCGCTGAGTCCTGGGGGTCGGGAGGGCTGGGCCCCTCCTTTTGGAACTGCATGACCCCAAGCGACTCAGCCCCTCTGTCAGGCCTCACTCCCATTCTGCAAACCCAGCATTAATTTGTGGAAGAGAAGCGGACAGGTGGCAGGCTTGCGTTCCTGGGGTGCTCACGGGGATGTCCGACAGACACTCACAACCGGCACAGAAAAAAGGCTGGAGGGAAAAATGCACCAAGATGGTAGCAAGAACTTTCTCTGGTGGTTTGTTTCCTCTTCCAACTGTTTTGTGTTTTTCCAATATTCTCAAGTTCATTCAGTGACTTTGCATGGGTGTTGAGAGCCTTGCGCTGAACCCTATGAGGCAACAGAGCCCGTGCTGCTGGAACGCTCAGTCTGATAGAGAGGTAGCCCCTCTCCAACAGACTGACCCTACATGGTCTGATGGACCCACGGTGTGATGGAGCTGTCATGGTGGGAAGCCCGGAGGAGGCCCCTGGCCCAGCTTGCAGGCTTGTGAAGTTGGGACCTTGCTGGGGAGTGGGGGAGGGCGGGGAGGTGTGCAGGGGGTGGGTTGCTAGGGAGGCCGGTGTGCTGGGACTGGGGAGTGGTCTTCGGCTGGAGACCTGGATGACGGTGAGGTGAGGATGGTGAGAGACCCTGCAAGGAGAGGGTCTGGACCAGATCCTGAGGGATGGGGGGAGGGGTGCTTCTGTTAGAATCACAATGGCTGCATCCCCTGAGGGTCCACCCACCAGCCTTTGGGGGGTGGGGGGAGGCACTGTGCACTAAGGAGCCCAGGCGACCCCTACCCCTATAGGGACCCTATGGGACTGGCACTGCTGTGTCCCCACTTTACAGAATGGGGAAACTGAGGCCAAGTACAGTGAGTGACCAAGCTGCACTTCAGATCCAGGTGTGTTTGTCCCCAGAGCCCAACCGGGACCATCTGGCCTCTCCTGCAGCCCTTGCTTGTCCCTGAGCCTTGGGGCCTCTGTTTTGTCATCCGTAGAGTGGGGATTAGAACCTGACATCTTAGACCAAATGAGCACCCTTCCTATAACTGTCAGGTCCACCCCTTGAATATTTGCTGAGTTCATGATTTCTGTCATCTATGGTTAGAGCATTGCCCAGGGTGGCAGGTTAGGGGGACGAGACACAAGCACAGGAGGCACCTTGGGGACGGGGCTCTGAGGAGAACCCACAGAAATGGGAGATGAGTTTGATTTCACAAGACCAACCGGAAAGAACTTCAGGCAGCCAAAAGGAGGTCGACGTGGACAGTCCCAGGACCAGACCCGGGGGAGTGTGGGCCGCGGGCCCCCGGGGGTGGCAGAAACAAAGCAGG
The DNA here is from genome assembly GCF_008692025.1 of Phocoena sinus. Lineage (NCBI taxonomy): Eukaryota > Metazoa > Chordata > Mammalia > Artiodactyla > Phocoenidae > Phocoena > Phocoena sinus. Next base: position 4,882,602 of record NC_045772.1, on the reverse strand, counting down.
CCGGTGGCTAGGGAGCCGGTTCAGAATGCTCTGGGCCGGGCCAGCTGAGGACTCAGAGGCAGGTGGGGAACACAGCTGCCCACCGAGCCACAGAGGGGGCAGCCCCCGTGCAGGTGAGGTGTCCTCTGCTTTACCTGAAGCTGCAGAGAAGAACCAGCCAACGAAGGGAAAAGGCCTCCGTGCTGATGGTCAAGGTCACCGGCCATCACCTTGGTCTGTGGGCTGCAGGCCTTGGTGCTGGGCAAGGTGTAGGGGGGATGTCGCCGAGCTCAGATGGGTTTCCTCCCTGCATGTATGCTAATACAGCGGGCTCTGACGGGTGCTGTAGGCAGTAGGTGGGCGAGAGGGGAGGAGGGGGGAGGGGGAGGGAGAAGCCCGCCCAGGCCCCAGCCAGGGCCCACCATTCTCTTCCCTTTGCTTCACCAGCAGAGGGTGAGGGGCCCCTGCTCTCTGTGGCTTTCAGCTGGGTGGGCAAGGTGGGCAGAGAAGGCAATGTGCGGTGGCCCCCCCAGGGGCCTGGACGTGTGCCCAGTGTAGGCCTCTGTCCCCTGCTGGAAAAATGAGGACAGCCCCCTCCCTCCCCCACATTCTAGCTTGCTCCCAGAGCAGTTATGAGGCCAGACAGACACTGAGGCTGCCACAGGGTAGAAGATTTGGCCAAGGTCAGGTTCAAATCCAGCGCTTAGCTCAGGGCCTGGTACATATTAGATTCGCATGAAATACTTCCTGGAGAGAAAGTGCACATGGCCTTTGGCAAATTGTGTGGCCCTCTGAGTCCCTGTGTCCTCAGGGAAGGGGGCTGCCGAGGCCCACCCCACCCAGGAATGTTGTGCAGACAGGCCTGGTGCGGAGGGGAGTACTAAGCTGCTAGCCAGGTTAGGACCACAGGAGCCAGCTAAGGAAAGAGGCAGGAGCATGTCCTTAATAGTGAGGGATCTCACTCTCTGAGCTTCCTGGGGGAAAGTGCCACACTGCAGCAGGTGGCCTGGGCAGTACTGTCCTCCAAATGCACGGGTATGTGTGGTCGGGTGGGGCTTGTGGAGAAGGCTTAGGTGGGTGACGTCACCCTGAGCAGGGTTTTGCAGGATGAATAGGAGTTGGCCAAGCAGCCCAGGCTTAGGGAAAGGTTATCCCAGACAGTGGGACAAGGGCAAGCATGTGGACGTGAGCTGGGCCTGGCCTCCAAGGACTGCACCTTCCACCAAGAAGCTGACTTCTGCTTTCATTTGTTTGGGAGGCTTCAGGAAGGCTATTGGCTCCCTTTCGTCTCGCTTCAGACAACCCATGAGCTGACGGCCTCCCTGTAAGGGGCTGGGAGCTTGTGACTGACTGCTTACCCTCTATCTCATCCCTGCAGCAAAGCCCAGGAGACCCCGCTCCTGTCACCTGCCCCCGAGTCTGGGGAAATCCCGTGGGCCCGGCCAGTGCAGGAGGCACCATGCAGCTTTACAGTGGAGCTGGCGGCCTCAGCTCCCAGGCAGACTTCTCACCTCAGTCCCCCCACCGCATCTGCCACCCACACCAGGAACCACAGAGAAAGAGCCCAGGCCTCCATGACTCAAAAACAGAAACTGCTGAGCCCTGAGCCGCTTGGGGGTCAGGCCGGGGGCTGGGCAGGGCCGCCCTCCCACGCCCAGCACCCCAGAGGGGGGCTCCAGGGAGAATAGGTGCCAGGACGCTGTGTCCCCATGCCAGCTCCTGGCCCTGGCCCTGTCACTTGGGTGACTTATGGGCCCGCGGGGAGTCCCTTCCCTGAGCCCATCCAGCCACGCCCCAGGACCCCTGAAGGCACAGTTTCAATACACTCACACAAAGAAAGCAAAGTCACAAGAGTCACTACTTACACATCCCAGAAATGGGGCTGGGGGAGCATAATGAGGGGGGAAGGGCAGCCCGTCCCAGGTCACCAGCAAGAAGGACACATAGAGAGCAGGGCGGCAGCCTCCGTGACTTAGAAGGCGTCTGGGGCGGAGGCCACTGGCTTTTCTCAGCCTCAACTCTAAGTGCGCCCGGGGAAAGCAGAGCCCCTGGAAAAGCAAAGCGCGGAATCCTAAGCTCACACCCTTCCTCGTCTAACTGTCCGATCTCGGCGTGAACCGGGTGGTCACGCTGTAAAATCCCTGGGCGGCAACTCGGACTCATCACGGGGTCTTCCTGAAACCTTTCCCCCCAAACCCCCTCATGCACCCCGAGGTGGCATCGTGGCACCCACTGTCCTCCCAGCCTTTGGGGCCCCGGGCTGCATCTCCTGCCTCTGCTCTGTGTTTGCTCTGCCCTGCCTCTGTGATGCCCTCCCCTTCGGCCTGAGAGAGACCTGGCCCATCTGAGCACCAGCCATGGCCCATCCCCAGATGCCCCCCACCCAGATGCCCCGGGCAGGTCTGGGGCCTGCAGCTGCAGGGGGCTGAGGAGTGCTGAGGAGAGAAGGGGAGGCCAGAGGGCCACCTCCTGCCTTTGCCCTGACCGTCCCCTCCAGAGCCCAGAGTCTCTCCCGGGGACCGCTGAGTGCAGGGCCTGTCCTCTATTGATGGCTCAGCCCGTGTCCTCATCGATGCCGCGGTCCGTCCAATTCCTGCCACCAGGTCTGCAGCCCGCCCCGGCCCTGCTGGGCGAGGCCATCCTTCCAGGCTTGTTTGAAATGTCACTGCCTCTGGAGGCACTTTGGAGCTCCCCAGGGCAGTTGGTGTCCTCGGGGTTCTCATAACCCTCCACCCATTGCCTCCTCTGTTCCTGGCCTCCTGCGACTCCAGGGAAGAGGAAACGTGGCCTCCTCTGGGGACAGGTTCCGGCCTGCAGTAGGTGCTCACAATCACTAATGACTTGATGGGGGCAGAGGGGGTCCCCCAGAGTGACAGCGTGTAGTGTGGGCCCTCCAGGTCAGAGCTGGGCTCGATCTCAGCACTTCCACTTACCTGCCGTGCAACAGGGTAGGTCAGTTCCCTCAGAACCTCAGTTTCCTCCTGAGAAAAATGTGGGTGGAAATTCTGACCTGGCTGCCCCAGGAGGGAGGGAGTGGGGGGCCCAGCACCCAGTAGGACCTCAGTATTTGCTCTTTTCGCCACACGTTAGGACAGTCCTGCTCTGTGTGTGACCCTGAATGTCCCACCCCTGCTCCCGGCCTCCGTCTTTCTGTCTGTAAAATGGACAGCTGAGCTACATGAACTCCGGGAGCCTTTGGACCTAGCCTCCTGTGGGAGAGAGTGGGGTGCAGAGGGCCTGGGAAGCAGCGTCAGACACAGGTCATCCCCTTCTCTTACTTCCCCCTGCGTTTATTGTATTGACCGGCCTTTCTTGTAGGAAAGGAGGGCCAGGTGGGTTTTGTTAAATGCTGTTTCTTAGCTGCTTGTGTCAGTTACCAAACTTAAACCACATTCACGGCCAAGAAAGTGTAGGAACTGCAGACTCAGGTGTGTGAGGAGGGGAGAGTAACGGAGGGCTGGAGGGTCCGGGACTCCAGGGTCCTGGGTCCCTTCCCTCCAGACACCTCTAGGAGTGGAATCCTCCCAGTCTCCTATTCCCCCCACCCCCCGTCCACCCCTGCCCCCAGCCCCTCCTGAGACAGCAGAGCCTCGTTGCTGCTGCTACCCTGCTATGCAGGCTGCCAGGGGAAATGCCCTGTCTGAGGCTCCACTGCTCTGATCTCACCCTCCAGGTGCCGCGGGAACATCACCGCCCCTCCTGCAGCTTCATTAGCCCTGTCTGCAGAAGCGGGAATGGCGATACCCGTGTGAGAGGGTATTGGGACTGTATGATCATATGGTACACCCTTCAGGCCTGTGCTTGGCTATTAGAAAATGCTTATAATGTAATAACTATGGTTGTGTTATTGCTATAATCATTATCAAGATGTTCCTGGATTTAAAAAAACAAAAACAAAACATGCTAGGAGATCTAGTACATGTGTGAGATATGGACTGATTTTTTTACTCTGAGCTTCCTGGCAACAAAAGCAAAGAGGGAAAGTGGATCACTCACTAGATTCATAATGCCCTTAAGATGAAAACGCAGCCTTTCCTGGGAATGAAATCCAAGGGATGATCCTCCTAGGTGCCCTCCTAAAGGGCTCCCTGTGTGATGTGAACAACACCCTGGCTTGATCCAAGGAGCTAGTATCTGGGGCAGGACCCTCAGGCTTTCCTAACTGCAGGGAAGATGGAGAGGGGCATCCTCAGGTGGTCTGCAAGGGGGACCCAGTGAGGCCCATAACCTTGAGATGACTGAAGCTTCATGTGTTATCTTCAAAATCCATGAGGATTTCACCTCAGTCTATAATTAAGGCATCTGTATTAACTCTAAAAATAACGTTTTCCCTCCTCTACTCAAAATCTTTGGGTACCACAGACATTCCCTACAGATGGGCCATGCTCATTCCTTGGCTTTGCCGTAAGGTGGGGTCCCAAGCCCTTTTAGAGAAGCCCATGAAAGCCACACTCCTCTCCCCGACAAAAGGCACACTCACATTCGGGAGTTATGCAGACAATTTCAGGGTTTCACAGATCCTGAAAAACTCCCGGGCCTCCAGGACCCTGAGTTGACGGGCTCTGATCTGGGGTGACAGGGGTAAGTGCATATCTTCTGAACCAAGCTCATGAGAATTTTTTCTCCCCGGTGGGCTTCTGTTAGACATGGAGCAGCTCCAATTGATGTTGAGGCTGTGTACTCTGTACAGAGCCAGATGTTTTTACTGTGGCCCAAACAGGAGTAGACCTGGTGCCTGACAGCCTCCTGGACACGCCAGGCACTTGAGTCAGTGAGGACTTTTACACTGACTGCAGAACACCAGGGAAGGACGGGGAAATCAACGCAGAGACCGCGTACGACGCTCCCTTGTCCTGGGTTCCATCCCCTTTTTTTTTTCTTTTTTTCTTTTTTTTTTTTTTTTTTTTTTTTTTTTGCGGTACGCGGGCCTCTCACTGTCGTGGCCTCTCCCGTTGCGGAGCACAGGCTCCGGACGCACAGGCTTAGCGGCCATGGCTCACGGGCCCAGCCGCTCCGCGGCACGTGGGATCTTCCCGGACCGGGGCACGAATCCGCGTCCCCTGCATCGGCAGGCGGACTCTCAACCACTGCGCCACCAGGGAAGCCCCCCATCCCCTTTTACACCTGGGTGGGTGCCCAGTAAGCTGGTACCTGGCTTTTATAACATCTTGTTATATTCATGCTTTCTTTTCTCTTTGATTATGTTAAGCAAATTCATTTTACAGTCTCTTTCCAATAGTTTCGTGGCTGAAGTTTTAGGAATTTCATCCTGACATTTGTAGCGTTTGCTCTCCTTTCCCGCATAGCGGCTGTTTCTCCGTGTGTCGCATAATTTGAGATCATGAGTTTATTTCCAGCCAGGCTTTATCTGTGGAAACCCCAGGAGGCCTGGCTTGTGCGCTTACCCCTCCAGAGCATCTCTGTGGTCGCTCTGCTTGGCAGCCTAGGGCTGTCACAGCCTGGGGCCACATCTATGTTAATCAGTTTAGGCTCTCTCCACCGTAACCCAGCAGCGTGTGAAGGTGGGCTCTTGGCTACAGATTATCAGGAGCCCTGCATGCTTTTTCCTACCTCGAGTTCAGGTGGTCAGAGACAAGTTTTCTTGTCATCTCCGTCAATGGGGAGATCTTTCTCCCGGCTACCCATTTATTAGGGGTGCAGCCCCTCGAGACCCCTGGCTTTCTGTGAAGAGCTCAGTTGCATCTCCCATCGTCCTGCTTGCTGGTGTCTTATCTCCTGACTGCTGGGTTTAACCTCTGTCTCAATATCCCTCTCCCTACCCTACAAGGCACCTTCATTTAACGTCTGGGTTTTTAGTTCACAGTATTTTCCTGTGACTTAAATGTTATGCTAATTAGAGTACAGCTAGAAGAGTGTAATAGTTAAGAATACAGACTCTGGAGCTGGACTGCCTGGGCTTGAATCCCAGCTCCACCAGCATGAGATGTGCTCAGTTTCTTCATCTGTGACATGGGAATAGCAGTAGTTGGGGTTGCTGCAAGCGCTAGAGGGCGTTGACGGAAAACAGTAAAACACCTGTTATTTTACCAGCAAAAATGGGTTTATTCAGGAACGGCAAAGAATTGCAATTCAGGATGCACAACCTATGGTGAACCACAGGCGAGTCCAGGGTACCATTCTTTTATAAGAGAGAAGGGGAGCTGGGAGGGGCTGTTATAAACAAAGAGTCCATTGGAGGAAACTGGGAGTTTGAAGTGTAATGGCTTTTCATTAGCTGAATTGTACCAGTCTCTCATTGGCTGGGCTGTTGCCAGGCGAGGAGAAATTCTTCCTTCCTCCTGCTGGAAAGTAAGTAGTAACCTTCCTGTTGGAGATGCAAAGGTACGTCTCTTCCTGTTGGGTCTGTGGTTGACCAGAAGTGATGGGGTGTGAGAGCTCCCCCTTCTGGCCTCCCACATCCATTTTAAATGAGGTTTCTGTTCATTAATTTTCACAAGGGCTTGATACATTAAGACACTTGAGAACATCGCTCCTTATTGAATTATTGCATATTGCAAGCATTATACTGGCCTTCAGTAAAATTAATATTAAATATGATATAAGTATACTGATAAGATTATCTTAATGATAATCCTAATATTATTCTGGCCCCTGGTGATCATCCTCATTTTCTTACTAGCTCAGTTATGCATTGAGATGTGTGTAATTTTTTTATCCAGCATTTCTAGGTGCTATGTAGGAAAGAGCTGTCAGGTTGTGTAGTTCTCTAAATTGACCTTTCAGTGGTTAATGCAAAATAATGATCATACTCTGCAGGTATTACTACTTCTGACCAAGCACTTTCAGAGCCTGTAGATACCTGTCTCTAATTCTCCTAGTAAGTTGCAGGCCACCTTTGGAGTCCGGTGGAATCCAGCTCAGCCGCATACCTGCCAGCTCTGTGACACATCTGTGACACATCTTGCGGTCTGTGCAAATCTTCCATCCTTTATCCGACTGACACCCCCAGGGCCAGATGTGACTTTGGAATTCCTACTGTTTTTGAATGATACAGTCTGTTGCTGCCCTGTAGAAGGGGTCAGGGAGGCATCCTGGGGAAAGTTTTGCACAGGATCTCCACTAAGTAGGAGCTCTAAATAACTTCACTTCTGGTCAGGTCAGGTTTTGTGGCCGAATGAGCCCTGAAAAATCTGAGTTTTCAGAGCTCTTTGCAATTCTGAATCACAGATGGAGTCTTGCAGTCGGGGCAGGGGATTGGACTTGACTCTCACTCCAACAAGGAGAAGTGGGGATTTATAGCCAAGGAGCAAGGCGGGGGGTCAGTGGATGGGAAAGTAGGAAGAGGAAACATCTGGGGAAGGAGGATTCTTGCTGACCCACTTAGCCAAATCCTTGCTTAAGGCCAGCCAGGGTGGTGAGACGGCGGGGGGGGTGGGCAGGACGAGGGGGGTCTGACAGTGGCGAGTGGAGGATTTTCACTAAACTGACAGGATTCTCGCTCACAGTGGATCCTACAAGAACAGAGAGGGAAGCCCACGGTCAGGCCTCGTCCAGCAGAGGCTCCAAGGAGACTGGTAACAGTTAGGTCAAGAAGAAAGTTTTTGTCCGTGTCCGCTGGGCGTTTGCCCCTCACCTCAGCTTGCAGAAGCCTCGGCCTCCGAGAGCATCTGATGGAGAAGGTAGGCCCGTCCCGAGATCCTAACGCAAGACAGAGGGAGGACGACGGCCTGGGGGTTGTCGGCTGAGCTGGGTCAAGGGGAGAAATGTCTGCATCACTGGGGTGGGGACCCAGTGCCCAGGGGAAGCCAGAGGACTGGGAGTGGAGAGCGGGAGGCCAGCTGGTGGTAATGGCTAAGGCTGCTGAGGACCTACTGGGTGCTAGGCCCGTCCTAAGCATTGGACGTCTCTGAATACATTTACAGCCTTGAGATCTCCCAGGGAGGAAGATGTTATTCTGACTCTCATCTTACAGATGAGGAAACTGAGGCACAGTTCAACAGAAGTACTCAGCCCCAGGTGGTCAGCTGTCAACTAGTGAAGCCACGTTCCAGCCCAGGCCATCTGGCTCCAGAGCCCATGCCCCGAATCACAATTCTTTACTGCCTTTTACTATTAATATAATCCCTGAAAAAGAAACTTGTTGGAGGGAAGGGAGGAAGGGCACCCAGGCAGAGGGCAGAGGCTGGGTAAAGGCCCGGAGGTGGGAAGCAGGCAGAAGGGCTGTAGGACAGTGGTTGCTTTGTCTCCTCGGGGGCTGGGGGTGGCAGGACGGGGCCTAGAGGGGCTTCATGGGAGACACAGCAGAGGTGGGAGGATGAGTGCCACGCCCAGACTGTGGAGGTCTTGGACACCTTGCCGGAAACGTGGAGTTCATCCTGCAGGCTAGGGGCCTCGGCTGAAGCCGCTGAGCAGACGGACAGGTCACACCTGGGGGGCAGAGTGAGTGTGCCAGCAGCAGGGTGGAGTCCCGTAGGCTGTGAGGCCAGGAGGCCGTGTCTGGGGCAGGGGAGGTGGTGAAGTCTGGAGCCTTCGAGGCCCAGAGGTGGGCAGGCTCCAGGGACAGGGACAGGGCCTACGCTAGCTGGCCCTGCAGGGGCTGGGGGACAGCAAGGGGGTGCTACCCGTCCAGGCTTCGGGCGGGGATGGTCCCAGTCTCCTCCAGGAGCAGGCCTGGGTTCTGTCCACGGCCCACCATGGAAGAAGCCGGGGACTGGAATAGGGACCCCTGCATCTATGCTGGCCCTGCCTCTCTCAGCCTGTGTGACCTGGTAGGTGACACAGGATCTGTGGCCTCAACGTCCATCTGCAGTGGAGGAAGAGGCAACCCAGCTGGCAGGGTTGCCATGGGGACCGTGGGCCAGGCTGGCCGGGGTGAGCCCTCAGTAAGGGGTACCTCTCACCCCTAGGAGGAGACGCTCCCCCACCAAAACCTTACAGCAAATCTCCGCAACCGTTTCTCCTGCATTAAATGCATCCCTTCGTGGACTGTGAACTTCGGCCTTGGAGAAGCGGGAGGATGGCGAGAGGAGCGCCGTCCTGGGGGGATGCCCCTCCCCTGGGAGCGAAGCCTTAGACTTGGCAGAGCCCAGCTGACCCCGCATCACCTCCCCTCTGGGCTCTTTGGGCTTTGTTTACAAAGTCAAGAACATAGCCGCCACCACCCCCACCCCCACTGGAGCTAGTCATTCCTGCCTCACGGGGCTGTTTGGAAGAATACGTGGAAAGGCGCTTCCAAAGCTCCCATGGCCACCAACCTGGTCCACGATCTCAGGCTCCTTCTCCTGGGGCTTTTCATTATCAGTGTGAGTTCTGATGTCCTGAGCGGTACTTGTTCTTTCCGATTCTTCTAAGAAAAGGCTGCTGGCCAGGAAAGTGCCTGGGGAGGATATAAAGCTGGACATCAAGCCCAGTCCGCCCAGCTCTGCCCTGTGTGCCCTCAGTCCACCTATCTGCACAGTGGGGACGGTGGCAGGGCCGCCTTGCAGGGCAGCTGCATTTATCCAGGTCAGGAATGGCAGATGCGGACCCGGCTCTGTTATCCTTCAGGGGCCACACCACGATGCCTTCGCCAGAAGTAACCTGTCACCACCCGTCTCCCGGAGTTTGTGTGCTCCTGTTAAAGAAGTCGGGAGTAGGGAGATGAGGGTGCCTCCAGTTTGCTGAGCTTTGGGGCCTGACCTTTCCACGTTTGGATGTGGGAGTTTTCTGGACATGGAGGTCAAAGCCAGAGTCTGGGGGAGTGCAGGCCCTGTCTGGGGAAAGGCAGTATACTGGTGTCTTAGGGCTGCTTTCACCAGTTGCCACACACTGGGTGGCTTAAAACAGAAGTTGATTTTCTCACAGTTCTGGAGGCTGGAAGTCTGAAATCAAGGTGTCAGCAGGTCAAGGATCGCTCCTCGTCTCTTCCAGCCTCTGCTGGTAGCTGCCACCACATCGCTGTCTTCCCTCTGTGCCTGGATCTCTGTGTCTTCAGGTGGCCTTCTCATAAGGACAACAGTCACTGGCTGCAGGGCCCACCCGACTCCGGTATGATCTTGTCTCAGCTTGAGCACAGCTGCAGAGACCTACACCCAGATGAGTTCACAGGCACCAGGGGTTAGGACTCCAGCGTGTCTTTTGGGAGCAACACCGGGTGAGCAGTCTGGGTGCCCCAGGACTCAGCCCAGCGGGCAGATTGCTTCTCCTGTCTTCAAGTTAGTCGTGCAGAGCTGGACGGGGCAGGTGGGGTCCTTTTCCGAACAGGAGGCACCTGGGTGGTGGTGGCCCCCCTGCGTCAGTGTTGCCTCTTCTCGTGACATCGCTGAAAGGAAGGAAGTAGTGGCTGCTGCTTTTTCGGGGCCTGCTCCGCGCTGGGTCCCGGGCAGACATGCACATCCTCATTAGTGTAGGAGGTCACTGAGCAAACGTCCAGACGCCGAAGCCAGCTGGTTTGAATCCCTGGCCAGGCCACGTGACCTTGGACCCATCGCTTTTTCCAGGGGCGCCCCTGGCTCACCTGTAAACTGGGTTGATGAGAGCAGCTCCCTCCCGGTGGAACTGCTATGGAAATTGAAGGGTGGGTGCCGCTCACGCTGGGAGGGACATTCTGCAGAGGGGTCCAAGGCCCAGGGGGCTGAGGAGCTTGCAGGGGAGGTGGCCGAGCAGGGAGCAGACCCGGTTCGGGGGGCCGTGGAGCCTGGCATCTCTGCTGTGCCGTGCTTCTGCTCTACTCCCCTCACTGCGCCACGGCGCACCTATTTATAGACCAGAATCAGGGTTACACAACACCCGCCCGGGAGGGGCCTTGAGGACTGATTGCTTGAGACCTCGTTTACAGATGGGAAACTGAGGCTTGGAAAGAGTCTCCCGTGGATGCCCTGTGGGATCTAAGAACAGGGACCTCTGCTGATCCGAGCCCCCTGACCCACCCCAGGAGTGGGATCCAGAGTGAAAGGAAAGGGGAGTGTTCTGAGAGCAGAGGATGGAGACCACTGGTGTGGGGAAGGGGCTCCAGGAGGGGTCCTGGTGGCCGTGGGGTGTGGGAGTCGGGGCTCAGCTGGTAGAGAGAAGACTTGAGGGGACCATGAACATGTCAGGAGGTGTCGGATGACAGAGCTAGGATGGGACGGCGAGCTCACCCCATGACGGCAGAGACCCTGTCTTTCATGTCCCCTGCTGTATTCCCGACACCAAGAACAGTGCCAGGCATGTAGTAGGTGCTCAGCGTTTATTAAAGCACTGGGGAGGTGGGCTTCGTCCCCCAGGAGCACAGTGTCCCCGCTCCCACGCTTTCTAGCTGACAGCTCGAGCAGGTAGCTTAACCCCACTCGGCTTCACTGTCCCCATCTCTGAAGTCGGGGTGATAACGGTTGGCACTGGCTCGGAAGCCACTGAAAGGAACTTTTCCTCCGGAGCACCGTGAGGGCAGGACCCACCCACCTTTGGTGTTGGTGTCCCCAACCCAGGCTTGGCACGGTGAGCATCTGTAAGTCCCCCCATTCATGAAATGCCACACATGTTGCTTCTGGTGGGCCGATGCCCATCCAGCCTTGGAGGAGGACCGGCCGTCCAGCCTTGGGACAGAACCGGCACGTTGCAAAGCGTTCGGAGATGACCAGGCTGGAGTCACTGAGGGTGACCTGGGCTTAGCCCTGACTCAGGAATCTTCTTTCTGCAGTACGACCGTCACAGCCGGCAGTAAGCAAGCCCTTGGCGTGCACCCCACGACTACGTGAATGGTCTCGTCCCACCTCAGCCCATCATGGGGCAGGTGTGTCCCCATCCCCGTCCATCCCAGAGAAGGGACGGATGGGCCGAGCACTCCCCGCATGGCTCCCTGCGCCCGGCACATTGCCAAGCCCCTGCCTGGGTGTCCAGGCCCTGGGGGGTCCCCAACCAGCAGGAGGGACTTTCCCAGGCAGCTGTGGGGAGCACCAGCCTTCGCCACCAGGGGGCGCACGTGCCCCTCGAGTGGGCAGGCCTGGGGCGGGCAGGGAGCGGCCGGCTGAAGTCAGCGCCCGAGAGAGGGACAAGAGGGTGACAGAGCTGGTGGCTGTCTCTTCCCCGCTCGTGTCCTCACCCCGGTGGCCTAGAGGTCTGAAGGCCTGGGTTCCAGAGCTGCACGGACTTACGGCAGTCCTGTCCCCAGGCGTCAGGCTGTCCATCCGTGACGTGAGGGGCTGAGCCAGGCTCGGGGGTTTGCAGACCCCAGGGAATCACGCAAGAGTCCCCGAGATGCTCCTGAGCGATCCCAGGTCCCACTCCCAAAGATCCTGACTGGGGTTTGAACCAGCCCCAGGGGACTTCCTGATGCAAAGAAAGTCCCAGTGCCTTGAGCCCATCCTAAAGGTCATTGCCAGTCCTAGCGCGGTGCCCATGAAGACAAAACCTCTGGCCAGCTCCCCAGCACAGTCATACCTCAGGGACCAAAGACACCTAGGTCACCATCTCCTGCCACATCTACGGGGAGCACATGGCCTCTGAAAGGCTTTATGGGGTCTCATTTCCCCTGTCCCTCAACTCTCTACCCCATGCATCTTACAGACGGGCAGACCGAGGCCCTAGAGGTCATTTGACTTGGTGGCAGGGCCAGTGGACCCCAGTTCTGGTCCCCCAACCGAGGGCTCCCTCTCCCAACAGAAGGAAGAGCCCTGCGGGGGGGCGGTCCCCCTTAGTGACCAGGGTCCTGTACCAGCTCCTGACACCCCACTGGTCGGGGAGGGGTTGGAATGAAGTTTGGATCCTGAAGGAGAGGACATGGCTGATGCCGTCAGGCCTGGCACGGCTCTTGGAGCAGGGTTACTCTGGCAGCTTTGGGGGTGCATGATGGGTACCCCCGTCTCCCAGTCCCTTGAATGGAGGGCATTTCCCATCCCTGAGTGCCAGACACACATGGGCCCAGCGCAGCATCCCCCTCCCCCCATACAGTTGCTCAATCCCCAACCCCTTATCTGGCCTGGAAGGCTCTGTAAGTGAGTGGAGGGCCCGTGCCTGCCTGCGGGGCAGCAGCTCAGCCAGAGCTGTCACGTGGGGCCTCAGGCCCCGGAGGCCCGGTCATCTGATGCTTCCCAGGAAGCCAGAAATCAGGGTTTCTATGTCAGCCTCTCCATTGTAAAACCTTGGCTGCATGCAGTTGGGGTTTTTTGTTTTCTTTCCCCGCACTGCCAACTGTGTGGAACACGTTTAAGGGCTGGACTTGGCCATCGGCCATCCAGTTGCCCCCTGCTTTGAGGGGTGGGAGGGTTTGTCTCCTTCTGGCCTTGGCCTCAGATTCTGGCCCTGGGGGCTGGCTGCTCCTCTGGCTGTCCAGCACCCCCACCCCCCCGCCCCGTGCCCCTCCCTGCCTGTCGCCAGCCCAAACACAGGGCAGTGGCACTTTTGCCTGGGTCTCCACTACACTCCCAGTACTGGGCTGTTGGGTGTAGACGGATCTTACAGAAGTCTGCGGCTGGCTTCAGGGGGCAGCTAAAGCTAATTCCTTAACACTGAGTGTGCATGGCTTTTAAATCCCTCAGCCATCCCCACCTCTGGCATTTCTTGCTGGCCTCTTCTCCCAGCCCCTCCTCTTCTTGTCTTCTCCTGCCCTCCCACCGTGGGCTGCCCTTACCACGCACCTCCATTTTTCCCTTGATTCCCCATCCAGAGCAGTCCAGCCTCCCTCCGCTCTCAGCTGGCTGCTTTGGCCAGCCAGGCCCTCCCGGTGGTTGAGTGTTTCGCACCCGAGGGTGCCAAGCAAACGAAGCCAGCCCCTCCCCCGAGAGTCTGCCTCCAGTTCGGGAAACCATCCTTTATCCCGTCCACCCGGGGTCTGAGCCAATCCCGGGGGTTCTCTGCTGCATTTACACCAGCAGTAACAGTGGTTCTATCTCTGTCCAGTGTGGCACCTTTTACAAAGCATTGAATCCCTTCCTGCCTGTGAGACAGATGCTTATCCATCCATTTAACCAAATATTTACTGCGTGTCTACTGCATGCTGGGCTCAGGAATGTACTGGTGAACCAGTTAGTACAGTCCCAGCCCTCCTGGCTTATGGCATCGCATGGAAAACTCACCAGATGACCAGAGGGCAACCCCTGAGCCTAACCCAGGGTGAAGGCAGTCAGATGGGGGAGCCAGGAGAGGCGGGGAAGGCCCTCCAAGCTCTGGCTCTGGACTCCAGGCTCTGGACCTGATTCTCGGGGCAGTGGGAACACACGGGAGCTCTAAGCACAGGGGCGTGTGAGTGTACCAAAGACCACTCCAGCCACCACCCAGAGGATGGGCTTGTCCGGTGACCTGTGTGGCCCCGGGGAGAGAGGTCAGGGAGTGTCTGTTGTCCTGGCCTGGGAAGGTGACAGTGGAAGTGGAAGGAGTAGACGGGGTCCACAGAAGTTTCTAAAAGGGCGAGAAACCACCAGGGGCTTCACTGAGAGTTCAGTCCTTCCTGGTCTGTCACTCACACCGAGTCACGCAGGTCTCGGCCTTGGGGATTATGGGTTCTGGGGGAGTCAAAGGTCTCTGTTCCCTCGATTTGGAGCTCAGGGTCGGGGTTTGCCAGGCATGACTCTGCCCCCCTAGGATGAGGGTAATGTCTGGCACGCAGTAGGTGCTCGGAAAATGCTGGTTGATTTCACTGGACGTCTCCTCACCAGGGTCTCATACACCTTATATGAGGTTCTCCTGGTTCCTGGAGCCACAAAAGAGGCTCATTGGCTGCTCGGCCTGGCCTTGGCAACCCACCCTGCCTGGGGCATTCAGCAGAAAGAGCCCCGGCCTGGGGGGCTGAGCCAGGCCCCCTGCACCACCTCCTCCACACCGAGGAGCAGATCTCTGTCTCCGAGTGGGGACGATAACATCGACCTATGCTGTGTCAGACTGAATTAGCAAGCCCCACAAGGCCCGGGGGGCAGGTGCTTTGATTCTGCCCTTGGGGAGGAGCATCTCATGCACACACCCTGGCATAGAGGACACCGGGAACCCAGTGGCCTCTGGGCCTCCGTTCCTTCTTCTGTACAGCATGGTTGGGGGGCCTCAGAGCACACTTCCCATGCTGAGGTTCTAGGATTGGCCCCTCCTCTCCCCCTCTGATTCACGCAGGAAGCATTTATAGGAAGACACGAGGCCCGTGCTCTGGTGACACAGGCATTGCTTCAGGAAAGAAATGAAGGAAGTAGGGGAGGGCGGCAACACTGCCTTGCTCTGTCTGATGGAGGGGGCAGGGAGCCCCACGGGGACCCCGGAGCCGGAGGGGTGACCTGCCGTGTGCTCAGGAGGCCTGAGTTAGGTCCAGCCTTGCCATTTGTGGATTGCATGACGTTGGGCAAGTTCTTTCACCCTCTGAGCTTCAGTTTCCTCAACTGGAAAATGGGCTGAAGACCTCGACCCAGTCTTCGTGATAACCACGGAGGAGTCTGTGTCCACGTGGCGGGGTCCTGAGGGATCTGTGTGGGCACAGCCTTTGTGGGGAGGGATGGCAAGAAGGGGAAAGATAACCACTGCACTAGGGGTCTGGGAGCGGGCACGAAGCTGAGCGGCGTGTGGGTGTGGCCGCAGGAGCCGGCGCTGGGTGGGTGCTTGGGGTTGGATTGTGCGGTCGTCCGTGTTGGTTTCTGTGGGCACTGGTGGCCCTCGGAAGGACAGAGGGGGCCAGAGTGCGACCCCAGGAGGGCGGACTCGGGTTGCCTGGGGGAGGGGCGGGGCGAGTGGGATGCGGCGGCCGAGGCCGCGGAGGCCCCGGCCCCGCCCCCAGCTCGTGGCCCCGCCCAGCTTGGTCCCGCCTCTGCGCACGCCCTCTTTCTTGAGGCCCCGCCTCGGCTCCGCCCCTCTCCTGCTCCGCCCCCGGGGCCTGCCGTGCTCCGCCTCCGGCCCTGAACCCCGCCCCCGGGCCCGTTTAGCGCCGAGTCCGCGCTACCAGCTGCGCTCTGGGAGCTCCACGCTGCGGCCGCTCCGAGCAATGATTAACCTGGCGGGGCGGCCGGCGCGGGGCCCGGGGCGGAGGTGTGGGGCCGGGGCGGGACCCTGGAGGGCCGCTCGGCTTCCTGCTTTTGCCCAAGTCTCCTCGTAGAGGGCGCCGCAACGGCCGGGGCCCGCGGCGCGGCGTGGCGCAGGGCGGGGTGCCGGGCGCGCGTGGGCGCGGAGCCTGTCGCCGGGGTCACCATGAGGACTCTCCGCAGGTTGAAGTTCATGAGTTCGCCCAGCCTCAGTGACCTGGGCAAGAGAGAGCCGGCCGCCGCCGCCGCGGACGAGCGGGGCACGCAGCAGCGCCGGGCCTGCGCCAACGCCACCTGGAACAGGTAAGGCCGCGCCCTCCCGGCCGGCCCGCGGGCCGCTGGCCCCGGGTGCCAGAGCCAGGGGAGGGGGAGCCCTGGAGCAGGTCCGCGGGCGAGGGCCTGCCCCCTGCGAGGAACTGTGCTGGGGGGCAGCGCGGCACTTTACAGTTAGTAGAGAACTTGCTCCGCCGGAGTTGTGCGGACGGGAAGGGAAGTTTAGTGCAACGTGTTTCTAGAACGGAGGGACGAGACCGCGGACCCGGGGCTGGTCCCAACGCGCCCAGCGGGTGGGTGGTGGGGTGGGCCTGGATCCTGCGAGCCAGCCTCCCCCGCCCTCCCCCCGGGGTCTTCCCACGTCTTCGCTCCAGTGCTCATGGCAACCTGGGAGGTAAATAGAGCAGGAAGTATTTATCCCATTTCGCAGATAAGCCTCGCGGGCGCAGTCGGTGGGTTGCCGCTGCGCTTCCTGTTCTGCGTTTAGGTCCCTTTGGTCGGCAGTGGGCGGGTGGCTTTCCCTTGAGCGGCCCCCTGCCCTCCCAGCTGTCAGCAGGGGTGCAGCAGCTGCCCGGCATTCTTTAGACGACCTTCCCCCCGCGGGCCCTTCCCAGACAAGCAGGGGCGTGGGAAGTCCCACCACCCCCTCCCACTTGGTTTGAAGAGCAAGGCTGGGATCTCCGGAAAAGAGACGATTTATTTCGTGGGATTCCCCACCGTGTTTGCTCATGAGCTCTTTTCAGCAATAGATATTTCCACCAAAAGGAAAATGGGAGGGCAGGAGAAGAGAGTAGGGCAGGCTATCCAGGGGGCTGTGGATGCTGCCCCCGTCACCGCACGCACCCGGCAGTACCCTGCCAGATGCTCGACCGTCTGTGGTCTTGGCCATCGGAAAACCAGCTGTCAGTGTGGACACTCATTTATTCTGTCCATCAGTCGTTTCATGAGCGTCATGGTGGGCACAGGGCTGCCCGCCTGAGACCCTCCTCTGTGCACTAGGCAGGACGCCGTCGTCCAGTCGCGTGCTTGTCTTCTGCCCCCTGCCAAGTTGCGAACTGCTTGAGCGCTGGGACGAGGCTGCCTCAGTTTCCCTATCGGTCAGCGGGCGTGCACATTCCTTCTTACAGGACCGGTGTGGGGACAGAGACGGAAGGACTCTCGCTGGGTAACATCAGCCCGGTGACTGCACACTGCCTTCGGAGGCGTTTCCTCCTCTCGCAGAATTGCGGAGAGAAGCGGTCTCCCTCCTCATTTCTCTGCCGTGGTTTAGCGCAAGGAGCCAAACAGACTTAGTTCAAATCCCAGCTCTGCCTCTTCCCTGCTGCGTGGCCTTGAGCAAGCTGTTTAGCCTCCCTGGTCCTTAATTTCCTTTTCTGTAAAATGGGCCATTGTGGGGATTAAATGTGAAGATCTCTACTGAAGTCCTCAGCACGTGCCTGGCGGTAGGGCCTCCGTAACGTATATTTCAAGCTCAAACTCGTGCTGGGGACAAACTCGTGTCAGGGAGGGCCTGTAGGGACAGGGTTTGGGGGGGCCCTCAGGTGTCTGCTGGTCCCTGAGCTTTCACCACCAGCAGCTTTCTCCTGCTGAGGGGTTCTCCAGGCAGAGGTGGGGGCACCCTGGGGTAGGCTCGGAGTCTTCTGGAGCTCAGGGAGGTGCCTGTAGGGAGAGGCCACCTGGGTCCCCCCCACTGCTTCTCACTTAAAGGAACTTTCAAACTTCAGTGCCATCCTGTGCCTTGCCGGGCAGACTGCAGGGCCTTGGCCGGGCAGACTGCAGGGCAGCGGCCTGGCCCACAGCCGGCGTCTCTAAGGCTCTGAGCCGCCCAGCCCTTGGACCCATGTCAGCCCCACTTGCCATGCTGCACTCCTGTGTGCCGGGCCCCTTCACGGCCCTTGGTGCCCTTCGTAGCCCAGGGAGGGAGTTATGACTACCACGCCCCATATAGAGGTGCAGAGGGGGACGCAGAGAGGATCAGGAAGCCTGTCCGTGTGGACGCCGCAGAGCGGAGCCACCGCTCTCCCTGGGCAGAGGGGGCCCTGAGCCAGGGAGGGGCAGTGCCTTCCCTGCCAGCGTTCCGCAGGTACCATGGGGAGGTCGGGGCCTCTTCTGGTCGCTGCCTAGCTGCCCAGCCCCGATCCTCGCAGTACTCCCTGCCAGGGCCCCCCAGGACACAGCCTTGGGGGGCGGGACAGTACAGGTCCTGCCTTGCTAGGTTGTAGACTCCTTATTTTGAGTCCAAGATGAACCCCCTTTTTCCACGTGACCACGTTAGTCTCCCAGGGCAACCGTAACAAATTGCGGCAAACTTGTGGCTTCAAACCACAGAGGTTCGTCCTCCCACAGCGCTGGAGGCCGGAAGCCCCACATCAGGGCGTCGCCAGGGCCTCGCTCCCTCTGGAGGTTCCAGGGAAGGCGCCTTCCTGCCTCTTCCAGCTCCCAGTGGCTCCTTGGCCTGTGGCTGCATCACCCCGTTCTCCGATTCGCTCTTCATCTGGCCACCTTGTCTGTGTCCAAACCTCCCTCTCCTTTCTCTTAGAAAGTCATTGGGCCACCTAATGTAGGGCCCACCCCAAATCCAGGATGACTTGGTCTCAAGGTTCTTAACTAATTACATCTGCAAAGACCCTGTTTCCACATAAGCTCTGGGGTAGCAGGTGGACATGAATTTCTAGGGGACACTGTTCAACCCACTACAGTGGACCCTGGGTCCATCCCCTAAATGCCTCATTCATCTGTTCCCTCATCTGGACCTGGGGCAAAACACATAGCTTGCTCCTGTGATAGTGGAATCCGCGCACTCACCTAGCCACTCGTTCATTCGTTCATTCGTTCACTCTCCGGCACTGGTCCGAGCGGGTGGTGTTGAGCGCTGAGAGGAGGATAAACCGGGGGAGCGCGGGTGCTGAGCACACACAGAGGGGGCCCGGGCTCCCTTCTGCACGTGCGCAGGGCAGGTGTGAGTGCTGGGTGCCGGGCTGCCGGCCGGCTGGGCCACGCTCACAAACCGGAAACTAGAACAGAACCGTCAGAAGCTGTTTCCTAAGCCCCTGCTGCTGCTTTACGGGGCGGGTTTGTCCCCTGTGCCCGGCCCAGTGCCGGCACTGCAGAGGGGAGGACACAGGGCTGGCTTAGAAGGCTCACCTGTCACTCCCACCTGGAGCCCCTGATCCCCTCCCTCCCGAATGGCCCAGGCATGGCATGTCGTGTCCCTGTCTGTCCCTGTGTTGGCCCCAGTTAGCTCCTCGCCGGGTGTGCACCCCACGCGTGTGCCAGGCCTCCAGCTGCACGAAGGTCATGTACTTGAGCTGAGGGGCCCGCTGGGGGGCGGGCAGGAGTCCCCTGTACCTGCGTTTGGGCCAGAGGGTGTAGACCATTATGGAGCCCTACTCCTTGCCAGGCCTGGATCTGCCCGAATGCCTGGGGCTTGGTGAGCCTGGCGCCCACCCGCCTTCTGGCTGTGAGAGCAGAGGCCCCGCGCAGGTGGAGCGCGCGCCCTCTCGTTCCCACGGGACCACCTCCGAGGCCGGGCAGATGGTCCTTAGCATCCAGAGAAACTGAGGCCAGAGAAGGAGAGGGACTTGACCAAGAGCCCCTGTTCACGTTGAGCCTGAACCCTGGCCTGACTTGAAGCCGCTGCCCAGGGACACGTGTGAGTTGGTGTCTGCTGGGGCCGGGCGGGGCGGGGGTCGGTGGTGAGAGCCCGAGGTGCAGCCCTCCCTCCTCGTCTGCTCGTCCCTGGTCCTGGACGGGGCCACTGCTGGCCAAAGCCCACAGGGCGTCCTGCACCTAGATCTCCTCCGGGCCTGTGATTGCTCTATCCCCTGGACGGCGGTGCCCACCGACCCTGACCTTTGCCGGGCCCTGTCCCAACCCCAGGCATGGAGGAGCTGCTTTCATCCCCGCAACGGCCTTCAAGGTGGGACTTGCTACCCCCATCTTGCAGATGGGGATACTGAGGTCCAGAGGTGTGGGCACTGCCCAGGTCTAAGTCCAGAGCTTCTGCCACCGCCTCATGGGGTCTCAGGGGCCGGAGGAGGTTGGCTGAAGCCCTCAGGGTGACCAGTTGGTTGGGAGTTGGGGGGTGGAGGCCAGTGGGGGGCCGGTGCTTGGCTTCCCGGCCAACCCTCACGAACAACCTGCTCTGAGTCGGGCCTGGGTCCTGAACCCCCTGCCGCTCTGAGGCGGTCTGGGAGTGGTCAGCAGAGTCACGGCCCTCAAAGATGTCTGGGGATCTGTGAATACGTTCCCTTACGCGGCAAGAGAGACTTTTCAGATGTTAAGTAAATGATCCTCAGATGGGGAGATGGTCCAGGTGGGCCCAGTGTCACCACAAGGGTGCTAATGGGAGGGAGGCCCAGGGGTCAGAGTTCAAGAAGGAGACGTGAGGATGGGAACCGAGAGGTTGAGGACACCTCACTGCTGGCTCTAAGGATGGAGGGGGGAGTCCTGACCAAGCTGGAAAAGGCCAGGAAACAGACTCTCCCCCGGAGCCTTGAAGGAGCCGCACCTTGATTCTAGCCCTGTGACACTGACACAGCTTCCGGCTTCAGAGCTGTAAAAAGCCAACTTTTGGCTGCCTTGCAGCCGCTGTGTGTGGGCTTTGGTTACAGCAGCCAGAGGACACTCGTATGCTGGGCTTCCCTCCCTCCCCGCCCTGCGCCTTGGGCCCTCACTTCTCCCAGCAGTCGGGGCTCAGGGCCATCCGCTCTCCACCTCCCGGCCCCCAGCCCAGCGTCCAGAACCTGCCCTCCAGCAGGACGGGTGGGACTGTGCGGCCAGGCAGCCATGGGGGCGGCGTGGGCACCCAGCTGTCCCCCTGCAGCCTGTCGGGACGGGGGGGGTCAGCGCAGTCAGGCGTCTGCCTTGCTGGGCTGGTGGGGCTCTGGAGAAAAGCTCTGAGTTCTTGCCTGGAGCCCAGGGAGGAGCAGGGGTGGGAATTAGGGGGCGTGTAAGCCAGGGCCAGGGCACTGAAAGCAGGGTGAGCATGGGAACGGCCCGCAGGCCTGAGAGTGGTGCCCTCAGGTACCCACATCTGCCAGAGGGTCACCTTGAGGCCAGGCAGGGGGTTGCATTGGGTTCCGAGTCGCCTGCCTCCCCTGTGCCTTCACCTGGGCGTGAAGAGGACGCCTGTGGATGCTTCCCCCAGGGCGACCGGAGCAGAGCGAAGCAGGGCTTCATCTCTCAGGGCTGGCCGTGGGCCCCTGGGTTAATGATGAGGATGCTGGAGGCCCCGGGCCCGAGTTGCACTTCTGTCTGGGGGGATAAGTCACATGAGGGCCTCTCCTCTGCCCACCCCACCTCCTCTCTCTCCAGTGGCTCACAGCAGGGCTTTGTTATCGACCCAAGGGTTGATCACCCTTGGATGGACAGGGCAGAGGGGGGACTAGAGCCTGGGCTGTCCGGGGTGGGAGCCCAGGCGGGCACACCGGGGGAGCCCAGCGCCTCCGCCCACCCTCGCCCACCCGCGCCCACAGGCCAGCTCCTGAGAAAGAGCCAGGCCTCGACACCAGGGCGACGGGCTCGAGGAAGTGCCAGCCCCTCTCGGGGTCCGGGTCGCCCTTCTGGGGACACCAAGTAAGAGGGTGAGGAGGGCACCTGGCGGGGGCCTGCCCCCCTCTCTGATTTCTGAGGCTCCAGAGGCAGCTCCAGAGCAGGGTAGGGCCTGAGAAAGGGCAGAGCTCCACCTCTAGGCCTCTCCGCCTCTCCGAGGGTTCCTGGAGGTGTCTTGTCTGTCCCCCCAGAGGCCAGGCTTTGGGGTCCCCCACGCACTGTCTGCCGGACCTTCTTGCGTGGACAGGTGGGCAACACTGAGACCGGCAACGGGGCCAGGGACCTGCCCCGCTGGGGTCCCACCTGCTCGCAGCGCCACACCGGCCCCAGCCGAGCCAGGGCTGCTACAGGCGGGTCCCCCCAGAGGCATCACCATCAGCCCTTCCTCCCCAAGCCTGACCACAGGGCCCCCGGCCAGCCCTGGTGGCAGCAGGCCTTGGCACTGTCCTGCATGCCATGGATCCCCACTAAGGGTCCTGGGCATCTCCCCTCACCCCGTGCTCAGGTGACAGATGCTGAGACTTGTCGCTGCCCTCCTGTCTCCCTACATGGGGCAGAGCGACAGGCCCGGAGAGAGGAGGTGATGGGTCAGCTGCTGCTCGGCCCTCACCCAGAAGTGCCCCGGGGCGCCTGCCGTTTCCAGGGGGCCGCTCCCAGTGCCCCCGGCTGGGCCTCGGTGTGGGAGGCCCCGGGCCGGAGTTTCACTTCTGTTTGGGGGGATAAGTCACATGAGGGCCTCTCCTCTCCCCACCCCTCCTCCTCTCTCTCCCACGGCTCACAGCAGGGCTTTGTTATTGACCCAACTTGGACTTTGGAAAGAAGGCTGCAGAGAAACGGGAAGGAGCGGAGCCTTGCCTGTCCACCAATCCCAGGTTGAGCAGCTGTTGGGGGCGGGAGGACTGTGGGCCCCGGGCTCCCTTCTGGCCCTGCCAGGCATCGAGCTGTGTGACTCTGGGCCGTCCGCTGGCTTCTCTGAGCCTCAGTGTTTCCTTCTGCAGCCTGGGCTGTCACAGTCCCCACCTCATGGTGTGGTTAGAAGGAGATGGAGAAACCCCGGGGCAGATGGTTGAGCCGTGGTGGATGCTTCCGGGGGCACATATCCTGCCCCCCACCCACAGTCACTGCTGCTGATGCCATGGCACACGTAACCCCACAAGGGCTGTGATTGAGTCCCATTGTATGGAGGGGGAAGCTGAGGCGCTCACGGTCCGGTCTCCAGAGGCGGGCAGCAGGGAAGCCCAGAGCTGGGATTCAACCCCAGGCCCGCACCTGAACGAGCCTCGGGGCTGGAGGTGGGAAGGGCAGGGGCAGGGTCCACCAGGGTGGAGGCCGGGCTGGGTGGGGGTGTGGATAGGAGAACTCAAGGGTGACCCTAGGGCTGGCCGGGGCGCGGCTCAGATACACGTAGGGTGGTTCGAGACCCGTGCCCTAAGTGGTAAACCAAATAGACCTCCCCTCCCCCGAAAGGAGCCGGGATCAAATGCTCTCTGCACACAGGTGTGAGCGGGGAGGGACCTGACGTCACAGTGAGCCTCAGGGAGAGGGAACAGCAAGGATGATGGCCCTGAGGCAGGAGGAGGCCAGCACTGCTCAGACCCAGGGGCGGGGCGGTTCAAGTGACACAGATGGCGATGGACGACCCCTGAGGGCCTCGGGGAAAGACTTGTCCAAAGAGCCCGTCTTCCCATCCAAAACTGTGGGTTAAGGTGCCTCTGGGCCGGGGACCAGAGTGGGCTGCCCTCCCTCCGGAAGGCTTACTGGAGGAGGAGGGAGGAGGGACTTGGAAAGGCTGGTGAGAAGAGCAGGGCCAGGCCTGGGAGGCTGATGAGGGTCCCCCACGCTGTCCCCTCGGCCTGGTGGAGGCCTGGTCCCCAGGGAGCACTTGGCAAGGCCCCTCTGAGCCTCAGCGGGGGCCGGGCCCACGGGGCCATGCTCAGGACGCCCCATTTGCCAGCTCCCAGGCTCCTGCAGGTTTGGGAGGGTCTGACCTCTGCCCCCAGCAGCCCCCAGGCTGGGCACGAGTCCCCATCTGTTAGGATTTCAGGGTGGCAGCCATTAGACTTCCCGTCAGACTGTCAATGGAGAACAGCCTTACTCTGACTGTTCGCCGGAGCCCACCAGGCACTTTTTTTTTTTTTTTTTTTTTGCGGTACGCGGGCCTCTCACTGTTGTGGCCTCTCCAGTTGCGGAGCACAGGCTCCGGGCGTGCAGGTTCAGCGGCCATGGCTCACGGGCCCAGCCGCTCCGCGGCACGTGGGATCTTCCCGGACCGGGACACGAACCCGTGTCCCCTGCATCGGCAGGCGGACTCTCAACCGCTGCGCCAGCAGGGAAGCCCTCACCAGGCACTTCTGACAGAGCTGAGCACAGTCCCGGCCGTGGCCACACACCAAGGCTCGGCGCTGGCCGGGCTTTCATCCTGACAGCAACCTGGGGGCGGGCGCATTGGCGGCCTCCATTTCACAGGCAGGAAACCGAAGTTAGAGGGCATGTACGCCTGGACACGCGAATAAGTAGCATTTCAACACCAGCTTCCTGGGTAGTCAGGCATCGTCGGGTCAGGGGACAAGGCCTCTGGCCTGGCCTGGTCGGGACCAGCTGGGAACCCCTGGGGCGCGTCCCTGCACTGCTCAGAGCTGCCTTCACCCACCTGGGGTGCGGGGCCCTGACCCTGCCCTGCCCCTTCCAGGGTGCGGAACTGGAAGCCCTGCCCACACCTGGCTCCGTGGGGAGAGGGGGCAGCTGTCGGGCGAGCTCTGTGGCCTCCCAGAGCTTGTTCCCTCCGAGCCTCAGTTTCCTCATCTGCAAAGTGGGCGGCCAGTCCACATGGCTGGGAAGGGTGGAGCTGGTGAGAGCAGACAGGGGCAGCAGGAGCTTGGTGGCCCCCACCTACTCCGTGATGTGAACGGCAGCACGTGTCCAGCTGTCCCTGTACACCAAGAATCACACAGCTCGTCTGCAGTGGTGAGTTTAGAGCAGCAACCCAGTGCTGAGTGGAGGGCGGTGGAGCCACCCAGACCCGGTTCTCCCCCTTGGGAGCTCATGGCTGATGGTGAGGGCTAACATGAAAGTAAACCGGCAGAGTGCCAGGACCTAAGTCTGCACGGGGAAGGGAGGCGGTCAGGAGGGCTTCTGGAGGCAGTGGCCTCTGAGCCAGGGCTCCAGTATGAATAGCTACTTGCCTAGTAGATAGCATAAGCGCCCCCCCGCCCAGGTAGGAAGGGCAGTGGGTACAAAGACCCTGAGGTGTGGCTCCCCTGGCGGCTCCAGTACTCTGTGAGCATTGGGTGCCCAAGAACCCAATTCCAGACGAGCCTTGAATGCCACATTCAGGCCTTGGGCTGTACCTGCAGGGCCCAGCGCAGGGGGCACTGAGTGCAGTGAGGAGGTACCTATGCGATCAGAGGTCAGGCGAGCATGGAGGAGAGAGAAGGGTGCAGCAGAGATCTAGCGGGTAGAGATTGGTGGGGCTTCAGGATCTGTAGGATCTGGAGGGCCAGGGAGAGTCAGGATGAATTTCACCAGATAACTAACTACCAGGCTGCTCCTCTGAGCCAGGTGAGAGCGCACAGTCATAGACGGCACGGGGCCCTGCGCGCCGAGGTTTATAGATAGCCGTGGGAACCAATCAATCAAACGAGTCACGGATAAACATGTAGGTGCACACTGACAAGTGTTGTAAACGCTGTGACCTCTTGTGACCTGAAGGAAGGATCCACGTAGACAGGAGTGGGGGGTGAGGGTGGGGACCAAGCAGAAGAAAGGACATGTGCAAAGGCCCTGTGGTGAGGGCAGCTTCCCCAGTGGGGCCAGGTGCAGGTAACACAGGTACCCAGTTCAGTGAGGCAGGCGCTGGCTCACAGGCACCTGGAAGCACAGGGTGAGAAAGCCAGTTGGACTTGGTTATGTTTGGGGGTGCGAGAGACCATCAGAGGGTGTCCCCTAGTTTCCAGCCTGGAGGCAGAGGGTTCAAGAACATGGGAAGGGAGGCAGAGTGTGTGGAAGGTAACCCAGTGACAGCCTGGAGAGGTGAGGTGACCGGTGGCAGGCCTGGGGCTCCAGGGAGGCTGCGGCTGGGAGCCCAGGATCTGGCGCTCAAGATGGGAATTGAGGCTCTGGGGCGGATGGGGTCTGATGGGGCGGCCAGTGCCTGTGCTCCAGGCCTGCCTTCGAAGAGAAAGGACTGGCGCCCTGCTTCTGACCGGGCCCCTTCTGTTCCTCGAGGAGAGCAGGAGGGGCAGTGGGAGAGGGAAGGAGGGGAGGGGTCTTAGGGCCTCTGGACAGCAGCACTCTTCTTGTGTCCCCCACGCAGCATCCACAACGGGGTGATCGCCGTCTTCCAGCGCAAGGGGCTGCCCGACCAGGAGCTTTTCAGCCTCAACGAGGGCGTCCGGTGAGTGGTCGTTTGTCCCATCCAGGCCTGGGTCTGTAAGTGGTGGGAGGGCTGTGCCAGGTGGGAGGCCTGCCCCCCCCACCCTGTGGGTCCACCAGCCTCAGGTTCTGCCTTTAGAGCCCAGGTGGGCGGTGACCACCGCATGGACCTTGACCCCAGGCCCTGTCCTGTGGCCTTCACCCCCCACCCTCCTGAAGACTCCTTTTCAGGGGAAACAGGGAGAGACTGGGACAGTGGCTCAAGATAACGCCCACATGCCCCGCTGGTGTTAGGCATCACAAAGGGTATTTGTTCTGTTAAAAGAGGAAGGACTGGAACTTCCCTGGTGGCGCAGTGGTTAAGAATCTGCCTGCCAACGCAGGGAACATGGGTTCGAGCCCTGGCCCGGGGAAGATCCCACGTGCCACGGAGCAACTAAGGCCGTGCGCCACAACTACTGAGCCTGTGCTCTAGAGCCCGCGAGCCACAACTACTGAGCCCGCATGCCACAACTACTGAAGCCCGCATGCCACAACTACTGAAGCCCGTGCGCCTAGAGCCCGTGCTCCTCAACGAGAGAAGCCACCGCAATGAGAAGCCTGTGCACCGCATCGAAGAGTAGCCCCCGCTTGCCACAACTAGAGGAAACCCGCGTGCAGCAACGAAGACCCAACGCAGCCAAAATTAAATAAATAAAGTTAAAAAAAAAAAAAGGAAGGACCCACCTGCCTAATGATGGAAGTGTTGTTCCCAGAAAAGCAATCACAGCCCCGCCGAGTACCCCTCATTTCCTGTGAATAGCTGAGAATTGAGCGCTTGTGAAGGGGCCCAGGATGGACCAGCTTTGAGGGAATCTGCGAAGCCGAGGTGTTAGTCCTGCGTTTTAGTGGAGGAGGCTGAAGCTCAGAGAGGTCGAGAGACTTGCCCGGGGTCACAGCTGCCGCAAGGAGGCATTTCCTGCCTCTGTGCTCTTTCCCTCACGCCCTGGCCTGTGCCACCCTGTCCCTACAGCAGAAGAATATCTGGGACAAACAGGCAGCAAACCTCATCCGCTTGGGGCAGGAGTAAAAGGGTAATTGGGGCAGGGTCCCCCCACTCCAACCCTAAATGGCTCTTACAGGCAGATAAACAGGCCCGGGGAGGGAAGGGGGCTGCCTGCGGTCACAGCAGGGGCTTGTTGCCTCTCCCAGGCCTGATGTGTGTGACCGTTGCAGGGGGTCCTGCTTTTTTTGGGCTCATGTGGCCACTCAGGGGTGGGGCCCCAGGAGCCCCATTTTCCTGATACACCTCTGCATCCCTCGGCTTTGCCCAGCCATGAGAAGGGCCGGGGATGGTGCAGGGGTACAAAGCTCTGATGTCTGGCCGTCATTCTTGTGTTCTGCCATTTTATACACGTGTGTGTGTGTGTGTGTGTGTGTGTGTGAGTGTGTGTGTGTGTGTGTGTGGTTTCGTGTATTCACGAAGTTGTGCAACTGTCTTTAATTCCAGGGCTTTTTCATCACCCCAAAAGGATACCCCATATTTATAGACAGGTAGTCCCCATTCTCCTCTCCCCCCAGCCCCGGGCCACCACCAAATAGCTATAGACATAGATTTTGTTTTTTTAAGATACGGTTTATCCTTTGACAACGTACAGTTCAGTGGTTTTTAGTACATTCACAAGCTTGTATAACTATCACTCTTTAATTCCACAACATTTTCCTCGCCCGCCCCAAAAAAAGCCTGTACTCCTTAACGGTCACTCCCGGTTGGTTACCCGTCCTCCCCCAGCAGCCTCTGGCCGACGCCAGTCAACTTTGTCTCCGTGGCTTTGCATATCCTGGACATTTCATATAAATGGAGTCATACTATGTACGTGTGGCCTTTTGCATCTAGCTTCTTTCACAGCCTGATGGTCCTCCATACTCGGGGGTCATCCAGGCTGGGGCAGGTGTCAGTGCTTCGTTTCTTTTTATGGCCAGAGAAATACCCCATTGTGTGAAGAACACCACTGTGTTTATCCAGTCTCATCTGTTGATGGACATTTGGGTTGTTTCCCCCTTTTGGCTGTGGTGAACAGTGCCACTGGGAGCATCTGTGTAGGAGACCTTGTGTGGATCTGCGTTTTCACTGCTCTCGGGTCTGCACCTAGGGGCGGAATGACTTGGTCATATATCGGCTCTACCTTTAATCTTTCGAGGAACCGCCCAGCTGTTGTGCACAGAGACTGCACCATTTTACGTTCCCACTAGCTGTGAGCGAGGGTTCAGTTTCCCCACATTCTCACCGACACTTGTTACTGCCCGGCTTTTTTCTTTTCTGCCTGGGGTTTTGATTCTAACAGCACTAGTGGAGGTAAAGTGCCATCTTGGGGTTTGGGTTTGTGTCCCCCTGGTTACTCACGATGGGGCATCTTCCCACGCGCTTATTAGCCATTTGTGTATCTTTGGAGAAATATCTAGTCATGTCCTCACGTCACTGGGCTAAGGGGGTGGGTCTCCCGCTGCAGGTGGCCCCCAGCCCAGTCCCCAGCCCTCGCTGGCACCGTGGGGTCTCTGACTCCTGCCCTCCCGCCCACAGGCAGCTGCTGAAGACGGAGCTGGGGTCCTTCTTCACGGAGTACCTACAGGTGGGTGCTCTGTGCTCTCCTGAGGGGTTGCTTCCTGAGCTGGCCAGAAAGGGTGGGGGTAGGGGCCACTGGCTCCCGGTGGGTACGTGGAGCTCTGGGTTCAAGGTCTCCGCCTGGCCATGACTCAGTTTCCCCCGTCTAGCCAGTGTGGGTTGTTGGGTAGGTTACACGATGAGATGCAGGTGAGGACTCACCACTCTGCCTGGCACGTGGCGCGGCTCGAGGTCAGTTTTGTGATTGGTTGTCCACCTCCTCCTGGAGCATCGGTGTGGGTCCCCAGAGCCCACGGGTGGGTCATCTACAAACCCCAGGGCCCTGAGCCGCGTGGTGGTGATATTAGCGTGGCACCAGCGTTGCCGAGGCTGAGCTGTCCCAGGCGCTGCGGCCACAGGCTTGCAAAGTGGATGAACGCATGGAACCCTGGGGCTCGGGGAGGGGAGAGGACCCCCGAGGTCGCACAGGCAGGAAGGCGGAGGTGCTGCAGGCAGGGGCATCCTCACGCAGCCTCGGAGCATGGTGCCCACCCTCCCGGGAGAGGGGGAAGTGAGGACCAGCCTGCGGCTCCTCCCGTCCTGTGGGTTTAGGGTTGGTTTTAATTTAACAGCCTTGTTGAGGTGTAATTCACCCAACCATACTGCACACCCACGGGAAGTGTGCAGTCAGCGCTGTGTAGTGTACTCGCGGAGTTGGGCAACCGTCACTGCTCATTCCAGGGCTTTTTCATCACCCCAAAAGCGAAGCGCGTGTTTATAGATAGGTGACCCCCCTTGCCCTCTCCCCCAGCCCTGGGTCACCACTAGTCCATTTTCTGTCTCTCTGGATTCACCTGTGTGGACATTTCACGTCAGTGGGATCTCACAGCGCGTTGCTTTTTGTGTCTGGCTTCTCTCGCTGAGCACAGAGTTTTCGAGGTTCATCCACGTTGTGCCTGTATCAGAACCTCATCCCTTTTTACGGCCAAATAGTATTCCACAGTGCGGCGAGACCACGTCTTGCTTATCCGTCCATCCGTCTGTGGTCCCCGCGTTGTTTCTACTCTCTGGCTGCTCTGACGGCTGCTGAGACCACGTGGTGTCACTCAGCCACGCCCAGGGTGAGAGTGCAGGGGGGCTGCCGTTTGAGCCTCGTGGCAGTGGGTGATGGCAGCGCTCAAGCCAGGCCTTTGGTCCTGGGGCCCCTCTTGCCCGAAAGTCCCTCCTTCCTTGTGGGATGCGGGGGCAGCTGCCTGCCCGCCTGCTGAGCCTGAAGCAGGAGGCCCAGGCCTGGCCTGTCTCTCGGGGGCGGTGAGGGTGGGGTCCCCGCACCACCTCCTATCTGGGACAGCCTGATTGGGTCAGTTGCCCGCGTGTGCCCAGGGAGCTGAGGTTCCAGCTCTGCAACAACTGGACTGGGATGTCGGTGAGTCCTTCCCCCTCTGGGCCTCGGCTGCCTGTTGGTGGAGCCTTGGGGGCCCTGGGTACCCCTGGGGCGGTGACAGCATCTCCACGTGTGCCTTGCAGAACCAGCTGCTGACAAAAGGCATGGTGATCCTGCGAGACAAGATCCGCTTCTACGAAGGTGAGTCTGGTGGCCCACTGCCGGGACCGGGTGCCAGGCCACGCTGCTCGCGGGTGTGGCCGCTGGGAACCGTGGCCTTACGTGGGCTCCACCTGGGGCTCTGGGTGGGTGGTGTGGCCCTTCTGGTCGAGAGAGTCCAGAGGGGCAGAAGCAATGCCTCGAGGGCAGCAGGGCTGAGATCTGACCCCGGGAGGGGACCCTGCTGGGAAGAGCATCTGCCCCCCATCTTGCTGGGGCCCAGGAGGGCTGAGGGATGTCTGGGAGAAGGCCCCTGCTTCACCTCACTGCCCACGAGGGCTTCTGGCCCCCGTGAACCCCGTCCCAGCAGCCTGGGAGGACCCCCATCAGGATCTTTGAGGACTGGAGGGGAACTGGCCTAGACCCGGGGGAAGAGGTAGAGCTGGAAGCTGCCGCCTGGAGGACCAGCGGATGTGGGCTCCCTGCCAGGGTTTTTTAATGCTCATACCTACCCTGTGAGACCTTTGGGCCACTGTACCCATGTCACAGATGGGGAACAACGCAGCGATGGCCTCAACTTGTCCATAGCCACAGTGCACGTAAGGGGTGGAGGTGGGATTCGAACCCAGGGCATCCCGACTCCAGAGCACACCCCCTTTGCCCTTATAGGGGCAGGCCCACAAGTCACAGCTGGCCTCGCTGCCCAGCTCGGGCCCCAGCAAGGAGAGAGAGGGTCCTGGCCGGCCGCTGTCTCCTTCTGCCAGGCCCAGAGCCCCGGCAGGATGTGCCTGGTCCTGGAACCCTTGGGCTCCCTGTGCCCATGGGCTGGGGGTGACAGGTACTGTGTGTACACTTCCCGGCAGGAGTGAGTTGGTGTAGAGAGAAATCAAGTTATGGGGGGAACGCAGCTCACACCGGCACATCTGGCTACGGGCCCGCTGTGTGTCAGGCCCTGTGCAGGTCACGACCCTCCCTCTGTGTACCAGGCACCAGCTGCCGCACGTCCTCACCCTGTGCTGCGCTTGTCCCGAGAGTTTCCATTGCCTGATTCGTAGATCACCCCACAGCCCTGTGAAGAAGCTTCCATTGTTGTAGCCACTGAACACTTGGGAACACTGAGGCACAGGGGCTGAGTAACTCGCCTGAGCCCCACAACCCTACCTGGCAGCCTGGCTCCCGAGCCTGCACGCCTCTCTGTGCTGCTCCAGGTTCCTCCTCGAGTTCTCGGTGACCCCGCAAAGCACGGGTCTCAGCCCATTTCACAGAGGCAGAGACCGAGGCCTGGGGTGCTCAGCATAATTCGTGTCCTGTGTTCCTCCTGCACCGCCTCTGCGTGTGTCGGGGGGGAAGCAGCCAAGGCAGGAGCCTGAGAAGGGCTGTGAGGACCACAGACGTGGGGGCAGGAGGCACAGGCCGTTGGGGTTCCGGGCGGGCTTCCTGGAGGGGGCAGCACCAGGCCAGCAGGCTCAGCACATTCCGGCAGTGCCTGCCTTCCCACCAGCTCCGGCCCAGGGGAGCTGGGATCTTAGCAGAAGAGGCGCTTTGTGTGGCTTGGTGGAGTCCTGCCCGCAGTGGCCGTGTCCGCCAGGCCGCCCAGGAGGGAGCACCGACCCCATCCAACCGCCCTTGGCCTCAGGGACAGGCACAGAGCCCCAGGCTGGGGGCCAGGGGGCCCGGCCTCCAGTTCCCATCCAGCCACAGACTGTCATTTCCCTCTGTCCCCACCTTAGCACAGGGGGTTAGACAGGCTCCACCCATGTGCTCACTACAGGTCAGGCCCCAGGTAGCCTTTGGGGACCTGGAGATGGACCTAGGCCCTGCCTGGCAGGGGCTCACAGCCCAGCTGGGGACACAGACATGGACCAGACAGTGAGAGTCCACTGTGATGAATGTCAAAGTGAAGGGAAGCCCTGGGGAAGGAAGGGCTAGTTCCACCTTGGCAGTCAGGGAGGGCTGCGTGGAAGCGGCAGCCTTTGAGTCAGGCCTCGAAACATCAAGAGGACATCTGCCTGCCTTCAGCCAATGCAGTGGGGACAGTGGCTGACATCACACCCCGAGGGGCTGCCTTGGGAGCCTCCCCGTTCTGCCTACTACCGGGTCCCAGGGAGAGCTCTTCCTTAGGACTACTCCCTGCGGCCAGCCATGTCCTCAGCCCGTGCCTCTGCTGGAGGTGGTGGGTAGCCCCACGAGGGGCAGCCCAGGACATGGCCGCCTGCCCCCCTCCAGCCTCCAGCAAGGCCTTGAACCCGAGCACAGTGATTCCTGGAAGTGGGAGGCCTGGAGGGGCCTTGAGGTGGAGGCCTCCCTCCCTGGGGCCACATTCAAGGTGGGCTCAGCTGCAGTGGGGGTAGCTTCTCAGCAGCCGGACGCTCTGGGACTCCGAGGGGGAGCCCGGGGTTTCTGCAGGCTCCGGGCCCTGGGCTCTGCCTGCCCTGCGGGAATCCCAGCCTGTTAAGGTCAGGCCACCAAACTGCGCTGCGACGGCCCTCACACGCTCGCCTCCGAGCCTGGCCACCCTCCTCCAAGCCCCTGCTGTGGCCTTTCCAACTGCCCTGTGGTCACCACTGAGATCTGAGCTGAGATCAGCCTGGTGCATTCCCGTCTCCAGGGCTTGCACAGTCGGACTGAAGAGAGGAAGACAGGCTGACCCACGCCCCATCCTGGGAGATCCAGCTCAAGGGCACGGCCGCTGGGTGGCGTGGGTCCTCCTGAGCGTCGGCGCGGCCTCAGACCACGCGGGCCCGCTAGTCAGTGCCAGGCTAACAGCTGAGCACTTGCTACAGGGCAGCTTTTGGCCTTTGAGTGTGGACACGTTGATCACGCCCATTTTACAGAGGACCACACTGAGGCTCGGGCTGAGGGACCCCCTGGGGCCCCAGGGCGGGGCTTCGACGCCGTGTGCTTGACTCACCCCTGCCGACCCTGGTGTCCCCAGACCGCAGTTCCCGGGCAGCAGAGAGCCCAGCCAGGGCACGGAGCCGAGCTTCCTGGCCCCTTGGTCGGCGTGTGGCTCTGGCGGGGCCTGGACTGTACGACATCCCCTTTCCGCCCCGCGGGCTGGAGAGCAGCCTGCGCTCCGCAGTCGCCGCCTGGCCCGCGCCCAGAGCCGCCCCACGGCCGCCCGGGGAACTGAGCCGCCTTTCTTCTCGCCGGTGACGGCGGGGACCTCAAGGGACCTTTGTATGCAGGCAGAGCTCCTCGGGTGGCAGGCACCCACTGTCCTGGGTTCCATAGAGCCCGCTGTGGGGTGTGGGCCCCCGGTCGGACCAGGAGCTGGCCTCCAGCCAGGGTGCTCCAGTGCCGGCAGACGGGCTGCGTGGAAAGGTGGACCCGCCCTCTCCACGGTCACCCCCACCAGGCTCCCCTCCCAGAGCCCGGCACCCACACAGACCCGGGGGCTTTATGGGGGCGAGGGGGGTGGGGGCTCAGAGCCCAGGAAAAGGGAGCACAAGAGGCAAAAGCCCTTGACCAACCTCCTGGTTCCCATGGAAACCTTGAGGAGTCAGGCATGGGTGGTGCGCTCTGGGAGGCTGGCCAGCCCGTGGCCCGGCCCCTCCACTCCTGGGGATGCCCACCACCACGGCCGTGTTTCTCCAGCCAACCGCTAGTCTGGCTTCCAGGTGGGGTCCCGCCAAGCAGCAGAGGCCTCGGCGACACGTCCGGGAGGCCTGCTTATCCTGACCCAGCAGCCTTTCATCCCAGCTCTCCGCTCCTTCCAGGCAGAGGGGCTGAGGGTTCAGCGCTTGGCGTTTCCTAGGGGAGCACAGAGCCAGCTGGAGGGCACCTCAGCTGTCCCCACCCCCAGGGTCTGTCCACCTTGTGACTGGCGCTGCTGCTTCCCCAGAGCCGGCAGAAAGGCCCACAGAGCTTGTCCAAATGCCTGCTTTCCACACGTGTACTTCCATGGTTCATGTACCAAGGGTTTCAGTCCACCAGGCAAAACGGTCCTCCTGAGTTAGCTCGGATACCACCTCCTCCAGGAAGCTCTCCCTGCGTGACCCCCTCGTACCTGGGCCAATTGCTGCTGTTGGATGCGGTTTCCCTGGCTCCCCAGATCCCACCCGCGGCAGCCTGGGTGGTGGGGACCCAGGCCCTTGAGGCAGAGACCCGCACCTCTCTGAGGCCCAGGCACTTCAACTGCCCGGTGGGGGTCACTCCTCCCTCGCCAGGGTGGCTGTCCACTGTCCTGCTGCCCTGTCGCGTGGTGGGACTGGGGTAGTTTTGGGCTCAGCTGGGTCCCCAGTGCCAGGCCTGGCACAGCATAGCTGCTGCGTGAATGTCTGTCGGGTGGACAGAGGGACAGACCGATGGGTGGGCGGAAGGAGCGGGAGGGCGGATGAGACAAGGGTGTGAGTGGAGCGCCTGTCAGGCTGTGCCTGTAGGGCTTGTGTGCAGAGGAAACGGACCCACCAGCACCTCTCTGCCCCAGGCCCTGCTTCATCTCCTTTCCTCCTGTCGGCTCTGAGGGGTTCGCCCTGCTACAGCCCCGTTTTATTAGTGGGGCAGCTGAGGCTCGGGGGTGAAGCTGGGCGTCCAGGCCCATCACCCTGGCAGGTGGGGGGGCCCTCCAGGGCCCGGCCCTCAGCTCCCGCGTCCTCCTGCCGGGGGAGGTGACTCGTGACCTGGGAAGGCGGGAAGCATCTGCTGGCACCCCTTGGGGTAATGGTGACGGTCCCTGTGCCCACAGGACAGAAGCTGCTGGACTCGCTGGCAGAGACCTGGGATTTCTTCTTCAGCGACGTGCTGCCCACGCTGCAGGCCGTCTTCTACCCGGTGCAGGTGAGCGGCTCCTGGGCCACAGGGACTGCCGATCCCGGCCTGGGGGTGGGCACACCTCTGCCCTTGTTGCCACGTGTGGGCCATCTGCGCCCGCGCTCGCCCCCGGACCTCCCAGAACCTGCTCCCCACCCCCAAGACGGGCATCAGGCCAGCTCCATGCTCAGAGCCTTGGGAAGCCCTTAGCAGCACACAGTAGGCCGTGCCCGGCGTGCAGTAGGGGCTCTGTGACAGTCACCCTTCCCTTGCCTGAGGGAGCCACGTGGGGCCAGGGTCATCTGGGGAGGAGGACGGGGTGGAAGGGGCCCTGAGGGTCAGTGGTCCGTCCCTGTATCTGGCCCCAGAACTGGTGGGGGTGGAGGAGCAAGGGTCTCACGTGATAGCGGCGGCCCCCACGTCTGCAGGGCAAGGAGCCGTCGGTGCGCCAGCTGGCCCTGCTGCACTTCCGGAACATCATCACCCTCAGTGTGAAGCTGGAGGACGCGCTGGCCCGGGCCCGCGCCCGCGTGCCCCCCGCCGTCGTGCAGATGCTGTTGGTGCTGCAGGTGTGCGGGGCCCGTGGGGGCTGCGCTCAGCCCGGTGACAGGCACAGGCGGCATGTCCCAGGCTCCCCGGAGACAGAGCCTGAGATGTGGGTGTGGGGCCACGTGACTTCTCAACGGTGGGGGAGGGCGGGGGTGGGGAGGGACTCCCAGGAGAAACCTGGGAGGGAGAAGGAAGCAGCGGGGCCTGAGAAGGAGCTGGACGAGGGTGTGGGTTCGTTCACAAGAAGGCCGGCCCGGGAGCCCACAGGGAGCCCAGGAGTGTGGACAGAGTGTCCCTCGAGGGCTGCGGGGTCAGGCCTTTACTCCCCCATCGGTCAGTCACTGGGGTTGGGGGCCACCGCCTCCCGCTCCCCACAGCAGTTCCAGACATTTCTGAAGGACCTTTCTGCAAACTGCTGCGCCCCGAGCCCTGTGGCGGGCACGGCACCCTACAGTTTGCCAGCCTGTCTCACTGTCACAGCCCCAGGATGAGCACCATCAACCACCCCATTTTACAGGTGGGGAAGTAGAGTCCTCGCTTGCCCGGAGCTGTGACGGCTGGGAGCCTGGCCTTCCCTGAGGCTGACAGGCTCCCAACCCTGTTCATTGTCCTGAGCCCACCCATGCACGTGGAAGTCCTTCTAAATTTATGTCTGTGAGGTTGGTCCTGGGGCCCAGGGCAGCTGGTTGAAGATTCCAGAGCAAAGATGTGGACGTTAGAAGTGTCGAGGGGCTACACTCGCTGGGAGCCGGTGGTCGTCCTGGCGGCCACGCAGGGCAGCGACTGGCGGGACATTGCATCCCTCGGCCCATTTCCTCGAAGGATAACGAGGAGAAATCGACACAAAGTCCTCCATGGTGCACTTCCTCTTGGGGGCGGGAAGTGATGAGGCTGGGATTTCAAGCCAAGGAATAAGGTCTCATCTCGATCCCATGAACAGCACCTGGGTGGCGGCCAGGCCGGGGTGGTGCTGCCCCCTGGTGGTCGCTGTGCCTCATGCAGCTTCTGGGCTTGGCCCCATTTTCCCCCAGAGTGTCCTTCTACCCCTCCTGGGTGCGACCCCTACCCCCAACCACAACCCTTTGCTCTCGCCTTGGCCTCCACTTTGAATGGCCTTGTCCCAGCCCTGCGGTGAACTTGTCCCCACTGTTTTCAAGTCCCAGATGGACCTGAGGTCACAGCTACTGGTCAGCACATCTTTTGAGGGCCTACTATGTGCCCCGTGCTTCACGTGCAGAACCAAAGCTCCTTCTCACCGGGGTCCCAGAAGCTGAGTATCAGCCCTGCATCTGAGCGTGGTACACAAATAATGCAACCCCCGGGGCCCGCATTTCCTCACTGGGCAATGGGGAGCAGAGACCAGACACCAGAAACAAATTCTGGGAATGAAGGGACACAAAGTTTGCGAAACGCCCAGCACAGCTCAGCAGTAATGTCATCCTCATCCATGGCGCTGTTGCTGGGGGCGGGGGCGGCTCCTCCAGGTTCATCTGGATGACTTCCGGGGGCACCCCCTCCTTGTCCAAGCACAGCTGGATCTGTGGAGTCTGTAGTGATGTCCCCGCTTTCGTTTCTCACGTTAGTCGTTTGGGTCTCCTCTCTCTTGTCCGTAGCTGGTCTGGCTAGAGGCTTATGGATTTTATTGATCTTTTCAAAGCTTTTGGTCTTGTTGATTTTCTCCATCCATTTTTCTGTTTTCAATTCCGTTGATTTCTGCTGATTCTTATTTTTTTGCTTCTGCTTACTTTGGACTTAATTTGCTCTTCTTTGTCTAGTCTCCTAAGGTGGAAGTTTACAAGACTGCTTGTAGACTTTTTATATTCTAACGTATCCATTCAGTGCTATAAATTTCCCTGTAAGCACTGCTTCGATGCATCCTGATAATTTGGACGTTGGCGTTTTCATTTTCATTTAATTCAAATTATTTAAAAATTCTTCTTTGACCCCTGTGTCATTTAGAAGGGAGTTGTTTAATCTCCATGTGTTTGGGGGTTTTCAGTTATCACTGTGTTACGGATTCCTGGTTTAATTTCTTTGTGGTCTGAGGGCAGACATTGTACGATTTCTGTTCTTTTAAATGTGTCGAGCTGTGTTTTATGGCCCAGAATGTGGTCTGTCTTGGAGGATGTCCCATGTGAGCTTGAGAAGAATATGGATTCTGCCATTGGACAAGTTGTCTATAGATGTCAGTTATATCCAGTTGATTGATGGTGGTGTTGGGTTCATCTGTGTCCTTCCTGATTTTCTGCCTGCTGGATCTGTTTCTGAGAGGAGTGTTGAAGCCTCCAGCTAGGAGGATGGATTTCTCTGTCCTCGCAGCCCCGTCAGTTTTTGCCTCCGTAGTTTCCTGCTCTGTGTTAGGTCCGTACACATTAGGGATTGTTATGTCACCTCGGAGAAGTGATCTCTTTAGCGTTAGGTGATGACCTTCCTTATCCCTGATAAATGGCTTTGGTCTGAAGTCTGTCCTATCTGAAATTGACACGGCTGCTTGTGCTGTGATCCGTGTCATCACATACAGTCCCGCACTCCCTTACTTCTCGTCTGTGTGTGTCTTTAGTAGTTTAAGTGGGTTTCTTCTAGGCAGTGCAGAGTTGGGTTCTCGCTGTCTTCAATTGTCGTTCAGCGTTAACCTGGGTGTATCTTGCTTCTTAACTGCTGGCAGCCCCTTGGGGATGATTCATGCGTTCAGAGACATCATTCGTTCAGCAAGCACTCACTAAAAACCTGCTGTGTGCCCAGCCCTCTGCCGGTGTCGCTGGGGACCCAGAGCTTGCCTCCTGGTCAGCTCACAGCTGAGTGGGCAAGGCCACGGCTGTCCCGTGGGCAGCCTCATTTTCCAGGCTTTGGCTCCAGTGAAATGGGAGGGGTGGAAAACCCTTCAAAGCTATGAATGAGGGGAGGTGTTGGGAGGGGCTGGACGGTGCCTGGCCGGGGAAGCAGTGTGGGAGGGGGAGGGGCGGCTCTATCAGATGGACGGGCCTTGACCGCTCAGCTTGGATATAGACCTGGACCTGGGCCTGGCCCAGGGGGGCAGCCTGTCCTGCCTACAGTGCTCCTTGGGGCGAGGGAGTGAGGGTGCGGGTCCAGGTGAATGAGCTTGGCCCCCCAGGACTGCCCAGAGCCTCTGGGAAGCCAGCTCACGGAAGGGGACACACAACTGTCCCGAGGGGGAGGTGCAGGTGCCCAGCCTAATTTGGCCACAGACCCCTTTCCCGCAGGCATCATGGTCTCCCAGCCACGCCAGCTCCTGTGTGCAGCGGGCAGCCACGAGGGTGTTAAAGCAGGAGGGTGGCTCAGAGGCCCCAACCCGAGAGACGGCTGGGAAGGGAGGGTGCTGGGCCACCGCCATGGGGGCCAGGACTCCGGGGGAAGGGAGGGCGCCGTTTGTGGTGGCCTTTGAGCTAAGCATGGCTGGGCTAGGGAGGCAGGGAACAGGCCGACCGGCGGACCCCCACACCCCTCCCTCTTGCAGGGGGTGCACGAGTCCCGGGGAGTGACCAAGGACTACCTGCGCCTGGAGACGCTGATCCAGAAGGTGGTGTCGCCCTACCTGGGCACCTACGGCCTCTACTCCAGAGAGGGTGCCTTCACACACTCCTGCATCCTGGGTAGGCGTCGCCTGGGCGTGGGTGGGAGCAGGGTGTCCCCTGGCCCCATCCACCTCTGCACGGTCGGGGGCCCAGGCCTCCCAGGGGAGTCATGCAGAACCAGATGTGCAGCCACGGCAAACCTGTCCTGAGCATCCACCGGCCGTGCTGTGTGCGGGGCACTGGGCACAGGGTGGGTCACGTGGGGTCCCTCCTTCAAGGGCTGACGTCACAAGTGGTGCTGCAGTGACTCCCCTGAGAGCCCGGCAGAGACCCCCGCACCCGCCACAGAGGTCACATCCGAGCTCAGTCCCGAAAGTCAGGAGTTGACGAGGGAGAGGACCCAGCACGTGCAAAGGCCCGGAGCCCAAGAAGTCCTGGCTTATTTGGGGACTCACGGGGGGTGTGGAGGGGTTGTGAAGTGGGCATGGCTGGGCGTCCTGGGGCTGCCTGGCCCCGTCGGTTCGTTCAGCAGTGTAAACTGAACGCCTACTGTGCGCCAGCCCCTGTTCTTGGTCCTGAGGGTTCAGCAGAGACCAAGCCCCACCCTCATTTGCTCTTGTCCACCAGGGGAGGCAGGCCAATGAGTAAACCATCCCCAGATGAGTGCCCAAGGGGACCAGTGCCCAGGTGACATGAGGGCCACGGCGGGGAGCTCAGGGAAGGCCAGACTGGGAGCTGAAGGGCAGGGAGGATCCAGGCCTGGGAAGAAATGCATGAAGGGAACCAAGGGGACAGTGGTACGAGAGCTCATCAAGAGTGTCCCCTCGTCCAGAGGGCCCACCCACCTGCAGTTATAAAACCTGCCCAGCTAGCATGTCCCGGCTCCGGCGGGGCTCCAGCAGCTGGAGGAACTTTGAGGTCTGTGTGGCCCTGGACACCGAGACCCCTGCCAGGCAACGAGGGAGCCTGTGTCCTGTGGTCCAGGACAGCCTCTGGTTCATCCCGCTCAGCCCTGCCACCTGGTGGTCAACTCTGGAACTGCAGGGTCCTGAGTGGGAGCCTGAGACCTGCCCCTATATCCGTCCTCTCCCACCCCCGGGGTCACCCCCCACACTCAGAATAAACCCCAGCCCTGACCTCATGTGCTGCCCCATCCGGGCACTTGCCACCGCCCGACCTGTGGCCCACCCACACACACACAGTAGGACTCCAGCTCTGAGGACAGGGGCTGTGTCTCCCTTAGCAAGTGCTTGGGTTTGTTGACTTTCCACAGGTGAGGAAACGGAGGCACGCGCACAGGTCACTGGCAAGGTGCATGTTTGAACCCAGGCGGTTGACTTGAGGCCCCCCGCCCCCATTCCGGGCTGAGAGGCCAGACCGAGGAGAGAAGGAGGTCACGTAGGGATGGACCTAGTATCAGCTGGGGTGGAAACCCCAACTTCCCTCCAGGCTGCCCCAGCAGGATCTACACCGGTCGGGCTTTTCCCTGTAGCGGTCCCTTCCTGCAGAGCTGGGCGCAAAGTAGGTGCTTGCAGTGGGTGTTCCCTAGCATCTGGCCAGCCCCACCCTGGCCCCCTGCCTGATGCCCTGTCTGTCTGTCTGTATGCAGAGAAGCACTTCCTGCGCCGCTCCCGATCGGGGGACATCCTGGCCAAGAACCCGGTGGTGCGGTCCAAGAGCTACAACACGCCACTGCTGAACCCCGTGGCGGAGCACGAGGCCGAGGGTGCGGTGGCCGGCGCCACGGGCATCCGCAGGCACTCGGTCTCCGAGATGACGTCCTGCCCCGAGCCCCAGGGCTTTGCTGACACACCCGGCCAGGACCCTGCCGGGACCTTCAGACCCTCCCCAGCGCCCCCGTCGGGGCCCTGCCCCAGCAGACTGTACCCCCCGGCGCAGCCCCGTGAGCCTGGCCCAGGCCCGGCCCGCAGCTCACCAGCTTCCTCCAGCCCCGAGAACCTGGTGGACCGGATCCTGGAGTCAGTCGACTCGGGTTCGGAAGGGATCTTCATTGACTTTGGGCGGGGCGGTGGCTGTGGCACGTCTGAGTCTGAGGGGGCAGGGGGCCGGCAGAGCGTCGTGTGACCCAGGCCTTGTGTTTTTACTGACCCCGCGTGTACGCCTGTGCGGTGCGTGAGTGCGAGAGTTTTCTACTCTGTCCCGTCCAGTCCCCCCTCGGCCTCAGCCACTTTGGCATTCCTGAGTCTTTGTCGAAAAGACCGTCGCCGCCCGAGACCCCGGCACCTTTGTTCTGGGGCGTCAGGGGCTCAGCAGGTGCAGGGCAGCCTCCTGTGCGTGGAGCAGACCTGGCCGTTCCCTGCGCCCCAGCCTGCTCAGCCCTCCAGTGTCCACACCATGCAGACTGTGAACCCCTCAGCTCGGCCAGGACCCCAGAGAGACCCCCAGGGTCAGTGGCAGAACTGCCTCCCCGCCCCCCACTCGCCTCGGGCCACAGCGTGACCTCCTGTGTGCACCTCTGTCCCAGACCCTCCACGCAGCCCGTCCTCGCTCGGCCTGGCGTGGCCGTGGGCGGGAAGCGGGTGGAATAAAACTTGTCTGCCCGGCTCTCGAGCTGTGTCTGCGATGCCAGGCCCTGAGGACGTTCTTCCAGGGTCGTCACCCTCGGGCTGCACCCGGCCTCACTGGGGTCTCCCCTTCCCGCTCCCAGAGGGCTCAGGTTCCCAGGGCCGGCTCTGGGCCTCTGGAAGGGGCCTTGCGGGCTAGGCGGGGAGACCCCCGACCCCGTTCCCAGGGCTCCCCTCTCGTGGAGTTAACCTTTGGTTGGAGGTGGGATGTGGGTGCCCTACGAGCAGATAACAGGACAGACCCAGGGTGCGTGAGCCGGTGATTGGGGGTTGCTGGGAGTCGGGTGATCGGAGAAGGGAGGTGGGCGCCTGGTGAGAAGTGTCAGCCCACGGGGCTCTGCGGGGGGGAGCCACCTGGGGGGACAAGTTTCTCCTGTCGAGTGGGAAAAGCGAGCCAGGAGCCCCTGCTCCAGCCCAGGGAGGGGTGCGCAGGGGATGGCAGGATAGGAGCGAAGCTTCGTGGTCTGATCTGGGGACGTACTGAGTGCACGGGGCCTCGTGTCTCCTCAGCACTGGGAAGGTGCCCAGGGGCCGTGGCCGGGAGAGCGGGAGTGGGCCAGCCTCAGAGGAGCCAGGTGTGGGGGATGGGGCCGGAAGCCCGTCCCGGGTCTGAGGACCAAGGAGAATGTGACCACTCAGCTCCGCTGATGGGGCCGAGACCCCTGAACCGCCCTGCTTGGCTCCCGGCTCCCTAACGGAACCCGAGATAGGCCTGGGATCGGCTGAGCCTGGGGTGGGGTGGGGAGTATTATGGGCAGGGTCCCCTCGAGACGGAAGGACCAGGCAAAGGGCAGAGGCTGTAGCAGGGGGCTGTCTGCCTGGGCTCTATTCCCTCCCCACCGCCCCGGCACTGGGCCCTGTCCTGCCCTCACCTCCCAAGTGTCGGGGGCTCTGTCGTGGAGGTCTGAGCACTGCCACCTCGTGGGCTGCTGGGCCTGCTCTGATACCTGGGGACTCTGCTGGCACAGGGCCCCACGCCCAGGCATGACCTTTGTCTGTGGGGGGCCCTGAGCTCTTTGACCAATCCCTCCACCTCAGGCGGAAGGGGAGCCCCAGACACCGGCCAGCCGTGCCTTCCCAGCAGTGGGGAGACAGAACCCGGGGAGGGGGTGGCTGCTGAGCCTGGGTCCCGCAGCAGCTCCAGACACCCAGGCGGGGCCTCCAGCTGGGGCTGCCCCCGCTCCCCCCATAAAGGGGTATCCCATCAAGGTGGGCTTTGAATGTGTCCATGTGTTGAACCCACTCTTGTTCGAAAAATGTTTGAGGTACTCTGCATCAAAACATCTTGCTATAAATTGGTAACTTATAAATGAAAAATCAGGACCAGGGAGCACATAAATTCAGATAGAAAACCAGCTACTGCTGGTCCCCCCAAATCTACAGAACCTTCACGTACAGACGTATGGGTCTCGGTTTAAGATGAAACCCAGGTGTCCCATCCAAGAACCAGACCTCACAATGAAGGTCACATCACCGACCGTGTCTCACTTTGGCCACCAGGGAGCTCAGGCCAAGCCCCAAGCTAGCTGTGGCCAAGGCCGGCCTATGGCCCTGTGTCCGCCCCACCGACCTACCCGCCTCCCACCCCCGAGTCCTCTCCCCACCTCCTGTTTCCCCACCCATTCACGGCACTTGTCACTCTGTAATTAAGGGTGGAAACAGGGACTGTGCGGTCAGAAGCTTATGTGGTGCGATTTTCTTTCAGAGCAGAGCGGAAAGAGACAGTGGATTAAACTACCTCTGCCTTGGAGGGACCAGAGCCCAAGAGAGGCTCGGAGGTTTTAGCTCCTGGGAGACCCCTCTGGAAGAAATGAATTTGTTACTAGCTTTTCTCCCCACTAGAAGGCAGCCCCATGTGGCCAGGAGGCCCCCCTGCCCTGTTCCCACCGAGCCCTCAGCCCCAGGTCAGTGCCCAGCACACGCTTGCTGCTCAGTTAATTGAAGGTTGATCCGGCCTCACCACGAGCAGAGGAGCCTTCAGAGGATGGTCCGTCTGCATCTCCAGGGCTGGGGTGCAAGAGACCAGCTCACTGTTTTTGTCTTTTTCTGGTTTATTTGTTGTAGGTCTTCCAGGGGACCCTGGTGACCACGCTCGCCTTTGCCTCCCAGATGCAGAGTCTCAGGCCAGTCCACGCCTGCTGAGGCTGGATCTGCATTTCAGCCAGATGCTGGGGGTCCGCGTGCTGTGAGCTATGCTGGCTGTGCTCGGGGTCTGAGGCGGGTGTTCCGAAGGCATCTGGAATGGAAGGTCCCGCTAAATAATGAAAGTCAACAGCACTTCAGGCGGAACGGCCAAAAAGCAGATGGCGGAACATCCCTTGTAGTCAGAGTAGGACGTCTGTCCCCGTCCGTCCGGCAAGCTGCAGCAGGGGTGCTCGCTGTGGAGAGGATGTGCTCACGGTGAAGGGGGTACGAGGGGCCACGGAGAGCTGCACGTCCAGGAGATCTAGGGGAAGTGAAAAAGATGTTATTTAAAAAACACACTTG
Organism: Phocoena sinus; assembly: GCF_008692025.1. NCBI lineage: Eukaryota > Metazoa > Chordata > Mammalia > Artiodactyla > Phocoenidae > Phocoena > Phocoena sinus. The sequence continues at coordinate 4,838,488 of NC_045772.1, read as the reverse complement.
GGGACTCCCCATCAGCATTGAGTGGGGGCCATTCTCCGCCTCGGGGGGGTCTTGACCTGCCCTGTATATCTCCTTCGGGCATCCCGGGAAGCCCAGGGACGCAGTCTTTGAATAGTGTTTTCACAATAAAATACATAGGATGACGAGGAAACCAGCTATGCTGACGTACAACCTTGAAGGTCTCTTTAAAATGTGTGATTGGTGGTGCCTTATTAACTCATCAGTAGACAGATCTCCTGCAGGTCACCTGCTGACCGGGGTCGGGGTGGCGATGAGTGGAACCAGCAACCGCTGGGTGTGACGTCAGCACAGTCCCCACCTCTGCTGGTGACAAGCCGATTTGTCGCAGAGAGGCTGACCGCCACTCCGAGGTCAGTTAGCCAGCACAAAGCCATCGCTTTTGCCAAGTTTTGTCCCCAGGCAGCGGGGAGTCTGAGAGCTGCACTCCAGACCCTGCCGCCCACCTCCACACTCCCCTCCGCTGGGGTCTTGTAAGCCCTCCAGTGTCTGCTGGCCTCCTTTCCCCACCAGAGGAGCTGGACTCAGACCTTCAGGGAGTAAAGGGCACACAGGATACAGGCTCCCTGCCCACTACCCTAGAGGCCCACAGTCTCAAGGGATAGCTGGTTCCAGGAACATTGCTGGTAGAGTCCAGAACTCCTGCCGGGCTGTGAGGGAGGGAGGAAGGGAAATTGGCTGTTGGGGTGTGTGTGTGTGTGTGTGTGTGTGTGTGTGTCCTCAGGACCTATATTCTTGGGAACACAGTCCTTGATGTGATGGGACAGCAATGAAAACTATGTACAGCTGCAGGAGGGGAGGGTGTCCATCCGTGGATGGTGGATAAGCAAAATGTGGTCCATCCATTCAATGAAATATGACTCAGCCTAAAAAAGGAAGGAAATTCTGACATGTGCTACACCGGGGATGAACCTTTCTAAGTGAAACAAGCTAGTCACAAGGACAAATATTGTAGGATTCCACTTATATGAGGCACCTAGAGGAGTCAAGTTCATCAAGACAGAAAGTAGATGGTGGGGGCCAGGGGCAGGGGGAGGGGACGTGGAGTCAGCGTTTATGGGGACAGAGTTTCAGTGTCCTTTTTTTAAAACTTTTTTTGGCGGGGGGTGCGGGGGGCACACCACACGGCATGTGGGACCCTAGTTCCCTGACCAGGGATCGGACCCGCATCCCCCGCATTGGCAGCGCGGAGCCTCAACCGCTGGTCTGCCAGGGGAGTCCCGAGTTTCGGTTTTGCAACGTCGGTGTGCTTAACAACACTGTAGACTTAGATGTGGTTGCGACAGTAAATGTTATGTTACGTGTGTTTTACCACATTCAAACACGCACGCGTGCGCACGCGAAGAACGGAAGGAGGAAGGGGGGAGGGGGGACGAAGAATTCCCTTTCTCCTTGCAGTTCCGCAGCACTTGCCTTGGGGAGTGTGGGCGGCCCGTGTGGGCCCCTCTGCAAGGGCCCGAGTGGAGGGGAGCAGCCTTCCAGCAGGGAATCGTGTTCCCAAAGCTCAGGCGTGTCCAGCAGTGAAGTGGGCAGTACTCTTGGGGAGGCTGGGAGAAGTGGGGAGGCTGCTGGACAGAGGAGCATGGGCCAGGGGTGCAACGGGCACAGACTCAAGATAAGTCCCTAAAATCACGATGGTCTCCTGCTCCCTGCTTCCCGAGCACACAGAAGGGCCACACTTCCTGGTCCCCTTGGGGCTGGGTGGGGTGCTGTGACCAGCTCTGGCCAGCGACTTCTGAGCAGAGGGCCCCTTTGGCGCTGGATCTTTTCATTGCCAGGCAGAGACCCTCCAGAGCTCTCCTTTTCTCTGTGTGGTGATTGGCACTCTCCAGACGGGGCTGCTCCGGTAGGCCGGGTCTCAGGGGGCTGTGGACGGGTGGCGTGCATGAGAAGTAGACCTAATCTGATGTAAGCCCATGAGACTGGGGATATTTGTTGCTGCAGCATAACCTGGCATGACTAACTGATACACTCCTCTTTCCCAGACACTCTAGAGGAAGGTCATCTGTGGATGGGGAGAAGGCTGATACTGGCATATGGCATTTTATTTATTTATGTGTGCTGCATACCCCTTGTGGGCAGAACCAGGACCCGGGGTTCTGGTCCTGAATTGGTCACTACCTTGCTGTGTAATATTGGGCCAGTCGCACATTCTCAGATTCCTCATCCATAGTGAGGATCTCTCCAGATGTAATATTCTGTGACCGATGATATTTCTCTGCTAGTCTGTACACTATGGACACACGCAGAGCAGGGGCTGTAAGATCACAAACCCTGAGATACCAAGCATCCTTGATTAAGAAACTCTGCAGGGCTTCCCTGATGGCGCAGTGGTTGAGAGTCCGCCTGCTGATGCAGGGGACGCGGGTTCGTGCCCCGGTCCGGGAAGATCCCACACGCCGCGGAGCAGCCGCACCCGTGAGGCATGGCCGCTGAGCCTGCGCGTCCGGAGCCTGGGCTCCACAACGGCAGAGGCCACAACAGTGAGAGGCCCGCGTACCGCAAAAAAAAAAAAAAGAAAGTAAGAAACTCTGTGCAGATGACAATGTATGGGCCCCAAGCACTTAATGGATTTTGACCTGAAGGTGATAATGACTTAATAAACTGATGGTTTCACCCAAGAACGCTTCTCCTCATTGACAGACATGTTTGCAGAAAACTCAGAACTGCTTTAACAGACTGTAAACAGCTATAAAAATGTAAAGCATCATCGACATCGTCACGAGAAGAATTTCTCATGTTGGCATTTCTCTTTTCACTGTGGGGATTTATGTCAGCCTGTGTTTGGCAGGGGAGGAGGGACAGGGTAGCACGAAATAGGAGGGTGCAGAGGATAAGGCAGGGCTCTTATCTGCAAGCAATGGCAGTAGATTCTGCTGATTACCCAGAGAAGGAGTTTATTGAAGGAGGTTGGGAGTTCCTAGAGCTGTCAGGAGGTGGGAGAGCCAAGCTCGAGGCTTACCTTCCAAATGCCTGAAACCGTCGCATATGACGGGCCTGGTGGGAAAACTGCCACTACTGCACCACTGCACAGGGATACTCACACCCCACAGAGATACTCCCATTGCCCAGAGAGGCTGCTATGGCACAGAGATGCTCCCACCCCTCAGAGATGCTTCTACCACACAGGGATGCGCTTACCACATAGAGATGCTCCCACCACACAAGGATACTCCAGTTGTACTGGACCAAACCCACAACGGTCACCAGCACCAACAGCAATCACGTCCCAGGTATTTAAACTTGTACCCACTGCAGCGTCAACCCCCACCCCCAGCTGAACATCCGAGGCTGCCCTTTCCCATAATAAATTGCAGGGCTATACCTCCTCTCTTATGGTGTAGTTTGCAATGGTGGAGCCTAGTCAATGTCTGGGTCCTGGCTGCAAAGGACTCTGGGTAAACCCGTGGTCTGGCCACCTCGGGTGGAGAGACTGGTAGGACAGGGAATCCCAATACAGCAAGGGCATTTGAAAGGTGCACGGTGTCAGGGGACACAACCAGCGTTCCGGCCTGATGTCAAAAAGGCATCAAGAATGTCACGTGCTCAGTTTCAAATCAAAAGAGTTTCAACAATTAGGTCCAAGCAACCACAGAAGACATCGTGGAGTGAGCATATGGGTTGTACTCAGTTTGCAGAGAAGTGGTTCGCATTTCGCAGTCGACGCTAACAACCAAAGGCATTTGCTCTAAAACTTGGACCAGGGCACATGATAGGAAGGCAGGGAGTCGGGAAACCTGGCTGGGGTTCCTGGCTTGGCTACACAGCAGCAGAGAAAACCCCTTAGCTCGCTGGTCTGCGCCATTAAGGGGGAGGGTTGGAACACGATCTCCCAGATGCCTTTTGGCTCAACCTGTTTTGGTTTCATGGTTTTAATAAGGTTCAAAGCAGACCACGTCTTGGCTCAAGCAGCTGGCAGGGAGAGTTAATTTGGGAAAAAACAAATGAGAAGCCCAAGACCAGGGACCAGGGGTCTTTCTTTCCTCCTTCCTTCAAGTTCCCATCCCCCACTGCTTATTGATGTGGAATTTGCTGCTTGGGGGAAAAGCAGCTCTCCGACTTCATAAACATTTGTACAGAGAGCAAATTTAATAAAGCTGAGAATAATACCATTCAGATGTAATTCCTTCGTTTTGCATTATTATTCTTTCTTTTCTATCGCAAAGCATTTGAAATGCAAGGAGTTATTGTTATAGCTACAAAAGGAAATGACTAACCGGTGGGTTATTGATTAGACGTGCTTGGGGAAAAACAGAAGAACCAAAAAGGGAGCAGGCCTGGGTCTCACAGTTTCTTTCTACTTCTTTTTCCTTTTATTATGAAAGGCAGGATACACCTGCATTCTTTTCCTGACAATCATTCCGTATGATTGCTTTATTGTATATATTTAAATATCACTAAGCTATGGTAGTGGAATTTGTATGAGATTTTCACAAAACACAAATGCGAGGAGGGTGGCATTCCCCCTGACATGTCTTAATACCACAGAATTACTCTGCCAGCCGTAGACCATCCGGGGGGTGTTTTCTCTTACTTCTGTCCAAAGTCGCTTTTTGAACCAGAAAACCTGCAAATTGTCCGGCTTTCATGAGACCCATCTGACACTGATAATAAAAGGCATTTACATTCCACAAAAGGAAAAGAGAAACCAGTGCAAAGCACTAGATGAAACCCATCAAGTGTGAGTCCCTGGCATCAGGCATCCTCTTGATTTCCTTGTCAAGTTTTGAGAGGGAAGAAGAGTTTCGACCCAGAAATAGGCCCCCTTCCTGATCCATCGTGGGGCTCAGGTATGCATGAGACTCAGAGGTCAGGCAGTACCATAGATGCTTCTGCTTTCTCACCACCAAAGTCCACTGGGAGCAAGGAAGGTACAAATAACATGCAAGTGTGCCGTGTGAGGTGAACAGGCCCATGTGCTGGGATGGTTACAAATTCTTCGCACAGAAACAGGCAGCTGCTTGAGTGACGGTAGAGAGAAACAGTGGTCATTCATTCATTCATACTGATCGGGGATAGTGGCTACCATGTGCCGGACCCAGGGCTAGACACTGGAGATACTGCAGCGAGCAAACAGCCCCATGGTTCATGGCTACCATTAGCACGACTGGCTTGAAGCTGACTGTCTTGACTTTGGGGAGGATAAGGTTTTGATCTAACTCCCTTCCTATCCCTGGAATGATCATGTGTCTTGGGCTCAGCCATCCTGGGCTTCCCTGGGTTTTTTTTTTCTGCTAATGCTGTCAGGAGAGAAACTCTTTGCAATTTGGCTAAAAGGTATAAAGATATTTTATCAGAGGGCATTTTGGTTGTAAGAAATAGAAAATTCAAACTAGTTCAAACAGTAAGAGAATTTATTGGTGCATTTAATGAGAAAGTCTGGAGGAAGTGTGGGCCCCCCGGGTGGGTTTGATCCAGGGGCTCTGCAAGGTCACCAAGGACCCAGTTCCTTGCCATCTCTGTTTTATCCTGAGCCTAGATCCCATTGTGGTCACAGGATGGCTTCTTGCTATTCCCAGTGCACTAAGCTTCTCATCTAAGTTGGGGGAGAGAAAAGGACAGAGCAGGATTTGTTCTTCCCCAAACTTCCAGGCAAAGCCCAGCTCCTCCCACCAACTGGAGTGTCCTGAACTGCTCACTGTGGCCCAGCGAAGGCCTGCGTCATTGGCTTGGGCCCAGTGACTTCCGGAACCGGAACCAGTCACTGTCGCAGCGTGTGATATTATGCCAGCTGGCCTCTGCAATCAGATCCCCCCTCTAGAAATGGGGAGGGGTCGACACACCTGATTGTCTTGGCTGCTGTACACAGGCCACTGGGGACAACAGAGCCCACCACACGTGACCCCAGAGCTGCCAGCAGCCGTGCCACCTTCCACGCAAGGCAGTCTGGGATTGTGCAGCCGCTAGCGCCAGCCCCCTCCCCCAAGAGCAGGAAGGGGGAGGGACATGAGCAGGGGCACGGCAGGATCGCGTGGAAGGATGCCCCTGGCTGCTGTGCTAACACAGATGGAAAGGGGCAAGGGCAGAAGCCAGGAGATGCTGCAATGAGTCACGTGGGGATGCTGGTGGCCTGGACCACTTGGGCCAGTGTGGGCGGACAGAAGTGGTGGCACTGTGACATGTTTTGAAGGAAAAGCTATCGGGGCTCATCCAGGGACCACGCATGGGGTGTGAGGGAATGAGGGGAGCCAAGGATGCCCCGACGGGTTGGGAAGGGGCTGGTGGAGAACCGGATGGGAAGCCCAGGAGAGGAGCCCACGTGGACGTGTGGGGATGTCAGGTGGGCAGTCAGAGGCAGGAGGCTGGAGTCGAGAGACAACGGTTGGGGATCATCTGGTATAGGCTGTATTGAAAGCAGGAGGCTGGGGAGTAAATGAAAAGAGGTGCAGCCCCAGTCCCGGGCGCCGACCTTCAGAAACCAGGGAGACGGGGAGGAGGCAGCGGAGACAGAGCTGCAGCCAGAAGGGGGCGCCAGACACCGGGCCTGACAGAAATCCACGCTTAGAAGTCACCTCCTGAGCGGCTCTCCGGGTGGGAATGCGATCCTATCGGAGGACCAGTCACCCTCTTGCCTGGGGCCCCGGAACGTCAGTGGCACCTCTAGGGGTATCTGGGCCCCAGCCTGGTCTTTCCTGAGTGCATGACCCCCGCCTCAGGGCTGGAACAGTGACTTTACCCATGCGCAGAAATGCAGGCATAGCCCGCAATGACTCTGGGCCACTCAGGTCCTGTGCTCCCGGGAAACAGCGCTGGCTGGGTAGCGCGCGGGGCGGGGCGAGGGGCGGGGCCTGCACGGAAGCCACGTCCGGGGCGGGGCCAGGTGAGTCGCGGGCTGAGCCGAGCCGAGGTGAGGCACCGGCGGAGCTGTAGTCAGGTAAGGACCATTGTCCGCGGGAAGGAACCCGCCTGGGCCCAGGTGGGGACGCAGCGCGGGTTCTGGGGCTGGGCCCATTGCTCAGGCGGGCAAGCCGAGGCGGGGAGGGGGGCGGGGCCACCTGACGCGGCGCGGAGACGGGCGGGGACCCCGGAGCCCGCCCTCGCCGCCGCGGGTTCCCGGCCCCTCCCACACCCCGGCCCCTACCTTACCCCACCCGCGTTGTACAGGAGCGCGCGCTCCTCTCCCACTCCTCCAGTCCTGTTCCCTCGCACCCTCCCTGCACTCTCGCTTCTCCCGCGGCTGGGCCGTCTCAGCCCAAACTTTCACCGTTCCCCCATTTTCCTCCCCAAATTCAGGGTCTCCGATCCTGCCGGGTCCACATCATTTCCCTCAGCTCCAACTTGGGAGGCAGGAAGCATCGCCCCGCTTCACAGATGAGAAAACTGAGGCTGCGCAGTTGTTGCGCTGATTCAGACTCAGAGGCTCCGGCTGGGGGTGCGGGCCCGCTCATCACAGGGGATGGACCCCCAAGACTTAATATGCCCAAAACTTAAATCAGCCTCCAAAATCGACAGTTAGGGGAGAGGCCCTGGACGCTTTCACTTTTCCCAAACCTTGGCCCGGTGCCACTGTCAACAGCACTGGCTTGGGGGTTCCCCAGGTCCTGGCAGGTGTGTGAAGAGTGGAGGCTAAGGCTCCAGGAGAAGGAAGCAGGGTGGGAGGGGAGGAGTTCTTCAGTCCTTGTCGGCGGGGTGGGGACCTGGCCTTGGCTGTCTGGAGGCCACAGACTTTGAGGTTTTGTGACGGAGGCTGGAGGCTGTGTGGATTCCAGAGCACACCGTGCTTATTGACGGTGAAATGCTGTGTTGATATTTGTCCTGGTGGGAGCTCAAAATCTAAGACTCAACAGTAAATATCCTTTGGTCTCTCTCTGTTGGTGGTTTTAGGGTCTTGTTTGCGAGTTTCTCCTTTAATGCGGTGATGTTAAACCATTTCTCAAACCAACAGCACGGCAGGGGCCGAGGGGTGAAGACGGACACAGTGCACTGGCCTGAGCCGGGCTAGTCCTTGTGGACAGCCATCTCCCCAGTCCCCTGTCCATGGAGGACTCAAAGTCTAGCCTCTGTGTGACAGAGGGAAGCCAGGGGCTTGTGAGAAGTCAGGGAGGGCTTCCTGGAGGAAGTGACTGTTGAGTTGGAAGATGGGTGAGAGATAGGCAGGGAAGGGTGTGGCACACTGAGGTTACTCAGAGGCTGGGGGACTGTAGTTGGCTGGGGATAAGTCACATGTGAGGTGGGGGTAGAAATACATGCGGAGAACCTGACAGGTGGTCAGGTAGAGCCGGTAGGAATTTACTTGGTTGATGTCATTGAGTTGCTGAAGTGCAACCTCAGTGAGATGTTTTGTTTGTTTGTTGTATTCGTTTAATTTTTAGATGGCGCATATAAGTGAAAAAGTATTTGTCTTTCTCTGACTTACTTCACAAAGCATAATACCTTCCAGGTCCATCTGTATTTTTGCAAATGGCAATATTTGATGCTTTTCTTTTTATGGCTGAGTAATATTCCACTGTGTATATATGCTACATCTTTATCCACTCATCTGTTGATGGGCGCTGCAGCGAGATGTTTTAAGGTCTGGAAACTTGACTAAACATCCCATGGATCTTGGCATCTCTCTAACAAGCCAGTTCCAGCTGAGTCGGTTGTGGGCACGCCATGGATGGTGGCTTCCAGCAAGAGCTCAGCCACCTTGGAAGTGCCTGGCGTGCATACCCATTCCCTGATTTTATCCTCTTTTACTGATGGCGAAACCAAGGCACAGAGGCAGCAGGAGGGGGAGAACGAACCACAGAGGGAGTCAGAGACCTAGTTTTGGAGCAGGTCACTTTCCCTCTTGGGGACTCAGCCTCCTGAGCTGTAAAGTGGGCGCCCTTGGCCATCCTTCCCCAAAATCATCACGGGCACCTTTGCTAATGGCTCTCAGGCCCTAACTGTCCACTTGATTGGATCATTCCTCACTCACACCAGCCTCATGAGGCAGGGGCTGTTACTGTCCCCTTTTACAGATGAGGAAACTGAGGCAGGGATGTTTAGATGACTTTCTGAGGTCACATGGCCAGTGAATGGAGAGCCAGGCCCACTGCGCTGTGGCTGCAGCATTCACGCCGTCCCCACCGGGCCAGCCGCCTCCCAGGGCCCTGAGGTCTGTCTCCTGGGTGGAGACATTCCAAGCCTGCCAGTGACTGCCCTTCAAATCTAAGTGAGAATAGCTTTGGGATATGAAAATGATGCTTTCAGTTTCTTTTCAGATAAATTACTTTTCCCTCAATCCTTTGATTAAAATTGATGCTCAAGGAAGATGTGCCACATGTATCCAGAAGCTTCCCGGGCCGCCCAGGGTACATCTGAGGGTCCCCTTCTGGGCCGGGCACTGAGGGAGGGGAATGACCTCAGAGATGTCCGTGTGGGACTCCGCTGCAGGGTCCCGTCCCAGCCATCTGCCTGGAGGCTCCCAGAGCTGCTGGCAGCTGGATCTGGCCACTGTCCCGGTTTCTGTGTCCCTGAAAGGCAGGAGACCAGGCTGAGTTGGGTCCTCGTTTTCTCACCTCTCAAATGGGCATCAAGCAGCAGGGCGTCCTGAAGCTCAGACGGAATAACATGGGTGCCCAGTACCGGTAGAGAGTGCACTGGTTAACAGCTGGTGCTGGAGCCTGACGCCCCGACCCCCGTCCCGGCCATGTGACCGTGAGAGGAGCTGGCGACTCCGAGCCTTGGCTTCCCCATCTGTAAAATATGGACAGTGTTATCACCTCCTCCTAGGGTTCCCGGGAGAAAGAAACAAATGGGTTAATGTGTGCAAAGTGCCTAAAACAGGGCAGGGCACCTGTATAGGTGTTTACACTTAGCAGTACTCGTTGTCCCGCCTCCCCCCGACCCTGGGCCCAACCAGGGAAGACGTGTGGGGACCGAGCTTGTGTGGAACCTCTTCCTGCCCCTGGGCGGGGTGGGGGAAGGGGGCAAACGGTTCTTTCTTCAGTGACCTTGGACAGAGGAGGGCATGAGAAGTTTGTTTCAATCGGAGCCTGTGACTGTTCCATCGAAGCAACTGATTTGGCAGGTCAGGAGTGCAGAAGCTTCTGGGGAGCGGCCCCTTCCCTCCCCTGACCTGGTCATAAAATTAAAACAAAGGAAACCCGTGGCCAGGAGGCTGTCTGGGCTGGGGCGTTTGTCATCCACAGAAAAATGGCCTGTTGGGATGTGGACCAGCAGGGCATGTGTGGGACTTCTGGAAAGCCCCTCCTCTCTGGGCCACGATCTCCATCAAGTTCTAGGGACCTCTGAGGCCCCTGCAGCTGTGAGGGTCTCTGCTCCCACCCGTGTCCCTAAAGCTCCCAGGTCTGTGCTGTTGTAACGCCTTGCATATTAGGTAGGAGGGCTGATGGATTTGTTTAAGTTTTTCCCGTGATGGAGAATTTCAGATGTTCAAAAGGAAGCAGACATCCTAGCATCAGCCGCTACCACACTGCAGCAGCGCCACCTACTCTACCCTCCCCACTCCCCCCACCCTGATCACCCCCCACCACTTACCCCCTGCTCCCGTGTTATTTTAATACTCTTGCTCCATAAATACTGCAAGGTGCCTCCACTTTTATAACATGACCGCAATATTATTATCACACTTAAAACAATGAACAGTAACTCCTTAAAATCCAATACCCAGTTAGTATTCAGAATCCCCATTGCCTCAAATATAAACATTTCTTTTATTTTCTGTCAGGATCCAAATAAGGTTAATCTGTCTTCTGACCACTGCCTGGCCTCTTTAGGAGGGGTCTGTACGTGGCTTCCACAGCCCTGGTGACCGTTACCATGCATTTGCCTCCAGGGTGCCTGACCTTTCAGCGTGATGTCACACCTGCCCTTTATTTGATCCTCATTGTGGCACTGGTGGGGCAGGGCTTGTGCCCATTTCACAGATGGGGGAGTGGGGTCTGAGAAGAGCGGACCAGCCTCGCTGAAGAGGCACCCTGAGGAGGGGAGTACATGGGCTGGAGCCCATTCCTCTGACTCTTCATCTGTGCTGTGTGCTCACAGCGCTGGTGCAGGCGCTGGGGGCCAACACTGCAGAGGTACAGAGGGGTCTGTGGATCGGGTACACAGGGGATCAGAACCAGATCCCTGGCTCTGCAAAGTACAAGTGGCCTGACCTTCCCCGGGGACTTGGGGTGTTTTTCTCTCTGGCTTCATCGGGGGCAAGTGTTTATTTGACCCAGCTAAACTGTAACCAGATCTTTCTATACAGAAGCATCTGAAGGTGGAATGTTGGTTTATGGGGGCCCCGTGGATACCACTTCGCTTTCCAAGGAGGCCAGTGAGGAGGTACATTTGGATTCAGACTGAATTATTGAATTGGACTTGAGCCAATGGTAGTAATAGAAACCACAGGGATCATTTACTCCCTGCAGGAGCTGTGTGTTCCAGCTAGAGGGGACCGCATGTGCAAAGGCCCTGAGGCAGGAACAGCTTGGCATGTTTGAGGAGCAACCCTGAGGCTTTTGTGGCTGGAGCAGAGACAATGTGGGTGGCGTGGAGTGGTATGAGATGAGTTCCTGAGGGCGGCGGGGCCAGGCCACAAGAGTCTTTCAGGTGGTTGTAGGGGTTTGAATTTTATTCCAAGAACTACAGGACGCTGTTGGCACTCAGAGGGTGTCATGGGAGGTGTGGAGTAAGTAGTTGGGATATTCGAGTTGAGAGCTGGGGGAGAGGTCTGGGCCTGAGATCTGGGTTTGGGGGTGGAGAGCCTGGGATTTAATATCCCTTAGGGAGGAGAGGAGAGGACCCAGGGTCCCCCCACCCGACAGGTCTGAGTATGGATGATGGAGATTATGACAGAGCCCCCAGCTGTGTCCTCTTCTGGGACAGAGCAGCCTGGGATGGCAGACAGTGGAGTGAGCAAGGTGGGCAGTGGGAGTGACCTGGGGCAGGGGGAGGTGTTGGTGAGATGGGTCAGGAAGGCTTTGAATGCTAGGCTTTGCTGTGTACACTTTGCCTGCTCTCTTGTTCAACAGACACCCCAAGTTCCTTTCATGTCCTGGGTTGGATGAGTGCTGGGGCTCAGGCGTGAGTCAGAGATGGCCCCGGCTGTGAGGGAACACATGGTGATGGGTCAAGAAGGACACATGGACACCTGGTGAAGGCTGATGAGGGCTGCCAGAGTTTGGAGGAAGCCCCTCTCCCAGCCTGTGGTAGGTGTGGGGTCTGGGAGCATCCTAATGCTTTTGACTGTAACAGACAGAAAACCCAGCTCTGAACCAGCCCAAAAGTCCAAGCAGCCATATTGGCCCATGTAGCTGAAATGGTCTGGGGATGCTATGGAGATCAGGTATGGCTTGATCAAGGCTGAGCAATTTCCTGCCTTTTTTGTGGGCTGCTGGATCTTCGGGGTGGCAGCAGATTGGCTCCAGCCATTCCAGGCCTCATCTTTATACACAGCTGTGTGGAGAGAAACTCCTCCAGTGGCCCTCCCAGGACAGCAAGTGATCTTCTTTCCCAGAAGCACCTGGAAAGCTTTTCCTGATACCTCACAGGCCTGAATGAACCTATATCTGTGGCCAGGAAAGTTGCCGTGTGCTGACTGGCTCACCTTGGCTTCCTCAACAAACCTTTGAGAGGGGAGATGGGCTTCCTCTTAGGTAATCAGGCAGGCTGGGAGGTGGGGTGGGTCCGCTCATTGCAGCTGGAGGGCTGTGCAGGTGAGGGGTGCACACCTGAGCGAGCACCTGGGTTCCGTGGGCAGGGCCACAGGGATGCTGGGGAGGGAAACGGCCCCAAGTCTCGAGGCTGGTGTCTACAAGAACCACAGGTCTCTCTGCAGAACCCCCCTTGTCTTTTCAGAGTGCCCACTGTCCCTGGGACTTGTGGGCAGGCCTCTGACAAAGTCCTGTGGCAGGTCACAGCTCATTTGGACCTTGCTGCTGCCACTTTTGGGTGTCACGCCCAGGTTCCAGTGGCTTCTGGCCCCGCTACCTGCACAAATGATCTACATCTGCCTTCTCACCAGTGTCGGGGACCCAATGGTGTTTGTGATGAAGAGTGGGTAGTGGGGTCTGTATAAATAAATTTGTGACATAGCTGAGACAAAAGGATGAAAATGACTCTTCATGGGGTGCAACCTGGAGACTCTGGAATCCCAACTCAGGCGGCCCCCTTCTCAGCCCCTGCCCCTCATGGCTTGACTTTGCCCCCACCCCACCCAGGTGGGACCCTGTGCCAGCCCCCTTCTCTCTGGGTCTCCGTGACCTCCCTGTAAATACAGGGTTAGGCCTGGATGGCCCTGAGCCCGCCTCTCTTCCCCGCAGAGCCCTTTATCAGACGCCCCATCCTGAGCCTAAAGCCGAGAGCTAGGTCCTACAGATACGGCCGAGGGCTCTTGCTCTGTGCGCCCCGCACATCGTCCGCGCCACTCAAATTAAATTTGGTGCTAATTTGCCCGAGGTAAGTAGGTGATAATTTGTAGCTACAGCATTAAGATAATTGCTGTGAGGGTCTATTTGTGTAATGTGCAAATATATTTTCATAGCAACAAACCATTTTGCTATGAATTATACATAGAACTGTCGGGTGATTTGAAGCCTCTTTTGCGTGCCGGCCGTGTTGCGCCTGCCCTGGTCCGTGGCTTTAGCCGGCGCGGCCTCGCGAAGCTGGTGGCTCCTCGGTGCCCATGTCCCCCATCCTTGGACCACGGAGCCTGGCTCAGAGGGAAAGGGCTTAGCAGCAACAGGTTCAGGAAGGAGTTGAGGCGTGTGTGGACTCAGGTGGAGAGCAAGGCCGGTCGGGGGTGATGGATGGAGCTGCTGCTCTGAAGCCCACTGCCGAGGAAGAAAGGTCCATTTGTAATGTCTGGTTGATTCTCATTTGATTTCGGCATTTACGGAGGCCCGTATATGCCGGACCTGGTGCTCAGGGATCCCGTTTGATCGAGTCCAAGCCCCACCTTGTGGGGGTGGTGAGGGAGCCCCCCAGTCATGTTAACTAAAGGATCACAGAACCATGTATCCACTCGTACCTGGTGGAGAGGTGCAAATGACAGGTACCAGAGGTGCGAATGATGGGTACCAGAGGTGCGAATGATGGGTACCAGAGCTGTGAATGATGGATACCAGAGGGGTGAATGATGGGTACCAGAGGGGTGAGTGATGGGTACCAGAGGGGTGAATGATGGGTACCAGAGGGGTGAATGATGGGTACCAGAGGGGTGAGTGATGGGTACCAGAGGGGTGAATGATGGGTACCAGAGCTGCAAATGATGGATACCAGAGGTGTAAATGATGGGTACCAGAGGTGCAAATGATGGGTACCAGAGAGGTCGGGACTGAGTGCAGGGCAGGGCTGATGTCCATTGGTGCTGTCATAGCTCTGTTCTAAGCCAGATCTCTCCCAAAGAGTTTTCAGAAATGAAGTTCATTTTCTTGTGCCACAACCAAAAAGAAAAACAGTGTGGGCTTGATTGTTTCATTCTCTTAAAGTAGAGAATACTGAGGAAGATTTCATTGTGTTTCAATACCACTGATCTTTCAAAGAAAAAAAATCAGTACTCGTTTTGTTACAAGTGACAAGTCATGTATAACCCAAACTGGCTTAAGCAGAAAAGAGGGTTTATTGGATCTTTGCACTCAAGTACAGCTGGATCCAGGTGCACAGTGTTTTAGGGACATTTTCTCCATCCCTTGCATTGTCTTCTGCCATGGGCTTCATTTTCCTCCAGTTCCATGTGGTGACCTTGGGTAACTCCAGGCTCACATCCTCTCAAGTTTGGGTCCAGTAGAAGAAATTTTAAAAGTATCTCTTCTGGGCTTCCCTGGTGGCACAGTGGTTAAGAATCCACCTGCCAATGCAGGGGACATGCGGTCAAGCCCTGGTCCAGGAAGATCCCACATGCCGCGGAGCAACTAAGCCCCTGCGCCACAACTACTGGGCCTGCGCTCTAGAGCCCGCGAGACACAACTACTGAAGCCCACGCGCCTAGAGCCCGCGCTCCGCAACAAGAGAAGCCACCGCAATGAGAAGCCCGCGCGCCGCAACGAAGAGTAGCCCCCGCTCGCCGCAACTAGACAAAGCCTGCGCGCAGCAACGAAGATCCAACGCAGCCAAAAATAAATTAATTAATTAAAAAGATAGTGTTGATTTAAATATTTTAGGGAATTCCCTGGTGGTCCAGTGGTTAGGACTGTGTGCTCTCGCTGCCGAGGGCCTGGGTTCAACCCCTGGTCAGGGAACTGAAATCCTGCAAGCCACGCGGCACAGCCAAAAAATAAAATAAAAAATATTTTAAAGAGTGGTGGTCACCTTCTGAAGCTCTAGTCTGGGTCTGGGGCTGTGAGCTGAGAGGCGCATTAGATGTTGGAAAGCAGGGTGGGCAGAGGGAAAGTTCCGCCCCAGGATCAGAGGCGGTGGGAGGTATAATCTTAGAGGCGAGTGGCAAAGAAGAGAGAACAGAGGGACATGCCGGCCTTGGTCCTGCTGGGTGACTGACAAGTCACCACCTTCACAGCCAGAGCTTCCCTCACAACCATGCAGACCCCAGCTGGGATTTCCTGAAGGACACAGACAAAACGAGTCTTCAAATCCCCTTTCACTCATGCAAAAAACAGTTAGCAACCTTAAAATAAAAACCTAAACAAACTCCCACATTAGTCCCAGTGAGAGATCGCTGATGCCTTTATTACACAATTTGTTTTTGTTTTTGTTTTTTTTTGCGGTACGCGGGCCTCTCATTGCTGTGGCCTCTCCCGTTGTGGAGCACAGGCTCTGGACGCGCAGGCTCAGCGGCCATGGCTCACGGGCCCAGCCGCTCCGCGGCATGTGGGATCTTCCCGGACCGGGGCACGAACCCGCGTCCCCTGCATCGGCAGGCGGACCCTCCACCACTGCGCCACCAGGGAAGCCCCTTTATTATGCGTTTTAATCGTCCTTCACTCTCCGGAGCCAATGATGGATGGTGGTGGGCGTGTCACGGGTCTCAGCTCAGGGAATCATTCCTTTATGCATAAACAGGGCTTCTCCCGTCTCGGAGACAGTGAACAATGTCGTGTTGTAAACAGCGAGGGGAGAGGAAGGGGTCGTGAGTTAAACCGATGCCTTGTAGAATTTGCATTTTATTGATAGTTTTCATTTCCTCCCATGTATCATCTTCTTGAAGCCCGTTTCGATACACTGGCCTGTGTTGCCAGCGAGTGGCAAGGGTATCTACTCATCCTGACTGATGTTAATCCAGATGCCCAGCGACTGTTCAGTGAGCGGAAGGGCTGGGGGTCCTGGGGCTCCTCACGGCTGCGGAGGAGGCCTCAACGCAGGGGCTGCGGGAGCGCGAAGGCCTCCCCACCTGCAACATGGGGTCCCAGGGGCAGAGGGGGCCATGGAGGCCGGGCTAGGGGTGCTGCCCTTGAAGCCAGCTGGTGGCTCACTTGGCTTCTCTGGGCCTCGATTTCCTTACCCGCAAATGAAACAGCACACCTGGAAGCACCCACCATCCTGCTGGACACGTGGTAACGGGTCAGATTTATTGAGCATCTGCTGTGTGCCATGTCTGCATGGCTTAATTCAAGCTGTGGATTTAGTCCTTCCTGCTCCCCGCGAAGTCAGTTCTCCTATCCCCACGTTGTTGATGAGCAGAGAGGCTGACCCAGGGCTGCCCGGCTGGTGCGCGGGGCAGGGGTTCTGTCCCGACGGGCAGAGCGCCCAGCCTTGACTCTTCCTCTCTCCCTCCCTCCTTTTTCATTTTTTTTAAATGGAAATTTTCAAACGCATCAGAGGTAGAACAGCATAAGGAACCCAATGTACCCACCGTGGCACTTGTTCTAAGCTGCATAAAAGTTTGTCGAATCTGAATATGCTGTGATATTAGTTTGGCAGGACATTTAGAAATCTGTTGATGTGGAAGGAAAGTGCTGTGAGTTGCCCTTTCAGTTTTGGGGGAGGTAAAATGCCTTCAAGAGTAGCTGACCTTCATAGCTCAGCCTTGTGCAAGTGGATAGACCTTGCAAACAGTACGTGTTCAGTAAGTGTTTATCGAATGACATCAGTGTTTTTTGTAAACAAGATGCTCATAGGGGAAAGGAACCAGGCCCGACGTGGGCACTGGCCTTGCATCCTATACGTCCCTGCCTCAGTGCCTTTGCACATGCTGTGCTCTGCCCAGGGACCCTCCCTACTTTCGTTTGCAGATGGCAGGGCAAGAGGGGCTCACAGCCTGGCCAGAGCCCCTCCTACCCCATTGCTGGCTGAACTGAGTCCAGACTCCTCGGGGGTGCGGGGGGTGGGGAATTCATCATTCTGACCCTTACCTGCCTGTTTTGCCCTTGTTTCCAAACCCCATCCATTCTCTGGGCAGGAGCACGTCCCCTCGCCTGGCCAGCACAGGGCCCCCTCATCAGCAGTAGGTCTGAGGTGCCTCTCCCTCCGCCACTGAAAAACTGAGAAACTGTGGGTGGGAGGGAAGTGGGGCCTGAGTGTATGGGGAGGGCACTGACCTCTGCTGGAGACCTACTATGTCCTGGCGTTACCCAGAGGGATCTCATTCTTGGACACCGGGTTCCCCGGGTTTTCTGAGAGCCTGACGTGCGACTTCTTGTTGGGAATTTCCTGCTGCTCGCCCTTGGCCCGGGGGTGGCCATGCTGCCCCTCACTGGCGGGGGCATCATGTCCCCATGCCCGTCCCCCCATCTCTTTGAAGCTGTCCACGCCTCCCTGGGTTCTCCGTGTCCCTGGGGCGCTGGGCTGCTCTGTTCCCAACATCTCTCACTGCCATGGGGTGTGGGCGTTCAGCTGCCCGCTTCTTCTCAGGTGCCCGCCAGAGGGCAGGGGCACTCGACCGCGACCAGCAGGACACTGAGAGGACGGAGGGGGGGGGGTTTTGGTCAGTGAGCCTCACTCTTCCCTGCGACCCACTGCACTGGGCAGCTGCTCCCCAGGCCCACCGGCCTCCTGGCCCCTCGTCCACCGCCAGGGCACCATCACTTCCCTGAGGGGTCCTCGGTGGAGCCCCAGCCCGTGTCCACAGCCCCACCAGGGCCCCCCTCCCGCCTCCTCCTGTGTTCCCTCCCCAGTGAGCGTCCCGGCCACCCACACTCTCCGCGCGGGCCTTCTGGCTCCCCACCCCCCATCGCTGGCCTGCAGGTCTCTGTCTGCCTCCCCCGACTTCCTTCCACCGGGCAGCCTCCACTCGGGACACCCTGCCGTTGGCCGTCCTCCAGCTGGCACCGGGGCGGGCCTTCCAGTGACCCCCGATCGTGTCCCTACCCTCCTTGCGGGCTCCCCAGGGTCACTCGCCCTCCGCGTCACAGTAGGTCTCGTTCCCTTCTTCCCACCACCGTCTCTCGTTTGGGCCCCGAAGCTGGGAGTGGTGTGTCGTGTCGGTGGTGTGCCCCATCCGAGACCCTGGTTCCTGCTGCTTCTCTCGCTGCATCTCCAGCCTGGTGTGTGGAGGCCCCTCTGGCACAGCGGACAGTGGGCTGGGGTGCATGGTCATGGGACACTGCAGTAAAGAATGTGTCTGGCCTTTGTCCCGGTTCCCAGGAGGTAGCCTCTCAATCCTTGGAATTTCCCAAGTGATAGGAGTATCTTAGTGATTCGTGATAGTTTATGTTAGGGGGTGACTCGTGCAGGACCCCTAGATAGTTATGCTCACGAGACGACTCCGGGTGGGGATTCTGTGCGGGAGAGACCCCCCCCCATGTGACTAGAGGGTTTGGGCTTTGTGGCCTCGGGGGCACTGGAGACCAAGCTCAGTAAACCAGCTCGATGATTTAATCAGCAGTACCCATGGATAGAATGGACGGATGGATGGATGGATGGATGGATTGATGGATGGATGGATGAATGGATGGATGGACGGATGGATGGATGGACATGTGGATAGATGGATGGATGGATGTGTGGATGGATGTATGGACGTGTGGATGGATGGATGGACGTGTGGATGGATGGTTGGATGGTTGGATGGATGGATGGATGGATGGATGGATGGATGGATGGATGGACGGATGGATGGATGGACATGTGGATGGATGTATGGCTGGATGGCTGGGCGTGTGGTTGCATGGGTGGATGGATGGATGGTTGGATGGATGGATGGATGGATGGACGTGTGGATGGATGGATGGACGTGTGGATGGATGGACGGACGTGTGGATGGATGGTTGGATGGATGGATGGATGGATGGATGGATGGATGGACGGATGGATGGATGGACGGACGTGTGGATGGATGGTTGGATGGATGGATGGATGGATGGACGGATGGATGGATGGACATGTGGATGGATGGATGGATGGATGGCTGGGTGTGTGGATGCATGGGTGGATGCATATTGATTGGACCATGATTTGTCCAGTCATGGCTATGTAATGAAACCCCAACAGTTGCGCTGGACACGGCGGCTCAGTGGAGCTGTTTGGTGGTGATGGTGTGTGGTCGATGTCCCGACTGCATGGGGAGAGGGCACACAGGTTCCATGGCCAGGACCCCCGACCCCCCACCCGACTCCCTGTGCATCTCCCTTCTTGCCGGGTCCTGATTTGTATTTTTTTTTTTTTTTTTTTTTTTTTTTTTTTGGCGGTACGCGGGCCTCTCACTGTTGTGGCCTCTCCCGTTGCGGAGCACAGGCTCCGGACACGCAGGCTCAGCAGCCATGGCTCACGGGCCCAGCCGCTCCGCGGCATGTGGGATCTTCCCGGACAGGGGCACGAACCCGCGTCCCCTGCATCGGCAGGTGGACTCCCAACCACTGCGCCACCAGGGAAGCCCCTGATTTGTATTCTTTATAAGAAAACTAATTGTAAGTATAACGCTTTCCCGAGTTCTGTGAGCCAATGAATTATCGGTTGTGAGGGGGTTAGTCAGAAGCTCCGAGTCTGTAGGCAGCTGGTCAGAAGCGGGGTGGCCTGGGGACCCCCGACACATAGCTGGTGTCTGAAGTGAGGGCCGGCCTGGTGCGGACGGCAGCCCCCACCTGTGAAGTCCCTGCAGATGTGGACGTGGCTGATAGAGCCCTGGCTGGTTCTCAGAGAGGGGCTCGCAGAGCTGGGCAGACACTCCCCGCATGCCGTCCCTGTCCTCTCCCCCGGACCGTGGGGCCAGGCAGGGGCCATACCTGGTCTTTTCGCTCCAGAGCTGGGCTTCTGTTCTCCAAACCACTTAGCACGTCCCCGAGACTCTCCAGTTGGTCTGATTCCAGTGCTAAAAATGCTCCTCATTATTTTGTTTTTGACATTTCGACGTGGATGCTGACTTCCCCTTCAGCCCCAGGGTCATTCAATTCCATGTTCCTTCAGTAGCTGCGCAAACAATTCATATCTTCAGAAGCAAAGTCGTCCTTTTCCTTCCCTCTCGCAGATGGGCACAGGCGCAGGTGAGCCGTGGAACCCTGGCCTCCAAGTTGGTAGAAACACTGTTTGGAAAACACTTTGTACTTCCCAGGCCTAGCCGTCGAAGGTTTTTGTGCCCGAAAATGCCCACCTGGCGAGGGAAGCAGATAAATGTGTGGGTTCAACAGGATCTTTCTAAACAAACAGAAACCATGACCAGAATTCTCAAGGAACCTGTGAAAAGGCCGCCGTCTTTGGAAACCGAAACGACTGGCAAATTCTGAACATGCCAGTGGCTTGCAGGCTCCCGGGAGAAGCCGACGTGGCATAAATAACAAACAGCTGTCCTGGCCGGGCAGCAGGCGGGACTCCGAGGGCACGTGTGAGTGTGTGCGCGTGTGTGTGACCTTGACTCGCCCTTCAGAGCGGGCCGGTGATGAGGATGCTCTGCTGTCTCTCTCCTCGTTTTAAGTGCATGTCTGAGAACAGCTGTAAATACTTGTTCCCTGTGAGTTAAAGTGAGTTCAGAATCGCGTACGTTTCTGGAGGGGCACCCTTCTATTTTCTGCAGGTTCCGACACTCTTCCTATAACCAGTCCGCCCGTCAATCAGTAAATGACTGCTGGACGCCGTCCGAGCCACAGGCGCGGGCAGCAAGCGTGTGCTCTGGGGATGCCCGTGGTGGTGAAGGTGACCTTGGCTAAGGTACCCAGAGCGTCAGGTAGTCGATGCCCGTCCGGCAGGTGCTGCCACCACCTCAGCGCAGCCTCCCGTGCCTCTTGGCTCAGGTGGGCTGGCCCAGAGGCTGCTGCTTTTTGGGATCGCCCCCAGCTGTGGCAAGAGACAGCAGCCTTGGGTGTCGGTGCCGGGACCAGGGCTCATGGCTGTCTGCCCTGCAGGGGAGGACCGCCTCGGAAGACGAGGCATCGCGCTCTGCGGCTGCCGGATGCGCCCCCGCTTCGCAAGCTCAACCACAGGCGGCTGCTGGGCTCAGTCTGCCCTGTGCCCCCTCCATGCCCCGCCTTGCACACCCGCCACCGTAGGCCGCCCTCCCCACCCCACTCCCGTGTGTGTCCCCCTCCCTGTGCAGGTGCCTCTCCGTCACTCTCAGCGCAGAGCGGATGTGCCAGGTCAAAGGCTAACGGACAGACTGACAGGTCCTCAGGTGGATGTCACGTCAGTGCCAGGTCACCAATCCCACCCGCAGGACTGATGTCTTCCCCCCGCCTCGGGTGGCTTTAGGTCCACAGACTTGAACTCTGGACTCAGGGCCCTTTTATCTTTTGATTAATTTATTTATTTGGTCTTGCCATGCGGCTTGCGGGATCTCAGTTCCCCAATGAGGGACTGAATCCCTGGCCACGGCAGTGAAAGCCTGGCACCTTAACGACTAGGCCGCCAGGGAGCTCCCTCAGGGCCCTTTGAGGTCTCCCCCCTCCCTCCCTCCCGGCCTCCCTCTTAAAGCCACGCAGGCCGCCCTCTGCACTCGCCTCATTTCCTGCCACTCAGAAGGCAGCGCCCCCCACTCACCTGCCGTGGCCTCAGCTGCCCTCAACCCTCCCCCATCCTGCCCCTCTCTGCTGGGGCTGCGCGCTCTGTGCGGCCACGCTGCTCCCGGGGCCTCCTTCCTGGCCGGGTCCCTCGAGTGTCCTGAGAGCTGCCAAAGTCCCGACTGTAGCCCAGAGTCAGCCGGGTGAGCAGGCAGCCTCGGGTCTGGTGACAAGCTTGGCCCGGGAAGGAGGGCAGCTCCTGGTCCAGCGCCACCGAGGCTGCTTGAAACCAAGCGAAGTGCCCTCCTGCCCAGCAGCTCTTGCTGGGGGTCGAGTCCTCTCTCAGGCTACCTGCAGAGGCCAGGCGCCCGTGTGATTTGCGTCCCACGTTTGGGACATTCTTGCGCCCGTGGGGCTCGTGTGGGTGCTCCGGGCCTCGGACTGTGGTCCCTGACAACGTGCCGATTGCATTTCACTCAAGCAGACTAACCCCGGCCCATGTCTGGGCATCCCTGGAAATGTTTGCGTCCCCTTGTGAGGGACAGAGAGGAGGAAAGGCTGGCGGGGGGCAGACTCGCCTGCTGCTGGGCCGGCTCGGGGGCCACAGCGCCGGGGGCTCTGCCAGGGCTGCTTCCAGACCCGCTTCCCTCTGGACCGTGGAAGCCCCGTTTGTCCACCCACAGCGTGGTGCCCAGCGGCCGTGGCCTGGGGCCCGCGGCTCAAAGCGAACAAAGGCACAGTTGGATCACAGGAGCATCTGGAAGCCTTTGGGCTGCTTGTTTCATGAGAATACCCCTGACCCAGCCATCCAACCTAGTTCGTTAAAGAATCTTCCAAGAGGTGCTGAAGATAGAATGGCGACAGCAAGAGCCTTGCCGGTAGCGGATGCCTAGAGGGTCTTTAGCCACTACTGCTGCCGCGTGATGGGCTTGGCCGCGGAATTCGCGAGGCGAGCCAGAATCCCAGGCAGCCCGTTACCCCGGCCGGTGAGCTGCCCTCCCAGGAGGCGCTCCCCACCCCATCCTCCTGAGCCGCTGACACTGCTCTCAGCCCACTGTGTGTTTACGGAGCACACAGGACAGAGGATGCCCGATCCCGGAGAACTCGTCTCCTGCGGTCCTCTGAGACTGGGCACGTTCTGTTGCCAGATTATTCCTTTTGCGACATCAAATAATCCATGACCTGTGGGTCAACTCTCACCGAGGGTACCACTGCTGGGCCAGGGATGAGTTGAGG
The DNA here is from genome assembly GCF_008692025.1 of Phocoena sinus. Lineage (NCBI taxonomy): Eukaryota > Metazoa > Chordata > Mammalia > Artiodactyla > Phocoenidae > Phocoena > Phocoena sinus. The sequence goes on along the minus strand of NC_045772.1, from coordinate 4,815,500 downwards.
ATTTGTTTTCTTGTGAAGACAGAAGTACCCCCGACAGACAGAAAGCAGGTGGGGTTCCTGGCAGTGGCGGGGCAGGGAAGGAGGAATGATTGCCTAATGGGTATGGGCTTTCTTCGGAGCAGTGAGAAGGTTTTGGAACCGGATGGAGGCCGTGATCTCACAATGTTGTGAATGTACTAAATGTCACTGAATTGTTCGCTTTAAGACAGTTAATGTTAAGAATTCCACCTCAATCCAAAAAAAAGTACCTCTGACAACAACTGATACATTGTGCTCTTTCCAGGCACCTGCCTCAGAAACCTTCACCACCAGATGGAGGTGGTAAGCATGGCCGCCGTGAACAGTTGTGTAGGTTGTTCACTGCCCAAGGGCATTGACATGAAGGGCTACTATCAAGCGGGTGTCTTCTCACCTAGCGCTGGAAGGCGTCTGCCTGGAGGAAGGAGCTCCTGTTTCTACTTGACTCAGAGGTGCTCTATGGGCTTCTCGGCCATGATAGGATGAGCCCTAATGCTTAGTCTTTTTCATGGCTTTTCAGGGAAAAAGTGACACCATGGACATCATCGTCCCTCGCCCCATCCAAGCGGGTGGCTTTCCTGTGGCCAGATGTGCGCTCCTACTTCTGAGATGGGTAAAGAAATCAGTCCTTGTCCTTGAAGCTCAACCAGTGATTGGGTTCATGACTTCCTACACTGAGCACGCCCGCAGACATGTCGAGATCCCAAGAAGAACTCGGCACGTTGTGGGCAGAACCCGGGGGCAGGAGAGAGGTGCCTGCTTTTACCACAAGTGTCCAGTGTGGATAAGGGAGCCGGGCAACGACATCTTCCTGTTTTTCCTTTCTTGAAAAAGTTGAGAAATGCAAGAGCGACCATCCTTTCAGGAATGAGGAGGCGTTCTCAACGGCTCAAGGACTCTCTGTGTGAAGTCAGAGATCTCCATCTGGGTTCCGTCCGGGGAAGGATGGGCTCAGTGAATCGTCCCTGAGGGCTTGGTCCAAAGGACCTGTGCCCGGGTGAGTCTGGGTATTGAAGTTGCTTCCACATTGCTGAACACAAACCACGTACTGCGTGAGGTCAGCTTCGCATCATTTTTTTTTTTTTTTTTTTAGCTTCGCATCATTTTTACATCGAAGCCGATGATGGCTGGGGGTACGTGGCTTTCTGAGGGCAGGACAGTGTGGGTGAACTCCAGAGCCAGGCTGCTCCCTTCGGATCCTGGCTCTGCCCCTTACTGGTTCACCTCTGCCAGCCTCAGCCTACTCCTCTGTAAAATGGGCATGTTAGTACCTGTCTCATGGGCTTGTTGTGAGGATTAAATAAATGGGTAAATACGTGCGAGGGCCTGCAGGTCACATAGTCAGTGCTTTGGGTGGAGGGTACTCTGAGGTTGTTTAGAAATCAAACCGGCTAAGGAGACGCTGACATCCTTTTGAGCAAAGGAAAAGTCCCACTGTGTCGTCCCGGCCGTGCAGGCGGCCGAATGCTGGCAGGCGGCGGGGGCTGCTGGGGTCTTCTCCTCGAGCAGTTCTGGGGGTGCTCGTCCGCCCAAGCACCTAGATGGGCTGCGAAGAGGCCCTTCTCTGGGTGTGAGAGGCAGGAAGGCGGCCCCGCCTGCATCTGCAGAACCTGGTGTCCGACAGATGCCTGGTTGGTTTGGGGTCGGAGGGGAACAGGCAGAAACGCAGAGAGAAAGCTGAAGGGGGCTCCTGTGTGGGCGGGAGTTTGCACGAGGGGCTTCCCTGCAGCTCTACAGCCGACACCTCTGTCCCCACAGCCGGCTCATGCCAGGCCCCCTCTGTCAGGGCTGGTGGCTAGGGGCCTGGGCACCCGGTCTGACTCCCCCTCCTGCGCTAGGGGGAGCCGGTGCCCGCGGTTCGGCCTCCCGTGGGCTCTGGGCTCCAGCGGGTCTGAGATGAGACAGCTGTTTTGGTTATGCAAGGTGAGGAGGTTCTAGAGAATCTGCAGGACAGCGGAGAGCCTGGGCTGACAATGCGTCACACACTTGAGGTGTCCCGGAGAGGGTGCATCTCGTGTCGTGTTCTTATCACACACACACACGCATGCACATACAGCATTGCACACGAAGGGGCACAGGGAAACCTTTAGAGGCTGTGGGCGCCTGTTACCTGGTTGTGGTGATGGTATCACAGTGTAGGCACATGTCCAAACTCATCGAATGGTGCACATGACATACATCCAGCTGCGTGCGTGTCAGTGACATGTCAGTGAAGCTGTAAACGGCAGAGCAGTCAGGGGGCGGCCGTTTACGAGGCGCAGGCTGGGCCTGGCGTCGAACTTCTCACCCAGCTGAGCCTCCTGTTCTTCTCCCCACTTTTCAGCTGGGTAAACTGAGGCTCCTTACTAGTCATCGTGCCGGGTCGTGATGTCTACCAGGTGTCAGGCAGTGGACAAGTGTATGTAAATAGTCTCACTACTTGTGTAGGAGAACCCCTGCTTTCAAGGGGATGTGAGTGAACTCGGCCAGGACTTGCCCAGGGTGACCGTCCTGGAGAGAAATCAGAGGGTGTCTTGCTTGGTCCCCACAGTCATGAAGATGTGACTCGCAGAGAGATGTTCAAAAGTGAAGCCACTGCCGACCCCAGAAACCAGGCCCCGCGAGCCCCTGTGCGCGCCCCTCCGGGAGCCGTGGGCACAGGGCTTCCTGGCTCTGCGCTCTCCTACATCTGTACGAATTCACGGCCATTCAGACTGGAGGCAGATATTTATTTTTATGCAGATGAGATTCTCAAGAGTGTTTGATGCATCCGAGCTCTTATGAAAGCGGAACATCTGCAGACGTGCGCTGCTTCCATTATGTTCTGGGTTTAGGTTGTGTCAGCATTTATGTTTCCTTAATATGAGAAACGCCAGCACTGTTCTTCCAGGGCTCCTGCTGCCAGCCCCTCCCCCCGGGCCCCGTCGTCTAATCATTTTTTTTATTCTCTTGCTTCTGTTGTTTTTAGTCACAAGTCTGGGAAAAAAGTCACCTGTTTCAACTATCTGAGTGAGCTCCGTGAACACCTCAAATACGACCAGCTGACCATCCCCCCGGAGGTTCTGCAGTGAGTGAGACCCTGTCCTGGGAGGCGTGGGCTACGCCCTTGAGCTTCCTTGGGCCTCCGTCCCATCCCGTTAACGCTGAAGGCTTAATTTCCAGACGTGTGTCCGGCCAGATCTGGTTCCGAAATCTGCGGCCTCAACAAAGATTCACAGTAAAAGAGGCTAACTGCTGACTCAGAGCAACGAGGCTGAGGATGGCTGTGTACACGGGTGAGATGTGTTCCTCACCCACCACTGCAAAACTGATTAACAAAAAAAAATCAGCCACGGTGGTGACTGCTGTTCGTTGCCTTGGTGTTTACCATTCTTGCTTTGGAGCAGAGAACGGGGGCGATTTCTCGGGTGTGTGGATGACACCGTGGACAGCATGAAATGTTCCCAGGCCCACTGCAGGTGTTCTGGAGGACAGCCCACCTGGTGCCTCCGGCTAGAAGCCTAGTTAACGTGTCTGCTGCTCTGTTTTATACAGCAGTGGTCCCCCCCTTGGACAGGGCGTCAGGTGGGCGGAGGGAGCCCAGGAAGGCGTGTGGTCGGTCCCGGACCCACCGTTAGCTCCGGGTGGAGCTCAGTCTCCGAGCCCTGCCTGAGCACCCTCTGCCCTTTGCATCACCCTCTCTGGGGGCTCAATGGAGCCCCCAGAGAGGGTGCAGGGTCCTCGCCAAGCTGCACGCAGGTGAGGCCGGCAGCCCCGCAGGGGGAGTGGAGATGTCGCGCTCCCTCTGGGTGCCAAGTCACAGGCGCTGGGGATATTAGAGCCGTGTAGGGAGTGTGTCTGCCCACAGGACACTCGCAGGGAGTGGGGCCACGAGTCGGTGACAGTAGGAGCCGAAAGAGGGGCTGAACCCAGCTAGGGAGGGGACCGGTGAAGAGGGGATGACAGGGAAGGCTTCCATGAGGAGGTGACTTCTGAAGTGAGTTTCAGAGGGACTGTTGGCTACATCGAGAGTCCAGGGAAAGGTGTTTCCTGCAGAGGGAAGCTCTTGTGTAGACACGTGGGTGAAGTATTGGCCGGGGGCTGGTAGGAGAGCCTGGACATTTGACAGAGGTCGGATGACCTTGCTGGCTTGTGTGTGTTCCCGTGTGTGCAAGACAGCCATAAGGCACGTGGGCCCAGAAGATCGGGACACTCAGGTGTCCTGCAGACCTTTGTGGGGCATCTGCCCCCAACCGCACCTGGAGCCAGCCCCTTGTGGCCCGAGGCTTCTCACCTGCAGGGTGACAGCTGTGCTTCCTCTGTGTCCACAGATACGACGAGGAGCTTCGGAACCTGCACGCGGGCAGGCTGCCCCCTCCCACAAAGACGGCCCTGCCGCGGCGCCCTCTGCCCACCCAGCGGTTTGACGTCAGTCTGCGATAGTAAGTGAGCCTCCACGTGGTCTGCCCTTGTTTCCTGGGAGGGTGGGATGCTTCCGTGTGCCGGGGAGTTCTCTCCAGACCTTGGCCTCTGCATCCGAGCTTAACCCTGCAGGAAAACTGAAGTGTGAGCTTGACACTGAGGCCGGAGTGCCCGCCGCTGTGTGTGTCTGTGTGCAGAGGACCCAGCCGTGGGCAGGGAGGGGACCGGGGGCCTGGGGTCCTCGGCCCAGCTTTCGTCACCACTGCTCACCGGGCGGTTCTGGCCCCCGACCCACAGGCCACGCTGGGACACCTCCCACCACCTTCCACGAGAAGTGTGGCCACGTGCTTTGCTCTGGCCAAGGAGACAGGAGTGGCCACGGGGCGGGTCACCTCCTGGAGGGAGCTTCAGGGGCCAGTTCATAGTTCGCCTCTCGTGGTGACGGAAGCCGGGTGGAGATGGTGCCTCGCTGGCCTGCGTCCCTGAGTGACCACAGAGCGCCTCCCACTGACACCCACGCTGCGGGAGGGCACAAGTGAGGGGTGAACTTCTGTGGGGTTCAGCTGCCGGTATTTAGGGACTCTTGTTACCACGGTGTGTCCTACCCTTCCTGCCTGATCTTACCCTTATTAGGCCACATGACCTTGAACTCACTCCCCCTCTCAGCTTGTTTCCTTATTTCTAAAATCAGCAAGTTGGATGATGTGATCTTTAATCTTCACTCCTCGGAAATGATTCTGGGCCAACTGTCCATGGCAACTTTGTCTCTTTTAAGACTCATCTCACCTCCTCCAGGAAGCCTTCCCTGATGCTCTAGACTGCATCCAGGGCCCCCCCTCTATCGCAACCCAGATCTGAGCAGGCTGCTGTGGGGAGTCCCGCCAGCTGCTTTCCCTGCTCAGCGACGAGCCCCTTGTCCTCCTCCTATTTTCTGCTTCTGGCACCTGGCCAGGTGCTGAGGCACCTGAAATGATGGAAGATGAAGGGGTTGTTTTAACTCTACAACCACCGTTGGGCACCTGGGTCTGAGCTACACGATGTACAGGGCCTGGAGGGTGGTGGATCCCGGAGAGGCGTATGCTCAATTTCATTTGTTAGTAGTTTCTTGTTAGAAACTTGCATGTGATCTGTTTCTACATAAAAATCTGATGATCTTTAAGACCCATGTTGGATTTTTTTGGGTTGCACTGGGTCTTTGATGCTATGCGGGGGCTTCCTCTAGTTGCGGCGAGCGGGGGCTGTTCTTCGTTGCGGTGCACGGGCTTCTCTTGTTGTGGAGCATGGGCTCTAGGCACATGGGCTTCAGTAGTTGCAGCTCATGGGCTCTAGAGCACAGGCTCAGTAGTTGTGGCGCACGGGCTTTGTTGCTCCGCAGCATGTGGGATCTTCCCGGACCAGGACTCGAACCCGTGTCCCCTGCATTGGCAGGCGGATTCTTAACCACTGTGCCACCAGGGAAGTCCCCGCGATTGCCTCTTTAAATTAATATTTTATGTTGTTTCATTGCAAATGACTATCACAAAATTGCAATAAACATATTAAATAAAGCACCAAATATGTAATTTGTTTGGACTATGAATGAATGAAAGTCATTAAAATTCATAAGCAAATCCTATTCACAAGCGTTAATTCGCTGAAGTTCAAAAGCACACAACAGAAAGCCATCACCTTAGAACAAGCTAATTAAGGCAAAATATTAAGGGGAAGTCAGAGATTCAAGAAGTCTTTGCCTGCCTGCCATCCCTGAAGTGGGACAATGGAAACGGACATGTGCATTTTGTGCAGCCCCATCTGGGCAGCTGCGGGAAAGTGGAAAGAGGGAGGGGCCTCCTTAGGGCAGGGGAGCGGAGGCAGCTCACATCCCAGCTCTAGCTCTTTCCAGCTCTGGGAAGGCAGTCTTGTGGCTTAACTTCTCACCCTAGTCTCTTCCTGTGTAACCATAGGTATAACCCCGCCCTCCGCACCCTCCAGGGCCACGGGATCTTAGTAGGGTGTGCAGACAACGCGAGCCAGTTGCTGCTGCCCAGTGCTTTTCCTGCTCTGTTCCTCCTTCTGATCCCCTCCTCCAGGAAGCCTTCCCTGATGGCTCCACACAGACGGGAATCATCTGTTGAAAAGACTATTCTTTCCCCCATTGAATTGCCCTGGGACCCTTGTAAAGAACTAACTGACCATACACCTAAGGGTTTATTTCTGGACTTTCAATTCTATTCCACTGATTTGTATGCTGGTGTCACACGATCTTTATTGCTACAGCTTTATGGTGAGTTTTGCAATTGGGAAGTGTGATTCTTCCAACTTTGTTCTTCTTTATCAAGATTGTTTCAGCTCTTCTGGGTCCCTTGAATTTCCGTATTTTAGAATCAGCTTGTCCATGTCTGCGAAAAAAAAAAACAACAAGCAGCTGGGATTTCAATAGGGATTGTGCTGTCTCTGTAGGCCAAGTTGGGAAGTATTGCCATTTTAACAGTATTGCCTTCCAATTCAAGAGCATGGATAGCTTGCCAATTTTTTGAATGTTTTAAATTTCTTTCAATAATGTTTTATAGTTTTTCAGTGTACCAGTTTTGCACTTTTTTGTTAAATTTATTAAGTATTTTATTCTTTGTGATGTATTGTAAATCAAATTGTTTTCTTAAAGTTATTTTTTGATTGTGCATTGCTAGTGTATAGAAATACAATTGATTTTTGTATACTGATCTTATATCCTGCAACCTAGCTGAATTCATCTATTAGTTCTAATAGGTTTCTGTGAATTTTTTTTTTTTAGTATTTTCTATATCTAAGAGCATGCCATCTGCAAATAGAGGTAGTTATTCTTTTCCAACCTGGATGCCTTTTATTTCCTTTTCTTGCCTGGTTGCACTGGCTGTACTGACTGGTACAATGTCGAATAGAAGTGATGAGAGTGGACATCCTTGTTTTGTTCCTGATCTTAGGGGGAAGCCTTCAGTCTTCTAACATTAAGTACGATGCTAGCTGTGGGTTTTTCATAGACACCCTTGATCAGGTTGAGGAAAATCCCTTCTGTTCCTACTTTGTTGAGTGTGGCTTTTTTCTTTCATGAGAGGCTGTTAGATTTTGTCAAATGCTTTTTTTTTGCTCTATTGAGCTGATCCCATGACTTTTGTCCCTTATTCTGTTAATATGGTGTTACGCTGATTGATTTGCATATGTTGAACCAACCTTGTATTCTTGGGATAAATCACACATGTTCATGGTGTAATCACACCTGTTCGTGGTATGTAATCACACCTGTTCATGGTATGTAATCACACCTGTTCATGGTATGTAATCACACCTGTTAATGGTATGTAGTCACACCTGTTCATGGTATGTAATCACACCTGTTCATGGTATGTAGTCACACCTGTTCATGGTATGTAATCTTTTTCTATGCTGCTGGATTTGCTTTGCTAATATTTTGTTGAGGATTTTGTTTCTCTTCGTAAGAAATACTGATCTGTAGTCATCTTGTCTCTGGTGTCCTTGTCTGGTTTTGGTAATACTAGCCTCGTAGAGTGAATTGGAAAATGTTCCCTCCTCTCCTATTCTTTGGAAGGGTTTGTGCAGAATTACAGTTAACCCTTCTTTTAACATTTGGTAAACGTCACCAGTGAAGCCATCTGATCATGGGCTTTTCTTTGCAGGAAGTTTTTTTGCCTACTAACTGTCAATCTATTCAGATCTTATATTTCTTCTTGAGTCAGTTTTGGTAGTTTGTGTTTTTCTAGGAGTTTGTCCATTTCATCTAGGTTATCTAATTGGTTGGTGTGCAGCTGTTCTTAGTACTCCTTTGTAATCCTTCATTTCTGTAACATCACTGGTAATGTGCCCCCTTTCATTCCTGATTGTCGTGATTTGAATCTCCTCCCTTTTTTTCTTACTCTCGCTGAAGCCTTATCCATTTCAGTGATCTTTTCAAGGAATCAACTTTTGGTTTGATTGATTTTTCTCTATTGTTTTTCTATTCCCTATTAATTTCCACTGTCATCTTTAATATTTCCTTCCTTCTGCTTGTTTTGGGTTTAATTTGATCTTCTGTTTCTAGTTTCTTAAGTGGAAGTTTTGGTTATTGATTTGAGATCGTTTTTCTTTTCAATATAGGTGTTTAGAGCTATTAATTTCTCTGAGCCCTGCTTCAGATGCATCCCATCAGTGCTAGTATGTTGTCTTTCTATTTTAATTAATCTTAAGGTGTTTTCTAATTTCCCTTGTGATTTTTTTTCTTTGACCCATTGGCTTTTAGCAGTCTGTTGTTAAATTTTCACTTATTTGTTGTCGATTTCTCACTTCATTTCCTTGTAGTTGGAGAACTTACTTTGTATGATTTAATTCCTTTTAAATGTATTGAGATCTGTATGATCCAACATATGGCCTATCCTAGGAAATGTTGCATGGGCCTTGAGAAGAATGTATACTCTGTTGTTGGGTGGAGTGGTCTGTAGATGTCCATTAGGTCTTATTGGTTTACAGTGTGGTTCAAATCCTCTGTTTCTTTGTTGATATTCTGACCAATTGTTCTATTCACTATCAGAAGTGGGGGAGTGAAGTCTCCAACTATTATTGTTAAATTATTTCTCCCTTCATTTCTGTCCGTTTTTGTTTCATATATTGATATTTTGGGGCTCTGTTGTGAGTTGCATAAATTTTTATAATTCTTATGTTTTCTTGATTGATTGACCCTTTTCGCCTTTATAAAATGGTATTCATTGTCACTAGAATACCATTTTCTAACGTTTAAAAATTGTCACGACAATTTTTGACCTCAAGTTTATTTTGTCTGATATTAGTATAGCCACTCCAGCTCTTTTTAGTTACTATTGGCATGTTGTATCTTTTTCATCCTTTTACTTACAATCTATCTGTGGCTTTTAATGACAAGTGTGTTGCTTGTAGGCAACATAAAATTGGATCATGTTTTTGCCCCATTTTGCCTTTTGATTAGAGTATTTAACCTGTTTACATTTAATGTGTTTGCTGGTAAGGTAGGTTTACATCTGCCATTTTACTACTTATCTCTATGTCTTGTCTTTTTTGTTCCTCTAGTTCCTCCATTACTACCTTTCTAGTGTGCCATTTTAATTCTCCTGTTTCTTTTGCTATATATTTTTTAGTATTCTTAGTGCTGCCCCAGTGATTAGAATTGACATCTTAATTTATAACAGTCTAGTTCTGATGAATAATAACTTCAGTAGGATACAAAAGAAATTGTGCCCCATTCCTTCTCCCCTCCTTTGTGCCATTATTGTCATACAAATTACATCTTTATTTTATGACCACTGGCACCAATATACAATTCTTGCTCTATGCAGTGGCCTTTTATATGGGGGGAGAAATAGAGTTGCAAACAATAATACATGTACACTGTCTTTTATGTTTACCTCTGGAGTTTCCTTTACCTGTGCTTCTTTTTTTTTTTTTTTTTTTTTTTTTTTACCTGTGCTTCTTATTTCTTCATGCAGAGGTGAGAGGGTCGGGGGAGAAGAAAGAAATAGAAGGACTGTGGAATTTTCAAACACTTTGGAGAAGTGGGTGTGTGTCCCCCTCCCCGCACCTCCCCTGCTTCTTTCCTGTTTGGAGGAAACATCTGATGGTGACCGATTCAGGAATACTCTGGGCTGTTCATTAACGAGCAGTGCTGCACGGCTCTTTCTGCTTCTGTGTCTCTCCCAGAGCTGAAGTCTTCGGCTGGGCCAGGGCCCACTTTTGCAAAGAAGGAAAAGATGGGCATCTGACTTTCTGTTCTCTTTCCCTGCCAGCTCGAGACACACTCATCTGTGGTCTCCTGCATGGGTGTCTGTCTGTCCAGAGAGCATAAGCTCCTGGCACTTGTGAATGGCCTCAGGTAGGGAGCAGGCTTTCCCAGGCTCTGGTTCTAGGTCATGTGAGCCAGCCTGACTTGCCAGAACTCCCAATCCCATTAGCGTTTTGGGGACTGGTCTAGCTGATGATACAAAGCAGTTTCTTATTCTCCATTCACCCCCCAGAGAGGGCCAGCTGTGCAGAGGTGGGATTGCAGACTTTCTGGGCCTTGTCGCCACAGATGACCTCAGCACCCCCATCTCACACCAAGCCCCCGACTCAGAAAGAAGGGCTGTGGTCTGCTCCAGGTACAACAAGGGCTTCGGAGTCAGATTTTGATTTGAGCCCTGGCTGTGTGACTTCAGATAAAATAATTTGCATCTGAGTTTCAGTTTTGTCCCCTATACAAACAGGGGCACAGTGATGAAGCCAGTGGGCTTAGGAGCGCGGCCAGCGCACAGTAGGTCCTCAGCACACGGTCTTCCTGTGATTGTCTATGTGAGCTGCTGGGAGGGGATGTGAGACGAATGACCGTCTCAGAGGCCTGGGAAGAGCTGGGGTGGCCAGTGAGGCAAGCGTGGCCCACACTCCCTGTTACCACTGAGATTTCAGGTTGTTGGTCCTCCCTCACTGTCCCTACTGTCTCTAAAAACCACAGTCCCTCCTTACTTGTATTCTTTGCATGCACAGCCAGAGAAGGAATTCATGCTGTGAATTACTGTAAGTGCGTCTCGCAAGGTGGGGGATACAAACAAGAAGATGTGCCGAGAATCCCCAGTGCCCTCTGGGGGCGGCCGACTGGCTGAGAGCCAGCTGTGCTGACAGTGATTTGCGCTCCGTCTCTGAGAGCACCCCTGCCCGCTGCGTACTTCGGAACTTCAGTTCAGGGTCTGGCCCTGGGCCACACACGTGGAGATAGATGCACAGGAGGGATGTGGTGTGTTAGGATTCACCCCTGCCCTGAGCATCCCCACACAGCCAGGACGCACACCCTGTTTTTAATCCAGAGTTCCTGGGGTGATTGCCATTCTCTGCACTGACTCTGTCAGTCCATTGAACAAGCCTGTCTCTCAGCCAGCAAGCAGGGGCTGGGGAGGGGAGGAGAAACCCAAATTGAGGGTTTCTGCTCTATTGAAAGCAGTGATTTTATGCCAGGGCCCCCATTCTGCAGTGAGCTGGATGTCGGCTCCTTAAGTGCTTGGGCAGAGGACAGCGTGCTCAGCTGCGAGCCCTGCGTCTGTGGGCACATCCCTCCCCTTCTGCGACCTCAGTCTGCCCCTGATCCTCCAGGCCCCTTCCTGCTCTGGAAGTCTGCTTTCAAAAACAAAACGTGGACTAAGCTATAGGCAAAAAGGTCTTTCAGTAGCTCATGGGTGTGCCGCCTTTGGGAAGGTCTCAGTAGAGCCCCCTCCCCAGGTTAGTTATAGCAACTAACCTGGGCTTCAAAATCAATAGACCCAGGCTCTCTGGCTGTGTGACCTTGGGTAGGTCACTGCAGCACACTGGGCCCAATTCCCCATCCATGAAACGGGCCACCTGTGTCTGGCCTGGGACGTCGCCCAGCCCTTAGCATTCCAGTGATTTTAGTAATTAGTGCCTTTGACTTACAGCTTAAAGCCTTTCCCATCGTTCACTGTTTATGACCTGCAGCTTCCTAGAGGAAGGTTGCCAGCATCTCCACTTTCCATGTGGGAACACTGAAGCTGGGGAGGCTCAGAGACAGGCTGAGAGTCACCCAGCTCCTAGGACAGGGCCAGGACTTGTGCAGTGTGTGTGGTTCCCAAGGAAACGGAGGAGAAAGAGAGACTGCAGCTTTGGAGCGTCCTGGGAGAAGAGGACCCGTCTGCCATGTCCCTTCCTCCCAGGGGTGCAGAGGGAGACCGCCTGGACGCTGCTTGGGCCCCAGGCCACCTCCTCCCTCTCAGAGGGGACACACAGAAAATCACGCTGGGGCAGGGGTAGGGAGGGTCCAGGTCACATTCCTGTGGTAGCATGGCCTCGTGAAGGCAGTGATGGTCCCCAGGGCCCCTTTGCCAAATGGACCGTAGTTTGGTGTCCTGGACGGGCAGCCTCAGTGAAATCACCAGGAGGGACTTCCCTGGCGGTCCAGTGGTTAGGACTTTTTTTTTTTTTCTGCAGACGTCAGTAGTTTATTGTTTGTTTAGTCCAAACACATTCAAAATGGAAACTCCAAGAATTCTTTCCACCTGAAACAATTAAACTAGATACTACTAGCATATAACGCTTAACACATTACAGCAATAAAGATGGTAATCCATTGTCTTCTGTACCTACTAAAGCCAAGATGGTGAAGGCACTTTCTGCCGAAGGCCCTGGTTCAATCCCTGGTCGGGGAATTAAGATCCCGAAAGCCACGCGTCCAAACAAACACAAAAAACAAACCATAAACCTAAATGTAAAATTCAGAACTATACAAATTCTAGAAGATAACATAGGAGAAGTCACCAGGAAACCCAGCTTTCCATGGAGATTGGGACATGCAAAGGCCTGTCACTACTGGTGATACAGTTTTAATTGTATTCATGTGGATCAGATTTGGGGCGCTCTGTAAATTTCGGAGTGAAATGGAAAACAGGACTGATATCACGTCCAGCCGATGAATCGCTACAGAAGGAGCATAGATCTGGGTCATGGCTGGCCTTGCCTCCAACTCTGCCACCTCCCAGCTGCGGGACCTCAAGCTGGTCGCCTGGACTTTCCCAGTGTCCATCTCCGATCCCTGATTTGGGCTAACAAAAGTACAGTGGAACTTAAATAGATAATATACAAGAATGAAGGTTCTAGACTCAGACGCGAGGGTCTGAGTCCTGGCTTTGTCCAGGCTCTGGACGCACAGGCCCAGCAACCATGGCTCACGGGCCCAGCCGCTCCGCGGCACGTGGGATCCTCCTGGACTGGGGCATGAACCCGTGTCCCCTGCATCGGCAGGTGGACCCCCAACCACTGCGCCACCAGGGAAGCCCAAACAACAACCATTCTGATATGTATCCTGATTTCTGTGGGATAAAGAGGGACATTTTGTAATAATAAAGAAGATGAAATAACCCTCAGAATTTATGGACCAGTAACAGCTTTAGAATACATGCAGCAAAATCTGGTAGAACCAAAGGAAAAACAGATACACGATCCTAGTGGGAAACCTCAGTACCCTTCTCTGTATAGCTGATGGAACAAGCAGACAGAAAACCAACACTCTAGAAACACAATCAATCAAATTAACCTAACTGACATTTAAAGAACACGCACCCTAAGAACAGCGAAACAGGGCTTCCCTGGTGGCGCAGTGGTTAAGAATCCGCCTGCCACTTCGGGGGACACAGGTTCGAGCCCTGGTCTGGGAAGATCCCACATGCCGCGGAGCAACTAAGCCTGTGTGTCACAACTACTGAGCCTGTGCTCTAGAGCCCTTGCGCCACAACTACTGAGCCCATGTGCCGTAACTACTGAAGCCCGTGTGCCTAGAGCCCGTGCTCCACAACTAGAGAAGCCACCGCAATGAGAAGCCCGCGCACCGCAATGAAGAGTAGCCCCTGCTCGCCGCGACTAGAGAAAGCCTGCGCGCAGCAACAAGACCCAGCGTAGCCAAAAATAAATTTTAAAAATTAAAAAAAAAGAAATTGTACGCTCAGCAGTACTAGAAAATGATATTTCATTGTGTTCAAATCTATTAAAAAAAAAAAAAAAAGAACAGCAAACCATATTCTGCTCAATTAAAAAGTGGCAGAGGGCTTCCCTGGTGGCACAGTGGTTGAGAGTCCGCCTGCTGATGCAGGGGACGTGGGTTCGTGACCCGGTCCGGGAAGATCCCACATGCCGCGGAGCCGCTGGGCCCGTGAGCCATGGCCGCTGAGCCTGCGCGTCCGGAGCCTGTGCTCCGCAACGGGAGAGGCCACGACAGTGAGAGGCCCGCGAACCGCAAAAAAAAGAGAAGTGGCAGAGCAGGATCCCAGTCAGGTATGTCTGACTTCCAGCAGATGAGGAAAGAGAAACAGACGTGTTTAGTGGGAGCCCAGGGGTCCGTAGAATGGATCACTGTGGGCAGCTCTGGCTTCAGATCCTGACTCTGCCAGCTGGGGAGGGGTGTGGTGGGATGCGGCTGGGAGGGTCATTCTTTTATATTAGTACCCGTGTTTGAAAGTTTCCTTATGTGAATCTCTGTATCAAATGAGCACAGAAGAGACTGTTAACAGCCTGTCTGAGGCAACATACTGGGTTTTCACGAAGCATCTTTTTTTCTTTGGCCACACTGCACGGCTTGCAAGATCTTAGTTCCCCATCCAGGGACTGAACCCGGGCCACAGCAGTGAAAGTGCCAAGTCCTGACCACGGGACCCCCAGGAGTTCCCGAAGCATCTTTTTTGATTGATCAGGTCTCCTGGTTCTGCTCTCATGGCCAGATCTTCTCAGGCCCCTGGGCCTTCCTTTGTATGTTTCCTTCTGTCTGGAATGCCCTTCCCTCTTTTGTCCTCTGCCAACTCCTACTCATCCCTCAAAACCCAGCTCTGAAGTTGCCCCATGTGGAGCCCTTCCCAACTCCAGATCTCCCCCATAGCACATGCATCCTTCTGGTGGAACGCTCAGACGACACACTATCATTTTTATTATTTCTGCCTCTCTTTTGGTCACCTACTTCCTTAGGGTCCAGGCTGTATCTCTCTCTCCCTGTATGGCATCTTGGTTCTGTGTTTTCACAAAGGTGTGGTGAGGACCAGAGCCCTGTGCTTGTCACGATCTCCCATCATACCCAGGTGAAAACCGTGGCTTTCTTTTCTCTCCCCTCAGCCTCAAAGACAAAAATCAAGGTGAACTCACCCCCCTGTGCTGAGGTACACAGTGACATACCTGAGAGAGAAAGGTGAGTAAGAGCTGGCTCCAGCCAGGGGAGGTGAGGGCTGCCAGGTACACCTCCCCAGGAGGCCTCTCTGGGATCCTGAGCGCCCCACAGGCCAGGGAATTGGAGGAGCTGGAACCTGGGCAGGGAGGGTGATCGGGATGGGCAGGGCTCCGGCACAGTGGCTCCAGCCATGGGCTCTGACCCTACTGTCTGGGTTTGAATCCTGGCTCCACTGTGTGCTAGCTGTGTGGCCTCAGGTGAGTTACTTACCTTCTCTGGGCCTCTGTTTCCTCATCTGCCCAATGGGGTTAATAACAGTATCTGGTGCACGGGGTTGTTGTGGGGCCTAAATGAGGTGAAGCGTGTGTGTTGCTTCTCACAGCACTAGTCTGCAAAAGGCCCACCGTGAAAGGGACTCCTTTGGCATGAGAGATAAGCTTGGTTTGTAGATGCCATTGCCAGTGGGGTGGGTGCACTCAGTGACTTGGAGGTGAGAGCCTTGTGGCTCCTCCAAGACTCCTGAGGCCAGAGCTCAGATACACAGGGCAGGTGCGTGCAGGCTGCTTTTACCCTAACAGGAAGAAGATGACTGCCTCGGAGCAATGGGCTGCCAGGGAGGAGTGGCCCCCTGCAGGTGCAGGTGCGGGAGCTGCAGGGGGCGGTGCATCAGTCAGGAAGTGGGGTCCCTGGGGGTGGTTCCCAGTGTGCCCCAAGAAGTGTATGTTCAGGGTGTAAAAAGTTCTCTGAGACAAGGCTGTCGGGCTGTCGGGTCTGTGGTTGTCATTTGGAGCTGTCTCTCCTTTGACATTTGTTTCTACTTTTCATTTGTAGTACTGCCCGTTCTGTTATGTATTTCAGGAATGGAAAAAAAGCTAGTGTGTAAACAGTTTCACAGAAACTATGAAAGGGAGTCTTCCTTTTTTTTTTTAACATATTATTTCCTTTATTTATTAAAAAAAATTTAACAAAACAAAAGTAGGAACTCACTATATATTTGTTGGATGAATATGTGAATTAAACACGTATTCGTTGGGCACTCAGCTGTATCCAGCCCGGGTCTAGGCACTGGGGTTGCCATGGTGACCACAACACATAACCTCTGCCTTCCAGGGGCCTGTAACTGTGACAACCACAAACTCACAAGCACAGGGATGAGCTGGTCACAGATGTCAGGGGAACCTGAGCTCTGACGCCTGGGCTGGAGGTCCCTGTATTAGTTTCCTGTGCTGCGTAACAAATAGACACAAACTTAGGAGCTTAAAACAGCATGAATTTATTATTTCTAAAGTGTCTAGAGGTCAGAAGTCCGGGCGCACGGGGGTTGGATTTTCTGCTCAGGGTCTCACAGGGCTAAACTCAAGGTGTTGACCAGGCTGTGTTCCTTTCTGGAGGCTCTGGGCAAGAACCCACTTCCTTGCTCGTTCAGATCGTTGGCCAAATTCAGTTCTCTGTGGTTGTAGTTCCAAGATGTAGTTCCTGTAGTTCCTTGCTGGCTGTCAGCCAGGGGCCTATTTCTGTTCCGAGAGGCCGCTTGCTTTCCTTGCCGTGTGACCCGTCCCTGGAGAAATTCCCACACCTGGAATCCCTGCCCCCATGCTGTGAATCTCTGTTGCCAGGAAGACCCCAGTCCCTTTAAAGAAGCTCACCTGACTAGGTCAGGCCCACCCGAGATAATCTCCATATCTTGAGGTCAACTGCATTGGAACTGAATTCCATCTGCAAAGTCCCTTCACTGCAGTATCTGGATTAGTGTTTGAGTGAATACCTGGGACCCCAGGGTCTGGGAATCTGGGGGCCGTCTCAGAATTCTGCCTACGACAGTCACTCAGCAAAAAAGAGAGGGACCAGCCCCTCCCCCGCCAGGCAGAGTGAATGGCACGTGCAAAGGCTGAAGGTAGGAAGGAGCACAGAGCCAACTAGAGGCTGGACGGAGGGGTTTGTCTGCCCAGTGTTTACAACAGCCGAGACTGGGAAACAACCTAAGTGTTTCTTGATGGATGAATGGACAAAGAAGATGTGATTATACATGCAATGGAATATTATTCAGACATAAAAAACGAGGAAACCCTACCATCTCTGACCACATGGATGGACTAGAGGATGTTACGCTAAGTGAAATAAATCAGGCAGAAAAAGACAAATACCATATGTTCTCACTTAATATGTGGAACAAAAACAAACAAAAAACACTAAACTCATAGAAAAAGAGATCAGATTTGTGGTTACCAGAGACAAGAGATGGGGGGAATAGGAACTGGAAGACAGTGGTCAGAAGTTACAAACTTCAGTTATAAGATAAATAATACTAGGGATGTAACGCACAACACGAGGACTGTAGCTAACCCTGCTGCGTATACATAAGAAAGTTGCTGAGAAAGTAGATCCTAGGAGTTCTCATCACAAGAAGATTTTTTTCTTTTTATTCTGTCTATATGAGCTGATGGCTGCCGACTGAACCTATTACGATAGTCATTTCACAATATACGTAAATCAGACCACCATGCTGTATGCCTTAAACTGACACAGTGACGTATGTCAATTATTTCTCCATAAAACTGTGAAAAAAAGATTTGTCTGCTGCCACACTATATTTTGGGCATTTCCTGGTTGTTCTAGAACCATCTGCATCTTTGGGTTAATTTTTTATTTATTTATTTTAATTAATTAATTATTTATTTTTGGCTGCCTTGGGTCTTCGTTGCCGTGTGGGCTTTCTCTAGTTGTAGCGAGCAGGGGCTTCTCTTCATCGCTGTGGTTTCTCTTGTTGCAGAGCTCGGGCTCTAGGCGCACAGGCTTCAGTGGTTGTGGCTCGCGGGCTCAGCAGTTGTGGCTCACGGGCTGTAGAGCTCAGGCTCAGTAGTTGTGGTGTACGGGCTTAGCTGCTCCGTGGCGTGTGGGATCTTCCCAGACCAGGGCTCGAACCCGTGTTTCCCGCATTGGCAGGCGGATTCTTAACCACTGCGCCGCCAGGGGAGCCCCCACCATTGGGCTTAAAATATGTCTTGGTTGCCCGGATGGCTGTCCACACTCCTCCCTCCATGTGCCCCACCCCCTCCACACCTCTTCAGCCCCATGTCCTGGGCATCTGGGGGGCGCCCAGGGTCTGCTGGTCTGAGTGGTATCGCCTGTCTCCTCCCAGCTCCCTCTCCCTCACCGGTCTCTCCGCAACCCCCTTCCTGGTTCTGGTTCTGCTCCCCTCCCCCTCCGTCCATCTTCTTTATCTGTCTTTGCTGTTCCTTCCAGCTCTTCCTCTCTCACCACTAAGCCGACCAGAACGATCCTCTTGTACAACTTGAAAAGTGATGATTGTTTCCTTTCTTTTCTATTCTGCTACAAAGCGTTTTTTTTTTTTCCTCTTTCATTCTTTTTTCTTTTTTTAAAACACCCTCCAGCTCCAGCCAACCACAGCCAGGCCCTAGGGGCCCAGCCCCCAGCCCAGAGGGGTTCAGTTTGGAGCCCGAGGCAAACCCACCGCCTGTCCCCCCTGGCCCCAGCCTCTGGAAAACCTGCCTGGCATCTGCTCCCCTGCCCCCAGGAAGGTGTCTTGTTCTCATACAATTCAGAACAACCCTAAAACAGACTCAGAGTTCTGTTGCCAGGAAAAAAAAAATCTGCAATAAAAATGACGGCTCCCCTAAGAGCACAGCACTGTGAACACCAGAATTAACAACGACATTAAATCAAATCTCATGCATTATGCAGAAAGGCCTACAGTGCGAAGCACATTTGTGAAATATATGTTTCAAATTTTCTAACTCCGAGAGGTGGCCCTGAGACGTTCTCCTGTGGCTGCTTTGATAACAGTCTCCCTTTCACAAAAGATAATTGTGGAATCCTAGCTCCAGCAGGCGTGGCCCTGTCACCCTTCCCTTGTATCAAAGCACAATTTCCACAGCCAAAGAAAGCGATTACGGTGACGATGTGTTGGAGACACATGCGGTGCGTATCAGCCTAAAACAATGAAACGTGATGCAGAAATGAGGGCTCCAGGGTGTCTCTATTGACAGGACGTGTGAAAGAAATTGTCCAAACATTCACTTTTGCAGAAATGACGGAGATTTTAAGTGATTTGGGAGATTAGACTGGCTGCCCAGAACTTGTAGCTGACATCTACCAGGAATGAATGAATCCTGCCCAGAACAGAAACGTCTGTAGGCAAAGCAAGTGGCCAGTCTACCCTGAAGGGATCCAGCCTGCCGTCACTTGGGGAGCAGGCAGTGGGCTCCCCGCTTCCGGTACAGCTCAAGCTCACAGCCATGTGACCCTAGGCAAGTCATGTCACCTAGCGCGGGGAGTTCAGAGTCGGAAGGCTCAGCTTGGGTTTCTGTCCTCCACGGTGGGAGTGAGGCCGGGGTAAGCTCTTTGAGCTTTTTCTTGTTTGTGTAATGGAAGGGCAGCCTCCACTCTGCAGTTTCCTGTGTGCTTTTCAGCCTCTGCCTTGTGGCAGGCGGTGCCAGTCTCACAATTATAGAAGTGAGGGGGATACACTTCCTGCCTTCAAGGGGCTTGCAGAATAGTTGGGAAGAAAAGCAAATAGATGCACAAACTACGTCTTTTTAGAGCTACTGCAGTATGCACAGGACTCAGGCAGGTGCGGGGAGAAAGATGGGAGACAGAGGAGAGTCCCGGGCAGCTCCCAGGCTTGAGCTATGTGGGCCCCTGAGGGTGGGGTCCTCCCCTGGGGTGGATGGGATGGAAGAGGCAGGACGAACCCTGCTGTTGGTTTGATAACAAAAAGCTTTACTGTTTTGTTATCAGAAAAATAATTGCTCAGGGAAAAAAATTCACTGACAGAAAGTGCAAACAAAGTGAGCATCCTTTAAAATTTTACCACCCAGCGAGAACCATTGTTAATATTTGGAGGCACGGGCACTTTTCTGCACTGCTCGTAGAGATGTAAATTGGTCCAATCACAACTTAGCAAGCTGTTGACGTTAAAGCTGATCCGGCAATTGTAAGTCGAGGGAAATAACCAAAAACGTAGGTACAGAGCGTTACCGCAGCGTTGTCATCAGAGTAGATAATTAGGTGCAGCCTGAGTGTCCATCAGTAGAAGGAATAGCAGAGGAATGAAAGTTACATCCACGTGATTGAATAGTGTCCTGCAGGTAAAGCGGATAAACTGGATCAGAGATCCAGCCATGCTTCCACATGGCTAGATCTCCAAATATTATGCTGAGAGGGGAAAAAGTTGCAGAGTGGTAAATACAGGGCGCTATCACTTATGTAAACTTTTAAAACTCCCCAATCCTATATATAGTTTATGAACTGAAAAGATTGCACTTTTGGAACAATATACAGAAGGAATTTTTAAAAAGTGAGTAGGAAGGAGACATACCAAATTCCTCGTGGAGGAGAAGAACAAAAGGGTCTTTAACGTTTACTTCATTCTATCTAAGTTTTTCTAAGGATTCTTACTATATCTAAGTGTTCGCTTCCAGTATGGCTGAGTAACTCTGTTGGGATTTGACTTTCCCACAGACAACATCTATAAACTCCAGACAAAATACAAAAGAACGAAAGTAAACAAAGAGAAAACCAACAGTGACTGAAAGGCACTGGAGAATGAACGAGGACAGATTCTGGAGGGAAGTCCACACTTGTAGAATGGCAGAGGCTAAGGTTACATGATGTGGCTTTTAACCCAAGCCAGGCCAAAACTGTCAATTCTGATAGAGTGGCTATGTCAACAGGAGAAAATGACAGTCTTTTTGGCTTGAAGAACAGAGGACAGAATTTGGGACAACCAGAGTCCCTAGAAGGTGGGTAGGGGATTCCAGACAGGAGAGAGGCAGACAGGGAGAGCCTACACTTTGTGCATAAACTCTGCTCAAAGTTCTGCCTGATCCCAGAGCCACACAAGCAGGACAGACACCAGCTAATGATAAAAGAACTCAACTGAGGTTTGAGCTACCGACTGACAGAGCTTGCAGTTTGAGTTCATCCAAGTTCAATGCCTGCTAAAGCAAACAAAAACCAGCACTCTTCAGAGAAATGTAACAGAACCCAGGGCCTCTACAATATAATTCACAACATCCAAGATACAATTAAAAAGTTTTCATCATACAAATAGGAAAATGCAACCCACTCTAAAGCACTCAATGGAGCTCAACCTTAAAATAATGCCAGTGTTAGAAATTACAGTCAAGGATGTTAAAGTAGCTATTACACACATCCTCAAGTATATAAGGGAAAATATGATTAAAATAAATGAAAAGATAGGAAATCTCAGTGAAAAATAGAAATCATTAAAAACACAGGGAAATTCTATAAGAGCAAAATACAGGATCTAAAATTATTTTAAAAAGAAAAGAAAAAGAAACCCATTGCTTGTATACAATAGGAGAATGGAGTTTATAGTAAAGAGTTATCTGGAATCTAGACTAATAGAAATTACCCAGTCTGAATAACAAAAAGTAAAAGGATTGAAAGAATCTGATCAGAGCCTTAGGGACCTGTGTGACAATATCAGAATGTCTCACACACACACATAATTGGAGCTCCAGAGGCAGAGGAGGGAGAGAATAGGGCACAAAAAAATTTTGAAAATTAATGGCCAAAAAAATCCACAATTTGGTGAAAGACATAAATTTTCAGATTCAATAATCTCAACAAACCCCAAGATAGATAAAAATTAAAGAACAATACACCTAATCACACTATATAGAGACTTCTGGGAATTATGCAGAGAACAAGGAGACATTGCATGCAGAGGACCAAGGATGGAAGTCAGCTTACCTATCAGCAGACACTCTAAGGCCGAAAGACAGTAAAACAACATCTTGTTCCAATACAATAAAGGAACAATAAAGGGCTAAAGGAGGGCTTCCCTGGTGGCGCAGTGGTTGAGAGTCCGCCTGTTGATGCAGGGGACGTGGGTTCGTGCCCCGGTCCGGGAAGATCCCACGTGCCGCGGAGCGGCTGGGCCCGTGAGCCATGGCCGCTGAGCCTGCGCGTCCGGAGCCTGTGCTCCGCAACGGGAGAGGCCGCGACAGTGAGAGGCCCGCGTACCAAAAAAAAACCCAAAAACAATGAATGTTAAATAAAAACTCTTTTTAAGTAAAAGAAAACCAAGGAACTTCTTTCACTGGCAGATCTGCATCACAGACAAATGCCGAAGGAATTTCTTCAAGGTGATGGAAATGACAACACATTGAAACCTGGATGTTTAGGAGGTAATAAAGAATGTTGGAAACCATAAATGTCTGGGTTATAGAAAAGAGTACTTTCCCCTCTTAATTTAGAAGAAGTAAACAGGATTGTTTGAAGCAAATATATATAATATTGTCTGATAGGATTTATAATATATGTGGGCGTAATACATATGACAGCTGTAGCACTGAGTACAGCAGCAAGGGACTTATATTATTTCAAGGTTTCTACCTTTTACGTGAAGTGGTACAATGTTAATCCTAGGTAAAGTGAAAAGGTAAGGATGTAAATTACAATCCCGAGAACAGCTACTAAAAAATAATGCGAAGAGATATAGCTTTAAAAATAGATAAGTTAAAAGTGACTTCTTAAAAATACTCAGAAACGTTTAAATAAGGCAAGAAAGGATAAACAGGAGGAAAAAAACCACAGGGGACAAAAGGAAAAAAATAATATAAACGGTAAACCTCAATCCATCTGTGTTGATAAAATTATCTCTAGTGTTAATGTACTAGACTCTACAGTTAAGGGGCAGATATTGTCCAAATGGATAGAAAAAAAAAAAAAGGGCATAACTACATGCACTTTAAAGATAGGTCAAAAGTAAAGGGATGCAAAAATATACACCATGCATACAGCGAGCGTCAGAAGTCTGGGGTGTCTATATTAATAATAAATAGGCTTTAAGACAAAGAATATTACTAAACATGGGTGACCTTTTATAATGATTAAATGGTCAATTTATTTAGAAGACGTAACTATCATAAATATGAATGTACCTGATAATATAACTTAAATACATAAAGCAAAAAGCCCACAACAGAGTTAAGGGATTTCCGTAATTGTAGTTGGAGATTTTAGTACTATATTTGCATCAACTGAAAGATGAACTAGATAAAAAGTTGGTAAAGTCATAGATAGTCTGAACAACACTACCACCACCTTGGCCTAACGGACCTTTATAGAGTGCTACACTCACCAACAGAAGAATATACAATCTCGTCAATTGCACGTGATATAATCACCAATATAGACCAGATTCTGGGACATAAAACAAGTCCCAATAAATTTAAAAGAACTGAAATCATGTGAAGACAACAATGAAATCAAATTAGTAATAAAAATCATATCTAGGAAAAACCTAAATGTGTGAAAAAAATTCTGGGAAGAAAAAGGAGCCACATTTCTAAAGAATCCATGTGTCAAAGTAGAAATCATAATGGAAGAGAGAAAATAATTTGAACTGAGCAGTAATGCAAAATATCGACAATTGGGAAACAGAGATAAAGCAATACCTAGAGGGAAATCTAAATGCTTATTTTAGAAATAAATAAAAATAAAAAAGAACAGTCTAAAATCAATGACTAATGTTCTACCTTAAGAAACTATACATACGGGCAGACTTCGGAAATATTGTAGGTTTGGTTCCAGACCACTGCAAAAAAGTGAATACTGCGATAGAGTGAGTCACATGAACTTTTTGGTTTCCCAGTGCATATTGTTTGCACTGTACCATAGTACGTTAAGCGTGCAGTAGCATTATGGCTAATGAAACAATGTACATACCTTAATTTAAAAAATACTTCATTGCTAAAACGTGTTAACCATCCTGTGAGCCGTCAGTGACTCATAGTAGTAACATCAAAGATCACTGATCACAGATCACCGTAACAAATATAATAATAATGAAAAGTTTGAAATACTGTGAAAACTATCAAATGTGACACAGAGACACGAAGTGAGCAAATGCTGTTGGAAAAATGGTGCTGATAGACTTGCTCGATGCAGGGTTGCCACAAACCTTCAATTTGTAAAAAAAAAATGCAATATCTGTGAAGTGCAACAAAGCAAACTGCAATAAGGCAAGGTCTGCCTGTATATATATTTGATGCCACCCTTTGGACACAGCTGGTTATCCAGGAGTGGGGTCCTCAACCTACTGGGCCTATTTTACATATATATACACAAATCAGTAGAAGGAAGAAAATGATAAAGAATGAAATAATAACAAAAAATAGACAACTACAGAGAAAATTAACAAAACCAAACTCTACTTCTTTGAAAAGATAAATAAAATTCATGAACCCCTAGCCAGATATATTAAGATAAAATAAACCACAAATTAAGAATGAGAAAGCAATGATCACTTTAGAATCTACAGAAGGTAAAATGATAATTAAAATATTATGAGAAACTTTATGCCAAAAATTCAAAATATGTGAGATGAAAAATTCCTTGAATAATTCAACTTAACTGAAAATGACACAAAATGAAACATAAAATCTGAATAGTCTTGTATATTAAATACGTTGAAAGTAAAAATAAAGTCTTCCCACAATGAAATTCCTGGCCCAGATGGCTTCACTGGTGAATTCTGACAAATATAAAGATGCTCTTTCAGAAAATAGAATACTTTCCACTTGTTTAATAACATAATTTGACAGACATTGCAAAGCAAAGAAATCTATAGTCAATATCCCTCACAAACATAAATACAAAAATACTTAACAAATATTAGTAAATCAAATAAAGCAATATAAAACAGATACTACGTCATGACCACATAGAGTTTATCCCAAGAATTCAAGGTTGGTTAAACATTGAAAATTGATATAACTCGCTGTATATAGAGAACAATGGAGAAAATCCACGTTTTTAACTAAATGTAGTATAAGCACTTGACAAAATTTACTAAACATTCATGATTAAAAACGAAATCTAAGCAAACTAAGAATAGAAGAGAAATTCCTCTTTCTATTAAATAACATATGTAATGGTCAGACTGTTGAAACTTCTTCCCTAAAATCAGAAACAGGACAAGGATGCTTACGCCCACCACTTCCATTCAAATTATATTGGAGGTCCTAGCTATTGCAATAAGGCAAGAAAAATAATAGGCATAAAGATTGAAAAGAGAGAAGTAAAACTGTCTCTATTTGCAGGTGACATAATTGTTTATGTAGAAAGCCACGAGGGGTCTACCAAACAGCCATGATAACTAATAAGTGATTTAACATGGTTTCAGGGTATAAGGTGTTCAACCAGGAAACAGAAACCACACAATAATTTTAAAAGGAAAAGTTTGGTATAAACAATCACTAAGTGTAACAGGGAAGTAACTATGAAGGTATAAAGTGACCCCTAAAGAACAGTGCAAGAGAGTACCCAAGGAAGGGACACCTGGAAGGAAAACACCGCTCTCCAAGGCTAGGATTCAGACCCCTTTGGAAAAGTGTGGTTGCAGCCTTCTGGAGGCTGAAGTTTGCTGTGTTGCCTGGGCAGAGCTGATCCACCGTCACTGGATATGCTGGAAACACCCCGAGGGTTGCAGGTAAGCTGAAGCTGGTGGGTGCCCATACAGAGGGAATTGGGGCTTTAAATACTTCTCTAAGTTTAAAAAAATAAAAGAGATGGCTCCCAGGTACTCCAGCTTACATGGACCTTGAGTGCTAGATGCTTCTTTCCTGATGGTGTCAGTGAAATTCCTGGGGAGCTCTCTCCCTGCATGGCTTGGGTCGTGTGGCCCATCCTTTAACAAAACAGCATAGCTGGGGTGGCCCCGGCAATCTGAGTTTCAACCAGCCCCTCAGATGATTCTGATTCCCACTCAGGTTTGAGAACTGCTCCCCTAGAATTACATTAAAGGCATACCTTATCTCCAAGTTTTGGATAATTTTTCTTGATCCCCCAAAAAACTGGTCAAATTACATTTTGGTAGTATTTGGCCAAACCCATTCACGTCAGTGCCGGAAAATGTGTTAATTAACACATATCAGCCTCCTTGTGAAACTTACAGTTTAGAGACATACGTTTTTGGTGAACTGCTAAGGCCAGAGAATTTCCTTCCGTCTGGAAATTTTGTGAGGAATCTAGGGTTGCATTTTCAAACCCATCAACTTTGGCTAATGCTGGACACAAGTTTACTTTGGACCCACCCTCCTCGACTTCTCTCTCATCTGCACACATGTACACACGTGCATACAGAGAGCAGTCTGCTTCTAAACGTTTAACCACTGGCTCTCCAGGAATGTAAAGCCCCGATTTGTGGCATTTGCAATTTCCATGGTGTAAATACTCCCACCATGGCCAATTATAAACTATCAACATGAAGTCATGGACTTCCCTGGTGGTCCAGTGGTTAGGACTCTGCCCTTCCACTGCAGGGGCCACAGGTCGATCCCTGGTTGGGGAACTAGGATCCTGCCTACTACACAGTGAGGCCAAAAAAAAAAAAACCAAAACAAAACCATGAAGTCAGTGAATGAGGATTTGGAAGAGACGCACACAGTGATTCTCTGGGGCTGGCGCGAGCCTGCTCTGGCCCCAGTGCCGTACTTCCAGAGGTGGCCCGTCCCTGGCTGGGCCTCCCCTCCACTTCCGGTCAGTGCCTCCGCGGCACCAGAGCCCCCAGCAGTGGAGGCCGTGGGGACAGCTTCTCCTGCTGAGCTAACTCCAGGTGTGGGAGAAACCGGGGGTAGAAGCACATCTGCACACACCCTCTGGAGCCAGCCTTCCTCAGCCTGGTTTTCTCACCCCGCAGGGACGTGCGGGCTGCTACTAGCACCAGTGGATCTCTGTCACCTGACAACAGTAGGGACCCGTTCGGAGCTGCCCCGCCGGTAGGTGGGAGTCCTTCCGTTCTGTTTGGAAACCAGGGATCCTTGGGGGTGGGTGCTGGGGCCTCGTCACGCAGAAGGTGGCCAGTGGATGTAGCAGCAGCTACGGTCCGCACCCAGCGCTCTGTGGGTCCTCCCAGGGGGCGGAGCAGGCAGGACAGGGTGTGCACGGTGTGGCCCGGAAGGTGGTCTCACACCACTCTAGGATGGCAGCCACCTACTCAGACTTCTCCCCAGGACGCCCTGGGAGTCCCTGGGGGAGCCCCCAGTCACAGTCAGAGCTGCTGCTCAGGGGAGGGCGGGACATCGAGCTGGGGACCAGAAACCACCCAGCGGCATCCCCAGAAACTGCAGGCACTGTGCTCGGGGAGCCATGGGGGAGTCTGAGAGATGGGTTGGGGGCAGAGCAGAGTTTAGTTAAGAAACCCTGCCCACCCCCACCCCCCCCGCCGTGGGACACGCAGTCTGGGCTGAAAGGGTGGGGAAGGGCAGTGTGTGTCAGTAGTACTCCGCTAGCCTGTGCTCCCTCATCTGTCCCCTCACGCCTCGGTGGAGTCACCCAGAGGCCAGGTCGCCATCTGCAGCCCCAGACTGGCCCGCTAGCCGGCTCAGGAGCGCGCACGCATGCATCTTGGTTGGGGTGGCCTCCAGCCAGCCACAAAGGCCCCACGATGTGCCCAGTGTCCGGTGTCCAGAGAGGCAGAGTGGCCGGGAACCACCACCTGGGATAAAGTCACCTGCTGGCCGTGTGACCTGGGCGTGTCCCTTTAGGTCCCTGTGCTTCAGGTTCCCTGGGAGGGGCTGACGTGTCAGAGCAGGTCCGAGGAAGAAGCCAGGTGGGGTGGGCACGCGGCAAGTGGTCAGGGAACAGGCTCCTCGGCAGGGTGACATCATGGCCTCTCCACTCTGCGGGCTCTGTGGGGATGCACGAGGCAAGGGGGGCAGCCCTGGGTGGTCCCGGGGGGCAGAAGCCGCAGGGAAGCTGCTTACAGACACCCTATGGAAAGGTGTCTGTTATGGGTTGAATTGTGTCCCCCTGAAAAGAAGTTGAAGTCCTAACCCCCCAGTATTTGTGAATGTGACCTGATTTGGAAATAGGATGACTAAGTTTAAGTGAGATCATTAAGGTGGATCCTTATCCGACTTGTTCTTATGAAAAGGGGAAGTTTGAACACAGACATGTGCACAGGGAGAAGGCCATGTCAGGTGGAGCAGAGACGGGGTGATGAGTCTGCGGAAGCCAGAAACAGATTGTGTCCCACAGCCTCAGAAGGAACCAGCCCTGCTGCTACCCCTTGATCTCGGACCTCCAGTCTCCAAACTCCCTGCCTTCACGAAGTGGCCAAAACCATACGAAGGTGACTCGTAGGTTATGAAAGTCTCAGGAATCAGAGCAGGGAAGGAGAGAAAACGCCAGGTCTTGTTGAGGGAGCCTGGGGACAGCTGCACTGGGAGGGGGCTGTGGTCATGTCCCCAAGCAAGTGAGGGAGACAGCTGGGGAGGAGCAGGCGGGTGAGGACACAGCACGTGCAAAGGCCCTGTGGTGGGAGCAGACCCAGTGGGTTCCAAGTAGCACCCAGAGGCCACGTGGCTGGAACAGAGCCGTGAAAGTGGAGCAGAGCAGGAAGGGAAGCTGAAGGGGAGGCAGGTCCTGTGGCCTTGGGCACTTCAGCTTCTGCTGAGCAAGGAGGGGTAGCAGGGTTTAACAGAGGCCGTCTGCCGTCACACTGGCTTCCGGGGGAAGGGGAAGGTGACCATGCGGTAATCCAGGGGAGAGGATGGCTGAGACCCAGGTGGTGGTGTGGGTGGTGAGACATGGGCACATCCTGCTAATATTCTGAGGGCACAGCTGACAGATGGCCAGTGGCCAGGGGTGGAGGTCCAACCCACATCTTAGGAAGGCTGAATCCCCCCAGGATGGGGTAGGTGAGGGAGGGGCTGGCTTGGTGGAGACCGAGCCGTTTGAGATGTCTGCTGACATCAGTGGGGCTGGCCGTGGGCAGCTCGAGTCCACGGCAGAGGTCAGGGCTGGAGATGAAGACCTGGGAGCCACCGGCACAGAGACAGAAAGCCAGGAGGCTGGACAAGGCCAGTGAGAATTCAGGACTGGAGGGAGCACAGACCCGGGGTCCACAGCGTTCAGTGATCAGGTAGAAAGGCTGGAGCAGTCCGACTCTGTTACCTGGGCCGGGGGGGACAGGACCCCCACTGGGGGCTCCAGGGGGCCGTCGCTTTGTATCCAGTCCCATTCTCTGGCCACAGCTGGTCCAGCGGTGGGCTCCTCTCCCCGCTGGGCCAACCCGAGGTGTCTGCACAATGTCTGGAGCAAGGATGCAGGGGGTCCGGCTTCCCAGTTGGGCTGTTCCCAGTTTGACTAAGCCCCAGGGCGGTTGTGGGAGCTTGGTACTGCCCGGGAGGCAGAGAAAGCGGTCACATTGATGCTGAGAGGGGGCCGTGTGGACTCCACACAACACCTGGCCTGGGTTCTGGTACTCGCAACCATCACTCCTGGCCCTAACAGGTGCGCCTGCACCTCCCGGGGCTGGGGGATCTGTGCGTGGAGGGCGCCCCAGAGCTCTCTCCTCTCTCCCTCCCTCCCTCCCTCCCTTGGGGTGGGGACCTGATCAGGAGGCAGGACCCTGATTTTCAACCTCTCCAACTCCCACCTCCCTGCCCCATGTGCTCCCAGAGGCCTCTCTGTTGAAGGCAGGGAAACAAACCACAGGGCTTTGAAATCATCCATCGAGTTTAATGCATCGTACAGAAGGAAAACTACATTGGCATATTTAAGACAAACACTTTTTTCTCTAGTCCCACTATCCATCGGACGGTCCTCCTTGGTCCAAAAAACTAAGTCTCAAGACACATTGGCAGCTACCCCTCCCGGGTCCAACCTTTCATATCTTCCCGTTACATTTTTTTAAAAATTTAATTCAATCCATCCAAGAAGAAAAACCAACCAACAAAAAAAGGAACCTGAAGACATTTACATCGCAAGCCACGCGGTAATGCGTAATTGGCATCTAGAGTAACCAATATATAAGACGTGTGTCTCACAGTTCACTTTGTTCATCAATAAAAGAATATAAAAATCTTGTTCAACCCAGTGTTAAGTGTATTAAAATAGATCTGTATCGTACAGCACAGTTTCTCCCGGAGTCGTGAAAATGACAGGAGGGACCATGGCAGTCTGTGGGATTCCGGCCAGCCTCCTTGCTCTGCACCTGGCAGCGTGCGTGCATGCGTGCCTGGGGCCACGTGTGCACACGCACACGTATGTTCAACGCAATTCGGCACCGTGTGATGTGCTGGGGGTGGGAGTCCTGTGGCTCCCGGATGCTCAACCTGTTGTGCTAAGTCCCTCGGGACTGGAGAAGCCAGTGGGCGTGACAAGCCCGCACGGCCCATGCCGGATGCAGGGCGGCGGGCACCCTTCGCTCTCACGGAGACAGCAAGAGGGACCCTTCAGTCTCCCGAGGCCACTGCCCTCTCTTCCTCCCCCTCCCCCCACTTCTTAAAAAACCCTCTGGGTCCCTCCAGTTTGGCGGCTCCCCCGCCCGAGGGGTTTTCCGTTCATCCTGGCAGCAGAGACCCCTGTGAACAGGAACAGAAGTCACCAGGTGTCCCCTTCACGTTAAATATCTCACAATAAAAACGCCATACAAAAATGTAAAGTTAGTTTTTGGCATAGTGTCTGTACTGGCAAGAAAAGAGGAATGGAATACTATCTCGGCTCTTCAAAAGGAGGAAAGAAAAGGCTTCAGTCGTTAAGTTGAACGATTCAACCCAAAATAGAAAACCTGCCAAACGCCTCCCTGGCGTGGCTGCAGCCCCATCTCTCGCCCAGAAACTCCATGAGGAAAAGACATCGAGGGCAAGATGAGTCCAAAAAGTCAGCGGAGGAGGGAGGCGCACGGCGAGGGCGCCCCCAAGCCCGGGGGGCAGACGGAGGCCTGGCTGGGCCACAGCAGCGTCCCCTGGGGAGCTTCCTTCGAGTTAAACAGCTGCGATTCTGAACGCTAATAACACTGACAACAGGGATGGGCGTTCTGGAAGGCCTGGCGTGAGCCCGATGGCCCCGTGAGGGCGGGCGGCTGAGTCTACCTAGATTTGCTACCCGCCTCTCGCCCCAACTAGCTCTACTACTTGGCTACGTCGTGTCCTCAGCTCCCCTCCCACAGGGCACCTCGGCCCTTCTCTCTCCCGCGGGGGTGGCACGAGGCCCAGGAGACAGCTGTGTCCAGAAGCCGGAGGCCCGGGCAGCCCCCCAACAGCAGGGAGTTGACTCTGTGCCCCAACCTGGCTTCCGGGCACCCCATCTGACCTGGAGGGCGCAGGACTCCATGCCCACCCATCCTGGCTCTAGGACTCTCACTCAGCTGCTTCTCCCTTCTTTCTTGTCTCTGGTTTTATTTTTGTCTGAAATTCATAGTGTGTATGAATTAGGGCTGACAGAACCCTCAGGTCTTGCGAACAAGGTCCCAGTGACTTTCCGTGGGTGTGAAGACGGGTCCCTTGGGGTCAGTTGTGCCCCGGGGGGTGCTGGAGGGCAGAGTGCATGGCCGCCGCTGAGGGCTTGGTCCAGGGCCCGGCCAGCAGCGGGGCGGGGCTGGTGGTCGTCATGGTGACCTGGAGCATCTGCTCGCCCTGTATCAGTCTCAGGAGGGCCCTCAGGCGGTCCAGGGAC
Organism: Phocoena sinus; assembly: GCF_008692025.1. Classification (NCBI taxonomy): domain Eukaryota; kingdom Metazoa; phylum Chordata; class Mammalia; order Artiodactyla; family Phocoenidae; genus Phocoena; species Phocoena sinus. The sequence continues at coordinate 4,783,987 of NC_045772.1, read as the reverse complement.
GACTGGGTGCCCCTCTGCTGGGCCAGCAGGCTCGTCTTAAGCTCCAGGCATTTCTGTCAGGGAGGAGGGTGTCAGAGAGAAGGGTCTCAGAATTCAGTGACACAAGCCACCTGGGGCAGCCACCCCTCAGCGCTTTCTCGGAAAGCCCCTCCCTTCCACCGCAGAGGCTGAAAGAAGCCAGGAAGAGGGCCTCACGCACACCAGGCAGAAGCGAAAAATGGAATTAAACGGCAGCCAGGCCCACAGGAGTCTTGTTTTAGACATTCAGGGCTGGAAATGATGTACCTGTGCAGGAGTGTGGGAACGTTCTGCCTCGTGGTTGTGAGGCTGCCTAGCTGACCACATCTACCTCTGCTGCTGGAGGAAGCTCCGAGCCTGTTTCGGCTCAAGTGCAGCCCTGTAGAAGACCTTCAGGCCGCTGGCCAGTTTTCTGCTCTTCCTCTTGCCTGCTGTATTCATGGGTTTTTCTAGGCTTTTATATATCATAGCGACACAGTGAAGTGGTTAAGGACAGACGCCTCGAGTTAGAGTTTTAATTATTTGCTGCCCGGGCAAATAAACTCCTTGAGTCTGAGTCCCAAACTCTAAGAATAATCACAGAGCCTCTTCATAGAGTTATGGACAGGATTAAATGGAATACTACATTTAAAGAGTTTTACCAGTTGCTGTTACCAACATCACCACCACCACCACCACCACCACCATCATCACTTCCATCACCACCACCACCTCATCACCTCCATCACCACCACCACCACCACCACCACCACCACCACCACCACCATCACTTCCATCACCTCCATCACCTCCATCACCACCACCACCACCACCATCACTTCCATCACCACCACCACCTCCATCATCATCGCTATCATCACCACCACCTCCATCATCACCACCACCACCTCCATCACCTCCATCACCACCACCACCACCACCACCACCACCACCACTTCCATCACCACCACCACCTCCATCACCTCCATCACCACCACCACCACCACCACCACCACCACCACCATCACTTCCACCACCACCACCACCTCCATCATCATCGCCATCATCACCACCACCATTATCGTCACCTTGTTTATCACCACTCTACAGAGAAGAAATCACTGTGTTCACTTTACACAAGAAGAAACTGAGGTTCAGAGATGGTCAGGGCCTTGCTGAGGGCACAGAGCTGAGAAGGAACAGAGCCAGAGGCTCAGCTGCTCGACAACTATTTGTGGAATGAGTCACACAGCTGCCTTCTCCACCTGCTGACTCGCTAAGTGATGGCGGTGAGTCTGTCTTCTCCTGGGGCCTCAGTAAGCAGACAGCGACGCTTTGGCTCTACACCCTGTGGCTCTAAGGGCAGACGCCACACCCCCGCCCCGCGCACCTTCACTGCCGAGGCCAGGAGCCGGTCCCGCTCCTCCAGCTGCCGGCGCTCGCTCTGTAGCTCGCTGCCCCTCTGCAGCAGCTTCCGCTTCTCCTCTTCTTTGACTGTGAAAGAGAAGACCAGGCCCCACAGGGAACTGCAGGCAAGCAGGGGCTGGGCCGTGGCTGAGCAGGAGAGGTAGAAAGAATCCTAGGCCCGTGCCTATAGGTCATCCTGGCCACACCCTCCTGCAGGGGCCGGTGGCTCTCGCTGGATGCACGGGGACTGGAATTCCATCCCCGCAGTAACTGCCCTGCACACAGGACTAGTCCCAGGGGTCTTTGGCCCAGAACAGCCTCTGCCGGGCCCAAAGTGAGTCCAGCGGTCTAGGGGCGGGGTTGGACAAAAGGGAGTCGGTGCCCTTTCCCAGCTCCCGAGGGTGTCTCTTACCTGTCTTGTGGGTGACGTAGGAGTGCACAATAGCCAGCATCCCGGTCCAGGGCACACCTTCGTCTTTCTTTAAGGCCTGGAGGGCAGAAGGGGAACTGAGCCAGCGGACAGCCCTGGGGGGGGGGGGGGGGGGGCGCACCACGCCCTGGCTGTGTAACCCGGGCTGGCGGGAGGGGCCGGGGTGGGGGAAGAGCTCTCTGGGCTGTCATAGGCCACCCTCTCCCTAGGTCCCCACAAAACCCAGAGTGACAGGCAATTACGAGAGTTATGTTTGATTTTTGTTTTTTCTTTGTTTTTTTTTGCGGTATGCGGGCCTCTCACTGCCGTGGCCTCTCCCGTTGCGGAGCACAGGCTCCGGACGCGCAGGCTCAGCAGCCATGGCTCACGGGCCCAGCCGCTCCGCGGCATGTGGGATCTTCCCGGACCGGGGCACGAACCCGTGTCCCCTGCATCGGCAGGCAGACTCTCAACCACTGCGCCACCAGGGAAGCCCCGAGAGTTATGTTTTTTGAAAAAAAGATGACTCCCCAATGATTTTACAAGTAATACATTCTGTAGAAAAGCCTACTTTTAAAAACGCTGATAACTTCCCCACCACGCGGCCAAACGCAGGTACTTTCTCCCAGGTTTTCGTTATTCCGCACATCAGACAGCTGATGATCAAACTATACGGCAGCTATAAAACCTGTTTTTTATTTTTATTTATTTTTTTTTTGCCACACCACACGGCACGTGGGATCTTTCCCAACGAGGGATCGAACCCGCGCTCCCCCCTGCAGTGGAAGCGTGAAGTCTTAACCACTGGACCACCAGGGAAGTCCTATTTTTATTTTTTTAAAACGTAATCCCACATAGTGAACAAATCCCAAAGAACCGCAAAATCCTTGCAAAAAATCATTTTCAGTGACCACATCTCACTGAGTAAAGCGCTGGAATCTACTCCACCAACTCCGGCGGGGAAGCCAGGCTGTTCCCTTCTTTTCCCTTTTATAAAGAAAGGCTGAGGAGCTTCTTTTTGCACAGAACTTTACCTGTATAGAACTATTTCCTTAGACTCTATTCCCCAAAGCAAGACGCCGGGTTTAAAAAGCGTACACGTCTTTAAAGCAACATGTAAGAGTGCCCGCTTCACCGCACCATCACCAGAAGGGAGTGCTGTCGTTTTTGCTAATTTGATAGCTTTTCATTTGCATGTTGTCATCAGTGAGATCAAACGTGCTAACTGGCAATGTCTTTTGTGGTTTGTGTTGTTAGTTCGGTTCTTCCCTGGGAGATCTGGAGTCGCCAAGTCAGACAGCTGCAGAGGGAACCTCTGCTCACTTGACACCCGTGGTCCTCAACCGGCAGTGTCTGAGATGGCCGTGATGGGGGCTGCTGTTGGCATCTAGCGGGTGGAGGCCAGGGACACTGCTGAACACCCTGCAGTGCACAGAACGGCCCCCAAAATGGATTATCCTGGGCCAAACGTCAATTGTGCCCAAGTTGCAAAAGCCTGCTCTCCACCCAGCTCCTTTCCTCAGCCCTCCACGGCCCTCCCCATCTCTGCTCACAGGGGGGACGACCCAGGAAGCTGGGACGGTCTGAGTGGCCTCAGACACTGTGCCGGGTGAAGGAGGGCCCTGCGGTTCCGGGAGATGGTGAGGGTGAGGGTGCAGCCGCTCCCCAGGAGCACGGCCTCCTGTACCTTCTGCTGGCACTTGGGGCATACCCACACGCCCTTGGGTGCTGTCTTGAGGGGCGGGTCCAGGCAGCTGAGGTGGTAGGCCCCTGGGCAGGTACCGCAGGGCTGCAGGTTGGCCCCTCGCTTGCAGGCGGTACAGTGCTCATCGTGGGTGATCTCGTTCTGGAAGAGACGGGAGGGTGGGAGGCGGGTCAGCCGGGCTGGGAGTTGGGGGGGTGGGGTGCAGGACCTGCCTGGGGCCCAGCTCTTCCGCCAGGTTCTCAGCAGCTCGGGAGGGGAGGAGAAGGGGTGATGACCAAGGGGACACAGGCCTGGAAACCAGCAGCATCCGGGTCTCCTGCTTCAAAGCCAGCACCCCTGCAGGTGTGTGGGCTCCGCGCAGCAGGCCTCGGGCTCAAGGCACCTGCTGTCCCCACGCCCGGGCCGGCCTACAGCTACAGGGAGGCTGCAGACAAAGCCTGCCCGCCACGGCTCCGATCTGCGACACTGCAGGGTTATGGCTGCAAACAACGCGGCCTGAAGGGAGTTTCATCACGTGGTGCTTTTCAGTGGTTTGACTGTTACAGGCGTGTAGGGACTGGAAATGTCTTTTACAATTAGATGTGAAACTTAGTAAAGAAAGACATTGAAAATAAACTCTGAAGCCGCGCCCACAAATGAGGTCACGACCAGCCAGCATCCTGGGAAGCAGGGACGTGGTGCATGCGTGGTGGGTTGGGGTCTCACACGATCATTGAAATGTGGGCGTGTGCGGTGAGACCCTGAGACCCAAGTCCAGTCCCTTATGAGGTAGGGAATGAGGACCAGAGAGGACCAGCTCTGCCCAGGGTCACACAGCAAGGCCAGACAGAACACACTGGCACCCAGCATCAGCTGCTTCCACTCAGGCCTTCGTGGCTCCTGGTGTCCCTGCGTCTGGAGGGCTCCTGCTTGAACCTGCAGGCTGAGCCCTGTGATGACGTCCAACTCTGCCGGGCAGGCTGAAAAGTGGACTGGTGTTGTACAAAGCCCTCAGCACCGAGGACGGAGCCCGAGGCCCTCAGCTCCACTCCAGGGCAGCAGGACGCTGGGGTCCCGCGCCCCTTGCCAGGAGTGACCCTACCTGAACTGTATGGAAAGCATGCCCGCCACCCCCCCAACCAGGCGTGAAGACCAGGGGACACGTACCTTCCAGCAGGGGTCCTCATTGGCTAGCACAGGGAAGAAGGGTGGAGAGCATGTTAGAGGGCACGGGAAGGGCACCAGTCAGGACTGGCGTCCACGAGGCCCAGTGTGAAAGAAGCCTGATGGGAGTATCACAGGCCCCAGTGACTCCTGGGTCCTCCCCCAGGGCCTGATGGGAGTGTCACCGGCCCCAGTGACTCCTGGGTCCTCCCCCAGGGCCTGATGGGAGTGTCACAGGCCCCAGTGACTCCTGGGTCCTCCCCCAGGGCCTGATGAGAGTGTCACAGGCCTTAGTGACACCTGAGTTCTCACCCACGGCCTGATGGGAGTGTCACAGGCCCCAGTGACTCCTGGGTCCTCACCCAGGGCCCGATGGGAGAGTATCACAGGCCCCAGTGACACCTGGGTTCTCATCCAGGGCACCATGGAAGTAAAGATCTCTGCCCCGGTCATGGCCAGGACCCACCCGGAGATAGGTTCATCGTGGCCCCTGAGCTCCCTGAGGCACATGGCAGCAGTGAGCTGTCCTGCGGAGGAAACGCTGCTCCAGGGATCCCTCAGAGTGACTTACTGTCAACTCGTCTTCATTCTAGTGAGTGATGCCAAACCACATATTTTAATGATCACAAAAACTAGTTTTCTTTTTCATTTCTGGAAATCATACCATCCAGTGGCAAAAACAGTTCCTGCGTGTACACAGCACTCGACAGTTTACAAAGTGCTGTCACGTTCACCCCTCCTGTCACTGTCCCAGCTGAGAGGCCGGGACTATTATGGGCCCGTTTCATATAGATCAGCAAACCAAGGCCCAGGGAGGTAACGTGGTACGTGAGGACAAGCGTGGCCACGGCGCAGAGGGCCTGGTGAGCTGTGATGCGCTATCCACCGGTCAGCAGCTATGTGGCTGCTGCTGTGGACAGGGCAGGCTGGGTAGCCGGGCCGCTGCCAGTGGAGGGAGGTATGGCCCAGCCCAGCACACAGCTGCCCTGCGGGAGAAGCGCTTACCTCTTGCTGTGAGGAACAGGGGGGTGTTGAGATAGTTGGACGCCAGCCGCTTCCTCTGCAGGGGACAGAAAACCAAACCAAACCACCAGATCATGGGGAGCCCTCCTTGGCGACACTGACCCCGCCCAGGGCTCACCCAGGACAGGCTCCCCATCCTGGGCTCCGGACTCCAGCCGGACACCCACGGCCAGAGGCAGAAACGGGTACAGACACAGGGGTGTGGGGAGGGGGAGAGACAGGTCGGCCAGGGCAAAAGCCAGCAAAGGCTCTGCCCAACGGGTCCGTCCCTGCTCCCCGCGGGCACGTCTGCCTCATTCAGGAATGGCGGTTAGGGCTTTCCGACTGGGGCAAATCAGTAACCAAGTTGACACGTGGCTGTCCCTCTGTGTTCCTCCTGTATCTTCCTTCTCAGCTGGTTCTGGGGTCAGGTGGGGAAATGAGGTGTATTACGGACTGGCTCGCTAAACCCCACTTCTCGGCATGAGTTCCAGGAACCCTGACAACAAAGAGCGGCCCCCGGCGCCCAAAACATCATGGGTAGATGGAAGCTCCTGGTGTATTCCAGAAGGTGGCTTTAGTCCTGGGCTTTAGCAACCACAGGCCACGCGGGTTCAGACTTTGGTGGTTCGACATGGCTTTGGCTGTGGCAAGAAGATGGTTCTAGACTTGGGTGATGGGCTGTAAACCCATCTCTCTCAACGTGATTGGGCCGTGTTCAGGGCCAAGGGAGGGACCCACGGAAGGGCTGCTCCTGGGCTACGTATGTGTCCAGGGCTCAAGGTCACAGGGCTTTGCGTCGGTTCTTGATTCGCTAATCAGGTCATCTCTGACTGTGGCCACAGGCTTCGGAGAAGAGGTCACGGCCATGCCCACAGAGCAGGGGATGCTTCCATCAGTGAGCACAGAGGACACACCGTCTCCTTGGGTGGAGATGCGGAAACGGCTCCGTGACTCTCACAAATGGGGCCCAGCGCTTGGGGCCCTGTCTCAGGACATGGCTTGCTCAGAAAATTGGGGAGGAAGTGAGCGGGTATAAACACGTGTGTTCTCCGAGCAGGAGTCGGGGGACAGTACAAGCAAGGACAGGAAGGCGGGCCGGGGAGCCAGGCAACGCAGACACAGGTGGGCTCTCCCCCCAGGGCCACCCACGGGAGCCTCCCTCCCAGTGAGGGCCAGTTTGTGAGCCACAGATTTGGGACCACTGGCCCAGGCTGACGAACACCCCCGGGGAAGTGACCACGGCATTTCGGTGACCCTCCTCTGGGCCCTGCAGTCTTGCTGGCCTCTGGAATGTGCCAGGCCCTGGCCTCTGCAGACATGGCTCCACGTCAGGGGGCTGCCCGACTTCGGGGCCTTCAGGCAACGGCTTCCTTCCTAGGGGAAGATTCCAAGGAGTTTTCCCCGGGAAAGCCCAGAGCGTCTGGGAAAGGCTGCTGGCAGCCTCTGCAGAGCCGGCTTCTGGGAGATGACATCTGGATTTTAGCCTAGAATTGTGGACTTTAATTTGCAAAGGCAAGAAGATCTCATTCTGGATTCAGTGCCTCCCTGGGAATGTGTTGATGGGAGGGGGCCAAGGCGCTCCCTGGAAGGCATCCTTAAGTCCTGACGCCGCATCACTGCCTGGTGTTTAGTTCCTCTCATCATCTCCTTACGGGCCGCAGGGGGCCCCCGGGCGGGCAGTCTGGACGGGATTTGGATTGGGAGGGAATTCCCTGCCTTGGAGTTCACTTTAATGCCCTATTTTACTAGTTTCGGCTACCCGGGGAAAGTGCACGCTGCCCACCATGAGGAAGCAGTCTTGGAGCCGGGGTACCGCCGTGTGAAGGGGAGCTGGGCTCAGTGCGTCGGGAGGAGGGGAAGCCGGGCATGCCAGGCCACGTCTCTTGTTCCTGGCCTCGCGCCTCCACGTGGAGGGAAGTCAGCTGGAGTCACGGCGGTGCGGCCACTCCCTTCCCTCCTCCCCGGGGGAGACAAGGAACCACCCTCACTCAGCCCAGCCCCTTCTGGGCCTTTCTCTCTGTGGCCTCACATTCTCGGCTCTCCAAGTCATGAGCTCTACCGAGACGGCCGGGCTCCAAAGTTGGGCCTGAGTGGTCCCGGGAGGCCCGGGCGGCCAGCACTGCCTGCGACCAGACCTCGTGCCGGATAATCTGCAACCGGCATCCCCACCACACCCGCCAGGGCAGCCTAGGTGAGGTGCCCCACTGACACCCGATCCTCTGCATCTGTCTCTCAATTGCCTCTGAGCCCAGGAGGTAAAGAAAGAATTATTGATGGCACTCCCTGAACTCTAATCCCTGGAGGGGCAGGTGAGGGAGGCCAGCCCAGGGGAGCCTCCCCATTCCCTGGTGTGGAGGCGGCGGGTCCCTCACCTCGGTCTCCAGGAGGCCGCTGTAGGCGGGGTTCGCTGTGCTTCTTCTCTTCCGCTCCTGGCGCTTGCTCTGGATTTCTGGAAAGGCACAGACGCAGCAGTTACTGGCATCTTCCTGCCCCAGGACCCTGGATGCCTCCTCTGCAAACCCCGGGCGCCACCATCCCTTCCTGCCCTGCAGCCTCTCTGCCCAGCATCCGCGCCCCAGAGTGGCCCCGGGCGGGTGGGTGCCCCTGGAATCGCTCACTCTGAGGCAGGACAGACCTGCTGGCCCCAGGTTGAAGGACTGACTGGTGGGAGGGTGGGAGGTACCCAGAATCCAGGCACCTGCTCTCAGCAAGGCCCCGTGTGCCATCCTCCAGCCCGGGGATGTCTCTCATGGGACCCGGGGGACAGCAGACGCCCACTGGTCAGACGCTGGCCTGGCTGAGCTGCAGAGTTGGGACTCCGGGCTCCTGGGAAGGGCAGGGGCAGCCTCTGTTCGGCAGCCTGACCCCCAGGACGCCAGGCACGAGTCCTCCTGATGCGGGCCGGCGTGGTGGGCCTCATGCAGCTCGAGAACTGGGTTTTCTCTCCCTCTTCTCATTTTCATTTTCTTCCTTTGCTTTGACTGCCAGGTGGGCCCCGTCTCTCTGTGTGTAGCTGTTTTGACATTATTTCCGAATCTCTGTCTCTCGGACCTGATTTATTCTTTGAAACTGTTTCAATATTATTTGTGTGTTTCCTGTAAGGCACCTCAGACCCTCTTTGGGAAAAGACAGGGTCCAGATAGATAAGTATTTAGGGTATCATGGGTGAGAGGGAGGAGAGTTTTCACAATGAGGATGATTTATAAAAATAACATGCCCAAATGTATTTGCAGAGTGTTTTTATCTCAGTTGCCACGACACCCCTGAGAAGTCTGAAGATGGGGTTTTCCTCACGTTGTAGATGAAGAGACTGAGGTTCAGAGTGGGGAAGGAGCCTGCCCGAGGTCACCTAGCTGTAAGCGGCACGGCCAGGACTTGAACACGGGACTACGGACATGGATGTGCGGGCCAGTCCCACTGCCCCAGGCTGCCTCCGTGACCCCAAAGGCAGAGCACAAACAGCTCTCAAAGGCTGCCAAGCACAGCTGGATTCCTTACACTCGAGTTCAAGCAGGAGTATTCAGACCTTCAGATGGAAAGCTCAGAGAACCCCTTCCAGCCCCGCACAGCAGAAGGAAGGGGGCCGCAAGCAGGGGCTGCTCAGATGAGACTTGCCCACTGGGGCCAGGTCAGTGGAGCCTGGGGGGCTGGGGGGCTGGGCCACACCCCTGTCCCTCTCCGCCCAGATCTACACCCCAGCTGCCGCCAGAGAGTGAGTCAGACCCAGGGAATGCAAATGGAGGTGGCCGTGGAAAGGCCTGGCCCCACCTCCTGGGCACGTTTGACTCAGTTGTGCACAGGAGGCCCGGGCGAGCTGTGTGGGCTCCCCAGGTCCCTTCCCTTCCCCAGGCTTCAGTTACTCACCTGCTGTGATGGAGAGAACCTCCACCAGAGATTAAAGCCTGTAAGTGCCTCGGGCACTGGGGGATTCAGTTCATTCCCTTCCTATCCTCGATTTTAAGGAGGAAAAGCAAGTGAATTTTCCTTCCCAAATCCAGACTTACTTAGGGTGTAGAGATGTTTTCACTTTATAAAATATCTTTAGCAGTGAGGTCAGAATCGTGGAGAACACCCTGAGCTGGGAGTCAGGAGACCTGGATTCCAGCCTGGGCCTGATACTGACTGGCTGTGGGACCTCGAGCAAGAGAATCAACTTCTCTGGCCTCAGCTTCCCCACAAGTGCAACCAGAAGGTTGGTTTCCGTGCTTTCCAGGCCCTTAGATTCTAGGACGATGCACAGAGCTCGTTTGTGGTTGATCCCATCGGTAAAGTCAAACAGCACCTGCAGTGTTACACTGACCAGTCTGCTCAAAATACTGTTCTGATTTCCACCGATGGGTTTGGGGGCAGACAGGACCCACGGACCAGTTCAACAGCAGGGGAGGTGGTGCTGGGCGCTCCTCTTGGTTCTTTACAACAATCCCAGGAGGAAGGGTGGGTTATTATCCCATTACACAGACAGAGAAACTGAGGCCCAGAGGAGCTGGGGGACTTGCCCAAGTCTGAGTAGTTAGTAACGGCCGAGCTGGGCACCTTGCTCTTACCACTTCACTGTGCTGCCTCCAACTTGGGGGCAGGGAATGCCCAAGGCCCCTTCGATAGACACAGTGGGTTTCGTGCGCAGTCACAAGCTGGGAGAGCGGGCAGGCGCCCTGGTCTTCGTGATGACCACCTGGCACTTGGCACCAACCGTGCACAAGGTGGGTCACACCCGGGCGCTGCCATCTGACCGGGAATCCGAGACCCACTGCTTCTGTCTGATGCCAATTCAGCAACCCCCCGCCCCATCCCGCGGGCCAGGCCCAGCTCCGCCACAAGGGTCCTCACCTTCCAGATGCTCCGTCGTCACCAGGCCCAGCGCTACCATGAAGGCGATTTTCTGAGGGAAGGAAACAGAGAAGGGTTAACGCGGCTTTTCTGTTTTGGGTTTCCTTAGTTTTCACTTCATGCTCTTTCTCCGTCCCGGGAGCCCACCCAGGACCCCATATGACGTCAGTCATCCTGTCTCCTCAGCTCCTCTGGGCTGTGACGGTTTCTCAGACTGCCTTCTTTTGGATGACCTTGGCCGTCTGAGGAGGACTGACCAGGAATTTTGTAGGCAGACCCTCGTCTGGGATTTGCCTGGTGTCTTTCTCAGGATTAGCCTGGGGTCCTGGGTTTTGCAGGGAGACCACAGAGGTGAAGGGCCCTCATCCCATCCCCTCGGCACGCTGCACGCGCCGTCAACATGGCCAGTCACTGTGATGTTGACCTTGGTCACCTGGCTGAGGTGTGGCTGTCAGGCGTCTGCTCTGCAAAGTTCCTCTTTACCCCACCTGCCGTCCACACTGTCACCTTTGGGAGGGGAGGTCACTACGCACGGCCCACATCTAGGGAGGTGGGGATTAGGTCCCACTGGTGCTTTTTTTTTTTTGGCCATATAGACCATTAAAAAATTGTACGTAGTAGAATTTATCAGTACTTTCTTTTGCAGTGTCTGGATTTTTGCATCTTAGCTAGAGACTCTGAGTTTAGAAAGCAAGTTGCTTATGTTTTATCTTAGGACCTAGAGTTTCACTTTTTCCATTTAAAGTTTTGATCTACTTGGCATTCATCCTGTTGTATACGGTACATATGGATTCATTTTATTCCAATACCATTGATTGAAAATTCCATCTCTCCGCTTTTCACTGATTTGAGTGAATCATACACTAGATTATCTCACACACACACACACACACACACACACACACACACACACACACACACACGGCCCTCTATTCCGTTCCTTAAATCTTCCCGTCTATTCATGAGCTACCACCTCACTTTTAGTTCTCAAGGCTTTACAGTAATCTGACAGCATTAGAATCCCGTCCCTGTTTTTTCCCGTTCTGAGCTTCCTCGGCTCTTCTTGTTTATTTTTTCATGTGAAATTTAGAAAGCATCTTCGGTAGTTCTGAGAACGAGGGAATCAGTTGGTATATTTCCTGGGATGACGCGAAAATTATAAATTAACTTAGGACATGATGACAACCTAGTAATATTACATTTTCCTCTCCAAAACCACAAGGTGTTTCTGTTCTTTGTCTTCAGGAGTTTCAAACTTTTCCTCCAACAGATATCGATTATCGTGTTTATTCCTTGGCATTTCATCCTTCTGTTGCAATCGCAAAGGCAGTTCTCTAGAAAGCTTCTAACAGGTTGCTGTGTGTTTCTCTAAAGACTACTGACGTTTGTAAGTTACCACACCCGCTGCCACGCTGAATTCTCTCATTGTCTGCAGCGGTTTTTCCAGTGAGAGTCTCCTGGGTTTTCTACAGCATCTCAAAGAGCGACTGTTTACTCCTTCTTTCCAGGTACTTCAATGCTGTTGAAAATAGTTTGCCTCAATTTGTCACCTTTAAATCATATTCTTCGATCCACGGACAGTTCCAACTCTACAAACGCGACAATCTGAGAGCTTATTCCTCCTCTCTCCCTTCTCTCCCTCGCTCTCTGTTCACTTAGGTGAATCTTACACATTAATATTTATGTGTCATCTCGTACATGTAATATTTACATTCTGTGCCCGCACCCTTATCCTGTTTGTTTTACTCCATAGTTAAATACGCACGACGACGCTCAACCAGCGTTGGTGCCAAGCTTTCCCAAGCGTCTCGTGGTCGATGGGGGTTGAGTTTCTAGTAGCTTCTCACGAATGGCTCATGGGAACATCATTTCCTGAGTTCTTGGCAGATTTAAAACCTTTAGTCTGTGGCCTTTCAACGTGAAGGACATCTTGGCTGCACCTAAGATCCTTGGGTCCCCTTCTCTCTTCCCGCTCTCCTGTGTTCTGGACTGAACGTTGCCGTGGAAAAGTTAGAAGCCGGCCCAGTTGTTCTCCCTCTAAAGCGACTTGATTGCTTTTGCCTGGATGCCTACAGATCCTCTCGTTTCCATTAAAAGTCAGTGACTGGGCTTCCCTGGTGGCACGGTGGTTGAGAGTCCGCCTGCCGATGCAGGGGACACGGGTTTGTGCCCCGGTCCGGGAGGGTCCCACATGCCGCGGAGCGGCTGGGCCCGTGAGCCATGGCCGCTGAGCCTGCGCGTCCGGAGCCTGTGCTCCGCAACGGGAGAGGCCGCAACAGTGAGAGGCCCGCGTACCGCAAAAAAAAAAAAAAAAAAAAAAAAAAAAAAAAGTCAATGACTTTACTGGGCTGTGACCCAATGTTAACCCAGCACACACGTCAACTTCCCCTGGAACCTAGTGTGTCCTTGCAGTATAGAAATTAAAGTCTCCTTTTATTTCAATAAATTTTCTTGAATTACTTTTTAATTAAAAAAATTTATTATTATTATTATTATTTTTTGGGCTGCTTTGGGTCTTGGTTGCTGCACGCGGGCTTTCTCTAGTTGTGGCGAGCGGGGGCTACTCTTCTTGCAGTGCACGGGCTTCTCATCGCGGTGGCTTCTCTTGTTGCAGAGCACGGACTCTAGGCGTGTGGGCTTCAGTAGCTGTGGCAGGTGGGCTCAGTAGTTGTGGTGCATGGGCTTAGTTGCTCCGCGGCATGTGGGATCTTCCCGGACCAGGGCTCAAACCCACGTCCCCTGCGTTGGCAGGCGGACTCTCAACCACTGCGCCACCGGGGAAGCCCCTTGAACTGTCTTTAAAAACAGTGAAGCATCACCACACCGTGAAATCTCAGGCCCATCAGATTCAGTCCTGTAAGACGTGTGCTCACGTCAACACAAGACTACTAAAGATGCCTGAGGTGGCCGCAGACCTGCTCAAACAGGGGTTCTGAGGTCCAGCAAGTCTTCAGCCAGTCGATGCCAGCACAGGCTGCAGTTTGGTGCCACCTGGTTTCAGTGTCACTTCTAGGGTCCTGTGGCTGAATGGACAGTGGCCTCTAGGAATCTGCCAGTCCTGGCACCCCCTTCACTGGCCTGAACTGGGAAGGCTGGGCTGGGCCAATACTAGCGGAGCCCATGCTCTGCCTCCTGGTTCCCCACTCGGCCTTCCCTTCCCTCCAGCCCTTCCTCCGCAGAAGACAACTTCAGCCCACCATCGCCGACATAACAGGAGCAAACTGCCTACCACGTTATAGCCCAATTCATATCGCAGGGAACCGTGGGAAAGTTTTTACTGTCGCTCTTCTGCCCCGTCATCCCGGTTTTCTTCTTTAAAGCCTCCAATTATCCACCTGTTGTATCTTCTTTGCTTGTCTTCTCTAGGTACCACTTCCTAATATTTAAAAATCCATTCTTCCTCTTTTGTTTTGTATACTTCTCTCGCTCCTGCCTGCTAGGTCTTCCTCTGTCTCCTGCTGTGACTATGGTGCCCTGTGCTCCCCCAGTTATGTAGTTATGTGATGGTCTTCCTATTTTTTCCTGAAAATTTTCAGTTCACGTTTCCCTCTCTCCAGTACTTCGGCCTAAATGGCCATCTCTTCCCTCAGCCCTTGTCTTTCAGCACTGCAGCTTCCTTCTTAGTAGTGATTACTGTATTGATTTCTTTCTTTTAATTCATAGTAGAATACTGGACTTTGGGGGTAGTGTTTTTTATTTACGGTAAAAATTGCTTCTCTTTCTCACATTTCTCCTTACGGTGGCTTTGTACTGACTTCACTCTTCAACTATGGTGCCTCAGTGGGATTCTGTTTTATCACGCCTCCTTGCTGCCCACCAAGGTCAAGGAGGGTCTGTGGCACCTCCTCTGCTCCTGGAGGCCTTACAGAGGTTCTCTTTCCATATCCCTTTGTGTGGTCCCAGCCCTGTCTACCCTAAGTGCGGCTCACAGACACCGCCTGTCCTTTTGCAATTGAATACAGACTTGTGATCCTCAGCATGGATGAGGCTTTCTGCAACCTGCAGCTCCCTGGCCGTCAGCAAGGCCCCGCCCACACCACTCAGTTCTGCTGCTTCATATATATATGTGAATATATAATTTATACATATATAATTTTATATATAAAATTACATATATATAATTTTTTATGCTTCTTTGCATCTCTGTGGTGCCATATTCCAAAGCACTAATTACCTCTGTTCATCCTGTCTAGTAATTTTTTTTTATCTCAATCACCGTGTTTTTCATTAGCAGATGTTCAAATAATTTTTGTAACTGTCTGATGTTTTATTTTCATGATTTTTTGGCTTCATTATTCCTTATTTATTTCAAGGGGATGTTACTCCTTTATTTTTAACTTCTTTTGAGTATCCTAAACATATTTAAAAGTCACTGCTATGAATACGCCACAAAATTAGCTTCATCTTGAATAAATTCATGTTCCAAAAGTTGAGTTTACTGACTGTCCTTCTTAGCATTAGATCGCATCATGTGTTTTACAATTCTGTCTGCAGACTCACCTTGGGCACTGCTTCTTTTCTTCTCTGTTTTATGTTTCATTTTCTCTCCCTACTGCTTACCCTCGCCTTATAGCAAGTTTGCAGTCACCCTGGCCTTGCCCAGCCCAGGGGTGGCCCCAGGCACAGGCTGGCTCCTGGACTAGCAGGGAAGCCTGGTTCTGCTCCTCTCTTGCCAGAAGAATTCCGGGGACCCACTGCCCCTTGGGAGCCGCCTGGTCACCCTCATCTGATTCTGAACCTGGGGGCCACGGTCCGGAGCATCTGTCGCGCTCACTGCCTGTGTTTCTGGGACACAGTGATGCACAGTCACATCTTTACTACTGGCCCTTCCTGCATGCTGTCTGTTGTTGCTGAGGGTTTGCAGCAGAGAGGTAGGGTCCAAGCGAGAACTCAGAGCCATACTAATGGGGGCTGTGCTCTGATGGGTTTCAAGAAAGGGGGTGACCAATACAAAATTGAGGAGACCCTGCCATTTTTGATGATGTGGATGAAACTTGAAGGCATTACGCTGAAAGAAATAAGGCAAACAGAGAAACACAAATGCTCTATGATTTCACTTATACATGGAATCTTAAGAAAAATGAACTCTTGGCAACAGAGAACAAATCGGTGGTTGCCAGTGACAGGGGGTGGAGCTTGGGGGAAATGGGTGAAGCTACAGATTTCCAGCTGTATGATAAATAAGTACCGTACAGCACTGGACTGAAGTTAACAACACTGTCTTGTAAATTTGAAAGTTGCTAGGAGAGTAGATTTTAAAAGTCCTCATCACGCAAAAAATAAATAACCATGTGAGGTGATGGATGTGTTAACTACAATTACCCTGGTGATCATTTTGCAATATATACATATATCAAATCATTATGTTACACACCTTGAACTTATACCATGTAATATGCCAATTACATCTCAATAAATTCTAAATGGAAGAATTTTTTTAAAAAGAAGACGGGTGACTTGGTTATTTCTGAATTGCAGAAAGATCCTTCTAGCTGCAGGGAAGAACCCATCTAGGGGTTGGGAGCCTGGGCAGGGCCAGGGCAGGAACCGGGGCTGTGGCAGCAGGAATGGCGTGGAAGGAGGGAGCATCTGTGTGCACGGGTCTTGCCCAGAGAGGCGGCCAGGGCTGGCGTGTGGCAGGGCTGGAACAGGGCTGGAACGTGCTAATCTGAGGGTGACCAGCTTGGACAGATGCTGCCTGAGGCCAGAATAATGAGTAGCACAGAAAAGGCCAGGCTCTGTCCTAAAGAAGGCAGAGGACTTGGGACAGGAAGGAGACTATGGGGCCTGGGGCAGGACCCTGGAGCCCCGGTTCTGTCTGGGTCGACTGGCGGACACGCTGGCCTCTCTCAGCCCGCCTCCTCGTTTGTACAATGAACACTGTAATTCCTGCCCCACCTGCTTCGCAGAGCTGCTGGAAGGATGCGGGAGAAAAGGGGAGGAAGCACAGTTAGCTATGAAGGCTCACTCGGCAGAGAGGTGGGCTCACTGCGCGGGTCCCGTCGACGTCTTGGGTGGGCACTGTCATCTCATCTCATCTCACAGGCGCCTGTGGGCTCAGAGCTGCTGTGCGTGTGGGGTGTATGGACACTGGGACCTCGACAGCCGCTAACCCAGAAGCCACCGTACAGCTGAGCCTTACAAACAACCGTCAGTGTCTCTTTACCCCAAATCCACGCCCCACCCCAGGACCCCTGAGCCCGTGCCTGGCTCAGCTGGTGAAGTTTCTGGGGCAGCTGCTGCTCTGGCCTCAAGTGCTCCTGACTTAGATCCTTCACGAACAGGTTCAAAGGCCGCCACGAAACCCGCGTCTGTGCAGCACGACTGCTCCCAGCCCTCTTCTGAAAGCAACTTTAATAAGGATTTTTACACCAGGACGTGCTGTAATTGCAAGTTCTATTTAAGTCATTACACGTATTTACACTAATTATGTAATTAGATGTAATTACACTAATTGTATAAATGCACAATAATTGACTAGGATATACTTTGAAAGGACAAAGAGAATGTACCCAGAAAACCTTCCCGAAAACTAAGGGTGCAGCAAATCCCGTGGGAGGACAGAAGGGTGCTCATGGGAGCCCGAGCTGCGAGCTGGCCCCAGGCCTCACCCCGCACACGGTAGGAGCTCATACGTTGCCACCAAATGGAATGGGTTGTCTCTCTTGAGACAAAACTGGGCCTGAGGCCGCAGAGGAGACTGGCTCCATCTCAGCCTCGGTGAGTGGTCGACTCTATGAATTCCCAGCAGGCTTTCTAGACATGTCAAAGGACAATAGCCAAGTCACTCTCCTGCTCAAAGATATTCCATGGCTCCCCACTACCCGAGAAATCAAGTTCCACCTCAGCAGCGTGCATTGGGTCTTCCAGGATTGGGCTCCGATGTCTATCTTTAACCCCGTGTCTAGAAATTCTCAGGTACACGTGCTACCCACAGTCCAAACGGACCAGCTGACTTTCCTGGGAGCGCTGAGTCCTTTCCCCTCTGCCCGGGCAGTGCCCTCCCCTTGCCTCTTGCTCTTTTACTGAAACCCTACCTGTTCCCCTGGTCCCTTCGATTGTGCCCCTCCCCTGCAAGGCCTTCTGCAGTCCTTCCAGATGGAAACACGGCTCTCTCCCTCTCCCTGGATCTCCCACAGCTCAGAATCTGTAACTCTCTGACGACACCTGACAATTTTTTAACCCAAGTTCAAGTCCTAGTGGCCGTGCCTGTGTCTGCCAGTAGGAGTGAGTTTCCCTAGAGCCGGGACGAACTACATCTGCCCCGTCTCAGTGTCCCCACCCTCAGCCCAGAGCCTGGCCTGCAGCAAAGGCTAAGACATGATTGACAAATAAATGAATGGATGAATGACTTCTTTGGATGACAGCACTTTGATAAAAAGAATCAGAAGGAACTGGAGGAGCCCAGAGGGATCTCTTCTGCCTGCTGGGGATGGGTGGTCAGGGAAGGCTGCCTGGAGGAGATGGTTTCTGAAGGGAATCTTGTAAGATAAATCAGTCAATAGGGAGAGAAATGGGGGCTAGGTAGGGGCAGTCACATGGAGAAAGGCCCAGGGGGTGGTGATCTGGGCCCAGGACGGCTGAGGGTGCAAGCAGGAACACAAGGATGTCGCTTGCTGTGACCAAAAATCCCACAAAGAGCTGACGTTCAAGGCCTTCAGGGTCCTCCTGTGCCACCTCCAGACATTCAGTGAACACTGGGGTGGAGGGAGGAGCAGGGCTGCTTTAGGGCCACATGTGCCAAGAGCGGCGCTGTCCCCTGGACGGAGGGTCCTGAGGACAGGGGGACGGGTGGGGACAGCGGGGGCTTGGGGTGGTGGGTAACAGCCAGCAGTGCCCAGGCACTGTTCTGAGGCCTCGGCAGACACTGACTCACGAGATCCTCCCAAAAACGCCGCCAGGAAGGCAGACTCATCCGTGCCGTCCTCACAGATGAGGAAATGGACGCGATCTGCTCCCCACCCCCGTGCACCCCGCCACACCTGCGCTGCGATGCAAATCCAGGCAGTCTGGTCTACGGCTGGTGCTAACCACTGCCCCACGCTGCCGCTCAGCCAGCAAATCCCGGACACACAACGGATGAGACCTCGGTTCACTGGGCCAGTGCTGCCTGGAGCTCCCACGGCCCAGGGCGGCTGTGCTCAGGGCTTGTCGGGGTGAGGCCCTTCCCCACTCCCTGGGCAGCCGTGTCCTACAGCGGCCCCCAGACCACAGCCACCCACCTCGGGGTTCTCCTGGCTCGGGGGCCGGTCTTCCTTCTTCTTTTTGGTGGCCTGAGCTCCCTGAGATGGCTCCTCTGTGGGTGGCCGCGACTCCGCCGTGCTCTCGGGCTGCGTCTGCACTTGAGGCTGAATGATGATGACCTGGGGACGGGGCAGAGGGGTGAGGGGGGAACGGGAGGGCCCAGGGAGGGCAGGCCCACAGAGCCCAGGGCCAGGTGTGTCCGCCCCAGACGGGCACGGGGCCTCGAACGGCGGTATCACAGAGGAACGAGGAGGCTTGCACCCACCTCTCCAGTCCACGGGGCGCCTGCACCCTAAGGAGAGTCTGCACGAGAAACGGTCCTGGTTTAGGAACCAGAAGGCCTGGGTCCAATCCTGTGCTACTGTCTCCCGGCTGTGTGGCCTCGGGGAGGTCACTTCACATCTCTGAGCCTCAGCTTCCTTATCAGTAACACCTTCGCAATACCTACGTCCAGGCAGGCTGTGAAGATGCAGGCGCAAGGACACTCGAGGCAGGTTGGCTTCTTTCTCCCCAGTTCACACGCAGGGAAACTGAGGCTGAGAGGGCTCCGACCTGCTCCCTGCCTGAGGTCATCAGGTTAGGTAGCCGAGGGGCTGGGACCCTTCCCGGGTCTGTCTGGCTGCCTGCCCTGCCCGCCCCCCCCCCCCCGCCCCCAGGCCACTGTTTCCGAGGTGCTCAATCCTGGCCTGGGGGTTCGGGCAGGTGGGAGAAAGGAGGTCCCGTTTTGCTCACTCTGAGGGGCCCTGCCAATCCTGGGGGGATGGAGAGGGGGAGGGGAGTCTAGACCCCCCTCAGCATCAGGCAGCGCAGCCCCGATCCAGCGGTCCTCATGGGGTTCAGGGCTCATTGGTTGGGGTGAGGTGCCTGGAGCTGAGAAGTCTGAGATTGACTTCTGCTGCCCGGCCTCTCCCTAGGCCACAATCGCCTTCACCTGTGAATCATCTAGCTTATTTATTTTTTTGGACATGGAATTGGGAAAGAATCGTTATCTTTTTCATGGATCTAGGTGAGAGAATTTACCAGGAGCAGCCCTGGGTCTGGCCTCAACCGGGACTGACTCGAACTGTTTTTCCCTCCTAAGAACACCTAGTGACTTGTGACTTTTTTCCTCGGATACTTGCAGCAGACTTTTTGTTTTTCTTTGTTTCTTTTTCGGTGACTTGTGAATTTGAAGCTCTTACACATGAAGAGAAAATGCATCCCATTTTTCTGCTGGCTTAAGGGAAAGGACTTTGTTCCTCTTTGTAACATAATTTTGAAATCCCAGAATTCTCTGGATGGAAAAAAATGCTCCCTTTTTATATTCGTGGGAAGAAAAGAGTAAGATCCCCCGCAGAAAAAGGGGCAAAGAATACCCTCAGATGAGTCACATGGAAGGAGACAGGATTCTTGAAAAGTACAGGGAAACCTTCAAGTTCAATACTAACCAAAGGAATTCCGCTTTCAACAACCAGCATCTGTCTGCATCAACTAAAGGAACAAAAAGCATTTAAAAATGACAACACTGGATGCTAGTGAGGTTACAGTGAAACAAACACACTCAACCAACCAACGTCTGCTAAGCAACCCTTCCGGACCAGGTACCATTCTGGGGTGCACGTTTCCTCACTGGAGCTTGCCATCCGACCCTGGCTGGCGATAACTCTCTAGGCTTGGAGAATCCTCGGGGATACTGTCCATAGGTGAGAGAGCTCAAAAACATACCCAGAAATATACTGAGTGCAATAACATACGGCTGCAGGAAAGTGGCTGACACCAGGGCTGGGAAACAGGGGACACGGGCCATAAGCAAGAGAGGGGCAGCCTGGTGGACCCTGAATTGGAAACAAAGAGAGGAAATGGCGCCTCCTATGCAGCCCCAAACACCTCACACAATCATCAAGGAGCTCAGACGGGAACAGGAAGAGGATCTGAGTTTTAGTTTTAAATCTTGGCAACAAATCACAGATATTCCGTTCAGGCACCCGGGGTCCAAAAAGTCCTTGACTATCTCCCTCCATTGGCAGAGACTCTTCCAGTGGTCCACTTGGCCACCTTTTGTTAATTAATTATTCCAGCAAGTGAAGCAATTCATCCATCGACCAATCATTCTGTTCCATTCAGCCACCCAGTCTTTTGTTCACAGTCATTCCCTTGTACCTCCCTTGTTCCCACGCCAATTCATTCATTCATCCACACCCTCATTCACACACCGTTCATTCTGCCACTGACTCATTCATTCATTTGTACACGCCCCACCCCCACCCCCCATTTACGCACTGATTCATTCACTTATTGTTCATTCCCACGCTGTTCATTCAGTCCTCTGCTCACACTCCATCCATTCCTTTGGCCACCTAATCGCTCCGCCATCCGGTCATTCATTCTGCCCGGGCCCCCTTCACCTGGCCCCTTGGGGAGCCTGCCCGCGGGCGCCCTCACCTGGTTGTCGGCACTGATGAGGAGGGGCTGGACTTTGACGCTGTCGCTGACCACGGACACGGCGGTGCTGGGGGCCATGGCGGTGGCATTGCTGGGGGCGGTGGAGATGAGGGCGTAGGCCACCCCGGCACTGCTCAGAGGAGAGGTGACGGTGGCAGGCTCGGCGAGGGCACGGGGCTGGCTGCCGGGCGTTGGCACATGGCTCACGGTGCTGTTGGCAGTGGGGAGGGCTGGGCTGGGGTTCTTGATACTGACCACGGTGGCCTTCTGGAAGGTTGGGGGCTGCTTGGGTGGCCGGTCCCGGCCCGGGGTGACGGGGAGGCTGTCTGGAATCAGAGTCTTTGGCCTAACCTGGGGAGGGAGGGACAGTGGCACGGTCGGATAGACACACAGACGGGGTGATGACAGCCATGGCAGATGACAGGGGCACAGACATGACCTGGTCAGGGACTCCCACGTTAGAGGTGAGGAGACGGCAGCGGAGAAACCATGGACCTGCCAAGGCTGCCCGGGTCCTGGGCGTGCACTGACTGGCCCGGGGGCTCTGGTCGCGGGTGTGTGCCTGTGTGCGTGTGTGCGCGCGCGCATATATCGGGGCAGAGGGAGAGGTGGCCCTTGGACTTTTACAGTTGAGGGGTGTACGTGGGAGTGAAAACTCCTAGGAAGACAGCACTGACCTTGAGCAGAAGCCTTTCCTTGGAGCCCCAGTCCTGACCCTCCCTTGCTCAAAAGCCTTCCGTAGCTCCCCACGGCCATTCAGTCACTGACAGGCAAAGCTCAGCTCCATTACTCCATATCCAAGGCCCCCAGAAGGCCTCTGCTGACGTCTCCAGTGCTATGCCTGCTCCCACTTCCCCTTCCAGTGCCGCCAGGCCTGCGGTTCCGGTCTCCCCACTGCCACCTGCCTCCTTTTCTCACCCCCGTGTCCTCATGCTCCAGTATCCTGGGGTGCTCGTCCCCTGAGGCCTGCCTCCACCTTGGACTACCAAGACTTCCTACCCTCGGAGCCCTGCTTCTAGCACCATCTCCTCCAGGAAGCCCTCCCTGACCCCCAGGCAGGCTATGAGCCTCCTCAAGGCTCCCATAGCCCCCGTGAATCCTTCTGACTCAGGCCAATCACTCTGGGTTCAAATCGTCTGGTTCCTTGTCTGTCCCCCCCCGGAATCTGAGCCTCTTGGGGACAGGATCCTGTCTGATTCAGCACAGGTGGGCATTCAGCGAGGCTGCCACAAGGACAAGAGGGCCCAGGGCAGCCGCCCCTCACTGTCCTCGAGCTGGGGGCATCGGCCCAGGCCTGCGGCCCCAGGACAGGCAGGAGCCGTTGTCGCCTGTGCAGCCGGCAGCCCCTCGCAGCTCAGCAGCAGGTGCCCCGCAAAGCTGCATACTGGGCAGTACCCAGCAGGCTTCTGCTCCAGACCAGGCCCGGCTACAAAGGCTTTGTGCCCCGATTCAGTCCTCACGGCCACCAGGGAGGCACTGGCACCACCCTCTCTGCAGACGAGGAGACGCAGCCCAGGTGACTTGACCACAGTGCAGAGCCCAGCGGGGGACCCCGGCTGGAACCCAGGCCCAAGGCCTGGCGTCTGCGCCGTCTCCTGAAATGCACCCTTTTGTCCAGAGCTTCTAACACTTTTTTGACTGTGACCCATATTCAAAGATCTCCATTAGGACTTCCCTGGTGGCGCAGTGGTTAAGAATCTGCCTGCTATGCAGGGGACACGGGTTCGAGCCCTGGACTGGGAAGACCCCACATGCTGCGGAGCAACTAAGCCCATGCACCACAACTATTGAGTCTGTGCTCTAGAGCCCGCGAGCCACAACTACTGAGCCCGCGAGCCACAACTACTGAGCCCACGTGCCACAACTACTGAGCCTGCATGCCTAGAGCCCGTGCTCTGCAACAAGAGAAGCCACTGCAACAAGAAGCCCGCGCACCGCAATGCAGAGTAGCCCCTGTTCATCACAACTAGAGAAAGCCCGCGTGCAGCAACGAAGACCCGATGCAGCCAAAAATAATCAATCAATCAATCAATCAATTTGTATTAAAAAATCTCCATTACGTCGTGATCCAGTCCAGAAACAAATTGTTCACAAAAAAATGCTTATGACACGTCTTGGTATTTTCTGCTGTCTTCTAGTCCAGCCTAGTTTATTCCATTAAAAAAAAATCCTGGTCATGACGCACTAAACTGATTTCTCAATTCCTCACTGTGTGAAAAACTGGGTCTGGTCCAAACATCTCCTCTGAAGGGCAGGCAGAGGAGGCAGGAGAGGAAAGGGACTCCCACGACGTCACACCCAGCTCAGGGCTCACCTAAACCTCACTGCTGAGGGGCTGTGGACAGACAGACAGCCAGCCCGGGGCCCACCCGCAGGCTGCTTACCTGAGGTAGCACTGCCGCTCCTTGCCCGGCCAACCTCTGCAAGGAGCTCACCTGAGGACCTGTGACAGGCACTGCAGTGATGGTTCCCAAAGCCTGGAAGACAAGAGGAGGGCGGCACTGAGACAGGACACGGCATCGGGACTCACACGACCCCACCCTGCCGGCACCCGGCGACTCTCCCCAGCCTGGTGGCGCAGGGGTGCCTTGGAGACAGCGAACTCTGCTCTCCTCTCTCTTAATGGTAAGCTTTTTTTTTTTTTTTTTTTTTGCGGTACACGGGCCTCTCACTGTTGTGGCCTCTCCCGTAGCGGAGCACAGGCTCCGGACGCGCAGGCTCAGCGGCCACGGCTCACGGGCCCAGCCGCTCCGCGGCATGTGGGATCTTCCCAGACTGGAGCACGAACCCGTGTCCCCTGCATCGGCAGGCGGACTCTCAACCACTGCGCCACCAGGGAAGCCCTAATGGTAAGCTTTTAAATCACGAAAGTAATATATAACATGCAAGACATTTTGGAAACCAGAAAAAGAAAGAGAATGGCATCCCCAGAAAACTATCACTGTCTCACATTAGCTTCCTTTTAAGTACGTTTTCTCTATAGCTGTACATGGAATTCTGTAACCTGTTTGTTTTTTTTTCGTATTGATTCCCTGCAAACATTTTTTGTTATTTTATTTGATCTATGAACATACAAACATGCAAAGTGAAAAGGAGGGAGGAAGGGGCAGAAAGAAAATGAAGGAAGGAGAGTCTGAGAGACAGAGAAGGGGGAGAGAGAATAGAGCAGGAAAGACAGAGAAGGGAGAATAAGGAGTTTATTAGATTTATAAAAAATCACCTTAAGTTTACAGAGTACACACAGCTCAAATTGCCTATAGTTGTGACCTCAATAATCCTGTCAAATTTCAGGACAGGTTATCTAGTAAACATGATGTATATCTTGACAAAATAAAGGAGGCCACTAATAAGAACCGGTGAAGGTTAATTAAGAAAAAAAATCGTGCTAAACTTGGAGCTTCCTTCCTTCCCAGTTTCCTTGGACTTGTCTTTTCTCATTTCCCCAGAGTGGAATCCACTCTCATTTTACCCAAAGACACAACACCACTCACGCCAAACAGAATGTGATGTGTAACCTGTTTTTCTACTTGTACTTCAGGACACGTGTAAGGTTTCCTGAACTTGTTACAATCTCCATAAATCACTCCTTTAACGGTTATAGAGTCTTTCATTCAGCAGACATCATGCTATTTCCTCAGCCAATCCCATCTTCCTAGGAATTTGGGTTTTATTCCCATCCTTTTCTGATTAATAAACAGTGGTGCAACATACATCTCTATGGATAAAGCCATTTCCACATCACAAAGTATTTCTGTAGCAGAGTCTGAAAACAGGAATCAATGGGTAGGGATTTTATTTATTTATTTAATTAGTTAGTTAGTTAGTTAGTCTGCATTGGGTCTTCGCTGCTGCACGTGGGCTTTTTTCTAGTTGCAGTGAGCGGGGGCTTCTCATTGCGGTGCTTTCTCTTGTTGCAGAGCACGGGCTCTGGGCGTGTGGGCTTCAGTAGTTGCAGCAGGTGGGCTCAGTAGTTTCAGCTCACAGGTTCTAGGGTGCGCAGGCTTCAGTAGTTGTGGCTCACGGGCTCTAGAGCACAGGCTTAGTAGTTGTGGCACACGGGCTTAGCTGCTCTGCAGCATGTGGGATCTTCCCAGACCAGGGATCGAACCTGTGTCCCCTGCATTGGCAGGCGGAGTCTTAACCACTGCACCACCACGGAAGTCCATCAATGGGTAGAAATTTTAAAAGGTAGGACTATTTTGGGCCCTTGATATATGTCCCCACTGTGCTAACTCAGGAGGGGCCATGACCAGGGCTCACCCCAACACACCCTCAAATCTCAGCCTCCGAGTCAGGGCTCTTGCCAATGCATGATGGGATGGCCACAGCTGCAGCAGGGTGGATATTCAGGGTGTGGAGATAGGAGATGACACACTCCCAGGGACTCCAGGCCCACACAAATACAGAGGATGTGTTTTGGGGTTCCCGTTTGCCTAAGGTCCCTTTTCTAGGAATCAACACTACCTACAGCTGCTGAAGGGGAGGTTTCACATGGCCACGTTTGTACCCCATGAGCCTGCCTGATGGGGAGCGGCATCTCTCACTTGGGGCCAGCCAAACACCAGTGACCAGAGGGGTTCTCTCTTGAACTCAGAAGCCAAAATTCTTAACAAAGTGTCAGCAAGTCAACCCCAGCAATAATATGAAGGATGATACATCCTGAATAAGTTGAACTCATCCCAGGAATGCAAGGCTGCATCACCATGTGAAAATCAGTCAGAAAATAATGATATGGTTATCTCAATGTATGCAGAGAAAGCAGTGAACGAAATTCAACATCTGTTCGTGATAAAAAATTTCAGCAAACTAGGAAGAGAAAGTAACTTCTTAACCTGATAAAAGGCATCTATAAAAAATGAACAGCTACCATCATACTTAATGATGAATGTTTTTCCACTGAGATCAGGAATGAGGCAGGGATGTTCTCTTACAACTCCTGTTGCCATTGGACTAGAAGTCCTAGCCAGTGCAATAAGGCAAGAAAAAGAAATAAAAGGCCTTCAGATTAGGAAGAAGAAATAAAACTGTCTCTGCAGATGGCAGTAGCAACTACGTAGAAAATCTGACGGAATCTACAAAAAAAGGCTGTTAGAACTAATAATTGAGCTTAGCGAGGTTGCAGGATACAACTTCAACATACAAAAAGCAATTGTATTTCTATATACTAGCACGAACATTTAGAAATTTAAAAAAACGTTTACCTGCCATTTGCAACAGCATAAGAAATGAGGAATACTTAGGGATAAATACCACAATAGCTGTATAAGAGCTGTACACTGAAAACTTTCAAACACTGATGAGAGAAATTTTTAAAATACCTGCATAAACTTTAGAGAGACATACCATAACCATGGATCAGAGGCCAGTATTATTAAGATGTAAATGCTCCCCAAATCGACCTATGGCTTCAATACAGCCTTCATCAAAATTCACCCCAAAAAGGGTAGAAAATGACAAGGTCCTTTTTAAATGCATGTGGCAATGCAAAGGACCCAGAATAGCCAAAATAACTTGAAACAAACAAAAAACAACATCAAACAAACAAAGTGAAGGACTTATATTTCCCAACTTTAAGACCTATTATAAAGCTACAGTAATCAAGACAGTGTGGTATAGGTGTTAAGTTATGCAAATAATAGATCAATGGAACTGAATAGAGTCCAAAAATAGACTCAAACATATATGGTCAATTGATTTTTCAGCAAAGGCTGCAAACTCCATTAACATAGTGGAGAAAGGACAACAGTTTCACAAATGGTGTTGGAACAAGTAGATACTCATATATTAAAAACAAACGAGACATAACTAATCCATACGTCTCACATATTTTTAAAAAACCCAAATGGTTTTTTTACATTTAGAGACCTAAATGTTTTTTTACATTTAGAGACCTAAATGTAAAGCCTAAAACTGTAAAATTTCTAGGAGAAAACACAGGAGAAAATCTTTGGGGCTGTGGGTTAGGCACAGTGCCTTGGACACCACACCAAAAGCATAATCCATATAAGGACAAATTAATACACTAGACTTCAAAAAATTAAAAACTCCTGACGCTGGAGAGACAGTGTTAAAAGAATGAAAAAACGAGCCACAGACTGGGAAAAAACATGTGCAAATTACCTATCTGATAAAAGACTTGTATCCAGAATGTATAAAACAACTGTCAAAACCCAGTAACTGGAAAACAAACAACCCAATTAAAAACTGATTTGAATAGAACACATCACTAAAGAAGATATGCTGTTGGCAAATAAGCAAATGAAGAGATACAAAACATCATTCGTTAGAGAAATGCGAATTAAGCCACAGTAAGACACCACTATGCACCCATTCAGACAGCTACAATAAAAGAGGCTGACCAAGTCCAGAGCTGGTGAGGTGCACGTACTACTCTTGGGAACATAAAGCGGTGCAATCACACTGGAACAGTTTGACAGTTTCGTAGAAAGTGAAATATACATTTACCTGCTATGGACTGACTGTTGATGTCCGTCCCCCCAGAACTTGTATGTTGAAACGCTAATCCCCAGTGCGATGCTTTTGGAGATGGAGCCTTTGCGGGTGATCAGGTCATGAGGGTGGGGTCCTCACGATGGGATTAGTGTCTTCATGAGGACAAACATAAGAGGGCTCGTTTCCCCTCTCTCTCTGCCACGTGAGGACACAGCAAGGAGTCTGCCATGGTTTAAATGTTTGTGTCCCCCTAAAATTCGCTTGTTGGGATCCTAACTCTCAATGTGATGGTGTTAGAAGGCAGGGCCTTTGGGAGGTGCTTAAGCCAGGAGGGGGGAATCCTGATGAAATGAATGGGACTCGTGCCTATAAAAAAGGCTGCAGAGACTCTTTTTTTTTTTAAATGTTGAGCCTTCTTTCATTTATTTATTTTTGGTTTTGGCTGTGTTGGGTCTTCGTCTCTGTGCGAGGGCTTTCTCTAGTTGTGGCAAGCGGGGGCCACTCTTCAGCGCGGTGCGCGGGCCTCTCACTGTCGTGGCCTCTCTTGTTGCGGAGCACAGGCTCCAGACGCGCAGGCTCAGTAGTTGTGGCCCACGGGCCCAGTTGTTCCGCGGCATGTGCAATCTTCCCAGACCAGGGCTCGAACCCGTGTCCCCCGCATTAGCAGGCAGATTCTCAACCACTGCGCCACCAGGGAAGCCCTGCAGAGACTCTTAGCTCCTTCCCCCAGGCAAGAATACACCAAGAAGTCTGCAGCCGGAAAGAGAGCCCTCACCTGACCATGCTGGCACCCTGATCTCCAACTTCCGGCCTCCACAACTGTGAGCAATAAACTTCTGTTTACAGTAACCACCGTCTGTGGTATTTTGTTATAGCAGCCCGAATGGGCAAAGACAGCATCCAACTGCAAATCAGGAAGAGGGTTTGCACCGCAAACCAAATCAGCCAGCACCTTGATCCTGGACCTCCCAGCTTCCAGAACTGTGAGAAATGAATGCCTGTTGTTTAAGCCCCGCCCCACCCCCAGTGGGTGGTATTTTGTTATAGCAGTCCCAACTAAAACATTCTACCCCTAGGCATTACCCAAGAGAAATGAAAGCACACGCCCACACAGAGGCTTGTTCCAGAGCAGTTCACAGCACCTCTACTTGCGATCGCCCCAAATGGAAACAGCCCAGATGGTCATCAACAGGTCCACAGATGAACAAACTGTGGCAAATCCACCCAATGGAATATGACTCAGAAATAAAAAAGGAATACGCAGTTGATACACACAACGTGGATGAATCTCAAAGTAATCTTGCTGAATGGAGCAGGACCAAAAACAAGGACTTCTTATTGTAT
This sequence comes from Phocoena sinus, assembly GCF_008692025.1. Classification (NCBI taxonomy): domain Eukaryota; kingdom Metazoa; phylum Chordata; class Mammalia; order Artiodactyla; family Phocoenidae; genus Phocoena; species Phocoena sinus. The sequence goes on along the minus strand of NC_045772.1, from coordinate 4,755,032 downwards.
GATGCCATTTATGTGAAATTCCAGAAAATGCAAACTCATCTAAAGGGATCAGAGGTTGTGTGGAGATGAGGGGATCGGAGGAAGGGATCAAAGACACAGGGAAATTTTTGAGGGTCAAGGGTGTGTTCACTATCTTGATCCCGGTGATGGTTTCACAGGTGTAGACCTATGTCAAACATCTTGCACGCTTTAAATATGATAACTTACTGTATATATTATTCTAACAAAGCTGCTGAAAATCACCCCACTTCCCCCCTTGTAGCTCTCTGTCCCTGGAATGAGCGTCACCCTTCTCCAAATGACACAGCAGAGCCCCACAACCCACAGAGCTGCTTCTCCAGATTATGATGGGGTGGCTCCTCCCTCCTCTGGAATTTTCCACCTGCCCTAAAGTGGGCGAAGCTCTGAGGCTCCCGTCCTTCCAGCCAGCTGCTTGCCTCTCTGCATGAAGCCAAATTATCCACATTTAACTGGAAAGTCCCTGTGGACATTTGCTGGAACAGAGCTTAAATGCAATGCAGCGAGCACCCAAACAGACGCGGTCACTTTAAGAGGAAGCGTCTCAATCCACAGTGCCGCTTTCAGTCCCTCTCCAGCACCGCTTGGCGAGCCCTGCCCAATGCCCATTTTAAAGGCTCTGCCCGCCTCTGCAAAGGGATGCGCGTAGAAGGCTGTGCCCTCTCCCTCCCCTGGACCTGCGGTCTCATCGGCATCACAACCCCTGGGCCCCGGCCCAGACCTGGGCAGGTGAGAGGCAGGCACGAAGGGAGCACCATTTGACTGACAAGCTTCCAGACGATTCCATCAACCTGGGGACCACAGGATGAGAAGAAGCTGGCCTGTCCATCCAGCAGGTTCTGTGATGAAAGGCCCACACGGGCACTTCACTCCATCAGTGAGCGGAGCTGTGTGGTCCCCTGGGTGCAGGGGTTCCTGCGCGGGTGACGGGTAGCCAGAAGATTCCAGGGCCCTGGGAACACAGGGCAAATCCATGCCCAACACCTACAGGAGCCAGGGAACAGGCACAAAGCTGCTTTCCCTGGGGACTCCCTTCTGGCTAAGATGCCCAATCAAGCCCTCCAGACGAGGGGTGTGTGCCGTCTGTGTGTTTTTCCAGTCCGTGTGTCTCTGCACGGAAAGGCGTGAGGGTTGCTGTGTGTCCGTTTCCGGGTGTGTTTTCGTACCAGCTACTCCATTCTCTGGCATCCACGTGGGTGCCTGTGTCCTGTGTGTTTTCATATGGATTCTTCTCTGTGTACCTCTTTTGCTCTGGTCCGTGTGTCTTGCGGATGCCACCGTCTGTGGTTCTAAGCCTTCATTGCAGGTCGGCGCTCAGTCCTCTCTCCTGACTTGGGACACCGGGGACATCTGTCCACACACCTTAGAAATTTGCAATCAGGGGGAGGGAGGGAGGGGACCACGAGAGGGAGGGGTGGGTGGAGGCTGCTGGGGGGGCAGAGCCCCCGAGGTCAGAGTGGGTAGGGGGGGAAGATAGGGGGAGCTTTACTTTGACCTCGTTCTCAAATACTCAGTTACCAAGAAAGAAACAGGACCCGCCACAGGGGAAATACCGAACGCCTGCAGGATGTTCACAGCACGAAGATGGTTCACTTGCTGACTCCATGAACTAAAATACTGCCAGACTCCAACCCGATGGCTGGCATTTATACTACTGCCAGGGACTCGGGGTGGCCGATGGCTCTTTAAGGAGCACCTTACCATGTGTGGGGTGCCCTCTGTGCCACAGCAGCGGGAGGAACACGGAAGAACGGATGACTCCCTGGGTCAAAGGCCGAAGTCCCAGGCTTTGGGGAGGAGTTTGCTACAAAGAGGCTGCTGAGCAGGGTCCCTCCGCCGCCCCGCTTCTGGGAACCGTGGGTTCCTTCCGGGAACACCAAAGCCCCCTTCCACCCACTGTCCATCCTGTGATCACCATCTGTTTGCTTCTCTTCGCTCCAAAGCTTACCCCAGAGCGCGTTTTTCCACATCCTTATAAACCTTTAATTAACAAGCCGAAGAGACATTTTATCTGGCAGGGCCTGACCTTTCTGCTCCGTGTTGGAATTTATCGATACCAGCAGAAACAATCATCTCAGAGACTATTTCACAAGCACCGGATAGCTTATAGCCACACTTTTGTCGAGATAAATGAGCTCCTGGGCTTCCCCGGTGGCGCAGTGGTTGAGGGTCCGCCTGCCGATGCAGGGGACACGGGTTCGTGCCCCGGTCCGGGAAGATCCCACATGCCGCGGAGCGGCTGGGCCCGTGAGCCATGGCCGCGGAGCCTGTGCTCCGCAGCGGGAGGGGTCGCAGCGGTGAGAGGCCCGCGTACCGCAAAAAAAAATAATAATAAATAAATAAAATAAACGAGCTCCTTATGACTGCAGTTACAGCTCTAAGCATTTTAAGGGCATGAAAGTCAAAGATAACTTCACATTTTTCCTGCATCGGTGGAGTCCCTGGGGCAGCCTGGGAAACCCTGGAGAAGCTCGGTCGCGGCCGAGGCAGGTGGGAGACGCCCAGGAGACAGGTGTTTGTACACAGGGTGGGGACGGACTGGGCTTGGGGCTGGGCTCGGGTTCTGGCTCTAACACCAGCCACGTGTGGCACCCTTGCTCTCTGTCCCCAGTCTCCTCGTCCACGACTAAGAAGAGTTCCCGCTGCAGGGGCGGGAGGGGGCTAAAGGGAGTGGGCCTCAAGGATCAGCACAAAGCCTGGTGCACGTCTGGCTCCGTGAGACCTGGGTGGAGAGGAAGCAGGTCAGACCCGGCTGTGCCCGGAACTGGGGCACTGAGCGGGTGCCTGGGAGGGACGTACAACCCTGGCGTCCCGGCAGGGACAGCCTCGGGGTCAGCCTGTCCAGGTGCCAGTCCTGGAGTGGCCCCTCTCCTGTTGGGCCAACCTGGGGAAGCCCCCTCTGCTCGCCAGCTCCTACCGCCCCGTCTCTAACACGGGGTGTACGTGCTCACCTCCCCCGCAACAACCGGAGTAAAGTACACGAACGTGAGGAAGCGTGAAGAAGTAAGAACGGGAAACTGGTGTCCCAGGCTTCCTGCTGTGCTCGGTTCAACAGCTCTCTCCCTCGTCAGGGGACAGACCCCGGAGCCAGCCTGCAGCCAGGGCTTTCACTGTGTGTCTCAGGAAGGGGAACAGTGTGGTGAACAGGACGGGCAGTGCCCGGCCTCACAAAGGCTGCTCTCATCCCAGACCCCGACCCGACGGCTCAGAACTGGCCTTTCTCATCTCTGCTGCCCCGCTGGATGGCGGATCCTGGAGTCCAGCCCAGGTACCGGCCCAAGCAGGAGCTTGGTGAAGTGACTGATGCATGTCGTCAGACAAGGAGGGCCGCGGACCCCCAGGGTCCAACTCCGGGACCCCGGCAGGAGATGCTCAGGGAACTGCTGAGGGCCAGGGGAGCAGGACTCCTTGAAACCTGCACACACGGTCACCCAGAGCCCCACTCCATGAGGCAAGCCTGCCCCCGACCCCCTGGGCTTGGCTCCAGTTCCTGCGCCCAGCGAGACCCCAGACCTCACAGAGCCCCCCTCCCAGCGGGACCCCTGGCGTGTGTGAATGGGTTTTGAAGTGGCCCCGTCCTGTCTATGTAAACGTGTTCCCAAAGCAGGCAGAAAGCCAGTCTTGGGGACCGGCCCGTCTCCAGGACCGGACAGGACGACCCCACGCGGCACCCTGAGCCAGGGTCCACCCTGGCCTTCGTCTGCCACATCTCGGGCACCATCCGTGAGCAGGCCTCCTGCCCGGGCTTTCCAGATGGGCCTGTTAAGCTGAGTCCAAAGGTCTTGCATGCTGGCAGCAGGGGGACCGGCAGTCACAGCCAGCGGCACGAGAAGCGCCAGAGCCACGCGGCCAGCTGTGTCTCCCATGCGCCCTGGCCCCGCGACACGCAGCAGGTCGGTGAACTCAGTCCTCTCTCCTGGTTGCAGGAGGAGAGGAGGGCAGCAGTGGGATGGGGGCCACACTGAGCCCTGCCCCACGCTCACGGCCCCCCCCCCCCAGGCCACGTGGGCAGGGCTGAGAGGAGGGAGAGTTCCCCAAGCCTCACAGCCGGGGAGGCAGAGACGCAGGGCAATGCCCCACCTGGACGCCCTTTTCCAGAACTTTCTCCACTCACGGGACTCACAATTCAGGGCTGACGCCTGCTCTAACCCGGCCTGTCCCTGGACACACTGTGCGTCTTCTCCTGACCCTGAACCCAACCTCCGACCCTGACCAGCTGCATGCCCTGGGGGGCTGTTCCCTAGCCTCTCCGTCCCTCAGTTTCCACAGCTGTCAACCACAGACAACCTCACGCCAACCTCTGAGGACGGCTGTCAGCGTGAACTGTCGCAGCAGGCGGGAGAGCACAGGGCAGGCCAAGCTCAGCCCTGGGCCAAACACAGACGACACGCAGCCCCTCCGGACGCTCGGAGTGAGCAGCCATCCCCAAACTGGCAACATTCGCACAGTTTCGATTTAACGCTGGTGGCACAGAGGGCTTCCCTGGAGTATGAGCTTGGGAGGCTGGTGGAGTGGGGGCATGTACAGACATTGAGGGCTTCCACACGCCTTTTCCCCAGCCTGACCCACCGAACCCAAACCACTGACCCTCAGACACGTGCCCCCAGAGGAGACCCAACCCTGCTTCCGGTTGCACCCGGGACACCAGAAGCTATTTAAAAAACTTATTTCCATCCAGCACTGGCAGAGCTGGCCGCACAGAGGGGCTTTCTCATATGATGGCACCAGAGAGGGTTGCCATGGCAAGAGCTACCTGGGGATGCAGTTGGGGCAGGTAGTGGCCGTGTGGTCTCGCACTACCTCGTGGGGGACACTTGGCTCTCACGCTCCCGGGGGCCCGGGCTCCTGTCCCCACGTGGAGGGGGCGGAGCGCCTTGATCCCATGAGCTCCAACAGCAGTGACTGTCCTCACCGACAGTCACCGGAGAGACACATCCTGCCCTCTGAACTCCCGTCCACGTATCATGACCCAATCGCTGGGCAGAAAGGGCCACAGATCACCGCTCAGAGGCTGCGGGATATGGATCCAGGGAAAAGTTTTCTATTTTAAAATCTCAGAACCCAGAGGAGAGAAACTTCTCAATCGGTGCTTAGTGGACTTGCCAAGGGAGCTCTGCTTTCCCTTCAGAGAAACCAAACGATGCGAAGCGAGTGTCTGCTGGGCACCACGCAGTAACCCCCTCGGTTTACAGGTGGAGGAACTCAGGCCCAGAGGCTGAAGGCGTTTTCCTAAGGCCACTGGACTCTCAGCTGAAAGCTCAGGTCTCTTCTCGGCTAAGAGCAGGCAGCCACGAGAAGAGAAGGAATGTGCAGCTGGAGAAAGGCTGGACCCTGCCCTGCCCCATCCCGAACAGGCCACGCCGTGGTGCAGGACACACAGGAAGCCACGATGGCTCGTTGTCCGCTAACCTCGCTCGGAGCCCAGAGCGCCAGCGGACACAGGAAGAAAGGCCGTCAGGAAGTTAGGATGACTGGCCGAGCCATGGACGACTCAGACGTCAAGAGTCCATCCACCCAAGGAGGTGCTGGGCCGGCGGGTGGTGGAAGGTGGGAGCTGAAGAAGGCTGTGTGGGGCCAGCCTCCACAGGACACTCCCGGCGGCCCTGGACATCAGTCTCCGGCTAAGCCAGGTCCTTCCTGAAGGCCTCCTGGGGAGAGGGTGCAGCCTTCACTCCTGTCTCCCACACCCAGTGCTGCTTGTGTGACCTCGGACTCAGTCTCCCCATCTGAGAAATGGGAGCTCAGCCTTCCCCTCTCATAGGGCTTCTGAAGACTTGGCAGTGATATTTGTGGAGCTCCAAGTGGGTCCCAGGGCCCCCTCAAGGTGAGGGCAGTACTAGCCATGGACGTTGGGATTAAGCCCCAGAAACTGGCACCACCGCCCTGGGGAGGGAACGGGCTGGTCAGGTGGCCACAGCTCGGTGTCTCTGGTCTTCAGCCCCCTCCGCACCAGGCCGTTGCTGTGGGACATTCAGAAGGGTTGGGTTTCTCCTCATCTGTATGAAGACCAGTGTCTATGTCAACACAGATATGCAGATAAAACTCTAGAAAAACCGACAGGGAAGCCGTCCTAAAGAAACGACATCCACACGATGTGTTTCCTGTCGAGACTGCGTTGAACACGGTGGGCAAGGCTCCCAAGAGGGATCACCTGCTACCACAGGGCAGCCAGCGGGGCAGTCTTTGTCAACTGAGGCCCTGGGGCTGGAGAGGGACGTCCCGAGGCCACGCTCTTGACCGAGAGGCTTGAGCCTTTGCCCTCTGCCGAGGTGTAAGAGAAGGTCGTCTGTGCCCCCGGGGCCCACCCCAGGATACGCTTCCTAGTTCCTTCCGGTGGGGGGGAGGTGGGGGGGAAGCCATCACTCAAGAGCAGGGAAAACAGAGACCTCCCTGGTGGTCCAGTGGGCGAGACTCCGTGCTCCCAATGCAGGAGGCCCGGGTTCGATCCCTGGTCAGAGATCTAGATCCCACATGCATGCCTCAAGTAAGACCTGGCGCAGCCTAAATAAATAAATATTTTTTAAAAAAAAAAAAGAGCAGGGAAAGCAGCCGTCCAGCTGGTCACCTTCAGCCACCCACCTCGCCCACTTCCGGAAGCACAGCCCAAATCAGTTCACGGGAAAGGGCTGCATCCTGAGTGGCTGGGGATACGGTCGTCTGCACAGCAGTGACTTGCTGCTGTGTCTTGTCTAAACGGCAGGGGGGTTCGCGCCATGCCTGGACCGGGCAGGAGCTCGACCAGGGCTTCTGTGTCTCTTCGTCGCCCACCAAGAAAGAAAAAGCAGAAGCTGAGTTTCGCTAAAGGCAGCCAGCCAGGTACTGCCGATTCCCTTCCCATTTACCTCTGCCACGCCTCCTTCCCCACCGAGGGATGTCGAGAAAGGGGGCTGGTGCCCCACGGCCAGCCTGCGGTAGGGCCCGGCTCTCGCCAGAGCCTGAGCCCTTGGCCACCACGTGGGAACCGCAGACAATTTGGGGGGGGGGGTTCCTGGGGCCCCCGTGTCCTCAGTCCCTAAATGTCCCTGCAGATCTGTCCCCTGGTTTCATCCCATGACCAGAGAGGGGCCCCTGCTCTCCACACCCACGAGGCTCCTGCCTCTGTCCGGCTGGGTGAGGAAAGTAGGGCAGTAGCCCCAGACATCCAGGCACCACACCGGGTACCCCGGGAGAAGGCGGCCTGCTTCCCGCCCCGCGCCCACTGAGCGACTGGGCGGCTTGTCGAGCTGCAATTTTCCTCGTATCTTTATGGAATCACTGGGATGTGGGGCAAAGATAACAACGAAGCTGAGACTTCAGCAAGTATTAATATAACATAAGCACCACTTTCACTGTCGTGCGAAACCAGTTTACTATTCACAGACGAGATCCGACTGCTGCCTTTATCACTGTCGGGAACTGAGACCTTCCCTGTGCTGCGGGCCCCAGCACCTCGGCCCCCATGCCTGCTCTCCGCCTCCACTGGCCCCGAGCTCGTCCACATGGGACCTTCAGAGGCCTCTGGGGGTTCATGTGAAAACCCAGGGAAAGGCACGTCTGCCTCTGCTGCCCCATGTCTCCTCCCGGCCCACGCCTGTGTCCACAGCTGGGACCCAGCACATACCCGGGTGGGGACCAACCAACCTGCACTTGAATTTCACTCCCCTGTTGGCCTGGATCACACCAAGCACCCCTGTCCTCACCTCCGAAGCAAGAGGATCAAGAACCACTTTCCCAGGACTTCCCTGGTGGTCCAGCGGTTAGGGCACCATGCTCCCTATGCAGGGGGCCCAGGTTCGATCCTTGGTCAGGGAACTAGATCCTGAATGCTGCAACTAAAGATCCCGCATGACGCAACTAAGACCCGGAGCAGACAAAAAAATTAATTCAATAAATATTAAAAAAAAAAAAAAAAAAAACCCAACCACTTTCCCTGTGCCCAGGACCAGAGGGGTGGGTGGGAGTCACCTGGCACCGAGCCACTGGTATGAGTCATTCAATGGGTCCTCGATTCACAAATGCACATCAGGGACCAGGTGTCACGGGGACAAGGGAGGGGGAGGGAAGGACTCGAGGGGGACAGCACTGGCCCCAGAGGGCAGTGGGGTCTCCTGATGAGGTGAAGACCAGCACGCCCAAGCCTGTGGTTCTCCTTCTGGGCACACCCGGGGCCACCCGCGCCCACGTGCACAGGGACCACACGGGAGCAGCCTCACGACAGCACCTGCAATGGGCAAGACTGGGAACAGAGCCGTCGGCCCATCTGCAGGGGGTGGATCAACGGGAACGTTCTCAGGATGGGAAGCCTCCCAGCCGCCACAGTGAATGAACCACCGTACGTGCGTCTCCTGGTGAGCAGGGGCCTTGGATGCCGCACCTGGGGCTCGGGCTGTTCCCCGAGGGTGACGGGGAGCCAATGCAGGCTCTTGGCCGGTGTAGGGGGCCGAGCAGGGCTGCTGCAACGGAGGCAGGACCCGAGGCCAGGTGTAAAGTGCCAACTGTGGCCCAGGGCGGAGCCCTCTGGGGCTGGGGGAGCAGGGGGCTGGGGTGCATCTTCACCTGTTGGGACGTGCCAGCTGCCTCCCTGGAGGGGCAAGGGGTCAAAGTGGCCAACGGTGCTGCAGAGGCCGGTTTAGATGTCCCCTCCTGGTGCTGGCCATGGTCGTGAGGCTCCTGCCCATGGGCGCCCACACCCTGGGCATCCTGCTCTCTCCCGGGGTTTGGGGAGTGGTCCCCAGTATACTGCAGCTCCCGGGGGAAGGGAGCTATACCCAGGGGACCCTCGGGAGACCATAACACTGGGTCTTTAAAACAAGAACCCTCGTCCAAAACCCGCTTCTTCAAGCCTCACGAGGGGAGTCATTTCCTGCAGCTCGGATCCCAGGGTTGCTGCCAACTGAGTTTTACTGAGTGCGCCTGGGGGAACTGGCTGCTGGCACAGGTGGCTCTAGCCAGGCTGGGTCCCGGTGACCCTGACCGAGCGCGGCCAGCCGAGGCAGGCTGCCCGGGGCCACTTAACCAATGCAGAGGTCTTTACAGGGGAGGCCGTTCTTAATCAGAAAGCCCCAGAAAACACAAGTGGCTACCCGGCGCTGACATTTAAAACACGCTTTCAGCAGCCCCCAGCGTGGCAAAGTGGTTTAATTAACTTCAAAGGGTGTAATTTTACGCTATTTAGTAGGAGACACACTCTAAATGGCATCGTGGACTAAGTATTGGGGGCTGTGATCTTGAGAGTGCGGAGAAAAAAAGAGCCACGAGCCCCTGGCAACCACAGGTGTGGGGTGGGTGCACGCCGGAAACCCCCCCAACAGACGGCAGTCTCTGAAGCCACGCGGGATCTGGGGTGGAGGTGTCCACAGGGCCAGCTACGTGGCCGCGTCCCATCAACTCAGCTGGGAAGCAAACGCCGGGTCTGAAAGAGAACTGAACTTGGGGGAGGCTGGAGCCGGTCAGGACCCCCCGTCGAATCCCCCTACTTGGGCCCCCTGGGTCCCTGTATCCCGAGGGCGAGGCACCCGCCTTGCTGCCCGGCTCCGCCTGTGGGGCACGTCCAAAGTCACAGGGATGGGGGGCGGACAGTCCTGGATGGCAGCCCCTGGCTGGAAGCTCCCCTGTCCCCACTGAGGGGGCTGCCTCTTGGGGAGGAGGCCAGCCTCTCAGCCCTGAGGCAGGAGGGGCGAGGTGGTGTCACCCACAGAGGACCCAGGGGCTGGGACTGCAGCCTCACGGGGACCCTGGGAAGACCCTGGGGCCGGCTCTCCTTCCTCTGTCCGTCCCCTGGAACGACGCAGCAAAATCCGACACCAGGAGGGCGTGGGCTCCTGTCCAGGGCTTCAGGAGAGGGGTCACCGGGGCCGCTCCCTCCCCCGGAGGAGAGGGGCTGCCCCCGGGGCCTGGGGCGAAAGGAAGGCACCGAGTGGCGGGTGCCGGCCCCTCTCCGTCCTCTGGGCCCCACGGACCGCCTGGCCCCCTGGCTTCGCGCTCCCTACTACCCCAGACTTGGGAGCGGTCGTGTCCGCTCCTCGGCAGGAGGCTCCGGAGCTGCTCCCCAGGCCCTGGGGGCCACAGGCAGCCACCGCCCGCCACACATCCTCAAAACAGATCACAGTGACAGCGAAAGGCAATCCATAGGAGCGTCCTAACGGCCTGCCCCGGCCCGCCCCCCGCCGACCCTGGACATCTGGAAAACAGTCATTTAGGAAGCCTAATTCCCACGTGTGATCGGCTGGTGCACGCCCCCACTGGCCCCGGCTTCATCATCCTGCCGTCTCCGACGGCCCATAATCTAATTCAGGGGACACACATCTGCACGGCGCACGGGGGAGCCCGCTAACGGCCACGACTCGCTCCCCTATCGGGAGAGGCCCCCTGTGGCGAGCCTCAGGTGGGCAGTCGGGGGGTGGGGGAGCACCGGTCCCCCAGAGGCGCCTGGCTCTCCAGAGGGGGGGCCCACAGGTAAGACTGAGACAGTTTACTCACTGTGAACCAGAGAACTGAGTGTATGGCTCGGTGGATTTTGACAAATGCCTACAGCCAAGTAACCACCACCTAGACCAAGATCCAGGACACACTAGCAACCATGGAGACTCCCAGGAGCCCTGCAAAGAGGGTCTGCCTGGGGGAGCAACGTCCTGCCCTTGGCAACCGGCTCCTGGTTTGATTGCCTGACCCAGCAGCCAATAGAAAAACAGGATTAAATCGCCACCTACTTTCTCAACCTGTTGGCGCTAATTGGCACCGTTTATTGAGCAGCTACCCTGCGCCGGGCCCCATGTGGACAGAAGGGAGCGAGGCAAGGTGGCCGCCCTGCCTGCGGGGAACAAGCTCCAGGCAAGTGCTCGGCCAGCGGAGATGCAGGTGGATGGAGGTCCCGCCAGGAAGGCAGGGGTGTGAGGGTGCTGACCGCTGCTGACAAAGCACCTCTGTGTCTAGGTGGCTTCCTCGGTTCTGGGAGGTGAGTGCAGACAAGGAAAGTGGAAGGAGGCAAAGTGACCTGCCCCAGGTAAGAGGCTGCTGAGATGCACGTGGGAGGGGACCTGAGGGGGGGCCCTGGCCCTCAAAGTGGATGGTCCTTCCACTACGTCAACCTTGCCCTTCCTATACGCTTCCTCCTAACCCTGTCCCGCAGGATGAGACCAGGCCAGAGGAGAAAGGGAGGACACACAGAGAGGAGCTCGGGGTCCCCGCGGGGCTCAGCGCGGTCATCTCAGACACACAGGCTGGGGTACAACAGTGCACGGTTACGTGCCAGACCCAGCCTGGGCAATCACAGCAATGGATTATCTGGGAACTGTTAATGGGCTAGTGGGTGGGCATGTGACCCAGCAGAGCCAATCAGAATCCCTCCCTGGGAGTGATTCTCCGACACAGAGAGAGAGGCCGTCCTCCTTGCTCAGGGACCGGAGGTTGTCCCCCAAGCCCTGGGGCCCCAGAGCATCCCCAATGGGCTGGTTCACACTGAGTAGAAGGGAGAACACAGGATGGGAGCCCCGTACAGGCGGCTCTATGCTTTAGAAATGAGAGCAGTGCCTGCTTCGCCCAAGGGGAAATTCCTGGGGCCTCTGAAATCTTGACACCTGGTTAAACACGCCCACACAATATAAATACCTACTCTGAATCAAGGAAAAAAGCAGCGCCTTCAAAATGCCATCCAGCCAAGTGCCCACACGTGCGAGAGCTGCCACTGATGGTTCCCAGGAAGAGTCCACTGTCACCTGCGCCCCCAACACGCTCCCCAGGAGGCCAGAGGCGAGCAGCAGGAAAGCGGCCCGGGGCCCTGTAGTCAGAGCCCGGTCCTGCCACCGCAGGGCTATGAGACCCTGCACAGGTTACTCAAAGCCCCTGAGCCCCTGCTTTTCTCATCTGTAAAGCAGCGACACGTAACGTGCACACAGGTTTGCTGTGACAGGTAAAAGAGAAGTGTGTGACACATACCTGGAGCCTAGGAGTCCCGAAAAAAATGGTAGCTACCATGAGAGGGAGGACGACACGTTCTCGGGCAGCTACGCTCCCGAGCCTCAGTTTCTTCACCTATAAAATGGGTGTGTGGAAAGCAGATCCACAGGGTGGTGAAGAGTCAGTGAGATTAGGAACGTAAGGAGTCCAGCTCACCAAGAGGTGGTCCTGCCCCATCTCTGCCCTCCCCCAGGATGCCCAGGCTTCACGCAGGGCCCGCCGAGCTGGACCCAGTGACCTGCTGAGCTGTGTCGTGCCCGGGGATGGGGCGCCCCCAGCCCGCTGCCCTCGGAGGACACTCAACACTCTGTCCTCTCCGCTGAGGTCTTTTTTTAGAAGGGAACAGTACTTCCGGCTGGAAATGAGTATAGTGTTAGAAAATAAGCTCTAGAATTTGAGGTAAATGTGCTGGGGAGTGGGGAACAGGGAGGGACAAATCCTCGTAGGCTAAATATAGTGGAAAACACAGTGGGAGAGTCCTGAGGAAGGCAGCGCTGCTGTCTTCACTCCTGGGATGAATGGCGAGTGCTACGGCAATGGGGCTGGGCCTGTTTCGTTACCCCCACTTACGGGCGGCCTTGGAGGGCTCCTCCCAGCAGCATCCATTTGGGGCAGGGCTGCCGGGGCAGCGGGGACAGGGACGGAGAAGCCACTAGCAAAGAGACCAGTTCAAAGCATCTCCTTGCAGAGGCTTCTGTGAGCACCCAACCACAAGGTCACACGCTCTCCCCCTGACCTGGCAGAAACGCTGGCCCCTGGCCGACAATCCTCATCTTCTCCCTGTGCACGCACCCATCCCCAAACCCCTCTCCTCTGAGCTCCAGACCCTCCCCTTCCTCTCAAGCCATCTCTTCCTCCTGGGTTCCCACGGCAGGAAGGGGTCCCCTCACTGCCCCTCTCTGCCCGTGTCACAGCTGGGCTTCATCCCTGCCCCTCTTCCCGTCCTGGAAGCCTTCTCCGTCTCCCCGGGCCAGGTGGGAGCTGGGGCCCTCACAAACTGCTGGGGAGTGGGAGAAGGTACAACACTTTGGAAAAGAACTTGGTAGTTTTCTTAGCAAATTAAACACACCCTGTGCCCTCGGACCCAGCAATTTCACTCCTAGGTACTGACGCAGAGAAATGAAAACGTGTCCTCAAAACAACGTGTGCACCAATGCTCAGAGCAACCTCATCCATAATTGCCCCAAAGTGGAAAGCGACCCAAATGTCCATCAACTGGAGAGTGGACAAGCGTGGTGACACAGCAGGGCCGCGGGATGCACAGGAATGGATGGTGGCTATGCCAGCATCAGGGAGGGGCCCCGAGAGAACGCAGGGGGACAGGAGGGCCATTTACTGACAGTTGCATCCACACGGAGTTCATTGAGGTGAGAGGAGCAGCTGCCCTGGGGGAGAGCTGATGGGGCAGGTGCCTGAGAGAACTTCCAGAGGAGATGGGAACGTCTGCATCTCCATCCCCATCGCGGTGTAAGTTACTCGGGTGTATACAACTGTCAAAATTCATCAAACGGTACGATTAAGACCTGTACATTTCAAAGTTTGTAAATTATATCTTAAAGAAAAACATTATATATTTAAGACAAAAACAGCGAGAGCTGTAGCTCCAGCACTCATGGGAAGAAAGGAAAAGGGGGTCCCTGGAGGTGAGTGCAGACCCACGCCCATGGATCTGGGATCACCAGATCACCACACCCATCTGCCTACCACCTTCCAGAGGCTTCACAGGCGCCCTGCTGCATTTGGACGGGAACCCGCAGTCCTACTTCTGTCAACGAGGGCCTGGACAGCAAGGTCCCGTCTCCGGGAGGGGCCCCGGGACTGGAATCGGGATCGGTATGATTTCTGGGGAGCGCTGAGCAAAGCACTGGAATGGGCGTGGGCCATTTATGGAAGTAAAATGCGGACGGGCCTCACAATCGTGGACAGGACTTTACTGTCCTGTTACATTCTTTTGTTCTCACGTCTCTGAAAAGCATCAAAAGCACCTGAAACAGCAGGGAAGGGGTGCCGGTTGAGGACTAAGACGGACGGAGGACGTCCCAAACCTCACTCAGGCTCCTGGGCCGGGCACGCGACGCCTGCAGCAAACGCGCAGAGCTGCACCAGTCAACGGCGGCACCTGCAGTGAAGGGACAGCTCGGAGGTGCAACAGGGACCAGAGGCCGCACAAGTGGAGGCAGGGAGGCCAGGGAGGAGGTGCAGGGGGCCCCAGGGAGGCCACATGATATGACAGACAAGGCAGCATGGAGACCTGGGGGTGTTTCAAGCAGGACGTGACACACAAGTCATGAAAAACCCAGCAAGAGCCCAGGGTCCATTGGTCGGGACACAGCTGTGAAAAAGGTGAAGTCCCTGTCTTCAAGAAACGCACAACCAGGGCTTGGGGGAGTACAGCGTGTGGGCAAACTACTGCTGCTCTGAGCCTCGATTTCCCCACCTGTAAAAGGGAACCGTCAAGGTAAAATGCAGACATGCCCAAAACATGACCATCCTGCACCAGGCACCATGTGGTGAGATCACGAGGAAACTGACGCCTCCTCACGGCAAGAGGGCCTGACCCGGCGGCCTCTGGGCAGGCCTGCTCCAAACCCTCCAGTCAACTTAATTATTTCCACACTCCGAACATGAAACCCGGTCCTTAAATTCCGCGGGAGCCTGTGTCCTCGGCGCGGTCCTAATTATCGGCGTTAGCGCTGCTGATCTGCCGCCCTCCTGCTGCAAGCGACTTCCCAGGTGGCCGTGGTCCAGCACCGCACCCCACCCATCCCTGTGTTAATGAGCCGGAATAATGAGGCCGTGCGGAGCTCCAAGCCTCACTGGATACAAAGATATTTTAATTTCACATTTGGGGTCTCGAGTTATGAGGGACAACCAGAGGTAGAAGCAGGCACGACCCCAGGGGGCCAGAGCAGGAGGCCGAGATACTGCCCGGGTCAGGCAGGCTATCGGAGGACGTCGTGGACCAGGCTGGGATGCGAGGCGGGGCTCTCGGGGTGGGGGTGGGGGGGCTTTCTGTTCAAGCTGCACAGACGTGTGGGTCCCTCGCACCATCCCTGCCTGGGTCTGTCCCTGCACACCCGGGGGGCCAGGACACGAAAGGGGGCACAGCTCAGAGGGAGCCCATCTCATCGGCCCTCACTCAGGGGGAAAAGGAGGGTCGCTCTCAGCCATGACCCCCTGCCCTTGGCCAGGGAGCCCTCCAAGTGCACCCACACCTGTCCCCGGTGCAGACGGTGGGTGCCCTGGAGTTCCCCAAAGTGCCGAGGGTGAAAACAATGATCGAGCAGCCCTCGAGGAAGGAGAGGACCAGACAGGAGGCCAGGGCTGGAATAGACACCAACAGACAAAACTCCCTCGCGAGGCCTCTGTGCACCTGGGACACCTGATCCCCGAATCGCCCTGCTGAGGAGTCGGCTGGGCAGTGGCGCGGCAGACACACGGGGGCTCTACCACCACCGGGACCTCCGCTTCCCGCCCACTCGCTGCAGCCAGGCTGGGGGGTGGGGGTGGTGTGGGGTGGGACACACCAGGGCCCGAGGCCTCCAGGGAGGCGGACTTGCGGTCCAGGGGGAGGAGAAGCGATGGGCGGGGGCAGGGCTGCAGGGCATGGCGGGGAGGGGGGCGTCCACCTGACCTGCAAAGGGGGACTGGCCAGCTTACCGCCATTTCGTGGAGTTTAATTTCGTGTTAGTGTGCCAACTTCTAAACATTCCAACGTGTTCCAATTTTTAAAAGCTCAATCAATATTTGTTGAATGAGAAGAGAAATTAGAGAATGATAATTCCAGCATTTTTACCAAGCCCCCGCCGTGTGTCACGCAGCCCGGAATTTATTTACTACTTCAGGACCCCAGAGAGCACTCACAACGACTGTTCCCTTTCACACAGGAGGACACGGAGGACCAGAGGGGCTGAGTGACTTGCCCAAGGTCACTCGGCTTTGAGCCCGCGATCCACTCGAGGGAAATCCCAGAGACCCCGGGTCGGGGGGCAGCAAGGACCACCAGGTCCCGGCTGCAGGGTTGCCTCCCAGCCCCTCCCCATGTCCCCGGCACCAGGGCTCCCCGCGAGCTGCATGGCACTGGGCTCACGGCGAGGGCCAGGTGTGGCGGTCTGCCCGAGTGGCTCAGGTCCTGCACCTGCAGGCTCGCCCCCTCCTCTCCTGCAGCCCCGCTTTTCATCTCAATTGCTCAGGACAACAGCAGGTACAGGAGGCCGGGGGGGGGCGGGGGCGGGCAGAAAGACCAGAGATTACAGGTCCCACGGAAGCCGAGAATGTCCTGATTCTCTGACCTGCTGCTGGACACCGAGTGTAGACTGGTGAAACTCGGCCAAATCCACCAGCCACACTAACGGTGGGGGGACCTCAACCTGGACTCTCAGAGCCTCTCCCCCATTCAAAGACCTGAGCTGTGCACCTACTGTGTGCCAGGCACGGGGGCTGTGGACAGGCCTTTGGTCCAGTCCGTGGTGACAGGCCAAGGTCAGGGCACTGGGGGCCGTATCAGAGGGAGTGGGGAGGCCCAGCCCGGCCTTCGGAGCCGCACTCACTCCTTCATCGATTTCTTCCTGCCTCCCCTCCTCCGTGCAGCCCATCCTCGAGGGCTTGCGGTTCAGTGTGGACAGACCGTCTGCTCTGTTCATGGGAGGCAGAGGAAGCATGTCACCTTCCCAGAGGAGGCGACAGTGAACCAGACCACAAAAGGAAAGGGCACAGCTGAGCAAAAGCCTGGCCAGGAGCAGGGGCCCTTGGGGACGGGGAGGAGCCTGCACCAGGCAGCAAGTTTGGGGCCAGAAGGGCCTCGGAGGCCAGGCTCAGGGGCCACACTCGTGCTGGCACTGCCCGAGGGTTCACTCCCCTTTCCCAGCTGGACTCACAAAAGAGACTGACATTCACCTGAAACCTGGAGGTGGGGCCTGGTAACACAGCGCCAGCACCACTCGCAGGGCAGTGCCCCGGGCCCCAGCACCACGGAACACAGAACCGGGGGCAGAAGAGCCACAGGGACACGGGGCACAACGGCCCTGGTCCAGGCCCGTCATGGGCGCGGCTGATCTCCCCCTGACAGCCCTTTGAAAAAGCACCGGTCTCATCCCCACTCAACATATGGGAAACTCGGCTTAGTGACTTGCCCAGGCTGGGAGGGGTAGGGGGCTGGGTCTGAACCGGGCGCCTGGCCGCAGGGCCTGTGCTCTGACCACTGCTCTAACCGCTCTCACAGCTGTGCGCCTGCAGCTCGGGCACGACGCCAGGCTTGGCGTCTGAGCCGAGACCCAGGGCAGTAGCAGGGAAACCGCGTGGGGGGCAGGACCGCCCGAGCTGCCAGGGAGACACAAATACATCTTTGGAGACCAGCCGGGGAAGGAGGTGGGTGTGCAGGGACCTGGTTCACTTCTAGCAAAGCCCTCGTCTTGGCTGGACCTCAGTTTCCCCATTTGTATGATGGGCCCTGAGGTCCAACGTGAAGGGTCAATGCAGGAAGAGGGTGTGCAGGGCTCACCGCCCGTCCTCTGTCCCCTACTGACAATTTCACCTTCAGTAACAGGCTGAGCCCCCTTCAAGCCTCAGTTTTCCCATCTGTGACATGGGAATGACACCACCACCCACTGGTAAGAATCAAGTGGGATGTGGAGGACGTTCTGTAGACTGTGAAGGGCTCTGAACCTAGGCAGCTTGACCTACCACTCACATCAGCAGACTGCGTAAACTCTGACAACGAATGTGCTCTAAAACCACATCCCTTCGAGGGAAATTCAGGGAGGAAGTAAGCTTCGTTTCCACGTGCATCTCATTTCCACGCCTTGGTGGCATCAGGGATGGCGTCCTGGGCCGGGGGTGGGGGGGGGGGGGGGGCGTGCCTCCAGACCGTATATTTGCCTCTAAAACCCATTTCAAGCTGTTCTTCCTCCCCCAGTCACTTAAAGGCCCTCTGGATTCTGGGAATGATCATGACTTAATGACGGCCACCAGGAGGCCCTGACAAGGGCCTGGCCATCAGGAACACGAATGCATTATTGCCTCAATACAGGGACAAACCGGGGGCCCACAGACAGGCACGAGCAGAGCTGGAAGATGTACTGACAGTGACACAGGACGCCCAGCCACACCCGGCCCCTGCCTGCTCCAAAGCCAGCCTGCCAACCAGCAAGCTCACCCGACCCTGGGTTAGGCCGGCACACCCTGGTTCCGCATTGGTGGATATGGGTGTGGGACGCCAGGCCTGTGGGTGGGGTGTCCCCTTGCGGGAGAAAGTCCTCAGGGCAGGGGAGGAGGAAGTGGGCAGGGCTCCTCAGAGCGAGTGAGTGACTTGAGGAAAGACGCATTCTTTTCTTTTTTTCATATCTATTTATTTATGTATTTGGTTGCACCAGGTCTTAGCTGCGACTCGCAAGCTCCTGAGTTGTGGCAGGCCTGCTCCTTAGTTGCAGCACATGGGCTCCTTAGTTGTGGCATGCAAACTCTTAGTTGCGGCATGCATGTGGGGTCTAGTTCCCTGACCAGGGATTGAACCCAGGCCCCCTGCATTGGGAGCGCGGAGTCTTATCCACCGTGCCACCAGGAAGTGCCCAGGAACGACGTGTTCTGAAGCCAAAAGTAAAGCCGTGGATGTGCAAAGAAGGACACGGGGGAGAACACGTCAGGCTCGGGGTCAGGCAGAGAGGGACCCTCGCTCGCTCACTCGTTCTCGCCTTGTCCAACAACCGCCTCTCTGAGCCTCAGTTTCCTCCCCTGTAAGCCGGAGCAAGATGCTTACCTCACAGGATCACATGAGATTTCTGCATAAAGGTTGGACTGTGTGTCTAGAACCTGCTCACTAATGGCCCGCTCCTACCTCCTCCTGCCTTAATTTCCTGTCAACTGCCGGTGATGACGCTTGAATAACGTAACAGTAGAAAGGCCCTTAGTGCGCAGAAAGGGCTGCAGGAGGAGGGCTCAAGCTCTCATTCACGAGTCAATTCTTTCATCTTTCTCCCCCATCTTGGAAGGCCCGCAGGCTCCGTACTTCCCCGGGAAGAACAGGCAACGTGGTTTTCGCAGGAGCCGGTAGGAAGAGGGTGAGGGGGAGATGGGGGTCTGATCCGGCTCCCCCCTCCTCTGTGAAATGGAGCGATTTCATTCCGGCCAGGTGACGTGAGGTCTGGTGCTTCCCATGCAGACACACACCTAAGTCCGCACCTCCTCCACTCCCGAGAGGGAACCCAGAGCTCATGAAGCTTCTGCTTTCTAGGAATCCCCTGCTTCGTGAGTGAATGTGGCCTGGGTCCCAGGACAGCAGTGGGCAGCCTGGGCTTGTCTCCCATCCATGGCCCTGGCCCCAGATCTCTGCTCTGCTCGGGGCTCCTGCACCTGGGCTCAGGGCAAAGCACCTCTGAGAAGGCTGCAGTGGAGGCAGGGACAGTGGTGGGGGTCCTGGGATCCCCATCTTCTGCCACCCGACAAGGCTCCCCCAAATACTGATGGCAGGATGGGGGCAGGGCTAATTGGTCCCTGCTTACCTTGGCCTTGGCAGACAGCTGTGGGCAGGCGCAAGGGGGGCAGCCTGGACACACCTGAATCTTGGGGCTCCACAGAAGGCTGACGGTTGTGCCTTCTGCCAGGATCACTCTTTCCTCACTCTGCCTACATCACCACTTTACTCACTGCACGAGGGGATGGGCTTGGAATCTTGGGGGCACTGAAAACTCTCAGGGCCCCCCTTGGCCGGCCCTCAGGAAAGCTGAGCAGGGGGTGCTCAGCCTACTGACCTAGCTCCTCCCCATTCTGAAGACCCTCAGGTTTCTTCCGTAGCAGCCCAGGGAGAGTGGGGGGTGGGCGGGCTGGGTGCCAGGAGCCCACATTCCAGGCCGGACCCCGGCCTGAGCACTGGAGCCAGAGGAGACAGTCCCCACTGTGACCTCCTCACAACGCCGAGGACCCCTGCCAGGGAGGAGACGCTGGTCCCCGGGAAGGGACGCTGGTCCCAGGGAAGAGAGGCTGGTCCCAGGGAAGGGACGCTGGTCCCAGGGAAGAGAGGCTGGTCCCAGGGAAGAGAGGCTGGTCCCAGGGAAGAGAGGCTGGTCCCAGGGAAGGGACGCTGGTCGCAGGGAAGGGACGCTGGTCCCAGGGAAGAGAGGCTGGTCCCAGGGAAGGGACGCTGGTCCCAGGGAAGAGAGGCTGGTCCCAGGGAAGGGACGCTGGCCCCGCACCTTGGGACAGGAGGCGCTTGCTGGTCTCAGTGTGGCTTCCCCGTTTGCTTGGTTTTAACTGGAAACTGTAACACGAGGGCGCTCGGCCTTAGAAGCTCCCGAGGGCCCCCTCCAGTCGCCCCCAAGCCTTCTGCAGACCCGACCAGTCACAGGCACCACTGGGCTTTGGTGGTGTGACCACTTTTCGGTTTCCCATGTTCCCTTTCATTTTATTTCTCCTGCTCTGAGTTATTAATTAGTCTCTCTGCTCGCAACATAATCCCAGCCCCGGAGAGGATCTAACGCAGCCAACGCCTCTGCTTTCTCTTCCAGGGCGCTGGGGAGGAGAGCGGAGCGGAGTGGGGGCTTCCTGCTACAATGGAGACTCCCCAGGGGAGCCCGCCCCGACCCCGCCCAAGACCCGCAGCTTCCAGGTGTGCGGGTTTGGCTTCCCGGGGTTAGGCTGCCTCCAAGCTGCGACTTTGTCTTGTTTGACCCTGAAGGTGCCCCCTCCCCCCTCAGCTGGGGCTCCCCATCTGCCTCCTCTCCCGGATGGACTCGCCCTTCTCCCATCACTGCTCCCAGGCCTCAGGCCGGTCCTCCAGCTTCGGCCCATCTTCTTCAGGAGCTTCCTTGGCCCCTGGAAGGGCCTCTGCTTTTGCAGGGAGCGAGGGAAGCTGCACAGCCCATGAGGTTAAGGCAGTGCTGTGGAGGTCTCCTTCCCTGAAGGCACTGATGCGCCACAGCTTCTTCCTTCCTTTTCCCAAATCCCCTTGCAAGATACTCGTTCAGCACTTTCCAGCCCCTGAAAGAATCCGCAGCCACCAGGACACATCGGCCCCTCCCTCCTCTGGGGCCGAGAACCTTCATCTCAGAGACACTGGGGGAACTTTGCGCCTCTCCTGTAAGCAAGAGAATCATCTTTACCTCTGAGCCCCGCACACAGAGGGATCTTGCCGAATTCTTTTCTCTTGTCCTGGGAAGACTTGGGTTATATGGTCTCAGCGAATGAAGCTGCCCCCTCCCCAGCAGAGCGTCTGTGGCCAGGGGCCCCTCAGGCTAACCCAGCCAACCTGAACCACACGGGATGTATCCCCGTGTCAGGTCCTGCCCCGACTTTACCAGCTTCCACCCTGTCACACCTGTTTCTCCGCAGGCATCTGTCTGGTCTCTCTGGGGCCATTCGGGTCTCCAGATTAACTGAGAAGCACAAAACCATCACTTCACCAACGACAACATCCCTTCCCGCACCAAGTCCATGGAGTCTACCCCATCAGGCTCAAACCCTCCCACAGAGCACCTGCAGAACACACGTGGGAGAGCGAGGAATCCTGACTCGGACTCTGCTCCTTCCGTCTTTAACGAGGGGGCCCTGGGTCCCCGGAAGGCCACCAGGCTTCTACAGTTCACAGGTCAAATCAGGCCCATTGCCTGTTTCTGTACTGCCCCCCAGCTAGGATTTGTCAAATGGTTCGCGGCGGCAGTGGCGGGGGCGGGGGTGGGAATCAAATAAAGAATAATATTTTGGGGGCTCCCCTTGCGGCACAGTGGTTAAGAATCCGCCTGCCAATGCAGGGGACACGGGTTCGAGCCCTGGTCTGAGAAGATCCCACGTGCCGCGGAGCAACTAAGCCCATGCGCCACAACTACTGAGCCTGCATTCTAGAGCCCACGAGTCACAACTACTGAGCCCGAGAGCTGCAACTACTGAAGCCTGCACGCCTAGAGCCCGTGCTCCACAAGAGAAGCCACGGCAACGAGGAGCCCGCGCACCACAACGAAGAGTAGCCCCCGCTCACCGCAACTAGAGAAAGCCCGCGTGCAGCAACCAAGACCCAACGCAGCCAAAAATAAAACTTAATAAAAAGAATATTTTGTGTCACATGGAAATTACATGAAACTCACATACTCGGTGTCCACGAACAAAGTCGTACTGGAACACAACCGCACCCGTTCTCTCCGTACCGTCCACAGCTGCCTGACAGCTAGCTGCAGGGCTGGGTAGTTACGACAGAGGCCCTGTGGCCCATAAAGCTGAGAAGATGCACCGTCTGGCCCTTTTCAGGAAGTCTGCTGACCACCCCAGCTAAGCGAGATGAAGGGCACGTCCAGATCCAACCGTGTGTACGTGCGCGCAGACGATGCGTTTCTTTCCGGGGCTGCTTGTGACTTCCGGGGACACCTGGAGGTCAAGCAAGGCTAGAGCTCGTGGCTGGGCCTCACCATCCACTCCATTCAGGAGGAAGAGCCTTGACTGCACCAAGGGCCCCAGACAGGACAGCCGGAGGGACAGGTCACCCACAGTACAGCTACTACGAAACACAGTTAACTCAGAACCCAGGCTGCCAGTGTCGGGAGGGACGTGAGGGGTGCTTTTCGAACGCAAACACCTACACAGCACTGATGAAGCTGGAAACAGAGAAGCCTCCACAGCAGAGGAATGTGGTGGCCTTGTGACAAGTCGAGGGCAGCCTGGACCATGACGGGATGGGGCTCCGGGCCTGGGGTAAGCAATCCCATGGGCTCAGGTTTGATTCCCAGCTCTGTCCTTCCGTACCCGCGAGGGTCTGGGGAGGGCACACACCCTTTGGGCCTCATCTCCCCCACTGTCTACTCCGAAGGACTCCTGTAAGGAATAGAGAGAAGGGATGTGAAGCAGAAGGACCAACGCCAACGCAGGGCACGTGCTAAGGACATCGTAGCTGCTGCTCTTATTAGCAGTCTGTCTCAGCCCAGCTCCCAAACAACATAGTGGGCTAAGTATCCTTATCCTTGTTAACAGTTTTTGAAATAGACTCAGAGAGGTGATGTGACCTGCCCGAGGCCACCCAGCAAGATGTAGCTGATCTGGCGAGACCTGGGCCTTCTGACACCAGATCCACTCCATCCAAGGGTGTGCCCTGGGGAAGAGCCGTCCCACGCAACCGTATACAGGTGGCGCTGGACGGGGCACCTCAGTCGGGCTTCGAAGAAGGGGCAGATCTTGACACATGGCACAGGGGCTGCCCTCCAGGGACAAGAGAAGGGATGCCCAAGGCAAGGAGGTGCGAGCCAACGAGGACAGCAGTGCCATGGGGTGGGTGGGCAGGCAGGCAGCCCAGCAGCCATGGTCAAGCTAAGCCCAGAGCAACCACAGAATGGACCACAGCCCAGCGATCCAGCTGGCTCAGGCCTGAGTGGGCAGAAGGTGGTGGCCCGGTTCCTGGTCAGAAGCAACGGCTCTGGACTTAGCCCGGTGCAGAATCCTGTTCACTACTCCTTGGCTGTGTGACCTCGGGAAGATCAGGAACCTCTCTGGGCTTCAGTTTCCTCATCTGGGTAATCACGACCTGTGATCTCAGGGCGGTTGTGACCATTAACTGCCACGATACAGGAAATGATGGAGCAGATGCTCCGTGTATCTCCCGAAGCTAAGTCCCAACAGGCTGGCCAGGAAGGCCAGAGATCCGGACTCCTCCGTGGGAAACAAAGTGAGGTTGAGATCTCCCCGGAGGAGGACAAGGTTTTTGCGAGCCGGCCTGGGGAGGAGCTGAGTAGGAATGACAGAGATGGGGGCTGTCCAGATGGAGAGCAGGCCCAACCACCCGGGCACCAGATCGATGGGGGTGGAGGCCTGACCAGGCGCCTGACAGTCAGGACCGTGTCACCGTCACAAGTACATCTTTTCCTCATTACTCAACTCTTAACGGGGATGACAGCAGGATTAAATAGTAAGTCACCTCCAGCCCCATTACAGCCCCAGCAAGATGGCTCCAAATTAAATCTAACAGTCAATGAAATTGTCAATATTTAATTTACTCATTGCGGGTGGCAATGCAGCCCTCGTGACGCTATAGTTTAATGGGAGACATCCTGGGATTTATCACGCATCACGGGACTCAGAATTGGTGGGCTCTCTCCACGAGGCAGCCGCTGGCCAGGCGAGCAGGGGCTGGAACCCTGGGGGACCCTCCACTCACTGCTCGGGGAGCCCGCCCCCATGGCCACTGCGGGGCCCTCCCAGGGCAGTGGTTCCCATTTCTTTTTTTTTGCGGTACACGGGCCTCTCACTGCTGTGGCCTCTCCCGTTGGGGAGCACAGGCTCCGGACGCGTAGGCTCAGCAGCCACGGCTCACGGGCCCAGCCGCTCCGCAACACGCTGGACCCTCCCGGACCGGGCCACAAACCCGCGTCCCCCGCATCGGCAGGCGGACTCCCAACCACTGCGCCACCAGGGAAGCCCTCTTGGAGGATTTTGATTGAAAGTTTGGGGGAGCTTCTCCTGCTTCCTGCATGGCCTCCTCATCCTCTTTTTTTTTTTTTTATAAATAAATGTACTTATTTATTATTATTTTGGGCTGCGCTGGGTCTTTGTTACTGCGTGCGGGCTTTCTCTAGTTGTGGTGCGTGGGCTTCTCATTGCAGTGGCTTCTCTTGTTGAGGAGCACAGGCTCTAGGTGCGCGGGCTTCAGTAGTTGTGGCACGTGGGCTCAGTAGTTGTGGCTCGCGGGCTCTGGAGCGCAGGCTCAGTAGTTGTGGCGCACGGGCTTAGTTGCTCCACGGCGTGTGGGATCTTCCCGGACCAGGGCTCGAACCCATGTCCCTTGCATTGGCAGGTGGATTCTTAACCACTGCGCCACCAGGGAAGCTCCTCTTCTCATCCTCTTCAACCCTGTTTTCTGTCTGTCTTGGTCTCTTCCTTGTTAGAAGCACCCCTGAATGCACAGTGACCACTGACTATATGTTCCCATTTCAGAACAAGGGAGGGACTGGAAAGCCTTCTGGGGGTCTGTCTGGGTCATCAAAGTTTTCTACAAAATGAGGGCCCTTTGCCCTGATCCATCTTCTCACATGCCCACTGGATGCTTCATGTTCCAACTACGGAACTTGTCACAATTCCTGGGCCCCTCGGTGCCTCAGTGCCTTTGCTCCTGCTGTGGTCCCTCTTCTAACTGTGCTCCAGATGAAGGATCCCACCCCAAGCCCTCTGGAAGTGTCCACTCACTCAGCAGGCATCTGTAACACCTGCTGCAGTGGCTCGGACCCCCAGAGGAAGCCAGGGGGTAGGGGTGGGGAGGTGGGCAGGTGTTAGAGACAGGCAGGAGAGGGCCCAGGGGCTCTGGAGGACAGCGTGGTGGGTGCAGCGGAAGGACCCAAGGGAAGGGAGAGCCAGAAGGTCTTTACGAAGAGCTGAGAATTGAAAAATGTGTGGATGGTAGACGGGTGAACAGGAGGGAAGACGCTCTAGGAGAGGACACAGCTTAGGTAAAGACCAGAGGCGGGAACAAGGCCAGTGTGTTTAGGGATACGCAGGGATGCGGTCCAACTGGAGCGAAGGCAAGGGCATGGGGCGAGCCAGGCACAAGTGAGCCCGGCCAGCTCCCCAAATTGGCGGGAGCCCCGGGATCGGAGCAGGGTGGAGGCGCCGCCAGTGTGCAGTTGGGAGCACGCCTCCCAAGGTGCTCCGGCAACCACACGCCACCCTCACTGAAAGCCCACTTCCAAGGGCGCTTATTCACCATCGTGCATCCAATGTCCAGCACGAGGCCTGGCACAGGGTAAATGCTAAATAAACATCCACCTGGAAGGAACCACCATCCCGAGACATCCTCGGAGGCTGAGTCCTCCATGAGCCAAGGGACCTACTTCCCGAACGTATTTCTGCTGATTATTTCCAGTTGTCCTAGGTCTGCAGAGACGACCCCCCGCCCACCTCCATCCTCGGCTACCTAAGTTCAATGTCAAACGCTGGCTTTGAGAGATAACGTCGAGACTTCTTTTCTTTTTCTCACTGCCTTAAAAATAAGGAAATCTGTTTGGCGCGATGCGGTTTGGCGGCACCGTGCAGACACGGCTGGCCCTCCCGTCCCTCGAGGCCTAAGCCCATCCCCTGTCTGCAATCCCCCCCCCACAAACCCCCGTCTCTCCTCTGCCAGTTAGAAGTCACTTGTGGCTGGCCGTGATTCCGGGCTGCATTAGGGGATGTGTCCTGCACCCCCGGGGCTGCCGGATCTTTAGAAGGCCCGGTCTCCCCAAAAGCTGTGCGATGGTTACTATATGTCAGCTTGACTGGGCTGTGGGGCTGCAGACAGGGGGTCACGCCTGACTCCGGGTGTGTCTTGTGAGGGCATTTCTGGTTGGGATTCACACCTGACTCCATGGACTGAGGACAGCAGACCGCCCTCCCTGATGTGAGTAGGCCTCACCCAATCCACTGAGGGTCTGAAGAGAACAAAAGGCTGGGAGACGGGGAGCTCCCCCTGCCGACCGTTTGAGCTGGCACATCGGCCTTACCCTGCCTTTGGACTTGAACTGACGTGGGCCCTTCTGGGATCTCGAGCCCGTCAGCTTCTGGAATGGAACTTACACCAGCAGCTCTCCTGGGACCCCAGCTGGCCGGCTGTAGATCTGGGAGTTCTCAGCCTCTAGGACTGCCTGAGACAATTCCTCATCATAAGTCACATACCCTTGAGCAACACAGGTCTGAACCGCGTGGTCCGCTGATATGCAGATGTTTTCAATAAGTACAGACCATAGTAACTACAAGACCCGAGGCTGCCAGAATCCGTGGATGGGGAACCAAAGAAACGGAGGGCCGGCTGGAATGTTACAAGCGAATTTTTGACTGTTCAGGGGGTCAGCGCCCCTAACCCTGCGTTGTGTTCAAGGGTCAGCTGTATATCTATATCTATACTGTATCTGTCCCCATTCTATTGGTCCTGTTTCCCTGGAGAAGCTAACACAAGCTGGGTCGCTTGTACCCCCGTGTCTCGCTCACAGGGGACACGATGTTGGGTGGATATAAGGAGAGCTGCTCTCCTTCCTCGTAGAACAGGGGTTGGGGTGCAGGGCGGGGGAGAGAGGAAGGCAGACCCTATTCACGACGTGGCCAGAGGACCGAGGTCTCCCAGGAGTGCCTTGCTGGCCTGATACAGGTCGACACACTGCAGGCCTGTTCTTCCAAGCGCCGAGGTGGCCACGGGGATAAAACCAGCAACGATTCCTGCGAGTGCAGCATCTCGTGGCTGACGAAGGACCGGCTCCTCCACGCGCATCTGACTCTCTCAGCAACCCAGGGAGCAGGGGGCACTGAGTCCATTCTGCACATGAGGAAACCGAGTTCTCTGGGTGGCAAGCGCTCACCCCAGGCCTCACCTCGTAGCAGAATCAAGGTCTTGCTCCAAGCCAAGTGCTCTCTCCACAGGGACCCTCTGCCAGCTGTGAAATGGGTTCCCGGCCCCCTCTTCATCTGGGGATGAGAAGGGAACGGTCCCATGAGCCTGCGTGGTGGCCCGGGCAGTGAGGCAACCGCTGATAAGTACAGGGTGAATGTCACACGGGAACGCTGGACATGCAGGGCACTCGGGATGAAGCGACTCTTGCTGTTCCAGCGCCTACGGGTTTGTTTTTACCCAGAAAAAAGCGACTGCTATGAACGCCTCTCCAGGGAGCCGGTCCGGTGGCCCCAAGATGGCTCAACTGCTGTTTCTCCAAGTCTTTTGGGGCAATCATCGTCATCATTACCATCATCCCAAGCCAAAAGTGCTGCTCGAGGAAGGACGGTGCTTTCTAAACAGCCCGGCAGAGCTCAGACGCTAACCGCTGAACAAAGACTCCGCTTTAATTCCGAGACCCCGAGGACTTTCCCTGACCGTCCGCACCACGGGAGCCAGGACACTCTTGTAAGGGCAAACACCCGCAAAGTCAGGGCCCAGCCCGAGCCCTCCGCTCAGGGCTTCTCTCTCCACATGGAGGGACATGCCAAGGACCAGCCCCGAAGATCGATTCTGTGAACATGCGTGTGACCCGCCTTCAGCTCAACTCACTGAATCCCTCGTGATGGAGAAAAGCCTGGCAGACAGAGGGCACTCAGAGTTCTCCGAAAGGGCACCGGCTCCGGAGAAAGACGGCCTGCGTTCCCACCCAAGCCCCGTCGTGCCCAGCTGAGTGTTGGGAAGGGCCTTGGAGGTCTCAGCTTCCCTTCAGCACCACGAGGCCAACGAGAAGGCGTCTGGCTGGGCTGCCGCCAGATGGCATGATTCCTGACGCAGGTCCCAGGCCCCCTGTCCTCCCCGCGTGGTGTTTACCATCATCTCCCTCAAAACGCAGGACCCCCCCCCACCCCCAGACACACTGCAGCTGAGTCCCTGCTGACGGAGCGCCCAGCCCTGAGGGCGCGGACGGCGTGTGGCCCACCCCTGGCCCTGACCCCTCCCACTGGGCGTCCCTTCCACACCCCGCCTCCAGCAGTAGGACAGCAGTCCCCCTACCCCACAGGAGAGAGCCCCAGTCACTGTGCCCCGCATTCGAGCGAACCAATTATGCTAATTTCGGCTACAGTGAGTAATAAGTACGTCTTAAAGGGAGATACCTCCCAGGGTGAGCTTCCTGGGGGAAAGTTCTTGCCTGCAGCAAAGGTTCTAATGTGGCTTTAGACAAGAAACGGGTCTCCTCGACTTATTTATTTATGTGGCGGTGGGAGGATCAAAGCTCTTCCATCCCCGGGTTTAGGCCCAAGTCACCCGTAGCCCAAAGGGAGAGACGTGCCGCTGGGCGTCCCGGAGACTCCCTCAACACTGAGCCTGAAGCTGCCTCTCTGCATGGTTCTCAGAGCGGAGCCTGTGGCTCAAACCTATTCTCGCTGCTTTCTGCTGTGTGAGCCCGGGCAAGCACCTTAACCTCCCTGATCTTAGCTTCCTGTCCGTACACCGGAGATGAGGTGGTTGGGAAACGATGCATCGCAGGGCTCATTACCACCCTTTCTCTCCTCTGTGGTTGGTGGGTCTCCCCGCTAGGCTGCCTCACCTGGTGCGGACGCCCCAGCTACTCTGAGTCTCAGCCTTGGAAGCCATGGATCGACCTGAACCACCAGCCTGGAGATGGGCTTTTTCGGGATCTGTGCTTGCACTGCAGCCCTGGACAGCACATCCCCTACCACGCTGCCCGTTCCCACCCCTCCAGCCACTTCCACCTGGGCCTTCCTTCTGGAGAAGGGCAGGGGAGGAAAACAGGGTTCTGAGTGTCAAAATGCCCCCATCGGAGCTCATCCCGTTCCAGCCGGAGCCTCACCACTCCTGAACCTCCCTCTTCACCCCGCATCCTCTCTTCAGGCTCTCCCCACGCTTCCTGGCCCTGGGCCTGATCGTCATCCCCTCTCATCCCTCCAACTTGCAGCCTGAGTTCCCAATTGTCCTTCAAGACCTGCCCAGTGGCTCCTCCCCGACTCCTTTCCCAGCCCCGTGGGCCCAGCTGATCCCCCACATCGGGATCCCCTCCATCACACCCAGCCCTTCTCCGGACGAGGGGCTGTGCCTGACCCAGGACCCAGCGGGCAGGGCCTCAGGAAGGGTCTGTCCAGCACCTCCTCCTGCAGGGCCTCGAACCTGGCATGGCCAAGCCAGGGGGACAGGGGAGGTGTTGGAGCCACTGTCCGAGCACGGCTGAGACACAGCTGGGCAACGGAGGCAGCCGGTGGACCCCGGAGCAGCGTGGCCTCGGTCAGCCACGCGAGGCACCCCTCTGCCCCAAGGCCCTGCTCTGCTTGGACACGGTCCCCTGTGGGCCGAGGCCACGCCACCCACTGGCTGGGAAGTCACACGCGAGACAGAGCCAGGTGCCAGGTGACGGCAGGCACGAGCCCACCCCGGCAGCCTGGGTGCAAGCGGAATACCAAGGACTTGCCCACCCCACAGCTGCCCAACCCCTGCACACACTTCCTCCCCATGGGAGCTGGAGCCCCAGCCAGGTTCACCTGGATACCGTCAGTGGGTGCTCGGAGGGTCAAGGACGCTTCTTGTGGCCAGGGTCACCCTTGGCTTCGTGCAACCAACTGACGAGGGTCTGAGCAACATGGCCTCCACACGATGGTGGTGCGGCCTGGCCCTGCTCCCGTCAGGTAGCAGGAGATCCCTAGACAAAGGGCGTTTCCAGCACCAAGGACACCCTGCAGGTAGCGGCACAAACATCTAACAGCTGTGGGGTTCCTGCCCCTCAGATCCCCCTCCCCCCGCCCCCGCCCCCGTCAGAGGCCCGGCACAGCACGCGACCTGTGGAGTCAGGAGGCCTCGGGTTCGACCTCCAGACCTGTGCTCACCAACCGACAAACAGATGCTCGAGGGTAACAGGAGAGCAGGTGTGTGAACGGCCGAGAAGCCAGGTGGAGCTTGATAATAATAAAGTCTAGCGTTTGTTTGCCACGTAGGCTGTACGTGACAAATCTCTACCGGCGCCTTTGCTCCTTGTCACAATCCTACAGAGGCCATTTTACAGGTGAGAAAACGGAGGCACAGAGAGGTTAATTAATTGGCCCAAGGACATCCAGCTACTAAGTGTCAGAGCTGAGACTTGAACCCTGCCTCATTTCTCTGGCAACCTTCAGGGTCATGGCTCTGTCACCCTCATGTCCCCCAACAGCATGGTCATCTCATGAAGCCACAGGAGGTGAGCTCTGGAAAGGCCCAGAGACCACAGCCGCCTGCCAGCATTTGATACTTGGGAAAAGCAGAGCCCAGAGAGGCTGTGCGGCCAGCCCAAGGGCACACAGCTTGCTCGTCAGAAAGCTAGGACGGCTCGCCTGCCTCACCGCTCGGCATGCCCACTTCTAGGGAGGCACGTTACAAGGGTCCTGAGATGGCAGAAAGGTCGGCAAATCCTGAGGCCCTGGGCAACGTGACCTGCTGGTGCATCCCCACCCCGGAAGCTGGGCTGGCCGTGTGACCTGCTCCTGCAGAGAAGGGCCGGGGGACTCCTTTTCTGCACACTATTTTCTCAGGATGGACTCCAGCAATTCCCAGTCCACCCTGCAAGGCTACTGGGCAGATGCTGGCACAACACCACAGGCAGCTTCCGGGACAGGTGAAGACAGGGCTGGGCAGGGCCAGGTGTGCTGGAAGGCAGCCCCGCCGCTACCCACTGCCTAACTGCCGGCGACGCACCAACGCAGACCCCTGAGCCAGCTCAGTGTGGCACGTGCAGACGACCCCCACCCCTGCCTGCGCAGAGGAGTGACCTCTGCAGCGCTGGCACCCTCGGCAGCAGCAATTCCCAGGCTGGACTCACCCGCCCTCCCTATAGCTGTGGGCTCGGCGGGCAAAGGTGGGGCTGGGCACCTGTGTGGTCAAGGCTCCCCCCGCTGCTCTGGGGAACGACGCCTTGGCGTCCGGGTCCAGCCTCCACTTCAAGTGTTCCCCTCCTTGCCCCCAGGGCTGGACGGGACGGAAGAGGGTGCTAACACACCCTGGGAGTCTTCCACTCATGGCATTTCCTCATTCAACACCCCTCACCCCGCGCCCACAAAGCCTGTGACAAGTCCCTGGGACGTGGCCCTTCTCCACACACTGCAGCTGGATTCAGGATTTCAGCCTCTTGCAGGGGCCAATGAGGGCTGGCCGGACTGGCCCGAGGCACCCAGCATGCAAGGCAGACCCACCCTCCAGAGTCGGGAAGATGGAAAGAAGGGGCTTTACATTTCCACCCTGGGCGTGTCCACCACTGACCGCAGGTACCTGCAGGCGCTCGAGGGAACCAACGCAGCCCTGATTACCTCCAGGACAGGACGGGCAGCCGAGAGGGGGCCTGGCCTTCGGGCAGTCTGGTTTCCCCACACTGTCCCGCCCGCCTGCCCGCTGTAGAACACAGACCCACCCATGCCCCCGCCACGTGCCCAGTAGACACTCTGTCCCCTGGGTCCCAGTGTGCCATGATTTGAGGCTGTGCTGATCTTTCACACACAGGGGTTGGGTCTGTCTCCCTGCTGGACCGAGGGCACCCTAAGAGGTGCTACATCCTACAAGCCTCGCAGCCCACCTGGGCACTGCACAGGCGCCCCACAGCTGCAGACAGACAGAAAGGAAGCCAGCTCGGATCCTCGAGGCTAAGCACTCCTAGGTCTGGGCGGGGAGGGTGGGGTGAGGAAGAGGGTCCCGCGGGCTCACGACGGCGCTGCCCACACTGCGGCAGCCGATGCTTTAGAGTGAGCTCTGATGTCACTTCGTTCACACTCGTGAGCTCCCGGAGCTCCCTGACGACCACAGCTGAGTCTTGGGGGAGCCCTCGGAGCAGAAAACATTAATGAGAGATAAAGGCTGGGCTTTGAAATTCAAATGCCTTTTCATTCTTCACCAACTTCTTCCAAGATGACTATGACCTCAGGTTGGTGTTTCCAGAACTAATCGCTTTGATGTTGCTAATGAAAGGTGATTAAGGAGAACTCCTTTTCTTTTTTTTCCTTTCTTGTTTTATTTCTTTTTTTTTTTACTTTGGGAAAATGTATAATGAGTTGTGGATTTAGGCATTTTGCCCTATTATGCTTTTCATCATTTTGTTAAGGGCGGGGGGGGGGGGGGAACCCTGAAAAGCCAAACAAGTCTGGAACCTAGTCCTGGCTGAGCTGACTTCCCGAGTGGGTGGAGGGAACGGGTGGGGCTCTTACGGCCCACAGGGTTGAGCCCAAACTCCTCTGCGTGGCATAGCTCAGGGGTGCTCTGGGCAGAGCCTGGTGCAGAGCTGGGACGTGCAAGCCCTCACTTAGTCAGTCAACAGACACTGAAGGAGCACTTCCTCCGAGCCTGGCCCTGGTGGAGCTGTCCCCCTGGGACTAATGCAATCCCAGCCCTTTCCCTCTCCAAAGCAGTGTACCAGCTCCACCAGAGCTGTGTGGGTGTTTGCCCCGACAGACAGGGAGCTCCGTACTCAGCAGGGATGGTGTCTTTGCTGCCGGACAACTGGGGCCCTAGTACAGCCTGGTACCTGGCAGGTCAAAGGAGGGGAGGCAGGGGATGGAGGCAGGAGGCTGCCTGGACACACAGACAGACAGGTGGCTACAAAGAATCACAGCTTACCAGGAGCAGAAGCTGGGCAACTGGGTACCGGCAGGAACACTGATAAGGTAACTTCAGCAAATTGCTAGAAGCTGAGTGGAGAAGAGTTTGAGAGCTAAAAACTCCTAGGGGCCAGTCTAAGGGTGGGGCCCGCACTTTTGGGTTTTACCTCCAGGAATCCCAACAGGTTCTCACAGTGAACCTGAAGAAAAGTCCTCTCACATTTGGCAAGGGGAGGGGGAAAATAACTATTCCGAAATATAACGAACACATATTGAGCACCTCCCGTGTTCCCAGCTTTGGCAAGGCACCACGGGAAAAGAATGTGGCCCCTGTTCCCAGAGCTGTGCAACCAGCAGGGGAAGACCTAGCCCAGCACTGTGCAGTCAGGGAAGACTTCTCAGAGGAGGCGCCAAATCAATTTTTAAAGGATTAGCAGGGGATTTCCCTGATGTCTCAGTGGTTAAGAATCCGCCTGCCAATGCAGGGGACGTGGGATCGAGCCCTGGTCGGGGAAGATCCCGCACGCCACGGAGCAACTAAGCCCGTGCGCCACAACTACTGAGCCTGTGCTCTAGAGCCCGTGCGCCACAACTACTGACTCCGTGCTCTAGAGCCCGTGCTCCGCAACAAGAGAAGCCACGGCAATGAGAAGCCTGCGCACCGCAACGAAGACCCAACGCGGCCAAAAAATAAACTAAAAAAATAAATAAATAAAGGATTAGCAGGTATGTCAGAAGAGGCAGGAAAGAGACAACACAGGCAGAACGAGCAGAAACGGTACCGGGTGCATATGTTTTGGACACTTGATGAATCATCCGAGTCTATGGATTGGCAGGGGCAGTTGTGTCCGTGGAGCCCTGGACTGAGTTGACACCTCCTTGCCCAAAAAGCACCATCAGCTTTGGGCTGGGGTCACAGCAGTTATGACAACAGACAGGAGTGAAACATCAGTTCCACTCTTGGCCCTGAAGTGTTGGTGTGCGATGGTGTAAACACGCCTATGTGTAAGGACACAGGGGTCTCACGAACGTGCCCTGACGTGACCCACGCTTACCTTCTCACAGACACAACCTGCACACCCAAATATGCTGGTGCCACACAGCACTGGCTCCCTTGGACTTAGGTTGAGTTTTATCGCTAGACAAACACTGCCCACAGCTGGTCACTTCCAGCCCTTGTCACCACCTCACCAGCTCTGACTACAGCGTACGACACGTCAGGCCAGAAATCAAGGAGAAAGAAGGATAGGTCTTCAAACAGCAGGAATCCTTGCACCCACGCTGGGCTCAGAGTTCAAAACAGAGCTGCCCAAGTGTGAATGTGATTTAGACTTCATAAGGCCAGGGTGGGATATGGAGATGAAGATGCCAACCAACTTGTTTCAACTGATGGAATGTTTTCCTTGCTATTGAGAGTCTACATCATATAATACGCCCAGTACCCAATCACTGAACAAATAAATAAAAAAGAAATGTGCAGTAACAGATGGGTGTTGTTGTGACTAGAAGCAGATGCCCCAGAATTTAAAGCTGAGAGAATCCCCTCCTGGACGGACGACTCCCCACCCTCGCCTCTGTCCTCATGCCTCCTCCACCTGCTCCCCAGCCGCACGCATGGTCGAGGGCCTTGCTTCTCACTTCACTAAGAGCAGAGAACATTCCAGAAGCTGCTGCCACCACCACTGCCATGTGCATCAAGCCACCCTCTCCGGAGACTGATGGTCAAGGGTCCAAGCTCCTGGCCGAGACACCTCTGCTCCCTGCACCTGCCCCACCCCTGGGACAAGCCCGAGGCGATGCTGGCACCTTCCTGGCCTCGTCCTCCTCTGGCCACCCTGAGGCTGGTCCTGAGCAGGAAGTGCAGGTGGCAGATGGGCAGGTACCTTGCAGAGCAACAGCAGGGCTCCCCTCCGCCCTGCCCCCTGTGCCAGCAGCCTAGGAAGCGTGTGAAGAGCCTGGTGACACTAGTCACCACTCATGGTGTCCTCCACATGTCACATGACTCCCAGAGGCAGGACGAATCTGGCTTCTCCCACCCTGACGTGCTCACCCTAGCCCCCATAACCATCCTGTCACCTAATTAGACACTTCACAGAGACACGTGCTGAACCCACCTGTGTTGGGGAAAGGAGCCTCTTCCCCTCCCACAGCACAAAGGGTTTTCTAACCAGGACACCCACTCCCAGAGCACACGCTGGGGACCATGGCAGCAGCTTCCCGGCTTATCTCCCCTCCAAGGAAGGCAGTAGCGAACTGAGGCTCCAGGGCCCTAATATGCCCAAGCCCAAACAGCTAACAAGCGCAAGAGGCAGGATGCCAACCCAGGGCTCCAGGGCTCCAGGCTCCAGGCATCCCCATTGGCAAAGCTGCCCCACTCGGCAAGGTGCGCCTGCGCCAAAGCAGGGAAGCGGGGTCGCGGGCGCTGTCCGTGGTGCTGAACCAGCGAGAGGACAGCCCTCCTCCCGCTGGAGTCGCCAAGGCTCCTTCTCACCTTGCCCAGGAGGGGGCGCTAATCAGTTCTTTTTCATTTCCAGATACATCTTGGTTAAAAACAAAACTTTTAAAATGTGGCCTTTACGCTACTTTAGGAAAAAAAGCAAATTTATGACTTATGTTTCACCATATACGCAGCTGGCTTCATACACTTTTTGACCATTCTGCCTTATTTCCAAAAGTTACACAACTTTTTTCCTCTAGGAAGCTGGAGGTGCCCTGTCCCTGTAGGTTTTATGGCCAAGGACAGCCCTGACCCATCTGCCTGCCTACAGCACATAATCTCACAATGGGTTTGAGGCAGGATGCCCCATTCCGCAGGTTCACTTTATTAAGGTTTTTATTAAGTACTGAAGAGATCCTAGAGATAATAAAGTGCATGGCATTTAAAGAATAACAATACCATCTGTGTACAAAGTACCAGCTTAAGAAAAGAAAATGAGGGACTTCCCAGGTGGTCCAGTGGTTAAGAATCCTCCTGCCAATGCAGGGGGCATGGGTTCAATCTCTGGTCTGGGAAGATCCCACATGCTGCGCAGCAACTAAGCCCGTGCGCCACAACTACTGAGCCTGCGCCCTAGAGCCCGTGAGCCACAACTACTGAGCCCACGCTCCACAACAAGAGAAGCCACTGCAATGAGAAGCCTGCACACCGCAATGAAGAGTAGCCACCGCTTGCCGCGACTAGAGAAAGCCTGCGCGCGACTAGAGAAAGCCTGCGCGCGGCAATGAAGACCCAATGCAGCCAAAAATACACAAATTAAAAAAAAAACAAAACACTAGCTTTGAAACACCCCTGCCTGCCCTCCCTACTCCCTCCCACATATGAGTAACTATTATTTCGTATTTATCATTCCCTGACTTTTCTTTATAGTTTACCAAATGTTTATAAATATAATATACATTTATATATATACATTTTATATATCATATACATATTTATAAATATATATAAAAACATATATATATTGTTTTACACGGTTTGAACTTTCTATAAATGGACTCATACCAAAGCACTTTTCTGCAACTTCCTTTTTGGACTCAAGTACACTTTCCTAAGTTCACTGTGTCATTGCACGTAACCCGGCTCATCCCTTTCTGCTGCTACACGAGCCAGGCATGTAGCTGTTCATCAATTTACCGTCGGGGGGCATCCAAGTTCTCACCGCTTTTATTTGTTGGGAATGCGCGGGTCTCCTGGTACACCCGTGCAAGAATTTCTCTAAGATATATACCTGGAAGTAGGATTTCTGGTCACAGGGTGTGTGTATCTATCTTCAGCTTTACTAGACGACTCCAAATTGTTTTCAAAAGTAGCCAGTTTCTGGCCCACAAGCACTGCATAGAGTTCAGGTGGTCCACACGCCCACCAGCCCTGGATACCGTCAGCACTTTCCACCGAGGTTAACATGATGAGGAGGAAATGGAATCTCACCGTGGTTTTCACCGGCGTTTCCTGAACTCAGGTAGGGCCAAGGGGCTTTTCACATGTTGATCAGCTATGCTTCTCCTCTTCTAGGAAGGCCTGTCCAATCCCCCAGGTCCGGTAGGAAAGCTCTGGACCACAGTTTCATTCCAAGGGACCAAACACATGTCCT
Organism: Phocoena sinus; assembly: GCF_008692025.1. NCBI lineage: Eukaryota > Metazoa > Chordata > Mammalia > Artiodactyla > Phocoenidae > Phocoena > Phocoena sinus. Next base: position 4,718,025 of record NC_045772.1, on the reverse strand, counting down.
TTGCGGGACCGTACAGGCTAGGGTTCTGTGTGGGCTCTGCACAGAGTCCCCTAGCGAGGCAGGCCACCCACCCACCCTAGGGACCTCGCTTTACAGGAGAACTCATGTTCGCAGTTCACAGCTGAACGTTCCTTTCGCTGCCCTCTCATAATAATCCCTTAAACTGAAATTGAACTTCGAGTTCACAAAGCATTTCCTCAAGCTGTACCCCTTCCAGCTTCCCTGACACTCCCACCACATGGCCTCGGGCAGCTCTGGACAAACAACGCCCCTGCCCGGCTCCCGTGGGCAGACAACATCTGTCTTTCTCTGCTGCACTCAGTCCGGACCCTCCTGATGGCTTGGGGGCTGTGCGGACGGGGGGAGATGATGTCTGGGGGCCGCCCCTCTGAGCAGTCCTGGCAGATGCAGCCGCTGAGGCCAAGTCCACCCGTGATGCCAGGGAAAAGGGTGGCCACACTCCAGAGGCTGCTCTGGTCCCTAATGTGCCCAGGCAGCCTGGGGCCATCGGGGCAGCCTCCTCCCAGCCATAAAGATGGCCCACACTGCTCTCTTCCTGCAGTCCCTGGAGGGCAGCCAGGAGAAGAAAGGAAACACGGTCTTACCTCTGCCGGCTTTTCTCTCCACCTCTCCCCCAAAGGATGCACCACACCTCTGCGCCTGGGTCTTCCCTGCACCCCAGGCCTCATGGACACGCCTCTCCCCTCCTCTCCCTTCTGGCTCTTTCCCACCTCAGAGGCAGACTCGGCATCCATGATCATCTCCCCTTACGGGCGCTGAGTTTTCAGAAACTTTATCTCACTAAAGCCCCTGAGATGCGCCCAGTTTAGTGTTTGGACTTCCAAAATCTCTCTTGGCACTTTTTTTTTTAATTGAGGTGAAACTGACATAAAAAGAACCATTTTAGGGCTTCCCTGGTGGCACAGTGGTTGAGAGTCTGCCTGCCGATGCAGGGGACACGGGTTCGTGCCCCGGTCCGGGAGGATCCCACATGCCGCGGAGCGGCTGGGCCCGTGAGCCATGGCCGCTGAGCCTGTGCGCCTGAAGCCTGTGCTCCGCAACGGGAGAGGCCGCAACAGTGAGAGGCCCGCGTACCACAAAAAAGAAAAAAAAAAAAAAGTTAAAGTGAACAATTTAGAGGCATTTAGTACATTCACAAAGCTGGGCAACCACTACCTCCCATCGAGCTCCAAAACATTTTCATCACTCAACAAGAAGCTCTCAGCTACTTCTGCAGGATGGCTGCTTCTCTGGCGTCCCCATCGCAAGTCTGGAAACTCCTGGAGGACAGGTAGAGTCTTGGGCATTTCCATCCCATCCTCCATCTTTGTCAAGGTCCCTGACAACACAAGTTGAGGTCAACTAACTTGTAAACATGCGGTTACATAGCTCCTGGTGTCTCCTGAGTCTATGCCAGCACCTTAAAGCACTACTGGCGTGCACCACGCATCAGCAAAGGCACCCCAGAGGTCCTCGCTGCAGCCCTGGCCGGGCCCTGGTCTCGCGGAGAGAGGCCACAGGTAAACCTGAATGAACAGCGTTGGGAGGGGCTGTGTTACGACAAAGGGCCTATAAAGAGATGTGAAAGGAACGAAACCATCCACGGCTGCTGTCATCAGGGGTGCCAACGCAGGGCAGGCTGGGAGGGGCTCAGACTCCCCCAAAGTCAAGCCCACTGCCCCCCAAACATCACGAAGCCACTTTACACAGTACCAGCAGGTCTGGCATACGTCTGTGTGATGTGACTAATTAGCTGTTACTCAGACTTGCTGACAACTGGGCTGGGGTCCTAGGTGCTCCGGGGAGCCGAGTCCCTTCACAAGGGTAGAAGTGCCCTCCCAGTCTAACCCAGGACCGGGAAGCAACATCTGTCACCCGGCACTGCCACCCAGAGTCATCAGCACAGCTAATTACCGCTAATTGTAATATCGTTTCTGTCTTGCTGCTAATACATTTAGACTTGCTAATCAAATCAAACCATTCCACCTTGCCGCGCTGCTTTCCAATAAACATTTCTGCAGAGCGAGAAATAAATAAGTAACTTCCGAGCTTTGTTCTCTCCTTTCTGTAGCCACTGTCTGCAGAGACATGGTGGCGGGGGGGGGGTGCCATTTATTTGTCTCTGGGACCAAAGGCATAGAAGGAATCTGATGCGGAACCAGCGTTTACTGTCCAGAGCTTCCAAAGAGACAGAAAGAGGGAAAGACACACCTGGGGACTGGGAGGGAAGAGGGGAAGTAGACACAGAAGGAGGGAAGGAAGGAGGGAGGGAAGGAAGGGAGGTAAGAAACTGTCACAATGGAGCCTGCATGATCCGTTAAGCACCCTTCCTGTGTCACCTTCACCCTCTCGGGGATGCAGTCTCCTGCACCCCTGGCTGGACCGGTGGCTCCTTCTCAGGACCCCACAGACCTCTGAGCCCCCCACTTCCACTCACCAGTTGGGCTGCTCTGATCTGTCGCCAGACCTGGCTGTGAGCTCGTCGAGGGCAGGGGCCCCGTGCTGCTGGTCTGTTTTCCCAGCACTGAACAAACAGCCTCACGACTAGGCAGATGCCCCTCTGCCTGCCTGCAGATTGAGGAGACTGAGGCGCTGAGCACGCTAGGTACCCGCCTAGCATTTGTGATCAGTAAAGAGCAGGCCCTAAGAGTCAGTCCCGGGCATGTCTGGCCCTGCACCTGTGCTCCTTCAGGAAGGGGAAGGGGGAGGAAGGTGGTGCTGGCTCCTCCGTGGGCCTAAACAATGGCCACACGGGGACCAATGAGGAAATGAAGGCTACAGGGTGCTCTGCTCAAGGACACACCGGCCTGATTCTGAGAATTCCGGAAAGGAAACTGACAAAGGGTTGACCATGAATGCAACTTAATATAAAAGCACCCAGTTACTATAGCGATCTTGCAGAAGAATTTCCTCACCCTACACATCCACCCAGTGCTGAGAGAGGGGCAGGTGATCACAGAGCTTCCCAGCCACGGTCCTCAGCCGGCTCCCTTTGCCTCGGAAAACGCCAACTCCGACCACCCTGCCAGCCTCGAGCGCACAGGAGTGGGGTTGGTGGGAACAGGTCCTCGTGGATGGGTCTGCAGGCCCGGCCTGGACCACGTCATTCCCCCACCCCTAGGCCAGTGCTTGTGTCCAGACGACAGGAACTGTCTGGCATCCCTGTCCTCTCTGCCTCCTGTCAGCTTCTGTTTATCTGGCAGCAGAAGTGAGGGAGGGAGGGAATGAACGAAACCATGGAGACTCTGCAAGGCTGGTTTGCTGCAGGGAGAGTGGGGAGGGAGATGGGTGAGACCAAGCCCGGACCACTGACTCTGACCAGGCACATCCTTGCCATCACTGGCCAGCGATCCTGGGAGGCCGCTATTCCTAAACCCATTTCACAGATGAGAAGCCTGAGGCTCAGAAGGTCATCCAACCACCAGAAGAGGAGGCAGGGCTGCCAGCAGCGACCGGGCAACCCCAAACCCACGTTCTTCCCACTCCTGCACGGTGTCCTCCAGCAAACGCCCCCGCCCGGCATCTCGCAGGCACGGCTTCTGCCCAAGCAATACCCACACGGCTCAGATATATAACTGAACAAAGAAGCAGCACAGCCTGCGTCAAATGAGGCCGTCGATTTTCATTCATTTCAGACTCTGTGCGTTTCTGGCAATTATCTGTAACAAGGTTTACAGAGGACATTTAAAATTAACTGTGATTTTTATCTAGAAATCAATGCTTATTTTTTAAGTAGCTCATTAGGGGTGAGTACGCATTACGGGAGCAGCATGCCCTGTGTCAGGAAGGAGGCACGGGGGGTGAGGCCAGCAAGAGGAGACGCGTCATCTGCGACGGCGAGATCAAAGCCCGCGGAGTTAGGGGATGAAGCTCCAGTGGACGAGGCAAAATCTGACTTGCGTGGAGCAAAGGCCAAGTGGGGGGAAACCTTTTCAATAACCTAAAAGGGGAAAAGAGAGCCGGGCTTTCACTCCTCAGCCTTGGCTGGCGACGACCAGCCGCCCAGGCCACTCGGCCTGGGGAGCTCACCAACCCGGGCAGAGGCTGCGGCGGTGGCAGCACCGTGAGCGGCAAGGCCCCCGCGAGGAGAGCAGAGCCGAGGCTGTGAGGAGGGGCGGCCCGCGGGTACCAGCGGCCAGCCTGGAAGAGCCAGGACGGGGGACACGGGACCCAGGCCAAAGGGCAGGTGATGACGACTCTAGATTATCTTTTGCACTTTCTGTGTTTGTTTTTTAAAGTTTTAAAAGGAATGTTTTAAAATTCAACCTAGAGGGACCAACGCAAGTGAATGGAAACGTCTAAATACATCAAATCTAAGGGACAAGAGCCTGACATCAGACTGTTCACAAACCGCTGGCCCTCCTTCCACCTCTCCCGCTTTACGTAAAGATGCCCCGTGATTAGAATCGAGCACAGTCCTCTGAGTTTGAACAATAAACCCACTAATGTCTGCAGAAGCCTTACAGCTCGTAAAGATATTGCTACTTCCACTTTGCAGGCAGGGCAAATGCGGTTCAGGAAGTTTCCACGCCTTACCCAAGTGTGTGAGACGAGTAATCTGAGGACTCAGCTGGCCTCTCCTTCCAGGCTCTGATCTCCTCAATCTTTCCCTGAGGTTATAGCAAGGGACGACATCACCACCATCACCACCACCATCACATCATCACCACCACCATCACCACCTTCATCAACACCGCCATCACCATCACCACCATCATCACCATCACATCACCACTGCCACCACCACCACCACCACCACCACCACCACCATCACATCACCACCACCACCATCACCACCATCATCACCATCACCATCATCACCACCACCATCACCACCACCATCACATTACCACCACCACCACCACCACCACCACCGTCACCATCATAAGCACAGAAGAGGAAAAGACCCAGTAAGGGCTGAAGATGCATGCTGTCCATACCTTTCCGTTTGGTCAGGTGGCCAGGGGAAGGGTTGTCCTCACCCTGAGCCCGGGTTCTCACACTTCAGGGGCTCCAGAATCTTGAGGGGAGCCTGTCACACACACTCTTGGGCCCAGTGCTGAAGCTCCTGGTTCCACAAGTGTGGGGTGACACCAGGCATCTGCTGGCAAACGAGCTCCTGGGAGATTCAGATGCAGGCAATCAAGGGGCAGGCTCTGAGGGACCCTGAGCGAAGATCCAAGCAGGGCCCGAGTCTTTGCCAAGCCCGAAACCGCTAGTCAAGAGTAAAGGGTCACCTGAGAGTTAAAAAATGTTAAGTAGCAATTACATCAGTGAAAAGACTTGTCAGGTATACTCATCTGTATTAAGTCTTGCTCCACAATTTATCAAGTACGTTTTTAAGGTGTAGGATTACTTATCTTGTTGTTGTTTTTCACTTAAAGTTTTAATTTTCAAGAAAAATCATACACCATTTTCCACGCCTGTGATTTCCTTCCGGGACCTCAGCGGTGCCCACTGGCGGCCAACAGAACTGCAGGCTCAGACAGAAGAGGAACAGACAGCTTCCAAGGAGCTGACCTGGGACGTTCAGACCTACTGAGTGACATCAAATGTCACAAAAATAACTGCAAAGAAAGACGCGTTTGCATTGAAACACGCAATCTGAGCCCCACAGTCTTTAAAAGTAATGTTCGCAGCATTTTGTGTTTTACGTCATCTTGTTTTTAACCCTGTAGGGGGTTCCCAGGTGGTACACAAGGGGCTTTGTTGCCTGGGTGTCCACATCAGTGACTTTAGAACTCTTAAAGCTTTTTCCTTCTTCTTTACACAAACATCTTGTCTTCAGGACATAATATAACAGCAACAACATTTCCATCACGTTTACAGTTTCTAAGGCACATCCACTATCCATTAATTCAAACGTAACTGCTGTGAGCCTGTGTGTCAGACACAGACATTTTACTGTGAAGTCTGATCGCCACAAAGTAATAAAGCCAAGACCGAGCAGCGCTAGTACCCGATACGTGTCTCTGTTCCCTCCAGTGTATAGTGGGGATGACATTTCCTCATAGGGATGTGTTGTGACGGTAAGTAAGTTAAACTGGAAACGCTCAGACCTACCACAGGAAGTGGCCAATACATGGTAGTTCCACCGTCATCACTGATGTTCATTATATCACCATCCTCACCATCCCCTTTATTACCATCATCTCATCATCCTCACCACCAATATCACCATCTTCACCTTTATCACCACCATAATCACCAGCATCACCATCCCTGCCACCCCCTTTGGCCCCACCATCATCAACACCGCCACCACCATCACCACCGTGACCATCAATACCACCAGTAGGACCCAGTCCACATGAATCCGGAGGTGCCTTTCTTGAGGGTAAGGAGCTAATCTGGGCTTTGTGGGGTGGGCAGGATCTTGCTCAAGAGAAAAGGGCAGTCCAGGCAGGAGCGCTGCCCTAGGTTAAGACCCGTGACCCACAGGCATTTAGTATGTCTGGGAAATGGTTAACAATTCCGTGTTGGGAGATGAGGGTGAAGAAGTTATCTGAAACCAGAAAATGAAAGGCCCTGTCTATTGACTGCAGAGAACTTCTGAACCTTCCTCCTCAAGTTACTGACTTACAGACTGTGTTCCCCGCTGCCCCAGGTGTCTCCACCTGCCAGTGGTCCTGGAGCCGGACCTGAGGCTGTCTGGGGGGGCTCTAGGCCCGGCCCCAGCTTCAACACAGCAGCTCCTCTGTCTGACTCAGCTCACCTGGCCAACAGGTTAAGGAAGATGTGAAGCTCTTGCTGTGGGCAGTGGGGTGTGGGACATGCTTTTTAAGCACAGAGAAGTCCCCGAAGGACTGTACTTTAAAAAGACAACCTTAGTGGTGGTGTGGAAGACAGACCCCAAAGGCAAAGAGAGCAGTCAGGAGGCTGCTGAGAGATGAACTGGAGTAGCAGAGGCAGGAAAAAGTGAGAGAAATATTTAGGAGGTGAAATTGGCAAGACAGTGGTAGAGATGAGAGCTGAGGCCAGTGGGACTCCAGAGAGATGGTGTCTCCGAAACTCAGCAGCAGACGATAACGGCCTGGCCTGGAGACACACGGTGAGAACTCGTTTCTCCGGAGCCCTCACTGTGCACCAGGCTCTTTGCTAAGCTCCTACCATCCATCACCCTGCCCCATCCTTCGAGTTCTATGGGCAATTGCTCGTATTATCTCCGCTTCTCAGGTGAGTCAAAGGAAGCTGAAGGATAGTCAATAACCTGCTCAAGGTCACAAGACGAACAAGAATAGAGCTGGGGCCTGAGAGTTGAAACCACACGGAATTGTTCAGGTCAAGGTCTAGAGCAAGAAGTCTCCCCGTCTTCTGACTGCCTGGAGCACAGCTGGCTGCCATCTCTGGTCATCACATCCTGATCCCAGGCTGCTACCTAACTGCCCTCCATGGTAATGAGTGGCTCCCTGACGGCAGACACTGAGGCTTACGGTTCTTAATTCTATGGAGCTCCCAACACACACACACACACACACACACGCACACACACACACACACAGACACGCACACACACGCACTCCACTGCCTACCAGTCCATGGATCATAAAGGTCTCCCCCAGTGGGTAGATGGATGGATGGGAAGTATGAGAACTGATGGGCCTCAAAACAAGGTGGACTGCCCTGAAACTCAGAGCTGTCCAGGCCTGGGTGGACTTGTCAGGAGGTAGTAAGCTCCCTGTCACAGAAGGACTCAACCAGTGGGAATGATGAAGAGGGAATCCTTGGAGAATGTGGTCAGCATCTGTCAAATTTAACCAGGAAGCAGAGCCTAGAGATAACATACTGCAGAACACCATGAACTACTGACACATCCAATCCCACCAAGGAAAGACTTTACTGTAGAAAACAGAACTGCATTTATCTGCACGTAAAAACAGACATCCTCCGAGTCTTCAAAATAATCACAGCCAACTGTACGTTTTTGTCTGCTACTTATGTCATTCCGTCCTCTGCTAGAGCCCAAACAACAAAAGTTTAAGAAACACTCATGCCAGAAAAAGAAGTTTAATTGCGAAGAGTCTGTGGATTGCTGCTCTTTTCTGCACGCCGGGAGGAGCCTGTGTACAAGTTGGCGGTGGCGTACCTCACCCCGGGCCAGGCCAGGCCAACACAGCGAGGGAACCCAGCTGAGGGTCCCCTCGAAGAGCCAGCCACTTCATCAGCAGACTTGGGGAACCTTTCAACAATGACACCCCTGAACCCCTGGTCAGGGAAAGGGCAAGACGCGGCCGTGGTGACAGTGGCTCCAGGAAGCAGCCTCCCAAGCCCACGGGCCTCCCTCCTCTGGGTTCTTACCCATGGGGGCCGTGGACATGGCTTTTTCACCCGTGAAACGTGACCTTCCAGTAGGTTAATATACGTGGCAGTGCTGGATACACCAAAACACCGCTGTATAGATGTTAGTCGTTAATGAGTGAGAGGACTCCAGGGAATCGGTCCCATATCTGCATTAACTAATCATTGTAAGAGAAAAAAAGGGAAAATAAATCACATACTGTAACGTCTGCACGAACTACCACAAGCAGGTTACGTGTTTAACGTCCGTTTTTTTTTTTTTTAATTTATTTATTTCATTTATCTTTGGCTGCGTTGGGTCTTCGTTGCTGCGCGCAGGCTTTCTCTAGTTGCGGCGCGCGGGGGCTACTCTTTGTTGCAGAGCATGGGCTCTAGGCACAGAAGCTTCAGTAGCTGTGGCTTGCGGGCTCAGTAGTTGTGGCTGGCGGGCTGTAGAGCACAGGCTCAGTAGTTGTGGCGCACGGGCTTAGTTGCTCCGCGGCATGTGGGATCTTCCGGGACCAGGGCTGGAACCCGTGTCTCCTGCATTGGCAGGCGGATTCTTAACCACTGCGCCACCAGGGAAGCCCATTGTCCATGTTTTTAATGTCAACACAAAACTCTAGCGGGAGAAATCCTTGCGGACGCGAACTCCCCTTTGTAAAGTGTGCTCTGAAGGAGCCGACAGGCTTCATGGAAGCTTCTGCTGCATCCACATGAGCCACACCCACCTCCACAGTGCAGAGACTGGCCAGGGACTGGGAAGCCAGCGGGGACACCCCAAGTTCCCTAGAAGATGATGATGTCGAAACTAGGGATCCCAAGGTCACAGGACGTCGGTCTGATGGAGGGGGCTGACCCTAGACTGTCTACGCTCGGGACGACCGAGGCAACTGCTCAGGCTTCTCTCTGCCATGGGTTTGTCTAGGATGAAAAGCAAAAGTCCAGCCCAGCAATTACACTTCAGCTATGTACCCAAAGTAACGGAAAGCAAGGACTCGAACAGATACCTGTATCCCCACGTTCACAGCAGCATTATTCCCATGAGCCAGAAAGGTGGAAATCACTCAAACGCCCATCCACAGGTGAATGGATGAACAAGAGGTGGTGTATACACAGGAGGGAATGTTACCCAGCCTTAAAAAGGAATGAAGCACGGATACAGGCGACAACATGGATGGACTCAAGGACGTCATGCTCAGTGAAGTAAGTCAGACACAGAAGGACACACACTGTATGATCCCACTTAGACAGGGACGGAGAGTCATCAAATTCAGAGACAGAAAGTGGAATGGCGGCTGCCAGGAGCTGGGGGAGGGGGAGGGGGGGAGGGGAGTTGTGTTGCGTGGGGACAGCTTCAGCTTGGGAAGAGATGACGGTGAGGGGTGCATTAACATCGCGAATGTACTTAACGCCACTGAATTGTCCACTTGAAAATGGTTGAGATGGTAAATCTTACGTTTTATATACTTTTCCACAATGGAATATTCAGTGTCACTTAACAAACCCATGGCGTGTTAACAAAAAAAAGAAACGGCAAAAGCCCACTAACTGCCCGTCCGAGGCGAGCTCTGTGCACCTCCGAAGGGAAGCTGCAACGGTCAACGGTGGGGTCAACACGGGTCCCCCTCCTGAGCCTACTTCTGGGCCTGCCCACCCCTCGGGGCTGTCACGGGGGACGGGACAGCCTCAGCTGCTGTCCACAGCAGTGCAAGCGGGCCTTACTCCAGCTGGGGCACAAGTCAGTCATGAACGTTTGTAATTTTCGCCTTTGTGCACCAAGGATGTGAAGTGAGAATGAGTAAACCCGCCTGGAGGAAGAGGGCTCTTTCCAGAGGCCGCGTCCTGGCTGGCGGCTCTGTGCTGCCGCTCGCCTCCCCCGCCTCCATCGAGGTGTGCCCCATGTGGCCCCCTCCTCCAGCCTGACTCTTGGCTCTGCTGGCCTCCATCCAGGCACATGGCAGGAGGACTCACCTAGGGACACGGGACAGCATCCCCACTGGTTTTTCTGTGCTGGCCAGGGGGGTCAGCTGGGTTTGGAGGGGGAAGGGGCTGCCAAGAACCCTGGACTTCCCTTCCTTTGGTGCCTCCCAGAATGCACTCAGTAACGTGTCGATGAGGTAGCTGAAGAACGGGGCCGGGGCCGGGGCCACAGACTGCTGCGCCAACTCCTGGTCGGAAGGGAGCCCACCTGGCCCCGTCTAACCCCACGTGCAAATACCCACAGCATCCCTCACTGTGGCAGAAGCTTGTTACCTCTTGGGGTGGCCAGCTCTCTCCATGCGCACCCTGATCCTTAGAAAGTTCTCGAGGTTAGGACAAAATTCAGCTCCGTGCAGTTCCCGTCCCTCCACACCCTCTGCAGTCTCAGGAAGCACCGCTAACTTCCCCTCCAGGGGGGGATTCCGCAAGGGTGTGGACAGAGCCACTCGAAGCTTACGTGGCATGTAAGAGCAGTGCTGCCCTGCCTGCCGGGCCAGAGGGGACGCTCGGGAGGACGGTGGTGATGGGCACACAGCAACGCGAATGAGCTGCAGCCTGAACTGGACTCTGAGCTGGGAGGGGCGCGGACAGCAGAAAGGGAAGGGAGCGGGCAGTGTGAGCACGGCCGAGCCAGCTCGAGGTCAGGACGGCAGGGCTCCTTCAACCGCGGCTGCCAGCCTCCTCCTCTAGCACAGCCCAGGGGAAGGGAAAGCTCTGGGGTCGAAGACCTGGCTGGGGGCCTGGAGCTGGTGACGTGGGAAAGTTAACTTGGCCTCGCAGGGCCTCAGTTTCTTCATCTGCAAAGTGGGGATAAGAGGGCCTCCTGCAGTCAAGCAGATGCTTCCAGAATCCAGGTGCTGCCCCTCACTCGCTGTGGGCCTTGGGCAGGTCACCTCATCTCTCTACCTTTCGGTTTCCTCATCTGTCAAATGGGCAGATTCACACCCTAATGCTTCCCAACAAGAACTGAGCGCCACCACCCCTACCGGCAGCTTCACCCCAGAGGCTTGCACCGGAGCCCCTGTGACACCTGGGTGCAGCAGTGACAACTGCTGTCGGCCTGCTCGCTCCCCCTCCCTCTCCCCCCATCTCCCTCTCACTCTTGTTCTCAGAGGCTGTGTCTCGTGTACATCCAAGTCCCTGACATCTGCCACAGGGCAGGACCTAGAGAATTAGGAGGGGTGGACTGAGCGGGCTGGGGGTAGGGGTAAAAGGACATACAAGCACCTACGTGGGGTAAAGCAGACTTTTACTGATGACATCAATATTGATAATAACGATGTGACCCCAGACCACCTCCTCCTCTTTACCTCTCAGGCCACGGTCACCCGGCGCCGAGGACACAATGGTCACTCACTGAATACTGGCTGAACGACCAATAATGGTCTTTCAACAAGTGTTTCCGCAGGTCCACACTGAAGCACCTGATTAAAGAGTGGCCCAGGCGAAAAGGGTTCCTTTACAAACCACACACGACCAGTCCCCCAGGGGCCAGGCCATTGGCCAGCTCCTGCAGTGTGCCCAGAGCCAGCGGGACAGGAGAGGCCTCGGGGGGGCCTACCTCACGCAGCTCCCACTCTCTAGTAATCACTGGAGCAGCAGCATCGGGGCGGGGGGGCGGTACTGGAGGCAAAGAACACGGGCCCAGGGCAGTGGGTGTCAGGGAGGCACTGCCTAAAGGACGACGGTGGAACCCTGACCTGTTGGCAGGATCTGGGAGCCAGGAGAGCACACGTGCGCGCGGCCTGGGGCACAGGGCAGAAGAGGTCTCTACGGCCAAGACTGCAGAGGCAGAGGCAGGACGTGGACCCACGTGCGTCCACTAGGAGGCAACTCCCACAGCTCATCCTGAGTCTCGCCTGGACTCCAGGACCTTTCAGGGGAATGGGATGCACATGTGCCAAGGAGCCACTTGGGCAGGCGACTTGCTGGGCAACCAGCTACACAATTTGGCGGGATGACATCCCGCCCTTTGTCACGTGACCCTTGGGGCCCTTGCTCATCCTGTGGGCCCCACACCCAGCCCTCCGAGCCCACAGGCTGGATTTCCCCTTGTGTTTTTTCATCTCACCCTCACAATTACCCTCTGAGGAAGATGGTAAAGTGTTAGCCCATTTTACAGATGCAGAAACTGACTCAGAAAGATCAAAGCCTATCCATCAGCCCTGGGGATGTGGCAGGGATTTGGCATCCTCACCCTCAGTGCAACAGGGATCCCCCCGGTCCGCCACTCCCCGAGGTGCCAGGGGCCACACGGCATCAGATGCGGGGAAGGGGGGCGTTGGTGAACCTCAGATGCCGTACACACGTGTGGCGTCCCTGGGCTGGCAGCACGCTGGCCCTGCTGGCAGGGGCCAGCTGCTTACGCAGGCTGGGTGTTCTGTCTTGGTGGCAGCCGGTATGATACACAGTCGGTGCAGGGGCCGGGGGCCCAGACCACCCTGGTTCATGTCAGCCCAAGCTAAGCCCCTGGATGAGTAACTGCACCCCTCTGAGCCTCAGTTTCCTCCCCTGAAAAATGCGGACGGTGGAAATCCCCTGGCGGTCCAGTGTTTGAGACTCCGCGCTTCCACTGCAGGGGGGCCTGGGTTCGATCCCTGGTCGGGGAACTGGGATCCCGCAGGCCGTGCGGTGTGGCCCCCCCCCAAAAAAAAAGTAAGAAAAATGGGGACGACGGTAAAGTTGTTGGGAGAAGTAAAGGCATATTCTCACCTGCCACAGCGGGGTGCAGGCTCCATCCTCCCACCCACAGAAGGTAACGTGTTCAGCAGACACAGCCAGCCCACTCCTGCAACGGGGCAGGTTACCTTTGTTTCTCCATCTCGGCTCCTGGCTGTAGGGAAGGCGGCCCTGGCAGGGTCAGCAGGGAGCAGCCTCCAGCTACTTGGACCCCCAACCATAATCTGAGGCAGGCGTGACTAGCTTCAACTGGTAGATATAGTGGGTTAAACAGTGTCCCCGCCCCCCACCCCCCCCCAGAATTCACACCCACCCAAAACCTCAGAGTGTGACCTTATTTGGTAATTGGGTCTCTGCAGATATAATCAGTTGAGATCATACTGGATTGGGGGGCCCTAAATATAATGATTTGGGTCCTTGTAAGAAGAGAAGACACAGACTCAGAGGGAAGACGGCCACGTGAAGACAGAGGCAGAGACCAGAGCGGTGCGGCCGCGAGCCCAGCAGCGCCAGCAGCCCGCAGGAGCCGGAAGCGGCAGGAAGGATCCTCCCCTTGGCTCTGGAGGGAGCGCGGCCACGCAGGCACCTTGATTTCAGGCTTCCGACCTCTAGACCAGGAGGGAGTACATTTCAGCTGCCCGGCGTGTGGCGCTCTGTTACAGCAGCGCAGGAGCCTCATACAGCAGACGAGAGGGAGTTACGACTCAGGGAAGGGAAGTACCGGCCGAGGTCCCTGGGCCGGAAGGTCCCCCCAGCCCAGTGCCCCAGCCCCGCTCCTGTGCTGCCCTCCCCCATGTCCACTTCATCTAGGACACCGCCCACCCCCACTTACAGGCTTGCTGATTACGAGGAAAGATTTGCAAATGTCCCTACTTCCGCCGTATCCAAATTAGTGTCAAAACAGGAAAGAAGTCCAGATAAAAATACCCAAACCCAGGGTGCGCTGGAGAGAGATTCAGCATGTCCACAAGGCAGCCTGCGACACCGGCATCCGAGCTGGGCGGCCGCCCACCCTCCAGGCTGGGGCCACCGTCCCTCCTGCCGGCCTGCAAGGTCCCCTGCTCCTGGCACCCTGTTCGCCTTTTTCATCAACTGAACAAAGCAGAAGGGATGCAAGCCCAGCCATGAAAAATCGGGTCAGTACATTCCTCCCTCCAGTCACCAAAGAAAGTCAGAGTGGGGGGAGCTGGGGGGGGGGATAAATTACCGTGCCCGAGTCCAGCTGCACCGGGACGTAATAAAATGTGTTGCTAAGATACAAGTGCCAAAGAAGTTCATTAAAGGACACTTTAAACCAAGCTGTCAGACTCTTCTCCCTTTAAAGCCTGCTTATTTGGTACCGTCCCTCGTGTTTATAATTAGATCCGCGATATGAGAGCGCGGCCCCCATTCAAGCCCACTCAGCAAGCTCATTAATAAAGTAACTTCAACAAGCCACCGACTTGGGCCCGGGCTGGGGGCGGGACTGTTTTATTTACAGAAATATATTTGAGCGCCACTTCTTTATCTAAAGGAGAGATGAAGGCTCTTGAAGAAACTCGGCGGCCCTCTGGTCGCAGCATCACCGACTGTTCCCCTTATACCAGCGCTGGGGGCTCCAGGGCAGCGGGCTCGCTGGACCTCAGGGCTCACGGTCTGACTCCAGCTCGCCCCATAGCTCTGAATGTAGGTACCAGGCGGGATGGTGAGCGGGGGACACGGAGGCAGGGAATTACCAGATCACGGCCAGCCTGACGGAGCTGGACGAGGGGACTCGGAAGGGCGACCAGAGGACGCAGGCTCGGTCTGGGCTGCGGAGCGTCCTTCGGGCCAATGCGTCTAGAAAAGGCCGTAACGTACCACCCACACCTAAACTGCAGGTTTCTCGTAAGCATGGGTTTCCGGCTCATGAATTCTTGATTGTTCATGATTCTTGAACAAAATCAAAAAAGCAGGCTGCCTGGGGCCCACACCAAGTGATGGCAGGGGTGGCGCTGGCCTGGCTGCCCCCACCCCCCACCCGTCCCCTCGCACCGCAGGGCATGACTCCCTCAGCAGGACCGCTCTCCGGCCCGCCCACAGCGTCAGAGTCTGTGATCCTGCGAGGGTCAGAGCATCTCAGGTTGGGACTGGTCAGGGATGGAGCCCTGAGGAGCCTGGGCTTTTCTGAACCACAGAACCTCAGCACAGGGCCAGCCAGCCTGACCTCCCATCCAGCTGGCGTTGGTGCCACTTCCCCTTTGCTATGAGGTGCTGGCTTGGCGGTCAAAGGTCTCAGAACAACCAGTTCTAGCCCCAGGCAGATCCCTCTGTACGGGAATTCCGCCAGCCCTGGAGCTGAAATTGGCCTTCTAGTACCTTCCAGCTTCTAGTCAAAACTCCGCCCCACGAAAGGGCCGCTTTCTCTCTTTTTTTTTTTTTGAGGTACGCGGGCCTCTCACCGCTGTGGCCTCTCCCGCTGCGGAGCACAGGCTCCGGACGCACAGGCTCAGCGGCCATGGCTCACGGGCCCAGCCGCTCCGCGGCATGTGGGATCCTCCCGGACCGGGGCACGAACCCGCGTCCCCTGCATCGGCGGGCGGACTCTCAACCACTGCGCCACCAGGGAAGCCCCCGCTTTCTCTTCTTCATCACGGCCAGTCGCTGATTTAAAGGTGGGGGTCAGCCGTGCTGGAGCGACCAGTCGCCGCCCTGTTCCATCAGCTCTCTGACCTCCCCCCTCACACCCACCTGTCACTCACTCTCCCGGCCGCACTGGCCTCCGTGGGAAACGCCAGGCATGACCCATCTCAGGACCTCTGCACGAGCTGTTCCTTCTACCTGGGACACTCTTTCTGCAGAGAGCCACAGGGCTCACTCCTCCAGCTACTCCTGCAGGCCTCGGCTCCAAGGCCTGAGGCCCCTCTCGAACACACTATTTAAAATAGCCACCTGCCCCCAGCCCCGCGCGCCTTGCCCGCTCTACCTCTGCCAGGGCACCGGTCACCTTCCCACCAACTCCATAACTCATTTACGATGGTTTTTGCCTGTTGCCTGTTTCCCCTCTCGGACTGTGAGCACATCTCAAGGGCCTATTCTGTCCACTGCTGTGTCCCCAGTGCCCAGCACAGACTGGGCGCCCAGTAGCGTGTGCCAAACGCCACAACTCGGTACCGAGCCGTGGCTGCCACCCTCACCATCCAAGCGCTCACTTCTGCACACGCTGGTGGGCACGCCCCGGAGGGAACACAAAGGAGCATGAGACACAGGGGCTCTGCCACCCTGTCCCCTTCCAGCCCCGGACGCCGCACCTCCCTGGCCTCCCCGGCCCCAGATCCGCTCTGAGACCCAGCCGGGCACTCTTTGCCACGTGTCCACTTCCCAGCGCCTGCAGCCGCAAGAGCGTCCAGGGCCCCTCCGACCTCTGTCCACAACAACACGGCTGACTGTTTTGTCACCTCTCGTCAAGCCAGGACAGGCCCTTGGAGGACGCGTCCTGAGGCCCTTGGCAGTGACAGCTGGGAAGAGGACGCTGGTGCTGAAGGTACAGAAAACTCTGCACTCAGCGGGGCCGTAGCTTAAGGAATAATGCAGCGTTCACCTGGGGCGCGTTCATCACTGCTGAGACGCGTTGATCACGGAGAAGAGTTAGTGTCACTGGTTGTGAGGAATGCAGCTTGTCACCTGGTGACCCGCATCTCACAGGAAATTCTGGATCACCGTCTCTAATATGTATATATCTCTAATTGCATTTTCAAGTTCATTTACATGCGCAGATTGGCTTTCCGCCTGAGTCACACTGAAAAGAAACACACCCCTCTCCCTTCCTCTCTCTGCCTGCCCCATCCCCGTCTTGTTCTCTTTCCTGGGGCAAAAAGCTTCTCCCCAAACTGATGACGGTGTCCCCCACGACGGCCTGCTGGGATGTGTCCCCCAGGGAGGCCCCACCAGAACCCCCACCTGCCATTTCAAGTACCTTTCTGCTGCCTCCACCCAAGAGATCAAGAGGCAGCCACTGTTCCCCCTAAAGAGGGACCCCCCCAAATTAGTGTTTTTATCACCTTTTCTACTTTGGAGGGTGACTTTGCAAAATCTGATAGACGCTTCGCTGTTTGTGAACGTGTAGGTTACGGCCTCGGCCATACACACGTCCACGACCAACCTCCACCCCCCCAGTGCAGACGCGCATGCAGGCGGTCTGGGCGGCAAGCAGGCTCGGCAGGTGCTCATCTTCCTGCAATGTACCCGCACCTACAGACTGACAGTCGATCTGATGCAGTAAGTTTCATTAAACGGACAGTTCCAGAATGCACCGTGTCCTGCCGGAGCTGCCACCCCGACTTGTGCCAACCGGAAGCCAGCTGCTCTGAAAGTACGACCACCTTCTGAAAACCACCGTGCCGTGCCCCCAGCGGCCCTACTGTCGGCACGAGGACATCGTGCGTGGGACCCCAGCATGTCTCAAACAGCGGCCACCCTTGTGGGCGAGCCGCTTCTGAAACAAAACACCAGCGAACAGAACTTAATGGCTTAAAGGAAAACCACGGGCTTCCCGTGCGGCTGCGCCGCGGTCAGGAAGACTGGAGCCCTGGGACCCCCGGGGCCCCCGGGTGTCATCACCACCTCTACTCAGGGCCGTAGTTCCAGTTGGAAAAAGGGGGCTTGGGGAGGTGCCCCGCAGAGGCCCCCCCGGCCTTGCACATCCTGTGTTTTACGCCGTCAGACCAAGTCTCGGGTCCAAAGACCAAATCCCAAATTTAGGGCCCAGTCCCAACTGCGGACACACCCGTCCGTGGAGACAAAGAGGCAACCCAGAGGTCTCTGTCCCGACAAAAAGCTACAGTTGCCCGTCTACTTCTCCATGGCAGTAGCATCTCTGGGGCACAGCCAGATCGCTGCTTCTCGTATGACTGTTAATAAACTATGCTGATAACAGCTCCCCCATCACTCAGCTGCCCCACTGCAGGCCAGCCAGGAATTACACCTGGCACTCGAGACACGCGTCCTCACTGACCCTTGGGACAACCCTGCTTGGGAAGTAGCACTGTCCCCACTTTGAGACAAGGACCCACACAGCCTGACCTTATCCTACCTGGGGGCTAAGGACCGCTCAACCCTGAACTAAAAAAGAAAAAAAAAAAAAAAAAAGCAAAGCGCAGCCCATCTGAGGCTTCAGGGACGCCCGCTGGTGGCAGTCAGAGGTCATCACCAGAAGAAAGCTGCATCAGCGTTTCTCATCACACGCTCGGAAACTACTACCAAACAATAAGTAATGACCCAAAGGGGGAAAAAAACTTAAGGAAGCGTGTTCGTTCCTTTGGAGAATACAGGCCGTTTCCAAATGAGAAAGATGCCTCCACCTTAAAGCAGAAAACAACAACAACAGTGATAACAGGAAATACTGAAGTAGCCAAGCCAGAGAGGGGCTCAGGCCACAGCAGGGATGACAAAGCAGGGGGTGGAGGAGTATTCGCTTCGGGGTCAAGTCCAAACCTCCCGCCTGCCGCTGGCTCAGCTTCTGCACTGCCGAGACCCCTCACTTCACCCAGCCTGCCCCACGCTCCCCAGCCCGGTGCCAGAGGCAGAGACCGGATGCAGACCCAGGCCCCCTCCCCAGTTCCACGACGTTGCACTTCAGGGTAAAGTTCCCACTCATTAGCGCAAGCAGCTGCTAGCCTGCTGGTGGCGCTCTCTGACGTACCACCTCCATCTCCTTTTACTGGAACACTCACCCTGGAGTTACATCTCACACGCAGGACACAGAGTGTTGTCGCATCTCCGTCACATGCTCCAGCGTAGGCGCCAAGTTCGTGAGGCCACAAGGGCCCAGACCTGGACTGCAGCTCCTGCCCTTGCCAGCCGTGTGATGTCAACAAGCCACTCAACCTCTCTGGGCTTCAGCCGTCCCCCAAGTAAAATGGTAATTAAGAGCGGGCCTTCCCTAAAGGGCTGTGTGAACAGCGACCGACTTGGTCCCTGGAGAGCTAGAAGGGGCCTGGCCCAGGGTCAGCATCAGATGGGAAAGCTGTGACTTGTGACGCCCGCACCCCACCTGCTGAGGGCTCACCATGGCCCGAGGGTCACGTCTCATCTCACTTAATCCCGCCAGCGCCACGTGCGTGTCGTCTCCCGAGCACCCCACACGCCAGCACTCGGCTGTCTCACGGGCGTTGCACTGTTACCCCATTTTACGGCCTTCGAAGCGCGGAGCGGGGTTTACAACTCCAGGCTACCCAGTTGTAAAGCCGGTGCTTAACCTCTTTCTTACATGCTTCTCGGAGACGAAAGTGAAAAGCCTTCTTAGCGGGACTCTTCTGCAAGTGAAGGCAAACCCAGAGTCCTGTTTCCTGAAAAGCTGTAAATTCCAACAGTGTGGAGAAGGTGAACGGCAGTTGCACCCTCCTCCAGAAAACCGCCTCTGCCCCCAAAGCCCTCCCGTGTCTGCGGCAAGGGCCTTGGAGGGCGAGCCGACACACACCCCGCAAAGGGGCCTCCTCGAGCCCTCCGTGCGTGACCAGGATGTGCCCGGGACGCTGCCCCGCGGGCAGGCCCCCCCCCACGTGCTCAGGCCCCGAGCCGGGCTCGCTGGCGGACCGGACAGCAGCCACGTTCAGGCATCGGCTCGCGCAAGTGGAGCAGAAACGGCGGCAAGCCCGCGATTCGGTCCTGAAAAGACAAAAGCGTTGGAGGAAAAACTTGCTAAACCACAGGGCTAACCATCATAGCCAGCAGCTCTAACGAGGCATCATGGGATTTCCACAGTTATCATCAGAGTGGTCGCCACGAAAAAATTCAAAGTTGATTGAAATCAGTTGTACAGTTCCGACAGCAGGTGTTTCAAGAGGCTAACGTATCAGAGCCAACTCCCTGGACTGGCAGAGAAGGCGGCGCAGTCACCGTCAACCTCTACCAGGAGGGATGAACAGCATACGCCCCGAAGAGGGACCAGCAACAGTGCAAAGGCTCCAGTCCCGCGGGTGCAGGGCAGGGCGTGGCAGGAGTGTCCTGGGGTCACTGATGCAGCCAACACAGTTCTCTTCAAATCAACCCCTTTGCTCTGCTCGGGAGTTGAGATGCACTTTCTCATCTCTGATCTGATTTCATCTCAATAACCCGGTGGGGTAGTTTTTACAACAACCACACCCACTTTACAGAGAGGAAACAGAGCTCAAGGAAGCAGAACGACTTGCTCGAGGCCACACAGCCGGAGGCAAAGAGCTGGGATAGGAACCCTGGTGTCCTGACTGTCGGGCCTCCTCCTCCAGCTACCTCCAGCTACGCTTTGTCAGACCCTAGAGGCAGGGGGCCAGCTAGACGCCAGGCAGGGACTGAAACAGAGGGCACCCTCTCTGGGGTCCCAAGCCGTCTGACCTTGGGAAGCTGCCCTTCTCTCACCTGCCCCGCCTGACCCAAGCCGCGAGATGATCATGACAATCGAACAAAAAGACGCGACGGAACAGACCCACCGAAGAATACCAGTGCAGCAGAGAGCACTGGGTGTGCGATGGCTCTGCTTCCCCACAGGTGCAAATGTCACCTCCTGAGAGCAACCCCACGCACCTCATCACAGCACATCACCCCGTCTGCTGCTGGCTGAGCCCCCGAGCTAAACCTCTCCTGCAGAGAGCTCACGGGAGGGGTGATGGTGGATACGCCAGCCTCCCCAACTACACGTGAAACTTCCTGCGAGCAGAGACCAAGCGAAACCACGTCGCGAGGGTAAAGCCTCATAACGTGCGATGCCGCGATTACTAACCCCAGCACATCACCCACCATCACCCCCGCATCCTCCACCAGGCAGGAGCCCATCATTAAACGTTCGTGGAATTAAACTGCGTTGGTCCCAAGAGATGTCCGGAACACAACGTCAAGGGTCAAAAGCAAGTGTAGGTATAGCGTGCCTGGCAGCGTGTCCACTAAGCATGTTTATCCATGTTACAGACGCCGCGTGCGCACAGAGCACATCCTACGAACACGCCTCAGGGCCAGCGCTGCTCTCGTCCACGCGTAGGATGGGGCGGAAGAGGGGTCACGCTTTATGACTCTCACATCTGCGCTGCGGACATTTCCCCAATGAGCAGGTGTTGCTTTCACAATAAAAACTTTGTTAAAAGTCGAATTCTTCCTTAGCTCCTAACGTTACAGAAATAATAGCAAGAATCCCCGCCTTCCTCAGCAAGATTTTACTTTAGCAGGGGCGTGGTAATTATTTGTCTTATTTCAACAAATCCTTCCTCTCGTTTTAGAAACACAATCCTGGACAAACTGTCAACTGATGTCATATACACTGCACAGACTTCACGCGTATTTACTGGCACAAATCAATACACAGTTGACCCTTGGACAACGTGGGTTTGCACTGCGCGGGTCCACTTTTACATGCGGGTCCACTTACACACAGATTTTTTCAGCAGTGCACACTGCAGTCCTATGTGATCCACGGGTGGTTGAATCCACGGATACGGAGGCCCTGCCTTATATGTAGGACCAACTATATACACAGTGTCTGTGCAGAAGGTCGCCACCTCTGACCCCCGCGTTGCTCAAGGGTCGACTGTAATTACTATTTGCTATTATACACTTTATAAATAGTAAAAAAAAAAAAACAAAGTCAACAATAAAAATATAACCTATACATGTAAATATGTTATATACACACACACATTTTTTCCCCTTAAACCAACCGTGCAGAGATGCCCACCGAGTCATCTTCTAGAGGGTTCCAGAAGTGTCCCCCCACTAACTTCTCAGCCTTAAGAAGCTCTGGTGAAGGCAGGAGGGGGGAGGGTCCGCACAAGTCCCTGCCCTCACAGCCTGTTATGTGCTGGTCACCCAGGGTCCAGCAGCCTCCTCTCCTCTCCCACGTCACACGCGGGTGCCACCATCCCTGCAAGAGCCTTCTACGCAGGTGACAGGCATCACGGAGCTCACGTGGCCGGGCCAAGCTGGGAGTGGGTTCAGGCCTCCTTCACGCTTCTCCCTTCTAGTCTCCCCTCAGCACCAGAGCCCGGACAGCCCCCGGCCATTTCCCAGCCCTGGCACAAAACCCAGGCCCTTCACCTGGCATTCGGTGCCTTCCTGGCTCCGGCCCCAGCCTGCCTTCTCTGCTGTCTGTCTGTCTGTCTCTCTCCCATGGTTCAACTGCCAGAAACTCGCCAGCACCTGCAGGTTTCCTCAGGCCATCAGCCCTCAGCTGGGCTACTTGCTCCTCCTGTCCACAACCCCAGGCACCCTTGGGGACCCCCCTCCCCCAGGAAGCTGTCTTCCATCCCCAGGGGCCGCAAGGCGTGGTTTTCACAGAACTTCTCTGGAATTTCCTTGACACGTGGTTACCTACACCTCACTGTCCTGTGAGGTTTCCGAGAGCAGGGAGCTTCCAGTCTTATCCATCTCTGCCTGCTCGTTCCAAACATATGATTTTAAGACTCTGTTCACTGCAGGCCTAAGAAGGATGGCTCCCAGGGACTCCAGTTGGGCCCCGCTGCTCACCACCACCGATCGCACACCTATCTTCTTACGGTCACCCGCTCATTCACCCCATAAGCATCCAGCCCAACAAGGCATTGCTCTCGGATCCCAGGGGGAGGGGCGGAGCAGCACGGCCCCTGCTCCTCAGGGAGCTTACGGTCCAGCAGAGACGTCGGACGTTCATGAAAAGATGAGGACGGATGACGCTCAGCAGCCTCCAGGACAGGAAGATGTTTGCGGTACCCGAGGCCCTGCTGGGTAACAGCCAAGGAGCCGCACTGCTGGGGGCCGAGCAGGGGGGCAGGGTCAGCCCCCGCAGAGAGCAGCGGGGAAACCACTGGAAGGTCTCAAGCAAGGGAGCGCCGTGATCCTGTTCAAGTTTTAAGACACTTACTCTGGTGGAGGATGAACCAGAGGGGGCATGAGGAAACGCAGTACACCGTTCACAGGAGCCTAAAGGTGGAAACAAGCCCAGTGCCCATCAGCTGGTGAATGGATGCAAAACGCGGCCTCCCATACAATGGACTATTATTCAGACATAAGAAAGAATTGAGTACTGACACGCGCTACAACTTGCAAGAACCCTGAAACATTACGCTCAGTGAAAGAAGCTCGTCATATAAGACCACACGTTATATAACTGCATTCACATAAAAGTCCAGAATGAGTAACTCTATAGCGATAAAAAGTAGATTTATAAAGACAGAGAGTAGCTTAGCGGTTGCTTAGGGCCTGGGGGTGGGGTGTGCAGCGGGGATGATACCCAAAGGGTTTCTTTCTGAGATGATGAAAATGTTCTAAAATCGATGGTGGTGATCGGCTGCAAATATCTGTGAACGTACAAAACAATACTTAACTGTAAACTTTAAATGGGTGAATTATGCGATATGTGAATCATATTTCAATAAAGCTTTTTTTTACGTGGATGCAGGGTGGAGGCTACTGTAATCTTCCAGCTAAGAGATGATGCGGGAGGGACCAGAGGGGTGGACAGATGGAGGGGAAGAGGGGCCCCAGGAATACGGCTCAGATCAAAGTGTGGGTCTGGGAGACTCTGGCTGTGGGAGGGGGAGTCAGGGGTCAAGGCCAAGCAGGTGGCAGCGGGCAAAGCCAGGACTAGGCCCCTGCTGTCTCAACCCCATGCTCTTTTCCAGAATGTGAAAGGCGGAGCTTGGAGAGACAGCATTAGTTTTCTCTTTCACATGTAATGGTGCTATTTTAAGAATGCGATCTTGAACTCTAGGTCAGGAAGATTAAAATTTAGCCTCCTGGATGAGAGCAGACTCGGGGGCAGAGCTTGGACAATGGCACATCCTTTTACTGAAGGACTGAAAACAACTGGGGAGCTTTCAGAATAAACCCACCCTGCAATTTTGTTTGGTGGACGCTTCCACTGTGGAATCCCTCTGGTGTCCAAGGTACAACAGCTAGTGAATCACAGCGAAGATGTGATTCAGCGCCTGGGCGAGTGCCACATACGTAATACCTTTCAAGAAGACATTTTTATTGCTGCACTTGAGGACATCCCCTCGGAATCCGGAGTCCATCAAGTCGACGGATGGAGCGGCACGCAAGGCCCCAGGTTCACTGGGGCGGAGGCCGGTGCTCTCTCTGCCACGCCAGCTCGGACTGCCGTCGATACAGGAGGCCCCTCTCACAACCCTGTGGGGAAGCTGGACTTGCGTGAAGTTCAGGTCTGAAGATGCCTGCTTCCCGTGGCATCTACATGTTGCGTCGAGAACTCCAAAGAGGGAGGAAAAAAACACAAACCCTCCAGGATTTATGACGGGTCTGGTATTTACACGGAAGTGCTTGTTGCTTGACAATTTAGATGAAAATGTTACTGCCTCTCTCCATGTGCTGCAAATTCACGGCGTAAAACCACTGGAGCAACTAATGACGTCTTCACACATCATATCTCGTTAAAGACAAGGAAGGGGTCCATCTTCCACCAGAATCACAACCCAGTGGTGAGGGGCCGCCACACCTGGGAATGCAGCCCGGCCGAAGTGGGCTGGCCCACGACTCAGATCTGACCAACTGCCCCACAGCTCTCTCATTATTTTTTTTTTAAGGAAAAAATATGAACTCTGTTTTCAAATAGCGCGGTCCTATGGAAGCTGGCTTCTTGTTTATCCCCTAGTCCACCAATGGTGGGAGAAACGCTGGACACTTACACAGACCTTGTATCTCTCTACTGCTGACCAACAAACAACCCATCTTCTTCTAGGAGTCCTTGATAAACATCTTTAAGCACCTGTCCATGTTTCTAGAAGTAAGTAAATAAATTCTAGTGCCAAGGGCATGAATGGGAAATTGGTGGCTAGGCACCAAAAGGTGTCACTTGCTGCTACCGTATCTCTAACAAATGTGGATAATGGGGTCATCTGTCCCTTTTACTATCAAGCTCGCCCTCCTCATATGCACCTCTAATTGAAACGTAACCTTTCTATCCCATATTCCAAGCGGGAGCAGGACAAAAAACCCACATCTCCCGGGAGGAAGATGGTGTGAGTTCTTCCCCAAGCACATCACTAAAGGGACACTACCTTTACTCTTCTGGTGAGTTAAAAGCAAACTCTGAAACACTGGCTTTTTAATCCCCGATCCGGCATTTCCGCTCCTCCTGGGCAGGCGCTGGGGTAACTAAGCAGAGCCTACTTCTCCTCTTCAAAGCCCTGGGTGCAGCCCCAATCACCTCCAAGAGCTCATGCATCGACCTTTCCCCAGCCAAGCTGCCAATCTCCACCAAACTCTCCCAAGGAGAGAAAGACAGTAAATGTTAAGTCTGCCCAACTCATTTCATAGGTGACCTCTGAAGGATTTCACCGCGGAGCTTGGGAGAGACAAGGCAGCTTTATTAACATGCTACACCACAGCCCCAGGCCCTCCCTCCCTCTTTTATGAGCCCTTGCTATGTAAAATGCCACAAAGGAAAAAGGAAAAACAACACACTTACAGTTACAAACACAAGTTCCAATGGCCAGGACAAACGCCGGATACTTACCAGATGTTATTTTTGGTCATTTAAAAGAGAAATATTTTTAAAAGGCCAGAAAACAAAAGTTTCTGTTTTTTTCTTTCTTTCTTTTTAAACACACACAAAAAGATGGAGGTACATTCCGTTCACAAGCATCCTTCTCCGAGTTCAATTTTAAAGGCAAAGGCAGCCTGGAGTAGGACAGTTCCTTCGCCGAGCGGCACCGCAACCTTCAAACATGATTTTCAAATGTTTCTCTCTGCCTCATCTAAATTCAAGCATGACAGATAATAAATAGCCACTCATTTACTATCATCATAAAAATTTAAACAGCCTTGAAATAGTTGGCTACAATACAGAAATGATCAAACCTAAGCTCCGAAAAGCCACTCCAAACAGTAAAACTACTGCCATGTAGAAGCACACATAAAGAGACATTGTTGCGATAAAAGCTGCCGGATTATTGGATTTCCTCTCCCCTCTCTTTTAAATCTTCTACTCCGAGCATAAGAGTCAACAACTTGCCGTTTTACCCAGTGGAAAAAAGGCTTAGTAACCCTCGGCTATCACACTGTACCAGATTTGGTGGTGGATTTTTTCTTTTTTAAAGAAACTATTTGATTTGATTCCATACAGTGATTAAACATCTTTGTGCTCAGCGGAGAAGGGTCTTCCAACCCCTCCCCCTCCAAAAATGGCATCAAAGCAATCAAAATGGTAATGCCGGGCCTGGGTCCCCTCCCCCCGCGAACTCCCCGACTTCGCCGGGGCCGCGCGCCGCCCCCCCACCCTCCGGCGGGAATGGAAGCTTCCACTCCTGAGCGGGGGCGCGGGCCGGGCGGGCGGGCGCGCGCGGCCGGGGACGGGGGGCCGCGGCACCGCCAGAAAGGGGTTAATGCATTCGTCCCAACCCTCCCGTCCAGCCGGGCGCCCCCGACCAGGCGCGGACCCGCGGGAACAGCCATCTTTCTTTCCGCAACCCCCGGCCCCCTCCTCTCCCGCACGCCCCCTCCCACCACTTTTCAACTTTAAAGACTCGAAATGAACACCCGGCCTCCGAGTTCTCCCCCGCCAGTCTCGTCCACGTCTCTCCCCGCACCGTCAATCCCTCCAGGGCGGGGGCTTCTGCACGGGCCGCCCCCGCCGGGAGTTGGGGGAGGAAGAAGGGGGCCAGCTCAGCGGCCGGTGGGGGGGCGGGGGCCAGCGCGGGCCAAGTTTGATGCTGACGGCGGCGGCCGGCATTCCGAAGGAAGCGCGATCGATGGCCCGGGGGCGCGGCGGGGCGGGGGCGGGCCCGCGGGGCGGGCGGAGGAAGGGGAGGGGGCAGCGGGGAGGGCGCCGGCGCCCCAGTCCCCGCCAGCCTCGGAGCCCCGAGAGCGCCATTGGCTGCGCCGCTCAAAGTTCTCGGCTCGGGGCGGCTCGGGGAAGGGGCGGGAGTGCGTGTGCCGGCAGGGAGCGCAGGGGGAGGGGCGGAGGGGGAGGGGAGCGAGCGGCGGGGAGGGAGGGGGCGGGGGCGCGCGGCCGGCCGCGCTCCGGCGGCGGCATCTGTTCGTGGTGCTGAAACCCCTACCGCTGAGCTCAGCGCAACTAAGTCACAATGGACAACTTTTCCTCGCCGAGGGGCCGGGAGGGGTCGGCGGGCGTGCCCCCCATCGCAATGAGCTTCTTGCGTGTCCCAGTCTACACCTGATGCCCGGAGACCAAAGTTGGGGCAGAACTGGGGGGTCCTGGGGGCGCCTTTCTTTTGTTCCCCGGGAGCTGGCGTCAGGTTCCAAGAATAAAAGTGATGCTGGAGAAGTGGAGGGGAGGGGGGCCCGGAGGAACGATTCTTTAAATAAGATTTGCAACGGAACCCAGAAATCGCTTCCAAGTAGTTTGGTGTCCAGGCCCGAATTACCGCCCCCTCTCCCCCCACCCTCACAACAGCGTGAGGCGGGGGACACTGAGCCGGGAGAATTTCCACATTCCAAAAACATGTCCACCAACTCAAAATGGACGCCGGGCTGCTCGCCGCCTTTTAAGTGCAGCTTCTCTCTTTCGGCCACCGCGGGAGCCGCGCTCTCCCCCCTCGGCCTCCAAGAATCCGGCTCTTTCTTTCCAGAAAAGGGGGTGCGGGTAACTTTGAGGGCTGGAGAGACTCCTTTGGGAGTCTGAGCGCGCGGCGCCGAGGCCGGCACTTTTCAGGGTGCTGCCAAAGTGCCCGGCGACCCCTCCTCCCCACCCCGGGCGGGAGGCGGGGGGCAGGCTCCAGCTCGCTTACTTGTTTGTCGCTGAGCGCGGCGATCCGCGGCTGCCTCTCGTGGAGCTGTTTCTTGAGGTCGCCGTTCTGCGGAAACACGGAGAAGCGGGCTCAGGCCGGCCGCCCCGGGCGTCAAGTGCGCCCGGAGTCCCGCGGGCCGCAGCCCCCGGCCCGGGCCGCCAGCCGCGCGCCCCAAGTTCCCCCGGCCGCGTCCCGCACGCGCGGCGGCCGGGCAGTGCCGCACGGGGCCGCTTACCTGTGGCTGCCGCCGCATCTGGGCAGCTCGCGGGGCGGGGCGGGGGCCGTGGCCACCCGGCGGCGCGGCCCGAGCCGTGCAAGTTTGCAGGCCGGGGTACGTGTGCGAGTGAGTGTGAGTGTGTGCCGGGGGAGGGGGGAGGAACAAAGAGCCAAGTAAACACGGCGAGTCCGTGTCGAGCAAAGCTCATAAATATTCAAGTCGCGTCCTAATCTCCCCAACACACACACGCGCACGCCGCAATACCGCTCGGGCTCCGGACGCCACGCCGCTGCTCGCCGGAGCAACAATCGCCAAAACTACTTTTGCAAACTGTGCAGGATTGCACCGGAGGATGGGGGCCGGAGGGGGTCGGCGCACACACTCTCACACGCACCCCGGGCAGGCGCACCAAGGGGTCCCCTCCCGGGACCCCTGTCCTGCAGACCCTGCTCGAGAAAGAGAAGACTCCAGGCTCGGGTCCCAAGGGCCCTCGACCCCCAAACTGTGCAGGATTGTACGAAAGGAGGGGGCAGAGGGGAAGCCCAAAGAGGGGGGTCCGTTCATGTACATACGCCCCCCGCCCCTGGGGCAGGCTCAAGGAGGGGCCCCTCCGAGCCCCTCCAGCCCTGAAGACCCTGCGACGGGGAAGAGGACGCGGGTCTCCGGTGCCTGGAGCCCCGACCCCAGGCCCGCAGCCCCCGACCGCCTACCTGGTGGCGCGCGAGTTCCACGGCGAGCGCCTCGGGCCGGCTCTGCAGCTCCATCCCGGCAACTTGGGCAGCACTTTGCGCTCACTTTGGCCCCGGCTCCGGGGAAGTTGCGCGGCTCCGCGGGGGCTGGAGCGGACGGGGGCCGACCGGGTCTCCGGGGAGGGGGGGACACGAGCCCCCTCCCCCACGGCCAAAAGGGAGGCGGGTTCTGGCGAGGGGGAAGAAAGGCGGCCGGGCGCCGCGGCGCCGAGCCCGCGGCCGCCCCAACTCCTCAGGCTGCCCGGCAAGTTGCGCCGGGTCCCCAGGCTGCCGGCGCGGCCCGGCGCATGGCCCCCCGGCGCCGGGAGCCCCGCGCAGCCCCGCGCAGCCCCGCGCGCGCCCGCCCCGCCGCCGCCGCTGCCGCCGCCGCCCGCGAGAGCCGCCAGCCAGCAGGGACTATATTTCCTCCGGAGCGCGCGCCTGGATCTCGCTGGGCCTCGGCAAAGTTGTGCCTCGGCACGATGCTAATTCGGCAGTGCCCGGATGGAGCGGGCCGGGGCGGCGGGGGGCGGTGCCGGAGCCCGCCGCCCGCCCCGCCCCCGCCCCGCCCGCGCGTGCGCACGGCCGCCCCGCCGCGGCCCGGCGCCTGGAGCGCAGAACAAAAGTGGCGGCGCGGAGGGGCGCAAACTCCCGACCCCGCGGCTTGGGGCGCCAGCCCCCGGGCCGCTCGCGCCGGCTGCTCCTCCTCCGTTCTGCCCCCGCCCCCAGCCAAAGCCGAGGAAAACCGGACGCCCAGCTTGAGGCCGGGGTTGGAGATACTTTCCGGTGGGAGGGGAAATGTCCACTTTTCCATTTCTGTTCTCCTCTGGCTCTCGCCGATCCCCCTTTCCCGCTGCTCCCTCTTTCTCTGTCTCCGTCCGCCTCCCTCCCCTACTGCCTCCTGTGCACTGGCGCTGCGACTTGGGAGATTAAATTACTCATGTCGCCAGATTCCGCCACCGCCTGATGGCCACCGTGTTATTTAAACAGTATGAAAATTGATCTCTTGACTGTTCCTTTAATGATTTTTTTTTACACTCACAATTAAACTCTCAACAGATGTCACTAGACTTTTTAAGACTGTTGTTAAAAATCGTAAACGTGCCCGGTCAATGTGACATTAAACAATTATAACTACAGCTGCCGAGATCGCATTTCAAAACTCCCAGCCCCGCAGCCAGGAGGTTAATGTCTCCGAGTCGATTAGCATCGTGGAGTTACCATCTTTACCAATTAACGTCGGAAAGCTTTGTGCCGTATCGGCAGCATCCTGGTATGTTTGAGAGATGCTGGGGAGAAATGGTGCAACCGTATTACTCAAAGTAAACGTTAAACGTTTACACCGATGAATCATTATAGCTTCGTATTCCTCTGCAGCACAAAAAATACCCAGGCACAGGCAGTTAACAAATGGCCCCTTTCAGCATGTACCAACGTGCGCACGCCCCTTGCTTCTACTGTCAGCAGAAGTTGTTGGAATTTTTTTCAGGTCGGGACCCCAGTGTTGTTCTGACCTCCTATTCAGGACATTTGCCACAAGTGACTTGCTGTGTTTCTTGGGCCCCCCGAACACCAGGGTCTTCTCCCCACCCCCAGCACCTAGCCTTTGGGAAACACTCAGCGAGGAATCACTGATTACTTTGTGAGCTTTGTTAAAAACTCAAAAAACTAATGCGCGTGCTAAGCGCTGTCATCGGTTTCGTCTAGCGCCAGCTGGGGAGAAGCAGGGCTCACCAAATGCAAAACAAAAAGTCTGACTCTGGCTCCTTCCACTCCAGGTTCAGCCCAGCTTGGATGGTGTCCCCCTCTACTTAGCACTTTAGCTGGCCTGGACACCAGCCAGGGAAAGTAGACTGCCCAGGGACCAGTGTTCCCAGGGCCAGAGGGAGAGTGCATGCGAGAGGGTTCCTATTGTAATCTCTGTAAATGTCACTGGCTTTTTAGTAAAATTTCATAATCATTTCATTGGCCATGTATGTAATTAAATCAACAGAGAGGATATTCAAGCTGTCCATGACCTACACAGCCTCAGGCAGATGCTGACTGGGGGGATGGTGCTGTTGGCAAGTTTCCGTCAATGATCCTCTTCTCTGTTGTTTTCAGTTACCTAATTCCTGAGCAAGTGACAAAGGCCTAGGGCTGGGTGCTCTCTGACAGTGAGGGGACTGGTTATGTGGAGAAAAAAGAAAACAGAAACAAAACCTACAAGGAGTTCTGTGCTGCTGCTTCAGACACACTTTTCCCTTAAAGCGTCCCGCACGCCGGGACACCCGCTCTTGGCCCATGCTGTCCATCTGGAATGCCCTTTCTCTCAGAACCCGCTTTTTAAAATCCTCTTCATCCCCCAAGAGTCACTTCAAATGCCACCTTTTCTGGGAACTTCTTCTCATTTCTACACATCAATTCTTCACTCCTCCCTCTGAAGACTCACCATGAAGAGCTTACTTAGCAAGGGGGACATTCCGCCCCAGAGGAAAGGTAACTGCTTCCCCGCTGGAGCCTGAGCCGACTCTGGGTCTGGCTTGTGGGCAGAGCACAGTATACGGGTGTTGACGGAAGGCACAGGGCCCTGGAGTCAAGTAGGTGCTTACCTGATGAGTAAGTGAGCGAGAATGAATGAAGGCTGAAAGGAAGGTAGGTTCCATTTTTGGAAAGGTGAGCTGTTAATCATGGCCATAGACATGAGCCATGTCTGCAATTCATCCCAGCGTCCACATTTCTCTTACTTGCATTGTGGTCAGGTGGACGGGGGCCTGGACTGGAGCCTGGATATCTGGGTTCGAGACTTGGGTCCACCTCTTGACAAGTTACTGAACATCTCCTAGCCTCCATTTCTTCGGATGTAAAATGGGAATTATCCACCCAACCGCAGTTACCCCCAGACCCACTCGGCGCCTCCTGGCCCCAGACCTTGGCTGCTTGCTCAGTGGAGAGCCCCAATCACAGTCTCTGCCCACCCCCAGCTTAACTGGCCTCGAAGTGAGGGCTGGAGCACAGCCTCGGCCACGCTCCTGCCACAGGGGGAGCTGCAGTGGCTCCAGCACCGTGTCCAACCCTGTGGACCCTCGGGGGCCCTGCTGCTCCCGCCTGTTCTGGCTTCTGAGTGAAGCTCTACACCTTGGGGTAGACCGACCAACGGGCTGAAAAACACAACTCAGGAGTCCAGGGGAGCGAGTTACTTCATCAAATGAACTTGGACCAACTAGAAACAGGATTCAGGAAGGAGCCAGCAAATCAACATCGCTCCGTCCCTAGCTGGTTAGAATGCTCTGGGGCCCAGTGGGCCCACCAGGAGGCCTGTTAAACATCCCACAGAACCCAACAAACAGCTGTCATTCGTGGGAAGTGGCGGAGAGCCCAATAATCTGTCCCCGTGGTTTTTCTCTCCTTGTCTTTCCCTTACTCTTGCTGCCCTAGGATTGCACCTCAGAAACAGACTTTAAGCTCGATTTGCCCTCTGCTTTGGAAGGACCCGACTCAGAAGGGGAATAGCTGTAGCTCTCATAATGCAGTGTTCTGGTGAGGGTTAATGAGAAGCCCTTAGTCCACTGGAAAGAACCGAACATCTTCGTGAATATTCTCAGACTAAAGAATGAGTCTTCAGTTTCTCTTCCTGGGAAAGATTCCTAAAAGGCCAAGGTGAATGTTGAAAAAGGACTTCACAAGCAGCACCGGGAGGCAGGCGCAGATTCCTGGGGCTACCGCAGACTTGGCACAGAGGAAGTGAGGGTTTGGGGGGGCTTGAATGTCTGAACAGGCATATGAGTGAGTTCTCAGGGAGGGTACAGATTTGACTTCCATTGGTGTTACTGTTGTAGGCACCATTTTCTGCCCTCTCTAGAAGGCATCCTGTATTTCATGTGATCCTATCGTGACTCCAGGGACTGCTGTCTTCCCAATGCTCCACTTCATCTTACCCTGGCACAGTTCCCCTTGGTCCAGAGCAGTGGCTAGAGGTCAGGGACAGTGCTGTCTAGAGCCTGGGACGCCGGTGCAGAAGACTCAGGCCTCACTCGCGTCGAGCCATAGAGCCGACAGCAGCATGACAGTCACTCTGCTTCCTGCAAAGTGGGTGGCCAGACCCTGTCCAGTCACTTGCCTGCCAGCTCAGGGGCTGCGCGATATCGTACCTGGGAGACACCTGCCGGACACTGGCAGGCTCAGACCTGTGCCCCAGCTGCCCCGGTGCATCTCCTTGGAGGTTGCCGGGCATCTCCACTCAATACATGCTAGTGTGAGTTCAGCAGCCCCACAGGGCATCGGCCCTACCCATCAGTCCCTGGAGTCATCCCCTCCTCTCTCCAGCCGCATATCACACACACTTCTGGTCATTAGTTAAGATGAAGTTGTACTGGATCAGGGTGGGCCCTAAATCCAATGTGACTGGTGTCCTTATAAGTAGGGGAGCGGAGAGAGACACACAGGGAGAAGGCCCTGTGACGACGGAGACAGAGGTTGGCGTCTGTAAGCCGAGGAACGCCAAGCATTGTCGGAACCACAGGAAGCTGGAGGAGACTTGGGAAGGATTCTCCTCCAAAAGGAACCAGCCCTGCTGACGTCTTGATCTAGGACTTCTGGCCTCCAGACTGTGAACAAAAACATTTCTGTGGTTTTAAGTGCCCCCTCCCCAGTCGGTGGTACCTTGTTACAGTGGCCCCAGGGATCCCACACACCGTTTAGTTCCGATGAGCAGGCAAAGGCTCTACTCCAGGTCCCGCTGCCCCGCGGCTCTCTGGCCTCTTGGGCGGTTTCTGGGACCCTCGCTCCTGCATCTCCTCATTAGAAGACGGCGCGAGGTCTAGCAAGCACCCAGCACGGGGCCAGGTACGTTCTGATACACAGTGACCAAAATTTCTCAGATTTTAATAGTCACCTGAAGCGTGGACCAAACATTCCTGACCTCTCCAGCGGGTCACCTCATTCCTCAATTATCAAACCTCGGTATTTCCACAGCCAGATGCACTTCTACTCACCAGAAGCACAATGAGGGCAGTGAAGAGCCTCCTGTCAGCTCAGGGCAGGGTTTCCTGCCAAATAAGCAACACACTCGGTGGTGGAGGAAACTCAGGACGTTTGGGGCCTCAGAATTCCCCCCTGGGGGGGCTGTGCACATGGACGGCTCGCCGGAAACGCGTTGATATCCCTCGTCAACTCCACGCCCTGGCCCTCGGAGAGTCGCTTGATGCCACCAACACAGCAGCTGCAGAGGCCTGGGAGGGCAGGAGTGATGACCTCCCCCCAGCGAGTGAGGAAACACAGGCACAGTGCAGCTACCAGGACCTGCTCACGGTCACGGGGACACGACCTGGGGCGCCACAAATGCCCTGGACACACGTCCAGCACAGCACAGTCCCCACCCCTTGGACCCTCGCTGACGCACTGGAGGGAGGGCTGCCCATCCCCTCCTCCAGGCACCAGACAGGACCCACTCGCCCTGCAGTGTTCAAGGTCTCTGCTCTGAACGCAGACTTTAGATGTATTTTTTCCTAAAAGTGCTGTTTTCCAAAAAAACAAAAAAAGGAAATGATCTCCGGAAAGGAAGTTCTTCCCTTGAGCTCATCTGTCCCCTGCTGGTCCTCACTTAATCCCTCCCACAGCCTCTCAGTAGAGGGATCCAACCACCCTGGATGCAGCCTGGCTCAAGTGAGTTTGAGGAACTCTGTGTGGCTGATTGGTCCAGAGCAGAAATTAACACTTGCTACGGGGCCCCTGTGGAAGTTTC
Source organism: Phocoena sinus (assembly GCF_008692025.1). NCBI lineage: Eukaryota > Metazoa > Chordata > Mammalia > Artiodactyla > Phocoenidae > Phocoena > Phocoena sinus. Next base: position 4,683,753 of record NC_045772.1, on the reverse strand, counting down.
CTGGGGCTGTCTTAACAAAGCACCGCGCACAGGGAGGCTTAAACAACAGACACGTACTCTCTCATAGTCTGGAGGCCGGAATCCGAGATCAAGGTGTGCACAGGGCAGGTTCCTTCCGAGGGCTCCCAGGGAGACAGTTCCGGGCCTCGCCCCTGCTTTCTGAAGGTTTTCTGACCGTCTTTGGCGCTCCTTCGCTTGTAGACGCATCACCCCGACGTCTGCCTCCACCCTGTGTGCCTGTGTCCAAATCCCACCCACTCCCCCCACCACGCTTTTTTTTTTTTTCCATTTATTTTGACCACGCCCCGCCGCACGGCACCGGAGATCTTAGTTCCCTGACCAGGGATCCCTGGGTGGTGCTTCCCCTCTCTGACCTGTAAGGGCCCTTCCTGCCCCAGCACTCAGTGGAAAGACCTTGTTCAAGGTCAGCGGGGAGACGGACTGGAGCTCCGGCCTCCTGGGTTCCCCTCATGGGTATCAGCCAGACATTGGCTGACTACAGTTTGAAATTTTTGTTTCAAATACACTTATTCCAAGAAGTCTCAAAGCTTTTCCCTGCAAAAACCTTCGTTGATCCACAGTCGCATTTCTAAACTATACACCTCTTGATAAGTCAGCTGACAAGGAAGGACGCGTCCTCTGTGTTGTGGATTATAGGTTGACAATCAACCAGACCAGGTTGTTCCTGCAATCCCAAGTCGCTTCACACACACAAGGCTGCTCTGGAGGGGCAGGATGGGGGAGGTTCTGATGGGTTGAGATGGAGGTCCTGAGGGTGCCAGTCTGAGGCTGAGGCTCCCTGGGTATTTAAAGAGGGAGAGATGAGAAAGGAAACCAGCATGGATGGGTTACCCATCACCATATGTGCCCACCCCCCAGGCCGACTAGACTGTTTCACTACGTCATCATCTAAGTAAATCTCATGCCTCCTGCCCACCCCGGGGGGCAGATGTAATTACTTGCTTTTTGTAAAGGACGTTTTAGAAGCCCAGGGAAGCTAATAACTTGTCCCAGGTCTTGGCCAGAGTGGGCTAGAGTCAAGATCCCAACTCAGGGGACTTCCCTGGTGGCACAGTGGTTAAGAATCCGCCTGACAATACAAGGGACTCGGGTCCAGGATCTTCCCTGGCCCAGGAAAATCCCACATGCCGCGGAGCAACTAAGCCTGTGTGCCGCAACTAAGCCCGTGTTCCACAACTACTGAGCCTGCGCTCTAGAGCCTGTGAGCCACAACTACTGAGCCCGCTCGCCTAGAGCCCATGCTCTACAACAAGAGAAGCCACAGCAACGAGAAGCCCGCGCACCGCAACGAAGAGTAGCCCCCGCTCGCCGCAACTAGAGAGAGCCTGCGAGCAGAAACAAAGACCCAATGCAGCCAAAAATAAATAAATAAAAATAAATAAATCTATTTAAAAAAAAAAAAGATTCCAGCTCAGGGCTGTCTGATTCCAAACCCAGGGCGTCTCCACCACCTCTGGCCACCTGCCCTTCTAGTTGGGTCTCCTTCCTGGTGTTATTACAGGTCCAGGATCAAAAGCTCTGCGGAGGTGGGGTGGCTGTTTTCCTATTACACATGCATTTTCTTACCTACACTGCAAGCAACAGTACGATTTTCAGAGGCAAATTTAAAACCCAGAGAAACCACATTATTGAGGTATGACTGGAATACAAAAAGCTGTATATATTTCCTGTGTACAACTTGATGAGTTTTGGAGATAAGGATACACCCGTGAGACCATCGCCACAATCGAGACCATGAACTTATTCATCCAAAAGTTTCCCTCCGCCTCCTTTATTAAAAACTTGTTTTTCATTTACTTTTTTCTTTCGTGGTAAGGGCACATGACACCAGATCTACCCTGTTGGCAGGATTTTAAGTATTCCGTACAGCACTGCCAGTGATAGGTGCTAGGTTCTACGGCAGACCTCCAATCTGTTCCTCTGCCTCGGCCCCAGTGGACACCTCTGTTCCCCCAAAACGGATGTCGGCTGGGCTGACGTAGAGGATTAGAACCAGGAAGGTGGCGGCTGGGCGGGGGAGGAGACTAGAATTAGTGCTTGCAGAAGACGTTCAAGTGCTAGCACTGACTAAGTATTGTTACGTACGTTATTTGATTGTCTCCTCTTAATAGCCCTGGGAAATAGTAACATGATGCCCCGTTTACAGATGGGAATACTGAGGTGCAGCGATGTGAACCAACCCAGCCACCCAGCTGTGTGTTGGGAGCCCTATATTTGAACCCGGGTCTGCCAGATCCCCAAACGCCAGCTCTCAGTAATTCGAGAGGAGGTAGCCCCAAAGGAAGACGCTCTGGGACGCCCGCCGGGAGGAGCACGGGGAACTGGAGAGACTGGGGTTGTACGCAAGGTGCGGCCGCCATGCCCACAGCCTCGGGGGAGCATCCCCGCACCACCTCCCAGCACAAACTTCTCTGGGAAGGACAGAGTGGGAAGGTGGTACCTGACCATCTTGGGGGTCAGAAACTGCTTTCAAGGCCTGGTTCCCCTGGTAAAAGTGTCTGATGTGCATCAAGTGAGACAGTGTAGGTGCTCCCCGGGCGCACCCCTGATGGCCCGCAGCCCCACTGCGGGTACCGCAAAGGCGAGTGCAGTCCCCACGGGAGCCGAGCCTCGGTCCCACCTGACACTGTCTCTGTCCCAAAGCTCCTATTATTAGAGCTCCATCCTGATTAGTACTTTCACACCCACATCATCAGAGGCTCTAAGTCAGCTGTGCAGTTCTTGTTCAAGAATGTGTCCGTGTGTCGCACATACATGCGGGATGACCCTTATAAGGAGGAAGGGAACACGCAGGCGGGGAGGGGAAGGGGGACAAGCCCTCGGTCTCTCTCACCTTTGCACGTGCGAGACCGAACGAACCCGAGAGTGGAATTGGTTCTCTGGTTTCCTCTCTCATTTGGTGATGGTTTTACTTCCAGACTTATGACCCAGCTGTGATTCTGAGCCTGGAGGCTTTCTGCAGACCAAGAGAGGAAGTTCTTTTTTACTTGTCTGACCCCAAGCCTGCTTCTCCTCTCCGTGGACTAAGCCAAAGTGCTTCCAGGGGAGTGATTATCGGGGAGCAGAGTGAGAAGGAACTGGCTCTTGCTTTACGTGACAGGTGTCGTGCTGGAGGCTATGGGGACACTGGTACCTTCAAGGGGCTCCCAGGCTGACGGGGACAACACCGTCAACCCACCACCTCAGAAGAGGGCCCAGGATAGATGCCAGCAAGAGGTATAAACAGGGTGGGGAGCACCGAGAAGGCAGTCCCCATCTCCACTGGCGAGCCTCACACTCTATTATCTCCCTAACCCCTCACGACACCCTGGGGTGATTGCCATCACCTCCACTCTGCGTGGGGAAACTGAGGCTCTAGGCGGTTACTTTACTTGCAAGTCACCTAGTTGGTGGATGTCAGTGACGATTGAGATCCTGGAGGCTTGGGCTTGAGTCTGAGCTCCGTTGCTTTCAGAGTATAGCTGTGGGGCAGGGCATTGCAGGGCGAGGGGCCTGGTGAGCCCTGGCGTGGAGGAATAAATGCACAGGTGGGTGTGGACACAGCTATGCCGGGAGAGGAAGGAGGTGGTGGCTTAGCTTGGATTTAAGCCAGAAGCTGACCCTGAACTAGGATTCAGTTGAAGGAGTTTAGCTGGGAGGTGATCCCCGGCGGCGGTGATCCCAGGAAGCACCTGTGGGGTCTAAGAAGGAAGTCCAAGCAAGGTGACTTAAGGAGCAGTTTACCGCGATGGGACCCAGGGTTCCCGGCTTGTCCTACTCAAGGGGAGAGAGCTGAGCTACTTCTCTCTTGTTGATTCTGAACCCATTGGCCACGCCCACCCGGGAGACTGGAGCGTCCCAGGTGATCACGGAAGCCTCAGGGGGCACGGGAGGGACAGGGCAGGGCGGCAACTGCCCTATCGAGAGGATAGGAGATGTGCCAGGAGCAGAGGCAGAGGCCAGACGCTTCCCAAAGCAGTTGGGATGGTCAGTAGGTGAGGGGAGCCATTGACACGTAAGGTGCCGTGACTGTCACTGTCTGCAGATTCCAGGTGTCAGGGGATGTGGGTCAGGGTGACAGGTTAGGATGCAGCCCTGGGAGGACGGGCCAGATCTGGCCCTGCCCAGGTGGAGAGGCAGGTGGGTTGAGGGGCTGAGGGGGTGCTTAGAGCTGAGGCCAACCTCAGGCGAGACCACGGGGACAGAGGGGACTCCCCGGTACTCCTGCGTGTCTGACCCGTGAGCCCAAGTGGACAGTGATCTTGCCCCGAACAAACCGGGTTGATGGGCCGAGAGGCAGGTCAGGGAGGGTTTGCGGCCGAGGGAGACTCTGATGGTTAGCGTATCTGGGTGGGATCCCAAGCAGGGGCTGCACGTTTGGTCTGAGCACCGAGAGGAGAGCTCAGTAACCCTCTGTGGTCCCTGACGTGCTGCCCCAAATCTGCCCAGACTTCAGCCTCTTGGGGGCTGGTGACGGGGCCCCACAGAGTGACGGGTCACTCTGGGATCCTGCGCGTGTCTTTTCTGCTGGCTGAGGCTGGGGGGTCTGAAGCTTGGCTGTCACCCACTGGCTGAATGATGTGAGCTGTTTGCTCTGAGTGTCCATATCTCCGTATAAAATGGGGATCACGCCCTTGCAGACAGTTACAGGATACGCACTGCGTGCCGGGGGAACGTTAAGTAAGCGAATGGAATTCCTCCTCCCGGACAACACTGCTAGGTGAGCTGTGCAGTGGGTGCTGGGATGGACCAGTGCCCGGGCTGCAGTGGGCAGGAGGCAAGGTGGCCCCCACCCCTGAACTGCCAGTGCTGGGTTCAGCTGGATCCCCAAAGCACACATGGCACCCCTGCGAAGCAGCCACCTGGAAGAGGTCCCGGCATCAGAGGCCAAGAGGACAGGCCTTGAAGGTTTGGGGCGAGGACCTGCTGGTCATCAGCAGTCACTCAGCCACCACTGGATGGAGGGGTTTCAGCCCCCGACCCTGGAGGCTGGGACGGGGACCCAGGATGGAGTGAAGCAGTGGGACCCATCGGGTAGGAAGGGTGAAAGTGACACAGGTTGACAGGGGAGGGGAGGGGAGTGAGAGAGTGGAGGGCGTCCAGGGCAGCCTCCCGATCCTGACCTGGGGGACGGGACAGTGGAGCGGGTTTGGGTGAGCGGGGAAGGGGAGGCTGGGGAGATGACAAGGTTGGGGTGCTATGGTCCCGCCCTCCCCCAAGCTTGTTTGGGGGACATTTTGTGAACCACAAACGGCCGGATCCTGGTGCAGGGGCAGGGACCGAGGCTTGTGGTCAGCCCCGCTTGTTCCTTCTCTCCTTCACGTTCCTTCCTGTATGGGGTCGGATTTGTCCCCGAAAAACTCACAGCCTTCCCAGAGCCTCAGAAGGTGACCTTATTTGGAAACAGGGTCTTTGCAGATGTTATCAAGTTAAGATGAGGTCGTCCTGGGGTAGGGTGGGCCCTTCGTCCAGTATGACTGGAGTCCTTACAAGAAGAGGAGAGACACGGAGACAGACACCGAGGAGAATGCCACATGATATCGGACCTAGGACTGCCGGCAACACAGAAGCCAAGGGAGAAGCACGGAGCAGATTCCTTCCTAGGGCCTTCCGACAGAGCATGGCCCTGCCAACGCCTTGATCTCAAACTTCTGGCCGCCAGAACCTTCAGAGGATACATTTCCCCTGTTTGAAGCTGCCCACCGGAGGACTTCCCTGGTGGTCCAGTGGTTAAGACTCTACGCTTCCAGTGCAGGGGCGCGGGTTTGATCCCTAATCAGGGAAAGGAGATCCCACATGCTGCACAGCTCGGTCAAAAAATAAAATAAATTAAAATAAAGTAAAGCTGCCCACTGTGGGACTCCGTTATGGCCACCCCAGGACACCAATATGCTCCGCGTCTTTCCTTCCTCAACCAAGGCTCACCCCTCACCCTATCTGAGAATTCCACCTCCTTCTCGGAGCCACCCTGATCAAAGTCCTAAATCTCCTTGGTTGGAGGGTTGAGGCTGGACCTGATTCTCCTAATTAGCGTCACCCCGGCCTGGCTTCGTCAGGTGGTACTTCCCATACTCTCCAGAGGGTTGGGTTCAACATTCTGCCTCTGGTCGTGATGACGGGGTTCTCCCATCTTCAACCTGGATACTCTGCTGTCCTCAAGTCCCGCCACCTCTTCCCTCGGTGGCTGACGTATGCGGGCGTAGAAAGCGAGTTCAATGCATTCACGTATTCAGCACATATTTTTTTCCATAGTTCATCAAAAACTTCCAAGGACTTTCGAAAAAATCTCTTCTATTCTCTACCCATTCAGTTAGCTGAATGCCAGAGCAGCAGAAGAGAAGAGGGCCTTGCTTCCTGTCTCACCCACCCTGTCTCCCTGCTTCTCATCTCACACGCAGATTCCAAATTAGAGAGCCCTTGTTAGCACCCACCGTGTGCCAAGTACCTGACAGGCTTTTAAAGTTATCATAAGAATAAGCTGCTTATTGAATGAAGTGCGTGTCAAATGCCAGACATCACGCTAAGGGCTTTCCATGCTGTCTCATTGTAATCCTTCACGATGATCCGTTGAGGTAGGTGTTAGCAACCCCATTATACAGATGAGGAAACTGAGGCCAACTTATCTAATGACTTAGCTAAGGAAGCACAGCTGGTAGGTAATTGTTTCTGACCGAAACTAGCCCAGGTAGATACCATGCAGCCAATAGGAGGAGATTTGGACATAGTACCCGTAGTGGGTTGAGCGGTAGCCTAAAAAAAAAAGGTATCCACGTCACAACTCCTGGAACCTCTGACTGTGATCTTATTTGGAAAAAAGGGTCTTTGCGGATGCAATTAACTTACAGGCCTCAAGATGAGACCATCCTGGGTTACCCCACGACAAGTGTCGTTGTAAGAGACACCCAGAGGGAGCAGGGCAGGAGGCCATGTGAAGACAGAGGCAGAAGTTGGCGTGATGGAGCCAAAAGGCAAGGAACTCCTGGGGCCACAGGAGCCGGAAGAAGCAAGAAGCATCCTTCTTTAGAGCCCCCGGAGGGAGCGCACCCCTGCAGACACCCTGATTTCAGACTCCTGGCCTTCAGAACTGTGACAGAGTACATTTCTCTTGTTTTAAGCCACCAAGTTTGTTAAAGGCGGTCCTGGGAAACTAGTGCATCCCTGGAGCGAGAATTCAGGTGTTCCAACGGATTTCGAGTGCCAAGATGGGAGCCCCACTTATTGATGAGACCAACTGGACCAGGCAGATACAACCATTACCCCAAAGGTACACACAGGTTGAAACCCTTGCCCAGGGCCGATAGGAAGGGCCCACTCCCCCGCAGCGGCCTCCTCTCCAAGCCGGGCCGGGGGCGGGGCAGGTCTTTTTCAGGGGGTGGAGTTTATGATGCTCGGTTCCTGCCTTGTGGGCAAAGATTGCTAAACTTGACAGAGCCGAACTCCCCTGAGATTTGAGCTCAGAATCTGGGGAGTAGCCCCAAAGTACAGGGTGGAGATTTTAACAGGGGTTTGCTTGTTATCAAAGGGTTTGTTTTTCCCTAACTCCAGGTGAACAGGAGTGGATACAGTCGGCACTATATTTAGGAGGGAGGGAAGGAATTTAGTTTATTAAAAGAAATGAGGGCAGAGAGATTTGGTAGTTCTTACGTTATTTAAAGCCTTTCTTCTGCTTAATATTCTCCGATGATATCGGATGTGTGACAACACGTATCCAGGGAAGAACCACAATGTAGAAGTCAGTCCATTTACACAAATCCAAGTCAAGCAGCCAGTGTGGACATGTCGGGACTTCCCTGGTGGTCCAGTGGCTAAGACTTCGCCTTCCAACGCATGGGGTACACGATCGATCTCTGGTCAGGGAGCTAGGATCCCACATTTCTCGCGGCCAAAGGACCAAAACATGAAACAGAAGCAATACCGTAACAAATCCAATAAAGACTCTAAAAATGTTCCACATCAAAAAAAAATCTAAAAAAAAAAATGAAATGACGTGTTGATAGGCTACCAAGTAGAGGCACATAAGGAAGTCTTAGAGAAACCTGGGGCAAGAATCACAAACGGATTCCAGGGCTGAAGGGCGCAAGGTGGAACCAGAACTTCCAGGCATTCTCAGTCACAAGCAATGGACAGATGGATGGGGTAGGGGAGCCCGGGCCAAGGCAAGCGAGTCTGGTGACATCCTACCCTTGGCGGCAGTGTTGTGCTTTAAGAAATACTTCAACATCCTTCTCCTTTCCTTCACAAAAAGTCCCGTGAGCAGACGGAGGAAGTATCATTTCTATTTTACACGAAAGACCCCACCAAGCTTCAGGTTAAGTGTGATTTCCCCAAAGTCTGATTCTAAATGGATGATGTGGGAGATGGGGCTTGGATGACGTGTGAATTCCAGCCCAGAGAGTGGCCGAGAGCAGCAACTCCCCACTAACTGCAACTCCACGTCATGTTCTCTAGACTTTGAAACTTGAATTCTCACCAAAGCAGATTCCCCAGAGCTGCCCCGTCACACGGGAAATCGTGCTCCCTTCCTGTCTCAGGGGTTTGCCTGCTGAGCCAGGAACAGCCAAGGCACGCGGTGCTTCAGACCGTCCAGAACTGTGATATTTGGTCCCATCTCACGCTGACCGTGGGACTCAGCCTTCCCACCTGGAAATAGAAGGTGACAGGAGGACCTGAAGGCCTGAAAAGTTTCCCAGCTCCAGACCTGCCCCAGGAACCCTGGTTCTACATGGATAAGATGTAGACAGCCCCGCGTTCAAACACTTTCCGTGTAAAAGGAGTGGACGCTACACCTCACCAGGATCTTGAAGGCAGTGTCACTCACTGCCCCTCTCCAGGGACATCGGCTTCTCTTTTTCCCCCGTTGTAGTGATTATACTAGTTTTGTTTTATTAATGGCCACCTTGACTCCTTTTTACAAGTTGGCAAGTTACAACTCCAAATACATGTGTGAAAGGAGGAAAGGGAGGAAGCAGGGCAGGTGGAGAGAGGTGTGTGGGCGGAGGGAGAGAGGGGGCTAGAGGGAGAAGGGGGAGAGGGATAACAGGGGGAGGGAGGGGGGGAGGGAGAGAGGGGGAGGGAGAGAGGGGGAGGGAGAAAGGGGGGAGGGAGAAGGGGGAGGGAGAAAGGGGAGAGGGAGAAGGGGGGAGGGAGAGAGGGGAGAGAGATGGGGGAGGGAGAAGGGGGGAGGGAGAAAGGGGGGAGGGAGAAGGGGGAGGGAGAAAGGGGAGAGGGAGAAGGGGGGAGGGAGAGAGGGGAGGGAGAAGGGGGAGGGAGAAAGGGGAGAGGGAGAAGGGGGGAGGGAGAGAGGGGAGAGAGATGGGGGAGGGAGAAGGGGGGAGGGAGAAAGGGGGAGGGAGAAGGAGGAGGGAGAAAGGGGAGAGGGAGAAGGGGGGAGGGAGAGAGGGGAGGGAGAAGGGGGAGGGAGAAAGGGGAGAGGGAGAAGGGGGGAGGGAGAGAGGGGAGGGAGAAAGGGGGGAGGGAGAAGGGGGAGGGAGAAAGGGGGGAGGGAGAAGGGGGGAGGGAGAAGGGGGGACGGAGGGCGCACAAAGGCAGCAGCATCCTCTGAGCAGCCCCGAGACGCTGTCAGAAGGCCTCTGTGTTCATGGCAAGTGTCATCTTTGCAGACATCAACCAAAGCAGCTGTTAATTGAGCGCCAACTGTCTGCCAGGTGCTGGGCTGGGACCTCTGTACTCATCACCCCTCCCTACAACCGCCCTGCCACCTCAGAGCTCTTTTTTTTTTAACATTCATTGTTTGTTTTACTTGAATTTTCTTTTCTTTTTTATATTTCTTATTAGTCACCTGTTTTATACACATCAGTGTATACATGTCAATCCCAATCGCCCAGTACATCTCACCACCCCCACACCCCACCCCCGCCGCTTTGCCCCCTTGGTGTCCATACATCTGTTCTCTACATCTGTGTCTCTGTTTCTGCCCTGCAAACCGGTTCACCTGTACCATTTTTCTAGGTGCCACATATATGCATTAATATACGATATTTGTTTTCTCTTTCTGACTTATGCCCATCAACAGACAAATGGATGAAAAGGCTGTGGTACATCTATACAGTGGAATATTACTCAGCCATAAAAAGGAACGAAATTGGGTCACTTGCAGAGACCTGGATGGACCTAGAGACTGTCATACAGAGTGAAGTAAGTCAGAAAGAGAATATTCATTGTTTTTTAAAGAATATTTATTTAAGCTGCGCCGGGTCTTAGTTGCGGGCCATGGGATCTTCACTGAGGCACGTTTAGTTGCGGAATGCACGCGGGATCTAGTTCCCCGACCAGGGATCGAACCCGGGCCCCCTGTATTGGGAGTGTGGAGTCTTACCGACTGGACCACCAGGGAAGTCCCCAGCTCCGAGTTCTTATCCTCACTTTAGAGGTGATGAAACTGAGGCTCAGAAAGGTCATTGTCCAAGGTCACAGAGGTACGAGAGATGGAGTCAGGACTGCAGCTCGGGGCTGCAGGGACATCACCGCCTTCAGAGGCTGAGCTGTGCGTAGGACAAGGACCTGGGACAGTGATGTGCCCGGTGGGTCATGTGGACCCACACGTGGGCCCACACTTGGGATCAGGTGAGCTGGACTGGTCTCTGGACTTGGGGGGTGCTTGGGGGCACCTCTGAAGGGGAGGATAATTCCTGCCCCCTCCCACCCACAGACTACAGCGAGGGTTGAAATGAAAACTGCTTTGGGAACGAAGAAGTCCTGAGGCTGCCGAGACCTTATTTTCGCTAGAAACTCTCAATACTCTGTGAGGTGGGGAGTCTGGAATGAATTCCTTCTGTCCCACCCTCCAAGGGCACTGAGACCCCGGGAGGCTGGCACGTCCTCGAAGTGAGCTGACGGTGGACCTGGGCCGGGGTCTGGCCTACCCTGAGCCCACACCCCATCCTCCCCTTGGACTACCACACCAGCCTTCCCCGATGAAGTGGTGCGCCTGGGCAAGCTGCCTAAACTTTCAGCCCCAGTGTCCACTCTACAAAATGAAATCGGTGAGCAGGGGGCCTGCTGCATAAGAGGGACTCATCAAAATGTTATCTCTGTGTCCCTTTGGGGGACGGAGGGGCTGCTGAACCCCATGGCAGTCGGAGGTCTGGAGTAGACGCTGAATTCCCTTCCTGACGGCCGCTAAGGGGTGAACGAGAGCAGGGGGCTGGAGCCAGGCCAGCCCAGGGCACTTGTGCTCACAGCGTCTGTAAGGACTTATCTTACCCACCCCTGCTGGGGTCTCACGTGGGGGCCCAAGTCTCCCACCTGCCCGGGAAGGCGGAGACACTTGGAACAGGGGCATCTCGGTCAGGAGCTCTTTCCGTTCAGCCCACGGAAGGAAAGTCAGTTCTGTCCACATTCTGCAAATTTCCGCAAAGGAAGCCAGATCATTGGCACCACAGCCTGTCCCAGCACGAAGAACATTCCTCGGCAGGTGCACGCGGAGCCCTGTTCCGGGCCCTCTAGTGAATGGCCTTGATCTTGGGTGATATTTACATGCTGTTTTCCTGGGCGGCCACAGATGCGTGTCACACCAGTAGCTCGCCTGGCGGCTCATCCTGGGTCTGCTTGACCTGGTGCGCTTTGAAAGCAGAAGAGAACACTCCAGTTTGCCAGCAACACCCATTTCCCTTGGGAACAAATGTTTGCATCCGGCCCTTTGTGTCCTCCCTTGTTTGGCTGCCTCTACCAGAGGAAGCGGCCTGTCCCCGCATTCTGTCCGGGTGGCCCAGGGCACTAGCCGGCCCCTGGGGGAGGCCTGGACAGCTTTGGTCTGGAACTTGCAGGGAGGACCGCCCAGGCACCCCGTTTGGTCTGATCCCCATGTGACCCTGCGAGGGTTCGGAGCCGGAGGGGCCTCCGAGCCTTGCGGTCCAGGTGAGAACGCTGATTTGCCAAGGTCCTTGCAGGTAAGAGGTGCAGGGGGCAGCGCCTCCAACTTCCGCCAGCACAAGGCCACGGTACCTCCCATTGCAGGACACGGCTGGGGACCGAGGGGGCGGACCCCGAGCTCAGGGGCTCCCCTCTGGTCCCTGCACCCTCCTTGCTGGGAGACTTTAGAAATGCTCTGCTGTTCTACCCAAGCCAGGCTCCTCGTCTGTAAAAGGAAGGGGCCTGGCCACCACCAGGGAAGCTGCATCACCCCTCCCCTCGGCCGTAGCCACTCCTGCCTTATTTTCTCAGACCAGCCTGCTCCCCCAAAACCACGGGCTGCCCTCTCCCCAGCCCCACAGGCCAGCCTGGATTTCTCTCACTGTCTGGCCAGTGACAGGGAAACGGAACTTGGGAACAGACAAGGGACACCCCGAGCTGGCCAAGGCGGACACACAGTAGCTCTTTCTGAAAAACAAAGGGGGAGAGATGCCACCTATCAACCTGTACCCCAGGACCAGGGAGGGTAGTGATGCTTTAGCACTTCTGCATCTCTGACGGTGGACTGGCCGTAGCCAGATGTGGGTCTCCCCCACCCAGGGGAAGAGATGGCCCTGCTTGTCCCATGGCGTCCGGGGGTCCCACACCGTCTGGTCTGCAAGAGGCTCTGGTCACGTGGAACTCTGGCTGGAGGAGAGAGGAGCAACTGTGGGAAATGAAACAAGTGCTGTCCTGGCCCACTGAATAGGGCCTTCTGGCTTGGGGCCCTCAAAGCAGGTTCTCTGGGACACCGGGGACACAGTTGCTCCCCCTGAGACCTGACTTGGACCAGGCCCGTTGGACCCCTTTTCCCTTGACACCTGTCCCTCCTGCCCCGATCCTGAGATGTGATGGAGTGGGCAGCAGGTAAAGTCTTTTCTCCCCTCAACGCGTTCTACCCTCAGGACCCTCTGAGGGTCAGCCATCCGCAGGTCTTGTTTGCAAGCCTCCTACGTGCCAGCCCCCAGGGCCTCCGCCTGCCCGGGCCCCCCTGTTCTCCGATGACCGTTACAGCGCCTCTCAGCTGCCCGCAGTTCCAGGGTCCTGAGGCTGTGATCTGCCTTCCCATGGGCAGTTCTCTTCCTAGAACACAGCTCTGGGGGTGACACTCCTCTCTCCCCACTGCCCTATGTCTGCCTCCTCAGACTAGCACGAGGACCCTTGACCTGCAGCTAACCAAGCCGACCCCCCTCCTCCCCACACACAAGGCCTGGGGTCTTCCCAGAGTCCCCACCCACTTTCAAACCTCAGCCCCTGTGACAAGCTCCTCTGTCCCTGGAATTCGCATTCCTGCCCGCTTCCGTCTGGCAAGCTCCAGGGCATCGCATCGGGTCCCATCTGCATCTCCCCTGCTTTGGGAAAACGTCCCGGGCTCCCTGGGTAGTTGCGCTCTTCCCTGGGCTCACACGGCCCCCTGTCCCCTTGCTCACCGCAGGGCGGGCCTCTCCCAACAGGCGGAGCTCCTCTGGGAGGGACCACCTTCTTTCCCTGCCGGGCCTGCCACAGTCCTTCCAGAACACTGCAGGGCCGACACCGAGTGGGAGTCAGCGCGCTGGTTAAATGAACAGACCCGGGAGGACTGCGTGTAAATAATTTTTAATATGTTGAAACATATTAAAAATGCATTAGGAAAGCGGGCTATTTAAAGGAATTCCATAGGGAATCATTTTCTAAAAATGAGAACGTCTTCTTAATGGGAATAATCACTCCCTAATTCAAATAGTGCCTGTGTTTGAATCTTCATTGACAATGTTGCCTCTCTTAATGAAAAGAACACCTTACAAGGACGTCCTTTGTTGCCAGAAACTTTATTCCCAAGGACAGTAATAACACTTATGAATGCTTAGGCCAGAAAAATGCAATGAAGTAGTTACCAAAATTATGTCAAGTGTCCAAAAAACTATGACGTTCATTTCTAGGTGTCTTTGCTGGAGGTAAGGGGTTAGGGCTGGTCAAGAACCAGTGGCATAATTTACAGGGCTCGGTACAAAATGAAACGCAAGCCGCTTGTTCAAAAATGATTAAGAGGGCTTCCCCGGTGGCGCAGTGGTTGGGAGTCCGCCTGCCGGTGCAGGGGACGCGGGTTCGTGCCCCGGTCCGGGAGGATCCCACATGCCGCGGAGCGGCTGGGCCCGTGAGCCATGGCCGCTGAGCCTGCGCGTCCGGAGCCTGTGCTCCGCAGCGGGAGAGGCCACAACAGTGAGAGGCCCGCGTATGCAAAAAACAAAAACAAAAACAAACAAGCAAACAAAATGATTTAGAATTTCAAGGCAGTGACAGCAGAGCATTCAATCCAGCATGGACTCCTTGTGAGTGCCAGACCCTGTGTAACTGCCCAGGGTACACACCCATGAGGCCGGCGATTGACCAGGAAGGGAAGAGGTTTGAGCGAGCCTGCTCCCAGGACCCCACAGACGGGAGTCCTGCCACGGCTCGGGAGCTGCCTGTAGGCACTGTTGTGTCGCTCTCAACACTAGACTGTGACAATGATGAACGTCATTGGCACTGAGATGAGAGAGGGGTCCGAGTGGAGCCTTGTCAACGCCTTGGCTCTATCCCATGAAACTGATTTCAGACCTGTGACCTCCAGGCCTGTAAGAGAATATATTTGTGCTGTTTTAAGCCACTGTGGGTTTTTGTTTGTTTTTTTAATTAACTAATGATTCTACTCCTATGACTCACCGATCATGTTTTTAGCTATTTATATTTGCCCACTTTTTAACTGAAGTATAGTTGATTTACAATGTTGCATTAATTAAGCCACTGTTTTGGATAATTTGTAACAGCAGCCATAGGAGACAAACACAGATCTGGGGTCCAGACTGGATGTAGACTATGTGTGTCCTTCCTGGTTTTAGGGTCACTCGGGCAGCCCCTCACCTCTCAGTCACCAGCCTCTGCCCTTGCAAACTGTGGACACCCTTCAATCCCAAGGTTGCCTTTCCCTGGAACTCTGACCTCCCTGGAGAGCCTTACTCACGAGGAGCTGGCCTGGCTTCCCTCTGCATTGCAAACGTGGAAACTGTTTTCTGGGAGGGGCTCCTGTTTTCTTGTCCTCTAACTCCACTCAGCTGCGCACACAAGGCTCTCCACCTCTGCCCACTCTGTCCCACCACTGGCCTTGTCATCATCCAAAGGGCCCTTCTGCTTTGCACGCCAGCCCCGGCTCAGTCAACACTCACTACATGAATTCCTGGAGTTGGCCCTGTCTGCCCAGGACAGCTGATCCCAAACTCAGGGAGTCAAGGTCAACTACAGAGTATGAGGGAATCTTCTACACAAGGCCATCCTCCCCTCTGACACCAACTGCAAGTTCAGGGGTTCCCCAAATCACCACCAGTTTCGATAATTCACTGGAAGACTCGTAGAGCTCACTGGAAGCTGTTATACTCACGGTTATAGTTTATCAGGGGAAGGTACAGACTGACACCAGCCAAAGGAAGAGATGTGTGGGGTAGAGTCCAGGAAAGTTCCAAACTCAAAGCTTCCATCGGCCGCAGGACGCATTACTGGCCCAGCATCCACGTGTGACAATGTGCACGTAGCACGGTCAACGTGGGAAGCGCAACCAAGCTTCAGTGTCCAGAATTTTTACTGGGGCTCCATTCTGCATCCCATCGTGAGCGTCCTTTATCAGCATAAACTGCAAGGTGTGGTCTGAGGGAAACTCCAGGAATAAGAAAGAAATTTATATTTCTTTAGGGAAATAAAAGAATTAAAGTAAAATAAAATAAAAACCAAATTTTACTCTCGGGAAATTCCTAGGGTTTAGAAGAAATCTAAAGTTTTGCCGGGGACAAAAGCCAGACCCGTCTTTGGCCAAGGCCAAGTTCTTTGGTACACGATGACCTTGGGCCAGTCAGTTCACCTCTCTAGGACACAGCTTCCTCTCTGTTAAACAGAGATCAGATCCAACCATCAGCATGGTTCTTCCAATTCTAGGATTCCATCACTCCACATGCCATTGTTCTGGACGCTCTTTGTTGAATCATAACAGATAGCTCAGCGTCATCATTTTATCAGCAGGACGGCGTTATTTCCCCTCAAGCCACGAAGTGATGCTTGCGGACCTGGGGCTCCACTGCCAGCTCCCCACCCCCCAGCATCCTTAGGAGGCTGACTGAGTTTCTCCCTCTCGGCTTGGCAGGTCATTCCCAGAAGAGAGAGCAACAGGAACTCAGGTTTTTCCAGAGACTGGATTAAATGTTAATCACTAGGAAGGGCCCTCCTTCAGTCATACTTCTTGGAGCCTTCTCCAGAGAACTGCTTGATTATTCTGTCCCTTGTTCCCTGACTTCACACCTTTCTATTTATAACAGAAAGCTTTTTTCTTAAAATAAAGTTTTGGTTTCTTTTCTTGTGGTACGTGGGCCTCTCACTGTTGCGGCCTCTCCCATTGCGGAGCACAGGCTCCGGACGCACAGGCTTAGCGGCCATGGCTCACGGGCCCAGCTGCTCTGCGGCACGTGGGATCTTCCCGGACCGGGGCACGAACCCGCGTCCCCTGCATCGGCAGGCGGACTCTCAACCACTGCGCCACCAGGGAAGCCCCCCAAAAAAGTTTTTGGTGAAACAACTTATCTGTGGATTTTTAAAAAATTCATCAATATAGATCTTAGTTATACCCTGTTCACTATTTATCCACCATAAAACAACTCATATACGTTACGTTCTATTTCTTTATTCAGTTAGAGATTATAATAACTCTGTGCTATTTCCACAGGTCTGTCTTGCCTTCGCATAAACTTTTATTTCTTGACACGCAGATTCCTGCAGGCGTTCATCCCAGCAAGACCCAGAAGTAATCTGGGCACCTGTCCTGCTGAAAGGCCAGCTCACAAGAGGCTGTTCCTGAAATTCTAATAAAAAATGTCTAAGGTCTGTTTGGCTAAAGATATACCAAAAGAATGATTATGTACGTATCCCACTATTCACCCCAAAAGTTAGCTCTTTTGAAGGTTAACTGTGACAGGCGGTGTGTTAGGTGATGAAATAAAAATCCATATTTTGGGCTTCCCTGGTGGCGCAGTGGTGGAGAGTCCGCCTGCCGATGCAGGGGACGCGGGTTCGTGCCCCGGTCCGGGAAGATCCCACATGCCGCGGAGCGGCTGGGCCCGTGAGCCATGGCCGCTGAGCCTGCGCGTCCGGAGCCTGTGCTCCGCAACGGGAGAGGCCGCAACAGTGAGAGGCCCGCGTATCGCAAAAAAAATAAAATAAAATAAAAATTCATATTTTAAGGCAACACAAGAAATATTTAAACATAAAATTTTACTCGGCCCGTTTGGGCCTCCTGCCTGTCCTCTAGTGTGCATTGTGTATCTACATTAGCCAGACGTCCCCAGCGGCAGAAATACCTGCTCAACCACAAAAATCCATTTTTCTTCTTCTGGCCCCAGCCGTGTCACTCCTTAAGAGATAACATTCCTTTCTCAATCATGATGGGGTCGCGGTGACCCACCACTCACCTTGTACGTCCAGATATCTCTGGTGAGCTTTACATACGTTGCCAACATAACATTTCCCTTAAAGATAACGACTGGTGCAGAACAGACTGGTCAGATGACCTGGGGAGATACTGGGCTGCACCTAACTGAAGTTCTTAGCTTAAATACTTCCTTCTGACCTAATTAATGTCACCAGCTGTATTACTTGTATTCTGCCTATTTTGCATTACCAAATGCGCGATTGTTGTTTCTTGCATCACCAAATGTGTGGCTGAGCCTCAGATAACATTAACGATGATCAGGTGACTTGCAATGACCGGCCAAATATATAGTCCTGTAAGAGCAATGACTGTCATAGTGTAACTCTAGCTATGGGAAGAGGCAACGAGAGGGAACCATTTCCTTGACGGGCTAGTAAGACAGGTGGTTCAGAGGCCTGTGGCTGCTGTTAACAGTCTACCAACAGCACGTCGAGTGGCCCGTCAATGAAATCCTCACCCGACCTGGGAATGAGCTTTCCTAGGCCAGCGGGACAAACGGGTGGAGAAATGTCTCCCAAACTTTGGTTGAGATTAAGATCGAAAGGGAAGGGATTATAAACTAAAGAATGCTGCCCACCCCGCAGTTCTACAAGAATCAAGGCATTATCCACTGTAGTGGCCACAATACACCCTGAAAGGAATTCAGGGCAAAGATCGGGGTGAGGCCCTTTGTGCTCTGGGAAAACTGACAGAAGTGGCCCTCAGAGAGTTCGATATTTTCAGGAGAAATTTTTTATGAACCTGGATTCTTGCATCTTCCCGTACTCAGAAAAGCACTAAAACCATTAACTAAGGTATCTGTTCCTCGAGAATAGCGGTAAACTTCTTCCAGGATGTGCGCTTGACGGTACGTACCCCTTCGTCAAAATCACTAAGGGCATAATTTGTCATGTTAATGAGGCACCTTCTGGAAACCTAGGGCTGAGGCTGGTTACCAGGGGGTCCAACTGTGTGTGGTCAGAGGGTTGGAACTTCAAGCCCCACATCCATGATTTCTGGACCAGGCAGAGGGGCTGGAGGGTTGAATCAACGCCCAATGCCATGATGTAATCAACCGTGCCAAAGCAACAAAGCTTCCATAAAAATCCAGGACAGGGTGCAGAGAACATCCAGGTTGGGGAACCAGAAGGCTTCCATGATGCAGGGCCCCAGACTCCACGAGGACTGAAGCTCCTTTGTTCAGGACCTCGCTCTGTGTACCCCTTCATCCGGCGGTTGACTGGTATCTGTTAATGTCCTCTGTGGTACACTGGTAATCTAGCGAGTAAGCAGGTTTCCTGAGTACTCTGAGCCACTCTAGCTAATTAATTGAACCCAAGGAGGGGGTCATGGGAACCTCTGATTTGGAAGCACAGGTAAGAACTTGGACTTGAGATTGGCACTGAAGTGGGGTGGTCTTAGGGAACGGAGCCTTAACCTCCGTTGCCATCTCTGGGTAGATAGTGTTGGAACTGAGTTGAATTTCAGGATGTCCCGCTGGTGTTGGGGCACTGCTTGGAGGGGTGGGAACCCCACTCCACGTCGGAATCGGTCCCAGAACTTTCAGTCACCTTCACGGGATGCAGGGGTTAGGATGTGGGCATATCTTTTGGAGGCCACCATTCTACCCACCACAGGTGGCAAAGCCGGAGAGGAAACAAGGAAACCAAGCCTGTATGGTGTGCCATAAGGGTGGGTGGGGGATTAGGCTAGGGGGACTTACCCTAGGACACTCTGGGATATCTGATATGAAGAGCGCTCGGGAGATCACCAGGAGGCCCCTGCTTTCCAGAGTATTTCATTTTGCTTCGCGTCAGGAGACAAGCAGACGAAGTGCTGAGCCAGAGGGATGGCAGAGCAAACCTCCATCACCTGGAGGAAGCCGGTCCCAGTGGCTCTGGTGTCAAAGCAGGAGGGGCCCTTGAGATGGAGCGAGGATGAGATGAGTAGTTTAAAGGCAATCAGGGGACTTCCCTGGTGGTCCAGGGGTTAAGAATCCGTCTTGCAGGGCAGGGGACGCCAGTTTGATCCCTGGTCAGGGAACTAAGATCCTGCATGCCGCGGGGCAACTAAGCCCACGCCGCAGCTACTGAGCCCATACGCCGCAACTAGAGAGAAGCCCACGCACCGCAACGAAGAGCCCGCGAGCTCCAACTAAGACCCGATACAGCCAATAAATAAATACATATTTAAAAAAAAACAACAACAAACTAAAGTGAATCGGAAATGGTTTGCCTCGAGCCTAGGATTAAAGAAACAGTGTGGGGTTAAGCAGAGTAGTGCCAACTCAAGACTCCAGGCAAAGGAGCTAAATCGTGTACAGGAATTTCTTTAAATCTTGTTCTAAGTTTAAAATTTTTAAAGATTATTTAATATTTATAAATTTATAATATGTATTAATATATAATAGACAATATATTAAATTTAAGTACTTATAAACAAAAATTTATAAATAAGTATAAATATTTACATGTTGATATATATATTAAAGTTAATATTTGCTTTCAGTGCTGTCATGTTTGGCTGTTAGGATTTTGTCTGAACTGGGGGAAGGGAAATGACCATTTGCTACCAGATCTCCGTCTCCGTGCAGGTGGCCTCCCTCACGTGCACTTTCCAGGTATGTCTGTGAGGATGACCGCCCGGAGAAGCAAACAGAACGTGTCTAAAACAGAACACCCCCTCTCCCCCAGCCCCCTCCTCCCCCTGCATCTGGGACCTGGGTGAATGGCCCCCCACCCATGATGTTCAGTAGCCTGGGCCAGACAGTGAGGCCCCAGGTCCCATGGCAAAGTGGCTCTTCCCGTGCCCACGCCTACCCAGATGCTTCTCTCACCTGGAGACCTCCTGTGGCCCTGCTGCCCCGGCCCCGCCTCCTTTCAGCTCAGTCACCACATGGGAACATGTCCCTCCCTGGCTCAAAGTCATCAGCCCCAGGATGGAGAGCTTTTGAGAGCCGGCGCCCTCCCGTCCCGGCCTCACCGCTCACTCCAGCTACACGGAACACCAGCGGTCCCTCATGTTCCCCAAGCTCACACTCATGTCACCCCTGGGCCTTTGCACTGTCTTCCCTCCCTCCCCCTCCTCCGCGCCCGCGGGGTTGCTGCTGCTTCTATTTGATTTCTGGCTAAGTGGTGGTTTCGTTGCAGAGCACAGAGATCTGGGTAACCCAACAGCACAGGAATCTACAATGGATTCTGCCCGTTGGAAGCGCTGTAAACACCTGTGACATCAAGGCGAGTGAGACAGCAGGCGGCCGGAAGGGGCGTGGTGTGGTGGCGGGAGCTTCGGGGGTGATACTGGTGGCCCTGGCCCACCTGCTCCTTCTGCAGACCTGCCTGGCAGCAGTCTGTCCCCTTCCAGGCACATTCCTGTTCCTTTTCAGCCCCAGCATGTAGGTCTCTGCTGGCCTCGGTCCAGCTGGCTATCACCCCACCTCCTCCCAGCCCCCACTCAGCGAGCACAGACATCCCCAAATCCTCATTCATCCAGCATGGCCCCCTGGGGCCCCCCTCCCCAACGACTCTGAATTCCGCAGTTGTCCTCATCTCCCCCAGACGGTGGGCACCTTCACCTGTAAAACCGGCAGGGTGGGGATGAGATTAAGGTCCTTCCTAGCTCTGAGATGCTTGAATCAGAGCCTCACTCTGGGATGGAGGAAGCATGGCCGGCAGGTTTAGTTCAAATCTGTCCAGCTGTGTGACCTTAAGCCATGTGATATCTCTGAGATATCCACCCCTAATCTCTCTCCACCTTTTCTTTTTTTAAAAAAAATTATTTATTTTTGGCTGTGTTGGGTCTTCGTTGCTGCGTGAGGGCTTTTCTCTAGGTGCAGCAAACGGGGGCTACTCTTCATCGCAAGCAGGCTTCTCACTGCGGTGGCTTCTCTTTGTTGCGGAGCACGGGCTCTAGGCACGTGGGCTTCAGTAGTTGTGGCTCACGGGCTCTAGAGCGCAGGCCCAGTAGTTGTGGCGCACGGGCTTAGTTGCTCCGTGGCATGTGGGATCTTCCTGGACCAGGGATTGAACCCGTGTCCCCTGCAATGGCAGGCAGATTCTCTACCACTGTGCCACAAGGGAAGTTCCCTAATCTCTCCTCTCTCAATCTCTCTCTCTCTCTCTCTCTTTCTCTCCCCCCGCCCCCCCCCCTTCTCTCAATAATAATTCCTGGCTTGCAGAGGTGTTCTGGGAAGCTGAGAGAATGGAAGTGAAGTGTCTAGTATATCATTGGTACTAACTAAACAGCAGCTGTAATTACAATCATTATAAGAACCCTGAGCTATTTCAACACCACCATTAAAGGGGGGGCACTTTAAAAGTTCAAAGCCATTTAAGGTGAATCAGGTACCGTGCACACTGCCACTGTCTCCCAGGGTGAATTACTTGTCCTGAAAGGGGTGATCGGTAGGGATTATTAACTTGCAGAGGGAAATAAGTTTCAAAGAACCACAACAGCACGTCTACTCTTAATTAGGCGCCATTTTTCTCTGTTCACCTAGAAAGAACTAGCTCCTGGGTGTGCAGGGGTGAGGTCGATTGCAAAGGGGGAAATAGCTTAGAGGGTTCCTGCAGGTTAGGAGGAGGGAGGGACTGCGGTGGGGAAAGACGTCAGGAGAAAACACTGCTCGCCTCCAGGGGTGGGTGCTCCCGCAGTGCCGGCGTCGCCCTCCCAAGTCACCTGTGCTCAGCATCTCCTCTTCTTGGGACATCGGCGTGTTTCAGACACAGGACAAGGCTCCGTGAGGTACACAGTTTGCAAGCCCTGTGTCTTCCACCGACTGGCACCGAGGTGACAGGCACCCTGAGCTTGGGCTGCAAAGTGAGCTGCTGGAATGGCAATCGGGCGGCCCCAAGCACAAGCTGATGGGGCCAGTGGTTCGGAGGGGCTTCTGTCCCTTTCACCGATTTCTGGGTCCTCCACTTTCAGGGCCATTCTTCTGGCACCAAGTCCCTTATCCGTCTCCTCGGGCCAACTTCGTGGCTTCCCAGGAAGGGGACGCCCGTCCTTTTCAGGGCTCGACACACCTGTGCCTCCCTGCCGGGGCCTCTCCTTCTGCCCTGTCATTGCCCCATTGCAGCTCTGTCAGCCACACCAGGCTGCGGGCCCCTGGAGCCCAGGCACTGTGTCTGCAGTCCCTGGCCCCAGCCCTCGATAGATTCCAGGGATCAGAGAGGGTTTCCCCAAGGGAGTGGCATTTAAATTGAGATTTGAAATATAAGATGGCTGGGGGAGAAGTCCTGAGCAAAAGAACAGAAAAGGCTCCAAAGTGAAATTGAGAATGGGGGTTCAGCAGGGAAAGACATTGGGAGTGGCGGGAGTATGGAGTTGGCAGGGTGGGGCTGGGAGAAAGGAGAGCCTGGGCCCTGGTCCAAAAGCTATGGACAGTCATTGTAGGTGACAGATGCTTGGCCCGTTCAGGAAGAGAAGCACTTGGAGCATCAGAGGTTGGGGTGTGGGGCAAGTCTGGTTCCAGGTCCTGCAAGCACAAGAGGCCCTGCTAAGGGGCTGGTTTTCTTATCTTATCTTATCGTATCTTACCTTATCTTATCTTATCAGCCTTGCAGCACATGGCTTGCAGGATCTTTGTTCCCTGACCAGGGATTGAACCCCGGCCCTCGGCAGTGAAAGCTCAGTCCCAACCACTGGACCACCAGGGAATTCCCGGGGCTGGTTTTTAAGCAGGCTAGAGACAGGACTGTCCCTGCCTCCTGAGTCTAAGATTCAAAGATTCTCCAAGTCCAGATCACTGTACACACCTGGCTGCGACCCAGACTCCATCCTGGGGACCCCATGTGGTATTAGGAGAGCCCCTGAGAGCATTTCCTGGCTTGAGGGCGTTGGGGGGCTTCAGAGCAAATCCCAGGGCCCAGAGAGACTGAACTCCAAGTCTCTCTGCTTGGACCACCCCGCTGCTCTGGTCCAGTGGGGGTCTCTGCTCAAAGGGAAATATCAGAAACATTTCCTTAACCTGAAAGGAGACCTCAAATCCCCCAGAGCTTCTCCCCGCCGGGGGTCTCCCTGGGGGTCTCAGTACATCCAAGTGGCATTTTTTCTTTCCTTTCTGTCCCTGCGACCCGCCTACCACATCAAACCTCAGGTGCTGGAGTCCTTGAATTAAGACCGGTGACTTTGCCACATTTAAAAGGAAATGAAATTGGTTTTAAATTAACACAGTTACGGGTTTTATGAAGATCACACACTAAAGCACATAGCACACGTTAGTTCTCTCAGCTTCCAGGAAAATAAAAACACCCCAGGGGCCTCTGCTTTGCCAGTTCCCCGAGAGAGAGGAGAAGGGAGAGCAAAGGACCGGGAATGCTTGTTCAGCGTAAGATTCCAGGAAAAAGCAAGCTGATTCCAGCCTGGCTGCACCGAGCGGCAGCTGGGTGTGTGGGGCTCTGGGATTCAGACCTTCCTGTGACCCATGGGAGCTGCTCAGTTGCTCGGGTTGCAAAGGGCCTGGGGTCGACCGCTGCCTGAGCTGCTGCTGGCCTCCTCGTGGCGAGGTTAGACGCCGCCCGGTGCCGAGCCCACCTGTGTAGGGCCCTGAATCTCTGCACCTTCTCCCCAGCATCCTGCGATACTCACCCCTCTTCCTTCCTCCTCCTCCCGACCTCTAAGGCTCAGGTCACATATCACTTGCTCAGTGGCAGGTGCCCATCTTCTTGTATCACCCAGGACTGGGGAGCGAAGGGACGGTGGTGACCAGTCACTGTACATCGTTAATCCTTGTAGACCCGGAGGGAAGGGAGGTAACGGGGGTGAACGGTCGGTCACTCCATGGACCGATCTGCTGTGGCCAGGGAGGCAGGTCACAGGACACACTCACAGGGCCCAGGGACCACCCTAGTGTACCAGAGCCGTCTGTGAACCGAGTGGGCCACCCAACCTACACATGTTCAAACGGACGAAGCCACCACCCAGCCGAGAGTCTGGATTGGTACATTGACCAGTTCCCAGTACCTTTGCACAAAGGCACACGTGGATTTTCACAAGCAAGCACATGGCAGTATTTGTGTGTGCACTTAGATGTCAGGCAAGTAAAACTTCCTCATCCGGCGCTGAAATTGCTGCTGTATCTTAAATACATAACCAAGACGTGTAAGGACCAACAGTATTTTCTTTGCAACCCCTTGGACCTTCACCTTGGCAGTCCCCTGAAGCTTGTAACAATGTGAACACCTGGGTTTTGCTGTAGCAGATCCTAGCCCTTGGTAGAAGCATCTTCGTGCCTCAGTAAAGAAAGAAGGATTCCAGGCTGTCCAGGTCCACTAGGAGAGTCAACCTCAAGGCTGGTGTGCGCCTGGCCATAACCACCTGTTCACTGCGTAGAGCATCTCACGATGACCCATCAGACACACTGGCAATCGGTCCACTGCAGGAGGCTTGCCTAACGGCTAGTTTCTGTGTGCCAAGCACTGATTAAGGATTATTCACGACAATCGCGATAGCAACCATCTGTGTAAAGAGGTCCTTTGTCCCAGCCGCACTATAAAGAGGCAGAGATGATCCCACTGACAATAGGAACTCAAGCACCAGAGAGGGTTAGCAATTACCCAAGGACACAAAGCGAACAGGATAGCGGCAAACCCAGGAGTCAAACTTCAGTGTCTTTAACTCTATACCCCTCTGCTCCGCTGCCCTTTCCATCATGATTCAAGATGACCCACCGGGGGCTTCCCTGGTGGCGCAGCGGTTAAGAGTCCGCCTGCCGATGCAGGGGACCCCGGTTCGTGCCCCGGTCCGGGAAGATCCCACATGCCGCGGAGCGGCTGGGCCCGTGAGCCATGGCCGCCGAGCCTGCGCGTCCGGAGCCTGTGCTCCGCAACGGGAGAGGCCCGCATACCGCAAAAAGAAAAAAGAAAAAAAAAAAAAAAAAACAGCTGTAAAGATGACCCACCGGGAGGGAGGGGAAGAGAGAGAGAGAAGATGAGTATAATTAAACCCCCATGGGTGGGGTGGGTACTTAAGAATGATGCTTCACAGCCGGTTGGGACAGTGGAGATATTCTGCAGGCGCACGTGGACATGAAAATAAAACTAGCAGAAACACAGGTCTCCTTATCCCCTAAAGAAATTACTTGGAGGGCTTTCCCCAGGGAAATTCAGACAAAGAAATAAAAGGACAAAAATTAAGGAAGACAGAAACTGCTGAATTTACCGTTGCGTCATCCTGGGAGCTGAGGGAAGTGCCATTTTTTTATGCCTGATTTACAAACAGTTTTTTTTTTTTTTTTTTTTTTTGCGGTACGCGGGCCTCTCACTGTTGCGGCCTCTCCCGTTGCGGAGCACAGGCTCCGGACGCGCAGGCTCAGCGGCCATGGCTCACGGGCCCAGCCGCTCCGCGGCATGTGGGATCTTCCCGGACTGGGGCACGAACCCGTGTCCCCCGCATCGGCAGGTGGACTCTCAACCACTGCGCCACCGGGGAAGCCCTCAAACTGTGGTTTTTATTAACCAAAGAAAAACACATTGAGATCAGACATGGTACCTGTGAAACAATCCTTGCGTACGGACCTCCAAAAATAGTGAAGTATAATGAAATACAGAAACTCAAAGAATCTGCTGACGAAATCTAACTCATACGTGTAAAATGACAAGGTTAGAAATACAAACTCCTTTTTAAAGAAAAGAATTTTTTTTTAAATCAAAGGAGATTTGATTTGAATCTGCTTTAACAAAGCAGATTCAGGAATGAGTGAAGGGGACGATGGCGGATGCTAACGCGTAGAGACGTGGATTACAAAGGTCGTGATCCAGAATGTAAAGGAGCCTCCCCCCCGGGTCTGATTGTTGAAAGTTAACTGCAGGCTGTGAGGTTTGGAGTCTGCCAAGCTGTGACAGTCACCCTGGCACCCAAGGCCTTGCAGGTGACCTCCACTCACCTCCCCAGCCTCTGGGAGCCGCCCTGCCCTGCCTGCATTAACGGCGGGCTCTCAGGCCTCATCCTCGGCAAGACCTGGACTTGAGACATGGCCGAGCAGAGCAGGACACAGGCCCAGAGCCCAGCTCCGGAGGATGGGGGGTCGGGGGGAGGGTTCTGTTAGCCCAGGGGCGATAGGAAGCTACGCGGCCTCAGTTTCCCCAGTGCAGGTGATAATAGCCTCCACCTCACAGGGGTGTGAAGGGCTTAAATGAGTTATTTCACATGTGGTGCCTCAGACAGTGGCTCGATCACTATCACCACAATCACCACCAGTTTACTCACGTCTGAATAGGTTTCGACATTTACTTTTTGCAAAATCAGCCAAGTAAACAGAGGTGTAGAGTACGGACTCTCCGCCAGCACCCTTGTCACCTTCCCGCCACACACACAATAGGTAACCAGCTTTTCCTGGTTTCTAGCTTCTGTATCCTCCCAGGATTTAGAGACCAATACGAACACCAAGCCCCCTTGTGCAGGATGGCTACCTGCTGTATTCGCTTTCTGTTCCTCTGTGCTGAATCCCACGAACTCGGCAAAGATGCGCATGTTGGTTATCTCACAGCTTCTGCGGGTGGGAAGCCGGCTCAGTGGGCCCTCTGGTCGGGTCTCACGGGTGCCACCAAGGTGCCCGCCAGGCCAGGGTCCCGCCTCAGGCCCGTTCAGTGCTCTGTGGTTGCAGGACTGGGGGTCCCGTCTTCTTGCTGGGTGTCAGTGGGGGGTGTTCTCAGCTCCCAGAGGCCCCTGCAGCTCTCACTCCTCATCCCCTGCAGACCCTCTCAGCTCGGCAACCTATTTCCCCAAAGCCAGTGAGGGAGGGTCTCCCACTTCCTCTGCCCAGAGGGAGTCTTAGGCAAGGGGGTATAACCAAGGGCGTGACATCCTGAATCCTTTGACAAATGACTATCCCAGGACGGACGCTGTCTCCACATTCTGGGGAGAAGCGAGGCCCAGGGCACACCTACACCCAGGGAGAGGGGATGAGCCAGGGCAGACCCAGCGGGGGTCACCTCGGGTGTGTCTCTCTGCGGTCACACTATGCAGGGTTCTACACCGAGTTTCTTTTTCATCTACATTCTTTTGGCGGTTCCCCAAGTCACACCTACCCTCCAAAGAAAAAGACGTGATCCATGAAGAGATAACCGAATATGTCGCAGGCTCTGCATGGCCCCTTGAACAAGAATAGAGGTTGGTGTGTGTGTGTGTGTGTGTGTGTGTGTGTGTGTGTGTGTGTGTGTGTGGTGGGGATCTCAGTGGCCCCCAAACTTCCAGCTCATAAATTCCAGGATTCCAAGTTACTGGTTTCTGGTCTGGGATGTAAACACCTTCCTTCCCCATTTGCAGAACTTGTTTTCATGCTATGCTTTGTGTTCTAAAGACACTGATGTACTTAAGTAGAAAGGATGAATCACTACACAGAAGACATAGCATCCTACAAATAGTGTAAGCTGCCGACAGCACGAGTCCTACGTGGACGGCTCACCCCCTCAGCCCAAACCCCGGTCACCTGGCTGTCATAAAGCTGGTCCCTCAGCCATCTGGCAGCCCCGGCTCTCCTGCCCCTGAAGGACCTGGGTGGGGGCTGGATGGGTGTTGGCTGCAGAGGAGGAGCTGGCCAGGCCCCCTGGGGCCCCTGTCAGAGGGTCCCTGCTGTCACCAGGTGGTGTCTTGTGACATAGGCAGTGGGTTCCCCGACATGGGACACGTTCACATAGAGGGGAGGGGGATCCCTAGAGCTTTTCTTCTTTATCTTTCAAATACAAATGTCAACACACAGGGAAATGCACAGATCTTAAGAGTATAGTCCTATGAGTTTCGACAGATGTACACACTCATAGAATCCACCCCTCAATAAAGATCTAGAATATTCCCACCACCCCAGAAAGTTCCCTTGTGACTCTTCAATCCCCTCCACCCCGACCCCTGCAGAGGCAACCACTATTCTGATTTCTGTCCCCATAAATTAGTTTTGCCTGGTCTGGGAACTTCACATAAGTGGAATAATGCAGTACATACCCTTTTGTGTCTCGTTTCTTTCATTTGACATAATTTCTGGGAGATTCATCCATATTCTTGTGAGTGTATTTAGATCTTTTCTTAATTATGTTAAAACTTTATGATCTATTGAGTATAAAGTTGTATAATCTCATGGTTCTGCGAGTCTAATATGAACAGATACTTGCAAATGTAAGATTTGAAAGCACCTTAATGCTGTACCAATTGTCAACAGAAAATCTCAGATCGGAGCGTTACAAGACCTTCAAAATCTACGTGTCCAGACTGAACTTACCCTCACCAAAAAATCCAATGAGCGACACTAACATCCCAATCAGGGTGTCCACTCTCCACCAAGGACCAAGCAGGTGTCGTTCTAGTCTGACCATCAGCCAGAGCAGGATGAGAAAGGCACACACCTGGCTCCCAGGTGTAGTGGACCCACTTACCTCACCTGTACAATGGGAACAATACCATCTTCCCCAATTACCTCGACCAAGAATATGATAATGTGGGGAGAGCCAATGGCGTGGAAGGGCTTTTACAGAGCATTAGGAGTCGTAGATTCTACTCGTCTATGCATCTGTTCATGGAACAAATGTTTGCTCAGTGTTTATAGGGTGTCAGGTGCTGCACTAAGAAGACAGACCCTGACTGGGATTTGGGACAGAGACAGAAATAAGGGGCTACGGCGGCCAAAGGAGGGGCCGGGGATCCCCACCTGGTGGGAAGGTCGCGCTTTGTGAAGGTGGGGATGTGAAGATGAGCCTTGAAGAGAATGCCAGGAGTTTTCCCAGCTTGGAGAGAAGTGGATGGACTGAGGACCAGAGAGAAGCAGATTGCAGGGACTGGAGGATGTTGGTGGGAGGGCGGGGGAGAGGGGAAGGAGCGTGGCATCTGACACTGGGGTTTCCACCGAGGATGATCCGGGCAGCGGTGGATGGCGTCAGGGCTGCACTGCGAGGGGCTCTCAAGCCCCCTTTGGGTGGGGAGTCACTTGTTCATGTGGGATTGGATCCCGACCCAGGGAACAACCTCAGGAGGGTCTCTTGCATGAATAAATGAAGAGGTCTCAGCGGCAGGGAGAGATTTAGGATAGATTCAGGCATTCTCAGCCATGGGCCAGACAGCGGGGACCACACAGGAGGAGCGGGGTTGGCTGGGTGGGGTGGGAGAGGGGTCCCAGGAGGGGCCACAGGAGGGAGGTCACAGAGGGGCAGCCAGGGGGCTTTGAATCGGTGCTGGCTCGGCCTCAGGCTGCCCTCACCACCTCATTTCCCTCCTCCTGGCCTCCCCAGCGTCCCTAAGTTTCAAATAAGGGACGTCTGGGCAGGATGGTTTCCAAAGGCACTGCCTTGCTCTGTGTGCCATCTCTGACTTTTTTTTTTTTTCTTTTAAGAATTTTTTGATGTGTGGGACTTCCCTGGTGGCACAGTGGTTAAGAATCTGCCTGCCAATGCAGGGGACATGGGTTTGAGCCCTGGTCCAGGAAGATCCCACATGCTGCGGAGCAGCTAAGCCCGTGCGCCACAACTACTGAGCCTGTGCTCTAGAGCCCGTGAGCCACAACTACTGAGCCCGTGTACCACAACTACTGAGCCCGTGCGCCACAACTACTGAGCCCATGCGCCACAACTACTGACCCCATGTGCCACAACTACTGAAGCTCGTGCACCTAGAGCCCGTGCTCCACAATGAAGAGTAGCCCCTGCTAGCTGCAACTAGAGAAAGCCCACACGCAGCAATGAAGGCCCAACACAGCCAAAAAAAAAGATTTTTTTGATGTGGCCCATTTTTAAAGTCTTTATTGAATTTGTTACAATATTGCTTCCGTTTTATGTTTTGTTTTTTTGGCCCCGAGGCATCTTAGCTCCCCAACCGGGAATCGAACCCGCACCCCCTGCACTGGAAGGTGAAGTCTTAACCACTGGACCGCCAGGGAAGTCCCCCCATCTCTAACTCTTTACGGCTGGATTTTTTTTTTTTTTTTTTTTTTTTTGCGGTACGCAGGCCTCTCACTGCCGTGGCCTCTCCCGTTGCGGAGCACAGGCTCCGGACGCGCAGGCTCAGCGGCCATGGCTCACGGGCCCAGCCGCTCCACGTCATGTGGGATCTTCCCGGACCGGGGCACGAACCCACGTCCCCTGCATCGGCAGGCGGACTCTCAACCACTGCGCCACCCGGGAAGCCCGGGATTTTTTTTTTAAACGAATCTAATGATTATGAAGCAGAGTGCAGCACTATGATAGTCAAAAACAGCCTAAGAAGATACCAAGTCTATTATCGACCGAATAAATAAATCCACAAGAAGTACATTCATATTCTCATCAACTGCATTGTGGATACCGCAGTTTCAGAGGGGAAGGTTCTGGAAATCAAGAGACAATGACAGGCTCTCTTTCTTTGTCTCACGCACGTGCGCACGCACACGCACACACAGATGATCTCATCGACTCAGCGGCTTACGGGCAGAATGACGCTGGGTAATTCATTTCATGTCTCCGAGCGTCCGTTACCTCATCAGAGGGCTGGGGATAAGAGCAGATGTGGAGGCCACAGGGTGGTCGTTAACCAGACTAAACTCTTGAACCCAGGAAAGCGCTAGAGTCTGCCGGGCACACGGTAAGAGCTGAATAAATATTAGCATAGTAATGACCAGAATCTTAAAATGACCCTGTTTACTAAAAGTGACAAAAGTGGTCTTCCAGTCCACATCTTCTGGATTATCTCTAGGAGGGAGGTCAGGGGGTGGGGCACAGCGGGGCCAAGTCCAGGGGGCCTCAGAGCCGCATCTCTGCATCCGGGTAACAATCCCGCCCTACCCAGGGTGGATGGGATACCCTTTGACTCTCCTTCCAACTCAGGTCACTGGGCTCTCAGAGTCATTTGGTTACACTTTTCAGTACTTTATTTGGCCCTTTATGAGGAAGGCCCGTGCTGCTCGGCATGCCCTGCCCCTTGGGGCCCCCCGACCGCGGTTGACGGGAGCCCCTTCCGTCTCCATGAGGATAGCACTTGGTGCTGTTCTCAGACCCAAGGTCAGGGAGCACCGTAGGTTCCTGTTGGGGCGGGTGGGGCAAAGGACGGCCCCTCGGGTGATGTGGTGGCCTCCACTTCCCACCCATCAGATAAGACCTCAGTCAAGAAGGACAGGACAGTCGTGATAAGGGGGTTTACTGGCGGACAGCACATTATTCTCACAAAGCTTCGCAGCCACCCTGGAAGGCAGCCCGGACAGGAATGTCCTCCTCTTTATAAATGAGTACTCGAGGCTGACGGACTGTATGTGGCATATTCTGTATGACACAGTTGACCTGCCACGTCACCACTGACTCGTACCACTCCCGGTGCGGGAGGGAGGGGCCTTGCCGCGTGCAACTGACTGGGCTGCAGCCACAGGCGTCCATCAAGGGACCGGCTGGTTTGCGGGTAATGGACAAAGATAGCCACGGGCATTGTTCATTTCAGGGAAGCCTCGTCTCTGGCCACAAATAAACCGTTGCTTCTTCATTTTGCTCACAGACTGCTGTTTCCTGGGCCAATGTTTCCTTCTTTTTCTTGGAAAGTTTGGGGGGTGGGTGGTGACATTTTCAGCTGCTATCTTCACGCGTCATTCTTAGTCACCGTGGGCAGCCTAGCAGCCAGCAGAAAGCCTTCCCACCGCCTGGGGCTGGTTATTCCCGACTCCCGGGCACTGGCTCCCCTACCGGCTGGGGACAAGCGCATCCTTCTTCTCCAGGGCCCCAGGAGGACAGGGGCCAGAGTGGCACTTCCCCCTTCGCTCAGGGCGAAGCCACCCCCAGAGTGACCCCTGGCCTCAGGAGACCCACCATCAGCTCCCTCACTACCTGGAACATTCTCTAGAACTGGAAATAGCAAAGACAGGTTCCTAAACATTCAAAGTAGACGCTCAGACCCAAACCTTGAGACTCACACACAGAACTCCCAAGAGGGGCCCTCCCGGCTCCTACTCTGAGCATTTATTTTTATTTTGGAGATAAGTTAACGGCTTGATCCTCTCACGGACGGCAGATTTCCCAAGCAACAGGTACCTAACGTGCTACCCTGCACTCCTGTTCTGGAAGACGTGAAAGCACCGAGTGGGCGACTGTAGTAGGTGCATCCTGACGTACCGTTCGGTCTCCGCAGTCCACGTTCCCAGAATCCTCGGCGTACGTCATGATGAAAGAAATGTACACAATGCATAGAGTTTTATAATTCATTTCTCAACCCCCAGCAAACCAAACCTTTCTACAGATATTATTGTGATTTCAGGGCCTTTACACTCCCTCATCTTCTCTCTCCCTGCTCTTTCTTCTTCTTTGTTCCTAGAGAGACAGTTTGGTCCCTCGGAGGGAGCCCTGGAATTGGGTACCACATCTCATATAAACGGTGTCTTTTGAGTCGTCACCTAACTGCTCCAGGCTTGTCTGCTTTTCTGTGAAATAGAGATCCGTGCATCCACCAGTATTTATCAAGCAGGCACTGTGTGCCAGGAGACCTTCTGGTCCCTGAGGAAGTGGGGAGAAGCAGGGCTGAGCTGCTCTCTGCCCCGTCATAGCCCAGAGAACGTGGGGCGGCATCGGGGGCTGGAGGCAGCTGGGCGAGACGATTTCGGGTAACAGCATAACAGCGCGTGTCGTGAAGGGAATAAGGAGGTCAGTGGGGAGGGGCGCGACCCCAGACGTCGTGGTCAGGGCGCGGGGCCCCGTTGTGGTCACAATGGTCAGAAGGAGAGCTGGGGGACCCGCACTCCAGGCAGACGGTCAGCAGGGCAGGCATGAGTGTGGGGTACGCTGGGGACCTGGGGGGGAGTAACAAAGCCTCCCACCCGAATGGGCCCCCAAAGGGGATGAGCCCGCTTGCCTGGGGTCCCAGGTGGCCACTCGGTGGCACATCGAGGGCCCAGGCTCCTTCCCAGTCTTTGCTCTGCCATCCGATGTGCCGTTCATTCATTCGTTTGTTTGTTCGTTAGTTCAACTGATAAATACATATTAAGGCCCTACTGGGGATCGAGCAATGAACACAACAGATTGCTCAGTCCTAGAAATCTCGTTCCCATGAGACAGCTGTCTCACGAACAAGAGAGCAAACGCAGGCTGTCGGGCATGCGGCGTGCTCTGAGGAATTACGAGGCAGGAGGCATGTTAACCGTGACGGGGAGGGTGGGGGGCTTTGGAGTGGTCAGGGCGGTCTCAGTCCTGGGGATGCCTGAGTGGAGACCTAAAGGGAAGGAAGGATCCTCACGGGCTGCTGGGGAAGATCCATCCAGCTGGGGGGACCATTGAGGGCAGGGCCTGCGGCAGGGGAGAGGGCCCTGGGGATGGTGCAGAATCCCCGAGGCCAGAGTGGCTGGAACCTGGCAGCATCTCATCCAGACGGCAATGCCCCAAGGGAAAAGGGAACCGATGTGTCCCTTTCTATAGGAGCGTCTTGGTCTGCACAGGCTGCTCTAACTAAACACCAAGGCTGGGGCGGCTGAAACAACAGACGTTTATTTTCTCCAGTTCTGGAGGCTGGCGGTCCCAGATGAGGGTGCCAGCGTCCTATTCAAAGCAACCCATTAGGTGGCACGTGACGTCCGTGTGTCTGGCTACCCATGGGACTCCGATTGCGCACATGTCGGAACTTTCCAGCACATCCTAGACGCCTCAGAAGCTCTTTTCTAAGACTTCCGTTCCCTTTTCTCCGTGTGTCACTCGATACTTTATGGAAATGCGCCTTCCAGTTCATGAATCCTCTCTTCAGCTGTGGACGATGTGCTACTAAACCATCTATCGAGCTCTGGGTGTTAGTTACGGAGCTTTCCAACTCTGGAATTTTCATTTGGTTTGTTTTATAAATTCCTGTTCTCTGGTGAAATCCTCCACCGTTACCCATATTCCTGAACATATTAACCACATGTATTTTGATTTTCACATCTGATGACTCCAGTTTCTGGATCAGATGTGGGTCTGTTTCTATGAGTCAATGTTTTTCCTTCTGCTCCTGTTTCTTTATAGACCTGGTGATTTTTTTTTTAATTGAATGCCAGACATCGTGTAAAAACTTCAAGGACTCTGTGTTCCCCCAGAAAGAAGATGCTTTTGGTTTCGGCAGGTCGTTAGATAGGGATTGAGCTGCTTTGTGGCTGTGGCTTGGTCTATTTAGAGTTTACCCTTTCCCTTAGGCCTCCCTTATACCTCTCCGTGCACGCCTGTCCCTTGGTTCAGGAAGAGGTCACATCACTGCCTGCCTGATGTGCCCTACCTGTCTCACCTTTGAGCTCAGCACACTAGCCTCCCATGCCCCTGGCTGCTGGCTGTCTCTCCCACAGGGCCTTTGCATGTCCCTCCTTCCCATCTCCTGCCTTCACAGCTGGTCAGACTCCTCTTTACTCCCTGGCCACAGCAGCTCCGGTGGGATTTCATTTTCTCCTGTTCGGGTCAGGTTGGCTCTCCTTGTTGACCCTTCCTCCCAAGTGCCTTCTGTCTTCCACATTGCTTTACTTGTCTGTCTCTCTCTCCCCTAGACTGTCGGCTCCTTGGGGACAAGGACCATCGTGTTGTCGCTGCAAGTGGGTCCCTGCACCTGGCAGAGCACCCGCCACGTTAGCACTCACGAGGTATTCACTGAGGAAGCGCGTGAACGAGTGAGCGGTGAGCCAGGTGGTGATGTAGAGAGAGAAGGGAAAGGGAGGGGAGGAGATGGAGAGGAAGGGTGGAAGGGAGGGGAGGGGAGGGGTGGAGGGGAGGGGAGGGGAGGGGTGGAGGGGAGGGGAGGGGGAGGGGAAGGGGACGGGGGGGGGGACGGGGGGGCGGGGGAAGGGGACAGAGGAAGTGGGGAGGAGAGGGGAGGGGGAGGGGGAGGGGAGGGGAGGGGAGGGGATGGAGGAGGGGAGGGGAGGGGAGGAGTGGAGGGGGAGGAGAGGGGAGGGGACGGAGGAGGGGGAGGGGAGGGGAGGAGTAAGGAGCATAAACCCTCCTGAAGACACCCTGGCCCAGCTGGTGGGGGCAGGATGGACCTTGCTGCCCAGCCTCTGGGGCTGCAGCCACACTCCTCCTACCCCCGGGGAAGGCACCTTCTGGCGGGATTTGCAGGCACAGGTGGCAGCAGCAGCTGCACAAGGTCGCTCTTGGCTGCAGCTCCCGGTGTAGGGCTCGCCAGCGTCCTTGAAGAGGAGCGCGAGAAGAAAACCGGCCCTGGGCCAGGGGGTTGCCGGCTTCCATGGGGACGAGGAGCGAAGCGTGCAGGCTGCCTGGATTCCGGGAGAAACTCTGCAGCCCTCGGGGAAGGGAGGCTCTACGCAGGAGTTCAGTCCAGTTTCCACTTGGACGGGTCTTCTAGAACCTTCTGCAGAGCCAGGGGTGGCGTTCTCAGTAAAGCACGAGACCGTGCCAAACACGTGGCTGCCCCTAATCCTTCCCAACTGTTCTCTGTGACTGATAACCCTGCTCTTTTCTCGGGTCCCGCTGACAGAGTCTTAATTAGGTTCCTGATGTTACAGTCCTTCTGGAATAAGGGGTGGGACCCCGTCCTCCCCTCCCACCCTGCCCCCCACATTTGTAGGGGCTGAGGACACACCCCTTAAGCCGTGAACGCTGGAAGCTCCAGGGCTTCCCACTCCGCGTCTTTTCCTCTATTCTTTGTGCCTTTTCTCCAAAACTGCCCACAACCAAACTTGATGTTTTTCTCCCATCAATTCTGCTTCCCTTCTGCTCTTCCCACTTCAGTAAATGGAGTTCCACCCACCCAATTACTCACACCAGAGTCATCCTGACAAATCTCCTCCCTCTACCCCCTCCCCCCCCCACACACACACAGCTCCACTGGGTCCTAAATGACACTGGGATCCGCCTGCTTCCCTCCATCCCCGCAGCCACCCCTCCCCCAGCACACGCTGCCATCCTGCTTCCTGTCCTACCCCCCTGTCCAATCTGGCCCTGCTCACCGCAGCCAGAAGGATCTTGTTGAAGGCCCAGGAGGGCCTTAGAAGAGGCCTGTGCAGATGAGGTCACGCTTCAGAGCTTGGACCTTCCACAAACTCCCGAGGACACCCCGATGCCCACCACCGGCCCCCCCTGCCCAGGCCCCTGTAAACATCCTTCCTTCCACCCAGCTTGGCTCCGGCCTCATCTCTCCCTCCACTCTACAAAAGGCTTTCTGTGTTTTGTTGTTTTTTCCCCAATGAATCCTTACAATCCTGGGGGGGTTGTGGGGAGGGCTGTGATCATCCCCATTTTGTGGATGAGGAAACCGAGGCTGAGTGATAAACACACGTAGCAAGGTGGCAAGTTAGTAAGTGGTCAAGATGAGATTCAAAAGACTCAAGCCCCGTTCCCCAGCTTAGGGCCCCAGGGCTGAGCCACCGTGGTCTAGTCTAAGGTGGGCACATCCCTGCCTGCCAGCCTACTGCCCTCTGCCTGTTTTGTTTTACAAGTGGTCCTTGAGGCCCTACTATGTGCCTGGCGCAGTCACAGGCACTGGACAACTTGGATGCCAGTCACTCCAACAGACTCTCCCGTCTGACTAGGACTCCACGTGCTTCCTCCATCTCCTTGTCAGTTTGTAATTGGCATTGGTTTGCTCGACTCCAACTGTGTGTCTCCCTTCTAGACTGTATGCTCCAGCCAGCCACAGCCAGATGTCTGGATGCCACGTACACAGCAGGTACAGGATGAGTGAATGAAGGAATGAATGCACCCTCAGTGTCCCCGTGCACATACCCCTGCAAAACCCTCAATGTGTGGAATAGAGCTAAAGGGTCGCTTCAGAATGATTTTTGATGAAATATACCTTATTTTTCCACCGAACCGATCATGGCTGTGATCTCAATGGTAACACTTTTGAAGGCCTTGAATCGGTGGGAAGTCCCCAGTGAGCAGTTCTCAACACCCTGGGCCCTGTCCCCAGACCCCTGAGGCACCTTCTCAGAGTCACACGCCCAGCCCGGGCTGAGAGCGTTCTGCCTTAGCCAAGCAACTTGCACCTTCTCTCAGTTAACAAGCACCGTTGGAGTCCTCGGTGAGAAGCTGGGGGAATGGGGATGAAGCGCCCAGATATGCCAGCCAGGGCCAGAGCCGAGTGGCCGAGCAAGGCCTGTGAGCCCTGCTGTCCAGTCAGGGCCATTTGCCCCACGGACACCATGGTGGACAGTACTGAGGTCGGGCCAGCTCCCTGGGCTGCGTGCACTCTGCCACATGCTGGGCGTGTGGCTCTATGAGTTTCCTGTAGCTGCTGTAAGAAATTTCCACAGACTTGGGGGCTTTAAACAACACAAACTTCTTATTTTATAGTTCTGAAGGTCACAAGTCCTAAAATCAAGGTGTCAGCAGGGCTGTACTCCTTCAGGAGGCTCTATGGGAGAATCTTTTTCCTTGCTTTTTCCAGCATCTGGAAGAAGTGACCTGCATTCCTTGGCCCATGGCCCCTTCCTGTTGTTGTTGTTGTTTTTTTTTTGAGGTACGCGGGCCTCTCACTCCTGTGGCCTCTCCCGTTGCGGAGCACAGGCTCCGGACGCGCAGGCTCAGCGGCCATGTCTCACAGGCCCAGCCGCTCCGCGGCATGTGAGATCTTCCCGGACCGGGGCACGAACCCATGTCCCCTGCATCGGCAGGCGGACTCTCAACCACTGCGCCACCAGGAAGCCCCCTTCCTGTTCTTAAAGCCAGAATCATAGGATCTTCCATCTTCCAATCTTCTCGTCTCTCCCCCTTCTCTCTCTCTCAGCACATCTTCCTCTGTCTCTGACCCTCCTGCTTCCCTCCTCCCCTTATAAGGACCTTTGTGATTACATTGGGTCCACCTGGATAATTCAGGATACCCTCCATCTCAAGACATTTAATTTAATCACACCTGCAAAGTCCCTTTTGCCGCGTAAGGCAACATATTCACAGGTTCAGGGATTAGGGTGTGGTTATCCTTGGGGGGAGGGCATTATTCTGCTCACCCGAGTGGCCTTGGCAAGGAACTGGCCACTCTGTGCCTTGTGTCACATCTGGAAAGTGGTGCAGGGGGAACAATGACAGCAGTAATAGTAATGATACCTACCTCACTGAGCCATGAAGACTGAATTCCTACACAAGTACGTAGAACAACATCTGACTAATAAATGCTTAATAAATGTTGACTATTAAATATATTTTAGTAGCGATATTAGCACTGTGCCAAAAGACCTATGAGCTTTAATGGCCTATGGATGTTTTTGAGACTGAAGACAATTCATAGATGCCAGAACACAAAAAGAAAGTGACAAGCTCAAAATAATAATTTAATTGAAATAAAATGTGTAGCTCAAAAAGGAAAGACAGCAGCTCTACAGAAAACAGCATGAATTTATAGAGGTCAACAAGGAGAGGAAAAGATGCTCAAAAGCCTTGACAATCAAAAAAAAATTGCAAAATAACAAAGAAGGTTCACTGGCAGAAATCAGAACATGTCGTGGGTTGGACAGAATGAAGACAGAAGGTCGCAGCTCCGCTGGGGCAGGTAGGCTGCACAGCCCCCAGGAAGGTTTCTACCTCCGTGTCTCAGGTTAAAGAAGTGGGAGACACGGCAAGTCCCCTAGGAGGACACCTGCCCCCGGAATTCTCCCGCAGGTCCAGACCACCCCAGGCTGGGAGAGGATACTGGTGGACACACAGCCTGGGTATGATTTGGCATCTGGAAAGAAGCCAGATGAGATGTATTCATAGGTACACGGGTGGATATAAAGAAACATCAGGGTTGGTGAGAAAGTGAGAAAGAGAGCGAGATATATAAACATCATGGACGTAAGTTAAAAATACGAGCTCACAAGCGGCGATACTCATTTCCCAAGAACACAAAGACATAAACACGTGAGCATGATTGCCTGTTGGTGGGGATGGCGCTACCCTGTGGGGGTGGGAGGGAATGAATGCATGAGAGAGCAAATGAATGAATGAACAAATGAATGAATGAACAAATGAATGGGGAAAATGGACATCCACTCTGGGACGTGGCCACATTGTCACAGATTTGATGTGACACAGGGAGGGGCTTCCAGAAGGGAGGGAGCCCAGGGAGGACCTCCCTCTTTCCCCCGGGAGGGTCAGGAAGCAGAGGCTTTGGAAGGATTGGATGGAGAGGTTGGAGTACAGCAAATCCAGCCTTAGGAAAGAGGGTTAGCAGCAAAGGCACAAAGAAAGAAAGCACAGAATGCACCCAGAACTGAGCTAAGACTTATGGAGAAATGAATAGGCATGGAAAACCCGATGCAGACCCGTCATTCCGTGCTCACGGCAGCCCTACGTGGGGACAACCCAGGGGAGAGGAGGAGGCCGGAGAGACTGAGTAACTTGCCAGGGGGTCCAGCTGGGAGGCGAGGGTCCAGAGTCCAAGCAGGTCCGCCTCGGTCTAGAACCCGCACAGGGCTGCTCCTTGCTCGATGGCTGAGCTGGACCTTTAAGTAAAGGTCACCCAGGAAAAGAGGATGGTTCGTGTGAGCTTTGCAGGCTGGTTCTCCATGTACATCAAGCAGCTGATGTGGGATTCTCCCCAGGGACCCCGACATGCAAGAAAATGAGCCAGAGGAGGCACTGGTCTCTGATCTGGGGACCCAGCCCCCAGGCCCACAGCTGGAATAACAATTCTGCCAGCAAAGCCTTGTGCCCAGTGCAGCAATGCCCCTGAGCGGCACTCAGGTCCCCAACACAGATCTTCATAATTGCTTGCTTGTGGAGTTTTATCTCTGCACACCACGTGATGTGGAACTGGAGGACAGGACCCCAGAACCATTGTGTGACACAGAAGGATGGACCACGTGTCAGTGGGTGGGAGAGGGGGATGGACCATGGGGACACTTGTGGGACGGAAGGATGGACCATGGGGACACTTGTGGGACAGGAGGATGAACCACGGGCACACTGATAGAATAGGAGGAGGGACCATGGGAACACTGTAGGAGGGGAGAATGAACCACAGAGATACTGTGTGGGACAGGAGGATGGACCACGGGGACACTTGTGGGATGGGAGGTGGTCCATGGGGCCACTTGTCAGATGGGAGGATGGGCCACAGGGACACCAATGATGAATAAGAGCTTGCAGCTGGAAACAGGCTTTAGCAGGTCATTGAAGAGTGTCATCCTTTCACTTTTCATTTCTGTGACATCACATAAAGTCATCTGGGCTTGGAGTCCAGTCACCTGGGATGGACAGATAGAGGGTGTTGGACTCCGAGTCCGGGGGATGGTCCCAGTCTGGTTGTTCAAGTCCACAGAGGGTCCTTGAGAGCAACCTGCGTCACTCTGGACCTCCTGTCCCTCCTGTAACATGATCCCTGTTCCTGGACCAGATGCTGGGAGACGCCCCCAGGGAGCCTCCCGGTCCTACCGTCTGCCCCCTCAGCCATCGAAAAAGGTCAGCTCCAGCCCCACTTGTCACAGGACCGGTCACTTGGCTCCAGCTACGCTAGAGCCTAACGGCGGCATTTAATTTGTCTTCTCTCACATGAGTGGGTGTTAATCATTGCGAGGTGATTTCCTGCTGAGGAAAATCTCTGCAGAGAAGCCTGTGAAGCTGGGAGAGGGCCCTCTCCCCTCCCCTCCCCCCAAGTCAACACCCCTGAATCTGAGCTGCAGAAGCCCCACCCCTGACCTTCCCTGAGGGAGCAAAGATGCTCACCGTGTCCTGCAGGGAAGGAGCTGCAGGGACAAGCCCTGAGGGTGGTGCAGCGGGAGGGGCTCGGGCTGTGGCTCAGAGGCTCCAGTCCCGGCTCTGCCACGGACCAGCCCTGAACGTGGGCACTTGAAGCCACGCCTCCAAGCCTCAGCTGCCTCTTGTGAGAATGGAAGCAGGAATCCGAAAGGGACCAGGTGGGCTGGTGGGGGGACTGGGACTGGAGACGGGTGGTGCAGACAGAAGCTGGGCAGTGTGGAGACCAAAGGGGAAGACGGAGGGAGGGGTGGTTGAGGCCCTGGCCAGAGTCCGGCTCTGACCCAATCCACACATCCCGGTTCTCCGTTGCGGATGGAGATGGGTGGGTGGCGAGCTTTCCAACAGGAGTCTGAGCCCTGCGGTTGTACGTCAAACTGTTACCCCAGGGCTACCCCAGACCTGTGGGGGCAGAATCTCCCCAGGCGACACTGGGCATCTGTCAGGTCAGGGCAGCAGGGCATGAGAAGCACCCACAGGTCTCAGGTGTCCTGCAAACATAGCCCACACCGAGGCTGTCAGCAAAGCGAATGGAGCCACCCGGAAGCCTGTTCCCCACGCAGGCCACCGCTGCCTCTCTCCACTTCTAAATGGTCCACAGCACGTATGTCCCCAGATCAGATCAGCACCCCAGCCGTCACCCTTGTAACTCACGCACGGCTGGGGCCAGCGTGAAGTGGTTCCTCCACTTAGGAGAACCACTGCAAAGTGTCTTCTGAAGCCAAACACAGGCCCACTCAGGACCCTCGGCTCCACTCAGGTTTACACCTGAAAGAAGTGAGCGCTTACATCCCCAAAACACACGTGCCAGTATGTTCCTAGCACTTT
The DNA here is from genome assembly GCF_008692025.1 of Phocoena sinus. NCBI lineage: Eukaryota > Metazoa > Chordata > Mammalia > Artiodactyla > Phocoenidae > Phocoena > Phocoena sinus. The sequence goes on along the minus strand of NC_045772.1, from coordinate 4,641,981 downwards.
ACTCACAAGAGCCAAGAAGAGAAACAACCTACGTGCCCATGAACCGGTTAATGGATAAAGTGTAGCACGCGCGTACAATGGGACGCTACACAGGAATGCAAAGGGACGACCTGCTGCTACGTGCGAGAGACTGGATGAATCTCACAGACGTCGTGTTGAGTGAAAGAAGCCAGCGTGGAAGAGTACAGACCAGACTGCATGATTCCACTGACAGAAAGTACAAAATGTGTCAGACGAGCCAACGGCTGCTGGTCAGAACAGCGACCCCCTTTGGTGGGGAGGCTGGTGACCGGGAAGGGGACAAGCCATCTCTCTGGGGGCTGGGGATGAGGGTGATTAGAAGGGTGTATACATAGGTAAAAATTCATCAACCTGTAGATTTAAGATTGGTGCCCTTTATGTACTTTCCAGCATGTATGTTATACCTCGATTTTTAAAAAGTTCGACGGTCACGTCCAAGCTGTGCGCCCAGCCCTCCACAGCCCAGCCTCTGCCCATCTGTCCAACCTCGCCTTCCACGCCCTCCCCATCTCATGTCCTGTCCCGGCCACACTGGGTCCCCCTGCACACCTGCTGTCCTTTCACACCCGCCCACCTTTGCTACTGCTACGCCCAGCTTCACCCCTCCCCCATTTCCACCTGGAAAGAATCAATCTCCGCCCCCATCCCTCTCTGTCTCTGCCTGCCTGTCTCTCTCATACACACACACACACACACACACACACACACACACACACACACACACACACACACACACAAAAACCAGGCGCCGTACTATGATCTTCAGAATCCTCACCTGACCTTGTCCTGACAGCCACTCTCGGAGGGAGACATCACTGTGACCATTTTACAAGTGAAGAACCAGCCTCAGAGAAATCTGTGACCAGTGCAGGGCCCCAAAGCTAAGAAGGCGCTGAGGGAGTCACGCCCAGGTCAGCCCAGCCGGCCAGGCAAGAAAGTTCAAGCCCACCCTTGTCTTCCACGAGCTTCCGCTGAGCAGAGGAGGCCAACCGCCAAATGGAACATTTCGTACATGGAAGGGGCATGAGCGCTGGATGGGTCCCCATCCTACCACTGGACAAGTTACTGTTTGTTTACCTGTTAGGATGGTGATGATACCTCCCTGCATCTTGCCATCAGGCGGCGGGTGAGTGACAACTGATAGCAGCATGACTGCTCATCTTTCTGACGATACCCTCCCGATCCAACAGATCATCTAAGTAAGGTCAAGGTCACATGCCACCTCCGCTACGAAGACCTCCTTAGCTCTGCTCCCTTTCCAGACCCTGATCACCATCCTCCTCCCTGTAACAATAATAATGAAAGGACAACAGCTGTCTTACATAAGAACTTACGATGGGGACTTCCCTGGGGTCCAGTGGTTAGGACTCTGCACTCTCACTGCTGAGGGCAAGGTTCAGTCCCTGGTCGGGGAACTAAGATTCCGCAAGCCACGTGGTGCAGCCAAATTAAAAAAATAAAATAAAAAAGAACTTACTATGTGTTAAGGACCACGCACAGTGCTTTACACACATCTCACATGTGCTCCCCATAACAACCTTGCGAGGTGGTAACTGTTGTCCCTACTTTTTTTTTTGCGGTATGCAGCAATGGGGAGCGGTGGGGAGCGATGGGGGGCGGCAGATGAAGCTTCGCTCGCTCTCCCGTCGCTCACCTCCTGCTGTGTGGCCCTGCAGACCGGTACTGGTCAATGGCCTGGGGGTTGGGGAGCCCTGCTCCAGTTGACTGGCTGCCTCAAGGTCATTACTCAGCCCTCCACTCACACATCCATCCTCCGAGAGGCCTCTCCAGGCCACTGACCCACACCAGGAGTGCTCTGTCCCAAGACTTACTTTCCTTTTCTTTACAGCATAGATCTAGGTCTGTGTTTATCTTGTTTGTCCAAGTATTTATTTCCTTTCCCCAAGTTGAACGTCGGCTTCTGGAGGGCACGTCCTGTCCTGAGAGACTTCTGTCCAGTGTCTGAAGCCAGACCGGCCCCGTGGTAGGTGCCCAGTCCCATTAACCGACTCACTGACTTGCCCTATTCTGAGCAAATAGACGGATACTTTCCAGCTCGCGGTGTGAGACAAAAGTGCATTCAGTGGGGGAATTGTATGGAGGTCAAAGGACCTGGCTTTGGGGTTGGACATGAGTTCCAATCCAGGCTCACCTCGTTCTTGCTGTGTGATTTTGGGCAAGTCTCATAACCTCTCTGAGCCCCAGAGTGAATAATAATGTCCATCTCACGAAATTGTATAGGAGTGAATAAAGTCATGTGTATAAAGAGCCCAGCCCTGCCTGGCACCTAGTCACAGCTCTTAAAATGAGCTAAGAAAATAGAGATGCCCAGAGCAATGCTTTCAAAACGTTTTGAAATTATGCCTTGCTCTTTATTCCCTGTAATTGCCACGTAGAGAATTTAAAAATTCTTAGTCATGTTGGCTCTGATCTCCCTTCCCAGCCCACTGGCACATCAAAGGGGTGGGCTGAGCACAGGGCCATGAATGGTGAAGGTTAAGACGCAGAAGCACACGCCCAGCTCCCGGGCACTGTGAGCCCCGCTCTGCCGCCTCCCGATAAAGGCACCAGTGACTCAGTCGGGAGTAAAGCAGTGGCTGCAAACACGTCTTCCCAGAAAGGATGATCAGCTTTTGTTCTAAGACTTGACTCACAGGCCCCGCGGTCTTTGCCTCTATAATTCTTTTTTTTTTTTTTTTTTTTTTTGCGGTACGCGGGCCTCTCACTGCTGCGGCCTCTCCCGTTGCGGAGCACAGGCTCCGGACGCGCAGGCTCAGCGGCCATGGCTCACGGGACCAGCCACTCTGCGGCATGTGGGATCTTCCCGGACCGGGCCATGAACCCGTGTCCCCTGCATCGGCAGGCGGACTCTCAAGCATTGCGCCACCAGGGAAGCCCTGCCTCTATAATTCTTAATGGTAGCTTTGCAAAGAATCAGACAGGGAGAAAGTGGTAGAACCTTGACACTCCCAGGAGGAAGCCTGGGCCAGCCCACTGGGGATGGAATAGCATGTGGAACCGTTGGCCCAGTAGTCCAGTCTAGGCCTGAGAGGCGGGAGAGAGACAGACGAAGTCAGCAAAGCTGCCTGCTCACCCCGGGGCTGCATGCCGCCGACGCATGAGAAGATTCCAAGAACGGAAGAACCACCCAGCTGAGCTGTAGGAAAAAGGAATGGCTGTTTTGAGCCCCTGACTTTTGGGGTCATTTGTTAGCCAGAGCTGACTGAGGCACTCAGCTCCCCTGAGAACACCCTCGTGCCTTGGACCTCCCTCCCTGAGAGCAGCCAGGTCTGGCCATGGCCAGGGCAGGACAGGCAGAGGGGCCTCACTGGAGGGTTGTCTGTGCCTTGTAGATGAGTGTGGAGTTGCTTTTCCCGTAGATAAAGAGAATTCGCAGTTAAGAGAGTTCCTTCCAGGGCTCCCCTGGTGGCGCAGTGGTTAAGAATCCACCTGCCAATGCAGGAGACACGGGTTCAAGCCCTGGTCCAGGAAGATCCCACATGCCACGGAGCAACTAAGCCCATGCGCCACAACTACTGAGCCTGCACTCCAGAGCCCGCGAGCTACAACTACTGAGCCCACGCGCCACAACTACTGAAGCCCACGCACTGCAATGAAGAGTAGCCCCCACTCGTTGCAACTAGAGAAAGCCCATGCGCAGCAACGAAGACCCAATGCAGCCAAAAATAAATTAATTAAAAAAAAAAAAAATTAAGTTCCTTCCAGAACATGGATTGGCAGAGGGTTGGGTGGTCAGACAAGCCAGGAGGTTGTTGAACTAGTCTAGGCAAGACTTAATGAGGTCCTTACACATGATGGGGACCTTATGGCTGATGGGGGCCTTACAGATGTTGGGGTCCTTACACACGATGGGGACCTTAAAGATGTTGGGATCCTTACAGATGGTGGGGTCCTTACAGATGGTGGGGTCCTTACACTAAGACTCTAAAAGTAAGAGGGAAGGATGGGGAGAGGTGAAAGACACCACGTTGCCACAGAGCTGGGGACAGACTGGCCAGGGAGCAGGTAGGGGAGGGGTGTTGGGAAACTTCAGGCCAGGGCGCCCGGGTGGCTGTGGAGTAGTTCGGGAAGACAAGGGCTCTGGAAAGAGCCCTCTCCAGGGAGGACGGTGAGGATGAGAAGCTGATACCAGCTGTCTCAAGCGGCCCCCACTGTGGCCCTCAGGCCCCGAGAGTCAGTTCGGTTTGATGTTGTGTGGCCCCCTCTCCACCTAGAGCAGAGTCTGTCTCTAAGGAGATGCTGTTAATTTGGCTGAGACATATTAATTGGTATTTAAAAGCACTTACTATGCACTAGGCATGCTCTAGCACTTTATATATATTTACTCATTTTAATCTTCAGATGGAATACTACTCAGCTTTAAAAAAAAGAACGAAATAACGCCATTTGCAGCAACATGGATGGACCTAGAGATGATCATACTAAGTGAAGTGAGTCAGGCAGAGAAAGCCAAATGCCATATGCTATCACTTACACGTGGAATCTAAAATATGACATAAATTGAACTTATCTATGAAACAGAAACAGACTCACAGACATAGAGAACAGACTTGTGGTTGCCGAGGGGGAGGTGGGTGGGGGAGGGAAGGATTGGGCGTTTGGGATTAGCAGATGCAAACTACTACACATAGAATGGATAAACAACAAGGTCCTACTGTATAGCACACAGAACTATATTCAATATCCTATGATAAGCCATAATGGAAAAGACTATATTAAAATAGAACGTATAGATATGTATCACTTTGCTGTACAGCAGAAAGTAAACAACATTGTAAATCGACTCTACTTCAATAAAAAGAAATCCTCAAATGAACTTGGTGAGGATGATACTATCATTATCCCCACTTTACAAATGAAGAGGCTGAGGCACAGAGAGGTTAGGTGAATTGCCCACCATTCCAAATCTGGCGAGAGGCAGAGCCGCGATCCAACCCAGACTTTCGGCCCCCAGAGCAGGCTTCTCCCCTTCGGCACTGTTGACATCGACTGTTCTCTGTGGGGGGCCGTCCAGTGCACTGTAGGCCATGGAGCAGCATCCCTGGTGTCCACCCCCTATGTGCCTGTAGCACCCTCTGCCCAGTTGTGACAACCAAAGATGTGTCCAGACCCTGTACATGTCCCCTGGGGGGCAGAATGGCCCCAGGTTGAGAGCTCTGCTCCAGAATCGTCTCTGTTTCTCTTTCTTTCTTCAAGCCCCTTCCGTGGAGGAGAAGAGGGAAATGCCCTTCTGCCTTAAAGAGGAATCGCAATTGAGGAAGTCCACTCAAGCAGAGGGACTGGAGGAGGGGCCGGCAAACCAGCCAAATACTCACAGGATTCAGGAAACAAAGGTTTGAGTGTGTGCGGTGCTACCCAAGGTCGCAACTTCTTGAGCAAGATAACCAACTGCACTTGAACTTTTTAGAGGCTGAAGGTAACTTCCCAGGATACAGAGGCAACCTCTGAAGATTCCTCTCCTGGAAGTATTTGCACAGACGGTTTAAGATGCAGAATAATATCTGCTTTGCTGCAGCTGTAAAAGAGGGCCCCCTTCGTCCACATCTGGCTGAGGTCTCTCTCCAGCAGTCAGGAGAGGTTGTTTCAAAGCTGCGTACAGATGTGGTACCACCTCAGGCCGATCAGAATGCCCATCATTAAAAAGGCTACAGGTAAAAATTGCTGGAGAAAAGGGAACCCTCCTACACTGTTGGTGGGAATGGAAGTTGGTGCAGCCACTATAGAAAACAGTAAGGAGGCTCCTCAGAAAACTAAAAATAGAATTACCGTATGATCCAGCAATCCCACTCCTGGGCATAGATCCAGACAAAACTATAATTCAAAAAGATACATGCGCCCCTATGTTCATAGCAGCACTATTCACAATAGCCAAGACGTGGAAACAACCTAAGTGTCCATCAACAGATGAATGGATAAAGAAGATGCGATACATATATACAATAGAATACTACTCAGCCATGAAAAAGAATGAAATAACACCATTTGCAGCGACATGGCTGCAACTAGAGATTATCATACTAAGTGAAGTAAGTCAGAAAGAGAAAGACAAATACCATATGATGTCACTTCCATGTGGAATCTAAAATACAACACAAATGAACCTATCTACGAAACAGAAACACTCACAGACGTAGAGAACAGACTTGTGGTTGCCAAGGGGGTGGGGGCTGGGGGAGGGCTGGAGTGGGAGTTTGGGATTAGCAGATGCAAACTATTATATATAGAATGGATGGACAACAAGGTCTTGCTGTATAGCACAGGGAGCTATATTCAAATATCCTGTGATAAACCATAATGGAAAAGAATATTTTAAAAAGAATGTATAGATATGTGTAACTGAATCACTTTGCTGTACAGCAGAAATTAACACAACATTGTAAATCAACTATACGTCAATGAAAAAAAAAACAAACAAAAAAGCTACATACTGGGACTCTCTTAGCACTGACAGGAGAGGGGAAGAGACAAGGCTGGAGGCTCTGAGCATCTAATAAGGAAAGGAGACAGTACAGAGGAATACTGATACACTGAATGCGGCTCACGAAGTGTTTTGCATTGACGGTGGTCAACAAATACTGGTTAAGTGAACAAGACAGGAATTCAGGGACATAGGTCCCCAGGTCCGAGCGGAGCCTGCAGCACTGCCCGATCGCCCAGCCACACCTCCGAGCCACCCACGAATCTTGTTATGCTGGGGACAGGTGTGTGCAGAGTCTGAGCTGGGGATGGACTTCCACGTCAGTGAGTGGACCTTCATTTCTGTATTCCCTCTTCCCACCTAGGAACAGCTAGTTCCAAGATGTCTTTGTTACCTGTCACTGCTGCATTGCAGGACTCAGCAAGTATGACAAAAAGCATGTAAAATACCTCATTTATCATTTCTATGTGGATTACACATTGAATGGATAATATTTTAGGTGTACTGGGTTAAATAAGATAAAGATTGGGACTTCCCTGGTGGTCCAGTGGTTAAGGCTCCGCGCTTCCACTGCAGAGCGCAAGGATTTGATCCCTGGTCGGGGAGCTGAGATCCCGCATGCCACGTGGGGCAGCCAAAAAAAATAAATAAATAAGATAAAGGTTAACATTATTTTAACCTGATTGTTCCTTTCTTGATGTGGCTCCCAGAGAGTTTTAGGTGGCCCACAGGGCTCATGTTACATTTCCGCAGGACGGCGCAGGTACAGGGGGTTCAGCCCAGCTGTACAAATCTTTCTGACCTGTTTTCGGCCAAAATTTACTTACAGAGGACAAAACCTCTCCTGCCCTCCCCCCTCAACACATTAAGGCTAAAGGCAAGCAGAGAGGACTAATTAGCAAGTCTGATGGTCAGAATTTTTATATTTCATCTGTCAACTTGAATAATTTGTTTGCACTCTGCTCTCCCTGAGAACTGTTTGCATTTCCGGAATGGGCAGCTGTCTTAGGGACTTCTGCCCCATTGGGTTTTCGTAGGTTTGACCTTGCAAACAAGTTAACAAAAGCTTATCACTCACAACAAAAGTGGAAACAATAGAAAAACAACAACAAAAGTGGAAAGAGTGCCCAAGCAAGTAAGTGATTTTCCTACTGGTTCTTTCTATGGATATAGTAACCTCTTTGGTTCCAGTGGTCAAGTGTATGCACACACACACACATCCCTCCATTGGAGAAATACGTGAAATTCATACTTTCAGTAGTAATTTATGCACCGATTTTTTTTTTTTTTTTAGTTTGCATCAGAATGCACTGCCCTGCAAAACTTGGGTCCTAATCAATAAAACTAAAGTCCAGTTCCAGTAAAATCTATGGCTGCTAATTAAAATCACCTTAATCGAAACAAAAATACCTCTTGATTCTTCTAGCCATTGCAGATGGATTATTTCATTTTAATTTATCCTAAAGCTGGATCTTACTTGCTGCCAATGATTTTGCGGGGACATTGAGTGATCTGGTTTCCTTGAACACACACACACACACACACACACACACACACACGCACACCAGTACTCTCACACGCAGTGGGTGGACTCCCAGAGCTCGGGCAGGGAGGTGTCCCTGGGGATTTGCTCCTGAGGACATCACTTTACACTTTCGGATGGGACTTGTTCACTGGGTGTAGAGGCCTGGAGGTAGAGTCTGGGCCAGGCACAAAGTCTGAGTCAGCAAAAAGCAAGCTCGTGACAAGGAAAAGCACACCAACAAACAGATCTAGAGACGATGCTGTGTAGACAGGGCAGCACCGGTTCTGTCCTGCCTCTGCCTTTGCCTCTAACTCACTGGTGACCTTGGACCCGTCCCTAACTCTGGAACTGCTTCCTTTCCCAGACAGCAGGAGAGCTGGTCTAGAGGACCCATTGGATCCCTGCAAGCACTAATACTGTATGTTTGCTTCCTTCTCATTCAGTCAAGTAAACGCCTACTGTGTACCAGGCATTGAATGTACTCAGACATTGTTGACATGTGGGTAACACAGAGCTGGAAAGGCAGACCGGCAACACTTGGCCACCACACAGAGTCTAATGACAACAACGGAACTCGAGCAGAGGGGAGAGGAGGCAGGAGCTGGGTAAAGAAGGGGGTAAAGTGCCCCAGGCAGTGAGAGCCACAGCTTCTTCCAGGATGGCCTCCTGGGATCCTGAAAGCCTACCACAGTGCCTAGCACAGATTAGGTCTCATAAATGTGTTAAATAAGTGACTATAAAGTCCCAGAGGCAAGAAACAGCATGGTGAGTTCAGGGAGGTGCAAATTGTTTTGCTAGGCTGGGGGAAGGGGGGAAATGGCTTATACGGGAGGGATGGGGATGAGATAAGAAGTAAACAGGGGTCAAATCGGAAGCTTTGTACACCAAGCTAAGGAACATGTATTTGATTCTAATCACTAATGAATGGTTCAAACAGGGTGTGATGCACTCAGAAAGACACGGGTGAAATAACGGCTTTATTTCTTCTTTTGGTTACGAAGGCTCTCTGGGCATAACAGTTTCTTTATCAAGAGGACTTTAATTACAAATTGTTTAAAGGATTATTCATGTTTTCTATTTCTTCTCCTGTCAATTTTGATAAGTTGTATATTTCTAGCAATTTTTCTATTTTTTTCCTAATTTATTGGCATTTTGTTCATAATATCCTCTATGATCCCGTTTTCATCCCTGACATTAGGGATTTGTGCCCTTTCTCCTTTTTCCCTTTTCAATATCACCAGGGGTTCATCAACATCATTGGTCTTTTCCAAGGTGCACCTTTGGCTTTGTTGGCCATCACTAATATGTGTTTATTTTCTACTTTGTTACTTTCTACTCTCATCTTTATTTTTCCCTTCCTTCAATGGGGGGAGGGCAGATTAATTTGTTCTTTTTTTTTTTTCTAATTTCTTGATAACATAGCTTATCTCATTGCTTTTCAGCCTTTCTTCTTTTCTAAGATATGCATTTGAGGTTATAAATTTCCCTCGGAGCATAGCTTTAGCTGCATCCCACAAATTGTATAATATTGTCTTCAGTATCATTCAATTCAAAATATTCAGGTCAAAATATCATTTCAATATCACTCCATTCACTTTTCCATCACTCTTTCTTCTTTGGCTCATGGGTCATTTAGAAATGCAGATCTTAATTTCAAAGTAAGTAGAGATATTTTAGTTATCTTTACGTTATTGACTTCTCTCTTAATTGTGTCATTATCAAAGAACACATTCTGTATGAATTCAATCCTTAGACATTTGTTGAGACTTATTTTATGGACCAGCACGTCATCTACTTTTAGAAGTATTCCTATGTGTGCTTGAAAAAAAGGTATATTCTGTAATTATTTGGTACAGAATTTGATATATATCAATTAAATCAAGTTTTTAAATCACTGTAATGTTAATGTGTCAACTTGGCTGAGCCATAGTGCTCAGATATGTGGTCAAATATTATCCTATATGTGAGGGTGTTTAGGGGTGAGATTAACATTTAAATCAGTGGACTTTGAGTAAAGCAGATTGCTCTCCATAGTGTAGTGGGCCTCATCCAATCAGTTGAAGGCCTGAATAGAACAAAAGACTGACCTCCCTGAGCAAGAGGGAATTCTGCCAGCAGATGGATTTCAACTTAAACTGCATCACCGGCCCCTCCCTGAGTCTCCATCCTGACAACCTATCCTTCAAAATTTGGACTTGTCAGCCTCCATAACCACATTAGCCAATTCATTAAAGTAAATCTTTCTCAGAGAGAGAGAGAGCGAGAGAGCGAGAGAGAGATATCCTATTGGTTCTGTTTCTCTCTAGAACCTAACACAATCATGTTGTTCAATTTACTGTACACTTACTGATTTTTTTGGGTCTGTTTGTTCTGTCAGTTACTTAGAGAAATGTGTTAAAATATTTTTGCTTTGATTATGAATTTGTTTATTTCTCTTTGTATTTCTGTTGACTTTTGCTTTATATATTTTGAGACCATTTTATTAGATGTATACAAATGTAGAATTATTGTATCTTCTTGGTAAGTTAAATCTTATCATTATGAAGTGTCCCTCTTTGTTTATGGTAATGCAGCTTGCCTTAATGTCTTTGTCTGATATTAGTACACTTACACAAGTTTTCTTTGGGTTAGAGATTACTGGTACACCTTTTTCCATCCTTTTACTTTCAAACTTTGCATATTCTGCTCTTTTTTTATGATTCTTGAAAGCAACATATAGTTGGGTTTTATTTTCTTATTCAGGTTGACAGTTTTTGCTTTTAATTGGAGCATCTAGTCCATTTATATTTAGTGTATTTACTGATATATTTAGATTTAAATCTACCATCTTACTATTTTCTCTAATTTTACCATCCTTTTCTATCCTTTTCCTCTCCTTTCTTGCCTTCTTTTCTATTAGTTGAATATTTTATTATCCCAACTTTCCCAATTAGCTTGTTACTGATACCATTTTTCCTATTCTTTTAGTGATTACTCTAGAGATTACTGCATACATTCTTTTTTTTTTTTTTTGCATACATTCTTGATGTATTGAAGCCTAGCATAAACTGGTATGTTTGCCACTTCCCAGGAAATACAGGGTGTCAGAACATTTCAATTCCATTCTCCCAATCCCAAATACTATGATATTTTTATTGCATTAGATTTATGTACAAATTTTCTGTTTTCATTCCTTTCTACATCTCTGACCTTCTCTCTGCTCGAATAATATTTTTAGTATTTTCTTTAATATTTGCTGCTGACAGATTAGCTCAGTTTTTGTATGTCTGAAAATGTCTTTATTTCACCATCATTCTTTTTTTTTTTTTTTTTTTGTGGTACGCGGGCCTCTCACTGTTGTGGCCTCTCCCGCTGTGGAGCACAGGCTCCAGACACGCAGGCTCAGCAGCCATGGCTCACGGGCCCAGCCGCTCCACGGTATGTGGGATCTTCCCGGACCGGGGCACGAACCTGTGTCCCCTGTATTGGCAGGCGGACTCTCAACAACTGCGCCACCAGGGAAGCCCTCACCATCATTCTTGAATGATATTTTCAATGATATTAAATTTTAGACTAGCATTTATTTTCTTTTAGCTCCTTAGAAATAAATCCTATTGTCTTCTGTTTTCATTGTTTCTGTTGAGAAGTCAGTTGTTGTTACTTCTCTTTGAGAAATCCTTTGTGTTCTGAATTTTTCTTGATACGCCTGGATATGATTTTCTTCCTGCTGTAGAATTTCTTTTCGTTATATATATCTCATTCTTTTGACTCTCCATCCTTTATTCTGGATATTTTCTTGTGACATTTTTCAATTCAACAACTCTCTCTTTAGCAATGTCCATTCTGCTGTTAAACCCTTTTATTTTTAATTCTGGTTATTGTATAGACAACACAGAATTTGGTCTATTGTCAGGCACAGAATTTCAATTTGGTTCTTTCTAGTGATTTGCCATAACACTCATTTTTCTTAAGACTTCAAACATATTAAAAACATGGTTATTTTGGGAGCTTCCCTGGTGGTGCAGTGGTTGAGAGTCCGCCTGCCGATGCAGGGGACACGGATTCGTGCCCTGGTCTGGGAAGATCCCACATGCTGCGGAGCGGCTGGGCCCGTGAGCCGTGGCCGCTGAGCCTGCGCGTCCGGAGCCTGTGCTCCACAAAGGGAGAGGCCACAACAGTGAGAGGCCCGCGTACCGCAAAAAAAAAACAAAACACCATGGTTATTTTTAAAGTTTATGTCTGTTCTTTCCATTAACTAGAAGCTTTGTGAATCTGCTTTTACTGTTTGTTTCTCCTGGGTTTTGATCATATGGTCTTATTTTCTTGATGCTCTCTTATTTTTGATTGTCAGACTCAATCATTCTATATGAAAAAATTACAGAAATAATTTGAGGGCTAAAATGATATATCCCTCCACAGAGGATCTACTTTTGCTTCTGGTAGGCACCAAGGGCCTCTAGAAATCCCAGGTTGCCTTAATCCAATTATAGGGATTAAGATTATTTGAAGTTTAGTAGTGAGAATGGGAGCAGGAGATGGATTTGAAAACCCATCTGTTCTCTCTGCTAAGTACCAGAGATCAGAGCAAAACCAGCAGTCCAAGGCCCCATGGACCAATACCAGCAGCCTGGACACATATACCCCCCATCAAAGCGGCATTGTAGAGAAAGTGCTGTTTACTTGGCCCACCCCTTTTCGGCACGATAATCCTGTCCAACCATATGTAGAAAATAATATGTGAATGGAGTCTTTAATCCTCGGCTTTGTGAGATGACAAAAGGATTTTCTCAGAATGACTGAATCCAAACTCTGAAAAGAAACCTGTAAACATTTCTTCACAAACCCATGAACAATAGTCTCACTGAAGAATCATCAATGAGCCTTCATTATTTCATCCAAAGAAAATGCCCATCTACTCTGCCCCAAGCTCTTCAGTGCCTTCATACACACACACATACACACACACACACACACACACACACACACACACACACACACACACACACTCGATGCATATGTTCTAATACTAGAACGTTCATTTCTTGTTTTAGAACCAAGATTATCCAGCTCGGAAAATTCTAAGTCCTCGTTCATGCCTTTGGGCAAAGCACGGTCTTTAAGAACAGAACCTTCCAGTGAGCACTCAAGCCCCTCCACAGTCCTGCCTGGTGAGGGCTGCGGCCCTGCTCGATGCCAAGGGGCCTCATTCTCCCTTAACCCGCAGGGCCCCTTTACATGCTTAGGACTCTGCTGTCTGGGTCACTGTTCTCCAGGCCAATCCTGCTCTTTCCACAGCTGTGCTCTCTCAGCATTCTCAGACAGCAGTGCCATAGCAGAAGGGGAGATATTTGAATGCTACTGGCAGTAGTAATCTCTTCTTGCTTGTGGACAAGATGCAACAGGCCCCCCATACTCATGCCCCGAATATGGCCAAAGGTCATCATTCACCCTGAGGGACACTGCTGAACATCTTTGCAGGATCTCAGGTGCCACGACCAGCTAACTTGTCCTCCATATCGTGGAGGCTATGGGCAGAGTTAGAAGAGGTGGGATGCAGGCATTTCATCATTTTCACAGGTTTTAAGAGACAGAGCAAGACAGATCATTGGGAAAGGCTGAGTGAGCAGGAACCTTCTCCCCTCGCCAGCTCCGACATGCACCTCCAGACTCAGCTCAGGGACCTCTCTTCTGTCGAGCTTCCTAATCTACTGCCCCTGTGCTTGTCTCTGGCCCCATCATAACTTGTCTGTTTGTAAATCCATCTCCCCAGCTTGGCCGCGCCTCCAGGGCAGGGGCACGTCTGGTTCAGTGAGTGTCCCCCGAACCAGAACTGGGGTGGCACAGCAGATGCTCACAAGCCCCGCCAACGAGCGTATGGGGCCACGTGTGCACCCCCGCGTGGCACAGTGACACTGACCAAACCAGCTCTGTCTCTCTTCCGTGACAGGGGGTCTGGCCTAGGGGTCGGCCCGAGAGGCTCTCCTAAGGTGCCTCACGGGGCAGGAAGCTGGCGGGGAGCCTCCTAGAGTGCGGGCAGCCCTCAGGGCTCCCCCAGGGAAGGGGAGCTACACTCTCCTCCCTCCATGGGGCTCTCACCCTCGGGGACGCAGCCACCCTGGTACAGCTCCCTAGAGGGGGGCTTCAGGGCCTGAGCTCGGTGGAAGGGCAGGAGTGATGTGCAACCACCGAGCCGCACTCCAGGCCTGGAAGCTCATCCCCTTTCTCCTCCGCACTTGGACTTGGGAGTGAGACTCACGCCTCATCTTACGGGAGAACAGCGGCCGACAGCAGGAGCACAGGTGTGTGGGTGGTGCTTCCCAAATTACCCGACTGCAAGCACCTGTGCAGAAGCCTGGGGTGGGGGGCGGGGATGGGGCGGCAGGGGCAAGCACTCAGGTTATGAGAAGCAGAAGGGTTTCTGCCCCAAACAGTGCCAGGAGCCACAGGTTGGATGGGACTCAGGGGGTCACAGAGCCCACCCTCCCCATGTGTGATGAATCGTTCCTCACTAAACGGTCACCCAGGCCTTGCTGAGCGCCTCCTGAGACAGCCCACGGGGTGGCCGGGGCTCTGCCATTTGCATCGGATGCCAAAGCTTTTCATTCCGCCATCAGGCCCCGGCACATCGGCCCAGGAGAGACTGGAGCAAAGAAGACGGTGTTTCGTGGCCAGGTTTTGATAACGGGGGTTGGGAGGAAAGGAGAGGTTCCTGGAGGGGGAGAATGGGGAGGTAAGAGAAGGGCATCTCAGGGGCCCCCGGCCCAGAACAGACTTTGCCCAATCCCTCTCCTTCCGGGGACCAGGTCCGCCTCAACCTATGGATGGCCACTGCTTTCTGGACGTGAGGCGCGAGGAGGGGGGCGTTCCGCTTTGTCCGCGAGGGCAGGAAGAGGCGCTTATGATGGACGGAAACATCTTCCTGCCGCGTAGTGACTATTCTTGACATTTTACTAAAATCTTACAAAGTATTTTCACATGAAGTAACACATTTGATCCTCACAACAACCCCACTGCAGAGGCAGGGAGGACCTCACGCCCACCTCCCCACCGCTGCACACACACGTGCACCACTTTAGGGATGAAGAAACTGAGGCTAAAGACATAGCTGTAGAGGAAAGCTTCCCGGCCCCGCAGTGGCTGTAACGAAGGCACCTGCACCTCCGCCGTGGGGGGGCACCCTGAATGCCCCCCCACGGCCGCTGCTTACACAGCTCTCCTCACCTATTAACGTTGGTCAGAGCTCAACCCTCACTGGCTGATGGAGGAGAATTTAATGAAGAGATTTTATGTGAAGGTGTGGGCAGGGCTAAGAAAGCCCAGCAAGGGCCAGGAAAGTACCCGGGACCAGCCAGAGTGGGATGTCATTGCCACCCCCCAACAGGAGTGAAGGGAGCAGAAACTGGAACCCCAGGGTCTGTGGCAGGGAGAAGGGGGTGCCCCAGGAGCTGGGGTCTCTGGCAGAGGAAAGCCACCAGGCACGCCCTCTGCAAACCCACAGGGGCTCATAGGGTGGCCAGATTTAGCAAATGAAGATACAGGATGCCCAGATAAATTTGAATTTCAGATTAATGAATAACTTTTTGTATAAGTACATCCCAAAGATTGCATGGGATATACTGATACTAAAAATGTTTTTGTTTATCTAAAATTCAAAACTAACCGGGCATCCTGTATTTTATCTGGCAACGCTAACAGGGAAGGAGCCGGGGAATAAATACCCAGACCTCTCTCTCCTCCCAGTACCTCCCATTGGCCCAATCAAAGTGGAAACCCAGTGGAAAGAGAGCTGATTTGATGAAGTCTGTAGAGATCAGTACCTAAGGGCCCAGGGAAGGAGGAGAAGCTGGGGGGTGGGGCTGGGGGAGCAGCAGGGACCCGCTCACACAGCATATTGTAAGGAGAGAAGCTGCTCAAACCCAGCTCGTGACAGCGACCCAAGAGGGTGGGTAGAATGGTGAAGACGCCCATCCCGTAGCAACTCGCCAAGCGTCCTGGCAGCCCACTTAGCTGCTCTAAGCTCAGCTCCCTAATCAATAGAAGGGGGAGTTATTAGACAAGATTTATTTCTAAGATCCCTTCTAACGTTAAAATTCTGACTTGTAAATGACAACAAAAGAAATAGATGCTCTACTGTTTAAAAAGAATCTTACTGCACAGCAGCCCAGGACCCTCGTGCAGAGAATCCAACCAGCCTGGCCCCAAGGCAGATGCATGACCAGGACTCCAGGGTGCTGACCAGAAGTGGAATCCTACCCAGGACCCTCTGTTTAAGAATGAAAGAAAGTATGGGAATGTCAAATGGTGGAACCACTATGGAAAACCGTATGGTGGTTCCTCAAAAAATTAGACACAGAATTACCACACGATCCAGTAATGCCGCTTATGGGCGTACACCCAAAAGAATTGAAAGCAGGGACTCAGTTATTTGTATGCCCATGTTCATAACAGCATTATTTACAATCGCCAAAAGGTGGAAACTACCCAAGAGTCCATCAACAGAAGAATGAATAAACAAAATGTGGTCCTTACATACAATGGAATATTACTTGGCTTCTAAAAGGAAGGGAACTTTGGCTCATACTACGACATGGATGAACCTTGAGGATATTATGCTTGGTGAAATAAGCAGCCACTAAAGACAAACATCGTATGATTCCACTTATGTGAGGTCCCTAGAGTAGTCACATTCATAGAGACAGAAAGTAGAATGGTGGTTGCCAAGGGCCAGGGCGAGAGCGGGTGAGGAGTTAGTGTTTAATGGGGACAGAGTTTCAGTTTAAGAAGATGAAACAGTCCTGGAGCTGGATGGTGGTGATGGTTGCACAGCAATGTGAAGGGACTGAATCATACATTTAAAAATGGTTAAAATGGTAAATTTGATGTTATGTGTATTTTACCACATTTTGTAAAGGATGAAAAAAAGTGTATCTTCTAGTTTAGAACAGTTTCTATCTAAAGCATTAAACTGGAGGACCTTAACCTTAAGTTAAGGTTAACCTTAAGTTAATTAAACTTAACCTTAAGTTAATTAAACTTAAAATCTTTTGCACAGCAAAGGAAACACCAACAAAATGAAAAGACAACCTACCGAATGGGAGAAAATATTTGCAAATAATATGAAGATAAGGGGTGAATATCCAACATATATAAACAACTCATATAACTCAACATCAAAAAACCCCAAACAACCCAATTAAAAAATGGGCAGAAGATCTGAATGGATATTTTTCAAAAGAGGAAATGCAGATGGCCAACAGGCACATGAACAGATGCTCAACATCACAAATCATCATGGAAATGCAAATCAAACCCACAATGAGATGTCACCTCACCCCTGTCAGAACGGCTATCATCAAAAAGAACACAAATACCAAATGCTGGAGAGGGTGTGGAGAAAAGGGAACCCTCGTACACTGTCGCTGGGAATGTAAATTGGTGCAACTACTGTGGAAAACAGTATGGAGGTTTCTAAAACACTAAAAATAGAACTCCCATATGACCCAGCAATTCCACTCCTGGATATATATCTGAAAGTAACAAAAACACTAATTTGAAGAGATACATGCACCCCAGTGTTCATAGCCTTATTTACAATTGCCAAGATATGGAAGCAACCTACGTGTCCATCAACAGATGAGTGGATAAAGAGGATGTAGTACATATATGCAATGGAATACTACTCAGCCATGAAAAAGAATGAAATTCTGCCATTTGCAACAATGTGGATGGACCTAGAGGGTATTATGCTTAGTGAAATAAGTCAGACAGAGAAAGACAAATACTGTATTATATCACTTATATATGGAATCTAAAAAAATACAACAAACTAGTGAATATAACAAAAAAGAAGCAGACTCACAGATACAGAGAAGAAACTAGTGGTTACCAGCGTGGGGTGGGGGACAATATAGGGATCAGGGGGTGCGAGGTACAAACTATTGGGTGTAAGAGAGGCTCAAGGACGTATTGTACAACACAGGGAACATAGCCAATATTCTGTAATAACTGTAAATGGAAATAAACTTTAAAAATTGTATAAAAAAGAAAAAAACTTTTTGAATAAAAACAAAAAGTTAAACTGGATAAAGGATTTTAGCCCACCAAGGAGTAGTCTTCAGTTATCTGGAAAATTCATTT
The DNA here is from genome assembly GCF_008692025.1 of Phocoena sinus. NCBI lineage: Eukaryota > Metazoa > Chordata > Mammalia > Artiodactyla > Phocoenidae > Phocoena > Phocoena sinus. The sequence goes on along the minus strand of NC_045772.1, from coordinate 4,623,880 downwards.
GTAGCGAAAGCAGCATTTTCTCATGATGTTGGATAACAGTGGTTTTGTTGCAACTAGATCACCTTCATTAAAAATGTTTTGAAACATTAATCATAAAAATCAAGTTGTATGGAGGGCCCCGTAGTGTCTTCATCACAGGACCCTCACGTGTTAGTATGATCAATGCTTAGATTTTGTGACACTCAGAAGAACAAATAGCCCATAGGTATTTCCTTTCAGATCTTTTTTTTCGGAGTATAGTTGATGTACAGTGTTGTGTTAGTTTCTGCTGTGCCGCAAAGTGATTCAGTTATATATGTACATACCTCCACTCTTCTTTAGATTCTTTTCCCATATAGGGCATTACAGAGTATTGAGTAGAGCTCCCTGTGCTGTACAGCAGGTCCTTATTAGTTATGTATTTTATGTATAGTACTGTGTATATGTCAATCCCAGTCTCCCAGTTTATCCCTCCACCCTTCCTCCTTGGTAACCATACGTTTGTTTTCTACATCCGTGACTCTGCGTATTTCTGTTTTGTAACTAGTTTCGTTTGTACCATTGTTTTATTTCATTCTTTTTTATGGCTAATAGTCCATTGTATATATGTACCACATCTTCTTTATCCATTCCTTCATCTCCTTTCAGATCTTCACACGTAACTTGTCTTCCGGACACATTATTCTTCTCTTCCCAGATCTTTCCAGAAAAGTAGGGAGTTCAGACTGACTTTCATTAATTTTCATGCCCACCTCAGTGGAGAGAGAGTGATCTTTTTTTTTAAAATTTTTTTGGCCGTGCCACGCAACATGCGGGATCTAAGTTCCTCCACCAGGGATCAAACCCATGCCCCCTGCAGTGGAAGCACGGAGTCTTAACCACTGGACCGCCTGGGTAATGTGTCTGTTCATTTCAAAGAGTGAAGAGTCAGCCCTTCCCACTCTTCCGGAGCACCGTCATGTCCTTCTCTGGGAGGTGGGGAAGTCTTAGCACGGGCTGAAAACAATTTCACAGAATCCCTACAGGCCTGCTGTGCAGGGCAGAGCAGGGCACACACAGGTGAGGAAGAACTGGCTCCTGCCTCTGAGAAATTTCTAATCTGGTGATGGATAAGGCTCGCATGTAATAACAATTAAACAGGGGAGACCCTTTCGCTCATACCCTGTCAGGGGAATTTAAGGAAAAAAAGAGACGTATCCAGCTAAAGGGCTCAGGAAAGGGCTCACAACTTCATAAGAGAACATATATGAATGAACACGTGAGAAGGAGCTCAATATCACTAGCCATCAGGGAAATGCAAATGCAGATCACAGTGAGACACGTCTACACACACACACGACAATGGCTACAAGTTGTATTTAATTGTAAAACCCAATACCAAGAGCTGGAAAGAACGTAGCAGAACTGAATCACTCACACACTGCAGACTCACATGGCAGTTTCACAAGCGAAAACATCTGTCAAAACTCATCAAAGCTTATGTAAATGGGTTCAGCTTATTGTACATAAATTATACTGCAATAAGGTAATTATTTTAAAAATTTATAAAGCCACAGTGCAAAAGGAGAAGAAAAGCAAACGTCAATACACTTGTTTAACAGCTATTCGGATACAATTGATATACCCCAAACTGCACATATTAACTGCACATATATTTAATGTATATAATTTGATGAGTTTGGAGAGAGAGAAGGGAGGGAGGAAAGGAGGGAAAGGAAGGAAGGAAGGAAGGGAGGGAGGGAGGGAGGGAGGGAGGGAGGGAGGGAGGGAGGACAGACTCCCTTCCTGGATTGCAGACAGCTGCCATGAAAGGACACAGCAAGAAGGCAGCCGTCTGTAAGCCAGGAAGAGAACCCAACCTTGCTCGTTGCAGCTTCCAGAACTGTGAGAAATAAACGTGTTATTTAAGCCCCCCAGGCTGTGGTATTTGGTTATGGTGGCCTGAGGAGACAAATCCAGGCTGTTGACCTTTACCCCCTCTACCCACCCCCAAGCTGCTCTCCTGCTCAGCCACTGTCCTTCAGCTCCCACCCAGACCACCCACCGAGGGTGCAGGGGCTAAGGGCGCCGGCTCCAAAGCCAGTGGGTGTATTGATGCCCCTTGACTTTCGCCTCACCGTGCACATTGTGTGACTCTGACTTCCCTCCGGGCCTGACTTCTCTGGCCATGGGACAGGTCCCCATGACAGTCCAGTGAGCACCTCCCACACCCCAAACTCCCTAACTCAACCCTCCCCAGTCTCCCAGGTCCTTGCAGTCGCTCAGGCTGCAAAGCATGGCGTCCTCACAACGCCTCTCTCATTCGCACATCCAATCTATCAGACTTCTGCCTGAGGGAACTCAAGGTGTGGCCTCCGCTCTTACCTTCCCCAGCTTCCCCACCAGGGAGCGCGCCCACCTCACTCTCCATCCTGCAGGGCCCGCCGGGAGGAAGGCTCCATCAGGGGACAGGTGGTCAAGCCTAGTGGTCCTGGGCCAGCCCCCTGCTGCCCCACCCCACCCCCACACCACACATCCCCGCTGCCTGGGGAGAAACCCGCCACCCTTCCTTCTCTTGCTAATTCCTGGTTGGCCTTCAAGACTCAGGTCTGGTGTCACTTTCTTCCAGAAGCTTTCCTTAATTAAACGAGGTATTTAATCAAACATTTGTTGAGCATCTAGCGAGTACAGTACCGGGGGACATTTCAAAGGCCTCAGAGCTGGACCTGCCCAGTCCCAAGGATTCAGGTTCGTCCCACGGATTCAGGAGCTCGGGATGTGGATCCCTGGGCAGCAGGTGTCTCGTGAGAGACCCCCTTTGTGTACTCCTGCCACCTGTGCTTTGAGCAAAGCTCGTCTAGAGGTAAGAGCGGCTAAGTCTGAGCACTGTGCCATGGGGTTGTACTCATACTGTCTCCTCTAATGATCAGGTACCATTATTATTCCCATTTTATACGATGAAAAAGCTGGGGCTCAAGAGGGTTCCTTGCTCCAAGTCAGCCAGCTGGTAAGGGACAGAGCCTCTTACAGCTAAAAAGGATTTCAGGGACCACGTAACCCAGGGGTTCTCCACCCACTGCATCAGAACCACCCGGGAGCTTCAAAACACATTTCTGCGAGAGATTCTGATTCAACCAGCGTGGACGTCCTCTCTACCCAGGGCACCCTCAGGCATGGCCAGAATCGAGAACCACTGACTAATCCAACTCTTTGACTTTACAGGTAGGGAAACTAAGGTTTGGAGAGCCCAGATGATGTTTCCAGGTCACAAACAAATTTGACAGACCTAGGATTAAAATGTAGGTTTTTCTGACACCGCATCCGATGTTCTTTCCAACGTGCCGGTGTTTTCCCAACAACTTTACCCCTTTGAGGGAGGATAATGTGGGCTTCTCCAACTAAAGACATTAGACGCTCAAAAACGTGGCCAACTTTCTAGTCAATGTGACCCCAGGCAGGGGACACTGCAGAGCAATCCCCCCACCCTGGCACAAGGAATCTCTACCCCCCAGGAGAAGGAGACAAAAGAGGTCTTTCTCCCCAAGGAAAAAACCCAAACTACTCTCCGGCGCCATCTAGTGACTCGGAGTGGTGTGTGTCAGAGCTTTCGGAAGCCGGGAAGGACAAACTGACTCGGCTCAACACAACTGGAGCTTTGGACATAGAAGTCCTCAGGTGAGAGTCTCCGCAGTGGAGGTGGTCACAGAATTGTCACCAGGGAGGTGAGAGCTGAGGAAAGGTAGGAATTTACATTAAAACAAAGCACTTTACTGGGAAGGGATAAAGACAATTAGGTATGGCAGTTCTTCAAAAAATTAAACATAGAATTACCATATGACCCAGCAATCCCATTCCTGGGTATGCACACAAAAGACCTGAAAGGAGGGCATCATGCAGGTATTGGAACCCCATGTTCACAGCAGCTCTAGTCACAATAGCCCAAAGGTGGAAACAACTCAGGCGTCCATCGACAGATGAGTGGGTAAACAAAATGTGGTCTGTACATAAGACGGAATATTATTCAGCCTTAAAAAGGAAGGAGATTCTGCAGTAGGCTACATCATGGCTGAACCTCAAAGACAGTATGCTCAGTGAAATAAGCCAGAGATGAAAGGACAAATACTGTGTGATCCCACTGTACGAGGCACCTAGAGCAGTCATATTCATGGGGACGGAACGTAAACAATAGAATGGTAGTTACCAGGGGCTGAGGGAGCGGGAAATTACGGGGAGTTATTGCTTAATGAACATCGAGTTTCAGTTTGGGAAGATGAAGACGTTCTGCAGATGGATGGTGGTCACGGCTGCACAACGAGAACGTACTTAACACCCCTGAGCTGTGCACTCAGAAAAAGGTTAAAATGGGGAATTTTATGTTACGTATGTTTTAGCACAATAGAGGAGAGAGACAGAGAGAAAGAGAGAGAGTTAGGTGTCAGGCTCCAAGTGCTGCGTGAGACTGAGTTGAGAAGCGCAGCCCAGAACAGGGAAGGCATTCCCTCCTCACTCACTCATTCATTCAACCACCAGCAAATACTGACACCACCACATGCCAGGAATCATTCTAGGCACTGCAGACCTGGTATCGAAACCAAGGGGATGAAACCCCCCACCATGCTGGAGCCTACAGTCTAATGACAACAACCAGATAAGCAAGTAAATACCTCAAGTGACAGATGGTGATTCTGCTGGAGAAAAGAGCAGGGCCGACGCAGGGGCCAGGCCAGGGCTGGTGGGTGAAGGAGAAGGAAGGGAAGGGTTTTCTGACATGGTGACATTTGACAAAGGATCTTGAAGACAGTGGGCTGCATCTAGGCAAACGGACTCAAGCGCACGGGCCCTGGAGGGGACCCTGCTCTGGGTGCTGGGGTGGGGATGGGGGAGGAGTGGCCAGAGGGGCAGACAGGTGGCCGGGGCCAGATCCTGCAGGGCCTTGGGCCCTCGTGAGGCCTGTGGTTTTCCCCACAAATGAGCATGGGAGCCACGGGGTGCGGGAGTTTGGGCAGAGCAGGGTGTGAACAGGATCATGCGGGCTCCCATGGGAGAAGAGACTAGCGGGTGACACAGGTGGAGAGGAAGGCCGGGGTGAGGCCGCTGTAGAAATCCAGGCCAGAGGCAATGGAAGCTTGACCAGGGAGGCCTGGTAGAGAGAGCCGACGAAGGGTGGTCAGAGTGTGGGTCAGGAGCCATGGGATTTCCCGGTGGCGTGGACACGGGTAAGAGAAGGAGAGGAGTGAAGGGTGACTCCAAAGCGTTTGGCTTCTGTCCCGAGTGCCTGGAGGGGGACGGGCTGTCCACTTAGTGAGACGGGAAAGAGGTGCGGGTTTGGGGAGAGAAGCAACCGAATGACGCTCTGGGACACACTCGGCCTGAGATGGCTGTGCGATGTCCTCGGGGAGAGGCGGAGGAGACACGAGTGGGGCGTCTGGGGACCGGAAGCCATGATGTGACACAGGGAGTGCATGCAGCTGCACAGGAAGGAGCCCCCTGCGTGCAGAGGTGGGAGAGATGGGGGGCTGCACAGAGGGGCCTGAGGAGGAGAATGGCGTGCCCTAGACAGCGAGAAGAAAGCCTTTGCAGGAGGAGAGAGTGCTCGTTTTGAGCGCGGTCAGCCGAGTCAAATGCCGCTGACGGGTCAAGGTGATTAGGACTGAGAACTGACCATTGACCATCCAGCAACGTGCAGGCCACTGACCCTGACAAGTTAGACCTTGGCAAATGAGAACTGGAGTAGGAAGTTCTAGTTTTGTCATTCCCGTGTCCTTGAGGACCCGGATTCTTGTGGGGAAGAAGAGATGCACGTACAACCTAGAAGAGGTTAAGGAGAACCGCTGCAGAGCCAGGACCTCCCACGTGAGCCGTATCACCAGGTGGCCAACTAGGAGGTGAGGAAGCATCTCTTCATAGAAATATTCCAACCAATAAGAGAAAGCAGGGAGAGGATATCACCATTTTGCAACACCCCATGTACTGGTGGACCTCAGCATGAACAACTGCCGACATCACCAAGAGGGAGGCAACCAGACATTATGATCCCCTCTGATTAAAAAAAAAACAAAAAAAAAAAACAAGGCACCAGCATTAAGAGTCCTGCCAGGGACTTCCCTGGCGGTCCAGGGGTTAAGACTCTGTGCTTGCATTGCAGGGGGTATGGGTTCGATCCCTGGTCGGGGAACTAAGCTCCCACAGGCCACGTGGCACAGCCAAAAAAACTAAAAAAAAAAAGAGTCCTGCCAAAGGAAGGCAACACAGGCTTCCAGTGCCAGCGTGCAGGAAACACAGCAGACAGAGGAGCAAGCTAAACTGCACCATGAGGACGCAATTAGAAGGATCCAGACAGCAGGAGATGCTACAGGTCAAACAGCCCCCATCCCCCGCAGATACGCTGTTAAGGGAAAAAATACTTTTAAAAAGCATGGAGATGAAACATAGATGAAAAGAATTGAAACACATATTAAAAATTTTAACTACACAAAAGTTAACTGTAGTGTCCAGGGATACATACTTGAGTGCTATCAAGAAACACGAGGAAGTGATTACTGTAAAAGTCAGGCTAACTGAACCCCAACCCTTGCGGGGGGAAGGGCGGGGGCTGGGATTGTGACAGGCTCACGGCGGGGCTTCTGGAATAGTTGCAGAGTTCTATTTGGGTGTTATTTGTTTTTAATCGTTTATTAAGGTACACATTTGTTTTGTGTTTCTTCCTGTATACGGCCCCCTTAGGGGGCATTTTGGAAACATGAAAAAGTTCCAGAAACGGATAGGGGTGATGGCTGTACAACAATGTGAATGTACTTAACGCCACTGCAGTGTGCACTTAAAAATGGTCAAAATGGTAAATTTGATGCCATATATATTTTATCATAATAAAAAAGAGGGGATAGCGTTACCCAGACAACTATTCAGAGCCCTCTTAGACCGACGCTGTTGTTTTGTTCTGAGTTCACGGGAACATTTTATTCTCCGTTTTTGTTTTTTCCCTTCTTAATAGTCACGGGCCCCATCTTCCGCACGAGGATCACCTACGGAGTTCGCTAATGCAGGTTTCTGGGCCCCTCTCAACACAGATGCCCATAGGTCACCCTTTGAGAAAGACCCTTGCAGACCCTCTGGTCCGCTGCAGGCAATTGGCCAAGTCACGTGAGCCAATGCCTAGGCCTACTTTCCTTCCTAGGAAACTGTCCTCACACTTAGGGTGACAGCGTGGAATTGCTTTGTGCAGAAAGAAGCACGTGGCTTGGGCTCTGTCCCTCCGTAACTGCTCTGAAGGTCCATTCGTTCCTGCGTTCGTTCACTCAACAAGCCTCAGCACCTACTTCGCGCGGGGCCTGTGGCTTGGCTGCCCGCAGCCAATCGGAGTGCGCAGGCCAGGGTCCCACCTCCCCCTCCTGAAGTCCCCGTGGGAGCCAGAACAGCTGCCTGTGTCCTGCCTGAAGACAGGAGCTCCAGAGCACTCCCGTTTCCCATTCGGTGCGACACATTCCTTCCAAACACCGGACGGCTGGCCTGGCAGGCTCCTCGGGCCGGCCTCCCTGCCCTCCTGTTCCCAGGGTCTCTCTTGCCCTCCAGGGTGCTGTCACCTGAGGACAAGTCAGGCTAACAGCCCCAGTCAGCTGGCCGGGACCGGACTCCGCAGAGGTCCTGCCAGCCCTGCAGCTCCCACACTGGGCCCTGGGAGACCTGGTCTCGCCTTTGCCCCACCCCCAGAGCTCTCCTCCCAGGGATGACCCTTCTTGTCCCTCCTCCCCTGGGGGTGTGCCTCCTCTCTGTGCCCCCAACCTGGCATCCCTGGATTTCTGACACCCCTGGGACCTGGGAGGGGGCCACAATGTTCCCCCTTAGAATGTGAGAGCCAGACAAGAGCCTGTTACTGTGAAAGGAAAGCATTTCACCATCTGCCCGTCAGGGTCTTTGCCAGCTGATCGATGCTAAGTGAGCACTTACTGTGTACACTTTGGGAATACAAAGACTAAGGTGGCCTGGCTTTGAGAAGTGAAGAATGCACGTCAGCGGAGCCAGCCAGCTAATAATTCCAGCAGGGATACGGGGGCCAAACCAGTAGCTGTGACCTCGGAGAGGCAGCCTGTCTACTGGGTTCTGGGCTGGACTCCAGGCCTGAACGTGTGGCCTGGGTCCAGATCTTCACTCTGCGTCCGACCAGCCGTGCAGCTGGCGCAGGTCACTTAGCCTGTCCTGCCTCAGTTTCCTGATCCAAGTAACAGGAAAGACAACAAGTGGCTTGGTGCGATTAACACAGATAAAGGATTTAGAACACGGTGGTCCTAGGGCCTCACAGGGTGGGCGTTGGCTGTCATCATCATATCGTCATCGTCACTGTCATCACTGTTGGCACTGTCACCACCCTCAGGATTTGGAGGCAGGGGGAGCAACAGTGGGCTGGGGATCTTTCACAGAGGTGGGTCTTGAGTTAGAGCTCAAAGCAGAGGGACCTGGCTGCATGCCTGCACCATTAACACTTACATGGCCCTTCCTCTGTTCTTTACACACATTACAGAGGGTTTACTAAGAAAGAGTGGGAATTGGGTGCCAGTCAAACAAAAAGTTGTGCATGGAAATACAGAAAAGGGTTCAGGGATGTTTACGAGCCCATAGAGTATAGACGGAGTTAAGGATTGGCATTCCAGTAGAAGCGCCTGCCCAGTTTTTCTCGTGCCGGCTTTCTAGAAGGAGTGACATGATGGGACGCCCTTCTCACCCCCAGCCTCGCTCTTCTACCCCTGCCCCCTGCCCCCACTTCCACAGGCTCTCAGTGGACTGACTGTTCAGGCCTTAACCACTCTGGAGAGCTATTACGATCTATCAGGTGAAGAAAATCATTCACTTTTCAAAGTGGTGTGTGTGATTTTCACCATTGACTGTAACAGCAACAGAGAATCATTTCAGCTGGCTGAGTGCATAGTCTGTGTGTGCTAAACTTCTCTAAGCGTGGATTTACACAATGAAGCAATTAGCCCCTGGGACCCGCTCAGTGCCGTGGAGTACATAGTGTGTGTTTCATAGACGGGCTAAGCAGGTGCCAGAAACCATTGCTCAGGACTCACCGTCGGTCTGGAGACCAGTGAACACTCAGAGACTGTCTTCCCAAAGCTTCCATGGTGAGGCGGGGGCCCCCAGCGATCACACACCCAGCCAGCAAACAGGCGTGACGTTCTGCTCATCTGTCCACCAGCCAGTGAAAGAAAAAGCAGAGGCGGGACCTCCCTGGCGGTTGAGTGGTTAACACTCCACGCTCCCAACGCAGGGGGCCCGGGTTCGATCCCTGGTCGGTGAACTAGATCCCGCATGCCACAAAGGAGGTCCCCCCATGCCACAACTAAGACCCAGCGCAGCCAAATAAGTAAATAAATAAATTAAAATATTTAAAAAAATGAAAAAGCAGAGGAGCTGCCCAAGGAGGCATGTGCCCCCTTGCTTCTCCCCGCTTCCCACATTCACAGACCGTGCCCGTGAGTCCAGAGCAATCGTCAGACCGCAGACGAGAAAGCATCCGGGCTCCACGGCTGTGGTCATGGACACAGGATTGTGGTCTTGAATAAGAGCACTGGGGTCGCGACGGTTGCGTTGTCTGAAAGTGTTTCAGGACCCGCCTGGCTCCTTGCCCCAGTCTCTCCTTTCCCCACCAAAGAGTCTCCTGGGTCCTCCGTGGAGAGCTCAACCTGGCCCCAGGGGCTGGTCACCCTGTCCCGAGACGGGACACTTCAAGGAGCCCCAGGCTGGGCTCCACTCAAGATCCTCGAGACAGAGACCTGAGGAACTTACAATTCTGAGAGAAAAAAGCAGATACAAAGTTACACATACAGCAGGGATGAAACTCACCCGGGTATAAAGAAAGAAATATGCCCCCCTGTCAGCCAGGGTGACCTCTCAGAGTGAGTCGCTTCCTAATTCTTTGCATTTTCTAAAATTTTCTTCGATGAACAAGCGAGAAATAAGGAGTTCCCTCCTGCGATTGACACCTGTTCTTTCTTCCCTCTCAGATTCCTCCCCACCCCCCGCCTATGTTACTGTCCCCCACCCCGCCCAGCCCTGCCACCTACTCCATGCAATTCCACTTGGATGTCCCTGCTTCTCCAAGTCACAGGGGCTCATGAGGCAGCCTGGCCAGAGACAGATGTGGTCCCTGGTGGGGCAGGAGGGCCTGTCAGCTGGGCAGAGCTGGACGCTTGGAGAAAGAGAATTTCTCCCTTTGGGGGACTCAAGCGCCGAGGATCACGTAAGCCTGAAGCTGCCAATTGTGCGGCCGCATGGAGAAGGGTTGCTTCAGAATGAAGCCAGCGAGTGAGAAAACAGAGCTGAGGGACAGAGACCGAGTCTCGGGGATGTCACTTGAGCCCCGAGGTCAGCATGACCAAAGCCAGCCTTGCAAGTTCTTTTTACTGAACCAATAACTTTCCTTCCGGCCTGCGCAAGCCTGGGGGTAGTTTCTACCTCCTTGCTGTGGGAAGATTCCTGACGGCACTGCCTTACAGGGCTGTGGTGCGGTGACGCTGCTTAGAAAGACAAGGTGCACCCGCCGGGGTGGCCGACAGGTGTCCCGGGTGCCAAAGGCCGCCCACAGATGGCTTTGGTTGGCCCACGTGGGATTAAAAATTTGAGTCAACCCTTTAGAATCTGGATTTTATCTATAACTCTAGATTTTCTGTGTCTCTGAAAAAAATAACAAGACCTGGGAACACTGGGCTTATGTCCTACATGGCAACATTTACCTGGAGCTGCAAAAGGGTTGCCCTTTTGGTTGGGGCATTCATTCTCTAACGGCTCCCACGTCTGCTTATTTTCTCCCCAACACTGTGGCTGGATGTCAGTTAGCATTTGTAATTGGCCTGCAGGACTGACGGCCCCCAACGAATCCCCGCTCCTGGGCTCTGTGCCCCTGCGTGGCCCTGCCCATGCTTACACCTGCCAGGCCATGTGACTTGCTTTAGCCAATGAGACACCAGTGTGTAACAAAAGCAGAAGTTTGATAAGCCGTGGCGTTGGGGTTGATCCTCCTTGAAGATGGGGCTGGAATGAGACACCACATGGGGAGAGAGGCCAGAGAGCCAGGAAGTGCTTATAGGATGAGGGAGACGCATCAACAAATACGGAATCTACTTCTGAAAAGGCTGCCATTGGCCAAATCTAGGATGATTTGAGCATAAAAATAAATAATGGTACCAATAACTAAAATCCATTGACTCTAATAGGAAAGTGTAAATCCGTAGAGATATAAATAAGTGAAATGAATACATCAAGAGTTAATGATGAATGGAGATCCTTGCAGAGTTTCAAAGAACCTCCCCACAAAAATGGCAGAAAACCAGGGAAAGGAATAACTCTTATTATAAAAGAGAAGCCTGGCAGGCACCACCTGCCTCACATGGTCAAGGCAACATCACAGACAGGGCCAACTGAAATCACGAGCCACCCGTGGATGCGGTGAGAAAAATAAGGCAGCGTTTCTGTGATTATTTTACCCAATTGTCTAGCTGCTTGAGTAGGAGGGAGGGCAAACAAAGAGAATTACAGGGGAAGAAAAAAGAAATCACGTAGTAGTTCGAAAGTACTATCCTCCCAAGAGAACTGGAAACGTGTCCACACAGAACCCTGTAGGTGAACGTTCATCACAGATCGCCCCAAAGCGGAAACAACCCAAAAGCCCAGATGCAGTAGGTGTACCCAGACATTCCTCAATACGAAGGAATGAAGTACTGACGTTTGCTACAACGTGGATGAACCTCAAAAACAATACGCTCGGCGAAGGTCTTGCCTGGGTCACTGTCATAACCTCCTGACCTCATGGCGGCTTCCTGTCTCACCTCACAACCCGCCGTTTCCCACGTAGCAGCGAGCAAGCTTCTAATAACATGAGTCATACTGTGTCATTTTCCTCCCTTCAGTTCTCCAGGAGCTCTCCAGATAATTACTAGGATAAAATTCAAGCCCCTCCCTGTGGCCCACCAGGAGGCCGAGCGACCAGGCTCCTCCCCAGCTTCCAACTGCTCCTTTCCCCCGTCCCTGGCTCAGCAGGTGGCAGCCACACAGCCTCCTTTCTTCTCACCAAGCACGCCAAGCCCTTTCCCACCCCAGGGCCTTTGCACTTGCTGTGAGAAGCACTCTAACTTGCCCACCCCACCTCTCCACCCACTCACAAGCCACCTCTGCTGTTGTTCCGAGATACCACCCCATCTCCTTCCTTCATAGCAGCTGGTCATCTGCAGTTGTTACATCTATTCATGTACTTGCTGCATCTTTCCCAACCAGAGACAACATCTCCATGAGTTCAGGGACCTGTTCTGTCCTGTCTCCACCACGTCACCAAGACTCAATGCAGTACCTGGCATATAGTCATACAGAGCTCAATAAATATTTGTCCAGTGAATGAAATAACCAAGAGCTGATCATGTCTTATAACCTTTACAGCACTTATCACAGCGTGTTCATTTATTTATTTACTTGTTTATTTATTTACTTGTTGACTGTGGCTCTGCCCTGCCTAGAATGTAAACTCCATGCAGGCAGGAACCCTCTATGTCTCAGTTCCCACCAGACTCACAGCGCCCAGAGCAGTGCCAAGCACGGAGCAGACCATTAATGAACAGTTGCTGAACATTGGGTGACTGTTGATGAAATCTTATCATTTCATCAAATTCCTGAAAAAAAAAAGATATCTTTTTACGTAGGCTCCTGAGACAGCATCTCGGAGTTACTCTGCTGGGTAGCACGGAAGCTAGGCTTCACCTGAGCCCCATCAACAACAGCTGAGGGCTGCTTCTGGGGCATTAACTCTGCTGCACTTCCTGCTTGGCTTGTCCGATGCCCAGGCCCAGTACAGTCTAAGAGCCAGGGGGAAAAGGCCTCAGGACTTGAGTCTCAGGGGCCCGTGGTCAGCAGCTCTCAGTGCGTAGAGACGAGGACTGAGGGAAAGGCAGGAAGCCAGCAGCAACAAACTCAGCCTAATTCTATTTAGTGATAATTAGAACAAAAATATGAGAAATCCGTGGTGGCGCAGTGGTTTGAGAGTCCGCCTGCCGATGCAGGGGATGCAGGTTCGTGTCCCGGTCCGGGAGGATCCCACATGCCGCGGAGAGGCTGGGCCTGTGAGCCATGGCCACTGAGCCTGCGCGTCCAGAGACTGTGCTCCGCAACGTGAGAGGCCGCAACAGCGAGAGGCCCGTGTACCAAAAAAAAAGAGAAATCTGATCTACTTAGGTTCCACCCTGTTAAATGTGGCCACTTGCATGATGGGAAGTCCAAAGATACTGATGCAGTGGGGTCTTGGTACAGAAGCTGGCTGACCATGTACCAAAGATGGCGCTCCAAGTTTCTGCTGGTACATGAGCTGCTTCTACCACCTTAATCCCTTCCTTTCCGGTTGAAAGAGTCCATGCCCTGAATCAGGAGCTGGAAAGTGCATACCAAGCCTACCCTACAATAGTCTACCCTATTTTATCCCTTGTGCCAATGTGCAGTTAGCATGTGGGGAAGAAAATGGGCCAGGCCTTGATACACCTCATTTCAAAGACTGTCAGCCACTCTAACAGAATCTAATCCTCCTCTTAGCTCTTACACATACAAACCCCAAGGTGCTCGAGCTGTGATGTAACTTGCTTCCTTCAAAAGTGATTAGAGCAAACTTACTCACTAGGGAAAGGCAACAAAGGAGGAGAGGAGATGGTCTAAATATCTTGGGCACATCCCTTGAGAGGTAATTAGTGTATCTTGGTAATCACTCATTTTTAGCTCGGTCATAATTTTCAGCAGCAGGTTAAGCTGCTGAAAATGAACTGACAGCTACTAATTAGCACATAGATTCAGCAAGTAATGATAAGAAATAGGAAAAAAACATGGGTTTGGGGAATGGAAAGCATAAATCATTCTATACATCGATTCCCACCATAATTGTAACAGTCTGGCTATTGAGCCTGAGGACCAATGGCCTAGTTGCTGCACTGAGAGCCTGGCATGCTGCTACCACTGGAGACAGGGCGGTACGTCCTCTTCTGGGTGAAGCCTTCCCACACGAGCTCAGCCCAGAGTCACTTTCCTGTTCTCTGAATTCTGAGACCTGCCATTGATGAGTTCATCTCGTCCCGTCCCGGGATACAGCTTTCGCTCATGCCTTCTATCATTGCTAAATTCAGACTGTCGTTTAACTTCTACTGTCACGTTTAAATATCCCCTATGAAAATATAAATTCGAGGGTAGAGACCACAGCCATTCCCTACGTATCCAGAATGGAGTCCTGGTATCAACAGAGTTACTTAAGAAATCATGACAACTGGAATTGAGGGATGTATTACCTTCCTGCAGAAAAGACACTTAGCCCATCGAATGGGAACTTGCATATCATCAGCTTCAGGCGATTCAGAACTGAGGCTGTGGAACAGCAACTGACCAGTGCACAGGGATGGAGGGACCACTGAAACAATCTCAGGGTCGTGGAGGCCGAAACCCAACATTGACTCACGGAGAGTGGCTGTGGTGATGGAAATGGAAGCTAGACGTTCCTTGTTTGAACTAAATGTCTTTTTTCAAATACCCATAAAACTTCACTAGTCTCATTTGGGCTCTAATGAAAGTAACTGCTTTACCTTCATGGTCTAGCCCTTTTGAATACAGTGAAAGATCAAGAGAGAAATCCTGAGTGATCCTGATTTGGGCCATGGAGACAAGCTTGGGTGTGTGTATTTGGATCTCTTCCATCAGGCAATGTATTAGAGGACTGTTCATTCTTTCAAACATCAAATATGTACTGAGTCCTAACAACGGGCAAAGGATGGTGCTGGACACCATCTGGGGAAGGGTGGGTCTAGTGGGTGGAAAGGAGGATGGACAGACAGATGACTCAAAGATCAAGCCTGACCTCGAGACACTTAGAGATGAAATTGGCACATAAATAACTACAATTCTCAGACTTCCCTGGTGGCGCAGTGGTTAAGAATCCGCCTGCCTATGCAGGGGGCACAGGTTCGAGCCCTGGTCCAGGAAGATCCCACATGGCGTGACGCAACTAAGCCCATGTGCCACAGCTACTGAGCCTGAGCTCTAGAGCCCGTGAGCCACAACTACTGAGCCCATGTGCCTAGAGCCCGTGCTCTGCAACAAGAGAAGCCACCGCAGTGAGAAGCCTGCGCACCGCAACGAAGAGCAGCCCCTGCTCGCCACAACTAGAGAAAGCCCAACACACAGCCATAAATAAACAAATAAATAAATAAATAAAATAACTACAATTCTACAGGGAATGATAAAGGGCCTGAGAAGTTCAGAGAAAGTTCTTGGAAGCACCGAGAAAATATGAAAGTAACTGAAATACCACAGCATTGTGTAGACTACCTCTCTCTTAGAACTTCTAGCTGGAAAGCATTGAAACTAGAGAACCCTCTGGAACCAGGTAAGTGTCCACTTAGGGTCCCTTAATCATTTCATTCATTGATTTAAATACACTGTGTTTGTTTACTATGTATCTGGATACATTGTGTTTATTTATATTATATCTGAATACATTCTATTTATCAATTTAAATCCATTGTATTTATTGATTTAAGGATCACGGTGAGCAGATATTGTGCACACATCAGGTAAAAGTTGACGCTCCATGACAAATAAAATTACTTTGAAGTGGTTGCAAACGTGCCAATGCTTAAATGGCCTCAGTGGTGCTTCTCCAACAAGGGAGAGTGATATTTAAGGACCTTGGCTCAGGCATCCACTAAACAAAGATTCAGTACTAGACTGGGAGCAGGTCCCAGAGAGTTTCCTGTGGCCCAGAGCGCAGGCTCCGGATGCCAGCTGCAGCTCAGACATGGCCTCAGATACTCAACTGTGACCAGGGCAATCAGCTCAATCTCTCATGCCTCAGTTTCTTTACCCTTTCAGGTTGTTATGAGGATTACATGAGCCAACATGTAGAGGTGGAGAGGGCTGCACATATGTTAGCTTGTTACTACCATCATCACCACCATCATCACCATCACCACCATCATCACCATCACCATGATGATCACCACCATCGTCTCATCACCACCATCATCACCACCACCATCACCATCACCATGATCATCACCATCATCACCATCACCATCATCAGGACTGAGGCAGACTCTGTCCTGATAGCTCCTAGCACAAAGACTAACAGGCAGGTAAAGAGGAGAAAAGTCCAGAAGCAGCCAATCCAAGCTGATTTTAAACCTATAATCCTGAACAAGAGGTATGTGAGACTGTTCTTTCCTTTCTCCAAAAGATGGCAATGTCAGGAGACTGGCTGTCTTCAGTCTTGGGAGAAAGGGTGGGGGGGGGGCAGCAGTGTGGTGCAGGGGAAGGACGTTCAGGACAGACTTGGCAGTGCCCTTCGAGAGCAATGCATGAAGCCCATGATGTGGGACTTTCTGTTCCCACCCTCTCTCTCCTGAGGCCGCGGATAACCTGGGCACCAAGGCAGAGCTGACTGGGTCTGGCTGCAAAGCAGGGAAAGTTGATTGGATTTTTTCTGGCAGAAAGTATGAACTCTGATTTGCTTAGATTGGAAATCAGTGGAAAAAGAAAAAAGGCAGGGCGGTGGAGGGGGGAAATCTGGTCTTGGTGTGAATGGGAAAAACATTTTTGAAAAAAAATCTAACCCCCTGCTATGGTCACAAAGAAAAGAAAAATGGTGATGAAAGTCACATACATTTCTTTTTTTTTTAAATAAATTTATTTGTTTTTTAAATTTTTGGCTGCATTGGGTCTTCGTTGCTGCGCGCGGGCTTTCTCTAGTTGCGGCGAGCGGGGGCTACTCTTCGTTGCGGTGCACAGGCTTCTCATTGTGGTTTCTTGTCTTGTTGCAGAGCGCAGGCTCTAGGCACGCGGGCTTCAGTAGTTGTGGCACATGGGCTCAGCAGTTGTGGCTCACAGGCTCTAGAGCGCAGGCTCAGTAGTTTTGGCGCACTGGCTTAGGTGCTCGGCAGCACGTGGGATCTTCCCAGACCAGGGCTCAGACCCGTGTCCCCTGCACTGGAAGGCAGATTCTTAACTACTGCACCACCAGGGAAGTCCCCCACATACATTTCTTTTTATATTAAAGACTTTGCCATGCATTTAATTTGCAATGATTGTTAAAAAATTATTCGGAGACACTTGTTAAAGACGGTAAGGCAGACTTTATTCAGAACCATCATGATATGTACAGGGACCACTGCAATGGGATCTGCAGTCAGGGGAAAGAGATTGGGCTCTGCTCGGAATACAGGGTGGGCAGGTGGGGATTTAGAGCCAAGGAGAGGTAGGAGTCAGTGGATGGAAAACGACTGAGAGGAAACATCGGGGTAAGGGGGATTCTGGCGAAGCCAACCTAACAGGATTCTTGCAGAAGACAGGTCAGGCTGTTAAGGCAGCACCTGGTGTGGGGCCGTGGGGCGGGCGGGTGATGAGGAACCAGATCAGATTATCGAGGGTGATCAAGTATCAAGGATGGGGGTCCTGGTCAAATCGACTTAGCAGGGTGCTTGCCAAGGCTAGATTTAACAGGGACCCCCAGATTGGCCTAGGAGGAGGTTTAGGAGCCTGACTAAAGTTTGACCAAACAAATCATCTTTATCATGGTAAAATGTCTTCTTTTCAAAAAAACGTAATATTAAGAGATCCTTTGAGACAAACTACATTTTACAGCTAAGTAATCTGCAAAAAAAAGACAAGATAAATTAAAAAGATAAACTATAAAGAAAAGATAAGATAAAGCAGTTTCAAAAATATCTCGAACTAAATTTGTTCAGAGGTAGAATGTTAACCTGTGTGCTAGTTAAATAATGCTTTGAAATTTTAACTTTCAAACGAAACACTTCAAGGATGGAGAAATACAAAAGAATGCATAAAAATAAAGCAGACACAAAAGGAAAAACGTATGATTCCATTTCTATAGGTCCTATAATCGGCGAATTCATAGAGACAGAAAGTTTAACAGAGGTTGCCAGGGGCTGGGGGCGGGGGAATGGGGAGTAAGTGTTTAATGGGGAGAGAGTTTCTGTTTGGGCAGATTTAAAAGTTCTGGAAATGGATAGTGGTAAGGTTGTACAATATTGCGAATGTACTTAATGACACTGCATTATACACTTAAGAATGGTTAAAATGGTCAATTTTTGTTATATTTTGCCACAATAAAAGTTATCAATTAAAAAAATACAGGACTTCCCTGGTGGAGCAGTGGTTAGGAATCCGCCTGTCAGTGCAGGGGACACAGGTTTGATCCCTGGTCCAGGAAGATCCCACATGCCACGGAGCAACTAAGCCCGTGCACCCCAACTACTGAGCCTGCACTCCAGAGCCCGCGAGCCACAACTACTGAGCCCATGCACCACAACTACTGAGCCCACGCGCCTAGAGCCCGTGCTCCGCAACAAGAGAAGCCACCGCAATGTGAAGCCCCTGCACTGCAACGAAGAGTAGCCCCCGCTGTACACAACTAGAGAGAGCCTGCATGCAGTAACGAAGACCCAATGCAGCATAAATAAATAAATAATAAAATAATAAATAAAAAAGATATATTCGTAGAAAAATACATAAGTACAGGGCTGTTGAATACCACCATGCCATTTTGCACCCTTGGGCTTGTGCAGTGCACAACCTGTATATGGTATCCCTGTCCAGACATTCTATTTCCTGATAAAAAGATAGTAGTACTTGTATATTTTTTTCTTTAAGGCAAGACCCCAAGTTGACTTTTGTTTGAGAAAGAAAGAGAGGAAGGAAGGAAGAGAGGGAGGGAGGGAGGGAGGGAGGGAAGGAGGGAGGGAGGAAGGAAGGAAAGTTCATCAGTGCACCAAAAAGAGCAAGGGTTGCATTCAGAGATAATAGGTGTGAGAGGAAGAAAACCAGGGAATCTTTAAGCAGAGGAAATGGATAAGAGCAGTTGAATTCGGCAGGTTATGTTTCGGTGTGGAGTCAACCAGAGTTTTTCTGTTTAAAAATGGGATCTGAGAGAAAGGGACGAATCAAAGATGCCCTAGCTAGTGGCAGTGCTGTCCACAGGGACAGGGGAGGCTAGGAGAGAAGCAGCTGCAGGATGGGGCTGGTACGGGGGAGAAACAGTTGGGTTTCGGCAGCATTAACGTTGAGAAGCCTTTAGACATCCAAATGGCAATAATGAGAAGGCAGTTGGATATGAGTCTAGAATTCCTGAGAAAGGTCAGGGCAGGACATATACATTTTTGAGTCAAAGTTAAAGGGATACATGAGATCACCTGGAGAGTGCAGGTAAAACAAGAGGAAAGAGCAGAGGACAGAGCCCTAGGGAACTCCAACATTTAGAGATCTGGTGGAGAAGGGGCAGTCTCTGAGGCAGGAAGGGATCCAGACAAGTGCAGTATCATAGTGGCCTCCAGAAGGAAGTATTTCAAGGAGAGAGCAGTCAACCATGGCAAAGGATGCTGAGAGACCTGGTAACTCTGGGTGTGGGAAATGGGGTAGTTCTCGTTTAATTACATCTCTGTTCTCCATAAAATATGAGGCAGTCATCAACTAAGTAGTGTTAGATATAAGGACAGGTGAAAAGCTATATAATAGTATGAAAGTAAATTTACTAGGGAAGTGTAGCAGGATTGTCTGGTAATTTTGAGTTCCCATTTGAGAGTTGTGGTGAATAAATGAAAAAGAAGTACCCACCTCATTCCATGAGGCCAGGATCACCATGATATTAAAACCAGTCAAAGACATCCCGAGAATAGAAAACTATAGACCCATGTCTCTTTTGAATATTATGTAACAGTCCTCAACAAAACACTGGCGAATTGAATCCAGAAACATATAAAATGGATTATGCACCATGACCAAAATGGGATTTATCCCAGAATCAAATGGGATTCTTATCCCAGGAATGCATGTTTGTTTTAACATCTCAAAATCAATTAATATATCGTATCGACAGAATAAAGGACAAAAAAACACACGATCATCTCAATAAACATAGAAAAGGCATTTGACAAAACTCACTTTTTTATAAAAATGTTTGGCAAACTGAGAATAGAAAGGAACTTCCTCAACTTGATAAAAGTATCAGTGAAAAACCCACAGTTACATCACACTTAATGATGAAAGGCTGAATCCCCCTAGGATTCCCCCAGGGTCAGGAACAAAACTGGGATGTTTTCCCTTGCTACTTCCTTTCAACACTTTTACTAGAGGTTCCAGGCAGGGAAAATAGGCAATAAAAAGAAATAAAAGCCATTCAGATTAGAAATGAAAGGGTATGGGACTTCTCTGGTGGTCCAGTGGTAAAGAATCCACCTTACAATGCAGGGGATGTGGGTTCAATCCCCGGTCAGGGAACTAAGACCCCACATGCCGGGGGTCAAGTAAGCCCGTGCACTGCAACTACTGAGCTCATGTGCCTCAACTAGAGAGCCCGTGTGCCACAACTACAGAGCCCACGCATCCTGGAGTCTGAGCACCACAACTAGAGAGAAGCCAGCGCACCACAACAAAAGGCCCACATGCTGCAACTCAAGATCCCTCATGCCTCACCGAAGATCCCACGTGCTGCAATGAAGACCCAACGCAGCCAGAAATAAATTAAATTATTATTTAATTTATTAAATCAAATAATAATTATTAATAATAATTTAAAATTATATATTAAATTATTATTGCTTTATTTTTGGCTGCGTCGGGTCTTCGTTGCAGCACGTAGGCTTTTTTCTGGTTGTGGCAAGCGGGGGCTACACTTCCTTGCGGTGCGAGGGCTTCTCATTGTGGTGGCTTCTCTTATTGCAGAGCACGGGCTCTAGGAGTGTGAGCTTCAGCAGTTGTGGCACATGAGCTCAGTAGTTGTGGCTTGTGGGCTCTAGAGCGCACGCTCAGTAGTTGTGGTGCACGGGCTTAGTTGCTCCACGGCGTGTGGGATCTTCTCAGACCAGGGCTCGAACCCGTGTCCCCTGCATTGGCAGGAGGATTCTTAACCACTGCACCACCAGGGAAGCCCAATAAATCTTTTTTTTTTTTTAAAAGAAATGAAATGAAAGGGTAAAACTATTTGTATTCACAAACACGATCTTATATGTAGAAAATCCTAAGGAATCCACAAAAACTATTAGAACTAATAAACAAGTTCAGCAAAGCTACAGTATATGAGACGAATGTACAAAAGTCTACTGTGTATCTATACACTACCAGTGAAAAATCTGAAAATGAGACAAAGACAATTGCAATTACAACAGCATCAATAAGAATAAAATCCTTAGGAAGAAACTTAACAAAAGATGTGTAAGCCTTGAACACTTAAAACTATGTAACATTGTTGGAAGAAATTAGAGAAGAGCTAAATAAATGGAAGAACAGCCGTACTCATGGATTGGAAGACTCAGTACTATTAGAATGGCAACAGTCCCCATCTAGAGAGTCAGTGGAATCCCTGTCAAAAGTCCAGCTGGTGTAGAGGAAGACAGACAGCCGGGTGCTAAAGCTGCACGAAGGGAAATGATTGGAATGCTGCTAGCTGAAAGCAACAGGAAGGGCAAGTGATGGGAGCATAGTAGGTGATTAGTAAATGACCAATGAGTGAGTGAATACATGAAATCTTCTCTAGCTGTCTCGTGTAGCTCTTGCTGCATAACAACCACCCCCAAACTTATTGGCTTAAAACAATAACTATTTCTTTGTTTCTCATGATCTGGGATTAACTAGAGCTCGGCTGAACAGTTTTTCTGCCAGTCTCCCTTGGGGTCTCTGATGGATGCAGCTGCTGTCCGACGGCAGCAGGGGCTGAAACCTCTGCTGTGGCTTTTCCCATGTGTCCAGTGCCATGGCTGGGACAACCGGAATGCTGGGTGGGCTCATCTGGGGCTCCCTCCTTCTCCTGTCACTCCGTCTGTCTGTCTGTCTCTCCCTCTCTCCCCTTGTAGCCTCAGGGCTTCTCCCTCTCAATGTGGCTTCTTCACGTGGTCTCTCTGGGTAACTGGGCTTTTTACATGGCAGCTCAGGGCTCCCCAAAGTGCAAAAACATCTTTAAGGCTTAGACCCAGAATTGGTGCAGCATCCCTTGGGCCCCACCGTATCGGTTAAAGTGAGTCACAGGGCCAGAGTGGGAGGGGCCCAGGCAGGGGGTAACTTCCAGGCATGGGGTCCGTCAGAGCCATTGCTGGGACAAGCCACCACACCAGGCTCAATGTCAGTCCCCCAATCCCAACCATACCAGGCCCCTCTTTTGCTACTTCTATCACCATCTTTATCAAAAGCAAACATCCACCTATAGCTAAGTACGTTTCACACACAAAAATAAATTGTCATGAGCCTCGCAGTCAGCACAATAAATGCCAAGCCGAGAATCCTGGGCCACCTGGATCCAGCATCATCATTCTTGGAACCTCAGCATCTCCTGCAGGTGAGAGAAGACAGAAATACAACGTAGTTTGCCCATCTCATCCCCTCACGTGTTATAAGAACTTCAATAAAATAACGTAGCTAGCACTTCCCTGGCGGTCCAGTGGTGATGACTCCAGGCTTCCACTGCAGGGGGTGCGGGTTTGATCCCTGGTCAGGGAACTAAGATCCCACGTGCCGCGTGGTGCAGCCAAAAACAAACAAAACAAAACAAACAACGCAGGTGAAGAATCTTTGGAAAAGCTTAGAGGACTGCAAAGGTAGGTATTATTTTAAAAGAAAGTATGTATGTTAGCTCTGCATCTCCCTTTTTTAAAAGCCCATTTCTTTGGAGGGTCTGGCCCTCAAGGAGGATGCTGATTTACACACTGTCATGTTACTGTAAATGTGAGAAGCTACAGGCTCTCATCAGCTGATTTAATGGGGTTCTTCTGTGCCGACGGCTGTTTATTTTTCTCAGTCCTTTTTGCTGCCATCAAGTCACCCTGCGTGAATACTGAATAAGTATTCAACCTCACTCTTGGGTTTGGTCTTCATGACTTAATGGGAAGCGTGGACAGACTCTGTCTCCAAAAGGAGACTTTTCTGAATCAACTACAACCACCCGTGGTCGCTGAGATAATTATTCAAGGAACATCCTATTTACAAGGCAGTCAGAACTGTACTTCAGGCTACGCTCTGAGGCAAAACAAAACAAAAGACAAAACAAAAAACTTTCTTGCTCAGGACACCATCATTACAGGGCTTAACAGGGAAAAATCTCAGGTTACAGGAAATAGACTTTTGATGTAGATTAATAAGAATAGTCATCTGAGATGCTCATGTATAAATAAACACAGTAAAAACCATGAATTCTTCTCATCGACAGTTGTCACTCCACGACCAAAGATTTTCTGTCCTCTGGATGCTTGATTTGACTTAGTTTTTGCATAAGAAACCCAAGGGTCTGTTTCTGAAAAATATCTATCTCCTGGGATTCAAGGGCCGTGAAAACATTGACTAATTTGGAAGACAGGTGTGGAGAGAGAAGTGTCAATGGATTGATGTATCCTGAGAAGCCTCAAGATTCTCAGTAATTCTGGGAGAATGTTTCCTCAAGTGGTAGAATGGGGCTGCTCTCAAATGAAAGGGCCATCCAGGCAGTAGATGTGTGTGCATCCCATGCAGGCCTCTGTCACCGTTCCCCAGACGGTACAGCAGCTTCCGAGCTCAGCTTCCTCTGTCACTCATCTTATACTGCTCTTCAAGGCTGTTCACAGTCTGGCCTTTGCTGGTTCATGGGGCAAAAATGGAAATCCAGAGATAAGAGAAATGGAGAAGTCCGGGCAGTGGTGTGCTGGTAAACATTTAACAATGGGCTCTCTGGGAAGAAGTCCTGATCTGTAACATTTACAGCTTCCATGGTGGCAATGCTCCACCACGGCCAATGCAAGCTACTAACTCAAAATAATTGGCTGCATAGTCGGGAAGAGACACGCCCAGTCAGTTCTTGCAGGCCGGTACGAGCTGGCTTCAGCACAGCCCCAGTTCTCAGAGAGACGGGACTCGAATGTGAGTGGAAGTTACTGAGCAGAAACCAAGTTAATCACATTTTACCCTGAAAATCCTGAAGGAATTCTGTGCAAAATAAAAGAATGGTGCTCACAGGAAAGAGAGAAACGGGGAGACCAAGGAGTCAATCAGTGGTGCCTCCAGGGACAGGGTGCCTGTTCTAGGGCTTCAGCCACCCACCACAGAGCAGCCAGCCCTTGTGTCAGGCCGACCGCACTGGACTGGAAACATGCAATTCTACCCCCACCAGAATCTGATTCCACACTCATCAAGAACTTGCTGATGAAGATCTGTCTGTCCAGGGAGGGGAAGGCATGGGCTGCTGAGCAAGTACCTTACGGAACAGTTTTATTTCTCATTTATTGTTAATTAAGTGACAAACTGGGATTGTAAAACATGGCTCCATTCACAATCTTTTATCACATCCTCACTGCTTTGGTGGCAGTGGTCTTCAGTGTGTCCCCAGCACCTTGAGACTGCCGGAAGCTCTGGGCAGCACTTCTGCCTCTGGGCTCCATGCCACGAATCATCATTGCCCTGAAGGGAGAGGCAGAGACCATATCCTGGCTGCTTTGGTTACTCACCAACGCCTTCAAACAGGTGTCTGGTATTTTATGTAGCTCTTATGATTGTTCATGGTAGGAAGGTTGGTCTGTTATAAGTACCCTTCGTAGCCAGAAGTGGGACCCCCTGAAAACACCCCTTTCCATGTTTGATGACGTTTACCCATATTTCAAGATCCTGTTGAAAGGATACCTCCTCTTATTTCTACCCAGCAAGAATGGCTGCCTCGGGAGCTGCCAACAATAGCTACTCGCTCCCATTGTCCAAGGAAGGGAAGGGAAGCTGCCATGGTGTGCTGACTTCTTCCAGCTGTGGGGAATTTCTCTTCGACTCCGTGGGAGCAGGTAGAGGGGATGAGGAACCTAGCAACAGGACCTGCCTTCAAAGTCAAGGTCCAGAAACGGGGTGGCCTCTGCTCTCCTGACATTTAGCTGCTCAAAATTAGACTGCGATCCGTATCAATGTTGCCACGTGCCACGGGACACTGTGCTTCCTGACAGACGTGGACACGTTAATTAAGACAGCAAACGCTTGCACAGTGAAAAGGCAGCTCCAGGGTGCTTTCAACATGCAGACACTCAGGGGGAGTGGAAGCAATGACAGCTAGGAATCAGAGGCTCACAAAGGAGCCGCTCTATGAAAGACCATCACGTGGATTAGTGGAAGGCAACCAACAGCCTAACCACCGTCTGACTACCGGCTCCACTGATGAATGTGTTAACGTGAGAACGGTGATGCTTGCAAGGAGGTCTAAACGGTCTTACATCTTCAGAAATAACACAAAGATCATACGTCTGCTCAACATTCTTTTTTAAACTCAAAGCATAGGATCCATTTTTTTTAAAATCTTAGCACAGTTGATGACTGGGCACCTTTTCCTTAGAATCTTTGGTACTGACAAAGGCAATACACAGCTTTAAAGGACTCCAAAAATGAAAAGTGATCATTCACTGCTGTGATTATTCCCATCTGGTTTGATCTCGTTCTTTACTATTTTATACTTTCTCATTTTGAAGCTCTGCAGCTGTCCTTTGTAGGTTTGCGAGAACGATTTGCAAAGCTTTGGAAACGTTTACCTCATTTCCAATCCTAATTCCCTACATAATTCTGGGGCCTATTGCTCGCGGGACCCCTTGGGTTCCCCCATCGTCTTTGGGATGTACTATGCACAGCACGGGGAAGGAAGGCATGGGACGAAACACTCCTTTGCTCTCTTGAAATGAGCATCCCTGCTTTGGGCGAGAGGAGCAAACTCAACACTGGTTGTGCTTTCCAGGATTTTGCAGATAAATGTCCAAAGAGGCGGGGTTGGGACTTCCCTGGCAGTCCAGTGGTTAAGACTTTGCCTCCCAATGCAGGGGGTGCGGGTTCCATCTCTGGTGGGGGAGCTAGGATGCCTCACGGCCGGAAAACCAGGAACATAAAATCAGAGCAATATTGTAACAAATTCAATAAAGACTTTAAAAAATGGGCCACATCAAAAAAATCTTTAAAAAAAAAAAAAAGACAAAGCTGCTGGGTTGCCTTCCACTCTGGGAGCACTCCCTTACTGCTGAAAGAAACAAGGGAAGGTAGCTATTCCTGGAAATAACAGGAGTGATGAGTAGCTGTTCTCTTAGGATAATGAAGCACATCGACCACTCTGTCATCCCTCTGCTGGACCGGACTTCAGCAAAGGCATCTTCCCGTCTGGCTAGTGAGCCTGATGTGGTTACCAGCCCATTCTGGCTGAAAGGCAGCTTCTCAGAGGCCAAGAAACATGGCTTTACCTATCCCTTTGTTTGGGTGATGAATGTCGGGTGACTGTTAAATATATAAATTATGAGAGAGGCATTGTTTTGACCAATAAAATAACGCCAGGGGCTTCCCCAAGCTACCTTGTGCTAGTTTAATCCACATACGGCCGCGCAATGCCCAAAGTATCCCACTTTAAGCAAAATTTCTTATGATATTCAACCAAAGCATGTCTTTTAATATACAAAGAGTCAGTCAGGGATGCCTTTAAACAGCCAGCTCAACTCCACAATCCATCTAAGGTATATCTAAAGGTAGTAAACATCCAGTTCAACATACAGATCTGTGGAAACAAGTGAGAGTCCATGATTAAGAGCAGTTACCTACTATACAAATCATTCCTAAAGAAGTGCCCGCTCTCGGAGTGTTTATGTTCTAAGTTGGCAAAGGGGAGGACAGAACATCATTTCTTTTTTTTCCCCTCTGCTTCCTTGATGTAAAACTCTATGAAAGGGAATAGCTGTTTGTTGGAGTGAGGGGTGTGGTTATAAAAGAAGGCTCAAGTATGAGAAAAGAGTAGTGTGCCCTCTTGCAGCAAAGAGGATGGAAGTCCAGCAAAAAGTTGTCCTGACACACTCCCACCAAAAATCCCAAAGTTCTAGATTAAATGTAAAAAGCGTCCTCTTAAACGCATGACTGGGCTTATAAAAAAGAAAAGGAAATTCTCAGATGCTGAAAACAAAGCAAGAGCAGGGGTGCTGGGAGGAGAACCAGCCCTGAGGCCTGAGGCCAGCCCTGAGGCATCCTGTGTCAACGGTGGGAAAGAAGAGCTTCAGTTTGAGAAGACTAGTCTCAGGTGCACACAAGGTGGGCATTTCCATCAGAAACCACTGAAAGCGTGAGCAAGAAAGAATCTGCGCCGAAAAGGGGTGAGGAAATGAGTCTGTCTCAGCTTCAACTCTGGGTGGAGGGGGAACGGCTGCCCTGAAAAATCTTAGCAGCAAACCAGTCCTCACACAGGTTTGTGGCTTCAGTTAACACTACCTGCATGGCCAGAAAAACGTCAAACTGAGAATTTCATCCAAAGTGGTCCCAGGTTGGTGGTGTACTCAGGAGCCTGACAGAATCAAACTAAAATCTTCACCCTCAAGCAAGTCCTCAAAGAATTCCCAGTGACAAGGTTTCAAGGATCTTGAACTTTTGATCAAAACACACACACACACACACACACAAAGAAATAAGTCTCCATGAGAGAGAATGAGCAGATACAACATAAAGTAGACTAGCAAAAGCTCCAGATTTTGAAAATTATCAGATACAAAACAGAAAAAAGTATATCCAACATAAAGAGAAAATTGAAAATATGAATAAAAATGAGAAACTATACAGAAAAAGACCATGCAGATTTGAAAAAGAATCAATTAAAACTTACAGAAATAAAAAGCATAAAACTTGAAACTAAAAACTCTATCAATATGTTAAACAGCTGGTTAGACATAGGTGGAGAAATAATTAGTGAACTGGATGATACATCTAAAGAAATTACACAGAATACAATACAGACAGAAATAAAGATGGAAAATATAAGAAGTTGAGAAACAAGGAAGAGGTTCCAGAAGATGACAGAAGAATAGGGAAGAGAAAGTAGTTGATAATTTTCCTAATTTAATTAAAGAAATGAATTCTCAGATTTGAGATTCTCAGTGAATTCTAACCTGGGTTGTTTTTTTTTTTCATCCATACTTTGAAATACCACTGTGAAACTGCAGAATACAAAAGACAAAAAGGTCTTTTCACCAAGTGTGAAAACAGAGGCCACTTGTAAAGGGACAATAATTAGACTGACAGCTGACTTCTGAACAGCAGTAATATTGATAAAAGACAGAAGCCAGTGGAATGCTGTCTTCTGAAAAAATAAATAACAGGATTGTACATAGTATGAAACCATCTCTCAAGAACAAGGACAAAATTAATTCAAACAAAACTGAGAAAGTTTACCAGAAATATATCCTGTCAAAAGGAACAAATAAAAGATAATTTCAAGGGACCTCCCTGGTGGCGCAGTGGTTAAGAATCCGCCTGCCAATGCAGGGGACATGGGTTCGATCCCTGGTCCGGGAGGATCCCACATGCCACGGAGCAACTAAGCCCATGCGCCACAACTACTAAGCCTGCACTCTAGAGCCCGCGAGCCACAACTACTGAAGCCCATGCACCTAGAGCCCATGCTATGCAACAGGAGAAGCCGCTGCAGTGGGAAGCCACACGAA
This sequence comes from Phocoena sinus, assembly GCF_008692025.1. Classification (NCBI taxonomy): domain Eukaryota; kingdom Metazoa; phylum Chordata; class Mammalia; order Artiodactyla; family Phocoenidae; genus Phocoena; species Phocoena sinus. The sequence continues at coordinate 4,595,456 of NC_045772.1, read as the reverse complement.
GAGTAGCCCCTGCTCACCGCAGCTAGAGAAAATGCATGTGCAGCCAAAATAAATTAATTAATTAATTAATTTTTGAAAAAAAGGATAACTTCAAGAAGAAGGACAGTTATCCCAGAAGGAAAGTCTGAGATACAAGGAGTAAAGGTGAGCAAAGAGTATGGCAAATACTGAGGAAACCTTAACAAATTACTGTATAAAATAATAACAAAAATAACAATAAGGGCTTCCCTGGTGGCGCAGTGGTTGAGAGTCCGCCTGCCGATGCAGGGGATGCAGGTTTGTGTCCCGGTCCGGGAAGATCCCACATGCCGCGGAGCGGCTGGGCCCGTGAGCCATGGCTGCTGAGCCTGCGCGTCTGGAGCCTGTCCTCCGCAATGGGAGAGGCCACAACAGTGAGAGGCCTGCGTACCGCCAAAAATAATAATAATAATAAAAAAAAATAACAATAACAGAAATTTGTTAAGGTTTTAAAGATCCCAATAAAAAGCATTTCTTTTCCATATATGGATTATGAATGGATTGTAAAACAAGAATGTACAAGAAGGCAGAGAGAAGGACAAAATTTTGCTTTTATTACCAACGAAACTAATGTTGGGAAATGTAGCTTATATCTGCAGGCAAATACATCTCATAATATTGAACCCTAGAATTAGGCCAACTTACCCAGCCAGTCACAGGCAGTTCCAGGTCTCCACAGCTGCACCCTCACCCTCCCTTCTGCCAAGTACATGGGAACCTGCCTCTGTAAGACTTACAGCTTGGAGGAAAAGAATCATATGTGTTCTTCCTGACAACAACTCCCTCTCAAGAAAAGACAAGGCTACACATGCCTAGTTTCCCTTCCAAATTCACCCATTAGTTTAAGTCAGGCAGAGAAAGGCTAGGAGTGTCATGCTAGTGAATCTCCGTACACATAGAGGGAAACAGAAGGAGTAATGAATAAACCATGCTACCTTACAGTAAAGACTAATGTCAGAGAGAGAGGGGTAAAGCTAAAACACTCAACAACAACAAAAACACATAAGCTAAAAGGGAGGTGCCTGGAGTTAAAATGTTATAAGGTCCTTATATTATTTGGAAGGAAGCTAAAGTTATTAAATTTAGACTTCAGAAAGTTAAATGTGCCTGTTAAAGTATTTCAAGGCTAAGTATTAAAAGAATAAAAACAAAGTTTACCCCTTTACAACAGCAGAAGGAAAATAATAGAATGAAAAAATAAACGAATTCCCAAGGATTTTTTTTTTTCCCCCAAGGATTTAAGAAAAGAGAACTTTTTAATTTAAAAAGGACAAACAGAAAACATAAAATAACATGCCATAATTAACTCTATACTAATTACAACAATAAATATGAGTGGACTAAACATTCTCGTTAAAAGACAAGGATTGTCAGAGTAGATATGAAAAGAAAAATTAATAATTTGCTGTTTCCAAGAAACTCACATAAAACATTAGGTCACAGAAAAGTTGAAAGTAAAGAATACAAAAATATGTACCACACAAATATTTACCAAAAGAAAACTCTGTGTGTTAGTCAGAAAAATAGAACTTTCATTTAAAAAATTACTATAAAACCCACGAGATGTCACTTTACACTCATAAGAATGCCTACTATCAAAAAAAAAATCCAGAAAATAGAAGTGTTGGTGAGGGTGTGGATAAATTGAAACCTTAGTACATTGCTTGTGATAATATAAAATGGTGCTGCCACTGTGAAAAACAGTATGGCAGTTACTCAAAAAATTAACTGGAATTACCATATGATCCAGCAGTTCCACTTCTGGGTCTATACAAAAAAACCCCCAAAAAACCTGAAAGCAGGGATTTGAACAGATATTTGTACACCCATGTTCATAGCAGCATTACTGACAACAGTCAAAACGTAGAGGCAACCAAAGTGTCCATTAGCAAATTAATGGGTAAACAAAATGTGGTCTACACATATAATGGAATATTATTCCACCTTAGGAAGGAAGGAAATTCTGACGCATGCTACAAGACGGATGAACCTGGAAGATATTATGCTAGGCGAAATAAGCCAGACACAACAGGACAAATACTGTATGATTCCACTACATGAGGTACCTAGAGCAGTCAAATTCACAGAGACAGAAAGTAGAATGGTGGTTCCCAGGGGCTAAAGGTAGGGAGAAAAGGGGAATTATTGTTTAATGGTGACAGAGTTTCAGTTTTGCAAGATGAAAAAGTTCTGGAGATAAATGGTGGTGATGGTTGCAGAACAATGTACTTATGTCACTGACTTCTATACCCAAAAATGATAAAAATGGTAAATTTTATGTTATGTATGTTTAACTACTATGTAAAAAGAAAGAAAATTGCTACAGATAGAGAGCTAATTTGGGAAGTTAAACACAAAGATGGAACAATTCTAAATTTGTGTGCATCTAGTAATATAGCTTCTAAATATACAAAGCAAAAACTAAAATAATTACAAGGAGAAATTCACAAGTCAACCATCACATTTGGGAGATTCTAACATATCTTTTTCCGTGACTGAATAAGCAAAGGAAAAATCCAGTAGAGAGATTCTATAGTTGAAAATCAAAATTAACAAACCTAAACTAAGGGACATATACAGAACAGTATACTCCGGAATATGCTCTCACATACACAGGCAGGAAACAGCTTCCGCTGTTTAAATATTATATTTAAAATAAGGCAATAACAATATATATTAATATAAATAGATAATTCTCTTTTTCATAAGGATAAAAACCCATCAACAAAATCTATATATTACTCTCCACTCCTTCATACTTAAACATTCAATACAGTTCAACTTAATGTTCTATTTGTTCAAAACTATTAAATTTTTAAAAAAACTATACTAAGGTGTTTATAAAATGTTATAATAGCTCCTTGGAGACACAGTTGACTCTAGGGCTTGGGCAGAGAAAATAGGAGATAACCCTGGAGCATCTTGTAGTGCCAGAAAGAAAGGAAGTGTTAGAAAAAAAATGCGGCATGTTGAACAAAAGAAAGAATGTGGTGTTGGATTACAACAAAAGTATAAAATAAATAGATATGAGTGTACACTGATATAAATAAATGATTGAATACAAAAAGGGGGAAGAAGAGACAAATCTTCCTTTCAGAAGAATTCCAAATAATATATGTAGATACTCCCCCCCATAAAGAGGTGGCACTTCATTTCCTAACCCCACCCCTTTGAGGATGAACTTAATGACTGTCCCAAAGAACAGAGCATTGGAAGACAAAAACAGTAACTTCACAGTGGAAACGTCCGGCAGACACCACCTCAACCAAGTGATCAAAGTTAACATCACAGTATTGTCATGTTGAAATCATGTACCTCTGAAATCATGGGAAAAGGAGGGCTTTTCATCTCTGTTTTGTATTCATCCCCCAAATCCCAAACACCAGTCTAAACATGAGGAAAACATCAGAGAGATTCGAATTGACGGATATCTACAAAATACTTGACCAGTACTCCTAACTGACTAAGTAATGACAAACAAGAACTATCACAGACCAGAGGAGACCAAGAGCCCATGACAAGTCGATGCAACATGGGATCCTTCATCGGATCCCGGAGCAGAAAAAGGACGTTAGTGAGAAAATGGTGAAATAGGAATAAAGTCTAGAGTATAGTTAATAGTAACGTACCAATGTTAATCTCTTAGTGGTAACAAGTGCGTCACGGTTATATGAGATGTAAGATTAGGGAAACTGGGGAAAGGGGATGAGTGAGCTCTATTATCTTTGTAACTTCTATAAATCTAAAATTATTGCAAAATTTAAAGTTTATTTTTTAAAAATTTTATAATCTAATATTGTAGTATCAACTAGTAAACTGGTTTACATCTTTTTTTTTTTTTTTTTTTTGCGGTATGCGGGCCTCTCTCCGTTGTGGCCTCTCCCGTTGTGGAGCACAGGCTCCGGATGCGCAGGCTCAGCGGCCATGGCTCACGGGCCCAGCCGCTCCGCGGCATGTGGGATCTTCGCGGATCGGGACACGAACCCGTGTCCCCTGCATCGGCAGGCAGACTCTCAACCACTTTGCCACCAGGGAAGCCCTGGTTTACATCTTAAATACATGTATTGTACAAAAGAAAAATTTCCAAAACTCCACTTGGCTAATTCCATGCAAATTAACACAAGGGAAGAAGTTGGTGGGGAAAGTGAAAATAAGATAACACTGAGTTTCACAAAATACTTTTATCTAAATAAAACAACAGTCAATTCTGAATAATCTTCCAGGTAAAGCTTTCCCAATTAGTAACCAAGCTGAATTTTTCTGTGTAAGAACTTCACTGTATGTCCCAATCTGCTCTTCCTCCCCTCCCTGTCCAGTTCACTGATGTTTAGGAGTGGACATAGCTTGCCCTTTCAGAACTATCCATGCCTTTGTTTTTGCAATTTCCTCTGTCTAATGCCATTCTGCTGCCCCTTCCCCACCTACCAGGTCCTTGTGTCTCCTTCAAGGTCCAGCCTACATATTCCCTCATCGATTTATTCATGACTTAGGAGGCTTTTGCAATAGTCCGGGTAGAAATGTTGGTGGCTTGGGCCAAGGTAATCATGGAGGTGGTGAGGAATGGCCTGTGCTCGAGCTCTCCAGAGAAACAACCGAGAAGATGTGTATAGTTCTCTGGTTGTCTAGTAGCCGGGGTTCACGAGTCCAGGAGTCAAGGGGTGGAAATGGCATCACTTACTATTACCCCTAGGGTCCTACTAGCAGATATCTTTGCTTCCTATACCCGTGACCTATGTTCAGCTGGTCTTGAGGTCTTAGTTCCAAAGGGAGAACATGCTTCTACCAGTAGATGCAACAATGATTCCACTGAACGGAAGTTAACACTGCCACCCAGTCTCTGAATCGAGAGGCAACTAAGGGAGTTGCTGTGCTGGCTGGGGTGATTGACCCTGATCACCAAGGGGAAATTGGGTATGTCTGGAATGTGGGAGGTCACTTAGGGCATCTCTTAGTATTATCACGCCCTGTGATAAAAGCTGATGGAAAACTACAACAATCCAATTCAAGAGGACTACTAATGGCCCAGACCCTTCAGGAATGACAGTTTCGGTCCCCCCACCAGGCAAAGAACCACAACAAGCTAAGTGCTTGCTGAGGGCAAAGGAAATACAGAATGGGTAGTAGAAGAAGGTACTTAAAAATACCAATGACAGCCACGTGAAGAGTTACAGAAATGAGGACTGTGGCCGTCATGAGCATTTCTTCTTTCTCCAGAGAGGGATTTACTATAAGGAAATGGCTCACACAATTATGGAGACTGGCAAGTTCAAAATCTGCAGGGTAGGCCTGCAGGCTGGAGACCCAGGGAAGAGCTGATGTTGCAACTCAAGCCCAAAGGCCACCTGCAGGCAGAACTCCCTCTTCCTTGGGGGAGGTCAATCTTTTCTCTTAAGGTCTTCAACTGATTGGATGAGGCCCACCCACATTAAGAAGGGTAATCTGCTTTATTCAAAATCAATTTATTTATATGTTAATCTCATCTAAAAAAATGCCTTCACAGCAACATCTAGACTAGTGTTTGACCAAATACCTGGGTACCATTAGCCAAACTGACACGTTAACCATCACATGGACAGATGGTGGATGTGCATAATTTGGAGAGCCAATGGGATGCATCCGCTGATTATATGTGGGGCCTGAGAGAAGGACAGGTTTTCTATAAAGAGAGTTGCCACATGATCCAGCAGTCCCACTCCTGGACACACACCCAGACAAAAATATAATTCAAAAAGGTACATGCACCCCAATGTTCATAGCAGCACTATTTACAATAGCCAAGCCTTGGAAACAACGTAAATGTCCACTGACAGATGAAGGGATAAAAATGATGTGGTACATATATACAATGGACTATTAGCCATAAAAAAGAATGAAATAATGCCATTGGCAGCAACATGCATGGACCTAGAGATTATCATACCAAGCAAAGTAAGTCAGAAAGAGAAAGATAAATACCACATGATACCATTTATATATAGAATCTAAAATACAACACAAATGAACCTGTCTAAGAAACAGAAACAGACTCACAGACATAGAGAAGAGACTTGTGGCTGCCAAGGGGGAGGGGGTGGGGGAGGGAAGGATTGGGAGTTTGGGATGAGCAGATGCAAACTACTATATACTGAATGGATAAACAACAAGTACAGGGAACTATATTCAATAGCCTTTGAAAAACCATAATAGAAAAGAATATATATATGTATAACTGAGTCACTTTACTGTACAGCAGAAATTAACACAACACTGTAAATCAACTAAACTTCAATAACGTTTTTAAAAAATAAAAAATAAATCAAGAAGGAGAGGTTTTTTCCCAAATACCTGGGGTTATGGAGATACCATTAACTGAGATGTGGAGACTGCAGGGGGCAGTAGACAAGGAGGTAGAGTCAAAGATGGAGATCAGGCTTTGGGGGTTCAGGCTTTGAAATCTGACATCCAGATAGAGATGTTGTGTAAGCAACTGGATATATGGAGCTGGAGTTCAGGGTAGAGGTTCAGGCTGGAAATTAGAGTCTCTCATATCATCATCTCTGTGAGCCTTTTGTAAGATTTCCCACACAGATTCCTAAATTAAAACAAGTCCTTTGTGCCCCAGTTTGGGATGCAGAAAGGAACTATAATTAAAAAACCAAGAAGGATTAAAACATAGAGAGACCAGCTTTACAGAAGAAGCAGAGGGTTAACAGGCTGGATTATAAAGGTTGACAGGAACGTGCAGCTGAAGAGATGCCAGAAGGAAAGTTAATGAATTGCCTTCGCTGAAAAGATGAGAATGACATTAAATCAGGATTGCCCTGGAAAACTGGTGATAGCTGGGCGCCTGGCATTTTGGCGAGTTGCTTTCCTGAGACGTGATTTATGAACGAGGGCCAGCACGTGATGTTGTCATGAAAAGCACACCTTCCAGAGTGATTTCTCTGGGTTTTCATTTCAGTCCCACAATTTCTTTTAACCTAGAATGAGTAATTTAACTTCTCTGCACCTCTGTTCCTTCGGCTGTTAGATCAGAATCACACGGCTGCTCACTTCCTGGGCTGTTGTGAGAACTCAGCGCTATGACTGCGTGGCCCGGAGTCCATGCTCCATGAACATTAGCTCTGATCATGGTTACCTGTCTCCCCCACTTCTCTCTGACTCCAAGAGAGCCTTAGATTCTCTCTCACTTGCCTCACCAGCTCATAGCCTAGTGTCTGGGAACAAGGATTTGTGGAGTTGAATTGAACAGAAAAGTGGCACCTTCCATGGCATTAAGGACGGGACTGTCACTACCCAGACTCACCCGTGCCCGCGAACATCCTCTCCTCCTTCCCTCCTGCTCTCCTGGGTTAAGCACCCCCGTGTGCCCTGGGTCCCAGCCCCTCTCACCTTCTCAAGAACTGCATTCTATTATCCGTCTCTCTTCTTTATTTTCAGCCTCTTCTTAGATCATTCCGCTCTGCATGTTAACATGCTCGGGGCTCTTCTACTTTGAAAGACATTAAAACAATCACCCCTCCACCCCACTGCCCTCTCTGGCTATTTCCTGATCTCTGAGCTTCAGTTCTCAGCCAGACCTCTGTAAAGTAATGTACAGTGTCTCCGCTCCTCATTTCTCAAACCACTGCAAAGGGCTTCTACTCAAACTTCCCTTCTCCAAAATGGCTTCCTGCAGGGTCACCAATGACCAATGATTTTGCTAGATCCAGTAGATATTGTACAATCTTCATCTTACTTAACCTTTCAGCACATTCAAGACCCCTAACCATTCCCTCTTTCTTGAAACATTAGACACCTTCCCCTAGTTTTCTTCTTATATTTCGAGTTGACCGTCCTCATTCTCCCAGGCTGGCTCACCATCCAACTAACGATTTTTAATACAATGGAACTCCTCAAGAACACGCCTTCCTATGTACAATGGAATACTACTCAGCCATTAAAAAAGAATGAAATAGGGACTTCCCTGGTGGCACAGTGGATAAGAACCCACCTGCCAATTCAGGGGACACGGGTTCGAGCCCTGATCCAGGAAGAGCCCACTTGCCGCGGAGCAACTAGGCCCATGCACCACAACTGCTGAGCCTGTACTCTAGAGCCCGTGAGCCACAACTACTGAAGGCCGTGCACCTAGAGCCCATGCTCCACAACAAGAGAAGCCCCTGCTCGCCCCAACTAGAGAACGCCCACGCACAGCAACAAAGACCCAACACAGACAAAAATAAATAAAATTAAATCTTAAAAAAGAAAAAGAACTAAATAATGCCATTTGCAGCAACATGGATGGACCTAGAGATTATCACACTAAGTGAAGTAAATCAGACAAAGACAAGTATCATATGATATCAGTTATATGTGGAATCTAATAAAAATGATACAAATGAACTTATTTACAACACAGAAACCGACTCACAGATCTTGCAATCAAACTTGTGGTTACCAAAGGGGAAACATGGGGGGACGTGATAAACTACGTCCCAGGAGACTGGGATTAACATATACCCACTAGTATATATAGAATAGATAACTAATAAGAACCTACTGTATAGGGGACTCTACTCAATACTCTGTAATGGCCTATATGGGAAAGGAATCTAAAAAAGACTGGATATATGTATAACTGATTCACTTTGCTGCACACCTGAAACTAACACAACATTGTAAGTCAACTATACTCCAATAAAATTTGGAGGAGAAGGGGTAGCACTTGTGGGGGCCCGGCCAGTGGGGTCCTCCTCCAGGGCTCCTCCTTTCAAGGCCTCTGTATAGTGTCCGGGGTGGGGGCAGGGACAAAGCTCCACAGGCTGTGGGGTTTGCACAATGGACACTTACTCTCTCACAGTCTGGAGGCCAGAATCCGAGATCAAGGTGTGCACAGGGCAGGTTCCTTCTGTGGGCTCCGAGGGAGGCAGTTCCAGGCCTCTCCCCTGGTTTCTGGGGGTCTGCTGGCCATCTGGGGTGTTCACTGGCTTGAAGACTTATCTCCCCGACCTCTGCTCCATCTTCACGTGGCCTGCCTTCTCGCTGTGTACCTGTGTCCAAATTTCCTCTTTGTATGGACGCCAGTCGTGTTCCATTAGGGGCTCACCCTACTCCAGCGTGACTGCACCTTAACTAATTACACCTGCGGCAACCCTAGTCCCAAATAAGGTCACATTCGGAGTTCCTGGGGGTTAGGACTTCACCGTGAACTTTGAGGAGATGTGATCCAAAGCTCCCTGTTAGGAGTCTTTATGTCCCCCACCCGCCCACTCAGACCTCCCCTCACTGGTCCAGAGGGGTAGACTTCTGCTCTTTCCCCAGGAGGGGGTACTGAATGCCGCCCATCACTCACTGCTCCCTTCTCTCACTGGCAGGACCAGCAACGACAGGACAGAGGACACTGGGCCTCATCTACCAGGTGACGTTAATTCCTTCTCCCTCAGATCGCTGCTCTCCCTGCGCTGAACAAATCAGACCAGGCTGCTCTGGGTGCTGCCCCTCTGCCTGTGATGGGGGTGTCAGGGTTATGGTGGGAGGTGGGTCCACCAGCTCCAGTCCAGCGGCACCTGGAACTCTGCTCTTCCCAGGCTACTGGGCACTTGCGTGGCCCGTTAATAAAGCTGATACGTACCTTGGTTTTCAGTGGCTCCTTGTGAATCTGTTTCTCAGTTGGTTAGAATCTGACACATTTATTACTCAGTATATATTTAACGAATGGATTAAGCCTTGCTTTGAATACAAATGAGTGTCCGTGCATGCATGAGATTCCAGGGAAGCAGGCAGAGGAGAAAAGGGAGGCAGGAAGAGGGGGGAAGGAGAAGAGAGGGAACACTAAGTATTTACCCCACACCTGGAATCCCCAGGAACCTGCAAGGCCTTAGAAATCACCTGCCTTATGGCTTTAGACACCATTTAAACTGTGATCGTAACACCCTCATCACGGCAGACCTCCCCGGCCTTAGGAGCTTCAGGGGTCTCACTCAAAATTGACCACAGCTTTCCCAAACTAGCTTTCATTTCCTCAACCTTGAGGGTCAGAATCGCCCAGCACCTCTCATCTTTTCCTCCCTCCCATCAAGGTCAACAATGCTATCATAAACCAAGGACTGCTGTCTTTTTGCACCTTCTCTTTCGTAGTGAACTAAATCTACCCCATCACACACACACACATCTCTCAGAATCGGAAGAAGAAAATAATCCTAAATAATCACTCCTAAAAGGAATGTGAAAGTACTTTTTAAACTTCTTTTATAAATCACATTCCTTTTAGAGGGAGCCTCAGATACCTTCTGAGAGAGTGGGATATAAAGTAACTCAAGCAAAACTTTTTAATAACGGATTCTCCCAAATTTTTCTGAGGAAAGAAATGAGTATTTGTGAACAGTGTACAAAATGCCCAGAAATATGCAGGAGCCCTTTGTCTCAATGATATGTGATCTCCCCAGCAACCCTTGGAAGCAGACAGTGGTGCCCCATTTAAGAGCTGGATAAAATAATAAAAAGGGACTTGGGGAGATTAAGTGACTTCACTGTTAAATGATAAAGTTGGAATTTGGGCTTAGCTCTGCCTCATGTTTTCAAGTGCATTGGGCTTTTCCCACTCTAGGAAAATTTCCTCAGCCCCAATTTCCAGGCAGACTCTGGTTAATAAATGTGTGTCACAGAAAGTCCTGGCCAAGGCCACGAAAAGAAAAGCAGGGGTGTCGTTATATCAGCTCCACCTTCTCTGCCCAAGGCTTCACAAAGAAGATGGCTTAATTTGAGCTTAACGCTTTCGTCGAGTTATTCTACAGGAATGTAGGAAAGGCAAGGGCTGTCCATCCTTCATGTCTCTGGTATAGAACGGTCCTCAGTATCTCCTGCCCCCTCCAACGTAACATCCTCACTGAGAGAAAATTAAGGCCAAAAGATTCTGGCCCAACATGAGTTTAGTGTCAAAGGAAGAGGACTTCGTTATATGAGACTCACGCTGACACTGTACTCATAGTAACAGGACAGAGTCCAGGCTGCAGAAACAAAGAGACTCTAACATAAAGGACAGTGTCTTAAAGAAAAGCTGATTGCCTTACCACATAACAGGCCCAAGGTCCAGATGGTGAGCCAGGCCCTTTCCAGCTTGTTGCCGTGCTGGCTGCGGGCACTGTCTTCCTCCCGAGGTCAAAGCTGGGTGGTGAGCACATTCACGTTCCAGCTTGCGAGGAGGGAAAAGAGCTGCATTCCGGGCTGGGGCTCGTTGTCTATGTGGGAGATGACCTAGAAGTTGCACCATCGTCTCCGCGTGCATTCCTGCATTTGGACACAAGGCCACACCAGCAACAAAGGAGACGGGCAGGGCCATCTCTCGCTGAGCCCCACGGCAGTCCCTTCCTGCGGAAGACGGGGGAGCAGATTGTGGTGGCCAGCTAGCAAACTCTGCCGTGGTAACAATCGCAGCCCGCAGCTGTGCTCGGCTTCACAGCTGTTAGTGCTTTCACACCCACCACTTCGTGTAATCGAGCAATGAACCTCTGAGTAGGTAACACGTACCTCATGTTATGCATGAGAAGATGGGGCCAAAGGGTTAAGGGACTGGGGTAAGGTCTAACCGTAGAGGTATTTTTTGTTGTTGTTTTTTTGCGGTACGCGGGCCTCTCACTGTTGCGGCCTCTCCCGTTGGGAAGCACAGGCTCCAGACGCGCAGGCTCAGCGGCCATGGCTCACGGGCCCAGCCGCTCCGCGGCATGTGGGATCTTCCCGGACCGGGGCACGAACCCGTGTCCCCTGCATCGGCAGGCGGACTCTCAACCACTGCACCACCAGGGAAGCCCTAATCGTGGAGTTTTAAAAGCACGATGAGAATGGACCCGTATGGTAGAGTCAAAAAGCAAAGCCTGTTCAGTTTGTTTTAGCCACATTTATTCAGCAATTAATAAGAACCACAGAACTGAGAAACAGGAAGAGAGGGTGGATCCGTGGCCTCAAAGGCTTCATGGCAGCTGGGAGAGTGAAACAGTATTCTCAGTACCGTGTGGTCATGAGGATTGCAGGACAGAAAGACCGACAGTGACATCCAAGGACAGAGGGGATCATTAGTACCGCGAAGACATCGGTGGTTTCTGGAGAGTAACAAAAACTAAATGCTTTTCCTACCGTGAGTGGGAGAAACAGTAACTCTAAAAGTCTCCAGTAGAAAATGGAGAAGAAGGGTGTTCACTGAGGAAAACTAAGGTAGTGAGAAGGAATTAGGACTCTCTTATGCCCTGGCCTTATATTCTCCCATCCTACCTTTTATTCCAGCCAGGGCCGGTGCATCCTGCATGTGTACCCTGATGCTCCTGGCCACACTTCTGACCCAGGCATCTCTGGCGTTCTGCCCCAGGGTTGCCCTGACACTACAGTGCAGGACGCCTGCAGGAATCTGCCCAAAATTCATGCATCCACAGGCAAGAAGGCCTTGGCCATGGGGCACAGCACCAGCAGACAACTGCTCCCTCTCTGTCCCAGGTAGCACCGTCTGAGGCACATTCTACACACTGCTAGGTGGTACCGGAGGACCACGCCTGTGATGGTTAATTTTATATGTCAATTTGGAGAGCTTTCTGGATGAGATCAACATGAAAATGGTGAACTTTGGGTAAAGCAGAGTGCCCTCTGTAGTATGGGTGGGCCTCATCCAATCAGTTGAAGCCTTGAAGGGAACAGGGACTGAACTCCCTGAAGCAGGAGGAGTTCTCCAGCACGACGCCCTCAGACTTTGTACCATCCGCTCTCCGGGGTCTCGAGCCCACCAGCCAACACTGCAGATTTTGGACTTCCCAGCCTCCATAATCGCACGAGCCAATTCCTTATAGTAAATCTCTTGGTTCTACTTCTCTGGAGAACCCTGGTTAAGACAGAGCCCCAGCACCAGCTTGAGAATGCACTCTTGTATTGGTTTTCCTTTTTCCCTGTTATACTCCCCCAGTCTCTGGAATCACTCACTTTCCCAAATCAATTAGGTATGTGCATACCCCTGTCCAGGCTTGCTTTCAGGGGCCTCCTCAGCCAGGATACAATGTTTGCATATGTATTCCTGAGGGTAATCAGTATACAAGCACATTTATAGCTCAAAGAGAGCCTGACGTGTTTGCTATTCCCCAGCATCACAAGACCCAGAACCCTGGCTGGGATGCTGAAGTGTGTTGGAACAAATGCTGCCACTGCTTCCCACCTCCCCAGGGAGACTGTGCTGCCTCCACCAAAGCACAGTACCTTTTTGTACGCCCCGTGCTGCTTAGCATTTGAGAAGTTTGCAAAAGATGCTTGCTCGGGCTTCCCTGGTGGCGCAGTGGTTGAGAGTCCGCCTGCCGATGCAGGAGACACGGGTTCATGCCCCGGTCCGGGAAGATCCCACGTGCCGCGGAGTGGCTGGGCCCATGAGCCATGGCCTCTGGGCCTGCGTGTCTGGAGCCTGTGCTCCGCAGCGGGAGAGGCCACAACAGTGAGAGGCCTGCATACTGCATTAAAAAAAAAAAAAAAAAAAAGATGCTTGCTGCACTGGACTGAATATTGTATTTTAAAATTTGCCTGTGTGTTGTCATGATGTAGAGACACTGTGGACCTGTTACTGTTCACGTTATATTATTTGATGAATCCAAATACAAAGGATTCGGCTGATAACTTCAGCTCTAGCGTCACGTGGGCATGGATTCAAGCCTCCGTTCCTCCGCTAGGTGGCTGTGGCACAGCATAATCTCTCTCTAAAGAAATATACGTAAATTTTTCTGCTGAGAGAAATAAATGTCCACCTAGAATTACCTTCCCAGTTAAATGTCGATACAACAATGAGGAAGAGAAGAGGTCTGTTTTTTTCTGAAGAGCCTAAAAGAATACCACCATAAAGATTTTCACTGAAAGAAATACTATGGCATTTATTTCAGAAAGAAAAGATTTGAAAAAGAGATGTAAGAAAAAATGGTAGCAAAGTAATTCGTAACTAACTACGTGACGACTCTAAATCAGCACCGACTGTTTAAAAACAACAGCAATAGTAAATAATTTGAAGAATATAAAAATGAGCTGGGGCTTCCCTGGTGGTGCAGTGGTTGAGAGTCCGCCTGCTGATGCAGGGGACACAGGTTTGTGCCCCGGTCCGGGAGGATCCCACATGCCGCGGAGCGGCTGGGCCGGTGAGCCATGGCCGCTGGGCCTGCGCGTCCGGAGCCTGTGCTCCGCAACGGGAGAGGCCACAACAGTGAGAGGCCCGCGTACCACAAAAAAAAAAAAAAAAAATGATAACAGCTCTAGAAAATTTAGCCATTAGTTTTCCTTTTGCATTGAAGCCTGAAATATGAAAATACAAGTCAATGGACTGCAACCTCCAGGACAAAATAAGTCAGGCATTGCACAAAGTCTCAGGAGAATCCAGCTGAATCCCAGTTTAACATTAATTTTTAATTTTGAAGCTAACTGTGTTGACATTGAGAAAAATGTAGTCTAGAACCTATGAAAAGGCACAGGGATTCTCTGACCCATAAGTAACGTTTCAAAGAGCCTACTGGAAATCATAAGTCTAACTCATCATAAAACTGCTCCAGCTATAACATCACAGTTCTTTGCTTTTAGCTGGAATAACAAGAACCTGGTGAGATTATATTAGTTATGGTAAGGAGGCAAAAACCTCCGCATGTCGGTTACATTTCTGATTAGTAAAGGGAAACTGAATTATCATTTCACAGATACAATCTTTGATAGTAAACAAAATCTTTTAGAACAAGAATCCTATTTGAAAAAAATAATTAAAATCCTTTCAGTGTTTGAGGAGGGAAAACCTCCAAGGAACTTAAAAACAGGGGCTATTGTCTTAAGAATAATGATCCATTTATACCGAGCCCTCACTGTGTGCCTTATATCAATGTTCTCCTTTAACGCTCACAACTCCATGAAGGCACTATTACCTTCAGCTTACAGATGAGGAAACTGAGCTCAGAGTTCAATAGCTTGTCTGAGGACACCCAACTGGTATGAGACATGTTTAAGAATCAAACTCAGGGCTTCCATGGTGGCAGCAGTGGTAAGAATCCGCCTGCCAATGCAGGGGACACGGGTTCGAGCCCTGGTCCGGGAAGATCCCACATGCCGCGGAGCAACTGAGCCCGTGAGCCACGACTACTGAGCCTGCGCTCTAGAGCCCACAAGCCACAACTACTGAAGCCCACGAGCCACAACTACTGAAGCCCACGTGCCACGCTACTGAAGCCTGCGCGCCTAGAGCCTGTGCTCCACAACGAGAAGCCAAGACAAATGAGAAGTCCGTGCACCGCAACGAAGAGTAGCCCCTGCTCTCCGCAGCTAGAGAAAACCCGCACACAGCAATGAAGACCCAACACAGCCAAAAATAAATAAATAAGTAAATAAATTAATTGATTAAAAAAAAAAGAATCAAACTCAGGACAATTAACTCCAAAGCTTGTTCTTAATCACCATATTTCCTATTTTATTCATCTTCCTTCCCTCAGTCGGTTGGATAACTTTTGCCTGCCCAACAACTAAAGGAGGCGGACTTTCCACTAGGTTCAAACTCGAGCAAGAGTCTGGGAGGAAAACAAGACTCTCGGTGCCTGTTAATACACACATCACCCACCAGACGTCTGGCTCTCAGACCAGGTCTGGGGGAATGCAAATCTTCCAAGAACTCTGTGAATTCCTGTGGCACAACTATTGAAGAATTCCATGCTCTGTGATCTGGTAACGCTAACCCCAAATTCTTCATTCTGCTGCCTTTAGTACTTACCTTCTCTTGACTGTGGAGGTCGTTTTATCAGTATTCAACACCAAACTCATGAAGAACTGAAGAACAGGAAGAGAAAAGCAGTATACAACATTCTTTAAGGCAGTGCATGCTATCTGCCCATCTGTCCTAACCTTTTTTTCCTATTCTTTAGGTACAACCTACTCTAGGACAGGGCACAGATATTGGTCAACAAATGACCCAAAATAAAGAGACAAGTGCAATTCCATTTCTGGATTCAGAGAGGTCCCTTCAAACACAAAAGAGGTACCGATTTCTATTAGCTGGGATCTTCAGCCGGACCACTCCATGACAGCAGCCCCGCTGCTGGGCTGATGATAGAAAAACACTTCCTTTTTCAATTCCTTAATATTTGGAGCACAGTGTGGTCCTATAGGCTTCCTGTTGTTGGATGTTTTCTGTTAAGTCCAAACAGAGAACGATTCCAGTCTCACGGTTCTCCATCTGAAACAAAGGCCAGGACACAGCTGGAATTCAACAAATGTTATCTTCCCATTTTCTTCATTAGGGTAAACTAGGCTTGAATTATCTGAGACGTTTATGACTTGATCACAGTGGCAAAGCTGACACAATGGTGGTTCCCGTCACGGAACTCAAGCAGGAGAAAGGAATGCAAGATTACATTGCCATGAACTCATTCTGGATTAGGTTAAGAAGGGAAACTGATGCGTCTGGTTACTTATTGACTTAACGTAAAGATGAAAGTGACCTAACCTGGCAACCATAAAAATCCTCAGAGGTTAAGCAAATTCAAAGAGATTTTTGAAAGGTAGATTTCAGAAAAAAAACTAGCTAATGCTCTTGGAGGACTATTTCATAAAATGAGTGACAAATGGAAGCTGAATTCAGTGGAGGTAGGGGTTGCATACAGACTGCCTTCATTCTCCTGAGTTATAGCCTGTTTAAAGCTGCCATTTTAGTAAAGCACTAAAATCCACCACAGTTTTGTGCAAGTCAGCTAAAGTGTTATTGTGCTATTATATGCATGTCTTTATTTGCATTAGAAAGGCATCAATTACCTCATACTACAATATGTAATTAAGAAATAAATGTACCAGCTCAGCCTTACAAGATAAATAATGGATTACTGCAATAAAAGTTGTGATTTTAACTAGCCACATTTCAATGTTGACTATAAGAAAGCTTAGCACTACCTAAGCTGGGTCCTTTATGTAGTAAGGACCAGATATTATATAGCAAGTTCTCTAGTAATCACACTTGCCTGTGAAAAACAAAAATTACCATTCAGTTTCTAAGGCACTAATAAGTTTGGAATGAATGAGCTTCACACAGACAGAACCAAACATGAAGATTCACAAACTACTAGTCAGAAGGGAACCCAGAAATATCTGGGATAATGTCTCTCAATGAAGAAAAATAAAAGGGGTTCATTCATTTGGTAACTAGTTGAATGCATAGTATACGTATTAAGGATGGTTAGGCAGGAAGTGAGGCTGGGGGTTGGGAGGCAGAATATGGAGAAACGTGGCCAGTGAGGTTTAAGTGGTAAGGACTTAGAACAGCCAGTGTGACGTGTGGGAAAGCTGACCTGGGACAGCTGGAAGAGATGAGGGGCCACTTGTAACATCTGTGGAGTGTCCAGCAGTAGGCATTCCATGATTGTTGAAACGGATGGGCTGGAAGTGAGACCTGGGCTCTGGCCCTAGCTCTGCCATTAACCAACTGCATAGCTTTGCCAAGTCATGTATCATCCTGAAGGGTATTATGTCTCTTTTTGTAGGAAAAAAAACAAAACAAAACACTTAAGAGCATGCCTCTGGAGATCTCTCTTTCTGTAATACACTGTCAGCCAACATTCTCTGACTAGTCATACGTGCAGTTCGCATTCCATCCAATTTACAAGGACGGTGTGAAAGATACACAACACAGTTCCCTGGCTGGGTATTTATCACCTACATCCTCAGAAAAAGAACAAACACCTAGCAACGACTGTTTTGAATGTCTCATCCTAGGAGAAGTAAACATAATAGGGGTCACCTTTGTTCTTGTTTAAACCCTTATGATGTGTAATCTAGTACCTAGACAAGCAGTCTTTAACACGCTAGTCAGTCCCTGGATAGGCTTTTAGGGAGGACTCACAAACACCCTGAAATTATATGCAAACTGGTTTCCTACATGAATGTATGCACAGACTTTCTTCGCATTTTCAAGTAATCCATAAACCCTTCCTCCCAAAAAAGGTTAATAACCACTGCTCTTAAGAATGTTTCTTTATTTATTCATTTATTTATTTTTATTTTGGGCCGTGTTGGGTCTTTGTTGCTGCGCGCAGGCTTTCTCTAGTTGCGGCGAGTGGAGCACGGGCTCTTGGCGCGCGGGTTTCAGTTGTGGCGCGTGGGCTCAGTAGTTGCGGCTCACGGGCTCTAGAGCGCAGGCTCAGTAGCTGTGGTGCACGGGCTTAGTTGCTCCACGGCACGTGGGATCTTCCCGGACCAGGGCTCGACCCCGTGTCCCCTGCACTGGCAGGCGGATTCTTAACCACTGCGCCACCAGGGAAGTCCCAAAATGTTCCTTTTCTGAAGCAACTTTCCTGATGTGTTAATAATGGGTCAAATTCCCATAGTGTCCTATTAACCGAAAGGCAAGTAGAGTTAAAGTTGAACCGCTTTGTACAGCTTAATCTATTACTGTACGTGATATCTGAGACGCTATACTGTAGTAATCAAATAAAAGCACACGAACACAAATCCTGACACTGGACACATGTATTAGTCCCACAGTTTAAAAATGTGTTTGCAGACTTCATCTTCGTTGACCCCGACTAGGTGTGCAAATGGCAAGTTACTTGGCCTCTAGGGAACCCACCACGGAAAACAAATACAAGGTGGCCGTGGAACGGCGGACGGGTCCGGTTTTCTCATCCACGCCCGCGGCCGTCCCTCCCGGATCCGCAATCCCAGGCCTTCCGAGCATCCGCAGCCGGCGCGTCGCGGACCCCCGGCCCGCCGCGACGCTACCCGAATTCACTCACGTCTCTGGGAGTCACGGCCTAACTCTCCTCAGCCCTCCAGCACCATACACGGACACCACGAGCCCCGGCCACTCTCCCTGACTGACCACGCTCTCCCTGGCGCCTCGCGACTCCCAGCCGCGCCCACCACCAGCAGCGACCGGCGAGCGGACGTCTCAAACGCTTACGGCCGCCGACACGTGACCAACGCGCGCTAACGCCTGGCCGCCGGCACCCGTTGCCCTAGAGGCAGGCGCGTGGAGTGCGCGCATGCGCGCGCGCATGCGTGAGAGGGGAGCTCTCTGGCGGCCGTTTCAAAGCAGTTGGGCGCATGCGCTGCGTGACGCCCCGCTGCCGCCGTAGGAGGAGCTGCAAACCAAGGCTCCGGCGCACTTGCGTAGTAGCTAGACGCGGGCGTTTCTTTCCTCCCTTTTTTTCGAATTGGTCGTGAGGGGTAGATTCGAGTTAGAAAATGGCGGCGTGGGGCGTGTGGGCCGCCGTTCTCCCAACTGTCTCCTGCTGAACGGACGGCTCTCCCCCTCACTGCCCAACGCAGAGAGACGAGGTCCCCGAGGGACATGGTGTTTGAGTCTCAGAGCTTGCCGACCACCGAATCCTTCGAGGCTCTCAGAGCACCGGAAGCGACCGGGCGCCGCTTCAGACCCGAGCGCCGCGGCCGCGACCTCGCACCTGCTCGCCGCTACGCACCCGGGCTTCGCCGCACCCACAACCCAGCGGGGGCCGCGGTTGCCGCCGGCGAGGTGAGAGGCGGGCGGGCGGCGCGGTAGGGGCGGGGGCCGAGCGCGGAAGCCGGGGTGCGGGGCCCGGGTCTGGGAGGAGGAAGCCGGGATCCGGGTGCGGGACCCGGGCCTGGAATGGGGACCCTGGGAGGGAGGAGCTGGGTGCGGGGCCCGACTTGGGTAAGGTCCGCCCGGGCGCAGGGCCCCTGCGGCCCTGATGGAGGCAGGAGCCGGAACGGGCAGGGACCGTCCTGGCGAGGCCCCCTCGGTTTATTTCCTAGCGGTTCCTCTCGGTACTCGTCTCTTTCTTTTAGCTCCTTCCACCACCTCCTTGGTCTGGCTTCACTTTCTTATTGCAGTCTCAGGCCACTGATTACCCGTTAGGCTGTCCGATTAAGAAGCAGTGTTAGAGGGCTTCCCTGGTGTCGCAGTGGTTGAGAGTCCGCCTGCCGATGCAGGGGACACGGGTTCGTGCCCCGGTCCGGGAAGATCCCACATGCCGCGGAGCGGCTGGGCTCGTGAGCCATGGCCACTGAGCCTGCGCGTCCGGAGCCTGTGCTCCGCAACGGGAGAGGCCACAACAGTGAGAGGCCCGTGTACCGCAAAAAAATAAAAAAAAAGCAGTGTTAGAGATTTCGTTTTTCCTTAGCGTTTCAGCCTCCGGGGTCCGGCCCCATGTTCCCTTTTTCCTCCGGGCATCACACCGTCGAGTATGTTCACATCTGTTTCCATCTTAAAACTGGTGTGGACTGAAGTTAAACCCCAAGGGTGGGGCAGCACCAGGTGGTAGAGATCGCATACCTCACTATGTCGGGCACAAATAAAGTTTTCTCCAATTGCCAAAAGTTTCAGTTTGCTATCACAAGGTATGCTTCATACCTAGTAATCATTTCATAATTTGGTGCCTTTTAAACCACAAGCCCACATGTTTTTTAAGTTCTTCGTAATAGCACATAAGACTCTAGGTGCCAGACTTTGTGTTAAGTACTTCACAGGGATGTTTTTCCTTTTTCTCTTCTGGCATAAAAAGAAGATTATTGTCTGAAATATCATGCTTTGAAATAAAATATGGATTTGGTAACGTATTTTTTAAAGCCAGACTCATAATTCAAGTTAATTCTTTTTCCACACTACAGCTTTTAAGTTAGGGAGGAGAAGTAGTATTTTGTAGCCCTTGCTTCTAACAAAACTTTTTCCATTAATAATATTTATTGAGTCCTTCCTCTGTTCCAGGCACTGTTCTAAACTAAGCTTTTTGTGTATCCCATTTAAATTTCACAGCACCTCCCTGTTCTACAAATGAAGAAACTGAGGCACAAAAATTAAATAATTTACCTAAGGTCTCCAGCAACAAAATGGCAAAACTGTATTCTAGCATTTTGAAGTATTTTCTCAAATACATCGTGCCCCAGATCTCTGATTCTGCAACAGCCGGACCATTAGCCATTGGGGGGGCGGGGGGGGGGGTGGATTTGAGGTACATGAGTGAGTGAAACAAAGATACCCGCCCTCTGGTTAGTCATTGATGGGATAAATATGGTGGAACAAGAAGCAGTTACATTAATTTAGGTTGTTTCAGTATGCCAATTGTCTCTTCAGTTGTGGATATGAGTTAGGTGTTACAATTTTACGCTTATCACAGGTGTTGCGCTTTCACCTCCACCCCTTTTTGCCAGTTAATCTTAATACCTATTAAGTTATTAAGTTAATAGTTGATAGCAAAAAAATGCCTGTTTCAGATTCTCCCCTCTTCCGCCCTCTGGTGGAGGTGCTAGTTACTGAGTAGGAAAGTGGCCCAAAAGAATCCATACAGAGACCTGGCCTCTGAACAGTTCAAGTTTAGTAAGGATTTATGTGTAAGGGTACCTTGTTTGTTTTCTGGATGACAAAGATTAATAGCAAAACTTGACCAAGTGTTTGGGAGGGAGGCATTAAAAAAGAGGATTTGCAGGTAATGAATGAAAATTACGTTAATTCTCATTTATGTTTTAGAATTTAGGACTTTAAAACCATTTATTCTGTAATCAGAAAGAAGCACTTGTAAAAGAAAAATTGAGAGATTATTAGAAGAGTACTAAAAGCTGAAAGGCCCTATGTGATTACCCTACAGGGGGTCAGATTTTGGAGGACTTCGGAATGCCAGCATTTGAATTTTATTTTATAGATACTAACATGCAATGGGTGATGTGTAAGTTTGTTCTTTTTTTTTTTGGCTGTGCTGCTGGGTCTTCGTTTCTGTGCGAGGGCTTTCTCTAGTTGCGGCAAGCGGGGGCCACTCTTCATCACGGTGCGCGGCCTCACTATCGCGGCCTCTCCTGTTGCGGAGCACAGGCTCCAGATGCTCAGGCTCAGTAGTTGTGGCTCACGGGCCTAGTTGCTCTGTGGCATGTGGGATCCTCCCAGACCAGGGCTCGAACCCGTGTCCCCTGCATTGGCAGGCAGACTCTCAACCCCTGCGCCACCAGATGAGCACCCTGGCAGGAGTTCTTTAGACCCAACCGAGTTGTCAGTTACTTGCCGCGCAGTCTTAATTTGGATGTTTGGTGGTCGTCTGGGTGGATCTTTTCAAGTCCAAAGAGATAGAGCAATAGGAGAATGAGAAAGACTGAGGGGGAAAAGCCTTGGCCTCAGTGCGCTTCTTCACGGCCAGAGAGCTGCTCTCTGCCAGACCCTGCAGGCGACGTCAGCTGCCACTTAACGGGCTACTCGAATCTACATGGCTCAGGAGAAGGCCCAGCCACCCTTCAGAGGGGAGCCATAGCCCAGTAGGTGGATCGAGATTATGGCCTTTGAGGCCCCGCATTGGGTGCCAGAAAAGATGCTGCAGGAAAGAGAGTGGGGTGCGAGAGGATGGTCACATCCCAAGTCATGTCTGAGTCCCTGGGATGGCCGCCAAGTGTGTGTTCTTGGCTTTATGCAGGCAAGAATTCAAGAGCAAGACATAGTAAAGTGAAAGAAGGTTTATTCAGGGAGATACACGCTCCATAGACAGAGTGTGGGCCATCTTGGAAAGCAAGAGGCCTGTTGTGTAAGTTTGTATCTTAATGACCCGGAGGTTCTAGAAACTTACTCTGGTGGGTTGTGGTGTTGAGGGCAAATGAGACTGGGGAAGGACTATAGGAAGGAAGCTAGGCTGGTTTTCAGGAATGCTGGCTAGTGTTCCAAACTAATCAATAAATTCCTGGGCAAGGTAAGTAGCAGAGGAAATGGAGTGTTTTGGTCCATTTAACTGGTAAGTTAGGGAAGAATCCAGCACAACACTCACAGAGGAGCTCTCCATTGATTGTTTCTGTTTTTAATAGCAAAGGATTTATGATCTTAGGATCACAAAATAAATTGGAAATTTTAAGGGATGGATACAAGTACCCACCTTGAATAAGTGCTCGTAGAGATAATACTGTCAATCCCTGACTCTTATTCCTCCCCGTAACACCATGGTTTTTGAGGAGTTGAGCTGATGGCTTTTTTTTGTTTGATAAATTTATTTTATTTTTATTTTTGGCTGTGTTGGGTCTTCGTTGCTGCGCGCAGGCTTTCTCTAGTTGTGGCGAGTGGGGGCTACTCTTCATTGCGGTGTGCAGGCTTCTCATTGTGGTGGCTTCTCTTGTTGTGGAGTGCGGGCTCAGTAGTTGTGGCGCGCAGGCTCTAGAGCGCAGGCTCAGTAGTTGTGGCACGTGGGCTCAGTAGTTGTGACGCGCAGGCTCTAGAGCGCAGGCTCAGTAGTTGTGGCACGTGGGCTCAGTAGTTGTGGCTCGCGGGCTCTAGAGTGCAGGCTCAGTAGTTGTGGCACATGGGCTCAGTAGTTGTGGCTCGCGGGCTCTAGAGCGCAGGCTCAGTAGTTGTGGCACGTGGGCTCAGTAGTTGTGGCTCGCGGGCTCTAGAGCGCAGGCTCAGTAGTTGTGGCACGTGGGCTCAGTAGTTGTGGCTCGTGGGCTCTAGAGCGCAGGCTCAGTAGTTGTGGTGCACAGGCTTAGTTGCTCTGCGGCATGTGGAATCTTCCCGGACCAGGGCTCGAACCCGTGTCTCCTGCATTGACAGGTGGATTCTTAACCACTGCGCCACCAGGGAAGCCCTGATGGCTTATTTTTGAAGAGTTAAAAATTCTAGGAATGTTAACACATCCATATTAATCATATTTTAAACTTTTAAATGATGTCCTAGCTTAGAAATATGCAATTTGGGGTAATTAAATGTTCAGTCTTGGGAAGTAGATTACTGTCAACTTGTCTGTAGCCTAAAAATGAATAGAGATCTTCCTCAACATATGTTGGGGTTTCGTCACAATAAACCCATGGTAAGATGAAAATACTGTAAGTCAAAAATGCATTTAATACACCTACCCTACCGAACATCATAGCTCAGCCTACCTTAAATGATATCAGAACACTTACATTAGCCTACAGTTGGGCAAAATCATCTAACATAAAGACTGTTTTATAGTAGTGTTGAATATCTCATGTAATTTATTGAGTAGTGTACTGAAAATGAAAAACAGAATGGTTGTAAGTATATCGATTGTGATGGCGTGGCTGGCTGACTGGAAGCTGTGGCTTGCTGCCGCTGGCCAGCATCACAAGAGAATATCATACCGCCTATTGTTAGCCTGAGAAAAGATCAAAATCTGAAAGAAGGTTTCTACTCAATGCGTATTGCTTTCACACCATTGTAAACTTGAAAACTTGGAAGGCGAACCATTGTAAGTCAGGGACCATCTGTACTCATGTTGGGTAGGTATTTCCAATACCTTATTCAGATTCCTAACTAAGGTTGTACTTTATCATCCTTAAGAGAATTTTAAATATTAAAAATGTCTTGCCTGTAGCAAGACTCTGTAAGTATAAGTTGCATGGAATAAGTTAGTTAAGTATTTGTTGATTATTATTCAGTTCTTTAGATTTCTGGTTTTTAAAAATCAGTGTTTCATTGTAAGTTTTTCAAATGCAGTTGATTTAGTATATTGTTCACTGTGCCTTAGAGGACCTCACTGCCTCCTCCAGTAATCTTTATTGGATTCGTGACACTAGGAGCCCCACAGTGCGACAGAGTTCTCGTTAAAGCAGTGCCCACTGGTATCAGGAATGTTTTTAATCTCATTTCATGCTAGAGTGAATTTTAAAAATTCTTTGTAAGAGTTAAATCATATTCTAGAAAAGTAAACTTACTACTTCTAATCTTTTTGCTTTTAGGTTCGAAAAAATGGCCAAAAGAATTGCCGAGAAGGAATTGACGGATAGGAATTGGGATCAAGAAGATGAAGCAGAAGAGGTAAGAAATAATTTCCCTAAGAATGATTTCCTTGTACTTCCAAATTTAAATTCATTTTGGGATTCCTCATGGAGACTCTGGTAAAATTAAAAGGCCTTTTTAAGAACATCCAGAACTGGAAATAGTCTGGTTTCTTATGATCTGTACTTAGTCTAGAAATTGGTGACATTTGGGTGTGCTTTTCTGTTAGCAACTGTTGCCTAAATACTCTGCTCCTTTAGAAGCACCTTCCTCCTGAATTTCATGTAGCACTTCGTTGGAGCATTCCAAGCCCATGGTTTTAGCCCAGATTGTAGGGTGAGTGAATGATCCAGTCATAAACTTAGCACAGTGCCAGCACTCGAACTTGAAAAGAGGTTCACCGCCACTGTCTTAGTCTGCCATGCTCACAGTTTTAGATTTTAGAAGATTGAGGTCGCCTCCTTTACTGTAATGTAATGCTGCTTGGAGGCCCATTTTATTTCATATTCTTAAGACACTCCCCATCCCCCACCCCCCAACAACTGCGTTAATAGGAATAGAATTTAGATGGCCCAGTTTCTTTCCTAACAAAATAAAAATGGTCTTCCCTGAGGAAATCTTTTAATTTTTGTCTTACAAAGAATAGAACACGGCTGCACTTCTAAAGTGCCGCATCAGCAGTTTGACGCTCCCAGGCCAGTTCACTAAGGAAACCTGCACGAAGTTAGCCTTTCCAGTTAGTAGACGTGTGCTCGGTTACAAAACAGACGTGTATTTTCAAGAGTTTGCAAAAGTGTTTCCAAGATAATTCTTAGGCTGCTCTTCTCCTTCTTTCTCCATCTGTTTTCTAATATTAATATTTTTTCCTTTACAAATATGTGTACTGCTATGTTTGGGGAAACCAAAATCACAAGTATGGGCTTTTAAAAGAGCTTTTAACGATTCTGACTGACTTGGTACTTTTTAAGCAAGTGTTTGGTAACTTTAGTTCTTTCCAGGTTTTAGGCACAGTTACATTCTGGGCCTACCATATAATGATTTGTTTTGACATTAAAATACTTCAGGAATGAAAAAACTTCCATTTGGACAGATTCTAATGAAATGAGTGTGGAAGGACATTACATTTAATTTGGGTCAGGTGTAGCCAAATGGTCCCTTCTGTGGGTGTAGAGATCTCTTTAAGTTTAGCATTATCTGAAATAAGTACAGATGAGAAATTTTTACAGAAAATATTTTATGTCATTCCTCCAGGGTAAAAAGAAGGGTTGAAGTAAAGCGAAAGATTTTCAGCAGGTTTCCAACAGGTTACTTAGAGTCCCCGTCTCAGTGGTCTTCTGGATCATGGACAAATGGGCAAAGCTCTTCTTTAAAATAATATGCATTATGAACATAAAATTTATGTTTGAAAACCATAGTTGTAAGAGATTAGATTTGGGCATCTGGGTAATGTCTTTGAATATGTTTGAAATATTGGAAGAATTGATCATGAACAGCTTTGCACCAAAGTTTTGATGGTCTTGGTCTTCTAAGAACTTTGATGTATGCGCTCTTGTCTCTGAATTGTGATAAAGTCTGGATTTGTAGTTTCTGGAAGGTTTCTGATTCGCCTAACTAGCACTGGAATTCACAAGATACTAGACGTAAACTTTAACGTGCCCTCTCCATAATTTGTGTTACTTAAAAAGCAGAAGAAGGCTTCCCTGGCGGCGCAGTGGTTGAGAGTCCGCCTGCCGATGCAGGGGACATGGGTTCGTGCCCCGGTCCGGGAGGATCCCACATGCCGCGGAGTGGCTGGGTCCGTGAGCCGTGGCCGCTGAGCCTGCACGTCCGGAGCCTGTGCTCTGCAACTGGAGAGGCCACAGCAGTGAGAGGCCTGTGTACCGGGGAAAAAAAACCAAACCAAAACAAAAAGAAACCAGAAGATATCGATCAGTTTGTCTGGTCTAGCTTTTTTGTTCAGCATTTTATCTCCTTTCTGGCCTTATCTTGTTGCTGTTTAATTTGTATACTCCTGCAGGTGGGAACATTCTCGGTGGCCAGTGAGGAAGTCTTGAAGAATAGAGCCATAAAGAAAGCGAAGCGTAGGAATGTTGGATTTGAAGTGAGTGTTTTCTTACAGCTTCTGGTATTAAATACTAACTTGATTTCTGAGCTGTAGAATATTTCCACCTCTGGGAGCAGTCAAATGAATAAATGCTTTTTTTTTTTTTAGTTACTGTCTTTTATGTAATCTATTAAGAATGTCTTTTTTTTTAATACATATAATGGTTTTTCATTGTTAAGTTCATTATTACAAGATATTGAGTATAGGGCTTCCCTGGTGGCGCAGTGGTTGAGAGTCCGCCTGCCGATGCAGGGGACATGGGTTCGTGCCCCGGTCCGGGAAGATCCCACATGCCGCGGAGGGGCAAGGCCCGTTAGCTATGGCCGCTGAGCCTGCGCGTCCAGAGCCTGTGCTCCGCAACAGGAGAGGCCACAACAGTGAGAGGCCCGCGTACCGCAAAAAAAAAAAAAAAAAGATATTGAGTATAATTCCCTGTGCTGTACAGCAATTCCTTGGTTGGTTATTTACTTAATATATAGTAGTGTTGTATATATGTTAATCCCAAACTCGTAATTTATCCCTCCTTCCACCTTTCCCCTTTGGTAACCATAAGTTTGTTTTCTAAGTCTGTGAGTCGTATTTCTGTTTTGTAGGGAAGTTCATTTGTATCATTGTTTTAGATTCCATATATAAGCGATATCATATTTGTCTTTCTCTGTCTGGCTTACTTCACTTACTATGATATTCTCTAGGTCCATCCATGTTGCTGCAAATGGCATTATTTCATTCTTTTTTATGGCTGAGTAACATTCCATTATGTATATATATACCACATCTTTATCCAGTCATCTGTCAGTGGACATTAGGGTTGCTTCCCTGTCTTGACTCTTGTAAATAGTGCTGCAGTGAACATTAGGGTACAAGTATCTTTTCGAATTATATCAATAGTTTTGTCCGGATATGTGCCAAGGAGTGGGATTGTATGGTAGTTTTTAGTTTTTTTAAGTAACCTCCATACTGTTCGCCATAGTGGCTGCACAAATTTACATTCTCGCCAACAGTGTAGGAGGGTTCCTTTTTCTCCACATTCTCCAGCATTTATTACTTGTAGACTTTTTGATGGTGGCCATTCTGACCGGCGTGAGGTGATACCTCATTGTATTGATAGTTTTTGATTTGCATTTGTTTAATAATTAGCGATGTTGAACATTTTTTTATGTGCCTGTTGGCCATCTGTATGTCTTCTTTGGGGAAATGTCTGTTTAGATCTTATGCCCATTTTTTGATTGGGTTGTTAATAAATGCTTTTTAAAATGCCTAGTGCACTTGTGAAAATCCTTGGTGTAGACCATGGGAGATAGAAAAAGATAATAAATATGAGATCTGGGACTTCCCTGGTGGCACAGTGGTTAAGAATGCACCTGCCAGTGCAGGAGACACGGGTTCCAGCCCTGGTCCGGGAAGATCCCACGTGCCACAGAGCAGCTAAGCCCACGCACCACAACTACCGAGCCTGCGCCCCAGAGCCCGCGAGCCACAACCACTGAGCCCATGTGCCACAACTACTGAAGCCCACACGCCTAGAGCCCGTGCTCCACAACAAGAGAAGCCACCACAATGAGAAGCCCGCACACCACAACAAAGAGTAGCTCCCCCCTCATCACAACTAAAGGAAGCCCACGCACAGCAACAAAGACCCAACTCAGCCAAAAATAAATTAAATAAAATAAATAAATTTATATTAAAGAAGAAAAAATAAATAAGTAAATAAGAGATCTGTACCTTAAAGGGAACTTATCCAATTGCAGAAATAAGATACAGATGTAGACAAATTTGAGTTGAGTGACAGTATGAAGAGGGAAAAGAGCATAGCAGTAGGAAACAAGGGAAGTGGGTGTTGGAAGTAAGAAAGGAAAATGCAGGATATTCTCAAAGTGTGTCTGCTCCCTAGGATCGAGCTGTGGGTAGGCTGATACCTTTGAGAATAATAGAAGCGTTGCCCATTTTGTTTTTCCTTCTAGTATAATATGGTATATTAAAATGTTTCATTCCTGTGTTCCAAAGGATAAAAGATGAGTTATAACTCGTGAACTGAAATCATGTGGTCAGTATTCAGCCATCGCTCCATGTTTAATATCTCTTCCCCAGTACAGTCCTCATCCCTCAAATAAATTCCAGACACTTGAGTGCTGTCTTGGTGACCTGGACATCTGTCGTCAGGCGGGAGAGGCTGGTTTGAACATCTTGGGTGGCATCCTCGGAATAAACCTACAGAACTGCATGTTCTGTGGTGGCTCTGTTCAGTTTTTCTTTATTCCGAGTTCTTTTCTGGCCTGATTTCATTCTTAAGACTGGTGACTGGCTGGATGTAGGTGTTGAGCTAAGTTACATTTGGCGGCTCCTTCATGAAGAAGATACCGGGGGGAGGGGCGGCTTCATTAGGGAGGAGGTGATCGATTTTGTTTTAGAAATGTATTTCGGGACTTCCTTGGCAGTCTGGTGGCTAAGACTCCGCCTCTCAATGCAGGGAGTGCAGGTTCGAGCCCTGGTCGGGGAGCTAAGATCCCACACGCTTCCAGGTGTGGCCAAAAAAATAAACAAATTGCACATCTCTCTCTTTTTTTTAAACTTTTTATTTTATATTGGGGTGTAGCGAGTTAACAACATTGTGACAGTTCAGGTGCACGGCAAAGCGACTCGCCCCGTATCCATGTATCCATTCTCCCCCAAACTCTCCTGCCATCTGGGCTGCCATGCACATCTCTTAAAAAAAAAAGGAAAAAGAAAAATGTATTTCAAGGGCCTGTGGTACATCCAAGTGGAGTTCTCTAGGAGACCACTAGGTGTACTGATTGGCCACTCAGAACAGGAAGTGGTGTGAGAGGTGGGTGCAGCTCTGAGAAATTTCCCCATCAGGAGGTTGAAGCCAGGGGAAATGAGAAGACGTCTGAGAGTGCAAACTCATGATGAAGAACGAGATGCCTAGGGGAGACAGGCTCAAAGAGGGACGGGCCAGCTGTGGACAAGTGACAGTGAAGAGGCAGAAACAGTGCAGACCACAGCCCAGGGGCAGAGAGCAGCGTTAGAATTTCATAAGGCATGCCAAACATTTCCAGAGCATCTTGGGTTAGAGATGGGAGAGAGCTACCAACAGCAGGATAGGTCTGCGAGAATGACCTTGCTAAAGAAAGCAGAGAAAACCTTGGGAATAAAATGTTGCCTCTGGGGCGTCCCTGTTGGCGCAGTGGTTGAGAGTCCGCCTGCTGATGCAGGGGACGGGGGTTCGTGCCCCGGTCCGGGAAGATCCCACATGCCACGGAGCGGCTGGGCCCATGAGCCATAGCCGCTGAGCCTGACGCGTTCGGAGCCTGTGCTCCGCAACGGGAGAGGCCACAACAGTGAGAGGCCTGTGTACCGCAAAAAAAAAAAAAATGTTGCCTCTGGATTTCTCAGCTAACAGAAAATCTAGAATTGGGACTCAGTCAACTTTGCAAGTTCCTGTATACTGAAAGCAGGCTGAAAGCAGCAAAACTTCTTAGGAAATTATAAGTACTGGGTAAAGTACTTTTAATTAACCTCACTTGATGTTTCTACAACTTTCTTAGGCAAAGGGTCTTTGAGTAATATATGAAAAATCTTTCATTTGGGGTTTAGTTGTGTTGAGAATGTGTTTTTAGTTACAGTTCTGTGCCTCGGTGGTGAGTCCATCAATTTATTTGAATTAGTCTTTTTAACCTTTTATATCGTAAATATATTTTAAAACATTATTTCACTGTAAATTACATCTGTCCTTCCTGTTTTAGGAAGGCAGCTTCGGGCTGCAAAGCTGTTATGAGTAAAATCCATGTTCTGTTTCTGCTTGTGCTGGTAGTTTCCTTTAATGCTGGTTGCATAAGGATTCTGGGTACTATTTAGCCAAGATGATACTGTCATTCACTTGCTTATTTGGAGACAAAAAAGTAGAGTTATCTAATGTGTGCTCTTTCTTTATATTTCAGTCTGATAGTGGAGGGGCCTTTAAAGATTTTAAAGGTTTGGTCATACCTTCTGGAGGAGGAGGGTTTTCTGGATTTGGTAATGGCGCTGAAGGGAAGCCTTTGGAAGGACTGTCAAATGGAAACAGCATAACTAGTGCCCCTCCCTTCTCCAGTGCAAGGACAGCGACCGAGACCAAGGCCACCTTTGGTGAGTAGGTTCTTCTCCCCCGAGTCACATCTGTGTAAAGAGGATCTATGAAAAATAACTTTCAGAGATGTTTTTCTTGTACTTTTTCTGGGTCCTGAGGCTGTATGAGCAAAAACAGGGTAATGGTGAAAGGGATGGAAGTTAGGGAGCTTTTGGCTCTTTACAGAGTAACTGAGTAGAGCACAGGCCAAAATAGACATGGGTTCTGTTCTCAGTTCTGCCAGTTACCAGCTCTGTGTGACCTCGGTGAAGTTCCTTAACCTTTGAGCCTCCAAATCTTCAACTGCGAAATGAGAATGACCTCAGAATCAACCTAAGGGTCAAAGGAGAAAAAGAAGCTCTTAGCAGACCCTCTGTAAAGGCCTCCCATCCCACCCCCTCATTCATTATAAATGTACCAAGAATTTCCTGTGTGCCACATACCTTACTGTTCCCAGTCTGGATTTATTTTGCCCAGGACATGTTGATTGCCTAATCCTGTTTTGAGGGGATTGGTCAAGAAGTCTTGGGATTAACAACAGAGAATGGGATCATGGGTTAAAATCTTTGGTTCTTAGAAATGATCCTGACTCATTGGATTATACTTAGCTAGTTATTCTAAGAGTATGTACTGTTTCATTTAAATTAGGCAGAATGTTTAGTGTGATTAAGATAAGTACTTTCTATTAAGATTTTAACTGCATTAATATATGTTCCTCCTTACAACCTTGGGGATTAAGTTTTGTACTAACATAGTATTTTGACAGTTTTAGGTAAAAAAAAGCCATCCTTTTGAAGGAAGAGATTATTTTAAAATTATAGCTGTTTAATGCAAGCATGTAAAAAATAGATATATTCACATATATAATGTTTGATTTGATTTCTGTAATAACTAGTTTCCAAATACTATACGTGCACATACTTCTTGAACTGTCACAAAAATGGGATACAGTAAAAGCACAAAATACGAAGACAGAGTGGTATGAAAATCAAGATGACTTAATTAAATCAGCTTCTGAATAAATTCTTAAAACTGTAATTTCCTGTAGGGTCTGTTGCTGTAAATGGCCCTACCTCCTTGGTCGAAAAAAAGATTTCAAATCCCAAAACTAATGGCGACAGCCAGCAGCCTGCCTCCTCTGGCCTTACCTCCAGTGCCGCCCGCCCCAGGAATGCCTATCATAAGCAGCTGGCGGCCTTAAACTGCTCTGTTCGGGACTGGATCGTGAAGCACGTGAACACGAACCCGCTCTGTGATCTGACACCTATCTTTAAAGACTATGAGAAATACTTAGCAAACATCGAACAGCAACATGGGAACAGTGGCAGCAGTAATTCTGAAGGTGAAACCAACAAAGTATCAGTTGAAACACAGCCTCCTTCCCTGTTTGGTTCAACAGAATTACAGCAAGAGTCAACATTTTTGTTTCATGGCAACAAAACTGAGGATACGTCTGAAAAGAAGGTGGAGGCTGTGTCTGAAAAGAACAAGGACCCGTCACTAGGAGCAACAAGTGCCTCATTTAATTTCGGCAAGAAAATTGATAGTTCTGTTTTGGGCTCCTTAAACTCTGGCCCCTTGACTGGATTTTCATTTTCTTCTGGAAACTCCAGTTTGTTTGGCAAAGATATTACCCAGAGTAAACCAGTTTCTTCACCATTTTCCACTAAAACGCTGGAGAGCCGAGCAGAAGGTGCCAGCAGCGACTGCAAAGGTAAACCCGGAGTCAGCCCTGGAAGTCTTCAGGGTCTGTGGGGGCTCTGGATTAGGTGGGAAAAGTGTAGCCTTGTGCACGAGGTGGATCTGGATTCGCGTCACAGCTCCATCATTTCCCCGACGTGAGAGCTGATTAACTCCTTTGAGTCTGTCTCCTTATTCATGAAATGGAGCAAGACCAATTTGGTAGGGTTATTTTAAGGATTAAGAGTATAAAAATAAAAATAATATAAAAACATCTGGCATAGTGACTTTGAAAATTATCAAATACTTGGCTTTCCATTAAAAAAATAGTATTTTATTGAAAAATTCATGATGGACGTTCACTGAATTGTTTGTTTTTAAGAGATTTGCTTATAAATAAATTCACACGGCAAAACCATACTCTACTCTGAAAAAGGTAGACTTCATAGCTGTGGGGGAACAAATTGACAGTGTTTTCCCAAGATGAGTCTGGATTGCAGCCACCTTTCTAGAAGTTTCTGTGGTGTGTCATGTTAGTGCCCCAAACCAGGCCTTAATCCCAGCCCCTCCACTCCCTATGTGGTTCTTAGCTCCCTGAAAAGAGGGGTTGTATCATAATCCCTCTTCACCACATGGTGGTTGTGAACAAACTGTGTATGTAGGCTCTTACTTATAAGCAGTTAAAAGTATATCTCTCAGGCATCAGCATATTGATCCTTGAGAAGGAAGACTGCAATTGCTAGTGGGCCATTAAATACTGTTTTCCTACCTGGAGGGAAACTCTCCTTATGTTGCCTTGCCCTCCTCACCTGTATCCTCAGGTAAGGGCCCTCCAGGGCAAAGCATAGAATAAAGAAGTCCCCTCTTCTCTGCCCTAACTACGACAGAGGGAGAGTCTGTCATAGTCACAGGGACTCTGCCGCTTGTGGAAGGGATGTCGAGTTTGAATTAAGTCTCCATGTCAGCAGGATGCCCCTCCATAAAGCACTTATTCCTTATCTTGCGGTTAACACATCTCACGCACAGGAAGACTTGGAGAGGTTGTTAAATAACAGATGCCCGGGGCTTCCCTGGTGGTGCAGTGGTTGAGAGTCCGCCTGCCGATGCAGGGGACACGGGTTCGTGCCCCGGTCCGGGAGGATCCCACATGCCGCGGAGCGGCTGGGCCCGTGAGCCGTGGCCGCTGAGCCTGTGCGTCCGGAGCCTGTGCTCCGCAACGGGAGAGGCCGCAACAGTGAGAGGCCCACGTACCAAAAAAAAAGATGCCCGGGCCCCACGCTGGAGGGCCTAACTCAGGAGTGCCTTCTTAAAATCGAAATGAGCTTGTGACCTGAATTGTTTGAGCACCAGAACTTTTTCTTAGTCGCTAGTCAGTTTTATGCCGTTGCCTTCTCCTTAAGGGGATTGTAATTTGTGTCCAGCAGTGACTTAGCTCTCCCCTGAGGTTGCGGCACTGGAGGGAAGGGAAGTGCTGTTGGACTCAGCCTGGGAGGGTGCCCGTGGTACCAGCATGTCCAGGGGCTGGTGGCCCAGACAGAGCTTAACTGCTTCCAGTTGGCTTTGGACTAATTTCTCTGACAACTTGTCCTGTAAAGTTGTTATTTTCTCCATTGTCTTTGGTCGTTGCTCTCATTGGTTGTTCCTTGGCGTGATGCAGCTACAGCCGCAGGAGCATTCGGGGATGAAAGTGTTGGAAGCCCATCTGAGATTTTTATTTCCCAGTGGGTAATCTGAGTATGTGTGAGTGTTGACTGATTGTTTTCCTGTGTGAGTTTGCCTGTTCACTGAATACAAGCGCAGACACTTGGATTCAAAGGCTTTCTGCAGAAATCCAGTGAGTGCCTCCTTATCCCCGCCCCCACACGATTAGATTGTATTTCAGTTTCTGTATCAGCTTACATGGAATTTGTAGGTTGGGGGGGTAGGTAACGAACTTCTTTTGTCACATTTTCAAGCTCTTGATTTGCATCTTACTGAGTTAGTGTTGTCTTTATAAAAGGTGGAGATGAAGAAGACAGTGATGAGCCCCCCAAAGTGGTAGTTACTGAAGTAAAAGAAGAAGATGCTTTTTACTCCAAAAAGTAAGTAATGGTCACGGGAATTCCACTTCGCAAAGACGTGGAAAGAGGCTTCTGGCTGGAGAGCGCAGGTGACATTGTCCTTGCAGGACTTACTGGGCGTCCCATCCTGGGGTCAGGCTGTGCCCATTCTTTGAATTGGAACAAGGAAGAATTCTTAGCCTGTTTATTTAAAAATAATCCGACTCTAAAAATGTCCTGCTGGGCGTATCCTACTCTTTTCTGTTAATTTAGCTCTCTTCTTCTTTTCAGGTGCTTTAGAGACAGTCTTTTCTTTCTGATCTTCCTGCCCCAGTCTCATCTCATCATTCTCTCCCTTTTTCTCCTTTCTTCTCTTCCCCTCCTCCTTCCCCTACAAAGACAGTCACCTAGTCACTGATTTGAGGTTTGGTTTTACTTCTGCTCTTAAATTAGGTGGCATCTCGGATTCCTTCCTAGAGACACATTAACCTTCGTGGATTTTCTCACAGCCAAAAAGTTCTCCATAGCAGCCATTCCTTCCCGTTAAGGATGTGTAAATACTTTATCTTTCCCTCAATGATGAGAGCTGGTTTGGGGTTTTTGTTTTTTGTTTGTCTAATGAGAGCTGCTGATTTCAGTAGAAGGCTGAAGAGAAATTTTGAATTATCTCTCAGTGAAATTAGTGCTTTTTAACAAAGATATTTACTGAAAAACATTTGTGCCCTTTTAGAAGCTTCCCTGGATGTGTTTTTCTAATACAAACATTGCAGACTTAAGTCAGCAATTTTTATAGTGTGAATCACCAAATCCTGTGGGATTCCCAAATGATGTTTATTTTTGAGAACTTTTAAAAGAGACCAGCAATTCCTTTTGCCTGTTAAAAAATTTAATTACACAGGTGAGGTAAAAAGAATGACCCTGACTTGAGATTTTTTTTTTTTTTTTTTTGTCCACGCCGCACGGCTTGCGGGACCTTAGTTCCCCGACCAGGGATTGAACCCGGGCCCCAGCAGTGAAAGCGCCATGTCCTAACCACTGGACCACCAGGGGATTCCCAAGGTTTTTTTTTTTCTAATCAGAGTAAATCAAAGGAACAGGCAGTAGTTTTGTTTATTAATAACCTAAGGAGATGTGTGACAGGAGGCTGGGGAAACATTTGACAGCATTATTTTAGGCCTTGCTTAGGCATGTTTTCCAGACTTATTTCAACATCTTGGGATATCAAAAATTGAAGGAGTCCTGAAGAGAATTCAAAAATAAGAAGTAGGAAAGGGGGGTGGTGTTTGTGTGGCAGAGTGTGTGTTCTCTATTTGTTCCTCTTCTTTAAGGACCAGGTCAGTTCTTTTGAGCTCAGGGCCGAAGGAGCACGTCAGGGAGGTGTGGGATGCTTGGCTGTGATTTTGACTGACTTTTGAGAAAAGATGGTTTCAGAAGCGTTAAAGAGCTGTATAGGGCCCACTGTATAATAGAAAAAAATACGGAGGGACTCCAGCCTGTCTCACCAGCTTCTCTTACCTGCCTGTGTCCAGACCCGATCTGGGTCAGTAGAAGGCTCTTCCTAAGCTTCCTCTGCTGTCATTTAATAACAGACTTCCACACAGGTGTGAACAGGGGCTGTTAGAAAACTGTGTGACTGTCCTGATCTGTCATTGAGTGTCTGATCATACCTATTATTTTTCTCTGTAGGTGTAAACTATTTTACAAGAAAGACAATGAATTTAAAGAGAAGGGTGTAGGCACTCTACATTTAAAACCTACGGCTAATCAGAAGACACAGCTTTTAGTGCGGGCAGACACCAATTTAGGTGGGTATCTTTTTTTTCAGGTGGTACAAAGTAATCATAATCACACAGTATGTAAAAGCCCTTTGCTGATTTAGTCATTGAGATTTTCAAGTATATTAATGTGTTCTTTGGAACGGAATAGAGTTTGTTCAGGCCAAATTCATCCTGTACTTACTGATTATAGATTTAGTCGAGTACCAGGGTAGTAGTGTATAAGAAAACCTGGATGTATTGAAAGCTATTGCCAAGAAGTAACCGAAATGGTCTTCATTTTCCTTTGTGCTAGGTATGTGACTAAGAAGCTACAGGTAAATCGGATGGTTTAGTAAACACTCAAGGGAAACGAACTGTTTAAAGGAATCCTTTTTATGTGCCGAATATTCATTAACTCGTTGCTGTCCACCCTTCACCCCGTCCTCCAGCTTTACCCTTAAAAGGAAGAGGTAGTGGCTGAGCTCATAAAACAGCCCTCTGAAAGGAAGAGGTAGTGGCTGGGCGCAGGGCGGGTCTAAGGGGAAGTGGTCGGTGGTGGCAGACTACACCAGACTGTGTCCTGGAAAGAAACTTCTGTGTCTTCTTTCCTGTGGACTTGACTAATTTGTGATACTATCATAGCGACATCACTCTCACCCTGTGAGCGGTGCTGGCCTCTGACAGAGCCGTTTTTCCGCGGACCGTTCTGTGTTCGAATGACATAGTGAGGCCTCCACGTCATGCTGGCGTGTTTTTTCTGCAGTGCAAGAAAGCACAGTGTGTTCTGACGCGCTGCTGGTTTAGGGCTGCTGCCATGGTTGTGGGAGACTTGGGGCAGGTGTGCAGAAGGTGGGTCCTCCTCGGGGAGGCCCAGTCCACTTCCTGCCAGAGGCCCACGGTCCTCTCTCGGGGACACCGTGCTGGCGTCTGGCAGGGAACTGTGGCCGTCCTTGGGACATTCCTGTGGCTCCATTAAGTATAAGTTGCTCCAGTGTTTAACGTTTAGCCTGTTAAAGCTGTAGTTTCGCGGACTATAGTTTATGTGTTTTGATGCGCTTTTCCCCTGTGTTTAAATGCAGGCAACATACTGCTCAATGTTCTGATCCCGCCCAATATGCCGTGTGCTCGCACGGGGAAAAACAACGTGCTCATTGTGTGCGTTCCAAACCCACCCATCGATGAGAAGAACGCCACCACCCCAGTTACCATGTTAATTCGGGTAAAAACAAGCGAGGATGCAGATGAGCTGCACAGAATTTTACAGGAGAAAAAGGATGCCTGAACACGCTTCGGCTGAGGAGTGGTTGCCAAGTTGCTGCTTCCCCACCGCCCCCTAAACTTAGTTTTCTTCTCTTCCTACTTTGACATTCTAGGACTTACAGATAACTTAAAAGTTTTGTGAGGAAGATTAATATGGCCAATAAAACCTTTAACGTTGAGTGTCAAGAAACTGTATTCTCCCTTCTTAAGAACTGTCTAATGTGTGAAATACATTTGAAAGGAAATTTTTGGAAGATTTTTAATGTTCATTTATTAAACTAACCACAGGTGATTTCTTAATGGACTGAAATCAGGGTATCGATTAGATTTCCCAAAGGCTTTTCCGATCCAGGGGTTTGGGGTCAGCTGCCACCCCCGGCGCGGCTTTTCACGGCGGTGTGTCCAGAAGAGAGCTTGCCTGTAGCGGCCTTCTTTCTGGCGGGCTTGGCTGATGTGTGTCCACGTGAACCGTGCTGCTGTGCTGTGGCGGAGATGTTTCTTTGCTTTATTGTGTTATTTTACAGCTGAAATGTGAGGGCTGAATGTTCGCCTTCAGCTTTTTCCGTGTGGACGCTGGCCTCTAACCCCATCGGCTGCTTTACTGTGATTCTGGAACTGCTGTTTGATTTTAAACGGAAATGAGTAGCTTGTTCTTTGGTCTTGTAGGTTTATTCATGAGGTGCTCTTACTTCTGTATCCCCCTGGAGACAAATGGGGTGGGGGGGATTGCCAGGAATGAGATTTAAAAGCACAAATTTGTAGTCTGTAGACCCTTACAGAAAAGAAAGCGTTAAAGCATACAACAAAAGGAAGAGAATATGCTCTTGGTTATTTGTCCCATGGTGAACCCTGTGGATCTGAAACCTAAACTTATTAAATCATAGGGGTTTTATGACACAGGAGCCATGTGAACTAACCAGGAAACATGCAATAAGGAAATGGAAGAGAAAACTGTGTGTGTAAATGTTGCCTTTAACTTTTAGACAGCAGTGTATTCTGCATTCGATACTGAAATTTCCATTTACTTTTTAAAGAGTAAGATATTCAGTACGTCCATTTGGAAGGGAGCCATGGGCACACACACGAGTACCCACGCCACTTCTCCATAGCTGTCAGGTAACTAACACCAGGGTTCTTTGAAGACTCTGGTCATATGAACTAGAGGTAAAGCTCTAAATGTCCACTTTCGTTCATTCCTCATGAATCACTTAATGCTGGTACCGGATGATCCTGTTTGAAGGCTCAGGGTCCGTGCCCAAGGGCTCACATGCGTATATTCTCATCTTCAGCACGTGATGTCTCTGACTTTAAAAAAAGTCAAAATCAGTGTAGATAGTACAGCTGCTTCTATTTAAAAAGAAGAAAAGCTTTAACTTTTAGAGGTACAGGAGGCGGGGAATCCATTTTGCGATGTGTCGCTCTTAAGCACCTGAGGTCAGGTAGTCGCGCCAGTGTCTCACGACGCCTGCGCTGCAGCTCGCTGCCCGGTGTGCGACCTCGTCCGGACGCTCACAGAGGGAGGCGCTCGCTCTGTTGGGCGGGGGTGGCATCGACCCGGGTGTGGCGTGAGGTTGGGGGCAGGGGCGGTCACCTCGCTCTTTTTTTTTTACAACTGGGAGTATTCGTGAGGAGTTCAGTCAACAGGTGGTGGATGCTGTTAAAGTAACCCTGGCCCTGCCCTGTTGACCTTAGGGTTATCCAGCTGCTAACGGGCTGAGGAAATAAGGGGGACAAACCTCAGCAGGTCACAGCGTAGCTGCGCGTGCTCCCGGGTCCCACCAGGAAGTAATGCTCACACACCTCGTCGGGGACCCTTCAGTGCATCCTTCTGCTTGCTTTTGCATGCGATGTGGAATGTTCACCAAAAATGGCACGAAAGTCATGATTGGATTAACTCTTCACACCCCCATCCACCCCCCCACCCCTGGGTAAAAATAGTTTGTCTTTTTAAATTGCTGGATACGTGTGGCTTTCTTTTTCCAGACATTCCCTGCAAGTTCTTGCTAAGACTGTACTGTTACCGTGAAGATTACAGGGGGAAATGTGATGTGCCCACCGTAAGTCAAAATGTGATATTTTCTTAAAATCACTCTTACTCTTTAGGAACTTGCCAGTCTCCACTTTAATTATGTATTAGTGTAAAAGAGCCTAATACGCGTATGTGGATTTCACTGTAAACTCTAAGTCCCGGTATTGTTACTGGGGGAGGGGCTCCTTGGCCCCTGGAGGGCTTGCCTTTTCATCCCCTGTGTAACACCTCAGTTCTGCCCCGTGGGTTTAGATTTATTTTTAACAAATTATTAGCAATTAGGCTTTAAAGTGTTTAATGTGGACTAAAATTTTTGTCTTTCGTTTGAGAATCTAGAAAGTGTGTGTCATAAGTGTGGCCTAAAGGGTGTATGTATCTTTAATTCTAAATCGGACTGTGTTATCTCATGACAAACACTGAGTATCCCAGTGGCCGTTTTGTTTTTAAACTGTTCATCTCCTTCTGAGCATTCCCATTAAGCAAAACATTGAATGTTATGTTGTGTGTAAATGTCTTCACTGTTAGAATTACAGGCTAAAACGCGTGTCCAGTTTTTAAAGTTTAGATTGTGTTTTCCATGGAAGGACAGGTCTGTTTATGGACTGATTTTCCTTAAAAGGATTATTGTTTTACAGTTGCAATTCTGAATTGTATTTTTGATATGCTGCATGCCAAAAAATATCTACCTGTTCTGGGGTAGAGCAAAAAAAACTAACATTCTACTTTACCGTTAAGAGTTCAGAACCAGTTTTCACTGAGACAGCTCTTTTGGTTTAGTTTTAAAGGTAAACAAGCTGCTTGTTTTGAGCATTTGGCAGATACCCTTATATTTCAGAACAATCCAAACGTAGGCGCAGTGCACTTGAAGGCTTTGCAGATTTCCAGACGAAAGGACTTTACTCCCAAACCCCTAGGATCCATTCTCGTTCTGGAAGTGAGGGCTTTTCAGTAGAAACGGATTTGTCCAGCTGGTGACGGTGAGGAGCCCGTCAAAACTTTTCTTCCCACTCGGTGTTCTGAGCACAAGGCCTCTGTGTGTCGGTGGCGGGTGGCAATGATGGTCCAGGCTGAGGGCTCTCCGTTTGATGCAGACACAGCTATGGCAGAGGCAGGAAACT
This sequence comes from Phocoena sinus, assembly GCF_008692025.1. Classification (NCBI taxonomy): domain Eukaryota; kingdom Metazoa; phylum Chordata; class Mammalia; order Artiodactyla; family Phocoenidae; genus Phocoena; species Phocoena sinus. Next base: position 4,554,679 of record NC_045772.1, on the reverse strand, counting down.
TCTCAGCAATCAAATGGATAAATTGTTTGCTATTTTAAATCGGAAATCGTTCTCTAAAATACTTGAATCGTCGGACAATGTAATCTCAGTTTGTATTAGTTGTTGAATGATCCCATTGAGGAAGTGTATCCATCCATGAAATGTGAATAAATGGACAGTAAACAGAATCACAGTGTTTGGCGCTCTCTGTGTTCCTCTGTGCTGCACCTGGCCTTAGTACGAGGCAAGAGGCAAGCCAGCCGGCGGGGGAAGCACCATGCAGAAGCAGTGCCTAGAAGAGGTGAGGAGAGACCCGGACCCTTTTATCATCAGACCCCTCGTGCCAGATGAGACCAATTCCAGGCCATTCAGGAATCTGTCGGATTCACGTTTTTACAAACTGGAATGGGAATAGCAGATCTTACGTTGGATAACGTGCAAAGCATTGCACTGGGGCTTTCTATATATTCTCTTGTTCAGTACTTGCAGCAAACCTTCCAGACAGGGGCTCCTGGGTGGGCTCTCCAAAGAGACTGGGGTTGAGGCAGGCGAGGCTTCTTCCACAAGTAAGTGGAGTTGGGATGTGTCCAGGAGGACATTTTAAGAATAAGGATCAAAATGAAAGAAGAAATGTATTTTAAGTTTATGTTACTTTAAGTTTTTGGTGATTTAGAAAATCACTATTAAGGCATTAACAGATTACATTGTAATATACTTTTGAAAGTTTTAGAATAAGGTTCATATCTTTAAAACATTCCTGAGTTATTCAGCACTTAGCTGGTTTTTAAGAGGTGTCTCCTGGTAAAGAAAATATTGTAAAGACTGAGTTACCCATCAAAATATTTTTCTTGAACTGACAACATCTGACGGAAACTGCTGAAGACACTAAGCGGGTAGGTACTGTGTAGAGGGGTGCGTCTCCACTGCGCTGAATGGCCGGGCTGGAGCAGTGGGTCTGCAGTGTGGTCCGTGGGGGCGGCAGCGGCAACACCCAGGAACCTGTTAGAGATGCCAGCTCTGGGGCCCCACCCTACACCCACCCAGCCAGATCCTCGGGCAGGGGCCCAGGCATGTGTTCTGGTTTTTATTGAGGTATAATTCACGTACTGTAGAATTCACCCTTTTAACGTGCAGTTCAGCTGTTTTTACTATATTCAGAGTTGTGCAACCATCACCACTATCTAATTCCAGAATATTTCATCACCAGCCGTCTGGGTTTTAACAGGTGTTTCTGACACAAGTCAAATTTGAGAACCACTGGGCTACATCTGTGCTCTCTTATGACTTGTTTAAAGATAATCTATGGAACACCCTTTGGGCACATATTTCAGGAGGAAACTGATTATCACAGTTGCCAGGAACTATGCCAGCCTTTGTACATGTCTCCAGCTTCATTGCATCTGGGAAGGTAGGTGGTGATTCTACTTTACAGTTCACAAAACCCTAAGGAGATGCAGCTTGTCGGGCTCCCTCCAGTGTGACTTGAAGGTATGTATGTGCCCATTGAAGGACTATGCTTCCTTCACTGGTTTCTGAAATTGGCTAAAATCTTTTTAGCAAAATTGTTTATTTAAATTATAATCACTAAAGTTTACTAAAAACCATGGTATTTCAAACTGAGCAGTCTAATTGTTTTATTAAAGTCAGGTTCCAGGATGAAAGACCCTTAACCCACAAATAGGAAAGAAGTATCTTGTTAATAAGCCTGTTGGCTTACGTGGAGGCCAAGTCAGGAGGGAATTTAATGTTGCCGTGGGCAAAAGCAAAGACATCTTTTGTTTGATCATCCGCAGAACAAATATTTTTCCTTCCTCATATAAATTTTCCAGCTGTTCTGTCATTTTAACAATCGAGCACGAAGTACAGCATGTTTACACATCCAACATGTACGTATATATACAGTGAAGCGTGTTATTGTCTGGAGTCAGTTACTTTACACTTACCCCTTCTGCCGGTATAAAATTCCCAAAGGTTTTCCCTTCCAGTCAACATTTTTTTCCTAAGCCAGGGCACGACAGTAGTTCCTAAAAGTGCATCTAGGTCAGAATAAAAACGCAAACAGCAGCACAGCCCTCAAGAGTAAGCAGTGAACAGGAATGCAGTTACTGCAGGTGTAGCTTCCAGGGTACAGACTGTCTCCCCACCTCTACTAATCGGGTGACTGTCTTAAAAGGACCTCCTCACTATTAACAACAAGGGGGCTGATCTGGGTGAGAAGGAAGTCGCCTTTTTCACCTACTAAACTGCCTCCTTTCTAGGTACCGTCTGTACGCCTTCCGAAGGGCAGGCTACCCTTGGTGACGCCAGTTCAGAGAATCCTGGCTCCGGTGTTTCTGAGAGAGATGTGCTGTGATGACCTTTACTCTATTTCTAGATTTGTGGAAGTGTCCCTTGCAGACCGCCCCCCTTTTTGTTGTCATTTTCTAGAACCTTCTACAGTGTCTTAGGCCTTACTTGTGCCCATCACCCTATGACGTAAGAGTGCACCTGACCACGGAAAGAAAAAGCCCCACTGCCTGAGAAGTGCTTCCACCTGCAGGAACCGGAGTAGGAGGCTCTGGCAGAGTCAGCCTGAGGGGCTGTGAGCATTCTCGGTGTCAACCCGATGAACCGGGGCTGGGAGGCAACAGCCAGCCACGGTCCAAAACCACCTTCCAGAAGACCAGTAGCTCATGCGAAGCCTGCCAGAACGTGAACTTGGGACTCCTTTTATTCTAGTCACTTTCCCACTTCCCTCAGGGCCTTTGCAGAGGTTCTCCGGCAAAGGCTTGGGAATTTTATAGTATAACTGACTTCGCAGGGGCTGAGAGAGCTGACCCTGAAACAATCTCTGATTTCATTTTGCAAATACAGCATCTGACCAAATTGTAGCTGCTGGCCTCCAGAACCCCTTGCTGACTCCCAGGCCTGCCAAAGCCAGGGTATGAAAGCTCCAAAAGAAGTTTAAGACACCTCTGGGGGGAAATTAAGGTTCAATCAGTAAATTAGCACACTGCTGTAATATCTGTAATCTGAAACACCCACTGGAGAAAAAAATAGGTACAGATTCATCAGAGAAGAAATAAATAATACCCAACATGCAAATCAACTTTCAAAAGAAATGCAAAATCATAAAGCACAGCTAGCAGCCAACCACAAACAACTGCTTAGAAATTATTTCTCTTGTATGTGGAAGATGGTTAATCCAGAAGCTGTTGACAGTGCTTATGGGAACAGCACTGCCAGTTAGATCCTAATATAGTCAGTGTATGCCGTCCTGGTGTTTCTGCTAAAATATATTTTGTAGAAATCGTTTTAGTTAGGCCTCGAAGTAGTGAAAAATCTCAACAGGTTTTCTTCGCAGGTTTACATATTCTCACACACACAACTCGTCTGGAGACCACAAAAGATTGCTATATACACCTAAATCGTCCAACCTTCTAGGAAGTGGGGGACTCAAGACGACGCTGGCAGCCGCTCAGCAGCGTTGGAGCGTCGCTGTTGGTTTTCATCTACTGAGCTCAGGGCTGGAACCGCAGCCACGAAGATGCCCGCCTGCCCTGGGAAGAGTAGAAAACTAAACACCAATGGCTCCACGCGGCTGGCTGCCTCTGCTTCTGAGGCTCTACCCGCTGTGGACTCCGAACCCAGCCCCAGGCCACTCGGTGTTCAAGTGATTTGGCTTCTGTGCGGTGTCCCGAGGAGTTGTCCAGGGCTGTCTGTTCCCGGGGCTCAGACGAAGGGCTGCAGGATTCCTTCTCCGCTGAGGATCACGTCCGTCAGTGAACAGGAACAAAGGTAAGAAGCCCCAGTGCACCCATCACCCGACTCCCGGGGGGCTGCTAACGCCTCCAGAGGCTACTTCCACTCCAGCTCCAGGGCCCGATGTCGGCTAGCATCACATCCCTGGTGGAGTCTGTGTCCCATTAGGGCGGCTATCTTTTTGAAGGGAAGGAATTCTGCTGTCTGATACGCAGAAGAGAGAAGGCCTGCGCAGGACTAACCAGTGTACTGGCAAAAGACACTTGGTTTTGTAACTGAATTCCAGCTACGTTGCAAAACCGAACAGAATTATCAGAGTGAAACCCATCACCGAGGCGCATTAAAAAGTTGACAGTTTTATAGGTAAATCTATATTTTCAAGGTAAATCTTTGAAGAATTTTGGCCGGCAATTTAAAACCCCCTCGTTATGATAACGTCGAATGTTGTTCAGAGGTCAGTCGTTAGAATGTACCAACTGCATAGGGACTTCCTCTGGAACGTCTTTTAAGAAATAAAGTTGTCACATCATTCTTCAAAAATCTCTACTGACTAGTTTGTCTGTGATTAAAACAGCAAAAATAGGTCCTGGTTCGATTCCAGCTAGATTCTTTGAAAAAAAAAAATCACACCAGGAACATGCCTGTCTGCCGTTACTATCATTGACAGAAACCTAACTGATTTCTGATGATTTGTTCACAGTCCTTGAGAAACCCGAACGTTAGCAAGGCTCTGACTCGCCAGAAAACCCACGCTATCTCCAGGTTGACTGGCTTTAGAATATTCTGCCCTTTCTTCTCTTTGACTACTTCTCTGTTACTTAAAAATAATATCCTTCTTTTGAAATAACAAGCCTCGGCTGTTTGCACAGACCACTGAAAGTTCCTTCCATCAGACATCGGAACGGAGACTAAACACTGCCTGGACCTTCGGGTGCTGAAGGAGATGGAAACAGAGAAGACACGGGTCTGACTCTAAAAAGAAGATAACTTTCTTATTAATGTCCTAAAAAGCTTAGAGGTTACAGGTTTCTTCAAAGGAAAACCGCACTTTAATTCCAATTCCCGTTTAAGAGATGTTCACGCGCTTTGGCTGTCCCCTCCTTATACGAGAGACAGGCGTGTTCCCAGAAAACGCAAGACGGCCCTACAGGAAGTAAGACGTGTCAACACCAGGACGCCCTGGGACGTCGGGGCCCCGGTTCTGGCCCCGTCACTTGTCACTCTGTTTCTGATGTCATTTGTGACCTTGAGAAAAGCAAAACTCAGAGTAACAGCTTACTGCCTAGTTACCAAGTGCCTCTAAGCATGTTTTCAGTTCAGTGTCAGAAGTAGCCTCTGGAGGATTTAAGACTGAGAAAGGTCGATTCCGCGGAACGTTCGTGCATCAGTCCTGGGGCAGCAGTGTCGAGGCTCAGTGTCGACTGGGGCCGGACGCCTGGGTTGGGCTCCCGTTGTCCCAACCTCTCCGTGTGTGGCTGCTCCCTCATCTCTGAGAAGCGGGTGCTGACAGCAGCTAAACGTTTAGCGCGGTGCCCGCACATGCCAGGTGCTACCTACGTTCACGCACTTTACCAGTGAGGCGTGATCTCTAAGACCGCCGTGGCCCGCACGTCTAAGCTCCGCAAAGCACGAGAACGCGTTCCTTGCAACCGGCCCTCAGTTACCCTTCGAGGCAGGACTTACGTTTGAGGAGGAGCCGATTTCTGGCTCCAGTGTGGGCGGACCCTTCTCGGGCTCCTCCCCCATGAGAACGGGGAGGGCGGCTGCACTGCCCACGTGCGAAACTACCTCATCCTTCCGCGGCAGACACGTTAGGGCTGCATTTCTCCCAAGAACTGAGCCAGAGTCTTCAGACCCCAGAAGCCCAGGAAGAAAAGGAGCCTGAAGGAAAAGCTGTAATTCAGCCGCCTCGGACACAGACGTGGCTGCAGAGTTGGGCTCCCCGGAGAACACTCACCTGGCACCTGGGAACACCGGGCCAGGCTCACGGCTCCCTGAGGCTCTCTCTGCTCCAACACTCTGGGGCGTGACCTGACCCTGCCGCCCTGAGACACAGTTTTGGAACGTGAAGCTGTGCGGGGAGCTGAGATGCAGCCGAGCACGAGCCGGGCACTGTCAGAGAAGGCAAGAACGTTCGCCCCGACCCCACCACTCGCCTCCCCGGCCTGGTGACCGGGGTGTGGGGTAGGGTGAGCGTCCCGATGGTCTGCCACGTGCCCTGAGCTGAGCTATGCAGGAGGGCTGGCCATCTCGCCCGGACCCGGTCGTGCACCGGGACCCTGGAGACTGCGGTGAGGTAGGTGGTATCAGCCCCATCGACAGGTGGGCAAACTGAGGCAGAATGAAATGCAGTAGCTCGCTTTTAATAACAGCATACAAAATCTGGAGAAGCCCCAAAGTAGTCCCCAGTTCCCGGAGCCCAGCGCAGACCCTTAGAACGCGCAGAATGGAAACGGACGGGAAAACGCGCCCCTCCTCCTCTCGCTCTTCTCCCCCAGAGGATCTCTAACCCTAGTACACCAGGAACCCTTCAAACACTCCTGAGGACGCAAGCAAAACAGAGCAGCAGAGACCCAGCTGACGGCTTATTCCCGTGGGCAGGGGAAACGCTTCTGTTCTCGAGGGGGCTCACGGTTTTCAGAAGAGCGCAATGTGTCACCACAGGTGGAAACCCCTCAAGCTGGAACGGGGCCTGACAAGCCACATGGAAGCCAGTTCCCCTTTGCCTCAGTGACTGGTCTGAGAAATGGGACCAGCACGCCCATTCAAAGGAAATAAGCGCTAAGAAACCAGGGAAGATGAAACACCCTATCCCCTCCCCTGGCCCCAGAGGACGGAGGTTCTGCCTGGAACCTTCCTGGGAGAACGCAGACCCCTCCTCGCCCTTTGGCAGGGACCCCACCCTTCTCCTGTCTGGCTACCAAGCACTCTCTCCTGCCCTCAGAATCCAAAGTCCGCAGGCCACGCCAGCTGAGGCGCAGGTGGGGTGGCTGTCTCCAAGCTGGAGGTGTGTGTGTTGGTGATGCTCTTTGGCTGGAAGCAAAGGCCATTCTGGCAGGATGGGGGCCTGTCTGGAACCGGGCACAGGCTGAGGTATTCCCAGCCCAGGGCAAAACCATCAGACAGCCGTGTTCCCCGCTCCCCGTGGAAACCCATCTACAACCAGGAGTAAACGAGGGAGGACAGACGACCGGGACTAACTTGGATGCTGAAGGTCATCGGTACAGTGTCACAAAATCTGAAAGCACTGTTCCTTAAGTGCTGACAGTCTGACACACTGCGTGCCCCCAGCCAGTGGTCTCTGCCTGCCGCCTGTCGGGATGCGTACGTCGGGTCCGTAGGGCTGGACTCTCTCTGGATGCTGGCTGCTCCTCTGCTCTCTCTTATGCCTCTTGGCATCTCTGGTCCTCTTTGGGTGCAGAGGGTTCTCCAGAGACGGGCTGAGGGTGCCGGGTGGGTGGGCAGGAGCAGAGCCAGCGGGGAGGAGAACGAGGCACTTCAGTTTGGGCTGGTGTTGGTGGAGCTGGCCCTGGCCCCGGGAGTCGAGTGGTCCCACCTGGCTCCGGCTGCGGCGCTGGGTGGTCCCGGAAGACCCCAGTGACGGTGGACAGGTAGGCACTTGGCAGCACTCCCAGGACTGGGCAGGGCTGGAGGCTCCGCGTGGGCCCCGCACACGGCTAGGTCATCAGGATGGGCTTCTGCCGTACTTCCAGGATGTCTAGGGCGGCGGGGAAGACGCGGGTGGTCACACCCCCAGTGCTCCATTTATGAAGGAAGCACGCCACGTCGTTCACGGGCGTTTTCTCTTCCACCCCTCGGGTAACTGCTGTGACCACCCTCCGTGCAGACGGGGAACGAATGGGCTTGGAGCAGCTGCACTGCCTGGCAAGGCCACGGGGAACGGGGAACGGGGCTCACGCGGGGGCTCTGGAGCCACTGCCTGGCACCGCCCTGCGGCCCGTCAGTGACAGCTCTGCCTCCCCCTCGACTATAACGGGGTGGGCGCCAGGGCACGGCCCAAGGGGACACCTTCAGGGGCCATGGTTTTCCCAGAGGTCCCACACAAAGTCAAAATTACCTGTTAAAATCCGGTGCAGCGGCAAAGTGACGTAGGTTAAATGTGCATAAAGAAGGAAATTCCCGTCTGTTCTGTTCAGCTTCAGCCAGGACCCGACCAGGGAGCGCCCCGTGCCGGACAGGGACCGAGACCGCAGGTTGGTGGCATTGTGCAGGTCGGCTGGAGGGGAGAAGGCCGGTCAGGCCCAGGCGGCGGGGAGAACACCTCCCATTCCAGGTGGCGCCTCCCTGGCCCAGCTCGACCCTCTGCTGGGCGCCCCATCGCCCCGGCCTGCAACACCCAGTGCCCCTTCCTGCCTATCCAGCCCAATCCTGCCCCTCAGGGCCCACCCCTCTGAGCCCTCCCTGACACCCCCCTTCTCTGTCCTGGAAAGTCTCCTCTGTGGGGTCTGGCCCATCGCCACACTGTGTCACTTCGCTGCTCCCCTCTGGTACTGTCTGTCACTGGGAGGCCATGGGGGTGAGGCTGGGATGACCTGTCACCATCGGCCAATCTACGGGTCGCCCGGGAAGGCAGGATGGGGGCTACGAGTGCTTTCCTGCTGGTCTGGAAGTAAGCCGAGGTGAGGAAGGCGCTCGCCCAAGCTCACTCGAGAGCAGGTTGAGGCCGGTGCCGGCGTCTCCTGGCCCTGGCCAGGGTCTCGTCCAGCAGGCCCTCTGCCTCTGGGTCCTGCCAGTCAGGACCGTTCAACGCCACAGCCCAGCTCCTTCAGATGGCTTCCCGCTGCTCTTCTGACGAACACGGAGCCGCCGCCCCGCCGCACGGCTGGCTGACAGCGGGGCCCACGTGCGCAGAGACAGCAGCGGGAAGGTGCAGGCCAGCCGGGAGACACTGCACACTGAGTGGCTGAGAACCAGGGCCTCTGCGACATCCGGGCCGAGACGCCCAGCAGGCTGCCAGACGGACAGGCCCGCGGGCTCGGGGAGGGAAGGTGAGCCCTGAGGGGACCGCACGGAACAAGGAGAGACCCTGAGGGATGCCCCCCCCACCCGGGGTTCCAGAGCGACCTGAGGCGACAGCATGTGCATGTGGACCACGGAGCTCCCCGCACCCGGCAGGCGTTCCCCCACCCGCTCGGCCGAACAGGCAGACAGTGATGTCGGGAAGGCTCTGAACCCCTGGAATCAGTGCAGACTGCCAGCTGTGCCTCGCACGCTGAGCGCTGAGAGCGCCGGGCTGGGGGCGCCCCTCGGTGGGCCTCTGTCTGTCTGTCCATGGCTCCGTCCCCGCCCGGGACGGCCGGCCCCCTAACTGTGCATGGGGGAAGGAAGCAGCTCGGGGAGGGGCGGCGTCACCTCCCCCGTCATCCTCCCGGAAGAGTTCCTCGCTGTCGTTGGCCGAGTGAGATTTCTTCATCTCTGCCATCCGGCTGCGGGGCACCTTCCTCTTGAGGGACGGGGAGAAGAAGGCGGGCCGGTGGTTGCGCTCGGGCGTTGGGGGAGTGCTGAAGGAGGTCACCTGGGAACAAGGGGCGAGTCACCAGAGTGGCCCACCGACCCGGGGTCCCAGTGCCCACCCACCTCCCGCCTCGGACGACAAGGACACCTGCCCTGCTGGGGCCCAGCGGGTGCTGGCTGCCAGCGCTGCCCCGGGAGGGACCGGGCTGCCCTCCTGTGGGCCTCAAACGCCAGTCAGAGGGTCGTCAGAGCCCAAAGCAAGCCTGGCCGCTGACGCGGCTCAAGCACCCACCACAGCACCGAACCTTCCCAACCTCCCACAACGGGAACCGGCATCAGCCCATCTGACAAAGAGGAAACTAAGGCGGGACAGCGACCCTGACGTGCCCGAGGTCACCCAGCAGGATGGTGGCCACACCGGGTTGCAACCCAGGTCTTCTGCCCCTAAGGCCATGCTCTTCACCCTGATTTCTTCTTTTGGCTACTGTGTCCCATCCCCCCTCTCTCCCAGCATCCTTTCATAGACGTGCAGTGGCCAAGCGGTCCATGCTTCCATCTCCTCCTCTCCTCTCTTCCAGCCACACTGCCAGTCACCACCCATTCTCCACACCCACTCAGGGTAGCACTAAGGACAGACAGGCACGTGACAGTGGTCCCTGCCCTCAAGGAGCTCACAGTCTGCTGGGGGCAAGAGACCCAAAAGTTGACAACCACAGACCGAATGTTGTTGTTGAGACAGAAAAACGGAAGCACAGGATACAGGGGAGCACAGAGGCAAAAGGAATCAACAGCCTGGGAAATCAGGAAAGGCTTCCCGGAGGAGATGCCGCTTGAGCTGGGTCTTGAAGGACGAGTAGGAGTTCGCTAGGTGAAGAAGGGGGGGAAGGGCGTTCCAGGCAGAGGGAACGTGGCCCATCTCCTCCCTCCTCCCCATGCAAACAAGAATCTGAGGAACAAGACGAGCTGGGACTGAGACTTCGGGAGCCCCATCAGCCTCCTCGTCACGGCTCCGACATCCACCAGAGTCCCGGCGGCCGCTGGGCTCCAGACGGTCCTCCCACAAGCCAGGGAAGGTTTTTAAAAGATAAAAAACAAACACCAGAAACCACAATACACACAGAGTCTGCATTTGTCATGCTCTGGTTACAAACGACCCCTCTGGAAAAGGGAGGGGACAAGCGACAGTGAGCACAGAGGTGGAGGGGGCCCGTGCAGTCCTGGGAGGTCAGGGCCTGCCACTGACAGCTGCGTGACCCTGGCAAGGCCCTCCCCTTGACCCCAGGCCTCCCTGCTACTATGGGCCAGGGACTTTCCCAGGCACCGTCTCCTTCACCCCCGCAGCCACCCTGAGCGAGAAAGATCATCACCCCCATTTGACAGATGGAAAATCAAGGCCCGGGCAGGTCTAGTAACCGATCTGTGGTCACTCGGCAAACAAGTGGCTGGAACGGGCACCCAGGTTTGTCCAGCCCAAGCCCAGGCCACGTCGTCACAAGGGGTTTCACGTACACATTCGTTAGGGCCTCAGTGGGCAATTTAGGACCAAGGAGAAGAATAAGCCTCCTTATCTCGACGGTAAACCACTATTCCCAAGACAACAGAGGCCCCTGCCTGGAGCTCTCACCCATCATCACAAAAAAGAGCATTTATTGTTTCTGTTCTGCTTATAAAACACATTCACTGCAGAAACTCCAAAGCAAAAAAAAGACATACAAAGAAGGAAAACCGCCATCTGACTACCTGGAGATGTGCAAGGTGAACGTAATTTTACAGAATTAGAAGTATTTCACATACGCGCTCCCCCGTCTAAGGCGCGCCAGCAGTGACGCGTGACTTACACGCTCAGGAGCCATTTTCCCAGGCAGACCAGCCGCCGTCCGCACAGCGGCTGTGACCTGAGGGCCCCATCTGATGCTCAGCGGCTCCTCTGAGCCCCCAGCACCTCGGGAGGCAGGTGTTTTCACCCCGTTTCTGGATGAGCAAACTGAGGCTCAGGAGAAGAGACCTGTCCCAGTTCACACAAGCAGCAGCACCTGGATTCCAGCCCCCTGGCAGCCCCTCTCCCGGAGGTGCCCCCAGTACCCTGTCTTCGTCCAAGACGCCCAGCTCCGAGCTGCCCCCTCTGAAGACCCAACTGGGGCAAAGCAGCCAGCGGGCTGGAGACTTGCCCCTGCCTGAGCCCTGGGGCCCCCTGGAGGCTCTGCAAATAAAGCTGCCACTGACCTCAGCGTCCCACCCCTGGGGAAGGACAGTGGCTAGAAAGAGCAGGGCTCAAAGGCTCAGTGCTGTCACACGAGAGCCATGTGACCTGGGACAGGGCAGGTAAATCAGGCAAGCCTGGGTCCCCAGGCCTGCAGACACGAAAGCTCAGGCCCGCCCACGGGCTGCTGGTGGCCTCCCAGCAGTTCAGGTGCACAACACCTTGTGAACACGTGGCCCGGGCAGAGAGAAGAGCTGGGCGGCCCCAGGGCCTCTGCGCGCTCCGGCTGATGCTGCCGGGGCGGGAGGGGAGGCTGGCTCCTCCTCACCCCTGGCTCACCCTCCGGGAAGGCCGGTCACGTGCCCACACTCGCCCAGCAGGTCCACTGAGGCAGGCGCCAGGACCCTGGAGACAGAGGCCCGCCGCAGCGGCAGCTCAGGGCCCAGGCGCTAACCTGCTGTGCGACCCTGGGCAAGTCACTTGCCCTCTCTGAACCTCGGCCTCCTCCCCAGAAGGCTGGGGATAATGACACCTACCTCACCGGGGGCTGTAAGGATCAGGGAGACGGTGGGAAGCAGATCTGAGGGACGGGAGGCCCCTCCCCGAGCTACGCAGCCCTTACCCGCTCGTGCATGGGCGAAGCCGGGCTGGAGTCCTCTTCGGTCCCGCAGGGGGACGTGTCACCAGTGGACACACGGCTGACCGCCATCTCGGCGTGGCCCTTGCCCTGTGGCCCCTTCATGCGCACAAACTCCATGTTGTTGTACTTGTAGAAGCCAAAGGACATCTTCTGTGCCATGCGGGCAGCCACACTCACCTGTGGACGGGTGGGAGAGGGCCTGAGTCAGGCAGGTAGGGATGCCCGCTCCCTGGGGACACGAGCAGCCCCTGAGGACTGCCAGCCCACCTCCAGGGGGACCGAGCCCTGGCTGACCTGGGCTCGCCCACGGGGCAGGGCAGTGCCGGGGCGCTGGGGATCCCCGGCTGATGCCCCTCTCAGCCCGATGACCATGCCCCACGCAGGGCCAGCACAGGCCGGGAAGAGAGCCCCAGCCCAGTGGGACCTGAGACCACCTCCCCTGTCCCTTCCTCCCAGGCTCCAGAGAGAGGACGTCCTCGGGACAGTGCTCAGCTGCGGGAGAGCGGCCCGTCCACCTGGACTCCTCTCCCCTCAGTTCAGTCTAGCAGGGGCTAATCCCAGGAGGGTCTTCCCTCGGGGTCCGGAGTAGGCCGGAGTGGGCTGAGACGTGCTGTAGAGAGCACAACACAACCGCCTAAGGGGGCTCCGGGGGGCTGCGGGCGCTCCGAGGAGGGGCAGGTACAGCTCCGAGCCGGGCGAGGGCAGAAGGGGGCCTAGGGGGTGCCTGCCCCTGGGCCCTGCACCCGCCCTGCACTCACGCGGTTGTCGTACACCTTCTTGAGCGCCTCGTAGCGGATGGAGCCCTGAAAGATGACCCCTTGGAATGTGTTGGATTTGTCACTGGCCACCAGCTCCACACAGACCATCTCTCCTTCGCCCACGGTCATGTCGCTGAACACCTGGGGTGGGGCACGAGGCAGAGACGGGTTCGTCGCCTGCCAGCTGCCACCACGCAGCCGCAGCCCGGCTCCCGGCCCAGCACCCTCTCACTGGCCCAGGGCGGACTGCTCAGGAACTCCCACTTTGCAGGTGGGAACGCTGAGCCACAGATGTCAGGGTATTTGCTCAAGGTCCCCCGTGGCTCCACCAAGACCAGCACAGAAAGGCGGACAGGCTACCGCGGGGTGGGGGCAGCGTCTACAAGGGGGTGGGGTTGATAACAGTGACTCTGGGACCGGAAGAGGACGTACCCGCCCTGGCCACCGGGAGGACACTGCCCCCATCACTCTTCCTCATGCCAGGGAGTTAAACGGTCCACGGGGACCGTCTGGCCCGCTTTCTAGGATCTCCTCCACCCCGGCTGTGGGCGCTCGGCCCACCCGCCCCGAGCTTCACGGCTCGCGTGCAGGCACCAGCTCAGGCGCCCGACGGATGGACCGCCCGACCGCCAGGGTGGCCTGCGGGGGACTCTGCACCCCGCCCCTGCTCGAGTCACCGCTCCCGGGGGCCAGCGTACAGGCCGAGCTCTGAGGTCACACAGACTGAGGTTCAAATCTCAGCTCTGCCACGGACGAGCCGTGCGAGCCTGAGATGCCTCAACACACCAATCCAATCGAGAAGAGCCCTGAAACACAGGCCCCTTCTTCCTGAGTCCTCCCAGGGCCCCGACCCACTCCGGTGGGTACTGGCACCGCTGCCAGGGCCTCGACAGGGGAGAGTGGCTGGACAGGAGCTGGCAGGGTCGCAAGTGGGATGCAGCTGGGTTCCGGGCACCCCACATTTCCCAGTCGAGTCACCTGCCTTGGACCCCAGTTTTCCCAACCTTAAAATAGAAGCTTGGTCCACATGACTTCTAGAGCCCCAGCCATCTTGGACATCCTAGGATCCCAAGGTGTGGAGGCCCTGATTCAGAGTTTAAGGGCCATAACAATGATTCCTCCCGCCTGGGAAGCACTCTCTGTAGGCGTTTACGGCGCATTTTCCCATTATTCATGAGCTCTTTGACCTTTCGACTCTGATGCCCATTTTACAGATGAGGAAACCGAGGCTCTGAGCCAGGTGAACTCACTTGCCCCGAGTCAAACAGCAGGAAGAGCGCAACCCCAGCCCAGCGCCCACCGCCTTTCTGAAGGCGTGTGGGGCCTGAGGGAAAAGCTTCTCGTATTCCCTCGTATTCCCTGATGAGGGGGAACTAGAGGGAGACAAAGCCCACCTCCTCGAAGCTGTCGATCATGAAGAAGATGTTGGGGTAGCTGATCTTGGATTCTTCCCCTTTGCTGTCCATGGGATGTTTACTGGGGGATGCGAACACTTGCTGAAAGAAAGGAGATGCGAAGGACTGAGTGTGGCCCCGGCCCTGCACCCAGACCAGGAGCCACTCAGTGGGGTGCAGTGTGCTGCCCAAGGCACAGGTCACCGCGGTCACACTGCCCAGAGCCAGGCCACGCTCAAGGTTGCCACTTGGGAAGAAGCCGTCCGGGATGACTGGTTTAGCGCTCCTGAGCAGGACGTAGGCCCCCGGGGGCTGAATGGACTTCTGGAGCTGGACGCTCACTTCGGGGCAGGGAAGGCAGCAGGAGGACTTGCCTCCCAAGTAAACACGGGGCGGCCAGAGGGCTCACCTGGGATTTCTTCTTATGGACGTGGATGTCCCCGCCATCAGCTCGTGTGCACACAGCACATGTCACCATGTAGTCCAGCTGGAAGAGAGCGCAGGACGGGGGTGTGGAGGGGTCTGCTGTCCCTCGGGGCCTTCTGACAGCCCCCCTCCTGGAGCCCTGCCCCGCGGCTCCCCTGTACCTTCTGCAGGATGAGGTTCAAGCAGACGCTCTCCTCCCAGTCGATGTCAGGGTCTCCGAGGCCCGGCAGCTTCTTGGAGTCCCGCCGGTACACCTCCACCTCCACCTCGGGCTCGGCCTCAGCCAGCTGCGAGGCCCAGGGCAGAAGTGAGTCCCAGCCCCACGGGGCCGTCTTCTCCCTCACCACTGCACCCGCCAGGTGCTAACACAGACGTGGACTCCAACCTTACTGCTGGGCTCTCTAGCTATGCGACCCAGAGTTCACCGAGAACTCAGCCTCCAAGGTTGTCCCTCAGGCCCTGCAGTGGGTGGGGGGGGGGGTCCCAGCAGCCTGTGCCGCCCACGCTGCTCTCCTCACCTCGCCTACAGGCGGCCCGTCCACCCATCCACCCTCCACCACTGGCCTAGCGCCGGCAGCCCTGGGGTTGCTATGGTGACCGGGTACCGCTAGGCTGCAGGGCGAGGAGGGGGCCGGAGGCAGCCCGGGCTTGCCGCAGAGAACCCGCAGCGCGCAGGCGCTGCGGTAGGGCCCGCCTCACGCCTGCCAGGGGCTTGCCTTTCTGTTCTTTTGAGCAGTGTGGTCAGAGAAGCTGCCTGGGAGCGGCTGTGTGGTCTCCTCACTCCCCCTCCCTGCCCACCTCGCACCCCCAGGCCTGCGGGATCTCGCCACATCGCTGCCCGCCGGCTGCCTTCCAAACACTACCGGCAGATGTGACATGGCCCAGCCCGGCAGGGCGCCGTCGTATGTGCGCCTGACACGCCCCTCCCGCTCTGCCTGTGCCGGTCCCTCCACACGAATGTCCTCAGTCCACTGCCGTCCCCTCTCTCTGTCCTACAACATTCCGGCCAGGTGTCACCTCCTCCTCTTTGTGGGTCCCCAGACACCCGCACTCTTCCCACCATCACAGCACCGACGGCTCCACGTGCCACTGGCCACGCTGTCTGTCCATCCCAACAGACTGCGGGCTCCCCGAGGACCGGGCCAAGTCTGAGTCATTTTGTGCTCCCAGTGCTGGGAGAGAGGCATCTGTACAGAGCTCACGGCAGGTGTTCGATGGAACATTCCAGCACGTGAACAGCTAGACTGCCACACACTCCCATGGACTCAGGCTCCCCCCTGACCTCAACAGCCCCCAACCTTCAGGAGAGCTCGCACGTGGCTCCGGGCCTCCCGCTTCAAACTCCTCAGTCCTGAGTCCAGGGTTCTTTCCCCGGGAGAAAGAGACCATCGTCTGCCCATTCTTTTCGCCTCCCTGCCCGGCCACTCTGGGAACACGCAGACCTGACCTCTCCCTGTTCCCGCCTGCCCGCCTGGAGAATTCAAGGCCAAGTCAGGCTAAGAAAACCCTCCCTGACTAGAGCCAGGGCCTCTCCAGGCACCGAAATCCAAGGCACAGCTAAGAGTCTCAGATGTGCCCAGTCCTTACTGGAGCCTCTGGTCTCCCTGCCTTTGAGAAAACACCAAGATTTTGCAAAAAAAAAAAAAAAAGTCATCTGTAATCTGAATCCCAGCAGATGCCAACAGGCCGGAGAGGTGGCGGACAGAAGTCGGAGCCCACAGCCCTGCTGCCTCCCGGCTGTCTGCCCCCAGGCTCCAGTCTCCCTGCTGGCGAACTGTGGAGGGAGCAGTGCCTGCACCCCCAGAGCTGTGCCGAGGACAGAGGACAGCGTGCCCATCACGGGAGACACCGGCTCCGAGGCACCCAAGACTCTCACCGCCCTCTGCCAGGGGACTCGTGTGGTCACATCGCCCAAACCTCTGGCGCCCCAGGTGTGTGCGATGGGACGGCCTTAACCCGGCCCCCTTTTCCAGGAGAGGCTGAGCCCTAGAGAGGAGCTGACTGGACTAGGTTACAAGGCCAGTAGGGGGAGATGATGCTGGACCGGAAGGGTGGATGTGGTGACCGGGGACCTTGGACCAGGCTCCCGAAGGCGCTCAGCTCAGGACCTCTCTACCCATACCTGCCCCCAAATTCCACCCCTCCATCCCTCCCAGGGCTCCCCCTGCCCACACTGAGTGTGGCTCGGGTCCCACCCAGCACCAAGGCCGTGCAGGCGAGGCCTGTGCCACAGTCTCTGGTCACCAGATCCAATGGCCCGTCCCCCTCTCGTCCTGCATCCCCACGCCTGCCCACTTCTGGAGCCCTCCACCTCTCCAGCCAGTCGCTCAAGGTCTCCAGCTGGTCCCTCCCACATCAGGCTGGCTCAGGGCTCTGTCCTAGGCCTCTTTGTTACTCCCCCGAGGCTCCCTCCTCTTCCCATGCCATCTTGGTGCCCATGGTCCCAAATCTGTAGCTCCTCCCTGACCTCTCTGCTCAGTTTCACACAGGAAACCCACTGCCTGGAAGACACCGCCATCTGGATGTCCCACGGGCACCTGCGACTCAACCCGTCCAACACCTGCCCTCCTCCTGTGTCCCCTCCAGATTCACCCCGGGCCCAAGCCGGAGACCTGGCTGCCAGGCCAAGTCTTCCCTCCGCCCCACATTCAATCACCTGAAGCCCTGCTAGTTAAGCCCACTTCCTGGGCCTTCCTCGGAGTTGGCCCCACCCCGACACCCCTCCCTCCGCCGGCTCGGCGCAGCACGGCAGCTCCTCACTTCTACTCTGACGCCCCCCAACCCTTCCCCCACCTACGCCCGAGAGCCTGCCACATGGAACTCTGACCACGTCCGCTTCGCCGGTTCGTCAGGCTCAGTGGCTTCGCAGGGCTCTGGGGGTAAAACCCGAATTCTGGTCACTACAGTTGCCACACTGTGTTGGCGCCACGCGACGCACTTCAGGGTCCCAGTGCCCACTGGCCCCAGTGACAACGCGGCCACACAGCCAGCTGCTGCAGACACCAGATGGACACCAGAGGACCCTGGCCCGCCCCTGGGCCTTCCTGCATGACATGCAGCCCGGCCAGACCAGCCATACGGCCGCCGGCATTGCCAGCCACCATGCCTCCTTTGCAGCGGGCACCAGGCCTGTCCATCTGCAGAAAACCCATCACGCGTCAGGCTCAAAGAGCAGGCACACGGCAGGGGAGGCACAAGCCCCAGGTAACAAGCCCCGGCCCGGGGCTGCAGGCCCTGCGGTGGGCACGCTGCAGAGACCTGCCTCCACGGCACTCCCGTTTCCGTGTATTTAAAGGGAAGCAACGTATTTCCATGTTTGGCATACAGGTTGCTAAAACATTTTACAAAATACTAAATAAAGCTTCTGAAAAACATGCAAAGTCTGTTCGATCAACTGCTCTACACAAACTTAGCGGATGAAACACCTGAGGCGACTCATTCCACCTGTGAGCCCTCGGCTTCCTCTTCTGTAAAGCGGGGATAATAACCCCTGCCCTGCTGAGTCGCTGGGAAGACACGAGATCGGGAGGCAGAGAGCTCAGCACCGTGTCGGGGGCGTGGTGAGCGCTCAGGGCCTGGTAGGCGCCAGCATCGTCCCCAAGCCGGCTCAACTGCCCGCGCCAGGGAGGACCCCAGCCGCTGGGGCCAAAATCTTCGCTCCCCCATTAAGTTACTAATTATGAGATGCGGCCACATCACCCAGCCTCTGCCCGTGTTTCCTCCAAGGTACTACAGTGATGAGAATCGCTGCTTTCCAGGGTCGTGGTGAAGATTAATAATGATGTCTATCTACACAAGCCCAGTGCATCCCGCCATCGGACGCGCGTGTGGCCATCCCCGCACAGTTCCTGAAGCCTGGCAGGTGCTAAATGAACACCATGTTCCCCTCTCGACTCGCACAAGGACTGCAGGGAAGCCCCTCTCTCACACGAAGAGCAGACCTCCAGGGAGGCTTGGCTGGGCCCCGAGGGGCCACTCACCTTCCGCCCGTCGACGGCGCCCTCGCTGCCCATGTACGCCAGCTTCCGGCGCACGTAGAAGAGCATGTCGTCCTGCCGCGGGGCCCACTTCTCCATGAAGTAGGTAGAGAACATCCAAGTCCAGAAGACGATACGGTCATCCTTGAAGCACCCTGCACAGGGAGGCCAGAGAGGAGTGAGGAAGGATGGGTCAACTTGGCCCCAGCCCCGTGACCTTGGCCGGGCCCGGGCCCTGTCCCCCACCCCGCCCCCGACCTGTGTTTCTGGTCAGAAAGCAGCCAGGACTGTGTGATGTTCAGAGCCCCCTTTTCCCTCACACCCCACCACGGGGCACCCAAAGAGGCTCAAGGCCACGAGACCCTCCCCCCCCGCCCCCCATGGCACAGTGGACTCCAGCCTGTGGATGAATCAGCAGCTTCGGTGGGGAAGGAAAGACGGAATCAGAGGGAACGTCATGGGCAGGCTGTCTGGCTGGGAGCCGGAAGGGCTTAGGATGGGAGATCTGTCAGGCAGGCACCTCCCTCCCCCCATCCCCACCCCAGGCTGCCGCAGCTCCCACGGAGAATCCGACTTAAAGGAACAGCTGCCCCTTTGCTAACCACGCTCAGCGGCAGGCAGGAAGCAGGGAGGACGTCCACCCTACCCTCACCCTGGCGCCACGGAGCCTCTCGGCATGCCAGACTGACTGACTTCTTTTTATTACAAACAGGATTCCTTTATGATAAATCTTTACGGTACTCTTTCCCACACAAGGAGAAAAAGCCCACAGGCTCTGGTAGGAAGGACTGTTTCCACTCCAGCTCTGCACTTGCCACGTGACAGCGGGCAAGCATCGCAGCCTCTCTGACCCCAGGTTTCTGGGGGTGAACACAGACTGAGACCATGGGCGTGGAGAGCCCGCGCCTGGCACAGAGTGGGACCCACAAAGGCGGGTGTCTACACAGATCCGACAAAATTCCAACATGTGCTGCAGAGCTGTTTCTTAGAAACCCAAGATATTAAATTGCTCCTGGTTTCTTTCTCTTCTCCAGAAACTGCTTTACCACCGTGACTGAGCCCTCGCACTTGGGTCCTAGAAGGACCTGACTTAACCCAACCCTGGAGGCGGGAACCTGGGGGCCGCTGATGCGGGGCTCTCCCTTGTCCCCACAGGTGGCACAGGGACTGGCCAGGCCCCCTGACTTGCAGCCCATGCCCCCTCCTCCAGGGAGTCGGCCATCAGGCTCTGGAAGACTGAGCCGCAGGCAGAAAACCCCAGCCTTTGCTTACATCACCATGACCAGAGACCCAGGCTCCACACCAGCTCCTGCCCTCTGCCCTCTGCAGGGCTGCCACGGGCAGTCTGCAGCCCGCCCACTCCCACGCCCTGCCTGGCTCCCATGCGAGGGAAACAGAAGGGTCCTCGTCAGTGAGGCGTCCAGGTCAGCGAGCCTGATTAAGACAAAGGCCACCCATCAGCCTTGACGGCAAAGGCTGGAAGAGGCCACAGGACTGACGGCCGCATCCGCAAGCTGGCAGGCAGCAGGTGGAATGTCGCCGCCGTCCGCACCATTCTGCATCACCGCCCGGACGTTCCTGCCACACACCTTTTCGACAGGCAACGCCCAGTTCACGCCCCTACAGACCCCTACAAAACTAAGCAAAGGGGCCGTGTTATTCCGAACAAAACAGGAACTCTCCCGTGACTCTGTTTACTCGCAGCTCCCTCAGCCCAAAGCCCAGCAGAAGGCCCATCAGGCGAAATGCTCAAAGACTGCCCACGCCGACTGCTTCCTGGCCCCGCGGGGGGTACAGAAGTGACAAGCAGTGGGTCAGGTCTCCAGTCCCCACCACCTGCCACAGTGAATTACAAGTTCACCATCAGCGTCACTCAGGGTCAAGCGCTGCCCCCCTCGGGCGGCACTCTCTGTTTATTCTGCAGGCAGAAGGAACCTCGAGGTACCTCAGGCACCCAGATGGTTACGATTTGTTACACATTTGCCATGTTGAGTGAGCACCACGTAGAGCTACGCAGATCATCTCACTAAACTCTGCCTGCATTCTGTTACGTCTACTGCCCCGTTTCACAGACGCAGCTGACTCTCAAGAGGTTAAAAAGGAGGCCAAGATCACAGAGTTAGAACCCGCCAAGTCCTCAGACCTGTCAGACCCCCGCGCTGACACTCTTGGAAAATGCTGGACCCAGATAACGAATGCAAAGCGCTTAGCAGGCAGCTGGCAACCCCGGGAGCGCGATGAGGGAGGGGTTCTGGGGTTGGGGGAGGATGCAGGGTTTGCCTGCAGGAGTGGAGTGCTGGAGGTGGCACAAAGTGCATGCCACTGTATTCTCTAGGATTCCACGTGCCGCCAGGCCTGGCCCAGTGGGGGCCACACAAGGGGTCCCGTGTCCCTGCTTTAAATGCTGAAAAATCACTTTCTTCACAGCTCATCCGGCCCGGTTAGTGAGGGAGTCTGCAGGTCCCAAGAGTCTGAAGCAGACTGCATGCCAGTACTTCCTCCTAACACAAAGGCTCAGCTCACACAGGGGCTGCTGGCGCCCAGCCCGAAGGTCACCCCGGGCCGGCTGCCGGCCCCCCCACCCCCAAGGGCCACTCCCAAACAACCTCTCAGAGGGGACCAGCCCACCCCCCGTACGCTTCCAGCCCACGTGGCCATCAGAAAGTCCCCCTCACTGCCAGCTCCCCACCCGGGCTGGTGCCATCACCCCTAGAATGCACTGGTTGCCCCTTCCACTCCCATCCGACAGTCTGCCCTCCACACCACAGCCACAGGATCTTTATTTAAAGATCGTTCCCTGCCCCCCTTAGACCCTTCCCAGGGAATTCGGAATAAAACCCAAAGTTCTGAGAAAGCTCTCCAAGACAGCCCCTCCTCGCGCTGCTCACCAGCCCTGCTGGCCTCCTCCCCCTCCGATTCTCTGCCCCGGTGCCTTTGCACAGGCGTCTCCTTCCTGTCATTCCAGCTGCAGCTTAGACGACTCTCACCTCTTCAGAGAGCCTCTCCGGACACCACATTAAATGTGGCCCGAGGGGCTTCCCTGTCACAGCACCTTGTTTTACTGCCATCATCACCACTGGTGTTTCATATCGGTTTGCTGTCTGTCCCCCACTGCATGAAAGCACCTCAGGAGGAGGGACTTGTGTGGATGACCATCAGATTTCAGTGCCCAGAGCAGAGCCAGGCACATAGCAGGCGCTCGATAAATGCTGTGTGAATAAATGGGTTGTCCCAAGTTAACAGGAAGCAGGTTCAGTGAGGTGGGTGACTTGTCCAGGTGACCACAGCAGGGACGTGGCCCAGCCACTGTCCACCTGAGGCCTGGGTGCCCCACGCAGGACACAGGGCATGGACTTGCCACTTTATTTCAGTCGCAAGGGCCCTGACTTAGAAAGATCTTCCGAAGATGCCCCAAACACCACACG
This sequence comes from Phocoena sinus, assembly GCF_008692025.1. Lineage (NCBI taxonomy): Eukaryota > Metazoa > Chordata > Mammalia > Artiodactyla > Phocoenidae > Phocoena > Phocoena sinus. Next base: position 4,532,664 of record NC_045772.1, on the reverse strand, counting down.
ACACGAGGGCTGCAGCCCCCTCACTTAGCTCGCCCAGGCTCCACAGGCAGGCTCAAAGCAATGGCTCCACAGGCAGGTGGGCCTGTCACATGTGCTAAGAAGACCCCTGGGCGTCCAGACAGGGCCCACCCCGACCCCGCCTTTCTGAGCACCTGCAGCCCCTGTGCGCCCGGCAGGTGCAGGTTGGGAGACCCAGCACCAACACGCTCCGAAAGAAACAGGGGGGCTAGACGTTCGCTGTCAGCTGTGGACACCACACGGATGTTATCATTAGCGTAACTACTTCAGTACCAATGACAAACTCATTGTCATTGAGTAGGAAGAAACTCTACTCTCTCAGGGAAACCCCACGCACCTGCCTCTCTCACCCATGAGGTGGGGAGAGGCCTGCTAGAACCATCGCCAGGACCAGCCGTGGGCACCACACCCAGAGACGCTGGCAGAACAGACACGCAGACCACGGCCACACCCAGGACACCCAGTTTAAAGCCAGAAGAGAAATCGCAAAGGTCAAGAGCTGCCCCCGACCCCAAGCACTCAAACTTCCCCTCATGCCCAAGAGAAGCATGGCTGAAATCAAAAGGAACATGAAAACCAGGGGAGGGAAATTCACAATAAATAACTAATGTCCATGTAATAAAGAATTCACGGGGCTTCTCTGGTGGCACAGTGGTGAAGAATCCACCTGCCAATGCAGGGGACACGGGTTTGAGCCCTGGTCTGGGAAGGTCCCACATGCCGCGGAGCAGCTAATCCCACGCGCCACAGCTACTGAGCCTGTGCTCTAGAGCCTGCGAGCCCCAACTACTGAGCCCACGTCTCACAACTACTGAAGCCCATGTGCCACAACTACTGAAGCCCGCGTGCCTAGAGCCCGTGCTCCGCAACAAGAGAAGCCACTGCAATGAGACGCCCGCGGACCACAACGAAGAGTAGCCCCCGCTCGCTGCAGCTAGAGAAAAGCCCGCGCAGCAACGAAGACCCAATGCAGCCTAAATAAATAAATAGACAAACAAACCAAAAAAATAAAGAATTCACATCATAGCAAGTTATGAAAGAAAATGCATAAGAGCCCAATAGATAAATGGGTAAAACACCAAAACAGGTAACTGCCAAAAAGGAAACATAACCACTTAACAAAAATGTGGGAAAATATAAATCTCACTAGTTTTTAAAAATTCACATTGAAAGAACAAGTTGTCCTTTGTTTTTGTTTTTTTTTTGGCCACGCCCCACAGCCTGCAGGATCTTTGTTCCCCAACCAGGGATCGAATCCGGGACTTCGGCACTGAAAGCATGAAGTCTTAACCACTGGACCACCAGGGAATTCCCCAAGTTGTCATTTTTAAGAAGGCAAATTTGGTATTTTAAAAATACCACTTAGGACTTCCCTGGTGGTGCAGTGGTTAAGAACCTGCCTGCCAATGCAGGAGATAAGGGTTCAAGCCCTGGTCCGGGAAGATCCCACATGCCGCGGAGCAACTAAGCCCATGTGCCACAACTACTGAGCCTGTGCTCTGGAGCCCGAGAGTCACAACTACTGAGTCCACGTGCCACAACTACTGAAGCCCGTGTGCCACAACTATTGAAGCCCGCATGCCTAGAGCCTGTGCTCTGCAACAAGAGAAGCCACCGCAATGAGAAGCCCACACACCACAAGGAAGAGTAGCCCCCGCTCGCTGCTACGAGAGAAAGCCTGCACGCAGCAACGAAGACACAACGCAGCCAAAAACAATAAATAAATGAATAAATAATTTAAGAAAAAAGAGTGCAAAAAGAAAAAAAAAATACCGCTTAGGAAAACCGGCAGATTCGACAAAGTTAAACACATATTTACCAGTGATTCAGCCATTCCCAGGTACTTGCCCAAGAGAAATGAAGCATGTGTCTGGCACAGACACTGGTATACAAGTGTTCACAGACACTTTGTCCCTAGTAAACCCAAACTGGAAACCAGGAGGAGGTACACGTGAAACATGACGTAGCCACTCAATGTTCCTGGCAATAAGAACAAACCACTGATCCGCACTGCACTACGGATACATCTCAAAATCATCACGCTGAGTGAACGTCAGGCACAGAAAAAGCTACACCTGAAGGGCCGCGTTCACATGACGCTTCAGAAAAGGTACAACTACAGTGACAGATGCAGACTGGGAGTTGCCCCAAAACGTTCTGTTTCTGGTGGTGCTTTCACAACCATCAAAACTCATCCAACTACTTACTTTACACGGACACAGTTTATTTTACATAAATTATACTCCAATAAAGTTGATAAAAAGTTACGAGAGCCAAAGCTGGGAAGAGTACATTGAACTGGGAGCTCTCATATATGGCTAGAGAACAAAAATCACTCTATCCTTTGTGAAGAGCAAGCGAGCATTTTCCTGCTTCTGTGAATCTATCTTATGGAAAAGAAAAAATAGGAGTAAAGTAAATAAAGGCCTTTTGCAGAAAGACATTCTCTCTGTATCAGTGAGAGCAAATAATATGACAATAATCATAATAATAAGGAAGGAGAAAAAGAAAGTAATATTCTGTAATTACTGACATTCAATCCAGGTAAATTATGCTGTGTGTACTAAACCTAATCTCCGTCAGTCTTTTAAAAGGATGCCTATGAAGACAAGTAGGTACATGGAAATGCGTGTAATACGTTTGGTGAAAGAGCGGAAGCTCAGGCTGTACACACACTGACCACAACTACATACGTCACACGCCCGAAAGGCAGGAGCTGCTCTACCTCACAGGAAATATGTTTTCTTTTTTCTTTGTTTTTACTTTTAATATGTTGTGGGTATTTTTGGTTTTTTTTTTTTTGCGGTACACGGGCCTCTCACTATTGTGGCCTCTCCCGTTGCAGAGCACAGGCTCCGGACGCGCAGGCTCAGCGGCCATGGCTCACGGGCCCAGCCGCTCCGCGGCATGTGGGATCTTCCCGGACCGGGGCACGAACCCGCGTCCCCTGCATCGGCAGGCGGACTCTCAACCACTGCGCCACCAGGGAAGCCCTGGATTTAATGTTTTTAATAGTAAGATGACACCACTTTTTCCCATGAATGTACGACTTTTGATGAATGTCATAAGGCTCATTAAAGTGAGAGGAGGGGGACAGAGAAGGGACTCCCCATCTTCAGAGGGAGGAGAGGAGGGTGGGATAGGAGACAGTCCAAGTCCAAAAGCTAGGAAGGGTCAAGGTCACAGAGAGAGTTCAGACTCGTGGAAGCACAGTACAGCGTGTGGATCTACAGCCAAACATATCTGAGTTCAGGCCCTGACTCTCCTGCCCCCCAACCAGGTGGCCAGTGCACCCCTCTGGATCCCAGGAACTCCATCTGTCAGAGGGGTCTAACCTGCCACCCTCCCAGAACCAACAGTGAGGACGGGGGGCGGGGGGAGAGGCCAATACGAAAGTCCTTTGTAAGCCGTAAAGTTCTGTCCACATGTACATTCGGGGGGACCCTCTGCACTGCTGCTTCGTGTGTCTCTGTCGGCAGTGTGGCTCGCTCAGATGAGGTCATGGATCCCAAACCTGCCAGTGTCCCTAAACTACGTGGTGCAGTAACTGTGTGAACAGACACATGAGGGGTAACTGGACCCTTGTGTGGCCTGTGAAATCAGTACCAGCTTTTCCCAAGACCTGTCCAGCAAGAAATCCCCTGGGTCATAAACCCTGAGAGCCGCCAGTCCAACAGAGAGCTCCCTAATCTCCATGACTCTCTCCATCCCTGTCTCCCTGCCATCTGGCCACAGGGGCAGCAAATTTCCGGACCCTTGAATCCAGTGGATGACAGACTTAGGGGAGAGATGCAGCCCCAGATGCTGAGCCACTCACTGGGGCAGCACCACGGACAGCTCCATGCCCCCAGGCTGCTCCCTGCTGGGCTGTGGTCCTTACAATCTGTTCTCATAATCCATGGTAGTTATGTTCTATAAAGTAGCCACAGACACTGAATTAGCAAATACCGAACGACTGCTCCTAGGGAAATACAGGGTTGAGTTCCTGCAAGTCTCTGGTTACAATTTCGTCCACCGATCGATATGTATAACCTTGTTTTACATGTTTCTGTTTAAAGACACCTTATTTAATATATAGTTGGGTTATTAACATTGAACTCCAGGACACCAGCACTGTAGCTCGTGCCTGAACGAAGCTTATCTAACAGGTATATTCTCCATAAGGCCCATCACAGCCTTCTCTTGCTTGAGACTATACAGCACTTCAGCTTTAACGCTTGGGGCCACTTTAAACAGCAAAATCACCACCAAAAAGCACAAAAATGCAAATACATGGCACTATATAGACCACAAAAATGATGAGTTGAAACAAGGAGGCGTGGTGTCACCTTGCTCAACCTCAGCTGGGACCGTGCACCTACCTCGGGTGACTCAGAGTTTCCCACCACTCTGCACACGTCTGCGATTAACCACAAAAGCACCAAAGGTACTGACGACTTCAGGGGGTTATGGATAAATTTCTGTTGAGTAGGTAAATCTGTAATACAGAATCCGTGAATAATGAGGATGGGCTGTATCAGAAAAACTGGTATCTTCCAGCTCGAAATGGGACTACGGGGATCCAGCCACCTCCTCTGCCTGCAGTGAGTGACCTGCTTTCACAAGCTACCGGCTTTGAACTTCAGAACTGGGAGAGCCCTTTATAGACTAGTGAGTCTGGGGACGCACGGAGGAAGGCACGCAGCTGTGTGAGGAGAAGAACCCGCGCCTCCCAGGCCCAGCTCCGTGCTCTACAACCACCCGGCCACAGATTCTCTATCTCATTCTGCATGACACCGAATGGGGGATGTAATCGTGCCAACAGCTCAACAGCACTGACAGTGATGACGGCCCACGTTTGCCCTGCACTCTACAGTTTATAAAGCCCTTTCACCTGTTACTTCTTCATGGCAACTTGATGAGGTGGGGATAACCTCAGTTTAGTTTAAAACCTCAGTCTTTGGTTTAAAAATAAGGCAGGGCTTCCCTGGTGGCGCAGTGGTTGAGAGTCCGCCTGCCGAAGCAGGGGACATGGGTTCGTGCCCCGGTCCGGGAAGATCCCACGTGCCGCTGAGTGGCTGGGCCCGTGAGTCGTGGCCGCTGAGCCTGCGCGTCCGGGGCCTGTGCGCCGCAACGGGAGAGGCCACAACAGTGACAGGCCCGCGTACCGCAAAAAAAAAAATAAATAAATAAATAAGGCAACTGAAGCTTGGGAATCCAGTGGCTCGATAGCATCTGGGGCTCAAACCCTGCCACTCATATTCTTTCCAAGGTCCCAGATGTAGGCATATGCGCCTGAGTCTTCAGCAAGTCAATCTCTTTACGGTAGTGACGTCAAAGATCACTGAGCACAGATCACCGTGGCAAGCATAATAATAATAGAATATTCAAATCATAGAGGGAGCAATTCTAACTAATTTGATCTATTAATTTAACATGACCCAATAGAAAATGTCAAGAGAATGTTTTAAAATAAGAACAGCCAGGAAAATTCAGAGTGATGTGGGATCAAGATTCTTATCAGATATTAAAACACACTAGAAAGCTAAATCCTCATGTCACCATCAACACAAACTACACAACCCTTCCGCGTTGCAAACAAAAAACCCACAGACTGTTGGCTGCCTATCCTGCCACGTGGATGAGGTCGACTTGAAGGCTGGAAAAGGGCCAGAGAGAGTGGAGATAGGAGAGGGAGACAGTGGGGCCACTCAAGTCCTTAGTATTGGGCATTCCTAGTCTTCTGGAGGCTTTAGTTTTCAACTCTTCTACAGATTGTCAGCCAAAAATTTTGTTTATTTTAAAAAATTTTTTTTATTGAAGTATAGTTGATTTTACAAATTTTTTTATTGAAGTATAGTTTCAGGTGTACAGCAAAGTGATTCCGTAATATATACATGTACATATACATGTGTATATATTCTTTTTCAGATTCTTTTCCTATAGGTTATTACAAATACCGAGTATAGTTCCCTGTGCTATATAGTAGGTCCTTGTTGGTTATTTTATTTTTAAAATTTTTTTAAATTAAAAAAATTTTTTTAATTATTTATCTTATTTAGTTTTGGCTACGTTGGGTCTTAGTTGACGCACACAGGATCTTCGTTGAGTCACGCGGGATCTTTCGTTGCGGCACGCCGGCTCTTCATTGTGGTGCATGGGCTTCTCACTAGCTGTGGCGTGCGGGTTTTCTCTTCTCTAGTTGTGGCATGCAGGCTCCAGGGCGCGTGGGCTCTGTAGTTGTGGCACGCGAGTTCCAGAGCGCGTGGGCTCTGTAGTTTACAGCACAGGGGCTCTAGTTGAGGCGCGTGGGCTTAGTAGTTGAGGCACGTGGGCTCAGTAGTTGCGGCGCGCGGGCTTAGCTGCCCCGCGGCTTGTGGGATCTTAGTTACCCGACCAGGGATCGAACCCATGTCCCCTGTACTGGAAGGCGGATTCTTAACCACTGGACAGGGAAGCCCCTTTGTTGGTTATTTTAATAAATTTCTTATTGTCTAAGCTACCATGGATTAGTTTCTTCACTTCTAACCCTAAGAAAGAACTCAAGAGTCACCCAACTTTAAGGAAACAAACCAAAAACCCTCCCTTAATCCCACATCACCTCTAGCTACTGTCTCACCAGAAGCTGTCTCCAGCGGAAAGTTTTCAGTCCTCTCTTACTTGGACAGATATGTTAATTTACAGATCTGTTAAATTCTACCATTGATTTTCGGTTTTGGATTTTGCTTTCCTGCAGAACTCTCTTGACTTCATCTCTGCATCGTTTCACTGATTCTACCTTTAAATGTACCTGGAAGCCAACCACTTCTCACAAACCACTCTGGCACCGGGGCCAAGCACCACCATCTCCTGCCTCTATTCCTGCCCAGCTCCCTAACTGGTCCCCATGCTTGAATCAGCTCTTGCCACGCCCCTGCTCTCAATCCTCCATGAGGCTGACGTCCTCACCTCCCCTTGGCTCCTTTCTCAAACACCTACCTTCTCAGGGAGGCCTCCCCAAACCACCCTGTTTAAAATTGTAAATCCACCCCAACAGTCCCTACCCCACTTCCTGCTTTATTTTTCTCCATAGCACCTATCACTCTATAGCATCATATATTTTTTACCTATCTTCTTTGCTCTCAGTCTTTCCTGAGTACAGGAGCCAGCAAACTTTTTCTGTTAAGGTCCAGATAGAAAATAGTTTAGGCTCTGCGGACCACACGGTCCTGTCTCAACTACAAAATCATCCACAGCGACACATAAAGAAATGGGCATGGCTATGTCCCAATAAAAGTTTATTTACCAAAAGAGGCAGCAGGCTGGAGGTGGCCTGGGGCCATCGTGTGCCAGCACCTGCCTTACTAGAACATATCTCTTTTAACAGAGCATCTTCCCTCTTTGATTATTTTGTTCACTGCTGTACACTTAGCTCCTAGAATTGTATTTGGCCTATAGGAAACAATAAATATTGGCTAATTAAGTGAATAAATGAAATGAACCGAATGATTAATGAGAGCAAGGTGGTACCGGTACACAATTAGATCAATAGAACAGAATAGAAAGTACAAAAGCAGAATGAAGATACGTGGTAATTTAGTTTATATAAATATTCATCCTTCCGATCAGTAGGATGAAGACAGCTCTTCAACAGCTGGTCTTGGAACAGCCGGCCAGCTGGGGAAAAAGAATAAGGTTGGGCCCCTGGTCACGTCAAAACCAATTCCAAAAAAGAAAAACTTCTGATGCCAAAAGTAAAATCGTAAGAAAATCAAATAAACCTTGAGTGAATTTTTTTATTCTCTCAGAAAGCGGAAAGCCTTTCTGAGTAGAACACAAAGGCTGTCAAAGAAAAGAATGATATTTAAAAAAAAGACAAAAAATAAATAAAAGAAAAACGAAAAGAATGATAGATAAATCAAACAACATAAAAAATTTCCATAGGAAAAAAACCCCATACAACAGAAACAAAGGCAAAAACAAACACCACCACACTGGAAAAATCACTGGATCTCTTAAATGAGGGCTAATTTTCTTAACAAATAAGTTTCATAAACTGCATAATAAAATGAAACAGGATGGAAAGGCAAAGGGAGATATAAACGTCTTCTAAGACAGGAAACTATGCTCAGCTTCACACAATTATAGACACGTAAATGAAAACTGAAACATTCTATTTTTCACCTATCAGATGTGAAAAAAATCAAAACACCTGACAACATTCCGCGCTGAAGAGGGTGTGGAGAAATGGGGACTTCCTATCAGGCAGCAGGATAATAAACTGATGAAATCTGTAACCAGAGAGCTGGGCAACAAAACCACAACTGCTTCTCCCTTTGACCCAGCAGCTCCTTCCTCCCCTGAGGGGTTTTTCCTACAGTCTTCCACGGGCTGGTGTAAAATTCTGTAATTCCTACAGCACTGCTTACAAAGTACTGGAATGGTCCCATCAACAGGAAAGTTAACTGAATAAATGAGAGATCATTCACAGAATGGGATACCGTGTAGCTTTCAAACACGAATTGAAGCAGCTCTATCTGTACCGCTAAGGAAAGATCTCTAGGGTAAATGAAGCGAGGGGAAATATGAGGGGCTAACAATATTAGAGGTTTTATATTCATATAAAAGTGAATCATTCATAATGACCCAAGTGCTTGTGGGGTGAGAGGCTGGGGCACTGGGATAATGGAACCCAACCCTCGGGGCTGTTCGGAGTTTTTAATTAGTTGATACCCTCGCAGACCAACCAGGCTGCCACTGAGCAGGGGCCCAGGGTCAGCAAGTGTTATTTACATCATTGCCAGTGTTATCACGGCCTCTCACGGCCTCTGGAGAGAGGCCAGGGAGGAGAAAGGCGTCTTGGCCTTTTCTCTATGACTCTTCTCAGACATTTGAATTTTGTGCCCTGACCATGTTTACCTATTCCAAGAGTAACAAACATTTTTAATCACAATGCAGTTACTTGGGAAAATGCCTATGATAGAAAGCTAAAGAAAAAAGAACAGCAAAAAACAAAGAGCAGGCCACAAAAATTGTACATGACACTTGAAGGAAGGAAATTGCTTTTTAAAAAAAATGCCTAAGAAGAAAGACTGAAAGGAAGTTGAACCCAAACGCTCACAGTGGTTAGTGTCGAGAGTGGGGGAATTACAACTATTTCCTGTTTTTCAAACATTCTGTAGTGTATCAATAATACGCTGTGCATCTAAACAGCACCAAGGACTCACCGTGTGCCAGGCACTGTGCTAACCACCTACCATCCTCACCTCGGCTGCAGCTGGTACTTGAACCCAGCCATCCACACCTTGCTTATGCTGAAGCAAGCATTTACCGAGTGCCACCATTCAAGGCTGGGTGCTCAGCGCTGGGTGGGACGGGGACCAGAATCCAGCACGGACCCTGCCCACCTGGCGCTGAGCGGGAGGAAGATTTTTATCAGCAACTCATACAGACAAGCAGGACGCTGCCTCGGGAGGGTCGGGAGGGCAGGCTGTGTTCCCTGAGCCTGCACGACGGGCGCCGCGCCTCGTTGGGGCATCAGGAGCGTGCCCTGAGGAGGGGAGTTTCCTGCTGGGGGGGTGGGAAGAGCATCCAAGGTCCTCCTGGTGAGGCCGAGATGGGAAAGGGTCCAGAGCCAAGATGCCACGTGGGAGCCTGAGCTGGAAAGGACGCGACCGCACAGGGCCTCCTGGCTGGGTTGAGGGCTTTGCGTTTATCCTCAGAGGACCGGGGACCCCTGAAGGGTTTGAGACAGAGTCTCTCCGCTGTGGGGGGAAGGAAGGGGCAGAGGTATGACCCACGGCCCGTAGATGCCCGATGCCCAGCCCGTCCAAGGGCCACCTGGGCCAAGGGTCCCGAGAGGGACCTCCTGGGAGCCGCCTCGGCTCAGCCTGGCCCCTCCCAAAGGCTGGGGGGGGTGTCAACTGGCCTCTTTGGGGCGAGTCCAAGGCAGCCCTTGGCCGCTTCCGCCCCCCGGCAGCCAGGGCAGCATGAATAGCCTTCTGTGGCCCCTCAATAGGCCTTTCATCAACTCGCGCCTCTCAGTGCCCCTCGCGGGCTGGAGACCCTCCCTCAGGGCACAAAAGACAAAGAAGCTGCCCAGGGAGGCCCAGGGCTGCCCTGATGAGGCACTTGGATGGAGAAGTACTGGTCAGACGGGTCCCCACGTGAGCAATCCCACAGGCCAGGCCGGTCCTCCGCTCCAGCCTAAGGGAAGCACGGGGTCTCAGGGACGGCAAGGCAGCCGGGTCAGGAGAACCCATCACCTGCCTGGCCCCCTTCTTCTCCAGGAAAAAGTCGAGCCTCCTTCCCCAGATGAGCCAGGCCCTACAGACAGCCCCTCCAGTCTGCGCTGCGGTCCCCCATGCTGCAGCCCCTCCCTCCGCCCCTGACCAAACACCCTGCGCGTCCTCAGGCCACCCCAGCCCTCACCATGGAGTCTTCCTGGACCGAACCACGGGGCCCTAGGCCCGTCCCAACCCAGCCTGTGCAAGTCAGCTTGGCCATCACGTCCCTGGGGCCTGTTCCCACCAGCCGCCCCACGCACCTCCTCTGACCCACCTGAGCTACTTTCCCTCATTTGATCTTCACAAAGACCCTGTGAGGTAATGTTACTACCTTCATTTAACTGATGAGGAAATCGAGGCTCAAGGTTTGATTCCCTTATCTGACGTCGCACTGCTGGTACGTGGCAGAGCCAGACCACAGCCCAGAGCTGCCTTCTAAGCCTGCCAAACGAACACACTAGTGTGTCCCTTTCCACCATGACAAGGCACCTCACTGGCAGGGTGACCAGGTACCCACCACAGGGCAGGGCCCACGGCGGGGAGTCAGTGAATGTTGAACAAACAACCGCGTGACTGCACTCCGGTTTTCCAGTTTACTCAGAGAGCACCACGGCAGCTTTGAAACCCAAAGCCACTGTCCCTTCTCACAATATGCGTGACGTTGCGAAACCCTTAAAGTGCTCCTGCGGCCCTCAGGTCACCCCCAGGAGGCCCTCGGTCCTGCTTACCCAGCAAGATCACAATGGGAGCTGGCACTGGAATCCAAGTCGGTCAGCACCCACTCTGAGCCTGCTCCGTGCCGGGCATCACCTGAGGCCCCAGGTGCAGTGAGAAACAAACCCTGACCCCGATCTCAAGGTCACTTTCAAGGGTGGGGCTTCAGTCCCCACGGCCCACAGTTCGCCAAAGCAATCCTCTGCGTTCTCCAGAACAGCGGTGCCTGCAAACCCGCAGCCCTGCGGCCACTTCGCTCCCCACCACCTCTTCCCAGGGGGCTTCGAGCTCACCTAAGCAGTCATCAGGCCAAAACAGGAGCTCCACATTCAAATTCCTGTCTCCTAGGAGCTCGTCACCGACGTGGCCTTATTCAAACTCCTGACTCACTGCTTTGCTCTGACACATAAACGGGCCTCCAAGACGAGGTGCCGTTCTCCTGAGGGATCTTCGGTGGACACCCACACAAGGTGCCCCAGCCCCGACAGGAGCCGCCACCCAGCCACCGCGGCTCCCGCCTCCCGCCACCCTCCCCACCTTCCTGGGCTGCGATCACCTGGTCACCGCCCTGATCACTGCCCTGGTCCCTGTTCCACCTCCTCCTGCCCCCGCCCCACCGCGCCACGCAGCATGAGGCACGTGACAGAAGCCCAGAAGCCTGGCCAGCACCGCAAGAGGCTCACAGCCCACCTGCTCCCACCACTGTGCCAGAGCAGATGCTGAAACCCAGCAACCCCAGGCCGTGTTGGTGCACCCATCCTGGCCCACGGACCAGGCTCAGAGCTGGGGACCAGGCACAGCTGGACCAACCCACCCAGTGAGTCCAGGCGGAAGGGACTGTCTTGCTCTCACCGCTGTGCCCCAGCACCTACTCCTGCAGGCTTCGGGCTCCAGGCTGACGTTTACCAAGCGCTTCCAGCGTGCCAGGATGCAAAGCTGATGACACACTGCGTGAAGCTAGGATTCAAGTCCCCCCACCCCCGGCCCCTGGGCAGACCCAGAGGACACCTGCCCCTCAGGTGTTCTACCTTTAGCGTCACCTAGCGTAGTCCCTCCAAACACGCCCCCAGCCCTCCCCCAGGGGCCGCTTGTCTCATCTCTCCTCGCTCCTGGGGTCTTGGTTCCCTTGCGCAATTCCAGCTGCAGCTTCTTCGCCAGGAACGCCCACTCCCGAGCCTGTCTCCTCTTTCATTTCCCTCCTTTATTCTCGCTTCTTCTAAGACTTCCTTCTCTGTGACAACCATGGGGTGGGGTTCTTCTTCATACACTAGACCGGGGCGAAGCCACAGGGAAAAAAAAAAAAGGTGCCAGGGCTTCCCTGGTGGCGCAGTGGTTGAGAGTCCGCCTGCCGATGCAGGGGACACGGGTTCGTGCCCCAGTCCGGGAAGATCCCACATGCCGCGGAGTGGCTGGGCCCGTGAACCATGGCCGCTGAGCCTGTGTCCGGAGCCTGTGCTCCGCAACGGGAGAGGCCACAACAGTGAGAGGCCCGCATACCACAAAAAAAAAAAAAAAAAAAAAAAAGGTGCCAAATGCCTCTCCCTGGAGAGATGGATGTCCAAGCGTGAGAGGGAAAGGCCACAGCCTCGAGTCCAGGAGAGCTGGGCCCAGAACCCAGACTGACTACCTGGGACGCTGAACAAGGGCCTTCCCCTCTCTCAGTCTCATCTTCTTCGTCTGCCGGCAGGGGTGACACCCCCCTTCACCACAGGCTGCTATGGGAATGACCCAGTGCTGGGCCTGCAGTAACGGGGCGGCAGCCGGACTCGCAGGGAGGCTGCCAGACACGTGCCCCGCCTGAGATGACGCCATCCCCGCTCCCTGCGCAGCTCAGCAGCTCCAGCCTAAGTCGACTCCTTGGGGTTTGCCACACGGAGCGGGGGCGGGACGAGGGATCCCAGGAGCTGAGCAAGAGCTGATGAGCCCCACGGGGGTGGGCAGCTCCCTCCTCCCCGGGGCCGGAGGAAGCTGGAACGCTAGGCCCCCACCTCCTGGCAGGGGGCGCAGTCTTGGGGACCACCCGAGGCAGCACCAGCCACCAGCTGCTGTGGATCGGTAGGATGGACCTGCAGACAAAGCTGGGGGGCTCAGCGGGCATGAAAGCTACAGCCCCGAGTGTGACGGTGTAGCTCTGGGTGGTGGGACGACCGGGTTCTTATTCCCATCTCTGGGCTGCGGGGTGGCGTATGCAAGTCTTCCTACATCTGCTTCTTCCTATTTCATTTCCGTCGTCCCTGAATCAGAGCACAGAGCGGCACTGACCTCCCTGAGGCGCAGTGTGACTGGCCCTGCTTTTGTCAAGTAGCTCAGGTTTAGGCAGTAATGCCTGTGTACTGCTGACCACACATCCCAGAACCACGGGCTGCGAACAGTGGTCCACGTCAACCTTCCTCTCCCCATTTTACCTAAGAGGAAACTGAGAGCTGGAAGGGGGAAGGGCTCTGCCCACAGAGACTCCCACAGGCCCCCTGGACTTGACCCAGGGACGTCACCTGTCACGGGCAGCCTCCGTGACACTCTCTGATGCTCTAGGTCTGGAGGCTGACCTCTGCCCGAGGTGGACGCAGAGCAGTAATCAGTCCTACTCTACCAGGAGAACGGAGGCCCAGAGAGCTGCAGTGACTTCCCCAAAGTGACACAGCATTCAGGGAAAATTAACTTCTGAGCCTCCTCTGCCTTCTTCCCTGCTCTGTCTTTGCCCAGCGGGAGCCCCCGTGAGGACGGCTCCAATCAAGGGCTACCTCCCCAAGAAATGACCACCCTCTTCACTCAACAGATACCAACCCATCGATTCATCACCCACACTCCCCTCACAGCCCCTTCCCTGGGCCTCGCTCCACCATCAGTCCCACCCTGAGCTGGCACAAGGGATGCAGAGCCAGTGCCAATGACCCTGCAGGGGACCCAGGGGGTGAGGGAAAGGAAGTCACACACAGGAGGCTATGCAGCGTCACAGGACTGATGGCAGAAATCAGTACAGGTGCCGTCAAGAACAAAGGTGGGGGGCCCAGCTGATCCTCTCAAAGGGTCAGGAAAGGGCCAGACGGGCCCTTGAGCCGAGAACTGAGAGGTGAGGCTCCCATGACAGATGGGGCGACAGAGTGGCAAAGTGTGGAGGAGCCCCCGAGAAGACTCGCACAGCTGGGGCTTAGCTGTCAGCAGGGCCAGGTCAGAAAGGATCTTGAACTCTGACTTGTAGGCCTCAGAGGTTTCTAGAGGTGCAAGCAGCAGAGTATAACACAGTTGGGAGCGGCAGCCGTGGTGGGACGGAGGGCCAGGCGCAGGGGCTGGTGCAGTCCAGCCCACAGGTGACCCAGGTGGGGATGAGGGATGGCTCAGGGCAGACAGAACTCGGCCACAGCTGGAGGGGCAGGTGAAGAAGGGCTGACCCTTGCCCAGTCTCGGTCAAGCTGAGCTGGAGGCGACACACTCTGGGGAGACGGGTGTCCGAGGGCAGTCAGCAGTGGGGGCTGGTCCAGGGAGTGTCTGGGCTGGTCCGTGATGGGTGTGGGCGGGATCAGGGGGCGGCATGATCGGTTACCCTCTACCCACCTGCCCCTACCATCTCCCGGGAAAGCTCTCAGCCCCGGGAAGCAGGGCCAAGCCCAGTCCAGCTCTGCATCCCCGGGTGCTCAGTCGCTATGGCCTGCACGAGAGAGGCAACAGTGACTACGGTTACCTAAAAATGTACACTGAGAGAGGGGTGCAGATTGCAGAAAAGGTGAGCCATCAACTGGCACGAGGGTCTTGGGTGGCGGTGCGGCTGCAATGGTGCCCGTGAGCAACGTTCCAGAAAGAACGAGAAGGCAGAAGCCCAGGCCCGCCTCACTCGAGGTCCCCGTTACTCTGAGCCTCAATCCCCCTCTGTAAACAGGGACAAAACCTGCCCATGATTCCACTCAGCAGCTGTGAGCACCAGTGAGGACGCAGCAGAGCCCTTTGTAAAAGTCGGGCTCTTTCCTGATGATCTTGGTAGTACACGCTCCTCGTAAAGAGTAGTTTGTACTCTGCTTTTCTCATCTGTTCTGTCCTAAGTGTTGTCCAAAGTGTAAACAGTCAAGATTCAAAGCACGTCCCAAACCAAAGGATTTTTACACTAAAGATAAACAGCGACAGCACCTCCAACTACAGGACTAAAAATTAAGCCCCTCTCCTTTTCACTTTGCCAAGAGACATTTCTCACATATCCACTGGTCATTCAAGGGAGGCAAAGAACATATCCTTTAAAACAGGGGTCCCAACCCCCGGGCCACGGACTGCTACCAGTCCGGGCCGCACAGCAGGAGGTGAGCGGCGGGTGAGCCAGCGAAGCGCCACCTGTATTTACAGTCGCTCCCCATCGCTAGCATTACTGCCTGAGCTCCACCTCCTGTCAGATCAGCGGCGGCATGAGCTTCTCGTAGGAGCGTGAGCCCTACTGTGAACTGTGCGTGCGAGGGATCTAGGTTGCGCACTCCTTATGAGAATCTAATGCCTGGTGATCTGAGGGGGAGCTGAGGCAGTGATGCTAGCGCTGGGGAGCGGCTGCAAATACGGCTTATCATTAGCAGGGAGGTTTGACTGCACAGAGACCGTAATAAATCAGCTGCTTGCAGACTCATATCAAAACCCTATCAGTGAGTGGCAAGTGGAAACAAGCTCAGGGCTCCCACTGGTTCTGCATTATGGTGAGCTGTATCGTGATTTCATTATACATTACAATGTAATAATAATAGAAATAAAGTACACAATAAACGTAAGGTGCTTGAATCATCCCCCAACCATCCCACCCCCACACTCCGGTCCACGGAAAAACTGTCTTCCACGAAACCAGTCCCTGGTGCCAAAAAGGTTGGGGACTGCTGCTTTAAAAGACTCAGGCTAACAGGGTATTTGTTTTGTATCCCATCAGACAAAGACTCCCTTTTTAGGGACTTCCCTGGTGGTCCAGTGGTTAAGACTCCACGCTCCCTATGCAGGGGACCCGGGTTCGATCCATGGTCAGGGAACTAGATCCCACGTGCCGCAACTAAGAAGCCCGCATGCCACAACTTAAAAAGATCCCACATGCCGCAACCGAGGCCTGGCGCAGCCAAATAAATAAAATAAATAAGTGAATATTAAAAAGGTGGTCCCTCCCAAGTGAGCTGACGCTCATCCTGCACGGCCTGGACCGTGCAGAGGGTCCTCCCCCAGCTGGGCAGCCCCTACCTCGGCCCCCAGACGCCCTGACCCCTCGTCTGCAGGTTCGCCAACAACCTCTCAGTTCCTGCTGCAGCCAGCTGGGCCCTGAGGGGCCTCCTTGTGCTTCTCTTCCTCCACACCCCAGCCCGGTCACTGCACATGGAAAGTAAGGACACCCTGCCCTGCCCCCAGTGGGCCTCGATCTCTTTACCTGAACCAAGACAACAGGCGGGAGGGCCCATCGGGCATTCTGGTTCTGGTGCTCAGTCTGCCAGGGCCCTCTCTGAGCTTCACCTACCTGTCGGCACAGCAACAGCGACAGCCTGGTTGAATTCTGGATCTTTCTTGTCCATCTCGGCTCCCCCAGGACGGCTGTGACCCTGAGGACGTTCTGCTGCCCAAGCCAAAACCAGGAGGTGGGGAGCAAGCTGCCAGATCAGCCCCGACGCCAGGAGGGCGCGACGTCAGGCAGACGGACATCACGTCCGCTCTCGGAAGAACACCTGTCCCAAAGCCGCACAGCAGCAGCAAGAGGACAGACTGGAGGGCTGCCAATCACACCCAGCACTGTCTCCCCGCCCACACTAGCCCCCGGAGGGTAAGAGCCAGGACCAAGGCCTGCACTGCACCCACAGGCAGCCTGGCACCCGTGCTGACGCGGGGGCCACCGTCTGTTGTCCCCGAGGCTGGGCGGGCAGGGGCCGCGCAGAGCTGGAAGTGAGAGGGTCTTGGAGGCGAGGAGCAGCCTGGGCCACTCAGTTCCCAGGCTTCCCCATCCCCAGCTGCAGGACAAAGGACACCTGCCTCCCCTGCTCAGCAGGCAAGCCTGCAATCCCAGGGAGGAGACGGGCCTGGAGAATCACCGACCAGCGGGCAGCCGGCCCCAAGCCCCATCTGAGGCTGGATCCTCTCTCAGCAGCTGGCACACCCGGGTGCCAGGAAGCCGTCACCCGCCACTCACCTTTCTTCCTGTTTGTACCAATGCCAATGATTCAGAAAGTTTTCCATGGCACTTCCATGATAGTCCAGTCGTTAAGAATCCGCCTTCCAATGCAGGGGATGCAGGTTCGATCCCCTGTCAGGCAACTAAGATCCCACAGGCCGTGGGGCAACTAAGCTCACGCGCCACAACTACTGAGGCCACGTGCTGCGACTACAGAGTCCGGGCGCCGCAACTACTGAGCCCACACGCCACAACTACTGAGCCCACACGCCACAACTAGAGAGAAGCCCATGCGCTGCAGCAGAGGATCCCACATGTCGCAACTAAGACCCGATACAGCCAAAAATTAAAATAAATAAATAAATAACAGAAAGTTCTCCATGAGTTTGGTAAACATCTGTCTGCCACCCGCCACATCCTCCTATGGTCCTAGTCCTGCCTTGGGGGTCAGACAGCAGCCTCTAAGAAATGGCCTCCCAGGTTGGCAGCCGAAAGAAGTCATCCAAATGCAGAAAGCTTCGCACAAATGAAGAGGCCTGTTGCAAGCTATTTATAAGAGTGAAAAACTGGATCCAAGCCTAGTTTCCCACAAGACAAAACCGATTAAGTAAACTATGGCACATCCACTCAGCTATCCTGTATCATTTAAATAATGTTTAGAGTTTGAACAACACGGAACTGTTTTAGGAATTTTAAGTGAGAAAGCATGATTAAGAAACTTTATGCGTAGAATATCAAGTATTCTTTAAAGGGGCTTTAAAAAGATTGGAAAGCAAGATCTTAACAGTGTGACTGCGTGATTGGAACTATGAGTAATTTTTTTCCATTCTTTATATTTTCCAGTTTCTATATTGTACATGTAACATTTTTTTGTGTGTGTGGTACGCGGGCCTCTCACTGTCATGGCCTCTCCCGTTGCGGAGCACAGGCTCCGGACGCACAGGCTCAGCGGCCATGGCTCACGGGCCCAGCCGCTCCACGGCATGTGGGATCTTCCCGGACCGGGGCACGAACCCATGTCCCCCGCATCGGCAGGCGGACTCTCAACCACTGCGCCACCAGGGAAGCCCATGTAACAGTTTTTAACTGGAAAAAACTTGTCTGGGGATTTTGATGCCGTTTTTTTAACAAGCGTCCCGCTCGGGGCTTCTCTGCAGTGGCCTCATGGCTCGGCTGGTATTCCTGAGCCCGCCCAGCCCAGTGAAGGAGGCAGATGTAAATAAGGAGCCAGAGCTGCAAGGAGGGGGCACGGCTTGTGCAAGGCCTCAGGGCAGCGGCAGAGCGGGCACTGGCGCCCAGGCCAGGGGAGGGGGCGAGGATGCCAACACAGCTGATGGCCCTCTCGCTTTGCCAAGAATCCCTGCAGCCATGACCCTCAGTCTCCTTAGAGTGCGAGGTCCAGCGTCCTCAGCATTCTCTGGAAGGACGCAGAGTCCCTGCCTTGGGAGAGGACCACTCCGGCAGCTGCCTGGGCTGCTCCAGCCCCAGAAACAGATAGAGGCCAGAACCCACAGGCCTTAAAAATAGGCGCAGGAACCGAAAGAGACACCACTGCCACTCTAAACGGCCACACTTCCTCCTTGCTGCATTGCCCCAGAACCGGCTCTGCCTGCCTTGGGGACGGAGGGCCCGGGGCCCCAGGGGAACCCAGAAAAACTGGCACCAGCCACTGCAAAGCAGTCTGAACTTCAGAGCTTGAATCCAACCCTAATTCCACATGCAGGCACTGGGCCAGATGTTTGTGTCCTTTATAACAACAACAGCATAGAGGGTCAATGCCGTGCCAGGGCTTGTGCTGGGTCTGTTCCTCCCGCATCTCCTGCAGTCCTCACGGGGCGGCATGAGGCTGTGCGTGTCACTCCTCAGACAATTTCCATGACCCTACAGACTCTGTTGTCTCCATTTTACAGATGAGGACCCAGAAGCTCCAAACGGTGGCATGCTTAGGCCCCCGTTCTTCCCTTCCAGCCACACCTCCCACGAACATCCCCCGCCCACCACTACGCCCAGCTACACTGCACCGAAAAAGACAGAGGGCTGGGCCGAGCGTGCAAGGTCTTCTTCCCGATTCACAGGGTGGTGTCAGGTGCCTGGCACGTGTAGGTGTTCAGCGCAGAGGCGAGGCTCACAGGAAGGCAGTCTCCCCCGTACTCCTCTGGCTCATCCCAGAACTCTCTACAGGACGGCTTCTGGCACCTGACATGCCTCGGCTGGAACCCCAGGAACCCCAGTTCTGCTACCTCCCAGCTACGTGACCTTGGGTGAGTCACTTTCCCCTCTGAAGCTTCGTTTCCTCATCTGCAAAATGGGCTTTTAACAGAACCTGCCTCCATAGGAGGTGCTGCTGCAGGTCCAGCGGGGCTGGCACACGGCATGTGAGCAGCATCCCTCGTGCTAACGGCCTCTCCAGTGCTGGCCGGTCCACGAGTCAAACACCCGCCGAGCTGCTGAAGGCCAGGCCAAGTGAACACCAAAGTCCCAGCCGGGCACTCAGAGCCCCAAACACTGCTCCAGCCTCAACTCCCACAACCAGGCTTCAAGCCTCCCCGCTCCTCCAGGCAAGTCCTGCCCACCCTAACCCCCTCTCAAAGGCCACGCCTGCACGAACCCCGCTGGTCGGCCAAGGTGGCTCCCTTCTCTGTGCCCCTCACAACCCCTCACACCTCGACTTGGGCCCTTCCTCAGCCCACCTCGTGCCAGGCAGCTGAGCACACCTATGGTGGCCAGGCCACACGCACCCGAGGACAGGTGTGAGGGCTTCACCCCTGCTAAGAGCCCAGACAGATTCTGCCACTTACTGGCCATGGGACTGGGGCATGTTACTTCACCTCTAACCCTGTGCTTCTTCACCAGGACAAAGAGAGCAGTTTAATGATACCTACCTTAAAGGATTATTTTGACGATAAAAGGAAATGGTGAATGTGAAACGCTCCTTTTGTCCCACAGCACTCCAAAGAGAGAGAAGATTCCCCAGGCCACCTAAAAGGGGGCGAGGGCCCAAGAATAAACAGCTCTGAAATGCTTAGCCCTGGGGACTTCCCTGGCAGTCCAGTGGTTAGGGCTTCGCACGCTCACTGCTCAGGGCACGGGTTCAATCCCTGGTCGGGGAACTAAGATTCCGCAAGCCATCCACGGCCATGGGAAAAAACAATACAGTAAAATAAATGGAAAAAATAAAATCAAATAAAACGCTCAGCCTAGGCAGGGCCCAAAGACAAGCAGCACGGGGAAGGCCCCTCCACTCACAGCACCCGTCCGCCACTCAGACCCGAGTCGTGTCCACGTGACTTGACCAAACGCCAGGGGTGTGCTGCCCCTGTTGAAGGGAGCCTGCCCACACAGCACGCGTGCGCTGACGTCCAGAGCCCATTAGAAGGCCCAAGCCCCAGGAGGAAGCGTCAGGCAGGCTGTCTCCACCTTTGGTACAGACATCTGCATCACACAGCATTTGGGCATTGGACCACCCGATTCTTCCCAACTCAGAGATTCTGGAGCCCCGCTCAGGCCGCCTCAGCCATCAGCCTGGCTCACCTGTTACCTGGAATCACAGGCAGTTTCCTGTGGATAAAACACCAAAATCCTGCACAGCCCTGGCTGCTTCCAGCAGGATTTTTACTTCAGCCAAGTCACCTGTGTATCTGGCTCTCTCTCCCCACTCAACTGCACCCACACCCCACGCAGCACGGATCAAGGCTGATGCCCCCACCTGGCATTGGAGCAAGTCCTCAAAAAGGACTACTGAGGCCACAGTAGACAGATTCAAAAATCAGGTTTGGATCTCCAAGGTACTTTTCATCATACAACCAAGAGACAATGCGGGCAGGGAGAAGGGGGTAGTCGCTTTCTCTCATCTCATAGACAGACACTGTGACTTAAATGATAACAGCGGGACTTCCCTGGTGGCGCAGTGGTTAAGAATCTGCCTGCCAGTGCAGGGGACACGGGTTCAAGCCCTGGTTCGGGAAGATCGCACATGCCGCGGAGCAACTAAGCCCGTGCGCCACAACTGCTGAGCCTGCGCTCTAGAGCCCGCGAGCCACAACTACTGAGCCCGCATGCCACAACTACTGAAGCCCGTGCGCCTAGAGCCCGTGCTCCGCAACAAGAGAAGCCACCGCAATGAGAAGCCCGTGCACTGCAACCAAGAGTAGCCCCCGCTCGCCGTGACTAAAGAAAGCCCACGCACAGCAACGAAGACCCAACGGAGCCAAAAATAAATATATAAATAAATAAATAAATTTTTTTAAAAAAGAGGGATTTCCCTGGTGGTCCAGTGGCTAAGACTCTGTGCTCCCAATGCAGGGGGCCCGGGTTCAATCCCTGGTCAGGGAACTAGATCCCACATGCCACAACTGAGACCCGGCGCAGCCAAATAAATAAATGACAACAGATTGTCCAGGGTCAAGCGTCTCCCCCAGAGGCTCCCTTATACCTTCAAAACAACCTGAGGTTAGTTCTGAACAACCTAAGCTTTAACTAAACAACAACAACAAAAATCTGGGAGGTTTAAGTTAATTCATAAATGTAACAGGTTGTCCCAGCTGCAAAGTGGAGAGGAGCAGGTGACGTGGCAAAGTGCTTTGGGGAGGGCGTTCTGGGCTCACACCTGCGTGCTCGGGCCAGTCGTTCTGTCCTAACTCTACTCTGGGCGTGAAGTCACTGTTTAGCTTGTCCCTCTCTGAACAGCACATTTCTCATCTGAAAAATGAAAGAGACGGCAACGTGAACCCTTCTAAGACTTTAATTTTCCAACTTCCTTGCCCGTCCACACCCTTCATTCCCCAGCCCAGAAAGTAATCCTCTCATTCATTTGCTGAGTGTGCCCTGGGGCTCTGCTCTGCATGGGCCCGTGCTGGGCACTGAGGAGACTCAGACTTGGGCAATGCCCTGTGTGTGGGGGGGGTGGGGGTGGGGGGGTCACCTGCTAACTGGGGAGACAGCCACACAGACCATCACAGTGCCACAGTCGTCCGTTCGTCCACCGGACACGAACCCGGTACGAAGAGAGCACAGGCAGCAGGACAGGGGGCGGAGGAAGGGTCCCCGGGTGGCAGCATTAGCTCTGAGACCTGAAGGGAGACCTGCACGTGCTTGCAGGGCAGGTTAAGTATGAGGTAGCTTTCCAGGCGCAGAAAAGAGCAGAAATAAAAGTGCAGCGCATCAGAGCACTACAGGGACTGAGTTCTGAGGGGCTGGGGGTGGTAAGATGGGAAGAGCTTGTGCGTGAGGGGGGACTAGAGGCAGGAGGGGAGACACAGCAATAGTGCAACCACCAGGCTGTGCTCTTGGCCTACTATGGGCAGGTCCCCTCCCCAGACGCAGCGCAGTAGGTGCGGCAAGGCCTGGTTGGGACATTTGCGGGGACGGGCACTGGGTCCCACTGACCAGGGGTCAATCCCAGCTATACAACTTCCTCGCAGGCTGTCCCTGGGCTAGCGTCTTGCCTCTCTGAACTTCAGGCTCCACATCGGTGAAGTGGAGATAATGTTCCTATATCTGGCAAGGTCAGTATCGAATTGACAGAGCCTGCGTAAAGCACCTGGCACACACTGAGTACCCAGGAAATGCCAGGTGCTACTGGCAAATTATTGTTCTTAGGGGGTGGCAGTGCAGGCTCCTGGGGGCAGGGACTGTCTAACAGGGCAGAGAGACGCTCAGAGGACAGTAGGACCGTGTTGACAGGGGAGTGAGGAGGGGTGCCCGGAGCTGCTGAGCAAACAGGGCTGAGGGGCCTGAGCAATGGTCCCTCCGACCCCTCCCCTCTCAGACACTCTGTGCCAGGTGACAGGCGGCCTGCCAGGCGGGCATGCAGCTGGGCACACAGTAGGTGCTCAATGAACATGAGCTGAATGAACGAATGAGGACCCTTCCATTTCTGCTCGGAACTAATTAGTGACACCTTTTCAGAAGAGACCAAAGAACCTCTGTCCTTGTCCACTCCGGCCTGTAGACACCCTACCCTACCCCCACCCCCATGCTTGAGGAAAGCTTTGTTGCAGGGCAGGCTGGGCTGAGACCTGCTGAGGGGAAGTATCTTGTACCAAGTCCGCCTCCTGCAAAAAAGGAGGCCGCAAATTTATTTCCTCTCGTCTTCCAGCCTCCAGGGTGTGGCCTGCTGAGGGGCCTGGAATGCCTTGTGACCTTAGGTGGGGATGCGCTGCCTCTTTGGGACTCAGTTTCCCCAGTGGTGAATGAAAGGGAGTGGGTCTGGCAGAATCTCCAAGGTTGACATTCCCTTCTCCACAAAATGCTGTCGCCCCCTCAGACAGCCCCAGCCCAGACTGGGGACGAGGGTGGGGCTGGGGGGTGGCTGAGAACGTGGTATGAAGTCATTCCCGCAGGAAGAAGGGAGGGGTCTTTTCAGAGAGAAAACGGCCTCCTCGGGCTTTAGTCTGAACACGATCCGTCAGTAGCCATCACTTCACGCCCAGACATGCCGTAAGACCCCACCTACACCTGGAGCCCCAGGCTCTCTCAAACCACACGGGGCACCTCCACCCCACGTCACCGGCCCATCTAGGACTTAGGGCCTCCTTAGAGCAGCATCACACCCAGAGAGGCGGCCGGCCCCGCTCCCGCTGCCAAGCGGGTGGGTTCATGGGGCGACGGTCCAACAGGTCCCCAGTTAGAGCCAATGTGCAGAGAGAGCGGTGCGGGAAGACAAAGGCTTCAGGACGCCGGAGACCTGCCCTCCCGGCGAGCTGGGACGGTGGCCGGGGCAGCTGGCAGGGAGGTCTGCCCGGAGCCCACGAGGCCCCGGCCCTGCCATGTCGGGCTCCGGGTCTCCCCAGATCCAGCGCCCGCACTCCCTGCAGCGGCACTGAGGCCCTGGGGAGGGCTTCTTGGAGAAGGAAGAGGCCTGGCGGAGCCACGGAGGGGAAGGAGGGAGACGGGCAGACGCCCGGATGGACAGACAGAGGGGGACGCCGAGTGACCCGGGAGACAGACACACAGGGACGAGAGCGTGCCGGACCGCTCTTGGGACCAAAATCAGAGACGGAGACGCGGAGGCACAGGAAACAGCCGGACGCGGGGAGCCGGGGGCGTGAGGAGGATGCGACACGCAGGGAGCCCCAGAGACACACGCAGAGACAGAGACGCGCAGAGACACCCAGAGGCGCGCACACCCCGACGACGCGGCGGCCCCGGCCTCGACCCCGGCCGACCCCACTCACCGAGGCCGCAGACCTCGCGGCGCAGGCTGAGGCGGCCGCGCTCCTCGGCTATGGCGCGCAGCATGTGCTGCAGCGAGCGCTCCTCGGCCTCCGCGCCGCCCGCAGGCTCCGGGGAGGCGGCGGCGGCAGCGGCGGCGGCGGGGAGGGCGGGCGGCCCGGCCCGGAGCCCCGCGGGCGCGGGTGCCGAGGCGCAGGCCCGGCCCGGCGGCCGCGCGGAGGCCATGCCGGGCCCCGGCTCATCGCCTGCGCCGCGCCCGCGGGGGCCCCCGGCGCGCCCCGCCGCTCCCGCCCCGGCGCCGCCCGCGGCGAGCACCAGTGAAGCCACAATCCGCCTTTGTGCGCGTCACCGCCCCCGCCGCCGCCTCCGCCGCCGCCTCCACCGCCGCCTCCGCCTCCTGCCGAGCCCAGTGAGGCGAGCGCACCTCCGCGTTGCCGACACAGCCCGCCCGCCTCCAGGCCGCCGCCTGCCCCGCCCCGCCTCGCCCGGCCCCGCCCCCAGGCCATCCGGACCCCGCCCCCGGTAGCTGCCCGCCCCGCCCCTGCCCGCCCTCAGGCCACACCCCAGCCATCCAGGTCCCGCCACCGCCCTCAAGACCACGACCCCGATCAGCTAGACCCCGCCCCTTGCGCGTCAGGCCCCACCCCAGACCCGCCCAAGGCCACGCCCCGGGCCGCCCTCCTCTGACCTCCCGCCGCGGACCTACCGGGCTGGCTCCTTCCCCATCCTCCAACGCCCGGGCCGCTCCGGCCCCGCCCCCCCCCAAGCGTCTAGCCTCCGGTGACCTCCGACTCCGGCCAAGCTTTTCCTCAAATGGCCTTCGGGATCCCGCCTCGGCCTTCGCCGGCCGCTCCACCCCTGCGCCCACTTTCTCTAGGCCCTCCCTGCAAGGCCCTCCCCAAGACCGACCTCAGCCCCTGTACGCCCTCGGGCAGTTTGGCGTCTCTGAGCTCCTCCCATCGCCCCTTCCGGGCCGTACCCCCCGCCCCCGCCCCGCCTCGCCCCGGGACAGACTGACTTTGTCCCCTGCCCTCCCCATTGCCACCCTCCGTTTCTCCTCAGTCAAGTTGTCAGGACCGGTTCCCCCTAGGAACTTCCTCTTCAGAACCCAGAAAGAGGTCACCCTCCGCCATAAAGAGGTCTCATGGGGGGACGGTGGCAGAGCCTCTCCTGCCCCCAGACTCCTCCGCCTGGCGCAGTGCAGGGCGTTGAGAAAGGCTCTGAGCCTGTTTCCTCAGCTGTACGATGGGGTCTCGCTCCGAGTGTTAACTAAGTATGAGGGTGTTGAGGCGTGGAGAGGTATGAGGTCAGCTGGTCACATGCTCCTGATGAAGGCCAAGGTCCAGTGGGCATCCATCCGCGTGCTGGCCTCCACTGAGAGAGGAAGATCTAGGTGAGAGGCAGCTAGAGGCCCTTCCCAGACCTCAGCCCCCGTGGCCCATTTCTAAGGACCTGGGAGATGCAAATGGAGGGAGAGTGCTGAGATTTCCCAACTAGCTAAATGGCCAAGGACATCCCCCTGCACTCACACTAGCCTCCGTCCACAGACCCATCAAGGAGGGGCCTGCCTCCAGGCCCCACCCCCCTTCCCTTCTCCCCCATCCTTGTAACACACGCTTCCTCATTTCCTTTGGGTCCCAGAGTCACCTCCTCTAAGAGCCTGCCCTGACCACCTTACCTAAAACACCAGCTTCCCTCTCCTCTAGCCCTTTACCCTGCTTTATTTTTCTTCACAGCACAGCACTTACCTCCGGTGACATCCCATTATATAGCTCCGTGTTCTGTTCATTGTCTGACTTCCCCACTGAGGAAGGGGTCTGTCTTCTGCACAGCTGTGTTCCCTGTGCCTGGAACATTGCCCTGCGCGAAGTAGATGCCCAATAAATACATGTGGGATGTGCAAATGAAGAATGAATGAGAGGCCTGATAGGGAAGCCGGGAAGTGGAACAGGCAGTAAGGGACTGTGGGGTATGGCAACCGCCCTGGAGGAAGAAATGGGTAGTCTGGATCGTGTTTCAGGCCTCATGGCTTGTTTTGTGCCACTTACGTGCCTCAGGGCAGGGCCGGAGCCTGACACCTCTGTGACCCCAGCACCAGGCACAGGGGAGGGGAGGGGTTGGGAGGCTCTGTAGAGACGTGTGGAGTGAGAGAAGTAATGAAGCCAATGACCAGCAGTGTGTGTATGTTCTCCTCTGGGCCTGCTTCTGCATCTGTGAATGAAGACGCTGGCCTGAGGGCTATGGCCTCTGGTTTTGAGTCCGGACAGCTGGGATTCGGGCTGGTAAAATGGGAAATGGGAATGGCTGAGCAAGGGCCCAGAGGCTGGCATTTCCAGGGGTCATCTGTCTCTTTGTTTCCCCAAACTCCACCATGACCCTGCCTGCCCCACTGCCACCCCTATGCTTGTGCTCTCCCCGTTGCTGGAAGTCCTTTCTTCTCCTCGGCTGTGTTTATCTTCGGGACCCACTTTCCCTGGGAAGCCTTCTGGTTAGGGCTGGTCAATGCATTTGTATTCTTATCTCTTTCACAAACTCCCTCCCCACACCCCCCAACACACACACACACACACACACACACACACACACACACACACACACACACACACAGTTACCTCCATAGATTCTGTGCCAGAGGACCCTCATCGAATCAACGCATCCCATTTTCCCTGGCATCCAGCCCAGGACAGGTGCCAGAAAATATTCGTTGAATGAATAAATGAACAGTGCTTGGGCTCTTTCCTTTTCATTCAATCATACTCCAAGTATTGCCCACATAAGAATTTTTTTTAATATTTATTTATTTGTTTGTTTGTTTGTTTATTTAATTGGCTGTGTCGGGTCTTAGCTGCACACTCTGGATCTTTCGTTGTGGCATGCAGGCTCTCCAGTTATTGTGCGAGGGCTCCAGAGCGTGTGGGCTCAGTAGTTGCGGCACACAGGCTTAGTTGCCCTGCGGCACTTGGGATCTTAGTTCCCCGACCAGGGATCGAACCCGTGTCCCCTGCATTGGAAGGCGGATTTTTAAGCACTGGACCACCAGGGAAGTCCCAGGAAATTTTTTTTTTTTTTTTTTTTTTTGCGGTATGCGGGCCTCTCACTGCCGCAGCCTCTCCCGCCGCGGAGCACAGGCTCTGGACGCGCAGGTGCAGCGGCCACGGCTCACGAGCCCAGCTGCTCCGTGGCATGTGGGATCTTCCCGGACCGGGGCACGAACCCGCGTCCCCTGCATCGGCAGGCGGACTCTCAACCACTGCGCCACCAGGGAAGCCCCCAGGAAATTTTTTAATGTCAACAAATGTTGAATAATATTTTGGACTTGAAGTTGGCACGAGCAGGGCTTCTGGGGTCCCAGGGCACATTCTGTTTCTTGATCTGAGTGCTGATTTACATTGGCGTGGTCAGTTTCTAAAAATCAGACTGTAACTTTTTGAGTTATGGGCTCTTCTGTATATATGCAGAATGTAAAATAGAATTAAAAATAAAAAGATTTAAAATCCTTGAAAAAATTCTGGTTTAGCCATATTCCCCATGACAGTGAATATGTTCTTTTCTGCAGAGAAGTGAAATGTATTTTTTAGAGAGACCACTGAGGAGAAAAGAAGAATACATAGGCAGAACAATGGCCCCCAAAGATGTCCAACCCCAATCCCTGGGATCTGTGAATATATATTACCTTACATGGTAAAAGAGCCTTCGCAGATGTGATTGGGTTGAAGCTATTGAGATGGAGAGAGTATCCTGAATTATCCATGTTTGCCCAGTGTAATCACATACATTCTTTAAATTGGAGATTTCCTGGCCGTAGTCAAAGAGACGTGACAACAGAAGAATGATCAGATAAATGCAACGCTGCTGGTCTTGAAGGTTAAGGAAGGGGCCACAAGTCAAGGGATGCAGGCAGCTTCTAGAAGCTGGAAAAGGCTAGGAAACGGATTCCCTCCTAGAGCCTCCAGAAAGGAACACAGCCCTGCCTGCGCCTTGATTTTAACCCAGTGGGTGCCACCCACCCCCACTTCCTCCAGACGTATTTCTAACCCATGGAACTATAAGATAATAAATTTGTGTTGTTCTAAGGCGCTTACTTCGTTAGTTTGTTATTGGCAGCAACAGAAAACCAAGACAATGGGCAAACCTGAGGTGGAGGGAATCACGTAAGCTCTCCACTTCAACGATTCTTTCCCCAAGGTTTATTTTGCAAACAGCCCTAGAGCAGCAATAAGGCAACGTTTAGCGAAAAGAAAAATCAACCACAACCGATCTGCTTTGACAGGTCTGTTGCTTCATTCCCCGACATCCTTGCTCCATAGACCTGGACACCATCCTTGGGTGTATGAGGGACAACAGCTTTGATGGTTCATGTCTTTCTCTCTTAACGTTTTGGGCGGATCTCATTCAAAGGGCCAGTCAGTGTTAGAAACAAATGTTGCCAGAGAGCTCTTCTCCCAGGCACTGGTCAGAGAAGCTGCCAGTTCCTACACGAGTGCCTGGCCGCCAACCTCCTCTTCTCTGAGCATTGTTTACTGCCCATAGAATGGCACGTGGGGCTGGGTGATCTCCGAGAACCCCCCTGGCCTTAGAAAAGACAATTTCTGGAAGTAGGTCAGGAGTAAATAGCCTCGCCTGGGGTGGTTAAGCACAAGGTCCAAGGGGCAGGTTCAAAGGCTTCCTCATCCACCCTGATAATCTGTTGAAACTTTTTTGCGGTCACGTGAATGTGTTGTCAGCAGCTTCCCAGCCTGACTTCTCCCCTTCTTGTGACTCAGATTCTTGGAATTCCTGTTCCTCAGGCTTCGTTTTCATCTGGAAAATTCAATCCAACCGCCCCCAGCTCAAGACTGCAACAGCTTCTCCAACACTGGGTGCTTCTCACGTGCTACCAAGACAGAGGAGCCACCTGTAAAGGTTCAACAGCCTTCATTCTCCCCTCCTCTGACCCCTTCCACCGTCCGCCTGACACACGAAATAGCTTCTCATCCTCAGCTGTTGGCAGAAACTCTACCTTTAGCACTCCACTTTTTTTTTTTAATAGATCTCTGCTAAAATTTCCCCAGAGGGGATAACCTTAAAATTATTATTAGACACCCACACACTGGGGAGAAGAAAGGATTCAGAGGTTTTGAAAGAGGGAGTGCCTGATGGGGTTGGGGGCTGGGGAGATACATAACTAACGTTTCTTGAGGAACTGCTTTATGCCAGAAGATTCACGAACGTGGACAAGAATAATCCTGAGCCCCAGAAGGCAACTGGTGTCGCCTTCTGTGTTAGGTGAGACAAGCAGAAACCAGAGAGGCTGAGTCACACTCAAAAATCACATGGCAAATTGAACCTGGAGGCCAGATTCGAACCCTGGAGCCAGGAAGACAGCCACCCACACACCATCTGGCATCAGCTCATCCTTTTTCTGGTTTCAGGAGGGAAGGCCCATTGGAGAACAGACGTGGGATGGCAAGTTTTGAAAGGAGAAGCCCTTCCTGATGGAGCTGCAGGGCAGCGGGCTGTCCCTGGGAAGTTTACTGGGTGGTTTACTGGACCCCGGGATAAGGAGGAGGGGGTGCTGTGCTAATGTGAGAGGGGTTGAAGTAGGGAAAGAAATTTAATCATCGGAGGGAGACCTGGGACCACACAGTTTGAAACTGGGCAAGTCCCTTCTGCTCCAGAGCCCCCGGCCTCCCATCTGTCAACGAGGAGGCTGAACTGCATGTCCCCTCGGGCCTGTCCAGCCCAGACATGATGCGAGGACAGGTCGGGTGAGCCCGGCAGAGAGCTGGAGAGCCTGCCCTCCTTTTCTCGGCTCTTCCAGGCCCCTGCTCTCAGAGTTCCTGCTGAAAGTTGCTTTCCTTGCCCATGAACACACAGCCTTTGTCCCCTTGGGGCGGTAGAAATTGTATTAGCAACCAACATGGTGTACTACCGCAAAATGCAAAAAAAAAGTGACAAAATTAAAAAGATGCTTCGCTCAATACCTACAGGATGTGATATTATGTCATCATTATTTTCAATGTGGTAATTAGGAAAGTTTCACCACAGCGGAGAACTCTCAAGTAGTGAGAATTCGGGGTCATTGATAAGAAATCAGAAATGAAGAGTTACTGGCATTTTATCTTATTTAGCAGACATGTATGCAGGACTTGCTATGTGTTGGGCTCTGTCTTATGACTTGTTGACATTGGACCCCGTGACTTATAAAGGAACATCATTACCGCTTTCACAGATGAGCCAGCTAAGGCCCAGAGAGGTTAGGTATCTGCTCTAAGGTCATCAGAGGCAGAGTCAAGGAACCAATTCAAGAGCAAAATTACAAAAATCGTTTCAAAATCTATTTTGGAAAAAAAATTACATTTTATAAGGGTATATTCACGTTTGCGATGATGTGAGCAGAGCCTCCAAAAGCAAGAGTGACTGAGGCCAACAAATGCCTGAAAATGGTGCTGTCCTCCCAGACCCCAGCATGGGTTGTGGTCCACTGGGGGGGCAGGGATGGGGGTGGGGGAAGGAGAAGGGAGACAGCTCTTCTTAAACACCCAGCAATGGGCCAAGTTCATAGCGTCCAGCTCATTTAACCCCCGCTCTAACTGCAGGATTGCAATTTCTTTCTTTTTTAAAAAAATTTATTTAATTAATTAATTTATTGTTATTTTTTGCTGCGTTGGGGCTTCTCTGTGGCATGCGGGATCTTTTTGTTGCAGCGCGTGGGCTTCTCTCTAGTTGTGGCATGCAGGTTTTCTCTGTCTAGTTGTGGCGAGCAGGCTTCAGGGTGCGTGGGCTCTGTAGTTGTGGCGCGGGGGCTTAGTTGCCCTGCAACACTGGGGGATCTTAGTTCCCCGACTAGGGATTGAACACACGCCCCCTGCGTTGGAAGGCAGATTATTTACCACTGGACCACCAGTGAAGTCCCAGGACTGCAATTTCATCATCCCCATTTTGCAGGTGAGAAAACTGAGGCTCAGAGATGCCAAGTGGCTTATTCACAAGGCCAGGGTGCAGCACAGCTGGGATTTGTGCCCCTGGGCCTTGAGAAGAAGGCAGTGATTGTATTTGTATACTTAGATCTCACTTCAGTGGGGGTTTTTCGTTTTTGGCCACTCTGGGTGGCTTGTGGGGTCTTAGTTCCCCAACCAGGGATCAAACCCCAGCCCTTTGCAGTGAAAGCGCCGAGTCCTAACCACTGGACTCCCAGGGAATTCCTCGCTTCGTCATATTGATATATTTATCTAACACCTACTTTGCGAAGGCTCATTGCAGAATGTTTAGAGCCCAACAGCTGTTCACATCCACTGCTGTCCTTTTCTGATGGCAGTGTTGGGGACAGTGGTACATCCTGAGAGCGACAGGTAAGGGGCTGGATCAGAGAGAAAGTTTGGGCATGTTTGAGGCCCGGCCCCTGTGTAGACTCTCAACCCTTGGGGTTACAAGGTGCTTCACCATGAGACTGGGGTGGGTGTGTTAGTTTCCTGTGCCTGCTGTCACAAATGACCACAAACTGGGTGGTTTACAACAGAAATGTATTCCCTCATGGTTCTAGAGGCCAGAAATCAGAAACCAAGGTGTCGTCAGGGCCGTGCTCCCTCTGAAGGGAGGATCCCTCCTGCCTCTGCCAGCCCCTGGTGGCTCCAGGGAGTCCTTGGCTTGGGGCTGTGTCACTCTAGTCTCTGCCTCTGTTGTCACATGGCTTCCACGCCTCTGCGTCTCTGTGGCTCAAATCTCTCTCTACCTCCCTATTATAAGGGCACTTGACGTTGGATTCAGGGCCCACCCTAAACCCAGGACGCTCTCATCTCAAGAGCCTTAACTTCACTACATCTGCAAAGACTTTTCCCCACAAAGCCATTCACATTCACAGGTTCTGGGTGGACATAACTTGGGGTGGGGGCACTGAGGGGCCACTGTTTAACCCCTTGCAGTGGCTTTTGCTACTTTTGTGGGTGAAGCATCCATCCACTCCATCCTCTTCTTACCACAGTCCTAGAATTTCCTCTGGGGCCCACTCAGCCCCCATTTCAGTCCATGTGGGGTGGGCACTTGACCTGGCCTGCCTGTCAGAAAACAGCATCTCCCCGGCTACAGTGATTGGTCTAGAGCTGGTCCAGTCGGAGCCAATCCCAGGACTTGGGTTGTCTTTGCAGTGGGGCTGCCTGAAGAGAGCTTCTGACAGCCACTGGGGTAGCAGAAGGGGCAGAGAACAGAGTCCATACAGAGGAGAGCAGGGCTGAGGGATGGGAAGGGAAGTCCAGCCTTCCTGGTAGCGGAGCCAGTACCCTCCCCTTCCCACCAGAGCCAGTTGAGAGGCATTTCTGTTCTTGCTTACCCGTGGGTCTGAGGGCAGGTTCACGATGAGCCCTCGCTTAACCAAGGGGAACATTTGGATGGCACGTTGGTTGTCAGGGTCCTCCTTACCAGAGATGAACTGTAGGCCCTGAGAGGCCTGGGAACCAACCTGCTCATCACACAGATGGCGGACGGAGGCCCAGAGAGGTGGGACCTGCCTGGGGTCACTCATGGGGTGCCCTCTGCCTAGAATGCCCTCTGACCCTCAAACTCAGCCCAGGCCCTCCCACACTGGCTCTTCCTTGCAGGCAGGCTGGCTGTCAATGAACTTGTCTTCCTGCTTAAGGAAGACAATCTGTCCTCCTGCACTCAAAGTGGCCCTGCCGAATATGCTGCCACTGCTTGCTGACAGTGTCTTCCTTCTTGGCCATGCACCAATTCATGCGTCGTTATGGATGGAGCTCCAACCCTTCGTCTCGGGGTTGGTAGTTAGGATTCAGGAGGTCTGTGGACTTGAGTGGGGAAAAAAAATCACATCTTTATTCTCACAAACTCCTATCTTAAATTATCTTTCCTTTCAGTATGGTTGCAGGCTGCAGACCACAGAAATATCGCAAACCACAGTAGTACCTGCAACTTTGTCACCAGCACCCACATAGGACCCAGTAGCAGGTGAGTCAGACTTGGTTCCTGCCCTCCCAGAGCTGCCCTGGGAGCTCAGGGAGTCCCAAGCAGGGATGTGATCTCAGACGCGAGTGTATAAGAAGGACCCTGGAGAATTGGCAGGGACTGGAGTCAGGGAGGCCAGTGAGGGGGGTGAGGCTGCTGAAGGAGGCCGGGGGAGGGCCAGGAGTCCTGGGCTGGAGTTGTCCAGTGGTAGTGGGGAAGGGGAGAAGACAGAGTGCAAAGGTCATGAAGAGGTCATGATGGCAGGCCTTGGTGGCCCATGTCACGTGCAGCCTAAGCCCCTGCCCCTCGCCCTGAGGCGTTTCCCTTCCCCAGCTTTCGGGACACCACCCATGCCTCCACCATCAGCCCTCCCAGGCACTTTCAGAGTCAAATCCCCAAGGCTCCGTCCTGGGCCCATCTCCTCATGCCCCTTGGCGCTAGCCTCTTTTGCACACCAGCGACTGCCCATGTTGCTTCATCTCCAGCCCTCACCTTCCCCGGGTCCAGCAGCCTGCTTGGCAAGCTCTCTTAGATGCCTGAAGGGACACCTAGGCTGTCCCTCTGGCCTCGTCCTCCTGCAGGCCCGCCTCTCAATTGCTCAAGCCAGAAATCTAGGAGTCTTTCCAGATGTCCCACTGCCTCACTCTCATATCTAATCCATCTGGCCGATTTGAACCTCTAAACACTCTCAAGCCCACCCCCTTCACACCATCCCCACTGTCACTACCCTAATCCAAGCCTCTGATTCTTTCACCTAAGCTCTTCAACAGTGTATGTGTTGCCTGTGGCTGTGTCACAAACCATCACTAATTGAGTGGCTTGTTGTCTCACAATTGCTGTGTGTCGGAAGTTCAGGCCCAGCGCAACTGGGCTCTCTGCTGAGTCTCACAGGCTGAAATCCTGGTGTCAGCCGGGGCTGTCGTCTCATCTGAGGCTCCAGGTCCTTCCCCAAGTTCATGTTGCTGTCAGCAGAATGCATTCCCTTGCAGCTGTAGAACTCATGGAAGCTGTGCCTTCAAGGCTACAGGAGCTCATCCTCCTGACTTCCTTGTCTTTGAAGCTCCTGCTTTGAAGACCCACCTGATTAGGTCTGGCCCACCTCGGAAAATCTCCCTTTTGATTAACTCAACTGATTAGGGGCCTTAATTACACCTGCAAAGTTCCTTTTTGCCATCTAACATAACATAATTATGGGAGCCATCTCCCATCATATCTATAAGTCTCACTCACACTCACAGGGAGAAGATTATACAAGGCTACTTGGTGGTCATTTTAGAATTTACCTGCAATGGACAGCGTCCTCATGGGCTTGCCCAGCCTGGGAGGCCTGGCCCCTCCAACCCAGCCTGGACAACCAGGGTTATCTTTTCTATCTGTCTGTCTGTCTGCCCGTCTATCTACGTATCATTGATCTACCTCTTTGTCTTTCCTTCTTCTTTCTTTGCTATTCTTTTTTTTTTTCTGTTTAATATGAAATATTTCAAATAAACCCCAAAGTAGAGTGACTAGTATAATGGACACTCCTTGTACCTATCACCTAATTTAAACCATTGTTAATTATCTTGCCATTTTTCTTCATTTGTCTTTTTCCTTAATATTTTAAAGTCAGTTTCAGACATGGTGATTGTTCAATCCTAAATGCTTCAATATGTGCCTTGATTTTTAAAAACGGATATGTTTTTTCATAACCACAATATCATCATCATCACCCCTAATGAAATGAATATTAATCCTCTAATCCTTTCTAAACCTCAGTCACATTTATATTTCTCTTAGAAGAATGTTCTTTACCAGCTGGGTGTTGAGAATCAGGATCAGGGTGATCTTTCCAACATCCAAATGTGAATATGTCACTTCCCTGCTTAGCACTGTGTGCTCCCCCTGGCCCTGGGATACGGGCCCAGGTCCTGGCCTGAAGGCGGCAGGACCCATCAGGCCCCTGGGTCCCTCTCCTCACCCCGCCCTCCTGCTCACTGCCTTTCTTTCTATTTCTCAGTGAGCCATTGTCCTTCCAGCTGCGAGGGCTACACATCTGCCTTTTCCTCTACCTGGAACTTCTTTGCACCTTCCCACACTTCCCATCCAGTTCAGCCGTCATTTCTCCAGGGAAGCCCCCAGGAATCCCTGAACTAGGTCCAACTCCTGTCTCATCTAATCTCTTGGAACCCTGTTTCTGCCCTGACCCATTTCTGTGCTTCGGAGCACCCACTTCAATTCACAACGACCCACTCAGGGTGTGATTTCTTGATTACTCTCTCACTCCCCCACCAGCCTGGGGCCCTGACAGCAGGGACACGTCTGCTTACTGTCAGGTGGTGGTATAGCTCCACCACCTGGCCCAGAGCCAGCATATAGTAGGTGCTCAATAAACACATTCTGAGGGAATTCCCTGGTGGTCCAGTGGTTAAGAATCTGTGCTTCCACTGCAGGGGACATGGATTCGATCCCTGGTCGGGGAACCAAGATCCCACAAGCCGTGCACTGTGGCAGAAAAACAAGAAACAAAAACAAAAAAACGTACACACACACGCACTGAGTCTGTGAATGCATGAGTGGACCAGGGTGTGGATGAGGACCGTGCCATCGTCAGAGGAATTTGCAAGCCCCCGCTGGCCAGAGGGGCGTTGATGACAGAAGGGCGTGACCCTGAGGGACAGGGCCAGCCATAAGGAGTGCAGCTACTCCGGCGGGCAGCAGGGGACAATAGCGGCCCACCGCACCCCCTCAGGACACCCAGCCCCTGCTTCTCCTGATTCCCACCACCTGAGACCCAGAGCGAGGCCGACCAGAGCTACTTTCATTCTCGCGGGCGCTTCTCTCAAAGGGAGGGATGGCTCTGATGACGGGACTGCAGGCAGCGTGAGTGGCCAGCGGGGTCTGTGTGCCGGCCAGGGTCTCCACACTGTTCCCTTCAGTCCACCTCCATGTGACGGCCAGAGTGACATCCCCAGACCTGAAGTCTGATCCCGCCACCCCTGCTTCCTTCTCACATAGAATAAAACCCCAGTTCTTCACTTCTATCTACACAGCCCTGTGTGTGATCCGGTCCCTGCAGACCTCGCTGAGCTCTCCTAGAACCAAACCAACAGAATGATGCCACAGAGAGGGGCCAGAGGCTGCCTGTGAGCAGGGCCCTCCCTCTCAGAGGAGGAGACACTGACCAGAAGATCATCTCGGGGCAGAGGGTTTTGGGCCAGGACGGAGGTGCAGCTGCAGGCCTGAGGCAGCAAGTGCCTGGCTAAGGCAGGCCAGGGGGTCTGCATGGGAGGCAGAGGACAGGCAGGACCCATGGCAGTTGGATCAAAGACGGGCTTCTCTTTGGTCTGCACCATATACTAAAAATATTTGAGTTAGTTGGAACAGAATCGAAAGTCCAGAAATAGACCCACACATATACGGTCAACTTATTCCATTTATTTATTTTTGGCTGCGTCGGGTCTTCGTTGCTGCACGCGGGCTTTCTCTAGTTGTGTCGAGCGGGGACTGCTCTTTGTTGCCGTGCGCAGGCTTCTCATTGTGGTGGCTTCTCTTGTTGCGGAGCACAGGCTCTAGGCACGTGGGCTTCAGTAGTTGTGGCTCATGGGCTCAGTAGCTGTGGCACACGGGCTTAGCTGCTCTGCAGCATGTGGGATCTTCCCGGACCAGGGCTTGAACCCGTGTCCCCTGCATTGGCAGGCAGATTCCTAACCACTGCACTACCAGGGAAGCCCTGGTCGATTGATTTTTGACAGAGGTCAAAAAGCAAAGCAATTCAGTGGGGAAAAAAAGTGTTTCAACAAATAGTGTTGGATCAATTTGGACGTTGAAAGGAATAGTTGATAAACTGGACTTAACCCAAATTTAAAATTTTTGCTCTTTGCAAAACAAATATCCAACAAAGGACTTGTATCTACAACGACGTTTCTCAGCCTTTTTTCACCCCTCCCTCCCTCACGGAGCCTTTTTAGGCATTTTTTTTTTCCTAATTGCCCCCATGAGATTTTAATAGCACAGACACTGCTTCTGTACTGTATGTATATATTCACGCTTTCTACATAAAAAGAACGTGAATTTTTTCACTCCCTCCCTCAGAACCAATTTTCACCCCCTTGGGGGCAATACTGCCCCCATTGAAACTGTATGATCTAGAATATAAAAAGAACTCTATGACTAGACAATAAGACAGACAAACCAATTTTCATTTAACAGGCAAAAGATTTGAATAAACCTTTCACCAAAGAAGATACAGGGATGACAAATGAGCACATGAAGAGAAATACAACAGTATTAGTCATTAGGGAGTGAGCTCTCATAACGAGGTAGCACTGCACACACACCAGGATCGTCAAAATTAAAGACTGACCGTTCCAAGTGTCCGCGGGGATGTGAGGAACCAGAGCCCTCATGTGTGGCTGGTGGGACTGGAAACGTACGTCCACTTTGGAAAACAATTTGGTAGTTCCTGAAGAAGTTAAACACATGCCTTCCACATGACCCAGGCATTCCACTTCTAGGATTTACCCAAGAGAAATGAAAGCACACGTTCAAACAAGAGGTGCACATGCGTATTCACGGGAGCTTTATGTGTGACAGCTAAAAGAACAAAAGGGAAAACAACCCATCGTCCACCACAGGTGAATAGATCAACTAATGGTCTATCCTTACAATGGAATACTGTTCAGCAGTAAAAAGGAACGAACTCGATACGTGTAACCACATGGATGAAGCTCACAATAATTATACTCACCGCCTGCCGATGCAGGGGACACGGGTTTGTGCCCCGGTCCAGGAAGATCCCACTTGCCGCGGAGCGGCTGGGCCCGTGAGCCATGGCCGCTGAGCCTGCGCGTCCGGATCCTGTGCTCCGCAACGGGAGAGGCCCGCATACCGCAGAAAAAATTAATAATAATAAAAAATAATTATACTCAGTGAAAGAAGCCAGGCAAAAAAAGAGAGCAATCCATATGACTCCATTCACATGAAATTCTAAAAAATGCAATTGCATCCATAGTGATAGAAGCAGACTTGTGGTTGGCTGGGGGCGGAGTAGAAGGGACGGGAGGACGAAGAGGATGGATTACAAAGGGGCAGGAGGGAACTTTGGGGGGTGATGGAAATGGGCATTGTCTTGATTGCAGTGGTAGCTTCACAAATATAGATATATATAAACATATATAGATATGTCAAACTTGATATATATGTCAAAATTCATCAGATCATACATTTTAAACATGTGAGGTTTATTATATGTCAGGTATACCTCAAAAACCTGTAGATTAAAAATAGGGTGATTCTAATTTTTAAAAAATCTGTATTTCTGATTTTACTTGAAAAACATGACTGACCGGCTGCATGTGCCTTGCCCATCGGCCAGGGCAGAGGACCCAGGGCCCCTCTGGACCTGGCACGGGCTCCCCAGCTGGCCTTGGTCCCCACCTGCCTGTTTTCTCTCCGCTTCTCGGCTCCCCGGCCGCTGAGTTTGTGGCCTGGGCAGAGCTGGGGGTGGGGGGAGTCGCCAGGGAGCTGGGGGTGGATTTTGAGCAGGGGACACAGATTTGTTCCTCCAGGCCCTTGTCAGGTGGCCCAGAAAGGCCCCTCTCAGTCTGGCGGCAGCTGAGGGTTGTCAGGGGTGGTTAAGGAGAGCCTTAAAGGCCAGGCTTTGGACTTCACCCTAGAACAGTGACAGCTCCCTTAATTCATGACAGACATCACAGCCTAGAAAGCAGCATCATCACCCTGTTTTACAGAAGATCCTAGGAGGGGGACCGTCTGATGGGGTGAGGCGCGGAGGGTGGCAGGGATCGTGTGGGAACCCCCTTGGTCATTATTTCTGGGTGTGTGATGCAAAGCCCGGAGCCAGGCTGGCCTGGAGTCGCTGTGAGACAAGCTCTGCCCGCATGCCTTCTCCCCTCTTCCTGAGGGGCGCAGGGGACTGGTCTTACACAGGCCTGCCGCTCAGTGCTTCGATTGGTCCAGTTGTCGGTAAATATTTGCAGAACTGGCCTGCATGGCTTCAGCCACATCCCTTCCCCTCTTCCCTGCCTCGGTTTCCCCGCCTCCAAGGGGGAGGAAGGCTTGATGCTTTCCAGGGGCCATGATATTCCAGGATTCCTTGAGGATGCACCTCCTCTTCACGGCTTCCTCCTCGGAGCTGCTAATTACCGAGATCAGAAACATGACTCCTTGAAGGTCCGTCCTGTGACCCAGAATTTGCCTGAAGCTCTGTGCTCTGGTGGTCCAACCAAATCTACTCTGGGGGAACTTTGGGACCCCAGGAGTCTTGGGGAGTCGGGGGAATCTTTCACCTTTGACTCCTCACTATTTCTGTGCACTGAACCAATAAGAGAAACAGACCCTATTTCCCTCTGTGCTTTGGTCTCCAGGAAGCTCAAAGCACTTCTCCTTGACTTTAGAAACGCTGGAGGATCTCCCGTATCTACTCCTGGGTTTGCTTCCTTTTGAGCCCTAGGGAATGAGGTGGGATGTCTAGACACACGTCCACGTTGGGTCCTTCCTGCTGCCACACGGAGGCAGCAGCAGAAGCAGGAGGGCCTGGAAGGAGTTGAACCGCTTATCCCAGGAGAGACGGAGAGAGCCCAGGCAGCAGACGTTTCAAGTTAAGCCTCGTACGTACCAGAATGACTTCCGCAAACCTCAATATGTGAACATTTCTTCATCATTAATTAAAACTGTTTTACGACTGCGTTAGTATAGAGACAAATACATCAAAGTTATACGCTAAAATATTTTCCTCCTCCAATAGCTCGCTCTCTTTCTTCTGATTCGAACAGAACTGGGATAAGTCAGCCTGATGGGTCTGGCCCATTCCCAGCACCGCCACCACCCCGCCCGGTCCCTGTCCGACCTGCGCGCGGGGCGCCGCCAGGGGGCGCCCGACACCAGCGCGCGGCCCCACTGACCGCGGGAAGGACACAAGGGAGGGGCCAGCGCTCCGCAGGCAGGGCGGTACTCTGGGGGCTCCGGTCCATTCCCTACAGTCCCCGCTGCACCAAAAACCCACTCCATGCACCTCATGGCCCCTCTTCTCCCTATAAGACCCAGTTGAGGTACCACCGCCTCCAGGAAGTCCTCTGGGCCTCTGGCTGGGCCAGGCACTTCCCTTGAGCTCCCAAAGCGCCCTGGGGCCCTGTCCACACTCAGTCACTGTTTCCTTCTCCCAAGACAGTGGACGGTGAGTCCTCAGGTAGGGATGGGCCTGGGTCACGTACGACCCCAGTATGGCCACTTGGGAAATGGTTTTCAGGTGAATAAATCTGGGAGCTGGGAGGCCCACACAGCTTTCCTGGGTGGTCGGTGGTGGAGGTCCTGGCCCCCCCACCCCACGAATGCTTAGGTGGGCACAGATGCTCAGTAACTGGTCTCCTTGCCTCCAACCCCGACCCATCACTTCTGTCTGTAACTTCTGAGGACTGATTCTTCCTTTTCCAGATCCGGGGCGGGGGAGGCGGGGGACTCGCCCTCCTAGCCAGCAGGCCGCCCTGAGCCTTCCCGCTGGGCGAGCTCTCGTATCCGACGCTCATCGCCCCGCCCCCTCCACAGCCCCACAGCAGACCCTGAGTCCCCGAGACCACAGCGCCACGGTCTCCCCTGGACGCGGCCCCCTGTGGGCTCCTCCCTGCACTACAGCTTCCTCCTCCCTGTTTCTCACGCTTTTCACGGCCACACTTCTTGAAAGCTCTCCCCGTATTTCACCCCCTGCTCACTCTTCCGCTGCTTCCTGCGTCCTGGCTAGCAGCCCCCGATCCTCTGAGCCGGCTGGCATAAGACCCCCGGAGGCTCCCACGTCACCAAGTCTAATGTGCGCTCATCAGCCCCGAGCTATGTGGCCTCTGGGAGCACATGGCACAGCTGGTCACTCTCATCCCTTGGTGTCCAGCACGCTGCACCCTCAAGATTCCGCTGCATCACCCCGAAGCGGACCGCTAGAGCAGACGCCACTCTCCTCCAGGTGCTGTATTTTGCCCAAAGCTGAAAGCCACCCAGAACTGAACTACCGTTGTATTACCCACCGGAATGGGAAGCAAAAGGGAACGTGGCAGTCGCTGTCTGTTAAGTGACTGCTTACAGGCTACACAGAGTGCGGATGACATGCCTTAGAGCAGAGTTTCTCCAAATCAGCACAGTGGACCTTTGAGGCGGGATCGTTCTTTGCTATGTGGGGCTGCCCTGTGTACTGTAGGATGTATATTGGCATTTCTGGACTCCGCCCAGTGGATGCCAGCAGCACCCCTCCCCATCACCCTGGTTGTGACAGCCAACAATGTCTCCAGACAGTGAGAGGGGTTGATTGATTTATTTTTTGTTTTGTTTTGTTTTTTAATGAAGTATAGTTGAACTACAATGTTGTGTTAATTACTGGGAAGCTAAGCAGGGTGGGGCCTGGTTAGTACTTGGATGGGAGGTTGATTTATTTTTAATAAATTTGTTCATGTGATCCTGGAGGCTTGGTAAGTCCAAAATCTACAGGGCAGCTGGCAGACTGGAGACTGCAGAAGAGCTACAGGGAAGAGCTGCCGTTCAAGTCCAAGGCCATCTGGAGGCAGAATTCCTTCTTGCTCAGCAGAGAGAGGTCAGTCTTTTGTTCTGTTCAGGCCTTCGACTGATTGGACGAGACCCACCCACTTTATGGAAGGTAATCTGCTTTACTCAAAGTCCATTCAATTTAAACATTAATCTCATCCCAAAAAACACTTTCACGGGAACATCTAGAATAATGTTTGACCAAATATCTGGCCACCGTGGTCCAGCCAACTTGACAAATATAATTAACCATCACAAAGGGATGCGTAAAAAGGAACTTCTTATAAAATCCTGAACTTGATTCAGTAGTTTTCTTTTCTTTTCTCCCATATGAATCTGGCAGAGTTCTTTTGGAACTATTTTATTGTATTGTAAGCGAAAACAACTAAGTATATACGTTCACATGATAGGAGTCAAGATTTTCAGATAAGAACATAAGTAACAGTTATAGAATCAAATAATGTAAGTGGGAGTACTCTAATGTTGGAACTATATTGGAAATATTGACACAAACTCATGATTTGAAATAACTACATTAGCAATTATTAATGAGGCTTGATTGAAACACATTGAATCTATGAAATACCATGACTCCATAGTGACACATAAGATAAAAAGTTACCACAATATGCCCAGAAGGTGACCCTAATAGAATGTACTTGTGACGCTTATCATTCATTTAATTATTATATTGATAAGGAATACATTTGTTTGAAGACATTTTCCAACTCAAGGCGAAGACTCAATGGAATAATCCAATATTTCGTAATTTCCATTCATTGTAAATTGGGACTTGCTACATAATCGTCTCTGGGGAGGGGCAAATGGGTGTGAGTATAGACAAAATAATTGCTGAAAGAGCTAATACTTGTTGAAGCTGGGGGACTGGTACTGGAGATTCATTGTTCCATTGCTCTACTTTTGTAATATATTTACAATTTTCCAGGATAAAAAATTATTTTAAGTCAGGAGGATGGATGGAACAAAATTGGCAAAATGCTGATCACCGATGAAGCCAAGTGATTACATATATTCTATTCTTTCTATTTCTGTTTGTGTTTTAAATTTCCATAGCAAAAAAAAACATCTTTTCTGGGAACTCCCTGGCGGTCCAGTGGTTAGGGCTCAGCACTTTCACTGCTGGGGCCCGAGTTTGATCCCTGGTTGGGGAACTAAGATCCCGCAAGCCACGTGGTGTGGTTGCCCTTCCCCCAAAAAGAAATCTTTTCTCAGTGTTCA
Organism: Phocoena sinus; assembly: GCF_008692025.1. NCBI lineage: Eukaryota > Metazoa > Chordata > Mammalia > Artiodactyla > Phocoenidae > Phocoena > Phocoena sinus. The sequence continues at coordinate 4,489,716 of NC_045772.1, read as the reverse complement.
CATTTGATAGAGTCATACCTCATTAGAATCTAAGATTTACAAGCTAAGCTCAAAGCCTGGGGAGGACACCCTTAGGTGGTCACCGCTCCAAGGTACCTTCAGCCATTGGGCACAGACCAGGCAAAGACCAGGCTCTCTCCTTGTGTCCCTCCCGACTCCCATTCCATCCTTCCACCCTGCCTGCACCCTCGGACCTCCATGGGCTGCACTGATGGGCTCCTTTCCCTCTGGTATTCTAAACCCCCCAGTGGGGTTACTTGTCTGCAGTGAGACTCTGCTAAACAAGGAAATGCCCAGGACTCGTTTATTTATTTATCAAGTACTCATGATATCACCATCTCATTTAATCCTTGCCGTTGAGTCCTTGTTATATACATTAGCTTATTTAATCCTTAGAGCATATCGTGAGGGAGAGATTAAGGTCATTTGCAAATAGGATACAGCGCAAGGTACAGTCAACGTGCCCAAGGCCACAGAGACTGACAGCAGATCTGGGGGCTTGACCTGAATGCCTCCCAACCTCTGTGGGGAGCTATCCCGGGACCCTCCCACCCACCCAGAAGTTCACAGAGTCATGTGCCCTAGCTTTTCAGGCCTTTTAGAGTGGTGACCATTAGAGGGGTGGGTAGGATGAAAACATGAAACAGAGAATTCATTTGACGGCTGAGGTTACTGGCAGGGTGTTCAAATCAGGCACTGGTACCCAAAGGGCAGCGTCAGAAAAGACCGGGTTGGAACTGCTCTATATCTGTGCTGGGAGAGGCTGAGAAAGGGCCTGGGCTGCGGCCTGCGCGTCGATGGAAATGGGAGCAGAGATGGGACAAGAACACAGCCTTCTGAGATGACCCTGCTGGGGCCCGACTGGCTGGCTGCACTCAGCTCTTCCCTCCAGGCCTCGGTGTCCCCACCGCAAGGGGGTGGATTTGGATGTACTCGCAGACCCCTGCCGGCTGGCCGGGCCGTCCCGGGGTGGATGGGACCGGGAACGGGGCTGAGCGCCAGTCAGATCAGGTAGAGGCCTGGAGTCCAGGTCCCAGTGCCCGGCTGTTCGTTGCCCACGGCTTGGGGAGGCCCCACCCCATCCCCTCTATCCATAGCTCCCATCCCTCCTGAACCCCTGAAGCACATCCTCTGCGAGGCAGAGCCGGCAGCCTGGGGCGCAGGGTCAGTTCGGGCAGGAGACTTGAGGAAAGGCACTGCAGCTGGTAACCCCTGTTTTCTCCTCTGTAAAGTGAGGGTGATGCCAACCACCTCCCCAGGCTCCTGCAGGCATGAAGGGAAGTGATGGAAGGGGGAGGAGCCTGGGAGCTGTAAAGTGCCCCCCTTCTGCTCTCACCCTCCAGGCTCTGACCCACAGGGTTGGCCAGGGTGAGGGGCCACTGGGGAGTGACCGGGTTGCCCGTGGCCCTGTGACGGAGAGAGAACAATTCTGAGCCGACCCAGGCGTTTCAGGGCCCCCCATGCCTGCCAGCCTCCAGGTCACACAGACAAAGAGAGATTAATGTCTAATCTGGGCTCCATTCCAGAGACGGACAGACCAGTTTGTCACTGCTCAACCGGAGAAGGCTCGCCTCGCCCACCACAAGGCGGGGGAGGTGGGGGGTGGTTGTGACGCCAGAGCACACCTGACCCTCTTCTGCCCAACAGTACCCCCTTCGGCCTTGACACCAGGGCTCCAGAGAGCTCCTCCGGGACCCGTGGGTCTGACGGCCCTCAGGCCGCTGTGCCCGCACGGGACTGGGCAGCTAGCTGGCGGCGCTGGGGGATGTTAGTTACTCTCAGGTTGTAAATCAGTCCCCGCCACGCCCCTCCTGCCACCCTTCTGGTGTCACCGGGTGGGTGGGAGAAGTTGCCACTGGCTCCATAAACTCTTCGAAGCCCAGGGATGGGGCCCTCGTCAGAGAACCGGCCTCACAGACCTCAAAGTGGAGACCACGGTGGGGTGGGAAGATCACCAGAATCTGTCCACGCCTCCGAGTGGCTGGGTGGCTTAGCCCAGCCACTCGCCCTCTCTGGGCTCCAGAGCCTCAACTGAATTAGGTCTAAAACTGACGTCTGGATTCCCGATCGGCTCCAAACCTGCTCTTCCCATCGCCTTCCCCGTTCGCTTAAGGGTGACTCCAACCTTCCAGCTCCTCGGGCCAGAGCTTGGGACCACCCTGGATTCCTCCCTTACCCACACCCTACATCCAGTCCATCAGCAGCATCCTGGTGGCTCAGCCTTCAAAATATGTCCACGGTGTGAACACCCCTCCTGCCTGCCGTCATGCCAGCCGGCTGCACGCTTCGCTACAGCTCCTTCCTGGAGGGCGTCTGGTGTGAACCGAGATGAACTTGGCACCTTCAAAGAGCCACCTCTCTTCTACTTATATTCATTAAAATGGTTTTCTTTTACATTTTGACTTTTATTAAATAGAACATATATATATATATATATATTTTTTTTTTTTTTTTTTTTTTTTTTCGGTACACGGGCCTCTCACTGTTGTGGCCTCTCCCGTTGCAGAGCACAGGCTCCGGACGCGCAGGCTCAGCGGCCACGGCTCATGGGCCCAGCCGCTCCGCGGCATGTGGGACCTTCCCGGACCGGGGCACGAACCCGTGTCCCCTGCATCGGAAGGCGAACTCTCAACCACTGCGCCATCAGGGAAGCCCAGAACATTTTTTATTAAATAAAAAAATTTTATTACATAAAAACCAAAAACATCTCCACTAGGCTATACCAAATTATAAGGATAATTGAAAGTGCTGGTTTCCCCACACCCTCCCTACTGCTGTCATTCTTTCTTTTTTTTTTTATTTTTATTTTTGGCTGCACTGCGTCTTCGTTGCTGCGCACGGGCTTTCTCTAGTTGCGGCCAGCGAGGGCTGCTCTTCGTTGCGGTGCATGGGTTTCTCATTGTGGTGGCTTCTCTTGTTGCGGAGCGCGGGCTCTAGGCACGCGGGCTCTAGGCATGCGGGCTTCAGTAGTTGTGGCACGTGGGCTCAGTAGTTGCGGCAGATTCTTAACCACCACGCCACCAGGGAAGTCTATCTTTTTTTTTTAATTGAAGTATAGTTCAGTTACAACGTTGTACCAGTCTCTCCTGTGCGGCAAAGTTCTTTCACGGCGGCGCTTCCCTGGTGGTGCAGTGGTTGAGAATCCGCCTGCTGGTGCAGGGGACACGGGTTTGAGCCCTGGTCTGGGAGGATCCCACATGCCGTGGAGCAACTAAGCCAGTGCACCACAACAACTGAGCCCGTGTGCCACAACTACTGAGCCTGCGCTCTAGAGCCCGTGAGCCACAACTAAAAGAGAGGGGAAAAAAAGCAACCACTGGACTGGTGGTCCAGTGGTTAAGAATCCGCCTTCCAGTGCAGGGGACACAGGTTCGATCCCTGGTCAGGGGAACTAAGATCCCACACGCCGCCTACAGAGCCCGTGCACTCTGGAGCCCATGCACCACAACTAGAGAGAAGCCTGTGTGCCGCAAGGAAAGATCCTGCATGCCACAACCAAGATCCCGTGTGCCGCAACTAGGACCCAACGCAGCCAAATAAATCAATTAATTAAAAAATATATATATAAATAAAAATTCTTTCACTTATTCATTCATCAAACACTGCTGGGCATGTGCCCTGTGCAGGGCATGGGAGCCACTGTAACAAAGAAGATCCTATCACAGCATGGGATGGGCTCTTACTCTGGGGTTTGAGGAAGCAAGACACATCGCCAGCATGATGTCATCATAGTAGCCATGGCATGTGTGGAGAGCCATGCAAGGAAGCCTTCCTGGAGGAAGAGGGATTTAGGCCGGGCCTTGGAGGACAGGTGGCTTCCATGGAAGAGTGTGGAGCACAGGCACTCCAAGCAGTGGGCACAACATGTGCAAAAAGGCCTTGGGCAGCTGTCTGAGGGCAGCAGTCAAAATCAGTCTTGAGAAAACATCAGTTGCTGATATCAAAGCTGGGGGACGCTGCAAAAGGCCGCATCTGTGGAGCGACAGAGGGCAAGAGAGAGCGTGGTGAGCTTGGGGACATGCCAATGTTCAGGGGGGCTAGTGCCCCGAGTTGGGGGAGAGAGGGAAGGCAGAGAGGTTAGCGGGAGCTAACCAGCCATGTGAGGCCTTGGATGCCGGGGTAAGGAGCTTGGACTTTATCCTGAGGATGGTCAGGGCCCCTGAAGGGTTTTACATGAGGAAGTGACGCCCAGATTTGCATTTTAGAAATGCCACTCTGGTTTCTGGGGGAGAGGAGACCAAGGAAGAGGCAGGTCTGTGCAGTGGTTAGGGCATGGATGATGGGGTCCCATGACATGGGTTTCAAATCCTCTCCCTACTTCCTACCTGGGGGACACTGGGCATAACTGTCTGTCCTGCATAACAGCATCAGGCGCTGTGCTGGGGTTAAAGACAAGGTTCCTGCCTCCACAGAGCTTACAGTCTAACAGGCTCAATCTCTTTGAGCCTCAGTTTCCTCATCTGTAAAATGGAGGTAAGAATCATACCTGCCTCTCAGACTGGATGTGATAAATGAGTTAACGTGTGTAAAACACTTAGCATAGTCCTCGACACATAAGGGCAACTGTTGTTATCATGTTATTCGTCCAGGCAGGAAGGCATAGACAGGGCCAAATATGTGTGTCATGGGTGAATGCTGGAGTCCCAACCCCCAGTACTTCAGAATGTGACTGTATTTGGAGACAGGGTCTTTAAAGAGGTGATCAGGTGAAATGAGGTCATTAGGATGGTCCCTAATCCATACGACAGGCATCCTTATAAGAAGAGGCGATTAGGACACAGACACACAGAGGGAGACCATCTGAGGACACAGGGAGAAGGCGGCCACCTGCAAGCCAAGGAGAGAGTCTCAGAAGCAGCCAGATCTGCTGACACCTTGACCTCAGACTTCTAGGCTCCAGAATCGTGAGAAACTAAGTTTCTGTTGTTTAAGCCCCGCCTCCTCCCCGCCAGTCTGTGGTATTTGTTACAGCAGCCCTAGCAAAGTAATAGCATGTGTCTGGCAGCCGGGCCGGACCAGAAAGGAACAGATGGATCTGAGTCACTTGGGAGACTATGTGGCCAGCACATAGTAGGCGTTCAATAAATACCTGCAGAGTAAGGTTGGATTCTACCTGAGCGGGCACTGAAAGGAAGGCCTCTGATGGCCTGGAGAAGGAGGGTGAAGGCCTGGAGGCTCTAACTCCCCACACTGCCCAGCACCCCAGTCATGTTCACCCCACGACTGCACTTCACGCCTCTGCTCTGCTAGAGGGCACCTTGAGTACCCCCATTTCACTGAGAAAGAAATTAAGGCTTTGGAGAAAGAACCAGAGCCAAGGCCCTGCTGGGGCTGTTCTGCAGGATGTGGGGGGGTGGTGGCGAGAAGAGGCTGGGGAACGTGGAGAGAGGTGAGGGCTGCTGAGAACACCCTGGAGCCGGCGGTGGATGGGTGAGCTCCTGGGGGCTGCGGTTTCTTTGTTCACATTTTATTTCATTTCATTTTGTTTGAAAGTGACTTAATGTCACCACAGCTAAAAGCTTGGCTTCCAGGACATCTCAGATGTGGCCGAGACTAAGACCAAGTTATCGCTGGGGTGACATCGAAAGAGAAGAGCTGTGGAAACCAGCTCAGGCCTCTCTGGCCCTTGGAGAAACATTTCTGGGTCAAGAATTTCCAACCTATAAACTCTCCATGTTTCAAATTCAAAGGAGGTCTGTGCAGGGCTGGGTTTGTATAACCTTTCCCATTACAGAACTTCCTGCTCTGTGGCCTCCTAGCAAGCACGTAGTCCAGGCCAGGGTTCAGAAAGATGGTCCGATGGATTGAAATACACAAACAGATTTAAAGTCAGGTGGAACTGACATAGTGCTGTAGTTGATTATACTTCAAAAACAAACAAACTCATAGAAAAAGAGAGCAGGTGTGTAGCTACCAGAGGTGGGGAGTGGGGCTAGGAGGAACTGGATGAACTCGGTCAAAAGCCACACACTTCCAGTTATAAGTTACATAAGTACTAGGGTTGTAATGTACAACACGATAAATATAAGGAACACTGCTGTATGTTACATATGAAAGTTGTTAAGAGAATAAATCCTAAGAGTTCTCATCACATATATATGGAATCTAAAAAAAAAAAAGGTCTGAAGTACCTAGGGGCAGGACAGGAATAAAGACACAGACGCAGAGAATGGACTTGAGGACACGGGGAGGGGGAAGGGAAAGCTGGGACGAAGTGAGAGAGTAGCATTGACGCATATACACTACCAGATGTAAAACAGATAGCTAGTGGGGAGGGTGGGAGGGAGATGAAAGAGGGAGGGGATATGAGGGAGGGGATATAGCTGATTCACTTTGTTATACAGCAGAAACTAACAAAGCATTGTAAAGCAATTAGACTCCAATAAAGATGTTAAAAAGAAAATTGTTTTCCTAATTCTTTAATTTTGTGTCTCTGTGAGCTGATGGACGTTCACTAAACTTATTGTGATAATCATTTTATGATGTACGTAAGTCAAATCATTATGCTGTACACCTTAAACTTATACAGGGCTTTATGCCAATTATATCTCAATAAAACTGGAAGTAAAATATTAAGTCAGACGGAAGACTCAGGGCCCTAGAATGGGCCTGATCAAAAAGAGGAAATTTTTTAAAAATTGGTATTTGCTAAACAAATTTTTGGAATGTCCACATGGGACGTTTGGGCTGAAGCGGGAGGACGCATTGGCAGGTGTCAGGGCCTCTTTGTCACCCCAGTTTCCCTCCACTGACGCCAGTATGAGTATCACCCAGGAAAACGACTCGTATCTCCTGCACTTTTCCCTTCTTCAGAATCTGCAAACAAAAGCCAGTACTTTGTAGTGGAAACTTGTTTATAAATCCAAAACTTTTTTTTGCAGAATGTTTCTGGGCCTCAGTAGATTATTATTTTAACTTTTTCCCCCAAATATTTTCTCCATATTTGGGCAAGAGGCTAAGGATTTTTGTTTGTCTTTTCATAAGAAACTGCAGCGTCTTGGAGAAGACAGTGAGACCCTGCCTGCGCTCTCTCGTGGGGGATTCTGGGCTGAGCCTCCAAGATCAGCTCTGCTGGCCTCTGACAAACTCTGGTTCACACACACACAGTCGCTGGACAAGAAATGTCAGTCCATAAAAATTCCTGGAGGAAAACCCCACCCCTTGCTCAAGAGTTCCTTATCTCGGGGCATTTTCTGTTCCCCGGAGATAAGGATCTGTTCTTCCACTCTTGGCAGGTCAGAGCTGAGAGGCCATCAACCCCCCACCCCATTTTACAGAGGGGAAACTGAGGCCCTGGGAGGGGATCAGTGCGTTTGTGGCTGAGCATAGAATCTTTTTCTCCCCAACGCTTTTACTTTGAAAAATGTCAAATCTATAGGAACGTTTCAAGAAGAGCACAGTGAACATCCGTACTTACCAGTTGTTAACATTTGCTTTGTCTCTTATGTTCTCTCTGTTTCTCTCCTTAAATAACGTGTGTGAGTTTCAGATATCACGACCGACGCCTCACCCACAATAGTCCAGCATGCATCTCCCTCTACAGAAACCACAATAAGGTGGTCACACTCAGGAAGTTTAGTGTCTAATCAATATCATTATCCAATACACATTCCGTAATTCAAATTCCTCTCTTTGTCATGTTAACTACCACAGTGTTCATTAGAGATTCTTTGTTTTTTACCCAAGAATTCATCAGGGTCACTCAGTGCCTTTCTACAATAGTTGTTTATGTCTCCTTCAGTCTACAGCAATTCTCAGCCTTTTGTTTTGTTGTTTTGTTTTTGCTTTTGCCTTTTATGACAGTAACATTTAAGAGCATCCAGGCAGCTGGTTTGCAGAAGATCCCTCGGTTTGAATGTGTCTGATTGTTTGCTGTTGATTAGATTCGGTTAGACTTTTTGGCCAGGAAATCCATAGATGATGCTGAGGCCCTTCCCAGAAGGCCATGTGAGGTTCTGTCCGTCCCATTATTGGTGACATCAGATTTGACTGTTTCAGTAAGTTGGTGTCTATAGCTTTCTGTGTATCTTTTTCCCTAAAAATATTTGACCCTATGATTTTAACGTCTTCTGAGATGATTCCTTCTCAAATCAGTTATTTCAGGCTGGTTGTAAAATAGTGATTTTTGGTTTTGTCATTCTCTCTACATTTATTCGCTGGTGTTCTTCTTTAAAGAAGAATTTTCCCTTCTCTTATGAACATTTTTTTAAGTATCAGTATTGGGATTTCCCTGGTGGTCCAGTGGCTAAGATTCTGTGCTTCCCATGCTGGGGGTCTGGTTCGATCCCTGGTCAGGGAACTAGATCCCACATGCATGCCACAATTAAGGAGCCCACATGCCACAACGAAGATCGAAGATCCCACGTGTTGCAACTAAGACCTGGCTCAGCCAAATAAATAAATATTTTTTAGAAGTATCAGTATTGACTCATGGATTTGAATTTTATCCAATGGGCTAAATATGTTACTTTGGTTATTTATTTTGTGCTCAAATTTTCCCCAATCTGACCATTGCGAGCCCTTTCAAGTGCCTTCTGTGCCATCGTTCTTCGAGAGCTTCTTTACTTTCTAAGCTCCTCTGGACTTTCCCTGCCCCAGCCCTAGAGTCGCCATCTCTCCAGGGACCCTGGTGCGGTTTGCTGGCGGATGAGGTTTCGGGTCCAAGAGTGCTAAGTGAGCTCCTTGCAATAGGCTGTCAGCCCTTCTATGTCCTCTCAACAGACAGAGCTTGGGAGTCGTTTTGTTACTTTTTCATAATAATATTGCTAATTGAAAATACTCCCCCTTCCCCCACTCCAAATCCCCTTCATCCTATGGCAGGAAGCTGGGTCCTGACAGCACCAGTCCTAGGGTGCCCCAAAGTTGCTCCCCAGCTGCTCTGTCTCCCACCGTCACCACTGCCTCACCAGTGAGGACAAGGGTCTCTTTGTCCTCAGAAGATTCTCCACCAAGGGAGCACAGGCAGGCAAGCCTGTTCCAGAGTCCCTCAGGTACAGTCCTTTTCTTCAAGTGATTATACCAGCAATGTCATACACAGATTCACTAGTTACTGTTGGGCTCCAGTTTAAATTTTTCCCATCCTTTTACTTTTTTTTTTGTTTTTTTTTGGGGGGGGGGTTCTTTTGTTTTGTTTGTGGTACGCGGGCGCCTCACCGTTGTGGCCCCTCCCGCTGCGGAGCACAGGCTCCAGACGCGCAGGCTCAGCGGCCATGGCCCACGGGCCCAGCCGCTCTGCGGCCATGCGGGATTCCTCCAGGACCGGGGCACGAACCCGCGTCCCCTACATCAGCAGGCGGACTCTCAACCACTGCGCCACCAGGGAAGCCCCTCCCATCCTTTTATTTTTAAAATGTAAAATCTAAGGTGTACTGGGAGATGTGCACGCTTCCTGATGCTGGAGGGAACCATCTGGTCCAGGTGAAGACCCCAACACTATTCTCAAAAGCTCCCCCAGGAAGCACGCCTTGAAAAGCTGATCCACCCCTTTTGAAACAGCCTTGGGCTGGGGGCAGCACTCCTGCGCTCCACCAGCCCCGGAGCCCACCTGCAGCCTTGGCGAGTCCCTGGCCTCCCGGGGCCTTGGCCTTGCGCCTGTGAACTGAAGGGCCACACCAGAGGTCTTCAGACAGCTCACAGACCCAGGACTTCCAGGTTTTCCATGACACCACTTTCACCCGTTAACCCTTTTCATCTTCACAAGAGCCCAGTGAGTGGCACGTAGTAGGGTTTCCATAAATAGAATTCAATAAAGGAATCAGCGTCCTCACTTTACAGTGTGGAAAGTAAGGCTCAAAGAGGGCGTGGTTTGCCCTCAAGGTCTCACTAGGCGAGAGACACCCTGAAAGCGCCGCTCCAGCCTCGGCACACAGTAGGAGCTTCGGTCAGGGGACGGGGAAGGTCCCACCGGGATGGATTTGGGCCCTGAGCACCTCGCGGTCCGGGGGAGCCCGGGGCGGGGTTTATGCAAATATCCCGCGAGGAGGCGGAAGATTGGCTGGCTGCGGCGGGGGCGGGGCGCGCCGGGGGCCCCGGGCGGACAGGTGCGCGGCGGGAGAGGCGCGGTGCACGCTCGCCCCCTGGACCGCCCGCCCTGTCGCAGCTTCTCTCAGGCTATGCCTCCGCTCTGGGTCCTGCTGGCCCTCGGCTGCCTGCGACTTGGCTCAGGTAAACAGCGGATGAGAGGAGGGGGCTGTGCCCGGGGAGGGCGGGCAGCTGTGTCCCGGCGCGTGTCCTGCACCCTGATCCTCCTGAAGGGTCCCCAGAGGAGCCTGGACGGAAAGTGGCATCAGGAATGGGAACTTATTCCCTCCAGGAATGGGCACAGATGCCTCCTCTGTGCCAGGCCCTGTGCAGGCTCTGGGGACCCAGATATTAATAATAATAGCCAATGTTGATTAATAAGCTTCTTCTGATGGGGATTCGAGGGCTCTGTGTTGGGTGCTGCAAGAGAAACACAGGGGACTGTGGGAGAGCAGAGAAGGGACTGGACTAGACTCATGGTGATGCTTGGACTCAGGACACGGAGGGATATTTCATGTGAAGGGGCAGTATGGGCAAGTTCAGGGAGGAGAGGGGTGGCATTGTCTATCCTGAGAACCTCCCACCCGTTGTCCATCGGTGTGACCGGAGCATGAGGTCAGGGGGTGTGCATGGAGGGGAGGCTGGAGACCTACGAGGCAAGGCCCAGAGCTTCAGGACCTCACTGCCCCTCCAGAGAGGCTGGACCGTGTTGGAGGGCAGTGGGGAGCCAGGAAGGGGCCCAGCAGGAGAGGGACGCGGTCAGATTTGCACGATAGAGCGCAGAGGATGGGGAGGGCTGTTTCCTAGGGTCCAGGTGAAGAGGGTGGACTCAGACCGGGATGACGGGGTGGAGAGGTGCATAGGAGGAGCAATGGGGTTCTTGGTGACTGAATGTCTGTTGGGGGGAGCGAGAGAGAAGTAGTTCAGCTGGATTTCCTGGTTCTAGTCAGGATGGCTGGGTGGGGACGGGGATGCTGCCCTGTCTGCAGAGGTGTGTGTGTGTGTGTGTGTGTGTGTGTGTGTGTGTGTGCGCGCGCGCAGAGCATGCCCGTGGGTGTGGACAGTTCTGCTGGGGGTCAGCCCCTGGCCTCATTGCTCCTCCAGGTGTGAACCTCCAGCCCCAGCTGGCTAGTGTGACCTTCGCCACCAGCAACCCACACTCACCACCGTGGCCTTGGAAAAGCCTCTCTGCATGTTTGACAGCCCGGCGGCCCTCCATGGCACCTACGAGGTGTACCTCTATGTCCTGGTCAACTCGGGTAAGGGTCCTGCTTCCTCTGGGCTGCTCTGAAAGGGGCTTTGAGCTGTCTGCAGGCAGGAGGGAAGGAGACAGGTAGAGGGGTGCTCCATCCCTGCAGTTAAACCACCCATGCACCTCACTGACATGCACTGGTACCCGCTGTGTGCCAGCCCTGGGCTGGGTGATTGCGGTCCCAGACGTGCATCTGCCCTGGAGGGACATCCAGTCTAGTGGGGGGAATGATAACAGCATCCAGCACTGAGTACTTACATCGTGCTTCCTGCTTCGCACACCTTAGAGCTGATAGTTACAACCTGCCTGCAAGGTTAACTGTTAGGATGCTCATCACAGGGGCAAATAATCGGGGCTCAGAGAGGCTGAGCAACTCATGGGAGCTCCCGGAGCTGGAGAGCAAATCAGATTCTCTGGTCCTCAAGCTCAAGTCCTGCCCAAGGCTTCCCGCGTTAGTTCAAGATCGGTGTTTGGGACGGAAGCCACGCATTCGGGCTTGCTGGCTCTGGGCCAGCCCCGACCTGTCCACTGGCAGCAACCCTGGGATCTGAGAGTGGGGACCCGATGACGACCTCTTACGTTTCTAGCCAGCAGCCATTTACAGCAGCTCCTGTGGGGTCATCATTTTATTCTTTCAGCAAAAGACTGCCTACCTGCGCCCAATCCCAATGAGCAGGCACTGTGAGGCATTTTCCTCTCATCTCACAGAGGGTCCAGAGAGGTAAAGTGAGTGGTCCAAGATCACCCAGCAAGTAAGGAAGAGACCCCAGGGCCCAGTGCAGCACTGGCGCAGAGAGGATGCTTAGGGACGTTTGTTGAATGACTGAGTGAGTGACTAAGCTGGGGTGGCCAGGAACCTCACTCCCGGCACTGCCTCTACAGCCAGCTTCAGGAACGCCTCTGTGCAGGACAGCACCAAGGCCCCACTCAGCTCGACGTTCCAGCAAACAGAGGGAGGGAGGACAGGCCCCTACAAGGCGGCGGCCTTTGACCTGACCCCCTGCAGTGACCTGCCCAGCTTGGATGCTGTCAGGGATGTGTCCCGGGCCTCGGAGATCCTGAACGCATACCTGGTCAGGGTGGGCACCAATGGGACTTGCCTGTCTGACCCCAACTTCTGGGGCCTCTGCAACCCACCCCTGTCAGCAGCCACGGAATACAGGTGGGTGTGAACGGCTGCGGGAGAGGGGCAGGTGTGCCCCAGCCCCGACGTGGGGCGACCTAGAACCGGTGAAGTGTGAGAAGCCACATTTCTCCTGGCCTACCACATGCCAGGACCGTCCCGGGTGCCATAAAGGATTCCTGGCTTCCTGGACTCGTGACCGTGCACAGGGTCCTGCGCTCAGAAGGACCCCCTCTTGGCTCAATGCTCTGCCACTGCCATCTTGAAATTCTTAACTTTTAAACTAGGGGCCGCATTTTCCTTTTTACACTGGGCCCTACGAGTTGTGCACCTGGTCCTGGCCCATCACCCATGTGGCAGTTCGTTTGACAGGGAAGGAGCTGTGGTCCAGAGAGGGAAGGGGGTCACCTCGAGAAAGGCTGGGGCTCAGTGCAAAGACTTCTCCCGCCTCCCTGCAGCGCGCCCTTTCGTGGCCCACCCATGAAAGGGTGCGCTTGCAGGGAGCACACAGCGGCTCATTTTCACGCGTATTTCCTGAGCATCTTCTCTGTGCCGAGCTGGGGGCTCAGCCCTGACCCAGGGCCAGGCGTCTTACCCAGTGCCAAGCCTTGATTACACTCACCCCTGTTACCATGGAGACGCCTAGGTTGGGGTCTCTGTACCCTCTAGGCCACATCTGGGGCCCAGGCCATCCCTTACCTCCATCCTCTCACAGGGCTCAGCCCTCCTCTGGCCTCGGCCACTGGGCAGGACCTGAGTTCTGGCTGTCCTCGCCCCCACCCTCAACCCTTACTTCTGACCTTGGTCTTAACGTGGGAAAACTTCTCCCTCCTACTTGAGCCCACCCTACCTAGGGGACACAGGGCACACATCCCAGCCTCTGGAATTCTCATCTTCAAACCTAGAGAAGCAGGGATTAAGCAAAACACTGGATGCTACAAAGATTTTAAGGGTCTTCATTTTTTTTTAAGTGTCAGTCTAGAGGCTGTTGATTTCTTTGATCTCAGAACATCCATCATTTTTAACTGAGGGTGAAGAAGACCTAAAGTAGGCCATGGGTATTCTGTACTGTGTCACCTGATCTCCCTTTATGTTTTGTAACACTTGATTGGGATTTTCTGCTTATAAAGTTAGCCTTTATCACAGGGCATGGGGGTTGCACGTGAATATTATTCCTTTTTTTTTTTTAAGTCGCTTTTGTGAGACCAGGGACCAGGCTGGGAATAGAGGAAGGCAAAAATGCAAGAAGGACAGATGGGTCAATACTCAGCAAATCTGCTATGTGCACAATATATACGGCAGAGAAACAGAGGGGCTCCCGGAGAGAGAGCCTAGGCTCCGACGGCTTCGTGGATGAGGTGGCATCTGAGCTGTGGAAACACGTGGGCAAAGGAGCTGCCAATGCAAAGTCCAGCAGCATCCTGTTGCCAGAGCCCCCCACCGCCTCACTGGGGCCACCTAGATCTCCATCTCCTATGCGTCCCAGCTCTGCCCCGGTCCCTCCCCCTCCCTGTGGCAGAGGCTCACAGGATGGAGAGAAGTCATCCCTGCTCCATTTCCTTCCAGATTCAAGTACGTCCTGGTCAATATGTCCACAGGCTTGGTACAGGACCAGACCCTGTGGTCGGACCCCATCCGCACCAACCGACGTAAGTGGTGGAAGTGAGCTGGGAGTGGTCCTCAAGGGAACCCAGGGAACCACGCTCATGCTGTCACTTGGAAAAGTCTCCCCAGATACAGGCAGGTTATTGGGTTATGAGGAAAATGCATCTTAAAATAGTTTAACCCAAGACTGCATCCTCCCTCCCTCCCTCCCTCCCTCCCTCAAGGACCAGGTGCCATGACAGAGGAAGGTTGAGGATTTGCAGGTGTTTGGGCTGGCCGGCTGGGTGGGTGTAACCGAAGACAGAGTCAGCCGGCACTTCCAGCCCTGATGGTGCATTTGCCTCCAAAGGGCTCAGCGTTTATCCTGCATTTAGACCCTAACGAGCCCCCTTGTTGAGCCCTCACAAGGACAGCATCATTATTCTGTAAGGTGGTTCCAGAGGCACCTTAGCCACGGGGGCATGAGCCCTGGAGGCAGCAGGAGTGCCATTCTCCTATGGTTTTTCTGAAATGGGGGGTCTTGCAGGCCCAGGCACCTGCCGGTGGTCCTGCCCTGTTCCCCCTCAAGCCTCCATCTGAGTTCTCAACACAGATCCCAGGCTTATACACACCTAATCACGTCTGCTGAACCTTAGGGGCGGCAGAAGAGATTTCCTACGGTAATTTGACGACCTGTGACCCTAACTTTAGAACTCCCTGCGAATTCCCTGGCAGTCCAGACTCGGCACTTTCACTTCAGCTGTCCTGGGTTCGATCCCTGGTCGGGGGGCTAAGATCCCACAAGCTGCGGGGCACAGCCAAAAAAAAACAATTCCCCTGCCACCCATGGTAATCTTACGGGCCAGTTAGGGCTCTGTGAGGTTGCCTGAGGTCACACGGCTAGTGAAGGTGTAGCTGGGCAGGCATGCATGTGGCTGGAGGCTCCTTCCTACCCTCTGCTCACCCCTCCAATGGCACGCCCATGCTTTGTGGTCCCACTGAAACAGCACTGCCCTAGGACCGAGAGCCCCAAGTTCAAGCCCAGCGTCTGAGCCTCACTGCTGGGTGGGACCTCAGTTTTCCCATCTGAAAACTGGGAAGAAGAATCCTTGCTCTGCTTCTTCAGCAGGGTTCCTTCGGGTAATCCAGATAAAAACGCCAGGCCCAGCTCTCTCGGGCAGGGAGATAGACCTACAGGCTTGAGGCTGGAGTCTGAGTGCCCTTGAACAGGAACTCAATCTCCCTGAGCTGCAGGGAGCAATCTGCAGAACGGGGGTCTCACGGGATTTACAGGAGACACTGGATGAAAAGTGGCCACAGCTCACAGTGGGACCTATAAATGGTTTGTCCACTTAGTTCCTAAAGGGTGACACTGGCCAGAGCAGAGGGAGGGCACAGTCCTCCTGACTCCGTTAGACTGGGGACCTTTGCTCCGCCTTTATTTTGTTTATAATCTGTATCCCATCCGTCTCGGAAGACTTGAGTCAGTTCACAATTTAAAATTATGCAAAAAGACAGTTAAAAGAGGGTGAGAGGGCTTCCCTGGTGGCGCAGTGGCTGAGAGTCCGCCTGCCGGTGCAGGGGGCACGAGTTCGTGCCCCGGTCCGGGAAGATCCCACGTGCCGCGGAGCGGCTGGGCCCGTGAGCCATGGCCGCTGAGCCTGCGCGTCCGGAGCCTGTGCTCCGCAGCGGGAGAGGCCACAACAGTGAGAGGCCCGCGTACCGCAAAAAAAAAAAAAAAAAGAAAGAGGGTGAGAGCAGACACGCAAGAGAAAGTTGGGGAGTGGGATGTAGTAGCAAGTCAGATAATTTCACCTGAAACCCAGGGAGAGGCACTGACCTGGGTCCTCGCTTCATCCCTGAGATTTTAGGCTTCCAGGGCAGGGGGCCCCCTGTGTGTCCCTGGGAGGAGGCTGAGGGGTGCAGCGTCTGGAGAGTAACCAGCCTGCATCCCACAGTCGCTCCGTACTCGGCGATCGACACGTGGCCGGGCCGGCGGAGCGGGGGTATGATTGTCATCGCGTCCATCCTGGGCTCCCTGCCCTTCTTCTTGCTTATTGGCTTTGCTGGCGCCATTGTCCTCAGCCTCGTGTGAGTACCCGCCAGTTGTGGGGAGGCGCGGACAGGGCTTGGGGACACACTCCACCAGAAGGGTCTTCTGAGGTGGGGAGAGCCCGGGAGCAAGAGAGCTGCCTTCCACCCTGGGTGGGGTGGGGTCTAGTGAGAGGGGAGCAGGGTCCTGAGGTGTCCAAGGTCAAGTCTTCAGCTGGGTAGGGGGTTGCTGAGCACTGGGGCTTTGTGGGCAGATCCTAACTCTTACACAGCTGTGCGTCTTGGGCAAGTATCTTATCCTTCTATGCCTCAGTTTCCTCTTCTGGAAAATGGAGATTCTAATCAATATTATCTGCCTCATGGAGTTTCGAGGGTTAAGTAAAATATTCCCTATAGAGTCCTCAGGGCAGTACCCAGGTACTAAATGGGTATTAGCTTCTGTTGTCATTGTAATTCACTCACTTGCAGTACAGATGGGGAAACTGAGGCCTGAGGGGGGAAGGGTGGCCCAGGGTCACACCCCCAGGTAAAACAGAGCTGGACCAGAGCTCCTGAGTCTCCTGGTGCCACTACCAACTCTGATGTGCATCTATTTAGATCAGGACTGGAGGTGTCCCATGGGGTGTCTGGAGCAGCTAATGGGGCTGCCTGGTGGGAAGACAGGAATCCACTAATCCTGGGAGGATGGAGCAGGGGGTGAATCAAGGCAGCCGCAGGTGCAGCTGCCATGAGAATCCAGAAGAGGGCAGGGCAGATCCTACCTGGAGCATCAGGGTGGGCTTCCTGGAGGAAGGAACAGCAGGAACAAATTTTTATCAGGACTGGGATGAATTGAAAACTCACATGCAGTGTGCATCTCAGCAAGAGAGGCGGGAGACCCAGGCGGCTTTAAAGATGGGGGGCGGGAGGGGGGGTTGCCTGTCCCAGCGCGGGTGGAGAGAGTGGATGGACAAGCTCCTTGGAGTAGGTGAAATTACATGGAAAGGTAGAGATTAGTCAGGCAGGAAAAGACGTGGGGTGGGTGAAGGATGGAGTAGGGAGTGGGCAGTGAACTTGGAAATCAAATTGCCCTCTGACATTTAAGTTAAAAACGCAGATAATAGATGAGATTAGCCACCAAGAGAGTGGTCTGTCTGGCCAGACCTGGGAGCAGTCGGGATGTGGTGATGTCCTTCTCTCCCTTTGGGCGGCACCCTGATCTGGCACCAAGGTCCTGTTATCTGACTTTAGCCTGGCTCTTCCATTCGTCCCTCCTACCATCCCCACCCCAGCTCCAGCTGCACACAACTTCCCACTCTTTCCCCACTCCCTAGTCCTTCCTATCAAATGCCTGGAATACCTTTCTGTGCCTCCACTCTCCTCCTTTAAGGCCAGATTAACTGCCCCCTCCTCCAGGAAGCCCTCCAGTGGACTCGTCCACTCTGTCTGGTCATTGTGTGCTGTGGTCTGTCTCCCCATACAATCTTAGCTCTTTGGGGACATTTGTCCAGCTCACGGTAAGACCAGTAAATTGTTCACACAATTCCAAAAGAGTGACACTTTTCTTATCCCAGGGCCTGGCACACAGTAAGTGCTCTGGAAAGATTGGTCTATTGAATGAAGGCCTAAGGTGACCTCTGTGAAAGCAATGTCTAAGTAGAAAGGTCCCTGACCAGCTGAGGGGTTGGGGTTTGCTCTGCGCCCCTAACCCCGGCACTGTTCATCTCCTCCGTCAGGGACGTGGGCAGTGCTGACGGGGAAACAGCCCACGACTCCCAGATCACGCAGGAGGCCATCCCGAAGTCCCTGGGGACCTCGGAGCCCTCGTACACGTCTGTGAACCGGGGGCCGCCCCTGGACAGGGCCAAGGTGTATGCCAGCAAGCTCCAGGACTGAGCCCGGATGCCGCTTCTGGGCAGCCACAGTCTCCCCGAGGGGCTTGCTCAGGGGTCTGCAGGGGGCCATGTTCACACCCTGACCCCAACCAAGGCGAACACAGGGCCTGTTGGTCCAACTGCAGGAAAGCACTTAATAAAATCTTCCCAAGATTTTGAGTTCAATAAAGACTTACAGAATGAATGAGTGAGATGCTGAATGAGTCGTCATTTTGAGGGTTTGCATTGTTTCTCTGGAGGGTGGGGGCAGGGGGCTAATTTTCAGTCAAAGCGAAGGTGGAGAGGGTAAGGAAATCAGGGCTGTTAGGGCACTGGGGTTGTCTGAGTCTCAGGCTCCTCCGGAAGATGGGCAATCAGCACCTCCCCTGAGGGCTTCGCGTGAGCTTCAGGGATTATTAGATGCCGTTTTGGGGTTTGCTGGCTGTGAGGTACCAGAAGCTGATCTGGGCCCAGGGTACGGCTCTGCTGGCAGCTCGTCCTGTCCCCCCCACCAACCCTGTATTCAGCTCTTTCTCTTTGGGGCTCAGTTTCCTCATCTGTAAAATGGGCTGATGTAAACAGTTAATTTCAGGGCCATGCACTTCTGGGTCCCTTCATAGCTTTCTCTGAGGACCCCCCCACAGGCAGGCAAAAGAGGCTGCAGGACACAGGGGAGGGGCACCAAGTCCTCCTGGGGGGCAGACAGGCTCTCCCAGTCCTGGGTCTGTGAGTCTCTGCTCAGATAACTCAATTCTGTCTTCTGAGCCAGGTAGCAAGACTGCTTTCCTTTCTGGGATGTGCAAAACAAGTCAGTCCCACTTCCCATCACTGAAAGAAGAGGTTTGTCAGGGTACTTCCCCAGCGGTCCAGTGGTTAAGACTCCGTGCGTCCAGTGCAGGGGGCGCAGGTTTGATCCCTGGCTGGGGAACTAAGATCCCACATGCCAAGCGGTGTGACCAAAACAAAAAAGAAGAGGTCTGTCAGATCAGGGTTGGTTAAAGAAAGGACGCTACCTGACAGCAGGCTGATGGGGTGCTCTCAGGGCACCAGATCACGGATGCTGAGACATGTCCAGATGCACCAGAGGGGGCCATAGCTGACAAGGCAGGAGGCCTTTGGCCCCTTTGGAATGGCATTCAGGCCCCTTCTGTGCAGCACAGGGGAGGGGAGGATAAACCTTCATCTTTGGGCAGCATGGGGTTGGGGGGTGAGCTTGGATTCGAAGGCAGAAGCCAAGCCTTGGCCAGCTTCCAGCCAGTTCTATCCAGTCTGCAGAATAACCCAAGCTGGTGGGCGGGGGTGGGTGGGAGAGGCTGGGCTTGGCTCATGGATTCTGGGCTGGACTCAAGCTTCACAGAAACTTCTAATTATAAATACCCACAGAAGCAATTTTTCTAGCTCACTTCTCAGATTCTGAAGGATCCTCTCCTCCCATGACTGAGCTGGCAGGGCCTTCAGAGCTGAGCTTTCCACCTCCACACCGATGCTGCTTCACCTTCCCTCCCATCTCAATCATGGTTCATCAATGAGCTGATCACTGTAGACATGCTGTGTGACTTGGGGCAAGGAAGTACCCTCTCTGGGCTCCTCTGACCTCATCTGTGCAAAGAGAGTCAGAATGTTTGTGAAGGTTGCTCCAAAACAGGTGATTTTTTCTGAGATCTAATCAATCACGAGGTGATGTCATTCAGTTAAATCCAACCAAGCCCTGAGCTCCAGGCTTGGGAAAACTCAGAGCCACCCATCTGGTCAGAATAGAAATGCACAGAGGAATTGTCAAAGCAGAGCCCTGGACAGAGCATGGTCTGTCCTTCGACACACACTTCAGTCCAGAAATGCTAGAAATGCTGTAAGAATCAGAGGTAGGATTCCCCTCCCCACCCAACCAGGGCTGGCATAGCCAGGAGGGCTTCCTGGAGGAGGAGGTGATTTTCTCAACTTTTCTCAACATATAACCTTTTGAGATTTTTTTTTTTTCTGGCAGCTTAATTCCCTTGGGGCCCATCCAAGTTGTTGCAGGTATCAACAGTGCATTCCTTTTTATTGCTGAGTAAGTGTCCCGTGATGTAAATGGACCACAGTTTGTGTATCTGTTCTCCCACTGAAGGACATTTGAGCTGTTTTCAGTTTTTAGCTGTTATGAATACAGCTGCTATGAACATGTATGTAAAGTTTTTACATGAACATAATTTTAATTTTTCTGGGGTGAATACCTGAGTGCTCTTGCTGGGTTGCATGGGAAGTGCATGTTTCCTTTTTTTTAGTTTATTTTTGGCTGTGTTGGGTCTTTGTTGCTGCACGTAGGCTTTCTCTAGTTGCAGTGAGCGGGGGCTACTCTTCGTTGCGGTGCTCGGGCTTCTCATTGTGGTGGCTTCTCTTGTTGCACAGCATGGGCTCTAGGTGCGTGGGCTTCAGTAGTGGTGGCTCGTGGGCTCTAGAGCGCAGGCTCAGTAGCTGTGGCGCACGGGATTAGTTGCTCCTCCGCACGTGGGATCTTCCCGGACCAGGACTCGAACCCGTGTCCCCTGCATTGGCAGGCAGATTCTTAACCACTGCGCCACCAGGGAAGTACAGCACTATTTTTTATTTTAGCCATTCTGATAGGTGTGTAGTGGTTGTATGCCTTCACGTTCCCACACACAGTGTGGGAGTTCCAGTTCCTCCACATCTTCTGCAACACTTGGTATGGTCAGGCTTTTAAATGCTGGCCATTCTGGTGGTGTGTAGTGGTTTTGATTTGCATTTCCCCATAATAATGTTGAACACCTTTTCAGGTCCTTATTTGCCGTTCATATATTTTCCTTGATGAAACGTGTTCAAAGCTTTTGCTCAGTTTCTAAAAACTGGGTTGTTCGTTTATTATTGAGTCATGCGTTCTTAGTATATTTTAGATTGGGTCCTTAGTCAGATACGTGTTTTGCAAATTGCTCCCAGCCTGTGTTTTGCCCTTTTATTTTCATAGTGGTGTCTGTCCCTGATCCAACTTCCCTTTTCTTTATAGCCTCCCCACGCCCTGACACGTGTTTTTTTTCTTTATAAATTTTAATAATGGTTATTTTTTTAAAATTAATTAATTTTTGGCTGCATTAGATCTTCATTGCTGTGTGTGGGCTTTCTCTAGTTGTGGCGAGCGGGAGCTACTTTTCCTTGCAGTGCGTGGGCTGCTCATTGCAGTGGCTTCTCACTGCAGTGGCTTCTCTTGCCGCAGAGCATGGGCCTAGGCATGTGACATGTGTTTATTGCCCTTTTCTCTTCTACACTGTCAGCTCCATGAGGGCAGGGGCTATTTTCCTGCTGTGTCCTCAGCTCCTAGGAGGTATTCATGCTGGTCCCCCTAGCCTTATCATGGCTGCTGGGGAGCAGTGGCTTGGATTGGTGAGCCGAGACCTCAGAGTGGCTTGTTGCAAACTTCCAGGCCAGGGGTGAGGAGGCCTGAGCTGGGGCCTGGGTGTGGGCAGACGGAACAGCAGAGAAGGAGGGCCAGAGAGGCTTCTCCAAGCTTCCCTCCTCCCTTCTCCTGCCAGCAAAGCCGTCCTGCTAGCTACACACGCCCCACCGGCTGCCCAGCACTGGCAGCCTGCCCAGACATAGGTACAGCACCAGGAGTTTCTACAGGAAATTGATGTGGGGGAAGGTAGGGGAACTCCCTGGCGGTCCAGTGGTTAGAACTCCGTGTTTTTGCTGCCAGGAACTAAAATCCCACAAGCCCGTACGGGGCGTAGTGTGTGTTATCTCCGTTATCTATGTAGGGTGTGGTCCAGAGGTATGCATACCTCAGGCCTTTACACCCGTGCAGGGCATCTTTGTGTTATGATGTGGGTCTTTCCATGGCAACAGAACAACAACTTCCTTTCTAGGATGGAAGGATTGTCAGCTCATCCCTGATGTCTTTTCCCTCTTCCGGGGCCCCGCCTGTGACTCTGTCCCTTTTCTCCATTCTGCCAACACCATGCCCTTTCTGTAGCCAGGGATGTCCTGCAGCAGTTCCCAGCAGTTGCCTACCCTCCAGCTTGGCCTGGTTACTGTAAGTCTTCAGTGTCTGTTTTTCAGTCTGCTAAAGGGAAATAATAATACCTACCGCATAGGACGACTGATGGTGCGGTAAGATGCATATGGAGAGTTAAGCACGTGGCACGTGGTAGGTGCTCAATAAACAGTAGTGTAAACACGCACACAAAAGCACGTCCGCGAGAGCAACTTCTGCACAGAAGTGAGTGGGGTCTGTCCAGGGAACAGAGCCTTGTGGGTTCACGCATACACATATTCACTCCTGGGTTCAGTACACGCTGAATGAGATGTGCTCACACCCGTGGGTGGAGGCTGGGATGCGGACTTCTACACCCTGCAGCGCCCACACCATGTGACATACATCCGCACCCCAGCACCATGCCGGCTCTGTGTCTACCTGCCCCGCCACTGCCTTATCTGCTCTGAGAGTGTGCAACGGGCCAGGTGGCAGTGCCTCCCAGTAATTTTCCACAGCTTGAGAGAAGCTGTGTCTCTCTTGGATATGGGGGAGGGGAGGGGAAGGCATTGTTCCCAAGGTGTCCCTTCTGCTGGCTTTGTCCTTGTAAGGCTGCCTAGCTGAGCTTTTGGGTGGAGGGGCTGAGACTTCCAGCCTGCACCTCGCCTGGAGCTGAAATGATTACTCTAGCTCCAACGTCCTGGCACACCCTGCCCGGGCCCCCCGCTGTGCCTTGGGTCTGACCTCTGACAGCACCGAGCCCACAGGGTTCTGTTTATCAAGGTCCACGCTGGGGCCTGGGGGCCTTGAGGGCAGGGGCTGTCTCCTACAGATCCAGGTGTAAGCATATAGGTTAGGCGGTCCCCAGAGAAAGAGAACCAGGCATGGCTTTTTTTTTTTTGCGGTATGCGGGCCTCTCACTGTTGTGGCCTCTCCCGTTGCGGAGCACAGGCTCCGGACGCGCAGGCTCAGCGGCCACGGCTCATGGGCCCAGCCGCTCCGCGGCATGTGGGATCTTCCCGGACCGGGGCACGAACACGTGTCCCCTGCATCGGCAGGCGGACTCTCAACCACTGCGCCACCAGGGAAGCCCTAGTTGTGTCTATTGGCTCCACGTTCACCAAGAGGTGAACCCGGTTTTCGGGTAACACAGGTGCCCAGCACTCAGCACAGGTGCTCCGGAAGTGAATTGCACTGTGTTCCGACCCTGGGTACAGGGCATTAGGAGCTGCAGGCAGTGGTGGTTAAATGTGCCTCAGCTTCCTCATCTGGAATAATAACGATGGCGACTTCCTCACCTTGTTCCAAGAACTAAAGGAACACAGGTAAGTGCCTGGCACCACATAGGAAGCCCACCTCTGCTCCTCCTTCACTCCTGACTCACTGGCCCCCACGGTGTTCGGGGCTCTGGGGCCCCAAAAGTTCACAGGCTTTTGAAACTTACAAGCACGACTTCCCTCAGGAATGGGAGGCTCCCTGTAGGCTGGGGGTGGGGTGGGGTTTGTTAGCCAACTTTAAAACCCGCGGGGGGTGGGGGTGGGGGGATGGGGGGGTGCTGAGGAGAGAGGAAATAGCCATTAACTCTGGCTTGCTTGGGCAAGGCAGGGCAGGGAGGGCGGACTCAGGAAGGATGGGAAGGCTGGCTAGAGGAAGTGGCTTCTGATCCGGTTAGGTTTTCTTCAGGGAGGGGAAGGGCTTCCAGGGGCAGACAATGGGAGGAGGGGGCCACCAGAATAATAAGATCACTAGGGGACACTAAACCAGCTGCGTAACGCTGTGCCGACCCCATCTATGCGCAATCTCATTTGGTTCTCTCAACCACCCCAGGAGGCGCGCACTAGCATCACAGGTTTTACAGACACGGAACCTGGGACACGGACGGGCGTGTGGTCACTGGGACTCACGGGATCCGAACCCAAGCTGGTCCCATTCTCAGCTTCCGGGTGAGAGTATTTCTTGATGAGGGAAGAGCACGGGTGGACACTCATTCACATTTGGGCACCGATCGTGTGCCCAGCCCCCTTTTAGCTTCTGGGTACCCAGGGATGGACACGGCGGACAAGGTCCCGGCTTTCCCGGGGAGCTGGGGAGAGACAACAAGTATACGTAATTTCTGGTAGAATTCTGAAAGAAAAGAACGCGGGGTTGGGGGAGGGGACTGGCGATTTTAGGTCCGCAGGGTCTTTGGCAAGCAGGGCGTGTGTGGAGACCCGACATTGGCCCGGGTCTGGACCCAACTCGGGTTGAAGAATAGAAGCTGTGCATGAGTGTGATGCAGGGCCTGGCTGCAGAGAGGCGCCTCCGATTGCACTTAATGGTCTCTATATCCCTGCAAAGTGCGCCCGCGCCCATTTTGCAGATGAAGAAGCTGAGAACGCGCGGTGAGCAGCTGCAGGCGGAGCGCGGACGAAGGCTCGGCCCAGAGAGAGCCCTCCGCGCACTCAACCGCGACTGCGCCGGAGACGGGGGCGGGGCCTCCGCGGAGGGCGGGGCCGGCGGCTAGGGAGCCGTTGGTTTTGGGGCGGAACCTTCGCGCGGCGAGGGCGGGCGCACGGGGCAAGGTTTTGCCGAAACGCCGCGGCCGGCCTCCGTGGGAGTCGCGGCTGGGGGCTGCGCGTCATCTGCTCCGGCTCCGGCTCCGGCTCCGGGTGCGCGCGCCGTCCCCCCACACGCAGACTGACTTCCGCCCGGCCTCGCCCAGCGCGAGGGGCGCGCGGCCTCCCGGAGCCCCCGGAGACTTGGACCGCTGAGCGGGAGGAGGCGGCGGGAGCGCGAGCTCCGGCCAGCGTCTCGGCGGCGCCGCGGGTGAGCTGGCTGGTTGGGGAGGCCCGGGGGTGCCGGATGGAGAGCCCCTCAAGACCCCCGGCCTCTCTCGGGATCCACGGCCGCCTCAAGGACCCCAGAAGCTCGGTTCCCAAGATCCCCGTCTCACCCGCCCTCGGGAGCCCCAGCCCCCAGGACCCCTCGGGATCCGCCCCGGCCCTAGAGACCCTGTCGGAGTCCCCGGCCACCTCTGGCACCTACACCTTCAGGACTCTCGAGCCCCCAGACCCTTCAGGATTTCCCCTAAACCCCGAGACCACCTGAGGCCCTCCCGCCGTTTCAGGGCCCCGGGACCCCTTAGGATCCTCGGTTCCAGAAACCCCCCAAGATTCCCTCAGGACCCCCGAGACCGTCCCTGACTTTCCCATCCCCGGGTTCCCTGAGGCCTTCCGCGCCATCTCTCCCTAGCTCCTCCCCCGGCTCCCTGGGCCGCCGTCCCCACCCTCGGCGTCTGCCCTGCCCTCTGCCACCGGCCCCGAGGTTCAGTTGCCGTTTGCCTCCCTCTCCTTGCTGGTCTCGATGCTGGGTTTCTCAAACCTGAGGTCCGTGGACCAATGCGGTGTCCGTGAAAGTGCTCCTGGGGGCTTGTGAATTCTTGATAATAGAAAAGAAGTAGAGGCATATGAGTCACCTGATGACCCTTTGTAACCAGGTAGGGGGTGGGACCTCAGCGCAGGCCGTGGCGTCGTGTTTACTGTTGCATTGAGGCCAGAGCAGGACAGGGTTTAATTTTCATGCTCTGCGGTGAGACTCATGGCTCCACAGAAGCGCCTAGAAAACAGATCCGATGTGGTGCAGGGTGGCCCAGCTAAGTAGGTGAGAGCCTTGGGGCGGATCAGGACGCTTTGAGCTTGTCTCCTAATTTTGTCATTCATGGAGCTAACTTTTTTTTTTTTTTCTTTAAATGGCTGTGGTGGGAGAGAATTGTTTGGAGGAAGCAAGACCACATGAGAGGTGGAGGTGACCTCGACCCAGGGTGGTGGCAGTGAGGACCGTGGCTTCTTCAAGCACGGCTAAGCTTCTTAAAGTCTAGACCCAAAAGACTAAGTTTCCAGGAATTGGCACTGGAGCCAGAGATGACACAGTCCCTGCTCTCAGGGCCACAATGGAGGGCGGTAGTTAAGCACCTAGGTAGTTTTTATATGGCCTTGAACTTAGCTGG
Organism: Phocoena sinus; assembly: GCF_008692025.1. Lineage (NCBI taxonomy): Eukaryota > Metazoa > Chordata > Mammalia > Artiodactyla > Phocoenidae > Phocoena > Phocoena sinus. The sequence goes on along the minus strand of NC_045772.1, from coordinate 4,463,883 downwards.
GGTGAGGGTCAGATTCTCAGGAAGGGGTGTTACGGAGAGCTTCTTGGAGGGGAGGAAAAGTGACAGGTAATAGGTGAGCTGATTCTTGAAGGTTGAAATAAAGAAGTTTGCCAGGGGCTTCCCTGGTGGCGCAGTGGTTGAGAGTCCGCCTGCCCATGCAGGGGACGCGAGTTCGTGCCCCGGTCCGGGAAGATCCCACATGCCGCGGAGCGGCTGGGCCCGTGAGCCATGGCCGCTGAGCCTGCACTTCCGGAGCCTGTGCTCTGCAACGGACAACAGTGAGAGGTCTGCCTACCGCAAAAAAAAAAAAAAAAGTTTGCCAGGGTCACTCCAGGCAAAGGGACAGTATGTGAAAAGGTAGAGAGGCATGCCACAAAGCACATGAGATTTTGGAAACCAAGAAGTGGGCTGGAGCATAGATTCACCCTGGGGGCGTGGCTGGAGATGTAATACCTCCTTAATGAGCAAGGTCCTCAGGGGCTATTAGAGGGAATCCTAAGTGGGAAGAATCCAGCTTTGTTCCCTGAGGCCCACCATGCCCTTGGCCCTTTCTTGAATTACTGCTTCTCCCATCCCCCTGCGTGAGTGATGGTCCAGCTCCAAGCTGAAGAAAGGGGGGCGTTGTCAGTGGAGAGGAGTGAAGGAGGTGTTCCGGACAGAGGAGACCAGAATGGGGGAAACTGGGAAGCTTGGCAGAGGGCGGGGTTTCAGGCGTGGAGTGGCAAGAACTGGCTGGGCCAGGGTAGTCAGGACCAAAGCAAGAGGAGCTCCTGAAGCCTGGTGGAGGATTGGTATTTGAAGGGAGTGGGGGGCCATCGAGGGGTTTGAGGAGGGGAGTGAAGAGGGATTTTGTGATTTTGAACAATTGCTGGGTCTGGTGTGGGAGAATCGTTTGGAGGAAGCAAGACCACAGGAGAGGTGGAGGTGACCTGGACCAGGTGGTGCCAGCGAGGACCTCAAGCACGGCTAAGCTTCTTAAAGTCTAGACCCCAAAGACCTTTCCAGCTCTTTCTTGTCTCAGCCCACCGTTTTCTGCCTGGGGACTGATGCTGGGAACTTGTTAGCCCTTTTAGGGGAGGTTTTGGTCTTTTGCCCATAGGTCACCTAGGGCCTCATCAGGGTGACTGTGTGTCAGAGTGAGCCCAGCATCCACCCCGGAGGTGCACATGTGGCACAGTGGGCAGGGAGAGGAGAGGCTGGGGCTCAGAAGTGGAACCAGATCATGGAGTGTTTGGAAGCTGGGCTTGGGCGTCCTGAAGGAACTGGAAAACCCTTGAAGGAGAGACGAGTTCAGATGTGTTGTGTCAGAAACGTCACTTTGGAGACAGTGTGGGACCAGAGGGGAAACCGGAAGCAGGGTGGCTGTCAGTCCAGACAAGTTGTGAGGGCTGCAAGGCATGGTGGAGGGTATGGATTAGAGATCGATTGAGAATAAATCCACAGGACTTTTGTTTGTTGAGGTCTGGACTTGGGTGAGGGGCAGGGAGACTCTCGCCAGGTACGATGACGCTGTACAGTAGAACTTTCTGTGATGATGAAAACGCCCTGGATCTGTGCTGTCCAGTTCACTCGGCACGTGTGGCTGTCAAGCATTTAAAACGTGACTAGTGTGACCGAGGAACTGAGTTTTAAATTTTATTTAATTTCAATTGATTAAATCCAGGAAGGATACCCATCGCGTGCACATGGTATAGTGGGGATCGCACTGTTGTGGGCTCTGCTGTTTTAAGTGTTACCCCTTTTAGTGTTTGCAGCAACCCTGAGATGTAAGATATTATTCCTTTTTTACAGATGAAGGAAACACAGCTCCCAGAGACAGAGTAACTCAACCCCATATTAAGTAGTACAGCTGATACTCGGTTGTTTAACTTCTAAGCCTGGACTCTTTCTGCTGGATCCTACTTCCTCCCTCAAGGAGCCTCAAGGTCTCTTTCCCAGGAGAATGAAGTCCTCTCCAGTGGTGGCTTTGTTTCCCAGCTGAGCCCTCCTTATCTGTTCCTTATCTTATATTTGCTTGCTAAAGTTAACCGGACAGCTGTGTGGTAAGCTGCCAGCCCGGAGCAAACAGAAAGCTCTTCTGAGCTCGTTGTTTCGCCCGAGGCTTCTTGCTGCCTCTAGTATCTTCCTAATGCTGGCTGTTTCTCTTAGCATTTCTGGAAAATGAATGGAGCAAGGAAGCAGGTGAACCTGCAGATCAGCCAAACTGTGTGGCTTGGTATTTATAAAGATATGGTCGTAAAAAGAGGTACAAATGAGTACCTTACATGAAGTTTTGGGGTCACAGTGGACCAGCTGGTGCCCAGGATAGTGGCAAGATTATGGGATGTAAGCCAGGAATGAGTTTATAGCTTGTCCCCGGACTCCCTAGGGGACCTTGATCAAGTCACTGCCTCTCAGTCTCAATTTTCACATCTGTTATTTAGGGTATTTGACATTGCGGAACCTTTAAGATCCCTCCAGCTCTAAAATTCTGTAATTTTAGATTTCACTGGAGGTTTACTTTCTAGAACATCTCTTATTCCTCTTGGGATGGATAAATGCTGGTGCTTCATTGATACATTTTAATAAGCCATTATTGGCTTATTGTTCAGTAACGTGTCTATTTGAGTTGTACAAGCATGTCACATCTGATGGACAGACTTAAGCAGTAACCACTTCCGACGTTGGCAGTGTTCCTGGTAAAATGTCAGGTATGTTTGCTTGCCCTCCCGAGCTGCACTGATGATTGGAGAAAACATGCAAGACTCCATTTAGCACGCTGGCTGGCCTCTTAAAAGGGTTTCATGTCAGCGTTGGCCAGGTGAGAGGTAAGAAGAGCCGCGTCACAGGGTGCTGAGAGCTTTACGTGAGAACGCACATAAGGTGCTTTGTGTTTGCCCTTGAATCTAACAGGGGCGTAGAAAGCGTCAGCAATTAATGTTGCTTTTTGAACTAAACTGTGGCCTTTAAGTTTTTTATTAGTGGCGGGTTTTGTTGTTTTCTCGGTTTGAGCTTATGTCCCCAAGCAACTCTGTTTGGAGGCGCTGGTTTCAAGAAGCAAATGAGCACATTTTGATCATTACAAAATAAGGATTTTTTCCCCCCTGCAGTTTATTTTGACTGAATAAAAAGTGATTCGTTAAGTAGCATGTTTTCAAATTAGGGTTTTGTGTTTCCTGTAACTTGAAGAAAACAATTCATCCTGAAGATCTCTTACTAGTAATGACTGGGTTAAGTTTTACCAGAATCCAGGTTAAATGAATATGTCATTGTGGAGAAGTAGTGTTGCACTGAAAGCTTCCTGTTGCTGAGGGAGAGCAGCTGGCTGCTGAGGTCGTTTATAGTAATAGATAAACATCTTAAGGTTAAGTGCCTTTCAGATATTTGACTCACTCAAAATCTTTACAACAATCAGTGATGTGGATGATGGCATTCCCATTTGACAGATATGGAAACTGAGGTTCAGAGCGATCTCGGGGCTGGGGGATATGGTGGTGTCTCCTGTCTCCAGATTCTGTATTTTCTCCACCAGAGCCCCAGGTGTTGTGGTTTCAGGGCAAGCCTCTCCTTTGCAGTTCTGGAAGCTTAATTATTCAAGGTCCATTTGCACCTTGTTTTCAGCTCAGATGAACCTACTTAGGCTAACCAAACTCGCCAGAAATAACCTCTACCAACTAGATCCCAGATGATTCGTTAGTGGTTAGAAGTCTGTCAAATGTACTTGAAAACTTCCTCTTGTTGCCGAATGATTTCTGCTTCTGTGGCCCCCCTCCCAAGTTAACACCGGGAACCAGATTGCCATGAAAAAGGCAGTTGGAGGGACTCAAGTTAGAGAAAAGGGTGAGGAGGAGGAGGATGTTAAGGACCAGGTGTGTCAGTGTCAGTGAGCTGTAGCCCCAGGCACTCCTGCGATACTCGATGGAGCTGGGAAGAGCTTGCTTCGTGGCCGGAGGCCTCCAGACCTGCCTGGGTGTAGTCACAGGGCAATTGGTTTGGCCTCATTTAAGGACATTCCAGTCCTTAGGAACCACACTGGCTACAGGGCTTCCATTTAATACTAGTATTAATATTTCAGGTCTCCTGTCTCCTGTGAGTAGCAGATTTATAAATCATTTCTTAGTGTGGGTTATTTTTGTAACAGTAGCAGAGTGTAATGCTAGAGCTAGCTGTGTTGCCAGGCCTTTACATTAATCAAGTCATTTGTAGTCACAGTGACCTGACGTTTTCCACAAATTCTGGGAGCATCTTATTCCATCACTGTGGATTGGGTACAAGTGAGTTAAAAGCGAGCATTTGGAAATTTTCATGAATATTTGCGATGTCCCTGTGTAAGAGGAATATGTTTTGAGCGTATGTCTACTGTAGGCCCCTCTCCCTTCATTGTCATCAGGGGCTGTACAACTTGGGAGCTCTCATCTCCATGCTCTTATATACCACTCAAAACCCATGTGATTATTTATAGGAAGAAGTTAAGTTTTCTTAAGAATATCTTTGAGGATCCCACAGACTGGAAACTTCTAATTCAGGGTTTGTACTTAAGTGAAGGTGTAATTTATAATAGAAAGTGATTCGTTTTAAGTTTTTTATTATGCTACTTGTAATAAAATACTGTTCTTTTTAAAAAATATTTATTTATTTATTTGGCTGCACTGGGTCTTAGTTGTGGCATGTGGGATCTTTGTTGTGGCATGCGAACTCTTAGTTGCGGAATGCACGTGGGATCTAGTTCCCCAACCAGGGATCGAACCCGGGCCCCCTGCATTGGGAGCGCGGAGTCTCACCCACTGGACCACCAGGGAAGTCCCTAAAATACTATTATTGACAAATATTTTCTCCCTCCCCCCTCAAAACTTTATGGACCCTTTTCACTCATTGATCTGTGCTTTTTTTTTTTTTTTTTTGGTCTTGATACTTTTGTCTTTTATCCCATCCCTCTGCTCTTTCTGGCTGTGTAGAATGGTGATGAGCGCTTCAAAGAACGGCCAGTTCTGTAGATCAGCACCTGGGCCTGGTTCGGCAGGACTCAGGCTGGCCTCGCTGGGGTCGCTCACGCAGTTGTGGTCATCTGGCCGCTTGCCTGGCGTTGAACGGTTCCTCGTAGCCTCGCATGCCTGTCGAGTGGATGGTGCTGGGTTGTCAGCTGGTGTGCTCTCCGTCGGTGGCCATCCAGGAGGCTAGACTGGGCTTTAGGAGGCTGAGTTCCAAGAGGACGGGCTCCAGTGTCAACGTGCTTGTCAAACGCTCGCTCGCTTGTTTGCCGACATCCCATTGGCCAAAGAAGTCACATGACCCAGCCCAGAGTCAGTGAGAGTGGGACTGACTGCACAAGGGCCGGGGGACCAGGAGGCATGATGGAGCGGGTCGCGGAGGCCACTGACAGTCTGGTGCAGTGGAGTTAGGGGGCTGGGGAGCGGGACTTCGTTTTGCTAGCTGTAAGTAACAAGTTTGGTGTTTGTAGTTTATTCTGTTTTGCATTAGACTCAGTTTGGTGAACATTTATTTAGTGCTGGACACTAGGGATTCAAAGGATAAGTAAGGCAGTCTCTGGCTACTCTGAAGTTCATAAAATACTCATGATCTCCGATTTTAAGCAGAAAATATCCTATTCAGACTTTTATTCATGGCTTTAAATAAAAAGGACAGGAGCTGCTGATACAAATCTGTGTTGGGGCCTGATTTTGCTTTCAGAAAATGCTGATAGGTCCTGGAAAAAAAAATGGGTTGCCATGGTGACTTGGCTTTGGGCCTGCAAAGTGTGGTGACGACACGGTCACCAAGGAAGCCAAAAGGCGCCGTGTCTAAAAGGTCTCTGAAGGCTTTTGTTTCTGTTGTCTGGAACCTGACTGGGTTGGAGGAATGGTGTTGGGGATGTGAGCAGAACCCCAGAGGCTTGCCCACCTACAGGAACTTCTAGGATCGGGCACTGAGTGCTTTGGAGGGAGATCTCCTGCTTGGCCCTTCCTTGGTTTAAAAACAAGGAGAGAGTTGGGGTACTTTCTAGGTCATTGTGAGATTTGGCTCGGATAATTACGTTGCTGAAAGAACAGGAAATGAGGTAATGTCTTTCAACGCGCAGTGTTACAATGAACTGTAAATGTCTAAATATGGGCAGCTGTGCAGTTCATCATTACCTAGTCATTGTGCTGAGATTTCATGTAATTGGGTACTTCCTGTGTTGGCTACTTTGATCCTTACAGACACCCATCGGTATTAAAGCTTAGAGGCTCACCTGCCTGTTGGGTTTGGAGCGTGTGCGATCGGTATTAAAGCTTAGAGGCTCACCTGCCTGTTGGGTTTGGAGCGTGTGCGATCGGTATTAAAGCTTAGAGGCTCACCTGCCTGTTGGGTTTGGAGCGTGTGCGATCGGTATTAAAGCTTAGAGGCTCACCTGCCTGTTGGGTTTGGAGCGTGTGCGATCGGTATTAAAGCTTAGAGGCTCACCTGCCTGTTGGGTTTGGAGCGTGTGCGATCGGTATTAAAGCTTAGAGGCTCACCTGCCTGTTGGGTTTGGAGCGTGTGCGATCGGTATTAAAGCTTAGAGGCTCACCTGCCTGTTGGGTTTGGAGCGTGTGCGGTTGTTGGAAGTGCTGCAGAGCCAGCGCCAGGCTTTCGTCACGCTCAGGAGGGGAGTGAGTGTTGAACGCTCAAGCCGGCAAGCCATCAGCCAGGAGTGCAAGCTGCCGCCTGTTGTGTACATGCTCAGTGCTTGCAGTGGTAACTTGTTCTTTTGGAAAACTTTGAAATCACTTAATTCTGGAGTTAAGTCCAGCCCACAAAAGTTTAATTTGTTCATACTTTTTTGCAGATGTGTAAATGCAGTGTTTAGGTTTTCCATTTGTATCTATCTTCGTACATATGTGGAGCATCGAAAGCGGCTGAGCAATAATTGAAAGAACTAGAGAGAGGTTTTTAAAGTTCTTCACAATGGTGACAGTTTGGGGCATGTGATTTCTTAAGCCATTGGTTGACCAGTGACTGTTTAAAAAATATTCTAAAATGTCTTGTAGAGCAGGATGATGTAAAAGACTCCTTTCCAGGTGGGAAGGAGTAACTATTTTCAAGTGATGTAGATTATTTGGGGGGGCAGGATTGGGGGGCAATTGGATTAGTCAGCCGGTAAGCATCTTGTATTAACCTTTCACACAGGCTTGAACAGGAAGGACTCTGAGTTCCGTCATGCGGTGGAAGGTTGAGAAAGGAAGTCTGCGGCCTCCTGAGCTCTGTGACTCCAGAGGTTGAATCCAGAGCATCTTTCCTATGAGAGGTTCTCAAGCTTTCAAAACTCGGTCAGTTAGCAGGATTTCCTATTTCATAGCTGTTAAAACTGAGGATCGATGAATAGTTAGGTCAGACATTGAAATCTCCTGGCCGGGGCCCAAGTTTGCTTATTCTCGGGATTATATAATATAGTGGAAAAGCTCAATATTTATTCCTTTCCTTAGGAAATATCTAGTAGATAAAAACAGAAATGGAACAGTCTGACCTTTGATGACTCAGATAGTAACTCCACAGTGGGAAGGAGTTAGGGCCGAGCACCAGCCTTGGGCAGGTGACGGGCATCAGGGAGCCGCACTTTCCTCGCCTGCAGACTGGTCTCTTAACATTTGGGGGAAGGTCACAGACACCTTTGGGAGTTTGAAGGGCGCTCTGAACCCTTTCCCATGAGCGGGGGTGAGGGGGGGAAATGTGCACAGGTACCTACACAGAGTTCTTTGTACACTTCCAGGGGATATTCTTACCATCCTGTTTAGCTTTAAAGTCTAAAGATGCTCATAGAGTGATTAAGCCTTGTTTCCTTCCCCTGGGAAATTATTTTTGGTGACCTAATTCTAATTTAGGGGGGAAAAAAAGATTATACATGTGAAAAGGTGGTTTTCAATGAGTGCTGGTTAGGCTATGCAAAGCAGACACTTACGTATTCGGCTGACCACTTTTCTGGAAAGGTGTTTGGTGGTAACGTGCTGAGATACTTTACAGAGTTCATATTCTTTAACTGAGCAATTCTGCTTGTCAGAAATCTCTCCTAAATAAATAATTTCAAAATAGACGAAAACTTTGTGCACAGAGATGGTTGTCAGAGTTATAGTAATGCCCTACATTGGGGAGGTAGGTAAAGTAAAGGATAGCATATCAGTAAGATAGAATTTCATGTGTGTTGCTATTACACTTATATTTAGGAATAGTTTTGAATAACATAAGATAAATACTTTTATTAAAATGCATGAAAAAAGTAGGATATGACCTATGGTCTCAAATGATGTAAAAATTTTAAAGGAAAAAGTCTAGAGGGAACTCTAGAAATGCTAACAGTCATTGCTTGTAGGTAGTAGAATTATGGGCTTTTTAATCTTTTTTTTTTTCTGTATATTTCCTTCTTTGCAGTAAATGTTAGGTAGAGAACTGGGGGGGGGGATATGATTCTGGAAAAATGATAGAACACGGAGATAGTCTGGCAATAGAGACCTGGCTGATTCGAGAGTCGCGTTTTATGTAAGCTAAGAATTGACCTTTTACTTCGGTTATTCCTTTGGACTGGATTTCAGCACGGCCAAGGGGGGCCTGGCGTCTCCTCAGAAGACTTGCTGGGCGTGTCCTGGTCCCTCTCAGTGCACTGCTTGGTGCCCTCGAGAGCTCGGACAGTCCTGGAAACCCGTGTGTGGCTTACTTTGTCGTGCCGTTGCGTTGTCTTCCTTCCGTGATAAGTCGTTTGTGTTCGTGTCACCTGGAAGCGGTTCTGGAGCAGAGTCATGAAGGGGCAGTGAAAACACCCAGCGCTGAACCGCTGCACCACCTGCGCTCCCTCACACTAGTTTCCCTTCATTTTCCCTCCAGTGTCGGGCTTTGCAGAATCAGGGTCTGAGACTGCCTGGCCTGTTAAGTCACAGAATTAGGAATGGGGGCTTAGGAACCATTTTGGATGTATGTTCTTGTATACGATGCTTTTCAGTTATTCTAATTTAAAGAAAGCTCCAAGACCTTTGATTTTAATCCCGCCTCATCTCTCTTCCAGGGTACTGTTAAGAGAACTTTCATCTGGGAAGTGGAAGTTGCTTCTGAGCGATTGCTTCTGAATCTCTTTAGGATTTACAGATGGATTCCGTGGAAAAGACAACAAACAGAAGTGAACAAAAATCAAGGTAAATGAAGTCAACTGCACCCTCAAACAGTGATGGATGTATAGCTTCCATCACAAGTCTCCTTATATGTTATCTGGTACCTGGGAGGGTGAGCGAAGTGAGAACACCAGCTGGGGAGGGCGTCTCCGGGGCCAGGTAACGACCCTTTGCTCCAAAGTAAGGAACGTTCGCAGAGGCAGCTCTCTTTCTGCCCAAGGAGGCGACTGTCGCCTGGCCTCCATACCGAGCAGCAGGTGACCAGAGGGTCACGTCTAAGGCTGGGGGTGCCACGTTTCACAGGAAAGAAACCTCTGACTGGGAGTGGGCGGGTTACACTTCTGTGAAGTGATGCAGGAGAAGGAGGTGCTTGCCGGGGGTGGGTTGCAGAGGACCAGCATTTCGCCAGGAGTTTTCTTTCCTGTCCTGTGATCGGGGATTACTTCATCCCACAGTTTGCATTTACAAGCCCTTTGCAGTTTCAAAGGAATTTACATTGCTTTCTTGTGCACTTAAGCGAGTGCTCAACACTAGGGGGGACTCGAGATGAAGAAGACAGTACTGTCCCAAGTCCCTTAGGAATGAGGATAGAACATGTGAGCTTGATACACAAAAAGAAAAAGACACAGGCTCCGTCTTGCGGTTAGTATAACTGGGGGGACGCTGCGTGTGTGTTTGTGTCCAGCACGGGCTGTGTTTGACCTGACACCTCATGGATGTTCCCAGACTGCGTTGTTTTCTTCGCGGTTGCAGTACTTCCACGTTGGCTTTCATTCTTTCCCTCCCTTGTTTTTAAGTAGAAAGTTTTTAAAAAGCCTCATCCGGAAACAGCCCCAGGAGCTGCTCCTGGTCATGGGCACGGGAGTCAGTGCCGCCGCGGCCCCAGGGATCCCCGCCCTGTGCTCGTGGAGGAGCTGCATCGAGGCCATCATCGAGGCCGCGGAGCAGCTCGAGGTGCTGCACCCCGGGGACGTGGCCGAGTTCCGCAGGAAGGTGACCAAGGACGGGGACCTGCTGGTTGTCGCCCATGACCTGATCCGGAAGATGTCCCCTGTAAGTCTTTTCACACAAGTGCGTCAGGTCTCACTGGGGACAACTCGGCTGTGGGCCAGGTTGGTGAGTGAGTCTAGCGTCTAGACTTCTCCAAGCCTGCGTCGTGTCTGTTTCTCACTGAGGTGGGCTGACAAGCCAGAAATCTTTCAGTTCATCAGAATGTCGTCCCTTTAAACAGAGGGGGTGCCGAGCACAGCGTGGGCTCCTAAAGCAGTCCTTGTTAAACAGAGCCTGGATAGGGGGCTTGTCTCAGGGAGGTCGCCGTGCTGCTCTGGGGACCAGCCTGGTGATCTCACCCTCGTTTAGCGAAGGGACAGAGCAGACAGGTCTGCGTTTGGTCCAGGCAGGCCAGCTGCGTCCCTTCACACGACCGGGGCTTCCCAGACACTGTAAGATGGGAGAAGACGGAGCTTCTTTGTCTGCAGGTGGAAAGGATCTAGCAGAGGAAGAGCGGTTGGTGATATAGGGGACACTCACCGAGTGATGCCCTGGAGCCAGTGGGGCGGGTGCGGAAAGGGCTGAGCTCACACAGGTCACAGCCAGGTCGTCATCGGACAGGACGCACACAGGGAGCTAGATGTGTGGCCGAGGCCCGAGGCAGCTTTCTTCCCCTTAGGTTTGTTGAAGAAGTATAGCCGTCATCTGAGAGTTGGGGTGGGGAGATGTTGAGGGTTAACCGAGAAGAAAGCCTGAGAACTAGTACGCAGAACTTCGGCTGCTGGAGAAAGAAACCCAGAAGTACGTGGCTTGACTGTGATCGTGTTTACATTTCTCACATAAACATCTGGGTAGGCAGCCCCAGCGGAGCACAGGGGCTTGACGGTGTGGGGAACCTGGGCCCCCGTTTATGGCTCCGCCGTCTTCACCGTGCAGCCCGCACCTCATGCTCAAGGTTAGCTGCCCCGACTCCTGCCGTAAATGATGTGTGCCTGCCAGCTAGTGGGAAGGGGACAGAGGGGCCGTGCGTCCTCCCTTCCGGGGGCTGACGTGCAAGCCGCTCTGTTTGCATGGCATTGGCCGGAGTTGTACATGTGGCCATCCGTGGCTTTACCAGAGTCTGGGTGACGATGCCAGGTACGGGTGTTGTGTTAATGGGGAACTAGCACCATGGGGCAGGGTTTTGGTGCTGCTTGCTTTGTAAATGAAGCCCTGCGTTCCTTTGCACGGTGTCTAGGGCGGCTGCTTTCATGCTTCAGGGCAGAGTTGAGTGTTGGCAGCAGAGACTGTGACCCGCAAAGCCTAAAATAGTTTGCTCCCGGGCCCTTTCTAAAGGAAGTTGCTGAGCCCTGTCAGGAGAGGGAGGGGCAGAGTCGATGGACCAGAGAAGGACCCCTCGGATGAGGCCATTCGTTCAAATAGAGGCCAGCCAGGTGGATGCTTGTTTAGTCAAGGAGGTGAATATTTGGAGCTTTATCTGATTCTCCTCTTTACTTTTGTGTATTTTTGAGAACTTCCATTAAAAAGAAAGAGTTCAAGTGAGGCAGCCAGAATGGTTGTGTTTTCCTCGTGTTCAGCGGGTTGGGAACAGGTGCAGGGTAAGTGGAGGGTTGGTTTTCTCAGGATCGGGGTTTTGCCCAAGGATTCCGGCAAAGGCAGGGAAGGGCGGGGAAGTTGAAGGCGAATTTCAGGAGTAACTGTAGTGTTACATTATGGAGTCTAGGCTGCGTGGTGGGAGAAGTTAGGCTGGCGGGGGAGGGAGAGACAGTGGGTCAGCGCCGTGGGTCCCGGTGGGGTGAAGTCCCCTGGGAGCCATGGTGCTAAGAGTTGGGCAGGTGGAGGGAGAGGCCGGCCAGGGTTTCTGGAAAGGGTCCTGCTGCTGGTCATGATAAGGTTTGGGGTGTGGATGGCGGAGATGGGACAGGATCGCTGGAGGAGGGGGATGGAGGAATTTAGAGGCTGTGATATAGGAAGGATCAGCTGCGTGGATGTGAACCCAGCGTGAGCTGTGACAGAAGCGCGGCTGGAGAGACTCGGCAGCGAGTGGGTGCCACCCTCGCATCCTCCCTGGTCCGGAGTGTGCGGTGCCAGGGATGTGGGGAGCTGGTCTTCAGGGCAGAAGGAGGCGAAGGCTCACAGAAGCGCGTGAAGATGTGAGGGTGCAGCCCGGGAACAGTGCGGGGTCTCCAGAGCGGGGAGGGACAGGAGAGTCTCGGAAGAGGGAGCGCCGAGCCCTGGGATGAGCGACCACCTGGGAGGACGTGGGGGGGCTCTGGTGGACGCTCCTGAGGCCGATGGCGGTGGTGCCGGGGGCGGGCAGGGGCCGGCAGAGGCGTTTCACGTGAACGCACGGGTCGGGCTCTACCGCCGTCCTGCTGGCCCTGCGGCAAGGCTGGCTGAGGGGCGCTCATGCTGGGAGTGCGTGAAGCATCCTCCTGGCGCCACACCCCATCTCTCTGAACCCCTTCACAGCACAGCTCTTCAGGGGCTGTTGTATTCGCTCACCTCCCCTTGGAACCCAGCCCGGCCGGGCTCCCCTGAAGCTGCTCTGGTCAAGGCCACCAGTGACCTCTGGTGCTACATCGGGGGACCCAGTCCCACTCCTGACCCTGCTCGGTCTCTCAGCAGCATGACACGCTGTCTTCCATCCAGTTCCCCAGAGCAGCAAGGCGGAGGAGACCAGTGCCTCTGTGGCTCCCGCGGAGGGGGAGGGAGCCCCGGTCTTCACTGTGGGCTTCAGGGCCCCACGTGATCTGGTTCCAGGTCAGCTGTCTGGCCTCACCTGTGGCACGTGCCCTCACTCCTCTCCCACCCTCAGCCCCACCTGTGCTCTGACCTCGGTGCCTGGTGCTGGCTCCTCTCCCACTTGGACCACCCTCTCCAGAGCTGCCTCCCTCCCTCCGGCGCTCTGCTCGGAGGCCGTCCCGGGACTGCTGGCCCGTTCGTGCTCTGCCGCGCGGCAGCGAGCCCCCTTCTCTGCTGGGCTTCCCCGCAGCGTGTATCACTGCTGACGTGTTTGCACGTTACCTGCCTCCCTCCCCCAGGGTTTCAGTAAACTCTACAAGGTCAGCCGTTTTCTCTTTTTTAAAAAACGACTGCATCCCTGGTGCCGAGAGTACTGTCGCTTGCCTAGGTGCTCGGTGGTGGCTGAGAGCCGGCGGTTTTGTAACTCCGGGTCCACCTCTCCATAGCGCACGGGCGATTCCAAGCCCAGCTTCTTCCAGGACTGCCTGCTGGAGGTGTTCGACAACCTGGAGCAGCACATCCAGAGCCCGCTGGTGCTGCAGTCCATCCTCAGCCTGATGGAGAGGGGCACCATGGTGCTGACCACCAACTATGACAACCTGCTGGAGCTCTTCGGGCAACAGCACAACAAGCCCATGGAGTCTCTGGATCTGAAGGACAAGACCAAGGTGCGGGCCGGCCGCCGGGGCGGGGGCGGGAGCAGGGGCGGAGGCGCAGGCATGCTTGCACTGCTGCTGTGGTGTGGCACGGGCTGTCACCTCCCGGCAGAGGGCCCGGCGTAGGAAGGGTGCTGTCTGCTCGCGGAGGCTCCTCTCCCCGCTGGAACGAGACACGAAGGGCCTGGGACAGGGCGCTGCCGCCAGCTCCTCAGGACCCCTTGTCTGCCTGCCCCGGCTTCCGGTCTGCTTGTGTCCTGCACACCCGCAAGGGCTCTGTCACTGTAGGAGATGTGGGTGGTAAAGGCTGTAGTTCAGGAAAGCGAGATCACCTGCAGTCCTATCGCTGTGAATTTCGGTTAATTGGCTTGTTTATTTATTAATGAACACACCGGGCTGCAGCGCACGCCAAGCTTTTGTGCTGACATTTTCCCCTTAGCATTTACCGTGAGCATTTTCCTGTCATCAGACTGTCTTTAAAAGCATGGTTTTAAACGTCATTTCATTGTGAGACTAGATTACAGTTATCATTGTGAGCATATTTTCACAACTGTAAATAATGCTACAGTGAAAATTCCTACACTGTTGATAAGTTCCTGGAGAACTTGTTAGGGTCGAAGGGTATGACCATTTTAAAGACAAACGATGTAAATCACCCACGTGTTCTCCAGAAAGATTTCCAGTCTACACTCCTGCAGCTGTGTGAGGGGTTCTCCGTCTCCCATGTCTTGCCGGCACGAGGCGTTACTAAAAAACCTAACGAAACACCTTTCTCCTGTTGGAAAGGTGCACATTTTACGCTTTTATTTCTTTTATTGCTAAGGTTGGCCACAGTCTCATTGCATCCCTTGTGTTTCTTGTGCGCCGTGTGTGCCTGTGGATTTGTACGATTCCTGCCGGCTACGGCCGCTGCCTGTTCCTGCTTCACTGCTGGCGGGCAGGGGGTTCCAGCCCCGCTCCACACGCAGGGTCATCGAGGCCCTTTGCGATGCTGTCTTACTCGGGACCCGGGGAAGTGTGGGAGCCGCCCTTAGGCAGCCTGTGTCCCGGCGCTTGGCCGAGGAATTGTGACGGGGCCCCGGGCGACGCCTCGAGTGGCCCCCGTGACACGTGGCGGGACACCTTGCTCCCGTGTTGGAGCAGCGTGGCGCCGTCTGCGGGGCTGCTCCCTGTACCGAGGGCCTCTGGAGTAAGCTGCGTGTGGCAGGGAACAGAAGTGCTGGCTCCTCCGCCTGCTCGTGGCGGGCAGGGCCGGGGGTTAGTCCATTTGTCTGGGGTTGTCAGTCCGGCCCGCTGATGTGAGAGCCCGTGGCGTGGAGATAAAAGGAATATACGTGATGTGCATCTTCTATTTGATAAATTATTTTTTCTGTATATGTATATTTTTTCTGGGTGTACAAACATTGTATACCTAGCAGTAATTAAAAGAAAACATGTGGCTTAGAAGTGAAAGCCTTCGTCGTCTCCCTGAACTCATCAGTGCTATAATCTGAGATGTTAAAGGTATTTTCTACATAACAGTGTCGGTCTCTGAAGAAGTTCTTTTCGATGTGGCAGGACAGGAATAGCTAGCATTTAACACCTGAGTTTCTCTTAGGTTTAAGGATATAAACTGAAGCATCTCTTCCTGTTTCCCAGGTAGGTTTGAGAGGCCATGAGTCACTGTGGGTGTTTTCCTCTTACACCTGTTTTAAACACCAGTGTTCTTCCTCTGTCTGGCTTGTGCTTTGCTAGGTCCTTCAGTGGGCTAGAGGACACATCAAATACGGAGTTCTTCACATTCACGGCTTATACACAGATCCCTGCGGGATGGTGTTGGACCTATCGGGATACAAAGACGTTACCCAAGACCCGGAAGTCATGGTATGCGCATCCTGGCTAGGCACTGGTCGTACCCCTGGGGCTGCGTGGCAGCCGCTAGCCAGCAGTGGCGGCGGTCTGAGCAGGTTCCTGGCCTCCAGGCCTCCTGCCCCTCGGGTCACGCCGCTGCTCTCAGCTCTGTCTCCAGGGCCCGGCACGGGGCCTGGCACCTTGAATAGACGCTCGGTGGACTTTCCGTGACCCTCTTACTCAGGGTTCCAGTTACGTTGCCTCAGCGTGACTCACAGGCCCCTGCACGGCCTGCAGCGCTCTCCTCTGGCCACTCCTCTCTACTCATCTTTTTCCTCTGTTCATTCAGTCATCTCCTTCCCCCCTTCTCTATTTAGCAATCTCTTTTAGCTTTCAAACCCTAGTTTTAAAGTTCCGTTCTCTGTGAGGCTTGTCTGATGTCCTGGACAAGTGGGGTGCGGAGAAACTGCCTGCCATTCATTACGGCGCTTGAGAGACCACAGGTGTTCACGGACGCGCCGTTGAGTGCAGCGCCAGGCCTCGCTCCCTCCTCCGCCCCGGGCACGGGTGACGCCCTCACCTTGCCGCTGCTGCACCTCTCCCTGAGGTGTCTGGGTGTCGGAACTGGCGACCCCGCTAACAATCTTTGTTTCCCTCTACGCCCACTCCCTTGGGCCCTTGTCACTGGTCCCCTCCTCAGCTCTCCTGCCCGTGCTCCCCAAACCCTATTCTTCCGAGGCCAGGCCCCTCTCCGCAGAGTTCCCACCTGTGATTCACTGGGACAGAGGTCAATTCCAGGGCCTTACAGATGCACAGCTCGGAGCTGAAAGAAAATTTCATGCCCTTATTTTATGTTTCAGTCATTTAAAATTGTGTATAAATGTAGAAGATTTGAATCGAGTGACTACGCTGACAAGGTGGTGGGTGGGGAGGGGTGGGCAGTAGCGCATCTGCGCGGATTTGGGGACGTGGATTTGGGGCCTGGGCCGCTTGCCCTGGCTCGGGGAGGAAGGGGCTCCCTTTTGCTGCTTTTCTGACTTTGCTCCTCTGTGGCTCTTGGGAAAGGCCGGTTAGGGAGCAACGATTTAAGATCACAAATATCTAGCTTTACATCGTGAGGTCTCACTCACTTTCAGATGAGCATCTCGGTCTCCTCGTTGGTTCTTTCCCAGGAAGTTCTTCAGAACTTGTACCGCACCAAATCCTTTCTGTTTGTGGGCTGCGGAGAGACCCTCCGTGATCAGATATTCCAGGCCCTCTTCCTTTATTCGGTGCCGGACAAGGCGGATTTGGAGCACTACATGGTTGTGCTCAAGGAGAGTGAAGACCATTTCTTTAAGCAGCAGGCAGACATGCTTCTGCGCGGGATCAAAGTCGTGTCCTACGGGGACTGCTTTGACTGTTTTCCGGGGTACGTGCGAGACCTTGCCACTCAGATCTGCAAACAGCGAAGTCCAGGTACGGGATTGTTTTTTCACTTTTCAGTATACAAATCTGGTAGGATTCTTCCTTTTTCCCCCCCTTTTTGTAGATATAAACCACATACCATAAAATAAAATTGAGAGGTAATTCTACATACCGTTAGACTTACCAGTCTTCTAGTTACTGCTTCTCTTAATGTCTCTGTGCTTTAAAAAGAGAAGGTTAGGGTTACTGGTATGATAGTAATAGCGTGTAAATAGAACGTTACCGTCAAAGCTGTGCATGTAGTCGTACGCATCTGTTCGTCACAGATGACATGCCAAGCTTCAGATTACCTTAACCGAGAAAGAAAACTGCCCAGCCGGCTTCATCAGCTGTGGTACTGACAGCCTGAAAAATGCAGACGCCTCGTGCCTTTATCCTGTCACTACATTAGTTAAAAGTTAAAAGTTAAAACACAGCAGCACAAAATGATTTCATGAAGACTTTTCTTTTTTAAATAACATCTTTTCCCTGTCCTGCTGAGTGCAACACACCTTTTAAGTAATTCTCCTTGGCCCTTTGGGGCATTGATCATCTGCCAGGAATGACCAAGAGAAGCGAGCACTTCTTAGACTGGTCATCTTGCCGTAAGGGCAGTTCACGGCTTTGAGTTTGGTGTCATAAAACATGGATGACGGCAGACTTCAAGAGGTCTGTATTGGCTGTCATGCCACGGTAATAGGAAACCCAGACGTAGTCACCCACGCAGTGGAATTGGGTCAACCACAAAGCCGCCTGCATGTGACCGGCCGTGAACTTGAAGACTAGAGATAACGCGAAGGTCGCGGGAACCAAACGCACAGATAGTCCAGCAGTCTAGCTTCTTCCCACTAGTGCTTTTCCGAATTGCTAATAATTAGCAAGATGGACTGACTTAAGTTGCATTCACATTACTAAAAGTGTCATTAGGGTGGCAGTCTACTTTTCTTTACTAAGGGAAAGAGCAGGGAGCCGACACTTGCTGTGTTACACACTGCTGTGAATTTTACGTCCTTGACCTTATTTCACTTTTGGTCGCCGTATCCACTGCTACTAAGTAGATGCTTTTAGAGCTGATGAGACCGGCTCAGAGAGTTAGTGCCCAGGTAGTTTGAAGCTGGGGCTGGGGTCCTGGACCGACAGCAGAGTGGAACATGCCTTCAGGGTGTCCCTGCGCGGCCTGCGCGCTGGCGCCGCCGCTCCTGACCCACGGGGCCTCGCCCGGGGCTCCCGCGCCTGCCGCCGCTGGCGGGGCCTCCTGTCCCCACCCAGGCCCCCTTTTCCAGACCCTGGCAGCTGAGTGGACTTGACAGGCTGCTGGGGGCTGAAGGCCGTTTGGACTTGTAACGTGTGACCGTGTCCTTAGGGACGTCTGTACGCGTGTTCTTGAGGCGCTTCTCCTGCTGGGAGGGGCTGGTGGGTCAGCAGCTCCCCGTGCCCGGGCCGGCTTCACACGTCGGGGCTCAGCCCTCACGTCGGCCCTGGGGGTGGAGAGGAGGAAGCGCTGTGGAGTGGCCTCTGCTGACTGTTCTCCTTTCTTCCCCAGATGCCGATCGAGTGGACAGCACCACGTTGTTCGGTAAAGCACATCTTGGCTTTTGCCAGCCTGTCTTTTGCCTGCGTGTTCCAGTGTTTTCCTGCTCTTACTTATAAAATCATAGATGTGTTTCTCACATTGAATGCTTAGCCCGTGCTGCGTCCAGACAGCCCCGCCAGAGATGATAGATGGCAACACCTGCGTGACGGTCCCTTGAACTGGGAAGCGGCTCTGTCAAACGTGGGCCATCCACTGGCGCCAGGGATAATTTCCTGTCCTGGAACCAAGGGTCCGGGGGAATTAGAACAGGAGTCTATTTGTGTCATACCGTTGGGTCTAAGATGTAGTTAATTTTTTTCTTTTTAATCGGATATAATTCCTTTACGGTGTTGTGTTAGTTTCTGCTGTATAATGAAGTGAATCAGCTCCATGTATACACATACCCCCTCCCTCGTGGCCCTCCCTCCCCCCCGCCCCCCGACCTAGGTCGTCGCAGAGCACGGAGCTGAGCTCCCTGTGCTGTACCGCAGGTTCCCACTAGCTCTCTGACACGCGGTAGTGCCTAATTTGACCCACCCCCTTCAGAGATTTTAATTGCAAAGGTTCTAAGCGTTGGTGTAAAATTTTCTATCTACTACGTGGTTGAAATGTCCATACTCGTCTTGCAGGGCTCGACTCTGCCCATTCACGAGTTGACCAGGTAGGACTGCGCTCAGAGGCTCCCGGCGTCCACCCTGGGGTGAACTTAGTGCCAGGCTTCCCCACGCTGGTCAGTCACTTGGGTTAGAAGGGGCTCTGGTCAGCGGAGCCGGAGGCCCTGCAGCCCCGGTTTCCCTGCCCCTCTCAGCAGAGCCACGGATAGAAACTTGTAGTGCTGCACGGGCTTCAGTGAAGGAATTGTGGAACAGGCGCGCTCAGCTTTCCGTTTCTCCCTTATCTCCGTGGGAAAGGACGCATTTGTTTTAGCTGCGTTCTCTGACTCCCAGGGTCATCCATTTCTTTTGAAAAAAGCATTAACTTGATAGACGTCTGTAGCGTATGGTAGGGATTAAGTTGGTCAGTGCTTCAGTAAAATCAGATAGGTGTTTTTTAAATTAAAACAGTTTTTTAAATTGAAGTCTAGTCGCTGTACAGTGTTATATGTTACAGGTGTACGATATAGTGATTCACAATTTTTAAAGGTTATACTGCATTTATAGTTATTATAAAGTACTGGCTATTTTCCCCGTAGCTTATTTTACACCTCATAGTTTTTACCTCTTAATCCTCTACTCCTATATTGCTCCTCCCCCCTGCCCTCTCCCCACTGGTAACCACTGGTTTGTCCTCTATATCTGTGAGTCTGCTTTTTTGTTACTAGTTTATTATATTTTTTAGATTCCGCGTGTAAGTGATACCATGCAGTCTTTGTCTGTTATTTCACTTAGCATAATGTCCTTCAGGTCCATCCATGTTGCTGCAAATGGCAACATTTTGTTCTTTTTTTATGGCTGAGTAGTAGTATTTCATTGTATTCCAAGATGTATCCCACAACTTCCTTATCCATTCATCTGCTGATGGACACTTGCACTTTCTTCCATATCTTGGCAGTTGAGATCATGTTGCTGTGAACACTGGGGTGCATGTATCTTTTCCAATTAGAGTTTTTGTTTTTTTCGGATATATACCCAGGAGTGGGATTGCTGGATCATATGGTAGTTCTATTTTTAGTTTTTTTGAGAAACCTCCATACTGTTTTCCACAGTGGCTGCACCAGTTTACATTCCTACCAACAGTGTACAAGGGTTCCCTTTTCTCCACATCCTTGCCAACATTTGTTGTTTATGTTCTTTTTGATGATAGCCGTTCTTAGATAAGTTTTTTAATAAAAGTTTTCATCTTTCAGGTAATGCATGCCAGGACTGTGCAAAGAGGAAGTTAGAAGAACATGGAATTGAAGTTTCAAAGAAACTCAGACAATCAGATACTGGTATAACGTCTTATCTTTTCTTTTTTTAAAAAAATTATTTATTTATTTATTTATGGCTGCGTTGGGTCTTCGTTGCTGTGCACGGGCTTTCTCTCATTGCAGCGAGCGCGGGCTTCTCATTGCGGTGGCTTCTCTTGTTGCACAGCACGGGCTCTAGGCGCGCGGGCTTCAGTAGTTGCGGCACGTGGGCTCAGTAGTTGTGGCTCGCAGGCTCTAGAGTGCAGGCTCAGTAGCTGTGGTGTACGGGCTTAGCTGTTCCGCGGCATGTGGGATCTTCCCGGACCAGGGCTCGAACCCGTGTCCCCTGCGTTGGCAGGCGGATTCCTCACCACCGCGCCCCCAGGGAAGCCCTGTGATGTCTTTTCTTTTTTGCAGATTGGCCTTATTTGGAGGTGTTTTCAGTCATAGTGCTTTGCTTTAATACCCCAGCCTCTCAGTGGAGGGAATGATACATAGATCATTCCAACTGCCCAGAGGTTCCTACTTTAACAATTTCTGTTTATTTAAGTTAGCACGTTATTGAAGAAAACTCGCCAAGTACACAAATTGTAAGCAGCCCAGTGAGTTTCCACAGTGAACACACAATTGCGAAAACTCACCGGTTACCTCCAGTTCCAGAAACGAAAACGGTGTCAGGAGCCTGCCCCTGCCCGCCCCAAGCCCCATCACTTTTTAGTCACTCCCTCACCACCCGAGGGTGACCACTATCCTGATTTATGTCACCTTAGTTTCCAGAGAAAACCACTTTTAATCATGTGCTTTTTGTTACCTCTATCACTGAATGAGATTTATTTAAACTATTTAAATATTTAGTTGAACTGTTTAAATAGACAATCTCTGTCACCCCTAGGAAAGGGGATCTAGCATCCCCTCCCTCTCTTTCTTCCAGGTTTCCCTAGTCTGTGCCTTCTCATTCTTCAAATAGTGCACTTATGTTTTCTGACCTCTCGATATGAAGATGCGGCTGTAACGGCCCCTACCTACCCTTCTCGCCTCCCCTTCCTCATCTCACTTCCCAAAGCCCACCAGTTTTTACATCGTCAGTGTGGATCATCGTGGTCACGGACTGAGGGGAAAGAAGCCCTCCAGTTTGTCTATAGGTCGGTTCTAAAAGTTGGAAAACAATAGTTGCTTAAAAACACAGGAAGTATTTTTCCTGGCTAGCCAGCTGTGTGTTGTTGTGTTCGTGGGTCCAGTGCCATGACTGCTGTGCCAGCTGCAGGACGTGTTCTTAGTATCAAGGTCCAGTGTGTTTCTTTCCCTAACGTTCCATTAATCACGCTCCCACTTTTGGTTGTTGCGTATTGGTGGTGTTTGTGTTGCTTTTATTTTGGGGGGGGAGTTTCTAGATTCTTTTCTCCTTATTGTTCCCCCCAAAATCACATTTCACAACGTTTTTAAATGTACGTATTCTCTCAGTCATACTGCCCCTCATTTTCCGAGTCATCCCCTGACCACCTGCAGACGTGTCACCCTGGAGCCCCCTCCCTTGCTGTCCTGGATCACCGCCCAGGTCTGCCTTCTGCCCACCGCACCCACTGCTGCCAGAACCTCCTCCGGTGGCCCCCACAGCCCCCGGCCCCCCCGAGGACCGGCTCATCACTGTTGGTTGGAGCGTGGGATTCTTCATTCGTGATTCCCCCTTGGAACTCCGCTGTCTTAAGCGGCCAGGTTTCCTGCTGAAGAGGGTTTGCTGCAACGCAGGTCTCTGTGATTTGTAGGTGACCTGTTCTTTCTTTTCTGGAAGCTTTTAGGATCTTCTTTTTTCCTTGCTATTTAGAAACTTCATGAGGATGTGTATAGGTGAGCAAGGTTTTTCTATACCTTGCTCAGTGTTTTCTTCCCTCCAGTTCTGGAATAATCGGGCTCCTCTGTTCCCTCTTCCTTCAGTCATACTAGTTGGGACCTCCTGGACCGATTTCTACTGTGTTTTCTCTAATGTCTTAGTTTTCTTCAAAAACTTTCTGGAGGATTCTCAAAGTATGTTCCACCCTTTTCTTTTTAATTTTGGGTGTTAAATTTTTATTTTGGGTGTTATTGTTCATTTCTGAGAGCTCTTGTTTTCTGATTTAGTTTTTCTCATAGCATCTGTTGTTTTAGGACTGTGGTATCTTTTCAGATCTCTAGAGATACCAGAGACTTCCCTGGTTATCTGACTACTCTATTCCTGAAAACATTAGAATAGAGGATTTTCGGATAACAGAGTTTATTTTTTATTAGATAAGAAAACCTCAGTGAAACACTCGTAAACACCAATATAATAATCCACCCAGAATTTCGGAGAGCTAGGAAGCATTTAACATACTGCCAGTTACTTACGTAACATTTAAACTAGGTCCTCAGCGCGCATGTTTGAGCAGTACCGTGATACTGCATTTTCCTTCCACACCACAAGGAGCGTGGACTGTTGTTATGGATATAAAAATTCATAATAAACGTTAAACAAATAAGCAAACGTGGCAGTCCTCTCTGGCTGCCTGCAGAGTGAGTTGGGCCCGGCGGGAGGAGACGGGTGAGGTGGTGGCTCCTGCTGGCGGGCGGCGGTGGCGGTGAGTGTGTGTTGGTGAGCCTGTTGAGGGGCCGGCTGAGTTCCAGCCGCGGCTGGCACTGCGCCCACCCCCCTTACACTTTGCACAACTTCAGTGCATGTATCTTTCGAGGAAGAATTCCATTTTGATAGTATTTTGGATAAAATTCTTTGCAGACTTTTAGCAAATATTTGGATTGCGAATCCAGTAGTTAGGGACATCTCTAACTAAATAAAAAAAATAAAACTAGTGTTCTTTGAGTTGTTCCCTCCAGGACAAGAGACTCTCCTCCTCTAGTCTCCTTCCTGCTGCGTGTTTCCCCCATGTCTGGGGCTCCTCAGTTGCCTGCCGGCATTTAAGAAGGTGGGCCCTGGTGGCTGTCCCGCAGTCTGCCGCGTGGATTTGCCACGGCTGCTGCTGCACGTGCACAGCTTTTCTGCCCCAGGCCGCCCTCTGGATTGGGGGTGCGTGTATAGGGCAGCAGGGCAGACTGCCTGGTGGACGTGGCTCCAGAGCAGTGGGCAAGCCAGTCCGTGGGCTCCTCGGGGATCCCCTGGATGCCAGCACCCACACCGGCAGCCTCCTCTCCAAGCAGGTCTGTCTGTGTAGAGAGCGCCCTCTGGTCCTTCCTACAGAAAGCTTTGTCCTGCTCTGCATGTGGGTGAGACCAAGGTTCATCTTCTCAGTGCTGCTGGCCATACCTGCAGGCCGGAGGGCTCAGAGCAGCACGGCAGGCTCCCACCTGCAGGCAGTCCCGTTGTGCACATACCCTGAACCTTCACTCTTCTCTGCAAGTCAACAGGCTCCCGCCCTGTGTGTGCTGAAATTGCCCCTCACTGTCGGCAGCTGCTCCCTCTTCCAGTCCGCTGAGAAGGGGAGAAGCACTCACATCCTCGGGTCGAGACTTCCGTAGAGCTTTGCAAATCTAATGTTATCATTTACTTTGTCCCGTGGTGGTATTTATAACTCAGAAAGCCATTTTTAGACAGTGGCCACTATTTCCATTATGGAGGTATTTTCAAAGTCTTTAGCACATAAGAAAAACCATAATCAGTTTTTGAAATAAAAATCCCATTGCAGATACTTTTTTAAGATCAACTTTAATGTTTTGGTATTCCTTTCTTTTTGTTTAAACAGATGATGCCGGAGGGTCTTGAAATCTTTAAGACCAATAAAACCTGCAACTTGAAAACCAGCCTTCTGCAACCACAGTGCCATCCCAAATGATGAGGAATGTTAGAGAACTCCACACAGGACCTCTTGATCTGAACCGTCAAATACCCCCAAAGAGCCATGCGGGTGTGTGGCCCTCAGAGGCTGGGTGAGGGAGTTAGGCGTTGTGTTGAACTGCTTGGGAGGTGACGCATACACGGCAGGTGTCCTTTGTGAGGACTGATGCACAGCTACCTCAGGGACCAAATCAATGGGCAGGAACATACCTGGTATTCCCGACTCCCATTTGATATGCCCTCTGTCAGGTGGTGTTTTTCTCTAATAAAAGGGGGAAAGTGAAGACTGTCCAAGCAACAGTAGTTGCCAAAGAGAAAATAAGACACTAGATACTTAGATTTTATAATTTTTGTGTAAACAGCCATTAGTGTAGAAAAAAATGAGAAGTGTGTTCGTTACATTGTTAAAGAAGGAATGGAAACTGGAGGCACTGAGTCCGCCAGTGAGAGCGGTATGTTTTAAGAATGACTTGACCTGTAGGCTTCTTTGGAGTTGTGTAATTTTTTTGTTAGTACTTGGTCTCTAAAGAATGGCAGGTCTAACTAACTAAGAAGTGAAGTCTCCAGGAGCCAGAGGGCCTTTTCAGAAGCACAGGTCAGTGTCCAAGTGTGTCATGCGATGGAGAACTGAGAAATTGTCAGTGGAGCACAAGAAACCAAGTTCTAAACTTTGAAATTCCAAGCTTTCCAAGCCTTTCTCCTATGGGGTAAGGTCCAGCCTTTCTGTTCTTCTCAAAATCCTCTCCTCACAGCCCACATTAAAGGATTTGCACAGAGTGAAGTAGGCAGAACTTGCCAAGGGTCTGTAACACTTTAGACGTCGTCGGTTCGCGCAGGGCAGATGGCGTGCTGAGCTGCGTGCTTGTGCCCAGGGAGTTGCTCTGTGGCCCCGGCGCTGTCCCTGCTTGGTTTCTGTGTCAAGGCTGCCTGTCTTGTAGCTCCCCACGGGCTTAGGGCAAGTGAAGCATGAAGTTGGGATGTGTAGGGAATGAGAGACAAGCCAGAGAGTTGCTTAAGACCTTTTTTGTTTTTTTTCTTTTTGAAGCATGGAAAACAAATCTTTTATGTTATTCTGGTTAGAAATAAAATTTTATCTTCAATTCCGTTTGCTCAACTTTTCTTTAGTTATGACAAGGTATGGTATCATGTATTTAATGAGAATTTTTACCTTGAGTTGCCACTCAGTTGTGAAACTGATTACTTGAATGTGTTTATTAAACTTTTTGAAAAGCAAACTAAGTTGGCTTTTTTAAAAAAGACACATTTATAAAGTGCAATCCGGGCAAGATATGTGAATTTGAAAGTTGGTCATACGTAGGGTGTAGCAATATTACAACATGGAAAATGATGTGAAACAGGATATAAAACTGGAAAAGTAAAGTAGAGCCAGTTCAAGACGAGCTCTGAGTGCCATGCTGAAGAATCGGAGGCCTTCTTGTTGTAATGAGTGAATATATCTAGTCAGTTCTGCTGTGATTCTTATTTTTAAATGCAAATTTATTCCAACAAGATTGATATGTTAGAAAGAAACAATCCGAGCATAACTCGTTCACTTACTTATAATTTTGCCTCTGAGAAACACTGAGTCAGGGAGTGACTAAGTACGGATTTGTTTGCTGCCTCAAGCTGGAATAGTTTTTACATTTTTAAATGGTTATATTTTAAATAATAGTTACATAGACACCTACGCAACAGCCTCTTTGCTTCCTCATCGAAGCCTGAAATACGTATGACTCTCCGGCCCTTAAAGAAGTTTGCTGGACCTGCTCTAGGTGAAGGCGGGAGACTGCAGCCGGCTGCACGGAGCTGCGGGGGATACGCCGCCCAGCCCTCAGCCCTGGCCAGCTCCCTCAGACGAGCCTTCCCCCACTCGACCTCAGCAGCAAGCTTCACCCGATGAGTTGCCCATTTCACAAGCCAACGTCTGAGTGTTTTTGAGATGAAGTGCCATATATGCTCTAGTATTTGTGAATTTCTTAACTACTTAGTGTGTATAAAACCAGCTATTCATTAAGTTCCTGTCTTTTTTTTTTTTGGACCCCATGTTTCCCATCAGCCGGTGGTTTTCACTGTGCAGTTTTGCATGGCACCGGGGTTTTCAGGAATGTGGGTGTACCGCGTTACAACGAAACAGTGGTCCTACTCAAGGATCACCGGCGATCCACGAGTCCAAGTTACGAGACAGAGATAACAGCCCAGGCAGAGAAAAGGGTCTACACTGAGCTCCGTGTCACCGAAGGGACATTTCAATGTAAAGCTGATGCCTTTCAAGGCAGAAGGCGGCGGTGATTTAGATGGTATTACCAGCACTGAAAAAAGGAACAAAGGACTAGTGGCTTCTGCTGCCTCAAGTTCTTAGAGACTAGCTGATGGAGCACAGGAAAGCAAGTTTTACCTGAAATAATGAATGTTGTTCAAAAGCGATTCCATTACTTCAGGAGGCCACTCCTTGATTAATTAATTAGCACTTGGGCCCAAAGTAGCCTTAAATACAAGACCACCAGCACCTTAGAATTTTTTAATTCCATTTTTAAATGGAAATGAAGTACTATTGAAAACTCTGCAACTTTCTTTCCTATCCCTAATAATGTACAGTGGGCCTTCTGTTTCCATGGGTTCTACATCTGTGGATTCAACCAACCTTGGATTGAAAATAGGAAAGGGGGGCTTCCCTGGTGGCGCAGTGGTTGACAGTCCGCCTGCCGATGCAGGGGACGGGTTCGTGCCCCGGTCCGGGAAGATCCCACGTGCCGCGGAGCGGCTGGGCCCGTGAGCCATGGCCGCTGAGCCTGCGTGTCCGGAGCCTGTGCTCCGCAACAGGAGAGGCCACAACAGTGAGAGGCCCGCGTACTGCAAAACAAAAACAACAACGAAAATAGGAAAGGGAATTCCCTGGTGGTCCAGTGGTTGGTTAGGACTCCGTGCTTCCACTGCAGGGGTCACGGGTTCGATCCCTGGTTGGGGGAATACGATCCTGCAAGCCACGTGGTGCAGCCAAAAAAAAAAAAAAATAGGGGGAAAAAAGATGCCAAAAATCAATACTTGGATTTGCCGCATACAGGCAACTACTTACATAGCATTTACATCGTATTAGGCATTATAAATAACGTAGAGATGATTGAAAGTATGTGGCAGGATGTGCACAGGTTGTATGCAAATACACCAATTTAAATAAGGGGCTTGAGCGTGCTTGGATTTTGGCATGCGTGATGCCCACAGATAGTAAGGATGACTGTTTATGTGAAGAAGTCAGTTGTTACTTGGGAAAACCTGTGTTCTTCAGCGTTTCCTTAACAGAAATTATATTCGGAAAAATTTAAATTGCATTGAAGGAGACATAATTTAATTTCACCTTAAAGTTTTGTTTCTAAAACTGTAGATGGTAGACATTTGAAATTAGACTTTTTTATTGGCATTTTCAATACTGACTTCAGTTCCTCTGAAATAATTTTCCATAAAACACAGGTTTAACACCTTAGAAACTAAGAGTTTCCCTTAAAGATTACTTAAACATACAAGGCGAGATCGGAGTAAAGATGATGCAGGATTTGCAAACTTTCTGACTGGCTTTCAAAACAGAAGTTAAAGCTACGGTTGTTTCTTTTATAACTCATTCAGAGCTAACTCACAAAAAACACTACCTGCTGGAATGGGCCGGGCCTGGGCACTCGTTAATGGAAGTGAGCTACAGCATCTTTGCCTGGTAGCAATTAAGCTTTTTCGTAAGTGGCACACAGGCTGTCTAGCTTTTGCTCCAGAAGTCTGTCACTCAAGAGTGCTGTGGGGTTGAACGGCAGAGTGAGAACAGTGACTCGCCTGGCCGCTGTGTGACTCTGCTCTTACGCCACAGGGGCATTCTGCGTCCTAACGGGCCTCCTGCTGCTTTCTCTGTCTTCAGTATCTGGATACTGAGACAGATCTAGGGTCAAAACTCGGCTGAACATGCAGTCATCATGCTGAAATGGAGAGAAGACAGTTACAAGTCAGTTCCTTTACTTAGGGAATAAGTGCTATTAAATGTAAAATAAGAGCCATCAGTGAGTCTAGATTTGCATTTGAAAAGGAACCTCCTTCTAGCCACCTCAAAAGGTATTGCTCCTCGGCATTTACATCAGCTTTATTTATGTTTTATATTAATCTGGTAAAGGGTGCCTGAATATGCCACCCAAAAACAGGCCTCTTGCATGTGGATTGTTTTGAGCCAGAGGCTACTGAAAACCAGCAGATGTAGGAAAAGCTCCAAAAACCAGGCACAGGTTTTCCTTTTGTAAAGGAAGTTTACATTTATGTAAAAGATGACACCCTTTCCACTTAACTCTATCAGTGGAGAAGGCACCTCAGTCTGCAGAGCAAATCTGACTGAACAGCCCTTGTTTCCTGTACTTCTCCTGGTCACCTTCCCATCACTTGCCTCCCCTGCCCAGAAGCCCCAAGACTCTTCCTTATTTTAGCCTAGGATGGTATATAAGTCCAAGTTCTAGCCACCCCTTTGAGTTACTCATTGCTGGGTGTACCCATGTGTGCACACATGATGCACATACTAATAACCTGTTTTTCTCTTGTGAATCTATCTATTGCTGGTCTAATTTACAGGGCCCCAGCCAGAGAACCTGAGTTGGGTAGGAAACGGTTTTATCCCTCGCCTACACTGGTAATGAGAACTTCCATTTCTCTCTGGCAGCGTACCTCCAGTGATCCCCTAACATTAATTAGGCACAGGAAGGGAAGTTAATTTTTATCTTAGCTTAAAGGAAAACACAGGAAGCAAAACCTAATTGTCCCAAGAATTGAATGATTTGAATGAGTGGCCCTGCTCCATTAGCTCAGGTAAGTATTTTCGGTGGCTCAAGAAAGGTGTGTTTGAATTCTAGAAGTTACTATACAACTTGGAACTTGTCAATTTCTTTGTTTTTTTTTTTTTCCTTCGTTAGTTTTGGAAGATAAATAGTTCCTTGTTCTACCACAATGCATTTGTTTTTGCCTACAACATTCAAACATTACAGAAATATGAAACAATATTGACAATTTATTCTAAGTTAATATGTACTATTATTTTATAAACAATTATCATACTGTTCTGCAATTTTCGATTTTCTTTTTCACTTAAAATATATCTTAGGGCTTCCCTGGTGGCGCAGTGGTTGAGCGTCCGCCTGCCGATGCAGGGGACACGGGTTCATGCCCCGGTCCGGGAAGATCCCACATGCCACGGAGTGGCTGGGCCTGTGAGCCATGGCCGCTGAGCCTGCGCGTCCAGAGCCTGTGCTCCGCAGCGGGAGAGGCCACACCAGTGAGAGGCCCGCATACCGCAAAAAAAAAAAAAAAAAAAAAAAAAAAAAAATATATACATATATATATATATATATATATATATATATCTTAAGTTTCTGTGTACTGCCATGGAAAAATATCTGAGTAGTTACTGTTAAGTCTTATTTGATTAAAAAATCATTTAAGCCTGTATTTATACACTGCAGAAATCAAACAGTATCTATAGGCTTCACTAGGAACTTATAATTGTGCTGTCAGGACCCTCTAAGGTGATTTTATTCCTCTCCCCCATTTACTTATCTTTACCTCTGGATAGATGCCTATCAGTGCATCAGCTTTGCAATACAGCTCCTCTTTTAGGGAAATGATTATCATCTGAAACTGTTCCTGAGTCTGCTCTTTGATATAACTTGATACCTGGGAGGGAGGAGAAAGCACACATTTCATCAGTAAAGAAAGGTCTTGTCTCTCGGGGTCTGGAGGACAGTGATTCTGCATGTCTCTGAATCTGCCCATTTTAGGTGACAAGGCGCTTACTTCCCTTTCTGTTAATTCAGTAAATCCACTAAAACTGCAGAAATGGAAATAGCTCAGATTGTAAAATAAGAGGTTAGTAAAAAATATATAAACCTCATTAATTCTATACCTGAAAACTTGGAAGGATATTTTTTTAAGAATAAAGCTCTAACTTAAGATACTATCACGTGAATACGAAATCAACCTTTACAACAAGATAAAACTACCACTCAGATATCTTATGAGGGTGAAGAAGGGCTGGTATTTAAACTTCCAACTTCCTATATTGCCAACAAAGCCTCAGGGCGGGAAAAATATGGCGATTATATATGTATTCATAATCCATAATCAACTCATTGGGTTAGAGGGGAGCTCAACAGCTCCTTCAGGAGGCTTAATTCCAAGGAATGAGAATAAGAACAGATAGACTGGATAGAAATGGGTCTTGGTGAACAAACTACTCAGAATTTGGAGAATGATAAAGAACTTAGACTCAAACCACAGTTTAACAAGATACTTGCCAACTCCCTGGATCTCTCTGCAATTCCAGAGGGTGTCTTCTCCATGTGTATTGGTCCTGACTGCACCCAAGATACTAAGGACACAAGTTCTGGAAGCAGGAATGGCAGCTCTGGTTGAGGAATGAGTCACTAGTTGAGGTGAATGATGAGAGAGGAGGGAAACGGCTTTGGGCTAAGAGGCTGAATTCATAGAAGGAACTGCCGCATTAGAGGCAATGGCAGCCACTATGATACAGGTCTTTAAAAAGTCTTGGGATATTGATAGAATGGAAGAGGAGACGGGATGCAAATATGTAAGGCATGCATTTTGCTAGGAGAGTTGCCTGTGATAAATGTTGGGCACCCTGATCACAAGAGGGAGTGGAAGCGCCTTCCTAGCTGCTCATATTACATCACTGCTCATATTCAGTTCAGCAAGGGGTGCCAGGAACATAAATCTCAAAGGGAAACTGGAAATTAAGAGGTTTTTAATACATAGGATAGGTGCAAACAGAAAAGTCTTAAGAAAGACCTAGTATGTGAAGATGCCACTAATACGAACATCTAGATTTTGCTAGAAGATATGGATCCCTTAAATGCTACAGAGAGAAGGGGCAGTCCACAGTGATGGATCCCACCCACCCCCCAGACCACACACAAAGGGTATGGGATACAAAGTACTAAAATTAACCTGAGGGAAAATTCCTCCCAAATGAGTGAGGCTATGGAGTCCAGTTAGCTGATGCAGACTGGCTGGCATTCAAGAGACACAAATCAAGATTTTCTTTTCTTCCCGTTTTCTTCTTCCCCCGGTAATCCTGAAGTCTCTGGTAGGTCACAGAATGTGGCTCTTGCCTGTTCTCTACAACGTGCGGGGGACTTTGGATTTGTTTTCTAACTTCTGTGAGTGTGGTGTTGATGTGCTATTCTTATGTACGCTATGACACGTTTAAAAAGCAAGGTCCGGGACTTGGCTGGTGGCGCAGTGGTTAAGAGTCCGCCTGCCAGTGCAGGGGACACGGGTTCGAGCCCTGGTCTGGGAAGACCCCACATGCTGCGGAGCAACTAAGCCCGTGCACCACAGCTACTGAGCCTGCGCTCTGGGAGCCCGCGAGCCACAACTACTGAAGCCCGCACACCTAGAACCGGTGCTCCACAAAAAGAGAAGCCACCGCAATGAGAAGCCCGCGCACCGCAATGAAGAGTAGCCCCCACTCGCAGAAACTAGAGAAAGTCTGAGCGCAGCAACAAAGACCCAACGCAGCCAAAAATAAATAAATAAAAATTTTTAAAAAAGTATTAAAAAATAGATAAGGTCCTAGAGAGGTTTGGGTTAGATGAATACACCCTGGGAAATCTGAAAGATGACCACTGTTGCCTAAAATTAGAAGTTACCCCAGGCTGCAGCTCCTGAAAAATCCCGACTCTCCCAGGCATTACACATGAGGTTCAACAGAGTAAGAAATCAGGGAGGTCAGTTTCAGAGACTCAACCTGTCAGGGTGGCACCCCAAGACTGACTACATCTCTCGGGGCTGGACTCATTAACCGAGCTTGTAAGACTAAGGTATAAACCAGAATGCCAGTTTACAAATTAACAGAGATATATCTGTCAGCATGACCAGAGCAGCCTCCTTGTAAGCAGCTGTAAATGCAAAGCCCAGTCATTTCATTCATCCATTTCTGGAAATGGATGGCTCTGGAAGTAGGACCACAACACAGGGACTCTGCAGGATGGAGCTGTCCCAGCCCTGGGCAGTGACAGGCACTGCCAGTGTTTGCCTCTATCCTTTGGTCACGTGTCCATGGTGAGCCCCATTCTCGGGTCAAAAATTTACAGTCAGGATGTGTGGTCTGAGAGCCTGTCTCTCAGGTGGCTTTGTGTATCTAGGCACTGATCTTTAAGGCTGACTTTCAATTGTGTCCTTAGTTCCCCCATGGTCTCAAATACTGAAAACAGTGCAAGTGTAGTAAATGACTATAAATTTTAATAAACAAAGGGGAGCAGAATTTTGAATTTTAATTCCTTTGGAATTTTATTTAGATATGTTATTTTTGGACTTTATTAAACACTGATTTGGTCCTGTTTGCCATGTGGCCTACTATTAAGGTCTGCTACTAGGTCCCCAAAACCTAGATTTAGGGAAAAGCAAGTCACCCAGTAGCAATGTTGTGGATCCAGTATAGTGAGTCTCACTTGACTCCCCAGGAACTCATTGAGGGTCCCCTAAACCTTGAATGAAAGCTACTACCCTGAATCATCTTGTTTTTAGATTTTTAACTTAGAAAAATCTATTTTTAACCAGCAATTATCAAATAAACATGTTCAGGGTAAATTGCCTTCTGACTGCTGCATCATGATCCTTGAATTACAGACACTGTACTGGAAATTAAAAGCAGAAAGGAACTTACTTTGCCAATGTTAGTGTTGTCCAGGGCTGCATCTACTTCATCTAAAACAAAGAATGGAGCAGGCCGAAAACTAGAAAAAAATTATAATTGCTTAAGTTACAACTTTGTTTTACAAGACTTGGAGGAGAGGACTAAGAGTATTCAGGATAAATAAATAAAACACATCCTTTTGGATGCTTTTGTCTAGGTCACCAATGACCTCTATGTCGGTAAATGCAACGCTCAATTCTCAGTCCACATCCCAGGTGACCTTTGCAGATGATACTGGGGGCGTGGGGGGGGGGGGCGATCCTCCCCGTTCCTCTGACGTCAAGGACAAGGACATGGTCTCTGCCCTGTGCCTCACCCACTGCTCCAGGCCCCAGTCTCCTACCAGCTCCTCCTCATCTCTCTAACTTCTTGACACTGCAGTGCCTTCGGGGCTCAGCGCTTAGAGCACTCCTCTATCTGATTAGCTCCCTTGGTGATTTCATCTGCTCTGGAGGTTTTAAGCATCTTCTATTGATAGTTCTGACCTCTCTCTTTCCCTGGCCTCACGGGTCCAACAGCTTCCTCAACTCCATGTGGGTGTCTAGCTTGAACTTGTGCAAAATCAAACTCCTCACCTACCCCTCAAACCCATCCCTCCTGTGGTCCTCTTCAGCTTAGTGAATGGCAGCTCTTATCACTCCCGTTGATTAGGGTCCCTCCTACCCCACGCCCTGTCTGCTCCCACACTGGTCCAAACCCGCCATGATCCTCCCATCTGACTGCTACACGAGTTTCCCAATCCTGGGCCTGCCACTGCTGCACACAGTCTATTCTCTACAGGCGCCAGGCTCCCTCTGGCCTCAGGGCCTTTGCACTTGTTCCTCTTGTCTAGAACATTCTTCCCTTAGAATTCTCCCCTAGAACATCCATCCATGTGACTTCCTCCCTTAATTTCTTCAAATCTTTGCTGAGATACTACCTTTTCAAATAGGCCTTCCCAGAAGACTTTTAAATATTGCAAACCCTTCCCTGTTACTATCGCCATTCCCTTCTTTAATTTTCTCTATAGCATCTGTCATTTTCTAATAGTCTCTATATTAGAGAATTACTTTACTAATACACCTTATTTATCATCTGTCTTCCTCAACGAAAAGGAAGCATCTTTGAGGCAGGGAATTTGTTTTCTTCACTGCTGTCTCTAATGTCTATTTTTGAAAAAATATTTATTTGGTTGCGGCACACGGGATCTTTAGTTGCGGTATGTGGGATCTAGTTCCCTGACCAGGGATCGAACCCAGGCCCCCTGCGTTGGAAGCATGGAATCTTAGCCATTGGACCACCAAGGAAGTCCCTCTAATGTCTGTTAACACCACTCGACACACAGTAAATATTTAATAAATATCTGTTGAATAAATGGGATGGGGGTGACACCTAGTATTAGTCTTATTCTGCTAAGATTTACTTCACACAGGCTCTTGTTTAAGTTCCTGCCTCCTGTTTTTCCCAAAGTCCTCCTGCATTAATGGCATTTTCTTTTCCTTTCCTGTAATTGTCAATTCCTTTTCCCTCTTGAGACCAGTAGAAAACAGCTGTAAAGCTTTTATGTTGATCTTTCTGATCATGAAAATAGAGAGGCAGCGTCATCTATACCTTAGTTCTTCATCTAATGCTTTCAATGTCAAAAGTTAATTGCCTTAATTTTAGCTAACATTTTTTCCCTTGCTTTATTTTACAAACGTAAGTGTCACCATCATCAGTGGAAATGAGGAGGTTAAACATTTTTTTCACAAGAAATACTTTGTTTAACATTCCTTGCTAAATAGCAGATCTCTGAATAGGGACAAGGAAAATAATATACAAGTTAGGTGTTTTTATTTTGTTTGGCTTTATTGTTGGTACTGTTTTTTGGCAATCCTGATTTCACATCTGGCCATTTGATACTCCTTTTTCTCCTTTCTTTTATGAAGCTGGAATGTTAGTAGCTACTGATAATAACAAATTGAATAAAAATCTGTCGAAGACTGAATTCTCTCTTAGATTTGCTGCCTAAATTGTTACAGGCCTACAGCATAACCTGAATTGTCTGGCTGAAAAAAAGTTTTGTATCACGTACGCTAAATATGACTAAAGACAAGTAATTAACAGATCTTCTGTAGGAAGGTCTATTTGGTTTCTGCCCTGATGCAAAATCATATAGCTCACTGTGACCTTACCTGTGCACAGCAAACAGGAGAGCCAAAGCTGCCACACACTTTTCTCCCCCCGACAAATTATCCATTGGCATGAACCGTTTGCCTGGGGCCACACAGTTATAGCTAATTCCCTCCAAGTAAGGCTCTTCTGGGTTTTCTGGGCTAAGAAATGCCTGAAACACATGTTATTTATTTAGCAGCATCAGAAAAGCTATTAGTAAATTTCAACTTGGAATTGCAACAGAGTTTAACTACAAAATACTCTTGGTTAGATTTTCCTCCATTTTGATGGAAAAATATCAATGCCTGTAAATAATGTATTTAGCTCTATCTATATGTAATCACAGACAGCAAGGGTGTCTGGGGCGGGGAGTAGAGGGAAAGCATTCTAACACAAAGGATAAGGCCTTCCCATCAGGCTGCCATCCAAAGCTCAGAAGCATACGCAGCAGTCTTACTAAAGCAATCTTCATTCAGTTCTTTCATTGGTCCTTTCATCAAATCCATATTGATGAATCCTGTCCTTTAGTCTTACTTTACTGAAAATAAGTTATTTTTGGTGAAAATTCTAAATATATGATTCAGGATTACCTCAGTCATAAAAGAATCCCATGAGAAAGAGGGAAAAGCAGATAGATCAGATCAGATCTACATCTTTAGTCCACATTCAAGTCCACAGTATTTGCTGTGGCTATTGATCACGGAACAGAGAGATTACCGTTACAAGGGGCATATCTAGATTTGAACGCTGCCTTTAGTT
This sequence comes from Phocoena sinus, assembly GCF_008692025.1. NCBI lineage: Eukaryota > Metazoa > Chordata > Mammalia > Artiodactyla > Phocoenidae > Phocoena > Phocoena sinus. The sequence continues at coordinate 4,428,244 of NC_045772.1, read as the reverse complement.
CTTTCCCTCTCCTTTGTTATTCTGGGCAACTCCACAGACCCCAGATCAACCATTTTCCCCAGATCATCTACATCACCCTAACTTTACTACAGAGACGGCGTTATAAAATCAAATTAGTACAGGTGACAGAATTCCAGAACTGAAAGAGACCCTGGAAACCAAATGATCTAACCCATTCATTTTGCAGATGAAGAAGCAGGACCAGAGAGATTCTGACTTGTCCAGGCTGGTTAGTGGTGGAATGAGTAGGACCTAGAATACAGGTCACTGCAATGACCAATTTCCATGAGCTGACTTTGCCCGGTAAGTGGGTCATTCAGATAGTGTGGTGGCGATTTCCCACCAGAAAAAAAAACACACCACCACCGACATGAAGTTCCCACTCATATTTGAGGTGAAAAATACGTACTTGGGCACTGTTGTTTCTGCAGAGCTTCTTGTAGATCTGATCAATTGCGACTGAGATGTGCTCAAAACATTGGCTGAAAAGATTGTATCTCCTTTTTTTCACCTGTTCAAACTCTTGCCTACATATTCTGGCTTCCTTTCTGCTGGCCTCAAAAGCTAAGAGAGAATCAATGTTCTTTATTTTGGAGACCACCAAGGGCTTCTCTTATTTCACCTTTAAAGCATAAAATAGTTTTTAAACTAGATTTTGAGTTTGGTTGTCTGAGTAAAATCTACCTTCAAAACACCTCAACTATTATTAATTCCAAGAAAATGACTTAAAACTGATGAGCCCTTTTTCTGGTAGGGCTGATTTTTAGATAATAATAACAAACTCCAACAGAGTATCTAATATGCCTCTTATGCTGGTATGAAATAAGACACTATTCTAAAATAATCAATACACCTGTCTTTATATTAAAGCAGAACGCTTTTCAAAAAGGAAGGAATTAGTGATTCAGTATTAAAAGTACATTGCTATAAGATAATAGAGGAAAAAATATATATAATAAAAACAAATGTACAATTCAGGGGGGATTATTAGTATATGTTATAGAAATCAAAGCCCCTGACACCCATGAATATGATATTGCTAACAACTAAAGCTTAATTTCACCGTCTGTGTACTCCTGAAACTTGTCTCTGACAGTCTTTAGGTTCTCCGGGGCTCTGAGGTTTGGGGCCGCTGTCCTCAGCAGGACATCTTCCCGGGATGCTACTTGTTGCCGTAGGAGTTTAAGGTGGGCCTCAATTTCTTTTTCAGATTCTAGAGCCTATTATTGGCAAAGAACAGCAATGGTTAGCATGCCATTTAGATCCAAACTGCTAAGGTACAATAATTAGGCACAGGGCCCTTCGGGATCTGGCCCGTTTCCCTCTGCATCCACTCCTGCCCTCCTTTGCAGCCCTCTCTGAGTCTGCAGTGCGGTCAGGTCACACTGCTGTAGCTTCCTGAAGTTGGCTGTGCTCTTTCCTAGCTCTAGAGTCATAGATGCTGCTCTCTTGGAACGCGCTGCACCTTCATCTTTCTTAATCTGGCTAAAAAAGTAACAATTCACGTATCACTTCATTTACTCGTTCATTAAAAAATATTGATCATCTACTATGTATTAGACACTGAGGATTCAGTGATGAAAACTATTCTGTCCCTGCCCTTAAAGAGCTCACAGGGAAGTCAGACATGCAAACTGGCGTCTGCAACAGTGCGAAACCCTCCACCAGGCAAGCACAGGTATTATGGGGCAGGCAGAAGGGATCCAACCCATCTGGAGGGGTAACACTTAAGTTGAAACCTAAACAATGAGCAGAACTAACTTGAGTGAAGAGAGAAGAGAAAAAGTGATGTAGGCATCACCTTCCAGGAAAATTTTCTTGACCCCCCCCCCCAGAGGGGTTAATTAATATCTGATAAAGGTGACATGTTAATTCATTGGGAAAAGAATTATTTAGAAGATGTTTAGTAAACCGGTTAACTTACGTACCTTTTAAAAAACAGATTCTTACCTCATACCATATATAAGGATAAATTTCAGATTAATTAAATAGGTGAGTGAAAACAAAAAAATCACTAACAGGAAGAAAATATTTATAAATATTTAGTCAGTAATGTCGTGGGGAAGGACTTTCTAAATACGAAAGCACTGAATAGACTATAAAATAGATAAGAACTTTATTCTGATTGCCAAAAGTACCACAAGTACAATGAAAAGAGCCCAACAAATCTAACAAAATATATTAGAAACATCTGAAATTAGAAGATGTGGTAGCTACTGCTACCTGGTGTCCATTCTCCATTTCTTCCTAACAGAGCCCATGTTTGACTATCTCCCTCATACGTCCCAGGAACCCTGCTTGGTCTAAAGCTAAGTCCATCCCACCCCCAACAGTGATTGGTCAGGAATGAACATGTGACCCAATTTAGGCCACTGTGATGAGAGGACAATTGGTAGAGCTTTGTGGAAAAGCCTTTCTTCAATCTTTAGAACAGCACCACTACAAAAGGCAGTCTCTCTCTTCTCTGAGGGTTGTGGTTGGGTGGCTGGAAGGCCAAGAAAGGCTACAGTCATTTTGCCCTCATGAGAGAAGCAGCTTCAGGACGAAGTCAAAACGCAAAGCTAAATATGGCTATAGGGTTAAGAGAAAGAGTGAGAGCTGCTAAATTAAAGAGACCATGAAACTGGATTCCAGGTTTGTGCTCTGTAGCTGTGAAGGATTTGTTGCCTACTGAGGGTACTGCACTGGGACACAGACAGGGCAATTCAGGATGCTGGAGTATGTTGGCTACTTCTGTCTATTTCAGGACTTCTCAAAGACGTTACTATTCATTCTGAATCTCCAAGAAGGGAAAAGACTTTCAAAACACTGACAGAAACTTTTCTTCTTTGGCAAGACATTTCATGGTATTGGTGTTCTACAGAACACACAGAAACGGTGATATAAAAACTTTAAATGTTTTAAACATTTTATGTGTAACCTATTTAGACTATTTCTTAAAAAACCATTAGGAAATCTACTTTCTCCCCTAAATTTATGCTCTATCATCTAAAATTATTCTGCAGTATTTAAATATTCACTATTACCATGAGTTAGTCATGAACAACAGAAATCTTTCAATTACCTTCAAATCCTCTCTTAGAGAGCTGTAGTCTATCTCAATGGCTTCTTCTTTTTCATATATATCCATTGTTGCCTGGGTACTTTCTGCTTCAGGTCCCAACTGAAAAACATATGAAGCCCTTTCCTTGTTATCTGAAATGGTGATCTCTACTCATCTGTCTGTCCCAAGGTCTCCAGCTGATTGCCACCTCATGCAGATTCAAAGTTAAAACCTTATGTTGGCCTGCAAGGCCATGATGGTCTGGCCTCTGCTTCCCCTTTAACTTTACTTTGTGCCAGTCTTCCTGGTACTCGCTCTGCTCCCACTACACTGGCCTCCTTGAACAGACCAGGCACACGTCCACCTTAGGGCCGGCACACTGCCCTCTGCCTAGACACACTTCCCCTAGATGTCTGCATGTCTTCATCTTCTACGTTGTCTGCTAACCAGCTGCCTTCTCTCAGGACATCCGTGGCCTCTGCATCTAACATTGCAAACTCTCCTCCACCAATACTCTCTATGCCCTTCCCTGCTTTATATATTTTCTTTAGCCTACAGCATCACCAAGTACATGAATATTGTACCTGTTTACCATTTTGCTTCTGTGCCTCTCTCTCCCCTAGTAGAATGTGAAGGAAGGGATTTTTGGCAGTTATACTCACTGCTGTGGTCTCAGTGCCTAATGCAATGCTGACAACATAGCAACATATTTCATTCCAATATATATCACTCTGAATGGAGAGAGGAATAGGAAAGAAGGGACAAATACATGAGCAGTTACTCAGCTGTAGGTTGGTCTTTGGTGTGATGCTGATACCAAAAACAAAGACTTACAAATTAAGAGAAAAGAAACCCTTTGTCACTCACTCTTTTCTAGACCTTCTCAGCTGAAACAAACCCAATAAAACTACTTTTGGAATTAAGTCTATATTTTATGTAATATATTTATGTTAAAATGGTTCACAAGGAAGCGGAACTTGAATACAAAATGTAATGCTGAATCCCTGAATCTCATGGTTCCTGTTTATGTGATTCAACATCGTATTTTGTATGAAGCTTCTACATGGTCATCTGATGCCTTGCTATTCAAAGTGTGGTCAGTGGGCCAGTGAGAGCGGGCCTCGCCTGGGAGCATTAGCAATGCAACCTCTTAGGAAACAAGATCCCCAGATGCCTCACGTGCACAGTATGCTTTGGGAACCAGTGATCTGGTGTAGTCTTCCCCACAATAGAAGAATCTTCTATGAGAATCCTGGCAGATGTAGGTAACTTACCCTCTGTCTGCACACCTCCAATGGAAGGGAAATCTCAGGTTCTACCTTACAATGGTTGTAAGACAATGATTCCTTACAACCGTTGTAAGACAATTAATTCTATTCAGCGATCCTTGTCCAGCCCTCTGGAGAGACACAATTTATACCTAATGCCTTTTCTGTTTTGGGCTTTATACACTACCTTGTATAGCACCCCTATCACATGGCTGCTACTAGATGTCTTGTAAAATTTTAATCAGGGAACTCCCCACTAGAGGCCCTCCCTCTTTCTAGTAGGAAGTGTTCCCTAGTAGAAGAAATCTGACTCTGTCCTAAATCCCCCAGCCCTAGTATCCCCCTTAGGACCAGAAAGAACAAGTAGGGTCCGTCCTCTATGACAGACCTTCTTCTCTTCGAGGGATAACCATATTCTCCAAGCCTTCTCTTCCCAGCACGACACGGTTGGGGCCTTTTCACTATCGTGGACACTCTACTCTCAAAGAGCACCATGCTTAGTGTGCGAATGCAGTGTCCCAGTGTGGCTTGATCAGCACAAAGTGGAGCAGAACTATCACTTTTTCTTTTTAGATAATGATTCACTATTGATCCGGCTTAAGGGATTAATACCTGCTTTGAAAGAGCCCACTATGAATATGAAAGTCGTTCACAATAATAAACAAATAATTTCACACTCATGGTGGGCATGTTGGAGAATACTTCTGAAAGTTCACACTAACTGAAAGAATAGGACCAAAGCAGCAGCAGGAGCACTTAACCAACAGCATTCACCTAGATGTCAGTCATTAAAACAGCTTCTTCCTCTGCACTATTCTATGACGAACCTCTTCTAAAATTACACTGCCTTTTAAACAGACTTTCCATTTCTCTCTATATTATTGTGAGTACTGTTTTTCTGCTCCCATCCACTTCTGCTGTTACAGATGCCTCCCTTCCCTCTCTCTGCACCTTTTAAGAGCAGACACATGGCCCTGAATGAGCCAGAGTTCTTCCCCAGGATTCTTCTAACTGAGAGGGGGCAGGGGAGAGGTGTCTTTCCCCTCTGGTCAAAGCTGGTGGCTACAGCTGCAGCCCCACGAGGAAAGCTGATCTGAAAAAATAAAGCCAATACATACTGAGCCAGAAAGAGTCCTTGACAGTGTTCAAATTCCTGGACCGAGTCACGTGTGAGACTGCCTCCATTCCAGCCCTAGCCCTTTACCTGCCTTTTCCCCGTTTAAAGCCATCTGAGTGGGGTTCAGGACACTTGTGGCCAGCAAAGGGTCTTCTCCTTTCCTTATCCTTTCCTTACCTTCTATCTGGGATGTGATCTCTGCTAAAATAGAGAAAAAAGACTTTTGGCCGAGCTGCGCAGCTTGCGGGATCTTAGTTCTCCATCCAGGGATCGAACCCCGGGGGCCTGGCAGTGAGAGCACCGAGTCCTAACCACTGGACCGCCAGGGAATTCCCAAGAAAAAGGATGTCTGAGTATAATATCACACCAGAATTATGCTATGAGAAGTGGTCAATATTAGCAAGAGAAAAATTGTTTTATAGTTACTTCAAATTGAAGAACCCAAAGGACTGAAGGCCTCTTCTGGAGTAGAAATTGGATGGAAATGCATGGATTTCTGACTGGGGGCAGAGCAGAAAGGGGAGGAGGGATGTGGAAGGGAGACCACAGAGATTCACTAAAGAACTCAGAGATAATCTGAGAGGTAAAAGAAATAACTATTTTCACCATCCTCTGGATTGGCTAACAGTAAGATACTCTTCCTGAACTGTATAGTCATATCTTTCTTAACATGAGTGACAGAACTAAGGGTGTATAAACTTCCAGCCAGCCTAAAGAGTACTGTGTGGTACAAACGTGACGAGGAAGAAAGGAAAGAGGCAAACAGAGAAACGTCCACCGCTGGCCGACGCTGGTCTCGCCCTCTGGCTCCGTGGGGCCTGCTCTTGCCTCCCCTCCCCCACACTCTCACCACCTGGACAGACTCAGTGAGGCACGCTTCTGCTGAGAGAGAACCACCTCAGGTTGTCAGTGAAGGTGCAGAGCAAGACCCCTCCACACACCATGGACGACGTTACCAGAGTACAGAGAAGTGCTCACGCCAGCAGGCCACTGGCACCTGGCCTGTGGCTCACACCGCCTCCCCAGCACCCCTAACTCCAAAAGGTTCAAGTCTCTGACCCCTCTTGGGCATCTGTGCACAGGTAAGAGACTCTGGTCCATCCTGTGGGGCTCAAAGGACATGGATTAGCAAGAGAAATAGAACTGCACAAAATGCCCAGCCCTGTGGCATGAGGACCATCCTGCCCTTTTTCCCTCCTAGAGACGTTTTTTCTGCCCCTAAAGGAGCTTCAGAACAAGAGGAAGAATCTGCATAGATGCAACTTCACTAAGCAGCCAAAGGCCTTACATTAAGTTCCACACAACTGCACATATTTTAAAATCATTTGCTAGAATACCTCCACTTCAATGATGTCATCCAGTGACCCCAACAAAAGAAGTATTTCAATGTCTTGAACTTTGCAATCAAGCAACATGTTATGTTTCTCTAACCGCTTCTGTTCCAGAGAAGTTTGAAGGATTACAACTTTTTTTCGCCATTTTCCCACTTCCCTGTAAATACACAGATATGAAAAAGTGATTATATTTTACTCATTATGTAAAGTTGCACCAAGGAAGAAAAACATGTTATAAACTTACATGAAAAAAAAAAAAGACTTTTTCTTATGAGTGCTGTTAAGTTGCAGAGTTAGCCCATGGATGCTTGTAATTTAAACTTTAACACTCCTGATAAAGGCCATGAATATAATTATTTAATCCAAGGGAGGATTTTCAATAATAAACATTATTACTTTAATCAGGCTAGCACCAATACAGTGCTTTCCTAGTTACCTTATTTTTGTTTTAATTAATTAATTATTTTTGGCTGGGTTGGGTCTTTGTCCCTGCACGCGGGCTTTCTCTAGTTGTGGCAAGCAGGGGCTACTCTTTGTGGCAGTGCGCAGGCTTCTCACTGCGGTGGCTTCTCTTGTTGCAGAGCACAGGCTCTAGGCACGCGGGCTTCAGTAATTGTGGCACGTGGGCTCAGCAGTTGTGGCTCGTGGGCTCTAGAGCGCAGGCCCAGTAGTTGCAGCACGCGGGCTCAGTAGCTGTGGCTCACGGACTCTAGAGCGCAGGCTCAGCAGTTGTGGTACGCGGGTTTAGTTGCTCCGCGGCATGTGGGATCTTCCCAGACCAGGGATAGAACTCGTGTCCCCTGCATTGGCAGGCGGATTCTTAACCACTGCGCCACCAGGGAAGCCCCACTTACCTTATTTTTAAATCTGTACAATTTTTCAAGCTGCATTTCTCTTTCAGTATAATTTCTACATTTTAGAACATCAAACCAAGAGAAAGAGTCTCTTAGCAAGAGAAATGTCTTACCAGTTAAGTCATTATGCACCTGACAGTCTCAACTTTTTTTACTGCCACCACTAACGTAATGCCTTCTATCTTAATGAGGGCTTGGGAGTTTTACCAGTTGAAACAAGGTGGAACTTTAAAGAGGATCCAGAAGAAGGACCAGAAATAAAATTAAATAAATTAAGAATTATATGGCTTTTAAAAATCTGATGACAGAGATGTGGTTCTGTTTAAACTAAATACGAGTTAAAAAAAAATCAAGAGTAAATGAACTTACTTCCACTCAAAAATTTTAGACAAAGAATTTTCTGGCTGTATCTTGAAATACTAAAGGTCTTTGAACATTGTGGGAAATTGTGAAATGCCAAGAGGTTGAGCAAAAACAGAGCTCATTTCATCTGATCACTTATGTTTGTGTCAGTCACACAGGAAAGCAGATGTCACTGTGGTGCAACAAGCCAGCTGACTCCAAGTGTTATTGGTCATCATCATGGCAAACATACCTGCTTATTGTGTAACAGGTACTGTTCTAAGTACCATATGAACACTCACTTATTTAATCCTTACAACTATTCTACGAGGTAGGCACTATTATTATCCCCATTTTACTGATGAGAAAACGAAGGCACAGTAACTAAGCGGCAAAACTGGGGCATGGAACCATGCAGTGTAGTTCTAGATTCTGCGCCTCACCTGCTATGCTTTGTCACACAGACAGACTAGCAGGAGACTCCCCAACAGGAAGGTACTGGTGTCAAGGGGATTTAGGGAAAGGAACTCTTTATATAGGTCCATGTTTTCACCCACCAAAAGGAACTGTTCACTCTAAACAATAACCACCTCTCTTGGTTTTCCCCAAACTGCAATGCTTGACAGGTGTGATGTGGGACCAAAAGCAACAAAGGGTGTATATTCAAATAATAAGACTTCCTATAATAAAATTCAAATTGATGGTAAACATCTTTTAAACTCTGATAAACTTCTTAGTCACCTATCAACTGCCAAAAACTTCTTCCGTTCCTCTTCAATTTGAGCTTGGACTTTCTCAGTGTTGGTATTCTGAGTGACAACCATGTCCTTAAGTTGCTGCCGTTTCTCCATGAGCTCATCCACAATTTTCAGACAATTTTCTTCAGCCTGAATGGAGATGATTTACACTGTAGATTTACCATCTTCTACATTAATAAGGTCAACAGATCATTTTATTATTAATACAACAAAACCAGCCATTCCAAGGTAAACCCCTATCCTGTAGGCTGCCTGAACCTCTACCACAGAACGTGACCCACCCTTGTTTACACTTCCGGGTAATCACTACCTACCTTTCTCTTTCACTTTGGATTCATTTCTCAGCTTGCTGCCGTCTGACTTCTGTTTCCACTGTCCAGTGAAAATGTCCTTGCTACCATGACCTCTTAATTGGCAATTTTCCAGATTTTGACCTCTTGAAAATTGCCATTTTCCAGACTTTACCTTTTCGACAACTTTCCTCACTTCCTTCTCCCTCCCTCTCTGGGGCTTCTGTAACACCACCCCTTCTGGCCTCTTCATAACCTCTGTGGCCTCTCCTTCCAGAACTCCATCCTCGCCCCACTGCTCTTCACTGCCTTCCTCTCTGGTTGGAGCCTCACCCACTCACATATGGATTCAATTTACTCCCCTAAACCGGCCTAGACTTCTGTTATCTACGTCCTCTCTAACTACCTGCTGGAAATTGCTATTTAGATGTCACACAGGGAAGTCATGCTCCACAGGTCCAGAATTTTCTCTCCTTAATCTCTCCTCCTATCCACCAAGTTAGAATTCAGGACTCACCGTGTCACACCCCTCCCAACATCTAATAATTCATGAAGCTGTGTGGACTGTACTTCAAGTATTTCTCAAATGTGTACCCTGCCCCCACCTTCTATCACTATTAGAATTTTTCAGGAACTCAACGAATGTTTAATCATGGAAGATAGTCATCATTTCAATGACTTCAGCCACCCATCATTAATTACCTTCTTTAGGTTATCGATGTCTTCACTACCTTTCTGGACAGTTTCTTTTAATGTGTTAATCTTATTCAGTTTTTTCTTCAGCTGATTGCGACTATATTCAAGTTGAACATTAAGCCGAGTATTTTGTTTCTCAAATTCTAATCTAGTATAATAAAGTCAAGCATTACAAGTGGTAAACAGAGTCCTTCAATTATTTTTTAAACTCTTTTTTAGTTTTTATTATGGAAAATTTCAAACAAATACAAACATAAAGGGAATACTATAATGAATTCCCATATAGCTGTCACCCAACTCTAATAAGTATCAATTCATGGTCAATCTTGTTTTATCTATAATCCCACTCATCACTCCTTCCCACCACTGGATTATCTAAAGTAAATTTCAGACATCTTATAATTTCATCTGTAAATATTTTAACATGTATCTCCAAAAGTGAAGTGATTTTTAATACATAACCATAAACTACTATAGGTAGAAATGATAATAACATCTTTAATATCAAAATGCTATCACTGCCAAATTTCCTGGGTCTCATTAATTAAAAAAAAAACTGCATCAGGATTCATACACTGCATATGAATATGTTTCTTAAATCCTTTAAAATCTATAGTTTCCTTCCCTTATCTTTCTCTTTAAGTAACAATTCATATGTTTATTCTTATTTAATTAGCCAATCAGTCTTTTCAAATAGCTGTTCATTCACAAACTCCAAACTTGGGAATTTAAGAACATGTTCCTTTCTGATGTACTTTCCTACTTTGCTAGCTTCATAAAGTCCCCACAAAGAATTCCAGCATCAAAAAGACAGTCTCTTCAACAAGTGATGCTGGGAAAACTGGACAGCTACATGTAAAAGAATGAAATTAGAACATTCTCTAACACTATATACAAAAATAAACTCAAAATGGATTAAAGGCCTAAATGTAAGACCAGAAACCATAAAACTCCTAGAGAAAAACATAGGCAAAACACTCTTTGACATAAATTGTAGCAATATTTTTTTGGATCTGTCTCCTAAAGCAAAGGGAAGAAAAGCAAAAATAAACAAGTGGGACCTAGTTAAACTTGAAAGCTTTCGCACAGCAAAGGAAACCACTGACAAAAGGAAAAGACAACCTACTGAATGTGAGAAAATATCTGCAAATGATATGGCTGATAAGAGGTTAATATCCAAAACATCCAAACAGCTCATACAACTCAACATCAAACAAACAACAAGATTAAAAAATTGGCAGAAGATCTGAATAGACATTTTCCCAAAGAGGAAATGCAGGTGGCCAACAAATACATGAAAAGATGCGCAACACTGCTAATCAACAGGGCAATGCAAATCAAACCCACAGTGAGATATCACCTCACACCTGTCAGAACGGCTATCATTAAAAAGAACACAAATAGCAAATGTTGGCAAGGATGTGGAGAAAAGGGAACCCTTGTACACTGTTGGTGGGAATGTAAATTGGTGTAGCCATGGTGGAAAATAATATGGAGATTTCTCAAAAAAAGAACTAAAAATAGAACTACCATATGACCCAGCAATTCCACTTCTGGGTATAAATCTGAAAAAACAAAAACTCTAATTCGAAAAGATACATGCACCCCAGTGTTCATAGCAGCATTATTTACAATTGCCAAGATATGGAAGCAAACGAAGTGTCCATCAACAAATGAATGGATAAAGAAGATGTGGTTTATATATACAATGGAATATTACTCAGCCATAAAACAGAACAAAATTTTGCCATTTGCAACAACATGGATGGACTTGGAGGGTATTATGCTAAGTGAAATAAGTCAGACAGAAAAAGACAAATAGTGTATAATATCACTTATGTGTGGAATCTAAAAAATACAACAAACTAGTGAATATAACAAAAAAGAAGCAGACTCATAGATATAGAGAAGAAACTGGTAGTTACCAGTGGGGAGAGGAAAGGGGGGAGGAGCAATATAGGCGGAGGGGACTGAGAGGTGCAAATTAGTAGTTATAAAATAAGCTACAAGGATATATTGTATAACACAGGGAATACAGCCAATATTTTATAAAAACTACAAATGCAGTATAACCTTTAAAAATTATGAATCACTATATTATATACCTATAACATATAATATTGTACATCAACTATAACTCAATAAAAAAGCCGTATCTCTAAAAAAAAGAATTTCAATATCAACTGTAGCTCATACTTTCTCCACCCACTCTCCCTCACATAGCCTGCTAATAGAATCATTCATTTAAGAAACATTTTAAAGCACTAATTGTATCAGATACTGTGCTAAATACTAGTAATACAAAGGCAACAACAGTAATGATAAAAACAAAGAGTCATATTTAATGAGAGGTTACTATATGCCAGACACCATTATAAATGCTTTTACATGAATTAACTCACTTAAGTTATATGACTCTCTGAAGTTGGTAATACCACTATCCCTATTTAACAGTTGGGGAGACCAAGGCACAGAGAGTTAAGTATCTTGCCCAAGGCTACCCACTTAGGAAGTGCTGGAGCCAGGCATGACACACTCAGGCAAGGGCCAAAGAATCCCTGCTCTTAATCACTGACCATGCTGCTTGTACGAGTGGTTAAGAACAAACCCTTCAGGGGTTTATTTCTGCTGCAGGAGGCAGACGCACAGGCTGTGTACGAGTGGAACACTTCTTCACTTGGCTCCAGGATACCACTTTGGCTTTCCTCTCCCCTCACTGGCTGCTCCTTTAATAGTTCCTTCTTAACTCCTCAACTTGCTTACATAGCCTAGGATCTCTTCTCTCTTCTATCTACATTCATTCCCTTGGTGATCTTATCCAGTCACATGACTTTGAGTACCATCTGTATACTGACAATCCCCAAATTTATATGTCCAGCCTGGACCTCTCCCATGAATTCCTAACTTGTATATTCAACTGTCTACTCTACTACACCTTCAATTGGATGTCACAGGCACCTCAAACTTAATACCTGGGATACATAATGGATAAGCTACTGTAAGTAATAAGAGGCATTAGCAAAGTTATCAGATGTTAGATAATTTAAAATTTGATACCATTTTTCTAAACCAGTAGAAGGCAACTAGGAAAATATCATAAAAATAGATACTAGTCATAAGAGGAAAAAAACTATAAAATATCTAGAAATTAAGAACACATAAGATCTTTATGGAAAAAACTTTAAAATTTTAATAAAGGATAGAGATGATTAGAATAAATGAAGATATATTCTATGTTCTTAGATGAGAGGACTTAATATTTTGAAGATGATCTCCCCAAATAAATCTATAAATCCAATGCAATCTCAATCAGAGTTCCAGTTGTATTTTTATGATTGATTGGCAGAACTCCTTAGCAAGAAACTATATTGAAGTTCAAGCAGACTACAGAACAAGGAATATGACAGGGATAAAAAGGGGCATTTTATAAAGATAAAGGGATTAATTCAGCAAAAAGACATAATGATCCCAAATATATATGCACCTAATCACAAGGCTTTAAAATACATGAAGTATAAACTGACAGAACTGGAAGAAGAGAATGAGAGATCCAAAAGTACTTAGAAATTTCAACACTCCTCTCTTAGGAAATGCTAGACCAACTAGACAGAGAATCAGTAAGTACACAGAAGACCTAGCAACACCAATCAACTTGACCTAAGCGCCACTCAGAAAACACTCCACCCAAAAGCACAATGCATATTCATTCCAAGTGTACATGAAACATTTACTAAGATACAATACATGCCATGCTATCAAATAAGTCTCAATCAATTTAAAAGGATTTAAATAATGCAAAATATATTCCTTACCACAATGGAATTATTAAAATATAAATCAGTACCAGAAACATATCTAAATCCTCCCCCCACCACAACAATTTCTGTTAAATTAAATAACACTTCTAAACACCCCATAGGTCACAGAAAGAAATCACAAAGAATATTAGAAAATACCTTGAATGGAATGAAAATGAAATAAAACATACCAGAAGCAGTGGGATGCAGCTTAAGCGGTACTTAGAGGGAAATAAACAGCTTACATGAAAAGAAGAAAAGTGTAAAATAAATAAAGCAAGCTTCTACCTTAAAAAGCAAGAAAAAGAAGAGTAAATTAAACCCAAAATAAGTAGAAGGAAGGAAACAATGTAATTAAGAACAGAAATCAACAACACAGAAACAGATAAACCATAGAGAAAACCAATGAAGCCAAGAGCTGGTCTTAGAAAGGATCCAAGGATCCAAAGGACCTCTAGCTAGACATCAAGAAGAAAAAAGACAAGACAAACTAGCAATATCAGGAATGAAAGAAGGCACATCAGTACAGATCCTACATAAATTGAAAAGAATAAAAAGGAAATATTAATAACTTTGTTAATAAATTTGATAACTCACATGAAATGCACAAATATTCCTTCCAACACACAAACTACCAAAACTCACTCAAGAAAAAAAGATATCCTGAATAGCCCTGTATCTAATAAGGAAACTGAATTTGTAATTTAAAAATCTTTCCATAAAGAAAGGTGGGTAGCCCAAGTGGCTTCACCTGAAAAATTTACCAAATTTTTAGGAAAGAAATAATATAAAAACTCTCCATGAGAAAACTCCATTTTATGAGTCTGGCATTACCCTGATACAAAAAAGTGACAAAGACATCTCAAGAAAAGAAAACTATAGGGCAATACTCTCATGAATATAGATACAAAAATCCTTAACAAAATTTTAGCAAATCAATCCAAAATATTTGAAAAGGATACTACAGCATGACCCAGTGGGCTTCACCCAAGGTACGCTAAGTTGGTTTAACATGCTAAAATCAATCAATGTAATTCACCATATTAATAAGCTACCCCCCCCAAAATAAAACCCAACCATACAATTATCCCAAAAGATAGCAGAGAAAGTATTTGACAAAATTCAACACTCATTCACGATAAAAAATTTCAGCAAACTAGAAACAGAAGGGAACATCCTCAATCTGCTAAGGGGCACCTTAAAGTTAATATCATACCTAAACGTTAAAGACTTAATGCTTTGCCCCTAAGACTGGGAATAAGGCAGGATGTCCACTCTCACCACTTTTATTCAGTACTGTACTGGAGGGCCTTGCTCGTGCAATAGGACAAGAAAATAGAAGGCATACTAATTGGAAAGGAACATATAAACATGTATGTGTATGTATATTTTCCCCCTTATTGTCATGTCTTCTCATTTTCTTCAAGATGCTTTTGCCATGCAAAAATTGTTTTTAAATTTCTATACATTTGCAGTTTATCAACCTTTTCTTTTATGGCTTCTGGGGTCTGTCATACTGAAAGACTTCCCTAATCTATTTTTTATAATTTTCTTATGACTTATTCTAGTAATATTTTTATGCTTTCCTTTTACTTACATTAAAATATTTGATTCAGCTGGAATTAAAATCTGAGTCTAAGGAATGATGTAGGGATCCAAGCAGGTTTTTTTCCAGGATGCTAACAAATGTATTCCAACTGAGTTACTGAAAAGTATATCTTTTCTCCACTGATGAAATGCACCTTTATTTTAAATCAAATTTCCCTTATAGATCTGAGTATATTTCTGGACTCTGTTTGTGAGCCAGTACCTCAAGATTTAATTAAGATAGCTTTATACTATGCTTTAAAATCTGGGAGTTCTAGTCCTTTCTCATATTTTTCTTAACTAGTTCTGAATGTGAACTCTAGAATCACCTTATCCAGTTAAAAAAAATCTTGTCCATACATGTATTGAGATGATATTTAAAGTACACTATAGATTAAATTAGGGAATACCAACTTCTTTACAACATTGAGTCTTCCTATGAAAGAACTAGTTTGCCTTTCCTTTTAATTAACATTTCTGTATATAATTCTCAGTCTTGTTTGAAGGTTTCTTTATATATTGCTTTCACATCTTAGTTTATTTCTAAGTAGCAAGTATTTTACCTTTTTCCTCTCTACTATAATTGGGATATTTCCACCTAATATATTGTCTCCCTGGTAGTTTGTTTATAGAAAGGCTACACAATTTCATCCATATATGGATATTTACAGAAAACTAAATAAATTTTAATAACCACTGCGTAATTATTTCCCCATTCTCTTATTTTGTATATTTGTGCTTCCTCTCTTTAAAAAATTGTGGAATAAAAGAATTAGATCTCTTTATTAAAATAGGAATGATTACTAGCTATTTTTCGACAAACTGAAATGAAGACTACCTCAGGCAAATTCCTTTAAATTATGAAATAATAGTTACATTTATATATAAGTAACTGCTTACCAACATCTTTTAATAAAAATACCTTTTTTGATCAATTTCTTGTTGCCGTTTAACATGTCTGTTCTCAAATTCACGAATATTTTCTACACCAATTTCTTCACAGAAGTGTTGAAAAATATCATCTTCAACCTTTTAAATTATTTTAAACCAAGTGGTTTAATAATTAATTTTAAGAAAATACATAGACAATGCTTAAATCTACGTTTTTCCCACCAAGATTTTCCTGGATTAGGCCAAAGACTAATCCCAACAAGCATGACTGTACTCTGAAAAGTCAGTGCTTTCTCTTTCTTTAACTCCATAAACTACACTTACCTATTTTCAAATTTCTTATTCTGAAAACTAAGTAAGAAAGCTCATAGCTGGCCTTTTAAGTGTTTTGCCCCTATGAAGTGTTTAATACAAAATCGGAAGTATTTCATTCACCAAAATATAACATTCTACATAAATACATAAAATATTCTTTATATTTGAGTAATACTTTATATTTGAGTAATACTCTTTATATTTGAGTCTTAAGCAGTGTAAAACCAAGAGGACTGAAGCATAGAATTAAGACTCAAAACACTTGGAAAAACTAGAATGAGCCATATCTAACAAAATAACATTTAACATTAATATTTTTAAAGCCCTGCATTTATGTACTATTATAGGATAAGAGAGACTTGTTTTAACAACAGGACATGTTTAAAAACTTTCAGATTTCAGTTTAATATAAATTAAATATGAAAGTGATATGACTGACACAACAGTAAGCTATAAACTGTATAAGTAGATAATCCAAGCCATGGAAAGTTAATAGTTCTATGTGCAGAGTTCCAGGGTACTCTGAACTGGTCAGATAGTATTTTTACATTATTTTTTGTTCTGGGCATTGACAAATAACAGAGTACCCAAAGGCTGGTTACCAGAATTGGTCTTAGAGCCATAGTAAATGTAAATAACTAGGGAATTAGGGGTATTTAACCTGGAAAAGAGATAATTAAGGGTCAACATAAGTGTAGTTTCAAATCAAGTGGTAAAAGGCAGAACCAGAGGCAATGGGTGAAAGTTATTGAGTGATGGTGTGACAAACAACTTTTTAAGGATCAGAGATAAGCAACAGCGGAATGAATTAAACCAGAAAGTGTCTGTCACTTTATAAGCAGAGGATAGATGATCATATCTTTGGTGCCCCGGAGCCAAGCAACTGTGCCTGGCATATAATAAATGTTCAAGAAAAAATTACTGAGTGAATACGCAACCTTAAAAGATGACACAAATGACAAAGTTCTTTCCTTCTTGGTGTTAAGGGCAGTGAGAGAAAGAAAGTGGCTGCAAATTTTACAATGGACAAGGAGAGGCTGGAGAGCTGAAGAGAATAACAATGTATACTACTAGTCATTTTCTCTTGAGATTAGCAATAGTGGTTCTCAAAAAAACACAAGGAAATTAATTTGGCAAACCAATAGAACTTAGCATTTATCAAACTTTGCTTTAGCACATATTGAAGAAGCCCTAAATTTGGTATCTGGTCTAGAGCTATATTCCACATGCCATTTAGTAGTAATATAGCATTCATAACCTTATGTATCTTTCCTTCAAATTCCTCAATTCTTCGTTGCCGTTCTTTGATTCCTTCACTCAACATAGTACATTGAGACTCAATATTTAGCAATTCACTTTGTAGCTGAGATTGTTCCTGATTACAAAAGAGAAAAAAATGTCTTTTTAACATGGCCATTTTAGCTTTATATAGTGAAGCCAAAAACATGATAGGTATCTTTCTGAATAAAAAGAGAATCTGTGAGATAAGGTAAATTCAGGTACAACTGGATAACAACATTAACAACCATAAAAATAAAGTAACTTAAAGAACTATAATATACCTCAATCATGGGGAAAAGTATAAAAACTACATGGTGTTTTATAAATGTAATTCCTGAAATTCTATGTCCTGGTTCTAATTTCCATCAAATTTTATGTAAGTCTATGTTACCTGGTAAAAAGCAGCAAGGTGCTTCTTTTTGATTATTTCTAGTTCACTTTGCGAATATTTGAGTCGTGTATGAGTTCCTTGTACTAGAGTCTGTATTTGTTTCAAATCTGCTTCCTTGCGAAGTGTCTTCATTAAATCCTAAAAAGGAAGGGAAATATAAAAATATTTTATAACAGACAACACTTCTACTTTTCACAGTGCTTTCATATGTCATAATTCACTGCTTTTTACATATAACCGCGTCCACACTCCACCTGCCCTTCTTCTGATACTGGGCAATTAAGTACATAAGTCATCTGGAGTAACCAAGATGCCATACAACATCCTCAAAAACCTAACTATCTTCCTAACAGGAAATGGGCATGAAAATGAGGAATGGGGAGTGCATGTTCCACCCAAGGCACAAAAATGGCATAAATGAGATCATATGATATGTGTTGCCTTGTTTTTAGTGCATCCTTGTCTTGCCTCATCCATTTCCTTCTCCCTTCACCCACCCTATTACTCAACCAAATTAACTCGCTAGTATATGTTCTTCTGTGTTTCTACTCCAAGTCCGTATATGAAAACATGTGTATACATACTCACCTATATATGTTGTTTTTTTCAGTCTTGTTTTACAAATTTGGAATCACATTAAACATGCTTTTCTGCCTCCTGCTTTTCTCATTCAGTTACTCACAAAGGTCAACTGATAAAGCTCTAAATTCAGTCTTTTAATGACTGAACAAAATTATTTAATTCTTCTCGTAATGATGGGCATTCACTTGGTTTCCAGGTTTTTGCCAACACAAACAGAGCTGCAATAACATACTTGTATGTATACCCTTAAATATTGGTGTTTTTATTTCCATGCAATAGATTCCCCAGAGTGAGCTTAATGGGTCAAAGGTATTCATGTTTTATTATACTAGCTGGTACCAACTGCTTTCCCAAAGGCTACAATTCACATTTCTATAAATAACGTTATGAGTATGTGTTTCTTTACAACTCTACCAGCATATACATTTTTCCCAAGTCTTACTGATATGTCTGAAGTAACACTAATTTAATTTGTGTTCCCCTGAGTACTATATTCTATATTGAGCATTTTTTCATGTTTACTAGCCATATGGATTTCTTCTATGAACTGACTACTCTTATCCTTTGCCCAGATGTTTCTATCATGTCTTTTTCAAGTCATTTATAGAGTTCTTTGATACTGCAGAACCTATAGTCTTCATTTTAAACTTAAAAAAAAATGTATCCTCATTTAAAATATTTTTTAATTCAAGTTTTCAATCTATCTGGAATTTATTTTTATATGTCGTATTATGGGGCACAAAATTACTTTCCCTAGATGTGCCAATACCATTTACTAAATAACCTTTTCCCACCAAACTAAAACATCATTTTAGTTGTATATTAAATTATCACATATACTGGGCCCTATTTCTGAAGTCCTTATTCTTTTTCATTAATCTGCCCATTCCTATGCCAATACTACCTCAGCTTGGTTACAATGGCTTTTCATAGTATTCTGTATGCTGGTAACATACAGAATACTACCACAAATTCTACCACACTCTCTTTTGTTATACCTATTTTTTGACTAGTCTCAGGAAATTCTTCATTTGTAAGAATCAGAGGATCATTTTATCAAATAAAAAATTCTTGGTTTTATATATATATATATATATTTTTTTTTTTTTTAACTGCATTTTGTCTTTGGTGCTGCGTGGGCTTTTCTCTAGTTGCGCGAGCAGGGGCTAATCTTTGTTGCGGTGTGCAGGCTTCTCATTGCAGTGGCTTCTCTTGTTGCGGAGCGCAGGCTCAGCAGTTGTGGCGCACGGGCTTAGTTGCTCCACGGCATGTGGATCTTCCTGGACCAAGGATCGAACCCCTGTCCCCTGCATTGGCAGGCCAGGGAAGTCCTCTTGGTAAGTTTTTAAAATTTTTTAAATTTATTTATTGATTGATTTTTGGCCGCGTTGGGTCTTCGTTGCTATGCCTGGGCTTTCTCTAGTTGCGGCAAGCAGGGGCTACACTTCGTTGCGGTGTGTGGGCTTCTTATTGCTGTGGCTTCTCTTGTTGCAGAGCACAGGCTTTAGGTGCGTGGGCTTCAGTCGTTGCAGCATGTGGGCTCTGTAGTTGTGGCTCACCGGCTTAGTTGCTCTGCAGCATGTGGGATTTTCCCGGACCAGGGATTGATCCTGTGTCCCCTGCACTGTCAGGCGGATTCTTAACCACTGCACCACCAGGGAAGTCCCCCCGCTTGGTAATATATATATGTGTGTGTGTGTATATATATATATATATATATATATATACACACACACACACATATATATATTTTAAAGGAAGCACACTCTCCTTATGACTTTTGAGTGGTCTGTTCTCCTTTTTTTTTTTAAATTAATTAATTAATTTATGGCTGTGTTGGGTCTTCATTTCTGTGCGAGGGCTTTCTCTAGTTGCGGCAAGCGTGGGCCACTCTTCATCGCGGTGCGCGGGCCTCTCACTATTGCGGCCTCTCTTGTTGCGGAGCACAGGCTCCAGACGCACAGGCTCAGCAATTGTGGCTCACGGGCCTAGTTGCTCCGCGGCATGTGGGATCCTCCCAGACCAGGGATAGAACCTGTGTCCCCTGCATTGGCAGGCAGATTCTCAACTCAGCAATTGTGGCTCACGGGCCTAGTTGCTCCGCGGCATGTGGGATCCTCCCAGACCAGGGATAGAACCTGTGTCCCCTGCATTGGCAGGCAGATTCTCAACCACTGCGCCACCAGGGAAGCCCTCTTGGTAATATTTTAATTGAACTTGCATTCAAGTTATATTAATTGGAGGACTTCTAACCCAAGAATATAGCGTGTCCTTCCTTTCAGTTGTTTTGTCCTTCAATAAGATTTATTTTTCTAATAGTTACTGTGCCTTTATACTTATCTTTATTCCTATTGTGAGCAGGAATTCCTATTCCTATTATTCCCTTTTTAGATGCTTTTTGATAGTACAGAGAAAAACTACACAGTTTTATTTATATAGCCCTTCCATTATCTTATTAAATCTAGTAGTTTTTAAACTACAGTCTTATTATCAGCAAAAAGTCAATTTTTCTCTTTTCAAAAATTTATACAAATTATTTAATTTTGTGACTAACTATATTTAATATAACTTCTAAGATCATGTTAAATAATAACAGTGATAGCCCATATCTCTACTTCCTGATTTTAACTAAAACAGTTTTCATGTTTTACCATTTAGCAATTATTTCTGTTAGTTTTGGGTAAGAGCTATTTTTTATTTTATTGAAGTGATTTCCACCAATTACTCTTCTACTTAGAACTTTAATTAGGACTAGCTGCTGAATTTTATCAAATGCCTTTTTATGTATGATCATATGATTTTTCTCCTGCCTTTAATTTGTTAATGTAATGGATTATGTTGATCGATCACTTAATACTGAAATACCCATGTATTCTTAGAACAAATTCCATTCAGCAGACGTATTTTTCTTTTACTACATTGCTAAATTCTCTATAGTAATATTTAATTTAGAAATTACATATTTATACTCACAAGGGAAGCCAGTCTTTAGTTTTATTTTTTGTAGTATCTTTATAATATTTGATATTAAAGTTATACTGGGGCTTCCCTGGTGGCGCAGTGGTTAAGAATCCGCGGGCCAATGCGGGGGGACACAGGTTCAAGCCCTGGTCCGGGAAGATCCCATATGCTGTGGAGCAACTAAGCCCATGTGCCACAACTACTGAGTGTGCACTCTAGAGCCTGCGAGCCACAACTACTGAGCCCATGCGCCACAGCTACTGAAGCCCGCGCACCTAGAGTCCCTGTTCCACAACAAGAGAAGCACCGCAATGAGAAGCCCACATACCGCAACAAAAGCGAAGAGTAGCCCCCGCTCGCCGCAACTAGAGAAGGCCCACATACAGCAATGAAGACCCAACGCAGCCAAAAGTAATAAATAAATAATAAATTTATATTTTAAAAAGTTATACTACCTTTAGTAAATAAACTGAGAAGTTTCCATCTTTTTCTATGATCTAGAATGGCTTATGTAACATTAGAATTATATTAGACAGAACTGAGCTATAAACCCATCTGGTCCCAGTCTTTTTCTTTTTTAATTGTGGCAAAATATACATAAAATTTACCATCTTTATCATTTTAAAGTGTACAGTTCAATAGTGTTTAAGCACATTTGCAATGCTGTGCAACCAATTTCCAGAACTCTTTTCACCTTGCAAAACTTAAAACTAGACCCACGAAACAACCCCCCATTCTAACCCCCCCAGGCCCTGGCAACCATCATTCTACTTTTCTGTCTCTATGAGACTACTCTAGGTACCTCATATAAGTAGTAGAATCATACAATATTTGTCTTTTTGTGACTTGCTTATTTCACATAGCTAACATCTTCAAGAGTCATCCATTTTGTAGCACGTGTTAGAATTTCCTCCCTTTTTAAGGCTGAATAATATTCCATTATATGTATAGACCATATTTTGTTTATCCACTCATCTGCTGATGAACACTTGGGTTGCTTCTACTTTTTGGCTATTGTGAATAATGCTGTTATAAACATGGCTGTACAGGTATTATTCCAGACCCTGCTTTCAATTCCTTGGGGTATATACCCAGAAGCAGAATTGCTGGATCATACAATAATTCTATTTTTAATTTCCTGAGTAGCCACCACACTCTTTTCCATAGCTGCTGCACTATTTTACATTCCTGGAGTCTTTTTTCAATGAGAGATCATTCAACTAACCATGGCTTAAAAAAATGTGTGGTTTTTTTTTTTTTTTCCTCACACAAAAGCAGTCTACAGTGACGCAGCTCCTCAACAATGGCGTCAACTTTCAGCTTCTTAATACAATGGTTTTTATACTCAAGCTTGCTATCTCTTGGTGCCAAACTGCTGATGCATCTCCAAGCCTCCTGAATGCGTTCCAGTCAGGAAGAAGAAAATGCAAAAGATAATACCAACATTCCCATTTATATCTCCAAAACTGCCACAGGGCCACCACTAGCTACAAGGAACGTTGGGAAATCAAGTTGCTTTAGTTTTTTATGATTCTACAATAGAGGCAAGCAAGGAAGGAAAAGGTTGTGGATAGGTACTGGGCCAACCAACTACACCACTGCCTGCCACTGCCTCATTTTTCAAATGTTCCACTTTTTTTCTTGGTCGATCTTGGCAATTTATATTTTTCTGAACATCATCCTTACAGATTTTCAATTTTTTTTACTATATACTTATTTGCTTGTAAGATTCTCTTAAAATTATTTTAATTTTCTCATTCCTGATCTGTACATGATTACTTCTAACTTTTCTTCCCTTCATTAGAGTTGCAAAGAGTTTATCTATTTTATTAGTCTTTCAAAAGAACCAGCTTTAGATTCATTTTTCCCTTTTCTATTTGGAGTTTTCTATTTAGTTAATTGCAGCTTTAAAAATTTCCGTTATTGTTGTTTATTTTGTGGTGGTTCTAATTTCTTAAAGTAATAAATTCCCTTATATTTCATCTTTCTTCTTTAATAATGAAGGTATTTTCCTTTTGATATAGCTTTACTGTATCTCAAAGATTTTGTATTCACCATTTTCAAGACATTTTGTAACTTTCTTCTTGATTACTTGTTTGATCCCCAAACTATCTACAAGTACGTTTCTGAATTTTTATGTAGACCAAGATTTTTTGGGTCACTATTTCTATTTCATTAAATTATGATCAAGATGACGTATAAAAATCTCTACTTTAAAAAAAACGATTGAAGTTTCCATTGTGGACAAGCATATGATCAGTTTTTAGTGTTTCACAGTTATTTTAAATAATATCTCACATTTATTGAGCACTTATTGTTTTGTAAAGTTTACATTAACCTACTTAATCCTCTTAACAATGCTATGAAATAGGTACTATTATTATCCCCATTATTATTGATGAGAAAATTAAAGCATAAAAGCATTTAAGTAACTTACTCAGAGTCACACTGCTAATAAGTGTTAGAAATAGAATCTGGATTTAAGCTTATTGATTGTATTACCAATTCCTCTAAGTTACTGTTTTTGTCTACTAGATCTGTCTAGTTTTGAAAGACATACAGTGAAATGTTTCACTATAATTTCATTTTTATTAACTATCCTTGCTTTAAATATTTAGGTACTATGTGCTGCAAAGAGGTTTAAAATGGAAATCTTGTTTTTTTTTTTTTTTTTTTTTTTTTTTAAATTAATTCATTTATTTATTTATTTTTTTTGGCTGTGTAGGGTCTTCGTTTCTGTGCGAGGGCTTTCTCTAGTTGCAGCGAGCGGGGGCCACTCTTCATCGCCGTGCACGGGCCTCTCACTGTCGTGGCCTCTCTTGTTGCGGAGCACAGGCTCCAGACACACAGGCTCAGTAGTTGTGGCTCACGGGCCCAGTCGCTCCGTGGCATGTGGGATCTTCCCAGACCAGGGCTCGAACCCGTGTCCCCTGCATTGGCAGGCAGATTCTCAACCACTGCGCCACCAGGGAAGCCCCGGAAATCTTGTTTTTTAATATATAATGTCCTTCTTTATTCAATTCATTCAATAAATATTTATTGAAAGCTTACTATAGGTGAGGATTTTTAACCTTAAAGTTCACATTGTCTGATATTGTCACTCCTGTTCTTTTTTGTTTGCATTTGCCAGGTGTTCATCCCATAATTTTCAACATTCAATTTTAAGACAATTTCTTACAAATGACATTTAGCTGAGTTTTGCCTTATTTTAAGCTATGATGATCTTGGTCTTTTAATGGGAAACTTAAATCCACTCATGTTTACTGTAATAACTAATAAACAAAAATTTTATTTCCTCCATCTTACTTTTTATCTTTTATTCTTTTCATGCATTATTTTTGTTATTTGTTCCTGTGTTAGTGTACTTCTAAACACTCTAGTCCCGCCAAGATACAATCTTTAGAATATTCTTACCTCTTCATCTCCTCACAGATAAGACCTCTGGAACATATTTACTTCTGTCTCCATCTCTAGTTCCCAGGTTTTGCTGAGTTAGTTTAGCACTATTCATTTATTATAATTAGGTCTGTTCTAATCCATGTGTTGCTTAGAGTACTTTCTCTGGTATTTTTGTCACATGGAGTATGTGCATGACATTATCTCTGAATCTGCTTATCTGCAGATTCCTGAAAGGTAAATGATATCTTGGGATGTAGCCCTTTTCCCTCAGTTGCCTATAGCTTTTATTCCAGTCTCATCTAGTTTTGTAGTCGGATACGAGCTTGATTTAAAAAAAAAAAATACAAGGAATATTTTTTAAAGGGGGGTGGCGTATTTTCGTATTTTCGCCTTGCCTCTAAAACCTAGGACTTCTGTATTAATGTGTGCCTTTTCTCATTAAACCTACATGGAACTGCGTGTGTCCTTTCAATTGGTAAATTAAGGTGGATCCTCAGTTAGAGACATTTCTTCTTTTTTGTTTAATTATTTCCTCTCCTCTGTGCTCCCCTTCCTCTTTCTGAAACTTATTATTCTCTTAAAGTCTCTATTTTTCTCATGATTTGCCTAGCTTTGTGATTTTTCCCCCTCATTGAGATACTGTTCCACTTGGTCTTCCAGGTTATTAATTTGGTTCTCAATAATGGCAATCCCATCCCTCAATCCATCTACAGCATTCTATAGTTTAGAAATACATTTATTAGTGCCAGAAAGTCTTTTTTTGTGTGTGGGGACAGAGAGAGGGTTGACACTACATTGCATTTCCTTACTGCTACTTTTTTGTTCAAGTGTTGATGGCTCCTGGAACACCTCAAATGCATTTGTGCATTTCTTTCCCTACTGAGGATCAGGTCTGGGTATTAAGCTATCCTAAATGGCAGCTGCCCCACAAACAGTCTCTACACCCAAAGGCCAGCAATTACAACAGAAAACTGTCAGTGTCCCACTCTGAGACGGAGGGAAAGACGTCTCTCTGGTCTCTTTGGCCTCTCCCAAACTCAGGAATAGGGAGGCCACAACCTACTAATATTTAGCTTCATGGGGTTCAAGACTACGCATATTCACATGGGACAAATATTTAACCTCCCCCCAGGATTCCCCTATGTCCTGATTCTTCTCCCAGCACTCTTCAAACATCAACAGAAGCCCTGCATCAGCTTCTCCTGGTGGCCTCCCCCAGAACCCAAGACATCATTTGCACCCAACTCCCCACTAGGTTCAGGTGAGACACACAGGTAAAGAGCTTAGTATAAACACGGATAGGAAGCCAGATTCATTTCAAGTTGCCACCTTCCTAGAACTTTCTCTGTGCCTAGGCCTAAATTTGTAAAATCTTTAGAAGCTGAATATTTATTTATATATCTTACTTAGATCAAAACATAATTTACAGTCTTATGCTTACAGAGAAAGATTAAAATTAGCGGAGTAACCTTGCCAGAATATCTCCTTGAATCAAAAACTGGTCATTTGTATACACAAAAGAAGAAAGCTAAATAGGAAAAATAAATAATCTAAAAGCATTCTACTGACTTAGTATCTGTTAAAGTTGACATTTCAAGTAAGTGTGTGTGTGGGATTACAATATTCAACAAATGATACTTCGGAAGGAAGCATTATTGAATTTCTTTTGTCATTTTCAGAAAGAATAAGGTCTTTCTGAGCATGACACTGAAATCCAGAAATTATAAAAGATTAATAAATTTGGCTACATAAAGATTAAAAATACATGTGTGATAAAACAAGGTCAAATGTCAAACAGATACTGAATGGTAAAAAGGAATAAACTTTTGATACACACAATATGAATTTCAAAAGCATTAGGTTAAATGAAGAAAGCATAACACAAAAGACTACTTACTGTATGATTCCATTTATATGAAATTCTAAGTCAGAAAAAGCTACAATGATAGAAAGTAGATTGGGTTGCCAGGGTCCAGAGGGTCCAGGGGAGGGTAATGACTACAAAGGAGCCCAAATGAATTTTGGAGGGTTATGAAAATGTGCTATATCATGATTTTGGTGGTGGTTACACGACTACATACATTTGTCAAAACTTATTGAATCATACACTTAAAATTGGTGACCATTATTGTATATAAATTACATTTCAATATAGCCGACAAAAAAAGTTGAATAGAGAATATATTTACGGGGCTTCCCTGGTGGTGCAGTGGTTGAGAGTCTGCCTGCCAATGCAGGGGACACAGGTTTGTGCCCTGGTCCGGGAGGATCCCACATGCCGTGGAGCGGTTGGGCCCGTGAGCCATGGCCGCTGGGCCTGCGCGTCCGGAGCCTGTGCTCCGCGACGGGAGAGACCACGACAGTGAGAGGCCCGTGTACCGCAAGAAAAAAAAAAAAAAATGGGCAGAATATATTTACAACATGAAATATTGAAACATGAACATGAATATATTTACAACATACATGACTAAAGGGTAATTTATTTATAATACAAATAATTCTTAAAGTAGGTAATAAAATAACAAATACCTAATAGAAAAACATGCACAGGAAATAAATAAGAAGTTCACAGAAGAGGACTTCCCTAGTGGCGCAGTGGTTAAGAATCCACCTGCCAATGCCTGGGACATGGGTTCCACCCCTGGTCCGGGAAGATGCCACATGCCATGGAGCAACTAAGCCCAGGCGCCACAACTACTGAGCCTGCGCTCTAGAGCCCGCGAGCCACAACTACTGATCCCGTGTGCCACAACTACTGAAGCCCACGTGCCTAGAGCCCGCGCTCTGGAACAAGAGAAGCCACTGCAGTGAGAAGCCTGCGCACTGCAATGAAGAGTAGCCCCCGCTCGCTGCAACTAGAGAAAGCCCGCACGCAGCAACGAAGACCCAACGTAGCCAAAAATAAATAAATAAACAAATATAAATTTATTTTTAAAAAAAGTTCACAGAAGAAAAAAATTACAAAGAACCAATAAATACATGAGTCAATGCTCAACCTCAGTTATAAGAATTGCATATTCAAACAATGAGATTATACTTTTTTCTTTACCAGATTGGCAAAGATTAAAATATTTGTTAGTATCTAGTGTTGCAATCTAGGAACATACACACTCTACTACAGGTTTCTTTTGATGGGAACTTAGCTGTATCTAGCAACATTTTAAATACACACATCCTTAGACCCAGAAATTCCACATGTAGGAAATCATCTTAGAGGTACAAGTAAAGATATAACAACAAACATTTATATAATGCTTAGATTTTTGCCAGGCATTGTTTCAAGTATTTTACCTGGAATATCTGATTTAATCTTTAAAATAACTCTACAAGGAAGGTCCTTTTATTATCCCCATTTTACAGATGGGAAATTAAGGTACAAAGGGGCAAGGTAAGTTGCCTAAGGTCATACTGCTGCTGGTAAGTGGCAGAGTCAGGATTCAAACTCAAGGCAGTGTGGCTATAGGATTTATACTCTTAGGCACTGTGTTATTTTCCCTCTCTAAAGAAAGTTTAATGCTGCATCATTTGTAATAGCAAAAACCAAATGTCCATTTTTAGACTCTGGTTAAATAAGCAAAATCTATATAATGAAACGCCAGGCAGGATTCATTAAAAATAAAGTGGTTCTCTATATGCTAAAATGAAAACATGTCCACGTTATGGTATTCAGTGAAAAAGCTTGCTGCAAATACCATCAATAGCAAAAGTCTATAATAAAACAAATCAGAAAAATAACACATATGCTTGCATACACAGAGTACGTTTCTGGAGATTATGTATCAAACTATGTTTAACAAATACCACTGAGATGTAAGGATGGGTAAGGGAAAGATTTTTATTTTTTACTTTATTCCATTCTGCATATTTGAATCTTTTAAACTATAGGCATGGTACTTTTATTACCCAAGAAATTAGCTTAAAAACACAATTACTCTACTTGGTATTCTACAATTTTTACAACATGGATTTACCTTTAATTCTTGGATTAGTTGAGTTCTCCTGTCTCTTAAATTCTTTAATTCTTTCTCATCCCAGCATCTAGCCTTGTATTTTAAGTCACTTGACCCTCCAGAGATGACTCCAGATTTTAAAAATAACGTTCCATCAAGAGCTACTGTCTGTAAAATTAAAAATATTTTACCTTGGAGAAATGTACATAAAGATAAAAACAGAACGTAATATGACAACTTTCACAGCTGAGACTTTGTAGATGAGAAAAACTACTTACTGAACTCCACTAATAAGATAATTAGCTTATGAGGGACACCAGCCAACAAACTCAAATACAAAACCCTGTTTTGCTAAGGCCCAAACAATTCTAGGCAACAGATTAGCAGCAATTTAAAAATTTCAAAATAAAATTATATATTAGTTCTAAACATATTCAATATTGAGAAGAAAAAACCAGGAGTATTTGTATTTAATATCTCATAGTTTGTATTATATAATACTGTATTTTAAAGAATCTGACATCACATGTCAAAGACATACTAATGAAAACAGTCTTAGTTACTTCAGGATATCAAAAATATCACATTCTCTAAAATGAATATGAAACTGGGACCAAGAAAAAAACTTAAATGGAGTCAAAGGTATAAAATAGCTTCAAGTTTATAGTCCTATGAGTAACCATATGCTTTATAGAATAAATGAAAGCAATTCTCAGTGTTCTGCGAATGTTTCTAATTAATTAGTCAAAGCAGAGGAGACAGCTTGTGGAGGACTAAAACCACGTAATGTGAACTAATTTTTAAAAAAAGCTGACAGGAATCTCATTCATTCCTGCATTCAGTCAAACATTCTCTTTGTGGCTGCTGTGTTTGAAACATTCTATACTGGGGACTGGAGTGACCAAAAGGGAGTGAAATATGGTAGTGACCCTTAGGGAGCCATGCTGGTAGGAAAAAGAAACATATAAACATATCAGTACAATGTAAAGTATGAGACAATAAAAACATAGAGTAATCTGGAAGCTTAAAACTTGGGTGCTCCAACCCAGCCTGGAAGGTTCACAGAAGGCTTCCAGTGGAGTTGAAGGCTTTCACTGTATCTTATCAGAGGTACTAGTTAGAAGTAGATTAATTATATTTAACTGAAAACTTAGTTTATTTCTCTCTTGCAATTACAGAGGTAAACATTCCAGCGTATGTATGGTGGTTGCATAGTTAACAAAAAAAGACTCCTATAATATTGCTCTACCATCCTTAGTACTTGGATTACTCCTCAAGGGAGACAGGTTTCTTATTTTCTGGAAGGCCCTCGGGGCTCCCTCCCCTCCCAACGGTTAGCTTGGCAATGAGTTTTCTCATCAGGTCTGAACTTTGGAAGGACACTAGATCTCTACTGGATACCAACAGCCATGGCATGGAAACTGAACTCCTGTAGATAAGCTCTGGTTGGTCTGGAAAGCAGCTTCCTTGACCAGGAAGCCCACTGTTACGTGATCAGCTTACTCCTCTGACCTCCCCATAAAAATATAAAGTGGTATGGAGGCAGCTTCCCCCTCCTGGAACACTTTTAGCTCACGCTGTTTCTGCCTGGCCAAAGCCCACCTCTGTGGAATGAAAGCTGAGGAAATACACAGGCTCCACTGCTTCTCTGCTTTTAATTTGTTCTAAATAAAGCTTACTTTACATCTACAGTGTGTCACTACTGATGTGTGTGTCAGTGTTTCTTTTATGACAATCTCAAGTCATTCTGTAGTCCAAGACGACTCCTAGAGCTCTAGCTATGTGTCTGTATTTCAAGAAAGAAGGGAAAGAATGAGGCTGGTAGACAGGGCAGATCACAGAGTTCTCAGTATGTCATCACAGGAAGAATGTGGATCAAATACAAATGAGGACTGATGGGGCTTGTGGAGGGGGCTGGGGGATTAGCACTGAACAGTCTAACAGCAAACAGGAGAGTGAAATGGTCAGATATGAACTTTAAGTACACCAATCTGGCAAGTATCTAGAAAATGGGGTGGTCCAAGTGAAGCCAGAGGTGATGGTATGAAATCAGCCAATACCTACAGTGAAGAAAAGGAAAAAGATTTGAGAAATATTTAGGTGGTATAATCAGAAAACCTTGGGAATTGTAGAGGTTACAAGGAAATCCATGAGGAGAAAACAGAATTTCATTGGTTAGAATAGTGGTACTAAGAATTGAAGAACACAGGAGAGGGATCAAGATCTAGAAAGAAGAACCTGAGTGTAGTTTTATACATGATGATTTTACAGTGCTTGTCGGCTAATAGTTTACTTATTTATAATGTATGTCTTGACTATTTCCTAAAAGAAATTATTCTTTTATAGATTATAATAAAGATTATTATAATAAATATAAATATACAATAAGATAGCTACAAATAATAATTAGAGATAACACATTAAACTAGGTGAAAAAAGAACAAAGTATAAATAATTTAGACTCTGATGAGAAATCAGTAAATTCAATCAAATAAGTAGGAAGAAGAAAAATTATTCAATATATGATGTTGGGACCGGTAATTAACCATTTAGGGGGAAAAAGCTAATACTTACATCTAATAATACATATTAAAATGAATTCTAGATTAAATTAAAATATAAAAGTGATACCATTAAAAAAAGTGAAGTTAAGTAAATATATTTTGATCTCATAGTAAAGACTCAATTATACATACACCAATACCTATAAAGGTTAAGAGTAATACAGCTGATTATCAAATATATGGCATATATACCACAATACTCACTAGATCTTTCTAGGGTATGGTTGCCAGACTTAGCAAATAGGAATACAGGATGCCCAGGTAAATTTGAATTTCACATAAACAACAAATAACTTTTAAATGTATGTCCAAACATTTTATCTGGCAACTCTATTCTAGAGGACATGTTAGGGATGGTTATTTTCCTTTTTGAGCTCTTTTCCCCAAAATGAACATTTATTAACTTGTGTTTCCGATATGTAAAAGCCAAATGTAACACAAAGGAAAAGAATCCATGGGCTGGCTTGGAGAGAAGAGAGAGAAGTGTATTGAGAACTTTGAGCTAAGAATCTGTCATAATACTACACATGGTGTTCTAATGCCAACTCTCTCTTCCCAGCCATACTTGGGCAAGTCAACTTCCTGTCTCAGATCAGAGGGACAAACGGTGTTCTGAGACTCTTTTTACTTTCATTGCTTGGTTGGCTGCTGCTGTTGTCATGGCAACCATTTACCATACTGTGCTTGACAGAGTGCATTTATGCTATTCGATTCTATGTTTCAACCCCGTGAGGTAAATATGATTTCCATTTTATAGATTGGGGCTTAAAGATATTAAGAAACTTGCCTAAAGTCATACACAGGGACTAAAATTCCTAAACTAAAAGTTGGTCAAACATCTATGTCCATGTTCTTTTTTTTTTAATGTCCATATTCTCAATAACCACCATGTTATAGACCTTCAATTCTAAAAATGCAATGGGCAGCAATTCATAGAATTACAGGGTTTTTTTTTTGATAGTTTCTAGGTTTATTAAAATAATTTACTTCTTCTAAAAGTAAACTTAGTATCAAATAACCTATTTACATTTGATTTACAAACGAATTCCTATTCTGGAAGGACTATAATTTCTATTTCCAGCCTGCAAATTCCTTAACTTACAGCTTACAATCGTTGCTCAGTGCAGTAATCCTATGCCTACTTTGGAGGTTGCATTCCTGAAAAAATACCATGGCTGGCACAACTGGGATCTTATATAAAATAAGGAGTTGGAGGAATTTTTAAATAGCATTAAATAAAATTTCCAGAGAACATGGCTTAGGAAAAGGAGAAACTTTTTGGCATTAAAAATTTGCCCTGAGGGCTAACCGATCATTCCACTGAGCCAGCTTCAACTGTTTCAAGAAATACAGTTTCAGTGTTACAAGCAGATCCTCTATAATTTTTGTGTTATGCAGATTATACCTAGTTTTTAAGTTGCCTTTCACTGATATGGAAAATAATATACTTTAACTTTTGCTTTTATTTCTGAATGGGTAAAATATTCATGAGTTCAAAATCCAAAAGATACAAGAGTAAAGAGTAAGAAATCTCCCTGGCATTGCTAGACCCCACCACCCAGTTATCCCCCCCAGAGGTAATCGATGCTGTCAATTTCTTATGTATTCTTCCAGAAATATTTTTGCATAAACAAACACACACACATATCTCTTCTTTCCCCATTTTTCACATAAATGGTAACATACTACACTCTAGTCTACTTATTACTTTTTTTAAAACTGAATGTATCTTGGAGATTGTCTGACACTTGTATATAAAGAGCTTCATTCTTATTTAAGGTTGCATAGTGTCCCATTCTATGAACGTATTATAATTTCATTGAACATAGTCTTGTGCAAACTGTTTCCAATTTTGCTTGCTACATACAGTGGTTCGATGAATAACTCTTTGTATATATCATTTCATATACATGTGTATGTAACGTTCTGAAGAAGTACAACTGCTAGAATTGCCCTTCACAGAGCTGGTACAAATTCACACACCCACAGCAGTGAATGCAAGGGTCTCTTTCCCCATAAAGTGTTATCAAACTTTTTTATGTTGATCAATCTCACAGGTGAAAATAGTATTACAGTGTAGTTTTAATGGGCATTTCCCATATTTGGGTTTTTTTTTGTCGTTTTTTTGGTCACGCACATGGCATGCAGGAGCTTAGTTACCTGACCAGGGATCTAAGCTGCGCCACCCCCTTCCCACCCCGGCAGTGGAAGAACAGAATCGTAACCCCTGGACCACCAGGGAACTCCCTATCCAAATGTTTTATGCATCCTAAAACACAGAGAATATTCTTCAAGTGGAATAACAGTACTAGGAAGAAGATAAGAGTCCCTGGAATATACTTAATGTAAAAATATGACAAATAAACCTGATTAAAATTTTGAAATAACGGTAAGAACAAAATACAGCCTAAAGGGGTAAGGCATGTTACTGTGGACAAGATATAAACCATAAATATATGTTGAATGAAGGAAGGATTAAACACAATCTTATTTTCATGTGACTTCTTTAAATTGACCACACAAATCTTCAAAAATCAATTTTACAAAATACATTTTACAAACATTCAAAAATCAATTTACCATAGTTAATTAGGTAGCAAAATAAGGAAGATACTGTAGTAGCTCACTTATTACACCTGCTTAAATTTAATATGTAGAAATCAATGACAGTGATTAACTAAGACAGTGATCACATTATCATTAAGATAATTATAGATATAACTACTAAAATGTATGAGAAGTTAATCATATTAGACAAGTCAATACATTTAATACTGGAAATTCCTATCTTTCATAAGAATAGCCCAAACCCCCCCACTTTGTGTTAATTTGCGATTCTGGACATTCCAGATCAAATACGTAAAATGACTAATAAATAAAAAATGACT
Organism: Phocoena sinus; assembly: GCF_008692025.1. Taxonomy (NCBI): domain Eukaryota; kingdom Metazoa; phylum Chordata; class Mammalia; order Artiodactyla; family Phocoenidae; genus Phocoena; species Phocoena sinus. Next base: position 4,393,936 of record NC_045772.1, on the reverse strand, counting down.
ATCACTTTTTGAGAGCTATTTCCTAGGTACTATGAAAGCATTTTGCATGTTATTACTTATTTTAATCCTATAACTCTATGAAATAAGTACTATTATTTCCCCAAATTTAGATGAACAAACTAAAATTAGAGGTTTAGAAACTTGTCTAAAGTCACATAATTAATTACTAAGTAGTATCACTGGTCTTACTCCATAGTTTATGCCCTTAGGCATTGTGTTACATTTCATCACAGATGTAGTTTAAAAAAAAACTATGTCAGATAATTTGAAGAATTTAAAACTGCTTAACTAAATACAAACTCTATTTCAATTGACAGTAAAACAATATTTTTAAAACCAAAATTACTCCCTTGAGAGACTGGTATCTAGTAACCTCATTTCAATTGTGCTATTTCTACAACTTCAAAATGTGTTAAAACCTTGAATGTGTAAAAGGACAGTTAATATCTCCATTGAGCTATGGAAGAATTAACCCAGAATGTAAAATAAGCACCTAAAATCTCTTCTGGTATTCAGAAACACACGTATTATATATGTAAGTACAGGGAGAATCTGAGATTCGACAGGGGCATTTATTATATACAGAGTAAAAAAAAATTAAGAGCTTTAGGCTCTCACTACAATAAATCTAACATCCAAAATATGATTTATGATTTGGGGAAGTATTAGAGAAATTAATTTTTTGAAAACTGAACATTATAAAAACTACTGAAGCCATTAACATCTTAGGTTCTATTTTAGTTTCCCCTACATAAGAGAACATATGAAAGCATATATAGATATTTGTGTGTGTAATATGTTAGTCTTATAAATACTGCTTCAAATTACCCGAAAGTACAATCTAAGCCTCTTACTTTCCGTCTTTCAGGTCCATTGAAGGCAATATGCCTTGCTTCTTCCACAGTCTCACAGACAAGGCCATTTCCACAGACAAACTGAATTACTTTCTTCAGCTGAGGAAACTGAGTCTTTATGACATCAATCACCATTTTACAGCCTTTAATCTCCCGTAATCTTTCATTGATTGGTTTGATCTAAAAGGTTTAAAATATACGTGATATATTAGGTATATTAAAATAAAACCCAAACACTCAGTACATTCTTTTTCAAAGAACATACGTAAGCATGAAAGCAAATCATTAGTAGTATGCACTTATACACAATGAAAGTTTGACAAGAACCTGATGAACAATATCCCACCTTTGGCTCCTGTAATATTTTTTAAAAATACACTTCATCAAAAGCCAGAAGATATAATTTCTAGATTCAACTCTGTCACTAACTAGTCGGGATAAAGCAATAGATGAGGAGCCCTTCATGCTCTCAAAATCATAAAATCTAGTGGGAGATAATATATCCATTTACATACTTTTGAAAGAGTGGCACAACAGCATGGAACTCAGAAAATCATTTTAGGCTTAAACGATCAGGAAAGCTTTTACACCTTCTTTGACATGACTTTTAAGTTGGGTCGATAAAGAGATCAAAAGATGTCTGCAATATATTACTGAAAAACAGTAAGTATAATTTCATTTTTGTAAAACAAAACAAAGGGAAAACCCTATATACAATCAAAATATGTGTGTGTGTGTGTATATATATGTGTGTGTGTATACATATATATACACACACACACATATATATACACACACATATATATATGGAGCATATAGTTATATAAATTTGTATGGATGGAAGCAATCTAAAATAGTTGTGATAGAGGAATTGAGCACTGAGATGAGGTAGGAGTATTTCCTTTATATTTGATATACTTCTGTATTATATTTTTAAAAAATGAGTGTGCCTTGAAAAAAATCTTAAGCATGAAATACATAGAACAGAATTTTAACAGGCAGATGAACTAGGTTAAATAGTTTTAGTGGGCAGAAGGTATAAACAAAAGTTTATTATTATATTATTAAAGAAAGTACAAAAGGCCAGGTCTGAACCATTAATACCCAGTTAGCATTTGCTGAGCCCCTCCTCTGTGCCAGGCACTGTGCTAGATATACTACCTGTAGTGATTCCTTGCAATAATACAATAAGGTAAGGACTAATTCCTCCACTTCACAGATGATGAAACTGACACTCAGAAAAGTTAAGGACAAATCAGTGAGAACTAATTAGAAGGAGGGCTGCTTTTTAAACTCAGGTCAGTCCAACTCTAGGGCATGTGCTCCTAACCACTATGCACACTGCCTGCAGTTCAGGGACTTGAAAGCTGGACCAAGTAGAACGTTTTCTTTATTAAGCAATGAAAAGATCACTGAAGGATATCAGCTGTGATAATGATGGAGTTCCTGCCTCAGGAATTTAAACTTTGGATGCTCTAAGGCCTTTCAATACATACCTCAAGGCTCAAAATTTGGCTTGCTCCACATCAAGAGCTGACATGTATATTTACTGGACCACATATTTACAACTGAAACTCTGGGTTGGCATTTCACCGACAGAACATATGTCTTATCCATCTCCTATTCTTTGCTATAGGACAAAATAAATTGCTGGCTAGTAGGCAGAGTGGTGCACTGCTAGAGCAATGTCCTTGAAATCACCAGGGTAAATTACGGCGAAACTAGATTAGGAAGAAATGATATGAAGGCAAGAAAGACAGCACCCACTTGATACTATTCTTTGCCTGCCAATACATTAACACCAGCCATTTGAATGAATGACTAACTGGCATCCAACTTACGATTTTTTCAATCACTACCATAGTCTCAGGCAATAAAGACACACTTTAAAAGACAGAATTTTATCACTAGTAAATACTAAGGATTATAAATTTCTTACATCAAGGTAATCTAAAGCAAGGAATGTCTCAGGTTCAGCTCTTTCCTCCTTCAGATATCGAATACAATCTTTTGCTACCTTTTCAGAGGCTACAACAATGGCAACCATGTACCGACCAAGAAGTTTAGTGACAGCCAGCTGGTATTTCTTATGTATAGGATGACACAGGTCAAGCAGTCTTCCAAACTTAGCAGGTTTCAAAAAAGGAGAGAAAAACAAATACATTAATGAGGAACATATAATTCATTGTTTTCTAACGTAACAAAGCAGCATAGACCAAAAACTAATTTTCTAAAATTATAAACATGATAATTTAACAGTCTCATTCAAATGGAAATAAATTTCATTATGAAATATCCATTTAGGTGTGTCACACTTCATTCAACAAAAGAGTAATAAGGAGGGATTAGTCATACCAAGGTATTAAAATATTTTACAAAGCTAGCAATTAAATAGTATTCATTCATTCCCTTATTTATTAAATAAGAAACTGCTGAGGCACCTACTACATGAAGGCACTGAGCCACAAACTGGGTAAACATGCCTGAGTAAAACATCCTCTCTGACCTCACAGAGCTTTCAGACTAGTAGGGAAGGAAGATATCAATAATCAATAATTGCATGCATGTACAAAGTAGAGTTATAACAGGCACTGTGATTAAGCACAGAGAGCTCTGAGAATATGTATCAGGGATGAGGTTGACCTGAGAAGCCAGGGAAGGCTTCCCACGGAGAAGTGTTTTTGGGGATCTGAAGACTGGTCAAGAATCAGACTGAAGTTCAAAAAGTCTATTAAATGTCACAATGCCAACCGTCCTGTACCAATGCTCCCTAGAATGTCTGCAGATTCAATTTTACATCTTTAGACTCTTTCTTCAATGTTAGGTTCTACTTCGAAATACCAATTTCTTCATGATAGATCATCATTGTCTTTAATACTTACTACCTTGGTCTTTGTTCTTCTCAATTTACCTATGATTAACTCAAGCCTTACTTCTAGGTCAGTAATTTGATTTTCAGCTATGTAATCCATTCCTTGTTATTTGCAATTTATTATTAGTTCAGTAATGTTTGTTCTTGATTTGTCTCCTTAGCTCTACATTTTTCTTTTTATTTTATTCCGTTTTAGCTCATATTTGAACCTGACTTTATGAATTCAAGCTCTTATTAAATTGTCCACAGCACAGAACACTTATGGGGGATTTTGTCCTGTAACCTTCTTCCACAAGGCTCTTTGACTTCTAAAAGCCTTTTAAATTATTCTTTCTTTTTATTATTATATGTACCTATAGCTGCCATATCGATTCTCTTCACCTTCCCTATATTTAATGTGGGCAGCTCTGGGCAAACCTTTTATTTTCTGTGACGGATAATTTTTTTGGTTGTCTCACCTAAAATTGAGATGGTTATCTCCTCTGAGCAACAGATGATGGACCAAGTATTTTTTGTTCTATATTCTAAGTATTTTCTTATCTATTGCCCATCATCTAAGGGCTTAGACGGCAGGGGTAAGAGAGCTGTGCTAAGGCTGTACATATGCTTTACTTGAATACCTGAGTTTTGTTCTTTCTTCTCAGTTTTTAATTAATATCCCATACCAAGGTTTCTCTCCTTGGGGGAAGAGAACAAATCCCATTCTTGGGGAGAGGGTTTTGACTTGGCTTCTCAATTTAACAAGGAGCCCTAGAGCCTTCACTTCCATCTAAGAGAAGCAGAGGTCCATGTTCTCCGATTCTATTTTAGTGATAATTTTTACTCTAAAGGAAACAAACATATGAGTTTGCTTCTTTCTAGATTAAGGGATAATAAGTGAGAATTCTCAGGAATTAATCGATGTATCAGTTTGCCTTCTGCATAATTAAGAACAAGCAATGCTATACGTCAATCTTTTTAAAGAAATTCTGGACTATTACCATTTTCTGAAGGTTATAGCATGATGTATGAGCCCCTTTCCTCTTTTGGTTGTTGAACTAGTTTCTCACTAGTTTTTGTCATTCTTCTTAGTATTAGGGGAAGAATTCTGTGACCCAGCCTTATTCCTCCATCATTGTCTAGAAGTTAAGACTAACACTTAAGAGTCAGAAAGGCAAAAAGGATGCTGTAAAGGAAACGAAGATGGGAGGCCAGAGAGACAGGAGGAAAACCAACAGAGTGTAGTATCATGGAGGCCAATGGACAGGTGTTTCCAAAGAGTGCAAGCGGTTAACACAGGGTACACTGGTGTCAGTGACAAAAGAGTGAGATGCCAGACCCCAATTCCGAAGGAAACAATTCTGTGAGGCTGACTCCCCAAGCAACAGGTTAGTAGATATTGCTGTACTGGGGCTAATGAAATACACTAGTAATACTGGATAGCAGTCACATTTGGAGAATAAAAATTCACTGTTTCAAAAGTATGCCAACAATGTCTACTGAAAAAAATATTTTAAAAAACCTGACATCATGAAGAAAATGAGGTTTGAGGACATGTGTCTATGGGCGACAGACTATTTTATGCACCTGTGTCCTTTGGGGATGTTGTCCATACCTGGACTTTCTGGGTAATGTGTTCGTGTCAATGTTTCTCCCCAATAATTACTTATCTAAAGACATTACTGGGAGTTATTTACATTTTACCTCAGTTATTTACTATTATGTTTTAAATATAAATAATAAAACACAAAACTTATAGATTTCTGAAATAACATTACTTCCTATTAATGGCAAATTTTTAATCCCAAATAAGAAAGCTTAGCCTTTTTATTTCAATTACCACAGCATCTGGGTGAAGTCTTTTAAGGTGTTCCAGAACCTCTGCTCTCTTTTGCTGACGTTTTCCCTCATGGGTATCAATTCCAGCATTCTGCAGTTCACTTCTAGTAAGATTCAGCTCTTCGTTAACTTCAGACATTCTTGATTTTGTCTTTTCAATTTCTTCCACTAGGGTTTCCTCTTGCTGTTTTTTCTCTTTCAAGAAATTCCTACACAACAGTAACAATAATACATTATACAGCAAAAAGAAAACCCCAAATTTAGGAATTACAAGATACAGTATACTCTAGTCTGGCATTGCAGAGGAATGGAATAATGCTCTATCAATTTTAAACGATGAAAAATACAATATAATAAACTTAGCACCAAACATGGGCAAAAGATATTTTAATCATTCTTTCTTGATCCAAAAGTTACATATTTCTGGATTCTGAAAAAGAAAGGATAGGTCACTATAACCAGAGAAATCATCATAAGCTTAATGGTAAGTAAATGCCAATTAAAAAGAAATTCTTTGTGGTAGAATACTTAGGTGGTGCTAGCTTTCATGACATACTTTTATTATAAAATATCGGTAACAAAAGACAGTTTTAAGTTTCACCACTGTTAAACATTTATATTTTCAGAACTTAAACCTTAGTGGTCAAGGATAATTTTTAATTATCTACAATGAAATAAAAAAACAATGGAGGACAAAGACATTATGATACAGTGGAAGCATTCATCTGATGACTATACCACAAATATCGAGACCCCTGAGATACAAGAAAGCTGCAAGGAATTTGGTTTTACTATACTTACATGCATGTTTTTATATACTCCTCCAACTTCTCTATTCGCTTTTTATGATCTTCTATTTGTTCTTTTATTTGTTTTAGATTTTCCTAAAATAGGAAATGAAATCTGAAATCAATTACAGCAAATCCAAACAAAATTGATTACTTTTCACTATATGCCCAGAACTTACTATAACAGCATACATTGTTCTAAATTTGAAATATATATAACCACATGAAAATTCTTATAAGAGCACATTTTAACTTTGAAAAGGCAATACGGTACAGAGCTTTGAGGTTTCAAGGCTCAGGGTTCAAATCCTGACTCCATCATTTATGTCCTGGCTGGAGATACCAGATCTCCAGCAAGTTTACTTTGGTAACTTCAAACCCCAGGGGGATTATTTTCAAATATCTATATACAGTTCTTATCTCTCTCTCAAACTAACTCATTCAATAAATATTTATTCACTGCCTACCATGTGCTAGGAACTACAGATATAATAATGAACAAGACAGAGTCCCTGCTCTCAAGGACTAAGGTTTGGTGGGAGAAACAGACAAATAAGTAATTCCAACAGAGTGGCTCAGCACTATAATTGTATAGGAATCTCCGAGGCAGCTATAGGCTTGTGGAAGGAGGGCTTCATGCTCCACATTCACCTTATCACCAAGTCCAAGGATTGTGGTCGTCTCCAATTCGCTTCTCACCTTTAACATTCTCCCTGTCTCATGCATCCTGCGCATTATAGCAAGATTAATCTGTCTTACTCCATTACTAAGTGATCTAAACCCAGGAGTGTACAAAAGTAAAATACACAATTCTTTTTTCAGTATACAACAGCAAAAAAGAGAAGAAATACCAGTTTTCAAGTGGTAAAGGATAAAATACACCATGAAGTTAATGATCTCATTTTACTCATTTATCACAGAAATTCACCAAACAAACATCTACTATGCTAGGTGCCAACAGCTATAAAAATGATTAAGATACAATTCCTTTTCTCCAGGGACTCCCACATTTTGAAATTAGAGTCCCCATATTGAAATTCTGTTATCTCACTTAAGAATTCCATTCAGGCTTCCCTGGTGGTCCAGTGGTTAAGAATCCGCTTGCCAATGCAGGGGACAAGGGTTCAAGCCCTGGTCTGGGAATATCCCACATGCCGCGGAGCAACTAAGCCCATGTGCCACAACTACTGAGCCTGCGCGCCTAGAGCCCGTGCTCCACAACAAGAGAAGCCACCGCAATAAGAAGCCCGTGCACCGCAGTGAAGGGTTGCCCCCACTCACTGCAACTAGAGAAAGCCTGCGTGCAGCAATGAAGACCCAATGCAGCCAAAAATAAATAAATAAAATAAATAAAATTTAAAAAGAAGAATTCCATTCAAAGAGACAGGAACAAGATTAGCTAACATCAAGGACCAAGTTTAGTCAACTGGAAACATCTGCCTCTGCCTTTACTCTGGCCAGTCCCAGGGCTTGTGTCAGGGCCTGGATGCTCCGTTGGACACGTCATGGGGGATAATCAGACTGCCTTGACACCAGGCATTCTGGATTCAAGATGCCAGCTGATCATGCTAGTTGTCTAGAAAAACCAACCCCTGCCCAGCCCCTAGTGATCTTGGATCTGTGGAAAGTTAAAGCCCTTTCCACCTGGGAACCACTAGTCCTGTGGGAAACCAAGTATGAGTACAGATTTTTTCATCTCTTTCCACCCTGATATGTTATTTCTTCTGTCAGTGTTTTTCTATTCAAAAGACAAGAGAGATTCAATCAACACTTACCGACATCTACCAAGTACATGGGACTTACAATAGGACACTATTACGAATCCTGCCTTTAAAAAACTTCCAGCCTAATAGAGCTATACCATTAACTGCACTTTTCCTCCAATCTGATAAAAGCCCTTAGACAGAAACAGATTAAGAACAATGGGTGATTAGGTGAGGAAGAAACTATTTTTCAGGGTTTTTTTTTGGTGGGGTGGGGAGAAAAGGCAGACCAGGGAAGACTTTGTGGTGTGGTAACTATTGAATTGAACATGTAACGATGAGTAGGTTTTCCCAAAATTAGCACGCACAGAGGCAAAAATGTGCAATGAGAAATCAGCATATAATTTTATAATGTGATTCAAATTATACCAGTGTTTTAAAAGTAATTACTGATATGTTATACATTTTTCTCCTTCCACAAAATGTCCTCTCTTTTACTCATATGATTATCAATATATAAGTATATTATCATATACTACCCTTCATATTTGTTTGTATTTTCATCTGCCAACTCACAAAGAGACTACAATGAGAGGCATACAGTGTCGGATTAAGAAGGTTCATTCTGGAGACAAAGTGTTTAGAATCAAATCCCAGTTCCTCCACTTACTAGTTCAGTCAAGTTAACTATCTCGTGCCTTGATTCCTTCATTTTTAAAATTCATTAACCCAACAAATAGTTATTATCTGCTCTAGATCAGGAACTATTCTAGGTGCTTGAGATGTACCAGCGAACAAAACAAACATCCCTGCTCTTGTGCAGCTTACATTCTAGAGAGGGACAGTAGACAAACAATATGCAAATTAAACAGTATGTTAGGAGATAAACACTGGGAAAAACAGAGCTAGGGTAAGGGGAACAGAAGTGCACTGGGGACGACAATTTTAAATAGGGTAGTCAGGGTAGTAGGCCTCATTGAGAAGGCAACATTTGAGCAAAGACTTACAGGACATGAGAGTGTTAAAAATTAAGAAACGTAGGGAAAGCATGTTCCAAGCAGAGGAATAGCCAGTGCAAAGGCCCTAAGGCAGAAACATGTCTGATACGTTCCAGGAGGCCATTACAGCTAGACCACAGAGAACAAGAGCGAGAACAGAAAAACAGGAGATTTGAGAGGTAAATTGGGGTGGAAGGGGCAAGCAGATCATGTAAGTCTATGTAGGGCACTCAAGGACTTTGACTTAAACTTTATGTGCAAGGGGAAGTCACTAGAGGATTTCAAAAAGAGCAAGTTTCATGATCTGATTTAGATATTAAAAGCATCACTTTGGCTGCTGTGCTGAGACTATTATGAAGGAGACACAAGAGAGAAAGCTTTCAGGCTACTACACTGATCTAAACAAAAAACAAAAAGATGGTGGCTTGGACCATGGTGGTAGCAATAGAAATGGAGAGAAGTGGTAAGATTTTTGGTATACTTTGAAGGTGGAGCCAACACAATTTCCTAAAAGAGTAAAAGATGGACTCCAAGATTTTTGACCTCATCAACCAGTAAGACTGATTTGTCATCATCAGAGACTGGAAAGACTATGTTTGGGGTGCATCTGGGTGTGAGCAGAAGTTCAGTTTGGGACTTAAGTTTAAGATATCTATTCAATACCCAGAATGAAGATGATGAGGAAGCAGCTGGATATATGAGGTTGTGAGCTAGAAATACAAACTTGGGAGTCATCAACAGATGGTATTTAAAGCTATAAGAATACAGAGGGTATGGCCAAGGTGGAGGAGTAGGAAAACCCTGAATTCACCTCCTTCCATGAGCATACCAAAATTACAACTACTTATAGAGTAACTATGAGAAAAACCTGAAGACTATCAGAAAAGATTTGCCACAAAAAAAGATATAAAGAAGGAACCACGAGACAGGTGAGCAGGGCAGAGACATGGTACAGTCAGGACCAATACCCCCGGGTTGGGGACTCATTAACAGAAGAAATATGACGATCGTAGAGGTTCTCCCCAAAGAGCAAGGGGTCAGAGCCCCACATCAGGCTCCCCAGCCCGGGGGTTCTGCACCAGGAAGGTGAGCCCCCAGAACGTCTGGCTTTGAAAATGAGCAGGGTTTACATACCAGAGAGCCAGAGGACTGTGGGAAACAGAGACTCTACTCTTAAAGGGTGCATGCAAAATCTCATATGCTCTAGGTCCCCGCACAGAGGCACTAGTTTGAAAGCAGCCTGGGTCAGGTCCACTTGCTGATCTTGGAGAACCTCCTGGAGAGGCAGGAGGCACCTGGGATCCCTCCTGGGGCACAGATGCTGGTGGCAGCCATCTGGGGGAGCTCATTCTATTGCGATGACACCAGTGCCGGCAAGCACTGTTTTGGAACCCTCCCTCTGGCCTAAAACTGCCCACCAGCAGGCCTGCACTGGTCATGTGGGGTCCACGCCCCACCCACCAGCGGTCAGCAGCAGCCCTGGGCCCTCCCAAGCTGTGCAGCCAGCCATGCAGGACCTGCCCTCACCTATCAGTGGGCCAGTAGCAGCTCTGCGCCCTTTAGGCCGCACAGCCAACCACATGGAAGCCTATCTCACCCTCCAGCAGCCGCAACCACTGCACAAAGTAGGGCCTTGCAGCCAACAGGGCCAGGGGCCTACCCCACCTACAGCATGCCCAAGTAGTTACCTCCCTGCCAACAGAAGGGTGCATGCAGCCCACACAGGGGGCACCAGTGGGGAGTGTGCTGCTGGGCCCCGTAGGACATCTCTTACATAAGGCTACTTCTCTAAGATTAGGAAGCAAAAAACAACCTACCTAAAACATAGAAATACACACAGAGAATTAGGTAAAATGAGAGGACAGGGGAGTATGCTCCAAATAAAGGATTAAGACAAAACCTCAGGGGACTTCCCTGGTGGCGCAATGGTTAAGACTCTACGCTCCCAATGCAGGGGGCCCGGGTTCGATTCCTGGTCAGGAAACTAGATCCCACACGCATGCCGCAACTAAGAGTTCACATGCCATAACTAAGGAGCCTGCCTGCCGCAACTAAGGAGTCTGCCTGCTGCAACAAAGGAGCCCACGTGCCGCAACTAAGGAGCTCACATGCCGCAACTAAGGAGCTGGTGAGCTGCAACTAAGGAGCCCTCAAGACAACTAAGGAGCCCATGTGCTACAACTAAGGAGCCCACATGCTGCAACTAAGGAGACTGCAAGCAGCAACTAAGACCCAGCACAACCAAATAAATAAATAAAATTTTTTTTTTATAGAAAGACAAAACCTCAGAAAAAGAACTAAAGGAAATAAAGAGGAGCAATCCACCCCATAAAGATGCTCCAAGGTAATGATCATCAAGATGCTCACCAAAATAGGCAGAAGGATGGGCAAACACAATGAGAATTTCAACAAAGAGTTAGCAAATATAACAAAGAACCAAACAGATTAAGAATACAATAATTGAGATAAAAAGTTCACTAGGGGACTTCCCTAGTGGTGCAGTGGTTAAAAATCCGCCTGCCAATGCAGGGGCCACAGATTTGATCCCTGGTCCGGGAAGATCCCAAATGCTGCAGAGCAACGAAGGCCATGCGCCACAACTACTGAAGCCCACGTGCCCTAGAGCCCATGTGCTGCAACTACTGAGCCTGTGTGCTGTAACTACTGAAGCCCATGTGCCTAGAGAAGCCACTGCAATGAGAAGCCCACACACTGCAATGAAGGGCAGCCCCTGCTCACTGCAACTAGAGAAAGCCCATGTGCAGTAATGAAGACCCAATGCAGACAAAAATAAATTAAAAAAAAAAAGTTCACTAGAAGGAACCAACAGAAGATTAGATAATACAGAGGAATAGATCAGCAATCTGGAAACTGCCCAAGCAGAACAGAAAAAAGAATTTTAAAAAATGAGCATAGTTTAACAGACCCCTGGGACAATATCAAGTGTACTAACATTAGCATTACAGGGGTCCCAGAAGGAGAAGAGAGAGAAAAAGGGGCAGAGAACTTATTTGATGAAATAATAGCTTAAAACTTCCCTGACCTGGGGAAACAAACAAACATCCAGGTCCAGGAAGCACAGAGAGTCCTAAATAAGATGAACCCAAAGAGATCCATACCACGACACTTTATAATTAAAATGGCAAAAATTAAAGATAAAGAGAGATTCTTAAAAGCAGCAAAAGAAAAGCAACTAGTTATGTATAAGGAAACTCCCATAAGACTATGAGCTGACTTTCCAGCAGAAACTTTGCAGACCAGATGGGAGTAGCACAATATACTCTAAGTGATGAAAGGGAAAAACCTACAACCAAAACTCTACCAGGCAAGGCTATCATGCAAATTTCAAAGAGTGAGAATGAGTTTTACAGACAAGCAAAAGCTAAGAGCTCAGCACCACTGAACTGGCTTTATAAGAAATGTTAAAGGGACTTTTCAAAATGGAAAAGAAAAGGATACAACTAGAAATCTGAAAATTATGGAAAGAAAAATCTCACTGGTAAAGGCAAACCTACAGTAAAGGTAGTAGATAAACCACTTATAAAGCTAGTAGGAAGGTTAAAAGACAAAAGTAGTAAAATCATCTGTAACCACAATAAGTAGTTAAAGGATATACAAAACAAAAAGATGTAAAATATGATGTCAAAAGCATTAAACTTGGGACTTCCCTGGTGGTGCAGCGGTTAAGAATCTGCCTGCTAAGGCAGGGGACACAGGCTCGAGCCCTAGTCTGGGAAGATCCCACAAGCCACAGAGCAACTAAGCCTGTGCGCCACAACTACTGAGCCTGTGCTCTTCAGTCCACGAGCCACAACTACTAAAGCCCATGTGCCTAGAGCCTGTGTTCTGCAACAAGAGAAGCCACCGCAGTCAGAAGCCTGTACACAGCAATGAAGAGCAGCCCTCGCTCACCGCAACTAGAGAAAGCCCACACGCAGCAACGAAGACCTGACGCAGCCATAAATAAATAAATAAATATATTTATTTAAAAACAAAAAAAACATTAAACTTGGGCTTCCCTGGTGGCGCAGTGGTTGAGAGTCCGCCCGCCGATGTAGGAGACACGGGTTCGTGCCCCGGTCTGGGAAGATCCCACATGCCGCGGAGTGGCTGGGCCCGTGAGCCATGGTCGCTGAGACTGCACGTCTGGAGCCTGTGCTCCGCAACGGGAGAGGCCACAACAGTGAGAGGCCCGCATACCGCAAAAAAAAAAAAAATTAAACTTAAAGAGGGAGTAAAAATATATGAGGTTGTTAGAATGCAATGGAACTTAAGATATCAAAATAATCATATGTATATATGAATCATATATATTACATGTTACATATGACATAACATGTTCATATATTATATATGAACCTCATGGTAACCACAAACCAAAAGCCTATGACAGATACACACAAAAAAAAGAGGAAAGGAATTCAAATATAACACTAAAAATAGTCATGAAATCACAAGGGAAGAGGACAAAAGATGAAAGGAATAAAAGATAATTACAAAGTGACCCAAAGACAATGAACAAAATGGCAATGAGTACATACCTATCAGTAATTACTTTAAATGTAAATGGACTAAATGCTCCAATCAAAAGACATGGAGTTACTGAATGAATTTTTTAAAAATGTATATGCTGCCTACAGGAGACTCACTTCAGATCTAGAGACACACGCAGACTGAAAGTGAGGGGATGGAATAAGGTACTCCATGCAAATGGAAACAAAAAGAAAGCTGAGGTGGCAATATTTATATCAGACAAAACAGTCTAAAACAAAGATGGGCATTATTATATAATGATAAAGGGATCAAACCAACAAGAAGATATAACAATTTTAAGTATATACGTGCCCAACATAGGAGCACCTAAATACATAAAGCAAATATTAACAGAGACATAAAGGGAGAAATTGACAGATACACAAAAACAGGAGGAGACTTCAACACTCCAGTTACATCAATGGACAATTCATCCAGACAGAAAATCAGTAAGGAAACACTGGCCTTAAACAGCACATTAGATCAGATGAAATTAATAGATACATATATGACATTTCATGCCCAAACAGCAAAATAAACATTCTTTTCAAGTGCACTTAGAACGTTCCCCAGGATAGATTAGATGCTAGGCCACAAAGCAAGTCGCAATACATTTAAGAAAACTAAAATCATATCAAGAATCTTTTCTAACCACAACAGAGACTAGAAATCAACTACAAGTTAAAAACTGCCCAAAACACAAATATGTGGAGACTAAACAATTACTACTAAACAACCAATGGATTGATGAAGAAATCAAAGAAGAAATTAGCAAAAACACCAAGACAAATGAAAATACAATGATCCAAAATCTATGGAATGCAGCAAAAGCAGTTCTAAGAGGGAAGTTTATAGTGACCTAAACGGAGGTAGCAGCTTTGAATGGGAGAAGATGTTTGCAATCAATATATATGATAAGGGGTTAACAACCAAAACATAGAAAGAACTCAAACAACTCTACATAAAAAAAAAGACCTGGACTTCCCTGGTGGCGTAGTGGTTAAGAATCTGCCTGCCAATGCAGGGGACACAGGTTCGCTCCCTGGTCTGGGAAGATCCCACGTGCTGTGGAGCAACTAAACCCATGTGCCACAACTACTGAGCCTGCACTCTAGAGCCCATGAGCCACAACTACTGAGCCCACATGCCACAACTACTGAAGCCCGCACCCCTAGAGCCCGTGCTCTGCAATGAGAAGCCACTGCAGTGAGAAGCCCATGCACCGCGATGAAGAGTAGCCTCTGCTCGCTGCAACTAGAGAAAGCCTGCATGCAGCAAAGACCCAATGCAGCCAAAAATAAATAAAATAAAATAAGTTTATAAAAAAAGAAAGACCTAATTAAAAAATGGGCAGGGTACCTGAATAGACATTTTTCCAAGGAAGACATATAGACAGCCAGCAGGCACATGAAAAGATGCTCAACATCACTATTCAGCAGGAAATGCAAGTCAAAACCACAATGAGATATCACCTCACCCCTGTCAGAATGGCTATTACAAAGAAAACAATAACAAGTGCTGGCGAGGATGTGGAGAAAAGTGAACTCTCTTACTGCTGGTGGGAATGTAAATTGGTGCAGCCACTATGGAAAACCTTATGGAGATTTCTCACAAAATTAAAAATTGAACTACCTTATGATCCAGCAATACCACTCCTGAATACTTATGCAAAGAAAACAAACACAATAATTAAAAAAGATATATGCACTCCCATGTTCACTGTAGTATTTTTTTTTACAATAGCCAAGATATGGAAGCAACCTAAGTGTCCATCAATAGATGAATGGATAAAGATGTGGTATATTATATATACAGTGGAATGTTACTCAGCCATAAAAAATGACATACCTATCCTCATTGTTCAAATTAAGAAATCAAAGTTCAGAGAAGTGAAATGCTTTATTTATACCAGCACAGGTCAGTGACAGGACAAGAATGGATGGAAGCCAGGTCTGCAGAACACTGTAATGCTGTCTTGATAGTAACCTCTCGTGTAGACTATTAAGTTCCTCTTGGGCTATGTCCTTAATGTTTCCAAATGACTTTCCACCTACATTATGATACTTGTTTTTTTCCTTTATCAACCCTCCTCCTAACCTCACTGGACTAACCTACATGTAAGAATAGACAATATCATCTGCCCACTCCTATCATTATACAGGTGCACATAAAATGCTTACTGACTATATGAATGAAGACACTGTCTGTTTATATCTTAGACCATGAAAGAGCACCTAAATGATACAATACTAAGCAGTCTAACAGGTAATCCAGAAAATTTAATTAATTCCTTATGTCTGATGTAAATCCATTTATATACTGAAAAACCAATATAAAAAAGGGAATAAAATTTCATGAAAAATAATTCTAAGTCATTACTGCCCAAACCAAGGTACCTGAGCTTCCCCATGCCTCCTCTTTTCAAATGCCAGTCTTTCTTCATCAGCCTTTTGTTCCCACTGCAGCTTTTCCAATTGTTGGGTCATTATAGCCACTTTCTTTCTTACTTGTTCCTTAAGTTCTTTGTATTGATCCAGCTGTATAAAGAGCATTTAAACATTGCTAACTCACTTAAAGAAGCATGAGAGGAAATTCTTTATATGCTATCCTTCACTAGCTGATAATTAAACTTATCAAAATTATGTTTTATATAAATTAGACCATAATTAGCCATTTTCTCTAAGATAGCATGAACATAAAATGAACGTCTTCTTATTTAAAACTGTTTAGATAGATCAATAAGGTATTCAAAACCAACTCTATAAGGTCTCTGTAAGAAATTCTTGAAAGAGAAAGAGCATTAAAACTCATTAAAATTCTTAAAAAAGTTCAGAGAAAATTGTGTAGTTTTCTATTTATACAGTCACAATTATTTTAGTATATATATTGTGATATAAGGTTATTATAAAATTAATGAAAGATAAATGACAAATTTAGTTGAGGGAATATTTGAAAACTCAATTATAAATTTTTGGATATCTACTATTGACTTATAATTAAATCTTATGTACTAAATGAATATTAATTAATCACTTAACATTTTAAATAATCTTAAGGAATCAATTTCCCTTTTGTCAATTAAGTGATCATGTTTCTTCACAGCCATATATTATCTGACTTTTAAGTTTTTACAATATTCATGAGGAAAAAAATGATTACCTTAAAAACATAAGAATATAATTTAATTACCTTTTATTACAAAATGATACCATGTAACCTTGTTGAAGTATTTCCTATGACTTTAATTAACTCATAAATGTTATAATGTCATCTAATTTTATGAAGGAAAAATAGCCTACTGTAAAGATTAAATTTAGATTCTACAATAGGCTGAAAAATTTAAATCCTCATTAATTTAAATTCTGAGGAAAATCTCCTAAAATATCAGAAAGAGAGGTCATCCTTTAATTTTTTTCTAATTAAAAGGAAAAGCTGAAACAATAGATTTCCCATATGTCAACTTTTTCACCTGACTGGCTTCTAGTTCAATGTCTCGCCCTTTACGTAAAATTTCTTCCTCAATCTGCTTTTCAAAACTTCTCCATGCACCATCTAAATCAACCAGCTCTGTCTCTAAGGCCTTTATGTCATCTTCCTGTTTAGAACATTGTTTTTCACTGTCCTTTATTGATTTCTTAGCCACATCTAACTTCTTGAGGTGGTGAGAAGTGTTTTCTTTAGCTTTAATGTATTGAGGCCTCTTCTGATTTAAAAGTGCTTCAAGAGATCTAAAAAGAAAAATAAAGTTTGCTTTAAAGGAAATTTAATTTTATAGTATATAAAGGGAAGAAGTTCTTTTGATCAAATCATACATTTAAAAAGAAACGGTAAAAATTGACTTTCAGAGACTATAAGCAGATCAGTGGTTACCAGATGGCAGGGGAGAACCAAATAGGTGAAGCATAGGGGAATTATTTTAATACATTTATTTAGTTACTTATTTACTTATTTTTTGGCTACGTTGGGTCTTCATTGCTGTGCTCGGGCTTTCTCTAGTTGCGCGAGTGGAGGCCACTCTGTTGCAGTGTGCAGGCTTCTTTCTAATCGCGGTGGCTTCTCTTTGTTGTAGAGCATAGGCTCTAGGCACGCAGGCTCCAGCAGTTGTGGCTCGCGGGCTCTAGAGCACAGGCTCAGTAGTTGTGGCTCACAGGCTTAGTTGCTCCGCAGCATGTGGGATCTTCCTGGATCAGGGCTCGAACCTGTGTCCCCTGCGTTGGCAGGCGATTCTTAACCACTGCGCCACCAGGGAAGTCCCAGGGGAATTTTTTAAGAGTGATAAACTACTCTGTATGATACTGTAGTGGTGGACATATGACATCATGCATTTGTGAAAACTTACAGAAATTTACAGCACCAGGAGTGAATCTTAATGTATCAAATTAAAAAAAAAATCATTTAGGAGGCCGAGGGATCCTAGACAGAATGTAGAATGTGACAAAAGGATCTAACTGTATTACAAATGTATGAAACAACCTTATTGAAGAGGGTGGGGGGAAATGTGCTAACCGAAGTAACTCTGGAAATGAGTAGAGGCCATAAAACTAAAAGCAAAAGGGATTGTACATAAGCCTTGTACTCTAGTTGATAAAGTTGCTTCCCACAAGGATATGGGTTAATAATTCTTATATTGCCATACACGATTACTAGAATTGAACAATTAAGCAAATGGATGGGAGACTGTGGAATCCAGATTTCTTACTGTTGGAATAGGAGGTTACAGATAAGCAAGAAAAGGTCAACATCAATAACGATATGGGACTTCCCTTGTGGTCCAGTGGTTAAGACTCTGCACTCCCAATGCAGGGGCATGCGTTTGATCCCTGATCGGGGAACTAAGATCCTATATGCCGCGTGGTGCAGCCAAAACAAACAAACAAACAAAAATAATAATGATGTCATTCTGATACTATGATATCTTAGATAGATGATATGTCATATAACATATATGATATATATTTTTTAAGTTTTGGTATAGCCACTTTATTTATTTATTGTCCACATCATGCAGCTTGTGGGATTTTAGTTCCCCGACCAGGGATCGAACGGGGTCCTCAGCAGTGAGAGTGGAGTCGTAACCACTGGACCACCAGGGAATTCCTCATATATGATATTTGACATCCCTGATATAATGTGATGATAATGGCATTTTACCTCTGTGGTCTTCTTCCCCCAAACCCATAAACGCTAATTATGAGAAAACTAACAGACAAATCCTAATTGAGATACTAAAAATATAAGATGTTATAAGTGAGAGAAATTGAGTGTGGGGAATATGGGAACTCTCTGTACTATCTTTAGAATTTTTTCTGTATATCTAAAAGTATTTCAAAGTAAAAAAGTTTATTTAAAAGATCAACTTTCAAAGTGTCACTTATATTTTTTCTATCAATCTACATAAAATCCAACTGTTAATAACTATTTTGAAAACTCACTTTAATTCTTTTTCTGTTTGTTGCAGTTGTCTGCTTAACATTCCATGTTCCTTCTTCTTGGCTTTAACTATGTTTTCATGACTAGAAAGAGACTCTTTTGCGACACTAAAATCCTTATTCACACGCTCTAACTCACTGTTTAGAAAAGAAATTTTTTTCTCATTGTGATACAGCTGGAAAAGCTGCAGTTGTATCTTGTTTATTTTCAGTTCTTCAAGGAGACTCTGGTAACGTTCTGCCTATAAAACAATACAATTCAACAACAGTTAAAAGGGAGTATATTTTACATTGACCTTTCATAAACTCAACTAGAGTGCCAACAAATGATTGCTAATGAATTTTTATTTTCATCATTAACAAATGTTATTCTTGCCAAAAGTACCATTATTTGGAGAAGACTTCTGCATATGCTTCTACAATAAACCAGTAAAGGACTTTATTTATTTTCTAAAATTTCTTTCTTTATTTTTGGCTGAGTTGGGTCTTTGTTGTGGTGCATGGGCTTCTCATCTCGGTGGCTTCTCTTGTTGTGGAGCACAGGTTCTAGGCATGCGGGCTTCAGTAGTTGAGGCTCACGGGCTCTAGAGCTCAGGCTCAGAAGTTGTGGCGCGTGGGCTTAGTTGCTCCGTGGCATGTGGGATCTTCCCGGACCAGGACACGAACCTGTGTCCCCTGAACTGGCAGGCGGATTCTTAACTGCTGCGCCGCCAGGGAAGCCCAGTAAAGGGTTTTATATTCATGCACTCAGTGGTATGCTGGTAAGAACCATGAAGGGCCACCCACTAACCGAGTCCTGTCCCATTTTTGTCTTGACCTCAGAGTTTGGCAAGCATGTCTGACATCAGCTTCCTCATTTGTAAACTGAAGGAAGCTATATGACTTTTAAGGTCCCCAGAGACCTTAAATTCAATGATTCCAGGTAAAATTCCTTCTATAGGATGTAATTTTTTCTAGGAATAGAACTAATAGGACTATTTTAAAGTTCTAAATTATATGTGAGATGGAAGAATTTCTTTAGTATTTGTGCTATTAATAAAGAAATAAAGTGCTGCCTTAAGAGGAAAGCTCTTAATCAATGAAATATTCCAAGTACTGGGTAAACGGCCATCTGCCAGGATGTTGTAAAAAATAACTGGGAAGGTGGACTACTGTAACTGTCCTTATAATTTTTAAAGGTCTTCAATTCTACACTGCTGTAAGTCGTTTGAGTATATTATGCATACTATAGTTTGACTTTCACTTAACACCACCCCTTTCTACCGACAAAACCAAGGACATACACATACATACAAAAATGTGAAGAAAACAGAGAAACGTCACTAATAAGGAACACATCCACTTTTCATTTATTTCTTCAAATATTTATTAATTGCCTATTGTGTGCCAAACCCTCTTCTATGTACTGGAAATATAGTAGAAAACAAGATCGAAACAGTCTCTGCTCTTGTAAGTTTATAATCTAGTTATTTTAATGGGCAGGGAGGGAAGAAGAGGAGTCAGAGATGAAATAAGCAAACAAATAATACACAAGATAATTTCATACAGCAAAATATGCTACAAAATAGGGACTTCCCTGGTGGTCCAGTGGGTAAGACTCCATGCTCCCAATGCAGGGGGCTCAGGTTCGATCTCTGGTCGGGGAACTAGATTCCACATGCATGCCGCAACTAAGAAGTCCACGTGCCACAGCTTAAAAAAAAAAAAAGATCCTGCATGCCGCAACTAACACTCGGCGCAGCCAAAATAAATAAATAATAAATCTTTAAAAAGAAATGCTACAAAAGAAACAAAATAGAGTAATGCAATAGTACCAGGGAAGGGATGCTAATTTAGATTGGGGGCGTGGACAGCAAATGCCTGCCTGAGTACATGGCTTTTTTATGAAAACTTGAATAAGAGTAACAGCCATGTAAAAATCAGGTGTACAACTATCTAGGGAGAGGAAATAGCAAAAGCTCCAGGATAGAAGGGAGCATGGTGTTTCCAATAAATAATAAAGGTCAGTGTGGTAGGAGAGTAGAGGAAGTTAAAGCTTCAGAGGTGAACAAGGGGCAGATCAGCAGGCTGGAAAGGGAGACTATTTCTCAGTGCAATAGGAAGCACTGCTCTCGAAGAGGTTTTATGCAAGACAAAGACAGAATCTGATTTGTATTTGAAAAGGCAAACAGTTATCAACAATATACAAGGCACTACATTAGACATTGTGAAGGGCACCAAGAACTACCACAGAGGGACTTTCCTGGTGGCGCAGTGGTTGGGAATCCGCCTGCTAATGCAGGGGACACGGGTTTGAGCCCTGGTCCAGGAAGCCCCCACATGCCGCTGAGCAACTAAGCCCACGAGCCACAACTATTGAAGCCTGTGCACCTTGAGCCCTTGCCCCGCAGCAAGAGAAGCCTGTGCACCTTGAGCCCTTGCCCCGCAGCAAGAGAAGCCTGCGCACTGCAATGCAGAGTAGCCCCCGCTTGCCACAACTAGAGAAAGCCTGCACGCAGCAACGAAGACCCAACGCAGCCAAAAAATTAATTAATTAAAAAAAAAAAAAGAAAGAACTACCACAGAATGGCATTCGCAAAGTGTGGCTATGGCCTCCTAGAGTTTTACAGTTTCACTCTTTCACGGAACCCCTGAGGTCAAAACTAGTTTCATAATACTACTCAGATTTTATTTGCCTTTTTCACTGTGTTGACATCTGCACTGATGCTGTAAAAGCCAATTGAGGGTAAAGCTGCTAGGTCTTAACACAAATAAGATTTAATACAGAAGCAGATATGAGAATTCATCTGTCTTCTATTAAGCTAGATATTAAGGAGATTATAAAAAGGTAAAACAATACCACTCTTCTAATTATTTGGTTTTAGAAAACTCAGTTATTTTTCATAAAAATATGTTACTTATGTTAATATGAAATGAGTTTGTTATTATTTTTACACTAATCATTAAAATATATTTTTTAAATGTCTCAGTTTTAATTTTAAATACAATACATATAAGTAGACACAACCCACATGAACAGAAACTCTTTGGGGTCCTCAATAATTTTTAAAGTATAAGAGGACAAGATCCAAAAGTTTGAGAGCCTCTGCAATGTAAGATATAAATCCCTCAAGTTTAATTTTAGTTGGGAAAATCAGACATCTTTGCAGTGCAGGTTGTCCTGCCTATTTGGGAGAAAAAAACCCGAACAGTGGAAAATACATCAAAAAGTTTATCTTTGAAGAATAATGGGCTTTATTTGTCTTATGTTATTAAAAGAATCTCTTTAGTAACCCCACACCAATACTTACAATTCTAACACAAAGTTTTTGTATCCAACACTTAATTGGTTACATCATGACACCTTACCTCTTCCTTCTCTAATTTTGCATATTTACGCTCTGCAGCTACATTTTTTTTCTTATTAAAATGAAACTGTACATCTTCTTCGGCTTTCTGTAACTTTCTTTTCTTTTCCTCATATTCTCCTATAAGCTCTCCTGAAGTGCTGATTTCCTCAAAAAACTGCGTTCTTTCTTTGGGTTTTTTCAGTGAAATTGACTCCACAGTTCCCTTTTAAAAATAGTTAAGCACACCAACATATAAAATATAATGATATATTTTCAAAATCATGAATAAAATAAAATACTACAAGCTATTTACCTGAAAAACTAGACAGTTCCGTGCTTTGACTATTATGCCTATCTTTTCTAACTCTGTGATATAAGCAGAACGACTCACAGGACTATCATTAAAACAATATTCTGAGCATCCCCCTAAAATAAAAGAATAAAGGCTGTTATAGGAAGTATAAATACCAGACATATATCAACAACTACTGAAAGCTTAATAAATTTTTTTTCTTACTGAAATAGCCAGTTATGCAATAATATACATGTTAATAAATGCATTTAATCAGTCAACAAATATTGAGTGTCTACTACATGCCAAGGAGTGCTCTACAGTGGTGAACATAACAGATGTCTGACCTCAAGGAGCTTATATCCTAATAATGGAGACAGACAAAAATGAGATATGTAAGTAAAATGACTATCATGCGAGGAAGTGTTAAGTGCTAAGGAGTAAAGTAGAGGTAGGAAGGGGGTGTGGTAGTCTCTGTGTAGGAGAAAGAGGCATTGCAATTTTCAATAGGGTGGTGGAATGGTCTGAATGTTTGTGTCCCCACTAAATTCATATGATGAAATCCTAACCCCAAAGGTGATGGTGTTAGAAGGTGAGGTCTTTGGGAGGTGATTAGGTCATGACAGAGGAGCCCTCATGAATGGTATTAGTGTGCTTATAAAAAGATCCTACAAGGCTCCCTAGTCCCATCCACATGTGAGGATACAATGAAAAGTCTGCACAGAAGAGAGCCTTCATCCAACCATGCTGGCACCCTAAGCTTGTATATTTAGTCCCCAGAACTGTGAGAAATAACTTTCTATAGTTTATAAGCTAAGAAGTCTGTGGTATCTTATTATAATAGCCCAAATGGACTAAGACAGATGAGCTGGGAAGAAGAACAAAGCTGGAGGCATCACACTTCCTGATCTGAAGTTACATTACAAAGCCACAGTAATCAAAGCAGTGTGGTATTGTCATAAAAGCATACAGAACAATGGAATAGAATAGAGAGTCCAGAAAGAAATCTAAGCATCTATAGTTAACTGATCTTCAACAAAGGTGCCAAGAACACACAATGGGGAAGACAGTCTCTTCAATAAATAGTGTTGGGAAAACTGGATATCCACATGCAGAAGAATAAAATTGGACCCTTATACAAAATGGACACCATACACAAAAATTAACTCAAAATGGATTAAAGACTTAAATGTAATACCTGAAACTATGAAACTACTAAAAGAAAACATAGGGGAAAAGCTTCCTGACATTGCTCTGGGCAACCGTTTTTTTGGATATGATACCAAAAGCACAAGCAACAAAAGCAAAAATAGACAGGTGGAATTGTATCAAACTGAAAAGCTTCTACACAGCAAGGGAATCAATCAACAGAGTGCAAAAGGTAACCTACAGAATGGGAGAAAATATTTTGGAACCACGTATCTGACAGGGGTTAATATCCAAAATGAATAAGGAATTCATATAACTCAACAGCAAAAAAACCAAATAACCCAATTTAAAAACGGGCAAAGAACCTGAATAGATATTTCTCAAAAGCTGACATACAGATGGCAAACAGGTATGTTAAAGGGTGCTCAACAGTAGGAATCACCAGCAAAATGCAAATCAAAACCAAAATGAGATATCACCTCAGGCCTATTAGAATAAAAAAGACAAAAGACAAGTGTTGGTAGGATGTGAAGAAAAGGAAACCCTTGAATATTGTTGGTGGGAATATAAATTGGTACAGTCACTATGGAAAACAGTATGAAGATTCCTAAAAGAATTAAAAATAGAACTACCTTATGAGCCAGCAATCCCACTTCTGAGCATATATACAAAAAAAATGAAATCTGTACCTTGAAGAGTTATTTGCACTCCTATGTTCATTGCAACATTATTCCCAATAACTAAGATATGGAAACAACCTAAATGTCTTTCAGTGGATGGCTGGATACAGAAAACGTAGGAATATTATTCAGCCTTAAAAAAGAAGGAAATCCTGCCATTTGTGACATCATGGATGAACCTGGAGGACATTATGGTAGTGAAATAAGCCACATACAGAAAGACAAGTATTGAATGATCTCATCTATATGTGGAATCTAAAACAGTTAAACTCAAAGAAGCAGAGAGAAGAATGGTGGTTGCCAGGGGCTTGGGGGAGGGGGAAATGGGGAGATGCGGGTCAAGGGGTACAAAGTTTCACTTATGCAAGATGAGTAAGTTCTGGAGATCTAAGTATAGCAATGTGACTATGGTTAACAATACTGTAGAGTATAGTTCAAATTTGCTAGGAGGGTAGATCTTAAGTGTTCACACACACACAGAAAATAGTAACCGTGTGAGGTGATACATATGTTAATTAGTTTGATTGTGGCGATTATTTCACAATGTATATTAAAGCATCAAGTTATACAATTTGAACATATACAATTTTTATTTGTCAATTATACCTCAATAAAGATGGGAAAAAATAAATTTATGATGGTTTATTAAGTAAATAGAGTAAGCTAGGGACTGAGATGGAGACTTTTGATAAAAAAAACTCCAAGAAAGTGAGAAAACTAACCAATGAAAATATCTAGGTGATAAAGTGGTGAAATACTTAAATTATGCACTAAGGTATATGTACATAATAATAAGTATTTCTAAAATTATCTGTGATTGAAGTTGAGGAAAGTTAATAAGAGTATTTATACATTAGAACATTAGAACCATGTTGTAGCGGCAGATTGAAAACAACAAAAAACAAAACCAAGAAATGTCTACTTACAGAGGCTCTGTAAACTCCCAGCATAAATAGAAAAAATATATATACATAACTCTCAATCTTGTTTACTCAGGAAATACAGGGATTCATGAATAAATCATAACAAAATACAAAGTCAAATATTTCACACAATTTGCTTTTTGGTGGTAGGAAAAACTTTCTAAACAAACCAAAAATACGCATTTAGTTAGTTCATCACTAGGAAAACCAGATAAACGTAAACAAAGAACCTCAGGAAGGACTTTTATGACATCACTGTCTTTGAGGTAGACTCCCTCCTTCATTTTAACCGAATAACCAGGGAGAAAAACGCTACTTGACAGTAGGGGAATTTGAATAAATATGTCTGCTTAAAGAAAAGTCTGGTGTAGAATCAAACAGGTTCTATTACTTGCTACCCAAGATAAAAAAATACCTCGGATAGTCCTTGCAAATGTTTTCTCTTCTCCACTTTCTTCCACGTATACAATTTTTACACTTGCAGAAGAAGAAACAGGCTTTCCAATATGTGCTCCATGAATAAGTTCTTGAATAGTTTTCACTCTTAAATTAGCTATTTTTTCTCCCATTACAAAACTAAGTGCATCCATTACATTAGATTTTCCTGGGGAAGGAGAGAAAAAGTTATTTATTCTTAATGATAAAAACCCTTGCCCAGAGCCAAAGAAACCAGGCTACCAAGGGCCAATACACGTATCTAAATAGTACTGTCTTTTCTGTATTCAAAATGCATGTGACGGAACAATTTTATGTAGATAACTGGTTTCTATGCAGCTATGGTAGAGTATTAAGTTATCTAAATGTAAGGATCTATACATGGATCTAAGCCCCAGCTCTCTCCCGCTATTAAGTATTATACCATGGCAAATCACTTAACTTCTCTGAATTTCAGTTATCCCCACTTTATAAATTTTAAGTGTCACACATTTAAAAAAAATGGCTACCTCCAGGATTTTCCCAAAGGCTAGACTAGGGTTGCTAGAATATTTATGATTGGTATGTGTTGGTAGTGCAGAAAAGTTATATAGCATGTCCAAGCTTGCTATCTGCTTAAAGTCCTGCTTACAAGGTTAGCTGGCATCATGGGATTGGGATTTGGATTCTGTGAGGGTTTCCACCACTTTCTGATAAGAATGCTTCACTGTGCCTAAACTGTTTATATAAACAATATGATTTATGCTGAATACTTGCTTTCTTTGTAGGAGTCTGGAATTTTGGTATGTGCTAGGCAGAGGTGCTTATGTGACCATTTCCCAATAAAAACCCTGGGGGTTGAGTCTTTAATGAGGTTCTTGGGTAAACAACATCTCACATGTGTTGTCACAAATCGCTGCTGGAGGAATTAAGCCTGTCCTGTGTGACTCCACTGGGGGAGGATTCATGGAACCTTGCACCTGGTTTCCTCAGAGTTCCTCATGTGCCTTTTCCCTTTGCTGAGTTTGCTTTGTTTCCTTTTGCTGTTATGAGTAACAGTCCTGGGTACAACTATATGCTGAGTCCTGGGAGTCCTCCTAGTGAATCACTGAAACTGGGGGTAGTCTTGGGGACTCCCAACTCAAATGGCAAACTGTTCTCCAACCATGAGCCGACAGTTTAAGACAATTTCCAAGGTGCAATGTCATTTCAGCTACTACCATCTGTACTTAATTTTCTTTCTTTTTCACATTCGTTCTCTCATATCCACAAGCAATTTAAATTTCTAGTGCCAAAAGCAGGGAAAGTAACATAAACAAGAGAATACTGCCAATCACTGGAAATATGGCTTAGTTTTAGAAGTTCATGATCTTTCTAAAAAGAACTAGAAGTGGTTAAAAATGCTGCAAATGTATTTAACTAAGTCTCAGTTAACTAACAGGTATGAAACATGGCTTTTTTGGGTTAACTGATAATCTGCAGATTGAGAGCTACTGTAAGATGGTTACATATATAGGACCAAACGAACAATTGAATTATTAAGTCTCACAGTAACAGAATTAAACAGAAACTGGTTTTGGTCAATCCTTATTGAAAGTCTACTTAAAATAAACACTTCCCCATCCACATTCATTCATTACATTAATTCTTTTGTGTGCTAGGTCATAAGGATACAGTAAAAGAACAAGAGAGACACAACTCTGTCTAATGAATGTTATAATCTATTAAGAAAGTCAAACAATAAACAAAAAAGAATTATATATTATAAGTATCATGAGGAAACAAACTGAGTGATGAAATAGACAGTAACTGGGAGAGGTAACTTCAGATAGGATGGTCAGGAAACATTTGTTAAGTGCCTAGCTTAACAACCACCTGTTGGCAAAAATGAATGAATCAATGAACCAAGTTAAGTTTTGTAATGGTCAGAGCAGGAACCTCTGCTATAAATAATTCAAAGCCAACATCAGGAAAATAATAATTCTGGAAGAGTTACCTTTTAGACTATCATTACTTGATGAAGATGAACCAAATATTCAAAGACATAAAAATTACAGTATCACTCTCCCATCTCAAAACCTCAATATTTGCCACTCATTTGCCCTCTTAGCAACAGCTGGTAAGTTCCTTTTTTTAAAAAAATTAATTAATTTATTTATTTTTGCTGTGTTGGGTCTTCATCTCTGTGCAAGAGCTTTCTCTAGTTGTGGCAAGCGGGGGCCACTCTTCATCGCGGTGCACGGGCCTCTCACTATCGCGGCCTCTCTTGTCGCAGAGCACAGGCTCCAGACGCGCAGGCTCAGTAGTTGTGGCTCACGGGCCTAGTTGCTCCAAGGCATGTGGGATCCTCCCAGACCAGGGCTCAAACCTGTGTCCCCTGCGTTAGCAGGCAGACTCTCAACCACGGCGCCACCAGGGAAGCCCCATTAAGTTCCTTTTTAATTTCAGCTCTGCATATCTCTTCCAATCTGCTCCTTCTTCACCATCCTTCTAGTTATTCAAGTACTCCTTACTCCCAAGAGCCTCCTAGCTGGACTCAACCTTCACTCTCTTGCCTCTTCAAATGCATTCATTCATTCTACAAACATTTATAGAACACCTATTGATCAGGCATTCTCCTAAGTACTCAGGCTAAAAAGAAACAGTATGTAGAGTTTTCCCCTAAGGTACTTACAGTGGGGAATATGATCAATTTTTATTGAACCTCATTTTGTGCCAGACACTCCACATCTATTATTTTATTCAGTCTTTGCAATAATCCTGAGAGATAGATATTTAATTTGCATTTCATAAGTTAAAAAGCAGAGGCTCAAAGTCAAACAAATCATGTTTTGGGGTTAGGCGTCTGATTCCAAAATCTATACTCTTCCCACTAAAAGGAGGAAATTATAACTTACTATAGTAAGTTCTAAGATAAAATTAACACAAAGAACTATGAAGCATTTAAGAGAAGCACTAACGACTGGAGACTCTGAGTAGACTCTGCAGGAGATAATTCTGGGCTAAGTTTTAAAGAGTTAAGTAGAAGTTTGGGGAGGCAGTGCTGAAGGTAAACATAACCACTCCAGGAAAAGATGATAGCTTGATCATTAGTACAAATGGGAAAGCAAGGTACCATTCCAGTGAGAAAAGGGTAAGTAATAATATAGAGGTGGAGCAAAGCTTACAAGGTTGGAAATGATAAGAGAGAAATAAACTTCATGCTGAAGATTATGTGACGCCATAAAGGATTTTAGGAATAGCAGTGACGTTTCCAGATACATTTTATAAGGATTTCTGAGATAACAACCCACCAGAAAAATGGGCAAAGAACATAAAAGGGCAATTCAGAGAAACAGAAATACAAAAGGCCCTTAACCATATGAAAAGACACTTGAGCTCAGTCATAATAAGAGAAATGTAAATTAAAACTGTTTTGACTACCATTTCTCACTTACTAGACTGGCAAAAATCCAAAATTTTGAAAACATATTCTTAAACAGGACCTCTCATTAAATTACTGTTGGGAGTACAAAATGATACAACCACTGTGGGGGGTAGTTTGGCAATAGCTAACTAAATTATAACTTAGCTTTTGAACCAGCAATTCCACTTCTGGAAATCTATCTCCCTGATACATGTGCAAAACTACACAATGGCAAATACACAATTATACAATTATAAGTCATTTCTAACAGAAGTAGATTGGAAACAACTTAAGTGTCCAAAAATTAAAGGACCACTTGAAATAACTATGTAACAGCCACACAATGGAGAATTACACAGCAACAAGAGAACAGAAGAGGAAATGGGAAATGAAAAAAGAAAAGTACATAACAGCATATATAGCAAAAAACCAAATACGAACTTTTACTTAAAGAAAAAGTGTGGGGTTGGGAATAACAATACACACATATTTGCTAGCATTTGCATAAAGAAACACTGAAGAATAATCAAGAAATTAATGGTTATGTATAGAAGGTGAAGAAGAGCGGGACACAGAAACTGAGTTGGACCCCTTCTGTTTGCCCCACCCTGCTTCTGCCTTTATCCACAAGCTCTCATGCCTTTGAGCTTCTAGTTGGATTTGGCCAATGGAGAGCCCTGGCAGGAGGGAAGAAGGGAAAAGAGTGAGGTCAGGGTATTTACTTCCCTATTTTCCTCTGTAAGGTGGCTTCTGACTTGCTGTGCCCTTCAACACCAGGTCACTGGCTTTTTTTTTTTTTTTAATTTTTATTTATTTATGGCTGTGTTGGGTCTTCGTTTCTGTGCGAGGGCTTTCTCTAGTTGCGGCAAGTGGGGGCCACTCCTCATCGCGGTGCGCGGGCCTCTCACTATTGCGGCCTCTCTTGCTGCAGAGCACAGGCTCCAGACGCGCAGGCTCAGTAATTGTGGCTCACGGAGCTAGTTGCTCCACGGCATGTGGGATCTTCCCAGACCAGGGCTTGAACCCATGTCCCCTGCATTGGCAGGCAGATTCTCAACCACTGTGCCACCAGGGAAGCCCATCACTGGCTTTTTGAAGTTCCTTGTGGGTTCCTTCCTCTCTGAGCCTTGGGGTGGCAGCAGCTCCACTGCTGCTAGCTGTGTGATCCCTCTATTCCTTGGGATTCCTCTACAGCCCTCCCACACCTTTGTAATTAGTCCCTTTGTAAATAAATCTTCCTCAAACTGCCCTAATTTGAGTGTGCCACTTGTTTCCTGTTGGGACCCTGACAGATACAGGGAGCAGGGGTAGAAGCAAGATTCCTGTGTATACTTTTCCATAGAGTTTTGACCTTTAAAGTATGTATACGCATTCCTGATTTAAAAAAAAAAACCCTAAATTGAAAAAATCCCATAAATGAAAACAATCACAAACAAGTAAACTTAACTGAATATTAAATTGGTAACATAGGCATACTGAGAAATGATTTATTTCAAGGGACTTCAGATCACAGAATTCTGACTGTACATTCTTAGTAGGATCCATTCTGAGAACCAAAAAGAAGTACAAAGGAATTTCAAATTTCCTTCAGTTGCTTTATCATTTATAATGTTATTGGTAGTTTAAGACAGTTTTCTTTATATTTTAAGTTAAAGCAAATAAGTAATTATATTAGTCATATTAGGAAATAAGATTTTCAGAGTAAGAAAAAATATTTACAATGACAAAAAGCAAGGAACAGTGAAAACACAGTTGAAAGTGAATGGAGGGACTTCTCTGGTGGTGCAGTTGTCACGGGTTCGAGCCCTGCTCCGGGAAGATCCCACATGCCGTGGAGCAACTAAGCCCGTGCGCCACAACTACTGAGCCTGCACTCTAGAGCCCACGAGCCACAACTAGTGAGCCCGCATGCCACAACTACTGAGCCCACGCACCTAGAGCCCGTGCTCCGCAACAAGAGAAGCCACTGCAATGAGAAGCCCGTGCACCGCAACGAAGAGTAGCCCCTGCTTGCCACAACTAGAGAAAGCCCGCGCACAGCAACAAAGACCCAATGCAGCCTAATTAAATTTTTTTAAAAAGTGAATGGAAAAATATCAGCATGAACTCAAATTTTAAAAATTACTGTAACATGAAAAGATGTTCAAAATCATATTAGTAATTAGGAAAAAGCAAATCAAAACTATAATGAAATACCACTTCACATCAACTAGGATGGCTAAAAGAAATCACACAAACAATAGCAAACAACTGCTGGTGAAGATGTGGAGAAATCTGAACCCTTATTCATTGACAATGGAAATGTAAAGCCAGACACAAAGGGCCACATATTGTATGATTCCATTTATATAAAATGTCCAGAACAGGCAAATCCATAGCGACAGAAAGTAGATTAGTGGTTGCCAGGGACTGGGTAGAGAGGAGATAATGGGGAATGATTACTAATGGGTACAAGGTTTCTGTTTGGGATAATGAAAATATTCTAGAATTAGATAGTGATGATGGTTATACAACTCTATGAATATACTAAACATCACTGAAGTGTACACTTTAAAAGGATACATTTTATGATATGCAAATGACATTTCAATAAAGCTGTTATTATTAAAAACAAAGAACAAATCTGAAAAAGCACTTTATGCATTTTCTAGCCCCATCCTCTGAAATGACCCAGAACCACTGTTACCCAAATGCACTGAATATTCTAGTTCCCAGATGGTGGTCTTTAATACCTTACCTTCTAAAAAAAACCAGAAATCATTGGAGAAGTGGCTAATTCCAAGTCTGAGGCAGAGAAAATTGAAGATAAGCCTGAAAACTGGGACATCTTACGTTAGAAAGCAAGGAAGCTTTCAAATATTAATGAGGTCATGACCAAAGGACACGGGAGGCAGCTTGAAGGAGCTCCCACTGATTAAAGTTATGAAAATCTGAGCATCAAAAAGAATGATTTTGGTGGATTAAAAACACAGTGTACCGGGCTTCCCTAGTGGCACAGTGGTAAGAACCTGCCTGCCAATGCAAAGGACACGGGTTCGAGCCCTGGCTCGGGAAGATCCCACATGCCGCGGAGCAACTAAGCCCGTGCGCCACAACTAATGAGCCTGAGGTCTAGAGCCCGCAAGCCACAACTACTGAGCCCACATGCCAACATGCCTGTGTGCCTAGAGCCCGTGCTCCGCAACAAGAGAAGCCACGACAATGAGAAGCCTGCACACCGCAACAAAGAGTAGCCCCCACTCACCACAACTAGAGAAAGCCTGCGCACAGCAATGACGACCCAACACAGCTAAAAATAAATAAATTTATAAAAAAACAAAACAAAACACACTGCACCAATGAAAATCCAGGTGTCCTTTTTTTTTTCTTTTTTAACAGTATCCACCTTGTGAGCTGCTCAGTTTTCTCTGCTTCTCCTTGCTCAAGAGTAGGACAGAAGCGAATACATCTGTGAAGCAAAACGAGTGTCTTCAGCTGAGCAGGCAGCAAGAAAGGGAGGATCACATGGGAAGTTCTTCAATGCCTGATTAAGCTGTGCCAAGTTCAGAAAAAGTTTGCTGACCCCTGCTCTAGACTCAGAAATGGAATGTTGCATAGATGACCAGAGAGAAAAATAACAGGATTTAAAAGAAAGGTGAAGACAGCAGAAGCAAGAACAACTACAATCCTGCAGCCTGTGGAACAAAAACCACATTCACGGAAAGATAGACAAGATGAAAAGGCAGAGGGCTATGTACCAGATGAAGGAACAAGATAAAACCCCAGAAAAACAACTAAATTAAGTGGAGATAGGCAACCTTCCAGAAAAAGAATTCAGAATAATGATAGTGAAGATGATCCAGGACCTCGGAAAAACAATGGAGGCAAAGATCAAGAAGATGCAAGAAATGTTTAACAAAGACCTAGAAGAATTAAAGAACAAACAAACAGAGATGAACAATACAATAAGTGAAATGAAAACTACACTAGAAGGAATCAATAGCAGAATAACTGAGGCAGAAGAACAGATAGGTGACCTGGAAGTCAGAATGGTGGAATTCACTGCTGCGGAACAGAATAAAGAAAAAAGAATGACAAGAAATGAAGACAGCCTAAGAGACCTCTGGGCCAACATTAAACGCAACAACATTCGCATTATAGGGTCCCAGAAGGAGAAGAGAGAGAGAAAGGACCTGAGAAAATATTTGAAGAGATTATAGTTGAAAACTTCCCTAACATGGGAAAGGAAATAGCCACCCAAGTCCAGGAAGCACAGAGAGTCCCATACAGGATAAACCCAAGGAGAAACATGCCAAGACACATAGTAATCAAATTGGCAAAAATTATGGCAAAAATTAAAGACAAAGAAAAATTATTGAAAGCAGCAAGGGAAATACGACAAATAACATACAAGGGAACTCCCATAAGGTTAACAGCTGATTTCTCAGCAGAAACTCTACAAGCCAGAAGGAAGAAGCATGATATACTTAAAGTGATGACAGGGAAGAACCTACAACCAAGATTACTCTACCCGGCAAGGATCTCATTCAGATTCAATGGAGAAATCAAAAGCTTTACAGACAAGCAAAAGCTAAGAGAATTCAGCACCACCAAACCAGCTCTACAACAAATGCTAAAGGAACTTCTCTAAGTGGGAAACACAAGAGAAGAAAAGGACCTACAGAAACAAACCCAAAACAATTAAGAAAATGGTCTTAGGAACATACGTATCAATAATTACCTTAAACATGAATGGATTAAATGCTCCAACCAAAAGACACAGGCTTGCTGAATGGATAAAAAAACAAGACAGCATATATATGCTGTCTACAACAGACCCACTTCAGACCTAGGGACACATACAGACTGAAAGTGAGGGGATGGAAAAAGATATTCCATGCAAATGGAAATCAAAAGAAAGCTGGAGTAGCAATACTCATATCAGATAAAATAGACTTTAAAGAATGTTACAAGAGACAAGGAAGGACACTACATAATGATCAAGGGATCAATCCAAGAAGAAGATATAACAATTATAAATATATATGCACCCAACAAAGGCGCACCTCAATACATAAGGCAACTGCTAACAGCTATAAAAGAGGAAATCGACAGCAACACAATAATAGTGGGGGACTTTAAAACCTCACTTATACCAATGGACAGATCATCCAAAATGAAAATAAATAAGGCAACAGAAGCTTTAAATGACACAATAGACCAGATAGATTTAATTGATATTTATAGGACATTCCATCCAAAAACAGCAGATTACACTTTCTTCTCAAGTGCGCACAGAACACTCTCCAGGACATATCACATCTTGGGTCACAATTCAAGCCTCAGTAAATTTAAGAAAATTGAAATCATATCAAGCATCTTTTCTGACCACAACACTATGAGATTAGAAATGAATTACAGGGAAAAAAAACGTAAAAAACACAAACACATGGAGGCTAAACAATACGTTACTAAATAACCAAGAGATCACTGAAGAAATCAAAGAGGAAATCAAAAAATACCTAGAGACAAACGACAATGAAAACACGATGATCCAAAACCTACAGGATGCAGCAAAAGCAGTTCTAAGAGGGAAGTTTATAGCTATACAAGCCTACCTCAAGAAACAAGAAGAATCTCAAATAAACAATCTACCCTTACACCTAAAGGAACCAGAGAAAGAAGAACAAACAAAACCCAAAGTTAGCAGAAGGAAAGAAATCATAAAGATCAGAGCAGAAATAAATGAATAGAAACAAAGAAAACAATAGCAAAGATCAATAAAACTAAAAGCTGGTTCTTTGAGAAGATAAACAAAATTGATAAACCATTAGCCAGACTCATCAAGAAAAAGAGGGAGAGGACTCAAATCAATAAAATTAGAAATGAAAAAGGAGAAGTTACAACAGACACCGCAGAAATACAAAGCATCCTAAGAGACTACTACAAGCAACTCTATGCCAATAAAATGGACAACCTAGAAGAAATGGACAAATTCTTAGAAAGGTATAACCTTCCAAGACTGAACCGGGAAGAAATAGAAAATATGAACAGACCAATCACAAGTAATGAAATTGAAACTGTGATTAAAAATCTTCCAACAAACAAAAGTCCAGGACCAGATGGCTTCACAGGTGAATTCTATCAAGCATTTAGAGAAGAGCTAACACCCATCCTTCTCAAACTCTTCCAAAAAATTGCAGAGGAACACTCCCAAACTCATTCTATGAGGCCACCATCACCCTGATACCAAAACCAGACAAAGATATGACAAAAAAAGAAAATTACAGACCAATATCACTGATGAATATAGATGCAAAAATCCTCAACAAAATACTAGCAAACAGAATCCAACAACACATTAAAAGGATCATACACCATGATCAAGTGGGATTTATCCCAGGGATGCAAGGATTCTTCAATATACGCAAATCAATCAATGTGATACACCATATTCACAAACTGAAGAATAAAAACCATATGATCATCTCAATAGATGCAGAAAAAGCTTTTGACAAAATTCAACACCCATTTATGATAAAAACTCTCCAGAAAGTGGGCAGAGAGGGAACCTACCTCAACATAATAAAGGCCATATACCACAAACCCATAGCAAACATCATTCTCAATGGTGAAAAACTGAAAGCATTTCCTCTAAGATCAGGAACAAGACAAGGATGTCCACTCTCACCACTATTATTCAATATAGTTTTGGAAATCCTAGCCATGGCAATCAGAGAAGAAAAAGAAATAAAAGGAATACAAATTGGAAAAGAAGAAGTAAAACTGTCACTGTTTGCAGATGACATGATACTATACATAGAGAATCCTAAAGAGGCCACCAGAGAACTATTAGAGCTAATCAATGAATTTGGTAAAGCTGCAGGATACAAAATTAATGCACAGAAATCTCTTGCATTCCTATACATGAATGATTAAAAATCTGAAAGAGAAATTAAGGAAACACTCCCATTTACCACTGTAACAAAAAGAATAAAATGCCTAGGAATAAACCTACCTAGGGAGACAAAAGACTTGTATGCAGAAAACTATAAGACACCAATGAAAGAAATTAAAGATGATACCAACAGATTGAGAGATATATACCATGGTCTTGGATTGGAAGAATCAATATTGTGAAAATGACTATACTACCCAAAACAATCTACAGATTCAATGCAATCCCTATCAAATTACCAATGGCATTTTTTATGGAACTAGAACAAAAAAATTCTTAAAATTTGTATGGAGACACAAAAGACCCCGAATAGCCAAAGCAGTCTTGAGGGAAAAAAACGGAGCTGGAGGAATCAGACTCCCTGACTTCAAACTATACTATACAAAGCTATAGTAATCAAGACAATATGGTACTGGCACAAAAACAGAAACATAGATCAATGGAACAAGATAGAAAGCCCAGAGATAAACCCATGCACCTATGGTCAACTAATCTATGACAAAGGAGGCAAGGATATACAATGGAGAAAAGACGGTCCCTTCAATAAGAGGTGCTGGGAAAACTGGACAGCTACATGTAAAAGAATGAAATTAGAACACTCCCTAACACCATACACAAAAATAAACTCAAAAGGGATTAGAGACCTAAATATAAGACTGGACACTATAGAACTCTTCGAGGAAAACATAGGAAGAACACTCTTTGACATAAATCACAGCAAGATCTTTTTTGATCCACCTCCTAGAGTAGTGGAAATAAAAACAAAAATAAATAAATGGGACCTAATGAAACTTCAAAGCTTTTGCACAGCAAAGGAAACCATAAACAAGACAAAAAACCCTCAGAATGGGAGAAAATGTTTGCAAACAAATCAACAGACAAAGGATTAATCTCCAAAATATATAAACAGCCCATGCAGCTCCATATTAAAAAACCAAACAACGCAATCCAAAAATGGGCAGAAGACCTAAATAGACATTTCTCCAATGAAGACATACAGATGGCCAAGAAGCACATGAAAAGCTGCTCAACATCACTAATTATTAGAGAAATGCAAATCAAAACTACAATGAGGTATCACCTCACACCAGTCAGAATGGGCTTCATCAGAAAATGTACAAACAACATATGCTGGAGAGGGTGTGGACAAAAGGGAACCCTCTTGCACTGTTGGTGGGAATGTAAATTGATACAGCCACTATGGAGAACAGTATGGAGGTCCCTTAAAAAACTAAAAATACAATTACCATATGATCCAGCAATCCCACCACTGGGCATATACCCAGAGAAAACCATAATTCAAAAAGACACATGCACCCCAATGTTCACTGCAGCACTGTTTACAATAGCCAGGTCATGGAAGCAACCTAAATGCCCATCGACAGACGAATGGATAAAGAAGCTGTGGTACATATATACAATGGAATATTGCTCACCCATAGAAAGGAACGAAATTGGGTCACTTGTTGAGACGTGGATGGATCTAGAGACTGTCATAAAGTGAAGTAAGTCAGAAAGAGAAAAACAAATATCGTATATTAACGCATATATGTGGAACCTAGAAAAATGGTACACATGAACCGGTTTGCAGGGCAGAAATTGAGACACAGATGTAGAGAACAAACGTATGGACACCAAGGGGGTAAAGCGGCAGGGGTGGGGTGTGGTGGTGGTGTGATGAACTGGGCGATTGGGATTGACATGTATACACTGATGTGTATAAAACTGATGACTAATAAGAACCTGCTGTATAAAAAAGTAAATAAAATAAAATTCAAAAAAAATAAAATCAAATAAAAGGTGAAAACAAAATCCATGTGTCCATAATGATACCAACAACAAAAAAAGAAAAACTCACTTTCAGTATTTGCCCTATTAAAACTCTTTTCTGGGCTTCCCTGGTGGCGCAGTGGTTGAGTCCACCTGCCGATGCAGGGGACACGGGTTCGTGCCCCGGTCTGGGAAGATCCCACATGCCGCAGAGCAGCTGGGCCCGTGAGCCGTGGCCGCTGAGCCTGTGCGTCTGGAGCCTGTGCCCCGCAACAGGAGAGGCCACAACAGTGAGAGGCCCGCATACCGCAAAAAAACCCCAAAACTCTTTTCTTTGAAAATACCAACTAAAAGGGGCACACATTTATTCTGATTTTACAGTGCAAACTGCATTTTACGTTAATCAAATAACCCCAATTAATGAAGTAAAACTTTTTTTTTAAATATGGGAATATCATCCAATGAATGTAGAAAGCATGACAGGATTAGAAAAACCTGGTTTTGCAAACCTGAATGAAATACTGGCTCAGGCAAGATTATTAATTGGCATTAAAACCATTTGGGTAAATGGTTGATAGAGAATATTTGTATAATGCCAAAGTAACACTAGAACACTAGGCTAGAAAGGTTACAGCTAACTGTATAATGGAGAGATCACTGTCACCACCCTAATCCAGGGGTCAATCTTAGCATCACCAGATATTATGTGATATAAGGTAATGTGAAGTACACAATAGCACCTAAAATGAAGTCTAGCCAAAAATCTTTAATTTTGAACCATCAACTTTTTAGACATCTTCCAGTTCAAAAAAATAGAGGGGATAGAGGAACAAACTAAACTACATCATAAGGAAGCAACCAGACACATCTAAACATTCTATGGAAAAACGTTTTCAACCTTTTCAATGAATCTGTTATAAATTAAAAAAAGAACTATGCTAAATTAAGAGAGATCTAAGGGATATAACAATCAGATGCAATATGTGATTCTGGGATGGAAAATGGTTTGGTCAAAGAACACTATGGAGTAAACTGAGGAAATGTGAATTTGAGCTGGGCATCAGATGAAATGCACTAAGAAAGAAAGGTGAGGATAATTGTCTGAAAAGAGTGAGTTATACAACAGTATGTATTGTATAACCTCATTTTCATTAAAAAAAAAAGTTTGCAAGGAAAAAGATCTACATGGACATGTCCTAAGGTATTACAATAGTACTGTCTGGATTGTGGGAATACATTTTTACTTTTTTACTCGTTTATTTTCTAATTTTTTTACAATTCATATATAGTGCTTTTGTAATAATAAAATATTATTTTTAAGAATTCAGCTGCCATTCTGGATTACCTAAAATGGTTTTTTAAAATAACATTTTTATCCTGATTAGAACAGTAAACCATTCAATGTAGGGTTTTGGAAAACAGAAAAGTATTTTAAAAATCACCTGAAAAATCACACCATCTGGAAAAAACTATTGATGGAAATGGATATTGAATTTTGTCAAATGCCTTTTCCTCAAAAAAATAAAATGAATCTTCTTTCTTGAAGGAACAAATGAAGATTACTGTGGCAGCAGTGCGCCACATGGATTAAAGCAGGGTAAGACCAGAGGTTGGGAACTTAGCTAAAAGGTGACTGCATTAATCCAAGGAAGAAATGATGAGTGTGAGATAATGTGTTAGCAGCGGCAACAGAGGGAAGAGGACAAGGTTATTAAGGAGGCAGGACTGGAATGATGGGTAATGTATTGGCTGTGACAGGGAGAACTTATCAAGGATGATGGAGAATTTATTAAGGTAGCAGCCATATGAAACCCTGTGAGAAAGGCATTCTAAGTCCAAGGAACAGAAAAAGAAAATGCTAAAACCCAGAAACAGCAATGAGCTTGGTCTGTGTAAGGAAAGCTAAAAAAGCAATTCTGACCAGAGAACAGTAAATGTGGAGGAAGAGAATATTTGAGAAGAGAAACATACAGGGGTCAGATTATAAAGGGCTTTGTGGATCATGCTAAGAAATATGGATTTTACTCCAAGTGCAGTGAGAACGCACTGCACAGAGACAAAAAAGGAAGCAGAAGAACCTGTTAGGAGATTATAGCGATAGTCCAAATGAGAGCTCTAGCAGCTTCAACTGTAATAGTGAAGAGTGGCAAGAAACAATTGGATTCAGGATGCATTTCAGAGGTAGAGTCATTAAGATTTATAGGCGACTGGACGAGGAAAGTGGGGTGTAGAAGGTAAAAGGAGGAATCAAGAATTACTCTGGCTTTCTGTCTGAATAAATGAGTAAATTGTGCCCTTTACTGAGCTGGTAAAGACCTAAGAAGGAACAGGTTTGTTGTTTGGTAGTGGTGGGGGAGAGGAAATTAACTACTCTTCCTGATTATATTGTTTTAGATGGCTACTAGAAATAGGAAACTAAATGCTAAATACTATAGGCTGGAAATATAATTTGGAAAGTCAGTAGCTTAAGGATGGGACTGGATAAGACCACCTGGGGAAAGGAGGGAGAGATGAAATGTGGTCTACCTTGCTTCCTTGACAGCAAGGCCTTCCCATGACCAACCTCTTTTAAAACACCCCCAGCATTTACTATTCCCCTCCCTTGTTTCTCTTTAAAACTTAACACTTTAGGGGTTTCTGTGATGGCGCAGTGTTTAATTAAGAATCCGCCTGCCAACGCAGGGGACACGGGTTTGAGCCCTGGGCCGGGAAGATCCCACATGCCGCGGAGCAACTAAGCCCATGCGCCACAGCTACTGAGTCTGTGCTCTAGAGCCCGGGAGCCACAACTACTGAGCCCACGGGCTGCAACTACTGAATCCCGTGCGCCTAGAGCCCATGCTTCGCAACAAGAGAAGCCACCGCAGTCAGAAGCCTGAGCACTGCAACGAAGAGCAGCCCCCGCTCGCCGCAACTAGAGAAAAGCCCGCACACAGCAACGAAGACCCAACGCAGCCAAAAATAAATAAATTTATAAAAAATAAACAAAAAATCCCCCCAAAATCCCTTAACACTTTAATATTCTATATACTTTTCATATTTAGTTTGTCTGTTTCTCTGCACTTGAATGTCAGTTCTATACAGGCAGGAATTTTTATATCATGTTCACTGATGAATCCCCAACAACCTAGAACAGTGCATGACACACAGTAGGCAATTACTTTTAAATGAATGAAATACTGCTGAAATGTCAAACAGAATGAGGACAGGGAACTAACCGCTGACTTTTATAAGATATAGCTCAACAGTGACCTAGATAAGTGTCATTTCAGTAGACTTTGAGGCTGAGAACTGAATCAAGGCGGCTGAGAAGAGAATGGAACTACAGACAATGGTTTCAGAGTTTTGCTGCACTGATAAAAAAAAAAAATGGGGCAATAGCCTAAGGAGACAGTGAGGTTCAAGCGATTTCCCCCGAAGCATTTCATCATAAAATTTTCAAACATACAAGAAAGTTGAAAGAATTTCATAGTAAAAATCCATATATTTACCACTAAATTCCATAATTAACATTGTACTATACTTGCTTTTCACACATCAACTGATCCTCGATGTCCTGAGAGTGTTCATAAGGCATGTGTGTATTTATGCCAATGAAAATTATCCAATAAGGGAGAAAGATACAATTCAAGAGAGAAAGATAATAATTACAAAAGCAAAGAACTGAGGAGGGGACAGGATCCAAAGCACAAGTGGAGAGGACGGCCTTAGATATAGACTCAGGCACCCTTGTGGTAGTTCACTGATAAAAATCCTTCAAAGTCTAACTTTTTTCCAGAAAGTTAAATATAAACTCTTCACTCTGGCAAGGACTTATCCAACAGAATTCCATTATATCCCACAACTTCCCTAAATATGCACTATATTCTGGCCAATTTGGACTATTACCTGCCCCACAAATAGACTTTCACAAACCCCTGGAAAAATACTCTTTATGCTTTGAGCCCAGGTCAAATGCCAACTCCTCTAGAAAACCCTTCCTAATCTTCACCTCTTCGTGCTCAAAACTCCCCAAATCAGATGTTGTATTTTTCTTGTTTAAAGTTTCATAAGCAGTGTTATCTGGCTTTCTATTTCAATTAGTGTGTCATTTTCTTATACTCCCTATACCTTCAGAGCAGGAGCTGTCTTAATCTACACACCTTCTTTTGCTCCTAACATTATATATAGGCAACAACCATTTATTTGCTGCATCTGAGTGGAAAACACGAATGTTAAAATTTAAAATGAAAAATTTCTGCTACCCATAAAAAGCCCCAA
Source organism: Phocoena sinus (assembly GCF_008692025.1). Classification (NCBI taxonomy): domain Eukaryota; kingdom Metazoa; phylum Chordata; class Mammalia; order Artiodactyla; family Phocoenidae; genus Phocoena; species Phocoena sinus. The sequence continues at coordinate 4,351,781 of NC_045772.1, read as the reverse complement.
ATTAGATTTTATTGACAACAAATAAGGGACTTCCCTGGTGGTTCAGTGGTTAAGACTCCATGCTTCCAATGCAGGGGGTGTGGGTTTGATCCCTGGTTGGGAAACTGAGATCCCACGTGCCATGTGGCATGGCCAAAAAATTGAAAAAGTAAAAAAATTAAAAAATAAATAGATAAAAACAAACAAATGAGAACATGTCAAGTTTTGGCAGGTGGTGACAATAGAAAATTATTACAAAAAGTATGACTAACTAAATTAAAGTATAACAGGAAATGAGCATGATGGGAAATTACCAATTGGTTTAACAAATTCTATCTGAATGTGCCAGTAATTCTGTAAGATTTTAAAACAATGATGATCTACCAACAAGTGCTCAAATGAACACACAAATAGAATATCATCCATTAAATCGGTCATGGCAAAGTACTATACTGAGTTTGGGCCTTCATATAGCAAAAAGAATGTTAACACTTTAGGCAAAATTGAAAAATAAGTAAACCAGAAATTTCTGTTGTGGACAGATGGTACTGAAGACACTGCTGAAATGATCCACACTGGCTTTACCCGGTTCTAAGCATAGTCTCCAGGATACCAGTGATTCTCTAGAGGGGAGTTGAGCTTCCAGGGCATGTGGATCTAGGGAGAGCAAGAGGATTTGTAAAGGCATTTTCACAATCACGTTAAGATATGTTGTTAATCACAAAAAGTATTTTTAAATTAGGGAAAGAAATAATATTATTTTGAAACTCGTTTGGCACTAGGTTAAACAAGTTCAAAGCACCATTTTCACAGGATCTTGAATGGTGACGGGCATGTAGTTCAAGTGGACTAAACGATGTTCAAGAGTCTGCGTAGATACTCATTCCAAGTACCGCACTGTTCGGAGTTGCAAAATGTAACTGAGCAACCCTTCACGTAATCACCGGTTAAAAGGTGAAAATCCCCTGGTGGTGGGCTCAGCAACTTCCCAATAAAAGAGTGGAGAAGATTAGTTAGGGTAACGGTGCAGGAGTGATTCCAGTAATTATTTTTTCAGTGTTTTCTGATAACAGAATAAAGTGAAAATGAGGAAATATATTACACAGAAGAGGCAAGGAAATCTTCAAATATGTGAATGCATCTAAGCTCAGGTATTCTTTCGCATATACTAAGTGCAAAAGAAAACCTTCAACAGCAGCTGTTTTTATAAGGCGACAGAAATTTCACGATAGTTACACAGTAATTATATTCCAGATTTGGTGTGCGGGGAAAGCACACATTCAAGGGTCCTATTCGTGTCTGTCAAATAAATTGATTTACTGAGGCTAAGAAAGGAAAGCTGGGCTTTCCTTTCCTCCAGAGCCAAACTGGAGACTCCAGATTTCAGAAGGCTCTCAAGGTCACTATCCTTTCAGGCCCTACTCCACCTGCCCTGCTCATGACCCCAGTTTCCCATCATGGAGCCAAAGGGAGCCTGGCCAGGCCCCAACTCCAGTTCAGACTCTGCCACTTACTGGGCAACCCTGGAAACTCATCTGGCTCCTCTGAACCTCAGTTTTCTCCACTGTAAAATGGGGATCATAGCCATTTGTGAGGATTAAAAAAAAAAGAGCGGGGCCAGGAACTCAGGAATAAGCTCAACAAACGCGGCCATTTTCACAATATTCCTGCGAAGCTTCCTTGGATCCAAATGGTTATTCGGGCTCCTTGGAACCAATGACTTCCTCCCGATCTCGCTCCCACTTAATCTTTTTGGATGAGAAAGGGAAGGGGATGGAGAGGAGAGGTGACCAAAGCTGAGGGCCGAAGAAGCCCACGGGGGCGGGGCAGGGCGGGGGTAGGAGAGGAGGGTCCAGGGTGGAACCTCTCGGGTAGGGGGTAGGGCGGGGGTCTGGCCTGCGGTGTTGTCGGAGGGCCGGGGGTCCGGGGCCGAGGGCAAGGCTCAGGCCCCTGGGGTGTTGTCGGAGGGCCGGGGGTCCGCGGCTGAGGGCGAGGCTCAGGCCCCTGGGGGTGTTGTCGGAGGGCCGGGGGTCCGGGGCCGAGGGCTAGTGTCAACCTAGGGTGGACGGCAAGCAACTCCCTGCCACCTCCAACCCGCCCTGGGCGGAGTCTGAGGGTCGCCTCCCACCCCATCCCCCGTCCCCGGGGTGGACAGCGAGGGTCGAGCCCGAGTCCAGGCCGCGAGGCCACCCTCACGTCCCCTCAGGCGGGAAGAGGCCCGGACGACCGCAGCAGGCGGGGTCGTTCTAGGTCCCAAGTTACCGGAGCCGTTGGGGCCAATGATGCAGGTGAACCTCCTGAAGGGGCCTATGACCTGGCGGCCCCGCCACGACTTAAAGTTCTCCACAAGCAGCAGCTCCAAATGGCCCATGGCTGCGCCCTCCGCGCCTCTGCCGCGTCCTCACACGCCGACCAGAAAAGCGCGGGAAGGGCCTTGCGCCGTCTCGCGAGAGGAAAGCGAGAACACGAGCGAGCCCTGCGCTGTTTCTTAGCAACCGGAGTTGTTTATGTTTCCGAGGAAACTGGGTCTCCTCGCCTCTGGCGCGGTGGGAGAAGGCCAGACTGAGAACTTCTGGAGCAGGCTCAGATCCCACCAGCCCAACCTCCTAGGGAGCCAGCCTCGCTTGGCTTGAGCTTGTTTTATGTTTGTTGTGTTTTCTTTTAATCTCACATGTTTTAAAAACCTCTTAGAATTTCTTGGCGATTCGCAGTCATGGAGGTAGCGCAGCTCAAGGACCTGGAGGAGGACTTCGGCCTGGCCAAAAGGAGATATGCGGAGCTGCGCAGGCAGAAACGGATCTTCAATGCCAGGAACAGGATCATCGGGGTGAGACCCTCCGGCCCGGAAGGGAAAGGGGCCAGGAGGGAATGTGGAGGAGCGGCTGGGGGCGAGCGAGGCGGGCGGCGGGAAACAAGATGTGATGAACCCTTGGAATGAAACTTTTGATCTAGGCACAGCTGCAGACGGCTCCAGGCTTTGCCGGGAAGATTTGTTGCATGTATTGACTTTGCTGAGGATGGGAGAGACCTTAACAGACCAGATAATGCCCCCTGCCCCTTGCCAGACAGGCAAATTGAGTCCTGCAGTGGGGAGAGAGCTTGCCTGGAGTTAATGGCCAGAGACTGGAACGTGATTCCCCTCTCTCTGAGCCGGATTTTCTACATTGCCAGGAATTCCCTCCAGTCCGTTCATTTGACAAATGCCAGTGGAGTTCCTATTTTGTGGCAAGCCTGAGCTGGACCCAGGAGATGAGGAGCAAGGCAATACTTGATCTTGCAGAGTTCATAGCCCAGAGTGGAGGAGGCAGGCATTAAAATGGTCACATTATAATGCAGTGGAGTCAGTGCTGTGAGGGAGGCGAGCAAAGGCTGCCAGGGAGCACCAACTGGGGCTGGGAGAGGAAATCAGAGAGGACTCCCCAGAGGAGGTGATGCCTAAGCAGTATTCTGAGGATGAGGATCTATTGACTGAGAAGGGGAGAAGGAAGCTCTAGGGAAATTTAAGACAGGCTGAAGAACCAGCTATAAGCAAAAGCATCTGGGTATGACAAGATTCGGCTTACAGTAGGATTGTTATCAACTGAATCAAATTATCTGGCTCTAATTCCCTTTGTTTTCCTTTCCCAGGGAGACACAGAAGCCTGGGATGTTCAGGTTTGTGACCAGAAGATAAAAGAAGCAACTGAAAAAGCTAGACAGGAAACCTTTGGTGAGCATTCCCTGAATGGCCATCTAGCGGTTCAGGGCTGTGTGCCTTTCGACCTCAGTTCACATTTCCTCACATATGTAAAAACTTGCAATTTTCATGCTTTTCCTCCTTTTTTTATTTTTTTTTATTATTTTTTTTATTTTTTATTTATTTATTTATTTTTTCCTCCTTTTAAAACTTCACAATTTCTTGTGCTCCATTAACTTAATGCACTGATGCTTCCTCACTTAAAAGAAAAACAGCTATTGAATTCTATGTGAGCTGTAGGAAATATATTGTGAGGATAAATGTATGTTTTTTCTCTGTTTTCTTAAAAAACTGGGTATGAAAAACTTTAAACACACAATTTTCTGCCAAAAAGTTCAAGACCTTCTACCGGGGACAGCTGTTTACAGTAGACAACACACACTCCTGAGCTCATACCCCCGAGCTGACTCAGAGCCAGATATGGTTCAAATAATAGTGTTCCAGCTCTTAGATCAAATACTCAAATAGTATTCCTTTTCCCCCATCATGTCTAGCAATTTCTTTTAAAGCACTGTAAAGATTTTTTAAATAGAAAAATGCAGGGTACAAAATTGTATATACAGTGGGTTATCAATTAAGTTTAAATACATATATAAATATATCTTTTAAAATACATAAAAATATGCTTAGAAAAAGACAGAAAGGAAATATACCAAAATGTCAGCAGTGGTAAAGTTGGAGTGATGGCATGATGAGTGAAATTGATTTTCTTCTTTATACTGTTTCATATTTTCTAAATCTTTTACCTTTTAAAATTCTAGCTTAAAGTAATTCAAACCTGTGATAAATCATAATGGAAAAGAATATGAAAAAGAATATATGTATGTATAACTGAATCACTTTGCTATATAGCAGAGGCTAACACAACATTGTAAGTCAACTATACTTCAATAAATTTTTTGTTTAAAAAAGTAATTCAAACGTACAAAAATGACGTGACAGACATATACATACCCACCACCAGACAAGATATGAACATTTTGCCAAACTGGCTTTAGATATCTTAAGCATGCTTTTTGAAAATTAAATGTTATACAGACATAGCTAAAGCTCTCCCCCACCTTACCATTTTCCTCTTCTTCCCTTCTCAGAGGTGTGATCATTCCATGCATGTTTCTGTACTTGTACTATTTAGGTATGTACATCCATGACAATATAAAATTCGTGTGTGTGTTTTAAAATTTTACATAAATGATGTTATATTGAATGTATCCTTTTGCAACATTTAAAAAATTCAACAGTCTATTTTTGGAATTTATAGGTGCTCTACATACAGAATATTCATTTTAATTGCTTTATGATATTTTGTCATATGAATTTTAACCACAATTTCTTTATTCCTCTACTGGTGGCTGATTTAGATTTTTTCCAGTTTTTTAATGACTGTCCTGCATTACGTCCCAATGTTCATGTCCCTGGTGTACCTAGAAATGGAATTGATAGGTCATAGTATATGTATGTTTTCAGTTTTACGGATGTTGGCAAATTGCTTTCCAAAGTTATAAAAGTGTACCAAGTTACACTCCCACAAGCAGTAAACGAGAAATCTTTGTTTCCCCACATCCTTACTAATACCTGCTATTATTTGCATTTGAAATGTTTCTCCAATTCATTGGATGTTTCCCATCTTGTAAGGCTGATGATCTTTTCACAAGTTTATTGACCATTCAGGTTTCTTTATATTGATTTGCCTTTTCCTCTCCTTGGCCCCCTTTTTGGTTAGGCTGTTTATTGTTTTTTTTTTTAAGTTGATTTGTAGGTGCTTTTTAAATATTCAGAAAACTAATCCTTTAATGGTTGTGTTAAGTTTTTGGAAGGTTGGATTACTTTTAGAATCACTAAAAATCATTTTTTAAGTGGATTTGATCTTGGAGAGGCAGCAGTGAGTGGTGGCGTGAAGGAAGATCTTAATTCCCTGCCCTGGAATTGAACCTGGGGAGCTTGGATGAAAAGCAGGAATCCTAGTCACCACACCCCCTGGCTCTTGCCCCCAGTGAAAAATGCATTTCTCACGGAGGCAAAAACTGTAAAAACAGGTACAAAGTTTATTATTAGAGACACAGCACAACAAGTGGGAGAGCACACAGAGAAACAGTTTGCTTAGTTAAGACGGAAGCAGGGCAGAGAGGCACATGGGGAGAGAAAGGGTGTGGGTGTCCCCCCTAATGAGGAGGGGCCCAGTAAAGAGGTGGTGACGTCATTCATATAGGGCGGTTCTTCCGGGTCTGTTTACCTTTGGCCAATCATCTGGCTTCTTTTTCCACACGTGACCTGCCCTAGGACCCTCTCCAGCATGCGTGTGCAAATTTTTTTGCAAGATGGTATTTCAGCCCAGAGGCCTATGGGTCGGCCTTAGCATCATCTGTTATGGAGTGGTGCCCCCTCCTTTTTTGACCCCCAAGGAGCCTTTCTGCGCATGTGCAATGTCTCCCTTGCCCCAAGGATGGGAAATATGTGACCTTTTGATACTTTACCCAAACAAGGGTTAGCCCCTCTCTGTTCCTGCCACGACTGTTATCTTCGGGCGTCCTCAGGAGACAAAGCCTGGCTATTTACCTCGTTTCTGTTGTTACTTCCATTTCGGAGAGCAAACAGGAGGCTGATTTTAAATGTCTAACCTGGAGCCCATCTATGTTCTAATGCAAACAGAAGACCAGTTGTCAGTGTCTGGCCCAAAGCCCACTTTTTCCTGCTCCACGAAATGTACACGGGAGGCCAGCTGTAAAGGCCTAGCTTGGGACCCATCTATCTCCTGCCTCAGATTCAAATTTATGTCTTTCCTCTGAATCTTAAGCTGATGGATATGCTGTATCTCTTCTAGCTGCTGAAATGAGGCAAAATGACAAGATCGCATGCATATCAGAAGACCGGGAAAGGAGAGATAGGAAAAATCTCTGTAAAGCTATCAATGATTTCCAACAGAGCTTTCAGAAGCCAGAAAGTCGCCGTGAATTTGACCTCTCCGACCCCCTAGCCCTTAAGAAAGATCTTCCAGCCCGGCAGTCAGATAATGATGCAGTATCAGGAATGCAGAAATTCATGGGAGAGGATTTAAACTTCTATCAGAGGAAGAAATTCCAAGAGGAACAAAACAGGGACTGGTCCTTGCAACAGCAAAGGGAATGGAAGATGGCCCGCGCCAACCAAAAATGCGCAGGTAATGGAACAAAAAAGACAAATGGGTCTCAATACTTTCTTCAACAAAACAATCCCCCCCCTTTTTTTTTCTTGTTTCATTTTGTCTTTTAAGTCTCACTAATGTGTTACTTTGGCCACGTGGCCAAAGAAAGAAACATGAGAACCCGGGTTCCAGGACTTAAGCATCTTCAGCCATGTGCTCATCACGCAGGAAACACCTTCTGAGCTTGTGCTCTGTCCGGGCCCCAGTGGGATGCTGGAGTCCAGGGTAACTCAGCATCGCTCCCGGCCCTCAGTGTGTGGGCAGGACATAGGTCCAGCCTATATCAGTTCGTGTCCAGTAAGAAACTCTGATCATCCCCTGAACCTGGCGGTCCACCTCCATCAATGGGAGCTCTGTTCCTCTAGTTGCCCAGGCCCAAACCCAAGTCATCTTGACTCCTTCCTTCCCCTCAAATGCCACACGCAGTCCAGCAGCAAGTCATCCCAAATTCCAACCACCTTCACCATGTCCTCCACTACCACTCTGGACTAAGCAGTCAGCATCTCCCAACTGGATCATTGCAATAACCTCTAACTGGTCTCCCTGCTTCTGCCCTAGTCTCTCTATAGTCTTTTCTCAACCCAGCAGCCAGAATGATCCCATTAAAAGTTAAGCTGGATCCTTTGCTCAAAACCGATACCTTCTCATTTTACTCAATAAAAACCAAATTTATTTCAAGGATCAACAAGTCTGACCTTACCTCCTGCGATGCTGCCCTCTAAACCCCTCTCCCCTGGTTCCACGGCAGACATTACCAGGCCACAGTGGTGATTGCTAACACTGCCAGGCACCCATCTAAGAGCTTTACTTGAATTGACTCATGTCAATCTCCCACAGCCTTCCGATACACCCCCTTTCTTTGGATGGGGCCGTGATGAGAAACAGTTACTCTGCAGGGTGCTCTGCACATCTCAGAAGGATCTCCGGGCAGGCATGCAAGGTTTGATTGCATTTTGCTTCCTTTCAGAGGATCTCTACCTGCAGACAAGGCTGCAGTTTGACGAAACAGCCAAGCATTTACAGAATCTGGAAAGCACCACCAGAAAGGCGGCTTGTACAGCTGTGAAAGAATTCAACAAGAACCAGGTGTATACCCCAGGCTCTGTCTGGAGGGGAAGACAAACACACAGCCACCTCCCCGGCGTGCCCCAGCCTCCTTGACTCATCAATGATAGCAATTCTTTTTTTTTTTTTTTTTTTTTTTTGGTACGCGGGGGCCTCTCACTGTTGTGGTCTCTCCCATCGCGGAGCACAGGCTCACAGGCTCCGGACGCGCAGGCTCAGCGGCCATGGCTCACGGGCCCAGCCGCTCCGGGGCACGTGGGATCTTCCCGGACCGGGGCACGAACCCGCGTCCCCTGCATCGGCAGGCGGACTCTCAACCGCTGCGCCACCAGGGAAGCCCGGCAATTCTTTTTAATCCCTGCAACAATCGGTTGCTCTTATTAGTCACCGCGTTCAACAGCCCTTTCAGAGGGGCGTGATTAACCCAATTTAATCGATAAAGAAACGGGCTCAGAGTGGGGAACTGACCTTCTTTGGGATGCCTACGTACTAATCTGAGTTGCTTTGGCAGATTCAAATACTGGACTTCCAAATACCGCAAGTCCAGTATTCAAATCCCAGCCTGTCCAGCTGCAAGGCGTGGGCTTACGTAACATAGTTCAGCTGGCCTCCTTGAGAGCACCTGCTGTGTGTGGGCACCTCAAAAAGAGGTACTTCCCTGGTGGCACAGTGGTGCCCTGTCCATTCATTACTAAAGAGAACTGGTAACACTGACAAATGTCTCTTAATCCGTCTCTTGACTTTACAGAGAAATAACTGCAGCCCAGAGAGGGGAGGTGACTTGCTCCAGATCACACAGCCAGGGCCCATTCCCTCCACCCATCATCCTCATGTGAATAGGGATTTGGCCAGGAATTTATTTGTCCCTGGGGCTGAGGTTGCGGGTAGTGGGAGCACCTTTTAGAAATCACCACTGCTGTGCATCACTTGGTTGGCTGTTCTTTGTGGCCCGCTGCCGTCCAAGGGTGACCAGGACCACACGGAGGGGCACACAGCCCTGTCCTGGGGTGGGTGAGGCCAAGCCCAGGGGAGATGGCAGCCTAACAGGGGGAGGCAGCTCCCTGCTTTGGCAAATCACTGCAGACAAAGACGCGCAGCAGTTATGCACACGACCAACAGGTAGTGATTCCCTGAGCCCAGTCCACTCACCCAGCATCTCCCAGGCAGCTGGGGGTCTGAGGGCCTCCCCACATCCATGCCTGACAAGTCCCCCCATCCCCGGTACCCTTGAGCACATTCTTCCTTCAAGGGCCCCAAGTGAGACTTGTCAGCCTGTGCCTCGGTCCCACCGGGGTCACTCAGAGCATCTCCCTTAATATCTTGCCCTGAGCAGGCCTTGGAGTCAGCGGAAAAGAAAATTCAAGAGAAAAAACAAGACCAAGAGGACAACCTGGCCGAGATCTCCAACCTGCTGCATGGGGACCTGCTCTCGGAGAACCCCCAGCAGGCAGCCAGCTCCTTCGGGCCCCATCGCGTGGTCCCCGACCGCTGGAAGGGCATGAGCCGGGAGCAGCTGGAGCACATCCGCCTGGTTCAGAAACAGCAAGTCCAGGAGAAGCTGGTGCCTGTCCCCCACAAGACCTCAGATGGGGCCCTGTGCTCCCTGCCACCTTCCTCAAGCATCTAGTTATAGCCACTGTCACGCTCGGCCCTGGAAGCTTCCCTCAAGGAGTCTGTGTTCTAGTGAGAGGAGGACAAGTGCTAGGGAGGGCAGGAGGCTGGGGAAGGGGCTGAGATTGCTGGGCGTGAGGAGGGTCATCAGGGGACCAGTGGCTCTGGAACAAAGGGCTGAAGGTGTGAAGGGAGGCTTGCACGTGTCTGCGGAAAGGACGATCAGGTGGGGTGAAGAGCAAGGGCAAAGGCCTTGAGGAAGGGCCCTCTTGACCTGTTCAGAGAAGGAGGCGTCTGGTGGCTGGAGTGGAGGGAGGGGAGAGGGTGGGATGAGGTCCAAAAGGCAGAGGGTTGAGGGCCTGGCAGGCCACTGGGGAAGACTTTACCTTTTTTGTGACCGAAATGGGGAGCTCAGGCGGGTTCTGAACAGAGGAGAGACAGGTTCTCACAGTTAACAGGATCCCTCCCGCTGCTGTATTGAGGTTGGACTTAGGGGGATAAGGCGGGAAGGAGAGAGATCACTGGGGAGGCTGATGGTCGAGGTCAGAGATGGTGCTGGCTGAGGCCAGGGCGCTGGCAGCAGTGGTCCTGAGAAGTGGTCGGATTCTGGATGTATTTGGAAGTTAGAGCCAACAGAATTGGCTGAAGGGTTTGGCATGGCATATGAGAAACAGAGGAGTTAAGGATTACTCCAGGCATCCTGGCCTGAGCAATGAGAAGGAAGGAGTTGGCACTTACAGAGATGGGAAGATGGAGGGAGAAACAAGTCCAGGAGGGAAGTTCATGGGAGAATGGAAATCACAAGTGCAATTTTGGATATGTTGTGTGCCATGTTCTTTAGATATCTATGTCTGCTAGGATTCAGCTGAAAATCCCAAATAACACCATCTTAAAGAAAATAGAACTTTATCTCTTGCATGTAGACTAAATCCTTAAGAAAACAGCCCAGGGCTGGTATGGCAGCTCCACGACCATTGACTAAAGTTCTGCCATCCTCATCACCTGGTTCCCACCTCTTAGTGCAAGATGGCTGCTTGAGCTCCAGTCATCATATGCATATTCCAGCTGGCAGGAAGAAGGAAGGGGTAAGAACGCTAAGGACACTTCCTAGACGTTTCATAAGACATTTCCAGTTACATTTCGTTGGACAATTCAGTCACTAGATTGCCCCAAACTATAAAGAAGAAATGTAGTATTTATTCCAGGCAGTGAAATGCTGGTGATTCTTTTATTAAGAAAGAAGGAAAAACGGCTACTGGTGGACAAGTTATATTTTCTGACACAACTTCCAAGTAAAGTCCAGCAGGCAGCTGGATGTAGAGTCTGGGGCTCAGAATGAGATCTGGGCTGGAGACATAAACAGGAAGTCATCACTGCACTGAGAGTATTTCAAGCAGCGAACCTGGAGATCACAAAGGGAGTGAGTGTAGACAGAGGGACCCTCCCCTCCCACCCCCATCATTTATAAAGAGCAAAGCGGCCTGAAAAGGAGTAGCCAGAGAGGTAGGAGGGATGCAAGCAGTGGTGAATTCAGAGGGAGCGTGGGAACCCCTGGGTCAAACGCCACTGCTGGGCTGCCGACTGGATGCAGGAGCCAGCACTGGGCAGTCACCTCTTTGGTGGAGGGGTGGCAGCCTGTCTAATGGGCTGGAGAGAGAACAGGCAGGAGGGCCAGGAGACAGCAAGTGCAGACGATACTTTCAAGGCACTCTGCTTTAAAGGGCACAGAGAAATTCACCCCCAAGATCCTGAGCCATGGTCCCGGGGTGGGGCTGTGGCATCAGCACCTTCTAGAAGCGACCAGAGGACCCCAGTGTCCAACCAGGTGGTGCCACTGCCCACTGGTAGCATCCCAGATGCAGAGGAGCTGACACCCGTGGGCCCTGCTTATAGAGCCCTGGGCTGGGAACCACTGTTGGAACCGAGACTCTGCTGTCCCTTCAGGCTCAGAGGACCAGCCAAGGCCTCCCAAGAGGGGGACTCAGCTGGGCCACCAGCATGATGACAGGTGGGGGGGGTCTCCTCTGATTTCCGGCATGACGTTGCTCACCTACCTGCCCCCTTCTGGGCCTCAGTTTCTCCATCTGTAAAATGAAAGGCCGGCTCCTCGAGACAACCCCCTGGGGCTCTTCTGCTGGGGACAGGCGGTGGTGAGTCACCTCTCCTCTCTCCAGAGGCTCCAGGAAGAAGAGCGCCAGCGAGACATGGATTGGGACCGGCAGAGGGTCCAGCGGGCTCGCGCCGCCTTGCTTCTTGAGCGACAGCAGCAGTGCCAACAGCGTGACCTGCGCAGAGCCCTGGACCGCAACCACCTCAGCCTGGCCAAGGAGCAGCTTTCGCAGTCAGTGCCCGGCGGGGGCCTGGGCGGGAGCGGGGAGATGGGGGTACGGGTGGGGAGGGCAGGCAGAGGGGCCTGGGATCAGGTTAGGGTCAAGGGGGGCGGGTGGGAATTGGGGGCATCATCGAGGGAATCAGGCTCAGGGAAAGTGGGGGTAGGCGCTGGCCGTGCAGGGCCCATAGAGCAGGCACCGTCCTTTCCTGGACCCCTGGCTCACCCTCCCTGAATCCTTCCCACCCAAGGGCTCGGGACCCTTGGGGTGTATTTCACCAGAGGCCCTGTAGCAGCAGTGGTTGGGGCTATAGCATAGCCTCCTGGTAAAGAGAAGGGGAAGAAGGACTCAGAGCTAAGAAGCCAGAAATTAAGTGTGAGGAAACCATTGGTCCCCGCGCAGACCAGGGATTGAGATTCCTTTGTGCCCTCAACCTGTAAACACCCCTCCTTGGACGGTCCTCACCTGGGCACTGGCGGACCCCAGCAGGCTCGGACACGGGTGCTGGTGATGGAGTACACGGAGGGCACCAGGAGTCCCAGGGGAGGGCACCGGGTGGGCTTCTGGGAGGAGGCTGCTTGGCTCAGACGTGGGGGAGGACAGTGCCAGCTGCCCACTGCAGGGAGGGCTCTCCGGGGAGAGGAAGGGGCTCCTGGGCTGCCCAGAACAAGTCTGGAGCCTCTTCTTCATTTCAGAAAGGCCCCAGGAGTAGTTCAGAGTTCCAGCTACAGAAAATGTCAAATGCAGATCAGTAGGTGAATTTGTCACTAAAAAAACCCCAACCCATTATTTATTTACTTATTTATCTATCTATTCATCAAGCTCTGGCTTGAACTCGAAGGGGATCCACCAGTATTTTTTCCAATGTCTGTTTATCAGTGGGTCCATCATTGGGGGCCTAAATAAGGAGAATTAAGAGAGAATCTCACAGAAATCAAATGGGATGAGCAAATGTCTTAACAATCATGGAATTCTAAGATATCCCCACATTTCACGTGCGCAGGTCGCTAAACTAATCAGCGGTGATGCGATGCCCCCTTCCTTCCCCTTTAGCTCGTAGGGCTGGAATGCACTCTGTATCCTGGGGTTAACACACCAGTTAAACAGTAGAATGTTTAGGAAGTCAGGCATTTGCTGATTTCTTTTTCTCCTTGTTTTATTATCAGGAAAAAATATATGAAGGAAATCTGTACAAATCATCTCACAGAAGATTATTTCGCACAATTTAATACAAGAAGTCGATAATGAAAAAGGCACCTTCTTTCCCTCTGAATCGTTTACCTATAAAGGGCAGTAACCTTGAAGAGTCCCATGTGTTAAAAAAAAAAAAAAAAGGCGCTCTTTGGTCCATAAGTACTGTTGAACTTAATTTTTCCACTGTACACAAAACTTGATTAACCCCCTTCCTGTATTTCTATGAGGAGCATTAGTGTCCGTTCAACTCAGCTCAGACTATTTCTAGAGCAGCTCTGGTGCTGTAGATACAAGGAAGGAAGCCCGCGTATTAGACGCTAGGTTCAGCTGGTGCAATCGCCAATACTCAAGGGCATCATTTTAACCGCTTCCTGTGGAATTAACTAATTTGGTTCTCACAGCAGCCCGGGGTGGGCATTTTTATTACTCGCATTCTCCAGGTGAAGAGCCTGAGCTATAGACACGTTAAGTGACTTGCCCAAGGTCATGCTGACGGGACGTGGTGGACCTGGGGTTGAACCCAGGGTGTCTGGCTCTCAACCACTTCTCTCTCCTGGCTCCCGGTAACACGACCCAAAACACGAGTGGCCAAAAAGGCACAAGTTTATTTCCTCCTCTCGTCAGAGCCCCAGCTGAAGTGCTCCCTCATTGCTCTGCCATCCTGTGGTCCCAGAATGCTGTTCCAGCTCCCACCAACCTATCACATTCAGGCCAGCAGGCAGGAGAAAACGGGAAGGAAGCGGGTGGGTGAACGCAGCACAGCAGCAAGGCCGTGGATCCGGAAGTGTACATTTCACGTCTGCTCACACCCTATTGGCCAGAATTTAGTCATGTGACCATGCCTCGCTGCGGTGGAGGCTGGGGAGCCTTGCTGGCTAACCACGAGACAGGCAGTAATTCCGCAATGGTATAAAAGATGGAAGAGCACAGAGTTGGGGACGACTAGCAGTCTGCAGAGTCTTGAACCGTGCTTTGGAATTTGCCAGTAGGGAGGTGAAGGGAGGCAACTTACACAGGGGGAGGGGGAGAGTATGTCCAGCAGTAACGGGGTCACTAGCTACCAGGCCCAGATGACTGGGTCCCGACCAGTTACCTCTACCTTCTCCGTGTAGGCTTCTTGCAGGACCATATGCGTATGGCCAGTGACAAATGGCAGCTCTCGGTGGCACTTCATCATTAGCCAAGGTGGAGCTGGATACGCCAGTGCTAGCTACTTAGCCCACATCCCTCTTCTTGTAAACAGCGCCTCTTTCTCCCCGGCCGGAAACCCTTCACCGGCTGGTGTTTAACCAGAGCCTGAGGATTGGCAGGGTTTTCCCAGGTGGATCAGTTGGAGCTGAACATCCTTTAGAGAAGCATGTTGAGGGTGTATAGTTTCCTGGAAACTATCATAACAAAGTACCACACGTTAGGGGGCTTAAGCAACAGAAAGGTACAGTTCCTCACAGCTCTCAGGCCAGAATCCGAGACCAAGGTGTCGACAGGACTGGTTCCTTCTGAGGGCCTTGCAGGAGAACCTGTCCTGGCCTGTCTCCCAGCTTCTGGAGATTTGCTGATGACCTTTGGTGTTCCTTGGCTTGTAGATGCATCACCCACACCTATGCCTTCACCTTCACATGGCATTCTCATCCCCTGTGTGTCTGCGTCCCAGTTTTCCCTGTTCATAAGGACACTAGCCATATTTGATTAGGGTTCAGCTTAATGACTACCTAAACTATATCTACAATGACATTATTTATAAGATCGCATTCTGAGGTACTGGAAGTTAGGAATCCACTATACCTTCGGGGGTGGGGGAAGGGCACAATTCAACCCTTAATGGGGGGAATGCAGAGGGGCACCTGCCCGCTTGCTTCCCAGGATGATCCCATTGAGAATGTTGCTGCCCAGGCTGAACAAGCCACGCTTCGGGGAGGGCCCTGGATGAGCGGCCCCTGTGTAGATTGTTAATCCTCCTGCAGTTGGGCAGGGAGATAAAGTGAGTGATGGGAGGCGATGTCAGTTCATTCAGTGCACATCGAGTGCTCTTCAAATCCTGGACGCTGTGCCAGGCCCTGGGCTAGGATCTCTCACAGTCTAGTGGGAGACCCATTTATGGAAGTAGGTCCTTGCACAGGAGTGGGAGGTGGAATCATACACCGGGCTGCTGGGCACAGGCTAGGAGGAAGATGGCGCTAGGAGGACCCTGCAGTCGTCAGTAATACCAGTTATATGCCTGGAATCACAGGCCCAAAGTGGAGAGGCTTGCTTTGACTCTGAATTTCGCATCATTATAAAAAATATTCCGAAAGGAAGGCGAGGCGCGAAACCCGGACATTTGCTTGCTTTAAGTGCGCCCTCTGCTGGTGACCAGCAGCACAACACATTCCCCGTGGTTCTCGGGCAGGAAAATGAATGAACCCCAGGGATTAATTCAACTAATTCAACTACCGCATCCCAGGCCCAGTGTTGGGTAGGTTGTTGCAACACCCGTGCACCCCTGGATGTTGTGATTGCCGTCCTGCCGAGAGAAGACAAAAGAAGGGAGGTTGAGTAACTTGCCTCCACCTGGAAGGCAGAGCCAGGTTCCCGGTGTGGGACCCTCTCCATGGCTCCTCTGAATGGCCCCATTACGTTTTTACAGACACACACACTCCAGAGGGTTTTGTTTTCTTTCTTGGTTTTTCACTTTTTCCCCGAACATTTATTATGAAAAATGTCACACATACAGAAAAATCGAAATCATTATACAATACACTCACACACCTACTACCTAGATGCTACAATTAATATTTTGCTAATATTTGCTTCATTGTCTATCTCTCCACAAACTGGCTTTTAAAAATTCCAGTTATCAGGGAGGGGGAAGGGTAAACTGAGACGAAGTGAGAGAGTGGCATGGACATATATACACTATAGATAAAATAGATAGCTAGTGGGAAGCAGCTGCATAGCACAGGGAGATCACCTCAGTGCTTTGTAACCACCTAGAGGGGTGGGATAGGGAGGGTGGGAGGGAGACACAAAAGGGAGGGGACATGGGGATATATGTATACATATAGCTGATTCACTTTGTTATAAAGAAGAAGCTAACACACCATTGTAAAGCAATTATACTCCAATAAAGATGTTTTAAGAAAAGAATATTTGATCTAATAAAATCACTCTGAACTTAAAAAATATATTAAAAAATTAAAAATATTAAAATTCCCATTATATGATGCTTACAAAAGACACATCTAAAACAAAACAGCACAGAAAAGTTAAAATAAGAGGATTCAAAAGTCATTTGACTTTATCCAAATAAGTCGAAAACCTATGTCCACACAAAACCTTGCACATGAATATTTACAGCGGCTTTATTTATACTTGCCAAAACTTGGAGACAGCCAAGATGTCCTTCAGCAGAGGAATGGATAAACAAACAGCAGTACAGCCATACAGTGGAATATTATTCTTTGCTCAAAAGAAGTGAACTATCAAGCCATGGAACCGTAAATGCATATCACTGAGTGATTGAGAAGCCTGCAGACTGTATGATTCCAACTTTATGACGTCCTGGAAAAGGCAAAGCTGTGAAGACAGTAAAAAGATCAATGTATGGCAGGGATTTGGGGTGGGGGGCGGGGTGGGTGTGGTAAATAAAGGGAGCACAGAGGATTTTTAGGGCAGCAAAACTATTCTGTATGATGCTACAATGGTGGATACAGGTCATTATACATTTGTCTAAACCCATAGAACGTACGACACAAAGAGCAAACCCTAACTATGGACTTGAGTTAATAATGATGTATCACTATTGACTCATTAATTTACACAAATGTGCTACACTAAAGCTAGGTGTTAGTAACATGGGAAACTGGGGAGGGGGGAAGTAGGTATATGGGAAGTCTCTGAACTTTCCACTCAATTTTTCTGTAAACCTAAAAAATAAAGTCTAATTTATAAGAAATTAGACTCTAAAAAATAAAGTCTAATTTATAAAAAGAGAAGCCATGGAATACAGAAATGCTGTCACGGAGGTGCTGACACAGAGGGGGAAGGTCTAATACATGTTGGGAATTAGGAGCAAAAGAAATATTAAACTAAATGCACAAAATATACGGTGCAGCCATGTCTAGACACCATGTTGTATCTGGTAATTTTTGTGCCAATAAATGACATCAAAATTAAAAAAAAAATAGAAGCCATAAAATAGCTAGGAAGGGGGAAAAAGCCACGTGCACATCGTTCTTTATCTTTATTCTGAGTTCAAGTTCTAGTGTTCAGAATGATGGAGGGAAAACTGAAAAATGAAGGATTAGCCCTATGCTAAATAATTCAAGGATTCTCCTTTGTAGCCTCTGTGTTACTCCTGGCCTTGCCAGTCTGTTCTAGTTGAGTATGTGGAAACTGAATTCATTTGCAGACTAAGGGGTATAATCCTAGAACCGAATTCCTTTGTCTATCCTCTTATCCCTACTTTACAGATGGCCCAACAGAGAAAAGGCACACGCAGCGTTTCATGATTGCATACTGCAGAAGTGAACTGTGCACCTTTATTCCTCACTAGGGCCCGCTGCCCTGTTCCTCCTTTGTCCTAGTATCTGTTTGTGGATGGTGTTGTACAACCAAGAGCCTTTGTAGAATCAAGACCCTGGACACTGCATAGTATCTTAATGGCAAATACGAATATTTAAATCCTGGGTCATTGTTTCACCAATAGAACATCTTTCCTGAGGAAGTAAAGTAAAGTAAACAGAAATTGCACAAAACACCGTTTGTGTGTTCAATAGTGCGTATCTTTGCACACATCAGAAACTTCGTTTTGGTTCTCAATGTTTTTACTGGTATCTCTCCATGCCTATTTTTTTTTGGACTGCCCTCCTTTAGGAAAACCTAGCAAAATTATGTTACTATTACTAGTCACTACTCAAGGGTCAGTGCTTCTGACTTTGCTAAAGGGTAGATTGACTAAAGGAATAATTTGGAAACATTTTTTATTTGTCAGTGCCTCCTTACCTGTTCAGACTTCCTGTGTATAACTTGTCCAGCAGTTTGTACCCTCTAGTAACTGCGGTCCAAATGAAGATAAAATTTTACTTGGTTCTTGCCCACACCATTTCATGCAGAACTTGGCCCTTTCGTATCATCTGGTCTTCCAAGATTCTCACTCCAGAGTTTTTAATAAGCACCTTCTACGGGAAAAGCATATATCCTCAGCATGAGGGACTGGTACGAAATCATTTGACGCAATTATTTTTAAAACTTTTGGCGAATCTTCCTGCCCCTGCTGAGTGTTTTTCTCTTGCTTTTGTCTGTTTTCCAAATATGCAAATTGCAGCACACGTGTCCAATTTTACACATTTCACATAGTTAGAGTGTAAAACGTTCCTCCATAATCTTTGACAGCCCAGTTATGCTTACGCCACACTCCTTTGGCTTCCAAATATCCCCCATTATAGGATCGGTTCCCGCTAATCCAACATCTACTATGTGCCAGGCAGGAACTCAGTGAAGTGTGTTACATGGAATATCAGCTCGTCTCGACAACTGCATGATCGCTGTTTATCCTGGTTTTACACATGAGGAAGCTGAAGAGCAGGGAAGTCATCAACTTGCTGGAGGTCAAACAGCTAGTAATGGGGGGAGCTGGTTTCAATCCCAGATAAGCTGAATCACCATCAGTCTCCCTACCCTTAGTGTTCCCTACCACCCTCGCTACTGTAATGGGGAAGAACCTTTGTGTTCTATTACAAGTTCATCACTAAAGGGATGTTGCCTATAAGCTTAAATCATACATAGTGGCCCATCTCTGGGAACCCTGCCTCCCAGGTAATGAGCGTTAAGCTAAAATACCTTTGTTTAGCTCACAGGAAACCTCCAGAGCGGGCCCACCTGTGAATGACTGCAGGGAGGAAGAAATGAACACCTCCCCTCTGGGGGCTGACGGGAACCAGGAAATGCTTGACTTTACCCCCCTCCCCTTTTCGTATAAAAGGAGCCTGAATTCTAACTCAGGCAAGATGGGTCTTTGGGACAGGAGTCCACCGTCTTCTCAATACGCTGGCTTTTCAAACAAAGTTGCTATTCCCTGTCCCAACAACTTGTCTCTCAATATATTGGCCCGTCGAGCTGTGAGCAGTATGAACTTGGACTTGGTAACACTACCAGCCAGCCCCATTTCATGGACACAGAGCTCCGTAGCCTCCAAACGTCACCTCCCTCTCTCCAGTTCTACCTGCCTAATAACCTCTGACATCTACATGCTGCATTGTAGACAAGTGTCACTGACATAATGTCATTGGATCCTTGCAACAAACTTGTGAGAGAGGCAGTTGTCTATTACTTTGATTCACAGTTAAGGAGACTGAGGTTTAGAGAGATAAATAATGTCACAGCATGAGAAGAGAAGAGCAGGGATCCAAACCCGGGTCATGCTGACTCCTGCTTTAGTGCTCAGGCCATCTAGCCACAGAGAGGCCCGCCTCAAGCACACAAACCCCACAGACTGAGGTGGTGCTTTTGTCCTGGGCACCTGGCCTAACTTTTGTCTTTGTTGAAGAGTGAACAGTGCGTCATGTATTTACTGCTTTGGTCTACCTCCCACTTCAGAATGGATACTGCAGGCAGGCTGCATCTGTGACAAGCGCTATGCTAAGTACATTCCTTTTACACATCTTGGTTCCTTGCAACTATCCTCAGAGGTCAGGATTATCGTCCCCATTCTTCACAGATTTCTGCTTCCAGAGGAATGATGTGTACGGCAGATTAAATATCCTGAAAAGTCTGTCCACTACAATTCAGCTAGATCCTGAACGAGTTACAGCCAGCATTTTATATGCATTGCTGAGCTCACAAGAGGGTAAATGAAACCATGAAAAAGTTACACACACACAAGAAGGAACAGTGGACTGAAACCAGAACAGTGAACGGTAACAAAAAAAAGAAGCTGGGGCTGCCCTGGTGGCAAAGACTGATAACAGAAACCCGGAGTTTTGGGGACTAATAATCAGGAGGAAGATGAGAGACCATCGTAAAGGGTGAGCATCAAAATTGAGACCTCAGCATTAATCTGAAAACTTGGAAGGTGGCTACACTCTTAGGGATAGAGAGATTGCTAGAGGCCAGTGAGTCTTCACTGTGGCTGAGACAGTGGTAGGGATGACGGTGGTGATAAGATGATGGTGATGGTGGTGATGATGGTGGTGTTGATGGTGATAGTGATGATGATGGTGGTCTTTGAGAATTCACACCCTTATGCTCAGTCTTTTTTTTTTTTCCACTCCTGGGTATATGCCCAAGAGAAGTAAAAACATGCCCATACAAAAACTTGTACATGGGACCTCCCTGGCAGTCCAGTGGTTAAGACCTTGTGCTCCCGATGCAGGGGTTGAGGGTTCAGTCCCTGGTCCGGGAACTAAGATCCTGCATGCTGCACGGTGCAGCCAAAAAAAAGAAAAAAGCCACCAAAAAACCCTTGTACATGAATGCTCAGAGCAGCTTTATTCACAATAGCCAAAAACTGAAAACAACCCAAATGTCCATCGACAATGAATGAGTAAACAAAATGTGTGTGTATACATACAACAGAATATTTGTCCATAAAGAGGAATAAGGTCCTGTTAAACGCCACAGTGGGGATGAACCTTGAAAACAGTATGCTAAGTGAAAGGATCCAGACACAAAGGGCCACATTTTATCATTCCTTCTGTATCAAATGTCCAGAATACACAAATCCATAGAGACAGAAAGTAGATTAGTGTTCTGCCAGGAACTAAAGGGTTTTGGAGTGATGAAAATGTTACGAAGCTAAATAGTAGTGAAGGTTCCACAACTCTGAATATATTAAAAGCCGCTGAGTTGTACATTTTTAAAGGGTGAACATTATGGTATGTGAATTATATCTCAGTGTTTCAAAAGCCCATGAGATACCATTACATAGGCACTAGAATGGCTAAAATTAAAAAAAAACAAACAACCATACCAAATGACGACCACGATGCAGAGCAACTAGAACTTTAATCCATTATTGGTGGAAAAGAGGCAGTTTTCACAAAATTAACCATAAACATTTAAAGCTAACATTTAACTCTCCATTTAACCATGCAGTTAACATTTAACAAAGTAACCATACATTTACCCTATGACCAACTATTCCAAGAGAAATGAAAACACATGTCCACAAGAAGACTTTTACAGAAGTGTCCGTAGCATCTTTAGTCATGATAGCCCCAAACTGGAATCAACAAAAATGTCTATCACCAGGTGATCAGATAAACAAATGTGGCATACCAGGTGATCAGGTAAACAAATGTGACATACCAGGTGATCAGATAAACAAATGTGACATACCATCTGTTATGTGAGTGTGACATACCATACCACTCACTGATTAAAAGAAACAAATTGCTAATATACCCAACAAAATGGATGAATCAGAAACTGGAGTCAGAAAGTACAGTACTATAGCAGGCCCCAAACAGTACACGAATACAATTGTCTCTATGTGAAGTTCTACAGTGCGCAAAAGTATTCTGTGTTTGCCTAGGTCAGGGGATGGGCGTTGGCTGCAAAGGGCACGAGGCAATTTTTTTTGGAATGATGGAAATGTAAAGAAAAAAACACCAAGACCCCACTTCACCCCAACCCCCAGCAAGACAGCAAAAGCAGGGGCCTTAACACACCTGCTACCAGATGGTGGGAAACGAGCTGGCTGCCGGCTGCCCATGCTGAAGTCCACCAGCAGGTGGCGTTTCTGCCTCGCATGCGCCAGCCCTCCGCAGGGCCCCGACCCCCGGCCGCCTCGTTTCCCCGTGTGCCTCTGGTCTCTCCAGACAGATAGACGGGGCTGCTCTGGAGGCTGTAGGTGTAACGTGCTGCGACAGCCACTTTACAGCGTCGGTGCACGGAGGCGGTGACTGGTCCCCATGCTTCTCTCCTGGGCACAGGCAGGCACATGGCGGGGCGGGGTGGTGGGGAGTATGGAGCTGGCGCCTCGGGTACATTTTCCAAACGAGGCGTCTTCCTGATCATGTGCGATGTGTCCACATGACGTTAAGACATTGATGAAAGGATTTGGAAGGAGCCTAGTGAGAGCAAGACTGAGCTACATGGAGGAAGCAGTTGCAGGGTGGGGCCTCCCTCTGCGCTTTCCACAACCACGCAGAGGCTCCGGCGTCGCCCCCAGGTTCACGCTGCCCCATCTTGGAAACTAGCCACCCCTCTGCCCAGGGCTGGCCAAGCTGGTTTTGCCCATCCTGTGGCTGTTAGGTCTGCCTTCCTTCTTTTCCTTCTTTTTAAAAAAAATATATTTATTTATTTATTTTTGGCTGCGTTGGGTTTTCATTGCGGTGCGCGGGCTTCTCATTGCGGTGGCTTCTCTTGTTGCGGAGCACAGGCTCTAGGTGCGCGGGCTTCAGTACATGTGGCACGTGGGCTCAGTACCTGTGGCTCGCGGGCCCTAGAGCGCAGGCTCAGTAGTTGTGATGCACGGCTTAGTCGCTCCGCGGCTTGTGGGATCTTCCCGGACCAGGGCTGGAACCCCTGTGTCCCCTGCACTGGCAGGCGGATTCTTAACCACTGCGCCACCAGCACAGTCCCTGCCTTCCTTCTTTCCTTTTGCCAAGCGAGGGATGAATCCAATGCCTCCGTGGCCAATTCCCAGTGCTGGTTATGGCCCCAGAATGTGGACATGGATAGAGATGTGGGAAAATGGAATGCCTGTGATTTCACGGCTCTTTGCTTTTTACCAGAAGTTCTAGAAAGCTTTCAAAACACACTTGTTTTAACAGCGCCCAAACAGACTTCAACCCCATCGTCCACAATTGTTGGGGATGGAACATTCCAGAGCCCATTGGAGAAAGAAGCAGCTGGGCCCATCTCCTCCACAGCAGGCTGAGCCGTGAACTCATCACCCCGTAAGGTTCCCATTGAGGCTCCTGGGCTCAACAGATACGCCTTTGTTGGCTGGATGTCCAGTGGGAGTTCAAGGAGGCTGAGCATAGGCCTGACGGCTGTCTGGGCCTCCCTGGGATGACAGCAGGATCCAACCAGCCACCACAAAGTCTCTCACTCAAGGTCACTCTGTCCTTGGCTTGCTCACATGGGAAGTGACCCAGAATGGCCTTTTGGCTCCAGACCCACCACTGATGGCCCCAATTTCCTCATCCCCAACTCAAATTCATGCCCAGGGAGTCTGATTAGACCAGGACATCCTTTCAAATGAGCAGTGCGGAGGTCAAGGCCCCATCTGTGGTCCCCATCACTGTGGCCAGGGGGACATGGCTCAGAGTTAACCAGAGGGCCAGAGGTCAGTGGGTTTGCAACAACAATAAACACGCCTAGCAAAATATAACAGCATCCACGGCTGCTGCTCTGTGAGGTCAGCACAACACTGGCACAGCCTATATTCGGTGATTAAAACCTTCATGAAACTGTAGTGTATTGTTGCTAGTTTTATTCCCCAGTTGAGGAACTGAGACTCAGAGAATGGGACTGACTTTCCCAAGGTCCTGGAGCCAGTTACACGTGGAGCCAGGCATTGACCCCCAAGTCCCACAGCCTGAGCCCCCGACAGAGTGCCCGGAAGTATGATTAGCAGAACCCCAGAAACTAGAGATGGGGGACAGCTTGCCAATGTATCTCTCTAGCCCGACCTTGGCCCTGAATCCCAGGCTCAGCATGAAACGCCGACTTGATAGTTTGAACTGGATGTCTAACAGACGGTCAGAATGAACGTGTCCAAGCAGCTCTATTCCAGACTTGTTCCTTTACACTCTTTTTCAGTTCAGTCAATGGCAATCCTATTCTTCCAACTGCTCAGGCCAAAAAAGATGGATTCATCCCTGGATTTTCTCTTTCTCACATCCCACGTCCAATGCCGTCAGCAAATCCTGTTGGCTGGACTTCAAAATATATAAGCAATCTGACTGCTTCTTACCACCTTTATGGCTAACCCCTTGTCCAAGCCCTTATCTCCTCACTGGTAGCCCTGCTTCTCCCCTTGTCTGTGCACATTCCTTCTCAACACAATAGCCCCAGAAACCAAGTGAGAATGCAAGTCAGACTGTCTGTCTGTCCTTTCACTCAAACCCTCCCGTGGCTCCCAGCTCGCTCAGAGCGGAGCCAGTTGTCTCCGAGCCCCATCTGACCCCGTTGTCTGCGGTCTCTCCTGCGCACGCCCCCGCCCCCTTGTTCACTCTGCTCCGCCGTCCTCACTTCCCTGCTCTTCACTGAGCATATGCCAATTACACTCCTGCCTCAGGGCCTTTGCACCTGCCGGTCCCTCAGTTTAAAATCCTCTTTCTCGGAGTATCCCTGTGGCCAACTGTATCACTTCCTTAGGGACTCATCTCAAGAGTTACCTTCTCAGTGAGGCCCTTTCCTGCCCCCTAAGTAAAAGGGCAACACCCCTCCTCCATGGCGCCTCCCTCCTCTCCTGCTTTATTTTTCTCCATGGCATATATCACCTGATGTGTATATTGATCCCCTGCCGCTAAAATGTATGTTCCTAAAGGGCAGGGACTTGACTTTATTCGCTACTGTTCCCGGATCCTTGAACGGTACATGACATGTATTTGTTGAATGAGATTGATGATGTGTGGGGCGTGAGTTTCACAGCCTGAGCCTGAGCAGGTCCACCCAGTGTTCTGACATACTCAGGACATGTCTAGAGAGCAAGTGGGTGAATCCACCGGGGTCTTGTTTGTGTGATGATTGAGGAGTTGCTGGGGAAAATCTCAGTGTGGGGAAAATGACAGTCCAGGCACACGGTGTTTCCTAATCATAGTGGCTTGGTTGATAACAGAGAGATCCGCAGCTCAGCTCCACGGCACTCCTGTTAGAGGTCCAGGGGATGGCACTGGAAGTCCAAGGACCAGCATTCCTGGGAGCCACAGGGAGTACCAGGCAGCATGTCCCTACAGTGGTCCCTGAGAGGTGCCCCAAGGGGTCAGAGAGCATAACCAGCCAGGCCTGGGTGTGGAAATGTGACACCCACTTCCCGGGGGTGATAGGGCCAAGAGGCCAGCACAACACGACCTGAATCGCAGCCACCCTCATGCTCATATCCCAGCCCTGGTAACTCACGTATTAATGCCAAAAGCCTCTTCTGGCAGATTCAAAGTCACATTCTGTAAGGGGGAGAGCCGTTCATTCATCTGATGCATGTTTATCAAGAGCCTGTAATACGCCAGGCACAGTGCTAGGCCCTGGGATGCAGCCATTAACAAGATGTGTAGGCTAATGAGGGGACGGAAATAAACAAGCAAATCAGGACGCGGACAAGATCAACAAAAGCAGACCGAAATGCTACCACGAATATGGCTGTGAGAGCTACTTTGTTCTATGCAGCATTTTTAATGGTGACTTGGATGAAGCTCCAAAATGTACGCTTCTCAGTTCTCCAGGGGATTAGCGTCAGAACCAGGACCGACACAATCAGCAGGATGGAATTTAGCCGTGACAAGTTGTCGAGATCTGGAATCAGGCCCCGAAATCAATTACACAGACTCGGAATGTCATAGTCGACAGAGTGTGAGAAAAGGACTTGGAGGAATTTGTTGACTACAAGTCAAGGGTGGTGTAGCCGTTCACTCACTCATTCCCTCAGCAAATTCTGAGCGGATGATTACGGTACCAGATACTGTTCTGGGCAAGGAAAGGACAAAACAAAACAAGTTCCTGTCCTTATGGAGGTTACTTTCTGGTGGGAGGAAAGACAATAAACAAGTGAATCTGTGGTTGTAGGTGGTGATGGGTGCTGATGAGCAGGGAAGGAAGGGCTGAGGGAGTGTGAATTTGGGGAGAAGCTCTGCAATTTTAGGTTGGGTGGCCAGAGTAACTGAGTTCCCGGGGAAGCAGGTGCTGATCTGGGGGTTCGCGTGGGGGTATTTATTTGGGAGGACAGTAGGAATCCACATGTGCAGGAGGAAGGGAAGGAAGCAGGATTGGGCTTTGGGAGGAGTTGAGCTGTGACTCAAGCCGAAGAACTCAGCCAGCGCCCCATGGAGTTCTGGACACAGATGAGCCTTCAGAATTGTCTCAAATCCCCCATGTTGACCGGCATCGGGTGAGGCTGCCTTGGAAGGATGCATGTGCTTGAACAGGAGGTTTTCTTCAGCTGAGACAATCCTCAAAGGGGCTGAGAGCTGAGGGCACCTCCCAGCAGCCAGGGGACAAGTCCTTCGCTCCTGAAGAGGGGTCAGGACCACACATCACAGTGCCCACTACCCCAGGGAAGGCTTCAGCAAGAAGAAGACATTGACAGAAGAACCTGAAGGTGTGAGGCCCAAAACCTTTCCAGGCGGAGGGAACAGCAAGCACACAGGTCCTGCGGAGGGACGATGCTTGGGTGGTCCAGGAGGCTGGCGTGGCTGGAGCACAGTGGGGGAGGGGGAGGGGTGGGGGGAGCTGGATTCTCAGTGACGGTCCAGGTTGCAAGGACTGTGACTTCTACTGGGAGTCAGACTGGTGCCTCTGGAGGGTTTTTAGCGAGGAACAGTTTGACCTGCATGTTGAATGGTTTCTCTGGCTGCTGTGGTGAGACAAGCATGGCGGTGGGGGGGGGGGGGGGCGGGCGGGCAATGATGAAGCTGGGAGCCGATCAGGGAGCCCGCGATAATGATCCAAGCAGGCGACGATGGTAGCTTGGACCCAGGTGAAGCAGCAGACATGGAGAGAAGTGACATGCTTCTGGACAGGTTTAGAGATGGAGCAAACAGACATGATGACAGATTGGAAGAGGGGTCAAGGGTGACGCCAAGGTTTGGGAACTGAGTAGCTGGTTGAAGGAGTTTCTGTTACAAAAATGGATGCCTTCCTCCAAAAGGATGTTGGGCTGAGCCTACCAGGAGAGGCCTGCACTGGGCATTAAAGAGTTAACCCTATAGCGAATAGGCTTGTGGTTGCCAAGGGGGAAGGGGGTTGGGGGAGGGAAGGACTGGTAGTTTGGAATTACCAGATGCAAACTGGTGTATATAGGATGGATAAACAACAAGGTCCTACTGTATAGCACAGGGAACTATATTCAAAGTCCTGGGATAAATCATAATGGAAAAGAATATGAAAAGGAACGTATGTACATGTATAACTGAGTCACTTAGCTGTACAGCAGTAATTAACACTACATAGTAAATCAGCTACACTTCAATTAATCAAAAAAAAAGAGTTAGTCCTTTTCCAAACCCTCCCCTCCATGCAGGAGACGCTGGGTG
Organism: Phocoena sinus; assembly: GCF_008692025.1. Classification (NCBI taxonomy): domain Eukaryota; kingdom Metazoa; phylum Chordata; class Mammalia; order Artiodactyla; family Phocoenidae; genus Phocoena; species Phocoena sinus. The sequence continues at coordinate 4,324,511 of NC_045772.1, read as the reverse complement.
ACAGGTGGTTTAACCCATCAGGTGGGCAGGCTGTGTGCACAGAGGGTCCTCATGCAGCTGAGGAGCTGAGACAGACCTCACTGGCCAGCTGAGGGCTCCTTTCCTCTGAGACGCACACTTCAGGAAGGGCACTGACAAATTAACGTATTAAACAGCAAGACCCGGTGACAGATCTAATGGTGATTGTAATTTTGTTTTAATTAATTAATTATCTATTTACTTATTTGGCTGAGTTGGGTCTTCGTTGCTGCGCGTGGGTTTTCTCTAGTTGTGGCGAGCGGGGGCTACTCTTTGTTGCGGTGCGCGGGCTTCTCATTGTGGTGGCTTCTCTTGTTGCAGAGCACGGGCTCTAGGTGCTCAGGCTTCAGTTGTTGTGGCACACGGGCTTCAGTAGTTGTAGCTCGTGGGCTCTAGAGTGCAGGCTCAGTAGTTGTGGTGCACGGGCTTAGTTGCTCCGCGGCATGTGGGATCTTCCCGGACCAGGGCTCGAACCCGTGTCCCCTGCATTGGCAGGCAGATTCTTAACCACTGCGCCACCAGGGAAGCCCAGTGACTGTAATTTCGAAGTAGCCACAGCCATTAATTGATGACAGGTCACAGGTGCTACTAATACTCCTCTGGACGCTCTGTGCCTTCATGGTGGAAGGAAATGCCACATTTCAGTTATAGGTTGGTTGAAATAAAGAGGTAACTTTTCCCCATCCTCTTTTATGGAACCCCCTCCGTCCTTTCCAAGGATCTCTCAGGAATCTGTGGGCCCAGATCAAGAACCCCTGGAGGGCACCCATTTTGCTGATGAGATGAACAAACTGAGGCTCCGAGAGGTGAAGGGATTTGCTCAAAGCCAGGCAGTACCGAGCCGGGATGGGCATCTGGGCTGTGTGGTCCCAAAGCCCACTTTGGATTCCACCTTCCGTCTGTATAGTGGAGATAAACCTGCTCACCTGGCTGGGCTGATGGGCAGAGGCCTGGTGCACAGAGGCTTCCGTAAACCGCCGCTCCTGGACCCCACGACACCACGATGCGGTGGAGGGCAGACAGTGAGAATGGGCTCTGGGTGCTCGAGCCGCAGCTGGCAGCATCCTGGATGATTTCAGGCTGTTCTCGGGGAGCCCAGTCCTCTCTCCTGGGCTGGGTGGGTGGGGCAGGGGACTGGCTGGTCCCTGGGGCACCACACGGGGAGGAAGAGAGGCTTCCCTTGACTCAGACCTGCTAAGCAAGGAAACCTCCTAAGAGGGACGGGATTGGATCAGTCTCTCGATTCTGTTCATGTGGCCGTGTGCACAGGACGAACAGCACGGGAGATGTGGAAAGGAAGGATGGGTACTGGGATCCAGGCTCCCTTCACGTGGTATTGGCGGCACATGGTCCACCTCTTTTGCCCCCTGAGCCGCGCATGGTGCGGCCACAATTGCACTGAGGCCCCGGAGCGTCCTGGAGGTTCCCAGGGCTGAGGCTGACCCCTCTCAGCCTGAGTGCCCCTGGGGGACCCGATGGAGACCTGCTGTCTAACAGAGACTGTGTAAGTCTCGGGCAATGGGGAGAGTCAGGGGCTACAGAGGGAGGAGCAGAGTCCTGGGGCCGGTGGGAAGACAAAGGGGCATGCTGGCATCCCTGGACCCAGGTTCAGCCCCTGTCATGTCACGCGGCTTCACCTCTGTGAGGCTCAGTTTCCCCAGCTGTAAAGTGGGTTCAGAACACGACCTATCTCTCAGGGTTCCCGAAAGGAATAAACAGATGAATGTTCGTGAAGGCCCATCCCACCCACCCCCGGCTCACCGTTGGCTCAGAAACAGGAACAGTCAGTAATTGGGCCGCGGGGTCACATTCCTTAGGCTCAAATACCAGCTCTGCCTCCCACTAGCCGTGGGCCCTTGGAAAAATGGCCTACGTTTCCCAAGGCCGAGTCACCATGACTGCAAGATGAGGATAATAAGCATATCATCGTCCCAGAACTGTTGTGAGAATTAAACGAGATAATTTGTTAAAGTGCTTGGCACGTAAGAAGTACTTCATAAATGTTAGCTATTACTACGTAAAAAATATACTTTGGGGATAACCAGGACTCACGAACGAGGAGCCCTCTACTAATTACCGATGCCTGAGGGGACCCCAAACCACTAATATAGAATTTGACACAGGAAAGATAAAGTTCTCCATTAAAGTTCAAAACATCAGTTCCCTATAAATATGTTTCCATTTCTGACTTACAGAAGCTTCCTTTCCCTGTAATTTAAGCTCTCGGAACCTTTGAAAGGAAATGTCAAATGAGAAAACCTAGCATGTCCTGACTTACAGTATTTAGCTGTTTCTTTTTTCAGTCAACAAACCCTTAGTGAGCATTGTCTGTGTGCCTGGATGTGTGTCGGGTCTGGGGACACCAAGGGGAAATGTCCATGCCTAATTCACCATCTAAGGCCCTAGGACATTCCTGATTGAAGGTTCAGATGAACGGCCTGAAATTTACCAAAGGGCTGGCTTTCTTCCACCCAGAAACACACTGGAAAATGGATATTCTAGAGCAGTTATCCAACAACCATTTCTTGGAATCATAAATGTCTGAGAGTTGCTGCAGTACTTCAGATTATCTTGTTTTCTTTATCCATTGAAGCCAAGATTTTTAATGCTACATCTGTGTGAGTATCTTTTGATAATAAGAACCAAATGTTGTCGGTGGAAATGACTGGAAATTACACTTAGGTTGAGAATGTGGGGTTTTAGATTCCCACTTGGAAGGCAGTGCTGAGAAACAAACACACAAGACGTTTTCCCTATAAATCACCTCGGGATGTTGCAACACTCTTCTATCCAGGCATCAGGAAGACTGGGATGAAGTGGATGGGGGGAAGGCATCACCAGTTGGTAGTAAATACCCCACAGCCCAGATTACGCCTCCAGCACCCACCTCCAGCTTTTCTCGTCTGCCACTAGAGCTTGCCACCTGGATGTCCACATGCATCTCCAACTCAACACGTCCAAACTGAACTCATCATTCTCTCCAGAACTGCTCTACTATATTCAGATTCCACACTGATGAAAGGCACCACCTCGTCCTGGGCAGGAAAGCTGGGAATCATTCCCCGTCTCCCCCGTCCACCGCCCATGCTGCTCTCACATCAATCAAGTGCTGGCCCTTTGCTCTCTGATTTGGTCCCCTCTGCCCCAGCCCCCTGGTCCCTGTCCTGGTCTGGGGTCCTCCTCCAGAGTCTGGAGCATTGCAGCAGCCTCTTCTTGCCCACCTCTGACAGCCACTCCCTACCCCTCCAGCCAAAGTGATCTTTGGAGAAACCCACATAGATTCCATTTAGCCATGGCTTTTTTGAGAACTGAACTGGAGTGCAAATCCATCGGTTTCTCCACTTGAACTCCACCTTCCAAGAAAAATGTAAATAACAACAATATCAACCCATACCTAGGATTTAACACAAGAGGGGACCTTCCAGGAACTGCCCTGAGACTAGGACACCCTGGGGGAGACTGTACCCCTTGTTCCGGTCCACCACGTCCTGGATAATGGAACTGATGGCCTGGTGGCAGGATTCTGGCACATGGAGATGACCCAGATGCAGTCCCTGCCAGGTGGGGCTCCAGGATGGGTAATTAGGAATGACTGAAAGGAAAGTTTCCAGAAGGAGGGAGCAGAGAGGGGCAGGGCCAGCTTGAGAAAATCTTGAGCCTTGAAAAGGCTGAAATGATGGACCAATGCCTGTGGTCTGGAGAAGCTGCCAGTGTCTTAGCAGGACAGCAGACGGGCAGTGCTGGGCATCGGACAGATGAGGCATGCCGCAAGCTCTCCCGCACCCTTTCCAATTCTTAACAGCCTTTCACCTGGGCTTTGCGTTTGGAACTCACGGTGCGGGGCACGGATGACCCTGGCCCAACCCCCCCCCCCCCCCCCACCCCACCTAGAACTGGCACCTTGGGACTGGACCAGTGTCTCCGAGTGCTGGGAGGCCCACCTGTTGCAGCCTCAGGGGGCTCTGATGAATAACAAACTTGTATGCGTTTGCTTCTTTGCTTTGTTCTTAGAAGGCAGCTAGGAACTAAATATTTTCTGGGGGAGTGCGTATCCCCATTTCCCTAACCGGCTTCTACCAGTCTGCCCATGACACCCAAAGGACAAAGCTAACGAGCTCAGTGTAGTTTGTTTTGTTTTTTTTTTTTGCAGTACGCGGGCCTCTCACTGCTGTGGCCTCTCCCGTTGCGGAGCACAGGCTCCGGATGCACAGGCTCAGCGGCCATGGCTCACGGGCCCAGCCGCTCCGCGGCATGTGGGATCTTCTCGGACCGGGGCACGAACCCGTGTCCCCTGCATCCGCAGGCGGACTCTCAACCACTGCGCCACCAGGGAAGCTCTAGTAGAATCTTCATAGTAGCTAACGCTTGCTGCATCCGTGCCGTATCCTAAGCATTTTGCTTGGGTTATCTCACGTCCTCCTGACAACGGCTTGTGGGCTACACACTTTGATTACACCTATTTGCGGGTGAGAAATCGAGGCCCTACTCAGCTAAGTCGCTCGCCCAAGATCGCACAGCCGGGCAACGGTGGAGCCAGGCTTTGAACCTGACGTTGGCACCCGCAGATGTTTGCTGATAGAGCACTCGGATGCATTATGTAATCGGATGCCAGCCAGCTCCCACCACCCAGCAGCTCCCACCCATCCAAACCCCGCCCTCCCCGTGCCACACCTCGTTTGGATTCAGCACTGAAGGTCCTTTCTGCAGCTGTAAATTGATATCTGGAAGGGGAAGTCCCCACTCTCCACTCATTTAGTATAAATGGACCCACCACCCACCCTTCCCAAATGGCTGATGCCACAGCGGCTCCCGACCAGCGGTCAGCTCTGGGGTCATCAATTTCTTGGTCACCCATGGAACACTCCAGCTTTTCAGCGAGTTCATGATAAATGCTGTGGGGTTTTCCTCTGGGAGGGCAGGCGCGGGCTCTGGGCACAGACGGGTCACAGGACTGACAGCAGGGTGGCCCCCCGCAGAGGAAGCCATCCCAGGGGGTCCCCTTCCAGCCACCCCGACCAGAGTTGCGGCCTCCTCTTCGGAGCCGGGCGTAATTGGTTCTGCATGGTGTTGTTATGGCTTATGTGGGAATCAGAGCAAAAGAATTCGGTGGGGAAGGCCGCTGTTGGGGACCACATGGCGACTCCCGGCGGATGTCTCCGCTAACCTGTTCCCAATTAGGGGCTTGGGGGGCTCCAGGCCTCCCATTTGTTTGTGAAGCGATTTGACCAAATTCTGCCTCAAAATTGGTCAAAGGGGAAGGCCCTTTGTGGAGCCGTGTTCATCTTTTCCTTTTTAAGTTTTTTTTTTTTTTTTGGCCACACCAGGTGGCTTGTGAGATCTTACTTCCCCAACCAGGTGAGAAAGAACCAGGTCTCCCAGTCGGGCCGCTATACTGGATTTTATGGGAAGGGTTGGAAAATTGTTAAGCTTTGTCCCTCTGCATTGGACGGTGCCCAGAAGTCAGGTGGACAGACTGACACTCCATCAGCTGGAGCTTCCAGATGTGCCTGGCCACCTGGATTCAAGAAAGAGCTAGCTGGGAAATTTGGGAAGAAGCCGCATTTTCTTCCCCAGTTTGGGCACCATTCTTGCCATCTACAAAAACACACTTTGCTATATTTAGGTGGTGCTATTAACAGTGCTCTCTGTCTCTTTTTCCCTCAAGAATGTTTCTCGGTTTGTTTTTGTCATTTCATATTTTTCCCTACCACCTGGGGAAATCATCAAGCACTCACATTCCTGAAGCAACCTTTCCCACTGCTAGCTAATTAAAATAAACCTCTGTCCAAATTTCGACCTTCATATTTTAGGTATCGGTGGAAAGTATTCGTGCATGTTTCCCCCACCTTGGATGGACGGCACGTTGCTGGTATTTCTGGGGTGTCTGCTCTGTGCCAGGCACCATGCTAGTTGCCATCTGCGTGTTTGTTCATGTCAGGCTCTTGTCTACCCTGTGCAGGGGAGCTGTTAGCATCACACTATGTTCTAGATGACAAAGCCGAGCCCTAGGGGGGTCAAGCCACAGCCACAGGGGCTTGGGGACACTGAGATCTGAATACAGGTTTATTTGACTCTAAGTTCTGTGTTGAACATGACGCACAGGCTGGGGCTGGAGGAGACACACGCTGGGAACATTCACTTCTGAAGTTCTGTGGGTTCTACTTTAATGTGGAATTCCATGAGCCTCTAACTGACCCTGGTCAGCCTCTAACTGACCCCTCCATGGAAGGGGCCTTGACCTGGGGGAATCAAGGGGGCAGACCTCCCTCCCAGTTTGCCCCTGCCCCCAACACCACTCTGAGATGCCTCTTAGCTTCCAGCCCTCACCCCAAATGGCAGCACCTCTCCAGGGGGACCCCAGGACATCAGGCACGAATTAGGAAAGGTCCCCAGCCCCTTCTCCCAATGCAGGGCTTGGCAAATTGGAAAAGGGCTTCGGCTGGCTCTCTGGATGGGTGTGGTCCCGTGTCCAGGCACACGGCTTGGCCAGCTTGCAGGGGGCGGTGCCCAAGCCACCATTCGCCCCTTGGCCTGGCGTCCGTGTGCAGTAAACAGCTCCACACTGCACAGCGTTGACTTTCCTTAGCAAGGAGGCCATCAGCACAAGCGCACAGGCCATGTGCTCCTGAGCCTGCCATCCCGGGCCTGACCGATGATGACAACAGTGGCGCGACAAGAAAATAGGTCATGCTGATCTGTAGCTATGATGCGTGTGCTGGGCACGAGGCTAAGCATGTCTGGTTGTATTAACTCGTTTAATCTGCACCACAGCCCCATGAGGTACGTTCTATTATTGTCCCCATTTGAGAGATGGGGAATCTGAGGTTGTCATTTGAAAATACAGGGACCATGGGGTCAAGCTTCTTTAAAAAAAAAAAAAATCTGGGAATTCCCTAGTGGTCTAGTGGTCAGGACTCTGCACTTTCACTGCCAAGGGCACAGATTGGATCCCTGGTCGGGGAGCTAAGACCCCGCAAGCTGCATGGTGCGGCCAAAAACAAAGAATGAATGAATAAGTAAGTAAATAAATACACAAATCTGACCCGATCACTCCACTCAATCCTCCGGGCACCATCCGTATAACCTCAGAGCAGGTGGGTATGGCTCCAAAGCCCTCCACGGTCAGCCTCCTGCCTGTCACTGCAGCCACGGCTGCTCTTGGGCACCCCTACGTACTCTGCTCCAGAGGTACCGTAACCTCCCACCCCGTACAAGACCTTTGCCTAGGCTATCGGTCCCACCCAGTCTGCCTGGCAAATACCTCTTGTTCATCTTTCAAAACGTACTTGAGCATCGGTGGTTTTGGTCTCTTTTCAAGAGCAGCTCCCTCCTTCCTTCCTCTGGGTCCTGCCGCTCTCACTGCATACCTCCGTCACGGTCCACCTCCTGCAGTCGAACGTGGGTCCTAGGAGACAGGTGTGGCTGCTGTGAGCAGGGTCTGGCTGTGAGTGTTAGGGAAGGGCCCCATCCCTCTCTTCTCCGCCCCTGACCAGCATTCCAGGTTAGGCTCCCATCGGTGATTCAAACCACGAACCTAATATCTGTGTCAATAGCATCTTTCTACATCTGATAGTTGCAAGATTCTAGCCTGTCTCTTTTCATACTTGTTTGGTGCCCCTGGTGCTTGTGTCCTGGGTGTGTGTGAAATGAGCCTGCCGAGGCCTGGGGAGAAAGCATGCAGACACATAAATCTTGCGGACGTTCCATTCATTTCAGTGAACCCAGAGGCCACGTTCTTGGCAAAGCACCCAGGGAAGGCCTGGTGGGGGGATGCTTGGTGAGCACGGGGCCTCAGCCTCCCACTTCTTCCTAGGAGATGTTTTCTGGTTAATGGTGACAGCAGTCTGAGTCCAGGGTGGGGGGATTTCTGAGTTGAGAGGAGCCCAAAGTAGGGACCTCTTACACCCCTAAGCACCTCACTCTGAAATTACAGCACGATTGCCTTCTGTGGCTGCAAAACGTGGGAACTGGTGTAATGCCCAGGTCCCTGGTGTGATTTCTGAATACCACAGGAGTGTGGCATCCTGGGAAGCAACGTCTGGGTGGCACCCACACGCAGGACGCTGTAGCCGCCAAGTGCTCGCCCAGCGGTGGCCACGTGTGATCATGCCCATTGGGGCTACAGCTCCTGAGAAACACTGAACTTGGCAGTTCTGCCTATTTCGTGGTCAGTCAGCCTTGGGTGGGAGCAGGGAGGGGGCGGGGCTGAAGACATGGAAGGAAGTTAATGGATTTAAGAGCTATTTAGGAGTCCAAGTGCCCAGGTGTGGCCGTGGACCACTGTGGAAGACACAGAGAAGAAGGATTTGGAGGAAGCTTCAGCTTCTTCCTGGCTTGGGCAGTTGCCTGGTGGATGTGTTTTTCACAGAGGAGGGAGCCCAGGAGGCAAGCCAGGTTAGGGTGAAAGCGTACATATCGGTCTGCTAGGGCTGTCACCACAAAGTTCTACAGACTGGGGGGCTTAAACAACAGACATTTGTTGTCTTACGATTCTGGAAGCTGGAAGTCCAAAGTCAAGGTAGCAGCAGGGTTGGTTCCTTCTGAGGCCTCTCTCCTTGCCTTACAGATGGGCATCTTCTTCTTGTGTCCTCACACTGTCATCCCTCTGTGTCTATGTCCTAAACTACTCTTCTTATAAGGATGCCTGTCATATTGGGTTAGGGTCCACCCTAATGACCTTCTTTTAACTGAATCACCTCTCCAAGTGCAGTCACATTTTTTTTCTTTTAAAAAATTTTTAATTTATTTTTGGCTGCACTGGGTCTTCGTTGCTGCGTGCAGGCTTTCTCTAGTTGCTGCGAGCACGGGCTACTCTCTGTTGCAGCGTGCGGGCTTCTCATTGCAATACCTTCTCTTGTTGCAGAGCACGGGCTCTAGGCGCTCAGGCTTCAGTAGTTGTGGCACACGGGCTCAGTAGTTGTGGCTCGTGGGCTCTAGATCGCGGGCTCAGTAGCTGTGGCGCACGGGCTTAGTTGCTCCGTGGCACGTGGGATCTTCCCGGACCAGGGCTTGAACCTGTGTCCCTGAATTGGCAGGTGGATTCTTAACCACTGTGCCACCAGGGAAGTTCCTGCGGTCACATTCTGAGGTACCGAGGATTAGAACTTCAACAGATGAACCTTGGGAAGATACAATTCAACCCATAACAGCTTGCATATAGTTTTAAACAGGTTGAGTCCTGAGAACCACGCAGACACCCAAGCCACGTTGGATGTGTCCTTCTGGGTTGAGAGGGAAGGGCTTGGCTGGAGCTGTGAATTTGGGGGTGGGTGGCAAGGAGATGGTAATTGGGGCCACAGGAGAGGAGGAATCGGTCCAGGAGAGAGAGTAGAGGGAGATGAGAGGAGATTCAAGACCAGCCATCCAGGAACCCAACATGGGAAGGGCGGGTGAAGCTGTGGCCGGTGGGACTGGAGAAGATCCAGGGGAGAGTGGAGTCACAGAAGGGACCCCAAGGAAGGGATTGCTTCAAGGAAGAGGGTGTGGTCGTCGTTTTGAACAGCAAGTGCCCTTTTTTCTATCTGGCACTCATTCCGTTTCGTGTCTCCCACAAGATGGCAGACAGCTTGGGGCAGGGGCTTAGTTTTGCTTTTATCCAAGCCCACTCCCACCCTCGACTCACCCCAGAGCCTGGTTCAGGAAAAGAATAAAACTTGAAGTATGGAAATATTCATTTCCAGTTTTCCTTAGGCAGGTGTGAGTTTCTGTTTTCGTGAAATCAGTCTCCTCCTGGGAGTTAAAGGTGGATAAACGTGTCCTCTAGTGGCAAGAGGCTCGTGTCCCCCCCCCCACCCCGGACTAAGGCAATCTCGTGGCAGCAAATGACCGTGAGCTAAAATGAAACACCCAGATGTGCTGTTCGACTTGGAAGGGGGGGAAAAAAACCTGGCTGTGCTCGCTGTGGCTTTTGTTTGGCCTTTAAACATTGATTGGTCAAAGTGAATGATGCTTTCCAGATGCTCCAGTTTCCCCCAGCCAGGAGTCCGGCTGGCCAGCTGGGCCCCGCTGCGGGCCTCTCCTTCAGCCCAGCCTCCCGTGCAGCCAGACAGCCTTCCTCAGGCCCGGCTTCCACCCGCCTGGCTAGAGCTGTGGGGCTGTGGCCTCGCTTCCTGCTGCGGGAAAGGGGGGCGGGGCGGCGCTGGGCAGATGGTCCCCAAGGACCCTTCCAGTTCTAACAGGCAACAGTTGTGTGCCTTCTAGCCCCGCAACTGCCTCAGAATCAAAGTCAGGCATTCGAGGACCCCCGCAGGGTGAGCGGTAACGAGGCCCTTTATTTGCAAAGGGCTTCGTGATCTTCTGAGACGCCACCCCACATGTCCGCCCCGAGCTGCCTGCCCAGCCCCAGCGCTCTGGGCACGGCTGCCTGGATAACCCACTCCCGGTGACGTCAGCCCCGTGCCTGCCCCTGCCTCTGAGCTGCTGTCCTTTGGAGTTTATCACACTTTGATGTGAATCGATGAACAGGCTTCTTCTCTTAGAGTAACTATGTCTCGGATTCTAATACTCGAACAAGCTGGTGAGACGCCTATGTTAGAATTTCTTTTAAACTTTTAATTTCAAAATAAATATAGATTCACAGGAAGTTGCAAAAGTAACACAGAGAGGCGTTTCTGCTTCTGGAGGCAGATTTACTTTTCCCTATTCCTCCCACTAAGTACAAGTAAAAACTCTGAATGTTTTATATAAAACAAATAGAAGAAGATTCTGAAAGGTGGAGAGAAACAGGTGGGCTGACTAGGGACCTCAGGACCCAAGGAGTTCCACAGTGGCAAGTTCCCTGGGTTTTCTTTTGCCTCGTACATCCTAGACTTGGAGGAGGAGAAGCTGGCATTTAAAAATGTCAACAGGCACAGACAAACAAAAGCCTTCTCTCTCTGGCCAAAAGACCAGGAAAGGGAAGCCGAGCAAGTCAGAAAACTTGTAGACAATAACTGCTCTACTTTAGCTAAACACACAGAAGCAAACACGGCCCTGCCCACACCCACACCACACTGTAATGAGGTGTCCCAACATCCCCACTGGTGTCAGAGGAGGCTGAGTGGGAAGCCAGGACTTTCATCCCTGCCAGCTGGAAACGAGGCCCCTCTCCCGTGGTGCCTGTAGAGACACGTGGGGAGTCCAGACCTCTACCCCAGCCTGGCGGTAACAAGGCCTCTCTCCTACTCCCCACAGGGTTTCGTCAGAGGAGGACCGGTAGAGAGTCAGGTCTTTCACCTTGGCCCGATAACAAGGTGACCCCTCCCCCAACCCCATGTCTACAGGTGAGGAGAAGAAACAGCCCTCTGTCCCTCCCATCCAGGGAGTTTTCAGGGCAGGCTTAGCAGAGAGCCAGAACTCCCACTTCCATGCAGCGGTAAGAGGAGCACCTCCACCATGGGTGCCAGTGAAGGCCAACTGGGAAACCAGGACTTCTACCTCCACCTGGCAAGAATGAGGCTCAGTCCACGCCACCCCTTCCAGAGCAGAGTGAGAGGAGACCACCTGAAGCAGAAGGTTTAAATAAGATCCAGAATCTCATGTGCACTATGAGAATGTCCAGGTGTCAAATGAAAATCACTCGGCATACCAAGAACCAGAGAGATCTAAAACTGAATGAAAAGAGATAATAAATAGAGACCAACCCTGAGATGACAGAGATGTTAGATTACCCGGCAAAGATTTCAAAGCACCCATGATAAAAATGCTTCAACAAGCAATTATGAATATGCTGAAAACAAATGGAAAAATAGAAAGTCTCAGCAAAGAAATAGAAGATAAAAGGAAAGCATCTGTGAGCTGGAAGACGACAATCAAAAGTACTCAGTATGAATAACTGAGAGACAACAGACGGGAAAAAATTGAACAGAGCCTTGGGGACCCGTGGGACTATAACAAAAGATCTAATATTCGTTACATCAAGTCCTGGGAAGAGAAGAGAGAGAGGTTGGAGCTGAAATAATACCTGAAATCTTCCTTCATTTGGCAAGAGATGGAAACTTATACATTCAGGAAGCTGAGCAAATTCCAAATATGATAAACCCAAAGAAATCCACACCAAGATGCATCATAGTCAAAACTCCGAAAACTAAAGACAAAGAAAAAAATCTTGAAAGCGACGAGAGAGAAACGACACTTTACCAATAGGAGAAACAATTCAAATTATAGCAGATTTCTCATCAGAAATCATGGAGGTCATTAGGAAGTAGCACGACTTTAACAAGGGCTGGAAGAAAAAATTTCAGAATTCTATACTCAGAGAAAATATTCTTTAGAAATTAAAGGAAAACCAAGACATTGTCAGTTGAAGGAAAACTAAGAGAACTTTTTGTCAGTAGACCTATCTTAAAAGAATTGCTGAAGAAATTTTTGTAAACAGAAAGGAAGGAATAAGATGAGGAACCATGGAACATCAGGAAAGCGAGCAAAAGTATAGGAAAATACAATAGGTTTTCATTCTCCTGTCGAGTTTTCTAAATTATGTTTGACACTGAAGAAAAATTATAATACTGTCTGATGTGGTTCTAAATATATGAAGCGGAAATATTTAAGCCAACCGTAAACAGAAAGAGTAAAGGAACCTAAAGGGAGATGAGATTTCTATACTTCACTCTAACTGGTAAAATAACGCCAATAGACAGATAAGTTATGTATACCTAATGCAATACCTAGAACAACTACTAAAATAGTTATATAAAGAAACACCGTACATAAGTAAAAATGGAATTCTGAAAAAGTTCAGTGAACCCACAAAATGACAGGAAAAAGAAAACAAACAAAAAGTAGAACAAACATAAAACAAAAAACAAATTGGCAGACTTAAGCCCTAACGTATCGATAATTACATTAAATGTAAATGGTCATTTACCATTTAAGGACAATTAAAAGACAGAAATTGGCAATTAAAAAAGGGAAATAGAGTGAATTTTAAAGATGACCCAACTATGTGCCATCTACAAGAAACCCGTGTACAATATAGTACAGGCAGCTGAAAAGCAAAAGGGTAGGAAAGATAATATCATGCAAATATCAATTTGAAAAATCACATGGGGGCTTCCCTGGTGGCACAGTGGTTGAGAGTCCACCTGCCGATGCAGGGGACGCGAGTTTGTGCCCCGGTCCGGGAAGATCCCACATGCCGCGGAGCGGCTGGACCTGTGAGCCATGGCCGCTGAGCCTGCGCGTCTGGAGCCTCTGCTCTGCAACGGGAGAGGCCACAGCAGTGAGAGGCCCGCATACCGCAAAAAAAAAAAAAAAAAAAAAAAATCACATGGTTATATGAATATCAGATGAAGTAGACTTCAGAGCAAAGCAAATTGCTAGAGGTAGAGATTATGTAATGATAAAACGGCAAATCTACTAACAAAACAGACATACCAATCCTAAATGTGTATGCATCAAAGAACAGAGTTGCAAAATATGTGAAAGAAAAACTGATAGAATTGAGAGGAAAAATAGATAACTCTACAGTTACATCTGGAGACTTCAATGTTCCTCTCTCAACAATTGATAGGACAACTAGACAGAATGTCAACAAAGATATAGAAGAACTCAACAATACCATCAACTAAAACGATCTAAACAACATTTAGAGAACACCCCAGCCAGCAATAGCATAACACACATTTTTTTAACTGTCAGAGAACATGTACCAAGATAGACCATATCCTGGGCCGTAACACAAACCTCAAAAAAAAATTAAAAGAACTGAAATTATACAGTGTGTTCTCTAATCACAATGGAAGCCAACCAGAAATTCATAACAAAAAGATAACAGGAAAATCTCCAAACACTTGAAGACTAAACAACACACTTCTAGATAACCCATGGGTCAAGAGGAAGTCTCAAGGGAAGTTCAAAAATTATATTGAGCTGAATTAATATGAAAATACAATGTATCAAAATTTGTGAGAACAGCTAAAGCAGTGTTGAGAGGAAAGTTTATAGCACTAAATTCGTACATTAGAAATGAGGGGGGACTTCCTTGGTGGCGCAGTGGTTAAGAATCTGCCTGCCAGTGCAGGGGACACGGGTTCGAGTCCTGGTCCGGGAAGATCCCACATGCCGCAGAGCAACTAAGCCCGTGTGCCACAACTACTGATCCTGTGCTCTAGAGCCCATGAGCCACAACTACTGAGCCCACGTGCTGCAACTACTGAAGCCCACGCGCCTACAGCCCATGCTCCGCAACAAGAGAAGCCACCATGATGAGAAGCCCACGCACCACAACGAAGAGGAGCCCCGGCTCACTGCAACTAGAGAAAGCCACGCACAGCAACGAAGACCCTAAGTAGCCAAAAATAAATAAATAAAATAAATGAAAGAAAGAAAGAAAAAAGAGGGAAAATGTTAAATCAATAATCTAAGAGTCCACCTGAAGATTCTATAAGAGGAAGAGCAAAAAAAAAACCCAAAAAACCCAAAGCAAGTAGAATGAAGGAAATAATAAAGAGCAAAGATCAATGAAATTGAAAATAGAAGAAAGTAGAGAAACTCTATGAAACAGAGCTGGTTGTTTGAAAAGATAAAACTGACAAAACTAGCAAGACTGACAAATGAAAAAAAGAGAGCCTACACAAGTTACCAAGACCTGGAATGAAATCGGGAATATCACTACAGACTCTGCAGACATCTAAAGGATAAGGGAATTCTAGGAGCAACTCTACACACATAAACTTGACACATTTGATGAAATAGGTCATCTTCTCAAAACACTCATGCTATCACAACTCCCCCAATATGAAATAGATAATTTGAAGAGCCCTATAACTATTTAGGAAATTGAATTCATGAGTTTAAAACTCCTTAAAAAAGAAGCCTCCAGGGCTTCCCTGGTGGCGCAGTGGTTGAGCGTCCGCCTGCCGATGCAGGGGACAGGGGTTCGTGCCCCAGTCCGGGAAGATCCCACATGCCGCGGAGTGGCTGGGCCCGTGAGCCATGGCCACTGAGCCTGCACGTCCGGAGCCTGTGCGCTACAACGGGAGAGGCCACAATAGTGAGAGGCCCTCGTACCGCAAAAACAAACAAACAAACAAACAAACAAAAACAAAAACAAAAGAGAAGCCTCCAGGCCCAGATGGTTTTACTGAAAAATTCTACCAAATATTTAAAGAAGAATTAATATTAATTCTACACTATCTCGTCCAGAAAATAGAAGGAGGAACACTTCCTAATTCATTTTATGAAGTTAATATTAGCTTGATATCAAAACAAGATAAAAACAGTACAATAAAAAAATGAAAAAGAAACTACAGACCAAAATACCTCATGCAAAAATCCTTAACAAAATACTAGTAAGTAGAGTTTAACAACATATAAAAAGAATTATACCCCATATCCTGAGTCTCACACCTATTAAAAATTAACTCAAAATGAATAACAGGGACTTCCCTAGTGGTGCAGTGGTTAAGAATCCACCTGCCAGCGCAGGGGACCCAGGTTCGAGCCCTGGTCCGGGAAGATCCCACATGCTGCGGAGCAACTAAGCCCGTGCGCCACAACTACTGAGCCTGCGCTCTACAGCCCGTGAGCCACAACTACTGAGCCCGTGTGCTGCAACTACTGAAGCCTGTTCACCTAGAGCCCATGCTCTGCAACAAGCGAAGCCACTGCAAATGAGAAGCCCGTGCAGCGCAATGAAGAGTAGCCCCCGCTCGCCACAACTAGAGAAAGCCCCTGCACAGCCAAAAATAAAATAAGTAAATTTATTTTAAAAAATGGAAAAAACAACATGAAGAGACATTTCACAAGAAAATATACAGAAGACAAATAAGCACATGAAAAGGTGTTCAGCATCATTAGCCACTAGGAAAATGCAAATTAAAACCATAGTGGGGGGCCTCCCTGGCGGCACAGTGGTTAAGAATCCACCTGCCAATGCAGTGGACACGGGTTCGAACCCTGGTCCAGGAAGATCCCACATTCTGCGGAGCTACTAAGCCCATGTGCCACAGCTACTGAGCCTGCACTCTACAGCCCGCGAGCCACAACTAGTGAGCCCACGTGCTGCAACTACTGAAGCCCGCACACCTAGAGCCCGTGCTCTGCAACAAGAGAAGCCACCACAATGAGAAGCCCGCACACCACAATGAAGAGTAGCCCCTGCTCGCCGCAACCAGAGGAAGCCCGTGCACAGCAACAAAGACCCAAAGCAGCCAAAAATTTAAAAAAAAATAAATTAAAAATAAATAAATAAATAAATAACCCATAGTGGGATGGTTCACTACATACCTATAAAAATGGCTAAAATAAAAAAGAGAGACAACACCAAATGTTGGTGAGGATGAGGAGAAACTGGATCTCTCACATATTGCTGATGGGAATGTAAAATGGTGCAGCCACTCTGGAAAACAATTTGGCAGCTTTCTAAAAAATTAAGTATTCAAATACCATACGCCCCAACAGTTGTCTTCCTGGATATTTATTCCAGAGAAATGAAGATTTCTGTTCACAGAAAAACCTGTACACCAATGTTTAAAACACCCTTATTCTTAATGGCCAGAACCCAGAAACAGCCCAGATGTTCTTCAACCTTCGCTGAGCGTGTTCACTGTCAGTCTATGTGGATGACCTTTATCAGGTTGTGAAGTTCCTTTTCCTTCCTATTGAGATTGCTGAGATTTTTATCATAAGTGGATGTTGAATTTGTCAAATGCTATTATATATATATGTGTATATATATACACATATATATATAAATGATTATAAGGCTTATGTCAATGTAGTGAATTATACTGATTAATTTTTTTTTTTTTTTTTGCGGTACGCGGGCCTCTCACTGTTGTGGTCTCTCCCGTTGCGGAGCACAGGCTCCGGACGCGCAGGCTCAGTGGCCGTGGCTCACGGGCCCAGCCGCCCCGCGGCATGTGGGATCTTCCTGGACCGGGGCACGAACCCGTGTCCCCTGCATCAGCAGGCGGACTCTCAACCACTGCGCCACCAGGGAAGCCCTATATTGATTAATTTTTAAAATGTTAAACGTATCTTGTATTTCTGTGATAATTCCAACTTGGTCATGATGCATTATACTTTTTATATATTACTGGATTTGATCTGATAGTACATTGTTAAGAATTTTTGTGTCTATATACATGAGGGATATTGAGCTGCAATTTCCTTTTCTTGTAGTATCCTTGTCTGGTTTGGTAAGAGAGTAATGCTGGCCTTATCAAATGGGTTGAAAAGTATTCATTTCTTTTCTATTTCCTGAAAGAGTTTGTATAAAATTGATATTATTATTTCCTTAAATGTTTGATATGATTCACTTATTAATCTTTGAATCTTCCCTCTAACCCTCAATCCCTCTGTCAATATGGTAGGTACTTAGTACATGTGGAATGAATAAGTTTGTGCTTCTAGACCAAGGGTTGCAAGTTCAGATGGCTTCAAGACGAGGTCAGTAACAGAAATAGGTGAAACAGCTGAGTACTATAGGGAGTGGTGGGGTCTGTGGCTAAAAAGCAAAGCATTCAAATTCAAACTTTATCCACAAATAACAAATGCTGGAAAAGCGTGTGGAGAAAAGGGAAGCCTCCTACACTGTTGGTGGGAATGTAAATTGGTGCAGTATGGAGGTTCCTCAAAAAACTAAAAATAAAGTTGCCATATGATCCTGCAATCCCACTCCTGGGCATATATCTGGAGAAAACCATAATTAGAAAAGATACATGCACCCCAGTGTTCATTGCAGCACTATTTCCAATAGCCACGACATGGAAACAACCTCAATGTGCATCGACAGATGAATGATAAAGAAGCTATAGTGCATATATACAATGGAATGCTAATTAGCCATAAAAAGAATGGAATAATGCCATTTGCAGTAACATGGATGGACCTAGAGATTATCATACTAAGTGAAGGTAGACAAAGATAAGTATCATATGATATCACTTATATGTGGAATCTAAAATATGACACAAATGAACTTATCTATGAAACAGAAAGAGACTCACAGACATAGAGAGCAAATTTGTGGTTGCCAAGGGGGAGGGGGTTGGGGGAGGGACAGACTGGGAGTTTTGGATTAGCAGATGCAAACTATTATATATAGGGTGGATAAACAACAAGGTCCTACTGTATAGCACAGGGAACTCTATTCAATATCCTGGGATAAACCATCATGAAAAAGAATATGTATATGTATAACAATCACTGCTGTACAGCAGAAACGAACACAACATTGTAAATCAACTCTACTTCAAAAATATAAATTTTTTAGAAAACAAATTCAAACTTTAAAAAACTTATCTGTGGGGCTTCCCTGGTGGCGCAGTGGTTGAGAGTCCGCCTGCCGATGCAGGGCACACGGGTTCGTGCCCCGGTCCAGGAAGATCCCACATGCCGCGGAGCGGCTGGGCCCGTTAGCCATGGCCGCTGAGCCTGCGCGTCCGGAGCCTGTGCTCCGCTACGGGAGAGGCCACAACAGTGAGAGACCCACGTACTGCAAAAAAAAAAAAAAAACTTATCTGTGGATCTTGCCTGTAGACCTTTGGTTTGCAACCCTTATAAACACTTCTAATTCCATATTTTCTTAAGACATGGAGGCGACGGTAGAGGACAGAGTATAAGCTGAATCACACTGAGAAATTTTAAATGTATAGCTGTGGCTCTGTTTGGTGCTCTCCTCACATTTATTCACCCTCCTACCTTGCCTCGTTTCTCTTCTCCGTCACTCTTACTTCCCTGGGATTGCAGGCTTCCAATAAAGCATAAGCATGTTTAGAAAGAAAGTGGGGGAGGGGAGAGTTACCATCCCATGCAGCCATTGCCCAGCAAAGTGTTAGGGACTTATCTAAGGGACAGAGAGATAAGAAATGCCTGGCGATGTTCTTATCAATCCAGGCCCAGCTAGGATTCTTGCTGGCAGTGTGAAGTGTTGGGGCAGCGTTTCCTGGCTAGCCAGCCACAGCTGCACATGAACAGGAATTCTCTCTCTTGGTGCCTTTGCTCACACCCCCCAGGGTTTGGGGGGCAGATTCATTGAGAAGAGGTCACAGTACTTGTAGTCATTCATTCCTAGGCTGCTGGAGCCACTCTCCCCGTCTCTTCATCTTCTGAGTCTCACTCACAGAAAGGATCAATCCACAAACTTTGGCTGCATGTCTGTCCCAGGCGGGGCAGTATGCTGGGTGCTCAGAATGGAGCCAGACACAGCCCTGCCCAGGAAGACTCAGGACCAGGCATTGTCAGCATAGAGATTAGAAACCATCAAAGAAAACCATGATGAAATAAACTCATGCCCTGTTTCTAAAGGCAAGGAAATGTGTTCTACGTTTTGGAAATCTTTCCGTTCAACACCGTCAAAATAAAGAAGCAAAGGGTTGTTGCTGGAAGGGATAAGCTTCAAAACTGGGGAAAGATAGCTCATGTGGGACTGGCTTTGTTCCAAACGCACTTGATCAATGAGTGGTTACTGCGTGGTGTTTTTAAAGGGAGTTAAAATGTTGTCCTACTAGAGCACGGAGGGTCATAGGGCACCAAGGCCTCTAGTTTTAAGTCTTGGTGATGACTTCAGTGTTTCAAACAAAAATTTTTTTTTGGTGGGGCAGATCAGATCTAAAGTCTTACTAATTCTGTAGAACTCTGAACAAATCCTTACCTGTCTCTCTAAAGTACATCTCTTATCTTTATGGGTTGTTTCATTTCTCCATCGCAGTTTAAAAAATATATTTTGAATTTTCCCTGGCTTCAGAATGAAGTCATAAGACCTCAGAATTGCCAACAGATGCTCTCTTTCTAGAACGTGAATGTGCGGAGGAGTTTTATTAAAGTGATTTTTGTGTGCAGAAAAAGATTAGACATGTATAAAACCTGCTGTAAAAAGTACACACATACTCTGGGGGATGTCTCAGATTTGATTTCAGGGTTCACTCTTGCATAGATAATGATAGCCTTTAATTTATACACTTTTTTGGGGGGGGGCTTCTTTTTTGTGTGTTTGGCCTATGTCCCCACTGTGATTCTAAATTGCCAAAACTTAAACATGGAAAACTGGTATTTGAGATTAGGCATAAATTATGAGATCATATACCTCCAAAACTTTTCATGCATTGTGGATATTCTCAGTTCCAGTGTTCTTTTTTTTTTTTTTTTTTTTTTTAGCGGTACGCGGGCCTCTCACGTCGCGGAGCACAGGTTCCAGACGCACAGGCCCAGTGGCCATGGCTCACGGGCCCAGCCGCTACGTGGCATGCGGGATCCTCCTGGACCGGGGCACGAACCCGCATCCCTTGTGTCGGCAGGTGGACTCTCAATCACTGCGCCACCAGGCAAGCCCGGTTCCAGTGTTCTTTAACACCAGTAATGAACATGGGCTGGGAGCAGTGTAGGTTGTTAAAAGTACTTGCCAAACATACTTCTAAAGCTTAACCTCGTTAAGGGGAAAAGAAAAAAAAAAAGAAATAGCATTACTGCACATTGGCTTGAAAGCAATCTGCCCAGTGACTGGCCTCCAAATGTTTCTCATTAAATACCTTCCCCAAGGGCAGGACTATAGGACTCATTCATTTCTTAATTTACAGCCCCTATAGCTCAGTGTCAGACAACGTTAGATGCTCAGTAGATATCAGCTGAATGGATTATTTGAAAGCATGTGACAGTAAGAGGCGTGTTAAAAGGATGGGTCCCCAAGAGTAGGATCCATACCCCAGGGCAAAGGATGCTGCGCTGTCTTTCACTTCCAGGGTGGACTTTTGGAACTCTGAGCAGAGGTAGTGCCTTGAAATCCAAGAAGCTGCCTTGCCTGGAGGAAGGCACTCCGCAAGAGCCAGAAGGCAGTCTGATGCTGCTGAGTTCCTGGGTGGGGCCTGGGCGCTACTCCCTGTTCCTCCCTCACAATGCGCTGGGGGCAGTGGAATCCCAAGAGAAGTTCTGGGGAATCCTGAGGTGGAGGGACCTTACCCTCTTGGAGGCCCTTCGCGGTGGGGTGGAGGTTACTGCCTGGAGGTTGGTGCAGAGAGGACTTACTGGTGGCTTCCGTCTAGAACAGTCTTCTCTCTTCCCCAGGTGGTTCTCACCTGTTCTTCAGGACTCCAGTCAGATGTTCCCTCTCTGGGAAGACTACCCTGCCCCCCAGTCTGGGTTACCTGTCTCCTCTCCTCTGGGTCTCCTGGATCCCCATGTGTCCACCTACCATAAACACATCACATGATATTGCAATCCTGTTGCATTCATAGCCTGCGAGCTCCTTAGGGAGGGACCATGTCTCCAGGCATCACTGTGTCTCTGTGATCAGAACAGGGTGTTCCTGGGTCCCCACTACCCCTCCCTCTGCCCACCCCAATTTATCAAGGTTCTATTGAAGATAATGTATTTTCCCCATCCCCACTCATACCCCCAGCTGCTTTAAATCTTTCTCTTTGTGTTTGTTTTTCAACAGTTTGACTATTCGGTATTTAGAATGTGGTTTTCTTTGTGTTTACCCTGTTTTGGATAAATTGAGCTTCCTGAATCTGTGGGTTGGCATCTTTCATTGCTTTGGGGAAATTCTTGACCATAATCTGAGTATTGCTTTTGCTGCCCACACCCACCCCTGTTTTTCTGGGGCTATAATTACATGTATGTTGGGCCTTTTGACTATGTCCCATAGGTCTTCTATCCTCTTTTAAAATCCATTCTTCTGGACTTCCCTGGTGGCGCAGTGGTTGAGAGTCTGCCCGCCGATGCAGGGCACGCGGGTTTGTGCCCCAGTCCGGGAAGATCCCACATGCCGCGGGGCGGCTGGGCCTGTGAGCCATGGCCGCTGAGCCTGCGCGTCTGGAGCCTGTGCTCTGCAACGGGAGAGGCCACAAGAGTGAGAGGGCCGCGTACCGCAAAAAAAGAAAAAAAAAAAAATCCATTCTTCTATTTTTTTCTATGTTTCAATTTACATATTTTTATTGATTTATCTTTGATTTCATTTTTCTTGTGTTCTACTATGTCTAATCTGTTGTTGAACCTTTCCCTTGAGTTCTTTTTTTTTTTTCTTTTTTCTTTGGCTGTGTTGGGTCTTCATTGCTGCGCACAGGCTTTTCTCTAGTTGCAGCGAGCGGGGGCTACTCTTTGTTGAGGTGCACTGGCTTCTCATTGCGGTGGTTTCTCTTGTAGCGGAGCACGGGCTCTAGGCACGCAGGCTTCAGCAGTTGTGGTGCGTGGACTTAGTTGCTCCTTGGCATGTGGGATCACCCCAGACCAGGGATTGAACCCGTGTGCCCTGCATTGACAGGCAGATTCTTAACCACTGTGCCACCAGGGAAGTGTCTCCCTTGAGTTCTTAATTTTCCAGTTCTAGAATGTCAGTTTGGTTATTTGGTTCTTTTTTCTCTAAAGTGTCCAATTTCCTATTGAAAATCTACCTTTCATTATTTTGCCTATGTTTTCCTTTAGTTTCCTTGACATATGCATAATTATTATTTTAAAGTTCTTGTCAGCTAACTTCCATATCTGGATCAACAGTGGTTATGTATCCTTTGCTTGTCTTTTCTGTTCATTCCTTGTCATATTTTCTTCACTCTTTTCAGGTATAGTAATTTTAATTGAAAGCTGAACATTGTGTAGGGAAAGCAAGGAGGCTCCAGGTGACTTTATTCTCCTCTAGGGATGGTTTCTCCTCACCTCTTAAAAATATTCCTGCTTATGTGAAAAAAAGCTAAATACAAAACTGTCCCTGGGCTTCCATGGTGGCGCAGTGCTTAAGAATCTGCCTGCCATTGCAGGGGACATGGGTTCGAGCCCTGGTCCGGGAAGATCCCACATGCCTCGGAGCAACTAAGCCGGTGCGCCACAACTACTGAGCCCGCGTGCCTAGAGCCTGTGTTCTGCAACAAGAGAAGCCACCACAATGAAAAGCCCGCGCACCGCAACGAAGAGTAGCCCCCGCTCGACACAACTAAAAGAAAGCCCGTGCGCAGCAATGAAGACCCAACGCAGCCATATATAAATAAATAAATAAATTTAGTAAGAAAAGAAAAAACAAAAAAACTCTCCCTATTGGATAAATGGTATGAGAGACTTTTCACATCAATCTAACCAGAAACTGAGCAGGGAAGGGGCTGAGTTGCAGTTTGAGTCATACTCAGTTTGTCTCTGGGGCATCCCTGTTCCCAGATCATGCCCTCCTGAACTTTCGACTGGACACCTGCTGGGCTTTGTCTCCCAGCCCCGAGAGACTACAGGACAGTCAGCTCTCCTACATCCTGCCCAAGTAGCTTCAACATCCACTACTACATGGTACATGGAGGCTGGCTGCATTTTGGACGTAGGTCTCCTCCCAGGCTGGGCTTTTGTGTCCTAAGCCTCACTCTGCCTTTCCAATTTCCTTCTGGTTCCCTGGACCCCTGCACAGCTCCAGAACTCAGCAAATGCGCCCCCCAGGAAAAATGGGCTGTGCATCCAAACCCCCTCAAGTTTCCTTGCCCCGCCTTCCCGTGTGACCACTGGATACTAACGGGATTCCCCTTCCTCTGGCCAAGCCTCCCAGCCAAGAGTAGCCCCATCCTCAGTCCTCAGAAAGAACAATGGTTAGAGATTGTCAGCTTCTCTCAGGGTCTCCCGGCGCTAGAATTTAATCTGATCTAAGCCTCATTGCTTCCATGAATCTTTGGTGCCTTTAAAAATATGATTTTTGCAATTTACCCAGCTTTTCGAATTGCAGTGATGGGAACATTGGCCTGTTACTCCAGTTTAAAAAGTAGGAAAAGAATGTCTCCTACATAGTTTATCCACATACTTGCTTTTTTTAAAAATACGAGTCATGGGCTTCCCTGGTGGCACAGTGGTTGAGAGTCTGCCTGCCGATGCAGGGGACACGGGTTCGTGCCCCGGTCCGGGAAGATCCCACGTGCCGTGGAGCGGCTGGGCCCGTGAGCCATGGCCGCTGAGCCTGTGCGTCTGGAGCCTGTGCTCTGCAACGGAAGAGGCCACAACAGTGAGAGGCCCGTGTACCGCAAAAAAAAAAAAAAAAAAAAAATACAAGTCATGCTTAAGTGAAAACACTAAAGACGCAATTGTATCGACACTGTGATTACAGCTGTAAAACTCATTTGTGCAAGTGAACAAGAGCTAGAGAGGAACGCAGAGAAATGAGTCTAATGGGATGGGGCAGTGGGGTTGTCCATTTTTCTTGGCCTTCTGATTTCTGTTAATATGATTAAAACGTGGTTTATAGAATTTTCAAAAATATTATTTTGGAAATCCACGCTTGGCTGTGTAGCTCCGCCTGAGGTCTGCTTCCAAGATGGTGTCCCAGGTTCTTGGAAATGGGTCCCTTCCCTCACTTCCCATCCGTTCCCTGCTCTTTCGGACACCTGTCTGGCCCCTTCCTCCTCCTCACTGAGACTCTTAAAGAAGTTGGGGAGAAATCACCTCGTTGACCCAGTGGGTCCCCTGCCCATTCCCTGGTGCTTCAGTAGACGGAGCTCTAGGCTTGGAGCCAGGAGAGCTGGGGAGAGGGGAGCACGAGGCCCGGCTCTCAGGGGCTGCACAACACCTGGCGAGCCCCTGGCCTTCCTGAGCCCCAGTTTCTCCATCTGTAAAGTGCGCATGGTACCCCTATCTCACAGCGTCAGTGAGGACTCAGGACCACGCTGTGTGCGGCCGGCCAGAGGTTGGCTGAGTCTGCATTCGAGCCCTGGGATCCACAGATGTGAGCAGATGGCAGCTGTGGAGGCTCAGGCCGCTGGTGGAGGGACGCATAGGTGGTCCGGGCCGTGCTGGGCTGATCTGATCAGATACATTCACAAGTCAGGCCCGCCTGTTCATGCCTCACGCTTGCACGGGACACTACATATGGGTGATCGCAGGACAAACGTGCACTTTCTCCTGAGCTGGGGTCCCTGGGAGGAGCAGAGGGGAGCCCTGCCCAGTGGTGAGAGAGATGGGCAAAGGGTCGGTGCCAGGACAGGCTGGCCAGTGAGAGAGCCAGGGCAGAGGACCCGGGGACATCCCGAGGAGGGCCGGGGGAGAGGAGGCCTGCATCCCACCAGGCCCACAGACCACCCAACCTCGACCAATGTCAAAGCCCCAAATCCCAGAGGGAGTGAAAGGTGTTTGGCGGTCTGAAACGCGAGAGCATGTAAAGTGTGTTCATACATGATGTCAGCCTCGTAAATTGTGAAATCCAAGACACAGGCTGACTTTTTCCCATGTTGGGGTAAACACTGCACTTTTCGTGTTAAGACGGAAACTAAAACCGAAGATAAAGTCGGAGTCCCCTGCAGCGGTCACTTGGTGCCTTGTCAGATGTGTCTCTCAGATCCCGAAGCTTCTGTCTGTGGCCAGGGTGGGGGGGCCCAGGAGCGGTGGTGCAGAGGCGGCCCACCCCCTCATTACACCGTTCCTGAGACAGTCGGGACACCTGGGGTAGCTTTTGAAGCGTGAGAATGGGCTTGCCAGGAGGAGGATGGCCTGCAGGGGAGGGAATGGCAGCTCGGGCAAAGGAGGGATGTTTCACGTCTGAATGGAAACTCCCTCCCCCATAGCAGCCGCTCCACGAAGGCAGGATTTTGCCCGTTTGGTTCATGTCTGCATCTAGGACAGTGCCTGGCACGTAGTAGGTGCTCAATAAAATACTTGGCGAGTGAATGGATGAGTGAGTTGGGTGTGCAGAGAGAAGAGGCTGGAGAGGAAGCTGAAGGAAACAGGGCAGTCTGTCCAGGGGCCTCATGTGGCAGAGTCTGAGGTCCTGCACGCGGTCCTGCAGACAGAGAGGAGGTAGCAGAGTTGCAGCAAGATCTCTTCGCTATCGCCCACTGTCCCGACATTGTGGGAGGGAGCAGCGGGCATGGGGCTGACTGGAACCCTGGGCAGTGTCATGGCCACAGCCGCAAACATCGCAGCCCTCCAGAACAGCCCAGGGGGCTGGCCTGGTTTCTTGCTGTAAAGCTTGTGGTACATGCAAGGCTTCTCCTGGCCACCCCTACCGCATGGCCACACGGCAAGAGGAAGCGGGAAGCCATCCTGAGCAAAGCCAGGCTGCCCGAAGGAAGGTGAGGGGCCAGGCCCAGCAGCCGAGGTAGAGACATCAGAGGAGGCCACCTTGTGCCCTGAGCACCGTGTGCACCTGGATGCCGGCGGTCACCCAACCCCCAGGGCCTCCCTCTGTAAAGCGGCAGCTCCCCAGCGCACCAGCTTCTGGGCGGACCTCAGCTGATGATGTGCTGACACGTGGCACAGGACCCGGCCCTTGGTCAGGGCTCCATAAAGACATACCAGGATGTAGACATACAGAGACGCCAGGCCCACCTGCAGAGGCCAAGGCCTCTCTCCAAACCTTTGCTGTTCTTTCTGCCTTGGGTGTCTCGCCCCTCCCACCTCTGTCCATGGAATTCTTCATCCTCTCCCCAGCTCAAGTTTCCATGAAGTCTTCCAAGACCAGCTCTCCCTGCTACATCCTCCTCCCCCACCCCCTTCGTCTCCTCCTGCATCAGAGCTAACGCTTATCAGATGGTTCCATGTGCAAAGCACAGGTCTAGAAGCTTCACAATGGTATCCAAGTTAATCCTCCCAGCACCGGTATGAGGATGATGTCAATATCCTTTTTTTTTTTGCGGTACGTGGACCTCTCACTGTTGTGGCCTCTCCCGTTGCGGAGCACAGGCTCTGGACGCGCAGGCTCCGGACGCGCAGGCTCAGCGGCCATGGCTCACGGGCCCAGCCGCTCCACGGCACGTGGGATCTTCCCAGACTGGGGCACGAACCCGTGTCCCCTGCATCGGCAGGCGGACTCTCAACCACTGCGCCACCAGGGAAGCCCCCAATATCCTTTTTTTATAAAGAAGCCTCTGTAGCTCAGGGCAGGTAAGTGACTTGCCTAAGGGCATCCAGCCAGTGAGGGGTGGAGGCAGTGTTTTAACAGAGGTCTGTGAGGTCAAAGCTTGCTCTTAGCTATCAGGAGACGCTGCCAGGAGTGAGACGGGGCTGGACGGGGCTGTGGTGTCCTCTAACCTTGTCCCTTGGCGCTCTATGTGTACAGGGGAATCCTGACGATCTACTTTAGGGTTTGCTTCACACACTGTCTCCATCCGGGAGACCTGGAGCTGAGTATCTTGAAAGCCAGGCCCAGGGCCCACTTGCCCAAATGCACCACCCACTCTCCTCCTTCTTTACTTGCCCACCTGGCAAACTTCTGCTGCGCATGCCCGAGAGCCCCCCTGCTCCCTGAATCCTGCGTCTTCTCAGGGCACCTGTGGCCTCCCCCAGACCGTGAGCTCCTGGGAGCCGGGCCGGACACCTCCAGGCCTGGCACAGATCTGCGCTCAGTCTTAGTGAATGAACAAATCCAGTCCCACATGGATTGATTCTGAAGTGGCCCTGGAGCTGGAGGGACGAGATTGAGCTTTGGTTTTGCTACTTAATTGCTGTGTGCTCCCGGCAAGTCCCTTCGCCTATTTCAGCCTCAGTTTTCTCATCCATAGAATGGGGGCAATTTGTGGCAAAGAGAGATGGAAGCGCTTCCTAAACTTTGAGTTGTAAGGAGGGATGACGGTGGCCTCAGGGAAGGCCCGGTGGATCTGCTCCTTGTTAAGCAAAGCAGACACTCGGTAAGGCTCACAGCTATACAGATTGTCCTAAAATATGAATCCATGCAATCAAAAGATTGTTGTGTTCCTTTAGAAAAACACTACCTACAGAGACACCCTGCCCCCACCGTTTAGTTTAACAAGTTTGCTCTGGTCACAAAAACCCCAGCGACTCCCCGGTACACACAGCTGGAACCTATGAAGAAAGTTCAGGACTTTATTTAATTAGAACCATTTGTCCTTCCAGCAAACAGCAGGTGTCTGGGCCAACTTAGAAAGAGATGCTCATTAGAGCAGCATGTGCCCTTTGACCTGTTCATCTGACTTCTGGGAATCTGTCCTAAAGAAATAATCCCAAATATGGAAAGGCTCACGAACAAATAAACAGTCCTTGCAGTATTTCTTATAACAGCAAAGAAACTGGAATCAACCTGACCATCCAACAAGGGAGGAGCTGATGATGTTTCCCCAACCTGATGGCATTCTATCCCCCACTGGCGAGGATGGCTGTGGAGGCTCTGCAGCAACGCGGAGCACGGTTATGAGAAGAGGTTAATTAAGGAAATCAGGTTGCAAACTGTGTGCTCCGAGACGGGCTGCGTAAACTACGCATATAAAACACTGGAACTAAATGTACCACCATTCTACTTGTGTCAAGAGAATGAGATTATGGGTAAATTTTTTTCTCCGTCTTCCCAATCTTCTGCAATGTGGTCACAGTTAAAAGTATATTATAAACCTAAAAAACTCAAAACAAAGCAACAATGCCTGGTTTTCTTAGGGTAGAGGTAGAACTTCCAACTTTGTAAAAACAAATTCTACAGAACCACTCCTGTGGCCTGTCTTAGATTTTTTTCTTTAATGTAAAAGTAATACATGTACAGAGGAACAAATATGCAGGGCAGAAAGACCAGCAAACGCCACTGTCCTAATGACACTGCCTTTTTCTTCCAGTAGTCTTCACATTTATATACAATTTAACGAAGCCTGGGGCTTCCCTGGTGGCGCAGTGGTTAAGAATTCACCTCCCAATGCAGGGGACACGGGTGTGAGCCCTGACCAGGAAGATCTCACATGCCACGGAGCAACTAAGCCCGTGCGCCACAACTACTGAGCCTGCGCTCTAGAGCCCGCGAGCCACAACTACTGAGCCCACGTGCCACAACTCCTGAAGCCTGCGCACCTAGAGCCAGTGCTCCGCAACAAGAGAAGCCACTGCAATGAGAAGCCCGCGCACCACAACGAAGAGTAGCCCCTGCTCGCCACAACTAGAGAAAGCCCGCGGGCAGCAGCGAAGACCCAATGCAGCCAAAAATAAATAAATAAAATTAATTAATTAATTTTAAAAACCCAGAAAAACAAAGCCTGGTGTATATCCAATTTTAAGTTCTGCTTTTTTATTTAAAAAACAAGCACCTCTGTTGCAACAGTCTTCATAGTTTAAATTTAATAGTTCCCTGATAAATCAACTACACTCCAATAAAAATTAAAAAAAAAAAAAACAATTACATGATCTTCCATAGGGGGGATCTGTCATGTATTTACTTAACTATTCTTCTATATTACATACTAGTTATTATGTTTCCATTTGTGTTTATGTTTCTATTATAAATCTCATGGCAATAAATAATTGTACATAATGTACACATGGTTGTCCATAATGAATATGTAAAAACTTATAGCTTTCCTTTTCATCAGCCGTAACAAATTAGAAAACGTGATGGGAAAAATATTCCATTCAGAATGACAATAAAAAATATAAAGTGCTCAGAACTAAAGAATTAAGATGTAAGATCTGCACTTAAAAAAAAAAACTGCAGAATTTTAATAAAAGCTGCAGCTCTCAGGGAGTTCCTTGGTGGTCTAGTGGTTAGGATTCAGTGCTTTCACCGCTGCGGCCTGGGTTCAATCTGAGATACCACAGGGTGTGCAGCGTGGCCCAAAAAAAGTAAAAAAAAAAAAGGTTAAAATAGTAAAGTCTATATTAAAAAAAAAGTTGCAGCTCTCAAAGAAGAGGGAGTCATGGGCTGGGCTTCATTTCTCAAAGATGGCTACCACATTCCACCCCTTGGCTACTCAATACATCCATACCCCCTTGCTCTCTACATACAAACTTGTTTTTGCTTAACTCAACCCAACTGTCTCACATTCCACTACAAAGTTATTAACTCTCCCCCACCCAGAGGCAACCAACATCATGTCCAGATGTTACATCCAGAGGCAATCAAATTAAGGCCCCTGTTCAGCACCCACCATCCTTAGGGGACTGTCCTCCACTAATTCTGTAACAATCCCTGTAGCAATCAGGACTGTTAGTTGCAAGCTGTGGAAACCAACTCCGGTTGAAGTAAATAGAAAGAAATTTATCGAAATGGTATTGGGTAGCTTGTAGAATTATCAGAAATACTGCAGACCAAGCCTAAACCTGGGCTAGACCAGGGACACCTGGAGTAAAGCCAGGGCTACAGCCAAATTCAGGGCACAAAACCAGTCAGGTGATGTCACTGCCAGCTACCACCGTGCCACTCAGCGCCGGACGCCACGGCTTGCTCTGCTTCCAGCACTGACCCCAGAAATTCCATGTTCTTGCTGCTGCTGCTTTTAACTGCTGACAAAATGGATTCGCCATCAACCTTGCTTCCTTCCATCACCAGCTGCCTGTACAAAATCTGGGGCAGTTCCATGAGATTGGCTCGCCTTGGTCACAGGCCAGCACCCTAGCTTTAAGGGAGGCTGGTGTGGGGACGTGAGGGTTTAGTTTCTGCAGTGGGAAGAAAGCAGTGCCTCCCCGTGAGGCTCTAAAGTGGGGAATTTCTCAAACAAAGGTGGAAAATGGATAGACGCCTATTATAATCCCATTCGCTTTTCTGGACTAGCAGGAAATTTCAAGATCGTCATTCTTTTGTCTGCGGCCAACTACAAAAGAAATGCAAATCTGCCCTGAAACAAGCAGAAACCCAAGCTCAAGTCTTCCCAGCCTCCACTGCTGCCCCCAGGGCAAGCGGAGAGAGTTTTTCCAGAACCTCAGCAGTTAGAGTTTCATTTTGTCAAAACAAAATTACATGTGCTTCAGCCGTGGAATGGCTTCTCCTCCTCCCTTCTTTTCTTCTTTGACCACAGGAGCTCCAATGGTCTTAATCTTTATAACTATCACCTTTCCCATTTCCACTTCCCTGCTCTTAGGACAGCCGCGTACCATGCCCCTACCCCCAACGCCAGGCTCGCATCACGGGCTTTTCTGTTTTCTGGGCTTTCGTTTGTGCGAGGCAGCAGCTTTATATAGTCTCCAAAGCAGAGTACAGCTCCTCGAGAACTATCTTTTCACAGAAAATTCAACGATGGCGGTTTTTATTTGAATTTGCCCTGATAATCCTTCTGATCCGCGGAGAGTTCCAGGACAGCTGACGTCATAAGAGTCCCTCGGACCTTGTTGCTCCCCGACCTGCTTCCTTCCCTGGTCCCAACGCCTATTTACAGAGTCCCTGACCACAGACACGGAATACCTCTTCCGAACCCCTCTCTAACTGTATCAGTCTGCAGTGCTGCATAACAAAGTACCACAGACCGGGGGACGTAGACAATAGAAAGCTATTTCCTCACAGTTCTGGAAGCCAGAAGTTCGAGATCCAGGTGTTGGTAGAGCTGGTCCCTTCTGAGGTTTCTCTCTTTGGCGTGTAGACGGCTCTCCTCACCCCGTGTCCTCACATGGTCTTTCCTCCGTGTGTGTCTGCGTCCTCACCTCCTTTTCTTCTAAGGACCCCAGTCCTACTGGAGGGGGGACCACTGTAATGACCCCATTTAACGTGATCCCCTCTTCAATGGCCTGGTCTCCAAATACAGTCACATTCTGAAGGACTGGGGGTTAGGACTTGTGACTTTTGCGGGGGACTCAATTCAGCCCAGGACACTCACTGTCACCGGCTGGGTGGGCACTGCGGGCTGGTGACGAATGTGTGGGCTCAGGACCCAGACATGCCGGGGTGCACCCTGGCCCCGCTGCTGGTGCACGTGAGGCTGGCAGTCTCCTCTATGGTCCTGCCCCCCCTGCTGTGAAAGAGGGTTCATGCAGAGTGAAATGGGATCAAAGGTGGAGAAGTGCAAAGGTGCGGGACAGATGGGAGCAACATCCTTTGCCGTCAGCGGGGAGGTGGACGAATGAGACGGGCCCAGGCAGGGACTGCTGGTCGCTTCCCGGTCACCGGCGGGCCTGACGATGGGGGCTGCCGTGCCGCGTGGGGGGCACAGGTTCAAGGCGTAAGAGTCAGGAGAGAGAGGCGTCTGTGGGAGGCCCGGGAGAGCCCAGGGCTTCTCCACAGCTTGTGTACTTGGCACAACTTGGAAGCTCTCATTTTGGGAGCCCACTTGAAGGGTTGGGACTTTTTGCACTCGTCCCCCTAGTCACACGATTGCACCTCTGAGGAATACCTTCCGCATGAGGAAAGACGCCAGTGGAGTGGAGAAGGAACCCAGAGGGGGCGGTGAATGGGCTCAGGAGCAGAGGTGCTTGGATGGCAGCCCTGGGCCAGTTCCCAGGCTGGCAGAGGGCAGCGTCTGGGGCCACACCGGGCGCCAGCTCTGCCATGCCCCTGAGCCACAGTCTCCCCAGCCGTCACGTGGGGGGGAGGATGCCCATCTCAGCGGAGGTTTTGATGCTGGGCGTGGCCCTGACTCAGAGCCACGCTTGCTCTCCATGCTGCACTGCCAGCTGCTGGAAAGGCCGCTTCTGCATTCACACACTAGACAGGATTTGTTTTTTGGCTGTGCCCTGCGGCATGCAGGATCTTAGCTCCCCAGCCATGGATCGAACCCTCCCTCACCCCCTGCAGTGGAAGCGCGGGGTCTTAACCACCGGACAGCCAGGGAAGTCCCTTGACAGGATTTATTGAGCACCCAAGGTGTGCAGACACAGTCCTTGCCCTCAGGGAGCTAGTGGGTTAGTGGGTGGAGAGAAAACCAACACTTTAACAAAGAAAGAAAGGAGTATGAAAGGGAGAAGTGTCATGAAGTGGGTGGCATCTCGCCTGAGACCTGAAGGACCGAACGGGGCGGCTGGCCAAGCGGAGAGGCAGGAAGGGAGGGGAGGAGCTTGGGTGTTCTAGGAGCCGTGCAAAGGCCAGGGGGCTGCCGCCAGGGCGTGAGGGGTGCAGGGCCAAGATAAGCCTGGAGTGGTGGGCAGGGGCCAGGGCAGCCACTGCCCTGAGAAAACCACCCGGGTGGGTAGCAGCATCTCGTGCGAGAAAACATAGCGGTCCTGTCCTCCAGAGGCTGGGCAGCGTCAAAGACATTTGCTTTCTGACTTGGGGAAAAACAGTCCACGTGTGCCAACAATGATCTTTCAAACAAAATGGAGAATTATTTGTTATGTGGAGGAGGGCAAGCATTTGTTCTGCTCCTCAGAGACGGGAGAAAGCTGGACTGTCACAACGGGACATAATGAATGACTTCCTGCTTGGAGCAGAATCCGAGGGGTGTGTGTCATCTTGTCCTGGACTGGGGGCCAGGTGGCGGGGGGCTCCTTTGGTCCCTAATTCCCCCCGTGGAACCTCTCTGAAGACCATTCCATCTTCCACAAACTACAAGCAAATGTGCAGCTCATCAAGTTTCCTGACTCTTACCTCAAGACCCAGAAAGAAAATGATTAGAATTTAGTGCCAGAAAGAAACTTGTCTCTCCAGATAAAATGATACATTTCCTTTGGTCAGAAAACAGGGACTGCATAAGTGATCATAATTTGATTTTTGCTTTGGTCGCCAAGAAACTCAGAGTCAAGTTTATGTGCAGGAGTTATATCACTCCAGGTTTCCTCCCTGTCTCAATTGTATCCTAAAAAATAAAAATTAAAATAACAACATTTTCACTAGTCAAACACAACATCCACTTTCATTTAGCTCCCTTTTGATCTTTAGCTTCATGACTATAGCTTTTACAGAGTCATAACTGCAGTGTGAATCTAAACATTCACACTCAATCTTGTTTTCCTTTTTCTTTTTACATGATATTAGTTCGCAAAGATCACATTTCTACTCAAGCATTGTATTTAGCCCTTTCGACCATGGTACAATATTCTGTTGAATCACTGACTATTGACATTGGTGAATTCAATTGTACATACCATAAATAAGCTATTGTCGGACATTGCATTTTTCTAGCTTTTCACTGGAATAAACAATTCTGCTATTATAAAAATAAATGAATAAAAGTTATGAAAGAGAAATACAGATATGAAAAATGTTCAACCTCTGTGATGATTAAAGACATATATTGAAACATCGAGACACCTGTCCTTTTGACTGTGGAAATAGCCCAGATTAAACAAAGATACTCGTGCTGGAGAGGAGATGGAGACACCCACGGCTCAGCTCCTGTCTCTCTCTGGGCATGTGAATTAGTCCATTCCTGGGTGTAGCATCTGTTCTTCTAGTGTATCCATGCGGGGAGCTGAGCCCAGAGCACACAGGTTTCACTGCAGCCTGATTTATAACCCCCAACATTGAAATGATCTAAATGTCCAATAATAGGAGAGTGGTTAATTAAACGTGTGTACAACTTTTATACTAGTCACTCACTGGATGTATAATGTAGATTTCTAATAAGAGGGGGAACGTTTATGCTGTAGTGTTCGGTGAAGAACAGAACCCTGGATACAGATGAGCCCGGGATTGGGAGTCAGATGGCCTGGATTCAGATCCCAGAGCTGCCAATCACTGGTCATGAGAATTTGACCAATGACCTCACCTTTCTGAGCCTTGGTTTCCTCATCTCCAGAATAGGGGTACTAAAGCCTCCTGGGGCTGTGGTATTAATGAAATAACATAAGAGCATATAATCTACTACACACACTACACTTTCCCTGGTTCTCTAACCTCCTTCCACGGCACCCTGATTCTCCCGTGGCTTAAGGACATCAAATTAATATTAAAGTACTAGTGAGTCTCCAATCTGCCTCCAGCTCAGAGCTCCCCACTCACCCTTTATCCAACTGCCTTCAGGACTTTACCATAGCACATCTGTGGGCTTCAGGGACCCACATCGTCCAGTCAAAATGGACCGGATAATCTTCCTGAGCTGCTCAGGGTCTCTGATGCCTCCACACTTTGCAGATGCTACTCCCTCTGCCCAGGAATCCCTTCTCCCTCTACTGCTCGTCTTTCAAGGGCCGGTCCCATGTCCCGTTTCTGGGAAGCCTCCTTAACCCGGGAGGCCATTAGCAAGCGAGCCCCTTTCATGAGCTTTTCTGGGCTCTTTGCAAACCTCAAACTTAGGAGGTAACCTGTGGGGAGATGAGTGTTGTGTCCTTCTGTTGTTGTTGGGGTTTTTTTTTTTGGCTGTGTTGGGTCTTGGCCACTGCGCGCAGGCTTTCTCTGGTTGTGGAGCAGGGGCTGCTCTTTGCTGCGATGCGCGGGCTTCTCATCGCGGTGGCTTGTCTTGTTGCGGAGCACAGGCTCTAGGCACGCAGGCTCCAGTAGTGGTGGCTCGCAGGCTCAGTAGTTGTGGCTCACAGGCTCTAGGCACACGGGCTCAGTAGTTGTGGCTCACGGGCTCTAGAGCGCAGTCTCAGTAGTTGTGGCTCGCGGGCTCAGTAGCTGTGGTGCACGGGCTTAGTTGCTCCGCGGCATGTGGGATCTTCCCGGACCAGGGCTCGAACCCGTGTCCCCTGCACTGGCAGGTGGATTCTTAACCACTGCGCTACCAGGGAAGCCCTGTCTTTCTGTTTTTGATTTTTTTTGTTGTTAGAAAATTTCTTTATTATTACTCATTAAGCACCAGCTTAATAGTGCAGAAATTTCAAATCACCCATCAACAACTCATTCTTCCCCACCCCACAGCCCCAAATTCCTGATAAAGAGCTCTTCAAGTAAAGACACACTCTCTTCTCTCCTCTGTATAAAACTTTACGAAATAAAGGCAAAGAACTGTGTACATCTTGCTGTAAATGCTGCCCACAGCTGTGGAGACAGTGTCTGCCCAAGGCTCCCTTTACTGTCCAGGTCCTGAAAGACTCTTGTTCATGAATTGTCTCTTCACAAAGCAAGTCCACCACTTGCTGGGTTTATCATTCTGAGGGTTAAAACCTTCTCCCAAAGTCTCAGTCCAGTCTCTTGCCTCAGCTGTTGTAAGTAGGTCCTCATCACTTCATCTTCCTGTTTGTTCGCAGGTTTGGCGTAAATTGCATTAAGTGGAAAACCAGGCTCTCTGGGAATGGGAAAATTAGCGATTCCCAGTGTATACATTTCTTTCTTGCCTTGGCTTTTAGAATTGCACTTTTGGAGTTCCTTTAGACACTGAGAAATGTAGAGAGTTATATATATCAAGGTCCTATCAGCTTCATTCTTAATTTCATAGTTTTTGAAGAAGACATTGGCCTTGAAGTAATAGATAGTTTCAGCCACAATATCTGTATCTTTTGTCTCTCTAGGGGTGGGTCCTTTGAACTGACTTCTGATAGGCAACAGTGCCATGTTTCCAATGAGTTTCATGTCAGGGTCCGTGAGGGGAGAGTGGTAAACCGGCATCCTGGAGGCGCCCAGGTTTCAACCCCGGTGAGGAGGGTCGGGTTAGAGCGCGGCGCTTCCGCTCTGGCAGCCCGGGTGGAGTTGTTTTTGATTTTTAAATCTATCATTCATTCAGAAAAGGGCTCATGTAAGTGAGCAGCTTCATAAAATTTCACACACTGAACCCAACCTTGAAACCAATACACAGATTTTAAAAAACATCCTAACTGGCCCCGGAGAAAGCTGCCTCATGGCCCCTCCAGTCCCTAAGCCATCACCAGGGTCATCACTCTCCTGACGTGTCTGAGAGCCTCCCTGTAGCTGCCTGGGTCGTAGAGCTCTCACTTTTCAGGGCTGCGTAGTGCTCCAACCCGACTGCCCAGTGTTTTCATTATACTGCTGGTGAGGTTGGGGCCTTCCTTGTTGGAAGCCGTTATGAACTACGCTGCAGCAGACACTCTGGTACAGGATTTTCTGTTTCTTGGTGCACACTTCACAACACGTATATGCCTTTCTGCTGGGTGTAAACCCAGAGTGGGACTGCTGGGTCAGGGGACCCCTACCCTTGGCTAATGGTGTTCCTGTGGGTCTCATCCCGTTGCCCCTCATCTTCACCCGTACACGTTTTGTTTTTGTTTTTCTTCTTCTTTTAAATAAATCTATTTATGGTCCCAACGGACTAATTCATCCTCAGTAACCACCGACTGGTTGCAGCCATGAATTCCTACACAGGCCCAGCGCAAAGGCTGCTTCCTCTCCGGCAAAAAAAATCTCTTTCTCCCCGCGGTTGGGTGTCCCGGGTTCATCACCCTCCACGGATGCTGGGATGTTGGTGGAGTCTGTCCGCTGCCCGCCCCACTGGCGGTCCCCTGAGGGCAGAGCCAGGTCGAAGCCCGGGACACACCTGGAGTTAGCCACCGACCTGCAGAGCCCCGGGCGACCTGCGCGCAGGGATGGCGAAGGCGCGAAACCCGCAGACCGCGGGTTCGGGGTTATTACTTGGGGGCCGGGTCCCACAGGGAGCCCCCCGAATGGTCACCACCCTCAGAAGGCGCCTCCGACCCTGGGGACCCCTCGCCGCCTGACTTCCATTTTGGCGGAGTCGGGCGGAGCTAACCTTTGCTACCCAGCCCGCCCCTCCGGCCGATGGGTGGGGAGGGGATCGGGTTTCACTGGCGCAGGGGGGGTGAGGGGTGAGGGGGGGTGCCTCCCGCCCGACTGCGCCCCCCTTCCTCGGTCCCCACCAGGAAGAAGTCTTGGGTCCCTGCTCCCAGCCCGGCCGTGGGCCTGCGCGCCCCTCGGGCCTGGGGTGCCAGGAGGGAGGGCCCAGGAGGTCCCGGGCGGGGAGCGGTCGAGGGGGGAGGGGAGCGGGCGCCCCGCGGCCCCGCCTCCGCCGCGCCCTCCCCCGCGCCCTCCTCCGGGGCGGGATAATTGAACCGCGCGGCCGGGGCCCTGCGTTGGCTGTGGAGGCGCTGCTGGAGCTTGGAGCCCGCGCTGCCCGCGTGCCGCGCCCGGAGCCGAGAGCCGCGCCCCGCGCCCCGCGCCTTTGTCCGCCCGCCGCCCGCCGCCCATGGAGCGCGCCGTCCCGTCGCGCCGGGTCCCGCTGCCGCTGCTGCTGCTCGGCGGCCTCTCGCTGCTGGCGGCCCAAGGTAGGGGCGCGGGGGCGCGCCGGGCGGGGAGGGAGCTCCCCGAGCCCACGGCCCCCGCGTTAGTGACTCCCCGACACCCCGACCGCCCGGACCCACGCCCCGTGCGACTTTTGGCGCTGCCGGCGCCCGGGAGCGTCGACCGGCGCTGCGCCCCTCCGCGGTCTTCAGGGTGTCTGTGCTGCGCTGCCGCTAGGCCCCGGCGACGCTTCCCGCCCCCACCCCGACCAGTCTCCTGGCTTCGGTCCTGATCACCTCACTGACGTGGGAATTTGTTTTAAAGACGGATCCCTATCCCTGCAGACACATCCTCCTGCCGGCCCTCTCGCATCCACCCTGCCCACCCTAGCGCCCACCCACCCCCTGGGGCCAGGGTGCGGGCTGGGGGAGAGGAAGGCTGGCTGGTGGTTGCCAAGGACCCCCCCTACCTTGCACCACCCAGTGCCTGCTCCTTGCACCTGGAGCGCCCCTGGCGTACCTGTTCACACTGCCCCCACCTCCACCCCTGCACAGGCGCTGTGGTACCCAGCTTGCTGGGCAGTAATTTGCCCAAGAGACAAAAGCAGTCATGGGGTAGGAGGTGGACGTGAAGAAAGCAGAGAGGAAGGGAGTGGGCTGAAGGTGTTCAGGGCCATGGCTGTGTGTGCGGAGACCCCGCCTGCCCACCTGAGACACCGAGGACCCCAAGACACGGGGTTCTGCCAGGCTCCAGACTCAGCTCTCAGCTGTGGCTGGGGACAGGACACCTCCAAACCCAGCCACCTGGTGGCAGAGGGCTGCCAGGGGGTCTCCACCAGCAGACCCGTGGCCCAGAGCTCCCAGCCATGACCTCTGACCTCTCTGCTGACCCGTGGCTCATCAGTCATTAGCCAGGCCAGCCTTCCTGGGGCCAGGCCCAGATAAGAGCCCCGACCACCCTTGGCATCCCACATTCTTTATCTCTGGCTCAGTTGAGTTTCTTTTAAACTCTCTGGGGACCACCCTCCGCCTCTGTCAAAGGTCACTGGTCAAAGGTCACTGTTCTCAGCTAATGCTTTGCCAGGATTCAGGGATTCCCGGAGAGGCTGCCGGGGGGGCGGGGGGAAGAGCTGTGCAGAGGTTTCTTGGCTCAGTGGCTCCCTGCAGCAGACCTTCACGGAGCTCTGGCTGTTCCAGGCATCGGCTCCATCCTGGGCATGTCTGGGGGGGGTACATCTCATGGGGTGGGGGGAGGTGCAGGGCTCAGCATTGGCAGCAAGAGCCATCCCAGGCCCTGGGGCTTACGGGAGGCTTCCTGGAGGAGATGGCGTTTGGGCAGGAGCTGGTCAGACAGGCAGGGAAAGAAGGGAATTCTGGTGACCCCTGGCTGGAGTGAAAGCCCAGAGGGGCCTTAGACTGGGGGCCACACAAGACTCCTCTTGGAAATGGAAGGGGCCCCGGAACCTCCTGTATTTTACACCCAAGGAAACTGAGGCGCAGAGAGAAAGCTTAGTTGAACTGTCCTGAGCCCGAGTCCCCAGATACTCCATCGCTGTTCTTTTCTGCCTGCTGTTTGAGAAGGGTCCCCTGCAGCCTGGCAGCGTCCAGCTTTGAAGGAGCACCGAGACTTGCTAGGCTGAAGCCTGACTGACGGTTTACAGCCGTCTTCTTCACAGAGAAGCTCCTAACTTGAAGTGTATAAAGGAAACCTTAATTACGCACTGACGAGAACGCTGTGGTCCTTTGTCTCTTTTGGGAGGTCCCTCTTTGGAGTTTCAACAAGTTTAGTGTGGTTTGGGGAGAGAGAGAGTGTGTGGTTTGCCTTGTTCCTTTCTGTGCCTGCAAACTCAGAAGCTGTAAGGTTCCCTGAAGCCTTGTAAGGCCAAGGGTGACACTGTCCCCACCCTCCGTAGAGCTGCGGGGTCCAAGAGGAAACATGCAGTTTAAAAGTGATCACGGAAAAGGCCTCGATGGTGAGCCCTTTAGCTAATCTGCTGAAACCCATTTGGTGACCTGGCCACGGAAACGCAGAAGGGGGCTGGACTTTCGTGCCAGGGGGCAGAGTTGGAACCACGGGTCTGTCCTGTATCCATCTGTCCAGTTGGGTTTTCCTGAGAGCCAGGGTGGGCGGGAGTAGAGAGAAGAACCGTGTTGGGAAAGACGGTTGTGTTTTCTCCAAGACTTCTTGGCCTCTGGCTCCAGCCGGGCAGCCTTCCTGACTGATTACAGAGAACATCGCTGGGAGGAGAACAAAGGGGAGAGAGGACTTAGCTTGGAAACACGTGGCGGCACCGCTGCCGCTCCTAGAAGTTTCCCAGTTGGGTGGCAGTGGCGGGACATGCTGATGGGGCTGCTGGACTGTGAGACAGCGTGCCCTGAGGGTGCAGGGCCAGGGCCTCTCCTGCGGAGCCACAGCTCTGGGTCACGACCCCTCTTGGCACTGCCCAAGGCCACTCCCAACTTGGGCTCATTTGCCGCCTCTGATGGTGGCGGGGGAGCGTGACTCACCGTTGGGACCCAGCAGGCTGCCAGGAGCGTTTGTGGGACTGCAAACATCTTTGTCTGTCATCCCTCAGAAAAGAACCACGGGCTTATCTGGTGGTTTTCTCATTTGTAAGATGGAGATAACAGAGACCAACTTTTTAGTTTGGCTGGAGGATTGAGGGAGAGAACATAGGACGACGCCTGTGATGGTAGCTGTATTATTATTATCTGTTATTTGTGATGT
The DNA here is from genome assembly GCF_008692025.1 of Phocoena sinus. Classification (NCBI taxonomy): domain Eukaryota; kingdom Metazoa; phylum Chordata; class Mammalia; order Artiodactyla; family Phocoenidae; genus Phocoena; species Phocoena sinus. The sequence continues at coordinate 4,284,196 of NC_045772.1, read as the reverse complement.
CCCCTTCCTAGAGTAGGATAGGACAGTATCCTTTTCCCCAAGATTGCACTACTAAAACTGCATTTCCCCAGCCAGGAGCTGGGAAGGAGGCCCAACAGGGCCGCAGAACCTGCGGCAGCTGTCGAATGCAAAAGCCGTGTTGGTAAAGGTCATGCAAAGTGGCCTCAGCTGGCCTCCTTAGGCGTTCAATCATCTGTACGCGAAATATCTGCTGAGGGCCAGCTCCGTGCCAGACACTGTTCTAGGTCTTGGGGATATGGCAAGGAGGAAGAGAGACCTGGCCCTTCTGCCCATGGGGCACATCTCCCGGGAGATCCAGAAAAGCGAACAATTACAAACCAACTCCAACTGGGAGTGAGTCAGGGAAGACTTCCCGGAGGAAGCAGCATGCAAACTGGGATGTAAAGGAACAGAAGGAGGGCTGGGAGGAGGGTGGGGAGGGTGTCCCAGGCAGAGAGGAAAGCATGGACAAAGGTCCGGAAGGTGAGAGAGAACGTGGGACTTCTAGGAGTTCTGCCCCCTCCTTATGCTTGGGGAAGACCACCGTGTCTAGCACCTTTTCCAGCAGCCCCTTCCCCAGCAGCCCCTTCCCCAACGGCCTGCACACACCTCCCCCTGCCCTTTCCTCTGAAGGTGGAGCTCTGAGCAGTGGGCACAGTGGGTGGAGCAGCTTTGCAGGAAAACTGTTCTAATAGGGAGTATTTTGCCGGTATGTTTTACATAATAAAAGGTTTTTGTTTTGCAAAACATCAAATTATAACAATTTCATTAATAATGCTTTTGCAGGCTTCATATGGTTCCAGTTTCCCTGTAATGGTCTCAAATGAGGCCAGATAATGAAACGGCGGGGGGAGGGGGGGCGGCGCACCCGTTCTGTCAACTTTCCTGGGGTCAGAGACCCTTCAGCCTGGAGGGGAGCTCATTGTTGAGAGGGTGTGGCGCTGAGGCCAAGTCATCCAGCTCATAGCAGGCATGGCTGGACCAGAGGCTGTGCTTTGCGGCCAGCACTCTTTCCACTGGTCACTGCTTTTAAGCCCCAGGCTGGTCATAACGAGAGGCTGGGACAGGAGGGTCCTACACCGACCCACCCATTGCTGGGGGTCAGCACTTGACCAGGGTTAGGAGACTGGTTCCAGCCCTGAAAGTGATTGGAGAGAGCTTGACGGACTCCCACACGCTCTCTGCTCTGTTTCCTTAAAAACAGAATGGAAACTCTCTGCCCTAGGAAATTATGATAATTGGAAGTCTTTTACACTTACTCACTAACTTAGTCCTTCTCCACAGCCCCATGAAGTAGGTACTACTGGTATTTCCACTTTACAGGCATGTAAACTAAGACCCAGAGCGTATACTCTAGCGGATGACAGGCTCCAAAAGGAAGAATAGGTTCAAGAAAAATACTGGCTCAGCCCATTAGCGTAAAAACACCGTGATCTTGGGCGTTTAAAATCCAGTCCTGGGGCTTCCCTGGTGGCGCAGTGGTTGAGAGTCCGCCTGCCGATGCAGGGGACACGGGTTCGTGCCCCAGTCCGGGAAGATCCCACGTGCCGCGGAGCGGCTGGGCCCGTGAGCCATGGCCGCTGAGCCTGCGCGTCCGGAGCCTGTGCTCCGCAACGGGAGAGGCCACAACAGTGAGAGGCCCGCGTACCGCAAAAAAAAAAAAAAAAAAATCCAGTCCTGGCAACCAGCCCTTGCTCAGGACGATGTGGTAGTAAATAGAGGACTCCGGACCTCGTGCTCCTAACCACTCAGCTGGATGGGCACTTCAGTGCCAGAAACGAGTGCTGTGTGTACGAGGGGCTCCTTTGAAAGAACAGGCATTTTCTATGGGGGGTAATGGACGGGGGTGGGGGGAAGACCACAGAAGTGGGAGCCACAGCCTGGGCCCTTGAGGGGCTCACAGCTGGCTTGACAGAAGGTGGCCCCCCAGACGACAGCGCCCGTCTTGGTTCAGATCTGTGGATGAGCCTGTCCTGTGCTGGCGGGGCCATCCAGCCCAGGGTCTGGCTTGGTCGCACCTCTCCCTCAGGTGTGGCCTGAGTCAGGGCCTCCTCCCTGCCATCTGGGGTGGCGCCTAGGAGCCCCCCAAAGAACCAGAGCCTGTGGTGCTCTCCCCGCTGCAGGGCTTGGCTGGCTGTGGCCTCGGGATGCTGGGAGCGGTCCAGAACCGTCGTCAGGATAGAGAGAGTCGCCCCTTTGCTGGCATCTCTGTAAAGGAGAGTACTCTTGGCTGGTCTTGGGTCCTGGACACAGCAGGGCAGGCCTGGCCTCTGAAGAGAGCAGCCCTGGAAGTTGTTAAGTCCTGTTTCCGCTTAATCCATGGGGACACCGCCGCCGGCCTTGCCAAGGAAACTTGTCAGAGCGCTGGGCCGACACGGCCGGGGCCAGGAGTCTGGAAACCAGGTTCCCGCCCAGCTCTGTCCCCGGCTTCCTGGGGGATCCAATGGGCAAGGGTGCCCGGTTATTCCTTCCTGAGGCCAGAGGCCCAGAGCCTCTTTTCCCCCAGTGAAGGGTTCAAGGTGTCTGAGGGCTTCCCTTCCTCCATGGCTCTGGGGCGCCCAGAACTCCTTGGCTTGAGGCTGCATCCCTCCAGTCTCTGTCTCCATCTTCATGTGGCTTCCTCCTGCATCTCCTCTGTGCATCTCTAAGGACACTTTCATGGGACTTCGGGCTCACCTGGATAATCCAGGATGATCTCATCTTGAGATACTTCATTCCATCTACAAAGATTCTTATTCCAAATAAGGTCACATGCACAGGTTCCAGGGGTTAGGACATGGACATATCTTTCTGGGGGCCCCCGTTGAACCCACTACACACACTAAGAGTAAACACAGAAACAGATGCACTAACAAAAAGTATCGGGGGCACCCGTGCCATAGTGACTGTAACACACTGTGACAGTGGGACACGGGTGGCTCTCAAGTGGGTGTTGGGGGAGGGAGGGAGCGAGTGAGAGCAAGTGATACCTGAGCTCAGATGTGAGTGGCGAGAAGCCGACTCTGAAAAGACCTGGGGAAGAGCGTCTGGGCGAAGGGGACAGCCGGCACAAAGGCCCCCAGGTGGGACCAGGTGTACCAGAGGGACCGGCGAGCTGGTGTGAAGGGAGGGGAAGGGGGGGTGCCCGAGAGGGTGGCCAAGGCGGGAGGGGCAAGGCAGTCGTGCAGGGCCTTAGAAATCAGGGTGTGGACTGGATTTTATCCTAGATGCTTGGGGAAGGCGCTGGAGGATCCTCAGCGGGGGGGTGACATTCTTTGACTCACACTTCTAGAAGTCCCTCTGTGTTGCCTGGTGAATGCATTATAGGGAGACCAGAATGGAGGTGGAATAAGCTGGGGGGAGGCTCCTGCAGGGTCCAGGGCCAAAGATGCCCTGGGCCGGGGGGGGCGGGGGGGGCGGGATCTGTGGACCAGAGGGAAGTGGACAGATCTAGGGCGTTTGGGAGGTAGAGTGGACGGGACTCACTGAGGGCTTGGATGTGGAGGGGGAGGGAGATGGAATAATTCATGCTGGCCCAGTTATTTTGGCTCCAGCCTCTGGATGCATGGTGACTGCTAATGACTGAGGTGGAGAAGCTGGACAGGGGAGGGGATCAGAGTCCTGTGTGGAAGCCTTAAGTTTCCTATTAGACGTCCGGGTGGAGCCTGGGCTCATGGGCGAGACCAGGCTGCAGACAGAAGTGTGGGAGTCTCGGCCGATAGGGGAGGCTGGATGAGGCCACCCAGGGAGGTGGGAGCAGTGGGGGGAGAGGACAAGGGGCCACGGCACTGAGCCCTCGCAGGCAGTTTGAGGAAGAAGAGCGGCTAAGTGGCATCCCCTCAGGGGGGTCCCCAGAGCCACCCCCTCAGGGGTCCCCAGAGCCATGGGTGGTAGCTGGGACACGGCCAGGATGGGTTTTTAGATGCTAGCTATCAGTGTTTTTATGCTAATGGGCTGAGCTCGTATTTTTCTTTCTTTCTTTTTTTTTGAGCCAGGATTTTTCTTGAACCTATTTTTCCTTTTGGATTGTGTTGCCTGCTGGAGTGAAATGTACTGGAAGTTTTGTTACCTACGTGCGCCACTCGTTTTGACGTAAGACGGCTCCCTGAAACCCATCGCGCCACGCGTGTCGTTATCCCCATTTTCCATTGTTGGTGTGAGACCCACCCCACCCAGGCACAGAGAGGCCAGGCAGCGCGCCTGTGGACACACAGCTGCTAAGTGGCAGCAACAGGACTCGAACACAGGCGGCTTGGCTCTCACGTCGTATTCTTAAGCAGGACACTGAACTAACCGCCTCACTTTTCTAACTGAAAAGTCTCCAGTTTTTTAAGTCCAGCTTCAGGGGGAAGCCACTGTCTCCTTCGGGCCGCCTCTGTGTTTGTTCCATGGCCTCGGGCAAATTGCTTCATCTCTTCCCGTCCCCTGTGTCATAGAGTTGCTAGGATCACATGAGATCATTCGTCCATTCATTCCTTCATGGACGTTTACTGTGTGCTGGCTCTGGACCTGCTGTGGGGCAGGGTGCAGAATGAGACTCCTGTCCAGCCCTCGTGGCACAAGTACACCCTTGGTTAATTACTTGTGCTAATTGCTGGGAAGTTCAGGGAGCAAAGAAACCACGAAAGAAAGGAAACATGTCTGCCCCATGTTCACGTGTGTGCATGTGTGTGTGTTGGGGGGTGCAGTTAGGGAGGACTTCCCGGAGGAAAGGACCTTTGTACTGGTGTGGGTGTGAATGAGCTAGCCGGAGGAGAGGAGGGACCCAGGACCACCCAGCCTGGCAGAGCTTCAGTTTCCAAAAGCCGGGTGCAGAGGACACTCGACAGGTGTGCATACATGGTCTGAGAGGTGAGAGGAGAACCAGGGGAGGTGGGTCCTGCAGGGGATGCTGTAGAGATGCGGGCCGGGGGAGGACGGCCCACATGTCCACTGGGCTTGATCCAGGAGGTCACTGGGAGCCGCCTGGAGGGAGCAGTGTAGAAGCTATTGCTTCTCGCCTTCCCAGAGATGTGTCTTCTGGTCCTTGTCTCCTGCTGCCTCCTTTTAGCTGGTGCTCTATCCGAGACCCCGTCTCTCTGTGCCAGGTGCTGGCGTCGGAGGGTGTGAGGGCACCAGCCGTTCTTGTGCTGAGGACAGGGCCTGGAGCCATAAGAGCAGACTCAGCATGCCCTGCTTCCTCCTGGGGAGGTCTTGGGGCCTTGAGGAGGGGAGATGGGTCTGTCCTCATCCCAGTCGTACAGAATGGTGCAAAAGCACTGGGACACACCAGGTGACAGTTGCTTGTCGTCTCCCTGAGAACGGGGTCATGACTCTGGATCCCTCGCCCCAAGCTCAGAGCCTGGCATGTGGAAGGGTCCTAAGAGGGGCATCTGCTGGCGCCCCAGGCTAGTGAGGTGGGGGGCCCCGCAGGGGCTGGGGGTGTGGGCTGAGTCTTGGGTGGTTCTGTTGGGTTGGAATTTCCTGTTGGCATCTCCTTGCATCTCAGGCTTCCCAGCCACGCGGGTCCTGGACCCCACGGGGACCCCCTCCGACTTTTTGCTGTGGCTTTAGACAGTGCCGTGGAGCAGATGGGGCGTGGGCCTTCCGTCAACTCTTTATTTTTCCAAATGAGAGTATTAAAATAAAACCAAATAGAGAGCTAACCGACCACCATCTCATATCTCAGCATTTCATATACATGGAGGGCATTTTAATGCCCCAGGTTTTGGAAGGACAAGGAATTTTGTCTCTGTGGATCTCATCAAGTCAGATTAACAGGGACCAGAGATGGAAACTGTGCCCTGCTGAAGTTTCTTCTCAGAGAGGGAAAGGATCTGAGGGAGAAGATTCCAGACTCGCCCGAAGCCCCACTTCTCTCTTAAGAGCACCTGCGGGCTCTTAAGGACGGGCGTTGAGTGAACAGTAAGCGCGTGGTGGGTGTGGGTAGGTGACAGCGCTCCCCGGGGTTGGGGACAGAAGAAACAGTGATGGCCTTGTCGCGCCAGGTTTCTTTCGTGACATGACTTAGGAGGGCCACTCAGACATGGCGGGGTCTGTGCCTGAGGTTTCCTCAATTTTACGCCCTTTGGGAGGTGCTGCCGGGGGATCTGCTGGTGAGCCTGGTTGGTCTGATGCTGTCAGCTGCTGTGTGTGGCATCAGGTGGGGTGACACCTTGGTCGTCTCCTTGCCCCCCGTGCCCAGCCCAGCCATGTGCCCTGTGTCAGAGATTGGGGCCACAGCCTGGAACCCCCATCCCTCTTTCCCCTTCCACTGATGTCACAGAGTTCCTTCTGTGAGTGGTTGGGGGAAGTGATGCTGGAAGAGGGGCCTTCCCATCACCTCCAGAAAGCCTTCCCTCCCATCTCCCCTGGGCTCGGGCAGCCCGAGCCCCATGCTCCGTGGCCCCATCTGCCAAAGGACTTGTCACACTCCCGGGTGACAGTCACTTGACCCAGCCGCTCCCCCCACTAGTCTGGGAGTGGCGGACCGGCACTGAGAAGGTGCCGCATCGGGGTGTGACAGGATGCACAGGCTGAGGGGGGGCGTCGACGGACATGTCCACAAGTGGGGACAGGAGAGGGGCGCCTCTTTGGGCTTCAGGTCACCCCCGGTTTGGTGATGGGGCAGAACTGAGAGGCAACCTGACCCCGCAGGTACAATGAACAAGCCACGGTGTCCGCAGTGATGCAGGAGGTCAAAGCCAGGGCAAGTCTGAACTTTAGGTCTTTCTGCCTCTCCTCCACCTGTCCCACCCTCTGCTGGCCACTGCCCCAGCTGCATGGGGGAGAAATGATCCCTGGGGATTTTTGTTTTGTTTTTAAACTTTTAAATCATCTTTATTTTGGTTGCAAAGTTACAATTTACTTTTTAAAAATATATATTTATTTATTTTTGGCTGCGTTGGGTCTTCGTTGCTGTGCGCGGGCTCTCTCTAGTTGCGGTGAGCGGGGGCTACTCTTCGTTGCGTCGCGCGGGCTTCTCATTGTCGTGGCTTCTCTTGTTGTGGAGCATGGGCTCTAGGCGCGCAAGCTTCAGTAATTGTGGCATGCAGGCTCAGTAGTTGTGGCTTGTGGGCTCTAGAGCTCAGGCTCAGTAGTTGTGGTGCACGGGCTTAGTTGTTCCGCGGCACGTGGGATCTTCCTGGGCCAGGGCTCAAACCCATGTCGCCTGCACTGGCAGGCAGATTCTTAACCACGGTGCCATCAGGGAAGCCCAGGCGGATTCTTAACCACTGCGCTACCAGGAAAGTCCCACAATTTACATTTTAATTAATATTTTCACCCTTCCCATTTGAGGTCTCATAGCTTGCCTTGGAAAACATTGCATTCTCTACCAAACTGCTCTACAAAGATGTTGTAAAATACAGTTTCCCAGATTAATCCTCTTTGCCGGTATTCAGATTAGTGCATAAAGACAACATCGATTGAAAATGGCAAGTGACTTAATCGGCAGAACGTACAATTCCTTTCCTAGTGAAGGGTGCTACAAAATGGTACACAAAAGCTCAGTTTTTAAAATGCATTTTAAAAACACGCATAACTGTGTGAGCTATTATATATAGAATGGATACACAGCAAGGTCCTCCTGTACAGCGCAGAGAACTATATTCAATATCCCATGATAAGCCGTAATGGAAAAGACTATATTGAAAGAGTGTATATATATGTATAACTGAATCACATTGCTGTACAGCAGAAATTAACACAACATCGTAAATCAACTCTACTTCAATTAAAAAATTTAAAACTACGCATAACGTACAGTTGACCATTTCAGCTCTTTTTTAAGTGTGCAGCTCGGTGGCATTAAGCCCATTCACATTGCCGTGCAACCGTCACCACCATCTGTCTCCAGAACTTTTCATCTCCCCCAATGGAAACTCCGTCCGCATTAAACACTAACTCCCCCTCCCCCTCCCCCAGCCCCTGGCACCCACCATTCTACTTTCTGTCTCCATGGATCTGACTGTTGTCAGGACCTCGTATAAGTGGCATCATACAGCCCTTTTGTGACTGGTTTCACTCAGTATAATGTCATCAACAATGAAAAAAATTAAAAGAAGGATTCCTTTCAGTGTTGGGCATTCAGCTTCCAAAAACAACAATCATGGGGAAGTTAGTTCCCCAAAGTAATTTTAACCCGAGGCTGCATATATAACGGTTGTTCTACAGGACATAAGGAAAGATAAATAATGGCCCGTAGAACCAGACCGTCATACTCAACGTGGTTTCAATAGAAGAGCCAAGTTGGGATCGTTAGAATCTGAGGACAAGGTTGACAGATGGAGAAGATGCTCAACCCAGAGCTGTTTGTTCCCATAGTGAAATATCGGAAGTAACGTAGATGCCCGGGGGGGGGGCGGGGGAGTGGGTTGGAGACGATGCTACTTCTATACAACAGTGTGACGCCTTGTGCCTGGCACAGTGGCATAAAAAAGGAATTTAAGGGGGTGAGAGGTGGTGAATGGACGGGCTGTCTCTGCGGGGATCCTCATGTGTCCGGCTGTTACGATGAGGACAGCGTTGTCCTGTCTGCTCTGACCTCTCTGCTGCGTCCCATCCAGCCTGGCCGTGGGTGCCCCGTGGCCCCTCGGATTGGGAGTGCAGGAACTTCCCCCTGGCTGGAGAGGGGGCGCATCCTGCCCAAGGAGGGTGTGCTGACCCCGGCCACTGGGAGTTCCAGCCTTATGGCTGCTTGGGGCATTCTGGGGATGTTCCACGTTTCTGGATTGAGCGAAAGATGTCACATTTCATTGTCCTTCTGAGAATAAGGTTCAGAGTGCTCCAGGCTCCCCAGTGGGAATCATTTCCAAACGTTTCTACAGCTTGGGCACAAAGTTCTCGTGCCACTGAGCCAGCTCCAGGAGTCTGAGCTTCACCTGTGCTTGCCTTTCTCAGAGTTGAGGGAGGCCGAGGGGCTGCCACTCATCCCTGGGCCATTCTGCACCCCGAGACAGGGCCTTGGTTCCCGCATTCTTCACGGACAACGGCAAGCAAAATTCCCTTTGTTCCTTCCACGTGTAATCCAGCCACTGTTTACTGGGACTCCCTGTGTGCTCGGAACTTTATAAGCTTTATCCCTCTCCTCAGCCACCTTCAGAAGGTACTGTGAGCCCCGTTTTGCCGTCCAGGAAGCTGTGGCTTAGAGAGGTGAAGTGTCCTGCCTAGGGTCACACAGCAAGAAGGCGCTGGAACTGGGATTGGGGCCCATGCCTGTTCGGCTCCGAAGCTGGCATTCCTACTCACCCCTGTAGCTGCTGAGGGCTGGCTGTGGGCTGAGGGCTGAGCCCGAGAGGGAGGCCTAGCTCTGCATGGGTGGGAGGGAGGGAGGGAGGGAGGGAGGGAGGGAGGGAGGGAGGGAGGGCGAGGCAGACAGATGTTGTCAATTGTGTTTGCTCCAGGCCGGGCTGGTGGGCAGGCGGGCTGCGGGGGTGGGGGAGAGACTGGATGGGGGTTGGGCCGGGGCCAGAGGGGCTGAGAGAGCCACAAGGCGTGAGACTGTGGGCGGGAGAGCTAGGCGGGCCCTGCTGGGATTGGGGTGAAGGGGTACAGCACAGGGGACATTGGCCTCTGCCAGGCCACGTGGCTGGGTCACAGTCGTCTTGGAGGTGAACCACAGGCCATGTTTTATCTGTGACAGGTCAGGTCCTGCGTTTTGTGAATGCTTCCCTTAGAATCAACTGGAGCAAGAATGAAGGAAGGAACGAATGAATGAGTGGGGCCCCTGGAGGTCACCCCGGTAACCGAGAGGCTCTCCCTGATGAGGGACCTCGCTGTTTGGGGCTGGGAAGCCGGTGATGCCAATTATATCTGACCCCCAGCCCACGGTGCCCCCCACGTTCACCAGATGGCATCATCAGGAAGTGTGGAGGGGGACAGCTGAGGTTGGGATGGGCCGAGCGGCCGGTAGGCAGTGGACCGGCAGACTTGGCTCTGGGGTGGACTGTCACCCTTATTGCCAGCCTGGGGGAACCCGAGAGAGCGAGGATGCAGCAGTGCATCTTCCACTCCGAGCTCCCCCGGCTGCGGATGGGGCTGAGGTTGTCATCGTTGGGGGACCTGGCAAGGCCCTTCCTCCTCCTGGTTCAAGAAGTACCTGGGGCTTCCCTGGTGGTGCAGTGGTTGAGAATCTGCCTGCCAATGCAGGGGACACGGTTCGAGCCCTGGTCTGGGAAGATCCCACATGCCGCGGAGCAACTAGGCCCTTGAGCCACAACTACTGAGCCTGCGCATCTGGAGCCTGTGCTCCGCAACAAGAGAGGCCGTGATAGTGAGAGGCCCGTGCACCGCGATGAAGAGTGGCCCCCGCTTGCCACAACTAGAGAAAGCCCTCGCGCAGAAACAAAGACCCAACACAGCCAAAAATAAATAAATAAATTTAAATCATATGGGCTTCTAAGAAGACCTCTGCTTAAAAAAAAAAAAAAGAAAGAAAAAAAAGAAATGCCCAGCCCAGCCTCGGACCACGCCCATTGGGTGTCTCCCTGGAGGTGAGCCCAGAGCTCAGGGGCACCGTGTTCCAGGTGCAGTTTGTCGGCAGAGGTGCTCGAGGTGGCTGCGGGCAAGCCGTCACAGCCGGTGTTTCTGGACGCATTGGCCTCGTGCTGAGCCCTGGGGTGACCCTCTCTTTTGGGGCCACCCCAAGGGCTGGGCCTTGGAAGAATAATGAGCTCAAACAGAACACCCAAGGCCCTTGGTGCCAGGAAACGCTGCCAAGTCCGGCGGGATTTACCCCGTGGGGCACGGGAAGGCCAGCCGTGAGGAACCGTGGCGTTTTGTTTTTTTTTATTTTTTTGCGGTACGCGGGCCTCTCACTGTTGTGGCCTCTCCCGTTGCAGAGCACAGGCTCCCGACGCGCAGGCTCAGCGGCCATGGCTCACGGGCCCAGCCGCTCTGCGGCATGTGGGATCTTCCCGGACCAGGGCACGAACCCGTGTCCCATGCATCGACAGACGGACTCTCAACCACTGCGCCACCAGGGAAGCCCCCCGTGGCGTTTCTTAGCGCCCAATTTTGAAATGTCCTGCCGAGAGGTGACCTTCTGCCTGGGAGCAGAGGCTGTTGTCACTAACAACAGCCCCCTCCCGGCTGCGGGTGGAACTGACGCTGGGGGGCGCCTCGGTACTCGGTTGCTCCTCCCTTGGGGAATGGTGGGGTCCCCTCCTTCCTGTGAGCCGAGGGGCCCAGCGGGGCAGCAGCCTGGGTGGGGCTGAGTGCCGGGCTGGGCGCTGGAGGGCGTGGGTGCCCCAGCTGCTGGACCCACCTGAGCCTTCCATCTTTCCTTTTTGTGAGCAAAGAGGCAACCTTGTGACAAAGCAAGGGCAGAGACCATCACCGGCCTCAGTTTCCCGACCCGTACAGTGAGGACTGATGCTCTCCTAGAAAGTGGCCCCGGCGATGAAGTGAGAACACAGAGTGGGTCCCGGAAACGCTGGCTCTCTGCTTCTCCGCAGAGCCGGCTGGTTGCATTCGAGGCCCCGCATCACGGTTCCCTCCTCTGTCCTCTGTTCATGCTGTACCTCTTCCTTGGTGTTCGCTCCCCACTCTCGAGAGATGCCTTCCTTGGTTGTCCCAGTTTGGGGGACACCTCTAGGCCTCCCCAGTTCTGCACTGTTCATTTTTAGTGATAGAAACCATCTGTGACCCCATAGGAGTGGGGTCGGCAGCATCCTGGATACCCACCTGCTGGGCTGGAAGGCAGCTCGGCCGTGCCTTTGTCAGTAACCCCTGTCTTTCTTTCTTCTGGACTGCGAAGGCAGAGACCCCGTCTGGGCAGGTCCCCATCCCAGTTTCTGGCATCTGGCTGGAGCAGGGGTCCCGGTGCTGAGCTGCAGCCCCGTCAGAATTGGATTTGGAAGGTAGTAGTTAAGGTTTCAGGCCTTTCTAGGAGGAGCGGAGTGTGTGCTCCCAGCCTGCGACTCAGCGGAGTTTTCAGTACACGTTTGTCGAGTGACTGAGGGACCGGATGTGCCGCGGCCCTTTCGGGCCCCGTCCTGATGCTGTAGAGGAGACCTAAGGAAGGGGTGTCCAGATGGTGCGGCCGGGAGGGGGCGCTCTCGGCCACCTGAGGGGGCCGCCCGTCTAAGGGGACCTTGGGCAGGGTCCGAGGTGAGTCACCTGTCGTCAGTCACCCTGTTCTCTTCCCTGCACGGCAGGCGCAGACGTCCCTATGGAGGCTTGCTGTGCAGATGGACATCGAATGGCCACTCAGCACAGGGACTGCTCAATGCCGTACGCCTCGGAATCTAAGGAATGCAGGTATGTTTGCCAGTGCCGCTGTGCTACCAGAATAGTGTTCTTCTAGACAACAGCAGGGGAGGAAGGGACAGTGGGTGCCAGGCCCCCGGGAGAGGCTGGGCCCCCAGGGCCAGGCTGCGGGAGGTGTGGGGGGCTGGTGACCCCTGCGTCCCTCCTCTGTGCTCCCACGGGCCTTGTACGGGACTCCGCTTACCCTTCCCGTGCCACCCTGGCAATGCCGGGGCATCCCGTCATTTCACCAGGCTGCAAGCAAGGGGATGTGGGTTTGTAGCCCTCGCTGCCGCACCTGGGCAGTGTGGCCAAGTCACCCAGCAAGGGGGTGGTTGTTGGGGGCGGCGGATGAGAGCGTGTGACTGCCAGTGCTTTGCAGATAAAAGCATGGGCCACCTTCAGACCCCGAAAACGCAGACGAGCGAGTCCCAGAGCAAAAGTTCTGCCAGACCGTTGCCTACTTTATACAGTAGCCAGCCTCTGGATCAACTAGTTTTATTCCTCTCTTCCTCAGTTGACTCAAGCTCCCTCAAAGTTTTGGGAGAATGTAAGCGTAGAATAAATAATAAAGGTATGTAATGTTGATCATCACCGTAAAAATAATAGCGAGCCTTTAAGAAGCACCGACTTTGTGCTGGGCGTTTGCTGCCCTTCGTCTCATTTCACCCTGTTACTGATCCCATTTTACAGATGAGGAAACTGAGCTTTCCCCAGTACGCACAGCTGGTAGGTGATGGCCTTAGGACTTGAACCCAGATCTGCTTGCCTGGGGAGCAGAGGTTGAGGGGGAGGCGAGGGTATGAACGCATTCCATCACTTGACATCCGTTCATTTTCTCTGCCTCTAATCCGAGTCTAAGCTGCTTAGACGCTTGGAGCTGTGGGATGCTAGGTGGAGAGCTGCCATGGAAGGAATGTGCAGGGGAGGCTTGTCTGCCTCACCCTGGAGTTTTGCATTTGTGTTGGCATCGAGCAGAGGCTGCTGCCTGCCAGCAGTGACGGAGGATGTAAATCTCGATTTAGGAAATTCTTGAAAAGTCGAAAGCATTATAGACCAAACAAAGGAAGGGAAGACAGGGCACTCGGATTGTTTGAATTGACTGGGAGACCACGCCGTTAGGATTTATGGCGCGTCTGATGAGTGAGAGCCGGGATCTTGGCTCCCGAGCGTGGCTTCGAGCTGGAAACGTCAGAGGGTGGCTGGCAGTTGCGGAGCGAAGCTGGGTGGTGAGCGCCAAGCGTTCTGTTTGCAGACTGGACTCTGAGAGGCAGCCGGGCCCCGGGGACCCTTCTGGGCCGGCTTTCAGGCTGTGTGACTTGAGCCAACTTGGAACCTCAGTTTCCCCAGATGTAAAAGGAGGACAGCGGTAGCTTCCTTTCGGGGTTGTGATAATGACCGAGGCGAGGGAAGCAGCCGGGACCACCAGGCCAGGCTGTGGGGCTGTATGTGTCTGCTCAAGCTGCCGGCACAGATACCTCTGCCCGGGCGGCTTAAACCACAGACATTTACTGTCTCACAGCCTGGCCGACAGAAGTCTGAGATCGAGGTCTCAACAGGGCTGGTTCCTCCTGGGGCATCTCTCCTGGCCTGGGGATGCCACCTTCTCCCTATGTCCTCGCGTGGTCTCCCCTCTCTGTGTGTCTGTGTCCTAATCTCTTATCCTATAAGGATGCCAGGCAGATTGCACTAGGGCCACCCTAACCTTAATTACCTCTTTAATGACCATTTAATCTCCAAATAAGTCACATTCGGAAGTCCTGGGGTTAGAACTTCAACATAGAATTGTGGGAGGCAGGGATACAATTCAGCCCAAAACGGGGAGCCCTGTTTGTAAATCAAAGGCTTACAAAGTGAGGCGTCAGCCAGCTGACCCCTCAACGGACAGAAGGAGGAACTGAGGTCAGCGACTCAGTGGCCTCTGGGCCCCACTTGTGAATTTGGATTTTAGTCATGACTGAATTTGTTACTGACTTCTACTCACCAGTGTCTTGACTGAGCTTTGGAGATATCTTGAATCCCCAGTGGGCTCCAGACTCTAGAGAAGCTGCCTTTTTGGCTATGCAGCAGGCATTCGTGTTATGATCTACATTTTTTTTTTTTTGAGAGTTATGTTTTATTTGGTGGACTTTCTGAGGACTTCAAGCCTGGGACACAGTATCTCAGATAATGCTGAGAAAACTGTTCCAAAGAGGCAAGGGGGGAGCCAGGATATATAGGAGTTTTTGCAACAAAAGGCCAGGTGGTCGGAACATCAAGATTACGGTCCATGATCTACATTTTGGGCAGGGTTGTAAACTTCAAACACGCATTCAGAGATTTCCTGAAACGTAAGTCATATCACCTGAATGGCCGAGAGGGAGGGTCTTCTCTCTTGGGGGCAGATATGGGTGCAAGTCCAGGTTCCCCCTGACCCCTGACATGTTTCCAGTGGGGCCCACTCACTTCATCACGTGGGACCCAAGGGAACTCTGGCTGGATAGTGAGAGTTTCCACATGACAGGGTCCTCAAGACGTGTTGTTCAACTCCCAGGACGCTGACTGCCAGCGATTGGCCTTTTGTTTCCCCGAGGCCCAGGGAGGCCGGTGGACTTGTCCCTGAACTCACGGGCAAGGGCTGCGTCTGTGTCCAAGGCCTCTGAGTGAGTTAGCCGCTGGGCTGCTGGACTCTGACCGCACCCCGGTCCTGTTTGCCTAGGTGCTGCCTGCTGCCCCTCCAGCCTGCCCTGCACCCTTTCCTCTTTGTCAGTTAATGTCGGGGTCTGAACCCCATACCATCTGCAGAGGTCAGAGGCCAAGCTTGTGGTCTTGGGCTCAAAGTAAGATGCAGCTCATCTAAGAACACAACTGGGTTTTAATTCCAGGGGCAGCACTGGGTGCCACCGTAGGGGATGCTCAGGAGAACAAGAACCGCCCCCCGCCCCGCCCCAGCCCTCCATGCTTTCCTCGCCCAGTGGACGGGGACGGCGACGGCACACGACAGATGACTCTGAGCCCCAAGTCGGAGCCGCGGTGCTAGGATGAGCAGGGCCGTGTGCAGTGGGGAGTGACAAGCAGCGCAGCGATGCTGATAGCAGGGATTTTCTAACAAGTTCAGGGTTATCGCTTTTAATGAAGGCAGAGAAGGGAGAGAGCAGGTCAGAAATCCAATCTGTTTTAAGAGGGTCCTCTTCCTAGTAATAGGTAAAAGATACAAGAAACAGGGCTTCCCTGGTGGCGCAGTGGTTGGGAGTCCGCCTGCCGATGCAGGGGACACGGGTTCGTGCCCCGGTCCGGGAGGATCCCACATGCCGCGGAGAGGCTGGGCCCGTGAGCCATGGCCGCTGAGCCTGCGCGTCCGGAGCCTGTGCTCCGCAACTGGAGAGGCCACAACAGTGAGAGGCCCGCGTACCGCAAAAAAAAAAAAAAAAAAAAAGATACAAGAAACAGAGACCAGCGGCCGCTTGCTAACTCAGTAGTTCTGGTATCATTTTTCTTCTTTTGAAGTGGAATTCTGCCGGGATCTCCAGTTTTAAGTCCTCGTTCATTCGGCAAATCTTTATTGAGCTCAGTGCTGTTCTAAGTTCAGCACGAGGAGAATGGGATCACACGGGTGGGCGAGCCCCAGGCCGAGCCTCCAGGGTAGAGTCGAGGAAGGAAGGCACCGAGGGTTCTGTGGGGCCCAAGAGGCCTGGGGTTGGTGCCACTGGCAGACGAGGGGATTGGCAAGGACCGCAGAGGGGCCAGCCCCTCTCTGCACACATGGACTCCAGCCGGGCGTGTTCGACCTCTGCCTGAGCCTCTAACACATGGCGCGTTTGGGGGCGATCGTCTCCTCAACTCACGCATCGCCATGCATTCTGGCCTCGACCAAGGGCCCCGTATGCCTTAGGACCCAAATATAAATTTGCCTCAAACCTTGGGTTGAATTAAGCCCGCGAGTCTCTCGGAGGAATTTGGATACACATGGAGCCAAAACCTAAAGCGGATCCTCAGATGCTGTCTTTCAGTCTACCAGTCACTCGCTGAACCCCTTCGTTTATTTATTTCACAAATCGTATTGAGGGCATTCTGGACAAGATGGAGATGAATCAGTGAACAAAATAGGCAAAATCTCTTCTACGGAGGATACAGATGATGGCATGGGAAAGTCTATCATTTGTAAGAAGGCACAAGGTGTCATGGGAACGGAAAGCCCAGGGACAGGAGGCAGGGTCTCCTGATCAGGGCAGGTTTACAATTTTAAATAGAGCTGTCTGGGGACGCCTCGCTGAGAACAGACGTCTGAGCCAGCACCTGAAGGAGGTGAGCCAGGCAGCCAGGTGAATGCTTGTCCAAGTTGAACGGCAGCAAGGGGAGAGCAGCTCTCTGGACGCCCAGCCCCACCAGGGTAGAACTTAGTAACTGCTGCCCCAGAAGCCCCCTGGTGTGGGAGGCTGAGGTTCCCCACCAGGCCATCCGTCTCCCTGTCCCTGAAGCCTCTGTACAGGTCTGGCACACAGTAGGGCCACAGCCACATTTTTTTAAAAAATTGCATTAAAATATACATAACACAAATTGTACCGTCGTAACCATGTCTAGGTGTATAGTTCAGTATACTCACATCACTCTATCGCCATCACCACCATCCATCTCCAGAACTTTTTCATCTTCCTAGTGAAACTCGTACCCATGAAACAAAACCTCCTGCTTACCCCCCCTCCCCCAGCCCACCCCTTCTATCTTCCGTCTTTATGAATTTGACTCCGCTGGGTCCCTCATATAAGGGGAATCACAGTAGTCATCCTTTTGTGTCTGGCTTATTTCACTTAGCTTACTGTCCCCAAGGTTTATCCATGTTGTAACATGTGTCAAGGTTTCCTTCCTTGTTAAGGCCGAATCCAAGTCCATCATATGTACAGACCACATTTAGCTCATCTATTCCTTGATGGACACTTGGGTTGCTCCCGTCTTCTGGCGATTATGAATCACGCTGCTGGGAATGTGGGTGTGCAAATATCTGTTTGAGTCACGGCTTTCGATTCTTTCGGGTTTATGCACAGAAGTAGGATGGCTGGATCCTATGGTCATTCTATTTATTTATTTTTTTGCGGTACGCGGGCCTCTCACTGCCGTGGCCTCTCCCGTTGCGGAGCACAGGCTCCGGACGTGCAGGCTCAGCGGCCATGGCTCACGGGCCCAGCCGCTCCGTGGCATGTGGGATCTTCCCGGACCGGGGCACGAACCCACGTCCCCTGCATCGGCAGGCGGACTCTCAACCACTGCGCCACCAGGGAAGCCCCCTATGGTCATTCTATTTAAAATTTTTGGAGGACCTGCCATACTGCACCATTTTACCTTCCCACCCACAGTGCATGAGGGCTCCCATTTTTCCACACTGCTTGTTTTCTGTTCAGCCAATAAGTATCTTTGAGCGAATGGATCAATGGATGCACATCTGCTTGCTCTCCCTGATAATGCAGTGACATGCCTGTCATTTGCAAATCCACTGAGAGCACGAGTGGATGTGTGGTAGCAGAGTACAGGCATATCTCATTTTATTGCTTTGAAGTTTGCGTGTTTTTTTTACAAATTGAAGGTTTGTGGCAGCTCCGCGTTGTCAGATGATGGTTAGCATTGTTTAGCAAGGAAGGTTTTTTTTTTTATTAAGGTATGTATTGCTTTTTTAGACATAATGCTATTGTACACTTACTGGACTACAGTACAGTGTGAACATAATTTTTATATGCACCAAGAAACCAAAAAATTCATGGGACTAACTTTATCGTGGTTGCCTGGAACCAAACCCGCAGTATCTTGGAGGTCTCTCTGCAGACAAATCCATCCCGGAGCCCGAGGGCAGTTCTAGAAGTGCACGGGAAGCCGGGTGCAGAGCTCTGGCCCCATAGGGTGGAGGCTGGGGGCCGAGGCAGCCTGGCTGGCAGCACATGGAGCCCAGCGGGGCCCCTCCCTCTCCGGCCCAGTGCAGGTCTGACGGCTTCTCCTGCCCTTGGTGGCTCTGGCCAAAGCCAGGGTTATTTGGGGTCTGGTGGGAGCCACACCTGTGATCACACACCTTGCGCTCCATCACCTGCCTGCCCTCACCACCTGGAGCTGTGTATGAGGGACCAAGCCTGGGAGGTGACGGTCCTTCTGGCGACATAAGCTTTTGTGCACGTGTGTCCTCGGGTTTCCGAGGACCTTCCTCCCGGAGCTCCCAACGGGGCCGGGAGACGTGGATGCCACGGCCCGGTGTCACCGTTGCCACCATCCCTCACTCCGTGGCCTTGGGCAGGCTACTCCGCCTCTCTGGAGCTGTTTCCTCTGATTCCGGAAACTGGAGATGAGTGTTGGGAAGGATTCAACTTGATAAAGGATCAGAAGGTCTGGCCCAGAGTCAGCCATCTGCTGTTTTTGTTTTTTAAAATAGGTGGGAACTTTCTGTGGCTGAGGCTCAGAGGTCAGAGAGGTGAACTGGAGCTCTGGCCACACAACTGGGGCTCTCGACTCCACTCCCAGTTACCACCCTGCGTCCGGTCTTTCTAATTAAACACTGTTGGGCACTTTCTGTATGCAGGCGTTGTGTGTGTGTCTGTGGATGAATGGAGGGGATGGGCAAGGGGGGGACACCCAAAGATGACAGAGCTCCCATCCCCGAGGGGCTACTGCTTCCAGGCCCTGAGTACCAGCTGGTGGGCCCCCCGCCCCACAGAGCCCTTGGGCCAGCCTGCCCCCTCTGCCCACAGGATGGTCCAGGAGCAGTGCTGCCATAGCCAGCTAGAGGAGCTGCACTGTGCCACGGGCATCAACCTGGCCAACGAGCAGGACGGCTGCACCATGCCGCATGGGGACAACACCAGCCTCGAGGCCATGTTCGTGAAGGTGAGGACCTGCGCCCCTCCCAGCTCAGCAGCCACTGCTTCAGCAGGAGGCCTGGGGCGCTCTCCTCTCTGCACCCCCGACCTCAGATGCCTTTCCTATGAGCAGTGCATCGTGCTCGACTCGGGGCGGGAGGAGGGACACTCAAGTCTCCCCACCTCCTCCAGTTTATTCAGTAAACCCTGGACAACACCCCGGGCCCTGTCCGACACCGGGGAAACAGGGATGGAGTGACCCAGCCTTGCCCTGAAGACTGCCAGTCCCGGGGCTTCAAACAGGAATGTGGAGGTCAGAGCAGGGGTTATCTGGGCTCAGGGCCGTCTGAAACCTCTTCTCAATTCAGATAGGCATTCCCCACCCCACCCCGGAGGCCCTCCAGCTTCTCTGCTCTCCCGAACTAGTCAGAGTTCAGGATGGGCCCCCACCAACGCCTCTGATGACACGTGACCTCCATAACCGCCCTGGAAGAGAAAACTGAGGTTCAGAGAGGCCCACACTCCAAAGTGGCCTCTCAGCAGGGGTCCCTTCAGGACCAGCAAGGGAGGGATCTGGTGAGGCAGAGCTGGGAGTGTGGTCCATCTGGCCCAGAGGGAACCCTGCCCAAAAGTCAGCTATGAATGAAGGCCGTAATCCATCCTGGGACTCCAAGTCCAGGCCAGGTCACTCAGGACCTCTGTCACTGTGGAAGGCCTGCATCTTTGCATGGATGTGGAAAGGTTACTGAGAGCGTTCCCAGGTCTGAAGACTGCAAATAAACTAGGCTGTCCCTCTCTTGCCACCTACTGAGGGAGAAAAACAACCCGACCAGAAGGCACTCAGGTTTGGAAAGTTAATTAACCTGGACATCTGGGTTTCTGTTGGAGGTGCCAGGTGACAGAGATGAATTCCCTGGAAGAAAGATGCCCCCGTTCCCAGTTAGGAAGGCCCTGCAGTAATTTCAAGGAGCAAGCATTGGAATGAAGTCTGGATCCCGAGACGGGGTGTGTGGGTTCCTTTCCGGGGATTCTCTTTCCACGCAGGTCGGAATGTGTAGGGAGATTCCACGTAGAGGAGCTGTGGGTCCAGAGCCCCTCTGCCCGCCCCTCAGCCTTTGTGGGCTTTCATGGGAGGAGGCTTCTGGTGTGAGAGAGCTGGTGGCGGGGGCGAGGGGGGGTGATCTGGTCAAGGGGGCCTAGGAGCCAGGACCTTATGTGTTCAGTGACTGCCTCCCAGGAAGGGTTGGGGCTCTGCAGACGTTGTCTGCCCCGCACACACTTCCGCCAGTGTCCCCCGACTTGAGAGAGAGGCATGGAACTTTCTAAGGGGAGTGGAAACGGATGGCTTTGGCAGATGTGTGGTCTGTGTTTCCGGGAAGGGGGCCTCATGGCCTAAAAGGTCGGGGAGGTAACTGAGGCTCCCACTCTTTCCAGCAGCAGAGGCTGTAGAATGAGTGGATGGGAGACCCGTCAACCTCTACGAAACTCAAGCAAAGCCACCCCTCCTCTGCTCCTGCCATGGACCTTCTGGAAAGCTCTTATGCTTTTCTTAGAATGATAAAGACTGAAATGGGGCTTTTCATGTACCAGGGTGAATGTTGTCCCTGGGATTCAGCTGTGACTTTTGGAAACACTGGGGTCCAGGTGACAGGCAGCAACTCTGTTCCTCACTTGATGACCAGGCTTGAGGTTCCGTTCCTGCTGCTTGAACCACCCTCACTCAGTGCGGGAAGAGACAAGGTGCATATTCATCCTTCCAGGCGTGGTAGAGAAATCTCAGACCACGCAGAAGTCATGGACCCTTAGGGAGCTCTTGTGTGAGCCCCAGAAGGCCCTCTCCTAACCCCCTCTTCCTGGAGGTGGAAGCTGGGCTGGCAGGGATATTGGGGGGCAGTCAGGTATCATGGAGCGTGTGCTGGGATAAGGCCCTTTAAGGTTCCTTTCAAAATCAGAACCTGCGGGATTTGGGGGCAGCAGGCTTCGGGCCTGGATTGCTTTGCTGTTTCCTGCCAACATGTAGAAGATGCAGCCCAGGTCAGGCACATGTCATCACCGTCCAGGGAGCATTAACACGGCGGGGCTGAGAGGTCCGTGGGGATCCGCTGTGTCCTGTGTCTGGCTTCCCCAACGGGAGTCTCCTCCTGTGTTTGCAGAGGTGCTGCCATTGCTGCCTGCTGGGAAGGGCGGCCCAGGCCCAGGGTCAGAGCTGCGAGTACAGCCTCATGGTCGGCTACCAGTGTGGGCTGGTCTTCCGGGCATGCTGTGTCAAGGGCCAGGAGACAGCAGAGTTTGCCCCGGGGGACGTTGGGGACCTTCAAGAAGCAGGTAATTCCCCCCTTTCTTCCCTCTTGGGCAGTGCAATTAGTTAAGGTCATCCAGAGAAACAGAACCGATAGGACTTGGAGACAGAGAGACATTTTAAGAAATGGGTTCACACAGTTGTGAGGGCTGCCAGGTCTGAAATCTGCAGGGTGGGCCCACTGGCCAGGGACCCAGGGGAGAGCTGATGTCGCAGCTCGAGTCCAAAGGCCGTCTGCTAGCAGGGTTCCTTCTTACTTGGGAGAGGTCAGTCTTTCTCTTAAGGCCTTCACCTGATTGGACGAGGCCCACCCACATGATGGAGGGCAATCTGCTTTACTCAAAGTCTGCTGATTTCAATGTCAAACGCATCTAAAAAATACCGTCACAGCCATATCCAGACTAGTGCTGGACCAAATATCTGGGCACCATGGCCCAACCAAGTTGACACATAAAATTGACCATCACAGGCAGTGTGGGCATGCACATTTACCATTGCCTTAACTCAGAAGAGACTGGTTCTAGTTGTCAGAGCAGTTTCACGTTTGTCACTGTCCTGGAGTGAAACTGAGGACTTGGGATCTGGGATCTGACAAATTTGTGTTCATGTCCCTGTCCTGACATGTATTTGGGGGGCAAATTGGTGTATCCAGGCCTCAGTTCCCTCATCTGTGAAAAGGGGATAATTAGAGTCCTACTTCCTCAGGTTGCTGGGATTAAATGGGAGAAGGGGTATAAAGTGTTTGCCATCACATTTCGTCCCATCCCTCCAACCGCCTTGGGCAGCGTGGGTGGCTGGCCGTGCTCTTGTTTCACACATGAGGACCTGGCACTCAGGATCACGTGGTCAGGGGACTTCCCTGGTGGTCCAACGGTTAAGACTTCGCCTTCCAATGCAGGGGGTGCAGGTTCGATCCCTGGTCAGGGAGCTAAGAGCCCACATGCCTCAGGGCCAAAAAACCAAAACATAAAACAGAAGCAATAGTGTAACAAATTCGATGGAGACTTTAAAAATGGTCCACATCAAAAAAAAAAAATCTTAAAAAAAAATCACAATTATTAAAAAAAAAACGATCACATGGCTGACATACAGAGGAGGGAGAGCTCTGGCCTTCCGATGCCTGGCCAGTGCCATCTCTCCATCTGGAGCTGAGGCAGGGGGCACCACTCGTTAATAGCAGGGGCAACACTCATTAATAGCAGGCTGTGAGCATTCAAACACTAGATATTTATTCAGCAAAGGGGCAAATGACCCCAAGAGCAGCTTCAGGAGGGCTCCCAGCTGTGTGTCCACCAGTTCAGTCTCCACCCTCCATTTGTCTGAAGCCACATCAATCCTGAAACCTTGGGGCTTCATGATTCAGTTACATGGTTCAGGAAACTTCTTGGTTGTCTAATCATCTCTTCCACTTATGCAATGGTTTCCCGTGCCATAATGGAAAGAGCCCTGGAAAATTTCAAGCATCTGCTCTGCCCCAAGCTTGCTGCGTGACTGGGACCTTTGCCTTCTCACTCTGAGCTCCGTCTGCCCTCTGTTAAAAATGGGAAAGGGGCAGGAAGGGGCTCGGAAGGGCGAGCTCACAGACCAGTGGTCCCTAAGTCAGGCCATCCATTCATGTGGCTTTGGGGTCCTCGGTCAAACGACCAGTCTTTCATTCTTTGTTTTGATTTCTCAAGTCCGGGGCCCCATGGCCGCCGTGGGGCTGATTTCAGATATTTTAGTCATAAAGGGGGATTGGAACCCCATTCTGGCTCCTTCCTTGACTTTTGAAATCATGGATGACATTTTCACTTTAAACAAACTCAAATTCTTCATACTGATGGAGAATTTCTCCTGTGTCTCCAGGGAGGACTTTTGTTGATTTATGTCTTGTTTCATTAATGATCTCTGAGCTTTTCTGTTGCTCCAGATGTCTTATTTCTCCCTCGTCTTTTATCTGCTTCATTTCTTGCCTCAGACTTTCCTCAGTGTCTCTATGAGGACTTCCCTGTGTTTCCTCCTCACCCAGACACAGACCTGCTTTCCTCTCTTCCACTGACATTTATTGTGGGCCTACTGTGTGCTACCGTAGCGGGCCCACAGACCAGTGCTGGCCTGCAACAAAACACGTACAGAAGTTGGGAGTAAGCTTTTAGAAACTTCTATAAGCATTTGATAGAGTAACATGTCTGTTTAAATATAAAATTGGGACTTACATGTCTGTTTTCTTATCTTAGTTTTTCTAATAATCTATATTATAAGTGATCAAAGTATTGGTCTAAGATGGGGGAAAGAACCCTGTTCCTTGGGGATGAACTGTGCTAGGGCGTATCTTGGTTATGTCCATTCTGCAGATTGGGAGACTGAGGCTGTGGAAGCCTCAGTTCAAGATTCCTTTTCTGGCATTCTTTGCCAGGCTTGCTGGCTCCTGAAAAATGCCGTGAAAATCTTGATGACCTCATCACCTGAGTGATAAATAGTTTCTCATGAGTCCTCCTGGCCTTCTTACCATGAGTCCTTCGGAGGATGAGGTCTGGACACCCTGGCCTGTGCCTGGCACATGGCAGGGACTTGGGCTTTGCTGGGATGGAATGCACCAAGTGAATGAAGAGTCCCCAAGTTAAACATTCTTTTTTTTTCTTTTTTTCTCTCTTTTTTAAAAATTGAAGTATAGTTGATTTACAGTGTTGTGTTAATTTCTGCTGCACAGAAAAGTAATTCAGTTATACACACACACACACACACACACACACATTCTTTTTCATATTCTTTTCCATTGTGGTTTATCCCAGGATATTGAATATAGTTCCCTGTACTCTACAGTAGGACCTTGTTGTTTATTCATTCTCTATATAATAGCTTACATCTGCTAACCCCAACCTCCCACTCCATCTCCCCCCACCCCCTTCCCCCTTGGCAGCCACAAGTCTGTTCTCTGTGTCCTTTTCATAGATAGGTCCATTTGCGTCATATTTTAGATTCCACATGTAAGTGATCTCATACGGCATTTGTCTTTCTCTTTCTGACCTGCTTCACTTAGTATGATCATCTCTAGTTGCACTGACATTAAACATTCTGAGCAAAGGTGCTCCCGGCCTCCTAACCTAGAGATGACTCACACCCTAAGTGTCTCTGGCTTAGTTCCTCCCTAGCTGAAAAATTCTTTGGATTATTTAGGAACCCTTACCATATCTTAATAACCCCTAAAAAATAACGCCTTATGCCTAGGTAGTGTCTATAACTTATGTTACGCTGAAACGTACAGCAGAATTACTAATATGTGTTCTTTCTACTGATGTCTGCTTTTCCAGCGTGTGTGTATCATGTAGTCACTGTAGGCGTTTTAGAAGACACGGGAAGGCAGAAGGAAGAGGAAGTCAACATGGAGATAAATATGGTTTCCATTAGGTCACGTTTCCTTCCAGTGTTTTTTCTGTCTCTCTTGGCTTCTCTTGTGTAGGTGTGGCTGTGCTGGGGATACCTTTGCTTTATGCTTTCCCCCGCAGCGTTGTAATGTAATGGCTGTTGGATTGTGATTGAATTGTGATCACTGTCATTCCATCTTGCGGAAGGTCTTCATCATCAGAGCACTTGGTTTTTCAAGTATTCTATGAATTCTTGGGTCTACCCACCCAGGTTAAAAGGACTCATCCATTTCTTCTATACCAGAATTGCCAATGGAATACAACCCTTTAAAATGAGGGCCCAGGTCTCCCACTGGGTCCCTCTCTATCCTATTGTGATTATTGAGAGGAGGGGCCTTGTCTGTGCCGAGTGCTTGACCCTCGGAGCAGATACTCAGATACCTTTGTTGAATGAATTGAGTGAGTGACCGTTGATGTCCGGCACTACATTGAGCTTTGCCGGCACAGTGTGTAAAATAAGTGAATTCATTTCCTGGGGCTGCTGTAATAAAGCACCACAGACTGGGGAGCTTAAACCACAGAAATGTGTTGTCTCACAGTCTGGAGGCCAGAAGTCCGAGACCAAGGTGTCGGCAGGGCCGGCTGCTTCTGAGGCCTCTGGGAGCATCTGCTCCAGGCTTCTCTCCCAGCTTCTGGGAGCATCAGGTATGCCTTGGCTTGTAGATGGCTGTCTTCTCCCTGTTTCTTCACACCGCTTTTCCTCTGCGTATCTGTCACTGAGTCCCAATTTCCCCTTTTTGTAAGGACACTCATCATTGGATTAGGGCCCACGCTAATGACCTCATCTTAACTTGATTGTCTGCAATGACCCTTCTCCAAACTAAGGTCACATTTCCAGGTACTGGGGGTTAGGACTGCAACATCTTCTGGGGTTTGGGCGGGGTGGGACACAATTCAACCTGTAGCCATAAGCTTTTACCAGGTGCATTGTTTTCGGTTTGGAAGATGTGACTTAGTTGATAGTAGGGCCGTGACTGCATTTGCAGAAATATTTGAGTAATGTGGACAACGTAACCACACTCAGCATTAAGTTGATGACTACAGACAGACCCTTGTGCCAGTGCTGTTTCTGTTATAGTAGATCTTTTAGAGATTTAGCTACATTTATAAGTGTGACTCTGTTTTTAAAAAGGATAAAATGAACACTGAGCTTTTTATAAGATGTACCAGCAGACGTTACTGCATGATATTTGCAAGAAGAGAAGATGCTCGGCGTTGCATTTGTGTTAACGTGGGCACTGTGTGTGGACAAACCTGTGTTTGCCTCTTCCCCCTCAGCTAAGGTCTCTGAGATCGAGGAGGGACAAGAAGACCCCTACCTGAATGACCGCTGCCGAGGTGAGACTGGCCCTCCCCAGGGCTAGCTGGTGGTTAATGAAGCCCGAGGGGAAGTCAGTGCTAATCTCGCTGGGAGCTTGACCGCAGCCCTTTGGCTGGGAGTCAGCTGTAAGGCCCTGTCGTCTGCACTCCCGGGCTCCTTCCCTTCCTCTCCTCCTAGCTGGGGCCTGATGGGCGAGCGAGGGAGAGGGTGGGCTTGTAGAGAAGGGGCCGCTTGAGGAGCTGGTGTGCAGAGCTCTCCCACCACAGCCCACAGACTCTGTGAACGATGACCCCCCAAGGCTGGGAGCCCCTTAGGGGACGGGGGTGAGTGATACTTCATTTTGCGGCTGGAGCTCCAGCTGTACCATCTGTGATAGTCATTTGTCTCATAAGAGAGGCGTTTGCAGATTTAGTCAGTAGGGCCTTGGGACTTCCCTGGTGGCGCAGTGGTTAAGACTCCGTGCTCCCAGTGAGGCAGGGGGCCCGGGTTCAATCCCCGGTCAGGGAACTAGATCCCACATGCATGCCGCAACTAAAAGCTCTCATGCCGCAACTAAGGAGTCCACCTGCCACAACTAAGACCCGGCACAACCAAATAAATAAATAAATAAATAAATATATATACACATATGTACATATATTTTAAAAAGACTTTAAAAATAGTCCACATCAAAAAAAAAAGTCACTAGGGCCTTGCACCTTTGTTTTCCATATGCTAAGACTGTTTCTCTTTATGGAACATTCCCGCATGTCTGGACTGGCAAGTCTGCTCCCCGAGCACATTCAGTGGCTTGCCTTGTGGTTGGGCTTTCATTAGGGAGCCAGTTTAATCACAAAATGATGTGGTTGGCGCGCAGTGACACTCGGCACAGAGGGCTGGGGGTAGGTGGAAGGGGGGGCAGAGAACCCCAGAAAGGCTCGTAATCCTCTCTGGGGGGCGTGCGAGGCTCTTCCTGGGGGAGGGGATAGCTGGCTTGCAGTGGCTGACGATGGGTTAGCCAGGGAGATGACATTGGCAGGGGGTTTGTGGCAATGGGAGCGGGGACTTGCAGGCCCGCAGCAGCTGGGCACTGGTGGGCCATGGGGTGGGGTGCGGGGGGGAAAGGAAGAGGCTGGAGAAGTGGGCAGGACCTGCAGGCCCCGGGCAGCAGTCAGAATTTTATTCCCTGGAATCTTTGCCCGTTAGAGGTTTTGTCCCCGTGGGATTTGCTCTTTGGGCATCATGCTGGCTGCCCTGCAGGAAGCCTGGTTGGAGGGTGGTACCAAGGGATGCTCAGAGAGCCAGGGGAGCGGGCGGCCGGAGCTGAGGCAGTGGCGGTGGAAATGGGGTATCGGGGCCCCGCACACACCCCTGATCTGTCAGATCAGGGCTGGGACCTGAAGCCGCAGCCCCGGGGGGTCTCCCATGGGAAGGGAGGGCGCTGTGAAGGCTGCAGTGGGCTCCAGCCTGGGGAGCCTGCCCTTCTGTGTCAGCCTACCCTGAGG
This sequence comes from Phocoena sinus, assembly GCF_008692025.1. Lineage (NCBI taxonomy): Eukaryota > Metazoa > Chordata > Mammalia > Artiodactyla > Phocoenidae > Phocoena > Phocoena sinus. Next base: position 4,256,669 of record NC_045772.1, on the reverse strand, counting down.
GCGCTTTCTCTGACCCCATCCAAACACCTGGAAAAAACCAGGAGGTCTCCGGGGTGCACCTGGCCTCCGCTCACGTTTGCTCTGACTCCAGGCGGCGGGCCCTGCAAACAGCAGTGCCGAGACACGGGGGAGGAGGTCGTCTGCTCCTGCTTTGTGGGCTACCAGCTGCTCCCGGACGGCGTCTCCTGTGAAGGTAAACGTCGTCCTGCCCTGGGAGCCTCTGCCTCTGCCTGACAGCCAAGCAGGGCCCGCTTGGCACAACTTGGGGCCCCATTCGTAGGTGAAGAACGGTCCAGGACCGGCTTCCCATCGTCTCCTGGAGTTTGCAGCGCCTGGCTTCCGGCCACGGCTGTCCTCCAGCAGGATGTAAACACCGTGCTGTGAAAAGGGGTTGGCTTTGGGGTGTGACCGGGCTCTGAATCCAGGATATGCTGAGTGGCCCTGGGCACGTCCCTCAGCCTCTCTTGGCCTCTCATCTGTGAGATGGGGCAGACGGAGGGAGGTGGTAGCCCCGAACGGGGGGTTCTCTGGGATCACGTGAGTCCAGTTCAGGGCCTGGTGCTCGCTCAGCAGGTGTTCGGGAGAAGCAGTACGTCTGAAATAGCTCAGCAGGGCAGAGGAGCCGTTGCTTTTGCTCTGATGGCGAGCGCCCAGGGCTCCAATCCGGTGCACGGCCTATAAATGCACGTGCCCGGGGAGCTCGGTGGATGCGGGAGGTCGATCCCCTCGTGCCCTCTGGTACATTCCTGCTGATAAAGCGTGACGATCGGTGGTTCTTGCTGGTTACTCCTGCGTCACCTGTGTCTCTCCTAGATATCAATGAATGTATCATGGGCGCCCAAAGCTGCCGTCTTGGAGAGTCCTGCATCAATACAGTGGGCTCTTTCCGCTGCCAGCGCGACAGCAGCTGCGGGACTGGCTATGAGCTCACAGAGGGCAATGACTGCAAAGGTAGGATAAGCTCCGAGTCTCAAAACCTCATCCCCCGGAAGTGCGTATGATGCGATGGGGAAGTGGCACTGGGCTCCCTGGGGTCTGGGCTCCGTGGTGCCGTGTCCCCCCTTTGGCTGCCTGGGGCACTGGCCAACCCTGTTATTAGTGAAGATTTACCTCCTTTACCGTAATGCTGAGTTAATGACAGTGGAGAGTTTGGATTTCTGAAAAGGCTTAGAACACGCTCATTTAAAAACAAGACCAGAGATGAATTTCAGGTGCTCACATGTGCTTTCCAGTCCCCCCACCCCCGAGCTGTTTTTTTGCACAACAGCTGCCTTGCATCTGATTCCAGGTTTCCTTGAAGTTCAAAGCATATTCCCTTCCGCTGCATAAAAAAACATGACATTTCTGGCTGCTGGCTTTCCCCCGCCAAACCATAGATGTTATTTGGCAGATAAGCCTTTGATGAGGATCTGTTAGAACATAGTTTTCTGCTGAGGGTTTCCAGCCCTTCAGAACGACAAGACCACTTGTGTAAAAACGTCGTTTGAATTATGAGGGCCTTTGGATGAGCTCAGTCCTCCCCACCCCTGCAGACTCCCTGGGCGGTGTGGACCTCGAGAACCCAGGGGCCCAGCCAGCTGAGTATACACTTTTGAACATTTGACGCCATGAACTTCAAGGGAAGGGCAGCCAACACGTCCAGTCACGACAATCACCATTGTTAATATCTGGAATATTGCGAGGACTGCAGAGTGAATAAGTTTATAGGGACAGTGTTTATTGCCACTTAAGATCATCATCGCTTTATAATCTAAACTAAACATGCCTGAAATGAAAACCAAATCAAACCAAACCACATGTTGCCAGGAAAACGCCTGGGTTATTTATCACATAACAGAAAATTTGCATCATAAGAACCTTGGGGGGAAAGTCAGTTTTGAATCTTTAGAAACACGAGCACCATTTGGCTAAGGCCCTTTTGGAATGTGACCTCTCTATTGGAACGTTTGGGGTTATAGTCTGAGTAATGAGCATTAAAAGAAAAAAAAAATTCTTGTGATTTTAAAGTGTTGAAAGATGCTTCTGGCAGGACTCTTGCTAACAATTTCCTTTTTTTATGATGTACCAGATATTGACGAGTGTGAGAGTGGTATTCATAACTGCCTCCCCGATTTTATCTGTCAGAATACTCTGGGATCCTTCCGCTGCAGACCCAAGCTACAGTGCAAGAGCGGCTTTATACAAGATGCTCTAGGCAACTGTATTGGTAAGATGCTGCCGCCAGGGCTAACGGGTCCTCCAGGTGGGGGAACCGTCCAGCGATGGGGCACTGCGTAGTGTATTAGAACGGAGGTCAGCAAGCTTTTCCTATAAAGGACTGGATAATAAGTTCGTCATCGTGGGCTGTGTGGTCTCCGCTGCAACTACTTAGCTCTGCGGTTGGAGCTGGAAAGCAGCCATGGCTGTGTTGAACAAGTGGGTGGGTCTGTGTCCCAATAAAACTTTATTTACAAACACAGGCGGCAGCTGGGTTTGGCCCCACGGCTATAGTTTAGCAATCTCTGGTTTAGATGAAAGCGCTGGTGTTTTGAGGTCAGAGACACCTGGTGTTGAACCAAGTGACCTAAGGTCATTTACTTCCTCGGAGCCTCAACTTCCTCCTCTATAAAATGGGAATAATCATCATATCTGGCTTGTAGGCTTGAGGCAAGGATGAAACAAGGTGGTTGTGAAGTGCCCTGTGTATTAGAAAATGGTTTTAGAAGACACTCTGTGTTAGGAGTCAAGTTCGTAGAGACAGAGAGTAGAATGGTGGTTGCCAGGGGCTGGGAGACAGGGGTGGGGAGTTAGGGCTTAACAGGTGGAATTCTGCTTGGGATGGTGAACGAGGTCTGTGGCTGGACAGTGCTGTTGGTTGCACAACACTGAATGTGCTTGATGCCACTCACCTGTACGCTTAAAAGTGGTTAAAATGGCAAAATACTGTGTTGATATCGGAGGAAGATCAATGCGAAATGAAAACAAATCCCATGGAATTTAGTAAAAAGAGGAGGTCTGGGTGAGACTGCTTGAGTTGCAGAGGCAGTGTAGGGCAGGGGCGAGCGCGGGAGTAGTGGCCAGAGTGACCTGTTCTTCAGACGGGAGGTGGTCCCCGCTTTCTCCTGCAGTCGCCCGAGACCAGCCATCTGGCCAGATCGCTGTATGCTGTTGGCGTTTAGGTCCAGATCTGCCGGGCTGCCCTTGCCCTCTGCTCAGCAAAAGCTTCCGTGTCCTCCCTTTGGGGTCGGAGAGTCGTCTCCCTTATTCTGCGCTGCAGGCGCCACTAGTCAGAACTCACCCTTCCTGGAGCTGCCCCGTCACCCCCCTGGAAAGGCTGGTACGCCACGAGCAAGGGGCCGAGAATTTCTTCTGTCTCACCCTCTTGCAAATAAATCTGTATTGATCTTTGATTTGAAATGGCAGTGTGGACTGAAAGTCCTTCCCCGCTTTTATTACCATCCCAGGATATCTAAAGACAAATAGAACATCAACTCCTTAGGACAGGGGCCTCGTCTGAAGCCAACCCCAGTCTTTGTTCCTAAAGCTCCCCTTTCAAGGGGAGGCGAGGCTTCTGAGCCGCGGGGGCCTCAGCTTGGCTGCATTGGCCCCTCGCCAGCCTCCTCCCAGCAGGGGGGCTGTCCTCCTCCCAGAAGGAGGCCGGTGAGCCGGAGGCTGACAGCTCTCCCAGGGCTAGGAGGGAGGAGGGGCCTGCCTAGACTTGCAGCGCACTTGCAGGGGGCTCCGCGGAGGATGGCATCTGCCGGGGATGGAAACCCTGACTCATGGCAAAATCAGCCCAATTTCCACAAAGAAGGGACCGTTGCAAGTCTCGACTTAGCCTCGGTTCCCACCCGCCCCCCACCCCCGATTGCAGGGGTGCAGCTCTACAGGGGGAGGCTCCAGAGCAGGAGCCCGGGGGCCCAGGACTGGCCGCAGCCCAGCACCCACCCCCGAACTTGGGTCTTCAGAGGTCCTAGAGGCGCCCCTCGTCTCAGCACCCTGGGAGGGTGGGGCAGTCCAGCTTTCTGTGTGCCCACAATCAAGTTCACAGCCCAGTTCACGGTCAAGTGCCACAACCAAGTTCAGGAGTCTTTCTTTTTAAAAATTATCTTTTTTATTTCAAAAGTTATGTCCATCTTTATTTGCAAAAAAAGAAAGAAAAAGCCGAGTGCAGAAAGGGAAAGCTTCTACCCTGCTTGGCAGCGGGAAAAGTTCTAAACACTGCATTCCTTCTTGACACAGGGCCAAGCTATTTCTGAGAAGGGCTAGAGAGTAAATATCAACCTCGTCGACCGAAGGGTCTCTGTCACGGCCACGTGGAAGCAGCCGGGGACACTGCATAAAGGGATGGGCCTGGCTGTGCTCCAGTAGAGCTGAACTTACAAAAACAGGCAGTGGGTGGGATTTGGCCGGCGGGTTGTGGTTCGCCCACACCAGGTTTAGGGGCCCTCGTCCTGGCCGGGAGGCGGGAGACCCTGATTCTAGACCTGAGTGGGTCCCAGCCTTGGGCTCGGGGAGTTTCCTGTTTATGAAATGCAGATAATCCCGTCCTGCCTAACCTGCAGGGCAGTACTGGAGGTGAGACCGGCAGCACAAAGGCAGACACCAGGATGGGGAGGGAGTCGGGCTGCCCATTTGTCCGAGGAGGGTGGGCCTTGGCTGCGAGGGGAGAAGTACAGCCGGTCCTCTACCATCACCCCCTTCTCTTGGCCCCCCTAGATGTTTATAAGTGATTCTTGAGACCTTAGGTCCTTCTGGGAGAATACTCCTGGTAGGAAGTTCAACCTGTGCGGTTTGGCACTGAATCTGAGTGTGATCAGTGAACACATGTGTAACCCAGTTCTCCTTCTTGGTTTACTGGTTCACACCCGCCGGGCGTGTGTTCATCAAAGGGGAATGCACGCCCCACGGTCCCCCATCAGAGGCGTGTCCAGTGGGGGAGGGAGCCACCGTGCGGAGAGCTTAGAGCAGCCCTTCCCCGGGGGCGCGAGTGCACACAGGCCCCGTGGAGCCCGGAATGGGGGTGGGGATGTGGGAGAAGGTCGTGCCCAAGCTGTAAGAAAGGCACGTTCACCAGGCAGACAGGGGCGCTGGCTTCCCAGGGAGGAACTGTGAATAAAGGCACAGAGGCGGGATCTGAGTGGCCGCTGGAGGCTAGGGCTGGAGGCTAGGGCTGGAGCCTGGGCGGTAGGAGAGATGGACCCGAGTTAGGCTGGGGAGTGGGGCGCGGGGGCCAGCCAGTCACTGGAGGATCGCAGAGCACGAGTGCCGGCACCGAGGGGGCGGCCACCTCTGCCCCTCAGCCGCTGCTCCGCTCAGGGAAGACCCTCATTAACCGTGTGGAGTATGTGAACACAGGACGGCACCTGAATCGCTAAGTTCACCGTGTGGGACTCACAAGCGGGCAGCTTCGGATTCGGTGCAGTGGAAGATGGAAGTGTTGCGGGTTTAGGGGCAGGAGGATGGACCGGGTAGGGGTCGTTACGGTGTGGTATGCTGCTGACACCTGCGAGCCAGCTGGGAGGCTGCTGTGTGGTCCAGGGCGAGGGCATTGTCGTAACTGCATTCGTGGTTTTATAAAGAGGAGGGAAATGGGATTTCTTTGGAGATCCAGGGGTTGGGTTTCGGGAAGCCCTCCGGGTTTAACCCCGTTGCCTCCGTCTTTCCCCCTGTAGATATCAATGAGTGTTTGAGTATCAGTGCCCCATGCCCTGTGGGGCAGACATGCATCAACACGGAGGGCTCCTACACATGCCAGAAGAACGTGCCCAACTGTGGCCGTGGCTACCATCTCAATGAGGAGGGGACCCGCTGTGTTGGTTGGTATTAAAAAAAGAAAACCTGTTTGAAATGGACTTTTGGTCTGCTCCCAGCACAGCCCTCCCTTCCCTGGAAGGAGAGAGCAGATCCCCAAAGGAAGCTGTTTGCACCTGTCCGTCCATCCCATTGCTGATCTCCAAGCATAGGTCTTTACTGGCTATAGCCCGGACGGGTGCAGTAGAATGCCAACCCACCCACTGCCGCCAGCTTTGCCCCTTCAGTCTGTCCGGTTCATCCTGGGCTGAAAACTCTCTCGCGCCTCCCTGCTCACAGCCCCCGTCGGTGATGGCTCCCCATTGGCGGCAGACAGAGGACAGATGCCCTCTGCTTACAAGTCAGTCCTCCTGAGTTGGCCCCAACCTCACAAACTTTATGATCCAGGTGAAATAGGTCTTGCTGCTCCCGCAGCAAGCCCTGCCCTTTCCTCTCTGTGTGGTTTTTACTCTTACATGCTTCCCTCTTCACCTACATTCCTTTGGATTCGGGCAAGGGCATCATGCACCCAGCCTGCCCAGATCCCTGCCACACCGAGGAGTCTCCTCCCTATAACGCCCAGGGCACTTCCTCAGCCTCTCCCCAGTCACTGGGCACTTCCTGCCTTAACTAGGGTCACTGCTGGCCCAGAGCAGCAGGAGGCCCCCGAGGGTAGAGGCTGCGTCTGCGTCAACCATCTCGCCAGCATGGACTTGGCACGTAGTAGGTGCTCTATGAAATCGGGTTAAGAATTAAACGATGCCGCTTTGTCCATTACGTTTTAGTTGGCTCCTTCCTTTCTGATCATCTTAGGGCAAAAAGCCCCCGGCACGCTAAAGGTTCTTCACCGTGTCTTTCTCTTTTGCAAGATGTGGATGAGTGCTTGCCGCCCTCTGAGCCCTGTGGGCCGGGGCATCTCTGTGTGAACTCCCCTGGAAGTTTCCGCTGCGAGTGCAAGGCCGGCTACTACTTCGACGGCATCAGCAGAACGTGTGTGGGTACGTGGGTGTCCCTGCAGAGGGCCCGGCCAGATGACCTCAAGGAGAACCCAGCCTGGGGCACCCTGGAATGACCGTGGTCTGCTCCTCACCTCTGAAAATCCCAAGTGCAGACAGTCCCAAAGAAGGAACCCCGATCGGGAGACCCCTGTTCTGGTTCCGACTCTGCTGCTGCCAGTCATGTGGCTCCTGGGGAGGCCCTCCTGGGCGTGAGCCAGGGTCCTTACCTGTAGAACAGGTGCTCTGCTTGCCCCGGGACCTCTGAGTGTTTATGAGGCTCCAGCCAGCTCTACAAATGCCCCAGAGTCTTAGTGATTTCCCAGAGGTTCCTGCCGACCTGCAGGGCTGCAAGGCCCAGAGCTGTGTGCTCGCCCAGGGCAGTGAGAACCCAAGACGGCATGGTGGCCCGAACACCAGGGGCTAGGACAGATCCTGCTGGTGGACGCCAGCCATCCCCAAACCAGGGTGCTCAGGGGAGCCTGGCACCTGCCCCGCCCAGCCCCACGGCACCTTTGTTGGATCCTGGAGGGCACTCTCTCGGCTCTGGGGTGGAGGACTGGCGGGTGGCAACGTCCCCAGGCGTGCCGTCGTGGAAGGAGCACGGGGCTCGCCCAGCGGGCAGACAGGCCGGGGCCGTCCCAGCTCCCCTTCTGACTTGCCGCGTGTTTGGGACAAGTCACTGGCCTTTCTCTTGGAGAGGAGGCCAGGGGAAGTGGGGGACAAAGGTCGTGAGCTGCCGCCACGGGCAGCACTGCCCAGGGAGGACGCTGCCTGAGCCACCTCCTGCTCTGTTTCAGACATCAACGAGTGCCGGCGCTACCCCGGGCGCCTGTGTGGCCACAAGTGCGAGAACACGCCTGGCTCCTACTACTGCAGCTGCACCATGGGCTTCCGGCTCTCCTCTGATGGCCGGTCCTGTGAAGGTGAGGGCAGGGCGGGGCAGGGTCAGGAGCTCTGTGACTGCATCCGCGCCCCTTCCCCCAGGCTGCCCACCTCCTGGGGAAACCACCACTCTCCCTGCAGCTCCACGTGGGACCGACTCACATTTGTGCCCTAGAGCGTATCAAACAACGCATCAGCAGGGGAAGGACCTCTAAAAGCTTGCTTGTCGGAGATGACTGCCCTCCCCAGTTTCTCCTGGGCCCTGCAGGGGGTGATAACACCTGTGCACACGTAGGGATGGACAAGTTGGCTGCAGAAGCCGGGGGCGTCTGGCCCACTGCTTACTCACATGACCCTGGGGAGTGGCTGACGTCACCTGCCTAATTGTCCTCACAGGGGAAATGGGGTTGTTTATGCCAAAGAGAAACAAAAGCTGGACACTTGTTAAAAGTGGGAAGACATTTTATTTAGACTACTCAGTAGGGGAAAGAGACTTCGGCATAAATTGGTCTCAACTCCACCAAAAAAACAGGTGCGGGCTTTTTAAATGCTGGGGCCTGCTAAGGAATAGTTCTGAAGGATGTTGAGGGCACTGGTCGGTGGAATTAGGCCAGCTGTGTCTTCTCACTGGCTCTGACCCTCCTGCAGAGTCTGGGAGATGCGGTGGGGGTGGGGGAGGGACCTCCCCCTGATGACCGCATTTCAAAGGCCTGGTTCCCACCTTAAAGGGACCTGGGTTGCAGAAGATACATCTCAAAGGGACAGAAAGGATTTACGGTCTGCAGGTTTTCTAAAGTAAATGCTTCTAAGGAAAAGGGAGGTCAGGGCCTGTATTCCGGTGTTGGCTGGAATACACAGGAAATTCTTTGGCAGCATCAGGCTTTCCCAGGCAGGCATTTCAAGGGTCGTGGTCTTGGGCTTGATGCTAAAGTTTGGTCAGGTCTCTGGGTTGGGGGGCGGGTTGGACCGAGTCATTAGTGTCAAGAGTCTTGGGGTTGTCAGATAACACTGACCCCATCTGATGGGATGGACTGAAATGAGGGGAGGGCCTGGCACATAGTAGGTGCTCAGTGGATGTCACATCTTCTACGGGAATTAGGTGATGAGGTCAGCAGAAATTGAGAGCTTCTGACCCCCCTCGGCAATCCCTAACATTGCCCATCGAGCTCCCTTCTTTGCAGCACAGTGCCCAGGGGCAACCTGTAGGGCCACACTCAAGACATGGCAGGTCTTAAATTTCTGGATTGAGAAGGATGATCACAAAGGTCAGATATGCCAGGATGCACCCCAGTGTGTAATTCTCAACCTGGAGCACGGACAGTGTGATGGACTCCTGGGTCCGAGGCTTCTCCTGAGATTCTGGGATTTGTCCCCAAAAACCAGACCCAACACACACATGTAATGGCAAGGGGCAAGATTCATGCGTGGTGGTCCCTCGGGCCTGGGTTCACACCCCAGCTCTGTCACATTTACGGCCTTGAAGGAGTAACTCAGCATTTCTGGGCCTCCGTGTACTCATCCGTAAAATGGGGGGAGTAGGACCCACCTTGTAGGGGGTCGTGAGGGTGAATCAAGATGCAGCCTGTCGAATCAAGATGCAGCCCGTCAAGGGTTTGTCACGGTGCCCAGTGTGAGATGACGCACCTGTGATCTGGAGACTGCTGGGATCACTGTTATTCTCACTCGTGGCTAGTGCTGTCCCTGGTCACTCCTCCACGGCTGAATAGTAGGTATTCATATCTATGTTAGTGGACGATACTGTGGACACAAGGCCAGGGCCTGGCCAGCCTTGCAGTATGAGTCCACTAAGCACTTATCGAGCGCCCACCGCCCCAGGCGTGTAGCAATAACATGGTTCCTGCCTTCAGGGAGGGTCTCTAGGACGTAAGAAACCACACTGAGCAGAGGTGAGCAAGTGAACAGGTGGCAGCCAGGCCAGGCGTGCGGGGCTGCAGGGGTGAGACTTGGGGTGAGAGGCTAACGGACATTCTCAGCTGCTCACCCCTCCTGCCCTGCTGAGAATTAGCAGTAAACAAAAATGACGAGGGACTTCAAGTCAGAGGTTGGCAAACTTTTTTTCTAAAAGCCACGTAGTAAATATTTCAGGCTTTGCCAGCTACATCTCTCCTGCGACTATTCAACTCTGCCCTTGTTACGCACAAGCAGCCATGGACCGTAGTAAATGAACAAGCGGGGCCACGTACCGATAAAACTTTATTTGCAAACACAGGGGGTGCGCCAGAAGCAAGAGCCCAGAGTCGGTCTGGCTTGAAGCAGGCGGAGGGTGTGGGGAGATGCCAGGTCCTCCGGCCGTGAGGGGCCGGAGTGGGGCCCCTCTCCCTTGGGGCAACTCCAGGCAGGTCTCTGGCCCTACACGTGGTAACCTCTGCCTCTGTGTGCGTGTGTGTTAACTTGAGGGGGGTCACAGCCCCGCCAGCACTGAGCCGTGACCCCGGGACCCTCTCTTTCAGACGTGAATGAGTGTAGCAGTAGCCCCTGCAGCCAGGAGTGCGCCAACGTCTACGGTTCCTACCAGTGCTACTGCCGGCGAGGCTACCAGCTCAGTGACGTGGACGGGGTCACCTGCGAAGGTGAGGGCTCCCCGCTCGGCTGGGGGCGAAAGCACCCCCTCCTGGTCCCCATCCCCCAGCTCCTGGCTGCTGGGTGGTTTGTTTATTTACCCACTCAGATGCACGTTGCCCGTCGTTGAGAGTGAAGTGTGTGAAGGGGCAGAGCCACCCACAGATTTTTCTTTAGTAAAATGACACGTGACAGTGGGGATCGCCATGTGTGCCGGGACCTCGAGCAGGGCAGTGGTGGGTGAGGAGGGCCCTCAGGGGCCGCCCACGTCTCTGACTCGCAGCTCTGCCTCTGGCCTTTTGAAAGCCCCTCCCTGGGCCTGGACCATCCTCTCTGTAACATGGAGGTTAAACCCACGCACACCAGGCTGTCAAAGGATGAATCCAAATGGTGACTCAGAAGCACTTCATATGTGCCTGGCACGATGTAGGTGCTCAAAGGATGACTCTTGTTAAGATTATTACTGTTCCTATATAAGGTGTGTCCGTTATTAGCACATTTATAATAATCAGCATTAGGACGTAGCCAGCCAGGGCACCTCTATGTGTGTCATTCTGAAGCCCTGGGCACTGCCTCCTGCCTCCGGTTCCCCAGTCTCCCTCCTCCCCTTCCACGTGCACACTTCACACCATGAACTTGCTGTGTGGCCCTAGGCTAGGCTCTTACCCTCTCTGGGCTTCAGTTTCCCCTTCTGGCGTGATGGTCTCTGAGGCCGCCCCAGCCACAGCACTTTGAGGCCCCCCCGCGCCGTGTCCGGCTTGTACTGTGTGGCTGCCCTCCAGGCCGCAGCTCAGCCCACCACGGGGGGCGTAGCCCAACCGGGGTCCACACAGATGCTGAGGGTGGGCTTTGCCGTCACAGACATCGACGAGTGTGCCCTGCCCACTGGGGGCCACATCTGCTCCTACCGCTGCCTCAACATCCCCGGAAGCTTCCAGTGCAGCTGCCCCTCGACCGGATACAGGCTGGCTCCCAACGGCCGCAACTGCCAAGGTGAGCGGGGTGGGACTCCCGGGGCATCTCAGGCCGGCTCGGCACTCTGCATCCTGGGCGTGTCCTGGGCTCCCCAGGCACCCTGGTCTCCCATACCCGGGCACACTTGTCCGCCGGGGGTTCTGAGCCTTCCACCCTGCCCTGGGCCAGCCCCAAGAGGGCCCGAAGCGGGGCTGACAGCCTTTGGGAAGATGCCCACCGTGGAGGAAACAGGACGTCAGTGCCCGGAAGACCCCATAGCATAGCACTGCTGTTTAGTCTTTCGTTCAGTCACTCGACAAACCCAGGCCCCGCTGGGTGTTAAGGGCAAAGCAGTGAGCAGATGGCGCAGTCCTCTGTCCCAGGGTGATGATCCCCACTTGGCGAGGGGATGGGCCTGGTCAGGGTGTGTGACAACCCAGAGGTCTCTGTATTTAGGGACACTGTGGCTGGAGGATGCTGCAGGGGCCCGGGGGTCGGCTAAACGAGGGGCGAGCGACATCCATCCTGTTGTACTAGGCTCCCATTTCCAAGGACACTCCAGGGGTCATCAGCGTCCTATAACCGTCCATTTGGTTACTGGGGGGGCGGTGCTAAGTAGATATTTGTGAAGGGGCGACCCTGGAACGGGCGCGTGGGCCTCACCTCCGGGAATGGCCGCAGAAGCTGAGTCAGAAGTTGGCTCTGTTCAGCCCCTCCTGATGAGTCCCCACGTGGGGCTGGTGGCCCAGAGGCTCTGGAGGGCCCGGGTCCTGCAGATGTCCTTTCTGGTCATGAAGAAGGTTTGAAGACTTTGATAAAAGGCGGGCAGGAGCTGTGGCGTTTCCTGGGAGGGACCCGCTCAGCTCGTCCAGAGCTCCGGATGGAAGTTGCTCTGTTTTCACATTTCTGACGAAGCAGATGACCTGGCCAGGCGCCCTCACCACAGCCTGGGGTCCTGCCAGACACAGTGAAAACACATTCCTGAGCCTCGGCCTTTGAGATTGGGGAGTGCTGTTTTTGCCACCAATGGTCAGGATTTGGCATCTCTTAACAGATGCCTCTGGCACAGTGACATCCCCTGGGCCCACCATTTGGCTGCTCCGGAAAGTTGAGGGAAGGGGACGGCTCCCCATGTCCAGGGTGACCTCGTGACATGCCCCAGGCCGGGTTCCGGTCTAGCCCAGATAGTCACTGACTTTGGACACTGGGCCCAACATAGAATCCCTTTAAGCCTCAGTTTCCTCGTCTGTAATATGGGGCTAGTGGCTTCTGCTCATTCCCTCCTAGGATGTTACAAGTGGCACGTGAGGTAAGGCTGATGCAACTCGGGAGCCTCAGAGAGGCACTGGCTGCCTGGGTTCAAAGCTCGACTCTGCCACTTACAGAATGTGTGACCTTAGGCCAGTCACTTAACCCCTATGACTCTTCCCTAAAATGGGGATAATAACAGTACTTGCCTCATTTAATTATAATGTGAAGCAGGTGTTTCCTGCAGAACACTTCAAGGGCTATCATACAGTGTTTGCCGTTATCATTATTATGCTTACTCCTGGGATTGTGAATAATAGGTATATTAAATATAATCTCCTATAAGTAAAAACGCTGGCACAGGGCTCTGCTCCAGAGAGCAGCCAGTGGAGGGCAAGGATGGCCTCATCCCCCCTGACCCTGGTTGATGGGAGGCCTGGGCACCCCTGTCTGTGGATGGGGATGGCTGGGGGGCCTTGGCCTTCACCGTGCTGCCTTGGGATCTCCTGCAGACATTGATGAGTGTGTGACCGGCATCCACAACTGCTCCATCAACGAGACCTGCTTCAACATCCAGGGCGGCTTCCGCTGCCTGGCCTTCGAGTGTCCCGAGAACTACCGCCGCTCCGCAGACACGTAAGTCCCTCGGTCCCCGCGATCGTCTGTCTGTGTTGGCCTTCCTGGGGGCCCGGCTCCCGGCCTGGGCGGGTGGTTAATGAGCCGTGCCCTCCCACGCGGGTCTTGGGAAACTCAAGGATCCCTGGTTCTCAGGCGCCTAAATGCCAATGAGACTGGTTGCAGGAAGTGAAGGTGGTGACCTCATATGGGCTCAAGGTGGGCAGGCCTGCTCCCAGACCCACCTGTGCATGGAGCCAGGCAGAAACCCCGGCCGTCTCTCTCCCCGGGGTGAAGCCTTGGGCAAGGGACAGCTCTCTGGGCCTCAGTTTCCTCATCTGTGACATGCAGATGGCAGAACCTGCTCTGACTCGGATAAAGGTAACAATGACTCTGTGTGAGCCGACGTGACTTGTTAGGGTGTCACTGTTAGATGACCTCACCTGAAAGATTCTCTTCAACCCAGTGACGGCGTGGGAACAGCACGAAATGTTCTGTGTCCTCAGCTTGAAGCTGTGTGTCCATATGTCACTGCAAGCTCACTCAGTCTCAGGCCACCGGGATATATCCTGCTGGGGTGTCCAGGAGCCCTGTTCCTCAGGGAGCAGTGAGGACCCTCTGGTCTCGCCCCACACGACCCCATCCCTTATTTTATCAGATGGGCCTCCTTTCGTGCCCCCGGCGGTTGTTTCAGGAAAAGCTCCACGGTGGGAGCCAATCTCAGGGGCGTGGATGCGTGACCCCTTCCCTCCAGCCCCGGGAAGTGCTCAAAGTCAGCACACAGCCAGGCTGCCTGGGAGACTCGGCCTCTTGGCCTTGGCCCTGGTCAGTGCCATCTTGGGCGGGGTCCCAGGCCCCAGCGTCCACTTGTTGTTCTCGTCCCGCCTCCTGCTGGCCGAATGCCAGAGCAGGAGATGCTCAGACGGCCCCAGTGTTCTTCCCAGCATCCGCGGTGTTCATCCCCCAGCCTTGCGGCTCCTGCCCCCGCCCCCGCAGGTCCTCTCAGTTTCCCCAGCAGGCGTGCTTGCCAGGTAGGGAGAAGCCACTCCAGAACTGGGTTTGCCAGCATTCCAAAGAGCCTGTGGGTTATGCAACAGCTAAGGGGGCAGTCTTGGTGCTCCCCTGAGCCGTGAAGAAAGATCCGTGTCCTTACTTTGAGGCTGCGCTGCTCCCAGGACCCTTGTCTGGGTCTGGGTCTGGGTCTGGGGATTCTGGAAGACCGGCTGACTGCTCTCCATGTATAACTCACACACAATCACGAAAGCAAAAGGGGAGGAGGCTGCCCTGTGCAGGGACTTCACGCCTCCTAAGCGGGGGGTGGGCAGGCCGGCAGGCTAGCGTCGTGTCCTGAGGTTGTGGCTGAAGTTGCCCCCTGCGCCCCACCGCGTTGATGCTCGTTGTGGAATCCTTGGCCGACCCGCAGTGCCGGCGAAAGTCATTTACTTGTTTGGGGAATGTTCGCCGTGAGCCTACTGTGTGCAGGCACCTGGGCAGACAGTGGGCCCACAGAGGCCCCCATCCCCTGCTCTGAGCCCCGGAGGAGCACATGCAGAATGGCAGTGGGCAGGGTGCAGGGGTACTGAGACCAAGGAGGGCCCCCCGGCTCCGGCGGGGAGCACGGGAGCCAGGGGAGCCTGCAGTCCTGGCCGTGAATATGGGCTATTCAGCGAGGAACCCCACGTTCTGCTGACCGAGGGATTGATGCTCCAGGGCCTGGTCTGTGTCCATCCCGTGGGTTCCTCAGCCTGACCCCCAGGGGATGATAAAGAGGGGGCTCCGTCATTCTCTGTATTAGAAGGGCAGGAAGTGAGCCCCTGCCCACAGTCAAGGTGAGAGGGGAAGGGTGAGCCTCCAAGCAGCCCCTCCGGGGAAGACTGTGGCCCCATTGACCCACATGCCGCTCACCAGCGCCACCTAGCGGCCGGAGCAGAGGCTGGGAGGCGAGTGGAGCTGGGAAGGGGTGCGGTCCCCGCCCTGAGGGTCCTGACTGAGCCCCTGTGGCTGTTCTCGGGTCTCATGGAGGTGCTGTCTGGCATTGAGATGAACGATTTGGCTTTGGTGTCCGGCTCGCTTAGGTTTGCCTCCTAAGCTCAGTCCGTTCCAGGCCCCTTGACCTTGACCATGACCAGGTCCCGTGAGCTTCTCGCTGTGAAGGGGGCGGTGATACCGCCCTCCTGCGTTCCTGTAGGGTGACCTGCGATTGTGGGGCTGAGCCACCTCCGTACCGCTTGCTCTGAGTTCAGCCCTGGGGGGTATGGATAGGCGCCCCAAGGCGTGTTTTACTGCCGGTGTTTATGGATGGAGGGAAGGTGGGCCCTGGTGTCCCGGTTGGGGCATGGCCTGGGAGGCCGCCCGGAGGAAGAAGGAACCAGGGCTGGGTCCCATCCTGGCATCCGGGCCTGGCTCTCCGGTTCCTCGGTGCCGTGACCTTGGGTCTTGGTCACCCAAGGGCCCTTTTTGCCTCTGTAACACAGCGCTGACAATACCTGCTTGTCAGTGCCTGGAGGATTGGCAGTAATGCCCCACGTGCCCAGCCCATGGCCAGCATTGGTACCCAGACAACAGTGGTGGTGAGAAGGATGGCAGCTGGCCACCCTGTTCTCTCGTCCTCAGAGTCCAGAGGTTCCTCAGAGCAGCTCTGCAGCCCTTGCTCTGCTGCTGGCTGTGTGCCTGTGGGCTGACTGTGTGACTGGAAGGTCTAGGGTCGTTCAGCCCTTAGATGGGAAGACGAGACATGGGTTCCTGAAGGGCTGTGTGGTCCTGGGGCCGTGCCTGCTGCACATGGGAATCTGTCTAGTTACAGTTTCTCCTTTGTTAACCCTGTTGAGGTATCACGGACCAGCCAGGAGCCCAGCGTCAGGCACAGGAAGTGAGGGCCGGGCCTGGAATCCCAGGTTGAGGGGCCATAGGGGGTCTCATCCTCGTTGCCTCGTCCCAGTTGGGGGGGTTACTCTGGGACCACAGGAGCACCGCTAGCTTAGGGTGAGCACGGTGACAGGTCACTGACACGTCACGTAGGCCGACGTGGGCAGGACGCAGGCCGGAGCTCTAGGTGCGGAGGGGCCGCCCCTCTCAGCACTGGAGACCCCTCAGACTGGAGTTTTCTACTTTACAGCCCTTTTCCTTCTCCACAAAAATCCTCTTAAAGAATTTACTATCTGACCTTCAGAAAGCAATTTGTAAAATTTTAAAAGGCTGCATTAGGAAGGACCCAGTAACTGGCACTTCTGTGGTTAACATTAAGGGAGCCTTTACAGGCAAGATTTGAGTCTCTCTCTCTCTCTCTCTCCCTCTCTCTCTCTCTCTCTCTCTCTCTCTCTCTCTCTCTCTCTCTCTCTCTCTCTCTGTGTCTCTTTGTCTTTCTGTCTCTGGGCCTCAGCCTTCCCTCTCTCCACACAGCCTCCTTCTGGCCAGTGGTAACTGGAACATGACCCAGCAGGCTGGGCCGCAAACCACAGGGCTGGGCCTCACGGACTGACCAGGCTGTTAAGATCCCGAGCACACAATTCCCTCCTCCCCACAGGAGGAATGTTCAGTGTCGCAGAGCCTAGGGTGGGACCGAAAACATCCTCTTTACCCCCTCGGCGGGGCAGCCCCCTGAGACCCGGGGTCTCGGAAGCCAGAGCGAGGCTGGGCAGCCTTGGCTGGCATAGCTGTTCGGCCCCAGGCGGTAACGCGGGTGGACAGAGCGGGTGAAGCCCTGCCCCGGCCGGTTCCTGGGGCTTGTGTCCAGAATGACAGGAGCCTGAAAGTCAGGGAACCGCCAGCAGGGACGGCTGCGGGCATCAGACGGGCCCGGGGGGCGACCAGAATGGCCACGCCTCCCGAGAGAAGGGCCTGGCCTTGAGGACCTCTTTGGCGTGTGGTGGCCTTCAATGATTACATTTTCATGGAACTTGGGGTGTCCCGATCAAATTCGTTGAACTGAAAAAGCGGGGCACGTTGTTCTCTCATGCGGGTCGAGATGGAAACCAAGGTGCGTGGTCCCGGGGGTCCGGGCCTCCTCTGCTCTGTAATAGATGCAGGGGCGACGGCCCCTCCTCTGTCTAGACATACCGGCTGACAAAGACTCCGCGGCCGTCCCCAGGCTGACAGGCAGTTTGCCAGAGGCAGTTATGATTTCTGAGATGTTTCAACAAATATGGGGGAGAGCAGGATAGGATAATTGATGTTGGAACTGACCAGGAAAATCAGGCCCGTATTTACTCGTGTGCAGGTAGAAAGCACGTAGGTGTCGAGCTGGTCCTGGAGATGAAGCCAGAGAGCCACAAGCCCCACCCTTGGGAAGCCAGCCATCTGAAAGGAGCCAGGCCCAGAAGGGCCCAGAGTGAGGAAGGACTGGCTCTGCTTGGTGACCCTGTGGGGTTGGGGGTGGCTGGAGACCATCGAGGAGGAAGGAGTATCCAGCTCTCTGGTGTGTGATACCAGACCTTCATGCACACCTCATGTTCCCTGCCTTCCGCCCATGCCGGGTTAATCCTCTGGCGAATCAAAATCCTGGCCTTGGATACGGGAAACGTGGGAAAACTTTAACGCACATGCAGGAGACCCTGGCGCCACCTGCTGGCCAGATCCACCAGGCCCTTCCTGAAGCAGCTGGGCTGTGTGTGTGTGTGTGTGTGTGTGTGTGTGTGTGTGTGTGTGTGTGTGTCCTCACTGTCAGTAGGATAAGGAGAACCGGGTGGGACAGTGAGGTGAGCTTGGGGAAGGAGAAACCCCGATGAACCCAGCACGAGGCCAGGCACCGTCCCTCGGTTTCTCCACAGTCACCTGGGGCACTCCCAGCTGGCCTGGACCTGGGTGTCTCTGGGGGAGGGGGCTGCCCCTCAGCAGCGCCCACGCCCGCCTTCTTTCCTCCCTCTCCCCCCGCCTCTGAGCCCCCTCCCGTGCAGGACCCTCCTCTTCAGTGTTCCTGATCTCCACACCCTTTTACTAGCGTGGAGCTCATTCCCAGGGCTGCCCTTTCTAAGAGCTCAGAATGGTAAATGGCCGACTAAAAGAAAGGATTTTACATCCTGGGCATAGGATGTAAAAAGAGACAGCGCTCACAATAAATGCCAAGTGTAAATAAGTCCTAGTCACCTGACAAGAGGCATGGAAACTAAAAAAGTTGAAATGGAGGCATGATGGAAGACTAGGACAGTAGATGCTTGTGGTTGGAGAATCCAGACAGTCAAGATGGCAGAACTTCCTGGGACACGTGCTCTGTCAAGTCCCGCAGGGCTCCGCACCTTGGCTCTGCTCCTGAGGCAGTTGCCTTCGGAGTGTGATGGGCCTGGAGTTCAGGAGGCAGAAAATAGGCCCTGTTCTTATCATCTCACAGGACGTTAGAACCTGTCCCCGTCCTGTCACAGGACGTTAGAACCTGTCCCCGTCCTGTCACAGGACGTTAGAACCTGTCTCCGTCCTTGTACAGGACGTTAGGACCTGTCCCCGTCCTGTCACAGGACGTTAGAACCTGTCCCCGTCCTGTCACAGGACGTTAGGACCTGTCTCCGTCCTTGTACAGGACGTTAGGACCTGTCCCCGTCCTGTCACAGGACGTTAGAACCTGTCTCCGTCCTTGTACAGGACGTTAGGACCTGTCCCCGTCCTGTCACAGGACGTTAGAACCTGTCCCCATCCTGTCACAGGACGTTAGAACCTGTCCCCATGCTGTCACAGGACGTTAGAACCTGTCCCCGTCCTGTCACAGGACGTTAGGACCTGTCCTCGTCCTGTCACAGGACGTTAGAACCTGTCCCCATCCTGTCACTGGAAGTTAGAACATCTCTCCATCTCCGTCTCAAGCCCTGGTTGGCCCTGTGGACACAGACAGGGAACTGGGCCTAGAGCACAGGGCTTAGTGAGGGAAGACGGGGAACAGACCTCACTGCCTGAGTAGCTTCCCCACACACTCTGTGACCTCAGGAAGGCCACTGACTCTTTCAGCCTCAGTTTCCTCATCTGAAAAATGGCCCTCAGCCCCCCATCCCCAAGGGGTGTGATCACACTAGCGGAGGCGTGATGACGGGTAGCCGTGCGCTCCGTAAGCGGCAGCAGCCATGCTTGCCGGCGTGCAGACACTCACTTCGGGGGTCGTCTCCGAGACCCGCTCGGGAGCCCTGTGTCGCCCTGACCACTGTCTGGGTGAGGAGCCAGGAGCCTGGACGACACTCAGAGGGCAGGGTGTGCCTGGTGAGGACAGCCCGGGGTGGGGCTCTGCCAGTGAGAAGGGGACACACCTCGCTCCAGGCACGACCCTTGACCCCAGCCACCCAGCGCCCCCTGAGGGTGTTGGAAGAGGCTAGTGCCTGAGCCCGCGGCCCGGAGGTCCCCGGCACCTCCCACAGGTGAGTGAGGGGTGCTCTTCCCGTTGGCTGATTGGCCAGAGGGGCGGCGGGAGGCCCCGCCCAGCGAGCCCCCGCTTCCCCGCCCCCATGCTCTGTTGTTTCTCCGCTTGCTGAATGGGCCCTAACCCTCTTTCTCTCTGTCCACTTTTCTTGCAGCCGCTGCGAGCGCTTGCCTTGCCATGAGAATCAGGAGTGCCCCAAGCTGCCTCTGAGAATAACCTACTACCACCTCTCTTTCCCCACCAACATCCAAGTGCCCGCCGTGGTTTTCCGCATGGGCCCCTCCAGTGCCGTCCCCGGGGACAGCATGCAGCTGGCCATCACCGGCGGCAACGAGGGGGGCTTTTTCACCACCCAGAAGGTGAGCCACCACAGTGGGGTGGTGGCCCTCACCAAGCCCGTCCCCGAGCCCAGGGACTTGCTCCTGACCGTCAGGATGGAGCTCTCTCGCCACGGCACCGTCAGCTCCTTTGTGGCCAAGCTTTACATCTTTGTGTCCGCAGAGCTCTGAGCACGCGCTTTGGGCCGTGGGGGGCCCCCTCTTGTTGCTTTCCTCACCCTCCCCTCCGGGATCCGAATAAAGGTTCAGCGGACGATCCCACACAGCATGGCTGGCGTGCCTTGGTTTTATTTGGCGTGGTCGGGTGTCTCTGTGCTTGTCCCTGGTGGGGAGGGGGCAGCCGAGTAATGCCTGGCGCCGCCAAGGGTGACCACGGAGTGTTTTACGTGAGGGGTGTGCGCCCAGGAGCCTCCGTTGGTGGGACTCACAGCCCACGCCGCCAGGGAGCCCAGGCCCGGAGAGAACGAGGCTCGGGTGTTTCATTTGACGTGATTCTCTCTCCTCCGCCTGTGTTTAGCCCAGAGGATGAGGTGACCAAGGCCCCCAGGGTTGATTGACCTCCGTCCCCTCTCACTTCACAGATGTGGAAACTGAGGCCCAGAGAAGAGGAGGGACTTGGCCAAGGTGACGTGGGCCATTTGTGGTAGAGCCAGGTCTACTGGCCCCAGCTTCGTTTCCTTACTGTGTCACCAGGAGCTGAGCCTTTAACCGAGGCAAAAAAGCTCTATCGTGAGACTCAAACCTCCCTTTCTGTTTGTCTTGATGGGAGCCCCGAACTTGTGGAAAAACACTGAACGCAATTGCAGCATCTTGGATGCAGCCCTTACCTGAGCGAGGTCGGTTCCCTCCACTAAGGTTCCCAGCTTCGTACCAGGAAGAGGCAAAGGACAGCACGATGGATGTGCCGCTCGTGGGAACCCCTAAGCCAGCGTCAGGTCCTTCACATGCGTTGCTTCCCATCCTGTGGGGCGGGTGTTTCATCCCGAGAGAGACTCAGAGGGGGCGAGCGCTTTGCCCAAGATCACACAGTGGGTATTGGAACCTCGGTTTGCTGACTACACAGCTTTGACTCTTCCACCGTGATCCCAGCCAAGTCCCCAACGTGCCTCTCAAGGCCCTGCCTCATTTAGTGCTAATGTCCATCTCCCTTCGCTCGCCGCCCTGGAGCCACACTGCCCAGCTCTTTGCTGCCTCAGGCCCTTTGCACGTGCTTTTGCACCCTTAGCCTGAATGTTGGTTAAACCTCAGCCTGTATGTTCCTGTCTCAGCTGGGCTTCCCTTGACATCCGTTGGTTATGTTTTTCTGTCAGTCTTTCTCATAACACTGCCTTTGTGATGCTCATCACAGTTTGCAGTTCCTATTTATCTGTTTTGCTTTTGTCTTCCCCACCATCCAGAAGGCTCCATGAAGGCAGGGACCAAGTCTGTCTCATTCAGTGCCGTGTCGCTAGCTCCCGGCAGGGCCTAGCGCACAGTAGGTGCTCTACCCCTGTCTGTTGGGGGAATGGGTGACTTCCTGCCAACATTGCTTTGCATGTCTGGCATTTCTGTGGCTGCTGGCGCTGTTTCCAAGCAGAAATGTGAAGGGAAGGCAGAATGTCAAGAGGAATCGAGTAAAGGTTACTGGAGGATCCTAAGGTCCTTCCTACAAGTACATGGAAGGAAAATGGGGAAGGGGCCCACCTTGCTGTCTAGTGGAGAGGACGGGTATACAGTTAACACTATGCCCAGTGCCCTGTGACAGAGGCAGCGGTTAACTCGCCATGGGAGCACACACATGCTCCTAGCCATTCATCTCCAAGCCCCCACTGTCTCCCAGACTCCTCTCTGAGCATCTCTGGTCTGGACTGGCTTCCAGTCTCCTATCTTCCAAGCTGAAGCCAGAGGACCTCTCTGAAGGACCAGTCTGGTTATGTCCCTCCCCTCTTTAGAAACTTCTATGATTCTTCCACTAGCAGATGAAGCCCAACTCCCTTGGAATGGCATTCGAGGCCCTGCCTACTCCAGCCTCTGCCCATCTTTTCAGCTACATCTCCCTCCCGCTCCCCGTTCTAGCTCACCCCCTTGCTTGTGTTCCAGCCACGCAGGACTCTTGTCCTTCTCTGCGTGCACTTTCTCTGGGCTTTAGCATGTGCCATGCCATCCTCCTGCAAACTGCCGTTCTCCCTGAAGTCACGTCCTCAGCGAAACCTCTCCTGAAGCTGAGCTCTTCTAGCGCCGGGAGTACTCCATCAGAGCAGTTCCCCTGTCGTTACTTTTTATCGTCCCCACTTCTCTGGGCCTGTTTGAAGGCAGGGATTGTATCTGTGTTCTCTACACTTTCAGAATGTCTGGCCTGTGGAAGGAGCTCAGTAAACATCCGAATAAACATATGGATGGATGGATGATGGATGGATGGATGGATGGGTGGATGATGGATGGATGGATGGATGGATGGATGGATGGATGGATGGATGATGGGTGGATGGATAGTATTTTCAAGGTTTAGTTCAAATATCACCTCTTCTGTGAAATCATCAAGACACAGCAGGGATTCATCATGTATTCAGTTATTCTTTTATCATGGTCCAGATTATTCAGGCCACAGAAGCACTTTTCCCATAGGAGTGTTAAGATTGGGGGGGGGGGCGGATTTCTCAGGGGCTTTAGAAGCCAGAATCCCCTCTACAACATTCCCACCAGCTTTGTTTGCACTTGCCCTTGTTTGTGGAACTCCCTGCCTCTTAAGGTGGCCTGTTCCATTTCAGGACACCTCTGATGTTCCTCTGTGTGTACCTGAGAGCACATGTGGGGATGATATCTGAATTACCTGCCTGCTCACCTCCCTGCAGTTCCTTGAGGCTACTTAGCAGTATTCCTGGGTCATCCTGCTGAGATCACACAGTGCAGAAGAAACCAACCAACCAAACAAGCAAAAACACAAGAGTTTGAATGTCCTCCTTGCCATTTATTCGTTCTGTGACCTCGGATAAGTCATTTGCCTTTCAGAGCTTCAAGGCCCACTTCCTGGATTATTTTGAACATTACATGAAGTTACTTACACACGAGGCAGTGTCTGGCATGTGGTAGGCAGTTAATAAGTGTTGGTTTCTCCCCTCATTGGAAGGTACTTGAGTGTTCATTTGGATCTTGATTTAAATGGGGAATAGAAGTTCAGAGGGTTTGTAGAGCTGCCATCACTTCCGACTCCTGGACCTGCGTGTGCACTTTTTTTTGGGGGGGGGGGGGTGCTGTGCCAAAAAGCACAGTGTGCTTTGTGGCTTGTGGGATCTTAGTTCCCCAACCAGGGATTGAACCTGCACCCTTGGCAGTGAAAGTGCAGAGTCCTAACCACTGGACCGCCAGGGAATTCCCATGTGTGTGCCCTTCTGACTGTCCCTGTACTAAATCAAGCTCCCAAGGGTAGAGGATAACAATCATGATTATCATTATTATACTGATGAAAATAATAACAACTATGACAGCTAACACCTGGACACTGCTGTCTGTGAGCCAGGCACTGTGCCAAGCATTTAACTAACCCTCACGGAGCCTAGTGAGGAAAGTGCTGTTATGATCCTCATTTCACAATGAAGACATCGGGGAGAGAGGGGTTAAGTAACTTGCCCAAAGTCCCAATGCTGATGTAAGGTGGGCCCGGGGTTCAAACACAGGCAGCCTGGCTCTGGAGTCTGCTCTCAGAAGGGCAGTCCCATGCTGTGAAGGGGGCAGGATACCTGGACGAGTCAGTGCTCCTCAGCTTGCTACTCTAGCCTCTTCTCAGAAAGCCCTGCATGCCAGCCCCATTCTAAAATTCCCAAGTGAAAAACAAAGCATTTTGTTAGCTAAGGAAGGAGGCAGTGTGGTGTAGAGGAAAAAGCTGTGAAGGTTAAATGAAGTGATGTGTGCAGCTGTCCAGCAGAGACGTCAATGAGGTCTGAAAAACCACTGTGAACCACGCCTCTTTCTCAAATTTCAGGAAAACTAATTTCACATAAAAATGATCAACTCAAAAAAAAAAAAAAAAAATGATCAACTCAAAAGTATCCAGGTTAAATCTCATAAAAGATATTTTAGGGAAAAAGAGAATAAAGAACAGAATGATATCCTTCTGGGTAATGAAAGTACACCAGGAAGATATGCTCACAGACTAGATCAAAACTGTAGCCCATATCAAAACAAACTAAAAGGATTGAGAAAATTACCAAAAATGAAGGGAAAATGTAAGCCAGAATTAGGAAAAACCAAGAAATGAAGTAATGGAACTCAAGAAATAATTTAAAATTAAAGCAGAAAGCAATTTCAGAAATAAATACTTAAGGAGAAGTTGAAAAGAAGAAAAATTTTATAAATTGAAAAATGAATAACGAAAGAGATGAAAAGGCTTGAAGAGAAAGTGACAGATGTTAAAGATAGGCAAAGAAGATCCAACATACAGATAATAGAAATCTCCAAAGAACTAACCCAAAACAAGGGAGGGGAGCAATAAATACTAAAAGTGATTACTCAAGAAACTTTACAGAAATTTTAAGAAAAAGATTTGAAATTCCATATTGAAAGAACACCCAACATACCTGAAGATATTGACTCAGAGCAACCAACACCAAGACAAAGAGAAAACAAAAAAATCCCTGTGCTTTTGGGCAAAAACAGCAAGTGACTTATATGGGAAAAAATTATATTATCATCAGACTTCTTCACAGCAACACTTATGCCAGAAGGAAATGAACACTTAGGATATTCAGGAAAATGTAAGCCAAGGATTTTATACCCAACAAAACAGACTTTCCTGTACAAAGGGCACAAACTATTATCAACATGCGAAATTGTCAACATGCAAGCACTAAACATAGTTACTCATAGAACTACAACTAAATGAGTGCAGTAAGAAAAAAGGGAAGTATGGGGACTTCCCTGGCGGTCTAGTTAAGACTCCGTGCTTCCACCGCAGGTGGCGCGGGTTCGATCCTTGGTCAGGGAACTAAGATCCTGCATGCCACGCAGTGTGGCAAAAAAAGAAAAAAAAAAAAAGGAAGGAAATGGCTCAGACAATGTAGAAATAGCACATCTATTTAAAAATTGTAGGTAGAATAGGGAGAACGTATCCCCCCCAAATTATTCTAATTAATTACGTTAGTGGTAGTAATCTTAGTATTGTTACTCTGAGAGTACTGGGTTAAATATGAAATATACTAAATAAATAAGTATGGAATATTCTATCATCTCCTGTGTTCTTAAGAACGAGGATTTTGATATGGAAAAAAGGAGATTCCTTTGGTACATAGAAGAGATTAAGTAAAAAACTATGTGGCTCTTGTTTTGAATTGTCAATATCAGTATGAACTCATGACGTAATTTATCTTTAAAAATGTCCACTGAAGAAGCCTAGAAACAATGACCAGCTCAGTAGGACTGAGCATTCCTGGTATCCAGACTGTGGTCTTGAAATACCATTTTCTACTAAAAAACAAAACAAACCCAACACTTCTTGGAGAAATAGCTGGGGCAGTAAAAGTGTAAGATGAGGCTGGACCGCCTTGTCAAGCCAGACAGCAAGAAAACCATCAGAGATTCCTAGGGCCAGGTCCAAAGGACTTGGGAGCCAACCCGATTTACCCTGTGGCCAAAGATGGGAAAACTTGAGCTCTGGTAGAGGATAATAATTGCAATAGGTTGAAATCCATCAAATAGTTTAAATCTATGAGTTCATACTGATATTTTTAAAAAGTCAACTGATAACCTCTGGATGATGATCGCTAGTTCCTTATCCTGAAAACAGGTCAACACAAAGAAAGAATCAAGCATTAATCTTGCTTTTCCTCTACGAACTATACCCCCTGGTAACCAGATAGTGTATGAGGGGAAGCATCTCTTTAGAGAAGTATTCAAACTAACAAGCGAAAAAGAAATTATCGACTCGGACCACAGCATTGTGCCATCCCCGGTGAATCAGTGGACCTGGACCCTGAGCATTAGCCGCTGCTACCGTCACAGAAAGGAGATGACCAGACACTGCGTGCCTCCGATGGAAGACACACCAGCACCTGTCATTTCGCTGAAGGACCTGGGTCTGCCTCTGATCAGGCGTCTGGATCCGGCTGCCAATGGGCAGGGAACGCAGAGGACAGGGGAACACGCTGGGCTGCGCCGCCAGGAAGCAGTCAGCAAGTCCAGAAGCTACGGAAGCTCCATAGCTCAGATGCTTTGCTTCCCTAACAGGTAAACTGTATGGAAAATGAAGGAATGGAGAGGAAACCTGAAGGTTGAAAAGGACTTTAGAAAGATATAACAGGGACTTCCCTGGTGGTCCAGTGGGTAAGGCTCCACGCTCCCAATGCAGGGGGCCCGGGTTCGATCCCTGGTCAGGGAACTAGGTCCCTCATGCCACAACTAAGAGCCCGCATGCTGCAGCTAAGAGCCCGCGTGCCGCAACAAAGATCCCACGTGCTGCAACTAAGACCCGGCGCAGCCAAATAAATAAAAAGAGAAAGATATAACAAAAATGTTTTAATGGACAAGTTTAAATGATAGTGTCTCGAGATGCACACTTACGTGACACAGATGTAAAGGAACCCAGGTAAGTGATTGCTAGGACAGTCAGGACAGGAGTTACTTTGGGGGTGCACGAGGGGGTTGAGACGGGTCTGGGGCCCACGAAGGGCCCTCAGGTGGCAGGTGAAGCTCTCTTTCCTGACCTGGGTGCTGATTATAAAGTGGTTTGCCTTATAATACTCATTCAGTGGTACCTTTGTTTTGTGTAGCTCTTGCATTTGTGTTTTATTTTATGATAAAGAGGTTTTGAAAATATCGCTAGACCTGTAACCAACTTGGGCCCCTTTTCCTTCCTCCCCGTCCATCGTGTGACACTGGAGATTTGACCGCTTTGTGCTGGGCGCCAAGCTGGGTGCTTTACATACGCTCCCTCATTTATTACCCCTGCAGCCCCCCGACCCGGGGCCCCAGGAAAGCCGGACCCTGACTCCTTTGTTTGCTTTGGTGTCCCTGGTGCCTGACACCCAGCAGATGCTCAAAACACACTTGTTGAGCAAGTGAACGAATGAATGTGATTTGCAGTTGTAGAAGCTGAAGCTCAGTTCGTATAGTTGGCAAATAGCAAAGCTTTGCTTATCCCAGCCGGGACAGACAGAAACCGGGGCATGTCTCGGGGGTTTGGGTTCTGGTCCAGTTTGCAGCAAGGTCAGAGAAGCATCCCCTCGGAGCAGCCGGGCTGCAGACGCCAGTGTGGGTCTCCGACGGAGCCATCTCTGGGACAGGTGGTCCCGCCCGGCCACCTGCTTCTCCCCGGACCCCGGTCTCTGTGGGAGTGCTGGTTCCACCTTTCCCATCGCTTCTTGTGCTGTGGTTCCCCTCAGGCTCCGCCAAGAGAAGACAGACACCGTCCGCTGCATCAAGTCCTGCCGCCCCAATGACGTCACCTGCGTGCTGGACCCAGTGCACACCATCTCCCACACTGTCGTGTCGCTGCCCACCTTCCGCGAGTTCACCCGCCCCGAAGGTGAGTGGCCGCTCCCACGGCTTGGAACCAGCGTAGGGGTCCTGGGGGAGGCCATCGTCTGGAGGAGCTTCCTTGCCAGGCAGCCCCCTTGCTGGAGTTGAGAGCTTGGCCTGCAGGAGCCACTCCTTGGTTGGGATGTGGGTTTGGGGTTTGGAATGCAGACCCCTCCCTGCCTCTGCATCTCCTCCGTGTCCCCAGACTACATGGCGGTACCGTTCCAGCCCATTCCCAGCTCTCAGTTCGGGGGTCTCTTCTTAGGGGTTACAGTGCAACAAATAGCTATCAAGTGTTGATTCTGTGCCAAGCGCGGGGCTCTGGGGGCCTCCAGGAGACAGTGACTCCACTCTGGGTCCTGAGGGGTCAGTAGGAGGCAACTTAGTGAAAGTGGGGAGAACGGAGACATCTGGAGGTGAGTGCGGAGTGTAGACCTTTGAGGAACAAAGCCAAGTTTTTCTGGCTGGAGTGGTGGACGGCTTGGCAAGAGAGGGCCTGAAAGGGTGAGAGCGGGAGGCTGCACTTGGAGTTGGGGCTTCAACTCCTAGGCCTTGGGAGCCAGTAGAGGGTTGGGACAGATGCTATTTGCATACAGAAGCATCATCCTGGAGACCGAGGGGCAGATGGGCTGGTGCGGCCAGACCAGCTCCAGGGAGCCCAGCAGTAAAGCAGTCAGTGTGCCCTGCGCCCAGGCAGCCCCTGGCCTGCAGTGTAGACCTGCCATCACAGCCCCCTTTTCACACAGGTAGGCCCAAGGCAGCGGGCCCCCGGCGCCCGGCAGAGGGCTGTGGACGGGGTGCGTCTCCGTATGCCTTGCTTCGGGGTGTGCAGCCCACGTGCCAGGGCTGGTGTGGTCTCCAGACACCGCCTCCCTCTGTGGAGGCCTTCAGAGGAGCTCGCCGTGAGGATTCACTCTGTAAACGTCGACTAAGCCTCCGACGTGTCAGGCTCGGGCCAGGCTCTGGGACACAGTGATAAGAAAGAGCCCTCTGACCATCTCAGGGAGGACGGACAGTTTGCCCTGTGTTTACACGCGGCAACGGGGTCCTGGGGGGTAATGCAGGTGCACATGCCGGAGCGTGGAGCCTGGCCACGGGGGTGGGAGGGCACCACAGGCACCCCGGGGATGTGCTTGCCTGCGGGAGCCGGTGGCCCTTGCCCCACCTGCCCACTCGTTCCTCTAGAAAAGGGGAGGCACAGAATCTTCGCAGGGTACACGGACTTGGGTCGGAGAAAATCACTGACTGCCGTTCGCCTTGTGCAGAATGACGGGTTCCACCAAACCACAAATCCTTCCCAAATCCCTAATGGCCGGTTTTGTGGCCTCCTGGCCAGTGCCGATCCATAATTTTGTTCTAGCGGGAGCTGGGTGTGGTTAGAGATACCTGTCAGCGTCTTGGGCCCAGGCAGTCCAGACCTTGACCATTAGCGTTGAGAGGACCCTTGATGGGCCCTGGCGGGCTGCCTCGCTCACTTTACAGATGAGGAAACTGAGGCCCAGAGAGAGGACATTCCCCCGCGGACCCGAGACAACACAGAGCGGGGGTAAATCGGGGCCTCGCGCTCCCCGCCCAGGGCAGGCTGCCAGCTTCATGTCAGGTGGCCCGGGAGACGGATACAGCCACCAAACTGCCCGGCCCGGCCTGAGAAGTGGCTTCTGACCCACATCACTGTGGGGCAGGGGACCAGCCTGCTCCCTTGCCCTTTCTGACCTCTCGCCCATATCCCGTCATCCACCCCCCTTCCCCATCTCCCCAGCGTCAGGGAGACTCCCGAATCATCACCAGTTCCTTTAGCACCGGCCCTGCTTCTGATCAGCTCCGTGACTTTAGGGAAGACTCGCAGGCTTTCCAGGCCTCGGCTTCCCCGTTGATGAGAAGGGGGGACAGGCTATGATCTAGGGCCCCTGAGGGGCCCTCCACCTTCTCCATGCAGGGGGTCCCTCATGTTGGGTCCTCATTGCCTGGGGGGGCATTTCCGGGGTCACGGGGCCCAGCGCTGCACGTTCTCCATGCCGTGCTTCTCTCTGCAGAGATCATCTTCCTCCGGGCCATCACGCCCGCGTATCCAGCCAACCACGCTGACATCATCTTCGACATAACAGACGGGAACCTCCGCGACTCCTTCGATATCATCAAGCGCTACATGGACGGCATGACCGTGGGTGAGTGGCCGGAGACGGCAGGTCCACCTAGACTCCCCCTCGTCCTCCCAGCCAGTGGCTTAGCCGAGGCCTGTTGGGAACCAGCCCGGCTCCCATCCGAATCCCCTGGTCCTTCAGGGCTCAGCTGGAACCCCCCACACACACCCCAGCCAGTCACAGTGTGAGGAGCATCAGGGTGGTGGAGCCGCCAGCTCTCGGGGAGACCCCTGTGGGCTCAGTCTCCCGACCCACAAAGGGTGGATTAACTAGGTCTCTGCGTCTCATGGATTTCAAACATGGATTTCAGACAAGGTCACACAGGTAGAGCGCTGGTCCGGGGGCTCGGCGCAGCTGCCCCATCGTGGGAGCTGATACGATCTTTATTCTTATGGTGCAACGGAGGAATAGCTAACGGGCGTCAGGGCCTGGCTCGCCTTGCAGGGTGTCCGGTCTTGTCCCCTCCCGCGTGTCATTGGGTAGGAGGACCGAAGTCGCGTCAAGGCGCACGTACAGCCCCCCTCACACACACACACCCCGAGATTCAGCGCCGAAGGAGGGCTGGCCGGGAGGGGGAGAAGCAGAAGCGGGTGCGTCTGGGAAGCTGTTCACGGTGCCTCTCCTGAACTGTCACGCTTTAAAGACTTCAAATTCATGGAGAATGAAAACCATCACGTCTGCCACTTTGGACTTAAACGAAGACTCGCGTTTTCAAAGCAGCTGAGCAACTGAGGGCCAGGCCTGTCCTCGCCTAGGCCTCCGTTTCCTCGTCGTGAATAGGGTGGGCAGGAGTGGGCCTCGTGGTCTCTTAGGCCCCCTGGATTTTGTGAGGTCTTGAGCGCCCACTCGGCTGGTCCCGGAGCCGAGCATTTTGGAACATGGCCTGTAGGTGGTGCTGTTGGACCTCAGAACCCCGGTCCCCCAGGCCCCCAGCCACGACCGTTGTCGAGCTGCAGCTGAAGATAGGGAATGGTTATTCCCCTGTTGCCAAAGAGCCATCTATAGCGACTTTACAAGCTCTTAAATGGGTTTGCATGTTGTAAACATGACTGAGTCATCTGGGGGGCCCCCACCCCCGGCTCCTCCTCTGCTAGTTGGCAGCAGGAATAATTAGTTAATTACAATTAATGGTACATTAGCTCGCACTGGGGTTCCGAGGGGAGGGCGTGCAGTTTGGTTGTCAGCAGGCTTAAAACTCGCCGCTTGCGCTTCAGTTACTGCCCGCCCTGGGCCTCAGTTTCCCCCATTGTTAGGTGAAGAGACGCTTAAGGGACCTTCGGGCGCCTGGGGATGAGGGCAGACAGGAGGAAGTAGGGTCGACTCGCCTACAGAAGCCCACCTTGAGCCAGCCCTGTGCTTGACGCTGGGCCTGCAGGTGTGGCTGCCACACAGCCCACCCTGGGGCGGTTCACAGCGCTTGGCACCACAGGAGTTGGAATCAGAACCTTCCCACACACTCATTCATTCTTTGCATTTCTGCATTCTTCCCAAGCCCGCCCTGTACCAGGCCCTGGGCCCGGCCTTGTGGGTACAGAGATGGGTCAATACCACGCAGCCCCTGACCCTAAGGGCTTTGCATTCCACCGGGGTGGGAGGGGGTGTGCGGCGCATAAACAGATCATCAAAACGCGGTGGTGGAGAGACAGTGACAAGCGTCTCCAGCCGAGGCCTCTCTGGGGGCGGGCTCTGTACAGGGTCTGTGCCTTCACTTCCCAGCTAAAGCCTTCCTGAAGTGACCCACGCCGGGGGCTGGGCAGCGGCCAGGCCCGGAGCCGGTGCTCAGCGGCGCATTTTTCTAGCCGCATCTATACTCCAAACAGAACCAACCTGGGAGTCTCGATTTCTTGGCTTCCCATCCCCTGGGGCAGAAAATCCTGGCATCTCGGAGCCTGGAGGCTCCTGGAGGCCACCTCTTCCAACTTCTTTGGCAGAGGGGGCAGCAAGGGGGCTGGCCGATCTTCCCAGGGTGACTCGGGGTAAGGTGGGGAACAGGACAGACCCCTGGTGTGAGAGGCGACGCCCAGGCCACAGAGACAGAGCAGCCTCTCTCCTCACTGTGCTTCGTCCCATGGGCCCCGGTCTTTGGATTCTGGTGCTGGGGGCGGGCCCAGGCTGGCCCTTGGGAATTCATCCTGCCTGTGATCCGGCCTCCTGGGTAGGCCCGGCCTCTTCAACTTCTCAGGACATTTGCTGGACGTCCCGTCCGGTTGGGCCCCTGGAGTTTACCAGTGCCCTCTCCCAGGTGGAGGACCAAGGCCAGAGGGGGCAGGGTCTCGCTGAGGTGGGACCCAGGCTGTGCTGGGCTCTGGTCTCTATACCCTCCGGTCGCTGCCTTGTTTGTCTGCTTGGGGTCTCTTCCCTGGGCTTCCCTATCCCCACCTCCTTCCTGCTCCTCTAATGCACCAACTAGCTTCTGTGCCCTCCAGGAGCTTCTGGGCTCTGGGGGTAGCCACCCTGGCACACGCTGGCCCTGGACACAGGCCTGTCCACCTGCGATGGACTTGAGACCAGTCTGAGCAGCCCTGGGAACCACCGCTGGGCACGCTCACCCCCGCATCCCTGCTTGGTCCTTACAGATGCCTCAGGGATGTGATCACCTCCCTTGGGCTGCTTAGTCCTTACAGACGCCTCAGGGGATGTGATCGCCTCCCTTGGGCAAAGGAGGGAGCAGAGTAAATGACCACCTGACACTGAGCAATGGAAAAACCACAGGGCCCGGGTTGTTTGCAGACTCGTTAATGGATGAAGGAGCGATGGCCAGAAAGGGCAAGAGGCTTGTCCTAGGCCCCCTGGTGCTGGGGGGCAGAGCAGGCCTAGAACCCAGTCTTCCCCAGACACCCAGAGTTGGAGCCTGCGGACAGCTGGTGTTGACTTGGGCAAAGTTACCGAGAGTTCGTGTCCCGGAAAATTACCCAGCGTATGAGCCGCTGTTGAGTTCATTCCCCCCCCCACAAATAACAGAAGAAGAAGAAAGTACCCCAAGTCGATTAAGAACCGAAAAAGGCCAGACTTTCCCCTGATGTATCCTTTAAAAACCAGTTCTTCGCAGGGATAGAGGCGGCTCTGAAGCAGAGCTGAGCTGCTGTCTCTGTAAAGCCCCTTGCAGCCACCCTGTTGCATTCCTCTTTCACCAGCTGTCAATGAAAAATGAAGAATCCATTTTCGACCTGTGCGAAAATGCTCTATTAATGCCTGAGGTATTCTCGGGCCACTACAAAGCCTTCCTTATCCAGCCCCGGTTTCATTCTTCGCTCAGCGGAGTCCTGGCTGTAATCGGGGGCTGCTCCAGGAAGGGTCTTTCAGGTAGTACCTCCTGAGAGATGACTCATGGGGACCCTGGCGAGACGGGCACAGGCAGTGTAGCTTCCGCCGCCAGCAACTGGGGGCCGCCCCGGACTCCCCAGGCCGCTGGGTGGCAGCTGGTGTCTGAGCCTCAGCCTTCCCCAACCCGTCCCTGCTCACTACTTCTTTTTAACTATTTTTCTAAGGAGGGGAAGCAAAAGTCTGTCTATATTGAGGGTCACCTTGGCCGCAGTTTCTGCTAAAGCCTCCCCAAAGCCAATAGGAACTAGACAGCGCTCAGCGGAAGCTGCTTTTTAGACCCCCTGGTTGATTTCGTGAACAGCCTTCCTGATCCTTGGCTGGCATCACTGTTTCTATAAGAAAAGGCTGACGTGCCGGCCCCGGGTCCCACGGGCTGCAGCTGACAAGCAGGTATGCTGCACGTTGAGTCTGTTCTGGGTTGTTCCCTGAGCTCCGCTTCCTCCGCCGGGTCCCCTGAGAAACTGAAGCGCTCCCGTCCTCAGCTCCTGGCGAGGCACCATGGCGGCCAGTCCTGCTCCCAGTAAAGTCTGAATGAATGGAGATTGGCTGGCTCACCTCAGAGGCTGCTTACCTGTATTAGGTTGAGGAGTGATATCCCCTAATCACAGACGCCATTATTGTCGTTAGATGACATGATTACGTGACAGGTCCTAGCAGCGCCTGGCACACAGTAGGTGTGCAGGAACTCAATCTTAATGGAACCCAAACCTTTTCCCCATGCCGATGCTGTCTGTACTGAAGCAAGATGCGGGGCCTCTAAGTTTGCCCGGTCTGTACCACGCTCGTAACGATATCCTCAGTCCCCCTCCTAAAGGGAACCAAAACCTTCTGCATTTTGAAACAGCGTTCTAAGTTTCATCTGTGAGCATATAAGGATTATTACCCTATTTCAAGTTAAGTTTGAAAATATCAGTGGCTGGGGTGGCCCTTTTCGGGTAAAACACAGTGGAGTCGCTGCTGCCACAGAGGGAGCACGGAACTTGGGCTCAGATGTTCTGGGCATAATTCTTGCTTGATTCTCTGTTTCGAGCTGTGTGACCTCAGGCAGGTCTCATAACCTCTCTGAGCCTCAGTTTTCTTCTCAGCAAGCTTGCCATAATAATACTTGCCTTGCCGGGTTACGAGGATTGGAAGGAGTTGTGTGTATTTTAACATAACTGGGTAGGTTGTTAGGGTGATAAATGAGCCACTGAGAGGAAGCCGTTTGGAGTGGGAGAGCTGGTGAGAGCTCGGAGCTCCCTGAGAGGACAAGACAGCAGGCCAGAGGGAGGCACGTGGGACGGTGCCAGGACTGTTCGCCCCAAAGTGGCTCCAGCTACCTGGGAGCTATGTAATAGGCACATCTCGTGGCCTCGGCTGACCAGTCGGGCCCAGCCTGAAGCAGAATGATGGAGGCTGTGCCTCCCAAGTTCTGTCATCCTTGAATTATCTCACTCATTCGACAAGAGCATCCTGGGTTTCTACTCCACGCCGAGCCCTGGGCTGGCTGCTGAGGAACAAATTTACACCCAAGCCACAGGTCCTGCTTTCAAGAAGCTGCCCCCTGGCTTCCCTAGCATCCTGCCATCGGAATTCCTATAGCAGAAAGTGCTCGTTTTTCGGCAGTAGGCTCTGTGCCTGTTAATGTCTCAGTGGGAGAGACAAGTGGTGTGTGTCAGGGCTGCCATGTACAGTTGAATATGTTGTGCATTGAGAAACCCTAGGGGGGACCATTCACAGCTGCTTCTATGTGCAGTGCACAACCTAGTCAGCTGTACATAGCAGCCCCAGTACAAGAGCTTGTGAGTGAAGGTACCAACCTAGGGCTTCCCTGGTGGCGCAGTGGTTGGGAGTCCGCCTGCCGATGCAGGGGACACGGGTTCGTGCCCCGGTCCGGGAGGGTCCCACATGCCGCGGAGCGGCTGAGCCTGTGAGCCACGGCTGCTGGGCCTGCGCGTCCGGAGCCTGTGCTCCGCGGCGGGAGGGGCCCCAGCGGTGAGAGGCCCGCGTACCGCAAAAAAAAAAAAAAAAAGATACCAACCTAGCTGTTCCTCTGCCCCTGGCCAGGCGGGGCCTCATGCAAAGCAAAGAGCTTGTTCGCCCGGCCATCTGGCTTCAAGTTACCCTCAGTGGTCCCAGCTACCAGGGCCCAGATCGCTTCTGCAAAATCATTACCTCTTAAGGGGTTAAACACGCGCCGCTGACCCCATCCGGCAGCCTGATTCGGAAAGCTTGGCCCGGGATCAGTACACATTACGAATGAGATTCAGAAATTCCACCTAAAAACAACAGCGCAGCCATCCCTGCCAGTGATGAGTGATCCGCCCTGTCCCGGCTTTCACGGCAAATCCCAGGGATTAGGCGCTTTCTCTTCTCCGGGAGGCACAGCCCCGTCACCAGGGGGTGGGGGGTGGGGGGCCACACCCTGGCCAACAGCCAAGTTGTTTCCCGGGTGACAGCGCAGGGACGGGCCTCGGCCCGACTTCACCTGGAGGCTGGCCGTGCCGGGAGGGCAGGCGGGGGTCTCTCAGAGGGGCGCGAGAGGGGGACAAACTCTGACACTTTTTGTGCTTCCTGCGCTGGGACCCCGCGGAGCAGAGATGGGTTCGTAGGCGTCAGGCCCAGCGCCGTCCTGACTCGTAGAAATGCAGCTATTCCCCCTGCAAAGCCCTGTGAGGAGGGCTTCTGACACCCAGTTTCACAGGTGCAGAAGCTCTCAGAGGCCACCCCCCAGGCAGCCCCCTGGCTCGGGCAGGACTCTCAGGGCTCAGAGGGGTCCACTGGGGCACAGCCCTGCTTTTGAGCCCCCCACCCCGAGGGGGGCACACAGGGGCCACAGGGATCCTCGCTGGACACCTGCCCGCTCCTGCCCCTGGACCCATGCATCACATGGGCTGCTTCTCACACCTGCCTCCGATGTCTTCACCTGGCTGTGAGGTCCCGCGAGCCTGGCCAGAGCATCTTCCTCTCTTAGCAGAGCACTTCCGTGTCACGGGGAAATGTGCTGCAGCCACTCGGTTCCTGAAGCTGGAAGCCAGGGACCCTCTGCTCTCCTCCTCCCCCCCCGCCCCCCCCCCCCCCCCCCACAACCAGTAGCTGCTGGTTCTGTCAGGTTTTAAACCCCAGCTTTCACGTCCAAACCTGCTGCCTGGCTGGAGAGACGTCCTCAGCCTCAGCCTGCTTTTCTCCTCCCCAGCATCCAGCGCTCTCATCCCTTCCTTTCCCCTCCACTCTGCTCCAGCCACCCCAGCCCGTGCCCCAGACCCCAGACATTTTATGGCCTCTCTCTTCTCCTGAACTTTAGCCATAGCATCCACCTGCTTCTCCTCTTGGTAAGCTCCTATTCATCCCTCAAAGCCCAAGTCAGCCATCACCTCCTCTCACATGCCCTCCGTGCCCCCCACAGGCAGAGTGTGCAGCTCCTTCCTTTGTGCTCACAGGGCACCCTGGATGAGCTTCTTATAGGACTCCTGTCATACTCATTCTTCTAGCAAATAACGTGTGTGTCCAATGGGTGCAGACCCTGCTCCAGGGGATGTAGCAACGACCAAGACAGACAGACATGAATCCTTACCTCATACATGTTTTATTCCAGAGGGTAGCAGCAGACAAGAAACAAGTATAGTATCCACACTGTCAGGCAGTGGCGAGTGTTATGTAGAGGCAAGAGAGGAGGGGGGCAGCGTGTGGGGAGCAGCAACTGTACATCTGGTGGTGGAGACATTCGCCTAAGACCCGAGGAGCTGAGGAAATGAACCATGCGGAGATCTGGAGGAAGAGCTCCAGGCAGCAGGAACAGCAGGTGCAAAGTCCCTGAGGCAGCGGCGAGCCTGGCGTGTTTGAATCACGGCGAGGAGGCTGCAGCTAGAGCAGAGGCACGGTCTTGAGGCTGTGGGAACGGCTCTGGCTTTTCTGCTGAGAGAGGTGGGAGCCACGTGAGGTTTTCGGGATGAGGAGGGAGATGACCTAATATTATAAAGGCTCCCTCGGGGCTCCGGGGTGAAGCTGGGCTCAGGAAGACACTGCGGCTAGCTCAGTGATCCAGGCTGGAGATGACAGTAGTTTTGACCATGTGGCCCCGGCAGGAGGGGCGAACAGCAGACGGGTACCAGATGTGCTGGGAGGTGGTGCCAGGCTTTGCGGACAAATTAGGTGCTGAGGCAGGGATGACCCCTTGGATTTCACCTAAAGAACAGGGAGACTAGGGCTGTCATCAGGTGAGCCAGGGGAGCTGTGATATGGCGGCTTTGTGGAGGTCAGAAGTTCCCTTCGACATTAAGATTGAGGGGCTTGTTGCACACCCGTGGCCATGCGGGGTAGAATAAGTGAGTCTGGGAGGTGTTAGCACGTGGATGGTAGTTGGAGCCCCAAGGCCAGACAAGCTTGCCAAGGAATTGAGTGTAGACAGAGGAGAGAGGAGGCCAGAGACC
Source organism: Phocoena sinus (assembly GCF_008692025.1). Taxonomy (NCBI): domain Eukaryota; kingdom Metazoa; phylum Chordata; class Mammalia; order Artiodactyla; family Phocoenidae; genus Phocoena; species Phocoena sinus. The sequence goes on along the minus strand of NC_045772.1, from coordinate 4,219,586 downwards.
AGGCGCTGCAGCCTCCTGTGCTCAGAGGTCGGGGAGATCAGGAGAGGAGGCCAGCCTGGAGGAGGAGGCCTTTCCAGGAGGAGGCGCAGTGAGCCGTGTCAACGATGGTGAGTCTGGTCAGATGAGGACCAAGGATTCACCATCGGATTCAGTATCGCCCCAGCTGACGGTGACCTTGACAAGGCTGTCTCAGTGCAGCGGGGTCAAGGGGAGACACACCGGAGTGGGAGTGCTGGAGGTGGCTCTGGGGACTCCTTCTAGAAGATCTGCCGTGCGTGGGAGCAGAGAAACGCTGGTGCCAGCGGGCAGGGTGTGGTGGGCGTGACATTGTGAGTTTCTGCCTGACTCTTCTCTTCCACCGATTGTGAATTCCTAGAGGCGAGAGCCTGCGAGGGGGGATCCTTTGTGCCGTGCCCCCGTCCCCCCGTTTGTCGCACGCATGCACACGCACAACACACCCACTAGGAGGTAACCCGGGCCCGGCACCCCGCAGGCCGCAGGGTCACACTCGCCCGCTCACTTCCAGAGTAACCAAGGGGTTAAAGTGAGTCCAGAGCAGCCTCTTAGCATTTCCCGAGGTTCTCCTGGGGATCGGCTGCGTCCAGAACGATTTGTGACCGTCTTACTGCTGCAGTTGTGCGCCTTTTTTTTTTTTTTTTTGCGGTACGCGGGCCTCTCACCGCTGTGGCCTCTCCCATCGCGGAGCACAGGCTCCGACGCGCAGGCTCAGCGGCCAAGGCTCACGGGCCCAGCCGCTCCGCGGCACGTGGGATCCTCCCGGACCGGGGCACGAACCCGCGTCCCCTGCATCGGCAGGCGGACTCCCAACCGCTGCGCCACCAGGGAAGCCCCAGTTGTGCACCTTTTGAAAAGCCTTTGGTATCACCGGCACATTCATAAACTATTCTCTTTTTTAAGAAAATGAAGTGGTTTCAGCCACACAGCAGTAGAGGCATGTTGTGCAAAATTAGGAAAAAAGAGTCTGACGCTGATACGAATCTTCCGACGGCCTCACCTGACAACCGTATATACCCAGGGGACCCAGACACCCACCGTCAACCACTGTCATGGAGAATGCTTCCTGTGGCCTCGGAGGTGGGTGTTTCCAGATGGAACGTCCAATCCGTGCCTGCGGCCTGAGGACCCCAAGTACTGGGTTCCGGTTATCACAGTTTTGTCTTAACAGCAAGCCCTCCTGGGCCCCTGCCATGTGCCAGGCACTCTTCCAGCATGCTGTACACACGGATTGTGTCACTTAAGCCTGTGGGTGATGGCCCCATTCTCCAGGTGAGGAAACTGAGGCACGGAGGGAGTTCGAGGCTCAGGGGGCGTGACTGAGGCATGCACACAGCGTGTTGGGACTCGGTGTGGGGTTCCTGCTGCCATGACCATCCTCCGTGACCTTGAACCAGCAGGCAGAGTCCTCCTCTTTGAGGTCTACCCCAGTCCTGAAATTTCTCTGCATCCCTGGTAGCCGTGAACACAGTACATAGAGTCGCTGCATAACAAGTGTTCAGTCACTGGCTGGTCAAATGATTCTCTTTCTGAGGATCCAGTGCCGGAAGAGCCTCTGTGGAGCCTTGGCCAGGGATAAAGGGAACTGAAGGCCTGGGTGTTTCGGGCTGCCGCCCTGCCAGCAGGAAGCCCTCTGTGTCCTGAACGGGCTCATTCTTAGTGCCTCTTGGGGAGGAAAGGAGAAAAAGGGATGGTTCTCACCAAACCTCAGCATGTCCCCTCCTTCTGAGATCTGGCAGTGACCCCATCGCTCCAGGAAAGGGTCTCAGCTCCTCGGGGCCACCAAGCCACTGCCCGCCTGCTGGCCTCCTTGCTCGCCCCTCCCCCCTAATTCTCACCCACTTGGGAAACTGAGAGCAGAAATCCTCCACCTGATCCCCTCCCGGAGGCCTGTTTCTGTCCTTCAGAATCGAGCTCCAGGTCAAGTCCTTGGTGATGCGCGCACGGGCGCGGTAGCGGGTCCCAGCGGAGCGCTTCCCTTTAGCGCTGCCAAAGCACCTTTGCTGACCTTTACCGGCCTCTACGCCCCATCATCTGTGTCTGCCTCCCCGGGGGCCCAGAGCTCCGTGAGGACGCACACCTGCGCTGCTCTCACTGTCTGTAACCCCAGCACCCGCGCAGCTCAGCAGCAGGGGGGGCTCGGGGCCCCCAGGCTGCGCTCACCAGCCAGGCGGGCCTCTCAATCCCTCGGGGCCTAATCGCTTCTGGAGAAGGAGGTAGCACAGCCTCAATGCCTGCAAAGCAGAGGGAGGACCCGTCTCTCTGCAGTTTCCCGTCTTTGAGTCTAAGTCAGGCCGAGCTGGCCAGACCCCTACTCTTCCTGCCCTCTCGTGGCTTTTGCTCATCTTGGGGGCTCTGCGAGGGGTCTGGCGTGGCCAGGGTACGGCCAGTGCTGAGAAACCAGGCTGGACGGGGAGGCGGGGCCTAATCAAGGGGCGCCTTGCCTGCTGTGGGCCAGGGGCTGGGCTGCGGGTCGAGAAGGGTCTGGCCTTGGGGCAAGAGGCCTGTGGACTCCAAGTGCCGGGCCCAGGGGCCTGGGGGAAGGTCATCGGGTTTGGGGGAAGGGGGGGAGTTCCAGTTGCCCATCTGGGGGCATCTGGAGAGATGTGAGTGAGCTGATGAGCTTGGGACTGGGCCAGGGAGGGACCCCAGCGGGCACGTGGGTAGGGGCTGATCCAGGCGGGAGGACACACAGAGGAAGAGGAAAGGGTTTCTCACCCTTCCCATCACAGTCACAGTTTTGGCCAAGTTGGTAAAAGCAGGTGCATCAGACGGTAAATCCCTTCTGGAAAACTGCCCAGGCCTTCTCTTCCTCTGGCGAGGGCGTGTGGCTTGCGGGAAAGGGCAGCAGGCAGGGATCTGGGTTCGGGACCTGCTTTGCTGTTGCTGGTACCCTGAGGTTCAGAACTCACTTCACCACTGGAACCTCTTTTGCTCTTCCTGGAACCTCGGACCACGAGACCCCAACGAGTGTAGCTGAGATGAGGGAGAGGAGATAGTGGATGGGGGTGGGGACCATACCAACCACGCGCCCTGGAAATGTTTGGACCCGCGTCCCGGAAAGAGTCTGAAAAGTTGAGGGTGGAGCTGACATTTCTTCTGTTTCTCCCCTAGGGAAAGGTGGACCCTGGGGGTTGACTCCTGGTTGCTTACAGCTGTCCAAACTGTCCGGTTTAGCTCACAGGAGACCCGTGGAGAAAGCGCATTTGTAATAATCAAGAAATTGGGAGGATAAGTTCTGCTGAGGCCCGTGGGGTGCCATTTGATATTTGAATATGTGGCCCAGACACCTGTCCCCCTCCTTCTAAGCTCCTACCTGAGCGTTTGGCAGGGCAAGAAGAGAAGACAGGGTGTCAGGAACTCCGTTCCTTCCCTGCCAGTGCTGTGATTACCCTCTAGTTCCTTTCTGCCATTTTTGCCCTATAGCGGTGACTCCGCCAAGGGCGGTAAAGTTTCCTCCGTACCACGTCACACCGTGAGGAGAGAGCAGATGCCGTGGGGCGGAGAGAGCTGGGCTCAGGGTCAGTCCTGGCTGGATGGACGCCGTGCCCTGAGGGCTGTGTGATCCGGGACACACAGCCCCCAGAGCCTCATTCTCGTCCCCAGTGGAAGGAAGGCGATGATTCTTCCCCACTAGCAGTGTGGGGGGAACAGGATGGAGCAGTGGACACGTGGGGCCCCTCCGCTTCTATTTCCCGCCCCTGCTGTGGACCTCTTTCCAAGCCCATCAGTACTCTAGACTGTTTGCTTTAGAAGCATGGACCGCATTTCCTCGTGTTCCTGATTTTTCCTCTTTGCCTTTGGTCTGTGCTATTAATGCTAGCCTGTGGAGATCGTTATTCCTATCAAGGCAGATTTCCCGAGATCTGGGTGACGGTTTGCTCCTTTCCGGTCGCCCATCGTGTTAGGGTTTGGCGAGACCACCTGGGCCTCCTGAGCTCCTGGGTTCCAGCACCTTGTCCACACAGGCCCACTCGTCACCTTCCCCCTGCTCGTGGCTCTGTGTGGTGGCCACCAGGGCCAGACAGTGAGACCTGGCTGTCACGTGTCGCCTTCCTCCTGTCACGCGGTCAACGCCTGAAAAGCCAGTGACTTTTGACTATTGTTCATTTCTTCCCGACACTTTCATTTCTGGGTGGTAACTTTCAACTTTATAAACTGTGCTTAGCACTTTGATCTTTAGTTCATTCACTCATTTAGCAATTCATGTACTGAGTGCCTCCTGTGTGTCCGGTCCATAGTAGGACCAAGGACCCACTATGTTCAAGAACGAGAGATACAAGAGTGACCAGGAAAGACAGTGCCGTTGGCCTCTGGCCTCACATTGCAGTGGGGAGACTGTGATAACCAAGAAGAAAAATGACTCTATAACCTGATTTCAGGTAGTGATCACTTCTTATTCTTTTATGATGTGGACATGTGGCTTTCTTTTTTTTTCAAATAAATTTATTTATTGGCTGCTTTGGGTCTTCGTTGCTGCATGCGGGCTTTCTCTAGTTGCGGCGAGCAGGGGCTACTCTTTGTTGTGGTGCATGGGCTTCTCATTGTGGTGGCTTCTCTTGTTGCAGAGCACGGGCTCTAGGCGCGGGGGCTTCAGTAGTCGTGGCACGCGGGCTCCAGTAGTTGTGGCTCATGGGCTCTAGAGCGCAGGCTCAGTAGTTGTGGTGCACGGGCTTAGTTGCTCCGTGGCATGCGGGATCTTCCCGGACCAGGGCTCCAACCCGTGTCCCCTGCACTGGCAGGTGGATTCTTAACCACTGCGCCACCAGGGAAGTCCCGACATGTGGCTTTCTTACCTCTTCCTTTTCTAACTCGAATCTCTGTCTTTTGAAAAGCACAATTTCCACTGGCATGAGATATCATGCTGTCTCTAGATTGATCATCTTTTTTGTCAAGATACTCTTTGACAGCTCTGTTCACGCCATTTCACTTGGTCGGTTGGAATCACAGGACTTGTGAGTTGGAGGCTGAACTTCGGAAAGACGGTGACTCGTACAAGGTCACACGGCTGGTCGCTAAGGAACCAGCATAGGAACCTCAGCTGTGACTCCAGGTCTCTTTATAGATCAGTGTCTCATGCTGGTGAGACACTCCGTGGCTGGTCTTCCTCCTTATAAACAACGGGGAGACAATCAGTTGCAGCGTCAGTCAAGCAGCAGAAGCCTGGAGATGGCTTCAGGGGCCTGGAATCCAGACCACAGTCCCCAAGAGCTGACGGAGGTCTCCCACTGGACTCTTGTGCTCCGTGTTCAGGCTTCTGCATCCCCGGCACATCAGCTGTAATTTACAAAGCAGAGACGAGACACGAAGATGAAGTGCCTGAGGGGACCTACATTTTTCAAAGGGAAAAAAAGGCTTAATTATATCTTTAAGAGGCACAGACACGCCGAGGAATACCGGCACTGTCTGAGACCCGAAGCAGAAATGCCAAGGATGAGGATTTGGAAGATTAACACAGTTGAACTCAGCATCGTGGCCTTTTTTTTTTTTCCTGGGGCTCTTGAAAGGTAGGGAGGTAAATACTGCAGCAGGTAAGATGGACAAGGCAGGCGTGATGGAAAGGCACCTCTCCCTTTGTCCTGCATTTTGCTGCTGGAGTGGTCATTGCACATAAAGCTGCTCTCACTCGGAGCCTTCAGTGGCCCCCTTTCCTTCAGGACAGTTTTGAGGGGCCCTCAAGGACTGGTGTCCCTTCTTTCCTCCCTCCTTCTCTTTTCTCTCTCCGTCTTTCTTCCTCTGCCTTCATTTCACTCAGTAACCTTAATGGTGCTCCTGCTGTGTCCTGCCCCAGGCCCTGGGCTGGGGACAGTGAGACAGAGAAGAGCGTGATGAAGACCCAGCCCAGGAAGGGGGAGCCAACTGTGAATATTCCCCGCACTGGGCAGATGCAGGGCTACAGCCGAGGGAGACACGGAGTGGGGCTGCGGAGGCTTCATGAAAGGGGACACAGGCAGTCTAGCTGGTCCCCGGTGCCTGGCACATAGTAGATGCCAACTATACCTCTGTAGAATCAAGTGGACGATGGAATCGGACCCCTGGTGGAGGTCCAGTTTCTAATGTTTGTGATGCCACCTATGGGCAGCAAGGGTTTCTCTTCTTCCCTCTCTTGTTTCCCCGCACTGGGAACGTTGTTGGTAGTTCTGAAAGAACACTGGCCTCGAATCGGCGTTGGGGAGGAAGCCAGGAAACTGCTGACCTGGGTTCTGGGTTCTGTGAGCCTGACGAGGCGTGAGGTCCCTGGAGAAGCCCTTTACCACCTTCTCAGCCTCATCCATCTATCTTCCCCAAGATTAACACTGTTCCCAGAGCTGACCCGAACCTTCATACTTTTGGCCTTTGCACATGTCATACTTGCCTCCTTAGCTCCTACTTACTCTTCAAAGTCTGATTTGAAGTCACCTCCTCTGTAGAATCTTCCTTAAACCTCCCCAGAAGGATGGCCCCTATTGAATGGATGTGTGGATGGGTGGATGGATGGATGGATGGGTGGGTGGATGGATGATGGATGGATGAATGGATGGGTGGATGGATGGATGGATGGGTAGATGGGTGGATGGATGGATGGATGGGTGGATGGATGGATGGATGGATGGATGGATGGGTGGATGGATGGGTGGATGGATGGATGGATGGGTGGGTGGATGGATGATGGATGGATGGATGGGTGGATGGATGGGTGGGTGGATGGATGGGTGGGTGGACGGATGATGGATGGATGGACGGATGGATGGATGGGTGGATGGGTGGATGGATGGATGATGGATGGATGGATGGGTGGGTGGATGGATGGGTGGGTGGGTGGATGGATGGGTGGGTGGGTGGGTGGATGGGTGGGTGGGTGGGTGGATGGATGATGGATGGATGGATGGGCGGATGGATGGATGGGTAGGAAAGCTGTGAAGAAAGAAGTGATATCAAGAGAAAGTCTAGGTTCAGTGAAGATGAAGACAAGGAGGTGGAACTCAGGCTTGAAGTAACCTGGGAATGAAGGGAGCGTGTTCACCCAATCAGAGCCCCCAGGAAGTGTGGCTAGGCTGAAGAAGAAGTGGTCAGGTCTACTGAGTGGGCGTGGGCAGCCTGGGAAACTAGGGCCGACTAGGGTTATAGATAGAGTTGGAGATTCAGTGTGGACCTCAGGTCAGAGGAGAGGGACAGAGAAGCTGATTCTGGAGGGGTGGGAAGGGAGGCGTATTTCTGAGCACCCTCTGTGTGCACCCCTATGGCGATTTCTTTAACCCTTGCGGCACACCTGTTTCTTCCACCTTAATCATTTTTTTTGTTAAATGCAAAGATCCTGAGAAAATCCAGGCCCTGAATGTGCCCTGTATCTGAAATTCAGCCCCTTCTCAACAGCCTTTTCATTAAAGCAGCCCTTTGCTTCCTTCAGTGTTCCATTTGTCTCTTAGCCGTTTACAGTTCTGGTCTTCGGCCATCGTAGAAACTAAACCTCGTGAAGCCCTAACACGACATATTTAGGTACATTTTCTACACATTCAGAGCTTTCCTTTCTCATAAATTTTTAAGTCAATCCAATAAGAATATTCAACTCTTGCCGTATTGTTCAATCACGTAAGAATTCAGCTCTATTTTAACTGAAAATCAGATCACATTTGAACGTTGGGAAGCTTTGTGACATCCAGCAGTCACTTCTGAGGGAGAAGCGGCAGGATGGCCTTGGGATGGTTTTGTTTCTGATTCTGAAGTTTGCTATCGTTTTTCGTTTTTTTGGCCGCGCCGTGTGGCACATGGGATCTTAGTTCCCCAACCAGGGATCAAAGCCGCGCCCTTGGCAATGGAAGCCGGAGTCCTAACCACTGGACTGCCGGGGAAGTCCCTGAAGGTTGCTGTGTTTAATCCTTGTTTCACAGGAGAGGAAATGAGGACTCAGAAAGGTTGGATAACTAACCTGGGATCATGCTACTGACCGAGGTCGGTTGGACTCCAACCCTTTGTCCTGAAGAACTGCAGTCCCATAATCCAGCTAGGATGACCCTGTCCTCGAGCCCAGCCCCTGCCTCAGCACCTTCTCTTTCCTCTCTGTCCCCAGGCTGAGCCCGCCAAGGACGGCCCCTCATTTTCTCTACACTAGCTCCTTAGCCCGGTGCCCGACACACACAGGTGGGCCCAGAAACTTCTGTGGGTCTGAACTGTGGATGCTACCAAAGCTCCCACATGCAGCCAGGAATCTTCATTTAAATGTGCATGTGTGTGATATAATTATTTTGTAATATTTACATTTTATATATACATTTATAATAATACATATTTATATATTAATATATAAATTGTATTTTATATAATAGTAATATAAATTATATACACATCTATATAAAATATACGGATATATGCAAAAGGTTATATAAATATAAGATAAATACTATACATTGTAATCGTATTTATATATAAATTAGATTTTGATTTATTTTAAATAAGCTCACTTATATTTTTATATATGGTTATAATATATATTTTGTGTTTATAATAATCAAACTATATATTTCTATATCATATATGATATTTAGTATAAGAATAATATAGAGAAATAAATATGTATCGGATCATAGCTTGCAGAAGCGTTCCCTCCACCTCCGTTGCTCTCTGTCCTAAAATAGTTGTCAGGCTCGCATAGCCTCTCACCCCTGTCCTTCAAGCCCCCCGAGCCCCTCTGAGCACCGCCCCTGGGATGGGTGCCGTCGGCAGGTAACCCAGGCCACTGAGGCTGGTGGGCGCCCGTGGTGGTCTCAGGCCTGGGGAGAGAAGAGGGTGACACTGATGGGGGTACTGAGGAGGCAGGAGAGCTTGGGGCCGCGCCCCCCCACAGGGGCCACGCTGACCTGGGCCCAGCCAGTGCCCAGGGAAGGGCAAGTGGGAGTGGCCCGGTCATACTGAGGGTGGTGACAAGCCCGCATCTTCAGCCGGGAGCTGAAGATGTTCATGGGCGTTCAAACAGGACAGAGCTGCCATGTCATCACCAAGTAGGGGCCGAGAAAGGGTGCTGACAGCCCGCAGAAGCCTGTGCTTATCTCTCCATCAGAGCTAAAGCCCTTGTTTGCTTAGAATAGCTTGGAATTCCGCCCTGCTGCTGGGCATTTCACTTTTGAAACTCAAGCTCAGGGAGTGAAAGGGGGGATGGCGTGAGCATGAACTTGGTGGTCCTGACTGGGAACTGACCGCTGGTGCAGACGGCCTTAGGGACACTTCGGTCTCCCTGGAGCCTTCGCTCCTCGCGGGACGGGTGTCAGGGGCCTGACTGCTCTGCCCCGTGTGCACATTTCCCAGGTCTGTGGCAGGGCTGTTTGTAGAGACCAGCTTGGAATCAGCAGTTGGATGCCGCAGTCAGTGGCTCTTTCTCAGCACGTGGTTGGGGAGCTGCAGGCTCCAGGGTGTTCTTTGCGGGCATCCCTGCAGTGGTGTACGGGCACTGAGCGCTCTTTCCCACCCTGCCTTGTGTGACGTCATGTTGGTAGCTTGAGGTCGGCCATGGAGATTGTCACGTGGCACAAGTAGAGAGCCGGCCGCTCTAGCACCCCTGCACCGCAAGACTTTGGGGAAGTCCTAATATCAGAGCGGGTATGACGGAGGAGTGACCTTCCCTAAATGTCAACAGCTATGGGTGGCACCTGCTCTGTGCCAGGCACTGAAGATCTGCAGGGAGGGCCACCTCCTCCAGGAAGCCTTTCCTGATCCCCTAGCCATGCTCACCTCCATCCTTGCCCCTGCTGGACAACATGCAGACTTCTGTCAGAGCACGGCACTCATCTAGATCTGCCACCAGCTTTGAAGCCAGGATTCTTTTCATTTTCTCGGTGTCACTGGGAACAGTGTCTGGTACCAGTTGAGGAAATGCATGAACTCAAGTGGAAATGAAGCACTGAGCCCGCTGGTCTTGGGGGGGAGGTAGCCCTGCACACCTGGAGCTCACACCTTGGCAGACGCTGTGCTGGGGTGTCTGGATCACACAGCGCAGAAGCACGGGGTCAGGTGGCATCATATGCTCACTGAGGAATCTGAGGCCCAGAGAGAACGGTGGTCTCTCCAAGTCCATGCAGGTGGACAGCACTCACCTTAGCCCCATCTGTCTGGTCCCAGAGTGCAGAAGCATTCTCTCCGTGAGCCTTGGGGTTGCACTGCATGGCCAGGCAGTGGCAGCAGGGTCCGGCCTGGAGACGTGGAGCTTCCAGGCACAGGTCTGGGGAGACTTACGGAATCCACTCGTACCACCCAACCCCGCTCCCCTGCAAGTCTGCAGAACACCTGGGGTTGTTCCTTCTTGCACTGTGACTGAGCTGAGCTTGTCTGCCCTGTACTCTGAGCCTTGGCAGGGGAGGCCTCATGACCTTTGCCTGGTCCCTATCTGGTCCAGGCAGAACTCCTCGCCACCCCCAGCAGCTTCACACAGATTTCTCCTTCCCCAGAATGGACACCTGTCTCCACTCTGCCACCTGTCCATTTCTGCTTGCCTGCTCGGGCTGGACCTGAGCCCCCTCTTGCTTACCTGTTACCATGAACACGGAACAATGAACTTAGGTGTCACCCTCCAGAAAAGAAGTGTGGAGAGCGAGGGAGCCAGGAGTATGTCCCATGGGGAATCGGGACTTCTCTGCTCAGATCAAGCGTTTCTGGGACCCCACTGCAATCTTCAATGGGAGGGATTGAGAGAAGAGGATCATACCTGCTTTGTTTCTTCCCAAGGGTCACAACTGGGCACAGTGGGTAGAAGGGAGTGGGACAGGTGTCTACTGGGCATCTACTCCATGCCAGGCCCTTTATCTAGACTCTTAAATCCTCGGTCACGTAGATGGTGGTAGAGGAGGGAACCTGGGCTCAGAGAGAACAGGAGCTGGTGTTGACCCTAAGGCATCTGACTTCAAAGCCCACACGCACAGATTCCCTCACACTCTGAGCCGCACACAGTGGAAAGGTTGTGGTGAGCTCACTGTCACTAGTCCCTAGAGGTGGCAGCAGAGCCCGGGAGTGACCACTTGGAGGGAGATGCTAAGCACCTGGTTCAGGTGGGACTTGATGAGGCCTAAGGCCTCCTCTAGCTGTGAAATTCCTGGAGGGAAATCATTTCCCAGATCTCCGTGTTCCTTCGGTCCCTGCTAACTCCCAGAACACCTTCTGCTCTCTCCCCAGGTGTTGTGCGCCAGGTGCGGCCCATTGTGGGCCCATTTCACGCTGTCCTGAAGCTAGAGATGAACTACGTGGTCGGGGGCGTGGTGTCCCACCGAAATGTCGTCAACGTCCACATCTTCGTCTCTGAGTACTGGTTCTGAGGGCCAGCTCACAGTGCAGCCAAGCCTGTGCCTCCAGGCCAAGTCATTGCTGACGATGACGATGCCCTGTCCCTGTTTGTACCACCCAGACATATCTTGACTTTACGTATTTGTTTGTAGTGTTAGGCCGACATGTATTAAGCTGGGCCAGATGCATAAGTCCATCTGTTGTATTTTGGTGTTTAAATAATGAGTCCAATTACCTAACTGTTTGGTTGAAAACCTTGCTTATTTTTTAATGCGAAAGTTAAAATTTGCTCCCTTTTTCTGCCTCTGGGCTGGGCGTTGCTAAGGACCAAGGGAAAACAAGACATTTTTCAGGGGGCAGCTAGTCCGAATGCTAAGAGAAGACCAGTTCTTGCCCTGATTTTATGAAATTTGACATTTGGTGCTTTTTTTGCCAATCAGATTTTGTATGTCCAATTCTAAGGACGCAGCTGCCAAAGAATAGCAGGTATGATAAATTCTGCCCAGAAGCAGCGTGCCACAATGCCTTGGGGAGCACTTCTAAGGTAAATTACAGTTCTGTGGAAACAGAAAAATCCCTCAGTAAAGACAGAGCCAGTTAGGTTTGTGTGTGGCTCCAGTATGTTCACCAAAGGAATCTCTGGGTTTTCCGCACCCTGCATCCATCGTAGGTGGGAAAATAAACAGCTCTGTGATCCTCCTGTTGGCCTGTGCAGGGGAGTCTTTCAAGAGGGGGGATCCCGACTAGCAAAGAGCCTGCGAATACTCCCCAAGGCCTTCTCAAAACCCTCCTGCCTCCCAAGGTTCTGGGGTGGGGTCCAGCACGTGTGTTGGAAAAGCTTCCAACTCACATCATTTCTGACGGCTTGCCCGCCCCCTAGGAAGTGGGGCTCAAGCACCCCCCATGCCCCACGCTCAGCCCAGCGGGCACGTCATGGACCTCTGCTGATGGGGTCCGTCGTGGGCATTCTGATCCCCTCTAGAAGTTGCTGGGGAGAAATAAGGATTCTCTTCAGTGGGAAGGAAAGACCACCAGATGCACTGACGCCCCGTGCATTCTAAAACGGGTGCTTCATTTATTCCTCCCGGGAACCCAGCCGGGGGTGTGTGGTCTTGCCCGATTTGGAGACACGCAAACTGGGCTCAGAGAGAGGAACTCAACTGCCCAAAGTCACACAACTTTTTAGAGATAAAGAAGGGATTCAAATTCAGTCTATCAGACTCCAAACTCCATTCCTCTGTAAAACCCTGGGTCACAAGAGACGTGAACAGACTGGATTTATGGGGTATCCTGACACCACCTTCAGCATGGATGGTGGAGCCAGGTGCAGCCTATGCCCAGAGGCCCGCTGGGACCTGCAGGGATTCAGCGTCCACACCCTTCGTTTCCACGCACGTGTGTTCTCCGAATCCTGCCCCGGGTTTATCCCATATTTTTAGGCATCTCATTCGTGCCCAGCTCCTCTCAGCAGCCTGGTCCCTGGCACTAGCTGAGCTCTCAACCCCACACGTGGGATTTCAGCCTGGCCGGTGTTCTGGTCATTCAAGCCTGTCCTGCTCCAACTCTGTAGAACCTTTGGGAACTCCCAGCATCTCTGAGGTCACTCATTTGGGGTACTTGTCCATCAAAGCCAGACCTGGGCCAGCCTGTCACATCGGGAGCTGGTGGGGAGGGGAAGAGTCAATGTGGGGCTGGACTGTCCTGGGAGTCAGGTCCAGGGACGAGGCGAGTGCAGGGGACATCTGAGCAGCTCTCAGTGCCAGTGAATTGGGGTCTTGGCAGGGAAGGGGAGGGTGCCTGGGGTCTGATCACAGGAATTGAAGCCTCAGTGTAGGGGCAGGAAGTGCGGAGGCCACCTAGGGTTCTGGTTTTCCACCTGCAGCCTGTGGGGCAAGTCTGCAGAAGCCAGGCAGTTCTGAGCGCAGGCCCTTGGAGAAGAAGGTTTCTGGGAGCCTCTTCCTTCCTGAGGCCTGGGTGGACTCGGGTGGGAAGACATAGGCGCTGGCTCCTCCTGGGAAACGGCCTTTCCCACACTCTTAACGAGAGTTAAGGTGAGAGGTGCCATTGGTGGACAGGGCCAAGCCTCCCGCCATTGATTGGCTCACAGATGAGCACATGACCCAAGCTGGCCAATCAGACCTTTCTGACGAAGGGTGGCGGGGCATGGGAGAGGGCAGAGGAGAGGTGGTGAGGTCAGGGAGCTGCGGGGTAGGAAAGCAGAGAGGAAAAGGGAACGGAGGCCTGTTCCTGCCTGATTCAGAGAGCCAGAGGGGCCGGGTCCGAACCCCACCTTGGCAGGAGCTAGCCACGTGAGTCACCGCCATCCGCCAAGCCTCAGTTTCTGCATCTGCAAAATGGAGCCAGGAATCCCTGCTCAGCTGCCTTGCTTCCCGATGGCAGTGAGCAGCATTGGAGGTGATGAGAGCAAAAGGGCTTTGCAACTGTAAAGTGCTGCGTACTTGCATGAGATCTTATCATTATTCGTTGTTAAAGGTAACAATGGTGACGATGATAACGGTTGCCACTCTCAAGCCACACGAATGTCCTCCGGAAGCCAGACATCTTTCGAATTCTGCATTTCCTTTTCTTTTTTTTTTTTTTTCTTTTTTTTTTTCCTTTTCTTAATCATCTGTGAGAGATTCGGGACAGACAGTCGTGTATATTACACACGAGCCTAATTTTTCATATGTCACATCACACTCCGGGTTGGGCACCTGATGGACAGCATATATCCCATTATTCTTGCAAAGTAATTACTGTCACTGCTCAGTGTCTGCTGCATTAGGTTCCAGAGGGTCTTGTGCTGTAATATTCTACCAGAAAGCCATGTCTGCTTTGAATGAAGGGGACCTACTTTAATGTTCAGGGCAACACCGTAGCACTGTGGCAGGAAAGGATTACCTCCTTTCACCCTGTCCCACTGGTGAATTATTTCACCTGAGTCTACTCTCCTCTCTATTCAAGCCTCCCCACAGCTGCCAAGTCATCTTTCCAAAACACAGATTGGATGGAGCTCCTCCTGGTTTCAGATCCTTCAGGGCCTCCACACCAACCCGATGGTGTGGCTGCAGGACCCTCCACGTTTGGGCCAGAACCTTACTGCCCATCACTTCCACCATCCACTCTACACAGGGCTCAGACACGCAGAACTCATTAGCCTCGGGCACGCAGGCCTCTGAGCCTTTGCACACAGGGATCCATCCACCCGGAATGATACCGCTTCCGCCTTCTCTGCCTGGTGAATTTCTCCTGACCCTACACGACCCAGCGTAAGATGCCAGCTGCCCTAGGTACATATCCAGAAGAATCGAAAGCAGGGACACAAACAGATACTTGTACACACATGTTCAGAGCAGCATTGCTCACAGTCGCCAAAAGGTGGAGACAACCCAAGTGTCCATTAACAGCTGAATGGGTAAACAAAATGTGTTCTGTCCATACAGTGGAATATTGTTTATCCGTGACAAAGAATGATATTTTGATATATGCTACAACATGGAGGGACCTTATAATCAGTATGCTTAATGAAATAAGCCAGACATGGGACACATATGATATGATTCTACTTATAAGATGTACCTAGAATAGGCAAATTCACAGAGACAGAAAGTAAAATAGAGGTTTCCAGGGGCTGGGGGAGGCGAGTCAGTGTTTAATGGGCACAGGGTTTTTGCTGGAGAGGATGAAAAATTTGGGGTAAAGATAGTATAGATACAACACTCTGTGAGTATGTTTAGTGTCACTGAATGGTACACTTACCAATGGTTAAAACGATAAATATTATGCTATGAATATTTTACCATGATTTTTTTAACTCTAAAAAAGAAATGCCAATTGCTCTGAGACATCTCCTTTAACTTCCCAGCTATGATCAGTTCTTCCCTTCTCTGCTGTACTTTCAGAATCTTTCTATGGTACTTGCTTGCTGAACTGTACTTTATTTATTTTTTTATTTTTAATTTTTTGGCTGCACCACGCAGCTTGCGGGATCTTAGTTCCCTGACCAGGGATGAAACTCGTGCCCCCCTGCAGTGGAAGTGCAGAGTCCTAACCACTGGACCTCCAGGGAGGTTCCCTGAACTGTACTTTAAATGGGAAGGGGTGTCCATTTATGTGTCTGTCCCCTGCCAGATGTGGAGCACCTGGAGGGCAGGTCACAGAATAGGCTTTCAGGAAATGTTTATTAGGTGGAAAATATAAGAACACTGTGTTCTGGACTGAATTGTATCCCCCCCCTCCAGATTCATATGTTGAAGCCTTAACCTCCAATGTGACTGTATTTGGAGACGGGTCCTTTACGGAAGTAATTAAGGTTAAAGGAGGTCATAAGGGTGGGGCCCTGATCCAATAGGGTCAGCGTCCTTGCAGGAATAGGAGGAGACCCCAGAGCTTTGTCTCTCTCCAACACGTGAGGACACAGCGAGAAGGTAGCTGTTCACAAGCCAGGAAGAGGGCCCCCCCCCCCCCCCAACGACCTGAATTTTCCTGCACCTTGATCTTGGGCTGCCCAGACTCCAGAACTGTGAGAAATAGATGTCTGTTATTTAAGCCCCCGAGTCTTTGGTACTTTGTGACAGTGGCCCAAGCTGACGAGTGTGGCAAACGGACAGGAACGGACGACACAGGACCATCAAGCCATTTGATGACCGGTAATATCAGTGTGGAGCCTGTGTGAGCAGGTGGCAGTGAAGGGAGCTGAAGAAGGGCAAAGTGTTCTAGGGGGCTTCTCCATTTCTCCAGAATTCAGGTATAATAGGGTGTCATGGCGTGAGAAGTTCTTTCTGAGATCTAATCTAAAGCCACCCCTCCTCACCCTCCTCTTCTCTCCCCAGATAGAACTTTAGCCTTTCCAGAAAAGAGTCCATTGAAAAGGCCCAAGACTCAACCTCAAATCTGCCCCGAGCCAGGCCTGAGGCACTGGTCTCCCCTCCCCAGGATCCTTGTGCCCTTAACCGTTGTCCTCTCCAGGTCAAGTCTGTTCAGCAGGCAGGGTTGGAAAAGACCAGGAACCATGTCAGCTTCCTCCACCTGCCCCGCTTCCTGATCTCCGAACTCCAGCCTGACCCAAGGACCACCACGTCCCCTTCAAATTCCACGCGGCCATATCGTGTTAATACTGCCAGCTCTGGGGGGGTGGTAGCATAGCAGTTCTTGCATGACCGATAACCTCCGTAGCTACAGCTTAGGTTTTAAAAATGATAAATACATGTGTAAGCTGGGCTAACCCCAAAGTGCTGGGCATTGCTTTAAGTGCAGCTGGCCTTGTGGGACTCAGAAATCAGAAAGGAATGTGTTCCGCTCTGCGGAGGGAAACGCTCTTACCCCACGGCCTAGCTTGACAACTTGATGGTTGCTCTTCTCAGCCCAGCCTAGATAATTGCATAATTAATTGCAGGCAGGTAACTCACCCAGAGAAGGTGGTTATTAGGAGCTGGGAGCCCGACGCCCACTCCCGTGGAAAGTGGCCAGGCTCGCCTCCGCGCCAGGTCCTGGGTGGGGGAGCGCCTGCCCGTGCGTGGGGCTGCTGTGCTCCGTCTGATCCAAGGAGCGGCTTGGCCCCCGGAA
The DNA here is from genome assembly GCF_008692025.1 of Phocoena sinus. Taxonomy (NCBI): domain Eukaryota; kingdom Metazoa; phylum Chordata; class Mammalia; order Artiodactyla; family Phocoenidae; genus Phocoena; species Phocoena sinus. The sequence goes on along the minus strand of NC_045772.1, from coordinate 4,202,762 downwards.
CAGCCGCTGCGTGTTGGCTCGGTCGGGTCAGGTTAGAGGCCGTTTCTGGAACCGAGGCCCGGCCAGGGTGGTTGAGGTGAAGCAGCACCCCCTCCTTGAGGTTGGGAAGAGTCAGGGGTTTCCCTAGGGGCTTTGTCCGTTGCCCCTGGGAGTTTTCTGAGAGGCTCTGGAAAGCCAACCTCCACTTTCTTCCCCCTACACCACGCCCACGCCACGATCCACATAGCCATGCATTCACCCGGGGGTCTGATGCCTCCGCGCCCAGACTGGCTCCCTGAGTCCCAGCCAAGTCACGATGCTGGGGAGCCACTGCAGCCCCACCCTGCAGGCTCTCAGCCTTCGGGGAGCCCGACCATCACTCAGAGGGCTGTCACCTGGCGAGTGTGCCCTGGCACCGCTGGACCAAGTGCTTTGGGTGCTGGGGTCAGGGAAGTGGTCCCCAGACAGACTCGATTCTTTAAATTAGCCCCTATCCCCACCATTCTTGGCTTCTGCTGCCTCACCTGCCACTCACACGTTTCCAAAGGCCTCTCCCCACTCTGCTGTTCCATGGCCTGGGCAGACACAGCTGCCAGGGCTGGAGAGGCAGGGGTGGTGCAGGGGTAAAGGGGGTCGGCCTGGAGTCGTTGTCAAGGGGCCGGCGGAATAACTACATCACGTCATTGCCCTGCAGACCTCCATTCTCCCTCCCTCTTACTTTCTCTCTCCCTCTGCAGAATATCTGGGGACAAAGCACATGGTCTCTGTATATGGTCAGCTGTGACCATTTGCCCATGAGTCTGGGGTAACCATAGCATGCAGTGCAGAAGCCCAAGATGTAGGGAAGCCTGAAGACCCCTTCCAGCACCTCTCCCTCCACACAGGCCCCTCCATGGACCTGGAACCCTAGCTTTGGGCAAGACTATTAAGGAGAGGGACAGTCAGGGGTGGGAGGTAGGGAGAGAGGTGGGTGCCCCTTGTGGAACTGAGAAAGGGGCAGGGGGGTCACCTGGAGGGTAGGACCCAAAAGCTGTTGAAATGTCACAGAGCAGAGGTGGCCATCTAGCACCCCTGCTTGCAGACCTCTTGGGGAAGTGGCCAAGTTCCAACATCCTCAGTGGGAAACCTAAGGAGTTACTGGAGCCAACCAGTTGCCGTGCTTGGCAACGTCAAGCGACAGCTTTGACCTTGACATCGTATTACTGCATGAGACCCTCACTTGCAGCACCTTGCCCTACTTTCTGCACATTTTAGGGTAAATTTTTCCAGTCGGTCTGTGGAGTGGCCAGCGATACGGGATCATTCCTAAGAGGCGAAAGCCTATTCCGCATTTCTTTTTTTTTTCAATCAATCATTCCTTCATTTACTTAGTAATTATTGAACTAAGCATTGTGCTAAGCTCTAGTATAAAAACAAAATGCAGCCAGAAAAAGTTAAAAGCAGAGACTCCAGTATTTGTACACCAAATGTTCATAGCACAGTTCACAATAGCCAAAAGGTAGAAACAACCCAAATGTCCATTGATGAACGAAGAGACAAACAAAATGCAGTGTATCCGTACAATGGAACATTATTCCTGCTAATCCACGCTACCACATGGGTGAAACTTAAACGTTAGGCTAAGTGAAATAAGGCAGACAAAAAAGACCAAATACTGTATGATTCCGTACGAGATACCTGGAACAGGCAAATTCGTAGAAACAGAAAGCAGAATCGATTTTTATTCTGCATTTCTTGCGGTCAACATCAGGTAGATCCCAGGAATCATCTTCAGATTGCCAAGAAAGCACTCTCCCCGGCATCCTTTCCTCTCTGACTTGGATGCTGCTGGGCACACAACAGATGCTTACTGCTTGCTCTAGACCGCAGAGCCTGCCTGCCCCAGCATGAAGAGGGTGGGTTTGCACAAAAGAGCTATTTCCACATTGTCTCCCTAGATGAGCACATTTCCCGGTTAAAATCACTCCTCCCGAGCCTTTACTGTTAGGAACTAACAGAACCCTTCCAGCAGCATTGCCCTGGAAACGTGAGCACATCTGCCCCCCAAACCCAGGTCGCAGCAGAGAAAGCTTTTGTCATCCCTGGACTGCCTGCTAGTGGCACTGAGGTCACAGGAGAACGCCCTCTGTCCTGTGCTGCTGGTGACTTACTGCTGGTGATATTCGTGTTTTTGAAATCCATTCCAGCAAAATTAATCCAATCGGGATTTAGGAGCATTTTCCACATTCCAGACTTCTTAGGCTCCATGGGGGAAAAAAGGGCTATATTTTTTTTCTTTCTGTGCCACAAAAATTTGGCAGAACATACTAACCTAGGGTAACATGAGAAAGCTTATTTGGTCGGTCTGTGGCTTTTCTGCCAACCTTTCTGTTTATTATACGACAGGAGACGGATGCAGCTGGAGGTAAGGCCGGCTTGGTGGGTGAGCACCCTGGGTCCTCAGTGCTACCAGAGTGTCTGGGGAGAGGCGGGTTGGGTGTGACGGGAGACAGGCAGGCGGAGCTCAGAGATGGAAGCCATCTAGTGTTCAGTCTGTTTCTAATAGAGGTTGGAAAAGCAAAGTCAAAGACATCCCCAGCCGGACCAGGATGACTTTCTGTAGAGAAATATCACTAGCTCGGCATATGTCACCTCCACACAACACTGGGAGGTCTTTATCATGATTACCATTTTGCGGAGGACTCACCCAGACTAGCACTCGATCAAGCTGCTTCTTCCCCTGGGGCCCTCCGACGCTCTTCCCGTAGAAAGGAGAGGCTGCCTTCCATCTTGATAAACTTTGGAGCCAATCTGTCCTCCCTGTAAATAACATTCCTTTCAATTTGATGAATGTCGATTGTTTATTATGTGTAAATCCTTGTATCCAAATACGCCTGAAATTAAAACAACAGCACAGTCATAACCAAGCCAGCAGGCACGGACACAGGGTCCAGGACAAGCTCCTCCGTGGCACGTGTACCCTGAATCAGCTTAGCTGGTGAGGCTGCTCCAGGGAATCCAAAGGGGGCAGGTCTGGCATTAAATCACTGGAAAAGGAGTCCTTTCCTCACTTCTCTCTGTAGGACTAAACCCAATGTCCAGTGCTTTTCTCCAACTCATTTCAAGATCCTTCTAAGGGTTTTCTTCAACTGTATCAGTTTTCTCATCTGAAAAATGGGCCTACTAATTACTACCTGGCAGGGCTTTTGGTAGAAGAAAGCAAGATTGTGGATGTAAAACACAGGGCGCAGAGCCTGGCCTGGAGGAGAAGCTCAGAAAATACCTGTTCCTGGGGACTTGCTTTCATGGGCTCTTGGTAAACATCACTTCACTCTTCATCCTTTTTTTTTTTTAAGGAAATTTTTACTGCACATCTTCTGTATCACAGGTATGAAGCAAGGCCCAGAGATATAGTGAACAAGACACAGTGGCCCGTGGAGAATGTGGAGAATGGTGGGCAGGGGCGTGGTCTTTTAGGTCCGGAAGAAGTCGGTGTCTTTAATTGTCTCTTGCAAACGTGCTGGACTAAGTTTTGTTTGCAGCACTTTTTTTTTTAAACATCTTTATTGGAGTATAATTGCTTTACAGTGGTGTGTTAGTTTCTGCTTTATAACAAAGTGAATCAGCTATACATATACATATATCCCCATATCTCAGCACTTTTATTTTATTAGTTTTCTCTCTATGCAGCAAGATGTTTAAGACAAACTCATTTCATTTTCAAAAATATTTAGAGAAATAAAGTCTCAAAGAAAGAGGCAACGAATTAGTCATAATTTAACTTAACTAACTTTGCTAATAAAAGTAACATATGTTTTTAGAATCCTAAGAACCAACATATCCCTTTTTACTTTGGCTACTGGGAAGCTCAAATCTAAATGTGATATCCAATTGAATAATACCCTATCTGACATTTAAAATTTAATTTTACCTTCCACTTTGTTTCTGATCTCCATTTTCTTACTCCATTCTGTGATAAAGCATGGTTTTTACAGGAAGTCATCTCATCTTCTTTTTTTTTAATGAGGCATAAATTATAAATAATTTTATAAAAAATGAAGAGAGTGTTATAACAGAACTCACCTGACACAATAACCAAAATGTGGAAACAACCCAAGCGTCCATCAGTAGATAAATGGGTAAACAAAATGTGGTCTATGCGTACAACGGAATATTATTCAGCCTTAAAAAAGGAAGGAAATTTTGACTCGTGCTACTCCACAAATGAACTTTGAGGACATTATGTTGAGTGAAATAAGTCAGTTGCAAAAAGACAAATACTGTGTGATTCCACTTTTCTGAAGGACGTGGAAGAGTCAAATTCATAGAGACAGAAGGTAGGATGGTGGGTGCCGGGGGCCGGGGGAGGGGAGATGCAGAGTTGGTGTTTGATGAGGACAGAGTTTCAGTTTCGCAAGGTGAACAAGTTCTGGAGATGGACAGTGGTGAAGATTGTACAACAATGTGAATGTACTTAATGCCACTGAATGGTACACTTAAGAAGGATTAGAATGGTAAATTTTATATTATGTGTATTTTACCACCAAAAAAAAAAAAAAACAGCTTAAAAATAAGAAACCACCTGAAAATGAACACTATAAAATTTTGTCCTATAGAAAATGTCCTAGACCAATTTCTGCTAGTTTTTTCTTAGGAGAAGGATAATACAGTAGCTTCCACATAGATGTATATCTGTCCTCCTACCAAAGCTGATTTGTTCTAGGCCTCTCCAAGGAGGTATCCGTGGTACAAATGCTGACTTGCCACCAGAGCTGCTAATACAGTCCGGCTGTAATTTGATGCAACCCCCTGTCCCCAGAGCAGGTGGCGGTCTGTTAGGCAGCGGGACACAGGCCATGCCTAGAGCAACAGAGCGACGCTGCCTCCCCCTCCCCCCAGTCGCCGTCCCCCGCCGGCCAGCCCACAGGCCTCGTCAGGAAGGAACACGGTAAATGTGGCCTTTCAGCAGCAGCCGCGACTGTCATCACCGTTTTATTTTATCTCTGGCCTCCGGGGATTCACACTGCTTCCCGGTTATTAGTCCTATTATATCATCATCCACAATTTTGCTTGTCAACCAGTCGGGGGAGGGAGGTATACCATTATAACACGGGAGCACTGAGCAAAGAGAAAGAAGCTGTCTCTCTCTGGGAAAAGAGGAAGCCAGGTGGGGGTGACCGTATGCCTGGTGCTTCAACGGTGGCTGGTGACAGATGGGGGCCCAGGGAAAGGCTGTCGTCTTCGGGAGCCCTCGAGGCCAGGCCACCTTGTTGGCTGGTGCCGTTGGAGGCCTGGCGGTGCTTGTGCCTGACTTGGGTCTTGCTGCCATCTTTTTTTTTTTTTTTCATTTTATTTACTTATTTTATTTTTTATTTTTGGCCACACTGCGTGGCATGTGGGATCTTAGTTCCCCGACCAGGGAACGAACCTGCGACCCCTGCTGTGGGAGCTCAGAGTCTTAACCACTGGACGGCCAGGGAAGTCCCAGGTCTTGCTGCCTTCTGAGCCAAAGGTGACCTAGGCCAGGAGGAGGCGAGGCAGGGACACGGTTTCCTTGGCAACCGACTCTAACAATAGCCAAACTGCAGTGGAGAAGAGCTCAGACTGTGGAGCTGGACGGCCTGGCTGTGAGTCCCGGCTCTGCCACTGACAAGCAGTGTGATGTGGGCAAGTTGCTAAACCTCTCTGAGGCTGATATGGGGACCATGATGCTACCTGTGAAAGCTCCTAGAGCGGTCCCTGACACCCGGTCCCCTTCCCCCACCCTCCGCCCCATCACACACACGGTGAGAAATACGGTCCTGTTGGTTTTGGTAACAAGACCCCAGACACCACCCGCATCCTGTGTGCTCAGGCTGTCCCCGCACTTCCTGCTGTCCGTGGAGAGGGCAGCCTCTAAGGCACGGTGATCACCGCCCCCTTCTCAGAACTGCTCTGGCTGGTGTCCTGCAGTCAGAACTGCTAATTGTAAGGACTTGACTTGGATAGTTTGCAGCTATATCCTGAGGGGGACAGACAGAAAGTCTCAGAGCTCGTCAGAACCCAGGAGGTGGTGGGAAACTGAATATCCAATTGTTTCACAAACTGTCTCACGACAGCCTCCTTGGCGGTCACGGAAGAGAATAAGAAGTGGTCTTGTAGCAGCTCCTCACAAGCCTCCCACGATCCCATGGCCCAGGCGGACCATAAGACTGAGACTCAGACCAGCTGTGTTTCAAGCCTTGCCCGTGAGACCTCTGTTGGGTACACACAGGGGCCAGAACATAGCTGTTTCCCTACAAGAATATAAGCAAAATATCGCTAATAAAATACTTGATTGGGCTCATAGAAGACCTTTCTTCAACCACAATAACTTCTTAAAAAGGTGGATCTACAGTTTGTTGGACCTCAGTTTGTTGTTTTTTTTAAAGTGAGGTTTACCATATATACAATGAAGTGCATAGATCTTAAGTTTACAGCTTAAAGAACATTTATATTTGTATACACCCACGTAATCACCACCCAGATATAGAATATTTCCAGTACCCAGAAAACTCTCGCATGACCCTTCCCTGTCAGTGCTCAGCCCACCAGAGGTAACCACTATTGTGACCCTCTGTCATAATTTTGCTTACCCTTGAGCTTCATATAAATGGAACTATGTTTTACATACTCTTCTGTGTCTGGCTTTTTTTTTTTTTTTTTAATATTTTAAACAAATACATTTAATGATCGTATACATACATACAAAAACATACATACATAAAAATTCATTTAAGATTTATTATAGACCTAAGTGGAAAAGGTATAACTATGGAACTTTTGGAAGAAAACGTAGAAGAAAATCTTCTTAAACTTGAAGTATGCAAAAAGTTCTTAGATATGATGCCAAAAGCATATTACAATTAGAAAAAAAAAATCTTCCTCATCCCAATAAATAAAATTATTGAATATGTCTATTCTTTCTATCATGCTTAAAAAAGTTACTTAGACGTTCCCTCTAAGATAGTGATTAAGCTATGCATTTCCACTCCCTTCACTTCTATTCAACATTTTGTGGAATTCCTTGCCATTGCAATAAGACAAAAACACAAATAAAGTGTATATAGATTGGAAAGAAGAATATGTTTTAATTCACAGGTCATATAATTATGGGTAAAGGAAAAATCCAGAAAGACTTCAAGAAAACTCCATCAACTAATATTTTAAATTGGCATCATCACAGGATACAAGGCCAATTTACCAAAATTAATTAAATCTATAAATAAGCCATAGATGCTTGGAATATGAAGTTCTAAAAATAATAATGTTTAAATTTAAGAATAAATTGAACAAGATATGTTTAAGAGCTGAATACTAAAACGACAACATTCAGGTTGAAATTACAGAGGATCCAAATAAATAGAGATACGTAATTTTCAAAGAACAGAAAACTCAATATGACTAAGATACCAATTTTTTACACTTGATCTGTTGATTCAACATATTCTCAATCAAATTCCACCAGGGACATGTAGAAATAGATAACTGACTCAAAAAATATTTATGAAAATGTAAGGAACCTATAATAGCTGAAACAACATTGATAAAGAAGAAAAAGATGTAAGATTTCACTATCTGATTTCAAGGCTTACTTCAAGAACATATAAAAATCAATGAAATAATAAGAGTTCAAAATCAAATCATGCATATATGATAGATTGACTTTGACAAAGTTACTGATGTAATGCAGTGGGGAATAAAAGTCTTTTCAACAAATGGCTCTGAAACAGCTATAGGTTTTGTTTTTGTTTTTGTTTTTGTTTTTGCGGTACGCGGGCCTCTCACTGTTTTGGCCCCTCCCGTTGCGGAGCGCAGGCTCCGGACGCGCAGGCTCAGCGGCCATGGCTCACGGGCACAGCCGCTCCGAGGCATGTGGGATCTTCCCGGACCGGGGCACGAACCCGCGTCCCCTGCATCGGCAGGCGGACTCTCAACCACTGCACCACCAGGGAAGTCCAACTATAGTTTTTAATGGAGAGAAATACCTTGATCCTTAACAGAGGCTATGCACAGAAATTAACTAAATCTTGATAAAATGTCTACATGTAATGGCTGAAACTCCAAAATACCTAGGAGAAAATCTTGGTAAACTTGGGGTGGGCATAAGTTCCTTTGATGGAATACAAAAAAGATGAACAACAATAGAAAAGAAATAATTAACACATTAGACTTTTGGTCATTGAAAGGGATCATTAATAAGATGAAAATCCAAGTCCTAGAGAACACTATAACAACAATTATAAAAAATAGAAAACAGCAAATTACATATGTTCACATTAAAATGGAGAATAAGACTGATATTTTCATGAAACTCACCATCTGTCATTTCCTCAGAATAAGTATAATTATGATAAACATCGCCTGCCTTTTTGCAACAGTAGCAGTAGCGTAATACAGATCACTTTCTACTTTTTAATTCTTCTGGGTTTATTTTTACTACCTGTTGTAACAGAGGGAATAGAATTGTGGAATCCAAGCTCTGGAGTCTTATTGGTGAGAGTCAAGCAGGACAAAGGATTTTAAAATTAGACGTAAATACACTACCATGTGCAAAATAGATAGCTAGTGGGCACCTGCTGTATAGCACAGGGAGCTCAGCTCGGTGCTCCGCGATGACCTAGATGGGTGGGATGGGGGGAAGGGAAGTCCAAGAGGGAGAGGATATATGTATACATATAGCTGATCCACTGCATCGTACAGCAGAAACTAACTCAACACTGTAAAGCAACTATACTACAATAAAAAACGTTAGCACTATGAAAATGGAAAGCAGAAAAGTTTTTGTTGATTTTAAAAAATGAATATAGGACATGTGCTTTTTAATTTTTTTTACTATAGAATAACATTTATTTTATTTTATTTTGCCATAAAAATTCAGAAAAATTTTATATTGGAGTATAGTTGATTTACAATGTTGTGTTAGTTTCAGGTGTACAGCAAAGTGACTTAGTTATGCATGCACATATATCTATTCTTTTTGGATATTCTATTTCCCATATAGGTTATTGCAAAGTATTTTTTTAACATCTTTATCGGAGTATAATTGCTTTACAATGGTGTGTTAGTTTCTGCTTTACAACAAAGTGAATCAGCTATATGTATACATACATCCACATATATCCTCCCTCTTGCGTCTCCCTCCCACCCTCCCTATCCCACCCCTCTAGATGGTCACAAAGCACCGAGCTGATCTCCCTGTGCTATGCGACTGCTTCCCGCTAGCTATCTGTTTTACATTCAGTAGCGTATATATGTCTGTGCCACTCTCTCACTTCGTCCCAGCTTACCCTTCCCCCACCCCCTGTCCTCAAGTCCATTCTCTGCGTCTGCATTTTTATTCCTGTCCTGTGTCTGGCTTCTTTTATTCAATATTATTTCTGTGAGATTCATCCATATTACCGGTATATCATGGACTCATCTTTTTTGTCGCTGTGTAGTATTCCAATTTCTTGATCATCAATTTCTTGATCATCTAGCAGCTATGTGCTTCCCTGTCCATGTCTTTGGGTGGACACATGCACTCATTTCTGTTGGGAATAAATTTAGGAGGGGGATTGTTGGTTCATGGTGTGGGCCAAAATGGTTGTACCAGTTCTCAGTTCTGTACAAGAGTTCATTTATTCTACATCCTTACAAACACTGCTATTGTGGTCATTTTCGTTTCAGTCATTCTAGTTGGCTATATCATTTTGAGTAGTTTCTTAACTTCAGTGAGTTGCATCTCATTGTGGTTTTAACTTGAATTTTTTTTTTTAATACTTTCTGGTAATTTGGATATTCTCTTTTGTGAGCTGCCTCTTCAAGTCTTTTGTTCATTTTTAATGCAGTTACTTGTCTTTTTTAATTGATTTGTAACGTTTCCTTATATATTCTGGATATGAGTCCTTTATTGGATATAGGTAATGTAAACATCTTCTCCCAGTCTGGAGCTTATATTTTTACTCACTTATTAGTTTCCTTTGGTAAACAGAAGTTCTTAATATTGGTAAAGTCCAATTTATCAACCTGTTCTTTTACAGTTAATGGCTTTTATGTCCTGTTTAAGAAATCTTTGCTTATCTGAAAATTGTGAAGATATTCTTCTGGAAGCTTTATTGTTTACCTTTCTCATTAGGAATATAGTTCATCTTGAATTGATATTTGTGCATGCTATGAGGTAGGGGTCAAGATTCGCTTTTTTCCAAATGAATATCCAGGTCAGCATCATTGATTGACGAGAGCATCTTTTCCTCCATTGTCTTGCTAAGTGCTTTATTGTAAATTAAATGGCCATATATGTGTGGGTCTATTTCTATTCCATTGGTATGTCTATTCTAATAGCAATATCACACTGTTTAATTGCCATTGCTTACTTATGTTTGCTTTATAACGGGTCTCAATATTTACTAGAGTAAGTCTCCCAACTTTGTTTTTCCTCTTCAAAATTTTCCTGGCTTTCTACGTTCTTTGAAATTTCATTTAAATCAGATTGTCATGATCCATTACAAAACCACTGTTGGAATTTTGATTGAGGTTACATTGAATCTATAAATCTATTTGCAAGACTTAACACTATAACAATATTGAACTTTCCAATTCATGAACATGGAATATTGCTCTATTTATTTAGATCTTCTTTAATCTCTCTTTAAAATGTTCCATAGTTTTCAGTGTAGGTCTTACACATCTTTCAAAAGATTTATTCCTAATTATTTTATGTTTTTATGCTAGTATTAATTGTTTTAAATTTCATTTTCTAGTTGTTTGTTGCTAGTATATAGAAATAAACTTAATTTCATATACTGACATTTTATCCAGTGATCTTGCTAAATTCATTTATTAATTCTAAAGTTGTACATTCTTTTGGATTTTCTATGTACATAATTATGTCATCTGAAAATAAAAACAGTTATACTTTCGTCCTTTCCAATCTTTATTTCTTTATCTTGCTTTATTGCACTGGCTTGGATTTCCAGTACCATACTCAACAGAAGTGGTGATAGTGGACAAGAGGAAAGTGCTTAAGAGTTTTATTTACATTAACAGTAGGGTCTTAAATATAAAGCCTTTATTAGATTAAGAAAGTTTTTAAAAATTCTTAATTGATGGACAGTTTTTATCATGAATAAGTGTTGAATTTTATCAAATATTTTTCTGCGTCAATGGGCATGATTGTATGTTTTCTCTCCTTATTCTGTTACTATGGCAAATGACATTGATTGATTTTCAAATGTTAAACCAACCTTACATTTCCAGAAAAAACTCTACTTGTCATGAAGTATTAACCTTTTAATAGATCTCTGCATTTGCTTTACTAATGTGTTGTTTAGGATTTTTCATCTGTGTTCATGAGACATATAAGCCTGTACATTTCTTTTATTGTAATATCCTTGTCAAGTTTTAATATCAGGGTTTTGCTGGCCTCATAAAATGCGTTGGGAGGTGTTCCCTTTTTCTGTTCACTATAAGATTTTGTGTAAGATTAGTATTATTTCTTCCTTAAATGTTTGGAAAATTAATAGTGAAACCACCTGAGTCTAAAGTTTTCTTTGGGAGAGGTTTTAAATTATAGACTTTATTGTTTTTAACAGTATAGGATTCCTTGGATTTTCTATTTTTTCTTGTATTAGTTTTGCTAAATCGTGATTTTTAAAGAGTGTCCTTTTCATCCAGGTTGTCACTTTTATTGGCATAATATCCTGTTATTACATTTAACATGTCATTGGGATCTGCAGTGATAGCCCCTTCTAATTTCTATTACTGGGATTAAAAAAAAGGGGGTGTTCTTTTTTTCCTATTTTTTCCTGATCTGTCTTGATGGAATTGTCAAATTGTATACATCTTTCCAAACACCTAACTTGGCTTTGTTAATTTTTTCTATTGTATTTTTGTTCTCTAGTTAATTGATTCCTACTCTTATCTTGTTTACTGTCTTCCTTCCACTTTCCTTGTATTTAACTTACTAATTTTTTTTCTAGTTTCATGAGACAGAAGCTTAGATCATTCTTTTTCAACCTTCTTATTTTCTAATTGATGCATTTAAAACTAAAAATTTCCACTCGGGTGTTTCTTTAGCTGCTTCCCACAAGTTTCAATGTGTTTGTTTTCATTATCATTCGGTTAAAAGTTAAAAGTATTTTCTAATTTCCATTGTGATTTCTTTCCTGACCCATGAGTTATTCAGAAATGTGTTGTTTAACTTCCAAACACTTGGGAATTCTCCAATTATCTTTCTGTCATTAATTTCTTTTAATTGCACTGTGGTCACAGAACACACTCTGTGTGCGATTTCAGCTCTTTGAAATCTGTTAAGACTTGCTCTAGGGCCCAGCATATGGTCTATTTTGGTAAATGTTCCATGGCTGCATTTATTCCTTCCCCACCCCAGTGCCATTAATATTATGTCTTTTAACATTTAATAATTGATAATTACTTTAAATAGTTAATGTTTTTGTATCTTTACCGTTTCTAGCGTTCCTCATTCCTTCCTGAAGTTCGGTGCTCCATTCTGGGGTCCCTTTCCTTCAGCCTGAAGAACTTCCTGTGGAGGTTCTTGTAGTGCCAATTTGCTGCTAAATACTTCTCTTAGCTGTTGTTTGAAGGTATTTTTGTTTGGCCTGCACCTCTGAGGAGTATCTTTCTTCAAAGAGGTTGGCAGGTTTTGGGGTTCTTTTTCTTTCAGCAATGTAAAGATGTTAATCCATCGTCTCCTGGATTCCAAAAATGTGAAATGCTTCACGAACCTGCATATCACCCTTGGGGGCCGTGCCATCTTCCACGAGTCAGTCTAAAATTAGTGTAGGCGCTGCCAATATAAGCACATAACATAGTTTTTCAAACATTTATACTTGTCCTTAAAAAAAAAAAACTTTCCTTCCAGCTTCTCTGCTGGTTCCCTCCTCTCACTGAGGAAGCAGGCAGTCTCCCACACCCTCTGGGTGTGTTCTTTTTTTGTGGGGGGGGGGGGGTGTCCAAAAGCACCTTTATAAATAATACCCTCTTCCTTCACTCAGGTTCTGAGGAAGCTAAGAAGAAAAACAAGGAGTGGCCGTTGCAGAGCTAAATATCTCTTTTATTTTGGACACAGGATCCCAAGTCGAGGGCGGAGGTATTTAGAACAGGGACAGTAGCTCCCATTGTATGAGGGCTACCATATGCCCAAAACCACAATGGACACACCCCACACATCTTCTCAGCCCACTCAGAGGCCCATCCTCTGAAGCAAGTGCTAATAATTCCACCAAATAGACAGGAGACCAAAGTTCTAAGAATTAAGCAAACTTCCCACCAGTCTTGTAAGCAGGATTCAAATCCTTGCTGGTCACAACTGAATAAGGCTTTAAAAGTGGGATGGGGTCTCAGTTTCCAGCATAGTGCCTCACATGGCAGATTTATTAAACAGAGTGGAATATGTTATACACTTCTGTGTATGAAATAATGGCATCAAGCCACCCTCTCCCTTGTTCACAATACTCTGGCTACATTGGCCTTTCAGTTCCCCAAACACTCCAAACTCTTTCCCACCTTGGAGTCCTGCATGCTGTTCCCTTGGTTAATATACGTGTCCCGGCCCCCTTCACCTGGCTAAGTCCCACTCCTGCGGGTCTTCATTTAAATGTTCCTTTTAAAGTTGTCTCTTTGGGGAATTCCCTGTCTTTCCAGTGGTTAGGACTCAGTGCTTTCACTGCTAGGGCCCAGGTTCCATCCCTGGTCGGGGAACTAGGATCCCACATGCCGTGCAGGTGGCCAAAAAAAGAAAAAGAAACAAAAAGAAAAAGTTGTCAATTTTGACCCCTCCCCCGATTTAAATCAGGTCCCCTTTATAACCTTTTATCACTTCCTTTCAGTTTCTTCTTTCTAGAACTTGCCACAGTTTGTAATCATATGAGTCTTGTCATATACATAATTTTGCCATTGACAGATGTTGCCTCCTTTAGACTGGAAGCTCCTCGAAGGCAGGGGCCCATCTCCTTGATTGCTGGCCATCCTCCCAGACTGCAGCCCAGCACTAGGCACGGGTATTTGTCCCCATCCTTCTCCTCCTCTGTCCTCTTCACGACTTTCCTCTTTCTACTGCCACTTGTTTCCCTCCTTCTCTTGGTCCTGTTTCTAGTGGAGACAAGCCAGTGAGTTTTCTGGGAGCCACACAGGTGAGCGGAGGTGATCCCTGGCGTGACTGTACTGGCTGGAGCACAGCAGGGCGGCGGGCGGCTTGTTGGCATGTTTACCTGAGTCATCGTTGGCAAAGGTTGCCGGCTCCAGGATGGAACATGTGTGTGAGGAACGCCTTTTCTGTGGGACGCCCACCCCTCTTTAGACAAGGGTGGGCGTGGTCGCCAGGCAAAGAAGTCGTGAGGTTACTAGGGATGAGGAATTTATGCGCCAAATAAGAAATAGGTTTCATTTTCAAGAAGCTGGGACCAAAACCCCGTTCAGGTTAGAATACCTTAGCCACCTTTGGCCCTGTTTTATTTGTATGAAGCTATGTCGTCACAACTGGATTCGGCTTCCTCAGAGCAAGGATTCTGTTACCTTTTTCTTTTGTCCCCCACAAACCCCCAGCCCAGTGCCGGGCCAGCAAGCGCCCAGCAGACAGGGCTTTAGCACACCCTGAGCGCTTCCAGTGAGGGCGATGGTAGGAGCAACGGCAGCTGCTTTGAGCCAGGTGTTGCCAATATCACGCACGTGATCTCTCATCCCCACGGCAAAGTCCTGATTTCTTTATTTCTCTTTGATAAATGAGAAATCTGAGGCCCAGGCCTTGCTGCCTTCACACGTTTAGTAAGAAAAGGATTCCAGATGCTGACCTGGCCTCTTGACTTTGGGTAGAGGTATAAATAGGGAAAAAACAAAAAAAAAAAAAAAATAAAGAAACCCCAGAAACCTCTAATGGCATTGAAAACAATTACTGAAGATATTGAAATGTAAAATTTTTAAACTCTGTACTCTTCCTTGCAAAACCCCAGGCTTGCTGGTCGAAAGGGTGCAGCCGAGTTGGCGCTGTGTTTTACCACTGTGCGGGCTGCCCAGCCCAGCAGTCAGGCCACCCTTGCTTATCTGCAGGTGCGTCACCGGCCCTGGTTTCATGGGGAGGGAGGGGCATCCAGGCTTTGCTTACCCAGGTGGGTCTCACCCTTGAATTCCTTTCCAGGGACTGGGTAAAACAAAACAAACCCCCAAACCTCAAATGAAATGGGATATAACAAATCAATGAAGATACTGCAGTCAGGGATGTTTGAGTCTGTAAAATATTTCCAGAAACCCAGGCAGCGCCTGATCCGAATGACTGGTGTGCTGCGTGGCGGGGGCGCTAAGGATCTGTCTCCTCGCTAGAACCAGCCTGACGGTCACTCGGAAGACACGCGAGAAAGATGCAAATGTGAACGAACTCACGTCGGCAAAACGGATTTGTGTGGGCTTCCCTGGCGGCGCAGTGGTTGGGAGTCCGCCTGCCGATGCAGGGGATGCGGGTTCGCGCCCCGGTCCGGGAAGATCCCACGTGCCGCGGAGCGGCTGGGCCCGTGAGCCATGGCCGCTGAGCCTGCGCGTCCGGAGCCTGTGCTCCGCAACGGGAGAGGCCACAGCAGCGAGAGGCCCGCGCGTATCGCAAAAAAACCCCAGAAAAACAAAAAACAGATTTGCGGCAATTATGTTGTGGCCGCTTCAATTTGGTAATCATCCTTTACGGCAGGAGTAATAGCCTAAGCGAAAAAAGAACGAGAAAAACAGAATTTGTGGCGGCGTTAACTGCAGAAGTAATAGCATCATTCATCAGCGTGCCCTGATGGGGACTTCTTTGCGCATCCTTAAAAGATTCCTTTCTTTCTTTTTTTTTTTTTAGAGTTGCTAGTATAGCTATTAGAGGCACGTGAGAAAAAATTCACAACCTCTCTTTAGGGAGATAGAGCATCTGTCATTTAAAATGAGTCCAAGCATGTAACCTACCAGAGGGAAGTGGCCACTGACTTGATGGCCCTGTGGGTCTGGATAAGTCATTTCAACTCCCTGAGTCCATTTCCTGGTCGAGGAAGTGGGAATAATAACGGGGTAGGAGCGCACCTTACATTGTGGACAGTACCTAGCCTGGCACCGAGTCGGGGCTTCGTAAATATGAGCTGGCTGTCTTTATGTGCAAACACAGCTGTTGTTACACTTTAGTATATACTCTCCCTGTTTGAACTATGGATGTGGGTCTGACTGTAATTTTTACAGACAACCTATAGATTCTGGGCCAGGTGCGAGAACATGACATTATAGGGAAGTCAAATGACTTGACTGAGGTCACAAAGCTAGTAAGAAGCTGAGCTGGAATTAAAGGTAGACATTCTCTTTTCCTTCTTTTTTTGTTGTGTAAATCCCATCCCACCCCCTCCCCAAAGTGTCAATGAGTCCAGCCTCTTGGGTTTTCTTAGTCACGTGGCTTACAGGATCTTATTTTCCCAACCAGGGATCGAACTTGGGCCCCCAGCAATGAAAGTGCCGAGTCCTATAACCACTGGACCTCCAGGGAAGTCCCGAGTTCAGCTTTTTGAAATGCGACCTTTTCTACTCAAATTGTCAAATGAAAAATTATTGTAAGGGCTTGTCTCCCCATTCTCCCCTCCCCTCACTTCTCCTCTGTCAGGGGTCAGGATGAGGCAGAAATTCTGGAGATGTCCACGTGTCCACACTCTGTGGCCAGGCAGGTCACGTCAAAGGCGTCTGGCCGGGTGAGGGTGCGTTTGAGTTTATACACTTAACCTCACATTACTACCTCATAGAGTGATCTCCTCTGTCCACACTCCGTTAGTTTCATAACATTCTCACCCTTTCTCCGAGGGTCTCCGGGGAAAGTTAAGCCATTTGGGCTACTTAATAACTACAGGGAAAAGTGTGACACTCTCGGCTCGAAGGGGATAGAGGTTCATTTGTGGGCTTGTTAACCGCGTTTTGTCCTTGCCTGCCCTTCATCACCGGTTTTCCCAGTTAAGATGTGAAATAGCTGAAAAATTCACATCTCCGGCATAGATGGCAGGGGGCTGTGCATGTCATGTCACAAGCCAAGGGCTGTGACTGAGCCACGGCTCAATGAGATTCACCGGAGTTTCCCCTTTAAAAGATGTTTTAAAGAGAGGAAGCAGAGGGATGGCGTGAGACGCACGGGAGGCTGGTGAGAGTGGGATGGAGAGCCAATCTGAGAAGCACCTGCCTGAGACCCACACGGGAGGTGGAGACCACAGGGCTCGTGATTCAGCAGATGTGTGTTGAGGGTCTGGTGTGGAACAGGGCCCCCAGAGCATAAAGACAGGTGACTGGTGTACCCGGTCCTGGGGGCTACGCTTGCTCGGGGCTTGCTATTCATCATCTCATTTGGCATGGCCAGGACCCAGAGGCCAGCACTGCTGGTGGGGGGAGGGATGCACGTCTCCAAGGTCAACAGGAGGGATCGAGGGAGCCTGGGGCAGGGGTAAAGGTCGCCAAGACCCTGGGGGGGAAACAGGAGGAATCTGCAAATGCCTTCTCAGGAGGCCGAGAGCCCAGCTGGAGTTGGACCAAGAAATGCCAGGGTCTCCCTGACAGCCCATGAGTGAGAGAAACCAGCTGGCTCTCAGTTGTCCTGGCAACACAGGGGTTTAGGTTCAGGGAATTATTATGAAAAGTCGCATGCAAATGAGGTAAATTGCCGCGAGGAGGAACCATGTAAGGTCTGTCCTTGAGGAAGTACTGGGGGGAGGGCGGGGATGTCTGGGAGGGATTTGTGCTGCAGACAAAGAACAAGACAGAGAAAGTAAGGACTCGGCCTTGTGTAAGAGCCACACACCAGGCCTGGGGTGCCCTGCTGTAACTCCCCTTAACTTTGCGGCAGTCGGATGGACAGTGCACATCACGTTGTGGGACCCTGTGATGCTCCCTAGACCAGAGGGGCGGGGTCAGCAACTCAACAACTAGAATTCTCTCCTTCTCCCAGATGACAAAAAAAGAGGCTCAGAAAGATAGAGCGCCTTACCCAAGCTATCCGAGGTGGCAGCAGATTGGAACGCTAGGCCTCCCCGAGATAAATTCAAAAGTGGGTTTCTAGAACAGTCAGCCACCTATTCCTGAAAACCCTGGGGGTTAGGCCATATCCTCCCCCACCAAAATCCTTCTCTAAAGACCAACCTCCTGTATTCGGACATTTAGGGAGCCGCTACCCACCTGGTCACTCCAAACTGATACCCACCAGCGCGGCCTGCCTCCCTGTCCAGGGCTCTGATCCACTCATTTTCTGCCTCAGATGAGGAACACAGACTTCAAGGAAAGCCTCTGACACTGGAGACCAAAGTCAACGGAGAATTAAGGGAATGGGCAAGAGCAAATACAACAACAGAAAGCACCACAAAACCCTCTAATTAGGATCCTTAGAGAGATTGGAGAAGATGCCGCGTTCGTAAAACTAGAAGAGAAAACATTGAGAAAGGACTGTGCAAGCACAGGAGAATGTCTCCGGAAATTAAGAGAGCAAGAAATGAAGCAAAAAGGAGGCAGAAGAGGGAGAGGAGAAGGGAGCGCGGGGAGAAGTTTGTTCCCAGCAGAGGAAGGCGCTGTGAGCCAGGGTTTCTGCATGCTGCCACTAGGTCCTTAGCCACCTACTGGCCAAGGGCGCCTCAGACCAGACCTGACCCAGTCCTGCAGCATCACCTCCCCGACCCTCCGAAAAGTGCCCAACCTGTCCCCTTCCATACGGGTCAAGGGACAAGTTGTCTCATTTTCCTCCGGCTAACCCCCACCTGGAAAGTGATTCTTTATCCCCCAGAACAGGTGATGGAAAAAGGAGGACATTGTATTCAAGTTCGTAGCCTGTCTTCCCTTCCAGCGGGGCAAGGGGTGGGGTGGACCAGGGCGCCAGTGTTTATTTTCCTACCTGATAGCCTGGGATTATGACCTAACTTCAAACCACCCAAGCAAGAACGCGCTTCCATTGTTCTGTCTCAAGAAGCCACCTTAGCGTGTGTAGCTCAGGGTCGACCCTGGGAAATATTAGTCATGGAAACTAAGACTCGATGAGGGACTGGGATGATTAAAAGCCTCGGACCAGGGCTTCCCTGGTGGCGCAGTGGTTGAGAGTCCGCCTGCCGATGCAGGGGGCGCGGGTTCGTGCCCCGGTCCGGGAGAGATCCCACGTGCCGCGGAGCGGCTGGGCCCGTGAGCCATGGCCGCTGAGCCTGCGCGTCCGGAGCCTGTGCTCTGCAACGGGAGAGGCCACAACAGTGAGAGGCCCAGGTACCGCAAAAAAAAAAAAAAAAAAAAAAAGCCTCGGACCCGAGGAGCAGCCAGCTAGTCACTGCTTCCCAGGAATGAGGCCCCTGACCCGCAATACGACAGGCTATCCTGCAGAAGTGCTCACAGTAGGACCAGCCTGGCCCAACCTGGCCCAGGTCACTGGTGTGAAGTTGGGGAGAGCCGGGCGGAGAGCGGAAATCCTACAACACGGATAGCTGATGGGGAAACTGAGGCACAGAGAGGTTGCGTAGTGGACCTGAGGTCACACAGCAGCAGCACCAGCATGTATCTGGGGTGGACCAGGGCCAGACCCTGCCCTATGCTCTAGGGCCTCTCAAAACTTTTAAAAATATATGTTTGCAGATGGGGTTTAATCAAGACAGTATATTCTCAACCCACCTGCTTTGTTTGCATTGGCTCTTTCTTTTCATGTCTGGTTGAAGTTTGCATAATTGGGTCTTTAAGAAAAAAAAGACAGACTCCCCAAGGAAAACCCCCGGTAAAAGACGGTGGAACTCACAAAGGTTGGCAGGGGACTGGACTTTCAAGAAAACTCTGGAGCTAGGTCCCAAGTGGCACTGAGGTCAGTGCAAGAGACAATCGTAAGCTGCAAAGAAGACCAGGGACCCCGCTCGCGCAAGTGTCACTACAGTTAGGTGGAAATGTTGAGGATCCCTTCTCTGCGCGAATTTAACCCAGTCAAATGAACAGCAGCAGGGCAAGGAATATTCCATTTACTGAGGGATTTTAAGCAGCTGATTTTGACTCTCCTTTTTTTTTTAAAAAAAAATTATTTATTTATTTATTTTTGGCTGCATTGGGCCTTTGTTGCTGTGTGCGGGCTTCCTCTAGTTGCAGTGAGTGGGAGCTAATCTTCGTTGAGGTGCGCAGGCTTCTCACTGCGGTGGCTTCTCTTGCTGCGGAGCACGGGCTCTAGGCACACGGGCTTCAGTAGTTGTAGCACGTGGGCTCAGTAGTTGTGGCGTGCGGGCTTAGTTGCTCCGCGGCACGTGGGATCTTCCCAGACCAGGGCTCGAACCCGTGTCCCCTGCATTGGCAGGCAGATTCTTAACCACTACGCCACTAGGGAAGCCCTTGACTCTCCTTTATAAGCCCTTAGGAGTATGATCGAGTTAACCCAGCCACTTCAGAGATGACACAGAGGTGGGAGGAAAATTCTGCAGAGTCACAAAGTCCAGTGAGAAGCCAAGACAGTAGTTGCCTGCAGGAGCTTCCAGAGCCCCCCAAGGCCTCGCTTCTTTGCGTCGTGGCTGCAGGTCCTATGGGGAAGTCTGGGTAAGGTTTGGTAAGAGTGGATGGTGGTATTCCAGCTGTCCCTGCTTCTGCAGAATGATAGCCAGTGCTCACCCACTGCTCCCTTGCCAGGCACCTCACTGCAGGAAGGCGGCCCTGGCACGGGAAGGGTTTATAAAAAGTGTTGGTCTCATTTTTACTGGAAAACCTGAACTGGCAGGAGACAGAAAAAGTTGGTCGCAGGTTCCCCTACTAACATTCAAGCAAGCTGGCCTCACTCGCTCGAAACCAGGGTCAGGTGGTAGAGAAGCAAGGGCCAAGTTTGGGAAAAACAGTGGAAATTTTTAGTGGTTTCTCATGGCTTGGGCCGCGGGTCAACCGGTTTCCACCCCGAAGGTTCGAACATTCCCAGCCTAAAACTTCAGAGGTCCCGTTTGTTTCAGAGAAAACAGGACACTTGGTTGTCAGCGAAATGGGGCATTTCAAAGTTAGCTTTCCTTTCTCCCGCTGTGTGACTCCAACGATATTAAACCTGTGAGTCGCGAAGACTGGGGCCACTCACCCTAAGTTTACATTCCAGATAGTTAGGACCAGCTGACGGATGCATATTGAAGAAGTGAAACCTCATTGGCTGTTACAACATCTGGTGCAGACGCGCTGATGGGGCAGAGGAGTTAACACTGGCCGCTTGTTTGCTCCCGGTGGATTTTGCTCACGTGGGAGGGGAAGTGATAGTTTTGGAATCTGAAATTTGCCATTAAATAATGTCTTCTCCCCCGACCTGTGCACCTGCCAAGGCCTCACTCAACCTGTGTCCAGGTAATGCTTTTCCAACCCCTTAAGGCCAAACCAACCCTGCCCCTTGGAGCTCCCTTGTCTCTTACAGCACCCGTTCCAGCCAACTAGACCGAGGACTTCCCAAGGTCATCCCCTAGGACACCCTCATTTGGGTGTAGGCTAGACAAGTGGCCCCTGCTTGAGCCACCCTCACCGCTAAGGCTCACCTTGACTGCGACCTGTGCTTCTCAGGCCCAAGATAAGGCAGCTACTGCAGAAAAGGGAACACCTATAAGAGTGCAAAGCCGTTCATTGATATGAGGGGAGACTGTCCTGAGCTCCTAGGTTTCTGCTCGCTGGAAAACATTGACTTTCCCCTTTTTTCCCTAGAAAGGAGATTTCCCTTCCCACCTCTTCCATTTCTTTTCTTTTTCTTTCTTTTTTTTTTGGTGGTTCGCGGGCCTCTCACTGCTGTGGCCCCTCCCACCGCGGAGCACAGGCGCCGGACGCGCAGGCTCAGTGGCCACGGCTCACGGGCCCAGCCGCTCTGCGGCATGTGGGATCTTCCCGGACCGGGGCACGAACCCGCGTCCCCTGCATCGGCAGGCGGACTCCCAACCACTGCGCCACCAGGGAAGCCCCTCTTCCGTTTCTTGTATAACTTGTCCCTCAAAAGGAACTTTACAAAATCCTCTTATAAGATTATTCTCAGCCGCAATGACAGATCAAAAAACAATGTTATCGTGTTGGGTGTGAATCTGAACCTGTATTCACTCAGACTCTGTATCTATAGCTGTCCGTATCCGTCCATCTGACCAAATTCCTTTACAAGTATTTGCACCAAGGAAATCTGACTGGCTGCCTTTTGAGCTATTGTGGCTAACTGGGCTTTTTCCTCGGCAAATCCAGAACCTTCCACCCTCATCCACCAAGTCTTTGTGAGCACCTATTAAGGCCCGGTGGTCCTGAACACAAGCAATGAGATTAGTAAAGCTTTTAAAGTCAACAAAGAAAATAACTCAACATTTTTGTTTGTCAGTAAGAAGTTGATGGCGTATATGTATGTCTACGTGTGTGCGTCCACATACGCGTATCTAAATAAATGACACACATTGGTGAAAGCAACGTTATTTGGTTAAGACTGAAGGCTTTGTTGGGAAGGAAAGTGGTGGAATTAGATGTTGATACAGTAGGTGTTTCAAATGTCAGATTTCAATGGTAATGGGAAGGAAAGGAAAGAAGAAAAATGGCTCCTTTAGAATATATCAATTCATCATTTCCCCCTTTGCAAACATTGAAAAAAGCAAGAGAAG
Source organism: Phocoena sinus (assembly GCF_008692025.1). Taxonomy (NCBI): domain Eukaryota; kingdom Metazoa; phylum Chordata; class Mammalia; order Artiodactyla; family Phocoenidae; genus Phocoena; species Phocoena sinus. The sequence continues at coordinate 4,180,221 of NC_045772.1, read as the reverse complement.
CTGTATGCCTTTCCTTGAGAGGTGCCCTTTAGTTCTCAGAGAGATGAAGTTTGGGCTGATGTCAAGGTTACTAAGGAAACGATGTAGGCTTATGGACAGCAAAGCAAATAGACATGTAACACTTGAGTAAATCATTAATTCATTAATATTATTATTGATGGGATCTGGAGAGACTGACATATTCCTTCTTTATTCCAAGTTCTCAAAAGTTTTCTTTCATCACAAGACAAACACTCGGATGGCCACTTTATGGCTCATTATTCCCTCTAGGCCTCACTCTTGAGTCGAAGGAGGACTCACTCTCGGATTTTAATGGATCAAAGAGAATGGTAAACCCGTCAAGAAAAGTGTGCTGCGTGGTTTTTTTCTTTTTTTAATTGGCGGCTCTGGGTTTTGTAGAGAATGGAAAAATGCATTAAGGATAGTTTGACTTAAACACAAAGCACCTTTTGGTTTGACAAACAGATGTGAGTAGTGGCAAAGTCACACTCTTTCACCCACGATTAGGTCCGTTTTCATGGTGACTTTTTCGTGGCCAGATTTCGTGGCACGAGGAGGGGTGCTAGCAGGAGGCCGTGAGGGACCCCAGCTGCAGAGATGGAACGGTCTCCGTGCGTTGGTGCAAACCCGGGAGGGATGCGGGGCCTGGCGGCCGGGCAAGGCCAGAACCCCTGTGAGGCTGAGGTTACAGCAGGAAGGAGTGTCCTGGCTTCCTATTATTTCCTGCGGTCGAGTGAGTCAGCATTTTCTCCCCTGGCGCCCAGCAGGCCTGGGGGTCACGGCGGAGGTGAGCGAGAGGTAAACCGTTCCAGCTGGGCTTTGCCTGCGGCCCTCCTCACCCCTCATCCATCCAGACCACCTTCATAGAAACCCTTCCTTCACTACTGCATCCTCGTTCTCTCAGGAGCACAGATGCCCAACCTGAAATGTCGTGATCATTGCCACCAGGGAGTGTGAGGTTGAGGCCGGGCCCTTTACGGCAGGGCCAAGCCTGGGTTGCCGGCCAAGAGCACATGTGTGTGTGGGGCTCCTGCGCCTTCGGAGCTGTGTGACCTGAGAAAGTTGCTTAACGTCTCTGTGCCTTGGTTTCCTCCTCTGTAAACCAGGCTTGGTCATAGCACTTACCTCGAAGGGCGGTTGAAAGCATCACCTGGGGGGCTGTGTGCATTGCTAGCGTTACCACAGCCAGGGCAGAAGGAGCCCGCAGAATTTCAGCTCGGTTGGCAATCGTCCACCTCCTGGCCCTGCTCTAGGTCCTGGGCGCCTGCAGAGCCTCCGCGGAACGTTAAATGAGGAGGTGCCTCGGGCCTCCCGTCCACGCCTTCACTTTAGGCCAAGGAGGAGAAACTGTCTCATGTCACCCAGCAGGATGGAGGGAAGCCTCAGGGTGCAGTTCCTGGGCTCTGGGGGCCGAGCCTGCACAGCCAAGCTGAGGACAGTGAAACACCAGCCAGGAGGAGAGCGGCACGAGTGTTTGTCAATCGAATAAACACGCTCCTCGCAGGAAGGTGCTGTTGTGAAGGCAGACGGGAAAGCCGCAGCCCCCGGCACGTGTGAGCCAGAGGTAGCTGGAGCCCCCCGGGGGGAGCGGAATAGCAGGCAGTTCATGCTGATGGGGCACAAGAGGGAGGGTGGGACCAGGGAAAGCTTCCTGGAGGAGGTGACTTTTGAGCTGGGTCTGGAAGAATGAAGAAAATCTTGCAGAGGCTCAAGAAGCCAGGGAGCAACCACTTGGAGGTGCGGTGTGCAGGGAGCTGGCTGTCCTTGGTCGGGGTGGGGGTGGGGGGCACTTGGCAGGCGAGAAGGAAGCTTCCTGTCAGATCCTAAGGTTTCTGAAGGCAAAGCCACCCTAACTCTCCTTAAACCCCAGGGGCTGGGGGCAGCAGTGCCCGCCCATCAGGGTCAGTGGGTGATGCAGTCTCGCAGGCCTGGCAGCCCCTGGTCAGGAGGCCGCATTTGGGCTACGGAGGGGTCTGTCCCATGACAGCGGTTCATCTCGGTGGGGGGGTGGGTCCTGGGGGCTGCAGCGGGGCAGGGGGGACTTTGGGAAGATTCCCTGCGTCCCAGAGGAAGGGGGCTTTGTCTTCATGGCAGCCATTCTCAACTTTGAGGGAAACCAAGGGGACCAAATACTAGAAGAGCGTCCACCCTCTCCCCCTGCTCGAAGGATGGGGGCGGAAGAGGAGAGAGCGGGCAGCCCCCCCCACCCCCGCCCCGCCCATGGCCCTGCACGTTCAGAGCACTTTCTCCCCTGAGAAGGGGCAGAGGTGTTCCATTTCCCTGCTGCGTAGATAGAGCGGCTGAGTTTCCGAGAGGCTAGCTGACATCCCAGAAGCTGCACTGCCAGGGAGCAGCCCGGTGGGCCCAGAACCAAGCTCCTCCAGTGCCCTGTGCTCTTGTCCCTTTGCTCCCAGCTTAGCTCATGTACAGTCCTGCCGACCTCCTCCCCAAGAGGCGGAAAAGTCTGAAGCGCCTCTGTGCTGGGCACTGGGTGAGGCCAAGGGATGGGGCCCTGGAATCCTGGCTCCAATAAGTATAAGCTTTGACTCGAGCTGGAGCCTGCGGGCCTGTCTGTAACGTGATGCTACCAGCCCGTGGGGTTTAACCAGACACACAGGGTGGGTGTGCGAAGCTCCTTGCAAACATGGCAGGGGGTGGGGTAGGACCTTGGCACAGGTGGCATTTTAGATTCACTATTTCCATCATCCTGTTCGTATCGGTTACAGATTCCAATCTGTTTTCTAATTTTGCATAGCAGTGGGTGGGGCCTCACAGTGTGAGGCACGGCCGTGTTGGATGTCCACCCCTGGGCAAAGCCAAGGCACGGAAGGAAAGACTGGACCTTCCACCAGCGCTTGCTCTGTAGATTTTGATTTAGTGAGTGGCCAAATCTCAGACATGACGGAGATCCAGACTCAGAAGGACCAGGATGGGGTCCTATAAGGTGCGATTTTAGCCAACCCCTGTCAGTGATGGATGGCTCCTGAAGCAACTCCAGGCCTTGGTCTGGGAATGGTACTGGGCCCGGTGGTGGCTGGGTTGGCTGAGAGCTGCGAGGCCCTGGGAGCACAGGGCTGATGGGACTGGACTTGCCCTGGGTTTGGGAGCGGAGACCACATGAGGGGACAAAGCATTTGGTAGTCATTATCAAGAATAAAGTCCCCTTTCACTGACTCCCTACTCGGCCCTTTGTTGAATCTGTCCATGGCGCATTCCCGGAGCTATAGACGCTTCAGAATCATCAAATAATAAGGTTCAAAATCAAACCCTACTCCTTCCTCCTGTCCCGGAAAGACCTGTCTAGTCTAGACCCAACTGTGGGTGGAAATGGGTCTGTCTTCACCCTCTCCTTTCAGTGAAGCACTTTTACTTCGGCTATTGTGTTTAGATTTGATATTTCCATTGTCCTGTTCCTATCAGTTACAGATTCCAATCTGTGTTCCAATTTTTCGGAGCAAAAACTCCCCTGTATGGGAGCCCCGAGTTTTCAGAGGCTCATCCAAGTGCCGCTTTGGGGCCTGAGAAAGGCCCCGATGGGTGAGCGATTGAGGGGCAGGGTGCTGAAACGAGGAAGCACCACAAAGATTTCCGCAGGGGTCCCTACATTCCACCCTGTGTCCCTACCGCTCCCAACAGATTCTTTCCATGGGGAATCAGCCCTCACACGACATGAACGGGCTCGTTTTATATCAGAAGGCTGAATTTTAACTGACAAATTGGACAGTTCCCTAAGGCAAGGGTTACCAAGCTTTGTCATTCTCACTAAAAATGTGATTTATAATATATTCCTATTTGCTAGACGCTCATATTCCCAGGAATGAAGGCCTAGCGCAAAAACAGGAGGTCTACTTACTATCTTGACTCCACATAAAAATATACTCCACCAGTGTCTCCGTGAGCATATGTAAACAGATGTGCATAAATCAATATCCCACAGCGCCGAGTAAGCTTAATTTCATTAAGTTTTCATGATAGTTTAAGCAGTCACTTGAAATTCAGGACCGAGCAGAAGTAACCCACAATTTGCTTTCGAATTTTACATACTGAAGAAAAGATCTAAGGGTCTGGTGAAAGAAATTTTATTTCCTCTGCTTCCAGTTTATAAAGATAAAAACCGTATTTGTTGTTCCCTAAATACTCTGATATTTATGAATACAGATGTGTCAGATACCAGAGATCAATCCCCACCTTCAGCCAAGCTACCTCAGAGATTCTTTGTAAAAACCACACACACAAAAGCAGGGTAAACCATCTGACTTCTTAGAAGTCGGAGTTAAAGTTGCAAACTCATTTTGCCCAAGATAACCAGAACTGCCCTAAGTTGTCTAAGTGGGCAGAAATGGATTTGATCTCTGTATCTGATTGCTTAGCAGAAGTCATCCAGCCAATTTTTCAACAGTCTCCATATCATGAAACTTCCTAAAAAACTTCAAGGGGGTAACCTGAGCTTGTGAAAAATGATCCCGAATGTCAGTAGGACAAAGCTTCCCTTCCAAGAGGTAATTAGGGGAGCTCCGAGCGCCTTTCATATTTCACTTGACAAGCATCTTCTGCCTTTGTTCCACCTGCTCTGGAGACCTTCAGTAGGGCTTTGCCATTTCTTTGTTAAGAGGAATGGTTTAAAAAGACACATTTATATAATAGTAATTGTTTAAAGTTGAATGCATCTGATAGGAATGTGCGTTTTACCCAATATCTTTGTGCGTGAAGAGAATACTACTTTTTCTAGGTAATCTTTAATTGTATGCATGTTTGGGTTTGTAAGTTCTTTGTTGGAAACATTGACTAAGGACATACTGACCACATGAGCAAAGGATTGCTAAAGGGGTGATGTAATCTTTAGGCTCCACTGAGAGACGTCCAGTGTGCAGACCAGACCCCAAGATGCCCAGGCTGGTCGGAGCTGGTCTGGAGTTCTGTACCATATCGCGGTATGAAGAGTGTCCCTTGAAGGGACTGGGATGTTGAGATGTCTTAGCACTCAGAAGCAGGGTTCCACAACCGCAGCACTAAAGCATCTCGGGCTGGATAATTCTTTGTGTGCGTGGTGGGTCAGGGGGGCGCGGTCCTGTACCCTGCCGGAGGCTACAGCATCTTGGTCTCTGACCACTAGATGTCAGTAGCAGCCTCCCTCCTCCAGGTGTTCCAGCCTAGAGGTCTCCAGACCCTGCCAAATGCTGCCTGAGGGGCAAAGTCGTCTGTGGTTGAGAATCACTGCTCTAAAGAATGAAGGAAGTTGGGCATATTTAGCCCCAGATGACAATGTTTACAGGGAACATGAAAGCTGTTTGCAGGCATCGCATAAAAACCAAACGACTTGGAATGGCTTCAGAAGGCTGTATAAGAATAAATGGGGTACAATTACAGAGGCCAATGTTGACTAAGGAACAGGGAGAACCTTCTAGAAGAACTGCTCAGCTCCCATTCCCGCAGTGCTTATGTTTAGCTGGGGCTAGAATTCTGACTCAAGATCCAGGGCCCTTTCCTCTGACAGATCTTTCTTGGAGCACTTACGGCCAGTAGAGCGCTGTGCCCGTAGCTGGGCACCCATGATCGGAGCTAGTCTTCTGTTTGGGGCAGCAGCAGAAACAGCAGAAGGGGGGTCTCGTGGCCTGAGGAGTCTGCCCTTCCACCAAGCTCACTCCAGTTCCACAGGGAGGGTGGGCAGGACGGCGGAGGCAGGGGCTGTGCGTGGCGGGGCTGGGGGCTGGCGGAGGATGGGAATCCCAGAACGAGGGGGGCAGAAGGAAGAGCCTTCCCAACACTCGGAGTGTCTGGTCTGAGGTCTCCCGGCTGGTGTCTGAGCCAGGACCGGAATCCAGAGTCTTCATGCACTGCTCTTTCCAGGCGTCCTCCCAGAGCAGAGCCGGGCGAGCCCCGGAGGTAAGCACCTGGCCCCGGTTCTCCCGCCCCCACCTCACCTTAGCGTCCTGAGTTCTCTGGAACCGGCCTCCTCTGCAGGGAGCACTTCCCAGCGTGTCCACTAGGTGTCACCCTATGGTCTCAAATGACGGTTTACTGGGGCCCCAGTCAGAGAGCAGCTTTTTTCAGACTTGTACATTTTTCTCCTCTCTGCCTCTAGCATAAATATTCCAAAATTCTCCATGGCAGATATTTTCCTTTCCTGCTAAATGGGCTTCCCTCTCTTCTCTCTGCCCCCGCCTCCTTGACGATCTTCCTCCCCCTCTGCAGACCCTTTTGTTGGCAGTGTCCCACCAGGGTGCTCACCGTGCAGTGGTGTGGCTCCTGGGGTGAAAGCAGCATAGGAGGTCCCCATGGAAACGACTCTGTGAGTGTCCGCCAGAGCAGGAGAGGCCACCCTGGCCTCGAGAGCTTCCTGGGCATCCCCCCAACCACCAGCTACCTCCCTGGGAATGAGTGTGTCCAGCCCCACATCCTCCCATGCACGTTGCTTGTCCTTCTGCGACTTCTGTAAACGCCTGCCTCTTTGGTCTGTTTCACCTTCTAGACTGTGAGCCCTGAACATCTCCCACCTTTTTTTTTTTTTTTTTTTGGCTGCACTGTGTAGCTTGTAGGATTGTAGTTCCCAGTTCCCCAACCAGGGATGGAACCCGGGCCGTTGGCAATGAGAGCGCAGAGTCCTAACCATGGGACCGCCAAGGAATTCCCTCTTCCACCTTTCTATACCCACATTACGTAGCAAAGCATATGGTAGAATGTGGGGGATTTGGGGTGGACCTCATTGACGAAACGTCAAAAAAGAAATATTTTAAACATAGAAAACCGAGACAAGGAAACACATTAAAAACCAAAACAGTTCTAATCATAAGGTGAAGAACGCAGGGAGATGTGTGTCCACATAGAGGGTAAGTTTGGGGTGGCTTGGAAAGGCGTGTGCTATGCTCAGAGACAGAAACGAGGGGTGCCTGTAGGAGGACACAGCGTCTTCTGGCCACCGAGGGATAGTCGGGAATTCCTGTAAGTTCAGAGAGTTGCTCCAAAACCCTCTCCCAGCCCGGGTCTCACTTCCCGTGCCAGATCGTATACAAACGTCTCCTCTGCCAGAAGCCTAGGTTAAAAAATGGCCAAACCGTCAATGACTTAACATTTTCTCCCGGGAGGTACTGCACGTGCTGGTGGGGTTTGTATGTGACGTAAAAGCAGCAGAAAACAAAGTTGGGAACCACCGAGGAAGGGGGGGGCGGTCATTCTGTGGATGTCGGGCCTGGGGGGTGTTCATCCCAGGACATTAAATAGTGTGACCACCCTGGGGGGGGGGGGGGCAGGTGATGGGGCTCCATGCATTGGGGAGAACACGTGGACATTTTTAGATAGTGGGGTGAACTCGTAAAAGGTCTGATAATAAGAGCTCATATATATATGTCTACATCATATATAGCATTTACTATGTGCAGACACAGCTCTAAGTGCTCCCCACGCCCTCGAATGAAATGCTCACAGTTGCCCAGAGAGGCAGGCCTGTCACCACTGGCCACCCCCACCTTTCAGCTGTGGAAACTGAATCACACGGAGGTTACGTGACGTGCCCAGGGCACACGGCTGAGGGTGCTACAGGCAGGGGTTTGGGCACAGGCTGCTTGACTCCGGAACTCTCCTCTCAGCCAGTCTACATCGACCAGCCACCACTATGAAGGTTCTGAACGTTACGAATACAATAGTGTTTCAGGGAGAGTCTTCTCATTGGACCCAGACTGAAGGGGTCCATGTTGGCAGTAGGCAGGTACATATTAAGAAGCTGGGGACAATAGTTTTCTGACTTACTTGAGGCTAAAAAATTGTTACTCCATATGGGAAAAGATTTTTTAAAAAGAGTGGCTATATGTATATGTATAACTGATTTCCTTTGCTGGAACACCTGAAATTAACACAACATTGTAAGTCCACGATACTCCAATAAAAATTAATTTTAAAAAACTTAACAAAATAATTGTTTAAAAAGATATACCATTATAACAATTAAAGACCAATTGCTTTATTTGTGCAAAAAAATAATAAAAATAAAAATAAGTAAAACATTGTCACTTGCAAAGTATCGTCACATCCGTAACCGTATGTGGTTCTCCTGACGGCCTTGTGCAGAGTATGAAGTGAATATTAGGGACCCCACCTTACAGATGAGGAAACTGAGACTCGGAGGCTAGTTGGGTGGCTCGTCAGAGGTGGAGCGGGGCTTGACTCTGGCCCAGAGTCTATTCCACCATCCAGTGCCCTGTGCACAAGGCTGCAGCTGCAGTTGTTTTACTGGAAGGGAACTAGCATACAGCAGGTGCCTACTATGTGCCTGGTATGTTAAGAGCTAATTTCAGCTAATATTCACCATACACCCCGTTAGGTACAGTTTTCCTCGATTTACTGAGGCTGAGAGAAGTGACTTGCCTGAGGTCCCCCACGAGGCTGGCAGAACCAGGCCCAGAACCCGCGTCTGTCTGACTACAAAGCTGTGCTATTTTGACCCCGTCTGAGAGCTTCTTTCCACCAGTTTCCTCCTCTGCACCGCCGCCCACCATGGACCAGCCCGTTGCTCACCCCTCACTTTGTGGAGCTGCGCTGCCAGCTCATGGGTAGGATTTGAGCTCTGAAAACGAAGAAGGGGCTTAGCTTGAAATTGTTACGGACAAAATAATTCACAAGGATCTGTAATAGACTCGATGGTGGGGGCAAAACCAGCAAAGAAGGAGAGGAAGTGAATGACATAAAAATTGGGGGATTGGGAAGCCAATGATAGGGTGGGTGAGAAAGGGAAGGGTTTGGTGTAAAGAAAATAAGTTCTGCTTGAGAAATACTTAGTCGCAAGTGCTGGGACACCAAGTCCACGTGGTAGGTAAAGGGCAAGGCATAAGAGACAGGACTGAGGGTAAGCGGTGGGGCAGAGAAGCATCTCCTGAGTCATCGGGAGGATGGCAGAGCCCCAGGAACCGGCACTGAGGCCCCCAGACAGGAGGGATCAGCGAGAGAAGGAGGCAGACGGGAGGGGCCGCTGGCTCTGCCCCTGCCTGCCCGCCTCACTCCCTCCCGCCCCGCGACCTTCACCTCCGCTACCCTCTGGCCGCCCACACCCTGGGCCCTGTCATCACTCCGGGAGCCCACTCCCTGACCACAGCTTCCGACGCTGCCCATCCTCTCACGCCTCCATCCCACCACACCCCCCCGCTGACCTCATCCTGATCTCCACTCCCCGGACTTTCCCACGTGGACCAGCGCCTCCCGGCTCCCCGGCTCCAGACCTCCAGACCGCACAGGGCATCATCACAGCCATTCTCTTGCCAGTACCCTCAACCGCTTTGCCCCCTTGTCCTTCCGCCCCGCTCATCCGGCCAAGCTTGAGCCAGGGATTTGCACCAGCACCTGTCTCCTCCGCCCTGATGGAGGAAATCCCACATCAAGGATGTTTGGTGCCCACGAAGCCATGGTACCCAGAGTCAGCTGCCCAGTCTGCACGGCTCCACCTCCCCCTCTTCTCGGCATCTATTCCAAACCGCCAACATCGTCCCCCAGCAGATGGCTCCGCCTTCTGGTTCACAGAGGAGAGAGAGGGGCTGGGCACGGACGCGATCCGCTCAGTGACCCCCTGCCTGTGCGTGCCTTTTCCTCCCTGTATGCGCCACGCTAAGTGCTTCATTGCTGCATTATCTCGTTTATCCTCACCGCCTTCCTCTACTCTCATTTCACAGATAAGGAACCAGCAGTTGAGTTAAGCGGTGAAAGGAGGCTGTGTCTTCAATTGTGCGCTTTCTTTTTTTGGCCACGCTGCCCAGCTTGCGGGATCTTAGTTCCCCAACCACAGACGGAACCCAGGCCCCTGGCAGTGAAAGCGCTGAGTCCTAACCCCTGGAGCACCAGGGAATTCCCTCAAATGTGTGCTCTTAAATCACAGAGCCAGGCGCTGTGCCAGATGCTAAGGGAATAACGGTAAACAAGACAGGCAAGTTTCTTACCCTCATGAAGCTCACGTTTTAGAAGGACAGACAGACCATACATAAGTAAACGAATGACTATGTTTAATAGTTGTAGAATGTGTCGGTGCCAGCAAAGGAAGATGCAGAGTTCAGCGACCGAGAACGCAGGGCAGACTGGCTAAGATAAGGGGGAGAGTGGAGGTCTCGGGGAGCAAGGTATACTGACAGCTCCTGTCCTCGCTCACTACCCACTTGTCCCAAAAGAGACGCCTCCACCTGTTCAAGGGTGGTGCACTCTAGATACCGTTGTTAGCAAAACAGTCACCTGTAGCGGGAGCAGCTATGCTCTGTGGAGGTGACGAGCTCAGGGGGCTGGATGACCGAGGCCCGCAGGTGAGAAGGTAGTGGGGGATTTCTGGGGTCAGTCAATCATCTAGGAAAGAAATGGGTCCTTAGAGGCTTGGCTCGCTAGCCTTGGATGGGGGCCTCAGTTGTCTTCCTCCATGGTAGGGAGAAAGATTGCACTGACCACGATGGAGGCGTGTAGTTCAATTCCATCCCACAAAGAGGTGTGGAGCGGGGCTTCCCTGGTGGCCCAGTGGTTAAGAATCCACCTGCCACTGCAGGGGTAGAACACAGGTTCGAGCCCTGGTCTGGGAAGATCCCACATGCCACGGAGCAACTAAGCCCGCGTGCCACAACTACTGAGCCCACAGCCACAACTACTGAAGCCCATGTGCCTAGAGCCTGAGCTCCACAACAAGGGAAGCCCCCGCTTGCTGCAACTAGAGAAAGCCCACGCGCAGCAACGGAGACCCAACGCAGCGAAAAATAAATAAATAGATTTAAAAAAAAAAAAAAAAGAGGTGTGGAGCAACTTGTCCCAGGTTGGGCTCTCTGGGGAGTGGGGGATAGAGATCTGGGTGCGGGAAGCTTATTGGGAAGTACTCACAGGACCAGCACCTGTATGAAGTGAAGGAAGCAGGACTGGGGGAGGGAGAAGATTGGATGTTTGACAGAGGCAGTGGGTACACCAGCTTTAGTGGGTGTCTGCCCATGTTGCTGGGCCCCCACATAGCCATAATCCCTGACATTATGGCTAATCGACTCATGCGAACGTTGTGTCAGCTCCAGGGTGGCTGGTGACAAAGGCTGTGGCTGGAGTCATTCTGTCTCCTTAGATGTCTAATGCCTCTTTTGTATTGGATACTCTCTGGTCGGCGTTAACATGGGATACCCAGATCTTTGTTCTTGGTACCTGTTCTCTTAGGTTCATACGTGTCTTCTTCCCCAGATCTTCTTGTTCCCAATTTTCTAATATTTCTTCTTTCAGGGCTCTGACCGAGCAGCCAAACAATTTACCACTGCTCACGGGTCTAATCTTGGGCCAACTCTCTTTCCACATAAAATGACTGACCCAGGCCCACGCTCTAAACTCTGTTCTAGACGACTTCAACTCACCACTGCCTTTCAAAGCCATCCCCGAATGGGGCTGCACTGCAGCCACGTTCCACTTTGGGTTGGTACCCACACACAGCAAGGGTGGTAAACAGAATAATGGTCCCCAAAGAGGGCCCCATCCTAATCCCTGGAACCTGGGAATAGGCTAAATTACATGGCAAGGGGGAATTAAGGTTTCAGATGGAAGCTTGCTAATCAGTTGATCTTGAGATGGGAGATTATCCTGAATTATCTGAGGGGGCCCAGTGGGATCACAAAGTTTCTTGCAAGCGAAAGAAGGAGGCAGGAGAGCTGCTGGGAGAGTCAGGAAAGCAGATGTGATGATGGGAGCAGAACAAGAGGGCTGGCAGCACGTGAAGGGCTCAACCCTGCAGCCCTGTTGCGGACTTTGTCGATGAAGGCATGGGCCATAAGCAACGGAACGCGGGCGCCTCTGAAAAGGAAAAGGCCAGGAAACGGTCTCCAGGAGGAATGCAGGCCTGTCCCTGTCAACACCTCAGTCTTAGCCCAGTGAGATCTATTTCAGTCTTCTCAACTCCTGAACAGTAAGATACTAAATATGTGTTGCTTCAAGCCCCCAAATTCGTGATGATTTGCTACAGCGGCCACCAGAAACGAGTATCACACGGAGCGATCCCATCTGTGAACCAAGCTGGCTCTCTTCCCTTCTCTCATCGTGTGGTGGCCAGAGATGGTGAGAGCTGAGGGACATGTGCCAGTGCCACAGTGGTGGAGGACAGGAGTCTGGGCCACTTGCTTGGGCCACTTGCTTTCGCCTCCTGGCACTGCCAGTCCTCGGCCCGAGGTGTGCAACTTACCCCATGACTGCTGCACGTTGCGGGGTCTGAGAGAGTCCAGCTCTCGCTGGGCAGTTCTGGCTGTGTGGTCACTTGACGTCACGGTCAGGTGCCCCATGTCTACCAGGGCCTAGCAGCATGCCAGGAGCTTTGTAAACTTAATGGTTCAATGAGTTTCGGTAAAGCTATTCAGTTGTGTCATCATCGCAATATTCCAGTCTTAGGCCGCTTCCATCATCCCCCCCAGGCTTCCCTCATGTCCACGTGTGGTCTATCCGTGCGGCAAATACAGATATACTTTCTATCTCTATAGTGTTTGCCTTTTCTAGAAATTTCATTTAAATGTAATCATACCATACGTCGTCCCTTTTGTCTGATTTCTTTCACGGACCGTAATGTGTTTGAGGTTCATCCGTGTTGTGTGTATCTCTGCCATTCTGCTGGCCGGCACTCACTCTCCTCACCTTGAGTACTGGGGGCGGTGACTTACAGCTCCTCATAGCTCTGTTTTGTCTTGCTTCATGAGCTCTTGCCCTGTACACGCACAGTTCAATATCTAGTCTGAAACCCAATCAGATTCCTGTCTGGTTTCTGGAGTTCGTTCCCTGCGGAGCACCCACCTCCACGAATTCCAGCCACTTTGGTTTGTAACCTGTGATCGCTGTCTTAATTCAGTGAGATGACCTTGCTGTCCTGAGCACCTGCTTTCTGTACTGTGATGTGGAAAGTGGGTCCTTGCCGAAAGGCTGGGGGATCACAAAGACCACCTCGTGTATTTCGGTTGTCTCAGGGATCCCTGTGCTATGTTGCCTAAAATTCAATGTCTAAAAAGGTTTTTTCCCATATATTTTGTCCAGTTTTCTAGTTGTTTATAGCATGCGGGCAAGTCTGCTACTAGTTATCCATGATGGCCTGCCATGATTTTCTTTTGATTTTTTTTCACCAGCTACTGTTATATACAATCAAATCCACCTTTTTGAAGTACACGGTCTGTACAATTTTGGTCATTGTATACAATTGGTAGTCAGCACCACAATCATGATAGACAACAGTTCCCTTACCCTAAAAGGTTTCCCCATGCCCCTTTCACAGCCTCACCCCCCCACACGAAAGGTCTGCCTTTTCTATAATTTTGAAGTTATACAGTACATAGTCTTTTGTGTTTGATATCTTTAATTTAGTATAATGTGTTGGAGATTACCCACATTATTGGATGTGTTAATACTTTGTTCCTTTTTACTGCTGACTAGTATCCCATTATGTGGATATACCACAATTTATTTATCCACTTACCAGTTGATGGACATTTGGGTTACTTCCAGTTTGGGGCTATTATGAATAATATTACTAAGAGCATTTTTGTATATGTCTTTGTGTGTGAAGGCATGTACATATACTTTGTGTATATGGAAACACTGGGACATATTTTAAGTGTATGCTTGACTTTTAAAGATATTGCCATACTGGGCTTCCCTGGTGGCTCAGTGGTTAAGAATCCACCTGCCAATGCAGGGGACACGAGTTTGAGCCCTGCTCCAGGAAGATCCCACGTGCCGCGGAGCAACTAAGCCCTTGTGCCACCACTACTGAGCCTGCACTTTAGAGCCCATGAGCCACAATTACTGAGCCTGAGCGCCACAACTACTGAAGCCCTTGCGCCTAGAGCCTGTGCTCCGCAACAAGAGAAGCCACCGCAATGAGAAGCTCACGCACTGCAACGAGGAGTAGCCCCTGCTTGCCACAACTAGAGAAAGCCCACACGCAGCGACCAAGACCCAACGCAGCCAAAAATAATCAATTAATTAAAAAAAAAAGATATTGCCCTACTGTTTTGCAAAGTAGCTATACAACTTTCAGTCCCACCAGTCCCTCTGCATCATTAATAACTGTCTTCCCAACTTTAGCCTTTCTAATGGATGCATAATGGTATCTCATTGATGTCTCCTTTGAACTACCTTGGTGCTTTTATTAAAAGTGAATTGACCATATAAGTGTGGGCATATTTCTGGATTCTCTATTCTATTCCATTGATCTATGTGCCAATTCCACACTGTCTTTTTTTTTTTTGCGGTACACGGGCCTCTCACTGCTGTGGCCTCTCCCGTTGCGGAGCACAGGCTCCAGACGCACAGGCTCAGTGGCCATGGCTCACGGGCCCAGCCGCTCTGCAGCATGTGGGATCTTGCCGGACCGGGCCATGAACCCATGTCCCCTGCATCGGCAGGCGAACTCTCAACCGCTGCGCCACCAGGGAAGCCCTCCACACTGTCTTGATGACTGTAGCTTTATAGTAAGTCTTGAAATCAAATAGTTTAAATCCTTCAACTTTGTTCTTATTTTGCAAAATGGTATTGGGTATTTTAGGTCCTTTGTCTCTTCATACAAATTTTTAAATGTCAATGTCTTTTTACAAAGACTGTTAAAATTTTTTTGCATTGAATATATAGATCAATTTGAGGAGGACTGACATCTTAAAAATATCAAGTCTTTCAATCTATGAACATGGTATATATTTTCATTTATTTAGGTCTTTTTCAATTTCCTTTTGTAATGTTTTGTAGTTTTCATTGTACAGGACTTGTACATCTTTCATTTAAATTTATTCCTGAGTAGTTTTGATGTTATCATAAGTGAAGTCGTTCATTAAATTGAACTTGTAATTGTTCATCGCTAGTGTATAGAAATACAATTGATTTTCATATATAACCCTGCTGCATTCACTTACTAGTTCCAGTAGAGTTTTCATAGACTCATTAGGGCTTTCTACATACATGATTAAGTGGTCTGCAAAAAGGACATTTTCACTTCTTTTCTAATTTGTATATCTTCCATTTCTTTTCCTAGTCTTGGCTAGGACATCCAGTAAAATGTTAAATAGACATAGTAAGAGCAGACATCCTTGCCTTGTTGCTGATCTTATATAGAAAGCATTGTGTCTTTCACCATTGAATATGATGTTGGGTGTAAGTTTTTTGTAAATGCTCTTAATCAGGTTTTGAAAATTCCCTTCTGTTTTTACCTTTCTGGGAGTTTTTGTCAAGAAAGCCTCTTGGATTTTATCAAATGTTTTTACTTGCACCTATTGAAATGATAATATGGCTTTTCTCTTTTATTCGATTAATATGATGAACCATATTGTTTGAGTTTAGGATATTAACCTAATCTTACATTCCCAGAATATGACCCCACTTCGTCCTGATGTATTGTCATTTTAATATATGGTTTGATTTGTGCATATTTTGTTAAGGATTTTTGTGTCTATGAGGGATATTAGTCTGTAGCTCTGTTTTTCCTTATGAAGTCTTTGCTTGGTTTTGGAATCAGGTTAATACTAGCTAGCCTCATAAAGTAAGTTGCGAAATGTTACCTCTTTTTTTCTGAAAGAGTTTGTGTAGAATTGATACTATTTCTTTCTTAAATGCATGAGAGCATTTACCACTGAAGCCATGTCACTCTGGAGTTTGCTTTATGGGAAGGTTTTTATTTATAAATTCAATTTATTTAATTGATATCAGGCTGGTCAAGTTTTACACTTCTTTCTGGATGAGTTTTGGTAATTCGTGTCTTCCAAGGAATTTGTCCATTTCACATAGATTGTCATGTTTATTGCCATAAAGTTGTTCATAACGTGCCCTTATTATTCTTTTAATGTCTATAGAATCTGTAGTAATGTCTTCTCTTTTATTCCCGATAATCAGTCCAGCTAGAAGCTTCTCAATTTTATTATCCTTTTCAAAGAAAAAGCTTTTGCTTTCACTGATACTCCATATTATTTTTCTATTATTTCATTGATTTTTTTCCCCTTACCTTTTTTAAAAATTGCTCTTTTTATTTATTTATTTGGCTGCACTGGGTCTTCGTTGCTGCATGCGGGCTTTCTTTAGTTGCAGCGAGCGGGGGCTACTCTTTGTTGTGGTGCACGGCCCTCTCACTGCAGTGGCTTCTCTTGTTGCAGAGCACAGGCTCTAGTAGCGTGGGCTTCAGTAGTTGTGGCATGTGGGCTCAGTAGTTGTGGCTCGCAGGCTCTAGAGCGTAGGCTCAGTAGTTGTGGTGCACGGGCTTAGTTGCTCCATGGCATGTGGGATCTTCCTGGGCCAGGGATCGAGCCCGTGTCCCCTGCATTGGCAGGCGGATTCTTAACCACTGCGCCACCAGGGAAGTCCTCCCCTTATTTTTATTATTTCCTTCCTTATGCTTGCTTTGGGTTTAATTTGCTCTCCTTTTTATAGTATCTTAAGATGAAAGCTTAGACAATGTGCTTGAGCTCTTTCTTCTTTTCCAATCTATGCATTTAAAACTACATTTCCTTCTAAACACTGCTTTAACCTTATCCCACCAACTTTGATATGATATTGTCATCATCTCTCAGTCCAAAACGCTTTCTAATTTCTTTTGTATTCCTTTTTTGATCCAATTATTATTTAGAAGTTTGTTTTTAAGTTTTTCAAATATTTGGGGGACTTCCAGGTTATTTTATTATTACTGATTTCTGATATAATCCCACTGCAGTCAGAGAACATACTCTATATGATTTCAATCTTTGTAAATGTGTTAAGACTTATTTTATGCCCAGAATATGGTCTTCCCAAGTGCACTTGAAAAGAACGCATGCTGTATCATTGTTGAAAATTGTTGCGCTGTGGAACTATTACCTAAGTAAAAAAGGTTTAAACTATTGTTCAGATATTCTATATCATTGCCGATTTTTGTTTAGTTTTTCTAGCCAATGATAAGATAGGAGTGGTAAGATATCCAATTGTGATTGTGGAATTGCATGTCGCCCTTTAATTCTGTCAGTTTTTGCTTCATGTATCTGAAACTTTCTTATTGGGCAAATACACATTTATGATTATTACAACGTCCTGATGAATTTGCTCTTTCATCATTATGAAGTGTCCATCTTTATCCCTGGTAAAACGTTCTGATAAATTCTATTTTATCCAATATTAATATAGCCACTCTGACCTTTTACGCTTATAGTTTGCATGGTATATCTATTTTCCATCCGTTAACTTTCAACTTATCTGTCTTTATATAGTTATCTTTAAAAAAAATCCATTCTGATTATCTCTAACCTTTAATTAGAGTGTTTATTCCATTATCCTTTACCGTAATTATTGGTATGGTTGGGCTGGATTCGTCACTTTGTTTGTGTGTTTGTTTGTCTCTTCTGCATTCCCCCCCCCCCATTGCTCCTTTTGTTTAGAATGTTTTTTAGAATTCCATTTCAATTTTCCTGTTGGCATCTTATCTATAATTCTTTGCATTTTTTTTTTAGTGGTTGCCCTAAGGAATCTATTATACAATGAACTCAGGTCAATATCTCCTCTGTCTCTTCTACTATTGTTGCTACACTTCATACATTTCCATATGTTATAAACCTCACAAGAAGATGTTTTAATTTTCTTATAATTATAAGTAAATTATAAGCAATAAGTTAAATTATGTTATGATTTTTGCTATAAACTGTTATATGGTTCATAAAACAATTAGGAGGGAAAGGGCAAAGAGAAGAAAATGGTCATTTGCATTTACCCAGATATTACCATTTCTAATACTCTTCCATCTTTTGAGGATTTGCATTTCTATCTGATAGCATTTCCCTCAGCCCAAAGGAGCTCCCTCAGCATTTCCCATGGTGTGGTTCTGTTGGAGAGGAATTCTCTTAGTTATGTTTTATCTTAAAACGTCTTTGTTTTCATTCTTGAGTGATGTTTTTTCCAGATACAGAATTGACAGTGTTTTCATTCAGTAAAGAGGTCGTTCTGCTGTCTTCTGGCCGTCCTTAGGATCATTGTTTTTCTGCGTCTAATATGTACGTTTCCTCTTGGCGCTATCAGTGTTTGCTCTCTTGTTTCAGCCTTCAATAGTGTGATGTGTCTTGGCATAGGCTCTTTGTGTTTATTTTGCTTGGTGCTGGTTTAACATTTATACCTGCAAATTTCCATCTTTCATCAGATTTGGAAAATTTGGGCCATTATTTCTTCAAATATTTTGCATGTGTGTGTGTGTGTGTGTGTGTGTGTGTGTGTGTGTGTGTGTGTGTGTCTTGTTCTCTCTCTCCTATCCTCCTGGTATTGCAATTGCACTAACATTTGAACATCTGATATCCTCTAACAGGTCCCTGAAATTCTGTTCCTTTTTTTCCCATGTTTTCTCTGTTCTTATTCTTGGAAAACTGTTTTCTCCCCTTCCTCCTTCCCTCCCCTTCCTCCTTCCCTCCCTCCATCCCTTCCTTTTTTGCTCTCTCTTCCTTCCTTCCCTACCTCCTTTCTTTATCTTTCTTTCTTTCCTTTGTTTGTTTGTTTCTTTTTCTTTCTTCCTTCACCCCTTTATTCTTCCCTCCCTCCCTCCCCTTCCGTCCTTTCTTTTTCTCTTTCTTTCTTTTCTTCTTTCATTTATTTACCTATTAATCTATCTCTTGATTTGATTTCACTCACTCTTTTATCTGTCATGTCTCCTTCAAGTCTACAATTTCCATTTGGTCACTTTTTTACATTTGTATTTCTCTGCTGAGATTTACCACTTTTCTCTTGAGGTTTTTATTCACTGAGGTCTGTTTTATATGAATTTGTTGAATTTAGTTATAGTATTTACTTTAAAGTCTGTTTCTGTCAGTTCTAACATCTGGCTCATTGCATGGATGGATTTAATTGGTTTTCTTGTCCATTTTCTTTTTCCTCGTTCCTTTCAGGTAGCTTTTGGATTGTATCCTGATGTGAATATTAAGTTGGAGAGATTCTGGGTTCTGTTATTTTCCTTTACTAAGTGTTAGTTTCATCCTGTGTGGACGTGAACTGAAAGCTCTGTTTCTTCAGGGATAGCGCTACTCTTGCTTCAGATTGTTTGTCTTTAGTTGAGTTGCTTTGGGTCTGCATCACTGCCCTGCTTCAGAGGGCAGTCAGAGGTATGGACAGAATGAATTTGAGGATCCATCTTCTGGCTCTCCCCCTTTTGTGGGTTCTCCCACTCTCCTCAATGTTCATATTTTCATACTTTTACTTTTATGTTTCTACAGGCCAGAAAAGATGCAGGGTTTTCCACATGTGATCCCCATGCTGGATGCACAACAGGTAGTCCCAGGATAAAAGCCACAGGTACAACAACTTACCTGTATGCCTCTCCATCTCCCCTCCCCCAAGGAGCATGCACTCCTCATAAGAGCCTGTCAGCTTCTGTTCACTCTCAAATAACTTCAAGTGGTTTGTGTGTTTGTGTGTGTGTGTCATATCCAGGTTTTGTGATGGTTTTTGTGGGGGGTGTGTGTGTGTGTGAGGTCTGGTAGGGTCTTCATCCATCTCACCCAGAAGTAGAATCCTGTCATAAATTGGTTCACAAAGAACACTTTGAATAGCACTGGTCTAAACCACTGTCCCAATGATGGCTCCATTCAGAATGGAGTTTGTAAGTTTCCCTTCCATAGTTTTCTGCCTGATGTTTATAATTAAGGGCTCAATAACAGACAATGTCAATGCCAGTGGAAGAATTCCAAGTTCAGGCAGAAAAGGCAGGAGGAGCGTTAATAACATCTGACTATTGTTTGGTACTGATTGACTCAACAAAGCTCATTTGATGTTAAGTAGTCTGGCCTTTACAGATTGTTCTCAATGAATTTCTCTTCTTTTCTGACCTTCAACCTCCTGTGACCTTAGCTGCTGAAAAGTGTAAAGCAGAGCAAGTCCTCAGGCAAGAGATATACCTGGGCCTGTGCCCACAGAGGTGGCCTTTTTCCTTCCACTAAAAAAATTGTGCGGGATTCCCTGGTGGTCCAGTGGCTAAGACTCCATGCTCCCAATGCAGGGGGCCCGGGTTCGATCCCTGGTCAGGGAACTAGATCCCACAGGCCACAACTAAGGGTTCGAATGCTGCAACTAAGAGTTCGCATGCCGAAACTAAAGATCCCGTATGCTGCAACTAAGACCTGGCACAGTCAAATAAATTAAAAAATAATTTTTAAAATTGTGTTAAAACACACATAATGTAAAATTTGCTATCTTAACCATTTTTAAATGTACTGGTTAGTGATATTAAATGCATTCATAATGTGTAACCATCACCACCATCTATCTCCACAATTCTTTTCACCTTGTGAAACTGAAAACTCTATGTGCATTTAAAAAAAAAAAAAATCCTCATTCTTTCCTCCCCCAGTCCCTGGCCACCACCATTCTGCTTTCTGCTCTATGATTTTGACTAATCATGCAGTATTTGTCATTCTTGCGAATGGCTTACTTCACTTGGCTTAATGTCCTCTAGCTAAGCTAAATATGTGACAGACACTGGGCTATCATAGTGACATAGACGATCTCACTGAATCTTCCCAACCGCTCAATTAAGTATGTATTATTACTATTCCATTTTACAAATGAAAAAAAATAGGCTTAAAAAGGTGGTTGCTTGTCCAAAGTCAGGTGCTAAGAGATGAAAGCAAAATTCACATCATCCAAGTTTGTCTGGTTCCAGAGCTCAAGCTCTTTACCAGAGGTGGGCAAACCTTTCCTGTGAAAAGCCAAATAGTTAATAATTTAGACTTTGTAGGCCTACAGTCTCTGTCACGACTACTCAACTCTGCCCCTGTAGCATCAGAGAGGCCGTAGGCAATGTGTAAACGAATGAGTGTGACAGTTTCCGATAACATTTAAGAAAATAGATAGTGGGAAAGATTTGGCTTGCAGGCTGTGGTTTGCTGACCCCTGCTCTTAACAAGTACACTATTTCCTTTGATCTCTAAAGATTTCAGTTCCGCGAATATTTATAGCATTGCTTCTAAGCACAAGGCATTGAACTTGGTCCTGAACAGGATGAGGAAGATAAAGTCCCTGCCTTGAGGAATCTCAGATTCGAAAGACAGTACCTAAACACGTCTACAGTAGAAGGCTGACTCTGCAAAGTTAGTGCCAGAGAGAGTTGTGGGCTGACTCCAGCATCTAACAAACATGATGTTTCAGTGGAGGGGCTGATATATGGCATAAGCTTTCTAGTGAGAGAATCATAGGCAGAGATGGTAAGGACAAGGTTTCAGAGAGAGTAGCCAACACAAGCAAGAATGTTTCTCTCCGCCGTCGCTCATCTTTTGTTCTCTTTACCAGCATCCACTTTCATTGCCAAAACCATACGCACTTTGGTCCAAATCTTTTTGCCTTGCACCTCACCTACTTTCTCCCTTGCTTTTCTTTTCCCCCCATTTCTTTTTCCTTTCTTTTTTATTTACTTATTTTCACTTCTTGATTATTGAATCATTGCTGATGCAACTCTTCTGCAGTGGGCTGAATACAAGAACATATCACAAGTTTCATCTGAAGTTTAACTCACGTACTTCTACGTGGTGGTGCGCTCATCCTAAGGCATGATTATGTAACATTTAAAAAATGCCATTTAGCCCAAGTGAAATATTAACTTAGTTCTGTCAATTCAGCCAGGGTTGAAATCCTCTGGTCAATTCCAGGCAGTCAATAACACTCCACTGTTTGACCAATTTAATATCCTTTTGTTTCTTATACTCACCCATACTTCTAGTCTGTCCTGTTAATGTCTCTATTTCTCTTTTAATCTTCTTTATAAATTTTTTCTTCCTCTCTTGCATCCTTCCTCTTTCCTGTACTTTTTGAATTTTTGACCTTCTTCTGGAGGCATGTTATTTCCTTTCTCCTTTCTGAAAATATATTTTAAGAATATCTTTTGTTCATTAACTTAATTGACATTTACTAAGCGATTACCACATAGCCGGCCCTTTTCTAGATACTGGAGATACAAAAGTTAAAAAAAAAAAAAAGGACAAAAATCTTTGTCCTCATAGAGCTTAAACATTCTGGCAGTTCACAAAATAAAGTAACAATAAATAAATAGATAAGTAAAGGATATGATATAGAAACTGTTAAGGGCTATGGAGAAAAAGTCCTGAGGATCAGGAATTTGGGTGGTGTGTTACAGTTTTAAAGACTGATAAGGGAAACCCATTAAGAGGTCTTTTGAGCAGATGAAGGAAGTAAACCACACAAGTATCTGCTGGGAGAGCATTGAAGGTGTTCCATGCAAAAGGAACAACATGTGCAAAATCCTGAGGCAGGAGGGTACATCCCCAGGTGGGGTACAAGGAGGGCAGGGCGGCTGAAGCTCAATGGATGAGGAAGAGGCTAGTAGATGTGATCAGAGTGGGGGGAGGACGAAGGACGTGCCCTATTTAGGGACTCTTCCATTGGAAGAACTTTGGTTCTTGTTCTGAGTGAAATGGAAATCCTTTAGAGGGTTTTGAGCAAAGTGAAATGTTGACATAATATTTTTAAAGGATCTAGAATGTAGGGAGGCAAGAGAAGAAGCAAAGAGAGCAGTCAGGTTCATACTGCAATATTCCAGGTAATGAATTTGAATATTATGGGACATGTTTTCTGGAAGAATCAGAGTAGTTATTTTTGTTTTACAATTAAGGATAGAAAACTAAGGGGTAAGTTTTTTTCCCTTAATTAATTAATTAATTTTTGGCTGTGTTGGGTCTTCGTTGCTGTGCGTGGGCTTTCTCTAGTCGCAGTGAGCAGGGGCTACTCTTCATTGCGGTGCGCGGGCTTCTCATTATTGTGGCTTCTCTTGTTGCAGAGCACGGGCTCTAGGTGTGCAGGCTTCAGTAGTTGTGGCATGTGGGCTCAGTAGTTGTGGTGCACGGGCTTAGTTGCTCCACAGCATGTGGCATCTTCCTGGGCCAGGGCTCGAACCCTTGTTCCTTGCATTGGCAGGCGGATTCTTAACCACGGTGCCACCAGGGAAGTCCAAGGGGTAAGGTCTTGATTGGTGACAGTACGTTTTCCTATTCCCTGTTCTTCAGGGGAAAATTGGGAGATTTTGCCCTGCTAGTTTAATGATTGTTAAACATTTTGAATGGTCTTGAGCACTGCCAGGTGATCTAATGCCTGGCACATAGCAGGTACATAGAAATACTTGTGGAATGAATGCATATGTAGTCAGTTAAATGGGTAAGGCTGAATTACAATATCAGGTGACTTGCTTGTTCATGTTTCAGCTCTCCTGCGTACTCTAGTGGTGTTTACTGGGTCTTTAAATTTTATTTAGCAAAGAACATCAAAAGCGCTACGTTATAAACACACACTCTTCCAGTAAAAATGTAGAGGGTACTATTTACATATTTTAAATGGTTCCATAGCAATTTGTGTAGTCCTCTGTCATAGCAGTAATCAACTGTGTTCAATTATGTTTGCATGTCTCTCTCTCAATAGTCTTTGAGTTTCTTCAGGGTTGGGATCGTCTCTTATTGATATTTACACAGGCGTCCCTCTGTATCCATGAGTTCCACATCCGTGGATACAGAGGGCCAACTATGGGACTTGAGCATCCACGGATTTTGGTGTCCATGGGAGATCCCGGGCCAATCCCACACAGATACCGAGGGACCACCGTTTGTCCAGCACCTAGCATGGGGCTTGGCAACAATGCCTGTTGAAAGGACATATACATGATATGATAAAGCGTGGTGGAAAGAAAACATATGAGTTACCAACACCCCAGAGAAGCCTTGTCTGATTCCTATAAAATATAATCATTTCCCTTAGAAAAACACAATTCTTACCCTACCTATGTAGAATTTAGCTCCTTGACATCTAATTGTATATAAAGCCCTCGATGAGCTGGAACAACGTATTCTCATCCCAAGCAGGCCTGGTAAATGAACTGTTATCGTCAGTAAATGATCAGTACGAATTGGGAAGTGAGCTTCCAGGGTCTGAGACTTGCAAGCTGGAGACAGACTGCTCCAGTTCCGGGTGGGTCGGTGTGGGCACTGATCAACCCACCCAACCGCAGGATCCAGGTCTTCAGCCTTTTCCGCCGGGGGAGCTTCTGCAGGACTCCCCACCCTTCCTCATACCCCTCCCGGGGAGACCCCCTCTGCCCGCACCTCCCGCCTCAGGGTGCCCCTGTCCCAGTGCCCCATGCAGACTTCTCTGGGATTCTCCACCCTCCTGACTTCCCCGCCCCCTCAAACACAACTTCCGCCCGCGCCCCCTCCCCACAGGCCGAACTTCCGGCCGGCGCCCCCTCCCTACAGGCGGGACTTCCGCCCGCGCCCCCTCCCCTAGCCGAGCCGTTGCGTCTTTCAGCCCGAGGCGAGCCGGGGCGCGTGCTTTCGCGCTCTCCCAGCCCGGCCACGGGCTACAGCGGCGCAGAGTCGGTGGCGGCGGCGGCGGCGTCAGGAGGCTGCGGGGCGCGCTCCTCCCCCTTCTGCCTTCCCTCCTGCTCCTCCTCCTGCTGCTCCTCGTCGTCGCCAGCTCGGCCCGAGCTGCGAGCGGCAAGATGGCGGCGCCCAGGCCGCCGCCCGGCAGGCTGTCCGGCGTCATGGTGCCGGCGCCCATCCAGGACCTGGAGGCTCTCCGCGCGCTGACGGCGCTCTTCAAAGAGCAGCGGAATCGGTAACGGTCCGGGCGGCGCGAGCGTCGGGGGCGGCCCGGTGGGGCTGCGGGAGCGGGGCGGGGGCGCGGCCTCTGGGGAGCGGGCCGCCCCCTCCTCCCGGGACGTCCGCGGGGTGGCGGCCTCCGCGATGCGCCCGAGGGGCCCCGGGCCGCCGATGCCAGGCCCGCGTCCTCCCGCGCCCGGTCCCCGAGGTGCCCCGGGGGGCTGACACCAGCTCCCCGCCCGTCAGTACAGGTGTGAAGCCGGGGTGCAGGAAGGGGGACCGAGCCAAGTGAGGTTTTGGCCGCTTGCTGCCTGTTAGGTTAGTTGAGTCGCGTTGATGGCGCTCCTGTAATGGGAACAGACCCACAGGACGCCGGAGTCAGCATACGTGCTGGTGGGGGAGAGACACGTTACAGATGTGTAAGGTGGGAG
This sequence comes from Phocoena sinus, assembly GCF_008692025.1. Lineage (NCBI taxonomy): Eukaryota > Metazoa > Chordata > Mammalia > Artiodactyla > Phocoenidae > Phocoena > Phocoena sinus. The sequence goes on along the minus strand of NC_045772.1, from coordinate 4,155,257 downwards.
GTGGCGTCACTCCATTCGGCCTGTCAGCTCAGGCTTTGCATCCCCAGTGGTGGCCGCGCTTTGTGGAGAGGCCGCTTCAATCCTTACTCTGCCATTGAAGGGCCAGATGGCCATTGTCAAAGGTGCCCAGGAGTCTGACAGACCTGGATTTGGTTCCCGGCCCTACAAGCTGTGCGTGCGTTATTATGCAGTTTTTCCAAGCCTTAAGATTTCTTGCCTAAAAATGGGAATATTATACGTGACTTCATTTCTGAATTGTACAGAGGAATAAATGAAATAAAGCATGTGAAAATATAAAGTATGTGATGCCCTCAGTGCCTGTTTGATTTGGTTCTAGTCTTTTCTGGGCCTCAGTTTCCACGTCTGTTTAATAGGAATAATGTTGGACAGTACCTTTCTGGGGACATTGTTTGTCAGGATTAAATGAGATAATGCATGTTAAATTCTTAGCACATACCTGACACATAGTACTAAGTAAATGCTAGCTGATACTATCCTTTAACGCGTTTATGGATGGTCCCCCATGTGCCAGGTTTTGTGCTAGGTGATGAAGTTGAAAAATAAAAAGTCTTCTCCTGGAAAGTCCTGTTCTGGGGAACCAGCAGTTAGCAAAGAGTAGAGGGAGCATAGAAGTCCTAGAGGTCCTTTTGATCTGAGCACTTCTACTGCTTTAAATCACAATAAGAAGTGTTGAGCAATTGGAAGAGTGCTAAGAGCCCAGGGCACTGCTCCTTGGGATTTGGGGGAGATGTGTTAATTGATATGACACTCTGGGAGATGTGTTGAATGAGTTACTGCTTGGGTACATCTATACCATGAGGACCCTCCTTTTAGTCAGTAATCAGTCCTATCTACCTTTATTAAGCACCTACTCTGAAACAGGTTCTTTTCTAGAGGCTGAAGGGGCAGAGATGAATGTGATACCCCCCTTTTTACAAGCATGTTGGAGTCATTGCTGTGTAAACAGATTGTAATGGGGGGTCTAGACAAGAAGAGGTAGTGGCACAGGGGGAACTGCAGACCTCATGGGTAGATTGGTGGGCCAGGAAAGGTTTTAGATTACTTTGCCTTCGTGGCTTACAGATGAGAGGGCTAATTAGAAAGAACAGTATGTGCAAAGGGACTGTGTGCTGATTTTGCACAGTTTCGGAGATAAATGAGATAACATAGGTAAGGTGTATGGTACAGAGGAGATGGTCAAACATCAGGACACTGTAACCTGGAGGATAAAATCTGAGACCCCGAGCCAGTTTACAAGACCTTTCTTGACTCTGTCCCTTGTGAGGGGAACCATTGAAGGTTCTTTCCAGGGCATGGCATGGCAAGATCTGTATATTAGAAAGATCTCTGGCTGCCACTGTTGGGGATACATTAGGGTGAGGGGAGAGGCAGGGGACTTCTAAGAAGATGCGGAAGCCCACGTGAAAGAGAAGAGTGCCTGAATTTAGGATGTTATCTATGGGGTGGGTAGGATAAATATTGAAAAATATTTACAGGATTGAATAGACAAGACTCAGGGACCAGTTGGATTGTTGGGGAAGAATGAGGAAGTAAAGATGTGTCCCATATTTGATTTGAGTTTTTCCTGGGGCTGGCAGGAAGTTTGTCCAAATTCCAGGTGGAGTTTGAAGACCAGGAAAGGTGAACTGATGTGCAGGTCTTGGGATAGGGAGGCATATAGTTGTGTGGTGGGGCAGAGACCCCTTGATGAGAGTTTGTGAGATCCGGCTTCTGGTCCTGATTCTGCCACTACTGCTTTGTGTGTCTTTGGGCAAATCACCCTCACAGAAACTCGGGGGGTTTCCAGAGTCCAGCTGCTCTGAGAGGATCCATCCAATGTCAATGGACCCAGAAGGAGGATGGACCAAGGTGTTAGGAGTTGGATGGGATGTAAAGTGAAGCAAAATGAGGCCTCAGAGTAGCAAATAGAAAAACACTGGCCAAAACAAAAACATACTGAGGAAAGTAAGAAAGTAACTGATGGAACAAAAGAATTCCTCTCCCCTTGAGTGTGGGCAGAACTTAGTGACTTATTTGTAAATGATAGACATGGGAGAAATGACAGTGTGTGACTTCTGAGACACAAAAGTCCGTGCAGCTTCCCCTTTGCTTTCTCTCTTGGATCACTCACTCTGACAAAGCCAGCTGCCATGTTGTGAGGACACTCAAGCGTCCAAGTAGAGAGATCTGTGTGGTGAGGAACTGAGGCCTCCTGCCAGCAGCCATGTGATGACCATCCCGGAAGTGGATCCTCTCAGTCCCAGTCAAGCCCACAGCCATGTGTGCAAGCTCACGAGAGACTCTGACCTGTGTGAGACCATAAATGGGTTTGTTTTGAACTGCTCAGCTTGGGGGTAATTTGTTATATATATTGGTATATAGATCATCAGTATACCAAGCTAAAATTTTCGTCCTCTGGATTAAATCCATGTTCTATAACCCACTCCTTGAATAGTGTCTTAACCACTAAAATCTGTAAAAAAAAAATTGCTTATGGTCATAAAATATCAGTACCAAGAGGCTGTTCAGTTATTTCTTCCTTGTGGAAGGTGGTTCTTTTTATTAGTTGTTTTAAATTTGTTTTATATCTTTTTAATGTACGCGTCTGCATTTTTAACATTAACAAGTGATTTTTCTCGGCTGTGCTCCGAGTCTTTACAAGTCATGCTAGATTCTTTCTGGAACAGAGTAAGATGTAAATACATTAAGAATTCTGTTTTCAGCCTTTTTCTGGAGGTTTTATTTTCCAGCCCTTTAGTTACGCTTATGATGTATTTCTTCATCATTTATCTTTATGATGTATGCACACCCCTCTATTAAAGTGTAGAACCAAGTGAGATTGGTTGTCATACTCTATACCTCCACGGTCTGTGCAGCCACTCGTGACATGTGGCTCTTTAAATTAATTAGCAATAAGTGAAATTAATAATTCCATTCCTTGTACCAGCCACATTTGAAGTACTCGGTAGGCAGTCACGGGTGGCTGGTGGTTAACCTTATTGGACCGTGCAGATACAGAATTGTTCCATCACCGCAGTAAGCTCTGTTGAGTAATGCTACTCTGTTTTTTTCTGTAGGGAAGATTATGTTCTGGTTCTTGAGTATTCATGAAACAGTGTAACATTTGGATACTGCTTTCTGTAAATTCTTCTCATGCTTAAACTGATACCTCATTGCTCTTCCATCCGATAAGCTTCTTGAATAAAGTGTATCACATTCCCTGTATCCCTGGCATCTAGCATCCAGTCTGATAATTGTAGGCGCTTAACAAATTGCTGCTCTTTGTGTAAGTGATTACTCATGGCGCGAGCATAGTCTTTTTTCTTCCATGTTCATGTAGATAATTTTTTTAAGCTTCTCTCAGTGTGGCTGCTTTTTTCTTGTTAACCTATGTTTAGTCAAAATTATTTTTCTGATTACTTCCTTCGTGGCCTTGTATATCCTATATAATAGTGCAGACATTTCCCTCCGTACTTTGGGACCCCTTTACCTTATAAACTATTTTCCCTTTTTTAAAGAAAGAACGTATTAGATTCTAACATATTTACTATGTAATTATTAATAGTAGTTTCTTATTTGTTCTCTGTCTCCTTCCAGAATGAAGGCCTATGAGGACAGAGATGGTTGGCTTTTTTGTAATTATTCTGTTTGGATAATGCTGCTTGAATTGGGTGTCTTGGAACAGTTTAGGAAATTGTCAGCCAGTGTTTCTTCAAATACTGCTTCTCTCCTGTTCTTTCCTTTCCTTCAAGGACTGTAATTACACATATGTTAAACCTTTCACTGTATTTTATATCTCTCAAAGCCTCCTTTATGTATTTCCCATTCTCTCTGAGCTTTGGTTATTTGAAATTTTTCTGCTAATTTGCCTTCTAGTTCTCTATTCCTCTTTTCTGCTATGTCTAATCTGCTGTCATCTATTGTGTTCCTAGTTTCAGGTATTGTAGTTTTGAGTTATTGCAGAATTTCAGTTTGTTTTTTTAAATGGATTTTACTCTGTTGAAATTCATTTTGTCATTTACCTTCTTAAGCGTATTAATTATAGTTTTTTTTAGAGAATGTGCCTGATAACTATCTGTTGTCATTTTCTGTCTTGTGTTTAGTCATTTGGTCCTGTCTTTTATTGAATGCTGAATGTTGTGTAAGGCGTGTTGAGCCCATTTCCAAAATATTTGCAAACTCGAAACCAAAGTCAATCTAAAAATTATTTCAACAAATGGTGGTGGTAGAACAACTTGATATCTAATTGGAATAAAGTGAACTTTGACCCATACCTTGGACCATTCACAAAAAATATTTCAACATGGATTGTTGAAACATAAAAGCTAAACATAAAAGCTAAAACTATAAAATGTTTAGAAGATGGGAGAATATCTTTGTGATATTGTGTGTAGGCAGACATTTCTTATCCAGGACACAGATAACATTAACCTTGCAATAAAAAACTGATTATCAAGCTAGACTTTATCAAAATTAAAAAAACTTCTGCTCATCAAAAGACACCTTTAAGAAAATGAAAAAGGCAAGCCATAGACTGAAAATATTTGCAATACATATATCTGACAAAGAACTTGCTTTGGAATATATAAAAGTGCTCCTGCAACTCAATGATAAAAAGACAATCCAATTAAAAATTGGTCATAAAAATCTGTGCTTTACAAAGGAAGATTATATAAATGGCCAGCAAACACGTGATAAAGTACTCAACATCATTAATCATCAAGAAAATGCATATTAAAACAGTGAGACACCACTCTATGCTTCTTACGATGGCTGTTACCAAAAAATGGAAAGTAAGTGTTGGTGAGGATGTGGAGAATTTGGAACCCTTGTATATTGCTGGTGGGAATGTGAAATGGTTCAGCTACTGTGGAAAACAGTTTGGTGGCACCTCAAAAAGCTAAACACAGAGTATGACCCAGCAGTTCCACTCTTAGGTATGTACGTACTCAAGAGAGTTGAAAGCAGGGACTCAAACAGATACTTGTATGCCAGTGTTCATTGAGGTATTATTCACAATAGCCAAGAGATGGAAACAACCTAAGTGTCCATCAGCAGATGAATGGATAAAGAGAATGTGGTATGTACCTACAGTGGAATATTATTTAGCCGTAAAAAGGAATAAAGTCCTGATACATGCTATAATGTGGGTGAACCTTGAAAACATGCTAAGTGAAAGAAGCCAGGCATAAAAGGACAAATATTGTAAGATTCCACCTCTATGAAGTACTTAGAATTGGCAAATTCATAGAGACAGAAAGGAGATTAGAGATGACCAGGCGTTGGTGGGGGGAGTTATTGTTTAAAGGTTACAGAGTTAGTTTGGGGTCTTAGAAAAGTTTTGGAATTAGTGGTGATGGTTGTACAACTTTATGAATATAATTAAAGCCACTGAATTCTACACTTAAAGATGGTCAAAATGGCAAATTTTATGTTACATGTTTGTTTTACCACAATGAAAAAAGTTAATAATGTAATATACCAAAATCCATCGAATTATATAGTTTAAATGAGTGAATTGTATGCTTTGTTAATTATATCTCAAAAAAGCTGTTATAAACAAGTAAAACCATAATGAGATACCTCTGCATACTCACTAGAATTGCTAGGATTAGAATGACTGACAGCACCAAATTTTGGCAAGGTTGTGGAGCACCTGGAACTCTCGTACATTGCTGGTGGGAGTGTAAATGGTGCAACCGCTTTGGGAAACATTTTGGCAGTTTTTTATAAAGTTAAACGTACACTTGCCTATGACCCTAGGTATTTACTCTAGAACATACGTTCACAAAAGGCTTGTAAAAGAATGTTTATAGCAGCTTTATTGGTAATAGCCAAATACTGGATGGAACCAACTCGAATGTCCGTCAATGGGAGAATGGCTAAAACTGCCCGGTAATTGAAATGAATGAACCACCAGTGTACACAACAGCATGGACGAATCTCAAAACATACTGAATGCAAGAAGCTAGACAAACAGTACATACTGTATGATTCTGTGAAGTTCTACAATTGGCAAAGCTAATCTTGTCTGTATCACTAATTGGCAATACAGGCATGAACAGTGGTTGTCAAAGGAGGTTGGGGGTTGACTGGGAAGGAGCATGAGGGAATTTTCTGGAGTAAAGGAAATGTGTCTATCTAGATAGACTAGATGGGTATTGGTTGCCTGGATTTGACACAACTCGTTAAACACTAATGATCTGTGTAATTCACTGTAAGTTATATCTCAGTTTTCTGTGTGTAAAATTATTGTCCTTCTCCTTGCCGCCCCCAGAAGAACTTACTCGAGCTGAACCTCAGACTTTGTGGTGAAACAATGCTTGTGAATTGTAAAATTTGCTCTAAGAAACGGAAGGTTTATCTAATGTTCTTCATACAGTTAGAGTGAGTCGGGCTTTGTTTGACTTTTTCATCTATGCCACACAGTGCTCTCTCTGTTTCCGGAGCCTGGGATGAGCTGAAGTGACTGATGTGTGACTGCATGAAATGCTTGAAACCAAATGTAGGAAGAAATGGAAGTAATCCTGGAAGGATAAGGGAAGTAACGTGGCTGGACATTTCAGCTCAGTGCCCACTGAAGATCGCAGTGTGAGGGTGCTTTTGGAATCTTGCATTGCAGGGGTAGCCATAGTGTGATGTCATCCTGCTGCTGTGGAACCTGAGATCTCCTTCCTCGGGTAGGAGTGGGATTTGCCTCGGCTCTTTGTGACCTGTGAATAATGCAGGGGCTGTTTTGCAGAGTGACTGAAATTGTTTTGTGTTTTAAACAATTTGAGTTCGGGAAGCTTCTTCCTCTCCTTGTTGAAATGTGTCAGTATGAAATATTGATATCTTTTTGGACTCTGGGTTTCAGGGGAAAAAGGCTTTTGTAAGGCGTAGGTCTAGTTTCCAATCTAAGTACTGCAACATACTAGCTGCATGAACTGCAAATATTTTTAACTTCTCTGAGCCTCAGTTCTACCCTGGTAGAACGGGTATTATAATAATGCCTACCTTGTAGGGTTGATGTGGGTATTAGGGGGTGCTGGATGTCGAGTCTGGAATGGTGCCTGGCATGTAGTTGATGCCAGCAAACACCACTATTATTATTGCAGGCTCTAGTCAGAATGAGGAGTGAAAAGAAATGAAAAGTGTGGTAATTCTTGAAATTTTTTCATACTTTAAAATAGTGCTTGTAAAATTTTTAATTTCATCTCAATTCCATGATCAAGTTCTTGTTTTTATAGGCTTTGGAACTGCCTCTGGAACTTTAGAATAAGGAATAGATTTAATAACTCAAGTCAGTGGAAGAAAATTGGTTTTTCAGATCCAAAAGATGTAGGCAGTAATTTCTTACAAAATCTTAATTCCTTGGTAGAATGGTATTTTAGCGATATTAAATAATTTTAAAAAGTTATAGAATTTCCAATAAAAAAGTGAGTACTTGACAGTAACTCACATTATGACATGAGCGAGGAATTGAGATGATTTTGCATGGAGTGACTGTGCTTTAGGAGCTGACATTTTAGAAAGCCATACTTGTGTACTCTAAGGAAAAAGGAAATTGAAGCTTTCCGTTAACTTTCACTCTAGTGTTTTTGTTGGTTTGTTTGCTTATTTTTAAACTCTTGTCAAGTCAAAACCCACAAATATATAATAATGTTAATGCCTTTTTGGAGGATGACATAACAGATAATATAACAAGTACCCATGTATTTCACTTGCAAAATCAACAAATGTTAAAATTTTGTTCTCTCAAAATCCAAAACATTACTGATATTGTTAATGTCCTTGGTATTAGAACAAATAACCCCACAAGTTAGCAGCTTGAAGCCACAGACATTTATTGTTTCACACAGTTTATTAGGGTCCGGAATCTGGGAGCTGCTTAGCTGGGTGGATCTGGCTTGGGGTCTTGCGCGAGGCTGCAGTCAAGCCGTGGGCCAGGTCTTTGGTCTCCCGAAGGCCTTACCGGGGTGGGAGGTCGGGGTTCCACGCCCACACGAGTGGCTCTGGGCAGAAAGCTCCAGTTCCTCACCACGTGGACCCCTCCCCAGGGCTGCTCGTGCCTCGGCAGCCGGCTTGTTCGAAAGCGAACCATCCAAGAGAGCCCGCTCAAGATGGGAGATGGGGTGCCTTTATCATCTTGGAAAGGACATACCTTTACTATTGCGTGTTCTAAGGGTCACACAGAAGGGCGTGGATGTCCGGAGGTGAGAGTGCTGGGTAGGGCTCTTGTTTCACTTTCCAGTCTCATTCCCCGCTCCCTTGTACGTGTTATACTGTATGTTTTATGCTGTACACTCTGCAGTCTGCATCTTTAATTTTTGCTCTGTTTTCGAGTGCTACCAGTTTTTATACATAGAGCTAGATCATTAATTTCACTGCAGTAGTGTCCCTCCATAAGCTTACATCATAATTTACCTACCTTTTTTCTTACTGATGGGTATTGGATTTGTCCTGAATTTTTGGTAATTCAAACAGTACTGCAGAGACCATCTTTATACATGTCTCCTTGTATACCTGAGCCTTTGGATTTTTTTTTTCCCCAAAGCAGAATTTGAGGTAGGGACTTGGGTGAAGTAATTTAATCATAGGTGACCCCCAGCAGTCAGGAGTGTGGCACGGGGGAAGCTAGGTGTGGAAGGGGGAACAACCAACGTAGGGATGCCGTATTGAGTGGTAATTACGTTGTAGGCAGCTGGAGCTCAACCCCACTGGGTATCCGTGAGGGGTGCACCTCCACATTATCTGTGCACAGGGCTGGGTGATTTATCTATTAACCTGTTGCGCACTGGTTGAGAATTGCCCCTGGGGTTGTTATCTGGATGGCCCAAGGCTGTGCGGTGAGGGACACCATGAAGATCTGTTACGGCGTGCTCTTCTTCTGAGACCTCCTCTTGCCTGGTACTGTTCACTCGGTCACGGGCTCTTGGAGGCTATAGCTGTTTGGAATCTAAAAGGAAAGACCTGGACAGGAGTGTTAGTGCAGTAAGTTCAGTCCCCAGTGCTGAAGACTGTCCTGAGGCCATAACTGGATAGTCATCTCCCTGCTCCTGCTTCCAGTCTAGACTTCCCTGACTTTCCCCCAGCACTGTATGTAGCCGGGCTGTGATGCCGAGGGGGCTGAGCCCTTGGTTGCCTGTCTCCTGTCAGTCTGTGCTTGCTGCAGCTGCCTGTTTGTGGCTATCCCTGGACATGGAAGTACCAAGAGACAGCCAATGAACCCCTGAGTTCCAGATTACTCCTCCTGGTGCCCAGCTTGTAGTAGCAACTCTTCTTGAAAATCAGGGTGGGTTTCTCCTGCCAGTGTAGTCACTCTTCTTTGCCTGCTGGTTCACCGGCTTGAGAATCTTAAAGTGATCATTCTGTGGATCTAGTTTAAGATACACTAGATCCACTTCTGTGCTCTCTGATGGAGACGTTCTTTGTCTTGGCCCCAGGGCTTAGCCCAGCACGGTCTAGAGTTGCGGGGTTGGGAAGCACAAATTCTGCAGGTTTGTCATTGGGAGTGTTGAGGAAAGGGGCCAGTTTTTCTTAGGGTTAGATTTTCTCTTTGAACTTTTGGTTTGCTGGCTCACCTTGAGAAATTTGTTACATTTTTTCCCTTTCTGGGCTCACTCCTCCCTGTGTAATGATGTTGCGTTTTCTTCCACCTGTTTCCCCAGTGACCCCAGCCTAAGATCAGGTTCTCCTGCTATTGGTGATTTGTGTCATAGTGATATTGGGATGTCGTGTGTCTGGTCACTAAGCTAGCCAGCATCTTGGACCGGGTTCCATCTCTGAAGCCGTCTTGACTTTGTCCTGACGTTGGAGGCACACAGCTTTGCAGGTAACCCATACGTAGGGCTGCACCGAGTCCAGCTCTTTTTCTCTCTCTTCAGATGCAGGGGAGTCCTGTCCTAACACTGACTTTTACATAGTGACTCTGATCACCACGAGGTGTAGGCGGCTTTTGGTTCTCTTCATCCTGCCCGAGTTGAATTGCCGACGGCCTTAGGCCGCTCTGGACATGTCCCACTCTGGCTTTAGACCTGATTATAGCCAAGTGTTTCCAGTCAGTTTCTGCTGTGTGGAGATATCCACCTTGTTTTAAAGTTGGGCTCTATATTTATAATTTTTAGAAATAAACATATGATTACTGTGTCTGGAATGGAGGGGAGATGTTTAAAGTGTGAACTCCTTTCTCACTGCACTTTCATTTCATAATGCAATAGACGTTTGTATGTGTTTCCCCTGACTTGGTTGTGACTTTGCTGTGGGCAGGGTCTGTCTTCTTTATGGTATCTTTTTGCATAGTGCCCGGCCCATTGTGAGTGCTTAATATATGCTGAACTGAATAAACGGTGAAGAGCCAATGGCTGTAATGAAGAAGGTCACTTCTTAGCACTGACAGCCAGTCAATAATGACTGCTCTGATTGCTTGAAAGTTATTAGTTCGATTTACCGTGTTAGTTATTTACTTATTTAGTTACCTCGCACATGCTGTGTGCCATGCTCTGTGTTTAGTGATGCACCTCTACTTGGTACAGTGTATTTCTAGCTCACTTCAAACCACTAAAGGGGGAAGAGCTCAAATGCTGTAATATTAAACTTGTAACTTCATTCCTTTCCTCATACACACACTCCTAATTTTCCCTCAGGTTTTAATGACCATTTCAACCCCTCCTGAAAGCCTTTTTGACCTATGTGCTTCTGTCCTATGTTCCCCTTAGCTCTTTCAGAGAACTTCACTATAGTATTATGATCACTTAATCACCTACCAGTCCCACTAGAATGAGAACAATCTGAGAGCAGGGTTATTCTTACTTACCTCTGTATTTTCAGTACCTACTAGCACATAATGAGCACTTGGCTGTATTTTTATTATTTCCTTAGATTATTTAATTTTCTGGGGTCATTAGATATAAAGTGAGAGCACAGAGGAAAGACGCTAGTAAGAGGTATAAAAAATTATCAAATAATGACAGATGGTGATGATTTCAAGAGGTAGAAAATGTTTTGGTGTTCCTCATTGCTCGCATCAGTATGTTGACTGACTTTCATAAGGAAAGGGAATATTGAGCACTTCAGAGGTCAGCATAGTGCAGAACTCAAAATTAACCTATCATCTGCATGTACACACATTCACATAGCTTCCCCCAAACACTACTGAGCCTCTGACCAACAAGAGTCTTCGGCTGCACCAAAAACAAAAACAAAAAATGAAACAAAACAGGCTTCCTTGGTGGTGCAGCAGTTAAGAGTCCACCTGCCAATGCAGGGGACACAGGTTTGAGCCCTGGTCCGGGAGGATCCCATGTGCTGCGGAGCACCTAAGCCCGTGCGCCACCACTACTGAGCCTGTGCTCTAGAGCCCGTGAGCCACAACTACTGAGCCCGTGTGCCGCAACGACTGAAGCTCGTGTGCCTAGAGCCCGTGCTCCCAACAAGAGAAGCCACCGCAATGAGAAGCCCGCCTGCAGCAACGAAGACCCAACACAGCCAAAAATAAATAATTAAATAAAAATAAGGAGTTGGAGAGGAAGGTCATTATTAAAAAAAAATAAATAAAGAAAAAGAAACGAAACAACTCCCCCCCCCCCCCCCCCAAAAAAGAAACCCACACCACTTGTCAGCTTAGCAGAGGACGCCATATGCTGTCTTGACTCAACCATGATTCAGATCAGCTGTGTTGAGAGAGAACATCAATTACACTACACTATAAAAAGAACTTCGTAGAGTGTGGTGACAGTTTCCTTTATTTTTACCTGTGCCATGAGCTAGAATACCACACAGAACTACTTGGTAAGGTGTTCTGACTCAGCTTCAAAATACCGATGTGGTCAGTGTGAGCCACCCCGCACATCCAATTATCTTAAATGGACAAAGTAGACAGGAAGAAGTTTGAGCCAGCAAATCAAAATAAATAAGGTTAGAATTGTGACCAACCATGCCCCAGAGGAGAGTTTCTCAGCTCTTTCGTTCTTCCAGTCTTTTGTAGTGGTCCCTGGACCCGAGGGTGTGGTCACTGGACCGTGGGCAAGGACACTTATTCAAAGACTAAGGAACCCTGGGGCTCACTCTAGGCTGAGTCAGCCTCTCTGACGGCCACAAGCCCAGAGAAGTCACATTAGAGGTAAGAGGACGATTTGTAAGCTAGGGATATGCTCACGGTAGCCGTGGAGATTTTATATATAGTGCTTAGTTAAAGTGCCGGGCACGGAATAAGCACAGTTTAAGTGTTAGTGGCTATCATCCTCATTGAGAATGTTACAAAACTTGATCAAAAGACTTTAAAGAAAACATAAATGGTCATACCATTACATGATAGGAAACTGCAATAACGTAGAGACATCAGTTCTCCCCAAGTTGACCTGTGGTTTCAATGCCATTCAAAATAAAATCTCAATGGGGTTTTCTCTAGACATTCACAAGCTGATTTTCTAATTAATATGGGAAACTCCTAGGTTTTCTGTTACTCTCTGACTCCCTCAACCCTTTGTATGGATCCTTTTCTGACTCCTCAGCTTTTAAAACCCTTCCCGTGTGCAAAATTCCCTATGTCCTCAACCTCTCTGAACACTCCTTTCATCTTCTTGATCTAGGTGAAATACGGCTCACTTCTAAGGACAGACCTTTCCCAGAATGTCCTCAAAGTCGGCTGTTTTCTCCTATATCCAGTGTACTGCTTGACTTGAAGGTGTGTAGGTGTGAAGGTGATTGTCATTGCTGCTTTCAGAACTTCTTCCTCCAAAACCCCTCCAACTTTTCGTCTCATGCCATCAGAGTATACCTCGTGGATAATCTCTTCTGCTATTAAAAGATCTGTGGGTCCCTCTATGCCGTTCCTTAAAGAATTTAGCTGTAGTTCACTGTTAACTCGGCATTACTTCTCCTGTCTTAAATCTTGGTTATTTTAGTTTTTACATAGATTATCCTTTCATTACCCTGGCCTTTTATTTCTTGACTTTCTCTCCTTCAGTGAACTCGGACACCTCCTTCCTCCCATCTAACCACACGTTGCCACGTGCTACCCAGGCCTTATGATTAACCATGGTTGCGTTCCCTCCACAATCTTAACTGCAAGAGTCCCACTCTGGCTGCCTGTTGTATCCTGTCTCTCTGGGTCCCCTATTCCAACAAGTCTTGAACCCCACCAGGACCCACAGTCTGTTGGTCCTACTCCTTCCTACTCACTGTCCCTTTTGTTCCTTATGTTCACATTTCCCTTCTTAAATCCAGTTTAGATCTAAGGATCAGTAATAAAGCATTTCCTTGTATACCTTCTCAGTTCCCTTGCCTCTTCTAACCTTGTCATACTTTCCTGGTAAAACTTCAGCTCTAGTTAAATCCAACTTGCTGTTTCCTTTGTGTCTGCACCCAAACAACTGAACGAGGATGGAGGAAAACTTACAACCATACTGATTGGTCTTTCTGTGAATGGATGATCACTGACCTTGGGAAGGCATTTAGTTCTACCTGGCAGGCAGTCCTTCTACTTCCCTAGTCCATTTCATTCTCCTGCTTTCCTAGCCAACTGGTTCATGCCTTTTGCTCTCCCTACTGCTCGGTTGCCTCTCCCTCATCCTCCTTCTCAGTTTCCTATTTTTCTGAAAAAATAGGGGCAACCAGAAGGTAATTTCCAGGAACTCCCACTGCCCTCCCTACCCCCTACTTGTATCCGTCCCCATGATTTGCCTTCCCTCTGTGACTGTCGGTGAACTGTCTTGCTTCAAAGGTCTGCACTAAATTCCGCTCCCTTTTGCGTACCTTGCTCCAACAACTCTCTTCCCCGCCCCGCCCGTTTCTTAAATCATCAGTTTTACCTTTTCTGTTAGATTGTTCTCAACAGTTTATAGATCTGCTGTAATTTCTCCCATCCTGAGAAAAATCTCTCCCCCATTTCCCTGATTTTTCTCTGCTGCCATTTATAATAAAGCTTCTCTAAAGAGTTTTTTATATTCACCTACCACAATTTCTCTTTTCTCTTGAACCCATTCCACATTGCCAAGTCCATTGGTCTTCATCTTAAATCCTTATTTTACTGGATTTAAGATAAATCTTAAAATCTTACATCTTACTGGGTAAATCCTTACCAGCTGCAGGTGATGTAGTTCATCACTTCTTTCTCCTTGAAACACCTTCTTCGTTTGGCTTCTAGAACACCACCCCCTTCGGATTCTCCTCTCTTGTTGGCTTTTCTCTCTGAGGTCCAGAGCTCAGTCCTCAGACCTCTTCTCCCCACCTACCTGTACTCTCCTGGTAATTGCATTCAGCCTTGGGGTTTTACTACTTTACATTTGATGGTAACTCTAACAGTTTTCTTTAGCTGGACTTTTCTCCTGATCTCCAGACTTGTATGTTCGTCTGCCTACTCCACATTTCCGCTTGTATTTCTAATAAGTACCTCAAATTCAGCAAATCTCCATCTGAACTCCCAATTCCCCCCTCCTCCATATATCTTTACAGCAGTCTCCTCCAACTCAGTACACAGCAGATACATCTGTCCATTTATTGCTCAGGCCAAAGCTTGGAGCCATCCTTGACTCCCCCTTCTCAGCTACCCCTCATAATAATTTACCCTCAAGTCTTACTGGCTCCATCTTCAGAATATATTCAGAATCTGACCCGTGCTTATTATGTCTGCCTCTGCCACTCTTTTCCAAGAATAGTGTCCTGACTGATCTCCTGTTGTCGTTTCTTTCTCCTGCTATGATCAGTTCTTTACAGAATAGCCAGAGGGATCCTTTCAAAGTGAAAGTCAGGTGATGTCACTCCTCTGCTCAGAACCCTCCCTGGGTTCACATCAGGAGAGGAAGTTCTTTCAGTGGCCTACAGAGCCTGTGTCTTACCCCTGAGTCACTGGATGCTTCCACCAAGCCCCCTGCCGTTCTGTGATGCCTTTGCCTGCCATCCAAGCTCTTCTCACAGGAAGGGCATAGTTTGCTTCTTCACCTTCTTCAGTTCTGTGCTCAAATACCACTTTTTAAATAAGGTCTTACATACAAAAATCCTTCTCTACCTAAGACTATAAAGACATTCTCCATATATTTTCTTCCAGAGTTTCAGAGTTTTGCCTAACATATATTCCTAAATCCATCTGGAGTTCCTTTTAGTAGGATTATACATAAGGCTCCAATTTGGTTTTTTCTCATATGATTGATAGTTGTTCCAGCACCTCTACTGGAACAGTCCGGCCTTCACCTGGGATCTTTAGTGCCCAGCACTGTCATTTGTCAGGTTTCTCTGTGTGCACAGTTCTCTTCTGGACACTGTCCACTTCTGTGCATTTCACCTTCTCTTCGCTTCCTTTGCTTGGTATAATGCATTTGAGATTCTCTTTGTTCTGATGACATGAATTTTGACTGCGGTGAGGACATTGGGAAAGAGGGAAGCATGTGGCTTTTCGAGGTGGGGGAGAGGACTGATGTATTTGCAACCCTTTAAAGCTGGTATCGCCAAACTATGATCTGTGGGCCAAATCTGACCTACCACCTGTTTTTTGTTTGTTTGTTTGTTTTGCTTTGTTTTTAAATGGCCTTTGAGTTAAGAATGATTTTTACATTTTAAATGGTAGGGGAAAACAAATGAACAAAATTTCATGACACATGAAAATTATATGAACTTTAAATTTCAGTGTCCATACAAAGAGTTTACTAGAACACAGCTGTGTTCGTTCTTTTGGATGTTGTCTATGGCTGCTTTTGCCCTGCAGCAGCAGAGAAGCTGTGACAGAGGTTGTCAGGTCCTCAAAGCCTAAAATACTTACTCTCTGGCTCTTTGCAGAAGAAGTTTGCCAGCCCTGCAACCCTGTCTCAGAGAGTTGTCTTAGCTTGAGTGTCCTGGATGTGACAGAAGAGGGGAAGAGAGTATATAAAGGAGAGTTTTGAGGTCTGCAGAGATGAATTTCAAACTTTTGCCCAGGCTCTTTCTGGTAGGAGATAGAAATGTTTTTATTTTGTCTTTGTTCATCTAGAGCAGTCAAATCATTAAGGGGTTTATGGTTTTAAAATAACAACCAATGATTGTAATTTTAATCTCTGAACTTGTGTGTATTCTAATAGTTTTTCTCAGTGACAGTGGTTAAACTACTCTAAACCACATGTGCCAATTTTTAATTAAATGTTGGGTATTAGAATGAACCTTTCAACCAGGATGTAAGTCTTAGTGTTAAATGACGAACAGTTTAGTCTTCTTTTCAGAAGGAGGTCCTGCCTCATGGATTGACTGTAAGATGTGAGTACGGATGGTATGTTAGGCCTATCTAACCTGTGCTGTAATCACCGGTAGTTTTCTTTAATTTTATTCAAACAGGACTTGTCAGGATTAAACCTACAGATCTGTTCAAACTTGAAGGAAGTGCAGTTCTACCTTTTGTATAATTCAAAGGCTGTTTTTGTTCTGTAATGTAACATTTCATTTATAAGTTGTCTTCAGAGTATACATTCATTCCTATGTAAAAGGAATGTCTAATGGTTGAATTTTAATTGTCCTTCTAAGTACTTTCGGCCTTCTGTGAATGAAGTAGCTAAGCTTCTTAAAGTCTTTGTGAATATTTTGTGTTAGTTTGGTTAAAGCAGAAATGACAGCAATTTTTATTATTAACAACATTTGTAATATACAAACGATTGACTGATCTTTACTGGTTATTTCACTGTCGTTAATCATTACACGTACTTAGCTGTGCTGTCTTGACAGTGAACATGGAATTTGCAGACAGAGTACATTAGGACTCCTTTGGATCTGTAATGCCAAATAGCTTTCTTTCAAGGCTGTGGAGAAGGTAAAGAGGTACAGAAGAGAGTTAAATGTTTTCATAGTAGTTACTGTTAATGAAAAGCTTTTTTTGTCCTCATCTGATGAAAGTTGTTAATTTATTATATTGTATTAAAATATGGTGAATAAAATCTGTAGATATTTATTATATGGCTCTAGAGGAAAAGGTTTTTTTTTTTTTTTTTTCCCATTCACCCTTTATAGAGAGGTACAGACTCTAAGAAATAGTCTCTGCTGGGCTTCCCTGGTGGCACAGTGGTTGAGAGTCCACCTGCCGATGCAGCGGACATGGGTTCGTGCCCCGGTCCGGGAAGATGCCACATGCCGCAGAGCGGCTGGTCCCGTGAGCCATGGCCGCTGAGCCTGTGTGTCCGGAGCCTGTGCTCCGCAACGGGAGTGGCCAAAACAGTGAGAGGCCCGCGTACTGCAAAAAAAAAAAAAAAAAGAAAAAAAAGAAATAGTCTCTGCTTTCAAGAAATTTAAAATGTAGTTAATTGAGTTACAACCCCTCACCTCTCCCTCCCCCTTTAAGCTTACCCATTCAATGGGTAAGCTTATCATTCAGTGGGGAAGGAGAAATTAGATGTTTCTTAAATACCAATTATAAGATATCAACATCTTAAGATATGACCATTTTTTTCCAAATTTTTGGGTCCAGGATGTGTGCATTTCCTAATGGGAATGGACGGGTTGAGCTAGTTCCTCAGTGTTTCCCTTTTTCCAGTTGCTGCTGCAAAGTACGCTGACTTCACTGCTCCCATCAGGCCTGGTGCCCGGCTCAGGGCACATGCTCAGTACGTGGGTTACCTGACAAGTCTGTGAAGCAGTTAGCTCCCGCTCTCAATACGCGAATAGTCTCATCACTGTTTTAAACTTGAATTGAACACATGCAATTAGTGAATGCAGGTCTGGGCCCTAGAGATACAGAAAAAAATAAGGTAGTTTCTATTTTTCTGGGATTTATAGTCTAGCTGGGGTGATAGACCGCATCAGTGAATGTAATCTGATGTGGGTAAGTGCGATTCCATTCTATGGACCGAGCTCCAGGGGCGCATAGAGATGGGGTGCGGCTCCCCTGAGTACTCTGAGTAGCAGAGGAGTCTCACCAGGGCTGTGAGTTTTCAGAGGCCTGAAAGGAGCCCCCAGGTTCTTCCAGGCAGAGGCTTGGGTGGGGGTGGTGTGAGAGGGATTCTGGGGGAGGGCATACATGTGAACAGACCCAGAGGATTGCCAGTGCTTGCTGGTTGCAGGAATCCATGGGGAGGACAAATGACAGTGATCACAATCCCAATTTATTTTCTCTTTATACTGCGTATGTGAACTGTTGTATGCCGGATAGATGTTGCTGTGATTGCTCTTTAGTAGCTATTAATAGTTACTTGTGTTTCAGGAATCTTCTGGTTGGCCGTAGTTCAGGTAAACGTTTTTCTTTTGGTTAAAAGTGTAATGAAGGAGAAAGGCACGGTGTATATGTGACAAATTAACATGTAACATTGGAAATTATTTAGGGTGGTTCATGAACTTACTAATCGTCCTATGGTTGGCATATCAGTTAGCCAGTTTTCCTAAGAACAGTGCTGTTATTTTGTGTTGTCTATTATAGTTTGATTTCAAAGCTTTTGCTGTGCTAGATGTCAGTTTTGAGTGAAGCAGAGGTTAAGATTTCAAAGAGTGACATCAGAGAAGACCATTCACAGTAGGAAGGTGGTGCCCATGAGAGAGGGAGCTTGTGAAGGACCCGCTGAAAGAAATCATACTGGCTTCTTTACCCCAGGTATAAACACACATTTCTTAGTCATCGTAGGAGAAAAAAAAAAAAGAGGCTTTATTGTAGATTATTGGAGTTCTAGAGCTCTACTTTTACTTGACTATAAGATTAAGTAATAAATGTCATCAGAACTTTATGCAGGTGGGGCAGATAGAGGTAATTAGGTTCATTCTTTGTTGTAGAAACCATGATCACTCTTGGCATTCTTCAGAATGTTTTAAACCCGTGGGTACTTTCTTGGCGTGTTAAGA
This sequence comes from Phocoena sinus, assembly GCF_008692025.1. Taxonomy (NCBI): domain Eukaryota; kingdom Metazoa; phylum Chordata; class Mammalia; order Artiodactyla; family Phocoenidae; genus Phocoena; species Phocoena sinus. The sequence continues at coordinate 4,136,498 of NC_045772.1, read as the reverse complement.
GTGCCCGCACTATATTTAGTATTGCTCGAGCCCAGAGCACGCCTCCCCCAAATAAGCCTCAGTGGCATATTGATTTTTTTTAAATTCAAGTTACTTAAGAAAAAGCCAGTGCAAGAGGGACGCTCTGACCCTCCTCTCTGTTGAAAGCAGGCAGTAAATCTCCGTGTGAGAGGTACCCTCCCTGCATCTGGAGTCAGAAGGACAGCCTTATCCCCAGAGGTGAATTTGGGGCCAAGAAGCCTATATAAACAAACCTTGTTTCCTCTATAACGTACTACCCCAAGTCCAGACTCTCCTTAGATTCTTCACTAACTAAGCACCCAAAGCCTAAGTTTCTTTGTTCAGTCAATTCCTCAGAAATTTAGTGTTTCTTTGTCTAAAAAGTATAAAAGCTGCCTGCTGTGGCACATTTTTTAGGTCCCATTTCTATGAGACCTCCACGCACACGAATTAGAATTTCTTTTTCTCCTGCGTGTCTGTCAATTTTCTTATTAGTCCAGTGGCAAGAGCTCTCGGGGTAGAGTGAGAATTGCCTTCTCCCCAGCAGCACCCACTTCTCCTTAAAGCTGTCCTGAGAGTGTTAGTGAATCTTCTTTTTGTCATATTGTCACTGAAAGTGGCTTACACACTCCATTGTTTTACACAGTTTCTGAGGCAGGACTAATGCTGCACCTTTGAACTTCGGCTTTTTTATTTGGTCGCTTAATTGCTGCGACCCTGAGTCAAAGCTTCATGATCCCCATTTAGAGAGGGCCAACGGGGGGAGGTGGGGCAGATTATTTTATGCACGATTTCCCAATTTTTAATTGATTAATTTATATTCTGCCTCTTTCCAAAAACAAATCTGACATGCTGTAAAAAATAAATACAGTTAGATAAAATAAAGGTAAGGGAGGAAATTGGAGGGGAGGGAAAAGCCAGAAATAAGGTTAGTACCCAGAAGTCACGCTGAGGGATTCATAGTGTTAAAGATGGGTCGTGGGTTTGACTCCAGGCTTCTTAAAGGCAAAGACAGAGGAGAACGTGATAAATAAAGTGATTTATATCATCCATCCTTAAGATAAAAAGGCGACACTTGGAGTACAAGTATTTATGGTCCTGAAGCTCGCGGAGGGAGTGTCTCCCAGGCCCCCGAGCAAGCACAGCCGCTTGGGACGCTTCAGTGGCCGGGCGGGCTTCTGGAGAAATGCGCAGCTCCCCGGTGGTCTGTCTTCAGTTCATCCAGGGGGTGAATGTAGGGTGCTGGGATTCCACAGTGCGAGCACAGGGAGAAAATTCCTATGGTCAGGACTTATCTGTAAGAGTCTCTTCAGTTGTCTAACAGCAGTTTTTCTTCTGACATTAAAGCAGATTCTTGTTTCTTTAGGGGATTCACGGAATGAGGAAATGGGCTTGCATTTAGGTGCTGTGCTGCACACAGAAACCCTTCTCTTCATAGCTGTGGAATGAGAGCCAGTGCGGGCAGTGCTCCTGGCGTGAGAGGCCGTGGGAACTGAGGTGCCCAGTTGTGGGTGGGGCGGGGTGGACAGCCACAGGTTCGTCCCCTGCCCCGGGCACACACTCTGCCTGGAAGCGAGCTCGCTCTATCTCTCTGTCTGTCTCCCTCTGCTTCTGTCTGTCTCCTTCCATCCTTCCTGCTCCCCCGGCTCCCCATCTTTGTGGTTGAACGTGTGTGAGCTCAGAGCACTGCTTCTGGCTCCTCCATCTAAGAATGGGTAGTGGCTCTGCCCCCCAGGCAGTCCTTTGTGAGGATCCTTTCTCATAACTTTACTTCAGGTACACACTGGGTGACAGAGGACATGGTTATATTCTCTGTCTAGAACGTGAGATGCAGATATTCTGGTTTGACTAAGGGCGGACCCATAACCATAAACAGTCACCTTAAACGGGGGTTCGGGTTGTTGTGGGGGTGGAAATCCGACTGTTTCAGTTGGAATTGTGGCTCCAGAAGTTATTAGCTGAGGGATGTGGGCAAGTTACATAGACTCTTCTGTGTCAGGTGTCTTGTCTTTAAAATGGAGAGGACAGTATTGGCTTCATAAGGTTAATGCAAAGATTAAATGAGATAATACAGGCACAGGTTGATAAGAGCAGTGCCTTGGTGAAGTGCTCAGTGTACGTAGCTCTTTTGTGTCGTAAACTAAGGAGCTGGAACAGATAGGCCTAGCTTGCCTCCCCACAAAATTAAGTACCAGCAGTGTTCTGAAAAGGACATTTGGAAATGTCTTTTTCTTTTTTTTCTGGTTTGTAACAATTTTATCCTTTTTCAGAGAAACGGCACCCAGGACTATTTTCCAAAGAGTCCTGGATATCTTAAAGAAATCTTCTCATGCCGTTGAGCTGGCCTGCAGAGACCCATCCCAAGTGGAACATCTGGCTTCCAGTCTGCAGTTAATAACGGAGTGCTTCCGGTGTCTGCGGAATGCTTGTATTGAGTGCTCTGTGAACCAGAATTCAATCAGGTACTCTTCTTTGTAGTTACATACATGCCGTTGATAATATCTCTTTGTGTGCGTGCATGCTGGTTCTGTCATGTTGGCCTATCTGTTAGAGATGGTTTTGGCATCGCAGTCACGTGTGTTTATTAGGAGACTCTCTCCGTCTCCGGGGACAGGTGCTCTGCAGGACTTGCTGTGGGAGACTCCTGGTGAGTATGTCATGGGACAACATGTGTAGCGTTAGGGGTCATTCAGGTTTCTCACTTGTATTTATGATGTTTTGAGGGATTTGGTTTTTTACATAACACAATGATTTGAACTTAATTTTGATTCTTTGATTCTAGATTCTGCCTGCCTAAATACATTTGCAGTTCTGGACTTCACTTTTCTTAGTTGTAGGTGTTTTAATTAGTTTTAGTGTTTTAATTAGTTGCCCTTGTGTTTACTTCAAACAGGGAGCACGATGTGAATTTCTAAGACGGTTTATCTTAAGCGTTCCTTAAGATTGTGTAAAGTTGCCAGCTGCTGCCACCTAATTTATAATATACAACTAAAATGTGGTTACCAAGATGAGCAAGAGAATCGCCCTGTCCTGCTCTTGTTCTTCTACATGTTACACTCTCCTCCCAGAACTGAGCACCCTTCCTCTTTGATTTTATGCAATCTGCTTTTTATTAACAATTTTTACTTGAGATGAAGTTAGAAGCCACAAAGCATGCTCACTTTTATTTCCTGGACTTGAATGTAGACAGAGCCCCCGGGCTCCCTGTTACTGCCATGATGAGTGAAGTCGGGCTGGCCCAGAAGCCGATGGAGAGACTCCCTGTGCTGCCTAGACGGTCTATACCTGAGGCTTTGATATGATTAATGAGGTTTTTTTAGATCAAAGGAGAGGGAATCAAAAGAGAGAGTGGTTTAACTTCAGCACAAAATTGAACATGGCGTCCATATACAGATAAATGGATAGAAACAGTAATGATCTTGGTAGTAATAGTTAACATTGAAAAAGTATAACTAGAAGCAGCTAGAAGCGGCAGGCCAGAGGCTAGATTATTTTGTCCCTTTCCAGGCAGGGAGGCCCTCTAGTGTGACGGGAGAGGGAAAGGAGAGCCCTAGAATGGAAATTCTAACCATTCAGGGCATCAGCTCCTGGGAAAAACATTTTTGTAGTCAGAAAGACAACAAAGATTCTGGTAGGGACTTTGAGGTCAACCTTAACTAAAGCTGATATTCCCGAGCCTGTCAAGATTCAGATCTCAACCAGTATGTATTTTTCTGATGTTTTCAGTTATTAAAGAGTTAATTAAAAAGTAGGATGCTATTAAGGCCTAGACCTTTTTACATCTTTTGTCTGAACATTGCACTTTGTATGGACTGGAATTATTTTTTGCCAAGGATGTATGGAACATGGGGTATGATACAGCAAAGCAAACAGTCTGAGTCCTGTGAAATTTCAGGAAGGACTCAAAGAAGACTGTTGAAAGCAGTTAGCTCTGCATGTAAATACAATCCCTGTTGCTGGGGTCGCTATACTTTTACTGCAGAGAGCCAGATAAATAGTTCAGGCTTTGTGATCTCTGTCAGAGGGGCTCACTTCTCCCATTGTAGTAGAAGGGAGCCATATGTAGTACGTGGACAAATGCACATGCTGTGTTCCAGTAAAACCTCATTTGTGAACACTGAACTTTGAATTTCATAGAATTTTCATGTCCTGAAGTTCCATTTTTCTCCCCCCACCACATCTGGCCACACAGAAGCAGGCAGTGGGCCCCGGTGCCTGGCAGCCGTTTGTATATGTAGAGGCAGGAGGAGGAACAGAGGTGGAACAGCATCTTCTTTTCGGAGGCACGTGCTGAGCCCCTTTTCCCACCAGTCTTGTGTTCGGATAAAGAGGAAAGGAGCAATGGCTGTCTGCCCACCTGGCCTTGTGGAGGGGAGAGAGGACTCTGGCCTTGTGCACACCGACCCTGACCCTCTTCTTTAGCAGTGAATGTCTTGGTTTAATTCTGATTTATGTTGAGAAGAAGTGAAGAAGGTAGGGAGCTGTATGAGTTTCCTTTGCTGCTGTAACAAAGTACTGCAAATTCAGTAGCTTAAAATAACAGAGATTTATTATCTGACAGTTCTGGAAGTCCAAAATCAGTCTTCCTGACCTAAAGTTAGTGTCAGCAGGGCTGGTTCCTTCTGGAGTCTCTAGCAGAGAATTGATTCCTTTGGCTTTTCTAGCTTCCTGAGGCTGCCTGCATTCCTTTACCTCAGAGCAACACTGTAACCTCTTCCAGTCTCTTTCTGACTCTGACCGTATGGCATCCCTCTGATAAGGACCATTATGGTTACATGAGGCCCACCCAGGTGATTCAGGATAATCTTCCCATCTTCAAACCATTAATTTAATCACTCCTAGAAAGTCTCTTGTGGTATTTTCTGACCAGTTCTTATTCTCCAAAAACAGCCAGCAGTCCAATTCAGTTCCATTCTGACACTAACTACCTCAAGTTAGTGGCTTCAGATCCCGTCACTTCATGACTCAGTCCCACAAGACTGCCCCACCTTGGATGCCAGCTGCAAATGGGGTACCCAGGCTGCATTTCTGCCCAGCTGACTACAAATTCAGGGGTTCCCAGGACACCCCTCAGGTTTGATAATTCAGTAGAACGACTCAGAACTCAAGGTAGCGCTTTACATTCTGTTACTAGTTTACTGTAGAGGGACAGCCACCTGGAAGAGATGCATAGGATGGGGTGGGGCACAGAACTTCTGCGCCCTCTCCAGGCATGCCATCTTCTGAGCACTTTGATGTGCTCATCAGCCCGGTCAGAAGCTTTCCAAACTCATTGTTTTTTTCTGTGGACTTTTTGGGGAAGTTCCATCACATAGGTGTGATTGATTAAATCACCGGCCATGGTGATTGAGCTGCCTTCCCTTCCTCAGAGGTAGGAGGTTGGGGTTGAAGGTTCCAGCTGTCTGATCTTAGGGCTGGTCCCTCTGGCAGCCACCTCCCATCCTGCAGGCCCAGGAAGAGTCCCCTCTTTAGCATAAGCTCAGGTATGGTTGAAAGGGGCTTGTTACGAATAACAAAAGGCCTTCCTCTCACACGGGAACTTCCAAGGGTTTTAGGAGCTCTGTGCCAGAAACTGGATCAAATATAAATTGATTACATCACATCTCTTTGCCATGTAAGGTAATATATTCAGTTTCCAGAGTTTAGTATGTGGACATCTTTAGGGGGCCATTATTTTGCCTAGCGCAGTCTACCCTTTGGCCCCTAAAGATTCACGTCTGTCCTATTTGCAAAATACATTCATCTCGTCTCAAGGTCCCCCACATTCTCGACCCATTCAGCATCAACTCAAGCCCCAAGACTCATCTAAGTCTCATTAGCTAAAAAGTCCCAAATCTTAGCATCTAAATTACATCTGGGTGAGACTCTGGATGTGATTCATACTGAAGCAAAATTCCTCTTTATCTTTGGACGTGTGAGACTAGACATGACGTTGTCTGCTCCCAAAATACAGTGGTAGGACAGGCCTAGGGTAACAGCTTTAGACATTACCCTCTAAAAGAGGAGGAAATTGAGGGAAAAGGGAGTCACTGGTCCCAAGCAATTTCAGAATCCAGTTGGGCAAACTCAGGTTTTGAGGCCTGGGAATGATCCTCTGTGGCTTGGGGCTCTGCCCTTGGTCCTACCCTCAGGGTCATCCTTCCTTTTTCTCGAAGGGTAAGAGTCATACATGTTTTCAGCTGAGTAACTTTATCAGCCTCTTTCCTGCCTGTGGGATTTTAACAGCCTTCTTTCATTTCATCCTTTCTCTGCATTTCATCCAGGTTGGCAGAGTTTCTACTGGTATAACATTCTCAAAAGCCTTGTGGGTCTCACATGTATGTCACGGGGAGTTATATACCATTAAGCAATCTAGGGTCTGCCGTAGAGCTTTCTTAGATAACCCCATCTCTATTCCTGATTTCTGCTTAGGTCACTGAGGGGAATGAGTAACACTCCTAGTCTCTTTAAAGAGCCCTCTGTGTAACTGAACACCAACCTTTTGGTTCTTCCAAGACATTAGCAAAAGGTCATCCAGCCACATCCTTGGCTTTCTCTCCAGAGCACAGTTTCCTCACAGTGGATAGTCTAGTTTTAGCTTCTTTTGCAATCCGGATAGACTGAGAATTTCCCAAATCATACCTGGTTCCCTTTTAGTCTCCTCTGTCTCTCGCCTCTCGCATTTTACCATACACACCAAGAGGAAGTCAGGCCATGCCTTCAACGTGTTGCTTGGAAATCTGCTCAGCTAAATATCCAGGTTCATCGTTCTGCTAAGCTTCTGCCGCTGGAGAAAAAGGATTGTTCCGTCCAGTCTCCAGTAACGAGTTCCTCATTTTCTTCTGAGATCTCACCAGCAGTGCCTTCAGTGTCCACGTTTCTATTCAAGGCATCTAGGCCTTTTCTGTCACGCTTCTCAAAATTCTTCCAGCCTCTGCCCATTGCCAGATCCCAGAGCCACGTCCACGTATCTGTGTGTTACAGCAGCACCCCATTTCTCCTACCCACAGTAGTGTCCTGTTGCTACTTGACAAATTACTAAAAACGTAGTGGCTTAAAATAACACATTTATTATCTTACAGTTCTGAAATTCAGAAGTCCACAGTGGGCCAACATGGCTGAACCCCTTTTGGAGGCTCTAGGGGAGAATCATTTTCCTTGCCTTTTCCAGCTTGTAGAGGCTGCCTGCACTCCTTGGCTCATGGCTGCCCTCCCTGACCCTCTAGTATTCCTCTTATAAGGACCCGTGTGATACATTGGGCCCGCCTGGTTAATAATCCAGGATAGTCCTTTCATCTCAAGGTCCTTAATTTATTCACGACTGTAAAAGTCCCCTTTGCCATGTAAGGTAACATATTCACAGGTTTTGGGTATTAAGATGTGGATACCTTGGAGGGCCATTATTCTGCCCACTGCAGGAACTGTTAACCGGTAGTCTCTGCATTCATTGTGGATCATAATTTGAAGTGCAGGTTTAAGGAAAAGAGTGTGTCTAACGTTGTCCTTTTTAAAAACCTTATACAGGAACTTGGATACAATTGGTGTTGCTGTTGATTTGATTCTTCTTTTTCGTGAACTTCGAGTGGAACAGGAATCCCTGTTGACAGGTAATTTGCAGAATGATTCATGGATTACTTATATCTTTGAAAAGGATTTAAATACCAGTACTCTGAGTATTACATCATTCATTAAAGCAGATGGTTCTGTATTTCATGATACAGAGAAACTTCATTAGTGATATTAAAGAATCATCATAGAAGAAAGTTGTAGTGACTTCCAATTTTCTCCCTCTGCTGTGGGCTAAATTGTGTGTGTTCCACCCACCCCGCCTCCCCCAATTCATATGTTGAAGTCCTAACCCCTAGTATACTTCAGAATGTGATTATATTTGGAGACAGGGCCTTTAAAGAGATAATTAAGGTAAAATGAGGTCATACGGGTAGACCCTAATCGAGTGTCACTGGTGTCCTTATAAGAAGAGATGAGGACACAGGTGTAGAGGGACAACCATGTGAAGACACAGGGAGAAGATGACCACCTGCAAACCAAGGAGGGAGGCCTCAGAAGAAGTCAGTCCTGCCTACGCCTTGACCTCAGACTTCTAGCTTCAAAACAGAAAGCACATTTTTCTTATTTAAGGCACCCAGTCTGTGGTACTTTGTTATGGCAGCCCTAGCAAAGTGTTACTGTGTCTTTTAATATGTGTCGATGTGGCAGGCCCTGTTCTCGGTGTTGCATGTGATCTGAACAGGGACCAAAGCGGTCAAAAACCTCTGTCCTCAGATGTGTATGTTCCAGTGAGGGGAGCCTTGTATTAAGTATATTAAATAAGGCAAATATACAGCATGACACAGAGGGAAGTTAGCTCTGAGTGTTAATAGCTGTTGGTATGGGATTAAGAGAAAAACCAAGCTCCTTAATTTGAAGACCAGGAAGCTTTTCCAGACTTTTTGGAATGTTTTTGGTTCTTGAACTACTTGCATCAACACTTCTTTGGACAGAGGTTATTATCATACCATTATATTTAAAAATAAAAACATATAATTTTAACAGGTGATCTCTTTATCCAAGGAATTGAAATACCTGTGGGTAAACCTAAGTCATTTAATAGAACATCTCAATGTAAATATCCAGCTTATAAAATGTACTAGATTGGAGGTTAAAAGAAATTTTTTTTAGTGCTAATTCAATGAATAGTTACTTCAAATGAGAGCTCTCCAGCTGTATTTAAAATGTTGATTTATATACAATTCTTAATGCCTATACTTACTGTATAAAGTGAAGCATGCTTATTTGAATGTTAGTGGGGAGGCTGCTTTGAGAAGGTAGGGAGAGAATTTGAGCTGGTCATCGTCTTTCTTCAGAGGCATAGAGACTGAGGCCCACAGTGAAACAGGCTAACTGAACTGTCAGAGGTACCACCCGGCTTAGTTTAGTTCTCATTCTACTCTGTGATTTCTTAGTGTTTTCATTTAAAACTCATTTGTTAAAATGCCTGCGTCTTTCTATTTGATTTAGGATTCTTCCTCTGGGACATTGTAATTATTTTTTGAACTAATTAAATTATCTAAGAATTGGCACACAAAGTGTTGGCTCTGAGTTTTTTGGAACAGCAATAATTTCTTTAGTATTCTCAATTTGGTAGGGTGTAGCATTAGGTTGTAAAGTGTTTTAAAATGTTGTATATTTAAAAGTATTCTTGCAGCTCCATTTTGTGATAAAACAGAAGCCTCAGTGCTCAAATTGGGGGGTTAAAAACCAGCAGTAAAATACAGATTTCACTCTCTTGTATGGAAAAGCAGTTATTTTTGAAGTCTGACTGTGGTATGATAATTCAGAAAGAGAGTTCAGAATGTACTACGTTTTATAATTGCTGGAAAAAACACCGATGTGGTGGGTAGTGTGTCACTGACAGAGCTGAGGAACTAGGGTGGGCAGGAGTAGGTTTCTCTGGTAATGGTGGATTCCTAAATAAGACACCAGAGGAAGCACTGCACAAACGCTGTGAGTAAATAACTGTCAGCGCGGAGCCAGCCCTCCTCCACCTGTGCATAGAATCCCATCCCCACTCGCCCACTCAGAAACTCTTCCCCTGAAAGTGTCCCCTTTCTCTCCGGCATCATCCCTTTCCCCTCTTTACTCTGTCATTTCACCAGCGTATAATGTGCTCTCCTGTTTGCCACTTAAAAGTGTCTTCCCTTGACTCTGTGTCCCCCTCGGTCCAGTATCCCTTGTCTTTATCCCACGGCTGCTACAGAAGATTGGTTACTTGGTGTTTACAAAATGTGATGAAAGATTATTTCATCCTTTCTTCTCAGGATTAATTTTCTCTTCACTGAAGCGAATAGATGATCTAGCAAAAAAACCAAAGGAGCACATTTCTGAAACTTTTTATGAACTGGTTTGCCACTGATGAATAAATCAGTTGTTTGGTTGGCGGCTTGGCTGTTCATTGATATCCACCAGTCAGAGAGCGTAGATCTTCGTAGACCTGTTTTATGTTAGGTATATTAAGAGTTGTTCACAGTTTATGTAGTTGCAGTTACATCAGTTAATACATTTTTTATTGTTACGAGATTCACATCACATACAATTAACCACTTTAAAGTGAACAATCGAGTAGCATTTAGTGCATTCACAGTATTGTACAGCCACCACCTCTGTCTAACTGGAGACATTCTCATCACCCCAAAAGGAAACCCTGTACCCATTGAGCAGTTGCTCTCCATTTCCCAGTTCCCTGAGCCCCTGGCATCCACCATTCTGCATTCTGTCTCTGTGGATTGCCTGTTCTGGATTTTTCATATAAATGGAATCATAGAATTTTGTGACCTTTTTTGTCTGGCTTCTTTCAGTTAGCATAATGTTTTTTGAGGTTCATCCACATTGTATATGTATCAGTGCTTCATTTCTTTTTGTGACTGAATGATATTCCATTGTATGCATAGAACACGTGTTTTGTGTATCCGTTCATTCATTGATGGGCATTTGGGTTGTTTCCACCATGTGGCTCTTGTGCCACTGCTTGGCTGTTTAGAATAGTGCTGCTCTGAACGTGTGTGTACACATATTTATTTGAGCACCTGTTTTCAGTTCTTTTGCGTGTATACCTAGGAGTGGAATTGGTGCGTCAATTTTATATGTAAATTTTTAAGAAACTGCCGAACTTTTCCATAGCAGCTGTTTTATATTTTCACCAACAGTGTACAGGGTTCCAGTTCCTCCACGTCCTTGCTGACATTTGTTTTCCTTTTTTTGGAGTATAGTTATCCTGGTGGGTGTGGAGTGGTATCTCATCGTGGTTTTGATTTGCATTTCCCTAATGACGAATGATGTTGAACATCTGCTCATGTGCCTTTTGGTTATTTGTAAATCTTCTTTGGGGAAATGTCTATTGAAGTCCTTTGCCCAGTTTTTTTTTTTTTTTTTTTTTAAGATTTTTTTGACGTGGACCATTTTTAAAGTCTTTTATTGAATTTGTTACAATATTGCTTCTGTTTTGTGTTTTGGTTTTTTGGCCGTGAGGCATGTGGGATCTTAGCTCCCTGACCAGAGATCGAACCCGCACCTCCTGCATTGGAAGTGTGGAGTCTCAACCACTGGACTGCCGGGGAAGTGCCCTTTGCCCAGTTTTTTTTTTTTTTTTTTTTTTTGCGGTACGCGGGCCTCTCACCGCTGTGGCCTCTCCCGTTGCGGAGCGCAGGCTCAGCGGCCATGGCTTACGGGCCCAGCCGCTCCGCGGCGTGTGGGATCTTCCCGGACTGGGGCACGAACCCGTGTCCCCTGCATCGGCAGGCAGACTCTCAACCACTGTGCCACCAGGGAAGCCCCCGCTTTGCCCAGTTTTTAATTGGGCTTTTAAATTTTGTTGTCAAGTTGTGAGAGTTATTTATGTATTGTGGATACTAGGAATTATGTTGAATCTGAAGATCCACTTGGGGAGAACTGCCATCTTAATGATATTGAGTCTTCCGGTCCATGAATAGGGAACATCTCTCCATTTATCTAGGTCTTCTTTTTCAATTGTATCAGTTTCAAGTAGATGGCTTGCGTCTGTTGACAGAGTTGGAAGGACATTACTGAGGCCAGAAGGGAAAGTGGAAGTGATACTTCTCACTACCTTCTTGAAAAAGGCAGCCAGTGATATTACTGAATTTTATTTGGAATTCAAGAATGCAACTTTGTTTCAACAATGAAGCTTAAACAAATTTTATAGTATGTTAGTTCAAACCTAATAACAGATCTCTTCAAAAGCGTTCTTGTTCCTTGATACAATGCCTGTACTATCTTTTGACTTTCTCTGTGAGGACCTTACTCTTCGTAGATTTTTAGCAGGGTATCTGTGCCAGTTTTTTGTCACCGCTCTTGAGGTAAGAACTATAATTACGCTGTCAAAATAATATTTAGAGTATTATTTTCAGAGAATAATTGCAGTGGTGTGACGAATATATTATGCTCATCAAATTATATGTAAACATAAGCATGAGTTATTTTAATTGAGTTATTGGTGTTGTTTTTGGCCTTTGTTCTTTTCTAATCTGTAAAAATAATGTTGGGCTGTTTGAGGGGCTTTGTAACATTTGCTGTATTTACATAAAGATCACTTGATAAGCTGTTTGGTAAAAGTAAACTGTCATTTGTACTTTGTCTGGAGTTTTCTTTTCTTGTTTCGAGGACGTCTTTAAACCTTTTCCTTCCCAGAATTATGTTCTGATTCAGAGTGCTAATTTTTAGTTGCCTGATGAATTGTTGGGTTGTTTGGCTTTCAGACCGACTTATATTGTTGGCTTTTTTTGTGTGTTAAATTAAATCTTACAAGGATTTCAGTGTTAATACTCTAAAATAGTCAGCAGAAATAGAAATGTCATTTTACACTACGACTTAAGATGAAAATGAAGGTATTATTTTTTATTATGAACATTTTATATAATTTCATTATAGAGTGATTTTTAAAAACGAAAAGAAAAATAATCATTGTATATGCCGGCTACGTTAGGCAAACACTTGACTTTTTTCTAGTCATCCTTCAGTATTTGTGTGCATGGCTATGAATGTGTATTGCAGTTTTGTATCCTGCTTTAGTTTAGATTATAATGTGAATTCAGTTTTGAGGTTCTTGGTTCAGCATTTTGTCTTCAGAGTTTTTTATCTCAGTGTTTTGCTTTTTGGCCACAATTTCGCAACTCTTCTTTGAGCAGCCAGTTGTCGAGTTACTATGAGTAAGCGAATAGCACAGGCACATTACACGCCTCAACCTTTTTCATCTTTACGGCTGCTCTGCCTTTGAGCTATTGGAGCAGCAGCGACAGGCTTTGAAGGGAAGGCCTGGGTTCCGGAAAAGTCTGAGGACAGAGGACCCGAGCTCCAGGCCTGGGTCAGTAGGCCCATCCCTCCCTCCTAGCAAAGCAGGGATCTAGGAGGTTGAAGGTCTTTGGAAGTCCTCTTGCCCTTAAAAACATCTCCTGGTTGCTGCCTGGCCGGGATTTCCGTTAATAGAGCAGGAGCTTTCATTTCATCTCAGACTGTCCTGTGGCTCCTTTCCTTGATGAGCCGATTCCTGTTGCTGAGGAAGAGCCACTGCTTGTTTTTGCCTGTCTTGCTTCTGCCACTTGCAGGCTTCATGCCCCAGGCCAGTCACCTGACCTTCTGAGCTTCGGTTACTCTTTGCAAGAGGGGGATAATATTAACCCCGACCCCATACGGCTGTGGCGGGGGTTAGATGACATCTTACAGTTAGAACTGTAAGAACACAGTGTCTATCTAGCACCTAGTGAACACTGAACACATGCTAGTTATCACTGTTATTGTTACCTCACTCCTTGGTTCTTGATGCTTTATTCATGCTGGTCTTTTGTTCCTCAGAAGTGTCTCGCCTCTCTCCACTCAGGGTCTCATCACATGCTACTCTGTCTGTATGGACTGTCCTGGCCCCAGAGTAACCACTTTGAAAACAGCGAACAGTCGGGTGCAGGCACTGCTCCCTCAGCATGGGTGCCAGGCGGGGGTAGCTGGGGCCTGGCACGGAGGGCTGAGGCTGAGGCTTGTCGGGCGCTGGCTTTTAGTTGTGTGACCTGAGGAGGGGGCTGGGGCAGGGGTGGGCGTGCAGGGATTCACGGTAGCGTCTGTTCACTGCAAAGTGCACAAGTATTTTAAGTATTTACTTACCAGCATCGCATACCCGTGAGAACTGGCTGACTGTCCCGCTCTCCTCTTGGTGTGTGGGGTCTGGGGCCCTCTCCTGCTGCTGACTTGGGTGACGTGATAAAGATATCTGCCTACTGTGACAATTAAATAAGAACTTGTATAAAATAAAGCACTTGGAACCGTACATGTCGCGTTAGTGATTGTCTAATGTTGGGTGTCGTTCTGGTTACGGAGCTGTTGTTACCCGGCTTTGAGCTTAGCCCTCTGTGCTGTTTCGTGGTGCAGGGGCTGGGCGTCCAGAAACACATTTCTCCTCCGCTTTCAGTGAGGTTTAGCCAGTGAAGGATCTAGTGGGGACCAGGAGGCAGGGGGGGGAAGGGTGACTCGCCCCCTACTCGGGTCTCCCCTGGATGGTTCCCATTCCAGCTTCCTTCCCACTTGGAAAGCCTCCTAGTATTTCTTAGAGACACCACTGTTAGCTGGCCTGGGCCCTTCTTCCACGCGCCAGAGGTGCCAGCGGTAGCCTGGGCAGCCCCTTCCACAGAGGTCCGGGTTCCAGCTCTGCAGAGCCCCTCCAGGCTTCTGGGTTCTCACAGCCTTACCCTCTTCCCTTTGTGCCTCCAGTTTGAAGGGTGGTAGGTGGTGGTTTCCTGTAGCCTTAATCTCTGTTACCTCAGTGTTGCCTTTTTAGTTGAACTAATTCCATATATTAAATTTTCTTTGTTAAAGAACAGTTTGGTTTCTGTCTGTCTGACTTGGTCCCGACTGATTGAACTGTTCTTGTTTTCTAAGGCTTGTGCTTGATGCCATCTTCTCTCGCTTCCCCTGGGGCCCTCTTTCCCTTCCTCACAACTTCCCTCCCTCCCTCCCTCCCTCCCTCCCTCCCTTCTCTCCATCTGCACTGCCAGCTCGGGTACAACCAGGAGACACAAACCGCACTGCAATTTGAACAGGGAAAATTTTAAATAAAGAATTACTAACTATAACAAAGGCTTGAAATAACAGGGGATTGACTACTAAGAAGTAAAGAGAATGCCAAAGAACACAGGAATTGCAGATATAAGGAGCAGCCAGTGCCCCCAGGGCTAAGATGAGTGTCCAGGGAAGAGGCTCCCCTCCCCCTAGGCCTGAGATCAGGCCTGCTTGGAGAGGGCACGGCTGTGGCTCACTGGGTGGTGGTGAAGTCGCCGAGGGGTGGTGTTGGTGGAACTTGATGGAAATCCACCCTCTGGGGTGCAGGGGGGAGTCGTCCACAGAAAGCTTCCATGACTTGAAACTGGCTTCGAAGCATCCTGAGGAAGTTCCTAGCTCCTGGACACTGCTGGTTGGTCCTGCTGTGCGAGAGCTCCTCACTGGAGAAGCTGCAGGAGATGAACGCCAGAGAAACAGGAGAAGCATGGCCAGAGGACTACCCAGAACCAGGACGAGAAAAACTCCGCTCCCTGCAGCCCTCCAGTGCCCCTCCAGCGCCTCTACCCACGAGGCTGTACGTGCCAGCTGACAAGGGAGACCTTCAAAGGGCCCACCTTTATGTTTGCAGAGCAGGCAGCGAAGCTAAGAAGCAGTGATTGATAACTGGTGCTCAGTCAAGAGTAATTTAAATGCGGTCTGTTCACCGATGCAAAGAACTTGAGAGAACCTTTAGTTCCTAATGCATTACATTCTCACAAACACTTTGTTATTTTCTAGTTTTTGCCAGTGCGGTGGTTGTGTAGTTTTCCCGTGGGTTTGAGTGGGTTTTCTTGTGGCTTTCCCGTGGGTTTGAGTGCTTTTTCTTTTGTGTATGTGTGTGTGTGTGTATATGTATATATATATATATATATATATATATATGTATGTATGTATATATTGGGTGGGCCAAAAGGTTTCTTCAGTTTCTTCCGTACAGTGGCGGTAGTGGCACTCAGTTGTCTTTAACTTCATTCAAAACAATTTCGTTAAATTGTAGGTGACAGCTGTCATATCAGCATGCATTTAAAAAAAGTCTTATCAAAATTGGTGAATTTTTGTGTAGCCATTTTAATATCGAAGATGGAAGAAAAAAAGCAACATTTTTGGCATATTATGCTTTATTATTTCAAGAAAGGTAAAAACGCAACCGAAACGCAAAAGAAGATTTTGTGCAATGTATGGAGAAGGTGCTTTGACTGATCAGATGTGTCAGAAGTGGTTTGCGAAGTTTCATGCTGGAGATTTCTCGCTGGACGATGCTCCACAGTCGGGTAAACCAGTTGAAGTTGATAGCGATCAAATCGAGACATTAATCGAGAGCAGTGAAGGTTATACCATGCGGGAGATAGCCGACATACTCAGAATATCCAAGTCAAGCATTGAAACTCACTTGCACCAGCTTGGTTACGTTAATTGCTTTGATGTTTGGGTTCCACATAAGTTTAAGTGGGGGAAAAAACCTTCTTGACCATATTTCCTCATGCAGTTCTCTACTTAAACATAATGAAAATGTTTCAGGTTTTTTTGCCACATTGTGTGGCATGCAGAACTTTCCCAACCAGAGATCGAACCTGTGTCCTCTGCATTGGAAGCGTGGAGTCTTAACCACTGGACCACCAGGGATGTTCAAACGTTCCATTTTTAAAACAAGTTGTGATGGACGATGAAAAGTGGATACTGTACAATAATGTGGAACGGAAGAGATCGTGGGGCAAGCGAAATGAACCACCACCAACCACACCAAAGGCTGCTCTTCATCCAAAGAAGGTGATGTGTATATGGTGGCATTGGAAGGGAGTCCTCTATTATAAGCTCCTTGTGGAAAACCAAATGATTAATTCCAACAAGTACTGCTCCCAGTTAGACCAACTGAAAGCAGCACTCAACAAAAAGTATCTGGAATTAGTCAACAGAAAATGCATAATCTTCCATCAGGTTAGTGCAAGACCGCACATTTCTTTGATGATCAGGAAAAACTGTTACAGCTTGGCTGGGAAGTTCTGATTCATCTGCCATATTCACCAGACATTGCACCTTCAGATTTCCACTTATTTAGGTCTTTACAAACTTCTCTTAATGGAAAAAATTTCAATTCCCTGGAAGACTGTAAAAGGCACCTGGAACAGTTCTTTGCTCAAAAAGCTGAAGTTTTGGGAAGATGGAATTATGAAGTTGCCTGAAAAATGGCAGAAGGTAGTGGAACAAAAGGGTGAATATGTTCAATAAAGTTCTTGGTGAAAATGAAACATGTGTCTTTTACATTTACTTAAAAACCGAAGGCACTTTTTGGCCAACCCAATACATACATATATATATTTTCTGTGGAGATTTGGACAAACATACAAGGACATGTATCCATCACTGTAATATCATACAGAGAAGTTTCACTGCCCTAAAAATCCTCTGTGCTCCACCTGTTCACACCGCCTCCTGTGCCCCAGCCCCTGGCAGCCACCAGTCTTTTTACTGCCTCCATAGTTTTGCCTTTTCCAGAATGTCATAGAGTTGGAGTCGTACAGTCTGTAGCCTTTTCAGATTGGCTTTTCATTTGGTAATACGCATTTAATGTTCCTTTTCATGGCTTGATGACTCATTTCTTTTTAGTGCTGAGTAATATTCCACTGCCTGGACGGACCGCAGTTTATCCATCTAATGAAGGACATCTTGGTTGCTTCCAAGTTTTGGCAGTTATGAATAAAGCTGCTATAAACATTCACGTGCAGGGTTTTGTGTGGACATAAGTTTTCAGTTACTTTGGGTAAATACCAAGGAGTGTGATCGTTGGATTGTATGCTAAGAGTATGTTTAGTTTTGTAAGAACCACCAAACTGTCTCCCAAAGTGGCTGCACCGTTCTGCGTTCCCACCTGCAATGGATGAGAGTTCTGTTGCTCTACATCCTTGCCTGCATTTGTTGTCAGCAGTCTGGATTTTGTCCAGTATTCTGCAGTTTTATTTGGTGAAATAGTCTAAATGTGTCAACTAGGTTGTTACTAAATCTTATTTAAATCTTCTAAATATGCTGATTGTTTTGTCTGCTTATTTTATAATTTACTGGAAAGGTATATTATTATTGCCGAATTTAATTGTGGGTTTTTCTCTTCCCTCTATACTTTTGTCAGTTTTTCTTTAATATATATTTGAGACCATGTTATTAGGTGATTCCAATTTAAAATTATACCTTTCTGTGAATTCAGTAATTCTGAAATGACTTTAAAAAAATTTCCATTAATACTTTTTGCCTTAAAGTTTATTATGTCTGATTTTAAGTGGTTGTATGACTCCCTTTGTAGGCTGGTATTTGCCTCGTATATCTTTTCACCATTCTTTAACTTTCAATGCTTCGATAGCCTTATATTTTACATGTCTTGTTTTAAATTGTCTATTGTTAGATTTTAAAAGATCCAGTCTAAGAGCAACTGTCTTTCAATTGGAACACATATTCCAATGATATTTAATGTGATTACAGGTATATTTGTGTCTACAGTTACAGTGTTTTAAAGAAGTTAATTAATTTTGTATAAGTACATTGTTTTGGTAAGGCATTTTAATATTAACGTCATACCCAAAGTTTCATTGTGGTGAGAGACTTTTATAGTTAAAAGAAGCAAACAAGCTTCCTGTTTAATAACGTGGAGTATTTCTAACTAAGATGTATTTATTTGGTGTTTTGAAAAATTCTTTTAATCATGTATCTTTTTTGCCTTTATAAATCTTCAGCTTTTCGCTGTGGTCTGCAGTTTTTAGGCAATATTGCCTCACGGAATGAAGATTCCCAGTCTATTGTTTGGATGCATGCTTTCCCAGAACTCTTTTTGTGAGTATATTGATAGAGTTTTTCTGACTTCTGAAAAGATTGTGGTTATATCAATTCCCAAACAGGAGAAACTAACCTTTGGTGACAGAACTCAGGACAGCAGTTGCTCTTGGTGGGTAGTGGCGGGTGTAGTACTGGCCGGAGAGGGCACGAGGTAGACTCGTGGGTTCCTGGGAATGTTCTGTGTCTTGATCTGCGTGGTGGTCACGTAGGTATATGCACATCTCATTGGGCTGTACACGTAAGGTTTATGTCCTTCATTGTGTGTCAGTTTTTGCTTTAAGTAAATAAAAGTTTTGGTTAAAGTAAGGAATGCTGTTAAGAACACATTTTTTATAAGAAAAAAGCCATAAAATATTGAAGTATGGGCAGTGAATTAATCATGTGTTAATTGAGCATTTCTTATATGCTCGGCACAATGCTCTATGTTTTGGTAGATACGGAGAAGTATAAGATGTGGATAACCAATCTGTTTATGTAGATTGATTTATGGTGTACTTTCCCTGGTGATTTGCTACTGTGTTTTGACCAGCTGTGTTCATAAGAAATGGAGCATGGAGATGAAAGGTGAGCAGGTGATGGAGGAAGGATAGGTAATAGGAAAGGCCCCATCCTGGGGCAGGAGGCCTGGCTTCTAATCCAGGTTCTGTTGCCAACCAATGGGGTAACTTTGGTGGTGGCAACAATATAAGCAGCAGAGCAGCTGTCGTTTGAATGTCCAGAGCTGGGTCTTTTCTGTATATTTCCCGTCTTTTACCCTTTGCCCTGTGGGGCAAGTGGTACTGTCCCCATTTGGACAAATGAGGGAACTGACACTTATCACTGGTAAACGGCGTAGCTGGAACCGGAACCCCATGCTGCCCTCTGGATCCAAAGCCTACGCTCTTTAAATACCAGCTGCCTAAGTTCTGTGCTGCCTTCCCTGGTTGTATAGGTTTTCTGGGCTCATCTGTATGGTGTAAGGATCAGATAAACGCTAATGTTATCTCTAGCTCACTGAGCCTGTAACCGGTTCTCAAATTCCTGCAGATAATTAGAGTTGAAGGCATAAAATCTTTACAGTTAATAATAATTGAGCTTAGGTTGGAAGGAAAGAATTGTGGAATTCAAGCTGTAGAAATAAAAATTACTCATTTTTGAGAAATCATTCCTTTCAAACATTTTGAATACCTCATCTCTGCCAGGTTCTGAGCTAGAGGAATGGAATAAGGGTAACTTAGATATATTCACCACTCCCCCAAAGCCCGTGCTATAAGCATGTTGTAGTGTAAGAATTGATGTATTAATGACACAGGTGAAACCAGGTGTCACAGGGACACAGAGGAGAGGCCCTGAACAAGGCCGTCAGAGGAGTTTACTTGGCAATTACATGGTGGTTTTACATTCGTTATCAAATCTGGTGCTCACAGAAGCCCTCTGAGACAGGCCAAGGAGGTCTTGTTATTATATTCCACTTTTATGTCAGAAAACACACCGAAAGAGGTTATGTGACTTCACTCTATATGTGTTTGTGAGACGGATACAACCAAATTTGAATTCAGCTTTGGCAGGTACTGGCTTTGTGCCTTTGGGCAAGTAAAGTCAACACATTCTTCATCTATAATAAAGGATAAAACCTCCTCCAGAAGAGTATTAATGAAGTTTAAATGAAAGAAAAAAAGTCCTGCCATAGTGCATAACCCATAATATAATTGAAAATTGATAAATTAGTGACCTTTCTAAGATCACATAGCTGATAGGTGGGTTGAACCGGGAGTTATACGGAGGCTTTTGACTCCAAATTTTATTTCTTGCCAATATATCATCTTTCCCTTAAACATTCTGTCCCTCAGACTGTTAAAGAAATGTCTGTAGTCATTGAAGTATCATTTTATGCCTTTTGATTTTTTTTCTAACAAGAATGAACATTTTAATGCTTTATAACTGTAATCATTTTACCTTTTTCTTTAATCAGATTCTATTTGCTTTCTGCCTCTGACTCATAAGTGAACTGCAGCTTTTGTATTGGGTTCTCTGTGTCGTGACTAATTTTCAATTTGCTGTTTTTGCCATAAATTATGTACTTGTTTAAAAGTGTTGTAATTCTTCATTAAATCCTTAAAAATATCAGTATATACTGAACTTGTTAATGGGGTTATTACTATTTATGAGTTATAATCATGTTTTATCATGCTGCTAAGTTGGGCTAACACCCTGATTTCTTTATTTGGAAGGTCTTGCTTAAATCATCCAGACAAAAAAATTGTTGCCTACTCATCAATGATTTTGTTCACATCTCTTAATTCTGAAAGAATGAAGGAGCTGGAAGAAAACCTCAATATTGCGATTGATGTCATAGAAGCTCACCAGAAGCAGCCTGAATCGGAATGGCCGTGAGTATCTTGTTAGAAACGTGGCTGCTTAAACATCCTGACATCACTTTCCTGGTAGAGGTTTTAAGTAAAAGTTTGAATTATAACAATTGAACAGTAAGTTTAAGCTTAACATATGTTGAAAAACTAGGAAAAGGTCCCATTTCTAGCCTTTCTTGTTTGTAAATAAATATGTGCTTCTCTGATGTCCTTTCTATTCTGACTTCTGCTTTGGATGGAGTATATTTTTGATCCTCTCCCAAGATAATTTGTTCTATTTTCCATAAAGCTGGAGTATTACTTACAGGCCCTAAACGTCTTTGTGGCATTTTATGTTTCTGATTAGTGGGACCCCACCTCCCTCATAAAATATTAGCACAAAATTTCTGCATTTACAGAAATAGTAATTCTGCAAAAGAATTTAATTACAAATTTAAAGTTTATAGCTTAGAAGATATTAAATGTGATTGAGACTCTTCTTGTTATAAAGGTCTTTTCTTTGGTTCTTCCCTTGAGCAGATATAGGGTAAGAAAGTCAACACGATGAATTCTGAAAGTTGAGAATTTGCTTGTAACTTCGTGCAGCCCCTGGAATGGAAAGTATATTATATTTAGAAAAACAGTCCCAGCAACTAACATATAAAAACTCATGCATAATTGACAGCCATTTAAATGACCATTTTTGAGTTGCAAGAAAAAAATCTCCCTGTCACTGGCGTTCCATCGTCATTGCCTTTTGTATCTAATATTATTTGCCACCAGGATTATACACTCAATGTTATGCCATAAGGTGGTGTAGCAAAGAATTCCAGTTGTCTGTATGGATGTCCAGTCAGAACGCCTTTTTTCTGCCTGTATTGTAAACTGTGAGAGACAGTTCTTATCCTTTAAACAGTGCCAAAGTAAAAATGCTGCTATCTTTACTCACTAGTAGATGTTTACTATTTGTTGAATGAAAGAAAGAATAAATGGGTTTTACTCCTCATTGGTTTGACCTGAAAGCAGCATGAAGAACCAGACCCTAGCTCAAGGTTTAAGTTCACCCGAACTTCTTTCCAGAGAGGCTGCCGGAGCAGAAGTACCTGGGGAGCATCCCAGGAGGCACCACAGAAGTCAGGAAACTGAGCATTTGTTTTGATTTTTAGGTGAATGAGGAACCTTAGCTAAGGCACTGAACTTCTGTGGGCCTCTTCTTCCTTATTTCTAAAATGAAAGAATTGATTTAGGTTAGAAGTTTCCAGACTTCTGAATTTCGTGTCCCATATGTTATTTTAAAGGCATGTGGACATGGTTACAAACTCACTAGAATGGTTGGTTTGGCACAAGGACTGTTGGGTAGCGACACTGCCTGTCTTGCTGTCTACCTGTCTGAGCTTGAATGGCAGTACCTTAAGATGTCATTCTTGCCCTTTGCTCTGATAACTTTACCTTTTTAATTATATTTGGTTAAAGTGAACGAGCCAGTATTCAGTTCTGGTGACTTTTAAAGCATATGGCTTTGCATTTGACTGGTTACCTGGTGAGCACAAGCTTGACATCATTGCCAATCAGTACTTATCTGAATAACTCAAAAGTGCAAAGGAATGCTTAGGAGATTTACCTGGAAAATGAATAGTCCATCTGCACCTCTGTGGGTACCCAGAGTTTTTCCTGGGTTGATCCTGCACATCCGGGAGCTGCCTGTCTGTACTTCCCTGGTTTGGGGCCTGGCTTACACTGAGGAGTAGTGCCCGAGTGGCTTTGCTCTATCTTATTGAGGGCCCACCGTGAGACACTGCTGAGAGCACTGCCCGCCGTGTCACAAAACAAGGGGCTCTGGTTTCTCTGCAAAGACTAATTGCCCTTTTCATGAGGGATCTGATTTGCTTTTATCTTGGAAAACCCGTGGATTAGAAACTATTCCTGCTTTGTGCAGGCTTCTAGGAAATTCAGAAAACACGCAGATGCTTGCTTCAAACATTAATTAATTAATTCAGTAATTATTGATGGAGTTCTTGAAGTGTACCAGGTACTGTTCATGGCACTGGAGATTCAAAATTAATAAGACGTTACGTTTTAGTGAGAGACAGATAATGAACCTAAAACCCCAAATAAATGTATAACAAATGTCAGATAAATTGGAAGAAAAATACACAGAATGTGTACTAAGCTGTCCCTTAGAATGGTACTTGACTCATAGTAAACGCTGTATAGTATTAGCTAGTATTTTATTAGTAGTAATACAAATATGATTGGTACAGAAGACAGACAGTGGAAAAAACAAGAATCAATGTTGGGTCTTTTTTTTTTTTTTTTTTTTTTTTTTTTTGGGCCATGGCATGCGGGACCCCTGCAGTGGAAGCACGGAGTCCTAACCACTGGACCGCCAGGGAATTCCCATGTTGAATCTTTTTTTTCCTTTTCTTTTTTTGCCATAAGCGGGCCTCTCACTGTTGTGGCCTCTCCCGTTGTGGAGCACAGGCTCTGGACGCGCAGGCTCAGGGGCCATGGCTCATGGGCCTAGCCGCTCCGGGGCCCGTGGGATCTTCCCGGACCGGGGCACGAACCCGTGTCCCCTGCATCGGCAGGCGGACTCTCAACCACTGAGCCACCAGGGAAGCCCCTGAATCTTGATTAAGTACTCTGGTGAGGTGAGGTGACGCAGAGTAACTTTGTGCTACTTTAAAATTTGGAGGTCAAGGAAACCTTTCCCGAGTTGGTGACATTTGAACCGAGAACTGGGTAGCCATCATTGGAAGATCTGTGGGTAAAGGTGGAGACAGATTGGGAAGAACAGTCCCAGCAGTGAATACACAGGGTGCAAAGACCCCAAGGCAGAGGCCTCTGTCGCAGGACTAGGGAGACCAGGGTTTGGACAGTGTAGTGGGTGAAGGGGTACCTGGAGGCCAGTGATGTGGGGCTTTGTGAACCAGGAAAAGGCGATCGTTTTACTCTTTGCCGTGAGAAGCGATTGGGGAGTTTTAAGCAGTGTATGGAACGACCTGGTCTGTGTTAGTTAGTTATACATACTTACTTATTTTTGGCTGCGTTGGGTCTTTGTTGCGGTGCACAGGTGTCTCATTGCGGTGGCTTCCCTTGCTACGGAGCACGGGCTGTAGGCGCGTGGGCTTCAGTAGTTGTGGCGCAGGGGCTCAGTAGTTGTGGCTCGCGGGCTCTAGAGCGCAGGCACGGTAGTTGTGGTGCACGGGCTTAGTTGCTCTGCAGTATGTGGGATCTTCCCTGACCAGGGCTTGAATCCATGTGCCCTGCGCCGGCAGACGGATTCTTAACCACTGAGCCACCAGGGAAGTCCCTGGTCTTTGTTTCGAAGGCTCCCTCTGATTGCTGGACTGAGGTTGAGCTGTGGGGAGGGGAGAGGGAGGAATGGAGGCTGGGCTGCCTGTTAGGAGGCAGTTGTAGTTGTCAGGAGGCCAGGGTGGCTTAGATGAGGGTCGTCGCGGTGGGATGAAGAGGATGAATAGCTTGCGTGTGGTCTGCAGGCGGAGCTGATGAGGCTTATTGTGGATTCGATTTGGGGGTGAGGTGGGAGGGAGGAAGGCAAGGGTGGGAGCTGGGTTTTTGGCTTGTTTGAGTGAGGTGGGTGGAACAGTTTGGGGTGGGGCTAGGGGACATCAGGAGTTCGTTTTGACTGCGTTAAGTTTGAGGTGCCTTTTCTACATCTGAGTGGAGCTGTCCTGTGGCCTTGTTGACACGTATGTCATCCTGCATATGGGCAAGTATGATTGTAGGATAAATTCACGATTCACAGTTACTCGCAGAGAATGTGCTTTTATAATTTTGACAGACACTTCCAAGTTGTCCTTCATAGATGTTATACTAGTATATACTTCCCTTGGCAAATTTTGAGAGTAGTACCTGGTTTCCTTTATCATTGCTAACAGAGTGTGCTATCAAAATTTTGGATTTGCCACTTCTGCCAAGGTTTAAAATAGTATCATCGTATAGTTTTATTTTGTATTTTTCTTGTTATGAGGTTGAGCATCATTTTACATATTGAGGAGTCTAATTTTCTTTTATGTACATTCTCATTTTCTTCACCCATTTTTCTATTAGGATGGCAGTCTTTTCTATATATGTAGGAATATTTTTTAAATTAAGGATATTAGTCCTTTGTATGAAATAAAATCCAAATTTTTTTCTCCCTTTTTTGTCTTTTGACTTTGCTTCTGGCACTTTTCTTCATGTAAAGTTTTTGATATTTTAGTAGATGAAATGGCCGGTCTTTTTTAATGTCTTAAGATTTTTGATAATAGCTATAAAGGCCTTTTCTCCACTTAGGTTTTCTTCCAGTATTGTATCATTTCAGTTTTGATGTTTAAGTGTTTGATCTGCTTGGAATTTATCTTGGTATAAAGGTCCCAGCATATGGACCTACTTTCATTTTAGCTCCAGGTAATGCTGGTGGTCACAGCGACAGCACCGTAGTGGATCTTTCCTTTGTCTTTGCCCCATTCCCTGCACCCTTGACCACCCCTGTGTGTGGAAAACGTTTTCAATTCAAGTTCCACTTCTTCACCACACATTCCAGCATGTAGAGTAACTCTGTCCTTCGCTGAGTGTGTCTCAGTCTGCTAATTAGGCCATAAGATTTTATAAAAATATTGATCAGAATACAGTTACCATGCATTTTTTAGGGTATTTTGTTTGTTTAGGAGGAAATTCTCCAAAGTGCCTTTTATTTGCACAACCTGATTGAGTTGGGTTTGTTGTTTCTTGTCTGAAAACTGTTTCATATGTTTTGTCTGCTTTTGTAGTCCTTTAAGGTAGGAGGTCAGTTGTTCATCTGTTATGCCTGGAATTGGAAGTGATAGTT
Organism: Phocoena sinus; assembly: GCF_008692025.1. NCBI lineage: Eukaryota > Metazoa > Chordata > Mammalia > Artiodactyla > Phocoenidae > Phocoena > Phocoena sinus. Next base: position 4,110,944 of record NC_045772.1, on the reverse strand, counting down.
GGAGATTTTAACACTCACTTTTTAGCCACTGATAGAAGTAGACCAGCCTCAGTATAGATGTAGATGATCTCAGTAGTACTGAGATAGGTAGCCACCTTCACATGAGTCTGGTTTATAGAACATTTTCTCAACGCTTGGAAAAGTTACTTTGTTTTCAACTGTCTGCATTATGTTCACTAAGATAGACCATAGTCTGGGCTATAAAAAGTCTCAATGAATATGTGAAAAGGATTGGAAACATACGGAATATGTTCCCTGACCACAGTTAGCCTAGAAAACCATAGCAGGGTGATCTAGAAAAATTCTAAAGTTTTGGAAATCAGCACATCTAAATAATTGATTTGTCACAAAGGAAATCACAAGGCAAATTAGAAAATCTTTTGAACCGAAGGATAATGAAAGCATAAAATGTGTGGGATAAAGCTGAAGCAGGGTTGAGAGGGTAATTTATAGCTTTAAGTGTTTATGTCAGAAAAGTAGGTCTGAAATCAGGGACTTAAGGTTCTACTTTATGAAGACAGAAAGAGAAGAGTACAGTAAATCCTCAGCAGAAAGAAGAAAATAAAAGGACACAAGTCAATAACATGGAAAACAGGAAAAAAATAGAAAGGATTAACAAAGGCAAAGTTGACTCTTTAAAAAGATCAACAAAATTGATTAAGAAGAAAGAAAGAGCGCACTAATGACCAGTATCACGAAAGAAGGCGTGGTTGTCACCTCAGTCTTAATAAACTCAAAGCTTGGTGAAGCTCCCTTCAACTGACAGTTCTGCAGGCTGAGGGCTGTTTACAATAACATTCAAGGACATAAGTGTTAGGTCCCGAGTCCCTCTGTAAACCCTGGTAGTATTTTACTGTTTATAATTCCCTTAGTACATTGCTTTTCTTTCTTTCAAGCAGTCTTTTCAAGTCCTTTTGTGTCACCTCTAATTTAAATGCTCTCCCTTCCCTCTGCAACTAGGGATTCACTGAGCTCCTGATTCTCCTGTCCCATCCATCGCCCCTCTTCCCTGCAGCCCTCTAGTTAGATTAACTTTGTTGTTTCTGTAATCCGTGACGTGTGCCTGTGTGCTGCACCTAAGACATTTTTCTCTAATTATCTCTCTATGCGTGTGTCTTTCTCCACCCTTAGAGTTTGGAATTACGGCTTGGGACCTAGCCCCTCGCACACAGTATTTGGCACATTGTGTTTTTGAATGAATGTTCTTGTGGGAAAATGTTTTGAGCTCCAAATAGGTGAATTGTGGATGAGCTTCAGGGTCACAGTTTTGTACACCTGGCGTGATGTGCATGAACTTCTGTTGTCGCTGTTTGATGACCTACCTAAATTGACGTGGACATTGAGAATTTTGCATATTACCCATTATTGTTGGAAATATTTTACATCAGTGCTGGTCACTTATTTGAAAGGTTGTGGGAGAAACAGAACATGTGTCTAGGTTTTGTGTTTGTGTGAAGTGACGCTGTGTCGTGGTAGTTAACATGCCTCATTTGGCTACTGTACTTAAAGGCATACTTTTGTTCTGTTATTTATTAAGAAGTGATTAAATAAACCGTGTTTGTCAATATAAGCGCTTTACTGTCATGCTTATTCATAACCTTGGTTATGAATAGTATATTCCTTAGTTCTTAAGTCTTCAGATGCCCTCTGGTAAATATGATTCAGAATTAATTAATAGTACTATTCAATCTTCTTAGGTGTCACAGTGGTACTTTGAAGAAATATGCTTGTAATCTTTGCCTCAAGGGTTTCCCCAAGTTGATCTCTAAGTTTCGATGAGTGCATTGCTTGACAGTGAGGATGTTTTCTTGGTAACTTGAGAGCTCTTAAGGAGTAGATAATCAAGCCAGTATTCATTACTGTGTTGTTGGCGTATGTTTAAATAAGAAGTATGACATGTCTATTTCTCTGGTTAATTTTAGCACTAAGTTTCTGACTAAAACAATTTAATATGTTTTATTATACCTGAACTTGTAGCTAAATTTCATATTATTGTTTGAACTATAGTGAACTATTTTTCTTTCTCAACTTAGATAAAAACTATACTAGGCCCTTTCCTCCAGTTGAATAAATTTGAATCATTTCAATACATTTTTCAGAAGTAAAATCGGAGAAAAATATTTTGAGGGTTTTCATTCTCTTTTAGCTGCTAATAGAAAAATAGTATGTGAACCTCTAAAACATTTGAAGATTACGGCTAATCAAAAATTCAATAAACAGGAGTACTTTTATGTATAAGGTATGCCTATAAAGCAGATAAGGCCATGTCTGTTTTACTATGTTTGTAGTAACCAAACCTTTCCCTCCTTTTTTCTTAGGTTCTTGATTATTACAGACCATTTTCTGAAAAGCCCGGAATTGGTTAAAGTCATGTATGCCAAAATGAGCAATCAAGAAAGGTAACCAGTGTGGTTTCGAGTATTCCGCATTCCATATAGAGTATTCCGTACGCATGACTGAAAAACTGTGGCTTCTTAGTTGGCACAAAATCTCTAAATACACGTTTCTGTGTCAGTAATGGTTTTAAATTGGTTGGTTAACGTTACAGCGCAGCCGCAACAGGCAGTGATTTACGTAGGGTTGCAGAATCCAGGTTGGCGCCATTATTCAGTAAAACCGTATTAAAAAATGTTAAGAACAAAATGTTACGCTTGTCCCTCGATTTTATAAAAGTAAATCATGCAGCTGTGTATTACAGCTGCATAGGTGAAATGTGCTCATTTGTTCACATCCCTGCTGTCATGATTTGGGATACATTCTGCTAGGCTTATAGTTTTCCAGTAGATATTTTAGACTGAAAGAAAATCAGTACCTCTCTGTGACCTTCACTGGCCGAGTAGGGGAAGAGCAGTGCCCTCTGAGCCCAGAGACCTTAGTACTTTGGCTCTGTGCTTTGTTGTCATAGTAACTCTTTATGTGACCTTAGCCAGGTCTTTCACCTTGTTTGGATTCAGTTTCTTGACATGTAAAATTAGAGGATTGAATAAAATGATTCCTAGTACTCGGTCCATTCCAAGAGTGTATGTTTTTCCTAACCTGATTGGAAATGTTGCCTTAGGAAAATAAAACTTACTCAGAAGGCACAGATCTAATGATCAAAAACCGTAAAAAATGTTAATCTTTTGATTGTAGTCACAATTTTGATAATTGCTGTGGTTTTGAAATTCTTTCTGTACATTTGGGTTCCAACAGTTAATCTTTGTGCACTCCTTTGTAGTCTTGTTAAGTAGTGTGTTTTCCTTCTTTAATATCTTTAACAAAAAGGAAAAGTTTGTGCTTTTAAAGTCAGTTTAGATGCCATATTTATAAATCCAGTACCCTCTGCCACCACTGTCATATGCCTACTTCTCTTGCAAAAAAAGAATTAAAATAAGTAATATGAAGAATAGTGCTATAAATTAGTAAGTTGCTTTGCAGTAAGGAACATCCGAAGGCAAGAGAATACACAGTTTAATATTCAAGTCTGTATTTTCCATATTCCTGTCAGCTGATCTATTGTTAACCGATCCGTTTCCTAACGAAATGAGGATGACAAACTAAACATTGTCCATTTTTATTTATACAGAACTTGTAGCCACGGCTTTCCTACTTCATACAAACTCCTTACTCAGCTGCCACCTCTTCCCCGTCCTCTGTTTTTCTTCCACAGGAGAAGTGCTTTTGTCTCATCACGTCGTCTGTTACACATTGTGTCACGTCACATACCTGCTTGCCGTCGTGTGACACTAGCGTTAGATCGTTAGCTCTCTGAGGGCCAGGATTTGGTCTTTCTTATTCTGTGGTGTCCACATTTCCTAGCCAGTGCGTGGCACGTAACAAGCGCTAAAAAAAGTTTTTGAATGAAAGCTTGTGTAGACGAATGAATTTTTCTTACTCATGAAAAGTTTTATCTAGTGTATTCATTAATGTAACATCACCTGCTGGATTGGAAACCTCAGTTATCCCCACCTCCTCCTCCACTTGCCGCTTTACACTGGTCAGTAAGCCTTACCGAGCGTATCACCTTAGTATGTTGTGAACTCGCTCGCTTGTCACAGCTCTGGTTTACATGTCACCTTTGACTGGACTTTGGCTACAGCCTGTTTAAAAACTGTGATAAAATACACATTATATAGAATTTGCCATCGCGCCCTTTTTAACGCGCCGTTCAGTCGTTTAAGTGTATTCACGCTGTTGCGCAACCAGTCTCCAGAACTTCTCATCTTGTAAAATGGAAACCGTACCCATTAAACAACTACCCCCGTTTCCCCTGCCCCCAGCCCCTGGCAACCACCACTCTACTTTCTGTCTCTGTGAACTTGACTCCCCTAAGTACAGTCGATGCTTGAACAGTGCAGGGCTCAGAGGCACTGAACACCAGCGTCAGAAACCCGAGCGTAACTTGCAGTCGACCTCCGCATCCGAGGGTCCTCTGTGCCCTCGGATTCAGCCAACGGCAGATCCTGTAGTACCGTAGTGCCTGTTTATTGAAAACATTCCACGTACACATGGACCCACACAGTTCAAATCCATGTTGTTCAAGGGTCAGCTGTACCTCACGTAAGTGGAGTCACACAGTATTTGTCCTTTCGTGACTGGCGTATCTCACTTAGCACAGTGTCCTTAAGGTTAGTCCATGTTATAGCACGTGTCAGCATTTCCTTCCTTCCTGAGGCTGAATAAAATTCCACCGTATGTATTGACATATGTCACATTCTGCTTGTCTAGTCGTCCATCGATGGACCACAGGCTTGCTCCACCTTTCAGCTACTGTGAATGATACTGCTGTGAACAGTACTGATTGTTCTAATTTTTGTTTTTCCCTCCTCCTCTGTCATCTACTGAACTGCCTGCATGGGTCTTGCCCTGCCATTTAGTGGCGTGTGTAGCTTGTTACAGGATGCAGTTAGACTCCATGGTGTGGTGTTCAAGGCCCTTTTTAAACGTAGCTTCAGTTCCAGCTCCTCATTCTCCCCCAGTCACCACACTGTAGCTGCACAGAACTCCTCTCAGTTTTCCAGGCTTCCCCTTTGGCTTCATGCTTTTGTGTGTGTCCTTTTCTCTGCCCGAAATGTCCTGACTACCCCCTCTCCCTCTGGTGAATACACACTCGTGCTCTGTTGGCCCTTTTCAGATACTGCCTGCTTTCTGCTGGCGCTCCTGACTTTCCCAGGCAGTTCTTTGCATCCTCACCTGCACGTTTATCATGATAATTTGCTTTTCTGCTCGAATATGTATTCTTCAAGGACAAAAACCGAATCTTGTGAGTTCTCTGTTCTTAACACCCACCAGAATCAGTGCTGGAACAGTGTTGGAATGGAAAACTCTACTAATATCAAACACTTACTGAAGCCTGTCTGTAAGACACCATCTCTGTTGATACTGTAGACAGCAGATGGCTCCGTCAGCCAGGAGGAGGTGGTGTGCTGCCATGGACCTCGCGGGTGTTGGCCGGTTCCGGTGGAGCTCACTGTGGGAACTGCTGAGTCTGCTTACTTGTCTTTGCTCAGGGGCGGGAGGAGGGGATGGGGTCTTGGCAGGAGCGCTCAGAGTTCTGCGGCCGAGTAGAGGCTGCTGGGTTCCCTGTTGACTCGTTTGGGGCAATGACAGATAATTCTTTGTTCAGAGTGGAACGTTGACAGAATAATAGGATTGAAAAGATACGCTTTTCTCAACAGGGATGTATAACGAATTAACCTCTCCCCTTGCACCTGGAATGGTGCTACACACCATCCTGTGAGTACCCAGAAGACAGTCAGGACATTTTCTGTGTTCTGTGGTTCAGATGAGGGACTGCACTGGAGATTTCTGGGGGACCTTTGTGGTGTCTCTGCTGGGAACACACACCAGAGGCTCCTGAGGCAAGCCCAGGCTGTGGCCCCAACCTGCTGAATCAGAGTATATGGTCTCGTTGGGGCTGTTAGATTTAAAACGCTTGAGGCTCAGTCAGCAAAGCAAGCAGTGTATTCATTAAGCACCTGCTGGTGGTCCCTGGGTCCCCAGGGTGCACAGTCCCCACCCGCCCTTAGTGTGGGCGCGTAGGGAGGGGGAGCGCCGTGTGAGCTCGGGAGCTCTTTTCGTGTGCTGCTTCTTTCAGTTGTCACAGTTAGTTGACGGCTTCACCCTGGTAGTTTATTTGGGCAGATTACTTGGTGAAGATACTTTGGATACAGGGTCAAAATCAATTCACATGGTGTGATTCAGCAGAAATGAGAGCCTGTGTTTATACAATTTTCTTGTCCCCCTTCCCAGCAAATTGGAGTAATATTGAATTAAACTAGCTGCTCTTGGAAACCAACTTTTGTAGTTTCCAGGTTTATAATTTGTATAGCATGGTGGTTAAGAGCAGAGGCTAGCTGTGCCACTCACTACTTTGGGCAAGTTACTTTTTGGAACTCTGTTTTCATCTGTAAAATGAGGATAATAATGGTAGGCACCCCCTGAAATTGTCGTGGTTACTGACTGGAATGTATAGAAAGCTCTCAGTGCTGGCATGTAATTGTCACTCAGTAACTGTGAGTGGCCATTTTCTGCTTCCATATTTCTGCTGTTATTACTACTTCTCCTCTGATGATCTTGACTTTTTCCTCCAGGTAGCATCACTGTTACGTATGAAGGCAACATACAGCCATTGTCATTTAATCCTCAAAAAGACCTTGTGAAATAGGCATTATTCTTGCCATTTAGGTATTTGCCCTGGGTTACAAAGGCAGCAGAGGTGGTATTTGAACTCTTGTCTGTATGATGCCAAATCACTGATCATTTGCCCTGTAACGCACTAGCTTCTTATATCTGTAATTTATGAAGGGACTAATGAGATTAATTCAGCAACAGCTGTCTGCCTGTATCTTGGTTAGCCTGTTTTCCAGGTTAATAAAAGTTTTGGCCTTTGTGGCATGCCGTTCTACAAATTATACAGGTGGAGTAGTTATTCAGAATTTGTTGGAGATGTCAGTCTTTGAATTACAGATATTTTATTTCCAGAATTATAGGATATTGTTTCCTGCCCTAGAACGCTCATGAAACTCCCTCTCTCACTCTTTCCCCCTCCGCCTTTGCCCTTCACTCTCATAAAAAACTTACCTGTTTCAAGATGGTGCAAGCATGGCTTTTGAAATTGTAGACTGCATCAATTTAAGCATAACTTTTTTTTTTGTGGTACGCGGGCCTCTCACTGCTGTGGCCTCTCCCGTTGCGGAGCACAGGCTCCGGACGCGCAGGCTCAGCGGCCATGGCTCACGGGCCCAGCCGCTCCGCGGCACGTGGGATCTTCCCGGACCGGGGCACGAACCCGTGTCCCTTGCATCGGCAGGTGGACTCTCAAACCACTGCACCACCAGGGGAGCCCAAGCATAACTTTAAAATATAAATCTTGCCGTAGAATTTTCTCCTAAAATCCTTCACGTGTACATTGCTGTCAATTTTTTTATGAAACAGGAATCATCATTTTGAGGACAGGGTATGTAACTGTTCAGTCCGAAGTGAATTAGAAGTAGGACACTAATGACAGCCAGTGATTGAGAGAGAAAATTATAGAGTGACTCTTAGTTGAGTGGTGTGTCTGTCGAGCCTGAGGCAGCTCAAGTGATGATTTCTGGTTTAAAGGAAGTGAGACTGAAGTGTAATAATTTTAGACAGCTAGTCTCTGACCTCTTTGACTGGGTTGGTTTGTTTTCTCCCCCCCCCCCGGTTAAATTATTTATTTATTTAGTTAGTTTTGGCTGCGTCAGGTCTTAGTTGCGGCACGGGATCTTTTGTTGTGGCATGCGGGCTTCGGAGCACGTGGGCTCGGTAATTGCAGCATGTAGGCTCTCTAGTTGAGGCTCTTGGGCTCAGTAGTTGTGGCGCGTGGGCTTAGATGCCCCGCGGCATGTGGGATCTTAGTTCCCTGACTGGGGATCAAACCCACGTCCCCTCTATTGGAAGGTGGATTCTTTACCACTGGACCACCAAGGAAGTCCCTGACCGGGTCTTCCTACTTTTGCATCCTTCACTCTTGAGTGAATGGATTTGTTAGACCACTTGTGTTCTGTTATGTTTTCAAGGAAGTATTTAGTGTGGTTCCCCCGAGACTGGAAGAAGTAAGACATTCCACATTATGTCCCATTTTCCCTGACTGCAGTACTTTTCAGTACATATATGTTTTCTGGCATAGAAGTGGGGATGGCGAATGAAATGCACAATCAAAATATGTGTTTCTGAAAGAAAATTTCCTACTTGAATTATATGTCCTGTGTGTGATTCCTTTATTTTATGAGAAGGATTTTTTGTTTTGTTTTGTTTTTTGTTTTTCTTTTACTTGGCCGTGCCATGTGGCTTGTGGGATCTTAGTTCCCCAACCAGGGATTGAACCCGGGCCCTCGTCAGTGAAAGTGCAGAGTCCTAACCACTGGACTGCCAGGGAATTCCCGAGAAGGATAGTTTTTGATGGTGGCTAGAAGTAAAGGGAGTTGGAGAGTTAGATGGGGATTCTGGGTGGGAGAGCCCCATATATCAGACTAAAGTTTTTGGACCCACTCCTTAACAGTGGGAGCCTTTAAAAGTTTTTATTGGCAGATGACTTAATATAAGTACAATCATTTAATGAAGTATAATTTATTCTCAGGTAATATTCAAGCTTGGTTTGTATTTTTATATTTTAAAGATTCATTTCTGATTTTTTTCCCCTTTTTTTTCTTCCCAATCACTCATTCCCCATCTCCTTAGATCTCCCATCTTGTAATCACCTGACAGAGTGTAGAGGTGCATCTCCTGAGCCAGGGAGAAGTCTGAGGGAAGCACTGCCCCTGGGTGACTGTGTAAAAGCAGGCAGGAAATCTGCATTGACCTTACCTCTTGGGACCACCTTCCAGGTCTCCCCCCGTCAGCTGGTCTCCTTGGACCCCAGGGCCTTCCTGTGGCTGCTGGACAGCCTGGATTACCACCACCCCGTGGCCCACCTTTTGTCCCGACCCCATCTGACTCCTTCAGGATCTGCTCCTTCCTTGTTCAAGATCTGCCTGGTGTTTGGTCCTTTCCCCCAGTTATGACCTGTCTCATTCCTCTTCACCCTGTTCTGGGTAGTAGTCCACTGGGTGCTGAACTCCCTAAAGCCAGGGACCACGACTTCTTAGGCCTCGAAGTAACTGCCAGATTACAAAGAATATTTTTAGAGCAGACATTTGGGTTCCTCTTGAATCATACGCGCTAGGCAGCCTCTTCCCTAGCATTCCCGGAGGATCGTCCTGCTCGGGGAAGGTGGGAGGCCTGGCTCTGGGCCAGAGCACCCTGTTCATCTTCAAAGATCATATGTGAGTTCGAGAAAACAAACATACCCCAGTACTGAACTACTTGTTGTTCTTTTGTGCTCAGTCGAAGGGATTGTTTGTTTTGTTTTGGATTAATCATTTCTATAAGAAATCTGAAGTTTTAGGAGCTCTGAAAATTGCTAAGGTCTGTGGGTGACATTAACAGACTAATCATCTTTGCCAGCCTTTGGCTAAAATACAGGAAGAGTTCAGCACGTTTTATTTTCTACTTGAAGCAGTAACCAATTCTTTTCTCTTAGTGAGACATGCTCCCTGCCTAATACAAGTATATTTTCCCCCATTTGCTGAGCATTTTAGATATTTGTATCACTTCTGATATAGAAATACATGAGAATTATGCATATCAGAAAAAAATCCCCATCAGAATGTGATTTGGAGAAACATCCTGCTTGATTTATGCTGGATAGACTGTTCTGTGTATGACTTGTTTTTCCTGGGAGAAGGAAAGAGGTTGTTGGCTAGAAATATGTAAGTGATCGTTTAAACATTGAGGGAAAGATGGCATAGGTTTGGTCTTCAGATTTGTGTTCTTTGTAAAGTAAAATAATGAAACAAACAAAAAACGCAACCTTCACGAGACAGATAGTACAATGAGTGGGTAAAGCATTTGGCCCAGGAGACAGAGATTGAATCCTGTGTTTGAACCCTGCCGCAGCAGCTCAGTATGTGTGACACTGACGGGTAAATTGATTAGCCTTACTAGGCCTTACTTCCCCCTTTGCTCTTGGGGCTGTTGACGGTATCTGCCTCGTGAAGGTTTTGTGTAGATTGAATGAGGAAATGTATGCAAAATGTTTAGCTCTGTAGTAAATAGTGAATGAATGTTAGCCCACTTAACCTTGCTGTTGTTATAGTAGATGTAAATACTGTGAAACTTAATTTGACAACATTTCTGAAATGTGGAATTATTCCAGTGCTGAAAGTAATGGATATAAAAAGGTGCTTGTTTCTGTAACCAAATCACATCAAAGAAATCAAGATTTAAAAAAACAGGCAGTTGATGAAGATTTATTGTATTCACAAAAAATATGTTTTCCCGAGCTGGACATTATAAACGAGTGAGGAATTTAAAAATAAAAGTATTCTCTTAAAGTGGCTTCAGTATTACATATTCATGTAAAAATCTTTTGTTTTATAGGGTTACGTTGTTAGACCTTATGATAGCCAAAATAATGGGTGATGAGCCACTGAGCAAGGATGAGATCCCTGTGTTTTTGAGCCATGCCGAGCTGATTGCGAGCACGTTTGTGGATCAGTGCAAGACTGTGCTGAAATTGACCTCTGAGCAGCATGCTGAGGATGAGGTAAGAGAACAGACGGATTTTCTAACTCAGCTAGGTCCTCTAAGGACAAAGGCTTTAAAAACTATTACAGGGACTTTCCTGGTGGCACAGTGGTTAAGAGTCCGCCTGCCCGTGCAGGGGACACAGGTTTGAACCCTGGTCCGGGAAGATCCCACATGCCGCGGAGCAGCTAAACCCGTGCACCACAACTGCTGAGCCTGCACTCTAGAGCCTGCAAGCCACAACTGCTGAAGCCCACATGCCATAACTACTGAAGCCTGCGTGCCTAGAGCCTGTGCTCTGCAACAAGAGAAGCCACCGCAATAAGAAGCCCGTGCACCGCAGCGAAGAGTAGCCCCCGCTTAACGCAGTTAGAGAAGGCCTGCACGCAGCAACAAAGACCCGACGCAGCCATACATACATACATACATACAATTATGTAAGTAACGTATCTGCTGCATGTTGGTGGGTGCACTGCCTCTCTAAAATTCCTATGTAGGGGCCTTTGGGACGTGATTAGGTCATGAGGGCCCTCATGAATGTAAGTAGTGCTCTTATAAAAGACACCCCAGAAAGATTCCTTACCCCTTCCACCTTGTAAGGGCACAGCGAGAAGTTGGCCATCTGAAGCCTAGAAGAGGCCCCTCCCCAGAACCCAACCACGCTGGCACCCTGATCTTGGGCTTCCAGCCTCCAGAACTGTGAGAAGTAAATGTTTGTTGTTTATAAGCCACCCTGTTTGTTGTATTTTGTCATAGGAGCCTGAGCTAAGACAGTATCCTTATTTTAGAACACTTACGAAAATACAGAAAAGGGAGAACAGTGCCCTTACTCTTACCGTCCAGAGTTAATGACTTAAAATAATAGTTAATATATTTTTCTAGGCAAATAACATCAAATACATGCATGCATACATACACACATACACAAACATATATATATATATTAAAAGTGAAATCATTCTGGGCTTCCCTGGTGGCGCAGTGGTTAAGAATCCACCTGCCAATGCAGGGGACACGGGTTCGATCCCTGGTCTGGGAAGATCCCACGTGTCGCGGAGCACGTGAGCCCGTGTGGCACAACTACTGAAGCCCGCACACCTAGAGCCCATGCTCCGCAACAAGAGAAGCCACTGCAATGAGAAGCCCGCGCACCACAACAAAGGGTAGCCCCTGCTTGCTGCACCTAGAGAAAGCCCGCGCGCAGCCACGAAGACCCAGTGCAGCCAAAAATAAATAAATTAATTAAAAAATGAAATCATCTGTACCACCAATTTGTAAGTTCCTGTTTTTCCTTCTGAATGTGTGTAAGTTGCATGAGGGCAGAAGTTTTGACTGTTATGTTCATAGAACTGTGTACATAGTAGGCACTTTAGTGAATATTTGCTGAGTGCACAAACAAGCAATACATAGTGGATGTCTTTTTTTTTTTTTTTTTTTTTTTTTTTTTTGCAGTTCGCGCGCCTCTCACTGTTGTGGCCTCTCCCGTTGCGGAGCACAGGCTCCGGACGCGCAGGCTCAGCGGCCACGGCTCACGGGCCCAGCCGCTCTGCGGCACGTGGGATCTTCCCGGACCGGGGAACGAACCCGTGTTCCCTGCATCGGCAGGCGGACTTTCAACCACTGCGCCACCAGGGAAGCCCTGGATGTCTTTTTAAAATGCCGGTGTAGGGCTTCCCTGGTGGCGCAGTGGTTGAGAGTCCGCCTGCCGATGCAGGGGACACGGGTTCGTGCCCCGGTCCGGGAAGATCCCACATGCCGCGGAGCGGCTGGGCCCGTGAGCCGTGGCCGCTGAGCCTGCGCGTCCGGAGCCTGTGCTCCGCAACGGGAGAGGCCACAACAGTGAGAGGCCCGCGTACCAAAAAAAAAAAAAAAAAAAAATGCCGGTGTAGCATTCTGTGTAAAGAATTTACCATGATTATTTGTCTGTAGTCTGTGTCTTTGTAGTTATGTCTTCATACATTTTAAAATTCTCCTCGAGCCTACCCTAGATCATTTAGGTCTTTTCTTTACTAAGGAGATGGACATTAGCTTACAGTAATTCTGTTTCCCTCCTCTTTAATTCAGGAATCCTCTTTATTTTTGTCTGCTCCTTCCTTCCCTTCTGTCTTAAAGTTAGCATTGTTCTTTCTCTGGAATACTACTCAGCAGTAAAAAGAAATGCGCTTCTGGTATAACAACAGAGATGAATCTCAAACGTAGAGTGGAAATAGACTAGAGAATACGCTGCACGCGTCCATCTCTGTGAAATTCTACAGCGGGCAAAACTTATCGATTATAACAAAGCAGATCATCTGTCACCCGGGCTGGAAGTGGAGGGTGGAATTGATTGTCGAGGGACATGAAGGAACATCTTGGGTACTGGAAGTGTTATATGTAGCTGTGTACTACTCTCCAGATGGACCTATTTTATTGCATGTGAATTATACCTCAAGTGTCGATTTCAACGTGTTCAAAAACATCACAGAGGTTATTTCCATGCTGATAGGAATGGTGAGTAGAGAGGTAATCACTTGGGCTCAGAGGCAGGAATAGGTGAGCAGGCTGCCCTTTGACAGGCCCGTCCACTTGCTGTCCCCAGATGGGGAGGTAGGGAAGGTGGACCCTGACCCACAGCGTTTCTTGGAGGGCTGTGTGTGACACTGTGGACCTGTTAACTCCCACAGTAAATGTAGGCCGTGATTATGCTTGTTCTGCCATGTAAGTGTATTTCCTTCTTTGTGAAAATACCTTCTTTTTTTTTTTTTTTTTTTTTTTTTTTTTAATTTTATTTATTTTTTAAATTTTTATTTTTGGCTGTATTGGGTGTTCGCTGCTGCGTGCAGGCCCCCTCCAGTTGCCGCGAGCTGGGGCTACCCCGGCTGCGGTGTGTGGTCCTATTGCGGTGGCCTCTCCTGCTACGGAGCACGGGCTGTAGGCTTCAGCAGTTGTGGCACGCAGGCTCAGTCGTTGTGGCACACGGGCCCAGTCTCTCCGCGGCACGTGGGATCCTCCCGGACCAGGGCCCGAACCGCCGTCCCCCGCATCGGCAGGCGGACCCTCAACCACTGCGCCACCAGGGAAGTCCCTGAAAATACCTTCTTCAAGGTTGCTTTGCTGTTGATTTTCTGTGCTGGATCAGAGAGGCCATGTCAGGTCTCGCGGTAAGGTCAGTATTTTAATTCTCCTTTCTGTGGTAGCAGAAAGCTTTACTCGGAGGCTGCTTCCCTTTCTGGAGATAGAGTTGCCTCTGTTTCCAGCAGGAGGAGCAGCGAGCTGTGCTTCAAGGAAGTTTCTAGGAGGAATTTTCCAGGAGACAGAAAATGAAGTACACTTAGTACTTGTTAAATCCAGCTTTGAACTTTTTCAAGGCACTTATATTTAAAGTATAGATGATTTCATTGTTGTACTAAGAAGTTACCTGATGTAACTTTTTATGTTTAGGAAAAGTTATATTTTTCACACTTTTTTCTTTAAAGGTGGGAGGAATTATTATGTATTGATAGAAAATTGTAGATAGTTGGTTTTTTTTTTTTTGAAAAGCCCAAATAGTTCACTTTTTGAAAATTCATTGATCTATATACTCATGACTTGTAGTTGATTGTATATATGGTATCCTTTAAGGTTGAAGTTTAGAAAAAAGCCGTAGTAGTATTTAAGGAGAACCTGTACCTCATATTAAATACACCGTAAACCTCGTAGTGTATTGGAGCTGGCCTGTACCGACCTCTGAGAGTCAGTTATTAAATATGCAGAAATTTGTGAGCTTGGTAGTTTGAAGTCAGCCACGGTGGAAGTGTTTATACCATTCACTGCTGAATCCACTGCCAGTTTACCAGCAAACCACTGCCTTTACCCATCTGTGATATTTTTAGGACAAGACATCCAATAAAGTGCTCGTGACGCTTGCTGTGACCTAAAAATCAGAATGAAAATAAATGTTTTCAATAGCATCGGTTTTTAAATTTGTTTGTTTGGCTTTAAAATTCTGAGGTTTTATTCATGTGTTCCTTTATACAAATAGTCTTAGGTTCTCATATTAACATACCTGTTTCTGTCCTTTGGTAAATTTTGGCGTACTACTTGTTTCCAGTTTTTGGTGTGTTTTTGTCAGTTGTAGTATGCTTATTTTTTTAAGATCGAAGAGTCAGTTTAGCTTTATCTTGAGTCTCAGTCTTGTCACTTGCTGTAGTGAAACTTGCCTTTCTTATGAAATATTTTCTTTGTTGTAAGAAAAAGTAATTCAGGCCAAATGCTGTGAAACGGAAGGTTAAGAACTCCTCTTTTTCACCCATCCCCCATCTATTTTCTACAGATATATCAGCGTATACTTTTTTCCTTCCGAAACTTTTTTGTATATACACACCTATACATTTTGTTGCTGTTTTGAGACACAATATATTCTATCCTGCAACTTCCCTTTTCACTTAACCCTGATGTTTCGTACACTCTAACACGTGTGCGTATTCATCTCACCCTTTTTAATAGTTGAATAGTATTTCACTATATAGATGCATCACAGGTTTTTTCTTTTGTTCTCTGTAGATGTGCATATGAGTTGCTTACAGATTTGTTTTCTTAAAAACCTTCACAAATAATACCGCAGTGAACATCCTTGTAAAAATATCTTTGCAACTTTGGACAAGTAGGTCTGGGATTATAAATTCCTGGAAGTTGAATTGCTGAGTAGAGAGAGTATGTTTATTTAAAATTTGTAAGAGAAATTTCTAAATGACAAACCTAAGAGTACAAGAGTGTGTGGGTCTGCACCCCTTCATTAATCTAATTATCATTTCTTTCTTGTTTTTCAGTGATCAGTATGTTAGTTTGTTTTTCATGTTAGGTTACCTTTTTTTTTTTTTTTTTTTTTTTTTTTTTTTTTTTTTTTTTAATGCGTTACGCGGGCCTCTCACTGTTGTGGCCTCTCCCGTTGCGGAGGACAGGCTCCGGACGCGCAGGCTCAGCGGCCATGGCTCACGGGCCCAGCCGCTCCGCGGCATGCGGGACCCTCCCAGACCGGGGCACGAACCCGTGTCCCCTGCATCGGCAGGCGGACTCTCAACCACTGCGCCACCAGGGAAGCCCAGGTTACCTTTTAAAATACGTTTATTAATGAGCATTTTCAGAAAGTTAATCTTTTGTCACACATACAAGAAACTTTTTTTTTTGCCCATAGTTAATTTTTTGTTTGAATTTATTTATGGTAGTCTTAGCCTTTTAGGAATTTGTTTTTAATCTAGTTAGGCTTATCAGTTTTACCCTTATGACTTCTGAATTTTTTTTTTTTTTACAGATTAGTAAAATCATCTCCACTTAGAGTGTGGAAATATACACCTATATATTCTGGTTCTTTCAGTACTTGGTCTGAGTTTTTAATTAACCTAGAATTTATTTCTGAGTAAGAAGTGTAGTATAGATCCAAATGAATTGCTTGTGTCTTTCAACTCTCCAAGACTATAATCTTTGGTAGAAGACTGCTTGGGTTTGAACCTGGATTTCTTATTATTGGTGTGTGATCTTGGAAGTTACTTACCTTCTCTGTGCTCCAGTTTCTTTTGCCCGTAAAATGAATTGTATTTTAATATAAGCACTTAGTATACTGACTGGTACATAGCTACTCTTCCCTAAAAGTTATCTGTTAATTATTGTATCAATACCATTTAGTGAATAATCTCATCCTTTCTACTAATTTTAGTGCTACCCAAATCATATGTTAATTTTTTAATATAATTTTGGATCCATTTCTGGATTTCTGACCTTTTACGGTGGAAATCAGTAAGATACTAACAACTGTTACAGAATTCAAATGAATTCGTACGTTTATATGCGATAAAGGAATGCTGAAGTGAACTTACAGAGAGATGCAAAAAGTAGTCTATGCACAAGGCAGTAATTAATTGCATTCCAGCCAGACAGAAGTAATCTCCATTTCTGTAGACAAGAATCATTGGCATTATTGTCAGTTTTATGCAACTGACAATGTTGTAAAATAGCTCAGAGACACTGAATGGTAAAGTGAGCCGAGGCAGATCTAGATGGTAGGCTGATCTCTGTTTTTCTCTTTTAACAACTTCAAAATCTTGTTTCTTTGACTTGCCTACATCTTTTTTCCCCCATTTGTGTCTGACTTAATGAATATAGTTTTATAATACTTAGAAATAATGGAAGGGTATCTCACGTATTCCTCTTATTTTTTAAAAGAATCATTTTTCTGGCTGTTATTTCATTATTAGTTTCCAAATGCTCATTAGCAACACTTCATTAATAAAAGGATTCTGATGATTAAAACTGGAGATGTGTTAGGTGAGGATAGATTAATTTTCTTTGGGGTTTATTTCAGGTAATAGCATAGAATTTAGGAGCTGGAAGGAAACTTCAGATCATCTCTTCCAACCCCCTAATTTCATTTTTGTCTTTTTATCAAGAAAAATTGCAAACATAGACTAAGACAAAAAGTGTCTTGAAACCCCATCACCCAGCTTCAACACTTACCAATTCATCCCCATTCTTGTTTCATCAACAGTCCCACCCATTCTTATGCCAGTTGCCCCCCATTCAAAGAGGGCTCCCACATAGTTCATCAGTTAATAGTTTACATTTGTCTCTAAAAGATAAGGAGTCTTAATACATAAGTAAAATACAGTTAGCATATCTGAAAACTTAATAAACTTTTAATATCAAATGAACAGTATTCAAATGTTCCCCATTGTCTAATATTCTTTTTCAAGTTTATTTCTTTGAATCAGGATATAAGGGCATACATTGCAATTGGCTGCTATATCTTAAATCTCCTTTAACTAGGTTCCCCTTTCCTCTTCCTCCTCTCTTTTTTTTCCACCTTTGCTCATTTTCTGTTGAACTGGGTTGTTTCACCTGTACAGTTTCCTACAGTTGCCTTTTTGATGAAGATATCTCCATGGTGGGGTTTAACATACCCCCTCTTTTCCTTGCATTTCCTGTGAATGGTAATTCCTTCCAGAGGCTTATTCAGGTTTGGGTCAGGTCTTTTTTCTCTTCTTCTTCTTTTTTTCTCTTTCTAGTATATTTCATTGTTGGTGATAAGTACTTTCATCGAGTCATCTAATGTCTGGTTGTCTCTTTTTGTAATGTTAGCAGTTGTTAATGACTATTGACTAGATCCATTAGTTCTTTGCAGGTTGTGAAATGGTGGTATTTGGACTCTATCATTCATTTTTCATTTTTTAGCTGGAATATTTTATAAAGAGAAACTTCTAATAAACTTCTAGGTTATGCAAGGTTCATTTTGATTAAGAAAAACAGAATAAATGGTTGATCACCGCCCCCCTTTGATTACCAGTCTTCAAAGTATTGAGCTGGTTTTATGGTATCATACAAAGTTGATGAGTGAGTTGTTTAGTTTTACTTTAATCATTATTATGAAGTCATGGCTTGTAAACCGCTGGATTTGTTTTCAGTCCATTTTAGCAGTAATTCTTCCTAATGGTTTCACGTGCCATTGCTGGCCGGGGGAGCCTCTTCAAGTTGCTTCTGATTCCTTGTGACATGATCCGAGGAGACTCTGATAGCTGCCTTGCTCTCTGGTATGACAAGGTGTGCAGGGTCATCTCATACGTGCTCTGCCCCAGACCTATAGCCAATCAGCCATGTCTTGAAGGAGAAGTGGTATCCGAAGATGACCGTCTGGGCAACTACTCATTTAATAAAAGAGGATGCAGATGCTGTGCTAAATAAGTTAATGGATTTGCTCCAGCCTTCTAAACAGACTTCTAATCTAGATATTTTCTCCTAACTTTTAAACTAGCAAGCGAAAGCTATTAAAATTAAAGACACAAAAAAATGTGTGTTTCTTGCTATTTGAGATTTCAGAATACTATATTAAAATATCATCTCCTGGGGACTTACCCGGCGGTCCAGTGGTTAAGACTTTGCGTTCCAGTGCGGGAGGTGTGGGTTCGATCCCTGGTCGGGGAGCTAAGATCCCACATGCGTCGTGGCCAAAAAACCAAAACATAGAGCATGTTGTAACAAATTCAGTAAAGACTTTAAAAGTGGTCCACATCAAAGAAATCTTTAAAAAAAAATACTGTCTCCTAATTGGAGACTAATAAATACACATGTAGAATTTTAACAAGGAAGTAACTTGTTTTTCTTTTGAAGAACATTATGTGAGATAATAAATGGTTAAATTTGTATTACCACATTTTGTCAAATAATGTGCACTGTAAAAATGAAGTAAAAAAATCTGCAAAAATTACATTTTAAAATTATGTTTAGACTACCTAATGCCATGCAGTTGGTAGCTGGTAGTTTCTTGATCATGTACTCTATTTGATAATAAGTTATTTAGTAGTTATGTGAACTAACATTTTCAAGTATCTTTTCTAAGCTACCAAGATATTGCATATAGGTTTATATTCACCCAGAAATAATCCAAGTTATTGCAGCTGAAGTTCTTTCAACCACAGCATTTTACAGGATTCCTGTGGACAAGAAATTAATGTATTTCATGGGATATTTGTATCTTTAAAGTAGAACTTGCTTGCTGGGAACGCTTTAAAAAGAAAGTATTTGCATAAATGTTATGTACATAGCTAGTAATTTTGAACATTTATTCCACTGTTGGAAGGTATTTTTGCTTGAATAAGAACTTTTCTTACTCTTTGCTCCAAGAAGACACATAATGACACATAATCTTGTGTTCTTGATGGCAGATGTCTGCTGTTGGTGGAAATGATTATTCCTGTACATGTTTAATACTTCTCTTTTGTTCTTGATAGTTCTGGTTCTCTGTTTAGATGTTACAAGCACTGTCTCTTGAATATTTTTTATTTCATTCTCCTACAGTTATTTAATAATAGTCAAATCACTTAGCTTGCCTTAAAAGTCATATTTTCTTTTCCTTTTAGGAGGCGCTGGCTACGATTAGGCTTCTTGATGTCCTTTGTGAAATGACTGCTAATACTGACCTGCTCGGCTATCTACAGGTTTTTCCTGGCTTGCTGGAAAGAGTGATTGGTGAGTGAAATATCGCACGTATGATTTTATTTATTTATTTATTTATTTATGTATTTATATATGTATTATTTATTTATGTGACAGCGCCGGGTCTTTAGTTGCAGCATGCGGGATCTTTGGTTGCAGCGTGTGGGATCTTTGGTTGCAGCATGAGGGATCTTTAATTGTGGCATGCATGTGGTATATAGTTCCTTGACCAGGGATTGAACCTGGGCCCCCTGCATTGGGAGCGTGGAGTCTTAACCGCTGGACCACCATGGAAGTCCCCATATTATTTTTAACTAAAAAATCTTTGACTTGTCATACTGTAGTATAAGTTCAAACACAGATCCTTAATTTTCAGTGTATTAGTATATTTTTGAGATTTTTGGGGAATATTTTTTCTTGAAAGGAATCACAGTGTTTTGGTGACAGCTCAGGCTCTTGCCACTTAGCCTGCTGTTTGTGATGTGTAATCAGTTGGTGAGGACATTAATCCTGCTACACAGGGTGCCCATAGTGGGTATCCATCAGTGGTGGTTGTGATGGTGGTGGTGGAGGGGGCAGTTATGACAGTGATGGGGGGGGGGGGGTTATGACAGTGATGGGGTTTTGACGATGTTGGCGATTTTCATGCTCCTATAGTTTTACCAGATTTGTTAGTAAATTTTTCCAGTTACACTTATGGAACATGAAGAATATTGCTTTACCCGTAGTACTGATAATTATGTATTCTGTTCTTAAAAGAAAACTGTTTTAAACAAGAAGCCATTGCTTGAAATATTCCCATCTTTGCTAAAAAGCTGCTTGCAAAATAATTCATCTACAACCTGTTCCTTGTGCTTAGCCATGCTTATGGTTGCTCTTCAGTGTTTGCTATTCTTTTCTTTAAAAAAAAAGATTGTACTTATTCTGGAGACCCATATGCTAAGAAAGATGAATTGGTGTCTAGATGGGTAGATGAGTTAGCAGTGAGCTTTAGGAGATATTTAGAATCGCATATCAGTGTTTTATTTTGAATGCGGTGCTTCCAGTGATAATGAAAATGAGACATCACAAACCTGAGAAACTGAATCATTGTGGGAAAAGCATGTGTTTGGAGCCAGGGCAAACATGGGTTGTCAGCCCAACTCTGCCCAATTACTAACTTCTCTGAGCCTGATTTCTTCATTATAAAATTGGGAAAGTGACCTGCCTTTAGTAACTTTATTGAGAGTGTTAAATGAGATAATGTGAAAACGTTTAATAAAGCTTCTGGAAGATTGTCTACTTTCATAGGCTGCCTACAAGCATTTCATAGAGTATAACAATGTGAAGTTATTTCTTCTGAGCACAGCCGAAGTAGATTAACGGGGAACACATGCTGCCTTCTGATTATCTGGACAATGAGAAAAAAATCAACGTGCTTCTTGGTTTTTGTCATGTGGCTCATTACAGATAGGTGTTGCAGGTTAGAGTTAGCTGACTGTAGTTGTCGCATGAGTTCCTTCATAAGGAAGTTGGAATTGGAGACCTTTTACTAGGAAAGATGGTAGGAAATTTTTAGCTAACTTTTCTTTGTGGATAAATAGAAAGTCCAGGTGGGGTTAATCATTTTGGCTTATCTGCAAAACTAGAGTCATGAAAAATTCTAAAGCAAAAGCAGAAGAGCCTTCTAATTGTTATTTTAAAGAAAGCTTTCAGTACTCTACCTGTATTTTATTTTAATCCATTAAAATAAATTAGATTTATTTATGGGAATCTAGTATAAAACATAAAAATAAAAATTTTCCTATGGAGAATGAAGTTTATTGTTTTTGTCATAGAACTTTTACGAGTGATTCATGCAGCTGGCAGTGACACCATGAACATCTTCAGCACCTGTGCTTGCATGAAAGCAGAAGGCGACGTCTCAAATATGGCTGAGGGCTTCAAGTCTCATCTCATTCGTCTGATTGGAAATCTGTGTTACAAGAATAAAGATAACCAAGACAAGGTACGGTTCTTTCTTAGCGTATTTCATACATATATGGCTTGATTTAGAAAATAATATTTAGGATTTAGAATCTGTTCACTTTTGGGGAATGAAGCTTGAGGTGCTTAGAAAGTAGCCTGAGGTATATCTATATGCATATATTACCACAGGTAAACATAATGTGTCATATTTGTTTGTATTAGGGTTTGTATTTTTGTAATTTTGTGTTGTGTTTGTCCATAGTGTGTTTGAGCCAGTCTCCTTTCTTTTAAGTAGTCAATGCTGTCTTAAGTCTGTGCATTTAAGCACACTATTTGTTTATATAGAGAACAGTGAATGAAAAATCGAACCTAGAAATTTTCAAACACATAGTAGACGTTTAATAAACAGTAGTTTTTATTGACTGTTATCTTAAAAAACAAACCGATGGACCTAGAGTCTGTCATACAGAGTGAAGTAAGTCAGAAAGAGAAAAACAAATACCGTATGCTAACACATATATATGGAATCTAGAAAAATGGTACTGATGAACCTAGTGGTAGGGCAGGAATAAAGATGCAGATGTTGAGAATGGACTTGAGGACATGGGGAGGGGGAAGGGGAGGCTGGGATGTAGTGAGGGTAGCATTGACATATATACGCTACCAAACGTAAAATAGCTAGCTAGTGGGAAGCTGCTGCATAGCACAGGGAGATCAACTCGGTGCTTTGTGACCACCTAGAGGGGTGGGATAGGGAGGGTGGGAGGGAGGCTCAAGAGGGAGGGAATATGGGGATATGTGTGTATATATGGCTGATTCACTTTGTTGTACAGCAGAAACTAACAGAACGTTGTAAAGCAATTATACTCCAATAAAGATGTATAAACAAACAAACAAACCTTAACATCTGTGCCCTACATTTATGGATGATAGCATCATAAGCATTTCTTCCCGATATCTTGAAATGGACATGATGTTTAAGTATTAAATCTCTGAAAACTCAGTAGACTGCCATTAGAAACCTCTTTTGTGCTGAATAGCTTAGGGGTAATTGTATCGATAATACGATTAAAAAGAGACGGCAGGAGAATTGGACCATATGCTTCATATTGAACGAGTCTGCCTGTATTTTTCCGGAGTTTTACCTTGGATGGCATTTGTTTCGCTTCATCAGATACTGAATATATGTGTGGCAGGTTATATTTTTTCCAAGGTGGCTGCAGAAGTACCTCATCATTCTGCATGTATTCCTGCGATGTGACTTTGCCACTCCCCCATCGGGGTTAGATTTATTTCTCTATCCTCTTGAATCTAGATGACTAAGGCCCTCTGACTGCTTTGAATAATAAAATATGGTGGGAGTGATCCTGTACCACTTCTGGTGTAGCCTTTGACTGGTCTGGCAGATTCCGTATCTGGCTTCGTAGAAGCCAGTCACCATGTGAGAAGTGCAGATTCCCTGCGATCATCGTGCAATTCCCTGAGATTACCAAGTCCACATGGAGAAGTCCTGGAGGATGAGATGCAGTGAGGAGAGAGACAGAGACTAGTCAAGGAACACCAAGGAACCAGGCATGTAAGTGAGAAACCATGTTGGGACCTTTTAGGTAGTTGCTCAGTTCCCTCGTTCCAAGCTCAGTTCCTCAGTTGCCCAGTTGATGCCACATGAATCAGGGACAGCCTGCCTGGCAAAGCCCCTTCTGAATTCACGACCCACAGCACTGTGAGAAAAAGTAAGAAATTGGGGGAAAAAAATTTCATAGGTTCTGCTTCTGTTAATGCCCCTGTAAGCTAACGCTGGACTGATCCTCTTGCAAATAATAATTATAAACTCTGGACAAAAGGCAGCTGTGTGAAGACACTCAGATTTGACACAAACAGATAGATTTTGGAATCGGAATGACAGTTGGAAGAACGGCACAGCAGAGAGTGTGCCATGCAGGGCAGTTAAAACTCTGATAGAAAATCTCCAGTACTTTTAGCTTAAAGAATCAAAGGACAGTTTGGAGCAGTCACAGACTTTAGAAAGTGAAAGGGGGAATCCCGGAAAGGAGAACGTTAAGCCCCACATTCTGTGTACCAGCCACCTAAATCCCTGCTGATGCTTGAATCAGAGATGCATGGGGCAGGCTCCAAGCAGCTAAGCTAAGGATAAGACAATTATACTGAGATTTGAGCTGCCACCCTGGAGTTTATGGTTTAACTCCAAGGTGATTACCTGCTAAAACAAAAATATCAGTGTTCTGTAGAGGAATATAATGGAATCTAGAATTTTCCACAGCATAACATTCACAGTGTCGAATATAACCTACAGTCCAAACTTACTTGAAACACAGAAAAATATCACCTGTTATCCAGACAAAAAAGATAACGGAGATAGACTGTGTAGGTGACACACACGTTGGGTTTATCAGACAAGGATTTTAAAGCGGTTGTAACTATGCTCAAGGATGTAAAAAAAAAAACATGCTTTGAATGAATGAAAACATAGCTTATCTCAGCAGAGAAATGGAAACTACAAAAAAGGACCAAGTGGAAGTTCTAGAACTGAAAAATGCAGTATCCAAATAAAATATAAAAATTTTACTGAATGAGCTTAACAACTTGAGATGACAGAGAGTCAGTGTACTTGGAGATAGATCAATAGAAACCATCCAGTCTAAAGAACAGAAGAAATCATCCAGTCTAAAGAACAGAGGAGAGAAAAGGTTGAAAATGGAATGGTCATCCTAAGATGCTAAGTTTTGGGGTAGTATGTTTTGCAGCATTTGATAACTAGAATAATTTCCATAGGACATGGCGCAGAACTGAGCACCGGATAATTTGCTCTTTTATCGCATGTGTGTACCGTTTTGACGGCTCCTCATCTTCAAGCAGGCGTGAGTGGGAGACTACTGACCCACCCTTGGAAAATTACTGGACTGATTTTTGTAAGAGAAAGTTGATAGAGGATAAAACACTTTACCTTTTTTTAATGACCAAGACCGCCTTTTTTCAGGAGCACAGAAGAAGCGGTTTTCTTGTGTGTTTACCTATACTTTTGCTGCTAATTTGGATTGGCTTCTTAAAGGAACAAAACGTAGTAACCCTTAAAAGGCTTATGAAATAGCTCACTGAAGTCAGGATCAGATTGCACCGTAAGTAAATACGGAGTGTGCCCGAGTGCTGCCCTGGAGAGGTCGCGGGGCTCACAGGAAGTCTATAGTGTGTCCTTCACGTGTGCAGTCGCTAATAGCACTGCTGACTTCTGAGCAAACACTCTTGAAGGTATGAAGGAGTTCATTCTTTGAGTGTAAGAATGCCTCTGTTTCTCCTACTTTTTTTTTTACCTATGCCAACAAAAAGCTTAACCTGAAAGCATTACTTGTGGGATTTTTTTTTCCCTTTCCAAAGAATGTACCACAGCATAACAGTCTTGCAGCCAAATCCTGATTCAGTCTGAGCATCAGAGACATGAGCCTTTGCTCACTGATGCCTCAAAGGATGGAGTTCACTAGCGCTTGACAACTTCAATTATAATTTGGGAGAAATGGGTGGTTATGTAGCAGGTCTTTATCACCATGCCATTAATTTTCATTGTATTGTCTGGATGGATTGTCCCACTTCTCTGCAAATTGGGGCCCAAAGGGATGTTTGGCTCTTTCTCTACAAAAAGTATGAGTTAGGGGGATTTTGTATCATTGAGCTTAGTTTAGTTCATCCGTCACCCAGAGGGAAAAAGGGACTCATGATTTGTTTAGTGTCTACTATGTCCCGTGCTGTGCTTAGTGAACTACGTGTATTATCCACTTTCATCTTTGCATCAGCCCTGCAAATCCGGTTCTGCCAACCACACTGTAGGGAGAGGCCATCAGTTAGTGATTTGCAGAGTCCAGAGTAGAATTTAGATTTGTCTGTGAGCTCCTGGGCCTGTGCTGTCTCTCATTTGGGAGCTCTCCCAGGGTTTGGAGAAGGGGTTTAAAATAGACTTCCTGAATGACTTGAGACGGAAGGTGCTGGAGGCTGGTGAACCCTGCTCTCCCAGGCTGAGCAGCCCCCTCGGGCCTGCTCTTGGTTCAGGTCTGCCACCCGTTTGCTGCTCACATCCCTGCCTCTGGTTCACCCATGCATCAAATGTGGATGGTCCCAGCCTTGGACCCTTAGACGGATGAGACAGACAGGTGTGTCCTCCTGTACATCTTCCCCTCTAGGAGCACCGAAGGGCCGTCCTTGCCTCGTTGAACTGGAATCCCAGAGTGACTGACACACGCTTCCTGGAATCTTTGTGTACTACCTGACTGCTCTGGGGTTTGATCAAAAGCCATTTAAGCCCAGCCTGGTCTTTGTGCTTGTCTGTGTAACTTTGTTCATTGCATTGAGTGCGTGCCCGCCTGCTGGATGGCTCCCCCTGTAGTTAGTTATGTGGCCCTTTCCCTGTTACGAAGTTCTTTTCATCTGCATTAGTTCTTTGGAGCCTTTTGACACCTCTGTGGAAAAGGCTGAGAAGATATTCTCATCATTTTCTAAATGAAGAGACCAAGGCTCAGAGAGACTAAGTGTGATTTAATTCACCTAGCATTTATTGACTGGAAACTGCCATGTGCCGCACGTTCTGGGGAAGACAGTCACCTTAGTAGGGACGTCCGCACGGGCACTAGCAGCTCTAAACAGAGTCCCTGTGGGGAGGGCTGTTGGAGAGGAGCAGATGACTGACGTGGTCCTCCGGTCTGGCTGTGCCAGTGCCCGGGGTAGCCCTCTCTCAGCCAGGACGGGAGCTGGCCTGCCCCACAGTAGCAGGGAGGGCAGTAATCTTCCTTTCCATTTGTGTCTTTGGGCAGTGTTTAAGAGGATCAAGTTGCCTGGTTTCAGATTGAAAATCTGCTCAGAAATTTGTCTTATCCAGTCTTCCATGAATCTTGAACTCTTAGGTCTGTACACATGATGGATTGTAGTATTTCCTGAATTGTAAAGGAATTTCTAGACTTCCCTTTACCAAGTTATGGTAGGGAGATGTGCTTAACTACTTAGCGACTTCTTACCTTGTGTTTTGTGCTCGACTCACGTGGTATTTTCTTGCTTCATCTGTAGTGGCTAGTTTACTTTTAAAACCTC
The DNA here is from genome assembly GCF_008692025.1 of Phocoena sinus. Classification (NCBI taxonomy): domain Eukaryota; kingdom Metazoa; phylum Chordata; class Mammalia; order Artiodactyla; family Phocoenidae; genus Phocoena; species Phocoena sinus. The sequence continues at coordinate 4,084,394 of NC_045772.1, read as the reverse complement.
TGTGGACCTGAAAAGGAGATTTTATTTTGGTTTCTATTGTGAGAAGCACATGGGTATTAATGCTGTAGACATGAAGAAAGCATTCTCCAGCTTCTTCTTTGTTAGACAAAGGAGTGTGTAGTTTATTTTTTTTCTTCCCCATTCTTCTTTTCTTTGCTATTGTCATGAATTCTTTAACTGAATGCTTTATTAGAAGAAAAACCAAACATGGTTTTTGTTTTTGTTTTTCCATAAAGCTAAATGCATTTTCAAAAATGGATGAGCAGGTGATCTAGTTTCTCTACCTTCTTTTTCCCCCAAAGGAATCATACTGACTAAGGTGGGCCATCCACTGTGTTGGCTGCTGAATCCATTCTGCCAGAGGTTTTGTGGAAAGGCCGTTCAGTTTCTTCTCTTCCTCCTCCTTCTCCTGATAGAAAAGATTGCCAGCATTCACACACGTTTGATCCCATGTGTTCAAACGTATGCACGCGTAAAGCTTTCATTAAAGGCATAACTTCATTTTAAAAATAAGCCTGTCCTATATGGAAAAGTTCAAAGTGTAAAGACAATAAACTCTTGACCACCCCAATTTGGAATAATCTATTTTGAAGGTAGGTTTCATTTTTATATATACATTATATAAAATCTTTGTGATACATTTTTCATTCAAATGTTTTACCCATTGTGTGATTCCCAACATCTCAACTGTACCTGCTATATAGTAAGCATTCAGTAAATTTTTCTTGCATGAGAATTTAAAATATTTGTCAACTGTCCACTACATACTGAGCACAGTTTTAGATGCTGAAAATATAAAGCAGATAAGACACAGCCCTCCTCTTCAAGGAGTCTCAATTTTACTATAAAATTTCCTGACTATACGTGTAAACAAAGACATGTAGTAAAAATAAAATAACTTTTTTAAATAAAAATTAATATTCTTCTAAATTCTGGGTTCTGTAATTATTTTTGAAAGTCTTTTATGTTTAGGATATATTTGAATATATTCTAACTTATTGTAATTTACCTTATTCTTATTTGATTTATCCATATCTATATTTTAGACTGTTAGGATATGTATATAGCATAATATTTGCAAGTAAAAAAATTTTAATCTGAAGTTTAGGCTTTCAGATCTGATTGCACTTTTTTCATTAATCTTAAAGTTTTAGACTAACTTCATGATTGTTAAGCATTCGTAACACGATTTTTTTTGAGGGGAGGGGTACCTTTCACATTCAGATGGGAGAAGCCTTGAGCAGGCAAACTATTAAATCCTTTTTAAAAATGATTTCTTCCTATTTGAAATGTTCTTAAGCAGCATATTCACCTATTAAATCATGAAACTTTAAAAAATCTCTTGCTATTTCCTAATTATTTTCTTAAGGTTATTGCTCTTAGCAGGGGTCAGTCCTTGTCTTCTGCGTCAGTGCTGGCTGACTCAGCAGTTACCCAGAGAATTGACCGAGAGCGTGTTGTGCAGAGAAATGAGCGCTTGACAGGTGTGTGCTGGTGTTTCCTTTGTGCTGCTGTAGAGTGGGTTGAGGTGGTGGGGCCCTTGGCGCTCTGTCCTCCCACAAAGCCAGCACCTGCCTTCTTGGCGTGTGCCTGCCCTGTGTGGGCTTCCCAGCCTGCATTGTTTACCCCAGGGATCGTAACTTGGCCTTTAGAACTCAAGGTCATAAGGTGCATCCTCCTCAAAACCTTCTGAGGTCAGTGCAGGGAAGCTTTCTCGCCCCCGCTCCCCTTTCTACCCTGTCAATCTACTCCTTACTCCCCTGCTTTATACTCCCCCCACCCTCAGTTTCTGTATATAAATACATTATCAGTTGTTAATTCTCATGCATATTGCAGCATATGTGTGCTTTTGTTTTCACTTAAGACTTTAGTGTGATAGGCATCCATAAACTGACCCCTGGCAAAACCATGACATACACAAAATTTGACTTTAGTGTCACTCAGTTTTACTTTAGTGAGTAAAAGCGGTACCTTCCTAATCATCTTCCAGCACCACCACTTTTCCTCGCTTCTCCCTTGAGGATTAGTCTTCTGGGAAACCCCTTTCCCTAGATCTCCATGGATGATATGGCTAATCGGCCCTCTTTCCCAGACACGTATTTTTCCGTTTTTACAGGAAGCGTCAATACCGTAGTCAGTGCCTGACTAACTGGGGAGTTCCAGATAGGCTACTGAAAATGTCCTGACACTGGCCCCTCTGTCTTCCCTCGGCTTGTGACGTTTGGATCCATAAATATGAGCGTTCCAGATAGGCTACTGAAAATGTCCTGACACTGGGCTCTCTGTCTTCCCTCGGCTTGTGACGTTTGGATCCATAAATACGAGCGTTCCAGATAGGCTACTGAAAATGTCCTGACACTGGCCCCTCTGTCTTCCCTCGGCTTGTGACGTTTGGATCCATAAATACGAGCGTTCCAGATAGGCTACTGAAAATGTCCTGACACTGGCCCCTCTGTCTTCCCTCGGCTTGTGACGTTTGGATCCATAAATATGAGCGTTCCAGATAGGCTACTGAAAATGTCCTGACACTGGCCTCTCCTGGCGCTGGCTCCTCTGTCTTCCCTCGGCTTGTAACATTTGGATCCATAAATACGAGCGATGCTTCCGGGGGAGCCTTACAGCAGACAGCTTGGGGTAGTGCAGAGACTCCAGACAAGACTTAGAGAAGCCCACATTTGCCTCTTAATTTCACCACTTTTTAGCTGTATAAAGTATAAATTGGGACATGTAACTTAACCTCTGAATCTCAGCTTCTTCACGTGTAAAGTGGAAACTGTTACACCTCCCTCACCGGGTTGGAAGGATTAAATGTGATCACTTACATAAAGCGTCTAACAGCGTGTCTTGGTGTCTGGTGTTGCTTACCACCTCCTGCTCTCCCCTCCCGCACCAGCCTCACTGTAGAGGAGCAGATCTAGTTCATTTCAGTGTCTCTCCATTGTACGTATTTAAATGGAAATGTGTACACATCTCACAGGTGTTTACAGAAACCCTCATGTTCCGTATTCTCTGTTTATTACTCTTCTAATAGATGGGACTTTTGGGAGGAAGCAGAGTGAAAGCAAATATGAGAACTTTCTTTAGGGTGAGAATGTTTCTTTTTCTCTTCAGTTTGACCACAGATGCTTTCTGAGTTGAATTTCTCTTTCGTTACTACTGAGTAGAGAGCTGAAGTGTTTTCTGTGTGGATACCAAAATCTGTTCTAGCTCAATCCCGAGAGTGTGTTAAGGAACTTTTAAATTACAGGTGTATGGCCCATCTCAGACTCTGTGTTTTCCGTCTGTCAGAAGCAACGTTGCACAGGATCCGAGCTTATTGATTTGAAGATTGAATGTATAGGCAAGAGCTGGCTTGCTTAGAATTCCACTTCTTTGTAATGTAATCCCAGTTCAAGAAGTATGTCAAAATTCATAAATCAAACCGTCACCATGAGTTTCCTGAACTTACAGTTCCTGTTACAGTAAATGAAATTAAAATTCCTATCTTGAGGACACATGTCATGGTTGAGTGTATTGTAAATTTTTTCTTTTGAAATACCCACAAGCCCCTTTCTGTATCTTGTAGAGTGATCAGCTTGTTCTTTTGCAGAAAAGGCTTCATGTTGTTTAAAAGGAAGAATCATGCTAAATATATAAATCAAATACAACAATTTATTGTGGTCTGCTACTATGGCATACTAACTAGGCTCCTGCCTGTGCCAGGCTCTTCCGTGGTCCCCACTGCTCTCTTCCCCAGAAGACTGTAAGCTCCTTGCAGGCGGGACACACGTGTCTGGTTTCACACCTGCCACTATACCTAATGTGCAGTGTGAGGGATTAATGGGCGGTGGATGAGTATCCAGATTTACTCGTTGGTCGGAGCTTGGGTAGTTGAGTCCCTTGCTTGGAGCAGTAGCAGGCTGACGTCTGACCTCCAGACCCAGATTCTCTGCTGGGCTCCAGTGCATCCACATTCGCTGGAGAAAGAGACATTTGAAATCTTGGACCAACGTGTGCGAGTCCTTAGGAGGGGGCACCTTTTGTAAAACAGCGCGTGTGGGGACTGACTTTGTTCTCGGCAGTGATCGCACTCCTTGGTTCCTGTTCAACTGTTATCAGTAGTCTATGACTTCCTGGAGATTAGTGTAGAAAACTGCATTTCAGGGACGTGCATATTTCTCAGAAGCATCATTTACATATATCCTAGATACCGAAAGGAAGACAGTGGGGAAGTCATTTGCCCGGGGAGACTCAGCAGTTTGTAAAAGCCTGGAATCCGGTTTCCTTTACTAGGCCATGTGGTCAGTTTCTAGACTATAGGGGTTTTAAACGGATTTGTGTTTAATAGTAAAAACCATTATTTCGCAGTATCCATAACAAGAGGTATCTGAGAGACTTAGGTGAGGGGAAAACCAGCCACGTAAACTGAGAGATGTACCTTGTTCCTGGATGGAAATATGGAATATTGTAAAGATATGCGTTGGTTTTAGACTCATTGTTAATTGCTAGGCCAATTACAGTCCCCTGAGGGGGGAACCCAGAATTTTGACAAAAAATGAAAATAACTGAGGAATTATCTCAACAGTATTAAAATATACCCTAAAGTTAAAATAATCAACAATGTACAGAAATCCATAGGTTAGTGGAAGAGAGCATCCTTTAGAAGCAGACACCTGAGAAGTTACAAAAAGTTAACATGTGAGAAGGAAAGCCCAGAAACCCAGAGAGAAAAGGAAAGTTTGTTATAAAAGTGAACCAGGGATAATTGGTTAACTAGTTGGAAAAAAATCTAACCTCACCCATAACGAACACCACAATAGATCTTGGCACAGTGGTTAAGACTCTACACTGGCAATGCAGGGGCCCGGGTTCGATCCCTGGTCAGGGAACTAGATCCCACATGCGTGCCGCCACTGAGGAGCCTGCCAGCCTACCGCCCTTAGGACCTTGTGCAACGAACCAACCAAATAAATAAGTAAATGAAAAATTAAAAGAAAAAGGGGAGTAAAGGGTTAAAGATGGAACCATAGAAGTCTAGCCAGTATTTAGTTGATTTTTCAGAATAACCAAGGATATTTTATGGATTAGAAATAGTGATGATTGTCATAGACTTAGCTATAAATAAATGAGAAACTCAGGCTCAAACCACCCTAAATAGGTTTACACCTGGGGTTCTGCTAAATAATTGTTGGGTGACCCTGAGCAAAGTGTTTAACCTCTTTGCAACTCAGTTTATTCAGCCAGAAAGAGGGTCATATTAGCTCTTATGGCAAAGAGCGGCTGTGAGGAGTAGATGAGATCGTCCCTGTACGATGTCAGATAAGCACTCCATCGTGGTCAGCTGCATTTATACTTATGCCGACGTCAGCATTGTTGATAATATTAGAAACAGTCTACTTTTCCATCCGTTGGGAATGTTTCAGTAAATTATGGTGGTACGATATGTAACCAATAAAACCATGTTTTCAAAGAGCATGCACCATATTGGCCCAGTGCTCATGACATTATGGTCAGGGGGAATTCGAAGCAGGACACAACATTGTATCTCGTAAACCCCTACTTTTATATTTTTGTGTCTGTCTTATATGTATATTTACACAGATACAGACGTGCACGACAAAATGACCCCAAAGAAATACACTACAACATTAATAGCAGTTATCTCTGGCTGGTAAACTTAAGGATTGGTTTCTTTTTGCCAGGTATTTTTTTGTAGTACTTACAGTGAATGTGAGTCACTTTAGTAATGAGAAAATGCTATTCAGAACGGAAAGGGGCGTGAGTGCCGAATTCTGGCTTTGCTCCGTGATGAGAAGAGCATGCGCCAGGTTCGTTAGTGACCGAGGCGGTTCTTGCCTTGTTCTGCTTTCAGAGGAGGACACCGTCCTGGCCCTTCCCAGCCAAGGTCTGGGGGCTTTAACAATTATAGGTTCAATCATATTTTTAGTGGAAGGATTTGAAAAAGTAAAACGTGAGCCTAGGACCTGGATGATTTTGCCAACAAGTAATATCTGGGGTGGAGGGGGTAGGTGGCGTGTGTGTGTAAGAGACAGAGAGAGAGGGGAGGAACAATACAGGTCATTTTCCCAGTGTGCGGAACATTGAGGGGAATAGGAATTCTGAGTCACCCTTTATTGCCAGGTGTTCTGATTTGGGTATATTAGCTTTTGCCGAGTGCATGAGTGTCCGGGATTTCTGTTACAGATCTCAACTTAATAAAACCTGAGTGCTTTTGACATTGTGAAATTTCTTTATATCTCCCCAGGCTTCATTTCTCTGGTTAAATGAGAAGCGTGCTCTTATTTCAGATGTTAGAGAGTATTCTCCTTTTCTAGAAAAATAGAGTCGAACTGTCTGTCACACATCTAAGACAGTTGATCTTTAGCATATTTCGTGGGTTTTGTTTTTTGTGTTTTTTTCCTGGCAGCAACTGAAAATTAAGAGGATCAAAGTCGCGTTGCTATAAAAAGCCTTCTTTTCATCGACACTTGAAGTCACGATGAGGTTGCTCCCCCCGCCCCCCTAAAAGCCTATTGCTTATCTCATTCTGATAGAATTCAATTTCAGACCCATCGCATTCTAATGGACCAAGAGTGATATTTAGTCTCAATCTGTGGAATTTAGTTTTAATTCAAATTCAAATCTACTGCTGTGTTGCAGTTAAGAGTAAAAGCAGGAATAATTTTGACTCCAAATATGAACGAATGTGCTATTTGGCGGCGTGGTGTAGGCTTTTAGTTCAGTTCAACAAATCTGTATCTGCCGTATGCTGTGTACCAGCCAGTACTCCAGGCGCTGGGAATGAAGAAATGGATTTGGCCTCGTGCTTACTCTCAAGGAATTCACACTGTAAAGGGGGAGACAGGTGTGAAAATAGAGTCGAATAAGTGGTGTACGAAAAGTATTCAGAATGAGTAGTAGAAACATTCTAAATGGTCGATGTAAATGGCTCACCTCTGAGCTTCAGGAAGAGCGCTGGGATCTAGGCCTTCAGGAGTGACTGAGAAAGAGGCAGGCAGCGAAGAGGGTTGGCCTTGCAGGCAGATTAGCACCTGTGAGCAGGTGTGTGGGACCACGTGCTACGTGCCGGACTTAACCAGGACCGAGGGGGTGGGAGGTTGGGTGGCAGGGTGACGGGGGATCTGGGGTGGGGCCAGAGTGGAGGGCTGGCCAGCTAGGCCGCGTGGGCCTTTGTTTGCCGTACTGACGGGCTCTGAACTCCACGGGAGGAGTTGTGAGTCTTGGGACGGTTTCAGTCTTGGTATATTCATTAAAATATCTTCCGTTTCTGAAAATGACCTGTTCTGTTTCAGATCCATTTATTCCCTCCTTGTGTACCCCAGCCTCCAGGGACTTCGTCCTGGTCGGGTCCCGGATCCTCCACTCTTGACTCCTGCTCTGGCTTTTCATTCTTGGCATCACGGGTGGTGCAAAGGCTACCCAGTGGCAGGATGTCACCCAGGTTCCCTGGGCCCTCCAGAGGTTAGTCACAAAAGTGAGTCTTGTCAGCCAAGCAGAGCAGTTGGGAGGTAGCCCAGGCGGGTGTTTACTGCGTGAGCTTCCCCCCGACTCCCTGCTTCTGGCATTCTCACACTCTTACATTCAGCACAGTGTATGGGAAAATTTTGATTTGGGGAAAAAAGAAAGTTTAAATTCCATTTTTTTTTTTTTTACTTGCTAAGAAGGCAGCCTTGGTACACTTTACTTCTCAGAGTCTCGGCTCCTTCATCTCTAATGAGATAACATTACTGGCCTCATGCATTTGTCCTGAGGATGAAATTATTTTTCGTGATAACGTGAGTGACTGCCCTTCACGAGTGCCTCCTAGGTGTTCCCGAGTGGGGTGTTCTGTAGAGGGTTTCGTTTATCCCATCCAGTCCCAAAGCCCGTGTGCCACCAGGTCACTCTGCCTCTCGGGGCACGGCCTGTAGGAAGGTCCTGGCTCGGGCCCTGGCTCACAGCACAGCCATCCTCCTCTCTGCTGACGCCTCTGGGAGCAGGGCCTCAGCCCCTCTGAGTTGGGCCCCTGAGGGGCAGCAGCGCCGTGAGCAGCAGCCAGGGTGGGGGGGGGGGGGGCGGGGGAGGGGAAGGATGGGGGCCCTGCCGGTTGCTTTGCTGCCTGGGGGCTGCCCTCCCTCTGCATAAGGACGGGCTTGCTTTCTCTCGCCAGGGCAGCTTCCTGGAGGCCGGGCCCTGGTTGGGAAAGCCACACGTGGTCCCTTGCTGACCACGTTCGCTCTTGAGGCAGATAGCCTCCCAAGTCTGCCTCAGGGATGCGCACGTCTGCGCAGTGCTTAGGATGTCTGTGTGGTGCTGCCCTTGAGGTGGGCAGGGGAGGCCCGACTCTCCGCGACCCTCCATCTTCCCTGTGATCAGCATCACGCCGACCATTCCATTATCAGCCTTGCGGTTCCTTCAGTTCAGACCTATGTTAACAGTGCACGTACACCTTGGCGAGGAAACAGTTTAAGCCCTCGTCAGGCTTTCACGTATTTGTGTGATGTGTTTCTGTCTTTCCTGAGAGCAAACTCGATAATGTGGTCAGGAGTGACCAAGACTCTCGTAACCAAGCCTGAAGCCTGTGGTCAGTCACTGGAGTCGCTTCCTTGCCTGTAGTCTTTATGCTACTAGTGGTCATAACTTGTCCACATTTGGAAGTACCTACATTTTCTTTTGGAGGAAAGGCATTAGTTACCTTGGCCACTTATTTAGATTGGAAAATAAAATTTTAAACCTTATTTGAGACCATGGAAAAGTAAATTGCTTCTAAAATGAAGAGTAACAAAGCAGTCACAGTAGTAGAAGCAAGCATTGCTTACTGCTGACTGTGACAGACACCTGCCAAGCCCTTTACAAAAGCCAGTGCGTTTATCCTCAAGTATTTCCTAGAATAGGTGATGTTATTATCCCCATCTTACAGATTTGTAAACTGACGCCTGTCCGGGTTAAAATACTTGCCAGCCAGTGGCGGAGCCACATGAGAACCCAGGCGGCCTGGCCCTGCGTTCCCCAGCCACCTGCTCCTCCTGCTGCATTCTGCGCAGACTCAGTGTTGGCCACACCTCTGTGGTGGTTGTCTGCTGACATCATTAGCCAAAGACACAGTGCTTCCAGTTTTCTCCTTGTGGTTACAGATTCTAGTTCTGTTTGTAAATAAATGCATGCAGAATATCCAGTATCAACCTTTCAGGTGCAGGACTAAAAATGATTCTCTTTGCTTATCCAGACAACGTTTAAGTAATTAATTTTCTGAGTCCAGTCTTGAAAGCCTGACATTTCCGAAAAAGATACCTATATTAAACGAAATTCTGTCTACTAATATATACTATTATATATACAGACACACGTACATACATAAGCAGAGAGAATATATGTTCTTTAATCATTTAGAGACAGTAAACTAATGGCATTAAAAGAAAATAGCTATGATGAGCTTAAAGAGTATTTCCAGTTTTTGTTTGACTAAGATTTTCTGAGAAGGCCCGTAGGTATCATTTCAGCCCCCTCTGCTGAGAATTGCAGGAAACCTTGTTCCCTCTTGTGAGCTGGGACAGCTGATCAGAAGTTTGCTTGTTAGGTGGGTGGGTGGGGTGTGATTGTCCTTTTCTGGGTAGACTGTTTGTATTACTGTACATCTTATGTTACAAACCCTTCCCCAAGCTGCAGTTAGCTCGTTGCTCTCAGACATTTGAATAATTGGTTTAATGTGAGACTGATTTCTGAGAATGACTCATCGCTGTTTACTTGGTATGATTTAGTGACAGTGTTGAATTTATGCACTGGAAAACTCCAACAGGAAACTTGAAAAATAAGTAATTTCCATGGCAGAGTTCAGACAGGAGCGGGGTTGGAGTTTTCATCTTTTGAGGCCCGTACAGTCAGTGCAGGAGGAGGGAGGAAGAGGAGACTTGAGGATCATAGATGAGATGAGATGAGAAACAGTTTCACATGTTTTCTGAAACAGATCACACCCTCCTCCTTTTGGTGGCAAGGAGTGACTTTGGTCCGCACCTGCAGCCCTGGAACTGACAGCCTGGGGCCTGGGGGTGTGGAGGAGGCCGGCCGGCGGGCAGGGGAAGTCTGAGCTGGGAGGGGCGGGGCGGGTCGTTGACAAAAAAATCCGACTGGCAGGCCCCTGGGAGTGGGGAGGGGGAAGGCGTGTCGCTTGCCTGCTGGAATCTCTCTCTCTCTCTCTCTCTCTCTCTCTCTCTCTCTCTCTCTCTCTCTCTCTCTCTCTCTCTCTCTCTCTCTCTCCCCCTCCCCCTCTCTCCCTCTCCCTCCCTCCCTCCCTCCCTCCCTCTCTCCCTCTCTCCCTCTCTCCCTCTCTCCCTCTCTCCCTCTCTCCCTCTCTCCCTCTCTCCCTCTCTCCCTCTCCCCCTCTCCCCCTCTCCCTCTCCCCCTCTCCCTCTCCCTCTCCCTCTCCCCCAACCCAACCCAACCCAACCCAAACAGAACCATGCCAGAGCTTCTGTGCAGAGGGGGCAGTACCAGCTGATTTTTATAACACAGGTGGACGGTCGCACCCCGTGCTCTCACCCTGGGCTGAGGAGCCCTGTTTCCAGCCGCCCCAGCAGCAAAGGCTAGTGGGGAAGCCTGGCCAGAGCCAGATTTAGTCAGATTTAGAATTTTGCTGTTTCCCCTCCAGGGCCCCTGGAGAATGTGTTCCAAGGGAGGGAGGGATGTTTCATTGAGCATTTTAAAGAGAGAGAGAAGTCAGTCCTTTCTGTATTATCTTTAAGATGGATTTGTTTTTAATCTCGGAAAATCACTTCTAGCAGTTTTAGAAGAAGGATATTCTTATAGCACCGGTAAATACAGATAGCATAAAACCTTTTTCAAGGAGTTTTTAGGATACTGTATGTGAAAGTGCTTTGAAATTTTAGTTAATGTCAGAATTGTGACTAGAATTCGCATGCAAAGTAAAAGTGTTATTCGCTTTTACAGTTTTTATGAACAGTTCAGCTTGGCCTTGTTAGAAGATTAAGCGCTGATACACTTGCTCTGGTCGGTCGTGCTCATTTAGGCTACGTTTATTAAACTGGCATTTATTGGGCTTCTGTGGACACTATTAGTTTTACTTACCTTTGTAAAACACGGAAGAAAACACAAGTTCCGCCTTTGTGATGAGAGGCAGAAAATTCGAACTATAGTTGATACTTCAAAGTTTGTACAGCAGAGGGTGACTTAGCTGTTTGTTACCAGAGCAGTGCTGTTAGAAAGGCCCCACGCAGGGGTTAGGGGACCCCAGCCAGAGTCAGCCCTTCGCCCCTGCCCTGCCGCCATCACCCTGAGCTTCCAGTGCTCTTGCCTGACCTTCGGCTCAGAGTCGTGCGCCCTGCTCCCCTACCTCATGTGCAAAGTAGGTCTGCAGTCTCCTTAGTAGGGTCGTTGGAGAGTTGACCTGAACCACGGTGTGTGGAGCACAGGCATACGTGGACCGTCGGTATCTACATGTAGTATCGCAGGCTTTCTAGCCGTTTCAAATTTGTATACAAGCTCAGAAAAACCAGTTTTAGTTTTATGGAATTATGTACTCATGGCTTGAGATATACCCCCTCCAGTGCTGTACAATCATGTTGTCTGGTTCAAAACATTCAAAGTATTGATCTTGAAACACTGAAGTTTCTTGCAGAATATCACAGCAAACTTCAGGCTTGCTTTGGATGTGTTACTGTGCTCGCTCACAGCCTTGGACATTCTCGGTTACTGCGGTGTTTCATGCTCTGACAGTTACCTTTAAGATGTTGTTTTCAGGTTGCCAGGTGTTAATTTAAGCACACGCCAGCCTGTGTGCTTGCGCGTGCACGCATGCCTGCATACCCCTGCCGCAGCGCCGGGAGCTGTGATTTAAAGTGGAATCGATAGAGCAGGAGGTAATGTTTTATGTTTAGGGCGAGCTCCTGACGTACAGCTTCGCGTGACATCTCGTTTTCTAAACGCCTGAGGCGTCAGTGATCTTTACAGCAAGAATTCTCATGCTGTTAGGCATTCCAGGCTTACTGTCTATCCTGCCTGGTAGATATATGGCTTTTATGGACTTATAAATCATGACAGTAGGATTCATACATATCCAAAAAAAGAAGAGATTTAAATCTTTACCAAGTTACCAAGATTTAATGTAGTTTAGCCATTATTCTTGCTTAGAAGTAACATTCTTATCTAAAGGCAGTATATTTCATATCTTTGAAGGTAACTCTAAAAACGTATTGCCAGAGAAACAAATATTTATTAAGAGCACCCTGTGTGCCAAGCACTCTGTCAAGTGCAGCAGAGAAGCAAGTGAAAGAAATGGCCCCAGCCCTGCAGTAGCTCAGAGCCCAGAGGAAGGTGCTAAGAGGTGAAAGATGACGGTTGCCGGCTGGGCAGTCCGACTCCGCGGTAGAGGAGGAAGGCGGGATGGACGGTAGGGCAGCGCACCCCCCACTGTGCACGGGGCTCTGGGGCAGGAGAAAGGGCTTCAGCCTTTCGGGATGAGGGGTAGTTAACCATGTCGTCAGCAGTGGCCATGTTCTCCGAAGTGTTCGCGAATTCCGCCCCCCTCCTTCGCTCCCCTCCTCAGGCTCTAGTTTGGGAGGAAGTCGGGAGCTGAGGAGAGGAGAGCACCAGCGGGTCGGGGTCCAGAGCCTGCCTGCGCCTCCCCCCCCCCCCCCCGCCCCCAATTTACGTACAGACAGAATGCGCAGATTTTAAATGAATGGTTTGGTGAGTTTGGGCACATCTAAACATCTGTGTAACCGTCACCCCAACTGAGTATATAGAACATTTGCATCACCTCAGAGCACCCCACCGTGTCAGGGCTGGCTTTTAGGGGCTGAGGGTACAGCCTCCTGCGGAGGAGTCACGGCCCTGAGTAAGTAAGAACCAAGGCCCAGGGCGGGATCCTGCATCGCTCGTTTCCTGTGCTGGAGATGGACCTGTGCCGATAACACCCAATACCTGTGCCTTGGCTTAAACTTCCTGGGAGCAGCAGCCTGTGTCCTGGAGGTCCTGGCTCATGTGTCAGTCTTTCCATCTTTAGATGGCGTTTCTGATCCTCTTGCTGTGCTTTTAAGTCAGGTGTCTTGCAGACCGGGTGCCTCTGTGAGCGTGCCTTCGTTACCGTGGTCCTCTGTGTGTGTACCCAGCCCGTGGGGCTTTATTCACACACAGGGGTAATTGCCCCGCGTTACTCCCTTCAGCTTATTAGCAAGCGTTTACTGAGGGCCTGCCATGTGCCAAGAGTCTCTATTAAGCTCTCAGTTTTGCAAACCGAGTCAGATGCAGTCCTTCTTCTCAGATGGCTTCTGACCTAGTGTGCGCCACAGACGATAGCCAGAGCTATGGCGCACGGTGTGGTCAGAGCTTGGGAGGGAGTAAAAGCACGAGGCTTGGGTGTCCGCGGCAGCGACGATAATAGTTACACTTACTGAGTGCCTGCTCAGCACTAGGCATGGTTCTCAGTGCTGACCTCTTAACTCATTTAACCCTCTTGACGTTATTTTCCCCATTTCGCAGATGAGGAAGCTGAGGGCCAGAGAGGTTAACTAATGTGCCCACCACCACACAGCTGTTCAGTGACACGAGCAAGAAATGAGCTTTGTTATTTCTAACCACTTGGATTTTTCGGGTTGTTACTGCAGCATAAACTAGCCTATCCTAACTTGATAAGAGCGTCCCGGAAGGGCTTGGACAAGAGCCACTCCTGGGGGTGGGGAACCACTGAGAAACCGGCTCCGGGTGTCTGGAGTGGGAGGACAGGGAGGCCTGATCAGGGGCGTGATGATAAGGTGGAAATAGGAGGACAGATTGGAGAGGAAAGAATCTGAGAAAGATAGGAATGCAAGAGGATGTTTTTTCCTTTGGTGAGATGATGGTACTTGACTGTTGCTGTCCTTTTGGGAGAGAAGTTAGCTGTTTGTTGTTGCCCTACCAGTTCAAGGACTATTTTTGGTATTTCTGTTGGTGATTTTGAGCAGAGATTAAAATACCATCTAAAATACTAGGAGCCTGTAAACTCCCTGCTGTTTCCCTCAGTTCCTCAGCTCCTAGCGCCGTACCTTGCCCAGGGCAAGTGCTCTGTAAATTTTTAGGGATGAACAAATGAATATTCTTAAATATGTTGTGTTTTTTCTTTTTAAACACTTAAACTTCTTTAAGCTCTTACTTAAGCTACATTTGCTGCTTTTTCCTTTTCCTCTAACCCTTCTAGGGAGGTCAGGTGTGAAAATGGTAATTTTCACAATACAGTTTGTGCTAGAAAGTATCTATTTTCCTGTTTTTGAAACTTCTGAATCCAGTGGCTAGAACGTTTTACACAATCCTCTGCTCTTTACTTTTTTATCATACTCCGCTTCCCTGCTTTTGCCTAGGCATTATTTGTAATTACGTAAAAATCTGTTTTAAGCTGCACCCCAGGGAATAACAAAAGCTGGCTGCTTGTCTACGTGGTCTTTAATTAAAGTTGAAAAAAATTAGGCCGTTGTGATGCATATCTTTTTAAAATGCTGCCTAAAACAGAAGAGGCTGATTTAAGCGAAACCAGCTGTAAACTGTTGGTACTTAAATGGATTAAAGTATAATCTGGCTTTTTAAAAAAACACATCTGTCTGGGATGTGGGTAGGTGTGGTCCTAATTTTAAGCAGGTGAATGGACCACATAAGCCTTTAAGAGTCTTCTGACTCCCAGGTTTTTCTGATTTTTAAAAAATTTCCTATCACTTCACTTTATGGTTTAAGTGAGCTGAACAACAAAAATTAATCATAAAAGATAATATTATACTCATGACAATTACAGAAAAAGTGAAATGCTTGAAGTTATAGGTAAAAAAGTAAATTAATTTTCTCTGTCTATACTAGCTTTTGTCGTGGCATTCCTGAAGCTGTTTTGGTAATTATTTTCTTCTTGTGTGTCTCCCTTGTCTGGTCTGTATTTCTTTCTTTAGGGCCCGGTACCTTAGCTTCCTATTCTCTGTGTGTACATTACCTGACCGAGGGCCTGACCCCCAGTAGGTACTCAGATATTCATGGACGCTTCCCCTTTCTAGACAGGAGGGATGACTGTTTTTTGCTTAGCTTTGTAATAATGATATAACAGGTAAAATCGATTATTTCACTCAGAAGTAAATGCAGTAGAGTCCTTTTCACTGTTGTATTTTCTTTGCTTAATATTGCTAATTACACACACACACACATACACACACACACACACTTTGAATGTAATATCTTTGAATGTGTCTCTGCACTAAACTTGTTCTTTAAATAAAATAGTATTCTCACCCTGATTGGCTCAGTCATAATGAGGCGGTGAACTTGTTAGGCCCTCCTAGATAACGCCTAGACTTGGTCAGGGCCAGGCTCTTCCTTCCAGTTTCTCTCAAGCTGGCTCATGAAAAGCTGGGCCAGAGCATGTATTTAAGGATCCACTGAGTACGTGGACTCCTAGAGCAGGAACTGAAGGGCCTCCAGGGCCTCAGGGACTCTGAAACGGTCAGGAGCCAGAGCCGCTCCCACCGTCGCCCAGAGGCCACCCCGCCTCACACTCCGCCCTCCGCCTGTGCGTCCAACCCAGCGTCCTAGCTCTTCAGACTTCCTTCTTTTTTCCTTACAGCACCGAGCGGCCACCAGCCTGACTCTTGGTGCATCTTTACCTCACTGCTCCGGAGCCTACCTCTGACAGGTCACGTCCCTCTGTGTCTTGGTTCCAGATCTTAAGAAGAACTGTGTGGCTTCTCTTGGGTCAGTTTCCACCCTTGTTGTAGCTCCCTCACTACTCGGTGTGGACCCTGGACCAAGCACAGAGGCATCCCCTGGGGCTCTGAAATTCAGAATCTGGGCTTCCCTGGTGGCGCAGTGGTTGGGAGTCCGCCTGCCGATGCAGGGGACGCGGGTTCGTGCCCCAGTCCGGGAGGATCCCACGTGCTGCGGAGCGGCTGGGCCCGTGAGCCATGGCCGCTGAGCCTGCGCGTCCGGAGCCTGTGCTCCGCAACGGGAGAGGCCACAACAGTGAGAGGCCCGCCTACTGCAAAAAACCCCAAAATGGTGAAATGCAGAGTCTGAGGCTCCACCTCACGTCTACTGAATCAGAACCTGCACGTTAACAAGATGCCCAGGTGGTTTGAATGTACAGCAGAGTTGAAGAAGCACATGTGTCGCCATGGCCACTCCTGCACAAAGAGCCGCATGACACTGTTTCCTGGAGGAGGAGGAGGTCGTGACCGCGGCCGTTCAGTGTGGAAATGACCTGGCCTGTGGCCAGCCCTCCCTCGCTTTCCCACCCTGGCACGGTGTCATGGGGGTCCGGGGGTGGGGTGCAGGAAGGTGGCGGAAGGGCGTATCCGAGCTCCAGAGTGCTCAGCGCAGAGGTGTGAGGGGGAGGGTGGGCCTGCTGTGACTGGAGGAGAGCAGGAGGCAGTGGCTGCAGAAGGAGATTCTGTGTTTGGAATAAAGGTTTGGTTAGGGTTATGGAAAGCCTTTGAATAAATATCAAGCGAGGAATTTGGAGTTCATCCCTCTCGTCACTTCGCTTTGACACCTGGGCAGTCCTGCTGCCCTTCACCTCCTAGGCTTTTGCATTTGCTCTCCTCTCAGCCTGGTTCCCAGGGAGTTGCATGGCTCGCTCCCTCATTTCCTTGAGGTTTTTGCTCATCTTGTCAGCGGCCTTTCCTGCCTCTCCTCCCTTTAAAGTTGTCTGCCTCCCGCAGCCCCGCTGCCCGCCCACTCCTTTGGCACTCTCTCCCCTCCTCTGTCACACTTGCTGGCGTCTGTCGTACGATGTGTTTATGTGATGTTTGGGGTTTTGTCTGCTCCCCGTCCACGCTGATATTCCTGGAATGTAAGTACAGTGAGGGTAGGCAAGGACCATGTTTCTCTCCCTCACTGTTCCAGTGTCTAGATTGGCACCAGGCATAGAGTAGGCTTTCATTGCAGACGTGGTGTCAGCCGCGTTGGGTCCTCTACCACCTTTTCCTGCCCCAGTGTCTTCTAGGCTCCCCTTGTTGCCTCAGGCTGCTAAGCGTTCTTGGAGAAAATCGCAGTACCTGACTAATGAGCTCCATTCCAAAATCATGCCAGCCAGTTTTCCCTGGGCCTTTCCAGGGCCCTTCTACTCATCATGAATCCCACAGTGCTGGCTTGAAATCTTTCCCTCAAGTTCCGCAAGGGGTCCAGACCACTTCCACTGTCTACTGTAGCTCCCTGAACTGAACTTCAGACGCCTGCTCGTTTTCTAAGTCTGAATTCTCTGCATCGAGTCATCTTCCCCTTTCCCTGCAGTGGGAGGAGTTCCTTTCTTCAGGAACAGATCCACCACCATCCCCTTGGCCCCCAGCCTCCTCTCACATGGGTTCTCACCCTGCAGCTCGTCCTCGCGGGGGCAGGGCACGGGTTAGGATTTGGTGGAAGGGTTTCTGCCAGCAAGACTTGTTCATACAAAATATTTGCAACTACTCTCCCCCCTCGTGTATTCTCGGACTTTTAAGTCTGAGCTCAGAAGTCCTCTGCATCGGGCTCATCCAGGTTTGTTTGGCCTTGTCTGCAGCCTTCACGGTCTGACCTGCTGTTTATTATCCTTTGTCTTTCGCCAGTGGTACTTCTGTTTCCCTCTCCCATCATCCTTTGTGGGCAGATTTAAGTTAAGATAGGGTTTTCTCTTTTTTCGGTATCAGACCCTTGCGTGCTTTGCTGAAGAGGAACCAAACAAGCTTTTAAGCAACCAAGGAATTTATTCAAAACTGTGTTAAAATGAGACTCTCTGGATGGAACAAATAACACAGTTCCAAAACCACACATATATTTAGTAAGCTGTGTACTTACTTGAAGTTCACAGACACTTCTGGTCCTCACACATGCTGTTGGGTTCTCCGCGTCAAACAACCAGAATGTCAACCCCATGTGCTAGCACACTGGCAACCATAGAAATTCCTGTCCATTTTAAACTTCATTGGATTTTGATTGCAAACAGCCTCACATCCTTAGTATATGCTGTTCGGTTAATTCTCAACAACCATTGTTTCCAGTAATCCTGTTCTTTACAATGTAACTGATCTTATGATAATTCTTCTACTTTGTAAATGATAAAGTTCCCTTTCAGAGATTTTCAAGAGCCATGCTGATAGGAAAGCAATGTAAAGGAAAGTACGTCTGCCTGTAGAAACACCAGCGGATCAGAGGAGATTCCCTCCGAAGACTGGGTTGGTCCTGGAGCCCACCCCTTCCCAGAGCAGTGGCAAAAGGAAATATTAGACTTAGTGCAGGGATGATAAACAGCAGTAGGTTGCTCAGATAATAGATAGAGATGCGGACAGGAGTCAGGCGGGTCTGGGAGCCAGCGGGAGGGGACCGAGAGCTGGGGAGGCCTGGCAGGCTTCTCAGTAAAGCCGACTTCATCAGCGGTTACGGAGGGAGGATAATTCATCCGTGCATGGGTTTATCTTGGAGGTTTTGGGGAGCATTTAACTCCTTAACCCCAGTTTCATTACAAGAAGTTGCTGTAGAGCAGGGGTCCCCAACCCCCGGTCCACAGACCGGTACCGGTCCGTGGCCTGGTAGGAACCGGGCTGCACAGCAGGAGGTGAGCGGCGGGCAAGCCGGCAAAGCTTCATCTGCCGCTCGCCATTGCCCCCCATCGCCGCCTGAACCCCCCACCCCACCCCCGGTCCGTGGAAGAATTGTGTTCCACAGAACCGGCCCCTGGTAGCAAAAAGGTTGGGGACCGCTGGTCTAGAGGCTCGCACTGGGATGAGTGGTATGAATGCTGCCGGCTTTGCCCCTCGTTTCTACTTGCACCTTGGCACTGCCCAAGTTCTCCCCGCTTGGTTAGTTAAGTCTTCCGTGCAAATGTTTCAGAAGCCCCTTATGTTATAAATCGCTCCTCAGACATAAATTATTTCCTAGCAAATTGCTAATCTTGCTGTTCAGAAATATTGGTTGTTCTCACAAAGGCACGACTAAAAGGGAGGCATTCTACATGAAAGTGGTCCCTGTGCATACAATGTGCTTGGCCAGGAAGACTCAGTTACATGCAGGTGGCATTTCCCCTTATGTTAATTTATCAATTTAATATGATCTCAGCAGTATTCTCAGGTCTTTTTCTGGAGCTAGATAAGTTTATTATCAGGTTTATTTAGATGGATAAATGAGCAGTAATAGCCCAGATATATAAATGTAAAAACACCTGAAACCTACGAGCATTAGGAGAAAACATGAATGAGTTTGTTTACGTTACAAACTGAGAGTAGAGAAAAGCTTCCTATATAGCTCATTCTCTATAACAGAAAAACTTGATAAATTTAAATATACTTTTAAAAAAAAGCCTTTGCACAGCACAGAAAAAGTAAGCAAAGTAAAAGGATAAATGACAAAGTAGAGGAAAATATTTACAACTTAAATCACAAACAGAAAGCTAATATCCATAATACGTAGTTTCTAAAATTAAGAAAAAGACCAGTAGCCCGATTAAAACTTTATAAAAGAATAATTTACAGAGAAATAAATGCAAGGAGCCATCAAACTAATGAAACAATGCTCAATCTTGCTCATAAAAAGACAAATGCACACTAACCTATACACTGAGATGCCATTTCTCACCTATTTGAGAATAAACATGATTGGCACGACTGTGCGGCAGTAGACATTCTCATATGGTGGGAATGCAAAATGGAACAGTGTCCAGCAAAATTAAGACATATTTACTCTTTGACTCAGCAGTCTTACTTTTAGGAAACTTCCCCAGAGACTAGGTTAAGACCGTTAATTGCAGCTTTATTTACAATTCTAAGATGTTAGAAGCAACCCAGTGTCCCTCGGTCGGGAGTTGTGGTTTATCCATACAATGAACTATAAGGCATTGTAAACATACGTGAGGTGGTCTTCTCTGTATTCCGAACATTCTGCAGGGTGTGAAAGCAGCAACCACAGAAGATTTTTAGAGTATGCTGTCTTTTGTGTTATACAGGGGGAGAAATATGAATTCCATATGTTTTCAAAAAGAAACCATGGAGGAATAAACTATGAACTAATTTTAAAAAATTGTAACTTTAAGAGAAAGGGACAGTGTGGAATAGACAGGGGTGGAAATTAGAATTCTCTAGAGGTACCTGTTTTGTAGTATTTACTTCAAAATCACGTGTGTGTTTTACTTAATTAAAAAGTTGCATCAGAAAGAAAAAATACAAATGCAGTTCTTCAAATAAAGGAAAGAAAAAAAGGAGGGTGGGAGGAAGGAATCTATCACACAGAGAAAATTATTTGGAGTGATTTTAAAACATCACATTTTGACTTTGTCGCTCTACTGGGATATATCCTAGGAACAAAGGAGACACAGAGAAATTATAAACTGTATTCTGGGTAATATGGGTATTGTTATTCTGTATATTTATTTACACGTGTATATGTTTACTTATGTCCCTGTACATACCACATACTTCACATTTAGGGTAAAGAGAATTAGCAATTGTGTTTATGTGGTTAGGAAGCAAGATTTTCAGCATAAAAGAGACAAATATAAAAGCAAAGAAGTTAAAAACCCTTAGTATAAAGTTTGAGTTGGAAATAACCGTATGAATTCATGATTGGTAATTATTCCTTCTAGAAAGTACATATTTTCTAGCTTTGTTCACTGAAAAGGGCTAGAAACAGCGAGCCGCTGTAGCATCCAAATTGCGTTTTCTTAATACCATTTCTCCGAAAAAGGAACCAGGGCTCCTTAGAGAAATAGCTGGTTCTGGGTGGAGCATAAAATAGGGAAGATGTACCTTGGACATACAGATGTACAAGCAAGTTGTCAGAGACTACGTGGGGCTGTGTCACAAGGGCATAAGTGCCTGCTTGAAAGAGTTGACCACTAGCCAAACGTGGGATGGTTTTAGGATGGAAAAGAAAAACGACTGCAGTGGGTTGAAACACATCGAATACATAAAAATCCATCACAATATAAAATCCATATAAAAATGTAAGAGTTCTTTTGAAGGTTACTAAGGCACTAATTCATTATTATGAAAATTGATAAATAAAGGGAAAGAATGCAGCATTTACCCTGCCTTTCAAGTTTGAGCTCTGTGTCAGGGCCATCAAAGAGTTGATGAGAGACACTTCTTTATAGAAGGATTCCCGCTAATAAGTGAAGAAGGAAGAATATAATAAGAAAATCACCGTTTTACTTTTGCACCCCTTAAAGAAATATTGGATTTAGGTAGCCAACATCAATAACTGCTAAAGCCCATTAGGGTAAAAAGCTGATACGGAGCTGTGTAATGGGTATCTCTGGCCCCCAACAGCAGAACCCACTGATCAGTCACTCAAATGAGAAACCGGACATTATGTACTTCTTGGTGTTATGCATAAGGCGTGTAGCATCCCTTATGAAGTTTTTTCTTGCTAAACTGAGTTAATCGGAATTAAATCAAACCTCTAGATCTAACTACCAGTTTAGATAAAATATAAGGGATAGAGAGGCGTGATCAAGACATCAATGAAACACAGTCAGCCAGTCCAGAGTCCAGTACAAAGTCAGCCTGTCTTTGTACAAGACAAACAACCAACTCCTTCACTGATGGGTGATGTGGAGGAGGAGGGCAGAGTATCTTACAGACTTGAGAAGACACAGGAAGCCTGGCATCCCCATGCTGGCTGGAGACTTCAGGCGCTGCTTTCAAGAAGCCAGTTGTAAAAGGACATTTTTGAGATGTTCGTGGACATTGGAACGTGGACTGGCTGTTAGATGTTACTGAGGAGTTACAGTTAAGCTTTTTAGCAAAATAACGACATGCTGGTTATTTTTGTCAGGCACTATCTGTTAGAAATACTAAAGGATTAGCCAGTGAAATGATGTGATGTCTGAGGTTTATTTTAAATACTCTAGGGGTGGAAAGTGTAGAAAGAGGATAGAGAAACAAGATTGACAGCGTGGTAACTTGAAGCTGGATAATGGCTATGTGGTATTTATTACACCTGTCTCTCTACTTTGTGGTATGTTAGGAAAGTTCCACTAAAAAAGGGTTTAAAAAAACCTTTTAATTCCTATTGTTGACCTTAGATTGAAACCCTTAGTGGGTGGGGGGGATCGCTGTGGAATCTGAACCACAGCTTCATCGGTAGAATAATATCTGTAGTGCGTGTAGTGCCGGTCCCCACACACATATATACACGTTTTAATTGTTGTATTCATAGACAACAGTTGCCACGTTATCTGGTTGGTGCAGCGCCCTGTGCTAGGTTGATAGGGGAACAAAGGAGGAAATGGTTAGAATCCCGGCCTGTGAGAAGGAGGGAAGGCCTCCGCCAGCACCGTGTAGGGAGAGCGGAGATTGCCTGGGAAAGGAGGCACTTGGACTGGGCCTTGAGGAAGCTGGGTAAAATTTAGTTATGTGGCAATGAAGAGAATATTCAAAAGGGATGAATTAACACCAGCAAAGGTAGAGAGGAAGAAAAGCAAAGAGTGAGCGGAATTAACCAGCTTGGTTGAAGCTGGGGAGAATCTTGAATCTTGAATAGACTTGGTCAAGAAAAGTGGATGGGGCCAGACTCCACAGGACCTTGGAGCCGGCTTAGAGCAGCTCCTGGCTGGAAGCCATGCCTCTTTTATTTTGTCTCCCTGGGTAGCCTGGTATAGTGCCCGCTTGGTACTCAGAAAATTTTTGTTGAATGAATTTACTCTGTATACAGTGAGGGAAACTGACCTGAATAAAAACCTGTAAGAGCGTCAAGAAGTTTAAAAAACATAAACACTTTTTCGATGGAGCACAAGGTATAGGTATATGTTGGTTGAATAAAGCGTAATCAACTTTGCCAGAAGTATTTTGCTACTCTATAAATGCATTTCTAAATGAGGATGCCCAGATGCAGTTTCTCAGAGCAGGCAGTGTCCCAGATGGTAAGACTAACAGCCGGTGAAGTGGATTTTAGGGTTTCTGTGCTAATAATGCTGTGACTTCTTGAGAGCTTACTGTGTGTCAGGTCTGTGCGTTATACTTGTCTTTTACCTATGAGAGGTATTACCCCTGTTTCACAGATGAAGAACCAAGGTCATAAAAGTAATTCACCCAAACCAGTTGTAGCAAGTATGATTTGAACCTAGATCTGTTTGAATTCCATCCTAAGCAAAGCTTTTTTAAAATGTAGATTGCAACCCATTAATGGAATATGAAACCAGTTTAATTGGTCATAGCCAGAATTTTTTTTTAATGAAGCAGGATAAGGTGGAATAGAAAATGTTTCACGTATCACCTAAGTATTTAGCAAGAACTACACATGTTGTAATAAACATTGTGGCCAACTGGGACAAATTATGTGAGAAAGATGGGGGGAGGTATGTGATGAATACGTGCGTTGACAGATGTACCCACACACGTGTGTTTCTGTATGAGTTTGTGTATGTACATTAAGTTCCATATAAAATGTATTTCTTACTATTTCTTAAAGTCCAGAAGTATTTACATAACATTGCAGGGGGCTGTCTGAGCTGGAGGGTAGCCAGGCTGGGCTCTAAGGTGTCCTCGAATGGACCCGATATAAGGGCTCTCCCCAGAGCACGTGGCCAGCCTGGGAGGGACACGCCCGAAGAAGCTCGTCCTGTCGTGGGATGGCAGGTGTGTGAACCTGAGAGCTCATTGCTGCCAGGCCTAGCAACCTCACACTCTCCCTTGCCTTGCTCTTAAGCCAGCGTTTCCTTTGATCACATGACCTGGGAATGCCCCGCTGCTTCCCTCACTGCTCCTGGTATGGCCTTTCAGAAACTGTTAACTTGGAAAAAGGAGCCCACCTTCCCATACAGAAGAACTTTCATCACTTGGGAAAATGGTAGGTCAGCTGTTTGGCATTGAACAGAGTTTGCCCACCTTTAGGGGATCACGGTCTCTTAGGGCCACCTCTCTTCAGGGCAGTCGTAGCAGCATCCCAGCAGGACTCCAACTTGGACACCGGATCCCTGAAAGGCCCGTGGGCCATTCCAGCCACTCTGGCAGCTCTCCCAAGAGGGGCATCAGAGCCCAGGGGACCACAGACTGTTCCATCTTCTCTAGAGTCTTCCCAGGGCTGCTCTCTTTTTTCCTCTCTTTGTTCACAGCAGAGTTAGAGAAGTTCTGGAGCACACACATGTGCTGCGCGGTCTACATCCTCTGCGTGAGTGACATGAGTCTTCTCCCAGCGGTGAGGCTCTGCTGTGGGCAGAGAACCCAGCCCGGGAGCGTTCCCGGAGACCCAGTGCTGCCTTGCTCCTGCAGGCGGGCTCTTCCCTCTGACTGCACTCACAGAGTAAGGAGAGCAGAGAAGCCTTCTTTCTCCATCTCCCCCTGAGCACTGTTCCTTTCTTCTGGGCCTCTTTTTTTCTTTTTAATTCTCACACAGTAAAGTTGACTTTTTGGGAGAGTATACAGTTCTTTGAATTTTTTAAATATCTGTGTAGATTCATGTAACCACTGGTACCACAGTCAGGATACAGAACAGTTGCATCGACCCAGAAATCTCTCTCGTCCCATCTCTGTAGTTACACCCTTTCCCCACCCATAACCCCTGGCAACCAGTGATCTCTTTTCTACCATGGTAGTTTTATCTCATTTGAAGGTTTCGTGTAAATGGAATCATGCAATATGTAACATTTTAGGGCTGACTTCTCTCACTTATCATTGTGTCTTTGAGAGTCATCCAGGTTAACGAAAGTGAATTCCTTTTCATTGCCGTGTAGTGTTCCATTGTAGGGATGTACCACAGTTTGTTTATCCATTCACCCTTTGAAGAACGTTTCTGTTGTTTCCAGCTTTTTGGCTATCACGAATACAGGTGCTGTGAACATCTGTATACAGGGTTAAGTTTTCATTTCTCCAGGGTCAGTACCCAGGATTGGGACTGCTGGATTGTATGATAGTATATGTTTAATTTTATAAGAAGATACAAAACCATTTTCCAGAGTAGTTGTTCCAGTTTACATTTCCACCAGCGATAAATTAGAATTCCAGTTGCTCCACATCCTCGCTTGTACCTGGTATTATCAGTATTTTCTGTTTTAGCCATTCTAATAGGCATGTCGTGGTATTGCATTTTGTTTTAGTTTGTATTTCCCTAGTGGCTAATAATGTTGAATTTTTTTTTATGTGCTTATTAATTTGTCATCCTTATATCTTCTCTGGTCAGGTGTCTGTGCAGTCCTTGCCTGTTTTTAAATTGAGTTGTTTTATTGTTGAGTTTTGAGTGTTCTCTATGTGTTCTAGATACAGTTTCTTTGTTGCGTATGTGATCCACAATATTTCCCCTCAGTCTGTAGTTTGTTTGTTCATTTTCTTGGCAGTGTTTTTGTCATAGCAAGAGTTGAATAATTTTGATGAAGTTCGGTTTATCAGACTTTTCTTTTAATAGATCTTGCCTTCAGGGTCATTCTAAGAACTCCGTGCCTAATTCAAGATCACAAAGATTTTCTCCTAAAAATTTTATCCTTTATGTTTTACATTTAGGTCTATGTTCCATTTGAGTCAGTCTTGTGTAAAATGTGAAGTTTAGGTCAAATTTCTTCTCTTTTTTGCCCAAGGATGACCAGTTATTCCAGCACCATTTGTTAAAAATACTATCCTCTATTTTTTTTTAATTTATTTATAGTTTATTTATTTATTTTCGGCTGCACTGGGTCTTGGTTGCTGCGCCCGTGGGCTTTCTCTTGTCGCGGAGCACAGGCTCTAGGCGTGCGGGCCTCAGCCGTCGTGGTTCGTGGGCTCTAGAGCGCAGGCTTAGTAGTTGTGACGCACGGGCTTAGTTGCTCCGCGGCATGTGGGATCTTCCCAGACCAGGGATCAAACCCGTGTCCCCTGCATTGGCAGGTGGATTCTTAACCACTGCGCCACCAGGGAAGTCCCTATCCTTTGTCTGTTGAATTGCATTTGTACCTTTGCCCAAAGTCACATGGTCCCATTTGTATGGATCTATCTCTGGATATTTGCTTCTGTTCCATTGATCTCTGTGTCTGACTCTTTACAAATACCGCGTTGTCTTGATTACAGTAGATTTATATTAAGTCTTAAAATTAGGTAGTGTGATTCCTTCAACTTTGTTTTAGCCTAAACAGTTCTACTTTCTTTGCCCTTCCATGTACATTTTAGAGTAGCTTATCTATAACTATACAGAACCCTGGTGTGATTGTAATTGGAATTACGTTAAATCTGCATCTCACTTTGGAGGAGAATTGATATCTTTACTACGTTGAATCTTGCAGTCCATGAACAGCAAATGTTCTTCTCCTTATTTAGATATCTTTTGATTTCATTCATTAGTGTTTCGTAGTTTTCAGCATACAGATCCTGTATATGCTTTGTTAGAATTGTATCTAAATATTTTACTTTTTGAAGGGAGCTATTATAAATGGTATTTTTTTTTTAAGATTCCGTTCCTAGTTATTCATTGCTTGTATATGGAAATACTATTGAGTTTTGAGTGCTGACCTTGTCTTCTGTGGCCTTGCTAAACTCACTTATTCTAGGGGTTTTTAAAAATAGATTTCCTGAGATTTTGTACACAGATAAGCATATCCTCTTTGAATAAGGATGAAGTTGTGTTTCTTCCTTTCCAGTCTGTATGCTTTTATTGCCACTTCTTGTCTTATTGCACTGCTAAGCCTTTTCTGATTATGCTGTGATGTCTCTCTTCCCTCTTCTCTGGGAGTACTGAATGGAAACAGAAGTCACTTTTTACTGAATGGAGAGTTATTAAAACTGAAGAGAAAAAAATAATTACAAGAAAAGCAAAACCAAAAGAAAAAGAAAGAAAATGGCCTGATGTTTAAAAAATATATATGACCCACCTATCGGAAGAACAAGAGAAAAATAGTTGTGTTTATACTCAGGCATATTTGTATGTAAACATATCCTCTTCTGGAATTAACTTTGGAGCATTCTTATGCCAGTCCTTTCTGGGTAGAAAGAATAGCCAGTAGAACTGAGTTGTAAGGAAATGTAAAACCGTACCTGCAGACCATCTTCTGGCCTTTTGGACAGAAAGGACCATTCTATACCATGTGTTCCAGTCGCCACCATCCCAATGCATGTGTGTGTCACAGACCCTCTGGGAAGCCCTGTGACCGTCCTCTAACATAAGGCGTGGGGCTTGCCCAACGCATTGCCTGAGAAACATGGCGAGTCCCCACCACCTACTGACATCTGTCAGGTTGTGGCCATAACTCTATGCCCAGTTCTCATGGCCGTTTGTCTTGTGGAGAGAGAGAGCAGATGCTGCGCTGTCTCTTCCAGTGTGTGACAGTCTTAGAGTTGAGATAGTCCAGGGACAGTGAGGGAGAGCAGGCAGCTTGGGCGGGGGAACTCTCAGGGTCTCCCAGCCCTTCTTGGTGGAAACCAAAGCTGCCTTGGAGGAAAAGAAACGCAGCTGTTTTGTTGAAGGAGGCCAGTCCGGTCAGACTCCAGCTGTCCTCCTGCCGTATCTGCCTCACCTGGTCCTGACTGGAGTGGTACAGCAGAGAAGCCAGTCCAGGGGATCGTCCAAGTCAAGTTCCTGGAAAGGAAAAGGAAATTTTAAATGGTTTTTACCAAATGGGGGTGGTGAGTGGGTAACATTACACTAAACATTATGCTTTTTTTCCTTCTCTACTCCCCACTCTTGATCATTACAAATCGCTAGTAACCTGTTACCAGCACTTGTCGACCATGCAGATCTTCAGAGCCCGCCATTTCCAGAGGTTCTGATTGCAGCCTGGAGCCACCTTTGAGAAACACTGCCCCTCAGTCCTTACCATCCTCAGAAAAGGAGGGGTGGGGTGGGCAGGGGAGAAGAGGTGGATGTGCGCCCACGAAAGAGCGTTTGGGGTCTGCGACACATCACTCTTTATTTCTACCTGGCAACGAAACCCGTAGCTCACTGGTTCTGAGATGGGGCTCCGTGTCCATGTCCCTGTGCTCACGTTCTGGACCTCAGCGTAGGACTGTGTGCTCCCTCTGTAAGTGGCTTAGTTGAGATTTTATAAGAAATTAAGACTAAAGTTAGAAGATAAAAACATCGCGAGGGTTTATAGAAGGGGCATGCCCTTGCCAAAAGTTAATAGTTAGCCCGCAGTTAACTCTTTTCAATTTGTTCAAACATTTACTTATTTGCTTGTTGAATCATTCAGAAATAATTATTCTATAGTGTTTCTATTTTATTAAAATATAGTTAACACTGGAAAATGTGGCTAGAATTAGGTGAATGCCAAAGATGGCTTTGGGCAATGTTAGTCTGTGTAATAACACCTTTTCCCCTTAGTGTGACTGTTTATAATACAAATACAACTTGGAGTTTTGTTAATGGAAGTTTCGTGAAACACAGAATCTGAGTAGTTTTCATTCTTAAAGGTTTTGTCTCTTTAGTGCCTTATGTGGTGAGCATGGATCTCCAACTGAGTTAACGTAGTAATACCAACAGTAGATGCTTAGGGGCTGTCACTCAGCCCCTGACAACAAAGGCTGTGAGGTGGAATTAGTAGCCCTTTGCTGTTGATTGGAAACCTGGAGCTTGGGAGATTCTATGGAGCTGCCGTGGGCACCCCACAGCCCTTTGGCTCCACGTCCGGCCTACACATCACCTGTCTGCTTAGAGGATGGCCTGATCAGAGAGCCCCGGGCTGCGTATCATCACCCTTGAGCATGTCTTGTGATGTTTCTGAACTTTAGTTTTCATGTCCTTAAAACCAGGATGGTAATAGAGTCTGTAACAGAGGGAATACGCTGCAGAGATTAAAACACCCACTGTGTAAGGGCTGCAGGGGCTGTTTCTATTCTTTTCATCTAAAACCTAAGAAATGTGGACCATATTTTACCTGAATCTTAAATTTCTTTGTTAATAGTAACGAATCTTTTTGCAGCTTACAAAGCACTTTCACATGCACATCATTGAAGGAGGTTTGCAAAATAGTCGGCTTTGCTTAGAACACTCTCGAGAGCCATGGTGTGTGTGGAAAGAAATCGGTGGTTGATGACAGCCCCTCCGGATAAACTCTTACAGAGAATTGTACAATAAACCTTCCTGTTTCGAGAGAAGCAAAAATGGCTTCCAGTCAGTTGAACATTCTACAGTGCTGTTTGTCTTGGGACTTGGAACTTGTGCCTGTGTTTTGTGCGTTTCACAAGGTGAAAGTGAGAGTGGACAGCTCCTGCCATTCTGGTGAAGAGTTGAGCATCTCCAGGGTTGGGTTGTATCATAGCCCTTCTGTTCTTTCAGCCAAAGAAGAGAGGATAAGTCACTCTTCTTTACAGAATTGCATAAATAGGGGGAGCAGTAGGTTTTTGAAAGGCCTTTACAGGACAGTGATTAGACTGTGCAGGTATGATGTGTGATAAGTATATTTCATCTGACCATCCTTCTCTTTTTTTCACCTTTAAAAACGTTTCCTTTCAGGAAAGTTCACGTACCATAGCCATACAGTTTTTCATACAATTTGCAGAGATCCATGAATTCCCTGGGACCTGTTTCTGGACCTCATAGTTAGAACCCTGCTTTCAGGGAATTAAACTGTGATATGGAAGAAAAATCTGGACTTAAAGCCTAGGCAGGCCTGATTCTAAATCATAGGTGCTCAGATGCTTAGTAGCTATGTGATTTGGGGCAGGAATAATTGAGCCCCAGTTTTCTCAGTAGAGAAAAAGGAGAAAAATAATGCAGGCATTATATCTTGCCAGGGTTGCTGTAAGCATTAAGTATAATATATGTGAAGTACATCATGTGGTGTTGGTATTTGACAGTCACCCCAAGATCCTAACTACTGCTGCTACTGTTTTTAAGCATTTATAGTCCATTAAATTAGTTTTTGTGCCAGAGAGTCTGAGACAGATGTAAGTTTTTTAAAGGTTTATTGATGGGAGGGACTGTGTTTTTCTCAGCTTTTTATTGTCACATATCATTTTGCACGTAATTTCTTAGTAAATGTATCAAGTTGAACTTACTGAACCAAGTAGTATTTATGTCAGTCGAATAGTGGGCAACGTTGAACTTGAATGATTTTATGTATATGAGCAGTAATCTTAAATAAACCAAAATGCTACTTTTATATTTTGAAAAATAATTGATTTGGATTTTTCTCTTGAAATTTTACTGTGTCGCTCCTAAGTAGTACCTTACTTACTGAGATCAGCCAGCTTTAAGGAGGAGTTTGTCATACTTTGCTACATACTGAGTAGCCTGTAGTGATCAAGATTATCCAGTTAGCATGAAGTGCAGTTTAGTTTTTATTACATACTTGTTACCATAGCTGGAGTTGGGTGGGTGTTTAAACCTTCGTGAACTCAAAATTCTTTTATGATGATGGAACATTTCATGTTTTAATACTCTTCTTACAGAGTATGTGTTTAAATATTTTACCAGGTATGTGTTTTTTACAGGTTCATATAATATATAAAATGCATTTCTGTTCCAAGAAAAATATAAGTGGTAAACAGTTGGGAGAGAGCTTGCATATTTCCCTTTATTATCCTGTCTGATGATTAATGCATTCAGCTATGTTCAGCCTCACGTGTAACCAGGTTAGTGTTTAGTTTTGGTTAGGCTGTTTTCCTTGTGAGAACAAAAATAGCCTATCCTGTGCCCTGCCTGTCTTCCAGATGGAGTCTGCATTGTTTCCACATCACGGTACTTAACGTAAGGTCAGATTTTCTTGTGAAAACAGATTTTGGCTTAACTGTGTGTGTGCACTTGCATACACCCCTGCACACCTGCCTGTGCGCTTGAGCTCCAGCAGCTGCTACGGTCATGGGTCTGATTTCAAGATGCAAAAGAGAGTGGACGTTCTGCTTTGTAGCATACAAGTGCCGAAGCAAGTTCTGAATACACGGTGGATCTGCATGGAGACCATGAGGCTTAATAGGAAGAGCATGAACTTTCAGATCCACTGGTGACCTTGGACGAAGCCCTCAGTAGCTGAGTCTCTGGTTCTGATTAGTGTACCTTAGTTGATTATTGTGAGGATTTAATGCTGGGGCTGGCAAACTACAGCCTGTGGGTCTGTTTTTGTCAATAAAGTTTTATCGAGACACCAGCCATGTTCCCTCCTTTCGTGTCGTCTTGGCTGCTCACATGCTACACCAGCACAGTTGGGTAGTTGTGACAGAGACCACAGTATGGCTTGCAAAACCCAAACTGTTTATTTTCTGGCTGTTTACCGGAAAAGTTTGCTGGCTCCTGATATAATGCAATAAAAAAATCATGGTTTGAGTCTCAGCCGTGCTACTCAATACCCATGACCATAATCATGTTCTGTAAGCTCTTCATACCTTCTGGTTTTCCTCTATAAATATTACTTATCCATCCATTCAGTGAATATTATGTGCTTGCTATGAGTCAGGCATTGTTCTAGGCTCAGGAAATGCAGCAGTGAACACAATAGACCCATATACCTGCCCTCCTGGAGCTTATGTTCCAATGACACCTACTCAGTGAGGATAATAATACCTCACAGGGAGGATTAGATGAATTAAGGCTTGTAAAAGCACATTTAGAACATTCCTTGGCATGTGCTCAGTTTCGCTGTTATTGTTATGCTAAGTGTAGGGTGGTTAATGTTAAAACAAAGTAGAACCTCAGCTCAGGGTTGGAACCCTTGGAATTCCATGTTCAGTGTCCCTAATGTTTTTATTGAAAGAGTGAATAAGTAAAAGTAAATAGGAGTATACCACTCATTACCCCATATAGAGAGAGAATAGCTCATAAGAAGCTATGTGTAATCTCCACTAAATCAGTAAAGTAGTGTCACTGAGGTCCCAGTTCAGAGCAATGTGAAGTGCCCAGGTTGTTCGTGGTACAGAGGACTGTGCAGATGGAGAAGATGAGAGCAGGAAAAGCAAAACATCTGATACCTCTGGTCTCTTAATATTTATTTATGGAACTTGGAATTAACTCCTGGAATTTTATGCTCATTCCATATTTTAAATTCTCATTAGACATAAGATCCTTTGGACTTGTGAAGTTATTCGAATCTAGGAGTAGGGAGAAGAAGCACTCGGGAATGTAAGGATAAGCATAGGCTAATATTCTTTGAAGTGGTGACTATGTTTTAAGACTGAAGATTAATATTTAAAAATATGAAATCGATTCTAGTTTCTTTATATACTTAAATATTGGTCATCTAATCAAATCGGTGTTTGCACGCAAGGTCCTTGGACCTGAGTGTTTTACATCTTAGTACTCAGGCATGTATGGGGGGCGGGGTGGGGTAGAGATAATTGGTGAGTGGAATGAACTCATAGTGGCAGAGGACCTGGAAGCCCCTGATTGTATGACTTCGGGAAAATAATTTTGCGGATTTTCTCATTTGTAAAGTAAGAAGATTGAACCAAATTTTGCCAGGTCCTTTTCAGCTTTAATTACGTGATTTGTGACTTTTCTCTTTAACCGGATTCCCCAAAGTAGAAAGCTTTGTATTGTTTTTCTCTCCTGCTAGAAACTGCTACTAGTTCCTTCACGTAATGACGTGACGCCTTTGGTTCTTCATGTTCTAAGTACAGAACACATAATATTGGAGTAACAGGGCCCTGCCCTTCTTGAGAAGTTGTCAGTTTCCTCATCTTCTTAATCAAGATGATTTCCTTTCATAATCCTCATCTTTTTGATGGGCCACATAATTACCTAAGTCACTTTCCAGTTCCCACATTTTACGATTCGAGAGTAAAATTCAGAAGACTAGAGATGGACTGGAAGACAGAAAGCTGTGTTACTTGGTTTTGTTCTTTTAAGGTGGAAAAGAAGGAGCTTTCCCAAACTAGACTTGCTGTAGGGAGGTGGCTGGGACCCCCGATAGTGATTGCAGGTTCTTAGTAGGCAGCTTTGTTGTTTTCCTGTGATGTTTATGCAGATCCTTTTTCCTATAAAGCTCTTCCTTTTGCAGATAACTCTGTAGGAAATGTTTATACCTAAAAGCATATATGATGGGAGATGACCAGTTCAAGATTGCCTTGTATAATTACAGATGTACAGACTAAGACTTGAAATCTGTAGTTTGTGGTGTGTGATTTGGCAGAGATCAAATAAAATTCATATATACTTTTTGAAAATACAAAGAGAAAAAATCATCTATACTTTATTTGAAAACATGCCATTTCTCTGGAACTTCCATTTTTAGAGTAATTAGTAATATGCTTTTGAAAAATTACTTGAAGTAAAATGGAAGAGTATACTCCAGTGATTTTACCAATCAGGAGTCATTGCCCTTAAAAATATACGGTTTAAAAAAATGTATACACACACACACACACACACACACACACACGGTTAATAGTATCAGTGACTTATAATATCTGCAGTATTCCAGATTTATGAAATTCCAACTAAGAAGTCTTATCTACGTAAAAAGACAGTATAATTTTGAACTGCTGATTTTTAGCCTGTTTTTGCATCGTACGTTTTGAAGGCAGAGAGCACAGTGTGAGTGAAGGCCTCCTTCCTGCCTATTTTAGAGGGTTTCTCGTGGTGAAACGTGTTCAGGTAGGTAGTGTGGTGGTTAGGAGCTCTGGTTCCAGAGTCAGCTGGGTTCAGGTCCAAACCCTGGCCATGTTGTGGAGCCTGTTCCTCTCAGCAAGAAGGGACAACAGGACGTCCTACCTCAGGCTTTTGGGAGGATTAGGACGGATAGTTGATGTAACATGAACAGTGCTGGGCAGACATTTAGTAGATATTAACTGCAGTCATTTTTGTTTGCACTTGGTCAGTGACTTCCTTCTTTATCTCCTAATGGAAGTCCTTTGGCACCTTAAGAGCAGTGTGTTGGGAATTGGACTTTCAGTTCTGGATCAAGATGGTGTAGGTGCACTTCTCTGTATTCCTTCTGCTAAGTCGGGCTGGAAACCCTGGGCATTGTATGTAAAACAAGCATAGGGAGACTCAGAGGTGGAGAAGAGGGCAGCCTGCCTAGGGGCCTCAGGACTCCAGGGACAGCCCGATGGTGCATTCTCTGGGTTCTCTTTTTGCCCCATGTTTCTCAGACTGGATGTGAGAGAAGCTATCGATCCAGAAACATGGGTGCAGACCAAAAAAGCCCCCAGGAGAGAAGCGTGCTTTTTCTACCCAAAGGACGAGAAAGGGGCAATTTAGCAAGACAAACTTTTAGACGGTAACCGCCCTACTTCGGACAAGCACCACGGAAAAAAAAACGTAGCCCCCCCGCACCCCATCGGAAAAGGCCGAGTGGGGAGTCTGGACTCAAACCTTCACCCAAATGTAATGAGGTTCCCCCATCCCCCCGCTGGCTGGGGTCAGAGAATACTGCACTTCCATCCCTGCTCCATGTAACAAGGCACCCTTCCTCACGGCCCATGCGTGCTGTCAGTGGAGGCCACGTGGGGAACTGGAGCTCCCACCTGTTCGGGAGCAGTAGGTATAAAACTATGGTTTCCTTCTGCCCGGCAGGGAGGAGGCTGAGGGGGGGACCTGGACCTTCACCCTCACGTGGCAGCAGCAGGAGGCCGCTCCCCACAGCCCTCACTGTCGTGGTGTTACGAGGAGACCAACTAAAACAGGAGATACACTTAAGACCCACAGTCTCAGCAGTATACCCCAAATGTTTAGAGTACAATGAAAAAGCATGCATTACACGAAGAACCAGGAAGATCTCAACTTGAATGAGAAAAGGCAGTCTGCAGATGCCAGCACCTCGATGACACAGGCATTAGAGTTATCTAACAAGGGTTTTCAAGCAGCATTCGTGAAAGTGCAACAGTTGCAAACAATTGACGCAAATGAAGAAGTAGAAAATCTCAGCAGAGAAAGAGAAGATATAAAGAAAATCCAGATGGAAATTTTAGGACTGAAAAA
This sequence comes from Phocoena sinus, assembly GCF_008692025.1. Taxonomy (NCBI): domain Eukaryota; kingdom Metazoa; phylum Chordata; class Mammalia; order Artiodactyla; family Phocoenidae; genus Phocoena; species Phocoena sinus. Next base: position 4,049,681 of record NC_045772.1, on the reverse strand, counting down.
TATAACAACCCAAAATAAAGTGAAAAAACTCATTGGACTGGTTTGGTAGCACAACGGAAAGGACAGAGGAAAAGAATCAGTGACCTGAGGATAGAATATAAAGGGTCCAGTCTGAACAACAGAAAGAAAATAGACTGGAAGAAAATTGTCAGGGACATGTAGGACTCTAATAACGGTCTGACATTCTGTCATCAAAGTCCCAGGAGGAGAGAAGAAAGAAGGTAGGGCTGAAAAAGTGTTCAAAGAAACAGTTTCCCAAATTTGACACACCAAACCTACAGATTCAGGAGAGTCAAGACTGGGGTCATGTTTCCTTCGTTCAGCTTTATAGACAGTGACTGTCCCAGCTCTCTGGAATGTTTATGATCCCAGTTGCCCATCTGTCCTCTTGAGGGGTCTTGTTTTCAGTCTTTTATTCTTTTTTTTTTTTTTTTTCGGCACAGGGGGTCTGTTTTGTTTTTTTTTTTTTTTTTTTTTTTTTGCGGAACACGGGCCTCTCACTGTTGTGGCCTCTCCCATTGCGGAGCACAGGCTCCGGACGCGCAGGCTCAGCGGCCATGGCTCACGGGCCCAGCCGCTCCGCGGCATGTGGGATCTTCCCGGACCGGGGCACGAACCCGCGTCCCCTGCATCTGCAGGCGGACTCTCAACCACTGCGCCACCAGGGAAGCCCAGTCTTTTATTCTTACTGACCAAAATCCGCTTGCCTTACCTTAGTCCAGGCCACATCAACCAACATTTTCAATAGAAGCAATACAAGATAGTCTTTTTGCTAAATATCTTATGTTTTCCTAAGCTAGCAATTACCTGGGTAATATACCCAGTAGAATTGAGTGCTGTGTTTACCCAGTCGTGTACATGAATGTTCATAGCAGCTTTATTCGTAATAGCCAAAAACTGGAGAGAGCCCAGGTGTCTCTCACTAATAGGATGGGTAATACACCATGGTATGTTAATCCCGTGCAGTAATACACAACAGTGAAGATGGCAAAGCCACCATGAGGTGCAGAGGTGGGTTTTGTAAAGGAAACCAGACACAGGAGAATGCGTACCGTATGACTCCATTTACCCCAGATTCCAGAAGAGGCAGAAATCATCATCTAAGGTGATGGAGACTAGAGTACCAGTTACTGTGAGGGCTTATCAACTGGTAGGGTGCTGGGATGTCCTCTGTCTTGATCTGGGTAGTGGTTGCACATGTGCAGACATATGTAGAGCTTCTAAAAGCTGTCACACTTAGGAACTGTGCACTTCATTGTAGTAAGTTAAATTTTAAAATAAAATGTGTACGTGTTCTGAAACACAGATCTCTATGTAAAATCTTGGTATTGCCTTAAGGATGAAATGGAAGCTCGTGAGCTTGGCCTTCAGGGCCTTCCGTGCAGGGTTAGGTGTGCCCCTCTTCTGCATGCCCATGGCACTTCATGTCTCCTCCAGCTCTGGATACTAATGGCGGGGTTTGCTAGTCTCTGGGGCCTTTTCTCTCTCCCTTCTCCCCACCCCCACCCGGAATTTAGTCAGGGCAGCAAACGTGTCTAATTCACTCCTTAGTCCCCAACACAGGATCTGTCAGAAAGCAGCTGTCTTTTAAATTTTTGTCAAATGAATAAGTAGTTGCAGATTAAAAGGTTTTCAAGTGCTCGCGTATTAACAAACAGGGAAATGAGTCGTGGAGAAGGGACCTGAAAATGAAGTGTGACTTTCCTGTTCAGGCTAATAGTGAGATTCCTGGGGGACTGGAGGAATGGCCAGAGTCCTTTCCTGCTGCTCGGGACGGTTCGGGTTTGGCACCAGAGGCCTCGTCCTGGGTCCCCTGAGACTGGCAACGTGCCAGTCCCGTCGTTCCTGACTGCTTCCGGGCAGGGACCTGCCCCCAGCGTTCCTGGCCCGCCTCACTGGCCCCTTCCTCCCCCTTTCTCTATCCGGAGCACTCTCAACTGTATTCTTGGGATTTTTCCAGCGTATTTAATGTTATTTCAGTCATTATCTCTTTTCCGAAGACCTGAAGTATGTATCCTCCTGAAATTTGTAGGGTGCAATTGAAAAAAGCATGAATTTTAAACTTTAACAAACCTGGGCTTTGCCACTCACTCTGTGGCTGTGAACAAGTTGATCAACCCTTAGAAATCTCATTTTCCTTATCTGTCTGATTCCTACCTTGCAAAGCTCTTTCGAGCACCACATTTTTGCATGTGAAATGTTGGCACGTAAGGAGAGATTTGGTATAGGTGTCCTTCCTCTTTTCCATTCCCGTTCTCTAGCAGAGCGAACAATGTTTCTAACGATAGGTGTGTTTCTGGAATGAGGCATCTTCATTCATAGACACACCCCCTCCTGGTAGTCTGCTTCTGAAAGGTGACAGTGGGCCTTCCACGTGACACCTTCAGAGGCTGTGACGGTGTCAGGCAGTCAGTCAGGATTCATGGTTGGCAGGCAGGAGAGAAAAGGGCAGGATGTTGGCCGCCCCCCTTGCCCACCAGTTCACCTGTGGGCTTCATTCCTGCCTGTGCCCAGAGGCCGAACAGCTCAGAGCAGGGCCCCCCTTCTGTTCTCAGAGCTGTTCTTACTCATTCATGATACTCCTTCCAAGGGCGGATCTGTGCCAATGTGTACATCCATGCGTGCCGATCTGTGCCGATGTGTACCGTGACTCCCAGACCCCCAGCACGGGCTGGAGGCTCAGGCTCTCAGCAAGTTTTTTTTTTTTTTTTTTTTTAAACACAATTGGCCAGTTGATAAACAGATTCCGAGGCTATATTTATTAGTGGCAAGGAGCTCATCCTAATACAAGGAGCAGTTGAGATTCTGTCTCTGGGTTAAAAATTAAAAACTGAATGTGTTCAGGACAGAATTCTGTTTGTTCAAGCACTGAAGTGTGACATGGTAGACGATGCGTTATGGGTAGGAATTATACCCCAAGTAGCAGAGGTGGAATGCATATTTTAAAAAACTTGCTCTATGGGTTATTTTTGTTCCAAACGTAGCTGTGCGTGTTGGCGCACATGTGCCAAAACAACTTTTCTGAGCTGCTTTGTTTTCTCTGCCACTGACACGGTTTCCCGATCCCTTTCTAGTATGACTGCTTTCTCGAGTCGTGTCTTGTGTACTGTAAGGAGGCAGCTAAATGGAGTGGAGCTTGAAGTCACGTGCACTCAAGTACATTAGAGAGAAAAGCTTAAGCTTCTGCTTAAAAACAGAGGAGTTTCATCTAGCTCTTCACATATTTCACTGGTCAGCTTTTGACGTTTTGCTTAAACTCCAGTAATGGAAAAATAGCGCTGTGCTTATACTTTTTTCCCCTCATTCTTCAGCTAGTCTGAAGTTCTTTACAAAGAATGCAACAAAAATGCCATAAGTAGGAGGATAAATAAAGAAGATGATGTTCATATCTAGCATTTTCTTGAACACTTCCTAGAAGCCAGGTGTCGTGCAAGACACTCTTTTCTCACCACCTACTTGATGACACTTTGTAGGAGAGCTTTTTGCCTGTCTTCCGCGTGAGGCCAAGGTGACCCGTCCAAGTTCACGTAGTGGAGAGGGTGGCAGTGCTTGGGTCCTGCTCCCGCTCTCCTGCCACCGCCCCTGTCAGGTCACAGGGGCTGGGAGTCGGGGCAGTGCTGTGCCGGGGGAGGGGCGCCGTCCTGCTGGAGGGGCCTCCTTGTCAGCCTCTGACCCTCATTCTCCTGGACCAAACACTTGGAGATGTCTTATGTTCCAGATCAGTTGAAAATACCTTTCTGACATCCAGCCCTGAGGTTTCTGGTTGCTTCGTGACTGGTCAGCGTGGAAGCAGATGCTTTCTGTGCTTTAGCATTCGTTCACTAGACGGTTTCTGAGTTTCCACCATGGGTGCGGCACTTCCTTCTCACTTAAAACAGTTGCTCTTCTTTCAGTCTTGTAAGCAGAATACAGTAAGCTTCTTTAAAACCAGTTAATTTCATTCATTATTTAAACAAATATTTTATCTGCTGAAGAATTCATGCGAAAATTGCGCTGTATCCAGATGCACATGTTTGCCGAAGAAAAGCGAGCTGTTAATCTTCCTGGAATTTGATGAACTGAAACAATATTTTTATTACTCACATTGCTCTTTGTACTTCTGGACATTTTAAGAGTCAGTATTACTGTCCTTGAACAGCTTCTTTGTTTTTCCATAAATGTTTTCAGAGCACTGCTGCTGTACCCCACTGGGCTTCACTGTGGAACTGCAGTATCACTCTTCTCTCTGAACCCTTTTCTGAGTATACCTGCTGTAACAGCTGTTACATGCTTTTCTTTTTCGCGTGCTCTTCTTTTCTAGAGTGTTCCGCCTTGCAGTGTCTGGGGGGGGGGGGGGGGGCCAGGGTTAGCTGTGGGCTGCAGTCTCTGAACAAGTCTGGGCACCTCGGCCCTCGCTGCCTCCCTGCCATGGCCCTCTCAGCCCTGCACTGGTGCTTTCCCTCCCACCTCCCAGCGTCCATTCCGAGGACTGACAGCTTCTTACCTTGGGCACTCGATAGACTCACTTCATGGGAATGCTGTCCATCAGTCTTCTTAAAGTTGAACTTCTCATCAAGTTCGTCTTTGGTCTTCTCGTGGCTCAGACTGGGACAAAATGAGTAGGTTGGGATTAAAATATTTTATGTATATCTATGAATACTATGTAATTTTAACAGAACAAGATAAGAAATTTGTATATTTCACAGTTAGCAGTATAATTTGTTTTGGAAGTAAGCTTTCTTTTTTTTTAAAGATAATTGCAGCATGTTTTATTATCTTTTTGTTTATAGCAATATAATGAAATCTTTTTAAAAATTTTTTTATACAGCAGGTTCTTATTAGTTACCTGTTTTATACATATTAGTGTATAGATGTCAATCCCAATCTCCCAGTTCATCCCACCCCACCCCCCGTGGAAATAAGCTTCTAAAAGAAGTTACCCTGAAAAATTATCAGTGGGCAGATAATCTGATGATCACTTTAACTTGTAAAGGAAATCTTACCACTGTGCATTTTCAGTTATTGGTTATCTCCTTCCAGGAAAAAAAAAGTTCATATTGCTTACAAATTAATCCACTGGGAATGAGTGCTTACATTTGCCCTTAGCTGTCTGCACCCACCCCCCTGGGAGACCCAGTTCCCAGGCCTCAAAGACCATCTGTGTGCAGATGACCCCAAAGTACCTCTCAAGCCCAGACCCGCCCCCTAGGCTCCATGGTGGGATACAGAACTGCTCACGTTCTCTGTATATGAAACACAGAGGATGTAACTGCTGACGTTCCCTTGGACGCTCCAGGCACCTCACCCCCAACCTGTCCCCCATTGTGCTCGCAGTTCCCCCAGCTCCTCCCCACGCCTTTTCTCCTCTAGCTCAGTAAATGACACCACCCCCATCCAGCTCAGCAGAAACTTAGAAGCTTTGAGTCATCTTTCTCTTACCAACCATCATTCTAGAAGAAACACTGTCTGCTGAGCCCTAACCGCAGTTTCCCATTCTGTAGGTCTGGGGTGGGACCTGATGATTTGCGTTTCTAAAGAACAAGGGCCTAGAGTCTGTCATACAGAGTGAAGTAAGTCAGAAAGAGAAAAACAAATACCATATCCTAACACATATATATGGAATCTAAGAAAAAAAAAAAAAGGTCATGAAGAACGTAGGGGTAAGCCGGGAATAAAGACACAGACCTACTAGAGAATGGACTTGAGGATATGGGGAGAGGGAAGGGTAAGCTGGGACAGAGTGAGAGAGTGGCATGGACACACATACACTACCAAAGGTAAAATAGGTAGCTAGTGGGAAGCAGCCGCATAGCACAGGGAGATCAGCTCCGTGCTTTGTGACCACCTAGAGGGGTGGGATAGGGAGGGTGGGAGGGAGGGAGATGCAAGAGGGAAGAGATACGGGAACATATGTATATGTATAACTGATTCACTTTGTTATAAAGCAGAGACTAACACACTGTTGTAAAGCAATTATACTCCAATAAAGATGTTAAAAAAAAAAAAAAGAACAAGAACAAGGGCCGAGATGACATTTATACTCCAGGGACTGCAGAGGAGCCACCACTCCATAGGGTCTTACTGCTCCCTCTCCATCCTCATCTCCTACTATTTTACCATCTCCCTGCACACAGCCATGCCGGCTTCCTTTCCATAAGTCAGTTATGCTCAACTCTTTTCACCCGTGAGTCGGTGTACTTCTGGTTCCCTCGAAATCTTTGAGCATCTGCCCCATATTTATGACACAGGTCTCAGTTCACATGTCACCATCTTGTAGAAAAGTCACCCTTTCTGAAATGCTGCCCCCTCTGCCACGCTCTAGTTGATCATTAGGAATTATCATAATCTGTAAACGTACTTTTTAATTTGTTTACTTACTTCTTACCCATGCACTCTCTCCCTCTCCCGCAGCTGTCCATCTGTCTGCCTCTGTCTGTTCAGTTTCATGAGCACAGGGACCCTGATCACCTGTATGCTGATGGACGTGTGGATGGGATCAGGCGTAAGAGCTGTTTTGCCTCCTTCACACACATGTATTTTTTTCAGCAGATTGACATCTAAGGACAAGGCAAGGGATGCAAGAATGAATGAAAGCTGCTTCATGCAGTTGAAGACCCCAGTGTCTAATGAAAGAATCAGACCATCAAATAAGTAGCTGTTGTCTATACTGTGGACTTAATACAACCAGACTCAGTAATCTGATTGTCACTACCCTGGGAAGGAGCCAGTCACAGGCCTCGAGAAGCCAAGGAGTATTATGTTAATTCAGCTCTCTCCACAGCATAAAGAGAGAAGAATCTTCCGCACCTCTCAGCATTCTTGTTTGCTTTTGTTGTTACTCTGCTAATGTATTGGGCCAGAGGTGTGTCCTTTCTTTGGAGAGAAGCTTAAGTTTGCCAGGACCTTTCTGCTCCCACCTCTGTAAGGCCACTCTTGCCTACACCAACCATACTCCTTTTTTTCTCCTGGACTCCTGGTAGGGAGTAGAGATTTTGCCCCCAGAAGACTCTTATGTGGGTCAGACCAATACATGAATCAAATTAACTCCAAAATCACTTTGACCTCAAGGCAGAAAATTCATTCCACATTAAGGGACTCCAGCGAAAGCCCAAATTCACTGTAATAATAAAATGCCCACAGGAGATACTCTGTATTTGAGTATTAATTCTATCTCATTATCAGATTCCCAGGGAGACACTAAAACCCAAAATTACATTTCATTTTAAATTAAAGTCCAAAGACATTAAAGTCAAATTCTCTGCCCATGTGAGTTAAAATTCAAAGAAATTAAAGTCCAAAATGTAGCCTCTGAATTTCTTATTCTGCTTAATCCCAGCTGGAGGGGCTCTTAACTCCTGCATGGGGTCAGGATTCTTTTAACAGCTGCAGCCTGGGTTGGTGTCTTGGGGTTTCGTGAACCCCAATACTAAATCTCTGATATGCCTCACTTCTAAAAAGCGTTAACAGGGTACAGGCTTATCATGCACTGGCTCCCCACACACACCAAAGTCAGGAAACAAGCCAATTCCCAGTCTTCTGATTGTTACCCGGAGCAAAAGTGTGTCCGTAGAAACCAGCACTTAGTGTTTGTTGTCAAGTAGCAGAAAGTCTGTGATAGCTACGGGAAAGCGGTGGATGTAGAGCATCTTAGTTTCTGTTTCACCAGCATTTCGGTTAGTCTGTGACAGTTAGTGGCCTATGACATTTGGAAGCAGTCTCCTCACTAATTTCCTGGGTCCTGCTCTCCTTTGTGTGAGTAATTCCAGGGAGCCAGAAGCATGCTTCTGCCAGCACCCTCTCCTGGGTTTTGTAGGGCTCCAGTCGCAGTTTCTGTTCTAGTGGCAACTAAAATACCGATCCCTCTTCTAAAAGTCAGCTTAGGAGCAGTTAGGACTAGGTACATTTTCAGTTCCCTTTAGATCTTTCTATCCTGACTGTCTAGATGATTATTTCCCACTTTATATCTGGGTAATCTGTCCTTTATGATTTTAACTGTTGCTCTCCCCACCCCCAGGTAAACAAAATTACTTTTCCTTAATCTAAATCTGCTGTTGCTTTCTTTTGTTTTCCCTTCATCCACTGCTTCTGTTCTGGTAGTAAGACTGAACCACTTTTTTTTTTTCTTTTTTCTGGTTGTACCGGATCTTAGTTGAGGCAGGCGGGTTCCCTAGTTGCAGCTCGCGGGCTCCCTAGTTGTGGCTCGCAGGCTCCTTAGTTGCGGCTTGCGGGCTCCTTAGTTGCGGCTCCAGGCTCCTTAGTTGCGGCATGCGTGTGGGATCTAGTTCCCCGAGCAGGGGTGGAGCCCGGGCCCCTGCATTGGGAGCGAGGAGCCTTAGCCATTGCACTACCAGGCAGTCCTGAGACTGAAACACTTTTTCACACCATTCTAACCCCTCTTTGTTTTCTAGAGACAGAGTGCTCCAAAGACCTTTCACAACTACAGTATGCCATTCAGTTTATATTTCTACATCAGAGTAAGAAGACAGTATCCTTGTGTTTTTTGTGGTCTTGGGAATCTCTCTAAATTTTCTCTTAGGTATGATATTTGCTGTAGGTTTCTGACACAAGCCATTTTCAAGTTAAAATAGTTTTCTAGTTTTCTGAGAATTAAAAAAATAATAGGTGCTAAGCATTATCTGATGCTTTTTCTGTGATATTGAGATAATTCTTAGTACATTAACGAGGATAATTGCCTTGTAGATTTTCTGATCAACATTAAGATGATGATGAATTTTTAAGATATGTTTAATTAATCTAATATTATTTCCAGGAATTTTGGGTGGGGTTGTCTTGGGAGGTGGTGTATGTTCATAAATAGGCCTGTTGTTTTTCTTATGCTGGTCTGTCTTAATCCTGCTTTTAGAATCAAGCCATAACAGCCTCATAAAATGAATTGGGAAGCTTTCCCTCAGTTTTTTTTTTATTGTTTTTGAATAACTTACATACATAATAGATTACCTGTTCCTTAAAAATTTGATGGTACGTACTTGAACAGCTGTTTGGGTCTTTGACTATTTTTGTCAGTGAGTCTTTGGTATTTTCATATCTTTAAATCATTTGAATTTAAATATTTAAAGTATTGACCTTTTCAAGCTTTCTATTTATTGTGTCAGTTTTTCTCAGAAATAACCATTTCATCTAGATTTTCTATGTTTTCTATATCTGTTTCTCTCTTTTCATTCTGTTCTTTTTAAGTAGATATCTCTCTTTTTTCCTTCATCAGTCTTTCTGGAATTTTTCCATTCTATTAATGTTTACAGTGAGCCAGGTCTTGGTTTTGGTTCATCTTTTCTCTGTGTTCTTCCTCTCTAATTCACTGACTTTTGCCTGTCAGTCAAGAGGAACAAAGATAACAGTGATAGCAGGCTTCTCTCCAGAAATAATGCAAAACAGGAGTCAAAGGAATGACATCTTTAAAATACTAATAGAAAACTAGAATTATATATCCAACCAAAATATCCTTCAAAAATGAGGGCAAAATAAAGACATTTCCAGACAAACAAAAGTTGAGAGAATTTGCTGTCAGCAGAACTGTGCTATAAGAAATGTTGAAGGGTGTTGTACCAGGTGAAGGAAACCGGTACCAGCTGGAAACCTGATTCTATACAAAGAAATCAAAAATACTGGAAAAACTAAATATGTGAGTAAGAATAAAATACCTTTATCTTCAATCTTTAATTTTTAAAAAATATCATCAGCTCTTTGAAGCAATCATAATAGCAATGTATTTGGAGGTTTATAATGTATATAGAAGTAAAACGTGTGAGAGCAGTTGCCCAAATGTCAAGTGGTGTATACAGTTGTAAGGTTCTTACATTTATGTGAAATAGTATAATATTATTTGTAGATAGACTAAAAAAGTTAAAGATCCATATTCTAAACCCTAGAACAACCACTTTAAAAAAAAAAAAGGAAAGAGTTAGTTAATAAGCCAATAGTGGAGGGAAAAAGATGGAATATTTTAAAATACGCAGCCTAAAGGAAGTCAGGGTAAGAGGAAAAAGGGAACAAAGTACATTTAGGTTAAAAAGAAAACAAATGTCAGAATGATATACTTAAACACAACTATATTGATAAGTACATTAAAACTAAATGGCTTATATATTCCAATTAAAAGACAGACTGTTAGACTGGATTTTAAAAAAGCAAAACTCAGTTATATGATAACTACAAGAAATACACTTTGAATATAAAGATGAAGATAGGTTAAAATGAAAGAATGAAAATGATATACCATGCAAACACATAAAAAAGGTGGAGTGGCTATATTAATGTCAGACAAAATAGACTTGAGATATACAGAGGGATATTTCATAATGATTGAAGGATCAGCTCATCAAGAAGACATAAAAACATGAACATACATTGCAAATAGTAGAACTTCAAGTACATTAAGCAGAAACTGGCAGAACTGAAAGGAGAAACAGATCTGTAATCATAACTGAAGATGTCAGCTCTCTTAGGAAATTCTAGAACAAGGAGAAACTCAGGAGTAATACAAAAACTTGAACACTGATCAATGAACTTGACAAATTAAAGTTTATAGAGCCCTGCACCCAGCAGCTGAATACGTATTCTTTACAGTACACATGGAACACTCACCGAGGCAGACCACACACTGGACCATAAAACAAATCTCAGTAAAATCGTGATAATGTTTTCTTAGGTCAGTCTCCCAAGACAAAAGAAATAAAAGCAAAAATTAACAAGTGAGACCTAATCAAACGTATAAACATATAATCAAATGTATAAACGTTTCCTTTTGCATAGGAAAGGAAACCATAAACAAAAAGAAAAGACAACCTTCCTACTGGGAGAAAACATTTGCAAACGATTTGACTGACAAGGGCTTGATTTCCAAAATATACAGACAGCTCATACAACTCAACAGCAAAAAAACAACCCTATTAAAAGATGCGCAGAAGACCTAAATAGACTTTTCTCCAAAGAAGACTGTATACAGATGGTCAATAGGCACATGGAAAGATGCTCCGCATCTCTGATTATTAGAGAAATGCAAATCAAAACTAGAATGAGGTATCACCTCACACCGGTCAGAATGTCTGTCATCACAAAGTCTACAAATAGTAAGTGCTGAAGAAAAGGGAACCCTCCTCCACTGTTGGTGGGAATATAAATTGGTGCAGCCACTGTGGAAACCAGTACGGAGGTTCCTTAAAAAACTAAAAATAGAATTACCATATGATCCGGCAATCCCACTCCTGGGCATATATCCAGAAAAGATGAAAACTCTAATTTGAAAAGATACATGCACCCCAGTGTTCATAGCAGCAGTATTCACAACAGCTAAGATGTGGAAGCAACCTAAGTGTCCGTTAACAGATGAGTGGATAAGAAGATGTGGCATACGTATATACAATGGAATATTACTCAGCCATAAAAAAGAATGAAATATTGCCATTTGAAGCAACGTGGCTGGACCTAGGGATTATCATACTAAGTAAGTCAGGCAGAGAAAGACAAATATTAGATGATAACATGTATATGTGGAATCCAAAAAATAATACAAATGGATTTATTTACAGAACAGAAACAGACTCGTAGACAGAAAAACAAACTTTTGGTTACCAAAGGGGAAAGCGGGGCGGTGATAAATTAAGATTTTGGGGTTAGCAGGTACAAAGTACTATATATAAAATAGATAAACAACAAGGATTTACTATATAGCACAGGGAAGTATATTCAGTGTTTTGTAATAACCTGTAATGGAAAAGAATCTGAAAAATAGAGAACCAAATCACTTTTCTGTATATCTGAAACTAACACAATACTGTAAGTCAGGTATAGTTCAATAAAGAAGAAGAAGAGGAAGAAGCCATGTGAAGGTGAAGGCAGAGATCTACTAGCCGGAGAACATCAAAGGTGGTCAGCACACCACCAGACGTTCAGAGTGAGGCATGGAACAGATTCTCCTTCATAGCCCTTGGAAGGAACCAATCCTGCCAACACCTTGATCTCAGACTTCTAGCCTCCAGAACTGTGAGAGAATAAATTTTGTTGTTTAAGCCACTCGGTTTCTGGTACTTTGTTACAGCAGCCTTAGGACACTAACACGATAGCCAAAGCAATTTCACAGCACGGAGTTAGAGGACTGCGCTGCTGCTTTCGTGACCTACTAGTAGGCTAATTAAAGCAGCGCAGTGTTAGCATAAATATGGGTAGATGTATAGAGAGTCCAGTACAAAGTAGAGTCCAAATATAGAGTGAATGGGGAAAAGCTAGTCTTTTCAACAAATGGTACTGGAACAATTATACATCCTTATGGGGGAGAAAGAAGAACCTTGACCTTTATCTTGCACCAAACTCAAAAGTTGATTTATAATGGAAATACGAAAGCTAGAATTATAAAACCTATAGAAGAAAACATTGTGGATGTGTTGAAGAAAGCCATAATTGCTTAGGACACAAAAAGCACTAATCATGAAAAATATTTTGATAAACTGTTCTTCACCTAAATTTAAAAGTTACGCTCTTTGAAACGCAGTTAAGAAACTGAAAAGGCAAGTCACAGACTAGGAGAAAATATCTACAGTCCTTATATCTGGCATAGGACTCACCCGTATCCAAATTATGTGAAGAACTCCTACAACTCAACAAGAAAGAGTAGCCCAGGTAGTAAAATGGGCAAAATATTTGAACAACAACCTCATAAAAGAAGATACAGAAATGGCCCATAAAAGAAGATACAGAAATGGCCCATAAGCACCTGAAAAGATGCTACACATCAGTCATCACGAAAATGCAAACAAAACCCACAATATGATGTCACCTAAAAAGTCTGACAGGACCAAGCGTTGTTAAGGATCCAGGGTCACTCAGTTGCATGGTTGGAGGGAATGTAAAATGGTACAATCGTGGTGGAAAACAGTTTGGCAGTTCCTATAAAGTTGAACATACACTTTAAAAATGACCCAGCAAGGGCTTCCCTGGTGGCGCAGTGGTTGAGAGTCCGCCTGCCGATGCAGGGGACACGGGTTCGTGCCCCGGTCCGGGAAGATCCCACATGCCGCGGAGCGGCTGGGCCCGTGAGCCATGGCCGCTGAGCCTGCGCGTCCGGAGCCTGTGCTCCGCAGCGGGAGAGGCCACAACAGTGAGAGGCCCGTGTACTGCAAAAAAAAAAAAAAAAAAAAGTGACCCAGCAATTCCACTCTTAGACATCACCCCAGGAGAAATGAAAACACGTGTCCACAAGAAGACATGAACACATAGTGTTCGTAGCACCTCTATTCATTACAGATAAAACTGTCCATCAACATGTGAATAGATAAATAAATGGCATATTCATAATCAGAAATAAAAATAAACTACTGATACATGTAACAACATGGATGAATCTCAAAAACATTGAAAAAGAGTTCTTTTGATGTGCTCTTATTATAGTATAGAACAGACAAGATCTACCTCTAGTGACAGGAAGCAGATGGATGGTTACTAAAGCAGTGATTATAGAGGTGCACAGGAACTCTGGGGTGATGGAAATGTTCTCTATCCTGATTTGTCTGTGGTTACACAGGTGCAATTGCAGTCCCCTGTGTGTAAATGGGGACATCTCAACAAAGTTTATTTCATAAGTAAAGAAAATAGCACCCGGGGGAAAAGTGTGAAGGACAGTGTCTTCTGTTTTAGGAGTTCTTTCAGGGTTTGCAGCAGATCTCAGACTTTGTTGGCCTCGATAGGTGCTCTTGGACTTTGCGTAAATCAGGAGTCCACAACTCACTGCATGTCGGAATCACCCGAAGAGTTGGTCTAAGACACTGATGTCCAGGCTTTGCTCCCAGAGATTCTGATTGATGTGTTCTGGGGTTGGGACCACGGCATTGGTTGTCTTCGAAATCTCCCCAATTGATTCTAATGTGGCGTCCAGGTTGTGAACCTCTGGCCTAGGCTTTTGCTCTGAGTCCTAGAGAAAGACTGAAATGCAGGTCGTGCGCTTTCTTGTTGCTTCTCGAGTAACATCCTTAATTGTTCCTCTGGTATAGCAACTCAATCGTGAAATGCCTAGTCGTAAGCGGCACAGAACAGCGTGGAAATAAATGCAGCACACAGGTAAACAATACTTATTTTTTTTTTTTTTTTTGCGGTACGCGGGCCTCTCACTGCTGTGGCCTCTCCCGCTGCGGAGCACAGCCTCCGGACGCACAGGCTCAGCCGCTCCGCGGCATGTGGGATCCCCCCGGAGCGGGGCACGAACCCGCGTCCCCTGCATCGGCAGGCGGACTCCCAACCACTGCGCCACCCGAGAAGCCCCAACAATACTTATTTTTGTGAGGCTTAGAGTTGATTGTGGAAGGCAGAAGCCAGCAGAGGAGTATGGATGGAAATTAGTAACCAGAGGTGTACCCAGTTCATGAGACAGTCAAGAACATAGTACTAACTTAGAGCAACCCATACCTACCAGATTTCCTATGATTGCAGAAATGTATGTTTATATATTCAGACTTTGCTGAGCAAACAGCTTGTGCTCTGTGAAGGATTACCATGTCCAGCCCTTTTCAAGTATGGAAGGAATCCTATGGAACCTCAAAACCAAGTGAAAATAATATTGCAGACTGCTGCCATTTCCTGTGTCCTTACTGTGTGCTGGGTGCTGTGCTGAATGCTTTCTTGTGTAAACCTTACTTTAACCCTGTGAGGTGGGCACAACTCTCTTGTTACACGTAAGAGAATCTAGACTTCATGAAGCTCAGAACCCTCCACAGGTTACACAGCTAGAGGGCTGAGCTGGATTCTCTTGTAGGTCTGTCTGCCTCCAAAAGTATCCCTCTTTCCTCCGTGTGCTTGGGATGGTAGTTGGTCTCACCCCGTGGGCGGGCACACCCACATCTCATACAAGATGGTGCACCTCATCCAGCATCCGCCTCCATCCCCTCGAGCTTCGAGCCTTCTGAGTTGCCGTCACGCCTCTGAGAATGGCTTCACCTGTAGATCAGAGCCTTGTCCGAGCGTTGCCACACCCATGTTGGTTGTGTGCTCGCTCCAGCACAGGACTCTGCTGATCTTTGTGTGTGTGCGTTTGTTTTGAGGCGCTATGTTATGATCACATTTTCACCAGATGTTAGTTACGTTGATTCATGGGGCGTTTAAACAGGAGATGCAGTCCTGCATTGGTATTGTGCTCTTGTCTTTCTTCAGGTTTTTTTTATTTTTGTATTTAGCGTTCAGTGTGAGAGCAGACAGAATAATTGAGGCTCTGCTTTTTGGTCAACCTAATACATTTTCCTAAAGAAGCTTAGATATTAATTCAGGTTGGGCCCACACACTTTGCAGGGTGCATTCTCTGAGATTACTATTGGCTTCAGTGGGAGAGAACAGTTAGCAAATCAGTGAGTTGTCCTGCTATTTACAACTCTATTTCCAGAGGCTAAATGTTAGTTTGTTTAAGCCAGACTTACTGCCTTGTTGAGATGTGTTACATCCTGAAAGCGTTGACTGAGCTTGGCTCCTTGTTAGGAACTACAACTTGTGACTCATTCATGGTGGGTCTAGAATCAGTTCCCAACGTGTTAGGTAAAGAAACAAACAACTTCCTTGTTTCAGGAAGCACGAACAGAAGAAAGCGTGTTAATTCCCTAATTGTTTCCCCCCTCTCCTGACAGGAGCTCCATGCTGCAAGCCCAGCGGCAGCAGGAACTTGTAAAACTTGAGCTTGGTGATGACACAGAGCATCAGTCACTCCTCCTGGAGGTGTTGCATCCTGGGATTCTTTTCCCAGTGACCGTAACCTGTGTTCACTCTTCAGTGTATATTGTATGTTTGTCATGATGCCACTGCTGTCCTCGTCTAGAATAGTTCACTTATGTTATCAACATTTAATGAATTTCTATAAAAAATTATCTAATATCATTTCATAATGCAGTGGTGTGAATGAGAAATATTTATCTTAGGAAAGCAGATCCCTCAGTTCAGGCATGGCTCTAGTGTAACCATGATTTTCAAGATCTCTCTAATTCACCCTTACTGCCTGCTTTAAAATGTCAGTTTTTAGCCTGTGATTTTATTTCCTTTACCCATTTAACATATCTGAGAAGTCTACTCCCCACACCGAAAACAAGATGTTTTTCTTGCACTGAATAAGAGATCCTTAATACTTTCTCACTTACAAAAAAAAAGTGGTTTTTGAAAATACATCTACAGTTTTGCCTCATACACAGTCGAATTGTGACTCGGCTTTGTGGAAGTTATCCTCCAGTTTTCCTCGTGCTTTTCTTGGGAGCCAGCCCTGAGCTCCTTGCCCCAGCCAAGTGAACTTCTTTCAGTTCACAGCACGAAATTGCCAACTACGCCGTCACCCCTGTGGCCCTGTATTGAGTCTTCACTGAGTGCTAGTCAGCACGGTAATCCGTGCCATTCTCAGTCACCCTGTGAAGTAGGTCCTATCATCCCCATTTGACAGGGGAGAAAACTAAGTCTTAGAGGGTAAATGACTTGCCCAAAGCCACCAGCTCAGAAGTGCTGGAGGGCCAGACTCTGCCCCCAGCGCCGGCTGTGCAGCCCTCGCTCTTCATCCCTGCACCGCCGCCTCCCGGTTCCTGGAACACCACATGTTCCTTCTGATGTCCCAGCTCTTGCGTGTGCTCTTCCCCCTGCCCGGAGCGTTCTCCACAGCCCCTTTATTTCTGTGTTTAATTCCTGTTCGTTGTTCTCACCGTGAGCTAAAGATCACCTCTGCAGGGAGGCCTTCCCTGGGAGCCCCATGCTATGTGGTCCCCTAACAACATCAAATACCCAGCTCCTCTGGCGTGGAGATGCACCCACGTTCCAGAAGGGTCTAGATCACACGTTCGCAAGGAGCTGGTGAGAGTCCACGGCTGTTCTTGCGCTCTGTGCCGGGCAGCAGGCATGGCTCCTGTCCTGGGTCTCTCCGCTTCACCCCGAGACAAGTGCATGTGGTAGGAGCCCTCCTCTCCCATTTGCAGGCTTCGTTGTTAGCACCCTCATCCTGCGGGTGGGTGCAGGGCTGATTATTGGACAAGTGGGGGTGTGAGGGTTGCATGGAGAAGCTTTGGATACAGTCTCAGGTGGGGCCACTACCAGTATGGCCATAAAGTTTCCCTCTGTGCCTCTCAAAAAACATGAGGTCCAACCCTCAGTAGTGGGCTAACCCTCCATGCCAAAGCTTCTCAGACTATCTGTGATGAAGAACTAGCTATCTTTTCCCCAAACCATCCTGGACCAATATGTTTATAAAAGATAATATAAATGAATTACTAGAAAACAAAAAACAATTTTAAGACATAGAAAATTCAAGCCCAAATTTTATTATAAGATTCAGCAAACATAGCATAAGTATGTTAAATTGCTGGCACAGTTTCTCACTCTTTCACACACTTTCTTGCAGACTGACAGTGCTCTCCAGACCTCACTTTGAAAAGCACTTGTTAGTTTAAGTGGCCATGGGGAGAGTACCTAACTTTTGAGCCTCAGTTTCTTTATCTGTAAAATGGAACCAGTAATACTTACCCTGGCATTGTCAGAATTAAGGGAAGTCATTTAAGTGTCTGTCATTGCCTGGTAGATGCTGGTTGTCTGTTAAATAGCAGTTCATTAACCACCTTCCAGTGCCTCGGGAAATTTATAGGAATTAGATTTCTTCTCTTCTTTCCTGCCTTCAGCAAGTCTCTGTATCACAGCCAACTGGAGATCTGGTTTCTTTCAGTTGGACCATGGTGGTTAGAATCCTTAAGTCATGTTGGGAATGTTCATTGCTACTGGCTTGTCTTTGCTTCTGTGCCTTTTCAGTAAACAGCTAGGAAGTAAACATTTTTTAGAAAGAAAAGAGAAGAATGTATCATGAGTTCATGCTAGTATTTCTAATTGAAATGTAAACTACTTTGATTTGATACTTCTTTTTTATGCTAAGAATCTTGGTTCCTAATGACATAAATTACCCATTTTCTTTAAACTAGATCTAGGAATAAGGGTTCAGAATGCTAATCCCAGTGTTAATGGTGCTGAGACGACCTCGTGCAGCTGTGGGACTGCAGTTCCATCTGAGCTCAGGACACAGCTCCCTGGGGACGTCCCATCAAAATACTGTTTCAGTTCTGTGAAGTAATTGTCTTTGTTTCACATGTTGTCGGATTAATTTGTTTCCATTTTCTGTTTTTATAACTTTATAAATTCATTTCTTCAGAATTGAGCTGTAATCGACATATAACAGTATGTTAATTTCAGGTGTACGACATAATGATTCAGTATTTGTATATATGGTGAGATAGTCACCACAGTAAGTCTAGTTACATGTATTATAAACTTAATTTCAAAAATTTCGTAAAACATATACAGGATCCCAAAGTCAAAATTGTACGACCGGGTACATTCACAGAGGTCTCACCTCTGTTCCTGTTTCATCCACTTCAGTCTCTGCTTTGCTCTGTAAATAACCATTATTAGTTTTTTATTTTACCCTTCATTTTTTTTAATATAAAAAATCATCTGTTTCTCCTCCTTTATTACACAAAAGCTTCACATATAATCCTGTTCTGCACTCTGCTTTTTTCACTTACCATTGTATCCTGATATCTCCATAGCATTACGTTAGTGATCGTGGTTTATTCAACGAGCCTATATCGATGGATGCTTGAGTTGTTTACAGGATTTTTCTTGTAAATTGTGCTACATTCAACATCATTACTCCTCAGAGCAATGCAAATCAAAACCACAGTGACGTACCACTTCACATCCACTAGGGTGGCTAAAATAAAAGACAGTGTTACCAAGGATGTAACGAAATTGGAACCCTCATACATTGCTGGTGGAATGTAAGATGGTGCAGCCGCTTTGAAAAACAGTCAGGCAGTTCCTCAAAATGTTAAATATAGAGTTACCATATGACTAAACAATTCCACTCCTCGGTATATGGCCAGAGAATTGAATACATATATCCATTCAAAAATAGGTACATGAAAGATTGTAACAGCGTTATCATAATAGCCAAAAGTTTGAAACACTTCAAATGTGTGTCAGTGGATGAATGGAAACTGAAATACATATGCAGACATTAGAATATTATTATTCAGCATGCTGATACATGCTTCAACATAGATGAACCTTGGAAGCATTAAGGTAAGTGAAAGAAGCCAGTCACATACTGAATGAGTCCATGTGTATGAAACGCCCAGAATAGGCAAACCCATAGATACAGAAAGTGGGTTAGTAGTTGCTAAGGGTTGGAGAGAGGGAGAAATAAGAGTGACTGCTGATGGGAATGGAGTTTAAAAATTCTCTTTTAAAACTCTCTTGACAAGGCAAGGTCTTGCCCTGTCAGCCCAGTTTAAAAACTCTCTTGGGGGTAATGAAAACGTTCTAAGATAGTGGTGATAGTGAGACAGCTTTGGGAATATGCTAAAATCCGCTGAATTGTATATAAATGGGTGAGTTTTATGGTATGTGAATTATACCTCAATAGAAGTCTTATAGAAGTGTAAGCTGTGCTGAAGTAAATAACCTTGTACAAACATAATTCCATGTGACACTGTATTTTTGATCCTAGAAATGGGATTACTGGGCCAAAGAGTACATAACACATGTGATTTTGCTGCGTATTGTCCAGTTGCCTCCCATAGGGATCGTGCCACTTCGCATTCACTCCAGCAGTGTCTGAGGGTGCCGTTTCCCGTCACCTTACCAGCAGCGTGTGTTGTCACACGTGGTGACTCGCGCTTCTGGCAGCTGAGAAATGGTATCATAATTTGCCTGCATCTCATCAGGAGCACAGTTGAGCAGATTCTGATATCTCTGCAGTCCATCCGCATTTCTTTTTTTCTGTGCCATTTATGTTCATGTGTTTTATCCATTTTTCTGTTGGATTGTTGGTCTTTTCTCAGTTTCTACAAGCTCTGTATATATTAAAATATTAACCCTTTACCTGTGACATCTTTCAGATAATTTTTACAGCTTTCAATTTGCCTTTTTTTAAAAATGTAGTCAAATTTTAAAACCTTTCTCTGTTGCTTCTGGATTTTGAGCTGTAGTTAGAGATGTTTTCCCTGCTTTTGGCTTAGAAAAAGAATTCACTTACCAATAAACTGAGACTCACTTGTAGTATATCCTGGTGAATAATGTTAGGAAGAGATCCACTTTTATACGTTTTAAAGAAATTTTATTGAAGTATAGTTGGTTTGCAGTGTTGTTTAATTATACTTTTTTTTTCCTTTATTTTTGATCTAACTTTTTCAGCCATATGCATACACATATCCCCTCCCTCTTGGACCTCCCTCCCACCCCACCCCCATCCCACCCCTCTAGGTCGTCACAGAGCACGGAGCACGGAGCTGAGCTCCCTGTGCTGTACTGCAGGTTCCCACCAGCTATCTGTTTTACACATGGTAGTGTATTTATGTCAAAGCTAGTCTCCCAATTCATCCCAATTATACTTTTTTATATGGCTGTCCAGTTGCCCGACATTTTTGAGGAAGGGTGAAAGGAAAAAGTATCACTTTTTGTCTTTTATGTCTGTTTTTAAATATTTCTGGATTGATATAGGTGTTTCAGGTAATTGCACAAACAGTATAATTATAGCAGGGAGTAAGGAAATAAAAAAGGAGCAACAGATCACCTATAATCTCCAGCCCTTCCCAGGCTGTTTCAGCGTGTCAATTTGTCTTCTCTGTTCTTCGTAGGTGAACGAGCTGGATGGCATCGCCCTGATCCTGGACAGCTGTAGCATCGATGACAAAAACCCCTGTATCCTTGATGTGACTCACAAGCGTTAGTTCACCCTCGGGGGCCTTAGCGGAACAAGGCCCTTGCCTGGTATTCATCCAGGAGGCAGCTGGCTGGCTTTCTTGGTGGCCCGTTCCTAAGAACTAAGCCACTTTCTCAGGGTTCGGGGCTGGAGGGTCCCTCCTGCGGTCTGTGCAGCGTAGTGAGCTCAAGTTTTCGAGGTGACTAGGACATTCTGAACCAGCCTTCTGCTACAGAGTGCCTTAAGACTCTGAGGCAGAAGCTCGTCCATGGCCCCTGTGTTCGCTGCATGTCACTGATGTCACCTTTCCAAACACTATGTGTCCCTGGAGTAAATGTGAAGAAGCTTACGTTTTTTTCTGTGGAGATTTGAGGTATCCAGTCCTCTGGAAGAACCATTTTAACACTAGTTCGGAGGCCTCTGAGACCTCAAGAATGGGGAGAAACGTTTCAGTGGCTCCGGATTCTGGTTTTGGTTGGGTACGGTCTTGCGACCCTCTGTTAGTGATGCTGGGGGCTCTGGCTCTTGCCCTTACCTGGTTTGACCACCCTTCTGGAAGGTGTTCTGCAGGGAACTTGCTTCTTCCCCCGCACTCCACCAGCCAAGGTCTTGCCCTGTCAGAAACTGATCTAGTACAGTGATGAGGAGCCAGGGACTGGGTACAGCCTGCTAAGTTTGAGAGGTAATCTGATTAACTTCAAGACCTTCCCTGGTGAGAATCCAACTCAGCCCAGTCCCTTGCCCTGGCTACTGTGTGGCCTTGTGCCTACTGCAGGTGGGGGGCAGGGGTGAATAAGGCCATTGCAAGGACTTTGAGACTGTAACCCTATGGGAGACCGAGGAGGAGGGGAATTCTATTTTTAAGATGCTCACTGTGGTTTCTGTCAAGAAGAGAAAAGGAGCTGATGAAAATCATGTGTTTCAAAGTAAGTAGATTGAGAAATGCTTATTATTTGTGCTAAAGATACTGTCATTTGTCTGATTAGCAATAGAAGAAAATCTCCTATTTTAAAGAGCATGATAGCTTATAAGCTCAGTCAGGGAAAGACAAATGAACAGCCTCAGAAGACTTTTTTGTTCAAGGTAAAACACAGTCGGTTCACTGCATTGCATTATGGTCAGGCACCACAGGCTGTGCTCATTGGAGAGTTTTGAAATATTTTAGCCCCAAAAAAGGAAAGGAAAAAGAAGAAAGCTTTCTGTCACAGGAAAGCAGTAAAAGAACGTTCAGGTGTAACTGCAGGTGTTGCATTTCCTGATGAAAAAGATGATTTATTGAGAACAAAGAAATTCACCCAGCTTTACTCTTATATTCCCTGAATTGACCTTCTAGTGAGAAAAGGTTTTTATTGCTAATCTTTGGCCTTTAGCAAAGACCAAAAACTTAAAAGGCTGTTGCACACAGCACATCATAGTTCTGCAGATAGGCTGCATGTGGCTCATGCTTACAGAGTCTTCTATGTTGGCATCCTCCTTGCCGGATATTCATTCATTCATTCATTCACTTCTTTCAGGCAACATTTATTGAGTCCTTACTGTGGATTTACATACATGACAACACTGTGAAGCAGATACTGTTATCCTTATCCGCCCTATTTGTGAGTGAGAAGATAAACTGAGAGAGCCTTAGTGACTTGTCCTGAAGGTCAGACCCAGAATTTAAACTTGGTGTGTACCTGATTCTTAGCTGCTTTCCTAAACTGCCTCCTTGTAAGTCACTGGGAGGGAACAGAACACGTACAGAGAAAGCACAGTAACATATTCACGTAGTGGAGAAATTACTAAGAATTATAAATTGAAAAAATATAGATGGACAATCTACATAGATAAATGTTTTTTTAAATGATAATTAATGAAGCATTGCAAGCTTCCAGAATCTCCTTTAAATTGTCAAGAAGAGGCAAAATGTTACATGTTTCGTGTTATGTACATCTAGTAACTCCTTGGACTTTTGTTTATAAACCTACTAGATTTTCAAGACGTACAAAATACACTTAACAAGATATGAGACACATACCAAAATATGAGAGCAAAGGGAGAATGATGGCTGAATGGTCAGAAATGAAGAAGTATTATAGCCTCGGGATTCAATTTTTAGATGTGAGCCATAAGTTAAAACCTGGCCTCCCTAGTAGCCAGAGCAAATAGGGCCATAATACAGATCACAGGGTAAATCCGCCCCATGTTCCTCCTCCACACTGTTTCTCAGCTCCTGCTCTCAGGCAGGTTTTCCCAACAATTATTTAATTTCCCTGACCTTGCCTCCTTACCTCTCACTCACTCCCCCACCCCCATTCATATGTTTTTTTTCTTTCCTATATTTTTTATTCATCAAAATAATAAATCTGTTTGTTTGTTTTTTTTAATGCCAGAAGGTGTAGAATGGGGGAGTGAGTTCTCTGGCTCCACCCTCCACACTTTGCAGTTCACTCTCTCAGCTCTTTCTTCTAGTAGTTGCTTTTCTGTAACTAAGTAATATGCTTCGCTGCTGTTTCTTGATATATCACATCTTGATGTTACCTGTTTACTTTGTTATGACACTAGGATTTAGCTCTTGTATACCACCTCCTCTCCTCCCTCCCTCATGCTCCTGCTATAGTTACGATCCCATTTGCTCTGTTGCCTGCATGACTGGTGAGGCTGAGCATCTTCTAAAATGTTTATTTACCATTTGGATTGTGTGTGTGTGTGTGTGTGTGTGTGTGTGTGTGTGTGTGTGTGTGTGTAAAATGTGCTTGATCAAAACCTTTTGCCCATTTTTTCATTGGGTTATCTTTTTATAATTTGTTTGTAATAGATCTTTATATATTCTAGATAGAAGTTCTTTGTCAGCTACATGTGTTGCTAATATTTCCTTTCCCTTGTTCTATGACTTATCTTGTCATTCCCTTTATAGCTTTTTTTTTTTTTTTAATTAACAGAAGTTCTTAACTTTTAGTCAAATTTATCACTTTTTCTTTATGGTTAGTTTTTTAGGTGTGTATCTTGTTAAAGAAATATTTTCATACCCTCAGGTCATGATGATAATCTGTATTATCTTCTGAATACTTCATATTTTTATCTTTTTATTTATTTTTTAAAATTTTATTGGAGTATAGTTGCTTTACAATGTTGTGTTAGTTTCTACTGTACCGCAAAGTGAATCAGCTATACGTATACATATATCCCCTCTTTTTTGAATTTCTTTCCCATTTAGGTCACCACAGAGCATTGATACCTTTTATATTTAGGTCTATAGTTCACTTGGAGTTGATTTTTTTGTATGGTGTGAGTTAGGGGTCTATTTCTATGTTTTTCCACATGGACACGCAATTATCCCATCCCAGTTATTGAAAAGAACACACATTGTCTACTGTAATGCCAGTTGTATCGTAAGTCAGGTGTCCATATATGTGTGAGTCTGGACTCTCTTTTCCTTTCCATTGATCTCTGTGTTCTATCCCTGTACCACTACTATGGTGTTAAGTACTGTCACTTTCTAACATATCTTGATATGTCGAGTGAGTCCTTCCAGCTTGTTTCTTCTTTTTTAAGAGTATTATGGCTATTTTTGGTCATTTGTATTTGCCCATAAAAAATTTTAAACCAGCTAGTCACATTCTATACATTCACACTTGTGAGTTTTTGTGCACACGTGTGCTTACACACATGTACACACATGAAATCACCACCAACAAAAACAGTGTAAAATCCCCACATGTTGAATTACTCATTGAGATTGCTTTGGCTAAAATCAATGTAATGAGAATTGACATCTGAGTCTTCTAACCCATGAACATGAACATGGTATATCTGTCCATTTATTTAGGATTATTACTTTTCAGCTTTTATTCCTCTCTGTGTATTTTTATAGCTTCTTTGCGTGGATTTTAGTATGTATTATTTTGGTTATCATGCATTTCAAGTGTTTTCTAATTTCTATTATGTTTTTTTTTTGACCCATGGATTATTTAGAAATGCATTTCTTAAATTCTGAACAAATAAGAATTATCTTTTGGAGATTGATTTCTAACATAAATTCATTATGATCAAAGAGCACATATTGATGTTCTTTGTCCTATGAAATTTATTAAGACTTGCTTGATGACCCAGTGTATGGTCAGTTTCTGCAGCTGTTGTGTGTGTGCTTGGAAATCACATCTGTTCTCTAGCAGTGGAGTACAGTTTTTTTAGGTCAAGTCTGTAAAATTTTTACATTTTTAGTGATATTTTTGTCTACTTTGGTTTATTGGTTGTGGAGAGAAATGTTTTAAAATACCAGCCTACGATTATAGATTTCTCTAAATTTCTCCTTTTAGTTATATAACATCTTTCTTTATATATTTTGAGACAACATTATTAGACTAAGGTGTATAACAGGTCTTGAAAAATATCCCTGTTGTCACTGTAAAGTGACCCTCTGTATCTCTCAAAATGCATTTTGCCTGTTACTAATACAGCTACTTTATCTCACTTTTGGTTGGTATTTACATGGTATAAACCTTTACAGTCCTTTTATTTTCAGTCTTTCTGTGTCAGAGGTGTTTGTTGTAAACAGCATAGTTGATTTTTTCTTAATCTAGTTTCTTTGCCTTTTATCTATTGCATTTAGCCCGTTTATATTTACTGTAATTACTGATGTGTTTGTATTTAAGCTACTCTGGTTTGCTTTCTATTTTATTTTATTTTTCTCTCTTTCTTTTGGATTGATTGTTTTATATTGTTCAATGTTTATCTTTTTCTGGTTTAAAAGTTTTTAATTCTTTTTTTCTATTCTGTTAATAGTGCCCTGGGAAATTACAACATGCATCCTAGACTGAGGAAAATCTAATGTTTTTCAGACCTTTACCCCCTTCCCAGATAATACAGGACCACTCAGCACCCCCCAATTTATATGCTGCTGTTGTTATATATTTTTATTCTATTTTTACAACTCTGTAAGATGTTATTATCGTAGTTCTATAACGTCAGTGTTCATTTAGATCTATCCACATTTGTACTGCTTTCCTGCCTTTCACCCCTTCTTATAGCTTTGTCTGTCCGCCTGGGATCATTTTCCTTCGGCCTGAAGTCCTTCTTTCAGAATTTCCTTTAAAGTGGGTTCATGGGTGAGGAACCATATGAGTTTGTTTGAAAATGTATGCCTCATTCCAGCATTTTGTTGTGATAGCTACAGGATCTCATTGTTGTAATATGTATACTTTGACTTAATTCTAGTATTTCCAGCATGGTATCTGCACCCTCTGCATCTGGTATCCTCCATGCCAGAGTGTCTCTACTTTACCCTTTTTGTTGGATGGATTTGGGACATAATCTAGAAGGAGAGTCAACAAGACTTGGTGACACTTCAGAGGCGGGAGAATAAAAAAGAAACAGCATCACAGGTGACTCCCAGGTTTCTGACCTGAGCAACTAGATGGATGGAGTTATTCCCACATTTATTGAGAAAGGGAATAATTTCAAAGGAGAATATAGACAGATGAATGTGTTCATAAGCTTCATCATTTGCCTGTTGTCACCAGTCACCTCTGAATTGTCAGAGTCAATGGATGCTTTGCAGTTCTCATCATATTAAAACTCAGTTCAACAGATCTCATCACTTCCTCCTTAACATAACACGTTTTTCTTTCATGATGGTACCTCCTCTTGTTTTTTTTTCACGTCTTCCTGGCTCCTTCTCCTTATTCTCTGTTGTTTCTCCCTCTTCTACACGACTTTTAAACGTTGGAGTTCTCCTGGACATTCCAGAGCTCAGGCTCTCTCTTCTCACTCTACGTTTTCTCCCTAAAGAATCTCACCCATTTATTCCTTTATTCGTTTATTCATTCAATGCTTATTGAACACCTTTTATGTCCCAGACACTATTCTGGGCCCGTGGAATGACAGGGAATCCTGTAGGGAGGCTGTTGACATCATGCAGGCAGGAGATGACAGTGGCCTGGGTCAGGCTGGTAGCCATGGAGATGGGAGATGAAGTTGTATTCTGGGTATTCTGAAGGCTTTAAACATCATCTGTTCACCTTTGTCTACCAGATGTAACCTCTAGACAGACCTCTCTTCTGAGTCTCAGGCGTATGTCTCTGACACCCTGCTTAACATTTTGCTTGCATATCTTACTGACATCCCAAACCTAGGATGTCCAAAGTTAACCTATTAGTATCTCTGCAAAATTCTCCCCTGTCTTTTTCAATAAATGTGGGAATATCTCCATCCATCTAGTCGCTCAGGTCAGAAACCTGGGAGTCACTCATGATGCTGTTTTTTACTCTCTTGCCGCTAAAGTGTCACCAAGTCTTGTTGATTCTCCCTCCAGAATACATCCCAAATCCACCCATTTCCCTTCATCTCCACTGCTACCATCCGGTCCATACGCACCTCACCCCTGGCCCGGATGTCAGCAGTAGCTTCCTAACTCATCTTTCAGTTTCTGGTTTTGTTGTGTTGCGGTGATATTTATTCCCCATCCATTCAGTGCAGTCTTTTAAAACCAAAATAGGGCCATACCTCTCTGCCTCTTGACTCTCCCTGCCCCACACCATCCCTCATAAACCTGCCCATTTACGAAACCTCCAAGCCTGTCCATTGTCCTGAGAATAAATCCACAGGCTCCAGCACGTCCTGAGAGGTCCTGTGTGGTCTTGCCTACCTGCCTTTTCATTTACCTCCAGAGCGCTCTTCCTTTTTTATTTTTTCTTTTGCCCTACCCAGGTACGCGGGGACTTTCTTGCCTTTTGGGAAGTCTGAAGTCTTCTGCCAGCGCTCAGTAGGTGTTCTGTAGGAGTTGTTCCACGTGTAGATGCATTTCTGGTGTATCTGTGGGGAGGAAGGTGATCTCCGCGTCTCACTCTTCCGCCATCTTGAAGCTCCTCCCGGTCTCCCTTTTCTAGCATTCCCCAGAGACTCTTGGTTTTTTGTGTCTCAGATCTGTCTGATTTCTCACCTCAAGGCAGTCGTTAATGCTCGTCTCTCAGCCTGGACTCTCTCCCCTGGCTCAGTCCTCCTCGTCTCCATGTCCACCTTCCCCGTCTCTTCCTCAGGGAGGCCTTGCCAGTTGACCCCTCCTAGAACCTGCTCTGTTCCTTCAGCTTACCACAGTCTGTAACTGGATGAATATTTGTGCATTTATGTCTTAATTACCCTCTAGGCCAAGGCCCATATGGCAGGGGCCATTTTTTCTGTTTTTCACCTAAGTATAATATGTTGCTGTCAGGTGCATAGTAAATGTCCAATAAATATTTCTTAGATGGGTAGGTGACAGAGTAAAACAGTGAACAAATGCATGAAAAAGCAGCAGCTTGAGGAAGGGGTGTGTGTGTGTGTGTGTGTGTGTGTGTGTGTGTGTGTGTGTGTTTGGTGGGTGAGGGGTGGTTCAAAGCACAGGAGAAATTTCTCCCATGGGTTTGATGATTCTCTTGTGAATTGAATAAGCGTGGTTTGGCAGTGATACTATTTCAGCTTGGTTTGGTTTAACCCCTTCTAATAACTCACACCAGTCAAGCTTTCATTGAACTTTAATTTCAGTATTTTGTGTTAAAAAGCAATAGATATTTCGGATATGCCTAGGCTAGGAATCAGTGCAGAGATAGTAAACGTCAGTTAACAAAAATACCTCCGTTCTCTGATCACCCCGCATGGACTGGCTGCGTCCGTGTACTCACGCGTCCTCCACGGGGTGGGTGGGGGTGAGGGCTCGTGTTACCTTAGGGTAGTAGTCCTTGTTCCCCGTGGGCAGTCTGTGGTTTGGACCTTATGAAAGACTTCCTCTTTACTTGGGGATTAGGAATTTCAAGGTGGCTGAAAACTCTCCCAGGCTGAGAACAGGGCTAGGAGGCTTACTGTCCCATCTCTTGGAGGTGGCTTCTAGAGACTGACTGGGGTTTCTAGTTCCAGGGAAAAGACAGCATCTCAAAGGGGTGCTTCACCCCAAAGGACAGCGCTCCGCGACGGCTGCTGCGTCAGGGACACAAGACCAGCTGTTCACTCGCCGGCTCCCTTGCAGAGACCCGCAGTAATGACACAGTAGCAGATGCCATCGGAAAATTCCAGCTCCGCTACCACAGGGTCCATTTCTTATTTGTCATTTATTGTGGCAAGTGGGATTTTTTATTGTTGTTGTTTCCAAATAGAAACAGCTGAGCTTTATTTGAAATGTTTTCCCTTGATTCTCTTTTGATCTATGTTTTGATCAGTTGTCCTTGATGTGGGTTTTTTTTTTATATTGTTTTTATTGGAGGGGGAGGGGACAGGGATAGGATGAGAGTCTAAACAAGGTTGGGGTTTTTTTCTGTTCTTTCTTTTTCTTCCCTTCTGTTTCCTTCTTTCTTTTTTTATTGAAAGCCCTCATTTGTAAGTTTTACTTGTGTACAGAAATGTAACTGTTTATAGGAATAGTAACCAAACAGCATTTCCCCAGTGATCTCGTGTTCGGGAAGTATGGCATAGTGGCAAGACCATCGGTTCTGGGGCTAGACAGATGCAGATTCTGCCCCTTCTTAACCTCTAAACACTTCACTTAAACCTCTGTTGTGAGTTTTAGCTTATTTATCTAAAATGGGACCTATCCCCGCAGGGTTATGGTGAATGTGAAACGTCATCATGTTTGCAAAGTGCTCAGCCTATAGTTTCTCAACAAGTAGATGTTCTCGTACAAATATCCTGTTACAGCTGTTAATGCCTAGGAGAAAGGTGTATTTTCATCTGTGACTGCACTGAGTCAGTGGTAAAACTGAAATAATAATGATAATAATATCACAGGACAGAAGAGAGAGTCCTCAAACAGATTAACACATGCCCAACAAAGGCGCCCCTGTAGCTGAGCAGAAAAGGATGGTCTTTTGGGGGGTTTTGGGGTTTTTTTTTTTGGTCTCTTTCCATAAATGGTGCTAGACCTATTTAATATCCGTAGGGGGGAAAAAGCCTACCACCCCTGCCTCTTCCCATTCATGAACATTAATTCAAGATGAATCAGAGACCTTAATGTGAAAGGGAAAACACAAGAGCTTCTAGAAGGAATCATAAGAGAATACGGTTATTGTCTTAGAAGAGGCAAAGATTTCATAAACAAGGCATCAAAATTATAACCGAAAAGCGCTAACTGTAAGAGAAAGACTTTGAAAAGGTTTGTGCATTGTATATATCTGACAAAGGACTCATACCCATAATAAATAAAGGACTCCTGCAAAACAACAAAGAAAAGGTAATTCCGTTTTTAAGAATGGACAAAAGACCCGTGGCATTTCACGAAAGAGGAAATCAGATAGATGGCCAGTAAATGTGTGAGAAGGGCTCAGCGTCATCGTTCATCAGGGAAGTGCAAATTGAGCCCACAGTAAGGAGCCCACCAGAATGGCTCGTAAGAGGACTGACAGCACCCAGTGACGGCAAGGATGTGCAGCAGCCTGAACCTTAGTAAACCGATGGTGGAGACGCCAACTGGAAAAATGCCCTTGGAAAACTGTCGGTGTCTGCCAACACTAGGCGTCTCCCAGCCCTGTGAGCCAGCAGTCGCGCCCCTGGCTGTACCCCAGGAGAAATGCATACACATATCTAGCAGAAGACGTGTGCAGGAGCCTTCCTAGTCACATTATTTATAATAGCCCCGAAGTGGAAACATCCGAAGTCGCCATCAGTAGTAGAACAGAAGTTGTGGAATGCTCATTCCGTGGAACAGTACACAGCGGTGAAGAATGAGCTGCTCTGGGCAACAAATGGATTAATCTCACTAACACAGTTTTCAGCTAAAGAAGCCAGATTCAGAAGGAGTATACGCTGTATGATTCCATTTACGCGAAGCTTAAGAACGGGCAGCATTCATCTGTGGCCACAGCAGTCAGAATGGTGGCTCCCTTGAGGGGTAGGAGGGCGGCTGTTGATAGGGAGGCGTACTTGGAGGCCCTCCAGGGTGCTGGGCGCATTCTGCATCTTGATCTGGGTGGGGTCATGTGATGGGTGTGTGTGCGGAAACCCGTCAGGATGTACACGTAGGACGCGTGCGCTCTGTTGCTCCTCACGTTAAAATGTTTAAAATCATTGAGTTATTTCTCGGTGCCAAACCCTATGCTATACCCTTTACATACATTATCTCGCACAATTTTTTTTTTTAACAAAAGCCTCTCTGTTGGGAACTGTTATTTTACAGATGAGAGAAGTAAAGCTCAGAGAGTTGGTTCCCTGACTGCAGCTGGTCCGGGCTCTCCCAGCTCCTGAGTGGCAGGACCAAGGTGCGAGCCCAGGATTGTCTAGTTCAAGTGTCTAGACTTCCTTGCAGGTGCTTCCTTCACTCCCTCACAGTGTTTCTTCCAGTCTCCCTTTCCTGGGGGACATGTGGGCATTCAGATGGGTTGGATGCAGCCTTGAGTTAATTAATCCTGTTGTGTCTAGCACGTGGTACCCACTCCTCTGCTTTGGCCTCAGGTAATAATCGAGGTAGATACCTAAGCCCTGAGGTGGTAGCCGCCTTGGAAAACAGGTACCTCTGCCATGGCCAACTCCTTCCTCTTCTAAGACTTGAGCATGTGTGTCTTCCTCCTGGAATTTTCCCACAGTCCCCCTTAACTG
This sequence comes from Phocoena sinus, assembly GCF_008692025.1. Classification (NCBI taxonomy): domain Eukaryota; kingdom Metazoa; phylum Chordata; class Mammalia; order Artiodactyla; family Phocoenidae; genus Phocoena; species Phocoena sinus. The sequence continues at coordinate 4,018,459 of NC_045772.1, read as the reverse complement.
AGCCCGAGTCCCTCGTCTTGATCTTCTGCAGATCCGTTGTGTTACCCCTGCCACTCTGTGAACATAGCACATGGAAACACCTGGATACGTAACTCTTGCCCTCTAAAAAAGTCTATTCTAGGCGGGATCTGTATCATATTGCACACCCCACATTGGACCCTGTGTGTTACCACAGTGTGTCCCAAAGCATTTTTTTTTCTGCAGTATCTTAAATAGCTATTATATGAGGGAAGGCTTCTAAATAATACACATATGTAGGACCTGTGTTAAGCAGGTGTCTCTCTTGCAGGGCACCACAGAATCTTTACTGTTCTCATATGCGTTTTGGAAACTCTGGACTACAGTGCCACATCTTGGGGAATGCAGGAATTATAGTATAAACATGGAGACACGTTCCATTCTATACTTTTTCTTCATGAGGAGTCTAGCTTGTGACTGCGCCTGCCAAGCAGCCACCAGAGGGAGGCGTTCAGGGAAATGCCTTAAACATTTCAGAATGGCACAGCTGGCTAAACTTGATGTTGTTTATAAAAGGCATCCGTGAATTTCCACACCGGAGAAGTACTTATGCGGTATGCACAAAATGATACGTTTCTGCTTTTAATATCTTACTGTGCCCATCCTAACGTTCAAAGCAGACATCTTTCTGCTGAAATCAGTCTTTCCTCCTCCTCCGGAGGGGAAGGACTATCTTCTATTGACTTCTGTGTCCCCAGCATTAAACAGCTGGTGAACCTTCAGTGATCATTTGTTCAGTTGTTGAGCTGACATTAATTAAAACTAGAAAACCTCTTAATGCTGTTTGGCTTTCAAAAGGTAAACTTTGGGTTTGGCTTCCCAGTGATTTAATTTGGTTTTTTAAAGCCTCTCATTGATTCTCTTACCCTCACCTAGTGTGATTGAAGATGTGCAAACCAAATCTTTCTCCCCGTCCAAAGCAAACAAGTGCACACACGACTTCGCAGGTTAGCGGAGGCCTCCCTGGGACCCTGTGTGAAGCAAGTCAGTGAGGGGCTATGGGTGGGCGATGCTCAGGTGCCACTCCCAGGCTGAGGAGAGCGTAACACGCTGCCACCCTGCACCCCACACACGCTCACACAGATGCAGGCCAAGGCGTCATCTAAATAGACCCGTTCAGGGGCTCCCCTGGTGGCGCAGTGGTTGAGAATCTGCGTGCCAATGCAGGGGACACGGGTTCGAGCCCTGGTCCAGGAAGATCCCACATGCCACGGAGCAGCTAAGCCTGTGTACTACAACTGCTGAGCCTGAGCTCTAGAGCCTGCGTGCCACAACTACTGCAGCCCGAGCGCCTGGAGCCCGTGCTCTGCAACAAGAGAAGCCACCACAATGAGAAGCCCGCGCACCACAACAAAGAGTAGCCCCCAATCGCCACAACTAGAGAAAGCCAGCTCACAGCAACGAAGACCCAACACAGCCAAAAAATTTTTTTAAAAGAGTCAAAGGGCACAAACCTGATGGATTTGACTATATAAATAAATAAACAAACGTGTTCAGAATGAAAGAGGGAAGAAGCCCTGTTATACGTAGCTTCTACGGTATCCTAGCAACTGGTTCCCCAGGGCCCGAAGCCGAAAGTTGGAGGAGTGGGATGTCATATCTTGCAGGAGGCTCTCACAAAAGTGGACTCTGTTTCCTTGTTCAGGTGTTTCGGCAAATAGTCCCAACTCTTTTAAAATGAGACTAAAATACTTCAGGTTGTACTCCTTCAGATGGTGTCTACTTAGCTCTTAGTTGTGTGCTTCTCGTTTTCTTACATCCCTAAGATCATAGCGGCTAGAAATGAAAACTATTGTCAGCACGCTGAAACGTTCGCATGTGAAGGCTGCCGAGCCGCGCGTGTTTCCTACGCGCACGGAGAGGCCAGAGTGCGTGGTGTGCACACCTGCCCGCTGACCTCAGGCCTGCGCACTCGCCTGGGCTCTGGGTCGGTCTTGCCAAGCCTGCCTCGCTCAGCTGTCCCCGTGCCTCTCGGAGGTCAGAACGCATCCGGTCCTGCTCTATCTTGTTTACTTGCATGGAAAGCACAATTGCTTGAGGTTTATTGTCACGTAAGGTAGAAAATGGGAGTCTGTCCTTTTCCAAGGTGAGGTGCCTGGCGTGAACTGCGTCACCCTTGCTCCCACTCAGCCTGGGTGGGGACGGGGCAAGGCGCCCTCACACCAGAAGTAGTGAGACAGGGTCCTCGGAAGCTGCTCCCTTCGACTCCCTGGCTGCCACTTTAGCCACCTGGCTTTGAGGTGACACCGTGTTTTCTTAATTTTACTATCAGTGTTTTAAGTGCCGCCATATAAAATTAATTTCAAACCAGAAACAAAGCTTTTGCGAACATTTGTTGCCATTAATTTTTGTTCTTAAGGATCCACTCCTGTGGCTGATTGATTTAACAAATGCTGTCTGATGAGCGAAACTTTAGGGAAAGAACGTCGCTGGGAAACCACGTTAGAAATAACTTGCTTAAATGATTTCGCGTTAATAGTCTTCCGTGGCAGTTGTGAGTTCGCTAGCCTAAGTATTTTGAAACTAAAAGAAACTATATGAAACATCTGTTTATTGTTATATTACTTTTGGTTTTCTTTTAAAAACTTTTGACGACTTTATTTTTTAAGAGCAGTTTTAGGCTTACGACAAAGTTGGGAGGACAGTATGGGGACTTCCCATTTTCCCACAGCCCTCACACATGCAGAGCCTCCCTCATCAGTAACCCCCAGCAGAGGGGCACTTCTGTTTTTTTAACAGAAGTTGAACCTATGTTGACACGTCATTATTACCCAGAGTCCATAGTTTAAGGGTCCACTTTTGATGATGTACATTCTGTGGGTTTGGACAAATACGTAATGACACGCCTCCATCGTTGTAGTATCACACAGAGTATTTTCACTGTCCTAAAACTCCTCTGCGCTCCACCTCTGCATTGCCCCTCCCCTGACCCTGGCAACCACTGATCTTTTCCTGTCTCCATACTTCTGCCTTTTCCAGACTGTCACAGGGTTGGAATCACACAGCACGTAGCCTTCAGATTGGCGTCTTTCACTTGGTAAAGTGCACGTAAGCCCCCTCCACGTCCGGGCATGGCTTGCTAGCTCCTTTCTTTCTGTAGTGCTGAAGAATATTCCATTCTCTGGGTGTACCAAGTACTTGTTTTTCGAAATTCTTTTCTCTAACGCTGTTTGCATCATGGTCGCTCTGCACACCTCCCCGGTTCTCTCTATAGTATAAAGTATAGTTTAAAAGAACTTCTATAAGTCTTGACTCTGTATTTCAGAAGTTGTATATCTGACGTATAGATTAGACCATAAAGTAGTAAGTCTGAAATATCAGCCTAAAATTCACCTGCATGACAGTTTCCCTCAGACACTGCCTCCCGTGGGGCTGAACTCAGATTCCAGGCAGCCTGACTCTGCAAAGGATGTGCCGGACGCCTTTTGAAAGTACATTCAGCACACAGTTTACCAGCACGAGGACATCCAGAGTTTCAGTGCTTGGTAATCTTACCTCACTTCTTTCCCCAAATGGCATTACCAGGCTGTCTCACTGGGCCTGTTGTAGTTGAGGTAGACTCCTCCGGCTGTCATGCTCAGGGTGGTCCCCGAGGGTGAAGATCTGCCTTCAGAAGAGCCACTGAATTTAGAACAGCAGGATGACTGCCTGCACGCAGAGTGCCCAGAGCACTTCCCGGCACGTGGTTTGGGCTTTAGAAGTGTTGCCGTTGTTATTTAGATGTATATATTTTCTGACAAAGTTAATTAATTGGCAGTTTTTCTTTTTACGTTTGCGTTCTTTATTCAAATGAGCAGTGACTTTGCGTGTGTTTTTAAATCACTGTACTTACATAGCACTGCCACACAGAATCCATATTTTGCAAGACACTTGAGAGGTCGGGTTGCTGAAGTTTGACGCAGAGAAACATGTTCTAGGTACCCTGACTAATGTCAGTATTTTTGCCTGAAATGACCTTAGTCAGAGGTAGCAGTGACAGAGAAGGGCCTGGTCAAAACATCGGTGTGCCACAGCCATTTCACACCACCGTTAAATAGGAACTGGCTGGCTGTCTGTTTTGTGGTCATCATTCTTAGCAGGAAGCGTTGGATTCTCTGTACCACTTATTCGTCTAGAACCGTTAGATTTTTAAAAAAGCCCTTACTGGGCGAGTGAGCCCGTGAAGGGATGAGGTTGGCCCTAATTGGATACAGACAAGGGTGCCGAGGGCCGGGCCCTGGAGCCGCCGGGGCAGGAGGCTGGCAGCCCTGCTCATGGGCTGTGATGGGGGAGCGCGGCCGGGCTGGCTCTGTCCCAGTGCCAGCCCTGGTGGCAGCTTTCCCACATTTGTTCGTGGATCTGAGCAGCTCGAAGGGAAGGCGGGGCCTGCTTTCTGCCTGGAGCTGACGGCCTCATGGGGGTGACAGGGGCAGGGAGGCCTCCGGGTGCTCTGGCCTTTCTTGTCCTCATGGCTCTGTGGATCCACATTACCCCCCCTTCATTTAGATAACGGTCGCAAACGTAGAACATATAAAAAAGTAAAGCTAACTTTCAGACATACTCGCCTTTTCCATTCTTACCGTCCTCAGGTCTGGACGTCTCCTCTGAGGTAGAGACAAGGTGCCTTTGCCCCTGGGGCCGCCGGAGTGGGGCATGGCCGTGTGGCCTGTGAGCCCTGGCCTGCCCCCTCCCCACGCCGGCAGCTGGCCTCTGAGCTGCCAGGAAAGGCCATGTGGGCAACGGGCAGACCTCTTCTTCAGGGTTAACTGAGTGCAGCGGAAAGCAGGCCCCGTGCTGTGCAAAAGCCTCACTGCTGGACAAAAGCCCGGCAAGAGCAAAGCTACGAGGTGGATCGCAGCTTCCAGCACAGGCCCAGCCCTGTGCCGGAGAGTCTTCGCGTGACTGTGACGAGCCAGCTCTTCATTCTTAGTTAAGGGCCTAATTTTAACATTCTCATGGAAGCTCACGGAATGAAGACAGTGTCAAATGCAGAGAGAGATCTGCACTTTCTGGGTAAGGATAGGAAAATCCTCTCAAAAGTCAAAACATTTTCCCAGTTTTTGAGAGAAACCAAAATATGTCAGAATCAAAGCTACTCTGCTGTCTTTCTGTCCTAAAGCACCTTCAGAAACTAGCACAGCTCTCGTTCACGTGTTTCCTCTGGGTGTAATTAGGAAGCGCCAGGGAATCCTAATGGGTTTTCAAGAAGAAAATGACAACGAAAGTTTCTGATGCACAATCCGTCAGACACCCGGGCTGCGCATGGGCTGCACATCCTGGGCAGCACTTGTGAATCACGGAGACAGTGGAAGCCGCAGAATGCAGAGAAGCTTTGGGGCGTTACGGGGCAGTATTTCTTAGGGCTGTCTAGTTGAGGAACATGTGAATTGCCATTTGGCAAATCAACCCAAACTTCAAGTTCAGTCATCCTGATTTTTTTAAATTGTACTTATCTTGAAATACAGTGTGCATACCGAAAAGTGGGAAGAGCCTATGTGTGTTGTTTGCAAATAATTGTAAAGCAGACATGTGTAACCAACACCCAGGTCAAGGCGAAAAACACTGCCAGACTTCGCTGAGCCCCTCCCCATCCGAGCTCCTTATCAGGCATCCCTGCCCTCCTCTGGTTAGCTCCTGTGCATGCGGCCTACATAGTGTGCTTTGGGTTGGCCGTCTTTGAAATTCATATAAATGGAATCATGGCTTGCATTGTTTTGTCATTTGTCACTCAAAAGCATGATTGTGAGATTCAAGCAAACCGTTGCGTGTAGTTTACCGTATAGTATTCCATTGCAAGAAGATACAACGTTTATTCATTCATTCAGTTGGCAGACATGTGGCTCATTTCCACTTTGGGGCTGTCACAGTTAATGCTGCTATGAACTTTTTCATACATGCATGTATCCTGGCACGTGAGCGTGAGGTTTCTTAAGGAATGGAATCTCTGTGTCTTGCGTATCTTCAGCTTTATTCTAGATGATACCAAACTCTTTTTGGAATTGATCGGACCAGTTTTTACTCCCATCAGCAGTATATGTGCTCCCTTTCCTTTACCTTATCGACACTTGATGCGGTCACTTAAAAATTTTTGCCATTCTGATGAGTATAATATGTCCTTGTGATGTTATTTTAAATACTCTAATTAGTAATAAGTACATTTTGATTTTTTATTGATCATTTGGTTTATTGACCATTTGGATTTCTTGTGTCATGAAGATGTTCACGTTTTTTTTATTCCTATACTTATGTTTTCTTTTTTTTGTGTGGTATGCGGGCATCTCACTGTTGCGGCCTCTCCCGTTGCGGAGCACAGGCTCCGGACGCGCAGGCTCAGCGGCCATGGCTCACGGGCCCAGCCGCTCCGCACCATGTGGGATCTTCCCGGACCGGGGCACGAACCCGCGTCCCCTGCATCGGCAGGCGGACTCCCAACCACTGCGCCACCAGGGAAGCCCCCACCCCCTCTTGACTGGGGACTCTCTGGGAGCTGCTGGGAGGGGAGGAGGGGTGGAAAGCCCACCAGCATGGCCTGGGTGACCCATAGAGTTCATCACCCCCGGAGACTAGTGACATTTGGACCAAGGACAGTGCTAACAGATGCTTAGGCACATGTAGTATGCTGACGCTTTGGTACCTGCTGGGTCTTGTCGAGTCCAAAGTCCTCCAGAAGCGCCACACTGTTTGTGTTCTTCATTTAAGCCTTTGTGTCTTAGAACTATTTTTGACCCTTGGCTATGCTTTATTAATGTCAGATGTCATTAGTACTAGAACAACAGTTATCTTCCATAGTTGGATGGGGTTACTTAACGTTCTCTACTCGAAATTTTAATTTCATTTTGAGCTGTTTATTGTTACTTCCAAAGGCGTTTTGCAGAGGTAGTCACTCTGACTGGTATCTGAGAGCTTATCTTTTTTTTTTTGCTGTACGCGGGCCTCTCACTGCTGTGGCCTCTCCCGTTGCGGAGCACAGGCTCCGGACGCGCAGACTCAGCGGCCATGGCGCACGGGCGCAGCTGCTCCGCGGCACGTGGGATCTTCCCGGACCGGGGCATGAACTCGCGTCCCCTGCATCGGCAGGCGGACTCTCAACCACTGCGCCACCAGGGAAGCCCTGACAGCTTATCTTATCTTTCGAGATTTCTTTGCAGAGAAAGGGGCTCTGTTTCAAGTGTTATAAAACCTGCTGCTCCTTTGCTGTTGTGTGGGCAGAGCTCAGAAGCTCGCGGTCAGACTGGCCGGAGGAAGGACCGCACTGGGCCTCCCCCAAGTGTCCTCCCGTCGGCTGTGGCCCCTGAGGAGGGCTTAGGAGCAGTGGGGTGGGTGCTGGAGCCTGCATCCAAGCCAGGCCCGCCCACTTCAGGTGTGTGACCTCGGACAGGACCTCAGCCTCCTGTGTCTGAGTTTTCTCATCAGTAGGATGGGTTTTTAACACCTCCTGCAGGTGGTGTGTTTGTGAAGGTTGAATACTTTCAGTGAGTGCTTGTAACAGCCCCTGACACATGTTGTACACTCTGCAGGTGATAACACCCGCTGCTGTCATTACTTTTATTATTATTACTGTTATTATTTTATGCAGATAAACTGGCAGTCTTGGCTTACATGAGAGACACTTAAGTTAATTCCTCTGGCAAAGCTTTGCTTACATGGAAGGTAGAAATTCATTCAAGCCAGCAATTCCTTTACTCCAAAGAGCACAGAGCACTATAGAAATACCCTCCTACCTGGTTGCCAGGGCCTTGAGTGGGCTCTGTCTCTTCTGGGCTCTCACTGGCTTCTCTTCATAAGCTTCTCAGTCGTCAGAGCCCAGGGGTCTCAGGTTACATCACACCCTTCTGTGCCATCTCCAAAGTGCAGCTTACTGCTGGCAGTACCCCTGGATGTGAGTTGAGACTCTGGGGCAGTAGCTTTTCTTGAGAAGTTTACTGTGTCCAGAAAGCCTCTCCCTCAGGAGGTCTCCCCTGCAGCCCAAAGGCTGAGGTTGTGTAGCGCGGGGTGGGGTCTGTGTGCATGTGTCATTGATGCCTCACGTACAGCTCAGATCTGACGGGAGAACTGGGGTGCCTGCCCTTGTTAGAGGACGGAGGCCAGACACCAGGGAGCATTCATCCAGAGGTGTTTAAAACTTCCCTCCTCCTGTGTGCGCCAGGAGCTGCAGTGGCCCAGCCCGGAGTCCCTGCACACAGGTGAGCACACGTTCCATAGAAGGGCTCAGGATGACACGGTGACAGTATAGTGTGCGGGGACCCAGGAGAGGGGGAGGGGGACCCCCCATGGGACAGGCCCTGCTCCGTGTCGTGAGCCTCTGCTACATGCCCGGCATGTGCCAGGCTCTGCTGAACACGTTACGCGCAGTGGCTCCTGTGGAGTCTCAGAAGTGACATTAGAGCCCTGCCCCAAATACACATGGAGCCGCTTGGTGGCCCCAGGCCCTGTGGTTTAAGTTAGAAGTGGCCTTGGTTGGTTCTGACATGAGACCTGTTGTGTGGCAGACGCCAGACCGACTGCCTCTTACCACGCCCGGCTTTGAGGTGGTGAGTAAGATGACTCCAGAATGCGCGATGGACAAAATTGGTTTCGGTGCCGTAGGATCCTTTACCACAAAACCCGGTGGATGTGAGGTACCTGCAAGCCCAGCCCTCGCTCGGCCACAGGCGCTTTGGAGTGGGAAGCGCGTGGTGACTGCGGACCCGAGCGGGTATCATCTTCCCGTTACTTCACCGCCACACTGACAGGCTCGCTGGGCGGGGTGACAGCAGCCAACCTTGGGTGCCTGCGCTTTAGCCATCTGGGATTTGTGAAGGACAGAGGGCTCATCCCGGCCAGGGGCCAGGCTGAGGACCATGGCTCCGCGGTTCTTCGCCCACGTGATGACGCTGACGGGCCTGGCGAGATGGAAGGACGGCTCAGGCTCCCGAGAGGGGCCTTCAAGCTGGGACCAGCTCATCTCTCCCTTTAGACGTTGGGTTGACGGAAAGCAAGTCGTGCATACTGAGGACAGTGAATGGAGCCTTTGTTCCAGAATCTTTAAGAAACAGGTTATGCACAGAGACATTTCTCTGGTTGACCCTTGTATGTTAGGATATTTCTGTCAAAATTCAGCAGTGTTTTATTGGGCCTTTGTACCACTTCTTTGATGTTCTAGTTCCCTAGAGATTTAAGAGACCGAAAGGCAGCCTCGGCTTTCAAAGCAGTGGTGTTTCTGAGATGACTTTTTCCCTCGATAAAGACTGAAAGTCTCTCCTCCTTCTTGTAGGACATATTAAACACCAGTATTGTTTTATGTTCTTCAGACTGTGACCTGCAGTTTACAAATTTGCCAGTTATTTGTTCCCCCACCCTCTTCTGTTAGTTGGGGTTTATTTTACCGTGTTCAGTACTAGCGATTAGCCGTTAATTGGCAAATGAGAGCGTACACATACATTGATTTATAAATGCTGTTAGGATACACTACAAAACCTAGAACAGTCCGCGTCGGCACGGCACTGAAACACTTGAACCACAGATGTGCCCTCGTATTAAAATGCAAAAATGCAGAGGGAAATTAGACATCAGATAGACCAACAATTTGGAGAAGGAAGAGGGAGCCCAAAGGGTGGTTTGTGGTGGTTACTGAACACACACTGGTTTCCAGCACCGTGAGAGGAGGCCGGGTGCACAGTCTGCACGATGAAGACTTCCACTTTAGTTTTCTGAGTGAGAGGGAGTGCGTAGTTTAACTGAGTGACTTACGTGGAAGTTGAGAGAATCGTTGCAGATGAAGGCAGAGCTGGGATGCACTTTACTGCATAGCGAAGTTTCTCTTAACATTTGGAGGTAGAGTCACCTCTGCAGAAGTGGTTGGCACTTCATACAGGAACACTAACGGTGTTTTTCAGGTTTATTTCCTCCGCGAGGACCCTCTCTTGTCTGTGCCCCGTGTCATAGGTAAGTTGCCCTCCCTCCTCTGCCCCCGCCTCGCCCCAGTCAGGTGCCCCCTGTGGCGTGTTTGGACAGGTTCCTCCTGCAGCAGCCAGAGCCTCATTGGAGCCTGGGGTTCCCTGGGCAACCGTTTGGGAAATACTTTTTTTTTTTTTTTTTTCTTCTCTCCTCAGAAAGTGAATACTTGAAGAGCAGGGCAGAGGTGGGTCAGGACGCCTGCAGACGGGGTCGGGGTCGGAGACCTGGGCCCACCGGGAGCGTGGCCCCGGAGGTGCACAGTCTCTCCGACTCACGTGGCTGGGAGGGAAGCAGAGCTGGTTATCTCAGCAGGAGGAGAAGTCATCCTGTCGGTGTCACATTCCGTGCCCTTTTTTTCCTGCGGCTGACAGAAATTGCCATATTTTGAAGTGTTTGGTTTTCAGCAACGTAAAGCATTTTCAGAACATTTTAAAACTGAACTACTACTTTGCAGTCTGAAAAATTACGCAGTTTTACCATAGTCTGAGAAGATACTAGTTTAGATGTGGAAGCTGTTTATTAAGCATCCTCACCTTGAGGGAGGTCTTGTCATGTTGTGGCAGAAGAGGACATGGTTTCGTGGAGGCCTAATGACATAGTCTTGCCTGGTATGGGGCGTCCTGTTCTCAGACCAACTTCATCAAAGGTTTCTGACGTATGTTCTGTGGCCTACTAAGTAATATGCTTTGGAAAGTTTGCCAGTACATAAATTCCTTGCCATAAATGGGTTTGTTGTCTAAAAATAATTTTTAAAAATATCCTGGAAGCAAAATTAAACATAGATATTATGTATAGTAGACATATTTGTTATATGTATGTTATACATTTTATATTAAATATAGATATATATATTTCACATCTACAGGTATATTAATATGTAAAACACCATTTATAGATATTACACATATAGTTTTGTCTGTACACACATATATATCCTGAAAAGTCAGTAAAATCTTTTATCATTTAAATTGTTTTAATTTAAATAGTTTAAGTTTTTCAGTACCAGTTCCTTTAAAAGCTTATTTTTTCATTCAACAAATATTTATTGGTTCCTTCCATGTTCTAGGCCAGAGTTTTGCAAACCTTTTCTGTGAAGGGCTGCATTTAGTCAGTAGTTTTGGCTTTGCTAGCCATACTGTCTCCATTACAACTCACCAGCTCAGCCGCTGCAGTGTGAAAGCAGCCGTAAACAGTTCATAAATGAATGAGCGTGGCTGTGTGCCAGTAAAACTTTATTATGGATACTGAAGTTTGAACTGCAGATAATTTTTGTGTGTCACAAATTGGTATTCTTCTTTCGATTTTTTTCCCCAACCATTTAAAAATATGAAAACTACTTTTAACTTGCAGCCATGCAAAAACACGGGCCATAATTTACCACCCCCTGTTCTCAGCAGCCTTCTAGACACAGCAGTGACCAGAGCAGAGTCCCTGTCATAGCGGGGCCTGCGTCCCGGGCACCTGCAGGACTTTAAGTAGCACTGATTTCAATAACTGAAAGTTAGGTGGCGTCTTTCTCATCAGACAGTTCCAGGTTTAATGTTTTAACTCACCTAACTTGACTTTAAAAATGAATTGGGCACATACATCTGCTGGTTGTGGACTCTTTTTCTGTCTCGGTTAGTCCCCCAGCCTACATCCTTCTGCCCTGCCCTGTCTCCTCACCTACCTGGTGCAAGGCTGCAGGGCTCAGCGTGGAGCCCGCGTCCTCCCGAATCCCGACGCACCACTGCCGCCACACGAGTGCTCGGCGGGGGGTGGGGCAGGGACCACTTCTCGCTTGGACTCGCCAGGCCCTGTGGTTTCCAGGTGCTCAGTCCCACGCTCGTCTCTGCGGCTCCTTCAAGACACCACGTGTTCTGATGAAGAGCTGGCTGGACTGTCGAGTCCTCACCCTAGTGCTGATCGCAGGGTTCTTTGAAGGCGGTTTTGTAACAAACAGGCTCACGCCTTCTGTTTGGAGTCGCCATGGAAACGTTAGAAGCTGTCTTTCTAAAGCCAAGCAGACAATAAAGCACTTCGAGTGTTAAGGATTAGAGGCTCTAGAAGATGTTTAATTTTCTCCCCCACTCTTGCTTGCTTTCTGTCTCCGTAGAGAGGGAACAAGAGGGTGATGTGAATATTAACCGGGGCACGCTTTCATCTCCCTGTGACCCTCGAGGCTCGGCCTTTCCTGCGCTAACGAGGGGAGCCGTGCGTGCATATTCATAAGCCGGGCTTGGGCATCAGACACAGCTCACGGCGGCGGAGAGGGTCGGGGTGCGGCTTTCCGTGCTTCTCTTTGCGACGCAAACGTTATGAAAGCAACGACTATTAAAATTTGGTTTTTTAATTATTATTAAGTCGGAGACCCTAGACAGTAGTGCCAAAATGTTCCCACTGGAAATAGGGACAAATTAGAGGACCTTTGTGTGGTATTTAATTTATAGGCGGACAGTACAAACCCCAAAATGCTGTGCTTGCTTAGGGTAGAGATGTAGCGCACACCTTTCGTATCTGCGCAGGAAGAGCAGGAGGCGGCACGTCGTGAAATCCTCCTTAAAGAGGAAATGAGATCAGTTTCACTTACAAAGAATATGAACTATATACATTTAAGTGAAAGTGTTGGGGGTTGCACTGTTGTTCGTGTGTCATCTCTGATATTCAAGGTTCTGGAAGGGCATTGACCCCACCGTGGCTGTATGGCCTTCCTGCCCCCGACCCCTCCCATGCCTTCCACTTAACGTCTTTTGCCCTTTGAATACCGGTTTCGGAAGAAGACTAGATTGCCTTTGCTGCCTTGGACTCCAGTGCTACTTCCGCTGGGTTGTTGGTATGGTGGCTGTACCAGGAGCGCGATCCTTGGGAGATGTGACGGTCACGTCCGTTCCTGAAGCCGTGCGGCCCAGCAGGTCTGTCCATCAGGAAAATCGTCATTAATCTCATCCTCTTCCGTGCTCCTTTTTCCTGCACATAAAACGGGGATCGTGTAAGTTTCTCTACAGAAATGAGATACTAAACACTTCTTAGAACACCGTTACGGGACTTCCACAAAGTGTGCTAGTTACCCCCGCAGGTGAACATGATTGAAATCCACCCTTGCATCCGTCCACATGGGAATTCTCCTGCGTTTTGTTGTCATGGACCTCTTATTTACACGGTCCAGCTTCCTTGCCCAGGTTGCATTTACTTTCATCTAGTCTCTCAACCCTGCAAAGCCCTGAGTCAGGAAACCACACCAAGGACTGCTGCAGAAGGAAGAGCACAGCCTGTGTGGGTCACTACAGTGCCACGGTGCCTTCCTGCGCACGCGCGCGTGCGCACACACACACACACACACACACACACACACACACACACAGTGAGTGGGAGATAGCGTTTGCTCACTTGGACATCAGGCAAACATTTCCCAGCACCGTTCTTGGAACGGAGGACAGAAGGGTAAATAAGACATCAGACTTGCTTATGAGGAGTTCACAGGGTGTTCAGGCGGACAGAGATATAAACATAATCATAGCTCACATGACGTCAACAAACACATTGAGAAACCACTCTGTGTCAGGACCGAGCTGTGTGCTGGGGATCTAGAGGTGGATTCTGTGTGGCTCCTGGCCTTGAGAAGCTCATGGACACCTAAGCAGATAAGTAAGTGCAATGGGATGAGAACTAGTTAAAAAAAAAAAAGGGCGGGGGGGTGGGGGGAGGTGTTTTGGAAATACAGAGCAGGCGCGCCTAGCTTATGCTGGTGATGAGGGGGGGCTGGGACAGAGAGGGTGGGCTTCCAGGAGCGTGAGCTCGGCTGTGCGCCCTGTGGGGAAGGGGCAGGTGAGGGGAGGCGTGTCCCGGGGCAGGGCCTCGTGTGGACAGACAGGTGGGGCCTGGCGAGGTGATGTTGACAGAGCCTGGGGTGTGAAGGGCACCTGGCACAGAGGGATGCGGGGACCCTCTGCAGGGGTCTTATTTGCCCTGTAACTGAAACCATTTGACATTTCGAGCTCTGCATGGTGGTTCCTTCCCCCAGAGACACTCGGCATTGGCAACTGGCAGTGACAAGGCTGGCATCACATTCCTCGATTACAGAGCCAATCAACCCTCCAGTTTTGAGGTGCTTGCGATGCATTTCTGGGAATTTCCCTTTTCTTTCAATTATATTTAAGCTTCCTGGTTAGGAAGCTTCAGGAAGCAGCTTTTTGCATCTGTCGTTTAGCGTTAGAGAGTTATACCTATGAACTAGAATTCTCTAGGCTTGCCTAAATTTACCCTCAGATGTTCGCTTCGCCAGTCGGTTCTCATGATCACTGCCTCCCCCTTTTCCTACAACGAGTGAGGAAATGGATTTGAGTAATGATGATGTCGTCCTGCATGAGAAATCAATTGGAGCAAATGATTCATTGCTGAGAAATTTACTGATGTGTTGGAAGTTTCTGTCGCCCGGATCATTATTTTTATTCTCTATCCTGTCACAAAGTGGGGGTTTGGTGATGTGGCAAAGAAGGAGAAACGCAGATTTAGGTGTGTTTTTTTGGGGTTTTTTTTTGGTACGTGGGCCTCTCACTGCCGTGGCCTCTCCCGTTGCGGAGCACAGGCTCCGGACGCGCAGGCTCAGCGGCCATGGCTCACTGGCCCAGCCGCTCCGCGGCACGTGGGATCTTCCCGGACCGGGGCACGAACCCGCGTCCCCTGCATCGGCGGGCGGACTCTCAACCACTGTGCCACCAAGGAAGCCCAGATTTAGGTTTTACGTGTTGTGAGTACTTGTGTGGATTCATCTCCAGGAAAGGAGTACCGTCTTCTAAAGGACCTGGGCTTTATCATGAGAGGATGACAGGCAATGGCGAGATGAGAACACTTTCCCCACCAAAGGGGGCGGCTAACTATAGAATCACATCAGCTGGGCGCCGGCCGGCAATTCCCATTCTTTGCCCTTTGGAACACGTTAGCCATTTATACCCCCGAGTGGTTTTGATGATAAGCCTCTTAAGACCAGTGGGTCATTTACTGCACAGCGTTTGCTGGTCCTCTTCCTCATGCAGCCCCGTGGCCCGTCCTGGAGGAGCTGGGGAGGCGGGCCGGCCGGCAGCTGGTTCCTGTGTGAGGTCCCAGTGTGATCCGGACTGCGGGCCAGTGTGGGCTGTGTTGGAGGGACTGACAGGGAGCAACCACAAAATGCTTCCTGAACACAAAACTGGTGCATTTCCTGTTTCATTTGCCTAACTTTAGTCTCAGGCTCACTTTTTAGTTTCCTTTGAGGTTATTGCACTAGGGAAACAGTTTGATACACTTTCTTTGTGCATATGGCGGCCTTTCTCTGTGGCTTCCTGTGTCCAGACGAGGAGCCAGAAGCATCTCGGCCCCAGCCTCACCGCCGTGCCGGGACGCGGGACGAGATCAGGAGTGCGACTCTCCAGCTGAAGGACCCGCCTCTCATACCTTTTGGGGGCACAGAGCCCCAGTTCTGGCATCAGAAATGCCTGCATGGGAAACGTCTGGTAATAAGGAGAAAGGGCTTTTTTCCTGCTACCTTCCATCTGATCTTGGGCAGGGGGGCCTCTTTTCATTGGAAAAAGTGTCTGTTCCACGCTTGGCACTACAGAGGGTGCCAGGCCCACTGTTCTTGGTATCTCTCTGTGTCCCTGGATCCAAGACTACAGCAGTTTTTATACAACCTTTAGAGAAGGACATCTAGCCGCAACTTAATGCCTTCGCGAGGTTTACACAGCTCTTGGTAACTAAGTCAAAGACTTCAGAAAACAGTGCAGTGATTCTATATTCTTCGTAAGGTGTCTCCTGTCTGCTGTGAAAGACGCCGTGCACAACATTTAAAATTAGGGCCAGGGCACAGTAGGGCACGAGGATGAGATGCGTTCTCAAGGGCACAAGGATTCGGACTGAACAGTAAATCCTTCAAAGTCTTCCTTCGTCTTTAAAATATGGAATGAGGGAAATTCCATGGTGACTCCCAGCAAACAATTCTTATCTGTAACTGGGCTTACTTTAAACAAGATGGTTTTCTTGTCTGATTCCAGCCCGGCGTCTTCATGCCTCATCCTGCAGCGCTCTTATTCCTTGCCTGCTGACTCAGTAACATAATCATCCAGCGTACGTGTGTGTGCGTGCACGTGCAGTCCTGCACACAGGCTTGTGTTCACGTACCTCAGATGTGACTGCTCTGAGCCTTTGCTTCCTCGTTCGTTCATTCAGTTCAGGATCTCTGTGGGCCGGTTGCTGGACATCTCACACACACACACACACGTTGGACATACATGTGTATATGCGTGTCTTATAACTTTTTAATTATTACTCGCTTTGCATGCGTATTCGTAGCACATCCTTAAGAAAAATGTGTTGATTCTGGGCTTTTAGGGTTGCTTGCTCCTCTCCTCCTTTTCCAGTAATGCTCGTGGGAAGTTCTAAAACAGGAAAGTACACTGGCAGATTCCTTCACTCTGGTTCCAGTTCTAACCCAGTGGGTGGTGCTCGCCATCCGAAACCTCACGGAGGACAATAGCCAAAACCAAGATTTGATTGCAAAGATGGAGGAGCAGGGCCTGGCAGACGCGTCCCTACTTAAAAAAGTGGGTTTTGAAGTTGAGAAGAGGGGTGACAAGCTGATTCTGAAGTCTACTAGTGACACACCTCAGCTGGTAAGTATGCCAGAAGGAGTGGTAATTCCCTTTCAGTTTGTAGAAAGTGGTCCCCGCTTCCCCGTCACCTTGGGCGTGACACAGTTCCTTCATAAGGACATGGATGGGAGTAATTTTGCCTTCTAAGATGG
Organism: Phocoena sinus; assembly: GCF_008692025.1. Classification (NCBI taxonomy): domain Eukaryota; kingdom Metazoa; phylum Chordata; class Mammalia; order Artiodactyla; family Phocoenidae; genus Phocoena; species Phocoena sinus. The sequence continues at coordinate 4,001,772 of NC_045772.1, read as the reverse complement.
CAAAGAAAGCCCTAAATCTAATTGCAAGTAATTTTTCATTCAGGCTTTATGCTGCCATTTTAAGAGAGTTGAAATTTCAGACTCGTTCTAGGGGAAGAATAGAAAACGGTATCGAAATTTTCACGTGGTCTAAAAGTTTTTGGCAGTAATTAGACTTTCTTTAAAAGATGGCTGATGTTCGGCAGTGAAAAGAGCAGAAAACTCCTTGTGTGATACTGAATGAGCTGTTTCAGGTTTCTTTCCACTACTTCTATCGTGGACCAAAATTCTCTGTATGTTTTTTCATTTGACTGTTCTTGTAAATAGCTCTGTTACATCTGCAGTTTTGTTTCTTTTTTCTTCTTAGTGAATGAACTCTCCATCCAAAACTCTGAATTTTTGGAATCTGTTTCATGGATTTGTCATCTTCCGCAGTATGTGAACTTGCGAGTGTTTGAAGATTTATTAAGTACAAATTCAAGAACCCGTGAGTCTTTTAGACAATAGAGTTAAATGCGTGTAAGCTTAGAAGTGAAAGTACATGAGTATTCTGTGGTTTCTTTGCTTTAAAAATGTAACTGTCTGGTTTGCTTTTGTCCCCGTGGATACAATGTGCGTTTAAGTGATATATTGTACTTACTGTGGCCGCAGATAATAAATTCCTCTTGTTGAGCGCATGTCCCTTCCTTGGCAAAGGCTTGGAAGTTTGCTCGGGTCCGCTTGCTCCTCGGCAGGTCGGCCTCCTTCCCTTCATTGTCTCTTCCCGTGGGGTTTTCTGGGCTGTGGCAGGCAGTTGAAGTAGTTTCTCACTGTGATTAATTCTAGCAATCTCTTTTCACCCCTTCTGCCTTTCCAAAACATTGACAAGACTCATTTCCAGTTAATTAATTCAAGAGATGCTGAAGAATAGAGGGCTGTCCCTCTTCACTTTAGGTCCTGGGCTGTGTTGTCACTGAGCCCTGTCCCTTCGGAATGTGGCGGGAGTGAGCGGGTGAGGGAATGTGGGGAGTGAGCGGGTGAGGGAATGTGGGCGCCGTTAACTCTTCCCTTCCCAGATCACCCTAGACTTGGGCTTCTCCAGACCCGTGACGTTTACCAGCCATGCCTGCATCTTACCCACTGTTAAGGCTGTAAGTGGGAAGGAATAGTTCATGGTCGTCTCTGTGTGCCGGGCCACAGTGTTAAACGCTCATCCGTGTCTTCCTCAGTTTAAAAAGCACCAGTCTTGGAAAGGCATACCACTCAGTTTTGGCCAGGGCTTCGCTGGAATTGCGAGAGTAGCTTTGAAGAGGTGGGAGGTTAATTGACCTGTGTCTGTCTGTCTGTACCTCTCTCTGTATATACACACACTCAGAGGTAGAACTGGATTAAGTGAGCACTAAAATCTTTGTAACCACCCAGATCATTAATACAATCCACAAAAACTCTCATGGGAGGTCCTGTTGCAGATGCTTAAAACACGTTATCTTCTTGAGCAGCCATGTTACTAAACTATCTTGTGAGATTTTGCACAATTTCTGTTGAACCTTCCAAAATGAAAACAGCAAAGACCCAACCAGAAGTTCTACAGAAATACCGACTGTTCCAAAGTAAATGCTCCTAAGTTTTTGTAGCCATACTTAAATTGCTTTGTAAAACACAGCTTTAAGCATGTTAAGAACAAAATAAAAGTTTTCCCATGTGCGATCTGATGCCCTCTATATAACTGAAGAAATACCAGCTTCTAGGACTGTGATAATCTATGAATAACATTTTTTTTTCCTCTCATTTGTGACATTCTGTCAGTAAAGAATCCTTTGCAAAATTCAAAATGCACGAAGAAGTCATTCTCTTCTGGGACACAGAGAGTTAAAACCTTATTCTCTAAATAGAAGTCTGGCCAAAGGGAAAAAGCAGTGGGGGTCCCTTTTTCCTTTTAACAAGTTTGCAATAGACACTTCTTTTTTTCCTCTCAATGGATGTATGCACACCAGTGGCATCACACAAACATGTCGGTATAAGCCATATAATAACAAACACAAATAAATAAAAGGGAGCCTGTGAGAGTACAGAACGGGGTGATGGTTATGTGTTTTCTAAATAGGAAATGTAGGGCTTGCACAGTGAAAACATGCCGATGGCTGCATTGTCGCAGCTTTTGATGCCTTTGGACAGATTAATTCCTGAGCACAACAGCTTCCCTGTCCTCTGCCAGCGGACTTAGAGCTTCTGAGAACCTTGTTTTACATGCTACAGAGGATTAAAGCACCACCTCAATCAGTCATTTAGAAGGGGAAAAAAAAAGGCAGGCCAGCCTTACAAAATTTGTAAAGAGACAGAATGGTCACAGCAAGTTTTGTGACCGTATTATTGCTTTCAAGAGCAGACTGACAAAGCAGTTCAATTTTTTAGGCTGCTTTATTCTGAAAGGTATCAGAGAAAGGCTTTTCTGCTTGACATCGAGTTCAAGTATTTGCAGAATGATTTCTTTAATACCTTAATAGTGGGTGTTAATATTTCAAAAATATTTATTTTCACAGTTTTAGTAATAAACCATTAGAATTTGTCCACGTGTCCATATATATGAGTACATCTCATGGGTATGGCGTTTTTGGAAGCTAATGCCAGATGCATTTTTGTTCAGTAACTTCCGAAGCTAACCACCATGCTTTGGAAACTGCTGAAAGATGTCCATTTTGCAAAATGGGAAGTAGAGGAATGATTGAGGTCATTTGGGCTACCAATTAGTAAATCTTAAAAAATTTAGATTTTACATATGGGTATCTTGCGTCCATTAACTTCTGAAGGCACTGATCTGCTTTTAACAGCAACACCTGAGATTTAAATGTTACTTAAGTGATTTTTCACTATCCTTTAATTATATGAATAATGATAAGATGGATAAGTAAACAAAGGTGATGGGACAAAAATGCCAGTTTTTGTTTGCAAGAGGAAGACGTAAATATATATATATATTTCGCCATCGATAAGTTCTGCACATAAAGGAATCAATTTTTGTATGAGAGGCAGTAAAATTAAGACAATTTTTAAATGCAGAGAAGGGAAGGAAGTACCTTAACATTTAGAGTCTACCACAAAACCAGTCCTTTGGAGGAAAAAGGCCCTCTCAGTGCTGTCCAAGGTTCTGATAATTTCAGCTCCAGTGGCCTGAATATGGAAAATCAATTAAAAACCTTTTTTAAAGGTCAGATTTTTTCCCTTGTATTTATATGATAGAATATCTGTTTTCTTCTTCCCTGCACATTTTAATATATTTATTTGGATTTTTCAGGTCAAATGTTATCTAGATAGTACTTTACAGTATAAATTCGATTTACCATCTACAGCATATATGAATTCTAAAGGAAAGCTCTTTCTGTAAATGTAGTGGTTACAGTGTTAACTCATCCGTCAGACTTTCCTCATCACAACCAAAGACAATCATGTCGGTGGAAGTGACTTTCTGAAGGTTTTGATAGTTGTTTATTCCTGCTTAAATTGCAGCCTTAAATTAGGAACATTAAGTTAAATGTTTCTTCTTGTTTAAACAACATAATGTACATTCTTCATCTATATATGAAACCGCGTTATGCTTCTTTTACTTCAGTTAGGCGAGCGCTTGCGTGTTTTACAGGCTGGATCTGGTTTTCACCGCCGCTGTGTATAAGCATGGTGGTTGAGAGCATAAACCGAGTGAGGGCCTGGGCCCCAGGCCCCTTCTGCGGCTGCGCAACTGCGGGCAGATTCTGTCATCGCTAACGTGGGGCTTGTCACACCAGCAGCGTCCAGGAGTGTGTAGGAGGATGAACCTAAACGAGGGTGGAGTGCTCGGGGTGGTGCCTGGCTCGTGGGGAACACTCGCTGATGCTGGCTGTGTTCTTGCTGCAGCGACACGCACTTCTAAGCCTCTGACACCTTCATCGTGAGCCCAGCTGACGGACGTGCGTGGGAACTGCGCCCGGTCTCTTGCTCCCCGTCTCGCCACAGTGCTGGGCATACAGTAGGTGCTCACTTAGTGTGTTTTGTGTCTTTAACAGATACCTGTATGATGCTTTCTGTGTACCACACGACGTTCTAAGCACCTTAAAAATATTCATCACTTTATCCTCATCGTAATTATACGGTCTGTTCCAGTATTAATCCCATTATATGAATGAGGAAGTTGAGTTGCAGAGGTTAATGCCCGGGGTCACACAGCAGTAAATGCTTAATGATTAATTGCTGTGGTTAATTAGAAGGGAATGAATGAGGGAAAAAATATGGCTTCCTTCCCCAGAAGCATAGAGAGTAAATGTAGCAGAAATGCCTAAACTGTGGCTGTAGATGGGGGAGGGCCAGGGGAGCTTCATGGGTAGAGCACGGGCTTTGCAGTTAGAACAATCCAAGCTCAAATCTCACCTCCACTTCTTGCTAGCTGTGTGGTCTTGAGCAGGTCGCTTAACCACTCTGAGCCTAAGTTTCCTCCTTGAGCAGTGTACCAGGCAGGTCCTGGGGATACAGCAGTAAACAAGACACAGTCCGTGCCCTTGTGAAGCTTACCTTCTGATGAAGATGACAAAGTTAACAAGCAAGCAGATAAAAACAAGAGCGTCACATATTGTAGTAAATGCCATAAAGAAAATAAGTAAGGTGAGGCTGTAGGTTTAGTTTTGACCTTCAGGTGACCAAGAAGGCAACAGCAAGAGAAAATTCACTCAGACAGATGATTCTTTTCTTTCCTTTAAGTAAGCTAAGTAGTCATTGTGAGCAACAGAGGGGAGGGGCTGTTCTGTCAGTTTCCCTCCCTCCCTCTCTGTGCCTCGCTGTCCCTCGCTCCCAGCCAGCCGTCTAGAGACCACCTGTGGATGTTCCTGCCCTGATCTGCACAGCGGCTGGAGCCATCATAAGGTCAGCGCGCAGTGGTCTGTCCTCTTAGTGAGTGGTGAAATAAGACAAAAATAATCAGGAAGGATAGTAAGCATTTGATCAGTGCTGTTGGCACGTAGACATGTAGAGCAACACACCCAACAACTGCAGAATACACATTCTTTTAAAGTGTATATGGAACCACTTACCAAAATGGGTCCTTTTGCCGTGCCGTGAGACGAATCTCACCGAATTTCGAAGGACTGAAATCGCACATGGTATATTCTGACCCCAGTACAACTAAGCTACATATCAATACCAGGAAGGTAACTCGAAAATCCCCACAATTTTAGAGATTAAATAACATTTCTCAAATACCTAAGGGTCAGATGAAGAAATGGAAATTAAGAAAAATTTTTAACTGGATGTTAATGAAAATGCTACATGTCAAAGATTGCAGGCTGCAGCTAAAGCTTTTCCTAGATGGAGATTTATTACCTTAAATGTATATGTGAGAAGAGAAGGCAGAAAACCAGTAACCTAGGCACTATCTTAAATAGTTATGAAAAGCACTTAAAACCACAGTTGAAGGTTTTTAAAAAGAACTTAAAACCACAGTTAAAAGAATAAATATGAGATCAGAAAATAATTAAACAGGAAATAACCACAATAGTAATATTAAAACACACACACACACACACACACACACACACACACACACAAAGAAGATAAAGCCCAAAATTGGTTCTTTGAAAAAATACATTAGATTGAGAAAACTGTGGTGAGACCAATAAAGAAAAAAGATCACCTAGAAAATCATTATCGCTACAGATCTCGTGGACATTAGGAGTCCATAAAAGAATGCTGTGAATATTTTACATTAGTAAATTTGAACTTTTAGATGACATGGACAAATTCCTTAAAAAAACACAAAATGAAATAAAATCTTATAATATTTAAAATACTGAATCTTTAAAAATTCCACAGAGAAAACTCGAGGCTCAGCTTCAGCAACAGATTCTACCATATTTTAGAAATACCGCTAACCACACACAAACTCTTCCAGAAAAAGAGAACATTTCAGAACTCTTTATAAGGCCAGCATGATCCTGATATCAAGATCTGAAAAGTTTATTGGAAGAAAAGCAACGGCCAATCTCACGTGTGAACATAGATCCAACGATCCTAAACACATTATTAACAAACTATATTTTAGAGATGCAGGATTGGGATGACATTTTTTTTTTAAGTAGTAAACTGCATTAACAAATTAAGACAAAATCATAATTCGTGCAGAAAAAAGTTCACAATAAAATTCAGCATCCAACATATTATTAAAACACCTTAGCAAGTTAGGCACAGGAGGGAAGTTCCTTATTCTGATAAGGAGTCATCTCCAAAAACTCCCTCAGCACATACCGAACTTGAAGAAATGTTGAAAATTGTCCTCTTGACATTAATGAGGCAAGGTTGGTCACAATTCACCACTTATGTTGGAAAGGTGAAATAGCTGATGGAAAACATCCCAAAAAAGAGGTGGAAGGGTAGTAATCGGAAGAGAACTCAGGATTGTTTATATAGTTAATGCAGAAGTCCGTGCATAAAACGTTAGGATGAATCAATGAGTATAGCCAGGTTACTGAATACAAGGTTAATATACAAAGATGCATTGAATTTCTACAGACTAGCAACAAATATTTAGAAAGTAAAAATTTTAAGTAAATTCTGAAGGAAATGCAAAAAGCCAAGAATAGCCAAGACACTGAAAGAAGAACGTGGTGGTTAAAACTATTCAAAGCGAGATTCCTTAGAACAGTATTTTATTGGCACAAGGATAGGTAAATGGACCAAGGAAGCAGAGCAGAGTCCAGAAACAGACCCTCACAAATGGAGACTGGGTATATGTTTAAAGTGGCATTACAGAGCATGGGGAAAGGGTGATCTTTCCCAAAAATCCCGCTGAGACCATTGAATATCTATAGAGGGTAAAGGAAATTGACCCCTACCTACCTTGTACCATATGAACATATCAGTTCCTAGTTGGATTGTAAATCTGAATAGGAAAAGCAAAATGCTAGAAATTCTAGAAAATAAGTCTCACAACCTTAGATAGGGTAAGAATTCTTAACTCTGTTACAAAAGCGATGAAAATGGGCTTTATTAAAAACTAAAGAATCACCTTTAAGAGACTGAAAAGGCAGTGGGAGGAGTGATTTGAAACATACGTAATTGCCAAAGGGTTCATATCCCAAATGTGTAAAGAAAGAATATGTATCCATTAAAAAACTTAGAAAAAAAAATGGGGACAAGACCTGAACAGGCGCTAGACACAGTAGATACCCATTTCACCAACAGACACATGAAAGGTACTTAACCTCCTTAGTAATCAAGGAAATAATTAAGACCACAATGCAGGGCTTCCCTGGTGGCGCAGCGGTTGAGAGTCCGCCTGCCGATGCAGGGGACGCGGGTTCGTGCCCCGGTCCGGGAAGATCCCACATGCCGCGGAGCGGCTGGGCCCGTGAGCCATGGCCGCTGAGCCTGCGCGTCCGGAGCCTGCGCTCCGCAACGGGAGAGGCCACAGCAGTGAGAGGCCCGCGTACCGCAAAAAAACAAACAATGCAATACCACTGCTCCCCACCAGAATAGCTAAGAGCAGCAATGCCATGCGTGAATTGGTGAGGATGTGGGGCACACGGGACTCTCGAATGCTGCTGGGGGAGTGTAAACTGGCACAACCTCTTTGGGAAACAATCTGGCATTTACTGTCTGCTAAATTTGAAGGTAAGCGTAGAGTGTGACCGGCGATTCCACTGCAAGGATCATACTTGACAAAAATACATGCGTTGGTGAACCAGAGGCACAGACGAGATGCAAACGTTCGTTACTTGTGACGGCCAGGACGTGGGAACAACCCAAGTGTCCTCAGCAGTGACACATTCACGGAGCGTGAGACTCGACAGCCACACTCAGCAGGGGTGGGTTCCCAATGTCGAGTGAAAGACGCCACGCACAGATGATTACCACATGACTGTGTCTTTAAAGTTCATCAACAGATGGGACCGTAGAAGCAAGGAGAGCAGTCACATGGGTGTGGTCACTTTGTGATCGTTCACTGAGCTGTGCACTTGGCTTTGTGTCCTCCTCTGCATGTTCTATATTCCACACTAACAAAAACGCTCCCCTGCTCCCCTGGGTGCAAGTTGAGCTGCTGTACAGAGACCCCAAAATACTGTGGCCCCACCAGACTGATGCTTCGTTCTCATCATGGGATGAGTGGCCTCTGGGCTGTCACTCGAGGGAGACGGGCAAGCGGGCTGGGGACCGAGAGCCCTGGGGGCCGGCAGGAGCCCAGTTCCTCTGTGTCTGGCGGCTCTGCCGTCTCCTCGGGTGCCACCGCTGCACAGCTGAGGTTGGGTGACTACCGCGTGCCTATTTCCTGCCTTTGGGAAGAAGGAAGGAGAGGGAAGGGCAAGCACACATCTTAACACTCTCCTGTTGGTGCGAGTTTAGCCCCATGGTCACACTCGGTCCTGAGTGAAGCTGGGCCGGGCTGTGTCTAGTCGGGTGGCCGTGTGCCTCCCTCAGGGCGCTGGTGGTCCCTGACCACAGGAAAGAGGCAGAGTGGGTGGTGGGGATAGTTGGCAGGGTCTGTCACAACACCCAGAGTTGTGATGTCGAGCCCTGCGTGGGAGGGGTTTCATCTCCCAGCCCTTCTTTCTAGCGTCCCCAGCCCCCTTCTTGTGCGGCCCAGGGCTGTTTGGGCAGATGTATGTGGCTGGAACGTCCTGAAGGATAAGGCAGCCTGAGGATACACTCCACACTGCCCGGAGGGGGTGTCAGGGGTCAGGCCTTAGGAGCCAGCAGTGTCCGGATCCCAGAGCTGAGCATGAAGGCGGGGCAGGAGCCAGGGCAATTCAAGAAAGAAAGAGAAGCCAGGGCACGAGCAGAGAGCGGGGGATGGCGATGGGGGCGAGGGGTTGTGAAGCCCAGGGTGCCTTCCCTCCAGTAGGAGGCCCCCACGGCAGGGAGCTTTGAGAGTCCTTGCTTGAATTGTGCGGGTGCCGTGGCCAGGTCAAGGCCTGGAGGACTGACTTGTGCAGTGAGTGGTTCACCGTCTGGGGGGCCAGGAGGGAGCAGCAGGTGAGGCCCCGGGGCTCAGGAAAGGCGGGGTGGAGCCCCCGCGCCCTGGAGGAAGGCCTGCAGGCCTAAAGGTACCCGTGAGCCTTGGCTTCCTTGTCGGTAAAACGGCGAGGATGCTGCAGCGCCTCTGTTAGGTTCTCAGGGGCATGGAGCCTACAGGATGTGCGCACACACCCTAAGGTTGACTGAAGGAGCTGCGGCCTGTGGCTAGCGGCAAGTCCACGAGAACCAGTGGTGTAAGTGCAGTGCGAAGGCCTGCAAGCTCCATCCCCAGAAAGGGCCAGTTTCACTTCAAGTCCAAAGGCAGGAAAAAAGCCAATGTCCCAGCTCAAGGCAGGAGGAGGAGAAGCCCTTTCCCAGGGAAGTGGCAGCCTTTTTGTTCCGTTCAGGCCTCACCGGGGAGGGCCGTGTGCTCCAACTACCCAGATGCTGGTGTGGATCGCCCTCCCAGGCACGCCCAGAGTCATGTTTGACCCCTCGTCTGGACACGCCGTGGCCCAGTCAGCTTGACACAGAACGCACCATCACGCCTTCTAAGGGTCCTGTGAGGGTCCATGAGGTGGGGGACGTGCACGTGCCTTGTCGCCGTGGCCACCGGGGAAGGGACCCTTAGATGGCGCTGCTGCCCGCCGGGGCCCACGTTAGCTGCTTGTTGGACTGCCTGCATCCTCACTGGGCTAGCAGGCCAGTCAGAGCAGGGCTGGTGTCTGATGTCCGTTGCGTATTTAGCACCATTAGGGGCTGAGTCATACCCCCACCCCGTATTCATGTGTTGAAACCCTAACCCCAGCACCTCAGAATGTAGCTATATTTGGAGACAGGCCTTTAAAGAGGTGATTTCATTAAAATGTCAGGGTGGACCCTAGTCCAGTCTAACTGGTGTCTCCATGTAAGAAGAGGAAATTTGGACACACGGACCCCAGGGCCCTGCATGCCCAGAGGGCCGATCACATACAGAGGCAGCAAGACGGCGGGTGTCCGCAAGCCCAGGAGAGAGGCCTCAAAGGGAGCCACCCCTGCCGACACCTTGATTTCAGACTCTGGCCTCCAGAGAGAAAGGGTTTCTGTGGTGTAAGTCACTGGTCTGTCATCTTGTTGCGGCAGCCCTAGGAAATTAACACAAGTGCACAGGGCTCGGCGTTTGCTGAAGGTTGAAGCAATAAGACGCTTTTACCCTTGTCCTCCACGAGCCCCCTTTGTAATGTCAGGAGACAGACGTGTAAACAGAGAAGCTACAGTGCCCGCCCCGAGGTGACCATAGGAACAGAGGGTGTTCAGAAGAGGCTTCCTGGAGGAGGCAGCTCGCGGTGGGTGTGGGCTGGAAAGGCGCTCTAAGCAGGGAACCAGGAAAGAACAGTGCCTCTGGGAACATCCTCACCGCCGCTGAAGGGTTGCCTGCTGGGGAGACCTCGAGCCTCCCTGCGGAGTTGGGGCCCCCGGCAGGAGACTCTCACTCTGGCAGCTGCAGACGTGTTGGATGAAGCAAAGCTGTTGGCACACGGGCCAGGCGAGAGGCAGCCTGGTGGAGCAGAAGGCCTCGAACCAAGGTCCCATTCCCGAGTCTGAGCTTGGCAAGTTACCTGGCGTCTCCGAGCATCAGCGTCTCCCTCTTAGCCGTCAAGCCAGAATCAAGGTGAGGATTAATCTGACGGTTTATGTAAGGGGCCTCGCTCTTGGAAGATGCTCAGCCTCAGCGAATGGCAGCTCTCCTGGGGCTCCCACAGGGTGGGGTGGCAGGAGCAGAACAGGGAATCCTACTCCCGCCCACAGAGGGCAGAGGCAGGGCTGGCTCCAGCCCTGCCCTGCTGCCTTCCACTGGATCCGGGTTGGGTTCCTCCCACTGTGCTCCTAAATCCTGCTCAGTTTTTCAAGCCACTGTAACACCCTCCTCCTCCAGGAGGTTTCCAAAGACTTAGGTTCTCCTTAATCTGCACCTTCATCAATCGCTCGGCTTTGCAGCCACTGCCTAGTTCATTTCCTGTATGAGGACCACTGACTCAGGAGAGGCGCTGGGGGAGGGAGGCAAGGCTGCTTCCCTGACACAGCAGGTCGCTGGAATCTCGGAAATGACTTGCACAGAGCTCTGCTCTGATGACCCCGACGCTTGGCCAGCTGTCCCTCCCTTCAACAAATAGCCGTGTACAAGTGCCGTGTACTGTGCTGAGTGCCAGGACTAGGTGGTCAGTGGTCCCCGTGCCACTGCCAGTTCTCAGAGGGAGATAGACATTTATCAGATCATCACAAAAGTGCAGTTACAGCCGTGGTAAGTACCCAGAGGGACACACGGGCCTGTTGAGTGCATAGCGGTGCCCCATCATACCCATGCCCATCACACCATCAGCACCCCTGGAACTCCACAGCCACTCGGCAAAACCTCCATTCTCGCCCAGTGTCTGGCCCCACTGTCTCCCCTCACTTTCCACTTCACCAGGGCCCTTGAACAGGAACTCCCAACATTTTTCACCACCAGACAGTCAAGCCTTCCTCCTCTGCACCCACCTGTTCCTCCATCCCTCCTGTCACGTGAAGGAGCCCCACCTTCTTTCAAGGCAGGTCCCTCCACACGTGCAGTGGTGACATCCATTCCATTCCCGCAGAGATCTCAGCAACAGGCAGCATCTCTCGTATCATCAGCCTCTCCCTCCTTCTTGCTTCCTTTCCAACAGGCTCAAGTTTCAACTGTCTTTTAAAAAAATTCCAGATACCCTTTCATTATTTAGCTCAGTTGTCTTCAAACTTTTTGTTCACATTTCACTAAAAGAACTTTGAAAAAATCTACACCAACATTTTTATCTTGAGTCTTTATAGTTACAAACATAATTTGCAACAAATAGTAGAGATGCTTTAAAGAGAACTATTATATCACCCCTTTAAATGATTTTAATAGAATTGAAATACAGAAAAATGTGTTTCCCAACATAATCCATCTTAAAAGTGAATGTGCTTTTCTTTTAATGTTTGCAAATAATATTTTTACTTTGTCTTCTGGAGTCTGCATTTCCACCTTATTTTACTCACAGAATTTTATCCTATTGTAGTATTTTTATGCTTGAAATCATACAAAATATGTATGATTTCACATACAGAATTAAATTCTGGCCATAACAGAACTAAATTAAAATCCATGACTAAAAGGTACCTGGAAAATACCTGAATATTTGGAAATTAAAAAGCACACTGCTGAATAACCTGTGGGTGAAAGAAGAAATTATAAAACAAACTTAAAACGTTCAAATGATAAGGAAAACACAATACAGTCACATCCCTTGGTATCTGAGGGGGATTGGCTTCAGGACCCACCGCAGATACCAAAGTCTACGGATGCTCGAGTCCTACTGTCAGCCTCCATATCCGAGGTTCGCATAGTACTGTAGGATTGGGGAAAATATCCGAGTATAAGCGGACCTGCACAGTTCAAACCTGTGGTGTTCAAGGGTCAACTGTATATGAAAATTCTAGAAATGCAGCTGAAACAGTGTTTAAGGGAAATCTGGAGCTTTAAAATGCTTTGTTAGAAAAGAGGAGAGATTTAACATTGATGATCTCAGTTATCACTATAAAAACCCAGAGAAGAGCTAATGAAACAGAAAGTAAGTAGAAGGAAGGAAACAATACTGATAAAAGCAGAAATCAATAAAATAAGAAATGGGCAAACAGAGAAAATCAGTGAAACCAAAAGCTGGTTCTTTTAAGAAGATTAATAAAGCTGACATATCTCCAGGGAGCATGCTCGAGGAAAAAGACACCCACAAAGAGCAGCAAGAAAGATGGGACATCACTACAGATCCTACAGACGTTAAAAGGAATGAGGGAATATGAGGGGAACGTGACCAACTTTATGCCAGAAAAACTGAACACTTAAATCATTTCTGTTAAAGACATGACTTATCAAAATGGACGCAAACAGAAATAGAAAATCCAAATAGCCCTATGTCTGTTAAACTGAATTTGCGGTTGATCTTTCCACAAAGAAAATCCCAAGCCTCTATCTTTGATCTTAACGCCTCTAAAGCATGCCGCACATGGCAGCTGGAGTGACCTTTCCAGAGCACAAATCTGCCCTGTCATTCCCCTACCGCAAAGTGTGGCTTACTCTGCAATATGACTTTCGAGGCAGTTTGACCCAGGTGCTGCCTGCCTCTTCACACCCTCATCTCTGACCGCCATCCTTCCCCACTCCGTGCACACATACACCCGCGCACGCACACACACTGCAGTGCGCACGCGCCTGGTTTCTACCCCGCTAGTTCTCTGCTGGCAGAACCCGGCCCCCCCACCAGGGGGCATCTGGGAATGTGTGGGAGCATGAGTTGTCACAACCACTGAGGGCTGTCACTTGACATTGAGTGGGCAGGGGTGTCAGACATCCAGCAATGCCTGGAACAGACCCCACAGTGAGAATCACGCAGCTGAGATGCCACGAGAACCCCACTGAGTCTTGCTGGACTGAATTTTCTCTCGGCTTCACCGCTGGGAATTAGACACGCCGTTAGCTCTGCTTGCAGCCCCTTTACCTCGTCTTTACCCGCCTAATCCTGACTCAGCCTTTGGGGCTCTGCTTCCAAACATGTGCCCAGCAAATTTACTGCGTTGAGTTTGCCTCCCTCCACCTGCACCCCTTTTAATTAAATATAAGTCCGGTTCAAGTCCAGGAGCAAAGACTTTTAGTTTGGATATACCCTAAAAGCACTAAAAGCATTAAGGGGGGCGGGGGGCGAGGAAACTCTAATATTTACTCTGTAACCACGGTTAGGCTCCCCTACTCTTGAAAGAGAGGCTTTTTCCAGATCTTCCTTTTCTTGGATTGTGAGTGGTTTCTCTGGGAGCTCTGGCCCACACCTGGGCCCTCCCGGAGTGCTCCAGTCTCCTCTCCGTCCCACTTCCCGCTTCCCGGTACCCGTTAATCTCTACTTTTTATTATCCTAGTTCATCTTTCTCCCAAAGTCGAGCTTCTGTCGAGCTTTCCCCCTCCCCGCTCCCAGTGGGGGGGGGGGGGGGCCCATCTACCTGCGGACCACCTGTCCCCACCCCACAGGGCAGATCCTCAGGAAGAGAGGTGACAATCTGTAGGTTAAACGGGGGAAGGGCAAGGGCCACCTTCAGCACATTCCCTGTGTGTTGGCGGGGACGCACGGCAGAGCTGGCCCCGCTGCAGGTCTGCTATCACTTTTTTAAACGTTCTGCGTTGTAATTACAGGTTGTGGTCTTAATGAAACCTGAAAATGTCAGGAAGAAGAGAAGTGCCCCCACCCCCTGCTCTTCTCATTGATTCTTCGCTTCTTTGTGTGTATGGCGAAGTCTAAAGACCTGTCAGTCAAGGCAAGAGGATTAGCCTCACCCACGTGAAGGGAAAATTGGGAAGGAAAAAAAAAAAAAATCCTTGTCTGAACTTGAAAATAAAAATGCTGATGTGGTTTTTATTCCAGAAACATATCTTACTGATTAAGAGCATGGAGAGCTCCCGGCTCGTGGGTGGGCCAGCCGTCGTTGGCCTCCCGGCTCTCCAGGGCCAGGCCCGGCTCGCCACCCGCAGCGTAGCAGAGGCAGAAGGTGGCGCGGACGCTCCCAGCGCAAACCTTTGCTGACGGGATGGCCGTGGCACGCGGGCACACACAGGGCGTTGAAACGGACCCGCTAAGACAAGGCAGGTTCCTTCACTCGGCTTGTTTAGCTCTACATCAGGGGGACGGAAAGGCAGCAGGTCACCCCGGAAGGAGCGTGGACTTGGAGTCACGCAGGGCTGCCGCTCATTAGCTGAGTGACCCTGGACAAGTGACAAACTCCTTATGCCCTAGTCTCACCATCTGTAAAACGGAGATCGTGGCACCTGCTTTGTTGAGGTTGATGAGATGACGCAAGGGCCGCCATCAGCACCTGCCCACACAGAACGGATGCCCCGCGAGCGGCCACCATCCCAGTGCCAAGGTGGCGGCACGGGGGACACCCCTCCCACCCTCAGCCACCTGAGGCCACTTCCTCCTCCAGGCAGCCTTTCTCTCCCAGGGTTCTCTGCCTGCAGGAGAGGCCTTGGCCCCGGCGGCCTCAGTTTCCGTGACTATGAAATGGGGCCGACACCTCTGCACACGTCGACCACACAGGGCTTGCGGCTTGGCGTGACCGCAGAGGCTGCTGCCAGGAAGGCAGCCTTCGCCAAGGGCTGGCTTCCTCCCGGCCAGGCGCAGCTGGGTTGGGTTGCAGAGCGATGACGGCGATCGATAATGCTGTAATTGGGGTGACTTGGGCATTTTTCCTATAGGTACCGCTGACGACGACTCACGCTCGGTAAGTCAACATTCCACTGTCATCAGATCCAGGAGACACTTCAACAGCCTCACGGGGGTTCAGGTTTCACAACTTCGGTGTCTGAACGTGAGGTCCTTGAGTCACCCAGAGATTCCACACCTCAGAAGATGTTTCCGTGGAGCCTTTGTTCCCAGAGTCCTGCGCAGACAGGGTTTTCTCTGAGGCGTTTAGCTGGCACTTAGAGGGTTTCCAGCTGCAGTCTCTTACCAGCAGTTAATATCCTGTGAATCATACATCTGCCCGGGACCCCGGCTCCCGAGGCCTGAGGCCCCTCCTTAGCCCCTCCTCTTCCTGTGCTCTTGGTGCTTCCAGCTGCTCCCCTTCCCTCGCTTCCTCTCTGTTTTCTTATGCTTTTTTCTGGGGTCCCTGCCCACCTCCGCCCCGCTTTCTCCAGCTCTGGGCCTCGGTGCTGGACACACTCACTTCTCGCCCCCCCTCCCCCCGCGGGGCGCAGGGCCCGACTGGCGTTGGACAGTGGAGGGGACGAGCCACGACCCAGAGGAGGGGCGGGTCCTGGGGGGAGCACGGAGACATGGCGCGGGATACGGGGCACCACAGGCGTCCCAAGCCACCCACGGCCCTGTCACCGCTCGCCAGGGGCTGAGCCCCAAGGAACACGTGGTTCGGCCCCAGAAGGTGTGCGAACTGCATTGTCCTGTGGAGTGCCCCCAGCTCCAGCCTCCTACCCCGGAGCCACGTGGCGGGAGGAGCAGATCCAGGGACGAGAGTGCCCGGCGGGTGCCCAGAGCGGGCTCCCTCCTCCTGTGACCACGTGCAGTCACCCGGTCCCCACTCAGCGGCGGTCACCAAGTGCCCTGTGCACGCCGACCAGGTCCCTGCCGTCCCGGAGCTGATGTCCAGGGGGCGGAGCCCAGTACCAGTAAGTTACAAGACAACAGATGGTGACGGGGGCCGAGAAGGGAGGGAGGACTGGGACCCTGTTTGCAGCATCAGGGAGCATGTGCACCCTCACCGCACAGCGGAGGGATCAGAACCCCGGTCCTGGCACCAAATCCTCACCGATGTGAACCTCAGCCCCTTCCTTCCTAGCTGTGTGGCCTTGGGCAAATTGGTCGACCTCTCGGGGCTTCCGTTTCCTTCTCTGTAAAAGGAACAGAGCTGTTCATAGTAACGACTTCTTGGGGCTGCTCTGATGGCTCAGTGAGCTGACATGCACACAGCAGCTCAGGGCAGCGCCGGGCCTGTAATGCTTTCAATCCAGGGCCGCGGGCCAGGAAAGAAGAAACACAGGAGCTTTAAGAGTCGAATCCAATCGAGGCAGGTGGAGGGGTTCCAGAAAGAGCCGGCTTCCCAGCCGGGGGAGACCTAGTATGGCCGAGAGGTGATCCTGCACTGCCCTCTGGGGGTCGCCCCCGCAGGAGGGAGGCCGATGTGGCCACTGGGCCACAGCAGCCCGGCACCCGGACCACCACCCCCGCCCCGTCACCCCGGCGCTCCCCACGGGGTTGCCGCTGCTCCTCCCTCCTTCCCCGCAGCCCCCGGCTCACCACACGCTCCTGCTACTTTCGCAGTAGTGCCTGGACACCTTCCCGCCAAGAGATGGTCCTGGCAGCCCTGGCTCGGCCTCCACCGCCCCTCGTCCGGGGATGATGGTGAGGACAAGAGCTGGCGCTCGTCCAGTGCTTCTTGTTCACCAGGCACCATCCTGAGAACGTGATCACACACCACGTTTAACCCTCAGCAGTCTCTCAGGTGGTGCCTTTATTATTCCCATTTTACAGATGAGGAAACTGAGGCTCAGGGAGCGACTCCAGAGACCCGCTCAGCCTTTCCCTTCCACGGGCACGGCCTGGAGCTTGTCACTGACAACAAGCGCATCCTGTTCCAGGTGCCCCAAAGCCCACGGCCTCCCACGGTCCTCCAGCTCTCCCAGAACCCTCTGCAGCCTCACTTCCACACCCTTGTCCGTGCTCTTCATTTTCATCACACTCCCGCACACCCTCAACCCCTGCGCCCTCTCCCACGGGGAATTCTTTTCTGGCATAATGCCAATCCTGACTAAATCCGGCCTCCTTCCTGCTCCATGGCTACAGCTTCCCTGGGGGAAGCACTTGCCCTGCAGCCGGGTAATGCAGGCGTGACCCTGTCCCCGACGCCTTAGCGTCTCTAGCCACGGACCACACCGCTGCCGCCTGCGCCCCTTGTTCCAGACTCTGCCCCGTGCACCACCCTGGGCTCAGCTCGGGGTCTTCTTTCCCGGCTCCAGAAACAGCAGCAACCGGCAGACACCTGTTAAGGCCACTGAAAACCTTCACGCCCCTCAGACGGTGATGGGCGCTCAGACCTCCTCGGATGCGCCCGTGGCTCCGGCCGGTTCCCTAGCCCTTTCTCCTCCCTCATCACGGCTTCTGGCCACCTCCTTTGCTGGCTTGTTCTCGTCTCCCAGCCCATAAAGCCGGGAGCTCTCCAGGGTATAGACGGTGGCATTTCTGTCTTAAGCATCTACTCACTCCTTGGAAATCTATCCAGGTTCAAAGCTTTAAATACCAGTTGTGCTCTGACAGCCTCCAAATATGTCCGGCCCAGACCGCCCCCTGAGCTCCAGACCCTGCACCCAGACCCCTACTGGGTGTCGCACTTCTCACCGCCTCCTAGTCTAAGCCACCGCGGCGCGCTGTTGCTCTTTGGGCTGGGATTGCCTGCTCGTGTCACTCTTCCACCAACAGTCCCCTAAGACTTCCGTCTCGCTCAGGGCACAGCCGAGCGTTACGGGGGTCGACAGGGCTGCCCTGCGCTGACTTCCGTTCCTCCAGCTCCCCTCCAGCCCCGCAGGCTCCCAGGTGCTCCTTCCGCAAGCCCACTCTCTCCTGCCTCAGGGCCTTTGCACCTGACATCCCCTTTGCCTAGACACTCCTCCCTCAGCTGTCCACCCAGCTCACTGCCTCACCTTCTCCTAGTCTTTGCTACAATGTCACCTTCTCGGTGACACTGCAACTTGGCCTCTTCTCCACAGTCGCCCCCCTCCTTCCCTGCTTTATGCTTGTCTCCACTTACAGCCATCCAGCCGGCCCGGTGTCGGTTCCATGGATTCTTGGAGTCATGAGGGCAAGGATTTCTCCCTCTCTGCTCACTGCTCCATACCCCACGCCCAGAACAGCACTGGCACACGGCAGGTGCCCATGACATGTCCACCAAGTGAATAGCACAAGGAAGGCCCTTTGCCCCTTGCTCAGAACCAGGCATCCCAACAGGAAGGTGCCAGGGACAGGTTCTCTCCGGGGCCCCACCCCCGAACCCTTCAGCCTTCAAGTGGCTTCAAGTCAGGCTGGGTGGGCTGGAGTCACACTCGGTGTTTCATCCGGGCTCGAGCAGGTGGCCTGACCCTTGTGCCCTGCATGCTCAGTGGGTCGCCATCACAGCCAGATTAGCTCGCAGTTCAACCCCGGCTGCCACATTCTTGTGACAGTTACAGGCGGGGGAGATTCAGCGGGCCCCAGTCTCAGACTTGGACTCAGACCTCTGGGCGTCCCCGCTACCACACACACGCACACACATGCGCATGCTGTTTAGGGAGCCAGGTGGCCTCAACTTTGCTAATAACTCCTCGTGGCCCTGGCGTCAGACTGGAGCCTAGAGAGTCAGCGCTGGTTGGCCCTTCCTGTCGAGACAATCTCGCCTAGCATCTTACATCACAAGCAAGGACGCTGCCCAGAGAGAGGATGCGGTTGGCATCACCTTTTACTCCTGATTCCAAGGGCAGTGTTGCTCTACCGTGCCACGTTTGCACGTGGTGAGGGAGAGTGCCACTTCCCAGGCCAAGCAGCAGCCTCAGTAACTACCTCCCCACAGTGGGCATGGATAAAAGGGGCCCCCCCGGTCTCTGTGTGCACCAAGCCAGATGACCAACGGGAAGTGCCCAAAGCACAGCGGCTTCTCAAGAACAGGAGTGGTGATGACCGTGGCTGCTGTTCCCATAATTCTAGGCTCGGCGTGAGGCACCCTGAACTACATTAAGCCCCTCAACCAGCTGTTATTTTATTCTGCCCTCACCTGGGTAGATTGGTTCTCACCCTTCTCCCTGGCCTGTCGCACCTAGGCCTTTCTTGCTGGGCCATCAGTCTGTTTCTCCAACTTAGGAGAAAACTGCTCTCTGCTCACCAACCAGAACCAGAACTTGGGGTTCCCGGCTCTCTCGGTGAGCACCAGGCTCTTCCTGTCTGTGTGAATGAAGCCCCCAATCCTCCTTACCAGGAAGCTGTCTCTGGCTGGCTTGCCTCCGTCCAGGTAATGTGTCCTTCCCTGACCGGCCCAGGTGTGAAACAACCTGTGTCAAGTCACATTTCACTCTATTTCTGCTGAAACCTCTGTCTGTAAGTTGTTATCCCTTGGGAGGTGTGGGGAGGACTTGTCGTCAGGAGAGGGCTGGCGTTTTGTCCGGCTTTGCATGGGGTCGCACACCCAGCGAGAAGGAGGCGGCCAAAACTTGGTTTAAAAAGACGGAGACCTTTTGCTCCTGGCCAAGATGAAGTAATGGGCTATTTTTACCACCACATGAAACAACCAAAAGAACCAGACAGAAAATATTAAATAGCAGTTTTCAAGACCCTGGACATCGGGCGATGAAATGAAGTGACCCCTGAGAGACAGGAAACAAGGTGAGCTCTACAATACGCCCAGCTTTCTGCCTTGAGAGAGTTCCCAGGCCACAGTACAGGGAAGGGCAACCCAGGCAGATACCAGGAGTCGACCTGAGTTCCAAAAATGGAGCTGAGAGTCCAGGAGAACCAAGGTGGCTGGAATTGACAGGGCTTAGTATCAGAGAAGAGAGAGCTGCACAGAGAGACAGCCCTGGAGACGTGCATAGGGTCCCCCTCAAGTATTCCCCAGAGGACTGATCCCTGCATGTGTGTGTGAGGAATTATCCTAACGGATTAAAGGAAACAGTGCCCAGTGCTCTCATAGGGCTGGGAACAATGCCTGTTCCCACCAGCTAGACTGGAAGAAAAATAATTCTGGTGAGCGAGACATTTGGGGGAAGAGGGTAGAGGACTCAGAAAGGTAGTGGAGAATAATTATCCCTAGACTGAGTCCTTACCCAGACTTACCTAATATATGGTGAAAAGCAAGACCCAGAGGATCAAACTGAGTCCAAGTAACTTAACTGCATCCCAGATCACAGTTCAAGAATGTTTACTGAGATACAGTACTATCTAGTGCCCCCAAAGGTAAATTTTTACAAATGTCAAGCATTCAACCAAAGATTATGAGGCATGCAAAGAAGCAGGCAGCATGATCCATGATGAGGAAGTAACTAATCGATCAAAATTGACCCAGAATAGACACACATGTTAGAATTAGCGGAGAAGGACATCCTAACTGTATTCTTCTGCAAGATCAAATAATAGAGTAGAGATATGGAGGATTAAACAGAGACCCAAATCAAACTTGATCAAAAACTACAATGCATGAGATAAAACATACAGTGGATGGAATGAACAGAAAATTAAGATATCGCAGAAAAGATGAATGAACTTGAAGATGTAGCAATAGAAACTATCCACAACGAAACACACAGAGGAAAAAGGACCCCCCAATGAAACAAGCATCAGTGAGCTTGGGTCAACTTCAAGCAACCTAATATATGAGTAATTAGAGTCCCTGAAGGTGAGGAGGCAGGGAACAGAAAAAATATTTGAAGAAATAATGACCAAAAATTTTCCAAAATGATGAAAGCTATAAACCCACAGATCCAAGAGCTCAACAAACTCCAAGCACAAGAAGCATGAAGGAAAACAAGACACATCATAACCAAATTGCTCAAAAACAGTGATAAGGATAAAAATCTTAGAAGCAGCCGGGCGGGGGTGGGGGGGGGGGTGGGAAATATATTACACAGAGAGGAAGAAAATAAGAATGACAGCAGATTTCTTGTCAGAAACAATGCAAGTGAGAAGACAGTGAAGCAATGCCTTTAAACTACTAGAAGAAAACTATCAACCTCTACCTATCTCTAAAACAAAAATACCTTTCAAAAGCAAAAGTGAAATAATGACACTATCAAACACACAAAAGAAAGAAAACTTCATCAGCAGGACACTTGCCCCACAAGAAATGTTAAAGTCCTTCAGGCAGAGGAGAAATAATACCAGCTGGAAACATGGGTCTAACAAAGGAATTAAGAACACTGGAAATGGTGTCTACATAGGTAAGTATGTAACGCTTTTTAAAAATCTGAATCTCTTTAGAAGATAATTGAAAAGCCTAAAACTATAAAACTTTAGAAGAAGACCTTTGTGATCTTGGGTTAGACAAAGATTTCTTAGATATGACACCAAAAGTGTGATTCATTGGGACAAATTGATAAATTTGACTTGATAAAAATTAAGCTTTTTTGATCTTTGAATGAAAGATATTGTTATGAGAATAAAAAGATAAGCCACCAACTGGGAGAAAATAATTTCAAAGCAATATCTGATGAAGGACTTGTATCCAGAATATACAAAGAATTCTCAAAACCCGTAATAAGAAAACAAACAACCCCATTTTTTTAAGTGGACAAAATATTTGAACATTTCTCCAAAGAAGATATATGAAGAGCAAATAAGCACATGGAAAGATGCTCAATATTATTATTCATTAGGGAAATGCAAAGTAAAATCTCAGTGAGGTACCCCACACATCTATTTGAATGGCTAAGATCAGGAAGACTGACAATAGCAAGTGTTGTTGAGAATGTGGAGGAACTAGAACTCTCACCCACTCCTGGTAGCAACGAATATAAAACGGTACAAGCACTTTGGGAAGCAGTGTGGCAATTTCTTAAAAAGTTAAACGTACACCTACCTTAGGATCCAGTCATTCCACTCCTGTGTTTATCCAAGGGAAATGAAAACACAGCTCCATACAGAGACTTGTATATGAATATTCACAGCAGCTTTATTTGTCACCCCAAACTGGACCCAAGCTAAACGTCTATCAGCCCGTGAATGGGAAAACAAATGATGGTATAGACACTGAACAATAAAAAGAAACTCACTATCAACTTGGCGTACAACATAGATGAATCTCAGAATCGTTATACGGAGTGTACAAACCCAGACAAAAAGAGAACATACTGTATAATTCTATTTACCTAAAATCCCAGGAAATACAAGCTAATGTATAGTGGCAGAACGCAGATCAGTGGTTGCCTGGGGACAGGGTGGGGGTGAGAGGAGCAGGAGGAAAGGGTTGATTACCAAGAGACACTTGGGGATAACGGATGTGTTCATTACCTGGATTTTGTGATGGCAGTTTCAAGGATGCACACGTGTCAGGCTTATCAAATTGCACACTTTAAACATGTGCAGTTAATTGTCCAACAATCACACCTCAGTAAAGCTGCTTTTAAGAAAAGAGCAAGAGGAATGTTCCAGAAGTGAGGCCCCTTCCTCCCTGTGGCCACAACTCGAAGGTACTTGATAATGGAGAGCTGACCCAGAATCTGAATCGCCGTTCCGGGGCTCATCAGAAAACCAGAGGTTCTGACCTTTCACTCGTCCCCTTCCCTTCTGCAAATTGGCTTCACTCAGGAATTTCTCAGGCGGAATCCCCCGACCCCAGGAGGGCCTGCCTGTGGCTGGCAAGGCCAGCCCAGTCAGGACCCCCATCCCCACCACACGTGCACGCTCAGAGCCCCTGGGCCCAGGGGGAGAAGCTAAACGGTGTCCCCAAAGGAGCAGCTCGGGAGCTGTGCTTCTGCCGATCTGTGGGCCAGCAGACCCCTTTCACACGTGTGCCCTGGGGCCCTGGAGGCTCTGCCCTCCACACTGGACCGGCCATCCTGAGGCTATGTGTCCGTGGCCAAGGCGCTCACCCACCTGCCGGTGGAGGAAAATGGGACGTGTGTGCAGGTGGGTACTTTCTATCAAAGCATCAGCATGCCAACGCACAGACTCGACCACAGAAGAGGTGGCACGGGGGAAACGCATTGCTCAGCCTTACCGCAGGCAAGCCCACACCCCCGCCGACCCTCAGTCCCCCACCTATAAGACGGGGGTGAGCTTGGACTCCAGGACGTCCAGCCTCTGGGACAGAGCCTGCGAGTGTAGCCATTATTGCCCGATCCACAGCGTGACTTGGGTGTTCACCGCCTCTCACCACGGTGATCGGATGCAGCTCTGGCCGCTGGTTTGTCACTGGCCCTGCCTCTTCCTAGCCCACCTGTCAGATGCAAACAATAGCACTGACCTCCGGGAGGCACTGTGAAGGGCGAGTGGGATCGGGCCTGTCCATCGCGCGTCACAGTGGCTGGCGCGTCTTTTAAGCCACACCTGGCTTTTTGCCCTCTGCCAGGACCAGGCTTCAGGGGACCTCTTTCTGCCAGCTCCAGTTCTCTCTCTAGGCCTTGCAAGGGCCTGTGGCCCCCCCCTGCTCTGGAGGGGGTCCCAGGGGGAGGGAGGGAGGGAGGGAAGATTCAGGATGCCACCTTCCCCTTCCATTCAGAGACTGTTCCCATGGCAACCCTGGCCTGTGAAGCCCCACGGGTGCTTCTGCACCAAGCGTTGAAGACGACACTTGGCCAGCCTTGCTGCCACTCCTAGCCCATCTCTCAAAGGCACGCAGTGGTCCTGCCTCCCCTTGGAATATTCGGACACGTTTGAACAGAATCGCTTCCAACAGTGACGTCCTCAAAGCCAGCACTGATGCACAAAGACTCCCCGCCCCCCACCCCCCCCACCACAAAGCTACCCACAGGGTCTTTTTGCAGAAAAGGCTCCAAACTCGCTTCAAGATCAGACGTGCTTCTGGGATCCCGCCTGCCCCAGCAGGACAGATTGCTTTGCCGAGTCGATCAGGTTCTAATTAGCGCTAATTAGTGCTGCGGCAATCTGGGAGACAAGTCACCGGTAGCCAAGTCGCCCTCTGGTTCAGAACATCAAAGGGAATTGAAGATAAGCGGACGCTCTGCTGAAACGCACGGGTGTTTTCTGCCCCTGCCGGCTGGGCGACCTTGGACCGGTGGCATCTGCAGAACAGACTGTGGGGAGGATGGGGGGAGGTGGGTCTCTCGGTGGCTGGGTCCTGGCCCCCTGCTCTTCCCGAGGGGACGCCACCTCAATGTGGGTGCAAGGCAGGGGCGTCCACCAGGCAGGACGCAGAGGCGAACGCAGGGCAGACCAGTGGTGCCTTCTTGAGGACACTCGCCACACAGCTGAGAAGACACGGCTGCCGTCAGGGTGGTTCACCGAGTCCCTTCCATGTGCCAGTCCCGAGCTGGGGCTGGGGGCCCACCGGTGGTACGAGAGAGGGACTGCCACCCTCGGGGAGCCCTCAGCCTGGGGGAGGTCAGGATGCCCGGGGTCTTGGGGCAAAACAGGCCCCTTCTGGAAGAAGAGACAGCAGAGGAGCTGGGGGGTGGTGGGTGCTGGGGAGACGGGCAGGTGTCTCCCCACAGGGAGGGGAAGGGAGACCGAGCAAAGGCCCAGAGCAGCTAGCGTGCAGACCACCGCCCGACCTCCAGGTCAGAGAGGGGCTGCGCTGAGACGCTGCCCTGCCCCGTCTTCCCCAAGTGCTCTGGGTCCTGGGCCCAACCCGCCCACTTCCCTGATGGGGTAACAAGCGTCTGCCGAGCTGCACTGAGCCTGGCAGGGAGTGCGGGGTGGGCGGCGGGCAGGGAGGGGCGTGACCAGAGCCCAGACCCCGGGACTTCGGCTCCGTGGTCTCCCCACGACTTGAGGTCACGGATGGACTTGGCCTCCGCCCAGGGGCCTCTCTTCTAAAAAGGCTGATCGATTTCTCTTGGGTTTCATCTCGATGTTCTGAAAACAGTTGGCCCTGTAGGCAGAGTGAGTCTCCGGAGACATGTGGCATCTAGAGATAAGACGGGACACTTGGACGAGCCCTCAGTCCTCTTCCAGAGAAGGCCACTTGCAGGCCAGGAGCGGCGCTTGGCCATCAGGATGGCTCTGGGAAGGCTGGGGTGGATTCCGTGGGATGGGGCTGCTCCTCGTGACGCAGGGGGGCAGGTGAAGCCACCTCCCGGCTCTACGGAACCGGTTTAGGAGCGATGGCTTCCTGAGGCCCTGGGAACAGCCTGGAAGGGACCTGGTGACAGAGGCCATTGCGGGAAGCAGGCCCCGTGGGTCCAGCCGCCGGCCGTGACTCCCTGCGCCCAGGCCCCGGAGCACCCCTCCTGCTTTGGCAGCTCTGGGCAGTGGCCAAACCCCAGAGGAAGAGCAGAGGAGGAGGCCGGGCAGCGGGGAGATGCTTTCTTCACTCAGAGCCCGGCGACACCCGTGACCCGACTAGGTCTGGAACAGGGAGGTGGCAGAGCTGGCCTGGTTTGCTGGCCACCCCTCTTCTTGGGGACAGTCTTGCTTTCACACCACGGTTTGTGGGGCAGGAACAGGGTCAGGGGCTGGAGTGAGCTCCATCTGCATTCATCAGATTCCCTTACCGCCCGGCCCCCGTTGGGTGCGGGAGAGAACTTTCTGGCTGTAGCCTATGCATTTGGGGAGGAAAGTGCACAGGACCCATTGATCTCATTGATTTGCTAAGGATCTGGGAAGATGTTTGTCTCCTGCAGGATCTTTTTAAAGCACTATTTGGCTGGACTTGGGTTTCTTCTTTCCTAATTGAATTCCATTCGTGCAGGAGAGAACAGAAAAAATACTGTTTGACTGCCCCGCCCCTCCCCCTGCACAGTTCAGATGAAGCCGAGGAGGGCAATTGCCTGGAAGGGCCTCCTTTCAGGCCCGTGTGAATGAGCCAGAGCAGTTGTGACCCCGGTGCCCGCCCGGGACAGGACAGGTGGCCGGGGGACAATACCCACAGGCCCCTGGGCATCCCTCAGGGGTGATGGCAGGCGCTGAGGATGGGGGCGTGGTGCTGGGGACCACCCCAGGGAGAGAATGCTGGAGGTGGCACAGGGTCCTGGGGGGCGGGGCCCAGAGGAAGCTCCCCGCCTCCCCCCCACCCCGGGCCCAGGGGACCCCCGCTGAACGCAGACAGACGCCCGGGACCCTATTCAGAGCGTGGCAGCCACATATGTCCCAGAGGGTGGAAGCCTCTGCAGGCACCAAGGCGCTGGTGAGGGCTGGTGCTGCGTTCTGTTTGGGTTTGGGTTTCTCCTGCTGAAGCCAGTGAAGCGAGGGAGGCCTCTGCTTAAGCTCGACTGCCTGGCGGCTCCCAGACCGCTGCCCTGTCCCCGCACTCCCTGGGGACCCTGCGACGGCGACAGGCGAGGCGCGGGAACAGTGATGGTAACCGGGCCTCTTCCTCACAGCGGCTCTGCCGGGGCACCTCTGCTCCCTTCCCGTAGAGACGAGGAAACCGAGGCCCAGGGAGGCTGAGCCACTGGCCTGCAGGTTGACACGGCCCCGAGGAGTCCGGGCCGGGACTTGAACCCAGGCCTCCCCGCTGCCCTGGCTTTGTGCCTGTCTCTTGCGGGTCCCTGTGCCCAGCCTCACGCTGGCACGTCCCTTGGGGTGGGGGGGCCTGGATCACCCAGCTGCCTAGGCTCAGGCTAGCCCCATCCTCCCAGGGCCTGTGCCGTGGACACCTCCCACCTCCGGGCCAGACCTCCATGGTGTCTGTCACATCGTATGGGGATATGTCCATGGTAGACGGTGTCCAGAAGTGCTCAAGACGGGCAAGCGAACTCAGGTGGACTCTCACCTCCACCCCACCTCGCTGCCATGACGAGCCCAGGGTCAGACGTCTGCCAACGCCGTGCCGCTGGCCTCCGACTTCTCCCCATGCCCGTAACTCACTGCCCCCCAGGCAGGCTGCTCCCGCAGGCGGAACTGACACGAGGCAACGTCATGCAGTGGGAGCCAGCAGACGCCCCTCCAGACGCAGCCCACGCTCCTGATCCCGGGAGGGGCCCACCCTGCTCTGACTGCCGAGGGTGGGTGAGGGGCACCCACACACCGGTCCCGGAGACCCCTAATCCACAGCCCTGCACTGGGGCAGCTTGCAGGCCGGCGGCCGACAGGCTGACTAGTATGTACCTTGTGTTAAGCAAGTTGGCCCAAGTGGCCAGGGAGGCCCTGGGAGCCTGGACGGTTGGTCAGGGGCCCTAGCTCTGGCCTGGGGGTTCAGGCACCATCCCCAGTGCCAACCCGACTAGTGCTTTTTGGCACTAGGCTGAACACCTGTGATGTCCATTGAGCCCCATCCACCCCTCCCTGGGGGAGACAGCGCTACCATTATTAACAGAGAAGAACCCGGGAACAGAGAGGTTAACCAAATTTCCCAAAGTCCCACAGCTCTAAGGGAAAGAGCAGGCTCCGCCCAACACCTGCCAGGCTTCCTGCAGAAGATGGATGGAGAGGGAAAGGACTCCCAGGGCACGAGGGCGGGGAGGGAGGCCCAGGAATGGAGGCTGGGCGGGAGGCGGCTGGTTCGTGTGGGTGTGGGTGCCCATGCCGGGGGCCTGGCCCTCGACTGGGCAGCCTGGCTGTGCAGCTGCGGCACGTTGGTCCCGTTCTATAGTCAGAGGGGAGGGAAGGGGTGGCACCTCCACGGGTCCCAGTCACTGGGCCTCATCCCCCTGGGCTCCTCCCCAAAGCCTCCACCTCCCCGCTGCAGGCTTGACTTTTACAACCTGCAGAGTCACCACGCTGCCATGCCTCCCTCGCTCCTGCGGCGGTCTTCACGTGGCCAAGAACAATAATGTTGTTGAGAATAATCGACACCACCACCACCACCGGGCACGTGGGACACGCCAGGCCCTGTGCGGGGAGGTGCACGCCCGGGCTCGCGGCCGTCTGCCCGCTCCGGGCCGGTCGTGCCCCGAAATCTCCTGGTGTTGCCTCAAGTGAGCCCTGGGGTCGGTCTTTGCGCACCTTTTCTCTACCTACAGCAGCCTTACCCCTATTTTGCAGATGATAAAGTGAGGCACAGAGAGGGTAAGAAACTTGCCCAGGGCCGCAGTGCTGGCAAGTGTCAGAGATCCGAACTCCTAACAGGTCTCGGGAGCCGCCGCTCTGTGCCAGGCGCCAGGATGGGGCGATGAGGCGGTGTCTGTTCTCAGCTACCAGGACCGGCCCAAGTATTTTGTGCATGCAGACAGCCCGAGCCTCCCTCTGTCCTCGGGGTGCCCTGAAAACCCTCCTTCCCCTGGGAGGCAGCACCCCGAGCCCCCCTGTGACGGCCCAGGTATGTGGC
This sequence comes from Phocoena sinus, assembly GCF_008692025.1. Taxonomy (NCBI): domain Eukaryota; kingdom Metazoa; phylum Chordata; class Mammalia; order Artiodactyla; family Phocoenidae; genus Phocoena; species Phocoena sinus. The sequence goes on along the minus strand of NC_045772.1, from coordinate 3,973,410 downwards.
ACTGCTCAGACCGGCCCTTCCCTGGGCAGAGTGGCCTGCAGCCTGGGGACACTTCCTCACCAAGCCGTGGGCACCCGCCAGACCCTGGGCCCAGCTGCTCTGTAATTTCGGGTGTAGCTGGGCATGTGTGTGTTATCGGGTGATACTTAAATCCTAACCTTTTCAAACGCAAGCCCAAGTAAGTACATACTTGGGAGCCATAATTCCAAGCTTGGAGGCGTCGCTTGAGGCCGACGGGGAGCGTGGCGTCATGACCGCTAACCGGGTCCTTTGGTGTCCTCGGGTTTGACGACATCTGTGTCCGTCAGGAGGGAGCTCCTGAGACCAGTACCTGTCCAGCCCGAGGTCCGGCCCACACCACTTTACAGCAGGGTCCAGCGGGACGCCCAAAACGCAGCTCCCACACCAGTGCCTGGCCACTGGGTCTCTGCGGCCAGACGCTGGACGCAAGTGAAGGGCGGCCTCCATCCTCAACGAGCCCCGAGGGGCGTGATGCCCAGCGGCCTCTGCCATCAAAGGCTCAAACGAGTGCACCTCGGAGCCAGGGGCTGGGGAGCGGGGTGGCGGGTGTGGATGCCTTGGCCCCAGACTAAGCCCTAGAGAGAGCGCAGGGTCCTGAGGGGGGACACGGTGCAAGGCCCTCGCGGCAGGAACGGCAGGGAGAGGCGTGGCTATGCCAGGTTCAGGAAGAGTGTGAGGAAACTGACACTGGGCTCCCATCCACCACGTTCTGTGGGCAATGGGGAGCCATGGGAGGTGTTGGAGGGAGCAGAACGTGTTTTAGGAAAAGTGCAAACAACCCATAAACCTTAGCAGGTTACAAGGTTGCTCCTACCCTTATCTCAGGGCATGGAGGTCAAGGGCACGGCTCTGGAGCCAGACTGCCCCTCACCCAGAAGACCCTGGGAAAACCATGGGACCACAATGGCCTCCCGTGTTCATTGCACGATGGGGTGACCTCAGTGAGATGCTCCTGATGGGGGGAGGATAGACGCCCGGGGCCAGAACAGAGGTCCAGGCCACGTCCCCGGCATAAGGCCCTCCCGAGAGGCCACCAGGAGGCGGCTGTCCCTGCCCCTGTCATTGACACCCTGGAGAGAATGGCCTGGCTACAAGCAGGGCAGTGGGTGCTTAGCAATTTCTGGAAAAGTGATTTAGTGCCAAGAGGCCCTGATTGGGAGTCTGGACCCGATCCTCAGTCCTGCCCCAGCTCCAGCTGTGGTGTCATGGAAGCTCCCCTCCCAACACTACTCCCCGCTCCCTGGAGCACCCTGCCTCGGTTTCCCCGGGCTCTGCAATCCCAGGCTTCCTTCAGGGCTGGGTTCAAGCACCCTCCCCCTCTGCCACCTTCCTGGACCCGTCGGGCAGCCTCTTCACCCCAGGATCCTGCGCTGGCCCGTCTGCTCGGTGGGTCCTGGAGCCCCAGGGAAGCCAGCAGTAGGCCCCACCGGGTCTTGCAGTCTGAGCGCTGCCGCGGGAGGTCAGCTTGGGGTGCACATCTCCTAACTACCCCCCGTGGAGCCCCCTCCTGCGAGGAGGCCGAGCAGGGCCCTGGGACACAGCTGAGGGCGACGTCAGGCAGAGGGACGGGCAGGCCTGTCCACAGCCCTGCTCGCCAGGCCCCTCAGCCACCTGGCTGCCCCTGTTCGTCAGGCTCACCCTTCACGGTGTCCCCTCTGTCCCTGACTGTCCCCGCTGCCACCACCACCTGCCTCGAGGTCTCCCTGCCTACCCACACCTGACGTGAACCTGGGGGGCCGGGGTGGGCGCCCTCCCCGTGCACAGGGAGGCCTGGCCGGGGGTGGGGGAGGGGAGCCTGGGGGTTACCCCCACCCGCAGTCTGATCAGGACCTGGCCAGTTCTGCTGACTGTGATGAGGCCCCCTGACCCCTGGACTCCAGCTCCCAGAGGCCGGGGAACAAAGGCCAGGCCCAGTGATGACCAGCAGTGACCGAGCATTCCGGGCCGCTCACTTGCTCTCTCCAAACACATTAGCTTTTTGGAATTTACGCGCCCTCCGCCCTCATTATCCACAACGCAAATGCCTTTCCCAGGCGGCTTTGGGCCGGCAGGATCAGCTGAGTGCCCACTGCAGTCCCAGCCCCCTGGGAGCTGCGCGGCCATCTACAGAGTCCAGAGCAGGTCCAGCCACCTCCTCGTCCAGGACGGCTTTGCCCGCCTGCCCCCGGCATGTGTGGACCCACACACCTGCCCACGCCACCCACAGAGATGGCCCCCGGACACCCCGTGTCGGGCCGGGGGGTTGCCACCAAACCCTTCACATCGGGCGCCCGGGGTTGGAAGGGAGGGAGTGGGCACCGAGCCCACATTCTACGTGGGCCTCAGGTGATCTGTGCCCCTGCTCAGTGCGTCCCCTGGCCCTGCCTGACACACCTCCACCCTCCTTCCTGCTTCCTCCCTACATATCACTCAATCCCACACGTGGACTTGACGTGCAGCCTGTCTCCCAGGCCTCTGCCCGTGCTGGTCCCTCTCCGGGCTTGCTCCTCCCTCTCTTCATCAGACCGGCCAGTGTGTGCACATTCTATACATTTAGCTCAAATGCTCCCTCCTCCAGGAAGCCCCCCTCGACTGCACCCGAGCCCCGTGAAGCAGGTGCTGCCGCCCCGTCAGACTTCAAGAGCAAGCACCGGGTTCTAATCATCTTGGGATCCTTAGCCCTTGACCCTCGACCCAAAGCCTGGTCTGCTGTAGGACTTTGGGAAAGGTTTGCTGAGTCCGATGGGATATCCAGAGGCTGTAAGGAGGCCATGATGCATGCCGAGGTCTCCGCGCTGCCTCCTCGTAGAAGGTCTCGCTGATACCCTTGGCCAAGTCCCTGAAGGCTCTGGACTCTTCAGAGGGCAAGTGACCACTTACTGAGCACCTGCTTCAGACCAAGGGCTACTCTAGGGGGCTTGGAGAAGTGACCTCTTTTCCTGCCGTTCACAACAGGCCTGTGGAGTGAGAATCATCACCGTCACGTTCCAGCTGGGGAAGTGGAGGCTCGGACGGGAGGCTCAGCTGCCGGACGAGGCAGAAACTCTGCAGAAGCAGGGACCTGAGCCCCGGGCGGTCTGGGTCACGGTGGGGCCCCCTTCTCCTGGTGCCAGGACCTGAGGGCAGAGCCACACACATACATGCACACACACGTGCACACACGCACGCAAGCACACACACACACACACACACACAGCCACTCCCGACGCTCTGAGTGCCCGCTGGGCTCTGCTGCTGCCCTCCCCGCAGCCTGCAGACCTCGGTCAGGCCTTTAGTTACATCCTGGAGGAAGGCCGTGGCCGGAGCCTGGCGGCCAGGGCCTGGTGGCGGCCGGGGCGGCCTCCCGGGCACCACCTGATGGGGGATGGATCAGCTGCGTTGTTTCCTCACCAGAAACGCGCCCTCCCAGCTGGGGGGAAGCCAGGCCCGTCGGCAGCAGGCCGGGCCCCTGCGGCTGTTTCTCCTCCTGCTACGGACGTCACACGCTCTTGGCCGAGGGCAGAGCTGATGGGACCCAGATGGGAGTTGGGACGGGCCTCAGAGGGCAGTGCGGGCTGGGGTGAGGCTGGGGCCTCCACCTCCTGGCTTAGGGGCCCTGCTCTGCCTGAGAGAGGGTGACGGCGACCCTGGCCAGGCCCGCGTGTCTTCCCGGCGGTGCCCCCGGGGCCCCAGGTGGGCTCAGTGTTGGGGTGAGCCGGACTCACCTGCGGGGACCGTGCAAGCATTCCCACGGGAGCGCACGAGGGTCTTGAGGTCGGCTGGGGGTTGGGTGCGTTAAGGCAGCTGCCAGGCACGGTGAGGAGAGGCCCCCGAGGTCCTCAGGCTGGGCCTGGTGCTCTGGGTCCCCCAGCCTCGGCTTCCATGGCTGTAAACGAGATAGCACCCTCCGGGCCGTCCTGAGGACTAAACGATGTAACCGTGGTGTGCGGAGACGCTGTCCCAGGCCTGGCAGGTCAGGCCCGTGTTTCCAGGGCTTGCTCTCCTGGCGTCCGGACGCCCCTAGAGCAGGACATCCCCCTGCTGGCCCCAGGCCTCACTGTCCCCCCTGCTCACCCAGGGGACCCTGGCTACCTGCCACCACCGCCATCCCTCACCTCGACTCCATGTGGTCCTGAACGGCCCGCAGCGGCCTCCCACTGCCCGCCCTGGTTAGGGCCGGGCCTCCCCGTTCCCGCTGCCTCGCAAGGCAGCCTCGAGGGATCTGTAAGATGCAGGATGAGCCTGTCACCCCGTGCGCTCCTTGCTGATACCTCAGTGTTTGCGGGGCTCCCCCGCCCTGCCCGGGGCCCACGCGACCACACCTTCCAGAACGCCCTCCTCCCTCTGTCCCTGTTGTCCCTCCTTCCCCAGCCTGAGGGGAAGCACCGTCCCTGCCCCGCTGCTTCCTGCCGTCCGTTGGGGCCTTGGGCACAGACGGGGGGCCTGGCTGCTCGCTGTGGGCCCAGGGCGCAGCCTTGGATCCTCAGACAGGCCCCGGGGGGCCGAGGCCAGAGGGGCCCGAACGGGGCCTGGCTCTGCCCATGCTTCCCTCTGGGGTCTCCTCTTCTTTGGGGCACCCCGTCTCCCCTGCCCTTCCCTGTGGCTCAGGCCCCCCTCTAAGCCCCGCAGGCCTGGCGTTCAGCCTGTGGTCACTCCTCGGACACCCATACCTGGAGCAGAGCTGGGTCCCAGAGAGTAGAATGGTGAGGAGAAGGGAGCCCCCAGCCCAGCTCCGTGTGCCTGGCTCCTAAAGGTGGCAGCCCTGAAGACTGTCGCTGTCGCCCACCCTGCCCCACCGCCCCAACCTCTTTCTCAGAAGTCAGTTTGGGCCCATCGCTGGCTGGCCTCCTCCGAGGGGCTGCTGGCTGTGGAGCTGGGGGGGCCAGGTGTGGTGAGACCAGCCCTAGTCTGTCCAGGATGCACGGCCAGGCCCTGGGCCCAGACTGGGGGGGGGGGGGGGGGGCTGCTGACGGCAGTGGCGCCCTGGGGGGCGGGGGTTCTCCTGGTGTCCCTGTCAGGTCTCCTCTGGGGTGGGCCTCCCATCCCCGGGATGCAGGGGGCTGCTGGCAGGCCGGCTCCTGCCGCGACCTTCTCATCCTGACCACTCTCGGCGGGGCCCGCTGCTGGGAAGCTCTGACGGGCGCCCCTCGCCCCTCCCGCCAGCTCCACCGTGACTAAAGCCTGACCCCCGCCCCCGCCCCGTCGGCTCTGCCGGGCTTTGTCCAGCAGCCCTTTCTTTCTCTGCCGGACCATGGAAAAGGCCGCATCAGCGACCGCCTTTGTCTGGCCCCGCGCGCCCCGCTGTTCTCAGGCTGGACAAAGCCAGCGGGTTCACAGCCGTCCGGGCGGATAGAGGGATTCAGTGTTTGGATAATTCAACCACAAAAAGCATGTGGCCCTTTCGCCTCCATCAGCTGGACTCGGCACCCCGTCCCCTCTGGCCTTTCAGGACTCTCCGGAGAGAAAATTCCCACAGGCCCCAGAGGCAGGCGCGAGCCCTGGAAAAGCAGCAGCTTTGGCCTCCGACACCCGCCGTCCAAATCCCAGCGCTGGCCCTGAGGCCTGGGGCGCGTGACTGCCGCTCCCAGCTCTGATTCCCCACCTGGCAAAACGGGGTGAGGACCTCCCACCCCAGACAGGGGCCGGCAGGGCAGTGGTGGGTGTTCTCCCTGCGGCAAGCACGCCCTCCTGCTCCCCCGGCCTAAGCTCTGCAAAAATCAGGGCCGAGTCTCGGGAGCCCAGTCGTGCCTCCCCGGCCCTTAGGGCTCTCTGTGCCCAGCAGGCGGTATGAGAGTGCGGGGCACGGGCACACGGGAGCAGAGGAGAGGCGCTGGGACCCATGCAGTGGTCAGGCTGCCAGAGAGGAAACAGGACACGGCTCCAGCCCCCGAGGGTTGCATCCTGCACGCCCTCCCTCGCGGTCCCATCAGACCCGAGTCCGCCCGTCAGCCCAAGACCTCGTTTGTTTCTCCAGTGAGGCCGTCATCCCTGAACTCCTCCACCCCCGGCTCTGAGCCCAGCCCTTCTTCTTTCTAAGGCTCAGACCAAATCCTCGGACCTCCCTGCCACCCCTTTCTCTCACCCTGCGGTCCATCCGTCAGCATATCCTATCGGCTCTACCTTCCAGAGGTATCCCGAAGTAGGCGCTCCCGGCTCACACCCCACCAGCGGTCGCAGCCACTGCCCTCCTCCTCCTGGGGGCCGCAGCCACCGCCCTCCCCCTCCTGGGGGCCGCAGCCACCGCCCTCCCCATCCTGGGGGCCCGCAGCCAGCCCCATTCCTTGTTTCCTCCCTGGCTTCCCTCTCAGGCCCCTCAGCCCCCAGCCTCTGCCAGCAGGCGAGGCTCACAACCTTCACACGGTCCCCTTGTGCTAGAACGGCCACCCGTCCCTCCAGCCTCATCTACCCTGCGGGCCCCGAGCACAGCTCCTCAGAGAGTCCCTGCCTCCGTGGTTCCTTCCCGTGGCTGCGATGCAGTGGTGGGTCCAGGGGGCACCTGCTCGGTGGTCTGTGTTGCTCCCGGCTGTGTCCCCAGCACCCACCACGTAGCTGATGGGTGTGGGCAGTGGGTGCCTGTTCCAGTGGGGGAGCTTGGGACCCCCGAGGGCCTCCAGGCCTGCTCCGGCCCCAGGGCCCTCCCTTGCTCTCTTGACCACGGTTTCCCCATCTGTGAAAGGGGCACAGACCCCTCCACCTCCTCAGCCATACCCTGGAACCTGGGCACCTGGAAACCTCGTCACTGTACCCGTGTGGCCATCTCGATGTTTCTGGATGGAGAGACTGAGGCCCAGAGGGGGGAAGGGCTGACCTGGGGTCCCAAGACCTGGACACAGTGACCCTCAGTCACTCAAAGCAGCCTCCCGAGAGAGGCCCTCTAGGGAGCCTTCTGCCTATTGGCCCAGCTGCCTGTGCTGGGAGCAGCCTCTCTAAGCAACGTGGGGGCGGGTTCTCCCACCCCCTCCAGGGCCTCCCCGTCCAGGCCTGGCCCTGGGCAGCTGCGACCCGGGGGCTGCAGGGAACAGGACTGGGGCTCCGCGAGCTCTGAGGTGGTGTGAGCAGGCCCCGGGCTCAGCAGACCGTTCCGGGACCCTGTCCCTTCCAAGGCCCCAGGGAAGCAGCTCCCGACGGCATGAAGGGTCAGTGGCCTCATTGTACAAGTGGGGACACTGAGGCAGGGGGAAGGGAACAGCTGGAGGCCCAACAGGGAGGCAGTGACCCTCCACGGGTGAGAAGCCCAGAAGCTACCCCGTGGGCCCGGCTCTCACTGCTGGGCCAGGCCTCCGGCTCTTCCAGGTGCTCTCGCCGCAGCGGTGATGAACGTGGGTATTGCCCAGTGAGTCCCAAAGTGTGGTGTGTGGAACCCCAAGGGGCATGAGAGCTGGACCACAAATGGGCACAGGAAACACCACCCAGAGCACGGAGCCGTGGGTGTGGAGCCACGACGGTGGCAGGCCAGGCTGTGGGAGAAGTGGCTTAGGAGATAGCACATCCCCAGGGAGCCACCGCTTCCTGACAGAGCCCTGCTGGTCCCCGTCCTCACGGGCAGCGATCCTGGCCGTGTCCTTGCCGTCACCCCAGGAGACAGGTGCGGCCAGACCCCAGGCTCTCTCTGGCTCTGAGCCTCAGTTTCCCCAGCGCTCTCTAAATCCCAGCCCCGTGCTCCTGACTGGGGGTGGCTCTGAGTCAGTGAAAGAAGCCCAGGGGTCTTCACGAGGCCCACCTCTCAGCCTCTGGCCCCCCAGAGCCGACCAGCCCGGGGCCCGGGCCAGCAGCGGCTTGTGCTTCCAGGACAGGGATCGCTGGCGGGAGTCCTGGCGTAGGGGCTGCAGCGCCCTGACTCGGGACGCCTGGGGGGCTGACCCTCCTATTCTCCAGCAGTGGCACACGGGTCAGCCGTCCAACAGCAGACGTTTCCACCCCATTTATGCAATCAAGGCAAAGCTCTCGGAGGTCAATTCCGACGAGGTGACTGGGGTGACATGATTGTGAACATGCTCGTAAATTCAGCTAGAAGTTCAGCGCGAAGACAAAATGATTTGGTTTTGCAAAACGATTTGTTCAGCGATACAGATTCTGGTGTTAAAAGCAATGTTCCGGGCTTCCCTGGTGGCGCAGTGGTTGGGAGTCCGCCTGCCAATGCAGGGGACACGGGTTCGTGCCCCGGTCCGGGAGGATCCCACGTGCCGCAGAGCGGCTGGGCCCGTGAGCCATGGCCGCTGAGCCTGCGCGTCCGGAGCCTGCGCTCCGCAACGGGAGAGGCCACAACAGTGAGAGGCCCGCGTACCGCAAAAAAAAAAAAAAAAATCAGGAGCTGTGATGATCAGCCTTTATATGTGTTTTCACATGTGCCCCGGCCAGGGCTGAACAGCCGAGGTTCTTCGAGGACACGGCGGCGTTGCATAGAAAGTGCCCCAGACCTCAGGGCACATGCCGCCCGCGCTGCCCCCTGTCGCCCTTCAGCCCCAGAGCCGCTGGAGCCACGCTTCATGACTCAGCCCAAGACATGCCGCCCGCGCTGCCCCCTGTCGCCCTTCAGCCCCAGAGCCGCTGGAGCCGTGCTTCATGACTCAGCCCAAGACATGCCGCCCGCGCTGCCCCCTGTCGCCCTTCAGCCCCAGAGCCGCTGGAGCCACGCTTCATGACTCAGCCCAAGAGACCTACGACGCTCACAAGTGTTTGGGGAGTGAGATTTCTAAATTTCACTTGCAATTCACCAGAAATTCTCGGTCAAGTATTTCAACAAATAGAGCACCAGAAGCTTCAGCGTTCAAAGCCTTTACAGAATTGCAAAGATTCAAAATGCAGCCTGCAAACCAGAAGACATTAAAATTCATCCCCAAGGGAAGAGTCGAGCCCATTCGCCGGTAGGGAAGCAAAAGGTGACGAGGCTTCATTCTGTAACTGTACAGTTGCCCGTTGGCACAGCTTGACGTGTGAGAAGCATCTGGGGATGGGGTTCCTATTGTTAATTGGGTACATTTGTTTTTAATTCAATTTTATTTATTTATTTTTTATATGGCAGGTTCTTATTGGTTATCTACTTTATACATATTAGTGTATACGTGTCAGTCCCAATCTCCCTAATTGGGTACATTTATGGTCTGGATTGAAATGGGCTGGCCCACAGTTTTGCAGCATCTAAATTTGAAGAATCATTAAAAAGAATCGTAAGTAGTAGACAACTTATTTGACAAGATTTGTCTCTTACGGTTTGTCTTTAGCTCTTGGATATTTGCACCCTGAATGGAGGCCAAAAGGCAGTGTCTGTGAGAATGTTTGGGTCGAAATGTTTACACAAAATATTAGAATTTAGAACTTCCTTTGTTTATAGAATTTCTTCTGAGCTTACCAGGTCCCCCAGCCCCGCAGACAGAGAATCTTCTCAACTAAAACATTGTGACCTGCAGAGAAGAAATGAGCAAAGGTACCAATACATTCACATCATAAACAGCTTTGAAGATTATTGGAACGGATGGAAATAAACCTTAAAAATAATAAGACCATATTTTTTTAAATGCACTGTGGAGAGAAATTCCAGGAACAAATAGATGGGGCTCAGAGATGTGAGTGTGACCAAGAATCGACATTCTACATGTGCTATTTTTTTAATGTTCATAATATTTGGGAGAGGCTTATTTTTTTAAGGGGCCTTAATGTACACTGATACAATTTATTTAAATTATTTCAGAAGTAATTGTTTAAAAAAAACTTTTTGAATATAACTGTTTTATAGAACCATCATTACCATAAAACGATTTTGTTGGTTCAAACAACTGATAATTGAAATGATTTTTAGTGTCCCCCATCCTTTCAAAATGTGTCCTTGTTTGGACGATAAAATTATTTGTTCCCCAGCTTTGGCCTGCCCAGGGGCCCAGCCCCACTTCCCACTCTGCTATTAGCTGGCCCCTCTGCCCCTCCCTGGGCCTGGACAGTCCCTCATCCTGCTTGCTCCCATGGGATGCTGGTGACCTCTGTCCCTCCCCCGGGGTCTCTGTCCCTCCCCCGGGGTCTCTGTCCCTCCCTGGGGTCTCTGTCTCTGTCCCTCCCCTGGGATCTCTGTCCCTCCCCTGGGGTCTCTGACCCACCCCTGGGCTCTCTTTCCCTCCCTGGGGTCTCTGTCTCTGTCCCTCCACTGGGATCTCTATCCCTCCCCTGGGGTCTCTGTCCCTCCCCCGGGGTCTCTGTCCAACCCCCTGGGGCAGTGCCCGGGCCGGAGGGGCTTGAAGGCTTCATCTAGGGCTGCACTGTCTGGGTCTGCTCCTGGCGTCTCCCCAGAACAGGCACCTGGCATCTCTCAGCCCCCGGTCATGGAGCCCAGTAACCTCCCCTTGGGAGCTTCTGTGACTCGATGACCACTGGGCACCGTGTTCCCAGCTACCGGCCCCAATCCCACACTTTCCATGTGTGGACTGTTCAGTCCTACAGCCCAGTGTGGCCATGGCTTACTCTCCTCTTGCAAAGCACAGAGGGGTCACGGTCACAGCAGGGGCTCCAGAACTCACTTTCTTGAGCACTACGCTACCCTGCCCATTTCCATAGAGATGTGAGTGGCCAGTGTTAGGCTCACCTGACAGTCCTTCGTCAGTAACTCCCTTTTGTCTCCTCTTGACTTAAACCTCTGCTCCATTATCACCTCCTCCAGGAAGTCCTCCTGACCTTCAGGAAGGGCTCCCTGGGCCCCTGGGTGTCCCTCATCAGGGCCCTGCCAGAGAGGAAGCAGGGAGGGCTTCCTGGAGGAGGAGAGAAGCAGGCACTTTGTCTCAGAAGGTGAGCGGGAGTCAGCCTGGCAGAGAGGGGAGCCGAGGACCCAGGTGGAGTCTGAGGTCAGAGAGGGCTGCTAGAGGGTGGGGGTGGGAAACTGGAGGAAGGGCAGGAAGTGAGGCTGGGTCTCTGGCAGAGGGAGGCCCATGTCTGAGCAGACCACCAAGGGGCTGTGCCTGGCCGCCTGGCTTCAGAGGCGCGGCAGGTGCAGCTTCTGGTAGAAAATGAAGGAACAGCTGCTGGCCGGTAAGCCCACACCTGTGAATGGTTTGGGCAGTTTCTAATGTCCTCCTGGGGAGCCTGGGTGGACTCACTGGACGGAACAAATGATTCTGCCAGGCCTGCTGTGCGCTGTCCCGCCGAGTGGGGAGGGGGCTCCGCCCTGGGCTGGCCAGGGCTCGTCTCCAGGTCTGCAAGATGAGGAGCTGTCCACAGTCACGGGGAGCCCGGTGGCCCCCACCCAGGAGCACAGCTAGTGCTGGAGAGCAGCCGCCTGCCACGTAGCCGGCACCCACCAGGGGCCTCGTGTCACTGGCTTGGTGAAGCCTCGCTCCAGCCTCGGATGGACTGTCTCTTAGTCGAGGGAACGGATGTCCTGAGAGGGGCTTGTACATTACAGAGATCGAGAAGGGCCCACCAGGGTGATCTCCCTCCAACCGCTATTCCCTCCAAGCCCAGGAACCTTCCATGGCTCCCCACTGACCAAAGAACAGAGTCTCAACTCCCAGGCCTCGAGTTCCAGGGGTGTCAGGATGCACCCCTTCCTCCTTCTCCAGTCTTATTTCTTTCACAAAGCACCAGGCTTTCTGGATGTTTCAATCTGCTCGACACCAGCCGTTCACCAGGTCGACGGCCCGGCCTGGGAGAAAGCTGGGGCCGGGAGACAGGAAGAACCAGGTCAGGGACCCCCGTTACCTCCTGCACCTGTGTGCCTGGAAAGTTACATCCCTCGTCCCTCAGGAGACAGGGAGACACCTGTGAATTAGGACAGAGGTGCCCGGAAAGCTGTCCTCCCGGCCCATCTCCACCACCTCAGTGGGCTGCCTGGCCCATGCACACTGTCCTGCTGACCTTAACATGCACAGGTCTGCCCGGCACTTTACAGTTTGCGAAGGGCTTTCTGCCCATTGACTGACCTGGCCTCACTCCCTCTCTGGGCAGGGCTGGGACCCAATTTTCAGGTGAGGAAATAGAGGCTCAGAGAAGGAGTGACCTGCCCAAGGTGCCACAGGGACTCGGCTACCCTCCTCCCCCTCCCCCCGAGACTGCAGTGGCATTGATGGGGACTCCGCTCTAGAGTGGCCACAGGAAGCCAGCAGTGGGAGATGTCCACCTCGGCTGCCACGAGGCCTGGTCTGGCTGATAAAATGGTTAATGTTCAAACCACATCAAGGAATTCCCCCCTCCCCACTCCCCCCATGTACACACACTCACCACAAGCCTGAGAAACAAAACCAGACTCACCAACATTGGGGAGATGAAGACGGGGTCCCCCTCCCCCCACGACCTGCCACCCAGGGGCCCACAGGGGCCTGGAAGCCACTGCCAGGTAACATGGGGTGAGCAGAGCAGACACCCCAAAAAGCGGGCCAGCTGCAGGCAGAGCCATTTTTACCGTGGCATCTCTTAAAAATAATATTGGCCGATTTTCTTAATTAAAAAGAGTATTACACAAGACTTACCAGAAAGCTACAGTAATGCACAGCACACAAGCCTGCAAAGCTACAATAATCAAGACAGCACGGTATCAGTGAAAGAACAGACAAATAGATCAGCGGAACAGAACAGAGAGCCCAGAAATAGACCCCCATAAATATAGTCAGCTGACCTTCGATAAAGGAGAACAGGCAACGCAATGGAACAAAGAAAAGTCTTTTTCAACAAATGGTGCTCGAACAACTGGACAGCCACATGCAAAAAGAGAATCTTGACACAGACCTTACAACCTTCACAAAAAGCAACTCAAAATCATAGGCCTCAATGTAAAGTGTAAAACTATAAGACTCCTAGAAAATAACACAGGAGAAAACCTAGATGATCTTGGTAATGGCGATGACGTTTTAGACAGTCGCACCACAGGTGTGATCCATGAAGGAGATAATCCATTAGCCGGACTTCATTAAAATTAAACACTTCTGCTCTGTGAGAAACAATGTCAAGAGAAGAAGACGAGCCACAGCCTGGGAGAAAATATTTGCAAAACACATCTGATAAAGGACTGGTATCCTAAATATACAAAGAACTCTTAAAACTCAATCATAAGAAAGCAAAGAGATCAATTTTAAAAATGGACAAAACTGGGCTTCCCTGGTGGCGCAGTGGTTGGGAGTCCGCCTGCCGATGCGGGGAGCGCGGGTTCGTGCCCCGGTCCGGGGGGATCCCATGTGCCGCGGAGCGGCTGGGCCCGTGAGCTGTGGCCGCTGGGCCTGTGCGTCCGGAGCCTGTGCTCCGCGGCGGGAGAGGCCACAACAGTGAGAGGCCCGCAAACTGCAAAAAAAAAAAAAAAAAAAAAAAAAAATGGACAAAACTTCTGAAAAGACACCCCCACCAAAGATGATATATAAGCATATGAAAAGATGCTCATCGTCACATATAATAAGGGAAATGCAAATTAAAATAACAATGAGATACCAATACACACCTATTAGAAGGGCCAAAATCCAGATGACCGACAACACCAAGTGCTGACAAGGATGTAGAGCAGCAGGAACTCTCATTCGTGGCTGGTGGGGATGCAAAATGGTGCAGCCACTTGGGAAGACCGCTTGGCAGCTTCTTACAAAACTAAACATACTTTTACCGTATGTTCCAGCATCCACTCTCCTTGGTATTTCCCCAAAGAAGTAGAAAACGTGTCTACATAAAAACCTGCACCTGGATGTCTCCAGCAGCTTTACTTATAACTGCCCAAACGTGGAGGCAACCAAGATGTCCTTCAGCATATGAATGGATAAAGAAACTGTGGTCCATCCAGACAACGGAATATTATTCAGTGCTAAGAAGAAATGAGCTATCAAGCCATGAAAATACATGCAAGAAACTTAAATGCATATCACGGAGTTAAAGAAGCCAATCTGCAAAGGCTACGTAATGTACGATTCCAACTCTATGACATTCTGGAAGAGGCAAAACTATGGAGACAGGAAGACCAGTGGTTGCCAAGGATTGGGGGCAGGAAGAGGTGGGGTGGACAGGGGGAGCACAGAGGATTTTTAGGGCAGTGAAAACACTCTGTATGATACTGTGATGGTGGACACATGTCATTATACATTTGTCCAAACCTATAGAATGTATAACACTGAGTGAACCCTAAAGTAAACTATGGACTTTATAAATGATAATGTATCAACACTGGCTCATCAGTGATAATAAAGGCACCACACTAATGGCAGATGTTAACGATAGGGGAAACTGTAGGGGGTGTGGGGAGTGGGGTATATGGGAACTCTATACCTTTTTACTCAGTTTTTTTGTAAACCAAAACTGCTCTAAGAAAAAAGTCTATTTTTTAAAAAGGGCGGGGCATTACATGAGTTACAACCACACACAACAGTGTGGGTGAACCTCGTAAACACCGTTTTTGTTTGTTGATGCATTCTTTTGTTTCCAGCTTCACTGAGATACCACTTACCCTAAAAAGTGTACACTTAAGATACACAGTGTGAAGTTTTGATAACGTACACTTTGTGCTGTGATTACCCTGATCCAGCTAACTCACATATCCCGCCCCTCCCATAGTCATTTTCCTTCACAAACACAGAGTCGAACACAGAATCCAGACAGCTGAGGGGACAGGCCGTGTGACCATCCCTGTGAGGGATAAAGCGGGAGGGAAGCGCAAAAGGAGGCCCGGGTGGGACCACAGCCAGGAGGGGCTCCGGGGCCTCTGGGAACCGGCCACGTTCTGTTTCTGATCTGGTGCCGCTTACGTGCAGGGTTTGGTTTGTGAAAATTCGTCGAGCTGTACACTTCTGTGTCCACTTTCCTGTGGGTTATACTTCATTAAAAAGTTCCAGAAAAAATAGTGCTTGCGGCAGAAAACTGGAAATCCCAGAAAAGGAGAAGGAAGATGGTTGCTCTTGTCCAGCCTCTGCCCACCGGGAGGGGTCCTCAACTTGGGAGGCTCGGGCAGGGGCATCCAGGCCGCAGACCGCACGGCCCCCTAACCCTGCACCTCGGGCCCTGGCCCGGGCAGGGGTCTACGTCCCCCCTGGGGCCCCTGTGTCCCCTGGGGCCCGAGCTCCTGGCCTGCCGGGAGGAGGGTCAGCCGTCCTTGGGAGGGCCTCCCAGGATGGGTGAATCACTGCCTCTTGGAAGGATGTTCTCTTTGTTCGGGAAACACCCACTCGATGCCACTGAGGCCGGGCCTGGGGACGGGGGACTCGGTCCCCACCTCCCAGGGGCTCCCCAGGTTGGTGGCTCCAGCGGTCAGGATCTGGGCGTCGAGGGGCAGGGGTGGGCCGGGGACGCTCTGGGATAGGCACCTGAGCCCTCCCCAGGCACCCCACCGCAGCGGCTCTGCGCAGACCCCGGGGTGCCCCTCGTCTTCACAAGGCGGTGGCCGGGCCGGGGCTGGGCGGGTGACATCATGAATCGAGTTTTGCCAGTTCCTTCCCGACCTCGGAAACCCCAGCATCCCTCTCCAGGAACTGGCCTGTGGAATTGGCTTTGGTCGGCTGCCCCGGCAGCGCGGGGGGAGGCCCCCAGCCCCACTAGCCCCCAGCGGCCTGTCCCCGGGGCCGCCTTCCTCGCGGGGGCTCCTGGGGAGCCTGTGCCAGTGTGAGAACAGGCAGGGCCAGCTCCCGCCGCCCCCGCCGCCCCCCTTCACTGCAAGGAAAATAAACAGCTGTCTGCCTTTCTGCACAACTGGAAACCCCGCCGTGGCCCGCGGCCTCAGACCGAGCCGTGGGGCTGAGTCACCGTCCACCGGGTGCGGGCAACAGGCAGGGGCCTTGGGGCGGCCCCGAGGAGCCCTGCCGTGACCTCAGGCCAGGCCCACCCCTCCCTGCACCCCACACTCACCCCCCGAGCCCGGAGGACGGGGACGCACCCCTCCCGCTGCAGCCCCTGCTCTTCCAAGGCTCAGCTCCTGACCCTCGGCCCCGGCATCCCCCCGCCCCCCGCCGCCCCCCACCCCCGCCTCGGTGGCCTCGCCGCCTGAACCAGAGGCGGGCCCGGCGCTTTGGCTCCCTCCGTGGTTGTGGACGATGACAAAGGTGCGTGCGGCTCTGCAGTCCAACCAGAGGCCACAACCAGCGAAGGGCCTCACCATAGCAGGACAGGAAAATGGTCATTTCAGGATGATTTTTAACGACGGTGGAAATGGAATGGGCCTCCCGGTGGGCCTTGGCCAGTCCTCAAGGTGCCCTGGTCAGGTCCTCAGGCTCCGACGCCCCCTGCCTCCCGCCTCTTCTCTCTATTTCCCTCCCTCCCTCCTCTCCCTCCCATCCTCTCCCCTTCCTTCCTTCTTGTCCACTGATAACTTCCCAGTTTCTCCAAGCCAGCTCCCTCCTTATTCCGACCCGCATCAACCTTTACCAGGCACCTGGCCATCCTTAAGTGCCTACTGTGTGCCGGGCCTGCGCTGGCCCTGAGTCCTCGGGGAGAACTCCAGCCCTGCCTGGGGACAGTTTAGCCAGGGCCCGGCTGGAGAGCCGGGCTTCAGAGCCAGCGAGGCTACCTGCTGTGAGGGCCACACGGTGGCTCCCCGCCTAGAGGCTGGTCTCAGGAGAGGCTGGACCAGCCCTGCCCCTGCAGGAGGAGCCATCCCGGGGTCGGGGGTCCGGGGGTAGGGGGAGGCGGTGTATGCTTCCTGGGCAGAGGGGTGGGTCCTGGGCAAAGGTTCAGAGGGGTGCTGTGGCTGGAACATGGCCGCAGGAAAGCGTGCCTTTGGGGCAGGGTGGGGACGCTTGCCCGGGGGGGGGGGGGGGGGGGGGGGGCAGGAGCTCCAGGGAGACCAGCCCCGACTGCTCCGAAGGCTCAGCCAGGCTCTGGGGGGGGGGAACGAGGGAGGGGCCGGAGGCTGAGCAGAGGGCCTGGTGGGGCAGGGAGGATCAGAGGGCAACTGGAGTCCCCGCTGGGTTCCCACGCTGGACCGCGGGGCAGGTGTGGCCTCGGGGTCAGCGAGCAGCGGGAGGCTGGGGAGAGCCGGGTGTCTGGCCGGGCCGGCCGCAGGAGCGTCAACCAATTAACCTGCGCTCGCCCAGGGAGGTGCTAAGAGGATTTGCCTTTTGTCTGGCTAATTATTCTGCATCTCCACTTTTCCTTTCCTGGGGAGCTCAGGCCCTTCCCAGAGCTTTAATTAAAAGGAAGCCGCTTTCCCAATTACCCCAAGGGTGGGGCAACCGGTGAAAACCCCAGGGGTGCCCCTCCTGGGTCCAAGCAGAGGGTCTGGGGCGTCTTCCCAGGGCGTGGGATGATCACAGGCGAGGATGCTGAGGGCCCAGAGGGGAGCTTCTGTGCTGAGGCCCACCGGCGCTGGCTCTCGGGCCCCTCCAAGCTCCAAGGCATCCCTGGTAAAAGGCGGGAGCCCAGGCAGCTCACAGGAGTGGGGCTGTGGCTGTGATGCGGCCGTGACTGCCTCACAGAGGGGAGCCAGGGACGTTCCCCGGCCCGGGACAACAGGGCCGATTCCTGGGCCCTACCAGCCCTGATGGGTATGGAACAGGGGTGGGGTCCGGCCTGTGAGTCGCCCCACACCCCCTCCCCTGCCCTACTGGACACCCGGAAGGGTCAGAGAATGTTCACAGCTCAGGGGGAAGAGCGCCAGGCCGCGGAGACCAGACTGCTTCCCGTTCTGCCGATGCCATCCCAACCGCAGCCACCAGCAGGCACGGTCGCAGGCCTCGCTCACCCTCCGCCAGGCCCCTCACCCCGCCTGCCCCGCGGAGCACTGCGTGCGGGAGTCTCTCTCCCCTCGACTCTGCTCCAGGCCCATTGCGGCGTGAGCCCTTGGGTGCCGACAGGAGGACAGCACAGCCCCTCACAGCCACTGGGATGAGTTGGCTGTGGCTGGGCCCCTGGAGCCCCTGCTCCTGCCCTTGTCTGTGTAGCACCTGGGGCTTCCTGGAGGAGGTGACTTGTGAACTGCTCTTAAAGGATGCACAGGAGTTTACCCAGCAGAGAGGATTGGAGGGTCACCTTGGGAAAGGAAAAGCAAGCCGACGGGGCAGGGGGAGCAGTGGCACCGGGGAAGGGGGGGCCTGAGGTACTGTGGGCTGGAGAACGGGCCACTCCGGCCACGATCATGTCCTGTGGGACCCCGGGGAACCCCTGGGGCGTTCAAAGACCTAGCAGCCATCGAGGCGCTGAGGACGGGGGCCCGGGCCAACCCCTCTCTGGCCCCCAGCACGGTACTACTTGGGCGTGGTGTGGGGCTCCTCTGCCCCGCTCGGGGGGCTGCTCTGCGGTCAGTGCTTCTGTTCACATGTTCATTCATTCCTTCCCCCATGGATGCCTCACGTTCTCCTTCATTCATTCATTCACTGGTCCTTCTGTTCACCCATCCCATAGTGCATTCTTCCACTCGTTACCTTTGGGAGGTCTGGGGCAGGTGCTGGCTATGCACCCACGGAGGAGAGACCTTCCTGACAAAGCTGACAACCAGGAGTGGCAGACGCACCGAGAACCCAGGGCCAGGGGCCTGAGAGTGTCCATCGGATCTGACCCCAGGAGTCACCAGGCCATGCCAGGGGGTGACCGTGCTTTTGGGGTTGTCCAGGCTCGGCTGTTAAGCCATGCACACTCTGGACCCAGCCCTTGCTGGCCTCCCAGAGCTCTGCTTGCACCCTGTGGGCACCAACATGCCCACCTGGGCTTTCCTGCCCTCACCCTGGGCTCCGGAATTCCCTGCCCCATCTCCGCCAGCCAGATCTGGAAAGTTGAACTTGGCCTTAGGAAGCTGGGGGTGGTCCTCTGAGTCCCACAGCCCTGCTTCCCACCAGGCGCTTCCCTCTGGGCCCTGGGTCCTTGTCTGGTTTCTTTGCTGGGCAGCTCCATCCGGCAGGACCAAGCCTTTCTCACTTCCAACCAGGAGGCCTAGGGTCGTGGTGGTATGGGCAGGTGGGCTGCACCGTCGCCTCACGGGATCAATCAGCACTGAGGCCCCGCCTGTCCATGGGGCACAGGGGACCAGGCTCTGTCTGGACCTCCCCTCTCCATGGGGCGACAGCCAGCAGTGGACAGCAGCCGGACCTCCCGGGAAATGGCAGGTGGGTCTCCCGCCGTAACCCTAGGTAAGCCAGCCCGTACCCGGTAACAAGGCGTCCTTGTACCACCTGCTCTGACCCACGACCTCCGTGGCTAATTAGCATGCCTAAAAGCTCTCAAAGCATTTCTGGAACTTGTCTTTCATGTGACAGTTTCACTCAGGGACATTCGAGCGCAGAACCTCGACTTTGGCAGAACCTCGACTTTGGCTTTCTGCTGGGACTTTGGGTCCCCGGCTGAGTCGGGGGTGATGGGACTGGTGCTGAGCTGCTCTGTCCCAGGCCACCCCCAGTTTGCAGAAGCTGAGAGCCCAGTTTCAGGGAGCCTTTGTCTGGGGGGAACCCCTGGGTTGGCAGGCGGGGGCCGGGGGACCAGCGCGGCCTCTCTGGCCCAGGGCAGATGGCGTCCCTCTCCAAGCCTTGCGCACCTTCCGTGAAACTGCGGGGCAGGACTTCCTTCGTGGTTGTCAAACATCTTTAGTAGCAGAGACCTTTTGTTAAACTAAGCCTTCGGTGGAACCCCAGCTTGTAAAAGCGGTCGCGGCCGAGCTGTTCTGCAGGGGTGGGGCGCAGGGCCCAGAGCCTTGCCCCGAGCAGAGCCTGGACCCCTGCTCTGAGCCCAGGGCCACAGGGAACACGCCCCAGTGTCCCCTGCCCCTCGCTGCCCCCACCTAGAAACAAGGTCTGAGCAGGAAAGAACTGCTGGTTCTGTGCCCGTCCCCGAGGTCGGCCACGCCAGTGACTCAGGCCCCAAGCCCTTCTCCCTGCACACACACTGGCTCTGAGGGGGAAGAGGGTTTGGGATTTAAACCACCGAGAATGCCCCTCGGAGCTCTGCCTGGCTGTGTGCACAGGGATGGCAGGGCCTCCTCTCAGCCTTCTGTTTGATTCGGTTCAAGAGTCATCACGGAGCCCTACGGTGTGCGTGGCTCCAGGACACGATGGAAAGAAGTCCAGCCTCTCGTTCTTCTCCGGAAGGATCTCTCGGGCTCTGAGAATGGGCTTAGGGCCCCAGCGTGGTTCCTCCAGCTGGGAGTGTCCCTGGGTCTGGCACTCAGCCCTCTGTTCACTGGGCAGCCCCGACATAGAGTAGATGCGCTCACTGGGCAAAAGCTCCCCCTGAGCTCCTAATCCTGTAGGAACCTTGAACCCAGCCAGGACCTCGGGCCTGGGGTGGGAGTTACTCTGTTGCTAGGGCTGCTAGACGGGTCTGCTTAGCATCGCTAAGCAGTTTGGTTTTGTTTTTATGTATTGTTGTTTTCTGGTATTTACGGCATTTTCTCATTGAACCAATGTCTGGAAAACCTCCACCCATTGATTGGGTCAACAAAACATTGCTGTATTCCTGCTATGCCCTGGGCCCTGTCACTGGGCCTCGCTGGTGACAAGCCAGCAATGGTTGGACATGCCAGTGGAATCAACCGGAAGTCTGGGGGACAAGCTCAGTGAGAGCCCGCTCCGGGGACGGGGCAGACAGCGACGTGGCCTCTGCAGTGTGGAGCCTGGGAGGGTCTCTCTGAGCTGGTGATCACCAAGCTGAGACCCAAAGCAGGAGGACAGCCACACGGAGGTGTACTAGGGACTGTGGCAGGCAGAAGGCACCTCATCCGCCCCACCGGCAGATCAGGGGGCAGGAGGGATACCAGGGGTCGCGGGCAGACCCTGGCCAAGTTGAGGGGAACCAGAGGGTCCTGGGCAGGAGGGGCTGGGTGGGGACAGCGCAGAGTCAGGAGAGTATCAGTAGCCACTGTTCACTGGATGTTCAGTCCTCACCAGCACGGTCCTGCTGGTAAGGACCTCGCGAGGGAGAGCCCTCGGAGGCGTGGACCGTGGTGACCCCGACCAGCCTGGGGCACGTGCTTCTTCGCTGGCACACAGCCCGCAAGTGTGAGCCAAAGCCAACCCGGGCCCACACTCCACCCCAGAGTGGCCCTCACAACCCAGCCAGCAGTCAGGCCCCGCGGGCTGGGATGCAGCCAGGAGCTCTGCGTTTCTCCCGCAAACCCCAATTCGGGCAGTAACAGCCGCCCTCTGACTTGTGGACTCCCCCACCAACCCTGCACTCTTCTTAGAAGGAGCTGCCTCTGGTGGGCGGGGTCTGGGGAGTCCACCAGCCCAGGCTGTCTGTAGAGGGCTGAAGAGTTGCCTCAGAGACATCCAGGTCCTAATGCCGTGCTTGTACGTGTTTCCTTACATGGTACATGTGATTAAAATCAGAATCTTGAGATGGGAGATTATCCCGGATTATCCGTGGGCCCTAAACGCAGCCAAAGGGGTCCTGAGAGGGAGCAGAGGGGCTCCAACACACACAGGGGCGCAGCCACGTGAAGACGGGGCAGAGAGAGGCGGGAAGATGCTGGCCTTGAAGGCTGGCGTGACGCGGCCACAAGCCAAGGATGCCGGCAGCCACCAGGAGCTGGAAGAATTCTCCCCGAGCACCTCCCAGGGAGGTGGCCCTGCCCACACCTCCACTTCGGACTTCTGGCCTCAGAAGTAAAGCTGCCCAGCTGCGGGGCTTGGTTAGAGCAGCCGTAGGAGAGAGCGCCCGGCCTCCTCCTCGGCACCCAGGGAAGGGGAGCCCGGGCTGCATGTGTCTCCCCTGGGGTGGGAGCACCTTGGGGTGTCTTCCTCACGCCCGGGACGCAGAGCAGTAGCCAACAGGGGCAGCCAGAGCGGCACCCCCAAACGGGGCACGTCTGCCACTCCCCACGGCTGACGGAGGCTGGTCTGAGGGCGACTGGGCATCCGGAGCAGGGGGAGACTTCGCGGGAGGCCAGGGTTTCCGTGGCTGCTGAGGGGAGAGGGGCCTGGTGCCTGGGGACAGCGCTGGCGGGTGGGGACCTGGGAGGCCCCGGAGCACAGGGCGGGGGCCGCAGGAGGGCGCGCTGGCTGGGGCGTGCGGGGACAGGCCAGCCTTCCCCTGAGCCAGCGCGGCTCAGCCAAGCGTGTGCTGCAGGCCCCAAACCCGCCACCCGAGCCCTTTTAAGAATGAGAACAAATATTTGTGTTGCATGTTGTGTGTGTTGGGGTTTAGTTTTCTTCTCCAGGCTAAAAATAGGCGCATCTCGTGTCCCTGCAGGGATTCCTGCCCCGCCCGCCGGTTGGTCCTGGCCTGGCGCTCCCAGTCTCGTGCCAAGTTGTGACTTAACTGCTGGTGACAGGAGCACGACGGTATCAGAAAACGATTATGGGGTCAAGGCGCCCATTACAGCCCTGCAGGAGGCATGTCAGCGCCAGGCCAGCCAGGCCAGGGGCCGCATCGGGGTGGGGGGCAGCCAGGAGGGGCCTGGACACCGTCCTGGCCCCGCCTTCACCCGGTGGTAACAATAACACGCCCCCCCCCGACTAACAAGGAAAGAGACAACGCTAACACAGCCGGGGCAGGGGTGGCACAGACGGGGTGTCCTGCAGAAGCCACGTCCCAGCTGAAGGGTGACCAGGAGCCACCAGGGCAGGGGGAGTATCGGCGAGAGGGAGCAGACGCCCCAAAGAAGGGCTGAAGGAGGGGCTGGAGACGGTGCAAGGGGGCTGCCGCCAGGTGGTGTGTTCACACCGCAGGCCGCGGTGCCCGGCTGCGCTGCGCTCCAGGGTACAGCTGGGGCGTGAACCTGGAGGTCCTCAGGAAGGGGGGGTGGCAGGCTGTGGGGAGGGATCCCCAGGGTGGGGGGACATGCTGGGTGCCACCTGCAGGAGCCTGCAAGGGCTCAAGGAGGTCGATGGCCACCCTGGCCTGGGACACAGTGATTTGGAACCACAGACGGACTCGTGGCCCTGAGAACCCCGTGAGGGGACGGGAGGGGACCCTGAGCCCCTGAGTCCCAGCCTCAGTCAGGGTCCAGCAAAGGGAGAGAAGCCCCGCAGGAAGGAACCAGAGAGGGGGAAGGGCACCAGCTGAGGAAGACTCCGAGGACAAGGGAGAGGTTGGGACCTGGGGCCCCCAGACCCTGAGGCTGCGGTAGACCACGGTCATGAGAGAAACTTGTAAACTATAAAGAGGCGAGGGTGCACCGGGGCAGGGCTCTTGGTATCCTCCCAGAGCTTGTGGTGCCCGCCCCAGTCAGGGCTGGCAAGGCCTCTCTGCACAGGCAGAGGTCCCCAGGGAGACAGCCCTGCTTTCCCCAGGGGAGGGTGGGAGGGGCCGTCTACTCCACAGCCCCCCACCCCACCCACGAGCCTGCCCAGGGGGGAGGGGCACTGAGCGGGGCGGGCGGGAGAGGGGATTGCCAGTGTCCTTGCTTGGCTGCCGGCCGGGGGGCATGTCTGCCCTCTGTCCCCCAGTGGGACTGGATGCTGAGGACATGGAGGGGGGAAAGGCTGAGGACTTCTTCTGGGCGCTTGGCTGGACCCTCCTCACAGCCCCTACAGAGGGGAAACTGAGGCACGGTCGGCCAAGTTCACAAAGACAGGAAAGGATCAGACCCAGAGCCCCTGCTGTCAGCATGCTCCCCGGCCCAGCCAGCCGCCCCCTCCATCCGCAGGCCACCGGGGTGAAGAGGGGCCGGGCCCTCTGCGCAGGAGGCAGGCCTGCGTGCCGGCTCCTCCCCAACCTCTGCACGCCCTGGGGCGAGTCCCTGCTCCCTGCACCTGAGGGGCAGCTGCGTGCTCAGCTCCCCCAGTCCACCGACCGTTCTCTCTCCTCCCGGCCTCTGGCCTGGCTGGTCCCTCTGCCTGGAGCATCTTCTATGTCTCCCCTCCTTGTCTCCATCAAGTGGTAGCTCATCCATGTGGCCAGCTCTGACCACCCACCCACCCATCTTACATAACCTGCCTTGGCTTTTCCTAAGCCCCGATTACCCTCTTCTACAAAGAACCCTTTATGGTTTATGATGTTTATTACGTGGCTAATAGATGCTCGTTGTCTCATGCCCCCTGCAGACTGTCAGCTCCCCATGGGCAGGACTTTTGCTGCATCTCCAGCGCCTGACACGCGAGAGAGGCACGATAACATTTGTCAAGCAAACGAATAAGGGTGAAACGAGGCTTCTTGCCTCCAGAGGAAACTTCCTGTGAGGCGCAGAAGAGGACCTGGGCAAGGCAGCCTTCCCAGAGCCCGACCCCATCCATCTGCACCCCACCCGGGCCCTCTTCCAGCCACAGCACCGGGACTCCTGGAACCCTAGACAGAAAGTGAAGTCTCTCAGCATCTGAGAATCAATGAAGTCAGAATACCGTGGAGGCTCCCTCTCCATCATGTGGGGATCAAACCACGCTTGAATTCCTGCAGTGATAGGGAACTCCTTGCTTCCAGCGGCTCAGGCAGTGAGAAACTCCTCCTGATGTGGCCTGAGGCCTGCCCCCCACCAGACCTCCTAGGGTTGCCCCAAAGTCTCCTCAGTGAGCGGCGCTGGCAGGCCCTTTCTACTAGAGCGGGGCTGCTGAGATCAGGGAGGGCCCCCCCGCCCCCGCCGCCCCCGCCGCCCCAGCCGTGTGCACGCCCCCAGCTCCTGGAGACAGCCCTGGTGACTCAGCTCCGTCGCCACCAGCTGCCCTCCCTCTCCTAGAGTGTCTGCTGTTGAGATTTAATCGATCCTCCTCCCCTGGGAACCCAGGAGGGGAAGCCAGCGTTAGTCACCCCTTCTGTGTTGGGACCCATCGACGAGGCCATCCCCGCTTCCTCAGCAAGCAGGGTGCCCCCTCCCCCCGCACTGGCTGACAAGGAGAAGCTCAGAGTCCTGGCATCAGCCTTGGTGGTGCAAAAGCGGGAGGCAAGGGGGGCTCGAGCAGCGGGGCCCATCCTGGATCTGGTGAGCAGCCAGCCAGAGGGCAACGGGCAGCCCGGCCTCCAGGCCCAGCCAAGGTGTCGAGGCGGGCAGAGTGGCTTCAGGAAGGCCCCCAGTGCCCAGCCCTCCCCACCCCACACCCCTCCCAGCCCGATGGCTCTTGTTCGAGAGACTTCTTTATGGAATGGGGGCGCTGTAGATTGCAGCCTGGGTGTCGGGGAAGCCAGCTGGCTTTGCCCAGAAGGCATGGGACCATGCTGGCCCCGGGGGCAAGGAGGAGCGGGGACTGAGCATTCCTGACAAATGCTGGAAGCCATGAGACTCAAGGGCAAGCTTCCCTTCTGTCCTTCCAGAAACCTCCGGAACCTTATCAGTGGTGGGGCAGCTCTCCAAGCTCCACTCTCCCCACTGCCCAGCCCCCATACACTCCATGCTCCGGGTCCCACCCTAGACCCTCACCCACCTCCGTTGCTGACCCTGGAACATCGCTTTTCCTCCTGCCTCCCTCCCGACCCCTCCCTTTCCTTTGAGGCCTCAGCCTAGAGGCCGCTCCTCCGGGAAGCTTTGCCGACAACCCCACGCCCCCTCCCCACCCCCACCCCAGCCCCGAGGTCGGTACCCTGCCCCTCTGCACTCCCAGCCCCTCCTCCCTCCGCTGCAGCCTCGGGGATAGATGGCGGGCGGTGGGGGGACGCACACTGAAGGCACCTGATGTTCATCCTTCTGTCCCCCATCCTGGCCTGGGGCTTTTAAGGGAGGACCTCATTTCAGGCTCATTTCTGGGACCCCACCATGTCCAGCCAAGCTCCGGGCCCCGAGGAGATGTGCGGTGATGGATGAGGGGAAAGGAATGCGGGGAGGGGTGGCTGCACCATCCCGTCCTGCTTGGCGGAAAAAGAGGGGCTCGGGGACCAGAAGTGAGGGTTTGAGCCCGAAACCAGGGGAGGGACTTGGGCAAAGCCCCCCAGCCCACTCTGGGGCTGGGGCGATGCAGGAGCCGCTGGAGCAGCAGAGCGGCCCCAGCTGCGGCCCAGCTCTGGCAGCTCAGGCAGGCAGCTTCCCGAGCTGCAGACCCCTGGAGAGGCCTCCACGGGAGTCCTGCCCAGCGTTACCAGCGAGACCCCCCACCAGGCTAGTCTGGAAGGAGTGGAGTCCCAGAGGCCACCGCTGGGCCTCAGGGTGTGTGGGCTGGCCACCCACGGGGGACGAGCGAGGCCACCTGTGTCCACCTCCTGGAGGGCGTCTCGGGCCCCGGCTGCCCTGCCGGCCACTGGCCTCTGCCTGCAGGGGGAGTAAGAGGACTCCTGATCCTGGGCCTGCACTGCCTGCATCTGGGCTGCTTCCTTGCGAGGCTGCAGGGGCAGCCGTTCTACAGCATCTCAGGTGGCTGCAGGATTCCAGCTGTGCTCAGAGAGGCATGCAGCCCACCAGAGGACAGGCCAGCCAGGGGGGGCTGGCCAGGCAGCTCTGGTCCGGGCGCTGCTCACCCCTGGCATCCCAGGAGCAGTGCCCACCCAGGGGAGGCTGCAGGTGGGCCCTGAACCCCCTTCACCAGTGCGTTTGGTGGACCACCTGCCCACCTCCCAGACCTCTGCTGGGCACTGCTGTGGGTGCCAGGCCTGTGACTCCCTGGGAGCTCTGAGACCTACAGGTTCTGATTCCCAAGAGTCCTGGGACGCCCAGGTCACGCAGCTGAGTCCCCAGGTCCTACAAGACCAAGGACCTGATGAGCAGGCAGGGGCATCAGAGAAGGAAGGTGGACTCAAGCTCCGACCAAGAGGAGAGAAGGGCAGGGACGGCAGCAGGTGAGGTCCACGGTCATGTTCAGCTGAACCTCCTGGCTCCCGGGGGCCCTACCCCAGCGCCATGCCTCCTGGGGGACGTGCTCTGCTCAGAGGACCTCACAACTTCCTGTTTGCCTGAGTGTCAGGGCTCCAGTCCCCACTCACCTCTCGTCCCCCTCCTGGGCCCCTCAGGCCCCCTAGACCACAGCTGTGCCGCCCCAGGCCCACCCAACCCAGGTCACCTGCCCCTTTTCCCTTCACCAGGCCCACAGCCAGCCCTCCTGACCCCTCCCCACCTCCCGGCTCTAGGCGTTATGAAGTTCACTCAGGTATCTAACCCAGATCCTGCCTGCTACTTTTTAGCCCTGTCTTCCCTGTTCTGTGCTCGGTGAAGAGTGAGTTGCTGTCTTCTCCTCCCTGAGACCTGCCTCAGCCATTCTCTTCCCACTCACCTCTGTGAGGCCTTGCACAAGGCCCCGGCGCCTCAGTTTCCCCTCGTGGGAGTTGGCATATGAATTGGGTGGAAGGAAGATGCCAGAAGACACCTGAGTTCAAATCCCGGTTCTGCCTCTCACCAGCTGGATGACCTTGGACAGAATACTGTATTCTCTGTGCCGCAGTTTTCCTATCTATAAGATAGAGCTAGCACTGACCTATCTGGGAAAGGGGTGCTGTGAAGTTTATGGGTAACCGTGGACCAGACCCAGCGGCTGGCCGTGGTGGAGGGCGTTATTCAGTATTCCACAGGCCTGCTCACTTCCAAGGGCCCTCAGCCTGCTGGGGGAGGGGGGGTGGTCCCAGCAATGAGACCTCTGCCCATGAGGACAAGAGCCGAGATGGAAGGTGAGGGAGGACAGAAGCCCCAGCGAGCTTGTTGGGGAAGCGGGGGCATTATAGGGAAGAGGGGTGTGGGCAAGGGATGGTAGATGAAAAAGCATCCCTCGCACAAGGCACAGCTGGAGCAAAGGCTGGGCAGCGGCTGGGGGCAGCTCTGGGGAGGGGAAGCTTGCTGGCAGGGCCGGGGGCCTTGTGTGGGGGGTCTCGGGCTGTAGGAGATGAGACAGAGGGTCAGGAAGGATTTCAAAGGCCACAGCAAGGAGAGGGCCTCTGCCCACCATGGCCACAGGGCCCCTGTGGGCTCTGCCCACTAGGCAGCAGCTGAGTGGACAGCCTGTAGGGGGGACAGCGTGAAAGACCTCAATGCAAAAGCTCGGCCTGAGAGCAAAGTGTGGGCAGGAGTGTCCTCCAGACAGAGGAGGGAACCCCAGCCTGGCTGGACAGAGCTGGCTCCTCTGTGTCCATCCTACAGAGGGGGAAACTGAGGCTCAGGGGTGTGGAAGAGCCGGTCCAAAGCGCTTTCTGTCTCCCGGGCTGCGTCAGTCCGCAGCTGCACCCCCAGAATGGGCTTCCTGCTTAAGGCAGGAGTGGAACGAAGACCTGGAGCCCCTGGGGGTCAAGGCCAGGTTTGAACCACCTCCTCCCCGCCCCGGGCCGGACCAGGGCCTGGCCTCCAGCAAGCCTGAATGAGTGAACGAACAAGTGAATGAATGAATGAATGGGTGATGGAGACGTTGCACTCAAAACTCCAGGCCCCCCTGCTAGTGTCCCCAAATCCTACTCAGGGAAGCCCACATGACCGCTCCTGCCTCGGTGATTCTGTGCTTTCTCCGGCACAGAGGGAAGGCAAGCCTGGAGAAGGGGCATCCCGGGCAAATTCAGAGGCAGGATGGCACCCGGCATGCCCGGGGCCAGCAGAGAGAGATGGGCCAGGGCCACGGGGGCGCAGGTGTCACTCTGGGGGCAATGAGCCACCGTGTGCTGGGGGTGTAGGGCTGCCTGGGGAAATGCTTCTGAAATAGTAGCCTCAGAGGTGGAGCCTGGGGCTGAGGGTCAGGGGGTGCCCCAGGCTGGGCCAGGCAGTGTGGGCTCGAAGCCTCGGGCAGGGCCCCTCGGAGGATGTGCTGGGCGGCCCTGGGAGGCCGGGGCTGGGGTTGAACCGTAGCCAAGAAATAAGTACAGTCTGGGCACCGGGGCCATGGCATTCTCGGAGCTCTTTCCTCATTCCTGGCCCTGTGGGAGTAGCCGGACCCTGGCGTTCCACTGCAGCCGCCACCGCGGATTTGCTTACCGTCTGGTGGGAGCAGGGGCCTCCTGCCAAGCACCCCCCCAACCCCCCGGCCCAGGCCTGGCTCAGGCCCCACAGAGCCTGTTGACCCCCGAGTCCTGGCCCCGGCCACCTCCGGCTGCCACATGGGGAAACTGAGGCCTTCTGCGGGGTGGGGGGGGGAACCACGGGCTGCCGTGCCCCGGGTTGGGAGGCGGGAGGGACAGGGTTTGGACTCCAGATCCAGGGCTCTCTCCTGTCTCCCCCTGGAGGGGCGCACCCTCCTCCAAAAGCCCACCTGGTGGCCCCTCCGCAGGGATCTGGGTCTAGGGCCAGGCTCTGTGGGCACCCAGGCAGACGGGGGCTGTTTGATCAGCGGTTCTGCCTGATGCCAGGCTGCCGGGACAGCGGGCAGTGGCCAAACCGGCCCCACCGCATGCCTTCCGGCCCTCAGCAGGAATGCCATTCATCCTCACTGCTCACACGGTTAGTTACCGCGGGCGGAGGCCGGGCCTCTGGGGAGAAGCAGCAAGGCCTGGTGGCCAGCCAGGGGCCGCTGAGCTCCCAGGGACCCTGGTCTGCCTTCCCACAACTGGAGAGGGCAAGGAGCGCCCCAGGGGGGCACTGGAGTCAAAACCCGGCAGCTACAACTGGACAGACCCACGGGGACCCTGGGGACAGACCCCTCCTGGGGTCAGAAGGGGAAGGAGGCACAGAGGGGGTCAGATGGGCCCAGGGCCTCCTGGCTGCGGGTCACCCACCCTCAGGCTCCCGCTTCTCCTGAGAGTAGCACCCAGCCCCGCAGCCCTAGTCGGCTCGGCACGGGGCCGTGGCCCTTCTGTCCCTGCGGCCTGGCCCAGGCTGTCCAGGGAGGCCTCAGGGTCTGTGTCCAGCTTCCACCAGTGGCCCTTGCCAGATGGGGACAGGCTAAAGGTTCCCGTAGGTTCAGCACGGCAAGCCCCTCCCCTCGCACAGCACCAGCCCAGCCCGCACAGAGGGGCGAGGGGGAGCGGGGCTGGGCTGGGCCTCGGTGGGCCGCTCAGGCGTCTCCCCGCCCGCCCCAGAGCTGCAGAGACTCCGCACACCCACTTCTCTGATTCCAGCTTTATTGGAGCCGAGCGCTCCCCTCTCGGGGAGGCCAGACACAGCCCATCTGAACCCCGGCAGCTCTCCTGAAGTGAGGGCACTGCGGAGACACGCAGCGCCTCGGCCACCCCCGTCCCTGCCTGGACCACGCTGACACCCCACCCCCACCCAAGGGAAGGGCTGCTGCTGACAGACTGTTAGGGGGCGGCGGGGTCTCGGCGGCGGCACCTCGTAGCCGAGGGACAGTGCGTGTGACTTGGTGGCATCAGGGGCCCCAAGGGTCCAAGGGTCTGTTTCAAGCAGGAGGAGGAGGCTGGCTCGGGGACAGCGCGGCCACCCCCGCCCCCCAGCACCCAGTGTAGGTCACAATAATTTAAAAGACACTATAGACATTTCGACGCTATATAACAATATAAGTTAACCAGGTTCCTTGGCAGAAGATGCTAGGCCTATGGACTCGGGGGTGTCCTGGGACCCGGGATCGGGGGGGAAGGGGACTGGGGGGCATTCACAGTGGCCTGGAAGCTCCCAGGACAGCCGCTGTTGGTGGAGCGTCCTGGCATCATCGAGGCAGGCAGGGTGGACGCCAGGGCCAGGGCCCGGGCCCAGGGTCACTCACCCCAGGCTAATGTCCGGCCCACTTGGCTGGTCAGTAGCCTGAAGACACATTTCCACGGGTTTCTGCGAGAAAACACCCTAAATTCAGAGCAGGGACAAGTGCATGGGCAGTGGTGCACACCAGCCTTTCTGGGCCCGGACAAGTTGTGCCTCGGTCTCCCCAAGGTGGGTGGGAATAGTGTCAGAGGACCCATCCAGTGCCAAGTCCCCGGCCCCCAATCTCTCCCTATCCCGCACACAGTTTAAAACCAAGCAGGACCCCTTTCCATTCCCGTTTCCCAGGTTTCGGGGTGATTCGGACCTCAAGGGAGGGTCTGCGTGGTATGGGGACCATGGGGGAGTGTCTGCTGGCACAGCAGGTGGGAACCCAGCAGAGCAACGCCCTATCCGAGTTTTCTCAGCATCCGGGCCAGGGCGAAAGGACCAGGATTGGGCAAGAAGACCACAGGAGAAACTCTCAAAGGCACCTCGAGGCGGGGCGTGGACCCCAGTGAGGCTGGCAGCGGGGGGGAAGAGCGTGGCCAGATTTTTCAAGGCATGGGGGCTGCCCCTCACCCTGGGCATCCCCAGAACATGTCCTTCAGGGTCAGGAGGCCTGGTATGGGGGAGCCTCCACTCACGGCCTTGGGGTCTCTGGCTAGTGCTTGAGCCATTCTGGGCCTCAGTTTCCCCATCTGTCAAATAAGGCGAACACCCCGAACTATCCCCCTTCCCACCAGCTTGCCCCAGCACAGCGCTGTCCTGGGGTTTCGGCTGGTTCCAGGGTGGGAGGGGGCTCTGTAAACTAGGGGGTGTCAGGCTGGCGGGGGACTGGAAGGGCACCAGCATTAGGGAGGGGATGCAGCACTCCTGGAACCTGACATGGGTGACATTTTGATTTGCTAGAGCTGGTTTTCAAAAGAAGGAAAGGAAGGGCCAGACGTGCCTGTCCGTGACTCTCCTCAGAGGCCGTCTTGGCCATGTCAGCCACCAAGCCCCTGCCCAGCTCACATGGGGACCACGTGCACCGCCACCTCCCCAGGGACAGGGCCATACACAGGGATGCTCCCGAGGGTACCCAGGGGCCAAAAGAGGAAGCAGAGAGCAGCAAGGGGATGAACTAACACAGAGTATGGAGTTAGGACCGTCTATGCCTTAGTGCTAAAGTCCTCTTCTGATACTAAGAAAACATAAATAATTTTTGTCAACATTTGCCCAAACCACCCTGGAGCCCAGTGACTGAGGTGGCCTGGGACAGTCTTTCCGTGTCCATACCACCAGGCGGGGGAGGACACTCAGAGTCTTGTCGCTTTGCTTTCCGGGGTATGTGGGTGTCCTTGGGGTTCACTCTCCCGGAGAAAAGAAAAGAAATTCACTGGGCCCCTCGGGGACACTCATGCCATGGGCCTCGCCCTCTGGGCCAGGTGATGGGCACTGTTCTGCCACGGGAGGGGACAGGAATGGCAGGAGGGAGCCCCTGGGGGGCGAGGAGAGGGTGACCGGCCCCGGGGGAGCTCTGCCGCGCCCGCCCGCGGAGCTCCCACCTTCTCCACCCACCTCTGCCGGCGGCCCGGCCGGGAGCAGAAGTGCAAAACGCCGCGGGGCGGGGCCGCGGGGCGGGGGGCGGGGCCGCGGGGCGGGGAGGAGCCGCTCACTTGCAGGTGAAGACCTCGGTGCGCTCGCTGCACGTGTTGCACTTCACGAAGCAGCACCAGTGGAACTTGCAGTTGCACTGCCAGACCTTGGTGTACTGGTGGGTGTTGTAGCCGCGGCCGCAGCACATGGTGTCGCAGCCGTCGGCGCCGGGCGACGTGCGGTTGCACAGGCGGCCCTGGGTGCCCACGCTGCCCGTGGCCGCGTCCTCCTCGCAGTAGTTGGGCGACTTCTCGATGTACACCAGGTCCGTCTCCATGGGCTTCTGGTAGCTGCGCAGCTGTTTGATGCGCAGGAAGGTGGGCTGCCGCAGGCGGCTGGCCCGCACCACCTCCACCTGCACCGCTACGTTGTATTTCTCCTTGAGCAGGTGACCCACCTCGCGGAACTTGGGCAGCGTGGTCCAGCACGTCTTGGTGGTGCAAGAGCCTGACACGCCGTGGCACTTGCACTCCAGCTTCATGCGCTCCTCCAGGACCTGCGGGCCACGGGGCAGGCTCAGTGTGGGTGGAGCTTCGGGGCCTCCCCTCTCCCTCCCACCCCGGCCTCCTCCAGACCCGGACCCGGCTCCCCACCTCCCGCTGTGTGACCACACAGGTCAGTGTTTCCTCCTCCCACAGCCTCCGTCTCCTCATCCATTAAGTGGGGCTACTGACCACAGGTGGAGAAGTTGGTGCACGCACCCATCCAGGCTGGAGGAGGCACCTCTCGTTGGTGCCAGGTCCAGCAAGAGCAGGTGCTTAATGAGTGCGGATCCCCCACCCCCGTCTCCTCCACCACGCACCCTCGTGCCTGGTGTAGGCCCTGGCATGCAGTCGGCGCTTAATGAGTGGCTGTTCAGTGAAAGCCTGGCACGCACACGGAGCTCTGTACCCCTTTGCTGAAGGACAGAGTGGGGGCGGGCGGGAGGTGAGTGCATGGATCCGTGAGGCCCGGGCGTGCCGTCTGCTGGGAAGCCGCCCTCCGACCAGTGTTGTTCTTTCTCTGCCGCTCCCCGAGGGCCCGTGATGGGTGCAGCCGTGTTTTCCTTGGGCCTCCCTCCTTGGCCCTGGAAAGCCAATTCCCAGAGCCAGCCCTGACCCCAGGCACTCATTTACCCGGGATCGAAAAGGCCCTGCCAGCCAGGCCTGATTAAAGATGGGGAATCATTAGCTGCTGCCCCACGACTGCACAAGGGCCATTTGTCAGCTGTCCGGGCTCCCGCTGGCCTCATTGTGACAGCCCAGCCCTACAGGGCCTTGGCCACCCTCTGCCCCCTGGTCCAGAACCCCAGCCCTGACCCTCAGTGAATGAATGAATGAATGAACAAATGAAAGAAAGACAGAAACTCCCACGGTGTCGGCTGCCGCCCCCTCGCTTTCCCTGCCCCGAACCTCAGTGAATGAAAGAATGAAAGAAAGACAGAAATTCCCACGGTGTCGGCTGCCGCCCCTCACTTTCCCAGCCCTGACCACACGGGGCCCTGGACCGAGGCAGGAACCCCGGGGCTCACACTCCAGGTGGGAAACAGGAGGAAACCGACACACAAAGCAGCAAAGTGCAGGGGCTGTGAGAGGGGGAGGCTGCCTAGGGTGGGGGGCTTCCTGGAGTAGGCGGTGCCTGTACTAGGTGTTGATGGTGGAGTAGGAGGTCATTAGACAAAGAGGAGGGGGAGCCAGGGCGGCACAGCGCAAGCAAGGAAGGGGAGACTCGGCCCAAGTGAGCGTGACGTGAGGCTGGTGGCCTGGGGATGGAGACAGGAGAAGCTGGGGAGAAGTTTGGGGGTGAGGCTCTCTGCTCCTGTGTGGATGGTGTCCCGGGGTGGAGACAGGAGAAGCTGGGGAAAAGGGAGGAGGAAGGAGAAGGAACGGTGATGCTCCGCCATGGGCGGGCCGAGGTGGGGCGGCCCCGATATCCAGAGGAGGGGAAGGGGCCAGGTTTGGGGAACACTCAGAACTGGAATTGCAGGGCTTGGTGACTGCGCCGTGGGGTGTTTGGGTGGAAGGCACTGGCCACAAGTCGGGTCTGGGGGTCTGGGGGTCTGGGTGAAGGGTGGGACCTCCACCCCGGAAAAGCATACCTGGACCTCTTCTCTGCCTCCTGCCCCTCCCCCATCTCCCCTTCATCCCAGTCAGACCTCTCCTTTCCCTCCTTCAACCCCACCCCATGTTCATCTTTGCTTGGACCATCCCCTTCCTCCAAAAGCCCCTCCCTCCATTAATCTACCCTTCAAGGCTGGGAAGCTTCTCCTGCCCTGGCCACACTGCGTGCCATGATGCCCCCGGGCCAGGAGCTGACCAGATTCATAGCCCTCTCAGAGCCCCCAGCCCGGGAAGCAGTTCACCCCACCCCAGGCTGCTGACCCAGGAGGTGCCTCCTCAGACAGGTGGTGATGGCCAGAGACCTGGCAGGAGTGTCCAGGCTAGCATCTGTGCAGGTCAGGTGGTCCAGGCTTAACGGCCATCGGGATGCCCACTTCGGCTGTGGAACAGCTGCCCCACACCTCGCTCTGCCATCTGCCCCGAGCCCCTTCCCTCCACCCGTTCCCTCCACCCCTTCCCTCCACCCGTGCCCTCCACGTTCAGATCCTGTGTGGCAGTCAGCAGATGAAGCTGATCGGGTAGCTGTTTGCAGAGCAAGGGGCTGAAGCCTTGCTTGGCTGGGTCCCCGGGGCCTGAGCCTCTCCTGGGACGTGACCACAGGATTCAAGAATGTGCTGTTTCAGTCTCCAGTGCCCTCACGATAAGAGTGACAGTGACGGTGGCGCCAGTCCCGCTGCCCCAGGAGACCACCTGGGAGGGTGCAGTGTGACCCACCCTTGCCTAGAGGAACTGGCGGCTGAGCAGGGCCCCTCCCCTGGGCCTCACCCCCGCCCCACCACCCTAGGTAGTGGAGGGGGTGGATGGGGGAGCTCCAGAAAAGGGCTGACCGGGATTCTTTACGGAATAATGGATGGCCCACACTCTGGGGACAGTGGTTAGTTACTGTCAAGTTAGGGGGAGTCACAGGGTTGATGGACCGTAGTCCTGAGGGAGCCCGGAGTTGAGCAGGTCTCCACACTCAGCTTGTCCAGCCCTGGCCCACCAGGGAGGCGGTGGGCCATGTGCCGGTCTGGGGTGGGCTAAAAGAGTGTCCCCCCCAAATTCATGTCCACTCAGAACCTCAGAAGGTGACCTTATTTGGAGATAGGAACTTTGCAGATGTAAGTGAGACTCGAGATGAGATCATCCTGGTTCAGGGTGGGCCCTAAGTCCAAGGACACATGTCCTTATAAGAGACAGAAGAGGAGGGAACACAGACACAGGGGAGGGGCCACGTGAAGACAGAGGCAGAGACTGGATGATGTGGCCACAAGTTAAGGAGCACCTGGGGCCACCAGGGGCTGGAAGAGGCAGGAAGGGTCTTTCCCCGGAGCCGTGGTGGGAGCTCGGCCCTGCCGACAGCTTGACTTAGGCCCTCTGCCTCTATGAGAGAATAAATTTCTCTTGCTCTAAGCCACGCAGTTTGGGGGACTTTGCTGTGGCATCATCAGCTTCCTCTCCACGTGACTTGCTGAACTCCGTGGCCCTGAGGGGGCGGGGGGGGGGGGTGGGCCTGGCCACTCTATTATGGGGCCAGGGTGCCCCAGCACTGGGATGACCCGTGAAGGTCTGGACTCAGTTCTCTAGGAAGCCTCAAAAGCCACACCCACCCCGCCTCTACTGCCATGATCAGCCCCCGGGGACACTGTGTGGCCACCACCGTCGGCCTCTTCCCAGGGCTCAGACCACAAACACGCTGCACAGCCCCACAGGGTCGAGGCTGTTGGAGAGGCAGTGGGGGAGGGGCACAAGGTGCATTACACCCACTGTGCGGATGGGAAGACTGACTCAGCAGAAGGACCGGGCCAGCCAGGGCCTCACAGACAGCTGGGGACAGCGCTGGCAGGAGAATCCCGGCTGCTGACCACGTTAGAGGCCTTTCCTGGGGCTGCCCTGTCCCTGACGGGCCCTCGCACTCCCAGCCCCTGACAATCTCCTTCTCCTCAGTTCGTGGCTTCCAGGTTCATGGCTTCACCCCAGTCCAAAATCCCCAACATGCTGACCCTCTTCCATCCTCATCCCCCTGAACAGGCCCAGGCCCCTTCACCAGCCTCCTTGTTGTCATGCCTCCTGTCTCCCCGGGGGCCCAATCCTGCTAGCCTCCATTTCCCTTATGCCTTTTCATCACCTGTCAATTGGCAGGACCCCCTCCCGCCCACCCCCTGCTGCCACCGAGTCCCCATGTGTAAAATGGGGACAGCGAGACCGTCCTCCCAGGGCTGTGGGAAAGCCCCTGCTCAAGACCTAAGCCACTGCAGAGGCTCGAAGGGGGGTGGGGGGGAGCTAGTTCAGTTGAGAGTTCAGACACACTTCCTCCTCCAGGGAGCCCTCCTGGTGCCTCCATGTAAGTGAATCTCTCTTTCCTCTGCCCTCCCAGACCCAGGTCACTGTTTGCCTGTGCCTAGGGAATGGGGCCTACGTGCTGTCTGTGAGCTCCTTGGAGACAAAGGCTGTCACTCATTTCTTCACTCATCTGTTCGTCTGACAATAATTTAATAACCACCTGCTGCATGGCAACCTGCGCATCTACAGGATGAAGTCAAACCCTGGGCCTGGCGTTCAAGGCCCATTCTGGACTGGTCCCTGCTTACTTCTCAGGCCCTGTGTCACCACCCCTCGTGCTCCCGCCAGCCGGAGCACTGCAGTACCCCTCCCCCACCCTCCCCCACCCCTCCCCCCCTCCCACACCTCGCAGGTGCCAGCTCCTTCTGCCTCTGCTCTTCTCAGCTCCGGTATGTGGACACCACTGCCTCCCGGAAGCTACTGCTACCCCTCCCTCAGGTCCCCGGGCTCTCACTGTTTCTGGGTGCAGCCCCTGCTCCCCTCATGTGGCCCCAGTTGGAGCTGTGGGAGCTCCCGCAGCCAAGGCTATGTCTCACTCCTCCCTGACCCTGCACCCAGCATAACGCCTGGCACACAGAAGGGCCGCGAGAGTGAACGAGCCCAGCTCTGGGCCCTGGGGCAGAGGGCATCTTCAACTCTTTGCCTGGAAAGGCAAGTCGTGCCTAGCCTGCAGAGCCCAACAGGCCCTGGCGCCCTGGGTGCAGCCCCCCGGGCTGGAGAGCCAGACCCAGAGGCGTTCCACTTGGCTGGCTACCCTATCTCGGGCCATCTTGCCGCCACGGCGGCCGCCCCTCCCAGCCCAGTATCTGGGGCCCTCATCTCCCAGGGGCGGGGCTGGACTCACCCTGAGTTCTTCCCCAGTGCGTCCCGGCTTGAATGTTCTCGATTATCACCCACCACTCTGCGGCCCGCACCACGCATGAAGCTGGCTGCCCAAGAGCCCCCAGCTCAGTTTCTGCCCTTCCGTTCCTGCTTCCTGGGAACACCCCTTCCTCCAGTCTCTCACAGCAATCGGAGCCAAAGGCCGCCTCCTCCGGGAAGCCTTTCCTCGTATATCGGCAAGACCCCTCTAGGAGCAGGGCAGGGACATGGACTGTGGCCCAGGGGCCTCCCCTCACCCTTGGGTCCCAGGCCAGGCCCGGCTCCCACCTTGTGTGCAAACAGGATCCCTGTCTCACCCCTACCGCCCACCAGCTGGGGGCCGCGGGCATCACTTCACTCCCGGCCTCAGTTTTCAAACCTCTGTCATGGGAACAGTAAGGCCCAGCTCTTCGGGCTGCTGGGACGGACAGAAGTGACGGCTTGCGCTCAGCACTCCCCACCCCGCACTTTCAGGGTTCAGTTCACCAACTCCCTCCGCTAGGAGAGGGGCCCAAAGCTCAGAGAGGGCCACAGCGTCCCCGTGTAACGCGGCCGTCACACCTGACCCAGGCCTGCCCGCCCCGCCCCGTGCCCGCCCCGCCCTACCTTCCTGCCCGCCTCATTGTTGTGCAGGTTCATGAGGCGCCTGGCGTTTTTCTTGATCTCGCGGGCGTCCACGAAGCGCCGGGAGAAGTCGATGCCGTAGCGCACGTCGGCGGAGCAGCCGCCCCACTTCCAGCCCTCGGCCTGGTTGTAGTAGCCCTGCTTCTCGCGGTCGCAGCCGCAGTTGCTCAGGTTGCCCTGGCTGCAGGCGGCGGTGACGGCGTGAGCCACGCCGGCGGCGGTGATGGCGTACGTGAAGGCGGCCTCCCGGCTCCCTGCGGGGAGGGGGCGGGTGCGGACGGTGAAGCCCCGCAGGTCCCGGCCCGGTGGGCTCAGGGGACCCAGTGCTGGGCCCTGGTCCTGCTGCCGGCCGGCTGTGTGACTCTGGGCTCAGCCCTTAGCCTCTCTGAGCTTCTCACTCAGCACAGTGAGGCCGATAAAACCCACCTTTCAGGTCTGTGGTGAGGACGGTATACAGTGGGCACTCGATGCATGCCACGGCCCTGCCACCGGCATGTAAGACACTTCTCTTCCTGTCCCGAAAGCCTGGGCTGGAGAGGCCCAACTTCCTCCTGGGAGACAGCAGTGGGGGGCGGGCCTGGGAGGGGATGTTTGGGGTCTGGGCCTCTGTCAGCCTCCAGCGCTGCTCTTCATGAACCAGCCACTTGTGCTGATCCCTCTGGGGGGCACCCACCCCACCAGCCAGGAGCCAGACAGAATCGCCCCAGCTCAGAGCGGCGCCAGAGCCCTTCGTTGCCGTCTGTCTCTCTCCCTCTCTCTAACCACCCACTGTGACCCCATCACCAGGCCCTGGCCTCCTGAATCTCCCTTCTCCTCCGACACCCCTGCCTGCTTCAGGGGTCTCTGAACTGCCACACTCGGGTGCCGGTCCTGCTGACCTCCCTCACCCGCCAGCCACCCTCCAGGCAGGTGCAAAGTGCAGCTCCGCACCCCCCGCACACACACACACTTTCCCTCCCTCTCCTCTGCCTGAGCTGAGGAGGGAAGGCCTGCCGTCCAAGCCTGAAGTCCATGTCCAGCTGGACCCCCAGCCCCCTCTCCCCGTCCACCATGCAGAACGACCCAAACCCGGTACTGCTCACATGTTCCTGGACGGTTCCTGGTCTTTTCGGTGTTATTTCCCTCCGCTTCATGCCCAAATTTTAACAACTTTCCGAGGCCAGTTCCAATGCCTCCTCCTCCAGGCAGCCTTCCCAGACCACCAGCCAGAAGGGAGCCCGGGCTGCCTGATCTCCCTCAGCGGCAGGTCTGACGCTCTCGTTGCTCTCGACACTGTCCACCTGGTTAGCCCTACCACTGGGACTTGCCAGCTCCACACGGGTCAAAGCCCCCTCAGATGAGCGGGTCCAGCTCTCATTCTTTATTTTCCACAGCCCCCAGCCTGTGCATCCTGCCATCCTGGCCCCAGTCTCTTGAGCCCCTCTCACCTTACCCACGAGCACAGAGGCTCCCTGCGGGCCACGGCCAGGTCTGTGTGGTCCCCAGCACCTGCCACTATGGGTACAGAGCTCAGTGGTGTCCACTGGACCAAAGCCAAGCTCTGCTGAGCGGGAATCGCACTGCCCTCAACAATAGCGGGATGTGGCCACTGGAAACCTACGACCCCATCCTTGCACAAGCCCTGTGTTTGTGCCCCGTGAGGACCAGCGTGCCCCTCTGTGTGCTTGGTGCTGTCCCTGTTGTTGGGGGCTGGCGTCATCCCCCCAGACTGAGAGAGGGTGGAGGGTCAAGTTAGGCCCATTCCATAAACATCCATTGAGCACCAACTGCATGGCCAGCCCTGTGCTGGGCGCCGACTATGTGCTCTGGGGTCCACCTCCTCACCCACCAACCAGCTGAGGGGGGCTCACCTAGATGGGATCCCTGTTCCCCTGGGGGGCTTACCCTCAGGGAGGTGTCTGTCCCCAGGGTGGAGGGGCCCGCCCTTGGTGGGGTCCCTGTCCCCGGGGTGGGCTTCATCCTCAGTGAGTTCCTCTACCCTGGGGGTCTCACCCTCGGTGGGGTCCCTGTTCCCGGGGTTTCTCCCACTCAGGATGAGGACCAGGCTGAGACCTCTGGTCTCCGGGGCCCAGGGCAGAGGAGGCTTTGGTTGGCCTCTGCTGTCTCGGAGGGGCCACAGCTTCCTGGAAACTTCCATCCTCTGAGAAGAGTTGACGGAAGGTGGTGTCGGGCATCCCTTCCTCCCCAGAAAGATCAGGGGATCTTGCAAAGGGCACAGGGCGGCACTGCCCTCCCAGGGCCTTGCTGGACATCCAGCCCCTCCTCCCGGGTGGGCCCTTCCTGCCCACACTTCCCACCTCCCGCGTGGGGACCGCTCTGCTGCCACCGCTCTGTAAGAAGCCTCTCTCAGCACAGTGAGTGGCTCCTGGAGGATCACCGAGGAGCCCTGGTCCCTGCACCGTCCAGGCCACCAGCCGGGAGCACCAGACCGACACAGGGACAAGGAGAGGATGGTGCGAAGTGGGTTACTGAACTCCTCGCTGTTGGTTTGGTGTCACCCAAGCCCAGCAGGGCCTGCGACAAGCTTGCGCATGGGCGGGGGAGCAGCGGTGAACTCGTGAGGGGATTCCAGGAGAGGAGGGGACCACAGTGCTCTGCGAGGAGGGGCACGGGGAACCATGGAACCTCCAAGAATGCCCTGACCTGCCTCTCTAAGGGAGGGCGGGGGGTGGAGTCAGGGAAGGCTTCCTGCAGGAGGTGACATCTTAAAATAAATCTTACCAAGAAGTATGAGTTAACTCCCCATGAGTGCATGAGAGTGTGTGTACGTGATGTGTGTGACTGAGTACATGGTGTCTGAGTACATGAGCGTGTGAGTATATAGTTGTGTGGTGCGTGGGTGGTAGGTGCGTACTCCTGGTGCACACAGAGCAGGTGCAGAGGTGTGAAACGGCTTTCTGTTGCTTGTGCAAGTCTGAGATCAAGAGCAATAAGAAAAGAGACGGCCGAGGTCCCAGGGAGCCAGCTTGTGCGTGGCCAGAGATGTCCCATGAAGCAGCGGGCACTTTCTGTGCAGGTGCTGGGGCAAGAGGCTGTAGGATGTGGATCTTGGAGCTCACTCTGGCTACGCAAGGGGTGGGGTCCTGGAACTCTTTCGAAAGTGGATCAGCAGAGCTGCGCTTCTCTCCTCCTCGCGCCATCGCTCACCTGCTGTCACAGCACCAGCATCCCTCTAACCCTTAGCACGTGTTCTCATTGCACTGTCCTGACAATTGTGCGAGGCAGATTTCATCCTTACTGCCATTGCACAGGGGAGGATGCTGAGGCACACAGAAGTTATGAGACAAGCTGTTAGGGGCTGAAGCCGGACTCGAACCCAGGCAGAGGAATCAAAGCCCAGCGAGGCAGACGGAGGGACTCAGGGCCTGGGGCCCAGGTCACCGGAGGCCATCCTGCCCCCAGCTTGGCCCCCGTGCAGCTCAGTGACCTTGGGCAGGAGGAGGCAGGAGAAGAGGTGTGCACAGCCCCCTTGCAGAGGAGATGCTGCACTTGG
This sequence comes from Phocoena sinus, assembly GCF_008692025.1. Taxonomy (NCBI): domain Eukaryota; kingdom Metazoa; phylum Chordata; class Mammalia; order Artiodactyla; family Phocoenidae; genus Phocoena; species Phocoena sinus. The sequence goes on along the minus strand of NC_045772.1, from coordinate 3,932,135 downwards.
ACGATCTGTGGACCCCAGGCGTGCGGTGGCGGCGGGGCGCTAGCGGCAGGGGAACGCCGGCGGGGAGCTCTGGGGAGGTAGAGCTAGCCTCAGAGTGGGCGTGTCACAAGCTAGGCGCCCAGCAAGGGGTTAGAAATCTCCACCAGTTGTGTAATCACACCAAGAGGCCAGGCCAACGGCATTAAAAGTGCCACAACCAAACCCTGCCTAGGCGAGCATGGTGCAGCGTGCCCTCGGAAGCCCTGCCCATGACCCTCTTCTTCCCCAAACGCTCTCCCTCCCCGTCAGCAGCCAGATGGGGGACTCCCACGTCCTCCAACCTAACGCCCCCAAGCAGGCCAGCAGGCGCCCAGGCCGGGCCTGTGTGTTTGGAGGGCATTTCACAGAACCCTCTCCCAGGCTTTCTGCTCCCGCCTGGTTTCTGCCCTGCTCAGCTCAGACCCGGTTACTCATCAGTTACTCACCGGGCTGCCGCTCCCACTAATTCCTTTTTTATTTGCTTTAAATGAGCCAAACCCTCTCATCTCACCATGGAGACAAAGGGGAGGCAAGCAGTGAGAGAGCTGCAGTCTAGGGAGAACCGAGGAGAATGAGGTGGGGTCCTGGATGGAGGGGTTCCCACGTGCCCACACTCTGCACATACATCTTATTTAATGCTCACGACAGCCCCGTGGCCCCATTTCACAGACGTGGATGTAGACTCAGAGGGCTTTGTTACTGGCCCCAGGTCACAGTGTGCCTGACATGGAGGGATGAGACGGCCCCCTCCTCCAATCACCACATGGGCCAGCTTGGAATCCCTGGCGTGTTGCCTGCACATCCTCCAGGGTGAGAAGGAGCCAGTGTGTAGATCTAGAAAGAAGTCTCTTGGGCTTTCCTGGTGGCGCAGTGGTTGAGAGTCCGCCTGCCGATGCAGGGGACACGGGTTCGTGCCCCGGTCCGGGAAGATCCCACATGCCGCGGAGCGGCTGGGCCCGTGCGCCATGGCCACTGAGCCTGCACGTCCGGAGCCTGAGGACGGGAGAGCCCACAACAGTGAGAGGCCGGCGTACCGCAAAAAAAAAAAAAAAAGAAAGAAGCCCCTTGAACCCGTGCGCCTTGGCCAGCAAACATCGATGGCTCCCCAAGCCTCAGAGATGCCCTCAAGCCCAGACGTCCCACCCACCATGCCATCAAGCCCCACCTGGCCAAGCGCAGCAGCCGGCACACGCCACTGCTCTGGAACGGGAGTAGCCTGGCTCCCTGCTGCCCGCGCTGGGGGACGCTGGCCCCCTCCTTGCTGGGAACCTTTCCTGCGCGCCCACGTGCCAGCAGCTCACCCAGGCTCTGGACGCAGCTGGGAGGCCCCCTGCTCCCGGAAGCCCCATTGGGGTGAGGGCCCTCCTCTGGGCTCCTGCCAGGTGCCCGCGGGCTGCAGGGGTGGTGGGTAGGATCCACGTGTGATTCTTCCAGGTACGCCCACCCTGCAGCGTTATTCCCTGGGTCCTCATGTGAGCAGGGCTGGGGCTGGACGCACTACATTCGTCACCTTTTTTTTTTTTTTGCGGTTTGCCGGCCTCTCGCTGCTGTGGCCCCTCCCACCGCGGAGCACAGGCGCGCCGGACGCGCAGGCTCAGCGGCCATGGCTCACGGGCCCAGCCGCTCCGCTGCACGTGGGATCTTCCCGGACCGGGGCACGAACCCACGTCCCCTGCATCGGCAGGCGGACTCTCAACCGCTGCGCCACCAGGGAAGCCCCATCACCTCCTTTTATCTCCACGACCACCCACGGAATAGATCCTCTTGATGAGAGCCATCTCGCAGGTGGGAACACCGAGCCTCAAAGGCGGGAAGTGATTTGCTCCAGGCAGTAGCAGTAATGGCTGTCTGAGCACAGCGGCTGCTCCAGATCTGTCTGGTGATGAGGGTGGGGAGTTGGGTGAAGGCAGCGAGGATGGTCTGTTTGGGGCCAGCAGCTGTCCTGGGGGTACGCTTCAGACTTGGGAGGCCCGGGGGCCCCTCTTGGGATCCAGAGCCACCCCAGCGTGGATCTGTACCCTCAGACACCAGAGCCAGCAACAGGGCTCTGCAGTCTGCGTCTGGCACCTGACAGGTCAAGGTGGGCTCCATTAGCCATGCGGGGCCCCGGCCCGAGGTTTCGGGAAAGCAGAGAGGGAGGTACGGGGAGACTGGGGGAGGAACAGGCAAGAAAGCCTTGGACTTGCATTCTCACACCTGCTGTGCGGCCCCAGGCAAGTCACAAATCCTCTCTGAGCCTGTGTCCCTATTCGCCCTACGGCCCCAGGAGCAGCTCTGAGAGCAAACAGGACAAATGGGCATCGCCCTCAGCATCACCAAATACTGAGCGGGCCAGGGAAGCCCAGGTACAGTGCAGGGCCCCCAGGACAGGCCCAGGCCCCTCTCTGTGCTGTCCACAGCCTCCTCCCAGTCCGCCTGCCCAGCTGCCCCCTCCACGCCTATTCCGGATGAATCTACAACAGCCAAGCCCTCAGAGACCACTGCCCCGTGGGTAAACTGAGGCGCTGGCCGCTCAGGGGCCAGCCAGCTCTGCTCTCCCTTTGCTCTTGGTTATTCAAACTTAACCGCACCCCCACTGCCCCGCTCCGTGCCTGCCAGACCTGACTCCCCGGGAAAGAGGGTCTTCCTGGGTCAGTAGGGCCTAGCCCACCCAGCTGTCCCCTCACCCTGACCCCGATGAGGACGCTGGGGACCAGGCAGATCTTTGTGAGCAGTTACTGGAGGGGACAAATGTGGCTCCTGGGTCATGCGGGGGCCTGGGCAGAACAGAGGTCCCCTCACCCCCCCAGGGCAGAGCTGGGGGCTGTGCCCGCCCTCCCCAGGCCCCAGGCACACACCCCCTCCTCAGTGTCCCCTCAAAGCCACCTGCCACTTCCTAGCATCCCTAGGGGCCTGGCACACTATCTTTAGAAAGCCACAAAAAGCCCTAATTGAGCTCATAATGACCCGATTAACTACAGGCCTGGGGAGGCAGGGTGAGAAAAGCACTTGCATCCCTCTGAGAAGGGGAGCTGGGGACCTGGCACCTAGAGGCTGGGAGGGCCTCAGGGACCATCCAGTGCTAGCTACTCAGTGCAACTCCTCAGACAAGGAGTCTGAGGCCCAGAGAGGGGCAGCATGCTGCCCAAGGTCACACAGTGGCTCAGGAAGTCGGGGAGCCCAGACCTGACATTCCAGAATGACTGAGGTGAGGTCAAAGCCCCAGAGAAGGGGCTCAGAGTCTGAGACCTTGAGTTCAAGTCCAGACCCTAAAATTGGCCAGTTGGGTCACCTTGGACCAATCAAGGGGCCTTTCTATGTCTCGATGTCCCCACTTTGCAAAATAAGGATAACTGCTCTGATATGGCCAAGTCACCACGTCAGGGGACCCACGTGTGGTCCCGGGTGGGCAGGCCTGGCCCCAGCACACAGAGGGTCGCTGACGCGAGCTTCATGCCCACACGTGTGGGACACACCACACATGGGCTCTCCGTGGGTGTACACAGGTTTAGGCATCCACGCATGTGTACCTCTGCATGTGTCCCCATGCCCGTGTCCCTGGGCATATGCCTGGACTTACGTTTGCACAAATGCAGTTCCTATAAGCGTGAGCAAGTGTGTGCTCCTGTGTGTGTTCCTGGGCTCGTGGCCAACGCAGCTCAGATCTGTCAAACCCTGCCTCTCTGCCAACCCGTACCTGCCCCTCTTTGAAAAAACACAGCATTTTCTACAATTCAGTAATAAAAAGACAAACAACCCAGTTTAAAATGGGCAAAGGATCCGAATAGACATTTCTCCAAAGAAGGTATCAAAATGTCCATTAGGGCTTCCCTGGTGGCGCAGTGGTTGAGAGCCCGCCTGCCGATGCAGGGGACGCGGGTTCGTGCCCCGGTCCGGGAGGATCCCACATGCCACGGAGCGGCTGGGCCCGTGAGCCATGGCCGCTGAGCCTGCGCGTCCGGAGCCTGTGCTCCGCGATGGGAGAGGCCACAGCGGTGAGAGGCCTGTGTACCGCAAAAAAAAAAAAAAAAAAAAATGTCCATTAAGCACAAAAAAAGATGCTCAACGTCATTAGCCATCAAGGAAATGCAGATCAAAGCCACGATGAGACAGCACGTCACACCCACTAGGATGGCTAAAATACAAAGAGAGACACTAACAAGGGCTGACGAGGACGTGGAGAAATCAGAACCTTCGCGCACCGCTGGTGGGAATGGAAAATGGTGCAGCCGCTATGGAAACCATTTGGAGGTTCCTCAAAATGTTAAATACAGAGTTACTATGAATACTTAACCCAGAATTCCTCTCCTAGCTATGTACCCAAGAGAAATGAACACGTGTCCACACGACAACTTGTATGTGAATACTCATAGCAGCGTGATTCACGATAGCCAAAAGGAGGAAACAACCCAAATGTCCAGCGGATAAACGGATAAAGAAATTGTGGTCTCTCCACACAATGAAACACTCTTCAGCCATATGAAGGGACGAAGTACTGACCCAGGCCACGACATGGATGAACCCTGAAAACGTGATGCTCAGTGAAAGATGCCGGACACAAAAGCCACATGGTGTACGATTCCATTGATATGAAACGTCCAGAATGGGTAAATCCACAGAGATAGGGAGCCGGTGAGCGTTGCCAAGGGCGAGGGGGATTGGAGGATGATTGCTAAGGGTTTCTTTCTGGAGCGATGAAAATGTTCTAAAATTGACTATGGTGATGGTTTCACAACCTATGACTAAAAGCCAGTGAATAGTACACTTTAAATGCTTGATTGGACTGTATATGAGTTATATCTCAATAAAGCTGTTCTAAAAACATACAGCATCTGATGGTTTTAGGGGATTGCATACAACCTGTCCTACTCGATTCAAACTCTCACAGGGGCCCCACCTCACAGTGAGGGTGCTTGGCTCAAAGGAGGTGGGTGACTGGCCCAAGGTCTCATGGCAGGCTGACCACAGAGCTGGGATCTGACCCAGGACCCCAGAGTCCATGCTCGGACCGCTCCCCCCGTACCCACCAGAACAGGGAAACCATACAGTCTGTCTCCCCCGTCGCTGACCAGGCCTGAGACCCAGGCTTGCATGTGTCACGCCCGGGCACCCTACTCCATCTCTCACCCTTCCCTCCCTCACTCCTCTGCTACCATCCCAGCACCAAGCATGGCCTGCAACCCCAGGGCCCCAGGGAGGAGGCCCTCAGCCCCTACCCATCCCCAAGCCCACGGCCAAGCATACAGCAGGACAAGACTAACACATCACAGCCCAGGGGACCAGCGGGCTTGGGAGGGTTCACAGGGAGTGCAGGCAGAGGGCCTCAGTCAGAACCACGGACGGGACAGCAGGGCGGGTGGCTGTAGGGAGGGACTTGGGTGGAGGATGCCCAGTGCGGGCCCCTCTCAAGAAGGATGCCGAAGGTGAGTCCTAAATGACAAGAGGAATGACCCATGCAAAGGCGCAGGGAACAGTGTTCAGGCAGAGGGAACAGCAATGCTAAGGTCACAGGGAGGGAATGAGCCACGTGTGTATGGTTTGATGCAGAAGAGACAGCCACTCCACGGTGACTTTGGGAGCCCATGGGGACGATATTAGATTTTATTCTATGAACATGGAAAGCCCCTGGAGGGTGCTGCTGTGACCGACATTGGACATGGGACAGGGTGGGCTTCCCGAGGCCTTGGCCCGGCCAGTGGGACAGTGCCAGCTGGTGAGCTCCCCCACTCCTCTGAGACCCTCCACCACCATCCCATTCAGCCCTCAGGCTCCCAGGAGCTTAGAAGGGGTGGGAGAATACCTCCCCCTGCCCACAGTTTACAGGTGGAGAGATGGAGGCCAGGGAGGCCAGGAGACACCCTAGGCCACACCAGCAGCTCCTGGGGTCCCCCAGCGGGGCAGCGCAGTGCCCGCATCCCGGCCTTGGCTCAGTCATGGGGCCTGGGCACGCACCCCCTGCCCGAGCTGCATCCCAGCACACACGGGTGAGGTGGAGAGGCTGTGGGAGGGGGGAGGCAGGGGAGCCCAGAGATGCCTCGAGGCCCACCAGGCCCCAAATCCCCATTTGTGCACTTGAAGGGTCAGAAGCCCAGAGGCCCCGCCCCACCAGGCCCCCCGCCATCCTGACCTAGGATTCTGGCGGTGTGGGGGGCCTGGCCTGGACCACCACCGGGTGCGATCCACGCTCTGCTGAGTGCCTGCTGGAGAGGCTGCCTTGCACCCCGGTGCCTGTTTCTGTACCTGCTAAAGGCAGGTGATAACATCACCCACCTCGCGGGGTCCAGCGCCGCGTGGGTGAGGAAGTGCTCCGGGCGCGGAAGCTGCTCTTACCACCCATCGCAGCGCGGCCTGGACCCTGGGACAGGCGAAGGCCTGCGCCGGCGCTGTGCGTGCACGTGCGTGTGCCTGTGCGTGTGCGTTGCCCTCTCTGTGTCCCTCTTGCCGTAGGTCTCTGTCTGCCCTTCCCTCTCGGTTTCTGCCTCTCTCTCTACGTCCCTCTGTCCCCCTGGCTCTCTCCGGCCCCGTCCCAGCCGCCGCCCCGGCTCGTCCCCGGCTGAGTCAGTGTCTCCACGCTAAGCTCTTCCCTGCCGTTGTCATAAACAGAGCACTGGAAACAGTCGTGCCAGGTCCGAACACGCCGGCACACCCGCGCCCGCGGCCTTTGTTCTGACCCGGCGGGGCCCTCACAGCCGCAGCGGCCCTCCAGGGGGGTCGCGCTCCGGTTGGGCCCAGAGGGCCTGGCCCAGGGCCACGCGGCGAGGGGCAGCCAGGGCCGGGGGGTCTGCGTCCCCAGCTGGGCTGGCCTTCCAGGAGCTTCCGCCCCTGCCCCGTGGCTCTGGGGAGGCTGGCAAGGCCTCTTCTGCGGCCTCACTCCTTAGGGAGGTCAGCCCCGGGCAGCCTGCCTCAGACCACGCCCTCCTTCGTCGGGCCTGCGGCAAAATCAGCCACTGCCTGTGAGGGGGGACACGATGGAACCAGAGCCCCTTCCCCGCCCCCCCGCAGCTGCCCCCTGTCTCCACCAGCCGGTACCCGGACCCCGCCGGGGCACAGGGCTGAACCGTGGGTTCAGATCTCTAGTTCTCACCGGCGTGTGACCTTGGCCAAGACAGGCTTCCGTGGGCCTCAGTCTCCCCATCTATGCTGTGCGGACAGGGGAACCAGGAGCGAGTGATGTTTGTGCAAGGGCCGGCCGCGGCGGCCTCGGGGGAATGGTGCTCCCACAGTGGCGGCAGGAGGGGTCCCAGGTGGAGACGGACTGAGGTCTGGGCCAGGCCTTGCCCTTGGAGGCCGGAGGTGGAGGCCCGTCCACCTGGGATCTGTGTCCTGCTTGGTGGACCAGACCCCGGCATCCTGGACCCCTCGTCCGTGGAGCCCTGGGCAGATGTGCGTGCCAAGGAAGCAGAGGGTTTTCCTGCCCCTATTCTGAGGAGAGATGCCCCCCCAAGTCCTGGTGGCGTCAGGGTCCCAGCCTCAGCCCTGGTGTGGGTGGGTAGACGGGGGCCCGGAGAATGGGAGGCCGTGCCCAGGGTCACATGGTGGGACCGCAGCAGTGCCTTCTCCCCTCCCAGACCCCATCCGCCCCCCCACAGCCTGTCCTGTCTGTCCGGGCCCTGCCAGTGAAGGTGGAAAATTCCCATCCTGGATGAGCTCCAGGCGGACCTAGAGGAGTCACGTGGAGGGCTCAACCACCGCCCAGCCTAAGCCCCCATCTGCTCACCACTGGCGGGTCCAGAGCCTGGTCGTCTCAGGAACCGCTGCTCCCGGCAGCAAGTTGGCCTTCCGGTGCAGGGGCCCAGAGCCAGGGCCACCCGAGCGACCAAGGCTCATCACACCCTGAACCAGGAGTGGGCTTGGGGAGCCCTGCCTCCAGGAAAGTCTTTCTGATTCTGACATTTGAGGCCCCAATTCTCCCTAGTGTCCTGGTTGCCTGGACCCCGAGCCTCGAGCCTGGACAATGTCTGTTCTGCTGCCTCAGGCTGGGCCCCCGGGATGGGGGTGGGGGTAGGGAGTGACCAGGACAGACAGGACGAAGCTGTGTGTCCCTCAGAGCTGGGGCCTGTGGACCGAGAGGGCGTGCCCGCTGTAAGGCCGGGGCCCAGGCAGGCCTCCCAGTCCAGCCCCATCGGCTCACCCAGGACATCCCGGGTGCAAGGCTCCGAGAGCAGGGCTGGGTGGCCTTCGCTCCACTGCCAGCGCCCTGCCCCTGGCCTGACAGGCAGCGGGCACTCAGTGCTTGCAGGCTGAGCAGTTACAGGGGCTGCCAAAGGGAGCCACCCTCACGCCCTGCGCTGCCCCAGAAAGCAGATGGTCAGTGACCCTCTGCCCTCAGCTGAGCTGGAGGACGGCGTCCTGGGAGAAGGCAGTCAGACCTGGGTTCGAATGTCCGCTCTGCCCCTGACCAGGGTGACTCCGGGCAACTCCTGACCCCTCTGAGAGCAGTGCCACCAACAGAAGTCTCACACAAGCCACGCAGGTCATTTTAACTTTTCTAGTTGCCACATAAAGGAAGTGAAGATAATTAGGTGAGCTTAAACTTGGTAACACATTTTATTTAGCCAATATATCCAAATATTACCATTTCTACATCTTAATGTGAAAAGATCATGAAAGAGCTATTTTTCTTGCTTTTTTTCTCTCCAAGTCTTTGAAACCTGTCATGTATCTTACACTCAACGGCACATCGCAGCTCGCACGCACCATATTTCAAGCACTCTCCTGCCCGCGGTGGCCTGTGCCCCCAGAGTGGACAGTGCAGGCTTCGTCCCTCCTGGGGACTCGTGTCGGACCTCCCTGAGCCTGGTGTGCAAGCCCCGGGCAGGGGACCGGGCATGCAGTAGGTGCACGGGGCCTGGGAGCTGCCCTTTCTCCTCCAAGGCCCCGGCCAGTGGCCGACTTGAAGCCCCCAGACCCTCGCCTTTCAGACACTCAGAGGTAGGCCACTCTGCTCCCTCAGAGTGTCCAGAAACGGATGGGCTTTGCTGAGCCCCTACTGCAGGCAGCCAGGAGGCTCAGGGCTTGCTCCCAACGCAAATGTCACCCACAAAACAAATGGGCACTGCGTGAGGCAGGATTAGGGGTGGCCCCTATGCCTGGTCATGTCCGAGCGGCACGTGACGGGCGGGACTCAGTGTTCCATGGCAGCTCGGGGTGGGCGGGGGCCCGAGTGCACGCAGCTGCAGCCCCCACGCCCGTGCCAGTGGGTCCCAAGGGGCTGGGCTCAGGCAGAGATGGGGCGGTGGGCGGCAGAAGGCCCTCTGTGCTCAGACCCACCTGTGCCTTCCTGGCCTTCACAGCGCTCACGCCTCAGCCCACAGCCCTCCAGCCGTGACCCCTCCTGCCGCCTCCGGTCTCCCCACCGTCCCATTTGCTCCAGACGCTCCCACAGTTCCTGGAAAATACCATCCACTTTCTTCTGGCCTCTGGACTTCGGCACATGCTGTTACCTCCACCTGGAGCCCCCTTCCCTGCTCTCGCCTTCAGGCTGGTCTGGGTCACTCTGATCCTCCCTCGGGTCTCAACGGACGCATCACCCCATCAAGGAAGCCCTCGACAGCAGTCCTCATTCCGTTGTGGCGCCTGTTAGAAATGCCCTGCCTGGGGACCCTGAGTTTCTAACGGGTGTCCCTGGAATACGAGGTTCACCCCTGACTCTCATGCTTTCCCCTTCCTCCTCCCGCACCCCATGGAAGAAGACAGTTGAGTTGGGGACACACTCACGTACCCCACCCCAACAAGCTCATTTCCAGGTAACGGGAGAGACGGGTAGGAGGGGCCAGGGTGGCCCAGCCTCGCTCTGTAGGGGAGAAAATAGGCTTGGGTGGGCTCCGGTGGCCAGAGGGTGGAGGCCACCCGGCGTGAGGGGAGACCTCGTTCATGGAGGGAGGATTAGGGTGGGCCTCAACTCCCCAGAGGAAGCACAGCAACGGGCCCCCAGAGGCCCCAGGGCAAAGCCGGCACAGGCTCATCATGAGAAAGATCTTATGTGGAGTAGTGAGCTCCCCATCCCTGGAAGCATCCAAGCAACAGCACCAGGTGCTGGAAAAGGAGTTGGAACTTTGCACAGGCATCGATTTGTGCCTTTAAAGGGTTTGCCTTCAGCTCTCAAGATTTAGGCGTGGCCCAAGGTCACAGGCAGGGCCTGAAGGGGGCCTGTCCCACCCACCCAGGCCATCCCCCCTCTCAGGGCCAATCATTAATTGGCACCGCTCGAGTGGCTGCCTGCCAGCCCATGGCCCGGCTCCCATCCCATGCCCGGGGCACCTGCATGCCTCTTACATGGGCTGACCTCGCTGCTCAGCCTGACTTCCTGCTTGTGAGTCCCAGGAGCTGAGCCCTGGGCGGAGCAAGGGGCCTGCTCAGACCACCATGACAGCACGCAGAGGGACTCCTGCTGCCTGCAGGGCTCAGCCCAGCTCAGCCTGCAGCCAGGGCCCTCCTGGCTGAGAGCTGGGCCTTCCTCGGAGGGCAGCGAGGAGCCGGGGGGGCGGGGCGGGAGGGCTTCAGGCTGGTCAGGAGACAGCCTGGGTGTTAGGAAGCCCACCCCCCGGGGGGCAGAGAGCAGAGGGAACCTCAGGCAGGTGCTGAGCTGGCCCGGGGCTGACAGACAGGAGGAGGAAGCGCCAGGGCGTGGCTTCAGCCCCCCTGCGGATGACGGAAAGCCAGGAGGGGTGAAAAAAGGCGTTGCCGGCCAGCGGGGAAATCAGACGTGAATAAGCAGGCGGAGGGGAAGGGCCTCCCAGTGTGAGAAGCTGCAGGAGGGAAGCGGCCCGGCAGGCTCAGCGATGGCTAAAGCTCTAGTTTCCAGAAGGGATGGAGGGAGGCAGGGGCTACTCAGACTCCAAGCTAGGAAGCTAACTTTATCCTGGGCAATAGGGAGCTACTGAAGGTTTTGGAGGAAGGGAGTGACACGGCATGGACGGGGCGGGGAAGGAGGCAGAGGGAGGAACTGACAGCTGCCAGAGGAGGGCCAGGGAGGCAGGCCCGCAGCGGCCATGGGGCAGAGTGGGGGGATGGACAGAGGGGACAACCCCAGGTTTCTGCTGGACGACTGGGTGGTCAGGCCAGCAGGGGAGGCTGAGGATGGAGATTTCAGCAGCAAGATGCTGAACGTGTTGACCAGAGGCTCCCATGGGTCAGCCGCGCCGAGTGGTCCATAGGGGGCAGCCGTGCCGGTCGTGACGGGGGGCCGGGGGGGGGGGGGGGGCTGATTGGGGCGGGGCTGGGAAGGAGCAACCAGAGGCTAGAGGAAGCCCAGGTGAGCTGGGGCCCAGCCAAGGAAGAGGGTCAGTCGGCCACACCAAGGTCACTAATGGCCGGGACAGGGGTGACTGGAGTGAGAAAATGAGGGACGGGGACAGTGAGTGTGGACATCTCCGCCAAAAACTCTGCCTCTGAAATGCTCATGAAAGTGAGAGGGGGTGTCCTAGGGGGGCTCCCTAGAAGCAGAGCCTGAGATGCTTGATCCCAAGGGGAGCTCGGGGCGTGAAGAATGTCACAGAGTAGCCCCACCTGCACAAGGGGACTTTATATGCTCTGCATCAGCCCATCCTTGGCTGTAGGCACCCCTCTCTGTGGGCAGAGGGCTAGACTCCAAGAAGGAACAGCTGTGAGCTGTAAGCTGAGATCCTTACAGCACCAGGGGCTGCCCTCAGGGAAAGTGATGTGGGTCCCCTATGCGGGGACCGGTCGCTGGCAGGGGGGCCTACGCCAATCCTCTGGGCTTTGGAGGGTGCATAGGAGCCCGGCATTTACTATTGGTACTATTGGTGAACTCCCCGCCTGGGGCCTGACCCTGAGGAGAGGATCAGAGTGGCCAGGTCTCCCTCACCGCCTATGCCTTGAGATCCTAAATGAAGGGCAAGTTCCCACCTGTCCTCAGGCCACAGGACCATGTCCACTGCCCATCCCCCTTTGCACAGGGAGGCAGGGAGGGCTACCAGAAAGGGGATCTGAACCCAGCTCCCCCATGTGGCCACTGGCCACCGCACAAGTCCCCTGGCCTCAGTATCCTCAGCTGTGCCGTGGGGATGGTCACAGCTGCATCGGAGCCCAGGGTCCTGGGGGGCGGGGTGGGTGGGAAGGGGACGGGCAGTGCCAGGCAGGCAGGTGGGCACCTGGCATGAAGCGGGCACTGGCACCCGTGCCCTCCCAACTGCAGGGGACGGGGCAGGCAGTCCCACCCTGTCCGCTGGCACCTGGAGGGAGGAAGCTGCACTTGGGTGGTGCGGCCCTCGGGAGGGGGCGGTGCCACCCTCCGTGCCAGGTGCCACCCACAGGCTGCTCACCGCAAAGGAGCCCCTGGGGGCTTTCCCCTGTGCCTCCCCCAGCCCCACACAGGCGTTCCAAGCCCTGCAGAGCTCAGCTCTGGCCTCCGTCCCGCCAGCTGTGACTCCGCTCCAAAGGCCCAGGCTCCTTGGCCCTCTGGGAACGGAAGGACCTGTTGTAATCACACGTTTGGAGGCTCACCTGTGCCCGCAGGTTGGGGTCTGGAGTAACAGGGCAGCCCTGCATGCCCGGCACTGTGTCCCCTTATCACTCTCTGTCCTCTGACCCTCACAATGGCCTGGGGGGGCGGCAGGTGTCTCACCATCCCCACCCTCTCTCGTTCAACAGCTGTTTATTAAGTACCTACTGCACACAGGCAGTGGGAGAGGCGCTGGGGACCCAGATAAGGGCCTGCTGGCTCAGAGCTCAGGTTACAAACGAGGAAACTGAGGCCCCGAAGCCCCAAGGGCCAGACCCAAGGTCACACAGCGGCTCCAAATCAGGTCAAGCTCCGCAAGTCCCACTTCTCCCTTTCACTCCTCAGTCTCCTTCCCTGTAAAATGGGCACACGGGAGCCTCCCCCGGGGCCGTGTGGCCCAGGGACTGTGCAAAGCGCAGCGGGGCTCAGCCCACAGAAATCTGGATGTGCCACTGCCCACGGAATCGGAGGCCACCCCTCTCCCCCGTCCCAACACCCCCTGCACAACCCCCCAACCCTGCCCTCCCTCCAGCTGGACTCCTCCCTGCCCCCACCTGTCACACTGCCGCACCCTGCTGTTCCCTCTGGCCAGAGTCCCTTCCACTCTCGGAATCCCAGCTACAATCATACAGCGCTTCCTGTGGGCCGGGCACCTTTCGCATCAAGCCCCCCAACCGCCCCCTGCAGGAACCACTACTGTTACCCGTTTCCAGACACAGACACAGAGACATGGAGAGACAAAGCCTCGCGCCTAGGGCCACCCGGCTTCCGTGCATCAGCACGGCGTGCCTCTAACCACTGCGCCCCCAACCTGCCCGCTCACGTCCACACGGGACGGTGTCCCCCAGCCTGACAGCCCAGAGCAAGGGCCCTCGTCCATTCACACGGGCTGGCCCCTGTCGACACCTCCCTCGTTCCAGACGCGGCAGTGTCCCAAAGGGCCAGGCCAGGTCCGGGTCCGGGTCTCCCTGGGGTCCTGGGCCTCCAGCAGGCCAGACCCAGAGAAGTGCTGTTACAGCAAAGAAATCAGCCAGCAGGTGTAGAAAAGCGAGCGTGGGCCACCTGGCCTGGCCTTCAGTGGGTGGCCTGGCCCCCAGGCACCCAAAGCCCCGAAGGCGGGGTCCCCGCAAGCCCGGAGGCGCCCTTACCTACTCGGAGCTCTTGCCCGAAGACAGTCTTCTCGCCGAGGGCGGAGCAGTTCCAGCGTCCGAAGCGGAACTGGTACTGGCACTCGTTGATGCCCATCTGCGCCCCCTCCCCAATCACGATGATGGCATCGGGCCGGCTCTGGCAGATGGCACGCTGCCGCGGGGCCAAGCCAGGGATCTTGTTGCAGATGATGTTGGCTCCCAGGGCCACGACGGAGGACAGCGCTCTGCAGGGGGGAGAGGATGCCGAGGAGGTGAGACACCTTGGCAGGCTCCCGCCACCCCGCGCCTGCCACTCTCCCCACTCAGTCCCTCGGCCAGCAGACGTGTTCCAGGAGCCCACCTCGTGCCAAGCTCTGCCCGCCAGGGAACAAAGCACAGAGCCCTGCCCTCAAGCACCATGTTCCACTGACCTGCACACAGGATTCCAGCTTGAAAAGGCACACACACCCGTGCCCCCTCAGCCTCGAATTTGCAGGAACGGGATCGCAAGAACCACGGGATCACAGGTTCCATGAATCAACAGTCCCGTGGAATACAAGAACCACGCCTCTCTGTGCCTCCGAATCAGACACACAGACCCTTCGTGGATTTGACAGCCACCAGCTTGCAACTGTCCACAGCTGCCCCCAAGCAGCAGACCCCAACTCCCAGACAACTGAGGCTTTTCCATCACTTGTAGACCCCCGGCTCCCTCCACCCCAGGGTGCCTGGACCAGGCAGGCTGCGAAGTAGGCTGGGCAGGCCGGGAGCCAAGCCCACCGGGTACTGACTGCGGCCACAGTCCGTGTGTGACCTTGGGGGGACATTCTGCCTCTCTCAGACTCAGTTTTCACGCCCATGGCATGGGGTATAAAACACCTTTCTCCCCCTCTCCAAGGGGAGAAAGGCTGCACACACAGGTGGGATGACAGTTGTTATTGTTTCTGGAAGACTGGGTGCACTCAGAGGAGGAAACAGGAGCTGATGTGAATTGAGCACCTACTGTGTGCTGGGCTCGGCCGGGTGCTTTATTGCAACATTGTATCCTCAGAGTGGTCCCCTGAGGGTGCCTTGTAATTAATCTCCCAGCACCCTGCAGGAACTGGGGGCACTTGTTCCACTGTTTCTCTCTTCCCCTGGGTGTCATCAGTGTGATTGTTTATTCGTTTAAGGAGGTGAAATTCACATTGCAGAAAGTTAACCATTTTAAAGTCCTGTGGCATTGAGTACATTGCCAGTGTTGGTCAACCACCACCTCTATCAAGTTCCAAGGCACTCACCACCCCAGAAGGCAACCCCTACCCCTTAGCAGTCACTCCCCTAGCCCCTGGCAGCCACTAGACATTTCATACGGATGGAATCATACAACATGTGACCTTTTGTGCCTGGCTTCTTTCACTTAGTATAACCTCCTCAAAGTTCGTCCTCATTGTATCATGAACTTCCTTCCTTTTTATGATGGCCAAATAATATTCCATTGTAATGCGAGATCGCATTCTGTTTATCCCTTCATCACTGATGGACATTTGGGTTGTTTCCACCTTTTGGCTGTTGTGAATAACGCTGCTCTGAACACGTGCACACAAGTTTTCTTTGAGTCCCTATTTTCCATTCTTCGGGGCATGTACCTAGGAGTGGAATTGCTGGGTCACGAGGTCGTTGGTTTTGCTTTCTGAGGAACTGGCAGGCTGTTTCCCCACAGAAGCTGCATCAATTGTTTGGTTTTAAGCACCCAGGGAAGGGACAGCAAGCTGAAAGGAGGCGGGCTGGGTTCCGCAGACCCACAGCAACAGCTGGGTTTCAAGACAGAGTCTGGGGGCAAAAGGTGGGAGTGGGGAGGCCACGAGGGGCTCCCCAAAGCCGCTGCGCAGGCCCTGGCCTCCTAGCACGGTGAGTTCCCTCCTTCTGCCCACAGCCTGCCAGCCCCTTTCTTGAGAGAAACGAGTCAGTGTTTTTCCAGGGCAGCCGAGCACCCACAGCCAGCTGGGAAAGTCCCCGTGTGGCCTGAGCCCACAGCACGTGCTGCGACCAGGACGCCCCGGCGACACTCAATCCCCGTGGCCCGCCAGCCCCACCCACTAATCTGGCCGAGACCCCCCTGGGTCTCCCACGGGCACAAGGCGCAGCAACGCCTGAGGCTGGCGTGAAGGAAGAGCATCTGGGCAGGCGGGGCTGGGAGCGGGCTGGAATCTGGGGAATTCAGCCCAAAGTAATTGTAGATGCTCAGAAAACCAACCCAAGGAAATGAGATGGATGGGAACCCTGCCGGGCACCAGCCTCCAGCCCTCCGGTCGGTCGGTCGGTCGGAGCCTGGATGCGAAAAGCACATTCCCCATCCCCAGATCCTTCCAGCAGGCTCTGGGCTGCCAAGGCCCTGCTGCCCAGGGTAAGAACCCTTGCTCCTGGGGGCAGAAGTTCAGACAAATGGGGTCTAACTGGATGCACCTGGGGGCAGAAACAGATTATTGCAGCCCTGGTCTCCCCGCTCCAGGCAGGCCACCCCTAGCACCCACCTCCCCCCACCCCACCCTGATGGTGTCCCTGAGAGCCCACCTACAGCTCCCTGGGTTCCTTTGATCAGAATCGGACGCCTCCTATGATCTGGCCTCTGACAACCCTGCCACCCCTGCTTGCGCTCGTCCCTCTGCTGGCATGCTGGTCTCCCTCCCTTTCTTCTGTCTCGAAAACTCTCCTGCCCTTCCAGGCCCAAGGGCAAGCCCCACTGGGCTCAAACCCCTCTTCCCCAGGCACCAAGGACACGCATTGTGGACGCTTGTCCCTCGAGTACCAACCTCACCCCTGGTCTCGTGGTCGTTGTTTCCACCCCTGGCTCCCCCACCAGCCCGCAAACACGTCGAGGGCAGTGCCAGGTCTGAGCTGGCCCTAGGGCCTCGGGGACTGCCCCGTGTAGCCGACCAGGAGTGTGGAATGGATGAATGAATGAACAAGTGAATAAATACCCAGGGATTATGTCAAACAGAGCTCCTGCAAGTCAGTAGCAAGAAGACCCCATTTAAAGAATGGGTGAAGGACTTAAACCTTTCTCCAAGGAGAGACAAATGGCCAACGAGCATGGGAAAAGATTCTAAACGTCAATCATCATTAGGGTAATGCAAATCAGAACCACAGAGAGGAAATACCTCGCACCCACCAAGATGGCTATGATCAAAACAACAGAAAATAGCACACACTGGTGAGGATGTGGGGAAACTGGGACCCTTAGGCATTGCTGGTGAGAATGTAAAATGGTGCAGCCGCTGTAGACAGCAGCTGGGAAGTTCCTCACAAAGGAATGACCATAGCACCCAGCAATTCCACTCCGAGGTGTGTGTTCAAAAGAATGAAGGCAGGCATTCCAACAAAAACCTGTCCACAAATGTTCACAGCAGCACTAGTCACAATAGCCAAAAGGAGGAAATAACCCAAATGTCCGTCAACGGATGAATGGATAAACAGAATGTGGTCCACCTGGACCGTGGAATATTATTTGGCCATGAAAAGGAATGAAGCACAGACACATGCTACATGGATGAACCTCAAAAACGTTATACTCGGGCTTCCCTGGTGGCTCAGTGGTTGGGAGTCCGCCTGCCGATGCAGGGGACACGGGTTCGTGCCCCGGCCCGGGAAGATCCCACATGTCACGGAGCGGCTGGGCCCGTGAGCCATGGCCGCTGAGCCTGCGTGTCCGGAGCCTGTGCTCTGCAACGGGAGAGGCCACAGCAGTGAGAGGCCCGTGTACCGCGAAAAACAAAAACAAAAACAAAAACATTATACTCAGTGAAAGAAGCCAGACACAAAAGGCCACATATTGTACGATTCCTTTTCTATGAAATGTCCAGCAAAGGTAAATCCACAGAGACAGAAGCAGGGTAGGCCAGGGGCTGGGGGAGGGGCAATGAGAAGTCACTGCTTCCTGGGTGCGGAATTTCCACCTGGGGTGATGGGTAAGTTACGGAACTAGATAGAGGTGATGGTTACACAACATTGAAGATGTATGAAATGTCACGGAATTGTATACTTTAACACGGTGAAAGTGAAGTGGCAAATTTTATGTTAAATGAACTTTGAACACGATTTTTAAAAATGCTCTCTGGGCTTCCCTGGTGGCTCAGTGGTTAAGAATCCTCCTGCCAATGTAGGAGACATGGGTTCGATCCCTGGTCCGGGAAGATCCCACATGCCGTGGAGCAACAAAGCCCATGCGCCACAACTATTGAGCCTGAACTCTAGAGCCCGCAAGCCACAACTACTGAGCCCACGTGCCACAACTACTGAAGCCCACGCGCCTAGAGCCCGTGCTCCGCAACAAGAGAAGCCACCGCAATGAGAAGCCCGTGCACCGCAACGAAGAGTAGCCCCCGCTCGCCGCAACTAGAGAAAGCCTGCACGCAGCAACAAAGACCCAACGCAGCCAAAAATAAAATTAATTAATTTTTAAAAAATGCTCTCTGTACACAGGACTTCCACACCCCTGGCCATAGGTGGGATCTGTGGAAGGGGACCAGAGGGGCCTTGCCCGGGTGGTACCCTGTATGCTTCTCCCAGGCAACTGGTGCTGATGCAGTAGGGGGATGGGAGCCCCCAGCCGTCCTCCAGATGTCAGCGTGTAGAGTGGAGGTAAAACAAAAGCTTCAGAGAAGAGAGTCGCACCGTATACCAGGAGCAAAAATAATCAGATATGGTTGATAATTCAGAAATGATTTCAACATTGTCTCCCTTAGAATGTGGAGATTTTTTTCACCTAAAGATATTAAATATTCCCATTCTGAGCACCCGCCTTGGACAACACAGCCCTCCGCTGTGTCTCAATCCTCTCTTTGCAAGATGAGCCTTGCCATCCCCGTGTTACAGGAGTGCGGACTGGAGCTCAGAGAGGCTAAGGGACCTGCCCAAGGCCACACAGCCAGGTCTCTGCTTCCAGAACTCAGGTGGAGACAGCACTGTGGCTCAGAGCACAGCACACAGTAGGAGCATAATATAGAAGACGGCCTGGAGTGGGAAACTACACCCACTCTTCATTCTCAAAACACAGCTTACGGGCTTCCCTGGTGGCGCAGTGGTTGAGAGTCTGCCTGCTGATGCAGGGGACACGGGTTCGTGCCCCGGTCCGGGAGGATCCCACATGCCGCGGAGCGGCTGGGCCCGTGAGCCATGGCCGCTGAGCTTGTGCGTCCGGAGCCTGTGCTTCACAACGGGAGAGGCCACAACAGTGAGAGGCCCACGCACAGCAAAAAAAAAAAAAAAAAAAAACACAGCTTACATCCTGCCCGCATTTAAAATCCTCCAGGTCACTCGTTAATTCGTGCAGGTTTCTGGACAGCTGCTGGTGCCAGTGGTTGAGCTCTGGCAACCGGTCCGGTGCCCCGTCCATCCCCTCTCCCACAGTCTGACCACTGGCCTCCCTGAACAGGCCTGGCCCGCCTCGCCCCAGGACCTGGCCTCACTACACCTGAAGACCTGCCCGCACTGTTCCTTCCACCCGGAGGGGAGGGGGCTGCAGATGTGAGCGGCGCGTTAGGAAACCGTCAGAGTGGGAAAGGGGTAAAAATACACGGTGGCTACAGAACTGATGCCCTGCTGGAGACAGGAAGGGGACTCAGGCAGCATTCTGGGGTAACTGCAGTTTGGGGTGAGGACATGCTATGGGCACTCTCAGCAAGGTGTCCCACCGGGTGGGCCCAGCTCTCACCCTCTGGGAGGCTGCCTGCCCAGGTGCCCCAGGAGAGGCTGGCAGGGCGGCTCTGCGTGGCCCTGAGCACAGAGGAGCCGGGCGGGGCGCTCGTGTTTCAGTTGCTGACTTTTTCCACGGAAAATTCTGCTCTGGGCTCATCTCCCTGCACTATTCAGGGAGGGGCCTCGGGACACAGGCAAGATGCCAGGGGGAGTGGGCAAAGCTGAAAGTCTGGAACTTTCCTCACTCCTGGCCTGGGCCAGTCCCATGAAGGGAGCTCGGAGGAGGAGGGTTTCAGGCCCTGCAGACAAGAAGCCCCCACCTCGTCCCCGTCCCCGGGGGCTGTGGGCAGGGCTCTCTGATCTCAGACCAGAGGGCGCTGGGCTGGAGCCCGGCATTGTGCAAGGAGGGGGCTGCCACTGAACAATCGGAAGGTCTTTCTCCTGCCAGAGCGGTCCAAGTGGATGGGGCTGCCCCAAGGACGAGGGGGTTCCAGCGGGGCTGAGGGGCAGGTGACCACTGCCAGGTGACAGATGGGCAGAGAAGTGGCCAAGGGCGGGGGGCGGGGGGCTTTGCTGTATCATTAGCTGGGTACCAGGCTGCCCACCTGGCAGCTCTGCGGGGAGGGGTTAGGAACATGAGCCCTGGTGCGGGCCAGCTTGTTTGGAACCCTGGCTCTGCCTTTTCCTAGCTCTGAGACCTCAGGCAAGTTTCTTAACCTCTCTGTGCCTCAGTTTCTACATCTGTAAAGTGGGAGTAATAATAGCCATGATACATCACAGAGCTGCCGGGAGGGGTACTTGAGTCGAAGTACATGGCACTTCGTAGCTGGCCTGTGGTGAGAGGTCGTGGACGTTGGCCATTATTAACTAACCCTCACAGCCTGAGACTGGAGCCCCATTACTGACCCTCATTCATTGAGCCCCCAGGATCCAGCCCCCTTGTGGGGGGGGCTGTTTCTATCAGGGGGACCGATGCTTAAACCGGCAACTCTGAAGCCAGTGGGTGCTCATATCAGCCACTGCATCCACCACCAAGGGGTTCATTCCTGGACCAGCTCTTCCCTCTGACCCAGCAATTTCACACTAGGGTCTATACACCCAAGAAAAGTAAGCACTTACATCTGCCAAAGGACATGAACGCAGGTCTCCAGCTCAAACTGGGAACAGCAACCCAGGTGTCCATCACCAGGAGAATGAGAGATTCTGCAGTACATTCACCCAGCCAGATGCAAACCGCTTTCACGGATGACTCCCCCAGACACCATGTGGAGTGAAAGACGGGAGAACACCGATGCTACCACGTATAAGAAGCTCCAGGCAGGGGCTTCCCTGGTGGCGCAGTGGTTGAGAATCTGCCTGCTAATGCAGGGGACACGGGTTCGAGCCCTGGTCTGGGAGGATCCCACATGCCACAGAGCAACTAGGCCCGTGAGCCACAACTACTGAGCCTGCGCGTCTGGAGCCTCTGCTCCGCAACAGGAGAGGCCGCGATAGTGAGAGGCCCGTGCACCGCGATGAAGAGTGGCCCCCGCTTGCCACAACTAGAGAAAGCCCTCGCACAGGAACGAAGACCCAACACGGCAAAAATAAATTAATTAATTAATAAACTCCTACCCCCAACATCTTCTTAAAAAAAAAAAAAAGAAGCTCCAGGCCAAGCAGAACTCAGAAGTCACCCTGAGGTGGGAGGCACTGATGGGGAGGGGCCAGGGGGGAGCCTGCTCTGCTGGGGGCCCGAATGTTCTCTATCTCAAGCTGGGCAGGGGTTACACAGGTGCCCATGTAGGTGAAAAGGCATCAAAATGCCCATTAGAGATTTCTGCACTTTATGTAAGTTATACGTCGACAAAAAAGTAAACTGTTGCAATACAAGAGTTTACAGGGCTGGCAGAGCAAGGCAAGAATACAAACTCCAAGTTTTCTTACAAAAATTAAAATAAAGAAAGCACAATTAAGAAATAAAATGCGTGGGGCTTCCCCAGTGGCGCAGTGGTTGAGAGTCCGCCTGCTGATGCGGGGGACACGGGTTCGTGCCCCGGTCCGGGAAGATCCCACATGCCACGGAGCGGCTGGGCCCGTGAGCCATGGCCGCGGAGCCTGCGCGTCCGGAGCCTGTGCTCCGCAACGGGAGAGGCCACAGCAGTGAGAGGCCGGCGTACCGCAAAAAAAAAAAAAAAAAAAAAAAAAAATAAATAAAATGTGAACATTAAAAATCATTCCTGGATGCTTTGTGTGCCCGGCCTTGAGGGGTGCTAACCCCTCCTGCAGCACATGCTCCTGGGGGCTGCTGTGGGCTGGGCCCCCGTCCCCTGCAGGCAGAGCTGGGTTAGGCCAGAGTACAGCCCAAACCCAGGCTCAGAGGCCCGGGGATCCAAGGGCATCCACAGCCTGGCTCTGCTGAGGGCTGCCCCCTGCCTGCCTGCCGCCCTCTGCCTCTGCCTGGACTCCGTCCAGATGCTGCCAGCCTGTCCCCACTGGGCCCTGAGCCTCTGGGAACCCTGAATAGAGAGGCAGGCTGACCCAGCAGCTCCCGGGGCAATAAGAAGCGTGGGCGCGGGAGACCCTGAGGAGCGTGACATTGGAGGGAGCCCTTCATCAGTGGGACCCCCCCAGGCAGGGCCCTTCTGCTCTCAGCCTGCCCCCGGGCAGCACTCGGGGCCAGGGGGCAGAGCTGCCCACCTGCTAGCTGTCCTCTGCCCCGAGGAGCTGGGCCCACCAGTGGGGCCAGACCCTGACGGGCAGCCTCTTCCCAGTGCCACCCAGCCAAGGCCCCTGTCTAGGCCAAGCGCCAGTCCTGCCATGGCCCAGCCTTAGGGCTCTTCCTTGGGAAACAGAAGCGGGGACCCTGAGGACCCAAGAGGGGTCAAATGGGGGAGCCAGTGTCTCACCAATGCTCAGGATTAGAGCCACCCTGCCCCTCCCTGTCTCTGTGTAGGACACCCCTGCTTCGTTCAGGAGCTAATGCCCTCCAAACCTGCCTCAGCAGCTAGGAGTCTACCCTAAACCTCTCATGCTGTTGGACTCAAGGTGGCGTGAGCACCTACTGTGTGCGGGACTCTGGGCTCAGGGGTCCCCTCAGTAGCGGGACGGGGGGCAAATGTTGTGAAAATAATTATAATTATTATTGTTATCCCTCAGAATAAGGACTGAAAGGCCCAGAAGGTCCAGCCACCTGCCGAGTAGCTCAGGGAGGGAGGGAGGAGGGAGGAGGAGGGAGGAAGCCGGGACCAGGACCCATACATCCTGGCTCCAGACCGGTCAGTGTCTCATCACCCTGTCCCTGACCCTCAAAGACAGTTGGAGAGGTCACCTGTCCACCTGGAGAACCATCCTCCCCCATCGGTCCCTGGGGGCACGAGGCTACACTGGGGGGAACCTCCCAGGAGGGCTGCTGAAGGAGGCCCCCAAACCTGAGCCAGGCCCTCCCCACGCAGGCCGCGCGCTGCTCCAGGGTGGTGGCCCATCTCATTGCCCACTGTGCAGTCTGCCTGGCCTGCGCCAGGCCCAGCTGAGCCTCCGTGGTCACCGTGGAGCTGCCGAATGAGTTACGGACGGACGCATCAGCCAGTGGGACGCGTGAGGGCAGCTCGCACTCAGCTGCCGGGGCCTCCCAGGACAATGACCCCGCTCGCGTGGACAGCAGGACGCTGCAGCTGGCACGCTCTCAGCGGGGCGGGGGACCCAGGCGCACCCCGTTTTCTCTTCGACTGTTACAGGTCGATAAAGAGCAGATTTTATTCCCACTTTACATATTGTTGAGAAACAATGTTTCTCCGGATGAGGGCCTGGCACTTCGACCCCAGGATGTGGGCAGGGTGCCGGGATGATGGGAGTGAAGCCACCCCAAAGTACCCTTGATAGGGCACTGATCCACTGGCATCTGCCTGTCTTCCTACTTAAAGAGCCAGAGAGAAGTGGCATCATTGCCAGCCCGGGTCCACGTGACAGAACAGCCTCTCAGGCCCAGAGGAAGCCTCGCGCCATCTGATCTGTCCTCGGGGCCTTAAAACTATGGCCACGGATGTGGCTGCAGGAGCCAGGCACCTCCACCTCAGCATCTCGTTTCTCCTACAAATTCCCAAACAAGGACTCCACAAACCACAGCACAGGATAGAGATACCCCCGCAGAGGGCAAACGGCCTACCACGGCATGGAGCCCCGGCTCCCTCTCACTGGACAGAACACCAGCTCTAATGCAGCCCACCCATCCCCAGGGCTCTGGGTTGGAGCAGCCCCTGCCCCTAACCAACCACAGAATCCTGGGCATGTCCCCGAGGCTAGGACTGGGGCAGCACTCCATGGGGGAGACTAGGGTCTAAGTACTTTCCGGAACCCAGACCTCATGACTAAGCCCACTGGGCCTCAACACCCCAGACCCCTCCCAGAGCCCCGAGAGCCAGGAGGGGGTCGCTGGGGGACATCCTGCTTTCCTCCTGGGGAGGAGGCTTGTATCACCTTTGGGAAGGTGAGCAGTGATGAAAGAGGGCTTCCCGCCGGCAGCCCAGGGCTCCCTCTGCCCTCCGGGGCGGCCCACCCCACCCCCAGTCTGCCCCTCCGCCCTGCCCCCGTACCAGCAGGACATGGCTTCAGGGCCCGAGCCAGGCCTCCCGGCCCGGCCCTGGGCTGCTCCTCATTGGCCCTGGGTGCTGTCAGTCATGAGGCCGGCCCTGGGCACACCCCTACCACTCCCTCTTACCCTCCAACACTCGGCTTTCCGCCTCTGCACCTTCACCCTCCAGTTCTTCTTCCCAGACCTGCTGATCTCACCACCGCAGAGACCCTCCTCCGAGAGGTCTTCCCACCCACCGGACCCCCAGGGAGCCAGGACTCTGTGCTTGACCCCCTCAGGCTTCTCCTGATGCCATTTGGGGCAGGGTCTGGCCACCACCACCAGCTGGGGGATCGCCAACATTGCCCAGCACCCAGCCGGGCTCTGAGCTGCCCTTGGACGTAAGCACCTCCACCCCCATGGAGGTGGGGACAGGCGGGCCGAGATGGCCAGATCCCCAGCCTGCCTCCAGGCCCCCATCCCTGGCCTGGCCCCGGCCGCCCAGCTGCCCAGGACTCCTCCAGCCCACGCTCCTGGCCCGGGCGCTTTGTAATTCTTCCTCCTCAGGCATCCTCCGGCAAAATATTTGAAGAATGTTCTAATTATCTGCGATCAGCCAGGGAGGCGAGCCGGGGTCCACTTGTCCAGGAAGTAACTCCGCAAATACCTGGGAGGGCGGCACCTGGCCCCCACGCCCACCCAAGGCTGCGTCCCTGCCAGCCTCTCCCTCAGGTGGGCAGAAGTTGGCCCAGGACGTTACAGCCACAGATGGCCTGGAAGAGGCTCTCCACCGGCTCTGGAGCCCAGCAGGGCCCCGTGGGCAGAGTAGGGGGCAGGGGTGCACGCTGGCCTCAGTGTTCCTGTTTGTCAAATGGGGACAAGAATGTCTTCCAAGTCTGGGGTCACACTGCAGACCCCCTGGGCCACCATCACAGTCCCAGAGCCGGCACCGCAGGGTCCCCTCAGCCTTCCCCTGTCAGATGGATCAGGATAGAGCGGAACGGGAGGCTGGGGGCTGATGCAGCCAGTGCAAGGGCCTGGTGGCACGCAGGCCACCTGCCCCTGCTCTGATCTGCCTTGAATCTGCACATCTCCTTCCCCAGCCGGGGTTCTAGGCCAGCTTGGGGGAAGCATGGGGCTTGGGGACATCCCCAGACCTCAGGAAGGCCACTCCAAGGCTGTTCTGAGACTCAGTTTTCTCATCTGAAAATCGGACACAATCAATCCTCTGTTGGCAAATGCCTTCTCCCTCTACTGGATCAGGAAGTAGCTGAACCCCTGGGACGTGGCTGGAGGCGATGCAGGGGAGTGGAGCCTGTGCAGAGGGCAGGCCTGATCGCAGCCTGCCTGACCCTCTGACCTGTCGCCTAACCTGCCCAGTCACAGGGCCTGCACTTATGGGGGCGACAAGACAAAACAACACCCTTGTGAAAAAAAAAATCCAACAAAACAAAAAGACCACCCTTCCTGAGCAGTGTCCCCC
This sequence comes from Phocoena sinus, assembly GCF_008692025.1. NCBI lineage: Eukaryota > Metazoa > Chordata > Mammalia > Artiodactyla > Phocoenidae > Phocoena > Phocoena sinus. Next base: position 3,906,837 of record NC_045772.1, on the reverse strand, counting down.
ACCCTGTCCTACTGCATCCCCATGGGGTCTCTTCAGGGTGGGCCTTGCCAGCCCCCTTTACAGATGAGGAAACTAAGCCTTCAAGAGGACACCCAGCAGGGAGCTCCGTGGTGCTGGGCAGGGAGGAGGGTGTCCCGAGCAGCCTGGAGAGAGGCCTGGAGGCAGGAAGGGGCCCAGCTGGCCCCCCCGCCCGCCCTGGCCTCAGTTTCCCATCTGCGGAGTGAGGGGCTGAAGCGACAATCTAGGTACCTGCAGCTGTATCCTAAAGAAGGTTCTCTGGGTTGGGGTCCTGTGTTCGAATGCCGCTCAGCCACTGACTCTCACTGGCCTCTGGGAGCCTCAGTTTACCCATCCGTCCAATGCTCGTGGGCAAGGCCTCCTGCGGGCTGGCTCCCTGCACCTGAGTCTGGCCGCTGCAATCTTTCCAGGCCACTGCTCCGCTCAGCTCGCTGCCCGCAGCGTTCCCGGGGAAGAGAGCAAAGCGTCCGCCTGCTCCCTCGTGCCCCCAGCGGGCGGCTGCCAGCCCGCCCTCCCCACATAGCTGGCATTCCTGGCCTGGCATCCTGGGACCCCACCCTGGTGAGAAACCAGGCAGCCTGAGGGAAAGCAGGTGGCAGGCAGGGGGTCTCGGGCAGGGCTGCGGCCACCACCATCCACCCCCACATCTGCCGAATCTGTGAAATCGGAACCTCACCTAGTCATTGTGACCCTACAACTTCAGGACGTTGACCTCTGACCTCAGAAACTTCCAGACCTCTGCTGGGCATTTAGGCCCATCATGACACTCCTGAATTCCGACCACACTGGACCAGCAATTCCCCCTCCAGGGCCACCCTGACCCCCTCCAGCAGCCAGGCAAAATTCAAGGCCCAGCTTGGTACCCCCTCCTCCAAGAAGCCCACTCAGGTCTCTCCTCTGTTCTCCCTTCCTCCTGCCCAGCATGGTTACATCTAGCCAGGCTCCTGAGGAGGCCTTTAGGGGCTGAGATTCAGCAATACCCGCCTGGCCAGGCCACACTTCTGCATCCTCTGCTGTGCCCTAGACCTCCCCTAGGCCTAACCCCTGACCTTCCCTAGGCCTAACCCCTGACCTTCCCTAGGCCTTACCCCTGACCTTCCCTAGGCCTAACCCCTGACCTTCCCTAGGCCTAACCCCTGACCTTCCCTAGGGCTAACCCCTGACCTTCCCTAGGCCTTACCCCTGACCTTCCCTAGGCCTAACCCCTGACCTTCCCTAGGCCTTACCCCTGACCTTCCCTAGGCCTAACCCCTGACCTTCCCTAGGCCTTACCCCTGACCTTCCCTAGGCCTAACCCCTGACCTTCCCTAGGCCTAACCCCTGACCTTCCCTAGGCCTAACCCCTGACCTTCCCTACGCCTTACCCCTGACCTTCCCTAGGCCTAACCCCTGACCTTCCCTAGGCCTAACCCCTGACCTTCCCTAGGCCTTACCCCTGACCTTTTGCCTCGCTTCAGGTACAGGTGGGGATACTAATACCCAGAGGTGCCACAGCACCTGAGGTCCCACAGTGAACTGAGGCTCGAGCAAGGATGAGACCCCTGGCCTGGGCCTTGGCCTTGGCCCCGATGCCCCAGATCTGTCGGACGCGGGGGCGCCTGCGGGCCTGGATGACCAGGATGCCAGTCTGAAACCTCAGGACAGACGGATGGACGGACAGGCGGGCGGAACAGGTGGGAGGAGGCTGGCAGGCCCCACTGGCCCATGGCCAGGCTGGGAGTCTCGGCGCCTAGTGGCTTGGCCAGCACTTCGGCCTTCCCGACCACCGCGGACCTGGTGTGAGCAGCGGGTCTGGGGGACAAGCCCCTGTGGACAGTGGGAAGCGAGCCATCCCCTCTGTGCAGACTGCAGGGCTGAGTCCCTGCCCTGGCACTAAGCCTCGGGCAGGCATCCTGGAGGGTCCCTCTCCCAGGAACAGATGAGGGTGAGACCCTGCCTGGGCCCCTCAGCACCTCAGAGTGGAGTGTGAGTGTGAGTGAGCCCAGCCCCTCCAGGCTCTCCCCCGTCCCACAGCCCTGCCCTCTGCTCCCACCGAAGCTGGGGCCCCCTCCAAGAATTCCTGGGCCCCCGGGGCCTGCCCAGCCAAGTGCCTCAGCTTGGATGCCTTTTGGGATGGGTGTCCACCCTCCCCAGGAGGAGCCCCCTCCTCACGCCCCCCCCCCCCCGACCCTTCAGCCTGGCTGTGATGACCTGAACGATCGGTGAGCGCTTCCTGGGGCTAGAACACCTCCCCGAGCTCAGGGGGCCCCAGGGCTTGGCCCAGGTGGCCCGGGGTCCTGAGCACCACCCTTGCCTTCCACTGCCAGCCCCCGGTCAAAGGAGAGGGGCAGTACCTTGTCCCCAGCCACCTGGCAGGTATTTGGTATCAGAGCCCAGAGCAGGACGGGGCTCTGCAGCCTTTCTTCCCGCCTCCGGCTCTGCCCCAGGCCCTGTCTGTCTCCTCAGCATCCGCCCACGGCCCTGCCATCCGCCTGCCTCCCCTTTTCCCCCCTCCCTCAACCCCCACAGGAGTCCCAACCGCAGAAGGAAGGTCAGGAGTGGGCTCTGGGTTACGCTCAGACTTGACTGCAAACCCTTGCTCTCCGCTCCTCTCTGGGACAGGATGGGAGGCGAGCATATGACCCAGAGGGTCAGCCAGAGGCTCCCCTCCGACGCCCACTCCCCAGGCGGAAGCTAGACATCGAGGACTTCCCTAGGCCATGGAGTCATCAGCGCTCGGACCCCGCCTCACTCCTGGAGCTACACAGAAGGAAATAAAGAAGGGCCCGGGGTAGGGGGGGCGTGCAGGGGGAAGGTTCCACGCCTTACACAGCTCCAGGAGCTGCGGCCTGGAGTGAAGCCCTGCCTGGCCACACAGCCCCAATGTGGCGTTTCCAGGCCAGTGTCTCCGGGGCCCCCCGCGCCCTGGGTGATGAACCCAGAATCCCTGTGTGCTCCGAACTACTACGGACAGGGTGAGTGACCAGAGCCCAAGGCTGCGATTCCCTGTCCGGTGCGCCACGGCACCAGCCTCACGGCCAGCCCTGGGCTCCTGCCCCGTCACCCCCTGCACGCTCCTTGAGCACCCCGACGGCCCGGCGCCTGGCATCCCAGCCTATCTCATGGACCTGAGACTCAGGAGGGCTGCCCTGGGAACCTGGGCATGCTGGACACCATGCTCCACCGCCGGGGCAGTGCCACCATGAGGGGTGACGCCGCCAGGGCACTGCCAGGGGCTCGGTCCATTGGGGCCACCAGGCCGGCACTTTAGCCTGATGCAGGGCCCAACCCAGGCAGACGGGGCACAGGACACAGGACAGGCAGGCCCGGGAAGATGGGGACAGCAAGGTGATGGATCCGGCTGCTGCCGGAGGGGGCATGTCAGCTGTACCTGGAAATTCCCAGCACTCGCAGCCACTCACCCGGGAAAGGTGGGAGTCGGGATCCTGGCAGTCATCCTGGCACCCAGACCACCCCGTGTCCACCTGCGCCAACACACCTGGGACCTGGAGGCCTCTGCCACCACTGGGCAGTGGGCCCTGACCAGGTCAGCGGGCCTCGCTGAGCCCCAGACACACAAGCAGCCATCTGACCAGCCAACATGTGTTTACTGGGAACCAACTGAGAGCCGAGTGCTGTGCTGGGCGCTGGGGGAGGGGGCAGCGGTCAATCCCACAACCGCAGGCCTGGCCTCTCCGAGCCTGGGTGCTGACAGGGCTCCCCTCCCACACTCGGCCTCCCATCAGCCCTGCAGATCCCGCCGGGGAAATCCGCCCCCTCCCCTCAGCACCCCCTGCGTCTGAGGCCGGCGGGACCAGCCTCCTCCCCTCTCCCCTGTCGTCCACCCTGAGCCCGGGGGCTTTCCTTAGCTCTGGATGAAGCTGCCAATCCCAGCCCCGCAGCTCCCCAGGCCCGGGGCAGCTGCCCTGCCAACACTCCGACCTCACCTCCCACTGCGCACCCCACTCTAACCAGCCGCCACCACTCCCCGTCCCCCCAGCCCCAACCCCACCATCCCCGCCATCCCGCTGCCACCGCTGCAGCCAGCAACGCCACCCTCCTTCTCTCCGGCACATTCTTTAGGACCCAGTTCAGAGGTCACCTTCTGTGAGAGGTTTTCCCTGGTCTACCCTCACTGCACATGGACTACTGTTCCCGCTGCGGGTACCACAGGGCTTTGCATAATCGTGGGGAAGGTAGCGGGCTTCCCAACTCCACCTGCACACATGGCCAGTCTCATTCCCCTGGCACAGGGGCTGCAGTGGGTGCTGCTGGTGTGGAGAGCAAGCTGGGACTGCTGGGGAGGACGGGCGGGAGGTCAGGAGGGGAGAGGAAGGCCCCTGAGCACCGAGGCTTATCACCCGGATGGAGAAACTGAGGTCCAAGAAAGGGGAGGGTTGCCCACAAGGTTTCCTCAAGTCTATGGCACAAGGCACCATACACATGCTGACCCGGCAGAGGTCACCAGCTGGCCAGCTGGGGCCACCTCCTCTCTGCTCAAGCCGGTCTCAGAGGAAAAAGGTCAGGGCCCATGGCAGGGAGGGACCCAGGGCAGGAATCTGAGAGCTCCTCGGCTCCCCCGCATCTACCAGGAAAGCTGTCCCTCTGGCCCCAAATCCAAATGTGGAGGCAGCCCCTGAGCTTGAGAGTCGGAGGCTCATGACTCCTGGTCGACGGACAATTCTAACCAGCTGGGTTAGTTGGTTTCTCCACCCATGTGAGGTTACAGGCAGCGAATTAGAAGCAGTGGAGTTTGCTCAAGGCAGGAAACCTGCATCAGCAGAGCGCCATGAGCCGCAGCACAGGCCTAAGGGTCAGGCAGATCCGGGTTCGAATCTGGGCTCAGCCCTGTTGAGCACGACCCAGAGGGTTATTCGGTGCTCTGACCTTCACGCTCCTCCCAAGTGGGAGGCCCTTGCTTAGCTCCCCTTTTCTGGCAGCCTGGGAGGGAGCAGATTCAAAGCAGACCCCAGATGTCTGCACACATCCACTCCATGAGAGAAAGCCTTTCCAGGGAGGCCTGGTCCCGCAGAAGTGGAATGCAAAGCCCTGTGTCCCCAGTCAGGGGCCCAGGGGGCAGGTAGTATGTTCTGGAGGAATTCCTATTCGAAAGGCTTTTGCAGTTTGGGACGGTGAAGGCCTAAGTCTCAGCTCTGGATCCCTCGACACCCTGGCCCTTGGCACCCTGGCAGCACTGCCACATGCTACAGGGAGGGTGAACCCAGCCACCACCAACCCTTCCAAAGGCTCCTGCCAGGGGCCTGCTCCTTCATAGCTCCAGCTGGACATGGCAGCAGGGCTTTCTAGCACAAGGAATACCTCTGGCCTGGGAGGCACGTGGAGAAAGGTCGGGAGCAGGGATGGCCATGGGGGGTGGTTCCAGAAAGGGATGGAGGCCCACAGGTGTCACTGGGGTGGGACTGCCAGGGGCTGCTGACTTGGGCTCTTCTAGACCACAGCTGATGCCAGGGAGCTGCTTGCTGGGCAGGGTGGAGTACCCCCTCGGTCCCGCTCCAGGCAGCCGGCAGGCTTTAGGGTCTGCGGCAACAGTGTCTACCTGGGGGCTGCAGAATTTTAGTGTCTTCTACTCACAGCCTCAGATCAAGCCCTTCTGGCATCCCCAGTGCCTCAGAGGCCACCTGCTCCGGCCCGAAACTGGGAGAGGCATCAGTGGGCAGGGGTCCAAGCCCTGCTCTGTGTTCCGCTGCTGAGGCTGTGGGATGACCTGCCCAGGGCCTCAGCATCTCCATCCACGGAGCAGGCCATCCACACCACATGGCTGCCTTACACAGGGGACCAGGAGTTCTGGCTTCCTTCCAGGCAAGGCCTTTCCCCATCATCCCGAGCCCTCACTCCTACATCTGCTTGTATGCCTCCAGGGCTGGAGAGCTCACTGCCTCCCTGCCAATAAAGGGGCTGGTCCAGAGGATGAGGATGCCCTGGGTGGGAAGCAGGACCGGGAGGGGGCCTGGGCAGGCGGAGCAGCTCTGTGATGGAGACCGGGAAGATGGAGAAAGGGAAGAGGAGCGCACCTGTGCCCACCCCCACCCCACCGGCTGGCCCAAGGGGAGGCCCCTGCCCTGAGCCAGGGAAGGAGGACAAATGGTGGTTTTGTCCTTGGCCAGCCGGCGGCCCGCACCACACAATGACCCTTTCATCAGGCTGAGGGAGCCCTGGGCCGGGGTTTCATCTGACAAGGGAGGGCGCCGGCCTCCTGTCCCCTTGCTGGGGGAGTTGGGGCGGGGGGGAGGTGAGCTGTGTCTGAGCTGGACCCAGGACCATGCAACATGGAGGCCTCAGGGAGCCAGCTGAAGCCCCTCCATCTGCCCCAGGAGGAGCGAGGCCCCAGGAGGTTAGGGGGCTGGCCACAGGCCACATGGAGGGGCCTGTTCTGGGTACCCCAAATCCTGAGCTGACAGAGGGTCTGCATCCCCACACCCAAGGCCTCCACCCCACCTCACCCCCTCGTCTGCCACCACCCGCAGGGTCCTTCCAGGGCAGTCGGACCATGGCATTGGTCCAGGTCCCCAGCCCAGTTCTGGGCTCCCCGCAGGCTGAGCAGCCCTGGCCCCCTGCTCCCCAAGGCTGGCATGAGGCTCGGGGGGACATAAGTGTGTGGGGAGGGCAGAGGCAAGGAGTGCAACTTGCCAGACCTGTGTCCGTGGTGTGCCCAGAGAAGCCCAATGAAACAGTGTGCAGTCAGGGCGTCAAAAATCAAAAATCACCCCCCTTCGTGGTGACCTCCCCTCTCCAGGGCACCTCCAACAGCTGCCTGTACCACCCCGGAGGCCCCAGAGATCCCGGGACTCCTCTCGCTATTGGACCAGAGCCGGGAGGGCTGTTACCCAGAGGTGACCTCAGGAAAGGGCCTCTCTCCTGGACCCTGACATTCTTGTCTGCCCACCTCAATAAGATGCCAAAAGGCTCCCTGGAGAGGAACCCTGGGTGGATGTGCTTGCCAGTGAGTACCGTTCCTTCTTCTAAGAGTCTCTGTTGTGCTCCTGTTTAGTCTGGGCAACTCCTATCCATCCTTCAAAACCCTAAGTGTCACCTCCTCTGGGAAGCCCTCCAAGATCCCCTAGAGAGTTCATTACTCTCTACTGAACAAGCACAGACACAGGGCCTCCCTCTGTCACGGGTGGCCAGCCTCCCTGCTCCTAATAGCTGAGAACGACCCCATCTTCTGAGCACTTACTGTATACCAGGCAACCAGCAGAGCTCATCTCAGCATTTGCCTGTTGAAGTCTCACACCCCCTCTAGGTTACTGTTCCCATGGCCCCCACTGTACGGAGGACACAGCTGAGGTTACGGGATGTACCCAGGCAGTAAGAGGAGGAATGATGATCAGTGAACCTGGTGTCTGTGTCACCATCAGGCCCCTTGGCTTCACAAGGACCAAAGGGAAACGTGGTTAGAAAATGGCCCCTTCTCCTGCGGGCCGCAATACATAGCTGCAGGACCTAACGCAGCCCTGGGAGGAAGCATGGGGGGACCCACCTTCCCCTCCTGACCCTCCCGCCCCACACACAGAAAGTCGAAGGAGTCATGTCCCAAATGCACCACTTCCCCCTTTAACTAGTGGCTGACGAGACTCACTCACACGTCAACGATGTCTCGAAGTTCTCTGTGATCAGAGCAGTTCTATTCGTATATCTTGAGCTGGGGGTCCCTTGGGGGTTGAGATTTTGTCAGGTTCCCCAGCTCGGCTCACCCGTGTGCACACCCCTCCACAGAGCCACACGTGCTTCTGAATCCCAGTGGCGTATGGGCCTGACCTGAGCCTGTGCTGGAAGGATCTTCATTTCCAAGTGACCGACGGCAAGCATACTGAGGCCCAGAGAGGCCCGTGGACCTGCTCGAGGCCACACAGCAGAATTCCTCCCGTACCGGGACACGCACAGTCTCCTAGGCCAGGAGCTGCTCCTCCCCAGGGCAACCTGTCCCCGCCTGAGCCGGTGGCCCCATTCTGACCCCACGTAGGCTGCGATACCATGGGAGTGGGCCTGATTCAGCAGCCCCCTTCCAGGGTCACGTCCACAGGGCTTCTGGAACTGCGGTTGGCACCACCAGTAAAGCCACAGCGGCAGAGCCGGGAAGAGGCCCAGCCTTGGCAGGGCAGTGGTGAGCGCCCTCACCCCCACGGCCAGGTGGTCGGTGAGTAACTGCCCCGTCACCATGACTCACTCTGGTCCCCAGAGTGGCGGTCACCATGAGAAACTCGTACCGGAAGATCTGGGGGGATCACTGCAGCCAGCCCCACGTCTGGGAGAGGGCGGCCGAAACCGGAAGGGACCTGCCCAGGACAGTAGGTCAGCCTGGTCCTGGCACGAGGCCTGAGCCTGGCCCCCAGACCCACCGAGCCGGCACCGCAGGCCCTCCCCTCGGCCTGCAGCCCCCCACCTGCCCTCCCTCAGGCCCTTGCTGATCCTCACTGGCCCTGAGAGCGCCAGCTCTGACAACAGTGGAGAGCCGCGCTGGCCGGAGCTGCCTCGGATGGCCAGCCAGGCCAAGCTCAGAGTCCGGCAGGGGCTCGGGGCTCTTCCAGGCCAGCACACCCGTCCGACCAGATCAGTGGCAGCGGCCCAGGCATGCATCTGGGATTCGCTGTGCACGGACCACAGCCCGGGATGCGGAGCCGGGAGAGCAGCCCAGATGAAAGGGGCAGGATCAATTGTCCGCCAGTGTTTGTGATCCCAGCAATGGATGCCTTCTGGAAAGTTCTCTGGGGCAGAAAGAAGCCTCTGCCCAGGGCCCCCTCCTGCCTCTGGCATCCTCAGATCCCCAGGGCCAAGCTTTGGGAGCATTCAGAGAAGGCTACTGAGATGGGCTTTACCACTGACCCCCAACTGTGACTGAAGCACTTTGCACGGCTGCCTCACCTGCATTCAGGCCTCAGCTCATAGGCGGCCCACAGGGTCTTCTCTCCACACTCACATTCATTTGCACCACTGAGGACCTGCTTCCACCCATGGCATCTTACACACCTAAGCCTAACCCTAGTCAGCCCTATGCCCACCAACAGTGGGGGGAAGCCCAGCGATGCCGGAGCCTCCCTCGCTCCCTCTCGGGAACGCTGGTGTTAGTTTCTGCTCAGGAAAGGCTGGCCTCAGCACTTTCTTCCCACTGGGGCTGAAGGTCAGGCTGGACTGACGCTGGGGCAGGGGTTGCTGATGGCGGGGCAGGGGGCAGAGTCTGCCTTCCTGCCCTCCCCGCACACACACACACACACTCCAGACCCCAGCACCGGTCCAGGAACGTTCGGGGAAGCTGTTGCCTTAGGAGAATTTCTGCCAACAAAGCTGGCAGTGCACACTCGAGGAGCGAGCCTCTGTGGGCACAGATGGTAGTCACGGCAGGCCTGGATTTGGGGTGCCAACCCCCAAAGGAAAACTTAGGGTCTGTGGAGGTGTACTGGCCATCACCTGCCCCAGAGCCCCTCAGCTGCTGCCCCGGCATCCCACTCTCACCAGCTCCTGAGCCCCGAGCCCACCTCCTCGTCCCAGATTCTTACTCCAAACCACCCGGGGAGGACTCCTGGTTTCCCACCCCTGGACACCTCCCCGTTAACGCCAGACCTCAGCCAGCTGGCTCCGAAAGCGATTTCTTAAGCAGAGTAGCTACCGATTCCCTAGCAAGGCTTAAGATTGACATGCTGGGGATTCTGGGAGGGGGAGACTTCTGGATCTCCACCCCCGACCTCTGAGAACCAGAGGCTTGAGATTTCAAGACCTCCTGAGTCGATCCAGATCCCAGGAGGAACGCCACAGCAGGACTTTCTGGCCTGGCACTTCGCAAGTCTGAGTCCCCAATGATCAGGCGTTCCCCACCCGGCTCGGAGCCCTGCCCTGGGCGGCCTGCCTCCCCCCCCACCACCCAAATCCAGGCGATGCCTCCGCAGCCGGGGCTGCCCGCCGGGCCTGGAGCGCTCTCTGCGCCCGGACCTTGTAATTATGTCCCACAGCCCGGGAAACCGCGGGCCTTGCAGCATCTGGCTGCGGTTGCGAACTTTTGTTTCAAGATGCGCGACTATTTATAGAAGGAAAACTGGTAGGATAGTAATTTCCTAGGAGCTGGAGGAGAAACTGGCTGCGCCTCTATTAAAAGGGGGCGGGGGCGCGGCGATTTATTAGGACTGCGGCCGCGCGGGGGGGAGGGGGTGGCGCGGGGAGCGGGAAGGCAGCGGCTGCCCCCTCTGGCCGCGTTAGGCGACCCCGGACGTGGCCCGCGTGTAAAGGAGGGGGAGGGGGAGGGGAGGAGACAAGAGGGGGAGAACTGGCTCTGAGGTTTAATCAGTAGCATCCAGCTTAAATTCCCCCAAACGGCGGTTCCATAAATCAAACGTCTTCTTAAATCGGAGGCCAGAGCATATGCGTCCCATTAGGAATCCGGCGAAGCCACCGCTGCGCCGACGCGCCCCTCGGCTCCCTGGGCCCGGACGGGCCCTGCCGGGAGCTTCCCGGAGCCCGGTGGGCGCTGCCCGGCCCGACGCACCCGCGCCCCACGCTCCTCGCACTGCCTTGGCCGGCCGCACGCGCTCACTGCGCGCCCCCCTCGCCCCGGACGAGGAGTCGGCCGCGGCGAGGGTCGGGCCGCTCCGCGCGGCGAGAAGCCGCGCGAAACCACGGCAACCTCGGAGGACAGCTTGGGTGCTGTCTGGTGGGACGCGGCGTGCACGTGTGTGCCAGTGTGTACGCGGGGGAGCGGATGTGTGCGTTCGGCTCTCTCGAGTGTGGCACGGCCGTGCGGCCGCGTGTATTTATATAGGGAGGGGGATCCCGTTGGTCCAGGATTCGGCTGGGCGGCGCAGGGTATCTCCGCGCTACCCGCGCGCCCTCCGGCCCTCGCGCACGCCGTGCGCGCAGCCAGGTCTACCGGCGCCGTCAGGCCTCCAGCGGGCCACCCTTTCCCTGACCTCAAGGCCAGAGCTTCTCACTGCCTCAGCCGCCCCCCAACTGCTCAACTTCGGCGGCCTGGGCCGGCTGGAAGACCCACAGTACCCCCGCTCCCGCGCGCGCCGGGCACCCGGCGCCACTGCCGCGTTCCCTGCTCGCCCAGTTCCAGTGCTGGAGCCCAGGGAGGGGTGCCCCTCACCCGCCCACCCCGCGTGTGACCCGCGGCACTCACAGGTAGCTGCCGCTGGACAGGATGAGAAAGATCTGCGGGCAATAGACGGAGAGGAGCGCGCTGCGCGGCGACAGCAGGAGCATGATGGTCCGGCGCTCCTGGCGGGGCTGCGCAGGCCCCGCGGGCAGAGCGCGTGGGCCAGCTGAGGCCGGGGTCTCCGCGGCCCTCCCAAGGTAGGGCGGCGGAACGCGGCGCTAGGGACCCGAGCGCGCGGGCCCCGGCGCAGCGGTCGCCCGTGCCCCGCCTCCAGGGCCGCGCATCTCGCTGGGGCTGGGGCTGCGGCGGGCGCTGGGGCTGGAGTGCCGGGAGGCGAGCGGGCAGTGGGCAGCGAGTGCGCCTCGGCCGCCGTCTGGCCCTCCGTCCGTCGATCGGTCGGAACCAGCTCTGTCGCTCGCTCTGGCTCACGTCTTCAAGTCTCCTGAGGCGCGCGGCTGCCATTGGACGGGCCACCCCTACATCCGCCTCCTCCGCGGGCGGGTTTTTTAAAGGGGAGGCTGACCGGAGCGTGCGGCGGGAGCCGCCTCCAGGGCTTGCCCAAACCGCCTTGGCTCGGACAATCCCCCCAACCACCAACTTCAACCAGCCACACCGCTCTGGCCCGCTCTGCAGGGTGCACCTGGGGGGAGGCACCGCGGGAGAACCACGCGGGGGCGTGCGCTCCTCCTGGGTGTTGTGCTCCGCAATGTGTGCTTCTGTGTGCGTGCACGTGCCTGCATGTGTCTGCGCGTGACTGCGGGAGCGTGGGCGCGTCTGTGAGCCCGCAGGTGTGTGCGCCCAAATGCACTGTGTTCGCTGCGCCTCTGCCTGCGTGCGCCCCTGGGTTTGGTGACACTGGCTGTGGGTCGCATGCACTCACTGCCATGGCCAACCAGGCCCGGCGTGGTAGGGCTCAGCAGTGCACCAGCACGCCGGCGTCTCTGCAGGGTCCTGCCTCTGAGTCTCTTTGGACAGGCTGCGCACTTGTTGGAGACCCCCCAACAAGTGCATAGAGGCCCCCAACTCTGGCTTCCCCCACCTCACTTCTTCTACTCTCCTCTGAGGGGTTGGCTGGGATAGGTGTGGGGCAGAGCACACCCACAAGAACACACTTCTCTGAACAATCCTCCTTCCAGTGATCTTTTTAAAGCCCAAAGCACAAGGCTTTGAGTCCCACCTCCTATTGTCCGCCAAGCCAGGCTACATATGAATGTCTCTCTAGATGCAGTGTAGATCCCTTAAGCAGGAGTGAAGGCACAAAGAGGGAAGGTGACAAGACGGGAGAGGTCTGTGCAATATGGCCAGGGGCCCCTGAGGGAGTGGACTTCCTGGCTCCTAGTCCCCAGCATCCAGGAGGAGGGGGGGCCGCCTCCCCTACCTTCACCCCTCTGGGCCCTTCTGCCTCTCCTGAACCCCAAGAGCAGGAGGCGGTCATGGAGCAAGGCTCATCCGGAGGCTTCCTGACCCCAGCTCCAGTGCGCAGAGGGTACCCAGACTCCAGATGGTTCCTCGCGGCCCCGGCTCGGCCTCCTCCAGGGCTGCAGCTTGGAGGCTGCTCAGTTCCAAAGTGAGGAACTGTGCCTCCTCAAAGCTGTGCGTTTTGAAACCGCCCCAATCCAAGGTGCATCTGCTCTTGAAGCCCCGATACGCAAAAAGGTTTCAAGGGCTGAGTTCTCCGTTCCTGCCGGCCCAGGGGCTCCCCCAGAGGCGGCACATCTGCACCGGCACCCGGGCTGAGGGGCATGTGTGTATGGGGGCTGCACGTGTAGACATGGGGGTGAGGGAAGCTGCTCCTGAACGTTCATAATCATGGGGGTACGGGCGGGGGGAGGGGGCTGTGAGCACGGAAGAGTCCCCCAATACATACAATCTCAAGATATTTCCTTGGAACTTTCATGATCCTAAAATCCCATCTCCTGGGATTCGTCAGGGCCCTGGAACACACTGTCTGGAGGAGTCCCCAGGTGCCTGCCGCGGCTGTGATATCATTACCAATAAGAAAAGGTCGACTTTACTGGGACGCCCCCAGATCAAAGGCCCTCAGGGTTAACCTTCCCAGCAGCCAGTGGAGAAGGTGCTACTGCTACCCCATTTTTCAGATGAGGGAAGGTGGGCTGGGAAGTTGAAGAGCTCGCCCAAAGCCACCCAGTGAGGAGTGAGGGGGAGGTTGGATCCCTGAGCCTTGTCCTTAGGCACTGTGCCTCCTCAAAGCTGTGCGTTTTGAAGCGATGCGACAAGGGAGGCCAAGTCACTGTGCACGAGGGTAAGCTGGGCCGTCCGCTTCTGACTGCTCTGCCTAACACCAGCCCCTCAGCAGGAGTCCTCTGCAAGCACCCCTTCCCTCGGCTGCAGGAAGAACTCTAGGGATCCACCCCCACCTCCCCAGCCCGGGACTGTGGAAGGAGCTGAAGGCGGTGCCCGGCCTGGGCTCCCAGGACTGGGGCCAGGGCTCGAGGCGGACGAGCCCAAGTCATTGTCCAAGTCATTTAACCCCTTAGGTCACATCTGGCCCAGCTGCCCCTTCTCCCCACCTTGTGTAGCCAAGACGGCTTGCAAAGAAAGCAGGCCCCTTCACTCCAGTACAGGCACCACCAATGTGGTGGTGACAGGGGCTGAGTCCCCTGAGTCCCCTCCCCTCCCCTCCCCTCCCCTTCCCTCTCTTTGGCAGGTCCCAGGCTGACTCTCTGGCTTTCCTGGATGTAATTCCACAGGGGTGTTTGGAGGTCACATCTTCTCTCCCCCAGGACTGGGAGAATATATGTTTTAGGGGGCACGCCGGGGGAGGAGTCCCCCCTCCAGGGCTCCTTGGTGGGGCAGAGGACAGAAAGGCTCAGCGAGCTCTGGTTCGCTGTCTCACGCGCTCCCAGAGAGGCTGGCACAGGTGCCTGGGCACACAGGCTGGGTCTCACTCACTGGGTTCTCTCTACTCGGACACTGGCCACCACCCTGTTGAGAATGCCCAGAGCTGCGGTCCCATTTACAGAGCGGAACGAGGAGGTTCTGGAAGGATAGGCGAGGGGGAACCTGCCCGAGCTGACGTCCGCCTCGAGCCCTGGCCCCAGTCCTGGGAGCCCAGGCCGGGCACCGCCTTCAGCTCCTTCCACAGTCCCGGGCTGGGGAGGTGGGGGTGGATCCCTAGAGTTCTTCCTGCAGCCGAGGGAAGGGGTGCTTGCAGAGGACTCCTGCTGAGGGGCTGGTGTTAGGCAGAGCAGTCAGAAGCGGACGGCCCAGCTTACCCTCGTGCACAGTGACTTGGCCTCCCTTGTCGCATCGCTTCCTAGTCCTTAAAACGGGAAGAGTGAAGGCACTCACCTCCACAGCTGCCAGAAGGCGGCGAGGCCTCAGTGCTGAGAACCGGGCAACACGAGGCAAGCCTCATTAGGGGGTGCCTATTACATTAGGGGGCCCAGGGGGAGTACCCGCAGGGGCTCCTGGAGGGTCCGGAAAACAGGGCCTCCCTCCCCACCCCCACCCCCCAGCAGACTCAACACTGACTGCACCCTTACCTCTGGTAAACACACACCCAGGGACGCAGCCTACAACAGACCCACAATAGACAGTGCCACCAGCAGCCGCAGACACGCCCGCCCAGGCCTGCAGAGCTGAGGCTGGGACAGGGAGCTTCCAGCCCTGCCTGTGCGGCCGCTGGCCTCAGTCCCTGCCGGCCCTGGGCCTCAGTTTCTCCACCTGTAAAATGGCGGAGGAGGCGCTGGATGGAGAGGCAACGGATGAAATTACTCTCGGGTCTGCTTCTACCTCTCCGCCTGGGAGGCCGCGGCTCGGCCGGCGGCACCGGCGCCGGTCCTCCCTCGGGGCTGTTCACCGGCTTTGCCCGCGGCCGGGACCGGGCCTGCCTTCCCCGCCCGCCCCCCCCCCCCCCCGCCGCCCACCCTTGGCGGCGCACAGTAGGCGCGCAGAGCGCGTCGGGGCGCGGAGCCGTGGGCCCCCCGGGCTTGGCGGACCGCGCCCCCCCCCTCACGGTCACACTGCCCGCCCACCCCCGCTTCGAGCGAGGCCGAGACAGATTCTGTCTAAAGGAGATCGCAGCTCAACAGGTAAGGACTCGGCTGGGTTCAGGAATGTGGAAATACGACTCGGGGCAGCTACTGCCTCAAGCAGCGAGCGCGGCCCGCCGGGAGCCCGCCCGCCCGCCGGGCCGCGCGAGGGGGAGCGCGGCGAGAGGGGGCCCGGCCGAGGGCCCCGGGCGGGCGGGGGCGCGGGGCCCGGACCGAGCCCGAAGCGGCCGGGCCGCCCGCGCGGCCCCTCCCGAGCCAGCCGGACGAGTTGTCAAGGTAATTTCAACACGTCCGGGTGATGGATAGAGACGAAGGGCCGTGGCGGGTGCCCAGGCCGGCGCGCCCGCTGCCGGGGTGCGCGCCCCCCGCCCACCCGGGGCCCTCGGCCGCCCGAAGCCCCCCGCCCCCCGCCCCGGCGCGCCCTCCAGGCGGCGAGCGCTCGGCCCGGGCTCGGCGCCCAGCGCAGCCCGGGGGAGGGAAGGCGCGTCCCACCCCCGGGGCCTGGAGCCCAAACAGGTGAAAGTACGCGCCGGGCACGCTCGCCGCTACCAGCAAGCCTGGCCGCCCGCGCGTCCTCCTCTCCCTCCTCCAACCCTGGGCTGGGCGCCCCTCGGGCATACCCGCAGCTCAAAGGGCTCGGCTGCGTCTCTGCAGGGCCGGGGCGAGCGTCCAACGCGCAGGCCAGCCCCGGATCCCCGAGAGCTGCCCGTGCCCCCTTCCGGTCCCCACGTCCCCTGGGGGACACCCTGGAAGCGGCTCCCCTTGGCTGCTCCGATCCCGGGCACCGGACCCGACCACGGGGCTACTCACCCGAGCTTCACGTAGAGAACGCCAAAGCAGAGAAACACGTAGAAAATCCACTTGCGAAAGTTTCTGTGCATGATCCAGGGAGGGGGGCTGCGCCATAGACAGCGGCGGGCGGAGGGGACGCGCGGGCCGGGCGAGGAACGGGCAGGAGTTGGGGGCTTCGGTGGACAGCTCTCAGCCGGCGCTGCGGCTCCGGCGGCCGGCGACGCGCGGGCACTCGGAGCGCGCTGCCACCATGGTGAGCCCGGGCCGCCGCCGCCGCGTGCGCCTGGGGGAGTGACCTGGGCCGGGGGCCGCAACTTCGGAGCCGGACTGTGTGACCGCGGGGCCCCACGAGGGCCGGCGGGGCCGAGGCCCGAGCGCGGCGGGCGGGCGCTGCCTCCACTGGGCGCAGGCGCCTGGGGCCGTGCGCGCCTCGCCGAGGGCTGCGGCGGCCAATGTGTCCGCACTTGTCGGCCTCCGCAGGTGACTCGCGGCCCCGGCGAGCGAGCTGCGAGCGTGCGAGCGCGCCCCAGGTAGGAGGATCCGCCTCCCGCCCGCCCTCCTCGCTCGCCGCGCGCTCTCTCGCCCTCGCTCGCGGGCTCTCCCCTCCCTTTTCTCCTCCCTCCCCCGTGACACACAAACGCATCTATCCCCCGGAACCCCCTCCCCAGGCCGGCTCTCTTCCGATCGCCCGGCCAGGACTGGGAGGGAGGAAAGGGGTTGGGTGCGCGGGGAGGGGGGCCGCGCGGGGGAGGGTGCGGCCCCGAAGGGACACCTGCGGAGGGGCCGGTCGCTCCTCTGCGCCCGCCAGGGTGGGGGGCCGGGGGGAATGGCCGATTCAAGCTGTGGTAGCCACTGGGCTTCCAGTTTCTAGTGGGGGAGGGAGAGACCACCCACCCGCCCCCGTTGCCGTTCTGGGCACGCTTACCCTACCCCCAGCAATTATCCACACGGGGTCCACCAGGGCCACACCCTTAGCCCAGGCACCTCTGCCAAGGCCGCAGGGCTCGATCAGACCCTCCTCCAGCGCCCAGGGTCCCCCGACACCTGTCACTACCGCTGCCCGTGGCGCTTACTCAAAGCAGGGACAGGGAAGGGACAGACAGATGCGGGGCGGTGGCTCAGACGACCTCCTACAGAAGCTGTCTGGCTCAGCACCGTGATGGCGAGGGATAGGAGGAGGTTACAGGGGCTTCCCTGGCTGTGTGGCAGGCTCCCACCCCAAGGACTCCCTGACGGCTCTCCCCACCGCCCCCGGTCCCCTCAGTCTGCACCACCCCCTCTGCAGTGCCAGGCTCAGTATTCACGTTCGGTGCCCAGAGCGCGAGGTCAGAGCCACCGCGGTGCCTCGCATACGGGAGTGGTCTGACTTGGCTCGGTCCTGGGCAGTGGGCACCCGGGCGGGCAGACCCTGCTGCTGGCCAAAGCCCTGTCTGTCCCGAGAGGGCAGGACGGTGACCCTCTGCCTAAGCGCTGTCCTGGCCAGGCTCCTGTCCCGCTCCGAGTGTCTACGGACCTGGACTCCTCTTGGGCGAGTGGATGGAACTGGGAAGCACTTAGTCCCTGAGGACCAGCCGAGACCCGAGACTTGCTGGGGAAAGAGTGCCAGAGGTGGGGGAGGGGTGTTGCTTCCAGCCACCCTTGGTCCCACCTAGCCAAGCCCCAGAGGGGGCTTTACCTCAGAGTCTGCCTCCCTCCCGCGCCCCACCGTCCCTCTCGACCCCCTGCTCCGGATCCCCTCTTAATTCCTTCCAAATCCCCCGAACCTTTGTCACGACCCGGGCGCGGGACATTCCCCGGCCGCTGGATCCGAGGTGTGGCGGGGGCAGCTGTGCAGAGCGGGGCAGATAGGGAGCGTTCACAGATGAAAGGCACGTTGGAGATAAGCACAGGCAGGGAAATGGAGGCACAGAAAGGAGTGAGACGACAAGAGCAGCCTCACCCCCAAGTGTTCCCTGCGTCCCAGCGCCCCAGACGTCACCCCATTTCATGGAACGGGAAGCTGAGCCCGGGAAACGGGAGGCTGCTGGCTGGAGCCGGGCGGGCTGGGGAGCACGAGCCGATGCTGCCACCCGGCGGCAACGTGGAGGACGCTCGGACGCGAGGCTGCGGGCCCGCCAAGACCCGGGCGGGAGGGCGGTGTCTCGGGCCGCTGGGACCACGCCGGGTCCCGGGACTGCGAGGCGGAGGGGGTGCCCCACCTGGCACAGGTTCCGGGGGCCACTTCCCCCCCCCACCCAGCGCCACCAGCCTCAGTCTCCGCCTCCGATAATGGGGCGAATCCTCGGGAGCTGAGGAGTGTGGCGGGACTTAAGTAATGACCCCGCAGCGGCTGCTTCCTCCCGTCCCGGGGCCTCGGCGACCGCCCCAGACCTCACGCCTCGCGGACAACCACCCCCAACCCGCTCCCGGGTTCGAGGTCGGGCAGGCTCCCGAACCAGCCGGCCCGGCGTAGTGGGTCCAGGAGAGGAGAGGGTTACGGCTAGGGTGTGGGACGCATAGGTTAGTCCACTCGCTCAGCGTGCTGCTCCGTGCCTCAGTTTCCCCGGGAGAACTGCATGTAGAGCCGCACCTCTCCGGACGCTGGGAACAGCGGCGCAGCGTCGTGCTGCCCCCTGCCGGCCACGGGAGGAATGTCGGCGGAGCAGGTACCGCTGGGCCAGGTTTGAGGACGCCGCCCGCGTGACCTCCGGCGAGTCGCTCCCCGCCGGGGTCCGTCTCCAAGGGGGTCCCTGAATGGCTCCAAGGTTAGGGGAAATCTGGGGTGGAAGAGCTCCATGAATCCCCTCCCCGTGTGTGTGCGCACGCGCATGTGCAGGGACACACACACACACACACACACACACACACAGAGGCAGGCAGCAGGCCTGAGGTTCCTACCCAGCCTGGGTCCCTGGGGCTGATTGCAGGGCTCTGAGGTCCACTGACGCAGTTACCCCTACACCCAGCCCCGTCCCTCCTCCCAAATGGAATTGCAGCTCCCCGTCATCCTGAACAGGGTGGTGGCCCGTGGCTGGCTCCAAGGGTCCCGCATCTGTTTGGGTGGGGGAACCACTGGGTGGAAGTAGAGGGCGTAGCTCTGCTGGGAATGGGGTTCTGGTACTCAGTGAATACGGCGACCTGCCAATGCCCAGGGGCAGAAGTCTCCAGAGTCAGGATGCCCTGGGGACCCTGGATGAGTCTTAGGCCACCGTTAGGCTCAGTGGGGTTCAGTGGCCTCAGCCACTCTTCCCTGGGTGACCTCAGGCCAAGCTCTCAAGCTCTGCAACCTGGGTTTCCTCATCGCTACATGGGGACAACAGTAGCACGTACACCCCGTGGGGTTCTGACGCTTGAATGAGTTAACCCACGTGGCGGTGCTTGGACAGTGCCCGGCACATGGCAGGCACTCAGTCAGTGCAGGCTCAGCCCCCACCTGCCCCTCAACCTCATCACACATGTGAACACCCTTATCCTCCTCTCCCTTGTCTTTCCTTCTGTTACTTAACACATCAAGCTAGTTCTGCCCCAGGGACTTTGCACATGCTGCCCCTTCTGGCACAGTGCTCTTCCTCTGGTTCTGTGTGGCCTCAGCAGAAATGTCCTACATCAGGGGGCACTCACATTCCTCCCCCCCACCCCAATCATACTCACTAGTGTTCTCTATCATAACACTGCTGTTCCCTTTGTGACGCTGGGGACAAAATGTCATTATTTGTTTCTTGGGCACCACCAGCCCATAAACTCCATGGGGACCATCTCTACATCTGCTTTGGTTCCTGCTCTATTCCCAAGATAAGAGAGAGAACCTGGCATATCATAAGGGCTCAATAAGCAATTATGGCATGAAAGATTTTCCAGGAGGCAGCTACAATCGTGACTGCAGTGCTGCAAGCTGTGGAGAGCATGGACCTGACATCGACTCCTTTGAACCTTGAGTTTGGACTCAGACACCATCTCCCACATCAACCACACCCCATTCTCGCACACTTTCTCCTGCCTCATTCTTGCATCTTTTGTTGGCTTCACTGTTAAGTGTTTCCTGAACCCCAGCAAGTCCTACTGAGGAGACCCTGAACGTGTGTTGGGCCCTGTCTAGATAAGCAGCAAGTGCTCATCTACTGGGCTTCGCACAGCCTAGTGAAATGGTGCTACTAGACTCGTTGCACAGATGAGGACGCTGAGGTAGAGAAGGAAGTGCTTGGCCAAAGCCACACAGTTGGTCAAGCTGGGATGCGAACCCAGGCCCATCGGGCTCAGAGCTCAGCATGTCTCAGCATCTAGGGAGGCAGAGCCTGGGCTTCATGGAGTGAAGTGTACAGGGTTAACCATTCACTTCCTGCTGCTGGGAGCCCCAGTCTAATGGGGGGACACTGAGTGTGGCAAGAGGACAGGATGCTGTGAGGAAGGAAGGTACTGATGGGAAAAAACCCAGGGGAGGCGAGGTAGGTGAGGAGGGCCTCAAAAGGAAGGGAGGTGTGGTGGACAGAATCCCTAATGGCCCCCCTACAGGTCCTGTCCTAATCCCAGAGTCTGTGGATTTGATGAGATATAGTGCCCATGGTGATGTTGCGTTACATGGCAAAAGATGTGATACATTTACTAATCAGTTGGCTTTAAGTTCATCAAAAAGAGGATTATCCCAGTGGGCTGAGTTAATCACATGCGCCCTTTAAAAACAGAGAATTTTCTCTGGCTTGTAGCAAAAGGGGCAGTCAGAGAGATTCGAAGCACAAGAAGCATTTGACGTGCCATTGCTAGCTTTCCTCGTGACGAGGAATTCAGGTTGCCTCTAAGGGCTGAGAGTTTTTAGAATTGGAGAAAGAATAGAGACGGATGCCCCATCTACTGCAGGAAGGCCCCTTGGGCTGGATGAGGTGCAGAGGAAAGGGGCTGTGACCTTCAAGATTGGGCTCAGAATGGAAGAGGGAAGGGGGAAGGACTAGAGGTTGGCATTGGGAGGACATTTGGGCCAGTCCTTGGAGAGTTACCTGGACATCATCCATCACATGGAAGTTCATCCGACACCCGAGGATAGCCACCATTCAGGAGAAGGCCACCAGCTTACCCAAGCGGCAGAGCTACTGTTAGGTTGACCAACTGTCCTGGCTTGCCCAGGACAGAGGGGATCCCCAGGAGGAGAGATTTTCAGTTCTAAAACCAGATAGTAGTCCCAGGCAAACTGGGCCAAGTTGGTGACCCTAGCTTGAGCAGCTCTTTTTCTCATTGCTGTGGAGTAAGAACCTTCCATCAGCAGATACCAGGACATAATCCATGAATTTTCTAGTGGAAGGATGTCTGCCTAGGGACTTTTCACTCCCCATCCAACTTTCCCTTCCCTATCCACCTTCTCCTCAGAATACTCAGAAGCCCCACCGGTCAGAGGGTGGGGGCAGTGATGGACAATGAGTATGGAAAGAAAAGCCCCCATATCAGTCCCCATATCAGTACTTGGGTGGGAGCAGACAGCTGGGAAAATAACCTCCACTGTATTACATGTCACAACTTGCAGAAGGCAGTCAAAGCCATACTCAGAGGCAAATGCATTGCTTTCATCACGAAAAGGAAAAATGAAAATAAGTGAACCAAGTTTTGAGATTAAGAATTTTTATAAGTCATGTATTAGTTCAGGATTCAGCAAACTTTTTCTGAAAAGGGCCAGATAGTAAACATTTTAGGCTTTGCCAGGCCACATGCAGTCTCTATCACATAGTCTTCTTTGATTTATTAATTTTTTGCAACTCTTTAAAAATGTAACGACCATTCTTAGCTTGGAGATTTGGCCATAGCTTGCTGACCCCTGTATTAGTCAGGACTTTTTCCATTGCAAATGACAGAAGCCAAGCCGTAAGCAATAAAAAAGGGAAACCATTGATTCACATAACTGGAGAGCCTAAGGGCAGGCAGTGTGACTTCAGGCATAGCTGGAGCCAGGGCTCAAACAAAATCACCAGTGGTTTTTGTCTCTCTTTCTGTCAATTTTGCTTACTTAGAAATAAGCCTCATTCCCAGGCAGGCCGTCTCCATACAGTGGCCCCTCACTGCTCCAGGGTTCTGCCTTGCAGGTTGACAACCACAGAAAAAGAGAGCTTCTCTCTCCCAGGTTCCAACAAAATTCCAAGATTGACTGTCATTGCCTTTGACTGGCCTGGCTTGGGTCACACGACTATCCTTTAGCTGGCCACTGTGTCTGGGGAGGGAAGAACCGGCCTAGGATTTTGGAGCCCCGGTTGGGGTCATTGCCACCCTGATTACATAGACAGAAAAGAGCAGCAGTGGCTCCATGAGAAAAATGGAAGAAGGGAGTAAATGCTGGGCGGGAAAAATAACCAGTGTCCACTGCATGCTTAAAGCTCTGTGTTTAACAAACACTTATATAGCACAGCCTCTGTCATTAACTCATTTACTTTTTTTTTTTTTTGTAAATTTATTTATTTGTTTGTCTGTTTTGCTGCATTGGGTGTTTGTTGCTGCGTGCAGGCGAGCGGGGGCTACTCTTCGTTGTGGTGCGCGGGCTTCTCATTGCGGTGACTTCTCTTGTTGCGGAGCACAGGCTCTAGGCACGCAGGCTTCGGTAGTTGTGGCATGTGGGCTCAGTAGTTGTGGCTTGCAGGCTCTAGAGCTCAGGCTCAGTAGTTGTAGCCCACGGGCTTTGTTGCTCCACGGCATGTGGGATCTTCCAGGACCAGGGCTCGAACCCCTGTCCTCTGCATTGGCAGGCCGATTCTTAACCACTGCGCCACCAGGGAAGCCCTCATTTACTCTTCATTGCAGCCCTGTGAGGGAGGTTTTATTATCACCCGCATTTACATGTGAGGAAACTGAGGCATAGAGAGGCCCTGCTCAGGGACTTGAGGGTGATCCAATATTGGAAAATTACTCTAGCATGTTCCATCTGTAAGTCAAAGAAGAAAGGCCACAGCCTCATCTCCAAGGATGCCAAAGAGGCATTGAGAAAAACTGAAGACTCCTTCCCGGTTTGAAGAAACAGGCATATAGCAAACAGAACTCTTAGAAAACTTGGACCAGAGGCTGCTTCCTTAGCATGACAGGCTTCACCATCTCTCCGTTGCTCTCTCCCCAAGGCCAGCTTTTTAAGCCCTTCATGTTCTGGCCTCCTGACTTGTGCCCCTAAAGCCATTCAGCCTGGAGTCCAGGAAAGAGTCTATGGTCCACAGTTTGATCCTACCTCTGTGCCTTTTCCATGCTGTTCCATGCTGTTCCCCACCTGGAATTCCTTTCCCTCTCCTTTCCACGACTATTTACAGCCTGACTCCGACCATTGACCTCCTGAGCCCTTAGGCTGGGTTAGGCCATAAAGGGCACCGAAAGCCAGACCAAGCCCTTGGACCTTGTCCCAGACGAGGACCAAACACCATGCACTCAGGTGCCTGAGTAAGCTGGGGTTTCTCCACGGTGGCGCCATGGACATTCGAGGCTGGCGGGAGGTTGCCGTGCTGGGCACTGTAGAATGTTTAGCAGCATCCCTGGCCTCCACCCACTAGAAGCTTAGAGCATTTCTACCCCGTTGTGACAACCCAAAGTGTTTCCAGACATTCTAATGAGAACCAGGCGTCTAAGCTACAAGGTGTGGGCTTTTTGGTATGGACAATGCAGGTTCTGTCCATCCTGTTGCTCGGATGGACAGCTCTGTCCATCCCCAGGACGTGGCTGAGTCAGCCAGGCTCAAACGGGCATGGGCACATTTGAGCTCCCGCTTGGCAGAAAAGTCCAAATAAGCAATTTCCTTTTAAGCCAGTGGCACAGCATCTGCATTCCCTCTGCCCACATTCCACTGATGCTGGCCTGTCTCTGGCCACACTCAGCTACAAGGGGCAGGGAACAGCTCCCAATCTATGGGACAGGTGGGTACACAGACCCAGACCAGGGGAGAAGGGAACAAAGGGTTTTGGGGGACAAACGGCAGTCCCTCACACCCCCTTACACTCTGGTCCCTACCGCGGTCCTCTCCATACCCATTGCCTGACATGCTCCCATGCTACTCATCAGATTACTATGGACCCTTCTAGGCCTTTGGTCTAGAGGGTGCAGCCCGAGCCCCCCAGCCTAGTGCAGGAGACCTGACCTGACCAGTCATCCACTGATCCTACGTGAGCCGCTCAAGACACCAGGAGTCCTACAGCCTGATCAGTCCTCTGGTTTTCGTGTTGTTCTCTCTTCTTCAAGAGCTCCTCCCCACTGTACCAGTTCTGATTAGGTTTGACTGCCTATTACAGCAAAACTCAAAACTGCAGGGCTTAAACAAGATAAATGTGTGTTTTTTCTTTCCCATAAAAGAAGTCCAGATGTAGGCAAACCAGGGCTGGTATAAAGGCCATACGTGTCATCGTGGACTCAGGGTCCTGACACCTCATTGCTCTGCCTTCCTGAGCATGTGTTCCTTCACCTCAGACTCCAGGTTGGCTGCTTGAGCCCTGCCATCACATCTGCTTTCCAGGTTGCTGGATGGAAAAAGAGCCAAAGAGGGGCATGCCTCTTTCCATGCCTGGACACTCCCTCTTACTTCTCATTGGCCAGAACTTGGTCACGTGGTCATACCTAGCTGCAAGGGAGGTGGGAAGTGTAATCTTTCAGCTGAGCTGCACTAGGCCCAGGTGAAATCGGAGCCCTGTTACTAAGGCAGGTGGGGAGACGGATATTGGGGCACACCATCACCAACTTCTCCCCACCCCATGATCTACTCAGATGCCCCCTTCCTGGATCCACCCAGCCTGTGGGCAACCGATTGTCCAGACGTTCCTCTCTCGGGGCTCAGCTGGACCCCAGCCTGCGACTGGATCCAGAAGGTCTGTACTGAAGTAATAAAGGAGCCAGTGGACACCCCCGCCTCCCCAGCCCCAGTCACCCCTGTTCATGAGAAGAGGGGTGAGTCAGGCCCACCCCGGGCTGATCTGGACAAAGCCGCTGACACAGGGCCGGGAGGGGCAGGCGAGGCCTCATTGTCTTAAACACTTTCATGTCTCCGGGGTCGTCACTCTGCCACTGCGTTTAACGTCATGCATTTTTCATGCCTCTTAAGCCAAGTGTATTCTTTAGAAAACAGGGCTGAGTCACTCACTTTCCCAGCCTCTCAGAGAATGACTGGCCCATCATTTGGTGGCGGGGGAAGCTCATTGCTGAAGCAGAGGTTCATCCTTAAGAAGCTGGATTAGCTGTCTGAAATGTAATTGCATCTCTAGCCATAATCCTATTTGCCAGGTTGGTCTCCTAAAAGCAATGAGGTGTCTGCTCTTTGTCTCGGGCACCAAGAGCCAGGGCACCAGGGCCGACCACTGACCGCAGCGATGCCTGGGAACCTGCATTCTTACCCCGCACCCCATGTGACTCATGAACAACAAAGACTTTGACTCATGGCCAAAGTATTTGGATGGAGCCCCTTGCTTTCAGGGTGGGAAGCCTGAGACTCAGGGAGGGAAAGGACCGCCAGGGTCACCCAGTGGCCAAGCAAGGATTGGAGCCCGAGTGTGCTACCCCAGCACCCAGTACTCTGAGCTCCCTGCCTGGTGGGTGGCGGACGTTAAACGGATGCCAAAGCACCTGGGCTTAGGGACCACTCTCAGTCTCCCGCCTCCTCCCCTCTGTACACCTGCACATCTTCTCTGTGTGCGCTTTTTGGTTATTTTTCTAAATTTTTTTGGCCATGCCACAGGGCATGCGGGATCTTAGTTCCCTGACCAGTTATCAAACCCGCGCCCCCCGCAATGGAAGCACAGAGTCTTAACCACTAGACCACCAGAGAAGTCCTCTCCTCACCTTCTCTGGTGCTGGTCCTTCCGCTTGGAAGACTGTTTCTTGGACTGTCTGCCTGGCTCATCCTTCAGGGCTCAGCAATGGTTGCCCTCCTCTGGGAAGCCTTCCCTGAACATCCCCATCTGGCGCTGGCTTCCTTGGGGCTCCCATGGCTCCCTAGGCTCCTGTCTGTTTGTGTAGCATCTCCCCTGGAGGGCAGAGCTACCTGATTTCTTCCTGGGGGCTGGGACTTTTAGGACATTCTCCCCAGAAACTGGAGAAAACATGGGAAAGATTTTAGGGAGTGGGAATCAGCGTGATGCAAATGAACAGGCCTCGAACACGCATATCTAACTGATTTCCTGGCCAGGTCAAGAGTCTGAACGTGGCCTTCTCTCACAGCCGGGCCAGTAGGAACTAGAGCCTGGCCCAGGAGAGAAAAGTACTGAAAGCTCGCAGCGGACGCTGGGTGGGCTTGTAGTTGAATTATACTGGATCTTCAGTCCTGCCCATGAGAACAGCTGGGGCCCTGTGGGCCGCTAGGTTATTAAAGCAAATGAATTCCTGCAATGCTGTGGTTGATGGGGTCCACCTGGCGGACGCATCTTTCTCTGGCCGGGGAGAGGGGCTTTTCGGGTCGAGCTTTTGAGAGCCCAGACTTTATGAGGTCCTGAAGCTCCCATCATCCCCCCCGCCCCCCACACCGTTGCCTGTGCCCCAGGCACACGTGGAGGAAGCCAGAGATGGGGGCACAAGCTGAGGGGCCTGCTGTTCCAACCTAGCAGGGAGACCGTGGTGAGTTTCCAGCCTCTCTGGGCACAGCGTCCTCACTCATTTGGGCCAGAGACTCATTCACAGGCACTGGTGACAGCAGCAGGAGAAGGGGGACCACCAGCTGTGTTGGACGGGCAGGCCATGCTGTCCAGAGCCCGGGGGTGCAGAAAGAAATCAGGTGGCTCTGCCCTCCATCTTAGTTCCCAACCAGGGATCGAGCCCGTGCCCCCTGCAGTGGAAGCGCTGAGTCCTTCCCGAGGCTTGAAAGATGAGTGGGCAGACAGTCCAAGAAACAATCTTCTGGGGCGAGGGACCAGCCTGAGTGAAGACACAGAGACGAGCAAGAACGAGCCTCTCGGTTGAGCGTGGGGACCAAAGGCCTTGACTCCACTGCAGTGCTGGGCGAGTGGCTTCCTTTCAGAAGCTTCAGGGTTCTGATCTGTAAAATGGGGTGACAACGCCTGCCTGCCCCCAACAGACCCTGCAGACACCTCCCTGAGGTTCCCAGGAGCACGGTCCTGCAACCCACCCACGGCAAACCCACTTGCACTAAGCCCCCAGCCCCAGCTCCCACCACCCCCTCCAGCCACACAGAGGGGTCAGGGACCCCTTGTGCTCTATCTTAAACACACTGCCTAGATCTCCTGCCCCGAGACCTTCACCAGAAGACTCCTGAAACTCCTCTTCAGCCCGTGAAGAGTCTGGCACCTCCTCCAGGGAGCCCTCCTGGTTGTCCCAGGTAGCCTTTAGATGGTCCCTCCCCTTGGCCCCCCACAGCCCCTTTGCTCTCCCATCTCAACCTGGATCCCACTGTGCTGTCTGTCTCTGTTTCTCCAGGAGAAGCCTCTGGGCAGATCTGGGATGATGATTTGTCTGTACTCTGCACTTGTCAAGTCCAGAGTGGTGCCTGGGCCGTGACTACTGTGGGCTGCCCAGTGGTGACTGCTGCGAAGCCTTCTTTGGCAAGTGGAGGTGGAGGTGGTGATCGTGATGGTGACGATGGTGGAGGTGATGGTGGTATTTTAGAGACTAAAAAGAGGGGAAGTGTCTGGGCTTCCCTGATGGTGCAGTGGTTGAGAGTTCGCCTGCCGATGCAGGGGACACGGGTTCGTGTCCCGGTCCGGGAAGATCCCACATGCCGCGGAGTGGCTGGGCCCGCGAGCCATGATCGCTGAGCCTGTGCGTCCGGAGCCTGTGCTCCTCAACGGGAGAGGCCACAACAGTGAGAGGCCCGCATATCGGGGGAAAAAAAAAAAAAGAGAGGGGAAGTGTCTTCTCCAGCCACTGGGTCCAGTTTTGAACCTGGATTTGCCCTTATGTGTTACAGTCCCTGGACAAGACCTGCCCACTTCAGCCTCAGTTTTCCATAGTGGGGTATTAGGTGTCTCAGTTACTCAGATACAGGCTGGGGGTCCCACAGTTCAACTCAGTTCTGACACTATCTACCCAGAGGTGGTGTCAGAGCCCCCAGGTTAAGGGCTCAGTCCTACAAGACTGCTTCCCACCCTTCAGAGGCCAGTTGTAAGTCCAGGTTGTCACCTGTGCTTCTGACCTGCTGGTTATAAATTGGAGGCTCTGATGACCCCCTCCTCATTAATTTGCTAGTGTGGCTCCCAGGACTCAGAGAAACATTTCATTTACTAGATTACTGGTTTATTATAAAAGGATAAAACTCAAGAACATCCAGGTGGAAGAGATGCACAGCGCGAGGTGTAAGGAGAGGCACAGAGCTCCCACGCCCTCCTCAGCCGCGCCCACCCAGCACTTCTGTGGCTTCGTCAGCCCAGAAGCTCTCAGAACCCCGTCCTTTCTGAATTTTTATGGAGGCTTTATTACCTTGGCACGATTGATTAAGTTATTGGCCATCGGCGACCGAGTCAACCTCCAGCCTCTCTCCTCTCCCCGGAGGTCGGGGATGGGGAGGTAGGACTAAAAGTTTCCAAGCCTTTAATCATTTGGTTGCGTGACCAGCCCCCATTCTTTGGTGCTAACCAGGAGTCACCTCATCAACATAACAAAAGACACCTTTCTCACCCTCTGCACTCAGGAAATTCCAGAAGTTTTAAGAGCTCCGTGCCAGAAGTGGGGACGCGACGAAGACCAAACTTGTATTTCTTACAGAAAATCTCAATATCACCCTTCCCAGATCCGCCCCTCAGCTCTGGGCTGCCGGGGCGTCTTTGCTGTCCTCCATGGGTAGAGTCAGGATCAGGGCTGGGTGACTGCCGCTGGGCCAGGCAGGGGGTTCGGAGGCCTGGCACCCCCTATGCACGGAGGGCTGCCTGAGCCTGCAACCCCAGCGTGCCCGGCCTGGAAGGGTGGCCCCGGCCTGGGGGCAGAGGCGGGTGTAAGGAAGTGGGTCCCTGGGGTGAGAACGCTGGTGACACCTCCCTTCCCAGCCTCATCTGCACCGTGGAGACAGTTAACGACACGAGGTCGCTGTCCCCTCCCCCATCCCGTCCAATGTGCTTCCCGCCCTCGTCCCCCAGGACTCACGTGGACAGGTCTTTGTCCCCAGACAGCCCCTGGCCTCCCGCCCTTGACCTTGGGGGCCCGCCCAGTTCTGGCTTCCTCCAGAGTCCCCGACAACCCCGCCGTGTTCCCACCAGAGGGCGCTTTGCAGCCGGGAAATGATGGGCCCGTGGAACTGGCAGTGCTTAAGGAAGGGCGCTGGGGGGACAGGCGCCGCAGAGCTGTGACCCCTGCAAGCCCCTCCCTGGTGGTGCTGCCTGGGGGGCTGCGAGGAGGACATCTGAGGGTCTGGAAAGGGCTCAGGCACAACAACCCCCCAGGCGGGGAGACTGAGGCCGAGATGGCCGCAAGAAGTGGTGGGAAAAGCATTTGAATGTAGGGCCCCCGTGGAGCTAAGGGGCTCCATAAGGCCCCAGAATTGCCCTCTTGGGGGGCCGAGGACCCTGAATGGGACACAGCAGAGGCCAGCGCGGCCGAGGGTCTGGGTAAGCGTGGAAAGGATGGATTGCATTCCGTGTGGCCATTCGCTGCTGGGGGACACCGGCGTGTTCCCACGGTCTGGCCGCCGTGACCGGTGCCGCGTGCGGGCATCGGAGGGAGACCCAGCTCTCAGGTCCCTGGGACACACCCAGGACTGGGATTATCGGGTCATACACGATGTTTCATTTTTGAGGAACCACCAAACTGTTGTCCACAGCGATGGCACCGGCTACCCCCACCCCCCGCACGTTCCACTCTCTCCTCCTTGTCATTTCCCTTCTGTTTTATTGTTGTCATTATTTTTAGCCCCCAGTGATGTGAAGGGGTATCTCGTTCATGCATTTTCATGGCTGTATAATAGCCTGTGCTCTTCCCTCAGGAGCTCAGGGTCAGGAGGGAGGCACCCTAAAGCCAACCGACACCCCCGGCGTCAAGGAAGGCCACAGAGGCAGCGGGTTGGGGAGAAATCCGTACTTCCAGGAAGCGTCCAGAGGACAAGGCGAGCTGACCAGCAGGGCAAGTGTGGAGTCTAGTGTGTTCCAGGCGGTGGTGGGCCACACACACGCAGACATGCACACGCACGCACACAGACACGCCCTTACGGAGACACACACAGACTGACACGCGGACACACCCACACGCGCAGACACACACACACACACACACAGACACGCACTCACAGAGACACACACACAGACACACACCCTCACCCTCTGAGGACTGTGCTGTCATCACAGCTCACTCGCCCAGCCATATGTCAACCAACAAGGATCTTTCTGAGGCCTACTATGTACCAGGTTTTGTGCTAAAAGTTTTGGGGGGTACAGAGATAAGCAGAAATTTAACTCCTTCCCCTTGAAAAAAAAAAAATGGAGCCAAGTCTGGCAGGAGATATAAGACCCAGTTGGAGCTGCACAAACCTCACTTCTCAGTGCTGGGAAGGGCTCGGACACCAGACAGCTCGGCAGGCAGATCCCGGAGGTCTTCCTGAGGCAGCGTTGCTGGCCGAGTGAGGCTGAGGCGTCGGCCAGAAGCGCTGCTGGCGCAGGGTATGGGGCACGTGAGGCCCTGGGGTGACTCTCAGCCTAAAGGAGGCTGTGTGGCTGGGGGCCTGGGTGAGGGCTGAGGGCGGTGGGCACAGCAGCCAGCGGGCAGGGCCCGAGGCCTGGGGAGGGAGCTGGTCCTCGGCCAGGGGGCGGGCGGGTGCGAAGGTCTCCCCAGTGAGCAGGGCTCAGGGAAGGGCAGTTCCGCTCTTGAGACTTTTTGCTCTCAGCTCCTTGCATCCGGTTCAGGGGGCTGGTCCACAGGCCTGGAGGCGGGGCCGTGTCCTGTCTCCTAGAGCAAGCCCTGGGGTCGCAGAGGGAGGGGGTCGTCAGCTGGAGTACCCAGCCGCCAGCTGCCAGGACCCTCACCCCAGCCTCTGGGCCAGATGGAGAGTAGCAGACGAGCACACTGGGTGTGGTGTGTGCCCTAGAGGAAGTGCACAGGGGCTGGGGGACAACCAGAGCTGCGCCTGCAGGGAGGGGATGCCTGGAGGGGTGGGCGGGGAGGACCCACACAGTCGCACAGCGGGGACCAAGACAGGCAGGTCCCAGCACGGGTCTGAGCCTGTGTGGGTGGGGTGGCCGCAGAGGGGCTGCTGGCACGGGAACACCCCGACAGGAGGGAGAGGGGTGTAGCCCACCGGAGGCCGCGGCAGCTGAGACCAGGGGAGGCGGCCTTGAAGGGACCTGTAGGCGAGCCCACAGCCAGCATAAAGGCCCTGCGGTCTGTAGGAAGCAGCTCAGCACAGCCCGAGGGCAAGGCTGCAAGAGAGGCGCAAATGTGAGGCTGAGATTTTCTGAAGTCCCCCCAGCTCACCCCCGAGGCCGGGTCCCAGGGCCCCTCGTCATTTTCAGGCTGAAAGGAATTAGTCGGATTCAACTGGAGGCACCTCCTCTGGGAATGTGGTGCCTTGAATCACAGCGCCTGATGAAGGGTTCACTCCAGGACACGCTGTCTTCTGAGTTCCGGCTTCCTGTGTGGCAGGGACGGGGTAGGGGGATCTGGCCCGGGGCCACCCCTCCCCAGGCCAGCGCATTGTCCGCCCTGTGGCCGGAAGCGGCTCCTGCCCAGGGCAGGCAGGGGCTTGGGGACTGCGAACCTGGCTCCACGTCTGCGCAGAGGCCGCCCCGGCCCCCATCACCCTCTGCTCACTGGCCTGGATAGTGGGGCTGGGGGAGGGCAACCCACCCCGGCTCCCACCCAGGGCCGCCTCCAACTAAAGTGAGGGGGCTGGACGTGGCTGGCAGGCGGGGGGCCCTGCCTCCGGCACGGCCCCCCAGGCTGGGGCCCCTTCCCTGTCCCTGCATCCCCCCAACCCTCCCCGCGACCATCTAGTCACCCAGCTGGGGGTGACCACCGCATTATTGGCCTGTACTGCAGAGGGTCACCTCTCGGCCAAGGCAAAGGGGAGAAAAGCCAAGACCTAATTTACAAGTGAAACGACTCCAGGGATGGCCTCGGCCTCCTCCCGCAAAGGAAAATAGTCCTGCTGTTCAGTTCCCACCAAGGCCCTATAGCCTCAGAGGCTTCAGTTTCTGGCCCCAAGGGAACTGGACCTTAGACTCCAGGCACAGGGATTGGTGGCTGGGCCGGTGCAGAAGCCAATCCTGGGAAGCCACAGTGTCCCCTGGACCCCATGGCGCCCACCCTGGGCTGGGGTTTCAGGGGCCGAGACACCCCGCCTGGCCGAGCATCCTTGAGGAAAGATGGCTGCGTCCGGCGGGCAAAACGGAATCCACTTGTTCATAGTCGAATTCGTATCTAATGCTCTGGCTCTAGCAGACCCGTGATCTTGGTCATCAGGGTAACCTGAGTCCGCTCAGAGCGCTCTTTCTCCAGTGGCATCTCTCTCCTTCAACGTCACCGTGGGCAGCGCCCAGCCTTGGACACCCTCTGTCCAGGCAGGCAGCCTCCGGGGTCCTCCTTCCAGCCAGGTCCCCCCTGGGCCACCCATGCCTCGATCACTGCACGTCCCTCTTGGGGCATCTGGAAGAGTGGACGTGCTCTCGTGGCCCCTGCAGCACCGCCCCACCTCACCTTCACCAAAGCCGGGCGCAGCATGTGTCTCCACCCCCTGCGATCTCAGGGCAGCGGGCACAGGCCAGCCTCGCCAAACCCTCAGAGCCCAGCCCGGCCCTGTCCCGAGGGTCTGCAACCCTTTTAGGTCCAACCCCCCTGGAGGCCCGCCGCAGCGGCAGGTCAGGGTCACTGGCTCATCATCTCCCCAGAGCTATTGTTTGGGATGTGAACTCACGTTGGCTGGGGCTCCGGCTTCTAGAAGCTCCTTTTCTTGTTTTTCTTTCAAAAATGTGGTCTCAGCCATGCTTTTCAAAGTCTATTTTAGTGTCAAAAGCTGGACAGAATCCGTTGTCCTTCCCTGAGAGATCTCCCTTCTCTCTGCCGCTTCCTGGAAGGGTGTGGGGGGTTGAAGTGCCAAAGCTGGGGAGAAACCCCCCCAGCAGGCAAGTAGGGCCAGGCTCATTTGTCAGAGAAGCCTTCAGGTCCGACTGAATGATCAGGTCAGAACTGTGCTCTGAGTGGGCACCTGAGAGCCTGGCACACGCTCCTCCCATAACCTTCCGTGGCTCCCCGTTGCTCTCCAAGCCTCCCACCTGCTCCCTCCTCCCCAGGCACCCGGGATCCCTGCCTCTGCTGACGTAGGCCCCAGAGCCCCATGAACACAAATTCACAGGGCCAGCTTCAAATGACCTTCTCAGCTCCTTGGCTCCAGAAGGGCCATGGACCCACCTGTCCTGCCCACTGCTCATGGCCTCCTTCCCACCTGTTCTCCCCGTACCACCTTCTCTTGATTGACCCTATTCAGCTTCAGCTCTCACCTGTGAGGCCCCCTCCTCCAGGCAGCCTCTCTGGATAGCCCTCCGCCTCGCCCCTCCCCGCCCCCCACCTCCAGGCTCTCACGGCCCCGGGACTTTTTCCATCATCCCCGCCTCTTGGCTAGACTGAGTTCCTTGGGACAGAGGCCTGGGATGCCATCTGCAGGGCATTCTCTCCGTAGAGAGGGGACAGCTCAGGGGTGGGGAGCGGGGAGTACTTCCCGCCTCCTGTACTCAGGAGCCTGGGGGCCAGGCTGGGCGGAGGGGCAGCCTTGACACGGCCGTGAGACCGGGAGCAAGGATTTGAGCCCAAGCTGAGGGCGTGAGCGTCCCGTGCCCTGCTGGCATTTTTCCCGAGGGCAGAATTCCATGTCATTCGGGGGTGGGGGCTGAGGAGCCTGAAGGAAGGAGTCAGGGTCACCTCGCCCAGAAGGGATTTGGGGGTACAACCAAGATGCCACAGGACGTGGGATGAAAAGTAGAGGTAAAAGATGAAAGGAAAGCACGGGCAAGAAGGTAGGTCTAAGTGGAGCCAGAGGTGAGCTCCCAGCTTTTGTTCGAATCTTCCCAGCAACCAAGGCAAAAAGGGAAAGTGGCGGTTTCCACAAGTGATTCCTCTGTGGTTAGGGTCGGAAGGTGTCAGGCCTCAACCCAAGTCGGGCTGCCGGGCACAGGGGCCTCACCTGCCAGGCCCTCAGCCCACGCCCATCACTGCCACTCGCTTCGACCTGACAACAGCCCAGCCCAGTGCCTGTCACTCCTCCCACTGTACAAGTAAGGAGATGAAGGAAAGGTGCAAGCGGTCTTCATGATCCGGTGGGTGTGTGTGTCCTCGGGGTGCAATCCCTCAGCTTTGTGTGGTGATTTCACTCCACAGCCTGGTGTGCTCTCTCCTCCTTGACTGACCCCGTGACCCTGTGATGGGAACACTGAACCCTAGGCATGCCCTGTTCACCCCGACCTCCCAGCCAGGTGCCACTGGATGCTGGGTCTGTGCTGGAGGACTTGCCTCTGCCCAGGCCACGGCCCTCTCCCTGCCTCTCTGCAGACCAGCAGGGGGCCAGCCCATGAAGGTCAGGAGGTGTCATTCGGAGTAAAGAGAGAGACGGTGGTGGTTCAACACTGTCCAGAGAGACTGCACAGAGAGGCCGGGGCCCACCTGTGTCGTGATGTTTGTCCCTGTTGCTGGGTTAGCTGCTAACAGATCAGCCCGAAAGACAGAGGCTTGTCATGGCCGTTTTATTACCCTCATGGACTCCCTGGGTCCAGAATTTGAACTGAGTGCAGCGGGAGCGCCTCACCTCTGCTGCACCAGGTTGGGGGCCTCGCTCGAGGTGGCTCAGGGTCTGGGGGCTGGAATCACTGCAGGAGCCTCGCTCACACGTCGGGCAGTACCGGCTGTCAGCTGTGACCCCTCAACGTGGCTGCACCTCACCCGGCTGGGTTCCTAGAGCCAGTGCCCGAGAAGGCCGGGTGGAGGTGCCAGCTGCCACAGCCCAGCCCCTGAGCCCACCCAGCACCCTTCCACACCTTCTACTCACCCAGGCCGTCAGGGGCCCATTCAAACCCAGGGCGAGGGAAATTAGATGCCGCCTCTGGACGGCGGCATCAGTAAGGCTCCAAAGAAAGGCCACAGACTTCCATCTTTTTGGTTGGCTTCAGGCGGTGTTTCTCTGCGTTTCTGTAGCAAGAAAGTACCGTGGCTGCTTCCACCCCTAAACCTGACGAGGAACTTTCTATAGCCACAGTCTCCCTTCTTCGCGGGCTTTGCCGCCCCCTTTCCCTTTGCATCTGCAGACCCACTCTCCACCAGCTCCAGACGCCCGGAGGCTGACCTGGACGGAGGGACGCACGTACAGGCTTCCTGAGCGCTGATGTCCACTTGGGCTCAGCCCGTAGGCGGCACTGGCAGGAGGACGGGGTCCTCTACCAAAGGCCGGCTCCAGGCTGGGGGCCCAAGCCCGCCCCCGCCCCTCCGCCACCAGCCCCAGAGAACTGCTCATCCCCGGCAGTTCATCCTCAGCTCTGCACACGGCCATGTCCCTTCATGAAATGCTCCTCAAATGCTCCAAACTGAGGGTGCTCTCCACTTCCTTTAGCAGGGCCCTTGCCCCGCAGCAACCCTGGGGAGAGAAGATGTGCACTCCTGTTCGGAGAGGGTGATCCCTGGGTCCCACCGTCTCCACGCGGCTCGGGCCGAGGCCCGGGCCTCCACTCCTCGGCTTTGCCCACCAGCCTCCTGCAGAGACCTCCTGCTTTGAGCAGGTCACTGCCCCGTGGTGGGGGCAGGGCTGGGTATTTTAACTCCAGAAAGACCAGGCCCCAGAGGGGGAGCAGACGCCAACACCGACAGCTGAACAAACAGCCCCGGTCGTGTTTCCAAGCCCCTTGCAGCCTGGCTGCCCTGCGCCGGAGGCCACTGGAGGCCAAGAGTGGGGCTGCGTCCCTCGGTGGACATGGCGGCAGCCCCCCCGCCCCCGTTTCCCAGCTCCTGGGTCCCACACCCTCTGTCTGGTGCTCAGTGGGAGGGGTTCAGACCCTGCCTCCCAGACCTGGCTTTGCTTTCACCCCGGGACCTTCCGGATGTTCCTTCCGCTCCCTGGCCTCGACGTCTCCATCTGACTGAAATGCCCCCCAGTGTCGTGGGACAAACAAGGTAGTGGGTGTCAAAAGCCACGGGAATTGGCGTGCAGGGTGGGGAAGCCTTGAGGGGTGCAGTGAGGTCTCCCCAAGGGTGGGGAGCCAGGACTGGGCCACCCGGAAGTTTAAGAAAACCGCCAGGTGGTGGACGAGTGGAGGTGGAGGGGAAAGGTGCGGGGGAGAGCCAGCGGAGGCGGGGCAGGGCTGGGCCAATAGTGCAGCTGAGCCGGGGTGGGAGGGGGCGGGCTCAGTGGGAGGCGGACGGAGCTGGGATTTGCGGGATTGGGTGGGAGGAACCCACGCCACCCTGTTCCGGCTGGACCAGGCCCGCGGGGGCAGGAGGGCCCTTACTATCCTCTTTCCACACATCCCTGGAACCCAGGGGCCCCGCTTCCGGAGCCCAAGGGGGCTACATCGTGAGAACACACCCTTGAGGTGTCTGGCCATCACCTTGGGGAGATTAGTTTCGAATTAACCCCGAAACAATAACGTCTCAGCTTTCCTAATTGCATCCAGCTGTGCAGGGCCTCTTGCAGGCCTCACGCAGCCCCTGCCCCCCTGCAACAGCCCCGGCCTGGCTCCCAGACGGAGACTCCAGGACACAGGGGTGATGGGGGCCAGGTACCTCCGGTCTGCCCAGGCCCTGTGGAGGCAGCGCTCACCTCGGCCTTCCCCACAAGGGCGTCGTGGCCATTGCCACGGGGACGAATGGATGGCTTTTCCAGCTATTGGCTCTAGGGCCACTCACGGCACAAACTCAGACCTCCTAGAACCTGCCTGCCTAGCACTGACCTCGCCCTGCACCCCACCCCCCCCCCCCCCCCCCCCCCGCCTCCTGCACCCCTGACCCTAGCCCCTCTGCCTGTGATGTGATGCTGCATACCTCTTCAGGGCCAGGCGGGTCCCTCCCTACCCTCCTTCCCAAACCCCATGTCCCAGGGAATGAGTCACTCCCTCCTGCCCCAGGCTGCCCGGATGGTGACATCAGCCAAGTTTCTGCCTCTAGACTTGGAGACCCCAAGAGCAGGGCCACCTCTGGTTCCCCTCCAAATCCCTGGCTTTGACCCATCACATCAACAACGCTACCTAGGATCCATTCAGTGTTTCTCTTGCACCAGGTGCTATAGCATCTTCTGTGTGTTTGTTCACTGTGCTTTGTGAAGCGAGCACTGTCATTACCCACCACGGCACAGAGAGGTTGAGTGAGCTGCCCAGTGACACACAGCCAGATAGGCAGGGACCTGGAAGGAGCTGGGCAGACTGGCCCGAACACCTTGCATCCTACCCGAGGACCCCCGGGTGAGCTGCCACAGGACCAGTGGCTGGGCACACGGGCAGGCCCTGGGCGTGTTTTTGGCACGACTACCTCGGGCCTTGTTACCTCTGCTTGGCCTGAAGGCGTAGGTCATGGGACAGCGAGATGGTGTCCCCTGGATTATGTAAGCATTCTCCCCACCTCCCGTCAGGTCATTCCATAGGGGTCCCCGGGGACTGCCCGGGGACGAGCAGGAGACAGGGTATGCCCACGGCTTCCCCTCGCTGCCCCCGCTGGGGCCCAGCCAAGCCTCACGCCCGCCCGTCACCAGTCACACAGGCACAGTGGTGCCCCTCCCTGTCTCCTTTCCTGTGGGAAACTCGGGGAGACAGGGGTGGAGGGACTTGGGAGACCCCACCTGTCCTCTGTCCCTGCTGTTCCCCCGGGACTCAGTGCCACAGATGTGGGACCAGTGATGGGAACCCCTGGATTCTGGCTCTGATCCCACTCCAGCTCTGTGTCTGGCCCATCCTGGGCCTAGTCAAGCCCTTCCTCTCTCTGGGCCTCAGTTTCCCCACCAGCAAAAGTTGACACTCGGGTTCAGCCGATGATGACCCTTCCCGTCCTAAAGCCATATGGCCCTGTGGGTTCCTGTCTCGTGCCTGGCCTGGCACCAGCACTGTGCCCACTGTGATGGGTGCCCAGGCAGGCGCCAGGGAACGGGGGGTTGGGGTGGAGGCTAGCCGAAGAGCCTGACGGTGCTTTCTGCGGGCAGGGAGGCGAAGGCAGTCAGACCTTTGGGAGCAGAGAGGGCGCCCAGGTGAGCAAGCACCTGCAGAGAGGAGTGGCCAGCACGTCCTCAGCTACTGACCTGCCAGCCTTCCCACCCCCATCCCGAGGATGCTGTCAGGAACGTGGGTCCTCAGGCAGCCCACCGCTGTGGCCACCACGTGGTCCTAGGCAGGTTGCTGGACCTCTGAGCGCATCTCCCTCCCCTGTGAAAGCCCTTGGTGACCGGTAAGGACGAGGGGAGGGGCGTGCCGCCTCGGCGCAGAGCTAACACGCGGCGGGGACTCAGCCAGTGCAGAGCCTGGTCCTGGAGGCCAGAAGCCGGAGAGGGTAGTGATGGCTCTGGGGACTCCAGGTGTGGGCCTGGGTCCCGACTCCCCTCTGTCCCAGGATGGTGGCACCACCCCACTCCTGCCCCTACACCCAGGGCCCCGGGACGCCGTCCCAGACACGCGCCTTCCTGTTCCCATGAACTGGGCCCTTCTCTTCCTCAGTTGGGTGGCCGTCCCGCCCCTACAGAAGAGGGAGCCCCGGGCTCCCTCACTCCTCCTCCCCTCCCACAGCCTCAAGCCCCGGTGGCTGCCGATTGGGGCAGTTTTCCACCCTGAGGCGTCTGATGACGAACTTCACCAGCCACCTGACAAATCACCTCCCTGCAGGGTCTGCCCGGCTGCCCACCGAGCCCCTGAACCTTGGATTCCCTATCTGTAAAGGAGTAACACCGTCTATGGGAAGACAGGGAGGTTCAGTGAAATAACACAGGTGGTGCTCTTAGCCAGGGCTGCTAGTGAGGGCATCTGTGTCCCCGTGGGTGCACACATCTGTGGGTGTCTCTGGGTGTGAGGGCGCCCGGCCCTGCGGTTCCCCGGGGTTTGGGGATTGGGCCGCCACGTGTCACTTCAGCCACCAGGGGGCGGCAGAGGGGAGCAGTTCTGCTCCGGGAGCCGGAGTCGGGCCCTCCTGGAGCCTGTGCTTCGGGCAGGGAGAGCGGGAGGGAGGCGAGGAGGCCCAGCGGGGTCACTCGGGGCCAGCAGAGGAGTCTGGGCTCGGATCCCGGCCCGGCCGTTTACTCCCGCACCCGGGCCCTCCTCAGTGCGCGGGTTGCTACCCGGCGGTGGCTGGATCTCTTCCAACGCGGAAACGCGAGGCGAGGCCCAGAGACAGGCTTCCCACCCCACACAGCTGCGGTCCTGGGCCTGAGCTTTCAGGCCTGGGGGGCCCCTGACCCCACGCCTCCGGGCTGCAGATGGAGAGCAGGGGCTTGGCCGACGTCACACAACGAATTCGAGGCAGAGACGGGACTGGCCAGGCCTGCAGAGGCCGAGGCCTGCCCTGCTCGCTCTGCCCACCACCAGTCCCAAAGGCCACGAAGAGCAGGAATCCTGCTGCACCTCCAGCGGGGCCCACCCTCGGGGTGGGGGTGACCCTCCTCTGGCTGCCAGGCCCCAGGGAGGACCCGATGAGGCCTCCGTGGACCCTGCTCCACCAGCCCTCACGGGGCAGTTTCAAATCTCAGTGTCCCTTCCTCCCCCCTGGGAGGCCCGGGGGCTGTTGGGTCATGCTGGCTCCTGTGGCCTCCGTGGGGGAGGGAGGTGAGTCACCCCTTGGGACACTTCCCTGCTCAGTTCCCAAGACTCCTGGGCAGGTCCCACCTGCAGAGGAGCCTGGCCCAGAGCCCCAGGAAGGGAGAGGTGCCAGGCTTGACGGAAACGGGGCCTGGCTTCGCATGGGGCAGGGGAGGTCTGACGGGGACGCGGGCGAAGGCCCTGGCCGCCCTCCGCATGCGCCAGCTCGGCATTTCCTCCGGGCCCCGGCACAGGAAGGCGGGCGGCCTCGAGCTCTTTGCTCTGTGGCCAGAAAGGACTCGTGTTCCAGGAACCTGCAGCTTGGCAGGTTGGAGCCGGCATGTCGGGCAGTTCCCGAGGCGACTGTGCTGCGAGGCCGCCCTTGCGGCCCAGAGTGCGTCCCCTCCCACTCGGCCCGGGCCTCGGTCCCCTGCGGGCGCTGCTGTGATCACAGGCCGGGCTCCGGGCTCAATGCGAGGCCGCGGCCGAGGTTGGGGGCCGGGGGGCCGCGCCATCGAGGCCAGGAGACGAGTCAACATCCGGGGTCCCCTGGGCCGCCCCAGAGCGAGGCCGCCAACCGTCCCAGCCCGGCGTCCTCTCCCCGCTTGGCCCCGTGGCCCCCGTCTGGCAGCATTGGGCGGGCAGGCCTGGAGGCCGCGAGCAGCCATCTTCCAGGCGAACTGGGGCCCGGCCAGCAGCATTTCCCTGCGGCCTCCTCCCTCGCTCTGAGCGGCATGACCTCATCGGGAAGCCATTCCGGAAAGGAGCTGCAGAGCCCCTGGGAGTGGGAGTGGAGAGGAGCTTTCCAAGGGCCCTCCTGGCAGCCTCCCGTGCCAGACCAGGGCAGGCATCACGCTTCTGGGTGTCTGCCTGCCGGGCAACCACTGGGAGGGCAGCTGGCTTTTGTCAGCTTTTCGGGGTGACCGGGCCAGTCTGAAGCAGGCAGGCAGCAAAGCACTGGCCCCGGCCGGCTGGCTACCCGGTGGGCAGAGCCGGAACTGAATGCCTGGACAGGAGGGGAAGCCGGGCCCAAGCTAATGGCAGAAGCTGAGCCCGCCCCCGTTCCGGGCCTTGGTTTCCCCTCAGTCCAGCACGCCTCCCCCTGAGATCTTACCCTCCCCCTCCTGTGGCCCCGAGGAGCCCTGGACATAAGTGAGCACATGACCGTGCTCCCTGCTGCCTCCTGATCTAAACCAGAGGCCCGGCTGCCTGCAGCTGGCTCTGAATCAGTCTTTCTGGGCCATGTGGTCAGGGCTGAGAAGGGTGGGGAGCCGCAGGGGCAGCTGGGGTGCTGGGGAAAGAGGAGGAGCTTCTCGCCCTGCCTGAGGCGGGTACCGAGGGCTGAGGGTGTGGGGCAGACAAGAGGAGCTCCGAACTCTGGTCCCAGCCCTTCCACCCAACTTGGAGTCCAGAGAAACCTCTCAGACCCTCACTATTCTCATCTGTGAAATGGGGCTAACGGTGCCCTCCCACCCACCCCAGAGAATGCTTGGCAGGACGCTTGAAGCCACATAAAACAGGGAATAGGAGGCACAGGCAGATAGGCTCTTGTGGGGGGATGTGTGGGCAATCACCAGCGCCAACTCCTCCTGGGCCACTTGCCAGTCTTCACACTGCTGGGGCCGCAAGGGTCCTCCTAAGACACAGGTCTGTTTGGTGCAGGTCCCCACTAAAAGCTCCTTGCCCCAGGGTGAGTGAAACTGTCCTCCAGCCACACCTGACTGTGCATGTGCCCGAGCTCACCACACCTTCTTTCAAATTCTGTCTGGAGAACTCCTACTCATCCTGCAAAGCTCCAGGTGAGATGCCCCCTCCTCTGAAATGTCTCACAGGGTTGCTCTGAGAGCCAAAAAAGAACATATATGTGTGAACACATGGGCAACGTAAGGGGTAACACGCTCATGGCTGTCCTTGTTATTCATCAGAAAGAGGTCAGAACCAAAGAAACATGTGTGAGCCGGAAGTGCAACTGGGAATGGGAGTTAGCAGGAAGGTTTTCTGGCTTGGGATGTAAGCCCAGCCTTGGCAGATGGTAGATTTTCAAAGACGAGAGGAAGAAATTGGAAGCTAGGAAGAGGCAGTAGTGCAGCAGTTTTCAATATGGCTGCCGATTCCTTGGTTCTCCTCTCATTGAGAGGTGGGGTCTATGTCCTCTCCTCTTGAATCTGGGCAGGTTTGTGACTACTGCTATTGACAGGGTGTGGCAACAGTGGTGCTGGGTAACTTCCAAGGCTGAGTCATAAAAGGCTACACAGCTGCTACCCTGGAGTCCTGAGTCACCATGTAAGAAGGAAATTCAACTCCCCTGAGACCTCCATGCTGTGAGGAAGCCCAAGCTACATGGAGAGGCCGTGCAGAGGTGTGTTGGGTGACAGTTCCATCCTCCAGGTTGTCCTAGCCCAGGCACCAGACATCGCAGAGCAAAGCATGGCTGTCCCCACTGTGCCCTTTCAGAATAACTGACCCACAGAACTCATGAGTAGAATAAAGTGGCTGTAGTTTTATGCCACTGTTTTGGGGTGCTTTGTTACGCAGCCCTAGCTAACTAGAACAGGTGAGAAGCTCAGCCAGCCACGTGGCCCCATGAAGCAAATTGTCCTAACCTGGAATTCAGTCCCAGGAACACATTCTCCCCAAATGCTCTCGGCGTTCCTCAGTCCAGCCTGATATGTAACCGGTGCTGTCAGGGCAAGCTCACTGAATAAATGAATAATGTCCAGCCTCCTTCGTAGAGCTGTTGTTGAATCCCAGATCTGGAAAGGGGTCTCCCCTCCTCAGAACTCCCGAGAGCCTTTGCAGCTTGGGTAACTATGGACCCAAAGCTCTGGGGAGTTATTCAGATTCTGTTTAGAATGTTTGCCCCCCGTGCCTCAGTTTCCCCACCCACAGAATAGGGCACAGAACTCATAACCTCTGGGGTCCCTCTGGGCTCCCAGGTCTGCCTGAGTGGGGGCAGAGCATGTGTATCTCCCCCCAAGTCCTTCTATCCACATGATTCCTGCCTTTCATGAAGGCAGGAATCATGACTGTAATCTCACCCGTACATGCTTAGCCCCTGGCCCTGGACCTAGCCCAAAGGTGGACACACTGGTGTTTACTGAATGAAAGAATGAGACAATGAATTAATGAATGAAAGAACTCTTCCCATGCTTATTCATTCAGTCAATTAATTTCCCACACACGCAACCAGGATTCCCCTATAGCAGCTCCAGGAGTCTACTCTTGCATGTTTCCCATGACGGGGAACTCACCACCTTTCAAGATAGCCTGCTTCACATTGGGGCAGCTCGGATCAGAGAGCACTGCCCTCAGCTGGCCTACTTCCTTGGCCCCAGGGGAAGCAGGAAGGGGCGTATGGTCAAGGAAGGAGCCCTCGGTACCCATGGTCCTCAGAGCCTGTGTCTGATGAGTGCCGGGGGCAGGTGAGGGAACCCCAGAGCTCCAGAACACCCTTGGCTCTCTCTGCCCTGGCCCAGCTGAGGTGCCAGGGTGGGTGGGGCTGAAGGCAGTGAGTGCTGTCCTGCTCAGAGCCCGGCTGGGGCAAGGCCAGCACACCAGGAGGTCTGCAGAGCCTAAGAAAGGAACCGGGCGGAGGGAAGAGCTGGAACGGGACAGGTGGTCTGTGCTGTTTCCATGGCTTCAGTGCTTCTGCCTGCCCAGCCTGGCCTGGGGAAAACAAGCTGGGCACAGAGCACACGGCCAACGGGACAAAGGCTGGCTGTGAG
The DNA here is from genome assembly GCF_008692025.1 of Phocoena sinus. Classification (NCBI taxonomy): domain Eukaryota; kingdom Metazoa; phylum Chordata; class Mammalia; order Artiodactyla; family Phocoenidae; genus Phocoena; species Phocoena sinus. The sequence goes on along the minus strand of NC_045772.1, from coordinate 3,863,627 downwards.
GCGCCCGTGGCAGCCAACCGGGCCTGGCTGGCAGAACATCGGTTTAGACCAGGCCAGTCGGGGCCGAGCTGCCAGCCCCGCAACCTGTGCCTTGGGCCCCCGGGGAATGAGCTGGGGCTGGGGGCAGCAAGGAGGACACAGAGCACACACCCTCCCCAACTCTGCCCTGCGGGCTCACAGTTCCCTGGCCGAGGCTCTCGGGGGACTGAGGACAGCAGAAGCTCCTTGGATAAAGGAATAGGATTTCCCCTCCATCGCCGGGTGTGTGTGTGTCGGGGAAGCCGAGAGACCGGGGCGTCAGCGGCAACATACGAGTGGGCCTCCCGCCCCTCCGTGGGGCACCCCCAAGAATGTGTCTCTGCTGTCTCTGTGGACAGATGCTGTCTCTGGCCCGAGCCAGACAAACCCGAAGTGCCAGAGCGTGGGTGCCCAGAAGCGGCCCCCACTCAAGCATGGATGGAGCAGGTGGCCGACTGCCCCTCGGCTGGGGACACTCAGAGCTGTGCTCTGCCCTGGCCCCCAGCACCCCCCAGGCGAGGGGGGCCAAGCCCCAGCAGCCTCAGAGGTGACTTGCTTGAGGACACAGTCTGCAGTGGCTCTGTCCCCTCCCTGAACACTCTTCACACCCTCCTCACGTCTCCTGGGGTCCCTTCCCAAGTAAGCCAGGCTCAAGGGATGGGCGCTTCCGGGCCGGTTTCTGGGAAGACCCGGAGAGAGCCAGCGGCTCGCAGAGGGGTCTCTGCCAGAATTTCGGTCACAGGGGGCTTTGCCGTCCTGGAGCTCAGAGACTGAGGGGGCGGGTGCCATGTCATCCCATTAACTGTGACCCTGGGGACAGTGGGCAGCCTCACCGAGGAGGGACACTGAGGCCAGGAGGACCCAGAAGGCGTGAACCAAGGATGCTGCGCTGCAACTACAGGGAAGGGGCCTTGGGGTTTGCGGAGATGGGGGAGGGGCTCAGAGCAAGCCGTCTGCCCAAATCGCAGCTCTCAGGCCTACCGAAGCCCCTTGCTGACCCCTCCTCTGTGCCTCCCCCGGGGTGGCGGACTTCCCTGCACCCTCGCCTGCCCTCTCCCCACTTAAGGCCGGGCCACCTGCCTGCCGGGGTCTTAGCTCCACAGCTGAGTAGGGCGGAGTGTGGCAGTGTGGGCTCCCAGGAGGCCCCTCGGGGCAGGCTTCAGGGTGCGGGATGTTAGCTAGTGATGGCCTGGCGTCAGAACTGTGGCTGGGAGGGGAAGGTTGCAGGCCTGAGCGGAGGCCTGACCCTGCGGGAGCTCTGGAACTAGAGGGGCCACCAGAGCTGGACTGAGTTGGGTGGAATCGGGCAGTCCTCATACTCTTGCCTGCAAACATCACTGGATGTGGCCGGCCCAGGGAAGCCATGACATTGGGCTAGGCGGGGCTCTACATCTTGGGGCCAGCCCCGAAGGGGCTAGGGCCCAGGGCTGTGTGCACTGAGGGGAGAATTTCGAGGCATGGGCAGGGGGCGCTCAGGGTACCACAGGCAGGTGCGGCCGTGGGGCCTCTGTCCCGTCCGGCTGCCCCTGGCTGACCCGCCAGCCTGGCCCTCACCGCCCCTTCCCACCTCTCCACCCTCACCCTTCCCCACAGACCTGACCTCACAGGCCCCAGGCTCCACTGCCCAGGCCTTTCCAAGCATAGTCCCCGCCCCCGGTCTACTCCACTCACACCCCTGCTCCTGTGGCCCACACGGCCTATAGTGCTTGACCGAGCATCCCACCCGCCTCCGCCTTCGCTACCTGAAACCCTCCCCTGCCCTTTCCCTGAGTCACCCCTTCGCTCTCAGCTGAGGTCTTAGGAGGCCTTCCCTGGCCCACGTTCCCAGCTCCGGATTCTCAGCCTCTTTGTCCCTGCAGCAGTGGCTTTGCTGCTGCAGGGACAAAACTTCCATGGGCTCTGGGGCAGGGACATGTCTGTCTCTGTCACGCGGTGTCCCAGGGTCCAGCACACCTGCAGCAAACACGTGGAAAGAAGGAAGGAAGCAAGGAACTACTGAATGAACACGTGAATGAGTGAATGACATCGGGGTGACCGCGAACCAGCTTTATCACACTGAAGACGGTGAAGGATTTCCTTTAGAGCCCCATGAGGGGCAAGCCTTGAGCTCAGAGGCCACGGGACCAGCTCAGAAAATGTCTTTGATCTCTGGGAGGAGGTAAGAGGCCACCCTTCACTCGGGACCAAAAAGCACTCTGGGGGACTTCCCGGGCGGTTCAGTGGTTAGGACTCCGCACTTTCACTGCCGAGGGCACGGGTTCGATCTCTGGTCGGGGAACTAAGATGCCACAAGCCATGCAGCGCGGCCAAAAAAGAAAGAAAAATAAAGGCACTCTGGAACATTCCCAGGAAAGGGTGCTCCGGGACAGGGCAGATCCCTCGGGACCCCCTTCCTCACCCTAGTGGCAGCCCTGCTGAGTCAGGGCCTGAGTCAGCCTCCCCTGCCCACCTGCTCCCGCAGGGGAGATCTGCTTGGATCTGCATCCCTGCATCCTGGTGCCGGCCAAGACCTGCAGCCCTGGGCGCCCGGCCGCCCGAGCCACAGCTCAGCACACCTCTGTGCTCGAACTTGTACGTTTCTGAACTGACGTCCTTCCAGCTGCCTTCCCACGGTGCGCCACAGCTCATCAGATTTTCACATGGATAAGTCATCATCCCAGGTGCTGGGGCGGGTAGGCGGTGGTAAAAGGCAGTCCCTTGACCCGGGGCAAGTCACTGCCTCTCCCACCTGCTTCTCGGGGGCCTCCACCACCCCCGCCTCCTGCCACCAAACCCGCTGTGCAGAGTCCACACCCCTCCCTCCACGTCCCCACCTGCTCATCCAGGCCCCGGCCCGTTCCCTCTGCCTCCTTGGCAAGTGCTTTCTATCTCTGCTGCACCTCCCACTGCTCCCTTCCCTCTAGCACCCAGCACTCTCAAGCCTCTCCCTCTTCCAGGGGGAAAAGACACCGTTGACGCCACACCCACGTTTCTGCCACCGTTTCTGCCATGCATCCCCCAACACATGTTTCTCAGCCCCCTGCCGTCAGGTGCCGTCACCCCCCCCGACCCGCCCCCCACTGAAATGGCTCTTACAGTGTGGAAAATGAGCTCCACCTTGCCAAAGCCAAGGTCCCGTCCGATTCCATCTAACGGCATGAGATGCCGCCGACACACCTCCCCCGAAGCTCTTGTCCTCGGGCCTGCGCCCTCTCCAGCCTTGCGGGATGCTCCTTCCCTGCGCCATGGCTGGTCAGCCTCCTGGTTGACCTTAACCACTGCCAGGCTTCAATGACCAAAACACACTGAGGCTTCCCACATCCCCGTCTCCAGCCCTGCACCAGTCCCCAGTCCGCTCTGAGGTTTCTGCAGTGCCAGCTGCAGAGAGAGGAGGCAGGGGTTGGGGGCTAATGAAGGAGGGGATCAGGTGAGCTACAGTGAGGCCTGGACCACGAGGCCCTAACGCTATGAGATGCTCCCACGGCTGCCGTGGCTCTGTCTGGTACTCATCCTGTCATGGGCAGGCCCGCCCACCTCTGGTCTCCTGCGGTGCCACTCATCTCCCTGGCAGAGGAAACCTGGTGGCCCTCCTGGGATCCCCAATACCTCCCCGGCTGTCCTAACCCGCCGCATCAGGGCTTCCTGCAGCTGGGCCAGGGTACCGGGCACTTCTGGACCAGGAGCCACCCCCATGACTTCTGACCTCTGACTCGCTCTGCCCCTTCAGGGCCCAGGGTGGAGACGGTTGTCAGCCCCTAGGGGTGTCGCTCTCAGATCTCAGGCAGATGCCCCACATCCCCTGGACTTCTCGGTGCATTATCTCTGCCACCACCTGGATCTGAGCCAGGTCATCCATCACCTGGGCTACTGCCAACGTCCCCCACAGTCCCCACCCGCCATGCCCAGCAGCCAAAGGCTCTTTCTAAGATACTCAGGTCTCACAGGTAAGTCTGTCCCTGGCCAGCCCCTCACCACTCCCAGGCCCCTCTCCCCAGAAGTGACCATGATTTCAGGCCAGTGGAAAACGGCTGTGAGTGAAAAAGGATAAATTGCTCTTGTAAGTTTACTTTCTCTGGTTACTAATGAGGTTACTTCTCTGTTTAACAACTTTGCTCATTTGCAATTGGATTTGTGTCTTTTTTTATGTATAGGAGCTCTCTTTCTACTTATGTATCATATATGATGAATTCAGATTCTTGTGGGCACAGAATAATTTTTAAAGAGGTTAAAGCACGATCCTCATGGAAATAGAGAATGAACACATCTAAGATTTTGCTTGACTCACTAATTAATATGGGAATCAGTAAGATGCGAAAAACAGTTCAAAGGAGAATTGGAAGGACAGACATATTTGTAGGCTATCAGAAAGGCTGAAATGAATTTGCTAATAGGTGCAAAACTGGTTAATAGCCTATAGAGCAACAAAGTGTACTGTTTGGGATTATCTTTACTATAAGGCAGGGTATAACTATAGCTCCACTGTAAAAATATTCATTTACATTGTTAGGGATAAGAATCATTTACCCTATAATCAGTTTTCTACAGCTTAACTTCTACTCTGACAGAGTTGGCACTTATAAATTTTTATAAGTACTTTTTGTAATATATAATACTTTTGTAATCTTTGTATAGTTATAAGAAAACTAGTAGTATAGTGATTTATAGGTTTTTTTAAAAAATAATTTTAGATTTTTTTTCTCTCTCCTGGATGTCCTGAAATTCCATCATGATGTACCTCAGTGTGGAACGTTGAGATTTTTCTTTGTGTTCATTTATTTGTTTGGCTTGGTGTTCACTGAGCATTTTCAGTCTGAGCCTTCACGTCCTCCTTCAGTTTCAGGGAATTCCTGTTTAGCATGTGACTAAATATTACTTATTTTTCCTTCTCACTAATATATCTACTCTTGGGGCTCTTAATAGATAGATGAGGCAACTTCTGGATTTGTCCCTTTGTTTCTTGATGAGAAGCCAGGTATTAAACATATCATAGCTCCCCTTCACGGAACACGCTGTTTTGTTTTGTTTTTTTCCTCCAAACTTTTCAAGATTTTCCCTTTTTTCTGGCTATCACAGTTTGACTATGATTCACCTAGAAGTGTTTTCACTTGTGTTTACCCTACTTGGGGCTTTTGAGCCTTTTGGATATTTCAATTAATGTTTTCCACTAATATTGAGAAGTTTTCTAGCATTATTTCATCAGTTTCTTTTCTGCCCTATATCTCTCTCCTCTTTTTCTGGAGAAGAGACGTGCATTTGGGCCACTTGATGTTGTCTCTCAGATCTCTGAAGTTCTATTCTTTTTTCTCCAATCTTATTTCTCTCCTTTCTTTGAGTCGAATACCTTCCGATGATTTATCTTCGGGCTTACTGATCCTTTCTTCTGCCATCTCCGGAATTGGAGCCCATCTAGTGAATTCTTAAAATTTCAGTTATTGTCCTTTTCAACTCTGTAATTTCTATTAAGTTCTCATTTGTCTGTGGAGATTCCCTATCTGTTCGCTCATTGATACGATATTTTCATTTAATTCCTTGAACATATTTTTCTGTATACATATTTTTCCTTAATTCTTTGACCATATTTACAGCAGCTGCTTTGACGTGTGTGACTGCTAAGTATTTGAAATCTGAGCCCACTCAGCGTTCATATCTATTGACTTCCTTTGTGAGGCACACTTTCCTGTTTCTTGGATAGTCTAGTAATTTGGGGTTGAAAATGGGCTCTTGGATATAACACATTGCAGCAGCTCTGGAATCAGGAGTTGAGTCAGGAAAGATCATCTGGGATTGGAGCATGCCAGGAATCACAAGTGGGGCGTTAGGGGACAGTCCCAGAGTTCATCAGAACGTTTACATTGTCTTTTACGTTTCCTCTGCCCAGGACAGTTTTCCTCTCTATTCTCCTCACTAAATCCTTCTCATCGTGCTAGACTTGGCTACAGAATCACCCCGCTAGGGAAGTCTCCCCAGTCGTCCTGACCAGGTTAGGACCACTTGTTAAACACATCTATAAGTACATTCTACAACTGCAGTAATTACAAACTTGTTTGTATACTTTCTTCTTTCATGTCTATCTCCCTCACTACACTGGAAGGGAAATGAGACCACATGCCTGGCACACAGAGAAGCTCCATAAATATTTGTTTAATGAATGAACGTTGCCCACTTGGCCTCCAGGATATTTTCCCAATTTGCTGTCTCACCAGCAGCACGTAAGATTGTTCATTCCCTGAACTCTCACTGGTACTTACAATCTTTTATAAGTACGTTCATCTTTTTATAAGCTTTTTCAATCTAATAGCTGAAAATTTTATCTTAGATTAATTTGCAGCTTTTGAAATTAAACCTTTTTCACAGATGTATTGGAAATTGGAACTTTCTCTTCTGTAAGTTTTCTTTCCATATCTTTGCAGATAATTTGTCTTGCTGATTTGCAAGGGGATTTTTTTATATTGAGTTAGAACTATTTGCCTGGTACATATTTTTTCTGTTGGTTTTTGTCTTTCAACTCTGTTTATACTTTTTTCCTCACATGGGAATTTGTATTTTTATTTATTTATTTAGGCTGTGCAGCATGTGGGATCTTAGTTCCCTGACCAGGGATTGAACCCATGCCCCCTGCAGTGGAAGCACAGAGTCTTAACCACTGGACCGCCACCAGGGAAGTCCTGGGAATTTTAATTTTCATATAGCAAAAATCTCCGTTATTTCCTTTTTGGCACCTGATGTGGGTGGCATTGTTTAGGAAGATTTTTATCCACCTCAAAATTATATAAATAAATATATTTCCTCCCGATATATTTATGGTTTCACTGTTTTACCTTAAGATTCTTACTCCAGCTTAAGTTTATTTTGGTGCAAAAAGAGAGACATGGGTCTACTGTCAGGTCATTTTTTTTCAGAATGCTGCCAATTGCTCCACTCCTTTTTTTTGGGGGGGGAGGTATACTTAGAGAAACTTGTATCCCCTACCTTCATCTCCTTCTAGATTTTCTGTTCTTTTTATTGATCCACCCAGCCCAGTGATAGTCCTATACATTTTTGAAAATGTTTGCTTTATAATACATTTTACAGATATAAAATTCCACTTGAGGGCTTCCCTGGTGGCACAGTGGTTGAGAGTCCGCCTGCCGATGCGGGGGACACGGGTTCGTGCCCCGGTCCGGGAAGATCCCACATGCCGCGGAGCGGCTGGGCCCGTGAGCCATGGCCGCTGAGCCTGCGCGTCCGGAGCCTGTGCTCCATCCGCAACGGGAGAGGCCACGGCAGTGAGAGGCCCGCGTACCGCAAAAAAAAAAAAAAATTCCGCTTGAGGTTTTTTTTTTTTTTTGCTTTATTGATTCTGCTAATATTTGTTGAATTCCTATTTTGAGTCCAACATCGTTCTAGGTAGTGGAAATACAGCAATGACCAACAGAGGAGAATTCTGTTTCCACGGAACTTTCATTCTGTTCAGACACCCTTTACTCATCCCTTCAAAATGTGGTGAACAGTAAGTGGCAGGTACTTTCAATGCCAGAAGGTGGGAGATAAACTTAGACATGTGGTGCTGTGTCCCCAGTATTGAGAACACTTTGGTCCAGGAACCAAGGGGAATACACTGGCCCAAGAAGCAGAACTGGCTCCTTTGCCACCCCCACAGCCTCAGGCTTTGTCAGGTGTGAGGTTCTGGTTCCCACAGGGGGATTCTTCCACCAGGGGACAGACTAAAGATTCCACAGATCTTGAGACCTCAACTATCTATTGGTCGTTTTGGCTTCTCATGTCAGCATACATCCTAACAGGCAAAATATTATTCACCTAGCAGGAGGAGGTAGGCTTGGGGGGGTGGGCAGGAGTATTTCTCAGAACAAGAGAATTCACTGGAAGCAATGCCTCTTGTCGCTTCCAAGATGGCGATAACAATGAGTTGTCAATGGCAGCCAGCAAAGGGGATGCCACAAAATGCTTGAGTCCCTCAGTGATGAAGGTCCAGGGCCCCTTCACCAGCCAGGCAACTAGATCAGTTGAGCTGCTCACCTGGAATTTGTGATGCAGGATGGAGATTATGGGGGACAATCACGGCCTCAGACCAGCTGCAGTGGTGGAGACTGCATCTTGCCCCACGAATAATCTTGGTTTTAAAAGTTATAGAGCTGTGGCTGGTCATCGACTTGAAGGGGACTCTGTGTATCACTTCTAGGCCTTCTGACTAAGATCAAATGAAGGGAACTCTGTGACAGGATAGACTTTATCAAAGGCCCAAGCAGATATGAGTAATGCAAGGGGTAGACTGTATTGATCTGTGGTGTTCCACTTCAGGGTCCTCTCAACCTCACCTGTTGCTCTGGCCATGGCCCCTGCAGTCCATTTCACCGTGGCTTTGGGCAGGTCCAACCAGACAGTACCTTCTTACCTTGGGCCCATGCTGGACAGCTCTTGCTTCCTGCTCTGGTGTTTGTCTGAGAATGTGACTTAGGACACCTGAGAGAACCCACTCTGCACTCACACTCACACAACCCACGAGAGCTGGGAAGTCAACGTTCACGGAGCCATCCTGGACCAACAGTGACCAGGGGCTGGTGGATAAATGCTTCTGCCTTTTATCCCCTGGGTAGACGGATCTGAGGGGTATTTCATGAGTACCCCAGAAGTTCCTGTAGGATCAAGTACCAGCCCCCAGTAGCAGTGACGAGGCTGAGAAGGCATCCTTTCTTGGTTACCCCTAGGATCTCATTTGCAACTGAGCTGTCGGCAGGCAAGCCTTTATCTTAGGCTCTGCTTTCAAGGAAACCAGGTTAAGGCACGTGCCATCGCAGAGAGACAGATTACGAAAAAGTAAACTCACACATTTGAATAAATATATGTAGTATGAAGAAATGACAGCCTGGTGAGATGGAGTTGTGACTAGATCCATGCTGTCCGATACAGTAACCTCTAGCCATGGGTGACTATTTACATTTGAATTAATTTAAACGAAATAAAATTGAAAATTCAACTCCTCGGTAGCACTAGCCACAGTTCAAGAACTCAACAGTCACATGTGGCTAGAGACCACTGTATTGGGCAGTTCAGATATAGAACATTTCGACCATCACAGAAAGTTCTACTGGACACTGTTTCTCTGCCCTAAGGCCCGAACCCCTTCTCCCGACAGGCTGGAGCAGAAGAACCCTGCCCAGAAGTCTCTGCCTGGACACCAACGATGGGTGTGGGACACTCAGACCCCTTCCTTCTAGCTCCCTGTTTATTCCACACGGAGCAGATTGGGACCTCATACCTGGGGACCAGAAGGTGGGGGAGAAAGGACAAAACTGACAGGGTACCGCGTCTGGGTGTAGGGTTGGTGGGGGGGCGATGAGGGGGTGAGGCCGAGCGTCAGATAGATGTTGGCATTTATTGAGTTCTCACCATGTGCCAGGCACCAAGCTAGGTTTGCTATCCAATCTCACAGAGGAGGAAACTGAGGCCCGGGGAGGCGAAGCAGCCTGGCTGGGGGCACAGGACCAGTGAGTAGCAAGCCAGGGTCAAGTCTAGGCAGGCCGGCCCCAGTGCTATCTTCCGTGCCTCTAGGCCCACCCAGGACAAGAGCAGGCCGGCGCTGGGGGACCCGAGCCGAGTGTCCATGTTTCCTTCCCCTTCTCCAGGGCCCAAGAAGCTATGAGACCTTGCCATCACCCTCGGGTCAGCCAGCCACCAGCCCTGAGCCCCTCTGCCAGTGACCCAGCCCCAGGGTGGTGGCAGCCCTGGCGGAGCGGGTACTGCCCCAGCCGGAGGCCTGGGGGGCTGATTTCACACAGGACCACCGCCCGTGCTGTCAGTACTGCTAAGGCTTCCTTGTTAACTGCCCCGGGGTACATAAGCCAGCTCCTCTCTCTGCAAGGGATCTGGGGGGGGGACCCACCACGTCCCAGGTGCTCGCTAAGAGCCAGGACGGAAAATATGACTCTCTTCTTCCCCCAGCGTGGGATCGCTTTTCCACTGCTAATTTCCGAGGAATCCGGTGAAGTAGTGGAAAGACCTAGAAGGCGGGAGACTGGTTCTCTCCCCGGCCCTGTCTGGGCTTCAGACAAGCACCCCCAGGGCCTCAGTCTCCCCTTCGGTGGGTCAGGGACCAGGGGCCGTGATACTCAGGGCCCTATTCCGTTTGGACTCGTCAAGATGCCCTGGTGTCGGTGAGGCCCAAGAATTTCAAGGGCAGCAGCCGGTGGACTGCTAGCTGGGGCTAGCAGCCTTTCTGGGTTTTGTTTGTTTTCAAATGTGTCTTTGGGAGTGAAGAACAGTCAACCGTGACTTACCAGTCTTACGTGGCTCCCCCACCACCCCGCCACCCCACCGCCACTGCCCTCTGGACGTCTCAGTTTTATCCCTGGAGCAGCCAGATTTTCAGCCAACTGAGGACACAGAGGATGTGCCTATTGCCCCCGGGGCTTACCGAACGCCAGGCTCATTTTCATCCTTGCCCACCTGGGAGGTTTGTACCATTATTATCTCCATTTTGCAGCCATGCTAACCTCCCTGCCAGAATCAGACCAACCGTTTGCCATCACTTCCTCCAGGAAGCCTTCCCTGACTTCCAAGGCCTGCCCAGGCACCCTGCCGGGCACCCCCCAGCCAAGTGGACCGCGCCACCCAGTGTGTGTCCCACCATGTTGAGACTTCCTCTCCCCTCCCAGCTGTGCTCGTGCTAAGAGCAGCAGCCCTGGCCCCTGGCACCATGCCCTGTGATGCTTGCTGCCCTGCTTGTCAGAGGAATAAGGTGAGGACTTGGTGCATGCTTTCAGGGCCAGAGTCCAACTGCCAGGCTCCTATGCACGCAGCTGCCCCATAGCACCCCAAATCTTTGCTCTGAGGGCAAGGGTGGCACCACCTGCGACTCCTTGGGAGTGTGAGTTTTTCACCCGCCTCACCCCTCCCCCATCTCATTCTCCTGCCCTGACACCTCCATTCGCCAGACCCACTCCTAGATTTTATTTATTTATTTATTTTTGAATGTCATTGTTTATTTATTTATTTTTGGCTGCGTTGGGTCTTCGTTGCTGCACGTGGGCTTTATCTAGTTGCGGTGAGTGGGGGCTACTCTTCGTTACGGTGCACGGGCTTCTCATTGCGGTGGCTTCTCTTGTTGCGGAGCACGGGCTCTAGGCACGCGGGCTTCAGTAGTTGTGGCATGCAGGCTCAGTAGTTGTGGCACGCGAGCTTAGTTGCTCTGCGGCATGTGGGATCTTCCCGGACCAGGGCTCGAACCCGTGTCCCCTGTGTTGGCAGGTGGATTCTTAACCACTGCACTGCCAGGGAAGTCCTAGATTTTATTTTAATTTTGGTGTTTCTAGTCCTGCTGGCCACCCATGAGGCAGAGTGTATAAATGCAAAGAAGTAGAAAATTTTGCCTGAGGAAGGGATTTTCCTAGAGTGCATTCATCTTGTCCTTTGCCTTTTAGAATGCTACCTCCTCCTGGAATGTTCCTTGTGCCAGAAGTGCTCCCTCTGTGCCCTATGAGCTCCCCCTCCCAAAGCGCTCCCCACTCTCTTTTACTGATGAGAAGCTACTCATCCTCCTTAAGACTTAGCTCAGACAGCCCCCTCCCAAGAGCCTTCCTAGATACCCCCCCACCCATTGACTCCTGCGTCCTCCCACTCCAGCACGCCCACCACCCACCAAGCTTCCTCCTTCACCACCCTCACCGTCTGCTTCCTTATCCACCCCTTCCCACCCCTCCTGCCCCTAGCCAGGCTTTGAGCCCCTCAAGGACAGAGGCAGGGTTTCAGGCCTTTTGGGGATCTGCTTCTCGTCCAGCCCAAAGAGGCCTCAGTGTACAAGTCAGCTGCTAGACACCAATAATGCCCACATGTTCCGGAGCCCTGGCTGTGAAGCATGCGGCCCTGTGCTCTATTCCCATCCTTTAAAAAGCAATCCTATTCCCGTATCTCACAAAGCAGGAACGATCCTTAGAGATTCTCTCTACAACCCCCTTATCTATCACTTGGGGAAGCTGAGGCCAAGAGAGAAAATGTCTTGACAAGGTCACCTCGTCTGAGCCTCTCACTCCTGCCATGGACCCTCTCCGCCGCAGAACTGGGCTCCCTGGCGCCTCGGTGGGTGGAAACGGGCCCGTGCACGCTGCCTGCACACACAGGGGCCTCCCTCACACCTCCCTCCTCCAACCCACAGGCTCGGCCCTCACACCCACTGTCTGTGAGAAGGGCAAGCAGCCCGAGTCCCAGGAGAGCAAGGTACCGGTCAGCAGTCAGCTCCAGGGCTGCAACATCTGACTCTGGGCTGGGCCTCTGTCTCCTACCGAGAATGTGTCCAATTCAAAGTGCTAGAATCACCTGGTCATGCACCTGTGCCTAAAAACCAGCTTAAGCTTCCCACGTGGTATGTGTGCTTTCTAAGGTACCCACTTAGTCACATAATAAGGACAATATCCAGGCCAGTGAGAGATGCTGTAGGACCCACACTCTGGCCCGGTACAACCCTTCTGGGTTCAATTTAGCGACTTGTAATTTAGTGACTCATGGAGAGTTCCCCCGAGTCTGTCCTCTCTGAAGGGCTCCTTACGCAGTGGTACGACCCTGTTGACACCCACCCAGGGGACAGGGACTGCAGCTCAGCCACGGAGAGCAATACTGTTCACCCCTTAAAAGGGACAGCGCTGAAGGGTGTGGACGACAAAGGGAAATGCCCAGTGACAAAGGCAAGAGGCTGAATTGTAAGAGTTCACCCTCCACGGGGAGAAGGAATATGCCCCGAGGAGAGGGAATGGGCCAGGAGCCCACCCCGGGGAGTACCAGGTCCTTCTGGGTGAGGCGATTATTGGGGCCACCTTTACTTTGTTACCGATCATTTAGAGGATTTAAAAAGTAAATCCAGTCAGAGAAAGACAGGAAGGGCAGGAGGGAGGGAGGGAGAGACAGCCACCTAAAAGAACCTAAGATCTCTGGGATGTAGCCACCGAGGTCGGGGGGCGCGGAGGGCGCGGGGCCGGGCCTCCTTCCGGGCCGGGGTCGCCTCCCCCGTCCCGCCCCCGCCCTCGGGCCCGCGCCTCCCCGCCGCGCCGGTGGATCCGCATTGGCATTCCGCGCCGAGCCGCCGGGTGCGTGCCCGCGCCGTTCCCAGCCCGCGGCTCCGCGCGGGGACAGTGGCGCATTGTTCGCCGGGACACCCCGGGCGGCGCAGCGCCCTCGGGGCTTGGCGCGGCCCCGCCGCGATTTGCATGCGCTCCAGTCACAAAGGTTCAAGGTCAGGAGCGCAGGGCGGCCGAGCCCCGCCCGGCCCAGGCGCTATTCTTCGCCCAGGCGGCGGGAATTCCTCGCCGCCCGCACCCGGGCCGCCCCTACGCGTGAATGGCCGAGGGCCGCCGCCGTCTGAGGCGCTTTGTGTCTCGGCCCGGACAGCTGGGCCCGCGAGGGACGTGCCAGCTCGGCCGGCGGAGCCCCCGCGCCAGCGCCCCTCGCCCATGCTAATCAGCCTGGCAGCGCGACCGGGCGGCCGGCCCGGTGGGAGCCCCCCACGTTCCCTGCCGGGAGCCCCCAGTCTCCGCCTGCTGCCCGGAGGCCCCCAAGTCCCACGCCAGGGATCCCCCGCTCCTCACTCCTCTGCTGGGGGCCCTTCATCCCCCTCCACCTCCACCCCTCCTACCAGGAGACCCTCCCCTCCAGCCGCCAGGAGGACCCCCGCCCCTGTGGGAAAGGCAGGGCCACATCTGGGGGAGTGGCTGGCCAGGGAGCAGAGCGAGGCCTAGGACGCTGCCCCTGTTCTGCCAGGACTCTGGTGCTGCCCGGAGCATCTTCTCTGGGCCTCAGTTTCACCGGAACAGTTGGGCAGGTTGCCCTGGATGGTCTCTAGGGGCCCATCTGGACCTGGCCATGTCTTCCAGCAGGCTGCTGGGGATGGGGTGGTGAGACAACGCTCCCGCAGGGTCTGGCCTCTTCTGCAGCCCTCCAGCCTGGCAGCCTGGTGGCCTGCGACAGTCGCTCCTCCTCAAAGTCTGAGACATTTTGAGGACTGACAGTGTGGCTGTGTGGGAGATGCCCTCGTGAGCGTCATTGTCATAGCTTGGCATCGTGACCATCACTCCCCATCAAGGCCCTGGTCACCCGGTGTTCTAACTGTCTTCCCTAGTTTCTTGTGGGCAGAAACTGCTCCATCCCCAGCACCCAGGCTGTATTTATTGACTTCATAACCGGAGGGATGAATGCCAGCCAGCATGGGTTACACTGTGTAGTGGTCAAGGGGGTGAGCCATGGCGTTTAGCGTTTTTAGTACTTGGAAAGAGGCACAGAGACTTTCTTGCGAGGTGGGAGCAGGCCTCTCTTAGGGGAGCCCCACCATCCCCCGGGAGTGTCCCCACCTCTGAGCCTCCGGGGAGGCTTGGGAGTTGTCTCTCTGCAGGAGGCTGCGAGCTGGCACACACTGCCCCACCGGGGTGCCTGTCAGGAGGTCTAGAGGCCGCTGCTGCAGAGCAAGGGGCCCTCAGCTTTCTGCAGCGTCTGTCCTCGTGGCACTAGCGGAGGCCTGCAGGTCGGGAGACATCATGTTCTGTATGCATTTCCGTGGCATCAGCAGCCCGGGGGGACCTGAGCCTCGTAGCCATTCCGCCCCAGCCAGGCCCAGGCCCAGGCCCAGGAAGGAGGGACTGTGTGGGGTGCTGGCATGGGGCACCAGAGAGGGGACTCCCGGCCCCAGTCAGGCCCTCAGGTGGTGGAGAGTCTGGCCTTGCGAGTCGGATAGATCTCGGTTCAAGTCCCTTCCCCAGCAGTCACTCACAGCGTGCCCCGGGTGGGCCCCTCCTTCTCTCTAGGCCTATGAAATGGGCGTGGTTATATTTTCCTCACTGCTCCGAGCATTCCTCGGGACCCTGTTGTTGGACTCTCCAGCTTCCCTAACCCCGTCCCTGCTCAGCCGATCCCACTCGTGGCTATTTTCAACCAGGATGTGATACTTCCCAGAGGCATGGAAGTTCCTCTCTAGCCTCCTGCCCACCCCCCTTCTCCATCTACCCCTTGCCAACTGGCTTAGCCAGTAAGGTTTGGTTCAGTTACCACTTCCTCCAGAAAGCTGCCCCTGACCTTTGCTTTCCTCCTTCCCTCTTCCCGTCTCCCGCCATCCTAGACTTTCCATGCCACATTAAGGAATCTGGCTCCAAACCTGAAGGAATAGGGAGCCACTGCAGGCTTTAAACACAGAGCGGCAACCCTCCCCGGTGGCCTCAACAGGGAGCATGCAGAAAGGGGTTCTCAGGCATCTGGAACTCACAGACCAGTCAGATTTCAAAGGAAATATTGCGGCTCTACTGCAGATTGCCAAATTTCTATTTTTCCATGTTGGGACCTTTAGAAAAATAACTAATTATAATTCCCTTTTCTGAAAGGGTATTTTTGAACAAAAACAACAAAAAATAGGAAGTCAGGCCTTCCCTGGTGGCGCAGTGGTTGAAAGTCCACCTGCCCATGCAGGGGACACGGGTTCGTGCCCCGGTCCGGGAAGATTCCACATGCCGCGGAGCGGCTGGGCCCGTGAGCCCTGGGCGCTGAGCCTGTGCGTCCGGAGCCTGTGCTCCGCAACGGGAGAGCCCACAACAGTGAGAGGCCCGCATACCACCAAAAAAAAAGAAAAAATACGAAGTCAATCTCAAGATATAAAGTCCGTCTCTTCATGCTGATCAAACGTGTTATTATGAATAACTTGTCACGTCATCCTCATACTTGACATTTCACCCGAACTCTAGCTGCAGCCCTGGTCATGGCTGGGCCCTCACCGAGGTGGGTCCTCCTTGTGGCATTTTCTCCTCTCTGGACCACTGCTTTCCTGGCCCCATTGGACCGGGTGGGTCTCCTGATGGTCCCCTGACTCTGCTGGGTTCCTCTAACCTGGCAGCCCTCAGAAACCCACCCAGTGTACTGGGTCAGCCAGGGCGGAGAGCTGAACCATGAAGAGGGTCCCCAGGGGTGGCCTGCAGAAGGCCTGCTACAGGCCAGGGGGGCTCCACTCGAGGGGGAGGGGAGGGCAGGGCCACTTCAAGTGAAGTAGAGGCACTGAACCTTGTGGAACGTTCTAGAAGGGGAGTCATCCTCACTTCCAGGGGCAGGCTGCGCCGTGGATCTTTTGCTGATTGTAGGGTGGTCACCAACAGTAATTACCATTGAAATCCTGCACCCGGGCTTCCCTGGTGGCACAGTGGTTAAGAATCCGCCTGCCAATGCAGGGGACACAGGTTCGAGCCCGGGTTCAGGAAGATCCTACATGCCGTGGAGCAACTAAGCCCGTGCACCACAACTACTGAGCCTGCTCTCTAGAGCCCATGAGCCACAACTACTGAGCCCGTGTGCCACAGCTACTGACTGAAGCCTGTGCGCCTAGAGCCCATGCTCTGCAACGAGAAGCCACCGCAATGAGAAGCCCGTGCACAGCAAAGAATAGTAGCCCCCACTCGCTGCAACTAGAGAGAGTCCGCGTGCAGCAATGAGGACCCAACACAGCCAAAAATAAATAAATAAGTTTATTTTTAAAAATAAAGAAAGTAAGAAAGAAATCCTGCACCCAGTCTCAGAGCTGGGAGGCCTGGGGTGGTCACTGAGGGCTGAGGCCCAGAGAGGGACAACTCTTGCCCCAAGGTCGCACAGCAGGGTTACACTGGAAAAACCATTGCTCTCTTAGGTGATGTGAACTTGTAATCTTCTTTCCAGCTTTCCTTTTCCCTTTTACCCCTCTGTCAAGAACAAATATCAAGCTTTCGTTTTTCCAGATGGTTGTGTGTTTGAAACTAGATGGTCTGAATTCATTTCTGACCAGTGGTGCTCAGCGTATGAGCGTTCGGCTGCTTGCTTTTACCTGCTGTGGTGTCCTGGACTTGCTGCCCGAAACAGGATGTGACTTGATAGCTGGGACAGGCCCTGGGCTGGGCGCTGAGGGCAGTGAAGACTCAAGTCCTTGTTCTCTGAATACTCACAGCCTCGTGGGTCTCCAAGGCAGGGATGCGGAGCTTGTTACCAAAGGCCAGAAGACCCACGCACTGCTGGAGTGGCGTGTCCTAGCCCGGGATCCACCCCAGAAGGCTTCCTGGAGCGGGTGGTAGCTGGGCTGAGCCTCGTCCGCAGTGCGTGCTCAATAACCAGTAACGTTAGCTGCTACTGTTATTCACGGTAGGAGGAGGGGAGGAGGGGCTGGGAAGGCAACGTGGGTGGGAAGAACATCCCATTCAGAGGGAACAGCTTGAGAGAAGAGGCAGGCAGTTCTCTCTGGCGGGAGAAGGGGGGAGGCGGTGTTGGGGAAAGGGTGGGAGGTGAGGTGGGAGAGAGAAGCAGGGGACCACCTGCTTAAGAAGTGGGGACAGGAGCTGTGTCTGCCAGGCAGCGGCAGTGACGCAGTGACTGTCCGGATGAGGGAAGGTTGTGGCCCTGGGGAGGGGAGGATGGGCCGATGACAGGGCCTCGGAGGAAGGATGGCCAGGACCTGTATCTCTGGTGTCCCTGGTGGCCTTGCTCGTAACTGGGAGGGACAGATGTGGAGGGCATGCCCCAGGCCAGCCCTGGGTCTTGGGCTGAGCCCCGGCACGACTGGGCTGACAGCAGTGACCACCCAAGGGCTGTACGAGATACCCTGTACTGCGGTGATGGGGGGCCTGATGGAGGGAGGCTGCAGGGCTGGGGGTTCGGTTTCCTGGTGGTGAGCACTTAGTACAGGAGTCCTGCTTCATACCAGGGATGTGTGTCCAGGACTGCCGGCCCTGCAGTGGAGGACGCCACCTTCCAAGCCATAGTGAAGAGCCAGGTGAGCCTGATGGGGATTTTGATCCCCTTCCACACCTCACACCTGGGTCCAGGTGGTCCCGACAGTGTCAGCAAACCAGCAGTGAAAAGTACTCAGTGGCCTCCAGGGGCAAGTAGGAGTCTAACCTTGCAGGTGCCATGGGTTCAGGGCCGCTGCCCCAGCAGAGCTCAGAGCCCAGTTCCCCAAAGCCTGACTCCTGGGGATTGTTCAGCAAAAGCAAGAGACAGGGGTTCACAGTGATTCCCCACTGCTGGAGCTGTGATGTTCCTGCTGTGACAGGTCCCCGGCCAGGTAGAACTAAGATATCTCTACGTAAAAAACACGCCCACAAACACTCATGTGCTCCTGGTGCTAGAATAACCTGTTCATCCTTCCTGGAAGGCCAATTGGCAATATATTCAAGAGCCTTTAAAAAGCAAATCCTCTGTGAAGTGACAATTCTTCTCCTAGGAGTACCTAAATTATTAGAATTTAGAACTTCGTGGATAAACAACAAGGTCCTACTGTATAACACAGAGAACTATGTTAAATATCCTATGATAAATCATAATGGAAAAGAATATAAAAAAGGAATGTAGATAGATAGCTGAATCACCTTGCTCTACAGCAGTAATTAACACAACATTAAATCAACTATACTTCAATTTTTAAAAAAAATAAAGTAAAAAAAAGAAAACACAGCTTAGGCTCAAAAAAAATGGAATTTAGAACTTGGGAATTATTAAAGATGTGCAGGGAAGACGTTCATCACAGCACATTTGTAAAGCACCTAGACAGCCAAACAGTGAACTGGGTACAGAAGTTATATACAGGGGACGTCTGCACAACGGACTATTCTGCAAACATTAAGAAGTGGGCTATAGAAACATATTTAAAGACAAAGTGAATTGTTCCTTGTGTATTAGCGGAAGAGCAGATTATAAAACATGATATATCGCCACAATGATTTTAGGTATGTATTATGAATAGAGAAGAAAGACTGGTTAAATATACACTCGAATGTCAACTGTGGTTTCTCGGAGGTGGGATTCTATGTATTTGTTATTTCCTCATAGGTGCTTTTCTGTGTTTGTTGATGACAATAAATATTTATTATATTTACAATCAAGACAAAGAGACTTGTGTGTATGTGTGTATATGTGTGTGTGTGTTTCAATGGCCCAGAAAGAAAACACCAAGTTCAGATAAAGATCCACAGTGACTCACTACTTTCCCAAAGCAGGTTTCTCTCTCCCAGTTTGGAAATTATTACAGAAAATGCTGGATGTGTAAGGCTGGGATTGGCCCCTGCTTCCCTAGGACAGAGCTCCCCAGAAGGGCTGTCCTGACCACCTGGGCAGGGTCACCCACCAGGAGCTTGTGACATGTGCAGGCCTTGTCCCACCCAGACATCTTAGAACCAGAATCTAGGAGAGATCTTTTTCCCCCCAAGAAATGTCTTTTGTGTGTGTGTGTAGTAAAATATACATAAAATTTACCATTTACCATCTCAGTGTCTTTAAGTATTCACATCTGTTGTGCAACCATCACTACTGTCCATCTCCAGAACTTCTCGTCATCACGAACAGAAACTCTCTACCTATTAAATAATAACTCCCCATTCTTCCCTCCCCACCAGCCCCTGGTAACCACAGTTCTACTTTCTGTCTCTAGGAATTTGACTGCTCTAGGTGCCTCGTATAGTGGGATCATACAGTATTTATACTTTTGTGTCTGGCTTATCTCGCTTAGGCTATGTTCTTAAGCTTCATCTATGTTGCAGCATGTGTCAGAAGTTCATTCCTTTTTAAGGCTGAATAATATTCCATTGTATGTACAGACAACATTTTGTTTATCCATTCATTTGTTGGTGGACGTTTGGGTTGTTTCCACCTTTTGTCTATTGTGAATAATGCTACTATGAACATGGATGTGTACTATCTGCTATTCACTTCTTTGGGGTATATACCTAGGAGTG
Organism: Phocoena sinus; assembly: GCF_008692025.1. NCBI lineage: Eukaryota > Metazoa > Chordata > Mammalia > Artiodactyla > Phocoenidae > Phocoena > Phocoena sinus. The sequence goes on along the minus strand of NC_045772.1, from coordinate 3,843,924 downwards.
GAATTGTTGGGTCATATGGCAATTCTATGTTTAAGTTTTTGAGGAACTGCCATACAGTTTTCCACAGCAGCTGCACCATTTCACATTCCCACTAGCAATGCACAAGGGTCCCATTTTCTTTACATCCTCGCCAATGTCTGTTATTATTATTATTTTAATAATAGCTTTCTTAGTATGTGTGAGGTGGTATTTCATTGTGGTTTTGATTTGCATTTCCCTAATGATTAGTGATGTTGAGCATCTTTTCATGTGTTTATTGGCCATTTGTGTATCACCTTTGCAGAAATGTCTATTTAAGTCCTTTGCTTGCTTTTTAATCAGGTTTGTTATTGCTGAGTTGTAGGAGCTCTTTATATATTTTAGATATGGGCGATCACTTTTTGCATATACAGTATTCTTGGGTCATATCACTTGTTAAAACATTAGTTTATTATTTTTTAAATTTGGAAAACACGTAAAGAAAAAAGAGGGATACAAGAAGCGGTAGTGATTATATTCTTTGACTCAGCAATTCCACATCTAGGGATTTGTCATCAGGAATTTTTGTGAACATGCACAAAGATTTAGCTACAAGGATGTTCATCAGAAAAGAAGGAGGAAGCAAGGATTAATGTCTAATCATGGTATATAGGTTAAATAAAACATGGGTCAGCCTACACAGTGCTCTGAGATTGCAAGTAACATTGGAGATGAACACTCCATGATGTGGGGACATTTATAATTAGCTATGCATGAAAGGAGAAAGTTGCAAAACAATATTTACAGTGAGATCCCAATTTTGTTTCAAGCATATGTGTAATTCTGTAAAGAGGCAGGGAAAATGCCAGTATGTTAATACTGGTGATCTCGTGCGGTGGAATCTCAAGTTATTTTTATTTTCTTCTTTGTATTTTTTCAATTTTCCAAATTTCTGCAATAACCGTGTGGCTTTACAGTTAAAAAAAAAGTCAGTTATTTTTAAGGCATCCACAAGTGTACGTACAGTGTTACCCCGATTATGTGAAAATCTATATATTGACAAGAAAAAAAAAGGACTCGAGACCAGAGTCCCACGCGGAACCCTCAGCCGCCCTGGTAGGCGCTGTGAGATTCTGAGATTTCTCATTTTTATTTGTATTTTTATTTGTATTCTCCTAGCTTTTCAAACTGTCTGGTTGTTCTGTTAGCTGCTTAGGGAAGGGGGAAAAAAGGGAAAATTGTTAATCTTTTAAAAATGAAGTTCTAAAGTAAATGAAAATCTGAATTAGATGAAACTTAGCTCAAATATCTCGGATACGCGACCAAAAGCCGAGCCAAAGACAGTAAGCGGGACGCGTAAACCGAGCCACAAGCGCCGCAGCAGAAAGGAGGCCCCGCCCGGGCCCCGCCCCCTGCCGCACGACGCCCCGCCCACGCCTCGGCCGCCTGACTGCGACGTTAAGTCCGCACCGCCGGCTGCCCCCGGTGTTCGGCGACCCCCGCGCAGAAGCCACGCCCCCAGCAGGGTGGAGACCACGCCCCCAGATCCCGCCCCGCCCCCTCGGCCGCGCCGCTGCGTTGGTTCATAACGCCAGCGGGCTGCGCCCTAGCCCGGGCTTCCGGAGTCCGCGCAGAGACCCCGCCCCCGGGGACGTAAGGCCACGCCCCTCCCGCCACGCTGCGTCCGCGCCGCCCGTTGCGCATGTTCTGGCTTCCGGAGCGGGACGGAAGGGCGGGCGGCCGGCAAGGCCAAGGCCGGCAAGGCCAAGGCCGCCAGGCCCCGCCGTGGAAGGGCGCGGTTCCCCGAGGAGCCCCCGCGCGCACTTCCTTCTGTCCACCTCTTTCCTGCCGCCGCCTGCCCCCAGGTGCGCGGGTCGCGGAGGCCGCAGTGGATGCCGCACAGCCGGGGGCAGAGATCAAAGCCGGGGGTGGGGGGCCGACGGGGCCCCTGGGACGCGCGCAGCGGGTGGATCAAAGCGCGCCAGCCCCGACTGGCCCTTCCGAGCGGCTGCCCGGGACGCAGCGCGATTAGGCAGGACACAGACTACGGTGTCTGCAGTGAGCAGGCCAGGCCCAGCAAGGCTACTTACTCCTGCCCCCTCAGGGCTCTGCTCCGCGTCAGGGGTCGTAGCGCCCTGCCTCATGCTGGCCGTGACTCGGGCCTAAGCTGTGTCAGCCGAGGCTGAGTTTGCAGTGCCACTGCAAAGATGGAAGGCCCAGCGGACATCATAGCAGCTGCCAGTTACTGAAAACCAGTGCCAGGCAGGCCTGTGTCCTGTGCCTTTGTAGCATCTCATTACTCCTCATAGCAGTTCCATTAAGTGCTAGTAAGCAGTCACCTTTCAACAGATGAGGGGCTGAGATCAGAGAGGAGGCTTGTCTAAGGCCTCTCAGCAGAAGGGGCACAGCCTGCATTGGGGCCCAGATCCCCATTTGTGGAACTCAGACTTCTACGCTTTGTGCTAACCTGACTCCGGTGATAGTTTCCTCACGGTGGGCACAGCTGGCTGCCAGCTCGTTAGCTCACTGCTGCCTCATCCCCAACAGGAAGACCCTCCACCCAGAGCTAAGCCCCTCTACCCACGCTGAAGGTGCCCGGCACCCCCGAGCTTTGCCCCAGGAGCCCGGAGATTGCGTCCAAGTTAACACCCACCTGTTACACGGGGTCTCTTTGCCTCAGGTATTGGGAAGGGCACGCTCTGTCCAGCAGCTGAGAAGAGGGTGTGAAAAATCAGGTGGTTCCAGGATGGTCGGTTTGTTGGACCAGGTCAGCCATGCCAGTGGCGCGAGTTCAGGAAGTGTGAGTGAGGGCACCCCAGGATATTCACACACACATACAGACTCGGTGTTGAAGCAACCAAACCCCCAGCTACACCAAGGCTGCCTGCTTCTCCCATCTCCACCCACCGGGTTCCTGGGAGACACCGAGGGGCATTTTGTTTTCCACGTGGCCTCCTGGGTTGGTATACGAAGGCCACGTGTTGCTGGACATTGGCAGCAGATAGGACATGAGGCCCCAGCCCGGGCCAGCTCAAAGCCCAGCACAGCGCGCCTGCAGCAATCCAGATTTTCCAGCCTCCAAATGTACCTCAGAGAGGAAGCTGCACATTTGATTTTTTTTTTTTTTTTGGCTCCATATTAAAGAACAAAGCATGGGAACTGGACAGGCCCCTCTGTAAACAGAAAACACATGTTTTCTGAGAGAATGGTCTCTTCCTTTCCTGGTTTCTTCTCCCGTGGACAAAGGCCTTCTTAGGCCTCCTTGCTTCAAGAGCAGGGAGGCCTCAGACCCAGGGCTGACAGGAGGTGATTATTTTTTGCCCCAACTCAGGGCACAACACCCACATTCTTAAGAGGGGTGTTAATGGATCCACTCAGCAATGGGGTCGGCCTAGGGTGTGGTCCCAGGAAGGAAGCCCCTCAGGAACCTGAACAGGATTTGGGTGGGAGGAGGAGACTGGACCGTTTGTATCTTCCAAGCACTTGAGAATCATCTTGGGTTCTGCTTGGCTTCTTCAGATGAACATGCGTTTCTTGGGGCCTACTAGCCACACACAGGGGCAGAGACCTCTCTAACTCAGAAGAGGGGCTGGGGCCTGATGTCTGCAAAGAGTAGGCACACTGAGACTGAGTACGGACTGCTCTGTGACCTCAAACATGTTTCTTAACCTCTCTGAGCCTTAGTTTTCTCATCTGTAAAATAGGGATAATATTTGGTTGTTTAGGATTCAATAAGATAATGAGTATAGCCCTGTCAGACACAAAACCAATTAATAAGTGAAAGAAGTCAAACTATGTCTCAGTTTTGGTGGTGAGCTTTTTCCACAACCCCCAGAGTGGCCTGAGAACCCTCTGCAAATACCCAGGATTCCCGTACTTCACAGAGCACCTCCACATCCTCCGGGCACTGGATGAGCGCCGGGGCTCAGCTACCCCCAGACTAGCTGCGACCCCTCTTTGGAAGCCATCATCTCAGGAGCGGATCATTCTTTCGAGTCACCCCAGCAGCCTGATCTTTGTCCTCAGGGGAGATTTGATTTGGGGAAATAACCAGATGTCCTTTGGGCCAAGTTGGCTGAGAAGATGTACGGAAGCCAAGCCAGGGCCCCCGGTCCAGTGCCAGAATGTGCCACGACTGCAAAGTCAGGAGACCTGTGGCTCCCAGCTCCGAAGGCAGTTTGGAAGGAGAATCTGGACCCATCGTCTGGACTGGCCGCCGCTGGTGTTGGTGGGTGTGAGAGTGCCAATGTGCGGATGTATGAAAATGGAGATAGTCACACACAGCCAGGCTCGGTGGACAAACCAAACCAAAGCCAGACTAATTAACACGAGGCTGCCTTTCATCTCTCAGCTCACAATTTGATTTTCATGGAAATCTTTGTGGGAAAATTCCAAGCGTTTCTGACACAGGCAAATGCGTGAGAGTGAGGCAGGAAGTGGTCCTGGAAGAGTACAGGGCTCAGAGATTGGGGTTTCCTCCCAGCTCTGTACTTAAGCAGCTCCATGGCGTCTGGCTGATCATTTCATCTCTCTAGTCCTCAGTTTTCCGATCTGAACAATGGGGATAGTGATGCCTATCCTTAATATGAGAGGTAAATGGGGGGAAATGGATATGAATGTGCCTAAAAGTCCTGACCTTGTGTGGCAAGGGCCTTAAAAACATGGACACCATTTGACCTAACGCTCCTGCTTCTGGGAATTTATCTTCAGGAAAGCAGCATAGCCACACATTTAACAGTCACTGTAAAGATGTTCCAGAGGCACTTTTTTTTTTTTTTTTTTTCCTGCACCCCTGGGCTCCAGGGATCTTAGTTCCCCGACCAGGGATCTAACCCATGCCCCCTGCAGTGGAAGCTCGGAATCCTAATCACTGGACCACCAGGGAATTCCCCCAGCAGCATTATTTATAGTAGCAAAAGCTTTAAAGAAACTACATGTCCAACAATAGTGGCAAAAATTATAGGATGGACTACTGCACATCTCTCGGGAGTGCTCCAGGCAAGAAATACACAGGCCATGCCCACATGATGGGTACTTAACCTGTGTCAGTGACATTGTTAAAAAAAAAAATTAACATTCACGAGGTCTATTCACAATAGCCAAAACACCAGAAACAACTCCATTGTCCACCCACAGCCAAACAGGTAAACAAGCTGTGATAGGCCTACAACGGGATAATATAAAACAATAAACAGGAGTGAGCTGTTGATGGACATATTGATAGACATAGATGAATGTCACCTATGCTGGGCGAGTCCACACTCTGTGATCCCATTTATGTTAAATAAAGGTAAAACATCTATAGTGGTAGGATTCAGAAGATTGCCTGCCAGGGGACATTTTGTGGTGATGGTATTTTCTTTCTTGATTGTACTGGTGGTCCCAGGGCTGAATACATTTGTCAAAACTCATTGAACAGTAAAGTGAAAGGGATCTTACTGCATGGAAATTATACCTCAATAAAGTTGATTTTTAAAATCAATGGTATTTAGATTTTATTTTTCAAATCCTGGAAAGAATGAAATTTAATGACATAAAATGCTCAAAACATATTAAGCAAAAAGATTCAGAAATAACCTATAGTGTGATCACACACACAGAGTACATATACATATATGGTTTGGAAATATACCAGAATGACTTTCAACAAAATGTACCTGGTAATTATCTTATGGGTAATTTTTGTTTTCTTTTTTGTGCTTTTTCTATATTTCCAAATTTTCTATAACAAACACTTTCCTTTTTATAAACAAATTGAATCAAAACAAACAGATCTCCTTTCCTCTCTTCCAGCTGTAGCAGGCCAGGGACACGGGACTGGGCTCTGGGACAGAACAACGACGATGCCCGGGTCCAGCGAAAGGGAACTGCCTGGGAGGCGGTAGCGGATGATGGGCATGTGAGGGTGGAGCTCCCTGCCCCGGTCCTTTGGCCCAGTTTCTGTGCTGGGTTATTGTTGAGGGCTGCCATGCCCACTGGGCCCTACGGATGCAGGGAGAAGTGTGGTCCCTGGGTTTGCTTGGGTGGCTGGGAAGCCAGACCCTCCTGTTTGGAGTGACAGGATCCTGTGGCTCCAAGGTCCCCTCCTGGACATGCCAGTCTCCCCTGCTGGTGAGGGTGGGTGGGGGTTCTGGTCTCTGCCCCCGTGCCACTTTCCCTGCTGCACAAGGCCCTCCTCGGTGAGACCTGCAGGGACTGATAGGGGCAAGGGGGTGGCACGCCCGGTGCAGTGACTGAGCTGTAGCACGTCTCCCGTCCCTGTGGCCCCGGGAAGTTGGGGCTGTTGTTTATCACTACCTCTCCCTCCAAACTGGGGGAAACTGAGTGGAGAAATGACTTGCCCAGAGTCACCTGGCCGGCAGCCCCGGGCAGCTCAGACTTGACCTCACACCTGGATTCTCACTGCCTTCACACTTCAGTTCCCAGGAGCTTCTGGGCCCCAAATAGCTCATTAATGCAGCATGGGTTTGGGGGTCAGGGGCTGTGTTTTTCCTGTGCCTGTCGTCTGCTCCGGGTTATTGTACAATTTATAATCTACCGCTCATTCGGTGGACCCGTCAGCTGGGCTTAGCGGTTAAACATGAGTTTCTCTGAGAACAGGGCTCTGCCTGTGTTTAGAGCTGCTGGGACCCCCCCTCTCCCATCAGGCCTCTTCCCTCCAACCAGCTGGCCTCACGAAGGTGCCGAGGAGGAGACCTGATTGATTGGGTTTCTTTCCCCTCCCTGACTGAGCAGATTCTACAACAGACTGTGGAAATTAAAAATAAGAACCCGAAACTGTTAAAAAAAATATTTTTTTAACTAAGTCACAAATGGGAAGGATGAGGCAGCAGCAGGTTAAGGACATGTTGTGATGTAGAGTGTTATCAGCCGGCGCTTTGGTAACTGTAAATGTCACAATTTATGGTCCTCGGGAGCAGGTGGTGGCGGAGACTGGGTTTATACCTGCGTGTGAAGCTGCCCTGAGCTGTGGTCAGCCTGGATTTAGTTCACAACGTAGGGCCATTAGTTCTGCTCGGATTCTCCTGCAGGGCCTCACCAGGGTCCCCATTTAAAAATGTCCATGGGGTAAAAGAAAAAGTTTTTTAAATGAAATGTATTTGTATGTCTCTTTATATAAAGAAATAAACTGTAATGTGAGTGGCCAAAGGTGGCTTTGGATTAAGAGGGACATGCTTACTTTCTCTTTCTCTCTCTCTAAGTCCCTCTCTCTCTCTCTCTGTATATATATATATATCTCCAAACTTTCTATAACATTGTGTAGTCTGTATTGCTTTTATAACGAGAAGGGACAAAATACACTCTTATTAAAAGTAGTCAAAATTCACCTAAGCCTTCATGTCAAATAATATAACATGACAATCCACAGTATTTTTATTAAGTATCTGATATTCTGCCAAATTCTCCCACAATCCTGGCTCCTTAGAACACCCCACAGGTGGGAGTGTCACCCCATGCACACTCGAGCTGAGACCCTGAATTGGTACACAGGGCCCACGTGGCAGAGCTGGGGGCTGAACGTGGATAACTCCAACTCTCAGAGCTGTACTATTACTGTAACAACTTCCTGCCCCTTCAAGGTGAACATGTTCCCTAAATACAAATATTTTATCTTGTTTAGATAGAATCTGAAATTATTTCTGTAAACAGACTTTAGTAAAAGAAATAGAAAAATCATGCTTTGTTTTGTTTCGTTTTTAAATTTATGACCCTGTTAACAACAACCAAAGTAGGCAATGGCCCAGGACCCAGGGCAAAATAAAAAGGCAGGGCCCCTTGTTCAAAAAGGATTAAGAGGGGAGGGGGTGGGGTGGGGGTAAAAAAAAAAAAAAAAAAAAAGGATTAAGAATTTTTTAAAAAAACAAGATCCTACTGTATAGCACAGAGAACTATCTTCAATATTCTATGATAAACCATAATGGAAAAGAATATTTTTTTATTTTGGAAAAGAATATTTTAAAAAAGAATGTATATATGTATAACTGAATCACTTCCCTATATAGCAGAAATTAACATAACACTGTAAATTGTTGAAAATAAAAAATATATTGATAAATAAAAATATTGATTAAAAAAAAAAAGAACTTTAAGACAGAGACAGCGGAGCATAGAGCATGGGGTGACTGCACAGGCTACGTGCCCATGAAGCCAGGCCGAACAAGGTCTTGGCGGTTTTTCATGGAGCTAGGGTGACATCCCCTTTGGGGACAAACTGAGCACCAGTGACCACACATCAGAAAGCAAATGGGTGGGTTCAAGCTTCAGGAAGACGTGCGGTTCTGGATGCATTTTTCAGTCCTGGAAATACAAAGTGACTGCAGCTCACGAATGGAGTCCCCCAGTGAGGATGCCGTGGGAGAGAACAGGCAGCTTCCCTCCCGCGGAAAGGGCCCGGCCTCTGAGCAAGGGGCTTTCGTGTCAACGAGGGGTACCTACTTCAGGAGGCGCCCTGGCGCTGAGCCCCGATGGATCTTCAGTGCTCTGCTGGAGCCTGCACGGCTGACCAGCCAAGGTTTTGGAGATAAATGCTTGTTCCTGTGAAAATACCCCTTCTGGGAAACGATCTTGGACTTCAGTGGCAGGTGGATTTTTCCCCAGATGAGGCAAACTGTGGGCCCTGGGGATGAACTGGCAGCCTAGGTACATAAGCTGACAAAGATCTGTGGCTCTGAACACCCGCTCCACACGCTGCCCCAGCCAGCCCCAGGATGACCTGCCCGCCTCTGCCCCTTCTATGGTCTCAGCCCCATGGTAAGTTCTGAAGTTTCCAGGTGGATGGGCTGCATCCATCAGGTGCCCCCAGGCGCAGCCTCTTCTGTGAACTACACGTGGGCATCCAGGACCAACTCTAGAAGGAATCACATCTGAGAAATCATTGGAAGGGCAAACACCCACTGAGCGGAGAAGCTCTCCGGCACCTGGAGGGACGAGAGACAACATATCCCGCCCCCTACTCCAACCCCCAACCTGTCTCCACGGCCCCGTTGCTCACTTCTCTTTAAACAAAAAACCAAACAACCTCATTCTCCCAGCCTTTCACAGAGCTCTGGCATAGCAGGCCTGGGACTGTTTTCTCCATAAACATGTCTTTGCAGGGAAGGACGGACAGACAAACTGATGAACAGTGCAGGGCAGGAGTATCCCAAGGCCGAGTGACAGCTGATGCTTTGTGCCCCTCAGCTCCTGTTCCAGTGCTCAGACGGCCCTTGAAGGGACTGGGCTAGGCCACTGCGAAGGCTCCCAGGCCCGGGGACACTCAGCTTCCCCCTCCAGCCCAGACACGTTCCCGGGACCCTGGTACCAGCAGCCAGGGAACTCCCGAGAAGAGGAGGCCTGAGCTTCCAGGTTACTGGGAGTCCTCCCACCTCACACATAGAATAGCTGCCTAGAGGGCAAGGACTGGTCCTATATTTACGGCACCTGTGGGCTGAGGGCAGGTGGGCCCGGGGCCCTCGACCCTTTACGGAGCCCAGGTCCTCTCCTGGACACGGTGGAGGGGGTGGTGGTGGTCCCAGCTGTCCCTCTTCTCCCAGGACAGAAACACAGGGGAGCTGCTTGCAGCAGCTGACCCAAGCTGGTTTGCTGGGAGGACAAGACAAGAGGGAGCCCCTCCGAGCCCAGGCCTGCTGCAGCTGCACTGAGATCAACCACCTTTCAGGAAGCATCTTGTGCCCACCTCACTCCCCCCCACCCCCAAAATCTGCCCAAGACGCTTTGGAGTGGGTTATAAAACAGGCAGGTGCCGAGGAAGGTGCCTCAGCCATGGGACCAGAGAAGGGGCTCCATCCTGAGCTGCGGGGGGTGTTTACCACTTAAGAAAAAACATGCAAAAAAAGCTTCGGGTGGAATTTCAAGTCCTGGAGATTTCTCAGTAGCCGGGCCTCTCCCCATCGTATTTCTTTCTTTCCTCCCCTCTCCCAGCCTGCTTTCCCTCTTTGTTGCCAAGCTCAGACGACACTGCAGAAACCCAGCCCAGCGCCCACGAAGCCCGGAAACTTCCAGCTCCGCGACTGTGCGGAAAGTTGGGGTCGCGGGACCGGGGTGACAGCGGCGCCGCGGGGCCGCGTGCGGCGTGACCCGGGCCGGCGGCCTCTCGCGGCCTCGCTCTGCGCGGCCGCGCCGGGACCTCGGACAGTCCGCCGGCCGGACGTGAACTTGACTCCGGCGGGACCGCGGGGCACTCCGGGATGACCTGGTAAGCGGCGCCCGCTCTCCCGCCCTAGCCCTCGGCGCCCCCCGCGGCCGGCGGGGTCCGGGGCCGGGGGCCGGGACCGGGCTCGGGCCGGGAGGGGGCGCCCCGGGGGGCGAGCGCGGGGGGCGCCGCCGCCGCCGCCGTGACCGTGGCCGCCATGGAGCGCACGGCTCAGCCCGCGGCCCTCCGCCCAGCGAAGCCGCCCGCCCCGGCCTCCTCCCGAACAAAGACTCGGGAAGTTCGGAAGGGAATCTTTCGCGACATTTTCGTCCCCGGGCCGCTGTCTGGGCGGCGGCCATCAGGGCTCTTAAAGGGGAAAGAAGCTCGCTCTGGTTTTCTCTCCCCTTCGGCCGGCCTTGCGCGGCCCCCACCCGCTTTGGCTGGAGGGAAGAAGGAGGGGGCACCGGTGCCACTCCGGCTTTCAGGTGTTAAAGCCCCAGGCCCAGGCCTGCCAGGGGCTGCACGCGGATCAGGGCCTGTGGGGTGAGCGACCCCCATAGCTCAGGGGAGGCAGCCCTGGCCCACCTGCGCAGTTGCCCCCCGGCCGCTGCAGTGCGAGCGGGTCCCGGGGGACTCCAGGCGGCTACTGCGCCTGGCCCTGCCCCCCTGCCTGAGCCGCTTCCCTGTGGCCATCCTGGGGGACCTTCCCCAGGGGGACCTTCCCCAGGGGCACCCCTAGCCACCACCTCCTCTCTGCTCTGCCCAGGGCAGCTGTGCCAAGGCAGCCTCGGTGCCACGCTGCTATGGCAGCTTCAGGGACACAGCATGGCAGCTGTGGTCAGGGCCTGGGGAGGAGGTGGCGCCTGGGCCCTGTGGGGCCTTGTCCCTGGGGAGCAGAGCTGGGGACACTGGCGCCTCCACTTGCCTCTACCCACAGGCCCAGGACCCCCTCCGGCCGGTTTCTCTGCACCCTCCTCCTCCCTTTGCCTGAGACAAGGCCACCTGTGAGTGGCCTGACCCCTGGGGGGGCGCCTACGGGGTAGGTGGTGGCAGGGCCTCAGCAGCCCCCTTGAGTTTGACTGCCCCCCTACCCCGTCCCAGCCCCGGTCCCCCAGCCACAGCAGGGAATGCCTGGCTGGGCCTGCTCTCAGTCACGGACAGGTGCCCAATCTTCCAGAGGTCATTGTTAACCTCACCTCCATCCCCAGGGCACCTGGACCCCAAAGTCCCCTTCGGTGAAAGGCTACAGGGGGGCCATGGATGGAGAAGGCCTAGGCCAGCCGGGGGCTGGACAGGTCACTGCCCTCTGTATCCTGGATGCTCCAGCAGGGGCCTTGAACAGACAGCCTACAGGGGTCAGGTGGGGTGCAGGGGAGAGTTTTGGGGACTGGGGGAACAGAGAGCCCAGGCCTGCCCTAAGGGGAGGGAGGCCTCATGCCGGCTCCCTCCAGTTGCTGCCACGAGGGGAAAGGCCTAGGGTTTCAGAGCTTCTGGCTCTCCAGGAGAAGGAAATCCAGATTTGTGCATAGAATGACCAGAATTTGAAAACCCCGAATGCAGGACAGAGGAAACACATCCTTGGGTGAACCCAGCCTGTTGCCCCCCGGGTTACAGCCCCTGGGTCCGTGTGAGCCGTTTCTTATTTATTTATTTTTTTTTTCAATTTTGCGTGGCATGCAGGATCTTGGTTCCCCGACCAGGGATCAAACCTGCACCCCTGCAGTGGAAGCGCGGAGTCTTAACCATTGGACCACCAGGGAAGTCCAACATGAGCTGTGTAATGTTAAAAGAGAGGCAGGTTTCCTAGTGACCCCCGCCCCAGCCCAAGCTCTGACAAGGAAGCCCTGTAGACCTGGGGCGCAGAAAGGGAGGAGAGTTTGCACCTCGTTTACCCCTCATCATGACGGAATCACGGGGAGGTGTTGGCCTCCACGTACTGAGTCCTTCCGGCAGCTGAAGCTGGCTTGCCTCTGTAAGCCTTGATCTGCTTAACCGAGCTGATTTGAAGTTAAAATCTCCCTAAAACAAGGTACCCGACTTACCCTGGCCCCAGATCCTCTGGGGAACCTCTCCGTCCACTCAGGCTGTGCCTGAGGTGCTCTGTGAGTAACGAAGGAGGAGCAGGATACGGAAAGGCAACTTGAACTTTCTTCACATACCAGGCAGTAGAGCCGGCGCTAGTTTGGAAAGCTTGGGCTTATGGTTGCACTGAAGGGCTGGCTCTTCTGTGAGCCAGGTCTGCACTCAAAACCCTTGCCTTGTGCTAGCTGGGTGGCCCTGGGCCAGTAACCTCAACTCTCTGAGCCTCAACTTCCTCACTCCTAAAACGGGCTTAATAAGAGTTCTGATTCAGTGGAGTCCTGGGGGAGAATTGTGATACCCGTGTGGACGCTCAGCGTCTCACATGCAGAGGCACTCAGGAAATCTAGCCTCTGCTATTTGACTGTAGTCGAGGGGGACCGTGGCTTCTCTAACACGGCACCTGCTTCTGGGGCAGCTCTTGAGTTTCTCAAATCTCACGTCAACTCTCAACTGCTTGCCTCTCCCCACTTTTTGTGTTTCTTTCCTTATCCCAGAAGAAACCATCACCAAGCCCCTCCCCTGCATTTATAGGCCTATGCTGAGCACAGGGGGTCGAGACGTGAGTCTGACGTTGGCCCTGCCTTGAGAAGCTGCCGGATGCCCTGTGCAATTATAACACCAGGATGAGGCTCTCTGAGCTAACTTTCCATCCAGAGAAGGTGTTTCCTGCAGTGCTCCTGCTGCCGGCCGCGTAGTCTCTGTTGAATGCCCCCAGGGACGAGCAGCTTACCACGTCTCTAGCGGTGTTTCTGCAGAAGCTGTAGGAGGAAGCCTCCTAGGTATCCCTGAGCCTTCACTGGTAGGACCAGATGTGGGACGGGACTGCAACAGTGGTTCTGGGTCTGAGGCATCTGGTTTTCCCGGGGAAAATACACAGCTGGTAAGAAGGTCCTAAAAACTTGGTGAGGTGCTGATTTCAGTCTCCAGGGAAAGCACTGCAAGTGATGGATGCATGTGTTTACAAAACAGAGCCCCAGTTCCCGTTTCTGCCGACAGTCGACAGTCGGTGTAGCAAGGAGAAGCAGGAGGGAAGGGGTCACAGAGTGGGAAATAAGACAAACTGACTGCAAAAAGCTGGCTGCTGCACTCAGGAAACTGGAAAGTAAGGTCCAGGATCCAGAGGCCCAGGGCTCCTTGCTGGGAATGGCTACGTCAATGCAGAGCCCAGTGCAAAATTAAAATGGGGGGCGGGGGCTTCTTCAAAAAGTATTAAGCGTTTCAGGATGGCGACAGCAGAGCATTAAAGCAAGTGTGAATGCAGGGCTTGAATGCAGGACTTTGCTGAGTGTGGAGCCCTGGGTGGCAGAGAGGCTACAGACCGCCCCCCACTCCAGCCCCGCCCCAGCTGGCCCGGCTCGCAGCACGTGTTCCTGCCGCATGCCGAGGGCTGGGGAGGACCCGCGGGCAGCTCCGTGGAAGGAACATGACTCCTCTCCTGCACTGATTTTTTTTTTTTTCCCATCACTGATGTTACATGCTAATTTTAGAACATTTTGAATCCTCATAAAAGAAGAAAGAAAGTTTTCAATCACCTGTGAAACCACCCTCAGAAATAACTAGTGGGAACACTTTACCTAGCTTCTGTAAAAACATAATTTTAAGCAAAATTAGCATCTTAGCATCTGATTATATGTATCATTTTATCTTCTTCTTGTTTCACGAAATATTTTATCACAACTTGTTCCCTAAATCAGAAGATACTGTTCTGCAAGTTGGTTTTTAATGGCTGTTTAATATTCCATTGATGAAGCTCTTTAACTAACCCCTTATTATTGGACGCTTAGGTTATTCCCAATTATTTCCAGTTTTCCCTGTTGTGAACATTTTGGGGAATGTCTGTGTGCACATTTCTGCTTATTTCCTAAGGGATTGAAGGCTGTTAGGAGAGACCTTTAGGTTCCAGAAGCCTTTGGAGGTTGTCTGAAATTCCACCTCGGCCAGGGGCACAGCCCCCGGCCCCCTGCACAGTGACGGTACTGAGGCGATAACCTGCCTGGCATCTTTTGACTTTTAGAGAAAAACCCAACCCTCCCCAGAGCTGACTTGACTGGGCAGTTTTGAGCACGCACAGCACCGGCTGCCACGTCCACAGCCACCCTGTGAGGGGCTGTAATCAGCCCCCTTTACAGATGAGGACCCTGGGCCCAAAGAGCAGAGACAGCGGCCCAAAGACCTTCCACCTGTCCTACTGTGAGAAGGACACATTAATGGTTACGAAATAGGAACTGGACCCTCGTCCTACTAAACTGCTGATAGGATCTAGGGGTCCAGGCTGCCTCGACCACTGAGCCTGTCAGGCTGGGGGTGGAATGAGATAAGGTTTATCACGATGCCTGCTCATGGGCAACGCTCTGTAAGTGGTGGCGAGGGGTAGGGGGAGGAGGTGGGATGGGGTGGGTGGGTCAAGAGATGAGGTTAGAGCCCCTTGGGCGAGGAGTGCTCTGTAGGGCATCTGGCCGCCTGACCAAAGGCTCCTGAGGGCAGGGATGAGGTCTGCTGACCCCAGCCCAGCACTGCCCACCACAGAGGAGCACCAGGTGTGGAGTGAATATGTCCGTGGCGGGCTGCATTCCCAGGGTCTCCTTCAGAGGCATCTGGGCGAGCTGGGGGTGGGGTGGGGTGGGTTGTCAGTTTCCTATTACTGCCATAACAAAGTTCACTGATCTGATGGCTCAAACAATCAAGGTTATGGAGGTTGGAAATCTGAAATGTCTCACAGGGCTAAAATCTAGGTGTGGGCAGGGCTGGTTTCTTCTGGAGGCTCCCGGGGAGAATCCGTTCCTGGTCTTTTCCAGCTTCTAGAAGCACCCACATTCCTTGGCCCATGGTCCCTTCCTTCATCTTCAGAGAGAGTGGCGTGTCTCTTTCTCTGATCATAGCTGGGAAGGAGTCATGTGACTAGATTGGCCCCACCTGGATAATCCAGCTGCTCTCCCAGATCCAAGCCCTAAACGTCATCCACTTGCACAGTGGATTCAGACTGTTGTGGATTTGTTCCTGGGCTGAGGAACTTCCTGCCAGAGGCCCCACTGGCTCCAGCCTTTGCCCACCTCAAGGGCAGAGGTTCTGGAAGCTCAGGCAGGTTCTATGATCAACCGGGAGCTGCTCTTCCTCCGCTCAACTCCGTGGGGCAGGTGCAGTGGGCACTGCTATCATCCCCATTTTACAGGTGGGCAAACTGAGGCCCAGAGATGCCAGATACCTCTCCCAGGGCCATACAGGTGGCAAGGGGCAGGGCTGAAGCTTGGTGATGGCTGGACCCTAAATCCAGGGCTCCGTGGGGCTCACCACCTGCTTCCAGGAATGTGGTCTTTCGCAGCTCTCACTTAGCCACAGCTCTTGATTCTTTCCAGAAGGGTGACAAGCCTTCCTGCCCCGTTCCCAGAACAGGCCGCTGCTCTAGGGGACGGAAGGGCCATGGCGCAGCCCTTGGCAGGGGGCTTGTGTGAGTGCGGAGGGATCTGGGAGCCTCGCCTGGGGCAGGGCCTCAGTGCAGCTTGCATGTCGTGGGGTAAAGGTGTCAGTGGCCAAGGACGAGTCATCCCAACCAGAATGGCAGCAGCTCTTCCCGGGCCAGCACCCCCCCCCCAGGGGCTTTGGGGTGTCTTTCCCCAGCACCTGGCACAAAGCCCAGCCACTCAGAATGAGAAAGGAGGTAGAGGACGTTCCTGGGGCAGCCTTTGAAGCTGGGGTGGCACTCGAGGCACGAAGGGGCCGAGGGTGTGCACCCCAGGGCCGGGGACTCTACAGAAGGCGCAGGCCGCGTCCCCTCCCAGCCGCCTCTGCTCCCAGGCCTGGGCCTGGCAGGGCAGGAGTTAAGCCGCCGCGGGCACCCTGGCATCCCCACCCCCACCATTTTTCTTCCTTTTTTGCCTTTTTCCTTCTTAATTAATCATAGGCTGCTGCCCAATTTAAATATGGAAATGCCCAGGCCAGGCAATGCAATTATTCCCGAGGCCCGGCGGGCCGTGCGGGCCCTCGGCTTCGGGGAGCACGGTGGCATCGCCCCCTTTCTGGTGTGTGTGAAATTATGTGCACAAAAGGCGTCTCCGTATCCGAGTGTGTGAACTAAATAAATAAATAAGGGCTTTTGTTTGTTTGCCGGCTCCTGCACATGACTGTTTTGACTAAACCGCCCGTGTTGTCTGTGCCTTTATGGGACTCAGGAGACAGGAGGCGGGGGAGGCCCCGCAGGCCGGCCGGGGGCTGGGGGTCGGCCGCCGGGCATCTGGGCCTCACCCTCCCCTGGCATCACCGCACCCCGCACCCCTCCCCACACACACCCTCGCAGGAAAGTTCCCCAGCCCGGGCCGGGCTCCCAGGCAGCTTGGCACCGTGCCAGGCTCGCCGCCGAGCGCGGGCAGCCGGGTGGGGCAAGCGGCGGCGGCGCCGAGGACGTGGCCGGGCACCCCGGGCGCCAGCAGGACCCGAGGCCCGGAGGCCGGGGCCCAGAAGGTGAGGGTACCCCGGGTGGGGCGCAGGGTGGCCGATCGGCGGGCAGCGGGCGGTGCGGCCTGCCCAGAGCAGGCCTGGGGCGGGCGGAAGGGCGGCGGGCGGAGGACTCGGCCACAAAGCAGCGCAGTGCCAGGCATCGCTGCCGCCTGCCCGGCCGGCCTTCCTCCCGCCCTCCCGGCCCAGCTCCGCGGGGAGGCCGCGCGTGCACGGGGCCGGCCGGTTGCTGCAGACCGAGCTGTGGCCGCTCTGGCCGGAGGAAGGCCCAGCGAGGCGGGGCCCAGGGCTGTCAAGGAGAAAAACATCCCAAGGCCTGCAAATTGCTGCTCTCAGCTTTTTTTTTTTTTTTTTTTTTTTCTCCTCCTGCTTGAGAGAAAAAAAAAAAAAAGCAGCGCTTCCTCTGGAGGCGGATGCAAAAAGGATGCAGAATTTTAACCATCTCCTGCACCGTCCTTCCCCAGCAGGGTGGCCCAGGCCCTGCACGGTGGCACCACGGGAGGGGGAATGGCGAGAGCTTCAGATGCCTCTTTCTGGGAGATGCTGGAAATCCAGCCAGGCCTCCTCGCCCCCGGTCCAGAAGCTGGGCCCGACACAGGGGTGTGAGGACTGGAGGGCATGGGTGCCCAGGGCCAGCACAGAGCTGGCACGTGGTGGGCGCTGGGCACCCTAACAGTTTCGTCTTGTGTCACCATCAGACATGCTTGGTGGGGTCATCTCTTGGTGGTGAACATGGCAGCTGGGGCACCCGGTTGGGGACCCCAGTGCTGAGCTGGGTGGGAGGTGGGGGGCGGGAATGGTTCTCACAGACTTGGGGCCTTCCGTCATGCTGCGATCCTGGGCCTTTCTCATGATCGATTTTTTTTAAAAAACAATAATGTGGAAAGTTTTCTAGCGTCTGGTGGGGATGTCACAAGCCATTCATCCAGGGCAGGACTTCAGGAATGAATTCTAGAGTGAGGAGGGTGATCTGGTCACTGGAGGAACGGCAGGCAAGTCCCAGATGCAGAAGGGGAGGCCCATGCACCTGTCTGGATGGGGATGCTATTCAGGGAGTGGTCGTGGGAGCTCGGAGGGATGGTCCAGGGAAGTACAGTGCCCAGGGCCCAGGAATATGTTTTAATTTTAACGTCTTTTAAAATCAGAAGAAAAAAACATGGCTATAATCATAATGAATGTATAATGAAGAATTCAGCATGGACTATGTTCATCTTTATACCAATGCAGTCATAAAGTATGATTTTTAATATTTATGGAGGAAGGAGCCATGAATACAAAAGTGCTTGGGTCCAGGAAAGTCACGATGGGGCCCTGGGCGGGTCCGGTCTGTCCCAGGGCAAAGGGTCAAATGTCCGGCTCCAGGGGGCCCTTTGGGGGCCGTCTGGGCGCCCTGTGAATCTGGCTTCTCCAAACGCCAGCCAGGACGGGTTGGCATGGCTTTCAGTGAAGAGTCGGGGCCCTGGAGCACGCGTGTGCGTGTCCCCTGTGCACACTTAACGTGTTTTACAAACGATTCCCAGACACCTGAGTGTGCAAGACCCAGTCCTCGAGGCAAATGAACACAGGGCTGGTCAGGCATGGCGGTGAGGGCCTGGTATTCCTGGCCATTGGGTGAGGGGTTGTCACTGGGTGGGGCGATACGGTGGCATCTTCCATTGTCTGCCTGGGAGAAAGCAGGCTGCGTGCAAGGCCTGTTCCCAGGCCCCGGTACCCACAGCCTAGCACAGCTGTGTCCGGTAGAAACATCGCGTCAGCCGCTAACGCGGCCACATCTGTAATTTAACATGTTCCAGCAGCCACATTTTTTGGAAAGTAAAACTAGGTGAAATTCACTTTAATAATACCATTTCTTTTATCTTTTTCTTTCTGTTATGCATCCAAAATAGTATATGTCCATGTGTCATTAATATGAAATTATTGAGATATCTTACCTACTTTTTTCCTTTTGTACTGAGTCTTTGAGATCCAGAGTGTATTTTACACATACATCTCAGTTCGGAGGGACTCTCTGAATTTCAGAGGCTCAGTGGCCGCATGTAGGGAAGGACCACTGCATTGGGCAGGGCAGGTTTAGTGGTCCCTAGGGCTCCCCTCCCGCAGGGTTAGGGAGCCTGGTTTTTCTGCTTCTTTTTTGCTGATGGCCCTTCTTGGCCAGGGGAAAGAATGCTTCCACTGGCTCGTCAAGCCCCCAGCAGCCCTGAGTGGTGAAAGAATGGGTGTTGAGACTGCAAGTTTCCAGGACGAGGAGGGTTCCTCGGCCGCGCTCCCAGACGCCAGGGGACGGTACAAAGGGCTGGCTTCAGGGTACAATAGTGGGGCGGTTAGTCACAGTGCCGGGCAGCGGGCAGGCAGACAGAGCTCCCTGTGTCTGCGTCTGTTCGGGCTGGGCCCTGCAGCCCCATTTCCCCTGCCCCTGGCCTTTTGTTTGCACCCCTCCCCACTCCCTGCTTAACCCCCTGCTGCCCGCCGCCTACCTGGCCACCTGGCTGGGGCATCCTTACCAGGTTCTGGTTTCCATCAGCCACCTGGCCAGAGGCAAGCTTCCTTTAGAAGCCGGGCTCAGGCCTGCCTGATTTCACTGGCATCTCTGGGGACAGGGACGTCGGAACAGCTCCGACGCCGTCCCCGTGGCCAGGCAGCATTTGTGCAGCTCTAGGACTAGTTCCGTGTGGCTTAAAGATCCCATCAGCATTTGAGAGTATTCGCCATTCAAGGGCTATGCATTTCTGGAAACAATGAAAAGCCAAAACTGTGAAAAATTAAGGAGTGGCCCTGAAGCTGGTGCCGGCTCTGCATGTTTTAAAGTGAACAGACTGATATAAATATTTTAATCCTGGGCATAGATAGATGGATAAGATAAAATAAATTAGTCATGTCCCAGCCCTGTCTGGGGATTGAAAGCAGACTTCTGTCAGCATTTACCATTTAGCAGCTACAATTAAAATCTCCCCTTGTAGGTTGCAATCCTAGCATCTCAGAGATGGAATTAGCTGTCTGTTGTGATTTGACAGTTAAATTATTAACACGTGGAGAAGGTAACTGCCCCCCAAAAGGTATAAAACACAGTGAACAGTCTCCCCCTCTCTCTTTAATTTAAAAATTATCTGTGCAGAGATTCTGCATTTTGGCTTTTCTTTGCTAAATTAAAGTGGCATGTGTTTTTATTTTAGAAGGCAGAGATGGTTTGCTGTGCCCTGGGTGAGGAGGGGAAGTAAAAGAAAGGGTCTTGTGAAAATCTGTCCATCTACTTACAGCTTAGAAAGCCAAGAGCCAGACATTTTTTTCTTGGAGGAGATAAATGTCTCTAATTTATTCACCTTACCTGTTGATTACATTTTGTAATTATTTATTTTATAATTTAATCCTCATCTAAAATTGCGGATGTCTTTGGAATATAAAAAGCCTGGGTCTGTTTGGTCCCTGAGATGTTTGTGCCTCTCAGTTAAAAATCACTGAAGGCTGCATCTGGGCCCAGTCGGCTCTCGGGACGGAGCACGGTCTGTGTGCATCCCGCTTCTGCCTTCAGAAAATAAGTGATGAAAGACTTATGGTCAGCTCATATCATTTCGTTCTGATTTATTTTAAACCAGTTAAGATGATTTTAGCACAAAGAGTAGTGTATCTTACTTACATTCTGAGAGCCACTGGGTTTTCAAGCTGGAGTACAATTTTTTTTTTTTCAAAATCCAAATTTAGAAATTGCCTTTTAGAGTAGAAAACAGCATGCTGGTTCGCCTTTTAACTCACTTTAAAAGAAAGACACTGAAGATCAGATGTATTTGATTTGTAGATTTGTTCCCATCCGTTGTTATCCAGGGGCTGGAAATGGCTCACTTTTACAAAGTAAGGTAGGAAAAGGCGTGTTCGTTCCCAAACAAGCATAAAGAGTCCTTCTGGGTTAGACTCTAGCCCCAGAGGGGCCACAGACATGTTTTCCCTTCCCAGGAGGAGGGTGGCATTCAGCTGTAGTGTCATCGTGTGAAAAAAAGGCAGCCCCTGCCTGTCTGAGGCACCGTCACGCCTCAGCCAGGCCACTTTGCTATAGCGCACCTCTTAACAGATAAACGAATCCTGTGCAAATGCCACTGTTCTCAAGCAAACCCAGCGCCATCTTCACTAATTGCAATTCTGCCCTGGCCATCGGCACTACCTACAGTAATGGGGAAAAAAATTGGAAAAACGGGAAACACACTGGATCCCTGGGGAAAATGTCTCCCCTGCAGAAAGGTTCTGGGACGGACAGAGGTCTGGAAGCTGCCACAGGGACAGGGCAGACTCAAAGCCTCCGTTCAGATCTTGTGACTCTTAACGTGGCTCCTCCACCCCTGAGTTTCCCAGATTTAAGAGGAGAAAAAAACTGTCCTTCCCAGCTCACTGTCAAGGGTTATTGCAGGAATATCACCACAGTCGCCAATATTTGCATAGCAAAGCTGCCCGGTTTCATTTTCTATTTGAAAGTGCTTCTCCAAAGGGTAAAGTGCTAGAGACACGTGAGCTACCGAACTTTCCTGGCCATAATATATGGTTATTATTGTTTAGATTTAACTCATAAGTAGTAGTAATCGTTTATCTTATTCTTAAAATGAATTCTCTTTGATTTATAATAAATATGGTTGTATCATGAATATGGTCCCTTTCTGATTATGCAAGCAATATATGCTCACTGTAGAAAATTTGGACGGTGCAGAAAAATGCATGTAAGGGAAAAATCGCTCGGCATCATTCCCACTCAAGGGAATGTTTGCCGGTCACACGTCCACAAATTTCCTTCGAGGCTTTCTTCTCTGCCTCGTAGCATCTACTTTCGGATGACTCCACGGCACTTTTTGGCACTTTTTCGCTGGTTCCACCTGTCCTCTTTGTGCTTCTTTTCTGCAGTGGCAGCGCCTCCCCTCTGGCCCCCAGGCTGCCTCCTTCGAGCAGGCCCAGCACAGGCCCTGGCGTTTGGGGAGAACGTCTTGGGCTCCATGGTCCCTGGCCTCCTTCCCCTGCCCTTCTGGGAGCCATGTCAGGGGAAGGCCAGACAAGCCGTCAGCGCGGCCCCAGGGCAGAGCCCAGGCTGACTCAGGGCATCTGGGACAAGGGACAAGTGGCAGAAAACACAGCCTCTCACGGTGCCCAAGCCATGGAGGTGGCGAAGAGCACGGCTAGGCCTTCTCCGTGCAGGACGGGGCTGGGAGGTGGGAGGACAGCAGGGACCCTGCGGCAGGAGAGAGGTGGTGAAAAGCAGGCCTAAGGTTTGAATTCTCGGCACAGAAGGCCCCTTGGGCCAAAGCACTCCTTAGACGAGCAAAGTTTCGTCAGACCTGTCGAGATGTTTCCAAGGTGTTCAGCTCTCTGGTCCTGACTTAAACCCATCAAGCCCTTGAGGGTTAGTGCCAAGTGACTTGGTAGGCAGAAAGAGGCCAGCACTTTCGTGCAAGGGCACAGTTCCCAAATGCTGTGTGTTGCAATCAGGCATGTGCCTCGGCTGGTCCCACAAATCCATCAGGCAAAAGTTCCACATTTACCAGGCCTCTGGAGGGGGAAGCAAACTGATTTCCATATTAGTTTCTGGAGTAACCGTGATCTGAAGTGAATTCTAGACTTTCTAAGTTCGTTTCTGCCACCATAAATGGAGTCTACAGGCTCTGCCTCAACCCCCTTAGATAACGCAGTGGCTTCAACACCAGATTAACGATTGATCATTAGAGATTTATTAACAACCCACAATGCAGACAGACTTCACAGGCAAGGTCATTGGTCGTAGTGTTAGTTACAGTACAGAAATATTAGCAAGAACTGAAATTTGTAATAATAACAGGGAATGCTGGGGTGAATTATCACGCGACAATATAATGGAATACTATGTCACTGTTGAAATGCTGTTGACAGAGTTCCTAACAGCATGGGGACGTATGGGATACAATATTTCACAAACAGTAAATCTGTATGTAAATTACATAATTGTATGCATATGGTCACTGTTGGGAATGAGATGCAATCAAATATTTTTTTCTGGGTAATGGCATATAGGTGAATTTTCCTTTTTCTGTGTGTTTTAGACTTGAATTATTTATACTTTATACTTACTACTTAAATCATCTCGCTTTTAAATATCTATCTTCTTAGTTTAATTTTAAATTACTTGTGCTTTAGATTATGGTGCTTCTCTAAACATATGGTATTTTATAAGCAGGAAAAAATCATTTTTAAAGTCTTGTGAGTAGAAATATAGACAAATGGCATATTTCCCTTTAATAGTTGTGGATAGATGGCATGTAGCAGAAATATTCGTTAGACCAACAAATATGTATAGTCAGTAAATACTATTCGTTCTCTTATAAAAGATTTGTACATTGATAGCTTATTAATCAAACACTACATGGGTACCCTAGCCAAACATATATACTTGCACAACTAGGGCATAAAAACATCAGCTAGGATTTTGTTTGAACTTAAGGAGAAGTATTTTTGTTCCCTAAACAATAGCATCGAGAAGGGGAGAAACAGGCATTCTTGTTCTTCTTGGATATTTGGTGCAATGACCCCCCACAACTCCCCCCACCATGGTTAGACTCTGCTTGAGTTTGAGTTTGTGCTTTCTGCTTCTACTGCTTGGTTTTTAAGGGCAATTTAAAAGATCCTGCAAGTTCGTATCTGGAGAACATAGATCTTGCATTCAGCCTGCCAGATGATACACTGTGGTCTTTGGGTGGAAATCTTAGTGGCTTATTTAGACTCTCATGTGCCTTCTTTTAAAAGAAAGAAAGAAAACATAATTTTTTTTCCAGCTTATACTTCCCAGGATTTCTATATCTCAAAGATTATTTTAGAAATATATATTATTCTGCATTCTTAAGTCACCTGCTGACTCACAGCCGGGAGGTGCATCTCTTGGGACAAGACAAGAGGCGGGAATTTTCGTTTTTAACCGTAATGCTACAGGATTTTGTGACCTGGAAAATCCTGCCCATGTTTCCATCTCAAATATCAGCCTTCAAGCAAGTGCCATTTGCGTTCCTGTAAAATGAATCCCCAGGACCAGCAGTGCTGGAAAGGGTAGAATCTTTAAAATGCGGGGATTGGGGAAATGACTCACTCTCCGGGGTTGGTTTAAAAGGCCCCGTGGGGGGTCTCCCAGAGTGACCCCTGCTCGGGACGCCACGTGGCGCAGGTGAGCCGGGACGCGGGGACCCCCTCCGCCCGCCGCGCGCGCGCGCGCGCGCGGCTGACCCGCAGCCTCAGTTTCCCCCGCTGTCTCCGCGGGCGGGGGCGGCCGGGCCGGCGGGGACCCGGGGGAAGGGTCCGCACGCGGCAGGCCGGGCCGGCGGGGAGGCGCCCGGCTGGGAGGTCCCGCGGCCTCCGGGGCGCGACCCTCTAATCCGCTTTAGTCACTATATTGTGCGCTTTGCTTGGGCAGAGTAAACAGGGCGGGCCCACCAAGCGGCGGCCGCCGGCCCGCGACTCCCTGACCCCGGGGTCGCGCCCTTTGTTCGCCCTCAATGGGGCCGCCCCGCCGCTCGCCCGCGGCTAATTGGGGCGCGTGCCGCCGCCGCCGCCGCGGACCCCGGCCCAGCCTCGGACCCGGAGTCTGACAGGGACTCCCACCGCGGACCCTACGACCCCAGCGCGGATCCGGACCCCGGCTTGGACTCGGACCCCGGACCGGGACCCCTGCTTGGACCCCGATCCTTGCCTGGCTGCAGACCCGGCCCCGGCCCCCGAATCAGGCTCAGACTCCAGGACCCCCGGCCACGTGGACCCAGCCACAGGCTCCGCTCCCCACCCGTTGTGGACCCCAGGCTCCAGACCTGATGCCACCCGGCCCGGCCGGGCCCTGGCCCTGCCTCGGCCTCACCCCCGCTGGGAGCCGGGGGGGCTGCCTGGAGGAGGCGCGCGAGGCCTCCCGGCCTCCAGAGCCGGTGCGGACCCAAGTCGAGTCCCCGGACCCGCCTGGACCAGACTAGCCTCGGCCCCGCCGCCCGGCCCGGTCGCGGATGCGCTGGTCCGAGGACGGACCCCAGGCGGCCACCGCGGCTGCGTGGGCGCCTGTCACCCGGGGGAAGGGGGGACCGCGACGACACTGCTGCCCGCGTCCCAGGCCGGGAGCCCGGCTGGAGGCGCCTCTCTGCAGGGCCCTTAGGGACCGCGAGCCGCCGGCGGAGGTGCAGAGGAGAGGTCCGCTGTGCCTTGATTTCCTTTCTGTGCTCTGTGGGAATCCTGCAGATGGGAAAGCAAAGGTGCTGCAGGAAAGCAGAGTCCCCTGAGAGGGAAGCAAGAACCTTCAAACCCTTCTGCCCTGGGATTTTGCCTCCGACCCCTCCCAGCCCTTGTTTTTCCCCCAGATCACTACCTTTCCAGAGTCTGAGGGCAGTTCCGGGTGAGACCCGTTAGGCCCGACGTGATGAAGGCCGTTGACACCAAACTCAGCCTTGATCATCGTCCTCTGCGTTCTTTGTTTTTTCCTCCAGTGTTGGACAAGGTTATAATTTTATCCCAAGCAGCTTTTGAGACTTAGCTCCTCGTAACTTTTTTTTTTTTTAAGTTTTTTGTCTGGTTTTTTTTTTGTTGTTGTTTGTTTTTTTAAAGTACCCTGTTCTTATAATTAGGTGCAAAAAGGAAGCAAGAGAAAGGAGTCTTGAAAGACTTTGCCTTGGAAAATGAACAGGGTGGCTTCAAGTTCTTGGCCAAGCCAGGCAGGCCCTCTGGCCCGTGCCTCATTTAGTTCATGGTTTTTGTTCACCTGGCTTTGCCAGGGAGACTTTTTAAAATGTTAGGTTTGTTTCGGAGCTTGTTGTTTGTGGGGCGGTGGAATATTCTGATGTGGAATTTGGCTCTAACGGAAGGCGGTGTTCTGGAGTTTAGGGTCGTGCCTTGCTGCCCTGAGGATGAGCTGGGGTGTGTTACCGTGAGCCGGGGGGAGGCAGGTGCTTTGGGAATTTCTCGGGGTGGTGCAGATCTCTGCTGGAAAGGGAAACCCTGGGGAGACGGGCCCTGCTAGCATCACCTTCGCTACGACCATTTCCTAGATAACCGGGTTCCCTCTTTCCTTATCCCTTTCTCATTGTCACGTCCCCTCCCCCCACTGCTGCAGCATCACCTGTCCTTTCTCGTTTCTGAGGATCAATAGCTATCTGATCAGGCTGCATTTGCCCCTGCAGAATGCTTATTTCCAGGTCCAGGACCTTGGCCGCCCCTCCAGGAGAGAACTGCTACCGTGAGCCTCTCCCCAGGGAGCCGGTCATTAGGGATCCTTGCTGACTCGAGACTTTGAGGTTATCCCAGGTCTTCCTTGTCACCTGTTTGACCTTTTATATTGAGACCATGGGCAGGGGCCTGGCAGGTTCACAGAGGGCTGAAAGTCGGGGAAGACTCAGGTGGGACCTCGGAGCTTCCGTGGCTGCTTGGCTGGGGAGCCCCTTGTTGCAGGGTGTTGGGACCCCCACAGAAAGGGCGGTGGACAGAGGGCATTGTGACCCCTCAGCTCTGGCGAGGGGGCTTTGTTGCGAGACTCTGGCAGGCCCAGCGCGGGGAGCTCAAGTCTGTGATTTTACACCGGAGGTCGATTCGTCCAGCACAACTTTGAGGGGGTGACCAGGATGCACCTGGCAGGGAAGGGTGGACGCCTCAGATGACCAGAGCTGGCTGTGGGAGTAGGGGATCGCCAAAGCTGGCCGGCTCAAGGCGGTTCTGGGACCCAGATTTCAATGGAGGGCTGTTTTTCTTGGGAACTGTTCTTACCTTTAAATAAGCCTATGCATGCATGAGTGCAAAGGGGTGGGTGGTGATGTTTTCCGTAAAAAAAAAAAAAAAAAAGCAAAAATAATAAAGTGGCGTGTGTGTGTGCAGGGGTTCGGGGATCCCAGGCCTCTGCAATATTGTGCCCAAGTCACTGTTGCAGCCACTTGGGCCTCAGTTTCTCTGGTCTTTAAGGAGGTCTGACAGTTCTTGTTCTGTCTTCCACTCGGGTTGTGAGGATCACATGAGACGGGGCTCAGAACACGCTGCATAAATGACAAAACGCTTGTTCTCCACCCACATGAGATGCCATCCTTGTTCCCTTAGGGAAAGCCTTCACTGAGTCGTTGCTTTCTGAAAATGTTCAGTGGTACCTGGCACTGACTAAACTCTTGGGGAGCTTCTGTTGGTTTGAATTGTATCGAAACCTCCTGCAAAGGTACAAGCAGGGTGCGGGCTGAGCACGGTGAGAATTTGGACAAGATACAGAGTATCCTCGTGCCCTCAAGCCCTTGATCGTGATAACAAGATGGCGACCAATTTGGGGGGACCTGGATTTGATGCTTTGGAGACCCTCCTCCTCCTGGCATGCGCACCCAGAGCCTGGAATGTGTATCCCAGGGTCCAAGGCTCTGTCTGCCGCCTTGCCCAGCCTGGCTTGGGTAGGGATCTGCGGGGCCCAAACCCCAGCCCGGTCCACAAAATTTGACCTCCTCTCCTGAGGGATCAGGCTCACGCAGCTTCCAGAGCTGCAGGGTCGAAAGCAACCCCGTCCCCAGCCCCTGGGCCCTAGCCTCACTCCCCAAAGCTGGCCTTGACACTTTGGTCCTAACGGCGCTGAATGAGGTCGGCTTGGTTTGCCATTCACAAAACACAATATATATATTTTTTTAATTGCAGGGAAAGTTTTTCTATGTCTGAGGTAGGTCCTTGTTATCTACAGCAGGTTATGTTTTCACTGACTTTTGGTGTTTGCACATGTGTCATGAAAAAGGGAGTGACCCCAAAAGAATACAGGTCGGGCCTGCCCTTCTTCTGGGCTCGGGGCTCACCCCCAGGACCTCAAGTCGGCCCCAAACCATAAGGGCAGTAAAACTTGTGTTTCTATACACACACATACATGCAGACACACAAACATACATGGGAGTGCACGCACACACACATACACACAAATCCTAGGATATTATCCTCATGTTGCCAGCATTTTAATGTTCTGATGTTCAAGTTCGAGGCACCAACAGGCTGTCTTGAAAGGCTCATTCAGCCTGTCTGCCTTGGAGCTATTTTATTTACAAGTCTTCTTGTCACGTCAAAGAACTCTGTGTTTCTTGTAGGCTGTGTTCGGGTGGTTGAGTGTTTTGGTTTTTGGCTACAGCTGGTTAATTTTTCCGAATCTGTAGATCCAGGTGTGAGTTGAGAAGTTTTTTCCCAAGCACAAGAAGTTTCCCAGTGAGCCTTGGGGTCCTCCTCGAAATTTCCGGCGTTCTGTGTGTGAGAGACTGCCAATATCAGAGAAGTTGTGAGTGAGGGAAAAAGGAGGTGGTGGTGCCTTCATCCCCTGTCTTCTCTCAGACACTGAGACTGGGAAGGACTTTGGAAGCAGGATCTTGTAGCCTGTTTAGAATATAGAGCTGAAAAACTGGTCAACGGCTAAGATATTAGCAAAAGCACAAATCCTTGATGAGAGTTAAAAATCCTTGTTTCTGAGCATCGTTGAAAGCCAAGCACAGGAGTGAAAATGCCTGTCCATGTCTCTCATTATTTTCGAATACATCTAAAAAATATGTGTTCATCATGTAAAAATTATATAGACTCTTATTTTCAAGATTAATGTCGCCTATTGTCTGATTGTTTACATGACCACTTACTTTTGGTTAAAAAAAAAATGAACTTCAAGTTCCTTTAAAATTAGGAATTACACCAAAAGTTGCTCTATAAATAGCAAGAAACAAAACAGAACAAAAGCATTGGCTTTCTTTATTAGCATTTTTTTTTTGCAGCCATTAAAAATTGTCTTGCAGTGATAAATTTAGGTGAGACATTTTTTCACTTTCCGTAGAAAGGGCATATATGAAAAATCCAACTTTAACCTTGTCTTTCTGTTAACTGGCTCTAAAAGCTATGATATTTACACGCAGTCGGGAAAATGAAAGTGTCATTATGCATAAAGCAAAGTACTTACTTGTGTTGTGTGAAATCATGTTAGATTTTTAAAAAAATAAAACGGGAGTATTTCAATAAACAAGACCACTGTGGTCAAATTTCAAACAATTTGTAATTGACACTCCCACCCCCCCCCAAAATTCCCTCATTCTATATGGGTTCATTTTGCAGGCAGTTTAGGTTTTGTTGCAATCATTTTAAAGAAGTCATTTGTGAAATCTTGGTTTTTTAAAAAAGTTCCTGCTGTCCCTTGCAATTTAGCACTGAACCATATGAGTTCTAAATCAGGGTTTATTTCCTTTCTGTTTTTTCTTTATTCTAGAGGGCTTATAATTTACCTAGCTGACTGAAGGGCTGAGAAATGCTACTCAAATTCCCATTTCATCTGTGGAGAAGAAAAAATTTCAACGGACTTAACATTAGCATTTCGGCGTTATTTAAATTAAAAAAAAATAAACATGTTAACAGTTTTTAAAGTTTAAAATTGCTTTAAATTCTTAGTAGCTAAATTCTGCTTAGATATAATTCAAAAGGAATAATGACTATTTCAGGCCCCTATAAAGGATTGATAAGATACAAAAATATTCTTCACAAAAAAATCAGAGGCTTTTCAACTATGAAAGGAAGGCATTCCTTGAAAATTGAGGGAGTGAAACTCTTCAGATTTTCTGATGTCTTTTAATTCTCGTGGAAGTTGGTACCTCCTTCTACCAGAAGCTGTTAAAGTCCAAATTCTAATATATCTTTAACTGCTAAAAAAGAATTGCTATGAGCCATACAATAGATTCTTCAGAAAAGTGTTAATTTCCCAATTTATGACGATTCCATTTTAGAAATTGCAAAACTGAGCAACCTGAAGAAATAAATTCAGCACCCACATCTTTTTGAAAGGTAGTATTGATTTTTTAAAAATTTAGTTTGTCCTGTGCTTTTTCTCACTCCTTATATGAAGCCAAGAATGTAGCTTTGGCATTTGATATATGCATATATAACCAGGGATATTGGCCGTTCATCTTTAATTCATATTTTCTGATTTGTGTTGTTACTAGTTTGGAATGAAAAATATTCATTGTAATTCCTCATCTGTAAGGGAAAATTTTTCATACTAACATGTATGTATGATATACAGTATAGTCACATATTTATATACATGATCAAACACATTAATTTAGACTTCTGGTTGTTTAAAGCTCCCCTATTAATTGAAAAATATTAATTAACTCCTTAAAGAATGCTCTCAGGGCTGACAGACTTTTTTTTTGATACGTATGCACAGGTAACATCATGGAAAGTGAACGTGTGGACTTCCAAAATGTGTTAAATATGATAAAACAGCTGCTCACAGAAGGTTTCTAACCAGACAGGTGATTGCAAGGGTGTGGAGCTCCACCCGGCATGCAACGGATCGCTGTCAGCTGAGGGCACAAGTCTGTTCTTTGTGTGTATATATATATTTTATATATATATATATATATATATATACACAATATATATATTTACATCTTTTTTTAAAAGAAAGAAGATATAGAAATGCTCTCCCAGCATGCTTTTTTTTTTTTTTTTTTTGCAGGGGGAGTCTTGGCTAGTAATGCAGTATCCTGCCCTGTGCTCTGTTCCTCACATATGCTTGTCCCATGGCCAGAGTTTCATTTCTGTTGCTAGTTAACTCAAAAACTGAGTAAACTAAAGCAAAAGATTTTGAAAAGCGCTCCATTAAGTGTGGAAGGAAAGAATCCTTTCTGCGGGTGCTTGCCCGCTTTTCCTTAACCAGCCTGAGACCCTATAAACTGCTCTGAAGGCTTCTGTCCGCTCTCCTCAACTCTCTCCATAAGAAAAAGAAAATGCTTACCCAAGGTAAGTTGATACTAATTGATAGGTTTTTGGGTAAACAATTGAGAGTAAAAACGAAGCCTTCATAAAGTAGGAGTACAAGTTATTATGAAACAGAGGTATCAAAATGGAATCCCAAACCTACAAACTACTTGGAGACAAAGGCAAAAAGAAACAAAAAAACCATAAGCCTGTTCTGCCTTTCCACACGGTACCCAGAGCTCCTGAGAGGCTGCTCCAAAGGACACATTGTCTGGGATGACTGAAGAAGTGGCATCTTACCCACGAGCCGCCACAAACTGGCCATCTCCGGTTTACCGGGCTAGTTTTAAAAGCATGAGAGTCTTGGGTGGGCAAGTCGAATGTCCAAAACCCCAGTGAAAGTGTAAGTTTTCACTCGCACTCATCCTGCTTGCTTTAATTAGATTAAATGCATCTGTTTACTAAGTCCTCATAATGTCTTGGATACCGAAGAAAATTTTAAACTATTAAAACGTCGCTAGGTTAAGAAAAGGGAAACTACACTCTCAAGTGCCCTGTCCTCGTGAGGCTGGGCTTCGGCCGAAGGCTGAGCCGGGGCATAGCAGGAAGTGGCCGGCCGCATTCCCATAAGGCAAATCTTGGGAGAAATCAGGAAAAAATAACTGTATAAGGCTGATACTATAAACATCCTGGTATAGCCAGAGCCTCCCTAGGACTTATTTTTCAAATATCTGACCGCGGGCATGGTGCGGCCCACAGGCAGAGACCAAGTTCTTCCTCTAGGAAAACTGTCCATCAGCGTCTTCCTCAACAAAGTCAATTCCCAGGCTTCCGTTTTGCTAATGTGAGCACGCTTTTTAATATTATTTACTTTGAATAATATAATGTGATAGCGAGTTGGAAAGAGACTTTAAAAACCTGAAACCTGAAAAATACCCATTAGAATTACCTGAGTGCTATTATTTTCTTTGCATAAAGCAGGGTTTGATTTTTGAATCTGCAACCAAATTATATGTAAATCCTTGCCAAGTAGAGAGAGGATAAAAAAGAGTGTGTGTCCTTGAATATTATTCTGACTCACCCAATTTCTTGTTTTACCAAATAAAAATTGGGAGGAGGAAAGAGGCATTAAATTAACTTATTACTGTGTGTGAAAGCCAGAAAAAAAAAAATCAGCTAATAAAAAGGTTAGCAAGCCGCTATGATTATACAATGATTTCAGGTGAAAATTACAAAGCTAATATCCTGGTATTTAGTCACTGCCTTCAGTAATGATACAGTTGCCAAATTTGTATTTGTGCCAATGGAACAAAAGTTGTAAGTGGCATAATGGAAGATAATCTCTTTTTCTTTGTGGCTTTTTAAATTCAGTGTTTTAATCCACCCATTTAATCACACAACATATATCACATTAGTTATAATATTTATAGTGTTTAGGAAAGTTATTATAAATTTATGGTGTGGTTGTTGGGTGTATTGGTTGTAGTATTTGTGTGTGTGTGTGAACATATCTCAAAGGTATGAAGCGTTTCTAGAGTTTGCACTTGGGAATGGTTTTACATGAGAATAGTAACCAGATATTTATTTTCAAAATCCCCGTTTGGTTGTTACCAGTCTTGCTCATTATTTTGGAAAAACAAGATTTGGTATCAAAGGGGCCTGGTACTTACAGCGTTTAGATCTCTGCCTTCAACCCAGTCTGCGAAGCATTTCTGTTGTTTTAGAGTCCCCAGCGTTGCTAAACCACAAAATGTCTTTAATATGTTTTTTATAAAGTAGTTGAACCATACAGTAAAGATGGGGAAAGGGGGAATTTATAATGGCAGTTAGCGGTTGGGTTCTTCCTTGGCGTGGCCGGAGCGGAGGGGGGGGGGGTGATAGCAGGATCTGTGTGGCTTTGGGGGACTGCCCTGCACATAATCATCTCGTGGGAACATGTCCTCTTACTCCACACGTCCTAGTCAGGGCTGGGAACTGTAATAGTGAAGGAAATTATAAAGGACAAGAGAGATTGTTTTTCTCTGCCGTATTGCTAGAACGTGGGTCCGGCATTCCCGAGTCTCAGGCTGTCCTTCTTTTCGGAGGAAGGAGGAGTACAGAATTCCTGGGCTTCCCAAGCTGGACCCCATAGTCCTGGAAGCTGGGAGGGCCACCCTGGACCTTCCTCAGGGAAAGAGTGAAACCGACCCCCTTGAGAAATCACCCCTGCTTGGGCTCTCTCGGCTTGGTGTCAGCAGCCGTGGAAAGTGAAAGTTGGTCAGGATTTCGGTGAAAAGATTAACCAGAAAACATTTCTACTCCACTTTCTAAAACTGAATTTTCTCACGGGGGCGGGCGGGGGGGAGCTATCCCTAGCAAGAAGAGGCCACAGTAAGATTCTAACACATAGGAAAGTAATTTTGGAAGATTTCTTAATGGATCCTGTTTTCTCCCCCTCCCCAAATCGTATGTCATACGGTGGTGGCAGTGATGTGTGTGTGTGTGTGTCTAGCACAATTCAAGGCCAAGGTCATGGGGGTCTAGGGAGCCTCCAGGGTGGGTCAGTGGGCAACAGAGGCCCTGGCGGAGCTGCTCCAGCTGCCCCAGCCCAGCCTCGCCCCATGGCCAGTACCCCTGCCTCGGCCATCCAATCCAAGGTGGAATGAAGTTTCCTGGGAAGCAGGGCACACGAGGAACTTTTGAATTTACCAATGGCATAAAAAGTATATATATTTTTATGACAACGGGCAAGTTTCAATTGGTTGACAGAAATGGCGAGATGTGACGTCAAGGGACACTGGTTAGAATGCCAAGGCCGGCGGGGGGGGGGGCGGGGAGACAGGCACAGAGAGACACTGGGATGGGGCCCAGGAGGCCTTCTTTCTCTCGGGCCCCTGTCGCGGGCATCCGGGGACAACCAGGTCCATCTGGCTCCGAGAGAGGGCATGCCCAGGCAGGGGGATGGGGTCCGAGCACAGCGACCCCGTGTCGGCGTCCCCAAGCGCCAGAAACCACTCAGGCGCTCCTGCGGAGCAGGCAGAAAAAAGCATCTGCGGCCTTCTTGTCACTCTAACCAGTGTCCGGGCCCTGGAGCCCGGCTGGTCGCGACCGCGGGAGAGGGCGCGGGAAGGAACCGCGCGGCCCGTGGGCAGCAGTGTCGTCGTCCGGCTCCAAGATAGCAAAGCTGCGGCCTAGAACTTCTCCCCGCAGCTCCTGCGCCCTGGGCCGGGGGAGCAGGAAGTTGTTTCTGCGGGGAAGGAAGAGAGCGAGGTCGGAGCCGGGCAGCGGCTCCGGGCACGGTGCCCCCGCCCATCCCATGCCTCCCCGGGCACCGTGAGGGCCCCCCTCCACCAGGCACCTTGCGCCCCCCCATCTCTGGGCACAGTGCGCTGCCCCCCTCCACTTCACAGGATCCTCTGAACCCCGCCTCCCACCCCACTGGGCACCGCGGCCCTCCCGCAGCAGGGCGGGCGGTGTTGGAACGAGCCGCCGCGGGGTCCTCCTGGTGCGCGCCCTGCCCCGGGGGAAGCCCGCTGCCACCGTCGACCCCAAGCCCTGACCCGGAGCCTCGTCTAGAACTCCACGGCGAACACTAGCCTCGCTGGGATGAGCCCGGAGACCTGGCCGCACTCCGCGGCTCGCACGGGGCTGCAGTCAGGCCAGGGACCGTGGGTTCGCCCCGGGTCCCCAAGCCGGGCCCGAGCGTGCGCGCGCGCGCCCCGCTGCCCGCAATCATGGCAGCCGGCGCCTCGGAGCGCAGCCGCCGAGCGCGCTCCGGCAGCCGCCTCGGTGCCAGGGCGGCGGGGACGGGCCGCGGCCGGGGCGTGCGGGCCGCCAGGCGCGAAGCAGAAGGCTGATGAGTCCTCGCGGCACGGTGCCCCCTACCCCGCGGGGGCAGGCGGCCGGGACCGCGCGGGCGGGGAGCCCCCGGGGCGGCGTGCCCGCGGGGGCGCGCACGCGGGGCTGCGGGCCCAGGCGCGGGGCCCGGGCGGCGAATCCGCTGCTCGCGCCGCCCGCCCCGCCCGCGCGCGCCGGCCCCGGGAGGAGGGTGCGCGGCGGAGGGTGGGGGGTGGGGGGGGCGGCGGGGAGGGGCCGCGCCCGGTCCTCACCCGCAGCGGGCACGGCCGGGGGCCCCGGGCGGCCTTGTTGGTATTCCGGGCACAGCCGAAGCCCTGACCTCCCCGCGGAACAGGGGCGCCCGGGAGCGCGTCACGGCCGCTGCCCCCGGGCGGTCTCCTCGGGCTGCGGGGCCGTAGGCGCCTTGCTTCCCCGTCCCCTCCTCTCCAGGTCCCCCGTACCCCCTCCCCCGCCCTGATCCGGCGGCGAAGGGGTGGGCAGGGAAACGCGCTCTCTGGGACAGGTGCCAACTCCGAGACAAAAGACATAAAATAGGCGGCAACGGGGGAAGCGCGGCCGGCGCGCTCGGGCGGGGACGGAGGCGCCGCAGGGGCCGCATCCTCGGTGCCGACCCGGGAAAGTTTGGGAAGTCGCCGCGGCGGCTTCGCAGCGGCGGGGGACACACGGGCCGGGCCGCCCTCCGCGCCGCGCTCGCCCTCTCCGCGCCGCTGCTGAATAATTCATGGCGCGGCCGCCGGCCATTAGCATGCACCGGGCGCGCGGCGCGTCTGTGCCCAGCCGCCGCATTCGGCGCCCCGGCCGCACTAGACGAGCGGCCGCGCGGAGGCCGGGCCCGCGTTGTCCCCGCGCTCGCCCGCCGGTCCGCCGGCCCGGCGGCTTTCATTGTGCCCCGGGCCCGCGCCGCCCGGCCGTCCGGTGACCGTCCGCACCCCGCAACGCGCCCGACGGCCCGGCGCTGGAAGTTCGGGCCAGCGGAGCCCGGCCGCCAGCCCCGGGATGCACGTGAACTTGGAGAAAGTCGCGGGGCGCGCCGGCGCGGACCTCCGCTGCAGGGCGTGGGCGTCCCCGGCCCCGCGCGCTTTCGTTTTCGTCCGGGACAAAGGTCCCTCGCGGCGCAGGTCGCGGACGTGGAGATCGTGTCCTGCGGGCCACTCTGCGGGGAGGTCCGGTCGTTCAACACAGGGAAGCCGGAGCCAGGAGAAGTGGAGCAGCGCGGTCCGAGGCGCGGTGCGGGACCAGGGGAGTGGGGCCTGGCCGTGCGCTTCGCCCGCGCCGTCCCGGAGCTGTCCCACCCTGCCAAGAGTTGTGGGAGATGGCACCGCTTTGCTCTCTGCCCTTTCGCCGCGTGAAGGAGAGAATCACTTGGAACCCACGACTCAGACCGATGGCCGAGGGCCTGTGCAGCCGTGGGCACGATAGCGCAACGCCGGCTGCGTCCGGGCGCGTCCCTCCGGCAAGGGCAGAGCGCCCCTGTCTCGATTGGGTTCACTCTCGATTCTTGAGGCCGGTAAGTGCATTTCTCACTTTCGCTACTTAGTGAATATTTAAATATTAATGAAGGGATTCCTAAGAAGAGCCCTTCTGTAGGGCAGGCCTTCCACAGACCAGGGGACCCGGGAAGGAGGTTGTTCTTGAACCTGAAGCCGCACCAGCTTGCAAGAACTCCATGGCCGTCATTAAAATTCTGGAACTTGGAATTTGTGAAATACAGCTTCCGATCTCAGGTGTGTGCCGGCCATTTGCCAGAGAGAATTTTGTTGAACACATAAAATACCGTTAGCAGGCATCTTACGTAGAATAGAAGGAAAGAGAACACATCTGTTTTTAGATTAGATGTGTTCGGAAAGGTTAATTGGAAGCTACAGTCCAGCAGTGCTTCTTATTTTTTTCTGCTGGTCAGGCATTTATGGAGAGCTGGTTTAGGGCGGCCCTCGGTCAAGCACTGGCCGATTGGGCCGGTGGAGTGAAAGCCCTGTGCGTGGAAGCTGCTGTTTATGGTGGCATAAAACGAAAAACAACTCATAACTTTTCATAATAAATCCCCCTTTATAGGTGGGTCACATACGGGCCCAGCCGGCAGCCCTGGGGAATTTGTGGGGAGCAAGAAAGGGGGTGGAGGAATGCACATTGGCCGTAATTACAGGGTTTTAAGGTAACACTGAAATTAATTTCTTCATAGTTGGGCTTCAGAGGCCAAGGCAGTCTCTGCACGCCAGCACTGTGTTCACTTTATTTTAGTTTGTTGGTTCTAGCTATTTGGGATTTTCAAATGCTTGTTTGTACTTGCGTGTACCTATCCTGTTAAAATGAAACCTGTAACTGGGGGGGGGGTTAACCCGGTTTTTGATATGATCATATCGCAGGTGTGATTTCCCCTTTACTCTCCCCCATCTTATTGATGTGGTTTGGACAACCTTGCTGGGTGCCTTGACCACAAAATAATGGGGAGGGGGGCCTGTTTCCATAACACCCCGGAGTGTGAGCTGGCACTCGGAGGCTGTGTTTCCGGGAACGTGGACAGAGGCCTGAGTAGCCCAGGCCTGCCTCATGCCTTCCTCTCCCCGGGCTGCCTGGTTTCCAGATCTGAGGGGAGAACCCAGAGGGACAAGGAGACCACTTCAATAAGGTCTTGCCCACCCGGCACCGAGGCTGAAAGTTTGCTTCGTACTGTAGAGCTATCCTCGCCATCTTTTTTTGCTAGGCCATCCTCTGCTCCCTCGGTCCCCTGTTTTACATTTGTATTTATGACTTTATCAGAGGCAGTTAGCAGACATGAAACCCGGGGGTGGGACATCGGGGAGTGATCTCAGAAACCGGGGCGCAGCTGCGGAAGGCATGCCAGTTCGGCCGCGAGCTGCTGCTTGCCGTGGCATTGGCGGTGACGGGTTAGTAATTACGGAAAGCCCAGCTTCTGTCGGGGCCTTGCCTGTAAAATGCGGGAGACGTTTTCCCAGGTCCACAGATGACCCCCGTAACATAGCACACGATGGGCAGGGATGGTGTGGCGTTCTGCTCAGACTGTCGGGAATCCCCCAGGATTAAAACAGACCCCGAAACAGGGGGCATGGGTTGCTCCCTCTCCGCGGGCCTATGGGCCATATGCTGGGAGCTGGGCAAGGCCTGAGCATCCGAGGGCCACTCAGTGGGGGGTTGCTGTTCGTCACAGCTCCAGAGGTCCATCGCCTGCCCCGTGTGTGCCCCGGGCAAAGGGAATGTGATGGGGCTGAGAGTCCACTGCCAACATCGGGGCCTGCCCCGCAGACAGAGGCCCTGCCTCGGCACCAAGCCATCCTGTCCTGCCGTCGTCCTGTCCTTAGAGCCAGCCCAGTTCCACTGGAGACTCCCAGTGGAGACCCGGGTCCCGCCAGGGGCTTCTTACTATGTAGGGATGTCTCACCCGGATAAAAATGTATTTTTGAGGACGAGGACACAAGACGAGGTTCGGAAAACGAAACTGGCGCATGTCTGGTTTTTGTCACTCTGGATTTAAGGGAAAGAATGTGCTAAGCAGGGGACAGGGTCTTGTGGACCGGGGCGGGCTGGCGGGAGGACGGCCTTCGTGTTCTTGCTTTTGTTTTCAACCAGGGCCGGGCCCGGCGTGGCCCCTGGCCTGCACTGGGGCCTTGCCGTGCCCCGCCTCTGGCCACTTGAGGCCCCCGATTCTGGCCTGGGCGTCTCCAGGGTGTGGGTGAAGCTGGCTGCCCAGGTCTCACACGCCGCCTGAACAGGTGCAGACAACATCTTGCTTGGCTCCACGGAAACAGCAGGGAGCTTTGCGGCGGGGCTGCTTTCGGGTCCCTGTGGCCACCGTGGATGACGCCGTGCACGGCGTGGACGAGGCCTGACCGGAAGGCAGAAGGTGGGGCCCAGGGAGGGGCCAGAGGGCTTTGCCCACCCTGACGGTCACCCTGCCTGGGTGGGTGCTCCTTGGTGTCCGGGGAAACCGACACGTGCCCCAAGCGAGGGATGGTGCTCGGGAAGGGAAGGAGGCCCCAGAGGCCGGGCAGGAAAACATCTTAAAAGCATCACACCTGGCTGTTGTCGGGCTGGGAGGGTGTATCTGCATGTCTGGGGAGAACAGAGAATGCCCTTGCGGAAATCCCGTGAAGGGGGGCTGTCCTAGCTCACGTCCGGGCAGCTCCCATCCGGCCCCCACCCCAGGCTCACCATGAGACCCTGGACAAGTGGCATCACCTCCCGGCACTGCACCCCAAGCTCTAGAGCAAAAATAAGAATCCCAGCCTCAGAGGGTGATTCGGAAGTTTCAGACAACATTATTTCCACAGACCACGGTTCCTGGCACGTGGCAGGGACGTCATAAATGGCTGTTGTAATTGTTTTCGTTGTAAATAGTAATCGCCATTTTTATTGCGAGTCATTATTATATTTTTGAGTTTCTAAGAAGCAGGGAACCTAGTTTTGGTTTCATTACAAAGGACACCTGAGAGTTTACCATCCCCACCCCCCCCAGGTGGTAGCGAAAGTGAACCTTGATCTTTTCAACACAGAGTGTCAGGAACTTGCAAAGCCAGGGCTTCCCTTATCCCAGGGACTTGGCTTAGGGACGTGCTTACGGAGGAGGTGCCCCTTCCTCGGCACCTAGGAAGTCGAGACCTCCCCAATGATGGCACCCGAGGAGCCCACCTGGGCGCTGGCCCCAGGGGGCTGACCAGGGCAAGACAAGGGCAAGGCATCGTGACTCAGGGGTCCAGAGTGGCCCACCCCAGCCGCCAGCCTCCTTGCGGGCAATGCAGGTAGCAGTTGGATGGGAGGGTTTCACCACTCTGATGAGCTAATTGTTCTTTGGCCCCATACCAGCGAACGTTTACCAAAACGCTTGCTTTGGGAGAATTTTCTCTCTTAGCTGATCGTCCAGGAAGACCCAGCAAGATTGCCCTTTCTCAAAACATCTTGTTGGAACAAGAAAGAACCCCAGATGGCACCAGCCGTGCTTTCTGATGTTATGGAGCTGAGGAGGGAGAAAAAGCAACAATTGTCTCTGGGCAAAGACAATGGACCTTTTATATGAAATATTTATTTTCAGGGCTGACCAGTGTCCCGTTGGCTGGGCCAGTGGAGCGCCAGTGTCTGAGCATCACAGGTCCTGAGAACTCAGTCAGGGATGAGATTTACAGAAAAGGAAAAAAAGAAAGTCCCCTGACCTGTGGTTCTTGGGAAATTTCAGTGGGAATGTCTGGCTTTTTTTTTTTTTTTTTTTAATTGAGTGGAGTTTAAACTTTCACAAGTTTATTTTTTCTTCCTCTGTGATTTCTTCTGCAAGGCCACAGGGGCATGTTGGCAAGCATTGGAAAGGTAGCCAGGTTTTGGATCGTGGGCTGGATGGAGCCTCCCTCGGGCCAGACCTGGTCGGCCTTTGTCTGCCGGGAGATGGCAGAATGGAAGTGAGACAAACTCACTTTGTCGGAGTTTAAGAAGAGGAAGGGTCTGTCCCCAGGGGGTGGGGGGAAAGCCACCAAGAGCAATTGGGGACAATATTTGTGATTCTCTGGTGTCCTTCACTCCTCCCCTAATCCTGTTCTCCGATGAACTTGGGATCTGGCCTGACTTGGCGAAGCCACACATGGTCTCTCGAACACCCTTCTAGCTGGACAAGCCTGGCGGCCCAGAGTTGAGCCGGATGGACATTTTCTGAAGAAATAGAAGGAACAGGATTTTACTCTGAGGTCTTCTTAGGAGCCACCTCCATCTTCCCCGCTCTGTGGCCGCTGGTGGTGCTACAGCTGCCGACCCTGGCTGCCGACCCAAGGTCCAGCTTCAGTGCAGCCAGGAAGGCGCCCTGGGAAGCAAGGCCTGGATCCCAGGCTCACGTTAGGGACTCCGGGAGGAACTGATCAGGCTGGGGCTCGTGATGGAAACATCGGAGAATCAGTCTTCCTGGCGTTGGGAAGGCCGTGGCGGACAATCGGCCGAGACCCGCCCCCCACCAGCTTAGGGGGTCCTCAGACTGGTAGGTGGAGGACAGAAGAGGGAGTGGCCCCGATCAGGGTGGACGAAGACGGGCCCCTCCCTGTCAGGCTTCCCCTTTGCCCCAAAGACTTTGTTGGCAAATTATAATATCTGGCTTCAAAAATGAGGTTTTGTTTTTTAAATTGACGTTGCATCTTTAAAAAAACAAAAGTCCTGGAACCTCTTAGCTGTGGTGTGTTTCACCTTCTGCATTAACCGCCCCCCCAAAAAAAATGCTATGAAGAGAGTTCTCTTTGAGGGGTAACCGTAACAGCCTCTGAGGCCACGAGTAGAGTTGGTAAAATTGAAATGGAAAAGACTGAAATCTCCTGACAGGCAGAACAACCGTAAAACACAAGCTTTTATTTACTGGGTTTTTTGTTTGTTTGTTTGTTTGAATGGAGAGGGGTTTGAAAGTAAAATGCTGCAAAGTCTCACTGTGAAATTTTGGACGGGAAACTTGTTTCAGTCCGTATTCAGGAGTCTTGCCTTTAGGGATGGCTCAGAATCCGTGTGGATGGATAAATCGGGCACCTCTGCAAACGGCCGGCCAGGCCCACTGTTGAATCAGTGGCTAAGAGGTTTTCTGAGTAGATATATGACCCCAGAGGTGATGGTTATTATTGCTGAATGAGCCTGGTAGTTGTGGTGAGAAAATGTGTGCATGGGACGTACAAAGTAAAGGCCAAATTTTCTTTTTCTGTTTTTGGAGTAATAGAATTTCCCCTTAAGATGAAAAACAAGAATGTTGTCCCTGTTGCCCCGGTTTCTAAAGGCAGGACTGGGTTTTTCTGTGAATCGCCCTTCCTTTAATTCTAGGATTTCACATGGTTAGGGAGAGCATTTAGCTGAAATATTTACCTGCTGATTTGGGGCTCTTAAATCTAGATTCGTCTTTCATGTGTTTAAGAGCGATATTTACATTCAAATCAGCCTTTTATAATTACATTTTAAATTATAATGAAATGATGGAGCCGGGGCTTCAGTCTTCCATATGTTTTAACAGTAAGAGACGCCCTGGTGGGTTGCATATCACATCACCAGCCCTGGGCTCCGAGCAGGCATGAACAGGCACCAGACACGCAGGTGCCGGCCTGCAGGGCCACATGTGTGTCCTGAGGATGTCAGGGTCCATGCGTGTCACCTGCGGAGCCCTCCCCGCCCTGCCAGGAGGAGAAGGGCTTGTCGATGGGGATTCTGGCCCCGGCACTGTGGCATGGCTGCCAAACCTCACAGCACGCAGTGCATCCGAGAAGGGCCTGGTCTGGGCCTGGATACCCCTCCGCCCTGGCTGATGTCTTGTGTCCCGGACCCCACGCTGGCCCGCAGGCCTTGGGGCGGAGGCCTTTATCTCCTGGGCAGCCAGCTGGGCACAGCAGCGGCCACTTCTGGTTGTGGTGATAGTGTGTGGTGTGTGTGTGTGTGTGTGTGTGTGTGTGTGTGTGTGTGTGTGTCGGGGAGGCCGGGTGAGAGAGGGTGCCCACCTCCTCCTTTCAGGGCGGCCCCCAAACGGCCCCGCAGTTTTCAGTGGCTTTCCGCATGGATCATGGGGGACCCTCTCCTCCCGGGGCCAGGCTGTTGGCAGCCGTGCCAAGCCGTTCCTGGAATGGAATTCCCAGCGTTCCTGGTCGGGCGCGTGGCATCGGAATCCTACCTGCTTTGTCTCTGGCATCAGCTGGTGAGCTAGTCACGTGGCCGCATGCGTGAGACCAGAGTCCGAAGATCAGAGGGCTCCTCCTGGCCTCTTCCTTCTCGCTCCCCCCGCACCCCCCGGCCTTGTGCTTTGGGTATGGCCGTCTCTGCACAGGCATAAAGCAGTATTAAAATAAAACGTACTCCAGGCAGCCGGGGCGCGGTGGGGAGCTCCCAGCCACAGAAAGGCCCGTAAGCCGGGGAGCAACCCAGGGCCCACGAGCGAACCCTGGCTCGGCGGCCCAGCCTCGGTCACTCCATGCGGTCCCTTCCACCCCCAGAGCTGGCCCTGCCTGCCCGGGGACCCTGCCCACACTGGCAGCCTTGTGGCTCACCCTGCACAGGGACAGCCAGGCGGTCATCGCCTCCGCTCCTGGCCACAGAAAGGGCCGATGGAGAGACCTGGGCAGGCTGGCCAAGCGGCCACAGCCCGTGCCTGCAGGAGAGGGCCGCCGGGTCCGATAAATCTTCAAGTGAGAGTGCCTGGGTTAGAACCTCAAGCCCAGTGACCCAGGCCAGGCACGGGTCACCTTTCCTCGCTGTGGTGGAGGACTTGCCTCGGTGAAACTGGTGGATTTGTGACGGTCTGAATGGGGTGTGGTGATGGGCCTGGAGCCCGACCCCGGGCCCCTCGCCGCGGCCTGGCTGTGTGCATTTTTCATTGTGTCATCACAGCAGCCCTGAGTGGCTGGAGCTGAGACCCCTGTCCCGTGTACTCATGGGGAAACTGAGGCCGGGAGAGGTGGCGTGGCTTGCCCGGGGTTAGGTGGCCGCTTGGACCCAAGGCTGGGTTCAAGCTAGTGGTCCGGCTCTCGAGCCTGACGGCGTAACCTCCCAGGGCATCGGCTAGAGTGGGCTCGCTCCAGGGGATCCCGGGGAGCACAGCCGGGGTGCTGGCTGCCGCCTGCCCCTCGGCCGGGCCCAGCGTGGGAACAATGTGGCCTCTATCCCCGGAGCAGCCCAGCCAGGCAGGCGGCTCGCAACATGGCGCCCAGGGCCGCGCCGCCTGTCCACGGGGAGGGCTGGCGCCCGGGCCTGGGCCGGCTCCCGGCGTCCTCCTCAGGCCGGCCGCTGAGTGGCCAGACGCTCCTGCTGCCCCCTCCCTCTCCCGCTTGGCCAGCCGCCCCCCCCCCCCCGGTGGTGGGTTTCGGGGTCCGGCCCACCCGCCTCTGCCACGTCTGCCATCCTCCCGGCACCCATGAGCATCTTTCAAAAATTCCCGGTGGGCGGGGCTGAGCCGTAGCGGCCGCCTCTGGCCCCCCCTCCCCGGGCAGCCAGTGCCAGATGAGAGCAGGAGACAAAAGTAGCATTTTCCTCGTCCTCCTGGGCTGGCAGCGGGGCCTCCCCAGCACCACTTGGCCCTGGCAGCCCTGCCTCTGGGTGCCGGGGTGGCCGAGGCCCAGGCCGCGCTGGCCAGGACCGAGGAACCGATGGACGATGGTGGCCAGAGACCAGGCGCCTGAGGGCCTGTTGGACGGGGGCTGGCACCTGGGCACGGCCTGCTGGCCAGCAGCCCCTTCCCTCCTCTGCTTGCCACGGTGACCAGCCGGCCGGGTGAGAGACACCGTTTTCACTTCCTTGCTTTTGAGAACCTCCTCATTCTGCACCTCGGGTAAGTCTCCTTCTTCCCTTCTCTTGTGCTGGAGATAAGCCGAGGGCTCTGCCATCTTGTGCTCAGTGCCTGTTACGTTTCCTTCCCTCTAATTGGTTATCCGAAATTCAAAATTCTATTTCAGACCGCCCCCAGCCCCCCACATCTTCAGTGAAGTGAGCCCTTCCAAAAACTGCAGGGAAAATGCAGCAGCCAGACCCATTTATTTTTAAGATCCAGAGCTACAGGCTTTAGAAATCACAATAAAAATGAATGTTTGTTATTTCACAGTAGCTGCATGTTCAATTATAATTTGAACAAATGTTTCAGGAGGCATTAATAGGCACGGCCTACTCTCTCGTGCTCAGTTATGTCGGTTTTTTGGGGGGTGGTCTTATCATCATCACCATTATTATGATTTTAATTTTTGGCGACGCCAGAAGTGGCAGAGGGAAAAACACCAGAAACATCCATGCTCCTCCCAGCAAACTCCTCGGCAGGCAGGGCCAGGCTGGCACACGGGAGGGTGGATTCTGCTTTGAGAAACAGAGGCCCTTTCATTTTGTCCGGCATCTTTAATGCTGCCATGTCCACAGTTGAGCGATCCAGTTTCTTTCTCCCTTTTATTTTATTTTATTTTTGGGGAGGGAGGGGGGATAAAAGGAAGCTCTTTTCGGCTCTCAGCTTCGTGTGGGGAAAATCTTTTAGGTTGTTTTGGGCTTTGTATTTTAAGCACTTATTTAAGCCCGGTTCCTAACCACCCTGCCCACAGACGGCTTCTGGGGTGCGTGTGGGCACGTCCACCAGACCAACCCTCGGGGGCCCTGAGTGGTCCCAGGGCCTGCCTGTGCCCTGATCTCATCCTGGTTTCGCATTTGCAGAGCTGTGGCCCAAGACATCCTGACCATCCAGGGCCTGAACCGTGGCCAGCGG
Organism: Phocoena sinus; assembly: GCF_008692025.1. Lineage (NCBI taxonomy): Eukaryota > Metazoa > Chordata > Mammalia > Artiodactyla > Phocoenidae > Phocoena > Phocoena sinus. The sequence continues at coordinate 3,799,588 of NC_045772.1, read as the reverse complement.
GGCAGGGAGTAGAGTCCCTTGAAGACCTTTGGGTCCCTGGGCCACGCCACCACTGCCGTCTGGGAGCTGGGTTCTGTGGCTGCCTGAGTTTCTCTGTTGGTCCCAGAACCTTTGCATTTAAAAGGTGGGCTTTGCAGGGTTCGGCTCGAGTTCACCTCCACCCTCTGGCAGGCTGACAAAAGCACCGCAGACACGGCCCGGTTTCCCCACGTTTGAGGGTAGCCGCCAGGGTCTTGATTTATGGAAAATGGAAAATCAGGCCCCGAAAGTTCTGAATTGCAACTAAGAGGAAAATTCCCACGTGAATACGTTTTTGTTTTCCTGATTCGGAGGCATCGGGGTCCTGTTTGTGCAGGCCTGAGCAGCTGGCTGGAGCAGACACCACCAAATATTGAGACTGAGCTCAGCGCGCACGAGGAGTATCTGCGCCTGCTTTTGTTCTTAGATTCGACAGCAGTCGATCCTGGAGGATTTGGGGCTGCAGATACAGGCGTATAGAGCAGAGATAATTAAAACATTTTCATGATTATGACAGACACATTCTGCTGCTGCGAGCTGGAAGATCACTCCACCCAAATATTTAGCAAGCACCAAATAAAACACTGGTGACAAAATAAAAGTAATAGAAAAAAACCAGAGTGTAATAAATTCTAAAGGCAAAAGAGGCAACAGGATAGAGAGAGGTTGGTGGTGGGGGGGGAGGGAAGGTTCATCATTTTTAAAGAATTTATCCTTTTAATAGCTGCCCACTCCTCATTTTTAAAATTTGTATTATAATAAAATTATAGTTTTATTATAATTGATGTAGGTGAATAGGCCTTTAATCCTAAATCCTGAAATGACAGGCAGATTTCCTGAGCATTAACTCGTCTTATTTTTGGACAAGGTAGAGGCAAACAGCATAAAATCAATTAATTTCCATAAATGAGCATTTTCATTCTAAATTAGTATTTTCCACCGAGATTATGTTCAATCTGATGGTTTTAATATGTATGGATAACACATTCTCCAGCATACACCTTATATAGTTGAGATAGTTATATGTGATCAATTATCACCTTCATTTTTTAACTCTGGTAATAATACTTTACCTCCCCCAAATCAGTAAAATTCCACAGAATCTTTTTTTTTTTTTTTTTTTTTAAATCAGGCAAAAGTACCAGCATTCTCCATGGCACCCAGTACTTCTCAGCAGTATTTTTTTTTTTTTTTAAGAAAGTACCACACATAGCAGTTTTCACATCATCGCTTCTATATAAATTCCACTATAGACTGAAATTATACATTCTCACAGCACAGATGGGCTGGTCTGTCATTATGACTGCCGGGTCCTTGTTGGAACACACAGCATATTTCAATTGTGGAGTCGACAATTTCGAAGAACTGAGGTCAAAATAAACAAGTTGCATTCGTGTTTAAAAGCAGTCTTATTAAATGATCTTCCGATCCCCTGAAAAATTTGGTAGCGGAACAACCATCACCTTTATTAAAGGTTAATTTAAAATTTGGTCTTCATCTGCATCTTTTTAAGACTCCAAACGCCCTATGGCAAAGGACCTTAAATGTTCTAATTAATTACCAATTTTTATCTTTTTTGCATCATGAACAGCCTAACACTAGATTTATATGAAAAATTATGGGGTCTGGGACTTCTGATTTTAATATCTTCATAATCTCTGTAGGAAAGACATTAAACCTTTTGTTGTTCTGTGTACTTTCATGAAATTATTTGGAGAAGCTTCTGAAAAATCAGATGATACCTTGCATGGTCTCAAGGTACATTGAAGTCCAAACTGAAAAACAAAATTCAACAGGTAAACTGCAAACACTAGCTATAAACTTAAAAAAATTATCTCGCAAGGTAACGATGCAGAATGTATTGGTCCATATCAACACACGTGAGGGCAGAGCAGTTCTACAGGCACAGTAATTTGCAAACGATGATAACTTTATTTTGTGAATTTGCTCACGTTGTGAGGGAATCGGTTCTGAGGGTTCTTTTTCCGCCCCCTCCCCGTCTTGAAATGGTCACTTCTGCGTGTCTAAGTTATGGATTCAGGCTCTACAGCTCTCAGCCTCCGAGGCCCTTCCTGGCCAGGAGCAGCTTGCCCGAGTGTCTGCCGTGCTGAATGAGAGAAAGGTGCGTCCCTCTGCCGCGTCCTGAATGCGCCCAACACCCTTCCAGTTGCGGAACTTCCAAAGGAGAAGTGCTTTGTTGCGGCTTGTTTATTTTAAGGAATGTACCTGTTGGCGGAGATGCTGGGGAGTAATAGGAAAAGTGAAATGTTGATGAAATTTGCCAGAGCCGTTTGGGAGCTGCTCTCTGTAGCGGCTGTGCTCTCGGATTTTTTAACCACTTCATCCTTTCTGATGTTGGTCTTTGACTCTTGTCTCTGCATCAGAAATGTGTTTATTATCAGCCCCGTGAATGTGGCACTGGTCTGGGGCTCTCAATGAGGCACAGTGAAGCATCCCAGCCTTCCCGGGTCAGAGCTTCAGAGCGATGGCGTCATAGTAACGACAGTGGTGGTGGCAGTGGTAGTCATGACAGTACTCTACCGTGTGCTTCGCACCATGCCAGGCTTCTTCGTGTTTGGAAAAGAAGGGTGGGTGGAGGAGAGCATGAGCTCCAGAACGCATGGCTGGGGTTCAAGCTGAGTCATTTTTAGTTGCTGGCTGTGCTGATCAAGGGTGAGCCATTTCACCCCTCTGTGCCTCAGTTTCCTCATCTGTAAAACGGGGACAGCAAGTGCCCCCACCTCACAGTAACACACATAAAGCGCTGGACGCGACACTTGGTTCATAGAGAGCACCCCATGAATCCTGTTCATCCTCGATTTATTTCTGAGTTTCAGAAATGCCCGCAAGGTGGGGGTCACCATCACCATTCCTCCAGGGGAGGCCCAGAGCCTCAGAGGGTCAACCGTCTGATGATGGTTGGGATGGATTCGAGCCCAGGCCTGCCGCCCTCCAAAGCCTGTGTGCCTTGTGCATTAAGTGATAGTGTGGACACGCGTGTCTACGCAGCAGCCCGATGTGGATGGCGTGCCTTTGCCAGTGTGTGTGCACCCTGACGGTACTGTAACACGTGTGCGTACACGCACGGCTGTCCTGTGCTCCCTGGGCCACCCCGAAGATGCCTGGCCGGGCGTTCCACTGCCCGCTGGATGGGCGGGTCTCCCAGCGCTGGGTGGACAGGCACCCAGGTGCGTGAAGCTGGGCCGGCTGCGCTCTGGGCCTCGGCCCGGCACCCTCGTTCTCCTCAGAGGGGCAGGCCGTTCCGGACGCCGGCCATTTGCAGACCCGGACAACTGGCATCGGGCCTGCAGCCCAGGAGAGGAAATGGCGGCGGGGCAGGCCCAGGACGGGATCGCGGAAGGCGGCCGAGGGCGGGAGCGGCCGGAAGGCCTGGGGTGGGCGCGTCATCGCGCCGGCACCCTCCTCCGGGGGCAGAGCCAGCCTTCCGTGCAGGTCTGCATGTGTGTGCACACGTGTGTGCGTGCGCCTGCGTGCCAGGCTCGGGCCCCGCAGCCGCACACCCGGGAGCCTGAGCAGGCCGTTCCCCCCACCCCAGGAACACGGCGGGGGCTGGCCGGGAGGTTTGATGAGACGGCGTGAACCCCCAGCCCACCTTTGGGCAAACAAGGCCTCGATGAGGATGGTTCTTACTGCCAGGCCTTGGTGCTTCATCTTTAAAGTGGGGCGACAGCGTCGGCCTCGGGGCGCGGTCAGACGCGGCAAGTGGGAGCCTGTCTGGAGGCCGGGCGGCTGGCCTGTTTCGTCCTTCGCTGTGGCCTCGAGGGAAGAGCCCGGAGGCCTGGGCGCCCAGGTGAGCTGCCTGCCCCTCTCGGCCTCGGTTTCCCCGCCCGTGAGGCAGAGGGTAAGTCCTACCCACAGGTTTCTCATGGAGGAAAACGACGTCACCTGCCATTGACGGGAGCAAGTGTGGGGGTTCCGGGAAGAGGGTCCTGCCTTGGATCCCTGTGACTCTCGGGGGACTCGATGGGACACAGAAGCCGGGCCCCCAACCCCAGAAGGGAGCCGGGGGTGGCTCCGGGGGTCCTGGCTGCTGCAGCGTGTGCGCGGGAACCTCTGGCCCAGTTTCCTGGGCGCCGGCCCCGCCCCGGGATTCCTGCGGTGGGTGTGCCCGCGCTTCCGGCCGCCGTGGGCGGAGGGATCCTGGGGGAAGGCGGCCAGTTCCCGCCGTCCCGCCCGCCAGAGCCTCCCAGTTGTGCTGCTTCCTTCAACTCGATGGGACAGGGGTCCCACCTGAGCCCGCCGCGCGGGGTCCAGGCTAGCGGGCCCCCACCGTGGCGGCCGAGGCCTCCAGCGGCTGCGTAGGGGGCTCGGGGTGTGGAGAGGGTGCCCTCCGGCCGGCGCCTTTGTCACTGCGAACGCGCAGTAGTAAGTCGCCGGCACTTCCGAGGCTCTCGGCACCAGGTGGGTGGGTGGGTGGGTGTGCCTCGAGGGTCTCAGCTTCGGGCCTGGTGCCCCTGCCCGGCCCGTGACCAATGCCAGCGGCCCGTGACCAATGCCAGCGGGAGGCCCGGGGAGACAACTTCCAGGTGGTGACTCCTGGGCCCGGCAGCGTGCCGCGGCGGTGCCACGAGGGACAGGCGTGTCCTGCAGTCAGTGTCCAGCTGCCGGGGGAGGGGTGAGTGAGACCGGCTGGGGCAGGACCAGCGGGGGGACCCGAGTGGCAGAAATCCCCTGCCTTGGCCCGCTGGAGAGAGGCGGGGGCCGCACTCGTCTCCCCCATGGGAGGCCAGCCGATGTCCGATATTGCAAACAGGACTCGGCTCCCTAGGGTTGCGGGGAGCTGACCTTCGTTGACCTACTAAGTGCTAGGCCCAGGGCTGAGTACTTCTTTTTGTTTTCATTTTTTCTTTATTTTTTGGCCGCACCACGTGGCATGCAGTATCTTAGTTCCCCGACCAGGGATCGAATCTGCGCCCCCTGCAGTGGAAGCGCGGAGTCCCAACCACTGGACCGCCAGGGAAGTCCTCAGGGCCGAGTACTGTAATCACCTCTTTTTAAACATCCATTTTTAAATTTAATCTGCCCAATTCCATTTTGTTTCAACATCCACTCAGAGCCAGCACGTGCCAGCGCTGTTCTGGTGGCGGAATAGGGCACAGACAAGACTCCCGTGTGGAAGGCGGGTGTGAACGGTTCTCTCTCTGAGAAAACCAAGGCTCAGAGAGGCCAAGGAATGTCGCCAGCGTCGCACAGCTAGCGGGTGACAGAGCCTGCACCCAAACCCAGGTCCGTGACTGCAAGACCCACACTCTCCCCCCCGCCCCCCGGCCGGGGAACAGCGCGCACAGGATCCCTCACAAATGCTGACCTCGGCGTGCTCTCCCCACAAAGCCATCACCAGGAGCACCTGCCCTTCGGCGTGGAGTTCTGCCCCAAGGGAGGGCCAGGATTTGCCTCCGTCCCTCCCCTCCTGAGGAGCCATAGACTGTGGTGGTTCTGGGGGCCCCCAGGACCCGTCTCTGCCTGGGTTGCTGTTTCTCTAGGATCTCGGGCCTGCCGGTTGGGCTGACGAAGCCCCCTAGCGCCCTCCAGGCCTCTGTGTTCGGAGTGCTGGCCGGGCGTGGCCAGCACGCAGTGTGGCAGCAGGCGATGGGAAGGAGGGAGCCGCGGGTCATCCTTCCTCTCAGTGTTCCTATGGCCCAGGGTGGGAAAGCGTACGAGGTTGTAGGCCCAGGTGACGTCGGAAGCTCTGCAGAGGGCTTAACACTCAGACGCCAGGAGTCAAACCTTCGGGAGATGCTGTAGAAACCCGAAACAGGCAAGACCATTTTGCAGGCTTGAGCGTTCTCAAAACGGTCCTTTCTGCTCTGTGCCAAATCCAGACCCTTCCGTTGTACGGGGAGCCTGCTGTGTAGACCAGGAGCCCAGGGGCTTTCTCAGGTTTTTCTCCTGGGGGCTTGTTGCAGGCACCATTCAGCGTCTGAAGGACCCTGACCTCTCTCCCGTGGAGACGCACTCAACTTATCTTGGGGTCCGTGGACTGGCCGGGAGTTGGGTGTCATCGGCACCTGCTGAGGTCTGCTCCATGGCCGCGTCCCAGGGTGAGGGGGCTCCCACAGGTAAGGGCAGAACAGGGGTGTCGGGGTGCCGTGTGCTGGGCAGGATAAGCTCTTGTGAAAGCAGCTTTCTGCCGGCGAACAGGCGCCCCGTCATGTGTTAGAGACCCCGCCGTCGGTCCCCGTCTGCCCGGCCCCCTGTGTGGTACTCTGTCCCTGATCCTGCAGCTTCCTTGCATCACCGGGTGGGTGGCCCAGCGCCCACGTGATTCTCCAGGGCACCTCTCAGAGAGGTTAGGGAGCCAGCTCTGGGCGGCCCTGGCTTGGGGTGCGGGAGGGGACTGGCGGCACTGTCCAGGGACCAGAGGGGGCAGACCTTGTGGGGTGCCGGGCCCCCAGCTGGAGGGCTAGAGCCGTGAGGGCTAGGGTCTGTCCCCAGCTCCCAGGCAGGGAGGCCGTCACTCAGCAAACGTGGGTGCCCTCCAGGAGGCCCAGGCCCAGGCTGAGATGGTGCGGGTGGGGAACAGACAGTTAGTCTGGAGCGGCCAGTGCGGAGTGCCGGAGGAATCCGGGAGGCCCCCTGGAGGTGGCAGACCCGCGGCCCCAGGCTTGTTAGCGAATCCAGCCCCGGGCCTGCCACGTCCCAGGGCCGTGCTGCCAGGCGCCGCCCCTCCCACCGCCCCACGCCAGCCCTGCACAGGCCACATCTGCTGCCGCAGCCCTGCCAGGGCTCCGCCTCCATCCCCATGGAAACCACGGGGACTGGGGGTCCTGCTGCATTTGGCCCGCTGACTGGTTTCCATTAGAGGCAGCCTGCTTTCCTTGAGACTTGCCCCTGAAGTTCAGGGCTCCTCCCAGGGGTTTCTTTCTGCGTTTACTGAGCGCCGGCCTCTCCTGTGCCAGGGCACCCAGTGGTCTAGGCCTGCCCATCCTGGCTGGCATCCCTCAGTGGGGTGAGTGCCCGGAGTCCCACCCAGGGCCGTGGCCGTTCTTGATCTTAACAGGCTGCAGGCTCAGACCTCGTCTCTCCTCACCCAGGACCACCGGACGCTGCACCTGAGTCAGGGGCCCCGGTCTCCCGTCCCAGCTGTGCCATAGAGTCACTAGGGGACCTTGAATGGGCCCCTCCCCCTCTCCGGGCCTCAGTTTACCCCTCTGTAAAATGAGAGGGTTGAAGTGCTTCTCCAGTTCCTTGCAACGCCACGAAAGGAGAAAGAAAGTAAAGCTGCAGCAACGCCAGCTCTTCTAGAGTCTCAGTTCTGGGATTTTTGTTTTCAAAGAGGGATTTTTTTTTTTTTTCTTGAAGGAAGGAGCCATGGAATTTGACCGGAGATCAAATTTGAGAGGCCAACAGCCAGCCAGATCCCGCGAACCCACGGTGGGGAAGGCCGGGCTCGGCTGTGGGCGGCCGTGCCCGCCAGGCTCCGCTTGACATGTCGGGTGCCCAGTGGCCTGGCTGTGAACGCAGTGGGCAGAGGCGTGCACCGTGCCCCCGACGGAATCCAGAGGGCTCTGGAAAACTACCCGAGAGGTTTCCGGAGGTCAGAAATGTGGGCAGAAAATGAGATCCGGCTTTAAAAAAAACCAAAAACCAAAAACCCAGCTGGCTCATCCTCCAGGGAGATCGGGGGCCTGTGAGAGACCTGGGGGAACGCCGATGCTCGGTTATCTTTGAAGAGCTCGCCCAGGGCTGATCCGTGGCAGCTGCTGCAGACCCAGCCTGACGCCCTGGTGGAGGTGCCGTCTTCCCCCACTCCTCCTTTCACGGGAGATGACGGGTGACGCTAGGGGACATTTTTGCCCAACCTGCCCAGTGGGTGCTTTGGCTCCTCCCATGAGAACCCTCAGCTCCTACTTGCTTATCGTGAAATGTCACAGATATCGTGGGGGCTGGCTTCTGCTTGGTCCCTGCAACTGCTGTACTGGGGACACTTTGCAGCTTATGACAAGGAGCAGAAGCTCAGGGGCGACAGGCCTTCATAGCAGCAGGGAGTGGTTTGCTGGGTGGTTTGGGCAGATTGCTTTCCTCCCTGGGCCTCCGTTTCCTCAGCTGTAAAACGGGGGTAGTGACACGGACCTGCCGGATTAGTGTGGACATTAGGTGAGACTTGGGGTCAAGGCTGGAGACGTGGTAGGTGATGGCGTCAGACTGCGCCCACCCCACATCCCCATCGTGAGTGAAGCAGGCAGCGTGTCCCAGGGTGCCGCAGACCCACGGCGGGGCTGACCCTCACCCGGCCCGTCTCCAGGGAAATTGGGGACAGGCTGCCATTTCTCAAGGTCACCTGGAACCCGCTGCTGGAAGGCCCTGGGTAGCCAGCACGATGGATGGTGCTTCCTCTTCGTCATCTGAGCCCAGGGAGCACAAACCTCCCGCCGGAGGCCGCCTGGGTTTGCTGGCAGGTTGTGGTGGCAGGAGAAGCAGCCAACGGGCCCTGGGGACATCGTCATTGCAGCTCAAAGGGTAGGCTGGTAGCATCTTCCGTTTTCTGTCCTGGGCAGGAATGGAACTTTGGTCTGAATGACGGCGCCCCGGGCGCCACTGTCTCTGCACCCCAGCCCGGCCTCCCCGGTAAAGTAGGCCGAGGGTGTGAGCTCGGAGCGGCAGCCTGCCGCACTGGCTGACGCTGATTTAGACACGGGGAGACTGGGATAATGTACGAAATGATGGAAATTTCTCCAGGGAAAGAAGGAAGAGAAGCTTAAGTGCCCAGATAATTATAAAGCCTGGCGTGGTGATTTATGGCGGGCAGGCGGGCCCCCTCCCGTCTCAGCCCCTTGTCCCCGGAGACCAGCAGGCGCTGTCCAGCACCCAGGTTTGGCCGTGTGTCACAGGGATGGAGCCCCTTGGTGTGCTGGGCCCCGACGTCGGCTATCGGGGTGACGTCATGGAACTCTGACGTGCCCCCCACCTGGAAAGCTGAGGTCTGGGAGGCTGAGCCCCTCACGCAGCTCTAAATGGTGGCGGCCAAGCCAGGCTAGCCAGTGTCCTAAACCCCAGAACCCTCCCTCTGCCCACAGCTGCATTTGGGGCCTCGGGCGGGCAGGGCCTGGGAGGCGGCCCATTAGAAAGGTGACAGGTCAAAGCAGGGTGGCAGCTATCACTGCTGGTGCCACAGGAGGGGGACAGCCAAGACCACAGAGTTGGGCAGAAGTAAGAAGGTGCGTTTTCTGGCTTGGATCTGGGGCTGCCCTGTACCTAGACGGGAGACTCCAGGCAGGCTGCCTGGACAGTGCACCGTTTGGGGCCTGACCTTGGGTGGCTTCCGCTGGGGACTTTCCTCTGCTGTGACCACACCCATCCCCCCCTCCCTCCTAAAATTCCCGGGGGATGTCCCCAACAGCTTCTGACCTGCCCAGTCATCATCAAGTCCCCTCCCTGCCACACCCAGACCGTCCCGAGTCCTTCCAGTTCTGCTGTCTTTCAGCATCTCGCCGACGCCCTCCTCCACCCGCCGGACGGTGCCCGTTGTCTTGCCCACCCAGGCTCCCCTCCAGCTCCTGGCTGCAGTCCAGCCTCCCCTTCATGGGACTCGAGAGGCCCCCAGCAACCTGCCCTCCCCCTTCCACAGCACCATCCCCCACCTCTCCAGACTGTGATGCAGCATCACCTCCTCCTGGAAGCCCTCCCTGCTCTCCACATGCCCACTGCCCTACAGACCCGTTGCCCTGGGAGACTGGGCACCTTGAGAAGGACAGGCCAAAAGCACCAGCCCAGCACAGGGCAGGCTCTTGGGGAACATTTCATGAATGAACAAAACAGAATCCAGAGATTGAAACAGAAGAAGAGAAGGCTGTGCACCAGCTACCTGAGTTCCGGGCCGCACGTAAGCCATCAAGTGCGCCACTGCGGCCAGGGGGTCAAGGCGCTTGGAGAAACAAGCGGACAGAGTTTACTTTTCTGCCTTCACCAGATACATTCCCTTTTAGGTCAAATCCGGGGCTTGTGAAACCACACCTTGTCACAAATGGGTGTGATGGCGCCGGACGGACAGGCCCAAGCTCTGCACCCTTGTGGGCGGGTGGACTGCGGGGGTAGGGCGGGGCCAAGGGGAACCACGCTTCTTCCTGGGGGTTCCAGCTGGGAAGACCAGCTGGTAGCGGTGCCCCTGGGGCTTGTGGGCCTCTTCCCCGGAGATCACTGGGTGTGAAAGGCAGGGGTCCGTCGGCCCATCAGATGTCATCGGTGCGTCTTGGCACATTCTGTTTAGTTAGAGTAGATATTTCCAACTCACAGATATTCTGCCTGGTCCTGCCCCTACGTTGTCACAGCTCAACAGGGGTCCCCTTCCTCCAGGGGGTGATGACAAAGTGTGGGGCCCTCTCACCTCCCCGCCCCCGGCAGTGGCTGGTTTCTTCCAGGTCAGCCCTGGGCCTGCAGCCCCTGGGTGGGACCCGCTGCAGCCCTCATCTTCCCGTCGGTCACCCCCACGGGTTGGTGGTAAACAAGCGTGTTGGTGCCCAGCACCCTCCCAGGGGCCTGGCACCTTTGTCCCGCTATGGAGGGTCGGGAGCAACTTCCGTTCAGCCCTTTTAGAAGTGTACCTTGGGGAGATCACTACTGACCAGCGTGCAGGGGCCTCGGTAGCACCCGCAGCTCTGTCGTCGGCCTGCTGCGAGATCTTGGGCCAGTCTCTCCCCCGCTGTGAGCTGGTTTCCCCACCTGCCGCACCATCTCTTTGACTTCCACCTGTAACGTTGGGTGGTCTCTGGGAGGTTCGGAGGGGCCAGGTATGGGGTAGCTGCTTTGGGCGTGTGAGAGTGTTCCTGGGCTTTGAGTTGGGATCCTCTGCCTTGTGAGGAGGTCACATGGTGGCAGGTTCTGTGGCCGTTCAGAAGGGCACCCCAGGGTGGAAGTGCTTCCAGAAGGGCAGAGGCCCCTCCAGGAGGGAGCTTTACTATGTGTTGAGTCCCAGAGAATGCAAAAAAAGGGTTGCTGCCTCTTTCTCCTTTTTTCAGTTTTCCAGAGTCATGTTAATGAGCGTCTATTCCTTTTGCAACAGAAAAACAAAATTTGAATTACAAAACTAACCACCTGGCCAGAGTGAAACTGACCCGCCCAGGTTCTCACTGCATGTTTTCACCAAAGGAGAGGTGTTAACACGGGGCACAGGCGGTCACAGTGAGGGCAGCACCGTCATCCTGGTGCATTTTGGCCATTTAAAAGGAGTAGAGGCCACTTAGGGGGAGGTGGTGCTCTGATGCGGGGTTCCCCCCCCCCCCCACCACCAAGAGGCGGGAGGCAGAGCCTGTCCTTACGTCTGGACATCTGGACACACGTTAGGGATGTTCCGAGTCTGATGCCTGGAAACGAATCTGTAGGGAAAGCGGACCTCTGTTTTGTCGTCACGCTAGAGCCAGGCCATTATTTTGCTGTTCCAGACACCGCCCTCGTCCATGACAGACCCCATGTAGCAGATGTACGTCTGGCAATGGCTGGCTTTTCCGGAACCGACTTGGCGATCACCCTGGTGTTGGCGGTTGCCTTTGTGAGGACCTACTGTGTGTGCTGGCCAAGCTCTTGGGAATTCCGTGTTCATTCATTTGCTCTGATGTCAGCTTCAGGCGGTAGGTGTAAACGGCCCCTTTTTAAGATACAAAACTGAGGCTCAGAGAGGCCAGTTTCCTGAAGACCACACAGCCCGGAAGGTTCTCTGTGGCCTGTTCGTGGGCTCCTCCCCAGGGCTAGCAGGTCTGCCACTAGAGGCTCTGTCGACTTGAGCTCACCTGCACCCTGGCCGCACTGCCTGCCCTGGTAGCCGTCGGCTCCCCAAGTCCCTGCTGGAGCTATTTTGGCCCAAGTGAAGTGGCAGAGCTGGGGACCTACCCCTGGTGTGTGCATCTGGCAGCTCAGGGAGGCTGGAGGACGTGGACCAGAGGCTCGCTGGCCGACTTCTGACTCCTCCTGACCCATCTCGGGCCCCTCCGAGGGCTTGGGGGCCTGGCACAGCATTGCCCAGGGCCAGGTCCCAGCGCTTCCCACGGCACCTCTGCACATACATTGAGGGGTGGTTTCTGCACGACTCGTTAGCAGTTGGTGTTTGCAGGGAGGGTGTTTCTCCTACGTGTGACCTCTGAGAGAGGCCAAGTTGAATGCTGAAGACCAGTGTGGACAAGGCAGGGCTGAGCCCTCTGGGGGTGCGGGTGGGCTGTATGCCGTGGGCCTGGGCCCTGAAGCTCGGCTGATATCAGAGTTCCTGCTGGCGGCTCAGAGCCTCCTGCCCGAGGCCCGTGCTCAGCTGTGTCCACGCAGGCCCCAGCCCTGGCAAGTTGGCCAGCTGTCAGACAAGAGGCAGGGAGAAATGTCTCCAGGCACCAGAGTGCAATGACTTGTCTTACGTCCTGGAAGTGCCCTGGGGGGTGGTCGGCAGTGGACGCGACCATCTGCTGAGCCCCGCTGTGCGTGGGCACAGCACGTGCGTTGTCTCCAATCACGCGTGTGAATCTGAGGAGGTGACCTCACTGTCCCTTTATTACAGATGAGGAGACAGGCTCAGAGACGTGAAGGGGCTTGTCCAGGGTCACGGGACAGAGCTGAGATGGGAACCCAGCGGCCTCCAGCCACGCTGTAGATGGACGCAGGAATGTTCCGCAGGGCAGGGGCAAGGAGGGGCCGGGGTGAGGTGGGGGTCAGCCTCTGGGGCATCCTCCTGGGCCCGGTGCTGGTGCCAACAGACTCTGCCAGCCTCCCTGGGCCAGAAGCTTCCAGAGGACAGAACCGCCTCTGGTCAAAGAACGGCCAGATGGCCTGGGCCAGCGCTGCCATCCGGGTGGCCACATCGTGGGGCACGGGCTGTAAGCAGTGCCGGCACTCGGGTGATTCTGGGGCTGGGAGAAGGGAGCATTGTTACAAGCCAGCCTTGGGTCTGGGACTTTTACTCTTGTCACCTGTAATGTCACAGCCCTACGAGGTGGACAGGCTGTCCCACATCACAGGGTAGGAAACTGGGCCAGAGAGGGCAGTCCTGTGCCTGGAGCCACACAGCAAACAGAGGCAGCAGGTGTGGCTGACTCCCCCTCACTCCCACTCCCCCACAACCTGCCTCATAGATCCTGGAATATGGGGGGCTGCCGTTCGGGGTTCACTAGTGACCCTGAGACAGGCTGAGGCCCCTGGCCACCCTTCCAGCACACGATGTGGGCCGGCCCGTCGAGAGAGGGCAGGCTTGGGAGGCTCAAGCCGCCCCTCGGGGGCGCGATGCACTCCCAGGAGAGCTTCAGAGGCTCCGAGGGCAGGTGACGCGCCGTGTCCGACGGGAGCACGCAGGCGTGGGGAGCAGGCCGAGGGCGCTGGTGTTGCCAGGTGCCTCTTTGTGCCAGGTGCCAGACCAGGGAGCCCAGAGGGCACTCAGCCTGGTGGTTCCGTGGTTGCTGTTGGGCACGTGGGTGAAAGGATCCGGGGGCGCTGAGTGTCCTGGAGAGAGGGCATCCTGTACACGCTGCCGTGGGGTCAGACGTGGGGGATGCTCCCTGGCCCCAGCACGGTCCCGTGGCCGGCTGTCCCGGTGAGTTTTCTAGCCATGGCCACGTGTGGCTCCTGTGACTTTCAGGTCCAGCCAGGGCCCCAGAGCCGCCCCTGCCCCTGCAGCCGGAGCTCCACTCACCCGTCAGGATAGAAACCCTGTCCCCGCCGGGTGCGTGCAGCAGGCGTGGGGCAGCCTGCGGAGCGGCCGGCATCCACCTCCCCTTGCTCTCCTCTGCTGAGCGTGGCCTTCTGCTGTTTCCCGTCCCACAGCTCCTGTGCCCTGGAAGCCTGATTTCTGACGCCAGCGTCAGCTAGAGGAATATCGACCTAGGCTATCTGCAAAAGGGGGGCCTCAGCGGCTGGGCCTGTGGGGTTCACCGTGCCGCCCACAGTAGTGTCCCTCTTGAGCGCCAGCTGGGCTGTGCTCGCCGTCCAGAGGGAAGAGAGTGGGTGGGAGTGCCATCGGCTCCCCCGTGCTGTTGGAGGGTCCCTGGTCTGTGGTCTCTCCTGGGTGGGCCCCAGAGCTGTTGCCCCATCGCCCAGGTGAGATCACTGGAGCTACCCCAGCCCAGGTGCCGCCCGGGAGGGGCCGTCAGAGGGATCCTCACCGGGCAGCGGGGATTCGTTCAGCCCATCGCACTGTCGGGAGAGACAGGGAGGGAGTCCAGCCGTCCAGGCAGGGCTGCGCGGCCTCAAGGCCATCCTTTCTTAATGGGGTGGCGGGGGGGGGGTAGGTGCACCCCCCAACATAACAGGATGGTGACGTGCTCACCAGAAGCCCGTGCAGGCTCCGTGCGGTGGTGGCAGCCAGGCCTGGGCTGACCTCCTGGCCCCCAGCTTCTCTCGGAACCTGCACAACGCTCTGGGCCGCAGACCTGGTGGTCCCCGTACTACAGTCGGGGAACCTGAGGCCGCGAGAGGCGCTGGGCAGCGTGTGTGGGGGAGGCACCCAGAGCTGCGTGACTCGGGGTCCTGAGGCCACGCCGCGTGTAGACAGGGTGCAGTGGGCTTCCAGGTTCCCGTCTCCGTTTCCAGAAGGTGGGGTCTTGCTGCAAGCTCGACCCAGCGTCCGGGGTGGGGGGGCTCGAGCACATCCTTGGGAAGTTGCCAGCAGGTCCCCTCTAGCCTCTGAGCACCTGACGAGTCCCACGCGTGTCCCAGAGGTGCTGAGCCGCCTGGCGGTACCTGAAGAGACTCAGCCCGACGGCTCCCTGCCCGGCGCCTGCGCAGCTCTCACCCGTCCGCAGGGAGCTCAGCCCCGGTCCCCAGGTGACAGGGACGCGCTCCTGAGAGGACCGGCGTCTGTGGGAGCCGCACACCTGCGCCTGGGCGCAGGCAGGAGAGCGTGGGGTCACCAGCACGCTCCCGGGGCCTTGGCGCCCGGACCCACCTTCCTCCCGGCCACCCCGTCACACGGGGCCTGGGGCAGAGGCCTGAGAAAGGAGCGGGGCCTGGGTAGCTGCCCTGACTTTCCTGTGAGTCCAGCCGAGGCCCAGCAGAATTCCCGGTCATGGAGGCTCAGACCTCCGTCTGGATTTGCTGTTTTGTTGTCACCGAGGACGAGCCATCCCTGCTTTGGGAGAGCCTGTGTGCCTTCGGCGGCCGGAGCCCGGGGCAGGGCTTCTGGGCCTGTGCTTAGCCTTCGGGGCCTTGGTGTGCACGGTTGCTCGGTCCTAGGGTAAGCCCTCACTGGCTCATCCGGGAAAGACCCAGAGTCGTGTCTGCACTTTCTGTTCCTAGGTATTGGGCATTGTTCGACGAGCGAATGGGGACGTTTCCATGCCTCCTGGGTGCCGGGCACCGTGCTAGCCCTGAGGGTCACACCGCTGCCTAAGAGGTGGTCCCTGCCGCGGAGCTACCTGCCTGTGGGGAGACAGGGAGTGCGAGCGTCCGTGAGCTGATTTCAAGGGACCCCCAGCCTACCGCTAGAGCTGACCTATGGCTCCCGGTCCAGGAGGCCCCCCTGGGGGGGTGACCTAAAGGATGGGTAGGAATTAGGCCTTTGATGGCAGGCCAACATTCTGGCCCCAGGGAACGGTGGGTGCCAGGGCAGGGCCGGAGTGAAGGGGGCAAGGGTGCCATGAAGAGGCGACCTCGGCCTGCCAGGAGCAGGTGCCTCGAGTCTCGCCAGCCCCCTTCCTCTGCAGACGCTGGAGGTTGTGCGTGGCTGGGCTGCAGGGCAGCCAGCGGTCGGGGTTTGAGTGTAAGTCCAGCACCAGGGGTTGGCAGTGGGGCAACCAGATGGTCAGAAGAGGTTTTCTTTGCGGTCCTTCGCCTCTAAGGCCCTTAACCTCTGGGCGCCGAGGCAGCTCGTCGGCAGCACGCAGCAGGCTGGGCCCATCTGCAGGTGCGGCATGAGGGGGTAAATGAGCGGTGTGGGGAGAGGCCGCACTGAGCCCCCACTCCGTGCTCGGGCCGTGAGCCACCAGACCTGCTGAGCTGACGCCTTGGCCACTTTATTTCTTGCAGAACATGGCTGGTCCCAGAGCACCCCCGAGAAAGTGCACACCTGTCGTGGCCTTCAAAAGACGCTCCAGGACCACACGGCCAGGTGGATGGTGTTTGCCCTGCGTCTGGGTGGTGAGGCAGCCCAGGAGGTGAGCAGCCTGGCCGGGAGGGGAACATGGACCTGGTCTTGGGAGACGCCAGCAACAGCCCCTTCCTCGCGGGCCCCAACCTGCAGCCAGCCGAGCCCACCCTGCCCAGAGTTCCCGAGGGCCGGGCTCGGCCCGGCCCCCGGCAGGTGGAAGAGATCCCACTCCGGCACCAGGAGCGAGGGAGTAGAGCAAAGGATTCCCTGTCCACTCTGGTCCCACCAAGCCCCGCACCTGCCCTGTGGCCCGATTACGGCGCTGGCCGGCTGGCCTCCTGGATGCAGATGGAATCAGGGAGGCCCCACCCAGTTCATTGGCACAGAGACTCCCCTGAACCAGCTCTGTGCTGTCAGTGCCCACGGCCCCCAGCCCACCTCTGACAAGCTGTCCAGCTGGGTGGGCTTCTTTGGTGCCCTGAGCCTCGGTTTACCCGTCTGTAAGACTTAGGCAGGAATAGCTCCTAGCAGAGTTCGGGGGTGCACAGCCTAGAGCACCCGTGGCTTCGGTGAGGGCCTGGGGGTGGGACACAGCCTTTGCCCCTGAGAAGCAGCAGGGTTTATAACCCACCGAAAGACAGAAAACTCCCCAACGTGGCGCTCTCCTGGCCTCCTCTTCCTTCGCCGGAGCTCAGCAGGGCCCGGCCTCATCTATTCGTTACTTTGGGTTTATTGTGCTGGGTGCTGAGTGAGAGGAAGGGGTGGGTCGAGGCAAAGCCAGCTGCTGCCCCGTGCCGCATGGGGACTTGCGGCAGCCTCTGCTCCAAGTGGCCAGGGGGCTTTGTTAGCAGCATCTCTGAGGCAGCCAGGAGGGTTTCAGTGGCCCAGGAACCCAGGCCTGCTGTGGCCACGTGGCTTCGGGTCAATTTCACAGGCTTGGGGAGGGCGTGGAGGTGGCCCTGTTAGCGAGGACGCTGACAGAGGTGGCTGAGTAGGGAGAGGCGACCGCTCTGAGGCCTCAGGATCTTAGCAGCTCTACGGGTGGTCGTGGGTCTGTTTGCACATCACCGGGACAGGGTGCCCACCTGCCGGGGGGTATTCCAGACCCCCGAGGTTCTCTGTCAGTGTTACGAAGCGTCTCCTGGGACAGCATCTGAGGGCTCATGGGAATGACCACACTGTAGCAGAAGACTGAGCCACAGCCTAGGGTCAGACTGCCGGGCCCCAGCCTCACCCCACCTTCCCTGCCGTGTGATCGTAGGGAAGCCATGGCCCCTGCCTGGGGTTTTGTTTTCTCATTTGCAAAAAGGGTGTCCCTACTTCTCCCTGCCTCCTTACCAGACACCAAAAGCAGAAGGGGATACCAAACCTGGCTGAGAAGCGGGGATCTGGCTCGGGGCCAATCACAGCCCACCACTTGCAGAGATGAAGCCTGCTACGCACACGGCCCTCACCAGTCGTATAGGCAGGAAGGGAACTAAGGTGTTATTTGTTTTCTTTTTTGTTTATGTCACGCCACATTAGAAATATATATGTGAAGCGCCTTAGAGCAATGTTGACAATGCAGAAGGGTAAAGATAAACAGCCGAGGAAACTGGGGCAAAGGGAAAATCGCAGGTAGGCCTAGAGAATCCGTGTCATGTAGGTACCTCCCAGTTCTGTCAGTTCAGCTCTGAGCTTCCTAGCAGCCAAAGCAAAGAGGGAAAGACTATCCCTTGCAGGAAGTGCTGTTTAGGGAGTCCTGTCTCAGCACAGCGATGCTGAGAGAGAGCTGCCTGGTGCAGACACTCAGGGTTACCCCAGAGGCCCCAGTGAGGCCGGGCACAAAGAGAGGGAGGGAGCTCCCTCATGCTCAGCACAGCTGCACCCCTCCATCATCCTGAGCATCTCACACCTTGTTTCATTTAGTTCTCCCAAACCCTAGAAACCTAGGTTGAGAGAGCAGCAGTGAGGACCCCCAGCCCTGTCTGAGCCTGACTTTGACCTTGTGTCTCTCCATCCCCCAGATCTACATTCTTGCAGTCACACCTGCTGCCCCTTGGAGAAGGTGACCCCAGAAAACCAGGGTGTTTCAGCCCCAGTGTTTTGGGCACAAAGTCACATTGATGCAATGGTCTCCTGGCCGGTAACGTCCCCCTGCGAGGCTCTGAGTGACCCCTGAGCTGTGCTGGGCCTCGTGGAGTCTTAGGGCAGGGTGGGCCAGAGCCAGCAGGGTACAGATGCAGGGCGTGCACCCCGCACACACCCGGGGGCTCCTTCCCAAGACTTACCCAGCACCTCTCTCTGCTCCCAGGTCTCACCCCTTCTTCCCGGCACCCTGGTCCCTGGCTGACATCTGGAGCTTGGACGACCGTGCCACCCTCAGGTCAGCGCAGCGTTTCGAATGTTGAAAACCAGAGCTCCCCACCCCCTCCCTCCAGACGCCACCCTGGGCTGGGCACGCCTGAAAGGACACACGCACGTGTCGCACACGCACGTGCGCACACGCCCACACGGCCTCTGGAGGATCGCTGGGCGGGTACTTCTCGCACATTTGCTCAGGCTCAGCTGCGGGCGCTCCCCCCGCGGCTCTGCCCTCCCACCAGCCTCTTTCTGCGGTCGAAGGACCAGGGTCAGTAAGGAGTGAGGGGCTCGCCCAGGTCTCACCCCAGGAAGCTGGACCCGTGACGTCTTCCCGGCTCCCCCTGCACATAAGTTGAACGAAGCCCCCTTTGCAAGGAGGCAGCCATCACAGGGCTTCGTGGTGGGAGGGCTTGGGCCAAGCGCTGGGGACCAGTGACTACCGGGCAGAGCTCAGGGGCTCGGCAGGTGAGGAGGTCCCAGCCTGCCCCTCCGCCTCATGCCCTGATGGGGCTGCGGTGCTCAGAGTCTGCTGGGCCCCCCGCCCCCGCCCCGCCCCGCCCCCAAGCGCCAGCCCGCCGTGCAGACTGTCAGGCCCACTTGGCTGCTTGCAGCCTCCTGGGGAGTCTGTGGGGCCGTGAGGGTCGGGGCCAGACTGGCGGCGTCTCCCTCCCCTCTGTTGCCATGGCCAGGGGCAGACCTGCCTCCCAGGGCTGTGTGGAGAGGACCCGGGACCCCTCTGCCATCTGGGTCTCATGTGTTTACAGGTCCAGCTTGCCCGCCAGACTCCGCAGACACCGCCCCGGGGCTTTTGTGTCTGCACGCAGGGCATGCGCCAGCCGGTGCCCGAGGGTGGGGTGGGACGCGGTTAGGGAGGGGGGAGGTCCCCCCGGGGACATCAGGGACAGAGGGGAAAGGGGGACATGAGGGGGTATAGCATGGGAAAGGAAGAACAGAGCAGAGGCAGAGAGCAGGGCTGGGCACAGGGAGAAAGGAGACCCAGCAGAGACTGACCGCGCGGCTGTGTCTGGGAAGACAGGGCCTTCCGGGCTTTGCTCAAGGCCGTCTAGCGCAGGTGCTTTTCTCGGCGCCCGCCGGGAGATCCCCTCAACGTCCCACGGGCAGCGGCAGCCTCCTGGGTCCAGATGAAACGTAGGCACTGAGAGGTGCATCCCTCACACAGGCTCGGGCACCCGAGTGTGAACCGGGGACCGAGCCCCAGGCCCTGACGGACACACGCAGGAGGCCACGAGGGCACGACCCCAGGAGTGGGGCGGGGCTCCCGGGACAGGGCGCTGGTGGCTGTGTGAAGCGGCCGAGGTCCAGGACATGCCGTGCGACGGATGGGAGATGGGGCCGGTGCGTACAGTTGGGGCTCACTCAGTGCTCGTCCAGCGCCTGAGGAACCACCAGGACGACCACACAGCCCGGTCACCGCGAGGACGAGTGCGTGCCCGGGGCTGGCGGGGAGGGCTGCCCCCTCCGTGTGTGCACACCCTCCTCGTTCCGCCTGGGGCCATCCTGTGCACCCAGAAATGGGAGCTCGGGGGCTGGGAGCAGCCCAGCTGCGGCCTCGTCTGGGGTTCTGGAGGTTCTTTGGGGGCCAGGCGAGCCCTTTGGGCTGCTGGCTTGGGCTGGGGGAGCAGTGAAGGGTTAGGGGGACAGTGACTCACTTGGTGGGGGTTGTTTTTGCACCGACTCGTAATTGTTCTCCTGTGCGTCTGCCCGGACTCGGCCCAGGACGGAAGAGGTCTGGGCCTGGGCGGCGCCCCGGCCTCTTTCCCTGCCCCGGTGCCCTGGTGCCTCACCCACTTTGGGCTGCAGACGGGAGCCACGTGTGCCCAGTCAGCACCCCGTGCTGGCCAGTTTTCTGAAGGGAATTGTCCCTGTCCTCCCTGACGCCCTGGGTTCCTGGGATAGAGGCTACCCCGTTCGTTCTTTAGGAGTTGGCGCGAATGTGGGTTCACGGGAAATCAAGGCTTGGGCGGTGGGCCCCCATCGCCCCATGGCAGAGCCACGTTCAGAAGCGGTACCTGCTGGGCCTAATACGGCCCCGTGTGTAGAGCCAGAGCCTGGAGAAGGGGCCCCACGGCGATGCCAAGACGTGACCCCCATCTGCTCTGCAGACGCACACGTGGTACCTAATCTTTTCACCCGTGGACAAAGGGGGCCTCCAAGCCTAAGGGGCAGGAGTTTGTTCTAACATCAAACATCCAAGCGTCCTTTATTTAAGCAGACAGAAAAATTAAGGCCCTAAATACCTGGCACTTGGTCTTTTTTGGTCCCGGTGAAGACACTGACAAAACGCAAAAGGCCGGCTTCCGCTCAGGGCTTAGCTGTTGGCGCTGAGCAGTGCTCTCTGGCTGGGTGCAGTGGACCCCGGACGGGGGGAGGACAGGGGCAGGGATGCCCACCCTGAAAGCCACACCTGGACCAGGTGACTTGGCTTGGTTGGCTCTTGTGAAGCACTTTCTGTCCTGTGGGCCGGGCCCCGAGCCCACGCTCTTCCCACGCAGGTCAGTCTTCACGACAGCCCTGCCAACGGGCATCTTTCAGTGCCACTTTCCTATGGGGGCTGAGGCTCAGGGAGGTCAAGGGCCAGCCCCGGGCCACTGAGCCAGGAGCGAGCTGCCCAGCAGGGGAGGTGGAAACACCTCCGGGCTCTGGGAATGCGTGGCGTCCCCGAGGTGTCGGGGCTGCCACACATCCTGAGAGGCCGTCTCCCTGGGGGGCAGGCTGAGCGGGGGCTGGGGGAGGGCTGGGATGGCCCCCGGCGTGGACTAGAGGGTTTATAAGGGGTCTCCCTGCTGGAGTGAAGCCAAGAGGCCCTCAGACCCAGTGACGCCGGGGCTGCTGCCCGTGCAGCCCGGGTTTCCTGCCCCGGCCTGAGCTGAGCTGGGTACTTGCCTTCAGACGTTTCCCCCGTCAGAGGCCTTGTTCCCCAGAAGCTCAGCTGTGTCCAGCCCTGGCTGGGGAAAGAGCAGGCTCCCACTCTGTCCCCCGGGCCCGGCTCTGAGCTGCCCTTCTCCAAGAACACGGTGCCCGCTCAGCCTGGCTGGCCTGGGAGAACGGGGGAGCCAGAAGGCCCTTGGCCGTTCACCCTGAGGAAGGGGAATTGAGTGTCTCAGGTGGGGGCTCCCTGGGGTTACCCAGGACAGGGGGCTCTGCTCTCTCCTGGTAGCTGCGTGACCTCAGGCAGGTAGATGGAGACGTCTCTGGGTCTTCGTTCCCTCATTCCTGTAACGCCAGGGAGGCCGACGATGGCTGTGCTGGCGGTGTGACTGTGGGGAAATAACTTAGCCTCTCTGTGTTCATTCCCTCACCCCCAGATCAGGTTGTAACGAGGACTGACGGAGCTACCCAGTGCGACGGGCTTGGGTCAGTGCGTGGAGCGTTCCGGGGGACAGGGTGTTTGCCCTTCCCCAGTTTCCGACGGGGAGTGTGTGCCCCAGGAAGTGCTACTATGTGTATTTGCAGCAGTATCAGGCCAACAGGGATTCCAACCCCGAGCCCTGTGGCTGGGATGCTCGCTTTTCCCCACTGAGCTCCCCACCCCCGTGGGGCAGCCCGCAAGGAGCAGCCACTCCTGGGAGAGGTCTTCGGTGAGGACGGTTGTTTGGTTCATGCCTGGGGAGTTGTCAGTACAGCTGTGGTCACACAAGCGAGGGGGACAGTGGCTCCAGCGCTCCGTGCCATGCTGAGTCACCAAGGCTCCCCCACCCTTTAGAAAAGGCACTGGCTCCCCCCAGTTCCACTGTCTTGTTCCTTGACCCAAGCCCCGCACCGGCTCCTGACCTGCCCGTCTCCGTCAGAGCGCAAGGCCCGGCTGTGCCCCCCGTTGCGTGAGTAGCATCTCCGCTGACAGTTGCTTTTCGAGGGCCCCACTGCTGCCCGCAGCCTGGGTCAGTGCACGGCGACCCCCTGGGCCTGTCTACCCGTCTTTCAAGTGGGATTGGTCTCGATCCTGGGTTTTCGCCCTGCACAGGCCGGGAGGGATGGCCGTGGCCGGACCCAGAGCGTTGCCTCTGGTCTCCGCCTTACATCTGGGGTTCTGAGTGAGATGCTGTCTGCTGGGGCCGTGCGGAGGGGGCTCCCTAGAGGGGGTGTGAGGCGTGCAAGCAGGACAGGAGTCTTGAGGCTTGGGAAGTGGCCGGTGCTGCAGGGGGTCGGGAGGGCCCTGGCCCTGCATCCCTGGGGTGGGTCTTCCCCGTGTCCCTCGGCAGCCGCCCCTGTGCCCCCTGCACTGGACAGGAAGGAGGTGCCGGCCTGGACCATGGGGTGGGCTGTGCTGGGACGGCCCCAGAACACAGGACGGCGCCTCGGGCCACCTGGTCGAGGCTGCCCCGCCCTCAGGCCAGTGAGGACACATACCCTGTCAGTCAGGAGGGCATCAGGGCCGGTGTCTCGGACATAAGCCTTCCCAGGGACCGCCCAGAGCCCCCCGAAGGGCTGACAGGGCTTCTGGCAGCGGGGTGATTGTCACCTCGGGCGCGAGGACGGTTCTGAAGAGGGTGCTCCCTGCGCCTCTCCCTGGCCCGGCCCTCCAGACAGGGCTGCTTCCCAGGTGGACTTCCTCATCCTGCCAGGCCGCCCTGCCCGCCTCGCCGCCTTTGTCTTCCCGGCGCCGTCCGCCCTCTTGTGTGCAAGGCTGAGGCCCGGCGCAGGGAGGGGACCGCTGCCCTCTGGCCCCGCGCGGCTTTGGCCGTGGCCACCCCGGGCTTGGCACCCACCGACGTCTCGGTGAGGCGTCTGGGAGCCCCGACCCTGCCGCCCCAGACCTCCCCGCTGCAGACCACCCCCAGGAGAGCCGTTGTGAAAGCTGCACCCCCGGAGGGAGTCCCTGGCAGCCAGCGTGGACAGTTCTAGAAATGACGGGGCGGGGGGAGTGGACCCCCGGACACGCCGCGCACGGAGGCAGCCCCGGGCCTCTGCCGGCCTTCTCACCCCCTTTCCTGCCTGAGGGCCTCGGGGCTCCGGGCCGGGCTCCGGGGCTCCCGGTGTTCAGTCGGGCTTCCAGTGCCCCCTGTCTTTAGGAAGCAGGAGCGGGGGCTGCCTGGGGGAGGCGAGCTCCCTGCGGAGCGAGGCGAGGCGGCGGTGCTCTGCAGCTGCGCTTCCCCTGGGGCCTGGGACGCAGAGCGGGATGAGCCTCAACGCCCTCGCAGGCCAGACCCTGCGACCTCAGGCCCCCAGAGCGCTGGCCAGGCCGGGAGCACCGGCGCCTCCGTCAGCGCGGAGCCCTCTGCCTCCTGCCGCGCCCGACAGCTCCCGGCGATCACAGGGGAAGCGGCGTGCGGAGCAGCCCCGGGGCGTCCAAGGAGTCCTGGCTGCAGGGCCTGGAGGGCGGTCGAGAGGAGACGCCACTGCCCCAGGAGCCAGCCCAGGGCAGGGCCCCGGCGGCCGTGGCAGGTGGACGGGGAGCCGCCGGCGCCAGCGCTCGCCGGCAGGGCCCCGCGACAAGGTCCTCCGAGGGCCGCCCGTGTGCTCTCTGGAGGAGGTTCACGGAAACGTCCGCGTAAAGAATCGGGTTTTGAGGAAAGCGCGTGGTTTCACAGGGACTGTGCCGGTTTCTCTGGCAGTATGGGGCGTGACAGGTGGACTGAGGGCAAGTTCTGCCCTGTGTTCTCTGGGTGACCAAGGTCAGGTCCTCGCTGGACAGCACACGTGTAGAAGAGCGCACAGTAGGGCCTCAGGAGCGGCGGGGCGGCTTCCCCAGACACCTATGGCCCAGCCAAGCCTTCCAGGCTGGGACAGTCATGGGACGAGGCCCAGGTTTTTCCCGGACAGCCTCGCCTCTTGCAGTTCCCGGAGAGAACATTCCGTCACCATGAAGTGGGATTTGCTCAGCTCCCCCGTCCCGGCCCGGGG
Source organism: Phocoena sinus (assembly GCF_008692025.1). Taxonomy (NCBI): domain Eukaryota; kingdom Metazoa; phylum Chordata; class Mammalia; order Artiodactyla; family Phocoenidae; genus Phocoena; species Phocoena sinus. The sequence continues at coordinate 3,775,353 of NC_045772.1, read as the reverse complement.
AAACCCAGCCAAGGACGGGATGGTGTAATGCCCAGACCAGAGCCACGGGTCCACATGCCAGGCCAGGCCCAGAGCCCCCCGGGGGGCCCGGGAGCCCCGCAGCAGAAGGGCCCTCCTGAGGGGCTGCTGCTAGGTGGGGCTGCCCCAGAACACGGTTTCACACCAGGCGTTTTTAATGACGTGGTTGCATTTGGTTCCCCTTGTCTCCCTCCCTCTCCTCGCCTTGTGACCCAGAATGCGGCTTGAACTGAGGGTACTTTCAGATGAATACACTGCCTTTGAGGTTAAAACTGTTGCCTAATGGTTAAGCACCAGATGGAGACACCCACAGGCTCAGAAAGGGCTCTGCCTGCTGGCTCTTCCCTCTGGACTCTGAGCAAACCCTGCCGCGGTGAAGAGCAGCTTCCCCTGGTGATCCCCCCTCCCCCCACCTGGCGCAGAGGCACCTGGACCTTCCTCCCGACAGCCCTGGCATCCTTGCCCTACTTTACAGAGGAAGCGGCGGAGGCCAGAGGTGCTGATTAACTTTGCCCGAGGCCCATCGCTGGCTGGGGCCAAAGCAGGGGTCAGAACTATGGCCTGGCAGCCCCCAGAACCATCTATCCCCACCCCCACCCCATGCCCATGGCCCCCATGGGTGCAGGTATGTCTGTAGAGCAGGGCTGGATCCCGTTGCCTGGGTCATCCGGGCCTCCCCGGCCAGCCCCAGGCCCCCAGCTTCCTAGATGCTAGGACTCCTGTGGGCTTTCAGACTCACACATCTGTGGGCAGTGACACTTGGCCCCCGGTACGTGTCTGGCCCCTTCCCTGGGGAGTGGACATTTCCCATGCCTGGCCACCTTCCACCTATGAGCTTGGAGCTCTCTGGGGACAGGAGAGCAGGGAGCCAGGGGCGGGGCACAGACTCCCGGGATGGGAGACCCCGACCCAGAGCACACAGGCGTCTGTCTCGGGGGGGCTGGGCAGGAAGGGAACCAACAAGAGAGCACCTTGGGCCCCTGGGAAGGAAGGCAGGCCTGGGGTGGACCCCAGGGGGCTGGCGCAGGGGTTCCTGTCTGGAGGCACCACTTCCCCACCTGCGTGGCCTGCGCCGCCTAGAGGTGTGCAGGGCCACGGGAAGAGCCTGGGGTCAGAAATCCGGCTTCGAGTTCTAGTTTTGCCCCTCTGTCCCTGAGGGGTGCTCTTGGGGGCAATGAAGCCACTGGGCCCCGTGCTCAGCTGAGCTGTTGGAACCTGAGGTAAAAGGAGGAGTTAGTAACCATCCGTTGTGCCCTTATTTAAGTTTGATATTCTTACATCATGGGCCTTTTTGCATTTTAAAAGAATTTTGTATTGGAACACTTGTCTTGATTCCTGAGTTTTGGTGCCCCATTCAGTGTGTGCCCGGCCCTGCCTGGCCCGAGCTGGCCTCTGCCCGGTGCGCACGTCTCGTTAACTTTATGGGCCGTGTTCGCACGGAGACCCGGCCCCCGGATGCCACCCCCGTGCCTTTTTTCCCAGACTCCATTGTTGGCACGGCTTGCCGAGCAGACACACTGGCCGCTTTATGGGGAGAAACCTAATCGGGGCAGCAGTGGGGGGGCGGCCATGGGGGGGGTCCCGGCTCCCGGTGGCCCCAAGCCAAGCCCGAGGTGACTGCAGGGTGACACCGTCTGTCTGCCTCGCTCGCTCCAGACATCCGCCTGGCCCTGAAAAGGCCACCTGCCCACTGAGGCCTCCCACACACCTGTCCCCGGCTGGCCTGGCTCCTCCCAGCCCGGGCCTGCCCGGCGCCCTGCCCACAGGCAGACACTGGGGACTGGGGCTGAGCCGGCGGTGGCAGATGGCAGGGCGGCTGCCGACTGCCCGCTCCCCGCAGCCCTGCTCAGGGAGCCTCTTCACGCCGCATTGCCTGCTCCTGCCACCGCCCCGTCCAGGCTGACTGGGAAGGGTCCCTTTGGAGCTCTCAGACCCCTGCCATCCCGCCGGAAGAAGGGAGGTCTCTGCCGTCCCTCCCTGGGCCGAGACCCGTGGTCGCTTCTAGGACCGTGGGGCAGGAGGGCCAGCAAATCACATCCCCTGGCACGTGAGATTGGGGCCACTTCCCAGCTCAGAAATGTCTCCACGATCAGGTCACAGACCCAGAAATGTCAGGGCTCCTTCGTCCCCCCAAACCTGGGTTGCTGGCTAAAGGAAGAGCCAGCTTGTGTGGGAGCTGTGCCTTGGTGGATAAAGCCAGAGTTCAGGGGACCCTGCCGGGGGTACGGTATCTGCCGCCTGGTCACCTGGATAGGCTGTGAATGTGTAGCAGCCCGCCTGGCCCTCATAGAGGGAGAAAGTCCCCACCGTCCGTGGGCACCTTCACGGGCACCGCTCACGTCAGCTACATGGCTGCCGTGGGTCTGGGTGTCCAGGCGTGAGGCCTGGAGCCTAGGAGCGCAAGGCCCAGTCCCAGAACCAGGGCAGAGCTAGGATTCGTCTGGGCACCACTGCCCTCCCGATGGGCAGTAAGAGACAGGCACGTGTGTGGGGAGCACAGGGTCTTCATGGCAAGGAGAGGAACAATGGGACGGTCCCTCCTGGCACAGGACAGGCCAGGGCAAGGGCCGAGAGGTGCGGGGAGCAGGGGGCTGGCAGACGGGTGGGGAGGGTGGGGGAGGGCTGCCCAGGGCATTTTCCTGCTCTGGGAGGCTGGAGGGGGACGTGAGGGGAGCCAGGCTGGGCGGGGCACAGAGGCACGGCAGCACAGAGACGTGAGCCCTGGTGATGGACAGTCTGGCCTCTGGAGCGCTGAGGGAGAGGGGCCAGGACAGGACCACCGCAGCCAGATGGGCTAATCTTCCCGTGCCTGTTAGTGGCTGGGAACACTGAGACTCAGTGGTTGGCCCGTGGCAGGGATGGACAGACCCAAGTAGGTCTGGCTCCAAGTCCAGCGTCTCGGGCTCAGCCTCAGAGGCTCTGCAGCTGGCCAGCAGGCCGGCTGTGTGCTCGTGTTACACCTGTGTCCCTTCCCTTGTGCTGGTCCCGGGAGGGCACCTGGCCGGAATGGGCCGGAGCCAGGTGGGGTTGCAATTCACTGAGTGAGCCCTGGCTGAGGCCTCAGAGACTGGGTCCTGGGCGCCCCTTCCCCGGGGCGTCTGCTCTTGGGACTGTCCCAGGCCTCGCTGAGGCCTCAGAGACTGGGTCCTGGGTGCCCCTTCCCCGGGGCGTCTGCTCTTGGGACTGTCCCAGGCCTCGCCCCGGGGCAGGAGCGACAGCCTGTCGGGGGCCTCCGCTGTGAAGTGGGGGGTCTGGCTCCTCCTCCCGGGTCCCTCTAAGTGCCAGGTGCACAGGAGGTGGGCACACGTCCCTTCTCCCCTGGGCGCCCCACCCTCCAGGCCCCAGAGCGTCGGTGTGAGCCTGCTGGGGCGCCGGCCACCCAGCACGGGAACGCCGGCGGCCCTGGCCGTGCAAGGACGAGGCCTGGGTCTTGTTCACCTCTGACCCAGCATCGTCCAGCACAGGCAGCCACAGAGGCCGTTCTCTCCGGGCCTCTGCACAGGGTGTGTCCCCAGGCGAGAGGCCGTGGTGAGACAGGCTGGGGCCTGAAATGCAGGACCTGAAGCAGGCGGCCAGGCGAGTCCAGGAAGGAGGCACGGAGCGGCCGCTGGAGGGGCATAGCTGCGGCTCTTCCAAACCTGACGCCTGTGACTTTCTTCTAAACCCCAAACAGGTCAAGAAGTGGCACTGAGATGGGAGCTTCTATCCGAGGCCAGCCTTACTCAATGGTGAGCCGAGCGTTAGGGCGGGGCCATCCCCGCTCGCGGGGGCACCTCACGGCTGTCCCACTCTTCCCAGCCCAGCCAGAGCCCACAGGAGGCCTCGCCCTGGGCCCTCGTGCAGGAGACGGGCCCACCCCTGGCCTCGGTGTGGGTGCACGGCCACTCCTGCTGAACGCCCAGAGGACTGTCACAGGACACAGGACAGCACAGGTGACATCTGCGCTGCACGCCCTTCCCACCATCCTTTCTCTGGGAAGTAGGGAGTCATGGGGGAGTTTGTAGTGGGGAGGGATGTGGTCAGAGCTGTGTCCCACGATGCACTTGTGACCTCAGGCTGAAGGAGCCGTGGTCTGCCGCAGGGTGTCTGCGTGGAAGAGGAACGCGGACCCCGCCTCCCCGTGCACTGCGAGGGCCCGTCGCCCCCTTTTCTCCAGCCCTCCGCTGTGATCCTAATACACAGGCCGCTGATATCGACCTGAGACGCACACGGGTGAGTCTGGCCTGGAACAGAAAGGCTGAATGAGGGGAACCAGTCATATCTGCTTCTCCCAGGCTGGGCTGGGGGTCGGGGTGCTTGTGTTGACAGCCAGGGAGGACCGGGTGTGTGTGTGTGTGTGTGTGTGTGTGTGTGTGTGTGTGTGTGTGTCAGTCAGTCTCCCCCCTCTCTTTCCCTGCCTCTCCCTACCCCGTGGAGCCCAGCCCGGGGCTGGGCTGGGTCCCTCGTGGAGTCAGCACCGCGGGCTCGAGCTGAAGCCCCGGCCCGGGGGAGGGCAGGCGGGTCTGAGTAGTGGCACACGCGTGGGTTCCAGCCCAGTGTTAACTACGGGCGGCCTGGCAGCCACTCGGATCCCCTGGGAGCAGCTGCTGCAGGGGCCCCGCCTCTCAGTGAGGAGGTCCAGGCCCACAAGGGCAGAAGAGGCGTCGGAGAAGCACGGCGGGGAGGCCGGCCAGGCTTCGCAGCCAGCTCCACTTGCTGGGCTGTCCTGCCCCGTGCCGCCCTCAGCCTGCTAGGGCCAGCGGTCGGAGCCAGGTGGCCCCTGCAGCCTGAGGCCGTTGGGGGTCTCGGGGGCTAAGTTGGGAGCCAGAGCCCACGCTCAGGGGCCTCCTCAGGGTCACTCCGAGACATTCGGCAGCACCCTGGGCTGGGCACCGTGTCCCCGGCCTCCCCAGCAATGAGGCTCATGGCAGCCGCTCACCCCACGGGGCGGCTGCACCAGGCTGCCCGTCCACAAACACAGCCAGAAGCTGCCTGCCTGGACCACACATCGTTGCCAGGATGGGGGTGCGTCTAAGGAAGGCCCTTGGTCACCCTCTCCTCGTCCCCCGTCCTAGAGGCTGGCTGGCTCTGCCTGGAGAGTCCTTAGGGACACCCTGGTCCTGTCCACCAGCCAAGGAGTCCAAGTGGAGGCTGGGAGACGGGACCTCGAGGCCCTCTCATGAAGATTTCCTTCTGGGGCCCCAAGGAAAGACAGGGTTGCCAGTGAGCACAGGCCAGCCAGGTCTTGGGGGGCAGGCTGCGTTGGGGTGTTGCTGGCCCAACTCCCAGGTGACTGCACCTCAGTGTCCCGCGCTAGGTGTGGGCCCTGGTGTCCTCTTCACTAGCAGAGGGTTCTGGGACCATTTCGTGCCCCTCAGGGTTCGGGGAGCAGCAGCTGCCCTGTTTATTGGGACTGGGCACGAGGTCCCCTCTGCAGTAGTGGGCGAGGCCACGCCGGGGAGAGCCCGAGGGCAAGCCCTGCCCCCTGCCTGCGACCCATCCGAGCCTCAGCTTCCTCGCTACGAAATGGCATCAGTGATCCTAGCTTCACCAGGCCTGTGAAGACCAAATGGCACAGACCAGCCTTTCCTGGGAGCCAGGTTCCCTTTTGGAAAGTAAGAATATTCTATAGCCTCTCCTGAGATGGGCAAAGCCCAGGTCACCCTGGATGGTGGGACCAGACCAACCAGAGCCCACGGGGAGGGAGTCCACACCTGTCCAGTGGGTGGAGGTGTGTCCTGGGGCAGCAGGGAGCCAGGGGTGGGCAGTGCCATCAGAGGTGGGGGCCAGGTGGGTTGGCCTCTAACAGATGACAGCCTTCCTCCCAGTGTCACCAGTGCAGGAGAAGTCCCTTGGGGACACCATGGTCACTCCTATCCACTTCTACCCAGATGGGAGTGATCCCATCACCTGTAGTGCTTTTCCAAAAGCCACATCGCACGTTTCCCTCCCTCCCTCTCTTCCCTCTTTCCTTCTCCCTCCCTGGTTGGTGGTTGTCTCCTGTGGGGCTGCTCCCAGGGTATGCGGGCCCTCTGTTGACCCGCCTGCCAGTCCCCGTGCCCTCAGCGCCCCAGCACAACCCTGACCCCCATCCTCCTTATGCTCTCCTCCTTCCCCCTCCAGGAGATGCCTCTGGGAGCCACGATGTCCCTCCAGGCGCCGAGACTGACGGCCCTTTGGGGTGAGGTAGTAGGTTGTATAGTTTGGGGCTCTGCCCTGCTATGGGATAACTATACAATCTACTGTCTTTCCTGAAGTGGCTGTAATATCGACAGTGGACAGCATCCAGGACCTTGGCTGCTGGAGGGGGGTGCGGTGGGCAGGGTGGGGGTTGGGGACGCAGCCTCAGCAGGGTGGGCGCAGTGGCTGCCGGGTGGTAAGTCTGACAGGCCTAGGTTCCACTTGCTGTGTGACCTGGGGCGGGTCCCTTGACCTCTCTGGGCTTCAGTTTCCTTATCTGTGAAAGGGGGCAGATGAGGGTTGAGCGCAGTACCGTGTGAAGTGTCCAAGGAGGGCAGGGCTCAGAGTCGACCTTTCCCTCTCCCCACGCTGCGCTGAGAGCTGATGGACCCGACGAGCAGTTGGGGCAGCCCACCCCTCCCCCGTCCACATCCCCGTGCCCCACATCAGGCTCTTGGGCGGCCCCCAGCCTGGACTTTGCCCTCAGACGCATCCCTGTGGCCGGCACTGGGCACCGGCAGGAGTAGCCTTGGGCCCGAGGAGGACCAGGCCAGCTGAGGCTTGGCTGGCGTTGCAGTGCAGCACCCCGGGGCAGTCCACGGGGTCGGCCTCGATCAGCACGTCCCCCGAGTCCACAGCCTGCCCAGCTCAGTGTCAGGCCTCTGGTCAGCGGAGGGACAGAGGCCAGGGCTCCCCTCTCCCAGGCAGGGAGTGAGAGGAATGTCCTCGAGCCCACGGCAGCCCTCGTGGGCACGGGCCCGTTCCACCCCCAGCAAGCGCAGGTGGACTGGCCAGCGTGGGGACCAAGGCGCCGTCTGCACGTCCCTCCTCCCCTGCGCCTGCCCAGCCCTCCAGCTCGGCTCTGGTGGCTGCAGACCACCAGGAGGGGCCGGGGCTGGGCCGGGGGCAGCGGCAGGACGGCGGACCCTCCCAAACCCGGGCACCGGCGGGGTGAGGTAGTAGGTTGTGTGGTTTCAGGGCAGTGATGTTACCCCCTCGGAAGATAACTATACAACCTACTGCCTTCCCCGAGGGGCCCAGCGTCTTCCCCCGGGAGGGCCGCCCCCGCGCTCTGCAGGGACTCGGCAGATGACTTGGGGGCCTGAGCCCAGGCCAGGCGGGTGGGAGGCCGCCCTGTGCACACTCAGATCTCAATAAAAGTTGCTGTCGTGGGAATCTGGAGTCTGCCCCTGTTTGTTCTGGGAGCCCAGGGGCGGGGCGTCTGCCGGCTGCCGTGGGCGGTGTGGGCGTGGCCTGATGGGGGAGCTGCCTCTGGGCCACTGGGGGTCACCGGACCCTAGTCTGCCGCCCCCACAGCCTTCGGGTCTTCCTGATGGATTCAGTCCTGGACCCCGGACCCCTGCGCAGCCTGCACCCCACTCACACCCGCTTTAGCACAGCTGTGGGACCCAGGCCCCAGAGGCGTCACTCGGCCCGCACAGGCCCCCTTGCAGGTGGCGCGGACCCCAGTCAGCAGCTCAGAACACAGTCCAGGGCCCGGTCCCCGAGGCCACCCCAGACCCAGTGCTTGACTGGGGCCCGGAAGTTCCCATCTGCCACGCCCAGCCCCCTTAGGCCAGTGTCCGGGGTAGCCCTTATTTCGGGTGTCCATTCTGGGCTGACTGCCATCCCAAGTGTTCAGTCACGTTTCTGTCGGGGGTCTTAGGCTCTCGTGCTGGTAGCTGCTGAAGCCTGTCCCCACAGTCACAGCCTGGGTGTCAGAGGAGACCCGTCCGTGTCTGACCCAGCGCCCAGAGCACCCTCCGGGGGAGGTGCTCCCACGGCTGCGTCCGATCCCCGTCCCTGTGCCCACAGAGCGCAATGAGGTGCCATCTGCCCCAGCTGGAGCAGCCCCCCGTCACCCCACAAGCCCCTGCAGAAGAGAACTCCAGGCTGGCTCTTGCCAACGACCCGGGGTACACAGAACGGGACACCACTGCAGCCTCCAAGTGCCCAGCGCCTGAGGGGACAGACAGGGCTCGGACAGGTCCAGGTCCCAGGCAGTGGTCTGGGACGGGGACCTGTGACAGAGGCCAGAGGAGGCTCCTGATCCAGCCAGGGTCCCGGAGGGAGGAGAGGTGGGCTGAGCTGGGCACCCTCTCAGCCCTGAGTGCAGCAGCCTGAAGCTTTGGAGGGACCGTCCTACCCTCCCACCAGGATGACTGTCCCCAAGCCACTATCTCTGCCCAAGCCCCCACCCATCCCAAGCCTCCTGTCTGGCCCACCCAGCCCGGCATGGCCACGCCTGTGCAGTCCAGCTCCAGCACCCCCTCCCCAACCCGACACCCATCCATGGCCCACCTGGCCTTGAGGAGCTGCTGCTGCACTATGGGTCAGGGGCCACGGGAACCCAGAGCAGGGGTCCCAAGGGGCAGAGAGAGCTTTCTAGAGCAGGGGCCATCTGAGCTGGGTCTTGATGGCTGTGTAGAAGTTTGCAGCTTGCAGTTTGCTGGCTGTGTAAGTCGTAAAGAAGAGGCCTTCACAGTGGAGTGCCCCATTTTCTCCTCCCCCATCATCCTCTGGGACCAAGGCAGGTGACAAACTCGGGCACTGTCTACCTCCTCTTCTTCACCCTGTGGTCAGTCAGCGGCAGAATCTGGCCACTTGTGTCCCCTGGACATCATTTCTGTGCCTCAGGTCTCTCCATCCCCACTCTCACTGCCAGACCTCAGAGCCTCTTGGAGCAGCCCCTCTGCCATTTTTCTGGGCACAAGGGGGCACTGGGCCCCCTTGTGAGCGGACCTGCCCTCACACCTGTGTACACCCTCACCTGGACCCCTCCGTGCCCCTCCTGCTGATCATGGCTCTGCATGCACAGCTCCTCTCCTCTGAATGCCCACAGCTCAGCACTGCCTTGGGCCACGGTAGCCCATGTCTATCTGAGCTGACCGTGACCGTTTATACCCCGAGTTCAGTCTTTCCTCTGGCACTCCAACAGTGCTCGGTCCTGTAATCAGGGCTCGTGTCCCGGTGGGGAGCAGTCCGGACACACAGCAGCCACTGCCATGGTCAGTGCCATGATGGGGGCCACCCAGGGTCTAGAAGAGCCCCGAGGAGTCCTGGACCCAGCTCTGCAGTCAGGGAGTGGCTTCCTGGAGGAGGTGACACCTGGTTCACCCTGTGACCCTCTCCACCTTCCAGCCAACCAACTTCCAGCCTCTCCTCTGCCACCAACTGGCCGACCCTAGAGACCAACAGGACCCCAGATGTGGGCCCGAGGGTCATGGGGGCAGGGTGCTACCCATCATCTGGTCACCAGTGACGTGCGGAAGCAGTTTCATCCCAGAACAAACTGGATGAAGTCAGTATGGTCAAAGCAGCTAATTCGTTTGCGGGGCCCTGCGAGGCGGCAGAAAAGGCCCAGCTTTGGGGGCAGCGGCCTGGGGCAGTTGCTCTACTCACCAAGCCTCTATTTCCCCATCCTACATCGTAGGGGGCTGTTGGATGTCAGGAGATAGCGGTTGAGAGAACTCAGTTAGGGGGCGGAGGGGTGTGTGGGAGGCACTGAGAGGGAAGGCGAGAACGGCAGGGGAGCCCTGGCCCGAGGCTGGGCGCCTGGTGACACCTGCTGCCTAGCCAGGGAGTAGCTGCTGGCCCGGCTTGGGCCCTGGGTCTGGTCAGCAGGCGAGCAGGGTGGAGAGCAGGCTGGGGGGCCCTGAGGGCTCGGCACCCCCACACTGTGTGCTCCCCAGGCAGGCCAGGACCATGGTCAGAGATGTGGATGAGTCAACTTGAGAGCAGCTCAGCTCAAGGCCATGGGGCGAGCGAGGGACCAAGACCCTGGAGGTGGTCCCTGTCCCCAAGCCTGCAGAAGCCGGGCCCCCTCGGCCCCCTCCCAGCTGAGACGGGCCACCGAGGTGCCGCGGGTGTTCTGCAGGAGAGAGGTCTGCGTGTCCCTGCTCCTCCTGGGAGGTGACTCGAGGGACTTCTGGGGCGTCCAAGGCAGGGCCTTTGATAGGCCGTGGGCCCTTAAGGTCCACAAGGGCCACCTCTGATCTTGGACCCCTGGGGAGGGATGGCAGAGCCACTCCAGCATCTAGACCCTACAGACCGGGGCTGAGCCAGGGCCCGCCTGGCCTCGTGGGCACGGAGTGAGCAGGCCGCCGCCCAGGGCCAGGACTAGGGTGAGGTTGCCAAGGCCCAGCATCTCAGGGGCCCTCAGTCTCAGGGTGGGACAGCATCCACAGCCTGCCCATCAGCACGGTGGGCACAGAGCCAAGACCCACATACGATTAGGGGCCCATGAAGCAGTTTCGCTCCAGTTCCTTTCAAAGTCTGAAGGCAAAATGAAAGCAACAATACTGACTGTATATTATATGTAATATACAACATATGTAGCGAATGTATATAATAATTTGTCCTATATAGCATCCATAATAATGAAACTAGCTTGGATTATATTCGTTTTTGCACCACCGGGTCATAAAACGTGCTTTGTAATCTCTTTTATGGAAGAAGCACCCAGGAAGGCAGAGTGCCCCCAACTCCCACCCCACGAGTCGGCCTGGGCCCCGCCTACGAACGTGGCCACTGTCCTGCCGCCCTGAGAGGCTGAGCGCCTCCTTCAGTTCCGCGTCCTGGGAGCCTCACTGGCCCTGGGCCCAGCCCTGCTCTCATCCCCCTTAGTCCCCCCTTTCCTGGCCAGCCAGCGGGAGGCCTGGGCCACGGCCAGCTGGGCGGCCCCTGCCATCGGACTCTGCGTTTTCCGACAGCGACACCGTGTGGCGGCAGCGGGAAGAGGCGGCCGTGAGCTCGGAGCCGCCACCCCTGCCGGCAGCCAGGGCGGTGGAAGGGGATGACCCCGCCCGGGCCGGAAGCCTCGGGTTCAAGGTCAGCCCAGGGGAGAGGGCCCCAGGAGCGCTCCCTGCTCCTCTGGTGTGCGGGGACTGAACTGCAGACTAATAACCGAGCGGCACTTACCCCGCACCCCCTGCCGGCTCCTCCACGCTCCGGGTGTACCCCTGCCATGGCCCCAGGTGGCACAGCAGGCAACCTCCTGCTCGCTGTCAGCATCTCTGCCCCCCATCAGCGCCCCCTCCTCGTGGCCGCACCCACAGCAAACCTATGAGGACCAGGGCCCCCTGCCAGGGGTTCAGACCCACATCTGTCTCTCCAGGTATCGCCCACTGGCCCGAGGCCAGGCTTTCTGCAGGAAGGGAGATGGTCCCCAAGCTGGGAGGATGGGGCACTGGGGGGTCTGGGAACCCCGAGATGGGGGTGGCCCAGGCAGAGGAGCCCGAAGGGGAAGCTGGGGCCGCAGTGAAGGCCTCAGACACCAGGCGAAGAAGGCCGGGTCTTGCTCTTGTTGCGGCCCGTGGCTGCCTGGCAGACTTCACGCCCATCAGCGTCATTTCACAGAGATGGATCTCCCTGATACTGTCCCTCCTGGATCAGGCAGGGCCTGAGGGGCCAGGGTGGGCTGGGGGCCTGGGGACCCGGGTGCGTCCCCGCGTCAGCAGGGCAGAGGTGCCGAACTCAGCCTGTTTCTCTCTAGAAGGGGAGGGGGCGGCACCAGGTTACACGTGTCAGACCTGGACAGCTGGAGGACTGAGATGGGCCAGGAGGGGAGGGCCTTCAGGCCTGGCCTGCTCAAGGGGCTCCAATCCCACCATAGCCCCAGCTGTTCCAGAGTCTGAGGCTGTCTCCTTCCTTCAGGCTTCCTGCTTGGGGGCCCAACTTCACCGTCCACACTGACAGAAAGTGCCCCTGACCCCAAGGTTCCCGTAGCCTCCTGGGCTGCCTGTTGCCGAGATGGCCCCAGCTGCTGTGTGTCTACATGGCGACCAGGACTCTGTGGAAGGGGTGACTTTTGCAGGGAGGGGAGCAGAGGGCTCTAGCCATTGGTGTAAATAATCTTGAGTCAGCCCCCGCTGGGGCGCCATGTGCCAGGGCGATGTCTCTGGTCCTCAGGGAGGGGCTGCTGTCCTGAGCCCATTTCATAAAGGTGGACATTGAGGCTTGGAGAGACACAGTGACTCTCCCAAGGCCACAGAGCAGGCCAGAGCAGAGCTGGAATGGCGACCAGTTTGTCTACTCCAGGGTCTATAGCTGTCCTGCCACCCCCATGGTGTCTTCCTCCCTGTGGTGGGGGAGGGGAATGGAGGTGCAGAGAAGAGCCGAGTTCTGGAATCCCTTCCCTGTAGCCAAGGAAGCAGGCCAGGCCCAGGGCTCTCCCAGGTGTCTCGGCAGCTGGCCTCGCATGTGAGAGTCCACCCTAACAAGAGCAAAGTGGCTGCCTGTGCACCAGACACCTGGTCCCTCAGAAGGAAGCGACTCTCTGTCCCTGCCCACGTGACCTGGACTCGAAGATGGTGGGGCCAGTTCCTGGCAGGCCTGGACCCCAACCCTCCACCTCCTTCCCAAATCCTGGGTGTCTGGTCCTGCCTCTGGCCAAGCCCCAGGCGGGCAGCGCAGCCCAGCTTGGTGAGCAACGCGTGCTTCCCGCCGTGCTCTCCAGGGATGCAACAGGAAAGGGCAGCCTGTCCTGAAGAAGCCCTCAGCCCCTCCCTGCCCCACCCTCCTTCCCCTCCTCCCCTCGTCACACCCTCCACATAATGAGGCCCCCTCCTCTACATCTCTCCCGGGTCAGCCGAGAGGTCCCTGTGGCTCCGCGTGGGTGTTCTATCCCCGCACGTGCGGCGGGGAGGCCCAAGCAGGTGGCCTGTGCTCTGAGGGCATCATGGTCCAGGCGGCAGCTGGTGGAAAGGAGGTGAAGGCCTGGAGGGGGGAGGAAAGGGGGAGAGAGGACAGGTACCTCGGCAGGGAGGGTTTTGGGGGCAGGGTGGGGGGTGTCCTGGCAGCCCCTGATGGCCAGGCTGAGGAGGGAGGGCAGGAACCACCTGGGGGGAAGGCACGGGGGAGGAAGGGCCCTGGGGCCAGCCTGGGCAGGCAGGGGCCCTCGCGGGAGGAGGAAGTGCCCACAGGAGGGTGCCCAGCAGCACAGCAGAAGGGGGACTGGGTAGGAGCGAGCAGATCCCCCCTTCTCAGTGGCTGGGATGTGCTCAGAGAGGGCGGGGGCAGGGCAAGGGGGGCGTGACAGTTCCAGGAGCGAGGAAGCCCCTGTCTGCTGGGGTCTCCAGGGACCCCAGCACCCGAGGACCCAGCCAGATGGCCCACCGCGCAGAGGGGGTGCAGCCAGCAGGGGCCCCCGTGGGGCTGGGGATGGGGGGAGGTACCCTGCAGGTGGTCTGTGGTCACCCCCAGATGGAGGCACCCCCCAGGGGGGAAGCTGAGGGTGGCACTGGGGAGGCCCCTGCCACCATGGAGGGGGCCCAGGGTGTGGCAGAAGGAACACAGGATCAGGAGACCACCCGGCAGAAGGGTCCCATCTCAGCCACTCCCCAGCTGTGTGAGCAGGGAGCCCTGGCCCTCTCTGAGCCCGTCTCCTCACCCAGGCTGAGAACTAGAGGACTGGCCCTGGCAGGAACTGCTGGGCCCCGGCAAGGCGGGCAGAGCAGGCAGGTTCCGTGGGACGAGGAGATGCTCGATGGGACGGAACCCCCCACGCCTGGCCTCCCCCAGACGTCCGAGGGGCTCCCCAAACCCTCAGGCCAACAGTGCCCACACTTGTTCCCTGTGTCTCTCTGTTCTCTCTCCTCCAACCCACTTTGCTTTTCTCCACTGAGCTGTCATAACCCTCCAGCCACTGGTCTTTGCAACCAGGGAGAGCCAGGGGGTGTCTCAACCATAGGTGCGCCGGGCGCTGGGCGGGCCTGAGGCCACCTTGCTCCAGATCGGATGCTCTCAGAAAGGGGCATCGTAATAAACTTTGCGGGCAGAGGGGAGCCTGGAGCTGGCGGGGGCTGTGATTCACCAGGGAAGAAGTGGTCACTCCTGCAGCCGGGAAGGGGGAGGTCTGAACATTTTTGTGGCCTGGAAGAGATCCACACTGCCGTCTGTGTTCGCTGATTCCCGGGGGGGGGGGGGGGGGGGGGGGGTTGGGGGGAGGGTGTTGGTGATTTGGGAAGCTGTTCATGTCCACAGGAAGACGGCCAGGCCCAGCTGATGTTCCAGGCTGCTACCAGATACCAGGGCCCCTTTCCTTCTAAGCTCTACCCACCCCCACTCCCATGTTCCTTATCTATCCAGGCGTGGTCCATCCCCCGCCCCAGGAGGCTCTGAGCTCCAGGGACCTGCGTATCTTGTTCCTGCAGTTTCCCCAGCACCTAGCCCAGTGCCTGGTGCAGCGGGTGTTTAATAAATGCCCACTGAAATAACAAATGAATTAGAGTGAACACAGTCTGGTGGGGTGGAGCCAGCGCCACGAGGGAAACTGGCAGGAGAGGTAGTACCTGGGCACCCTAAGGACTCAGGCTGAGGAGGGGACTGGCTGTCCCCTGAAAAGGTCTCAAGATGCTCTTGGACTCTGGATGAATATGTCCAGAGCTGCTGCCCACAGTGTCCTCTTTTGGAGTCACACTGTGGTGAGCCCATTAAAGGCTCTGACAAGGCCTGCAGACAGGAGACAGACCTCTTGGATTTGGTTTAACTCACACTTTCCCAGACAGGCCTGACTACAGCATCCCAGCTGGTCAAGTCACACCAGTGGCCGTCCCACAGAACAGGACATAGCCTGGCAGCTCTGCATTTGCCAGAGGTCCCTCTGGCTGCCATGAGGGGAGAGAGCCCTGAGAGGTGCGGGGGCGGGGAGCGCCCAGGAACCCAGGCCCACTGGGCCCCAGGACAGGGTTTAGAGCTGGGCAGTGAGCCGCGATGTTCTGAGAAGCCCCGAGGCAGGACAGGAACAGATGCCCCTGGTGCTTCTGTTCTCAGGGAGGGCAAGGCAGGCAGGTGGCCAAGCCAGCTGGGCCTCAGGACTGGGCAATACCAGTCCCATTCACCTGTGGTCACAAGCTAAGGGGTGTTTCCCCCTCCATCTCAGCCAACAGTGGGCTCTGAGATGGGTGCTGGGGACAGCAGGGTGGGGTCTTGGCTTGGCCGGGGCAGACAGACCGGACCCACTGGCAGGGGCTGCAAAGCCCAGCTGTGACTTGAGTCCCTGCGGGCTGGGCCTGGGTCCCCATGTGCCCTAAGCCACTTAAGCCTGGCCACCCTGCCAGGGGCCCTCAGCACAACCAGAGAGAAATTGGGCACTGGACCGGTGTCAGGAGCCCTGCCTCCCCGAGGGGCCCACAGATCTCCTGGCCCCCCGTGAGCCTCAGTTTCCCCATGGGCCTGAACTCGAAGGTCCGGACCGCTTTCAGCTGTGTGCTCAGGATGGGTCGGCTCTGGTCCAGCCTCTGAGGTGAGGCCCGGGGTGACCACCAGGTGGCGCCCTGCCCCCGACGGAAAGCGCAGCTGTGGCTGGAGAAGGGCGGCCTGTGGAACCCCAGACCCCTCCATCACCCAGCTCGCTGTCACCAGCGGCGGGAGTCCATGAGGCCTGGATGGGGCCCCGCAGTCCCGAGGCCCAGTAGCCTGTGAGGCCAAGAACAAGGGGGGCGGGCGGCGGATGGGCTCCGCATCAGTCGGCCAACACGGCAGGAGGCCCGGCCTCTTCTCCCCTCGCAACTTCCCCCGGGCGGATACGGCCCTCTAGTGGCTATGGGGGAGTGGAGGACAGTCCCCGCCTTTCGGCCACCAGGAGGACTGCTGCCCCTTGCCCCGTCCAGGCACTGGACAGGGGTCCGATTACTGGGCTGGGGTCCGACCCCACGTCTGTCTGCACTCACCCCCCGCTGTGGCACTGGACCACATACTTCTTCCTCTCTGAGCCTCAGTTTCCCCATCTGTAAAACAGAGAAGAACCACCTCTCGCCCTCCCCCCCATCCCATGTGCCAGCCCCTGCAGATGGGGGTATCCCCAGCAGGGCCGCCCTGTGAAGTGGAGGGTGCCGCCTGTCCCAGGCTGCAGAAAGCTGTGTGGTCAAGGCCACGCCCCGCAGGGGCTGGACTGCAGGAGAAGGCCCAGGATGAAAGCCCCAGATGTCCACCACTTGCCGGGCGGCAGGAGGCCCGGGGGCAGGCGTGGGGAGCGGTGGTTTCATCCGATCCCACACAGGAGCTGAGTCCGATTTCCCATCCCTGAGCCCTGGACCAAAAGAGGCCAGCACCATGTCCAGGGTCACACAGTGGTGTCCGCCGGGGACAGGGGCCTCCCTCACTCACCTCTGTGTCATGTGAGCCCAGCCACGGGAGTAGTGGGCAGTAAACACTGACTGGTGTTACTAGCACGGTCACTGCTGAGTGGCCCTGGGCAGTCAGGGCCTAGACCCTCAGGGAGCCCCACCCCGAAGGGAGTCCTGGGGGTATCACTCAACCGTAAGGAGGCCCCCCAAGGCTCTGGGCTCACAAGGACAGACTAGTGGCTGGGTAGGCAGGGAGCACAGGAAGGGCACGGACAAGTGGGCAGGTACTACCCCTGGGCAGCCGAGCAGGCGCCGTCCCTGGCAGCTGATGGGAGCCGGGCGCACGGAGCACGGGCTCTTTAGCTTGGCTGACCCATGACCCAGTGAGGGGGCAGGCGGCCCAGCAGGTGAGATTGCCCCGTTGGTAGAGGGTGGGGACGGCTGCTGGCCTGGCTTCAGGGGAGCCTGGCGGGAGCCGGGCCGGGCCCGGGTTGGTGGCCAGGGCAGTGGGCAGCTAGGCAGGCTTGTCTGGGAGGCCGTGGGCCATGCAGCCTTGCTGGGGCTGAGCGAGGTGGTCCCGAGCAGGCCAAGCCTGGGCCGCTGTCCCACCTGGCACAGGGCTGGGCCCTAGACAGGGCCTGCCGCCCAGAGAGAGCAAACTCCTGGGGCCAGACATCCCCCAGTCCTGGCCCCCCGTGAGCCTCCACCACCTGGGTCACAGTCTTGACTTGATCTCCCCCTGCTCTGGGGGGCTCACTCCCAGCAGCAGCAACCCTCTCCCACCAGCTTCCTTCCGGCCACCGGAGGCCACTGCCACCTGGAGCACATGGCACCCAGCCTCTCCTCACCCTAGGCCTCTGCCTGGGACGCCCTTCCTGCTGTCCCTTCATCCCAGTCACCTCTACTGGGCCTTCCATTACGGCCACCACCCCAGCTTCTGTTAACCGCCAACTATGTGCCTGGCACTGTTTTGTCATCTGATCATCCTGAGGGTGTTATTTTTTTCCCCTCCATCTCAACGATGAGAAACTACCCAAGCCCCCAGAGCCTGGGAGGCGCCCATTCAGGAGCGCCCCGGGCCCCAGGCAGACTTGCACAAACCCCAGCACGCCGAGCCTTGCCTCCACCAGCCCTCTCTGGAGGCAGGAGTGCAGCCTCTCTCACCTCTGGGGAACCTTCCTCACAGCTGTCTTTCCTCTCCGCTTCCACACTTGTACCCAGGCATCCCCAAGTACTGGCACCTCGGGCGCTGGTGGCTAGCTGGCAGTGGAGAGGGAGTGGTTCAGGGTCCAGGGCAGCTTCAACTGCAGACCGGCCAGAATGGAATGCTCGTCACCTTGAGGGATCCACTTGGTGGTGCAGCCCTCAAAACGATCCTTCGTTCAATACATTCCAGCTGGGAGACAGACTGGGAATGGGAGGATTAGGTGAATGATGCCCAAGGCCTTGGAGGCACAGCCCAAGAGGGAGGACCGCACAGCAGAGGTGGTGTGTGCGAGAGTTCACGGAGAGCTTCCTGGGACAGGTAAGTCCTGAGTTGGGTCTTGTAGCATGAATAGGAGTTTGCCAGCTACAGAATACGAAAAGGAATGAGAAGCCCCCACATTCACACTCTGACTGTATGTGTGTGTTGTTGAGTCCTGTGCGAGTTGTGTCACACGGTATACTGATGGGGTGGGAGAGCCAAGGACTCTGTGGGAGCCGGGGACCCACATGCCCAAAAGGGTAGGTCATTTCTAGAGTCAGTTCCAGAATTAATCAGGAAGCTTTAGTTGCAGGTAACAGAAACCCAAGCCAAACTAGCTTAGGCCCAGAGGGGACTTATTGCCTTATGTAAGAAAAAATCCAGGAATTGGACCAGCGTCAGGCATGGCTGGTTCAAAGGGCGTACTCAGGACTCTGCCCCCGCTCCACTTCTGCCGACTGCTTTTCCATGTTTCCCAGCCCCAGCAGGCTCCCCCTGGTAAGGTAGAGAAGGCCAGGCCTTGATCCCCTTCCTCACACCTGCCTCCCCCGACCCCCCACCATGGAAAGCTCTCTCGCCTCTCCAGCAGTGAGTCACGAATGCTCAGTCCTGAGCCACTGGCTGTGTGCTCCCGGCCAGGTGGTGCCCGGGGTGGAGCCAGCCCCAAGGTGGGGCGGGGATGGAAGATGCAGTGGATTCTTGGTGGGCGGGGCCAGCTGCTGCTCCGTGGAGATCAGTGCCAAGTAGAAATGGGCTTCATGTGGGCTCTTGCAGTGACCTTGACCTGCGGAGGATGGAGGCGGCCCCCAGGGCTGAGTCAGCTGGAACTTCCCATCTGTCCCCCTGAGCCTGTCTGAGCCCTCAGCTCTGCACAGCGACCAGGGGCCAGCGAGCAGCGTCCTTGGAGGCCAGGCCAGTGTGGCACTGGCAGCGACCTCTGGGAGGGCAGCGAGAGGGCATGGGCGCTGGCTGTCCTGCTTCACTCCAGCCACCTGGGGCTCCGTGGGACCTCCAGCAACGTCTCTGGCAGCCACCAGGAAGGCAGGCTTTGCTCGCATATGTTCCATTCTTCAGGCCAGGAGCCGAGTTCTGTGGCCCAAAGGGCCCTGGAGGCCTGTCCTGCCCACAACTTGAGCTACCCTGTATGACCTGGGCCCTGGCCCTGCTCTCATTCCTAACCCGACCCCACTGACCTAGCCCCCTCCGGGACGGGGTGAGCCGTTCACTGCAGATGGGCACCTTCCCCAGTGCCCACCCCAGGGACCCAGGGGCAGCATGGTTGAGTGTGCTGTGTGGGGAGGGGGGCTTGGGCGGGCAACAGAATTCAACCTTGATGCTCAAACCAGGCCCGGGCACCTCACCACCGAGGCGCCCACTGCTGCCCCGGCCTCCCTCCTCCTATGGGGCCACACTCCCTGCGGGCACGCTCAGGCTGTGACGTCGCCCACACTCTCTGCTCTGAGCCCGCACCTAGCAGGGACCCGAGTCAAATGTGGGACCCTCACCCAGCCCCGCGGACAAGAGGAAGCCCATGTCTCACAGGTTCAGAGAGAAAGGTCATGGGGTGCCCAGAGCCCGGCGCAGAACATGCCCCCGCCCCGCCCTGTGGATCCCTCACCCTCAACTTCAACTTCGACACCTCAGTGCCACCAAGCCCGGTCACTGCTCCCCTATGACAGGGCCCCTGCCTGTTTCACCAGCCACCTCACCTCTTGCTGCGCCTCCTGCTGTTTCCCCCTGGATGGGAGCCCAAGCTCCTCTGGGGGCTTCTTCCACCGGTGCCCAAGGCTGGGCAGGCAGCCCCTGTGCTGTGCGACCTCCCGGGCACTAAGATCTGCGGCACCACCGTTTCTGGGCAGCTCCCTGAGAGCAGGCCTGGGTCAGGCCCAAAACAGGTGTCGGGAGGCTGGCACCCCAAGCTGCAGGAGGCCCACCTACGGCCACCGTGGCCGCCTGTGACATCCCTGCCCCCCTGACCACGGGCCTGGAAGGCTGTGAGCCGAGGGCAGCTTGCCTCCCAGCCCCCTACGGTTTCCCTGGCCGCAGCACCAGGGTGGGTGGGAGCTGCCCTTCCATCTCAAGGGTCAGGGAGAGACAGGGGCTCCTGGCCAGGCCCCACCCACCATGTGCACACGGGGAGGCCTGACAGGGAGTGACTGGAGCGTGCAGGATGCCTTGGCCCAGGCTGGAGCCACAGGACACAAGAGGTGCTGACGCTGCATCTTCCTGTCCTGTTCACTGTTCACCCCCAAGAGCTTCCCGCTGTGCTGGGACCACCAGACCGTTCCACCTGCCCCCTCACCTCGAATGACCCTCCCCCGAGGCTGTGAGGTCAAGGGCCCACCCCAGCCAGGCTGTGTGTCCTCAGGCAAGTTGCCCACCCTCTCTGGGCCTCAGCTGTAGTGACTAGTCACACGGCCCAGAGCGATGCTGGGGCTCAAGACAGCAGCGATGCCCCAGCAAATGGGGACAAGCCCCAAGTGCCCCCTCCCCTGGGAAGTCATTTGGGTTCCCTGGCCCCAGACCACATATATGGTTCCCTCCTCTTCTCCTCGTGCCCCCAGCACCATGACACTCCACCCCCCTCCTCCCCGGCAGGGACTGGCCTGTCCTGGAATCAGCTGGACCAGAGGGGGCAACTTAGACAGGGCCAAGGCCAGGGCTTGGCATGGTGCTGGGGCCCAGGTGGGCTCAGTGGTGAGGGGAAGGGGATGGGAAACTGAGGCACAGGGAGTGAGTACCCAGTCCAGGCCGTTGCTGCCCCCAGGCACAGTGACCCCTGATGGTTATTTTTTTACCCCAAGCTGGCGCCAGCCCCGAGATTCCTGACCAGAGCCTGTCACAGCTGGAAGGCTCTTGGCCAGAGCAGGGGCTGGTGCCCAGCTGCCTGAGGTGACCCATAGCTGAAGAGGCGTACCCTCGGCCCCTCCATCACTGCAAGCAGAGGAGAAGGAGGTGCCCCCTCCACTTTATACGACTCAATTCCAGTGCTAAATGCAGAAACATGGCTTGGCTGAGCGCCGAGTTCAGTCCGGGCCGGCTCCCAGGGCAGCAGGGCGGCCCAGCCATGACCCAGGGCCTGGGAACGCAGGCAGGACCCGGCCGAGCCATGGGGCCTCCGAGGGGCCGTCCTCTCAGAAGGCTGGCGACCTTCCCAAGGGTGGACAGCCAGGCAAGGACCATGTCTCCTGACCCCTCGTCCCCTCCCTTCCTGGAAGCCCTCCTGGGGCCAATCTCCTGACCGACCACCCGGCTGGAGCTCCCTGGGTGCACAGGACCCCAGGCCCCCTGAAGGCCTGGCTCTAATCTCAGGCTCTTCTGTGGTCCCCAGTTCACAGGCAGGAAACATAGGCTGGACAAGGTCAACCCAAGGTCACACAGCGGTGACTGACAGAGCTGGGGCTGGATGCGTCTGCTGGCCTCAGCCTACACCCTCTCCCACCACACCTCCTGCCCCGTGCTAGGGGGACGGTGCCTTGTTTCACAAATGAGGAAACTGAGGCCCGGGGAGGATCAGCCCCTGAGTTCACACACTGATGGGGAAGGTCACGCTGTCTGTGGCCGCAAAGCCAGCGCTCCCCACCCGCACCCCGTCCCACCCCGGCTGCAGGGGTGAGTCTCCAGATCCCCCCCAACCCCTGCAGGGAGAGGGTTCCTCTATCTGGGGTGAATCAAGAGCGAGGGTTGTGGGAGGTGTGTCCTCACCAGCTGGGGGGTTGGAAGGGCTTCCTGGAGGAGGTGACGTGACCACTCACCCAAGTCCTCAGGGCCAAGGAGCCGAGATGAGGCAAAGGGTGGGGGTGGGGAGGGAAGTGTGTGGTGTCCACGGGTGAGGGAGCACCTGCCGGGAGCAGCGCCTGGAGGCAAGAGGTGGCTGGGCCGCAAATGGCCCGGGGCACCCTTGGGTCCTCGGAGGCCACAGGGAGCCATGGATGGTTTTAGCCGGTGAGTAACAAGGTCAGGTGAGTGCTGTGAAAGTTCACCTGGCTGCCGTGTGGATTCCAGATTAGAGTCCCCACTCCTGCTCCTCTGCTGGGCCCACCCTCCGGGTCACCAGTGCTCGGGGGGAGAGGAGGTGGGCTTGACTCTGGAGGAGTCCACCCTCCCTGCCCACACCCCCGACCACCCCACGCAGGAGCAGCCAGCCGCTCCCCGTGTCTCCCCGGGAGGGTACAGGGCAGGGGGCTGCGGGGCCAAGCAAAGGCCCCGGGGCAGGGCCACCAGGCAGAGGGAGGCAGGTGGGCCCAAGCAGGGGAGCCACTGGGGGCCTGGAGTTTCCCAGATGGAGCTTTGTGCTCAGTGTGGACCCCGGGGGGAGGGGAGGAGCCCCAGGCAGGGAGCAGGGAGGAGGGAGGCCCGGGTGAGGCTCAAGGCCTCATGAGCGCTTGTGAGGGACAGGATGGAGACCCCTGCAGGCCATGGAGGTCACAGGGGCACATGGGGAAGAGTAACCTGGAGCCACGCCTGTCATGGGTTGGGGGGTTCTCCCGAGCCCACCCAGGGTCCCCAGGCCTATTTTAGGAACTTCGGTGTGGAGCACCACGGGAAGTCCCCCAGCTCATGGAAGAGCACGTGAAGGGAAGTGGGGGGACGTGGCTTGAAGACCCGGAGGCTTCTAGAAGGAGGAGTGTGGCTCTTGGGGCGAGGTCCCAGCTTGAGGAGGCATGGCCCGTGGCAGGTGTTGAAGGTGTGAAGTGGCCCTTGGTGGCCAGGGTGGCCCAGGATGGCGGCCCGTGTCAGGGGCAGCCACATCTGGCTTCTGGGCTCACAGCAGGCTGGGTTCATGCCGGCGCCCAGCCCCAAATGAGTCGGGGTGCCGAGTCGGAAGGCCCCCGTCAGCACCTGGGCCACGTGTGTCCGGCACCCGAGGCCTCAGATGCAGCCGCAAGGTCCACACCCCCCGGCACCAGGAGGTCCACAACCGCCGCCACTGGACAGTGACATTTGCACATCCTCAGGGCTGGCGTCCCAGCCCCAGGTCATCTGTGGGGCTGTGTGTAAAGCCCTTGGGCTCCCCCCGCCTCAGAGGGGGCTCAGCCCCTTGGTCTGTGGATCTCCCAACAGAACCCACCTGGAATTTCATCTTGTAGTTGACGTTTCCTGCGTCTGGTCTGTGCTGGGTGGGGCTGTGCACAGTGGCCGTCTATCAGAGAGCAGCTGGCAGAGGGTCCTGGGGACACTCAGGGTCAGGGGGGCATTGGGGTGGGGATGATGTGGGCAGACCGTGGTGGGTACCACCGTCCCCTGGAGCCACCAGGCCAGAGGGCCTCACTCGGTGTCTGTGTGACACGTCCCTGAGTCTGAAGTCCAGGCCATAGTCCCACCATGGTCAGGACCAGCTGAGGCCAGAAGCTGGGTCTCCACTGCTGCGCTGCCCCTGCCCAGCAGTAGGCCACGGTGCCCGGACGTGGCCAGCGTGAGGCCGTGGTTTTCCACCGTTCTGGGGAAGCCAGCGCAGGCCCAGGCTGTCAGCCGCTGGACTGGGCACCCAGGTGTGGCCAGAATGTTCCAGGCCCCTCCACCCGCATCCAGCAGAGGGGAGCCAGGGGCTGCGGCTCCCGTGGGGCAGCTGCCGGGCAGGCTGGGGTGTCTGAGTACACGGCCCCCAGGGAGAAGGCCTTCTGCCCCACAGACGGCAGCCCCTCCTCAGCCTGGCATCTGCATCGTAGGTCTCTCTGGGCTCTGAGGGCTGGTGGGTGCCAGCCTATCCCTGGGGCCACACTGCTCCAAGGAGGGCTACAGGCGAGCTCCCAGAGGGAGACCCCGAGGACCGGCTCAGCCCCTGCCCCCCGCCTCCCACTCAGGGGCCCAAACACTGCTGGTGTCTTCAGCCCGGACCTGCCCCTCCATCCTCCTTCCAGGACCAAGGGCCCGCCGTCCACCCCAGGGCTCTCGCCAGAGCCCCAGCCCATCCTGGGCTCCTCCCCCGATCCCCTCCTCCCGTCCTGTGTCCCCACGCCCCCTAACCCCTCTCTCAGAGCCACCCATGCCTCAGCCCGGGAGGCTGGTCCCTGGCGCCCCTGCCCCCAGCTGCCCCCTCTCCTTCAGGGGCAGGACTGCACAGGGCTTGGGAGCCCAGACTCTGGAGCTGCTTCAAATCCCAGTACCACCAGTCATAGCTCTGTGGCTTCTCTCTGCCTCAGTTTCCTCACCTGCAGAAGGGGGATCACCAGTACCCTCCTGTAGGACCAGGTGGGGGTTAAATGCCCTCCATGGAGCCTACCCTGCCCACCCCAACCCGGGCCTTTGCTGGCTGCACTCTGCCTAGAAGTTGCCCCCAACCCACCAGCCCCTGCAGTCCTCACCTCAGCTCCACATGCCCACACCTGCCCCTGCAGGGCCAGGCTCCGCTCCCTCATGGCTGCCCGCCTTCCCCAGGACCCCAGACCTCTGCTCCTGCAGCCCCACGATGCCTTCCCCTCCCCCACCCCTTCCCCCCCTTTCGGGACCCCTGGCTTTGGACTGCCCAGCTGACCTTGAGTGCACTCAGCCCCAGACCTGGCGCTCCTGGGGTCAGCGTTATCTCCCTTCCGCTCCCTCCACCCACCCCAGACTCGAGCCCCTGAGATCCCACTGCAGGGTCAGAGGCACATCGGGTCCGAGAATTTCTCCTGCACAGACATGGAAGCTGGGGCACGTTTCAAGCAGCGGAGTGAAAGGATCAGAGGTGCTTTTAGAGGAGGGGGTGCGAGGGGCAGGGGGCTGCAGTTGGGCCTGTGTGGGGAGTGGGGGGAGGACGAGGAGGGGACGGGGGTGGGGAGCTGTGGCTGGAGCTGGTGATGGGTTTGGCGGGGCGGCGGGCGCGGGGTGTGCAGCCCTGTCCCGACGCCTGGCTTGGACGGACTGGCCGGCGGGTGGCGCTGTTGGCCAAGATGGGGACCCTGGAGGGGTGTCATGCATCGGGGCAACCTGGGGGTTCCTGAGAGGCACCCCGGGGGGGCAGCTCAGGAGGGAGGGCCGGGCTGGGGGCAGACCAGTGAGCACTGCCCCCTGTGGGGTCCACGGAGCCAGAGCAGGGTCGGAGGCAGCCCAGTGGAGAGGAGGAGAAGGGCTTCGCGGAGTAGAGCCGGGAGCGAGAGGGCGCAACCTAAGGGGCCGAGGGGGGCGGCGAGGCGGGCGGACGAGGGGCGCTGGAGCGTCCGGGCGTCGGCAGAGGGCAAGGAGAGGTCGGCTGCGCCTCGCGACTCGCAGGTGGGCCGTGGGTGGGACTCCAGGGGTGGAACAGGCGCCCCTCGAGGCACTGTGGGGACAGCAGGAACCCTGACCCGCTGGCCACCCACACCGCCTGCCCAGCCTTCTCCCAGAAACCGCTTCCGAACTCCCAGGCAGCCCATCCGAGCCCAGGGCTCGGATCAGGGAAGGAAAAAATATATCCTTTGTGCCGCAAAACGGCTGCCCTTTCCCACAAGCCGTCACAATTCTGCCTTTGCTCCCGCCGAAGCAACCGATAGAGAAACCAACACTGTTCGCACGACGGCGGGGCCTTAAAAAGAAGTCCCTCAGAGCCTGGGGAAGGGGGCCCCCAGAGGCTGGCCTGGAGCTGGTGGGCACGAGCAAAGGGAACACGGAACTCCCCCAGGAGGGGCAGCAGCTGGACCTCGGATCGGGCTTGGACCCAGAACACACAGCAAGATGCCCTCGAGTGGGAGAAGTTGAAAAATAAGCAAGGGAGCCGGCCAAAGTTGCCGGCAGCTTGGTCCTGGGAGCATCCCGCCCGCGACCTTGGCTTTGCTGAGCCCACAGTGCGTGGGTGTCAGGCGGGGCCAGGCCCAGGCCGGCAGCTCTCCCTGGGCCTGTCTTTGCATCCACCTCCGCCGCTACGTCGGATCTCCACGACCCTGTGGATTGCGCGCGAGAGAAAATGAAAAGCTCACACGTGCGCGCACAGAGACACGAGCACACACAAACAGGCTCACACATGCGGACGTGAATGCACACTCCGAGCACACACAGAGGTGTGCACATGCATGTACACACGTGCACACATATGCATGCACGAGCATATACTCACGTGCATGTCTTTTAGTCCACGGGTGTGCACATACACGTGCATTCATGCATGTACTCAGGTGGCACGCAAACGCACGCAGTCACACGTATGCACGCGCACACACTCACAGACAGAAAGGCATACCTGCTCACACACACCCATACACAAGCACATACACACGTGCGCGGTCCTGCACATGCGTACGTGCTCAAGATGGCGGGCGGGGCTTCCGTTCCACCAGTGACTCAGCTGTGCAGAGTCCAGGGGCTCTCTGACCCTCGTCTTTCTCCTCTACTGGATGAGGAAGTAGAGCCCTGGTCCTGGAGCGCTCCCCACTCTCCCCTGCAGGCAGCACGCACTCTGCCGAAGGTCAGATTCACTCCCTTGGTGCAGCTCCCGACTTCCAAGGGCAGCTCCTGGGAGGGGCACAGAGATGTGCGGCTGTGGTCGTGGCTGCCCGCTCCCCGGCTCGGCTCCCGGCCGGTTGTGCACATCCTGGGTAGAGGGGAGGGATTCACTGAAGGTCAAACAGGCTGCCAAGGCCAGGATCCTTCTATTGTTCTGAAATAAGTACCCCTTACGTTTTATATATATATATATATATTTAACATCTTTATTGGAGTATAATTGCTTTACAGTGTCGTGTTAGTTTCTGCTGTATAACAAAGTGAATCAGCCATATGCATATATATATATATCCCCACATCCCCTCCCTCTTGCGTCTCCCTCCCACCCTCCCTATCCCACCCCTCTAGGTGGTCGCAAAGCACAGAGCTGATCTCCCTGTGCTATGCGGCTGCTTCTCACTAGCTATCTGTTTTACATTTGGTAGTGTATATATGTCCATGCTACTCTCTCACTCTGTCTCTTACCCTTCCCCCTCCCCGTGTCCTCAAGTCCATTCTCTACATCTGCGTCTTTATTCCTGTCCTGTCCCTGGGTTCATCAGAACCTTTTTTTTTTAGATTCCATATATATGTGTTAGCATATGGTATTTGTTTCTCTCTTTCTGACTTACTTCACTCTGTATGACAGACTCTAGGTCCATCCACCTCACTACAAAGGACTCAATTTCATTTCTTTTTATGGCTGAGTAATATTCCATTGTATATATGTGCCACATCTTCTTTATCCATTCATCTGTCGATGGACACAGGTTGCTTCCATGTCCTGGCTGTTGTAAATAGTGCTGCAGTGAACACTGTGGTACGTGTTTCTTTTGGAATTATTGTTTTCTCAGGGTATATGCCCAGTAGTGGGCTTGCTGGGTCATATGGTAGTTCTATTTTTAGTTTTTTAAGGAACCTCCATACTGTTCTCCATAGTGGCTGTATCAATTTACATTCCCACCAACAGTGCAAGAGGGTTCCCTTTTCTCCACACCTTCTCCAGCATTTATTGTTTGTAGATTTTTTGACGATGGCCATTCTGACGGGTGTGGCTGGCACAAAAACAGAAATATAGATCAATGGAACAGGATAGAAAGCCCAGAGATAAACCCACGCACATATGGTCACCTTATCTTTGATAAAGGAGGCAAGAATATATAATGGAGAAAAGACAGCCTCTTCAATAAGTGCTGCTGGGAAAACTGGACAGCTACATGTAAAACAATGAAATTAGAACACTTCCTGGGACTTCCCTGGTGGTGCAGTGCTTAGGAATCCACCTACCAGCGCAGGGGACACAGGTTCGGGCCCTGGTCCGGGAAGATCCCACATGCCATGGAGCAACTAAGACCGTGAGCCACAACTACTGAGCCTGCGAGCCACAACTACTGAAGCCTGTGTGCCTGGAGCCCGTGCTCCGCAACAAGAGAAGCCACCGCAATGAGAAGCCCACGTACCGCAATGAATAGCCCCCACTCGCCACAACTAGAGAAAGCCCACACACAGCAAAGAAGACCCAACACAGCCAAAAATAAATTAATTAATTATTTTTTAAAAAAAGGAACACTTCCTAACACCATATGCAAAAATAAACTCAAAATGGATTAAAGACCTAAATGTAAGGCCAGACACTATAAAACTCTTAGAGGAAAACAAAGGCAGAACTCTCTATGACATAAATCACAGAAAGATCCTTTTTGACCCACCTCGTAGAGAAATGGAAATAAAAACAAAAATAAACAAACGGGACCTAAAGAAACTTCAAAGCTTTTGCACAGCAAAGGAAACCATAAACAAGACGAAAAGACAACCCTCAGAATGTGAGAAATTTTTTGCAAATGAAGCAACTGACAAAGGATTAATCTCCAAAATTTAGAAGCAGCTCATGCAGCTCAATATCAAGAAAACAACCCAATCCAAAAACGGGCAGAAGACCTAAACAGACATTTCTCCAAAGAAGACATACAGATCGGAACAGACACATGAAAGGATGCTCAACATCACAGCGCATTAGAGAAATGCAGATACATTACATATTAACAGAGAAAAATGGAGGCTTTGAGCGGGGTGGGGTGGGACGGAGAAATTCGGATTCAGTCTCTTCTCCACCACTCGGCCAATGGATGACTCATGCTCCAAGTGTACACTCAGCACCCGTGACTTCCCAGTGATACGGGAGGACG
This sequence comes from Phocoena sinus, assembly GCF_008692025.1. NCBI lineage: Eukaryota > Metazoa > Chordata > Mammalia > Artiodactyla > Phocoenidae > Phocoena > Phocoena sinus. The sequence goes on along the minus strand of NC_045772.1, from coordinate 3,747,082 downwards.
TGACACTGAAGGGAACTCAAGTCCTTTCATGTAAATGTGTTAAATCCAAGAAAAAGCTGTGTGTGGCCCTGGCGCCCCCAGCCACTCCCTGCCCTCCTGCACCCTCCCAGGGCACGCCTGAGGGTCTTCGAGTGTGGTGTGACCAGCACTGCCCTTAAGAGGGGACGACGGACAGATGGATGGGTGATCTCAGGGGGCGGTCCCTCCCCAGCTACCTGGGCCGTGGCCAGGGGAGGTTCCAGAAACATGGCCACTACCCACATCCCTCGACATTTGCCACAAGGGGCTGTGGAAACAGCAGGGGGCCGGGAGTCAGGAGACCAGTAGCACCTGGGCCACCTTAGCTGGCTCATCCTTCTCTCGTCTCCCCACCTGCACAGTAGGGGGTTGGACCGGGACACCTCCCTCTGGCCTGCTGCCTGGGTGCCGCCCCCAGGCTCCTCCCCAGCTCCTCGGGAAGCTCCCCCGGGTGGAGGTGGGAGAAGGTGGCTGGACCTGGGGGCTCTGGGACACAGATGAGCCTCCCCTCCAGGGCTGCACATTTACCACTCAGAGCCAACCAGAGCAGCCCAGACAGGGCGCTGGAGGGCCGCTTGTGCCCTATCAGGACCAGGTTCCTGGGCTGCAGAGGGCATCTGGCCCCTGCCCCAGGCCCAGGGCCAGTAAAGTCCAACCCCCCTGTAGCTCTGATGGTCCCACAAGTGCAAACCTCCACCCAGCCCTTGTCGAGTGCCCGGCCTGCCCTGAGGAACGTATGGCTATGATCTCACTGACCCTTCCAGCAGCCTGATGGGGTAGGACTGTCATTATCTTCTCTCTACAGATGGGGAAACTGAGGCGTGGAGAGGTGAAATGACTTGTCCAAGGCCCCACAGGCAGCAAATGGCAGAGCCGGTCTGCTCCAGTGGCCACGCTCTCGACCACTGTGGTGTCACGATAACGCCCCCCACGATGTCCACATCCTGATTCCCATAATCTGTGAATACGCTGCCTTCTATGACAAAAGGGACTTTGCAGATGGGATTAGTTAAGAATCTTGAGATGGGGAGGTGTTCCTGGATTTTCTCTGTATGTCCAAGGTCATCACAAGGGTCACGAGAGAAAGTAGGAGGTCAGAGTCAGAGAGAGATTGGAAGATGCTACCCTGCTGGCTTGGAAATAGAAGGAAGGGGCCACGAGCCAAGGAACGTGGGCACCTCTAGAAGCTGAAAAAAGGCAGGAAACGGATTCTCCACTGGAGCTTCCAGAGGGAACTCAGCCCCGCCCACACCTTGACATTGGCCCCGTGAGATCCACGTCAGACTCTGACCTCAGGACCTGCAAGGGAATAAACCTGGGTTGTTTTCAGCCATTACGTTTGTGGTCATTTGTTATAGCAGCCACAGGCCACTCACACAACGGCTGTGCTCTTGACCTCGCAAGCTTCTCTCATTTTATTTTCTAATACTTAACGACAGTTCACGAATTCTTCCCGTGTTTCTCAGAGGCTTCGTATTGATATATCCCCCTCCCAGCGGATGCAAAATCAGCCCTACCCTGTCGGGCGCGGGGGATGCTCTCTCTTCCATGGTTATGGTCCACCCTGCTGAAGCTCGTCCTCCCGTGTGGCCTTAGGAGGGGAGAAGGACTCAGTGTCAGCCTGTCTGGGGGCTTGAGGATTCTCCTAACTGGACTCCTGTCTTCCTGGCAACTCCCCTTCCGTGCTGTCTTCCTATCAGGTTTGGGGGCAGGAGTCCTGATTTTCCCCTGGGCTGAGCACACTCCTTCGAACACCCTCCAGGCCACAGGAAGAGTAGACAGTGGTGAGGGCTGGGCCTCTGTGAGGTCCTAAAGACCATGGGAATCGTGCCCTTTAAGAGCATGAATTTTATGGCATGTGAATTATACTGCAATAAAGTGTTCTATCAAAAAAGAAAAGAAACACCCACTTGCTGAAGTTAGGGGCAGTGGCAAAGAATACCCACAATTACCTGAACTCACTATTAAATTACACCCCTTCTTCCACCTGCTAGATTTTCTTCACAGAGGGCAACAAAAATGACGATTGCAAGAGATTGATTGCAGAAGCAGACGTGAGGATAAATAACAAGGTCCTACTGTAGAGCACAGGGAACTATATTCAATATTCTGTGAGAAACCATAATGGAAAACAATATGAAAAAGAATATGTATATATATAACTGGATCACTTTGTCGAACATTGTAAATCAACTATACTTCGATAACATAAATTTTAGAAAAATAAGAGTCATCCAAAAAAAAAAAAAAGAGGAAGAAGCAGACGGAGAATCCACCTACCTTCTATTAAACCAGACATTAAGGGGATTTGAAAAAATGTTTTTTAAAATCTGGGGGGGGGCTTTGAAAATTATAATCATTTTCATAAAATGTTACATATGTTAAGATATGAAGGGCTTATTAGTGTTATTTTTATATGAATTAATAAATACTTAAAGTTTTTTTCAGTTTTATTTTCTAATACCAGAAATATAGACAAGTATAGCCCACAGAAACAAAACGTCTTGGGGTTCTCAATAGCTTTTAAGAGGATAAAGTAGTCATAAAACCAAAATGTTTAAGAATCACTATGTTTTACAACCACCCTACAATGATTAAAATTAGGAAGTTGACACCGACGTGACGCTATCTAGAGGAAAAATCTCATTCTGATTTCAGCAAATGTTCCAAAAATCTCTTTCAGAGCAGCTAAAAGTCCTGAATGAGAAATGGGGAGCTACAGTTGAATGGGTCCAGAGTTTTAGTCTGGAAAGATGAAAAAAGTTCTGGATGGTGGTGAAGGTAGCAAACACTATGAATGTACTTAATGCCATTGAACCATATACTTAAAAATGGTAAATTTTATGTTATGTATATTTTATCACAACTAAAAATTACTATGTGAAAAATAGTTTATTTAACTATAGTGAATACAATATGCATCATATTAAAAACAAGCAAAATTATAGAATGCATTTGTGATATATTTCACTATAAAATAACACTGCAGTATGAATAAAAGCAATCGCTCGCGAAAGTCTTCTGCACAAAGTAGCTGGGCATTGTTAGATCCGAACATGCAGGATGTAAAATTTTTTTTAAAAGTGATTTTTTAAAAGTTCATCATTTCTGTTGATGTTATTGTTGTTAATAATCTCAGATAAGATCCTAATCCCCAAGAAACTTCCAATTTAGTGAGGGAGATGGATTAGTAAACAGACTAGTGTAACACACAGAGATCAGCACTGGGGATGAGAGAGCTCAGAAAAGGAGCACAGCCCAGAGAGGGGAGATCTGGGAGGTCTTCCTGGAAGAGGTGGTGCATGAAAGGAAAAACAGAAGTGGGAGGAGGAGATGCCCTGCAGAAGTAAAAGCACATTGGACATGGTAGATTGCAAGCAGAGAGGCTGGAGAGAGAGGTGGGGATGTGACCTTGGCTGACCCCAGGTGTCAGGCCCAGGGGCTCTGCCCCCGCCTGTCAGGCTGCCAACAATGCAGGGATATGGGGGTGGGGTGGGGGTGGGGCGCTGTGCAGGTGGAACAGAGCCTGGGGCTGGAGGATAAGGGAAGTGAGAAATGAGGGCCCAGCAGAAAGGGCAGGACCAGCAGAGTTGGGGGCGGAGTCAGGGGCCTGCAGCCATGCTGACCTTCATTGCCTCTGACCCTGACAGTGACCCTCCAAGGGCAGCCTTAATTCTCCGCACAAAGAAACTGAGGAGCTGAGAGGTGAGGCAACTGGCCAAGTTCACCCAGCAGAGGCGGGATTAGAGCTCAGACTCTTAGCTCGGCCTTGCTCCCTGACCAAAATGGCTGAGGGCGACAGGGAGCCTCTCTCAGGGATGGGCCCAGTGTCACCCCCGTGGCTGCCTGAGCCTTCCTTTCAGGTCCTGGGCCTGGACCCAGGGGCACAGCAAGGATTCCATGGGGTCCTGCCCTGAAGGAACCCCCCAGTCCAGAAAGTTCCAGTTGGACCTCAGGTCCTGCCAAGAAGCCCTTCCCCAACCGACTTCTCTGGCTGTCTTCCAAAAGGGGCAGGAGCTACTGGGTGAGGGGGCCCGGGTCCGACTGGGAGGCAGCCTTCTGTTTCCCTAATATCCTGGTGCATGAGAGGGGAATGCATGGGGCAGCCAGCTGGGGTTCCTGTTGTTCTGTTAATTGGCCAAAGCATGCCCCATCGGGTAACTTCTTCCTCTTACCCACAGGATCTCTCACCTCTACTGTTTCCAGCAAGAAGCCAGAGCATATTTTTAGACCAAAGCTGCAGGCAGACCTGGAGGAGTCCCCAGAAGAGGAAGTGAAGGGTAGGAAGGCCCGGCGAGTGTGTCCTCCCTGGTACGGGGTTGGGGTGAGACATGGCACAGTCTGTCTGCTGTGTTTGTAGAAGCAGAGGTGGGTGACTTTCAGCTGACCAGCCTTGGCCTGTGAGCTTCCAGGCTAAAAAGGAAGCTGATTTCCCCCCAGGCCACAAACTTGGAGGCAAATCCCAAGCCTGGAGGCTGGTCCCAAAAGCATTTCCAAAGCACAGAGCGTAAGACGAGTCGCTGATGGTAATTCACACAAGAGCTCAGCCGGAAGAGTCATGTGTCTGCTTTTCCCCAACAAGGCAGGAAAAAATGCCTCCCTCTGGGGCCTGGCAGCTGGCCTCTGGGGCCTGGCACGGTCACACCCCTGAGCACAACGCAGAGTCCTGAGCTGGCAGGGGACTTTGAGATCATCCAGCCCTGCCTCTCAGTTTACGGTCGGTCGGGAACAGATGCAGGACGGTCATGGCTATCCAAGGTCACGGAGCCCGGGAGGGGAGTAGTAGGCACAGTGGAAAAAGTGAGGACACGTGAGCCAGGCCAACAGGCACCAGGCCCAGGCCTGCAGCTCCCAGGTATGAGGCTCAGGGCAACGGGTCAGCCTCTCAGCCTCAGTTTTCACAGTTGGGAGCAGGGAGGAGGGCGGCTGCCTTCAGGGCTGATTGGGGCCGAGCACAGAGTGCCCTGTATCCAGTGGGCACATCATCAACACGCTCTCCAGGCAGCCGAACCAGGAGGGGGCTCCGGGCACCTGATTCTCTGCCCAGGAAGAGGGGCAGTTACCCACCTGCTTTCCTCCGGATCAACAGCACCCTTAAGGGACGTGCTCAAAAATCCCTGATTAGTTACCATCTCTTCTGTGCCAGGAGAGCTGGGTACAAGCAGGGCATGAGGTGGGGACACGCAGACCCAGTCTTCGAGCCGTTTAACACCTGAATGGGAAGATAAATAAATATCACCGACGATTGAAACAATGGTTTAAGCTTCTAGGTCCAGTAATCGCAGGCCAGATTATTTGGACCGACTCTCTGTCTCTAGAAACAAGTAAAAATTTTGAATAAAAAAGTCATTTAAAAAATTATGCTATGTCATACTGTGTGAATAAGTCAGACAGAGAAGGACAAATATCGTATGGTATCTTTTATATGTGGAATCTAAAAATTGGTACAAACGAACTTATTTACGAAACAGAAACAGAGTCACAGATGTAGAAAACAATCTTATGGTTACCAGGGGGAAAACGGGGAGAGGCATAAACTGGGAGGTTGAGATTGACATATACACAGTACTACATATAAGACGATAACTAATAAGGACCTGCTGTACAACACAGGGAACTCTACTCATTACTCTGAAATGACCTATATGGGAAAAGAATCTAAAAAGGAGTGGATAGATGTATATGTGTAACTGATTCACTTTGCTGTACAGCAGAAAGAAACACAACATTGTAAAGAAACTATACTCCAATAAAAAAAATTTTAAATACATGCTATTCACCATACAAAAAGAAAAAACCTTGCATACGATTTAAAAAAAAGATAAAATAAAATTAAACTGGAAATCATGATTTGCAATATATATGGTAAATTAAATGTTTATAATTTAATATGTAAACAAGTCTAACAAATCAATATTGTAACGATCTTATACAAGATAAAAAAAATGATCAAAAGGACATTTCCTAATTGTATTTATCCTGATAAAAATATCAAAATTAAAAATTATGCTAAAAGCCTCTAAGAGTGGCCAAGATAGTGGAGAACCTCCAGGCCAAGTCTGGCGGGGTGCAGGAATGGTGCGACGGCACTGCAGCTGATTTTGCCCCGAGGGCTTTTGCCAGTCTGGAAAGACTGGGCCTTGACCTTGACAGGAAACGGACACGTAAGGACAGAAGTCAAGGTAGGAGGCAGCTAATCAGGGACTCTCCCTCATATTAAGCTGGAGGCCAGGGAGTCGGGCACAAAGGGGGTACAGCCCACCTTGCTCTCCTGGCAGAAATCAGGGCTGGGGGCGCTGGATGGTGAAACGGGTGTCACGCTTGGAAAGCACCAGCTCAGTCCTGGGCATCTACTTAGCAATCACTAGATCCCTTTGAGGGGAGGGGTTGTTTTCAAATTAAACTCAGCAGTTATGCTTGCCCAGAAAGTTGATTTCATCTAATATTTCAACTTAGAGAAATGAACTGGTGGGTCTACAGTCCCCAGTCTGTCTTTTCCACCAGCCATTAAGGACCCCGCCTACCAGGGTGCTGGTCCTGTGGCCTCTGCCCCATGCCACTGGCACCTTCTAGAGTGTTCCTGCATGTAGATTTCAGCTTCCCTTTGGCCTCCAATGAAAGCCCTCCCCTGCACACCTCAGGCTCCCAGGCAGAGGAAACGCTCATCCCCAGGCCTGGCCCCCGCCCCGAGGGTACCTGATGGCATGTGAGCTGGGGCTCCGAGTGGGTTTGACCCCTGGAGTCTCCCGAGGCAGCTGCCCACACCCTGCTCCCTCACTTGTCAAAGATCAAAATCAGGCCCTCCAGTAGGATTTTATATTCCCAGCTGTAAGTCTCAACACAAGCCGAGGTGTTGATGAGAAAATAAATATCGTAAGTAAATCTGGAAGAGAGAGCTGGGCAAGAAGACTGGAAAAACGTCAGGAGGCCTTTGCAACTTGCTTTGTGTTTATCGGTAAACAGAGCTCACCTGGGCGGGTTCAGCCCGGACTTTGGGCTCACAGACCAACATTTTACACATCTTTGGGGACAGACATGGGGCTGTCAAGTCCAGAGACACTTTTAGTATGAAAAGGCATTTTCAACAACAGCTAAAAGTGTCAAGGACACGTCCAGGGAGAAAGAGCCTATTTCTTTAAGGCGACTAGCTTTACAGAAAGCTCTCCACAAAGTCCCTGGCTCTTCTGCCCCTTTTGCCACAGACAGGGAACATTTTGTCAAATGTGGCCTGTCCCTTCGGGGGACTGAGGACCACGGTCCACTTCCTCATTTTAGTGAAAACCGAGGCCTGGATATGCTGACAGACATGCTGGCCGCTCCCTCACACATTATGGGGCCTGGTGGCGTGGGTTCCAGGCCCTGTGCTGCACCCAGGGCTGGAGGCCTGGGGGAGGGAGTTGGCAGCTAGGAAGAAACAGGCACCTCACCTGATGCCGGAGAGGTTCAAGGACTCAATCGTGTCGGCTATTCTGAGCGGCAAGGCAGGCAGGGAGATAGGCACTGTGAAGACAGTACTGAACCAGACGAAAGCCCTGTGGGAGGTGGTGGCAACACAGGGAAGAGGGCAGCTTTGCGGCTGGGATGGATGCCAAGCAGGCTTCCTGGAGGAAGTGACAGAGCCTTGGCAGAGCCCTCAAGCAGGTGATCACCAAGTCTCAGAACCTATCAGGTCCTGTCCCTGAGCTTCCTACACGCTCCTTTCTAATTCTCAGCCCAGGGCCTGGGGAGCTCAGCATCGCTGCCCCATTTTATTGAGGAGGAAGTTCGGACAGGAGGTCAAGTCGTTTGCCGAAGGTTACAGTGTAAATAAAAGGCAGAGCAAGGATTTGAATCCAGGTCTGTTTGACTTCAAATCCCAGGTTCTGTGTACTAATTTCATGAAGGAATTGGGGGGTGCCCCAGGCAGAGGCAGTGATGCCCACAGATACCTGCATTTATTATGCATTTGTGGGTCAACACACCTGTCTCATCTCTGCACATAACCGCCCCCCGACCTCACCCACCCACCACAGTGCAACTCACAGTCGGGGACCCTCATCCGGGTCAGATAATTGCAAACTCCGTCTCCAGCAGAGCAGGGCGCACTTTATTGACCAAATTCATCCATATATCAGCTTTACGGTGAGACTCTCACCTTCCAGGTCACCCAGCTGCTGAAGCTCCAAGCCCAAGCTCTGAACCAAGATATCAGTGACCCAGCCTGTCCCAAGGAGCTTAAGCCACCTGGGCTGGAATAGCCAGTGCTGACGAGGAGGGAATCTGACTCTTGGGAGGGATGGTGGCAGGTGGGGGAGCGTTGCTGCCGGTGAGCTGCCTTGGGCATCTCAGGAACGACAGAGACAGATATCAGAGACAGAGACCCACGCCCAGGTGAGGCCTGTAGCAAAGCCAGTCCGTAAACTTTGGCTGGGGACAGGTTAGTTATCAAAGGGGCCCGGTGTCTATGACAGCACTCGTTGCTGGGCCTGCAGAAGGTTCCAGACCCTGTGGACCTCAAGTGAGTGCATAGCTTTACCCACCACCACCTGCTCTGCTCCAGTGACAACACTTGGTTAACATGTATCATTTGTTATTTGTTATTTGTTACTGATCTGATGGGGTCAAGACAAACAACCCACCAGGCTACAGGTCACTGCCCACCTCCTCCTGGCTTGTACCATTTCCACTCTCCCCTTGCATGTGGCCTATTTCTCCTGCCACAGGCCTGTGCACGTGGGGCTGCTGCCCACCCCCCACCCCCCGCCCCCTGGAGATCTGGGGCCTAGACTGATCCTTCACAGTATGCTCCCGGGTCTACCAGCGGCAGCCGGGTTATCAGGCCAGGAGAGCGCAGACTTCAGGACGAGACGGCCGTGCCCTGGGGTTACCCGAGGCTGGTGCAGGTGGTAGAGTGGGTTTGGAGTCTGAGAGCCAGGTTTTGCTCCCTGTTGGAGACCTTGGCCAAAGGATGTAGTTCCCTTGGTTTCTACCTCTACAAAATGAGGATGAACCCAGCTGCTTTGGGGACAATTATGAATTCTGTGCCTTCACTTGTGTGGCAAGACTCTGTTGCCTGGACCCCTGAGGTTTTGCCATCAATACTAGAATGGCAGCCATGCACACGCCCACGGTTGGTCCCTGCTGAGGTCCAGCCGTGGGCCACAGAGCGGCTCTGGACTTGCCAACAGTGAACTCTCCCTTTCTTAGTCTGTGTCCCCTGTCCCCGCTGACTTCCATCACCTGACCAGAGGGCACGCTTCCAGGAGATCAGAGGCCACTGCCCCAGCCAATGACACCCCAGAAGCACAAACTCCGTCTCATCGGGAGGCTTTGCACAACAGCAAAGGGCAAACAAGTGACCCACAGAGTCTTTGGACAGTTCCTGGAAAAGGGCTTACCTAAACTGCAGGGCAAACAGGCAGACTTCTGTCTGGTGCGTGGACCCAAGACCTGTAGGAGACACTTCGCCCCTGCAGGGGTCAAGGCCAGCTTCTGAACACAGATGGCTGACGTCACCTGCTTGCACATTCAGGGTCTAACCTGCTACCTGGTATCTAGTGGCAGGAGCCTTCTCCTGCTGCGCCCTCCTCCTCTTCTGAATGTCCCACTTCCTGATTTCTCCCCTGGAGGCCAAGGGAGAGCCTCGGCTGCTCTAGTGGGATTGGGTACATCCGGGCGTGGCTCAGCAGGGCAGGTGTGGGCGGCACAGACCCGCTGCCATTCCTGGGCTCTGCAACTGGCCAGTGTGACCTGGTGCAGGGGGCGGGGGACCTCTGTGCCTCAGTCTCCCTATTGTAATGTGGGCACAAGAATAATTATTTCTCCAAACATCTTCAAGATTAGAAAATGTGAAACAGGACCCGAAACAGCATCAGCACCAAATAAATGGAAGCTATGAGCTAAGACGCACGGGCCCCCAAGTGCCCCTAGTACTTACCAAGGAACCTGAGGACCTCAGGTATCGCTCAGATGCATATTCAAGAGCACTGATTTGTCCCTGAAGTTACAAGTTTCTGCTCAGTCCCTGCACAGGAGGCTGTCTAGGTTGTTGTACTGCCTACATTTCATCAGTGCTGAAAGCAGTGGTAGGTGGGGGGGACTTCCAGGAGCTGGGGGCAGGGAGGGGGATGTCCTTTGTGACAGTTCCTCCTGGGTGTGACATGTTTTTCAGGGCTAACAGAAGTCTGCTCAAGGTAAAAAGGGGCAGCATGTATGGAGCCCTTTCATGAATATTCCCAAGAGATGTTCTGAGCATCCTTCTTCTTTCTTCCTGGGGAAGGGGAGGCAAGGGACTGGCTGAGAGCATTTGTTCAAAGGTGATAGATTTCGTCACATGCGTGAAAAACAAGTTTTCTCTCCCTAAAACCTTGGGAGCCCCAAGAACCCAAGAACATCATTTCTTTATGTCTGCTGGGTGTACCCAGTACTCTGTTGACCCCTATGCAGCTTCATTTGCCCTTGTTCAAAACAATTTTTACCAGGTCTTTCCAAGTGCTGGTTTATGACAGACCATCGTGGTGCATCTGGGAAAAGAAGTCGACACCCCTTGTTTGCACTCTTGGTTCTTGACAGCATGGGATCTGGGGTATGTCAGGTGACATCTCTGAGACCGGATGCCCTCATGAGGACATGAGCTCGGTAGGGGCCCCTAGCTGCATAAATAAATAATACTGTTGCCTGCCCAGCCTATGAGATATCCAGGATATGATGGACACGGATCACTTCGTAAACTCTGAAACAGAATACAAAAATTGTCCATTGCTATATAGCGTGTGCAGTAAGAGTTGGGCTTGTCAATGTGTTAGTGGGAAGGTTACGTGAGTGTCTGCTGGGTGGGGCAAAGTTCATCACAGGTATGGGGCCAATCAGCAAGGGTGAGCTTAAGACCTATGTGAAAGGGTCCAGTACGGCCGGGTCTCCAGCGTCTCGGTGTACTGCGGTGATTTGTTTGGAGCTGTTTCGGGCCCGGAGTAGGTCCTCCTGGGCGCTCGCCGCTACAAAGAGAACAGTGGCCGGAGCAGCGGGAGGGCAGGGAGGAGGGCTGCATAGCACACATTTCGTTCCCGCAGGAGCGGCGTCCTGATGCGCAGGCACCGGGGGCTTTGTGCATTCCGCGCGAGGAGCTCGGGCGTCGCCGCGCAAACAAAGCCGCTTTGCAGCTCTCGCTCTTGCTCTCCGCCATTGGCTGCCGGGCCGCGACCTCCCCCCTGCGTTGGCAGAAGCCCAGCGCCTCGGCTGGGCACAAAGTCAGCCCCTCACCCTTGCCGCATGGGGGGAGGGGCAGGCTCTCTGACAGCCCGGGGTGGGGTGGGCTGGTGGGGAGGGCGGTTGGTCGGAGTAGGCAGCTCCTCCCGACGCCCGGCCCCTTTGCCCTTCACTCTTCTGGGTCCCCCGCCCGCCGCACTCGCCGCGGCAACTCCGCCACCTGTTGACGCGTCCTCCCAGCTTGCGTTCCCTTTCTTCTCTTGCATTCTGGGCTCCCCCGGACAAGGTCCTTCCCCGCCCGCCCCCAGCTCCGCGCTCTCCCCAGACTCGAGGGCATCCGCGCTTAGGTGCCCGGTCTAGACCAGCTCATCGCAGAGACTGGCAGAGCCGGGCTCCCCGAGGGAGGAGGGGCCTCGCCAGCGTGGCCTGGGCCCCGGACGGGAACCTCCACCCTTCCCGCAGCCTCGCGCCCGCCCCTCCTAGATTTCAGCCCTTCCCAATGCACGGGGTCGGACGCTCGCCGATCCCCAGCCGCACGTGGTGTGCCATCGCGGCGCTGGGCCCACCCGCCCGGTGACCTTGGCGGTCCCTCCGCCTCCCCGACCTCAGTTTCCCCCAGGTGCTGCAGCAGTGGGGCCGGCGGTGGGAGCCCCCGAGAGCGGCCCCACCCCCGTCCCCGCGGGCATCCAATCGGGCGCCGCCGTCCGGGGGCTGTGTCCAGCGCGGGGCGGGGCTTCCCGGCGGGCCACCCGCGCGAGCCGCCCCAGCGGCCCGGCTGGGGCGGGGGACGGAGGGGCGGCGCGTGCCGCAGGGACGCGGCTGGCACGGTTGCGGGGAGGCGGCGCCGGGCATGGGCCGGGGACGCGACGGCCCCACGGCAGGGGCAGCGAGCGGCGGGGGCGGAGGCGGCCGCTAGCGCCCTGCCCGGCGCCGCCTCCCTCGGCGCGCTCGCCCCGCGGACCGGCAGGCGGCGGACCGGCAGGCGGAGGACCGCGGCCCCAGGTGCCAGGCGGCGGGCGGGCGCGCGCGGGGGCTCGGGGGCCGGGCTCCCCCCACCTCGAGACCCAGAGCGGCGGCGGACTGGGAGGGGCTGGGCGGCGCATGCGCGGGGCCCGGGGCGCGGGGCTAGAGCGCTTGCCGCGGGCTCGTGCGGGGGATCCCGGGGCCCTGGGGGCCGCCCCTTGCTCGGCCTCCCTCCACGCGCCCGTGGCCTGCCGGGAGCCTCGGCGCTCACAGCTGTCGGTGGGTCTGGGACCTGGGCAGCGGTCGAGGCCCGGGACCTCAGAGACATTGGGTCCTCAGGTTGTCCCCCCGGAGAGAAGGCCCACCAGGCGGGGGCATCAGGCGCGCCCTTCTTTCTGCGTGGTCGAGCTTGGGCGTCACCGACTGGGGGCGTTTCCCGAGAACGCCGGGGATCCCCTAGGCCAGGTAGCCGGCGGTCCCGGCAGACTGACCCTCGTGCGCCTGGCGGCCGAGGTCCAACGGGAGAGACACACGCGGCTTAGTCCACCTTTGAGGAACTGCCCCACTTTGCGACTGGCGCAGTCGGGCGATGCAGACGGGCCGGGCCGGGCGAGCCCAGGGCAGTCTAAGCCGCGGGACGTCTTCCCGATCCCGGGGCCCGCGGGTCTGGCTCGGGGCGTCCGCGCCCGGGTCTCCCCGAGTCCCCGGCCGCGCATGGCTGTGTTGGCGGAAGTCCGGAGGGTCGGTTCTGCCCTCACGGCCTCCCCAGACTAACAGGGAACGACTGCGCGCCCGTGCTTTCCTCGCCTTTTTAAGTTTAAAGGCTGGAGCCGTGCCCCGAATGTCAAGGTTCTTTCTAAGAAAAGTCCACGGTTGTATAATGCCTTGGATTTCGCGGGGCGCTCTGGGACGTTCGGGGCTGCATGCCTACCCCCATCCCAGCCACCCCTCTCCAAACCAGGGAGCCCCTCCTCCCCCAGGGCTGCTTGGGAAGGGGTGCGTGGGGCCGGGAGAGGGGGCAGGGTTTTCCTGGGGACGACCCTGCCACACCGTAGCCATTGAAGACGCAGGGTCACCGTGACTTTCCTCTTTCAAGGTGGTGGAGAGTTGGGGAGAATCCAGAGGACACATCGTTGTAATTTTCGTCCTTTACCTTCTTACTGCCAAGGCTGCTGTGAAAGGCCCTGCCTCTGCTGTGAAGTAACAGTTTGTGGCCAGACGAGTCCAGAACCAAGACGTTGTCATCACAGGTAAATAGAAGGTTTGATTTACTTATTTTTCCAGACTGAAATAGTTAAGTCTTTACTTCCATTGCCCTACAGACTAGCAATTTGGGGGTTAATTATTACCTTGTGATGCAACGGGTTAGATCTATTTTCATTTCTTTGAAAGTAAGATGAATGTGGATAGATTCCCTTTTAAGTTCTGAAAACTTTATTCTGTCAGTTTTACTGGGAACTTCCTTTCTTTATGGCAGGCAGGTTCCACGTAATTTAAAAGTAGGTAATAAAACTGTGGGAAATGTTTTCACTTAACAGACACTTAGGTTACAGATGCTGACAAGTAAAGAGCACCATGCCTTCTCTTAGCTGTTTTAATTCCAATCTGAATATCAAGCAGATGGCTTGCTGAGCTAGTTGGCCAGGTCTAGAACTGCCATCAGCCAGGACAGTGATACCCTGGAGCAGTGGGCCTATGGTACAGATTGAGTGGTCACTGTGTGTGAGGGACCAGTGAGCTTGACAAACTTCTATACAACTCTGAAGCAACAGAAAATCAATTGACCATAGAAAAAATGTTTTCCCCTCTTCTCACATCTTGAACGTGTAAAAGTTATTCCATAAAATCATAAAAGAATTGTTGTTACAAGCTCAGGTTTGTCCACAGATTTTTTTGGGAGGGGCTGCATTGGGTCTTTGTTGCGATGAGCGGGGGCTATTCTTCGTTGCGGTGTGCGGGCTTCTCATTGTGGTGGCTTCTCTTGTTGCGGAGCACAGGCCCTAGGTGCGCGGGCTTCAGTGGTTGTGGCACGCGGGCTCAGTAGTTGTGGCTCGCGGGCTCTAGGTGCGCAGGCTTCAGTAGTTGTGGCGCACGGGCTTAGTCGCTCCGCAGCATGTGGGATCTTCCGGGACCAGGTCTCAAACCCGTGTCCCCTGCATTGGCAGGCGGATTCTTAACCACTGCGCCACCAGGGAAGTCCCTGTACACAGATTTTTAAACGTAGTATGTGTATGCGGGAGAGAGAATGAGAGAGAGAGGAGAGAAAAAAAGGTGTTTCTTCTATATAAACTATTTTGTAATCTGTTTCATTAACCATTAGGTTATGAAAAATCTTTCCATGTGAATAAATGTGTTTGCACTTTATCATTTTAAATGTCTATATCATATTTCATTGTGTTTAGATACAATAATTATTAAGCCAATCCTTTAACATATGTATATTTTAAAATTCTTTTAGTCTGTGAATGTTTACTGAGTTTTCAGCTGCTCAGTATTGAGAAAGGCAACTGGGGATCTGCTCATGAAGCTGACTCTTACACCAGAATATAAGAAGGGAGCTGAAAGTGGATGAAACTGGGGCGCAGAAAGGGAGACTGTTTTTGCCGCAGCACCTCGTGGTTTAGGGATTGGTAACCAGTGGTCTTTGCCTTGTGTGTTGTTCTAGGGGCACCTGTGTTTTTATAATAAGGATTCTTTAAGTAATCTTCTTTAAAAAGCTTTTATTAAAATGTTTCTTTGCTTACTGTAAACAGATTTTAAACATGCCACGTTTCTCTCTTTCCTCTCTCAGTCTGTGTGTGAATGGATATATTCTTTTTTTAATAGTTTTTATTTATTTTTTAAATTTATTTCACGTACTAATTATTTATGGCTGAGTTGCGTCTTTATTGCCGCGCACGCGGGCTTTTCTCTAGTTGTGGTGAGCGGGGGCTGCTCTTCGTTGCTGTGCACTGGCTTCTCATTGCAGTGGCTTCTCTTGTTGGGAGCACGGGCTCTAGGCGCGTAGGCTTCAGTAGTTGTGGCACGTGGGCTCAGTAGTTGCGGCTCGCGGGCTCTAGAGTGCAGGCTCAGTAGTTGTGACGCACGGGCTTAGTTGCTCCGCGGCATGTGGGATCTTCCCAGACCAGGGCTGGAACCCGTGTCCCCTGCATCAGCATGCGGACTCTCAACTACTGCGCCACCAGGGAAGTCCCCCCCGGATGTATTCTTAATGGCAAATAGGATGAGTGTCTTAACTTCCAAGTGGCCGGTGTTTGGGGTGAACGTTTGTACTAATTTTGTTGCATCGCAGTTAGAGGATGTGGCTTTTTGGGAATTTGAGGGCCTCTGTTTTTATTTCTGGTTTTGGTGGCTTGGTATAGGCTTCATAGACACTTCAGATAAAGCCATAGCTTCTGTTTGTAGAATAGACATTTGCTGTGTCTGTTATTTCTGCCTTCGTAATTACATGGAACCAGCTAGCTCACATCTAAGCCCATGTGGTTAGGGAAAATTAGACAAAGGATTTTAATTTCCAACTTGGTGTGAAGTTAGATTTAAGGTAAGAACCAAACAGGAAAAGCCCTAGATGTCCCAGTGGACCTGATTTAAAAGAACTTGTTTCTTCTTCCAAGTATTTCTGTCACTAGCATGCAGTGATGTGTACTGTGGGTAACAGACATCACCTAGTCTGGTTTGCTTGTTGTTTGGAGGTGTGTTCATTCTTTGCTTCTAGAGTATTTAATTAGTATCTTGTTGTAGCAATATTGTGGAAGGGTTCATGCACTTCAAAAGGTGAAGCGATTACTCCTTACTAAGTCAGACCTATTATTAGTTAGTTTGGTAGTTGAGCTGCATTTGTTTTGAGGTCGGCATATAGTACCAGAAAAAGTACTTGAGAATTTTGGTTTGCATCAGGGATGCAGCTTGACATAGTGGAAGAGGTGTTAGGTCATCCCCAGGTTTGATTCTCATCCCTTCGAGGCGGCCTGCCGGGCCTGCGGATCTCTGTTCACCTCTCTAAATGCTGTTTTCTCATCACAAAACGGAGTTCCTCTCCTTTCCACCTCTTTGAAGGGTTGGGAGTCTCAAAAGTGGTGGCTTGGGCTTCCCTGGCGGCGCAGTGGTTGAGAGTCCGCCTGCCAATGCAGGGGACACGGGTTCGAGCCCCGGTCTGGGAAGATCCCACATGCCATGGAGCAACTAGGCCCGTGAGCCACAACTACTGAGCCTGCGCGTCTGGAGCCTGTGCTCCGCAACAAGAGAGGCCGCGATACTGAGAGGCCCGCGCACCATGATGAAGAGTGGCCCCCGCTTGCCACAACTAGAGAAAGCCCTCGCACAGAAATAAAGACCCAACACAGCCAAAAATAAATAAATTAAAAAAAACCAAAGTGTTGACTTATGTGAAGATTCTTTGTAACAAGTAAAAAGGCATACTTAGCCCAGGCAGTGTCTTAAAGAAGCACACCTTGTACTGCCTGCCTCTCCCTGAGCCGGATCTGGTAACTGTGTTACTTTTGCTCTGACCTGTTGGTGATTTTTCAAAGGCTTTTGGAACGAAGCACATCCCCCACCCCAAATATATACTTCTTTTCATTTTTGAGTAGGTAATCGAGAGTCCTACACCAGTAAGAACAAAACTGTCCTGAGTGGGTTTTGTTTTCTCTGCGCTTGGATATGCCCTCAGGTTTGTTTGTTTATTTATTTATTTATTTATGGCTGAGCTGGGTCTTCGTTGCTGCACACGGGCTTTCTCTAGTTGCGGCGAGCGGGGGCTACTCTTCGTTGCGGTGCGTGGACTTCTCATTGCGGTGGCTTCTCTTGTTGTGGAGCACGGGCTCTAGGCACTCGGGCTTAGTAGCTGTGGCACGCGGGCTCTAGAGCGCAGGCTCAGTAGTTGTGGCGCATGGGCTTAGTTGCTCTGCAGCATGTAGGATCTTCCCGGACAAGGGCTCGAACCCATGTCCCCTGCATTGGCAGGCAGGTTCTTAACCACTGCGCCACCTGGGAAGTCCCTGCCCTCAGGTTTTGATGGTGATATATTTTGCATTTGTCCTTACTTCCATATCCCCAGACCATGAAAACAACTGCTCCTCATCCTTGGAGGGTCTGCGGAGATGCAGGCTGGGTGAAATCTTCCCCCACCGGGGCTGCTCCTGGGTGCTGCCCTACCTCACTTTCCCCGCTGAGTCCACCTTGATGAGAACGGAGTATGTGTAAATCAGTTCTGCCCAGCTGGTCCTGTGTACTGAGTAGGCCCTCCACGTCTGCAGGTTCTGTATCCACCAGCTCAACCAACCGTGGACTGAAAATATTCGAGAAAAAAATTCCAGAAAGTTCCAGAAAACGAAACTTGAATTTGCCACGTGCCATAAGTATTTACATAGCATTTACATTGTATCCACAACTATTTACATTGCATGTATGTTGTATTAGCTATCATAAGTAATCTAGAGATGATTTAAAGTATACAAAGGTTGTGCATAGGTTATGTGCAAACACTACACCTTTTTATATAAAGGACTTGAGCCTCTACAGATTTTGGTATCCCCAGGGCGTCCTGGAACCAGTCCCCTGAGGATGCTGAGGGAGGACTCTGAATGTTCATTGAGCAAATAAGAGATGAACAGATGAACAGAATTTAATTCAACAAGAATTTATCGATTTTTTTTTTTCTTTTTACAGTACTCAGATATGTGTGGGAGCTGGCTGGGGGGGACCTAGAAGTATAGCAGGGGGCCTACCCACCGCAAGAGGGTTTCCCCTTGGCATTTTGCAGTTCCTCTCAAACCTCGGATGGCGAGAGCCCGTCCTTCCATCAGCACTAGACCGGTGTCCTGCACGCCATGCTGGACTCCCACACGTGGCTCCCATGGCATAGGTGTTATAAAGGTGGCAGCTGCAGTTCAAATTATTCTATTTATAATTATCACTAGATTTGGGGTATGTTAAACATTAAATAGACTTTTTGTGAGATGGCCTGAGCATCTAATTAAATAAAATGCTCTTTCTTTCTGCAAGATCAGGGATTCTAATTCCAAACAACTGACTCAGAAGGAAAGAGCTGTGTTTAAACATTTGGGAGTTGGGAAGTGTTTCTATTTAACGGGTCAAGGGTCCTGCTGGCCCTCCAGTTGTGGAGATAAGATAGGCACAGGAGAAGTTAGTGAAAGCATTGGAGAGGTTTAAGTCTTCTGTGTTCCAGACTCAGCACTCATCTGACTGCTTTTATTTTGCTCTATTTAAAGAGGTTTGCGAAGAAAGAGGACTGGCTGTTTCTGTTCTGATCCGCTTGCTTTTACACTTCTAACTCAGGTCACAAGTACACCTTTGAAAAAGGATCACCTGAATAGTAAGAGTTAGGAAAGCAAAGGCAGAATGAATTGTCTCAAAGCTTCTGAAGCTTCACATGAAAGATTGGAAGTGGTAATACAGTTAAGTAAACAGTATACTGTAGTTCTTTCCCCCACCCAGCCCGACCACTTTTAAGAGTGAGTGAGGCACCAGGCTCCCTGCAGCCATTTGTAACTGAACAAGTCTGTGGTTATGTGATAACCACACTGAGGTGACACATTGCCACGTTCTAGTAAAAGAGACTCAGTTATTTAGAAGTTGACATGTGGCTGCCTCCCTCCCTTTCAGAAACAGTCTAAGAAATTGTTAGCCTGACATGTGTATTTAAGTACATATTTACAATGAAGCAATAAGGCTTGTAAAATACAGGATCGCAGAATCAAGTGAGAATCAAATCTTGATCTGAAATCAAGTTTTCTTCTATTACCTAGCTGTTAAATGGGATTTTTTTTTTTTTTTTTTTTTTTTTGCCATACGCGGGCCTCTCACCGCTGTGGCCTCTCCCGTTGCGGAGCACAGGTTCTGGACGCGCAGGCTCAGCGGCCATGGCTCACGGGCCCAGCCGCTCCGCGGCACATGGGATCCTCCCAGACCTGGGCACGAACCCGCGTCCCCTGCATCGGCAGGCGGACTCTCAACCACTGCGCCACCAGGGAAACCCGGGATTTTTTTTTTTACCAGAAGAATTTTAGAAGCATTTTCAGGCAGTGTTCCTTCTTGCATAAGTTGACATCTATTAGGCTGCCAGCATGAAGAGTCTGTTCCCCTCTGTCTAGGCTTATGAATGAATTTGATCCATTCTCGGCAGTAGTCCCATTTTGTGGGACAGCTTGATAAGTGGGTTAGTGTCTTATTTATTCACTGTCCACTCACTTTATTTCTGGTTTTCTAACTGTGTGTTGGGGATGGGATTAACAGGACTGATGTGTAAAAGGAAAATTGTTCCGAGAAATTTGAAATTTCCTTTCAATAGAAGCACCTCTTGGTGTGTGGAAGTTATTTATAACACAAACAAAAGGGTAGTGTTTGATGTGTTTACGACATCCTTGGATTTTAGGGTTCGTGGAGGGAGTATTTTGCTTGAGTATTACAATCACCTTTTTTGCCCACTTTGAAACCCGTTGCAGAATCTGTCACCAGCTCTAGGCAAGGGGACTCCTGCCCCATCTCTGCAGAGCCCTTCCGATGGTTCACAGCAAGCAGTCCAAAGCACATGGAGGTTCAGAAAGTGACCTTCCTTCTTGCCTTTCTTAGAAAAGCTCACTTGTCGAGAGCCCTTTCCAGAAAGGAAGTCATTCTATTGCTGTAGTTCTCAAATCATAAAAATAAACCTCATCCATTATGTTCAGTGCGGGGTCCTGAGAGAGATGAGTAGTTAAAAAAAAAAAACCCACAAAGTTCAATTGTGCAAAAATATTCACGGCGGGAGCTTGACGGGGAGTGATCTCCTAAAAAGAAGACTTTGAGAAAGAGAAGCGTCGTGAAGAGAAAGGCTTGAGAATATTGACATGCAGTGAGGGCTGATGCTTGAGAGAAAAGACCAGCACAAACAGGGTTAAAAGGATGTGTGGGACAAGGTGACGGAAGATTGTGAGGGTGGAAATGTTGGTGTCTGAGCCAGAGACAGAAGGTTCTGGACCTGGGGAGGGAGGAAAGGTCAGGGTGCTTGCCCGCACTCGGGCGGGGGAGAGGGAGGATGGATGTAGATTGATGGATCTCTAGTGGTGGTGGGAGCGCGACCCACCCTCCACCCGAGCAGCCTGGAAACCAGAGATTATAACCGCCTGCCAGCACAGGGGCAGGAAGTCCCGATCCAGCGCTGGTGTGTTGAACTGAAAGCGGAGGGTTCCCATCCTGGCCGAGGGTGACAGCGACTGGCGACAGGAGGAAGGGTTAAGTGGGAAGCGTTCAGTGAAGAGAGGAGTAATTCTTTCCAAGTCCCAGCTTTATGTGTGAATATCGGTACCTAGCAGGACACAACGTTGTCAATCAATACTTCAATAAAATAAAATTTAAAAGAAGAGTATCTAGCAGGTTATCAATATAAGGAGAGAAAATAGGGTCTTTCACTCTGGAAACCAAAACTTATCGACTGTTTTCCTGCTGTTTTCTCTTCACTTAGATGAGTCTAAGAGTTAGCTTTTCATGTCTAGGTCAGAAGTCTAAGTGAAAGTGAGTATCTGACTACATTCAAGGACGGCCAATAATCTTTAATACTAATAGGGACACAAGCCTCAAGAGAAAGAAGATTCTAGAAGGAAAAACCATCGCCAAGAAAGCAGATAAATCCATGGCTGATTCACAGACTGATGGAAGGACACAAAACCTTGGACGGGCTCAGTAACTCTGGAACGAATGAATTCAAACGCAGGCTTTCTTCGTCAGATAAATCATTTTCTAGAAGGTGTTTCAGAAAGATTCATGCCCAATTCTGATATCAGATCTGGTATGGTCTCTTTGAGAATGAGACCTCTGAAAGACAAGAGGTAGTAAATAAAATTTAGAAAAGGAATGACTTTCAAGAGATGAAAAGATGAAATTCCAACCGAAGGTATCAAAATTCCAACCGAAGGTATCAACACCTCCATCCAGCTGCCATCTTCGTATTTGTAGATGTGAAGTTACATTGAACCAGGGCAATGGAAGTTCACCGAAGTTGTACTTTGTCATTGCTGTCATGACCTCGGGCCCCACGTCCACCAGCCTTCCTGACATCACCCGACCCTCCCGGAGACTCAAACTCAGACTGTCCGGTTCTGAGCCCCCCTGAGTTTTCCTCCCCATCCGGTAAGTGGCCTCCAGGAGGGCAGGACAGGTGCAGGGTCCTGACCCACTTAGCAGCTCTCGGCCACAGACGGACCACGCATCCGCGCGCACCTCGGTTTCCTCGTCTACAAATGGGGCAAGTACTAATGCTTTGCGTGGGAGACAGTTGCCTGGTGCAGAGTGAGAAGGCTTTTTACTTATTCATTTTTTATTTCTTTTGGCCATGCCGCACAGCTTGTGGGATCTTAGCTCCCCAACCAGGGATCCACCCCGGGCCCTCGGCAGTGAAAGTGCGGAGTCCTAACCACTGGACCGCCAGGGAATTCCCAAGGCCGCTTTAAAGAAATTTGTTTTAGTTTATTCAAGTACAGTTGATTTACAATGTCGTGTCAATTTCTGCTGTACGGCAAAGTGATTGTTTTGTATATATATTCTTTTTCCTATTCTTCTCCATTATGGTTTATCCCAGGATACTGAACGTAGCTCCCTGTGCTGTACAGTAGGACCTTGCTGTTAACGGTTTCATTGTTTCCTTGCTTGTTGTTTACTGTCCAGCCATAACATGGACTCATCCTTCCTCATTTATCAGCTCCCATGGTGACTGGGAGGGCAGGGCCCTGACTCTCGGGGCCAATGTTCTTCCTCCATGGCCAGATCCTCGTTTGTGCCTGGGACATTCCCTCACCCTACCCCTCATCCCCACCTCACCTCCTTACCTCTGCCCACTACCCTGGAGATCTCAGCTGGAGACTTTCTTAGGGAAACCTTCCAGAACTGCCTGCCTGGTCAGGTCTCTCAGATGCAATGCCTGGTGCTTTTCCTGTAAGCTTGCCCATTACATGTTCATCTGCATGGCCTCTTGGTTAAAGTCGCTCTCCCCGATGAGTCACAGACCCCAGCGGGCAGGAAACCACAGCTGCCCCGCTCTCCACCGCCCAGGATGTACTGCCAGCAGGTGCTGCAGGACCGGCTGGGTGAACGTGCAGCTCCGGTCAGGCTACCCTGCGTTTGAGATTCCTTCCAGGCTTAACCAAATGCCACCTCCTTCATGAAGCCTTCTTTGATTCCCCCCTGAATGAGAGGCAGGAATTTTGTCACTCAGACACCCTATAGCATTTTTTTTTTAAATAAGTTTATTTATTTTTGGCTGCGTTGTGTCTTTGTTGCTGCGTGGGCTTTCTCTTGTTGCGTTGAACGGGGGCTACACTTCATTGCAGTGCGCGGGCTTCTCACTGCGGTAGCTTCTCTTGTTGTGGAGCATGGGCTCTAGGCGCGCGGGCTTCAGTAGTTGTGGCACGCGGGCTCAGTAGTTGTGGCTTGCGGGCTCTAGGGTGCAGGCTCAGTAGTTGTGGCGCACGGGCTTAGCAGCTCCGCGGCATGTGGGATCTTCCCAGACCAGGGCTCGAACCCGTATCCCCTGCACTGGCAGGTAGATTCTTAACCACTGCACCACCAGGGAAGTCCACCCTGTAGCATTTTGAATCTCTCTGACTGGACGTATTCTACCTTCACCTCAGCAACTGTTTATTGAGCACTTCAGTCATTCATTCCAGAGCTCATTCATTTCTTCAACACACCTTTCCTGAGCTCCTGCTATGTGCCAGGCAGTGTTCCAAGAGCTGGGGACAGCAGTGGAAAACGGCAGGCACCATCCCCTGCCATCAGGAAGCACTGCATTACATGACAAGCAGGACTCCTAGGTTCAGAGGAGAGGCAGGTACCCAAGCAACACGGTGCCGCGTGGTGAGAACCACTAGAAGGCCTGATGGGTGAGGCTGCCCTTCCCTGAGCCTCTCGGCGGCCAGGGGAGCAGTGGTGTTCTAACCGTGATCTGCACGTGTGGCTCAAGAAATGTTTGTCCTTAAAATTTCCTTTCAACTAAGGGAACTAAGTTGGGAGACAGGAAAAGAGCGAATAAAAGTGGGCCAAGCAATTGTAGAGCCCATCGTAGTTCTCCCGTTGATTATCTTCTCATTTCACGTATCATTACGTGCTCAAGTGAAATCCTTTCGAACCACTTAGGTCAGCAGGATTTAAATCTTAGATGCGTATTAACTCTCATCTAATGACCTATTTTCAGAAAACACCACACATTTAGTTGCGGCGTCTGCCTTCTCTTTGTCGCTCATGGTTCCGGCATGAAAAGCAGATAAGCCCTCAGCAGCGATTCTGTCTTCATCACAGAAGCGTGATAATCGCTTCCTGAAAGGAGCAGGGACACGAGGGATCGAGGGATCGTGCGTGCCGTTAGCTTGACATCGTTTGGTTTCGTAGTCATGAATGAGGCGAATTAGCCCTCAGACACACGCAAGCCCCTTTCCTAGGATAATAGACGGGTGAAGCCTGTGCCTCCAGGGCTTCTGGCTTCTTGCTTTGTGGCTGGGAAGGTGGGGAGAGAGGCAGCCCTATCCTGCCCGGGAGGTTAGGCGCCCAGGTATGTCAGGCGGGAGCAGGGCTGGCTTTGGGAGGTGCCAGAGAAATCCCTCTGGCTGCCCTGCTCCATGGATGTCACGATGCGCTGGGTCGCCTTTTTAACAGCAGACTCGCCTCTTTGTATCAGGCTCCCTAAAAACCAGGCAGTGGAGGTGGGTTTGAGGTCTTCTAAAAGTCAAGTTTACTGAGATATAATGTACATGCAGTAAAATCCATCCTTTCTGGATGGACAATTCTGTGCGTTTTGAAAAACATCTATGGCTCACTTTCTTGCTGGTCGTCAGCAAGAGGTGCCCACATTTCTTGGCGTGTGGCCCCCTGGTCGTCAAAACGTGCAACGTGGCTCAAGTCCTTCTCATGCTCTGAACCTCTAGGACCTCCCCTTCTGCCTCCTTTCAGCCGGAGAAAATTCTCTGCTTTTAAGGGGTCAGGCGATTCGATTGGGCCCACCTGGATAATCCAGGACACTCTCCCCTCTCAGGCCCGCACCTGTGTCAGTCCCCTGCGGCTGCCGCCACAGAGCAGGATCTGGGTGGCTCTAAAGAACAGAAATGTATTGTTGTGCGGTCCTAGGGGCCGGAAGTCTGAACTCAAGGTGTGGGCAGGGCCGCGCTCTCTCTGAGACTCTGGGTCGACTCCTTCCTCGCCTCCTCTTTAGTTCTCGTGGTGCCCGTCAACCCTTTGCATTCTTTGGCTTGTGGAAGCATCACTCCAGTCTCCACCTGTCATCACATGGCATTCTCACTGTGTGTGTGTGTGTGTGTGTGTCCAAATTTCCACTTTTTATAAAGACACCAGTCACATTGGATTAAGGACCCACTCCACTCCGGTATAACCTCATCATAACTATATCCGCAAAGAGCCCTATTTCCAATAAGGTCACATTCTGAAGTACTGGAGGTTAGGATGTGGACATACCTTTTTGGGGGACACAAGTGAACCCGTGATGGTACCCTCGGTCACATCTGCAGAGCCCCTTGTGCCATGCATGGTGACATAGCCATAGGCTCCAGGATTGGAGCATGGACACCTTTGGGGCCATGAACTGCCCCCATTCCATGGTCACGCCCTCATGGAACTCACAGTCTACAGGCAGCTAACACCCGTTCAAGGAGTTTTGGAGACTTGAGACCCCACTAAACATGTTCTGTTCATATTCGAAGGCGGGTGACCTGTTCAGAGCCTAGCTCTGTCAATTAGGGACGAATCTATAGCATCAAAGATAAGGAGTCATGATCCGAGGTGCCTGGTGCGTTAGGCAGCTTAGGTAGGGCTGGTCCTGGGGACCTCACACAGGGCGGTGGAAGGCTTAGGGGACAGACGTGTATGAATCACAGCACCGTGAGTGCAGAGCCTAGTAGCCCCTTTCTTTCCCTCCATCAGGCTGGTGCCAAGGGGAAAACACAAGTGACTGGAGGGGCTAGAGAGCCAGGGGGTGGTGGGGCCCCATGGGACTCTCCCAGCTCCGTGTCCTTGCTACAGGAGAGAAAGGTACCGTAACTGTGCTCTTTCCCCACGTAGGGAGGCCTTCCCCTTAGTTATAATGGCAGCCTCTCCCCGACCCTCTCTCCATCTCACGGTAGTACAAGCTTTACCGGTCTGTTTCTCATCTGTTTCACCTAGAATAGCAGCCCCACGAGGGCGGGGGAATTTGTCTGTTTTTGTCTGTGTTCTTTACTGCTGTACCCAAACGGGCTCTCACAGGAGGCACCTAAGAATAGCTGTTGAACGAACAAAGCTTTCCCTCTGCTTAATGATCTATGCCCTCCGCTTGTTGAACGGATAACAGTTTTTCTGTTCTACAATTGTATTAGCATATTATTAGAAAGTTATTATTATTTGAGTAATACTGCCTGAATATGAGGAAAACCTTAAGGAGCTATAATCATTTTTCTCTATTCCAGTCTATGGATTTTATTGAAGAGTACAGAAATACTTCTTTGTAACTCTGGAAGTGAAACATAAAGAGGAAAATAGCCATTTCAAACTGTGGAGCTGATAAGTATTCAGTGGCTTTAAAATGTTAAGCTGGAGGCTCCATTGCTAATGATGGCTTAGCGGTTTGGAAGTCAACTCAGAAAAGGTGGACAGAAGCTTTAAACATATGCCAAGGCATTGTTTATGCCAAGCTCATGAGGTGGTGAGCAGTTGCCAGGCTGAGATCTGGAGAAGGTGGAAACTTGATATTTGGGGTCATTTTGTCCCTGGGTTGTTGGCTTATTTATGGAAGAAGCACTTAAGAACCTACATACTTCCACGGGGCTAGGAGTCAAAAGTTGAGCTATGAAGGCTCCAAGAAGGGAAGACCCTGGCAAACATCCCAAACGCTGGGTTGGGGCCCCAAAAAGCTGCCCCCTAGGAACACAGGTGACCTGGAAGTCAATCCGTTGCTCCAGGACTAAAGGCCTCTTCTAAGTAATCTCAGTCCTTGAGGTTGGACTAAGGTGCTTCCAGACTGCTAGGACCTCTGATGCCTGGCAGAAGCAAACGAATACCCTCTCTGGAGCACACAGCTGCTATTTCTATCAACGGTTTTTCAAATACAGGCAGTCCTCACTTCGCACATTTCCGTTATGCACAAATTCCATTACCACAGTTAATTAAATAACACCAGTCTCCCTACACCAGGGCTCCTATTTCAGTTATCAGGGATTAAGCACTGAGTAGCTGTGAAAACACAGTCTCAGCTGCCAGCTCCCCAGTCCACAAATCACTGCACAGATAACAGATGTGCATAGGATCAGTGACCAATCCCGTCACTCCTTTCAGAGTCCTTCTGTGATTGGTCGCTGCGCATCTGTCAGTCAGTTCACCCACAGACAGCAAAGCGTGTCCTGGTGTTGCCTCCTTGTCTCCCAGTGAAAAACCCACATGACACTTTATAAAAAAAGGATAAGTGAGAGGAATTGGCCAACAAAGATGAAAGTGCAGCAAATAAGTGGAAAATGATAATGCTGGAAGTAAAACTAGAGTCGAACATCAATGGAGTTCTAGAAGAAATAGTGACCATGGGAATGTGGGCGCTGCTGCCAGTTCAAGAGACTCCAGAAGGGCAGCCAGAGGAATGTAGTAAAAGTGACTTATCGACACACTTGAGGGATTGCCCTGGTGGCCCAGTGGGTAAGACTCCACACTCCCAATGCAGGGGGCCTGGGTTCCATACCTGGTCGGGGAACTGGATCCCACAAGCATGCCGCAACTAAGAGTTTGCTTGCCGCGACTAAGGAGCCAGCGAGCCGCAACTAAGGAGCCCATGTGCCACAACTAAAGAGCCCACGTGCCTCAACTAAGGAGCCGCCGGCTGCAACTAAGACCTGGTGCAAACAAATAAATAAAGAGAATAGAATAAAATAAAAGATATTTTAAAAAATACTTGAGGAATGGAGTTTGACAATTTGGTAAAGCATAGAAGAGAAGTTTGCTCCGAATTGCAAGTTATACAGTAAGAAGGCAGCAGGCACGGTCCAAACTACTCTTGGTAAGTTTTTTACAACAAAATAAAACATCTTAATTCTCAGTGATTTTAATTCTTAGTAATGCTAACGTCTTACATTACAATCTACTAAATAAATATTAGTTTTACTGTATCTTATATTTCCCTCTGCATTTACAACTGATAATAAGAGATATTTTAATGTTTGTTTTTTTTTTTTTTGCGGTACGCGGGCCTCTCACTGTTGTGGCCTCTCCCGTTGCGGAGCACAGGCTCTGGACACGCAGGCTCAGCGGCCACGGTTAAAGGGCCCAGCCGCTTCGCGGCATGTGGGATCTTCCCGGACCGGGGCACGAACCCGTGTCCCCTGCCTCGGCAGGCGGACTCAACAACTGCGCCACCAGGGAAGCCCTGCACTTGTTATTTTTACCGTTGATTAGTAAAATCACTTTGCATAATTTCTGCTTGCGTGATGCTTTTCATGGTCTTGCATTACCATGCAAACCAAGCCTGTTTTTTACAGTAATGGCACAAACAAAACCAAGCGTATGAGACAACTCATGAACCAGCAAAAATAATACATGATAGAAATAGACCTGCATGACTCTAAACATTAGACTTAAAAGACGTAAACTTTAAAATAAACTTGCTTATTATATTCAGGAAGATGAAAGGTAAGATTGGGAATTTTGGTAGAACGCTAGAAATTGTATTTTTAGAAAGGACATTGATTTGAAAAAAAGTAGGAATCATAAAATTGAAAAAAAAAGAAACCCCTGAAATTATGTACTCTGTAGAAAGGTATAATAGCAGAGTAGATACACCATCACAACTGATGTGAGAATTGGTGAGTAATAAAACACATCAGAAATAATATCTAAAGTGAAGCACAAAGAGACAAAAGGATGGACTACAAATATGGAGAATATAGTGATGAATTCTACCATACATATAATTGAATCCTAGGAGGACAAGAAAGAGAAATGGGACAGAAACAATATTTGAAGAGATAGTGGCTGAAGTTTTTCCACCACTGATGAAAGACATTAAGTTACAGGTTTAAGACTCCTATAGAACTACAAGCAGAGTTAAAAACCAAAAAAATCCATACGTACACACCCTATAGTAAAACTGCAGAAAAAACAAAGGCAAAGCGATAATCTTAAAAGAAGCTAGAGGTTAAAAACAAAAAGCAAAACCAAACATTACTTTCAAAGGAGCAGCAAGTTAGAGAGAAATTCTCAACCAAAACGACGGAAGCCAGAAGACAGTGGAAAGACATTTTCAATGTGCTGAAAGTCAAGTTTATTCCAGGAATAAAAGATTAGTTTAACATTTAAAAGGTAATCAAGCATCAACAAATATGAAGTGCTTCTGGATAAAACGCACGAGACCTGGCCAGTGAAATCTGCCAAACGTGGCTGAGAGAAATTGTGAAAGACCTAAAGAAACGACGAGTCACAGCATGCTCAGTATTAAGATGGCAGTTCTTCCCAAAATGATCGACAGACTTGAGTGATCAAAATTGTATCTTAGCATATGCCTATTTGTAGAATTTGACAAACTGATTCTAAGATTATGTGGAAATGCAATGGACCTAGAGTGGCTAAAACAACTTTGAAAAAGGAGAGCACAGATGGAGGACTTGAACTACCGGATTTCAAGAATTATTCTAGAGCCACAGTATTTGACGATGTAATATTGATATGAAAACAGACAAATAGATGAATGGCACAGAGTAGCAAGTTGAGAAATAGACCCAACTATATGGTCAACTAATGTTGAACAGAGTGAGAAGTCGTTTCAGTGGGAGAAGATAATTTTTCAACAGATAGTGCTGGAACAATTGGATAGCCACATGCAAAAGAACAAACCTCAGCCCTCATCTCACATCGTGTAAAAAAAATAAGAAGAAGAACTTGAAATGGGTCCTAGACCTAATTGTAAGAGTTAAAACTATAAAACTTCTAGAAGAAACATAGAATAAATCTTAGTGATTTGGCAAAGATGTCCTATATGAGTCAAAACACATGAACTACAGGGGCTTCCCTGGTGGCGCAGTGGTTGAGAGTCCACCTGCCGATGCAGGGGACACGGGTTCGTGCCCCGGTCCGGGAGGATCCCACATGCCGCGGAGCGGCTGGGCCCGTGAGCCGTGGCCGCTGGGCCTGCGTGTCCGGAGCCTGTGCTCCGCAACGGGAGAGGCTACAACGGTGAGAGGCCCGCATACCACCAAAAAAAAAAAAAAAAAAAAATGAACTACAAAAGAAAAATTTAATAAATTAGACTTCATCGAAATTATAAACCTTTGCTCATCGAAAAGCACTTAAGAAAACAAAAGGCAAGCCACAGACTTGGAGAAAACATTTGTAAAGCGTATATCTGACAAAGGACTATTGTCAGGAATATATAAAGAGCTCTCACAATTCAATAAGAAGGCAACAACCCAATTAAGAATGAAAGCAAAAGTGGGCAAATGATTTGAACAAGTACTTCAACAAAAGGTGTTGGATGGCAAGTAAGCACATGAAAAGCTGTTTAGCATCATTAGTCATTAGGAAAATGCAAATTATTAGTAGCAGATATTGCTGTTAGTAGTAGAGAGATATTAAACACCAGCCAGAATGGCTACATTAAGAAGACTGACCAAGTGTCAAGGCCGAGGATGTGGTGTAGCAGGAACTCACCAACACTGATAATGGGAATGTAAAGTGGTACCGCCTCTTTGAAAAACATTTTGGCAAGTGATATCACTGATGTTATTGCCGAAAGTATCATATACCTGAAGGACGCAAACTGAAAAGGCTACAGACTGTATGTATTTCAACTCTGTGACATTCTGGAAAAGACAAAACTATGGAGACGGTAAAAAGATCAGTGGTTGCCGGGGGTTGCGGGGGAGGAAAGGATGATTAAACAGAGCACAGAGGACTTTTAGGGCAGTGAAGTCATTCTGTATGATACTGTAGTAGAGGTACACATCCTTATACATTTGTCCAAATCTGTAGAAAGTACAGCACCAAGAGTGAACCCTGATGTAAACTCTGGATTTTAGTTAATAATATATTGATATTGACTCATCGGTAACGATTGTACCAAGATGTTACCAATAGGAAAACTGTGACGGTACATGGGAACTCTTTGCACCTTCTGCTCAGTTTTTTGTGTAAACCTATAACTACTCTAAATAGTACAGACTGGTGGTTGCCAAGGGGGAGGGGGTAGAGGGAAGGATGGAGTGGGAGGTTGGGATCAGCAGATGTAAGCTTTTATATATGCGATGGATAAACAACAAGGTCCTCCTTTACAGCACAGAGAACTATATTCAATATCCTATGATAAGCCGTAATGGAAAAGCATATTAAAAAAAAGACTCTGTATATGTATCACTGAATCATGTTGCTGTACAGCAGAAATGAACACAACATCGTAAATCAACTCCACTTCAATTAAAAAATTGGAAAAAATAAAACTACTCTAAATAATAAAATCTGTTCATTAAGAATTAAATTAAATTAAAATGTGTGTATCTTATACCTAAGAATAAACCTAAAAAAGGGATGCAAGACCTCTACTGAGAAAACTGATCGCACTATTGACGTTAAATGTAGCCCAAATAAACAGACGGCTGTACCGTGTTCCCGGAAGGGACAACTCAGTCTTGGGAAGGGGTCAGTTCTCTCTGGAAAGGCCTAATGTGCCAAACAAGGGACGCTGACCTCTGCCACCAAGTTCACGTGGGCATCTCGACTCTGCTTAGCTGAACGGTGTGGACTCTCGGAACTGGCTACAGAGAGGTTATACAGCCCTGAAGCCCCTACGTGCCCGCCTCCCAGAATGGCTTAGGGTAAGCTTCAGGAACTTAGCCATTTTTTTTTTTTCCCTTAAACAGATCGTTTCTGTTCCCTCAGCATTCTTGTCACTTGAAGTTGCATGAATCCCTAATTCTAAAGAAGAGCATTTGTGCCACGCCCAGCCTTTGTCTTTGAACCCTGGTGGTGTCTTCTGCGTAGACTCCTTTCTTTGGTTCGTTGCTTAAAATGATATGAAGGTTTTTTGTAGGAACAGGACCAATGTCCAGAGTGTAGCACCGATGTTAGATCGAATCAGTCTATGTTTATTGAACACCTGCCTTGTATGGCAAGGACGGTAGCAGGTGTGAATTCTGCCTTAAGGAGTTAACAGATCAGGTGGATAGTTAGACATCGATCAATACCTGTGATGTGAGGGATGGGGTCCTTCCACCTGGGTGAATCCGGGAAAGCTTTCGGGAGGAACTGTACTTGAGCTTCCCCTAACATGTGTGGGAATGGGAAGCATTCCAGACAAAGGAATCAGGTAAAGGACAGAGGCTGGAAAGCAGGAGGGGAGTCTGGCAGAGGCTGAGTAGTTTATTTTGGCCAGAACACAGGGTTTGCAAAGGGGAATGAAGAGAAGTTTGATCCATTCAGGATAAAACATCATCAAATGTTTATTAAGCTCCTTCTCTGTGCCAGGCATCATTCTAAGCATTGGGGGATACATAAGCGAGCAAAACCCCCACAAAATCCCTTTGCTTGTAGAGCTGGCTCTCTGGCGGGGAGAGACAGACGATCAGCCCAGTGGCAGAGTCCGTGCTCGGCTTGGTGTGTTCTAAGATGCTACAGGCAGAGGCGGGGGGTAGGGGGGTGGGGGGCATGCGTCCAGGGAGGGCCAGGGCGCTGCAAGGATGGCCAAGAGGGCTCACTGAGAAAGTGACGTCTGAGAAAGGACTGGAAGGTGAGAGTCTCAGCAGACTCCAGGAGGGGCGCGTCCTGGTGCAGCAGGCAGCCGGGGCCAGGCTCGCGGGCGGAGCACAAGTGTGACCGCAAGAATGTTCCGGGACGAGGAGGACGTGCAGCCCCAGCGGGAAGGTGGCAGCAGGTCACCGTGGAGGGCCTTGGGGACATTGTAAGGGCCCTGGCTGTGCCCTCTGTGAAAGCAGCCCCTGGGGAGGAGGCTTCTGAGTGGGGGCACCGTGCACTGCAATTCAGCTGCTCCGGGCTCCCTCCGGCTGTCGTCAGAGGCCAGGGACAGAAGCCGCAGGCCGGTTGTGAGGCTGGTGGGCCTCTCCGAGGGCTGGCAGTGTGCAGCTTGGGCAGCAAGGTGGTATGGCGGGAGGACACTGCACCGCGCACGGGGCAGGAGAACTGACAGTTGAGTAGCCATGTGACCCTGGACGATGCTCCTTGGTCTGTTTCCTTCCCTGCAAATCCAGGTGTGGAACTGACACTCCTCAGAGGGCTGCCTAAGGCAGGGGTGGGGTGATCAGGGCTGGACTTCAGGATGCGACTGGCAGCAACGCATGAGACCCTTGGAGAGAGGAGTTGGCTGGCTAGGGGGCCAGGTAGGAGGATGTTGCAGAAGTCCAGGTGGGGCCGGGGTCGGGGGAGTGACGCTGTGGGCTGGGCAGAGACAGGATGGATGCAAGTAATTAGGAAGAAAACAGTCTTTAAAAACAAACAAGAAACAAACAAACCAACCTGTCCAAAAGGCCCTAAGCTGTAACTTGCTGCGGCCGTAAAAGACCAAGGTCACGTCAGGGCGTGCTGGGTAAAGGCGTGTCGACAGCTGGTCCCGGCTTCAGACAGTGCCCTCTTTTTTTTTTTTTCCCCACATCTTTACTGAAGTATAAACGCTTTACAATGTTGTGTTAGTTTCTGCTGTACAACAAAGTGAATCAGCTATATGTATACACATATCCCCATATCCTCTCCCTCTTGAGCCTCCCTCCCACCCTCCCTATCCCACCCCTCTAGGTCGTCACAAAGCATTGAGTTGACCTCCTTGTGCTATCAGACGTGCCCTCTTGCTGGCAGGGTGGCCGCACAGAGCCTTCTGTGTGTCAAGCACTGGTCCTTTGACAGGCACCTCAACCCCTCCCGAATTTGCCCCAGTGGATATACATAATCAGTTACCGCAGAAACATGACCGTCTCCTCGTTAAAATCCCCGGCACTGGGTCTTATGAATAAACGCTTAGTAGGTTTCCTGGTTCTCTTATTTTTATGCACAGCTTGACTTTATAGCAGTAAATTCATCTTTTTTCCTTAAACAGATTGCTTCTGTTCCCTTAGTGTCCTTGTCACTTTAAGTTGCATTCATCCTTGTTTCTTTAGAAAAGCCATTGTTCTACAATCGTCTCTTGTTACCAACATTCGCGTTGGAATCATTGAGCTGCTGAAAATCGGCATTAAGTCGATTATTTCGTTTCTGTTTTTTCGCTCTCTTCTTATTTGGAAATTTACAGAATAATTATGTTTTTAGTTTCCTTTTATCGTCATGGCGAATAGGAATTGAAGCTATGTAGCTCTGGGAACCTCTAGTTCCAAATAGGAAAGCCTTGCAAACATTTCCAGCTGGCAAATGGACAAAACTGAGGGCGTGAAAGTTGCTAGAGAGGCTAGGAGCCTACTGAAGCACCCAACTCCAGAGGAGGACCTAGGATACCTCAAGTTAGAGGCTCTGAGGAAGTGCTGACTCTTCTCTGCAGACACCTACCTAAAGATAAGCCACTATGAGTAGGAATTAAAGCAGTGTCTACATTCTAGTTAAAAACAGGAGGAGTGAAAATGGTACGCCTTTAAAAAGTCGCTGTCATGAAAAGACAAAAGCTATGGAAGTGTTTCAGATCAAAAGAGAAATGACAGCAAAATGCCGTATCTGACCCTACGCTAGATCCTGTCCTGGAGGGAATAATATCAAGGACCTTATTGGGTCAACCGACAAAATTTGACTTTGAATTATAAAGTATTATATGTCTGTTAAATGTACTGAAATTGATAAGTGTACTGTAGTGTGTAAGAGAATATCCTTATTCGTAGAAAACGCATACTTCAGTATTGAGGGAGATAGGGTCATGCTTCAAATACACACACACACACACACACACACACACACACACACACACACACACACACACGCTGTATGGCTACCTAAGTATAAAGATAGAGCAAGTGGATAGAATGTTAATCATCAGTGAATATGATAAAGGGTACAGGGTTCACAGCGTTCTTTGTACTATTTGCGCACACGTGCAATTATTCTGTAAGTGAAATTACTTCCAAGTGGAAAAAAAAAGCGAACGAACAAACCAGAAAGACAGTTTGTAACTTCTGTATCTTAGCCGCGTGTATTACCATGTTTGGCTTCGGAAAGCTGCAGATCAGAAAATGTTGAGCTACAGCTCACCTGTTCTGAAGGCATCGATCCTAATTTAGCTCCCTTCTAGTACTTTTTTAAAATTAAAAAATCTTTAAATTTGATATAATTGTAGATTCACATGCAGTTGTAAGAAATAATACAGAGAGATCCCCAGAACTCTTTACACCGCTTCCCCAGTGGTAACATCTTGCAAAACAATAGTGCAATATCACAGCCAAGATATCAACGTGATACTGTCAAGGTGAGCATTTTCATCACCTCTGCTTGCCCTTGAGAGCCACACTGATCCCTCAAACCCTGACCCCTTCCTTACCCTGCAGTCTGTTCTCCATTTCTATCATTTTGTCATTTCAAGAGTGTTATATTGTGAATCCTATGGCATGTAACTTTTGGGGATTGACTTTTTCGTTTAGCATAATTCCCATCAGATTCATACAGGTTGTTGCGTATATGTATATATATTATTTGTGGTACGTTGGGCCTCACTGCTGTGGCCTCTCCCGTTGCGGAGCACAGGCTCCGGACGCGCAGGCTCAGCGGCCATGGCTCACGGGCCCACTCGCTCCGCGGCATGTGGGATCTTCCCGGACCGGGGCACGAACCCGTGTCCCCTGCATCGGCAGGTGGACTCTCAACCACTGCGCCACCAGGGAAGCCCTGTTGGGTATGTTAATAGTTCATTCCTTTTTTTTGCTGAGCAGTATTCTGTGGAATAAATGTACCAAATTTGTGAAACCATTCACCATCAGAGGACATATAGGTTCTTTCCAGTTATGAGTTATGAGTAAAGCTGCTGTACAGGTTTTAAATAGCTCCACTGAGACGTAGTTTACATAAAATACACTGATGTGTAACTTGTATATTTAAACAATGGTTTAAAGTATACAATTCCGTGGTTTCCATTATACTTACAGTGTTGTGCAATCATTGCCACGATCTAATTTTAGAACATTTTCATCACCCCTAGAAGAAACCACATACCCACTAACAATCGTTCCTCATTCCCTGCACACCCCACCCCAGCCCTAAGCAACCAGTAATCTACTTTCTGTCTCTACAGTTTGCCTGTCCTGGACATTGCGTATAAATGGATTTATACAATACATGGTCTTTTGTGACTGGCTTCTTTCACTTAGCATAATGTTTTCAAGGGTTCTCCATGTTGTATCACAAATCAATACTTCATTTCTTTTTGTCACCAAGAATATTGTATAGATATAGTACATTTTCTTTATCCATTAATCAATTGGTGGACATGTAATTTCCACTTTTTGGCTGTGATGAATAATGCTGCTATGAACATGTTTTTGTGTAGATGTATGTTTTCATTTCTCTAGAAGTAGAATTACTGCGTCATATAGTAACTCTATGTTTAACTTTTTTGAGAAACTGACAGACTTTTCCAAATGGCTACATCATTTTACAATCTCAATAGCAATATGTGAGGGTTCCAGTTTCTCCACATCTTCACCAACACTTGTTATTGTCTGTCTTTTTGATTGTAGCCATTCTAGTGGATGTGAAGTGGTATCTCATTGTGGTTTTGATTTGAATTTCCCTGACTAATGACACTGAGCATCTTTTCATACACCTGTTGGCCATTTGTATATCTTCTTTGGAGAAATGTCTGCTTAAACCCTTCGCGCATTTTTTAGTTGGGTATTTGTCATTTTATTGTTGAGTTGTAAGAGCGCTTTATATCTTCTGGATACAAGTCTTGTATCAGATATATGATTTTCAAATATTTTCTCCCATTTTGTGAGTTGTCTTTTCACTTTTTTTATGCTAGTGTTTATAGCACAAATTTTTTAATTTCAATGTCCAATTTGTTTCTTTCCTTTGTCACTTGTGCTCTTGGTATGTGTTCAGGTTTTTTTGTTTTTTGTTTTTTTTTGCGTTACGGAGGCCTCTCACTGTTGTGGCCTCTCCTGTTGCGGAGCACAGGCTCCGGACGCACAGGCTCAGCGGCCATGGCTCACGGGCCCAGCCGCTCCGCGGCATGTGGGATCTTCCCGGACCGGGGCACGAACCCACGTCCCCTGCATCGGCAGGCGGACTCTCAACCACTGTGCCACCAGGGAAGCCCCTGTGTGTTAGGTTTTTGTGTGAACATAAGTTTTCATTTCACTGGCATAAATGCCCAAGAGCGCCATTGCTGGGTCATATGGTAGCTGTATGTTTAGTTTTATAAGAAACTGACCAACTGTTTTCCAGAGTAGCTGTACTGTTTTACATTCCCACCAGCAATGTCTGAGTGTTGCCATCTGTCCACATCCTCACCAGCGCTTGGTGGTGGTGTTCTTTTTTATTTTAGCCATTCTGATAGGTGTGCAGTGATATCTCATTATGGTTTTCATCTGCAAATCCCTAGTGGATAAGGATGTGGAAGATCTTTTTATGTGCTTATTTTACTGTCTGCATATTCTCTTCAGTTAAATGTCTCTTCATGTCTTTTGCTCATTTTCTAATTGAAATTTTGGCTTTTTATTGTTCCATTTTGAAATTTCTTTATGTATTCAAGATACTTGCCCTTTGTCAGATATGTGATTTACAGATATTTTCACCCAAAGTATACTTGTCTTTTCAGCCTCATCATAAGGTTCTTTATAAACCAAACATTTTTAATTTTGATGAGGTCCAGTTTATCAATTTTTCATTTTAGGGATTGTGCTTCTGGTGTCAAGCCTAAGAACTTTTTACTTAGCTATAGATCCTGACGCTTTTCTCCTAGTTTTTCTATAAGTTTTTTGGTTTTATATTCTACATGTAAGTCCATGATCCATTAGGAGGTAATTCTTGTGTAAGATGTGAGACTCAGATGGAGGTACTTTTTTTTTTTTTTAATTATGGATATCCAATCGTACCAGCACCATTTGTTGAAAAGGCTGTCTTTCCTCCCTTGAATTGCTTTTTTTTTTGCAGTATGCGGGCCTCTCACCATTGTGGCCTCTCCCGTTGCGGAGCACAGGCTCCGGACGCGCAGGCTCAGCGGCCATGGCTCACGGGCCCAGCCGCTCCGCGGCATGTGGGATCTTCCCAGACCGGGGCACGAACCCACGTCCCCTGCATCGGCAGGCGGACTCTCAACCACTGAGTCACCAGGGAAGCCCCTGAATTGCTTTTTAATTGTCAAAAATCGGTTGGGCATATTTGTATGGGCCTATTTCAGGGTTTTGTGGTCTAATCATTGGTCTATGTGTTGGTTCCTTTGCCAATACCATACTGTCATGATCACTGAGTAGATCTTAGTACTGTTACCAAGTCCAAGCTCATACTACTCACCGACTGGCAGGCCAATAATTGAGAGACAAGTTATTGGGGCAAGGAATAGTGACTTTATTTGGAAAGCCAGCAGACTGAGAAGAAGGTGGACTAGTGACCCAAAGAGCCATCTTCCCTGAGTTAGAATTCAGGCTTCTTTTATACTAAAAGCGGAGGGGGTGTGGCAGGTTGTTGCAGACTTTTTGGTGCCAGAATCCATTGTTCTTGCAGCTGTCTGTAGATCTAGTCACAATGTTCCTATAAACCTCCAACAAGACAATTGATATTTTCTGTTCTGCAACTTTTTATCTCTGTATGAATAGGAAAGTGTTATACCTTTAAAGGTAGGTATTGCAGAGTCTCAGGTATAGACCCCAAGAGGTAATTAGGTTTGGGGATATATTCCCAAGAATTTGTAGCAGGATCTCAGGTTTATAACCAAAAAGATGTATCAGCATCCCATATACCCAAGGAGGCTTAGCAGACTCTCAGAGGAGGGGGTGAATTTTTAAAGTGTAGTCTTTAAAAATCATTTACTTTAAAATTTTAAACAATATTAAAGGAGAATCTGAGGTATTTCTATTTATCAGGATGGGACATAGACCTAAAGAGATTGAGAGATAGTGGTTGTGACCTTGTAACCAACTTACCCTATGTGTGTAAAAATGATTGGTTCCGTAGCCCAAGATGGAATGGAACTGATTTACTCTCCTCCCAGAGACAAGGAGAAATCCAGGCAAATGTATGAAACAATGTTTTTCAAGACATTGGACATCAGGCCATGAATGACACTGATGGTTGTGAGGTGAAAACAAACAAGGTGAGAGGTGTGACTGAAGTGAGTTTCCAGGCCGTGGTGCAGGGAGGGAGAACCTGGGCGGAGCCTGGAAGGTTCTCTAAGTTGAGGAGATGGAGCTGAGACTCTGGAGAGACCAAAGAGTCTAGTGTTCCCAGGGCAGAGTACTGGAGGAGAGAACTCTGGAGATCTGCTAAGTACTGCTTGGTGCAGGCATGTGAGTAAAACTACTTGAGGCCAGGAAAAGAACCATCTGAGAGGATTAGAAGGAACAGTGGCCCGCACTCAAACTGGGCCAGGAGTAGTGCCTGGCACTCACATGGGACCAGGAACAGTGCCTGTTTCCCACCTGCCAGTCTGGAAAACCTCATACTTCAAGAGGGATTGGGTAGATTATTCAGAAAGATCTTGCCTCAGTAGAGGGGAGTAATTGCGCTAGATTACATACTGCTGTGGTCCTGCCTGACAGATCTTAAAAATAAGATACAAAAGGGTCTTTTCCAAGTAATTGTCCAAGTAATTTAACTACATCCCAGAAGAAAGCTCAAGAATATTTATAGGAATACAAAACTACCCAGCACTGAACAAGGTAAAAAATTACAATGTCTGACATCTAATCAAGGATTACTAGACGTGCAAAGAAGCAGGAAAAGAGGATCCATAATGAGGGGGAAAATATCAATGAATTGAAACCTACCCAGAACTGATTATATATATATAAAATGACACACACAGAATAAACAATTCTTAAAAAATAAAAAGAGCATCAGTGAACTGTTGAACAACAACAGCCTAATATATGTATAATTGGAGACCCTGGGGAAAAAGTGAGGGACAGAAAAAATATTTGAAGAAATAATGGGGTCAATTCGTTGGGAAGATTTAACAATTCTAAAAGTTTATGCATGAAGTGGGACCTCCCTGGTGCCGCAGTGGCTAAGAATCCACCTGCCAATGCAGGGGACACAGGTTCTAGCCCTGGTCCAGGAAGATCCCACATGCCGCGGAGCATCTAAGTCCATGCGCCACAACTACTGAGCCTGCACTCTAGGGCCCGTGTGCTACAGCTGCTGAGCCCAGGCACCACAACTACTGAAGCCCGTGTGCCTAGAGCCTGTGCTTCACAACAAGAGAAGCCACCACAATGAGAAGCCCGCGCACCGCAATGAAGAGTAGCCCCCACTGTCTACAACTAGAGAAAGCCCGCAAGCAGCGACTTAGACCCAATGCAGCCAAATAAATAAATAAATAATAAATTTAGAAAACATAATAAAATACATGAAGCAAAAACTGATAGAACTGCAAGGAGAAACAGACAAATAAAAAATTGTAGACAGAGGTAATTTATTAAACAAATATAGAGAATATCAACAACAATATGGAAGATTTGAACATTATCAACCAATTTGATCTAATTGACATGTAGAACAATATATAGAACAATCTACCCAACAACAGCAGAATATACATTATTTTCAAGTGCATACAGATGTTTACCAAGGTACATTGTATTCTGGGCCATAAAACAAATCTCAATAAACTTTAAAAGATTCAAGTCACATAAAGTAGATTCTCTGACATAATGGAATTAAATTAGAAATCGCTAATATAAACAGGAGTGAAAAATCACCAAATATTTGGAAACTAAATTACATGCTTCTAAATAAGCCATGTGTCAAAAACTAAATCAAAGAAGAAATTAGAAAGTATTTTGAACTGAATGAAAATAAAAACAACGTATTGAAATTTGTGGAATCTGCTATAGCAGTACTTAGATGAAAATTTATAACACTAAACACCTATATTAGAAAAGAAAAAAGGACTCAAATCAGTGACCTTAAGGAAAAGAAGAGCAAATTAAAGCCACTGTAAGCAGAAAAAAGGAAATAATGAAGATCAGGGTGAAGTCGATGAATAGAAAACCAAACACAACAGAGAAGATCAATGAAACACAAAGCTGGTTCTTTGAGAAGATAAATAATGTTGATAAACCTCTAGCCTGGCTTATTTAGAAAAAGAAGAAAAGATACAAATTACTAATATCTGCATTGAGAGAGGTGACATCACTACAGATTCTACAGCTATTATAAGGATAACAGGGAAATATTATGAACTTTATGTCAATAAGTTTGACAACTCAGATAAAAAAGACAAATTACTTGAAATACACATATTTCCAAAACTGAACTCAAGAAGAAATAGATCATCTATCTAGCCCTACGTCTATTAAATAAATAGAATTTTAAAATCCTTTCCACAAAGAAACCTCAGGCTTAGATGGCTTCACTGGTAGGTTCTACCAAATATCTAAAGAATAAACAATTCCATTGTAGGCAAAATCTTCCAAAAAATGGAAGGGGTGGGAGTATTTTGCAGTTCATTCCAGGAGGCTAGCATTAATCTGATACCACTACTAGGCAAAGACATTACAAGTAAAGAAAACTAAAGGCCGATATCCCTTTTGGACATAGATGCAAAAATTCTAATTTACAGTTTAGGACATTGAGTCAATGATGTATAAAAAGAATGTCATATCATAGCCTAATGGGGTCAGCCCAAGAATATAAGGATAGTTTAAAAGTCAAAAATTAGCGTAATTCGACAAATTAACAGAATGAAAAAGAAATACTATATAATCATTTCAATAGATATAGAAGAAGCATTTGATAAAATTTCATACTTGCTACTAACAGAAATCACTGTTTTTTACAAAGGTACAGAGGCAGTTCAGTGGAGCAAGAACGATCTTTTCAACAAATGGCGCCGGCACAATTGCTTATCCATATGCCCCAAATGAACTTTGATCCATTCCTCATACCATATACAAAAATTAACTCAAAGGGCTTCCCTGGTGGCGCAGTGGTTGGGAGTCCGCCTGCCGATGCAGGGGACACGGGTTCGTGCCCCGGTCCGGGAAGATCCCACGTGCCGCGGAGCGGCTGGGCCCGTGAGCCATGGCCGCTGGGCCTGCGCGTCCGGACCCTGTGTCCGCAACGGTAGAGGCCACAACAGTGAGAGGCCCGCGTACCGCAAAAAAAAAAAAAAGCCTCAAACTAGATCATAGATCTAAATGTAAAATCTAAAACTGTAAAACTTCTAGAAGAAAACACAGGAGAAAAAATCTTTACGACCTTGGGTTAGGCAAAGATTTCATAGATATGACACCAATAAGGCAATCCACAAAAGAAAGAAATTGATGAATTGGACTTCATCAAAATGAAAACTTTGGCTCTTCAAAAGACAGTTTTGGGAAAATGAAAACACAAATTACAAACTGCAAAGAAATCTTTGTAAAGCATAAACCTGTTAAATACCAGAATACAGAAAAAAAAACTTTGGAAATTCACCAATAAGAAAATAGCCTAGTTTTTAAATGGGCAAGAGATTTGAACTGACACTTCAGCAAAGAAGATATGTGGGTAGCCAATAAGCATGAGGAAAATGTTCGACATCATTAGTCATCAGGGCAATGCAAATTAAACCTGCAGTCCGCATACCAGTGTTCTGCAGCTTTCACAGAGGTGATATGGTACTACTACGGACCCATGAGAAACAAATACCGTATGCTAACACATATATATGGAATCTAAAAAAAAAAAAAATGGTTCTGATGAACATAGGGGCAGGACAGGAATAAAGACGCAGACCTAGAGAATGGACTTGAGGACACAGAGGGGGAAGGGCAGGCTGGGACGAAGTGAGAGAGGAGCATTGACATATATACACTACCAAATGTAAAGTAGATAGCTAGTGGGAAGCAGCTGCATAGCATGGGGAGATCAGCGCAGTGCTCTGTGACCACCCAGAGGGGTGGGATAACGAGGGTAGGAGGGACATGTAAGAGGGAGGGGATATGGGGATATATGTATGCATATGGCTGATTCATTTTGTTATACAGCAGAAACTAACACAACACTGTAAAGCAATTATGCTACAATAAAGATGTTTTAAAAAAAAATGGGGGGGGCTTCCCTGGTGGCGCAGTGGTTGACAGTCCGCCTGCCGACGCAGGGGACACGGGTTCGTGCCCCGGTCCGGGAAGATCCCACATGCTGTGGAGCGGCTGGGCCCGTGAGACATGGCCACTGAGCCTGCGCGTCCGGACCCTGTGTCCGCAACGGTAGAGGCCACAACAGTGAGAGGCCCGCGTACCGCAAAAAAAAAAAAAAAAATGGGGTACATCTAACTTTACCAGTGAAAGTGTGTATAACCTTCATGTAAGACATTTCCAGAAGTGTATTGTTATATTAAATCCAAATCAGTACCTTTTAGTCAATAAAAAGCTTCTCTTAAATTAAAAAAAAAAAAAAAAAAAGAATCTGCCTGCGAACACAGGGGACACAGGTTCAGTCCCTAGTCTGGGAAGGTCCCACATGCCGCGAGGCACCTAAGCCCATGAGCCACAACTACTGAGCCTGCGCTCTAGAGCCTGTGTGCCACAGCTACTGAAGCCCACGGGCCTAGAGTCCATGCTCCTCAACAAGAGAAGCCACCGCAATGAGAAGCCCGCGCACCACAACAAAGAGTAGCCCCCGCTCTCCGCAGCTAGAGAAAGCCCACGTGCAGCAACAAAGACCCAATGCAGCCAAAAGTAAATAAATAAATTTATTTTTTAAAAAAAAGTTCGTCCATCATTACCCCCAAGACAAGTACCAAGTATTACGGGAGGGAGAGAATCCAGAGAGTCTCAGAGTGAGACACAGTTACCACACTAAAAGAATAAACAGGAGCTTTTCTACCTTCCCATCTGATGCGTGGTCTACCAGGATATTGAGTTACGAGTAGGAGTCACTTTCCTTCCCCGTTGTCTGGTGGGCTGTCCTCTTTATCCCAGTGTGTTCTGGAATTTCCCAGTGGCCTGCCTTGATGTGGGTCTGCATTCACGCATTCTGTTGGGAACCTGGAAATTCACAGCCTTCATTTCTGAGAACTGTTCTTGAATTCATTTGTGGATAATTGCCTCTGCCCGGTCTCCTCACCTCCATACCTCTGGGACATTGTCATTTGGATGAGTCACCTCCTGCACTGGTGCTCTCACTTTCTCGTCTGTCTTCCCCCATGTCCATCTCTGTCTTTTCTCTTTACTTTTTGGGAGATTATGGCCTTTATCCTCCAACCCTTCTATTAAGTTTGGGATCATGTTTTTAATTCCCAAGAGAGGTTTTTGTTCTCTGAATGCTCTTTTTTATGCCATGCTCTGCTTTTCATGAGTGCAATATCTCATCTTTCTGAGGATATTAATAATGTTTCCCCTGGTTATGTAGGTTCCTTCCTCCTGTATATTGTTTCCTCTGAGCTGTTTTTTCCTGTGTTGGTTGGTTGGTTGGCTCTCTTTATTTCACGGGAGGGGCCTTCCTCAGAAGTCTGGTATTTGTGGGGGAGGGTTGTCTGATTTTCTTTAAAAGGGAGGAACTAAAAAGCTGATTGAGGCTGTGGGCAGAAGGTGGGGATGTTCACTTTAGACATCCTTGTGGAGATCAGGCTGGGACGGGGAGGAAAGGGCTCTTGATGGGCTGACTGCTGGTGTCTTTAAGTCTCCCTTCTTAAATGGAAGATATTCCCATAGAAGATATTTCAATCCCCTATTTGGGGTTGAGGGGGAGGGAGGGAAGTAGACCTAGAGTCCCTGGGGTTCCAGAAGGAAGAGGAGAAGCAGGCTGGGGTGTCAGCAATCCCC
This sequence comes from Phocoena sinus, assembly GCF_008692025.1. Lineage (NCBI taxonomy): Eukaryota > Metazoa > Chordata > Mammalia > Artiodactyla > Phocoenidae > Phocoena > Phocoena sinus. The sequence goes on along the minus strand of NC_045772.1, from coordinate 3,703,034 downwards.
TGTGCTTGCTAACGCCCTGGTTCACATCCCTGCAGGCATGGCGAGTTGCCATGGAGACAGATGGGGGAGAGGATCTAGGGCCACTGCTCAGAGCTTCTGCCCATCCTCCTACTTTCGCCCCAGTTGTACCCATGCCTGGTACCTCCAGTTATTGAGTGCCCGGGGTTCTGCAGGGGGAACCTGGGGCTCCTGCTTTTCCAGGTGCTGGTTTCGTGGTCTCTCCTCCATCCTCCACATCCAGCTCCTTTCCAGCCTGCTGCTGTCTCCTCCTGCTCTTCTCTTCTTCCTGGATTGATCCCTTTTGGTTTTGTTTTCAGTCTTTCCCCTGTGGTTTCAGGGGGGATGCAGAAAAGGATGAAATGACGTGCATATGACTCACCACTTCATCTCAAGTTCAGCATCTCTCTTGATAGATGGGAAATGGAGGCTTAGGGACTTTGTAGATTAGCTCAAATGTTACACAACTTACATTCAGCGGTGGCAGTTTTGATGCCTCCAGAACCCATGCTTCCTAATCGTTGGGCTAAGATTAAAGTTTTAATTAAAAAAAGAAGTTCTGGGAATTCCCTGGAGGTCCAGTGGTTAGGACTCCACGCTTCCACTGCCGGGGGCCCGGGTTCAATCCCCAGTTGGGGAACTAAGATCCCGTGTGCCACGTAGCACGTCCAAAACAAACACACACACACACACGCACAAAGTAAAAATTAAAAAAAGAAGTTCTGCAAAGCTGAGCTCCTGTTTAATTTTTAAGTGCGGTGACCGGGTTTCTCTCTGAAATCTCTCCCTCTACAGTACTCAGTGCCGCCTAGTATTCTGTCTCCTGGGGTGATTATCGGTGAACATGTTTTATCTTCCACCATCTCCTGATTACTTTGGAAATCCTAAAGGATAAGAGCTATGTCCTAGTCAGGTGTCTCCTCCAAATGCCTATCACAGGCCATTCACAGACCAATAACGCGGAAGATAAACCACTGCTCAGTGACAATAGAAATAAAACTATAATATGTGTCCATTGCCTAAGTAGAACTGCTGAAGAGAAGTGTGTTTCTTTTTCCCAATCTCCTTATCCTTATGGAAGAGGATGAAAGCAGTGAAAACATTCTATTAATATCCCAGACTTGGGCTTCTTTCTTCCTTTTGTCTCATCTGCTGGAGAGCAAAACACAGACTAAGAATGAGCAAATATCCAGTGTTCAGTCAAGTAGGAGAAGCAGAAGACAGAAAACTCTGAAGGACTGACACACCGATTCACTTTGAACCTTAGTGTTATTTATGAAAACGTCCAAAAAATGGTTTTCACCTTGCAGGAAGTTGAACCATGTTGGTAAAGTTTATGTGATTCTGAGCGCGTTTATGGAAAGGCTGGTGCTAGATTCCCGATGGTTCTGTGGGCCGAGTGAGCACTGGATTTTCAGAGTGTTGCTGGAGGGGCGTTTCTCTCTTAGAAACTTCTGGTATTGACCATTTCTCATTACATTATGAGTAGAGTGAGAAAGGTTTTACTTTGAGTTCCCTTGTTTTAGAATTCTGTGGTCGACCCTCTTCTGCTCTTCCACCGCTGCTTCTCGTAAGACTTGAAGAAGTGGAAGGACATTCAGAACGTATCTGCTCTGGCAAAATACAATACCATTGACCATATCCAAAACGGAAGGGGAAAGTTAAAGGTGAAAGATCTAAAAATGGACACATCATTGCCATTTGCAGCCACGTGGATGGACCTGGAGATGATCATACTAAGTGAAGTAAGTCAGACAGAGAAAGACAAATACCATATGATATCGTTTATATGCAGGATCTAAAACAATGATGCAAAACAGAAACAGACTCACAGACATAAGAAACAAACTTACGGTTACCAAAGGAGATGGCCGGGGGGAGGGATAAATTAGGAGTTTGGGATTAAACAGGTACATACTACTGTATATAAAATAGATAAACAAGGACCTACTGTGTAGCACAGGGACGTGTATTCAGTATCTTGTAAAAACCTATACTGGAAAAGAATATGAAAAAGAGCATATATGTATGTGTGTGTGTTGTGCTAACAACAACAATACAGCATTGTAAGTTAACTATACTTCAGTGTTTAAAGAATGGTTAAAAAAAAAAGAAAGAAAAATGGACACATCTCTTTTATCAACTTCCTGAAATCATAAAACCAAAACTAACCTCCAGCGTATATTAGAACTACACCAAAAGTAATTATCTTTCTACTTGGTTACTCTTGGTTTAGAGCAAATTTAGATTTCCATCAAGTTGGCCCCGAGAAGTTAAAGATAAAGGGAAAGGGACTTCTGTCTTTCCCTTAAAACCAGTACTGCACCTTTGGGCCTCTAGGCACTACAGGACTGGCAGTAGAAATACATTCATGGGACAACTAACTGCTGAACAATCATCGACAGGAAGACACTGGAACTCGCCAAAAAAGATGCCCCCCATCCAAAGACAAAGGAGAAGCCACAGTGAGACGGTAGGAGGGGCGCAATCCCAATACAATCAAATCCCATAACCGCTGGGTGTGTGACTCACAAACTGGAGAACACTTATACCACAGAAGTCCACCCACTGGAGTGAAGGTTCTGAGCCCCACGTCAGGCTTCCCAACCTGGGTTGTCTGGCAATGGGAGGAGGAATTCCCAGAGAATCAGACTTTGAAGGCTAGCGGGATTTGACTGCAGAACTTCGACAGGACTGGGGGAAACAGAGACTCCGCTCTTGGAGGGCACACACAAAGTAGTGTGTGCATCGGGACCCAGGGGAAGGAGCAGTGACCCCGGGGGAGACTGAACCAGACCTACCTGCTAGTGTTGGAGGGTCTACTGAAGAGGTGGGGGGTGGCTGTGGCTCACCACAGGGACAAGGACACTGGCAGCAGAAGTTCTGGGAAGTACTCCTTGGCGTGAGCCCTCCCAGAGTCCACCATTAGCCCCACCAAAGAGCCAGTAGCCTCCAGTGCTGGGTCACCTCAGGCCAAACAACCAACATGGAGGGAACTCAGCCCCACCCATCAGGAGACAAGTGGATTAAAGTTTTACTGAGCTGCCCACCAAATCAACACTAGCCCCACCCATCAGGAGACAAGTGGATTAAAGTTTTACTGAGCTGCCCACCAAATCAACACCCAGCTCTACCCACCACCAGTCCCTCCCATCAGGAAGCATGCACAAGCCTCTCACCCACCAGAGGGCAGACAGCAGAAGCAAGAACTATAATCCTGCAACCTGTGGAATGAAAAGCACATTCACAAAATGACAAGGCAGACGAAATGAAAAGGCAGAGGACTATGTACCAGATGAAGGAACAAGATAAAACCCCAGAAAAAAAACCTAAATGAAGTGGAGATAGGCATCCTTCCAGAAAAAGAATTCAGAAAAATGATAGTGAAGATGATCCAGTACCTTGGAAAAAGAATGGAGGCAAGGATCAAGAAGGTGCAAGAAATGTTCAACAAAGACCTAGAAGACTTAAAGAACAAACAAACAGATGAATAATACAATAACTGAAATGAAAACTACACTAGAAGGAATCAATAGCAGAATAACTGAGGCAGAAGAATGGATAAGTGACCTGGAAGACAGAATGGTGGAATTCCCTGCTGCAGAACAGAATAAAGAAAAAAGAATGAAAAGAAATGAAGACAGCCTAAGAGACCTCTGGGGAAACATTAAACACACCAACATTCACATTATAGGGGTCCCAGAAGGAGAAGAGAGAGAAAAAGGACCTGAGAAAATATTTGAAGAGATTATAGCTGAAAACTTCCCTAATGTGGGAAAGGAAATAGCCATCCAAGTCCAGGAAGCACAGAGAGTCCCAGGCAGGATAAACCCAAGGAGAAACACACCGAGATACATAGTAATCAAACTGACAAAAATTAAGGACAAAGAAAAATTATTAAAAGCAACAAGCGAAAAATGACAAATAACATACAAGGGAACTCCCATGAGGTTAACGGCTGATTTCTCAGCAGACATTCTACCAGCTAGAAGGGAGTGGCACGATATATTTAAAGTGATGAAAGGGAAGAACCTACAGCCAAGATTACTCTACCCAGCAAGGATCTCATTCAGATTTGACAGAGAAATCAAAAGCTTTACAGACAAGCAAAAGCTAAGAGAATTCAGCACCACCAAACCAGCTCTAAAACAAATGCTAAAGGAACAACTACTGAAGCCCATGCGCCTAGAGCCCGTGCTCCACAACAAGAGAAGCCACCGCATTGAGAAACCCACACACCGCAACGAAGAGTAGCCCCCGCTCACCACAAATAGAGAAAGCCTGCACGCAGCAATGAAGATCCAACGCAGCCAAAATAAATAAATTTAAAAAAAAAATCTTCCAACAAAAATCCAGGACCAGATGGCTTCACAGGTGAATTTTAGCGAACACTTAGGGAGAGCTAACACCCATCCTTCTCAAACTCTTCCAAAAAATTGCAGAGGAAGGAACACTCCCAAACTCATTCTACAAGGCCACCATCACCCTGATACCAAATCCAGACAAAGATACTACAAAAAAAGAAAATTACAAACCAATATCACTGATGAGTATAGATGCAAAAATCCTCAACAAAATACTAGCAGACAGAATCCAACAACACATTAAAAGGATCATAGGGCTTCCCTGATGGCGCAGTGGTTGGGAGTCCACCTGCCGATGCAGGGGACACGGGTTCATGCCCCGGTCCAGGAGGATCCCACATGCCATGGAGCGGCTGGGCCCGTGAGCCATGGCCGCTGAGCCTGCATCTCCAGAGCCTGTGCTCTGCAACAGGAGAGGCCACAACAGTGAGAGGCCCATGTACCGCAAAAATAAAATAAAATTAAATAAATAAAGTATCATATACCATGATCAAGTGAGATTTATCCCAGGGATGCAAGGATTCTTCAATATATGCAAATCAACCAATGTGATACATCATATTAACAAACTGAAGAATAAAAACCATATGATCATCTCAATAATTGCAGAAAAAGCTTTTGACAAAATTCAACACCCATTTATGATAAAAACTCTCCAGAAAGTGGGCGTAGAGGGAACCTACCTCAACATAATAAAGGCCATATACGACAAACCCACAGCAAATGTCATTCTCAATGGTGAAAAACTGAAAGCATTTCCTCTAAGATCAGGAACAAGACAAGGATGTCCACTCTCACCACTATTATTCAACATAGTTTTGGAAGTCCTAGCCATAGCTATCAGAGAAGAAAAAGAAATAAAAGGAATACAAATTGGAAAAGAAGAAGTAAAACTGTCACTGTTTGCAGATGACATGATACTATACATAGATAATCCTAAAGATGCTACCAGAAAAGTACTAGAGCTAATCAGTGAATTTGGTAAGGTTGCAGGAAACAAAATTAATACACAGAAATCTCTTGCATTCTTATACACTAATGATGAAAAATCAGAAAGAGAAATTAAGGAAACAGTCCCATTCACCATTGCAACAAAAAGAATAAAATACCTAGGAATAAACATACCTAAGGAGGTGAAAGACCTGTACTCAGAAAACTATAAGACACTGATGAAAGAAATCAAAGATGGCGCAAACAGATGGAGAGATATACCATGTTCTTGGATTGGAAGAATCAATATTGTGAAAATGACTGTACTACCCAAAGCAATCTATAGATTCAGTGCAATCCCTATCAAATTACCAGTGGCATTTTTTACAGAGCTAGAACAAAAAATCTTAAAATTTGTATGGAGACACAAAAGACCCCTAATAGCCAAAGCAATCTTGAGGGAAAAAACCAGAGCTGGAGGAATCAGACTCCCTGACTTCAGACTATACTACAAAGCTACAGTAATCAAGACAGTACAGTACTGGCACAAAAACAGAAACACAGATCAATAGAACAGGATAGAAAGCCCAGAGATAAACCCATGCACCTGTGGTCAACTAATCTATGACAATGGAGGCAAGGATATACAATGGAGAAATGACAGTCTCTTGAATAAGTGGTGCTGGGAAAACTGGACAGCTACATGCAAAAGAATGAAATTAGAACATTCCCTAACACCATACACAAAAATAAACTCAAAACGGATTAAAGACCTAAATGTAAGACCGGACACTATAAAACTCTTAGAGAAAAACATAGGAAGAACACTCTTTGACATAAATTGCAGCAAGATCTTTTTTTGACCCACCTCCTAGAGAAATGGAAATAAAAACAAAAATAAACAAATGGGACCTAATGAAACTTAAAAGCTTTTGCACAGCAAAGGAAACTATAAACAAGATGAAAAGACAACTCTAAGAATGGGAGAAAGTATTTGCAAACGAATCAACAGACAAAGGACTAATCTCCAAAATTATATACATAAACAGCTCATGCAGTTCAAAATTTAAAAAACGAACAACCCAATCAAAAAATGGGCAGAAGACCTAAATAGACATTTCTCCAAAGAAGACATACAGATGGCCAAGAGGCACACGAAAAGCTGCTCAACATCACTAATTATTAGAGAAATTCAAATCAGAACTACAATGAGGTATCACCTCACTTCGGTTAGAACGGGCATCATCAGAAAATCTACAAACAGCAAATGCTGGAGGGGGTGTGGAGAAAAGGGAACCCTCTTGCACTATTGGTGGGAATGTAAATTGATACAGCCACTATGGAGAACAGTATGGAGGTTCCTTAAAAAACTAAAAATAGAATTACCGTATGATCCAGTAATCCCACTACTGGGCATATACCCAGAGAAAACCATAATTCAGAAAGACACATGCACCCCAATGTTCATTGCAGCACTATTTACAATAGCCAGGACATGGAAGCAACCTAAATGCCCATCAACAGATGAATGGATAAAGAAGATGTGGCACATATATACAATGGAGTATTACTCAGCCATAAAAGGAACGAAATAGGGTCATTTGTAGAGACGTGGCTGGATCTAGAGACTGTCATACAGAGTGAAGTAAGTCAGAAAGAGAAAAACAAATATCATATGTTAACGCGTATACATGGAACCTAGAAAAATGGTACAGATGAACTGGTTTGCAGGGCAGAAATAGAGACATATGTAGAGAACAAACGTATGGACACCAAGGGGGGAAGCAGCAGGGGTGGTGGTGGTGCTGTGATGAATTGGGGGATTGGGATTGACGTATATACACTAATATGTATAAAACAGATAACTAATAAGAACCTGCTGTATAAAAAAATAAAATAAAATTCAAAAAAACCCCACCTAAGTGCATATGACTAAGTGAAAGAAGCCAACCTGAAAAGGGTACATACTGTATGATTGCAAATATATGACATTCTAGAAAAGACCAAACTATGGAGACAGTAAAAAGACCAGGGCTTGCCAGGGATTAAGTGGGAAGGAGACATAAATAGGCAGATTTTTAGAGCAGAAACTACTCTGTATGATACTGTAATGGTGGATACGTGTCATTATACATTTGTCAAAACCCACAGAATTCACACCACCAGGAGTGAACCCTAATGTCACCTGTGGATTTGGGGTGCTGATGTGTCAGTACAGGTTCATTGATTGTAACAAATGTCCCACTCTGGTGTGGGATGTTGACAGTCGGGGAGGCTCTGCTTATGTGGGGAGAAGGGGGTACATGGGAACTCTCTTGTACCTTCCACTCGGATTTGCTGGGAACCTAAAACTGTTCTTTTTTTTTTTTTTTTTTTCCAACATTTATTTATTTTTGGCTGCACAGGGTCTTAGTTGCAGCACACGAGCTTCTTAGTGGCAGCAGGCATGCGGGATCTACTGCCCCAACTAGGGGTTGAACCCGGGTTTCTGCATTGGGAGTGCAGAGCCTTAACCACGGGACGGCCAGAGAAGTCCCTTAAAGCTGTTCTTAGAAATAAAGTCCAGTTTTAAAAAAATCTGGATTTGATGACCTGCTTAACAGAGCGAAAAATTGATCAGAGCTGCAAAACACCAGTGCACTTGGTTGTATCTTGTCTTCTCCAGTTTGCAACTCTACCCCCGTGGTTAACTGTACTCTTTGACTTACCTCTCCCGAAGCTGTTGACCCTGGTTTGGGAAGAATGATGAGAAACAGAGTCCAAGAGTCTTCAGTGTAATACTCTCTGAAATTTGAAGGCTAAGCATTGCAATATGTGGAAGAGTGGTGCCCTAGAAAACAAACGTTTCCTTTGTGGTTCAGCTCAGCGCATCCAAGGGGTATTTTGTGCAGGACACTTGCATAAGGCTTGCACTTGCCTTTGGGGATATTATAGTTTGGGGAAGACCAGCCAGGCAGGAGGAAGGGTGTGATTAAAGGATAAAGGCATGGGTGGGACCGGGGGAACAGAGTTCCACACTAAGGAAGGAGGAAGGAGAGCCGCCACGAGCCCGGAGCTCCACAGACACAAGGAACACATGCGACGATCACGTGGATGTTATTAACCTGATTCACGGTTGAAGTGTCCAAGGTTGCCAGGAGCACTGCCCTCGCCCCGAGGTTGGGGCTTCATCCACCCGGCCCGCCTAGATGCTGCTGTTGATAAGAACCCTACGCGGAGAACATTGCTAACATTATCAGAACTTCCCGGAAGAGGAGATGACGTTTGCAGAGGCCGAGCCCGTGCGTCCCACAGACACCGTAATCTGCAGTTCGCAACTGAATTCGTCACCTTTCTCCCTTCCATGGCTCTCTCCACCCCGGGAACGCGCTCTTCTCTTTATGTTCCGGATTTCGTGGATGTCACCCCATCTGCCCAGTTACCTGAGCCAGAGAGGAGGTTTATCCGAGGCTCTGCCCCAGTTCCCTGCTCCATGCCCTGCCAGCTGTCCATGTTAGCACTTCGTCCTCTTCCGCCCTCCCCGCCTCCCCACATCAGCTCCCGGGGGCACCGTCACCTCTTAGGGGACGGTTACCACAGCCTCCTAAGGAGTCTTGCTGCTTCTCGCCTTATCTGCTTTCAATCTGGACTCCACCCTGCTGCCAGAACAATCCTGAGGCAGCTCTTACCATCCCTCCGCGACTCCTTTACAGCTTGCGGGGCAGAGTCCACACTCCCGCGCCTAAGAGCGCTGATGCACCTTAATTGCACTGCCGGCCTCTCCCGCCTCCTCTCCCTGCCCCCACCCTGTGCTGCATCAAAAATGGTTCCAGTTTCTCTGAGGCTCCCCCACCTCAGAGGTGGGGTTCATTTCCCCACCCCTTGGATCCGGGCTCGCCTCGTAACTCGCTTTGACCCGCAGAATGTGGCAGAAGTGATGCAACATTTACGAGTGAGGTCTCGAAGTTTCCGCGTTCACTGTTGGAACACGAAGGCACCTGCGGAAGCCCGTGCTGGCCTCCGGAGGACGTGGTGAGAAGGGCCCGGCCACAGTCACCCACCTCCACCGACCCTCCAGCCACGGCTGCCACCTGACCACAGAAGACCCGGACAGCCCGGCCCAGCCCAAGTTGCTGAGCCACTGGACTGTGAGCAAATAAAGTGGCATAGTTCAAGCCACTGAGCTTTGGGGCTGTTTGCTGTGGAGCGACGCGTAGCTGACCCAGCCCCCTCAAAGTGGGTTGTCCAGACCTCGGCTACTTACTCTGATGTTTTAGGTCATCTCTGCATGTGGACTTTTCTTAGAAACGCCCCTTACCGTTTTTTATTTTTTGCTGCTGCATTCCTTTCTGATCACCTCTTAGGTTGCAGCTCGGGTGTCCCCTCCGTTGTGGAGCCTTCCCAACCCTCAGGGTGTCCCGTGACGGCACTCGTCACACTGCCTCTGCGACGATCACGTGTTTATTTCTTTCTCTTTCTTCGCCTACTGGCAGCACAAGTGACTTTCCTCCCAGAGTCTCTAAGTTTTCTCCTGTCAATGGGACCAGTGCTACCTACCCTGCCCTGGTGCTGGACCCATTAAAAAAAGCAATGCAGTGACTGTTACCGAGGGCCTGGCTCTGGGGTGCTCTGTGCACCTTCCTTGTCTTCCTCCCTGCCCTGTTTCCAGCCCCCACACCTGCTGCCCTGGGCTGGGTGTCTCCCCTAGGTGTCTCCAGGGAGAAGCACAGTCACCAGCTCAGGGGGACTTACAGGGTCCACAAAGTCATAAAACCCGGCCTCCCATCCCAGCGGTGACCACCAGCGTGACTCTGGAAGTGAAGGCTCAGCCTTGCGTCTGCCTGTCGTCCATGTGACGTATTTCTGCCAAGACCCATCAGGACCTCCTTGTCTGGAACTGTCGAGGGCCTCGGGCCTCCGTTGCTTCTCTGTTGTCTGGCTGCTAAAAGCTCAGCACCATCCCCGTGGCTACTGGTTCTGTCTACGCTGGGTCAAAACTTTTGTGTGGTAAATGTGAATTTCATTTCCGTGGACTTTTGCTGACAATTTAAAAAAAATTTTCATTGGAGTATAGTTGATTTACAATGTTGTGTTAATTTCTGCCATACAGCAAAGTGACTCAGTTAGACATATATACATTCTTTTTCATATTCTTTTCCATTATGGTTTATTACAGGATACTGTATATAGTCCCTTGTGCTATACACTGGGACCTTGTTGTTGATCCATTCTTTATACAGTAGTTTGCATCTGCTAATCCCAACCTCCCACTCCGTCCCTCCCCCACCCCTCCTCCCCCTTGGCAACCACCAGTCTGTTCTCTATGTCTGTGAGTCTGTTTCTGTTTTGTAGATAGTTTCATTTGTGTCATATTTTAGATTCCACACATAAGTGACGTCATATGGTATTTGTCTTTCTCAGTCTGACTTACTTCACTTAGTATGATCCTCTCTAGGTCCATCCATGTTGCTGCAAGTGGCATTATTCTTTTTTTTATGGCTGAGTAGTATTCCATTGTGCATATGTACCACGTCTTCTTTATCCATTCCTCTGTCGATGGACGTTTTGGTTGCTTCCATGTCTTGGCTGTTGTGACTACTGCTACTATGAACATAGGGGTACATGTATCTTTTTGAATTACAGTTTTTTTCTGGTTATATGCCCAGGAGTGGGATTGCTGGACCATATGGCAACTCTATTTTTAGTTCTTTTGAGGAACCTCCATACTGTTTTCCATAGTGGCTGCATCCACTGACTTTTTTTTTTTTCTAAATCTGTTTTTTTTCTTTTTTCAATTTTATTTATTTATTTTTGGCTGCATTGGGTCTTCGCCGCTGCGTGCAGGCTTTCTCTAGTTGTGGCGAGCAGGGGCCACTCTTGGTGGCGGTGCGCGGTGTTCTCACTGAGGTGGCCTCTCTTGTTATGGAGCACAGGCTGTAGGCTTCAGTAGTTGTGGCACATGGGCTTCAGCAGCTGTGGCATGTGGGCTCAGTCGTTGTGGCGCACAGGCCTAGTTGCTCCGCGGCACGTGGGATCCTCCGGGACCAGGGCTCGAACCTGTGTCCCCTGCATTGGCAGGCGGATTCCTAACCACTGCGCCACCAGGGAGGTCCCCATGCATTGACTTTTAATTCTCGTAGTAAGCTTCTCTGCTCACTCAAATTCCATTGCAGCTGACATTAAAGTGTGTCCAAATCGTAGCTTTCCTGTAATTATTTTGATATCACCATCCACAAAAGTAAGATTATATTTAAGAATGATAACACCCTTTTCAGGACAATGGGAAAGAGTTGGGTTTGAAGTGGTTGGAGCCACTTCTATACTATCATAGAGTGTGATCTTTGTGTAAAACTGGAGGGCGTTTTCTTGGAAACAGTCGGGAACATTCTTTTTGTACCTTTAAAGATAAAGGTGTAGAGGCTCGCAACTACCCTTTATCCCCCATTTTTGCATGCCAAATTCTTTTGATTATAAAATTTCATGCCTTAGGCATTGTTGGGAAAGATCTAGAAAGCTCTACTTAAATCTCTCTGATGTGCAGACTGTTCATAATAGGTTTGATTTAATTCATTAAAATACATAGTGCTTTGTTTCCTTACCATTATTATACTCTGGTCCTTTTTTCTTCTGTTTTAAATGTGTCTCCTAGGCATTTTCTATACTTACTTAGTCGTTAATCATTATGCATGGGCTAATGATTAAACTATTTCAGTGAACTTCTGGTGCGAGGTAAAGGTACAGAGGGCTTTTTAGCATTCTTGTGTTTATTTTGAAATGTTGTTTTCAATCCTAGCCCAACAAATTAAGCCAAAGGCATCTAAATAGTATCTCTAATATCTAAAAAGTATATAGGAAAGTATAAAGAACCTGACAAGGGAGTGAAATAGAAGTGGTGAAAACCAGAAAAATTTGTTGTCTGAGAGCTGCTTGTCTGCTACATAAATGGTGCTCCTTTGACAGAAATTCCATCTTTTACCTTTAAACCGTTCAATGAAGTCTAATTGGATTTGATTTAGCAAAGGCAAGTGTCAGTAGATTCCTCTGAGCTGGCATTAATGAGGCATAGTAAGCGATCATTTGGGAGGGCTTGACAACACAGGAAGTTCCGGTCGAGTACAGAAAGGTAAAAGCAGCAAAGTGAAAGACGGGTGTTTGCAACTGTTTACTCGGACTCTTTGGAGTCAGATACAAGTTCTGAGTGTGAGAATTCCAGCCCAGTTCCACTTGTTCTTTTTCTTTGAGTATCTATTTTCATAGCATGTAAACGTGTTTCAATAGCTAACTTTTATTTAACACTTAATTTCAGAGAACGTTTACAAAAGGCGTTCTAGGTCCAAGAAGGTCGGTTAATAACGTACGGGGCAAAAATGGGTGACATACATTAACACGGTTGGGAGCCAACAACCAAGTGATTCCCGCTTAGTCTTTTATTCCAGTCAGATGATGACGCTTCTTTACTCTTCCTTCAAAGCACTGAACTTATCTTATCACCGAACATTTCCCAGGTTCTCTGCCTGTTGCTTCTAAGGTAGAGTCAGGCTGGTGATCTGTTCGTGCCTTTCCTGAGCAGTCTGTAATGTGTGCCAGTCGGTTGCCCAGGCTGTGGGCCCAGTACCCGTTCTCAGGATAAAGGGGTCGGTAAGCAACCCCTCTGCCCCCTACATCTCTGCTTGAAGCTTGCCCTTCCCTGCCGACTTGGACTTTGTTGTTCACTGTGATGCTTAGATTTGTTTGTTTGTTTGTTTGTTTGTTTCCTCTCTCACGCTTAGTTTTTAAGTCCCGACAATGGTTATGGCTCACTCTGTAAATTTCCGATCACTTTCCCGAGGTAGTGCCACTCTGACTTCTGTTTCAGACCTCCTTACGTTTTGTTGTCTTTCGAATACTGACTGCACGTGCCGTTTTGCCGTCTGGGTGACACAGGCTGTGGAGGCAGCTGCAAAGCCGGGGTGGGGCCTCACAGACTTTCACCTGCTGAGTGTGGACTAAGTTCGAATTCTGTGCCAACCTCGCTCAGCAGTGGGGGTGGAAACGGAACACCTGCTGCATCGTAGGGATTGTGCTGGAAGTACGGACGCAGAGATTAGCAAAGTCCATCCCTACCCGCAAGCGACGTACCGTCTAGTGGGAGACATGAAAACATTTCCAACACTGTCCCTATAATTAGGGCTACCTCAGAATTGGGCCCAAGGTGCTGGGGGGACCCTGAGCACAGTGTTCTGGGCCCTCCTTGTCTTAGACTCAGAGCTCATGACGCCACCAGCAACTCATTTTAGCCGATCTTCCCAACAGTCGAGTCATCTGAGAGTTGGTGATAAGGAAAATCCCTTGATGTCAAGGTTAACAATTAGTGTTAAAATTCTTCCGGTGTTTTCACCTGCCCTGTGGTTGGGTGACATAAAGGAACGGCAGGATTCTGTGCCCCCTCCCTCCTTCTCTCCCTCTCTCTGTTCCTCCCTCACTCCCTTCCTTCCTTCTTCCTTTCTTTCTTGCCTGTGTCTTTTTTTCCCCAGTGTTCTATAGTTTTCCTATACCCTGCTTCGTAATTCTCAAAGCAACATTTTGACTGAAAAGTGTTCTACTAAAAGTAGAATTTCAGCAGTTTACATCTGAGTTTCTGTTCTATAGGATGCAGCTCTAACATTTAAATTGGATGGGAAAGAAAACAAAATGCCTTTAGAAACCAACACGTCTCAGGATTGATTATCCAGGAAGGGGTGATGGGATTATGCATTCACCACGTCTTTGCTGGAACTCGGCTTTATTACCTCTTCTCAGCACCCCTGCTCGCTCCCTCATTTCTCCCTGCAAGGGATCCAAGGCCTGTTTTGAGTTCCGCTTGCATCCACTCCTGGTTTCTTACCTCCTCGGCCACCCTGGGAGCTGCTAAGAGGTCGTTTGCTGTGCCTCTTTCTCCCTCCAAAGCCCCAGAGGACCTAGGACATGGGGCACAGGGCACAGTAACTGGTTGCCCGTCTCGATGGACCAGGCGGTGGCCGTGTTCTGTGAATTTGAAAGGCAGGTACTTGCCGTGACCTTCCTGCCCCCCGAGCAGAGGTGACCGCGGCGTGGGGAGAGCAGGTGCGGAGCCTGCCAGGAAGCCGCAGGCCAGCGGAGCGGGCTGCGTGCCATGCAGCCTCAGCTCTACCCGGGGACACGTCCAAAGGGCACTCTCCCTTATCTGCTCTGGCTGGAAGCAGGCAGGGCCAGGATGTCCAGTGATCTGTGCAAAGGCCAGTCCTCTGGCCGGAGATCACGGTGTTGCCTCACTCCCCAGGGATGTCGTTTAGCTCTTCTTAACAGGAACACCGGGTGTTTCTCTACATAAATCTCAGGTATCCTTTAAAAGCAGCTGATAAGTAAAATGATAAGATCTCAAAACATTCTAACTCCCTGGATGTAATGACAGGGAGACTAACATTTAGTCAAAGATCAGTTCCTCCCGTTCTGGACACTCCTGGTTGGAAGATAGAATATTTGCAGGACTAAGAGGCTGCTGTCCTTGCAGCGCTGAGACTATGACAGGGCAGAGGAGGTGGTGGTCACGGCCCCACTGATAACACAGCCTCTGCCCGGCTATCAGATATCTGTTAGGCTGAACTTTATGGTGACGGTAGTAAGTTAATGACCGCACTTTGGAACCTTTTGTTCATGGTGGAAAATACCTTAAGTAACGCTTACACCTTTATCTTACTTGCCATCTGAAGAAATTCAATTGTGATGCAGAATAAAATATGATAGACAAAAACGCACAGATTCACAGCCTGATTTACACTAATAGATGAGAAAGCCTTCTAAATCTTATGGAAGTTTAATGATTCTCTTTTCTTTTTCATTGTGTGTTATTGTCCATTTATTACCAGAATTCCAGGCATGAGAGGCGAATTTCCCAAAAATGTGCGAACTGGACCCATTTTTCATTTCTAAAGCAAGCCGAACCATCCCTTCATCTTTGCCCTTAGAGCTACTGTTTACTCTCAGCTGGGCTGAAATGTGCAACGCTTTTACGCAAGCCCGTTCCACGCGTTCGCTTTGGCAGTGTGTTCTCACTCAGTCCAAAGAGCCCAGCCTTCTGTGATCGCGGTGAGAGGGCAGCCGCCTCGCGCTGAGCCCTGCCGGTGGTTGGTGGCACGCACCTCCTCTGGTCCTGTCCGCGATGTGAGCCTTGGGCTTCCGTGTGACCATTTCAGAAGCTAAATGTCACCTTGTCGGCCCCGTTGGCGAGAAGGGACCCTACGAGGCTCAAGGGTGGACCTGGAGCGGGGCCTGGGGAAGGCAGGGATGGGAGGGGGGTTCAGGCAGGGGGGCTGGGGCCTGGCACAGAGGCGGACAGCACAGGGAGGTCTGGATGAGGCGATGGCCCAGTGCCACTGGTCACCCTGGGGGTGGGGGATGGCGACCAGGGCGAGATTGGGGGAGACAACGTCACCAGGGCTCATGTCGAGCTAGGAGAACGGGCACAAGGCTGAGGGTCACAGGAAGTGGTTTCAGAGGCTTGAGCAAGAGCCTGAAGCCAGCCGTCGCGGGAAGGACCGCTGTTTAGACTTTGTACCTGTGCGCATGTGCTCGGCTGCCCTAACAGTGGGCCACCGACTGGGGCCCCTAAACAGCAGGCATTTACTTCTCACAGTCCTGGAGGCCTGAAGTCCAAGGTCAAAGCGTCGGCGGCTTTGGTTTCTCCCGAGGCCCCTCTGCTTGGCTTGCAGGTGGCGGCCTTCCCGCTGGGTCTTCACGTGGTCGCCCCTCTGTGTGTGCACCCCGCTGTCTCTCTTTGTGTGTCCAAATCTCCTCTTCTTATAAGGACACCAGCCAGATTGGATTAGGGCCCCCTCTAAACACCTCATTTTAGTGGAATCACCTCTTTATTATCTCCAAAGGCAACCACGTTCTGAGGTCCTAAGGGTTAGGACTCCCGCAGCGGAATCTGGGCGGACACGGTGCGGCCCGTAACAGTGCCCACGTGGAGAGCCTTCTTCTGTGTGTGAGTTGAAGCAGCCTAGCGCTGTCAGGGACTGACATGTTCAGATTTTTTTAACTCCACGATATATTTGTTATTCTTTAGGAATACCTACGTGACTCTCCCCCCACGGGTGCAAGGAGAACATATAGTATTGCCTCCAGCGTGTGTGCGGACTGCCTGCCCGTCCCACTCCCCCAGGGCTCCCACCTGAGCCAGACTGGCCTGCGCATGCCTGGAAGTAACCCGCATGCTTCCATCCTGGGGGCTTTTCACTTGCCGCTCCTTTTGCTGGAACATTCTACCCCAAATGTCCGTACAGCTCACTGCCTCATTCCTGCAGGTGTCTGCGCCCCTTTTCTGAGAGGTCCTCCCTGGCCGGTCATGTAGGGCAGTGTCCTTCCCCATCCTCCCCCTGCAGACTGTCCAGACCTGTCCCCACCAGAAGGTGCATTCTGGGACAGCGGGGACTTTATGTGTGTCCTCTGCTGTTTTCGTCCACCTCGGATACAGTCGAGCAGTGTGTGCTCGACGGCGCGTGAATGATTCCTGGCCTGCTCACCTCTGGCTCCTGAGACATGTTCTTGTTTAGAGATCTTCATTTTCTTGGGAGTTCCCTGGTGGTCTAGTGCCTTTCACTGCAGGGGTCTGGGTTTAATCCCTGCTCGGGAAACTGAGATCCTGCAAGCTGCTCGGCCAAAATAAAAAAGAGTAATAAAGATTTCCATTTTCTTAATGAGCTCGTCAAGAGTCAAGCAGAGGTAAGGTGGCCAACCATGTTACTGTTTAGATTGTGAGTTCAGGAGTGTCTCTGCTGATAAATGATGTTTTTGTTCAAGGAAAACCAGTGTTCTGCTATGTCCACTTCACCCATGACTTCTCTCTCCTCCCAGGAACGTGGAGCCCGGCAGTGGGACCAGCTCCATCCATTCGAGATGGTGGACACAGAGAGCCCGATTGGTCCCCTCTCCCCCCTCGAGGCTGATGATCTGGAAAGCCCACTCTCTGAAGAATTCCTACAAGAAATGGGAACCATTCAAGATATTTCTCAGTCCATTGGTGAGGACAGTTCTGGAAGCTTTAGTTTTACAGAATACCAGTATTTAGGAAGTGGTCCAGGATCAGATGGCTCCGTTATTACAGGTAAGTGTGCTACTTCCTAGAAAGCTTTATCTGGAAACGTTTTTTTCCACAGAGAAAGCTGTTCTCTTTACCTGGAGAAGACACATCTCTCCGCATTAAAATCTTTAGGTGCGTAAAAGCACGACACGCAGTGCCACTGGGCCTTGAAACTTTCCAGGCGTGTCTCGCATATCATAGTATGCCTTCTTTTTTTGTTTTTTTTTGGATAAACTTTTTATTGAAGTATAATATACACATAAGAGTGCACACACCATAAATGTGTAGCTCATTTGATTTTTCACATGAAAATATAATATAAAAAAAAAAGTAATCTCTTGCATGTAACTTACCTGAGCAGCCTGTGTGTAATTTTTCACTGTGATGAACAGCTCTGTGACACACCTCCCTGTGGGCAAATCTTTGAGTGCATCCTGGGTGACTGATTTTTTTTTTTAATTTTAATTTTTTGTCCCTGTTGGTTATTTATGTTAAATACGGTTACCTGGCGGGGAGGGATACTTAGGGAGTTTGGGATTGCCATGTACACACTGCTATATTTAAAATAAATAACCGGCTTCCCTGGTGGCGCAGTGGTTGGGAGTCGGCCTGCCGATGCAGGGGACATGGGTTCGTGCCCCGGTCCAGGAAGATCCCACATGCCGCGGAGCGGCTGGGCCCGTGAGCCATGGCCGCTGAGCCTGTGCGTCCGGAGCCTGTGCTCCGCAACAGGAGAGGCCACAACAGTGAGAGGCCCGCGTACTACAAAAAAATAAAAAAAATAATAGGGGCTTCCCTGGTGGCGCAGTGGTTGGGAGTCCGCCTGCCGATGCAGGGGACGCGGGTTCGTGCCCCGGTCCGGGGGGATCCCGCATGCCGTGGAGCGGCTGGGCCCGTGAGCCATGGCCGCTGGGCCTGCGCGTCTGGAGCCTGTGCTCCGCAACGGGAGAGACCACAACAGTGAGGGGCCCGCGTACCGCAAAAAAAAAAAAAATAATAATAATAATAAAATAAAATAAATAACCAACAAGTATACCTTCTTTTTAAAAGCTGTATGTAAATCACATAATGCTTGAAATTCAGCAGTCAGCTGCATTTTTTAAATGCTGTGAGTTTATATTTCTTTAAAGCAGAGACTCCTACTGTAATAAAAATCACTCTCTTTTATCTGGAAATGTATACGAACCCTCTGTCTACTCCCTTGTAAGCTTTTATATACAGAATGGATGCACAGCAAGGTCCTCCTGTATAGCACAGAGAACTATATTCAGTATCCTATGATAAGCCATAATGGAAAAGAATATTTAAAAAAGGAATGTATGTGTATGTCTAACTGAATCACTTTGCTGTACAGCAGAAACTAACACAACATCGTAAATCAACTCTACTTCAATTAAAAAAATAGTAAAACCGAAAAAATAAATTTCAAGATGGTGACACAGTAGGAAAAAAAACTACATGAGGCATCAGCCAGTGCGGATACAAAGAAATAAAACACGGGGTCTGCTCAGGCCACCTTGCTGTGAAGGAGGAAATCAATGCACCGTTCATCTTTCTGGGCAACGTTTAAGCCACCCCGGTATAATGTGGTGTAAATTGTACCTTGATTTAAAGGAAGCCCTGTCTGGGGTGGACTTGACTCCACCGTACTTCTTGGCAGAAGTGGGTTTTGGATCAGACAAACTAGACTTTATTTTTAAATTTTTAAAAAATTTATTTTTATTTATTTATTTTTGGCTGTGTTGGGTCTTCGTGGCTGTGTGCCGGCTTTCTCCAGTTGCGGCGAGCGGGGGCTACTCTTCCTGGCGGTGCGCGGGCTTCTCATTGCGGTGGCTTCTCTTGTTGCGGAGCATGGGCTCTAGGTGCACGGGCTTCAGTAGCTGTGGCGCACGGCCTCAGTAGTTGTGGCTCGCGGGCTCTAGAGCGCAGGCTTACTAGTTGTGGTGCACGGGCTTAGTTGCTCTGCAGCATGTGGGATCTTCCCGGACCAGGGCTCAAACCCGTGTCCCCTGCAATGGCAGGCAGACTCCCAACCACTGTGCCACCAGAGAAACCCCAAAATAGACTTTAAAATAAAGACTTTTACAGGAGACAAGGAACGATGCTACATAATGATCAAGGGAACAATCCAAGAAGAAGATATAACAATTATATATGCACCCAGTGTAGGAGCACCTCAATATATGAAGTAAATGCGAACAGCCATAAAAGGGGAAATCGACAGTAACACAGTAATAGTGGGGGACTTTTTTTTTTTTTTTTTTTAATATTTATCTATTTATTTATGGCTGTGTTGGGTCTTTGTTGCTGCTCACAGGCTTTACTCTAGTTGCAGTGAGCGGGGGCCACTCTTCATTGCAGTGCGCAGGCTTCTCACTGCGGCGGCTTCTCCTGTTGCAGAGCACGGGCTCTAGGAGCGCGGGCTTCAGTAGCTGTGGCTCGCGGGCGCTAGAGCACAGGCTCAGTAGTTGTGGCGCACAGGCTTAGTTTCACGGCAGTATGTGGGGTCTTCCCGGACCAGGGCTCGAACCCCTGTCCCCTGCATTAGCAGGTGGATGCTTAACCACTGCGCCACCAGGGAAGCCCCAGTGGGGGACTTTAACACCCCACTTACACCAATGGACAGACCTTCCAGACAGAAAATTAATAAGGAAACACAGGCCTTAAAAGAAGTGGGTCTTGTCCTCCCTGCAGCGTCGATATAAGGTCTCTGTGTTCTTCCCCCTCCGTGGGCCCTCTTGTGTCACGACCTTGGTCTGGAGCATGTTTCCCCGACCATCTGTTCACGTCTTCCCACTCCAGGAAGATGATTTTCACGACTGTGCACTGACCTTGGTGACGGTGGGAAAGGGAGCATTTGTACTCCGCTGGCAGCCAAGTTCAGTGATAAACCCGTGTGCGTGGAGAGAGTGGCTGAAAGTGCACGAGCTCTAAATCCAGCAAGCCCACTGGGGACGGGCGCTGTTTAAAAGGGGACATGTACGTGGGTCTGCACTGTGCCGTTGTTTGTGATGGGGTCTGCACTAGGACAAAAAGAAAAAAAAAAAGGAACTTACAAAAAGTGACTGCACTGCAGTGTACTAGACACACATCCTTGACCTTTGGCCCCTGGCCGTTAAGGGGGTGGGTGTGTGATCGTCCATTTTTATTTCGCTTCGGTTCTCCTTACTGTGTTCATTAATCCTTTTGGCCGTTTGGAATCATCTCAAAATTCTTAAAATCTTGCTTTGTCTCCTTTCCAGGCTTTTCATTGTTATTGTTTCCAATTGATTTGAGAGATAAAACGATTGCTTATTTGTAAACTAGATTTTTCATCTTTGTATGTAATGGCCCCCTTGGGTGATATTTTTAAGTTATGTAAATTGCAAATATGGGAGGACCGTCTATAAAACGCATTCAGTTTAAACTTGACTCCTTGGGAGACCAGATGGGTGAGGCTGCTTACTCAGCCCATCTATCTTTCTCACCCCACCCCCCAATTTCTCTTAGCAGCTTTGCTGACATAAAAAAACTTCACATATTTAAAGTGTGCAATTGGATGTACACACACACACGCACGCACACGCACAGACTTGTGAAACCAACAGCACAAATTCCAGACCCCTCACCCCAAAGTTTACGTGTGCCCTTTTGTAATCCCTCTTCCCCACCCTCATGCCTCTCTCCCTCCCCAGGTACCACTGCTCTGCTGCTTTCTATCATCCATCCGTTTGTATTTCCTAGAATTGTATATAAATGGAATCATATAGTATGTACTCTTTTTAGTCTGACTCCTTTCACTTAGCAAAATTATTTTGAGATTCATCTGTGTTGGTAGCATCTACTGACAGTTCATTTTCTAAAATCCACTGTATGGATTTGCCACAGGTTATCCACGCTATTGACGAGCATCCGATTGTTTCCGGGTCTGGCTGTTACAGATAAAGCTGCCGGGAAAGCTCGTGTACACACCTCTGTGTAAACAGTGCTTTCACTTCTCGCGGGTAGACAGGAGTGGAACGGGTCATGCTTTTCTGCCTCTTCGCATGTTTTACAGTTTGTTATCAGATACCATCCATTGTGAACTTTGTTGATGATGGAGAATTTTGTATTTACACAAATATTCTTGAGTTTTATTCTGAAATGCAGTTAAGTTACGTGGAAAATGTTGAGCCTTTCAGGTCCTGTGGTTAAGCTTTGTTAGACGGAACCAGAGCAGTGTTGATTCTAGAAGTAATTTTGCCCCAATTCAGAGGCAAAACCCTTTTGAGTATTTTAGCCAGTGCCCCAAGGATTCTGAGATCTTTCCGCCGTGAGTGGTGGTCACGGGACTGCCTCTTAGCCCTCAGTACACTGTTCCCTCTAAGCATTTCAGGTTGCTATTGGAATATCTTTTTTTTTTTTTTTCCAAGCGGCGTGCGGGATCTTAGTTCCCCGACCAGGGATTGAACCCGTGCCCTCGGCGGTGAAAGTGCGGAGTCCTAACCGCTGGACCGTAGGGGAATCCCCTGGAGTATCTTTTCTTTTAGGCTCTCTCAGCTGATAGAGCAGAGACATACATGTGTACATACTAACGCATGTATGTACACGTCTGTATTTCTGTATATAGCTGTCTCTCTCAAGGTCAGGGTAAACGTGAGTTCAAACAGACGTCTGCACCTCTAATCCACCACCACACGGACCACTTTAGCCTCCTCCTGTCGCTTTATCAATGAGCTCACACTCCAGTAGTGAGAGACCTGGCCCAGCCATCCATTCAGTCACCATCATTAAATGAACAATTAGTTGTTCATTTCCAGTGCGGTGGCATCAGAACTGCTCACCCAAAGCCCTGTGGAAAACAACTTTATCGGCTGGGGACAGTGTCCAGGGGCAGTTCTTTTGCCTTTGGTCTCACAGACTCCATTCGTTTCCGAGGTCACTTACACGAATATCTTCAGCGAGGTTTCCTACAAATGTTTCTTACATTTGTGATATAGATCGTTTCATCACATTCTGTGTGCCATCCTGGAATCTCTGGACCTCCTCAGTTTTTTTTTTTTTTTTGTTCATTTGCACACGTTTAAATTCACTCTGTACTGTAAACTTCTGTGGATTTTGACAAGTGCATTGTGTCCTGTATTCACCATGACATTTTCATGTGAATAGTTTCACCACGTCCAAAAAGCCACTGGGCTTCACCTACTCAACCCTGCCTCCCCCACCCCTACTCCAGCCGCTGATTTTTTTTTTTTTTTTTAACCACTGCTCTATTTCTGCCTTTCCACAAATGTCGGATATTAAGACTCATACAGGTTGTAGCCTTTGGGGACTGGCCTCACCTGTTGAAGCATCTTGGTTGCTTCTGATTTTTGGCAATTAAGAATAATGCTGCTGGGGAATTCCCCCAGCGGTCCAGTGGTTAGGACTCTGTGCTTTCACTGCCGAGAACCTGGGTTCAATCCCTGGTCGGGGAACTAAGATCTCACAGGCCACATGCCACAGCCAAAAAAAAAGAATAAAGCTGCTAAAGCACTATTTACAATAGCCAAGACATGGAACCAACCTCAATTTCCATTGACGAGGAATGGATAAAGAAGACATGGTATATATATATATAATGGAATATTACTCAGTCATTAAAAAGAATGAAATAATGCCATTTGCAGCAACATAGATGGACCTAGAGATTATCACACTAAGTGATGTAAGTCAGAGAAAGACAAGTATCATATGATACCACTTATATGTAGAATCTAAAATACGACACAGGGCTTCCCTGGTGGCACAGTGGTTGAGAGTCCGCCTGCCGACACAGGGGACACGGGTTCGTGCCCCGGTCCGGGAAGATCCCACATGCCATGGAGCGGCTGGGCCCGTGAGCCATGGCCGCTGAGCCTGCGCGTCCGGAGCCTGTGCTCCGCAACGGGAGAGGCCACAACGGTGAGAGGCCCGCGTACTGCAAAAAAAAAAGAAAGTCCAGCTTCTTTTTTTTTCTTTCATGGATTGTACTTTTGTGTTGCCCACATGGATTTTTATTCTATATTCTGATGCCATTTACTGAGTTAACAATTACAAAAGGGCTGGAAGCGAGGACGCAAAGAAAGCAATGAGTTCTGTGTAGGACATGTCGATTTTTGGCAACTAAGAATAATAAAGCTGCTGCAAGGAACTCTGCTCAGTCCTGAATGGCGGGTTTTTCCTCCAGTTCCAGGGCTTGTCACTATACTTGTAGTGTATAGTTATACCACCCCCTAGATTGTCTAACTGTTGACTATATTGTGTAATGTTAAGTACACTGCACCCTTAAAGCTGTCTGTCCATTTTATCTTTGTGTCAAAAATCTGAGCATGTCGCAGGAGCGACTAAGACCGTGTGCCACAACTACTGAGCCCGCATGCTGCAACTACCAAAGCCCATGGGCCTAGAGCCCGTGCTCCCCAACAAGAGAAGCCACCGCAATGAGAAGCCCGCGCACCGCAACGAAGAGCAGCCCCCGCTCGCCGCAACTAGAGAAAGCCTGCGCGCAGCAACAAGACCCAACGCGGCCAAAAATAAATAAATAAATTTATTAAAAAAAAAAAATCTGAGCATGTGGCTGGCATATACTTGAGCTCATTGTTGGTGACATTTAAATGTTAATAAAATAGCCGCCCCCGCCCCCCCCCCCAAAAAAAGGAATAAAGCTGCTGTAAACATTTGTGTGAATAAGGCGACTTGCAAAGTGGCCTTTTCTGCAGGGCCACGGTTTAGTCCATTTTGTTTTGTTTTTTATGGATTAAAAAGTAAAGTTGTTTCTCAGTTGGGGAGCCCCTTGGGTGGGAGCTGCGGGGATGCTGGCGACGTGGTCACTGTGGGAGCACAGAGGGTGTGCAAGGGCCAGGCCAGGGTGGATGCAGCATGGGAGCCCTGCCCACCAGCTGATGCCTCCCCACTAAATGCCTCACCCGTGAACTCGGGTCCTCAGAAAGCTGGTTTCGACATCGGATGGCGAGGCCGTGAATATTCGTAAATCTTCCCCTTGTGTTCCTAGACACCCTCTCACCAGCCTCGAGTCCCTCGTCCATCTCTTACCCTGTGGTTCCTGGCAGCGCCGAGGAATCGTCCAGTGTAGCACTGAACATCGAGTGTAGGATCTGTGGGGACAAAGCCTCGGGCTACCATTACGGAGTTCACGCATGTGAAGGCTGCAAGGTATGGTGGACCCTGGATGGGGAGAAAGGTGGCCTTTCGGGGACTACGTGTGGTTCCTTTTATTTTATACACAAATGTTTGTCACTACTAAGAAGGGTCTGCTCAAGTTGTAGATCAGAAACTGACCCACGTAACACATTCCTTTCTCTCTTTGGAAAGTCTATGGCATATTGCTGGGCTGTTCTTTGTAAGTGACGTAGAGAGTGTGTTCTTTAACAGAAAATAAACCACATTAAAGATGCTCCCTTCATTTGGATGCGAGGTCAGAGAGTTTTGTCCACTTTCTCTCTCCGCCCTCATCAGAAGGTCACGGAGGGCGAGGGTTCTCACGACCATCCGAGATGTCAGGACCCTGCAGCACGTGCTGGGCGACGACCAGGCCCGCGGCTGTGTCCTCCCAGCTGCTCAGGATCCCCCAGCAGCCCCTTCCTGCACGTCGGGGGCCTGTCCACCCGAACCACGAGCACCCTTGTGTATATCCTTATTCTTGTGCCAGCTCAGCTGGACCTCTAACCATAGGTGACCCAGGGCCCGCAGTGCAGGGGGTCAGGCCGTGTCCTCCAGCAGAACTACGGAAGGATGACCGGAAAGCAAAGAGGAAAGAGCCCAGTGTAAATATAAACCCTTCACAATTTGCCAACCACATACCTTGAAAAAAACTACTTGCAAAGTGGCCTTTTCTGCAGGGCCATGGTTAGTCACCTTCCTTTACTTTTGTTTTTTTATGAACTAAATAGTAAAGTTGGTTCTTTACTAAAGTAAAGTTTAAGATATTTTTATTTGTTTGTTTTTTGTTTTTGTTTTGTTTTGGTCGCGCCTTAGCACGCGGCACACGCGATCTTAGTTCCCCCACCAGGGATGAAACCCATGCCCCCTGCAGTGGAAGCGCTAAGTCCTAACCACTGGACCGCCAGAGAAGTCCCTAAGACGCTTTTATAAAGAGAAAATCGTTTACAACCAGCTGGCTTCCTTTTATTATATAATCTTTGTCCTCTAGAGAGTTAATATTCTCTTACAAAAATTCTTAGAACTTTTTAGTCACAAATATGGAATGTCCTCAGAAGAGAAAGTCACATTTGTATAAATCTTAGCAAGGCAGAGTCACTCTTTAGGAGACTGTGATTGTGTCTTCCCAGGCCAGGTGAGGACGTGTTGAAATTACTTTGACTTTTGCCTCATTTTATTGTTTTTCATTTTACATGTAATGAAATTTCAAATTTCTAATTTGCCCCAATTACATCAGACTTTCTAGATGAACTGTTTCTCTACATTTCGTTCATTTAAAAAAAGACAATAGGGGCTTCCCTGGTGGCGCAGTGGTTGAGAGTCTGCCTGCCGATGCAGGGGACGCGGGTTCGTGCCCCGGTCCGGGAAGATCCCACATGCCGCGGAGCAGCTGGGCCCGTGAGCCATGGCCGCTGAGCCTGCGCGTCGTCCGGAGCCTGCGCTCCGCAACGGGAGAGGCCGCACCAGTGAGAGGCCCGCGTACCACAAAAAAAAAAAAAAAAAAAAAAAAAAAAGACAATAAATGAGCAACAGGAAACGTGAATAAAGGAATGACACTGATTCCTCAGTGGCCCGTATTCTTTAATAAACCGTATCTCATTCCGCAGGGTTTCTTTCGGAGAACTATTCGGCTGAAGCTGGCATATGACACATGTGACCGTAGCTGCAAGATTCAGAAAAAGAACCGGAATAAGTGCCAGTATTGTCGTTTTCACAAGTGCCTTTCAGTTGGGATGTCCCATAATGGTAGGTAAGGTTGTCTATCGCATTTTCCCCACCCGTGCCTCAGTTTACCCCCCTTATCGGGTCGGAACAGACTGTATTTTGAATGAATGTGCTGCAGCATTTAATGCTCGGGTCATTTTGTAACATGAGAGCCTAAGAAAAATACGCCTCAGATAACAGAGATCCAGTAGAACCCTTGGAAATACTGTTAGAAACTTCAGATGGTACAACTTTGATAGAAGATTTTGAAACCCATTGGAAACCACGGGGATGTCTTAATGTTCATATCACATGCATGAAGCATGTGCCATTTCAAACATTTTACCATATTATGAATTTAATTATATTCAATCCTACTCTTATTATTTTTTTGTTTTGTTTTGGCCGTGCTGCTCGGCTCTCGGGATCTTAGTTCCCCGACCAGGGATTGAACCTGGGTCCCCTGCAGTGGAAGCTCAGAGTCCTAACCACTGGACCACCAGGGCAGTCCCCATACTCTTATTTTAGAATTTGCCAATTACTACAGGAAAGTGAATTTAAAATAATGTGTTCGTAAGAGTTGCATGTCTACCTTCTGGTAAAAAGAAAAGGTACTATGTTAACTCCTTCTAAGGCTCACTTTCATCTCCTTAACCGAAAGGCTCAATTATGTACCTGAAGTGACCTTAAGCCCATCCTACTGATAAAGTGAGTCATGGTGCCACCTTTAATTTCAAGCTTTTTTAAAAGTCCAGGATATATGGGGTTTGAGGTTTATTTTCATCTCTCCAAGGGAGAAAGCTGAATAGTGCTGAGAAGTGGATGGTAACTTACCCATGCATGTTTGCTCACAGTCTAACCCGTGGTGTGAACCTTTCGTCCAGCCGTTAGTCCTCGTGCCGTGTTTCGTTGTTCATTTCTCTGTGTTCTCCGTTCTTCCGTTTCTCCCCTCCGACCCCCAGCGATTCGTTTCGGACGAATGCCAAGATCGGAAAAAGCAAAATTGAAAGCAGAAATCCTTACATGTGAACATGACCTAGAAAATTCTGAAACCGCAGATCTCAAATCTCTCGCCAAGAGGATTTACGAGGCCTACTTGAAGAACTTCAACATGAACAAGGTTAAGGCCCGGGTCATCCTCGCGGGAAAGGCCAGCAACAATCCGGTAGGTGGCTCTGCTGCTCGTTATCATAGTCTGAAGTGCTTCTTTGGCGACACGTCAGCTAGAGGCGAGGAGGAGGATTGAGGAAGTACGTCCTAAATGCTGAGAAAATCATATTTATCCCCAACGCAAACGGGAGACAATGCAATGGAAACATTTCCTTCAGAGACTATAAAACGTAGCCCAACAGCAACTCCCATCCCATTTGATCCACCTCAAAGCTCCTAGCAACCAAGTTCTTATAATGACCCTGTAATTAATGCACTCAGAAAGTCTGGTTAACAGTTTACCAGATTCTAGGGTTGCTTCTTAAGTGATTTTGTTTTAATCCCTATTTTAATGCCAGAAAATGAAACTATTCACTTCCCACTCAAAGTGTGCTCTCACATCCTTTCCCCTAAAACTACCTTCTCCTCTCCAACCTCCCCCTTCCTACCCCCTGCCCACCTTCTTTTTCTCCAATGAGAAGGAAATGACATCTCGGGGCTTAGAAAGTGTCCTTTGTTTACAGAAACTTTATTGTCTTTTTGGACGGTTCTGGACCTTCTCGGTAGCAACTAAGATTGCCCCTTGTGGACGCCTACACTTCGCCTCCCCTGCCTCATTCCACCCTGTACCCACCCCACAGTTAGCTAAGCCTTTGTCTCCATTACAGGCCTAATCTCAGAGCTACCTTCAAAGAGGGGGATGGCCCAAGGTTGGCGAATAAAGACGTTTTGCCTTTCTCCTATGAGAGTGGTGAAACAGGTTTGATTTGTACTAATGAGTAGCTTGAAGCCATCTTTATTGGGAATTACAAGCTGGAATTTTCAGTCACAGGAAAATAAAGCATCTCACAAGCTACTTACTTTCATGAACAAACCAAACCTCTTTGTTACCGAGTCTTTTCATTCTTCAGTGAATTTTCCAATTCAATAGGCTGAGGTACTTTAGGAGGGTTCAAGCAAACTCTTGTGAAATCATAAAGCCACACCCATGCTGGGCGGCCCCAGAGGCTCGAAGAAACTCCACCCTAACCCTTTCCAGATCACAAGGGTAAAAGCAAAGTAATCTTTTACCTTTGAATTTCTATCCTGGAAATGATTCGTATAGCCCCAAATTAAAGCAACCCAAATTTTTGATCTCCTGGAATCCTTTTAGATCTTGCTGAGTTCTTCTACATCTCCCTTGGGTTTTCAGAATGCAAAGCAAAGCAAACTTAAAAGTCATCTTGACTCAGAACCAAACACTCTTGTTTAATGTTAACTTGATTTCCATGGAGTATCCTTCTCACACCCCACTGAGATCCACGCACTCTAAGAAGGAACCCATCACCCGCGGCCAGAGTTGAAATCTGGACCGTTGAGGGCCATCACACAGTTACTCTGGGAGAGGAATCTGTCTTTTGGTCTTAAGGAAATAAATGGCAGACCCATAGTCCAGCACTGGGCTTCACTGGATAGGAAAAACAGAATTCGGGGTATTGCTGTCAACTGCTTGCTTCTGCCCACCTCCGAAGCAGAGCATCGCGGGTACCAGTTTGAAAGGGAGTGTCCAGGGCCAGCCACTGCCTTTGACGGCACTGTTTGCTCCAAGCTGGGTTCACTTCCCACCCCATTTCCTCTGTATGTCGAAGCATGGCCCTCCTCCTACCTCCCCGCCCAGCCCAGTGCGCCCCAGAGCTTGGAGCATCCAGCTTGGGGCCACAGTCTCTGCTCCATCTGTGCTGGGTCAGAGACAGAGCTGCCGGGAGGGGCGGCATCCTGGAATGGCAGCCCCCTCACACCACACCGTGGGGTTTGGCCTGCTGTGTTATATTGAAATATTATACCTATAACTTGTCAGTAGCTTGAAAAACATACTATTTTGTACTATATCTAGAAGTGTGTAGTAAAACCTACCCAAAAGCTTATTAGAGCACTTCATCCAAAGCAATTCTACCAATAAGTCACAATTAAATTTCTCCGAAAAGATGCTGCTGCCGAACTTTTCGTAGAAAATGCTGTTTCGATGTGTTTTGGAGATGAATTCTTATAACATCATTAACGCACATAGAACAGTGTCAGGTGTGAGCGAGGGAGATATATATCAGTTAGGGGAGACTTCTGGTCCTGGCGTGGAGTGATTTTGGGGGAAAATGGGCAGCTTTCTGCCTCGTGCCGTTTAAAAGCTTTAAAGTGTGCTTCACTGATTTGAAATGACCACCCGTAACGTCAGATATATTCATAGTCAAGCTTGAGGATAAAGAAAATATTCCAAAGTTAAATATAAGCTTCTGGATTTTTAAAATAGTCTAATCAAGAATGTTTCTCAGTAAAGTCTGGCAAACTTTCAAGGGTGTCACTCTATAACATCTCTTTGGCTGTAATAAACGTGGTTTTTTAAATGTTAGCACTTGTTTTGAATTCAGATCGTTTCTAATTTTGCCTGTTCATGAGGCCTGCCTTTTAAAATCCAGGCGATAATTTTATACAAATGAAATGAAATATTTCTTACCATTGAAGTCTCCGTTTATGAGAGAATGTTCCACATAAAAATAGTCCAGGGCCAGCGTCCTGGGCGTGTGTCCAGTTTCACAACGCCCCCTGCTTAGAGGGCCTTGTGCTGACGTTTAATGCTCTGTCGCTGTCTTGAAATTCGTAAGCACTTTCGAATAAGGGGCCCCACACTGTCATTTTGCACTGGGCCCTGCAAATTGTGTAGCCAGTCTGTGCTAGTCCAAGAGATGTCCTACCAAATAACAACAACAGTATAATAATAATAATAAGCGTTCTGCAGTCAAACACTGGGAACCACTGTTTATGCTAATCCCATTCTTAAAGGTCCACGGTGTACACTCATGAAAGACTCTGGTAGACTCTAACTTTATTTAACTCAGTGTTTCTCAAGGGTTTTTCTGGACAACAGGATTCTTTTTTTTTTTTTTTTTTTTTTGTAACACCTTTATTTCTGCTGAATGTACTTTTGAAAAGCCAGTGATTTGAATAAAGTCAAGGTGGCCTTATAATATTTTCTGAAATTGAGGGAGTACTGCCACCTGTCCTTTAAAAACATTTTTCTGGTCCATCTTATAAACGTTAATACTTTAAATCCGAGCTCCAACTTCCTGTGAAGCAGAACTGCCCCCAAACTTTCTCAAAACAGTGGTAAATCTGGCCTGCTTTTAATTAATTTATTTAGTTATTTATTTTTGGCTGTGTTGGGTCTTCGTTGCTGTGTGCGGGCTTTCTCTAGTTGCAGTGAGCGGGGGCTACTCTTTGTTGCGGTGCGCGGGCTTCTCATTGCGGTGGCTTCTCTTGTTGCAGAGCATGGGCTCTAGGTGCGTGGGCTTCAGTAGTTGTGGCACGTAGGCTCAGTAGTTGTGGCTTGTGGGCTCTAGAGCGCAGGCTCAGCAGTTGTGGCGCACGGGCTTAGTTGTTCTGCGGCATGTGGGATTTTCCTAGATAGACCAGGGCTTGAACCCACGTCTCCTGCATTGGCAGGTGGATTCTTAACCACTGCGCCACCGGGAAGTTCTGGCCTGTTTTTAAAGTCTTTGGAGAGAGAGAGTTTTAGTCTTCCTTCATCAAACTTGAGATTGTTAGAAATTGGGCTTTGAGTTCTGTATTCAGAATGTTTTCAGTCATTCACAGATAATTTTAAAAATATTCGCTTTCCTCAGATGTGAAATCAGATCTTTTTTTTTTTCTTTGTCCAACACTATCTTGCAAATTCTAATTCTGTTTAAACATTTCGTAGGCAATGCATCACATTATCCCAACACACCCACCTCTGTGCCAGGTATACCCAGCAGCTTCCCAGAAGATGGCTTTGTGCTGTGATTCCTCCTGATGCGCTTGTGAGCCCAGAAATAGGGCACACGTCGTGCCGTGGGCACAGAGGCACTGTCAGTGACGTGTTTTGCCCACTGGCAAAGTGATTCTTAAAATCACTGGGCTTCTTATACACTCAGTGTTTATCCAGTGGGGATTGAAAAGGAATGCCTCAGCCCACTTCATTATTGGTCTGTAGAACACATTTAAGGATCAGAGAGATCCCTCAGAGCCTGCCATTTATTCTGCTCCGCACACAGAGCTGGCGTAAATTTTGACCAGCAGCGGTATCTGTGCCCCTTCTTCTAAGCCCCACCAGATACATCATCGCTTCTGAGCACGTTGGCTTCAAATAACATGGCCAACCATCTCTTCTTTCCTCTGCTAGATCTTTATAAAATGGCAGGAACGGTGGGTTTAGATGCAAATGGTAAGGCCACATTTAGGGAGCTGCCATGGGGATTTGGTATTTGTCTCAGAACATGGAGCAATGGTGGGAAGATTTCAGTCTCCTGTACCGGGAAACGAGGGTCCTTCAAGGCTTTCCGGTTTATCCCCCAAGAGCAAGGGTTTAACACTGCTTGTTTGTTTACTTCCACACAAATGCCAACTTTCTGCCTTGTATTTATTTACATGCCAAATTTATTCATTGAACAGTCAGTGTTGGATAATGATGATTATCTGCGAAGTTCATAAAATGGCAAAATTAAGAATTATTGTAATTACTGGCTATTGCAGTATTTGGGAATTTAGAGGACATTGTAAAATAGTTAAAGTGCTTTGCTAATATTCTCTTTCTTGTTAGCTTTATTGCCAAAATCAGTACTTCACTTTTTTTTTTTTTGGCCATGCTACACGGCATACGGGATCTTAGTTCCCCGACCAGGGATCGAAACTGTGCCCCCTACAGTGGAAGCATGGAGTCCTAACCACTGGACCGCCAGGGAATTCCCAGAACTTCACTATCTTAGCAATGAAATCCCACCCAGTTTTAGGCGCCGATGATTATTATCTTACTGATTTATATTGTCCTCTATTAAATGTCTTCTTGTCCCCAACTAATTTTGAGGTTAAGGATGAGGACTGTGTTTTGTACATAATTTGATTCTCGACAGGTGGCTGGAATACTGCAGCTACTCATCAGTTTCTTGATAATTAAGCAGACAGCTTGTCGCCAATCACCCGACTTATTCCGGTGTTTTTCTTTTCAGCCTTTTGTCATACACGACATGGAGACGTTATGTATGGCCGAGAAGACTCTCGTGGCCAAGTTGGTGGCCAATGGCATCCAGAACAAGGAGGCAGAGGTCCGCATCTTCCACTGCTGCCAGTGCACGTCTGTGGAGACGGTCACGGAGCTCACGGAATTCGCCAAGTCCATCCCGGGGTTCGCAAACTTGGACTTGAACGACCAAGTCACTTTGCTGAAATACGGAGTTTACGAGGCCATATTTGCAATGCTGTCTTCTGTGATGAATAAAGACGGGATGCTGGTAGCATATGGAAATGGTTTTATAACTCGTGAATTCCTAAAAAGCCTAAGAAAACCATTTTGTGATATCATGGAGCCCAAGTTCGATTTTGCAATGAAGTTTAATGCACTGGAGCTGGACGACAGTGATATTTCCCTTTTTGTGGCTGCTATAATTTGTTGTGGAGGTAAGTTATTGATTTCACCTGCTGCTGCTGTGGCAATCACAGCCTCCCACCTAGAGAATTTGGCGGTGGTAAATCCGACGTGAGTAGGGTGGAGCCAGCACTGTAGGGGAGGAGGGTGTCCGAGCCCCACATTGCCACTAACCAGAATTCAGTGAGAATGATATCAATATCATATCATACTATAGCATACGTTATTGTTTTCTGTTTCAGAGCTTTTATTTTAAAAAATTTTTATTTTATATTGGAGTATAGTTGGTTTACAACGTTGTGTTAGTTTCAGGTGTACAGCAAAGTGATTCAGCTATACATATACATAGAGCTACTCTTTTTCAGATTCTTTTCCCATTTAGGTTTTTACAGAATACTGAGTAGAGTTCCCTGTGCTATACAGCAGGTCCATGTTGATTATCTGTTTTATATATAGCAGTGTGTATATGTTAATCCCAAACTTCATGTTATTATATATAAACACATTTGTAAAGTATAAATGTTCTATCTGTAATTACATGAATATATATTTATTTAGAATATAATGGAAGATTAGGCATCATTAATAATTATAATGTGCTTATATCTATTATAGCTAATATCTATTATATATCAGATATAATCGTAATAATATTATAACGTATGGTGTATAACATCATCATATACAGTCGGCCCTCCATATCTGTGGGTTCTGCATTTGCAGGTTCAACCGACTGCGGATTAAAAACATTTCCAGAAAATTCCAAAAACGAAACTTGAATTTACCACACACCAGCAACCGTTTACGTGGCATTTACATTGTGTTAGGTGTGTTAGGTATTACGAGTAATCTAGAGATCACTTAAAGTGTACGGGAGAATGCGCGTAGGTTATATGCCATTTTATATATGGGACTTGAGCATCCGTGGATTTTGGCATCTCGGGGGGGTCCTGCAACCAATCCCCCACAGATACCAAGGGATGACAGTGTTATAATTATGTTATTATCATATTATATCCATATTACAGACAGTATTCTATAAAGTCATACAGATGTTAGTAGGGTTGCTGTCTCTATTGGTATATTTATGCTATTTCATAATGAAAACTATCTGTAGCTCACTGTCAGTGACTGCAAAGTGTGCTTTGCCAAAGGAAATGGATCCCAGTGAAGGAGAATCTAGGCCTCTGTACGGGGCAGCTGGCCCTGCGGTCCCCAGGTTTTTGGCTCGGTGTCACGTTCCTTTAAATAGCCCTGTCCCGGGTCTAAGAAGGTCAACCCTCTACTGTAAACTCGGCTGACCCTACCCAGCCTTAGGGGAGACTGAAGGGGCCACCGCCTCCTCAAGCTGCCTGAAGCTGTGCTGTCCGCCACGAGTCCCTCACTCGCGGAACTGAGGCTGTGGCCACAGTCGCCCGGACTCTGGACGTCGAGCTGAGGGAGGGTGGCCCAGCTCCACGAGGTCCGTCCTTCTGACCGTCCAGCTGGGCACAGGTGGAGGAAGTCCTGTGCTCTGGCAAAAAGCACAGAATGTGATCTACCACCGTCCTTTGCACGCTCAAGATGTCGTGTTGTGGGGAGAGCAATGCATAGCTATTTATAAGTAGTATGACAGTTTTATAAAAGAAATTTTAATCATAGATCAGGAAAATGTCTGGTGAGGTATACATGAAATCTGTATGATGGGGTTAAAATTATGAGGGGGGGTTCACTTACTATTTTTTAAAATCTCTCTCTTTAAAAACTTAGTAATTATTTTATAACCAAAGAAAAGAAAAAGAAAAATCCACATGATGAGCAACACTTTTGAAAATCCTAGTAATGCATATGGGACTCTAGAGAGAGCCCTGCCTATTGAATATGGAGGGTGGGGCCTGATTTTCTGGAACAAGGACAGGATGCATGGATCTGAGCTGTCCCGGGAAGTCTGGTGTCTGTGTCTGAGGCACCCCGGGAGGACACCTGGTGTCCACATCGCCCTTCCCGCACCAAGCCTCAGACCTCCCCTCTCTGGGTTACCTCAGCATCCTCCCGTATCCATCCTCCGATTCATTCCTGACTCCACCTTCTTTTCAGCTGACTTCCATTGGAAGGTACCTGTAACGGTGCTTTATACCACAAAACCGAAGTCAAACATAATCACACTCCTTAAATATTGTTGAAACCGAGCACCTAAGAAGACACAGGAAGAAAAATTTCATTTTCCATATTATGCAAAAGCAGTTTGTGTGTTATAGTTACTCCTCTACATACAGGTTTTCCCCTGACAGGTGGTAATCAGATAAATCCTAAATGAAGCGGCCACCCCATAAGGTAGCTAGTCATTTTAAGGTCGTAGAAATATTTAGGAATGAGTATTTGTCCTGTCTGCCCCTATCAGGCCCAGCGACTTGGGAAAAGTCTAGTTCCATCTTCTAGGTAAGTTGACAGCATCTAAAGGCAGCTGAGCTTTTGGTGAAAAGAAAAGGCCATGTCCAATCAGAATGTTTGGTTTCTCGGGAATTCCCTGGCAGTCTAGTGATAGGACTCTGCACTTCCACTGCAGGGGACGTTGGTTTGATCCCTGGTCGGGGAACCAAGATCCCGCATGCTGAGTGGCGTCGCCAACAAAAGAAAAAATAAAAGGGCTTCCCTGCTGGCGCAGTGGTTGAGAGTCCGCCTGCCGATGCAGGGGACGCGGGTTCGTGCCCCGGTCCGGGAGGATCCCACATGCCGCGGAGCGGCTGGGCCCGTGAGCCATGGCCGCTGAGCCTGCGCGTGCGGAGCCTGTGCTCCGCAACGGGAGAGGCCACGGCAGTGAGAGGCCCGCGTACCGCAAAAAAAAAAAAAAAAAGGTTTCTCAAACTGAAAAACAGTCATTAGGTATTAGCATGCTGGTAATCGCAAACATCTCTGCTTTCTTTTGAGGATAGATCGGCCTGGCCTTCTAAATGTGGGACACATTGAAAAAATGCAGGAGGGTATCGTGCACGTGCTCAAACTTCACTTACAGAGCAACCATCCCGACGACGTCTTTCTCTTCCCAAAACTCCTGCAAAAGATGGCAGATCTGCGGCAGCTGGTCACGGAGCATGCGCAGCTGGTGCAGGTGATCAAGAAGACAGAGTCCGACGCCGCCCTGCACCCGCTGCTGCAGGAAATTTACAGGGATATGTACTGATTTCTTGGAAATGCACACAAAAAAAGAAACTTTTCAAGCGTTTTTAAAGGCGACAGCACTACAAGTGAGAGATGGGAGCAACGCAACTTTGCACAAATGTCACCATTTGAACCTGGGACAAAGGAAAGTATAAGCTCTAGGTAACCGGAATCCTGTTCCATGTTTCTTTCTTTTTTTAAACCACTGCTTCAAGAAATGCTGGTGATAAACAGCTATTAGTCAGGACTTGGAAACTTACGCAGAATGGTGTTCAGTGGTCTGATTTAACGCACCCGATGTGAATCAATGCAGATTTCTTTGTCACCTTAGGAATTTACTGGTGAATTAACCTCAAAATACGTGGTCTGTCTTCCCTTTTCACCACGTTTTGACTGTTGTGCTCCTTTATAATTTTGAAAACTAATCAGCACTTTTTAATTTTTATAATCCTGTAAACCTAGATGTCTCCAAAGGTTAGGTATTTTAAAAGTTTCCTGAATTTGAAGAAAGACAACATGCCGGTTTTGAATCGTAGGATTTAGAATGTCAAAGAATGATTCGATAAGCTATCAAAACGCAGCAATTGTTTTGTTTCGGTTCGCTGTTTTCACGGTGTAACTAATATGTGGAAAAGCCCGTTCCCAGGTTTGTGTAGAAGATCCCGGAAAGCCACGTCTCACGGGCCCTCTGGACTCGATCCTCCACCTGCTTCAAGCTAGTGTCCGTGGTCAGCAGGAACAAGACAAGACTCTGAAGCATGTCAGCTTCCCATTCCTCTCACCTCCATTTCCTATCAAATCTGAACCAACTGACTCAGGCTGTTTGGGGGCCATGGTCACGTCTCCAGGGGCAAAGTGACAAGTTATTTGTAAATCTTGCGCTGGGCCCCCTCTGTCAAGGCAGCTCCTTGGTCTTTTTCTGTGTTGCTTTTTTAAACATGCGGCTTAATGTTTATAACTCTTGCTGGTGGTAGCTGCTCCCTGGAGTGGAGAAGACGAGGCACAGGTGACTTTACCATGTGGCCTGGGGGCAGGGGTCTCATCTGGAGAATGGACGGGCCAGGCCGGGGCGGGGGGCGGGTGTGGGGTGGATGTGAAACGGTGGTTTTACTCATCTCAGGAAGCACAACAGGGTGGTGGTTTTTACAAAGATTTTGAGAGTTTTTCCCTTTTCCAGCTACATATGTAAGGTCGTTTTGCCATTATTTGCAATAACTGTTTCAGCCTTAAAGATCAACTTTTCAACCTTGGTCCAGTTAGGAAGGCGGTGTGGATTATGGTTTTCGTCTAGAGCACAGGGACCTGGAAATCCTCTTTTTCTGTCCACCATGGTAGATTAATGGTCCCATCAGAGAACTTGCAGCAGTGCCTCCCCCGAGCCAGACTGGGCTGATCCTGCCAGTTCAGCCCCCGGATGCCTCTTGGGCGACAGCATTTACGACCTGGTTGTACCCTGGGTGCCCCTCCCCCTCTATCTTTAGGAAATTTGGTTCTATAAGGTCATTATTATTTGCCGTTAAAGAATGGCTAGAATTGAATTTGATAAAGTTCCCAAGATCAGCGTTATTGTAAATAAAACTGTGAGACTTCAACTAGAGAAAAGCAAAACTTACAATTAGGACATCCTTTTACACATTACACGTTTAGTGGTGTGTTTTATCTTTATTTTCTTTAAAGATCCAATCAGAGGATCTGCTGGAAGCAAATCAAAGCATTTCCACTTCAGAATGACACTAATCAGGGGTTGCCCTAAGTCAGAAAGGAGTTAAGCTCTGAGTCACAGGGTGCATCCGTGTCCCCATTCTTTCCTAAAATGCGAACTCCCTGGGCTGATGAGCCTGGAGGCCTGTGGCTTGTCCAAGGTCTCGGGGCAGGATCCCGGTGCCAGGTGTATGTGGCCTCTTGCTCTGGTGTCTTGGGACAGATCTATTCAAAGGGAGACAGCGTCGGAAAGTGAGCCTTGAGACTCAGGCTTTTGGCAGGGTTGTCTGTTCTGTTTAGCTTCTCATACAGCCTGTCTGAAAGAGCTCCTAGCTCACGCGTGCCACGGGAACAAGCTGACGGCGGGCCCAGGTTCTGCATCAGCGGCGTTAGTGAGCGTCTGGTCCTCTTGGGGCCCAGCTAGACCACCAGCAATGCCCCTGGCGAAGCCACAGAGGACCTCAGCTTGAAAGCCACTTGACATTGTTCACTTGTTAATAGGAAGAAATTCATTTGAAATAACAGAGTCACTAATTGCTACTCAGAGTATTTGTGGTCACCTAATCAAAGATTTCTCCAAGCACTGATAATCAAATATAGACGAATTATTCACCAGTTCAATATATGGTCGTTTTTCGAATAGTAGCTATTTAAAGAGCACACTCTGGCTTGCTAGGTTTCAGTAGACGCCAGCATGAGGTCCAGTGGAAGCAGGTTCCGGAAGCTTCAGACCACAAGCGTGGAGCTGGCAGCCCGGGATGCTGGATGCGGGACCTGGCAGGACCCCCTTTCACCACCTTGACCCACTCTTCAAGCCACTGTTTAAACCTGGTTCTTCCTTTCCTCGACTTGTCATCACAGAAAGTGCCAGACTCCTCGGAGACCACAGATTACCAGGCAGCCTTTGTCTGAGAAGGGGGGACCATGGGGCTCCTCCAGGACACCCTGCTGCCATCCTGCCAACGCGCCTCCTCTCTGCCTCCTGGGCATTTCCAGTTGGGGGTCCCACGCCCCGCCTTCTGCCCCTGCCACCCTGTGAGAAGCCTGAGGGCTGCGCATGCAGGACGCCACCGCCCTGACGTCCAGCATTGTCAGAAACAGGGCGCCCCAGCCGTCAGAGAAGCATTTTGACTACTGCCAGAGCACCAGAGCCCTTCCCGCTGCCCGCCCGGCCTCCGGTTTCCCTGTGACCTTTCTACAGCTCTCCGCTGAGAGGCGTTTCAAGCATCTTCCCAAAGAGGATATATGCACAGGGGTAAACAGTGAATGTGAATTGAGGGGAAAGAATTTCAGGATTCCAGAATGTCCGTGAGAGCTGTCCCTGTTAAAGGGAGTCCTTCCTTCTACTTCAAGAGCACAGAACGCACCTTTCCACGGTACCGATGCGTTTCCTACACTGGGCCACACGAAACTCTAAGGAAACAGACGATCTTGAGGACAGTGAACGTTCCAGCAAAGGGCAGCAGCCTAAGATCTGAGCAGAAGCTCAAGGCCCACGTAAGATCCTTTGATATATGGTGATAAGTACTATTAATTGAGCTACTACTGTTTTCCCAAACCTACAGCATGACAGCTACCTCAATAGAGCCATCAAAAGATACTGTTAAAATTAAGGTCCACGTAACACTGGGCCTTTTGGTGCAGCTCTAGTCAGACCATCTACTGTTAGGGCTCAGAGGCTGGATGCTCACCTTTGCTGTGTGCACACTGAGAAATGGAAGGTTTTGTGGAGTTTTAAAGGAATTTTAGTGTTTAAAGGGAGCCTTGGGAATTCCCTGGTGGTCCACTGGTTAGGACTCCACCCTTTCACTGCCGAGGGCCCGGGTGACCTGCTCACCCAGGGCCGCCTCCTCTTGAGCGACGCCTGCTGGCCATGCGTGAGCCTGTTCATGGGGGAAATCCTGGCAGATGAGGGTGGAGAGATGCCTCCGTGCAAGCCTTAGTCACACCGTGGCTTCACGAGGCCTCGCCACGCCCCAGCCCCACCTGTGCCCCTCTGTGCCTGACTCCTTTTCAAGTCACTGTGACACTGGGCACGTTTGACACCTGGTGGCCAGATGCATGATGGAGGGTTTTTGGTTTTTTGTTTTTGTCTTGACCCAGTGACCACACCTGTCTCTGGAATGTCTTAAAAAGTCCTGTTTAAATATAAGTCCATTGTTTCAACCAGGGAGTCCGGCGCTCCCAGCTAAGACCAACTTGATCACGGGCATGGCCTTTTATGGGGGCTTCCAGGGACCGGCGGAAAACCAGCCACCTTCAAGTGCCTCTTCCACCCGTGTGGCCTTTCAAAGCGCAGATCCCACGAGGAAGACTGTGCCAGGTGCTCACGGCTCCCCACCTGCACTGTCGATGCAAGTTCCTGCTGTCGCCTCCAATCCTCAGCCCCGTCTTCAAGTGGAAAACACCAGCTTGGACGAAGGGCCGCCTGGCGGTGCAGGCTTAGCCCCAGGGGTGGCCTGCTTCCCACACTTCCCGCCCCTGCATTTAAGACGGGCAAGGTTGCGGCAAGGCGCTCCCTGTGGGTTAGCCCGGTGCCTGGGCTGCACGTGTTCCTGGAGGGGTCACTTGTTCTTAGGTTCACAACAGTGGTGTTGACTCAGGAGATGCGAGGAAATTGTACTGTCCATAGAAGTTGCAAACTAAGACTGATGCCACCAGCGGGGGGGGCTCAGCGATTATTAAAAAGTGTCCAGGGAGGATTTTCGCCACACTCACTGTTCCCACAGTGTTTGTGGTGCGGGCGCTGGACGGTTCCAGAGACAGACTGTCTGTATTTATTCTTCTCGTCTTGTAAGCGGCCCAGCTTCTCTTAAGTGTTGCTCCAAGCTGATTTACCGGGCTCCCCCGGGATTATGGATTCTTACCAACCAAGTCTTTGCATGGAGCTGTCAGCTAAGGGGACTCTTGCCTTCCTGACAGCAGTGACTTCCAGGCGGCACAGCAGGAAGGCTCCGCAGACAGCTCGGCCGGGAGGAGCGAACGAAGGGCCGAAGGGCCATGACAGTGACTGCTGACAGCGTCCCCACCCCCGCTAACTGGGCGCTTTCCTCCTTCTCAGTGCAAGGACTTTTCCGGTGGCGTGTTCTCCTCTAGGGACCTTCTGCCCAGAAAGATCTAAGGTTAGGCTCCAAAGGTTGAGGTCTAAAAGTTTTTGCTGAGATTTGTATCTATTTTTAGGTGCCATTTTAATACCATTCAGGAAAATGGTCGTGGACCCTCAG
The DNA here is from genome assembly GCF_008692025.1 of Phocoena sinus. Lineage (NCBI taxonomy): Eukaryota > Metazoa > Chordata > Mammalia > Artiodactyla > Phocoenidae > Phocoena > Phocoena sinus. The sequence goes on along the minus strand of NC_045772.1, from coordinate 3,662,183 downwards.
CCCGTGAAACACACGGGAGTGAGAGCAAAGGACTCAGAACACAGGAGGCCCGTCCTACTTCTGTGGAAACTACGGGACAAACTGAAATGTGATAGCGGAAGTTCTGCAAGGAAAAGAATAAGACAACGCGTCTCCACACTTTCACTTAAAGAATTATGTAACGCTTTGCACGATGCTGTGTTTGTGGAACGCGGCAGGTCCTTAAACTTATCTCAGCAGGGTGGGCTGCTGCGGGTATGGCTGCTTGTTAGGGCAGAGAGCGAGAAGCGCCGCCCAGGGCTCATTTCCAGACGCCCTTTCCCGGCTCGAGGCACCCGGACTCCTCAGATCTAGAGGGGGGCTCTCGACAGACCATCTGCTTCTCAGAATTTCAGTCTGAGATAAGAGAAGTGTAACCGTTTACTTCCACCCCCCTGAGAAAGGGGAGCCATGCACCGTGGTCCAGGGGGAACACATGCAGTCGCATCCTTCTGGAATCCTTTGCCACACAGAAGACCACACTGCATCCACGTCAACGTCACCTCTTGACTACAGCAACTGGTAAACATCAAGGACCTCAGGCCCCGCGGCTGTTAAATGCATTACATGAAAAAAATCGAAGAAATAGCAATTTTTTACATCACAAATAGCAAATTAAGACCTGGGTCAGGTATTTTTCATTTAAAATGTGTTTGCTAGTTTGGGTGGGATGTGAAAAGCTTCCATGGTTTTCCCCGCTGAAGGTAATACACCAGCCTCCTCCTCTCTTGCCCTTCTCCCCCCGCTGTCACCCTCAGCATCTAAAATTCATTAAGTGACGAATGCCAGCCGGAGCGCAGACAAGCTCCCCAGGTGAGCCCTGGCTCCCCCGACAAGGGGTGGGGGCCGCTGAGTCTCCAGGCCCTGAACACAAGTGAGTGGCTCATCTTTTCAAGGTCAAATCATTCACTCTGGGCAAATGTCTTCTCTTTTTAAAGGCACAGGCGGTCTGGTCCTTTTTTCAGGCCTAAAAAAAAAAATGTACCTCACACGAGATGGATACCACTCAGTGCAGTTTTCGGTAAAATTACAGTATTCGGGTTCGAGTATCACTATTTTTTTCTACACTGTATGGTAAAAAAAGAACTATGTTAATAGCTCTATCTTAAATACTGTGATTTGAGGGTTTTTTAAAGAAATCCTAATGTAAATATTTTACTCACAATCATGCATCTAAGAGCAAACATTGGGATTCTTCTGCAATCAGTGTTAACTGACGTCTACTCTCACTAGCCTGGCTCTCGGACTTGTTGGAAACACACAGGAAGCTGAAATACCACAACTGAAATACAATCGCACGCACGCACGCACACACATCGGAGCTCTCCTTCTCTCCTGAGCCATGTGGAATTCATTTCCCTGTAAACCTGTCCCCTTCCTCACGCTTCACGTGCAGGAAGCACGAATGAGTCTGTTCTATCATTTCTACCAGCAAGGCTGCCTCTGACCCAGGTCAGAAGTCACCGATTTCACACAGGAGGACCCCGCTGGAGACCACGAACTATTCCTGTGTAGTAAGCAGCTGTCTGTTCTTCAGGGAATTACTACCTGTGGGTTGTTACCAAAGAGCTTTGCAATTTGAAAGATGCTGACGGCAGTGATTGGCAACGGCTGGGTCTCTGCCAGCCTCCAGAGCCCAACCCGGAGTATAAAGCAGAAGCCACGGAGCCCGTGAGTCTCCCACACGATGTTTTCCATACCTTGGCAGATTTCTTCCTGATGCGGATCTGCACCGCCCCCGGGACCCACAGGGCCGTCACATCCAAACCCAGGGGGAGCCTTTGCCAGACACACGGCAGAGTGGTGCAGGTTCCCAAAGCCAGGACTGAGCGTGATTCCTTGGTGTGTGTTTATCGTTACTGTTCTTGGGTGCCTTATACTCTCAAAGTATTTAGGGGCTGACAGACCCTTTGTATTTTATACTAAACAGGAGCAATTCCAAAGCAGATCTTTTCTGAGCAGGCTCTGACGCCCTCTCTCCAGCTCAGACCCTCTGGGTGTGATTGGTGGGGAATCCAGGGCCGCAGGAAGCCGGGGTGTGCAGAGGAGAGCAGATGGAATCTTCTTAGTCACTTTACTGGCAGTGGTTCCAGGCAATTAGAAAATGGCTATAAAATAACTTTAATTGTTTTTTAATTTTGGGTCTTACTCATTTTCCCTTTAGGAGATTGAACTGATCGTATATATCGATTTCTATCCTGAATTTACGGGAACTTACATGTTTGGAATGTCCTACTGTAAGACTGATGAATGTAAAGAGTTAATTTCAGGGTACAGTTTTGCCTTAATGGTTTTAAAAAATAAACTATTTTTAAAAATTACCTGGCGAGTTTTCAGTGATGCTATGAGATGAACTGTTTTGTTTGGTCTGAAGAAAACCAATCCCCAGCTGTAGGGTCTGCCCTTAACCCGGAACAGTCCCCCAGCCCCATAGCTGACGTGCTCTCTACCTGTAGAGTCCAGTGACAGAGCGGACCTGGGACAATGTGGCCCCAGAAGACAAAACCCAGCACAAACGTCGGTCAGTAAAACCTTTATTCATACTCTCATCAAACACGTTTCTAACACCCTCCAGGCAGTGTGCGCTGGTCCTGCGGAAACTACAGAATCGGACAGAGCAGTTCCTGCCCTCTAAGAACTGGCAGGCACATGGAGAGCCCACAATCAGTGTCTCACCAATCGCTAAGGTGGGCGCCGTGAGGGCGGGGGTGCTGCGGTCTTCGGAGCACCGGGGTCTGGGGTCTGCCTTTTGGGCGCCCTCTCTGCGTGGCTCCTGGCCGTGTTGCTGCTGCGGGCGGACCCCAGCTCCCTCTGGCTGCAGACACGGCTCCCGATGGCCCAGAAACAAGGTCGGTGACAGCGGCTCCCAGCTTGGCCCCATCTCTGAGCCAGGCCACAGAAGCCCGCTGGCCAGGAGCCCCATGCAGTGCACTGCTGCGGACCTGGTACCCGACTGGACTCATGTTCGAGAACCAAGCTGGCTGGCAGGCCTCTTGGATGGGACTTTCCTTTTCTCCAAGTCTTGCTGAATTTCCTGAGGGAAAGCATCAATGTTCTCCCAGACACAGGGGAGGCAAAATCTCTTGGAGTAGAATAAACTGCATTCCTGAAAGAAGAGGGGGACGGAGGAGCCTCAGTGCCATGGGATGCACACTGCAGCATCCCCCAGAGCCTCCAAGAATCTCTCTTCCTCAAACCCCAATGAGACCCTCTAACTGACCCCAGCTTGCCTGTCCCCTACCCCTCTGTTGGCTGCAGGGACCCACCCATAATGCAGCAGACCAGCTGCGTGACTGTGAGGGCTCCCAGGACCACCAAGGCCAGGAAAGGCTGCTGCTCACACTGTCCCTGGGAAAGGCTCACGTGTCACCTCTCTCACAGTCACTCACGTGAGGTCCCAGCCACAGGGAGAGAGGGAAAGCGGCCCCAGCTGCACGTGGCTTACCCACCGGGCCCACGCACACCAGCCTGCCACATGAGCCGCATCTGGAGCCGAGGATCAGGAATCTGTCCTTGTCGGGGGTGAAGGGGTCCCTCATGACGTAGCTCTCCTCCAGGAGGCTGCGGGGCAGGAAGTGGTGCCAGTGGGCAGAATGGCCCAAACCTCTGCTGACGAAAGGCAGCCAGCTGCACGGACCTCCCCGGGGCCTGGTCATCGCGGGGAGGGGTGGCCCCCAGTGCCACCAAGTAGTAGCAGAGAGGCAAGCAGTGGCGCCCGGCTGGGATGAAATGAGACCTGCTCCGGGCTCCGTGTCGACCGCAGGGAAAGAACCACTCCTCCTCAGCCCAAAGAAGGGCTGCTACAACTCAGCCCCCAGACCCCAGCCTGACTCAGCAGGGTGGCAGGCGGGCACAAGGCCTCCATGTGAGCTCTCCAAGCCCTCCCCTCACCCCCGGAATGACACCCGCTCCCAAACTGCCTGCTTCCACACAGGGAGAACAGGACGCTTTACGCTGGCTAAGGTTCTGGCCTCACAGCGCACATCAGAAAGGAGACAGACAGGATAGGATCCGAGGCAACACCCCAGGTTCCTCAGGGCCGGAGGAAAGCAGCCTGGCCCCCGCCGGTCCCACGTAATGTACTGGTCAGATCCCCACAAGGTGGCCTCTGATGGAGGACAAGTTGAAGGTCAAGAATCAAGCCCCGGGACCCACTGGCTCTACCGTGGGCCATCCGTGGGCGGGTGCTCAGGAAGCTGGTCCTCAGGGCTCACTCCCACCAGTACAAGAGCCGCAAGGCGGGCAGCTTCCCGCTGAGAAGGTGTCGTCGTAGGAACCAGCGGGACCAGTGACAAGGCCCAGCCCCAGACGCGATGGCCTCTGCGGCTCCCTGCGTTCCCAGCTGCTGAGCTGTTTCAGCCTGAGCCACAGTGCTTCCACCCCGCAGCCGGAGCAGGTGCTGGACTCTGGGCTGAGCAGGGACGCAGGGACTGGGAGGTTCTAGGAGAGCCGGATGGCGTCGAACCCTGCCCTGTGCCTTCTTGGGTCACACCTGAAGTGCCCAGAGCCTGGGCCGGGTGGCCCCAGACACAACACCCAAGCCCTGTGTCAGACTTAGGCCAGCCAGCTCTGGGCGGGCTCCCTGGGGTGCTGGGACCCTGGTACTCACACGACAGACTGGGTGCCGGGGGGCTGCTGCCCCACGTAGCTATACGGAGCAGTTAAGGCACAGAGCTGGCACTCAAACACACCCAAGGGGCGGCGCTCCGCCTCACACTCCATCTGCAAGGTCAAAAGACAGGGCGTGTCGCCTACAGGACAAGAGCTCCCCACATCTCAAAGCTCCCCACTGCCTGCTTCTTACCCACAGGTGAGAAGGGCAGCGTACAGACAAGGCACCTCAAGTCCAGAGTAAGTGATGAGACCTGCTCAAGGTCACACGTTCTTTTCAAGCGCACTTGAGCTATTCACCAAGATAGACTATATTCTGGGCCATAAAATGGGCCTCAAACTTTAAAAGCCTGAAATCATAGAGTACATTCTCCAACCCCATAATAATTAAAATCAGTAACAAAAAGATACATGGAAAATCTCCAAATATTTGGAAATTAAATGATATACTTCCAAATAAACTATAATTCAAAGAAGAAATCACAAGAGAAATTAGAAAATATTTTGAACTAAATGAAAACTAAAATACAAAATATCAAAATACATAGAATGCAGCTGAAGCAGTGTTTACAGGGACATTCACTGTTTTAAATGCTTAAATTGGAAAAGAGGGTTTAAAGTAAGTCATCTAACTTTCCACCTTAAGAAGCTAGAAAAATGCAAATTAAACTCAACATAAACAGAAAGAAGAAAATAATAAATAACACAAATCAAAGAAATAGAAAATGGGCAAACAATAGGAAAAAAAATCAATAAAACCAAAGCTGGTCATCTCAAAATGTCAATAAAGTTGACAACCTCTAATTAGACTGATCAAGAAAAACAGGAAGAAGATACAAATTACCACAATGAGGAATGAAACAGGGGACATCACTAAGACTACAGACATTAAAAGGATAATAAAGGAATGCAGTGACCTTTTTTACCAAATAAATCTGACAGTTTAGCTGAAATGGACATATCTCTTGAAAAAACACCATTTATCAGAACTGACTCAAAACAGAAAACCTGAATAGCCCTTTATCTATTAAGAAAACTGAATTCATAATTTAAAATTTTCCTTTAAAATGAAATAGTACAAAAACAAACAAAAAGAACAACAACAAAAAGAAACAGAACACCAGCAAAACTTCATGCCCAGATGTCTTTACCAGCAAATTGTCAAGCATTTAAGGAAGAAGTAATACCAACCTACAGAAACTGTTTCAGAATACAGAGAAAGGAACACTTCCCAAGTGATTTTGAGGCCTATATTACATGGACACCAAAACTGCCAGTATTACCCTGATACCATTCATCGGACAAGGCTACTACAGGAAAACTACAGAGTAATACCCTTCACAAGCAAATATCTTGAGCAAAATATTAGCAAACTGAATTCAATAATACATAAGAAGCCTAGGGCGTCACGACAGAGTGGATTCAACCCAGGAAGGCAATGTTGGCTCAACATTCGAAAACCAGTGAACGCCAACTCATGAGAGTAACTGAATAAAGGAAGAAAAACCACACCATCATTTCAATAGATGCATAAAAAAGCATGACAAAATTCAAGGCTCTGGGTGGTGCTTCAGAGCCAAGGGGCTCCCCACCTGACTACAGAATAAATTCCCTTCCTTGGCATCTAAGGCCTCTTTAATTTGGGACTTACCTCCCAATGACTCTGCCGTCCAGCCCCCACCCCTCCATACAGCAGGCTGCAGTTCAAGTGGCTCCATCACTGTCCTTCAGGTGTTCCCTGCACTTTCTCACACACCCCCCCCAACCCCCCCCCCCCCCCCCCCCCCCCCCCCGTGCCCCGGCCTTCGCTCCTGCTGTTCCTGCCACCTGGAGGGTTTCCCCCAACGTCTCTACCTGTGGAATTGCCCTCTGGCTGCCCTGAAGATTTTCTGTTCACCTTTGGCTTTCGACAGTTTGACTATACAACTACTTTTTTTTTTTCCTTTTAAACCTATTTATCCTGCTTGTGCTGCTTTAAGCATTTTGATCTGTGGTTTAGTATCTTTCATTACTTTTGGAAAATCCTTAACCATTACCCTTCAAATATTTCTTCTGCCCCATTCTTTCTTGTCTCCCGCTGAGGTTCCATCCGCAAATACGTTAAACTTTGATGTTGTCCCGCGGTTCTTGGACCCTTTGCTCTGGGTTTGTTTTTTTCTACTCTTTTCTCTCTGTGTTTCAGTTTGGGTCATTTCTACTGCCCTGTCATCAAGTTCATTGATTTTCCCTTGGTTATGTCGAATCAGCCGACGTGCACTCGGAAGGCTCCGCGCCGCCGCGCAGTCCGGGCGGGACCGGGGATGAGCCGGGGCGCAGGCTCCGCGGCCCGCCCCCAGCGCCGCGGGATGCCGCTCGGAACCCCGCAGGCCTCCGCGGAGGCGCCCAGGCCGAGCCGGACGCACGAGACGCACCGGGAGGGACCCGGGCGCGGCCGCACACGTCCCCGTCAAGCCGCCAGGCCGCGCCACTCACCACGCCACTCGCCGCCGCCGCCGCCGCCGCCGCCGCCGCCGCCGCGCCCACGGCGCATGCGCGGTGAGTCGCGGGGCGGGGCCTCGTGGCGGACTTCCGCCTCGTCCTCCGTCTAGCTGCGGCTTCCCGTACCCGATCTCTCGGGATTGGCAGCGGCTGGGCAGCACCTGGCTATCTCACGGCGATGTGGCCTGATGTCCTGGCTGCTCCAAGACTCTCAGCTTCTTTCTGGGTTTCCCACCGGGCTCCACAGAGTCGGTGCCGCCGGTGCGCGGCCCACAGATAACCCGGCCCCAGCCGCATTTCCATCCCCACGTGGTTTCTCTCACCGCGCGCTTTGGACCGAAATGCCCTGGTCTTAGTTCTTATGCTACCCGTCCCCCAACTAGGACGGAAGCCTCCAGGGCCTGGGGCCAGGGCCGCAGGCAGTGATTACTATATGCCCTAAGGCAACAGACAGAATGGGTTCAAAATGAGCCCTGTGGCTTCCTGCGACCTTTAAAAGCTGTGTGCTGCCGGGACTTGTCACTGTACTCCAACAAAGCCTTAAAGTGGCCTAAGTGGCCTGCAATGCCCGTCGTCATCGGGGACCACCATCCTTCAACCTCCAGGTCTTCACCTTGCGGCACCAACCACGTCAGCTACCAAAAGTTGCACTGGACCCCAAGCTCCCCGTCCCGAAGCTCAGACAAGGGCTTCTTCCCTAGACCTGCAGTGGCCGTCCCACCCCACTCCTGGCCCCTCTACTCGTGTGTGTTCGGGGCACCATTCTACGGGGCTAGGGGGTGATTCTGAAGCCAGCAGCCCTGAGGTCTGGGACTTCTTCCTTTGGGGAATCGAGAAATAAGGATTATATAAGGTGTCTTAGTAATGCTGGCAAGAAGAATTATTTCTGGACTTGAGCCAGAGCGGCTCTTGCCGTGAGCCTCAAGAATTAGCGAGCCCTTACATTTTGCTACTAGAGCATGTGACCTCAACTGTGCTTACAGCAATGGCACTCTTTGCATCAATTCAAAGATTACATACTGTTGGTTTTTATTTTTGGATCTGCCCAAAGATGGGCCACTTGATAAAGCATTTAAAATTTGACCTAAATCCACTCTGAGATACATGACTGGTTAACCCACGAATGCTGTCAAAGCCATTAGACAGTTTAGACAAGTTATGAGCTGCACTGGAAGAGTTAACGTGAAATAATATTCAAAGAGCAAATCATGGACTTTGTCAGAAAATAAAGTTAATTTTGATTTGAGCTGTCCACAGTTATTAATATAAGAAAAAACTTACCAAAAAATCCAAAAGGATGGAAACTATCTAATAAAGCTTTAGAAAAAAATGGTTTCCCAAAGGAAACTGCATGTGACATAAGCACTAAATCAAGGGAATGAAAAGACAAGCCACAGAATGAGAGAAAGTATTTGCCAAAGGTATATACGACAAAGGACTGTTATCCAAAACGTACAAAGAACTATTAAAACTCAACAGTAATAATACAAACCCAATTAAAGAATGGGCCAAAGACCTTAACAGACACCTCACCAAACAAGATACACAGATGACAAACAAGCATATGAAAAGATGTGCCACATCCTATGTCATCAGGGAAATGCAAGTTAAAACAGCAATGAGATACCACTGCACACCTATTAGAATGGCCGAAATCCAGAACACTGACACCAGCAAATGCTGGCGAGGATGTAGAGCAGCAGGAACTCTCATTCATGGCTGGATGCAAAATGGTGCAGCCACTTTGAAAGACAGTTTGGAAGTTTCTTACCAAAACAAACATACTCTTACCATGTGATCCGGCAATCATGCTCCTTGATATTTACCCAAAGGAGTCGAAAGATTATGTCCATATAAAAACCTGCACACATGGTTATTACACCTTTATTCATATTCATAATTGCCAAAACTTGGAAGCAACCAACATGTCTTTCAGTAGGTCAATGGATAAATAAACTGTGGTCCATCCAGACAATGGAATATTACTCAGCACTAAAAAGAAATGAGCTATCAAGCCATGAAAAGACATGGAGGGAACGTAAGTGCATGTGACTTAAGTGAAAGAATCCAATGTGAAAAGGCTACATAGTGTATGATTCCAGCTCTATGACAGTCTGGAAAAGGCAGAATATTGGAGATACTGAAATGATCAGGGGTTGGGGGGAGGGACGGATGAAAAGGTTGAGGACACAGGATTTTTAGGGCAGTGAAAGTACTCTATATGATGGTATAATGGTGGATATGTCATTATACGTTTATTCAAACCCATAGAATGTGTAACACTGAGTGAACCCTAATGTAAACTATGGACTTTGAGTGATTATGGTGTGCCAGTGTGGGTTCATCAGTTATAACAGATCTTCCACTCTGGCAGGGGATGGTGACAATGGGGAGGCTATGCTTGTGTGTGGGCAGAGGTAGATGGGAAATCTCTGCAACTTCCTGTCAATTTTGATGTAAACATAAACTGCTCTAAAAAATAAAGTGCATTTTTTTTTAAAAACCCACTAAAATGACATTCAAATACAACGTAGGGAAGTTAGAACTAGGAAACAGTAACATCTACTGGAGTCTGAAGAAGACTCGTGCACAAATAATCCCAATACTAATTTCCATAGAGACTGTTTTCTGACCATTGTGGATCATCATAGTCTCTATCCGACAGAGATTTAGACAAAGTGAGCAACCCACTGCAGTTTTCAGTTTTCTTTATAAAATCCCAGTGCTGAAAAAGGTGAAAGGTGAAAAACTTAAAAAGTACTGGGTGGGGCTTCCCTGGTGGCGCAGTTGTTGAGAGTCCGCCTGCCGATGCAGGGGACACGGGTTCGTGCCCCGGTCCGGGAAGATCCCACATGCCGCGGAGCGGCTGGGCCCGTGAGCCATGGCCGCTGAGCCTGCGCGTCCGGAGCCTGTGCTCCGCAACGGGAGAGGCCACAGCAGTGAGAGGCCCACGCACCGCAAAAAAAAAGAAAAAACAAAAAACTATCTGCAAACTCTTAAGACTCAGGAAAGTTTGTCTAACTTGGCACTATTGTGAATACAACACAGTTACGTGAAAATCTTTGTTAGCAACACGATGATTTTCCTGAAATGAATTCAAGAAAAATAAACTTTATGGAATACGCACACAATAATTTATGGATTATGTATGTTTTTTTACTCATCCAAAGATCAGTGGCCCACCAACAGAACACCCAGAGGTACACAATAGTAATTCAGTTATCTTTGGTATTTTGCCCATTTTCATCTATGTAAAAACCATAGCATTACGAATCATTTTTAATTTTGCCCTTATGAAAGTGTGGGTGTCAAGATAGGCGGCTATTACATATTTTATGTAATGGTTTGTAAACTTGTTTTATAACCTTTAAACTTGTTTTAAACCTTGTCATCCTGCCTGGACCCCACGACGTTAGGGGTGGCCTTGCCAGGGAATATAGCTACCTAGATGTTGTGGCAGGACTTATAAGACCTTGTATAAATGTTGTCTTAAACGATTAAGCTTTTTAAAAATCATGACACTAAACAAGTATTATATTCAAGTGAAGCCTGAGAAAGGAAATTGGAAAATTGAAAAATAAGGAATTGAATGCAGATTAGAATCTAAAGCAAAGCGTTGCTAACAGCAATGAAAGGAGGGGGCAACTCTGGAGGATTAATTCCTTACATACCTCATTTCACTGTTAAGTCCAATCTTATTCATCCGTTTCTCCATTTCTGCCAGTAAAATTAACGTCCAAAGGCTGGCACTTTTATTTTAGTGCTAATGAAATTCCAGAAGCAGGCCTTAGTTTTTTAAGTAAACTCTTAAAAGCGTAACATACATTCAGAAAAGTAGATACTTCCTAAGTGTGCGGCAAGACGAATTCTCACAAAGTAAGTACAGCAGCGTAACCAGCACCCAGATGAAGTCTTCCACGACAAGAGACACTGGAGGTTTCTTCTGGTTCAAGGGAAAGGTTGGCCCTCTGTGGAGTGGTGGAGGGAGGATGCATGGACAGACCTGAATTTATTGCAATGGACAAAATGCCTTTAACGGTGTATAGCTTTGAAGTAAATATTTAAGAGTATAATATACATACAGAAGCAGGCCTTACAAATGCAAGTCTTCATAATTGGTAAAAGGGTTTGAGGTAGATGAAGGACATGGAGCTTCAGATGGAGCCATCTCTATGCATCTAAAACTTGTCCTACTACTCTGAGTTAATAAGGGGCTACATGGAGAACAAATCCAAGAACATTTATGTGGTTTTCCTGTGCATTACAGACTTGGGAGGGTATTCATAACTGTTTCCAACTTGTTCTGGAATATGCCTACCCTATCCCTGGAAACTGATGGGAACAAAGGCGTCTTAAAAGACTCCTTTAGAAATTGTTGCCATGTCCTGTGAAAATGACCTTCTAAATTTTGATTGTCTCGTTACTTTGTTTTCCTGATGTTAACCTCAAACAATAAAACAGCCAGTTTTGTTTTCACCAGCGGTTATTTTTACCAGCAAAATGGGTTTATTTGGGAGCAGCAAAGAATTGCAGTTTGGGACGCGTAAGTCTGGTAAAGCAAAGGAGAGGGAACTTTTTTTATGAAGAAAGGGAAGTTGGGCGGGGCTTTTATAAACAAACTGTCCATTGGAGGAAACTGGGAGTAGGAAATCTAGTGTGAGTTGTGACAGTCTCTTATTGGCTGGGCTGTTGTCAGGCGAGGAGAAAACCTTCCTTCCTCCTGCTGCCTAGTAAAGTAGCATAGCTTCCTGCCGGAGAGGAATGGTACCTCTCTTCCCGTTGGGATCTGTGTTGGCCTGAGTGGTACGTGCATGACAGCCCCCAACTCTGGCCTCCCGACTCCATTTTAGTGAGGTGTCCCTTTATTAATTTTCCCAATTACAATGTTATAATTGGCACCTCTAATATTTCTAAACTATGTAAATACTTGTCATTGCTCTATCATTAGAAGGCCCCTGGCACACCCCGCTCTCCCAGTATGCGTGGAAACAGCCCTGTGACTCTGCTAGACTTCTCGCTGTAGCCACAAGGTGACAGTCTTGTCTCCTTTGAGGGGCCTGCAGCTGCTGTCCCTGGTCATCACTCAGCCCACGCCACCCCCCACCCCCGCCTTGTTCCTGGACGGTCCACCTGGACCCTGCCTTTATGACCCTGTCACTCACAGCTCCCAATCATGAGATGCTATGCGGGCCTGGGGGCTTTCTTCCAGGGAGGCGAGGCCAATTAGTGTAACCCTCGGCCTCCCACAGCACCAGAGGGGTAGAGACTTCAGCTGATCCTAAATTTGGGAAGAATGTCTGGGTGTACCCAGCCACAGAGTACCCGAGTCTGCCTTGTCTGCCTCGGTCTTCGAAGCCTCTAGGGCGAGGCCTGCCCCATGTCGCCTGCACATCACCTGGGGCTTACACTCCCCCGTTCCGCATTCCATGGGTGACTGCACCTGACCAGACCCCAGGAAAAAGTAAACATTTGGCCCCCATGCTTACGCCTTCCCAACCTGTTCAAAAGTCAGGTGGTAATGAGAGGTGCTAACCGTGAACGTGCACTTCACTTGGAACCGGTGGCCAGATCCCAGCCACACCTGAGACGTCCCACCAGGGCAGTTAGAAAACCCAGAACTGACCTTCTGACCATACCGTTGTGGGTGGTCTCGGGTGAGTCACAAAACCTCTTCATTATCTCAGCTGGCAGAGAAGGCCACCCCCCAAACCCAGGTTCTCAGGCCTCCCCTGGGGAGGAAACGATGGAACGCACGCACACGTGCGTGTGTGCGTGCCCGTACCTGCCAAGGTGCAGGGTGCCATGACCATTCCCGTGCAGCACAGGACTACGGGGGCGCCAAGTGAGTAACGAACACCTGGGACAGAGCAGCTGCCCACCTGCCTGTTGTCCCCCTTTGCTGGCCCTCGACTTTGAGGGCAGGAGCCATCGGTGTACACATCCCCTCACAGGAATCACTGCAGGTCTCACAGAAGAAATCTCACATTTAATTCGGATCAAGCTTAAAGTGGCATCTACATAAATGAGCATGTTTCGGAGTGAAAATCCAACAGCTGCTAGCCTATTTTTCTTAAACAATGTTTTCTAAACAATCCACCAGGCCATCAATAACCCAAAGCCCAAATCCTGGATGTATATATTGCTATACACATTATATAGAATATTTACTATCTTTCAGTGTGAACCCACACCCACACACACCTTCTTGCTGTTTAATAAAAGTCACGTCTCATGGCCAGAAAACGTTATTACACTTTACATCTTTCACTTGCAGTGGCCTTAAGTAGATGGGAAGCTTCAGACCTCTGACCCCCAGGTCCACATCCCTGCATTCCCAGGCACGAGGGCAACTCCTGAGACTCATCACAAGGCCCTGGCCCAGCTGCAGTGTGGGCGGCGGAGTTGGGAGGGTGGGGGAGGCCCTGCAGCCCTGTGTGCAAAGGGAAGAGCCAGCGGGGCTGAGGCACTGAAGCGCAAGTGCTGGCCTCCCAGCCCCGGGGAGGAGGGGCAGGATTTTCCTGCTGCTTCCGGCAAGGTGGGGTGAGGTTGAGGGGGCCTTTGAGCTCCCTACCCCAAATCTGGGTCTGTAACCTTCTAAACTGCAGCAGGTACCAAAGACACCAGCTTCCCAGCCACAGGGAAATCAACCCAGGACTCGCAGGCTGTCCTCCTCCTCTCTCTGTAGAGGCTGCACTGCATTCTGGCCCTCCAGTTCCGACGGGGAGGCCAAGACTGCGGACACTTCCAGACGTAGGGGGTGTGCATCGTGAAGGACATGGGTAGAAAGCACAAGTGAGCCACTAAACGTTCCTTAATCCCAGAAAGTGAGCGTTTGAGAGAAGCCGGCCTGTGGACCTTGAAACCGTCATGGATCACACAACGAGATACACCGTTTTCTTCCCATTGATGTTTCTGGTCTTCAGCCCCAGGTACCGGCTGTCATTCTTCTCTGGCTGCCCGTACACCATGTTGACAAAGAACTTGGGTTGGTCTTCTGCCTTGGATTTGAAGGACAGAAAGCCAAATGCAGTTCTTAGTCTGTGACACAGGTAGGTCATTGCTTCCGCTTCTTCTGAGGGCTCCTCATACACGGGCTGCTTCATTTCCCCGTAGGCAGACAAAATCACCGCCTGAAGCAAGTTGATCCATATGCACATCATCACCAGCAGAAAAGATGAGAGAAACAGGACCCCGAGAACCCGGTTACTGGAAAATTCCGTGTTCTGAAGAGCTGAAACGCAGTAGGAGAATACTGTCTGCGTGGCGTGAATCATATCACTGTAGTTCCATTCGTGCTGCCCGAATACCAGGTAACCGAAAGTCATGTAGACGAAGAAGTACACGGACACCACTAGTGCCATGTGGCAGATGCCGGGAAGGGCAGTCTGGATGGCCCTCTGTGCGAGACGCACATGGTAGAAGAACCTGGAATACCTGAGGGTCTTCAGGTTTGTCAGAAACAACAGGAAACCCAAAATCACCCTCATGGCGTGATCTACTTGAGACACTGCATGAAAGGGAATGAAATCCTCAGAGTTCGACAGGTAAAACCGAATTATACCGACAGCCAAGAAGTGTTTCCTGAAAAAGAGCACGATCAACACGGTAAAGATGCATTTTAAAGCAAAGTTGAGCAAATTATATACGCTTTTCACGTAGGCGGACCTTTCTTGTGTGATGACGTAGACCTCCTCGACAACGTAGGCAAAAAAAAAAATGAGGATGGCCACGTACAAGTAGATTTCTGCGGAAGTTTTTCTGTTGAGATCGGCAAGCGAGAAGGAGTGCGCAGACAGGCTAGCGTTCACGACTCCTACCCGAGAGACCTCAAAGATGACTGAGACGCTGCAGAAGAGGGCGGTGTCTGGATTAAAAGTTGTTAGTTCCAAGATCACAGCCCATGTCTTCTCATCCAGCCAACGGCTTCCCTGGAGTTCGCTGAGCCTCAGTGTGGAATTAAACTGCTGCTCTTCCGGAAAAAAATAGAACGCGTACCCTCCTGACCCGTAGGTATGCAACAGCCCATAGGAATGGTACACCCATCTCTTTTCTCGAGGCTTGTAAGTAAATCCTTTCGTAGTCTTGTCTATAGCCCGCTTACTAACTCTATTCCACAACCCGGAGTAGCTTTTTGTGTCCTCTGGGTCAGTGCCGTATTCGGGGTGACAGTGAATCTCTCTTTTGAGGCTGTCCTGCGTGAAGTGTTTGGCAGGCAGACAGGTTTTCTCTCCAGGTCGCGCCCTCACCTGCCGCATCAGGGGCAGGCCGAGGATTTTAGAGGAGCTTTCAGGGAGAAAGGTGGGACGCAGGTCGTTGTGGAGCAGAGGCAACAGCACGCTGTTCAGCCACCGATAGATGTCTTCCGGCTTGGTCACCGACGCCAGATCCACAGAGAACTGGTCCCGAATAAACCGATTATAGTAAAAGCCGTCGGTGTGGTGTAGGAGGGTGACCAGGCTCAACAGGAGGGCCAGAAACACGAAGTGAGTGAGGATGTAGCTCAGGAACAGGAAAGCTCTTCTCTTGATCCTCTTCTTTCTCTTGAATATCGTGATATCGTCTTCAGTCGGGGGCTGGTACATCCTCGAGCTTCGGAGCTGGACGATGTGCTGCCGGCGCCTGCGCATTTCCTCTGGGTTCTGCGTGATGTTCTGCAGCTCGATCTCACTGTAGCGACAGCTGCCGACCCACAGAAGGTTTTACAATACTTTGGGCTTACTTGTTCTGTAGCCTGACACGACTATAATTTTAGATGGTTGCCACCAGCAAAACTGACCTGCAGGAAGCAACAAAATGATGCAAACAGCCATTCTATTGACTTTTTGTAGCCGTAAGTCAGTCCGTAAAATACAATAAAGAATGAGGATATGGTACAAGTGACAAAAACCAAGAGCCATGCGACATAAACGCAACACCGCGGCAGAACAATCCTGGTCTTCTCTTTGAGGGGTGTAGCATCGGGCTGGCGAGGGTGCTCTCCAGGAGAAACACTTCGATTGTCTTCAACGTTTGGGTTATTGGCGTTTTTATTTTTTCTTTGGGTGCGGGAGACCTTGCTTTCTGCTCGCTTGGGCTGGGGCCGTCTTTTAGAGGTGGTCTTGACAGAAGCCTTGGGAAGTCCAGGACTTCTCCTAGTAGGTGGAAGCTTTTCAGGCTCCCGGGAGCGTTCGTTGCCAGTTTCCTGAGCGTGCCACTTTGCTAATCGTTTTTCCCAGTGTTCACTTGCTGCTGGCGTCCCCGGATGCTTCCGAGGAGCGACCTCCCTTAGGGTCACCGGAGGTCTCCTCTGGGAATAGATGAACAAAGACGTGATCATTAGTTGCACGGGGATGGTAATTAAGACACTTTCCATCCCGATCACCATCGACCTGAGGTACTTCTCCTCTTGTGACTCCGCTTCTTTTTCTTTATTCAGATTAAAGAACATAATATTACACAGAAGGGAGGACAGCAACATGGCTAAGCAACAGGACAGTCTCTGGAGCCTACTGAACGGGGTGGCGATGACACCAGAAAAAACAGAGAACCACATGTGGCTTCTCCCCAGCCTATAACTTAAATCCGTAAGGAAAAAATCCATTCTGTTGAGAGACTTATCTGGGGGCGTTACTTGAAAGGTTCTGTCCAAAGAGGTGTCAATAGAAAGCCACTCCCGGCACATGAACAGCCAGATGTGTCTGCTGAACAGATTCTCCACTTTGATTCTACTTAAATACCAACTAGGGGAACTGCCCTCGTTGTTGTGCCACACGCGGATGGAATGGATGTCCCCCAAGTCATTTTTCGTCGTTAGGAGGAAAGTGCTGATGCTTCCTCGGTAGAGGGTTGTAAACTGTGGATGGCTTAAACAGTGCACGTCGCTGCTACTCTCTGTTCCCTGCAGTTGGACAAAGACATTGGCCCTGGTCCCAGACCCACAACGGCTTCCTGTAAAAACGGTGACTAGGTAACATACCTTATCATAAGGATCGTTATCAGGGAGAACTACCACACGCTCCCTAAGACACTTGTCCATTTCATCTCTGTGCAAGGCCCAGAACCCTAGGACTATGTACAAGAGCATAATGAAAAGTACAGTGAAGAGGGTCACGGGGTTTTGGGTCACGTTCCTGATGACCTCTAATCGTAGATCCACGGGGTTAGGGACCACGATCACCTTGGCCGCCAAATAGTGGGTACGCAGGTGAAGGCTGGCTAGTTTCATTGCGTCCAGCTGCCGCCTGGCCCGCCCTGGGTTCTTGCAGATACAATGCACTTTCCGCCAGGTGGTCTTCTCTCCGACAACGCAGGTGTCTTCTCTCCAATCGCTCTGGATCCCATACATGTCCAAGCATTGAGTGCTGAAAACAGAAATTCTCACTAACTTGTCATTGGGCTCTAGGACAAAATGAGGTGCCTGCAGAACCACAGCGACGGTAGGCTCAGAGGAGCTGGTTCGCTGAGCTATGACCCGCAACAGGGATGGGGGAAGGCAAACCACACGGGCCTCTGTCACTGTACAGTCAGGGTCAAACAGGTCACTGTCTTGGGCAACTGGGGGGATGCGATGGGGCACGAGGTAGGTGGCGATCAAAGCGGTGGGTGTGATCTGATGGCCAGCATACACCAACACCGTGAACAACATGGCCACTTCCGTCACAATGTGGATCAACACCTCCTTCCCTGCTCTGCTGTCCACGTTAAAGCTAAATGCCCCCGTCGTCTTTCTCAATGACTCATTCGCTTTAGGAGACTCCTTGCTGGGGCCCACCGTGAGATTAAAAGTCCCAAAGCTCAAGTTTTTTCTGACGAGGTACACTTCCACTACATCAGGTGTGATCTCAATCACGTCACCGGTGGCCTCGGTTCCTGTCATTCGGAATCCAACCACCTCGGTCAAAATGTTTTCCCCATAATTTAGCCAAGGGAAAGGGTCATCTGCAAACTCACAAAACATTGTAGAGATTGGAGCGTTGGCAGGCAGACTAGGAACGCTGCTCACGTTTAGGGTTGGATAAAAACAATTTCGACAGTGTTTCTCAGTGCTGAAAAACTTGGTAACATTCCACTTTTCCGTTTTCTTGATATACATGTTAAAGTTGGACGTCCTCATTGCAGTGGTCGTATCCTCTGGCACTTTTACAGCCAGTACTGTCTCTGCTAGAGATTCAACGACATGGAAAGGCTCTTCGACCACTTCATGACGAACCATCAGTTTCAGGATATTAGACAAACTTGTTAATATTCCAGTGCTCACAGTTTCTATTTGCTCAGAAGAAATGTGCTTATCTCTCCGGTGACACTCTTGGAGGGCTTGGCTTGCTTGCCAAGTCCTCACCGTGGCCAGTTTCTGAGCAAGCGAGGAGAACTCAGAGGTTTTCTGCGTTAATTTAGTAACAGTCATGACCACCTGGCTAATTTCCACCACAGTGTTTACAGGAAGAATGAAAGACTGATTGAAAAGGTGTTCTCGGAGTCTAATTTGGTCAGCTTGCAGATGTGAGTCGGTTTTCATGCTATTCAAGACAGAAGCTACAATATACATTAAATAACCTGCAGGTAAAAAATCCTGCTGTTGAAGCAAAGTAGACAGTGATGAATCTGGTCCCACAGTGGAATTGAATAACTCCTGCAACACAGTCCTTGATGAGTTTATGTCAGTGGGAGCCTGTACAGTGGCGTACAAAGTCACCTGAGAAAAAGCTCTCAGAGAGGTATTATATGCCTGAGCTTGTATTTTCAAGGCGTAATGATTGGCTAACACACCAACAGGGAGAAAGGAAGGGGGCGCTGTGCAATCCTTCCCCCAATAGAGGATGGACCCAAAGTTATTCTCTTTTAAAGAACTGATTTCACCAAAACCACGCACATCAGGAACTATTATTTTATATGTAAGAACGATGTTCTTATCCTTGAAACTACAACAATGGACAACAAATTTAGTAATGAATGCAATTCCTTCAGCTGGATCAATTTTGCATTCTGTGGTTTCAGGGACGTGGTGAATAACGAAGGGATGCCTTAAGACCAAGCTCGATCCACCCCAGGTTGCTAGATTTAGAGAAATCCAAAACTTATCTTCAACGAAACGCCGAAAGGCGAAAGCTTTTACAGACAAATATGCACCATTCCGCCCTGTTGTTGTGTGCCCCGTCCAATCAAATGGCATCTTATCACCTGAAGACGACAGAATGGACCATCGATAGACATCACGGCCTGCTTTACAACGTGGGCATTCTAGAGACAAAGAAAATCTCTCTGATATAATCAAAACTGTATCACAATTTTCAATACATGAAATGCTTGCTACAGGTGCCGGTCCTTGGAGCACATGCACCACCCTATCAGAAAACGCTGTTCTGTCGTTCTTCTGGATCACCAGTCGGAAAAAATACACACGGCCGCCGTGAAGTGTTTCCGGCGAAAGTGTGAGTATAGGACCAGAGGCCCATGTCCACCTGAGATCAACCTGCTCTGGGAGACAGACTTCCTTGCTCCTCACTGTAATTTCATGTCCATCGTAGTTTCTTGGGTCTGTGGTACAGTACCAAAAAAATTGAAGTCCCTCTAAAGGGTTTTCTGCATCTGGATCAGAGGACATATTTCCATTCAGAGTCAGCCCATCTGTGAAATTAACTGTGATGTTGGTATCCCCAGGAATAACCGCCTGCAGGGGACTTTTAACAATGATGATATAGATGGAATCTGAGTCTTTCTTCAGAGGTATCTTTGGATCATGTGTGACGATGTACACGGAGAAATTAAGCAGATACACCCCCCAAGATAAAGAATGCGTGGAGATACGTATACTTGATGGAGTGTTCTCTGACTTGAAAGGTGGATTTTGCAAAGGTTTAGTCCAGTCCGGCTTGTCAGATACAGAGGCCACGGAATAGAGTTTCCAATACTGACCAAAGAACCTCTGGATTGGGCAGTGGACCTTAACCGTGGCATTGATGGTGACTTCCATCTTCCGGGTCAGCTGCAGGGGAGAATCGTCATTCCTTTCGATCCTCACCAGATCCAACACACAGACCCCCGAGCGTGATATCTGACAGGACACCGAGGACTCCATGGCTTGGGAGCTGTTCGGGTTGACAGCCTCTAAGACGACAGGCGTGGGACCGTCCGTGGGACACTTGGTTCTGGCCACTAAGCCCGCGTAGGAGCGTGGGCCGCGGGGCAGAGCCGAAAGGGGCGACACCGCCGAGCGGGGCGACACGCGGGCGGCGGCAGCGGCGGCCGTGGGGACCGTGGGCCCGAGCAGCCCGAGGCGGAAGGTCCACTCCAGACGCCCGAGGGAGCGCGGCAAGCGGGCGAGCCAGCGCAGGGAGAGCCGGCCGCCGGGCGCCGACAGCTGCAGGTCCACGCGGGCGGGCGCGGCGGCGGCGGCGGCGGCGCGGCGGGCGCGCAGCAGGACGTGCGCGCGGAGGCAGCGCGGCGCCGGGCCTGTGAGCCGCCCGGTCCGCAGACAGAGGTCGCGGCCGCCGCTCAGGATGACGCCGCCGCCCGGGGCCGCGCGGGGCCGTAGGCTGAGGCGGGCGTGGCCGACGCCAACGCCGACGCCGCGCACCCCGAGGCCCCGGGCGCCCCTGACCGAGCGCAGCACGGCCGCCCGGGTCCGCGCCGGGATGCGGACCCGGGCCTCGGGCGGGGCGCGGCGGGCCGAGGCGGGCTCCCGGCCGAGGAGGTCGCCGGACGGCGAGCCGGGCACCCTGGGGACGGTGGCGCTGGCCCCGCGAGGAGCCGGGGTCGGCGGGCGGCGGCCAGGGCCACCGCTCAGGCTCAGGCCCAGGCCCAGGCCCAGGAGGAGGAGCACGGGTCCCGGCCGCATGGGAGCGGGAAGTGGGAGGCGCTGCGGAGGCCGCGGACCAACGGCCACGGGGGCGCGGGCCGCGGGGTCACGGGGCGCGGCCGTGGGGGTAGGGGCTGCGGGCGGCTGGCCCGTGCCCACACCTGGGTAGGCCTCGGGTCAGGGTTGTTAGTGGGGATCCTGTGGCGCAGTCTGCTGGCCCTCCAAGGAGACCCCTAGCAGGAGCCCGCCCCCCGCCCCCATCCGGGAAAACTCATTACAAAGCGGTGGAAAGCGAGAGCCTTCGTCAGTGGGCTCCCTGAGTGGAGGGAGGGGGGACTGCTCACTGGGTTTCTTACTTAGTTTTCCTTTTTAAAAAAAAATTATTATTGGAGTATAGTTGCTTTACAGTGTTTTGTTATTTTCTGCTGTACAGCAAATTGAAGCAGTTACACACATATCCACTCTTTTTTAGATTCTTTTCCCATGTAGGTCATTACAGAGTACTGACTAGAGTTCCCTGTGCTGTACAGCAGGTCTTTATTAGTTATCTATTTTATATATAGCAGTGTGTGTATGTCTTTCTACTTTCTTAGGGTGAAACCCTGTGTCATTGATTTTAGATCTTCTTTTCTAATAGAAGCATTTACTGCTGTCAGTTTCCCGCCAAACACTGCATCCAACATACTTACCATATTTTTATTATCATTCAATTATAAATATTTTTAATTTCCCCTGTTTTGGTTTGACCTGTGAATGTCCAGATATTTGGAGTTTCTGTGAAAATATTCACAGTTACTGATTTCTAATTTAATTTTGTTATGGTCAGAGAATACAATCTATGACTTTTAACCCTTTGAATGTATTGGGACTTGTTTGAAAGCCCATCGTGTGGTCTGAATGTATGTTACATGAAACTTTAAAAGAATGTGAAAAGAAAAAGAAAAAAAGAATGTGTATTCTGTTGTTGGGTGGAGTGTTCTGTAGATGGCAGGTAGGTCAAGAGGGGTGGTAGTGTTGCTTAGATCTATGTCTTTTCTGCATTTTTGTCTAGTTGTTCTATCAATTGCTGAGAGAAGACGTTAATCTCTCCTACTACAACTGTGGAATTGTCTATTTCATTCTTTAATTCTGTCAGTTTTTGCCTCCGGTATTTTGGGACTCTGTTTATTAGGTAGACACACATTTGTGGTTATATCTTCCTGATGAATTGCCCCTAGTACCATTATGAGATGTCTTTATCTCTGGTGATAATCTTTGTTTTGAAGTTTCCTTTACCTGGTATTAAAATAGCCACATTATATGTCAATTATATCTCAATAAAACTGGGGGGGGATGAAGTAAAATAAAATAGCCACACTAGCCCTCTTACGCTTACTGTCTATGGACATATGTTTTTTCATTCATTTACTTTCAACTTATTTATGTCTTTATGTTTAAAGTGGTCTTTTATAGGCAACATTTAATAGAGTTTTACTCTTTTATCCACTCAGTCAGTCTCTCCCTTTTAATTGAGTACTTAGACCATCAACATTTAATGTAATTACTGTCACCATTTCATGTAATTATTGATATGGTTGGATTTAGGTCTATCACCTAATTATTTGTTTTCTTATTATCCCTGATTATCCCTTATTATCTCTGATTTTTTTTCCCTTTCATTCCCCATTAATTCATTTAGCATTAGTCATTTCACACATGTTTCTCAAGCACCTACTACATACCAGACATTTTTCTAGGCATCAGCCCTAGGCCCAGTTCTCAAGGAGCTTCCATTATAATGGGGGGTGAGAGACAATCAAAAATAACCCAGGCATGATATAACATGTATAATTTTGAGTGTGATAAGTGATAAGAAGAAAAATAAGGCAGGTTAAGAGATAAGAAATGAGGATGAGATAGGGGAGTCAAGGAAGGCCTCTTGGAGGAGGCACCATCTGAGCCAGCAGATCAGCAAGAAATGAGGGAGCAAGGCTCACAAAGAGCTAGGGAGCAGGATAGCTAGCACAGAGAACTGTACGTTCAAATGTGTGGAGGCAGGAACGAGAGAGAAGGTTAGTAGTGGGGCTGGAGTGAGCAGAGAGGAGAGAAAGTGGTAGAAGATGCCGTTGGAGAGGTGGCTGATGACCAGAGCAAGCTTAGCCTCAGAGCCCACGATCATACATTTGAATTTTATCTCAAGTGGGTTGGGAAGTCTTTGGAGGGTTTTGAGCAGGGAAGGGCCCTGATCTGATTTCCAGTTGGGAAGCATCCTTCTGTTGTGAGGGAGATAGACTGTAGGTGGGCAGGAATGCAAGGAGACAGGCCAATTAAGCGGGGTCCAGGGAAATCAAAGGGACAGGCCTGACGGCTGGAAGAACATTCGGTTTGCAAGTGAGCTGGTCCTGACTCAGTTTAGGGTTAGTGATGGTGGAGGTGGTGAGCAGTGGGGAATTCAGAAAAGATGCACTTGTTAATGGACTGGCTGTCAGAGGACTGACTACATGATTTTCAGCGCCCTGTGAAAAATGAAAATGTGGGGACGTTGTTCAAAAACTGTTAAAGATTCAAGATGGCAACAGCTGAGCTTTCCACCAAGCACGGGGCCCTTCTAAGTGTGAGGCCCTGTACGACTGTCCAGGTTGCACACCCATGGCCACACCCAGGGCTTGCCTACCACAGCCCCTGATCCCACTGGTGGCTCAAAGCTGCTGCCACCAGCCAACACCAGCTTCCAGGCCCAGGCCCTGCAGGGGCACAGGTCTAGGGGCCTCCAGAAGGCCCTGCTACTTGCAGGTGTGAGGGGAAGGGGAGGGAAAATGTCACCTCACATTTTTTTGGTCTCAAAGACACTCTCCCTGTCTTACCTCTAGGTTCTTCATGACATGTTTTTTCTTAGATTCCATATATATGTGTTAGCATACGGTATTTGTCTTTCTCTTTCTGACTTACTTCACTCTGTATGACAGACTCTAGGTCCATCCACCTCACTACAAATAACTCAGTTTCGTTTCTTTTTATGGCTGAGTAATATTCCATTGTATATACGTGCCACATCTTCTTTATCCATTCATCCGATGATGGGCACGCAGGAATAAAGACGCAGACCTACCGGAGAACGGACTTGAGGACACGGGGAGGGGGAAGGGTGAGCTGCGACAAAGCGAGAGAGAGGCATGGACATATATACACTACCAAACGTAAGGTAGATAGCTAGTGGGAAGCAGCCGCATAGCACAGGGAGATCAGCTCGGTGCTCTGTGACCGCCTGGAGGGGTGGGATAGGGAGGGTGGGAGGGAGGGAGACGCAAGAGGGAAGAGATATGGGAACACATGTATATGTATAGCTGATTCACTTTGTTATAAAGCAGAAACTAACACACCATTGTAAAGCAATTATACCCCAATAAAGATGTTTGAAAAAAAAAAGACCCTCTCCCTACCCGCCACTCCAACCTCTGCCCTGGAGAGGGTGCAGGGCAAGGCCCGACCACAGGTCAAAATGACCTCTGTGAATGTCTGCACGCGCGCGCGCGGCTTCCGAGTGGGACACTTAGAGCTTGAAAGCGACCGCTGTCCCAGGGCTCCTCTGCCTCCCAGGGGACTCTGCAGTCGCCTCCCAGAGGGTCCCCAAAGGGAGGAATCTGCCGGCCCGCCCTCTGGCCCTTCCGCCCCAGGCTCCCTGTCTGATGGGGGAGGCGGGGGCGCACACCAAAGCTGCTCGCCTCAAGCCGATTCGGGTTCCCGCAGCCCCGGAGAAGAGGGCCGGAGGGGTCCGCCCGGGTACCCGGCCCGGAGAGGTGGGTGTGTCCGAAGCGGACCAGTGAGCGAGCGGAGAGCGGGGGCCGCCCCGCCTCGCCCCCGGGACTCGACTCCCCGCCCCCAACCCGGAAGCCCGCGGCGGCGCGCGCAGCCCGCGCCCCCGACACCGACCCAGCACCATGGCCGCGACCGCGTTCCTGCGCGACTGCCAGGTACGCGGAGGCCGCCCCCGCCCGGGTTCCCCGCGGCCCCACGACCCCGGGAGTGGCGGGATCAGCCCTGCCAGGGGTCCGGCGGGGACACGGACCCCGAGAGACGGGCACGCCTTCTGGGCGCACGGAAGGGACCAGAGGACCCTACTGTGACCACCGCCTCCGGAAAATCTGCGGCGCGGGGCCCGGCCCCGCGGAGACCCCAGGTCCTCCTAAAAAGCTTAACCCCGGCGCGACACAGCGGGGACGCCGGGCGTTAGTGAGGGTCTCCCACGGGACTCGCGGGGGCAGGGAGCCTGGACCCATTTTGCACTTGAGGAAGGGGCGTTCAGAGGAGCGAGGGGACCTACGCATAGCCACTCCGAGGAGCCGCCCGCTGGGCTGGCCGGAGTAAAGGTCGTTTCTCCATACCGGGGAGTCGCCTGTCTGTGCGCCCCTGGCAAGAAGCCGAGACAGCGATTACACTGAACAGTTCAGTTAGTTGGGAATGTTTCCTGAAGGTCTGAACTATCTGGTAAAGTGGGGAGATGAGAGGAATTGTCTTGGTGGTTGGCACCTTGCCAGCCAGGTGGCAGGACCACCCTCCTGGTTTTGCCCTCCAGTGTTAGCCCTTCTTCTGTCCTGGCAGACCTCCCTGCCGCCTGATCATGGACTCCCCCTTACTGAGCGTCTGCTCCCTGGCAGACACTTTACAGTCACCCCATGTATCCTCCAGTGCCCCATTTCACAGCGGGGCCAGACAGGGGTCAGAGGGAGGACCTTGCCTGAGGGCACTCAGCTACTTAGAGGCCCCGGGGATTTGCGTCAGGATCTGTCCCACCCAGGGCTCAGCTCTCTCCACACTGCACCATCTGTGAAATCTGGGAGTCTGTGCCTGCCCCACAAGGACGGGTCTTATGGGAAGCCCATACCTGCAGGATGACAGGCATTAGCATCTTTGGTGCTTGGGGGCTGGGGATCGTGTGTGTTTGCTTGGAGGGCTACATGGAATAAGACCCCTTCTTGCCGTGTGTAGGCTTGGAAGGATGCCGGGCTCCCTCTCTCAACCCCAAGCAACGAGGCCTGCAGGCTGTTTGATGCCACCCTGACCCAGGTATGCCCGTGGAGTGGTGGCCCCTTCTGTAACGGTCCAGGGGGAGGTTTCTTAAATTGGTGAATGGTTTTTATTTTCATTAAAAACATTTTTTTGGTGCATCTTACAGCTGCATTTATTCGTGCCACAAGTAAATGGTACTTCCACGCGTGCACAGTGATGCTATAGCTCCCAGCTAACACAGCTTGCTTGAGTTTACAGCCAAACCTGCCTGTCAGCTGATGTGCTCTCCAAGTAAAGCTGGTCAGGGATGACGTAAGCAGGCACGGGATGCGAAGCTTTCAAAACTTTACATCTTTATCCTGATTTTATAAGCAATGCAGCCCGTTAACCCCATTTCTGCCCGAATCTCCTGGTAAACTTGAGTATATTAGGGCTTCCCGGGGACCTGAACGTTCTTCATAATGCTTTGAAGCATCCTTGCACAGGACCGATGGCTCAGGCCGCTCCAAAGCCCCCCAGCCAATGTCTCAGAAAGTGATGGATGCTTTTTAAACTGCATGAAGACTTGAGAAATCGACTGCAACAGAATCCATGTACCTGTACCCCCAGGGCGTGGGAACAGTTCTGCCTGCCCAGGGCGTGGCTGAGAGGTCCCCCAAGTGGCAGGCGTTGGCGTGTGAGGGTGCTGAGGGTTTGGTATGGGGCTCCTCCATTTAAGGCATGGGGCCCCACTCCTGGGGCTAATCTGTGAATATACTGCTCCCACCTATGGCTGTTCTAAGACCTTCCACCGTATTACCAGTCATTTCTAACACCAGTGAAGGAGCCTATAGTCTTAGAACTAGGGGAGTCTCAGAGGCAAGGCCCAAATACTTTGCTTGACAGGTAGGGAAACTGAGGTCCAGAGAGCTGAGCTGACTTTTGCAGTGAGCTAGAGCGGCAGGATGCACCTAGGTCTAGACACACTGATGGAAAACTAGAGCTGGGCTCTTTCAAGGGCGGTGAAATCGCTACCTACTGATTCTGTCCATGCTGCATAAGGGCCAAGGAAGCCTCTAGAAACATAAGGGCCATACAAGAAACTACTGGTGAAATGCCGTCAGCTTGCCAAGGGCCTCCACTGTGTGCATTCGAGCTCTTTGTCTGTTTGTCCCCTTCCCGCAACTTCTGGCCTCTGCAGAGCACAGTTTGTTGCAGGGAATGTTCCCCAGTGCAGCGGCAGCCACCCCACCTCTCCCCCCGCCCCTGCTGTGCGTCTGCGTCTCTGTGCCAGCTCCCTTGTGTCTTGTTAAAATACATGTGCTAATTCTGTGTAGATGTAAGTTGGACAACTGACAGGGCACATTCTAAGATCTAATGCTTTATTATGGTTTTAGGATTTTTAAAAATTAAGACCTGGGTCAGGTATTTTTCATTTAAAATGTGTTTGCTGGGACTTCCCTGGTGGTCCGGTGATTAAGAATCTGTCTCTCAATGCACGAGACGCTGATTCAATCCCTGGTTGGGGAACTAAGATCCCACATGCCACGGGGCAACAAAGCCCACGCGCCACAACAAGAGAGAAGCCTGCCTGCCACAACGAAATATCCCGCGTGCCACAACTAAGACCCGACACAGACAGTCAATAAATAAATATTAAAAAAAAAAATTAGGGGCTTCCCTGGTGGCGCAGTGGTTGAGAATCCCACACGCAGCAATGAAGTCCCAACGCAGCCAAAAATAAATAAAATAAATAAATTTATTTTAAAAAATTAGGCATTAAAAAAAAGACTAGAAACAAAGACACCAAATTGTCAAAAATGATAATGAGATGAGATTAAGGATACTTTTGATCTTTTGGCTTTCATGCCTCTTCCTTTCTGTAATGAATGTTTACTGTGATTCTTTTTTAAAGGAATGAATAGGAAGTAGCAAGGTTCCTATTTTGATACCCAGTGTCAAGGCCCCTCTTGGGGCTGACGAGGCCAACACTGTGGGCAGGTCACCTGTCAGGAAGAGACTTCCTTTAGATGTTTCTTTTTTGGAAATGGTGGCCTCACCAGCCTCAGAAAATGTGCCTTGAGTTCCATGTATTCACCCTCTTCGTATGAAATCAACCCAGTTATGTTTTCTTTGAGCCAAGGTCCAGAAAATACCAGTGTTCTAGAAAGAAAAAAAAAAAATCAAGGTTTAGAAACAAGCCTTCATTTACATGAACTAAAAACTCCCTGGGGACAGCTTTGTTTAACCTTTTAAATTTCAGTACGTAAAATGGACCAATGACCAGAGTCTTGGTGGCATTGAGGGCTGCCTGTCAAAGCTCAAAGCAGCAGATCCGACCTTCGGTGAGTGATGCTTTCCCTGGGTTGAGGAGCCCCGTTTCACAAGTCCAGCCCCTCACTGTTTCCCTGACTGCAGGACTCAGCTGGGTTGGGGAGGGCAGGGCTGGTGGCAGTGACCAGGTTGGGAGGGAGGGAAGGTGATAGCCACCACTGTGCTTGGAATAACAGCTGCTCCCATAAAGGTGCCAGGTTCTATAGAAGGTGTCTTTCAAACGTTCTCCTTAAGACACTGATCCCGTTTCTCATATGAGGAAACTGAGATTGAGAGAGAGTAGAGAGTAAGAAATATACCCAAAGCCACCCAGCTGGTAGTTGGGGCGCTGGGATCAGACAAGGCTGTCTCAGTCTAAAGCCTGGACCCCTCAGAACACAAGAACTGGCCACTGCAGCCTATCTGGGCACTAGCGAGGCCAACCCCACAGCAGCTGTGACGGGGAGGGCCGACCTGGTGACAGAGGCTGCCATCACAGGCAAGCCATGTGCGTGGCAGGCACGCGGGCGGGGTCAGCCCAGTGCATTCTGGAACCCCAGGAGGGTGACCCAGTGTGGGTGAGGTTCTGGGCTGGGCAGAAGGGCTGAAGATGGGAGGGCAGCAGGGACCCCCACTGTGGCCAGGTCCCAGTGAGGGCAAGGGGCGCAGAATAGGGGATGAAGGGAGCTGTCACGGGAGCCAGTGTCCAGGCGTGGGCTCAGGTTCTCCGAGCAGACCCTGGCCCCAGGTCAGAAGCAGAGGCCACATGGGTGGTCCTGGCACTGTGGTTGGGTCCTAGATCCCAAGCCTGGGCCAAAGACTGAGTTCCAAACGCCAGCAGATACCCTTCCTCTGTCAAGGTGGGGGCTGGGAAGCCCAGGTAAGACCTGGGGATCAGCACACCTGCCAGCAAGGCTGCTACAAGGGCCACAAGGCACACCCCCATTTTCCTCGGCCCCTGAGCTCTCAGCGAATGAGAACAGCCAAGACAGGATCATGGTTTCTCTCCTCTGGGGACCAGCCCCCTGACAGCATCTACCAGGTGGCCCTTGGGAGGCCCTGTGCTGCTGGTGGTGACAGTAGCAGCTGCGAGGGAAGCAGGTGGGGCTCCAGAGGAGCCCGTAGGCAGCCCCTAACCAGTTCACCTGGTGAGGGGCGCGCAGGGGCTCCACACGTTGTCCCTCCCCAGAATGCCCTCCACGTGCCTGGTGAGGAGCTGTGTTCCGGGCTGTCGGTGGGGACATGCCCTACCGGCCACCTGGCTTGCCCCTCTTGGGACGTTGGGTGTTTATTTCACATGCGGGGCTGGGCTGGGCTGGGTGGGACCGTCTGAATCACCAGCTATTTCCCCGCCTTTCGCCAGCCCTGGGCCACGCCATCGCTAATGGCCTCGTTCTGATTGGCACCGGAAGCTCCGTGAGGCTGGACAAGGAGCTGGACCTGGCTGTGAAGACGATGGTGGAGATTTCCAAAACTCAGACCCTGACGCGGCGGGAACGGCTGCACGTGTCTGCAGTAGAGACCTTTGCCAAGGGGTGAGGGGCCTCCCTGGCCCAGGGGCTAGCGCTCCGAGGCCACACTGGGCGATGCCATGGGCTGCCCCTGCGCCGTGCGGAGGGGACCTCGGGGGCAATCTCACCCTGACTCCCGTGCCCGCCTGATTGAGAATCGCATCCTGCCTACTGCTCTGTCCTCAGCTGACTGCTGAATGAGGATGTGGTTGGTTAGGACTCCCGGGTTAGAATGCAAAGCAACTTATTGTGTTTCGTTAAATAAATTGGCTATTATTTTCATTACAAAAATAGTAGGACCACAGTACAGAAATAGATAAGAGATAGGAGAAAGAAGAAAACCCTCGCCCTTATGCTCCTGGCACTCACACACCTGTGAGCATCTGTTGTTCCCGTGGCTGTCCGTCCCCCTGTGTGTGGGAGTCCTGACGCTGGTGCCTGCCCCCAGGACAGCCCCTGTGTCTGCTTGGGCAGGAGAGATGCCCGCAGAGCTGGGTGACCTGAGCTGATGCTACAGGCGTTCTGAAGCAGTGACAGAGAGAGTTCTGTCCTGGTGTTCCTGGCAAGTGGGTGCGGATGTCAGCAGAGGGGTGGAATTCCACCTCTCAGGCTTCCTGCAGCTGGTTCACAGTCTCAGGTGAAATCGTCTTTGGTAACTTCTTAAACTAGTTTTTTTTTTTTTTTTTTCTTGAATTAGAGAGTAAAACTGCCCACTGAAGCTTTTCAATTTTCTGAGCCACAACCTAACGTAGAGACTTACACGTATCTTTTAACCAGTTCAGTGCAGGCTGTGACACTGCAGGTAATTAAGCCTTTTCCACTCCTCGTGTGTGAACTGTTTCAGTGTTGCTGAGAAACTTCTCTTGGCTTCCAGGAACCTTCCGAAAGCCTGTGAGCTGTGGGAACAGATTCTCCAGGACTACCCGACAGACATGTTGGCCCTGAAATTCTCCCACGATACCTATTTTTACCTGGGCTACCAGGAACAGATGAGAGATTCTGTGGCTCGAGTTTATCCCTTCTGGACACCCGACATCCCCCTTAGCAGGTAGGTGCTAGCTGGAAATCACATCGTTTCTGTTGCTTAGTCTCTCTCCTCTGCCCTAAAAACATGGCAACTCTCCTGGCCCTGCCCTAAAGCTAGTGAGACTACCGTTGTTATTTCCTAGTTCTTTACGGTGAAAAGGTGGGACTTCCCTGCTGACCCAGTGGTTGGAACTTCACACTTCCATTGAAGGGGGTGCGGGTTCGACCCCTGGTTGAAAAGGCTTCACGTCTTCATTTGATCTTTATCCCGTCCTGGGAATGAGGTAGTACTATTATGTATCAGTCAGCACAAGATAATTTTTGCCACAGTAACAAACATCCTCTAGATCTTTTTCTCCGAAGCTTATTACAACAAAGGTTAGTTTCTCACTGTCCGTCACAGGAGAACTGAGGCTCCACACCCCTGCCACTGTCGCCCTCCAGGATCCCAGCTGATGAAGTAACTGCTCTCGGGATACACCAGCTGCTAAGAGGGAAAGAGCTCTCCTGGGGGACTCACAATGGCATTAGTGCTCAGAGTGAAGGGTGTGCCCTGCAGCTCCCGAGTCACTGGTCAAATCCAGTCACACACTCACAGGGGTCCAGGAAGTGCAATTCTACTTTGGGCTGGGAGGAGAGGGAGGCCTGGAATAACCATGAACAGCCCTGGGGACCACCACACATGATCACCTCCGTTGCATTTTAGTCATAGGATCGTTGTGAAGGTCAAGTGGACTGATAGATTGAAGAGCTGTATTAGTCAGGGTTCTCCAGAGAACAGAACCAATAGGGTGTGTATGTCTGTATCTATATCTATACTACTTACATATATATATGGAGCGGGGTGGGGTGAGGTGGGGGGGAAGGTATTTGTTTTAAGGAATTGGCTCCTGTGACTGGGGACTGGCAAGTCTGAAATCACTGCAGTCTCTGCCTTCGTCTCCACGTGACTGTCTGTCCTTTGTGTGTGTGTCCATGTGTGTCTGTGTCCAAACCTTCCTCCTTCTCCTTTCTCTCATGAGGACGTCAGTCATTGGATGTAGGGCCCACCCTAATCCAGGATGACCTCATCTTAACGTGAGCGTGATGATGATATGCAGAGACTCTAATTCCAAGTTAGGGCATATGTTCAGACGTACCATTTTGGGGGAGACACAGTTTGACCGACACGGGCCATGTTGAGGGCTTCAAATGCTTGGCTTTTTATTTATTTATTTATTTATTTATGGCTGCGATGGGTCCCCGTCTCCGCGCGAGGGCCCTCTCCAGCCGTGGCAAGCGGGGGCCACTCCTCATCGCGGTGCGCAGGCCTCTCACTGTTGTGGCCTCTCCTGTTGCGGAGCACAGGCTCCGGAGGCGCAGGCTCAGCGGCCATGGCTCACGGGCCCAGCCGCTCCGCGGCATGTGGGATCCTCCCAGACCAGGGCCCGAACCCGCGTCCCCTGCATTAGCAGGCAGACCGTCAACCACTGCGCCACCAGGGAAGCCCAAGTGCACTTTTTAAAAAATTAATTTTCTTCTGTTTTCAGCTACGTGAAAGGCATCTATTCTTTCGGACTGATGGAAACCAACTTCTACGATCGGGCGGAAAAGCTCGCCAAAGAGGTAAGTGGGCCCTTCCTGAGATGCCCGAGCCCTTGTGGAGTGGGGTCAGGTGGAGGAGAGCACGCCAGGCACGCTACACCCCACCCACTCAGGACCTCGTTTCCTACCAGGAGGGCTCATGTTAACAGAGAGGGCAGCTCCCTCCCCTTTTCCCCACCCTGGGTTTGCAAAGCCGCCTTGCTCAGGAAACTCCCCACCTAGGCCATGAAGGTGAATGAGGCCCAGGGATGTTCCGTCCACCCCTCTTGCATAGGGTCACACGGAGTGGCAGCTCTGCATGCCCCCAGCTCCGTGTCTCCAGGGCCCACAGTTTGCGCTGCTGGACCCAGACTTTGTAGGTGGGGAAGCGAGTATCAGCGTCACTTCTCCCACCTGGGACCTCACGTGTCTAAGTGTCACTGACTTCACTAAGCCTCCAGGAGCTGACAGATGAGTGATGAGTGAGGCTTGTCGCCAAAAATTCAATGAACTATCAAGTCAAGAAAAAAAAAGGGGGAATTTTATTCGAGCCAAACTGAGGATTGTAACCCAGGAAGCAGATTCTCAGAAAGTTCTGAGAACTGTTCAGCCTGTTAGAACTCAAAGGTACAGTCATAGTCATCTACCTTTTGGAGACAAAGGATCGTACATCAAAATGACATCCTGATGTTTTATGTAGCGGTCACCAAGGATACATAGTCCGGATAAGCACGGACGAAGCCAGCAGCGAGTCACCACGACCCCCTACAGAGCTGGGGAAGAACGCGTTCTTTTAAGAACTTACATTGCTAGCATCAGAAAAAAGGGAAGCATTGATGTTTACAGTCCGGCAGGTACTCCCGTCTCTGAGGAGCACTGATGGATGTGTAACACACGTGCGTACTGCACATCAGGGAGGGAGGGAGGAGGCCCAAACAAGCCCAGAGAGAGAACTTCATGTTTAACTTTTCTTGTCCTGCCTTAAGATATAAATTTTATTTCATCAGACTGCTTCCAGTGGGCCCTGACCTGGTGTTGGGGTCCTGCTGGCCAGCCCTTCTCTTGAGCACTGCCCCCATCCGGAGGGGGCAGCGGCCAAGGGTGCAGAACAGGGTGGGATGCTAAGCGCTTCCTGCCGGCCCGGGCCCCTCCTTCCGTGCTGGTGGAGATGGGCTGGCTGGCCCCGTGGACGTCCCTTGCTCGCAGGCCCGGGAGCCTCAGCATCTCTGGCTCTCAGAGTCCCTTTCCAGCTCCTTTTCTCGCGGGAGTGGAAACTGAGTCCCAGGGAGGGGCCGCCACGCACACGGGGGTGACAGCCACTCCCGTGCCTGGCTCAGGGCCGGCACTCAGTGTACACGCCGCTCCTGTCGGCTCGATCCTCTGCAGCGGGGCATTGAACTCTTCATTGCCCAGAGGAGGGCGACCAGGCCCGGAGAGGCCAAGGCCATGGCCACACAGCTCACAGAAGGCAGAGCCACGGTCGCCCAGGCCACCTGAGCACAGTCCTTCTTGCTGCCTGGACAGACCTGCTCCCCAGCACCCAGCCAGGGCTCTCCCCCCGAGTCTTTGCCCTAGTTGGCTCCCAGCACCCCTCCCTGGGAGACAGCCGGCACCCTCCGGGGGCCCACAGGGCCTGTGGGGTCTCTGACAACCACTCTACTTATAGAATAGAGCCCAGATTTGACAGTAGGAAGATGAGGTCTGTGCTTTAGCCTTGAGTCAGGCCGTCGAGGGGCACAGGGAGCTTCACGGCAATCTGGGTGACCAGGCGCCACCATCCAGGGGGTCAGCTGTAGGAAGGTTCCCCTGGAGACCTTGGCAGCTGGGCCCTCCCTTTGGGTGCCGTCGATGTGGGCACCTGAGGGCTGGCAGGATGGTTCAAGAAGTCAGAGGGTGACCAAAAGGTGCAGGTTCACACCCGCCAGGAGCCGGAAGCGGTGGCATGGGGTGCCCCCTCTGCTCCCTTCACGCCCCTTCTCCTTCAGGCGCCCACACTCTGACCCCAGCACCAGCCCACCACAGACAGTTACTGGGCAAGGCCAGGCCTCTAGGAGAGCGAGGGTGGGCTGCACAGGCTCCACTGGAGTCTGGAGACGCCTCACGGTGGTGACGCGTGGGCCTTGTCTGCAGGCTGAACGCCCAGGGCAGGAAGAGCGAAGGGCAGCTGTCGGGGAAGCAGAGCCGCAGCGAGTTCAGGGTCACGGAGCACTTGATAGACTGAGACTTAGGGCGGAGGTGGGCGGGCCGGGTGCTGGGAGCAAAGTCTGGGGACAGGCAGGGCCGGATCGCTCTGGTCTTGTAGACTCTGTCCCAGGGAACCTTGGGAGGGAGCCGGTCAGGAACCCCTCGGCGAGGGGGGAGCTTAATCCCAGCAGGGGGATGAGAGCGGCCCTGCTGCCCTGAGCCTCTGCCTTCCGCAGCACGCTTAGCAGGTCCCTTCAGCCTGCTCAGCTGCGCCCCTGGGGTCTCCTGAAGGGTCCTGCTCCTGCAGGGTTCTGCCCCGGGCTGCCCGTCGTTCCCTACAGACGTGGCCTTTCTCTGTGTCCCCACGTGGACTGGTTGGGCCCTTGCAAGTCAGGGCTGCAGCAGGGAGGTGGGGCTTGCTGGGGACCACCTGCCAGCACAGACCCCACAGCAGGTGCCAGGCCAGGGGTGAAGGTGCTGGGCTTTCCCAATTCTGCTTCCGTGAAAGGCGTGGGCGCCTGAGGTGGCAGGGCTGGGGGGACCCCGTGATCAGGTGTGGAGGACCTGGGCTCGTGTGGATGGTCCACAGGCCCGTGGTGAGCCTCGGCTTATTGCTCTGTGCCGGGATCAGTAGGCGCTCAGTAGCCAATGAGCTAAACTACCCGCCGTGAGATGGGAGTCGGACCTCGTGTCCCACCTGCCGTGTCGTCACCGTCAAGTCCGAGGGTCATCGGAGCGGCTCTTGTTGTTCCTAGCAGTGATACCAGAACGAGCCCGGAAAGCCACACATGTGGTCCTTGCATGTGTGTGGTCCTTGCATGTGTGCTAGCCGGGAGGGGCAGCCGAGAGCCCCTGGAGCGCACACACTCGGTGTCCGTTGGCCTCCACGGCAGTTGCGAGAGGAAGGCGGCCTTACTTCTCACCACAGGGGAGACTGGGCAGCGACTCAGCTGTATGCAGGAGGCTGGGGGCCAGGGGGTTGGATGAGCCTCTGCTTTGGAGAGACCCCAGTGCTACCCAACTGTGTGGGCCCGGGCAAGTCACTTAGCCTCTCTGAACCTTAGTTTCCTCATCTGTGAAATGGGCCGTGATACCCTCTCTGGCAGCATCTGGTGTTTGGTCAATGGGCTGGTCCTTGGGGTCATTATTTTGAGGCAGAGCCCAGGCCCCTTGCTTGCCCAGGCCCCTCGTGCCCCAGCACGGCTTGGGGACGCCTTGTCACCGGGCAGCCTGACTCACCCATGTTATCTCGACTTGTCCCCCACCCAACCCCCACACCCCCGCCACGTAGGCTTTGTCTATTAACCCGACGGACGCGTGGTCGGTGCACACCATCGCCCATATTCATGAGATGAAAGCAGAGGTCCAGGATGGATTGGAGTTCATGCAGCGCTCAGAAACCCACTGGAAGGTACGATTCGTGTCTGCCCACCTGCCTGGAAAATTCTGT
Organism: Phocoena sinus; assembly: GCF_008692025.1. Classification (NCBI taxonomy): domain Eukaryota; kingdom Metazoa; phylum Chordata; class Mammalia; order Artiodactyla; family Phocoenidae; genus Phocoena; species Phocoena sinus. Next base: position 3,626,290 of record NC_045772.1, on the reverse strand, counting down.
TTGTTCCCCCAAGTTAAGCCAGGGATTAACGGATGGAGGTACAAGGCGTGGCTTAGTTCTGGGGAGAACTCATCTTCCACTTGGAGGCGTTTCTGTCAAGCCACCGAATCCCCTGGGAACCCCACGGCTTCCCGACATCCGCTGATGTTTTGAAGGTGTTTCTGGAACTGGTTGTGGCCTGAGGCTGTAGAAGGAATGGATGAGAAAGGGGAAACGAGAGCCCAGCAGGGGTGAAAACTGTGAGCTCACCGGCCAGCAGACTGGACACAGACCCCAGAACACAGAGCGTCCTCAGGGAGCACATGGTGCAGCCAGGGCTTGCTGGGAGGGAGGACGGCCCGGCCACTGTCGGTGGGGCTGGTGCGCAGGGCTCAGGGCCCTGGTGAGGCAGCAGCGTGGATGCCATCCAGACCCCTCAAGCCCTTCCAGACCCTTTCCTGGGGCCTTAACACCCAGGGGCCTCCCTGCTCCCACCCCCGGCGCCCGCCTGCGCCCAGCTGCTGTGGCCCTCCCTCTGCGTGCGCCTGTGGTCCTTGAGTGTGTCTCTGGCCTACAGCCTGGCTACCTGTCCAGGTGCGGTCTGCTGCTCTGCCCTTCTCTGTGCTATGGTGGGCTTCCCAGGGCACCACCGGCCAAGACAGTGAGTCTCTGCCAGGGCCTGGCACCGGGCAGCAGGCGCTCAGTGACTGAGCAAACCACGGAGAGACCAGGAACCAGGCAGGGAACAGGGGACTGGCATGGCCACCTCCGTTCCTCCCAGCAGCTCCCTGGCCTAGGACAGGCCAGCGAGAAGTAATTTACAAGAAGGCAGATTCCTGGCTTCTCCAAGAGGGGTATTAAGTAGAGCAGGCGAACTGGTGTAAGAGAACCTTTGAGAACTATAATCTCAGTAGATTCACACTCAGGTCTTTTTTTTTTCCTTCGGCTGCGTTGGGTCTTTGTTGCTGTGTGTGGGCTTTCCTTAGTTGCAGCAAGCAGGGGCCACTCTTCGTTGCGGTGCCCAGGCTTCTCATTGCGGTGGCTTGTTGCAGAGCACAGGCTCCAGGCGCGTGGGCTTCAGTAGTTGTGGCTCACAGGCTCAGTAGTTGTGGCGCACGGGCTTAGTTCTCCGCGGCATGTGGGATCTTCCCGGTCCAGGGATGGAAACCGCGTCCCCTGCATCAGCAGGCGGATTCTCAACCAGTGCGCCACCAGGGAAGCCCCCAGATCTTTTTAAGGATCCCCGAACGCTGGGCGCGAGCTAGGCCCTGGGTGGGGGTGGGGGTACAGTGTGGGTCGGGCCCTTGTCCTCGGGCCCCCCCTGCAGGTGCTGAGTCTGGGTGGAGGGAGCGCAGAGTTGCCGTGTCCTCTGTGGGGGAGGCCGCGGAGGCGTGGCCAGGGCCAGGTCATTTGTATTCCACTTACTTCCTGCCCCCAGACTGCGATTTTCCTGGGCCTGGGTGCTTGAGGCCTGGCTCCGCCCCAGGACGAGACCGTGGTCCCTCTGAGCCTCGGTTTCCTTACCTGAAAACCTGCTGCTGCAACAACTGTGAAGCCCTTGCCCCGAAGGAGTCCCCATCGGTGTTAGTCCGGCTGTAACAGGCAGCCCGAGGTGGCTGGGGCCATCTCCAGCAGGCGCTCGTCCCCTGATGCCTGCACACGTCCCTGCAGTGGCTCCTGCCAGCCTCTGGCCTGGCTGCACAGCCCTGGGGTGGACGATGTGGCCTGGGGCTCCCTTTCCTCCTCCTCCAGCACCTGCCCCAGGCATTTGGCTGTGCCCCTCCCTGGGGACCCCACTGAGAGTCCCACCCAGACCTCTCTGTCCTCAAAAGGCCCGTCAAGCGAGCTGTTCCCTAGCAGCGCATGACCGCACCATGCCAGGGGCATTCTTGGGGATGTGGAAACCCAGAGGAGGCATCCCACCCAACTGGGCTTGAGGGAGAAACAGTCAGGGAAGGCTTCCTGGAGGAGGCAATGTATGAGCTGAGTATTGCAGGGTGAGTAGGCGTTTGCTAGGCAGAGGACCGGGAGATGTAGGATCAGCTTAAGCAAAGGCGCCAAGGCCTACAGGCCTCTCCCTGTAAGGGAGAGGGGAGTTGGGTGGGTTGTCACCCTCAAATACAGATGCCAGGTAGACGTGGGCCGTGGAGGAGGCATCGTCAGTTCCTTTCCAGGAGATGGGAGGTGGTATCCAGGCAGAGAAGGAAGTGTCAGCCGCAGCCCCGTAGGCTAGTGTTCATGGTAGGGCCAAAAGCGTACCAGCTGCAGCCGTCTAGATGTCACCCCATTCCTCTTATTCTGTGGGCTCTGACAGGACCTGCAGGGAGTTTAGTCCTGGGCTCACTGATCCGTAGGGTTTTACTGGATGCATTGCACTGTCTGGACGCAGTGGGCCTCTGCAGCCGTTCGGATAGACTTATTCATTTTCTCCACTCCACACCCAAGGAAGGTGAGGCTTTGGTTCTCCTGCCTTCTCGCTCTGGGGCTAAGATGCCAGCCTGCCGCAGCCTCAGCATCCTCGGAAAGTTCAGGCACGCCACTCGCCGGGGCTCAGAGCCAAAGGAGAAGATGGGGCGTGGACTCGCCGGCACAGGCCGGCCAGGGCGGGTGCCCGGGAAGCGTTTCCTGCGTTCAGAGCTGTGGTGCTCTGCATTGGCACAGAACAGCAGCTGCTTCCCGCCTCCCCCCCAACAGGCTGTCAGATTTTCCCCTCATTCTCTCGTTCTTTCCCCAGGACTCTGATATGCTTGCTTGTCACAATTATTGGCACTGGGCTTTATATCTGATTGAAAAGGTAAGATGACCGGCTGTCTTATCCTATAAAGATGTCCAAGGAAAGAAATATTTTTCTGCCTTTTGCTATACTTTGTATCTGTGGAGCAGTACGGTGTGATTGCACATTCCAAAGGTGTCCTGACACAGCAGAGCACTCTTGTTTTCAAATAGCTTTTCAGGCTTAAACTACTTTAGGTGTTCTGCACTGGCTGGACTTGGAAATCACGCGGATCGTGTGCCATTTGTGGAGACAGGGTAGCCCGAGCGCCTGCCGCTGTAGTGGACTGCTAGGCTCCCACCTCACGGACGTAGCTGAATGAACCACGGGACCCTCCGAATGCTTTGCCCCAGTGGCAGTGAGGGTGTGGGGACACCCTTGACCCCTCCCATTTATAAGGGTTTGTCTTACAGTTTATCGTAGAGAAAATCTAGAAGCTCCCTAAATGTCCAAAGAGAAATGCTTGGAAGGTGAGGACCCTGTAATGACAGGCAGAAGGCAGTGATACAGTGTCTCCAAGAAAGCAGTGAACCCAACTGGGCAGTAAGGAAAATAAAGGGAAAAACAATCCTAGAAGAAACGCATGAAAAAGCCGGCAGCCGCTTGACAAGCGCTTCATAGGAAGAATAATGCTTTCGCAGAAAGGGCTCCCTTAGCAGCAGGAGCTGCTGCTGTGTCTTCTACACGGGGGAGCGAAGGGCTGGGGCAGAGGTGGCTTCCTCTCCTCCCATCCTGAGACCCACCACGGCTGTGGGGCGGGGGCTTTGTCGAGGTCCTTTGCAATTCATGCCTCAGCATCACATTTCACCTCCTCCACGTGTTAATGCTGGAACTTCATTTTTCCAGGGCGAATACGAGGCCGCATTGACCATTTACGATGACCACGTAAGTCCACGCTTGCACCCGATTCGGTTACGCGGCGATGTACCCCTTCCGTCCTCTAACAGATCTTTGATGCCAATCAGTGTTACCCCAGCCAGACCCACAGCTGGAAGAGAGAGCACAGCTCCTCGTGTAAGACCTCCCGGCATCGATTCCTCTCGCAGAGCCCAGAGCGGGGTCGAAACCCAGAACGGGATTTGACTCTTTGCCTGTGGGCGTTGGTCGATTGCACATCTCATTTGGTCATCTCTGAAATCTCAGGCTTCCCTCCAGTCATTTTATTTTATTTTATTGTAAAATGTATTTGTATGTTCTTTTTTAAAAGAAGACCTTTCTTTTTAAAAGAAAGGTCTTCGTTGTTGGTGCAGGCTTTCTCTAGTTGCAGCGAGCGGGGGGCTACTCTTCATTGCGGTGCGCGGGCTTCTCATTGCGGTGGCTGCTCTTGTTGCGGAGCACAGGCTCTAGGCACGTGGGCTTCAGTAGTTGCACCACGTGGGCCTCAGTAGTTGTGGCTCCACGGGCCTCAGTAGTTGTGGCGCACGGGCTTAGTTGCTCCGCGGCATGCGGGATCTTCCTGGACCAGGGATCGAACCCATGTCCCCCTGCTTTGGCAGGTGGATTCTTAACCACTGAGCCACCAGGGAAGCCCCCAGGAATTTTTTTTTTCTGTAGTAAAATATACATACCATATTTTTCCCGTTTGTAACCAGTTTTGAGTGTATGGTTCTGTAGCGTTAAGTATATTCACGTGGCTGTGCAGCCATCACCACCATCCATTTCTGGAACTCTTTCATCCTTCCAACGGAAACTCCTGGCCTACTAAACACTAACTCCCTATTCCCCCTCCCTCCACCCCCTAGGTATGTTTAAGAGGGAAAAAAAAAAGCCTAACTTGCAACTGCTGGGGACCCCACCGTGGGCTTAATAGCAAAGCCTGGGGTCACAAAAATGCTTGTAATTTGAGGATCTAAACCCCAGAGAAAAAACACTCAGTAAAGTTTCCTATAAATCATCCTCTCGAGTTGTCGGGATTTCGTAGTAAAGAAGTGAACGGTGACAAGAGCTGTGTGCCGTGAGACGTTAGACCAGACGAATGTGGAATCGTGGTCGGGAGAGATGATTCTCTGCCGTCATAGACCAGGGCTGGGGGGCAGGAAGGTGACAGGTGCCAGGGGCACGGCAGGTGCTCCCCCAGGTGCCAGTTGCGGTATGCTCTTTCTCAAGTCTGTCCAGTGTCCCTTGGGGCAGCTGGAGCGGTCCAGGCCCTCGGAGAGGGGGAATGGCACCTGAGAGTTGGGGTGGAGGGGACACTGGTGGTGGCTCTTCTGTTGGCTGAAGGCTGGCTCTGCCCAGGCCCTACGCACAGCCCAGAGGGGTGGGCTCTGGCCATCCCCTGCAGCCCCTCCATCCCCTGCCTGCTCTTGTCTTCCAGATCCTCCCCAGCCTGCGGGGCAGCGGCGCAATGCTGGACGTGGTGGACAGCTGCTCCATGCTCTACCGGCTGCAGATGGAAGGTACCCAGTCTGGGCCTTCTCCTCTGGCTCTTCTCCTCCCACCCGACGAGGGGACGGTGCCACGGCCTGGGCTCAGGCCGGCAGGAGCTCATTAGCGAGTTTCTCTAGGGCCTGCTCCCGGTCCCGGGACGGCGTGGCTTCGGGTACCAGCCCTGAGGCTGCCTTCCAGCTGGCCTGAGGCCAGTGGGCCAGGCCACTGCTGCCCTTTCTCCCCAGTTCCCCTCCGCTCCTGGGTGTGCAGGCCTCAGGCTCCGAATCCTGCTGGCACCTGCCGTTCCCACAGCCTACCTGCCAGGCCTGCATGGCGCGGGTGGCGCCTGGCCACCTGTCTTTGGGTGCCACCTCAGTTTCTCAACTCCCTGGGATTTCAGAGGGAGGGTTTTCCCAACAGTGTCATGCAGTGCTCTTCAGGGAGCCTGGATGGGGTTGCCCATAGCCCTGAGGGCTACGGAAGGCTTATGGCCAGCCACTGATGGTACCAGATAGCTCTCCCCTCTCCCCCCAGGCTCAGCAGAGCCAAACCTGTACCCACTGTAGGTCCTGGGTCAGTGGGAATGAGGCCCGGGCAGGACTGGCTGTTTCCGGGGTCTCTGGGAAGGCTTCCTCGAGGAGGTAAAATGTGAGCCATGGAAGGGAACGTAGGGTTTTGCTGGGTGGCGACGGGACAGGATGTTACAGGTGGGAAGCAGCCTATCTGAAGCCCTCAGGACACAGAAGCCAGTGGCCTGTTATGGGGATGAGTGACGGAGTGTGGGGTCCGTGCGCTCAGAGGAGCAGAGGAGGCTGAGAGCTGGGGAGGGAGGGTGAAGAGTGTGGCTTTCATCTGGGTCTGCAGGGAGCCCGCGGGGTAGGGCTGGCCAGGCTCTGTCCAGCAGGGGGGCTGAGCCAGGGGAGGCCGGGGCATCCGTGAGGAGCTGGGAGAACAGTGAGGGGCTCTCACGGCCGTCCGGGTGATAAGGCCTGGACACCGGAACCCAGGCTGGTGGAGGCCTGTGTCTCTGTCCGGCCAAAACCATCGGAACTCGGTGGGGGTGGGGGGGGCCTGGGGGCAGTTGAGTCCTGTTGACCCTTCGCCTGTGGAGGCGCAGCCTGGGCCCCCCTGAATTCGCCGGAGGAGGGGCCCAGCCTGGAGGCTGGGAGGCACGGTGTGGGTGCCTCGGGGCCGGTGGAGGGAAGAGGAAGGCCACTTGCTCCGTCAGCACGCAGAGTGGAAACTTCAGAGCCGCGTCCAACCGACAGGCGGAGAAATGGAAGTCAAGGGCAACAACAAGGTCACGGGAGGAGCCCGCTAGGAGCAGTAGGAAAACTCGGGTAAAACTTGCAGGAGCGGGAGGGACAGGAGACGGGAGGCGGTGGTGGAGAGCGGAGCAGAGGGACTGTCCAGAGCTGGAGATCCGGACCCAAAGGCCGAAGGCTGCTTTTTATGAATTCCGCTGTGCTGTGCTGTGTCAGGTGCCTGCCCAGTGAGAACCACGGGAAGAATTTTTAAAGTGGTTTGGGGTTTGTCAAAGGGTCCAGAGACCTCATCTAATACCCTTCCATAGCTTTTTTTTTTTTTTAATTTGCTTTCTACCTTACCCGTCTGCTGCCTTTATGATTAAACAAAGTTAATATAAACCGGCCCCCAAAGCCTAAGCCCGAGGCCAGACACCGCCTGCCAGCGTCACCCGGCCTCCTCACCCGGAGCCACCCGTGGGTGCCAGAGGCCCGTGCGCACAGCGCTCATGCCAGGCCTGCGGATGTCCTCCCGTGTCCCCAGGGGTGTCTGTGGGTGAGCGGTGGCAAGATGTCCTGTCCGTGACCCAGAAGCACAGCCGAGACCACATCCTTCTCTTCAACGATGCGCACTTGCTGATGGCGTCCCTGGGTGCTGGGGACTCCCGGACCACGCAGGAGCTGCTGACCACCCTGCGGGATGCCAGCGAGTACGTGGAGGGCCCGGGGCCACCGGGGGGACCCCCGCCCTGCTGAGAGGGCCCTGGGGGGCTGCCCATGCCGCCCCTGCCCGCCTGGGGGGCTGGAGGCCCCACTGGTGGGTACAGCCGCACAGACGCCCGTGGAGGGCTGCTCGCAGGTGTGCGCCTCCTGGGTGTTTGTCCCCATAGGTATGCATCCCCCGCAAGTGTGTGCCCCCAGGTGTCCACTCCCCACCCCCAGCCCGGGCGTGCGTCCGCGCAGGGTGTGCCCTGCGAGGGTATAGTTGGCTCCCCCAGGACACAGAGCAGCCTCTCCATCCCCTAGGCCTCAATGGCCGTGTCATGCACAGGGGATGCAGTGAGGCCCTGGAACCAGAGAGACCCGCCGCTTACAGGGCCTCAGCTCTCTGATGTGAACCTGTTTCCTCATCTGCTGGGACAGGCTGGTAGGAGAGCGAGGGGCAGTGACGTGGTGACACACACCCAGCACAGTTCCTGAGCTGGTTCCAATCACAGCAGGGGCCAGAGAGAGTCCAGGGAAGCGGGCTCTGCACAGCACAGGCCACCAAGGAGGCAGCCAGCCCTCGTCTCCTGCCTGTAGGGCTAGAGCTGTGGGACCCATGAACCCTGGTGGTTTGTCCCGGGTGCCTGGGGGAGGGTGGCCACCCACGGCCGCTTGCCCTGCCCCTCCTCCCAGGGCTGAACTGCATGAACTGGGGGCTTTGGCTGGGGACGTAGCTTCAGGCCCCCAGCCCTCACGACCCAGATCGACCGCCACCTGAGGGCAACGGGAAGACAAAGCCTGCCACAGCTGTTCACTCCAGGGGCCGGCGCCAACTCCAGTGCCAGCCTTCACCTGCATTGCCCTGCGAGGGCGGCACTGCTACTCCCACCTTACAGATGAGCAAACCGAGGCCAGGCGTGGGGCATCCGCCCAAGGCCTCGTCGCAGTTGAACTGAGTTTAGAGCCCAGTTCTCTCCCCTCCCTGGCGGCTTGTCCTCTGTCAGGTCACCTGATCAAAGCACCTACTGTGTCAGGCACGGAGCCAGGGATGCTGGGCCGAGGAGGAGACAGCCCCCTCCTCAGGTGCCTGAGGGGGGGGGGCAGCACGAGGCCCTGCAGGACACTGGGGGCACCCTCTTGGGCTGGCAGGTCCCCGGGGGAGAACCACCAGCACCTCCTGGCCCGCGATGTGGGTCTGCCCTTGTGCCAGGCCCTGGTGGAGGCCCAGAGCGGGAACCCCGACGGCGTGGTGGAACTGCTCCTGCCCATCCACCACCGGATTGTCCAGATCGGAGGCAGCAACGCCCAGGTGAGCCAGCAGCTGCGGCACGAGGGCCAGTCCGGGAGCCCCTGTGCCCCACGGCCTCTGTCTCCGCGGCGTTGGCGCCCACAGTGTGGGAGAGTCCTTGTCGTTCACATCCCCCAGTAAGCTTGTCGCTGAGAACAGGCCAGCCTGCAGCGGGGAGGGGGCAGGCATCCCTATACCTCGTCCCACGTCACAGAGCCTCACGTGCCCACTTGACCTTTCAGAGAGACGTCTTCAACCAGTTACTGATTCACGCGGCCTTAAACTGCTCGTCCGGCATCCACAAGAACGTGGCCCGGTGAGTTCCTCGTTCTGGTCCCAAAGCCCAGCTGGGAAGGACCCCGAGCACAGCCCCCTCTCACTCGGGGGTCTCCCCACAGGTTTCCAGGTGCCCAGAGGCTCCCACCTCCCTTGGCCCGAGGTGGTGCCCACCTCTGAGGCAGAGACGCAAGGCTACGCGGGTGCCTGGTTCTCCCCCTGTGAGCGTCTTCAACTTGACCAAAGGATCTGGCCACCTCCATCCCCAGGCCCCCCCTCCTGCCCTCCCAGCCCACTCCTCATTTCTGGCCACAGTGAGCTGCAGTTACTCTTTCAGGCCCCCGGGCCTTTGCACGTGCCACACCCTCTGCCTGGGACATCCTATCTTCTCTTGCACCTGCCAACGCCTACCGATCCTTTGGGTCTCAGCTCACATTCTCCTACCTGTGCTGGGTGCTGGGGGCGGGGGGGGGGGAGTGGTGGGCAGGAGACCCAGGCCCAGGCTGCATGGAGCTTACCTCTCCTGTGGGAACTGACACGAGGCAACCAATGCCACAAATATGTGTAAAACTGCCACGAGGGCGGGCGTTGTGCCCAAGACGCTGTGATGAGTGGGCGGGGGTTGGGAGGGAGGGTGCCTGGTGGAGGTGACACTCTCAGGGAGGCCTGAAACCGAGCGAGTTTAACCATGCCAGGGGTGATCTGGTTAGGAGGAGGGGTGTGGCTGGAGGATTGGGGGTGTTGGGGTAGGGGCACCCCAAGAAGAAAGCTCTACCCGTGAAGCCAGCCATCGCCGGCAGCCTTCACTGTCCCACACCCCATTCACCTCGACCTGCACCAGCCCCTATGCTCCTGGGGGGAGATGTGACGCCCCCCATCCCTTAGGCCCTCCTGGAACGCCGAGGGGAAAGAGGGGAGCCAAGGGGTGCCGGGTGGGCAGGAGGGGTGTCGTGAGGCCCAGCGAAGCTGCCACTGCAAGTCCAGGCTGCACCGTGGGGCCCAGGAGGCCCTTGCTGGGCGCTCGAGGTTAGAGGTCAGGTGGAAAGCACCAGTGTCCAAGCACAGGCACGGGCGGCCCACGGTGGGCAGGGCCCGGCTGCCCCGACAACCGTTCCAAAGCGAGCAGTGCAGGTGCTGGTGAAACAGGTGTGGACGCTGTGTCACACCTGAGTCTGGATGGACACGCTGGAAATGGTCAAACCCTGGAGCGCCCTGGACACATGCCCCTCTCTGTCCCCCTCCGTGGCCACGTGCAAAACCGCACGCGTTTCTCTAGTGGTGGAGCCGCTTGGGGAGCTCCAGGTCTGGTGTGGTGCCTCTGGCAGCTGGGCAGGGAGGGTGGGGCCCCTTGGACGGAGAGGAGGGTGCGGGCTTGAGCGGGGGAGCTGGGGCCAGCACACGGGCGGGGTTGACGAGGTCCACGCTGGGGGGCGAAGGGTGCAGTAGGGGGTCTGCCCCCGGGAGTGCAAGGGGAGCCTGCTGCTTCGGGGTGACAGGCACGCCCCCTCCTGGTGCCCTCCTGCCATCCTCACACGGCTCAGCTCCCCTCCCGTCCAAGGTGGAAACCCTCGGCCCCCTGCCATGGTGTCCCTGCCCCAAGTGCCAGGCCCCGGCCCCTTAACCGCACCCTCGGCGCACAGAATCGCTGTTGTCAATTGTTTGGGGTCTTTGCCTTAAATGATTCTCTCTTTGTTGAAAGTTCGGTTTTTCCCACACCATCTCTTCTGCCACTCGCTTTCCTGGAACGTCCTCAGGCGTGGCTCTCCCCGCCATCCCCACAGTCGTGCTCTACCCTCTGGTCCCAGCATTCCGTGTGGCGGGAGGATGGGCCCCCAGTTCCCGGGGCAGACGAGGCCACGGGGGTGTGCTCACCCCGAAATTTGCTGCACTCGGGCGTCGCTGGGAGCATTGTCAGGATGCCTTTGAACACCGGATGTCCTGGGCCAGTGCGAGCACGCGGGGCTCTGGAGTCCACGCTTTCTCATCGTCACATCTCCGCCCACCTTCCCTCTGTCCCCGCCCCTGGCGTCCTGCCTCTGGGCCTTTGTCCCTCTAGTCCCCTCTGCCGTGATGCCGTCCCCTCCCTCCACCGCTTGGGAAGGGAAGCATCTTGCTCTCTGCCACTTCGGCCCCAGCCCGTGCTGCCTGCGTCCTGCCTTTGCGGTGGAGGGACCAGCCGCCCCCCACATTCTAGGAGGTTCCAACACAGAGCCTGTCTCTGTTTCCCCAGGAGCCTTCTGATGGAGCGAGATGCCTTGAAGCCCGACTCCCCACTGACTGCGAGGCTCATCCGCAGGGCGGCCACCGTCCACCTCCTGCAGTGAGGCGGCCTGGCCGCCTGCCCCGCGGAGCCTCCCGGGCCATCAGACCAGCTGCCACACTGGCTTCGCAGGGTTGCAAGTAGCTGGAGCCTGTTGATGAGGCCTGCAAAGCGCAAAGCCCTGTAACCAGCAGCGTTACGGGAAGAGGGGACAGAAATCAACTTTCAACGTGATTCTGAATCTTCTAATCCTCTTTAAGGGCCAGGGTGCAGTTCTAAGCAGTCAGAGCTGAGGTGGGGATCGCTGTTCCACTTGCCTTGCAAATTGTATTTTCCCAGGGGACCCTTATACCTTCTGGTCAGTCAGGGGTCAGAAGGGTTGGTGCTGGGCTCAGCTGGGGGAGGGGAGTCTCCTACGCAGCCCCTGGGGGCACCCCTCCCCCCCAGCCTAGGCTGCCCCTGGGATAAACCCCTTCATTCTGTCTTCCTCCCTGTATTCCAGGCAGGTTCTGTTGTCCGACCTTTTGGGTGAGAGTACCAATGGGGGGGAGTGACTTGCCCAGGGTCACAGCTAGCGGAGGCCCTGCTGACATTCACCCCAGGCCCCTGTGCTTCCTGGGAGAGGGACCCCCATCTTGCTGCCTGGGGCCTCGGCCCTTCTGCTGTCTCTGCAGAGATGTCCTCAAGCTTCTCCCTGGGCTTTGGTGGTGCTGGTTTGGGCTTGTTTTCTCTTTATTCTAAGCTGCCCTTCGTAAAGGGGCCTTGGGTACCTGGTTTCGTCAGCCATGCTTTAATCATAGGAATGCACACTCACTGAGCTGGTGGTGTGCTATCTGGGGTGTGAGGATCGAGCTCAGAGGTTGCCTTGCTGTGGCAAAAACCAAAGCATTGTGATGTGGCTTGAACAAGATCTGAGCCAGTTTTATAAATGCTGCCTCGGTCTCCTTCCCCATCAGTAACCTGGCCCTGACGCCCACCCCCCCGACACCCCGCACGCAGGTCTCGGGAGAATGTGCTGACACGGCTGTGCCGTGAGGGGCGATCCCAGCCCATAGATGTTTCTCAGGTTCCTTCAGTGCAAACTGAAATTAGCTAGAGACTCACGGGGGCAGGTCTCCTGGGAGACAGCAGACACCTGCGAATTGACTAGACAAATTCCTGGGATTAAAATAAATTAGTTAATCGGTTCCTTTGACTGACTGTTGCTGGGTAGGCATCTTCTATTTGTCAGGCCTGGACTGGGTCCTGGGGAGACAGGCTTCTCCTTGAACTTGGGTGTGGGGCTGGGCAGTGAGTCAAGAACAGAGTAATTACAATGGGATTTCAAGAGAGGGGCTGTTAATCCCCAGGAGCCAGGGACACAACCCAAGGGAGAGCCTGCCTTCCCATGCTGAGCTGTCCCCTCCTGCCAGTTCCCCTGACAGAGCCTGCCCACGCCCCGTCTGCCCTCCCCGCTCCTGGTTCCAAGCAAGACACAACTTGGCCAGGGAAGCAGGAACCCTGGTCCCTCCTCCAGGAAGGCCTCTGCTCTCCCACTGCAGGCTGGTGCCCCACAGCCCTTGCTATTGCACCTTTCTCCCCAGCTGTGACCTCCTCAGATCAGGGACAGCATCTGTGTCCCCGCATCACCCAGCACAGAGCCTGCACTGACTACCTGTCAGTGAACCCATGACTGGTGAACGATCCCTTGAATGAGTGCATTAAAAAATGAAGAAGAATCTACTGGGGAAAGGAAGAAACGAATCTACAGTGGGTAGGCCATTGATAGAAGAGAGGAGGAGGCCAAGAGAAGAGATGGATGAAGATATAGCAGCAACAACTTCTTAACAATTGGTGTGTTTACTAAGCACGTAGTATGTGCTGACGTGGTACAGGGGGAAGAGCATCGGGAGTGGGTGTTTGGGGACCCTCGCCCCCAGCAGACACCCACAGGGGCTGTGGGGACCTGACACCTGGGCCAACAGCCCTCGTGTCTAGGACCCTCTGGGCTTCTGCCGCGGCGGCCCTGTAGTCGTGAGTCAGGCAAACCTGGGCCTTGGGACCATGGATTGAGCACAGGCCACACCAACCTGGCCGCTGTCTTCAGGAGGCCCTGGCAGGCCGAGGGAAGCGTGGAGCTCCCGGGCCAGTGGGCCCAACAAAGGCAGCCTGCTGGAAGCTGAGTGGGACCCAGAGAGGCCGCTGGGGGGGACAATCCGACCCAGGACCCTCCTTCAAGCCCCTCTCTCCTTCCAGGCCAGCAGCCAGGGCCATTCCTGGACTTCTAAATTCTTTTTCTGAAGCCAACTTGAAGCTGGTTTTCTGTAACTTGCAACACAAAGGCTCTCGACCAATACCCGCAGCTGGGATTTGCACCTGGGTCTGTCTGGCCCCATCTTTCTTCTCCACTTAAGCAGGATCCTGAGCAGATGATGGAGCTCAGAAAGGAGCCATGGACAGAGGCTCAGGGAGGAGAGGGGGGAGACTAGCACATCAGAATGCAGTGGAGGCGGAGGCAAAGAGCGAGGCTGAAGGCTGCAGAGGGAGCCCCCAGATAGAAACGAGGTGTCAGGGATGCCAGGACTAAGCCTAAAGGGGTTGCAGAGGGCAGGCCGTGCTCAGGCCCTAGACAGGTTCTCCTGGTCCAGGGGTTATAAACTAGGATGTCCGGTCACCCAGAGCCCCCCGGGCGCTCCTCGGGGCAGGGACGGGTCTTCTTAAGCTATTAAGAACTGACCCGTAACGCTTTACAAAGCAGGTAGATGCACCTATTCTGTCTGGTCGCCACGTCAACACCCTACGATAGGAATTTGATTTTTACTTAGGGATGAAGAGCTGGGATCAGAACCATGTCCCTTGCAACGTGTAGCTGTCCTGATGCCGAGACTGCGGACACACCACGCGAGCTCTAGGGAACCCTGCCCCACGCTAAGGGTTCACCCCAGGTCCGGGGCGGACCTCGGGCAAGCTAAGAGCTTGGAAGCAGTGCGCACGCGCGCCGCGCTCCTCTTCCGTGACTCCGACTACAAACCCCAGGATGCACCGGGCGCCGCGGCCTTTCAAACCGGCCAATGGGCAGCCCGCAGCGCGTCCGCCGCGGCGCGTTTAAACCCGGGACGGAGGCGCGTTGGCCGGAGCGTCGCGGCACCTCTGGGTAAGGGGGCACCATCGGGGTGCTCAGGCGTGGCGGGCGGCTCGGGCCGGGGATCCCGGGAGACTCAGGCGCGGCAGGGGCTCGGCCGGGGGGCCGCGGGGTCCCCTCGCGCGGTGCGGCGAGGACGGGGTCGCCCTGGGGGCAAACCAAAGACCCCAGCAGTCCAGCCCAGGAGTTCGGTTGTCCGGGTCTGGGTCCGGGGCGTTCAGGCCTCTCTCGGACGGCGCCGCCCCAGAGCTCCCGGCCCGGAGGCGTGCGAGCCCGGGGTGTGCGTCGCGGAGGGCCTCGGGCTGCGGCTCAGGTGGCCTCTACCGGCATCCCCGTCCCTCCCTGACCCGCCGCGGCCGCCAGCCCCCTCTGCCTAGTCCGAGCTGCAGCGGCCCACGCTGCGAGGCTTCCCTGGGGCTGGAGGAACCCGGGGCCTGGGCTCTGACACCCGCTCACCTTCTTGCCTCTGGTCCCAGCAGTGACTTCTGCCAGCCCTCGCCGCGCAAGGAGGGGACGGCAGCGACGTGCCTTCAGCCAGCCTGGCCCGAGAAGCGGAGATGGAGGTTCCCAAGAAGAATGGTACGTCCCTGTGACTACAGCGCTGTTGGTTCGGGGAGCTCAGGGAAGATGCAGGTCCTGCGAGAACTCGTTTATTTATTCACTGCTCATCCCGTGCTCTGCACCCGTTGAACTCCTGGCCCCTGTCTTCAAGGAGTTTGCATCCCTCTAACTTCTTTATTTTCCGCTTTTCTACATTCCCTTTACCCCCCAGTTTTAACTTCTGTCACAGCAGAGATTCTTGTCGGTTTTTTTTACTGCAGTGTCCTCAGTGCCTGACACTTGATAGGCACTCGGATATTTGTGGAATTGGATTAGAGGTTGCCTTTTTTTTTTTTTTTTTTTTTTTTTTTTTGCTTGTTGCTGGTTTCTGTTGGCTGAAACTTGTTCACGATCTTGGCCACCACGTAAGTGAGTGAGCCTGGTCTGTAACTTTGCTGTCT
Organism: Phocoena sinus; assembly: GCF_008692025.1. Classification (NCBI taxonomy): domain Eukaryota; kingdom Metazoa; phylum Chordata; class Mammalia; order Artiodactyla; family Phocoenidae; genus Phocoena; species Phocoena sinus. Next base: position 3,611,276 of record NC_045772.1, on the reverse strand, counting down.
TGTTCTGTTCCTGTCAGGTTTGAGTGTGGAGGTGACAGCAGACTCACAGAATGAGTTAAGGGCCACGCCCTCTTTTTCTGCTAAAGCGTGTTGACATCCTTTATCCTTTGTTCTTCACAACACCCATGCGAGTAGACTGGGTCTCCCTGTATCCTTAAGTACTCCATTCTGCAGAAACCATCCTAGAGGATGCCAGTCATCGGTGCTGCTTCATCGGATCTAGAACAGTATTTGCCGCTGCAGTCTTCTCCCCCTTCCTCTTCTATCCCCCCTTCCGAGGCCCTTCCACGTGCCCGCTGAATCCCCCGTTGCTGCTTCCTGAGGCCTTCAGCCCTCTGTCACCCTCCCTTCGCATCCTTACTTTTTTGCCTGTCCATTAACTCACGTTCATCATCGACGTGCAGACAGGTCCCATTATCTGACTTGTCCCATATCCTCCGCTCCCTCTCCACTGCCGTGTGCCTCATTCAGAGCCAGACTTCAAGAATCTTCACTATTTTTTCACATCCTTCAACCTCTGCCAACCCCCTGTGCCCCGACACTCCACTCAAGCTGCCTTTATCCGTCACTGAGGACATCCGTGTTGCCAAATCTGCTCTCATTTTTCTGTCCTCTCAGTAACCTTGGACCTTTTCTCCTTCCGGAAACTTTCCTTGCTTGGCTTCTGAGGCATCTTGGTTTTCCTCCTGCCTCGCTGGCTGGTGTACTTCCATCTCTTTGCAGACTTCTCTTCCTCTCTCCGGGACCTGGTCTGGGGTCTCTTTGTACTTCCCCGCACAGGTTCTCAGACAGTCCCATGGCTTTAAATCCATTCTCCTTTCTGGTGGTGCCCACATTTTGTCTTGAGCGCAGCCTCTCCTCTGAGCTCTGGCCTGTGTGTTCACCTGCCCTTGTACTTGGCATCTTCACATAAATGTCTCCCACCTCTTAACTCAGCAGGTACCTGGCTCCCACCCCATTCTTAGCAGGCTCTTTGTCTTTCTAATGGAAGGAAATTGCCTCTCCATTCACCCAGCTGTGAAAGTTGTGAAGCTGCCACGTTCGTTCAATCATCAGTTATTGTCATTTCCACCATATAGCTTGGATCCATCTACCTCTTTCCAGTTCCACCCAAATGCCACCACCTTGGTCTCAGCCATGTTAACTCACCTCCACCTACTTTTTTGTTTTTTTTAATATTTATTCATAAGTATTTTATTTTATTCTTTAATATTTATTTATTTATTTGGTTGTGCTGGGTCTTAGTTGCGGCAGACAGGCTCCTTAGTTGCAGCTCACCAGCTCCTTGGTTGTGGCACGTGAGCTCCTTAGTTGCAGCATGTGAACTCTTCGTTGCGGCATGTGGGATCTAGTTCCCTGACCAGGGATCCAACCAGGGCCCCCTGCACTGGGAGCGTGGAGTCTCAACCACTGTGCCCCCAGGGAAGTCCCTGCCTACTTGTATACTTTGCAGTGTGCACTCTGTAATTTCAGTAGATACGACCTGCTGCTTTTCTGATACGCTGTACACAGCCCCCAGGGTAACCTTTTAAACACAGAAGTTAGAGCATATCTCTCTTCTGCTTAAAACCCTTCAATAGCCCCTGTCCCACTTTGGATAAAGTAGAAGCCTGTCATGGCTTGGACGCTGTCCGGGATCTGATCCTACCTATGTTTCCACCTCTTCCCGCCACTGGCCACTTCCTCAGAGGTGTCCCCACCTCCACGTTGGCCCCTCACCACACTGCCTTTCACTCAGTGTGCCCACTGGACAGTGCACTCCCAGGGGAGCACACGGCCCGAGTTTGCAGAACGGACAAGGCAGCCAGCCCAGGTCACTCGGAGCCAGTCGCGGAGCCTGGTATAGAAGGCTTTTCCCCTGACTCCCGGTCCGGGATTCCTTTCTCCACAGCAGACAGATGGAAGTCTGTAGCAGTGACCTGTAAAAATGACTTCCTAGGTTCAGACACGTGAAACGTGAAATGTACGTCTCCATCTCCTTTTTGTCCCTCAGCTGCCCAGTTACCACCTCCAAAGGCCACTGATGTCATCGGTGTCCTGGGTGGTCCAGACCTAACTTGTGCAAGGGCAAGGCAGTATGTGTCATTCGAGTCCCCCTTTTCTGTAGCACATAGAACTCTGTTCTGCATCTTGGTTTTTGCACCTAATTTATCTTGATCTTTGTATATCAGTATATGAAGTGTTACTTTTTTTTTTTTTTTGAGCCTAAGTAGTGTTCCATTCCGCTGTGGGGCTGTGCTGTACTCCTATCTGCTCTCCGGGAACATTTAGTTTGTGTCTGGTGTCTTGCCGTAACAAATGCTGCTGCAATAAATAACATGGGGGGAATTCCCTGGCCGTCCAGTAGTTAGGACTCTGGCGCTTTCACTGCTGAGGGCTCGGGTTCAATCCCTGGTCAGGGAACTAAGATCTCACAAGCCGCACAGCGCAGCCAAAAATAATAATAATAATAATAGGGGATACTTGACAGCGGTAGACTTCTGGGTCAAAGTCAAAGTGTATGTGCATTTCTTACTTAGTAGATACTGCCAGGTTACCCTCTGTAGAGCTGTAGTAACTTACAAATCAAACTTTTTGATTTTTAACAATCTTATAAATGAAAAGTGCAATCTCCGGAATCTCAGGATTTTTCATTACTCTTATTTTTGAGTGCGGCTGGACTCCTGATCCTATATTTAAGAACATGTCATTTTATCTCCCGTAAATTTCCTCCGTTCATATCCTTTGTCTGTTCTTCCGTTCTGCCTTAGTTGTTTTCTTACAGCTTGCAGCACTGTTCCCCAGTCGGCCCTCTGTGACGTGAGCTGCACGTGTTCTTTTCCCTGCTTGTTTAACTTTGCTCATGGTGATTTTTGCCATGCAGAGATGTTAAATTATTAATATATTAGACTGTCAACTTTTTGTTCTATGGCTTCCAGTTTGGTATCATAGTTGGACCTCTGCACACCAGGTTATAAAGTGATTTCCCCATGGTTTCTTGTTCCCTTGGGGTTTCATTTTTTCAGTTAAGTCTTTGACTTATTTGGAATTTGTTCTGGTATGGTATGAGGTATGGATCAAACTTTAGATACATATATATTCCCCCCCCAAAAAGGTTATCAAGTTTATCTCAATACCATTAATTGAATAATCCGCTTTCCCCTTTTATTTGATATGTTACCTTTATGATATACTAAGGTTTTTTTTATATCCATGTTGCATATTTCTTGTTAGGTTTGTTCTTAGGTGTTTTGCATCTCCTTGGTGCTACAGTAAATGAGGTCTTTTCTTCCACTGTATCTTCCGTTCTTTTTAGATGTGAAAGGTGTTGTTTGTTTGTTTGTTTTTTGTGGCTGTGCCGTGCAGCGTGTGGGATCTTAGCTCCCCGACCAGGGATCAAACCCGTGCCGCCTGCATCGGGAGTGCGGAGTCTTAAACACTGGACCACCAGGGATGTCCTGAAAGCTGTTGATTGCTGTGTAATAATTTAGTCAGCCATGTGCTTTTATCTGTTTACAATTTATAATAGTTTTTAGTTGATTTTCTTGATTTTTCTTGTGTCTGTAATCATAGCATCTGTGCATTGTGGTAATTTTAGCCTCCAAATTCTTTCCTTTGTCTAATTGTGTTGGTTAATGCATCCAGAATAATGTTAAGAATTGTGACCGTAGATGGCCTTGCCACGTGCCAGCTTTAAGGAAACTTCTTCTGTAGTTCTCCATTAAGCCTGATGTGGGCTTGCTGGTTAATTTATGTGTAGATGGTCGTCAGTAGCACTGTTCGTCGGTATTTCTGCTTTTTGTTTTTTTCCTCTTGGATACATGGTAGAATTGTACTTCCCTGCCCACTTAAAGTTGGATTTGCCTCAGATGTCCAGTGAAAGGGGAATGTTACGTGTCACCTGTAGGTCTTTTAGACCCAACGTGGAATTTGCTATTTCCCCTTTCTTCTGCCATGAAGACCAGCAGTGCTTCCGATGGTGGAGGCTCCGTCAGCATGGGTTCTGGAGTGAGGGGTACATGGAATGGGGCCCTGGCAGGCAGTTTGAGTGAGAAATACAGCTTTGTTGTTATAAGCCACTTGAGATTTGGGGATTGTTTGTTACTTCAGCATAAGTTAATCTATCCTAACTGATAATATGTATTTGCTCCTGGCTTTAGGAGGAATGCTTCTGATGGTATCCCATTAAATCTAATTTTGGCTTTTGGGTTGAGATGGGTACTTCCTTATATGATAAAATATGTCTATTACTTTCTTTGTAGTTCTTTTAAAGTCAACAGTGTGTGTTGCGTTTTGTCATGTGCCTTGTCAGTGTATGTGGAGGTGACCCTGGCTTCCCGCGTAGGTCTAGTAATGTGATCATGCTACTAGATTGTGTGAAACCAAACTGTCCTGCAGTCCTGAGGTCCTGGCTGAACCTCACTTGGTCATGATAGAGTCATCATCATCGACTCTTAATGTGTTGCTGGGTTCTGTTCGCAAATATGCCTATTTAGGAGTTTTATGTTGACACAAGCCAAGTCCTTAGTTTTCTTTCTAGAGCAAACTTTGTAGGTTTTTGGTATGGCTGTGCTTGCTTCATAGATGCAATCTGGAAGGTTTCCCTTTTCCTGTCCTTTGGAGCAGTATAAATGGTTTTGGAATGACATATTCTTGAAAGATTTGATAGACTCATCCTGTGAAACTATCTAGGACTTGTGCTTTTTTGGGGAGAATGGCTCTTCAATAAATTTCTCCAGTTATTTTGTGATAATTGAACTATTAAGATTTTTTTTTCTTTCTTTTGGAGTCAGGTTTGTAAATAAATCGATTTTAATCATTTAAATACAAAAAATATTCTATTTCCTTAGAACACTATCTCTGTCAGCCAAGTTCTTAGGTTTATGTGCAGAGTTGAGCAAACTAGCTTATGAATCTTTTCATCTTTCTCTGTTTCTCTTTATTTCTTTTGTGCAATTGTGCTTTCTAGCTTTTCCTTGATTAGGTAGTTAGGATTAATTGAATTGACTAAGTAGGGCCTAATTAGGCTATCAGTGTATTTTAAAATTTTATGGTTTTGACAAGCACGGTGCATTGTTTATTAGGATCAAATAAAGTAAGATTTGTGAAAGTGGTATCTGAAGTTTATAGTATTGAGATACCAGTTTATTGCATTTTGATAAATATTTGCTGAGTCCGGGCCCTTAGCTGGACATTGGGGAGTTTGGGAGAGTAGCAGGCATTTGCTGTCCTGGAGGAGCTTACAGCCTGGTTGGTGAGAGACATTTACAGGATAGGGGTGCTAAGGCAGAGGTCCGGCCGGGGGCTGCAGGAGCCCTAGGGGAGGGCAGGAGTGGAGTGGGGTGTGAAGCTGGAGGAGCGAGAGGCCGTCCTAGCCGAGAGACCCAGAGCCCGTGGTCTGTCAGTGGTGGCTCGTGGACACGCAAGGCTGGGGAAGGCAACTGTGGTGGACAGGGCACGGGGAGCAGTTTTATCTGGGCGTTCAGGATGAGCTCCAAGGAGAGGCGACAGTCGACAGGTACGCATGGAGCCCTGCCCTGTGCTTGAGTAACGCTGAATTTGCTTCTGAAAGAGGACTAGGTGCACTTCGTAAATGGGGAATTTAATTCTAGGGGAGCTGAGGCAGCTGGTCTTTCGAAACTGTTCTATACCAGAAAACGACTTACCTAGTCTTGCAAAGCTATTCCAATGACTCGGTGAATGCATTTTCGTTTATATCTTTAAAATAAGGGCTGAAAAATAAGGACTTAGGCTTTGGTGGCAGCTTAGCAAACACAGAATGGCTGATGCTATTTTTAAAAGGAAATGGAAAAAATAAGATAATCTAACGCCCCTTAAGAAAATGTGGCTATTAAAATAATGATGTCACACTTTTGGAAGTGAGATTTCAAACTAGTTTTGACAGCTGTAGAGACTATGGTGATGTCTCCTCGTTAGCAGCCCATCCCTAAAGTAACGACTGACTTTCTCCTCCCCAGATACTCTTCTTTTGGCTGATGAAAAGTTTGACTTTGATCTCTCATTGTCTTCTTCAAGGTAAACAAATGAGTTTTCTTCCCTGACCTTTGTATAACCACGTTCAGTGAATCTTTCATTTAAATGCCCGTGTTATTAATAATCCTTTTCTGATAAAATAGTGCCAATGAAGATGATGAAGTCTTTCTTGGACCTGTTGGCCATAAAGAAAGATGTATTGCTGCCAGCTTAGAATTAAATCGTCAGATTCCTGAAGAGCCTCCTTTGCCAGCATCCTGGAGTCCTCTGACTGGGGAAAAATTTGTGGAAGTGTATAAAGAAGCTCACTTACTGGCCTTACAGATACAAAGCAACAGCAAAGCCAAGGCGACCCCAGCTGCCACGCCCAAAGACCCTGGGAGCCAGGGAGTGGAAGGATTCATACAGGAATCAAAACTAAAAATACACCTCTTTGAGAGAGAAAATGAAGCGAAGAAAAGCCCCAAGTCACTGAAGAGGGAGACGTACCACCTGCCGGACAGCCCCTCGAGGGGACCGCCGCTCTGGGGCACCCAGCCCCCCTCGGGTGCGGCCCTGCCGGCTGCTCGCCCCCAGACGCCGGGGCCACCGCACGCCTCACGCTCCTCTTTGCCAGTGGAGCCAGGCGCTGCTCACCCTCCGGACCAGGCTGGCACTCAGAAAAAGGTCACCAGCACACTGCTGCCGCGAGCCTCGTCTCTTAGAGGAAAAAGCATTCCCTCGGCCCTGGAGAAGGTAGCCACGACCCCCAGCAGCACATTTATCTGGGGAGCCAGCCGCTGCCGTGCTTCTGAGCCCGCTTGGTTTGTGTCCTAGAACAGAAACCGTTGTGGGGAGGAACCTGGGAACGCAGCTGCTCTGAGGCTCCGGAGCGCAGGCGTGGGAAGTCCAGGAGCGGCAGTGCCAGTGGCGCGGGGAGCGGGGCTTGGGGCCCGTGGGCGGGGCTTGGGGCGCGTGGGCGGGGCTTGGGGCGCGTGGGCGGGGCTGCCTCGCTGCTGTGGTGACTTAAAAACACCTCCTCTTCAATTCAGTTTGAGATCTTTCCTTCTGTTTTGTTACAGCACTGGGTATTCCACCCGTTAGGGATTTTATGTGCGTTAACAAGCACCTTCTTCCAAAAATCCCCCCTCCGGGAATGGCCATTGGTCTCCCTCCCTAACCATGACTGAGTTTAGATTGTTCCCTCCCAGGCACGAGTGGATGCACTGCCTTGGGAGGGGGCAGTGGACCTGTGTGCCTTTGGGGTGCGGCCAGCCACCTCTGGGAAGCGGGGGTCCGAGCGGCTCTTGTGGGAGGGTTCCGGGGCAGCAGAGGGTGGGTGTCAGATGACAGCCGTCTCCTGGGTTTGCCTCAGGGAGGAGCAGCTTGGAGCCCGCCCTGCGCCCTTTCCGAGCCAGTGAGAGAGGAATGATGCTTTGTGGGGTTGTTAGCAGGTTTAGGTCGATGCAGAACACCCAGCAAGGGCCTAGAAAATCGCTTCCCTTTACGAGCACATCTCCGGAACCACACGACTCCCTACTATCAGAACCCAGCATTGAACCAAGCTGAAAGTGGGTCTGGCGTGCAGAGCCCTGCACCAACGGGGTGAGCGACCATTGCTTCCCCAGGGCTGAGACTGCTCCTTTAATCATGCAAACTCCTCTTCCTGGAAATAATTTGGATGTAAATTTCTGAAGCGATGTTTCTAGAATGAAAGCAACGTGGTTCTGTGTGTAACACGTGGACTCAGGACAGGGAGTTGGGGTATAATTTTGCTTCTTCTGGGTCCTTTTATTTTCCTGGTCCTAAGTAGTGCTCTATTGCTGGAGAGCTGAGTTTTTGGTCAGTGAGGTGTTAGCTGGACCCTTAGGCAGCGTTTGAGCTCACTTGGGCACCCCCATCACTCCCCACATTGTTTCTGTGGGGAGAGTCAGTCATATCCAGAGTGACTCACTGACACAGGTCACCCCTGTGAGGATCGCCTCTAGACACAGCTGGACCACTTGATTGTACTATTTAGAAGTGTCTTTGCAAGGCAGCTGCTAGGATGGCCGTAGTTAGGAGAAAAAACAACAAGTGTTGGTGAGGATGTACATCGCTCATGGGACTGTGCAGTGGTGCGGCCACTGTGGAAACAGTTTGGCTTGGCAGTTCCTGGAAAAGTTAAACAGTTATCACATGACCCAGCAATTTCCACACTTTGGCATAGTCTCAAGAAAATTGAAAACGTATGTCCACGCAAAAACCTGTGTAGCAATGTTCATAGCAGCAGCATTCACAATAACCCAAAATCAGTACCAACCCAGATGCCCATCAGCTGATGAATGGATAAGGGAAATGTGGTCTCTCCATACACGGAATATTTTTAGCCATGAAGAAATGGAGGACTTACACATGCTACATACAGATGACCCCGGGGAACTAGGTCAGTGAAAGAAGCCAGACGCAGAAGGTCCCATGTCGTATGATCTCATGTACAGGAAGTGACCGTAATAGGCAAGTCATGTTCTAGAGACAGTACATCTGTGGTTGTCTGGGCTGGGAGGTTGGAGGAATGCGCAGTGACCGCTAATGGTCATGAGTTTCTTTTAGGAGCAACAAAAATGATCTACAGTTACATTGTAAGTGGTTGCACAGCACAGAGTATAAAAACCACTGAAATGTACACTTTAAAATGGTGAATTTTATGTTACGTGAAGTATATCTCAATTTTAAGAATGATGTAAAGGAAAGAGAAAGTTACTGCTTTATGAGCTGCTTTTGCTTCTTATGAAGTCTTCGTATGAGGGGTTACTTATGTAAGCGTGGATTTGTTCCATGAATGCCCTTGTACCTGAATGGCAGGAATTTATTGTCTGTTGGACTCTGCTCACCAAAGAAAAATGGCTTTCAGTCCTAGATGAAGATTTATTGCAGTTAAGCAGCCCCTCTGGTAGAGGGCATGACCATTTAATGAACGATTCCGTTCTGTACAGCATTTTAAACTTTATGTAACTGGAACCAGTTGCCTCATTATCACCCTTAAATATGAATCCTGACTGAGGAGGCGCTTTAGAGGAGCTCCTCCTATTAATGGTCTGTCTTGGTATTATTTTGCCCTGTGTTCAGTGAGGAAGCCAGCTCCATCACCATTCTGTCTGGTAATTTGGCGGAGGAAGTGAACCGCCATATTCCTTTCCATCCAGGTGATGAATTTTATTTATTATTTAATTTTTGGCTGCGTTGGGTCATCGTTGCGCGCGGGCCTTCTCTAGTTGCAGCGAGCAGGGGCTACTCTTGGTTGCAGTGCGTGGGCTTCTCACTGTGGTGGCTTCTCTTGTTGCGGAGCACGGGCTCTAGGCGTGCGGGCTTCAGTAGTTGTGGCGCATGGACTCAGTTGCTCCACGGCATGTGGGATCTTCCCGGACCAGGGCTTGAATCCGTGTCCCCTGCATTGGCAGGCAGATTCTTAACCACCACGCCACCAGGGAAGCCGCATCCAGGTGATGAATTGAGGACCGTGTGTTGGGAGATGGATGGTGGCTGCAGTTGTTCTAACTGAAGCCTTCGTGTGTCTGTACATTGTGAACGACTAGATAGTTCTCACATTTCAATTTACAATTTTTCAGCCCATGAAAGAGAAACCAGCTAGTCCTTCCAGGATGAAAATCCTAAATGAAAAGGATTCCCACAGCAGCGTGCCCCCTGACAAGCCCCGTGCCGCCCGGGACATCGCTAGCTTGCCAGCCGGTGGAAACCACATGGTCCAAGGCAAGCGGTCGCTCCCTGTTCCAAACAAGGTGGGTTGGCCAGTGCTGAGGGGGGCTTTGGCCTGTGGTCGAAGGGAATAAGGCGACGCTTTGTATACAGGGGACGTGTCTTTTCTTTTTTTCAGGCCGCGCCATGCGGCATGTGGGATCTTAGTTCCCCCACCAGGGATTGAACCCAGGCCCCCTGCGGTGGTAGCGCAGAGTCTTAACCTCTGGACTGCCAGGGAAGTCCCCCACGTGGGATGCGTCTTGATTAAAATCAAGGTTAGGGAGGTTGAAAATAGGTTAGGGAGGTTGAAAATAGGACCTGGTTGAAAACAGGAGAGGCAGCTGGGCGAAATGCAGGGCACACAGGCCTGGCATGCGTGAGGGGCCGGCCTCTGCCCCCGGGGAGCCGAATGGATTGAGGAACGTCAGCCTCTCTGAGCACAGGGTCTCCCTCACTGCATCCGTGCACCGAGGAGATGGAACGTCAGTGCTCTGAAAACTGCAGCCCCTCACAGGCATGGGGACTACCATCCACATCTTTGCTGTTTATTTTCCAGCGTTGAGCTGTGTGTGCTTGTGAAAAGTGCCACGTCACTGGTGGTACTCGTTAAGGCTGCCCAGTGCTGGGCCTCGCAGCTGTTGACTCCATAGGCCAGGGTCCAGGCCCCAGATCAGCCGTAAGCAGGCTGCCAGGTGTTCCTCCTGCAGGGCTTTGTCGGCCACTCCGTGGGAAGTACTGCTTGACCTTTTTCTTCCTTAAATTCAAGACAATTTGTAAACTATTAAAAGCCATTTAAAAACCCCTTTTGCAGTAATAAGCCATGGGTAGTAATGAAGTCTTTGTTTTAGTTTGGGCTGAAGAAAACCATGTTAAAGCCACCTGGATGTGCTGGCAGTCTTGCAAGAAAGTCCTCCTCAGGGTCCATCTCGGGAGTGAGTGCCAGTGTGTGTGCTTCTCCAGCGGCTGGCAAAGGTAAGGCCGGCCCTGAGCGCGGTCCATTCCTGCCAGACTTGTCACAGAACCACTTAGCAGAAGATTCTGGAAGGCTTGCTGTGGTCTGGGGCAGGGGAGACTGTTGGGGTCCCTGTCCTCCTCCGAGGGGCATGCCTCTGATGGGCAGTCCTGGTTCAGGGTAGGATAAGCAGTCACAAAGTGGGCACGCTCTCCTGGTGCCAGCGGACCTGGAAGGACGCTGAGGCCGGCCTCAGTCATGTGATTAGACACAGATTTTTTTTAAAGTAGGGCTGTTCCAGATAGTCTAGGGCATAGAACCCCTGTAACTCCTGTGTGTTTATTGATATCTGTACTCCCAAAGCTGTTTAAATTCAAGCTACTTTTTAATCTTTGCGAGCCAAGGGTGCCATCTAGCGGTAAAGGGGAGAAACCCTAGTAGGCTACGGGGAAAGGCATTGGACTTCCTGCTCTTTAGGATGAAACTCTTCAAATTATATTTGCTGTGTAGACTCTGACCATAGGCTGAGCAGCATGGTGTGCACTTTGTATACAAAATGTGAAAAGTCTAAACTCCTGGATGGGACTGATCTGATTTGGAATCCTGTTAGTTGGTGGTTAAGAGAACTTAAGTTGTTCCTGTATCTTTACAAACTGAGGGGATGACATCTCCCTGGCGGTGTCCTTGTGGGCCTTAGAAGAACCACGTAAAGTCTCATTCCTGTGTCTCGCACGTGGCATGTGTCCAGTGGAAAAAAGTTCCATTACATTAGGTGCTGTGAGGTCTGTTTTGCTGTAATGGTTCAGGGCATCAGCACCATTTTTGTTTACGATTTCTGGTCCTGCCTCTGGAAAAGGTTGAGACAGATTGAGGGGAGGCTTCTGGTGAGTGTATATTTCTCTGTTGTGCGTAGCAGAGTCACCAGGGTCAGATTCCATAGTGTGATGGGGAGAGCATTGTGAAACCGTTAACACGGTGTAACATGAGCTGTGGCTTCAGTCATTCTCTTAAATTTCTCTTAAGAACCTTTTACCAGATTGAGCTCTGTGTTGCGTGTACTGGCAGCTGAGTATTTTCACCCTAGTTTATCTACTATGCTGATTTAAGTAACGCTCATAATTGATATGACCTAACTTCCTTGTAATTTAAAGGAACCAACCGGTAAGGACTGTCTTCTCTTCATGTTTCCCTCCCCACCTCCCTGACTGGCCAGGTGGGGCATGTGTCTAGACCATCCATTTTCACCTGTTCAGCTAGGGTAGTTTTCTGCCGTCGACATAATCAATGAAGATAGGAGAGCTTGAACTTACGTATCCTTATGTGCATCTTGGTAATTGTGTCCAGAATTGGCGCCTGAGACTACATTCAGCTAAGCCGCGAGCAATCTGGGTTGTCCCGTGTTTGAGGATGTTGCCTGATGGACATACAGAATATTGTTCATATTTTTTTTAATATGGAAATCACCATGATAGAAATAAGTAATTTTCCTCATTTGACAATATTTTAAGGTAGATTAGCATATCTTGTGTGTGTGTGTGTCAGAGAGAGAAAGAACTTCATAATTTAAAACTAACATCGGTTTGAGTGATAACCAGATTTTGTGTCTCCTCTTCCAGCTAAGCCAAGGGCACGTCCAAGCGTTCCTGCGGACAGTTCCCAGGCAAACACCAGCCAGTCGGGCAGAACGGGACTTGTCCTGCCACGGCTGTGTCTGCAGCCGGGCCCTGCAGGCGTGTCCTGCAGGCAGAGCCAGAGGCCTGGAGTTGCTGAGTGGACAGCGGAGCAGTCCAGGGCGCCCACCAGGGCAGCTCTCACCCAACCCCAGAGTCCAGGACAGGGAGGCCCCGGGCTGAACTCTCATCTCAGTTCGTCACAGTCTTCTCAGATGAATAAGACTGGGAGTACAAGAAGGCGCGATTCCTGTCTGAATTCCAAGGCGAAGGTTATGCCCACCGCTGCAGGTCAATTTAAAATTCCCGAGTGTTCTACTGGTAAGTAATAGATGCACTTTAATGTGTTTTTATTTTTATTTATTTCTTTAATGTGTTTTTAAAACATTGAACGAATTATATTTAAAATTTTAAAAATTGTTGGTTTTGGTGATGGTGGTTTCTTTGCTTTCGTTTTACTTAAAGCACTTTATATATGTCTTCTAATTTTCTTTGTGTTGGATAATTCAGTGAATTTCTTACCTTATATTATATTCCTCCCCTCTATGTAACATGTCATTGTCGCATGGCTGCTCTTAAGATTTTCTCTTGTTATTTTCAGCATGTCGATTATTAGGTATTTTCATATGGCTTTCTTTGTGTTTATCCTGCTTGGGGGTTCTTGAGCTACTTTGATCTGTGGGTTGATATTTTTAATCAAATCTGGAAAAACTGTGTCCGTTATTCCTTCAAGTATTTTTTCTTGCTTCCCCTCATTTCCTGGGACTCTCGTTGCCTGTGTTGTAGGCCTCTGTATGTTGTCGTTTAGGTCACCGAAGCTTTGTTTTCCGCGCACCACCCCAGCCTCTTGTCTTGTGGTTCAGTTCTGATAGTTTCTACCATCTCGTCCCCACGTGTACACAGCTTTTTCTGCAGTGTGTCTAATCTGCTCTTGAGCCCGTCCAGTTAAATTTTCATTTCTGGCATTATAGTTTCCCCATTGTCCTCATGGTCTTTATGTTTTCCTTTGAATTCTTGAACATGTTTATAATGGTCGTTCTAAAGTCTGTTTCTTCTAATTCCATCTTCCCCGTCATTTTGGGTCTGTTTTTATCGACTGATTTTTTCCTGGTTATGGTCACATTTTCCTGCTTCTTCACATGCTTAATAATTTTTTTTTAATGTTTATAGATTTACCTTTAAAAAATTCTTTTAATTGGAGTATAGTTGCTTTACAACATTGTATTAGTTTGTACTGTACAGCAAAGTGAATCAGCTATACGTATACACATATCCCCTCTTTTTTGGATTTCCTTCTCATTTAGGTCACCTCAGAGCCCTGAGTAGAGTTCCCTGTGCTATACAGTAGGTTCTCATTAATTGTCTATCTTCCTCTATCAATAGTATATATATATGTCAATCCCAGTCTCCCAGTTCATCCCAATAATTTTTTATTGTCTGCTAGACATCATAAATTTTATATTTTTGTATGTCTGGACTTCATTGTCTTTCTTTAAGAGGTTGAATTTTACTTTGGCAGGCAGTTAAATTTCAGGAGAAATTGATCCTTTCGGGGCTTCTTTTAGAGCTTTGATGGGGCAGGTCTTGGCCTTTACTCCTGGGATAGTTTAGCCCTGCAACTAACGTGTGGCCTTCCTGAGCCTCTCCTGAGTGTGCTGTGTCCACGAGGTGTCCACTCTGGCCAGTTGGTGTGTTCCGCAGCCCTGCGTGACGCTGGCAGTGTTCCTAGTGGTGGTTCTTGTCTCTTTGGGAGTCCTGCCCCATGTGCATGCTGCTGCTGTCTATGCAGTGAGGACTCGGGGTCCCTCTCAGGTTTCTAGAGCTCCTTCTCTCTCTGTAGCTCCCTCCTCTCTAGTACTCTGCCCCTCCAGTTCCAGCCTCCTTGGGCTCTCCCCACCTGCCCCGGCATCCTGGCAGCGCTACCAGGCAGAAAGCCCTGCATGGTGTCTGGCAAGTAGTAGGTGGGGCGTTTGGTCAAGGTGAATTAATCTGATAAATGTGTATAGTGCAAGGAGTTGCGTGGAGCTGATGAAGGGGGAGCACAGCTCTCCTCGCTCAAACACACGCCTTCTAGTGGCTTGAACGTTTTGAAGTTGTCAGCTTCACTGGCCAGTACAGGTGGCCTTTAACACGTGACAACCTCACTTGAGTTACTGCTTATGTAAGAATGAGCCGTTCTTTGGAGTGTTGTCCAGTGCTGGACACTCTTTTAGGTATAAGGGGTGTAATGGTAAGACAGATATCCTACTCGTGGAACGTACATATTAAGAATAAAAGATAAGAAGTGTCAAATAAGTATACTTTCAGGTCATAAGTGAATAAAAGAGGATGGGGAAGAATTTAGATAGAGGGGTTCTTTAAGCTTAGATGGCCAGTGCAGGCTCCCTCAAGAGGTAACACTGAGCTGAGATCTGAGCCATGAGGAGAAGGCAGCCATTAGAAGAGCCAGAGGGAGAACGGTCCAGGCAGGAAACGGCAAGTGCAAAGGTCCTGAGGCAGAAAGGTGCTGGACGAGTTCTGAAAACAGAACGAAGGCTGGAGTGGTAGGGATGTGTAGTTAAGTTAGGGTTAGGTTCTGCTACAAGCCCAGAATAGCATCGGTTTTCATCAAGATAGGTGTTTAGTTCCCTCTCACTTGAAAGTCTACGTAGATTTTCCAGAGCTGCTATGTCTCTCGTTGTGTTAGGGGTCCGGGCCTCTTCCATCTTGTTTTGCCACGGTTAGCTTCTCTTCCTCATCATCTAGTATGGCTGCACCAGCTCCAGCCCTCACACCTACCAGCAGGAAAGGTGAAATAGGTGAAGAAGAACAAAGCCCTACCTTCCAAGGATACTTACTGGAAGTTGCACATGCCACTTCCTTCTGTGGAAGTCATTGCCCAGGACTTAGTCACGTGACCACACTTACCTGCAGGCGATGCTAAGGTATGGGGTCTTTCCTACACTCAGCTAAAACGTCTTTCTAAGAAGAGGGGAGCAGATACTGATCAAAACCAGCAACCTCAGCCCCGTTAGTGAGCGAGGATAAGGGTAAGAAGAGACGGAGACGGAGAGGCAGTCAGAGGCCAGCTCGCCTGGGCCGTGCGTGGAGGTGGCCGTCGGCATACCCGTGCAAGAGGGGGTGCCTGCGAGGGTCTGAGCAGGGAGGAACATGACCTTCGACAGATCCCTCAGCAGAGGGAGAGACAGGCCCTGTGGCCAGAGTGGGAGCAGGGAGGACCATGCCCATGCCTGGCTGGGGTCCAGACGAGAGATCGCGGAGGTGGTGGCAGCAAAGGTGAGAAGGGCTCCGACCTGGGGACGCTCTGGGAGACCAGGAGGCAGTGTGGCCTTGGGGACTCAGAGTGACCCCGAGGCTTTGGCAGGAGCACCGTGGTGATGGAGGGCCGGAGGGAGAGCAGCTCGGGGTGGAGACTAGCTGTCCAGTGTGGACCTGTGGAGTCTGCAGTGCCCGCGGGCTCCGTGGGCCGGGTGTGAGCTTGGACCTCAGAGGAGCAGCCTGAGCCGCAGGGGAAGTTTAGCTTTCCGCCGCGGTGGGAGCAGGGAGGACCATGCCCATGCCTGGCTGGGGTCCAGACGAGAGATCGCGGAGGTGGTGGCAGCAAAGGTGAGAAGGGCTCCGACCTGGGGACGCTCTGGGAGACCAGGAGGCAGTGTGGCCTTGGGGACTCAGAGTGACCCCGAGGCTTTGGCAGGAGCACCGTGGTGATGGAGGGCCGGAGGGAGAGCAGCTCGGGGTGGAGACTAGCTGTCCAGTGTGGACCTGTGGAGTCTGCAGTGCCCGCGGGCTCCGTGGGCCGGGTGTGAGCTTGGACCTCAGAGGAGCAGCCTGAGCCGCAGGGGAAGTTTAGCTTTCCGCCGCGGAGAGCCCGGTGTGTTTGCAGACACGGACGCCCTGACAGACGGGGCCTTCGGGGCAGCCCCTGGCGCAGGGCCCGTGGACCGCGTTCAGCAGCGTTTGCTTCCTCTTCCCAAACGCCCGCAGCCCGACACGCCTCTGGCCGAGGTGCTGCCGCTGCCTGGCTGCCGACTGGTCCCCCACTGCCCGGCTGTCAGCCGTGTGGAGCCACAGGACTCCTGCCCTCCGCTGCCCAGGCGGGGCCCTCAGCCCTCGGCCCTTCTGACATCTGCACGCTCGCTGCGCGAGGCTGTTCCTGTTGCTTCGCAACAGCAGGTCCATAGCGGGCACACCTTTCGTCGTTCGTCCCGGGCCGAGTGGTTCCACGACGTCTGCCCGCAAGGCTGTGGGCGCGACCCTGCAGCTCTGCCCGTGCGGTGGCCGCTCACTCTGGCTGCCGCGTGACCCTGGCTGTCATCACAGAGGAGCCATGGGGACGGTGTGAACAGAGCTGCGGCAGAGCCTTTAAGATACAAGTCTCTGAAAACACTCTTGGTTCTCAGTGTCATTTACCGTGACTGCTTCCAGGAACCACACGAGGGACGGAGACCGGGGGACCGGCAGGCGTCTCTGTGGATCAGAAGCTCCTTGGAGGGAAGAGCACCTGCAGCTCCGGGAGGAAGTAATTTCCAGGCCCTTCGGACTCGGGCCCTGGACTAAGCCTTGGTTGACTGGGGTATAATAAGGGCACTTTAATAATCTGAAATTCCACAAAAATAGTTGCCCTCCTGTGCACTCTCTGGAAGCTCCTGAAGAGTCTTCCACTAAGATGAGGGAGGAAACAGGAAAGAAGAAGTTATGGGGCCTGAAAAGGGGGAACCCAACACAGGAGGCGGTGAGAGTGAGGGGCACAGCCCGGTCTGGGAGAGAGACCTCCAGGAAACGTGTGGGCTTGGAGCCCAAGAGGCAGCCACGTGGAAACGCTCCCAAAGACAGAGGTTGCAGGACATTTCGTCACAGGCCGCCAAATAAGAAACCAGCAAAAGATGGAGGCAGTTCTTTTTGGGTTTTTTTCCCTTTTCTAAAAAATAGTTATTTGTTTTGGCTGCACCGGGTCTTAGTTGTGGCACGCGGGATCTTTGGTGTGCCGTGTGGACTTCTTAGTTGTGCCATGCGTGCAGGATCTAGTCCCCAACCAGGGATCGAACCCGGGTCCCCTACGTTGGGAGTGCGGAGTCTTACCCTCTGGGCCACCGGGGAAATCCCTGGAGGCAGTTCTTACGAACTCGAGGTACGGGATGGATGGGCACTGCGGGAAGATGGGCTGCGTACTCCGTTAGACTCAGTTGTCAAAACGGAAACCCTGGAGGGCAGGCGGCCGCATGGATCGGGGCCGTGAGACTGTGAGGGAGCTGGGATCATATCATGACATCTCAAGGTTTTGAAAAACGAGGGAGTAGCAGGATATGTAATTTAGAGATAGAAGGTAAACACCTCAGGAAACAAGCAAGGTGGAAATAGGGTAGGTGTGGCTGGAGCCTGCCATTTTGAATCTCTTCATTTTTTTTTTTTTTTGGTGTGTGGGTCACTTTGATCTGATCAACGTTTGAAAAGAACAGGAGGTGGAAGATGAGGATAAGCACATACGGGCAGCTCTTTTGAGAAGATTTGCTGTGAAGAGGCACAGAGACGTGGATCGGGGGCAGAGAGGGAGGACGGGGCGAGGGGGCAGGTGCAGGTTGGTTTGAGATGGGGGGCCGGGGGGGAGGTACCCGTAGGAGCAGGGCCTGGGCCTCTCCTGCCTCCTCGGAGACCCGGGCCACCTTCCCCTTTGGGGCTGGGGTCGGCCTCTGCCCTTGGCTTCCAAAACACAGAAGGGTGCTGCCAGGGGGCCTGGCACCTGTGGCTTTGGGGGCCCCCGGGTGAGTCTGGGACTTGGTCCCCGTGGATGGCGGCCCGGGGCTCAGTCCTCTGAGCCCGCTGGTCGTTGCCTTGTGACCAGATGAGACCACACATGCAGAAATGCTCATCAACCACCAGACGGCACATAAATAACGTCACGTCTTAAGATGACCTCGTGCCCTCCCGGTTCCCGAGAGCCGAGGCGGTGGCGGGCTCTGTGGGGCCCGCCTGGACCCCCCCGTGCTGGCGCCGCTTCTGCAGGCGGGGCTCACGGGGAGACCCGACGGGGTCGTGTGCTGTGTGCCGCCTCGCCCCTCTGGCCACTCCGTCCCCGTCTGGGGATTAGCCAGGCTGAGGGCAGTGGAGAGACCAGGACTCTTCCTCCTCTGCACCCGCTGGTTGGCACCACAGCCCTGCCTGGTGGGTCGCCGGGGAGGGAGGACATGTCCCTTCCCACACGCCAGGGCCGGAAGGTTTTCCCTCTGGCTTGTCTGGCCTTCGTCTACTTTACGTGCCGTCTTCGCTGCATCTTGGGAACGTGGGACACTTAGAGGAGGACCGCCTGTTTGGTGAAGGCAGATGCGTCACCTGCCCCGCATCTGACTGACTGTCACTTCCCTTCTCGTCTCAGGTGAACCCCTGGACGGTGCGACACCAAAGTCCTGTCGGGCGCAGAGGCCGCAGTCCTGCACGTCGGTGGGGAGGTACTGAGTCGGTCTGCTTCCTCTTTTTTTTTGTTTTTTTAACTTCTTTATTGGAGTCTAATTGCTTTACAACGGTGTGTTAATTTCTGCTGTATAACAAAGTGAATCGGCTGTATGTATACATATGTCCCCATATCCCCTCCCTCTTGCATCTCCCTCCCTCCCTCCCTCCCTATCCCACCTCTCCCAAAGCACCGAGCTGATCTCCCTGTGCTATGCAGCTGCTTCCCACTGGCTATCTATTTTACATCTGGTAGTGTATATGTGTCCGTGCCACTCTTTTCTTATGAGAACAAACTGAGGCCCCTGCTAACTTCTGAACCCGCAGCCTGGCTCCACATGCCTGGCCTGAGCCTGGTCTCTTGGAGCCGCCCTCGTGTCCCTCGTGGTGACGGCGGCCCCAGACTCGCCTCCGGAGCTGGGAGTACCAGTCCTCAGCCCTGAACCTGTAGTTCTCCAGCCAGACCGCCCAGCCCCCGACGGAGGTTCCGATCAGTGGGTCTGGTGTGGAGCCCTGGGCCTGCAGGGTCTCACAGGTGACTCGTGTGCACCCCATTTGAAGACCACTGGCCTGGCTCAGCCACTCAGACTCCGGTTTGAGTCCCAGTGCTGCCACTGTGTGGTCTAGATCTAGTGCAGGTTACCGTTCTGACCTCGTTTCCCCATCTGTCCAGCGGGGATGGAACCAAGCACAGCACAGCAGTGCCGCAAACAGTAAGAAAACACATGCGCGCGCATGTGTGCCTGCCTGGGAGTCATTCACACGAAGGGCAGCCCCTCCCCTGACTGCTTTCCTGCTGCCACCTTTACTGCCACCTGCTGAGGTGGGTGGGCTGCTCCCCGACACGTCTGACCCTCTGGTGACCGGGCCCCGGCCCAGCTCTGAGTGCTGTCACAGTGGAGGGACCCTGGCCCAGTGCAGCTCAGTCCTGGGCCCGTCAGCTGGGGGCGGGGCAAAAGTGAGGTCACTGACCCACAGGAGCACTGTTCCCAAGGCTGGGGTCCCGGCACCAGCATGTGGCCAGGGTGGGAGCGCTGCTTCGGACCTTGCTGGGGTGCGGCGGGCAGGACAAGTGCCGGAGCAGGGCCCTAACCCCGGGTCCGCCCCAGCCCAGCCTGGGCCGTCCGCCACTCTGCGCGGCTCCGGGCCTTCATTTCCTTGTGTGTGAACTTGGGGGGCACTTCCTGGGCTTGGGCCAGACGCTTCCCTTACAGTATCAGCCATGCTGAGCCGCCTTCCCGCCACGCACAGCGGCTCAGAGCAAGACCCAGACCTGACGGCCACTGGCGGCCTCGATTCACCTCTCTGTGCCTCGGGCTTCTCGCCTGTACAACAGGGAAATGGTTCCTACCGGCCAGGGCTACTTTGAAGCTTACATTTGTTTAAGTCTGTCTTTATTTTCACTGGAGTTCGTGGTGGAGCTGCCAGTACTCAGCAGTGACGGACGTGGGGCAGATCCCGGAAGTCTGCAGGGCGGGCAGCTTGCGTACAGCACCTCTCCTGCCCACGCTCCTGCGGTGACTGTCTTTCAGTGGATGTTAGAGTCTGCGTTTAGACTCTTCCTGAGCATGCGGACCGTCCCTGGTGGATGATAGATGTGCCATCTGGCCTCCCATGGGCTCCACGTTGGCGGGAGGCCCTTGACTTTATTTTGTTTAATAAGATAACAGTTTACTTTATTCGGCATCTCTCCTTTATCAACAACCAAACGAACTGACAGTGAGGCAGGATGCGCTGGCAGGTGAAGCCGCAGGTATCGCCAGGGTGGGAAGGAGAGATGCGTGGGAAACAGGCATCCGGTGTCCCGAGTCACTCACCTGCGTTCACACCTGATTCAGGGGCCTTAGACCCAGGAGCAGGTGCACACGGAGAGTGCTTTGTCGGCTCGCGTGCCCGGCCGGGCCCGCCCTGGGCCTGGACTTCCTTGTGGAAATACTTAACGCCAGCAAGAGGTGACTTTGAGATCCCTGTGAGCTCCCGTGGAGAGCACTTCATGGTACCACCCATGACGTGCAGCCACACTGGATCAGAACCTCAGATGGGCCCACTGAGGAACCGAAGCCCACGCCAGGGCTCCCGGGGGGTCGGTGGCCGCACCCCCTGCTCAGAGGACAGGGCTCTAACGGGCTTCGCTGGCTTGAATCTTCTACATTGAAGCCACGGACTTTCTACTGCGTTAGCGCATGGCTGAATTGTTAGATTTTTTTGTTCCGCTTAAGACTTTCGTGTTTCTAGGGTTGCTCACAGCACTCCTGCTAGATGGTCCTCAGCATCGCAGAGCCTCATAAGCAGCGTGAGGACCCCTGTGAGCACGGGGCGCAGGTCAGCCCTGCCCACGCCTGCCAGCTGTCGACTCTCCAGCCTGCCCCTGGCGACCCCTAAAACTATGCCCAGGATTCTGGCTTCTTCCCTGCGTGTGTCTGCTCGGCGACTTTCTTCTGAGCCCCAGAAAAAATCTGCAGTGAGGTAAGAGTTAAAGGCTGCACTAAGTTTGTTTCAGATTCATAAAACCTCAAGTGATCATGTGCTGGGAAATCACGGTCAGGAAGCAGCCAGACTGCGGTTCATCACCGCTTCTCGGCAGCCGTGGGGGAGCCTGGCCGCACTGCACGCCCTCCCATTGGTGGGTCTCTGCGGGGAAGGCAGGCCGCCTGCTCCTTGGTTGTGTTTCTCTCCTGACGTCACATCCCGGGTCCAGGCCGGAGGCCTGAGCAGGCGGGGAGGATGCCTGGACCTCTTTACACCCTTGGGGGAGACCAGAGTCTCTCACAGGGAGGAGCCCTGGGGCAGAGCTGCGCACTCAGGAGCCGTCCCTGTGGCCGGGTTCCAGGGAGAGCCCGCAGCCTTGCCCTCGAGGGTTTCAGTCAGGGTGGCCACACTCAGGCTTCCTGGGAAAAGATGCTGCCCACCCGCCTCTGCCCTGTCTCCCACTCGCTGGCCCTGGTCCTGCTTTGTCTGTGCAGGAGACTGAACGGGCGCAGTGTCGCATCAGGCCTCGATTCTCTCCTTGTGGCCGAGCGTTGGGAAAGGCTGGGGGCGCTAGTGTGCAGATCTGCCAGCAGTGGGTGTCGGGCATGTACACGTCTGTTTAGTTCTGTGAGGACACAGAAGACTAGAGAAAGAAAGTGCTGGGCTGTGTGTCACGTGGGGGAGAAGGGACGCCAGACAGTAAGACACAGGCCCATCGTGTGGCCAGTCACAGTGCTCTGTTCACACGCGTCGTTGGTTTGCAGGCGTCAGCAGAGGGAAAAATTCTTTCAAATTATTATGAAGCCTTTAAAATATTAAAAAGAAAAGACGCTGTATTAATTTACGGAAACTGCTGCTTTCCTCCTGTAATTCGGTTCCGAGTCATCGGGTGTCTGAGGCCCGCCAGGCGGCAGACTCTGTCCTGGGCCTGGAGACGCAGCGGGAAGTGGCGGCCCGGCCGGGTCTCCCTGCACCGTCTAACAGGCAACACAGACACCAGGGCAGCATATCTGCAGGGTGACAGGTGGATGGGGACGGCCCCGCCGCAGAGCGTGTAACCAGGGCATTCAGACCTGTCCGCGGGCCCAGGCCTTCCAAGGAGGTGGCATCCCGGGCGGGAGGGTGGACATGGCCGCAGCGCGTGGACAGAGGCGGGATGCCCGCACGTGGTCCTCGCTTGTTCCTCCTCTTTAATACCTATGGAAAAAGGCATCACATAGGCACGTGGGATGCAGACTGGTAGCTGGCGCTGAGAGGGACCTCGGAGACTGTGCAGTCGTCCTGCAGGAGCAGGAACCAGAGCTGGCCGCTCCTCACGGGACGACACTTCTCCAAAAACAGTCTCCCCGAGCCACAGCCAAACAAACGAGTGTCGCCCGGAAGTGTCCTGATGAGATGCCCTCTTTCCCTCCCGCAGAACTGCGCCAGTGAGAGAGGGTGACAGCAGGGCCGCCGCCGGGCCCTCAGGCTGGTCCCCGGATGGGAGCTTTCCTCCTGCGTCTGCTGTGCCACAGGCACTTAACTTTTCTCCAGAAAAGAGTGACTTCAGTTTTTCAAAAAGTATCACCACAGAAGTAGCGCTGGACGAAGCACAGCCACCTGAAGCTACAACACCCAGTGAGGTGCGAGAAGCAGACAGCGTTGACTTGTGTTGTCCTGGGCTACCCCCGGGTGACCGCGGAATGTCATCTGTGACCCCGGCTCCTCTGGTGCCAGCTGCACCGAAGGGAAGGGGTCAGGACCTCCCACCTCTGGAGGAGACAGAAGCTGCGTCTCCCGTTTCCGACCATGGAGATGGCCAGGTTTCAAAGGGTGGGAGATGGGAAGCGGGGCAGCAGGGAGTGGGTGAGCGGGAGCTCCAGCGTTGGCCCCTGGCAGGAGGGAGCGGACGGGCCGGAGGGCCGCGGCGAGGAGGGCTGTCGGCGCCCACCGCAGCCCCTCCCCACACCAGGGCCCAGCCCAGCCCTCCTTCCTTGGGTTTCCAAACTGCCAGTCATGTGGGACCTAAGCAGAGCCCACTTGTTTTCCCAGGATGGTTGACAGAAGATGCTAGGATCGCCTTTCAGTCTTGTTTCTTGCCTAGGATCTTCTCGTGGATGTCAAACTGGATCAGCTTAGCGTCACCCTGCGGGCTGCAGCCACACCCCTGGGCGACCTCCCGCTCATCGACTTCTGCAAGACGCCGGAGGCGAGTGTGGCTTTGGGGTCTGGAAGCGGGCCCCTGGTCGACCTCCTGACAAACACCCCAGATGCCGACAGGAGGGCTGTGGCCAAGCCCTGCCACGAGGTGGGACAGGTGAGGTGTGGCAGGGGCCTCACTGGCTTCGGCCTTGGGTGGTCTCAGTTGGGTCTCCTCTTCCCCCAGGCACGTCCCGGTGACCCTGGAGAGTGGCCACTGGGGCTCCTGAGGGTGACGTGGCTCGGCTCGCCTCACCGTTAGCGGTGTGAGCGCACAGTTCGCCAAGTCGCGAGCAGGAAGCCACCCGGGAGCCCTCCCGGGGCCAGGGCCCCCGGGTGCTTCACGTGCGCCGTGCGAGCAGAAACGGCTGAGGAACTTGGCGTCTTCTCCCTCCAGCTGCTTACACACGATGGCCAAGGTGCCTTTCCACTGGGCCTGAGCCAGGTTCACTGAGCAGCTGGGTGCCGAGCCGCAGGGAGCTGGCCGCAGGCAGCCTGGTCTTCAGGGGACCAGTCCTTCGGGGTCTGCGGGCCGGGAAGGGGCGGCATGGACACTCCGTTCACCTCTGTGGCTTCTCTCCTGCAGCTCATAGACTTGGCTTCCCCTCTGATCCTGCTGAGCCCCGAGGCTGACAAGGAAAACGTGGAGTCACCACTTGTCAAGTTCTGAGCGGAATGAAATCCTTTGCGTTTCACTCAAAGTTACAAGAACAGTCAGTCCGAAAGTGGTTTTCCACCCTCAGAAATAAATTTTACGAGGAATTGTATTGGAAAACTTGAAACACAAAACAGAACCCTAAGTAAAGCTGCCGTGCCTGGAGCGGGGCCGTGGGGTTGGGGGGTGTTTGGCCACCTGAGGTCACTACTGGCCGACGGCCTCCGTCCTCAACGGCGCCCGTCCTCACGGCCCCGCTCACACGCTGGGAGCAGAGCCACAGTCGCTCCAGGTGAAGAATTTGTTTTGAACCTTTTGTATGTAAAATAGCAAGTGACTATTTTTAAAATTAAGTTTGTATGAAAAGTTAAACAGTCTAGATTAAGTTAAATAAATGAAATGTATTAAAGCCTGTCTTGATGTTTAGGGTTATCCTGATGTGCAAACATGCATAGCGATTGTTATTACTCGTCAGTGTGCACCATTTATATTATCCAAACTTGCTTTCTACAAGAGTGATTTTCAAAATTTACTGTGGAGAAAAATTGGTTAAATGCAGACCCCAGGCCCCAACCCTCAGTTCCGGGCGGGGCAGGCCCGGTAATCTGCACTTTCACTGGGCACCCAGGTGATTCCGATGAGATGGGCCAGAGACCACACCTTAAGGGGAGGCTGCTCTAGGGAGGTGGGGTGCGGGATGGAGAGGGAAGCGTGGGAGAGGAGGGGCTTATCTGATACCAAGGTGACAGGAGGTGTACAAGGGACAGTCCCCTCGGGTGCGAGCAGCAGGAGGGCGGCAGGGTCACTGGAAGGCTTACTCCCTGCCTGGAGCTGTTCTAACTTAATTTGTTAAAAACTAGCTGGCCTGAAAGCCACTAATCCTTATAGACCATTTCTCACAGTCTTAATTCAGTGGCTTCACAGCACACAGTAGAAAAGCTGCTGATTGGACCTGCTTTGGGGGCTCCCATCCAGTGTTCCCAGCACGAAACCAGGGAACTCTGTCCCCAGAGGGCCGTGCTTGCGCTTTCTCTGGTGAATGTCGTGAAGGCAAATCATCATTTGGAACGGCGACTCCGGTGGTATCAAGAGTAGAAAAGAGCGTACCGTGGGTGGCACCGCCGCACCTGTAGAGGGCATCACAGGTAAAGGTGGGAATGCTTGGAAGTCAGAGTTCATAATTGGAGTTGTCCCTGTCTAGCGGTTAGACTCTTGGAACAGGGCCCTCGCCCAGCTGGAGAGCCCAGAGGAGTCACGGCCGTCCACTCCTTCCCTCTTGTCTCCACGCCGGTGGGCAGTGTGGAATTCTAGAATCCACCGCAGGGGTCCTCAGCTGTCTGACCCGGCCCCCCATTTCACAGGGGAAAACCCAAAATCTGGAATTCATTCAACACACATTTATGGAGGATCTCCTGTGCACAGGCTGCATTTCTGCCGGGGGTCACGGTGGGTGCAAAGCTCACGCATCGCTGTCTTCTGGGGGCGTGACGGTGGGTGGGAGAGAGGGACCAAATGGGCTCCAGCCTTCCCACCCACAGCCTGGGGTCGAGCTGGGCCTTTGGCCCCGCCTGCTCCCTGGCTCTTCTCATTCCGTGCGCGCCCTCCCCAAGGCTCCTTGGGAACAGCCAAGCTCTCCTGGGGGCCGTGGTGCCTTGTCCAATCTACAAGTGTCCCCAGGCAGGACAGATGTAACCTGACCTGAAGTCTCTTCAAACAGATGGGAGGAGGCCCCCCAGAGCACGCGCTGGATAAAGCGGTACCTGCCACCCCGTGTGTCACCCCCTTCCCTTCCTGTCTGGGTTTCTGTCTGGCTGCTCGGGTCGACAAAGCTCTTTTCCTCTCTGGCTCCCGGCCCCTAAGTCCACCACTGGAAGGGAGACCAAGGTGCTTCCAGAGCCCAGGGAGGGGCCGGCCACTTCTTCTGTATAGCAGTGTCAATGGCCACCAGAGGGCCACCCTCCTGGGTTTAGAGGTCCAACTTCAGGAGATTTTCACCACATTTCATTAATTTCCCAGTGCAAATGCCTTCACGTTTCACAGCTCTGCCATCCACACATCTTACCTTGCTATTGGCAGACAGCACTTGGGATGTCATAGTCATTTACATGGCTGGTCCATCATGGACCTGGATTATGCACAGTGATTAAAGACCTGGAGCTACCAGGTAGCTAAAACACCGCACATTTAACTGAAAAGCAGCAGAAGAGAAGTTGCCGATGTGTCAGGTTTCAGCCACTTTGGAGGTGGGTGGCAGCACTCCTAACCCCAGAGCCCTTTGCGGTTCAGGAAACTGGACTCGGCCCCAACCCTGCACCAAACTGCCCCCGGGCAAGGTGGGGCCCCCCAGACTGAGCCCAAAGTCCAGTGACATCAGCTGGGCCACTCCACAACCTCGACTAAGTGCTCACCCTTAAATCCGCTGAAGGCCAGGCATCCAGATACTGGGTTTACTCATCTCTTCCGGGAAATGCGCCCCCTGCTGGATGTTTCCCTGGTCCCTTCTTCTGTGTCCCTACAGGGGCCCTGTGTCCTTCCCTCCAACCAGGGAGCTCGTCCCGCCTGCTCCAGTTGGCAGTTCCTGCTTCTCGTCTCACAAATGGGGACTTGGGGCCTTCCTCATTTCACTCGAGACTCTTAAAACTATTCCTGTCCTCAAGAAAATGACTTGCCTAATAATTATCCACGTTCAGACATTTATGTCCACTGTTAACTTTCCAAGAAACTGTTAAATTAATGTGATTTTAATGCCAATCTTTGGTGTGTGTGTTACTGGCCAGACTGAAAAACCATCTGCATTTGTAGTGCCTGTCCTCTCCTGCTTTTTTCAAACCGTGGTTCAAATCCTACCTGAAATCAATTTAGTCAACACCAGCAGCAGTTTTAAAACAAGAAAAATAATCGGTACATGGCACGTTTCAAGGATAAGAGCTGTTTTGAGAACCGTTCTTTCTTACACTCATGTGTAGAGGTTGGTGTGTACACTGGGCCACCCTGTAAAATGGAACTGTGGGTGGAAGTAGAAAAAGCTAAGAGTCACTGATTTACAGAGTGCCTGTGTTTGGCACATGTGGGCCGTAGCCGCTGGCATCAAACCAAATCTCAGTCCCCTGAGCCCTGTGGCACTCCTGGCCTTGGCACTGCGCACTGACCTCCAGCTTCCTGCTCTCCCGGCTGCTCGCCCCGTCAGTCACTGGACCTCCAGCCAGCTCTGCTCTGTCTAGGTGTCCCATCTGGGCCTCTTCCTTTGCTTTCATTTACATGCTCTTCCCTTCCCACACTCTTCTATTTGGCCCAGAAAATATTTCCGGGTTCTATCACCCCAAATCAGCCCCCCTGCCACCCTGTGCCAGGCCCCCATCCCCACCCTCACCCTCAGGCTCGCTCGTTCCTTCAGGAACAGCTGCATCTCCAGTCCGACGGCCCCAATGCACCTCACACACTGAGGCTGACCTGGCAGGCACTTCATCCTCAGGAAACATGCCACGAGACACAATCATCAAGTCCTCCACACTCTTTCTCATCCCCCATGTCCATTCCACCAGCAAGGACTGTAGATTTACCTCTAAATAACGCACCTCTCTGTCGCCACCATTTCCTTCCCATACTGTAAGTGGCTCTTTACAGGAAACTGCCCTCAGCAGGAAGCCCCTTTTCCTGTCCCTTTAGCAAAGCTATATTGTAACTAACTTTTAAACCAGGCCCCCCCATGCTCTACTCATCTCTGGCTCAAGCGCACCTTTCAAATTTTTTTTTTTTTTTTTAATTTTTGGCTGTGTTGATCTTCGTTGCTGCGCGCGGGCTTTCTCTAGTTGCGGCGAGCGGGGGCCACTCTTTCGTTGCAGTGCACGTACTTCTCATTGCGGTGGCTTCTTTTGCTGCGGAGCACGGGCTCTAGGCACGCG
This sequence comes from Phocoena sinus, assembly GCF_008692025.1. NCBI lineage: Eukaryota > Metazoa > Chordata > Mammalia > Artiodactyla > Phocoenidae > Phocoena > Phocoena sinus. Next base: position 3,583,316 of record NC_045772.1, on the reverse strand, counting down.
GGCTCAGTAGTTGTGGCTCACGGGCTCTAGAGCGCAGGCTCAGTAGTTATGGCGCACGGGGTTAGTTGCTCTGCGGCATGTGGGATCTTCCCGGACCAGGACTTGAACCCGTGTCCCTTGCACTGACAGGCAATTTGGACTCTTAACCACTGAGCTATCAGGGAAGGCCCTCAAATCTTTTTTTAATCACACAATACCTTGCCTAGCTTATCAGTTCTTTCCGTAAATCAAAGAAGTAGAAATGAAGAATAAGTAATTAACATGACCAGATCTCTTCCCCAGCTTCCCTTTCAGTAATCTCCTGAATAAACCGTGTGACCAAACTGTGAACAAGATTACATCCAGAGGAAGATCACAGTATGGTGACGACTCTGACCGCTCCCCACCTCCCCCCACACCCCCCTTCTCAATGATTGAGATTACCTCTCTGTTTCCCTTTGAAAACTCTCATGGCCGAGCAGAATCTTTGGAGGTGGTTTCTTGGGGACGCCGAGTCCCCCATCTCCCCAGACTGCCGGCATTCTGATTAAAAGCAGCTTTCCTGTCTACCATTTGTGAGTACCGATTTTGTAAGCGGAGAGCAGCAGGTCCCCCTATTCCATAACAAGACAGCTGCTGTCACGGCCTCCCAACCAGGCTCTCTGCTCAGATCCGTAGGGCAGCCACGAACATCTTCCTAGGAACGTAACTGTGATCGTGTCGCCCCTGCTCCCGCCTGGTCCGGCCCCACACCCCGTCCCCAGGCCCAGGGCCTTCGTACAGGTCCCCTTCCACCTGCTAGTCTTCCCTTCCTGCTTAGTTAAGGTAAGGCCTGCGCCCGCTGCCAGAAGAACCCCGCTGGACATCACGCCCTCGGGGCGACCTCACATCCTACTTTCGTTTACCAGCCTGTTCACAGGGCGCCCGCCTAAGCCACACACGACACACATACACACTAACGCAACAAACTCCGAGCGTCTCGGGGGAACTGCGCTCGCCAAGAGGGAAGCTGACGGCCTGGCTGGCAGGGGGCGTGGGCGGAGAGCCGGACTCGCGAACTGAAGCCGGGGAGCGGTGGGCCAGGCGGAACTCAGAACGCCGAGAACATGCTTCCGGCCGGGCCTCTTCTGCGAGAGCGCCGCCTAGGGGGCGGGACTTCCGGCGCGACGTGCCGTCGGCGGCGACTACAAGGAAAGGTGGCCGCGGGAGATGCAGGGGGCGCGGCACGTCGTGTGCGCCGTGTCGGGCGGGGTGGACAGCGCCGTGGCCGCGCTGCTGCTAAGGCGGAGAGGTGAGGCGACCGAGGGCCCAGACCGCCCCTGAGCGGCCCCTTCTCGTACAGTCCCGCCCGGTCGTGCGGCGCCCCGGCCCCTCACCTTGTGCCTGGGGGTCGGAGAGCGCGCGACCGCAGCCCCGACTGCTGGGGAGCAGTCGGGCCACCCGTTACCGACGCAGTGAAGGGGGGGTCTCCGACTTCGGGGGGCCGCGTTTCTCCCTGGCTCCGAGGCCCTGCGTCCGGGGCGATGGCGGCGGCGTCCGCACTTAGCCTGGGGAGCGCTGACCTCTGCGGACACAGCAGCCTCCGTGGAGGTCCTTCCTCTTAACGACACACGACATGGCCGTCAGGCAACGTGTGCGACAAGTACCGACGGGTGGTCTGCTTATTAAATCGCGTCTGTGGTCTTGGTTCGGTGGATGACAAACTTTTGCGCAAAAGCGCTTGCGTTTCTTCAGGCGACTAACGGGTGCCCCGGGTCGGGAGCTGAGGTGAACTGCCCGTCTGACTTCTCCGTCTGTGTGGCCCCCTCTCATTGTGAGGCCTCGTACCCCTAGTGACACTTGTGGACCCTCTGCTGTGAGCCGCCTTTCGTGCTTAGGTACTTGCAATGCAATGCAGAGTGAGTGCAAGGTTCCTGACCTGGGACGAGTGATTTAAGCGCTCCCTGTCTGTGAAGTGGAGGGAACACCTACCTCACAGGGTTACTGGACGTATTAGATAACATAATTCATACAGAGACTTAACCCCAGTGCCCAGCACATATCAGGCACTCAGAAAACAGTAGTGGTTATTAGTTCATATTATTAGTAACTGTAGCTGTTATGAAAGGTGCAATAGAAAAAGTTAAATAGCAGTATAGGCAAACTGTAGGCACATACAATTGCGAGGAAGGGGGAAGCAAAGAATCACAGAGGCGGTAGTGTTTGAGCTGAGACTTGTCGAACCCAGGTTCATGTGCCCATCGCAGAGTGAGGCTAAACAAACCGAAAGTTCGAGTTTGGAGCAGAGGAAGGTTTATTAGTTGAGGAGGTGCCAACCTGGAAGATGGGACACCTAGACTCCTCAAATCCGTGGTTGCAAGACTTGCAGGAGGAGTAGGATTTCACTAAGCAAAGATCGGGGAGGAGGAAAGCACTTCTGGCGGAGTCGGCAGCAGGAGCTGGCTCTGGCCAGAGGGAGGCGGAAGTGAGACCGTGAGGTGGCGTTTGGGGGCGGGGGCGGTTCCGAGGAGCTCCAGTTCTTCATGTCTCAGCGCGGAAAGAATTCAGCGAAAGGCAAAGTGATAGATAAGAAGGGATGTATTAGAATAGGACGTTTGTGAGGCTTACAGGCAGGCGGGCGAGAGGGTGCTGTGCCCTGAGAACTTAGTGGGTTACAGTTTTAAAATCAGAGGAAAAGTGGGGAGGGGGAAAAGACCACCTTCTTCCTCATTCTTGAGTAGACGTCAGTCTTCCATCATCAGCTCCTCCACATTGGCTGGGGGAGTTTTCTTGTCCCTACATGGTCAAGCCAGGACTGTCATGGCGCAATGAGAATTAGCAAAAAGGCGGTAACGTATGCTAAAAATGGTAAATCATCTCAGGTTTCAGTATAATGTCACCCTTTCCTTATATTTTTGTTTTTAGTACACACAGAGGAGCGTGTCCTAGGAATCATTAACTTACTGAGCTCACCGGGCAGTGTGGGTCTCATGGCCAGCATTGTTTTATTGTTTGGGGGCGTGTCTCATGCTTCTGTTGCATGGTTTTGTTACTAAGCAAGCCTGCTTGGTTTTATGGTTAAGCAAACCTGCTTTCTTGAGAGATCATTAACTTACAGGGGTCTCCCATACTTTCTTCTTTACTTACAATCCCCTAGTGGGACTATTTAATTCCCTACTTTGTCCCTTTACTCTGTCCCTATCAGAAGGAGAGGGGGGTGGAGAGGCAGGTTGAGCCCTGGTTATGCAATATGTTCTATGAGGGGCTTTCAACTGTGTTGGGTAGCAGTGTACAGCCCTTGAAGGGTTCTGACAAGGCTGACATGTTTGGGGAGATGTGGCAGGTGGCCCTGGAGAGTCTAGATATGTTATTTTACTACTTCCGGAAGGTAAGCTCTCCTTCCCAGAATCCAGACTGTACAGCTTCGTATTCCAGCTTCCTTGGGTTTTGCTCCTCCGTGGGAGAAGCTGATGGATGTAGCAAAGAAAAAGCCTGGTCCTCTCCACTCGGCATCAGGGTTTTTCCCAGTCTTGTTGGACATGCGTGTTCTGTCACATGCCTCCTGGAAAGTTAAGGACTAGCAAGGTGCTATGGTCCCATCCTGGAGTGCCAGAGCCTGTGCCCATGTAAATGGGGCACATCTCCAGAAGAAAGATGAGCAGGTAGATCAGGCTATAAAAGAGGAGACTTTTTTTTTTTTGCGGTACACGGGCCTCTCACTGCTGTGGCCTCTCCCGTTGCGGAGCACAGGCTCCGGACGCGCAGGCTCAGCGGCCATGGCTCACGGGCCCAGCCGCTCCGCGGCATGTGGGATCTTCCCGGACCGGGGCACGAACCCGCGTCCCCTGCATCGGCAGGCGGACTCTCAACCACTGCGCCACCAGGGAAGCCCAGAAGAGGGGATTTTTAAAGCTCTGGATGTGGAGTTGTGTGTTTGCTCTGCTTAAGCTCTTGTTCTCTGCTGGGCGCTGCTGGGCGCTGGGGACACGTGGGTGTATGAGACACAGCTCCATGTTTTAGTGAGCTACAGGGAGCATGGACGGGAACTACTGGCACCTAGTGTGGTGTGCACTACAAGAGAAGCAGAGTCACGTGGTTTGGGAAGCAGAGGAGGGAGGGCCTGTTACCTGCCGGGATGGGGGGGTGGTCTTGCTCATGTGACCTTTTAGTTTTTGGCAAAGCTGAGTCACTGAATATCTGTTCTTTGGAGTACTGTATTAAACCTTTTACGGTCAAATGCCCTGTCTTTCATTACATTGAGCCTACCCAAGAAACAGATTTCTCATATGTGGTAGACACCTATGTAGTCCTCAAGTTGGTCTTTCCAATATTTGGTTGGGTACTTTGTAAGCGACAGAAAAGGGAGAAAACGGTCTCAAAATATACAGATAGTACAGCCCTTACAATAAAGTAGCCAAAATTTTAAATGTCTTTATGTCTGATGACTTAGAATCTAATTCTTAGATGGTAATTGGAAATAACTTTTGAAATGAGTTTACTTTTCTGATAACTGAATGGTGGTTTTTATTTGTTTCGAAAAGTTGTGTTGAATTTCTGCTCTTCTTTCATTCAGTCACACGTTGGCTACGTCTCTGTGTGCTTGGCATTGTGCGTGGGAGCACGAAGGTGAAAAAAATGCCGCCTTGTTCATACCTTGGGGACGCGGGCAGTCAGTACAGCCCCACAGCGTATTGCGAGGATGGAGGCCTTTACAAAGTGCAGGGGGAGGGTCAGGGTGCGAGCATCAGCCGGAGAGTCAGGAACAGTTTGCACTAAGATGTAGTCAGAGCACAGAAGGCCACGTGGCAAAGGAGGGGACTGCCAGGCACCAGTGCACAGAGGCACAGGAGAGCTCAGGAGTCACTGCTTTTTCCACCCAAGGTTGATTTCATAAACTCTCTTTAATTTGTCCTTCACCCCTCCCCCAGGTTACCAGGTGACAGGGGTGTTTATGAAGAACTGGGACTCGCTGGATGAGCATGGAGTTTGCACGGCTGACAGAGACTGCGAAGATGCTTACAGAGTTTGCCAAATCCTAGACATCCCCTTCCATCAAGTGTCCTACGTGAAGGAATATTGGAATGATGTGTTCAGGTGGGTGCAGTTCCCGACGCAGAAGGCTTCCTAAGGGCAGGACTGCCGTAGTCAGCCGGGCCAGTGGCGTGCAGCCAGCACTTTTTGTTTTGGCAGTGGTGCTGAAGACTGTGTGTGGGAGGCCTCAGCCGCCCTCAGGGAGTCTGTGTTAGAGGCCAGGCCTGCATCCCAGAGCACCCCTAGCCCTTATTCCTGTTACTCTACCACCTGCCATAAGTCTCTTCAATGTCTCTGCTAAATTAGTATAAGGGAGCTAAGGCTGAGGTCTCCCACGGAAGGCTGGCTGTGACTGGTCCCTGAGGACAAATCCACTGGGCATTAGATGTCAGGCTGAAGAATCAGCTGGGGTGCTGGTTAAACAGATACCTGGACCTGGGTCTGGGATGGGGCCCTGGAACCTGCACTTGAGCAGGCGCTTCAGGTGATTCTGATGGAGGGGGTCCTTTGGGTCTTATTTTGGGAAACGGTACAGTGGGGCCTGGTGAGTGTAGGTTCAGATGGAAACTGCAGCTGTCTTTAAACAGATATTTGATGAAAATATTGAAAATGGCTCTATACTGAAGCTCTTCTGTTTTGTAGAAAATTATAGTTTTGGTAAGACAGGGAGAAACTCTAAATTAAGCAAGTAATTTAGCTGATTTATTTTTCCATAGAGTGTCTCACACTTAGAAGTGAAAAGTCTTTTTCTTTTATTCCAGTGATTTTTTAAATGAATATGAAAAAGGAAGAACTCCCAATCCTGACATAGTCTGCAACAAACATATCAAATTCAGTTGTTTTTTTAATTATGCTGTGGATAATCTTGGTAAGTAATTGGGATTATCTGCATTTGTCTTTTTAAGAATTATAAGGTTTCCGGGAGCTGAGGTCGGTTTCAACATGTATCTGTTTGATATTGGTGGTGGCTCTTCTGGATCTGAGGATGTAAAGCTCAAATTTGAAGAGATCAACCCAGCCTTGGACAAGTATTTTCCATTAGACTCCAGAGTGAGAATCATAGCTGAGCCAGGCAGATAACCGTGTTGCATCAGCTTTCAAGCTCACAGTTAATGTCATTGCAAAAAAACCTCACATTAGAGGAGCAGACAGGCTCTGATGGTAAAGGTGAGTCCAGTGAACAGACCTTTATGTATTACGTGAATGATGGAGTCTGTGGATCTTTCAGCTGCATCCTTTATGACCATGCACACAGGAAGCCCCTTCTGCAGAAGAGCCCCAAACCAGATGGGGAGTATTATCCATCCAGCATCTGGAGACTGACCTATGATGACCCCGATCGCATTGTTGAGCGCTGTAACTTGCCCGAGATGCATATGGGAGATTGGATGCTCTTTGAAAACATGGGTGCTCACACTGTCGCTGCTGAATCCACTTCAGTGGATTCCAGAGGCTGACCATCTACCATGTGATGTCAGGGCCCACGTGGCAACTGATACAGCAAATCCAGAACCACAGCTTCCTACCCAAATGAGAGGAGCAGGATGGTGGCACTGTGCCTGTGTCCTGTGCTTGGGAGAGTAGAATGGTCACCCAGCCTGTGCTGCAACTTGTGTTGACGTGTAGACACCATTCTCGTAGCTGTTAACTGTGAGTTTAGCTTGAACTAAGGGTTTGGGGGGACCATTTAACTTAGTTTCTGCAAGGTTTGAGATTTCTGTGTGAGTAGGCTTGGCACAGATGCGGCAATATGGAAGCCCGGGAGGTGGGGTCACACTTATGTGTGTTCCTGTGGAAACTATTGCGATATTTGTTCTATGTGGATTTTTATTCACTTCTCAAACATGCTACTAAAGAGTGCCCTCGACTGCTGAGCAAATGTTTGTAGCTTGTGCAATGGCAGGCAGAATGGACCAGAAGCTTAGTGTTGTGACCTGTTTAAAAAAATAATAAAGTATCTTGAAATTAAAAAAGGAGAATATCATAAGATTTTCAGAGAAAGCCAGGAGTCAAAGCCTTGTAAGCAGTTTCATCTTGCAGAAGGAAAGGAAGCAGTGAAAACGATAGTATTTTGTATTTCACTGGATAAGAAAGAACTGTCTGGCGATGCACAAATGATAGGATCCCCGGGGGGACACAGTGCGTCTTTGTCACGGGCCGCACAGCCATAAGGACTAGCACAGTGGATTTCTGGAGAACCAACCTCAGAAAACCCTGAGGAAAGAAGTGTTGGATCACTGGCGAGAGCTGAAAGGTGAGGCCCCCAGACCCTGCCGGCAGGTTCGGCTTTGCTCAAAGCAGCTCTAGTTCCAGATGTGGTTATATTTAGTGGAAGTTTCAGGAGCCCTAATTCAGAACTTAAGAAACTCGGCATTTAGTTTCTTATTAGTCATCCTTTTTGCTGGTCCTACTGAGACCTTTTCTCTTGCTTTAAAAGCAGGTGTCTGCTTTGTCTCAGAAACGGGTCTGGGTCTGTAGCTGATTCTGGGTCCTGGGTCTGTTTCGTTTCTCTGGTTTGGAGCCATGTCTTAGTGGCCTGTTCGGAAAGCCCGTTTCTGCTCAGGGTCCTGCCGCCACCGACAGCTTGCCTACAGATCGTGTCTGTTCCCAGCTTCCTGCCTTCTCATTCCCATCGGCCTGGTGGGACATCCCCATTCCTGTTTGTTGAACCCCCTGCTGCTGACCTGCTTACTTAGGCTCCTCGTGGTATCTGTTGCTGTGCTTTTGTGAATTCAGGTTCTTTTTCTTGTCCCCTGCTGTCAGGGCCACCATAATGAGCTTCTGGAGCACTGGATGCTGGTCTTTCACATTGTTCTGGCCCATTGCAGCCCACCCTGCCACATCTGGCCATGTGCCAAGACATGCTGTGTGCCAGTGGCCCAGTGGGGTCACAGGACCACTGGCCACTCTGTCCTGTCAGCACTTTGCAATGACTTAAAAGGGGACAGAGTCAGCTTGCCAACCCAATATGCAAGTGACCTGCCACTGAGACGACAATGATGAAAAGTCGGTTCATGGAGTTAGGTTATTTTTTACTAAAAACGCCTATGAGAACTATGAATTGAAGTCCTAACAAATTTGAATGCTGGGCTAACACCAATAACATGAAACTGAGTAGAGATAAATGCAAAGTTTGCTAGCTAGGTTCAGTAATTAAATCTCCTGGTACAGGATTGGGAGTCGATCTAGGGCCTTGAGGGGCCTCGAGCTGACTGTGAGCCTGCAGTCTGACATCAGAGCCAGTGCAGCCCAAGTTTGCCTTGTGGTCAGGACATCCAAGGAAGGGGGAGGGGTCCGCTGGGGTCCACACTGGGCAGCCTACGTCTAGTGGCTGCATCTAGTTCCAGTTTACTCGAGAAAAAGAGTGACAGGCTCATGGAGCGTGAGTTGGTTTTTATTTTGAGAGTGTGGGAAATACTCCATCTGACGATACTTTGGGGCCATCATAGCAGCACGCAAGCATGTGACTCAGAATCACATTCTACCTTGGGACCCCAGAGGCCAGAGCTGGGGTGTGCAGGAGAAAGATTTCACTCGGGGGAGGCACAAACAGCTCTTCACGGGGAATGATGCTTGCCTTTGTAGAGCTTGAAGCTCCTTGTCACCTTAGCTATTCAGGGAGCCCCTAGGTGGCCATCTGTTAGGGATGCTTTGGAAGAATTTCTCCGGTAAATGTTTCTGAGTCTGAATTTACTGTGTGAACAGTACAACACAGAATAAAAATATTCGAAACCTAGACCTCTGAAATCTTAGGGCTTCTCACAAAGAATCCTACATTTTTGCAGTGTAACTGGTGGTTCTTTAAGGAAATAAAGTGTTTTTTTTTCTCTATTAGAAAACCAATCAAGATTTAATAATGTGTTCCTAAGTGTGCTTTTTCAAGTAGTTAATATGCAGCCGTTAATTCTTACTGTGTCTTTTGTTTTACACTGAGCTACTTTGGTTGGTTACATACTGAATCAGTTTTGCTGCACCTTCCTGGAAAAAGTCTCTTGCAATACGAAATGTCTGAAATTTTCACACAGTGCAAAGGTTATGGATTAATATGTGCCTTGGTAGGTTCTTTCACTTTTTTGCATTATGTGGAAAGAAGATATTGACTATGCTGCATGGTCCTTCACTGTTATAAAAATAATATGTATTTATTAAAGAAAATTTAAAACTCAGAAGAGTAAAAAAGATAAGGGAAAGTGCCACCTATAATTTCACCTCCCAGAATCAAAGGAGGAGACTTTCTGATATTTGTCTTCATTTTTTTCTGTACATTAAAAAAAGTAGAGTCATAAACTTTCTTTCCCTACTGAACAATATCATAAGCATTTTCCATTAAAAATTCTGTGTGAGTGGCACTGTTATTATGGCAATGGCACTTTAATTTACTTAATATTCTCGTGGTGTTGAACGTTTCAGTTGTTTTCAGTTTTTCCTTAGTATAAGAAACACTGAAATTAGCTTTCTGTACTTAAATCTTTGTGTGCATATCTGAATTTTTCCTTAAGCTAGAATGAATGGATAGATATTAACTTTAGAAAGACTCTTAGAGATGCAGTGAAATCTTGTAGCAAGATTATATCAATTTAGAGACCTAAAGGCTGCTTATTTAATGGAATTTCAGGTGTGCCTTTATTCCCTGGGATCTGGGTGTTTGGGAGTGGGGCAGGTAATCTGCACAGACTGCCTGGTGTGAGACCTGGCGTCTGTCTGCTGCTTGGTGCACCCTGGGCTCCAACTGGCCAAGGCCAGCAAGTGCAAGTCTAAAATTTGATCCTCGGGACTTCCCTGGTGGTCCAGTGGTTAAGACTTGTGCTTCCACTGCAGGGGGTGCGGGTTCAATCCCGGGTCAGGGAACTAAGATCCCACATTCTGTGTGGCACAACCAAAAATATTTTTTAAATAAAAATTTCAAAAATAAGGGTGGGGCTAATGGCAGACTCCGGGAGGGCTAATCCAAGGAGTACTTCCCAGAACTTCTGCTGCCAAAGTCCTTGTCCTTGTGGTGAGCCACAGCTGCCCCCCGCCTCTGAAGGAGACCCTCCAACACTAGCAGACTGAGCTCTGCCCACCAGAGCAGCACCCAGCCCTACCCACCACCAGTCCCTCCCATCAGGAAGCTTGCACAAGCCTCTTAGATAGCCTCATCCACCAGAGGGCAGACAGCAGAAGCAAGAAGAACTACAGTCCTTCAGCCTGTGGAACAAAAACCACATTCACAGAAAGATAGACAAAATGAGAGGACTATGTACAAGATGAAGGAATGAGATAAAACCCCAGAAAAACAAATAAATGAAGTAGAGATAGGCAACCTTCCAGAAAAAGAATTCAGAACAATGATAGTGAAGGTGATCCACGACCTCGGAAAAAAAAATGGAGGCAAAGATCGAGAAGGTGCAAGAAATGTTTAACAAAGGCCTAGAAGAATTAAAGAACAAACAAACAGATGAATAATAACAATAACTGAAGTGAAAACTACACCAAAAGGAATCAATAGCAGAATAACTGAGGCAGAAGAATGGATAAGTGACCTGGAAGACAGAATGGTGGAATTCACTGCCATGGAACAGAGTAAAGAAAAAAAGAATGAAAAGAAATGAAGCCTAAGAGACCTCTGGGACAACATTAAACACACCAACATTCACTTTATAGGGGTCCCAGAAGGAGAAGAGAGAGAGAAAGGACCTGAGAAAATATTTGAAGAGATTATAGTCGAAAACGTCCCTAACATGGGAAAGGAAATAGCCATCCAAATCCAGGAATTACAGAGAGTCCCAGGCAGGATAAACCTCAGGAGAAACACGCCGAGATACATAGTAATCAAACTGACAAAAATTGAAGACAAAAATTATTAAAAGCAACAAGGGAAAAATGACAACATACAAGGGAACTCCCATAAGGTCAACAGCTGAATTCTCAGCAGAAACTCTATGAGCCAGAAGGGAATGGCATGATATATTTAAAGTGGTGAAAGAGAAGAACCTATGACCAAGTACTCTACCCACCAAGGATCTCATTCAGATTTGACAGAGAAATCAAAAGCTTTACAGACAAGTGAAAGCTAAGAGAATTCAGCACCACCAAACCGGCTTTACAACAAATGCTAAAGGAACTTCTTTAAGTGGGAAACACCAGAGAAGAAAAGGACCTACAAAAACACAAACCCATAACAATTTGAAAAAATGGTCATAGGAACATATATATCGATAATTACCTTAAATGTGAATGGATTAAATGCTCCAACCAAAAGACACAGGCTCATGCAATGGGTACAGAAACAAGACCCATATATATGCTGTCTACAAGAGACCAACTTCAGACCTAGGGACACATATAGACTGAAAGTGAGGGGATGGAAAAAGAGATTCCATGCAAATGGGAATCAAAAGATACCTGGAGTACCAATACTCATATCAGATATAATAGACTTTAAAATAAAGAATGTTGCAAGAGACAAGGAAGGACACTACATAATGATCAAGGGATAAATCCAAGAAGAAGATATAGCAATTACAAATATATATGCACCCAACATAGGAGCACCTCAATACATAAGGCAGATGCTGACAGCTATAAAAGAGGAAATTGACAGGAACACAATAATAGTGGGGGACTTTAACACCTCACTTACACCAATGGACATATCATCCAGACAGGAAATTACTAAGGAAACACAAGCTTTAAATGACACAATAGACCAGATAGATTTAATTGATATTTATAGGACATTCCATCCAAAAACAGCAGATTGCACTTTCTTCTCAAGAGCACATGAAACATTCTCTAGGATAGATCACATCTTGGGTCACAAATCAAGCCTCAGTAAATTAAAAATAATTGAAATCATATCAAGCATCTTTTCCAACCACAATGCTATGAGATTAGAAATAAATTGCAGGGGAAGAAAAGTAAACACAAACACATGGAGGCTAAACGGTATGTTACTAAATAACCAAGAGATCACTGAAGAAATCAGAGGAAATCAAAAAATACCTAGAAACAAATGACATGGAAAACACAATGATCCAAAACCTATGGGATGCAGCAAAAGCAGTTCTAAGAGGGAAGTTTATAGCAATATAGTTCTACCTCAAGAAACAAGAAAAAGCTCAAATAAACAATCTAACCTTACACCTAAAGCAACTAGAGAAAGAAGAACAGACAAAACCCCAAGTCAGTAGAAGGAAGGAAATCATAAAGATCAGAGCAGAAATAAATAGAAACAAAGAAAACAATAGCAAAGATCAATAAAACGAAAAGCTGGTTCTTTGAGAAGATAAACAAAATTGATAAACTTTTAGCCAGACTCATCAAGAAAAAGAGGGAGAGAACTCAAATCAATTAAATTAGAAATGAAAAAGGAGAAGTTACAACAGACACCACAGAAATACAAAGCATCCTAAGAGACTACTACAAGCAACTCTATGCCAATAAAATGGACAACCTGGAAGAAATGGACAAATTCTTAGAAAGGTATAACCTTCCAAGACTGAACCGGGAAGAAATAGAAAATATGAACAGACCAATCACAAGTAATGAAATTGAAACTGTGATTAAAAATCTTTCAACAAACAAAAGTCCAGGACCAGATGGCTTCACAGGTGAATTCTATCAAACATTTAGAGACGAACTAACACCCATCCTTCTCAAGCTCTTCCAAAAAATGGCAGAGGAGGGAACACTCCCAAACTCATTCTACGAGGCCACCATCAGCCTGATACCAAAACAAGACAAAGATACTACAGAAAAAGAAAATTACAGACCAATATCACTGGTGAATATAGATGCAAAAATCCTCAACAAAATACCAGCAGACAGAATCCAACAACACATTAAAAGGATCATATACCATGATCAAGTGAGATTTATCCCAGGGATGCAAGGATTCTTCAGTATACACAAATCAATGTGATACATCATAGTAACAAATTGAAGAATAAAGACCATATGATCATCTCAATAGATGCAGAAAAAGCTTTTGACAAAATTCAACACCCATTTATGATAAAAACTCTCCAGAAAGTGGGCATAGAGCGAACTTACCTCAACATAATAAAGGCCATATATGACAAACCCACAGCCAACATCATTCTCAATGGTGAAAAACTGAAAGCATTTCCTCTAAGATCAGGAACAAGACAAGGATGTCCACTCTCGCCACTATTGTTCAACATAGTTTTGGAACTCAGCAATGGCAATCAGAGAAGAAAAAGAAAAGGAATTCAAATTAGAAAAGAAGAAATAAAACTATCACTTTGCAGATGACATGATACTATACATAGATAATCCTAAAGATGTCACCAGAAAACTACTAGAGCTAATCAATGAATTTGGCAAGGTTGCAGGAAACAAAATTAATACACAGAAGTCACTTGCATTCCTATACACTAATGATGAAAAATCTGAAAGAGAAATTAAGAAAACAGTCCTATTCACTGTTGCAACAAAAAGAATAAAATACCTAGGAATAAACCTACCTAAGAAGGCGAAAGACCTGTACTCAGAAAACTATAAAGACCTGTACTCAGAAAAAATAAAACACTGAGGAGGGCTTCCCTGGTGGTGCAGTGGTTGAGAGTCTGCCTGCTGATGCAGGGGACACAGGTTCGTGCCCCGGTCCGGGAAGATCCCACATGCCGCGGAGCGGCTGGACCTGTGAGCCATGGCCGCTGAGCCTGTGCATCCGGAGCCTGTGCTCCGCAACGGGAGAGGCCACAGCAGTGAGAGGCCCGTGTACAGCAAAAAAAAAAAAAAAAAAACACTGATGAAAGAAATCAAAGATGACACAAACAGATGGAGAGATATACCATGCTCTTGGATTGGAAGAATCAATATTGTGAAAATGACTATACCACCCAAAGCAATCTACAGATTCAGTGCAGTGCCTATCAAATTACCAATGGCATTTTTTACAGAACTAGAACAAAAAAATCTTAAAATTTTTGTGGAGACACAAAAGACCTCAAATAGCCAAAGCAATCTCGAGGGGAAAAAAAGGAGCTGGAGGAATCAGGCTCCCTGACTTCAGACTATACTACAAAGCTACAGTAATCAAGGCAATATGGTACTGGCACAAAAACAGAAATATAGATCAATGGAACAGGATAGAAATCCCAGAGATAAAGCCACACACCTGTGGTCAACTAATCTATGACAAAGAAGGCAAGGATATACAATGGAGAAAAGACAGTCTCTTCAATAAGTGTGCTGGGAAAACTGGACAGCTACATGTAAAAGAATGAAATTAGAAAACTCCCTAACACCATACACAAAAATAAAATGGATTAAAGATCTAAATGTAAGACTGGACACTATAAAACTCTTAGAGGAAAACATAGGAAGAACACAATATGACGTAAATTACAGCAAGATCTTTTTTGATCCACCTCCTAGAGTAATGGAAATAAAAACAAACAAGTGGGACCTAATGAAACTTAAAAGCTTTTGCACTGCAAAGGAAACTATAAACAAGACAAAAAGAGAACCCTCAGAATGGGAGAAAATATTTGAAAACGAATCGACAGAGAAAGGATTAATCTCCAAAATGTACAAACAGCTCATGCAGCTCAATATTAAAAATACAAACAACCCAGTCAAAAAATGGGCAGAAGACCTAAATAGACATTTGTCCAAAGAAGACATACAGATGGCCAAGAAGCACATGAAAATCTGCTCAACATCACTAATTATAAGAGAAATGCAAATCAAAACTACAATGAGGTATCACCTCATACCAGTTAGAATGGGCATCATCAGAAAATCTAGAAACAACAAATGCTAGAGAGGATGTGCAGATAAGGGAACCCTCGTGCATCTCGGTGGGAATATAAATTGATACAGCCACTATGGAGAACAGTATAGAGGTTCTTTAAAAAACTAAAAATATAATTACCATATGATCCAGCAATCCCACTACTGGGCATATAACCAGAGAAAACCATAATTCAAAAAGACACATGCACCCCAATGTTCACTGCAGCACTATTTACAGTAGCCAGGTCATGGAAGCAACCTAAATGCCCATCAACAGACGAATGGATAAAGAAGATGTTGTACATATATACAATGGAATATTACTCAGCCATAAAAAGGAATGAAATTGGGTCGTTTGTAGAGACATGGATGGACCTAGAGGCTGTCATACAGAGTGAAGTAAGTCAGAAAGAGAAAAACAAATATCGTATGTTAACGTGTATATGTGGAATCTAGAAAAATGGTACAGATGAACTGGTTTGCAAGACAGAAATAGAGACACAGATGTAGAGAACAAAGGTATGGACACCAAGGGGAGAAAGAGGCAGAGGGTAGTGGTGGTGGGATGAATTGGGACATTGGGCTTGACATATACACTGATATGTATAAAACAGATAACTAATAACCTGCTATATAAAAAAATAAATAAAAAAAAAAAATCTCCGGAGATTTCCCTGGTGGCGCAGTGGTTAAGAATCTGCCTGCCAATGGCAGGGGACACAGGTTCGATCCTTGGTCCGGGAAGATCCCACATGCCGCGGAGCAACTAAGCCCGTTGAGCCTGCACTCTAGAGCCTGTGAGCCACAACTGCTGAGCCTGCGTGCCACAGCTACTGAAGCCTGCGTGCCTAGAGCCCGTGCTCTGCAACAAGAGAAGCCACGACAATAAGAAGCCCATACTCCTCAGCGAAGAGTAGTCCCCGATCACCACTACTAGAGAAAGCCCGTGCACAGCAACGAAGACCCAACGCAGCCAAAAAATTAAAAAGCAGAATGTCAATTGTATTAAAGTATTTGACAGGATAGACATCTGTACCATAAAATTAAAATTAAAAAAAATTTTAAATAAAAATAAATAAAATCTGATCTTCGTATTTTTAAAAACCTCTCAGGAGCAGATGCAGTTGCTACGGGTCACTATGCAAGAACGTCCCTGGAAGATGAAGAGGTCTTTCAGCAGAAGCACGTCAGGAGGCCAGAAGGGCTTTTCAGAAATCGATTTGAAATCAGAAATGGTGAGTAGAAGTGCCTGGGCCAGAGCTTAATTATTTGTGAATGGAGTAAAATATTTTGAAGAATGACAGTGAGTTGTTTGAGCACACCTGCACGACTCCTCTCCGTGTGTTCCAAACTAGCTCGTTGGTTTTGGTTTCCTCTTCGAAAAAGGACAGTTACCGACAGGGTCGTTTTCCCCAAGGGCCTGTGATTGGTACCAGGAGGAGGTTCAGGTGGGGTGCCCGGGCCAGGGCTGCTGGGAAACTGAAGCCGTAATTCATAACCCAGTTCTGGGAGGAGACGCACAGCAGTAATAATTGGAGTGTAACAGGCCCTGATTCTTACCCTCGAGTCTGTGAGGACTTGAGATTGAGGTGTACTTCAGAGTGACATGAGTGCTGGGACCTGACACGGCACAGGCCTGGCAGCCAGGCTTGTAACTGTGCTTACGAAGATTACATATATAAATTAGCTCATCAGTGTCAAAGGGAGCAAAGTTCCACCTGCCTAGAAAATGCCAGGCAGTCACCTGGGAAGCTGCTGGCTTGTCCTGGTGGACATCTGCCTGTAGAACAGAGGGGTTTGCATCATTATTAAGTGAAAGGCAAGATGGGGCTCGGAGCCGTGTTTCTGCGGACAGTTTCCACTGCTGCAGCCCCGTGGGGGAGTTGGCATTTCCCCGCGTCTGGCCTGCCCTGGCCGCCTCACGCCCACCGCCTCCCTCCCCGCGCCCCTCTTGGCAGTGCCAGCATGCGGGTTCTCTGGTTCTCTTTCTCAGATGAGGAAACTGAAGCTTGGCTGCACTCGCCAACCGGGGTGCCTCGGGCTGGGGGGCTGGATCCCAGCTGGGTCTGCTCAGCTCCGCCGTCCCTGGTCGTTGTGCCGTCCTCCGTGTCATCCAGCCTGATCCACCCTGTTTTCCTTCTCTCTCCCTCCTTCCCCCCTCTCACAGCAGCCGAGGCCAGAGATAACCTTACTGGCAGGGCCCAGACAAGGACACCGCCTACGTGCTGTTGGGAAGGCCTCTCGCTGCTGCCTGCAGGGCGCTGGGCCGTTTGTGTTCCCTGTGGGGGCATGTGTGTGTGTGTGTGTGTGTGTGTGTGTGTGTGTGTGTGTGTGTGTGTCTGCGTGTGTGTGTGTCTGTGTTTGTGGTCAGGGGCTGATGTGTGGGGAGAGGTGACCGCTTCCCTCCCTGGTGCTGCCTTCGCACTCCTGGGCAACCCTCACCAGGAAGCCCTCCACATCAGGAGGACACGGCTTTGACTGCCCAGCCCTGCCACCTGGGGACTCCATGGTGGAATTTGCCCAGTGAACGTCGGTCTAAGGGGCCTGAGTAGATGAAGGATTTGTTTCCATGTCACATAGCCACCCCCGCTTACCTCCTAGAACATATGGCGCCTTACAGAGCTTTCTGGGCCTTTTTGACAGGCCGGAGGCACTCAGACCTCTGACTGCATTGGCGTGTGCTTTGTTCTGTGTAGCTGTTTTAATAATACCACAGTGTCTTTGTTCTCTGTGTGCGTTTTAGGCACCTAGAGATTTTTATTTTGCTCTGACTCAGTTGCCCTGGAGACCTGGTCTGGGGCCTCCTGGCCTGGGTCCCTGGGGAGAGCGCATAGGGGCAGCAGAGTCCAGCCTGCGCTCCTGACCCCTGGCCCTGGGCCAGGGTAGATGTCCTCACCCGTCCCCGTGGCAGGTGGCACCACGGCCGACCCGGAGGAGCGAAGGTGTGAATGAGGCTCCAGGCACAGGCAGACCATTGCCTAGCAGGCATCCCTCTCCGTGGTTTAGGGTTCCTGCTTTCTTTCTTAAAAATCATAGATTTTGAGTTTGTTTTAAAATAACCCAGAACTTTGAGAAATTGCAAATTGCTCCCAGTATTCTGAGGCTTTTATATGCACTTAGACTGTTTAAGTTTAGTTTTGAAACAAAAAAGAACCTTTGGCAAATGAGTCTGCCTACCTGATGACTGGTTGACTGAACTCGGTTTTTCACTTTTCACTTGATTTTGTTGTTTTGTACGTAAAAAGTGATGGAATAGAAACCAGGTGATTGAGCTCAGTTTCCAGCTCTGCGCTTCTCTCCCTGCACCATTGTGGGCAGTCACTTTAATTATCTGAGCCTCAGTTTCCCCATCTGAAAATGGGGATAATTCTATCATAGGGCTAAAGTGAGAATCACATTTGAGGTCACGGGTGGAAAACATTAGCTACACAGAGAGCATGTTACACATGTGACTGGGCCGAGCTGCACGCTGCACTTGGGCTGTTTGTACCCTTGGCACGGGTGTGAGCTGTGGGTGTGACTTGCCGAGGCTTTGCTTAGCCCTGGTTGTGAGTCACGTGGAAAGAATCTGGAACACTGGTGTCACGTTCGGTTTCCTCCGTTGGTCATTGAGCTGCAGAGTGGGGGACCCAGCGTTTGCAGTCATGGAAGGTCTGTAACACACCAGGCAGGGCCGAGGGACCCGGAGATGGAGGCGGGCCTTGTTTCCTGAACCGCATCCCGTGGCCAGGGTCAGTCACAGCTCTGCACTGTTGCTGTCCAGCCGGGAACGGGTGTTTACAATGAATAGAACATTGGAGAAACTGCAGAGGGGCAGCTGACGGATGTCAGCTCGAACCATAAGAAACGCCCACTGTGACCAAGTGGGGAGTACGTTTAGAAGCTGGGTGCTGCTGGGGGACGTGGTTGGCGTCCACCGTGGGACCTGGGAGGTGAGCAGGGTCCCTGAGAGCAGCCACGGTGCAGACACATCCTGTGGTTATTAGGAAACAGCACAGCTGACACCATTTCAGCAGGATTTTCTGTACGCTGTCTCGTCCAGTTTTCCCAGATGTGGCTGAGTTTGTTTTTTTCTTAATACTTCATAACATTTTTGTCATGTGATGTTTAGTCTTTGCAGATATAGTCTAACATATGAACTGGAATAAATGTCCTTATCACGTAAACTCTACCCTCTGCGTATTTTTTTCAATAGTAGATCAATTAGGGATGAGAATTTTTCTTACCTTAACCACGGCAGTTCTCTTTTCTGGAAGTCTTCTATTGAGTATCGATCTTTGTTTCTGCCAGACCAGGGGTAATCTATCAAAGTAAACAGAAGGACATGACTAAAAGCAAAGTATGATGATTTTTATTCCTGCAACATCTTTTGTTCTTTACTCTTGGCAGTGGTAAAACTTCTGCAAGCAGCTGACAGCTTTAAAGACCAGACCTTCTTTCTCAGCCAGGTTTCCCAGGATGCCCTGAGGAGAACCCTCTTCCCCCTGGGGGGATTAACAAAAGATTTTGTAAAGAAAATAGCTGCTGAAAATAGACTTCATCATGTGCTTCAGAAAAAAGAGGTAGGATTGAGGGGTGTGCGCGCTCCCCGCCTGGGGCCCTGCACCACCTCCCCAGCCCGGGATCTGGCATCGAGCGGGGAGCCCGTCGTGCGCACAGTGGGAGGGGCTGCGTCCTTCAGAAAGCAGCAGAGGAGGGACCTCTCCCTCCCGGCCGTGCCTCGGCCCCCCGGGGGTGGCAGCTGTCCTGGCAGCTAGGTGGCTGGCTGGGGTGCTCTTGGCTCAGCTGCCAGGGGAGAGCAGGATGGTGAGGACCGGGCTCCGAGACCCCCATCGGCACACACATCTCTGTTTCCGTCCACGCGGCAGCACGGCCTCGTCAGGTGTCTTCTTTGCGCCAGGCACTGCACCACTGGCCTCTGAGGACGCGGTGAGGAGCGCAGTTCCATCCCTGCCTTCAGGGAGCTTACGTCAAGGGGGCAGACAGACAAACCTACCGTTGTAAACTCGGAAGGTGTCCCTGAGAGAAGGTGTAGGGTCCGGGGAGAGAAAATGCCATGGGCTCTGATCTAGATTCGGGGGCAGAGACAGACGCCAGGAAAGGCCTCCAAGGAAAGTCTGTTTGTCCTCAGGCCTCAGGGTGAATAGGATTTAGTGTCACGTAGACGGCCGGGGAAGAGCCGGTGCAAAGGCCCCGAGCCTGGCGCAGTGGTGGAGTTGAGGTGAAGCCAGTGTGGTGGGCGCTTGGTGCTAGAGGGTGGGGTGCAATGTGGGAGGGGTCCCAGTGGGCTCGGCAGACCCTGGGGTGGTCAGTCTAACGAGGCTGTTGCGGGTTGAGGCGGCCTTAGCTGCAGCTGCTGCTGCACGTCTGTCCTGGGGACGGGCACAGCTGTGCTTTTGTCAGCAAGTTGCTGTCCCCCGGGAAGCCAGCCCTGTGCCCATCCCTCCACCCGTAGCATCTCTACTCATGTCTCTACCTGTTCGGTTTCTGGGTGTGACCGGTAAGAGCTGAGGGAGCCGCCCTCATAGGACCCGTGTTCTAGGGAGACACAGGCCAGCGCGTGAGCGAGGAAGCCGAACCATGAGCACGGGACGGCGAGCCTGTTCCCGCTAGGCCTTCCCGCGTGCTAGAAACGTCACCTCGAGAAAAGACTCTCCTTCCTCGGACCCTCCCGCGGTGCTTCACCTCGTGGCCTGGCTTGTACTTCCTGCTTCTGCTCTGGTCCCTGTCTCTCCCCTGAGACTCACCGACAGTGGCCTGAGGGCTTAAGCAGCTTTAGTTTTCTTTCCTGGGCGGCTGGTCTGAGGGTCTGCAGCGTGGGGCCAGACCCTGCTGGGTGTGGAGGTGGCACCGCCTACTTAGCTGCCAAGGTCCATGTCTGGCGCCTGAAGTAAGCCCCTGAGATCTGTTTGTGGCTGGGACTGGTGTGTGTGGTGCTGGAGAAGGGAAGCCAGGACCCTGGCCCGGGGGTGGGGCGGCTTGGGGCAGGTGAGGCCCCGAGAGGCCCCGTGTGCCCCCCCACTCGCCCCTGCCCAGGCTCTCCAGGTGGAGTGCAGGACCCCACCTGGCCGTTCGTCTCACGGTCGGCCTTCCTTTCATTTCAGAGCATGGGCATCTGTTTCGTTGGTAAAAGAAATTTTGAAAATTTCATCCTTCAGGTGAGTGGTTTTTGATGCAAAAGGGTGGAGCCACTTTTCTGCTCTGGACCTGGATCTGTTAGTAATGAAACGTTTGTTTTCCAGTATTTACAGCCTCGACCTGGTAAATTTATTTCTATAGAAGACAATAAGGTTCTGGGAACGCATAAAGGTGAGATGCACCCCTGGGCTGCTTTTCATCCTGAGCAGCTTGAGGCGTGGGGCAAGTTTGAGCTCTGGGGATTTAGAGATGATTCCAGTCCCGCAGGCACGGCGGTGGGTGGCGCCAGGGAAGGTGGGAGTGGCTCTGACCGGGTGTTTGCGATTTGAGACGTGGACTCCTTTTAAGCATCGCAGCCGATAACAGAGGATGCCGTCTGGTTCAGAAGCCTCACTCTCTGAGTTATGTATTAAGTCTCCATGAATAGACTTATTTTTCCATTACATATAGAGAATACCAGACTCCAGAAAAACTCCACTGGAGGGAAGGAGTTAGGTTGACTTCAGAAACTCTGAGTCCCGAGTTTCGTGAAGAGTTGGGACCGGAAGGTGGCCCTCCTGGCCGGAGTGCTGCACCCCAATGCTGCTCCCTCATTCGCAGACGCCGCTGCGGGTCGGGGCACCATGAGCCTGCCCTGAGCCGGCATGGGGAGGACGGGTCAGCGCGAGAGTTCACAGCCCAGGTGGGAGGACAGAGGCGGGCTTGGTCAACGGTGGGGCTGTGCCCTTGGGGGCCTGGTGACAGGCGAGACTTGGTCCAGCGTGGGTCTGGCCTGCCGGAAGGACGAGGGCTGGGGCTCAGACATGGACACTCCCAAGGGGCTTGTTCCTTGGAGACCCTCACCTCGGTTTGGGCCGGACGGCTTCCCCTTCCTGGTGCTGTTGGAGGGAGCGGGCCTTAGACGTCACGGGCTCCCAGAGAGCTGAGCGTTCCTGAGGGAGGACGTGCCGGCCCTGCTGGGGACAGCTTGCAGGGCGCTCGCAGCCTGTCCCGGCAGGAGGCTGCCAGGGCACGCAGGGGAGCCCAGCTCCGTTGCCTGGCTTGCAGAAGTGGAGCGCTGAGCTTGGCGCCGGTTCCCCCGTGGGGCTGGGGGCTGGGGGCTGGGGGAGGCGTGGCCTAGCCGGCTGGCCTTGTGGTGTTTGTGGTGGGGATGAGGGTGCACAGAGAAAACGGGGCAGCCTGGTGTCCTGGCCCCGAGGCGGTTAGTACACAGGGGCTCGGCAAGGGGGCCTCGTGGCTTCAGGCGGGGCACTTGGCCCACGTTCTAAAGGAGCGGTCCCAGCTCCTGGTGGGTCAGGGGGCCGCACAGCTGGAACGGCTCCTCGCGGGGTGGGAGGTACAGCCTAAGCCAGGCCGCCCGGGTGGTCCGCAGAGGGAGCCTCCTGCCTGCTGCCTCCCAGCCTCCGCCCCGTTGCGAGGGTGGGACGTTTGAGACGGGGCCCCTCCCACCTCACCGAGAAACCGTTTCCACAGGTTGGTTCCTGTATACTTTGGGCCAGAGAGCCAACATAGGTGGCTTACGGGAGCCCTGGTACGTGGTGGAGAAGGATGGCACCAGGGGCGACGTGCTCGTGGTGAGTTGGGAGGGTGCGGTGACGGAGGCCTGGTTATGGCAGAGCCCACGGTGCTGAACCAGGCAGGGTGGGGGCTCTGCAGGGCAGCTGCGGTTGGGAGCATCCTTGCCTTTCCTCTGCATCCTCCCGGGATTGGCCCTAGGTACCAGAAGGGTTTTGTTTAAGGTACTTGCTAGGCTTTTACTGTATGCTGGCCACATTATTAACCATCCCATCAGTCCCTGTAAATAGATGTATTCCTCCGATTTTACAAGACTCAAAGATTAAGTAACGTGGGAAGGTCCCTTGGAGCGGGGGTGGCTCAGCGTCTGGGGCAGGGCCTGCACACAGAGGCCTCCAGCGATTCACTGTTGAACAGATAGGGTGCAGAGCTGGGACCGACCTAGGCCTTCTGCCGCAGCGGGGCCCTGGGCCACTGGGACCCGGGACTGTGTCCCCAGGCTCTAGAGCAGGACTTCACAAAGCGGGCATGTTTGCCCTGCTCCCCTCCCTGGAACATTTGGCAGGGCCTGGGGACATTTTCAGCATCACGGCATGGGGGAGGGAGGAGGGGGGCAGGTGCTGCTGGCGTCCAGCCGGTGAAGCCAGGGAGCCCTGTCCCCTCCACAGTGATCCGGCCCCACATCTCAGCAGTGCCGAGGCTGAGCATCCCGGCTCTGAGCGCGCTCTGTGGGGGACCCTCCCTTAGATGCGGGCAGAGGGGCCAGCAGGCCTCTGGGACACCACCGCCCAGAAGAGCCCTGGGCGCAAGGGCCTGGACGGTGATTCTGGTCCAGCATGAGTTAAAGGGACTTTAGTGTAAAGTTTAGCTGTCTCTTTTGCTTTGAGAAAGGACATCCACCGACACTTGTCCCCTGTGTGGGTCTCCTTATCTACTTAGAGCCCAAGGGCCCCGGGCTTGATGCCCTTGGGCCTGCCTCAGGGGAGGCCTGCTAAGTCCTGGGAGGCCAGCTGCATGGAGGCCTAGGAGGCCTGTCCCCAGCCGTGTGGGGCTTGTTGGGATCCCTGTGGCGACGTGGCTGCCCCGTGTGCCTCTGGCACTGGGACGCAGGGTTGTGGTGGGGGCAGGGTGAACTTCCAGGAGGAGAGGTCATGGGGTTGGATCACACGCTCCTCTGCTATTTGCTGAGTGTGACCATGACGAGTGACTTTCCCTCTCGTGCCTCAGTTTCCTCATCTTCAAAGTGGGGTAGAAAGGCTCGAGGGATAAGCGCATGAATCTCCACGTGTCAGTGTGGATTTCAGTGAGTGTTTACTGTTATGATCATTATTAATGAAGTGCAGAGAGGGGGCTTTGAGGCAGGACCCTCCACTGAGGGCTCCAGGGTGTCACGTCCTCGCGCTCCGCTCCGCAGGCCCCCCGGACAGACCACCCGGCCCTGTACAGGGACCTGCTGCGGACCGGCCGCGTGCACTGGGTGGCTGAGGAGCCGCCCGCAGCCCTGGTCCGCGACAAGATGATGGAGTGCCACTTCCGGTTCCGCCACCAGATGGCGCTAGGTGACTGAGCGGGGATCCCCGGGTGAGGCCAGAGTTAGGACCGGCGATTTGACCTGGGCCTGGGCCCCCACTGTTAAGACTGTATAACGTGTAGGCCTCCTTGCCCTCTGCCTACGCAGAGGCAGCCTGGCGGGCGCTGAGGCCAGCTTAGCCTCCTTTGTCCGTGACACAGGGTCGGTCTCTGGAAGAGGGCAGGTTGCCGGGGCGGGTGGGACTGAGGGTCCCACTGTCAGGCTGCCGGCAGGTAGTGTGTGTGCCGCCCCGGGGCCCGGGTAGACGGCACTGAGCCCCTCTGGCCGTCGCCCCGAGCTTCCTTTGTCCTCACTGCCTGCTCCTTCCTCCCCGGGGGCCCAAGGCCTGGGTCTGAGCACATGTGGCAAGGCCAGCGCCCCCTCCAAGGGTCCTTCTCTTCCCCCAGTGCCCTGCGTGCTGACCCTCAATCAAGACGGCACTGTGTGGGTGACGGCCGTGAAGGCTGTGCGGGCTCTCGCCCTGGGACAGGTGAGTCGGGGTACGCCGGCTGGCAGGCGGGTTGGGGTCTCAGCCCCAAGTCTGCGCCTGCCTTTGCCCCGGAACCTGGCCCTCCTCAGCAGCTGCTCGGCCGCGCGGAGGAGCAGGCTTCGTGCTCTGGAAGGACGGCACTTCCTCCCGACCAGAGCAGCTGGTCTCCAGGGGGAGCTGAGGGGCAGAGGGGCTGCGGTGCTCAGCTCACACAGCCCGCGAGGGTGGGTGCACAGGCAGCCCTGCAACCGTGAGGCCTGGCTCTTGCGCGGCTAGTGGGAGCGCCGGCTGCCCTGCCCTGGCCCGCCTCTGGTCGGGGCCCCGGGGACAAGGACAAAAGAGGGAGAGGCAGAGCATTGCCCCTCCCCAGCCCCAGGTCTGGGCTCCTGGCTGCACTGTGGGCACCCGGGTGCCAGGTCGCACTGCAGGTGACACGGCCTCTCTCCTCTGCAGTTCGCTGTGTTCTACAAAGGGGGCGAGTGCCTGGGCAGTGGGAAGATCTTGCGCCTGGGGCCATCCGCCTACACACTCCAGAAGGGCAGGAGCAGACCCGACGTGGCCGTGGAGGGCTCCAGCGTCGGCCGGGATGACAGCCCGGGCCAGGGGCCCACGCTCTGACAGAGGCCGAGCGGCTGATGTGGAGCTCATGGGAGGAGGCGTGGACGAGCGGGGCCGGGGGCAGGGCCGCTCCAGAGCCAGGGAGAGCCCATCCTCTCTGCTTGCTGGCCGACGGGTCTGTCCCAAGTGCCCCATGGGTGGAGTTCCTCTTGCGCACCCCCTAGAGGGCTTCCCCTCCGGGGGCATGCCGAGGGGACCTGTGGGGAGGGATGGATGGGCTGCAGGGGCAGTACCCAATAAAAACTCTGTCCGGGGTGTGGATTCTGATGGCTTCCAGTGGGGTGGGGCCTGAGTGGGCCGTCTCGGGGGCTCCACGGCACTAGCCACGTGTGGGGAGGCGGGGGTGTGTGCTGCATGGGAGAGCGATGGGATCCCCCCTTCCTCCGCCTCCATTCACGGCTGTGCCCACCCTCACCTGTGGCAGGGGATGTGTGACGGCCCTTGAGCTGACTCCCAGCCTGCAAGGGTATCTGAGGGGGACAGTGTGACCTTGAGGCCACTCTGAGGGGCGGCGGCCCTGCCCCCAGTCCAGGCAGCTGCACGGGAGCCTCCCCTCCCCCTGCAGAGTGCCCGGCACCCTGGCCAGGCCCCCTGGCCAGTCACATCGAGAGCTGAAGGGTAGCTTGTAAACGAGGGAAGTTTATTTCTCACGGTTGTGGAGCCTGGAAGTCTGAGGTCAGGGTGCCGGCTCCGATGGGGGAGGGTCCTCTTACGGGGGGCCGGTGACCGTCTTCTCACTGTGTCTTCGCGTGGTGGAAGGGGCAGGGGTTTTTCTGGGACCGCCCCACCCCCAGCCGCGCCACGCAGCTTGTGGGATCTCCATTCCCCCACCAGGGAGCGAACCTGGGCCCTCGGCCATGCAAGTGCTGAATCCTAACCACTGGACTGCCAGGGAGCTCCCTGCGGCCTCTGAAGAGCACCTGTCCGCTTCATGAGGGCCCCACCCTCAAGACCCAATGGCGGGCTTCCCTGCTGGCGCAGCGGTTGGGAGTCCGCCTGCCGATGCAGGGGACGCGGGTTCGTGCCCCGGTCCAGGAAGATCCCACATGCCGCGGAGCGGCTGGGCCCGTGAGCCATGGCCGCTGAGCCTGCGCGTCCAGAGCCTGTGCTCCACAACGGGAGAGGCCACAACAGTGAGAGGCCCGCGTACCGCAAAAAAAAAAAGACCCAATGGCTGCCACCACATCAGGGCTAGGGTTTCAACCTGTGCCCTTCGGGACACAAACACACACCATAGAGCTCGTGCGTGTTTTGTGCAGCGCTGAGTGGCAGATGAGAGCACCTGTGGAGCTGGCTTTGGCCGGGGGCATCGTGGGGTGGCCGTCGTCCTGCCATGGGCAGTTGAAAGGCCCGCTGGGGAGCCACCGCAGGACTTGGAGGCGGGAGGCTTGGAGACGCTCCACCAGACCTTCCCGGGGGCGCGGTCAGCTGGGTCAGGTCGGGGTTGGCCCTTCCTGGAAGGGCACACTTCTGCGTGCCCCGGTGCCTCCAGCTTCCCTGCCTTGGCACGGGTTAGTGCCCTGTCCCGGCTCCCGGTGGGTCCCAGGGTCCCTGGTGCTCTGCTCAGGGGCCCAGCCACCTGCTCCGGTGCCAGGATGGACGAGCCTCAGGCTCTCCCTCTCAGTGACCTCAGACTCAGCCTTTGCTTGCGCTCCAAGCCGGGCTCCTGTGGAGGCTAGAAGTGTGGCTCCCGTCTCCTGTGGGTTAGAAGGTTCTAGAGCAGAGGCAGTGTGGCATGTTCTTCCAGGTGCTATGATGATGGGGAGCAACTCGGGGGGGGTCACGTGGCCCCCCAAGGCTCAGAAGCCCCTTGTGCTGAGGGGCAGAGCTGCAGGGCCAGCCCTGGGTCAAGTCACCCGGGATGGAGCTCCTGCCCCCAGAAAGGTCACACAAGGGAGGGGCTTGAAGTGGGTGACGGGCACCTGGGCTCCAGAATGTGCAGGGCCTGCGGCCACAGTGAGGACAGGGCTTCCTTCTGGACAGGAGGGGAGGCCTGGAGAGGGTTTTGAGCAAAGGATCTCTCTGGCCTGTGTGAGGTACAGATGGCAGGGGACAGGAGAGGACCAGGTGGGGCTGTGGAGGTTTGAACGAGAAGGGGGTCCAGATGCCCTTGGTTCTCTAGCAGGTCGAGATGGACCATTCTCGAGCACTGAGTGGTCGCCCTCCTGCACAGCCAGGCTCTGCCACCCGGGGCCGAGGGAGGAGGACGGGAGTCCGGGAACGGACACCACGCTTGGGACTTGCCCCGGGTCTGCACAGGGGCTGCCGCCTGCCGGGGGGACCAGCCTCAAGCCTGGCTCCGCGGCCCTGCCGGCCTGGGGCAGGGGCACGCGGTGGGCTGGGCCCTACAGCTGGCTGAGTGTGACCCTGCGTCAGGGTGACCGAGAGCTGCGCCCACCGCTCCCCCCAACCCCGGCTCAGCGGTGCCCAGTCCTGGGGCGGCACAGATGCCCACTCTGCGGTGGGGGCCGGTGAGGGGCGGGGGGCTGGATCTGGGCTGTGACCCGGGAAGTGGGCAAGCCCTGTGGGGAGGAGGACGCAGCTCTGTAGGGACTGAGGGTCCCGGCCCCGCCCCGCCCTGCCCCGGGGCACTCAGCGTCCTCCCTCCAGGCAGTTCTGACCAAGCTGGAGCCCCTCCCATTCCCCCTCCTCCTGTTTCCGGGCCCCGCCCTGGCTCCCTCCTAGCCAAGGCCCCACCCAGCAGGGCGCGTCCCCAGGGTGGGGCGTGGGCTGGAGCAGACATGCAGGCACTTCCCACCCGCCATGTGGCTTCCAAGACATCTCCGAGATCCAGATAAAGAAATAGGCCCTGTGGGCTGGAGGTGGAGGTCTGGGCGGCTGCTCCAGCAGGGCTGGCCGAGGGAGGTGTTGACCTGACCCAGCCGGGAGGCTGACCACAGCCCTGCAGGTGCTTTACACGTCGTGCTGGGCAGAGGGGACCGGACGGGACAGCAGTGCCCCTGGGGACACCCAGCCCAGCATGGAAGCCGGGGCTGAGACACCGCCTTTGTTCTGCTAGCTCCCAGGGCAGTGTGGAGCCTCCCTGGATTCAGGTTTCCCGGGACCCACTGCCCTGGGTCTGGGGCTCTTGCGCGGAACCGAGGGCTGAGCTGTGGCCCGGTCTGGGGAGCCGCCACGGTGGGAGGAGGGGCGGGTGGAGGCAGTCGGCATGGACACAGGCCAGCAGAGCGGAGGCCGCCCTTCTGGCCTCTGGGCGGCTCTTCCCGTCCTGCCAGCCCGACGCCAGGCCTCCAGCCAGGTCGGCCAGTGGAGGCGGGAGGAGGGAGCACAGGCCTGCCGCTGCCCCCGGGTCACCAGGCCTCACCTTGGCTGCGCCCATGGCAGCCTCCAGGCCGCAGTACCACCTTCTCTCTGAGGGCACAGCTGACCGACTCTGGGAGGCCTCTGGGCAATGCCTCAGAGACTCAGGTGGAGCTGTTGGCCAGGGCGTACCACTGGGCCTCTCCCAGACTCCAGGGCTGCACTCCCAGGTGGGGAGTGCAGAGGGGCTGGGGTCGGGGTCAACCCCCGGGGCCTGTCTTCTGCCCACATTCCCGGGCTCCAGCTGCCTTGGTTGCCCACGTCCCCGAAGCCTTCGCAAGCCCCGGACCTCCCTGCACCCCCAGTGTCTACAGGGAGGGAGCCTGGAGTGAGGCTACAGCCACGATGTGAGGGAGCGCTTACTCTTACAGCTGGGACGGGGGAGGCTTGGACGTTTTTGTGGCCTGGATGGCGTTCAGATGTTCAGTGTTCACTTCTGTTTCTGTCTCGATCCCGCGGGTCCTGGAGTGGCCTTGGCTAGGTTGGTATGGAGTGCAATTATTTATGTCCACGGGAGGCCACCCAGGCCCAGCGGACGCACCTGCTCCCTTCAGCGGGCGGCTACTCTCCTCACGTGTCCCCCTTAAGCAGCACTTCTGGCTTGAGATGGTGGTATTCTATCACGTTCGTGACCAGGCACTCTTGACAGGTGAATGTTAGCAGGGGAACAGGGGAGGGAGCAGAACCTGAGAGTGGCCTTTGGGGGTGGGGCGTTCATGGGTGGTTTTCCTCTTTTTTTCTCCCAGGCTTGACCCAAGGGTGGCCCCAACCTCTGGGGCTGTGTGGCCAGCGCTGGGGCAAGGACTCCAAGAGAGGCCTGGGAAGGGGGGGCCCTGCGGGCTGAGGAGTGTGTGGGAGCCCCCCCCCAGTGTCTCTTCTTTGCTCCCGCTGATTCTCCCCAAAGGTAGCCCCAGGTGGGTGGAAGTGAGGTAGTGCAGGCAGCTAGAACCCTGGAAGAAACCCATCTTTTTGCATAGAGGAACCAAGAAAAGGGGTGCCAGGAGTAACAGCGTGTGAGGCAAATCCCAGAGAGGAGACAGCGCTGGCGGAGTGGACCCCTCGCTTTCCATATATACTGACAGGCGCTGGCTCACCCTGAGCAGGAACAGACCCAAAGCAGCATCTGAAAGGCTCTTGAGAGCAGAACGGACATAAACCCGCCCAAGTCCTAGACTAACTGAGTGGCAGGTGTACAGAGTGGACCCAAGGCAGCACAGCAAAGTCACAGCCACAGAAGGAGACAGAACTTGTGGTCTGAACCTAATGGGGTTGACCGCCTTCTAAAACAAACAACTGACATCTGCCAGTGGATTTTAACAGGACCCTGAGGCTCCTGATGTAACATTCAAAAATGTCAATCAAGGATTCAGTTTGAAATTAGCCAGCACACAAGGAACAAGGAAACACCAAGAGAAAACAGACTGTGGCCCCAAGATGACCCAGATGCCAAATTACCAGAGAATTTAAAGCTCCTGTTGTCATCAGGCTCTGTGAGGTAAACACGAAATTCACGGAAAACTCCAAGTCTTCAGTAGAGAAATAAAATTAATAAAAAGGAACCAAATGGAAATTTTAGAACTTAAAATTACAGTATTAAAAAAAAAAATCACTGGACAGGCTCAGTAGCAGAATGGAGATGATAGAGGAAAGCATCGGTCAACTTGAAAGCTGATCACTAGAAATGATCTAACCTGAGGAACAGAGAGAAAAAAGAGTGAAAACAGATGAACAAAGCCTCAGGAACCAGTTGTGTTCACTGGCGTCCCAGAAGGACAGGAAAGAGATTGGTGCAGGAAAAAATTTTGAAGTGCGAAGTGCAAGAGTCTGGATGAGCAGGAAATGGATAGAAGGTTCCAGAATGGCTCCTGCTCCCCCGGGCTTGTCAGCATCCTGTACATGGTCCCTTTTCCAGGGCTGCCTTAGGAAGGGGCGGCAACAGGGATGCAGGAGTGGGGGGAAAACCGGACAGCAAAAGTACAAATTCAAAAAAATCTTAATTTATTGTAGACTCTTTCCTCATTTGTGTTGCATTTCCAGTGTTCTGAACATTAATAAATACACATTTGTTTAAAAAAGCAAAAACAAAAAACCTCCAGTGTCTAGTATCTCTCATAAAGTCTTAAGTCACAAAAATAGGTTTACATTTTTCCTGTCTTAATAAAACTGACAGTTGTTTTTTTTTGGTAACAGTTCTGATCAAATGAAAAAACTAAATACATCTCAAGGGACAAAGTCCAGTTGCAGAAGAATATGGGATAATACGAAAGTGAAGTGTTCAGACTCAAAAATATTTCCACTTTTGTTTTTACTTAGAAAATGTCTCCTCAATGGTAAACATTTGAAGGTACTATTCTTTTGTATCTTGAAAAGGCCACTCCCCTAAGGCACATTTATAATTCATTCAAGTGTGAGGGCTTTGGGATCTCATTTCATTTCTGTATGAAGCCTGTGGTCTTAGACCTGAGTATCAGGTATGTTTTCCTCTCAGCCATTAACAGTACTCGCATTTTCATCAAAGTAATACAGTACGGACATCTTTGCATTTTACTTGATTTTCATCATATTTTATGGTTTCTCGTATTTGGAGGCAGCTGTGCTGACCGTTTATTTGGGCATCCGACTGAGGAACAAAAGAAACACTGAAATAAGACGTGTCTGAGTAATTCTGGGCCCCGTTCCACAGCCCCTCAGGCCACGCTCTGCCGACTGCCCGCAGAGGGACAGTCACAGCCGGTCCTTGGTGTGAGTTTCCAAAAAACAGCTTGGTAACTATTGAACAGTGTGGCTGAGGCTTTGTCCCTTCTCACAATTGGCCATTTGAAGCAAAATGAAGTAATTGGTCAGACTCTGGGGGTGAGACCCCCGCCTGCCTGGAGCTCCTCGGACTCTAAAAGAGCTAGAAAATTGGCAGGAAGGAATGTGACATCCTGGAAGACCTCATACCTCCGTCTGAATCAGGAACGTGTGAACATTTTACAGTCCCGCCGAGAACAGGAGCAGAGGAACAAAGGAATTCCCCACCTGCAGTACCGCTGACCGGGAAGGGGGCCAGGGAGGCCCCGCGGGGCTCAGCGTGGGGCCCACCCCAGCGAAGGGGGCAAGGGATGACCAGTGTGTCGGTCGCGGCCGTGTGCACCTGCATCCCACTCTCAGCAGAGCTCCTGGTCCAGCCCCAGATGGCCCTGTCTCGGAGCCACACCCGTCCAGGCAGATGGGAGCTGAGGGCAAGCGTCGCAAATGCGAACGTGCTGCACATCCAGGCGGCCCCGTGTGATGCCCACGGACTCCTGCCTCTGGGCTGGAAGCAGAACCGGAACCTCTGTCCAGCAGCACTCCCTACACACTACCCACCTCTGCTTTGCTGGGACACCATATGCTGGATGCGTGCCAGACTCCAGGCTGGCTGTGCAATCTTCCTGACGTCAGAAAGAGGGAGAGATCATCCCACGGATCTCCCAGTATGGACAGAGTCAGTACAAATGCGAAATATACAGAGGTTTTTGCCTTTTCAAAGTTCCATACAAATATACAGAAGTATCTACACCTTTGCAACAAAGGAAAGCGATCTGCTTTAAGACAAGGGCTGCCTTTGCAGAGGGCTGTGGAGCTGCTGGCCCCGGGCCTGCACTGCAGGGAGCTGCCTGTGGCCCTGAGTCCTGGCCAGCCGGCCCGGCGGCTCCTCTCAAGGCCAGCTCTCCTGCTGGGCCCTGTCCCGGCCAGGCCAGCGCACGGTTTTGGCTCTGTCCGCAGTCCGAGGGTTGAGCTGTGCCGGCCCGGGAGTCCACGCCTCCCGTGCCTGTGGCCTTTGGCACTTGTCACGGGTCTAAGGGGCCCTGAGCCTCCGGGGCAGCTCAGCGCTTTGTGTCTGGACCTTCAGTCATGCCAGTCACGGGGCTACCACTGCAGCCCGTGGGGCCCCCGCCACCAGGGCCTGCTTCACTGACAGGGCAGGGGACCCCCCCGCCCCCGCCCGGGCTCCAAGGTCCAGGAGCACAACGACACAGCACAGAGGCCTGGGCAGAGGTGATGGGCTTGTCTTCACGGTTTCCTGATGGTTCAAAGTGAAGTTTCGTTACTGCCTCTGCACGTAGGAAGAAGCCGTCAGGCAGGCGGAGGGTAGGCGAGGACGGCCCCTGCCACCCATGAAGCCAGCAGCTGGGCTGGGTCCGAGGTTGTGCAGGGGCAGACCCCCACTCGGGGGGCATGGGGCAGAACCCCCCACTCAGGGGACGGGGTGCCCGGAGGCTCCACGGAGGGCAAGCTCATGTATGGACACAGCGACACTGGCAGGCAGGGGAGGGGACAATCAACCTGCACCCCCGACGGCCAGGGCCACCCGGAGACCCAGGCCCATCTGAGCGTCCTCCCCAAGGCTGGCCTCGGACGGCACCCGGAGCACCAAGGCTAGCAAGCCGAGCCATTCTCTAAGTTTTAGGAAGGTCGTTCTAGAAGACCCGGCTCCCATTCTCTCCACCTCCCTGGGAGGTCTGGAGCCAGATCCCAGCTCCGCGACTCTGCGGCCAGGCGCCCCCCCCTCACCCCGCCCCAGCCTCAGTCTCCTCAACCACAAAATGGGGCAGTAATGGCCCTGGGCCAAAGAAACTGCTCATAAAACGTTTGGTCCCACATGGTCTCAAGTCCTAGAGCTTCAGGGCTCGACGGGACACAGGGCCTTGACAGGCGTCTGCTGCACCTCTGGCCTCCTGATCCCGAGCAGGGGCCCTCTCCCGGGTGGAAGCCCACCGCAGCCCCCGGGCCTCTGCCTGGGCACGCCTCTGTGCTTGGGGCCTGTCCTCCAGACGGGGGACCACAGGGAGGTTGGCCGGGGGCCACCCCCGCCGTCCCTCCCGCCACAGCCCAGGCTACTCACTCGGAGCCGGAGCCGTGGGCCTGGGCGCTCCCGGCCCGCACGTTCATGGCCACCCCGTTGAGGTGCTCGCGTCCTGGCTCCCGGTGCAGCGTCTTGGCGGGGATGGCGCCATCGGGGGCGCGGACGCCGTCGCTGGAGGCCAGGGAGGACGGCCGTGAGGACGCGGGGCTCTGCTCACGCTCAGCCAACTTCTCTCGCAGCCGCGACTTCAGCATCTTCTCCGTCAGTGGCGGCGGGTAGGTGACTTTGTTTTTCAAGATGCCTGGGGGGGGGTTGGGGGGTCGGGGGGATGGAGAAGGTCACGATCAGGCTGCCTCTGCTGGATGCAGTGGACTCGGGGAGAGACCGTCATGCAGAGCTGAGCTCTCGGCCACTCCTCTCCCCCTCGGGTCTCACCCCTGCCCCGCCGGGCGCCACCCCCGTGCCCCACGGACCCCACCCCCGAACCCCGTGCCTGGGCCTGCCTCCCCCAGGACCAGGGACTTCCCAGCCCCCAGCTCCAGGGACAGTGGGCCCTCGGCACCTTTCCTCTGCTCGGGGGGCTGGCTGGGCGGTGCGGCCGCAGGCCTGGGGCCCCCACTCTCCCGGGCCGGGATGCGCTCGCTGCAGTGGTTGCCCTGCTCGTCCAGGTGCAGCTCCACGCTGACCTTGGTCTCCACCTTCAGGCGGGGCTGCTCGCCCGGCCCCTCACTGTCGCTCCCGGCCAGGCTCTCATCAGGCCAGCCGGCTGGGACATGGTTGGCCACAGAGTCCACTGAGGCACAGGACGGACCCTCAACATGCAGGGCGGCTGCCAGCGCGGCTCAGCGGGAGCGTGTCCCGAGCGGCGCTGACCCACGGTCCCCGACCCGCAGGCCTGGCAGGGCCGTGCCGTCCAGGTGGGGACACCGAGGCTGAGAGGGAAGGTCCTGGGATGGGATCCCAGCCTCAAGCCCCCCCCCCCCCCCCCCGCATCCCCACACCCGGGAGCGTCGTGCTCCCTGCAGCAGTGGGGTCAGCTTGCGGAGTCCTGGCCCTGAGGGTCCCACAGAGACCCCCGAGACCTCACCTGTGCTCTGCGGACGGCCCCGTCCCAGGGGCAGGCGGGCACGGCTGAGGGCCGCTCTGCAGCCAGCGGGCTCACTCACCTTTGGGGGTGCTGTGCACGGGGCCCTGGGCCGGTTCCCATCTGTCCTCAGCCGCGACCCCGTCGTCCTCGCTGTCGGAGGAGCGTGAGGAAGCGTAAGAGCTGCTCTGCTCGTCCAGGGACAGCTCGCTGTCCGAGTCCGAGTCGTGGCCTGCAGGGCGGGCGGGAGGGACAGGGCTTAGGCGGGGGGCGGGGGGCTTCCTGCAGACTGGAGCCACCTGGGCCCGGGCACGGGAGGGCACTGGGTGCCCGCTGACCCTCCCAGTGTGCGGTGGCCACCTCTTCAAGGCTGTACGTTCTGCGGTGACCGAGGGGCCCACGGGGCAGCCGAGAGCCAGCAGGAAGCTCTCGCCACGACCCCCGGGAGGGAGACGCGCAGGCTGACGGGAGACCACGCCCCAGGGGACACGTACCGTGGGGCTTCTTGGTGCTCCTGGGTACAAAGGACACGTCTGGCTCCCCATGGCCACCCCGCGCCGGCCCAGAGGACACGCTGAGCTTCTGGCCCCCTTTGTCCCTGGAGAGAGTAGAGGTGGGTGGGCTCAGCATTGTCGCTCTGGGGGACACATGACCAGCCCCCCGCCATCACCCAGCGCCTTCTGCGTGTGCCAGGGCAGCCACACCGGGCTCTGGAAGGTTCTCTGCCACGAGACTCCCAGAGCACACGGGTAAACACACGTGGACTCAAACAGCAGGGCACATAGCTCGGGGCGGAGGCGGCAAAGCCCACGTTTGCTCAGAGAGCTTCCCCCCAACGGCCACAGCAGGGGCACCAGCCCGGCCTGACCTGATGGTGCTCTCCAGTGAGGCGGTGGACTCGCCCAGGGCCGTGCGGAACACGTCGGGCTCCTCGCCGTACGTGTTGTTGCAGTTGAGGGAGCGCTGGGGGAAGGGGGCTGGTTATCGGCCGAGCAGAGGCCACCAGGGCGCAGAGGGTGGCTCGGTCCCCACCACAAGCCCCCGTGCAGCACCCGGCCCGGTGGCAGCTCCCACTGGCGCTGCTTCTAGACAGAATCCCCGCTGGCCGCGGGGGGGGGGGGGGGTGGGGAAGAGAGGCTGTGAGCGGGACAGACCCCACCCCGTCAGCTCAGCTCGCTCCCGGGGCTGCAGGGAAGGCTGGATGCCACGCTCCGGGGACAGATCTGTGATGCCCCCTTTTGTGGGGGACGCGAGACCAAGGGGCTGTGTCTGATGCTGGTCCAGGCCCTGGCGTCCCCGGGAGCCTCCTACCGTCAGCAGGGTGGCCCTCGTGGTGGCTGAGTCGTCTGGGTACGGCTTCTTCCCGGCGAGCACACCCTTCAGGTGTTTCCGGACCTCCCTGTTGAACACGCAGTGGAGCAAGAGGACGGCGAGGCCCTGCAGAGGAGGGGGCAGGTCAGCGCCGGGCTTGGCCCCCGTAGAGAAGCCAGGGCCCTGCCGCTGCCTCACCAACCACCTGCCTGCCCGGAGGATGCACGGAGCATAGCTCAGCCACGTGGAGCTGACGGTGCCCAGGGCCGCCGCGGCCGCAGACGCCCACCATGGCCCACACCCGGCCTCCCTGCCCCGGGGGCTTTCAATTTCTCCAGGTCGGGGGCCTGGTCAGGGCAGCCCGCACGCCCGGTGCCTGGAGGACCCCCTCCCAGGCCCCAGCCCCCGGGCCATCTGGGTACCCAAAGTTGCATCATTAATCAGGGTCCACGGTGTGGACAGTAAGTGGCCAGCACCCTCCTGGGGACACAGTGGGATTTATGCTGGCCGGGGAGGGGGTGAGCCGAGGATGCGTCCTGACACACACAGGAGGCCACGGAACGGGGGTCCCTGGGAGGGCTCGGGGCAGAGCTGCCTTTGGAGCAACAGGTGCCTTTTTTTCGGTGGCAGGACCACGAGGCTTCACCATAACCCCTAACAAACTGCGCCGACACCGGAAGGACAGCCACGGTGCAGCCCCGTGTGTCCAGAGAGCGAGAACACAGCCCGGACGCCAGGTCAAGGATCTCCCCGGGGGCCCTCTCGGGGCCACTCGGGGTTGGGGCATTTCAGACAGGTGACCCCTGGGCCCCGCCAGGTCGCTCTGACAACCGCCCACCTGTAAGCATCCGAAGACGGCAAAGAGGTAGCGGAAGGTGAGCGCGTCGCTGTTCACGGCCAGCAGCCCCAGAAGCCAGGTGGCGCTAATGAGCAGCAGCAGGAAGAAGGCCGTCCTCACAAGGGAGCTGCGGGGGCGGCACAGGGGCGTGGCTGCAGCGTCCACCCCCACCCTCTTTCCTGCCCACGCCCTTCCGAAGCATCTGCCATGAGGCAGCCCCTGGCTCACACAGGAGAAAAGACAACTCAGTGGGGAGCAGTTAAAAAGCAAACAGGTAAATAGGAAACTAGGAGCCAAGGCTGGTACACGGGCTGCACCCACGGCGACTCCGGGAAGCCTGGTGCACGGCCCGGAAGGTACGTGGACCCGGAGGAGGTGCGTGGCGAGAAGGTGTCAGGCCCGCCGTGCAGGCTCCTAGCAAGGGCTTCCTGCTCTCTGCCTCGGTCTCCCTAGCCGAAGGGGAACGGACGGTGACGTGCATCCCTGGTGGGGTCGTGGGGTGCTGGAGGGAACTGCGTGTGCTAACGTGAGGCAAGGGCTGGGAAAGGTAGGTCTGGGGCGGGGAGGAAGCGGAGGACGGTGGAGCAGGCTGGACCCCGACCCCGCGTCCCCTGCCCGCGGTCTCTGCTCTCCCGTGGGCCGGGTGGACCGGCACCTTCTGCGACCCCTCAGCCCCTCCTCACACATCCTCCCTTCCCTGGCCCCCCAGCTCGGGCCACCCAGCCCGGTGGACACCCTTGTCCTCCCCTCCCCTGACCCTCTCGTGGCTCCTGGACTCATGCTGAGCTCTCCCGAAGCTGCCTGCCTGCCTCCCGCAAGGCTTTTCTGTGGGTCCCCTGCTCTCTCCCAACCTGAAAACGTGGGAGGCTCCCTCTCTGTTGGGCCCCGTTTTCCTGTGCTGCACCCTCTCGCTGGGCGAGCTCCTCCACTCCTCTGGTGCCAGCATCACTGTCAACCACCAACCCAGAAAGTTCCATCCCCCCACCCCCACCCTGTCTGACTCCAGGGAGTGTCCAGGCACCCTGGCACCTCCCCCCACCCGGCTGTCACCATCCCCCTCCTCCTGCCGGTCCAGGCGAGGACACCCAGGCGTCACCAGGCGTCACTGCTACCCCCTCTCCCCTCAGTAACTCCACCACAAACCCCGTGGGTCCTACATCCTTAACATCTCTCCCTCCCTGGTCCAGGCTGCCACCCCGGCTGGCCACCTGCCCCAGTCCCCCTGTGGTCAGCCTCTCTCGCTTTCCTCCACGATGTCCAGCTCTCCCCTGAGAGATCCAGACTCCGCTCGGCACAGCCCAGACACGTCCAGACACGGCTGGCCTCTCCCCACTGCGGCCTGTTGATTCCCCACCGACGTCGCTGCCATGACGCCCTGGACCGGCCCGGAAAGCCAGCAGCTGACCGGCTCGGTGAGGGGCACTTTCATGGGGCTCTGCCTGGTGTGTAAACCAGACAGGCAGGGGTCTCGGGTGAGGCTGGCTCCACGTCAGGTCCCACCCACTGGCCGGGTTTAGCAACAACTTACACGACCCGTTTTCTCTCATAATAATGGCGCTTCCTTTGGCAGGAAACCTTTGCAGACAGGACAAAAATGACTGTGTTGACCTGAAAACAAACCAAACAGAGAAACCCGAAGTCCAGTGGCCGCTCCATTGTACTGTCACTAGAGACCTTCAAAAGCCAAAGGCTTCTGAGGGTCTTCAGCCCACATCTCGGGAGGTGCCCCTGGGATGAGGCCTCAGAGCCCAGGAGCCCGCTGGAGGTGGATGCTGACCAGCGTCACAGTGGACACGGACCTGGACCAAATCCCAGCATCCATGGGTCTGAGGACAAGGCTTTATCACCGTGAGGTCAGCCCTTCCTGTCGGCCCAGATGCTCAGCAGAGCTGGTAACCCATAGGCCCCAAACACCCTTCAAGCCAGCGTACCCAAGGGGCACCCGGCCTCCCACGTCCCTGATAATCAGGGGTTCTGAGAAACCCCCGGCACTCACGACTATCACGGTTCCGATGGGCCCCACAAAGCTCCATATCAGGGTGTCACGAAGGGACAGCCAGCAGAAGTCCGGGTTTCCGTAGCCCTGGGGGTCCAGGCCCACCGCAAGTCCTGGACAACAGGGAGGAGAAGAGTGAGGGCCACCCTGATGGGGGGGGGGTGGCTACAGCGGGGTGTTCCCAGACCCCAGGCAGGACCCGGGGCCCCCGGCATCGCGCTCAGAGGGAAGGGCGGGGAACCTGAGATAAACAGCCGGGAAATGACAAAGGCCCAGGTCCCCTCCCAGCAAAGGCCCTCTCAGTGCCGGTCACAGGCCCACCATGGCCACGACCTGCTTGCGGATTCACCCCAGAGGTGGGGAGCCCATCTGGGCCGGGGCTGCTGACGGAGGTGGGAGAGAGACAGAAGATGGAGATGATGGGACCCGCCAGGACCAGCCACAAAACACGATGGGGATGCCCTGCTGGCTGGGCCACACAGAAGCCAGGACACAGCCATGGCCCACAGGTGCAAGGACCTGAGGGCAGGCACATGCCACACATGCCACACGCATGTGCGTGCACAGGGCACACACGCCACACACACACATATACACACATGCACACACCCCAGGAACAGCTCACCACTCCAAGGTGCTAGGCAAATGAGGAGTTTCCTATGTTATCTAAGCCACAGCCATGGTTTCTAACCGTGTCACAAGCTAGAGCAGGACGTGCCCTTACAGAACCGTCAAGGTGAAGTCTGGAGTGGCTTCTCCAACACAGACCTTGCTTAGGACAAAGGAGCAGCCCACTCCGCGCCGTGGCCTCTCCGGATCTGGCCCGGACTGTTCCACAGGCCACACTCCCTTGCTTAAGCCCTAAGAGATCAAGTCTCCCCACCGACTGCTCAAAACCCTGCAATGGCTTCCCACTGCCCTCAGGAGATGGACACGGGTATTTCCGCAGCCTTCTAGGCCCTTCGTGGCGTGGCCTCGGCCACACTCCAGACCACGTGGAACCCCCCACTCCGCCCCAGCCCAGCCTCAGGTCAGTCCCCAACCAGCCTTCCTCCACTCAGGTCTCGCGCATGTGGGGCTCTTAAGGCACACCCCACAGCACAGCAGCCTGGTTCCTGCGAGCCCTCCAGTGTAAAGAGTGCTTCCTCCAGGAAGCCTTCCTGGCCTGCCCCCCACACCCCCAGATGAGAGCAGGTCTCCCCCGCCCCACTGGCTCTGAGCCCACCCCTCAGTGCAGGGTCTGTGGATGAGCCTAGAATTACGTTCACCATCACTTAATGCCCGTCTTCCCTGGAGGGACGACTCCCGGAAGACACAGGCTTTGCCGTTCTCACTCACGCTCTGATCCTGGGCCTAGAACGGAGCCCGGCACAGAAGAGGCCCGCCCTGAATGAACGAATGAAGGAGCGTGTGAATGCTCCCACGCTCTTGGGCAACTGAGACTTGGTGGGGGTTAAGGAAAGCACATGGGGAGGTGGCCTCAGGCCCCCATCCCCCGTGCCCCCCGGATCCCAAAGGCCCGGCTGGGTCAGGCCCCACATCTGAGACAAAGGCTGTCCCCATGCAGGGTCCCATGGAGACGCTCTGCTCCATCCAGCCCCGTCGGGAGGGGCTGCCCGAGGTGACCACACAGGTGGAGATGGAACGGGGTACAGTATAGACCAGGAACCACACTCTGAGGTTACTGGGGCACAGAAAAGCAGACAGCAAACTTTAACTCTTCCTTTTGTAAAATAAGCAAATTGGCAAATGATCCTGATCTGACTTCCTCGTTTCTCTTCATAGAATTTGATGTAAATAAAACCCGATGTTCTGGTTTCTGAGATTCACTTGCTAATTAAAAAAAAAAAATAATAACAATAGAGGCTCTGGGCAGACTGAAGATGAAATTAAAGATGAGTGTCCTGAGGGTCCAAGCACGACCAGGTCCTTGCTTCAGGGGGTTAGTAGATGGGCACTGGGGGGACCCCCGAAACCAGCTGCTCCCAGCCCTCATTCTTCCTGGTCTTTGGGGCTCAGAAACCACCTGAATTAGCACCTTTCTCACAAGCTGACCGGAAACAGCAATGGACACACGCGATGTAGTGTGTCTGCCGGTGAGGGAGGCTCCCACTGCCCCCCCTCAGCAGCCCTGGATGGAGGTGACAACGGTCATTCAGGGTCCCTTGGAGCCCAGGGAGAGGAGTCACAACGGGACAGCCCGGTGCCCAGACTGTCTGGGTGGGAGCAGAGTGGCCTCAGGAGACCAGTTGGTGATGCTACCATGGAAACCAGGGTGGCTGCTGGGCAGAGCCCTGGGGCAGCATCTGCCCCTTCTCCCACTGCCTCTGCCTCGGACTTCATGTCTGGATCCCTGGAACCCAGGGACTGCTGAGGAGAGAGGGTGCCGCTCTCCCTTTGTGAATGCAAGAGGGGATCCTTCCCCATAGGAAGCAAATCTGACCTCATATTCAGTGAAAAGTGTGCTGAGAAGTGCTGCTGTCTGTTCATTCATTAACTCATTCTTTCATCCATCGATCCATCCACCCACCCAGCTACCCACCCATCCACCATCCGTCCATTCATCCATCTACCATCCATCTATCTATCCCTCCATCCAACCATCTACCTACCTACCCACCTGTCCACCCACCCATCCACCCATCTCTCCACCCATC
Source organism: Phocoena sinus (assembly GCF_008692025.1). Lineage (NCBI taxonomy): Eukaryota > Metazoa > Chordata > Mammalia > Artiodactyla > Phocoenidae > Phocoena > Phocoena sinus. Next base: position 3,542,214 of record NC_045772.1, on the reverse strand, counting down.
CATCCACTCACCTATCCATCCACCCATCCATCTATCCATCATTCACCCATCTATCCACAAAGCGGGCAGACAAGGGAGTGTTTGTCTGTGAGATGCCACAGGCAAACCCTGAACGGGCCTGGGCCCAGGTCTCAAGGAGCTCACACCTGACAGGAGACGCATCCCTCACTGATGATAACACTCGTGCGAGCAGATGTGGGTGCAGGTGCCCCTCCTCTGCCGAGTGCCCAAGAGGAGGCCAGAGAGCTCCCCCACCTGCACCCGGGGGCGCTGGTTTATCTGATGTGGCTTCCTGCATCAGCAGTGCCATGCGGGTCCTCCGAGTGGTGGTCGGTCCCCAGCCCGGGCCCCCGGCGGGGCTGCCCTGCACATCCTCACCTGTGACAATGGCTGGGATGCCCCAGCCCACGACGTAGTAGAACCTCATGGGCCCGGCGTCGATGTTGCGCGCCTCGGTCAGCACGCGGTAGATGTGCAGGCTCTCCACGAAGGTCCAGGCGAAGGTGCTCATGTACATGTAGTGCAGGAGAATGGCAATCACCGTGCACAGGAACTGCGGGGAGAGGCAGCCGCTCAGCGCAGCCCGCCGGCCCACGGGCCCTGCACCGCGGACTGAGGGCCAGATGGCATGGAGATAGGGGCGGGGGAGACACCCAGTCGGGCCACTTGGCAAACGTGAGGGCACGCAGGTCTGAAAAAGGAAATCGAGTCAGTTGTTTTTCCCTCTTTGGTTCAACCAGGAGCGGCTGAGTGTCGACAGTCCCAAGCGTCTCAGGCTCCTGATGCGGAACAGAGGACACGGAGTGAGGCACCTGGGGGCCCTGGGGACCCCCCAACCTGGATTGGCGCCAGGCGTGAGCATAACCCAGGGCCGACAGGTTGGCCGAGCCTCTAGTGTTTTCATTAGAAGCTAGAAATTTGTATTTTCAGGTCATGGCTCCAGATTTTTAAATGTTGGCATTTCATTTAAAGTTGGAAAAAGAATATCATGGAGGCAGGCTGCTCAGGCTGTGGCCCCAGACCGTGGCCGTGGCCTTCACCCTCCACCCCAGCCCTCGTGCGGGTCTCCGAGGTCCGGCGGATGCGGCCAGCGGGAGGGAGGAGCCTCGGGCCTCGTGACCTCGCCCTCATATGAAAACAAGGTCATCGCACCTGCGCTGATTTAACGGCGCCTCTACCTTCCGCGGAAGAAAACAGGGATGAGAGCGTTTGTTCTGTTTCTGTCCCCGTGGGTCTGTGTGTCTGGCCAGTGGCTGAGTGCCAGGGAGTGAAAGTCAACCTCCACAGGGCAGGTGAGGGTCAGCTTCCCGGCCTCTGGGGGCCTTGGTGACCCAGCCCTGAGTCCCTGGACACCGAAGGTGGTGCGAGAACATGAGGGAGGCGGTGGTGGAGGGCTGGGGACACTGTGGGACCCTGGGCTTCCAGCCTGAGGCCGTCAGGACAAATCAAATCCAGTTCCAAGTGCTCCGGGATGGAACTTCAAGACCTCCACCTTGGCCCAGAGCAGCCTCACCGGGTCCTCCTGAGAGGGGCTGGCTGCCCGTCCAGGATTCCCAAGGTCCACCTGCTAGGAGATGCGGGCAGGATCCCCTCCAGGTCCCAGGAAGCTGGACTGGCAGGGGAGGAGAGAGAGGACGTGGGGAGGGGGGAGGAGAAAGCCCCTGGCCACGCCCACGGCGGGGCCACACCCTGAAACATCCTGTCCAATCCTGGCTGCTATCGTGGCGGCCCGACCTCCCGGGCTCTCAGTGCCTGAGCCGACACCCACACCCCAACAGACAGGAGGGTAGGAGACAGAGGGCCACCACCTGACTCGTGCAGAGGCCTCCGCTCAGTCCCAGGGCAGCGCACCCGCGGGAGCGCCCCAGAGTCCAGGCTTGCTGGGAACACAAGTGCCACCTGCGGCTAAGACCACCCTGATGGGCCGAGTTCTCTCCAGAAACAAAGCCCCGGAGATGCGGGAGGGAACCATGTTAGCATTAATATTTGCCCAATACAGCACAAAGCAGGAACTCAAGCAGACATGCCCTCTGCCTCAGATGCTGGACAGGAAACGGGGGTCCGCACTTAGCAACGGGCAAAGCGGTCAGCCTGGCCGCAGAGGGGGAGCCTGGGGCTGGGGTACCCCACGCCAAGCCCCAGCCGCCCCTGTGCAAAGCACCGTTGGCTCAGCACAAGGAAGAAGGGCGAGGAGGCTGGCGTGTTGCCTTAAATAATGTGAAAAGTAAACCCACAAAACCACCTTTGGAAAAAAAAAAAAAAAGTGTCAGAAATTGACATTCTAAAATGTAATGGGGCCGTACACGCAGAGGCTTCGGCACCGAAGGTACCACCTTTTCCAGAAACAGAACAAACACGAATGCACAATAAATCATTTCAACCTGCCAGTGATCTGGGAGATGAAAAACCTCACCCAGAGATGGGATTGTGAGTTTACAGAACACCCATCAAAACCAGGCGCGGTGCCAAAGCCCCAGAATTATGTGCAAGGCATTCCTCCTCCCTCTCTTTTCCTGCTCACCAGCGCGTGGAGGCTGCAAAGCTCTCCTTGCAGGCGGCCGATGAGTCAGTGCTTGAAACCAGTGAGTGACTGCCTCTGCCCATTTGTCACGTGGCATCTAGTTGCAAGGAGTGGCCTGTCACCGGCTCTCCGTCCCTCTGTTCAGACCACTCAGAGGCACCTTGAAGGGTCTGCACTGAGTCACACAGCCCCTACCCCCCAGGACATGCAGGCAGGGGAGGGGCGCTGAGCCCGGCGGGTGCAGAGGGGCGGCCCAGCCTCTCCAGCGCCCCGCCTGCCCTCGGAGCCCGACAATCGCTCACGGTCCGTCCCCTGGGCCGGGCCCGGGGCTCCCCGTGTCCACACTGCTGAGCCTCCAAGGTCATCACGCACACCTCTCAAGGCTGTCTGCCTGGATGCCCCGGCTCTCCCCCTAGCGCCAGCCTCCGGAGGGGCCCCCTGCCTGCACTAACCGAGGAGGGAGAGCTCCAGGCTGCAAGGGGCCCTGGCCGGCGAGCCAGAAATGCCATCCGTGTCTCTACTCCACGCGTCCCTCTCCGGCTGTCCATTCTCACAGACACGCGTCCTCTTCACGTGCGGGCAGCCTCCCCAGCTCAGCTCTGCACTCACCTCAGCCCGCAGGGGATGGGTGCATCCAGCCTCACCCAGACCTGCCATTCTTGTCTGCTTCTACCTCTCCTGGCAGCCCCCCTCCTGGAGACTCGTGGCTTCATGCCCCCCTCCTTCCCCTCCCTCGGCGCCCACCTGGTCCGACTCCTGTCCTTCTCCTCCTGCCGCTGTCCTGGCCTCGCTCCACCCACCAGACCTAGGAAGACGCCATCCTGGCTGCCTCTCTGACCTCCAATCTCTGCCCTTCCGACCCATCTTCCCTGTCGCCAGGGTCCTCTTCCTAAAATGCAGACCCAGTCACGGCTCTCCATGGAACAACGCTGCCTGCAAAACACAGATGGCGCTGCTTGGCCAGCCCTTCAAGCTCTGGATGACCAGACCCCCGACCTGTCCCCTTCCGATCCCGGCCCCTCCCGCTGGACGGTGAATGGCCGGTCCTGCTCAGCCCTTCTCTGGCCAGGCACAGCTCCCCCACCAGCCACCAGGGGGCCACTCTGGTACCTGACACCCCTGTACCACCATCCGAGCCTGCGTCTGGGCAGAGATGAGAGCGCTTCTAGGGTCTGGGTCTTCGGGAGATTTAATACAGTGGCGATCAACAGTCCTCACCGCGTGAGGAATGATATGTCAGCTCTGCTAACAGCACGCGGCAGCTGGAACAGTCCACTGAGAAAGTAAGGGCACACCCCTCACCGTGGAGAGGTCAGCATTAGGTGAGAGCAGTAACCTGGGAACTTCCTGGTCACTACGTATGCACATGTGGTGTGGTCAGCTGGCCTCACGTCTCCCCAGGGCCGTCAGGGTCACCATCTAGCGATGAGCAACGAACTCACACACACACAGTGAACTGTCTGCCCTGGGCCAGGTCACTCAGTCTTGCTGGCCCCGGGTTCCTCACCCGTGAGCAGGGGTGCTGCCACCTCCCGGGGCCCCAGGGATGTTTCAACGAGCCAGAGGGTGCCTGTAAAGCCTTGTGCACAGAACCTATACTGCCCTCGCCCCCATCAACGCACTGTGACCCTTGTATTCCGAAAACCCCTTTTGTAAAAATGAAAAACCACTTGCAACCAGCTGGGGACCAAGCCGCAAACCTCCCTCCTTCCTCTTGCTTTTCTCTCCCCAGTGATCTTGGCCGTGCCGCCGTCTCGCCCTCCAGGGCCGATCCCTGTCCCACCCCCCCGGGGACCTCGCCCCAGCCACCCCTTCTCCCTCCTCCCCCTGGAATCACTAGGGCCCAGATCTCTCCCATCCTACAGACGCCCCCGCTTAACCCTAACCCCACCCCACCCCCGCTCCGGCTTCAACCAGCACCTCATCCTCTCCTTCAAAGCCAAACTACTTCAGCCTCTGCCGGGGTCTCTGCCGCAGTCGTTTCCAGCCACTCCTTCGTAAGTTACATTTTAAACACACGGTGGCTGGTGGGCAGGAACGCAACTGATGATATACATCGATCTCCTCTGATAGCCACGCACCTTGCTAAACTCTTAATTATTTCTTGTAATGCGTCTGTAGATTGGTTAGGATTTTTTCTGTGAGGTCATCGTATCAGCTACATAATCTAATCACCTAACGATAACTTCCAGAAGCCTATATAACACCCCACGAGCCCACGTGATACCCCAGGAGCCCACGTGCCCTGGGATGGCTTGAGCAAAAGACACTCCGTATGTAACCCCGTCCTCTCCTCCATGAGTCTCAAGCTCCCTTCTCTCGTCAACCCTGCCGACCCGCGGCCACCAACACGTCCCTGAGTTCTGGGCCTGTCCTAGACTTCTCTCTCCCCCTCTGGGGAAACACCTGGGCTTTCACAAAAAACGTGGCCATGACTCCCCAGCAAGTGCAGGCCTGGGAGACGCTGCGCGACAGGGGCAGCTTCAGGCTCAAGTGACAGCTCCCAGGACTCTTGGGTTTCACAAATGTAATTTCTGATGAAATCACTAGCGCCTGGGTCAGGAAAGTAAGAGTTGAGGCGTATGGAGCCCCCGGCTCCCGAGGGTGCCCTTGGAGGGAGATTCCCAGCAGGCACAAAGCAGTGAGCCCACAGGCTTGGCCTGGGTTCCCAACTTCCCACCCGACTCCCAGCTGCACCTGACGGACGGAACCAGCAACAGACACTCCGCCCGGACGACTCCTCCGGCCTCGGCGGAAGGTCGGACAGCGTGCGCGCCCACGGGGCCACACGGGCGGCCGTGGAGGGAGGGGAGGGGCCGGGCCTCACCGGGTTTTCTGTCTGGGCGATCCCGATGACGAAGACCAGCTGGGAGAAGAAGAGCGCCGCGATGAGGTTCTTGTGGATGCCGTGCAGGTTGGAGCGGAGCGTCTGCACCAGCGCCAGGAGCACGAAGGCCGCCAGCAGGGCGGCCAGCGACAAGGACACAGCGGCGTAGGTGACGATCTTCAGGGGAAGGACCTCTCCGTGCTGCGGGCGGGTTAGTTAGAGGCGGGAGAACACGTAAGGGCCACGGCTCGGATGGAGTTTTGCACAACCAAGACACATTAACATGTTATCACTGCGGGCAGAAACCTGCGTGACTGCGACGTGGCTCTCAGGGGGTGCAAAAACCGAGAGCAAAAACCAAATGAACGGTTCCGGGTGATAAAGTTCTGGGGAGGTCGGTGGTGACGGCTGCAAACACCGTGGACGTACACAATGCCCCTGACCTGGACACTGAAACACGGCTGAGATGGTGACTTTTCTGTTACGTGTATTTTGCCACAAGAAAAAAAACCTGAAAAACAAAAAACCTCACGCCTAACTCCTGCTGTCCGGCAGGTGTGGGGCCTGTCCACCCAAATTCTGAGCTGAGAGACCTTCAAACAGAGCCTCAGTTCACACAAAAGGCAGAGATGCCACAGCTGCAGGAAACCACAGCTGTCTCCTGTGCTTTTTTTTGCAAAATAGGACACTCGTCCAGGACCTGGCACCCGACGGAGGTTCGGCATTTGGGGAGCACGCAGCTCCAGTTCTCTGGTAACTTCCAGAAAGCACCGTTCTGGACTTGCACAGAGCTGTGAGCCGGGGCTGCCCGGGGAACTCGGGGAGCCAGGCCTGAGTGGGATGGGTCGGGGGACTGAGTGCTCGAGGCTGGGAGCTGCAGCCGCACTTACTCCCCCAGGCTGGGGCGCTATTTAGAGGCCTCTGGTTTTGAGGCCCCTGGGGCGTGGGAGCCCTGATTCCTGCTCTGGTTTAATTTCTTCCACCTGAACTTCTGCTTCCTTTGCCTGCGAGTCCCCTCCTGGCGCTGCCCAGCTTCCTGGCCATGAGAGGACCCCCAAATCCGCCCCTCCACTGACAAAGACCACTAATAATTAACCCGTTCAGGCTGGGACCTGGAGCCCCTGCCCAAGGGAGCTTTCTGTCTTGGGCTCCCAGCACACTCTCTGCTCTTGTCACCCTGACACCCATCAGCAACAACTTGTGGCTGACTCACCCTCCCAAGAATGTGACAGAAACTTGGGCCACTGCATACCGGGAAGTCCTGGGAGGAATGATGGTGTGGCCGCCGGGGACACATCCCAGCCTGAAAACAGGGTGAGGTCTCCCAGGCCTCAGTGTGGCTCCTTGACATCAGGACACAACCCTGCCAGGCTGACCCTGCCCTGCTTGGGCCCCCCTGCCTCCCTGGAGGCCCACAGAGGCCACCGAAAACACTGGAGGTTAAACACGAGCCGTCCCGCTGCCGCTCGGGGCTCCTGACCGAGCCTCCTTTGTCCTTTGGGGCCAGTGTGTGCGGCACTTAAGAGAGACACTCCCTTTGTTCCCGCCAGCCATCTCTTTTCTTCCTTAAAATTCAAAGCGCAGCAGAAACAGCATCACCTAACAGACTGCTGAGAACCCTGTTTTGAAGTGAGGTGTACATTCCAGGGGTTTCCCCTCTGAGGTTCTGGACTGCCAGAACCATTTCTAATTTACAACCTGGGCGCTTTGAAAACTCTTCTAGGGGGGTTCTGTCACGGAAATCCTAACAGATTCTGGCCAGTCCTCCTGGAGCACAGTTCTTAATTGTGGCTTCAGTTTGTTCAAAGCCCTTAGCAGGAAAGACGCAGCTCACAGAAGAGCGGGCTTGGGGGCCAGGACACACTTGCCAGCTGGGCAAGGGTTACCCTGGGGGCGGTGCCCACCTCACGCCGGGAGACGTCCATGAGCACGGCCGAGCTAGTCGTGTGGCTGCACTGGCAGGTGACGTGGGTCCGGTTTCGGGACAGCAGCTCACAGCCCTTGGCCGACCACCCTCCAGTCCCACCGATGCTGCAGAGAAAAGCAGGGTGAATGGGTCTCTGGGGCCCTCCCCCCCCCCACTGGAGCCCAAGCAGCATCTTTGCTGTGCCCCAGCCAAGTGCCACTGTCATCGCTGTGAGGACCACAGCCCCGGCGGCCCCCGGGGCCGCGTGAACCCTCTCCCTCCCCTTTCCAGGCCGGCGGGGGTCTCTGATGAGCACCCTTTACCATTCACGTTCATTCATCGTTCAGCAGTAAAACTTCAACGGGATGTCGCAGGCCCCTTTGCCGGAGACATCAGTCAGCTGTTAAAATAGCCACTGTGTGCTTCGGTCTCCTTTTGAGGCTCGACGATTTAAGAAGAAACATCTCACATCCGTTTTATACTTTCATCTTCATATTGCACAACGTTTTATGGCAACTGCCTGGAAGCAGGGCCCCATCGCTACCCCGTTTTACTGATGGGAAGCCCCAAGTGACAGGCTGCTACAGGTGTGTCTCGGCCTCAGACAGAGCCCTGCCCTCCCTGACTCTGGGAGAGTCAAGTAGCTTCTCTGATCCCTAGTGTAACCCATCTGTAAGGTGGGACGTGAAGGCTAACACACGTCTGCCGAGAACTTTAAGGTCCGGGATGGCAGATGCAGTGCAAAGCAGAGAGGATAATTAGAGCCCCGGCTGGCTAATTGCTGGGGTTCAATCAACCGACCATGAGAGACAGCCGAGCCTAACGCGTGCCAGACAGACCTCAACAGGGGCCTTGTCGTGAAAGTGGACCCTGCATTCTCTTTCGGAAGCCAAGCGTCTATTGCCCTCCAGGCGCTAAGCTGGTGGCTCATTCACTGGAATTTGGAAACTACAGAAGGAGGGAGAGAGCGGCGCGTGGTGCCCGCTGACCCAAACCTGCTTCCCAGCGTGGGCGCCCAGCAGAGGCCCCTGCGGCAGAGACCCGACCCACCTAGTGGAACCGCAGTTTTGGGGAACGTTTGGGCTGCATGGAGTGAGCACAAAACTCCGTCCTGGCTGCAGGCATCGGGGCGGGGGTGGGAGGTGGATGGATGCTGCTGATCCGGGCGGGGCCTCTGAGGGTCAAACCAGACCCAGCAGCTGCCGTGTGGGTCTCCAGGGCAGGATGGCTGAGGTCAGGGACCTTCCCCTGGTACAGGGACTCCCCTGTACACATCAGGGATTTCCCGCTGTCGGTGGGAGGACCCTGGGCCCAGTCTCAGTCCCGCCCCCGTGTGTGTCCAGAACAAACCCCGGCCTTTTTTGGTGGTGGATGGGATGGCCGGAGTCCCGCAGGAGAGGGGCCCCGTCTCCACGCTGGCCTTCTCGAGGGATCTCCATGTGTGCCTGTGCGTGTGTGTGACCCTATGTGTGAACATCGTGCATGCCTGTGCTTCCAGATGTGTCTGTGTGCATTCGTGTACACACGTGTGCATGGTCATAGCTGGCTGCGTGCACACGTGTGTTTCCAGGTGTGCATAGGTGTACGTGCCTGTGCACATGTGTTTAACTGTGGGCTTATGGGGGACTCGGACACCCCCAGGAGGGGCTGGAAGGGAAGCAATGGGCCACAGAAAAACTCCCAAGGCGCTCTGCCAACGGAGCGTTGGGGACCTGTGCGCAGGCACACCTGGCCTCAGCAAAGCCCCCCCAAGGAAATGCAGCGTTCCAGGGCAGGGAGGGGCATCACCCGTACGTGATGGAGTGATTCCAGAACACGCAGACCGGCTTGGTGCGCTCCTCGGTCTCCAGGAGGGTGTACTCCACCAGGACGGGCCTCTCCAGGGGGCTGGGCAGCGGGGCCCCCTCGCTGTACACCACCGCGCTCACCACGGGTGTGTTGATGACGGGCCGGTTAGGCAGCCTGCAGGGGAGAAGCCGGGGCACAGGCACAAACCTGTGTGCAGCCCTGATGGGGACACAGCGCGGAGGTCTCTCCAGGAGGGACCGAATCAGGCGCACCGAGCTCAGAGCTGCGGCCTCAGCCCTTGGGAAGGCGTGGCTAAGGGAGGGGTGGTGAGGCCTGCGTAAAGGTTTAATCACCAGCAGGCAAGCACAGGGTCACCTCTGGGACAAAGGCAGACTTTGGACATTGAAAATGAAGATAAGGTATGTGCGAGAAGACGTCAAGGCCCCACCGTGGAGAACAGCAAATCCCTGGAACGCTGGGAATGCCCAGTGAAAGGAAGCTGGTGCAGCGGTGACGGCTCAGAGAGGCCTCTCATCCAGCCACTGGGAAGGATGCATATGGAGACCACAGAGCCAGGCAGGAGCTGGAAGTGATTCTAAGGTTGCAAAGCGAAGCCTCTGTGCTCCGCCTCTGCTCAGGCCTCGAAGCCCTTCGGTGGCATTGGCTGCTTCAGCCGGTATTTACTGAGCTGCCCTAGGTGCTGGCGCCGCCAACAGCCGGTGGCAGGCAGGTGTGCGGGGACGGATGCCCCGAGCAGGAATTATGCTGCTGAACCTGGGGTGTGTGCTGGGGAGGGGCGTTCCTGGCAGCAACACTAGGCAGACCCCAAACCTCTGGCCCGGGGAGATCACAGGGCAGCGGCCTCTGGCCGTGGGCCGGGGTCACCGTGTAGTGTGCTTGTACAGATGTTCCGGTGGTTGAGATTCTGACTTATGGAAGCCTCGGAACCCTCTGGAAACTGCCCCCCCTCCCCGAGCTCCTGGAGCCAGGCTCACCTGAGGCTGCGGCGGTCCGGGTCATAGCGCTCGGGCAGGAGCTGCCCCAGGGTCCGGTAGATGATGACCAGGGCGATGGCGAACTGGCCAGGCTCCTCGGGGTGTCTCTTCCGCCTCTTGAATGGGGCCTCCATCTCGGCGCTGGGCTGCGGGCGTGCCGTCCGGGGGGCGGCCCTGCGACCGGCCGGCCTTACCGTGGGGCCCTCTGCAACGTAAGCACAGCGTGAGGAAGGGGGCTGGACGCCTGTGTTCCCACCAAATAGCCTTCTACTTGAGCCAGTGCCTCCTGAAATCAATAGATGTTCCATGGGAAACAGTAGGAGGTTTCTCAGAAGATCAAACACAGAACCACCACAGGACCCTGCAACTCCACTTCTGGGTGTGCACCCCAACAAGCTGAAAGCAGGGACTCGACAGATGCTTGCACACCCACGCTCACAGCAAGCGCGATTCACAACAGCCAGCAGGTGTAAGCGCGCAAGTGTCCATCAACGGATGTTGGATAAGCAACACGCGGTCCCATCCGTATAAGGAAACGTCCCTTAGGCTTCGAAAGGAAGGAGGTTCTGGCACAGGCTACAACGTGGATGAACTTTGAGGACACGATGCTGGGTGAGAGAAGCTGGTCAAATAATGTAGATTCCAATTATGTGGGGAACCTGGAGACTGACTTTGTAGAAAGCAGCCACAGTCACTCACGTTTTCCACGTCCACAAAGTGCCCCAGCTGTGCCTGGTCCAGGAGTTGTCTCCGGAAACATCCACCGCCCAGTACGCACTGCACAGAGCACAGGCTCCAGAGGGGCGGGCGGCGGAGGCCTGAGGGTCGGGTTCTGGGAGGGGCGACACGTCTGGGGGAGGGGAGGACAGGAGCAGAGCAGGGGGTGGGGGCTAGAGGTGCAGTGGGGGAGGGTCTCCCCTCTGCCCCCGTGATGGGGACGCCACACACCTTTCAGGCCCTTCTGACCCTGCTCAGGGCCGTGCTGGTCAGTGGCTGGTTAACAGCACCAGTTAGCCACACTCAGCCTGGTTAACAATACTGGTCAGTCACACTCAGCCTGGTTAACAGCACCGGCTAGCTACATTCAGGCTGGTTAACAATACTGGTTAGCCACACTCAGCCTGGTTAACAATACTGGTTAGCCACACTCCGCCTGGTTAACAGCACCAGCTAGCCACACTCAGGATCGTGAACAATACTGGCTAGCCACATTCAGCCTGGTTGTAGCTAGCACTGGCTAGCTACATTCAGGCTGGTTAACAATACTGGTTGGTTAGCAACCTTGGTTAGCCACATTCAGCCTGGTTAGCAGCACCAGCTAATCACACGCAGGCTGATTAACAATGCTGGTTAGCCACACTCAACCTGGTTAGCAATATCAGCTAGCCACACTCCGCCTGGTTAACAGCACCAGCTAGCCACACTCAGACTGGTTAACAATACTGGTTAGCCACACTCCGCCTGGTTAACAGCACCAGCTAGCCACACTCAGACTGGTTAACAATACTGGTTAGCCACACTCCGCCTGGTTAACAGCACCAGCTAGCCACACTCAGACTGGTTAACAATACTGGTTAGCCACACTCCGCCTGGTTAACAGCACCGGCTAGCCACACTCAGACTGGTTAACAATACTGGTTAGCCACACTCCGCCTGGTTAACAGCACCGGCTAGCCACACTCAGACTGGTTAACAATACTGGTTAGCCACACTCCGCCTGGTTAACAGCACCAGCTAGCCACACTCAGACTGGTTAACAATACTGGTTAGCCACACTCAGCCTGGTTAACAGCACTGGCTAGCTACATTCAGGCTGGTTAACAATACTGGTTGGTTAGCAACCTTGGTTAGCCACACTCAGCCTGGTTAGCAATATCGGCTAGCCACACTCTGCCTGGTTAACAGCACCAGCTAGCCACACTCAGACTGGTTAACAATACTGGTTAGCCACACTCAACCTGGTTAACAATACTGGTTAGCCACACTCAGCCTGGTTAGCAATATCGGCTAGCCACACCCCGCCTGGTTAACAGCACCGGCTAGCCACACTCAGACTGGTTAACAATACTGGTTAGCCACACTCCGCCTGGTTAACAGCACCAGCTAGCCACACTCAGACTGGTTAACAATACTGGTTAGCCACACCCCGCCTGGTTAACAGCACCGGCTAGCTACATTCAGGCTGGTTAACAATACTGGTTGGTTAGCAACCTTGGTTAGCCACACTCAGCCTGGTTAGCAATATCGGCTAGCCACACTCTGCCTGGTTAACAGCACCAGCTAGCCACACTCAGACTGGTTAACAATACTGGTTAGCCACACTCAACCTGGTTAACAATACTGGTTAGCCACACTCAGCCTGGTTAGCAATATCGGCTAGCCACACCCCGCCTGGTTAACAGCACCGGCTAGCCACACTCAGACTGGTTAACAATACTGGTTAGCCACACTCAGCCTGGTTAACAACACTGGTTAGCCACACTCAGCCTGGTTAGCAATATCGGCTAGCCACACTCTGCCTGGTTAACAGCACCAGCTAGCCACACTCAGACTGGTTAACAATACTGGTTAGCCACACTCAACCTGGTTAACAATACTGGTTAGCCACACTCAGCCTGGTTAGCAATACCAGCTAGCCACACTCAGACTGGTTAACAATACTGGTTAGCCACACTCAACCTGGTTAACAATACTGGTTAGCCACACTCAGCCTGGTTAGCAATACCAGCTAGCCACACTCAGACTGGTTAACAACCCTGATTAGCTACATTCAGGCTGGTTAGCAACACCGCCTAGCCTCACTCAGGCTGGTTAGTGACCAGGCTGGTCGACACTCTGGCTTTGGGGTCAGCAGGGAGGCAGGAGGCTCCAACTGCTGCTAGGGTTGCTCTTTTCCAGGGTCTGGCTGAGAGCTTTTGGGAAGGTGCGTGGAGTCACCACCCCCTCTCCTGCTCTGTCTGGCCAGTCACCTAACTGGGCTGTTCCGGCTCTTCCTCTGGGCGAGGGCAGTGCAGGCTGTGGGCTTCCTGAGTGGAGAGCCCGATGCTCCCCCAGGCTGGGTGACCCTCCCAGGCCCCCACCCCGACTTGAGACAGACGCCTCCCTGTCGAGGGCTCGGACTTGACGCGCCGATGTTATCACCTTCAGCAGCAAGCGCGTCTACCTGCCCCGCCTCCCGTGAAGTCCCACAAAGCGGGGCCCCATAAGGACGCTGACTCGGTGCTCCCTCAGCCTCCCACCGCCTGGCTCCACTGCCTCCGTTCAGTCGCCCTGGGCCGGGCTCCAGGCCCCCTCCTCTAGCAGGGCTGTCACCTCCCGGGGGCATCAAGTGAGAGGCTGCGGCGGGGACACCAGACAGCACCCCGCAGCGGGGTGGCCTCTCGGGAGCGTGTCATGACCGTGACCCCAGAGCACACACACCCCTTCCCCGTGTCTGCTCCTGGCCCCAGACACATCGATGGGTCTAAAGCTCCAGTTTCTTCCACGACTCGACTGGCCCATCGTGTCTCCAGCTAACCAGTCAGCCAGCAAGTGGGTACCAGAGGCCCCCCTTGGGCAAAGCATCCGGGGGTACCTCACCCCAGTAGAACAGGCAACGCGCACACATGCTGCCTGGGCCAAGGGCTGGAGAGCCTGCCTAGGAGGGAGTCAGGGCAAAGAAGAGATCTGGGCCAAGGGGAGGAGGTCAGTGTCTGAGGAAGGAGGACGTAAGCCTGGCGAAGCCCGAGGGGGCGGGTGAGAGGTGGGCAGAGGCTCGGAGCCAAGCCCCAGGGCTGACCCCCACTAGATGCCTGAAACTGCAGGTATTACAAACACTATCATATATTATATTTTTTCCTACACATACACCTAGGATAAGGCTAAATTTGTAAATTAGGCACATTAAGAAAACAACAATAACCAATAATAGAACAATTACAACTACACACTGTATTAAAAGTTATGTGAATGTGGTCTCTTTCTCTTTCTTTCAAAATACCTTATTGTACAGACTTAATGCCTTTCCCATCTTAACTAAGCACGTATCACGCACTGTGGCTGTAACTTTTAGTTTTAGGTACAATGGCAAACTAGCATATATTTCTTTTTCCTTCCTCACAATTTCACAGATAGAAGATTCGTTCTTACTGTGGATCTCAGCAACCCCAGCGGATGATCTTTCCTTCCTTACTAAGTCGAGAATTTTCGCCCTTTCACTCAAAGGAAGCGCTTCGTGGCTTCCCTTAGGCACAGCTGACTTGCCAACATCAGTATTTTTGCTCTGAGGTCGTAATATCAGGTAGGTAAGGGTCACCTGAACACGAGCCCTGTGATACTTTGACAGTCGATCTGATCACCTAAGTGACCAGTACGCTGAACAAAGGGACGACTCACACCCCAGGTGGGATGGAGTAAGTTTGCAAGGAGCTACTCAGAGCTGCATGCAATTTAAAACATGAACTGTTTATTTCTGGAATTTTCCAGACCACGGTTGACCTTGGGTAACCGAAAACTCGGAAACCACAGATAAAGGGGTGATGACTGTGTATCGCTATTCTGAGGACAATTATGAACAAATCACACCGCTGAACGTTGAAAACCCAAATCAATCCCAAATAAATACAATTTTTAAGATGGGTCAGTTGTCAGGCTTCATCCTACATCAGTGTAAAACCCTCTTTAAAAGTTTTTAAGATGCCTGAATAACACCCATGTAACTGACGAAACGAATTTACTAAAACCCTTCAAATTTTTAACTGTCCGTAACAGAATTTTATGTCTTCAAGCTCCTACCTTGGGGCAGACATTTTCAGTAGCTTGAGTGGATCTGTGAAAAAATACTTTAAGAAAATTCAACATGTTTAAGCCGTGTGGTATTAGAGTTCTAACCCAGGACTGGGGAACTGCACACAGACGGCTCTGGTTTGGTTTTGCGGGGGTGGGGTGGGGTGGGGGGGCGGGGAGGAGTCTAAAAATTTTACATCCACGGAGAGGCAGCTTTTCACTGCACAAGGAAGACAACCTCACGCACGATTTAGGTGTTCCCTCATTCATCACCTTATAAATTAGCCAAACTTTTGTAAGAAACACCCCACCATCGCCTTTCCGTCTGACGCCAGCAAACAGGCTGCTGGCTGCAGGGCAGATGTGCACGTGCAGGTGGCGCTGCGACGACAGCTGACCCACTCCCCCTGCGGCACCACGTAGGCCCGCCCTCCTCCACCTGCCGCCCCCAAGGGCAGCCGTCGTGTCTTAGCAGCTTTACCTTTCCTCTCGGGTGGTTTGAAGAAGTCCTCCGAGAAGAAGACCGAGGACTCCAGGTCTCTGGGGACCTCACCCCGCAGGTGCTTGAACTGTGGCACCCAGGCTCCCGTGAAGTTCAGTTTGTCGAAGACGTCGACGGCGAGAACTGCGGGGACAGGCGCCTCCATCACACGCGGCTCCCAAGCCCTCCCGCGGAGAGCCTGCCCGGACCCGTGCCGTCTTCAAACCGACCAGGACGGCTGTCCCCGATCACCTTTAAACAGAACCTACCTCCACTTCCTGCTGAGTCACACAGCCCGGTGCCTTACTGGGGGTCTCGGGGAGCTCAGGAGGCGCCCCCCCGCCCCCCCCCCACGGGCGTGTCTTTTCCCTGCAGCTGTGTCCCTGCTGGCAGTCAGCCCTGCAGGCTCCAGGGCGACCCCCCAGGTCTTCCCGCTGAGCCGTTTTTCCAACACTCCCGATCCAAAGGGTGCCCTCAATTCACTGCACAGACAAGGGCTGCGCTCCCACCTGAGGCGCTCAGGACCAGGGTGGGTGGGAGCCCTGGAACACGGGAGGCAGGGGCCACTGGCCCCAAGGACTGGGAGGATGGACAGGGCTGGCCTGTGGCCCGAGCCCAGGGAGAACCAAGAAGGAAGCTCTCGGCCCAGTGCAGGGGCGATGGTCCCAACCACAGGGCATCAGAGAAGGACACTGGAGGGGCGTGCGGGCAGAGGTAGCCCAGAGGTTTGGCCGGGACCTGCCTGAAGTCTCTGGAAGGGGCTGGGGGGCAACAGCTACACCAGGTGCCTGTCAGGCACCCGTGTCCTGTCCATCCCCGAGAGTCTGCAGGCCAGCTCTGCCAGACCCTCCCTCGGGACAGAGGCCGGAATGCAGGGCGCTCACCCTTCTGCCCTGCCCCAGTGATGACGGGCTCCCAAGCCCACCTCCACCCCAATGCAAGGCAGGTGGCATCCCGGGCTCAGGTGGGCCTGGGAGGTGCAGACCAGCCCGAACATCTTCTGTCAGGAAGTGAGGGCCCCGCCCTGGGAGCCTGAGAGTTCACGCCAGGGATGCTGCCGCACCTGGGTTAAAGGCTCAGGCCCTCCTGGCGACAGATAATCGGCTAACTCAAGGGGCGATTCCCTGGGAAGGGGCAATCCCTGGGTCCTGCCCAAGCCCCCATGGGGGTGCTAAGTAAACAGTCACGGGAGGAGAAAACCAGCAGCCCCTGCCTGTAGGACGGGCCCCCGCTCCAGGGACTTTGCTGCTATGTCTCGGTGGGTAGGCCTGCACCACCAGGGCTTCCTCCCCAGGAAGGAAGCCGACGTTCAACCCCTGACCCCCGAGCAGCACGTCCTGGGCCCTCAGGGTGACTCGGTCCACAAGCGTTGGCTCTGCTGGTGGCTCGGCTCCCAGCCCAGAGAGGGGGTTCCCCCTCCGCCAGGTGCCAGCTGCCTGTCCCCGGCCCTCTCCCAGGGTCTGTGCCTCTGCGTGAGCCTGGAGGCTGGACCTGCCGCCAGACCCTCCAGCCCACTTCCCCGGGCAGCCCCACACCTAGTTCTGAAGGTAAGAGGACCACCAAGATCCTGCCAGCGTCGACCCTTCTCCCAGAGATGGCCGAGGGGGGCTGCACCTGAGATGGGCCCCGGGGTTCCACCGTCCCCCCCGCCGGGCCCACAGCCTCACTCATGTTGGGGGTGACGATGACGAAGGGCCGCAGGTAGGTCCTCCGCAGGTTTCGGGCCACGTTGCTGAAATAGGCCTCGAAGCACCTCAGCAGCTGTGCGGTGCCCCCCTCGCTCCGCTGGATCTGCTCCCACGCGGCCCTGGTGCCCGGGGCCAGGAGGGCGCTGCCCGCCTGGACGATGTCCTGGTCAGACAGACAGACAGACGGCGCTCTGCTCATGTGAGCGGCTGGCCGGCGGAGGCCTGGCTGACACGCTGGGGCCCAGGCTCCAGAGAGCCTTTAGGTCACAGGACCAGGCCGGGCCAGGATCAGAAACCGCGAGAGGCTGTGGTCTCAGCTCCAAGGCAGGAGACACGTGTCGGGGGAAACCTTGCAGGGGGTTTCACCGTGTGCACCCCGAGACACAAAGGGGAGCAGGCGTGCGGAGACGCCCCCTGTTACATCGGAACTCCCAGTCCCACCAGGAGAGCCTGGCCTGGGAACGGCCGCCCCGTCGCTGAGCCCACAGCAAGGCAGCCGAGGACGCGCTGGGGGTTCCAGTTCGGTGACGCTCCCGCCCTGAACACCTCAGATGAACAGGGGGCAGCGTGGGGAGGACACTCGGGCTGTCACGGGGATTCAGGGGCCACAACCCAGGTGGAAACCAGGACGGAAAGCTTCTGTTTGCAAAGAACCGGAAGTGGGAACAAATCCCTGGGCCTAGACTCTCAG
Organism: Phocoena sinus; assembly: GCF_008692025.1. Classification (NCBI taxonomy): domain Eukaryota; kingdom Metazoa; phylum Chordata; class Mammalia; order Artiodactyla; family Phocoenidae; genus Phocoena; species Phocoena sinus. Next base: position 3,524,553 of record NC_045772.1, on the reverse strand, counting down.
ACCTGGACTGAAATACAGGTGCGGGAACACTGCCAAGGCCCTGAGGGCTCCGCACGGACAGGGGAGGTCCCCGGGGGCTCTGTGTGGATGGGGAGGCCTTAGAGAGGGGTGAAGGGGAAGCACAAGGCAATGCCACGCCTCACCCGCACCCCCGGCAAGAGCACCTTATAAACTGGATGAATGAGCCTCTCGCCAGTTATGCTAAAGACACGCCTCAGGGGCTGATCACGTAAAGACAAAACAGGACTGTCTCTACAGCAGGAGGCATGAAGCCGTGTGAGAGCAGGACCTCAGGGTTTGGAGAGGGGGTGTCCTGGCACCCCCACTCTTATGGGTTGTGTGCCCTTGGTTCCCTGTGCCTCAGCTTCCTTAATTGTAAGGCAGGGCGACAGCTGAGCTTCATACAGGATGTGTGTGGGAATAAGTGGGCCGATCCCTGTAGCCCCCAGGACACCGACGCGCATGCAGTGGTCAGCTGACAGCGGCACCGCTGTCGTCACCATCAGGCCTGTCCCTTTGCCAAGACGCTCCTAACACTTGGAAACCCTTTTGCTGGTCACTGAACTGGCCTGGGCTCACGTCTGAAAAGGGCAGTCTCGCCCTGAGGACACCGGGCCAAATGACCTTCCACGACCGAGCCAGGGCCCCCAGTCCAGCTCACCCCTGGACGTGCGGGGCTCTCTGCCCGCCGCCTTCCTACCTCGTGGAAGTCGGCGTCCTGCGTGGCCGCCAGCTCGAAGCCCTGCTGGCTGCTCTCATGCAGCAGGATGCGGGCCAGCAGCTGGTAGGCCGTCCGCACGTCGTTGCCAAGGAGCGCGTCCGTGTGCCGCGTGGCGTTGCGTAGCGCCCGGGCCAGCCACAGGGACCGGTCGCCGTCCATCCGCGTCTCGTTCCGGCTCAGCTTCTCGTTCTGGGTCGGGGAGCAAGCACCAGGTCGGCCCTGGGCCCTTCCCCTGACTCAGAATCCACTACTTTCCAGTGGAAATACCCTTGTCAGAAAGGAACTTTAAAAATCCCCAAGCCCCAAAATGAACTTGGGCTGATGGCCGTGGCACAAAAAAGGAGGGTCTGTCAGGCTAAAAACCACTTGGAAAAAGACACCAGGTGGAAGAAGGGAGAGAGTATGACACCGTGAGTCATGGGCGGATGGCAAGGCGGGGGACTCGGACGTGGGGACTCTGAGTCTGCAGAACCAGACGCAGGGTGGGATCTGGAAAGGGAAGAGGAGATGGCTGCCGCGGTGCCCCAAACAGATGTGCTGTCCCCGGGCCCCGCCCAGCCTGGGACCAGCATGACCCGGCGGCCTGGAAACCCACCCTCTTCCTGCACGTCCCCAGGGTGCAGCCTACCATGGCTTTGAGGTCCACGAAGGAGACGGTGGTGCAGTTAAAGAGCTCCGGGGGCAGCCAGCCCTTCTCCCCACTGCAGTGCCGGACCGCGTTTCCTAGGGAACAGAGAAGGACCCGCCAAGCCTGAAAGCTGAACTGTGAATGAACCCCTCGGCTGGCCCATGGCCAGCAGGTGCCATAGCCACGAAGCCAACACTGCTCTTCCCTCAGACCTGGGAACACGTTGACAGCTGCCTGACATTCACAACCAGGCCTTACCGTTGGCCTGAGCTGCCCAGCAACTATGGGTGGACACCTGAGCGAGTCCGTGAAAAGAGAAATCGGCTGAGTGGTCCATCGAGCACCCACCGTGTCCACATGCGCTGCAAGCCCACCCGGATCCCACTCCGGGCTGGTGCTTTCTCTGCACTGACTCACCAGACCTCCCCCGGCCCCCTGTAGCCAGACACAGCTACCATCCCCGTTTTACGATGAGATGCCAATGCTGTGAACGGTGAGGCAGCTTGTCCAAGCCTCCCCACCACCGTCCCCATCCCAGCCACTAGACTCTTTGTATTTTCATTGTGCTCTTTACAGGTTTTATCATTTACGACCGAGGAAAAAGTTATCTTATCCCCCCCGATCACTTTGGCTAAAGGAACTATTTCAACACAGAACATCCGGTGAGTTCCGATGCCTCAGCCGGCTCTCCCGCAAGCCGCAGGCCTCCGTCTAATGTCCCGCCTGGAACAGAAGCCACAGGCCACACCCCGCGGTACTTACCCACAGACCCTTTAGGGCACGGCACTGCGGCCGGCTGCCCGAACTTGGTCTGCGGCCACCAGATGCCAGCCTCAAATGCTCTGGGACAGCCGTTGTAGATCACTGGGGTACAGAGGAGAGAAGGCGCTCAGCCTGGCACATCCGTGCACACAGACGTGCAGCGTGCTCCACAGGCTCCTCCTGGACGGAGGCCCCGCCCCCGCCAAGAACCGGACCCCTCGCACCCCCCGTCGGTGTTAGAACAGGGGGAGGGGGGACGCAGGCTCCGACCCACGCCTCCTAACGGGCCAGTGGACAGAAGGCCAAGCAGACACAGCTGGACCAGGAGGCTGTCAGGCGCCCCCACCACGCCCCAGGAGTGTGGGGTGCACACACACGCACACACGCACGCACCACACATGTGCATACACGTAGACACACGCATACACACGCACGCACACATGCATGCAGATATGCACACGTAGACACACGCATGCACGTACACACGCAGGCACACACACACACCCCACACGGACACATGCATACACAGAGACACATGCAGGCACACACGTGCACACACACGCACACACACAGTGGCCTGTCCCTGCCGTACAGCCTGAGAGGGTCAAGGGCAACGCGGACCTTCGCAGCCGAGGACCGTGACCTCGGCGAAAGGGTTGTCGCAGCGGTTGCACTGGCGGCCAATGACGCCGGGCTTGCAGCTGCACTGGCCAGTGTCCATGTCGCACGCGCGGCTGTGGGAGCCATGCGGGAAGCAGTCACACGGCAGGCAGGTGTCCTGTGCCGGGGGCCTGTAGTAATTCTCCTGCAAGAGCCAGAAGCAGAGGCTGGACGTCAGACACCACAGACAACCTGCACCTGGAGGGCGTTTCCTGAGCAACGTCAGGGTTCCCTGGCCTCCCGGCTGTCCTCCACCCACGGCCTCCAGGCCAGCGGCGTCTGAGGCCCCCAGAGCGGACGGGGCAGGTGTGTCCTCCAGAAAAACACACCCTCTCTCACATCTCAGCAAACACCGTGAGCCACCGTCTGTCCTTAAAAGGATCAGATATTCAAATGGAGATCTACGCACAAGGGTACCAGGATGGCTGATGGAGGTGTTTTTTTTTTTTAATTGTGAGAAATTAGAAGCCACCCGAACATCTGTCACTGGGCCCGTCAAGCTGATGGTCAAGAGTGTGGGCTTCAGTTCTGGGAAGTCCTGGATTTACGCCCAGCTTGGCCATTCACTGGCCACACTGCCCCTGCCAGGACACTTGGCTTCCCAAGGTCCAAGGGTCCCCGGCTGAAAACTGAGCAGACTTGTGGCCAGTGACAGAGGCTTCTGTGTCAGGCAGATACACGGAACTGTCCCACAGGGGGCTCCAACTGTGTGTCTTCCAGTGCCTGAGGAGGCAATGCATGTGAGCAGTCACTCTGGGAGGGCACATGGTATCACTGTCACTGTTTATACAGTCCTGTCTCCATTTTCTACAATTTTTGATGAAAAAAAAAAACCCTAGGCATGTTTCCCCCAGGTACCCTCCTCACTCTCCTCCTGCCCTGCCCCCCACCAGTGCCATGACCGCCATCTCACACCATGTGGTTTGTGTGGTCCTGATCTGCCAGGGCCCTTATGATTTTTCAGGCGACATCGGAGGCACGGTGGACACGCAGGACACGACGCATGTCAGACAGGGCGCCAGGGAGCATCAGAGGGCGCCGTGACGGCAGGTTCCCCTCTTGGGTCAGCAAGCCTGGCCGCGGGACAGCGCGTCCCTCCGAGCGGCTACTGTTACGCACAGAATTCTCCTTTGGGATTCAAGTTACCGGCAGCTCACGGCAGTTGTCGACACAACATTCTGAAGGTACGTGGAGTTTTCTGGGAGGCCCAGAGGGTCGGGGTTCCCTGTGCTTTGGGCTGAGAACACTGCAGCTGTGCACGAGGATGACAGGCACCCGAGGCGAGGGAGTGGGCAAAGCTTCTCATATTTTAAATGTTGGTCGTCACTGGGGACTTCCCTGGTGGTCCAGGGCCTAAGACTCCACACTCCCAAAGCAGGGGGCCCGGGTTTGATCCCTGCAGGGAACTAGGTCCCACATGCTGCAAGTAAGAGCTCGTATGCCGCAACTAAAGATCCCGCACGCGGCAACGATCCCACGTGCCGCAACTAAGACCCGGAGCAGGCAAATTAATTAATTAAATATTTTTTAAAATGTTGGTGATCACTGAGTGGTTTGATAAAAGACCAGGAAAATGACCGATCAGGAGAACCATGTTTGGTGACGAGGATGAGTCAAACTCACAGAAATTGCTTGGTTTCCCGTGACCGTGTGTGGGGCTGAGGCAGCTTACAGGTGAGAACCTGTAAGCTGTGCTCACCCACGGTGAACCCTGTGAGTACCCAAGGGTGTGTGTGTTCGTGTCCAGGTAGACGTGTGGGCGGGTGTGTGGGTGTGCACGCCCCGCCGTCTCCCTGGGTCCCTGCTGTCCACCCGCGGCCGGGCCTCACCTTGCACTGGCACTGCCCGTTGGTCTTGTTGCAGTCGGGGTCGAAGCCTTTGCTGACAGCACAGTGGCAAGGCCCGCACACAGGGTTCCCCCACCAGCCTCTGGGGCACGGAAGGTCGATCCTGTTGGGAAATCAGATGGCAGACGGAAGGTGTACAGAACTGCCCTTTTTGGAACGAGAGGGATGATGGAGGCCTGGTTGTTGGCTGGACTAGTTCTGGGCACCTCCCGCCCCCCTGAGTGGTCCGTTGCCCCCTTGCTGGCCCCCACCTGCAGGACTTAGCATTTTATGACCTATGCCCAGCCTTCCGGGGCCCCGCATCTGGAAGGGTTCTACCTACAATACTGTTATTTTAAAATAATTTGTTTGCTCACTTTTTTCTTCCACCTGCAAGATGCAGGTGAGTGCCCCAACCCAGCTTCCTATGAGCACCGTGTCAGTAAGTTCTCTCTGCTCAGTACCCCTACACCGTGACGCTGGCCCACGAGGGAGGGCGCTCAGGGACAACTAACCCACCGTCAGGCTGGCTCTTCACCCAGCCCCACCCAGCGCAGACCGAGCCCAGCTGCCCTGGGCAACCTTCTCCCGGGTCCCAGGCATCTGGCAGCCCAAGACCGGTGGGATTGGCAGCATCGATGCTTCCCGGGTCCCCTGGGTCAAATGCTGACCACATCCCCATGGATGCTGGGAGCAGCCTTTCCTGGGATGTGGAGCCTGCTTCAGTCAGCCCAGAGCAGCCCTGGGCTGGACACGGTGGGCTCAGAACCGTGAGACCTGCCCAGTCCCGCCCTCTTGAGCTGCCCGGGCAGACCCTGAGACAGGCGACCTCCCCGGTGCCGAGGCCAGGCTCCTCCCTGCCCCGCCCGGTGGTGGCTGCTGCCTGTCGCTGTCACCCTACGCCCACTCCCCACCTGAGCGCTCACTTGAGTGTCCGCTGCTGACCCGTCTGCCTGGGGATGCCCCCCAAGTGTCCTTCAGGCTCCGCAAAATGAAACGCTGTCCTGTGTTTACTATCCTGGCTAACGGCATTCCATCCGCCCACCCGCCAGCCATCAACCTCTCCTACGCACTTGTTCACCTAACCAGCAATTATTAAGTACTGACTGTGTACACACTAGGGGCATAACAACGACCAGGATGGGCTGGGGCTCCAGGCTGGTGTTGATGGATCTACATCAACAGTGTGGGGATCCCAGAGACTTGGTGTCGCACCCCTTCCTGCTGTCTCCTCAGCCCTGCCTTGCGGGCATCGCCAGCCCTTGGGGACGCCGCACGGCCTCCCAGCTGGTCCCTTTGCCTCTGCCTTCCGTCTGCTTCCACCACACTCCACCTGTGAGCTGGGGGCGCTCTGACACCCAGACCTGATCCTGCCCCTTTTCTGCAGAGCCCCTGCGGCCTCTACAAAGCCCAGCTCTGTTCCCGGTTTGCAGGCAGGCCCTCTACCCAGGCCTGTGCGTCTCCCTGGCGCAGAACATGCTGGGACAGCACGCGCCGGCTCTGCCCGGGACCCACCTGCTGAGCTCCTTAGACCGGTCTCATCCCATCACTGCTCTCCGGCCCTGCCCTCTTGGTGTCCCCGCTGGAACGCCCCTTCCTTCAGCCCCGCTGACTCCCAACCCGCCATCATCCAACGGGCTGTGCGGTGCCGCATCCGGATCACGGGTGGGGTTACAGCACACACTCCGGTCCCCAGTGGACAAAAAGCAGGGCGAGGTGTTCCGGCCAGGTGGAGCAGGCTGGCACCGCGCGGCTTCTGCGCCAGGACAGCCCGGCACTGGCCGAGGACCGGCAGCCTTCACCGCAGCACGTCCCAAAGGGGCTGGAGTCTCGGTGTGTGAAGACTCCCATCTGGGAGAAAGTGCTCGTCCTGTGATGACTACACACCTGGACTGCGGGGGCCTGGAGACCAAGATGCCCCCAGTGAATTACACCAGGACTCTACGCGCACAGCAGAGATGACTGCCTCTCCCGACTTGAAAGATAAAGTGTTTTCTGTAATTACACTCATCTTCCCGTATCTCGGCGACTGCCTGCTCTGTGCACAGCTGGGCTCTTGATAAATGAGTTGTGCCGTGCGTTTCTGGGCTGGAAACATGCTCAGTGGGGTTAGTGTGAGATGCCCAACTGGATTTTCGTTCATTTCGTGCCAAACTGAAAGGACGCGTCCTTGTTACCCTGAACCACACGCATTTGGGGGCTAAATAGCAAAGAGGAGACAACAGGTCAGGAGAAGTAGCCACGTGGACCCTGAAAGCGAGGGCGTACTCTCACCTGTTCTCGCAGTACTGCCCGTAGTGGCCGGACCCACACTCACACACGTAGCCCCGCGGGGAGTCGGGGCTGTGCACGCAGGCTGCCACGTGCTTGCAGGGGTTCACGTGACACGCGTCCACACACTTCCTTCCAAAGTACCCTGCGGGGACAGGCCAGCGTTAGCCCACCCCAGGATCTGGCTTTGCGAGTCCGCTTTCCGGAGCGACACCCTCTGTGTTAGGATGTGTGCTAGCAATCTGCGGCTTCCCCAGGCCCCGACTTGCCATGCCACTCTGCAGAGGAAAGTGGCAAAGCCTCTCAGAGTCACAGGAAGCACGAACACTTGGGGGGTCAGACCTGGAAACGCAGAGATGAGGGCCTGCCTCCCAGGCCCCCCGGGAGGGCTCACAGCGGGTGGGTACCAGCTGTCCTCAGCCACATCACCTCAAGATTCAGAGACAACCCCTGAACATATTAGTTTTTAAATGTGCGCCTTTCACAGACTCTCCCTCGTCTCAGTATATGCCCCGAGGATCCAACCAAGAGTGTCCCCTGTCCCCCACGTGAAGAAGACACAGGACACAGGGCCACTCCTTAGTTACGAAACAAAGCTCAGGGCGCCCCAGACCCCCAGAGAGGTGATGGGGGAGCCGCCGCCCAACTCGGCTTTCCACAATGTGTTTTAAACACCAAAGGCGTCGCCCTCCACCGACGGGCACCAGGAAAGGGGGGCTGTGGGCGCCCACCTCTGTCGCAGATGCAGGAGTAGCCGTCCCAGGTGTCGTGGCAGTGGCTATGCTGCGGGCAGGGGCTAGAGGAGCAGGGGTCCTCCACGTCACAGCCATCCTTCACCCTGACCTTGAGGGCGTCCTTCATGTTCAGCGTGGCGATATTGGTGGCCGTCTCCCCCATTCTCACACCCTGCGTTAAAGAAGGGCAGCCAGAGTTGGTGCTGGGGCCTTGGGGCTGGAGGAACCCCAGAAGGTAACCAGGGGTTAAGAGAACCCCAAATTCTCTTGGGTCCCTTGTTTTAAAAGCTATGCCTCATTTATTGAAAGGGCTGGGACTGGTGGGGGGATGGCAGGGATGAGGGGCACTTCTGCTCCCCCGAGGTGTGGATCCCAGGCAGGGGGACAGGCCACCCGGAGTGAAGACGGAATGATTCCATATTCCGATAATTCCATGGTGAGGGTCACGGAGAAAAAATAATGAGGATGATGGGCGAGCACGGCCCCTGATGAAAGTGAGCAGGGAGCTCCCGGGAGGAGGGGGCACGTGCTGAGGTGGGGGGCCACCCGTGCGAGGCACCTCGGGGCCAGATCGCCCGGGGGCGGGGCGGGGGCGCAGGGGAAGGAACTAAGGATTGATTTCCCTGCAGCGGGGCTGGGGTTTGGGGGCGCAGGCAGAAGCAGGGAGACATGAGCTCAACTACTTTATAAACAGCTCACTCCGGCTGCTGCTAGAACACCTGGTCTAGGGGACGAGCGTGGGACCCATCCAGGTGAGCACGGGGGGTGGGGCTGGTGCAGGCAGCGAGGGGCAGGTTCTGGAAGTGACATGAAGACAGACCTGCAGGGGGCCGACCGTGGCGTGGCTGTGAGGGGAACTCGAGGGGAAGCCTGGGAGAGGAGGGGGCTCTAAGCGGGAAACTGGGTTTGCTGAAGCTGGGCTGGCGATTAGAGAAGTCATTCGTTTACTGAAAACTAACAGGATGACCAAGGACACCAACTGCGGCGCTGGCCACCCCTGAGCAGGACGTGGCGGGCCAGGGCCGGGCTCGGGGAGGGTACCTGCATGCAGCCCCGGAAACCGCGGCGCACGGAGACCTTGTCTTCAGACACGCCACCCACGATAAGGCTTCTCATCCTCAACCCAGGAAGCTGGTTCCCGATCTGCACCGTGTCCTGTGCAAAGAGAGGGGCTGCATGCACCATCTGGAAACGTCTGGCTGGAAAGAATTTGCTCAAAGGCTAAAATGCAGTCGCACCGGCAAGCCCCTCACAGCCTGAGGACGTCTGTGCCTCCAAACAGAGGGCCCGGCTCAGCCTCCTCCGTGGAGAACACGGCTGTTTGTGTGTGACGGGCAGGGTGCAGGAAGCCGTCAGAGGACATGTGTCCATGTCCCAGCCCAGCCAAGACGGGCATCTGGGGGGATGAGGGCAACCCTTCCATCTCTGTCGTGGGCACCGCCAACAAGCCACTGCGTGAAAAAGCTTGACAAACTAGAAAGTGGCAGTGAGTGGAAAACACGTCCACAGGGGCGGGAACCTAGAAGAGTCTCAGCTGGATCCTTAGGCTCAGGAAGGTGCACACGTAGAACACGGCAGTTTACTCCCAGAGCCAGGTGTAAGGTGAGCCTGGACTCCAAAAGCACTGAGGAATCACGAGTAGCCCCTGAAGCGCGTGAGGGTCCCGTAAAGATGCCTCCTGTTACCTGGCTGCAAACCTTGGGAATCCAGCGGGGCTCAGCAAGTGTCCTCTGAGTCGCCCTGCCTGGAATGCCACCTGCCCATCTGGGATGCGCAAACCCCTCTGGTGTCCCACGGCCCCCTCTGGAACCTGGATCTCACTGCCCCCCCACCCATATCCATCTCTGTACCCCGAGGCACAGCAAGAGCCTGCAGCTGTGGCGCAAGCCAGCTTTGCTAAGAGAAACCTCTGCTGACGGTGCCAATGGCATCGTGATGGGACGCACAGAGGGACCACGCCCAGGGCCTGACGCCGGGAGGTGACCATCTGGAAAGGGGATGAGGTGCAGCTTCCAGTGTCCTCAGCGTAGGAGGAACATGAGACCCGAATTCAGGCAAGCCCAGAAAGCACTTCCTCAAACCCACAAGGGCTCTGGCAGGGCCTGACACCTGGAGGGGTCGCTCTGTTTACCCACAGGCCCACTGAAGGGGTCTGGGCTTCCCTGGTGGCGCAGCGTATAAGAATCCGCCTGCCAATGCAGGGGACACGGGTTCGATCCCTGGTCCAGGAAGATCCCACACGCTGCAGAGCAACTAAGCCCGCAAGCCACAACTACTGAAGCCCGCCTGCCTAGAGCCCGCGAGCCACAACTAGAGAAAGCCCGCACGCAGCAATGAAGACCCAGCACAGCCAAAAATAAATAAATAAATAAAAATAAACAACAACAACAACAACAAAAACTATAGCACTGTGATGTACATAATGTGATACATTACGTACTGGGGTACAGCTACACTGGGATGTGCTAGTGGTTTCCCAGTGAAGGGGTCTGTTCCAAAGGGGGTACAGGTGCCCACTCACCTGGTCCACACCATAGTCCAAGGTCATGACTGCCAGGTACTTGATGTCTTTGCCCTCCTTGGCACTCTTCAGTTCTATCAACAGGTGGTGCCAGGCCCCGTCAGTCACGCGTGACCTGGACAGTCTCATGGACACCACATCCGAGGGGCCGTGGGACACCTCAAACTGGACGTAGTTGTTCAGGATCTGTAGGATGGGGGGAGCTACACTAGTCACTGAGGAGATGAGGACAAAATACAAAATACGCTGCAATCACTTAAGTAACAAAGCCACGCAAACAGACTTACCACAGGCCACTGGATCAAAGATGGACTTAAAAATTAGGCAAAGTTTAATTTGCCGTTGCCTGTATGTAACACGCTTCAGAATTACATGCCTTCTTCTATGGTAAGAAGTGTCGAACGCTGACAGAGGTCAAGTAAGATAAAGCCCGTTGGACTTAAGTAAGGGGAACAACCACAGATTCAGGTGACTACTGGGCTCTTATTTTTGGATGTAAATGTTTCATCTTATGAGACAAGATTCAGGCCGCCATGTTCAAATATATGAATGAAAAAACAGAAATCAGCATTATAACTGGCCTAAGATGTTCACGTTTTAGGAAAATGTAGCTGGGGCAATGCTGAGATCATGTTTCCCTTTCCCCAGTGAAGGACTGGGTAGTTTGGACCAACCCTCCTCCTGAGAACACCTAGGAAAATGAGACGAAATGATAAAGCACACCTGTCTGAGGCATCAGAGTGACCCAAGTCCCTGCAAGTTACAGAAGCACGACCAGGGAGAAAATGGGAATCTGCAGAAATAAGCTTAGCGCATTGCCACGTGGCTGTCAGCGGGTTCTGGGAGGCACAGCTGAGGCTGACAGCTGTGCAAAGCTTTCTTGGTTCAAGAGGCTGGGAGGAGAGAAACTGGAATCCAGAGCCTGCCCAGGGTGAGGGCTGACGACCAGAAGCAAACACGCGGGATGTGACGCCACCATCTTAGTTTCAAATTCTCTCTAGTTTTTCAACATGACGCCCAGCACTCAATCAAAAATAACCAAGTACGTGAGGAGACAGGACAGTGTGCTTGAAATAGACCCATGGGAATCCAGACGAGAGAATCACCAGACAGACTTGAAAATAGTAATGGGAACCACAGAGCTTTCAAGGAAACAGATTCAGGTACCAGCAGACTCTTATTTCTGGCTCTGATTTTTCCATTTCATGAAATTAGACTCAAACTACCAAGTTTAAATACATGTAAGATTGTAAATCAACTATACTTCAATTAAAAAATACATGTGTCGGGGCTTCCCTGGTGGCACAGTGGTTGAGAGTCCGCCTGCCCATGCAGGGGACACGGGTTCGTGTCCCGGTCCGGGAGGATCCCACATGCCGTGGAGCGGCTGGGCCCGTGAGCCATGGCCGCTGGGCCTGCGCGTCCGGAGCCTGTGCTCCGCAATGGGAGAGGTCACATCAGTGAGAGGCTCACGTACCGCAAAAAAAAAAAAAAAAAAAAAAATACATGTGAGAAATATAAAAAAACAGCGTTGTAACTAATCTAAGATACTCATGTTTAAAGATAACTTCAATTTAAAGAGCAGATTAAAAAAAAACAACTATTAGTGCACTGGTTAAAAGAGACACGCCTGAAATATAAGGAAACAGAAATGCTGAAAGGAGAAAGACAGAAAAAGGTGCATCACGTAGACACCAACGAAAAGAAAGCTGGTTTAGCTACATTAATATGAGACAAAGTAGACTTTAAGGCAAAAATAATTATGAGAGATAAAGAGGATTTTCATCATGATAACAGCCAATATTCCAGAAAGATAAAACAATTCTAAATTTGTATGTACCTAATAACGTAGCCTCCAAATCTCCACAAAGCAAAAACTGACTCTAAAAGGAGTAAGAGATAAGCCACAATCAACGTTGGAGATTTTTTGTTTTTGTTTTTGTTTCCTCTCACCGTTGTGGCCTCTCCCGTTGCGGAGCACAGGCTCCGGACGCGCAGGCTCAGCGGCCATGGCTCACGGGCCCAGCCGCTCCGCGGCATGTGGGATCTTCCCGGACCGGGGCACGAACCCGCGTCCCCTGCATCGGCAGGCGGACTCAACCACTGCGCCACCAGGGAAGCCCATGGTTGGAGATTTTTAACTCACCTCTCTCAGTAACTGAGCAAACAGACCCAAAAAATCAATAAAGATATAGAAAATTGGAATGCTACATGAACAAACGTCACCTACTTGACATATAGAGAACGCCACAGGAGACAACTGCAGTGCACACATTCTTTTCAAGTACAGGTAGAATATTCACAAAAATGACTAAATCTGGGATCTAAAGCAAGTCTCAACACATCTCAAAGGTCTGAAATCATACCACGTATGTTCTCTGACCTGCAATTATGCTAGAAACATCAAATGATTTACTAGAAAATGCCACCTGTTTGCTGAGAGGTGTACTTGTGAATACCCGATGGGTCAAAGAAGAAATCGTGATGGAAAATAGAAAATGTATTTAGCTGATGATAAAGACAATGCAACTAATAATGTACTTTGATTTTTCGCCTCAACTGCGAGTCAACTGAAGAGGATAAATTTTCACCTTTTTACATTTTGTTTCCTTTCATTCCACAGAAGTCTGAGTCAACTCATTAATTTCCCTGGCCATTCTCTTTCGCTGTCCTTGCTAACAAAACCCCGAAGCCAGCAGATCAACAATGAAATGACGGACGTCTACAAACCAAAGCAATGTCTGCAGAACGATCCCAGGACAGTGGCCGTTAACTACTTACCGCCTTAGCTCTGTCACCGGATTTAGGAGAGGTGTTTAACAGCAGCCAGGTTAGCCCACTTGACAATGAAGGTGGATTTAGGGCGCCTAAGAGCAATTACCCAAACTGTTTGGGCTGTAGGATGACTATGTACCTTGTCTGGCCTGCTGTGGAGGCCGGAACACCCAGACTGCTGCACCCAGAGCTCATGGGGCCTGCAAGAGGCCTGCATTCCAAAAACGCCATGTGAAAATAACCCGGAATACGCCTGTAATCCCCAGCTGACCAGCCTTTGGAAACTGCCCTGAGGCGGCCTGCTGGGTGGCCACTGGGGTCTGGTGGATCCCCCCGAGGCCACCACTCTTGCCACCCAGCCTTCCACAGGGAGGAGCTGGCCACAGTTCCTGGCAAAAGCCCTTCATTTTTGGATTAGCTGCCCATAACGTAATTCCTCAAACACTATGGGAGTTTGTGGCTTTGGGTGCTGTTCCACTGAAAGCGTACTTTTTTCCGACACGGACCCCACTGCCAATGACCACCTGCGAGCTCCCATTCATCACCTGAACCGGCCAATTTAATCTGTTCCAGCAGGGAAACCAGCACAGAGGAAAGTACCATCCCCGGGCGGAACGGTGCCTGCCAAGTTCTGGCCCAGAGCTGGCTTCTGGGACCGCCTGATAAACTGATAAAATTACTGGTTAATAAGGAATAAACGATGACGGCTGTAATTATCCCAGAGGCACACACTGCACCTTCACTGCAACCCAAACGGGCTGCGCTGGAGACACACCTGAGCAGTGATGCGGGGGAGGGGACAGGTGAGGGGGCAGGTGAGAGGTGAGGGACAGGTGAGGGGTGAGGGGGCAGGTGAGGGGTGAGGGACAGGTGAGGGGTGAGGGGCAGGTGAGGGGTGAGGGGGCAGGTGAGGGGTGAGGGGACAGGTGAGGGGTGAGGGGGCAGGTGAGGGGTGAGGGGCAGGTGAGGGGTGAGGGGCAGGTGAGGGACAGGTGAGGGGCAGGTGAGGGGTGAGGGGACAGGTGAGGGGTGAGGGGGCAGGTGAGGGGTGAGGGGACAGGTGAGGGGTGAGGGGCAGGTGAGGGACAGGTGAGGGGCAGGTGAGGGACAGGTGAGGGGAAGGTGAGGGGTGAGGGGGCAGGTGAGGGGTGAGGGGACAGGTGAGGGGTGAGGGGGCAGGTGAGGGGTGAGGGGGCAGGTGAGGGGTGAGGGACGGGTGAGGGACAGGTGAGGGGTGAGGAGACAGGTGAGGGGTGAGGGGACAGGTGAGGGGTGAGGGGGCAGGTGAGGGGTGAGGGGCAGGTGAGGGGTGAGGGGCAGGTGAGGGACAGGTGAGGGGCAGGTGAGGGGTGAGGGGACAGGTGAGGGGTGAGGGGGCAGGTGAGGGGTGAGGGGACAGGTGAGGGGTGAGGGGCAGGTGAGGGACAGGTGAGGGGCAGGTGAGGGACAGGTGAGGGGAAGGTGAGGGGTGAGGGGGCAGGTGAGGGGTGAGGGGCAGGTGAGGGACAGGTGAGGGACAGGTGAGGGGTGCGGGGACAGGTGAGGGGTGAGGGAGCAGGTGAGGGGTGAGGGGACAGGTGAGGGGTGAGGGGACAGGTGAGGGGTGAGGGGCAGGTGAGGGACAGGTGAGGGGTGAGGGGACAGGTGAGGGGTGAGGGGGCAGGTGAGGGGTGAGGGGCAGGTGAGGGACAGGTGAGGGACAGGTGAGGGGTGAGGGGGCAGGTGAGGGGTGAGGGGGCAGGTGAGGGGTGAGGGGCAGGTGAGGGACAGGTGAGGGACAGGTGAGGGGTGAAGGGGACAGGTGAGGGGTGAGGGGGCAGGTGAGGAGTGAGGGGACAGGTGAGGGGTGAGGGGGCAGGTGAGGGGTGAGGGGCAGGTGAGGGACAGGTGAGGGACAGGTGAGGGGTGAGGGGGCAGGTGAGGGGTGAGGGGAAGGTGAGGGGTGAGGGGACAGGTGAGGGGTGAGGGGACAGGTGAGGGGTGAGGAGGCAGGTGAGGGGTGAGGGGCAGGTGAGGGGCAGGTGAGGGACAGGTGAGGGGTGAGGGGACAGGTGAGGGGTGAGGGGGCAGGTGAGGGGTGAGGGGACAGGTGAGGGGTGGGGGGCAGGTGAGGGGTGAGGGGAAGGTGAGGGGTGAGGGGACAGGTGAGGGGTGAGGGGCAGGTGAGGGGTGAGGGGGCAGGTGAGGGGTGAGAGACAGGTTTGAGAAGAGATGGGGGTCCCCGCCTGGGCTCTGAGCCCCCAGCCCCCCCTAGGCAGGGTTAGTCAGGCCTCCCTGGAGCCCCGTCCCCACATCTCTGTTGCCAGGCATTGAGGTGGTCACCTCCCCGTCCTTCACACGGTGGACCAGCAGCGGGTGTGGGGAGACAGAAGACACCAGGCTCCCCGCGCATGCGTCGGGAAGGCTAGGCTTCGGGGCGGAGCTACGTGAGCCTCTGGCTGCATCACTCCGGTGCACACCTGCCCTGCGAGTGCCGGGAGTGGGACATGGACCTCACTCACCTGGAGATGGAGCCTGGAAGACACGCCCGCCGTGGCCTCCATCAGCACGCCATCCTCCTTCCTGGTTCGGAACATGAGCCCCAGGTACCAGGGCACGGAGATGGTGATGTCCAGGTCGCTCCAGGACACGACGCTTTCCCCGCTGAAGCGCTGGGGGTGGGGCATGACTGTGGACACAGACATGGGGACCTCCCCAAATCAGATGGGCCTCTGAGAATCTTTTTTAGCTGTAGGGGACGGGACAGGCCCCCAAGGAGGGGGAGGGAAGAAACCCTGGGCCTTTCTCATTCTAACTCAAAGGCCGGTCTCAGGCTTCCGTTTGTACAGCACTAGCCCTCTGAGTCCGGGAGCCGTGGGCTCTGCAAAAGCCCACCCCCCACTAGGGACGCCGACCACCTTCCTGAGCAGTCAGGCTGAGGCCTGGGGGTTCTCAACCTCGGCCAGTGTACAGTAAGGGGCTCTCAGGCAGAGTGGGACAGCCCAGGACCCCCGGGCCCAGTGGAGGGGCCCTGTGTGCCTGGCCTATCTGTCCCACCCCACACCTGCCAGGTTGGGAGCCCAGGGGTCGTACGGAGGTTGGTCCCCTGGTGGGACCGCGTGAGCCTGCAGTGAACCCTGCGCACAGACCTCAGCCCTGCAGGCTGACCCGCCCCTCAGCCGGTGTCTGGGGTGGATTTCCAAGCCTAAGGCACACAGGCCACTGTGCCTCCGCTCCTGGTGACGGGCACAGAGAGGGGAAGGCTGCGGGCCAGACGAGGGCTCCCAGATGGTTTGGGGGGACCAGCAGCCTCATCCAATCTGTCACACTTGGAAAAACTGTGGATGCCAGACAGACCAGTAGGCAGGATGACGCTGAGTCAAACCAGCTTCATCACTTTGCCTCCAGAGTCCCGTGTATCACAGGCATCGGGGATGGACAGACATCTGGCCCAGCCCAGAATCTCACCCCAGTTCCTCCACGAGGGACAGCACGGTTATCACCACGGGTGTTAAACAGCACAGGGCCTGCCAGGTGGGGACCACCTTTGGGGGCGACTCAGCCCCGTGAGCGCCAGCATCTGTTTCCTGCTCTTACGAACCCAAACCCCAGCAGCTGTTTT
This sequence comes from Phocoena sinus, assembly GCF_008692025.1. Lineage (NCBI taxonomy): Eukaryota > Metazoa > Chordata > Mammalia > Artiodactyla > Phocoenidae > Phocoena > Phocoena sinus. The sequence continues at coordinate 3,508,054 of NC_045772.1, read as the reverse complement.
CTCTGGCACAGCCGTAGCCGGACTCTCGGCCTCCACAACAGGAACTCCATGGGCGTGGACGGCCCCGCCGGCGCTGTGTCCACCCGGGCCTCTGCCCCTCCCTGTGACCTGAGCTTCCCGCACACGGTCATCAGCCGGGGCTGGGCCTAACCTGTCCACAGGGCCGGCACAAGCCCAGCCCACCTGCTGCCCGGAAAATAGACCTTCGGGGCCTTGAAAGGTGCCCAGTGCTTTGTGTCACAAAGAGTCGGGCCCTGGGACTTCCCTGGTGGTCCAGTGGCTAAGACTCTGCACTCCCAATGCAGGGGGCCCAGGTTCGATCCCTGGTCGGGATCCCACATGCTGCAACTAAAGATTCCGCATGCCGCAACTGAAAGACCCAGCACACGGCAACGAAGATCTTGTGTGCTCTCAACAAGACCTGACACAGCCAAATAAATAAATACATATTAAAAAAAACAAAAACGAAAAAGTGGGCCCTGGCCGGTAACTGTGTCCCGAGCAAGGACTGGGGATGTAATACTATTCCACGTCACGTGTCTCAGCTCCATCACTAACAGCCCTGGGCAGGTGGACCGCCCAGCACAGGTAAGCTGCCCGCTGGCTCCACCCCTTTCACCTGCACTGATGGAACGAACTTTGCTCTCCTCCAGAACGCTCTGTCACAGGTTCCACCTATTTCTGCTTCAATGACTCCTTAGAGAATCTCGGAAAAGCTGTGACCCCCCACCCCCCGAAAAAGTCACATTCGGACCCCCCAGTCCATCCTGTGGGGCACACGGGCCGAGGGGAGGAGCGTCTGACTTCCAAGGAGAGGCCGTGGGTTGCAGGCCAGTGAGCGGCTCCAGGCAGGACTTCTCCTGGCCGTTGACTCGCTAATGAGCTCCGGGCATCTCCAAGGTGGATCTGGGGAGCTCACCCAAGCTCATCTGGCCTCAATCTCCCCCTTTTGGTTTACCTTAAAGTGCATCAGTGATTTCTAAATGATGACAGTTATTTAACACTACACTGCTTCAAAATGAATGAATGAATCGTTTAAAACCTGCCAGTATCTACAGCTACAGGGGTGGGGTCAGGGGAGAGGCCCAGGCCTTGACGCTCACAACGCAGTCCAGCGGGGAAGCAGGCAGCTGGAGGAGCCCCTGGGATGCCGAGAAGGGGCATGGGGGCGCTGGCCCCGGGGAACTGGCCCTTCGGGCCTCAGGGTGCCCGTGAGGAGGCACACAGCCACCGGGAGGCCCCGCCAGGCCCCACCTCGCTTCTCTGACCCTCATGGACTCCCAACCTCACACTGGCCCTGCTCAGACGAGGGGCTGTGCCCTGCAGACCCGTCCAGGACCCCCAGCCTCTGCTCTAACATCACCCACCATGGTGCCCCCACCAGCCCGCTCCCCACCAGGACCCAGGCCTGGGGAAACACGTGCCACCAGAGGCTGGCGGCCCTGGGCACCCAGCACCCACTGCCCTGGGCCCTCACCTTGCTCGCAGTTCTTCCCGCCGAAGCGGAGCGGGCACTCACACAGGTACGTGTTCCAGCCGCTGACACAGGTGCCCCCGTTCTGACACCAGGTCCCATCGCAGAAGTTCCTCTGAGCAGCGCAGCCTGGAAACAGAGGGCATGGCGTGGTCTCAGAGTGGGAAACAGGAGCAGAGCGTGAGGCAGGGGGACTGCCCCTGTTTCCTAGCACTGACCCACATGCTGGGGAAACACCCCCTGTGGACACAGCCGGAGGCAAGGCGGGCAGGCCTGGGACTCTCGGGGGCTGTCAGAACCTAAGACCTGACATGGCATGGAATGCAGTGCCCATGTCCGGAGACCATGGGCCCCTAGGCCATCCCACCCTCTGGCTCGTGGGATCGTCTGGTGATCGGCTCAAGACCCTGGGGTTGCGTGTCCGGGTCAGCGGCAGGCCCGCCCACAGCTTCACCACCGCTCCAACGCCGCAGGACCCCAGACCCGAGAGCAGCTGGGAGCATATGGCTCAGTCCCCCAGGATGTGGAGAGGGCCCCTCCCGCGTGGCCGCCGCAGCCCCACGATTCCCCGACCATCCTGCCGTACCCGCCCTGGTGCCATTGTTGGCGATGAAGCTGGCCATGTCCACGTTCCTGCCGTCGATGGACAGGTTCCGCATGCAGCCCACAAACTGCCGGTTCTGCACCGGGAAGTCTTCGGGCAGGTTGGGGACGCCCCCCAGGAGCAGGGGGCCTGTCAGATCCAGGGACCTGTGGAGGCGACACCAACCTCTGGATGGCCGGGCAGCAAGAGCAGCCCCGACGCTGCCGTAACGTCCCAGGGGCCTCTGCCGCAGGGCACGCTCGTCATCCTGACCGTGAATAATCCAACGGGTGCAGGGGCCAGGGAAGCAGGCAGCCCGCAGGCCCAGACGCACGTGTCAGATCCTACTTCTGGTGCCACCACCGGCTCGCAGCCTCTCTGTCCCTTGTGTCAGATCCTGACCAACTGGAGGTTTTGGGTGACCGCCCGAGTCCTGACTGCTGGTCGGGCCAGTCCACACCAAAACAGGACGCCACCTTCCTCTGGCCTCTAATGGCCTTGAGGGGCGGTCACAGCAAACTAGAACCCTGGTTCTGCAGGAGCATTGGCATGGCCTTGGGCAAGGAGCTGAACCGCTCCAGGGCACAGCTGTCCCATCAGTAAGATGGACGCATCCCACCTGCATCACAGCTGCGGGGAATCCGATGACAAAGGTGTATTTCACACCAGATGCTCAGGATAGACCAGGTTCTCTGAACTGCAGACCAGGTTCTTCTAAGCTTATTAAACATCCCACCAAAACACAATTAAGGATGAGTCCGGCATGAACCTTTGCTCTGAGATTTGAAGCGGGCATTATAAACTTACACGTCAGCATTTCTCTGACCTGAGTTAGGATGGGCCCTGGGGACCTCCAGATCCACATGGTGACATGGCCACTCTGATCTAATGGAGGCGATTACTGACTGAACACTGAATCACAGGGACCAGCCCTCACTGGAACAGTCAGGGATCCTGTGGAGACAGGGCTGGGGATGGCTTCTGGGGTCAGCAAGCCAGCCGTCACAACCCTGGGGATGGCCTGGCCACTACTTTGACAGATGATTCTAAGGGGACTTATTCTAGAAGGTTCTAATGTGTTGGAGGGAAGGAGAGGGAATGTGACCCCAGCCCAGACTGGGGCTGCCAGAGCACTGGGTCCAGAGTGCCCTGTGTCGGGGTCCTGACCTGGGCGACCCCTTTTGGAGTAGTGGCCATGGGGTGTGGACACCAGGGCCCATCTCCTGGGACACTCACTTTTTAGAGCCACTCTGAGTGCCCTGAGCGGCACAGCTGTAGTTCCCAACGAAGTTGCCAAAGCGCACGGCCACGGCCGTGTCACAGTCGTCCACGGTCACCACGGCCACCTTCTCTCCAGACGGCCCGTGGGGCAGGCCCAGGCGGCCGATGTTGGGCTGTGGGAAGAGAAAGCACGGAGCCGTCAGCATGTTCTCCCACCAGCGTCCCCGACTGATTCCCCAGCCCCTGCACACGCCCCCCGACCTGTGGAGGGTGAGAGGCCCCCTGGCCTCGCGTTGAATGAGTCCCCAAACCAGCTGTACTGGATTAACAGTGAGCCCCCCAAATTTATGTCCTTCCCAGAACCTCAGAATGTGACCTTATTTGGAAATAGGCGTCTTGCAGATGTAACTGTTTAGGATGAAGCCATATCGCAGTAGGATGGACCCTAATCCAACGTGACAGGTGTCCTTATAAGAAAGACACAGAGACAGACACAGGGAGACATCGTGGGACAACTGAGGCAGAGACTGGAGTGATGCTGCCACAGCCAAGGATGCCAGCGCCCCCAGAATCTGCACGAGACGAGAAGGATCCTTCCCTAGAGCCCTCGGGGAGCACAGCCCTGCAGACACCTTCATTTCAGAACTGGGAGAGAATACACTTCTGCTGTTTCAAGCCTCCCAGTTTGTGTATTGTTACAGCAGCCGACACCAAAGCCCCAGGACCCCTCCTTCTGAATACCTGATCCTGCCTGTGAGTCCAAGCACTGGCCGGACCATGTCCACGCACCTCCTCACCAGGTTCCCGCCTGCTCCGTGCTCCTGGGGTGCAGACTGCCCGGCCTGCAGACGGCCCCCTGCCTTCCCCCACCCAGCGTGGTGCCCCCCAACTGGGCCCGGAAGCTGGCGACCCCCGGTACTCACAGTCACTCACTCCTGGGCTCACGCCCTTCCTCACCCTGAGATGACCCTCCAGTCCCTTTTGCTGACCCGAGGTCGACCACCCTTTCTGCCCCCAGACCAAGCCCCCCTTCACCCCTCAGCTTCCCCCCTACGCCCGCCAGATGTCCCTGCGTTCTCAGGCACTCAGTCTCCCTGCCCAGGGCTGGTTACGAGAATCCCTCTGGGATCAGTGACACAGGGTGCAGCATGCCCACTTCTGGAAGAAGCAGGCTCCCCTCTTAAGGAGGCTGTGGTTCGCATCCAGGGATCGACCCCCTCTCCCCAGGCAACCCGCCTGTCGCGGGCATCCTTCTCTAGTCTCCTGGCTGCCCTTGGAGAACACCGAGCACATCCGCCCCGACGGCCCTCAGACCCCTTCTAGCAGTGGAGGTGCAGCCACGTAATGCGGGGTAGACTCAACGTTCCAGACGCTCAGCCAGGCCCCTGAACTTCCTTCCCCATCTGTACGACCTGGATAACAAGACCTGCATTCTGTGAGGTGGCCTGTTGGTGAACCCAGATGGTGCACGTGAAGGGCCACCAAGCCTCACCATCCGCACCCAACATGCAGTGGCCCCCTTCCTCCCCACGGAAAGAACACTTTCTCCCGGTCCCAGCAGGGCCGTCCCATCACCCATACAAACAAGGGCCTAGTGCCTCCACGTGACGGCTCTGGGGTCAGGTCGAGTTTATAGCTTGATGCAATTTGATGCTTCTTTATAATAATATTAGAAACGGGGAGGTGTAAAAACATAGGGAATTTAATTAAATCATCCTCAAGGTCTTTAAACAGGGAAATAACAACTGCACAATTCATTCCAAACCATCAGTTTTTCAATAGGAACAAGGAACTATCCATTTGATTGAGGATCCCGGGCTGAAAGGCAGGACGTGGAGCTTTTGGTAACGAGAGCTCAGCCAGGAAGCCAAGTTGTGTGACTTCAGGAGGCCCCACTCACCCTGGCGGCATGCCCTGGAGTTGTGCAGTGCACAGCCCGCACCACCGTACCTGGCAACCCCAGCTGGGCCTTCTGCTCCCCCTTGGCCAACCATCTGACCTGGACAAGGATATCACTATACCTCAGTCTCTCTGTGTACAGGATAAGGATTTAATGTTAGAATACCCATCCTCTCTGTGTTACAGGGACTTGGAGGGTGACATCAACATCAGACACAGGAGTCTCCCTCAAACCCTTCTCAGGTAAATCCGAGGGAGGCTTTTACCCTGCCTCCTGACATTCCAGCTCATGGATAATCCTTTCCATTTTCTTTTACGTCAGTTGACGAGATCACAAGGTCGGCCAAGCTATATCCGTAAAGATTTCACCTCTGGTTAAGCAACAGTTAGGTACGTATAAGAAATAATCTGTTTTCTCCCTCTGTAATAGCAGCCCACATTAGAGAACACGTCCAAGTGCTCGTTATGGGATGCCTAAGTATTAGGTGCGATCCGGGCGAAAGAACCGTCCCTGAGCTGCGCGAGCCCCGTATTATCTTTACAACTTATCATTTACATTTTTGGGGATGGGTGTGAGCCTTCCAGAGGAAGGACATAAACGGCATTTATACTTGGGAGGCTTTACTGAAACGAAGCTGCTGTTTACATAACTGCAGTTGTTGTAAACGGTTCCTCACAGTCAACAGCTCAGAGCCATTCAGAGCCACGGGATTCAAGCAGAAGCAGCGAGGAAAATTGGAGGTGAAAGACAAAAAAAAAAAATCAGCATTTGTATTTAGAGCAGCACTTACTGACTTGAGACAGTCCACTGGTAAGACAGATTTCAGAATCTGGCGTTACTGCATTAAAGCAGCAAGTGTGACTTTCGGGAAAACAAACATCACCCAACGCCTGCTTCTTGATTCGTGCTCTCAGATCCACCAGCCATTGGGTCAAAAGAGACGGCCCTTTGGACCACAGAACCAAGCATTCTTAGAGTGAGAACCAGAAGTACCGGCAGGAGAGACGCACAGGGAGGTACTGGGGAGAAGGAACGACGCCCGAGGGCTGGTTTCTGGCTGCGCAGAGCACCCTGCCGCCCCACCCCTGCTCACGCTGCCCCAGAACGAGCTTAACCACATGCCAACTGTCCGCGTGTGGTCAGGATCACCAAGAGAACAAGAAGGGAGCACGGGCAAAGGCCGTAGGTAACAGGAAACAATGCTGCAGGTGACCCAGGATACACGGATGGGGGTCCTCAGAGAGATAACCAGGCCCACCACATGACCCAGGACCCCACTCCCAGAAACAGACCCCGAGAACTGAACACAGGGGCTCAAAAACCCGTAGCTAAAAGGTAAAACCACCCAAAAGTCCATCAACAAATGAAGGGGTAAACAGAATGTGGTAAATCCACTCAGCGGAACAGACCAGTATTCAGCCATAAAAAGGAATGAAATACTGGTTATTTCTACAATGTGGATGAACCTCCAAAACATCACGCCAAGTGAAAGAAGCCTGTCACAAAAGGTCACATGTTGTAACATCCAATTCATATAACGTGCCCAGAATAGGCAAATACACAGACAGAAAGTAGACGAGGGATTCCCAGGGGCCCGGGTGGTGGGGGAATTGGGAGGGACCGCTCATGGGCACAGAGGTTCCAGTAGGGCGATGAAAGTGTCTCAGATCAACAGACAGAGGTGGTTGGTTGCACTAAATTATTCATTTTATGTGGTCCATTTTATGTGAATTTCACCTCAATAATAATAAAAAAAAAATTGGATGGGCATCCACCATTCACAATTCCCCCGGCCACTTTCTACCTGGACATTTGAGAAACTCCTTCCCCAGTTTTATCTGTAAAATGGGGATAAACTACGTCCCACTGCCTTCCTGTCAAGGCTCACAAGTACGAACAGGCAAAAAGAGCAGTGAACGTACTCCGTCAGGGTCGGGAGGTGTGCGTGTGAGGACACGGCCAGCCTGACTCGATGGGGGCGGGACGAAGACCCCAGCAGGTGTGTTTGATCTGGGTTCAGCTCATCTGTTTTTTTTTTCTGTTTGTTTGTGTTTTTTTTGTGGTACGCGGGCCTCTCACTGCTGTGGCCTCTCCCGTTGCGGAGCACAGGCTCCGGACGCGCAGGCTCAGCGGCCACGGCTCACGGGCCCAGCCGCTCCGCGGCACGTGGGATCCTCCCGGACCGGGGCATGAACCCATGTCCCCTGCATCGGCAGGCAGACTCTCAACCACTGCACCACCAGGGAAGCCCAGCTCATCTGTTTCTGATGAGGGAAGACAAAGCATAGCTGCATGGCCGGCAGGTGGGACGAAGGCCGGGCGGGAAAGGAATCAGGAGAATCGGGAGATGTGCACGGTGCGCGGCTCAGGTCCGCACGCCCATCCCGCGTGTCTGCAAGAGGGAAGGGATGTGAGCGCGCTGAGGGGGAGATCTGGGGCTGGTGACGAGGAGGCCCGTGAGGCTCTGTGGGCATGGGTGGGGAGGAAGGAAGAATAAAAAGCAAGACGAAATGAACTGCCCCTTCATATTTCTAAGATGAATTTTTAAGTTTGCACAAAAGAAGACAGCCCAGGAATAAAGGGGCCACATGGCAGTTATACGAGGATCGTCTCAATTCTCGAGTTAGAGGGGCACTGGGCACAGGACGAGCGAAGGCCCGAGTCCCTGTACCTCCCCATCCCGGCCGGGGGACCCCTGCCCCCACTCACCCCCAGCCCCGCCCTGCAGCAGCCCGGCGTGGACACCCAGGGGCCGAGCAAAGCCGGCACAAGATCCAAGAAATGGAGGCACAGGCCAGCCGGCAGGGCCCGCAGGTGGTGCCGTCGACACCGCTCCACGTGCACAGGCTGCCCTGAACAGAACCTGCCACGGGGCAGGCGGAATCGGGGCCACCGAGGACACACCCGCCATGCCCATCCCTGCCGCCACCTGAGAAAAACCCTGAAGGACCCTGTGTGTGCTTCGGGGGAACCAAAACAACAAGCTTTCTTTGCAAATCTGTGCAGATCTGGGTTCCTGGCTCTCGGCGAATCCACCCAAAGTCATCACTTGCGGGCCGGCCCTTTTTATTTCCCTCCAGCTTATTTCTACTCCCTGTGCAGTCCCTCTCCCGGCGTTTCCATTTAGAGGCTCCAGGGCAGCCCGTGGGGATTGTTTGTGAGCACAAAAGCGCTTGGTCCTTACGAAGCGCTCACATTTCTACAGCCTTTTAACCTTCTGCAGACAACTCCTCATCGGGGAGGCGGATTGGGGTTCAGTTTCAAATGCTGGAAGGAGGCGTAGGGGGGCCTCGAAACCAGACACCAGGAGGGGCAAGTCTTGGGAACAAAATGGATTCACACTCTATCAGAAATGATTAACCAACATTCGTATCAAAGAATTCACAGATGGCTGGGCTTCAGGAATGTCACAGAGTCCAAAGGCAGCCTTGAACGTGTACCATGAGGTTCGGACCCGCCGGGTGGGCTAGCTGAATGCAGCCCACGGGCTGACAGCCGCACCAAGAAATGTGGGTGAGACACCCCGCTGGTCCTGGCACAGAGGTGATGAGACCCTCCTCCGAAGCAGGCGTGGTGTCTCTCTGAAGCTAAGAGATAAGAGGAAAAGACATCCAGACACACAGGCTTCCAGGGTCCAAACCAAACTCCCAAGGAGCCCCTTCCACAAGGACTTTGCTGGAACTCAAACAGCAGATCAAGGTACTGCGTCCCCGGGGGCCCATGGCGCTCCCACTTGTGGGCAGGTCACAGGATGTTCTAGTGGACACTCTGACCCTCAGCTTCGCCGCCTGTAACACTCAGGGGTGAATCCCCTCCGGCTCCCCAGGCAGGCCGCGGCCTCTCTCAGACCCCTGCTTCCAGAACCCCCGCCCACTGATCAGGCCTCCACCAGGTGCTTTGGACGCCACGATGCAACAGATTTAAGTCCACATCTCTATTTTTTTTTTTTTTTTTTTTTTGCGGCACGCGGGCCTCTCACTGCTGTGGCCTCTCCCGTTGGGGAGCACAGGATCCAGACGCGCAGGCCCAGTGGCCATGGCTCACGGGTCCAGCCGCTCCGCGGCACGTGGGATCTTCCCGGACCGGGGCACGAACCCGCATCCCCTGCATCGGCAGGTGGACTCTCAACCACTGTGCCACCAGGGAAGCCCAAGTCCACATTTCTTATGGGAAGGGATTCACCCCCAACGCCACCCAGGCAAGGAGCAGAGAAGGAGTGTAGGAAAGACAGATTAAGGGACGTGGCAGATTTTTCCTGACACTCCAACCAACTGCCAACCCCTCGCCCCTTCTGATTGTTCCGGGGGCACCTACATCTCAACTTGCCCTGCTCCCCCCGAATGAAGTGTCTGCAGCGAGGATCTCGCCTGCCTACTCGCACGGAATCCCAGGCCCCGGGACAGCACGTCACGGCGCGAGGAATGGGCGCCACCCACCCACATCGGGTTTACCTGCACCCCGATCTGCCACGCTGCAAAGGCTACACTGACCAGTCCGGCCCCTCCAGGGCAGTGGAACTGCCAGACAGCTTTGGAACTCGGCACAGGACTTGAAGTCTCCATATGGACAAAATGGCTTGTCCAACGGGAACCGGACTGCCCCTCGGTGTGGAGCTGCGGCAAGCCGCCCAGGGCTGGGAAGTGGTTCATCCCCTTGCCTGCATTTTCCGTGGGGGGTTGGGGCCTCTTCAGCAGCATCAAGAAGTCATTCCACGGCTTCCCTGGTGGCTCAGTGGTTAAGAATCTGCCTGCCAATGCAGGGGACACGGGTTCGAGCCCTGGTCCGGGAAGATCCCACATGCCACGGAGCAACTAAGCCTGTGCACCACAACTACTGAGCCTGCGCTCTAGAGCCCGTGAGCCACAACTACTGAGCCCGCGTGCCACAACTATTGAAGCCCACGCACCTAGAGCCTGTGCTCCGCAGCAAGAGAAGGCACCGCAGTGAGAAGCCCGCGCACCGCAACGAACAGTAGCCCCCGCTCGCCGCAACTAGAGAAAGCCCGCGCGCAGCAACAAAGACCCAACACAGCCAAAAATAAATAAATAAATAAAATAAATGGGGGGAAAAAAGTCATTCCATGGGAAAAAATACTTGCAAACGATGAGACTGACAAGGGCTTAATTTCCAAAGTACACAGACAGCTCATACAACTCAATAGCAAAAAAACAAACCACCCAATCGAAAAATGGGCAGAAGACCTAAATAGGCATTTCTCCTAAGAAGACATACAGATGGCCAAGAGGCACATGAAAAGATGCTCAACATCGCTGATTATCAGAGAAATGCAAATCAAAACTACAGTGAGGTACCACCTCACACTGGTCAGAATGGCCATCATTAAAGAGTCTACAAATAGCAAATGCTGGAGAGGGTCCATATGATCCAGCAATCCCACTCCTGGGCATATATCCGGACAAAATTATCGTTCAAAAGATACACGCGCCCCTATGTTCATAGCAGCACTATTCACAATAGCCAAGAAATGGAAGCAACCTAAGTGTCCATCAACAGAAAAATGGATAAAGAAGATGTGATACGTATATACGATGGAGTACTACTCAGTCATGAAAAAGAATGAAATAATGCCATTTGCAGCAACGTGGATGCAACTAGAGATTACCATACTAAGAGAAGTGAGTCAGACAAAAAAAAACACCATATGATATCAATTATATGTGGGATCTAAAATATGACACAGATGAACCTATCTATGAAACAGAAACAGACTCACAGACATAAGAATAGACTTGTGGTTGCCAAGGGGGAGGGGGTTGGGGGAGGGATGAACTGGGAGTTTGGGGTTAGCAGGTGCAAACTATTATATATAGAACGGATGGACAGCAAGGTCCTCCTGTTTAGCACAGGGAAAACGATATTCAATGTCCTGGGATAAAAGATAACGGAAAAAATATGAGAAAGAATATATATGTATAACTGAATCACTTTGCTGTATGGCAGAAATTAAACACAACACTGTAAATCAACTATACTTCACTAAAGTTTTTTCAAAAAAGAACTCATTTCGCCATCTTCAGTCAATGAAATTGACAGAAGCCCAGAGTTCCCCCAGATTAAGCTGTAAACAGATTTATTTCTTGAGTTTAACATTAAGACTTAAGCCCAGGCCTTCTTGACCTTTTTACTTTAAGACATGGGACACCTACATCCTAAGAGGGACACAGCAACTGCTTAGGGTGTGGGCAGCAAACCACTGCATGTAAGCCTGACCGGGCCACCAGGTGGGCCACTTACGGGCCCCCGGGTAGGGCAGACATCCCTGGCTGAGGGGGCAGGTGCTCCTCACTCCCCCCCTGCCAGTGCCCTGGGGCAGGGGACGCACTGCTGAGCCGGGCAGCCTCTCCTAGAGAGCGGCTCAGTTCACAGCTCCCACCTCCAGGGTCATTTGGAAGAGTGGACCTGAGCCCCTTTGCAGAGTCCCTGCTGCTGGGCTGGCTGTCACACCAATGCAGGTGAGGGCCTAAGGCTGGCAGGGGACGGGGGACAGCAGTGTCCAGAGCCTCCAAGGAGCATCACCTCCCAAAGGCCAAGAGGTCACATCCCGACCCCACTTAGGAAAGTCACATGACTCCCCCCGCCCCCCGCGCCAGATTCAGCTGTAATGTGGAGCAAAAACGGCACCTCCCTTGTGGGGTTAAATGCATACAGACGTGTGTGAGGGGAACATTCCATGAAGTTTGCTGCTGCCGTGTTACTGCTAAGAAAGACAGGAAGAAAGCCAAAATACACGCAAATGGCTATTCTCCCTGTATTTTTGCTGTCTTATTTTCCTATATTAAAAATACACAGTTCCTTTTTACATCTCTAAAGAACAAAGGAGCAATTAGCAGCCAGTGCGACACTGCATCTTCGTGGCAGCCTCAGCTCCTTCTCCAGGGCTCAAACACAGAGCCACCTGCAGCTCTGAGTCCTCCATGTGTTCAGTTATCTAAGAAAATACTGGCCTGTGGGGACGGACTCTTTTTATTTGGGGAGCGTTAAAAAGAAAATATTTTTAACAAGGGTCAGAACCAACTGGTCACCTTAAAACAAATCACAGCAGAGCCTGCTGTTCCTCAGGCAAGGAGGTTACCCAATTCCTGACAACTGGCCACAGGTCGAAGGAGGTGCTTTTCTGATGGTCGCATGATAGGCTCAGACATGGAAGAACCGAGGGCTGGGAGGCGGAGATCCACCGAGCGTTGTCTCTGTGCTCTGCACAGCGTATAAATAAGCATCTCCTAACGGCCCCAGTGATCTCCGGGCGGATGACTTTTGCTCTGGAAAAGATCCATGAGGCAAGGTGCAAGCCCCTCACTGGGCCCGGCCCCTCACCAGACAAAGCTCTGGAGTCGGTGAAAGGGAGCCAGGAGCCCCTCAGCTGCTGTCCCTGCTGGGCTGGCTGTCGGTGTCAGGTCCCCTGTCTGTGGCCACCTGGCCAGGCAGGCTCCCCAGGTTTTCTGGAACCCAGGAGTTTATGCAGATTTGCGTGGAGGGAGTCTTCTCCAATGCCAGATGAAGGGCTCAAGATGGGGTTCTTTTAGTTTTAACAGCACCTTCTTGGAAAGCTGGGGTACCACGTTCCTTCTTTTGGGGGCTCTGTGGACAAGAAGTTCCTTGGCACAAAGTGGGAGACCCTTAGGCATCCCATGAGAAGCTCACGTCCCTGCACTCGTAGGGCCTATGAATCTGACCATCGGCTACTCCCAGCTGGACCAGAGATGGGGAAGGGGCACCCGAGCAGCTGCCCCTGGGGTACTCCGCTTGCCTCGGGGACTGGCGCCTGCGAGTGGCTCCTGGGGTCGCAGAGATGGACCCTCTGGGCTCAGCCCACACAGTCCTGGGAGAGGAAGGACAGGGACTTCAGCAATGACAAAGTCACTCTGGGCTACAAGGGTTCACGGGTCACAGGCCATCTTTTCAGAAAACCTCCTCAGACAGAGGGAGAAAGGCTTTCAGGAAACGTGCACAGGGACTTCCCTGGTGGTGAAGTGGTTAAGACTCCACACTCTCAATGCAGGGGGCCCGGGTTCGAGCCCCAGGCAGGGAACTAGATCCCATATGTATGTGGCAACTAAGAGTTCACACGCCACAACTAAGGAGCCCATGTGCCGCAACTAAGGAGCCAGTGTGCCACAACTAAGGAGCCCACCTGCCACAACTAAGACCCGGCACAACCAAATAAATAAATATAAGAAAAGAAGAAGAAAAAAGAAACGTGCACACTCACCAGTACTCACTCCTATGTGTGCGTGCACACCCCGCCTGCTCCTGCTGGGACCCTAAGAGGCTCTTCTCTGTCCCCAGACTCTGGACAGCGGCAAACCCCCAGACCCTCAGCTTCTCCCTACAGACCCACAGGACCTCCCACTCACCTCCATCCCCTTTCTGACCAGCCTCCCCAGCCCCAGCCCCATCTGCAGGCCTCGAGGCTGCCCTGCTGAGAATCCATCTGTGATGAAGGTGGAAATGGAGGGGGTTTGTCGAGTTGGTGGGGAGGAAGCACGGACGAGGCTGGAAAGGCTGGGAAGGTAGGCGAGAGGGACGGTCACAGCAGGAGGGCACCAGCGGGGGACAGCTGCCCGCCCGCAGCTCCATCCAGCCCTGTCCCTGTCCCTCCGTGTCCCCCTCCCAGGGCGGACGTGAGGACCTCGCGGCAACGTGCTGGTCCCGGGGAAGGCGGGAGGCGCGGGGGGCAGCACCTCATTGCAGAGTGTTGGAGGCCAGCGAGAGGGGGTGAGCTGGGCGCCCTGGGTGTGACACGGATGGCAGGTGGGGGAGCACGGCCACCAGACAGGGAGCCGCCGTGAAGTCGGTGGTGCCCAGGCTGCAGGAGACTTTCCGTAACAGGCGTGGAGCAGGGGCCCAGGGTGGGGCTGTGTGCGTCCCGGGGAGTAATTCTGTTTCCATAGCAGGTGACTCTGCCATCTGATGGGGCCGTGTTTGGAAAGGAAGCAGGCGACCGTCCCAGCTCCCTGGGCCGCCAGCAGGCGGGCACCCCACCCCCTTGGGGACCGTGGGCTGGGCTCCCACTACGGTTATGGGAGCATTGATGTTGGACGACCCATGGGCCCAGACACAACAGAAGCCATTTCCCATCCCGAGAAACTGGCCAAGGAAGCAGGAAACGCAGCCAGGGAGAAACAAAACGATTCACACCCCCGACTGGGGACTTGAACTTGAATGGGAGAACCTGCCCAGTAGGAAATGAGCACGTGCGGGGCATCCCACAGACTCCTCTGCAACACGTCCATGCTGGCGCCCCCCGTCGGGGGAGGAGCAAGGCTGAGCAGACCCTGCTGCAGACGCGGGGACAGTAATTAGCCTGCCTGGGTACCTCCTCCATCACAAAGGCTTGACGGACTTGGCAAACGCTCACCTACGCTTTAGAACAGTTTAGCCTCCTTATCTTGTACATTCTTTATTTTTATTTATTTATTTATCCAGCGCTTGGTGAATTCTGCTTCACAATGATAGGAAGAGCCGACGTGGAAGGATCAAAAAGCGACGTCGCTATGGACGCTTGGCCGCCACAAGCCCGTTATCCCTGTGGTAACTTTTCTGACACCTTCTGCTTAAAAGGATCGTGAGGCCCCGCTTTCACGGTCTGTATTCATACTGAAGATCAAGATCAAGCGAGCTTCTGCCCTTCTGCTCCACGGGAGGTTTCTGTCCTCCCTGAGCTCGCCTTAGGACACCTGCGTTACCGTTTGACAGATGTACCGCCCTACATTCTTTAAACCAAATGATTTTCTAAGCAAAGAATTTAAATGAAGAAAACAAAAACGGTTTATGACCCCATCACCCAGATGACTCTTGCTGTATTCTTTAATAAAAGAAAACATGAAACACGTAAAGTATCGCAGAAAGGTACAAAATGAACACGAAAGCCGCCTCCTTTCTCATCAACCTTAATCCCAAAGGTATCCACGTGCAGCAGACTGTTTGCAAAAAGAGCTGCAACAATGCCTCCTGGCACCGAATCACAGGAATAACAAATATCTGATGTTTTAAGCTACCGCGCTTGCGACGGTTTATGACCCAGCACAGCTATCTGATGTGTGCTGTCGATGGATTTGTTTTGCGGGGAGGACGATGCCCTTCAGAAAAAAATTTGCATATGGCAGCACACATCTGTGTACCTTTCAAAGTTCTTTTAATTAAGTTCTTGAGTTAAGTTTAGATGCACGTGCAATTCTAAAAAATAACAGAGATCCGATGTGCCCTTTACCCAGTTTCCACCAATGGTAAACATCCTGCAAGTGAGAGTATAACATCACAGCCCAGATGTGGACGCTGATACCGTCAGGATGTAGAACATTCCATCACCAACAGGACCCCACCTCTTGCCCTTTCACAGCCACACCCACTTCCCTCCCACCCCCACCCCAGGCAACCACTCATCTGTTCTCCAATTCTGTCATTCTGTCATTCCAGAATGTTACACAGGGACTTCCCTGGTGGCACAATGGTTAAGAATCCGCCTGCCAATGCAGGGGACATGGGTTCGAGCCTTGGGCCGGGAAGATCCCACATGCCGCAGAGCAGTGAAGCCCATGCACCACAACTACTGAACCTGTGCTCTAGAGCCCGCGGTCCACAACTACTGAGCCTGTGTGCCACAACTACTGAAGCCCGCGCGCCTAGAGCCCCTGCTCTGCAGCAACAGAAGCCACCGCAATGAGAAGCCCGCGCACCGCAACGAAGAGTAGCCCCTGCTCGCCACAAACTAGAGAAAGCCCGTGCGCAGCAATGAAGACTCAACGCAGCCATAAATAAATAAATAAATAAAATTTATTAGAAAAAAAAGAATGTTATACAGATGGAATCATACAGTACACAAGCTCGTGAGATTGGCTTTCCCTGCTCTCCATATTTTTCTCTTACGTGTATCAGTAGCTCGTTCCTTCTTATTACTGAATAGTATTCCGAGTTCCATGGTGTGGATGTACACAGTCTGCTTAGCCATTCACCCACAGGGGCCTTCCGGGAGGTTTCCAGTTTGGGAATGCCAGGGAAAGAGCTGTTGTGAACATTTGTATACATGAGTTGTATCTATAGTCATGAGGGATATTGGCCTGTAGTTTCTTTGGTACTGTCTTCATCTCATGTTGGTATTAGGGTAATACTAACTTCACAAAATGAACTGGGAAGTGTTCCCTCCTCTTCTATTTTCTTAAAGAGACTTTACAGAATTGGTGTAATTCTTTAAACATTTGGTAGCGTTCTCCAGTGAAACCACCTGAGTCTGGAGATTTCATTTGGGGGAGTTTTTAAAATATACAAATCCAATTTCCTTAATAGTAATGTAGTTATTTGAATTATTTATTTCACATGGGTTGAGTTGTGGTAGCTTGTGTTTTTTGAGGAACTGAGAATTTATTCCTAACACTAGTCATCTGTCTTCTCTCTTTTTTTTTTTGGGGGGGGGGGTGGTCAGTCTTGCTACAAGTTTGACAACATTATTGATTTTCCCAAAGCTCTGTTTCATTGATCCTTTCTGTTTTTTTCCTGTTTTAAAAACCACTGGTTTCTGCTCTTATCTTTATTCTTTCTTTCCATCTACTTGCTTTGGGTTTATTTTGTTCTTATTTTTGGAGGTTCTTGAGGTGGGAACTCATATTATTGACTTGAGACTTATTCTCTTTTCTAATATAAGTATGTAATGCTATGAATTTCCCTCTCAGCACTGCTCTACCTTCATCCCACATATTTTGGTATTTTGTATTTCATTCCTTTTAAATTAAAAAAATTTTAAACAAACTTCCTTCCTCCCTTTTCTGGATAATTGAATACTTCAGTCAAGTCTCTACGAAGGCCCCTTGTTCCCAGCACCTGCTGGAGTCAGTCAATAGATTCAGGGCTGAGAGAGGTAGCAGCTCACAAGGCTGAGGCTGAATGAGAAGGGCAGCAGGGAGGCAGCCTGGTGAGGGCTGAGGGTGATTGAGGATAGCAGCTAAGTGAGGTGGTGGAATGGTGGGGTTGGCAGACTGTTTAAATAATGGTGGACTGAGATAATAAATAACTATATTGAGGATAATGGGAACAAGGTTTCTCACTGAGCAAGAAAGATTTACAGATATGGAAAGGGAAAAAACTAGAATGACTCTGTAGTGCTGGAATGGAATTCAAGGTTTTCAATAAGTAGAGATAGAAATAAATATGAAGTTCAGTATGTGTATATATAAGCATGCACACATACATATATACACACATCCATGTCCTAGCTCTGCCCAGGGAGAGAGACTGGGAGTGAGACACCCTAGGAGCAATGGGCATATCTAGCACCTGAATCTTGGTTTCTAAATACCTTTCTTTTTTTCTTTTTAACATCTTTATTGGAGTATAATTGCTTTACAATGTTGTGTTAGTTTCTGCTTTATAACAAAGTGAATCAGCTATACATATACATATAATCCCTCATATCCCCTCCCTCTTGCGTCTCCCTCCCATCCTCCTTATCCCACACCTCTAGGTGGTTGCAAAGCACCGAGCTGATCTCCCTGTGCGACGCAGCTGCTTCCCACTAGCTATCTATTTTACATTTGGTAGTGTATATATGTCAATGCTACTCTCTCACTTTGTCCCAGCTTACCCTTCCCCCTCCCCATGTCCCCAGGTGCATTCTCTACGTCTGTGTCTTTATTCCTGTCCTGCCCCTAGGTTCATCAGAACCATTTTCTTTTTTTTTCAGATTCCATATATATGTATTAGCATACGGTATTTGTTTTTCTCTTTCTGACTTACTTCACTCTGTATGACAGACTCTAGGTCCATCCACCTCACTACAAATAACTCAGTTTCGTTTCTTTTTATGGCTGAGTAATATTCCATTGTACATATGTGCTACATCTTCTTTATCCATTCATCTGTCGATGGACACTTAGGTTGCTTCCATGTCCTGGCTATTGTAAATAGAGCTGCAATGAACATTGTGGTACATCACGCTTTTTGAGTTATGGTTTTCTCAGGGTATATGCCCAGTAGTGGGATTGCTGGGTCATGTGGTAGCTCTATTTTTAGTTTTTTAAGGAACCTCCATACTGTTCTCCATAGTGGCTGTATCAATTTACATTCCCACCAACAGTGCAAGAGGGTTCCCTTTTCTCCACACCCTCTCCAGCATTTGTTACTTGTAGATTTTCTGATGATGGCCATTCTGACCAGTGTGAGGTGATACTTCATTGTAGTTTTGATTTGCCTTTCTCTAATGATTAGTGATGTTGAGCATCTTTTCATGTGTTTGTTGGCAATCTGTGTATCTTCTTTGGAGAAATGTCTATTTAGGTCTTCTGCCCATTTTTGGATTGGGTTGTTTGTTTTTTTGATATTGAGCTGCATGAGCTGCTTGTATATTTTGGAGATTAATCCTCTGTCAGTTGCTTTGTTTGCAAATATTTTCTCTCATTCTGAGGGCTGTCTTTTCATCTTTTTTATGGCTTCCTTTGCTGTGCAAAAGCTTTTAAGTTTCATTAGGTCCCATTTGTTTATTTTTGGTTTTATTTCCATTTCTCTAGGAGGTGGGTCAAAAAGGATCTTGCTGTGATTTATGTCATAGAGCATTCTGCCTATGTTTTCCTCTAAGACTTTTATAGTGTCTGGCCTTACATTTAGGTCTTTAATCCATTTTGAGTTTATTTTTGTGTATGGTGTTAGGAAGTGTTCTAATTTCACTCTTTTACATGTAGCTGTCTAGTTTTCCCAGCACCACTTATTGAAGAGGCTGTCTTTTCTCCATTGTATACTCTTGCCTCCTTTATCAAAGATAAGGTGACCATAGGTGCTTGGGTTTATCTCTGGGTTTTCTATCCTGTTCCATTGATCTATATTTCTGTTTTTGTGCCAGTACCATACTGTCTTGATTACTGTAGCTTTGTAGTATAGTCTGAAGTCCGGGAGCCTGATTCCTCCAGCTCCGTTTTTCTTTCTCAGGATTGCTTTGGCTATTCGGGTGTTTTGTGTTTCCATACAAATTGTGCAACTAAATACCTTTCTTTATTAAAAGAATCCAGAGTTCTGTAGGTAAAATGACCCTTCTCCCTCCATCCCTCTCTCTCCCTCTCCCTCCCTCTCTTTCTCTATCTCCCTCTCCCCTTCTCCTCTTCCCTACACCACCCCTTCCATATCCTCTGGAGCATCAGTTCCTGGACAGCAATAGAGTTTTATCTCTTTTGTCTTCTGTATATCCCCGTACCCTAAACAGTTCCTGGCACACGGTAGGCAGTCAATAACTGCTCCATGTATTAATGAATGAACAAAGGCATGAAGGAAGGGCTGCAGGGAGTGACGAGGGAGGCCAGGCAGCCACACCCAGAGGACCACATAAACCACAGCAGTTCTGCAGGACCCCAGGAGAACTTTCATCAAGACCAGCCTGAAACAAGATTCTGAGTGGAAGCCCTTGAGTTTTCTGGAACATTTGTGGAAGCAGAGGGAGACGCCCCTGACCCCAGGGTGTGGTGGATCACACCCCTCTGCACCACCCCATGCATAGCCCACTCCCCTGGAACCCCTGGAATATAGTGTGTGACACAGACCCAAGAATGAATGACTTGAACAAGCCAGGTCTGAAGTGCAGCCAGGGCGGAGTGGTCCCTAATGACCCCTGTACCAGTGGCCCCTTCCCCAAGGTCATGGGAATCTCAAGCACTAGGATGCTCTTCTTAGTGATCTCAGAGGATGCTGACACTTGAGAGAAGCAGCTCAGCTGGGGCTCTCACTTCACGAAGATGCTTTCAGCGCCGGACCAAAGACAACACTTGTCATCTCAGAAGCACTCGAACCAGAACGGGCCGCCTGCCGAGGCCCCGCCCAGGATCCTATCAAACTCCTCCTGGATGATGTGTCAACATCCCCGAGGCCCGGCTGGGCTGCCGGACAAGGTGAGGGCCTCCAGGTAATCCCTCCAGACGCCCAGTGCAAGGGCCCCGCCGGGCACACAACAGGCACTCAGTGAGTGAGCGACTGTCCTCTCAGGCGTCCTCCCCAGGAAGAGCGGAGATGCCACATTACAGATGCTTCCACAGAAGGGTGCTTCTCCCCCTCCCCACGGCCCCCAGCGTCTCTACACAAACATTTTGACACCGAAGGGCAAGGGGAAAGGGCAGACACCCCCGAAGAGCCCTGACTACCGCCAAACCTGAGTTCCAACTGCAAAGAAATCATTTTAGAACTATCTACACAAAACTATCGTCTCAGAACAACCGGCACAAACTCTCCCATCAGGC
This sequence comes from Phocoena sinus, assembly GCF_008692025.1. Taxonomy (NCBI): domain Eukaryota; kingdom Metazoa; phylum Chordata; class Mammalia; order Artiodactyla; family Phocoenidae; genus Phocoena; species Phocoena sinus. Next base: position 3,487,649 of record NC_045772.1, on the reverse strand, counting down.
ACATTCACTCTTTTGCGACTTGGCAGGGGAAGTGTTTACCTATCGTGCACAATAGTCTCGGGAGAAGAAGCACATCGGCGATGAAGTGATGACTACAGATCCTCCCCAAACCTCCAGGGGCGGGTGTGGGTGGCGGGGCTCTGGGTCCCATCTGCGCTTGACGGAGTTCGACATGTTTCTGCAAAGCGTCGTCCGCCTTTAAAATACCTTCCCAGGAAAACGCCCAGCCCCAGCGGGCACCCAGGCTCCACGGAAGGTGATTTATCCCACCAGACCTTCCCGCTTCAAATGCCACCAAGCAGGAAAAAACAGTAAACTGGCTTTGCCTGGCTCCCTGCCTGGGGGCATCAACCCATAGGAACCACATCAAGAGGCCCTGTTCTCTGATTTCTGGCTGCCTTTGGCCAACGGGGAGCCTAAGGAAATGGGAGGGAGCGCCGTCAGGAGGTCGCTTCTCTGCACAGGTGGCTTCTCTCCATGACCCCTCCTACCTGGGTTCCATTCTGCCCTCTCCCCTGGTTCCTCTCGGCCTCAGGGCTGTCACAGCCCTGGGTCCTGCACTGCCCATCATGGGTGCCCCACACCCTGCGGCCCTTTGGTGATACGCCCTCCTGGGACCATCCTGGTGAGGTTTCCACCTATTTCCTGGGTGTGTGTTGGGGGTGACTGGTAAAATAGCCCAGACTGGCTCCTGGGCCCCAGCAGACTTGGGGAGGGTGCAAGGGACCCCAGAGGCTTCCCACACAGGACCCACTCTAAGGACCGGACACGACGTGGATGACACAACAGATGCCCACAGAGCAGAGCGACTCGCCCCTCCCAGACCACTCCCACTGCTGCCCTCCTTGCCATCTGTCTGGCCACGCCCCCACCTGATGTGACCCCTTCGCACTGCCCCCACGCCCCCCTCCAAACCTGCTCGCTCCCTGCCGAGCCCCGCCCGGGCCCCTGGACACGTGAGTGCCTCGGGCCCTGAGACACAAAGCTCCCGGGAGACAGATGTCCCTGATCCAGAGCACTTTGAGCACTTCCCTTTGTGTGATGACCACAGCAGGGGGGCCTCAAGGTCTACCTGCAAACTGCTCGGTTTCCTCCATCAAACAGCCTCGGGCAGGAGAGGAAATAGCTGAGCTGGCAGCAGGGGAAAGGCCTAATCCGGGAAAGCCTAATCCCGCGCGTGCGCTGAGGGTCTGCTGAAAGGCTGGCCCTGGGAACGGAAGCGGCGGGTGGCAGTGATCCACTGCCAGGGCGTGTTCTCTCACGTGGGCTCCTCCTTCCTTCTCCCGGGGGCATCCCGGGGGCCCTTTAGGAGTGAGATGCCTCCTCGGTGCTCCCTGGAGGGTCTCTGCGAGCAGACCCTCGTGATGCCTCCTGCGTGCCTGGATGGTCAAGAATGATGGATGCCTCCGGACCTGGGCAGGGCTGGCCGAGCCAGAGGTTCCGTCTCTGCTCAGCTGTGACAGGCTGCTGCTTCAGCCATCGGCAGGTGACTCTGGAACACGCACGCCACGTGCAGGTGCTCTGGTGGGCAACCAAGGCTGACACAGCCCCGAAGCCCAAAGTCTTCAGCCGGCCCTGGGAGATGCGTTTCCCATACAAGCGGAAAGGGAAATGCACCACGAGTGCGTCCTTTGCTTCCCTGACATGGAGCATGGGCCCCAGAGGGTCCCCTCGGCCCATCCCGACTGGCCTGCACCCTGCCGACTGCCCATCCCTGATGTCCTGGCCCTGCTGGCAAGGGGAGGAGGCCAGAGGCTGAGAGCTCAGAGGTGTGCGAAGCCCAGACTGTGGGGCATGACATCCTTGCCACATGGCAGCCACCTGCCCTGGAGCAGCGGGCAGGCCAGAGCATCCATTACAACTCTTACTTTTCCTTCTTTCTACTCGAGGGGGTGTGCAACGTCCCGACAAAAGCCTGAATGTGTTTGAGCCAGAAAACCACTGACCCCTTGTCCCCAGCCTTGGCCCAGGAGGGGCCAGCCTCGCAGGAGCTCTGCTGCCGACACATCTGCTTGTTGGTCCTGCCCGGACACGGGACAGCCATCCCGACCATGTGAACAGAGGAATCAGGGGTCCGACCGCTGTCCTGCTGGCTGGAGCAGATCCAGGCCCCGACATCAGATACAACAGTTCCTGCACTCAGCGGGACTGTGCCCCGTGCTATGGGGACACAGAGGCTCACAGGGCGTGGTCCTGGCCTCGGGGCTCGTGACCCTCCAGGATGCTGGGGCACAGTCTTTGTACCTTTGCGCAGTTGAGAGCTGCCTCATCGTGAGAGAATGGCTGCGGGGGAGACTGTCTCCAGGGCAGAGAGAAGGGGCCGAAACCATCTGACCTCGAGCAGGTTGTAAGGGCAGAAGAATTCACTTGGGGGAGTACGGGGGGGCCCCTCTGTCCTCCAGGGTGAGAGAGGCCCACGGGTAGCAACTGGGGAAAGGACGTCGTGTGGGTTAAGACATCGTGTAAGAAAAACCCAAGCTGTGCATCCATCCCGTCCTCGAGCCCCCTGGAGGTCAGCAGGAGGGGAGGCTCTGAGGGTCCCACGGCGCCCACTGTCTCGCACAGCGGCCATGCAAGGCTGCTCCAGGCAGGCAGCAGGTGGGTGCACCTCACACTGGCCCCTAATTGTTCCAGACAGCCGTAGGGGCACAGCTGCAGCAGGAGGCTCCAGCGCTTGAGACGGGGCAGCTAGGAAATTCCAAGTGTGTCTTTAGAGGCGCGTTGTCTTCCTCTGGCCCGTCCCCCGCCCCCCACCCCACCTCCTTAACTGGCTCACGCAGCCCTGCATCAAGCAACCCGGGCACGGTCGAGACCACGGCCCCGGGGGGCTAACAGGAATGAGGGCAGCAGGCTGTCCGGACCCCGTCCCAGGCACCTGTGAACGCTCTCTGCTTGGTCCTCAGAATCCTGAGAGCGGCACCAGCCCCCGTGTCGCTTCAGATCTGCACCCTGACCCCACCAGAACCTCTCCCTGCCCGCATCACAAATACCGTGCAGAGTTCCACACCCGAGTCAAAACCTACCCGGCCTCTGTCCTGGGCCGGGCGACAGGGGCATCTCCCGCCCGCAGACCGGGGACAAAAACCACGGTCACCGTGCGGGTGATCACTGCTGGGGGCCTAAGTATTTCGGGTGATGGAGAAGTGAAACGTGTACGGTGAGCCATATGTAAGAAAGACGCAGAGGGCTCCGATGGCTGAGGACAGACTAGGGGAAGGACAGCGACAGGGAGGGGTCTGTATGACACAGACCTCAGGCCCAAGTGGTGGGAGAGGTCGCCCATCACTACTCTGTCCAAAAGCTGAAATGCAGTAGACGTGAAAGACAGAAAGCACCCTTCCTCCATGGGTGTATCTCTTACAGAGGGAGGACCCCTTGTCTGCCAGCCAAGCCCAGGCGCAAGCCCTGTGGAGGCCTGGGTCGGGGCTCAGAGCAGGAGGGACCCTGGAGTTTCCCAGGAAGGAGAACAGCAGTTTGCAAAAACCACAGCGACGGGGAAGCACCACAGTGATGGATGCAAAAACCGCCGAGGAGTTTCCTTACAAGCCAATAAACAGCAAAATGAAAGGAAACCCCCCGAAACGCCCAGACCTTCACAGCCTTTCCTATGGGAGCCTTCTGACTCTCAGGTTTCATCCAGGTAAGTAGACTACTTGGGCTTTGGAACAGTGTTTGAATGGCCTGGAATTTTAGCCACCAGTAATGACTCGGCCGAGGCAGCTGCAATGAATAAGCTCTTTCTGCGTCCTTTCCCCCGTGTAGGACTCTGGGGTCCCTGAGCCTCCCCGCCCAGCGCTCCCTGGGGGAGTATCCGCCCCAGCGCAGGGCCTGGGTATCTTTACACAGACCCTCAACAAATGCTCATTTCCTAAATAACTTTGTCAACCAGCATATTTATTGAAATTTCAGAGTATAAATGTCTAAAGACCAAAAAGCTGCCAGGGCCCATCCCCCACCCGCCACCGGCCGCCCGGGCTGGGGGTCGGGCGGGGCGGGGCTGGTCCTACCTTGTTGTAATATTGCACCCGCACAGAGTGCCACCGGCCGTCACTCACGCCCCCAGGAACCTGTGGCGCCACCATCGTCGTGGTCTCACCTGCGGGGTGGGCGGAGGTCCAGAGAGAACAGAGGTGAACAAACCACTAAGGCTAAAAGTCCTTCCAACAGTCTGGACGAATGTTCTTTCCAACCACCGGGAAAACATTTTTAACGGCTTTGTCAATATTTTCAACCTACAGAGGCAGAAGCACACTTCAATGATCCCCTAGTTTGTGGAAATTTGAGCTGTGTCTTATAAACAACGCTGCAATGAACATCTTTGTGCGTTCTGGATTTCTCCCACGGGACGGATTCCCAGATGGAGAACCAGGGAATCGGCGAGTCAGCACGCTTGATGGCGCTGCACAGGATGGGGTGTTTTTTTGCTTTTTTGACTGTGCCGTGAGGCATGCGGGACCTTAGTTCCCCCAACCACGGATCGAACCCACGCCCCCTGCAATGGAAGCGTGGAGTCCTAACCACTGGACCGCCAGGGAAGCCCCAATGGGGTGGTTTTAAACAACCAAGTGCCCACGACGTGCTCCGAGGGCGGCTCCCTCCTGTTCAGGAGGCTTTACCTGCCGAGAAGGTGAGCTGCACCTGCTCGTCCACGATCTCCAGGGCGATGAAGTCGTGCTTCTCGTTGAAGCGGCCATTATACAGCAGCAGGGCGTTCCTCTCCTGGGTGGCAAACCTGGGGGACCAAGGGGAAGCACGTCACACAATGAATGAGCCCGGGGTGGAAGGTCTGCAGGTGGCCTGGAGGTGGGGGAACAAGAGGCTGCCCAGGGCAACAAGCCTGGCCAGAGTGGGCAAGAGGATGAGTACGCCTGGCAAAGACTCTGGTCCCCAGTACTCTTTTTTTTCACAGCAGGAGTGGACAGCCCGTAAAACCTGATTAGCAATGTTCTCTTCTGGAAGGAGCAAAGCAGATTCCAGGGGGCACTTTGGTTACCACAACCTGTACAGGTGAAAAGATTCCACTCGCACGGTGCTCTAGAAGGATGTGACACAGCCACTATACTAACTGGAAATATTTGGACGGTAAACACATGCAGTGCATAAATCCCGCGTACACGCCCCAGGGCACAGAGATGTAGGTGTTGACCACCACCTCAGGGCCTATGCCCCTCGTCTCCACCACCACACTCCAGCCACACTGCGCCCTTTTGCTCCCAAACCCTACATTCTTCCCTGCCCCCGGGCTTTGCACCTGCTGTTCCCCCGTGTGGGGTATGATCTTCCCTGACTCTGCAGATCTCCCAGATGTCACTCCGATTGTGCTTTCCCCAACTCACTTTATCTAAGTTGTGCCCCTCACCCTACAGGCTATCACGCCACTCATCTTACTTCTGAAATTATCCTAATTATTTGTTTGTTTATGAGAACACATGATCCTTTAAGGGGACAGATGATGACTCCCGTTCACTGCTGCAACCCCGACACCAAAAGAGGACTTGGTCCACACAAGCGCTTGATACCGATGTGCTGAATCCACGGACGGATGGCGGCCCACGTGAACCAACAGACGCGTGGAAACGCAAGACTTGTGAGACTTGAAGCACTCGGAGTAAAAAACCACACTCTACAAGAGACAGCCTCAGAAATCCTTCTCCCACCCCGAGGAAGCCTCTTCCATCAGACCCGAGGGTCCCCGACACACCAAGTCACCACAAGGCTTCCTCGACACCCTGGTTACAGAGAAACCACAAACCTTCGGAGTGAACTCGGGACTGTTTCCTGAGCTAGCTGGATGTCTCTCTCATCGGAGATTAAGTGGGGGGAAATTCTTTCCTTTGATTCCAGGTTGGTTTATCCGTTTTCATGCGGCAGGAGTCTGTCAGAACCAGCCTCAGGCATGTGACCCTAGCCTCTCCCTTGAGTTACATAAAATTGACATTTCCCGCCCAGACCTTGCATCCCCTCGGTTTAGAAGTCAGCAAGCACTGATGACAAACTCTAAAGAAAAAATACCTGCATGGCAGAGTGGAAGCTCCGGGTGTGGAGTGAGCAGGTAGAAGAAGAGCTGAATTAAGACTGGGATCCACTCGACCCCAGGCTCGCTTCCCCTTGAGGGGTCTCACTGTTGTGGGTTTCTCTTTGGACCGAGGGGGGTGGTCAGTGCTGAAATGGTCCTCCGGGCAGGCACCACGCACTGCTGGGAATGGACGATCTAACGATGGGACCCAGGGCCACAGGGAGGGTCTGAACAGCACAAGTAAAAAGGGGAAAGGCCAGAAACAGAAGCCGAGGCCTGGTGAGGGGCCAGGGGAAGAGAAAGAACAAAGGGTGGCAACAAGGAGGCTGGGACCAGGGAGCTGAGGCCCCCGGGAGCCCAGGCCCTTGGCAAACAGAAACCAGAAAGAGGCAGCTTCGAAAGAAACCACCTGAAATAAACGCCCGGGGCCACGGGCTTCCCTGGTGGCGCAGTGGTTGAGAGTCCGCCTGCCGATGTGGGGGGCGCAGGTTCGTGGCCCTGGTCCGGGAGGATCCCACATGCTGCGGAGCGGCTGGGCCCGTGAGCCATGGCCGCTGCGCCTGGGCGTCCGGAGCCTGTGCTCCGCGGTGGGAGAGGCCGTGGCGGTGGGAGGTGCGCGTACCGCAAAAAAAAAAAAAAAAAAAAGCCCTGGGCTGGTGCCCCAGCCCACCTCTCTCACAGTATGCCCGTCAGGAGGCAGGAGGCCCAACTCCTTCCAGGCCCTGCCCAGAGCAACCGCAGCCCCGACACGGAACCGTTCCCCTGCTCAGGTTCTAGGGGTGCTTTCTATGATTTTGCTTTTGAAGCTAAACTCCCTGATGTGGCCTCGGCCCCGACCTTTTAGCCATCATCAGGTGTGTCGGAAATCGTCCATAAATTGTTGTCACGTGTAAGCATCTACAATACTAGATTTGACAAGCAAGGGGACACGCGCTACATCACGTGGGCACTTAATTAAACACGACTGTTCTTTGGTTTCTCTGAGTCTGGAGCTGCCAGACTTCCTTTGTTGGTTTCCAGCACATCTGCTGGCCGCTGTGTCCATGGGCCCCACCCCCAGGACTCTGGTCACCTTTCAGGTCAGCCTCCTGCAGCTTACTCGCTGCACTGCCTATGACAGAGGGCTGCCGGCCACGCCCAGGTGGTGGGTGGCTATGGCCACGTAGACACCAAAACCACATGCCATCGACCTGTTTGCCAGAAGACACAGGGCACCTCTGATTTGGGGGGACGGGCACCCACAGAAGCCTGCTGTTCTCAGCATCCAGCCACGTGGGGCACAGAGTGGCCAGGGGTCCCAACGAGGGGCCCTCCTTTTGGAGGCTGTGCCCACGTGGTGGCCTCCTGAGCACAGGGCTTAGGGGCAGAGGGCGGGGACGTGGTGTTGCAAGCAGGCAGGGCCAGGACCGGGGCCTGGTGCAGAGGCCCAGCTAGAGAAACGGGAGGGCAACAGCACGTACCAGCTCACGTGAGTCCTCACAACACCCCTGGAGAGGGAGCCTCGTCAGCCGCTTTGCAGGGCGGGGTGGAGCCCTGCACCGTGCACCAGAACGTGGGCAGCCACCCTAAAACAGCGGCCCAAACCTTCAAACTGCCCTTAGAATCAAACAGCACTGCAGCCTTGCAGCCGGGCCCAGGGGGCCAACCGGAGCTGTATCTCCCACGCCTCCCTCTTCCAAGCTCCCGGGAAAGGGGGTGGTGCTCTAAGGATCAGAAACAGAGCCACAAGCAGGGCACCCGGCGTGCACACGGGCTCCACGGATGACAGCTGCTCTCGCCATTTTATTAAAGCTGGTCGCCAAGGGAAATTCGGGAAGAGGGCAGAACGTGGGAAACACCTGCAAATCAGGACAAGCGGGCCCTGGGCCCGTATCCTTTACGGGGGGCAGGGGCCAGAGGGAGGGAGGTTAAGAGCACAGGTTACAGGCAGGGCCTGGGGGTCCCACCGGACAGCCTATGACCTTGGGCAACTTTTTCAACCTTTCTACCTCAGTTTCCTCACCTGCGAGATGGGGAGAACAGTGATACCAGCTCTCAGGGTTCTCGTGAGAAGGAAGTGGGCCTGACAGGTGAGGTGCGAGAGCAGTGCCAGCACAAAGCCCAAATGTGGCCGCTGAGCGATCCACGCTGAAGTCTGTGATGAGTCGGGCAGAGACCAGGTGGTATTTCAGCAGGGACCAGTCTCTCGAAACAGACGTCCTCCAAGAGGACGCCGTCTGCACCCCACACAGATGTCCGGGCCCAAGAATGTACCAAGGTGCTGAAGCAGGGCAAAGTGGGTGCAGGGGTCTGCCTGCCTCTGCAGAGCTCCCGGCAGACACTCCAGGCCACTCAGAATGCCCGGAATGTTCTCCCTCTGCAACTCAACCCCCTCCCACCCCCCACCGGGCCAAAGAGCCCCTCCTCTGGGAGATCGGGAGCCCCCCCGGCCAACGTCTTGGGGCCACAGAGGGGAGCAGTGGGCGCTCATGCTTTGTGAGAATGGAACTACCAGCCAGCTGCTCGCCTGGGCGCCTGCGTGTCACGACACAGGACAAAAAGCCCAAGGAGGGCTTCCCTGGTGGCGCTGTGGTTGAGAGTCCACCTGCCGGTGCAGGGGACGTGGGTTCGTGCCCCGGTCCGGGAAGATCCCACATGCCGCGGAGTGGCTGGGCCCGTGAGCCACGGCCGCTGAGCCTGCGCGTCTGGAGCCTGTGCTCCGCAGCGGGAGAGGCCACAGCAGTGAGAGGCCCGCATACCGCAAAAAAAAAAAAAAAAAAGCCCCTGAGGAGCTTCAGGCCAGTGGGTGGACAGACACAGAGAGAGAGCTGGACCTCTGCACAGTGATGAACACGGACATGGCAATCCTGGAGCAGAAGCCCGAAAGCACCGGCCAGGGAGCCCGTGTGGCCGTTTAAAGGTTTCAAAAGGACGTGCATCTGCTTTGGAGACTTTAGCCCAATCAAATCACCTGACAACCAGGAAAAAAAGTCAGGATCAGGAAATCTGGCATGAGTTCACAGCCCCAACCAATGATCTAGTATGAAGGATGGGTTTAGAGCAAAAAGATCTGAGCCGCAATGTAGAAAACCCACCAACGACTCAAGCCCCCATGTTACCCAAGTGCCCTCATCTGGACCTTTCTCTAGGGGCAGTCAGGGTGGACAGAGGCCTGATCCTGCAAGCAGGAACATCAAAGGCTGAAGGTAGCAGACAAGCAGGCAGTGACCAGACGTCCAGCCGGAGCTGGAATGCAGGTATGGCCCCGCCTGGGTCAGGGGGGCTTCCTGAAGGAAGCAGCAGCCGTCGGACGGGCGGGCAGGGGGGGGCCGAGGAAATGCCTCTGCAAGGCTGGGCAGGTCCAGAGAATCACGAGGTGAGGGTGGCCATGTCACAGGATGCGAGGTGCCAGAATCGAGGGTCACCAGGGGTCAGCACACAGGGGGCCACCCTGTGCCCTATTAAGAAGTTTGGGTTTTGCCCCAGGTGGCAGGCAGGCCCGGCAGGCCTGTCGGACAGAGATCCACCTGACCCAGGCTGAGAGCAGATGCCACCACTGCTGTTCCACGGGGGAGAGGGCGGTGGCCCAGGCCAGAGTGCTGGGAACTGGGAGGACAGTGGCGGGCGGGGGAGACATGAGGTCAAGGGACTCACAGGACCTGACCGAGATGGGAGGGGAGGCAAGACGGAGGAGGACTGCCGGGGGGGTTTCACATCAGCACCACGCGGCGCCTGTTGGCTACACCGCACCCCTCACCTGCTCAGGGTGGGCAGCCCCGGGAGAGGAGTCTGCCCCATCTCTCCCTGAGATGCCCTGTTCTCCAAAGGGCAGCTCAGAGGGAGCATCTTGTTCTGGGGGACACAGAAGGCCGCATTCCCCTAATGGGCCCCTAAACGCTGACCAAATACAAAGTACACCCTGTACTACTAAGGTGAACTTGATAGACGTCTTTACAACGGAAGCGATAGATTTTTAAAAGTTAAATTAAATCTAAATTCTCTTGGAGAAAAAGATGCAAAAGTTAAAGAATGGCCACAGCACACAGTCAGCCTGCTTCCTCCTGTTACGGTTAAAGAACCAGCGCGGAAAGGGGTGAGGCCGCCCGGCCGCCCGCCCGCGGTTTCCCAGCAAGCTGGCGGCACAGCAGGAGCCTACGTTGAGTCTCATTCCCAAGCCTGCTGGGCCCTTTCCCTCCACCTTCTGGCCACCTGGGTGGCAGGGGTGCCCACGTGGTGGCAGGTGAGTGGGACCGGGGCAGCCGGGGGTCGGCTTCGTGGGCATGTGAGCTGGGCGGGCAAACAGGGCACCACACCTGCTAAATGCTCTGTTGTCACCAGCTGGAGATTCTTAATTTTTGAACCCCATCCTCAATTTGCATGGGGTCCTACAAATTAAGTGGCCGGTCCTACAGCCAGCGCTGGCCAAGGTGACTCGACTCTCTGAGGCCCCGGTGGACGGGGGTTGTTGTTACGGGACGGAGGGATGCGCGGAGACACGAGGCCACCTCGCGACCTCCAACCACAGGAGGCGTCGCGGGCACGCGCGGGGACTCACGCGAGGGCCACGGTGAAGTGGAAGCGCTGCCTCAGGCCGCGGAAGGTGACGAAGGACTGCGGCGGGAAGCTCCTGGTGGCCACTTCGCAGTAGGGCCTCTCGAACGCGCCGGGGGGGCACACGCAGTGGAAGCCGCCGATGAGCAGGTTCACGCAGGTGCCGCCGTTCTTGCACACGTCGTTGGTGCAGCGGCCGGAGCGTGCGTTCACCTCGCAGTGCTCACCTGGGGGACGAGGGCGGGAGGAGGTCACACTGTGGCCTGCTGGGGGGAGGGGGGCACTGCTCCCACCCAGGCTGCAAACGCCGCTGCAGAACCAGCTGCTAAACCCAAACCCGGGGGCACGTGAGGCCTCTGGGAACCACCCTGGAGTCGGGCTGCGATCAGACGTGTGCCGTTCCCGCTGGCCCGAGGGCACCCAGCACCTGCTGGGCCGTCTAAGGGTGGCGGGGCAGCGGGCTCCCAGTAAGCACCCCAGGGGGTTCCTCGGCCGAAGGCACCAGGTGGCCAAGCCACTCCAGCCCTGTCCCTGTCCCGGGCCTGCCGGGGTCCCCGCCCTCGGGGGAGTGGGGGGACCAGGGCAACGTGCAGCTGTGAACACTTCTGGGCATCCAACCCCTTTCTGAACGCCCCGCTGGCTGAGCCTGGCTCCCTTATGAGAGAATCACCTAGAAAGAGGATGACGAGAAGGCCTCGTGCCCTCCCCGCACGCTTGCCCGCACGACGGCTGGCCACCTCCGGGCCTCGTGGGAGACTCGGGAGCAGGTCAGGGTCACTCTGGCCCAGGGCCTCCTGTGTGGCCTCCTCCCTCCCCCACTGCCCGGCCGGGCAACGCTGGATTCCAGTTCGTCTTTAATCGTGTCTGTTCCTCCCACTGGCCTCCAACGTCCTCTCTGTGGCCTAATCCCTCACGACAGGAAGGTTCTGGAAGCTTCCACATAGAAACTGATCAGGCAGCCCAAGCTGACCCCCGAGGCCCGTCAGACCCAGAGTGCCCACCGCGGCAGCCAGCAGGGGTCTGACTGGGTGATCCTCGCTCCCTGGGACACAGCCCGGACCTGCCTCTGTCACAGGGTAGATGTTGCCAGCCACCCACAGGCCGGCAGCCCGACAACCAGGAATTCCCCAACTCCCACCAGTATGTGTCACCAGTTTTGACTTTTAAATGAACGCGTTTTAAAATAAAAGTACTACATTGCATACTAAAAAAAAAAAAAAAAAAAAAAGAATTCACTGTGCAAATAGCGCGGCCTGGGAAGCCTTCAGCAGTTTCCTGCGGGTCCCCACAGGAAAACATCAGGAGAGCTGGATGCCCCGGCCGTCCGGCATGTTTGCTCAGCGCGGTACCTTGGAGACCCTCCCTGTTGGCACTTGGGAGCTCCTCCTCTTTCTTCCTAATGGTTGCACAGTATTCAGTTAGGGCAGCGGTCCCCAACCTTTTTGGCACCAGGGACTGGTTTCATGGAAGGTAATTTTTCCACGGACGGTGAGCGGTGGAGGGGCAGGGGTGGGGGGGGGGGAGTGGGGGATGGCTCAGGCGGTAATGCGAGCGATGGGGGGCGGCAGATGAAGCTCCGCTCGCTCCCCCGCCGCTCACCTCCCGCTGTGTGGCCCGGTTCCTGGGAGTTGGGGACCCCTGCGATAGAGGACCCCATCAGAATTTAAACCACTAACGTTTCTTGTTCTACTAGTGATGGACACGGGGCTGTTTACAGCTCGCTTTTATTGCAGGTAACTTTTTGATATACATCCTTGGCATGTTTTAAGAATCTCTCTCTCGAGAAAATTCCTAAATGTGATGAATCAAAGGTACACGCAGTTGACATTTTGACAGCCGCACTTTTTTCTGACTCACCCAATATTTCCAAACCGTGCTCCCCAAAAGGATGCACGGATTCACACATCCTCGCCAACACAAGGTATGTTCAATCTGTAAACTATTTTGCATTTCTGACAAATGAATCTTCCAGGTGTTTTATTTGCAATAATTTTTGATGAGGTTCAACATCTGCCGGAATTTGACTGGCAACGTCCATTTCCTTTCTCTGAACTGCCTGATTATTCCTGTGTTGGTATTGCAATGATGGTTGGTTTTGTTTTTATTGTGTTACACGAGGTCCTCATAAATTTCAGAAATTAACTATTCTCTGCTATTTCTGTGGCAACTCCCTCTTGGCTTAAGTTTAACTTTCAACTTATGTTATTTGTAGTCACGTAAAAATGTTACATCTGCATATGGTCATATTCATCAATGTTTCCTTTGTAACGCCAGTGCTCTCGGGTTTGGTATGAAGAGATACGAAACTTGGAGCTCCAGAGACATCCGGCACCAGGATCCTCGGTGCACGGAGAAGCGTGCATTCGAACGGCAGTATCATCCTGGAACCCAAAGTCACTGGGATCCCCAGACATGGGCTTCCCTGGATGCCCTCTGTGCCTTTTCAATATTGAACCATGTGAATACATTACCTACTGTCTCAGTCTGCTCGGGCTGCCGTAACAAAATACCATGGGCTGGGGGCTTAAACAACAAAAGTGTATTTCTCACAGTTCTGGAGGCTAGATCAGGGTACCAGCACGGCTGGTGAGGCCTCTCTTCCCAGCTGCCCGCTCCCTCTGTCCTCACACGGCCCTTCCTCTGTGTGTGTACAGCAAGAGGCAGAGATTTCTGTTGCCTCTGCTTATGTGGACACTGATCCCATCAGATCAGGGCCCACCCTGATCATTTACCTAAATTACTTCCTGTAGGGCCCACCTCCAGATACAGTCCCATTGTGGAGTTAGGGCTGCAACCTAGGAATTTGGAGGGGACACAATTCAGACCAGAGCAGGCATGTATGAGACAATTGGGAATTTGAACAAACTGGATAGTGATACTAAAATTTATCATCATTTTAAAGAGGAAGACTTAGATGCTGTGGAAGAGTTGGTACTGTGGTGTACCCCACATGTCCCTCCAGGACCAAGGTTCTGGAGTGCTGGGTGACGGTGGCTCACAGCTGAGACTCTGCACTCAGATCCTCCTCCTGAAATCCCTCACCCAAAGTTGCATAGCCCTTGTTGAGGCAGCTCACACCCAGCGACGGGTGAGCGTGGAGATGGAGGGGCCCACAGCCCCTTGGGCTAGTGCAGCCACCTCGGCAGTGTATCTCCAGAGCTGAGACGTGGGGTCCACAGAGGCTTTTGCTGCCACTGCGTTACAGCCCAACCTCTCCTCTGCACAGCCCTGGGTGCCCCCCGCCCCTGGCCACGGCTTGGCTACCGAGAAGGCAGATCTTGAGCCTCAGGGTCTGTTTCCCAGTGTGCAGATTTTAGAGAGCTCAATAATTGACTGGTGTAAGAAAATCCTTTCAACCTTCCAAGGGAGGCTTCAGAATGAGCTTCCTTTTGAGGAACAGGTGAAACTGATCTGTAATTAGCATAACAAGCCTCAGAAACAAATCTGAACTTCCTCTACTTCTCCCAAGTGTCTTCCTTTCCAGGTTGCAACACCCAAGAATGCACAACTTGCTAATCAAAGGTAACCCAGCCTGAGTCCCTCAGAAACAGGGAGGAGTGTCGCAACCACTGACCTCTACTGAACTACAGAACCGTGCAGGGGCCACCAGGCCGGGGACCCAGGGCAAAGCCCACCCCAGGGCCAGACAGTGTCGGGTGGGTTCTTCTTCGTCCCCCTCCTCCCCACCAGGCAGGGCAGGGAGGGAGAGGCCAGAAAGCCCAGCCAGGTCACCCACCTGCTCTCCCCTAGCAGGGGCTGCCCCCAAGGAACCTTGTGAGCAGACAATTCACATGCTGCTCAGAAGGGAAAGGACGGCGGCCCACCCGGCTGCAGACCCTCCTCTCAGCTCCACCAGCAATGGAAACCGTCTGATCTCCCCCCCACTGCCCCCCGCCCGCTCCCGGGTTAGCAGGGTGCCCTGCCGGCCCCACAACACTGGGCTCGGCCACCCCGCCAGGCAGGCTGTGTGCACACATAACCCCACACACACTGGTGCACACACACCTGTGCCCTCACACCCAGTCACACGCTGCTGACACATCTTCGCACATACACCCTCACACACACTCTCGTCTTCACACGCATGCATTCACACCCTCACACACACCCTCAGCCACACACGTACATACCTGCACAGACACACACACCCTCTCACACACACTCTCACGCTAATCCCCGCTCCTGGCATCTTCTCCAGGTGGGCAGCCTGCAGCCTCCTTAAATTCTAGTCATTAATTTTAAATGCTTAGCTGAAGGTGTATTGTTCTTCATACACTGCAAATTCTTTAATCTCTACTTTTAAAATACATGTGACGTCTGGGAGGGTTTGCCTTCCAAGTCCCAACTTGGCAGGTCAAGGGCATTCTGAAATAATAAAGCCGCCGTGAGAGGACGGGGCGGGCCGTGCTCCGCAAACCGTGACCGCAAACAAATGGGGGCCTGGCACGGCCCCTTCCCACGGTGCTCTGCCTGTGGTGTTCCAGAATCCTGCCCATCCGGGCTCGGCCCAGGTGGTCAGTGTCACCACCAGGATGAAAGCACAGCCCACGCCCCCAGTGTGGCCACAGCAGCTCCCGAGCTCTGCCCTCGTGTGGACTGGAAGTCTCAACTCCTCCACCTCTACCGAAGCATCTGAGGACTCCTACGATGCCCTCTCAAGGGCCACCTGCTACCGAGGCCGAGAGAAGGCAGGCCCTGAGCGCGTGTACACACACACACACACACACACACACACACACACACACACACACACAGAGCACCCTTCACTCAATTCCCGAAGACCTGAATTTGACTTTGCTGACAGTATTTCTGCTCATGTGTGGTTTTCAGCGGCTGCAGGGAAGCCTCGTTCCTCAGGCCGCCCCTGTGAACAGGAGGACGACAGAGCAGGACCCGTGCTACCCACAGCCACGCTGCAGCTCGGGCGGCTGCCTTAAAGCATCCGCTGTCCCGTGGAAAGGGCGTGATGATGTGTGGGATTATTCTGTTCCTCTACTTAACCAATTGTGCAATTTCAAATCAGCTGCAAATAAAGCTAAGTCTCCGTGAAGTTGTTTGTTTTAAGCACAAAGGATATCTTTTCATTTCCAATAGGTCGTTGTAGTATTCGTTTCCTGGGACTGCCGTAACAAGTACAACAAATCTGGTGGCTTTACAAGAACAGAAATGTGTTCTCTCATAGCTCTGGCGGCCGAAAGTCCAGAATGAAGGTGTGGGCAGGACCGTACTCCCTCTGCAGGCTCCAGGCAGGACCTTTCCTGCCTCCCCAGCTGATGGGGGCTCCCCGTGTTCCCTGGGCTGTGGCTTCATCATCCATCTCTGCCTCTGTCATCACATGGCCGTCTTCCCTGGGTCTCAAATCTCCCCCTCCTTTCTCTTATAAGGACGCCCGTCACTGGATTCAGGGTGGACCCTAAATCCAGGATGATTTTACTATTCATCGAGAGCCTTACTAATTACATCTGGAAAGACCCAATGTCCAAAGGAGGTCACATTCTGAGGTTCTGGACACGAATCTGGGGGTGATACTACTCAACCACTCCAGCGGCCCTCCGCGCCTGTCCTAGAGTTACAATCATAGTAAACGTTGGCCTCTGCAAACACGGAGTCCCGAGGTGAAGCAGCACCTAACCCTGTGGGGCTGCATTCCCCAGCTTCCACGACACTCACCGGGCTCTGGTTTCTCTGCCCTCTGGGAACGCTCCTCCCGGCCTCTCCCACCAGGCCAGTAAGGGGAGGTGGGCCAGGGCCAGCTCCCCACCTCCACAGCCGTGCCTCAGGCCCCTCCTCTGGGGCCCACACACAGCCATCCAACCCTTTCTGCCCTTGTTCTCTCCTCCGCAAACCCAGGCTTCAAACCTGTCTTCCCTCGCCAAGCTTGTTCTCCGGGTCCCACACCTGGAGAGGGTCCTGCAGCTGCCCAGAGAGGGGGCCAGGAGCCCCGGAGCCATTCCCTCCCCTCCTCCCTTGTCCCCACCAGTGCCATCCCCCAGGGTCCGTGTCACTCGCCTCCACTGCCACCTGCACCCCAGTCTACACCAACCCCAATCTGCACAACCACGGACAGTGACCATCTCTCGGGCCCCTGGACCCACGCCAGCTGCTCATCACCTTACACATCCGCCTGTTCTCCACAGAGGCTTGCAAACAATCCCGCTGCTCCATAAAGACCCTCCCACCCTGGAGCCCGGCCCTCGGCCACACGCCAGCCCCGTCTGCGCCACGCTCACCACCTCTCGTGCCGGCCACACGGTCTCCCTCTTTGAAGGGAGATTGGGGGATTCAATAGGCTAATGGAGACGACCCCCTAGGTAAACACTCATGCATATTCACCACTGTCAATGATCACCCCCTGGTGACCCCCTTTCTCTGTGCCTGGCATCCTCTCTGCTGGGCTCTGCAGGTGGCTTCCCTGTGCCCAGATGCAGCTTCATCTCAGGCACCCTGCATCCCCTCAGGAGGCTTCGCCCGCCCACCTGACCAGGGCCAGGGCGCCCAGGACAGACCCTGATGGCCCAGAATCTCCCCCCTCCAGAGAGCGCCCACCCCAGCTCCAGGGTGACACCTGCTGTGCAGCTGTTCCCCAGCCTCTGTCTCCCCAGGCTCTGGGGTAGGGGCAGGGGCAGGGTCTGTCTGGGGGTCAAGTCTAAGAATATCCAGCACACAGAGGGTGCCTGACAAACGCCCGGCACGTAGCAGGTACTCGACGAATGCTTGTGAGATGAAGTCTTAAAGTGCCAGGATTTCCCCCCTTCCAAGCCAATGATGAATCCTGTACAGAATTATAAAACCTGCATAATTCACAGGTTTGATTCAAACAGCGTTGGGAATTTGTTGATCTAATGAATGAAGAATTAATTCTACAGATAAACACGCTTTTTTTTAAAATAAAAGGCAGTGAGGACTCTTGAGTATGCAGGTCTCAGATGAACTGGGTCCCCCGGAAAGGGTCTCGTCTCTGGGTTCCAGGACCTTCGTTCAGGCCAATCCCAGGCCCCCGTGCGCGCCTTTCCATGGCAGCCACTCCAGCTGAACTGGACAGTAATCCACTTACGTGTTTCTTTAACTGTATCTCCTCCTCGGGGCTGTGCTGGCAGATCCCGACGGCCAGCCCTCGGGGGAAAGCCCTGATTTGCAGAACTGTCCCGTTTCCATGGGACATCACAGCCAACCTGGCATCAGAACTCAGAGTTGTGAAGAGATGTGATAGGATGGTTTTTAATTCTTAAAATCATCTTACTTTAGGCAAATAATTAGGACCAAATTTAGTGAGCCCTATATCTTTTTTTTTAATATACAGCTCTTACTTGAAACACCATTTTAATGCAATAAATGTTCTCAGATGTGCTTACTTAACAAGATTTAACTTCACCTTTCCTCTTCTAGGAATCCTCAAAGTAAATCTGGGCTTCCAAAATTTCTTCCAAGCATCCCAGTATCCTGCTTAGAGTCAGAGGCTTGCTCTGAGCCATTCAAAACCTGGGGAAAGTTCCCCCATCCTCCTCTTGTGCACCCCCAACCCATTATGACTGCCAGCCTCGCCCGCCCACCGAGGATGAGGTTCACCCGAGCAAGCTAATAGCCTTGCTCAATAATTCATGTAGCACCGCAACCCCCTGCCGAGGAAGACCTGAGGCCTGGCCTCCTGGTCACGGCTGCAAATGCAGAACCCCGCACGGAAAACTGGGAAAGGACCCCCGCTGCATAAGAAGGCATGCGTAGCTGCAGAACAGGAGCTCCCAGGAGCCGAGGCCCCTCTAGCCGCCACAACCTCACGCACGTCCCGGTCACTGGATGCCTGTCCCACCCAGGCTTGGGGCTGGGGGTGGGAGGGCAACACTGGCCACCCGGGAACCCCAGCCCGTAGTGCCAAAGCCACAGACCCTCGGGTGGGGAGCGTTGAGTGCCCTAGAGAAGCGCCAGCTTCACAGAGCTTAAACAAGGGCTCGTCTGCAGGGTTACAGGGGCGGCGGAGGCCTCGCAGCCCCTGGTGTGGGAACTCTCAAACGCCCCCATCTTACAGACCGGAAACTGACACCCGGCACGGGGTGTAAGAATACCATTTGTTGTTTGCAACCAAAAAAGATATTCCTTAAATGTAAGGGAAACGGAGGAAAAACATAGTGCCTGAGTGGGGGAGCCTCTGAGCTGGGCTATGCAGGAGCGTCCATGGCGGTGGAGACGGCTCGGCCCCAGAAAGGGCCCCAGCAGAAGCACGGGGATATCGGGGGCTGGGCCGGATGCTGGGTGACGGGTGCGCACCTGGTCAGGTCTGCGAAGGAGGGGGGGACAGCCAAACACCCCTCGCTGTAGAGAGACCTGTGGGGAGCAGGGCCTGGCAGGGGGAAGGTAAAAGGTACAGGAGTGTGTGTGCGTGTGTGTGTGTGTGTGTTATGTGATGTATGTCTGTGTGGCGTATGTGTGATGTGTGTGAATGTATGTGATGTGTGGCGTGTATGTGATATGTGTGCATGTGTGTTATGTATGTATGGCATGTACATGTGATGTGGTGTGTGATGTGTCTGTGTGTGGCGTGTATATGTGGCGTGGGGTGTGTGCGCACGTGTGTGGGACAGTCACGGCAGGTCTGGGGGAGGAGGGGCAGGGCGGGAAGCAGGAGATGACGGTGTGAACGTGGTTCCTGCCAAGAGGCGCTTCAGAAGATGCCGGGGTGGGGGCCAGCGGAGGGGAGCGCAGCCAGGCCGAAGCCCTCGGCCCTGGAGGGGGGCCAGGGCTGGGCCCCAGGAAGGGAAGGGAGCGTAGAGGTTTTTATGGCTTCAGTTTTTCGATAAATAAAGAGACAATTGCCTTCTGGTCCTAAGCGATAGCTCAGGGCTTTGAACTAGAAAAACTAGACTCTCCGGAGGCAGTGATGCACCCGCATAGCTTGTGTTGGAAGCTTCAGGAGCACGGAGACAAGGACAGGGCCTCTGAAAAGTTTAAACACTGAAAAAAATCGGTCCATCCACCCTTCCATCCACCCACCCACGGCCTAGGCACACCCTCCCACCTAACCGCCCCCCCCCCCCCCGCCCCCCGCAGAGGTGTCCAGAGCAGGCTTCCGACCACTGACTCCGTTTCCCAGGCTGGAAACCCTCCCTGAAGGCAGGATTTCTGTTTCTGGCCCCGGGGCTAGCCTAGCCCCTAGGAGGCCGGGGTCAAGGTGAGATCAGCTAATTCTGTGAGGATCTTGAGCTGAGCACCTGGCATGTGGGGCTGTCACATGACCCCCTGCTCTGAACTGGCTTCTTGAGCCTGGAGGCCCCATCTGTCCACCCCAAGCCCCGCACTGGCCCTCTCCCCGCCCCCAGCTCCCTTCAAGGTTTCAAGGTTGTTGGACTGCCTCACCTCCTGTCCCGGCCCTGGAGCCCCCTCCCCTACCAGGCAAGGCTGCCAGGAAGGGCCCCTCAGAGGCCAGACACCTGCCCACAGCACGGGGAGGGGAGGCCGGAAGCCCAGACCATGGCAGGCCTGCCCCAGGCTGGGGCTTCGGGGTGACTTCACTACTGTCTTTGAAGCAAATTCCCAGAACCCCGACACACCCATCTTTTTAAAATATAAATTAAAAATGCATTCCAGCGCCAAAGAAAATGATTCCAGCTTCTCCACGGCTCCTGGCTGTAAATCAAGAGTTACCTACACACCTGAGAGGTTGAAACCCGGCGAACCTGAAAAATCGCAGTGCTTTCCAAACTCCTGGTGCAGGTACACGGCCCGGCCCGGCCCGACTCAGCCCAGCCCAGCCCGCAGACATACTTGGGGACCCCCTCCTTTCAGAAAGGGGGTGCTCTCCCTACCCCTCTCTCCTCATGTCCATTGCGGGGTGGGGGGAACAGAAAATAACCAACCCTGAAGTCAGCTAAACGGTGGCTCCTAAAAGATACGTCCAGGGCTTCCGTGGTGGTGCAGTGGTTGAGAGTCCGCCTGCCGATGCAGGGGACACGGGTTCGTGCCCCGGTCTGGGAAGATCCCACATGCCACGGAGCGGCTGGGCCCGTGAGCCATGGCCACTGAGCCTGCGCGTCCGGAGCCTGTGCGCCGCAACGGGAGAGGCCACAACAGTGAGAGGCCCGCGTACCGCAAAAAAAAAAAAAAAAAAAGAGATACGTCCACATCCTAATTCCCGGAACCTGTGACTATCACCCCATGTGGCAAAAGAGTGACAATCACGTCACGTGGCAAAAGACGTGATTAAATTAAGGATCTTGAACTGAGACCCTCCTTATAACCCGGGTGGGCCCTCTGCAATCACGCGAATCCTTACGGAAGAGGAGCAGCTGCAGTTTACAGACCACGTGAGGAAGGAGGCACAAGCCCAGGGAGCCCGAGGGCACCATGGCTGGAAGAGACAAAGGGACCCGCCCCTGGTGTCCCCAGAGCCTTCGGAGGGAGCGTGGCCCCGCCCACACCTTGATTTCAGAATTCTGACCTCTGGAACCGTGAGAGGATGAATTTCTGCTGTGTTAAGCCACCCAGCCTACAGTCTTCTATTCCGGCAGCCACAGGAAACCACTACAAATCCTAAACACACCACAGAAACCGGACAGACTCAGCAGAAATCTCTTCCTGGGGACAGTCCCCTAAGAAAGCAGCGCCCCTAACACCTTTCAGCGACTCCGTAAGCTTCAGCAGAGCTGGAGCCGTGGAAGAGAAAGCCCCTTCTGTCCCCCAGGTCTTTGTGGTGCCCAGTGGGCAGCAGCTAAGAACCCAGGAGGCACCAAATGAACACACACAGGTGGACCCCAAAATCTTGGCTGCCAAAGCCAGCGGGGGAGGCCCCCCAGGGGGCCGGACACTGGCACGTGGGGTGCCTGGGGCAAAGGTGCACCTGGTGACCAGGGGAGAGTTCACCGAGCTGGCCCCCAGGGCCTGAGCACCCAGAACCCCATCTTGGCTCCTGAACCCCCTGAAAGCAAAGGCAGGGTCCCTCCCAGCCAAGGATGTGGGCTCAAAAGGATACAGCTGGTGGCAGCTCAGGAGACATCTGGGGTCCCAGAATGGTGGAGGGTCCCACCCCGGGTCAGCCTGGGCCCCAGCCAACATCCCCCAGGGACCTGGTGGGAGGGAGGCTCATTCTGTCCTGGGGCCCGACGGGGAGGCTGTCCAGGGCCCTCCTTGTGCCCTTGTGGGCCTCTGCAGGCGTCTCTCCAGAGACCATGGGATGGGGGGCGGTGCACAGCCTGGAAACTGCCTCATCCAGGGAGGCCCCGGCTTTGGGAGAGCTCACCCGGAAACCCCGGGGCCAGGGCATCTGTCCTGCAACATCCCAAGAACCAGCTCCAGGACAGCATCTCAGACACAGGACTATGATTTAGTTCTAATGACATGCGGCCCTCTGAGGGTCGGGGCACGGGAGGGCCTGGGGAGGTCTCCTGGGGAGGGTGGGCTTGCGTGGGTGGGGTGGGAGACGCCCTGCACCCCAGAGAAGATGGAAGCCTGGAGGCCGGGCTGAGGGTCCCTGCTGACCATGGGAAGAACCTGTCGGTGGAAAGTAAACTCACAGCTGTGGGCAGCGAGGCTGGAAAGGGGCGTCCCCAGCACTTTATCAGCTAGTAGGGAAACCGTGCCAACTCTGAAATGGCGACGTGTCCAAACTCAGCCGGAATGCTAACTAAAACCTTAATCATCCATACACAACAGCAGCTCAGCCCCCGATGGTTCAAATTCCCCTTCCTGCATGGTGCTGGGAGGAGGGACGTTCCCGGGACAGATGAACACCCAGAGAAGAACACGCATTCTTTATTTGCCGCTTGGACTCACGACAGCCGCGTTGCCCTGGCGGACACACACTCCCTCCTCCAGCTGCGCCCGGCGACCCCAGCAGAGAAGTCTCACCCCGTTACCCCAGCCCTGCAGGCACTGGGAGCACGACAAGAGACACCTGTCTGTCCACATCAGGGAAAGGGCTCAGGAGGGAGCAATGGGCAACAGCGTGAGCGGAGACCACTCTCCCTGGGGAAGTCGGGGGTGGCCACTCACGGGTCAAGGGCTCAAACTGGACTCCCAGTAACTCCCGGTGGCCCTTGGTCCACGTGGTGCCTCCAGAGAAACAGCGGGGACGGACCCCAGGGTCGATGGCAAAGGCCTTGCTTACTCCTCCCTCCACAAATACTGACTGAGCGTCAAGGGGGTGCTGGGCGCCGGTGGGAGAACACGGAGCCCCGAAGACACCCACATCCTACTCCCTGGAGCCTGAGGCCATGTCACCTCACACCACAGAAGGGACTTGGCAGGCGTGGGTCAGGTAGGGATCTTGAGACTTGAGACACGGAAGTTACCCTGGACTCCTGGGGGCCCGGGGTAACGGCCAGGGTCCTCGTGGGGGACGAGGGTCAGCAGTGAAGCTGTGATGACAGAGGCAGAGGCTGGCGTGAGGTGAGGAAGGGCCGCCAGCCAAGGGATGCAGGCAGCCTCTAGAAGCTGGAAAAGGAGAGATTCTCCCCCGGCGCCTCCAGAAGGAGCTCCGCGAGAATAAATCTCGCCTGTGGGACTCTGTCACAGCAGCTGCAGGACACGAGCTGAGGGGGGAGGAGGCAAGGCCAGTCCTTGCTCTCATGGAGCTGCCTTCTGGCTCTTTCTGCAAAAGCAGCTGCTCTCCACATGCGCACACACCGGATACTCGCAGCCTGCACGGGGGAGACTCCTGGCAGGAACTGGCCAAGGAGCCTCGTCTCCCCTCGGACAGCGGGTACGACGACCCAGGAAGGTTCTAACCGCACGTGGCATGTTCTCGGGCCACTCTGCTCACCGTGGTCAGACATTTCAGCGTATACCTGTGTTCCTCACCGACCCACGCCCTGCGCCCAGCTCATCTGACCCACCTAGAAGCTGGCTGGGTGGACGCGAGGAACGCTTGTTTTCAGATCTCTGAAAAGAAAACGAACCACAGAAGCCTGTCAGAGTGTCCTCTGTCCCAGCAGACGCTCGACAAGCGGGTCGACAAGAAGTGGCCATCACCACCAACCCCCAGAAGCCCTGAGGCCAGTGGAACTGTGTCAATTCCTAACCCCCGGTGCTTGTGAAGTAATCTCACTTGGAAATAGGCTCTCGCAGATGTGATCAGGTTAAAATGAGATTATACTGGACTAGCGGGGGACCTAGTCCAATGACTGGTGTCCTTTTAAAATGAGGGAAATTTGGACACAGAGACAGAACACACCGGGGGCGGGGGGTGCCATATGAGGACAGAGGCAGAGACTGAAGAGATGCAGCTACAAGCCAAGGACCACCCAGGACAACCAGAAGCTAAGAAGAGGCAGGAAGGACTCTCCCCTAGGGCCTCTGCAGGGAGCAAGTCCCCACCGACACCTTGATTTTGGACTTCAGGCCTCCAGAGCTGTGAGAGAATAAATTTATGTTATTTTTTATCTTAATAAATTTATTTTATTTTTGGCCGCGTTGGGTCTTCGTTGCTGTGCGTGGGCTTTCTCTAGTTGCGGTGAGCGGGGTCTATTCTTCATTGCAGCGCACGGGCTTCTCATTGCGGTGGCTTCTCTTGTTGCGGAGCACGGGCTCTAGGTGCGCGGGCTTCAATAGTTGTGGCACACAGGCTCAGTAGTTGTGGCTTGTGGGCTCTAGAGTGCAGGCTCAGTAGTTGTGGCACACGGGCTTAGTTGCTCTGTGGCATGTGGGATCTTCCCGGACCAGGGCTCGAACCCGTGTCCCCTGCATTGGCAGGTGGATTCTTAACCACTGCGCCACCAGGGGAGTCCAATTTCTGTTAGTTTAATCCACCCAGTGTGTGGTCCTTTGTGACAGTAGCCCCAGGAAGCTAACAGAAGCCATTAGCCCCGCCCCTGTCCCCAGTGGCCGTTTGGCTGTGCACGGACACCCAGGCCAGATGCAAGGAGGGGGATTATTCTGTTTGTCAAAACCCCAGCCCTGGGGGAAAGAATTCCACGGAGGAGGAAAGGAGATCCCTGGCTAAATTTACCCCCCACCGCAATCTCTCTGTATATGATTTTAATGGAAAACGAAGTCTTCCTGAAGTGCAATAATGCCTTAGCTTTACAATAATGTACTAGAGAAATGCTGGATACCCCCAACCTGGAACCAGTAGAAAGAGTCCGACGTCAAAGACGGCAGAGGTGCTAAAGAGAGAGAAACCTGGAGTAATCCTGAGTATCTGAAAAGTACATTTTCCTAAGAAAGGATTCTGTCTCTGCTTTATTTGAGATTTTAATTATAGGCCAGGTAACGATTTTCATTTCGAATGATAATTTAACTCTCCGGTTTAAGGACTAAATTCAACTTGACGACGAACTCTTCCAAGCGGAGCTTTAATCCAGTAAATTGCAGTCAAGTGCAGCAAACTCATTTCTCTTGTGTTATGTGAATGTCACCCCACAGGAGGACAGCACGGCTCAGACGCACGAAGCATTTGTAGTCTAATGTGGGGGTGCAGGGTCAGTGTACCCCGGGACGATGGAGATACTATTACTCTGATGAGAGAATTCAAGATAAAACTCAGAGCTGGAGTAAGAATCAGAGAAGTGCCAGAATTGATTTACATTTTTCCCCATGAGCAGAAAAGATGATTCGATTTTTACATTAGAAGTTTCTCTTGGCCTTGAACCTACACAAAATATCCTGGCCCTGGGGACAGTCGGGGCCCCCAGCCCTGCTGAGGTCACCCCGGGGGACAGTCAGGGTCCCAGAAGCCCCCCTCACAGGATAACTGGGATACCCCATCCTGGGGCTGTTAGCACCAAGCTCAAACCCAGCGTCACTGAGACTCTCCTAAGCGGCCCCTGACCCTCTGATCCCAAAACCAGGCTAAATCCAGCTGGGGCACACCCCTGACGACACAGGGTCCAGCAGCCTGGATGTCCGAAGCCCAGGGACAGCCGTGTGCTTCACGCACAGAGGCAGGACTGTTGGCTGGTATTTGCCGAAACACCCTCTGAACCCAGACAAGCGGCTTGGGGTCTAAACACAGAGGCTCAGGAATGAACGGGACCCTCCCCTCTGTCCCCCCCGACACGCAGATGACCGAGAGGTCCCTGAAAGCCCTCCTTCCCCGGTGACATCAAAGCTGCCGCCTTCTCAGGAATGCACCCCTGGGCCCACGTGGCTGTGACATAAACCACTGCCCGCTGCTCTCATCCTGGGAGGATGTGTGTGAGGAAGGGGAAGGGATTCCAAGGCAGCCGTGGGCCGGGGCCGCGTGGGCACACGGCTGGGCAGTGACCCGAGTGGAGCTTGGTGGGCACACCCACCAGCAGGACAGGAAGGGACACAGCGGACGGAAGGGGGAGCCCCATCCCCTCCAGCTCAGCCACGGAAGCGGCAGAGGCTCCGCTCTGAGCACAGCACAGAATCCCAGAACTCCAGGACGTCTTCTGAGGCCTGCGAGGAGGAATGGCCCAGTTAACCCCTGACCCCGTCGTCCCGCGTGGGTGTTTATCACATGC
Organism: Phocoena sinus; assembly: GCF_008692025.1. Lineage (NCBI taxonomy): Eukaryota > Metazoa > Chordata > Mammalia > Artiodactyla > Phocoenidae > Phocoena > Phocoena sinus. Next base: position 3,461,690 of record NC_045772.1, on the reverse strand, counting down.
CTACTGTATGCCCGGCACGGGGCTGACAGACAAAGATGCTGGACACAGCGGGGAGGGAGCAGACAGCACCAAGCAGATGTGGACTCGAGCTGCCGACCTCTGCCGTGGGCGAGGGGCGGGCGGAGGAACGGGGACACGGAGGTGACGTTCGGGGGGACGAGGGAAAGCGCACTCGAGGGGCAGGGCCCCGGGGAGAGGAGCCGGGCATGGAAGGCGAGCAAGGGGCAGTGGGGTGGGGTGGGGCCGGCCCCTGAGGCTCTGGAAGGAAATCCCCGGGGCCCCCCACCCGGCTCTGCATCTTGGTGTCCCTGAAATGGGTGACAACTGTCCCTACCTCATGGGGCTGTGACAGGCACGGGGAAAGGGCCTGGAGCAGAGCCTGGGTGGACACGTGCTCTCCGCCACGTCAGCGAGGAGTGATTAGACTCTTTAATTAGGGAGACGACGCATCAAGAGGCCACAGGACCCGGACGCAGAGTCACATCCAGAGGCTTGCCCTGGACGGGTTTAGTCCAGTGTCCTCCTGGGCAGGAAGAGCTTCCTGCCACCCCCTCGGGTAACAGGGTGACGGCGAGTGAAACCCTCTCCCTGGGGCCACTGCTCAGCGACGGTTCTCCTTCTCACCCATCACACTTCATTCAGAACCCTGCATGCAGAAGGTGCTTTTTAATAGATGCTGTGGAGTCAAGGAAGCAAGAGAAAGGACCCAGTAAACAGGCAAGCCAGGCCATTCCGCCCTCGAGGAATCCACAGGGCGAACAAGCCTGAGCTCAGAGGCCAGAGCACCGGGTTCGAATCCCGACTCACCCCCGCCCGGGTCTAGAGCAGGGCTCCTCCCTCCACCACAGACACGAGGACCATTCTCTGTGAGGGGCGGCCTGTACCCTTGGGGGATGCAAGGCAGCACCCCTGGCCTCCAGCCACGAGCACCCCACCCCCAGCTGAGACAACCAAAAACACCTTTGGATACTGTCATGTGTCCCCCGGGGGGGCAGAATCACCCCCGCTGAGAACCTCTGGGCTAGAAACTTTAAGGTCCCGTACCACAGTCTCTCCATTTATAAAATGGGGACGTACAGCTGCCAGGAGGATTGGGGTAACAGTGTAGCATCATCTGGAACAGTACAGCACGTTAAGTTCCCAATAAGTACTATTTGCAGGTCGCTGCTGTCCTGAGGGTCCTGGAAATAAGTGGATCGCACCCAAAATGAGAGCAGAGCAACCAACGCGCGAACAAGGCGCCAAGGAGGTTTCCAAGATCGACGGTCACTGTCCAAGGAAGTTGGGGAAACTTCCAGAACCTTCCGACAGCAGGGACAGCGCTGAGCTGCGCCCTGAGGTAGGTAAGGACAGAGGGATGGCAGGTGCGGGGGTGGGGAGATGGGAGGAACGGGCTACGTCCTTGGGGAGCTTAACCAAAAGCAAAGCCAAAACCAAAGCTATGCTGTTCACAGGCCGGAAGACAGAGGAGCCGGGACCAAGGAACCCGGCACACATGCTTGTCACACATGACAGTCGCTGAGCTGCGCCTCGATGCCTCCAGTCCTTCTGTCCCCGTTCCCTTCAGAGTGGGGTCCCCTGCAGACCCCCGCCAGGCCCCCATGCAGAGCCGTGAGAAGGGGAGATGCCTTCTCCCTGCAAGGACGGGGGGGTCATGTTCCCTGGGGCCTCGGAGCTTCCCTGAGGCCAAAGTGGACTGAAGAAACACAGGGGAGCTGTCGGGGTATTTTTCCAGCATCAAATTCATGAGCTTTTCCTGAAATTAACTGATATCTTCCTTCACCCAGCTTGTCTCCCATCTGGCAACACAGGAAGCCAGGGTCCTCCGGAGGCCTTGGGCCCCTTCCAGCTTCCCGCCCGCCAGGCCCGAGCTCGGCTTACCAGGGAGCAAGTAATAAAACCCTGGCGACGACAGCACGGCTTTCACCGCGAATAAATGGGTTCAATTACCTGAACCAAGAGAGCAGGGCTTCAAAGGAAGAAAGGAAGAAAGAGAGGAAGGGGGACCGAGTAAAAATAATCAGTCTGAATCAGTCTTATCTCGGAGGGAAATACATATGATAATTTAGTACCAAAGACATTCAAATTAGCCCCCTGCCAATCAAGACATTTCAGTGGTGATGACACAGTGGGTCATTCCCAGGCATAATTTCTCTAGAAATGACTCTGGCGATGAAAACAAAATTTGAGAACTCTGGAAGTCCTTTCCACCCAATGGGTTGAGGCCTCTTTGGAGGGGATCCAGGGTCCACGGGTCCCTAGCGTCCTCTACTTATCCTGCCCAGACACGGCCCCAAGCTCACATCCGGGACTCCTGGAAGCCAGGACTGCTGCTGCAGCCACGAGACAAGCTGGTGTCCTCGACCGAGGTAGACCCCACCCTTCAGACCCATCTTCAAGATGAAATCACCAGATTCTGGGGGTGCTTAGGGGTGTCCCCCACCAGGTCCCCACCAGGGAGAGGGCCGGTCACCTTGGGGGGCCCACCTGATTGGGCAGGGGTAGGTCCGCTGCGTGCACTGGCCGGGCATATAGCAGGCACTCAACTAATACTCCTGGAGCGAGTGGACAACTGATCACTGGCTGACTCCCTGGAGGGCACCAGGCTCTGTCCCGGGGCCCGGGGCTACGGCTTCCCCACTTGAAGCAGGAGTCATCCGCAGAAGCTCTCCCCCATCCAGGCCACGTGGCAGGGAGGGGGACAGGGACACCAGCCCCGGGGGGGACGCTGCTCCACCGTGAGGGAGGCCGACTGTGCTGCGGCTGGCACACCTGGTCAGGCACTTCAGAAGAGGCCGAGATGCCACCTCAACGCCGTGGAGAGGGAAGGGGAGGAGGGAGAGGACCCCCACCCGCGTGGCACGGCTCCTCGGCACAACCAGAGCCCCCTGATGACTCAGGCGTGGGCTTGGGGGCTGGAGTCGCCTTTGCCTGCCTTCCCGGCTCACCACCAAGCTCCAGCGTAACCAGGAATTTAGGGATAACACTTGAGAGACCGCGGGGAAGAGATCTCCAGAGCTGGACAGGACGGATGGACAGGCAGACAGACACAGACGGGCGAGGGGAGGAGAGACACAGGCAGGCGATCGAGCCTTTCTCGCCGCAGCGGTGCCAGCGGATTACAACCAGGCTGGTGCTCAGACGCGGTAAGCCGGGGCGCACACCTATCTCCCCAGGCTGCCCAACGCCCCCTCTTCTGGCTGGGGCTCCTCCCTTCAGATGCAAAGCACCACACGGCCGCCTTCCTCTCTCTGTGCTCCCACCCCAGGCTTACTCCCTTCCTGCCCGATGAATACCTGTTAATACTGTAAGCCCCATCCTAGGCTCCATCAGTTGCGCTGCGGCCCACACGCACGGAAACCATTTCTCCAGTGTTTACACCAAACACGTCAACCGAGGACACAGTCCGCGGAAGACTCTCAAAACCACCTCCGGGACGAATCAGGTCCCACCCAACCTCAGAGAACTTTCCAAAAAGACAGATGGTCACCATCTGCAACAGTACACTTGTTTGTCAAGTGGGCCGTCCTTCTATGTAACAGACCATCGAAGACCAAAGCAAGAGCATATGTTTCTGTACTGCTCTCGGCGGGTTTTTTATTTTTAAAAACAACCGTTGGCTGCCTTTAGAGCAATTCATCTTTGTGACAAATCAGGACGTCTCGAGGTAAGTGTACCTTCAAGGCAGAGAAGGTGAGTAATTTCTACAGTGACAATGAGGCATGAGAAAACCAACAGTTTTTCCAGACCCAAGTGATCAGAGGCTCACAATTTCTATCCCAGTTACCACACTGTTTTCCAGTAACCAATTAAACTCGAAGTCCGTAATGAACTGCTTTAAATTTGAAGCCACTTATAAAAAGCACATGTCATTACATACATGCAGACTTTTTAGGTGGCTCTGGCACTATCACCCTCCTCTTGCTGTCCTTATAAAGAGGGTGGCTTAAGTGGCACGGGATCAATAGACACCTCGGGGCTGTGCTCCACAAGTGGAGCCAACGCCCAGGCCCATGGTCCATCCTTTGACCCTGCCCCCGAGGAGGGAAGTGGACAGAGGAAACCACCTGACACCCTCCGACCTGTGGACTGGGGGCCTCGTGTGAAGCAGAGGTGACCCGGGGCCGCCCCACCGCCTGTGCCACCCCGGGACCCACGAAGGCTGACGCGTACCTGTGAAGTCCTCCTGACACTCGCAGGTGTAGCCGCCCTCCCGGCTGCGACACCGGCCGTGGGCACCGCAGGGGCTGGAGTAGCACAGGTCAATCTCGGTCTCGCAATAGTCGCCGGTGAAGCCGGGCGGGCAGCGGCAGCGCAGCCCGTTGACGGGATGGATGGGCCGGAAGAGCACAGTCGGGGAGCTGATGAAGGGGGCCGAGCTGTCGAACTTGAGCACCGACACGCACTTCATGTAGTTCTCGCACGGCTCTCGCAGACAGATGTTGTCGTCGAAGGGCAGGACGCGCTGGGTGGACACGGCCGTCAGCAGCGTCCGGTTCAGGTAGATCTGCTCCTGCAGGTCCTCCGATGGGAAAAACTTGTCCCGGACGCCTCCGGGGAGCAAGGCCGAGAAGGTCACGTTCAGGATGTTGGAGCTGACGTCCGTGTCGTTCTGAATGTTGAAGACGAAGACGGCGTCCTTGGTGGTGGACAGCACCGTGGCCACCCCTTCCACGAAGCGGGCCAGCAGTGGGGACAGGAACTTCTCCTGCGACATGTTCTCCAGGCGCACGGTGATGCTGTTGGTCAGCATGTCGTCCGTGATGACGGTGACCCGCAGGGTGCAGAGCGCCGCCACACTGTGGATGCCGTCTGCGAGACACAAGGGGGCGTCACTCGGGGGCCTGCCTGCCCAGTCCCCACCCCGGCCCGACCGGGAACGACACCCCCGAGCCCCGTGCCCTGCCCCGACCCACCCATGACCACCACCTTCACCCCACGTCCCAGACCCCCTTCCCCTCCTTCCACACTCGGCTCCCATCATGCCCGTCAAGCTCAGAAGCCCCCAAAGGAAACCCCCCAACTGCTCATCAGGGCGTCTCAACAACCACCACGATCCAGCCCCCCAGCCTCACACGCTTTGCTCCAGACACGTGGGGACGCAGAGCCCCTGCTTTACCTCCTCTGCACCTGTTCCAGCCACTAGGTGACCCTGCCCATCCCCCAGCCCAGTTCAGACCCCACAGTGTCCAGCACGGTCCAGCCCAGGTACGGCCTTGTCTTGTGCAAGGCTGGCAGCTTCTCCGCTCTTAGCTGTGACCGACTTATCTCCAGGCACCCAGCACACAGGACAGGACAGCACGTGCTGCTTCAGAAAGACACACAAGAGGAGGCTGCATCTCAGCCAACACAGGTGAACCGCTCACGAAACGAGCCACTTAGGACTTGGGGACTGAAAAGGGTGGAGTATTTGGGTTACCAGGTTGAGCACACCATAGGTTCCGAGCCCAGAACCAGAGGAGCTGTCCAGGGGCCGCCACAGGAGCTCTGCTCACCATGGCCACAGGGCAGCGTCATCACCTCCAGGGCAGCCCTGATAGATGCAGCCATGCTGCCCAAAGGGCCTTCACCTGCCTCCCAGTGCCCGGCCCCCCACATGTGCTCTGGGACCCGAGAAAAACCTGGCAAAGTTCACATCCTTCTGGCTCAGCTCAGATCCATGTCCCTGCAGCCCTGATGGATCCCCCCATGAGCACACCCACCCCAGTTTCCATGAGGCGTCTGGGCAAGCCCGTGAGCCCCCGGCGGGTCCCACCCCTCTCGAAGCTGTAGCCCAAAAGGCAGGCTTATTTCCAGCTTACTTCCGGGAAGCTGGAGGAAAGTCTTAGGACCACTGAGAGGATGCATTCAGGTGACACAACTTGGAGGCCATCTTGTCACTCTGGACCCAGCACAGTCCCCACCAAGGCACAAGCTTGCAGGGAGCCCTTAGAACAACGGGGAGCAGAGCACAGAAGCTTCTGCGCCTGGGACTGTTTGCCTCAGATGCAGGAGCCACAAGCCACTTTTGGCGGGGGGCACCGCACGCCACAAAACTTGTCCAGACAACGGAGAAGCATAACTGCTCCACAAGTCACAACACATTCAGGGGCAAACCTGAGATTCCGAGGGATTCTGAGAGAACCATCATCACCCCATTTGAGAGGTGACAAAAACTGAGACCCTGGGAAGTCAAGTTTCACGAACACATGCTTGGTGGAGGGGGGCCCTGGCTTCCCCCCAGTAATTACGACCATCGCCTAGTAGGTCAGGCACCGAGCATTACTGTTCCATCTGGTCCTCACGATAACCTGGCAAAGCCATATTTTTTTTTTTTCTTTTTTTGGCTGCACAGCATGCAGGATCTCAGTTCCCCGACCAGGGATTGAACCCAGGCCCCCGGCAGTGAAAGTACGGAGTCCTAACCCCTGGACCACCAGGGAATTCCCTGGAAGGACCAAATCTGAAAGAGGAAATAATATTTGTATGACCTTGTTGTGGGGAGGGCACCCCAAAGGCTGGTGTAAAACCCAAAGGCCGGCGAGGTAAGGGCTCAGCTCTGTGTGCAGCTTCCGCAGAGCAGAAGGTGGATGCTGAGACCGTATCTGCTGCTCGTATACAAAGGACCGTTACTCAGCCGTAAAAGGGAATGAAACTGGGAATTGGAGAGACGTGGATGGACCTAGAGACTGTCATACAGAGTGAAGTAAGTCAGAAAGAGAAAAACAAATATCGTACATTAACGCATATATGTGGAATCTAGAAAAATGGTACAGATGAACCGGTTTGCAGGGCAGAAATAGAGACACAGACACAGAAAACAAACGTATGGACACCAAGCGGGGAAAGCGGGGTTGGGGGGGGTGGGATGAACTGGGAGATTGGGATTGACATACATACACTGGTATGTATATAATAACTAATAAGAACCTGCTGTATAAATAAATAAATAAAATTCAAAACAAAACAAAACAAAGGGCCAGTGGCTGGAATAAGTAATGAGGAAGAGAAATTACGGCAAAAGATGGCACAGCCCATACGGCACGAAGCCTCAGAGATGGCACCACCCTCCTTCCCTCCCCCACACGCCACCTACACCCAGGCAACAGGGCACATTTATTCACACTGTGGCCACAGCAGTTGTCCTAAAACATTGGAATGTCCTAAAACATCCTAAAACACTGTGGCCACAGCACTCATCCTAAAACATCACACCACTCCCTTGGGGCCCCCAAAGGCATCCAGGATAAAACCCATACTGCCTACCCTATCTTATGGTCCTATGTGGTCTGTCCCCATCACCCTCCCTTGTCTTAGAGACGCCTCGCTGCCTCAGGGCCTTTGCACACTTCATCTTACTCCTGGAACACCGCCCTCCTTGTCGCCGGTGGCTGCTCCCGGGGCCACCCGGGTCTCAGCGGCATGTCCCTCATCAGAGGGGCCCTCCGCAGACCCCATGCTCTGCCACATCCTCACTTTAACTCCCTCACAGGAGCGGCCGCAAGCTGCTTTTTATTTGTTCATATCTGTCTCTCCCCGCAGTGAACCCATGAGGACCAAGAACTTGTAGGTCTTTTTCCTGCTGTGCCCGTCACTTCTAGAACAGTCCCTGGCACTCAGAAGCTCCTGGATAAACATTCAGGGAAGGGAGGGAGGGAGGGGAGAGTCCCTCTTCCAGTGGCATCTCTTTAACCCCAAGACTGACACTGACACACACAGCATCAGAGCCTCCATTTTTCCATCTAAGCTATTTTTCTGTGGGTGTTTCTTTTCTCTTTTTTTTTGCGAAGGCCCATTACAATAACATAGGATATTGTTTGTTTCCTGGTGGCAGTTGATAAGAAACAACCTTTTAATCTTAAACCACACACAAATTTGTTCTGGTCCAAGATTCGAGGGTCATGCTGATTTTAAGCTCCAAGTTCAGGCCGTCTGGGCATGCTCCAGGCTCTTCTGCCCACTCCCTCCCCGGGGATGGGCAGGGAGCCCAGGAAGGCACGGCATGGAGGAATGCCCAGGAACAAGGAGCCACGTAATGACCAGAAAATAGCATTAAATATTAACTCACATCCACCGTGCTGCAAAATAAAACACGCACCTTACTGTTAATTTTACTGTTAATTTCTTTCAAGACCATGGGCCGTCCTGGACTACCAGGTCCTGGAGACAATGAATACGCTCTGTGCTTAACTCATCTGGGTTGGATTTCTGAGTTGCCACGAGCACAAATGCGACTGCCCATCAACAGGGAGCCGCTGAAATAAAGGACGGCTGTTCTCACCCTGTAGCTCGGCTCAGAGAAACCCGCTAGGTGACACTCGCCTCCACTGGTGTCAGGGCAGATCCAGACAACGTGATGTTAAAAGGGAAAAGTAAGTCACTTTTCACACGAGACAAAAAAAATACGTTTGCACACAAATCCAGAGAGCCGTCGGCAGGGACAGCAAAAACTTCAGTGCTGACAGCGATTCTATCTGGGTCGCTGACTTTGCTTTTCAATAAACTTTTTATTTTGGAGCAGTTCTAGATTAACAGAAAAATTGCCAAGACAGTGCAGAGCGGTCCCGTCTACCCAGCATCCAGGTTCCCCTGCCATTAATACTATTATGACGTCAGCGTGGGGTATTTGTTAGAATGAATGAAGCGATACGGACACATTATTAACTGAAGTCCATACGCCACTCATACTTCCTTGGTTTTACCTACTGTCCTTTCTCTGTCCCAGGACCCCACATGACACAAGTCGTCCTGTCTCCTTGCTCCTCCGGCTGTGACGGACTTTCTCAGACTTTCCTTGTTTCTGATGGACCCTGACGGCTTGGAGAAGTACTGGTCAGGAATGTTGCTGACATTTAGGTCATTTTCGCTTCTTCCCCTAAACTTTCTTGTATCGTTTGATTCTCCTGCCCGAGCATCCATTAGGTTTATCACTTAGAAGGCTGTTTTCATTTTGGAAAACACAGAGCTCACCCAGAGCTCCCCCCAACCTGTGCTGTAGGCACTTCGTCCGTATCTGGAAACAACAGCGCGGGAACCAACGTCTCCAAACCGGGCCAGCACAGTTTCCACGGCTCTCCCTAGGAACGGTGAGTCACTTCATTGTCCCTAAGTCACAGCGGGAAAGAGACAGAACAGATGGCAGAGCAGGGCTGTGGGGTGCCCACCGGCAGGTGCTTCCCGCAAAACCCCCGACGGTGCAGGTGAGGGGGGCTTCGCAGGTCTTCACGGAGGGTGGGGCCAGTCCACGCGTCCAGCTCTGGTCAGAGGACAGCCGTCGTCTACAATCTCATCCTTGTGGCCCGCTCAGCCCTAGGGGTCTCGGTGCCCAAGGAGCCGGTGGCCCACAAGGGGGCAGGGGACACAGCCGAGTTTGCAAGAGGCAAGACAGGAGGACCCCAGGAGGCAGCAGGGAGGGCAGGGTCCACGGAGGAATGGACATTGTCACACAGTGGAGCGCAACCATCTTCCCAGCACAAAACGCGAAAAAGCAGCAAGGCCTGGCCAGTCGGTGGCGGGAGGCTGTGTCAGTCCTGGGGCCGCAGCACAGCCCGAGGCTCACATAACTGATCCTCTCACAGCCTGGAGGCCAGAAGTCCAAGATCAAGTGTCAGCAGGGTCGGCTCCACGTGGGGTTCGGAGGGAGACTCCGTCCCGTGGCTCTGTCCCAGCGTCCAGTGGCTGCTGGCGGTCCTTGGTATCCCCAGCTGGAAGACGCCTCACTCCCGTCCCTGCCTCATCGTCACGTGGCCTCTCCCCACGTGAGTCTGTGCCCAGATTCCCTTCTGAAAAGGTCACCAGTCGTTGGATCAGGATCCACCCGAATCCAGGAGGTGTCAGAGCTTAGCTCGATCTCGCATCTGCTCAGATCCAACCTCCAAATAACACCTATGCTGAGGTTCCAGGGGGCCGTGAACTTGGGCGGACGCTACTCCACCCCGCACAGATGGGAATGTGGGTTGGTGGAGACAAGGCCACAGGGGCAGGGGAAGGTCCTGTGACGCTGCCGCCTCTTGGACCCTTGGCGTAGGGCAGTGGGGGGTGGACGCAGGGGAAATGTCCATGGTGCAGACCTCGCTGACCCGGACGGTGCCCCACCACTGCCCGCAGCGGCTCTGCACCGACACCTTCCACGGTGCCGCCCCTCCAGTCCTTGTCACAGCCCGCGAGGGACACCTCGGCTGGTCCTGCACAGATGAGGACACCAAGGCACAAGGGAGCTGACCAGCAGGCCCGGCCGAGATCACTCAGGCAGCAAGTGGCAGGCCCAGACCGACTGAGTCTGAGCCCCTCCAATGTTGGGCAGAGGGTCCAGAGGACTACGGTCCTGGCTCGGAGGGTCCACATGGAAAGAGGCCGGCTTCTGACCCGTTATACACCTGCAGCCTTGGGGACAACGCGGTGAGGCAGGGCCACCAGCAGTTGGAGAAGAAGCGGTGCCAGGAGGGACCAACACCCCTCGCCGGCGTCTTGGTCACCCCATTCCACACGCACCGTGGTCTAACTTGGGGGGCTTCTCCGCCTCCTACCGCCAACGCCCTGCCAGGCCTGGCTGGCACAGCCCGTGACGGTGCAGTAGGCCGGCTGCGGCCACATCCACTGGGCACTGTTTGCCGTCCAGCCGGTTTGACACAAAGGCTGCCCTCCTGCCCCCTCCCGGGCCTCACCAGGGGCAGGGAGTGCCTGCCGGCCAGGGTGGATACTTTGAAGTGGTTTCCTTCCCGGGAACAGGGTGATGGGGGTTCGGGCCTCAGTAGGGCAAGTGCTGGTGTCAGGCCTGGCGGGCACGCTGGCCTCAGAAGACGCTGCTTATCCTGCCCCCTCCAGGGAGGAGGGGCCTCAGGTCTGAAGGGGAGGGCCCCATTCAAGCACCAGCATCTCAGGCAAATCAGACGATGCACTTGCTCTCGACGCATCTACGGTCCCTCCTTCCCTGTCCCTGCGCACGCCGGGACCTCGCCGACAGTGGCAGCCCGCGCCTTGGGTTTCTCCTCCTTTGGAACCCATGTCCTCGCCCTGTCATTTCTACCATCGTCTCCCCTCAAGTTGCTGGAGGCGGGGTCCTCACTGCCCCTCCCCTGCAGGCCCCAGGCAGCCCCCCAAAGCCCACCCCCACCCAGGAGCCTGGGCCTGGGGAATGCTCCCTGACACAGAGCTCATCCCCTAACTCCTGTTTCAGGGGACGTTCCCTCCTACAGGGCCCCGAGCCTCGGCCCACTGCACCATGCCCTCCACCTTAGTATCTGAGTCCCTTGGCCACTCTTCCTTCACCTGAAGTGACCTCGAGCCCCCCACCCTGACTCCTCCCCCGGCTCCCTCCTCCAGCTGTGACCTATCTTTGCATCCACACCCCACTCAGAGGAGGAGCCAGGCCTGGGGTCCAGGCGTCAGTGGGGACCCCAACCTGCCTTGCGGGGGGGGCACCCGGGCCAGTCCCCTCAACCTGGCACCCGCTGGTCAACCATGACAGCTCGTGGGGGGCACTTCCCTGGCAGTCCCGTGGTTAAGACTCCGCGTTTCCAAAGCAGGGGGTGCGGGTTGGATCCCTGGTCAGGGAACTAAGATCCCACATGCCATGCAGCGTGGCCAAAAAAAAAAAAAAGAGAGAGAAAGACAGCTCAGGGGGCTCAGTATCAGGCAGCACGTACAACCCACCTGTCCGGGGTCCCGGGCCTCGCCACCGGTCACTCACTGCACACCACGCGTCTAGTTTACATGTGAAAACGGATGCCCCAGACTATCCCAGGAGCCCTGAGGCACACACATGGCTCTTTTAAACACCAAACGCTGGCTCCCTGCTGGAAGGGCGATGCCCCTCACCAGGGGTGTCCCGTCCAGGACCCTCACCTCCGCTGCCCCTCCTGAGAATCCCAGCGGCGGCAACAGTGCCCTTCCTCCCTGCGTCCCCAGCATCCACGCGCGCGGGTCCTCCTACTTCCACTGTGACATCAAGAGGATGAAACGGGAGGCTGGGCCCACATCCCCACAGCCACAGACGCACCCACGCACAGCAGCTTCAGGTAAGCTGTGTGCAGAACACCCAGCCTCCAAGCTGTACTCGACAGACGATCCGACATACCACGTCAGGGGATCCCGGTGCCAGAAACATCTTCGGGAAGGAAGAAAATGACGCGTTAGGTATATTTTTGTGACGGGGCCATGTCACGACCCCTCCCCAGTCCTGCCCGGTCTCCCCCTTAACTTGGTCAGGGACTCCTAGGAGCAAGCCCTGCTCGGCCCGTCTGTAAGGGGGGCAGCGGCAAGGGCACCCCCGACGAGGATGCCAGGAAAACCCCCGAGACACTGGGCAGGAACAGCCGGCAAGCACCCTCAAGCACTCGGAAAGCACTCAATCAACTCTCCACGTGGCTACCATTCTTAGTTACCACCCCAAATAAAATATAACCAGGTGCAAGAAACTTGCCATGGCCGTAAGGAGCCAGGAGGGAAAGAACAAACCCCATCTGAACGCGGGCCCAGGCCAGGCTGCAGGGTCCCCTCAAGTCATCCCAAAGCTGGGACATCACTGCTCCAATTAAATGGCAATGCGGGCTTCCCCGGTGGCGCAGTGGTTGAGAGTCCGCCTGCCGATGCAGGGGACGCGGGTTCGTGCCCCGGTCCGGGAGGATCCCACATGCCGCAGAGCGGCTGGGCCCGTGGGCCATGACCGCTGAGCCTGCGCATCTGGAGCCTGTGCTCCGCAACGGGAGAGGCCACAGCAGTGAGAGGCCCGCGTACCACAAAAAAAATGGCAATGCACATACGGGCACCAGGAAGCCCACGCATGGGTAAAGGATGCGCAATTTGATGTTCGGCTTTAAAATATCTCCAGCTTCAAATCCACAGTCATTGAAATTAAATATGTGATTCGATCTTGCCACGCTATTCTGTTTCCGAGCACGCTTATGGACCCAGCATCCTTCCTCCCCTCCAAAATTATAAAATCCTAGCAATGACAAGAAATTATTCTCTCCCAAGATACGGAGAGAGGAGAAGAAGCTGCATCTCCAGACCACCAGGATCAAGTGAGACACATTAGGAAATGCCTGACCTCAGGAGGCATGAGGCCTGGGGAGACCTTACAAAGGAGGGGGATCCTGGCACCGGCTACGATGCGGATGAACCTCAGGATAGTGTGCCGAGCACAAGAAGCCAGTCACAGAAAGACAGACACCGTGTGATCCCACGGAGATGGGGTGTCCAGAGTGGCCAGCTTCACAGAGACAGAGGGCAGACAGTGGGTGCCAGGGGCTGGGGGAGGGATGGCGGGGGTTAGTGTTTAATGGGGACAGTCTCAGTTCTGCAAGATGAACAGGTCCAGCAGACGGACGGTGGTGATGGTCACACAACGGTGTGAACGGACCTGACGCCACGGGCCTGTGCACCTAAAAACAGTTAAATGGCAACTCTGACGTTATGTAAATTTTACTACAATGATAAATAAATAAAAACGTGAGTACATAAATAAACATGAAGGGAGAATGAAGAAATGAGAAAACAAGCTTTCTTCTCTTGTCACTCCCACTTTTATTATTTACTCTAAAACTGCCTGATAGAGTATAACATTGATTCAAGCAATGCGCTCTCCTAATGTCACGTATGAAATAAAGCTCCTATCCAAGGCCAAAGCTAGTATCTAACGCAGCATTCCACACCATTAAGTTGTTCCATGAGAAGCAGCTCGTCGTGTCCATGCTGGATGGAACCTTCTGGAAGACTGAAGTGGTACCAGGCCCCACTCCCAGCCGAGTGCTGGGAGCAGAACAGCCTTTGCCTTCAGAGCCGGGTGCCACCTTCTGACCCGCAATGATGGTGAAGATGCTGAGTTACTGCTTAGGGGGAGCTAGAGCCACCACCAGCTGTTTACACGGTCAACTAAACACTGCGAGAGAAACCAGCACATGCCCGCAGTGAAAACACACCGGCCACTGCCGGCTCCGATGGGATCACACCAAGAGTTTCGTCAGGGACCTTTGTCGTTCCTGGTTTTTGTTTTATTTCAAGTACTGGCTGAACAATACGTAGGCATCGTTGGCCGAACAGGAACCCAGAAGTCTGATCTCACCACACTCCTTGTTGGGGACTCGTGGTGATCACCAGGCCTGACCCAGGGGCTGTGTTAGGACTCGGAGGACAAAAGCAGTGTGATGCAGGGGCTCTGGCGTCAGGGCGGGCCCCCTCCGCCACGGGCAGCAGTGTGGACGCTCAGGGGCTGGCGGGGGCTAACTTGAGGCCTGGGGCCAGCCCAGGCGCTAGAGGATGCCAAGCAGCGCCCCAATGCCAGTTAGTCACCCCTCCCCATCTCCAGCTGTCACAACCACAAACGTCTCCAGACACTGTCAGACGTCCGCTGGGGACACAATCGCATCCGGGTGACAGCCCTGCTCTAGGAAACCACACAAAGGTTTCTGGACTCATCCTCCGGCTTGAGAATCTTGGGAAGAACCAGGAGCCCAGGCAGCAGCTGGGCTCGGGGTTCCGCACCCCGTGGCTGCCAGACGGCCCAGGGGCTCCACACCTCCTGCAGTGCGGCTGGGGCTTCCCTCCACCGTCGGGACCAACAGGGAGCCTGTCCAGCCTCACCTTTCCCTGCCAGAGCCAGAAAGGCCACCCTTCTGCTCTGTCCTAGGAAAAGGGACAAAGTTCCCTGAGGCAAAGACTTAAGCCCAAAGTGGATTTAAAAGAATTAGCGATGATTGGCCTGCCCTACACGATCACATGGCCCCAGGCACCTGCCGAGGGACACTCACATGTCCTCTGGCCCCGGGCAGGTCCAGGAGCAGCTGTCAGCTCAAGAGAGCTGTGGGCGGTAAAGAGCGGTTTTTTTTTGTTTTTTTTTTTTGCGGTACGCGGGCCTCTCACTGCTGTGGCCTCTCCCGTTGCGGAGCACAGGCTCCGGACGCGCAGGCTCAGCGGCCATGGCTCACGGGCCCAGCCGCTCCGCGGCACGTGGGATCCTCCCGGACCGGGGCACGAACCCGTGTCCCCTGCATCGGCGGGCGGACTCTCAACCACTGCACCACCAGGGAAGCCCAAAGAGAGATTTTTCACAAATGCACCAACTCAACCCAGCCTGCGGGCCGCTGAGCCCAGGGGTCCTGCTGGGTCCTCCAGGCCTCTTCAGTCACTGCAAGCAGCCCACAGCCAGCCCAGGGACACAGGAGGGCCAAGCACCAGTCTGGAACATTCCAGGCTCCGGCTCCAAAAGTGCCATCTGCCACCCAGCTGGGCAGAGGCCACCAAGCTCCTGCAGCTGCTTGGATGGTCGGAGCGGCAAGTGACCCGGGCAGCCCTGGCACGTGACCCTGGGTAAGGTGGTAAGTACACCATGTGCCATTTCTCCTCCTTAGCTCCTCGGCTGGAGGGGGTCCTGCACGTGCGCACCTGTAGGCACTGGTTCAAGAATGCTCCCTGGGCTTCATTTAGTTCTGGAAGTTTCCAATTCTCCAACACTGCACATGGACTCTTGTTTGGCCTTGACGTCGTGCTCGCCGACAGCGCCTCTGACATCCTGACTATCTCCAGGAACCACTGGTGACAGATGCCCCCCCCCCCCGCCCCCTGCACAGCTCCTCTAGAACAGTGGCTGCTGGAGAAAACCCGCAGTCTGGGCCTGGAAGTGTCGTCCATCACCCGGCGGGGCAGACGCCATCGAGGCTCCTCAACCAGAGGAGGCCCCGCCTTTGGGGAAACGCTTCCTCTGATGGCAGAGAAGAGAGTGAGAGAAAGAGGAGTGATGACGGACACCAGGTCACAGAGGTGCCACGCTGCCAGCTGTGAAGGCGGCGGAAGGAGCCCCGCGCAGGGGGTGGAGGTGCCTCTAGCTGCCGGAGAAGCCCGGAAGCAGGGTCCCCTCGAGCCTCCAGAAAGGAGCGCAGCCCTGCCACAGAGTGCTTGCATCCCGGTGAGACCGTGTTGAGCTTCCAACCTAGTGAATGGTGAGAGAGTAAATCTGGGTTGTCTCAAGCCAGTGTGCTTGTGGTAATCTGTTACAGCGGCAACGGAAGACCTCATTCTGTGAGGTTACCATAACCTTGATAAGAAAATCACACCAGGAGAGCACAAGGAAGAAAAAGTACAGGCCACATCACTCGTGAACATAAAGGCAACAATTCTTAAAAAAGGAAAACGAAAAATACATCTAATAATGTATAAAAAAAGACAATGTATCAAGACCAAATTGGATTTATTTCACGAATTTAATATTTGAAAACGTATCAACATAACACCACCCTTAAAAAAAAGAACGCATATTTGAACCTCAATAAGTAGAGGAAGACATTCAATACAATTCCTCAATCACTCATAATAAAGATGCTTGGCAAACAATGTAGAGACAGGTCCTTCCTTAAAATGGTGAAGGCATCTCTCAAAGTCCAACAGCAAACATCACACTGAACAGTGGTGCCCGCTATGTCCTTTTCCAAGTTGTACTGAAGGCCGAATCAGTGCAATGGGCACGAATGAATGGGAAAAGATATCATATCATTATTCATAGATCATATGACCAGCAACATAGAAAACTCCACAGGCTCTACAGGCAGCTTGTCAGAATGCACCACAGTGTTTAACGAGGTGGCTAAAAATCAAGACAGAAAAATCAAACACACTTCCTATACCAGTCTCATAAAACGTAATTTTAAAAATCTCATTCACGGGAGAGCAAAAATATGCTGCCCTTAAGCACAAAGACAGAGAAGCCCTTTATAAATAAAAAGATTAAATTTAAAAAACTATTATTGGCAGAAATGAAGACAATCCATCCATATTCATTGATAGGAAGAGCCAGTATGGAAAGGGTAGCAGTTCTCCTCAAACTGACTTCAAGATTCACTGCCATTCTTATCAAGATCCCTACAGGGTCCTTCATAGAACTGGCAAGAGAGTCTCTAATCCGCATGGAAGACAGGCCAGGCCAGGAAAAGGCAGGCACGCCCGAGAAACAGGGGAGCGGGACGGCTTGTAGGAGATGCAACTGCTCGTCCGAGTCTACAGAAACAAGAGGGGATTGACACAGAGCAACCTACAGACCCATGGGCAGGAGAGAGCCCAGAAATAGACCCACGTGTACATGAAAATGTGACATGTCACAGAGCTGGCTGCTGGGAGAGAGGAATATTCCATAAATGGGCCCGAGACCATCTGTACGGAGGACAAAATGGCATTGGATCCCTACCTCACACTGAACACAGAAAGCAATTCCAGGGAATTAAGGACTTAAATGTGAAAGGCAAAACCTATTCTAGAAGAGACTGTACAGAACTACTGTTTAGGATCTGAGGCAGGTAAGGATTCCTTAAGACATAAGGCATGATCTTAAAGGGAAAAAAGGTATAATTTTGACATTAACTAGAAGAACTTTACAAAGAACCCGATTTTACACACTAAGCACAGGACACAACCTGGAACATATTTGGTCCTGAAACAAATAAAAAGGTGTTCAACATCATTAGCAACCTGAGAAACGCAAATCGAAACCACAGCGAGATACCGATTTACACCCACCAGATGGGCCAAAGTTAAGAAACCGGACACCAGCAAGTGACGGCAAGCACGAGGGAGGAATGGTTGTTCGTTGCTGGCGGAAAAGGTGAATTGGTCCAGTCGCTCGGCAGAACCCTGGAGTCCCCTAACCCTCCCGTGCCTGACGGGCAGCAACTCCCAGGGGAATCACCCCAGGGGAAGCCATGCCCTTGTGGGCCAGGAGGTGCACACAGGATGTCCAGGCAGCAGAACAGATCAAGAGCGGAACGTTCACTGGATGAAATGCCACGCGATGTGAGAATGAACCAACTACAGCGTAGCACGCCAATGTGGGCGCTGAGTGGAAGGGGCACGCCGTCAAGGAAGACACACAGCCTGGTGCCTATATACAGACACAGACACAGCCTAACGAGACAGGTCCAGATCCTTTATCCGAAACCCTTAGGACCAGGCGGTTCTGGAATTCAGAATTTTTTGAATGTGGAAAGTTACAAACAGTGCCTATTCCATCTTATGTAACAGCAGACTCCACCATCAAATACATAACGCTCCTGCAGTACCGCGTGTGAATATTCACACGAACCAGGATAAAAACTGTCAATAATCCGGGACGGGCTTCCCTGGTGGCGCAGTGGTTGAGAGTCCGCCTGCCGATGCAGGGGACGCGGGTTCGTGCCCCGGTCTGGGAAGATCCCACATGCCGCGGAGCGGCTGGGCCCGTGAGCCATGGCCGCTGAGCCTGCACGTCCGGAGCCTGTGCTCTGCGGCGGGAGAGGCCACAACAGTGAGGGGTCCGTGAGCCATGGCCGCTGAGCCTGCACATCCGGAGCCTGTGCTCCGCAACGGGAGAGGCCACAACAGTGAGAGGCCCGCGTACTGCAGAAAACAAAAACAATCTGGGACTTCCCTGGTGGTCCAGTGGTTAAAACTCTGCGCTTCCACTGCAAGGGGTGCGGGTTTGACCCCTGGTCGGGGAGCTACGACCCCACAGGCTGTGCAGCGCAGCCAAAAACAGAAAATGTCAACAATCTCATGCTGGTGTGGGTTACGTTTTGCTGCCAAGTGAATTTTTACAAAATTGACTTTGGTTTTCAGAGCTTTGGGATTTTGGAAAAGCAGCTGAGGGCTACAGACCGACGTACTGACATCTAGGACCACATGCCATGGAGTCAAAACGAAAAGCGAGGTGACACACAGAAGGCTTCGGGGACACGGAAGGGTCTACCACACACGTGTGTTTATAATTTCACATGTTTGAACTGTTTCAAAAAAGTAATAAAAATTCTGTAAGTGAAATGGGAGTGGGAGAGGGGGTGATTGAAAGGGGGAAAGAGGCAGGCCCGAGGTTTCTGGCTTGAATGGGGATCATGTTCCCAGACAGGAAACTCGGGAGGAAGGTGAGGTTTTCTCTCTGTCTGGGGCGTGATGGGATTGAAGAACGTGTGGTTTAAAAAATGGCGAGGGCTTCCCTGGTGGCGCAGTGGTTAGGAATCCGCCTGTCAATGCCGGGGACGCGGATTCGAGCCCTGGTCCGGGAAGATCCCACACGCCGTGGAGCAACTAAGCCCGTGCGCCACAACTACTGAGCCCACGCACCACAACTACTGAGCCTGTGCTCTAGAGCCCGTGAGCCACAACTACTGAAGCCCACACACTGCAAGGAAGAGTAGCCCCCACTCATCACAACTAGAGAAAGCCCGCAAGCAGCAACGAAGACCCAACCCAGCCAAAAATAAATAAATAAATAATTAGGAAAAAAATGGCGACAAATGCGCTGACACCCTCCCACCCACAGGTGAGACCAGTGTCCCTTTCCTCTGGAATCTGGGGGGGCCTGGGACGGCTTCAACCAATAGAAGAGTGAGGAATGCCACTGAGTGACCCCTGGGTCACAAAAAGCCCCACGTTCCACGCTGCCGAGACAATCCCCCTCTGCCACCCACCGCCGCTGTGACCCTGCGAAAGCTCCTTGGTTTCCTCACCAGTAAAGCCAAGATGGCGGGCTCTCCTGCCCCAAGAGGCCCACGAGGACCGTGGAGCCACACGAGCCTTCGTTCTCGTGACCGATGATGTCCTTTGCTTCTCCCATGGCTCAGATTCTGCTACGCCAGTGACAAGGGACGTGGGAGCCGGGGAGGCCCAGGACACCCAGCCTTCGGGGAAGAAGCCAGGGAGCCTCCGGGTCGTCTCTGCTGTTCTGCACGAGTGCTTTCCAGAGAGCAAATAATCATTAACTGCAGAGGCTTAACGAGGAGAGGGAGTGCGAGGGTCTCTGATACCAATCATTTGTACCTATTTAAGAGCAAATGTGCTACAACAAAGGCGGCTGCAAGCAACAGCCTCGGACTGTGTCCTCTGCCGCTAGGTAAGGAAGCGCCGCTGAGCGCAGGGTGCGTGAACAGACAAAAAGCAGGAGTTCTCCCACACCTGTGGCCCCCAGACCCGGTCTGGCCGAGCGGACATACCTGTGGCCCCCAGACCCGGTCTGGCCGAGCGGACATACCTGTGGCCCCCAGACGCAGCCCGGCTCTGACACCCCTGTAGAGAGGGCCCTCAGCCCAGGAACCCAGGGGAATAAGGCAAGAGAGAGGGAGCGGCAGTGATGGGGACCTGGGCGGGGTGCGGGGCATCCACACGGCCCCCAGCTGCTGGGCCCCTGCAGGGGGCGGGGCCGTCCCTCCAGCCCAGCCCACGGTAGCAGCTGCCGCCGGCTTAGCCTTCCTCAAGGCACGGAGGGCAGAGCATGGCTGGGGACTAGAGGGGTCACCCTCCTGGCCCCTACTGTCACCCCACTCAGGGAGCCTGAAGTCCCTCGCAGAACAATTTCAGTGAAACCGCTTTTGAAACACAAACACCACCGGGAGGTTATATTAAGGCTCTGGCCCCTTGGTGGCTTAGCTTCTCACGCCAGAGGGCCCCGGGGCAGCCCGGACTCCCCAGGGCAGGAGGCAGCTGCCCTCACACTCTGTGGCCGACGGAGATACTGGAGTGACACTCACTGTGACCTCACCCACGTGCTACCGGGGGCGGCAAACACCCGGCCTGGCCCCCCATCAGTGGGGACAACCATCCACCGACAGCGACAGATCATCTTTGCTACTTCCTGGGGCCCTTCCCTCCAACTGAGTGAGGACCCCACGAATCATCTTCTTTTGGGGAAGAGATCAAATATTGGCCCAGACGTCCATTAATTTACAACTTACGTGGCAAGCAACTGCTGAAAACACAAAAGCAGGGATTTTTTTTTTCCTGGTTAAATATTTGCTAAGAAAATTCCAATCCTAAATTTCAGGAGACTGATTTAGCATGACATTAGAAGGGTAAGACACAGTCGTTTTAGATTATTAACCAGAAACTCTTGTGGAAGAAGCAGGAGAGAAAACTCAGTCCTCCCGGTGAAAACATATCTTTTAGCAAACAGAGAAAATGTATACTTCAGCATCTTTTCTTCTCTTGTCTTTATTATATCTTAAATGTCTTTCTGGTGCTGAGTCTTGTAACTTACTTTACTTTCAGGCCTCTTTCCTCTCCATCCAGAGGGTGACATCAGTTTCCAGTATTCAAAGGGTTGAACCAAATCTCTCTGCCTGCTTCCTCATACTTGCTGCGTGGTTCTCCTTCTGCAGCCTTTGTTTGCGGCTGCCTTACTGCCTTTCCCGGAAATTAATGAGCTGAGGGCCTATTCTGAAATCAGAGGCAAGAAGATTCCAGATTCAAAACTCCACTTGGATGGGACGGCCCGTGTGCGGGCTCCGCACAGACACAGGGATGCAGCTTCTGTCTGGGTGCTTATCAGGGAGCCTGGGAGGAGGGATGTGTCCAGTGAGGCTGAAAGTGACATCTGGCGGCTGACACCTCCCCGTTCACCACACACCCAGTGTCCTGAGCGTCTCCCAGCTGCCGGGGAGGGAAGCTGGAGCTCCTGGCCTCTTCCACCCAGGTGTGTGCTGTCTGTGTGGAATCTGGTCAGGGACACTCTGGCCCACAGTCCGGGGAATGGGCTGGAGCCCGAGGGTTTGGGGGCCACTCACGGACAGATGGGGGACGTGGAAGGTGTTCTGCTCTTGGGAACCCTGGTGGGTTTGACCGTAGTGATGATGCTGTGTTTTGCTCGTAGGATGCTCTCATGTTGCAGGTACTTTCTAAAGTCATACATCAGGAATGTTCCCCAAGAGGTGTCCTGAACCCACGTCCCCCCCTCCCCACCTGTCAGCCCCTGTTCCCTGAAGGCAGGGGTCTCGCCGCTGTTCCCCGGTCCTGCAGGCCACCTCCCTCCCAGGAGCAGTTCTCGAGGGAGCACCTACTGTGCGCCTGGCCAGGGCCTCCTGCCCCTGCCCCTCCTCCACATAAAGCCCCCCCCCCACACACACACACAATTCCGAGGTTCCGAAGGAGAATGCCAGCCCCAAGTTCTTCCAGTGGCTCCTTCCCCGTGGGTCTAAACAGATGGAAGTGATTAATCTACTACCAGATATCCTGTAATTGATTGAGATGGCTTGAAAGTAATAGATTGGATTTCCCTCTTATGTGCCCCAAGGGTCCTGGAGAGGACATATAAAGTTCGCTTAGGAATCACTACAACTGACTCCAGTTACAATTCATTTATCATTTAAAATTATTTGGTATAATAAACCTTTTTAACGACCCTAATCTACAACCTAAACTCAAAGAAACTAATTAAAATTGTCATCTCTCATTCATTCAACCAATATTCGCAGGCCTCCATGTTCCAGGCCCAGATCTCAGGCTGCCAAGAGGAAAACCCACAGGGTTGCCCTCAAGGCATCCTCAGCCTGGTGGGGGTGACAGACGGGGCCACAGACAACTGCAGCCTGGAAAGTGCCGTGGGGGCGTCCAGGGTGCAGATGGGGGTGTGTGGGGTGGGAGAGGGCACCCAGGGTGAGAACGGGGGTGTGGGGGAGGGGCACCCAGGATGCGAGGGGGTGTGGGGGAGGGGCACCCGGGGTGAGAACGGGGTGTGGGGGAGGGGCACCCGGGGTGAGAACGGGGGTGTGGGGGAGGGGCACCCAGGGTGAGGACGGGGGTGTGGGGGAGGACTCCGCAGGAGGAAGGGCACTGCTGGCAGGTGCAGCTGGGTGAAGGTCTGTGGTCAGCAGGTGCTCACAGCTGGTATCCGTCCATGTTATGTCACCGCACCTGGTGACAATGGGAACTGCTCCTTTGCACCGATGGTACTCTTTTTAGCATGTGGCATTTGGGGTCTCAGTGGCAGGAAGGGATAAATCAGCTCAGATGCCCAGAAGGGCCCACACCCCGCAGCCAGGGCCGGCCTCTTTCCTGCCGGTTATACACTGGCCTAAAGAACAACTGCCAGAAATTTAGTTCTGAAGTGAACCATTACTTTCAGTTTGTAGCCAGTCAGGGATGCCTCCGCGGTTTTTCTTCCTTTGAAACTGTTAACCAACAAATCGCCACTGTCTCCAGTTCCTCTGGTTGTCACAACCCAAAGGGCCAGCCAGTGATGATTCTGAGGCAGCACTGCCTGGCCCAGCAGCAGGGGCCGGCTGGATGCCTTTCTGTCAAGGGCACTTTTATCTATTAACCCGAGGCCAGGCTTTCCCACTGCTCTGGCTCCAGAGGCAGCAAGACTGTAATTTATGACCACTGTGAAGGCTTTAATGACCATGGGAAGAAGGAGGACCGAGCTTGGGTGCCCAGGCCTCTGCAGGTGCCGGGTGGCCATCCCCCTCCTCAATCAGAGGGACAGCCGCTGCTTAGATTCCGAGGGACCCTGGCAGCCCAGCCTCCCCTGACTCAGAGATGGGCCCGGGCCCAGGTCCCCAAGAGCAGCGTTCAGCCTGTCCAGGAAAATGCCCGTGTTTCCTACACTCTGTGGCCTGGGGGTTCCCAGGACGAGTTCTCAGGTCCGGAGTGCAGACCCAGATCTCGGCTGGCTCCCCACCTGGTGGGCATGAGAGCCGGCCCTTCCCCTGGCCGGTCTCAGCTTCCTCACCCCTGCAGTGGTGACATGGCCAAATGGGACACCTTCCGAGGACCGGCTTTCAGAAGTGCAAAGAGTTCCAGAGTCACCTGGGCACGTCCACTTGGAGCACCCGGAGTAGGGTCCTGGTCTCCTCCAGCCAGAAGAGACCCCAAGATGCAGGGGGTCCTGCCCCCTGATGTGCATCTGATGAGGCCTTTAAGGGGGAGAAGGGATCCTATGCAGGGTCATCTGGAGAGGTTCCAGCCGAGCTGGGCTCCTGAAACACGCAGAGGCCTATGGACTCCATTTAAATGTTCCTGTTCTCGGTCCAAACATTTTATGTCACAATAAGAGACAAATAAAAAAGACACTCACCTGTGCACTCTAGGGCCACAGTCATTTTACTCAAAAAATACCTTTGGGCTTCCCTGGTGGCGCAGTGGTTGAGAGTCTGCCTGCCAATGCAGGGGACACGGGTTCAAGCCCTGGTCTGGGAAGATCCCACGTGCCACAGAGCAGCTGGGCCCGTGAGCTACAAATACTGAGCTCTGCGCGTCTGGAGCCTGTGCTCCGCAGCAAGAGAGGCCGCGACAGTGAGAGGCCCGCGCACCGCGATGAAGAGTGACCCCCGCTTGCCACAACTAGAGAAAGCCCTCGCACAGAAACGAAGACCCAACACAGCCAAAAATAAATAAATGAATAAATAAATTTAAAAAAAAAAAAAAAAAAAAAATACCTTTGAAATACGACCTGGGGTGAAATGCACGGAGCACAGGTAACCCCAGGCAGCCCTCCGCCACCACTTCACACGGCATGTGCTGCAGCCTGCAGATGTGGGGGGCCGGGGCTCACTTTTAGAACAAGAGAAAAATAATCCAACCCCTGCAGCCGATGCATTTGCCAGTCCTTGGGCACAAACGGGGTCTCATCATCAATCGACCCATCGCCCAGTGCCCAGCCTGGCCTGGCTCTGGGAACTTCATCCAAATTCTCCCCACAATCCTGCCAGGCAGCTTTCGTTTTCCTTGTTTTACAGACCAGGCCTCAGAGGGGCAGGAGGTTAAGTGACTTGCCCAGGGTCACCTGGCTGGTTAATGACGTGCCAAAATTCAAGCCCACGTCTGGCCGGGGGCTCCAGGCTGCCCCCCACGCCCCACTGCCTCTTGAACATAGGAGAGAGTCAGGACACCCCACCCCCCAGCACAGGAAGCGGCTCTGCTGAAGTCCACAGCCTGTACATCTAAAGACCAGCTTCTCCACCCCAGTACCGTGGACCTTTGGGTTGGCTCCTCCTTTGCCACGTGGGACTGTCCCCTGCACTGGGGCACGCTGAGCAGCATCCCTGGCCTCTGCCCACCAGATCCCAGCAACCACCATGATGACCCTGGTCTGTGTACTTTCACTCGCCGAAGGAGTGGCTCCTCTATCTAGAAAGTTTATTGGGCCCCAGTGCCTCCAGGGACAAAGCAATAAACTGGGTGAGGAGGTGATGTGACATCTGAGTGCCCAGGGGTCTGGGGGAACCATGCATGACCACTGTGCAGGACCCCTGCCTGTGAGCAAGGGACCTGCCAATTTAGATGGAATAGATTAGACCCAGCTGATAAGAAAGTTAGTAAATCTTAAGACAGATCAAAAGAGGACACTCAGAATGAAGCACATTCAGGAAAAAACAACAACAACAAAAAGGCACAGAATCCATCCTCATGGAGAATAACTCGGCTCTTCTGATTTCTCGACTTATTCTTTGTTACTTGATCAATTATACTTTTAAACGTGCAGAGTCTGCTTTCTGGCCTCTCTAGTCAATTCCACTAGTCTACCTGGCTACTGGCGGACCCTCTTAATTACAATGGCTTTTTTTTTTTTTTGTCAACTTTATTTTTTAGAACATTTTAAAATTTACAGAAAAATTGAGAGGATGGTACAGACAGTTCTCATATACCTCGTACCCATTTCCCCTGTTACTAACATATCACATTAGTGTGGTACATTTGTTATAATTAATGAGCCAATGGCTTTTTTGTTTGTTTTGTTTTGTTTTTTTGAGGTACGCAGGCCTCTCACTGTTGTGGCCTCTCCCGTTGCGGAGCACAGGCTCCGGACGCGAAGGCTAAGCGGCCATGGCTCACGGGCCCAGCCGCTCCGCGGCATGTGGGATCTTCCCAGATCACGAACCCGCTTCCCCTGCATCGGCAGGCAGACTCTCAACCACTGCGCCACCAGGGAAGCCCGAACCAATGGCTTTTTAATAAGCCTGACAGGTAACAGACCAAGCCCTCCCTCCTTGTCCTTCAAGATTGCCTTGGCTCTTCTTGGCCAATTTTATTTACATATGAAATTTACATATAAGTTTATATGTAAATTAATGTGTAATGTATACATGTAAATTTGTGTGTATTTACATGTAGGTTTTATATGTCAACTTGTCCGTTTTTTCAATTTCCCCTAAAAATCCTGTGGGTTTCGGTTAGTACTGCTCTGAATCTATACAACAGTCGGGGGAGAAATGACATCTTTACAATGTTGAGTCTTCTAATCCATGAACATGGTAAATCCTCCCTGAATTTCTCACAATAACGTTTTATAGTTTTTTGCCCATCTTTTATTAGATTTATTTCTGGTTATCTGATCTTTCACGCTATGGAAAATAAAACATCTCATTTCATTTACCATTTACTGCCGGTACACAGGAACACATTTTATTTCGCATATTACCCAAGTATCCAGCAATCCTGCTGAAGTCCCTTACTATTAATCACTTACTTGCAGATTCTTTTGGATTTTCTTTGTATGTAATCACATCATCTGTGAATAACAGCAATGTTATTATTTATAGATTTTATTATTCACGATAGTAACAGTGTTATGTTTACAGGGTTTTTTTTTTCTTATCTTATTGTACTGGTTGACTTCCAGTACAATGTTGCATGCCCAGCATCTAAAACAAAGGTCTGGCCTATAGTAGAAACCAACTGAATATTGATTGGGTGACATGCGCTAACTCATTAGCAATAACTAGTGTCACCACAAGTCTCAAGTCAAGATGTGGCCCCTGAACTCCATGCCAGGAGATCCTAATCCAGTTTGTTAGCAAATGAGCAGAGACCGCACAGGGTCTGAGAGGGTAGAAACCACCTGACCACAAAATAAGACAGTAAGAAAGGGACAGAGGAAATAACTGAAAGAAAGGAACAAAATCTTTGTTGTTCTGAGTCAATATGACAGCTCTCCTAGAGAATCGGTTGAGGAATTATTTTAATTAATAAGGGAGCTTGAGAAGGTGGCTGGGTGCAAAATCACCAAACAAAAATTCATTACTTTACCACACCAAGCAGGAGCCAGTTAGAAAATGTAATAGAAAACAAGAGTCCTTATCACGACAGCAACAAAACCCATAAAATTCCTAGAAATGACCTATATGAACATAGCTGATTTTACTACAACACTTAAACGATGACATTAAGAAATGAAAAAACGGGCTTCCCGGGTGGCGCAGTGGTTGGGGTCCGCCTGCCGATGCAGGGGACGTGGGTTCGTGCCCCGGTCCGGGAGGATCTCACACGCCGCGGAGTGGCTGGGCCCGTGAGCCATGGCCGCTGGGCCTGCGCGTCCGGAGCCTGTGTTCCGCAACGGGAGAGGCCACAACAGTGAGAGGCCCGCATACCGCAAAACAAACAAACAAACAGTGTAGTGGGCAGGGTGAGGACAAACAGGCACAGGGGAAAGTGAGGAACAGTCCCCCTTACTTGGCTGTGGGCACTCAGTCTGTGATAAAAGTGGCATTTCAAGGAGCAGGGGATGGACTCTGCATATAAAAGGCACTGAGACAACTGGTAAAACTAAACCTTGACTTCATCCCGTTACCCCAAAATTAACTCAACAAATTAAAGAGCCAGACATGATAGGGAGACTTTTTAAAAAATTAAAATAAAACATGGGATATTTTCATAATCCTGGGGCCGGGAATGCTAATATAAACCCCAAACCAGAAACCACTGCGGAAAGACAGCCAGGGGACTGGCAGGCCCCAGAAGAGATGCAAATGGCTGATAAACATTTGAGAGGAAGCCTCCACCTCAAAGGAACCAGAGAAAGGCGAAAATTCAACAGAGGGCTATTTTTTACCCATCAGATTGGCAAACGTTTTAGACAATGATAACATCCAGCTTGGGGGAGACACAGATTAACAAGCTTCTGAGCCAGGAGCAAGCATGTCAACTAGTGATGCGTTTTTAGAAGACAATGCGGTAATTCGATCAAAATGTAAACACCCTAGGGGCTTCCACTGGTGGCGCAGTGGTTGAGGGTCCGCCTGCCGATGCAGGGGACGCGGGTTCGTGCCCCGGTCTGGGAAGATCCCACATGCCGCGGAGCGGCTGGGTCCGTGAGCCATGGCCGCTGAGCCTGCGCGTCTGGAGCCTGTGCTCCGCGACGGGAGAGGGCACGGCAGTGAGAGGCCCGCGTACGGCAAAAAAAAAAAAGTAAACACCCTATATCTATGAAGCAGCAAATCCACTTCTATACATCTATTTTCAAGGAGCCTTGGAATACACACCCAAAGACTTTTGTCCCAAGGACAGTCACTGTTTTGTTGTAACAGCAAGAAACGGGACATGACCCAACCTCCATCAATCTTCCGACCACGACCACGGGGGATTCTGCAGGGACTTTTGAGGCTGTGCCCCGTCGTCTTGCCCTGTGACCCTGGCCCCTCCATTCTTGACCCTCATCTCCCAGCATCCTCTGCTTTCGCCTCTCAGAACCCCAAGCCGCCAGATGCCCACGGCTCCTCCAGCTCCCTTCTGGATCTTTCCGACCTGTAGGCTTGAAACCCCTCCACTGTCTGCACATTTCTTCCCAAAAGCCAAAACCCTGCCCCCTCCGCTCCTCTGAACACACCAGGCCCCCAGGAGTGACGGTCACCCCAAGGATGGCTTCTGTTGGTCCAGTCTCTCCTGCTGTAACTCCATCCCAGCCCCTCGCCTACAGCACTGGTCTAACAGGAGAGCTGAGCTCACAACCCCCGAGGGACAGAAGGAAAGCTCGCAGTAACATGGCAGCAAGGCCTGGTGCAGGGTTTCAGCTGCCTGCTGGAGACGCTCTTTCTATGGAGCTGCTCCAGCCCCTCCCCCAGGGCTCTGGGATCACATTCACGGCGGCGGCGGTAACCATGGAAACGGGCAGCCCCGCACAGGCAGGCGGGCGGGCGGTTGATGTGTAACCTCGGGACAATGACAGCGGCGGCTCTGTGCTTATTCAGATGACGGGGCGGGCTGAATGGGAGCCCAGCACAAAGGCCACTAGCAAAATGACGCGAGACAGGCTTCCACAGGGGGCGTGAATGGCCCCATAACTGCCACAAAAGAACAGAGGCCGGGCCACACCTGTGCTTTTTGATCTCTGGGGGAATTCACAGCAATGACTCTGCGGGTCCTTGGTCAGAGGTCATTATTTCTGAAGGGGACTTTATCACCACTATCCAGCCTAAGTTCTCAGCAACTAGCGGGCTTCAACTGCAGTCTCAGAATGGAACTCACCGTCGTGACCCCTGCCTGGTGTTGGAACGCGACGGGAGAGTCACCGAGAGGCATGGACGGCTCACGACCTCCTGTTACGTGGCAGAGCCGGCCGTGCGCACGCCGGGGCTGGCGGTGGCCTGTCAGAGCTGAAAACCAGTCCGTTCAAATGACACACCCTTGACATCATGGTTGTAAGACCCGCCCACAAAGGCAGAACGCTATTTTTTGTAAATCAAGTATCACCCTTTGACATTGGAACATCTCCCATCAGAGAGGACTGAATGCATCTTTCCATTAACTTGGAGTAACTCCCTGAGAAAAGAATTTCTGGATATTGTGTAATCCTCTCTGGCATAGTCATGGACTCCCTGACCTGAAGAGAAAGGAACAAGATGATTTTAAAGGATGCCCAAGAGTCCACGTGAGGCAGTACAGGGATGACCGACTGAAATACTTCCCGTGGAGAGTGAGCTGCAAAGGTGTACCCCTGGGAGCAGCTGGACCTCCCCCTTTGGTTAGCATCTGCAGGATCTAGCTGGACACGCCCACTCCAAAGGCAACTCCCAGCCCCCCTTCTCTGTCCTCATCCCCTCCAGAGGCTTTGCTGCCGGAGAGGCTCTTCCTGGTGAGGCTCTTTCCTGGTGATGTAAGTGTTTTGGGATGTACAAGGTTCAGCTAGCTCTACCACAGGGTCCCTGGCGCTCTTAGGGACAGGACCTAAGAACCCAGCAGGCTCAGAGCCTGCACCCCTGGGAATGGTGTCCTACACCCAGGAATCCAACCTGCTGGTGATCCGGTGCTGTTCAATCAACCACCAGATGCCTTCTGCTGCCTAATTCTAGGCAGGAGGTCAGCTGGAGCCTGTGCTAGAAGATCTAGCATCTGTGCCCAGGGGCCCTGAGCGGACACCGCGCCTACAGGCCACGGGCTGTGGATGTGCCGGTGTCTGCTTCCTGTGGGCTGTCGGCCTGGGCCGGGGCCCGGCCTGGGGCTCCCTTTCCCTCCATCACCCCACGGTGGTGGCGCTGCCGGTGGGCATTGCCGGAGAGAAATGAGCGACACTGACCTCAACCTGCATGGTCAGTTCCTAGCAAGGGGTAGCCATGGGGCCAGACGCTGGGCGGTGTGCTGACTGCTACCTCTCACTCCTTCATTTAACTGTCAAACAACCCTATGAGGTTGGCAGTACTGTCCCCATTTTTAAGAGTAGAAACTGAAAAAAATAAAAATCAAATCAAATAAAGGGCAGAAACTGGAACTCAGAGACTGAGCACGTTGTCCCAGGGCACAGAGAAGCCAGGAATGAAAACAGCCGCGCTTCCATTTCAGAAACATTTATGACTTACACCATCGAGTTACAAAGATACCGTCGAGTTATGAGAAAATTCAAAATGACAAAAAAAATTTGCAAGACATAAAAAGATTGTTATCTATAAGGGTATCATAAATATACAAAGAGCTAACGTAAATCAATAAAAGATGAGCGATCTAACGGAAAAACTAGACTGGCAATTCACAGAAGAAATAGGAACGGTTGATAAAACAGATGAAAACTGTTCCCCTTCCCTAAAGATAGATGTGCATGTCAGAAAAGGAAGACATTTATTTTTATCTATAGGATCAGAAAGGATGAAAAAAACTGATCTTTCCAATGATGATGTAAATACAGAGGATTTTCGTACACTGCTCACTCTAGGATAAATTAGTCCAAATCTTCCAAAGGCAATCTGACCAAGCTTATCAGAATATAAAGTGGGCAGAACTTTGGCACCAATAATTTCACTTCTAGGAATTTATTACTCAAAATAACTTTCTACTCAGAATAACTTGAAAGTTAAACACACACACACCCCGCATTAATGTTCGTGGCCAACAGTATGAAAAAACATCTGGAAACGAACATACAATAAGAGGGAACTGGCTGAATACGTCACATTACACCCAGACAGTGGCGAAAGAACAAGGGTTAGAAGGGCAAGGTCGACCTTCATGTGCTGGAATGGAAGGTCCACGGTGATCCACCTGAAGGAGCACTTGGGGGCATGTGGGGAAATGAAGAAAGAAATCCCGTGCGTGTTTATAGCCACAGAAAAATGCATGGACGGACTCGCAGAAAGGGCCGATTTTCTACTCCGTGCTCTTCGGAATTTCTACAAGGTTGTTTTACTCTTTTGAGTAACAAGATACTTCAGAATTTTTTAAAAAATAAAATAAATCTATTCCACCTATCCTTCCCCTTTCCTTGAAAAGGCTGGCTCTGGAAGGGTTTGTAGAGCACGGGGGACAGCACCCAGGGCAGCGCTCTGAGTGAGGCACACCTGCCTGACAGCGGTAAGCCGCACTGCTGGCTGGAGGGGTGGGGGTGGGGGGAGGAGGCCCCTCCTTCCTCCTCAGACTGTCTTCACTCTGTCCTCAGGCCAGGCGCCTTTTGCAGATCAGAAACCACAAAGGGTCCAGCTAACCAGGGGCCCCCTGGCTCCCACCTAAGTCCCAGAAGTCCAGAAAGGCGTCTCACCTCTCGGAATTCTCACCCATCTCCAAGACCACTTCCTTCAGGGGATGCTTCCAGAACATCCAACATCTAAGTTCTGGTCCCCAGTGAAACAAAGCAGCTGAGACAAGCTGACAGTGTACAGACAAGTGAGCTCAAGTCAGGAGTCACGTTCTGATTTTCAGACGTCTAGCCCACCATCCACGTGCGAACAGATGCCAAGATCTCCCTGGAGAGACGCGCGGTAACGGGGGACAGAGGCCTGAGGGCATCCCAAAGATGCTAACACAGACACCGACGGAGTCCGTCACGGCAGCAGCCAGGCGCCCACAATTGGGGGTCTCCGTCCAGCCCCCCAACGCCTGCCACAGTCTGAGGGGAGTCTGGGAAACCACTGGCCCACCACGTTCACAGGCCACAGTCACTGGCTCCCCTTCAGTGGGCAAATGCACAATTCTCTGGGGTGGCCGGGGGGTCCCTATGCTGAGATCCCCACTCAACACTGGCTCTGGCGGCCACTGGCACCCCTCGTTCACCAGCCTCCCGCACTACCCCGCCAACAGCTGCAGTGAGCACGCAGACCCCACCCGGTCACTCCACGCCCGGCCCCCCTCGCCAGGCCGCACGCTCAGCCTCTCAGCCCAGCTGACCTGTCCCTGACCCTCTCCCTCCACCCCGGCCTCCGAGGCTGCTCTCGGGGGCCCTCCCTGCCCCCAGACTGGCTGGCTGTGCCGCCTGGCACCCCACCCTGGCCTGGAGTGCAGGAAGCCCCGGTCCAGCTGGGCGGGGGTCCCCGCTACCGGGTGAGCGCTGTGAGGGCGTGTGCCCCCTGCTTCCTTCTCTGCCATGTACCCAGAACCGATCACAGCCCAGCATTCAGCAGAAGCCCGACGGGGACGCGCTGGCTGACTCGATGGGGCACCCTCCCCCGCCCCCGACCACTGTCCAGTTCCCTGTCCATCTGTCTGCTGTCCCGGGTACTGGGCTCCTTGATGGGATGACCATGCTGGGGGCGACTCAGTGCCCAGCCAGTGCCTGGCCAGCCTGGCCCTCCACAAGCGCCCACCAGCCTGGGGACCCTCTGAGACCCAGCCCGTTGAGGGTGGATGCCGCCCGTGGGGCCCTGGAGCCTTCTGCACGTCGCCCAAATCATGCCCGATCCTGCCTGCCCACTGGCCAGTGCCCCCGACAGCCAGCACTGTCCTAGCCACCTCGACGGCCCTGCGAGATGCCAGCAGGGCGCTGGGGACGCGCGGTGCATATAACCAGGACCCTGCCCGGGGGCGGGAGGGTGCACCAGCACGAGGGCCGGGGAGCCTGGGCCGAGCTGCAGCACCTCGAGGTCCCGCCCGTGGCCGCCCCTCCATCGGGAAGCCCTGCTTGCGTGCCACTCTCCACCTCTCCCGGGATAGGCCACACGGGTCAGCTCCCGCCTGCGCTGCCCCGACGTCCTGGGCACCGAGCAGGTGCTCACGGTACCTGCACCAGGAGGGAGGCACCTGACGGGAATGCAGGGGTCAGACCAGCCAGTGGCTCTGCTTGCTCTCTGCCATCTGGACATCTGCTCGGTCACCACCCCCGCTGGGCCCCGCGGCCCCTCCACGTCCTCCCACAAGAGCCCTTTGTTGTGTGGCATTTCGCGCACTCTCAGCCCCTCCCCTCCCTGAAGGACCTCGCTTCCTTGCCAAATTCCGAGGGTCCCTGATGCCCCTGGCGGTGCCCCTCCCCCCACTCCAGGCAGTGATGCTGGGACCCCACCAGCTGCCGCCCGCAGCCTCCCCACCCCGCCCAGTTCTGAGAGCTCGTCTCCCCTCCAAGGATCGTGCGATTCCAGGTTTGGCTGAAATTTAGAAATGCCAGATCTCTAGGAATGAATATTTTAAACAGTTATAAATAGCACATTCCCATGGGAACACACTGCAGTTTGCGAAAAGTGCCGGGAAGGCTGGGGGGCGTCTGTGTCGGGGAGCTGGGCAGCTGGGCAGCACGGCCCTCGGGCAGAGTCCTGGGACAGGATCGGAGGGCCAGGGGTCTGGGGGGACCCACACTGGGGGTTCCAATCTCCATGACATCTGCCTCATCGCCCTTACGTGAGACTGGGGCTCAGAGAGGATGAAGGGCACCCCAAATCACACGGCTGGGCGGGGTTGGCCTGGGCTAGCCTCGTCTCCACCCGGGACCCAGCTGCACACCTCTCTGGTTGAATACATCACTCCGCGCTGTCTGCATGTAACCAGCCCCGAGCCGACCCTACCAGACCAATGTGCCGTGACCCCTGGAGCTTCCCCAAGGGCTTCCTGGGTGCCGGGGCTGGGCCGGGCACTGGGGAGTCAAAGGCAAACCCGACAGATCAGAGGCTGGTCCCCCCGGAGAGGATGCCCAGCGCTAGGGCGGTCACGTCGATGGGGGGCCCAGGGCACACATGCTGATGTCCGGAGACATCTTTGCTTGTCACGACTTGAGGGGGAGAGGGAACTCCTGGCACATAGCAGGTGGGGGCCAGGGATGCTGTCCAACATCCCACAGTGCACAGAGAATGACCAGGCCTCAAATGTCAACAGTGCCGAGGGGGAGAAGCCTGCTCTGGGGGCCGACAGATGGCAAGTGTAGGAGCGCGACAAAGGTGAGAGCCTTTGGGGGTCCTCAGGAGGGACTGGCCTCGGCGAAAGCCCTCTGAGGAAGGAACACCTGGGGAGGAACTAACAAGGGGCCAGCTGGCGGAGGCCCAGCAAGGGGGCCCAGTGACCCCCTGGAGGCGGGGACATGCCCCTGTGACCCGGCAGCCAGCAGGCTGTTTGCTGAGTACGATACCCGTCCAATGAGGACCCGGCGGGCCCTCCCCTCCTCTGTTCAGCCTGACGTGCCTCATGGGGCACAGGTGGCAATGCTGGAGCTTTACAGCTCCTCTGGTGAGGCCACCCCTCATGTCCAGCACATGGGCTGCAGGCCGAGAGGGACTGTGCGCTTCCCAGGGCAGTTGGTGACAGATGGACAGAACACTGGCTCTAAATGTGGCACACTAGTTCTGCACGCAGCAGACAAGGACAGGCCTCCAGGTGGCTACCCTTGGAGCCCATCTCCGGCCCATTACGGTGAAGTCATAAAAGCTAAGGCCTCTGGTGTGAAATACCTACATTATTTTTTTAAGCGAGGGGTCCAAGCGTATGCATTTCAGGAAAGGAGCAGCTCATTCCAAGTAGATGGGGACTCCCTCTTCCCAGGGGCTCCCCTTGAGGGTAATTAAAGTGAGCCGGACACACAAACAGCCCTTCAGGGTCCCATTGTCCCTGGACAAAGGGACAGCTCTTCAGGGCAAGGGCCCCAGAGGTGCCTCCCGAAGGCTCCCAGGCTCCATCGCCATGACAACCCTGCCCCACCAGGGCGGGGGGGGGGGGGGGGGGGCGGGGGGAAGAGGGGCTGCTGACACCAGGATGAGCCACACGGGGAAGCCGCCTTCCCCGCCGCAGACACACAGCCCAGAGAAAAGTCGGAAAGAGAAGCGAAAGAAAAACTGACTTAACCCACAAGGGCAACAGGGTCTGTGTCTGGGTTGGGGTCTGGGGCGATTTCCTGCTTCCTCCTTTATTGCTTTTCGATATTGGGAGGATTTTCTGAGTGCTTTTCGAACAGACCAAAACCATTTTTGATTCTGAAAAGCAATTTCTATTAATAGCCCACAATAAAGGTTTAAAAAATTAAAAATTGAGAACGCAGTGTTGCCTTCCCCGCGGTCTGTCTGCTCAGCAGTTTTTCTGGTTTTGTTTTTACCTAGGCCCGAAGATGGGATTTAAAGCATGATTAACATGGGAAAAAGCACAGGCAACAAGCACAGCCTGTGCTCCCTGCAGACCATGGGGCCAGCTTGGCAGTGCCACACGGCCGGTCAGCACCAACCAGCTCCCACCCAGGATCCTGACAATGCCCCTGGTCAAGGCTCTTAAATCCCAACTGGGGCACCGTTTGCCACAATGTCACAGCTCTCCCAGGCACAGCATGACATGGAGTAAAGCTTCCCTTTTGTACTATTTTACAACACAGTATTAACCATGCTAAGTTTCTTTGGCACGCGACCACTTATTCACTCAACAAACATTGGCCATGCCTTCACCTTGAGCTGGGCACCCAGGGCACAGAGAGCCATGAGATCTCGGGGCAGTGAGGTTGACACTCCGCGGTGTCACGTTCCCCTGGGGGCCCCCAAGGCATAATGGGGCACCCCAGGGTGACACTGAGGGCAGAAGCTGAGGCCGCAGAGGGAGCAGCGGGGCACACCAAGGGTCGAGGGCCGGCGAGGGCACCTCCCAGGCATGGGGCGGCACCAGGACGAGCTGCCCTTCCTGCTGAGCTGCAGGCACCCTCGGTGACATCCTGCAGCCCCCAGGCACTCCCAGCCTGCGAGCACCTCCTGATAATAAGACACAATCCCCCTCCTCTCTTCTCACTGCTCAGCCCACGCGTGGAGTAGGGCGTCCCCTCACCCGGCCACATAACTGTGGAGTGACGGGCTCCTCTAGTTTTCCCCGGCGTCAGCGATTTCAATTCCACCAGGACACACTTGGGCTCCCGCTGCCTCCAGGGAAGCACAGTCATTTCCGTCCTGAGGCACAAGCCTGGCCCCATCCCAGCCCGGAGCCCGACGGCCCCCAGGCTGCCAGGAGGGAGGCCCTCGGCGAACGAACGGCCGGCCGTGTCTCACTACTGACTTTATTCTCTGTACATCAGACAACACAGGGAAGGCAGCGCCCATGGTGACTTTGGGTGAAACAATCTATAAGTCTGCAAGAAGATAAAAATCCACATTCAAAAACAGTCCCCACGGGGACTTCCCTGGCGGTCCAGTGGTTAGGGCTCCACGCTTCCACTGAAGCGGGTACAGGTTCGATCCCTGGTTGGGGAACTAAGATCCCACATGCCGCATGGCACAGCCAAAAAAACTTTAAAAATTAATAAATGAAAAAAAACAGTCCCCATGGAGGGTCCTGAGTAAGGTTTTCAGGATGCCGGGGTCAGCCTGCGCCCCTGTCCACACCAGGAAGTCCGATGCATTACACAAGACATCCACACAAAAATGGAGGTGATCCAACACACTCCAGCCACGTCCTCTACCGTGAAAGCAATGTTCACGCATCCTCAGAGCAACAAACCCCGTGGCCATGTCCTGTCCACAGTCTGTGCCAGCTCTGTATTGGGCACATCCACCTTCCCCTCACCTCCCAGCTCCCAGTGGGAACAGGCCCTTGAGAATGGAACTGCCTCTAACCTTGACTGTGAGTCTTCCCCACCGTCAAAGCCAAGGTGAGGCCGCTGACGATGGGGTCAGGGTTCCCAAACTGTACCATCTGAGTCACTCCTGCATGGTTGACCTGTGTGATGCAGAAGCCCCGACATCTAAACAGACCCCAGATATCCCATCCACCAAGGACTGTGCATGTTCTGATCCGCAGAGGCCCCGGCTGCCAGTGAGTCAGACCAGACCTGGGGGGACATGCCCCGAGGACCCCACTCAGCTAGATCCCAGCTGGGAGGCAGGGACCACGGTCACTCTCCCTGCCGCAACCTCTCACTTCATGGTCCCCCTCTTGGTGTCAAGAGCCGCAAACCCAAAAGGGAAAGTCTGTCCGCCAAGGAAGCCAGGGCTGTAGTGAGGAGTTTCAGCTCACAGCTCAGCAGTGCAGAAACATGAGCCTTGGGCCCGGGCACCCGCTCTCTGTGTCATCCTCACCCGCTCCACAAGAGCAAGTCACTGCGGGAAAAGCCCTGGAGCCCCACTGCATACCCGGGGATGCCTGCCTGCACCGGCCGGCCCTCCAGCCCTTCAGCCCGGCGGGTGAGTGCCCCAAGCCGCTCTGGGCCACCGATGTCCACTCCAAACTCCGCACCCCAAGCCTGTGTTGCCTTCAGAACTCAGGGCCAGGGCTTCCCTGGTGGCGCAGTGGTTAAGAATCCGCCTGCAGGGGACACGGGTTCGAGCCCTGGTCCAGGAAGATACCACATGCCGCGGAGCAACTAAGCCCGTGCGCCACAACTACTGAGCCTGCACTCTAGAGCCCGCGAGCCATAACTACTGAAGCCCATGTGCCACAACTACTGAAGCCCACCGCCTAGAGCCTGTGCTGTGCAACAAGAGAAGCCACTGCAATGAGAAGCCCGCTCACCGCAACGAAGAGTAGCCCCCGCTCTCCACAACCAGAGAAAGCCCACGCGCAGCAACGAAGACCCAACACAGCCAAAAATAAATTAATTAATTAAATTAAAAAATAAAAAGAAGAACTCAGGAACACTGTCACACACCCACCCAATAGGTGGGGACCCTCCACACTGTAGTTTCACCCGGGCAACTCCTCAGTGGCCAACTCGCTCCTGTGATGCCCGGGGGGGCACCCAGTTGGAATGGGCTCATCTGTAGCCCATGATTTCCTGTGAAGAGCTTTGCTGCTGAAGGAATGTCATAAGTCACTGACCTGGTCCAACCCCTGGGTGGCATGGACAGCCCAGAGGAGGTGACCACCGGCCTCCACGGAGCAAAGGCAGAGACGGAGGGGTGGGGAAACAGACAACCTGGTTTTGCCTCCAGCCCCAATTCCCTGCGTCAAATTCCTTTCCGCTTGAAATACCTAGGGTGGCTTCTGTTTCCCCGAATGGACGCTGACCCGCTCATGCAGTGAATAAAATTAGCTGTTTAAAAAGCAGGAAAGTGTAGAGAATACCTGGGAGAGTCAGATCTTCTGTGTAAAGTACTAACCGTCATGTCTGCAGAAGCACGTTACCCAGCCTAGCCTCACCAGCACCCAGAGCGCACGGCTTCTATGAGCAGGCCGGCGGGCGCACCTGCCGAGCCCAGGCTGACGGGCCGATGGTGGCGGGGCGGGGGCACAGGCTCACAGGAAGGACACCTCCCCGAGAGCCAGGCTGCTGGGAAGGACAAGGCCTTGACCCCAAGGGGTGACTGGGATGGCGGGAGGAGCAGGGCACACACGAGATGGTCGGGAGACCGTGGGGGCAGCCGGGGCCACACAATGAGCTCAGTTCTGCCACCTGGCATCGTCCCATGAGCAAGTGCCCCAAGGGAGGGGTCCCGGGGGACCCCGGGTCTGAGGACTCGCTTGGGTAGCCGTCACGGGGCCAGGCCAGGTGTCCAGGAGCGGAGGCTGAGGCCCTGGCAGGTGGGACACTTGGGGTGGGGTATGGGAGGCAGAATTCCACTTAGGGACAAGGTATGAGGGGTGAGAAAGCCTCAGGCCCAGACACACCTGCTCAGTCCAGGTGAAGGGGCAGGAGGTGGGGAACGGGGCGGAGCCATGCGTTGGCTAAGACCGAGGCAGGTAGGTTATCGGGTGGGAAGGCCTCAGGCCAACACGTGGGAGGGGCGGAGACTAGCAAACTCTAGAAGACACATCTGACAGAGGGCAGGCTGTGGGCACAGTGGACTAGGTCTGGGGTTCGGGATGGGGCCTGGTCGGCACCAGCTGGGGCCACCCTGGATGGACCACAGGCCTGAATGTGTCTGATGCGGCCCGAGGACTCAGATGGAGTCCAGGGCGTCACGCAAGAGGGACTGTCAGGCTAGGGGACAGCAAAGTGACAGTCTGGCCTGCTCTGCCCAGGACCTGCTCAGTTTTAGCCCTGAAGTCCTATATGGTGAACCTCCCCGGGTCCCACAGTGACTCCAGTGTCGGCCGGGCCATGGGGGCAAAAGATCACGGCTGAGACCCAAAGCTGTGTCTCTGGCTCTCAGGGCAGAAGCTCCAGGCTCAGCCCCTGCAGACAGGCCCCCACCTACCTCCCTTCCCACCAGACGGTCAACCACCACCCGGCTAAAAGCAACCAACCCCGATCATGGGCACTGACAGGCTAGTGATTTAACAGCATCTTTTCAAACATCAATAAAGTAAACCAAAAAGTATACAAGTTGAAAATATTCCCAAGCCAGACAGGAGTGATGGCTGCACGGCACTGAGAATGTCCCAAATGCCACTGGACTGTCCACTTCGTGACGGCTAGGTTGCTGGCTTTTATGTTCAGTACATTGTCCTGTGGGCACGCATACACGGTAAACAAGACCGTGCTCAGAAATCACAAGCTCGGGTTTAACTCGTGTTATTAGCTGGCAGCACTAAAGGCTTCCTCCCGAAAAGGGTCTGTTACGCCAACCCCAAGAATATTATCAGGCGGTACCCACCGACAGGGATCATGCACGTGTGACCTTGTAAAACAAAACAACGGGAAAGGACACACCGAGAAGCTCCTCTCGCCGCCGCGGTTCCTCCCGGCACTTTCCATGGCCACGTCACTCCCCGTGCTCTTCAGCCCTGTTCTCTCCACCCCTCGCCAGTTTGCACAGTGTTTAAAAACAACTCTCAGGGGCTTCCCTGGTGGCGCAGTGGTTGAGAGTCCGCCTGCCGATGCAGGGGACGCGGGTTCGTGCCCCGGTCCGGGAGGATCCCACACGCCGCGGAGCGGCTGGGCCCGTGAGCCATGGCCGCTGAGCCTGCGCGTCCGGAGCCTGTGCTCCGCAACGGGAGACGCCACGGCAGTGAGAGGCCCGCGTACTGCAAAAAAAAAAACAACTCTCAGGACAGGGGCCACACCCCAGGGCTGCGACAGGAAGCTGTGGCCCTAGCTACACGTCACAGTGCCTCCCTACTGCCCCAAAGCACCTGCCGCCGACCCACCGAATCCTACTCAAACCCGTGTCCTGGCTGGGTGAGCCAGGAGACGCCCTTTTTGGTTTTTAAGCGGGAGGTAGAAGGGAAAGACCCCGAGGCTGGGGTCATCAGCTCCAGAGAACACAGACGCAGAGACTCACTGGTTCCGGGGAAGCAGGATGGAGGGCCTCCTGACGGAGGGGTCACTACAGAGAGGGAAGAAGAACCCCCCTGCCGGGTTCCCCAGCTACAGAGAAAGAGTTGCCACACACCAGTTTGGCCCCTGAAGGAGCTTGGTCAGCTCCCACACTGTCCCAAATTCACTTTTGGTTCAAAAAATGCCAGACTGATGAGTGACAGAAACAAAGGGAGGGAAAGCAGGGTCCTGCAGCAAACACAATGGCTTTCCCAGGCCAGACCAGGAACTTGGACAGCTGTCCCGACCCTGAAGCCCTCAGCTTCCTGCCTTCGGGGTCACCTCC
Organism: Phocoena sinus; assembly: GCF_008692025.1. Taxonomy (NCBI): domain Eukaryota; kingdom Metazoa; phylum Chordata; class Mammalia; order Artiodactyla; family Phocoenidae; genus Phocoena; species Phocoena sinus. The sequence goes on along the minus strand of NC_045772.1, from coordinate 3,421,146 downwards.
GCCTGGTTTTGCCCAAAAACTGACATCATGTAGCACTTGTCATTTTCTACTTAGCAAATGCCAGAACCGCTGCCCCCCCCCCCGCAATCCCGCTTCCTTGGGCATATCTGTTCCACAGTGAGATGCCCTTGCACACGCGCCGTTAACTCTCCACACCCGCCTACACACACACACACACACACACAGAGGCATGCATGCACACACCCCTGACCTCCGATGGCCACGTGCCGGATGCACAGGAAATCTCTCAGAATAAACCTTAATATTTTCCATTCTCTCTTCTTTGAAGATTCGGGGGAACTTTCAATTACACGTTAGAGAATTTTCCACGCTTAGAAGAGAGGATGAATCGAAAAGGCGACTCCTACAGTCGGGTCCTGGGGCAACAAATCACAAAAGGCAAAGCAGGGTGAGCTCTCATCTTAAAAACATGCTTACCTGCCCTCACACCGACCTTTTGTTCACTACACATCTGGAGGCATGCCCACGTCCACTAAGCCCAAAGGCCGCTACGATTTCCTGAGTAGAGAGTTAGGAGCCTGTGTGATCACAACCGACAGGAAACCTCATCTGGTGTGATATTCAGTCTAATTAGAGGAGCCTGAGGGGAAGAAGGAAAAGGGGAGGATCCTGATGGGTCAACGCAATAAGGGAGACCCTGCTGTGTTCCAGGTGTTCAGGTGGGCAAACCGTGGGTTCCACTGGGAAAGCAGAACTCCATCACTCGATTTAACAGAAAGAAATCAGTTACGTGCCCGAGCACGCAGGCAGGTGCTATAGCGGGTTGAATTGTGCCCTCCAAAAAGATACATCCAAGTCCCAAACCCCGGTACCTGTGAACGTGACCTGATTTGGAAGTAGGGTCTCTGTGGATGTGATAAAGATATAAATTAAGATGAAGTCGTAGAGGAGTGGAATGGGCCCTCAACTCAATAGGACTGGAGGGACTTCCCTGGCAGTCCAGTGGTTAGGACTCTGCGCTTCCACTATGGGGGGGGCTCGGGTTTGAGCCCTGGTCGGGGAACTAAGATCCTGCATGCCATACAGCAAGGCCAAAACACAAAACTCAGTAAGACTGGACTTCTTATGAGCCAGGAGGAGATGTCGAGACACACAGGGAGGGGGCCAGGTGATAACCGAGGCAAGCAGACCAGGGTGATACAGCTGCAGCCCGAGGATCCTGGCAGCCCCCGGAAGAGGCAGGAAGCCCTCCAGCTTCAGAGGGAGCGCCTGCCGATACCTTGATTTCTCGGATCTGTGGCCTCCGGACCGTGAGAGAATAAATGTCCGTTGTTTGAAGGCACCAGTTACAGCAGCCCCCCGAAGCTGACGCAGCAGGTCTGTAACCTTGAAGGACTGGTCCTAACAGAGTCGGCCGAGGGCTTCCCTGGTGGCGCAGTGGTTGACAGTCCGCCTGCCGATGCAGGGGACGCGGGTTCGTGCACCAGTCCGGGAGGATCCCCAGTGGAGAATCACACAGAATGGCCCAAAGCAACCCCAAGACGCCGCCAGAATCTCTGCCCCGGCCCAGATCTTGGAGGGGCAAGGGCTTCGGCTGACCCTTGACCACACGACTGGGCTTCCCAGGGGCTGGGAGGGGAGGGGAGGGGGAGCGACCCTAATGGGTATGGGGTGTCCTCTGGAGGTGACAAAAACCGTTTAGAAAGAGACAGGTGGTGGCTAAACACCACTGTGAACGTACCAAATGCCACTGAATTGTCCACTTTGAAACGGCTTACGTTATGTGAATGTCACCGCAATAAAAATACAAAGGGAAGATGATACCTAATTGCTTACGTGTGTCAAAATGCCAACAAAAGTACGCCTGGACCGGCACACATGCCAAGTTGTACTGAACCCGGGACTCGGTCCTGATGGGGGGAGGTGCCAAATGACAGGGTGAGGCTGGGGACGGCAGAACCTGCCCCGCACGCGGGAGGGGCAGCAGTGTCCCCGCCCCGCTGCTGGCCTCCTCCCATGCAGCCGTGGGACCAGGTGGAGGCACTGGCCTCTGGTCTGGATCCCCAACCCCGAGCCAACCTCCTTCCCCAGGATGGGCTGCAAGGCCCTGGGGACACCCGGGCACCCAGGGACCCTTCTTCTCATCCTGGGCCTTAAAGGTAAGGTACATACTCATCTTTGCGGTTTCTAACATACAGTTAAACACCAAACAGATTTTACTCACGTACCAGACCCCAAATTTATATTAACGTATCTGCCCCGTTTGCTGTGAACGATGTCAAGCCACAGGCTGAACTCAGAAACACAAAGAATGAGACACCCGGGCTCTGCAGTAGGGGCCATCACAACCCAGAACAAGACAAAAGGGATCAGGGCGCAGGTCTGGGGGTGGGGGTGGGGGGAACCACAAGGCAAAGGTACCTGCTTCCACTTGTCCAGCACCTGAGTGGCCGGAACAGTTTTGCTTTGTTGGCATTTTCTTAACTGCGGTAAAATGTACGTAAAGTTTAACACTGTAGTCATTTTTAAGTGTACAGCTCAGTGGCATTAAACACGTTACCGTGCGACCAGCACCACCATCCATCTCCAGGGCTCTTTTCATCCAGCAAAACTGAAACTTTATACCCATCAAACAAACAAACACCCCCCCCATTCCCTCTTCCCCAGCCCTGGTAACGTCCATTCTACTTTCTATCTCCACGAATTTGACTACCCTAGCAACCTCAAATAATCCTACGATATTCGTCCTTCTGTGTCTGGCTTATTTCAATGAGCACAATGTTCTCAAGGTCCATCCACGTGGTAGCCTGTGTCAGAAATTCCTTCCTTCTTAAGGCTGAGTAATATTCCGTGGTATGTAGAGACCACTTTTGCTCATCCGTTCATCCCTCAATGGACACTTGGGCTGCTTCCACCTTTGGCTACCGTGAATCGTGCCGCTATGAACATGGGTGTGCAAATATCTGTTTAAGTCCCTGCTTCTACTTCTTTTGGCTGTATGTCCAGAAGCGGAATTCCTGGATCCTATGGCAATCCTGTGTTTAACTTTTTGAGGAACCACCACACTTTTCCACAGCAGCTGCATCATTTCACATTCCCAACAGGGCACAAGGGTTCCCATTGCTCCACACCCTTGCCAACACTTGCTACTTTCTGCTTTGCTTTGTTTTCATAATGGCCATCCTAAAGGTCTGAGGTGGTGTCCCACTGTGGCTCTGATTTGCGTTTTCCTAGTGATCAGTGGTGTTGAGCATCTTTTGCCTGTGGACCATCCGGCTCTCTTCTTGGGAGAAATGTCTATCGTGTCCTTTGCCCGCTGTGTAATCTGGTTGGTTGTTTCTCTGCTGTTGAGCTGCAGGAGTTCTTTACAAGTTCTGGATAATATTCCCTTATCAGATACTGGATATGGAAGTATTTCGTAACAGCTTTTAAACGCGATCATTTCTCAGCACCTGCACGGTACATGGCAAGAAAAAGGTTTCCCAACTCACAGCCCAGGCTGGACCCTTCACTTACAGAATGACACAGGGTAGGAGTCGAGAGGAGGGTCCTGGGCAATGACCCCACCCCCACCCCCATTTCAATGGAGGCACCAAGGCCCAGAGAGGGCCACCCGGACCAGTGTCAGCAATCAGCACGAGGGCATGCCACCCGGGCTTCCTCGCCAGTGGAACCTCCCTCATGCTCCCCCCAATACTGGAGATGGGTCACAACACAGAAGGACAGCTGCTGGGAGGGTGGCCGCACTTGGCCTTTTCCAACGCAGGGCTGCACAGAAGCTGAACTACTTCACGCTATGGAAACGGTCCTGCAACAATCAACTCACAGGGACCTCCCTGGTGGTCGAGCGGTTAGGACTCTGCGCTTCCACCACAAGGGGCAAGGGTCTGATACCTGGTCAGGGAACTAAGATTCTGCAAGCCACAAGGAGAGGCCAAAAAAAAAAAAAAAACCAACTCACTGATAAAAGTATATTGCTTGGCAAAAAAGCTCTTATCTCCAAATGCTTACAGAGCATATGACTTTATTTACACTACTTGCTGTTAGTTTACCTTAATGAAGTAATAATTTAGAGTGGGTATTTAAAAAATCCTAAAAAGGGCTTCCCTGGTGGCGCAGTGGTTGAGAGTCCGCCTGCCGATGCAGGGGACGCGGGTTCGTGCCCCGGTCCGGGAAGATCCCACATGCCGCGGAGCGGCTGGGCCCGTGAGCCATGGCCGCTGAGCCTGCGCGTCCGGAGCCTGTGCTCCGCAACGGGAGAGGCCACAACAGTGAGAGGCCCACGTACCGCAAAAAAAAAAAAGAAAAAAAAAAATCCTAAAAAGACAAGAAAGCTACAGACCCAGCAGTAAAAACCGATTATAAGAAATGAGAGAAAACTCTTGATTGACTGATGGAGGGAGAGCGGGAGGGAAAGAGGGAAGGCTGGCAGGGGGCTCCCTGGCCAGCAGAATCTATGCTCTTGGAGCCGGAAGTCGCCCCGAGGGCACATCACACAGCTGCTCTGTGTGGGCTCATCCGTGCCCACCTCCCCTGCCTGTGGCTCTGACCCCTGCACTGGCTCTGGCTCCTCCCTGCAGCTGGTGCACACCGGTCCTGCACTCCACACTTTCCTGTGACACAGCTCCACCACAGAAGACCCCATAGAGACTCGGGCACAGCTCCCCAGGACCCCCTGCTTCCCCACCCTGCTCATCCGAGGGAGGGGGGAAGGGCCGATTGCTCCCGTGGAATCAGGCCTGACGCACACACGGCCCTCAGCCCTCCTGTTCTGGGCAATGTGGTCACTCACACCGAGCTTCCATCCTCAGAATCCCCAAACCTAGGCTCCCCCTTCCAGGGCTCAGCCACTGGCCGAAGGTGGGGACTGAAGGGGGTGGTCACCACAGTAGTTAGAGTACTCAGACACCAGGGTCTGGGCCCGGCCCTCCCCACCACCAGCTCGCCGGCCTCAGTCTCCGCTGCGAAATGAGGGTTCTCTGAGACCCCAGTGAGATGACGCAGGCAGAGCCCAAGCACACAAGCCGGAACAGCGTGGTGGCCGTGCTCTCACGTGACCAGCCCAGATGCCCCGTCCGGCTCTGAGGCCAGCCTCCTGCACCGTGGGCCGCTTGGCCCTCGAAGGCCAGGCCCTGACCCCGGACCATGAGCCACAGCAAAGACGAGGAGGGGGGCCCGGCCAGGGAGGGGAGCGGTTAGGGAGGGGGGCCATAACCCCCCAGCTCCCCAGAGCCAGCACAAGGCATTCGGGGACCCGGAAGTGTCCACCCTTTCAGGAAACGTGACGACAGGTGAGGGGTGGGGCAGCCCATCTCAGGTTCCTGCCTATAAAATGGAGGGACTGTCACCTCGCCCACAAGATTCATGGAGAAAGGACACCAGCTCACCTGCTCACCTGAAGTTCACCTGCACCGGCAGCTCCAACGGAAAAGCACGTGGAAAGGTGCCCACAAGGCCAATCCCTGCAGCCTCAGCCGCCGACCTGCCAGGCGCTGAGGATCTGACATGGCGGTGTCCGCCGGCCAAGGGCTGGCACAATGCCCCTTCCACGGGGTCCCCCATCCTCTGTGCGTTCCCAAACCCCTGCACAAGGCCCCCAGCTCCGAGGGACCCCTGTGTTGGCCCACGTGCCCTCCACCACGACGGCAAAGGTTAAAACCCAGTAGCGCAGGGGCTTCCCTGGTGGCGCAGCGGTTGAGAGTCCGCCTGCCGGTGCAGGGGACGCGGGTTCGTGCCCCGGTCCGGGAGGATCCCACATGCTGCGGAGCGGCTGGGCCCGTGAGCCATGGCCGCTGAGCCTGCGCGTCCGGAGCCTGTGCTCCGCAACGGGAGAGGCCACAGCAGTGAGAGGCCCACGTACCGCAAAAGAACCCAACAACAACAACAACAAAAACCCAGTAGTGCAGTGGGTGGAAGGAAAGGTTATTCTAACGTAGTTTGCCTTTAAAGTAGTTGTTTAAATCATGTGTGGGTCTGTTCGTGTATAGACATGCGTACATGTGTACCTGTGTGTATGTGCACATGTGCGTGTCTGTGTGTTTAAGAAAAAACCATGGCCTTTATCCAGGACATCAAGAGACACTCAACCGAGTGATGAAAATGATAAAGCCTCCTGTTGGGCTTTTCCCAGCTTCAGAATGTTCACGCCCAAAAAGGTGATTAGCCAGGTAGCCGCAAGTTCTTACCTGAAGCAAAAGCAGAATTCAGCCATTGGAGGTTTCCTGAGAACAGCCCATTCCTTCCACCCGGGGCCAAGCCCCCAGCCAAGCATGGAAGGAACTGAGAGTGGCCTGTCCTCTGCACAGGCCCCCTCCCCCCCACATCTGTCCTCTAAGTGAAGGCAGAAGAGGAGGCCCTTGGCCTTGGCACGTGGCCCCTCCCCCCGGACCCCTCTGGATCATTCCATAAATAATCCACAGATTTGCTGAGCACCTACTGTGCGCCGAGCCTCAGGCCTACAGGGCAAAGCAGAGGGGGGCCCGTCCCTCTGTCCACCACAACCTGGGTCCCTAACCCGAGTTACCCCGGTTACCCTTCCAAAACAAACATGCAGAAAGGAAGAGGGTTATTTACTATCCCTCCTCCACCCAATATCCAAGAAGGGCTTTTATAAGAACCTACGTGTTCAGGTTAGAGAAGAAGAAAAAACCGAAAACTATTTTCCCCCTAGGCTGTGAGTTGAAAAGAACCAAGCCAATCTTCAGAATATTTTCCGCACTCTCTGCCCCACTTGATAAAATCTACTTCTGTCTGCATCCAAGTGCCAGCGGCCCAGCCACACTACACGCCCCGGGGGGGCACAGACTCTGCTACCAGGGCCCCCGCACCCACCCTCCCACCCACCTGGTTCCTTAAGGGGTTTCTGCTCTCAGGTGCGTGCAGCAGTCCACACCAAAGTGGACTTTCAACGGTGACACCAGGTTCTGGACAGACTTGTGGCGTCACCAACACCAGTCACTTTTCCAGGTATGATATCAGCACCACCCGTCCTTCCGAAGGGCTCACGTGGCTGCAACTTTTCCCGGATTTAAAGAAAACAGTCTCTCTGTCACCCTCATCGGTACGTGGGGACAGATGGAGACCTCATGTCACCAGGTAGGCAGGGCTGAGATGGGGAAAGCTGGGTCCTCGTGAGTCAGGTCACCTGTGGCCTTCAGCCCCTGCCCATCCCCTCCTGCACTCCTGTTCCCGCATCAGGGGTCCCGTGACTCAAAGAGAAGCGGACGCTGCCGTCCCCGCCCCGACTCCTGCAGCCCCATCGACACTCAGCTCGGCCAGAGCAGGCCCTTGACTGCCACTGAGGCCCACCCCCCCAGTCCAGTGCCCCCCAAAGGTGCCAGCGCCTGTGACAGATGAACACCTGTGCAAGCAGCGCATTGCAGGACGGGCTAGGACGGTTCTGCACGTTAACTGGTCAACCCCTCTCGACTGTCAACTCTGCCTGCGTCCCCATGGCCATCCCACCTTCCCTCTGAGCTTCCCCCACACCCGGCCACTCAGTCCTCTGCTCCTCAAGCCCCACAACACCCCGGCTCTCATGGAGACCATCAAGGACCTCCCCTTGGCTAACCCAACTCACACCTCTGTCCTGAGGCTCCCTGAACACCAAAAGCCATCAGCCACTGGTGACCCCCTTCAGGCCCTCACACTCCCTCAGCCTCCAGGGCCCCGGACCCTTGGTTTTGTCCTCCTGCGGGTGTTTATTCCAGCTCCAGCTCTCATGCAGGTCCAGCCTGACCTGCCTGGGCCCCCCCAGGCTGCACCTGACCCATGTCCCCATCATAGGGGTCCTCTGCCCGAGTACCCTCCGCCCCTGCGGCCACGGTGGTCCTCTCTGTCACCCCGGAGGCCACGCTCACCACCTCTGGCTATGGCCCCAGCTGGTCTCGCCTGCCCAGACCTGTACATCCTAACCGTCTTCACGACAAGGTCAAAGGTGCCCAGCTGCACGGGGTCCAAAGTGGCCTCAGGGTCCTCCCCCGGTGCACGCACCTCCTCACCCCACGTTCATCTGCATGTTCCCAAAAGCACAGCCTGAGAGAACACAGCTTGGGAGCCGCCGTCCCGGGTTCAAATCCCAAAGCTGCCACCACAAGCCGGGCGCCCTGGATGCGGGGTCGAGCCTCTGGGGGGCCCTGGTCTGCTCCTCGATGAGACGATACCTTCCACCGACGAAGCTGCGGCAGGAGCAGACAGGTAGCACAGGGTCGGGGTGCGGGGTAGTGGGGGAGGGTCCTAGCACGAGGAGCACGTGGGCTGATCAACCCCACCCTCACCTCCACATCTCACCATCTAACCTCCCAAATCCCCTCCATCCACCCACCCCCATCAGCAGCTCAGCTGCGGGGGAGGGGATTCAGCTGGCGGGAAGACATATCACACTCACCTTGGCACAGGGGAGTCCCCAGCCCACGCTCCCCTTGAATTCACTTCCCTGTTTATCGACTGTCCCCACCCAACCTCCCTCTCCAGGGCCTGGCACACAGTAGGCCTGGCACATAGCAGGCGCTCGATAAACAAATAAACACTCCCTTGTTTCTGAGCCAGTGTTTCTGAAAGTATATTGCCAAGTGACGACCTCCAGATACTAAAGCGCTGAGACAGTTAACTAGCTTCCCAAAGTACCTAACTCTTCCGGGGTAAGTTATGTTACTGGAGAATCCAGCTCGGCGACTGACGTGGTTTAAGCTGGTCTGACCCTTTTCCACAGGGTAAGATTCAGCAAAGAAGCATAATGCTTGCCTCCAGACGCTGCCTGGTACAATGCCCACGTCCCTACTTCCTTGTTGGCCATCACAGTCACTATGATATCCTGTATTTAACTCGGCAAACACTTTTTAAAACTTTATCAAGCCTGGACGGCTTTATCCCATTGAGTCCCACCAGAGTAAACGGATAAAGGTTATTCAATCTTGTTATTTCACGACTTTCAGTATTTTCTGACGCGTCTGAGTGACTCATGGCCCAATCATTTTTACCCCGCAAAATGCTACTTTTCCCACTCCCACTGGCCCACACGTCCACAAGCACGAGATCATTTTCCACCAAATGCATGATGTGCAGCTCACGGCTGGACACCCGCAGGGACACACATGTTCAAGTTGAATTTAAAAGGCCCGTGTTACTAAATGACCAACATCTAGAAAAACTACCTAAGGGACTCCACATGTGACAGTCCCGTTGGGTTATTAGCAACGCTGCTTTCTAAAATGCAAACACGGCTCTTATAAACATTCAGAGTACAAAAGCCCCTATCGTAGAATTTTAAATCTCATTCAAAAACTGTCACATGTAGGGACTTCCCTGGTGGTGCAGTGGTTAGGAATCCGCCCGCCAATGCAGGGGACACAGGTTCGAGCCCTAGTCCGGGAAGATCCCACATGCCCCGGAGCAACTAAACCCGTGAGCCACAACTAGTAAGCCTGCGCTCTAGAGCCCGTGAGCCACAACTACCGAGCCTACGTGCCACAACTACTGAAGTCCGTGCACCTAGAGTCTGTGCTTGGCAACAAGAGAAGCCACCGCAAGGAGAAGCCCACACACCACAACGAAGAGTAGTCCCCGCTCGACACAACTAGAGAAAGCCCGTGCGCAGCAACAAAGACCCAATACAACCAAAAATAAATTTTAAAATTAAAAAAAAAAAAAACTGTCCCATATAAAACAAACACCATGTATCACTGGATGTTATCTAAAAACGGGAGCAATTTGAATGTGACTATGCTCAGAATCCAGAAAATTTTCAGTGTTTTGTCCTTGGTGGGCTACATAAAACCATCAACACTATCTGCTCCCAGTCCAATGATTGTACTAACGCCCCCATCCAGGCAAAAGGAGCTGCCCTCCTCCCAAGCGTGTCCATCTTAGGTACCACATACCCCATCCCCCTCCCCGACCCCACCACCCCCGCCCCAGTCCCCGCAATCCTGTGCACCTTCCCAGCGGCTCCACTTCTGGAGGCATCCAGCCCTTCCTGGCATGGCTTCCACAAAACCTAGTGGACAGCGGGGCTCTTTTTTTTTTTTTTAATTTTATTTTATTTATTTATTTTTGGTTGCATCATGTCTTCGTGTCTTTGTTGCTGAGCACGGGCTTTCTCTAGTTGCGGCGAGCCGGGGCTACTCTTCGTTGCGGCGCGTGGGCTTCTCTTGATGCAGAGCACAGGCTCTAGGCATGCGGGCTTCAGTAGTTGTGGCACACCAGCTCTGTAGTTGTGGCTCGCGGGCTGTAGAGCGCGGGCTTAGTAGTTGTGGTGCACGGGCTTAGTTGCTCTGCGGCATGTGGGATCTTCCTGGACTAGGGCTCGAATCCATGCCCCCTACATTGGCAGGAGGATTCTTTTTTTTTTTTTTTTTTTTTTTTTTGGCGGTACGCGGGCCTCTCATTGCTGTGGCCTCTCCCGTTGCGGAGCACAGGCTCCGGACGCGCAGGCTCAGCGGCCATGGCTCACGGGCCCAGCCGCTCCGCGGCCCGTGGGATCTTCCCGGACCGGGACACGAACCCGCGTCCCCTGGATCGGCAGGCGGACTCTCAACCACTGCGCCACCAGGGAAGACCCATGGGCTCTGCTTTACAGCACCTCGAGGGCGGTAATAATGCGCTAGAGGCCACAGGCATGGCTGTAAACTCGGGGAAGCCAATCACACTTCATTGAAAATAGCTTGTGAGTTCGAAACCCCAGCTTTCCCCATTGTTTCTTTAAAAAAACCTAAGAATCCAAGTCTGGTTAATTCAAAGGCTGACCTTTTTGTTTTGTTCTGTTTCTACACACAGCTTTGCTGTTGGGAATTACATATTTTATAGTTTATAATATTTTTTTCTTTGAAGCATTAAATAGTCGTCAAATGGTCAGAGGGTTGTATAGGATCCCAAGGTGCCTACTTAAACCAGGGCAAGGATTCGGCCCTGAAACAATTCAGCTTAGCAACTAATTCCTCAAAACTTTTCTCTTCTGGTGGTGCAGTCGTTAAGAATCCGCCTGCCAATGCAGGGGACACGGGTTCAATCCCTGGCCCGGGAAGATCCCACATGCTGCAGAGCAACTAAGCCCGTGCACCACAACTAATGAGCCCACATGCCAGAACTAGTGAAGCCCGCGCACCTAGAGCCCGCGCTCCACAACAAGAGAAGCCACCGCTCACCACAGCTAGAGAAAGCCCGCGTGCAATAACGAAGACCCAATGCAACCAAAAATAAATAAGTTTATATTTTAAAGAAGTAACTAAAATGAAATACAATTAAAAAAACAAAACTCTTCTCTCAGGTAAGATGGGAGTGTGAAGAGCCAGCTTGTTTTGCTTAGATCTGGGTGGATGCCTAGTGCTTCTGCTTGCCGGCTATGTGACCCTGAGGAAGTGATGTAACACCTCTGAGCCTCAGTCTCTTCATCTGTATAATGGGCAGCCACCCAATGCCACTCACTTCCCAGGTACCAGAGAAATAAGTGATGGTGCAGGTAAAAGAGTTTACAAAACTGCTTGATATCCAGGCAGAACCCAGTACGAGGTGATCATCACCATCTGGGAGGGTGGACATGAGGCCCCAGTGCCTGACTGACACGAGGGTACGTCACAACGACTGGAAGCCCAAACTGGATCACTGGGACAATTACATCATAGCATGGAGTACCCAACCCACCTTCAACTGTGGTCCTGGCTGTGGTTCCACCCAGTACGCAAGACGGCCCTCAGTAACTAACCTCTTTTGAACAAAATCCATCTTAAACCCTTTATCCAGCCATCATAGGGGAGGCCACATTCCTGATGTTTCAGACACACAAAACATCCCTGCTCCCGGCATGTACCCATTCCCACTAAAGCACCATATCCCCTGTAAATTCAAAACCCTATGATGTTGCCAAGTCTTTTTTTTTTTTTTTTTTTTTTTGGCTGTGTTAGGTCTTCGTTGCTGCACGCAGGCTTTCTCTAGTTGAGGCAAGCAGGGGCTTCTCTTGTTGCAAAGCATGGGCTCTAGGCTCTCGGGCTCTAGAGTGCAGGCTCAGTAGTTGAGGTACACAGGCTTAGTTGCTCCGTGGCATGTGGGATCTTCCCGGACCAGGGATCAGACCCGTGTCCCCTGCACTGGCAGGTGGATTCTTAACCACTGCACCACCAGGGAAGTCCCCCCCAAGTCATTTTTATATAGGCTAAATTTTCCATCCACTCTGCTTTATCTAGCAGGTAAAGCAGTACAGGGGGACAAAGAAAAAGAAAATGCAAATGGAAATTTGTGAAAGAGACTTTCTTTTAAAATTGTTGCTGCTCGGAAAATCCATAACCCTGGTTGACAATTCTCCTTAAAGGCCTATTCCGCATTCTCTACACACGTTCACAACTTCACAAAAGCCACAATGTTCACCTACAGGCAGACTAGGCTGACAACATCAATGCTGCAGTATCGCATGGCCTCAAAACCGGACCTATACGTTCCAGATTTTATAAGCAAACAACTGGAAACTGTTTGCTACCCAATCCTTAGTAAATAAAGAATTACAGCCAAATGCGGAAACAAAATAAATCAGAAAATTAACTTTTTAATTCTTCCAGGGCTCCCATGGGTATGCTGTATTGTAATAATTTATTGTTTAAACAATTCGTCTGAAACACTGACTCCACCCACAGATCCTAACCTTTCTTGGTGATAGTTTGGTCTCCTAATTAAGGTCACCTGCCTGCAGGAGTCACTGAGGGTCTCTTTACTGTTCCCCAATCCACCCCCTGGCCCGGCCAAATCCTTCTCTCTCTCTTCCGTGTCCTCCTGTTTGTCCCACTCTCTGGCCCCGCAGCTCCACCTGACACGGGGAGGTCAGCAGCATGGAGGACCCACCCCTGACTGCCTGGGTCTGGCTGGCTGAGCTGAGACATCCTCCCTCCAGCCCAGAGCGGGCAAGCAGGGTTCCCACACTGGCTCCACCACCAACCCAGGCAGGCCTCTAAGTAACAACCAAATTACAAGTCCACGTCCAGGAGCTGAAGCCAAGATCAAACGAGGCTGCTTTCAAAGAGCTCCCACACAGGCGAGCACACATAAGCCCGACTGTTATAACCTGGAGGAGACAGAAAAGAGGCACGAAAGGAACTAACTCCGGCTGTCTTGCAGGGTGACTCAAGGACCCATCCGGCAATTTCCAACAGTCCCACCCAAGAACTAATTGGCACACGGGCGCACAGTGACCTTTGACCTCTCCAGACAGGCATGAGGCTGACTACAAAGCATCACCAAGCCAACCGGACACTCAGATAACCCGAGACCAGGTTTTTACAGCACAACTCGGGAGCCAGACCCTCTGAGAAAAGCCCAGGAAGCCCTGGTCTTGAACTTGAAGAAGCCCAGGACTGCTCCCAGCAAAAACGCTGAGGGCAGCAGTGCGGTGCCCCTCTCACTCTCCTGGCCTGGTTGAGGAGCGCGTCCCGGGCTAGCGTTATCCAACCATCCAACCGGAGGCCACAAATCCCCAGAGCTACCCGGGCCCTGCCTGACTGCGCCCCGGCAAGCCGGGCGGGCTCGGGGCAGGTCCCCGCAGCTCTCCAGGTGGCCCCGCAGAGCCCCCAGGGCCACTCACCGGAAACAGACACCTCCATGAGCGCCTCCAGAGGCCGGTTGTTGTTCAGGTCGGGGCTGAGCTGCAGCTCGCCCGAGGCGGGGTCCAGCAGCAGCAGCTGGAGCTCGTTGCCGTGCAGGAAGGTGTAGTTGAGGCTGTCTAAGAGGTCAGGGTCATGGGCCGGGATGCGGCCAATCACACCAGTGGGGAAGCTATTGGACTTATTGGTGACATAGTTGTTGAAGAGGATCTGGAAGTCCGGCAGGACCGGGGGGTTGTCGTTCTGGTCCACGAGACGGATGCGCACCGTGGCCCGGCTCACCAGGGGGGCCGACGTAGCCTGCACCACGAGCACATACTCCCGCCGGGCCTCAAAGTCCAGCTCGACCAGGGCACGTAGGTCCCCACTCAGCAGGTCAAGCTGGAAGACCTCAGGCACGTTGCCTTCCACGATCTGGTACATGATCTGGGCGTTGGGGCCTTCGTCGGGGTCACCAGCTCGAATCCTCGCCACCACGGACCCCACCGGGCTGTTCTCCTCCACAAACAGCTCCAGCTCGTCCCTCTCAAACACCGGAGGGTTGTCATTAATGTCCAAGACGGTCACCTGGATTTCCACGGAGGCGCTAAGGGGCACCGGGTTACCCCGGTCCACGGCCAGGGCACGAAGATTATACACGGCCACGTTCTCCCGGTCCAGCCGGCGCTGGGTGCGGATCACGCCAGATGTGGGCTCAATGTAGAAGTCCCCATCGCCATCGTCGCCGCCCTGGAAGGTGTACAGCAGGCGGCCATTGGGGCCTGAGTCCCGATCCGTGGCCGAGACCTGGAGGACGCTGGTTGATGGGGGAGCATCCTCGAAGACGGAGCCCTGGTAAAAATCCCGCAGGAACCGCGGTGCATTGTCATTGGCGTCCAGGACGAGGATCTCCAGGGAGGTGGTGTCGGACTTCTGAGGGACACCGTTGTCCCGAGCTGTGATGCCCAGCGTGTAGGCGGCCTGGCTCTCGTAGTCCAGCTCCGTCTCAGTGTAGATGGTGCCGGTGTTGGGGTCGATTCGGAACTGCGGCACGGGATCCTCCAGCACGTAGGTGATGCGGGCGTTCTCGCCGGTGTCCTCGTCGGTGGCGCTGATGGTGGCGATGGAGGTGCCCACAGGCCGGTCCTCGCTGACGCTCACGGTGTAGTGCGAGCTCTGGAAGACCGGCCGGTGGGTGTTGGCGTCGGTGACGTTGATGAAGACCTGCGCAGTGTGAGCGCGCATGCCGTCTGATGCGGTTACCGCCAGCACGTACTGCCGTTCCTGCTTGTAGTCCAGTGGCAGCGCCAGCGTGATGAGGCCACCGCCACTCTGGCTGCTGAGCGCGAAGCGGTTCCGCGTGTTGCCGCCGGTGAGCTGGTAGGTGATCACACTGTTAGCATCCCGGTCGAGGGCCCGCAGGGTCAGCACGCTGCTCCCCACGGCTGCGTCCTCGTTCAAGCGCAGCTCGTACACGGGCTGCGTGAACATGGGGTCGTTGTCATTTACGTCTAGCACCGTGATGGCCACGCTGGCGGAGGAGCTCATGGGCGGCGAGCCGTGGTCCACCGCCTCCACCGCGAAGCTGTAATGCTCCAATTCCTCACGGTCCAGCTCCGCACACACGGTGATCCAGCCCGAGCTGTTGTGGATGTGGAAAGGGAAGTCCGCGGCCGAAGCGGGGTCTTGGGGCCCAGCACCGCCACTGCCCACGGAGGCCGAGGCGGTGTCCACCAGGCGGTAGCGCAAACGCGCGTTCTCACCCGCGTCTGCGTCCACCGCCTGAATGTGCAGAACCGAGTGGCCCAGAGGCACGTTCTCCAGCACGGCTGCCTGAAAGGGGCTGCTCACAAATATGGGGGCGTTGTCGTTCACGTCCAGCACCTGCACCGAGACCAGCCCCGAGGAGTTGATGAGTGGAGGCCGGCCCCCGTCCTGGGCCTTGATGCGCAGCGTGTACTCCCGGATGGCCTCGAAGTCCAGGGGGTTGATCACATCCAGGCTGCCGCTCAGCGAATGCAGGTAGAACTGCCCCTTCAGGTTCCCGCTGATGATGCTGTAGTGTATGGCCGCGTTCTGGCCCTGGTCCCGATCTGTGGCCTGCACTCGCAGCACGGGCGTGTTGACCGCCACGTCCTCGGGCACCTGGACCACGTAGCGCTTCTCGCTGAACTGGGGGTAGTTGTCGTTCTCGTCCTCCACCACGATGTGCACGGTGGCAGTGGCACTGAGCGGGCCCGGGTTGCGGCCCTGGTCGTTGGCCTCCACCAGCAGCTGGTAGGAGGCCTCTTCCTCCCGGTCCACCACCGCCCGGGTGCGCACTACGCCCGAGCGCTCGTCGATCTCGAAGACACCACCCGCGCCCTCCAGCAGCCGGTAGCGCATATTGGCGTTGGAGGGCGCGTCGCCGTCGGTAGCGCGGATGGTCAGAACCTCGTAGCCCACCTCCAGGTTCTCGCGCACTCGCTCGCGGTACTCAGACTGCTCGAAGACCGGACTGTGGTCGTTGGTGTCGCTGACTGTGACGGTGAGGTAGGTGGCG
Organism: Phocoena sinus; assembly: GCF_008692025.1. Taxonomy (NCBI): domain Eukaryota; kingdom Metazoa; phylum Chordata; class Mammalia; order Artiodactyla; family Phocoenidae; genus Phocoena; species Phocoena sinus. The sequence goes on along the minus strand of NC_045772.1, from coordinate 3,405,084 downwards.
GCCGAGCGCCGAGGCGAGCCGTGGTCCACAGCGCTCACTTTGAGTACGTGCGTGTCCTTGGTCTCGCGGTCCAGCGCGCGGGCGGTGCTCACCAAGCCCGTGTCGGAGTCGATGAGGAAGTAGCCATTGGAGCGCTCATCGAACAGCGCCTCCATCTGGTAGCTCAGGCGCCCCGCCTCGCCCTCGTCCGGGTCGTGCGCGCGCAGCTCGATGACCGCGGTGCCCGCCGGCTCGTTCTCAGGCACCGACACCTGGTAGCTGGGCAGCTGGAACTGCGGGGTAGTGCTGCCGCCAGCGCCCCGCCGGGCCCGCCGCGCCGCCCCCGCCCCGACCTGAGGCAGGCTTGGCGGCGACAGCGATGGGGAGGGTGTCCCCGAGGCCGCCTCCAGCGCCAGCTCCACCCGGATGGTGCCGGCCGCGCGCCGCAGGGCACAGAGCAGGCGCAGGCGGGCCGAGCCACCAGGCGGCAGGCAGACCGGGCGGCGTGGGCAACGGGACCCGGCGCGCGGCGGGCAGCCGCAGGCGGGGAAAGTGGTCAGGGCCTCGAGCGCCGAGTGCAGCGTGGCCCCGCCGCCGCCGGGTCCCGGGAAGCAGAACACCGCGCCGGGGCCAGGCACCGTGAGCACAGCCCGCGCGCGCAGCTCCGCGCCGGGAGCTCGTCCGCGCCGGGGCCGGGCGCTGCAACCGGGACCGTGCGCGCGTGCCCGCAAGCGGAGGCTCAGCGCCGTCTGGGCGCTACGGGCAGCCAGGCGGACATGCAGCGGCAGCGGGCGTCCCCCCAGGCGCGCGCAGCCCCGGAGCCCCGCGCCCGGCCCGCGCCGCCGCCCCGCCAGCCGCCCGTCGCGGCTCACGTCCAGCAGCTCCCGCAGCGCTCGGGGCGTGAGCGCCGCGTCCAGCACGTAGGTCCAGCCGGGCCCGAGGGCGAAGGCGCGGGCCCCGCCGGGCACTCGCAGCTCCCAGGCGGCCGCTCGAAGCCCCAGCACCGGTAGGGCGGCGACCGCAGCCAGGAGCAGCAGCGCGGGCAGCACGGGCGGCGGCGGCGGCGGCGGCGCCATGGCCCGGAGCCCGAGCCCGAGCCGGGCGCCCGAGCACAATCCATGCACCCGGCGCGGCTCCGCATCCACCCGGCGCGGCCGGGGGGCGGCTCCCGCGCGGCCTGTGCCGGGCCCTCGGGGCGGCTCGCGCCCCGCCTCCCCGGGGGCCCTGGCGGGGACACCGGGGGCCGGGCTCCCGGTCTCCCCCGCAGCTTCCACTTCGAGAGCACTTTGCGAAAGTTTGCGAAGTTGGTTTCAAGATGGCTCCTCCGCGCGTCCCGGGAGGGCGCCGCGCATCAACCTGCGGTGGCGGCGGCTCTAGGTGGCTCCAGGTGGCTCCCGCGCTGGCTCGGCAGGGCGGCGTGGGAAGCAGGGCGGGCCCGGAGCGGGGCGAGGGCTGCGCTCCCGGAGCGGGCTGGGCCGCACCGCGCTGCTCAGACCCCGGCGGCCGGCTGCTGCCTGGGCGGTGCGCTCGGCCCGCGCCCCCAGCGCCCGCGCTCTCCCCGCCCCTGGCCAGGCCCGGCCCCGCCCCCGGCCCCGCCGCGTATTGTTCAAACCGGGGGGCCGGGGGGCCGGCCCGGAGGTGCGCGCCGGGAGAATCGCTATGGAGACGCGGGGGCGCAGCGGTGACGGGGGCGGGGGGCCGGGTTCACTCCCGGGCGGCCTCCCCCTCCCTGCCTCCCTGGTGGGCGGGGCCGAGGGAGCAGGGCCGGGAAAGGCGGGCTGGGGGGCCTGGTGCGGCTACTGCCAGTGGGGCGGTGGCTCCACTCGTCGGGTGCTGGGCGCGGCCAAAGCCCCCCACCCCAACCCGGCAACACTGATCCGCGGAGTCCGCCGCCCCGGCCTACGCGCGGGTTGGACCCGGGAGGGGAGAGGGAAGGGTGCGGAGGTTCCGTGGAGAAGGTCGGGTCTCCCCGCGGCGGCTGCTGGGGGGCGCTTACAGAGTTACAGCAAAATGCCGGAGGCTAAAGTGCTTTACCCGACAAAACTTCCCTGGACTTTGAAATTCTATAGGCAGCTAACCGGATTCGGGCCCCACTGGGTTTAAAACGAAACTTTTAATCGAAAAGAAAAACAGTCCGGGTTGACACTTGGGATTGGAGCTGGGGATGGCGGGGTTGGGGGACGGCGGAGGCGAGCTCGTCTCCCGCGCGTGCGACCAGCCTGAGCGCTCCGTTCGGGGTCGCGCGGCCCAGCCCCGGGGCCCCTCGGCTACTGCCGCAGCGCGGCGGCCGCGAGCGCGGGCCCGGGAGGCGGCGTGGGGCGGGGAACCGAGGGGAGGGGGAACTTAGAACTCCGAGACAGCACGCCGTCTCCTGTGGGGAACAGCCCGGGAAGGGAGTTTTAGAACTGAGATGCACACCAACGCCTCCTGCGGGGCGCAGACTGGGGGTGGTGGCGCTTTAGAACTAAACGGTACCTGCCCCACCTCTTGCGGGGCGCAGCCTGGGGCGGGGGATTAGTACTGTGAGACACCCCTCCTCCTCCGGCGGGGCTTTAGGACCGTGCCACCGCCGGGTGGGGAGATGCACTTGTCGTCCGTAGAGCTCTGGATGCCAGAACCCACTCTAGACCGTCGGCCTCCCAGCGGTCTCGGGGCGGTGGGGAGCGGGGCGGAGTCTCTGCTTCGACAAGGCCCCTCCCGGCCCCAGCAGCGTTCGGGGTGGGAGATGTCGCGCACTCGTCTCCAGAGCAGGTTTTTCTGACCTGGGGGCGGCCGCCGCATTTCCGAGCTGAGTGCAGATAGGTGTCGAGCTGGGGCACAAAAAAATAAATCAGTAAGTAAACTCGACCAGTATTTTTGAAAGTTGCTGAATACAATGTTTTGGGGTTGAAGCCAAATAGAAACATTCTCTTCCCATTAGCAAAGATTTGAAGACGTTATTGTTGACCTAAAAGGTAGATTTGCTTTGGACCCTTTTAATCTGGGAGTTTCCACTGGCAAGCCCAGCAGGGAAATTGGCGGGGAGGGGCAAGTCCATCCCTTAAATGTGGCTGTCCAGGACCTCCCCGGACTGCCCCTTCGTCTTCCTGGGAGGGGTCAGAGGGCAGGAGTTTTAGGATCAGGAAGGCAGGGAGGACCCTCCCCATCCCGGCCTCACCGTGGAAAGCTCCCAGCCGGAGTGAAGGGGAGGTGGCGGCGTTGTGGGGGGGGCACCCCGGGACCCCTGCTGGAGAACCCCTAGAGTGCTTATTTCGCAACAGGGACTTTGAATAGGGTGGGTTGGGTTTAAATCAACAAAAGGTTCTGTTGCACTGCTCTTGCTGGTTTTTGAAAATTCAAACGCAGTGAATGAGGTTGGGTGTGGGCTTGCTCTCCTGGAATAAGACACCTGCCCGCTGCAAGGGAACCGCAGGGACCCACTTCCTGGTCCCAGGGGCTGGGAGAGGAACACAGGGACAGACCTTGCTCACGGGATGCCCAGCAAAAGGCCGAGAGACAGATGATGGTTCCATTCAGATACAGGTCAGAAGCAGGCGCGCTCCACCACACTGTTTAGAATGCGTGCAGCCAGGGAAAAGGTTAAGCAAAGCAAGGGCATGATGTGAGTGTGGTCAGGAGCGGGGCTGGGGAGCGGGGCATGGCCGCTTCCACACCTGAGGGTTGGCTTTGCGATCGTACATTGCACTCCACATGCATGCTTCATGTACTTTTCTGTATGCATGCTACGGTCCAGAATTTTCGAGGGGGGTAGGAGGAAGGAATTAAAAACATTGCGGCTTGTGATGTGACTTCAGGGCGATCCAGTTGCTTCAGCAGGACAGAAATCACGAGTCTGAAATGGCTGGCGTCTTAGCGTGGTCCAGTTCCAATTCTGCCACTATCTAGGTGTGTAAGCTTCGCCAGGGCCTAACTCCTCATCTCACTGGAGATAACAGGAGTCTAGATTCCTAACATTGTTGGAGGATTAACGAGATCTTTTGCATAAAGAGGCTGGCCTAGGCCCGGCTCAGGTGCAGACCTACTGTGGGTGACCTTGACTGTTGTGTCACTGTCAAGGAGCACGTGATCACAGGGCTTCATCCCTGCCTCCAGGGATGTGATTGAAATTGTGAATTGAATGCTGTGTGCACCATCCGTGCCTGTGGAGAGGCAGGGGCTGTAGCTTTCATCCGGTTTCCGGGGAGGTCTGTGCTTCGCTCCTGACACTGTCCACCCAGACTGTTCGAGAAAGTGATCCTGGGCCCAGGAGGGGAAGGCACGTGCCCGGGGCTACAGGAAGGGGTGCGACATGGCGGTGGCCTGTCCAGCACCACCTGAGGGGCTGAGTCCTGTTCACCTGCCCTTCTCCCTTGGGGGTGGATGGACGCAGCGGTCTCTCCTGTGTCCCCCTGAGAGCCGCTGGCAAAAAGAGGCCGCACCTCTCCCACTGTTTGTGCGTCTGGAGTGGCTGCCACCCCTCCTCGGGCTCAGTGAATCGTAATTGGAGTTTAGATTTTGCATGCACCCCTGAACTGAATGCTTTTAAAAAATAAAAATAGAATTTTTTTAAAAAGGCAGAAGTTGGGCTTCCCTGGTGGTGCAGTGGTTAAGAATCCGCCTGCCAACGCAGGGGATGCGGGTTCTAGCCCTGGTCCGGGAAGATCCCACATGCCACGGAGCAACTAAGCCCGTGTGCCACAGCTACTGAGCCTGTGCTCTAGAGCCCACGAGCCGCAACTACTGAGCCCGCGTGCCACAACTACTGAAGCCCACGTGCCTAGAGCCCGTGCTCCGCAACAAGAAAAGCCACAACAACGAGAAGCCCGCGCACCGCAACAAAGAGTAGCCCCCGCTCGCCACAACTAGAGAAAGCCCGCGCACAGCAATGAAGATCCAACACAGCCAAAAAAATTTAAAAAGAAAAAAAAAAGGCAGAAGTTATGGGTTTCTAGTGTTGTACATGTTCTAAAAAGGAGCTCAAAACGCTTTTTGCCAGGGGCTTGAACCAGAGCCCGCATGAATTCTGGAATCTGTTCCTTACACAATAAATTCCTGGGCCAATCTTTAAACAGAGAGGAAGGAGCTAAAAGAAACACCCTACTGGTGAAAGTGGAAAAGCAAGTCCAGGCCTGGGCCCCACTTCGCCCTTTTTTTTAGAATTCAGAGGGAACACCCTCTTGGGCGCAGTGTTCATCACCCCCTCCTCTCCGTGCCCCTCACCTTTGGTGGGACTTGACTTGTGGAAAATTGTGAAAGTTAAAACATGGAACAAAAGCAGGACCTTGACTTAATTAGAGGTTAATGGAAGCAAGGGGATGGAGGGAATTTAGACCCTCACGGAGCACATTGTACGTACTCGCGCTTCCCTGAAAGACCCAGATAACGTTAGGACAAAAAAAGAGAATTGTTCTGCTTGCAAGTTGCAGAGCCTCTAAATACAAATGCTGGGGTTTCTTTTGGGCTCCCAGGCCCTTAGCCTGGGGTGTGTGGCCTCAGGGGACCTTGGGTGAAGGCCCCTCCAGGGAGCCCATCTCCTGCAGGTGCTCCCTGAGAGGCCAGCACCTGACTAGCCCGTGCCCGGTCCATCGCCAACAGGCCTCAGCTCTGAGAAGGTTCTGGAAGGTTCTGGAAGCTGGCATGGGCAGGGCTTGGAGTCGCAACCTCCAGACTGACTGGAAGTGCTGTGAGCATGGAGGTGATGGGCACAGGTCTCATGTCCGAGCTGTCACTGCAACGCTAGGGGAGCCAGGGAGGAGGGCACGGCGGGAGGCAAGGTGCCTCGCCTCTACCCTGGCCCCCCACCGCACACTGAGCCAGTCCCACCTCAGGCTGCACTGGCCTCTAGTGGCCAAGCACAGTCTCTGCCCTACCTAGCACAGATGCCCACCAAGCTCACAGATGGCAACAGGCCCAAGCTCTGGGCGGTGCGTGCACACGTAGGCACTACAGGCCCGACAGTGTGCAGGCCCTGCTGACCCTGAGTAGGCCGGGCACACTGCCCAGTGCTCCTGGCACACTGCAGGGTGAGGGGGCCCAGCTCTGGAGGACACTTGGCAAACTGACGCACAGAGCACACGGCATGGGGTGGGCGTTGCTGGAACACAAACTCCGTCTTCTCGTCCCCGGGTCTGGTCACCGGCCCCCAGAGAATGACCTGAGCTGGCAGACAAGGAAGGTCCACTCAGTACCTGAGCACCTGGAAGGCACAGGTGCTGCATTTGGGGGAGGCGGCTGGTCCGAAGAGGTCTCCCAAGGACCCAGGAAGGCCACGAATGGCAGGAACAGCCCCCAGTGGGAGACCGCTTCGTGCGCAGATGGGAAAGGGGGACACGGACACCACCTAAAGAGTCAGCATTTCACCAGAGTCCGCGGTGGTAGGTATCCTTGTTCCGTCATCATCGTTACTGACATCATCATCATTGTTGTTTCCTGCCCCCCTCCCCACACAAACATTAAAGCCAATTCTGGGAAGCATTATTGTCTCACCTCGATTATTTTTCTCCTTCACATTCCTCTTTTTTTTCTTTTAAGAGATGTATTTCACAAATTCCCTCTTTTGAAAATGTACAGCTCAATGCTTTTTAGCCTATTCACAAAGTTGTACAACCATCACCACTAACACATTCCAGAACATTTTCATCACCCTAGAAAGAAGGCCATATGCATCAGCGGTCACTCCTTCTTCTCCCCTTGGCCCCGGCAGCCACGAATCCACTTTCTGTCTCTATGGGTCTGCCCGTTCCAGACATTTCATATCAATGGAATCACGCAGTACGTGGCCTTTTGTATCTGGCTCCATCCCCACAGCATAACGATTTCAAGGATCGCCTGGGTTGTAGCCTGTGTCGGTGCTTCATTCCTTTTCACGGTTGAGTAATATTCCTTTGTATGAACAGACCGTGGTTTGTTTATCCATTCATCACCTGATGGATATTTGCGTTGTTTCCACTTTTGGACTATTTTGAATAACCTCCTTTCCTTTCGAGCAGAGAGATAAAAGGCAAAGCGCTTCTCTCTGCAAATTTTTATGCTTTGACAATGTGACCACAACCGTGCTGTCATCAATGGCTCGCAGGGGACTTTCCTTGGGGGCTTTCTTCGGTTCCTGATGGGTACAGGAAAGGGCACTAAAGGTGCCCTGGGTGGGATTGGGGTGAGGCCGGGAAGCTGGTGGCCTCTTGCCCCCTCCCCAATGCCATCACCGTCCTCATCAACCAGCAGCCAATGGCAGGGGATCCCCCAGCTGCCCAGTACCCTGCCCCGGGCTTCCCCTTCCCTTCATTCATTCTTTCGTTCATTCATTCCATGTCCGCTCAATACCGTGGTGAATACAACAGGCAACACCCTGACCTCATGGACAATTATCCTCGTGGGAGAATATAGACAGTAAATATAAGGAAATATTCCTCTTCAGGTGAAAGAAATACAGTAGAATAATGGAGACAGATGGGAGGGCTATCTGGGGGAGGTGATCTGGAAGGACCTCCTGGCCAGGTGACAGAGGGGCAGAGACTGAAGTGGTGAGAACCTGGCCTTGGGAACTTCGGTGGGAAGCACAGTCAGGCAGGGAAGACAGCAAGTGCAAAGGCCCTGAGGTGGGAGGGTGTGTGCTGGGGCGTTTGAAGCTGGTGTGGGCGGAGGACAGGGAGTGGCAGGGGTCCTGGGCTGCCAGGGCTGTGGTTTTCCCGAGCGTCTGACAGAAAGGCGTCAGGCAGCTGAGAGCAGGAGAGAGCAGTGCGGTGACGTATGCTTTCAAACCGTCACGCTGGCTGATTGGAGGTGGTTGGAGAGGTTCTGGGAGGCCACAGCATGGGCATCCTGAGTGGGACTGTTGGGGGACGTGGAGGAGGGAGAAGTGCCCGCAGGTGGGCTGGGGTTTGGAGGTTTGGAGGGGACTCAGCAGGACTTGCCCATGGAGTGGAAGTGGCACGTGAAAGAAATAGAGACGCCAAAGCTCCCCCAGAGGCTGGCCTCAGCGACGGGCAGTGTGTGATCCACGTGGCCCCCCCCCCCGCATCCCCACATCCACGCCGTCTTCCCCTGACGCGCCGTGGGCATCACACAGCAGTGCTTCTTCCACCAAGCCTTTTTTTTGTTTTTGCGGTACGCGGGCCTCTCACTGTTGTGGCCTCTCCCGTTGCGGAGCACAGGCTCCGGATGCGCAGGCTCAGCGGCCATGGCTCACGGGCCCAGCGGCTCCGCGGCACGTGGGATCCTCCCGGACCGGGGCACGAACCCGCGTCCCCTGCATCGGCAGGCGGACTCTCAACCACTGCGCCACCAGGGAAGCCCCGCCAAGCCTTTTTGTCTCCACTAAAGGGCCACAGTGAGTGCATCAGCTCAAACACTCAGGTGGGAAAGTGTCCTGGGAGAAGCACCGGGAGCGGCACCCCTCGGGGGCTGCAGGGAGGCGGAGATGGAAGAGGCCCCGTGTCTCCCTCGGGAAGCTTCCACCTACCCACGTCCCTCTTGAGGGAAGAGGGGCACCAGGAGGCACCCCCTCCTTGGGTATTTCTCTCCCTCAACTTGCAGTACTTTTCCGGGGTAGGAGGAGATGGGCACGTGATGGTTCCATTAATGATGCTACAAGAACGGCGGAGACCCAGAGAAGGTAAAGACAGTTCCCCAATCCTAATTATATCTCCTTAAAACATAGAAAAATACAGAGAAAGCTCTCCCTCCCAAGGTCACGAAGCCTGGGAGCCAACCCTGTCCCTCTGCCCCTCCTCTGCCTGAGTCCCTTTCCCCAGGGCCTCGGAGACAAAAGCATGACACAGGGAGGGGAATGACACCGGTGAAGGCCCCAACTCCAGGGAGCAGTGGCTGAAAGATTGCCGCTACTTTTGCTATATTCCAACAATGGGATGTCCGCCCGCCCCAGCCCCTTAGCGACACTCAGCACCAGAGCCCAGCCATCCGCTACATGGATGTGTTAGAAACACAGCACAGGCCTCCAGGCTCTGGTCACCCAGAGCCAGAGGAAAGGGCAACTGCCAAGGAACGGGGGAGGGAGCTGCCCCTCAGGGATGCCGGGGCAGGACATGGGGCAGAGGGCTCCCCCGTCCATCAGGCGAAGCCTGACCCCAAGCAGGAAGGAAGTGGCCAGCTCTGTGCTTCCCGCAGGGTTTGGGGACGGAAGGCCACCCCAATTCCAGGGAGCATGGGGACTTTGACCATCTGGAGACTGGGGGATGGGGCAAGGGAGGGGCACGACTGAGACCCGTGTGGTCTTCCGGGCGAGAGGTGCCAGCCTGGAGGAGCCACCAGTGCCAAAGGGCTCCTGGTCACCAGTCTTGCCAGAAAGAAAAGACAAGCTAAGGAAACCCTCTTTTCATAGAGGCCTCTTCCTTGCAGGGTCAGCCAAGATCCTCGGGGGAGAAGCTGGCCTGAGGTCACGGGGGCTCTGGGCATGATCTGGGGTGCTTGGGGACACAGGGGGGCACTGGCTCTGACCTGGACAGCAGGCGAGCCCTGGGGCTCCCAGCCCTGCTGGCAGAGGAAGGCCCTCGCCGGGGCTGGGCGGCGATGAGTCGTGACCTGCTGGAACCCGGCAAGCGTGCTGTGATCTGCAGCTCCTCAAAGCGAGCGACCCCTGCCCAGATCAAAAGGAAAGAAGATGGATGAGGACACTATAAATAGGCCAAAGCCACTGGGCGGCCTCCAGGGTGCAGGGGGTGTGACTGGCACCTCTGTTCTCTGTGCCCGCGAAGCTGAGAAACTCCAGACCCAGTGGACATCAGTGGCACACTGCCACCTGCTTCAGGGGGACGGGGGTGCGGACATGAGGACGGACTGCTGGCAGAGCGTTCGGTTCCTGGCAAGTTTCAACTTCTGTCAAAACTGGTTAACTGGGGCTTCCCTGGTGGCGCAGCGGTTGAGAGTCCGCCTGCCGATGCAGGGGACGCGGGTTCGTGCCCCAGTCCGGGAAGATCCCACGTGCCGCGGAGCGGCTGGGCCCGTGAGCCATGGCCGCTGAGCCTGCGCGTCCGGAGCCTGTGCTCTGCAACGGGAGAGGCCACAACAGTGAGAGGCCCGCGAACCGCAAAAAGAAAAGAAAAGAAAAAAAAAAAACAGCACACATTTATTATCCCACAGTCTGGGGCTCAGGGGTCCACAGTGGGTTTCACAGGGCTATAGTCTAAGTGTCAGCAGCACTGCGTCTTTCCAGAGGTTCCAGGAGAGAATCCGCGTCCTGCCTTTCCCTCCTTCTTGAGACCGCCCGCATTCCTTGGTTCATGGTCCCTCCCTCCATCGCATCCCCGACAGCACTGACTCTCCTGCACCCCACCCCCGCCCGCTTCCACTTTGAAGGATCCCTCTGATTCCATTGGCGCCGCCCAGATCATCCAGGATCATCTCCCATCTCAGCCGCTGATCAGCCACCTGGATCTATCCACCACCTTCATTCCTGTTGTCGTGTGACCACGTGGTTTCAGGTTTGGGAGCATAGGACGCGGGTGTCCAGAATGGGGCGCCGTTCTGGCTGCCATGGGGACCGGAGCCAGGGGCTCCTGTGGGGAACCCTCTGCTCGCACAGTCTGCCAAGGTGTAAGACCCAGGAGCTTCTGTGCGCAGAAGCCGAAGCATCGTGTCATCAGCAGCCTCTCCTGCCCAGGGTGTCCTTGGGAGGAGGAGGGGCCTCTGCTCCAGGGTGGAGGCTGGGAGCATTCCCAAAGGATTCCACTGTGACCCCCCCCACTGTGACCTCCCCCCCCCCCAAAATCCACACCACGATTCTATAGAGACGTTTCCTGGAGCCAAGACTTGGGGGAGGGTGCTTCATCTCATCCGGACCACACGCCGCTGCTGAGGGCCTGCCCTATGCCCAGCCCTGTGCTGGATGGTGGGGACCCACTTAAACAGATGTGTTGGCCTGCCCTGGCTGAGTTCTACTGGACAGAGGGATGTGCACACATACTAGTTAAAACCCTGTGAGATAAAACTGAGGGAGAGGGTCGCTCCAAAGAGAAAGTGTTGTCTCCCTCTTATGAAAGGGAAAGGTCTGAGAAAAAGGGTAGCTGGGTTTTGAAGTGTGAATAGGAGTTCACCAGGTAAATGGGAATGTGGAATTCCAGCCAGAGGGAACAACTTGCAAAGGCGTAAAAGAGGAAGAGAACATTGTGTATGTTGAGGGGAGGGAAGAGAATGTAAGCAGGTTGGTATTACTGAGGGGTGAGACGGGGGCAGGGGTTGGAGATGAGGCCAGAGGTGAGCAGGCACTAGATTAAGGAGTTTGGCCTTTCGCTGCAGGCAGTAGGGGTTTTAAGCTGTGGAGGGACATGGTCAGGCATGCATCTCAGAACAGGGGTGGATGTGAGAGTAGCAAGATCAATTGACAAAACGCGATGCCCACTGTGAGGTGAAGCCCAGAGAGCACAGGTGCGGCTACTGCTTCCCACCCTGAAAGGTGTGTGCCCACAATGACACATGGGGCACCAGGCTGGGGCAGGTGACAGATGGGTCATCCCAAAGCCCCAGCCAAGAGTTTCCCTGGGTCGGGGAGGAGGCTACCTGCCCCAGGGCAGGCAGTCCCCCAGAGCTTTGCTCTCTTGTCTGTTTCATAGACAGAAATTCCAACATTTGAGAGTCACTCCTTTGACTAGCACCTTGCTCATTGGCCCACTGTGAAAGGTAGCTCCTCAGGAGGCCAGCTTGGCATTGATGGATAGAGAGCTGGACTTGCCTGAAGCAGCCTGGAGGGTTCCACTCCTGCTACCCTCCAGCCATGCGCCCAGGAAGAGTGTGATCTCTGTTCTACCTCTGTAAAGGGGGTGCGAGATGGCATCTAATTTGGCTTTTGTCCACCTCACTGAGAGCTTGCCGCTGCTCGGCTCCCTGACTCTAACGGTGCTGCCTGGTGGGAAGCCTCACACGTGCAGAAAGGGGCTCAGAGAGGCTGCGTGGCTTGCCAAAGGTCACACAGCAGGAACTGGCTCCAAGCCCCTCTCCACCCCCTTCACCTCGGCCCAATCCGGAGCCCACAACCCTGTCAGAGAGCTTCGCACACGGTCTTTGGGGTGAAATGCCCCACCCACTGCTCACCCCCTGCGGGGTCTGTGTGAGCCAGGCCCCTGTGTCTCCAGCTGGGTTTCACTCTGGTTTCCCACAGGAAGGTGGGCCAGCTGCCATCTGGGGAAACAATCGCAGCCTGAGGCCCCCACTCCCCGACCCCAGCGAGATGAAGATGACCGTGTCCTTTGGTACAGGGCGAAGCTGAGTGTCCAGTCTGTACACAGTGAGGACCAGTGTCAGGAAACAGAGGAGCCAGGATCCACCCAGGCCCTCAGGCCGCCTGCCTTTCACCCTGTGAGGGGGTCTCTCCTGAGATCCTGCAGCCCCGAGTGGTGAGATGTGGGCGTGGAGTGGGGGGACAGAAGGAGGACCAGCTCCTGCACACAGCACAGAGGGCTGCCGTGTGCGCAGAGGGAGGGCACGGCTATCACCTGACCCCTCCCATCCTGAGCACACAGATACACATACGCGCACACACTCAGCCATCCACAAATACCCACTCACAGTTACCCACACACAAATATACACACATACAGAAGTGCACACACAAATACAGACGTGCACACACACACACTCAGCCATACACAAATCCCACGCACAGTTACCCAAACACACACACAAATACACACACGTACAGAAGCACACACACACATACACACTCCACTTGCCACCAGGCCCCAGGCCCCTGCTGACTTCAGCTCCTCTAATATTCCAAGGATGGAGTTAAGAAGTTCATGAACCAGTCACTTATCTGGCCAAGACATCACAAAATGAAAAGGCTGAGAAGGCGGGCCTTCCTCCGGAAGTTGCGCCGCAGTCAGGCGTGGCCGGGTGGCATCGGGCAGTGCATCCAGGGCGCAGGGTGTGAAGCTGGGCCAGGCGTGGGCTTGGGTGTGGGCGGGGCTTGGGACAGCCCCACCCACCCAGGAGCCCAGTGCCTCCCCACCCTCTGAGCCCCCCCGAGGGATGAGTTCTACATGGCGATGGGGCCCTGTGCTCACTGCCCACCTTCAGGCCAGTGGGACTTGGAGAGAGCTCAGGGACCACAGCCACAGGGATACAACCCCCTGCCCGCCCCGTCCTTCGAGGAAGGGATGGGGATGGAATCAGGGAGGAGAAGAGACACCCAGGGTGTCCCTGGTGCAGCCCCCCCACGTCTCAGGAGCATCAGTAAGTGGCAGTCTCCCAGGCTGGCCCCAAAGTAGGGCTGGGATGGGAGTTCCCTGAACCCACAAGGGTCCAGACAGGGTGAACGGCCCATCATCAGAGGGTCCCCACCAGGCCTCCACCTTGACGACATCTGATGAATTATCTGGGTCTCAGGATGACTTCTGTCCTCTGAATGAGTTCTGAGTGCCTACTGGGTGCCAGGCTCAGTGGCAGGTGTGGCCCAGAGCTGGGGCAACTGTTCTCTCTGGGTCTGTCTGGATTGGAACTTAGAAGTAGGGATGGCATCTTGGAGGAGAGGAGGGAGCTGAAGCTTGAAGGGGGCCTGGGGCAGGAGAGAGGGCATTCCAGAAGGTTCTCCCTGTCATAACGTTGGGATGGGAGGTGGACTGCAAGGGATGCAGGGTCTCCCCAGAGAGCGGCCAGATGTCCAGGCGCGTGAGGTGGGCTGCGGGGAGAACTGGGGGCATCCCTTATGCTGGGGAGGGGGCGGCAGCAGAGGACCCCCAGGCTCCAAGCAGCACCAGCCATGCCCGGCTGGACAAAGCTTTGGCCTTTCTGAGCCCGGATCACCCTTCTCTTTTTGCTTGAATTGTGGACACGGTAACAAATTGGGGCTCTTCTAGGAAATAAGATGGGACTTGACACCACGCTTTGGGGTCTGAAAAATCTCCCTCCCTCAGAGCCTTGCGGCACAGAAAAAATGCAACTTCTGGGCTGTGCCTGCCCCCCTCCAGGCATCCTCAGGAGCCCCCGCCCCAGGACAGAGTGGGCACAGGACAGAGACAGGTCTGGTGCCCTCAGACCCTCTCCCCTTCTCCGTCTGCTGCTCCCTGTCGGTTTCCTGGTGTTAAGGGGATGGTGAGAGGGACTTCCCTGGCGGTTAGGACTCCGCGCTTGCACTGCAGGGGGCGTGGACTGCATCCCTGGTCGGGGAACTGGGATCCCGCATGCCACACGGCATGGCCAAAACAAAAGTGGGGGGACAGTGAGCCTGTGTGACCGCCTCCTTGCCTGCTGGTCCACCGTGCCTTGGAGCACCCTGTGCCTGGCTGCCTGGCTCCCACCAGCCTTGGCAGGTGGGGAGCTGGGTTCCTGCTGACCCAGCCTGGCCGCAGTTCGCCCCTGAACTTGGGCCCCTCGTTCTCCTTCTCCTATGTGACTTCCGTTCTCCCTGGCTTGAGCCTTCAGCCTGCTGCCGGCCCGAGCCCCTTGCCAGCCCGCCAGTCTCCCAGCCACTTCTGGGTCCCAGGCGTGCCCAGCGCCACGGCCTCGCCCTCTCTGGCCACACTGACCAGGTGTACACAGGCTGATGCGGGAGTGGATTCTGATTTGGCTCCGAAGACGCTCTGTGGCTCCCTGCAGCACGGAGGGTGCAGGAGGCGCCATGGAAGCGTGGCGTGTGAAGTGCGCCTCAGTCCAGAAGAAATGACACTGGAAGGACAGACGTGAGGAGCTGGCAGTCCGCCGGATACAGGACAGGTCCCTGCCCCCCTGTCCTCCGGCTCGGCCTCTCCCACCGCCTTCGCCCCTCTCTGTCCGGCCTGTTTTTTCTGCTCCTCTGTGTGCCCTGTATTCGGCCTCAACTTCTGCACTCAGCTCTCCGCGGGCGAAACCGGCAGTTCATCCCGAATGACAAGAGTCTTATTTCTAATCCCAGCTCCCGAGCTGGCCCAGTTCAGGTGAAGCATCCGGCCTGGTGGAATCGTTAGCGTTAGGCAGGGTCACGAGGGTACCCAAAGGTGTCCGGCCAGGTGGGTGAGCGGGGAGCAGCCCCCAACATCACTGAGCTGTGTGTCCTGGCACAGGGCCCCTCCATCTCACAAAGGGGCAGCAGCAGACAGGTTACACGAGGCCCCCCTTCCTCACACTCCCCGTGTTCATGCATCCCTCAGTGTGACTTTGCACGGTGAATCAGTGGTGACCTCATGTCTGGTTTTGGCCAACAGGATGTGGCGTAAGCCACTCCGTGCCGGTCTGAGCCTGGGCGTTCAGGGCCCCGTGCACATCTGCTTCCTCTCAAAGCTCTGCAACCGTGGGAACAAGTCCAGACTGGCCTGTGAGGGGATGAGAGAACAGGAGGCCAGAGAGGAGCCCCGCACCCCCCCCCACCCCTTTGTCCAGCCGGGCATGACTGGTGCTGCTTGGAGCCTGGGGGGGCCTCTGCTGCCGCCCCCTCCCCAACGTAAGAGTTGCCCCCAGTTCTCCCCGCAGCCCACCTCGTGCTCCTGGACATCTGGCCGCTCTCTGGGGAGACCCCGCATCCCTTGCAGTCTACCTCCCATCCCAACGTTATGACAGGGAGAACCTTCTGGAATGCCCTCTCTCCTGCCCCAGGCCCCCTTCAAGCTTCAGCTCCCTCCTCTCTTCCAAGATGCCATCCCCACTTCTAACTTTGGCCTGGGACCCCCATGAGATGGAGCCAACGCAAAACGAAGCAGAGCCCTTTGAGCCCTGGATCCAGCTGTGCCTGAAGGACACCCTGGACTTGGCGGTTACATGCACTAATAGATTTCCTTTTCTCCTTGATGGGTCTGAGTCAGTTTTCCTGTCATGTGTAACTCCTCACCCCATCCATGTCACAGAAGCACCAAATCCAGAGACCCCATGGATAACCCCGGCCCCAGCTCAGAGGAGGTGACAGCTGGGCTAGGCCTTGATCATAGTCGTAGGCCTCGATCATATGACTTGCGTCACAGTTAGCTGGGGGCAGAGGGGTGTACCTGGGCAAGCCGGTGCAGGTGTTGGCTGTCTTCCTGGGAGCCAGTGCAGCTCACTGCCTCCTGGGTGTGACCTCTGCCCAGGCAGGCCCCAGGCTCCCAGGTTGGCTCCCCATGGTGATACGATAGGCTTGGGCCTTGGCGAGGGCTGGAGGCCTGAAGAGGGGGTAACACTGCAGAAGCACTGCATGAGGGTGGGCAGTTCAGGAACCCAGAGGTCTTGCCTCATGGGTCATAGCCCCAGGATTCAGCTAAGGTATGTGAGAGGAGCAATGTCCAGCGGTCATCAGCCCACACCCGTCCCTCCCCAGCCTCCAGCTTGGCCAGTACGATGGGCGCCCCGTGGGGGCAGTGCCAGTCAGGTGCAATGTGCAGTTTACCAAACGAAGTGGGTTTAAGGAGCCACTCTCAGCTCTTCAGTGAAGTCATTTCAGATCCTTGGTCCCAGCAGACTTTGCACCCATCACTGTTCAGACTTCTGCAGGTTGATCATGCCTCCAGGCCCGGCTTAAATGACACCTCCTCCAAGAAGCCTTCCCTGACCACCCCAGGCAAAAGGGCTCCATCCTGCTTCTCATGTCCCTTTGAACCCAGGACCCCTCACAGATTACCATTCCCAGACTATCACGCGAGGCAGTTACTTGTACGTACGTTGTATTTTCCTTCGGTTCATCTCTGCCAACCCAAGGCCCAGCCAGGACCTGGTAAGTACACCTGATGGGTAAACGTTCGCTAAATGAATAAAGAAAAGTTGGCTAAAATTTCGAGGGTCCAATCACATTGCACTTACCATGTGGCAGGCACTGTTTTAAATGATTAATACATACAAACTCACTGACTCCTCTAAAGACCCCTGGTGATATCTTCTGTTTGATCCCCACTTAACAGGCTTGGAAACTCAGGCACAGAGAGGCTCAGTCACTTGTCCAGAGTCACACAGCCTGTATGCAGCAGAGCCAGGACTCAGACCCAGGTGGTCCTTCTCCAGAGTCTGCGCTCTTAGCCCCAGGACCACCACATGTCATCATTCCAGATGTGTAGTGAGGGCACTGAGTGCCAAGAAGGCAAAGGGACTAGACTGTGGCCTCACAGCCAGTGGCCAAACAGCCCTCCTGCCTCCTGGTCTGACTCTTCCTTCCCTTAAAACGGGAGCCCCAAGGCCTTGGGGCCCAAAGGTTGCTTACCTTTTCACCAGGCTTCCTTGGAGACTGCACGCAAGTTCTTTCCCATAGAGGCAGAGCCAGTCTGGGCCTTCCTCCCTTCTCTTGGTGAAAATTTTTCCTGTGGGCATCCTGTGGGCAAAGAGGCAGCTGAGTTTGTGGTTTGAGGGTGTGTCCAGGGCACGTTGGTGGATGGGTTCAGCCTTTGTGTGCAGGCATTGTTGCTGGATGGAGGCTGGTGGGCGCAGCCCTGGGCCTCCAGACCAGGGGAGGGGGTGGAGGGGACTCAGGCTGCGCCCTGGCACTGGTACAACTGAGAGAGACACCCCAAGGAGCGGGGTGTGGGGTGGAGGCTGGGACCCCCCACTGGTGGGCAGGGCGGGCTATGGGGTGGGGCTCCAGGAGGGCCCGGGGTCCTGCACCGACCACTCTTTCCCTCCTGAGCGAGGCCCGTGCCTGTGGTGCCCAGGGCAGCAGGCAACGCCCTGACCACCAGGCCACCTGGGGCCCTGCGGGAGAACTTGCTTCCCTCCTCGTTGATGGCAGAGCTGTGGGCCACCATGTCTGACACCATGTGACCATGCAGTCACGTGACCCCGAGGTGGCACTCCATAGGCCCACCCGGGACCAACAGCTGACAGCAGGAGGTGCGGAGCTAACCCGTTGGATTCACCCCCTCGGCCCCAGCTGGACATCACAGGAAAAGAGAGGGACTCCTGGAGGGTTGAGGATGCCGGGGCGGGGGCGGTCCTGGGGAGCCTGGGGGTCTTGGGGGACCCAGGAGGGCCTAGGGGACTTCAGGGCATCTTGGGGAACTGGTAGACCTTGGGGAACCTGGGGGGTCTTTTAGGAGCCCTGGGTGGTCATGGGGGGCTTTGAGGCATCTTGGGAGAATCTTTGGGGCCTCAGGGGGCCTAAGGAGTTTGGGGGAACTTTGGGCGCCTCTGGAGGCATAGGGGACCTTGCGGAACCTTGAGAGGCCTGTGGGTCTTGGGCAACCTTGGGAAATCTTTGGGACCTTAGGGAGTATTGGGGGGTTTTCAGGGGCCTTGGGGGGCCTCGGGAGAGTGGAGCAGCCCCCCTAGGGCCAAGGTCATGCTGGCGGCTGTGGCCTGGGCAGGTCACTGCACCTGGGAGCCCTGACCCCCTCTTTGAGTTATGGGGTGTAACACAGGCCCACCTGAGTCCTGTGAGGGTGGAGTGACCCAAGGTGACAGGCCCCTTCCTTCCAGCGCCCTTGCCTCTGCTCTCACCCCTGGAACCCTGTGAGGCCAGGCCCACGCCTCCCCCAGACTAGCTCACTTCCAATACTGTGGATTGTCCGAAAGCTTTTGTGGGGAGGCAGGGCACGAACTCCTGTCACACACCCCCCGCAGGACGTGTCCCCTTGTCCCCGAAGTTCCTCACACACTGACAACCAGGCGAGGTGGGAGAGGCCCTGAATTAGCTTTCATTCTCTCTCCAAGGCTGTGGAGGCTTTCTGGCTGGGTAGTGACATGACCAGGATGGGACTGGTCCTTCACGGGAATGGCGCTGGCTGCTGGCAGAGGCTGACGTGGCCTGGCCAGGGTCTTGGTGACGGCTGGATGGTAGGAAGCAGACAGAGTGGAGCGGAAAGTCCAAGTTCCTGGCCAAGGCACCTCATGAAAGGCCTCAGGGCCTGGCCCCCTTCCTGGTCCCCTCCCTGTCCAGGGGCCGGCGCATGGATGCCACCTCCAGCCCTGCACAGCGGGTCTGTCCAGGTCTCTCCATCTTTGCGTTAATGCCTCGGTCCAGGCCACTGTCATCTGCCCCCGACAATACCGGGGATTTCCGGCGGGTCCCCTTGCTCCCCTTCTGGCCCGTCCGATCCATTCTTCACCAGCAGCCAGAGTGATCTTAAAATGTGACCCTGCCCTCCTCAACCTGCCCCGTGCTCCACGGCAGCATCTACAGCCATATCTAGAGGCGCCCATGGCCTCCCCACCACCACCTCCCCTCCTTCTTCCTGGCAGAGGCTCAGTTCTTGTGGGAGCCCAGCCTCCCCGGGGCAGCAAATTGAGGAGCTTGTGGCAGAATATGTGTTGACCCATTGCTTCCTTCATTTAGAAAGTCTGCTGGGAGGGCTTCCCTGGTGGCGCAGTGGTTAGGAATCCGCCTGCCAATGCAGGGGACACAGGTTTGAGCCCTGGTCTGGGAAGATCCCACATGCCGCGGAGCAGCTAAGCCTGTGCGCCACAACTACTGAGCCCACATGCCACAACTACTGAAGCCCACGTGTCTAGAGCCCGTGCTCCGCAACAAGAGCGGCCACCACAATGAGAAACCCATGCGCCACAACTACTGAGCCTGCGCTCCAGAGCCTGCGAGCCACAACTAGTGATCCTGTGTGCCACAACTACCGAAGCCTGCGCTCCTACAGTCTGTGCTCTGAAACAAGAGAAGCCACCACAACGAGAAGCCCGCGCACCGCAGCGAAGAGTAGCCTCCACTCGCCACAACTAGAGAAAGCCCGCGCGCAGCAACGAAGACCCAACACAGCCAAAAACAAATAAATAAAATAAATAAAATTTTAAAAATACCTTTACAGAATAAAAAGTCTGCTGGGAGAGTATCAGCTGAGCCGTGTGGGGGGCTGGGAGTTCTGCCTCCTGCCAAGTTGCTCGTCCTGGGGTCCAGGGCCCACCAGCCTGCCTCACATGTTCCCTGGCCTGTGATTGGTCCGGGTGGGTGTGTGAGCCTGTTCTGGCCAATGGAGGAAAGTCCGCTGGCGCTTCGAGAGGAGGTTTCCTCAGCAGACAAAGGAGACAACAAGACAGGTCCCTTTTCTTCCCCGGACCCGTCCCTTCTGTCTGTGACATCCCAGCCCACGAACCTGCTCGGGGATGACGAGGGCCCTGGAGCACGGAGGCTGACCATGCCAGGCACTGCTCTAGGGGCTTTACAGAAGCCAACACACTCACTGCCCCACGAGGTAGGTGCAATTACTATCCTTATTGTACTGATGGGGACAGCAAGTCACGGAGAGAGTGGGTCTTCTGCCCTGGTAGCTGATGCAGCCAGCCTGCCTCCAAAGCCCCTGCAGGGCTCTGTCCCCGTCACAGCTGCTCAGCTTCCCCTCAGCCACTCCCTTCAGCTGCTCTGCTGTCTCAGCTCCTTGGGCCTCTTCCCCGTCCTGGGCTCTGACACAGCCTCTTCCTTTTGCCTGGAACACTCTTCTCACACGACTGTCTCATTATGGGATCCTGGTTCAAATGTTCCCTCCCCCCAGGGACATGTTTGGCTGGGGCCGGTGGTGAAGGGGGCTTCACTAGAAGCCCTTCTGTGCCTTTTCAATGTTGAACCATGTGAATATATCACCTACTGTCTCACTCTGCTTGGGCCCCCCATAACAAAATGCCACACTAGGCCACTTGAACAGCAGACATCTGTTTCACACGGTTCTGGAGGCTGGAAGTCCAAGATCAAGGTGCACTGATTCAGTTCCCGGTGAGGGCTCTTTCCTTGGGTTGCTGACGGCTGCCTTCTCACTGTGTCCTCACGTGGCCTTTCCTCGGTGCATACAAATGGTGACAGAGATCTCTCTCTTTCTCTTTCTTCCTCTCCTTACAAGGACACTAATCCCATCATGAGGACCCCACCTTCATGACCTCATCTAAAACTGAGCACCTTCCAAAGGCCCCGTCTCCTAACACTACCACGCTGGGGATGAAGACTTCAGCATGTGAATCTGGGGAGGGAGGCGCAGGACTCAGTCCTTAACACCTACTCAAAGAATAATAAAAATGCTCAAATTTAAAAAGACATGCCACTTTACACCCATTAGGATTGTTATCACTGTTTAAGAGAACAAAACAAAAAAAAGGAAAATAACATTCCATTGGCGAGGAGGTAAAGAAATTGGAACCCCTGGGCTTTGCTGGTGGGAATGCAAAATGGTGCAGCTTGTATGCAACACAGTTCCCTAAAAGGTTAAATATAAAATTACCATATGACCCAGCAATTCCATCCCATATACCCTAAAGAACTGAAAGCAGGCACTCAAACAGATACTTGCCCACCCATGGTCATAGTAGCATTGTTCACAATTGACAAAAGATGGAAATAACCCAAGTTCCATTGATGGGTGAATAGGTAAGCAAAGTGTGGTCTCTACACACAGTGGAATATCATTCAGCCTCGAAAAGGAAGGAACTTCTGACTCGTGCTACCACATGGATGGACTTTGAGGACATTATACTCAGCGAAATAAGCCAACACGAAAAAGGTAAATATTGTACGATTCCAGTTACAGGAGGTCCCTAGAGGAGTCAAATCCATAGAGACAGAAAGTAGATGGTTGTGCCAGGGGCTGGGGGAGGGGGATGGCGAGTTAGTGTTTAATGAGGACAGAGTTGGTTTTGCAAGATGAAAAAAGTTCTGGACACGGATGGTGGTGATGGTTGCACAAGAATGTGAATGGACTTAATGTTGCTGAATTACACAACTAAAATGGTTAAGATGGTAAATTTTGTGTTATGTACATTTCACCACAATAAAAAAGTTATATAAATAAGTGGGTAAATCTAAGTAAGTATTGGCTATATAATCAAATTAAGTTCTCATAGAGTTTTTTTAAAATAAATTTATTTATTTTATTTCTTTATTTTTGGCTGTGTTGGGTCTTTGTTGCTGTGCGAGGGCTTTCTCTAGTTGTGGTGAGCGGGGCTACTCTTCGTTGTGGTACGCGGGCTTCTCTGCAGTGGCTTCTCGTTGTGGAGCGCGGGCCCTAGGCGCGCGGGCTTCAGTAGTTGTGGTGCACAGGTTTCGCTGTTCTGTGGCACGTGGCATCTTCCCGGACCAGGGCTTGAACCCACGTCCCCTGCATTGGCAGGTGGATTCTTAACCACCGTGCCACCAGGGAAGTCCTCAAACCCTTTTATATCTTCATCATTTCTTTCTGACTTAAAAAAATTTCCTACTTCCTATCTTCTATTTATCTTGAGGCATTATCCGTTCTGTATACTCCTTCTTGGATCTCTTTTAGTTTTGTCTGCCATTCTCAGACTTTTTTTTCCCTCTTATTTCTAATTATTCCCCAAGCTCTTCAACTCTCATATTTCCTTTTCCTCTAATCATTTATTTTCTGAGTTTTAAATTTTGAATTATGTTATTTTTTCATGACTTCTATCATTTTTCTTAATTTGGGGGCCTCAGTTTAAAATCCTAGCTACAGTTTTCATCGCTCTGTGGGCACGTATCTTCTTTTTTTTTTTAACACGTGAATTAATTTTAATTCACGTGCAATTTTTTCAAATTTTATTTTTAATTTCATTTTTTAATTTCATTTTTTATTTTTGGCTGCTCTATATGGCTTGCAGGGATCTTAGTTCCCCGACCAGGGATTGAACCTGGGCCCCGGGAGTGAAAGCACAGAGTCCTAACCATTGGACCACTGGGGAATTCCCAGTGGGCACGTCTTTCTGCTGCACTTTCCTGTTTCATCGCTGTGCTGTCTGATATCATTTGGCCCTCGCCATATTTGACTATTTACATGCGAATTAATTAAAATGAAATGCAGCTACACGCTCAGCTCCTTATTCACACCAGCCACATCTTTGTTTTGTTTTTTTAATTTTTATTTATTTACTTATTTTATTTTTGTTTATTATTTTTGGCTGCGCTGGGTATTTGTTGCTGCGCGCGGGCTTTCTCTAGTTGCAGCGAGCGGGGGCTACTGTTCGTTGTGGTGCGCGGGCTTCTCATTGCGGTGGCCCCTCTTGTTGCGCAGCACGGGCTCCAGGCGTGAGGGCTTCGGCAGTTGTGGCACGGGAGCTCAGTAGTTGTGACTCGCGGGCTCTAGAGCGTAGGCTCAGTAAG
The DNA here is from genome assembly GCF_008692025.1 of Phocoena sinus. Classification (NCBI taxonomy): domain Eukaryota; kingdom Metazoa; phylum Chordata; class Mammalia; order Artiodactyla; family Phocoenidae; genus Phocoena; species Phocoena sinus. The sequence continues at coordinate 3,382,229 of NC_045772.1, read as the reverse complement.
TTGTGGTGCACGGGCTTAGTTGCTCCGCGGCATGTGGGATCTTCCTGGACCAGGGCTTGAACCTGTGTCCCCTGCATTGGCAGGCGGATTCTTAACCACTGTGCCACCAGGGAAGCCCCATACCAGCCACATCTTAAATGCTCAATAACCATGTGTGGCTACTGCATTGGGCTGCACAGATACAGGGTATTTCCATCATTCTAGAAAGTTCTATTAGACAGAGCTGGCCCATAGGATCATAACTCTCTGCGTTGCTCCTTTGTGTAACGTGACCGTGACCTCCTCCAGGCTGCTCTGTTACAATTCCTTAAGGCTCCCCCCACCGACTCAGCCCCAGGGGCCCAACAAAGAGGCTGCGGCCCCTCCACGACCTCCTCCTTCTGGCCGCTGCCAGGCCTGCCCTCCCTCAGATCTCTCCCCTGGCGTGAAAGCCCCTCCTCTGAGAAGCCCCCAATGCCCTGGGATGCAGCGGGTGCTCCCCCAGCTCCACTGACCGCTCACACTGGGGGCTCAGGCATGGGTCTCCCTCCCCCACAAGACGGTCTATGTAGGCCAGGTCTGCAGGTCTGCGGGGTGAGGGATGAGAAGGAAGGAGGTGTGGCCACCACCCTGCAAAGTAGGGAAACTGAGGCACAGAGAGGTGGAGGGACTTGCCAGGGTTACACAGCAGGTAAGACCCAGAGCCTAGATCCCGGCTAGCAGACCCAGTCTCCTCCCCAAGGGGTCAGAAGGCCGGGCTGCTAAGGAGGGAGCCCTGTCCACGTGGCCCTGTGTGGTGCCGGCACCGGGAGGCTGCGTGGCAGCAAGGACTACGCCTGGGGGTGGGAGGCTGGCCAGCGGGCTCGGCTTCTGGCCCCGGCACTGCCGTTTGCGGCCACGAGGTGGCGCACGCTGTCAGGCTCAGAAGCCAGGACCCCAAGTTTGTGCAGCAAGCCCCCGTCCCAGGCCAGCAGGCTGGGGTGCTGGGCTCCATCGCCTCCTTGGGGCCTGGCTAAGCCCTGCTGAGGAGCCATGTATTCTATCAGGACCCCCCACACACACACCCCCGTAGGGAGCACCATCTCTCTATGGCCACAAGCAGAGAAAAGCCTTCAGATCTCGCATTTATCACCACGCTTCCTCTGCTGAGAGAGGCTCATTTGTTTCCCTTGTTAACATTTCCGAGTTGCTGACGCAACTTACAACAGGGGAGGGCTCTGACGCAGGGCGGGTGGTTCATTTTCTCCTAAAAAGCCGTTATTAAGTTGGTGGTGCATCTTACCCGGTGGCATTTTACACTCAAGGAAACATGTGAATTACGTTTCCGGGCGTCATTTGGCCACCGTCAGTACCACCTAGGCATTCAGGCATTGCTGAATGCCTACTGTGTGCAAGGCAGCCCCAGGGACTGGAGTATAACATGTGCCGACTGACTCAGAGTATACGGAACTCTCAGACCTTCCACCTCTGGACGGGCAGGCAGGCACCGTACATCCTGTTCCAGACCCCTCGGAGGAGGAGGCCTTGCATGCCCTTGGCCTCCCCTACAGGCTGCGGCCAGCTTGTTCTGTGGGGACCGTGTGCGCCGTGGTAGAGACCACAACCCCAGTCTGCGAGTGGGCATCTCGCTTCTTCGCTTTGCAGAGGAGGAGACCGAGGCTCAGAGGGTGGGGTGGTGTGTACAAGGACACACAGCCACCAAGAGCAGACCCAGGCCTGCCCCTCCTGCGGCAAAGAGCATGCGTGGGGTGGTCCCAACCTTCCCTGCCACAAGGCCTGAGCGGCAGCACCCACGGTGTGGGGCTGGCGCTTTATTCCCCACGTGTCCCCCCATTTGTGATCTGGGTGGTGGGCAAGTCCCGTGACTGTGGGCAGGGCTCTATAAAAGCTGCTGCACCCGCCTCCCACCTGCTGGTCACTCTGAGACCCTCCGGTCAACACCCTCTGGAAGCATCCTGGAGCCAGAAGCCTTTCTCTGTCAAAAGCACCGGTGCGATCTTGTGGTCCCTGCTGCAGACCCTTCCACAGCTCCCTGCTGCTCCACGGATAAGCCTGAACTCAGTGGGCTGTCCTCCTGCCTTTTTCCAGCCAAACACAACAAGTGGGGCTCTCTCCCCCCACCCCACCCCGGCCTTGCTGCCTACCCCACCCCTACCCCCATTGCTGCCGTCTCCTTCCAGCCGCCCAGGACCTAGGCTCCTTCTCTCCTGAGCCCAGGCTCCACCCCAGCTCCACACCACTCCCCAGGGTCCACTCAGTGCCAGGTGCTGCCAGATTCCGGAGCGGGTGACACGGGAAAGGACCAGGAGTCTGGAGCGGGCAGTCGCTGGGCTTGGATCCCGTTCTCCCTGAGCCCCCTGTGTCGGCGTCCCGTGGGACATGGGGATGTGTGTTCAGATACCGAGGGCCAATGTCATTTCCATGAACCACAGGCGCTGCTGGGAGCTGGGCGGGGTCACGGAGGGCGAGAGAGGACCCGACCTCTGCTGCCCAGGCCTTCATTTGGCCACTAACATCCCCTGCTTCTGCCCGTCACATGGGTCTAGGCATCTTGCTCCCAGGTGCTCTCCAGGACTCTGAGGATGGGGGAACAGGTTCTGAGGGCTCGGCTGGCCCCGGGGTGTGTGCGGGCTCCAGGCCACCTTCCCAGAGCCGGCAGCCGGACTTGGAGTTTGGCAACGCCCGCTCTGCACAGCCCTGCCCCGCCGATGCCCCAGGTCCAGCTGAGCTTCGAGCGGCGGGGTGGGGAGCAGTGGTGGCCCCTGCCGACCCTCAGCGGTGTGGTCCTGACGGCCAGGTGGCTGCTCTGAGCCCGTGTCCACAAGGTCTGCACAACAGATACCGCAGATGGGGCAGTTTAAACAACAGAGGTTTATTCCCTCACAGCCTGGAGGCTGGAGGTGAAGAATTAGAACGTCAGCAGGGTTGCTTCTTCCCGAGGCCTCTCTCCCTGGCGTGCAGAGCGCCATCTTCTCCCTGTGTCATCACTCTGAGTGTGGGTGTCCTAATCTCCTTGTCTTATAAGGACCCCAGTCCTGTGGGATTAGGGCACACTTAGTGAATTTATTTTAACTCAATCACCTCTTCAAAGGCCCTGTCTCCAATTACATCACATTCTGAGGAATTGGGGGCTAGGACTCCAACTTATGAGTTTTGGGGAACAGAGTTCAGCCCGTAACAGTCCTCCTCTGTAAATGGGGGGATAGGATGGCTCCGAGGAGCTGCCAAGCAGGGTGGTGTGGGTGCCCTGTAACGTCAAGTGCCCCACGTTGGGGTGTATCTGGTCCATGCCTGTCCACCAGGCAGGCACAGTGCAAGCAGTGTCAGGTACAGGGTGGGCGCCCAGCGAATGTCTGTAGGCTGGGCTGAAAGTCATGGACGCTGGGGCGGCCCCAGAAACATGCTTCAACCTCTTCCCTTCCCCTGGTTCCTCCGTCTCCTGCCTGGTCCCCCTAGTCCTGGTCTTTCATTCAAGAACATTCCTTGGGCATGTGCTCTGTGCCCCGCTAGGGTGGAGGGCTGTGTGTGAATACTTCAACCACTGCACTTGCTACTTTCATGAACAAAGAGGTCCCCTTTGGGGCCTGTTCGAGCTGGATTTCTGTCATCTGTGAACGAAAGGGCTCTGACAGTTACAGAGACTGGCTGAGGTCCTGAGGTGCGGGGCAGGGACACACACATGGATAATCTGGGTCTTTCCCCAGGGGGGTTGATGGGGAGAGTTGGGGGAAGAGACAAGAACACAACCAACAACAGGGTGATGGATGCAGGGGGTGGCGGGGCCCATGATGGGGAGTCCTGAGGGCCCTGGCTGCAAGGGAGGCTGGGACCAGTTCCGGCCAGGCTGGTGAAAGGGTCTTTGTGGAGCCGGGTCTTGCAGGCTGGGTGGAGTTTGAATAAGGTAGGTGGTCCTGGGAGGATGTGGCAGGAACAATGGCTTGGGGGCAGGAAAATTGAGCATGTGTTTGAGAAAATCTCTAGTCCTGTTTGCCTGGAGAGCAGAGAGATAAGGCCAGGAAGCTGTGAGGGCACAGTGCATTCCAGGCCGGGACAGAGAAGGAACCAGTGGGGTCTGGAAGCTGGGCCTGGTCCTGGCAGGGGTGCTGGGCATGAATGTGACTCAGACCACCCAACAGAGCTCTCCTACTGGGGAAGAGACAGTCCTGCCTACAGCTTGCCACAGTACCCCTGCCGCCCCGAAACAGACCCCACGTTTGTGCGTTAGCTCCCTTAATCTGAAATCATTTGGTCTCCCATTCTGCAGTCGGGAAACTGAGGTACAGAGAGGTAAGGCCTCCTGCTAGGAGCCCACCTGAATGATTGCCTCTGACCCAGGCTTATCAGGTCTACCTTCCCAGGCTGGGGGAGGATGATAGAAGGGCCCCACATCTTGTGAGGACAAAGAATGTCACCTGCCATTTCAGTAAACAAAGGATGCTGTGGCCATCAAGCCATCTGTCACTGCAGACGCCCCCCTGCCCGCAATGGTGCACCCTGAGGGGATTCAGGTCGGAGAAAAACAGGACACTGGCCCGAGATAGTTAAGACGCATATGAAAGGAGTGAGCCACCCCTGGCGACTTCCCTGGCAGTCCAGTGGTTAAGACTCCGCCTTTCCAATGTAGGGGCCTCTGGTTCCATCCCTGGTTGGGGAACTAAGATCCCACATGCCACGTGGTACGGCCAAAAAAACTGAAGACATAACTCTCAACTTTTAGGTTGTGCAAAATTTTTTCGGTTGACACTTACCCCAGGGAATGCTTCAGAGGCACCTGAGTTGGGAGCCTTGAGGACTGGATAGGAGATTGGGAGTTGGGTTAGGTAGTGGGGTAGGCGGCAGGGTGGGGGGGTGCGTAGCTCAGTTCTGGATTCCTGGAGGTGTCTGTAGGACTCCCACGGTCACTGGGTTTGGGGCAGAGCAGGGGAGCTGGGCTTAAGACACATAAGGCAGATGGGACCGTCAGGACAGAGCCCAGAGGACCCAGCTGAGGAGGGGTGGCTGATAAGTCTGGGGACAGACAGCCTTGGGGCCTTCCATGTTCTCTGGGTTCCCCAATCCTCCAACTCCAAGCTCCAGAAGCCATCCTCCTGGTCAGACCTGGGTGGGGAGTTAATCGTGGTGCCCGCAGCCCAGGATGTGGACCTATGGTTTTGGAAGGGTGGTCCCTTCTACTGGTAAGCTAGACAGCCCCTGGTCCGGGAGCCAAGGAATGTGCAGGGTTCTCCTGGGGGCGCGCGCGCGCGCGTCCGTACTCAGGCAAGGGTGGGGGGCAGGTGGGCTTAAAGCTGCCTCCCTCTACTAACTCCCCGCCCCGCAGTGTGCAAGCGTGCGGGATGGGCTCCCTTGAATGACAAAGGTGCGACTCAGAGAAAGAGGCCCGCATCCTGAGGTCAGGGAGCACCCCTGGGCATGGGGGGGTGTCAGCCCCCGCTACAGATTCGAGTCTAGAGGGAGTGTGCGCAACCCCACCTGCCCTCCCCCTGCAGGGTCCAGGTACCCTCCCCCTGGGTGGGCCGAAGAGTGGCTTCAGGGGAAAGGCGGTTCCCTATGGGATGTGGTCGCCACCGGTAGCAGTCTTTGACCCAGGTCTGAACCTCAGGCGGTCCCACTGCGGCCCCCGTGGGGTGTCTGGCCGACGGACCGAGGATGAAGTGACGGCAGCATGCGTGCCTGGGCGTGGCTGTGCCCGTGGCGTCCGCCCTATAGACGTGCGGGACCGCGCGGCCGTAGGCACAACCAGCGGACGGCCCGCGCGGAGGAGCCGCCGCGCGTGCGCCTGGGTGCAGGTGGCGGGGGCGCACGTGGGCCACCCAAACAAAGGTGGTGCCGCGTGACCCAGCTCGCTCTCGCGTGCGAATCCGCCAGGGCAGACGAGCCCCCGCGGGGGGCCGCATCCGGGTGGGCCGACTGCCCCGAGGCCGCGCAAGGAGGGGTCGCGACTCCTTTAAGGCGCGGCGGGGCGGCGCGGGCTTGCCAGCTCAGGTCTTGGGGCGTGGCGTTGGGCGTGGCGGTGAGGGGGCGTGGCGTTGGGCGTGGCGGAGCGCGCGCGGGGCGGGGCGGCGGCTGCGCAGGCCGGGCCGGGGGCGCGCAGACTTCGCGCAGCGGGACGCGAGCGCGCGACCTGGCGCCGCCGCCGCCGCCGCCGCCGCCGCCTCCGCCTCCGCGCTCGTGGCCGGGACCCGCGGGGCCGCCTCCTCCGGGCTTCCCGGCGCCGCTCGGCTCCCGGGCGGGCGGCAGGTGCAGCGCGGCCGGGCGGCTGGCGAAGGGGGCTTCGAGGCGACGGTTGGATGAGAGGTGGCCCCGGTCTCCGCGCAGGGTAAGCGGCGCGAGTGCGGGCGCCCACACGGACCTCGGCGGACACACGGACAGGCTCCCCACGGGGGCCGGCCGGGCCGCGACCCGGCGCGCTCGTCCACGCTCTCCCCGCGCCCGCAGCCAGCGGCCCTTCTAGCAGGGCCCCGCGCGGGCGCGCCCCGCATACACGCCCCCGGGTCCCGCGTTGGCCTGGGCGCGCCGCGGCCGCGGCGTCTCCTGGCCCGCGTTGTGCCGGGCTGGCCAGGGAGAGGAGGACGTCCCGTGGGCGCGGGGCCTGAGGTGGGGTGGTGGTGGTGGGAAGGGCGGGGGTCGCCGCGGCCAGGCTGGGGCACGGGCGGGCTCTGCAAATGTCGTCTTCGCCACTCACTCCTTGGGGACAGGAGAGGAGGAGGGAGACCCCGGCCGCTGCGACCCCAGAGACGACCCCGCTAAAAAGTTGTGGGCGCTCGTCCTCCTCCCCGCACCCCTCCGTTCGCCCTGTCCCCTTTCCCTTTGTTTGGGACTTTTAGCTGGTGGGTCTCTGCTGGGGCCCAGCCCCGCGTGCAGCAGCTCCCAGCCCGGGGCCCCCGCCTGCCCAGAGCAGGCCCTGCACCCCCGTCCAGGCCTGGCCTACCACCGGGGGAGGGAGGAGAGTCGGAGCCGGACGGGCTGCTGCACCTGTGTGGGCAGGGAGGCTCTGGCAGTAGGAGCAGCGGCCCCGGCCAGGGCCATAGACCTGAGGGGGTACCCCTGGAAGCTGAGTCCACCCTGGGGCTGTTGCCAGCCCTGCATTTCCGGAGGCGGAGAGGATTCAGTTTGGGCGACACCTTCTGCAGGATGGGTTTCCCTTCTTGCCTTCCTAGTGCAGGCTGGGGAGAAAAGACAGAGTTCTGAGCATCTCCCCCCCCACAAAAATGGAGGCTTCTGAGCCCCAGCGCTCATCGCAGCGCAGCCCTAGGGGTAGTTTCAGGCCTGGGCCTGGCAGGGGCAGGGCTGTGCAATAGTTAAGAGAGGAATTTGGAGCCTTGCCTCCGTCACACATCTGTTCGGTGACCTTGGGCAGGAAGGCCTTGAGCCGTCTCATGCCTCAGTTTCCCCACCAGTAAACGGGGAGGGGGGCTGACAAGAGGATTAGATGATGTGATACAGACACCCCCCACCCCGCTCCCCGACGGGACACACCCAGGGCAGAGAGCAGAACACCCTGGAGAGGCCAGCGGTGCCCTTCGCCCCCTGGCGGCTGTTGATTTCCTGACTGCCCCACGTGTCCCAGGCCCATCTGGGGACGCACAGTCTGGCTGGGTGAGTGTGCTCCAGTTGTTGCCCTTGTCCCCTGCTGGGATGGAACCACATCCCGCAATGTTAGCTGGGACCCCTCGGATCAGGGACCTCATTAAACCTGCCCCTCCTTCCTGTTGCAAACCCCTCTGAAAACTCCCTGCCTGGCCCAGGTAAGGGACCTGGCCTGCCTGTCCTTCCCTCTGTCTTGGCTGTGATGTTGATCCTTCTGCAGCACTGTGACCATGGGCAGGGTTCTTGAACCTGCAGGCTGCCCAGTGCTGGACTCCTATTTGGGGGGGGGGGGTGCCAGCTTGGTCCTGGGGACCAGGAGGTAGGGTTCCCTGGAGCCTCTAGACGGCGCCACACCCTCTCTGCCCTTCTTTCCTGTGGGCTGCCTTGGCTCATGGGGTGTGGCTGTCCCAGAGGTGCGGCCTGGGGACGGTCCTGTCCCTTTGCCGTCTGCCTGCCTGCACTCGGGAAAGGCATTTCCTGGAAACTGAACAGGAAGGTCTCAAAGTGTGGTTTGCTTGGCCCTGGCCGCCTTAGTCTGTGTCTTCCACTGAGTTGGGTGGGCAGGGGCCCTTCATGCAGGGAGAACCTGGTGGTCTCTCCAAGCCGCCAGGCTGTGAGGCGCTCCTCGTATCTGTCCAGCCAGAGTGGGTGTCAGGACCCCCCCCCCCGACGGTCACCAGCTCCGTGTGACCTCTGCTTCCCCTGCCCTCCCCAGGCCTCACCTTCACCAGCTGGAAACGAGGAGAATCAGGCCCGTTTTTCCTGAATCACCACTTCTGCTGTGCAATAGGACAGAACAGTGGTTCAGGCCCGACGAAAACAAAGTGTTATTAGATTCCAGTGAGGGTGCGGTTGCCAGGGGAGATTGCGAGCCTGAAGCGCATTTTCTGTTTGTAACAGAGTATCTGAGCGATGTTACAGATGTGACAGAGATACCAGTGCCAGGCCCAGTCTGCATCTCCGTGGAATCAATGTAATCGGAGAAGTGAAGGGCTCCCCTGATGTTTCCATGGTGTGACCCATGTTAGTGGTTGTACCACTGGTACACTGTCATCTCATGGGCCCTAGGGGACCCCTTCCAGCTCCCCATGCTTCGCGGTTTGGGAGTTTGCCTCCTGAAGCCAGTCGTATCTGAGCTCTGTGCAGGAGTGGGCTTCCCATTGTGGCGTGGCGTGGCTCCAACCAGGTCCTCCTTTCTGGGGGCCACTCCCTCTCGGGGACCCAGGCTGGTTTTAATTCTTGTGGGCCTCTGGCATTTGGCCCCCTGTGTAGTCAGGATGGGGGGCTCCTGCCTAGTGGCCGTGCTGGGGACTTGCTGAGCGTCTGAGGAGCTCCAGTCAGTGGAGGGCGTGCGCCAGCTGGGGCGGAAGACACCCGTGGTGGCTGTGTGGCCTGCTTGGACGAGGCTGCTGTTCCTGTCGCCAGCAGGAAGGGAGACCATCTTTGTCGAAAGCCGAGTACCCCTGCTTCCTATGGAGGCTGCTGACAGCCTTGGGGTATGTAGCAGAGCATCCCTCCCCTCAAGGTAGTTAAAAATGAATTGGGGGTAATGAGACGTGGACATTGAGAGTGAGTAATAGGAATACAGATGCCCTTGCCAGGGGAGCAGCTTCTGTTTGCTTACCAGCCCAGACGTGCTAGTGTGACCACCCAGGTGGCACTCGGAAGGCCTTTGCTTGGGACTTGAAAGCCAGCTGGGGGGCCCTTAGGCACTGCAAGGGCTTTAGGTCTGATTTTTCCTTGGCTTTTGGGTGGTATGGCAGTGGGGGCTCTCACTGGGTCTTTATCCTGGGCAGAATCTAGAAAACACCCTTTGTAAAGGGGCTGTGAGAGTTCAGTTGCTGGCTGGCGGACGAGGAGGAGGCCTGGGTCCTTGACGGTGATGATTATTTTGTGGGGATAGAGTGGCTGATGCACAGCCAGCCCTGCCCGAGGGGCAGCCGGGCCACCTGCTTGGAACCGGCCGCTGACGGAGAAAGGCAATTGGTTAACTTGAGAACTTAAAGGCAGGTCGTCTGACTTCTCTTACTGATTGAGATGGAGCAAGAAAGTGAGGGTTTCCCTAATTAGAGAAAACTGTGTTCCTTGAGCCTTTGGGGTCTGCGTGTGGCCTGTACGGAGGAGTCAGGCAGAGACTTTGGACTGTAATTCACCATTAATGACGCTCGCCATCTAAAGGTTATTAAGATCATTTGGCATTTGAGTTATAACCAGGGCTGTGATGATGTTTAAGCCCTGTGATTAAAGCCTCCCATGGTTACACCGGCAGACAGGAAGGACTGGCCTGTCCAAAGGAAAAAAGAAATTAATAGTAGAAATCACTCAGTATAGTGTCAGGCGCGGTGCTAAGTGTCTTTCAGGCGTCGGCCCTCGTGGTCCTCACAACCTCCACCTTCACGCGTCCCGCAGAGGCAGAAACAGGCCCAGAGAGGCAGGCGGCTGGCCTCAGTCCCCAGTTAGCTAAGTAGCAGAGCTGGGATCGGAACTCGGGTTGTTTGGCAACAAAGGCTGTGCTCTTAACCTCACTGCCTCCCTGATAATCAGTTGAATTTCTGGGGGTTTGTATAAGAAACAGAGGAAGTAAATTTACAGTCATGGTGAGAAGTCTCCTTGCCATCAAACGTGTGCTTATAGCAAGAGCATCTCTTGTCCTGGGCCTGATGGCATTCCATGTACTTTATATGATTGATTTTCATAACAGCTGGAGGTCAGTGCTATTATTAGCTCCGTTGGCACAGAGAGGTTAAGTAACTTCCCAGAGGCCACAGGCTGGTGAGTGGCAGAGCTGGGTATCTGTTCCGAAGCTGGGTACTGTATGCAGGGGGATTAAGTGGAGAAAACTCTTGGTCTGTCGCTGTGTGTTCTTGGGCAAGACGCTTAACCCCTCTGGGCCTCCGTTTGGTCACCAGGAAACAAGGGTCTTGGTGTGGAATATAGAAGCCAGAGGCCTGAGAGCTGGCCCTGGCCCGAGCTGGCTGCGTCTGCACTGCCTCCCCCAGGAAGGCCCTGGGTGGGGAGGCCCAACCATTGCAGCTTCCCCCCAGGAAGAGAGTCGTGGTGAAGGGGGCCAGTGCGCCCCAGCACTGGCCGGTGTTGGATGGAGCGGCCCTGGCTGTTGTCAGGGGTGAGGGCTCTGCCTCTCCCAGAAGCTCAGTCCACACCTGGGGAGAGAGACACCTGACACCCTGACACCGGGCACCGCTCCCTCTGTGAAGTGAGGGCGCTCAGAAAGCTCCCACTGCTCTGTCCCTCGGGAACCGGGGCAGGGGGGTGGTGATGGGTGGCCCTACCCAGAGCCCCCCTGTGCCGCCAAACCCAGCTCAGCTGTGGTGGGAGAACTAGGTGTGCTGGCGCCATGGAGGGCTGCAGTGGCCTGGGGACCCCCAGGGAAACTGCTCAACCCTCTTGTGGTCAGGTCCCCAGCATCGGTGGAGAGGGCTGCTGCCTCTAGCCCTTCCCTGTGGGCAGGGGGTACATGGCACATGAGGCCCTCCCCAGCCCGCCAGCATGGAGTGCAGCGTGGGGCACACCTGAGCCCAGCCTGTGCCCCCCTCCCAGGTCAGAGAGGCCCTGCCTCCCCCTCCTCCCCCCCGCAGGTGCCGCCTGCAGGGCTGTACCAGGGATGGCAGACCTTTGTGTCAGGCACGTCTCTGCTCCATCCCCCTTGCTGGGGAGGCCTCCCCCAGAACCCCGTTTATAGAAGTCCCCCCTCACTTGCCCCCCGCCCCCCACAGCAGTTGTCCTCCCTGGAGGCAGGGGCTCTCTCCCTCTTGTTCTGGTCCTGAGCAGCCCAGAGCAGGGATGATGGAGGCGCTCCCTGCTCTGCCCTCGGGGGCCACTCTGCAGCCTGGCCTCCAGGGACCAGCAGCTTTGGGTCCTGGGGGCCTGGCTGGGGTCAGCCCACCTGCAGCTGAGCTAAGCTGGGGGCTGGGGGAGGGGAGGGGCCAGGCTCCCCAAAGGCGGGGGCAGGCCTGGGCAGTGAGAGAGGCGTGCGTTTGTTTTTAAGCATCTTTATCGAGGTATAGTTCACATACCATGCAATCCAGCCATGGAAAGTGCCGTTCACCGACTTTTAGCACGTCCACAGAATTGTGCGGCCATCACCACGATCTAATTTTAGAACGTTTTCATCACCCCCTTTAGCCATCACTCATTCTCTTTCCCTCTAGCCCCTGGCAACCGCTAATCTGCTTTCTGTCTCCGTGGATTTGCCTGCCCTGGACATCTTGTGTCAGGAGTCGTGTGCTCTGTGGAGGTTTGGCCCTGCCCTCCTTCACTTAGCGGGATGCGTTTTCAGCCGTGTGGTGGCGCGTAGTGACAGAGTTGTGCTTGGTGCCTCTTCTGAAGTGTGGCCCCTCTTCCCCAGCACGAGGTGACCCTGGACGACCTTTCTCACCAGTCTTGGTGAGCTCGCCTTGCATCACCTGGCACCCGGGGTCAGAGTTCGTAGCGGCCCCTTCTGTCGCTATGGCTGTCTGAGAACTCCGTGCCGGCACCATGAGCCATTTCATGTGACTCATTTTCAGTGGCCTTTGGCACACTTACCATTTATGTGAGCTGCACTCAGTCACCTCCTCCAGGAAGCCCTCCTAGCCTTCCCATGCCCCCAGGGTTAGGGCCCTTGTGCCTATCATCCTGTGTGATCCTCTGTTTACCTGCCTGCCTTCTGAGCTCCTGGAGGGCAGGGGTCCCGCTTTTCATCTGATTCCTGGCTGGCCTCGTTGGAGACAGTGTCGGGGGGTGAGTGGTTGCAGATGGCGGGGGTGGCGTGTTTGTGAGGCATTGAGTCCCATGGGGCTCTCTTACTGGCTGCCCCACTGTTTCTCTTCCTTGATTATCCTTCTGCCCCACTATTTCTCTTCCTCGATTATCCTTGAAACTGTACTGTCTGTGTCCTCTGGATCACCTCAAGGGCAGGCCCGGGTCTGGCTCTGGGTATCCTGGACGTTCAGGCAGAGCTGCGGAGTGAGCTGAGCCCTGCCGGCCCCACCTCTGCCCTACCTGCCCGCCACGCCCCACACTGGGTGGCAGGCTGGGTTTTTGGTTTTGTTTTCCTTCTTTTTTTTTCCTAATAATAGACTGTAGTTTTTAGGACAGTTGTAGACTTATAGAAACATTACAAAGAAAACACAGAATTCTCATATATCTGTCCCTCCCCACGGTTTCTCTTATTATCACCATTTTACTTTAGTGTGGAACGTTGTTATAATTAATTAATGGACCAATATTGATTTTTTTTGCGGTACGCGGGCCTCTCACTGTTGTGGCCTCTCCCGCTGCGGAGCACAGGCTCAGGACGCGTAGGCTCAGCGGCCATGGCTCACGGGCCCAGCCGCTCCGCGGCATGTGGGATCCTCCCGGACCGGGGCACGAACCCGCGTCCCCTGCATCGGCAGGCGGACTCTCAACCACTGCACCACCAGGGAAGCCCAATATTGATAATTATTAACTGAAGTCTGCAGTTTATTCAGATTCCCTTAGTTTTCACCTAATGTCCTTTTTCTACCCCAGGACACCATATACTACATCTAGTTGTCTCCTTCGGCTCCTCTGGGCTGGGACAGTTTCTCAGGCTTTTCTTATTCTTGATGACTTGACAGTCTTGAGGAGTATTAGGGACATTGTAGATCGCTCTCCACTGGAGTTTGGACAGTTGGAAACACCCTGCTGGAATTTGGGTGTTTTTCTCCAGGTTAGACTGGGGTCGTGGATTTGGGGAGGAAGGTCACAGGTGAAGAGCCGTCATCCCATCCCCTCAGGGCACTGATCCCTGTGATGTTGGCCTAGGTCGTCTGGCTGATGTAAACTTACTCTTTTCCGTCTGTCCGTGCTGTCCTCCTTGGAAGCAGGTCAGGATGTGCCGCCCACACGTAAGGGGTTTGAGGGTGGAGTGCGAGACTTGCCTCGTCTCCCCCATTTCTCAGTTTCTTCAATCATTTTTTACGTCAGTATGGATTCACGCCTCCTTATTTTATACCTTGAGTTACGGTGCAGTTCCACTTTCCTTATTCTGTTGGTCAGACTGTTCCAGCCTTGGCCGCTGGGAGCTCGTTCAGGTGGTTCCTGAGTTCAGTTGACGTGCCCCCATCACGTGGGGTGATGTGGACAATTCCTCACTTCCTGGCACTATGGGTGCTCCCAGCCCTAGAATCAGCCAGTTCTCCCAGGAGCCTGGTTCCTTTTACTGGAGTATGGTTTTAGAAACCAAAATCTGGGCGCTGGGTGTGCTCGTGGCTGCTGGGGTCTCATTGCTCTGGGCCCTCTCTAATGGCAGAGCAGAAATGCACACTGTGGATATGCACACGTCTGTAAGTACTTCTCTGTGTAACCGTCTGTGTTAATACATTAAGTAATTTATCAAGTGAGATGTGAGTTCATCCTAGTGATGTAACCTATGGTCCTTACCGTGTGTATATAACCTCTGTATAACCATACACAGGGTGACTGTATAACCTGTAGTCCGTACTGCGCCCCTCGCTGATCGGTTTCCATTCCAGCAGTGGGAAACTGGGCTTCCCCCATTTGCCGTCGTTCACTTGATCGTTCAGTTCCAGTGTAGCTGCAGAGTAGGATCAGACTGTTACCCCCGCCCCCTGGGAAGCGGCTTCACGGGCCAGAGTGCTGTGTGCCTGTGTGGCTCCTCCTTACTCCCCTGGGTTCTTGCTGTGCTGTTGGGACGGGCGCTGATAGGTGTTCTCTGCACGGGCCCTGCAGAGGCTGGGGGGGCCGCCGCCTCCCCGAGAAGGTCTGTGACCTGCGAGGAGAGAGGAAGAGAACTGGGGGGCTCCTCGCTGTGCCTGGTCACCCCAGGCCTGTGGGGATGGGCACAGACGTGGCATCCCTTTGAAATTTGAAAGCGGGGCTGGCTTTGAACACACCCTGGAGGCCCGGCCTCGGCGGCACAAGGAGGAGGGCTGCCGGTGGGACCCTTTGGAGCTCAGACGCATCTTTGACTCAGATCCTGGCCCGTGAGTTCCCCGACCTCCTCGGAACTCGCACTGTAGCGGGGAGGGGCAGCTCCAACCATGGTTCTTTGGAGCAGGGCTGGAGGCCGGAGGCCGGGCTCCTTTCTGGAAAGGAGAGAACTGGGCGAGTTCTGCTCTGGTTCACTCGGGGCCTCATGCCGGCTCCCGTTTCCGTCCGCATGTGTGTGGGGTCTGGTGGGGGGAGGGCTTCAGCTGGAGGCTTCAGAGCAGGTGGGACAGGGAGAGGCAGCAAGGTGCCCACCGTTTTAGGGCTGAGTTGGTGGGCAGGGGTGGGCACCCTGGACCCAGGGCCGCGGAGACCTGAGAGCAGCCACGGGCAGGGCTTTGCGGGGTTTGTGCTTCAGAGAAAAGCGGCGGCCACCTGGGCGGGCTTGGAAGACGCCTGGAACCGCGGTTGTCCCTTCGTGCTCCTGCCCTTTTGAGATAAAATGAGGGGGGGAGGGTCAGTGGACGGGACACCGGCTGGGCCTCAGCGGCTGGTCCAGCGCCTGGGTTCCTGTGTGCCATGTGTCGTGGGCCAGGTTCCGGGTTTCTGAGGGTGGCACCCACGATGGCTGTCGCTTTGAGTGGCCCACAGGTGACGGAGCAGCGGCGGGAGCTGCCGTGCTGACCGCACCGCCTCTGTGCCTGTGAGGAGGTGCCGTGTACACCCGTGGGGAGGTTCTGTTCACACGGTACTGTCTACACGTGTGGGTCACCACGCTGCCCTCCCTGGGACCGGCTGGGGCTGGCGTGGGCTCAGTTTATCAAAGGTCATCTCCTGTCCAGGACTCCTGGAGGCCCAACTGGCGTGTGGCCACACCTCTGCTGGGGCAGGACTGGGCTCTGGGCCGCGCTGGGGGAGCCATGGGACGCATGGCTGGCTGTCCTGCCCCCAGCTCAGGCTTTTGGCTGAGCATCCTGAAAGCCCTCGTCTCCCTGCTGTGGGGCTGGGGCCTCACCGAGGTGGTAACCCGTCTCCCCTGGTCCTGTGAGGGGAGCCCCAAGGAAGCGGGGTGGGGGTGGGGCTGGCCAGGGGCTCGGTGGGCGGGCCTTCCTGGGAGTGAGGCTCACCTGCCCTGTTGGAGGCCACCTGCTGGCCGGGTCTCCTTGTGCGCCCTGCGCCCCCCCCCACTGGGTGCCCCCCACCCCAGGTCCTTGCTGTGCCACAGCCGCCCCTCCTGCTTTCTGGGTTGATATTTGAGGGTCTGCTGGGTCCCCTGTGACGGCCGCAGACAGCTGCTGGGAGATGCTTGCCTGGAGATGAGTTTCCCCGTCTCTGGTTGCAGAGCTTCGGGGTGACGGGGGTCACCATCTGGGGCAGCGTCTCTATGGTGCGGGTGGCCGTGCTGCATTGCTGGGCTGAGCCCTGTCTGACCAGTGATGGCCCGGGGGGGCAGGGAGTGGGGAGTGCTGCGGCCTAGACGGCTTCCGGCGGGGCAGAGCCAGGAAGACGCGTGTCAGTGGTGGCCTCTGGCGGGAGTTTGGCGTTTAAAACTCCGAAGCAACTTGAGTCGTTGAGAAAACACACAAACCCTCAGTATCACCAGAATCTCCCTCTTAGAAGAACCGGATCATAACACCCCGCCCACGGGGTGGCCGCACAGTCGACGGTCGTGTCTCATCTTCCAGCCACTGCTGAGAAGCCAGTGAGGTGTGTGAATCATCTCGCAGGTGCCGTGTTCCAGAGGCGGAGCTGCCCCAAGTGACGCTGCCCCTTGTCTCTGCAGGCTGAGCCTTGCTGTGTGCTCCTCCCAGACCCCCCGGGCATGTCCTTGGGGTCCTGTGCTGGCTTCAGCGTCCAGGTTAGATGTCCAGGGGCTGGTGTCCGCAGCCCTTGCCCTAGTCCATCCAGAGAGGAAGGTCAGGAACGAGACAGGTGGGCTGGACAGGAGGCCTCCCTGAGGACCTGTGGCCGATGCTGCCTGCGGAGGGTGGTCAGCGGTGGCGTGTCCCCAGGCCCTGCCCGGCCCTGTCCTGTTGGGCGAGCCCGTTGCAAGCATGCTGAGCCCCTCCTGGATTAGGAGGAAAAGTGGTGTTTTGTTCCACAGCCACTGCTTAAGAAAGCCGGGGGATGTGTGGATACGTCAGCCCCTAAGAGTGGAGGGCGGTGGGGCGGGGGGGGGGGGGTGGCGGGTAGGTCTGGAGGGGAGGGGTGGCAGCGGGGACCCGAGGAAGCTGGACCTGGAATAGAATTTAAAGGAGCGAGGGTCACTGGTGGTCATCCTCCTTAGCGCCCAGCCTGCCCAGCGGTGGAGGCTGCAGATGTGTGCCTTCTCTGGTCCTGAGCACATTTGGGGGAGAGGAAGTGAAATATTATGAGTCAGCAGGCAGAAAGCCCTGGGCACGAGGGTGGGAGGGCTGCAGAGCTGCTGGCCCGTAGACAGGAGGGGAGGCAGGGCTGGAGGAGCCAGCCTGTCCCCGCTGCTCCCGCCCTGGCAGCCTGTGTCCTTCCTGGGAGGGCCTGGGGCAAGGCGGTGGGCTGTCACATTCTAAGCTGGACATCTAGGATTGTGACTCCCAGGGTGGGCGGGCCCCCGGGACACAAGCCCCTGCGACCCTCATCTGCTGGCAGGTGGGGAGGGCGGAAGGAGGGAGCGGGGGAGGGAGCAGGGCTGGGAATCCTCGTGACCGAGTAGGACACCTGGGGGAAGGTGTGCTGGCAGCGCCAGGAAGGGAGGTTGAGGTCCCACTCTGTCTGCCTTGGTGAGAGGCCAGCCGGACAGGTTCTCTGCAGGCTGGGGTTTGTGCTGCTGTCTGCGGGCGGGCGGGCTGGAAGCAGGAAAAGGAGAGACCTGGCCTATCGCCAGCCACTGTCTAAGCTTTGGAACGGCCTCCCACCCGTTGTGGCCGCCTCTGCGTTCGGAGAATTGGCCATCTTGAGATGCGCCCGGGATGGGGAAGGGAGGTAAGCCCTGGATGTCGGGGACCCTGCCTCACGTGGCCCACAGGGACAGTGTGGTGGGCCTGGGTTGGTTGGGGGACATGGGAGGGCTGTCTGAGGATGCCCCCGGGAGAGGATGAGCTCGGCTGCTGGTATCTAGACACTTCTGGGCGCCAGGGGATGTACGTGGGTGGCTGCCACCCCGGAAAGGGCCACCTTGTCCCCACTTTGCAGGTGAGCAAGTGGGAGTCGGGGGGTGGGGGGACCCAGTAAGTAAGTGGCTGGCAGCTCGCTGCTTGCAGGGCCCACGCCCTTGTCCATGGCCCACCTGCCCTCTCGTCGGGTTTATTTAAGTGTTTTCAGAGGTCAAAGCTGTCCTCCTTGATACGCACCTGTGGGCCTCACATGGACCCTTAACCCTTTGTGCAAGGCCCACTCCTCGGGGCTCTGGGTGGCCCACCCCCTCCATGTGTGTGCCCGAGGGCCTCACCACCTCCCGCACGCCTCAGGGAGGCTGTTCCCTCAACACCCGGGTTCTGCGGTTGCACATGCCAGACCCCCTGAGCCCCTTACCCGGCCCTGCCGCCTGGCATGTAATGTGTGGGGATGGGTCTCCCGCACTAGACCCTGAGCTTCCTTGAGGGCAGGCCTGGGCCAGTGAGGCTGGGTGATTCCAAAGGTCACTGTCACCCACCTACTGTGGCCTGGGTAGCTGAGCCACTGGCAGTCAGCAGGGCCTTGAGGTGTCTCCACCGCCCTCGGTGGCCTGCACAGGCCTTGGGCCCTTGGTTCCTTCCCAAGGCAGGCGGGACTGAGCGGGGAGTCTGGCTCGCGCAGCTCTCGGGGCACAGGGACCATGCCCCACCCTGTCTTGGGAGGCCTGTCCCATGCCTTTCTGTCTGCCATGTGTCTCTCCGGGAGCTGCAGGGCACCTCCAGAGAGCTGAGAAGGCCGCTGCGGGGGTGGGGGACTCCTTAACCCCCAGGGGAGGTGACCCTGGGGGGCTGGGACATCATTGTCACTGTGTATGTGACCCAGGCCCGGGGTTGCCGGTGGGATGCCGGTAGGTGGGCGTCAGCTGTTGCTCAGGACTGGCCTGGCTTAGGCAGCTTGCTGGGGGAGGGGAGGGAGAAACAAGCGCGGGCCAGCTGCGGGGGGAGAGGCCTGGATCCTGGGGGTAGGGGCGGGAGAGGTTGGAAGGGCGCACCTGCAGCGCCTGTGTGAGGACAGCTGAGGATGATGGTGAGGCTTCCGGTTTATTTTTTTATTTATATTTTTTTACTTTTTGGCTGCACTGCGCGTGGCACTTGGGATCTTAGTTCCCCGACCAGGGATCGAACCCACGCCCCCTGCAGCGGAAGCTCGGAGTCTTAACCATTGGCTCACTGGGGAAGTCCCGCGAGGCTTCCAGTTTAGAAAAGCGGCTGGAGAAGGCAGGGGCCTGGAACGGGAGCCGGGTGCCTGGAGCTGACGGGCCCGGGCAGGTGACTGCTTCCCTGGCGTGTCCTCCCTCATCCAGGGCCAGCGTGGCCGTGAAATCCCTCTTCCTCTTGCGTTCTCCGATTCAGGACTTAACTGCTCCTGCATCAGCAAATGGACTGTGGTTTGACTCCACGTTTACCAAAGCTGAGCAGGGCCCAGGCTGGCGTCCCTGGTTAGGTCCCCCACAAGCCCCGAGTTCCCTCCCCCCACCCGCCCCTGCAGCCTACAGTTAGCCGTGGCCATGGAGGGATGGGGAGGGTCCGTTGGCATCGACCGGACAGTGTAACCGTGGGCTCCGTGAGGGCCGACAGGGACCGTCTCACTCGTTCCCGTGTGCCCAGCGCTTGGCCTAAGGCGTCGGGGCGTGTGTGAGGGGAGCCCGCTGAGGCCCGTCCCCCGAGGCCGAGCGCCACTCGAGTTGACCGTCGTCTCCTTTGAAGTTCCGCAGGCGTGTGTCTTTGGTCACTGACCGCTTAACCGTGTGATTAAAAGTAGTGAAGCGCGTTGTTCGCACTGCGCGGTAGTGAGGATGCTGAGCCCCAGCCTCACGCTAAGTGGGTCACTCCCAGCTGGGGGCGGGCCGGGTTCGGTTTCTCTCCTGAGTGTTTTCGCTCTTCGCTTGGATCTGATCGGACCAGGGAGGAGCTGCATCGTCCTACACCAGCAGGAGACTCGAGTTCAAAGCAGCTTTCCATCCCGAGAGTCATTGCATTCCACCGCTTATGTTTATGGGGACCAGCCCTCCACTGGCTTTTACAAACCCCGCTCTCCCAGGATGTGGCCGGCACCACGGAGGGTGCTGCCGGCCTCCTGCCTGTTGCCTGTCGCTGGTTCTGCATATAGAGGCTGGCCCTGCTGGGCTGAGTTTAAAACTCTTGGCAATAAGGGCTTCCCCGGTGGCGCAGTGGTCGAGAGTCTGCCTGCCGATGCGGGGGACGCGGGTTCGTGGCCCGGTCCGGGAAGATCCCACGTGCCGCGGAGCGGCAGGGCCCGTGAGCCGTGGCCGCTGGGCCTGCGCATCCAGAGCCTGTGCTCCGCAAGGGGAGAGGCCACAACAGTGAGAGGCCCGCGTACCGCAAAAAAAGAAGAAGAAAAAAAAAAATCTCTTGGCAATAAAGAGGGCCTATTATGACCTATTTATCAAGCGTTTCAGAATCACTTGCATGAATATTTTGTCCTAAATTCTGTATAATTAGAAGATATAAACCCTACTCTGGGATTATTTTTGTGCACCAACATAACCTAAATTAGAACTCTTTCCACGTAGGTTTTTACAAAAGAAATCACTGGGACAAAAAAACATAAAGGAATTGATTTTATCTTCACTGTTCTCAAATGCTTGAAAATACTGTTTCTGCCGAAGAAACCTGGAAACCTTGTTGACTGATTTGCAGACCCTTTCCCTTCACCAAGAGCAGAAGGTCAGTCTTTTGGAACAGATGTTTAAAGCGTCCCCCTGAGTTCTGACTTGAGGTGGAGGAGCCGTGGCTGGATTTCCACCTGCCAGCTCTCTCCCCTCAACCTCGGGTTCAGCCAGAAGCTTCACCCCAGGTGTGCCTGGTTGTGTGCGCTCTTCACGCGAGGCCTTCAGACGGATGCAGAGGAGGGATTTGTGGCCCTTGTCCATTTAGCAGATGTTCTTGGGGCTTCTTAGCTGCTGGGCCGCCGCATGCGGAGGGCAGGTTGCTAGATGCCAGCAGTGTCCCTTAGAGGAACATCCCTGGGCGGGGAGGGAGGTGTGGGGCTGGCGCCACCCTACGTGGCCGAGTTTCCGGAGCAGCATATATGGGCTTGGAGCAGACTTTTAAGGGGAGACTTACGGGCTGAATCTTATTTTTTTCATATTTTTGGACCTCAGGTGCAACGAATTGGAGAAGCCATAGTCCTTGGGTCATGGTGTGCAGCCTTCACTGGTCCTGCAGGAGCCTCTTTTCTATTTAGTTACTTATTATTTTTTAAAAAAAATTGTTTATTTATTTATGGCTGCGTTGGGTCTTTGTTGCTGCGCACGGGCTTTCTCTAGTTGTGGCGAGCGGGGGCTACTCTTTGTTGCGGTGCACGGGCTTCTCATCGTGGTGGCTTCTCTTGTGGAGCACAGGCTCTAGGCACGTGGGCTTCAGTAGTTGGGACACGCGGGCTCGGTAGTTGTGGCTCGCGGGTACTAGAGCACAGGCTCAGTAGTTGTGGCGCACGGGCTTAGTCGCTCTGCGGCATGTGGGATCTTCCCAGACCAGGGTTCGAACCCGTGTCCCCTGCATTGGCAGGTGGATTCTTAACCACTGTGCCACCAGGGAAGTCCTGTTTAGTTATTTTTAATGTAACAGGCACCCTCGAGTTCACCTCCGAAGCACAGGCTGGGGCCTTGCCTATCACCCCCATCACTGAGCCCGAGATCTCAGCTGTGCGCCCCTAGCCTCCGTGCCCGTGATCACCAGCTCCAGCTCCCTCGTTTCCTCATGTGCCTTCCTCGGGCCGACACCCCGCTGTCTCAGTACTGCTGCTTCATCCCTGGGGTCTGACTGGTCCCTGGAGGGTCCTGCTCCCTGCCCCTCTCCTTCTGATTGAATCTTGAAGGACTGGTGGACATGGTCTGGGCAGAGCAGGTGGGATGATGATATTAAAGAGCATTGAAGGCCAGAGCAGGTATGGAAGCACACGAGGGGCCAGGTGTGTTCAGGCGTGTGTGGGGTGTGGGGAGAGGCCAGAAGCAGCCAAAGGAGAGTGGCGGGGGTGTGTGAGTGGGGAGGCTCCCAGCCTCTTGGAGGCAGAGCCTCCCTGGGGGTGGTGAGGAACCTCTGGGGATCAGCCCAGGGAGGGCAGGTGTTTCCAGAGGTTTCAGGTGTAGAAATGGCCTGGGGAGGAGGTCAGGGCTGGTGGTAGAGGCTGGGGCTGCCCTGGTCCTGGGAGAGGAGGGGAAGGTTGTGGGCCCTGCACACCTGGCCTCGTTGGGGTGTCACGGGGGCCTGAGGGGCCGTCAAGAGGCAAAGCTTCCAGGGAAGCGCGTCCTCGCCCCCGCCCGGTGGGGCCCACAAAGCAAGCGCAGAGGGATGTGCCCTTCAGCCCAGAGATGCCTATGCAGGTGTGTTGCCTGCACCTGGGGACTGAGGCGGCAGGTGCAGAGGGCACGTTTGCAAGTGTCAGGGAAGGTGCAGGATGAGGCAAAGAGGGTTCCAGGACAGCGTGAGCGGTGATCTGGGGGACCGGCCACTGGGACAGGGCTTTCATGTGGTTGCTTTGGGGGGGGGGGTGTCTCTTCTGACTCCGGTGTCCTGGGCTGTGGATCTGCCTTTAGTGAAGGGTTTCCCACCACTGATGCTCATCTCGCGGCAGGGCCGGTCGGTGCTGCCTGCCTTTCTGGGAAGGGAGGTGGTGATGCCCAGGGCGATCCGGGTCTGGTGGAGGCGCTGGGGTCCCAGAGTGGGGAACCTGAGAGGAAAACCAGCTCCCGTCAGGAGGCTCAGCCCAGCCGCTGGCACGGCCATGGAGGCCCCTCTTCCCGCCTCCGCACCCCGCCCCCTCCCCGTGTCCACCCCCCAGCCCGAGCCACCCAGGCAGTTGCCAGGGGAGCAGCTCTTCTGGCTGACTGTCCCCTGTGCCATCGGGGGTCCCCTGCCCCTGTGCAGAGAGAACCCCCAGCCCGCACTGCCCAGGCAGGCGCCGGCCTGCCCGACGGGGGGTGAGGGGTGATTGGCCACTTGCCCACAGCCAGCAGCCATTAAATCCTCTGCCCCCTTTTCGAGCTCATGGCGGGGAAGGGGAGGAGGGGTTAGCCTAGGGGCCTCACAGCCGGGAAGGCCTTGGCCACTCCCGCGCCTCTCTGTGCTGAGCCCACGTCCCAGGTGGATGGACTTGAGGGAAAGGCCCTTTGTGGAGTTGGTGGGGATCCTGTGTGCGCAGGTCCAGCGCTCCGAGGGGAGGTCGGGGGCTGGGTAGCTGCAGTTTCTCCTCTGCTACTTCTCCCTGGCCTGGCCAGGAGGCCCCCGGGTGCCCGGCCCAGCTCCCCAGGAAGAGACACAGGCTCAGAGTCTTACCCGTTACATCGGGTGATGAGGCCAGAGCTGCCGCTTGCACAGGTGCGAGTGTGATGGGGTGACGGACGTCAGGGCGGCCTTTCCTGCAGGGTCGTGGGCCACCTGCCACAGCACGTGTGTGGTGACTGAGGGAGCCTCACCCCTCTCCTTTGGGGGTGCAGCCGGGCCTTCTGGGGCCGTGGGGGGTGTGTGCTTGGCAGGGGCTTCCGGGTTCTCCCTCACTTCTCGGCTGAACCAGTTGATGGGATTCTGTTCCCTTTTGGAGTTGGGAGGTTAGGCCCCGTGGGCGGCATTGCTTTGTCATCTCCAGGCCCTTTCCACTGTCACTGAGGCCTCCTGATGCTGCGGGATGGGCTCAGCTACCTCCCCGGGGTGGGACTGGAAACCACCCTTCTCAGTGTTGCCAACCTGTTTATCTGGTTACACCAGGTCTGCACGCCTGCTTTCGAAGGGTCCTGCCCTCCCCTGGGAATCCAGGGCCAGACCCTGGGGCCCCTTGGCTGCGGACCAGGAGGGGCTCCAGCAGGCGAGCAGACGGAGAGGGTTCCTTTGATGCTCTTGGCGCGCTGATCCTGTCAGGAGACCTGCGCAGGCAGAGCTCTGTGAGGGTTTGTTTCCGTGGGATGTTGGGTTTTCCCAAAGAGAGGTGCTCTGGAGCCTCCGCCGCGTGTGGGAGTGGGGTGATGCGCTGAGCTGGGCCCTGGCTTCTGTCTGGAGGAAGCCCACTGAGCGAGCTCTCGGGGTTTCACGTGGTTCCTGGCAGGGTTTTAATGAGGACGAAGACAAGTCCAGCTGTATTTGCAGGTTATGGTTCTCAGGGCAAGTTTATATGAAATGTAGGTTTTTATCCATTTTATCAGCTTTCACAGCTTGTTTTTCGGATGCGGTGGAACGTGGTACGTTCTCATGAGTTATGGTTTTTAGTTCATTAAGTGTTTGGCAGTGACTGTTTTTATGGTCAGACTTGGATGAAAGTTCTAGCGAGATGCTTGGTTCTCTTCTGCTCTGGTAAGTGGGGACTAGGGACGTGGGCGTGGGGGGTCCGTATCTTGCCCATTGGTTTTTGTTGCCTGACGATTCTCATCAGACAAGGAAGAGAACCTTGTTTGCAGTGCATCCTGACAGGAGACCCTGTAAGTGTCCCTCCCCTATCCTTTTTTTAAATTATTTATTTAATTTATTTATTTTGGGCTGCATTGGGTCTTCGTTGCTGTGCGCGGCCTTTCCCTAGTTGCGGTGAGCGGGAGCTACTCTTCTTTGCAGTGCGCGGGCTTCTCATCGCGGTGGCTTCTCTTGTGGAGCACAGGCTCTAGGTGCATGGGCTCAGAAGTTGTGGCATGTGGGCTCAGTAGTTATGGCTTGCGGGCTGTAGAGCGCAGTCTCAGTAGTTGTGGCTCACAGGCTTAGTTGCCTCTCGACATGTGGGATCTTCCCAGACCAGGGCTTGAACCTGTGTCCCCTGTGTTGGCAGGTGGATTCTTAACCACTGCACCACCAGGGAAGCCCTCCCCCCCCCGCCCCCCCTTTCTTAAGATGAGATGCTGGTTTGGGTCTGATTTGCTGCGCTTTGCTGAGGCTGGATTCAGGCTGCTGGGGGGGGCCAGGTCGTGGGGTTCTGGTTAGCTGAGCTGCAGGGGACAGCCTGGGGGGAGGAGCCTGTCCAGAAGGCCACACCCTCAACTGTAAGGTGGGAGGGGGTGGGAAGGGGTGGCTGGGGAGACCCTGTGGTCCAATGGGGGGGAGCAGCACAGTGCTGAGCTCCTCTGAGGGGCAGGAATACCTGATGTCAGAAACAGGAGCCTCCCTCCCCTCCCTCCCCTCCCCCTCCTCCCTCCCCTCCCTCCCCTCCCCCTCCTCCCTCCCCTCCCTCCCCTCCCCCTCCTCCCTCCCCTCCCTCCCCTCCTCCCTCCCCTCCCTCCCCTCCCCCTCCTCCCTCCCCTCCCTCCCCTCCCCCCCTCCCTCCCCTCCCCTCCCCCTCCCCTCCCCTCCCCTCCCCCTCCTCCCTCCCCTCCCCCCCTCCCGCTCCTCCCCTCCCCCTCCCCCTCTCCCCTCCCCTCCCCTCCCCTCCCCCTCCCCCTCCTCCCTCCCCTCCCCCTCCTCCCTCCCCTCCCCCTCCTCCCTCCCCTCCCCCCCTCCCGCTCCTCCCCTCCCCCTCCCCCTCTCCCCTCCCCTCCCCTCCCCTCCCCTCCCCCTCCTCCCTCGCCCCTCCCCCTCCTCCCTCCCCTCCCCCTCCTCCCTCCCCTCCCCCTCCTCCCTCCCCTCCCCTCCCCCCTCTCCCCTCCCCATCCTCCCTCCCCTCCCCTCCCCTCCCCCTCTCCCCTCCCCCTCCCCTCCCCCTCCTCCCTCCCCTCCCCCTCCTCCCTCCCCCCTCCTCCCTCCCCTCCCCCTCCCCCTCCTCCCCTCCCCCCTCCTCCCCTCCCCTCCCCTCCCCTCCCCTCCCCCTCCCCTCCCCTCCCCCTCCCCTTCCCCTCCCCTCGCCTCCCCCTCCTTTCTCCCCCTCCCCTCCCCCTCCCTCCCCTCCCCCTCCCCTTCCCCTCCCCTCGCCTCCCCCTCCCCCTCCCCCTTCCTCCCCTCCCCTCCCCTCCCCCTCTTTCCTCCCCCTCCCCTCTCCCCTCCCCTCCCCCTCTCTCCCCCTCCCCTCCCCCTCTCCCCTCCCCCCTCTCCTCTCCCCTTCTCCTCCCCCTCCCCGGCCAGCATAGGAGGTGAGGACTGAGCAGGCTTTGTGTGGGCCCCATGTCCTTATCAGCTGTGGGGGCTGTGCTATTCCAGGCCTGGACTGAAAGGAGAGGAGTGAATGGGCCAGAGGCCTGAGCCCAGGGAGATGTGTCCCGGGAAGGTGAGACCGCTCTCACCTGAAGGCTGGTGGGGAGGGTCTGCTGTGAGCTGGGGGGTGGGGGTCACTGGTGGCCCAGTGCTCTGCAGCCCCCGGGGGTGGTGGGCATGTTGGACAGGAAGAGGGTCCCGGGGACTGTGATGGGCAGTGTGGGGATGGGGCTGGCTGAGGTGTGGGGTCCGGTGCGGACGTCCGGAGACGGAGCGGGTCCCTAGCACACAGGGAGTGGATTGTTGGGACCTGCGGCAGCAGGTGGGGCTGGGGCTAGCTGTTTCTGCGTCTGTGTGCGTTGGTAGTTGCATCATTAATTATGTAGGACGCAGACGGCCATTGGCTTTTCAGATCGTGAGCCATTATTTTCATGGTTGTGCTTGGGGTTATTCATTTTATTTAAGAGTTTAGGTCACCTAATGCTGTAACCTGCACTTAACGTGTTCGCTCAGTTATCTGGAAGATGGGGGTTAAAACGTTTCCACAGATCAGCCACCTAAAGCATCATAGCCACACAGGCTGATGGATTCTGCCACGATTGTTCTCCCGAAGCAAGTGCACGCTTGGCTTTAATTACCTTTGTGGAAAAGTGACTGTCCGAAGGCTCTCCCCACGTGGGGACCTCCTCTTGAGACTGATTTAGGAGAATCCCAGGTGCATCTTGCTACAGTGGTGCTTTCTCCCCATGGAATAGCCAATAAAGTAGATGACTGCAAATCTCATCTTACCTTTAAGGCACCAGCACAGCTTGCTGTTTACAGAACGATTTGTCACAGGGTCCTGCGGAGAGAGGAGCCCTTTGGCCACAGAATTATTCTTTCCAGAGCATCTGTTTTGGAAATGGACTATTTTACGCCTTGATTTCTCCAGGCCGGCAGTGCCTGTGATGTCGAGAACGCTGCCACCGGCTTGTAACCCTTCCCACAGGTGTCACCTGAGTGCTGGCAGTCTCCTGTTCTCCTAGCGGCAGGATGTCAGGTCACCGTGAGGCTCTCCCCCAAGGGCAGGATGGCTCGGGCCCTCACACCCCCATCGGCCGTGCCCTCTCCTGGTGCTGGGCCTCCAGTCCACGGCCCTCCACCTCCGCTGAGGAGGCCAGGCCGGGGCGTGGTGCGGGTGAGAGCCCTGGGCTGCTCTGCACGGCACACTGGGGACCGTGGCTGGGTATAGGAGCCAGGCCGGGCCTGCTGTCCAGCCTGCTGCACGCCCGTGGCCGGCTCTCTGCCTCTCCCCTCACCCAGGGTCTGGGGTTGTGCCCGTGGACACAGCCCCCTGCCGCGGCCCCGCTGCAGCTGCCCAAGGCCAGGGCTGGGGTCATGGGGAGCAGGGGGCTGATGGGGGCACCCTCGGGGCACGGTGTCCGAGCCCATCCCCGCATCTCTGCCCCGAAGCGCTGGGACAGGCCAGGGCTTCTCAGAGTCTGGTCTTGCAACCCCTTTGATCGTGAGTTAGCGAAGTCATCGGAAAGCCTGTTTATGTGGTATGTAGCCATTGCTCTTTCCTGTGTGAGAAATTAAAACTAAGAAATTTACAAATATTTATTTATCGAAAACTGCCAACTATAAACCCATTACACGTTAACATAAATATTTTTGTTTTTAAAAAAAATCACTATTTTCCCCCAAAAGGGAAAATTAGCGGTGAAGGGGGGGCACTTGGTGGTTTTGCAGGCCTTGGCGGGGTCTGGTTAATCAAAGACAGCTGGGTTCTCTGGGCCCCCGCCATCACCCCCATAGCCGGTGGGGCCTCAAGGGGGCAAGTACGGAAAGCAGACGATGTCTGAGGATTGCTGTTAGGTAGATCTGACCTCCTGGGTCCCCTGAGAGGGTCTTGGGGACCCCCAGGGCTCCTGGACCACACTCTGAGAACCAGGAGAGATGTCCCTGCAGTGGAGAGTGAGGGCTTTTTTTAAAGTTTTTTTTTTTTTCTGTTTTATTTGAACCCTCCTTATTTCTTTTACCTTAAAATTTTAATTTTGAACTTCATTTATGTGGCCTAGTCCACGCATTCAGGAGTTTGTTCAGAAGGGGTTGCAGCCTGCGCTGGGTCCCCGTCTTGCCTGAGTCTACCCACCCCCTTCTTCCCAGGACACAGGGGCGGCACCACGCTCCTGGCAGGTAACAGGAGCAGGTAACGGGCGTACACACTGGAATGAAACAACCTCGCCCACATGTCGTTTTGCAAGTGTGAGTAGGAGACATTCCTGGAAACGGAAGTGTGGTTCTACTGGATTTTGCAAAATTGCCCTCTGCTCCACTCCTAAGCTGGGGGTGGGGGTGGGGGGCGGGAAACGGACCCCGTTTGCCTGTCCTGACAGCCGCATCTCTGCCAGTCCATTAGGAAAATGGTTTCCTGATGTGATTTTAATTTGTATTTTTCTCTTTGTAAGTGAAGGTTGATTGCCGTTTCATGTATTTAAGAACTGTTTGTTTTCCTTTGCTATGGACTGTCTGTATCTCTTGCCCATTTTTCTCCTGGGCTGTTTTTCAACATTAGACAAATTAATCCTTTGTAATATGTACTGCAGATACGTTTTTCAGGGTTACCATTTATCTTTGACTGTTTATGGAGGCTTTCGCCTTGCGGAAATGTATTTTTGCATAATCTGTCATCTCCTTTATCATGTGTCATGTCTTGCTTTGGAAAGGCCCTGCCTGACCCCCAGGTTCTGAGTCCCCCCGCCATGGCCCCCCCGGCTCCTTCCCTGCTTTCCTTATTTTACGCTCAAGGCTTTGGTCCATTTTGAATTTATTTCGGGGGTGTGTGTGTGTGAGGTGTGGTTCCAGCATTATCTTTGCCCACAAAGCTCGGGATGTCCCAGCATCGTTTGTTGAACGATGTGTGTCTCCCCTCTGAGGAGGCCCCTTTGATCCCAGTTAGGTCTGGGTCTGTTTCTGTACATTCTCGTTCATTCCACGGCTCTGCCACGTATTCACGTGCTATCATCGCACTTTTACCTTTGACCGTAGCCGCGTCGTGTTTTATAATGTGGCAGGGCCAGTCTCCCCTCATCACTCTTGCTTTTCAGAACTGTCCCGGCTACTTGGCTGGTTTGTCCTATAAGCTGTAGACTGAGCTTCTCTTGCTTCCTCTAAAACCTTTTTGTTATTCTTTTTTTTCTCGGTACACGGGCCCCTCACTGCTGCGGCCCCTCCCGTTGCGGAGCACAGGCTCCAGACGCGCAGGCTCAGCGGCCATGGCTCACGGGCCCAGCCGCTCTGCGGCATGTGGGATCCTCCCGGACCGGGGCACGAACCCGCGTCCCCTGCATCAGCAGGCGGACTCTCAACCACTGCGCCACCAGGGAAGCCCTTGTTATTCTTTTAAGGGGAATCACATGAAGTTTATAGATTATTTTAGGGTTTTGTGTGACCATTCTCCCCTCCTTTCCTCTCTCTTTATATGTAAATATGGAAAATGCACATAACATAGTATGTGTAAATAATACTATATACCAGTAAATATTTGGTGAAATATACGTAAGGTTTACACCGTTTTTGACATGTACCGTTCAGTGGCTTTAAGTACATTCACATTGTACTTAGTGCACAGTTAGTGGACGCCCACCTTCAGAACTGCCTCATCTTCCCAGTCTGAAACTCCCTCCCCAGCCCCTGGCCCCCACCCCCCACCATCCTTCTTTTTGTCCCTGTGGATTTGACTCCTGGGGGCCTCACATAAGTGGATCTTACAGTGTTTGTCTTTTTGTGACCTGCTTATATCACTGAGCTTAATGTCCTCAGGGTTGTAGCACGTGTCAACGCTTCCTTCCTTTTGAAGGCCGAATAATGTCCCCCTTCTGTAGAGACCACACTTTGTTTATCCATTCACTGGTTGATGGACACTTGGGTTACTTCCTTGTTGTGGCTGTCGTGCTGCTGTGAACATGGGTGTACCGGTATCTGTTTGAGTCCGTGCTTTCAGTTCTTTTGGAATACCCAGACGTGGAACTGCTGGATCACGTGGTAGTCCTGTTTTCAATTTGTTGAGGAACTGCTGTGCTGTTTTCTGTAGTCGCCATGGCTGTGGTTTATGCTCCTGGTCGTGTGTGCTGAAAATCAGGCCAGAGCGTTTGCGGAGGATACGGTGAACCCCAGCTCTGCTGCTGACCAGGCGGGACCTCTGAGAGCCTGGCTCCCTGGTCCCGCAAGCAGGTCCCTGAGCAGGACCCGGTGGGCGGGAGGGAGGGACGAGACCCTGGACTCCATCTTCCACCTCCAGTAGCTGTGGCGTCCCTCTCTGAACCTCACTTTCCTCTTCTCATTAAGAAGGGGAGGCCGGGGAGGCCCCATAATAGCAGCAGCTCACGTTTATTAAGTTCTTAGCACGTGCCAGGCCCAGAGACAAGGCGTGGAGGGGTCGGGGTCCCGGAGGCTGGTGTGGGAGGATTAACTGAGGTGAGGCCTGGTAGCATCAAGCACGTGCTTGTTTTCCACAAAGCGTGGCTGTTAGTAAAGAGCGAGGTGGGTCATCCTGGGCGATCCCTGCCCTCGCCCCTCCCACTGGTGCATCCGCGCCCTGCATGGGTCCACACCTGCCGGCCCAGTCAGGCCACCCTCTCTCCCCTGCTGTCCCATGCCATGGCCCCAGATGAACCCGAGCGCCTTGTCTGCCCCCGCCCGTCCCCAGCGTTTCCTTCTGGCTTGTTATGGCATAGGCGCTCTGTCCAGGGTGCCTTCCTCTGCAGCCCACGGTGGCCTCCTTGGTGCTGTCAGCCCGAGGACTAGCCATCACCTCCCGCGAGCAGCCTCCTCTGCATCCTGGTACCGACTGCAGCTGGTGCATAGTAGGTGCTCATTAAATGCTCAAGCAGATCTGTCCTTACTGTTACTCCTGGATGCCTCTGCTCCAGCCCATGAGACTTTCACTGTCCGCTTACCACTCTCTGTTCCTAATTCCCGCCGGATGGGGAGCCGCGCCGGGGCAGACCCCCGCCCCCTACGTGACGTGCCTCTGGAGCGCTTAGACCCAGCTTGTCTCGTGCCAGCACAGCCCACCTGCCACCTTGCGTCAGCCCAGCCGGGAGATCTGTGTGAGACTGAACTGCTGACCGCGGTGGGCGGTTACCTGGGCAGCACGTGCGGAAAGGACTCGGAGGGTTTGTCTATCTACCTGTCTATTTATTTAGTTTTAAATGTTTCTTCTTTGTCACTGGATGTGAGTTTTGTAGCAGAGACATAAGGTGTGCCAGCCAGGCACCTCAGCTGTCAGGCCCTGCTGGGGCTGTGTTCCTTTCTTGGCCAGCTCAGCAGGAAATGTGGGCTCCACCTTCTCTGCGCTGGGTGGTGTTTTAAACACAGAAAGCCTGTTGTGGCGGATGTGCTTGACAGCCGCCCCCCCCCCCCCCACCCCTGTGGGCCCGTAAATGTCCCGGGGCGAGTCCAGCCCCCTCGTCCTCAGCTGGGCCAAGTTTCCGAAAAGGAAGAAGTTGCCGCAGGCCAGTGGTTTGGAGGTGCCCCCGAGGCCCTTTTTCCCCGGGCGCTGTTTAAGGCCCCGTGGGTTTACCTTGGCGCTGGGTTCACGCAGAGGGACCAGGATGTTCTTTAAGATGTGCCTCCCTCACCCACTGGGGTCCTCTGCCACGCCGCGTGCTGGGCCCGGACGCCGGGGTGGGGACTGGCTGGGATCCCTGCCCTTGAGCAGAGTGGTCTGGGGAAGGGGGGAGGGGCAGCGCTTGGTACTGAAGTGTGGGTCGGAGGGCTCCGGGCGGGAGGGCTGGGGAGGGCCAGCTCCTCGTTTCCTGAGGCCTTTTTCACTGTGCTGCTGGTCACACCGCAGAGCAAGGGGCCCTGCCCGAGACCTGAGTGTGGATGGTGGCCTCCGGTGGTGGGCTAGTCAGAGCTGGAGGCTGGCCCCTCTGCCTCGGGTGAGATACAGGACGGGGCGGGGGAAGCCCCGGCACGTGGCCCAGGTGGGACGGAAGAGGGTGGCTCTCAACGTGTCGGGTTCCCTAGCTCTTCCTTCCTAAAGAAGATCTGATGATGACGAGGCCCACACCCGAGTGTGAGAGTGGCAAGGTCACTGGAAGTGGGACCCCAGTGCTGGGTGAGGGCCCCAGTTCCCTGTTAGGGGGCCAGTAAGTCCTGGGACCCAGTTGAGAGTCCTTGTTCTGCTGGGCATTTATCGCCTTGAGACAAGGGGACAAGCAGCCGTGGCCCATGTCAAAAGTGGCCCACCCACTGCTCCCTGCGTTCGTAACTATTCTTAATGGCCCAGAGCCACACCTGTTTCATGCTGCAGCAGAGTGAGAACTTGAGACAGGCCGTGTGGCCGCCACACCTAAGACATTTACCACCAGGGCCCTTTGCAGAGTGGGTTCGCCGAGCCTGTGCGTTCGGTCTGGGGCTGCAGTGCATTTGGAGAAGAGCCCGTTTGCAGACAGCTGTGGGCCAGAGCCTCTCTCTGCTTTCAGGAGCTGGGCCAGGGCGCTGGCAGGAAGTCATGACGAATACTGGGAGTCCGGAAGGTGTTTCCTCCCAGCTGTCTCATTGGCTAGATCTTCCCCAGTCCTGGATGCTAAGAGTGATGGAGAGGCTTGAAAACAAGAATGCTTCCACCAGCAATGAGTTCTTGTGTGCGTTTCCTACTGTTTAGTTTATGTTGCTTGTTTATACAGCACAGTTTTATACATACCTAAGCCCTGGGTTTTCCTGCTAGCTTTGTTTTGTTTAGATAAAAGGCCGTGCAGCCAGTCTGCCGGGCTCCCCACTTGGTCTCTAGGCAGGGGGGCCTGTGGGCTCTCATACAGTGTGATGGATGCATTAACAGAGGCATGTGCTGGGGAGGGTGGGTGCCTGGGGCAAGCGCAGGCTTGAGCGCAGCGAGGTTGGCTGATGTTCCTGATGAGGCTCTCACCCCGAGCCTCAGTTTCTCCATCTGTCAGTTGGTTTAACAACAGCTCCTCCCTCGCAGTGTTGTGGTCAGGGCGCATGACACCTGGGGTGGGGAGAGGGGCTTGTCGTTCTTGCCTGAGATTTGGGGCCCTGCAGGCTCAGTGCTGAGGATGGTCCTTGCCCTGTGGAGGGCTCCCGCTCCCGCCACAGCACGGGCCGCAGGCCCTCGCCTGGGGCTTTTGTCCAGGGTCCATGCTCTTGTGAGCCTGGACTGACGCCCAAGTGCCCAAGGGTGGGTCCTCAGGTCGGCACAGCCCACATCTGTGTCAGGTGCCACTCTTGCTTACTGCCGCCTTAAAGCCAGGGGGCTGAGGCTGAGGGAGGGCTGGGCATGACCAGCCTCTCCACACCTCACTCCCGACCCTCTGGGGCTGGTCCAGGGCTGGGGTCAGAGGGCGTAGATCACGCAGAGCTGGGAGCGCAGCTGAGCCTCGGTGCCTGAGGGCTGGCGGAGGACGCCGCGTCCTCTCTGAAGCGGCCTCTGGCTTCCCGGGGCCTCTAGTCTGAACTCTCTGTGTTGCCCACTGTCTGCAGTCCTCGGAAGCTGGTGATGACCGGGGGCGGGGGGCGGTCTTGGAATGTCCCAGAGCCTCTTACCCTCCCTTCCACAGCCCCCCCGAAAGTAAAGTGCCGGTGGTTCCGTGGAGATGGAAAGTAATGCAGGTGGTGCCATTTGTTCAGTGCTTTTGGAAAGTGGCGTCTGAGCTTTTCCCATGGTTACTGCTGCTCACCGGGCGGTCCCTGAGTCCTTCCCCGCACGCTTCACGTCATCCTTTGGCTGCCCTCTGAGCCGGGACTGCCGTTAACCTCTCTGTGTGACCAAGGAAACCAGGGCGTGGAGGTCATGTGACACCTGCAGGGTCAGCAGCAGAGGCAGCCGGGGTCTCGAGACCGTCAGGTGACTTAGCTCACGTCCGGAGCCCAGCGGAGCCCGCTTGCTCCCAGGGGTGTCTCTGAACACGACAGTACGTAGGCCAGTTGGAACCGACCTGACAGGTGACGGTGCCCTGCCCTCCGGCCCCCCAGCTAAGGTGATGGCGACGTGGGGCCTGAGCAGGGGTGACGTCACTGAGGGTGGGAGCAGCCTGGCTGGACGGGAAGGGGATGCTGGACCAGAGGGAGAAGAATGGGGTGTTAGCCGGTGGCAGGGAATGGCCTGGACAGTGTCCCCGAGGCCAGGGAGACCTGGCGTCTCGTATGGGGACCCAAGGGGGCCGGGCCGGGATGGCAATGAGCAGGGCACGAGGACAGTGTGCCCGCCTGACCTCCCTGCCGCTGGCCCTGGGCTCGTGGGGCCCCACCTAGAGGCTCAGGTCCAGCACGTTCTTTTGTGACCTCCCCCTACCCTGCCCCCCTGGCCTGCCTGAGCGTGGTGTCTGGGTCCTGCTTCCCAGGGGGACTTTCACTTTGACCTGTGCCCCCGAGCTGTGCCAGGGAAGGAGGAGGTCAGGCGGGGACACTGGTGTTTCCTGCTCTGCTCCCTGTGTGGCCGAGACAGCCTGGGACGGAGGGACCGGGGCGGTGGTGCGTTAGAGCTGCTCACGAGGGCCTGCAAGAGCTGACTGTGAAGTTTTCAGGAATTTTGTGAGCTGGCCGCTAATAAAATGAGTGTATAAAGTTAGATAAGTTATATTGAGAGCAAAGGTGTCAATATTAAATGCTCGAAGGTGCCCGTTTCTGAACTGTTTCACTACGTTTTATCACCGGGTTATGATCCTGAGGTGGCTAGCATCTCTTGGGCCTGGTGGAAATCCTGTGGCCGGTGGCCCTGGGCAGCTCTTACCACCCGTGTGCTCTTTCACTGCCGGACGTCACTTTGGTGGCTTGAACGTGGCCACGATGGGAGCGGTTCCACCACGGAAACGGGCAGATACCGCAGATTAGGGCCTCACTTCTCATTTTGTCGCTTGTCTAGAGTAAAGAGAGTGATGGAGAAAATGCTGACGTGCAGGTGAAGGTTACGCGTGTGACTTCCGTCGCATTCGCTGGAAGGCACAGGGAGGCTGAGGAAACCTCCTCTTGTTAGAATACCGTCGTCCGCTTCAGCAAGGACGTCTCTCCTGTCCTAGACAAACGAATAAGGTTCTGCCTTCTTTCCCCACCTGTCGTGTCCTGTTCACGTAAACAAGGCCGTCAGCCGACCTTCAGGCCGGAACCGCACTTGTTGGTCAGCTGCAGCCCTGGCTGACCGGAGGGAGGCTTTCAGCACGACTTAGTGCGAGCGTCCTGTGGGCGCCACTTGGCTGTGTGGAGTTTACAGTAAAGAGTGTTGCACGTTTTATTACTACTTGTACCCGTGCAACGCATCCTTATCACTGAGATTATAATAAATGTTTGTACGTCTACGCCCAGGGGTGTCCCTGGGGCATGCATGGTCCCAGCTCACAGAGGAGGGTGTGGTAGCTTCAGCGGGGCCCTCCCAGCTCCCCTGCTCTTCCTGACTGGCTCCCCCACCCCCACCCCCGGCCACCCTGGCCCGTGGCGGGGTCACGGAGCCAGCAGGACCCTGGGCAGCTCTCCTGTTACAGTGTAGGAAACTCCGCTCCTGGCACAGGGCCCGTCTTGGCCTGACCTGTGTAGGACGGAAAGCCCCTGAAGAACGCAGGCCTCTTCCTGGAGAAACGCCCCGGGCTGTCGAAGCCTTGGAGTTAAGCTCTGGAAGTGTTCACGGATTTAGGGACTTCCTGCTTCGCCAAGAGGGGTCGAGGGCAAAGTCCAGGGACAGCCCTTTGCTTTGAGGTCTCTGTGGCTGGGCGGCTCAGGGCGCAGGGCGGGGGCCTGGCTCTCCCGGCCCTCAGGGCCCAGTCGTGGGGGCCCCGCCTTTGTGCAACGTCCCCGTCTGTCACTGAAATGGCCAGAGTGTGCCAGCCCTGCTGAGACCGACCCGGGCGCCTTCAGCACCTGCCCTCGGGCATGTACGCTAACCGGTGGGGCTGGGGGCACAGATCCTAAACCAGGGAGCTCGCCAGAAGTTGCAGGACTCCAAACCAGATGGGCTGACCGAATTCAAGGGGGGCACTTGGAAGAGGAGGGACTGGCATGGGGACATCGCCGAACCTGAAGTGCTGGGCGCGTAGTAGGAACACAATGTGATGGCCGGAGGACCCCGAGGGTCAGCAGGGCCGGAGCCCAGTGGGGGAAGCCCCGGGAGGGGTCTCGGCGGGATGCTCCGGACTCTGGTTTCCCGCCACCTGGAGAAGGGGCTCCATGAGGTGTGTGGCTGCCTGGACCAGACCCGGCTGGGCTGGAGGGTGGGGCGGGGGCCCTGCTCGCGTAGGCGGCTGTGCAGCGGTCACGTGATCAAGGGCTCCTTCCAGGGTTTTGAGTCAAGCAGCTGCTGGTACGGGCGCCACCCAGGAGGAGGGCCCGCGGAGGCTCCAACTCCGAGCTGAGTGTGGCAGAGTCAAGCTACCGACGAGATGTCCCACAGACAGTGGGTCACCCGGAGTCCAGCTCACGGGGAGGCTGGTGGGTGTGCAGTCAGCAGAGCGTCTGAACGTTTGGGGTCCCGCTAACTGAGGCTGGATCCGGGGTTGGGGCAGTGGCTCCCTGACCGGCCTCGAGTTCGGGGGAACCCGTGGGTCCCCGGGCGTGAGCCAACATCTTGAGCCTGGCATGATTGGGGGGAGTGGTCACCCGTGTCTTCTGGGTCTCGAGCGTCCCAGACTGCTCCCCGGGCGGTGGTGGCCCGGCACAGGGCCCCACGGGCTGCCCTGGAGCTGTGTGCATGTCGGGGTCCTGCAGGGCTGTGGGCCTCTGGGGCTGTCTTCTTGGAGAACAGAGACCTGGCAGAGGGCCGGGTGGCCGGCTGGGACTGGCCTTGGGTGGGGTGGAGGGAGAGTCCCGTCCTCGCTCAACATCTGTGACTCCCCAGGAATATGGTTTGGGACAAGGGTTGCTTCCTTTTGGAAAAAGGATGTTGTTTATCCTGGGATCAGCAGAAGAGCCACCAGATAACAGGAGATGAAGCCAGGCTGAGCTGGTTGTCTGAATGCAGACGGGAGCTTGGCCGGGGGTCGCGAGCCCCATGCAGCGAGGAGAATGGCTGGGACCTGGGACGTGGCAAGTGCTGGACCAGGAACCATTTTTTTCTAAGTCTTGGTCTGGGAGGGAAAGTAAAGTCCTTTGTGGTTTCCAAGTCCAATGTTCCCTAGACACTGCGGCCTTTGTGTGTCCAGGAGGCATTCAGCGGGTTTCCAGAGCAGCGTGCTCTGTGTCCTGGGGCCAGAGCTGGCCTCAGTCCTGTGTCCCGAGGGCCCACAGCGCAGGGTCGCTGCCTTGAGGCTCCCCTCGCCCTGTCCCTCTGTCTGCTTGCCTCCACGGCTGCAGGGCTCCTTGCAGATGTTGCGACTCTGAGCAGGGGTCTGGAGTAGCCACAGGGAGCGTCTCCCAGCGCGTCTACTTCCACGTGGAGGTACGGGGAGCTGGGGCGGCAGCAGGTCCTGCTCTGAGGGACTGCCGCACCTTGAGGGGTGGGCGTGAAGGGAGCTGCCCGGGGGCCTGTGGGTGCACGTGGAGGGGCCGGGTCTGTGGGAGTGCGCGGTGGGTGTGCAGGGATTTGGGGGCTGGTTGGATCCAGGGAAGGCTGGATGGGGGCTGGGGCGGGAGTGGGACACATGGCAGCCGCTGGACGGAAGGTGCAGGTGAGCTTTGTGGAGACGGCGTCCACTGACACTGGCTTTGTGGGGAGAGCTTTGCTCTGGGTCACGCTTGGTGTCCTGGCCCCCGGCCCCCCTCTCACTGTCCATGGACAACATCTGTGTCAGTCTTCCATCTCTTCATCTGGAAGTTGGGGGTAACTGGGTTGGATAGTGTAGTTGAGATGAGGTCGTCCCGGGGTAGGGTGGGCCGCCCCTCAGCCCGGGGGGGTGGGGTGTGTGACGGGGAGGGCTTCCCTCGCAGCCCGGACCCGCCTGGGAGGGGTGGTCAGGTGTCCTGGCACCCGGTCCTCATTGGGCAGCGGCATGAACTGCTCGCCTCTCCAGGAGCCCCAGGGGCCTGGGGGCAGGGCAGTGGGGACGGAGCGGGCTCTCGGGGACCCCCCCCCTCACCAAGGGCTGATGTGAGCGGCTGTCAGGAGGAGCGGGGTTGGCATGAGCTGGCAGCTGCCAGCAGGGGCCCCGCTGGGCAGGGGGGCACGTGGGCTCGGTGCCGGGGCAGCGTGGGTTGTGAGCGGCATCCTGATGGTGGCAGGGCGGACACTTGGCGCTTCGTCCCCTTTCCCCGGGCGGCCACATCATTTGCTTGCCGGGCTGAATCAGGAAGGAAGGCAGCTCCAGCCTGCGGGGTGGGGAGTCCCAGACAGGAGAACCGCCTGACGGGACCCGGCAAGGAGGGAAGCAGGCCCATCCCCTCCGCCCCGCTTCCATCTGACGCTGGGGGAGGAGGGGTCCCCCAGGTCCTTCTGAAAACGGAAGGAAGGAGGTTTTACATGGCTGCACTTCCCCTGCCTGGTTTGCTTTTAGTTTTCAAGTTAGAAAAGCAATGGGAAAGGACACGTGGAGAGAAGTTTCACAGCCACCCGCAAGCCTCAAGCAGGGTCCTGTGTCACCTGCGGTCTGTGTAGATGCCAGTTGCCTGTAACGGTGACCTCGGTGCAGCAACGTTTTGTCACCGCCTCTGAGACTCCCAGGGACGTCTGTGTGTCCCGCGTGGTGCTCAGAGCGCCCGGCCTGGCCGTGGTGCTGCCGAGATGCCCTCCACGTGCTGGATTTGCCCCGGGATGGATCTGGAGACCGGGAATCACTGGTTCAGAGGGCGTTGACGTTCACGCTTCCTGCTGCCTCTGCCACATCGCTGGCTTTTGTTTCCTTTTTGGTGAAGTTGGAGGCTTTTGCACAAGGACTAGGTAACTTTCCTCTTGCTCAGGGAGTTTGTGGGTCTGTGTTCCAAGGTCCTCTAATCTTTACCAATTTGTTCAGGTTGTCTCACAACAAAAATATTAGTTCTCATGTACCTGGCTTGCTACATGTATCCCCTGTTTCATTGCAGGTGTTTTTTTTTTATAAATTTATTTATTTTATTTTATTTATTTTATCTTTGGCTGCATTGGGTCTTCGTTGCTGTGCGCAGGCTTTCTCTAGTTGCGGTGAGCGGGGGCTACTCTT
Source organism: Phocoena sinus (assembly GCF_008692025.1). Lineage (NCBI taxonomy): Eukaryota > Metazoa > Chordata > Mammalia > Artiodactyla > Phocoenidae > Phocoena > Phocoena sinus. Next base: position 3,343,477 of record NC_045772.1, on the reverse strand, counting down.
CGTTGCGGTGCGTGGGCTTCTCATTGCGGTGGCTTCTCTTGTTGGGAGCACAGGCTCTAGGTGCGTGGGCTTCAGTAGTTGTGGCTCGCGGGCTCTAGAGCACAGGCTCAGTAGTTGTGGCACTTGGGCTCAGTAGTTGTGGCACACGGGATTAGTTGCTCCGCAGCATGTGGGATCTTCCTGGACCAGGGCTCGAACCCGTGTCCCCTGCACTGGCAGGTGCATTCTTAACCAGTGCACCACCAGGGAAGCCCCTCATTGTAGCTTTAAAACAAATGTCTATTTACTTTTGTCTGGTTGACTGAGTCTTTATATCTTTTCAGTCTCTTAATGTAGACTGTCAGCCTCTCTCTAGGGACTTAAGTTCTCTCTTCTCACGTGGATATCTTTCCAGATGGCCAGCCATGTGCCCCTTTCCCGCCACGTGAGCAGGGATACCGGCTTCTCCAGCCCCGTGGCCTTGCCCACTCCTGGGCTACCCTGGACTCCAGGGGATGGTGGGTTTCCTGTGGTTTTTACACCAGGGTTAGGGTTAGGCTCAGGCCACCTTAATGTTCCACGTGAGCCCCGGGAAGCATCTGTCCCGGGAACACCTGCACACCCTCCCCGGATGTGCTGCAGCCTCAGTTGTCCTTGTAGAGCGGAGCCCTGGCTCATTCTGACGTGGGGCTCACGGGCCGCCACTGTTCACAAGCTTTCTTGCCTTGAGCAGTGATGCCGGGGGAGTGGAGGCCCCTTGGCAGGTGGGGCAGGTACGCAGGGCTGCAGGCAGGCACCCTGGGCTGTGATTTAACATGATTTAACGGCCCCGAGCCTGCACCGTCCAAAACAGGAAGTGCTTTCCCCTGCCTTCGTGGTTCCCCGTAAACTGTCCCAAGTGTCCCAACTGGGGCGGTTCAGGCTGCGTTGATGGATTCCACCTGGCTCACCCCACTTCCTGCTCGCCCTGCAGGAACTCGCCGTGCTGTTTATTGGGTCCAGGCTGAGTAGTCTGTGCTTGTGCGTCATCTCAAATGCTCGGCATACTTTGGCCCGATCGGGGTTAACCCCATTTCAGAGGTGGAAGCTGAGGCCCAGTAAGGTGGGAAGTGGCGGGACAGGCTGTGAGCCCAGGTGTGTCCAGAGTCCCTGCCCCGCAGGGACCCAGGGCCTCTTGCAGACGTTGGGGGCCGAGGGACTGTGTGACCGGGACCGGGGTTGGGCCGCACGGCCCCTGCCGTGGGCTTGGGAGTGAGGTGGGCTGGATGTGCAGAAGGGCCACTATGCCCCACCCGCTGGGCTTTCCTGGTTGGGTCAGAGATGTGGGGAGTGGGCACCCCTGTAGGCATCTACCTCTGGTGTGTGCACGTGTGTTTGAACTTACATGTGTCCTCCATGCCAGCGCACAGAGACACCACACCAGGCCTTTGCTGCCTCCCTCCAGGCTGGAGGGATCCAGCGCCGGCAGCTTGGGGGCTGCTCAGGAGGCAGGTGGGCGGGCGCTGGGCTCCAGACTGGCCGTGTGTGGGAAGATCTCTCGGAGCGAGTGAGGCTGAGCTGGTCCTGAGAGCAGAGCTAGGGCGCCCAGGCGAGCAGGACGGTGTTTCAGGTCGATGGGGCAGCCTGGGCCGTGTCCCTGGGAGCGGGGCCAGGTGGAGCGAGGGGACAGGGCCGGAGGGAGTCTGAGGCACCCTGAGGCCCAGCGTTCTAGGGGCTGTCCTGGGCGTGCCCTTGGTCGTGGGTCTTGATGGTTGTTAGAGCCTGGGAGGAGGCGCGCCGGCCCTCCCCACTTTTCGCTGCGGTGTCTCCCCCTCCCCTCCCCAGCCCCCTCTTCCCAGGGTCTTCGGCACCCCTGCTGCTCCAGGCTGGCTCCGCCTTTGCGCTGGGAGGTCGCACCGAGAGACGTGGCTTCCTTCTGCCCTGTGGGGCACTCGGGGGAGCTGGCCTGGGTGGGCGGCAGGGGTCTGAGCTCAGCGGCCAGCCCAGCCGGATGGGGGTGACAGAGGACCCCGGCCTGCTGGGCATGAGACGGGAGCCTGTGGGCCCTGGGGTCCCTGAATAGCGGGACTGGCTGCTCCCTGAGGGCAGGGCCTGGTGGCAGCCCAGGGCTGGGGCCTGGAGCCGGGTGTGGGAGGGCGGCGGCCGGCAGGCGGCTGACCACGTGACTGTGCCTCCCCCTTGCTGTCTTGCAGGGGCTCCGAGCGTCATGTTAAGGTAAAGCAGAGGGCCTCAGTGCTGAACATGCTAAGGAGGCTGGACAAGATCAGGTTCAGAGGTCACAAGAGAGATGACTTCCTTGATCTAGCAGAGTCTCCAAACGCCTCGGACACCGAATGTGGAGACGAAACACCCCTGAAGATACCTCGGACCTCGCCCCGGGACAGTGACGAGCTGAGGGACCCTGTGAGTACCGAGTGTCCTCCGCTCTGCGTGGCCGCGGATGCCAGGCCCCCTCGCTGGTGGGTGGGGGCTGTCCCCATCCTCAGGTGGCCAAGCTGAGTGTGCGCTTGGGTAGACCGTGTCCTGCCCAGGCTGGTCAGACACAGACGGGGCTGTTCCCCATCTCGCCCCAAACCTCCCCCAGCCTCACTGGTGGGGGCTCATCCCTGGACTGAGGATAATTTGTACATTGGCCGATTTTCTTTTCCTTCATCACTGGTTTTCTGGGTGACCGGCAAACTTCTCACACAGCCTGATCCCCGGGAGTTTGACTCGAGGGGTCGCAGGGCGCTGTCTGGAAGCTGCTGGCCCCTGGCCCGAGGGCAGCTGCCTCTGGGTGCCTGGCTGGTCTGCCTGGCCGTCCCAGAGTGCGTGTCATCGACCCCTGGCAGCTGGCTGAGCCCAGGCTGGGCCTCCTCAGCCCACGTGGGGACAGTGGCCCCTGTGGGCCCGTCAGTGGACGCCCTTTATTTGGAGAGCAGCTTTCCTCAGTGGGGTCCACGGCTCTGGTGGGAACCAGGCGTGAGCAGGCCCTGTCTTCTGGAAGCTTGTGTTTTGTCGGTGGGCAGGCAGCGGGGGGGGGGGAGGGTGGACTTCCTGTGGTCCCCTCCTGGCCAGGTACGGCCGCCGGGCTCTCCGTTGTGGGCACAGCTGCCCAAATCCTCCCTGTTGTCAGTGAAGAAGCCCAGAGCCATCCAGCCCCCCACCACACGAGTTGTGGTGCCCTGCCCGAGTGGACGCCAGGCCTGTTGGCCTGGGGTCTGGGCTCCTCCCCATGCACCTGAGCTAGGTCTTCCTTCCAGCTGTGGCCATGAGCCCTCGCCTTCCCACCTCCTTGTATTATTAATGCTTTATAATAGAACAGGGATGGCGTGTTTGCTCCTGGCACGAAAGAATAATTGATTGGCACTGCCTCCTAAGAGCCAGCCATCCAGTCAGGCAGGGCTGGAGCTGCAGAGCCTGGAGGGGAGCGCCCTGCTTGCGTGCTTGCTGTGTTCCCTGCAGAGGTGGTGGCGGTCCTCCCGCCATTGGGCTCCGTGCGGGCCAGGGCCTCGCTTGATGTGTCTCCTAATGTAGCCCATCAGCATCTGTCTGTCGGGACATCGTGGGGCTCACGGGCGCTGTCCTAAGAAAGGGGGTGCCTCCACGTCGGGGTGGGTCCAGCGGGCCGGCGAGGGCCGAGGGGAGCACCTGAGGGAGGGGCGAGCATGGGGGCCGTGGTACAAATGGCTGTCACGCTCGCTCACCCCCCCACCCCCCCCCACCCCCCGGGGCTCTCTCTCCGTGGTGGCGGGACCGAGCCAGCATCCCACCCTGGATGTGCCGTCCTTCACTTAACCTCTGCCCCTGAGGGGCACTCGGTCACTCCCATGAGCCTCGTGCACACGTGGCCTGCGTCACCCCGGGTGTGCGGGCAGGGTCATGCGTCTGTCACCAGCACCCTCCCACGAGCGTGCAGTGTCCGCCGCCGCCGCCCGAGGGGCCCGCGTGCCATGCCCTTGCCCACCTGCACGGGGTGTCCCCAGGCGTTTCTGTTCTGCCAACCCGAGGGGTGAAGAGTGGCTTTTCCCACGAGGGAGGTTGCTCACCTTTGCCTGTGTTTAGGCTTCGTTGTTTTTATTTTTTTTAGTTGTGGTAACGTGCGCCTAGCACGGAATTGACGCCGTAGCCGTTTTAAGTGTCCAGCTCGGTAGCATCAGGCACGTTTGCGTTGTCGTGCGCCACCCCCCCCATCCGTCTCCAGACCTTCTTCATCTTCCCAAACGGAAACTCAGTCCACACTGAACAGTAGCTCCGCAGCTGCCCCTCCAGGTCGCCCCCGCCCCGTCTGCTTTCCGTCTGTGACCCGACTCTCCAGTTCCGGCCTCAGTGAGCCCCGCGGTGTTTGTCCCTGCGACTGGCCTGTCTCAGCACCGTGTCCTCAGGGACCATCGTGCTGTAGCGTCAGGCTTCATCCTTACGTCCTTTTTGTGGGCAACCCGTCTGTGTCCTGGGGCAAAGGAGGCGAGCGGACCCAGTGGTTGAGGGTAGAATCCGGGTCCTGTGGTGGGGGAGGGGAACGGGGGGAGGGAGGGGGTCCTGGACGGGCAGATGGGCTCGAGGGGGCCGCAGCGGTGGAGGTGGGGTGATGTCCAGGGCAGGGTGTGGCTGTGGTCGGGGGAGGGCCGTTGAAGAGAAAGATGAGGGGTCTGAGGCCAGGGTCCCCCGAGTGGTTGGTGACAGGCCAGTAAGGAGAGGGGCAAGGAGGCGAGGACCAGAGCCCTAGAGCTGGGGCAGAGGCAGAGACCCCACGCACGTGGAGGTGCAGTGGGCATCGCCTCCAGGAGCCGGGGGTAGAAGCCGGTCCCTCCGCGGAGAGATGCGGTTCTAGGGAAGCTGGGGGAAGAAGCAGCCAGGCCACCTGCCCGGTTTTGTGGCGGCAGCGCTGCAGCCTCGGGGGTCCCGAGTCCAGGCTCCCGACCCCAAGTTTAGCGTTGCTCTCGGCAAGTCTGAAAAGGGGTCAGCTGGAGGGACCCAAGGGGCTCGCGGAGGGGTTTGGACCCCAGGATTTCAGGGCACCCCCCCCGGCGCCTGCCATCCACATCGGGGTGCCCCCTGCAGCCGTCTGGCTCCCCAGAGCTGGTCCTCACCATCCCTGCCGTCCTGTGGGTGCCCAGCTGAGCTACTGCAGCTTCGACACTGAGTCCGGCCAAAGCCACGAGGGTTCCAGGCTGTCTTGGACCCGGGGGCCCCTGTAGGAGCTCTTCAAGCTCTAAGGCAAGTTCCAGGTGAGCTTAATTCCAGCAGCTTAGAGACTAACACGCGTCACAGCCTTCCGAGGACGTGTTCAGATGGGGCTGCAAACCGCGGGACGCCCTGCCTGCTTTGGTAGGAACTTGCTGATATAATGGAGTCCAGCCTTCTGCTTCTGAATCAGTGTAGAGCCGCCTTTCCGGACCAGCCTCTGCCCTCTGCTCTGGGCCACCATCTTGGGCGCCGAGGTTGGGGATGGGCCGGGGAGGGACAAATTCATCTGCGGGGACCAATGGGCGAGCCTGGGCCATCTTCCCCACGCAGAGCAGGGGGCGTACCCTGCTTTTCGCCTACCGCCCAGTCTCCCCGTACCTGCCCCTGCCAGGCCCACGGGGCCGGCAGGTAAACATGGCCTGGTCCCTGCCCTCTGGGACCTCACGCCCCGGTAGCCAGAGCAGCTGCAAGTACAGGAGGTCACGTGCCAGGACGAGGCAGCCGTGGGCTAGAGGGTCTTACCGGCCCCCGTTGTTCCCCAGTGTGAGCTGCTGCTTCCCGGGGTGTGGCCTCCGAGCAGATGACCTGTGCCTGGAGCGGTCACCGGGGCTGTCACGGACCCTGTCCATGCCGGGTGTCCCCTTCCTCACCCTGCCTTGGGGGTGTGGTCGTGGAGACCAAAACTGGGGAGTCAGATCCCCCCGTCGCACGGCAGGGCGCTCAGGTGCTGCCCTCACCAGGTCAGCGGTGGGGTGGGCGTGAGCCGGCAGCCCCGCTGCGCCCCGGGCAGGCCTGGCTGTACCGACGTGCGCATCCCTTTCCAGTGGGCAGTGGTGGCCTGAAACCGGAGCCTACCCTGGGCTCGGTGGGATGGCGGGTGGTGGCTTTAATTAGCCTCTGTGGGAAAGGACAGGCCCCTGTTTGGAGTTCGCTCACCTCAGAGCCTGGCAGGTGGATGCGCCCTGCCCCACCTCCCCGGAGTCCTGTTGCTGCCCCTCCCAGGGCAGCAGGGCGACAGGCCCTGTGGCCAGGCCACCACCCTCCTGGGAGGTCGCCACGCGGGCCAGGGCAGGTTTTGATGGTTTCCTTCCCTCTGCAGCCTGAGAGCTGTGTTGTGACCGTCAAGAGGCTTAGCGTCACGCTTCCGGTTTTGCCTTTACTGTTGCTGGAAGTCGGCCTCACCGGGGCTCTGAGGATGTCCCTGTTGTCTGAAATGTCCCTTCCACCGACAGGTGAAGCCGAGGTGAACTGATGCGAGTTCTAAGGCAGAGCCAGTGTCTTCCTAGGCCGATGGCCCAGTTTACCAGCCCTTCTAGACCACGGGGTCCTTGGGGGCTACCCGTTAGAGAACTGGTCGAGGTGGACCCAGGATGCTTCCGGGAGGCTCCTCTGAGCTCTTGGTGTTTTCCTTCTAGGCTGGGCCAGGGACCCTCATCATGGCTGCAGGAGTCCAGGACTTTAACCGGACAGAGTTTGATCGCTTAAATGAGATCAAAGGTCACCTGGAAATCGCCTTACTGGAAAAACACTTCTTACGTGAGTACCAGTGGGGGGCGGAGGGGCAGAGGGGACGCTGTCCTGCCGGAGCGCAGCTGGGTCACAACAGGTGTCACCAGGCTAGCAGTGGGGACGGGTGTGTGGACGTCCCCCACATGGCCTTTTGCGTCCTGAGTCTGCATCTCCCTTTGCTGTTCCGCAAAGCTCAGCGCTCCTGTCTGGATGGCTACGACGCCTTTACTCTGAGATCCACGAGAGCGTCACTGGGGAAGGAATACGACGCCCCTGGAAACTCTTTATTTTAGTGAATCTGGTGCATGGCCATGCTTAACTCAGCATGTAATAGAGCTTTTGGAGGAATCTGAGATTTTCTGTTCCGTGTAGTTTGCACATCAAGGAGGGAGTGTGGGAGGGGGCACAGTGGGGTTTCATTGTCTGATGGCCACGGGCATGGGTACCTTGGCATTTGGTGTTTGTGTTGCTTAACTGTCGGCCCTCCTGCTGGGGGTGTTGGCCTCTGGGTAGTGATGATGGTAGAGATGGTTCTGGAGGGGCCTGCTGGGCTCCTTCCGGAGATGATCTCATTTGGTGACTTGCCTTTACTCCTCTCACCACCCCTCTGTCCTGCCTTGCAGACGAGGAAACGGAGGCACCAGGGCTAGGAGAAGTGATCCTACTGGTAGGTTAAGTCTTCTGACTAGTAGGGGTTTAAACCAGGCAGACTGGCCCTGAAGCCCACGCATGTGACACAGTGTTTTCACAGCTGACAGCAGGGTGTGGGCAATGCTATTAGGGGAACAATACAGGGAGGAAGAAGCAGCTTCGCCCCTGTGTGCCCAGAGCCAGTCACGTCTGGGCCACGAGGAGAGGCCCAGGGCAAGGCACCTCCCTTGGGCGTTGTGCCCAGCTGGGGCCTCCTCTGATACCTGGGACCAGGCAGCTGGCACCCTTGCTTGCCCACAGGCACCGCCCTCTGTCCCCACCTGAGTCCTCTCCCTCTTTCGTCTAGTGTCTCCCTCGTTTATGTGACGAGTGTCATCTGAGCTCCAGCCGTGGGCACCCCGGCTGTGCCGCCCATGCAGCACGCGGGGCCCGTTGCCTGCAAACGGAGGCGGGGTGTCAGCGCCGCGGGGGGAAGCCTTGGGGGCCTGCCTTCTCCTCCCAGAAGTGGGCGGCGTGGCTCTCACTACATTTCTGTGCACCTTGCAGCCACCATGTGCTGCAGCCCCGTCTCCCCCCAGGCCCCTCTTGCTGGTCCGGACCTCCCTGGGCAAGCGTGTGTGTGCACGCACGTGTGTACGCGCACGAGCTCTGGGCGTGTGCCCGTCTGCACCCCGCCGGCCAGCGCTCGCCCGCAGGGTCCGAGCACCGAGGTTCTGAGGACGGCACTATGGAGTGACTCAGTCTCCCCGCGAGTCTGAGGTTGCGGCTGACCTGGCTGGGGAGACGGGGCCGGGCTGGGTCTGCTGGGACTGCCTGCAGTGCGGGCGGTGAGGGCCCTGCCTTGTCAGGCCCTGGTGCCTGTGGCCTCCTCGGCCTTTGCGGAGCTCCCGTGGGGCGGCTCTGCGTGAACGGCGGGGCAGCCCAGGTGGTCTCGCCAGTGCTGAGCGGGCCCCGCTGGGTGGAGGCCGTGCTGGGCAGCAGAGCTGGACGGCCCTGCTCGAGGCAGCGGTGGGTGGAGCCTTGTGAAAGTGCCTTTGGTGGGTCACACGGAGGATATTGGTGGTTTCACGGGGTTCGAGGAACCCGCAGAGTCAAGGGCTCTCAACGAAAGGAGACGGGTCTGTGAGAGCATCCAGCAGGGAGCCCCCTGCCCCCGGCTGGGGAGGGGCAGTGTGAGGCTTCCAGGAGAAGGGGTTACAGGCGGGGCGGGCGGGGAGCAAGTGTCCACCAGGCAGCCGGGTGGGCAGGACAGCTGCGACCCACAGGGATGCCTGTCTGGGGCCACCCTGCTCTGTGTTGAAAAAAGGAAAAGAAAAGAGGCCGCCTGGCTCCGGATCGGCATCGCTGGCGTCCTTGGACTGGTCCTCGTGGTCTGCCCTCTGTGTTTTACCAGAAGAGGAAAACAGTGGGTAGCTCATGTTGTAAAAGTGCAGAGTCCCACCTTGGCAGCTCGGGGCCGGATGGGGAAGGTAATAATTATGGGCATTTTTTTTTAGTTATGAGAAATTTTAGATGGATCAGAAATAGAGGACGTGGTGTAACGCGCCTCTCATGCACCTGCCGTCGGTTTCAGCAAGAATCGGCTCGCGGCCAGGCTGGTTCCCTCCAAGCCCCCACCTACAGCCCCTCTCCCCCAGGTCTTTTGAAGCAAATCCCAGCCAGCATCCTGTCATTTGACCCATAAATATTTTAGTAGATAGCTCATCATGGGTTTTTGTTTTTGTTTTTTGGCCGTGCCGCGCGGCTTGCGGGATCTTAGTTCCCCGACCAGGGATCGAACCCGCGCCCCTCTGCAGTGGAAGCACAGAGTTCTAACCGCTGGACTGCCAGGGAAGTCCCTCATTCTGTTTGAAAAACAAAAGTCCTGAGTCCAGTATTACAAGTAAAAAAATCACGTGTTTCTTGAATATCATCAGATACCCAACCTAAGCTCCTATTTCCCCAGTTGTCTGGTCATTTTTCGGGCAACTCTGGAATCAAACAAGGTCCATAGGTTGTGACTGGTAGATGTACTTCTCCTGTCTTTTACTCTGCCCGTTCTCCCTGCATCTGTTTTTGCTCTTTGTTGAGGAAACCAGGCCGTCTGTGGGTGGGGTCTCCACCCTGGACCTTGCTGAGCGCATCCCCGTGGTCCCGACACATGAGCCAGCGTGTCCCCCGTCCCTTGGTGCTGGTGGGCTGGGGGGGATCTTTGGGAGGACTCCCTCCCCTGTGGTGGTGGTGGAGGAGCGTGCTTTCCTGAGGCCGTTTCTTTTGTCCTGTATCAGGACCTGGGTCATCGTGGCTTCCATCCATCATCTCATTAGAGGTTGCAAATGGTAATGTTCGACTTCTGGCACTCTTTCTCCATTTATTAACCCAATATTTCTGAAAACTTAACTATTTGGTTGCCCCAAGATGTAGTTCATGTAGGAAAGACAGGAGACATGCTTGAATTTTTCCTTGATATTTCCAGCTTTCAGAATAACGAGTTGGTTCTCTGCTTAGAGCATCCTCCAGAGGGTGAGGGTGTTAGGCTTTGGCGGGGGGTTTTGACGTCATCATGAGATCATGGATTTAAACATAGTTGAATGAGTCTTAATCGCCATGGTTATCATCTCATTGGTGCTCAGATAGACCGAGCTCTGGTCTGCGTTTGTCTGTTGTTTCCTCAGGATGACTCAGGTCAGAGTGTCACAGGTATGATGCTGTGTCCACAGTGCCTCTCACCAGGAGGTCTGTGATGTCATTTTGTCCCCATATGCATGTTGTAGAGCGTTTGTTGTTTTTTTTAAAATTAATACTGTAAAGCAACTATATTCCAATAAAAGTTAATTTTTAAAAAAATTAAATTAATTTTTGTAATTATCTAAAATTGTTTCCATGGTTCCAAAGTCAGGGTATTTTCAGAGAAATCAGGTTTCTCTCCCTGTAACCCTCATTCCTTCTCTTCCCCTGTAGATAACCAGTTGTCTTTTAATTGTACAGTCTCTCCTTCCATTGAATTTTTATAGAAGCAAATATGCATATTTGGCCTACCACCCCCGTTAGATAAATGTCTGTGTGTTTTCACTTTCTCCACACCGACATCACATCCTGGAGGTCCCTCCAAAATGGTTCTCAAAGCTGTCCCCTGTTCCGTGTTCCATCTGCATCTGCCCTGTGGCTGTAGGGTGTGGGTAACCTGCCTGCTCCCTGTTCCCTGTTACATAGTTACAGGTGGTTCTCATCAGGCAGTCTGTGCCTTGAGTGCACGGGCCACGCTTATTTCTATACCCTGAGGATCTAGCGTGATGCCCTGGATCTAATAGGAGCTCAGTGCTTGGAGGGATGCCTTGCAGGGAAACCTGGTCAGAGCTGGAGTTTGCACAGAGAGACTGTCCCTCCCTGCACTCTCGCTTCCGTCTCAGTACCCAGGGGAGTACAGTGTGGAGGAAAGGATGTAGTCCCCCCTTGGGACCCATAGAGATGTTTTGGTCGCCGCTGAACCTACATCTTGTGCTAGGGTGGCCACCCCTGGTCTGCAGGGGGCCGCGGTGATGGGGAGCCTTGCTCTGGAGTGGGGACCCAGGCTTCTGGTTCTGACTCAGCCCCGAGTGATCAGGTAGCCGTGGACATTTCACCATTCAGGGCCTGGTTGCCCCCATCCGTAAAACGCCTACGTGGTCAGTGTTAAAGTTCCATTTAATTACCTGTAGTACTTTTTCTCCAGAAGCAGACTGTCATTCTCGGAGAAGAGGAAATAGCCCGGGTTCAGAGCGGCTTTCTTCGGTTATTAAATATTGAAGAGCACAAATGTTCCCGGGAGAAGATGGCAGAGGATGAAGAATGGGAAATTGAAGTGCGTCCCGGCTCGGGACTGGGGGCAGGATCCTAAATTTGTTAAAGAAGCACATAAATAAATGCAAAGCATCGTCCATTTTCATTTAGCCCGAAATGCATTTCGGTTGTTACTGCTTTTTGAGCACAAACACACGCTCCTCCGTAGTTTCTGAGCAGGGGTGTGCACGTATCGATCACCCGCTGGGCGCAGGCTCTGGGAAGGGAGATTCTCCAGCATTGTAAGCTGCACACACAGGCTCTTCCTGAAGGTGACTTGGCACGGAATATGGAGCTTAGAGGGAAAGTGCTTATGGGGTGTCAGGGGTCCGGGGCCTCCTGGGTGCTGGGCTAAGCCCGAGGGTCCCTGACCCGTGTGCAGGTTCTGTGTTGCCGAGAAGTTTCTTCTTCCCCACTTGACGTGAGGCCTGTGGACTCCTCTCTGGATGGGCGTGCTTGGAGGGTGGTCCCCTCAGCCACACCCTGGGGGCTTGAGCCTTCGGGACGGGGATCCATCATCTCTGAGCCACCGACACAGGTGCCAGACACACTGTGGTGGTTCCTGGGGAGGGTGCCTCTGGGAAAGGGGCCCTTTGCTCCTGAGCCCCTCTGCTCCCGGGAGCTCCCCTTCCTGCCCCAACACGCAGTGGGTCAGTGTGGCCGGCTGTGACCCCCCTGGGAGGGCTTCCTGGAGAAGGTGGCCAGGGAGGTGGCAGGAGGGCGGCCGTCTGCCTCCTGTGGCCTGAGGGCCTCCCTCTGGATGCCAAGGCTGAACAGAGGGGCCTGGAGGGAAGGAAGTTTCTGGACGCCAGTCTGGGTGATTCAGGCTGAGGACGCCCGTTCTCACCACTGAAAACAGCAGCGCGGGAGCTGCCCGCTGCTAGAGGCGTCCGATGGGGCAGCCACCCGAAGCCAGCCAGGGATGGGTTAGGTGTGGCATTGATCGGATACCTCCGGACCCGCCCCTTTGGGCCCGGGCCTGCAGATGTCCCTCTGGGGGTCTGGCTTTTAAAAAAATATATAAATTTATTTATTTATCTATGGCTGCGCTGGGTCTTTGTTGCTGTGCGCGGGCTTTCTCTAGTTGCGGTGAGCGGGGGCTACTCTTCGTTGCGGTGCGCGGGCTTCTCGTTGTGGTGGCTTCTCTTGTTGCGGAGCACGGGCTCTAGGCGCGTGGGCTTCAGTAGTTGCAGCACGCGGGCTCAGTAGTTGTGGCTCACGGGCTCTCGAGCGCCGGCTCAGTAGTCGTGGCGCACAGGCTTAGTTGCTCCGCGGCACGTGGGATCCTCCCGGACCAGGGCTCGAACCTGTCTTCCCTGCACTGGCAGGTGGATTCTTAACCACTGCACCACCAGGGAAGTCCCGGTCTGGCTTTTTAAAAAAACTTTGCTCCTCCTGTGTATTCGGCGATGTTGAGCTGAGGATAAACTCCCAGTGCCAGAGGCTGGGTCGGGCGGTTCTGACCCTGCAGTGACGCGCTTGTCAAGTGGTTTCTGCCCTTTCGTGAGGACTACAAATGGGGGGTCGGGCGGTTCTGACCCTGCAGTGACGCGCTTGTCAAGTGGTTTCTGCCCTTTCGTGAGGACTACAAATGGGTGACCCAGACAGACGGGAAGGGAGCAAACAGATCGGATAACCGGCAGATGAAGACAAGAGATGAGACTGCATGTCCATATCATAGAGGACTTATCTGGGAAAAAAATGAAATTGGCCCCAAAGAAAACGGCGTGTCTGACCCACTGGGCTGGCTCTGAGTTGCATATTTCTAGGTCAGTCCTGCTGCCTGGTGGGAACCTGCTCCTTGCTTATCCCTGCAGGTGTCCGGCCCTGCCTCCTCGCTGGACAGAGGCGAGCTGGCCCACCAGGCGGTCCTGGCTCAGCGCCCAGCAGGGCACGTCCCCTGCCTGGGCCCTGAGAGCTTGGGCACAGGGAGGAGCGGGCATGGGGGCTGGGCACACACATATTTCCTGGTTTGGTGCTGGCCAGGGCCCTGGAGCCCGGACCTTGGCCGTCAGAGCCGCGCGTCACCTCTTGCTGAAAGGCGGTCGTCGGTTCCTGAAAGTCAGCTGTTCTGGGTGGAAACTCTGGCTGGGATCCTGTTCCTTCTTATTTTACATGAGAAACGTTTTAATGCACTGCCTCTTCACCCCAGACCCCCAGTCCGTTTCCTAAAACGTATGTGAAAGGCAGTGGTGTGCCAGCATCTAGGCTGCAGCCTGTCGTGTGGGCACGCAAGAGCTTAAAGCGGCACCGCTTCCTGGTGACCAGGCCATCAGCGCGGTGGGTGATGGTTTGTTCATCGTTCCATAAACCCTACTTCTGCATCCAGCAGCAAGGAACGCAGCGGTGAGTAAACGCTGGGAAAATTGCAAACGGAAGCTTACGACGAAAGCACGGCCTTTCCCCGATGAACTGTTTTCCTCGCGGGGAGAGGGTGCAGGAAAGGAGGGGGCTGACTTGGCTGTTTCTTTACTGGTTGCTGCAAGCATGCCCTCGGTTCAGGACCCGATACCTGGCACTTTGGGAGGGCGTGGCTCTGCCTTCTAGAAAGGTCCGAGGTCACAGGGTGGGGGCATCCAGATTTAGCTGGGAGGCCGGGAGAGTTCAGTCTGGGGAGAGTTGAGGAGAGAGGTGAAGGGCAGAGCCTAGGACCATGGGGTGGGGCCTCCAGGTGTGCAGCCTGCCACCTGGCCAGGATCCAGAAACAGCTTTGCGAGTGGTCCCTGCCCTTGCACACCTGGCTGGTGGGAAGGAGTTTTATTTAAGGATTATCACTTGATTTTTATTTTTGGCTGTGGCTCGGCCTGTTGAATTGTGTGCCAAGAGGACTCTTGCTTGACAGTTCTACTTTTACAGGTTTAAAAATAGCCTCAGAGCTGTGTTCCTTCCTCCTGGTGGCTTCCCTGGGGGCTGGGGTAGTGGGCTGGGCTATGGCCCTGCTGCCTGGGCATGGGTGGGCACGAGCCTCTGTCTCCCTGAGCCGGTCAGGGTGGCCTGGGCCGATAGGGGTGCACCTGGAATCGCTGGTCAGGTGCTGTCCCTGCCCTTTTCCTTGTAGGCTTGGGGAGGCACGAAGGCTGGACCGCGTGGGTGGGCCGGCCATCCTGGCGGGTGAGTGCTGCAAGAAACGCTTTGCCCCACGGAGCTGCTCTCCTGTGTGCGGGGCTCCACGCCTGTAACTCATTTTGCCTCTCCCTTTGAAAGCACTGGTTTCTCAGCACGCTGGTTGGGGTCCCTGAAAGCTCCTATGAGAGTATGCTCTGGGCTGCGTGAAGGGGGCATTTTGGATACAGAAGCCAAGCTTTAGAAAGTCACATTGGACGCCTGTGTGAGGGTCCCTCTGGGCTCCCAGAGCAACCCAGGCCTCCCCCTTCTCCCTGTTACAGTCTGCTGCCTGCCTGCTCTGTGGGAGGTGGGTGGGGCAGGCTGCACCCCCCGCGGAGCTGGCCCTGGTTTCCCTTCGGGACCGTGCACCTGGCTGCTGGGCTTCGCTCACGTGGGTGTCCTGCTGAGCGGGGGCCCAGTGAGGGAATTGATGAATTACGGTGCAGACGTCTCTCTCCCGGGCGTGCCCTCCAATCTTGGAAGGTTCGGGGGTTCTGAATCCTATCCTGGGCAGGTATTCTGGCTCCCCTGGCCTCCTGCAGGCTTCCTTCCCATCCCCTGGCCGGCCCCGGCCATCTGCCGGGTCAGCAGATGCCACAGAGCCGGCAGCAGGTCTTGAAAAGGAGAGGATCATCGGGCTGGGAGCCGTGCCACGTGACCCAGGTGGACCCTGTGACTGCTGGTGCACAGACCCTTCCCGCCTTGCCGGGCTGTGGCTTCTACTCCTGGGACCCCGGCCTGTGACTTAGCTGCCGGCAGGTATGAAGCTACCTTTCCTGGCCCACCTGCGTGGCTGCAGAGGTGCAGAGAGGCTCAGGAGAGTGGCCCGAGAGTGGGCCTGTGTCAGGACGCGCTTGCGGAAGTGGCAGGCGTGACGCCAGGACGCTCTGCGCTGGCATTGCTCACTGTGAGAGTTTGGCCAAGGCAGTGGAAGCGTCGTCAGTGGGGGCATTTGGGGCACAGCCAGAGGCGAGGAGCAGAGAGGTGGGGGGGAGGGGGCCAGCCAGGACCCCCAGCGCTCCCCAGGGGCCACTTGACCTGCTAAAGGAGGACTCTTCTTACAGCCTGCGGGGTCTCTGGGGGCGGGAAGACCCTCTCTGGGCTTGGTGGAAAGAGGGGGGATGGTCCCCCCTCCCAGAGCCAGCTCAGCCTCCTTGGCCCAAGAGCATCGTCTCAGGGGGAGTGTGGTGGGCAGGGTCGTGGCTCCCCACAATGTCCTCATCCTAACCCCCAGAGCCTGTGACTGTGTCACCTTATGGGGCCAGAGGGGCTTCGCAGACATGGTTGAGTTAAGGATCTGAGCTGCGGAGATGGGCCTGGGTTAATCCAGGTGGACCCAGTGTCGTCACAAGGGTCCTTGTGAGAGGGAGGTGGGGGGGGTGTGGTCAGAGAAAGAGGAGGAGAGTTGACAATGGAATCAGAGGTCGGGGTGATGTCCCTGATGGCGAGGGGTCAGCGGCCAAGGAATGTGGGTGCCTCTAGAAGGAGAAGGGGCCAGGAAGTGGACTTTCTCCTGGAGCCAGCCCTGCCCACACCTGGACTTGAGCCGCTCGAGGCCCATTTCAGACTCTGACCTCCAGAGCTGTGAGAGGGCATGCTCTAACGCTCCGTCTGTGGTCACTTATTAGAGCAGCGGCAGGAGATCAACATGGTGGGGGGGCCCTGTGTGTGACGTTGCACCCCTGTCCCCACCTGCAGGAGACCCTCCTGGCCCCCGACTGACAGAGCAGGGGCACGAGGGGAGCCCTTTGCTGCCGCAGGTGGTATCCGGGGCCGGCGGCCAGAAGGCCAGGCCACTGCGGAAGAGGCCACGAGCTGGGCTCTGAGCTTGGAGGGCAGCCCGCGGAGAGCCAGCTGCCACGGGCCCTGACGGCCCCTGGGGACAGGGGTCCCGCTGGGCGGCTGCCCAAGGCAAGGCCGCCTTCTGAGTGAGCAGCTCAGCGCTTTCTGCCTGGTGGGAAGCTGGCCTCCTGTTTCTTCTCTATCCGAGAGGAGGAGGAAAATTGATTGCAGGGATTTGTGTCGTCTTTGTCCTGTGCGAGTAGCCAGCTGTGCTTTGCACTGCAGTTGACCTAAATATGTTGCCGGAGGGAGCAGACCCGTAATATCAACTGTCGTGGGGTCTAATCATCGTTGCAGGCGTAAGGAGAGTTGCGTGGCCTCGGGGGAGCCATTCGCTGGGTTTTATTTATTTAGCTGTCTTTGTGCCCCCAGGAGAGGGGGCACCTGGAAGAGGCGGGAAGGCTTCTTACGTTTGCTGTGAATTGGGACGAGTGGATTTGCCAGGCTGTACCCAAGCATCCTTGTCTGCGGGGCCGCGTCCCCTCACTGGCTTGTGGGGCGGGGGGCGGGGGGGGGCGGCTGGGAGGAGGGAGGAGCCCGCTGGTCTCGGCCCCACAGAGCGTCCGCCCCCGGGAAGGCCCAGGAGAGCAAGGGGCAGCTAGAGGGGGGATGGTGCCCATGGGAAGGGCAGGGCTGAGGGGGCTTTGTCCGGAGCCCAGGTTAAGAGGACATGGCCCGAGGCCCCCTTGCCTCCAGGACTGGAGTCCCAGACACGCTTGCAAGCCGGCGAGGAGCATGCCGGGAGCTTAGGACGGGAGCTGCGTGTCCACACGTGTGCACAGCGGCCTGGCTGGCCGTCTCCACGTGGGGGGAACCAGCTGCACTTGACCCCTCGCAGGTGAGTGGCGTGGGGAAGGGAGTTCGGGGGCGTTGAGAAAGAAAATGTGGTGTCCTGCTGATGACGCTGTGCGTGAGGAGGCATCTGGGGCGCCTTGACCTTCGGGTCCACAGAGGTGACTGGAGGGTGTGTGGGTGATGGGGATCAGAGGAGCGGATGGGAAGGCACCCGGCACCCCGGCTGCGGTGGCGGGAAGCCCCTCGCCTCTGTTTTCCCCCCGTGAAGCTCCCCGGCCTGCGAGTCCGCCCACGCCTGTCCTCGAGAGGCGGTGGGAGCCCCTGCACAGCCGGCCGAGCCCGGGGCGGCCCCCCCTGGGGACACACTCTCACTACTGCGGAGGGCCAGCCGCCCGGAGCTCGGGGGCAGGTCTCTGCGGGGGCTCCCCGGGAGCTTCACCCGAGCACCTGCTGTAAGCCAGGCCCTCCGTGGAGGCCTCCGAAGTGGGTCCCGCGGGAGGAGGCTAAGCAGTGCTCCGCGGGCGCTCAGGAGGGCAGGGGCTCTCCACGTGGCTCCAGGGCCCAGGCTCTCCCACTGCCGGTGGGAGCACGTCCTCTCAGAAGGGGGCCTCAGGGCCCCGCCTGCGTCAGGACAGGAGACCCGCCTCCCGAGGGTGCAGGGTCCAGCAGGACGCTGCACCTGGGTGGCCCTGGGGTCAGTTCACGCAGGCGAGGTGCCTGGGCATCCGGGCAGGGTGTGGGTGCTCGGTCACGGCAGCGTCCCCGCTTTGACAGAGCCTGGTGCGTTACACTTGCACAGCGAGTATCTGCTCGTGGAGTTGTGTGCAGGCAGTGGCTTCTCCGCACGAGCGGGCTGACTTGGTGTGGGGCGGAGTGGAGGTCCCCGCGGAGGCTGGGGCTCCTGAGCGGATTACGTGTCAGGGCTCTGGACCCCCGATCGTCTGAGTGCCCCCCGCCACCTCCCAGCAGGTGCTCTGTGTGCCAGGACATGACAGGTGGGGACTCCGAATGCCCTTGAGTCCTCAGGGCCAGGGTCTGCGGGAACCCCAGTACGAGGCCGGGGGAGGCTGAGGCCTGAGGTTTGGGGCCCGCGGGCCTGGCGTGCAGGATGCAGACGTCCCTCAGATGCTGGTGGCCGGCCACTCACTCTTGGCACTGTTTGCTGAATTCCCACCATGGCCCTCCCCTCCCACTGGTGTCCTCTCTGCCTGGTTCTCGACCAGCCTGGTGCGTGCATCCTGCAGTTCACTTGCTGAGAACTTGCTCTGCTGTCCCCACTGCCCAGTGTCCATTCACTGCATCTGTCCTGGCTTCCCCTTGAGCCAGGCTGCGTCCTGGGCCATCACAGACCGTGAATCAGACGGGGTCCTCTCTCTGGGGCCTGAGTTGGGGCATCCTGCATCTGAACCTGACTTAGGAATGTGGCGTGCTTACCAGGGGTCATGTTTGCTGAGCCCCTCCCTGTGGAGCTGTGTCACCTGAGGGGATCCCCTCCCAGCACCCTGGGGAGGACCCGTGTTGTCCCTGACAGGAAAAAGCAGGACCCACAAGAGAAGATGACAAAGGGCCACATAAGATGGAAGGGGGGTCAGGGGCGTCTCTCTGGGGGAAAATGGCACTTGAGCCAGCACTGAGGTCGAGGGGCACCAGCAGGTGCAAAGGTCCTGGGGTGGGGTCTGACTGTGGAGGCATTTGGGCACCTGAGAGAAGGCTCCTGTGGCTTGAACCCAAAGAGCAAAGGTCAGAGCAAGATCAGAGGGCGTCGAAGCGGGGAGTGGGGTGTGGCCTTGGGCTGGAAGGACTCCCTGTGTGGCCAGTTTGGGCAGGACAGTGTCAGGTTCTGACTTACACTTTAGAGGAGCCTCTGACTGCTGTTTGGAGCCAGACTGTGGAGGGTGTGAGGAGAGCTGGGGTGCCAGTTAGGAAGCAGGGTGCGAGCCGAGATGAGAGCGGGTGGGTTTGGGGGTGCTTGGAGGAAGAACCCCGACACGTGAGGGTGAAGGCCCTGCCCATCCGCACCTGGCACAGGGCCCCTCTGCTGTAAATAAGCCAGACTGAGAGGGGTGGGGGCATGGCCCTCTTGGGGCTGGGTGTCTGAGGCCTGGCTTCCCGCAGCCCTGGAGCAGGGAGGGGTCTCTGCTCTTCACTCATTGCCTGGCCCCGGCTGGACTCTGCTTCTGAGTCTTGGAAATGTCCCCCAGGCCCTAGGCAGAGGCTGCCCCTCCACCTGGTCCCCCGCTTTGTGCAGTCCCTTTACAGAGTCTCTTCTGTGCCCCTGGGAGGCACCAAGTCCAGCGGATTGGGAGGTCGTGGTCCTCAGGGAAACTAGGCGGCGCAAGGGCCGCGCTGCTTCACCCCAGGACTGAAGGGGGGGTCTCTGGAGGAGACCGTGGCTAACAGGAGCCAGGTGGGATGGCTCCCTGTGGGCTTGGTGTGGTGTCCTCTCAGCCCCCTTGTCTGGAGGGTTTTCTCCCAGGGGGTGGGAGGGGCCACAGGGCCCCGAAGAATGCTGAGCCACATGGCCAGATCAGGGCAGAGCCCAGCAGGAGGGGCAGCGCGGGAGGCCCCGAGGACTCCAAATATTTACCGAGCATGTGGATCCCGGCACTCAGCAAGCCTAAATATCTGCCCCTTGTTAGGGGCAAAATCGGGTGAGTTCTGAGCTCTCCAGGTGGGAGGTGGGGCTGGCGCCTCTCCTTCCTGCCCCCACCCTGGACGCCCCCAAGAGGCAGCAGGGTCTCCCCATGGCTCTGCCTGCACGGGGCGGGGTGGCCGCCGTGTAGACAACGGCCGCTCTGCCAGCCCGTCTGTTTCTGGGACCTGGGGCTGTCATACTGACCTTGGCCTGAATTTTGGGGTCTTGGGCTCAGTGAGGTGGCCAGGACAGGAGAGGAACCTGCTGGGTCCCCCTGAGCCCCATCCTGTCCAGAAAGCAGGCTCCAGCAGCCAGCGAGGGTCTCACTGGACCGGCAGTGAGGGCAGTGGATCCTGGCCTCCCTGGGCTCCAGTCCACGCCCCTGATTTTGGTGAGTTAGTTGGTCACATTCTGAGGTCTCAGGAATGCCTTTTGGGACTTGCCCAAGTGAGGCTTCTCCTGTGGGAATTTCCATTGCAGCCTGTCAGCCCCACGACTGGGGTGGTCTGTGACCCACCACCCGGACCATGGCTGCCACACGCCACACATGGATGGGGCTGACTTCTGGGTAGAGGGAGCAGTGAGCTGACCCTCAGCCAGACCCTGGAGCCGGCCGCTGCACATACACCAGCCTCGGTTCCACCCGGTAGGCCGGTGACCCTGACCCTGGGCCGTCTTGGTGCTGGCTCGGAAGTCTGCCGACCTCCCGGGCCCGGGGAGGGTCGTCCCTCTGTCACTGCTGTCAGAGTTCACGTTCCTCTGTCCGGGCGGGGGGCGGGGGGTGCTGCTCGGTCTGTTTTCCCTGAGGCTGTTGGAAAGGCCCCGCTTGGACATGGCTGGTGGGGGCCATGGGCTGGGCATCCGGGGTTCATCCTGCTGCCGGCTGACGCTCCCCGAGGGCTCCCACGCTGTGGACGCCGCGGTCCGGGCACAGAGGCCCACCTGCTGGAGCTCCCGGGGCCAGAGCTGGCGGCACCCGCAGGGTCGGGCAGGCCCTGTGGTCGCAGCTGCTGCTGAGTTACACCCTGCAGAGGGCGCTCAGGAGCTAGCGCCTCACCAGTGTAGGCTGTTGTCATTGTCACCGAGGGACGGGGGGGGGGGGGGGGGGGGGGGGGGGGGGTAGGCGAGCACAGCCCCACCCCGTGGGAGCCCGTGTGGTCCTTTGCCCGGGACCGTCTCAAGGGCTCTGGCAGGCGCTACCCCTGCTGCCTGGACGCTCCCCCCTCGGGTGCACGGGGCTCAGTCCTTCTCCGCAGCCCTGCTCACGTCTGCTCTCAGCTCAGGCTCACTGACCAGGGCTGTTCCTACGGCCCAACCTGCCCCCGCCCCCCGCCGAGGGTGGCTCTCTGTTTGGGTCACTTCTTTATCACGAGTGTCCGGAGCGTGCCTGGTACACGAGGCTGCCCAGTGCTCACTGGTGGAGCGGCTGATGCGGGCTCTGAGCTGCTCTGGTCCAGCCTGGCCCAGGCCGTCAGGTTTGTTTTGCAGCTTTAGCTGTTTGCAGAAAAGTGGAAACGGGATCGTTGGCCCAAAGCAGCTGCCCGCGGAGGGGCCGATCTCTAGTCTTGGCCCTCGACACACTGTCGCGTGGGGAATGGTGTCTGTTGAGGATGTGACTCCATATGGCTTTGTAGCTGGGCCACGGCACGCGCTGCGGCTGCTGTGGCTGTGTCCCTGCTGCACCACTGCCCCATTTGCACGTGGGCAGCCTTGCCCTAGGGCCCCGGTGGAGCCGAGCGAGGGGGGGTGGCGGCGGCCTCGTGTGCCTCTTCGTAGCGCCAGGTCCTCTGCCCTCCGTGAGTCTGGGGCCTGCCTGTCCCGGGTGGGTGGTGGCTCCTCCAGGGTCACACCTTTGAGAACGCTGAGGAGTGAGGGCTCACGTCCAGGAAATGCAGGAGGTGGGCAGAGGGATGAGGACTGTGTCGTCGTGGGGCTGTGATGGGAACGAGCCCACCATGTACCGGTTTAGAAACAAGAAAAAGTGATTTCTGACGTGACTTGGGTCTCGTATCTGCAGGAGCCTGAGGCCTGAGGGAAGTGACCTAAGATTTCCAGGTGGACTTGATCGCCTCTTACAGTAATTCCATCGTACAAAGGACTTGGGGCGGGGTCCTGGAGAAGTTGCCTGCAGCTACCTGTCATTCCCCAGATGTCTGTGGGGCGACCGAGTGGGGAGGGGCTTTGCGGGATGGCGAAGGAGTTCCCCACCTGGAGGACAAGGGTCCTGGTTGTAGCTGGGCTGTGCTCACTTCTGGGGGGCGGGGGCGGAGAGCAGGACCCCTTCACTCACGCAGCAAGTGCTCGGGGCTCTCAGGTGCACGGTGTAGACTGACACCAAGGCCCAGTGCTGAGCGCTAACTTTTATATATATACACATCTAATCTATTTATCTATCTATCTATCTGTCTATTTTTGCAATACGCGGGCCTCTCACTATTGTGGCCTCTCCCGTTGCGGAGCACAAGCTCCGGACGCGCAGGCTCAGCGGCCATGGCTCACGGGCCCAGCCGCTCCGCGGCATGTGGGATCTTCCCGGACCAGGGCACTAACCCGCGTCCCCTGCATCGGCAGGTGGACTCTCAATCACTGCGCCACCAGGGAAGCCCCTGAGCCCTAACTTTAAAACTTTTTAAATTTATCGTTGATTTACAGTGTTAATTACTGCTGTACAGCAAAGTGATTCCGTTATATATACATTCTTTTTTATATTCTTCTCCGTTTTGGTTTGTCCCAGCATATTAATATAACTATCCCATAGTTCCCTGGGCTTTACAGTACAACCCTGTTGTTTATCCATTCTGTATATAATAGCTTACGTCTGCTAACCCCAGACTCCCACTCCATCCTTCCCCCAGGCACCGGCTTCCCCTTGGCAACTACCAGACTGTTCTCTGTGTCCCTGAGTCTGTTTCTGTTTCTGAGATCGGCTCATTTGTGTCATATTCTAGATTCCACGTGTGAGTGATGTCGCAGGTTGTCTGTCTTTCTCCGACTCACTTCACTTACACGATCATCTCTAGTTGCACCCACGTTGCTACAGACGTGAGCCCTCACTCTTGAGTCAGCGCGAGATGCTTCCCGCTGCCGGGGGCTCTGGTCTGGGCCTGCAGCAGGACCAGCTCCCGTCTGCCTCTGCTTGTGACCTGGGGCCTCCTGCACGGCCGGCGCTGCCCGGGCACGTGCACGGCGGGCGGTACACGCGTGTTCTCCCACGGTGGGTCTTTCCTTAGCCCCACCCCCCTTGGGCTCTTTGCTTCCGTCGTCCCTGCAGCCTGGCTAGGCCCCCTACCCCACCGTCAGTGCCCAGGTCGGAGGAGAGCTGGAATCCCCGCCCTGGACCAGACCTAGCTCGGGAGCATCTGTGTCTCCCACCAAAGTGCAAGACTTGTGTCAGGCTGGACTGGGCCTCTTCATCGATGCATAACTCATGTCTTCAGTAGAGGTAGCTGGGGTGCTTTGTGGGAGACACGAAAAGTGCAGGACTAGGCTGTATGCAAAGCGGGTTCTGGAACCTTCTTGCACACCCTTCTCCTTCTGCTCTTTGGGCCCAGCCGTCAGAGGGGTGGCCGTCCATGGTCCTGATCACCTCCCTGTCCACGGTGCTCTCTGAGGCCCCCTTCCTCACTAAGCTCAGGCCGCCCTGGGTCCGGAGGCCCAGAGGGTCTGTGTCTTCACTGCAGCTCCAGCCTGGAGGTGGGAGGAGACCCGTCCTCAGGAGTGTGAGCTGGGTGGCTGCTCACGGATCTCTTGTGTTGTGTGGTGTCGTCGTGCGGTGTCCGGTCGTGCAGAAATGCAGAGCGACGTCCACTCAGGGCGTGTGCAGCCACGTGTGTACGAGGTTCCTGTCGCCCTCTGCAACAGATTTCCACAGACTGGGGGCTTAAAGTAGCCTCCTTAACTCTTACAGTTCAGAGGCCAGAGGTCTGAAATGAGTGTCACAGAGCTCAAGCCAAGATGCGGGCAGAGCCGTCTTCCTTCTGGAGGCTCCGGGGGAGACTGTGTCCTTGACTCTTCCAGCTCTAGACGCTGCCCGTGCCCCTGGCTCTTCACAGGCAGCGGGACAGCACCCTCCTGTCTCCTCTCTCTGACCCCTGACCCTCCTGCTTGCTCCTGAGTTTCCATCATTGTGATGCCCTTGGTCCCCTGCACGTAATCCAGGACACACACCCATCTCAAGGTCCTTATCACTTCCGCAGGGTCCCCTTGTCCGTGTAAGGTGGTTAGTCACAGCTTCCAAGGTTAGGATGGCCCATCCTTGGAGCCGTTCCTCAGCCCACCCCACACTCTCAGTTAGAACAACAGCTACCTGGCGCTGGCTTCCATCACACCTGGAATAAAGGTCGGGTCCTCATTCTGGCTTCCCGGGCTCTGATGCCCCACCCGCATCTCATCTGTGACCCCTCCCCCCAGCCCACGGCCCCTCCTGCCTTCACCTCACCAGGGCTGCTCCCTGTGCACCCCACACTCTCCCCCCCACCCCTACCCTGCCGGCCCGCGACCTTCTGTTCATCCAGGTTCTGACTCAGACACACCTTGCTGCGGCTTCTCTCGAGCACCCGCTCACCTGCCACTGTACGCCTCGCCGTCCCGCCGCGTGGTTCTCAGGTGGTCGGCAGCCAGGTGGCGGAGCTCTCTGCCCCTCACATGGGCTTTGCTCTGCGGCCGAGACCTCCCAGAACTGCACCTGCTGCACGTGTGTCTGTGGAGTGACCGAGTGCCGCCAGCATCCCTTCCTCGGGGTGTCCTGCCCCCGTGGAGGTGGTTTGGTGAAATGCCTTTGGTGTGTCTATCTTGAATGGGTTTCATTTAGTAAAGACACTCCCACCCTTGCTTTGCCCCAGATCTTGCCCTGACTGTGTAAGAGGAGCCCCGGTTGATAGACTCCTGCGGGTGTGCCCCCAAGGAAGGAGCAAGAGAGCTGCTGTTGCCAGTTGTCTAAGTGCTTTGCAGACCAGCCCTCTCTCGGCACCTCCGCATGGGGGGCAGAATGGACCACGTGACACTCACCTGGGCTTCTCTCCCCTCACAGAGGAGGAGCTCCGGAAGCTGCGAGAGGAAACCAACGCGGAGATGCTGCGGCAGGAGCTGGACCGGGAGCGGCAGCGGCGGATGGAGCTGGAGCAGAAGGTCCAGGAAGTGCTGAAGGCCAGGTGAGGATGGGGGGGAGCAGGTGAGGAGGGGGGAGGGCCAGGTGAGGGGGGGGAGGGCCAGGTGAGGAGCCCGAGGCCAGGTGAGGAGCCCAAGGCTAGGTGAGGAGCCCAAGGCCAGATGGGAGGAGGGGAGAGCCAGGTAACACTGTCACCCAGGTAGCGTTGCCCTCTCGGGGGATAGCGGTCCCCTGAGCCAAGACCCAGCTCAAACCCTGAGGTGGCCGGTCCCCATGAGCGGCCACCGCCGCCCTCCCAGCCCCTGCCGGACCCAGGGCATCAGGAGGGTACGCGGGTGAGTGGTGACGGTGGGCCTGGCCCCGATTTTCTGGGCTGAGCTGCGATTCTGGGAAAGTGGCTGCCTTCCTCTGCCTCGGGGCCTTCATCTGGAAACCGGTGGCGGAGGGAGGGTGTAGGTGCTGCTGTTGCACGCTGGAGGGGGAACGGGGGCGGGGGGGGGGGGGAGTCTCAGCTGAGCCCTGGGAGGTCTGGCCGGGCAGGGCTGAAGAGGGACGCAGAGCCCCCAGAACCACCCGACGTCGCCCCAGGTCTTGGCCAGCAGTTGCCCCCAGGGCCCTGAGACCCCGCCCCACTGCCCACTCGGACACTCCCCCGCCCCGAGCCCCTGACAGCACCCTCGGGGTCAGCCTTCCTTGGCCAGTCACCTCCTCCCAGCAGGGCCCCTCCATCCTGGGGCTGCCAGAGGCCGCCCCAGCTTCCGGAGCGGGTGGTGTGGACTCCCACCTCTGCCCACGCGAGCTCGGCCCCTGCCTCATGGTGCTGCCAGCAAGGAGCGGGTCATTCCAGGGGGATATTTGCAAGTCCGAAGAGCTGTGTTCTTCCTGTCCTGATAAAACCCCCCAGGGCTCCCTGTCCCTGTGTACAGTCCAGGCCGGTGGCCTGGCGGACAAGACGTGGGAGCTGAGGCCGCCGAAGTCTCCATCCCTCCCCCTCACCAGCCTGGCCTCTGGCCCCGCACCCCTTTGTCCAGGCCCCCCTGGCCTGAGCGCACAGCTGTCTCCAGCTTGGGACGCCCCAGTCAGAGCTGGCTTTTCCGTGGGGTGGCCTGGCGTCATTGCCGTTGCCGAGTGTCATCACTACGGTGGGACTCTGTAGCTGCTGGAAAGGCCGAACCTCCTGTGCTTTGCGCTGGCCTCCTCTGGGTCTCAGCAGCTGGTTCTCAGCCCCAGGGAACGGCTGGCACTTGGTTCCCTGCGGGAGAAGGTCCTTTAGTTTCCTGCTCTGTTAGGACAGCTCCGTGGGCTTTCCAGTGCCCCTGAACGAAGGCCATCTGCCTGTCCCACAGGTCAGCGTGACCCATTCTGCAGTTCTCTGGGGCTCCCCGCGGGGGCCCCGTGTTGGGGCAGGGTGTCACTTGCTTTGCCGGGCTACAAGGCCGGCCCCCCCCCCGCCCCGGACCAGAAATCGGACTACGGCTTCAAGCGGTACTTTCCCTGATGTTAAACCTTATGTGAAAATCTGTAGACGTTCAAAGATTCAATTACACTTAATAACGCAAAGAGGTGCAGCCAGTGACCTGACCTGGGACGACTCTGGGACACCCAGATGCTTGGCTGGGTGTGGGGTGTATTCTCCGCCCGCTGGCCGGCCGGGCCGGCCTCTCACGGCATGTCACGGTGCTGTCACCCGCACTGACGCGCTTCTGTCTGATGCAGTGTGTGTTTATCTGCGGCTTCACCAGAGGCCACGCTTGCCCTGGTGGCGTCGGGCGGCGCTCAGCCCAAGAGGACCCCATGTGCCAGCTCCCTTTGCAGGGTCCATGTCTTCTGTCTTCCTCCCTCCTGCCACCCCCAGCCCACAACGGGGGTTTCATCCTCGTCCTTTCACCAAAGCCCCTTGGGTGCCTGGCCCCCGATAGGTTCTGAGGCTGCAGACAGATCTGTTTCTCACGGGTCTGCTTGGGGACCAACTGGGGATTACAGGAAAGGAACATCCAGGCCCGGACCGAGGAAGTAGAAGCTGAGGGTCCTGGGGAGCATGGGGTTTAGGGGGGGGCTTAGGGTTTAGGAACCTTCTGGAAGCTGAGACCTGAGGGAGGAGAGGAACAGGGAGAAACAGGTTCCAGGCAAGGGACCTCCTCTTTCCTTCTTATCCTGGTGCCCATCTGGGGTCGCTGTGGGCCGTCCAGGGTGGGCAACTGTGTGGAGGGCCACCTTCACACCTGGGCGCGCACACACACACACACACACACACACACTCAATCTGCAGGATTAAAACAGGGTAGTTCACACAAACCTCTGTTTTGCTTTTTAAGAAAATTCCTGGGAAATCGCCTTGGTTTAAGCTTACTCAAGGCGAAGGCCATGTCCAGTTATCGGTCCGAAAGCAGCATGGAAAAACTGCCTTTGGCCTCCACTGGCCTCTGGTCAGGCCCTGCCCGGGGCCCACCCTTGGGTTTGCTCTCAGCGGTGCCTCCCATGGCTCCTCCGCCCTCCCGGCGGGTGCGTGTCATCGTCCTGTGCCGCACTGCCCACGGTGTTGGCCAGGGCTTTGGCCGGGGCACCCCGTGTGGGAACTACCCAGACCCCGGTGACTGTCTCCTGACGTGTGGCCCTGGCACCCCCCGCCCGTGGGCTTCGTCATCTGTCCTGCGGCCTCGGGTTGTTGCTGGCAGGATGATTAGATTCTAGAAAAGCCCTCCAGGCACACTCCACTCCAGACTTGTTCCGCTGACCGTTAAACATCAGCGGAGGTTGTTCCAGAACATTTGGAAGAATCCACAGTTACCCGGAGCGCAAGCGCCCTTTCTTCTGATGAGGGCACCGCTCACTCCCCACCCACCCGGAGCCGTGGGTGCGCCCGGCTGGGAGGCCCTGAGACGCTGTCTGCCCTCTGCCTTCCCCTTAATGTTTAGAACATCATTGCCGTGCGCTGTGTTGTCAGTCTGTTTCCCACGTCCCGTGCACGTCACAGGCACTCAGATGTTCCATGTGTGGTTTGACGGGAAGAAGGTAAAATTCCCCGCCACCTGGAACATCTGCGCCCATGTTGCCAGCAGTCTTTCCCTGCAGGCAGCTGGCAGCCCATTTATACCTAAATACCCGTCCGATTCTAGCGGTGGCTATGTTGGAAAGATCGCACAGCCAGTGGCTGTGCAGTACCAGTATCCTCAGATGCAAGCCAGATGGGTACCAAGCACAGCACCCCAGACAGCCCTGCCGGCCACTCAGACCCCAGGCCCACCTGTGGCTGAGCGATGCGCTGTCCGTCAGGCCCACGAGTCCTCGGTAGCACACCTGGGCCCGGGCTCTGGTGGGAGCCCATCTGTTAGTGCTTCCTGTGTGAGCTGCCCCTTCAGGACCCCCGGCCGGTTCAGGGAATGTCCTGGTCCGGAGGCCTGGACACCTGCCCAGAACACAGGGAACCCAGTCTGGAGTCTCCTGCGTGCCCCAGCTTCCCTCCTGTTCCCAGTAAATCCCCGTTTGTCAGTAGCTCTGAGCATGGATGGCCGTTTGGGCAGCCTGGCCACAGGGAGGGGTGGGCGTGGAGGCCTGGTCCCTTCCTCTTCCACCCTGGCTCCCTTCTCTGGGACCCCCCTGTCTCATGGTTCCCTGGCCACTGCTTCACGAGGCTGCAGGCTCGCCCCCTGCTCTCCTCTGATCCAGCTTGTCCTCCGCGCTTCCTGCTTCGGCACAGCGCGGCCGGCATGGGTTGCAATTCCAGGTTATAAACCCGCAGAGTGGGTCGGTTCACGGAGACGCTGGAGTGGGACTGTTCCCGGGTCTAAGCTTGTACTGCCCACTGCACGACCGGCCAACATCGAGAGGCGAGCTGTTGGGACAGGGAATAACGACTTTATTCCCAAATCCAGCAGACCAAGAGGACGGTGGGCTTGTGACCCCAAAGAACCATCTTGCCTGACTTAGAATTCAGGCTCCTTTTTTTTTTTTTTGTGGTACACGGGCCTCTCACTGCTGTGGCCTCTCTCGTTGCGGAGCGCAGGCTCCGGACGCACAGGCTCAGCGGCCATGGCTCACGGGCCTAGCCGCTCCGTGGCATGGGGGATCTTCCCGGACCGGGGCACAAACCCGCATCCCCTGCATCAGCAGGCGGACTCTCAACCACTGTGCCACCAGGGAAGCCCCAGGCTCCTTTTATAAGAAAAGGGGAGGGAGAGTAAAGCCAAACACTTGGTTCCCGTCAGCCCCCAGAGGGGATGTGTTCATTTCTTCCTCCCTGCAGTCCTTCACAGGTGGGCCTGGGCAGGAGGTTTCCTGTGAACTAAACAGAGATGTTTTAGCTTAACGCTCATTACCTGGGAGGTAGGGTGCCCAGAGATGGGCCACTATGTATGATTTAAGCTTCTAGGCAACATCTCTTTAGTGATGAACTTGTGATAGGATGCAAAGGTTCTTCCCTATGACAAGGTCACATTGTGCTAACAGAGCAGGATGCCGAGGGTCTCCCAGCCCGCTGTCTCTGTCCTGGCAGAGCCCTCTGTGCCCCCCCGACCCCAGTCCTGCCGAGGTTTGCCTGGGATCTCTGCTGCACTGGGAACCACAGCAGCAGTGTGGCGTGTTGGTAGCTCAGGCCAGTGCAGGGTGAGGAGGGCAGGTGGGCTGGCCAGTCAGGGACAGGGCACTGCCCAAGGGAAGGGGGTCCGGCCAGTGGCTGGGGGCCAGTCCGTCAGGGCCTGTGGCTGAAAGTCAGGTCTGCGGTCAGGATCCGGCAGGTGGCCAGGAACTCCAGGGAGGCTCTGAGGCCGGTTGACTGCTGTGGTCAGGTGCAGTGAGGCCGCAGGGGCAGGGAGCCGGACAGGTGGCCGGCATGGACCAAGCTGGGACCTGTGCACAGCTTGCCGGGCAGGGGCTCATCCAGCCTGTGGCCTTGCATGGTGCTTGCTAAATATGTGTGTCACTGAGTACCTTTTCATTAGCAGGCCAAGTAACTAGTATGAGAGCTGTGTATTCTGAGCTTAACATTAAATAAAGAAGTAAATGGGTCAAAATTAATAGGAAAGAAAAGAGTTGTATGTTTGAGACAGTGTTTGGTCATCAAAAAAACAAGAAGTGTAGGACTTTCCTTGTGGTGCAGTGGTAAAGAATCCGCCTGCCAATGCAGGGGACACGGGTTCGAGCCCTGGTCCGGGAAGATCCCACATGCCGCGAAGCAACTAAGACCATGCGACACAACTACTGAGCCTGTGCTCTAAAGCCCGTGAGCCGCAACTACTGAGCCCACGTGCCACAACTACTGAAGCCCCTGCGCCTAGAGCTCGCGCTCTGCAACAAGAGAAGCCACCGCAGTGAGAAGCCCGGGCACCGCAACGAAGAGTAGCCCCCGCTCGCCGCAACTAGAGAAAGCCTGCACACAGAAACGAAGACCCAACACAGCCAAAAATAACTAACTAAATAAATAAAGTGTGCCCGTGAGGAATGCAGCTCTGTGCTTGCCCTACTGCCCTCACCCGGCGTCTGAGCTGAGCAACCAGGACCCCAGAGGGATCCCCGGGGGTGGGAACGGGCACTCTGGTGTCGGGCGTGACTCCCGTGATTGCGGGAACCTTGCGAAGCCGGGACTCATCGTGCTGTCTTGAACTAACAGAGATCTTGCTTCTTCCCCCCCTCTAAGGGCCGAGGAGCCGCCCGCTCAGCAGCCTCCGAAAGGGCAGGCCCAGGTCAATAATGGAGCAGGTAGGCCTGGGGGACGGAGATGGGGTGGGGGGGGTGGTTCTGTTCCCGGGCGCACTTGCTCACTTCCGGGGATCCCCTCCGGTTGGAATCGGGTTAGTGTCTTTGATTACCGGTTGGTGAGTCTCCGTAGCAGATGCGAGGCATTCGATCAAAACATCACTTTATTTTCTCCTAAAAATACAATGCGACATCTCTCCCAGCCCTTCCCCGAGGAGGAGTCATGTCGTGGTCACGCTGGCTGCTTGGCCCCTGGCCTGGCGACCTGCTTCCAGAGGCCGGCTGTCCTGACAAGGGGGTGCGTGGGGAGGTGGGGTCAGCTGCGGGCATTGTGCCCCAGCACCCGCAGGTCAGGGCGCAGAGCTACTGTCAGTGCCTTTTCTTCCCACCCGGGCTCGGGTTCCGTGTCTCCCTCAGCACTTGGCACGTTCTGAAACTGTCCTTCAGAGGACGGCATGGGAGGAAACTGGGCGTCTCGAGGGGCCGGATTTGTGGTGCACCCAGGCCCCTCGCAGGCTGAGAAGGTGGGAGAGGGGATAGGGTTAGGGTTGACGGTAAGCCCCTGCCTGTGCTGGGGGCTCAGGGCTACAACAGGAGGGCCTTCGGTTAAGCCCTGCCCAGTGTAAAGGTGAGGAGACCAGGGCCTGGGAGGGAAGGCCTCTCAGGCTTCCGCTCCAGGTGGAGGCTGAGCTCTGACCAGAGCCGGGTCCTGACCCCCCACCTGCCGTCCAGAGAGGGAGACGCCTCTTTCCCAGGGCCCCGGTGCTGGGCCCGCAGACAGGCCAGCTGGGTGCGGCATTGGCTGCTGTGTCCACCGGGTCACAGTCCCCTGGGTTCTCAGGGTTCATGACCAGTGGCCCAGGTTCCAACCCAGGAGCAGCGCTGGAGACCCCCCCCCCCCCCCCCGCCAAGGCCCCTGCTGTGTGTGGAGTTGATGAGCTTCCTGTGCTCGTGGGAACTGTCAGAGGAGAGTCCTTCCACCCCGTACCCACAGCGGGGTCACCGTGTCGTGCTCTGCGCGGGAGGTGGGGAGTGTGGGTAGGGAGGGAAGGACCCCACCAAGTGCAGCCCCGAGGACGGAGGTGGCGGGGACGGATGCTCTGCGTGGTGCTGGGGCGGAGTGGGTCTCGGGAGCGCCGTGAGGCCTGTCCACTCGGGCAGCCCGCCTGACCTAGACCTGGGGTCGGTGAACTACAGCTCCCCATCTGCCTTTACATTGAAAAAAATCTTTTTACACTTTTAAATGGTTGAAAAAACTCGAAAGGATTTGACACGTGAACGTTGCATAAATTTAAATTTCAGCGCCATCAGCGTGGTTTCATGGGGACGCAGCCACGCCCGTCCCATTACTCACTGTCCACGGCTGCTGTCCAAGCGGTTATAGGGCTGAGCCTGCCTAGACCCTCCCACTAAAGACCCTGTCGTGCTCCACGTGGGCTGTGAGAACCCCGGGCCCTTGCCGCCCCTCCTCTGGGCATTTCTGAGCCTTGCGGCCTCTGTGTGCGCCGCCTCCCCCCCACCTCCCAGCCTCCGTCCCTTCGAGCTGGCAGCACACGACCACCTGCGTGCACTCCATCCCCCTCTGACTGGTGGGACGGCGCCCCCTGCAGGCGACTCCACGGCCTGCTCTCCGAAGGGACAGACTTGTTCCGCGGGATTCGGGCTGGTTTTCTCCGAGTCTGACGTGGGTGACTTCACTCACTGGGGTCCCCAGCGGACCACAGCCGCTGACGCACGCCCACTGGCTGTTCCCCAGGGTCCGGGTGTCCCTGGGAGTGAGCCCACCTGGCCACTTCCCAGACCAACCAGTGTGCCCGGCAGCGGGGGTGGTCAGCGCAGCACCAGCGGTGGGCTGAGAGCCTGCCTGGACGGCACCTGCGCTGGGGACAGCCTCCAACAAGCTGGGGGTCGGTGCGAGGGACACGGGGACCCCCGGGGTCTGCATTGGTTGGTTTGCACCTCGTGGTGAAGTGGATTGGGCTCTGTTCTCAGGGCACCTGGCCCCTCACGGTTCTGGCGTGGATGTGCCCTCGCCGGCCTGGCCGGGGGCCCCACCTGCCAGTGCCGCCGCCTCTGCCGCTCTGTAAGGCCCCTCTCGGCCTGCTGCCCTCACCCAGAACCCCACCCCGTCCTGCAGACCGATGGAGCCAGGGGCTGTGCCCCCGTGTCCAGAAGTGGTTCTATGAGAAATTCGGGGAGTACGTGGAGGACTTCCGGTTCCAGCCCGAGGAGAGCACGGTGGAGACGGAGGAGCCCCTCAGCGCCCGGAGGTGGGGCCCAGGTGGAGGTCGGGGTGGAGGGGCAGCCGTCCCGGCAGGACAGGACTCCTCGGGGCCAGCAAGCAAAGCCGGGGAGGTTTCGCGGGGGCGGCTGCACAGCCGTGCCCCCAGTCAGTGGTCGTACTGGTGCTTTGCGACAGACGCCACGTGGGGACGGTGGCGACCCCGAGAGTGCCTGCGGGCCGGGCCGGGCCCTCAGACTCAGGTGGGGGCGGCGTGGGCAGGAGACGAGGAAGCCTCCCCCCGTGGGTCACCCGTGCTCCCCGAGGGCCCGCAGGGAGCTGCGGGGTCAGGACGCGGCTGCGGCCGAGTGGGTGTTGGCGCTCATCTTTTCCCCCCTCTTAGGTTGACCGAGAACATGAGGAGGCTCAGTAAGTACCCGGCGTGGACTTAGTAAGTACCCGCTCGTCGCTGTGGCTGTGTGAGCCGCTGGGGCCGGGGCTGCCCGGGCGGTGACTGCGGTCTTGAACTGAACTGGACTTGCTTTGGAAGTACTTTTTTCAGGACTTCCCGGCCCAGGCTTCTTCCTGAGGCTGTGGGAAGTATGTCCCAGGCCCACCCCGTCTGTCTGTCCGCCCCTCGCCCGTGGCCAAAAGCCGAGTTTCCCTCCAGGCCTCGGGAGCCCCAGCGAAATGTGGTGCTTCTCCAGATACTTGTCAGGGCCCGGGGTGTGCGGACTAAACCCCCGTTCCCCGTGCGGGCACGGGCCGGGGCAGACAGGCAGACAGACGTCTCCCCGCGGGGATGGAGGACGGGCCGCAGCCAGGGAGTGGCCGCGGGAGCGCTGGTCTGGGGTCAGGCGCGCCGGGAGCCCGCGACCGTTGGGGTTTGCTTTGCTCCTTTTGGTTCCCTCCCCCGCCCCGCACCGCCAGCTGGTGCAGCAGCCGGACTGCCAGGTGTGTCCGAGGGCCGGGCTAGCGCTGGCCTGACCGCATGGTCCGTTCTGTCCCCAGAGCGCGGTGCCAAGCCTGTCACCAGCTTTGTGAAGAACCTCTCTGCCTTATCCGACTGGTACTCCGTCTACACGTCTGCCATCGCCTTCACCGTGAGCGCTCCCCGCGGGTGGGTGGTGGGGTGTGCACCCACCCTGAGGTTTCCTGAGGGACCCACCCATCCCTGCCGTGTGGGACAGCTCCCGGCCTCGGTGTTTCCGTCTGTAAAGTGGGCTGCAGGGCAGTTGTAAGGACTGGATAAGGGTGTTGTAGGGTGCAGCCTGGGGCTGGCAGTGGGGCTCCCCGCCTGCCCAGAATCCCCGCAGCAGCGTTCTTGGGAGAGGGCCTCGTGCCAAGCTTATGGCCGACTTTCCCAAGTGGGTTGGGGAAGGGCCGGTGGGGCGGTCTGTCTGCTTGTGCAGAAACCAGCCGTCCCTCCCATCAGGCACCGGTGCCTGGGGGAAGCTCCTGGCAGGCGCACAGTGGCCCAGGGGCCAAGCAGGCCGCTAGGCCTGGGGAAGGTAGGTGGCGTTGGGCCAGCATCACGGGGTGCTTTGGGGAAGACAGGCCCAGTCGCAATCTGAATTGTCCTGCGGTGGCTGCTCCCAGCCCTGCCCGGGGAGACCCTGCTGTCCAGCGGGAGGAGGATGGAGAGGGAGAGCCACAGCCCCCAAAGGCCCCATCTCTGCAGAGGCCCCCATAGGTGGCCTCCGCCTGAGAGGGTCCTGAGGGCCGCCCTGAAGCCCCAGGGAGATGGGTGTTGTGTGCACACGCAGAGGACAGGCCGTGGTGGCCAGGGGCCAGCCCCCTTCACCCGGGGGTCTCCTCCGGCCACCCTTCACAAGCACTCTGCTCCGTGGGGCCTCGGCTGCTTTGGGTCCCAGGTCCCTAGTTCCGCCTGTGCGTTACGGCTGAGCTAACCCTGCCCGCCGTTCAGACCACCTGCCGGGCCTCCTCCTGAACCCGCTGCGTCCGTCCCCTACCCTCTCTGAGTGCTAGCGCTATGCCCAGCACCCTGCCTGCCCTGTGGCGCGGGGTAGACTGTCAGCAGTGCTGGGTACGCGGATGCCTCCGGCTCTGCCAGGTGGGCCCCCAGCGGCGGTGGGCCAGGACCTCTCTGTGGGGTCAGCCCTCCTCCTGTGATCCCGGGCCACGTCCAGGCTGCTCCTTCCGGGGCATAACCGCTCCCAGCCCACCCAGAGCAGTGTTTCCGCCTCACCTCCTCCCTGAGCGGGTTTGTCTGCGCTGCGTGCCCTGGTCCTCGGGCCTGCGGAGGGCCGCTGGGGCCTGGTCTCCCTACCTGCGAGTGCGGCCCGCCTGGCTGGGGGAGAGAGGGATCTGGTCTGCCCTGACCCACGCGGGCAGGTCGCCTAACCGTCTCCCTCCCGACCCGTTTCTCTCCAAACCCGCAGGTGTACATGAATGCCGTGTGGCATGGCTGGGCCATCCCCATGTTCTTATTTCTAGCAATTTTGAGGTTATCCCTCAATTACCTCATAGCCAGGTAGGTGCGCCGGTGTGCTATGTGTGCGCGGCTGTGCCGTCTTCCTGCGTTACACGCACGGCAGGGCACGTGCCGAACCGGCTCTGTGTCACGTGCTGGCGTTTTGGGAGGTTGTCCTCTAATAGTCCCCGAGCCCCCAGGAGGATGGTTTGCTGCAGCGGGCAGGGTGATCCCCAAACCCCAGCAGCTCTGTCCAGCAGGCTGCCAGTGGGTGCCGGCTCTGGGGCCACTCCGGCCCCTCCTCCGGTCGTGCTGCTTTTGGGCAGGAAAGTCCCCCCTCCACACACACCTCAACAGTGATATCCCAGTGGGCGGAGGCGTGGTTGACGGGGCTGCAGCAGCTCTGTGCCCTGGGAGGTGCCCACTGGTCGGGGTGCAGGTGCCGGAGAGGCGCTGGGACTCAGTGAGCCCGGGGCCACGCAGTGTCTTCCCTGTGCCCTCTCCGAGCACCCGCTTTCCATCTCGAGGCCGGGGGCGGGCGGCGCTATTGGAAGCCAGCACGCTGGGGTGGGAACCCCGCGTCCCCGGGCCCTCCCGGGTCTGTGTGGACCTGAGGTCACCCCACAGAGTGAACCCCAGCTTCACGTCGGGCCTAAGAGGAGGCCCTGCCTTCTGTATTTTCACTGAGCCGTTCCAAAGTTCACTTTCTACACTGTTTTTCTAGGTGCTTCTCTGCGGTTGCCTAAGTTGGTTCATTTGAAAATGTTTCTCTTAGAAAACTTTTAAGCGCTTATGAAAGGGTTCTCCGTGCCCAGACTAGACGTGGTTC
The DNA here is from genome assembly GCF_008692025.1 of Phocoena sinus. Lineage (NCBI taxonomy): Eukaryota > Metazoa > Chordata > Mammalia > Artiodactyla > Phocoenidae > Phocoena > Phocoena sinus. The sequence goes on along the minus strand of NC_045772.1, from coordinate 3,307,715 downwards.
ACTAAAGTTGTTGCCGTTGCCACTTCCTTGACTGACTTTGAGAGGCCCGTCACCTCTGGGTGCTTGTAAATGTGTGCCCACCCCGAGGAGGGCCCCCGGGGAGGGGTCTGTGGGGGTGACCTGGGTCATCTCCTCTCTGGAGCCTAGGAGGGGGTCCCGCTGGTCTTGGCAGATGGCCGGGTGCTTCTGAAGCTCCTGTCCCAGTGGCCGTAGTTTCTGGGGGCGGCTCCTCGTCGGGAGCGCAGGCCTGGTGACCTGACGTCACCCGTGCGGCGCCGCCTGCCGGCGAGCTGTGGTACAGGCGCGCCGTCTCCTGGTTTTCAGGGGCTGGAGGATACAGTGGAGCATCGTGCCTGAAGTGTCCGAAGCGGTGGTGAGTCCTGGGAGGGGCTCCGTCACCAGGGGGGCCAGGCTCTACCTGCCAGGGCCGTGCGGGGGCCGCGGGTCCCCCGAGGCCTCCAGGTGCGGCTGCGTGGACGCCGGCGGGGAGCCCTGCCCGGCGAGGAGAGGTCGGGGCGGAGGCCAGCCGCCCCCACCCGGAGCCCTGCGTGGCCGCACCCTGACCCCTCGCCGGCTGATGCCCGAGCGCCCTTCACGAGCCTGGGCTTGGCTGCGTGGGAGGCAGGTCGGCCTGGCCGGGCCTGGCTTGACCTGACCCTCCTCAGCTGGGACGTGATGTGGAGGGGAGGTAGGGAGGGGGCCCCTGTAGCCACTCACAGCCTCCCGTGGAGGGAGGTGAACGATGGACGGGCTGGACCAGTTTTTATTGGTGTCCGTCACGCCTGTTTGTTTACGCTCTGGCTGCTTTGGGGCTGCAGCAGCCTGGCTTATCACCTGGCCCTTTACAGAAAGTTTGCCCACCACTCTACGGGGGACTCTGGCCCGTGGGGCTGAACCACCGGGCACAGGCAGGAGGGAGGCCATGGTGCGTCCATGGGCTTCATCGGGTGTTTGAGCACCTACCATGTGCGTGGAGTACACGGGAGGGGTGCAGGATGTGGTGGTGTCTGCAGGGGCCCCTTTAGACAGGGTCAGGGAGGGTGTCTCTGGGGAGGCAGGCCCGTGCCCTTTGGCCCTGGTACCTGGAGTCTTAGGGAGGTTCTCGCTGAATGAACTCAGACAAGCAGGACGAGGTCGGCGCCCTGCTGGCGCCTCAGTTCCCCCGCCTGTAAAGCGCGGGTGGGTGCGGGCTCTGTGGTCTCAGATGCGCCTCTGAAGGTGATCTGTTCAAGCAGCCCTGCCCACCTGGGGGGCTGCCTACCACCCTCTCAGGCACCAGACGGGTGTCAGCTAGCACAGCTGCCCATGCTGCTCCCTCGGGCTGGGCCCCCCAGGGATGCCCGTCCCTCTGTGTCGGGGCAGCAGAGACCTGGTCCCTGCCTGGGCTGGGAGGCCTCCTTGCTGTTTTTGTCAGTAATTTCTCTGAACTGATCAATTTCAGTGGAAATTCTCTTTCCCCTTTGACTGAAGGAGCCTCCAAAGGAAGACCTGACCGTGTCTGAGAAGTTCCAGCTCGTGCTGGACGTTGCCCAGAAAGCCCAGGTACCGCTGCCGGGCTCCAGGTTGGGGGACCCCAGCTACCCAGCCCTCCAGACCTGGCTTGTCTGGGTGCTGACACCCGAGACAACCCGGTTGGTGGGGACGGCCCTCTTGGCTTGGTCTGACGCCGGTGCCCCAGTTGGTGGAGGCCCTCCTGACCAGTGCCAGGCGAGCTCCTGGGAGGGTGCGGGCCTGGGTCCCTCATCTCGAGCGGTGCCTTAACCCATGATTCGGACCGGACCATCACCCGGTCCTCGGCCTGGGAGCGGCTGGGCAGGACCACGGGCTCCGTGGTGCCGGCCGTGGTCTCCCGGGTGCTGGGCGTCTCCAGCATTGCCCTGTGGCCCCGGGGGTGTGTCGTGACCACAGCTGCTTCTTCACACAGAACCTCTTTGGCAAGATGGCTGACATCTTGGAAAAGATCAAGAAGTAAGTTGTCAGCCCCTGGCCGGCCGCGTCTAGGCTGCGCCCGCCACCTGCTGAACCTCCCCTCTCCTCTCCAGCCTGTTCATGTGGGTGCAGCCTGAGATCACCCAGAAGCTGTACATCGCGCTGTGGGCCGCCTTCCTCGCCTCCTGCTTCTTCCCCTACCGCCTGGTGGGGCTGGCCGTGGGTAAGGAGCCTGTGGACGGTCAGCGCGACGCGCCGTCCACGGTGTGTGGGTGGGGGGCGGGCAGGGGGTGCCCCGCCTGAGCTGGAGTGTTGGCTGTGGCGGTCACACAGTTCGGGGGCCTCATGGTCTGGGCACTGTGCCCACCTGCCCTTCGGCCCCCAGTGTGCAGGTGGGTCCTCAGTCTCTCGCCCCCTCACGGCACTCCTCACCAGGAAAACCAGGGCAGGCAAGTGAGGCCGTGGGGGGAATGACAAACGCCAACGCAAGTGCAGCGTGCTCCGGGCTGTCTCGTTTCTCTGGGGACCTGGGCCAACGCAGGTGCCCTGACCGGGAGGCGGGAGCCCCTGGCCGTCACTGCCGGCTCACCGAGTCAGGGGCGGGCAGGCTGGGGACGGGTCCCCCGAAGTCCTGCTCACGTCCCCTTTGGAGGATGGTGACTCGTTAGGGACAGGTTAGTGTTTGGCCTGAGCCACCTCTGGGTTAGAGGTAACAACATACACAGAAGTGGCTTCCCTTTCAGCTGGGGTCACTTCCCTGCCATGTGTAACCACCCCAGGACCATCGGCCCACACCTGGGTCCCGGGAGGCCCTCCATGGAGTGCCCGGCGGGGCGGGGACCGCTGTGCTGGCCACGGGGGCAGGGCCGCAGGATCCTGGAGAAACGGGACCTCATTCTGCCCCCAGGACTCTATGCCGGAATCAAGCTTTTTGTCATCGATTTTATCTTCAAACGCTGCCCGAGGCTGAGAGCCAAGTATGACACTCCCTACATCATCTGGAAGAGCCTCCCTACGGACCCCCAGCTCAAGGAGCGCTCCAGCACCGCCGTGTCACGCAGGGTAGGCCCCGCAGTGGCCGGGAGATGCGCCGGCCACACTCCGCTGTCCCTCACTTCCGGCTTGTGGGGAGGCTGGTGTCTGATTTTCGGGGCCCTTGAAACAGACAACTTAAGACAACTGCGGGGGTGGATTCACTGTGACCGGCTCTGCTGTCCCAAGGTCCAGGGCGGGAACCCTGGGGCCGGCCAGCCCTGGGCAGGGGACAGCTGCTGCGGGAGGCTGTGCAGAGCTTGGAGGCTGGTCGGGGGGCCCCTACCCACCTAGACTGGCTGGGGAGTGGGCCCCGCCAGGCGAGGCCGGCCCCCAGGCCAAGGGCAGGAGGGCACAGGGCGTTGGCCGTGACTGCCAAGACCCTGGGAGCCTTGGGAGCGGGGAGCCCTGGGAGTGACTGATCTCTGGGTGGGTGCCAGGTCCCTGCTGTTCCCAGCAAGCGAACAGCAAGGCCGAGATGGGCACATTTTGAGCTCATGGGCTGGGACTAGGTGGGAGGCCGTGTGGGCATTAGGCACCCTGTCCAGAGCCAGGACGAGGAGGGCAAGCTGGCCTTGGTGCTCTTCCTGGGGTCTCAGACTAGTGGGGACGTTCTGGGCTCAATAGGACTCCCATGGAGGTATGGAAGGGCTTCCTGGAGGGGGTGACGTTGGATTTCAGAGTCTCGTGTATGAGTGTTCTCTGAAGAAAGGTTGTCTGGGAACTGATGCTTTTGTCCGTGGGAGGGAAGCTCTGGGTCAAGTGTGGGTCAGGCTTCCTGGGTTCTAGGACAACAAAGCTTGTTGGGGCCCCAGACTCGCAAGCCAGGTGTGCGGCCGGGCAGGCAGGAGCAGCCTGCACCTTGGGGAGCCGGTGGGTGGGCTCTGGTCACGCAGACGGAGGTGGACCCAAGGGGTGAGGCCCAAGAGCAGGCAGCCCGGCTCCCTGAGTGTCATAGACCCGAGAGGCTGGGGGTGGGCTTCCCGGGGTGGGGGGCGACCCCACCAGGGCGTCCCGCGGCCGTGTGTCTGCGCGTGCTGCTTGCTCAGCTGGTGTTTACCGCCTCGTGTCACGAGGACCCACCTTTCCTTCCGTGGCCGCACGTGCGTGTGGTCCCGTCCGGCCAGCTGTCGGACACGACAAGGTACGGTGTCCGTGTGGTACCCACACCCCCACGCCGTGCCCTGATGCCGCGCGTTGCTGTGGTCTGACTCCGTTTGACTTGCCAACCTTGCTCTCGGTGGCCTGTCCTGCGGCCGGTCCCGGTGTCCGCAGCGCGGGCGTGAGCGCCGGACGGTTCCGCACTGACCGCACGTGCTGGGTCGGGCTCGGCACAGTGCCTGGGGCGTGCCGTCGCGGGGAGAGGGTCTGCCCGCCGCAGCCGGGCTGCTCTGCCCAGGCGGGGGCTCGTGGGCGAGGAGGACGCGACCCCACGTCTGGGTGTGCCTGCCTCTCCGCTAGTCCGTCCACGTGTGCGCGGTGGGGCCTGGGCGGGGCGAGGCGAGGCTGCGTGCGTGCGTCCCGAGCGGCCCCGCTCTCCCCCGCCCGCCCATCCCCCCGACCCCGGCCGGCGGGGCTGACGGGACGTCGTGTGCCCTCGGCAGCCACAGACGGCCTCCTCGCGGAGCTACGTGTCCAGCGCGCCCGCCGGCCTGAGCAAGGACGAGGATGCCAGCCGCGTCCACGGCGCCAAGAAGAGCAATTTCCATGAAATCTTTAACTTGACAGAAAACGAGCGTCCGCTGGCAGGTACGTGTGTACTGAGCCCGTGGCCAGGCCAGGCGGGGTCGCCCGCCCCAGTGCTGGGGGGCCCGACGGGGGCCGAGGGAGGGCCGGCCGCCCGCCTCCGCCTTCCGGGGCGTCCTGGGCGGGTGGGTCGGAGGGGCCGAGCGCGTCTGCAGTGGGTGGCTTGACAGCGGAAAGGCAGGCCGGCCGGCCCCGAAGCGGAGCCGCAGAGCGCCACGCGTGCAGGGGCTTCCCGGTCCCGCCTTGGCCAGCTCGTCCCTTGCTGTGGCCTCCTAGAAGGCTGGGTGGTGACAGGGGACTCGGGAGACCAGGGCCCTGCTCGGCCTCCCCCGAAACTCCTGCGCTGCCCGGCTCTCCGTGCGGCGGGTCGGGGGCCCTTAAACGGCTTGGCCCGTGTCGTGTGTGATACCAACTGCAGAAAGAGAACTTTGGAGAATTTAACTTTTGACCTTCTCCTGAGCCCCTTTTCTGCTGACCCAGACCGTGAACCTTGAGGGTCGTGGTCGTAGTTGGATTTATTTAAATTGTGCTTTTCCTTTAAAAATAAAAAACAACAAAATCCCTGCGCGTTGACATGGGAGGGGAAACATCTGCTTTCCGGAGGCTCTCACAGGCCACTTTCCTCCCACTGTGGGTTTCCTCTGCTGGTGGAGGGTGAACGTCAGCGCATCCTTGAGAAGCCAGGGCTTGAGGGTTCCAGCGTCGAGTCAGAGGGCGGGTATTTCCAGTAGGAAAGGTCACGGGCCGCTTTTGTCCCCGTCAGCGTGTGAGAGCGGCTGGCGGTGCTGCTTGATCAACAGGGACCGCAAGATGCCCACCGACTACATCAGGAACGGGGTCCTGTACGTGACGGAGAAGTGAGTGAGGCTGCCGGCGGCTGCGGGCGGGCGCGCCCCCCGGCGGGGGCCAGGATTAGAGGGGGCTCCTCGCGGGCCCCGCGGTCCAGGCCGGCCCAGCCGTGGGGACCCCTAGCCCTGCCGAGACCCCAGCTCCTGCTGGCTCGCGGGCCCCCGGGTGGGGAGGTGCTGCCTCTGAGCTGGACGCAGCCGGGGCTGCACACCGTCATTTCCCCAGGCCCCGGGATGCCCTGGTCTGGGTGCTCAACGTCGTGTGGCGGGAACCGTGCGGTTCCCCCAGCCAGGGCCCTGGCCCTAGGGCGGCAGCAGGGTTCTTGTTACCCTCCTTCTGGGGTGTAGCGGCCCAGCTACCCCCAGGGGTGGGAGGGGGCGGAGCAGGTGCAGGCTGGGGTCTGTTCTTAGCCCTGGGGTCCCTCGGCCACCTTGCCCCCGACTTTCAGCCAAGGACCACCTGTTCGTCTCTGCCACCTCGCTGGAGGAACTGGCCGAGGAGACCGACACACAGGTCTCTTGTTGGGCGTCCTGGGGATGCTCACGTCACGGGAACGTGAGTCGGGTTTAGTGTAGAGCAGTGGGGTTTGAACCCGAGAAGCTGCGAGACTCGGTACAAATGAAATCGGTTGTAAGAGGCCAGCGCGTCGCGGCAGGTGAGGGGCCCTGTGTCTGGGCTGTGGCTGCAGCCGCCGGGCACGGTCCCCTCTGGCTCACCTGCTGGGCTGTGCTCTGTCCACCCCTGCCCCCTGCCGCCGGTAGTTACCTGTGCTTCGAAAGCTCCAAGTCCGGCTTCTCCAAGAGGAACAAAGTCATCAAGCTGGTGGACATCACGGACATCCAGAAGGTGGGTGCGGCCCCTGCTCGCCCTCACCCCCAGTCTCAGGAGCGGAGGAGCGGCGGGGTCGCGAAGCCGGCGGTCGAGTTGGGAGCGGGGTGCGATTAGAACAAAACGAGGGGTGCCGTCTGGACTGTCGGGCAGGCGTCGTTTCTCCCCGCGGCAGGGCCCCGCTTCTAGGCGGTGTCTGTGCGGAGCCCCGCGGCCCGTCGTGGGGTATCCACGTGCCGCGGGCTGTGCGCTCTCTTCTGCCGGGTGGACCGGCGTCTGGTGTCCTCGCACGGACGGTGTGTATGGGGGTGGGGTGGGCAGTGAGCTGGGCCCCGGCAGCCATCTGCCCCTTGGCCCTGAGACACTCCCCTGGGGCAGGCTGTCCCGTCTCCGGCGCTTCCCAGCACTTTCCCTCGTGTCACGTGGAGCAGGTACAGGTGTGCGCAGAGCCTGACACACACACCTGGCGGGGGGGGGGGGGGGGGGCAGGTCCACCCACGCCCCCTCTGGGCCTCCTGGGTGGGCCCCCAGGGGTCCGCTGGGTAGCGTCTCCTTCCCTCTGAGGGTGTGTCAGGAGCACCCCTGTGGCTGTGGTGGGTCCCTCCCTCCCAGAGACATGTGTGGTCGGAGGAGCAAGATTGGGTTGGGGGACCTGCTCCCCCCACGTGGTGCTCCTTGGGGGGCCCCGGCGAGGCTGGGCGGGTGTGTCAGCAGGTCTAGTGCTCCGCTCACACTGTCAGTCCTCGTCCTCTGCTGGCTGGGGAGGCCCAGGCCCGTCTGGGGCTCCGTGGAGAGCACCCTGGGGTGTGGGGAGGGTGGCCCCATCTCCAGGGGGGCCCGTGGTGACAGGCACGCCGTTGGCTTTCAGTACAAGGTCCTCTCCGTCCTCCCGGGGTCGGGCATGGGGATTGCCGTGTCCACGCCATCAACACAGAAAGTAAGTGCTGGGCGGGGGCCGGGGAGGCGGCGGCGGCGGCGGCGGCGGCGGCGGCGGGGGGCCGGGCGTGGCTCTGAGCGCAGGTCGGCCAGGCTTGCGGCCGGGCAGAGGGGCCTGGGAATCCCCTCCCTCCCTGGGCAGGAGGCTGCGGCCCAGCGCAGGTGCTGGGCGGGGGCGGCGGCGGCTCTGTGTGGACCTGGCCGCGCGTGGACACGCTGCCGGTGCTCCCCCTCCCCGCCAGCCGCTGGTGTTCGGCGCCATGGTGCACAGAGACGAGGCGTTCGAGACCATCTTCAGCCAGTACATGAAGATCACGGCGGCAGCGGCATCAGGCAGTGACAGCTAGTGTTGGCTCGCCGGGACGTCGCTGCGAGTTTTTCTTTTTTTAACAATTCGGTAGTGGAGAAAAATTGGACATCCTCGTGATCTTTTGCAATAACCCCCCCCCACCCCCGATCTGTGGTTTCTATTGTGTTGACCCTGCGTTTTACAGACCCCTTCGCTTAGGGGTCGGGACTCTCGAGGGCGCGTCTTGCGGACGCGAGGCCACCGGGAAGGATGACACGCAGGACACACCGCCAAGCACAGCTGCGCCTTCTCTGTCCCCACCGGGTGGAGACCGGTGCGGCCGCACCCCGGCTCTCGGAGGCCAGCAGCTCTGCCACACCAAAGCCATATGAGGAGCACACGGGGCCCTCCCCGGGGTGAAGGACGCCGGCGACAGGCGACGTGGGGGCCCCTGGCCAGCGCCATGAACGGGCCCGTCCTTTAGGGAGACCCCCGTGCACGTCCTGGGAGCGCGGTGCTGACCAGCTGGCCGGGGGCCCGAGATCAGCTCCTCAGGAGGAGGCAGAGTGCCGTGCGGTGCAAAGGCCCAGGAGGACGGCCGCTTCGGGGGTGCTCCGAGCCCCGGGGCCGCCCCCGCCTCCAGGCTGCTGTGCTGGGGTGGGAGTGGACAGAGCGCCTCAGGCCCGAGGGGGCCCAGGCTGGCAGAAGGCCTGCCCACGGGGGCTGTGCGGGGACGCTGGGGAGGTCGGCCGGCTTTGGGGAGTGACCGCGAGCAGAGCCCAGAGGTCGGGGTCCGCAGCCCTAGTGCCTGCACACACTCGGCGGGGAGCGGGGAGAGCCCTCACTCTCGGGGAGGTCAGAGCGCGCGTCTCGCAGGCGCGGTGTCCCATTGGGACTGACTGGCCAAAGGCCTCGGGGACGGACACGCCCAGGAGACGGCGGGGCCACCCGAGCTCGGCACACTCCCGACACGGGCACCTCCGGCCCCTCAGCTTGTCCTGAGTCCTCTGGGTGTCACGGAGATCGTTGTTTTTTGAAGAAACAGAAGATTATATTTTTTACAGAGAGCAAGCTGTTTTTCTTATTTTTGTATCGTTTTTCAGACGTAATTTTTACCTTTGCTCCCCATTTGCTGGTTGGGCGGGCGATTCAGTGGCGTCACCCCTGTCACCCCTTGGTGGGGGGACCCCGCGGAGTGCGCTCGGGAGCCACACCCACCAGCCAGACAAGCACACGCCCCGGCCCAGTCGTGAGGTCCCGGGGCCCTGCGGTGGCCGCCCAGCTCCTGGTCTCCCTGGCGTTGGTGTCTTGTGACCCTTCAGAGACGAAGGCAGAGCCCGCCCGAGACCTGGGCTTTGCCCCACAGTCGGTGCGGGCGGACCGGGTTCTGGGGGGGCTGCGGGGCTCACACCCGGTGGGGGACCCCCTCTGTGCCCGGGGCAAGGCAGGGTGGGCCCGGAACTGGCCCAGGGTGACTGCGGGGCGACGCCTGTGGGCGCTGCTCAAGCCCCGCTCCCCGGGGCTGCCGTGGGCTCGACACGTGTCCCCGTCAGCACCGTGGGACTCTGTCCCCACGCACTATGGGTGTGGCCCTGCGTGGAATGGACTTGCCTCCTTCAGAGTGGCGTGGTTTGGTTTGAGTCCCTTCTGAGGAGCAAGGGAGGTGAAAACTGACCGCGTGCGGGGTGGCCGTCCTCAGCCGCACAGTGGCCCACGGCAGGTCCCTCTTCGGAAGCCCAGGGCCCCTGCCGGGAAGAGCACGGGCCTGTGCGGGCTCCCTGTCGGGGAGAGCCTGGAGTTTTATTGAGTTGTTTAATTTCTGCGACTAATCACTGAACTAGAATGAATGTTCAGTTTTTTCTGTCTGGAGCTCAGTCTACTGGATCTGTAAATACTCGTTACCAGTGTAACTTTTGTTCAACAAAAGGATTGTACTGTATGAAGTACTGATGAAAAACATGCCCCGTAACATTTTTTTAAAGAAAAAGTCTTGTATAAATTATAAATTTTTATTTAAATAAACCTGTAATGCTTTGTGCTAAGGTCGGGGGGCTCAGTTTTCCTGGCAGGGTCCCCGCGCACCGTGGGCACCTGGAGTGGGACAGGCTGGCACCACGGGCCCCTTGCGGTGGCCCAGGGTCCCTGTGGCCACTAGCACTAGAGGGCAGTGGGGATTTCAGCACCAAGGCGGAGGAGTGAGGTGGGCACCCAGGGAGTGGGCTGGGGGCGGGGGAAGCTGTAGACATTGGGAGGAGGGAGGCAGGGGCCCAGCTTCCAGAAGAAGGAAGCCAAGGATGGGTGGTGGCCAGTGGGGGAGGAGCGTCCAGGGGCTGGCACATGCCACGGGGGCGGGGGAGCTCAGGGATGGGGCCGAAGCAGCACTTGCAGTTTGGGGTACAGGTCCTGGCCCCGCCCAGAGGCGCCTCCCCTCGGGGGCCCTGGGCATCCCTGGGACCAGCTGCTGCTTGCAGCCCTCCCCGAGGTCTGAGGCTGAGGGGCCCCTGGGCAGAAGGGTCCTTAGTAGAGCTTGTGGCTCAGCTGGTCCAGTTGCTGGCACTGGACCCAGAGGGATGCAGGAACCTACCTGGCTTCTGAGACCCCCCCCCCCCCAAGGTCGCACGCTGACCTGTGCTGGGGACAGACACCCAAGGGCCCCCTGCACCCTGAGCCCCTGGGAGGCAGAGGCCTGCCCAGGTCCCTCAGGGAGTGGCCAGAGCTGGATGGAAACCAGGTCCAGTGGGCCAGCTCCGTGGTGAGGGGGGCGGCCTTGGATACCACATCCGTCCACCTATCCCTTCATCCATCCATCCACCTGTCCATCCGTCCACTTCCGGCGCTGTCCTAGGTGCTGGACACAGCAGTGACGGGACAGCGGTCCCTGGGGAACCTGGCAGACATCAGACAGACACCCCCGGGAGTGCTGTCCCCTCACCAGTGACTCTTCTGACGACACACCCAGGCTGTGATTTTGCAGCTAAAATAAACCTCCTGGTCCCCTACCTACGCTTGAAGCTCCCTCTCAGCCTTTGCCCCTCTTCGTGGCGGGCCCTCTTCCGACAGCCCACGTGCGCCCCTGGCCCCGCAGGGCCAGCCCGACGCCCGTGCCTCCAGCTGCCCTCTCGTCCACAGCGAACCCCGCTCCCTGGAGGGGAACGTGGGGTGAGGAAGGGTCGGGAGCTCAGGGCGTGGTGGTGGTGGGGGAGACTCCCACCCGCCGCGCAGGTGGGCCTCCCCAGGTAACGGCCCCGATTCGCGCATTTTACAGAGGTTTCGTTATTTCACGTGTCGGTAAAGCAGCACACACGAGGCTGGTCACTGTTGAAAACGCGCAGCAACCTTCTTCAGTCCCCGTGGTTTCCTCCGCAGGCCCGTATGTTTCACTGTGTGCCTTTCAGGGCACAGCTCTGAAGGCTGCTCTTGGCTTTACCTTTTACCTGGGGGTCCAAGGGACAAAAAAAAGGGGCCGTTGGTGCCCCTGTAGAACTTGGGCCTTTGTTCCTGGGGCGACAGAGCCCCAGCAGGGCTCCCAGCAGAAGCCACCACTCGCTGCAAATCAGGAGAGCGGTCACCCCAGGGTAGCGGGTGTGGAAGGGAACACAGAGGGAGATGAAATGAACTTTCCTGCTCTTGAACCGGGGTTCTCTTCATAGGTCCTTACTGTTAATAACACAGCATGTGGGGATGTGTGATGGGTAAATAAATAAGGTCACACGCTGACCAAAGAGGGGCGCTCACGATGAGCCCAGGGTTGTAATCCTGTTCTCCCCACAGTATTTAGCCAATGGGCAAAGCCGAGTCCGACATCCTTCGCTGTAACAGAGACTGGAGTGAGGGGTGAGGCGACCCTGAAGGCCGCCGGAATCTCGGGGAGCAGCCTCTGCGGGGGAGCTGAGGGTCCGGGAGATCCCCCCGTGTGTGGGAAAGCCGTCCGGCTCGCGGAGATCTGACCCCCCAAACACGCTGGAACCGGGAAGCCCAGCCCCTTCCCGCTCTGGACCCCAGTGTCCTCCACTGTCAAAGGGAAGGGAGTTTGGGCTTCCAGGGTAAACTTAATGTACTGGGGAATTTTATATGGAGACGCTAACGGAGGAGAAGCGTTGTTTCATTGAGGTTTGTTGGCGCAGCACCACCTCCGTGCTCACTTTGTCTCCAGGGACAAAGCGGGCCCAGGAGAGAAGAGGGGGCACACCCTCACAGAGAGGAAGATATGTCCTTTCAGGCAGATGGGGGAGGGCAGAGGGCTCTTTCTGGCATCTTGTCTTCCGCTCAGAACAGTCCTTACGCCAAAGTGGCACATTTCGGGGTGCCACGTTCTGAGCCCCTCTCATGGGTAAAGCAAGGAAGTGATACCCTCACATTTTGAAACAGTAGTTACCTCTCCGGTGGAGGCAGGGCAGGCTCAGTCCACAAGGGCACGCAGGGAGCCTGGGGGTGAAGTTCAGTTTCTTGGCTTGGGGGGCAGGTACCTCATTGTTCATCTTACTCTTGTTCTTTAAATTGTATGTGTTTTCACAAAAAATACTCTGCTTTGAAAAACAACGGGAAACTCGTAAGAGAAAAAAGAAGCTAGGTCCTGCCCAAAGTAACAGCTTTATTTGTCTTCTCAAACACATCAGAGCAAATTTCACCATTTTCTAATCTTGAAGCCAGCAAGACTAGAAAGGAAATGAAGCCACCTCCTGCCCTGTTACACGGGACCGCAGTGAGGACAGAGCCGGCCGCCCGCCCAGGGGCCTGACTGCTGCACCGACAGGCCACACGGGACGTTACCGACCTAGACTAACGCCGCTCAGCGACCCCAGGTTTTCACTGTCCAGCCATCAGTTCTGATTTTTTCTTAAAATCCTACAGTGTAGGCGCTGGGGTCGCTCCACTCAGGGTCCTCACGCGCCGCAAGGTCCAAAAGGTACTCCGGCCCCGTGACGGGGTCATCCACGGCCCCCCCCCGGGGTGGGGCGGGGCGGTCCTCGGACAGCCACACAACCTCCAGGGGCAGCTCCAAGGTCTGCGATTTTTTTTTTTTTTTTTTGTGGTACGCGGGCCTCTCACCGCTGCGGCCTCTCCCATCGCGGAGCACAAGCTCCGGACGCGCAGGCCCAGCAGCCAAGGCTCACGGGGCCCAGCCGCTCCGCGGCATGCGGGATCCTCCCGGACCGGGGCACGAACCCGCGTCCCCTGCATCGGCAGGCGGACTCCCAACCACTGCGCCACCAGGGAAGCCCAGGTCTGCGATTTTGAATGTCGGCAAGCAGTCGGTGAACGTCGCCAAGGCACGCGGGAACCACGTGGCGTGGTGGGGTTTCTTCCTGAACGTAAAATGCCTACCCTCTGACCTGGACGGTTTTTCTACAATTGGCAGTGCATTTCAGGGCAGGCCAGTGATCGGAAACATTTCCCAGGGACGATAAAGACTGGAGACCCTCTCAGGGACCCTGGTGAAGCAGCGCCGTCAAGTCCACGGCGCCCGCGGTCCCCCGCGCAGAGCTCGCGCACCTTTGCTTCCCTCCCCATCGAGGGCAAACATCAACAAGACGGCAGCATCTCCTTTCTCATCCTCAGACTTTTCACTCCCCCGCCAGTTATCGAATCATGCAACTTGCACAATCAATCACTTAGTAACGTGGTCTCCTAAAAAGCCACTGTTGAGGCTGCCCTGGGCGGGACTGAATGGTGAAACAGGACATTTCACGTGTCCTTCCAAATAGAAATCACTGCAAAGGCATTCCAGAAATAAACGATGTCTGTTAGATGCTAAAGCGGCTGCCCGGACCCTGCGTGAAAGGCGGCGGCCGCTCACACTGCCTCTCGTAACAGTCAAACTCCCTCTTCACAAATCCAAGGTGAGGCTGCCCCCTCTCACGTTTCAGCTAAAGCTGTTTCAGATGCGTCTTCCACGCACCAAAGCACGAACACAACGAAACGCGGCCCAGGCGAGGGGCGGCCCTGGGCCCGGGGAGGCCCCAGCACTCGAGCAGAAACGAACGAAAACACTGACAGGACACCGTTCATCCTCTTCTGGTTTAAAGGCCAGAACTTTCAATAAATATATAGAAATAAGTTGTGAAGGTAAGAAAGGAACAAACCTGGACCACGTGGTACAGACTCGGGGCTGCGCCTAAGGGACCCCGGGGCGTGGGACCCTCCCCTGGGGGTGGGGAGCTCGGGCTGGAGTTCACACAGTTGGCGCAGGAACGTCTCAACGTCTCACCCACCGCGCTCGGCTGCTTTCTGTCTCCCCACAAAGCCCAGCTATGGCATCCCCGCTGTGCGGACAGAAAGCTCGGGGATTCCAAATTTAAGAGTTAAAACCCTTGCGAGGGCTTTGCAAGCCGCCCGTCTCCAGAGCTCCTGACTTGTCCTCGCTCCCAGCTGGATTGTCTAGAAACACCAGTGTGACTTTTCAAGCTGCGGTAGCGTCGTTACTGGGAGTGTTCTTCTCACTCGCGAGAATGGGCTACTCTGGAAGCGTCGCTTCGGGCAGGACTCCGACATTGCACTGTAGTCGCCCGGGACAGGAAGGGTCCAGTAATAACGCCTTAATCGCAAGTTAAGATGCAGGTACTACAAAGGCAAAGAGAACCCACTACTTTCCACAACTTGATCACAAGCTACTACAGGGTAAGTCCTGCCAAGCGGACCGGTGACCCTGTAGACACTCGTGTCCTGGTGGCGTGACCTCGACGGAAAGCATTCACGTCGCGTTGTCCCTACAGTTATTGCGAGAGCGCCACGAGTGGGCCTCTTTAACATCTGCGCCGTCAGCGTGGCTGAAATCTTAAGAAGCCAGAGGCGCTCCCAAGTCAACAGGCGCCACCTGCTGAGGATAAGTTACGTGAAACGCAGCCCAAAGACCCACACAGAACCGAAAATGCCAAATATGTCCACAGAATTGTTGACAAAAGGTGCTTTTTCTAAAATCAAGATTTAACTATCAAAAATAAATTTCTAAGTTTGAATGCATATCAACGTAATTGGTCTGCAGTAATTTTCTTCAATACGCTCCCGCTTCGCAAGCACGGCGAGAAGGCCGGTGACGCGAGGCCGGTGACGCGAGGCCGGTGACGCGAGGCGGCGGCTCAGCGGTGCGACTCCTGCTTCGAGTTCTCCTCGATTCCTCGTGCAAAGAGCCGGACCAGCTGGCAGTGGACCCTGCAGAGACAAAGGGCCACACTCAGACCCTGCGCGTCCCCTGACCCTCGGCCCCCCAGCTGGTCGAGGGTGGAGGTGGGCCTCACGCACCAGGACGGTGGGTCTCACCGTGGCAGTCTCTGGTCCCACCTGGCAGCGACAGGCCGGGGCGCAGAGCGACTTCCTGACACTCCTGAGAGACCTACTCTGCAAAGAGCAGCTGACGGCCAAGTGGAGATCTGGGACCCCGTAGACCCGGTTCTAATTCCGGCGCCCCACCCGCGAGCAGAAGCCGCCTCTCTCCCTGCCTCGGCCTCCTTATGAGGACGGAGCTGACGGGGCCATGGGGAGGGTCCCCAGAAGGGCAAGCCCGAGCGAGTAGGAGACGCGGGAAATGTGCAGTCACGGAAGACAAGTGTCGCCACGCCAGCCCGACCGCCCGCCTTCCACAGAGAGCCACAGCACGTGAGCGGGGGCTCGCAGGTCAGCGTGGGCTCTCAGGTCCCACTGGCAGTGGCGCCGTCCCACGTGATGAATGACGTCACAGCCTCCTGAGAGACGGTTAGTCCCAGAGACCCCATAAATAAGTGGCTCGCTGTTCAAGGCAGCGCAACCTTTATCAAGACGTGTAGGATCTATTTCACAAAAGAATGCCTTTTTTAACTTTCAGCAATTCATAAGCCGGCATTAAAAATAATTCCGTTTCCTTAACTTGTGAAATGAGTCTACAGGAGCCGAACCCCTGCACGCACGACTGGCAGGGCGGGTTCGCTTGTGACCTTGGAGCCGCCTCTTGTCCTGAGATGTGAGCAGGGCGGTCACTGCCACACTGGCCGCATCCTGGTCGCAAGAGCCGGGAGCACGCAGACGGGGACTGGGGGAGGCCGGAGAGCCTGCCCCTGCCCGCGGCTTTGGCTTACACGCTAACAGGCAGGAGACCCAGCTGGGACCAGCAGCTGGTTGGCCGAGAAGCCATTTAAAGTGGGGATGATAAACGGGGATACTACGCAGCACCCTGAAACATGGAAGGGCGCGCCCGCCACCCATCCGTCCAGGCAGCGGGGGCGGGGCCTGCAGGCTCGCTCCTGACCGCCTTGCTCGTGTTAACACCCACCCTGCTATCGCCAGCGAGAGTCCAGTTTGGATTCCTTAAGGTCGACCAAGATCCTAAAGCCATTGGTCACAGGACAGAATCCTTCTAGAACTTTACAGTTCTCCCTCAGTCTCTTGTAACTGTTACACACACACCTCAATCAATAGCCTTTTTCTAAAAAACAGTTTCCTTTACTGTGTCTTTCAGTGGGGCAAAAAACCATGTTCTTGGCACTCCTATTTCATCTGGCGATGTAATAAATACATATAATAATCAGACTTCAGATTCCTAAGTCCAAACACAGCAGGCCCAGTAGGTTCAGAGCCGGAGGGGCGGGCCTGGTGCCTGGACCACAGCACGGCCGCAGCATCTCCGGGTGGTCAGTGGATCCAGGACTTGGAAAGTGCCCACAGAGGCGCTTTGTTAGTTTAACTAGTGAGGAGACAAGGGAGGGAACGCCAGTGCTGGCAGTGCGGGATGTGGCACAGAAAAATAAAACTGAGGGGCTTCAAGACCTGTGAAAAGACCGACCCCTCAGCATCTTTCCAAACCTGAGGTCACGGCGTCTCCCTGGGGATTTCACCCGGGGAAACACACGTGCGTCTGTGACTCACTCTTATGCTTCAGGCTGTGAGGGTGCCAGGCCCACAGAGCCCCAGCGCCACCTTCGCTCACCTGACCTCGATGGCAGGGCTGCTCAGAACCTCCCCGTCGCAGTTCCAGGCGCTGCTGGAGACGGCGCAGCAGCACGGGGGGCGGTCGCTACACAGCTGCCCCAATCGCTTCTTCCCGCGGCCCCGGACGCTGCCGTCCTTGTCCTCCGCAGGCTTCGACACAAACTGGAACTTCTTGACGCGATAGACTTCGACGAAAGTGAAGTCAAACTACCAAGAGACAGCAGGACGGAAACGTGCTCTCAGCGGTGCTGCGCTGGGGGCGGGACAGCCGTCGGGGCCTCCCGGCAGCTCCCCGCCCCGCAGCTTGGGGACAAGAGAAGTGGTCACCACAACTCTCACAACCCGGTCCCATCCACAATGAATGACACGGAGTAAAGAGCTCCGCGGCTCCTGAGCAGCGACTTGTACGATTATTTACCTTCTTAACGAGCAGTATTTTAAAAGCCACGTGAAAACACTGTTGGCCCAGATCTTAAAAAAATGTAACAGCCACAAACTTGACTAAAATCATAGGCTGATCAGAAGTTGCAATTGTCTGGGTATTGTTAGACTCGCCCTCCCCGGCCCCGTGTCACTACAAGGGTGCCAGTGACTAAGGAAAGGTTTGCTGGAAGAGTCTCAATAGAACCCCTTTCCGGGAGCTGAAAGATTTTGTTGTGACCAGCAAGGGCAACAGAAGGTTGCACTGCGTCACTTCGTTCTGTTTTTACATAGGAAGAGAAACATTCACGCCTCCTAGTTTCTCTGCTCAAAGACTTTATATTTTTAAATGAGATTTTACAAGGAGTAACTATGACTAAGACTTTAAAATGGGTGAAATGCAAACAGAAAAATCTGTCCTTCTTCCCCTTGAATTCACAGCCGATCCTACAACATACAGATCGGGGTCACCCAGGTAGAAGCGGCCGCCGACGCAGGCCATGTGGAAGCAGTGGTGGCCTTACCTGGTCGCCCTGGTTGGTGTGCCTGACGAGAAACCTCAGGAAGTTGAACCGGGAGCACTTCCGGATGAGGATGAGGTCAGAAGACCCGTCTCCCAGGTGGGCGGCCGGGGAGAGCCCCTGGGGGCTCCGGGGACAAGCACAGGACATGTTGGTGGCGTTGATGGCCAGGAACTGCCCGCAGACGACCTTCCACTCTTCCACCTCCTCTGAAGCAGGAAGAAGCATCGCAGATGCTACGTTAAATCCGAGCCGGGCAGGCGGGCGTCCCGAGATGACCGGGAGGGGTCGTCTCTACAAACGCACCATGCGATGGCTTCTCAGCATCAACGCAAAGAAAACCGCGCCCGCCGCTGTGCCCGGCGGTCACCTCCCGAGAGGCAGAACTGTTTCTCGGGCCCTCGCCTGGGACTTGGGACCACGATCTAGAGCAGGGGTCGCCAAATCTGGCCCACCACCTACCTGACTGGGTGTGGCCTGCGAGCTAAGAATGGGTTTTACATTTCTAAGTGGTTGAAAAAAAAAAATCAAAAGAAGGAAAGTATCTTGTGACATGTGAAAATGACGTGAAACTCAAATTTCAGCGTCCACGAATAGTTTCTGGAGCCCTGCTGAGCCCACTCGCTGACCCCCGTTCCGGACCATTCTAGGGACAGGCGCCTGGCTGGTGCTACAACAGTAGTTCGGAGGGACGTGGCAAGATGGGCCCTTCCACAAAATCCCCTCTTTTCCCCAGAGTCTGGCAAAGGCAACCGCGCACTCTGCCTGGAGCTGAAGTGGAAGCAGGTGCCCCTGCAGAGGAGGGGGGGAGGGGCGAGCCCCGGGGCCCCAGGCAGGTCCCCCCGCCAACCGCGGAGCCGGCCCAGCCACGTTACCAGCGCTCTCCAGGCCGTACAGCGACCTTTTCCGCTCCTCCTCCAGCTGCCGCTTGCTCTGCCTGCAGACAAAGCACCTGGAGGACAAGAACACGCCCCCCCTCGCCTGTAACCTAGGCTGCAAAAGCATTTCGATTGTTTGCATAAAACAGGAAGTGCAATTGCAGAGGCTTCGCTTAAAAATACTTGGTTTGCATATTAATTTGAGTTCTCAGAATCGGATCCACTCTTAAAAATTACATAGACAACATATCCGTTTTGAAAGTTGATAAACATTACAAAAAGCAAACGGCATCCCATGAGGCCCTTCCGTTGGCTCTGGGGGGCGGGCTGAGCCTGGCCCTGACGCCGGGGTGGCGGCGGACAGAGCAAAGGACAAGGTGCAGATCCCAGCGCGGATTCCCGGCCTGAGACTTTGTTCCCTTTCACAAAACAGGTAACACAGTGGTGACCTGGTCCAGTCAGTTAACGAGCAAGTGAACGGCTCAGAGCAGCTGTCACGGGACTTGGTCGTCGGTCTGAAAGATGTTTGCGGTCCTGGGCACCGCTGGATGCAGGCCGTCAAACGGGCCAGGGGCTTTTGCTGGTGGAATTAGCTCATCAGCAACGGATGTGGCGAGGCCGTGCCTCTGTTTGATTTTATGGTCTCAAATTCTTCACTTAAAGGAGGAGAGGACCAGGGGAAGGAAGGGCCCACGTCTGAATGACCTAAAGGAAGAAGGAAAACCCCCGAGTCCATCGAAACCCCTCAGACTCTCCGCGTCCTCAGGCTGAGAAGCAGGGACGAGATGCGGGCTGTCGGGCCGCGAGTACAGGTGACAACCTGACGCTCGTTCCAGGTTAACCCAGGCACACACTGTTGGGCGCGGTGGGGACACACAGGGCGACAAGGTAGCATGGCTCGCAGAGGGGCCCCCACTGCCGGCCCGGGGTCTGGACTGGCCTCTCCTGACCACCCAGTGGGGGGACAGGGGGCCCGTCCAGCCAGCTCCACGGGTGCCCCGAGGGCGCGCACAGAGCTGTCCCTAAAGGGGCTTGTCTTCATCATTTCTCACATCCCCAGTGGGGGGGACAGCGGATCCCCGCACCGGAGCAGACGGCGTGGTGTGAGCCCTCTGCTGGGGAGACGACGGGGACCAGACCTGACCCTGGACCGCCCCGTGACCCAGGACCCAGCATGGGGGACACAGCGGGACCCCCTCAGGGTGCGTGGGACCCTGACCACTGGTCAGGAGGAACCAGCACCGCCCGTCTACATTGCCAGGTACTGCTCACTTCACAGCAGGAGCAAACCCCAGCCAGTCCCGCTTCTATCTCATCGTTTGAGCAGAAACGCACGTAAGGGATGTGCTTACCCCGCCCTGCAGGGTTTCCTGTCCCTCGGGGAGCCCACCGTGTGCTGTGCTGGCAAGAAGGACACTGTCCCTTCGTAGCAGTGATGGGAGAGGAAGGTCTTCAAACCTGAGAACAGAGAGAGACACATCCACATGCACCACTGCCTGTGCAGGAGGCCGTGCCGTCAGCGTCTGCAAAGCGTGGGCCGGGGCCCCTGCCTGGGGACAGAGTGTCTGCAGGAGGACGCGGCCCCCTCCCACTTCAGGCTGAGCTGCCACCACCATCACAGAGGACTGCAGGCTCCCGGCCACCAGGGCTGCCTTCCACACTGGCAGAGGGGACGTCTTGGCCACCAGTGACCCCTTGTCGTGGCCTCGACGACGTGGCCTGCAGGTTCCGCCCTGTGAAGCCCCCAGCGCGCCCCCAGGCTTGACCCCGTCATCCACAACTTTGGTGTCTTGGAGGAACTCGGGAAAAAGACCAGGCAGCACTGCTACCAGACCGTGGCCGGCCCCTCTGGCAAACTGTGGCGTGCTGTCCGTCGAGCTGCCTGCGCCCCCAGCACGCCCGGGGCTGCAGAGGAAGAAGCGAGCAGAGGCTGCGCCACGAGGCTGAAGGAAAGGAGCCGCCTCCTGACGTCGAAGTGCCAGGGGAAGCAGCAGGTGCCGGTGCCAGCGGCCAGAAGACCTACAGCTACGATCACTCACGAAGGCGGCTGCACTCAACAAGAGTCTCAGTGCAGAGGAAACAGCCCTCTGCTGGAAGAAGATGCCACCTATAGCACCGCCCCAGCTGGAGAGGAGCGGTCGCTGCCTGGCTTCAGAGCTCCAGAGGACAGACAGGCTGGCTCTGCGGTTAGGGGTGGCTTTAAGTTGAAGCCAGTGCTCATTTACCATCTGAAAATCCTGGCGCCCTTAAGAATTATGCTAAATCCACTCTGCCTGTGCTCTGTAAATGGAACAACAAAGCCTGTTTATAAACACATCTATTTACAACATGATTAACTGACTATTTTAAGCCCACTTGTTGAGACCTACTGCTCAGAAAAAAAGATTTCTTTCAAAATGTTACTGCTCGGGCTTCCCTGGTGGCGCAGTGGTTGGGAGTCCGCCTGCCGATGCGGGGGACGCGGGTTCGTGCCCCGGTCCGGGAAGATCCCACATGCCGCGGAGCGGCTGGGCCCGTGAGCCGTGGCCGCTGAGCCTGCGCGTCCGGAGCCTGTGCTCCGCGACGGGAGAGGCCACAACAGTGAGAGGCCCGCGTACCGCACACACACACACAAAATGTCACTGCTCAATGACAATGCACCCGGTCACCCAAGAGCTCTGAGGGAGATGGACGAGATGCATGTTGTTTTCACGCCTGACAACACAACATTCATTCCGTAGCCCATGGATCAGGGAGTCATTTTAACTTTCTTTTCTTTCTTTTTTTTTTTTTTAAAATGAATTCATTTATTTATTTTTGGTGTGTTGGGTCTTCATTGCTATGTGCAGGCTTTCTCTACTCTTCATTGCTGTGTGTGCCCTTCTCAGTGTGGTGGCTTCTCTTGTTGCGGAGCACGGGCTCCAGAGCGCAGGCTCAGTAGTTGTGGCTCGTGGGCTCCAGAGCGCAGGCTCAGTAATTGCGGCGCACGGGCTTAGTTGCTCCGTGGCATGTGGGATCTTCCCGGACCAGAGCTCGAACCCGTGTCCCCTGCATTGGCAGCTAGGTTCTTAACCACTGCACCACCAGGGAAGTCCCCATTTCAACTTTCAGGTCTTACTCCTTAAGAAATACATTTTGTAAGGCTATAGTTGCCACAGACAGTAATTTCTCTCATGGATCTGGGCAAAGTAAACCAAAAACCTTCACCATCCAGATGCCATTAAGAACATCTGGGATGATTCATGGGAAGAGGTCAAAATATCAACATTGACAGGAGTTTGGAAGAAGTTGATTCCAACCCTCCCGGATGACTTGGAGGGGTTCAGACCTCAGTGGAGGAAGTCACTGCAGATGTGGTGGAAACAGCAAGAGAACTACAATCAGAAGTGGGGCCTGGGGCAAGAGGGAGGGGATACGGGGATATACGTATGCATGTGGCTGACTCACTCTGTCATACAGCGGAAACTAACACAACAGTGTAAAGCAATTATATTCCAATAAAGATGTTAAAAATAAAATAAAATAGTACTATAAGTCCCTGCAAATAAATAAATAAATACAGCCAAGGAATTCATCTCAGCAACAAGTGTCAAACTTTGAATCCTACATCCTTTCAAACTTTTTCTGCATCTGAAGGCTGAAGGGTGCTGCTGCACGTGACCTGAAGCGCAGACCGTCACTTGTTTGTACGATCTGGGATCGACCTCCATTCCTCTTTGTTCCAGCTCTGAGCACCTGTGAGAACTGGCCTGTGACCGACGGCAGTGGTTCTCCGGGCACCCGGGACCCGTCAGACTCCCGCCCCCTGGTTTCCGTCTGTGAACGGGGCCCCACCCTGAGCGAGGCGGAGGCCGTGTGTGGAAGCTCCCGGCGTGGTACTCCGAGTTACCTGAGAAGTCGTATCTGACGAGACCCATCCACCGCTTCTGCTCGCTGTCCTTGATGATGTCCCCGTAGAAGCCGTAGCCCAGCAGGGACACCGAGTACCGCAGCAGCGTGCTGTTGTGATGCACAGAGGACACGTCCATGGGCAGCGAGTCCCCTGCGTAGAGAAGCCAGGGTGGACGCCGCGCCCCTCCGCCTGTCCCGCTGCACAGCGCCCGGCGGCCATGACGAAGCCACGGATTAAAGCGTGAGACAGGCAGAAGGCAGTCGAGGCCGTGGGCTGTTCTCCCGGGGTGCCCGGCCTCCTGCTCTCCACTCAAGTGACTAAATTTGACTCAAATTTCCAAAACGGGCTTGGAAAGCCGTTCCGTAAGGAGGGAAAAACAACGTGACCGTGAAGCTCGCTAAACGCCACTAACGGAAAGGAAGGTGGAAAAGGCGCCTGGCGTCTTCACATGTAAAATCACACGTGCACCGTCTGTAAACACAGCCGTTCTGTGACTCTGGATGACACGCGATGAGCACTGCCATCAGGGACAAGGACGGGCAGAGGGAGCCACACACGTGCGCTGAGGGCGCCTGGACAGCTCCGAGCAGCTTTACAAGCAGCCTGGGGCTTCCTACCCCGGGGGACGCGCTTTCTAGAGGAGCGGGGAGGAGGGGTGTGACTGGGGAGGCCTGTCCCCACAGGGCGACAGGAGGCCGGAGAACCACCGGGGCGCAGGCGCCGGGCACCCCAAATGGTCTGGGGAGGGCACCAGAGGGATCCGAGCAGAGCAGCGCTTCTGTTTCTGAAGGTCACCCCGCTGGATGGGAAGTGGCAGGGAAGGGTTGCAGCTAGGGCCCTGCGGGCGGACTGACGGGCACCCGCACGGTGAGGCGGACCGACACCCGCGTGTGCCCGGGGACCCGGGATGGAGCAAGCCAAGTGTGGCACTGAGAGAGGCACCTACCCACGACGATGTGCAGAGCCGAGGTCTCCGCGTCGTTCGTGCCAACCGTTGAGTAACACACACAGTCTGTCGACCCTAAAAGGGGGGAAAGGTCCTTAATATCACTACAATCACTTAAGATCCCAGCGTGTTTCCAGGTGAATGAGTGGTAAGCTCTTCCGTTTCTTCCATGGCCCTGGAGTAAGTAAGAAGGAATAAGCTCCGTTTGCCTACAAAATTAGTCACTGAGGTTGGTTCATCAAGAATACCATCAACCAGCTCCTCCCAGAGAGGTCAGAGACCCCTCCTGAGCCCGTCTGGGGGGCGGGGCCCCTGGGAAGTCCCTGCAGCGGTGGCGGCGGGGCGCCGGGGCGCCAGGCTCAGCGCTCTGCACGGTGTCCCCGCTCCTGGCTGCCACAAAGGCGGGCAGCAGCCCTGGGGCTCCAGACCCCAAGACCAGGGGGACTCTGCAGTGGGAAAGTGCGTGCAAAGCAGGGACAGCTCGTGGAGGTCACAGAAAAAGCACTGCAGGCCTGTGCGCGGCGAGACCCGGAGCCTCAGCCCACCCCTGGGTCATGAGGGCGCAGAAGCTGCCGGCTGACAGACGCGAGGGGCCAGCGGGACCCGCTCTGAACCCCACGGGCTCGGCCGGGGCTCTGCCTCCTCCTGCCCACACCCCTGTCTATAGAGTGGAGGTGACCCCAGAGCACCCAGCTAGCACCGGCATCCCGAGGGCACGGCAGTGATGCTACGGGTCCTCCCTCGGTCCGTCCTGGTTCTAACTGGGTCATCAGCAACGTCTCTGTTCTCCACCTGGGTGGGCAGAACACCTCCCTGGTGCTTGCTTATAACAGACTCCTGAGCCCCGCCCCACCCCCGAGATCCTGACTCAGTAGGTTTGGGTTGGGGCTGAGCGATCTGAACTTTAACACGTCTGCTGAATAGCCGAAAACCCTAGTCTAGATTTCCCAAGAATAAACCCTGACGGTACCCAGAATTGTGCCATAAGTGTTGCCTCAGACACACAACCAACACAGGTTGAGGCCCATCAGGGAATAACCATCCTGTTTACACTCACACAAGCTCTGGCCGCAGGCAGGACCCAGATGCTGTGCCCTCAGGCCCCGGAACATTCTATAAGGCCCTCAGCCTAAGGGGCGCCTGAAGGTCCATGGTTCTAAACAGACGCGCTGGATCGCAGGCAGTGTTTGTCATCTCTTAGAGCAACAGAATCTGGTCCAGTTTGAGATCAGAGTAGAAGCCTCTTAACTACTTAATCTAAGCTAACATATGCCGCCTTATGGTCGGAAACTTATGTAAACACGTACAGATTGATATATTTTTTGATACGTATATTTTTCTTTTTTGTTAATCTTAACCTGAAGACTTGAATGACATCTCATTCCAAAAATGAGCCGAAAAGTAAAACGGTTTAAATGAACATTTAAGATTACAGGAGTGACTTAATTCTTAAACTGGAATTAACAGTATTTAAGGAGAACTACATGGTTTCAGACTATCTTCCACACCCTTATTTTTCTAACTGAGGGTACCCGAATAACGGGTATAAACATTTCTGAGAAAATAAACTACGAAAGAGCCACGAAATTAACTTGAAGCACACCTTCACATCCCTAGAACTTCCCAGAATTTCCAGAGCCCACTTGCTCCCCTTACATGCCTACTGCACTGTTTACTTTCTTCACAAAGCATCCTTTAGAACAAAAACGGATCAGACATCCAACATCCCCTGCATTTTTTAAAAAATTAATTATTTTATTTTTATTTTTGGCCACCTTGGGTCTTCGTTGCTGCGCGCGGGCTTCCTCTAGTTGCGGCGAGCGGGGGCTGCTCTTCGTTGCGGTGCGCGGGCTTCTCATTGCGGTGGCTTCTCTTGCTGCGGAGCACGGGCTCTAGGCATGCGGGCTTCAGTAGTTGTGGCGCGCGGGCTCAGAAGTTGTGGCTCGCGGGCTCTAAAGCACAGGCTCAGTAGTTGTGGCGCACGGGCTTAGTTGCTCCGCGGCACGTGGGACCTTCCCGGACCAGGGCTCGAACCCGAGTCCCCTGCGTCGGCAGGCGGATTCTTAACCACTGCGCCACCAGGGAAGTCCCCTCCCCTGCATTTTATCAGATATAACTTGTATATTCAGCAATCTTTTAATCAGTAGAAATTCAGCAGTGATCTCAAATAAAAATGAAGAGACGAGTGGTCTGCACTTTGCACCATGTCCTTTTGACCTTTAAAGTCCCTCTTTATTTCTGGGTCTATCTAGAATCTAACTGCCCTATTAAACAGATGCTAGAATCAAGCTGAAAGTCTCATAAAGGGATCTGTCTCGAGCAGGGAAAAAAACCCCAGCACTTCTGACCAGCTGCATCATCCTTTTTACAGCCACAACAAAGATGGGCCCTCTTTGATGACCCTTCTCAACGACAGCATCTCGTCACAGAAGCTGCTTGAGAGGCACCTCGTGTGGGAACAGTGGGCAGGACAGGGACAGGCTGAAGGCCACTGGTCAGTCAGTCCTGGGCCGCACCTGGGGCAAACGGCCGGCTCTAGAGGGCTGGGCTGGACGTGGCCCACTTTTTCGAGTTCATTCACTAGGAGCTAACCGCAAACGCTCCCACTGAGGGTGTGAGTTGGCGCAGAACCTACAGGCACCTGAACTCTACAGAAAAAAGCAGAGGGCTCAGTGGGGGCTGCCCTGGGCTGGGGCACACGCATTCACTGTCACCCAAGCCCTTAGGGCCACAAATAGGGTAAGTGAACCGAGTTTCTAGTAGGTTTCAGGGGTCACTTTGCTGAAAAATCAGATGTTTAAAGAAGGTACTCAGCTCAGCATGCTCCATGGGGCCACCTCCCCCCTGCCCCCCCGCAGCTCCCACCTCCACCCTGCCTCTCACTCACCCTGCTCACGGCGGCACCACCCACAGCCAAGCCTTTCTTGCCTCAGGGTCACTGCCTGTGCCGCTCCTCCGGCCTAGAACATCGTGCCCCAGATGCAGGGCGCTGTCCCCCGCCCTTCAGGCACCTGAGTGGGATCACACGTGGAAGGCCCCATGCGCCCGTCCGGACCGTGCTCCCCCGGGCCCCACTGCTCTGTCCTCTCTGTTTCATGCTCATCACCTGCCTCTCCCCCTGGACTCCCTGCGTCCCCGCCGTGTTCCCTCGCGAGGCCCCCAGCGAGGCCGGCCCACAGGAGGCCAGCAGAACGTACGCAGGAGGACACACCGAGGGAACGGATGGACGGAGCACGGGGTGCCTGCGGGCCGTGGACCCCCGTGCTTTGGGCTGGCGGCCGGGGCACCAGCAGACAGCCGCTTCAGGGCAGGAGAATGTCTGATTCTTTTTCGTCCCCAAAACACCACTTATCGCTTGTTTAACATTCAGTCTGCTTCCGACAGCTCACTGTCCCCTCTGGGGACAACGTACCTCCCCAGTGATCTCTGTGCGGTGAAGACTTTATTTAACCCAGAGGGAGCGCCAGCTCCAGACGTAAGATCTGGTTCATCTCGGGCGCCAGGAGACTCCTGACCCCCAGCCCCTGTGCCCCAGAGCCACCTGCAGCCTCCCCCTCCTTGAGGCCCCGCGTGGGAGGCGGCCCTCCCTGAAGCTGTATCATCCGGCCCAGGGCAGAGGCAGCGGGCATGTACCCTTCTTCTTGCAAGCACAGTCCGGGCACTGCTGTCTCCCCGCCCCCGCTGTGCCGGCCTTCCTGAGACCTGAGCAGGCCCAGGCAGGACCACTCAGCTCTGAACCCCGACACACTGTCCCTGAGCTCCACGGCCAGTGCCCACAGCCCAGTGCCAGGGGGCTCCTGCTGGCTGCGCCATCCGATTCGCCAAGTCCCGCTGGCTCTGCGCCTGAAACTGTGCCCGAGTCACAGCCGACCACACACCCGATGTCCAGCGTCCACCCGGGACCCGGGCAGCCCACCCGCCACTGCTCTAGAACGGAACGCAGAGAGTGGTCTCACACGCGGCCCTCAAGACGAGAGCCTGACCCAGGGCCTTTCCCCAGTCCCTCTAGCCCCCTGCCTGAGCGCACAGCTGTTCCCATGGCCACCCGCTGCCCCAGGGGACCCTTGGCATGCGTCACTCTGCACCCGGCCCCTCACGCATGTCTCAGGAAGGCTCCTGGGACCCCCCCCGGAAGGAGCCCCTCCGAGCCACTCACCCAGACCCACGCCAGCGGCATCTCCTCTACCCTGCCCCGCTACTGGAGACCCTCTCCTGCCACGCTGGTCCGTGTGTCTGCTGAGCCCCACAGCAAGACCCGGTCCGCGCCAGGCCGCGGAGAAGCAGGGCGCCTGCCCGGGGGCACTCCCGGCATGTGGCATTGGCCTGAGCTCGTGCGTCCTTCGACCATTTTAACAGCCCAGGGTTTTAGGTATCAGAGCCACACAGGCAAATGGTGACAAGAGGCGTAAAGGAAAACCAGATTAGAATGTAGAAAAATAAAATTCACGTAGTCCAGAAACACCATGTACAAGGTTAAAGGACAAAAGCCTAGCTTGGCAGAGAAGTTGGAAAACACGTGACGCACTGAGCGGAACGTCCTTAACACACAGACAATACTGGGGCAGGTGGAGAAGGACAGACTTTCCCAGGTGGGGCAGGGCAGCCTCCGAGCCCCACCGTCCACGCCCTTCTGGGCAACCATGCAACCTGACCCTGGCACCCCGCATCGTCACCCAGAAAATGGGGTGACAGCACCGTTCTCAGAGCCATCGGAGAACCCGGATGTCTACCCGAAGCTGGCCTGCCAGGGTCCCTGCCGCTGTGGCCCAGACACAGGGTGACGAGGGTGCCTCCTTCCGCTGAGTGGTCTGCAAAGCCCCGGCTTCACCGCCCCCCCCAGCCGGCTTAATGCTGTGATTCTCCTAAGAGCTGGGTGCTTCCCGGAGACACCAAACACGCCGAGCCGGCCACCTCAGGACACGGCACGGCCGGCCCGTCCCACTCACACCCCGAGGCCTCCCGCCCCAGGTGCCCGTCACTTCTTCCAGGACACCGCCTGCCCCCCAGGCTCCCCTTGTCCTGCACTGTGCTCTGGGCCTCCCCCATCCCCCCCACTGCCAAACGGCCAACGCTTTGAGAGCAAGGACCACGCCCCCAGCACCGGGCAGGAAGCAGGCGTCCGGGGGGACAGCGGGACCCCTTCCCGCACGCAGCGGCGGTCCTGTGTCAGGTGCGTGGAGAGAAGAGCACACCTGAAATAAAGGGATGAGCCTCAAGGAAAACCCAAGGGTGGCCCCTCCCGGCCCACGTACCCGCGGGGATGATGCCAATCCTCAGCGGGCTGGGCACGAGTGCCGCCCGCGCTTGGTCCTGGTCCACGCCGGCGTCCCTCTGCGTCCTGCCCACCAGGCCGTGCAGGACCTCGCTGAACATGCCGTCTCCGCCCACACAGACGATGCTGCAGGAGGAACACAGGGGTCAGGCCCTCCGCACCCGCCCCGCACCACCAGCCCCCTCCTGCGCTGGCCTCCGAGCCGCCACCCAGGCCGCAGCTGTGCCCGTGCCCCGTCGGCCGGCACAGTCCCCACCCATCTCAGTTCACTCCCCGCTCCCGCGGCAGACCCCTTCAGACCCTCCGTGTCTGCGTCCCAGCCCTGCAGGGAGAGGCTCCCGATGCCCGCCGTAGCCACACGGCCAGGCTCTGACAGGTCGGGAAGGGCAGGGCCTGGGGCCAAGCTGCAGCGAATGCCCCTCCCTTCCCTCGCAGGCGAGGCTGGCGGGAACCAAGCAGACAAAACACGGGCTCGACAGGCTTCGACCCTCTGCCTTCCAGCCCCCGAACAAGGTCTCCGGAACTCGGCCTCTGGGGCAGGTGGCCTCTGGGGAAGGTGAGACGTGGCTTCTTCCCTCCCTGACGCTCCCCCACTCATGACCCACTCCCGCTGTGTGACCCTAATCCGCCTCCCTGACCCTTCCCCCCTCCAGGGAGGCTCTTCACACTGCCTGAGGTCCCCAGCGGCACAGCTGCCCACTTGAGACCCTAGAGCCTTCTTGGGGCCCTGGGATGGAGCACAGGGACACTCAGGATGCCGCCGCTCCTGGTCACAAAGCTTGCCCCTCAGCCTTCACGCCGACCCGACTGGAGGGGGCCCACAGCTCAGCTGACATCCCCCATACCAAAACCCGCTTCAGCTCATCTCATTGCTTGATGACACTTGGTGAGGACTCGGTCACGGGGACCAGCCGATTCTCCCCCAAACGTCCTGGAGAGCAGCCCTGCTGCCTCTGCCACTGTCCAGCCAGCTCTTGCCCAAGACCCACAACCTCTGGCAGCTTCCTTGGGTCCAATCCTCACTGCTACTTGCCACGCAGCTTTCAAGAGTATCTTTCCGGGGCTTCCCTGGTGGTGCAGTGATTAAGAATCCGCCTGCCGATGCAGGGGACACGGGTTCGAGCCCCGGTCCGGGAAGATCCCACATGCTGCGGAGCAACTAAGCCCGTGCACCACAACTACTGAGCCTGCGCTCTAGACCCAAGAGCCACAACTACTGAGCCCACGTGCCACAACTACTGAAGCCTGCGTGCCTAGAGCCCGTGCTCCACAACAAGAGAAGCCACTGCAATGGGAAGCCCGCGCACCGCGACAAAGAGTAGCCCCCGCTCGCCACAACTAGAGAAAGCCCGCGCAGCAACGAAGACCCAACACAGCCAAAAATAAATAAACAAAATAAATAAACAAAAGTATCTTTCCAAAACACCCGAGCCTATAGGACATCTACGTACAAGCTTTCCGGGGATCCTCACCACCTTTCCCCAGCCTCATTCATTCACGGAGCACCTGCTGCGTGCCAGCCCTGTGCCAGGCGCCGGGGACAGCTGTGCACAAGGCAGAGGAGGCCGGCTCTCCGGGAGCTGACATGCCAGCAGGTACAGACGCAACACAGATGCAGAGTCACACTCGGGGCCGGTGCCTCCTGCGGGGACGAGCACGGCACCCACTCTGCACTGTCGCAGCCAGAAACGCACAAGCGGGTCCTGACCGAGAGGAAACCTCAGACAGACCCAGAACCAAGGGACATGCTGCAAAGGCACTGGCCTGTTCTCCCAAAATTCAGCCACACCAAGAAGGCTGAGGATCTGGTCCGCGTCACGGGAGACTAGAGACACACCCACTGAGTCTGAAGGCAACGTACGATCCAGGGCTCTTCTGCCTTAGGGAGTAATGGGACAGCGGGCAGAGTCTGATACGGACAGCAAATGGGTAACGGCATTCGTATCAGTGCTAATCTCCTGGTTGTGATCACTGCGTTTTAGTTCTGTAAGAGAATATCCTTGCTTTTAGGAAATATACACAAATATTTAGGGACGAAAGCTGATCATGTCTATAACATACTTTCAAACGATACAGAAAAACTTCCTGTACGTAGGTGGTAAGACCGAAAAGGAAAACAAAACTATTACACGGTGGTTTTCCAAGCAGAAGAACACGACTGAACGTTTCTGCCTTTCCTAATTTTCTAGAAGAAGGTTTATTTTACTTCTACAACTAGGAAAAAAGGTGTAAGGAGAGGGAGTGAATAAAATGAAGACAGATGGGTAAAACTTGATGAGAATTGACTATTAGTCAGATGAAAGACGCTTACTTACCCATCATATTTGTCTATATTGAGCTCATATAAACTCTCCTTGGCATGGTTAGCACGCTCAGTAACTGTGGGAAAAAAACATGTTACGTTAGAGAGTTTACACTCAAGTCTGTGAATCCTCTTTAAAATGAAAGGCAAGTCGGGGCTTCCCTGGTGGCGCAGTGGTGGTTGAGAGTCCGCCTGCCGATGCGGGGGACACGGGTTCGTGCCCCGGTCCGGGAAGATCCCACATGCCGCGGAACGGCTGGGCCCGTGAGCCGTGGCCGCTGAGCCTGCGCGTCCGGAGCCTGTGCTCCGCAATAGGAGAGGCCGCGGCGGTGAGAGGCCCGCGTACCGCAAAAAAAAAAAAAAAAAAAAAAGGCAAGTAAACCATGCTTTTAAAATGAGGTCCTACAAAATCTTCAGGAGGGTTTCCTGTAAGAAATTCCTCCTCTGATCTTACCCGAATTCCTTTCATGGACAGGGATGCTGACCTCAGGGGAACAGGACCTCTCAGAATACACTCTACTGGGTAGGACATCACATTCTTGGCATTTAAAAAAAATTAATTAATTAATTTATTTTTGGCTGCGTTGGGTCTTCGTTACTGCACGCAGGCTTTCTCTAGTAGCGGCGAGCGGGGGCTACTCTTCGTTGCGGTGCACGGGCTTCTCATTGTGGTGGCTTCTCTCGTTGTCGAGCACGGGCTCTAGGCGCGCAGGCTTCAGTGGTTGTGGCTCACGGGCTCTAGAGCACAGGCTCATTAGTTGTGGCACACGGGCTTAGCTGCTCCACGGCATGTGGGATCTTCCCGGACCAGGGCTCGAACCCGTGTCCCCTGCACTGGCAGGCGGATTCTCAACCACTGCGCCACCAGGGAAGTCCCACATTCTTGGCATTTAATTGCCAACAAATAATAACTTTTTTTGGAAGCGATTACATCTTCTATTTTATAGTTTTCCCTTATTATCCAAGGGAGTTGGAAAATTATAGAATATACCAAAATGTAGAAGAAAGAAAATGTTAGTCCATAGTCCGTATACTCACTGTAACAAAAAGTCTCTTTAAAAAAAAATTATTAATTTTTTTATTTGGACGCGCTGGGTCTT
Organism: Phocoena sinus; assembly: GCF_008692025.1. Taxonomy (NCBI): domain Eukaryota; kingdom Metazoa; phylum Chordata; class Mammalia; order Artiodactyla; family Phocoenidae; genus Phocoena; species Phocoena sinus. Next base: position 3,275,898 of record NC_045772.1, on the reverse strand, counting down.
AGTTGCGGCATGTGGGATCTTCGTTGCCGCGTGCAGGATCTTCATTTGTGGCATGTGGATCTTTAGTTGCAGCATGTGGGATCTAGTTCCCTGACCAGGGATCGAACCCGGGCCCCCTGCATTGGGAGTGTGCAGTCTTAGCCACTGGACCACCAGGGAAGTCCCAACAAAAACGCTCTTGAAATTCACTTGTACACAAAATGTTGTGTCCTTGTTTTCCCAACATCTTATCACAATCCCTTTTTCATCATTAAAAATTCCTTGTAAAGACCATTTTAAAGAGCTACATACTATTCCTTCAGATTCACCACAATTTTATCTTTATGCTCCCTATTCTGGGGTATAAGTGGCTCCCGGTGTTTTGCTTTTATAAAAATGAGGCAACGGACACCTGTGTACCTCGCCCTCTGTGTACAGCTGATGGCTTTCTCAGGAAAGTTTAGAAAACTGTAAGATTGGATAAAAAACCCCCTCCTTTTTGAGGCTCTTGACCCGCACTGCCAAGTGGCCCTTTAATAAGTTTACACAAACCCCTCAAATCTCTGAAGGGAGAATCCGTCTCCCTACACCCTCCCAGCATCTAGAACCTGCTCTGAAACTCGTTACTGCAAACGTGGCATTGCATCGTGTTTCTTAAAAATACCACTTACTGGTGAAATGATTTCTAAGCCTTACTAATTGCTTGTCTCTCTTGCAAGAATTTTCTGTCCATAACCTTTGTCCTTTTATCCTTAGTGTTTTTCCTGAGTGCTTTATATGCTAATACTTGGCTAGAACAGTCTACGTTCTTTACTTTGTATTCTTCTCATTCTGGTATGCCAAAAAACCCAAGATTTCAGGTTGTTAAAATAATCTTAAACAGGGAATTCCCTGCCGGTCCAGGGGTTGGGACTCTGTGCTTTCACTGCTGGGGCCCGGGTTCAATCCCTGGTCGGGGAACTATGATCCTGCAAGCTGCGAAGCATGGCCCCAGAAAAAAAAAAATCTTAACACAATAAGGATCTTCCCTGGTGACCATATCTGAGTCATTCGCAAATTTACTTCTACAGAGACTTTGCGCCTTACCGATGATCTCGGTGGTGATGGAGGCCAGTGTAAACAACGGCGCCACTTTTCTCTCATAGATCCGCTTGCCTTGTCCTTTCCCTCCAAACGGATTGATGAACACCAGTAAGTGCTTTGGTCTAGACGCTGCAAGACAGCAACACCGCGTAGGTCACAATGGACGTAAGTGATCGAAGTGAAAAACTGTAGCTGAGCAAAATCACACCACAACGGCTCTAGAGCGCTGCTCAGTGGTATGTGACAAAAAGCACCTTTAAGGTAAAGAACGGTGCTCAAGAGCTTCCTCATCTCTGAAAAGAGGAAAAGCACAGCTCGTGAGATCAGGCAGGTGCCCTGCACATCGGCCAGGGGGCTGGCAGCCCCGGGGATTCAGAATCCTGGCGGAGAAGGACGCTCTCTCCCGATGAGGACTGAGTCCTACAGGGTGTACATGCTGGGAGCGGCAGCCTCATTCTCCTTCACGTGAAGGAAAGTGGGGCTGCAGAAAATGAGAGAAATAGATATACGGCACGGAGCGCTGGGAGAGAAAGACAGACGGACAGGCACAGGGAACGCTCAATCTGGAGATGGACAGAGAGACGGAAGGATGGCAGGATGTCCCTTCCAGAGGCCCGGCTAACCGCCGACACCCAGGTCTCCTGAAACACCCTGTTTTCTTATAGCAACCTCCACGTTTCTGCTTGGGTCGGTTCAAGTAGATTCTGATACTTAAAAACCAAATTTAACCAACAAATCAATAGAAGTAGCAAGAAAATCGAAGCCCTGGGTCCACACAGAATCCCACACACGGACGCTCACGACAGCACCATTCACCGCAGCCAAAACGTGGAGACCCACCAGGCGTCCACCAACTGACGGCTGGGTACACAGAACGTGAGCAAAGGAGCATGCTTCAGCAACGGAGAGGAACGGCCCACTGATGACACTTAACCGACGTGAATAAATACCAAAAGCGTGATGCTGAGAGACGGAAGAATTACACAGAACAGCCCCTTTTACGTGATTCCATTTATGTGGCAGAACTAACGTGGCAACAAGCAGACTGGTGGTCGTCTCTGGACTGGCAGGGGAGGGTCATGAGGAAACTGGGGTGGTGTTAAGTCTTACGGGGTCTGGGTCACATGGGTCCACGTATGCTTCAAAACTCACTGATTTACACTTACCATCTGTCCATTTCACCGTATGTAAATTCTACCTCCGAACTGAAAACAAGTACTGACCTCTGGGTAATGACACGCGTGCTGAAGTGTCTGAAGGGTCACGCCCTGACGTCTGTCACTTACTGGGAAACACAGCAAACGTACCATTAACTAATGGACGGGCAGAGAGACACAGACAAAACAAAACCAGCAAAATGTTAACAACTGCGGAAGGTAGGGGGTGGGGGTATGAACGTCTACGGTACAATTTTTTCAATTTTTCTGTAGGTTTGAAAATCTTCCTAATGAAATATTGAAGGCAATACACAATAGAGAAAAATCAAAGCCAAAAGTCTATGCTTTGAAAAGATTCATAAAATTGATAAGTCCCTAAATAAAACTGATAAAAAGAAAAAGGGAAAAAACACAAATTAACAATAATTAGGAATGAGAAAGGACATTATTTCAGAACCTACAAATATTACAAGCAAAGTGAAAGGAGTTATTAAACTTATGCCAATAAGTTTTATGTAAGAGACACATTTCTCAAAAAATACAATTTACCAAAAAGTGACAGAACAAATAGAAAATCTGAATAGTCTGCTATCTAATAAAGAAACTGAGCCATTAATAAAAGCCTTCCCACAAAGAAAACCCCAGATGGTTTCACCACTTAATGCTTCCAAATATTTAAGGGGAAAAGTGGCCTCAACATGACAAAAATTCTTCCACACGACAGAAAAGAAAGAAGCACTTCTCAACTCTGTGTACACGACCACTGTAAGCTGGACAGCGAAACCAGACTAGCACGTTTACGGAAAGGAAACTCATAGGTCTATTTCTCCCCTGAGCCTAGGGGAGAAAATCCTACACAAAACATCATCAAGTCAAGTCCAGAAATGCACAAAAAGGGCAAATACACCATTACCAAGTAGGACTTATTCCAGGAATACAAAGGCTTTTATACAAAGTACGAGGAGAAACCAATGTTTTTCAATACGTTAACTCAAAAAGAAGAAAATCATACAATCATCTCAATAGATGCAGAAAAGGCACTCATCAAATTACACATCCGATGATGATTTTTAAAAATTCTCAGAAAACTAGGATTGGAAAGGAACTTCCTTAATCTGGACTTTAAAAACTTACTTAAAAAAACCTGGGGTTTCCCTGGCGGCCCAGTGGTTAAGACTCTGCCCCCACTGCAGGGGTCACGTGGTTCGAGCCCCGCATACCACGCAGCGTGGCCAAAAAAACAAAACAACAAGAAAAACCTAAGAAGCACCATTTTCGACTGTGGGATGTTGAAAAGTTTCCCCCAAGATCAGGACTAAGACCCTCCCCGCTGCACTGGAGGTTCCAAACCAGGGCAAAAGGGTAAGAAAAAGGAAGAAAAAGGCATAAGAACTGAGACGGAAAAAACAGAATAGTCATTATTCACCGCTGACAAAAAGAATCATCAAACCAGTAAAATTAATCAATGAATTTAGCAAGGTCATTGGATGCAAGGTGAAATATAAAATCCAATGAAATGTCTACATGTGAGCAAAAAATAAATAAAAAACAAAACAATAGCACCACGATGCGGTGGGGAAAGGACAAGCTTTCCCACAGATGGCACGGGGTGAGGCAGGTATCTGTATCTAAGGAACGTGAACCGTGACCGCTTACTTCACACTGCATACACACATCACTTCCAAAGGGACTGCAGCTCTCAAAGCAAGAGGTAGAACAAAGCTTTAGAAGAAACCACCTTCGTGGCCTTGGAGCAGAAAAGCTGTCCTAAATAGGACACAAACTAGCCACAGAGTTTTTAAAAAAGATAAACAGAGCTACGTAAATATTAAGAATGTCCATCAAAAGAATGAAATGAAGAGAGCGAAAACACAAGCCATCCAGTGGGAGACGGTACCTGTAATTCAAAAATCCAATGAAAGATTCAGATCTACGATATGTAAAGAATTTCTACACATCATTTAGACAGACAGACAACCCAACGGAAAGATGGGTAAAAGACTTGGGACAGACACCTCACAAAAGAGGATCTCCAAATGGCCCCTACACAGAGCCAGTGAAGTTGAGAAATGCATTCCTATCAGGGAAATGCCAATTAAAACCATAATGCAAGACTACTTACACCCACCAGAGTAACTACAATTTTAAAGGCGTGGGACCAGCAGAGCTCCGGTCCCCTGCTGGTGGGCGTGGTGGCCCCGGGACCTCCAGTTTGGAAGGCAGTGTGGCCACGTGCACTGAGGCTCAAACACGCCACCAGCCCAGCAAGTCCAGTCCCACGCGTGCACCAGGAGTCGCGTGCGGGAGTGTTCAGAACAGCTCTGCTCACGACGGCCACGTCAGGAGGCCATCCAGCGGCCATCAACGGTAAAAGGGCTGCATAAACGACCAGACACTCATCCCCTGGAACACCACGCAGCCCAGAGAACGGGCCACCTGCCCCGCACGTGACGACAAGCTGCCGGAGGGCCAGACACGGGAGTGTCGGCTGTGATCCGACCACACGAGTACAAAACGAGCCCAGGTGTCTGCAGTCAGGTGATCGTCACCTTCGGGCAGCGACGGCAGGGGCCCTGGGGCCCCAGGGGGCTGGCAGCGTTGTCTCCCGATCTGTGTGCCGGTTACCCGAGGGCGCTCAGTGTGTGAGAACTTCTTTGTGTCTAGTTATACCTCAATTAAACATTCAGTAGTAACACAAAGGGACGGAGCAGCTGAAAAAACTGAATCACAGGGTATTTTAGATACAAGTAGATTATAGCAGATGCATGGCTGTATAGGTTTTTCTGTGGAAAAAGTCCCATTATTCAGTGGGGGGCAGGTTCAGAGGGCTTCCTCTTGGAGTCTGAGCCTCCAGAACCATCCTATTCCAAAGACTCCAAGTCTCATGAAAACCACCGGAGGACAGAGGGGAGAGAGCAGGTGAGGAGGAGGGGGAGGTGGCGGCAGAGGAACTGAGGCAACCTCCCGACCAGACTCGCTCAGAAGTCCAGCGGACAAGCAGAGGACAGAGCGCCAGCGACCTGAGATGGAAGGAGAGGTCAGGACGCACCGGTCAGATGGACGGCGGGGGGACCAAACACCCCATCCCGTCCCACAGAATCAGACGGCGAAACGCAGAATCCAAGTCCCGCCACCCAGATGCTAAGCCAAACACGTGCTTTTCCAAGCCGGGAAGGCCCTCTGAAGCTGCCGTGTGGGAAGTACCTTCTTCAAACAAATTATAATTCACCCTTTTTTAATCTAGGGGCCAAATTAATTTTAAAAGATATAAAACCAACCTAAACACACGCTCTTTCGTTTCTGTGGCTGACGCCTGCCCTGAGTTGAAGGCTGTGTATGAAGATTATATTCAAACAGGTTAGCAGAGGCAGACTACTGTACACGGGACGGATAACAGCAAGGTCCTGCTGCAGAGGGAGGGAACTACATTCAATATCCGGGGACAGACTGTAACGGAAACGAGTACATGTATGTGTGTAACTGAGCCACTGTGCTGTACAGCAGACATTAACACAACACCGTAAATCAACTATGCTTTGATTTAAAACAAGATCATACCCAAACGACACGAAATAGTGTTCCAGACCCAAAATGAGTTGACACCTACCGTTAAGTGTGACAGACAGATTCCGGCCGCACGGCAATAACTCACAGCTCAGATGTTCAGACGCACCCCAGGGGGACAGAGGTGCCTGCCCCAGGCACCTGGTTTAATCCTCCATTCACCCGAGTGCAGGCATCATCACCCCATTTTCCAGGAAAAGAAACCCAGGCCCAGAGAGCCAAGGGGCTGCCCCAAGCCTCGCGGCTGTCAGTGCGGGTACCAGCGCCCTGGGGGCCAGGCTCTGGGCACCACACCACGTGGTCCTCTCATCAGTAAAGCATTCAAAAGCCACAGCGACTCATCACATCCGCCTTGGTTACAGGAAGCTGTGCCGAATACAAACCACGCACGTACTCAGCTTCTCCAGTAGCTCCCTGAGGGTCTGCAACCACAGGTGGCACAGCTGCTCCTCAGGACACCAGAAGGTCACCTGCGCCCACCTCCAGCGGTGCTGCCGGGCCCTCCTCACACGATGCACTGCACAGAGAACACACGCCGTGAGCCTGCGGCCCTGCGGACCAGGGAACACACTCCCCTCACACTAACCCCAGGTTCACACTCAAAACGCCCCAATGGTCCCCTTTCCTTCTGACTAGTAACTTCCAAGGTATATTAGGGAAAAGATCCGATTTCTCAGTCCTTTTAACCCACGTTAAAAAAACAATAAAAAAATAAGAAAAAAATGAATATTAAAAGTAGAGCTTGGGACTTCCCTGGTGGTGCAGTGGTTAAGAATCCGCCTGCCAATGCAGGGGACACGGGTTCGAGCCCCGGTCCGGGAAGATCCCACATGCCGCGGAGGAACTAAGCTCGTGAGCCACAACTACTGAGCCTGTGCTCTAGAGCCCGCGAGCCACAACTACTGAGCCCGCGTGCCACAACTACTGAAGCCCACGTGCCTAGAGCCCGTGCTCCGCAACAAGAGAGGCCACCACAATGAGAAGCCCGCGCATCGCAACGAAGAGTAGCCCCTGCTCGCCGCAACTAGAGAAAGCCCGCGCAGCAACGAAGGCCCAATGCAGCCAAAAATCAATAAAAAATAAATAAAAGTAGAGCTTGGAAAAAATGATATAAGGACCTTTCTATAAAGGTAAACCAAGGACACAACGAGTTTGTTAAACAAGTGACAAAAAAAGTTCCCTTTCATGTAACCTGCGTGGAATTACTGAGGAACACTCAGGCCACGTTACCTGTGAAAGCATAAGGCTTTTCCATTTTCTGCCATTTTCCGCTGGTGTAGTGTTTCCCATTAACATCCGTTTCTTCAACGGTGATGATCTCAGAAATAGGCACAGAGCAGGCATCTGTAAAAACGTCACATTCTCGCGTCAAGAGGGTCCACGGAACTCACGTGAACGCAAGGAATGCCACTCCAAAGTGCTGGGCGACATTCTGCTTTAAAATTCATCAGATATCCAAAAGGAAGAGGACAAGTTATACGTAATTTTAAAATTCAGAGCTAAATAAGTTTGGGAAGCTCTATGTCATCAGAAGATGGGATGTCTTGTCCACAGTCACCAAATGGAGGCTGTCAATTTTCCAGGCCAGCTCCTGTATTAAATTTGGGGAAAGATGTTCAAGACCCAGTGCCTGTGTTCAGTCTGGCTCAGAAACCAAGTGGGAAAGACGCACATAACAGACCCAGACCCAGGCCCAGAGTGTGCAGGTGAGTCAGGGCCACACCAAGGCAGGGCGGGTAGGGGGCTCTAGAAAGGCCTGGTGGGTCCAACCATCCACTAGGATGCAGGAGGAGAAAGGGGAGACCTGGGTGGACGTAGGGATGATAGCACAGGACAACCTCTACCACGGGAAACCCAGTCATAACTGCGGGCCTGCAGATGCCCCCAGGTAAGGCCGGACACACAAACAGCTGTGGGAAACGTGAGGTGACAGCTTGTAACGGCAAGTGGGGCCCAGAAAGAACCCTCCGAGGCCAGCACAGGAACTGGGAGGCGGAGAAGTTGGAAGACAAGCCCCCATTGTGGACAGGCTGCGTTCTCAAAGCCCACCGGTGACGGCTGGTGGGAGTCACCATCTGCCTTTATACAGACTAGCACGGCAGTTCCTGGTCGGGCCCCAGGCTGGCTGTAAAACCTGCAGTATAGCTCTCCCCACCTTCCGCTACATTCAGCTCACCCAAAGCTTTATCTGCTGCTCGGGTGAGAAGAAAAACAAAAACAGGTAAGGAGGATATGCTATTTTATACAGGTAAGGAGGATATGCTATTTTATACGCGCACTGCTGTTACACGTAACAGATGTGGTGATACACAATTACTTTCTCGAAAAAGGCACAGGGATCCACGGGGACGTGAAAACGTCAACGCTATCTGCATCCCTAGTCGATTGAGGAATGACACCAACAGAAGCCTGGGGTCTGGCTGGAGGCCGTCCTGGGAGAGTCTGTGCCTAGGGCGGGGACCTCCAAAGCAGGACTCAGCGAGTGACCGCCTCCATCGGCCCCTCCGTCTGCTGGGCCAGGAGCTCAGCCTGAACTTCCCGACAACACACAGGGCTCGTCGTGTCAAACTGGGAGGGGTTTTGGAAGCTACCCGATCAGGGTGAGAGGGGTCCAGCACGAGACAGGGTCCTTTCGGCCTCCCTCGCCCGCTGACCCCGAGGCCACGTCCCTTTGCACCCTGCCGTGTGTCCCTTCACGTTTGCAGGTCAGTGTCACACCCTGTTCCGCAAAACCCTTGTGTCTAGCTAGGAGGCATCGAGAACCAGAGAGTTCCTGAAAAGTCATGGATGACTCACAGGGTAACCCGCAGAAAGGGTCTATGAATCAGCAATCTCTAGTCTTGTGGATTTAGTCTGACTGGAAGAACCAATCACAGGCCACAGTGGAGGTCACCGGCTGTCCCCTAAGGCGAGAGTGACGCTGTAGTCCCCTGGTCAACCTACCCACGCTGGCACGGAGAGGCTTCCCAGCACGGCAGTGCACGTGGTGTGAGCACACCAGGTATAAATTATAAATTCACGGATGTATAAATAGCCATTCTTAGAGGAGTTGATGGTGGGAACTTGGGGGTCACTTTCGTTTTCTGTGTAGTATTAGCATTTCTCTCCCTTTGCTTGCATTCTGCATAAGCCCGCACTGCATATGGGATTAGATAAAAAGTCACAGTCTCCTGTAAAAGATCATGTGATGAGAGGAGCCGCGGTAGAGTTACTTCCAGACCAAACTGAACCTGGCCGGTGGCCAGATCGATCCCGGCAACGCATATGGACAGAACTCACTGGCAGAAGAAGGGGCCCAGAGCACGGCTGGCCGCCTCGCCCCACAGCCTGGCCGCCCCACCTGATTCGGGCCAGTCTCTGTACACAGAAGGCACGTCCCTTGCTGACTCCCCGCTGCCCAAGCTGCTCCGGCCGCCCTCTGGAGTCGCCCTCGTAACATGCACCCTCCTCGGGGCCACTGGGCTGGCTGTGGGTGGCCCTGTCGGAGGGTCAGTGCCCAAGGCTCACGGGCGTCCCCTCTCTCTTTGTAAAGTAACAACCCAACAACCCCTTTGAAGCAAACGTCCGAGCAAAATGTTCTGGGGTAGGTGGGGACCTCTGAAGCAGAGGAGGGCTCGAAAGCTGCCCGAGCCCCTGGGAGCCTCCCTGGCCCAGGCCCCCCAGTCCGCACCTCTCTGCGGTGGGCCGGCCCGTCACGTAGGGTTTGAGCAGCACGCCCGGGCTCCAGCCACTGAGGCCGGCGCCTCCCCTCCCAACATGCTAGACGTTGGCCAACGTCTCCCGAAGGCAGGGGCGCCGACTGAGAGCCACCAGCTCGCACCCACAGGGTTCGCGCGAACCCTTAGCAACGCTTCTCTACACAGAGAGCGGGGGGCAAACTGAGCCCAGGCCTGGGGCCACAGGCGGACACCTGTCCTGTTGACCCTGACCACGCCCACGTCACAGAGCCCCAGGAGTGCACCTGGCCAGTCACGTCCACGTCCCACAGGTGCCTCACACCCAAGCGTCTACATCTAAACCCATCTCTTCTACTCCCCCACCGCGCTCCTGCATCCCCCAGCCCAGTGAAGGGTGCTCTGTCCACAGGCTCGCGTGCCCAGCAAGCCAGGCTCCTCTCCAACTCGGGCGGCTGCCAGCCGTCCTGCTGGGGCTCGTTCCCCTAACTGAGCCACAGACAAGTGTGAATGTGGCTCTGCTCTGCCTGGACCTTTCAGTGTCCACCCGCTGCCACTCAGCACGCGGGATAGTTCAACACCCCAGGCTGGGAACGCGGTTACCCGTGCCCTTCCGCCCCCACCCCCCTTCCACCCCTGCCCACCTTCCTGGCAAAGCCGGCGGGGAAGGGGGTGGCTACCTCCTTGCAGGGGCCGCTGCCCCCCACTTGATCTCATTCTAACTCCCACGCCTACACCTGCCCTGATCAAACAAGTGTTTGTTTCAACTGCTGGATAATAAACCCCACATACATATGCATGCCGACAACAGAACTTGAAGATGTTCAACCAAAGTCCAGCCAAATTATAAACCGCCTTGCAGGAACATCACAGGCAGCGTTTATAAAATCCTCTCTGCTATACTAAATTACTAAACCAAAGTGCCTTTTTCTGGGTGATTTTTTTTAACATTCCTGAGATGAAAAAGGGAGTCCACCTGGGGCAGTGGCCACCCCGGGGACAAACGGAGCACTGGGCACCCCCACAGCAGATCGGGCCGATGGTGGCCGTCCCCGACCAGGAGCCAGCCCTCCATCCTCTCCGGGGGAACAGGACTGGGGCTCCCTCCACCTCCCTTCACGCTGGGGTAAGATCACACGAGAGGCAGAAGACTCCCGAGGCCCCCCAAGCCAGGCAGAAGCCCCCGGCCCGAGCTCCAGGTTTCAGGCGCCGCTCGGATTCAGTGACCCTCCCAGGCTGGCAGTGCCCACTCTGCGTCACAGAGGGTCTCGGGCTTACAAGCCCTGCCACTGTGGGATACCCAAGGTTCGAGAGAACAATGGAACACACCAAGCGTCCTAAGTGCCACCGTTACCGAACCAGGCTCGTCCTGCCAGACACGCAGCAAGCCAAACGCGGACGCGCCGAGGTCAGCGGCAGACAAAGGTTTACTTCCAAGGCAGCCACGCGAGGAGGCAGGAGAACAAGCTTCGGGTGCGCCTCCCCAAAGGCCAGGGGCTGGGGTATCTTTGGGACAAAGCAGCAGGGCACCCGGGGCGGGGGGAGCGTGGGGGACGGTGATGGGGTCAAGGCGTGTCATCGCGTGCAGGCGTAACGAGGCCACCGGCCTCTGCACAGTCAGAAATGGGGCGCTGAGCACCACCTGACCGTGCAGTTCGCGGCCCCGTGATGTTAAAAGGTCAGCAAGCAGACACAGACGCGGCCCAGCTGGAGGGTCGGCGGGCCCGTCTAGTCTCAACCAGCTCAGCTGGAGCCAGACAGAGCTGATTCCAAGTTTCAGAAAACAAGTCGGGCAAACCTCTTAGTATTTACGCTCTGCACTGCTTGGAGGACGTGCAAGTCTGAAAACGACCTTTATCAGTGGAGGCAGGTGCAACGGATCTGACGCAGAACCCACGGCTTCAGCAGCTGACATCCCACTGCCTGCCTGCCTGCCAACACAGACTCCCTCCCTCTCTGACTGCACGCCCCGTGGGGCTTCTCTCCTGGCTCTGTGTGTGTGTATCCGTGTGTATCTGTGTGTGCGTATCTGTGTGCGTGTGTATCTGTGTGCATGTATCTGTATGTGTATCCATGTGCGTATCTGTGTGCATGTATCTGCGTGTATCTGTGTGTATCCGTGTGTATCCAGGCGTGTGTAGCTGTGTGCGTATCTGTGTGCATACCTGTGTGTGTATCTGTGTGCGTATCTGTGTGCATGTATCTGTGTATATCTGTGCGCATGTGTGTATCCGTGTGTGTATCCAGGCGTGTGTAGCTGTGTACATGTGTGTATCTGTGTGTATCCATGCGTGTGTATCCACGTGCATGTGTGTGTGTGTGTGTATCTCTGTGTATCTGTGTGTGTGTATCCGTGTGTGTGCGTATCCGTGTGTGTGCGTGTAGCTGGGGAAGGCAGGGGCCGAGCACACCCTGTGCCACAGCTTGATCCTGGCAGAGCAGGCCCTCTGGGTTCTACAGGACACACTGTGGCTTCAGCTGGTCCCACCCATCCTGACCGGCATCTCCTAACTCTTCCCCAGGCCCCCTCACCTGGACTCACTGCACACCCTTGTGTGCCAGCTGTGATGGAGGGCTCCACAGAACCACCAAGAAAACCAACCCACCGCAAGATGGCTTGGATGTAACTTCCACAAAAATATTCTCCTGTCTTCTCAAACTGGTTACTCCCCAAGAATTTGTTGCCACACCTCTGAGCACATAAGTCACCAAAGAGTTTTAATAACAGGCAGCACGGTCCCCACAGGGCATGTAGTTTACAAGCACATCCCGGGGACACACTGACCCAGTGCCACGAGGCGGCAACTCATGCTGGTACTTGGAAAGGATGCTTACGATGTGAGGGGCAAGCTGACGAGGCTCTGAGAACTTGCGTCCCGTCACAGTCTGAAGGGTCTTGAACATTTAAAAGAGAAAATCTCATCATGTGAGCAAACAAAACGTGCTCTGTGCCGCCTTCCAGGTGCCCAGCAGGCAGCGCCAGGCATGCTCCCCACACACCTTCCCCAGGTCCTCTCGAGTGGGCAGCAGGCTCTGTGCTGGGTGCACACCACAGGGACGCTGAAAACATCCATCCCGGGTGTGCTCTGTTCGCGTTCTAATGTGGTTTCAGTTACTACTGGTCTTGAAGACTCAATTTGGAATCCAACAGAAACAAACTGTTTTATTACCCTCTACAGACATTACAAATTTTGAGAAACAAAAGGCAATGTTGGTCATAAAACAAAGAACTAAAGAGATACCATGTATTAATGACAAGACTACCCTTCCACGGAGCACCATGTATTACCGCCATGATAAAAGTATTAAAAAGAAAAGGAAGTACAGAAAAAGAACCATTTGTGTCCAAAGAGTTAAAATGCAGTAATGTGGTCTTCCGGGAGACGGAAGACGGTGAGTGTGTTTGTAGTGAAGAGGACGCAGGGAAAACACAGCCGCAGGACAAAAACGCACATTGTTCACTAGAAGTGCTTTCTTCCTTCTCTCCTTCCCTAACTGGGATATTAAATTGCATTTGGTACAATATTAAAGTTTAGGATATGTGTGATTAAAGTATAATTTAGGAGAGTTTTAAAGTTTAAAATTGAAATTTTAAGTAGCACCAACTTTTGCAATGTTATAAAAACAGAGCAGATTCGAAATAAAGACAAATATAGAAGAGGCAAACTTTTTTTTTTTTTTTTTTTTTGGTATGCGGGCCTCTCACTGTTATGGCCTCTCCTGTTGCGGAGCACAGGCTCCGGACTCGCAGGCTCAGCGGCCATGGCTCACAGGCCCAGCCGCTCCGCGGCATGTGGGATCTTCCCAGACCGGGGCACGAACCTGCGTCTCCTGCATCGGCAGGCGGACTCTCAACCACTGCGCCACCAGGGAAGCCCCAAGAGGCAAACTTTTGATAAAATTAGGAAAAAAACATAAAATTTGAATGCTTATTTGCTATTTTTATTTTATACTATTAAACATCTTATAAACCCGATCTCCAGCTATGATGCTCATTTTGGTCATTTTATTCACTGATAACAATAAATTCTACAACTTACCTGACACATTCCAAAGAAGTAAAGCATTTATAAGGCTTTACTGGAATGTATGGTCACAAATAACTTGCTTGGGATGTAAAGTAAGCATGTTGTAACCACACGTTCACTCGGGGACCCCCTCTGTCCCTCAGCCAAGCCGCCAGCTCCCAGCCTTGCTCCCTTTTCTGGGAACGGTCTGTCTATACACCAGGTACCCCGTGCCCACACACATGCCAGACACACACACACACCCAGATGCACACACGCCAGATACACACACACACCCAGATGCACACACACACCCAGATGCACACACGCCAGATACACACACACACCCAGATGCACACACGCCAGATACACACACCCAGATGCACACACACACCCAGATGCACACATGCCAGATACACACACACAGATACACACACATGCCAGATACACACACAGCCAGATACACACACACACCCCGATGCACACACACACCACAACCACGCCAGAGATACATACACACAGAGATACACAGATATACACAAGCCACATACACACACACACCCAGATGCACACACGCCAGATACACACACACACCCAGATGCACACACCCAGATGCACACACCCAGATGCACACACGCCAGATACACCCAGATACACACACACACCCAGATACACACACACACCCAGACGCACACACACACCACAACCACGCCAGAGATACATACACACAGAGATACACAGATATACACAAGCCACATACACACACACACCCAGATGCACACACGCCAGATACACACACACACCCAGATGCACACACCCAGATGCACACACCCAGATGCACACACGCCAGATACACCCAGATACACACACACCCAGATACACACACACACACAGATGCACACACACACCCAGATGCACACACCCAGATGCACACACACACACCACATACACACACACCAGAGATACACACACAGATACACACACGCCAGATACACACACACAGCCAGATACACAGGCACACCCAGATGCACACACACACCACAACCACGCCAGAGATACACACACACACAGAGATACACAGATATACACACGCCACATACACACACACACCCAGATGCACACACGCCAGATACACACACACCCAGATGCACACACGCCAGATACACACACACAGCCAGATACACACACACACATCACATACACACATGCCAGAGATACACACACACATCCAGATACATACACACACGCCACATACACACACCCAGATACACACACACATGCCACATACACCCAGATACACCCCCCCCAGATACACACACACACCCAGATACACACACACACACACACACACACACACACACACACGGCCACCTGACTGGCCCGGGACTTTCTGCTTCCCAGCCGAAACCCCATCTCCTCAGGGAGGCCTCCAGGTCCCCCCTCACCAGTGTGTCAGCCTGGCCTGCAGTCACTTTCCTGCCCCCTACTAGGTGGCATCTCCCTGAGGGTGGTCTTACTTGTTCCATTCAGGGCTGTGTGTGTCCCCACCGGTCACCTCCCACAGGGCCTGGCCAACCCGAGTCCAGCTCTGGTCTCCACGTGTCACGCTTTGTCACATGAGTACGCCGGCTTTGCGGTGGGCATAATAATAGTGATAGTAATAATAATAATTGCCACTTGTGAGGCCCACTTTGTGCTAAATGTAGAAGCTCGTGTAATCCTCACAAACAACCCAGAAGGTAAATATGATGACCCTCGTTGGACAGGCGGACTCACAGAAGATGTTCCAGATCCTCATTCTACTGAAGCCTGGAGGTCAAAGAGCTCGTCCAAGCCACCGGCAGGGCCAGGACTCGCTTCTGGCAAATCCGTCAAAAAACGTTTCCTGTCAGCCGAGGTTAAAGAGAGCCTGCCAGACCCGAACACCAAGGGGGGACCGAGGCAGGGGCGCGTCCTCTGCACCCACAACCAAGGGCCCCCCGCAACTCCAGTGTGCACGACAGGCAACCAAGTGTGGACGCTGACAGCCACAGACCCACTCAGAAATTGGCGAAGAAAAAGACCTTTCTTTCCAAAAATCAAACAATAACCAAGCAGCCATGTAGGGCAAACGGTTGGAATATCTTTAATTTTGAAGGACTTAAGCTTTCACTTACAAGAATATCCTTATCAATAATATATCAGGATAGGTCATTTTATTAGGTTTTGCCCATTTTATAAAACCATACTCTAAGTAATTTTGATTTCTTCTTAGAACGCGGCTCAAGTGAGTTAGAACTGCCGACTGAATGACTAAGACCAACCCCCTCTTCTTTCACTTTCAGATCCTTTGGCCAAACTTGAATGTGCCTCTCTGTGTGTTTCAGTTCAGTTTCGGCATTAATTTTTCTAATAATAAAGCAATCTACTTTAAGGGCCATTACCACCGGTTCAAATATAATTGTCACAAACTCAAAAAAAAAAAAAAGTTCTCATGCAGTAGAATCCTTTCCAAAAATGGACTGAAATTTGGTAACCAAACCTGGGCTGGAAGTTTCGAGGCTTTTGCTGACAGGAGATGCGATTCTTCTGTGCTCCCCTCCCCAAGGAGTGCGACCGTGCCTCGTGTGACAGGCAGTTACCCTCCCACAAGGGTGGTGACCGAAGGGCCACCGTGTTCCAGAGAAACCACGGGCAATGCCCGCGGGACAGGGCGCCCACGCTGCAGGCCCGCAGCTCTTCCGGGACAGCTAAGGACTCCGGCCGCTGTCACCACCGTTCTCGGTTCTGTTCTAGCCTTTTCAGTGCTCGCTGTGACCCACGAACGCTGAGTGTGCTTCACGGCTGTGACTCGGGGGGAGAAAAGTCCCTGCTGTCTGTCAATCTGCTTATCTTACAAGTTCCTGGACAGCTGAACGCACAGTGGCCTCTGTTCCCCCAGGAGACCGACCGCCCGTGTGTCAGTGCACACGTACCCCGGGCTGGTGGTGAGGTGGCCAGGGTCCCACAGACATCGAGGTGGCCAAGGGCGACCAGAGCAAAGACAAGTTCACAGTCAAGGGCACTACTCCGCTCCCAGGACACATCATCCGCGTGAGAGGGATCACACGGGACAGGACAGGGCAGGTCCCCACGGAGCACCTGATGCATCGTGTCACAGCCTGAGACGCACATCCACGGGAACTAGACGGCGATGAGGCCAGAGAGAAAAGCCGGGGTGCTGGCAGCCACGCAGCCCCACCCCGGGGCACCAGCCCCGGGGCCCGGTCCCCGAGGAAGAGCCCGAGGGTCTGAGGTCACACCGCCCGACCCCGAGTCGTTACGCAGGTGAAACGCGCCTCCCGGCGGCTCAGCCACCCGAACACGTGGGGCAGGAGCAGAGCGCTCCCGGGTGAGAGCTCGCTGTGGAAAGGAAGACCAGGGAGCCCTGCTGCCCTCAGCTCACCACCTCGCAGAGTCCAGAAACACCGCGCAGAAAACAAATTCACTGCCCCGCCATCCCCGCCTGCCCCATCCACGCCAGCGTGCGCTCTCATCTGCTACACGACACCGTCACGGCCGGTGGGCAAAGCTGGGCTGCAACCTTCCAGACCCGACCCACAGATCCACGTCAGGGCTGAAGGCAGACGGTGCCCTTTCCCGAGGTGCCCTCGGCGGCGAGCGCGGCACACCTTCTCCAAGGCCCTGCGGGGCGGGGGCCCTCCCTCCACTCATCAATACCTGCTCCGGTTTAACAATGAGAGTCCGGAGAGCAGGCCGGCGCCACGAGAGACCCCACACGCCCGAGTCACATCACGATCACTTAGTGACCACACGGCCACACTGTCCCGGCACTTGGGGGAGCGGCGTCCCAGGCCCAGCAGACGACAGGTTTTGGATGTGATCGGTGAGGAGGGGAGGGGTCACGGGTGGAGGTCTCCTTGGGAGGCAGCAGGGGGCCCACAGGCCCGGCTGGTTTCAGAGGCACCCGCGCACCAGCTACCGCTCCCCACGGACAGAACCCCACGGCCCGCTGGGGCAGGTCGCCGACGCCCCTGCTGGACAGATGAGCGAGCAAAGGCACCGGGCGAGGGGGGGGCCCTGCTGGTCGCCGACGAGCCAGGACAGATGCCAGCGGGCAGGGCTTGTGCCTGGCTGGGTGAGCCGCCCCTGCGCCCGCTGCCTCCCCACTCAGCGGCCTCCCCTGGGCGCCTCCACGTGAGGCCTTAGGTGAAAGGATCTTCGGGGCTGGATTACGTGACATCACCGCCACCCGCGATACCAATTCAGAAAAGGAAAAGGCCACGAGGAGAGGGACAGACTTAAGTGGCTTCACAAGAAGGGAAGAATTTGGATTTCCAACGAGAGAGAGGCATTTTGAGGACTAAACCTATAGACGGGTTTTCGATCTCTCTTCAAGCATTACACATTTTCTCCTACAGCATAAATGACACAAAGTACTTCTCCACTCCGAGACGTGTGCCCGAGACCTTGCCACCAAGACAACAAACCACGGTCTCGAGCACCTGCCACCTGCCATGGCCCGTGATGGCAGGTCCACACCTGCCCCAAATCCCGCGGGGGCGACGGAGGGGAGCACGGGGACTGACAGGTGGACGCTGGGTAAGCACCCTCCCCCTCTGCATGTCCACACACCCCACTAGACATTTCTAGAACAGTTTTCCAATTTCAGTCAAAACAGGCAGATCTTGAAGAGGTAGCTACTTCTCAGGTACCCTACCCAACCCAGGCAACCCCCAGTGGCTTTGCTCATATAGAAAAAAATCTGTCTTCTAACCCCACAGAAATGGGAAATTCGTCCGGCAGCTTGACATTTCAAGATCGTGTCCTCGAAGCTCCACGAGGCGGTGGGCGGGTGGCACCCAAGCACCCCGACCACCTGGAGGCCACAGTCCTGATCACAGCACACAGGCGACATCACTCAGGGGTACGCCAGAAGCTTGGCTATTTTGCTGTGAAATCTCCTGATTTAAAATGTTGAAAAGGAAAAGAAAACCTCACTGGACAAGTCAAAAAATATCTGTGGACCAAAGTGGGGCGACCCATCAGCAGCCCCCTACAGACAACCCTCCCTACAGACACTCTGCAGTGACCCTGACCCTGCAGATCACAAATAAAATTGTATCACCCACAATGGCTATCATTTCACCCAGTCTAGCCTGACACACACAAAAAGTTTAAGTAAAATTAGATTCCTATCACTTTGGAAACAAAGTTGGAAACAGACCAACATAGCTCCTCGTGGATACATAGCTCCTCGTCGATTTTTTACGAGCTCTGTAAGGCTACGTGGCTGCCACTCCAGGGTTATCTGTCTAGAAGAAGAATGGCAAGTCCTACAGACGTATCAACAGCAGGTCACGTTTCTATTAGAACAATAATTGTTTCCACCGAATGATCTAGGTTAATAATTAAATTTCCATTTGTAACTGTTTCTTATTGGGTTTTCGTCTGTTTGTTTTGTTTCTGGCCACACCACACCGCATGCAGGATGTCAGTTTCCCGACCAGGGATCTAACCCGTGCCCCCTGCAGTGGAATCGCAGAGTCTCAACCACTGGACCGCCAGAGAAGTCCCTTACTGGTTTATTTCACTAACACAAGAATTTCAAACAAAACTGTAAGTATATCCTAGTTACTTTAGCCCCAAAGTTCCTGATGCTCAGATGAGGTGCTGGTCAATTATAATTCACTTGATCCAGTACAATGTGACCTTTGACCCTTGTCTGCACACCCACAGTGGCCAGCACGTCACCAGGACAGCAGCCTGGGAGGGAACCTGGTGTGCGTGTCCCACGCAGGGGCCCTGACCGTCTGTCCACCACTGCAGCTCCGGCAGCTACCCGGGGATGCTCACAGGAGGAACCCTCCCCCCCCAGCAGCCTCCTACCTTTTCATCTCTTCTGACCCGAAGCCGAGCCTGGCTCACAGGTCCACCTTTCCTCACTCCGGCCAAACAGCAGTCCCCACTGTTGACCAGAAGGACCGACAGTGGATCCAGAGTAGAAGCCAAGGCTGGAACTGGGCCCTGGCGCTTCCCAGCTGTGTGACCTTGGGCAAATGCCTAGCATCTCTGTGCTGAGTTACCTTCTCTGTAAAATGGGGACACGTGAGAATGAAAGGATTCTCACCTCAAGTGCTGAGAAGAGGGCCTGGTGCCTGGCCGCACCCACGTGTGTTAGCTGTTCTTAGCGCACTCCACGGCAGGGGGCAGGTAACATCTCTTAACTATGACTCGGGTGCATGGGGCTAAGGGTCCTGAGAGGTAATCCTGTCCGGGACACTCTATCCCCTTAGGCTCAAGGAACTCCAGAAGGTGGCCAGTGCCAGGTGGCATCCTCACCAACCAGGGACTGCACAGGCCCTAGGAGGGAAGCGTGGGATCTACAGAAAAGGGCAGGTGAGGGCATTCAGATAAGGGACCCGGGATCAGAGGAAGAGGGAGGGCACCAGGCACTTTTCTTAGGAAAAGCGGCCCCACCAGTTTAGCCATTTATAGTCAGGTTTCCAGGGAGAAGCGGGGGCTGCGGGGGGCTGGCAGGGCAGGCCAGGGAGAAGCGCGGGCTGCGGGGGGCTGGCAGGGCAGGCCAGGGAGAAGCGCGGGCTGCGGGGGGCTGGCAGGGCAGGCCAGGGAGAAGCGCGGGCTGCGGGGGGCTGGCAGGGCAGGCCAGGGGCCACCTGGAGCCCCACGGGCTCTCCGTGGGCTCAATCAGTGTCCAGCTCAGTTGAGTCTATTTTTAAACCTTTCTAGATCATTCCAAGCACAAAATCTTTGGCATCTTTAGGTCCTAAAATATTTCAAGATGTACTTTTCTCTTAGAAGATATTCAATTATCAGGTATATCGTGGTTTATGCTAAACCTTAGCACACGTGAGTCACTGAGGCTCATGAGTAAACATTAAAAAGCCCAGGCACTGCGCCCCCCCCGAAGCTGCCCCACCATGCTCCACTCACGTGCTCAGCACTGCTACGGGCCCACCTAGCTTCAGACAGGGAGGCGGTGCCGGGACAAAAACCCCGCCCTCTGGCAGGTAACGGTCGGATGTGGGGAGGCCTCTGAGAAACGACGAAGTTGATATACGTGTTTTATCAACTTATCCAGAGTCATAAATGCTATGGAAAAGGCAGTGGAGCAGGGCTGGGGGTCTGCAGGCGGGTGGGATGCCTCACGGACAAAGGCTGATGGCAACCTAGGAGCTGGGCAAAGGCCCTGGGGCACGAGCATCTCTGCGGAGCTTCAGGACAGGCAGAGGCCAGTGGGGCTGGAGCAGAGGGAGCTAAGTACCACGGAGGCAGAGGCGGTGCCGGAGCCCAGGAGGGCCGCAGTCCAGGCAGCCCCAGGCAGGGAGGAGCGGCTCCGGAGGCTCACCGCCTTGGACTCTCATCTAAGATGCCTCATGGCTCCTGGGCGCCCCTGCTGAGCTGTCAGGTGAGGCACAGACAGTACAGGGAGTCAGGAGCGCGTGTTTCCGTGGACCCAGACCTCTGAGGCAGCACCGCTTCTGGCAAATGAACCTAAAGCCCCGGCCCTCGGACCCCCTTCCACGGAACATTCTCTATAAGGCCTCCCAGGGCCCTTGGGTACCAGGGCAGACCCGCTGCAGGCCTGGCACCATCCACCCGGGCCCCCAAGACGCCACGCAGACCTGGGCCAAGGGGTCCCCGGGAAGGAGGGAGCCGGGCGTGCTCTGGATGGAGGCCTGGGAATCAGCGGCTTCGCGGATCGGGTGCGGTCTGATGTCCACTGGTTTCCTGAGAAAGGCTGCACAAGGCGTGTGGCCAGAGAGGAAGCCGAGACGTGGGGACTGCCGGGGCCACAGGCTGGCGGGCAGAGCGGGCGGCCCGTTTCCACCCAGGAGCCGCTGCTCACACACAGTCACACGTGCACACGCTCCTGCAGTCTCTCACATGCACCTGTGCATACACTCACACACGTGCACCTTCCCTTTGAATGGGGCGTGGAGACAGGATGCAGACATCACACTGCTGACAGTTCGCTGTCGTCCCCACGTGAAGAAATGTCATCAACACCGTCCGTCCGGAAAGATAAGGCATCACCGTGTCCTCCTGACCCCAAACCCATAAACCAGAGCAGCTCCCGCCCGTCCTGAAACAGTCCTGCCTAAGAGGGACTCGCTACCACCTTTGTCGCTCTTTGGGCTTTGACCCTGGCCACTGCGGGGAGAGCCCAGCAGTCCTGGAGCACCAGTGGCCTAGCGGTCTGGCCAAGCGTCCGGCTCCAGGTGGCCCCCAGCCCTGCCGCCCTCAGGGTTCTGCTCCATCCGCACCTGTGACAGGACTGGGACTGGCCTTTCAGGAAAGGCCTCTGCCACACCTGCTTGGGACAGGGCTCTCCTCGGGTCCCGAGGCCGTAGGTTCAGGGAACAGGTTACATTGAACCTGGACCTGCGGACCGTAGACCATGGAGCCAACTCTGGCAAAACTGCATTTCCACACACAGGAAACAGCCTGTCCCCGACTCCCACTCGCACAGCCACAGGCTCCTCTGAGCACGTGCTACCCTGTGCAAGCATCCCCAGCCTAGTGACCAGGGGCCCGTGTGGTGCCCCCGCCCTCGGCCGCTGGGGGCTGCAACCAGACTGATTCCTGCTCCAAGAACCCTGCTAGGAAAGGCAGTGGGCGCTGCAGAAACGAACCCCGGCATCCATGTCCTTGCAGGGGGGCGTACCCCAGGATCTCAGCGTCCGAGCTCTGGAGCAGCCCCCCACCTGCCCCAGACTGCCATCTCTGAAATGGGGACAACACCAGGATGGCTCCAAGGGCTATGGTGAGGATTACTTGAGGCGGTAAGCACAGCGCCACCGGCACGAGAAAGTCAGCCTAGACAGACACAGTTCCGACCAGGATGAAGCAGGCGCACGACCGCCTATCCCTCCTCTGATGGTGACCAAGAGGTCTGGACAAGATGGGAGGGAGACAGTTAACTGAAGAGGCCAAAAGCAAAGAGCAGCGGGCCAGTGGCCGGAGCCCCACCCACGCAGAAGAAGCAGCGCCCGGCTGTCTTCCAGAGCCTTCCTTTCCTCTCCAGCCCCAGCTCTGAGCCAAGCGCAGCCTGAGATCTAGAACAGCTCGCTGGATGCAGACAGCGAACACCCACCCCTCTGTCCAGAGGAGCCAGAGCGTGGCCGGCAGGGCTGGGAAGGGCGTCCTGGCCCTGCCCGTGAACTGACACGCGCCGGGCTCCAGGAACAGGGGAGCCCTGGGAGCCGAACTGCCAAGTGTGCCAGCTCCCCGGCCCCGGACTCACCCCCCGAGTGACAAACACCAGGGTGGCCCCCCACAGCGTGAAAAAGGCCTTGAGAGCTGGACTGATGTGGAAACCCCTCCCACAATGTGAGACCGACTTGCCGTCTGTGTACAACCAGGCTAAGCACCTGCCTAAGAGAAGAAAATTCTCCAAAGGACTTTGACGGGACCCAGAGCCTCACGAAGAAATATGAAAAATGTCCAGGGGACAAAATTAGTCAGTACACCAAGAACCAGAAAACGCTGACATGCCCAAGGGAAAGACAGTCCACAGACGCCCGGCCTGAGATGACCCAGATGTCGGAGGCATCAGACAAAAACTTTACCGTGGTCGGTGTAACCGTGCTCGGTGAGGTACAGCCGAACATTCTGAAAATGAACGGAAAGATGACAGAAGTTCCCAGGAGAGAAAAATAAACTATTAGAAGGAACCAGATGGAAGCTTTAAAACTGAAAGTACAGCATCTGAAATAAAACATCCACTAGCCGGGCTCAGTAGCGGAGTCGGGGTGACAGAGGAAAGCCAGTGAAGCTGAACAGGTCAGTAGGAATAATCTGTTCTGAGTAACAGAGAGAAAAAATATTTTAAAAAATGCACAGGGACCTTCCACTGCTGAGATGATGGACGAGGCGTGCTTTTCCCTGTTCCTCCACTGAGCCATGTGTCACACGAACGCAGGGAGACTCTGAAAGGTGGGAGAAGGAGGAAGCTGGCCGGGGACCTCGGGACCAGGGAAGGACAGGGGTGAGTTCCCTGGGTTTCCTTTTGCCTCAAGCACCTCAGATTTGAAGAATCCAGCAACCTGGAAGTGCCAGTGGGTACAAACCAAAAACCCCAACAAAGAGTGCCCGCTCTGGCCAAAGGACCAGGGGAAGGACGGCCCAGTAAGACAGGAAACTTCTAGACAAACAACAAACACACAGGAAACCTGGCCCCACGCCCACACGCCAGCAAAGTCCACCTGGGAGCCTAGACTTCCACCCGCAGGGGTGTAGGGCGGCACCAGGGTGGCGTGGCGTGAGGGAAGGCACGCAGGGAGCCAGAACTTTCATCCCACACAGCTGGTAACGAGCCTCACTCCCCACAGGGGTCGGTAGAGACAAAGGGGGAGTGGACTTCCACCTTCACTCAGCAGTAGTGGGGTGGTGTCAGGGGAGACCTAGGGGAAAGTCAGGATTTTCACCACCACCCACCTCCACCTACCCAGGTGTCAGTAGACCCTTTGAGAGCAGTTGCGAGGCACCCCTACCCCTTCCAGCCAAGGGGGTCTCTGTGCAGGCCTAGTGGGGGGCCGGAAGTCCTAGCCCACCCAGCAGCAATGAGGAGCCCCTCCCCTCCGACTGTCAACAGGGCCGAGGGGAACCTGGACTTCTTCTCCCACCTGGCGGTAACTAGTCCCCCTCTTCCCTGATGGAGCAGTGTCAGAGAGAGCAAGCTAAAAGAGGAAATTTAAATAAGATCCAAAATTTCATAACACAGGGGCTTCCCTGGTGGCGCAGTGGTTGAGAGTCCGCCTGCCGATGCAGAGGACACGGGTTCGTGCCCCGGTCCGGGAAGATCCCACATGCCGCGGAGCGGCTGGGCCCGTGAGCCATGGCCGCTGGGCCTGCGCGTCCGGAGCCTGTGCTCCGCAACGAGAGAGGCCGCAACAGTGAGAGGCCCGCGTACTGCAAAAACGAAAACAAACAAAAATTTCATAACACAGTACAAAAATGTCCAGGTTTCAATCTAAAATCAACAACCATGCCAAGAAGTAGGAAGATCTCAAAACGAGAGAAAAAAAGACAATCGCTGGATGCCAACACCGAGATGACAAAGATGTTAGGATTGTCTGACAAGGACCTTAAAGCAGCCACTACGAAAAGGCTTCACGAACAATTACACACCTGAAACAAATGAAGACACATAAAGACTCAGCAAAGAAAAAGAGTCTTAGCAAAGAAGTAAAAGATATAGGGACTTCCCTGGAGGTCCAGTGGTAAAGAATCCGCCTTCTAATGCAGGGAATGCGGGTTCGACCCCTGGTCGGAAAACTAAGATCCCACATGCCGCAGGGCAACTAAGCCCATGCGCCACAGCTACTGAGCCCTCGTGCCTCAACTAGAAGGCCCGTGTGCCGCAAACTACAGAGCCCACATGCCCTGGAGCCTGTGTACCACAACTAGAGAGAAGCCCGCAGGCCTCAACAAAGACTGCGCCCACGCTGTGACTAAGACCCAGTGCAGCCAAAAATAAATAAATAGTAAATAAATCTTTCAAAAAGAAAAAAGAAATAGAAGATATAAATAAGACCCAAATGGACATTTTAGAACTGAAAAATACAGTAACCAAAACAGAAAACAAACAGGTGGACCCAACAGCAGAACGGAGAGGCCGACGAAAGAATCAGTGAACTGCAAGATGGGACAACAGAAATGACTAAAATTGAACAGCAGAGGAAAACAGAATTAAAAACAAAACAGAAAAAGACAAAACGAATAGAGCCTCAGAGACCTGTGGGATTATAATGGAGGATCCAACATGTGTGTCACTGCAGTCCCAGGAGCAGAGAAGGAGAGGGGCTGAAAAAGCGCTCAACAAATAACGGCTGAAGACTTCCCAAATTTGACAAAAGGCATAACCTCAAAGATGATTAATCCAAAGGAATCCAGTCCAAGACACGTTACAGTCTGGATTCTGAAAATCAAGTACTAGGAAAAGAATGTTCACATCAGCAAGAGAGAAACAACACCTTACCTACAGGTGAGAAAAGTTTGAATGACAGTGGGTTTCTCCTCAGAAACCACGGAAGCCAGAAGGAAGTGGCACAATATTTTTCCAGTGCTGAAAAGAAAAGAATGGTCAACCTGGAACCTTACACCCAGCAAAAATCTCCTTCAGGGATAAAGGAGAAATTAAAACATTCTCAGATGAAGAAAAACTAAGAGAACTTGTTGCCAGCAGACCTATCATAAAAGAAAGGATGCAGGAAGTAGAAGTGAAGTGATAAGAGTCCCTGGGCGGGGGGGGGGGGGGGGGGGGGGGGGGATAAAAACGGAAGAAAGAACAGAGTAAGCAAAGATATGGGTAAACACAATAGGATTTCCTTCTCTTCCTGACTTTTCTAAATATGTTTGCGGGTGGAGGAGAAAATTATAACACCAGTGTGGTTCTAAATGCATGCAGAAGAAATAAGACAATTTCATTATAAAACGGGAGAGTAAAGTGATGCAGAGAGGTAAGGTTTCTGCACTTCACTCAAACTGGTAACATGGCAGCACCACAAGACTGGGATGAGATACGTATATATAGCCCAATACTCTGGGGAACCACTCCACCTCTGTACAAAGAGGTGCGCTCAAAAACAACACAGATAGCTTACCACCATCAACAGCTTAAAAAAAGATGAAGATACATAGACAAATCAAAATGGAATTCTAAAAAAATATTTTTAAGTAATTCACAGGAAGGCAGGGAAAAACAGAGAAACGAAAACCAGAAAACAAAATAAAATGGTAGACTTAAGCCCTAATATATTTACATTAAAAAGTCACAGATTGGCTTGGTTAATTAAAAAACATGAGTCAACCCTATGCAGTCTAAAGAAACTCACTTCAAATCTAATAACGTAAGCAGGGTGAAAGTAAAAGGATGGAAAAGATGTGTGCAGCAGGAGTGGCCATGTCAACCGATAAAGTAGACTCCAGAACAAATACAATGATCAGAGACAGAGAAGGGCATTACACAACGGAAAAAGGGTCAATCCAAAATGAAGACATAGCAATCCTGAATGTGAATGCACCAAACAGAGCAGGGAAATGCATGATGACACATAATGGTTTAGAGCAGGGTCGGCAAACCGCAGGCCAAATTCAGCTTGCTGCCCACTTTTGTAAATAAAGTTTTGTTGGCACACGGCCACGTGCATTCACTCCCATGCTGCCTACAGCAGCTTTTGTGCTAAAACAGCAGAGCTGAGGAGTTGTGACCCACAGAGCCTAAAATAATTGCTATCTGGCTTTCGAAGAAAATGTTTGCTGACCTATTTTAGAGTAACAAATAAAAGTTAACCTTGGAATTATCTCAGATTATGATATTTATGACCACGTTCGCCGACTGTTAAGTCACGTAACCTGAACATAACCGAGGCAGGTGCCTAGACAGACAGACGGCAGGCAGGACTGCTGTTTTCCTGACATCCGCTTTCGAAACCACAAAAGCCTGTACGTCTCTTCCGACAGTGAATCACATGCAAACCTAGAATGAGATTCTATTTTTTTTCTGTAACAGGTAGACAGGATTGCCATTTATTTCCTATTCAAGAATACCGAGAGTCCTCCTGTCGCACTGTGCAGGTCATTAGCTTTACACCGTCGACGCTATCTATAGCACTTTTGACTTCCTCATGGGGCGTAACT
This sequence comes from Phocoena sinus, assembly GCF_008692025.1. NCBI lineage: Eukaryota > Metazoa > Chordata > Mammalia > Artiodactyla > Phocoenidae > Phocoena > Phocoena sinus. The sequence goes on along the minus strand of NC_045772.1, from coordinate 3,248,790 downwards.
AAGACACATCAGGGGACACTGAAACACAGGACTACAGGGTCTGTGGTGTTTACGCTTTAGAGGATTCTGTAGAATTTGTGGGCTTTACACAAACCATTCAGCTTCCCAGCCACTTCCAATGGTTTCGAACCCACATCCTCCAGAGAAAAGTCAAGGTGCTGGGAGAGCAAACAGCAAAGCAACCACTCCCCCCCCCAGTTCTCCTGCCAGTGGCAGCGGTGGCCCCAGGACATGCTGCATCCCAGACAGCCGGAGCCCAGTCCCGAGGTGGCCTCCACTCACCACGTGGCCAGGGGCAGGCCACACCTCACCTCCCATATGCGGCCATCCACACAGGGCTGTTCAGCACCTGCCGTGCACAGGCACACAAGGAGCCCCGGGAGAATGGGGACGAGGGACACGAGGAGGGGGTCATCAGTATCTTGACAAACACACAAAAAATGTATTTTCTAAAGCCTAAACACAGTTCCTTAAGTACTTGTCTTTTTCCTTAGGACAGATGATCAAACGTGGCAAAGTCACCAAACTATACACTTAAAATGTGTGAATTTTATTGTATGCAAATTATGCCTCAATAAAGTTGACGTTAAAACAATCATGTTTTGGGCTTCGCTGGTGGCGCAGTGGTTGAGAGTCCGCCTGCCGATGCAGGGGACGCGGGTTCGTGCCCCGGTCCGGGAGGATCCCACATGCCACGGAGCGGCTGGGCCCGTGAGCCGTGGCCGCTGAGCCTGCGTGTCCGGAGCCTGTGCTCCGCAACGGGAGAGGCCACAGTGGTGAGAGGCCCGCGTACTATAAAAAAAAAAAAAAAAAAAAAAAAAAAAAAACTCACTGTTGAAGGTTAAGACTAAGGGTGATTCTTTTTCTGTGTGCTTTTCTGTGTTTTCTAGATTTTATTAAATCAACATGAGTTACTTTTATAAGCATAAAAAACCTTTTTGTTTTAAGTATCTGTGGCTTGCCTACCTTTTGCTGGGCACTGCGTAGGGGTGTTGGGGACACTCTGTAAATATAGCAGTGACCTACCCAAGGAGAGCCCCACCAGTCCCGGGGCATCCCAGGTTCGGGGGGGAGCTGCCAGAGGAAGGGGAGGATTTCCTTCAAAGGTGGAGCCTGGGCACAGCCCCACCCCACCCCAGGGTGCCAACACACTCCTCCCAGCTCCAACTCTAAAGGAACACATCCAGGGTCTCTTTTCCTGAACCCCGGCGGGTACAGCCCAGATACAGTTTCACTCTGTTTCAAGCTGAACTAGCCCGACCCACTGTGAGAAGACTGGGTCTGGGTTTCCTGTTTTCAGTCTGCCCCACTTCCGGCCAGGCTGGCGCCCCGGAGCCTCACAGCTTCCTTAAGAGCAGCTGTTCCTGGGTCCAGACAACGCCGCCCCCTGCAATCCTGGTCCCTCCTTTGCTCTCAACTGCTGAGCCCCCTCACGGATGAAGGAGCGTGGGCCTGGATTAAAAGCCAGCTCCCTTCTGGACATTACAATCAACTGCAATCAGTTGACAACGTCCGTTTTTCCTGTCTGCGCACAGGGGCGATGCTACGGAGAAACTGAGCGCGCCAGATGAAGCAGCTGCTCCCAGTGCACGCGGCTGCCCAGGGGCAGGTCCCTCCTCTGTCCTCCGAAGGTGATCTCAATTCACTCCCGACCGCATCAGCCTGTTTTTGCACAACCCTCCCCTCCCTTCCCTCCCCGGTCAAGCCGTAGTCCATCCCCACCAGCAGACACGCCTGGGACTGCAGCAGGCCGGGTACTGCCACTCCGTAACTGAACCAAATGTCCCGCGTGGACGGGTTCCTGTCTCCCTGCTGCCAGTGGTGCTGTCAAGCATGCAATCACCTGACGCAGACCCCACTGCCCTGGGGGTGCCGCTATGGGAAGGCCCCGAGCTGCAGCAGCTGCGTCCCTGCACTGCTGACCCACTGCCTTCCCAGGGTGGTGGGCTGCACAGGGGCTGCCAGGGCTCCCACAGCCCCGGCCCCTCCGGAGAGGGGACCAATCTCTTGCATACCAGGTCCCTGTACGAAGGGGCCTTCACGGTTTGTAAGAGTGAAGCCACCACCGTTCCCGGGAAGAGGGCAGGCAGCTGTGTCAGCGAGGGGCCGCCCCAAAGCACGCCACACAAACCCGAGGATCTGGGGACCGCAGACCATAATGGTAGCCGGCTGAGAGCAGGCGAGGAGTGACCTCCCCACCGAGACGCCCCGGACGGGTGGGGTCTGTCCAGTGTCCACATGGCCGCTGTGGCCTGAGGGAGGCCACACCACCCGGTGCACAGCAGCTGGAGTTGGACCCACCACGCCTCAAACCCGGGTTCAACCACTAGTTGGGCCGGTTTCTAAAACTCTCTATATCCGTAAAATACAGGAGAAGCTGCCCCGCAGGAATGCATCGTGCTTGAATGGGATACAGGACAGAAGCACAGTGGCTGCGCCCAAGTGCCCCACGAAATGGCAGTGCCCCATCCTTAAGCCGAGAGGTTTACAGGAAAGCCCAAAAGCCCTCGGGGACAGGCCAGGCAAGACCTAGTCGTGTGGTGCCAGGAGGCCGGAGGATGACGTCTGAGGAGTGACATATCTTCCCAAGGGGACAACAGAAAGCTGGTAGAAGGGTAGAGCCTCAGACCCTCGGCCACAGATAAGCTCTCTGCAGACCATGCTTCTGGTGATGCCGAGGCTAGAAACCAAGAGTCCGAGACCGCCCTTGACCTTGGCCCCAATTAACCAGCCAGCTCTGCCTCACCGCTCCCCCACCAGCAGAGCCACACAACCTCAGTGTCCGAAAGCACCCCCAGACCCATCGCAGCACCCCCGACTGCCCCCAAGGCATCTGAAAGCCATCCCAAAGTCAGAACATCCACCAGAGAACACTGACCTACACACCCCTCCCCGATACTTAACAACGAAATCCCTGCTCCTGCAGTTTCAGTAACTACGAACCTGGAATTCACGTTCCCCTGGCGCTGCTCATTCAATCCAGGCAGACCCAGCCCACCAGGACTAGGCCAGCAACCTCCCACCTGCAGTCCCTCCTCTGTCTGCTCTCCTCCAAGCTGCCACAGGGATCCCTTCTCCAGGTTAAGATGGATAAAGCCCTCCTGGGGTCCCCATCTCAGCCCATGCCACCCAAACAGCCCCGTTTCCCCTCCCCCATCTCCCTCCATCCCTGCAGCACCCCGTGGACCTCCGGCCTTGGCACTTGTGGTCTTCCTGCAAGGACCATCTCTTCCCAATGTGCACAGGTCCCTCCAGGGCTCTGGTCCAATGCCCTCCTGCAAGTGAGGACTTCTGAGACCTCCTGCACCACAGCGACCTGCCCCCACCCTGCAAGGCTCTTCTGAGACATACACGCCCCTATGTGTTCCCCTCTTGTCTCTCCCTCTAATGGAAAATGCTCCATTGCGGCAGGGACTTTGTCACGTGCGCTGAGCAGAGGCGAGGATTACCGCCGCGCCCTTCCCGGACAGGCCCTCATTAAAAAATTACGAAAGACAAATGAATGAGATGGAAACACACCCACACTCGCCAGCCCTGCGCTTCCTCGCCAGCCAAGGACGCCTCCCCGCTTCTCACTGGCCAAAGGCGCCTCCTGTAATCCTCCTCCTCCTGCCAGGGGTCAAATGACACCTCCTTGATAAGCCTCTGCCCACCCCTCTGCCGCCGACGTCTCGGCCCTGGGAGCCGCTGGCCCCTTCTCCTTGGGGAAAGAGAGTGCCCTTTTCAGTTAAATTACACTTCTCCAAATCGGAGGGCCTCCGCAGGTCCCGCGTCCAGCCTGTTGCACCAGAACTAACACCCACACCAACCCCACCAGGGAGCACAACCCACACAGAAGATCACGAGCCTGTCTTTCACTTTACAACAGGAATTCCTGACCCCGCTCTGGATCCCCGCTAACGAAAAGCATCTGTACTCGGGTTAAACTGAAACCGAGGGCGGGGCGCCGGCACTCCCTCGGGATCCATCCGTAATCAGTCTCACAATCGATCCGGATGGTGCCTTTCAGATACTTGCGGGCCGGTCACGGAGATGCGGCCCCGTCCAGGTGACACCTCCCGGGCTGCAGACCTCCCCCGCCGTCACCACCCCGCGCCTCGCCCTCCGGGGTCGCATCCTCGCCGGGACCGCAGGCGCCCGGGCTCCGGCCCTCCCCGCCGGCACCTCCCCCCACCCCCACCCCCGCCCCCGCTCCGGCGCTCGCTCTTTGTCACCCCGGTCCCGGAGTGTACACACCCTCGGCGCCCGGGACTCCTCCCTGCCAGCTGCTGCCGAGACCCCGGCCCCCATCTCCGGGCCTCCGGTCCCGGAGCCCCCCGCCTGCCGGCCTCCCCGCCCCCTCCTCCCCGGCCCCTCCCTGCCCCGCCACCCCGGCCGAGCCCGCGGGCCGTAGGTGACACTCACCCGCGCCGGGGGCGCCGGCTCCGGGCCCCGGACTCCGCCACCAGCGCAGCAGCGCCCGCGCGGGGTCCAGGCTCACTGCGCAGCGCTGCTGCTTCACCCACAGCACCGAGCGCAGCGGCTCCGCGGCCCCCATCGCGCCCAGCGCCCAGGGCGCCGCCGGGTCGGCCGGGCTGAGGGCGCCGGGAGGGCGCGCAGACGCCGAGGGGCGCTGGACCGTTAGCGGCCCCAGGAGCCCGGGTCGCGGCTGCGGCTGCGGCGGCAGCGTCGGCGTCGGCGGCGGCGGCGCGGGGCGGGCGGGGCGGGCGGGGCGCGCGGGTGGGCGGTGCTGCGTCACCCCGTACGCAGAGCGGCCGCGGGGGACCAGGCGGGGGACGGGGAGGCGGAGCGGGGGAGGGAGAGGGGGCTCGGGCTGGGGAGGAGGGCCGGACTGGGGGGGCTGAGAGGGGGCTGGACGGGGGAGGGAGGTGTGGGGCGGGGCGAGGGGACGAGGAAAGGCCGCGAGGCGGACCGGGCGAGGGGACCTGGAGGGGGACGGACGAGAGGGGTACAGAGCCGAGGAACCAAGGGGGTGTCTGAGCGGGGGGACCCGAGAAGGGGGCCGGGCGTGGGGGCGGGGGAGAGGCGGGAGCAGGGAACAGAGGAGGGGGAGGGGGAGGGCCGGGCGGTCAAGGAGGGGCTGGGCTGGGGTCTGGCCGCGCGGACCGGGTGAGCTCGCCCGGGCGAGTCCGCAGGGCTTAGCTCTGGCCCGAGGAGGTGGCTTCCCCTTGCCGCCGATCCTGGGGTCCGGGCCGCCGTGGCCGGGGGCGTGGAGCTCAGTAGCGCCTCCCTGGTGGGTCGTCGGGACAGGCGGGGGCCTCCAGGGGCGCCGAAATGCTGCCTGGGCGGTCTTGCGGGTGTGACGGAAGGCCACGGGCCTTGGGTGGGCTCCGCGCCCCCACGCCTGTCCTCCTGCGGCCGCTCTGGGCAGCTTGACTTTGGGCGTCGGGCGGCATCTTGGATACCCCCGTCTTCTTCTCTTGAAGGCCTGGTATGCACCCTCTGGAGGTGTGGACTGTGCTGGGGCCAGCATGGAACTGGACACCCTCTCCACTGCTTATAGGCCACCCTCGTGACCACCCAGGGAGGCAGGTGCCGCAGCACCCCTACACTCCTAAAGGGGCAGGTTTAGGCGCTGGGGATTGAGCAGTAAGGGATGGAGCCAGCGTTTGAACCAGGCAGTCTGGGTCAAAGGGCCCTGCCGGGCCTGCACACCTAGGGTGAGGACAGATTCCCCCTGAGGAGGCACGTCCTGACCACAGGTAGCAGAGGTGTGGCTCAGAGGCCTGCCAGGGTCCAGCCACCCTTTACTGCCCCCTGGAGTATGTGTCTGGGCGGGGGGCTGCAGAGAGCAGCTAGGGGTCCCGCAGCCCCAGGTTCTCGTGGCCAGCCAGCCTGCTAGGGGAAGATGCTGGAGTATAAGCGGCCAGCAGAGGGGAGGGGCCTGCAGGCTGGCAGGCAGGGAAGGCTGGCTGGAGGAAGCAGTCTTCCTCTAAGGGGCCTGGGAGGAAGCTGGAGGGGGGCAGGCAGCTGAGCCCTCCTCTCCCCTCCTGAGCAGGCCCAAGGAGAGGGGGGCTGCTGTTTCGAGCACTTTCCTGAGAGGCATCACCCTGGTGCCCCCGGATTCTCTTCCTCACCACCGTGCTCAGCTCAACCGTCCCCTCTGCACAGGGGGCCTTCCCTGACCCCCTGCTAAGTGCAGCACCCAGCCCAGCGAGGCTCGAGCCCTGCTCTCAGAGCATGTCCGCCCCCTCAGCAGATGGCAGAAGGGCAGGCCCGCGGCCTCGCTGCCCGTGCCTGGCACTGGGGAGCCCCAGGTACTGGTCTGATCCTGCCAGCTCCCTGTGATTCACTCCTTCTGGGAGCCCAGCCCCTTTCAGGCTGGGTACAGGGAATCAGGAGCCAGAAGAGGGCAGAAGGTGGGGTGTGAGTTCTAGCCCCGCCCTCGGGCAAGGCGGGCCTGATCTCCCAGCCCAGTAGGGCTGATGGCAACAGGGCTGCTGCTCTGAGGCTCCGAAAATGTGCATACGAAATGTCTTTGGAAATCTTGCACCAGCAGCAGGCGGGGGGCTGGTAACACACTGCTGCACATGAGGAGGGAGGCCAGGAAAGGGCCGGTGGGCAGGGACTCAGAAATGCCGGCCTCGCTGTGTGGCCTCTCCCTGTGGCCTCCCTGGGCCGGGCCCCCTTCTGCCCTCCTCGGTTACTCACGCAGGATCCTTGAATGCCACCCGTCAGCTCATACGATCCTGTAGCCAGGGGGGCGCCCAGAGAGGACTCAGGTCCCCTCCCCACCCCCGCCTCAGGGAGCTGTGTCGGGGAGACAGCAGCATCAACTACAAAACACTGGTCGGGCCCCAGGGGAGCCCCACCCTCCTCACCTGACAGGCTCAGAGTCCATAGGCCAGGCCAGGGGGCTCTTAGCGGCTTTATAGGCTGCACTGTGACCCCCTAAAATTCACATGCTGAAGCCCTGACCCCCAGGACCTCAGAACGTGAGTGGAGTTGGAGATAGTCTTTACAGAGGTGATGAGGGTATAATGTGGCCTTGGGGGTAGGCCCCAATCCAGTGTGACTGGTGGCTTTATAAGAGAGGGGATTTGGACACTCAGAGGGACCATGGGTGATTGGGCACAGAGGGTCAAACACGTGAAGAGGCAGCAGGAGGGCGACCATTTGCAAACCACAGAGAGAGGCCTCAGAGGAAAGCAACCTGCTGGCACCTTGATCTTAGACTTGCAGCCTCTGCGAACTAGAACTGAGGAAATGAATTTCTCTTGTTTCAGCCACCCAGTCTATGGCATTTTGCAGCCCCAGCCAACCACCACCGTGGCCTTCCACCCCAGGGGGCTGTAGTCTGGGGTTTGGCTGGGGAGGGGCCTGGCCAAGGCGGGACCACGTGCTTAAACCAGACGGAGAAGTTATTGAAATAAAGGCCAAGTTTTCAGAAGACGTGCTTCCTGCACTTGAGCTGGATGGGAGAGGGTTGGGCAGGAGGTCAGGCCCTGCGCGAGGGCTGTGGGCCCGCGACTCTGAGCACAGAGCTGGGGGCGCGGAAGGAAAGAGGCGGCTTTGCACCAGAGCAGCTGCTGGGCCCCTGCCCGCGCGCCAGGTCCTGGTGGGCCCGTCAGGAGCTGGCTGCAAGGGCAAATCAGCAGAACAGCCACCAAGAACCTTCAGAGGCTGGGTGACTTGGCCGTCTGCGTTCAGAATGCTCCGGGCTCCCTTGCTGGCCTTTCCAGCCACCTCACCTCTCACCTTTCCCATGCTGGGCCCTGGCCAGATGCCCTTCCCACGTGTCTGCCTGGGAAAGCCCACCAAGCTTCTCCTTTAACGCGGCCAAATCCCTGGGCAGCTGGCTTCATGGGGCTTCCTCGGGGCTGCCCGTCCGTGGCCTCAGCTCCACCTGCGGCACCGCAGAACCTGTTGCTGTTGGTGTGTGCACATTGCTGGCCATTCCTCCACGGGGCCTAGATGTGCCCCGGCAGCCAGCTGGGCCCGAGAGCACAGGCTCAGCTCGGCAGCCTGGAGCCCTGCTGGCTCAGGCCCTGCCCTGCCACCTGTCCCGTCCCGTGTCCGGTCTGCAGGCTTGGGGTGCTCCCTGGTGGCCTGACTACCCTACAGCCTGAACCGGCCACAGCTTGTCTAGGCTGGACATCTCGCCCGGCATTGGCCAATGCCCCCCGGGCCACGCTGTGCCCGTCCAGGTTACCTCACATGCGGGCTGCCTGGACCCTGAGGTCCTGTCTAGTACCACAGCATTGCGTCCCGCCCACTGGGTCATCCCTGCCGGAGGCCCGCTGGCTTCTCCTGCCCACAGAGCCCCGGCTGCTAATGGGGACCTGACACCGTCAGCACCTTCTGGCACCATCACTCCCGTGGCCTCTGACCTACTTCCTCTCCCTCCTGGGAGCCCCTGGCCGCGCTGACTGTGACAGCTCTGCTTATCTTCCCAGGCTTCCTCCCCATGAAGTCAGCATCGGACTTGACATCAGAATCTGCTGGGTGGGGGTGGGAACACCTGCGCCAGCTGCACACCGGCTGCCCGCAGCGCCGCCCTCTGCCCTCTGCCCTCCATCCTGCAAGAAGAGCTTCTAACTTCCCGTCAAGTTTGACTGCCTGGAAGAAATATCCCAGGGAGAGTAAGCTGATAAGTTACAAAATGCACATCCCTGTGACCCAGGCAGCAACCTCTGGAAGTGGGATTTATTTGCCCCGTTTTACACATGGGGAGACTGAGGCCCTCAAAACTAACCTGGCCTGTTCAAGTTCTACAGAAAGGTGACTAGCTCAGTGGGAGCCCCAGGGCCACACTGGTGTAGGAGAGTCCGAAATATGAGAACAGGGGGCACACAAGGGCAGCCTGCACCCCCAGCAGGTCCTGCCCCAGGCACTCCAGCCAAGCCACCCTCCGGGGCACACAGGACTGTCCCGCCTGACGTGCTCTTGTGGGTCCCCATCCAGATTCCCAGAGGCTATACCGCAGAGGCTGGACCTGCCCACCCGGGGAAAGGCCCGAGCCTGGGCTTGCATGGAGGGTGGCCCTCAAGGGTAGTGGCCAGAGGGTAGATCTGAGCTGGAAGGGCCAGTCGGATGCGGCCAGCAGAGAATAACACCACAGGTGGCCAAGGATTAGGGCTGCTCGCAGACCTGGGCCCCGTGGGAGCAGTGCACCCAGGGGAGGGCCCAAAGGCCAGCATCAGGTTTGGTCTGCACCCCCTAGGCTCCCCAGGCCTGCTCGGGTGACCCGCCCGGGTCGGGTGCTGAGAGGACGCCTGGCATTGTGCTCAGCGCCAGCTCATCTAATCCTCAAGGCGCCACTGCTCTGCAGGTGAGAAGACAGTCCTAGTGAGGTTAGGACCTGGGCCAGGGTTACCCGGTAGCGAGAGGTGGAGCAGGGAATGACACACAGGGCTGTGGGACCCCGAAGGCCGCCCTCGCACAGTCTGGCCGTCCTGTCGGCAACATCCTGGGTTTCTCTCCCCGTGGGGAGCAGGCCCGGAGGCCCTGAGCACAGGCCTGCCTCGTCTGGGGGATGCTGTTTGCTTAGAAGCAGACTGTGCTGGGGAAAAGCCAGCTCCCGGGGGGTGAACTCTGCAGAGACTCCGCTCCCATCTCCGCACCTGGAGGAAAGCTGGCTGGCTGGCTGGGGTCCTCAGAGGCGGGGAGAGCTCAGTGAGGGCGGTGGGAGGGGCACCTGCCTGTGAGCCTGCGTCCCCAGGTCAGCAGCAGAGTGCACTTGGTACGGCCTTGACTCCTCGGGGGTGGGAGCTCCTACAGTGTCCAGCCTTGGGGCCTGGGGGAGGAGGACCCTGGGAGGTTCCCAGCTGTTGGCATCTATGGCCCAGCATGCAGCCCGGCTGAGTGGCCTTTGGTCGGGTGCAGTGGGATGTGGGGTGGGGAACACGTGACCCTGTGTCCAGCGCTGCCGGGGACGCGACGGAGGTGATGCTTGCACAGGAGAGCCCTCGACTATGGTCTTCAAATGGGTCAGGAGAGGCTGGATGGCATACCTGGCATGTGCATTTGCCTTTTGATATCCGAGGTCTGTAAAACAAGAGGAAATTGCAAAGCCTTGGGGCACAGGTGATCTGATTCAGCCATGGGGTGGGGGAGGGCAACGGTCAGTTCCATGAACCGGGGACAGGAGTCAGGGGATGGGCCTGCACCCCGAGTAGAAGGAGAAAGCCTGCTTCTGCCAAACCCAGGCGAACGCAAATAACACCTTCTGGAGGAAAGACGATCTTAAAGATGAAGAATAAACAAACACAATCTGGGTTCAATCCAGTTCTGCCACACAAACAGAGAATCTACTATTGAGTCCAAAACAAAACCCAAAAAAACAAAGGGAAGAAGAATCAGTAGAAACAACATGCATTGCCAGCCCACCTTAGAGGATGACTGAAATCGGCTACTGCAGAACCAAGACAAACCCGGCAGTGATGGCTGGCCGGAGGACACCGTACATGGAAGGACAGGTGGGAAGGAGACCAAATAAAAGGCGAGCTGAAGAGCTGCACCCTCGCGCACACGGTTTGTGTAGCAGAAGACAGAAAAGCAGGGGGGAGGAGGGCATATGAACCGTGAACTTAGGGCGCGGGGCTCAGGTCAGGGAATCTGGACCAGCTCTCTCCACCCCCTTGACAGATGGAGACACTGAGACCAGAGAGGGGCAGCAGCCCCTGAAGAAGTCCAGGAAAGCAGCCATTCCTCTGACTCAGGCTCACTGAGCCCTACTGTGTGCCAGGTACTGGCAGGTGCAGGGACCCAACCCCGGAGCAGAGCTGGGCAAGGGCTCCTGAACCAAGCTCCTTGTGGGCCGAAATGGGAAGGACGAAGGTCTTCAGAGAGGCAAGCCTTTCACAATTGGCACAACTCAGCCAGGAAACAGAGGGAAGTCACAAAGCCCTGCAGTGGCAACGATGCCCACCTTTAGTTGACAGCCCGCTCTGGGTGAGCCGGGACCCAGTTCACCGCATTCCTTGGAGATAAAGCTAATTGTGCCCGTTTTAGAGGCTCAGGGGGACAATCTGCTACTCGAGCTGGGAGTTGAGCGCTGCTTTATCTGAGCTAAAACATATGCACGGTCTGTTTCTAAAGGCAGGCTCCCATATCAGGAATCAGAGAGTGCCTGTAAGATCTGTTTTTGTTACGGAAACATTCGAAAAATCCTCAGACAACCAAACCAAAAGATAAACAAGAACGCTTTAAACCCTTTCTCAGATGCCTTAAAGTCCCAGGGCCCCCGGAGCTCTGTTTTTCGTGTCTGGGGTGAGAGGCAGCTCGGGTCATCTGCTTGCTAGGCTGCCATTCAGGGTGAAGGTGAAGGGACTTGGGCAGACTGTCTAGGTTTAGGGAAATGTCTAAGTCCTGCGTCTTATCCGCAGGACTCCTTACAGGAAACCGCTGTGATTTTGGGAGCTGAGATTAACAATTGCATCGAACCCTGTTGGAAGGATAAATACACCAGGGAAGGAAAGGGCTGTCCAACAAAACTCCTAGAACGTGTTGATCTTCCAGCTTTCACTCAGCGGCCAGAGGGATCCTTTTTAAGTGGAAGTCCAGATTTCTTCCTAATTCCTCCCCTCTGCCCCCAGGACCCCCCCGCTCCTGTTCCTGGCTCAGCTCCCCAGGGCAACCGGTCTCTCATTTCTTGAACAGCCAAATGTGACCCTACCTCTGGGCCTTTGCTCAGAGCTTTCTCCTGACCCTGGACCCTCGACCCTCTGCTGGTTGCATGGCTCTGATCTCCCTTCCTTCCAGCCTGCTTAAGTGTCCAATTAGAGTGACTGTCCCACCTGCCCCCTCCCTCAGTCAAGCTCCATCCCCTGCCTCTCTATTTTTCATGAAACATCGATCACCACCTGAGGCTGTTCTAGATATTTCTGTGCTTGTCATTTAAGGCCCATCGTCCACACTGGGATGTGAGCTCCACAAGGCAAGGCTTCGTGCTGGACCCCCAATGATTATAGTATGTAAGATATGAGTACAGTCATGGAAACTATGTGTTGGTTGACCGTGGTTACGAAAGTGTGCACCTCAAGGGCACGACTTGAACCAACGTGCCAGGACTCGAACCCAATCAAACCCAGATTGGGACTTGAGCCCACGCGGCTGGGACTCGAACCCGGCCAAAACCCACCGTCTTCCAACTGAGATCACACACCTGGTTTCAGGACTTAATGAAGCTCAGGTTCTGGATGTCTCATCGCAGAAAGAATTCAGTGATAGGTAAGAAGTGGGTTGATTTAGAGAGAAACGCTCTCCACAGACAGAGCGTGGGCCACCTCAGAAGGTGAGAAAGGCACCAGGCTATGGGGTTGTCAGTTTTTTAGAGTGGTGGGTGTTTCACAGGCTAATGAGCGGAGGGGTATTCCAGCTATTTCTGGAAGGGGCGGGGATTTCCAGGAATCGGACCACCGCCCACCTTTTGATCCTTAGGGTCAACTTAGAACTGTCATGGCGCCTGTGGGTGCGTCATTTAGCTGTGCTGATGTGTTACAATGAGCGTAATCTGAGGCTCAAGGAAGTCAACTTGTCCGCATCTTGGACCCATTCGGTTCTAATCAGTTTATGTCATGTCCTCGGGCTGTGTCATTCTTTCAAAGGTTGTGCCCTGCCGCCTTCCCTCCTGTTTCAGTTACAACAAGGAGTCTTGGATGGATTAAAACACAGATCTCAATGGTGTATCTCTGGCAGAGGCTGCTCTGGAAACAAAAGTGGAAAGGGTGAAGCTGGGGAGATCAACACCCTTTCCTCCCCTTGGGGCCCCTGGTGACCTGCTCTGTGGCCCTAAGATCCTGCTGGAAGGACGACTCGGTGACATCCCTCCCGGATCGGATCGTCCTGATTATTCACTCCCCATTGTCATTGACTTTCTGATGGCATCTCCATCTCAGCCTGATCACTACCCACCCCACCCCCCGGGCACACTGGGAAAGCCAGTGCGGAGCCTGAGCCCAAGGCTTGCGAGCATGCAGTTTACTCGGGGGAGAGGGCCCTGGGCACAGGAGCAGGGGCCTGAACCGGTCATGGGGCTGCTGGCCGCACATCCACGTGATCACGCTCCATCGTGCAGGTTCCAGGAGCCCGGTGGTTGAGCCTCAGGACCGACCACCCCACTTTCACCCCCAGGGTCCCCTCGTGACTTCGGATTTTGCATGTGCAAGTGTCTAGCCATTTTTTTTTTTTTTTTTTTGGCCGTGCCACGTGGCTTGCAGGGTCTTAGTTCCAGACCAGAGATCGAACCCGTGGCCCCTGCAGTGGAAGGGACAGAGGTCCCAACCCACTAGACCGCCAGGGAAGTCCCGGCCTTTTCTTCTGGATGGCCTGGTGTGAGAGAGACCTGGGGCAGAAAAAACAGCACCCAGCGCAGCTGAGCCTGGAGGGGGGATGTTATTGTCCCTGCATCAGCAGGAGTAAGATGTGGGCGGTGAGGCTACGAAGAGGCATGAGAGGTGACGGGCATAGACTGGGAGGCGGATGAGGCCAGGGCCTTGTCTTTTTCATTTTTGTGTCCCTGGTGCCCAAACAGAGCCTGGCAAAGGTGTAGGTATTCAATAAATATTTGCTGAATGAATGAACGAAAATGCAAGCACAGGAAAGTCAATGGAGCAATTTCGATTTGAGACAACATGAGATTAAATCAGGGGGTTGTATATGGGAATACCGACTGCGGCAGACCTTAGGGCGCAGTGGAGGACTGGGGTACACCAGACAGCACCTTCCTGTCAAAAGGTGACAGACCCCTTCAGCTCCATGTAGGAACACGAAGCTTCCAAGAGAAGCCAGAAACACACATTTGTGTGTGTGCGTGTGCGTGTGTGTAACCTTGTGATTTTTTAAATATTGGCAACTAATTCCGATGCAAAACATAAAACATTTGTCACGACAACAAAGCCCGGATGCAGGCCAGGGACATTCAGAGACCAGCCCATTTGTGACGGCTAACTTAAAACCACAGAAGTTAAACTAGATTTAAAAAGTCATTACTCAATGATAGAGATTGATGAGTACATAGCAGCAGTGAGTAGGTATATATGCCCCAAACGGGGGAGAGAAAACCATAAAGGAGAAGTTTCTAGAGAGGCAAGGAGAAAATGATGGACAGGAATGTACTACATGCAAATGGATTCAGCTGGGATAGGAGCCAGAGTCAATGGAGCCTGGGTGATCACACGCAGAGCCCCAGGCTCAGAGTCCAGGGTGCCAGGCTCCCCTCGGCTCCCCCACCACCGGAAGCAGGAGGGAGCAGGCGGTCAGCACGTGGGAGCCACAACCCCGGGCGGGTGAGGGGGCTGGGGGGGGAGAATCTGGGTTAAGCAAAGCATGGACAAAAAATGTTGCCTGCCGTATCAGTAAACAAAGGCTGTTGCGGCCATCAAGCTGCTTGGCCACTGCAGCCTCCCCTGTGGTGCACCCCGAAGGCACTCAGGATGGAGAAAACACAGGATACTGGCCCCAGGTAGCTGAGGTGCAGATCAAAGGAGTGATTTCAATGAGCCCAGACTCTTGCATCTTCCATACATAGAAAAGTGCTAAATTCCTTAACTTAAGATGTCTGGTTTTTCTTTAATCAACAGTAATCTTTTGATGTTTGACTACCTTCGTTTTTTTTTTTTTTTTTTTTTTCTTTTTCGCAAAACCTCCTGTATATCCTGGCTTCTCCCCTTACCTCAGCCTTGGAACAGTCCCTCAGAGCTACCTGAGAGGCGTCTTCTGGGCGTTAAGTCCTCGGTCAGCCACCGAATAAAACATAATTCCCAGCTTTTAGGTTGTGCTTTTTTTTTTTCTTCCCAGTGGACAAAAGTAACAGGGTCACGGGGGCCCAGAGAAAGGTGCTGGCTAAGGGTGGTGGGGCCCCGTCACACATCTAGGTCACATCCTATGGCGTAGCTTTGCTTTTTTAGTGACAGCTTCACTGAGATACAGTTCACCCACATGTAATTCACTCGTGTAGAGTATACAGTTCACTGTTTATTAGCATATTTACCATAATCAATTTTAGGACATTTTCATCACCCATAAAGAAACCTCTGTCGACCGAAGAAAATGCACAACCTAAAAGTCAGACATCAGGGCTTCCCTGGTGGCGCAGTGGTTGAGCATCCGCCTGCCGATGCAGGGGACGCGGGTTCGTGCCCCGGTCCGGGAGGATCCCACATGCCGCGGAGCGGCTGGGCCCGTGAGCCATGGCCGCTGAGCCTGCGCGTCCAGAGCCTGTGCTCCGCAACGGGACGAGGCCACAACAGTGAGAGGCCCGCGTACCGCAAAAAAAAAGAAAAAAAAAATCTCTGGCCTTTCAAGTGCCGTGGTTGACTGGTGATGTCTGCCACTGGTAGGGGAGGAGCAGCAGGACACACGTGTGAGGTTGTGTTGAGTCAGGTTCCCAGAAAGCACCAGCTCCAGGGTCTGATGTTGGGCTCTGTAAAAAGGCTTTCACAAGACCACAGTCATCATGGCAGGACTGAGATCTGAAACAACCACCACATAAAGAATCATGGGCAAGCTGATCATCAAACCTATGTAGACATTTCTCCAAAGAAGATTTGCAAATGACCCATGAACAGATGAACAGATGGAAAGATTCTCGACATCATGAGTCTTCAGAGAAATGTAAATGAAACCCACAATGAAATACCACGTTACATCTGGTAGGATGCTATCATTAAAAAATGGAAAATCACGAGTGCTGGCGTGGCTATGGAGAAACTGGAATCCCGTACAGTGCTGGTGGGAATGTAGAATGGGGAAGCCACTGTGGAAGAGAGTTTGGCTGTTCCTCAGTAAGTTAAACATAGAGTTTCCATACGATCTGACAATTATTGAGAGTAGGGACGCAAAACAGATACTTGTACACTTATGTTCATAGCAGCACTAATCACAATAGCCAAAAGGTGGAAATGACGCAAATGTACATCAGTAGATAAATGGGTAAACAAAATGTGGCATACCTGTACCGTGGAATATTATTCATCCATAAAAAGGACTGAAGTACTGATGCAACATGGATGGGCTTTGAAAACATTATGCTAAGTGAAAAAAGCCAGACACAAAAGACCACCATATTGTGTGATCCGCTGATATGAGATGTCCAGAAAAGGCAAATCCACAAGGAACATAAAATAGATGAGCGGTTGGCGGGGGCTGGGGAGGGGAGAATGGGGAGTCACTGCTGACGGCTCCAGGGCTTCATTTTGGGGGAAATGCTCTGGAACTAGATAGAGGTGATAGTTGCCCAACATTGCGAAGGTCCTAGATGTCACTGAGTCATACGCTTTTAAAGGGTTCAATGGTAAATTTCATGTTATACGTTCTGTTTGTTTTGTTGTGTTGTGTTTTTTTTTTTTTTTTGGCATGTGGGATCTTAGTTCCTCCACCAGGAATAGAACCCATGCCCCCTGCAATGGAAGTGTGGAGTCTTAACCACTGGACCGACACGGAAGTCCCTGTTATGCGTAATTTGACCACAATTAAAACTGATTCTTCCTGCAGCTGCCCACACGGGAGAGTAGGGTGTCCTCAGCATGGCCGTGGCAGCAAAAGTAGAGACACATGGATTCCGGTCAAGGTGGTCAAAGGCAGAAATGACGGGCACGCTGATTGACAGGATGCGGGGGGCATGGAGACAGAAGGATCTAGGTTGACCGCACCCTGTGTCTGGGTGGGTGGGTTGCCTGTCACATGGGTGGGAGGATATGGGAGGAGCAGTTTGGGCACAGCGATGTCTGTGGGACGTCGGCAGGCAGCTGTGTGCGTGCACCTGGCTGGAGGTCGTGTCCAGACTCCTTGGTGAACAGATAGGAGTGGATCCGTGCGGTGCAAGAGAGAGGGGGCCGGGAGCAAGGGGCCCCGCGTCCTCGTGACCAGGGACAATGCTGGACTACGCCAACCATGCCGCCTCATTGCAGCAGTGCCCCTTCCCCTCTTGGAAGGATCCCTGCCTGGGTGAGGACTTGTGTGGTCCCCCACCACATGTGAGGGCGGGGGTGGTGTAGGAGGAGCCCCTGAAGGAAAGTGCGATGGCCCCACCAGAGAGGTGGAGGGGACTCAGGGTCGGGGTGGCCTCAGGGAACCCCAGGTCCACCTGTGCCAGCTCTGAGACTTTGCCCTCGCCTGCCCGGGCCTTGGATTTCGCACAGCTATCACAGGGTAATGAGAGTAGAGCAAAGTGGCCCAGACCTCAGGGTTCAAATCCGCACTCTGCCCGGGAGGAGCTGCGAACCTTGGACCCGGTTTCTACACCTTGGCACTGACACTGGGCGGGTCGTTCTCTGTGGTGGGGCTGCCCTGTGCACTGTAGCCTGTTCAGCACCTCTGGCTTCTACCCAGCAGAGGCCAGGAGCCACCCCGGTGGTGACAATCCAAAATGTCCGGACATTGCTGAATGCCCCCCCATAGAGAACCACTGCCTTAGACAAATCACTAGGTTTCTCAGTGCTTTGGTTTCTTCCTCTGCAAATTGCAGGTACTAAAGCCCACCTCCTGGGATGCGGTGAGGTTTAGGTAGTGTCACAAACGCAGAGCACATGGCACACTGTAAGGGCTCTGTGTCGGTTTCAGACAGTAAGAGGAAGCGCGAAGTATCCGGCCAGTGCCGGGCTCGCAGCAGGTGCTTCTTCTGGTGTGGTTTTGGCCACGGGTTTTGGAGGTTGGCTTTAGGGGAGGCGATGAGGAACCCGAGGCAGCTCTGGGAGAGGCTCTTAGGAGTCACTTCTGAGCATTCCCGCTGCGATGCCTGCATCCTGGGCCAGCAGACGCTTGGGAGGTCCCAGCCTGGCTCCGTGGCCTGATCGGAGCGCCCGTCCTGGGCCTGCTGCTGCGCCGCTGGCCCCAGCGGTGGGCTTTGCGGCTGGGGGGAGTGGGCTTCCGTGATGCCAGGAGCCCCCGCCTTTCTCGCCTCGGAGCAGCCAAACACCAGCTCGGCCAGGAGCTCGCCCCGCAGAGCAGGCTCGCCAGGATCGTCCTGTCCCCGGCTGTTCCTGGGGACCAACCCCCTCCTGGCCTGCCTGGCATGCCCTGGTTTTTGGCGCTCGACGGCCCCACACCCGGGCAAATCTTTCCGTTTTAGGCGGGTGGCCACCCTGGGCTGTCCCGATCCGGGTTTCCCAGGCTTCCCCAGGCGTGGGAGCTGGGCAGCTGGGCCCCTGGGCCCCTGAGCTCTCCAGCTGGGCTCACCTAAGGCAGCACCGGTTAGGTGACCTCATTTAGGCCTGGAGCAGAAATAGAACGTGGCGGCGCAGCTGCTCGTGAGCCGGGGCCGGCGTATCCACCAGAGCGTCCCTGAGGACAGACCCTGGAGGTTCATGGAAAATCCCACTCGCAATGTTCCTCCACTGGTGGGAGGGGCTGTGAGGATGTCCCCTCCCCTGGGAACACACCAGCTTTGCCTCTTGCTTGTCCACAGGCCAAGGGCGAGAGCCTTTGGGGGCAGGGGAGGCACAGACCCCAGAGATCCTGATTCTGTCAGTTGGGGGTGGGATGGAGGTGAGGTTCTGCAATGTCTCACACACTCCCCAGGTCATCTGGATGCTGGTGGCCCTTGCACTGCCCGGCGAGCCGAGGTGGGTCCCGCCTCGCTCTTGTCCCACCCAGAGTCCGGGGTCCAGGCCCTGAACGTGCTCTGCACCTGGGCCTGGGGGCCACCTGCTCCCCGCGCAGTCCTGGAGGCCGGCTGAGGAGTAGATGCGTGGACGGGGCCTGGCACAGAGCTGGTGCCGGGTCCCTGCTGCTGGGGGCTAGTTTCCGCCTTTCTGTCCATTCGGAACTCTGGCCTCTTGGACCCACAGCCGCTGGTGTGGGCAGAGACCCCTGGCTAGGGGCTGAGGGACCTCTTCTGTTCCAGGTTGCTCTGCCAGCCTCCCAGGTGACCTTGGGCCATTCCCATCACCTTTCCAGCCCACTGTCTTCTGTCCTTCCTCCCCTTTGGGGGACCGCTTCCTGTCAAGAGTGGAGGGGCGGCAGAAACGATGCTAGCTGGGGAGTCTGGGACGCTGGGGCTGAATCCAGCTCAGCCTTCGATATATCCCTGGTTTCTGGGCCTTGAGTTGCCCATCCGCAAAGGGGGGAGCGGAAGTGAGGGCTCGAAGGCGCCCCCATTCCCCGGTCTCTGACGGTCCAAGGCTCCCAAGCACATTCTTGGCCCCAGGCACACGGCCCTCTGTCTGCTATTTTCTCTGTACCCTGTGACCTCCCTGGGAGCAGGTAGTAGGAGAGGGCTGAGACCAGGTACACAGAGCTTGCCTTGTCTCCTGTTTACACTCTGCAGAAAAAAATTCACCCCTTCATTACCCTCTTCCTCTTCCAATAAGGAAACAGGCTGAGGCTGGCATGACGAGTCCCAATGTGAATTCAGATCCATAGGAAGACGTTTAAAGGATGCTCCTTTGCCAGGCTGCCACCTCCACCCTGCGGGCAAGTGGCCCGCCAGTCAGGGCCAGCTGATTTCCGACCCCCACTGGCCACCCTCACAGCCAGGGCAGGAATTCCCGGTGGGCTGCAGGCCTGGTTGTAGCCTGAGAGGAAAGTCAGTCTGGGCTGTAGTTGAGAAGTGGGAGGGGCTTCAGGGTCCTGTAAACTGATTTCTCCAGTGTTCACAGAGCACCTCCTGAGTGCTGGAGGCCCCACCCCGAGGCAGGCCCACCTGGGCCCCCAAACTGATCAAAATCCCTGACGCTGATGCGATGCTTGCTCCTGAAGGCAATTCCCCACGTGCTTTGTCTCCTTTGGAGAGCCTGTGTGGTTATCACACCCATTTCACAGATGCGGAATGTGAGGCCCAGAGAGGGGCTGGGATGTGTCCAGGTCACACAGGGTTGGGGTCACCTCTCTGGCCGCACACAGCGTGCGATGCCCGTGACTCAGAGGGACACAGGAGATGAGGGGAGAGGAGCTGGGGGAGCTCTGGGGGCTCGGCAGGATGTGGGTCCTGGCGTCCAGGATGGCGGGGTGCCAGAGGGGGCCCGGGGGCAGGGCTCAGGAAGGCGGGCGCCACCTCTGTGGGTGGTTAGCATGAGGAAGCTCAGACAGATTCCTCCTCTGGGGGAAACACGCCCAGTCTCTCTTCCCAATTTCTGCCCTTGGGCTCCTCATCCATCCCACCTGGGTGGCCTGTGGGTGCGGTGACTCAGGCCCGTCTCGGCTCCCACAGGCCCTGCCAGGCCATGGGCAGGACGCCCGGCCCGGTGGACACAGGGTGTGGCCGAGGCAGGCAGCCGTGGAGGAGCGTCTGGGGTCAGTGGCTGACAGCGGTGACCGAGGAAATGAGGAAGCAGGGGCGCGGGCAGGGAGGGGGCGTGGCCGCACTTGGCCAGGCTTGACAGGCACTCAGTACCTCGCCTTGGCTTGGAGCCCAGAGCGGGGATGCTGGGATGCAGGTGACGTGGAGCTGAGGGCCCAGCAGGCTGCCCTTCAGCAGCTCAGCAGCTCCCCTTCACTCTCCCTCCCTCCCTGCCCCCACTTCTTCCTTCCAGCTCCCTCCCTTCTCCCTTGATCTTAAGAAGAACCCTGTGAGGCACGAGGGTGGGGATTATGACACCATTTTATAGACCGGGAAGGCGAGGCCCGAGAGAACTGGGACTTGCTCGGGCATCTTCCCCCCTCCCTCCCTTCCCTGTCGTCGCAAAGCCACCTCCTGCCCGAGGGGAGATGCTTCTCCTAGACTGGATGCTGGCATTTATAAGCCATGTAGCCTGGTTGGGGAGCAAAGTCTCTCCCTTTGAGCAAATCCTGCCATGGCCAAGATTTACTGGGCCTCTGAGAAAGGGATGAAAGTGTTCCAGGCCCTGGGAGGGGGGCGGGGGGGGCACAAGAAAGCCCCCGAGTCCCCGCAGCCCAAGCGATGGGGACGGAGCAGAGCTGGGGTGCACAGACAGCGCGCCGCAGGAGCTCACAAACTGCGGCCAGGAGGGGGCGCAGGGGAGGCACCGCAGGCGGCATTGGGGCCCAGAGAGCGTCGCCAGGCCCATCAGCTGGGAGGGCGCCTGGCATCGTGGACTCCTGCCAGAGACCCCTCTCTGCCCACCTTTGCCGGCCTGGGCTTCTGCCCCTCCGGCCACCACTCTCCACATGCTGCCTAGTGTTAAAGGCCGGGGTGGGCTGCGTCCAGCCTTGGGCTCCTGGGCTGCCCCTATGCCAGGGACACAGAGCAGGCTGCTGGACCTGAGAAGACCTGGAGGATTTCGGTAAGGGCGCCCGGAACTCTGTCCAGGCATCTCACTTCAAATATGGACGCACTCCTCCTGACCAGGTACCACCCCAAGCAGCCTCATAGGCTCCTTACTTCTTTCCCCGGCTTATCCCTGCCAGGTGGCCCAAATCTCTACTTCATTCTGCGCCATCTAGAGACGGCTGGAAAATGCTGCACCGAGGAAATTAGCCTCCAGCAGATTCTCTTTGCTTCCCCGGGTCTGGTAAGATCTGGAGGCTGGGTGTGGAGGGGGAGGGATGGACGTGGGAAGCCAGGGGAGAGCCGGGAAGGACTGTGCCTGCTTTGCTCCAGGAGGTGGACCCGGGATTCCTGCACAGAGGCCCAACCTGGGGCCGTCCCCTGGGGCTGTCCCCTGGGGCTCCTCTCCTCCACCCCAGGTCCGGTCTGCGCCCTGCCCAGCCCTGCCCTGGGACATGCAGTGATGGAGGGACTGAAGTGTGCAGAAGTCCCTTGGGTGGTGCCATAGGGTCACTTCACAGCAGCTGTGCCCTGGGGCTGCTTTCAGATCTCTCACTACTGAGCCTAACTGCCCCAGAAGGGCTGGTCCCCAGCCGCCTGTGATGTCCCAGGGGGATCTGGCTGGGCAGCCAGCGCCCTTCTCTGGGAGAACCAGTCACACCTGCAGGTCATCCAGGAAGCGGGAGGATGGCGAGGAATGGCCAGTGCAGACCCCACGGTGTATCCCTGAGCCTTGGGGCTTGTTGCTGGAATCACAGAACTGGGCGGATGAAGACTGGATTCCGGAATTTTAATTTTGTTCTGGGCCACTAAGCATCTGGATGTAAAGGACAGCAACAACACTGCCCTGCTCCCAGTGCCCTCAGAGCGTTTTGTGCCTGTCCTGGCTAGGCTCTTCTCCTTCCGACTGCCTTTCCTCCCCGTGTATCTGATCAGATTGAAGTTTCTGGAGTGTAACGTTCACCCCAATCTTGGATCCGGGAGGCAGACTCACCAGCCCACCAGCCTCTCCCAGCCTCCGCCTTCCTCTGGGGGCGTGGGAGTACTGGACGGAGCGTCGTGCAGGGCGTCAGCCTCTCCACAGCCGTCCATTCAACCAGCAAATGTTCTGAGCAGCTGCAGCGAGCAAGGGTGGGCTCAGACACTGCTTGGGGAACGGCGTCCAGACGGCACCTCTTTCGGAGAGATAGTGAGCAACCCGGGTGTGACCCGGGAACACTCCCATTGGCTGGAGCAGAGCAGGGCAGCAGGGCGGGCAGGAGGGTGGAGGAGGTGTTTTTTGCAGGTTAGCGGGATACAGGTGACAGTCACTTATTTTTGGCTATAAAACATTACGTAGAAATAGAGCAGTTTATAGCAGGGGTCTTTCTACTTTATTTTCCCTATCGGTAAAAAAAAATTTGAACACAAATCCCAGCAGGTGCAGAGTAAGGCTACCCTCCTTTACCAAGTGATTGCTTAAGGAATAGCGGGCAGCTAAGTCTCAGCTGGGCAGTGCAGGCATTCTCCTGGCCACTGTGATTGGTTCAGGGATGGCGCCATCGGAGTGAAGCTCCTGGGAAACAGAACCCTCTCTCACTCCCCTGGCTGTGAACAAGGACGCCTGTTGCCCTGGTGGCAGCTGGCAGCCAAGTTGTGACTATGAGGGAAGCCAGCCTGAGACCAAGTCTGCCCACAAAGGGGGACAGAATCCAGACCACTGCAGAGAAATGGGTCTGCAGCCCGCTTTGGACTGTGTCAAAAGCCTTTCTCGTACCTGGACTTTCTAGGCACTGAACCAATCAATCCCCTTTAGTGTTTAAATCAGCTGAATTATGTTTTCTTCATCCGGAAACATCTTAACTGACCCAATGACCTTCTAGAATTTTTTTGGGGGGTCTACACGTTAAACTTTTCCCAATAAAACTTGTAACCTGACTCTCAACACTTAACAATAAATTGTGAACCTTGTTAAAAAAAATGAAGATGGAGGTCATCATTTTTAATGGCTGTACTGTGTTACGCTGGTTGTCTCATAATTCATTTAACCCGTTTCATTTGCAGTGGGCCTGGAAACAATTTAGATTGTTTCCAACTTTTTACTGTTTTCAGTAATGTTAGAGCACGTATGTATCTTCGTTCATTTGTCCAACAATTCCTTAGGATAAATTCCTAGGAGAGCAGTTGCAGCATCAAAGCATATGTGCACTCACAGGGCTTTTGCTTCATCTTGTGAAATTGTACTTCGCCTATGGGACACCCACCTGTTTACACTCCCACCAACACCACTTCCTGGCACTGTGATCCACATCATCCTTTTTCATCTTTGCCGGTGTATTGATACGTGGTATTTATTTTTTTACTTAAAAAACTACTAAAAAGTCCCATTTTCAGGTTTCCCTGGTGGCGCAGTAGTTAAGAACCTGCCTGCCAATGCAGGGGACATGGGTTTGACCCCTGGTCCGGGAAGATCCCACATGCCGCAGGGCAACTAAGCCCGTGTACCACAGCTACTGAGCCTGCGTGCCACAACTACTGAAGCCTGTGAGCCTAGAGCCCGTGCTCCACAACAAGAGAAGCCACCGCAATGAGAAGCCTGTGCACCGCAACGAAGAGTAGCCCCCTCTCGCTGCAACTAGAGAAAGCTCGCGTGCAGCAACAAAGACCCAACACAGCCAAAAAAAAAAAAAAGTCCCGTTTTCAGGTTTCCCTGGTGGCACAGTAGTTAAGAACCCACCTGCCAATGCAGGGGACATGGGTTCGAGCCCTGGTCTGGGAAGATCCCACATGCCGCGGAGCAACTAAACCCGTGTACCACAGCTACTGAGCCCGCGTGCCACAACTACTGAGCCTGTGTGCCACAACTACTGAAGCCTGTGAGCCTAGAGCGTGTGCTCCACAAGAGAAGCCACCGCAATGAGAAGCCTGTGCACTGCAATGAAGAGTAGCCCCCGCTCGCTGCAACTAGAGAAAGCCCGCGTGCAGCAACAAAGACCCAACACAGCCAAAAAAAAAAAAAGTCCCATTTTCATTTGTTCATTTACCGCTTGTATTTCCTCTTTGAATATGTCCTTTGATGTATATATTTAAAATATATACTTAGTTACGGAATCAGGCTGTTCCCCCTTGGGGTCTTCCACTTTCTCATTTATAAGATTTCCGTGTATTAATACTGTTATCAGACATGGCATATATTTTGTCCAATTAACAATGTAATGACAGACCAAGCAGCACATTTAGGTCGTCAGGTCAGTTTCTGTCACATGGCCCCTGCTGTAGGTGGTGCTGGTACGGCAGGAGGTGTTGAGGTCTCTCCCCAGCGCCCAGGCCACGCCTCCACGCCTAGCTACAAAGGGGCATGCTCACTGACCAGGCTGCTGTGGCATTTCCAGGCCACACAGATTGGTTCAGGGGTGGCAGGTAGGTGATCCAAGCGGGCCGGCAGAGGTGCCCCGTGACCACGTGGAATGAGGCTCACAGTATGTTATAAAGCAGCTTACATAGTCTGGAGGCAGCGAGTGTTTATTCTTCACAGTGATTGGTTACAATTTTGTTAAATGAAAGGAACTGGTTAGTGGTTTCCTTATATCAATTTTGGGGAACAATTTAAGTTTCGCTTACGATTCGCAGAAGAATGAACAAAAAGTGACCCAGGTCACGTTTGCCTCGCTTGTCTTGGAAAATAAGCTAAATTGAGCTTGGCTTGTGTGACTAAACTGGTTTTGTCTGCTCAGGGAATTTTCTGGTCTGGTCTCCGTTTGTGTATGATTGGAACACACGTTTCCCATTTGTGGGTCTCAGACTGTCCGATGCATCCACAGGAAACCGTGCACAGCCTCGCACTGGCCCAAGGGTCCCACTTTGTAGCCGAGGAGGTGGTGGTAGTGAGCACACGGCTCCGCGCCCCCCAGGGCTGTGCCCTGACAGAGCGATGAAACCTGGGGCGCCGCCCTTCAAGATGTGGTGTCGGCCCTGCATGGTGCCGTGGCCCCTCCGAGAGAGGGCGCGGGTGCAGGAGCCAGGGGTGGGAGCAGGGGGCCCTGACTGTCGTCACTCTCAGGGGAGTTTGTGTTTCCTGTTCTCACAATTCTGGCCTCTTCTAGAGGTCCCGAATCCCAGAGTGGGAATGCTTTCAGAAAAGGACACAGCGAGAGTCTCACTGAACTTTAAGTTCACTCACTGGGGGCTCCTTGTGCCAGGAAACTAGCAAGCAAGGAGAGGTGTCTCCTCACCATGGGGGAGGCAGGGGTGCTCCTGTGTGGTGAGGGCAGCAAGGTCACGTGTGGCACCTACATGAGCCACTGGGGTGTTTCTCTGACCAGCATTAATGGCATGTGGGCAAGTAGAGCAGCCACGCCTGAGGGGGCACCGTCCGTGGCCAGTGGCTCCGAGGCCTCTAGGATGAGAGTCTGGATCACTCCAACAGGTAAGTGACAGAGGTGCTACCAGGTAGGGGCAGGGTTAGTGTTGGCAGCGGGAGGGCGTCTACAACAGGTGATGGTGGAGGGACGGTGACTGTTGTGGCTCCAGGATCACGTCGTCAACCTTCCTCCTGGAAGTTTATCCAGGAAAGGGACCAACCAGAATCCTGGAGACGTCTTCCTAGACGGTGAACTTACGTGAAGCCAGCAGATCTGCGTGGGGCAGAGGGCGGGCTGCCGGAGACGCGCTGGCATCACACGGCCCAGACTCTTCCTGGAAGACGAAGGCTCTCATTCCCCTCAGTTGCTGGCAGTGTTGGCTGCTGATGGCTTGGAGATAAGTGCCTCCTTGGGACCTGACCCCGGCAGAAGGCACTTCCTCTCCCGAGGTTACGCACCTTCTCAGGGGGCAGCCCACATTCAGTGACTCGTCCATGCAGCTGTGCAAAGGCTCCACGGGCTCATCTCAAGACATCTCTGGGGGCCATCCTTCGGGGTCGGCCCCTCCCAGTTTAACTTCTCCCCAGTAAGCCATCTGCATGGAAATATGTGTCTCACAATCTGCTTCCTGGGGAACCCAGCCTGCACCACAGATCTTGCCATCCTTAACCCCCACCTGTTAGGCAGCACCCAGTTTTCTCTTGTCCCCTGGCTTCGGCAATGACGTTCCTGGTTGCATTTTGTCCCGTCATAGCTACTCAACCTGAAACAATAGCTACAAACCTATCAGTGGACCTGACTCCTCCAAGCCTCAGCGCTGTTCCTTCGTTGCCGCAGCATTTATGCTTGCCTTTTCCAAAAAGCGCTTGAGGTAGCTCAGTGCATAACAGGGTGAGAGTTCCCTAATTACATTTTCATGTATTATGAAACAATTTATACATGCAAAAGTCATAAAGAATAAAACAAACACCTGAACACAGTCCATCTGCCTTAAGAAATAAAGCATAAAACAACTGAACTCTCTGTAAATTCCTCACTGATCGAAGTCCCCACCAACACCCAGAGGCAACCACACTCCGGAATTCAGCTTTTAGTATTTTTTACTCTAAAAAAAGGGAATGAAGTGGTATCATGCTACCTGCATTCACATTCAACTTTTTGCACTCATCATTGCTTGTGAAATCCATTCATGTTGATATGTAAGTACCATTCATTTTTTACTATCCTATAGCATTCTCCAGAAAACTACGTGTAATTGATCAGTTTTCCCCAGGAGCAACATTGCAATAAACGTTCCTGTCTTTGCACACAGGCGAGTGGCTCTAGGGTACACAACTGGCTTGTAGGGTATGCGCATCTTTAACTACAGGAAATTGCTAGACGGCTGTCCAAGGTGACTGAATGAACTTATGCTCCCACCGGCAGTGAATCGGTGCACTCTGATTTATGTACTGCTCGTAAGTCCACACCCTCATCAATTTTGGCACTGAGAGATTTTTAAATTGTTTGTTAAGCGTGAAATGGTATGTCCTTGGTTTTTACAGTAGCCTGAATCTCAGTGAAAGGAAGCCTCTTACGTTTGCCACTCAGGTGAATAAAGGCTCACTCATCCACTCTGTGTGCTCATGCATACGTCCTGTTTGACTCCTGCGTGGGTCCCGTTCCTCAACTCTACCTCCGCAGGACTCCGGCTTACACGACTGGCCTTCTTCCAGATACTGCCTCACATCCATCTCTACCACACGCCCCGCCTTCTTCCAGATACTGCCTCACATCCATCTCTACCACACGCCCCCGCCTGAACCCATTTCTGGAGATTCCTACTTGACTATGTTTTTTGATTACGTCGTTCTTGATGCTGACCTACGCCCGCCCCACCGGTCTTGGGACTTCGCCCTGGCCTGTCCTCCCCTGTGTAACCCCGTCTCCTCACCTGGAGACCAATATGTCCTCTAACCTAGTGCTTGGCAGAGGCCTGACATCTGACCTCAAACCCAACATGTCCTACACCAACCATAAACCTGGCTGCAAACAGGCTCACTGCTTGCTTTGAGGTTTCTGTCGGTGGTAATAGTAATCCTTTGCTCAGATAGTCTTGAAGCCTTCGAGTCAATCTTAGTCTCCCTGTAACTAACTCCGTCCCCTAAGAGATAGGAGACAGGAAAGCATTAGGTAAGCTATGGGGAGCAACCAAACCTAAGATGTTATAATTACATCCAATCAGTCGCTCGCCGACTGCTGTCAATCTTCCCTTCCTAAACGCTACTATCTTAGTTCTGCTGTGACCCCACTCACTGATTCTTGCAAGAAGCTAAATTGAGCTGGGGAAAATCCCCTGTCGGCAGGGCATCCCTGAGGCTGTCAGGAGCTGATCACTGAGGAAGACCTCTGGGTAGGCCCCGGGGCTGTTTACTGGGAAGAGATCCCTGGGGCCTTCCTGAGCCCCACTAGCCAAGGATCCCAGGAGGCTTCCTGAGGCTATGTCCAGGTAGGGGTCCCTCAGGATCCACTGAGGCTTTATCAGGACATCTCTGGAGATTCACTGAGGTCATGAAAGGACAGGATGCCGGGACAGTTCCTCAGGCTGTACAGCATCGTAGCCCTGAGTGTCTACTGAGGTTCTGTCAACGGGGGATCCCCAAGGACCCACTGCAATCACCTCAGGGAGATTCTGTGGCTGTGACAGAAGGGGTTCCCTGGAGAGCTCCCATGGTTGTCATCCGTTTAACAAACGCTTACTGTGTTAGCTGTAGAAGCAGAAGACACAGGTCTCACCCGCCCAGCAGTATCTTGCAGTACCCTACGGGCTCCGTGGGAAGAAAGACAGGCAGTAAATGTTCCAGGGCAGGGACAAGGGCTGTGGGAAGCCTCTGCTACTACAAGACAGGATAGAAAACTCAGTGTTGCAAGGGATCTGAGAGAGCCACGCACTCTGCTCTGAGGGCTGGGGGTGGCCTTTACTGAGGCGCTGGTTGGCATACGACTGAGATAACACACGTAAAGTACCTAGCACAATACCCTGCGTACAGCAAGTACTACATCAGTGTTACTTATCATAAGTGAGGAGGCACGGAAAACTTTAATCAGAAAATATCATCAAGAACTGGCACGCGTCTGTCAAGCGGCTTCCCAAAGCCGCACTGCGCTCCCTTCCAAAATGCCGGTCCCTGACCTCTCGGGTTAGGTCTACCGCCGACAGAAATATAATGCAGCCACATATGTAACTTCTAATTTTCCGTTAGCTACTTTAAAAAAAAGGAATGTGAAAATAATTTTAGCAATACATTTATTGAATCCAATACACAAAATATTTTACTTCAACGTGTACTCAACATAAAAATCAGCGTCATCATTCCTTCTTTGGTACTGAAGTCCTGGGTGTATTTTACCTGCACGTTTCAAGCGCCGATAGCCGCCCGCGGCCAAGTCTCCGGTGCGGGAATCTTCACGCTTCAGCCGAAGCCTGCCAACCCCCTCCTTCCCCGACCCACCTGCCCCCTCCCCGGACCCCACCACCCGTGCCCCTCACAAGCCCCGACCACTTCCTCATGGTTCTCACCTGGCTTCACTGACTGCAGCGGTAAGTCAGCCACTTGGTATTTACCGATCCCTAGCAAGTGCGGGCGACAGACACCTCCTCGACCACCACCCGCAGCCGGGTGCTTTCGGTCTCCGCGTCGCCTCGCCCTCGGGTTAGGACCATTGTCCTGCCGCTTCGCGCCGTAGGAGAACCCTGGGCCGGACACCAGGCCAGTTAGAAGCGGGCAGTTAGAAGGACGACCCGGCAGCTGCACTTCCTCCGCGGCACCGCCCCTTAGACGCCTTTTAGTGACGTCAGGATCCGCCGCGTCCATCACGCGCGCCTGGGTCGGAGGCGGGACTTCCGGGTGCGCGGAGCTACAACTTCCGGAGGGAGGCGGAAGAGCCTCTCGGCTCTACTCTCTGGAATCCCGGGATCAGTGAGGGGGCCACCCGGGGTACAGGAAAGGGCCGCCGGGGCGGGTTGGCCGCCCTCGGGGTGTCGGGGCTGCGGGTCTGAGGGATGAGGAGAGGCCATGGCCAGCGACGGGGCCAGGAAGCAGTTCTGGAAGCGCAGCAACAGCAAGGTCCCGGGCAGGTGAGTGTGACGGGGACCCGGGTCGGGGTCAGAGGTCAGAGGTCAGGTGGGCGCTTCAGCCCGCTGGGCTGCGGTGGAGTCGGGGTCTGGGGAGGGGTGACCTGGGCTCTGAGGAGACTGCTCGGGGTGTCCTGGGGGTCGGATCGTGGGGTCTGGGAGGTGACAGTGGCTGCACGTAGGAGCGAGGCCAGAAAAGAGGAGGAGCTGCCGGCAGGCTTGTCCCGAGACCGGCAGGCTCTCTTCTGCGAAACTCCTCGGACCCCTGGGGAAGCTGCAAGGAACCCACTCTTCTCCAGCCGCGAGGAGTTGGTGGAGTGAGGAAAGTGGCCGGGGCAGTCTGCGTCCGCTGGCGAGCTCGGTTTCTGCAGGGGGCGTGGTGGTTTTGACCCATTTGATTGGCGTTCTCGTTCTCTCCTGGGTTGCTGCTTTTGCCCTGGGCGAGGAAGAATACTTGAGGCTCCCTGTGGATTTCCATGTTCCCACTTTCTGGCTTCAAAGCCAACTCCTGTCTTGAGTCAGCAGCAGGAACCAAATTTTTTTTTTTTTTTTTTTTTTTTTTAGTTAAGTGCCTGCAGCGACCTGGGTGCAACCTGGAAGCTGTACAACTCCAAAGTCCTCCTCTGATGTGTCACCCAGCCCAGCCAGGGCCCTAGGAAACATGGGAGACATGACGGGGAAAACACCTAGGATAAAGTCAGCTGCTGGTGAAAATAGACAAACTACAAGATTTCTACACACTGATCAGTTTGGAAACTAAATCTGAGATACTGAAAATTAAGAATTGTGGTCTTAACTCCAAGTAGAATCATTCATAAGCACAGTTTATTCGTAAGTGTTGCATAGTAAACACTATTGTTTGAGTGATAGAATTGTAAACTTTGGAATGCACTGTATCCAGTCAGAAGGTTTAATTTTCAGAATGGTCTGGGAGTTAGCAGTATGAGTTCCTGACTGCTCAGAAAAGCGACCTTTGGAGGGGGTCACTGAAGTTGGCCAGGCACCCTATTTTACTCTGTAGGACTGTGGGTTTTTTTTTCCTTTAAATAAATAAATTTGTTTATTTATATTTTATTTTCGGCTGTGTTGGGTCTTCGTTGCTGCGCACAGCCTTTCTCTAGTTGCGGCGAGCGGGGGCTACTCTTCGTTGTGGTGTGTCGCTTCTCATTGTGGTGGCTTGTCTTGTTGTGGAGCACGGGCTGCAGGCGTGTGGGCTTCAGGAGTTGTGGCACGCGGGCTCAGTAGTTGTGGCTCGTGGGCTCTAGAGTGCAGGCTCAGTAGTTGTGGCCCACGGGTTTAGTTGCTCCTCGACATGTGGGCTCTTCTTGGACCAGGGCTTGAACCTGTGTCCCCAGCATTGGCAGGAGGATTCTTAGCCAGCCACTGTGCCACCAGGGAAGTCCTTAGGACTGTGCTTGACTGAAGAACAATAAGAGGTTTCATCAAAACCAATGTCAGGGTCCAGGATGATGTGAAAATTCTGGGATAGCAGAGAATAGGAGGTCCTAGCAGTGACAGGAACACATGCTGTAGAACACAGACTCCAAGGAAAGGAGCCACGTGGCAGCAGAACTTTTGTGTGTTGTTTTTAGGTATTGAGATTTTGGTTCCTCCTCCATCTAAATAGATTCTGATTCTTAACAACCAGCTGAGGTGTGAGAATACTCGAGCTCCTGTGTGTAGTTATAATGGTGAATAAACCTTTGGATTGATGACTGTGTCTCTTGGGTATTTGTCCTTGTATTGGGTTCAGTAGTGCTCCCCCCCCCCCCCCCCCCCCCCCCCCCACCCGCAATTCAGGTCCTCGGACCCTGTGAATGTGACCATATTTGGAAATAGGGTATTTGCAGATGGAATCAAGTTAAAATGAGAAATGAGGTCACACTGGATTAGAGTGAGCCCTAGTCCAGTGACTGGTGTCCTTATAAGAAGAGGGAAATTTGCACACAGAGAGACAGACCCAGGGAAGATGGCATGTGAAGATGGAGACAGACTGGAGTGATGCCTTTACAAACCAAGGCAGGCTGAGGATTCCTGGCAGCCAGTAGAGCTAGGAGAGGCAGGGAAGGATCCTCTCCTAGAGCCTTCAGAGAGAGCATGGCCCTGCCCACACCTTGACTTCGGACTTGTAGCCTCCAGCTCTGTGACAGGATAAATTTCTGTTGTCTTAAGCTGCTAAGTTTGTGGTAATTTGTTGTGACAGCCACAGGAAAATAATACTGTCCTCAACTTTCTTCTGTGAAATCCTGCATTCCCAAAGACAGCCTTGCTTTTTCCTTGGACTCCGATACCGTGCTGTGCCTTAGGCCTTTTTGAGAGTTGTTCCCGTGTGATAGTCCCAGACTTGGAGTGGAGTCTTGGAGGCCTCCTGGAGGCTGTCACTGCAGAGGGCAGGGCGAGGAGGAGAGGTCGGCTCGCCCGGAAAGGCCTGCACAGCCACTGCGTGCCCCTCGCCTCCTGTGGTCTCATCTCTGGCAGTGCTGCCGTTTCAGGCGACAGGAGGAGTCGCAAAGGTGTGCCCGTTTCCCTGTCAGTAGATGACCTCCCTGTGGTGACCACCGGCCGCGTACCTGGTCTTTACCTGCACAAGCTCGGTGCTGCACTTCCCAGCTGGCTTCCACCGGTCGTGCCAGCTCTTTTGAGTGGTTCCTGTGATTAACTTTTTTTGAGTGTGGGCCTCAACCCAGAGAAACTCAAAGGAGGAAGAATACACCCACCATAAAATATGGAACTGGCAAAGGCTCTTTTGTATAGCGCAGTCCTTTATAATTAGTAATTCCTTAGTAATAATTCCTATGACAGTAGCGGCTGCTATTCACCGAGCACTTACTGTTTGCCAGGCGCTATTCCTGGCGCTCTGCAAAGGTTCGTGTCTCTGGTGTTTTAGAATTTACAAAGCACACTCTGTCCTCCAAGCACACTCTGACACTCGATGAGGTAGGCTGGTTTAAAGCCCCTTGGTTGTTTTCCCCGAAATGCCATGCCGAGAAGCTTAAGTGTTTTTGCATGATGTCTAAGGCCCTTTATGACCTGAGCCCGCTCAATTCTTTAGCCCCATCTCCCGCCCCTCCCTGCTTTGAGCTTTGCCCTCACGGGTGCTGATGGACTTGTAGGATCCTCGCTGTACCTGCTGTGTGATGCCTCTGTCAGTTTCATGCTTTCATAGCTGTGGCCAGAATGTTCTTTTCCTCCCTTCCCTCTCCTTTGCCTGGCTTTTTATTTTTCTTATTTATTTATTACCTTTTTGGCCTCGCTGTGTGCCATGTGGGATCTTAGTTCCCCGACCAGGGATGGAACCCGTGCCCCTGCATTGTGAGCGCGGAGTCTTAATCACTGGACTTCCAGGGAAGTCCTTGCTGGGCTTATTTTTTTTTTTATTTTTATTTTTTTGCGGTACGCGGGCCTCTCACTGCTGTGGCCTCTCCCGTTGTGGAGCGCAGGCTCCGGATGCGCAGGCCCAGCGGCCATGGCTCACGGGCCCAGCCACTCCGCAGCATGTGGGATCCTCCCAGACCGGGGCACGAACCCGCGTCCCCTGCATCGGCAGGCAGACTCTCAACCCCTGCGCCACCAGGGAAGCCCTGGGCTTACTTTTTAAAGATGTTCAAGAACTCGCCTCCAGTGTACCTCCTGGTCAGGGCTGGCCAGTTTTCATGCAGTCTGGACTAACGTACCCCATTGTGCGTCACACTCAGTGTTGGAAAGCGCTTGTTTTCTTCACCAGACGGTGAGCTCTGCGTGTTTAGGGAGCGTGCCTTACTCATCTTCGCATTGTTACTGCCAAATCAGTAAGTGGTGGTTGTGGTTGTAAGTGTGGTTGATCCAAACTGTTTTCCAGATTAACCTGGAGAGACTGAGTGATTTGGCCAAGGGCTCACGCCGCACGAGGTGGTCTTGCTGGTAGATCCCCCTATTCTGTGCACACCCTGGTCCTTAGATTATATATTAGGTTGATGCTTTCTTAGAAGCTTCTTCTCTGGATGAGGCAGGATGTGTGATATGGTGGAAAGACGTCTGACTGGGCATTGGGTGGTCCAGGTTTTAGCCATCGTTTTCTGTTAATCTCTCTGTGACCTTCACCTTCCTCATATTGCCCCTGGGGCCATCAGTTTCTGCATGTGTAACCTAGGGAGTTGCATTAGACCTAAGTGGTTGTGACCTACAGGACGATGTTTGCTTGGCCTAACCCTGTTCTCTTAGATGAGAAGGAGAGAAGCCTCTCGGACCAGTTTTGAGAGTCTGATCATTTATTTATTCAGCAAATATTTATTTAACCCAGATTATGTGCCAGTAATGGTTCCAGGTGCTAGAGATGCATCAGTGAACAAAACAGACCAAAATCTGTGCTCTCACAGAGCTAACAGCCGAGTGGGAGAGGCAGAGGATAACTAAGTTAGGTTGTGCTTCACGGGTTGTGGGATCTTAGCCCCCGACCAGGGATCAGACCAGGGCCCTTGGCAGTGAAAGCTCTGAGTCCTAACCACTGGACCACCAGGGAGTCCCCCGAGAATAGCTAAGTAGAGAGTTAACTGTCAGAAGGTGATGACTGCTATCAACACAGAGCAGGGAAGCGGGATAGATCTTTCGGGGGCAGGTGCCGTGGGGATAGTGTCATGGATGATAAGGTGACCAGGTAAGCTGTAACAGAGCAGGTGACATTTGAGCAAGATTTGCAGCAGGTGAGGGAACAGGCCCCCTGGGTGGCCGGGAAAGAGTCGTGCAGGCAGAGGGGTGAGCTCGTGCAAAGGCCCTGGTTCGGGGGCGATGCTGGTGTGTCCGAGGAGAAGCCCGGGGGGGCCGGCGTGACCACTGCTGAGGGGGGGAGAGGCTTGTGGGGCACGAGGCCTGAAAAGTGGGAGTGGTGGGCCTCACGGTCCCAGGAAAGACAGGGACTCCCAGTGTTTTCTTCCGAGTGAAGGGGGGGCCTTTGGAGGATTATGGCAGCGGCAGGCCCTGCCTTTGGTTTAGCGGGATTCCTCTGGCTGCCCTGTTGCAGGTAGACTGGGGGGCCGAGAGGGCCAGGGCGGAAGCAGGGAGGCCAGTTAGGAGGCTTTGTGAACATCCGAGTGAGAGGCGGTGGTGGTTTGATAAGGATCGGGAAGCTGATGATAATCAGAAAAGGTTCAGCTTCTGACTCTCTGGGCCTGTTCTTTCGTGGGCCATTGACTTGCTTGGCTCCCACGGGGCTGTGGCTGTCTGCAGTCGCACTTGGCATTCTTGCTACACTTAACTTGAAATGCCAAGACGACATCATAGCACACTGGGTGTGAGAACACAGGCAGCCTTTCAGCGTGGACCCGACGCTTGCTATTTTAGCACGGCTCTGCCTGCCAGTGTGCTCTGCTGACAGCAGGGTAGGCGGGCCGCCGGGGCATGTGAAGGGTGACATTTGTACGTGCGGTGGCAGCAAGAAAGGCCGTGACTGAATATGGCAGGGCCATGGGTGCTCGGGTGGACATGGAGCAGAAGACCACTCACAGTGTCCTGGCCCTGGCAGCTTTCAGCGCACAGCTGTCACAGCCATGAGGCGGCCCTGAACAAGTGGGACACTCAGCTCAGCTGTCGTCTCCACAGGCCACCATCAGTCGTCAGCTGCAGGAGAGGAGTGTGGCGGGGGACAGTTCATTCAGAAAATACTGGAGCACCTTCAGTGCTCCAGGTACCGCAGGGAACGCTGAGCAGAGGCGTGGGCCTCGGGGTCCTCAGGCCGAAGGAGACGGTGAACACCTGATACACAAGCAGTCTGTAGGCTCCCACGGCCGCAGCCTGGTGATGGGGGCAGGACACCGGAGCCCCGCATCCGTAGAATGCCACGTTCCCCCCCACCCCCCCGAGGAGGTCTCGCCTAGGATGGGACCCGGGGCTGGAGCAGGGGCCAGCCTGCCACGCAGAGGTGCGGGTCGGGGTCGGGGTCCGGGTCAGAGCTCTCCGCAGGGAGACCCCGAGGAGGAAGTGAGGAGGGGTGTGCGGGGTCCAGAGCATGCAGGGCGTCCAGGCCCCGGAGAAGAATTGGGTCTTGGTCCCGAGAGCCATGAGGAAGCACTTCATTCTGTTCCTCCGCCTCGAAGAGAGGGTGAGAGGAAGTGGGCATGGGAAGTGGGGACCAGGGCAGCGGCAGTGGGCGGGGGGAGTGGACAGGTTCCGGGCCCGAGCTGCGGTGGGCCTCAAAGGGGTCACTGACGGGCAGGGTGTTGGGGGTTGAGGTGACCCCCAGGGTTCTGGCCTGAGGGGTGGGGGCCCCTCAAGATGCCCACGTCCTCATCCTCAGAGCTTGTGACGTGCCAGTCCCATGGCAAAGGGGAATTACTTTGCAGATGGAGTTAAGTTTGCTCGTCAGCTGCCTCTGAGATGGAGAGGTTGCCGTGGATTATCCGGTGGGCCCAGCGCGGTCACATCAGCTCTTAAAAGTATCAGAGGTTGGACACAGGTGGCTCCGTCTGATCTGTGGTTGCTGGCTTTGAAGATGGAGGAAGGGCCCCGAGCCAGGGCACGTGGTGGCCTCTAGGAGCGGGCAGCAGCCTGTGCTTTTGGTCAGCAGGAAGACGGGGACCTTGGTTCCGCACCTGCTAGAAACTGAATTCTGTCAGCGACCCGGATGAGCAGGAAATGGATTCTCCCCAGGACCGCCTCCAGAATGGATGCAGCGGGCCGACCCCTGGACTTCAGCCAGGGAGACCCATGCCGGACCTCTGACCTTCAGAGTGTTGAGATGATGGGTGGGAATGTTCAAAGGCAGTAAGTCTGTTACAGCGGCTGCAGGAAAGCAGAGCCCTGCGGGGTCGGTGGAGGGCAGGGAAGTGTGCCCGAGGGACATCGGGTGGGGAAGGGGTCCTGCACTTGAACGTGGGCCGGTACCTCGGCCAGTCTTCACGGGTGGGCTGGGCCCTCACTGGTGACCTCTGCAAAGCGTGTTTAGTCAGAGGGGTCTTCTCTGTTCCGTGTCCTCTCGGGTCCAGGGGCCAAGTGGAGGCCCCGCCTTTCTTTTCTGAGAAATTCTGAGCTGCTGCCCCACCTGCTCTCCTGTCTTGTGTTTTTATAGACCTGCCTTGTTTTCTTGCTGGTGCTTTTGGAGTGGATGTTTGGAGTGTCTCTTTATTCCTAGTTTTCCCTGTCACGAGGAGCCCAGGAGTCTGTGCTCTGGCAGTGACTTTGTGTTTTGTGGGGCGGGGCGGGGGGGGGGGAGTCCGGTCTGGTTGCCCCCCATGAGTGGAGATGGTCTTGCTGTGCTGAGCACTGTGGAAGCACCGGAGGGTGGGGTTTGGCTAAATACATAGTTTGTTTTACTTGTTTGTTTTCCAGTGGTCATGTTTCATGTTATGAAACACCTTTTATTTTGTCTGGAAACATTTTGAAAAAATAAATTTAAAATGAAGTCATTTTTTCCCCCTCTTAAATGTTTATCTAATGTTGCAAGTCTGGACTCTTTTGGGTTAATTTTAGATGAGGACAAAAATGACTTTAAAAAAATCCCTGATGATTTTGGATTTGTTCTGTTTTTTTAAAATTTTGTAAAATGAGAGCTGGAGGAGGTGTTTCACTCCCCTAAGTACTGTGAAGGCGAGATCAGAGGTTGGGGGTGGAAATGAACAGAACAGGCGCCGGGAGCCCTCGCCTCCGTTTTTTCTGTTCCCACTGGAGTGGCCCTGCCTGGCCCACGTACAGCTAGGACAAGGGCAGCGGCACGGCACGGTGACCCGGGGGCCAGGGCGTGACACCCGTCCCCGCCTGGCCTTCTCCGGAAGCTCCAGCATCTTGCCACTCCTGGGCTTAGCCGCTCCTCAGTGGAACACGTGCAGTGTGAGGGACCCTCTGGGTGCAGCGGGGGTCCCGGCCTTGGAAGGGCTGGGCTGCACGTGGGGGATGCCTCCGTGCTCGGCCCTGGGAGTGCAGACACGACCGACCGCCTGGTTCTCCCTCTGGAGGATTCCGGGGAGAGTGGCTGTGAACCACATCCGTGGGCAGGTGTTGGCTCTGCGCCCCAGGCGGGAGGTGGAGCCGCGGATGGAGATGGTGCTGGCCTTGTAGTGACACCTCATACCTGGGCCTGCTTATTGAGCACCTCCCTTGTTTCAGGCTCTTGACACACAGGTTCGGGCCAGCAGCAGCGGGAATGCTGAGGGGTCCTTTCCAGACTTTACAGGCTGCAGCTGAGCTGGTGGTGGGCCTGGCCTGGGGCTGGGGGTGGGACCCGGTTCCTTGCACACTGACTTCCTCTTTCCCGGTTCTCCAGGGGTGAGAGGGGCAGCTTCTGGGTTCACCCAGACATTCCCCCCCTCACAGAGAGAGGCAGAGGGTCAGGAGGCCCAGAGGGGACGGGGCAGCCTGGGTTCTTCCCATTTCTGGGCTCCGTGCTGCAGGGGACTTCTGTTTTGAGTGTCCCTGTTCCTTCTGTTCCCTCATTCTGATGCTGTTTCCTCTTTTGGGGGGATTCACGTGGAAATCCCAGCCTGAGTGCTGAAGGTGGCGAAGGCGCGCTGTCGGCGAGTTTAGTTGCTTAGAACGGTTACGGATTCTCTTACTGGGGTTATGAGGGCTCAGGGCTGAAGCTGCTGTTAGTGTTACTAGGGCAGCTGGGCAGGGGGCCCTCGCCCCTCTCGCCCCTCTGCTGCCCTCTGCCCGAGGCCCCTCGGTGAGCAGTGAGCGAGCTGGCTTTGAACTCAAGCATGTTGGCGGAGGGCAGAGCCCTTTCTCTACGCCGCCCTGTGCACTTCTGGGCTCCTGACCGCATGAATGCTCTGTTCCCCGTGGTCCATCCTCCCGGGGTCTGGAGTTCACTGGCACTGCCAGAGTGTTCCGGCCCGGGCATGGCCCGCCGTCTTCCTTCTCACCCGGGCTGCACACTCGAGCTTGGCCCGTGCTGCGGGGGCCAGACCGTGACACGGTTCTCAGATGTGCCCCGGGCCGCTCTCGCCCTGCTCCCTCACACAGCTCGCTGCAGGGTTTGCCATGAGCCTTCTTTCCGTGAGCGTTTCTACTAGCCTCAAGGACAGAGTGCTCTTGCTGGCGCCCAGGCTCACACGCAGCGAGACAAACGATGTTCAGTGCCTGTGATCCTAGGCCGAAAACCCTCTGCAGTGTCCGGGCTTGTCAGAGGGCGTGGGCACGGTGTGCGTGGAGAGGCTGGCGGAGGACTGGGTCTTGGAGAGGGGAGGGGTCCCTCGGCGTCACGGGACCTTGGAGGCGGGAGGCAGCCCCTAGGAGGCGCTCAGCACCTGCTTCTCTTGTCAGGTGCGCGTGTTTGCAGGTGGCGAGGCCAGCCGGTCGGGTGGGAAGCAGAAGGGGTCTGGCCTTGCCATTACAGAATTCAGGAGGAAGAGAGCGCGGGAGACCTCCCAACCCCCCAGTATTCACTGCACTGTCTGCCTCCCGCCGTCTAGGTCGTGGGGATTGTCTTACCGGGCCAGTTACCGTCCTGGGGTGGCTAGTGCTACGGGTTAGTCTCAGACAGACCCGGGCTGCCGCCTCCTGCACCCCGTTTTGATTCCTTTAGAATTACTCCCTAGATTGGGTTAGTTTCTTGTGCCAAAGCCAGTCATGGAGCCATTACAGCACTTTATGTCCCAGCCACATGTGGGCTCATCAACCACCATGACTGTAAGTCGCTCTGACAGGGCCGGGCAGGCGTGGGACGCTGGGGGCTCCTCAGAGGGCGTTGCCTAGTTACGCCCACTTATGAGGGGATGTGCTCTAGTCTTTGGAACTGCTTCACGTTTGAAATGCTTAATCATTCAAGTATTTGTGTAGTAAAGAAGGGAGCACTGAACTAATGAGAACCTACTGTAGAGCACAGGGAACTCTACTCAGTGCTTTGTGGTGACCTAAATGGGAAGGAAATCCAAAAAAGAGTGGATATATATATATATATATATATGTATACATATAACGGATTCACTTTGCTATACAGCAGAAACTAATACAACATTGTAAAGCAACTATATGCCAATAAAAATTTTAAAAAAAAGGGAGCGCTGAATGTAGCAACAAGTATCTTGGGTTTTGGGATCGCTGTTCTTGGAGATTAAGTCACGGGAGGAGTGAGTGATGGGGTCAGGAAGAGAGGGACGCTGGGGACAGCAGGTGGGTTTCAGGTGTCACAGGAGAGAGCCAGGAGGCTGCCAGGGGCTGCACGAGGCGGGGCGCGCCTGTCGTGTTGTACCTGCTTGACTGTAGAGGGTCACGTCCTGTCTGGGGAAGTGGGGGTGAGGCATGGCAGTGGGGGGGCAAAGCTGATTTTTGCGATGGGCCCGTTAATGTGAGGTGGTGAGGTGGCCGAGAGCCGGCAGCAGCTCAGCCTGGAGGCCGCTGTTTGAGTGTTTACTGGAGGTGCCCAGTAATGTCAGGAGAGAGCACAGTTTCGTGTGAACTGGGAAGCGAAAACTGGTGGAGCACTGGGCTTCGGGACGCACGGAGGAGACTGAGGGGCGTCTAGATAGGCTGGCAGGAGCTGGGAGAGAGGAGAGAGGGCTCAGTGCGGTGAGCCTGGAGGTGACATCAACAGGAGAGGGACTGGGGGGAGAAGCAGCAAGGCAGGGAGAGGTGGGGAAATGGGACCCATGACTCCGACTGCAGGGCTGGCAGGGTTGTACTTTTCCATGTTAATTTCAAAAGACTCCTCCCCCCATTCATACATTGTGCTTTTATGACGGTGTAATTGACGTATTATATTACTTTCAGGTGTGCAACCTAAGGATTCGCTCTATGTATCTATTGCAAAATGATTACAGGAAGTCTAGTTAAGGTCCATCCCCACACAGTTGCAGGCTTGTTCCTTGTGATGAGAACTTGTAAGATTACAAGCAACCTTCTCATCAGCAGTGCAGTGTTACTAACTTCAGTCACCATGCTGTGTTACATCCCCAGGACTTACTTATCTTGTAAGTGGAAGTGTGTGCCTGTGGACCCCTTCACCCATTTCGCACCCTGCTCCACCTCTGGCAGCCACCAGTCTGTTCTCTGGGTCTGTGAGCTCACACGTTGCTTTTTTCTTTTAACTGAAGTAGAGTTGATTTACAGTATTATATTCCACACATTGCTTTTTTCACGTGAGGGGTAAGTTTATTGTCAACATCCTCACTTTTAAGACCTGTCTGAAGAGCCATCCGTGAAGCAGCTTGCTGATTGGATCAGTAAGTGCCCGTCTCCACTGGCTCCTGGGCCCCCAGGGAGTGTGACTGGAGACGAACTCCAGGCCCTCTTACAGGGAGCTCGTGGCCCGGTGGGGAGAGCTCAGTAGGTGGCTGAGAGCTTGCGGGACGGGGGCGAGCGTCACTGCCAGGTGGCGTAGCATGGGTGTTGACGGTGGGACAGCCCGGGAGCCCCTCTGCTCAGGGTCCTGTAGGGCCACGTGTGTCTGCACTTGACCCTGTGGGCGGGACCATTTCAGATGATGCCGTGGGCGGGAGGAATGGTGGAACTGTTTACCCTCGTAATCATGGCGTTTCATACATTTTCCTCCAGAGTCCTCTAAAGTTAACTTCCTTGGAAAACTTACCCTTCTGAACGTATTTTATAAATCTGGGGGGCATCACTGTGGTTAGAACACGCCTAATGGTAAATCAGTTGCTAATTTAGTTCATCTTTCAGAAAACTACTGGAGGCATTGAGTGATGACTGTGCTTGGAGAGGTTGATGGGCTGTAAACTGAGATACTACATGATTTGCCTGTTTACTTCATGTGTCTGAAATACAGGGAGGCAGTTAATCGTAAAGGTGGCCGTATAATTTTTCATTTATTTTATGATGCTTAGGGCACCGCAGCTTGGATGTATTTCTTTTACTTTTATCTCCTCTCGCTCTTTGCCGTCTCATTCATTGTTATTTTCACTCACTGCTCTTTAACCTTTAGTGGAAAAAAAAAAAAGCTCTTCTGGTGTTGTCCCATCAGTTTTGTTTCAGAGCCAGGGCCTTGGTGTAGGCGGTCCAAGTTCAGGCCAGAAAGAAGTTCTCTGGGATACACAGGAGAGAATCACCTTATTGTCAAACCCAGAGGCCTTGCGACATTGGGCTCTCCTTCCTCCTGCCTTCCTGGCTTCTGCTCTGTAACTTAGGCTCATTCCCTCCTTTCTCCTCCCATTTCAGTGCCTACCTGTATCCTAATGACTCTCCACCACGGCGGGAGCAGCATCCCTGGCATCTTCGCAGCACCGGTGTCGGACCGGGCCTGCAGCAGGTGCTCAGCCAGGGTGTGTCGAGTGACTCTAGTGGGGCAGCCTCGGTGTTGTCTGTGACTGGCTAAGATGTCACTGATTCGTGGTGCTCTCGGTGAAGGCCACGCGCCAGAGCTTGGCTGTCCACAAGTAGGCCCTCAGACAGACAGTCTTTGACTCTGAGTTTTTAAAAAGCTTTCCTGGAGGGCTTCCCTGGTGGTACAGTGGTTAAGAATTCACCTGCCAATGCAGGGGACACGGGTTCGAGCCCTGGTCTGGGAAGATCCCACATGCCGCGGAGCAACTAAGCCCGTGAGCCACAACTACTGAGCCTATGTGCCACAACTGTTGAAGCCCGCGTGCCTAGAGCCCATGCTCTGCAACAAGAGAAGCCACGCAGTGAGAAGCCTGTGCACCACAAGGAAGAGTAGCGCCCG
The DNA here is from genome assembly GCF_008692025.1 of Phocoena sinus. Classification (NCBI taxonomy): domain Eukaryota; kingdom Metazoa; phylum Chordata; class Mammalia; order Artiodactyla; family Phocoenidae; genus Phocoena; species Phocoena sinus. Next base: position 3,206,647 of record NC_045772.1, on the reverse strand, counting down.
TTCGCCGCAACTAGAGAAAGCCCGCGCACAGCAACGAAGACACAACACAGGCAAATATAAATTAAAAAAAAAAAAAAAAAAAAAAAAAGCATTCCTGGGGACTTCCCTGGCGGTCCAGTGATTATCCACTGCAGGAGGCATGGATTTTCTCCCTGGTTGGGGAAGTGAGATCCCACATGCCGTGTGGCAAGACCAAAAACAAAAAGCTTTACTGACTGGTGTTGTAAAGGCAGCCTGGATAAAACCCTGAAGAGATGGCATTGGTCCCTGGGGCCCATCTCTCTCTTTTGGGCGTTCCTGCATCTGCCCAGCGTCTCCAGCCTGTCTTCATGTTGGGGCCCCGTCCTCTAGGAGCGCTCTTCCCGGTTCTCTCTTTAAACCTTAGCTTTGCCCGTTCTTCTGTCATCTTTCTTTCCCTTACCAATGGGGGTGCCTTCTGCAGAAGAGGTGACCTTTATAGGAACTCAGGGCTCTTGTGGGAGGCGCTTCTAGTTGGGGGCCGCTTCGGGGCACATTGTGGGCGTCTCTCTGCCTTCCTTCCTGACCCGTCCTGTGCTGTCCTTTGTCTGGACCCAACCCTCTCACCGAGCTGGGAGCCTCTGTTACATCGCAGTGTTGGAGCCTGTGATGCCTTGTTAGTTCTCAGTCATTCTTCTTCCATCTGACAGTCCTTCCCGGCTGCTCAGGCATGAGGTCATCAGGATATATACCAGTTGGACCCAGAGGACACGGCTCATGATCCCCGCCTTGCCTACTGGTAACAAATTAGTCTTTCTTTTTTTTTTCTTTTTTTTTTTTTTTTGCGGTACGTGGGCCTCTCACTGCTGTGGCCTCTCCCGCTGCGGGGCACAGGCTCCGGATGCGCAGGCTCAGCGGCCATGGCTCATGGCCCCAGCCGCTCTGCGGCATGTGGGATCTTCCCGGACCGGGGCACAAACCCGTGTCCCCTGCATCAGCAGGCGGACCCTTAACCACTGCGCCACCAGGGAAGCCCAAATTAGTCTTTCTTAAGTTTCATTTTCTTATTTTGGAGGATGATAAAAATTTCCGTCCTTTCCACATGAAGTATACTGAAATGTTCTGTGATGGTAGCAGTGCAGACTCTGTTATCCGGGGCGGGAGGGGTGGACTTGGGCCTGTTTAAAGGTTCATCGGGTGATGTTGGTCATCTGGGCGACGGGTGCTGAAGGCGTGCTTTTGAACCCTGAGCCTTCCCCTCACGCGCACCTGCTCCCTGGCACCTGGGCCAGGAGGGACTGGTCTAGTCCTTCCCCATCTTCACTTCTCCCTAGCTCGCCCGCCCGCCCTCCCTCCTTCCTTCCTTCCTTCCTTCCTTCCTTTTAACACCTTTGTAGAGATATCATTTATGTAACATACATTTCACCCACTTAAAGTATACAATTCAGTGTTTTTAGTGTGTTCACCCAGCTGTGCCACCATCACCACAGAGAGAGGCCCAGAACTCATCAGCAGTGATTCCCCTTCCCTCGTCCCAGCCCCTGACAACTGCTGATGTACCTTTCGTTTCTATAGCTCTGCCTGTTCTGGATGTGTCATGTAAATTGAATTATATGTGTGGTCCTTTGTGACTAGCTTCTTTGACTGACTGTGACGTTTTCAAGGGTCACCCTTGTTGGAGCATCTCTTTTTATGACCTAATGATGAATAATTCCATCGTATGGATAGGCACATTTGATTTATCCATTCATCAGTTGATGGACATTTGGACTCTTTCCACATTTTGGCTGTTATGAATAATACAGTACACGTTTTTGTGTAGACATGTTTCCATTTCCCTTGGGTGTGTACCTAGAAGCGGAATCACAGGGTCATGTGGTCAATGTTGGACCTTTTGAAGACCTGCCAGGCTGTTGTCCAGAGCGGCTGCACCCATTTTCACTCCCATCCACAGCGTGTGAGGGTTTCAGTTTCTCTGCATCCTCGCCAACACATATTATCTTTAAATTTTTGCCCCCCTCCTGGCTGTGAAGTGGTGCCTAATTGTGATTTTTTCTTTTTTTTTAAATTTTTTGGTCACGGCTTGCGGCATGCAGGATCTTAGTTCTTGACCAGGGATCGAACCCCTGCCCCCTGCAGTGGAAGTGCAGAGTCTTCACCACTGGACTGCCAGGGAAAGTGCAGAGTCTTCACCACTGGACTGCCAGGGAAGTCCCTCTAGTTGTGATCTTGATTTGCATTTCTGTGGTGGCTAATGACGGTGAGCCTTCTTTCTGAAAGATTTCTGTGTACAGTGTAGGAAGAATGGGGTCGGAGGAGACTTAGAGAAACGTGTCTTCGAGGAGCGCTCCAGGCACTGCATTCCCTGACCCTCTGAAGGGCTGTGCCTGCAAACACCTCCCCTCTCAGAGCCAGAGCCATCTGTTTGAAACACTAGAACACATTTCATACTTTCAGGAAGGCATACAGATGAATACAGGGAATGTAGACCACGTCCACAGTTGATGCTGTTGTGTCCTCTTCCTGGGCCCAGCTCTTTACTCTCACTTCCCCTGATCGTCACAGTTCTGAACTTTGCGGTTACCCTGCATGCAGTAGGATTTTTGACCACTCATGTATGTACCCAAAAATGATATACTGTCTCATTTTTGCATTTAAAAAACTTCCTGTAAGTGGTGTTGTCGTACTGTGTGTATTCAACATTCCGCTATTATGTTAATGAACTTTCCCCATCTTGAATCTGGTGGCTGAAGTTCCTTCATGTTTACTGTGGTTGGTCTTCCATTATATGCGTCTGTTCTAGTTTGTTTATTCATTATTAAGTTGATAATGGACATCTAGATTTTTCTTAACATTTTTTCTCTTTGTGGTATTATGAACATCGCTGAACCTGTCTCCTTGTGTACCTGTGTAACTGTTTTTCCAGGGTGTGTAGCTGGCAGTGGAACTATGTGACGTGGATCTGCTTTTTAGAAGGAATGATTAGGGTTCAGGGAATTACTGTAGTGTTTTAAAGCAGTACAATTTCTAAAAAAGTTTATTGGTTAATGTATTTTTTAAGGAAAGATTTCATTATTTGAAAGGAGGTATGTGTATTAGTTACCACTTATTCTTTAAAAAGGGCTTTAGTTGAAGCCTGTTTTTCTCTTTCCCTATGCAAAACCGAATAAAGATGTAATTTTAATAAGATAAAATGAGGTTCCTTTTAGTCTGAGCTTGAACTTGGTTGGAACATTTTCTGCTCAGTAAACACAGGCGGTTTGCCCATGAAGCATTAATGCGTTTCCTGCTGTCCTGGGAGGGAAAGGCCTGCAGTATGTGACAATGCTGCAGACTTTTGTGAAAATGACATGCAAGTGGTGGGTTGCAGACCAGACCGCCTGCTGGTTTGGAGCTGTATTGAATACATTTGCGCATAATGGAAGAATGCAAATGCTCGAGGAAAGATAGATTGATAGTATTGGTAAATACTGTCGTAGGTCACTGCAGTACTCACACTGCTATTGTATGGTTATCTCATTTCATACACATTCTTATTTCCATTTCCGGGATGAGGAAGGTGAAGCTCGGAACAATTACTTGGTTAACACTCTTATTGGGACTTGAACCCAGGCCTTCGGATTCTTAAAACTGGAAACTTTCTACCAAGGTCAGGGAGGCATCCATGGAAAGTTCAGGAAAGGGACCACAACAGATGGGTGGTGCTTGACCTAGGCAGGCTGATACTTTTTTTTTTTTTGGCCAAAAAAAAGGAAAAAAGAAAAGAAAGCTCTTGGGTGTCACTGGGAAGTCTTGAAGGCTGCAGCCTGAGTCCCTCACGTGTCTAGCAGTTGGGCGCAGGCCGTCACCCGGGACCCCCGCCAGTGCTGTTAGTTGTGGTGCCCACACCTACGGGCCCTCCATGTGGCTGGCTGGTGTGGGCTTCCTCACAGCATGGTGGCCAGGAGAACCCAGTGGAACCTGTATTGCCTTTTAAAAAAGTTACATCTTTATTGAGGTTCACATATCATAATTCACCTATTTTAATTCACATACGCCACCATTCACTCATTTCAAGTGTAAAATTCAATGATACTATATTGTATTCAAGAGGTTGTATAACTCTCACCACAGTCAATTTTAGAACATGTTTATCATCTCAGAAAGAAACCCTGTACTCATTAGTGGTCACCCCGGCTTCCCACCCCACACCCCAGGAAACCACTGATCTTTCTGTCTCTGTAGTATGATTTGTCCATTAGAGACATTTCATATAGATGGAGTCATATGATAATGTAGGGATTTTTTGGTGACTGACTGGCTTCCTGTACTCAGCGTAATGTTTGCGAGGTCCTTTGTGTTGTAGCATGTATCAGCACTTCATTTTATAGCTGAGTAATCTTCCATTTTATGGGTGTACCACATTTTGTTTACCTGTCCATCTAGGGTGCAACTTTTTTCTTCGCATGTGGTTATCTAGTTGTCCCGGCACCATCTGTTGAAAGACAGTTCTTTCTCCAGTGAAGGGTCTTGGCACCATTAAAAAAAAAAAATCAATTGACTGTAAATGTGAGGAGTCTAGAATCTCACTTCTGTTCCACTGATCTCTACGTTTATCCTTATGCCACTACCATACTGACTTGATTACTGAATCTTTTAGTAAGTTTTGAAATCTGGAGGAGTGAGTCCTCCAACTTCTTCTTTTTCAAGAGTGTTTTAACCTGGTCATTCTGGGTCTCTTGAGTTTCCATGTGAATTTCAGGGTCATCTTATCAATTTCTACGTAGAAGCTGCCTGGTATTTTGATAGGGATGCGTTGAGTCTGTAGTGAATTTAGAGAGTGCTGTAGGCTTAACAATATTACGTCTTTTAATACAAACATGGGTATTTTTCCATTGATTGAGGTTTTCTTTAAATTCTTTCAATAGTAGTTTTTAGTTTTCAGAGTATAAGTTTTATACACCTTTTGTTAATCTGTTCCTAAACATATCATTCTTTTTGATGTTATAATAAGTGGAGTTGTTTTTTTAATTTCGTTTTTGGATTGTTCATTGTGAATGTATAGAAATACAATTAATATTTGTATGTTCGTCTTGTATGTTGAGGCCTTGCTGAATTTGTTGTTTAGTTTCACTACTTTTTTAGTGAATTCTTTAGTATTTTCTGTACATAAGATTATATTATCTTGTTCGTTTTACTTCTTCGTTTCTAATCTGGATGCCTTTTATTCTCATTCTTGCCTAGTTGCCCTAAGACCTCCAGTACAATATTGAACAAAAGTGGGGAGAGTGGACATCCTTGTCTTGTTCCTGACCTTAGGGGGAAAACATTCAGTCATTCGCCTTAGGTATGATGTTAGATATGGGTTTTTTGTAGATGTCTTTTATCAGGATGAGGACATTTCCTTCTACTACTAGTTGTTGAGCATCTTTATCATGAAGGGGTGTTGGGTTTTGCAGGTGCTTTTTCTGTGACTATTGAAGTCATTGTGTGGCTTTGTCCTTTTTCCTATTGGGATTTTCAGGTTTTAAGCCAGCCTTGCACTCCTTGGATAAATCCTACTTGGTCATGATGTACAGTCCTTTTTTAATGTTGTTGGATTTGGTTTGCTAGTATTTTGTTGAGGAGTTTTGTGCGTATATTTATAGGAGATACCGGTCTGTAGTTTTTTTGGCCGCGCCACTTGCGGGATCCTAGTTCCCTGACCAGGGATTCCCTGTGGTTTTCTTTTGTGATGTATTTGTCTGCTTTTGGTATCAGGGTAATTCTGGCCTCAGAATGAGTTGGGAAGTGGGTGCGCTCCTGCTTTTCTCCCCTTTACCGGAACAGCTCTGCTTCTGCCTGTCCTGTGCTTCTCTGTAGAAATTCTTTTGAAAAGTTGGTTTACTGCTAAAACACCCCCCTTCACACACAAAATGAAACCTCACAGGACAACAAAACTGGAGCTACATGTGTTAACACTGACACACAAAAAAACCATCTTGAGAGAAAATAAAGCTGCAAAAAGATATATAAAGTTGGTATATTATAAAATAATATTAACTTAATCTTTACAAACATGCAGAATAATACCATAGGTTGCCTAGAGACGCACAAGTCTGCAGTAAAGGTATAAACACTTGTGTGAGAATTTTAAGTGTCAGATTCAGGTTGCTAGTGACCTCATAGGACAGTAGAATTGGGGAGGGTTTCACATCTATTGTATGACAAAATGATAGGGTTTTTGTTTTTCCGGCCGTGCAGCGAGGCTTGCAGGGGCTTAGTTCCCAGACCAGGGATCGAACCTGGACCCCATAGCGAAAGCACCAAGCCCTAACCAGGGACCGCCAGGGAAGCCCCCAAATGATAGGGTTTCGGATGGCTCTAAAGTGACGCTGTGGTGTTTGTGTGGGTATTTATGTTCTAGGTGCTATTAAGCTGGCCTTGCAACCTGCTAGCTGGGTGTGACCTTGGGCAGGCCACTTAAGCTTTCTGTCCCTCAGTTTCTCCATCTGTACGGTGGGGATAGCCATATCTGCCTGCTGGGTTGTGAGGATAAGAGGAACAGACGCACTGAGTTTGAAATGATGCTAAATCTGTTCACCATGGCTGTTATGCTCTGTGTTTTATTGTCTGCTGTATCTCATGCTGAAGAGCAAACAGGAGTCTGGAGCAGATTCGGAGGCTGTTGGGAAAGGCTGAAGCTGAGTGGTTGGCGCACAGTGGGGTGGGCATGGTGTTGTCCCTCCCCCTTCCTGTGTGTTTCTTGCCTTTGGGAGAAGCTTCTCCTCCAGGGCCCCTCCAGGCCCGACGTGACCTCCCTGTGGGCCTTGCCCACCGCAGAGGTGTCCTCACAGGGCAAGTGGAGGGTCACTGCCTTGCTTTCGGATCACAGCAAAGACAGGCCTCTTGAGAGCCCCTCCCCTCCTCTGTGGAGTGAGGGCTGGACTGGGGTCTTCAGGCCCCTCTGCACTCTGGTGTCCCAGGGCCTCGAGGCAAGGTCTGCCCTGGCACTTGCCTTCTGCGCACTCTAGTGACAGGCCACCAGCTGTGGCTTTCATTTCCCAACCATTTCACCCTCTCCCGCGCCGTCAGGGTCTTCTCGTGTTGTTCTCTTTGCTTGGAACGTTCTGTCTACCTCACTCTTCCTATTCTTTTCATAGGTCTCAGTTTAAGGAATTTTTCCTCGAGGAACCTTCCTTTTCCGTAAGACTGGCTTTATGTACCCTTGTGGCACGCTATGGTAGGAATTCTCATGGAGCCTTATAATGCTGGTTCGTTTTTTGCTATTATAAGTAAACTGCAAGGTCCTTAAGAGTTTGGACTACAGTGTGCTCATCTGTGCCTGCCCAGCACCCATCATAACGCCCGTCACAAAGTGGCATTGTCGGATGTTTGTTAAATTGTGCTGAGAAGTTTTAGGATGTAAAAAAGAGCGTTTTACCTGATTTAAACGTGCTGCAGGCACAGGAATGGAAAACTGAACAGAAACTGCATAGGAAACTGAAAAAATGACCTATATATAATAATTTAATGTACTATTAAAGATGATACCCTCAAACCAGTGGGGGAAAGGGTAGGTTGTTTAATAAATTGGAATGGGTTACTTTTTAAAGAAGTTTCCTACTAAGTAGTATATAGCGAAATAAAATAAATTCTAGGCGACTGAAAACACGGGGGTAAAAAATGAAACCACAGAAATATGAAACACACTCATATTTATGCAGCCTTAGGTGTTATGGACTGAATGTTTGCATGCCCCCCAAATTCGTATGTTGAGATCCTAACCCCCAACGTGATGGTGTTAGGAAGTGGGGCCTTTGGGAGGTGATTATGTCATGAGGGTGGAACCCTCGTGAATGAGGTTAGTGTCCTTACAAGAGAGACCCCAGAGGGCTCTTTCACCCATTCTGCCATGTGAGGATATAGGGAGATGTCTGTCTGCACACCAGGAAGGGAGTTCTCCCCAGACACTGAAAGCGCATATGCCTTGATCTTGGACTTCCCAGCCTGCACGACCGTGAGACTTTGTTTATAAGCTGCTCAGTGCATGGTATTTTTTATTATAGCACCCTGAATGGACTAGGGCAGTAGGGGGTGGGCTTTTCCAAGTATAGTCCTCAAAGCAGAACCCTCCGTAAAGGATAAAAGTGTGATGACTTAACATAAACCTTTAAGCCTCCCACATACCAGGAAAACAGATTTGCTACCTGTATTAGTTTTCCATTGCTGCCGAAACAAATTACCACAAACCTCCTGGCTAATAACACATATTTATCATCTTACAGTTCTGGAGGTCAGAAGTCTGCACACAGGTCTCACTGGGCTAAAACCAAGGTGTTGGCAGGGCTTTCTGGAGTCTCTAGGCGAGAAACCATCTCCTTACCATTCTAGCTTCTCAAGGCTGCCTTGACTATGGCCCCCTTTCTGCATCCTCAAAGCCAGCTGTGCAGCCTCGAGCTGAGCCTTCCTCCATGGTCATGAGCTGCCCCCCGACCACAGCCGGGGAGGTTTTCCACTTAAGGACTTGTGATTAGATTGAACCCACCTGAATAACTCAGGATCCTCTCCCAAGGTGTGTGCCCTTGGTCACATCTAAAAAGCCCCCTCTGCTGTGTTGTTACCGAGTCTAAGCTGGTACTGCCCGCTGCACAACAGGCCAGTTATCGAGAGAAAAGTTGTTGGGACAGGGAGTAGCGACTTTATTCAGAAAGCCAGCAGACCAAGAGGATGGTGGGCCCGTGCCCCAAAGAGCCAGCATGCCTGAGTTAGAACTCAGGCTCCTTTTATACGAAAAGGGGAGGGGGTAAAGTGAAACACTTCCTGGTTCCTGTCAGCCCCCAGAGAGGATGTGTTAATTTCTTCCTGCCTGCAGTCCTTCACAGGTGGGCCTGGGCAGGAGGTTTCCTGTGAGCTAAACAAAGGTATTTTAGCTTAACGGTCATTACCTGGGAGGCAGGGTGCCCAGAGATGGGCCACTATGTATGATTTAAGCTTACAGGCAACATCCCTTTAGTGATGAACTTGTGATGGAATATAAAAAGGTTCTTCCGTATCACTATTCCCCACTGTCAGCATCCATTCAACGGTCTTGTGGGAAAAGGAATGAAGACCATTCTGCTGAACGGAGGTGATGAATATCCCTTAGAATTTTTATCTACAACTAGTTGAACCCGACGAAACCTCTTAGCACTTTGTTGTCTAATTCGTAACTGAACTTGGGGTTTTGGTTCCAGTTCCCAGTACATATACTAAATTCCGGTGCTGTGTATTTGGACCCAGTTAAACAAATTGGTTGCCCCTTCTCCAGTGGGCAATGGAGACGGAATTCCTGTCTACTTCGGTTGGATGGCCAGGCCTGTTGGAGGTAAACTCATGAATAAATAGTGCCCGAAGTTTTAATGTGATTGGCCACCGCTAGGTCTTTAGCATTTATAGATCCTCCTGCCTGGGCACACACCTGCAATGGCCTGCCATACAGTATTCTAAAGGGGCTTAATTTAAGCCCGCTTCTGGGAGCCACTGATCCGTAGCAGCGCAACTGGCAAGGCCTTATCCCAAGTTCAGTGTCTCGCGACATGTTTTAGCGACGTTCCTTTTTAATGTATGATTCATTTTCTTGGTTTTTCCCGTTGATTATGGTCTCCAGGATGAATGTTGTTTTAATGCCGTCATCGAAATCAGGGGATAATTTCCCTACGGAGGGCTTTACCCACATCAGAGATCTTCTGTCCAGGTGGCATATGTTTCCACGCATCCTGAAAGAGCGTCCACACAAACACCACCAGCGTGTCTGAAATTTCTTGCAGTTTAAGGCATTTGTGGAGAGTCTGTCTTTCAGTCCTCGGTGGGGCAGGTTCCTCTGTGTTGAGTCCCCATCTGGGGAGGTCTGACAGCAGGCTCTGGGTTATTTTTAAAGACCTTGGGGGAAAGAGCTCTGTCTCCTTTTCTGGGATTTTCATGAGCTCCATCTGTAGGCATAAAGCGTGTTCTGGGGGAATTCCCTGGCGGTCCAGTGGTTAGGACTGGGCTTCCACTGCCGCGGGCCCGGATTCGATCCCTTGTTGGAGAACTAAGATCCCACGAGCTATGCGCTGCGGCAAAAAAAAAAAAAAAAAAGAAAAAAAAAAGTGTGTGTTCTGGATTCTGATGTCAAGGCGTTTTGGTGAAAAACTTCAGGGTGAGGTCTGTCAGAAAGACAGTCAGCTCACTTCCCACTGTCGGTTTTACCCGGGGCTCCTGTGGGAAGTTAGGCGCCTCGAGTCCAAGGGAGCCCCTGGGCCTCTTCCGAGCGTCCCTGTCTTTCTACCGGGCGAGGGGCTCCTGCTCTGACTGTTTTCTGTTTTCCAGCGTTCCTGGTCCTCACAGCATGCTGTTCTTTCCCCAGTGAGGGCTCACCCCTCCTTCCGGGAATCCAGCGCCACTGCCGAAGAAGTGGCGTGTCGTCTAAGAGCGTCGTCTTTCTTCTGTCGTTGTTCCCTGTTGAACACTTTAAAAGCAACATCTACCAATCGAGAAGGGTTCATTCCAAATTCACCAGCAACTTTGTCCTGATATCTGAAGCGCTTTGCTCCGAAATGTCAAATTGACCATTCTGATATTTTCAGGGACCTCGGGATCTGCATTAGTATGACGTCTGCAGGACTGATAAATCCTCTCCAAAAATTCAGAGAGGTCTTCATTTGTTTTGCTGAGTTTCTTGAATGTTGTTCAAACTCTTTAGCTTTGGTTTCCCCTTTCAGAGCCCTGCCAAAGTGGGGCCTTCCTCCCTCACTGGGGTCCCCCTTGGCTCGGCTGTGGGTGCTGCCAGGTGGGCTTCAGGTGCAGAGGATCCTCCCTGTATCCAGTTAAAGAAGTCTGAGAAACCCAGCCAGCTGGTCATTTGCATTTAGTCCCCCTATGAGATAATGGCATAGGGGAAATAGCCATGATGTCCCGGAAGTGGCTCCTGGCCCAAATTGGGTGCCCTGTCGGGTCTTAGATGGCGATACCAGACCAAGTCCCTGTGCCCCAGAAGCTAACACAGGCTTTTCTAATTGATCCCTAGAAGGAGGGGAGGTCCTGAGCCCCAGTGTCGGGAACGGGAGGTAGTGGACGGGGTGGATATGTTGGCAGAACGGCCAGAGTGGCTGGGATGCCAGCTCAGCCGGAGGAGTGAAGGTTTGAAGCCGTGTGTGCTCGTTCTCATTCCCTTCCTTATTTTCCCTGATAACAGAACCAATGCTTGCACAGAAAGGATGCCGTCATTCTTCCCTGCTTTTCCCACAAAACAGCTATAGAGTCGTTCAAAAGCCACTTAAAACCATAGATAGCAATTGATCATCTAACCATTAAAAGGATGCCTTTTTGCTTTGGCATCAACCAACTGGGATTGCAGTGCAGTTGAACAAAAACTTGGTTACTGCTGTGGCAAACAATTTAAGATAATTTCTATAATTATGACTGTTATCTTTACCAGGCTATTCCAGAATTTTAGGAGCTCCATGTAATTTCTAGACTGTATTCATTTACCCATGTGATACGATCTAAGAAGTTTATCATCACTCATCTGACAGTGCCTCTCCTGCAATTCAACACACCACATAAGCCCAATGAGTTTAATATTCCTCTCTCTGAGACGGAGAGAAAACAAGTAATTTGAGGTGTTCCAGGGACCCTCCGGAAAATCCAAAAGTTAGCCAGAGGTCAAGTGAACCCCACTTCGAACTTGATCTTTGGGAAGTTTGTCAAAAATATCAAAGCGTTTTTAACCAGTGATAATAAAAGATCTCAATGGCAAATACAGATCACTTAAACTCATTCTTTTACCAAAAGCAGTTCAATATTTTAAGAAAACTTTGTCCTCTTAGAGAACCAAATTCAGGTCTTGTACCACTTTACCTCTGAGATTTTAATTAAGTTCAATCTTATCTTAGAACTTAGTTTAGTTTCGAGTTACAGAAATCTGGAGAGACTATTCCAGACAGACATTCCCAGAACATTATTCCTGCAGAGTTTACCCAAAACTCTCTACTTCATTTACCTCTATCTTACTTACTTAAAAGCTTCGTCACAGTTATTTTTCTTGCTGACAAACTTTATAACAGGGATAGGGTCTTATTTGATTTCTAGTAAACCCAGGTACAATGAAAGTATTCTACTTAGTGGTGATGACTCTAAAGTCATATCTGTATCAAACCAACAAGCTTAAGCTAACCTTAACACCGGATGTTAATACTGAGTATTTCCTAGATCACGTGAACCTGAAACTCATTCTGGCCAGTTTCTTTTATATTTGAGTATTTATAAGCACTTAATTTCCTTTAAGCCAATTAAATAGAGCTCTTTTACGGATTAGTTTTGGCGGTGCCACACATCTATAAAACGTGCAAACACAAACACAGGGACCGCATAGTTCCCATTCGAAAATTTTAGCCGTGAATCAGGTACAACAATGTAAAACCCATCGGTTATAGAAGAGGTTGGATTCAAATTGGGTTTCTGGCAAATGGGACAAATCAAGGTCACCTGTCTCCCATAGCTAAACCCTTTTTACTAGTATTTATGGAAAAGACACTTCTGTTTGTTTGTAGCTTTTGGTGATTTTAGGAACCAAGTGGAACCTTTCTCTTTTTCCTCAAATGTCCCACTCTTGGACAAGGACAGGTTTTTTTTCCCGTTCCTTTCCTCCATTTAATATCAGTAAAAGTTTTAAGTATCACAAAACTGATTTGGCTGTTAGTGGAGAAACAGTACCAAACAAAATGAAACAAAAAAACCAAAAGAACAAACAAAATCCTAAATAAACCCTCAAGTTTGGCCTTGGGGTTTTACATATACCAAGGACACAGGAGACCATAAGCAGCGTAATAAACACAGCAAGAGTAGCAGTACAGGGTGCACAGCGTCCCAAGATAACCCTTTCTAAACCCCCTGTGGAGATCCTAACAGGTACTGTGGCCACACGTTGTTACCATACCATCTTCCACTCACCCATGCTTTAGAGCTGTATTCAGATCCCTTATCCAAAATGCACCTCAGAGGACTTTCTTTGGGGAGAGTTGAAACATTACTCCCTTTTCAAGACAAAACACAAAGGGCACACACAAGTGCCAGCATCCAAAGAAGGCAGCGAGCCGGTTCACAAATCGGGTAGGAGTCCAACACCTCTTCCCACTCTCTGACAGGGTGCTCCACTCAAATACAAAACAAATTCACGAATCGGGTAGAGTCCAGCAGCTCTTCCCACTCTCCGACAGGGTGCTCCACTCAAACACAAAACAAGTTGGCTTAGTCCAGTGAAAAAGCCCCAAACGGAGAGGAAATAAAGTTTCTGGCTGTGCACACCGGAGCGACTTAACCCTACTGTATGGAGCCCGTCGGCCCCCAGAATGTCGATTCCTTGATCCAACTGCCAAGCGCTGGGGTAGCTGGTGTCGTTCCAGGGAACTTTGGAGGGCAGATCCTCAGGGTAAGTGGTCCTGCCAGCTTCTAGGGCCTTACCCGAAAGGTCCCCGACTGGGGCGGCTGGCCACGAGCAGCGGGGCTCCTAGATGGCTCCCCCAAATTTGTCACCGAGTTCAAGCTCGTACTGCTCGCTGTGTGACAGGCTGACAATTGAGAGGCGAGTTGTTGGGACAGGGAATAACGACTTGATTCAGAAAGCCAGCCGACCAAGAAGATGGTGGGCTCGTGCCGCAAAGAACCATCTTGCCTGACTTATAATTCAGGCTCCTTTTATACGAAAAGGGGAGGGGGTAAAGTCAAACATTTCCTGGTTCCCGTCAGCCCCCAGAGGGGAGGTGTTCATTTCTTCCTCCCTGCAGTCATTCACAGGTGGGCCTGGGCAGGAGGTTTCCTGTGAGCTAAACAAAGGTATTTTAGCTTAACGCTCATTACGTGGGAGGCAGGGTTCCCAGAGATGGGCCACTATGTATGATTTAAGCTTATAGGCAACATCCCTTTAGTGATGAACTTCTAATAGAACACAAAGGTTCTTCCCTATGACAGTGTGAGGTGACACGTTCACAGGTGCTGGGCTTGGGAGGTGACACTTTTGGGGCCCTTATTCTGCCCACCTCACTGCCTCAGTGACAAAGGATTCCTTTGTTTACAGAGAGGTTTTTACAAATCAGTGAGAAAAGGGTGAACAGCCCCTTAGAAAAATGGACAAAGGGTCCGAACAGGCATTTTACAAAAAGAAGCAGCACAGATGAACAAAATGTGTTTCAAGATCGCTCAGCCTCCCCAATCATCGAGAAGGTGCAGAAGCAGCACTGAGACCCCTTTTCTCCCATCAAATAGCAATGATTCATGGTCCCTACTGTGGGCCCTTGAATAACACGGGTTTGAACTGCGTGGGTCCGCTTACAAGCAGGTGTTTTTCAGGAGTAAATACTACAGCCCTGCACCATCTGGGTGGGCTGAAGCTGTGTGCGCAGAACTGCCGGTAGGAGCAACCGCAGGGCCTACTGGAAGCAACGCTCAGATTTTCGACTGTGCGGTGGGTCAGTGACCCCGCACACCGCGTTGTTCAGGGGTCAGCCGTTTATACCTACCGTCCATACGTGCATCCTTTATGTCCCAAGCCTTCCTTCTCTGGGACTTTATCCTTTAGAAGTTATATTTGTGTGAAAGTATTGTCCCCAGAGAAGTTTATTGCTGCTTTTATAATCACACACAATTTTAAACAAGTTAAATATCTCACGGTCAACACTGGTTAAACAAATTACCCTGTAACCATATGGTGGGACAGTGTGAAATTAGAGGGGAGATTGTCCAGGGAGGTGGTACTCATTATTAAGATTTGTAAAAAACTTACAAAACTTGAAAATAATTATAGATTTATGGGAGTTGCAGAGAAAGGTATGGGAAGGTCCCATGTGCCCTCAGTATTATGTTTTTAAATGTGTATAAGCTACATATATTTTTCGTGTGTATCGCATAATATATGTATAAAGATAAAGTAAATAAATGTATTTAAGTAAATTGAAGAACAGTAATATGGGGAAGTAGTTGTGATACATTACTAAGTAAACAAGGTAGGATTTCATTCATTCTGTTTTAAAAAGCTAAGAAGACTTCATCTATCTACTAAACACCTGAGTGTCTGTGTTTGTCTTTATGTACACGCACCCTGCAAGGCTCTGCCTCAGTGTTACAGTGGCTGTCTGTTCCATGTGGACCGCATCAGTTAGGACTCTGAGTGCCCATGGCGTCAACAAACAGGGGCTTGTTTATTTCATGCCATGAAGTCCGAGGTCCAAGGTTGGGCTGGCAGCTCTCAAACCTGCTGGAGACCCGCGCTCTCCTCATCTCCGCCGCCAGTCCCCACCCCACTGCCCTTCTTCCAGGGAGGCTTTAGTTTTAACTCGTGTTTATTTCTCTCGGGGGCAGGATGGCTGAGGCACCTCTTGGCCTCATATGTGTGTTCCGGGCCAGAAGAAGGGGAAAGCTAAGGGCCAGGGGTGTGCCAGCTAAGTGTTTCTCTTTCTGACCGGCCCCGGGTCCCGTGGCCGCCCCTGGCTGGGCGTTGAGAGGAGGAAGGAGCGTGGGTGGGGTCGCTCCACTGACCAGTGTGCCGGCAAGTTACTCTGTTTCCGTCTCTTTTCCAGATCTACTCTGATGAACACAGACTTTATAGTGAAACCATGAAGTCTTTTAACAAAATTATATTTGTCTTCTTTGTAATTCTGTATTCCATCTTTAGACAGAATGGTACCAGAGGAGAACTTCCCAACGGGCGTTTCGTGGTCCGTCTTTTAGTCTGAGGGCAGAGGCTGCGGGGAGACGCACCAGCTCCCCTAGTCGATGCCCGAGGCTCTGTGCTGACGCCCTTGGGGCTGTGGGTCCCTCAGTGAGGCCCGTTCGCAGGGAGGGTGAATGCCCTGCTTGTGTGCGGGTCGTGGGCTTGCACGGCGCTATTCATTCCTTCCAGACACGCCCTCGGGACCCTGCGGTGGCCAGAGTTGCTCCCTCGGGCGTGGGTTTGAGGAGCTGGCCTTCTTCCTGAGTCAGTGGGGGGCTCCTGGGAAAGCTGAGGAGAAGCTAATTTGTTTTCCTTTCTTTCTGAATAGCATCCAGCATGTGTATGGCGCCCAGCACCCCCCATTTGATCCACTGTTACATGGCACGTAAGTGACGCCTCAGATCTCGCAAGGCTGTTCTCATCTCAGGCCAGGTTTTGGGGGGCTGTGGTGACCCCCCCAGCTCCTTGGAATTCCTGAGGGGGAGGAAAGTGGCCTTTCACTCAGCCAGCACATATCAAGCAGTTGCTTTGTGTGAGGCGCTGCTGGCCTTGCATAGCCCATCCTCGGAGGAGGGCAGACGTGGAAGCCATGGCCCAAGGTGGGCAGCCTGTGCGGGGTCTCGGGCTGCCCGTGGGCCAGGGCGGGGCTGGCAAGTCTCTGTGAGCTTAGATCGGGAGACGGCTTCTTAGAACACACCAAAAGCAACAACAGCAAAAGGATAAATTGGACGTCATAAAAATTAAAACCTTTTGTGCTTCAAAGGACACACCATCAAAAAGTAGAAACCTTCAGAGAAATCTTTTGCAAACCACGTAGCTGATAAGGGGTAATTGACTGTCCCTGCTCTCTGCCCACTGCCTTCAGCTTGCTTGCCTGTGTCTGGGCTCCTCCGGCAGGGGCGGGTGTGGGGCAGGGGTGGCCCTGGAGGACCACACATGTCGGATGAGCTCCCGACACTCGGTGGGGCCAGTGTTGTGTGTCATCATGCTGTGGGCATCCTTGCAGTTGTCCCGTGTCCAGATCCACCTGCCAAGGGCCTGTGTCCCGTGAACAGTCTCTCCTGACCCACACCGCCAGCTGCTGCCGTGGGAGGTCTGCGAAGGTGTCGGGCTGAGAGTGTTTGTGGGGCAGGGCTGGGCACTATCGCTGGGCAGTGCTGTGTGTCCTTGTGCGTTGGTCTGTGGGGCGAACGCTCAGCGTGACTCTCCCAGAAGACCTCTCCTCCTTCCCTGTCACTGCATCCTGTGAGCTTTGTCTCATTCTGGATGTCTCTGCATCGTGTTTGCTTTTTCACTTCACTCTCGGCTCGCTTGTGTACCTTTTCACCTGGGCTCTCCTCTCTGACCGGTCTTGGGTGACCACGCTCAGCCCCCCGAGGCGCAAGTAAAAGCTGCCTTTGCTTTGCAGCTTGCTCAGGGCCACACCCAAGGTGCCGACCACGCCGGTGAAGGCCAAGCGAGGCAGCACCTTCCAGGAGTTTGAGCGCAACACCAGCGACGCCTGGGATGCTGGCGAGGATGATGACGAGCTCCTGGCCATGGCGGCCGAGAGCCTGAACACCGCGGTCGTCATGGAGACGGCCAACCGGGTCCTGCGCAACCACAGCCAGCAGCAGGGGTGCCACAAGCCGCCGGGGGCTCTGGAGCCCGAGCAGAAGCTAAAGCCTTCGGTGGAGCCTCCTTTGGTCCCGAGTGGTGACCTCCGGCTGGTGAAGTCTGTCAGCGAGAGCCACACGTCCTGTCCCGCAGGTGGGAGGGGAGGGCTGCAGAGATGGGGCCCATCTCCAGAAAGCGGGGCTGGAGGCTGCTCACTGGGGTGGGGAGGGCCCCATCCTCCCATATAGCAAGGGTCCCCGCCCTGGGGCTCCTAGACCCGAGCGGCAGCGGGCCTTCTGGGCAGCCGAGGCAGCGCACTTTCTCTGGTCCTCCTGGCTGAGTGCGTCTCCCCTGCAGATGGAGTGGCCGGCTGGGAGCTTTCGTGGGCTGCTTGGGGGACCCCGCCCTTGTCAGGATGCCCTGGCTGCTCCCGGGGGTGTTTCCAGGCCAGGGGCCGGGCCAGCTGCACGTTCCGGGGCTGGACCTCCCTCGGCCGCTTCTGGTGATTCCCTGCAGGACACAGAGGCGTGGGCTCAGGGTCTGTAGGGGTGGGTCTCTGCTCCGCCCCGAAACTCCGCCAGGGTAAGCTCACGTATGCATCTCGTATCCACGTGCCTGGCACCGCCTTCCTCGCTTCTGCTCGTTTTGTGTTGGAGGGGCTGAGATAGAAAACAGCGCAGTTGTTAAATGAGCATCTCCGATGGGTGAGACACTGTCCTGTGGGCTCGGGCTGCCCCAGGGGACAAGCTGAATGGAAGTCCTTGCCCTGTGGAGTGTCCATTCTGGCGAGGGGGACAGACAGCAGCCTACACACGATGTGTGAGGAGGCACGAGGGCTCGAAGGTGGCAGGTGCCGGGGGTCAGAACGGAGGTGGGAAGCGGTCCCCAGAGCAGGGTGGGGTCTGGGCTGTGGTCCTAAATCGGGCAGTCAGGGCACCCTCCCAGGGGAGGCAGCAGTGTTAAGGAGGTGAGGGGGTGGTTGTGGGGGTCTGGGGGCAGGGGGGCCAGCAGTGCAGCTGCACACCCTCTAATCCCGCTCCCCAGGGTCTCCTGGGGGTTAGGGTGCTCGCCCCGTGCTTACAGATAAGAAAGTGAGATCATCACCGCAGCCTAAGGTTACCTGCTGGTAGTTGCAGAATTAGGTTTCATACTTAGGTCTAGTTTTCAAAAACGCTTTCCAGAAATTAACTTCTAAAATGTTACAGTCTTCTTAGGTGTGAGTTATTTCATTTGACCCGTTTTTGTATTGGAACGTGAACCATTTTTCTTTAAAATAGGGTGAACTTTGAAGTATTAGAGCTTAAATATGGAAGGACATCCAGTTAGGGCTTTTACAGGTTGATAGAACGTTCCTGTGACTCGTGACGGGCACTCTGAGCACCTCCTGTGTGCCCGAGCCGGGCAGGCGTCCCCGGGCACCGAGTTCCTCCTGCTGTGGGCGCTGCAGCTGATGCTGCGACCCTGCGAGCCGCAGAGGCGGGACCACGTCCAGGTCCTCTTTGTTCTTCCTGGGTGTCCTGGGCAGTTACGGAGATGCTGGTGATGTAACCCGAGCTGTCCTCAGGGCCTGCTGCCCATGGGGCGTGGCAGCCACGCCCGTCCCCGCACAGGGATGCGCTGTCCGGGGCCGGGGCCTCTGCCTCGGGTGAGAGACCTCTGAGGTCCATTTGACTTTACTGCTCCTGTGAGCAGCGCTTTGGAATTCTGAATGTCCTGGAACGTTCCACCGCGGGGCATGGTGCAGTTAGAGTGTGGCTGTGTCTCTGCCAGCGTTTGTGCCACTGCCCGTCCCAATCGTGAGCCCCCATGGGGAGCAGATGTCACCCTGTGCGGTGTCCGCAGGGCCTCCCTGCTGCTGTTGGCTTTGCCCTTCAGCCCTGGGGAGATGGCGGCCTCAAAGCTCAGTGGTGGTGGAGTGTGGGCTCGTAGGCTGGCTTCCCTGGGCCTTCACTTCACCTTCTGGCTGTCTATTTCTTAATGAATGTCTGAGACATCTGTTGCCTTTGTACCTGAAGTCAGAGGCACTTTGCTTGATTTCGGGTACCACTGGGTTAATGGCAAAGCGTGTCATTGGCTGGGAAGGGCTCAGCGGGCATCGGCCAGGCGAGGGCTGTCCCTATAGCTGACCGTGACCCAGCCGCGAGCGGGTCTCGTATGGACACCAATGGGTGGCGGTTAAATCACACTCTCGGGGGCCCCGGAGGTGGGACGTTGACGTGTTTTCCACTCACGGTGACAGGAGGCCTGGTTGTGGACCTTACTGTTTCCTTGGGGGCCGTTGCTGTTGCTTTACCTTCCAGATCCCACCAGCCCCACCTTCGAATGGGGCTCAGGGGCAAGTGGGGCCAATAGGGTCTGAATAAAGTCACACGGAGCATCTCTGCGATCGCAGATAGATAAAAGCGAGCACGTTTGCTCCGCGCTGCCGCGGGCCCCGCCCCTGCTGCGGTGCCTCCTGCAGACTCACGAGGACCGCTGGGAAGAGCAGGTCCCCAGGAGGGTGGGGAGCTCTGAGTCCCGCCACCTCTGCCTTCCCCTCACCACTCCAGCCTGTCCTCGCAGAGCCCCGAAGCGGGAGGTGCTCTCAGCACTGCGCCACGTTTGCAGGCTTTTCTGGAAGTGTAACTGGGCCAGACTCTGCCCGGAGGCCTGGGCCATCTTGCTCCTCGGTGCCCTGCGGGCCCCCTTGGGAGCCTTGCCCGTGTGTTTGCTGTAAAGCATGGCAGCTCCCTTCTGACAGCTGCTGCCGGAGGCCAGCGTTGGCATGTTCGCTCCACGTCGTTTGCTCCTTGCCCCATTTCCCGGAGCTTAGTTTTTACTCTACGTTTTTTTTTTTTTTTTTTTAAATTAATTAATTAATTAATTTTTGCCGTGTTGGGTCTTCGTTTCTGTGCGAGAGCTTTCTCTAGTTGTGGCAAGCGGGGGCCACTCTTCATCGCGGTGCGCGGGCCTCTCACTATCGCGGCCTCTCTTGTTGCGGAGCACAGGCTCCAGACGCGCAGGCTCAGTAGTTGTGGCTCACGGGCCTAGTTGCTCCGCGGCCTGTGGGATCCTCCCAGACCAGGGCTCGAACCCGTGTCCCCTGCGTTAGCAGGCAGATTCTCAACCACTGCGCCACCAGGGAAGCCCCGTTTTTTTAAGTAAATTAATTTTTGGCTGCGTTGGGTCTTCATTGCTGCACGTGGGCTTTCTCTAGCTGCGGCGAACGGGGGCTACTCTTCGTTGCGGTGCGCGGGCTTCTCATTGTGGTGTCTTCTCTTGTTGCGGAGCACGGGCTCTAGGTGCTTGGGCTTCAGCAGTTGTAGCACATAGGCTCAGTAGTTGTGGCTCGCAGGCTCAGTAGTTGTGGCACAGGGGCTTAGTTGCTCTGCGGCATGTGGGACCTTCCCGGACCAGGGCTTGAACCCGCGTCCCCTGCATTGGCAGGTGGATTCCTAACCACTGCGCCACCAGGGAAGCCTGGCAGGCGGATTCCTAACCACTGCGCCACCAGGGAAGCCTGGCAGGCGGATTCCTAACCACTGCGCCACCAGGGAAGCCTAGCAGGCAGATTCCTAACCACTGCGCCACCAGGGAAGCCCCGCACTTTAAATCTCAGCTTTGGAGGATGCGATTGCTCAGTGCGGTTTGGGCCCGGGGGCCTTTCAGGGCCTCTTGCTTGTGGGTCCCGTACTGGTCCCTGGAGGCTCTCTGTCAAGTGACCCGAGGGCCCTCTGCTCTTTCCTTTGCCTGTCCCCAGTCCCGGGTGCTGGGTGCCGCACAGTGTCACTTCAGGCCCTCCTGTGGGTCCTTGTGGGCAGCCCTTCAGTGTGTGTCAGGTCAGTGGTGCCTGGGTGAGGGCTGGGCAAGCTTGCACTCTGGTGGCCCCTCGTCTCCACCTGCAGTGGCGGATCTGCTTTCTCTGGGTGACGGTCCTTGCCTGACCTCCCTCCTGGGGCTCGGGGAGACCTGGGACGTTCAGACAGTCCTCAGCACCTTCATGGGCTTCATGCTCCCTTCACGTGTGCCTTGGTGGCTTCCCTCCATGCCAGGCCCGGGTGGCCCGTGCAGGCATCCTCCCCCCTGCCCTACACCAGCAGATCCTCGGGGTGCGTCACCCAGGCAGGCCCAGACCGTTGGCAGCCCTGACAGACCTGGTCTCCGGTTGTGTG
Source organism: Phocoena sinus (assembly GCF_008692025.1). Classification (NCBI taxonomy): domain Eukaryota; kingdom Metazoa; phylum Chordata; class Mammalia; order Artiodactyla; family Phocoenidae; genus Phocoena; species Phocoena sinus. The sequence goes on along the minus strand of NC_045772.1, from coordinate 3,185,257 downwards.
GTTGTCAGTGTCTTGCTTTTCGTGGGGTGCGTCTGTTTCGCTGTGGAACACCCCTCCACCAGGAGGGCCGGCACGCTCCATGGGTGTGAGCTAGGTTCATTTTATCCCTCAAGAAACCAGGTCCTTGCTGCTCGGTGATGGCGGATCCACAGAGGGAGAGCAGCGAGGCATGTGTGAGGCCTCCTTAGTGGTGGGCGTGGGTGTGGATGTGTCCGGAGCCTCACCTCTGTTCTCTCCCCCTCCCTCTGCAGGAAGCGCCAGTGATGCCGTCCCTCTGCAGAGATCCCAGTCTCTCCCGCACTCGGCGACCGTGGCACTGGGTGGGGTGCCCGAGCCCAGTACCCTCAGCAGCTCAGCCTTAAGTGAAAGAGAGGCCTCCCGGCTGGACAAGTTCAAACAGCTCCTCGCCGGCCCCAACACAGACCTTGGTGAGTCCCCTGTGGGCGAGGCCACGCCGGCTGTGCCTCGTTTCTAAAGGGGGTGCAGCTCTGAAGGCCAGTCTGCTGCCATTTAACACACTTGCTCCCCGTGTAATTCACCTGGTGAGAGGTTGGTCTGTTGTGTTTCATGTCAGTGGGTCACTAAGACGAGAGCCGTTTGTCCTGAAAGTTTACTGTCGACCGTGTTATTAATGTGCTTCCTCTGCAGTTCGATCAGCATTTTCTGATCTGTTTTCCTTAATGCCCAGTTGCACTCTTCTGGCTTCTTAGCACTGCCTTGGGGAGCTCTGCAGGGCAGGCCGGGTGGACGTCCTTGTCCTTCATAGCGGTCGTGGGGCCGGCGATCCGGGCCGGTGGCGGACGTCCTGACCGTGGCTGACTTTGCACCTTCCTGCAGGGGCCCAGTGGGTCTGCGTAGAGTGTGGGCACTGCAGGGGCAGGGGGCAAGACAGATCTTGGGTGGAGGGGCCAGCAGGGGACAGGACAGTCACAGGCATGGTTCTCGTGGGTCGTGATACCCGCTTGGACGCTCTGCAGCCAGGCTGAGGCGTGCTTGCTTTCAAGTTCTGCTGGAATTCCACTCAGATCTGTGTTCTTCTATTTATGGATCTCATCCCTGTTGAGTGCCACTCTGCACTGGGCGTTCTGCCCGATGCTGGAGCTTTCGGGAGGGTGGAGGTGGCTGTAGTCCCTCACGGTTGCGCTCCGCGGGCTGGGCGCCGCGGCGGGCAGTGCCCCGCGTGGCCAGCAGGTGGCGCCTGAGGCCCGCGGAGGGAGGCGGCCGCGGCCCAGGACGAGCCTGCGGAAGCCGAAGCCGCGGGCCCGGTTCGTGAGGCCGGAGGAGGGCGGCCTTGGAAAGATCCTGAAGCTCGGAAGGTGCTGCTCCAGCCCGGGTGCCGTTCTCACCGTGGGTGTTTTCTTCTTAGTTTTGTTCAGTTTTTGCCTGCAGAGTCGCATGGCACAGAGATTTGGGCCGGCTGTTTTTGGTAGGTGCAGAGGGAAGATGAGCCCTTTCCCTTCCCCAGCTCGCCTCTCCCCCTTTGCCCGGGTCCAGGTGTCATCTTCCAGAGATGGTCCGCGCACATGTTGTGTTAAACTTTTGATTTCGATGTGATTTCAAATTTACAGAAAAGTTGCAAGAACAGCACGAGCGCCCCCGTACGCTCCTTGCCCAGATTCACCGGTTGTTTACGTTTTGCCCCATTGCATTCTGTGTGTGTGTGCGCTTACGTGCAGACATGCTGTTCCTGAACCGTTTGAGCCATCTGCCCCACGAGACTTCATTATTTCCTAAGAACAAAGACACCCTCTCGATGTTGTCATGATATCGCTGTCAAAATCAGGAAATTAAAACATCCGTGCGGCACTGCTCTCTAACGCACGGCCCACGTTCACTTCTTGACGCTTGTCCAGTAGCACCCGTGATACCTTTCTTCCTCGTCCAGAACCCACTGCAGGATCACGCGTGGCGTTCGGTTTGCCACGTCTCTCGTCTTGTTAGCTAGAGTGATGCTCCGGCCTCGCCTTGTGGTCTTGGAAGAGCGTAGGCCCTTCGGAGTGTCTTGTTTCACATTCCCCTGGTGAGAATTGGGCCGGCTGTTTTTGGTAGGAACAGCACTTAATTGATTTGCCTTCTCGGTTGATGTAGCAGCAGGAGGCCAGGGTGCTGGTTTGTCCTGAGGTCGATGAAGCCAGCTCTGATCCCTGCTTCAGGGGGTGTCTGCCAGTTCTTCCCCCCGAAAGTTACTCTTGTTCCTTTGGTGATTCAGAGGTGATTTGTAGAGAGGTACTTGGGTCTGCGTGTCGTTACATACATTTTTTTCTTTCCTCTCCATACGAATGTAACGCTGTTCTGCTCACCTTTGAAATTTAACCATGTATTTCCCGATAGTGCTAGGGAGAGGCTGTGGCCCCTGTGCGGGGTCGACAGTGAGCCCGTCTGTCTGCGGCCGCCACGCCGGTTATTCGCTGCCCCTCCCGAGGGGCCCTTACTTGCTCTCATTACAGACGTAAGAGCTGTTCTTCTAACAGAAGAAGAACACCTGTTCCTCACCCTGACCTGACATTCCTGGAGCATCCCTGGCCGTGGGGAGCTCGGGGAGGGAGAGCTTGGGGGCCTTGGTGCGTGGAAGTCTCGTGCTTCGAGCCCGATGGAAGGGGACCGTGCGTGAGGAGCGGAGTGCTGTGCGTGGGCAGCGAGGGTGGGGCTCCCGGGGCAGCTGCCTGCGTGGCTTCCTCTGCACGGGCCCTGGAGCGAGCCTCGTAGCCTCCAGGCCTCAGCCTGCACGGTCACCTGCAGGGACAGCGGTGGCAGCACAGGTGTCACCCGCTTTACACCACCTTGCTTTCACGGAAGGCCTCCTCAGTACCTGTTTTCCCTAACTGAAGGAAACCGGAGAGGGCTTTTGCTTTCATGAAAAAAAGTGAAAAGCAAAACTTGCGTCTTCACTTTACGCCATTTCAGCTTATGTCAGATTTCATAGAAACACTCGACTTTCGGATAGTAGGGGGAACCTGTACAGATTTTGCTGATAATATTGATACATATGAAGTTTTTGGGAGAGTGGCCAGCACTCAATAAGCACTCAGAAAAAGTTAGTTCTTTTACTTCTTCTGATTATTTTCATTTGCACTGGCCTGTTTATTCTCTACTTGATTTTTATAACATTGACATATGTGGCCACTTCATAGATATTTTCTTGGTTACATTCAGCAGCCTCTAATGGTAGATGGCAAGGAGATAGCTCGTGAAAACAAGATTGCCTGATGGGAACTGCAGTTCTGGGTCAGGTTCTGAGCCCCCAGTTAGAATCTTCTAGGGGACTTTGTCACTGGAGTAACTTTTGAAAATAAAATCGAACTTAAAAGTAAAGCTTTCAAGGCTTGTGGGAGAGTGAGTACATATGGATAGATTGAGAGGTTAAAAGAAAATCAGATTCTTTTGTTCGGTTGTGGGATTATGGTTTTTTTTTCTTTCTTTAGAATTCTGTGTGAGTATCAACTCTAACACCAAAAAGCGAAAACCAAAGCTTTCAAAGTGAATGACTGGATTTGTATTTAGTGGCAAGAGAAAACGCAGCCGGCAAATTGCCTGTTTTTATAAGGCAGTTAAGATAGCTTCGGAAGACAGTGGGATGTATTATCCTCACATTGCGTAAAAGATGTAAGCGGCAAATATTCGCTAATGTTGGAGAAGAAAACCGCTGACGTGAGCAGCGCCCGCCCGCAGAAGAGTTCTACCTGCAGAATGTCGCTCCGCCCGTCAGAGCGCTGTTCTTCTTTGCTCAGCTTGCGCTCCCTTACAGGGGTGAGAGTAGCAAATAGAACTTAACAGCTCACTCTGCTCTTAGCATTGACTCAGTATTTACTTGTGCAAAGGCTGCCTGCTTTGAAGCCCAAGAAAATGACACTTGGAGGCTTTCGTTGTGACCACGTGCGTCTGAACCGGCATGTGAGTTGGCCATCGGCTAAACATGAGCAGCCCAAGGCCTGCCGAGTGACCGCCTGGTGGCAGCCGGGCTCTGAGGTCGTCCGTGTGTGACACGCAGCCCTGGTGCCGGACATGCAGACACGAGCACAGAGGGAGTGAGGCCAGGTGCAAGGTCACGGTCCAGTTACCCCGTGAGCACCCAGGCTGGGCTTTAAGACGGAGAGTGTGCCGGGAGACGGCTATGGGGAGGAGAGGGTTTTTTTCGGGGGCGGGGGAGGGTGATATGGAGTTGTTCGCTCAGGAAGCAAGGGTTTGAGTTCGGTGCCCCTTCAGGGCCCGGGGCTGGAGGACAGCCCTGCCTGCAAGGGGCCCTGATGGCAGGAAGGGGAGGCAGTGCAGCCTGGGAGCCAGTGTGACAGGTGACTCAGCCTCCTGTCTCATCAGCCATCACGGGGGAGTTGGGACTCCCCTGCAGGGTCCTTGTGACGTCGGAGGTGGTTGACGTCAGGTGCCCACGTAGTTCTTCATTCGGCCAGTGTTCGTAGAGCACCTGCTGTTGCTGTAGGTGCTGGGGGTGTACCGGGAACAGACCCCAGGGTCCCTGCGCTCAGGAGCTGACGTTGAGTGTCGGGGACAGACAGACAGACAGATGCACGCAGTCAGCACTCCAGGAACCGGCCGAAGGTAGTAGGCGCAGTGGAGAGAAAAACAGAGGTGTGGGGTAAAGGCTGGAGCTTCCCAGGGAGGGGCCAGGGTGCAGAGGTCTTGCCCTGGGATGGGGCTTCGGGGATGGACAGGGCCTGGTAGGGGAGGGGAGGGGAGGAAGGAGGCCGGCAGGGCAGCGAGTGGCAGGTGTGGAGGGCTGAGAAGGCCAGGAGGAGGCCCCCAGCTTTCTCTCTGTGCAAAGCCTCTGGCAGGGCTGGAACCAGGGGAGCGGAACAAGGCCACGCAGCAGTGGGGAGGTGCAGGGATGTGGGGACGGGGAGGAAATTGGGGGGTCGACTGGGAGAGGGGAAGCTGGTGGCCCAGGGAGAAGGGGCCACCAGGACTGTGTCAGCTGGAGCCCAGGGGCTGCGGGCGTAGGGGGACAGCTGATGGACACAAAACCGGGGCACGCCCAAGAAGGGTGTTTTTTCACCAGGTGGCAGAATCAGGTACTGGTGAAACAGAGCCAGGCGAGGCAGTGTATCCAAATAACTGCACACTTGCTGCGTTTCGGGTCCTCGCTCTGTGCGGGGCACTGTGCTTCCTGTGTGTTGGCATGCGTGTGTGCACCGCCCCCCAACCCAGACACACCCGGAGCCTGCCCCCGGTAGCAGCCGGCTCCTGATCGCAGCTGGGGAGGTTGAGCCCTGGTGCAGGGGCGACCCTGCGGCCCCGCGGCGAGGGCAGGGCCGATGCCGGCCGGGTCCTCGTTCCTCTGCTGAGGGCCTTGCTGGAGGACCGGGAGCGGATGGCGGGCGGCGTGGCCTGGCTGTGCTGGCAGGGCTGCCGGCACCCCTGTTCCCGAAGGTCCGGGCGGTGGCCCGCCGGTGCCCAGCGTCAGCCGTGGGACCAGGCGCAGCCCCACAGCCTCGCCGCTGTGTCCCAGCCAGGGACAGTGGAGGTTGCGCGTGTGTGTGCCCGTGCGGGCTTGTCCTGCTGCCTTGTGAAAGGGGAGGGTGGTCCCAGAGGGGCAACAGGATGTGGGAGGGACAAGGTGGCAGCTCCGCTGACGGCCACCCCGGGGGCCCCTGGCAGCTGCCCAAGCGCAGAGACTCCAGGGGAGAGGAGTCGAGGTCTCGTCGCGTGCAGTCGCGCCCGCCGCAGTGCGCTCTGGACCCGCTGGCTGAGCCGCGTGCTCGCGTCCCGATTCTCAGCGGAGGTGTGGGCAGCGCTTGGTTCTTTGCCCTGCTGGTGCCAGTTCAGCTGGACACGCTTCCTCAGATCCCCCCGGGCCCTGCCGCCAGCCGAGCTTCTGAAAGGTAATTGGAGTGTAAGAGGCGGGGCTCCAGGGAGCCCGGCGGGGAGCCCCTGCAGCCCGGTTTTATCTCAGCTGTGAGGTTTGGGGAGAAAGTACTTTTTAGTGAAACAAACAGAGAAGGTTTGAAAGAGGGTTGATGAATTCACCCCGCTGCCCGAGCCCTGCAGTCCCCGCCTGCAGCTCAGGACAGAGCCCTGGTGCACGTAGTAGGCGCACATGCAGCAGCGGGAGGGGCGAGCGCGTCGCAGGCTGAGCCGAGGCAGCATTCGGCCGGTGCCTTTTCCTTGGTCACTGCGTCTCGTGGCCCTGGCTGCGGGTTGGCTGAGCCTCTCCTGTCAGGGAAGCACCGCCGAGGCCGATTCTGACTGAGCAGAGTGCGTGCGGGCTCCAGTCGGGGTGGGGGGAGTCTCTGTGAGGGGACAGGGAAGCCAGAGCCCACGGGTCCAGGCTCTTCTCCCCCACCTTTCTTTCCCGCTTCTCCTGGATTGCCCCCCAGCTTTGGTTCTCCCGTGTAGCATCTTCTCTGACATCAGGAGGAACACTGGCAAAGCAGCTTTCGTTAAGAATGTACACAAGGAGTTCATTTTTGAAAAAGTTCATCTGCCTTGAAAGGCAGATTCTAGGTTGGACGTGTCGCCTTAGTTGACTTCCCAAGGCCCTCACTCCTCCCCCCTGAACCTGTCACCGTTCGTGCCCCCATCTCTGCACAGCGGTGCCCCCTCTGGTGACCCGGGCCCAGCCCCCCGCCGTCTTCTCCTCCCTCCTCCCCACTCCCACCTCTGGGCTGTCACCAGGTCTCCTGCGCTCAGCACCTCCAGCCCACCGCCTGGTCCCTGCCACCGCCTCTCGCCTGATGGTGACAGCCCACCCCCGCTGGCCCCTGCGCACCTATGTCCGGCGTCGTGCTCGGCACAGCCGTCAGCAGTCCTTCGGAAATGAGATCCGGATCAGGTACCGTCAGAGCCGTCTGGCGGCTCCATCTCACTCAGAGAGTCAGCCGTCGGCCTGGTGACGCCCGAGAGGCCCGGCCTCCCACGACCTGCCTGTCCCCCTCCCATCGTCCCCTCACTCTGTTCTGCGGTCGCCGGGACGCAGCGGCACGTCCATGCTTGGGCCTGTGCTCTGCCATCCCCCTGCCTCGGCTTCCTGCGTGACTCACTTCCTCCAGGCCTCTGCTCGAACAGACCCTCATCGTCAGGATCTCCTGCATCACGCCCCCACCCCCGAACGACTCCATGCCTTCACTCCCTCTCATCCTGCCGTGTTTTCCTCGGATCACCCGACCGAGGGTCCCTCTGCCCCCGACCCCTGGAGGGAGGCCTCGGTCTCTTTCTAGGGGTTGGTGGTGCCAGGCGTGCGAGCTCAGGGCGGGCACGGGTCGCCGAGCACCAGTGAGACGTCTCCCCCCTTACTTGGGTGGGTGCCGTCCTCCCAGTCTGGCTTTATTTTCTTTCTGTGAAAATAATCACTAGGTAAGTAATTATTCCTGACGTCCAAATGCAGCTCAACTGCGGCAGCATCCTCCCTGCAGCCAGGACCGTCGCACACGTGCGGACCCCGTGCTGTGCCGTCCCCGTGTCACTGACGCCCTGCTTCCCCCCAGAGCCTCTGCCCGGCCCACGGGTGGCTGATCGCCCGAGTCTCGCCACGGAGGAGGGGACTCCGCACGGCTCCTCCCTCCGTGTCGCTCTCGCTGTAGGGTTTCCGCGATGATAGGTCACGCAATGTTATTGAAAGTGAGAGACGTGGAAAAAATAATAAAACCCACAAAGCGCAGTTGCCACTGTGTACGCTGGCTACATTTATGGCTGTGTCTTCTCCTCTCCTCTCATTACCTGTAATCGGTTCTCGCCAGCCCTTTAGAGGCCCGCAGAAGGGGCTCCCCGAGCTTGCTTTGTCTTCTGGGCTCGGGACGGGAGTGTGAGAGCTGCAGAAGACGCGCCAGTCCTGGCTTCATGGCGTTGCCACTGCAGTATCCTCACCGTTTGGGTGGCATTCGCGCTACTAGGTGTGGCACTTGAGCTACGTGTAGTTATCACTCGGCTTAGAATAAACCAGAGTGGATATGATTTGGTGGAAGTTAAGCATTTCATTTAATATCTCTGGTAGACCAGCTCTTCAGTTTAATTAGGAAAACTTTCAGGGGTCTTTCAGGTAACTTTCTCATGGACGATGATTTCCTGCGTATAATCTTAAAAGCAAATGTTAAAAAAAAATGTTTGTACGTCTACTGTACAGTTTTAAAGGAGCAGTTTGAGAAACCAATCCATTACACGTTTGTCCTTTTTTCTCTAATGATTTCCTTTGTAGATCAGGACATGAAATAACCAGTTGAATACTCATGAGACCGTGGTGTCTGTTTTTTTGTCTGAGGGATGAGAGCGGAAAAGTGGGCAGAGTGTGTGGGAGTCTGCTCCCTGCCCTACAGCCCTTTGTGCTTGTGACTCAGCTCTCAGGGTTGTGTCCATCTCACCACTGGACTGTGAGTTCCTCGTGGGCCGTGCTGTGAGCCCCTGGTCTTCGTGTCCAGTGATGGGGACCAGGACACGGCACTTGCTCAGGAAGTGCTGCTGGGGTCCATTGGCCTGCTGTCTCCTGCCCCACGGCCCCGCAGTGCTCTTGGCCTCTGTGGTTCACCAGCTGAGGAGGGGGATTGGTTAGGATTCGTTTTGGCTGAAGGTATCAGAAAACCAGACTCAGGGGCCTTTAGACAAATAGGGGTTTATTTTTCTCAGCAGGGTGTCTGGAGGTAGGGAGCTGTGGGCATTGATTTCATCAGGGATCTAAGCTCGTGGTCACAAGGTGGCAGTCATTGTCCTGTGTCAAAGCAAAGGGCAGTCACCATGGCATCTGTAGTCTTATCAGAAAAGCAGTTTGACCAGAGCTGGGTCACGTGCCCTCTGCCCGGCTCCCCCCCCACGAGCTGCAAGGGGTGCTGAGAAGGATCTCGTGGGCCCGGCCGTTGGCACTTTGGAATTGGGGTTCCAGTTACAGGGAAGAGGGAGGGGATGGATGTTGGGTGGACAGCCAGCTGTGTTTGCCACTCAGATAGGCACGTGTAAATCTGTCACCCCACCAGGTTTCTGGTTCCTTGAGGTAGGGACTGTCTTTCTTGTATTGTAGCACTTAACCCATGGCTGGTGTCTAGCACTGTCCCGACCACACAGTGGAGACCCAGAAACTGAACTGTGTTGGACTGTGTGCACAGTCTTGGGTGTGGAGGGAGCGAGTGGATGAACTTTGAATTTTCATAGTCAAACACACAGTATTTAGAATGAGCCCTCCTGTGTCCTGGTTTTGCCCCCAAATGTAGCTCAGATTCCAAAGGACCACAAACCAACACATAGCCAGGCGTCTGGTCCTGGAAACTGCAAAGAAAATAATACTTTTAAATTAATTAATTAATTAATCAATGCACAGATCCTATCTTGTGCATTCTGGAAATGCACATCCTGTAAAGTTGCCAGATGAAGCTAGAAAGAAGAGGGTTTTCTGAAGAAGGGAAGTTGGAAGAGATGGTGAGCAATTGGAATTCCCTGTAGGTGTGGAAGGATGCGGGCAACACAGCAGCAGGATTTTGACTTCTTTAGAATCAAATCAAGGGCTCTGGGACGGTGGTAGTGGTGACCTTGGTGGTAGTGATGGTGATGGTGATGGTAATGGTGGTGGTGGTGGTGATGGTGGTGGTGTTGGTGGTGATGGTGGTGGTGGTGATGGTGGTGGTGATGTTGGTGATGGTGGTGTAGTGGTGGTGATGGTGGTGGTGGTGGTGATGGTGGTGGTGGTGATGATGGTGGTGATGTTGATGGTGATGTTGGTGATGGTGGTGGTGGTGGTGATGGTGGTGGTGGTGATGATGGTGGTGATGTTGATGGTGATGGTGATGGTGGTGGTGATGGTGGTGGTGATGATGGTGGTGATGTTGATGGTGATGTTGATGGTGATGGTGATGGTGGTGGTGGTGGTGATGGTGATGACGATGGTGGTGATGATGGTGATGATGGTGGTGATGATGGTGATGATGATGGTGGTGATGATGGTGATGATGATGGTGGTGATGATGGTGATGGTGATGGTGGTGATGATGGTGATGATGATGGTGGTGATGATGGTGATGGTGATGTTGGTGGTAGTGGTGATGGTGGTGATGGTGATGTTGATGGTGATGGTGGCGATGGTGGTGATGATAGTTGGTTATGGTGGTGATGTTGGTGGTGATGTTGGTGGTGATGGTGATGGTGATGGTGATGTTGGTGATGGTGGCTGGCTTTGACCGAGAGCTTCCTCTCTGTCAGGTACATGGAAGTACGTGGAATTCCTAAGAAGGAGCTCAGAGAGGCTGGGGCACAATGGCTGTCCACTTCAACTTTACCCTCCTGGGTTCCTGTCATGCGTGTTTTCCAGACAGAGGCCCTACTCACTCTGGTGCTTCTTCCTGGGGTGGTTTGCTTGCCCATCTTCCTAGGGAAATACCAGGAGCCAGAGTCAGCCGTCTCCCTTGTTTGGTTACTTTTTTTTTTTTTTGTGGTACGTGGGCCTCTCACTGCCATGGCCTCTCCCGTTGCGGGGCACAGGCTCCAGATGTGCAGGCTCAGCGGCCATGGCTCACGGGCCCAGCCGCTCCGCGGCATGTGGGATCCTCCCGGACCGGGGCACAAACCCGCGTCCCCTGCATCGGCAGGCGGACTCTCAACCACTGCGCCACCAGGGAAGCCCTGGTTACTTTCTTGTGCCATCTGTCTGGTTCGCGCTTACAGGTAGGAAGGGAAGTTGCACGTGTTAAAGATGAGAAGCAAGAAAGTGGAGAAGAAAGAGGTCGGGTGCCGTTTTGACTTTGTCACTCCCAGGCCCTCTGTGACCCTCAGAGGGCCTGAGTTATCCCTTCCTGGGAGGGAAACACAGCAGTCACATGTGCAGGGGCGGTGGGGCAGGAGAGGCCAGACATGGGGCCCCGTGTTTGCGTGTCCTGGACCCCCGCTCTTGAACTGCCCTGAGGATGGGGCCCCTGACGGTGGCAGGCCAGGAGACTGTAAGCTGAGTCACGCGACAGGAGCGGATGTGTGCGACACGCTCAGGGGCCGTGCGGAGGAGCGGGGGGGCAGGGCTGCCTGGACAGGGCCGAGTCCTGGTCCACGCTGTGCTCCAGGGCCGGGCGGTGGTTTGCTGTTCACTTGATGGGCCCAGGGCTGCGGTCGCCTGCTCAGCTCGACACTGCTCTCATTTGAAAGCTTCACTCTGCAGACCCACGAGTCCATGGGGTGCAGGTGCTCACGGACGCCGTCTGAAATGGCCGGTCACCTGGCTGCAGGGTGTGCCGGTGGTTGTGGACCTCTGAACCCGTGCCAAAGATCCTGCCCTGCGTGGTGCCAAGGCCCACGGGCTGCTTCGCCCTGTGCGGGTTTCTAGTTTCAGCATAGAAAGCGAGGAAGTGCATTATTGGTGTGGTAATGCTGGAACAGAATACCGTGGGCTGGGCGGCTACAGCTGACATTTATTTCTCGTGGTCCTGGAGGCTGAGAAGTTCAGGGTCAAGGCACCGACGGCAGATTCCGTACCTGGTGAGGTTCATAGATGGCGCCTTCTCACTGTGCTCCAGCGGCCGAAGGGGCAAGGGCGCTCCCTGAGCCTCTTTATCAGGGCACTAATCCCATCCAGGGGGACCCCACCTTGTGATCTAAGCACGTCCTACAGCCCCCACCTCTGAACCGTCACCCTGGGAGTCGGGATTTAACATAGGCCCTTTGGGGACACAAACAGTCTACGGCAGCTTTCCTGCTCCACGAGACGCAGCACTGTGTGGTCACCGCACAGCACCAGCCTGCGCTCCTCAGGGAGGAAGGCCTCTGTTTGTGAAGGTCTTCCTCACGGGTTTCCTCGTTGGTTCCGTGCTGCCCTAAGCAATCAGCAGAGCGGCCCCATTTGCAGATGAGGAAACTGAGACTCAGAGGAGGAGGAGGGCCTGCCTGAGGGTAAGCCCACAGGCAGCAGCAGCCCGGGGCTCCCTGCACGTCCTCTGCACTCACTGTACCAGGACACGGCAGTCCAGTTTTAGAGATTTGGTGCAGGATTAGATCGCACGTGACCAAAATGAGAAAAAGGGAGAAATTCCTGATGAATAGAAGTGCAGGGTGCGGGAGAGGAGAAGTCACTTGGGATGGCCTCACAATGGGGTAGGACACAGGAAGGAAGTTAGAGAAACAAGGAAGCGCTGGGTTTTGTGTCGGGAAGTGAAGAAAATCATCTTTATCCTGAATTTGCCATGAGGAGTGAGGCGCTGCTGAGTAAGGCTTTGGTTTTGGTTTTGAGCCAGGTCTTGAGATACTAATACAAACTGAGGCTTTCTGGTGAAATCTGAGGCTGTACTCAAATTGGTCCTAAAGGAACAAAGTTCAGGCTTGCTTATTAAAGTGCTTAAAAAAATGAAATACCCTTTTTCTTAGGATAAGATAGTCTGAAAAAATTAGTTAAGGGTGTCTTTTTAAATCTATGTTTTAACCTATGTGTTGTTTTAGGTTCTACAAGTAAGAGCAACCACAATATAGAAAAGTCAGCAGCCATGACGGCCAGTCACCTTGCCCCCCATCTCTGGCCTCCTGGGGGACAGAGGAGTGTGGAAAACAAGCATGTGGGCTTTGGGGTCACATCAGGTCATGGCCACGCTTTGCCATTTACTGGCAGAGTGACCCGGGCAGTTTTTTTCCCCCAGACTTCTTTCGGCGTTAGTTTCCCCACCTGTAAAATGGGTCTAATGGTGCTTGCCTCCACCTGGCTTTGGGAAGCAGTCCCGTGAGGAGTGGTCCGTGCAGTGCAGCAGGCTCGCCCTGGCACTGGTGCGGGTCTCCATCACTGCCTTTCCCAGTGGAGCCTACCCACCTCTCTCCACAGTGGCAGCGAGGATGCAGACGCCACTTGTCACCCCGATCCAGTTAATATCACCTCATGCGCCTTTCCCACCTTGCTGCAGTCTTCATAACCATCATTTTTAATGGCTATATAATGTTTTGAGAATGATCTTTACTTAAAATTGTTAGTAAAGTTGTGTATCTGTCTAAGTCAACATTTAATTTATATGCTTAGTCAAAATCTAGACATATTTAACGGTATTCAAAATACGTACTATAAACGCACTAACAGGAACGTTGTTCCTTGAGATTCTGCGGGAGGGGGAGTTGTGAGAGCACTTAAAGTTTGGGAACTGGTGATGTTCATTCGTATCTTTTGTTTACTAGTTTTTTTTTAATTGAAAAAGCTACATCATGCAATATTAAAAAATTCAATTGGTCGCTAAGGGTTTACATAATGACAAATAAATCTCCGTCCCCAGGCCAGTGGCTCCCCTTCTGTTTCTTACCTCCGTTCATAAGTGCTCTGTGTTTATTCAAGTGACTGTATGAGTGGGTGTGTATACGTCGCCCCACCAGCCCCCGTTCTCCGTAAAATACAAACGGAAGCGTATTAGTCTCATGGGCCTCTTTTCTCACTTTGTACACGTTGGGGAGCCTGAGAATAGGTGATACTTAGCATAGTCATCATGTTATTCACTAGTGCCAGCCTGGCATACAAATCATCAAGCTCTCAAGTAAAATATTCCTTTAAAAAAAATGGAGGTGAAATTCACGTAACATACAATGAACCGTTTTAACCTGCACAGATCCGTGGTAGTTGGTGCACTCACAGTGTTGTGCCCCACCCAAAACATTCTTAATGAGAACATCCTCGTGACCCCGTAAAGAAAGAAATCTGCACGCCCATGTTCACTGCGGCATTGTTTGCAGTTGCCAACACATGGAAACACCCTGGGTGTCTATCAGTGGGTGGGTGGATAAAGAAGATGTGACACACACACACACGCGCGTGCACAGCGGGATATTGTCCAACCATACAAAGAATGAAATATTGCCGTTTGCGATAACATGGATGCACCTTGAGGGCATTATGCTAAGTGAAGTAAGTCAGAGAAAGACAGATACCATATGATCTCACTTACTTGTGGAATCTAAAACAAAAACAAAAACAACTGAGCTCACAGATGCGGAGAACAGGTTGGTGGTTGCCAGAGGTGGGGGGGTTAGGGGCAGGTGGAATGGGCGAAGGGGGTCAAAAGGAACGAGCTTCCAGTTGTAAAGTAATACTGTACTGCATATTTGAAAGCTGCTAAGAGGGTAGATCTTAAAAGTTCTCATCACAAGAAAAACTCATTTTGTAACTGTGTGGTGATGGGTGTTAATTAGACTCAGTGTGGTGGTCATTACCTTGTATACCTGAAACTACTATAATAGGCCAGTTACACCTCAATCAGAAATATTCTTGGGCTTCCCTGGTGGTGCAGTGGTTGAGAGTCCGCCTGCCGATGCAGGGGTCACGGGTTCGTGCCCCGGTCCGGGAGGATCCCACATGCCGCGGAGCGGCTGGGCCCGTGAGCCATGGCCGCTGAGCCTGCGCGTCCGGAGCCTGTGCTCCGCAACGGGAGAGGCCACAACAGTGAGAGGCCCGCGTACTGCAAAAAAAAAAAAAAAAAAAATTCTTAATGCAAAAGAATTGGCCTGATGGGAACAAAGACACAGACCTCCTAGAGAATGGACTTGAGGACACGGGGAGGGGGAAGGGTGAGCTGTGACAAAGTGAGAGAGTGGCATGGACATATATACACTACCAGACGTAAAATAGATAGCTAGTGGGAAGCAGCTGCATAGCATAGGGAGATCAGCTCGGTGCTTTGTGACCACCTAGAGGGGTGGGATAGGGAGGGTGGGAGGGAGACGCAAGAGGGAGGGGATATGGGGATATATGTATATGGATAACTGATTCACTTTGTTATAAAGTAGAGACTACCACACCATTGTAAAGCAATCATACTCCAATAAAAAAAGAAAGAATTGTCAGAAATGTAGTCATCAGGAGGTTTTTGTTTGTTTGTTTGTTTTTTGGTGTAACAACATTTACACAATAGGGGATTTTTTATGCATATAATCAACTGAAGAGGTAGGTCTTCCCTTCACTCTTCGGGTTGCCCCTCTTCAGGTGTGCCCTGTGGTTCGACGTTATTCAATTACAGATAAAATCACCTCCCAGAAAATACGATGCATCATATCGTGTGTGTGTGTGTGTGTGTGTGTGTGTGTGTGTGTGTGTGCGCGCACGCACGCACAGCAGGACCTTGGGAAGTCCCCTGGTGAGGGCTTTCCCCTTCCTGCTGCCCGAGAGCTGGTCCTACCGGGCGTGCGCTTCTGGAGCCCCGCCTGGGCCAGGTGCGGTGCCCGACTTCCTGCCCTGAGCCCGTGGGGCCGCCAGGGTCGGCCGTGGTCTTCCCATCTTACCGAGTCGCCGGTGGAAGTGGCTGCGTCAGGATGGATGGCCCATCCTGACTCTAGGCTTCGTGTTCCTGCTGCCCCAACAAGCTGCCTCTGGTGGGGACGAGGGACTTAGGTGTGGAGCAGTGTTCTGGAAGGGTTGGAAAGGCAGTGTGTTCACTTGTCGTTATGCTCTCCGGGGTCATCGCCGCGGGTGTGGGCACCACCTAAAAACTGTCCGGGTGCAGGACCAGGGAGGTGAAGCCCGCTCACGTCTCCCGACACTGTGGACACCTTGGTTGTGAGCCTGTTCTTTTCTTTGGGGCTTACGTGCTTTGTCCTTACCTCCTGTCCAGGTTAATGTTACTGCTGTCACATCTGGCATTGTGAGTGTACTCAGTGCGTACTGCGGGGCGAAGTTTGTTGGAGCAGCCGGTGGTGTTGAACTTGCTCTGTGGTGCGTCCGGGCACTGGGCACGCCCGGGCCACTCACTCCCTTCCCACTCATGTCCTTGCACGCCCACCCCTGTAGCTGAGCCTCCTGGGCTGCTCGGTTGTCCCGTGGAGGGTGGGCTGACCTTAAGGAGGGGAGGCTTTACCCCCAGTTTGCCGCCAGAGCCTGGGGTTGGCTGCCGTGGTCATCTACAACCGGCCTTGGTGGCTTTTGGCTTTGGGGAGCATGGCTGTGCTAGGCTGTGGTCCAGGACACACCCTGGGCACAGGGCAGCAGGCTGCTGGGGAGGAGACATGGCGAGTGGAGCTGAGTCCTGACAGCCGCAGCGGCAGCAGCGACGACAGCACAGCGACACCACCTCTGCCGAGGCGCTGAGCACACCGCGTGGGAGCCGTGTGCTGTGCCTAGAGTCGGGCGGCCGTGACGTGGTCGCCGTCTGCGGGCCTCCCGGCCAGCAGAGCCAGCACTTGGAGGCAGCGGCGTCTGAGGGAGCTTGTCGTCCTGAGGCGGCCGCGCTGCAGGGACGAGGCTTCTTTGAAGATGCAGCGGTGGGAGAAGCCAGGGGTGCAGGCGGGGCCGGAGCTTGGCAGGTCGGGCAGCCGTGGGGCAGTGGGAGAGACGCTGTGATGGGGAATCCCCTGGCTTCCCAGTGGTTAGCGCTTTCGCTGAGTTAGGGAACCACGATCCCGCAAGCCGCGCGGCGAGTGGGGCACAGATGCTGAGATCTCGGGTTCACACCCTGCCTCTGCCGCCTTCACGCCTTCTGGTCACTTGCCGCATCCTTGGTCTCGGCCTCCTCATGGGCAAAATCAAGGAGTCGGGCTGATGGCAGCAGAGGCCCGAGAGCCTCGGATACAGTGACCCATTCTGTGGGCAGGTGGGAGCCGCGAGGGTTTGGGGTCTGGGAGTGGAATGATCAGATCCGCACTTTGGGCAGGTTAATCTGGCCTCTGTTCCTGTGTGATAATCCCACCGAAGGGCTGCAGGTGACAACGTGTGGGCGACACCCTGAAATGCGGCCGCGACTGAGTTAGCTGTGCTTTGAACCCAAGCTCTCTGGAACTGCCCCGCGCGTCTGTGGGTCCCTTGCCCCCCTCCCCGGCCTGCTCTCTCCCAGACACCAGCCCTCTCTTCTCTGCACACCCCGCGGCCACAGCCGGCTCAAGCCAGTGAGGTGGTTTGGAGCTGGCCGGTGGTGGGGCGCAGACCCGGACCCACACAGTTCCGTGGATCATAGGGGCCCCGTGCAGCTGGCCTAGGGGCTGTGTGGGCTCCTCGGCTCACGCGGGTCCGCCGCTCTGTCGGGCGCTGGGCCTCCATCTGCCTGCAGTGCCCTCCCAGCCTGGGTGAGCCTGCTCCCGTCGGCTGGGCCCACCCTCCTGGGAGCCTCTGCCCGCGGCCCTGTGGGTGGCGCTGCGTCCCGCGTGCCTTCGTGAACCGGGCTTTCAGTGGACGTTGGTGAGGAAGGGCAGAGGCTCCCAGCGTTTTAGTTGAAAGATGTCGCCAGCTAGCTCAGGGCTCTGGGGTGCGTTTCGTGATCCTTGTCTCATGACCTACCACCACTGTTAAAGTTAGGAACTACCCTCAGTTTGCATGAAAACGTTCCCTAATCCTTGTGAACTTAAAGTTGCCTGTTTCAGCGTGTTCCTTAGTTAGCATTTTTCTTTTCTTGCTTTGGTTCCTTCCTTCCAAGTCACTTTACGCTTTTTTGAGCCTCGCCGTTTTGCGTTCCTGCGGTGCGTGTGCCTTCCTCATTGATGGACTCCATCGTGTCGTGTCAGGGCTGCCGCGTGGTGATCGCGTGGCCGCCACCGTGCGCCACTTCAGCATTGTGCGTCTCTCAGGCGCCCGAGGCCTTTGTGTATGCAGGTCACTGGGTTCCATTTGCTTGTCCCTTTACTTTAATGACTTTCTCGATCAGACCGTTAAATACTTCGCTAAAGTACACTCTTTTCTTCCATTTATTCGTGGTTATTTCCTTGATAAAATGCATATTAAATTAGTAAGACATGAATTTCCTTCTGTGTGCCAATCCTATCAGAAGTTATTAAAACTTTTCTAGATTTGGGCCTTCTGTACTTTAAAATTCCATCCCCATTACCTAAACCAAATATGAAAGTATAAAATCCATTTAACAAAGTCATGTTTTGATCTTTCATATACAGGGTTTGCATGGTAGGAACACAGCCTTATCTTGTGGAATATTAACTTTGTTTATCTTTGGTATTCTTTTTTAAAAAAAAATTAATTTAATTTTGGCTGTGTTGGGTCTTCGTTTCTGTGCGAGGGCTTTCTCTAGTTGTGGCAAGCGGGGGCCACTCTTCATCACGGTGCGTGGGCCTCTCACTATCGCGGCCTCTCTTGTTGCGGAGCACAGGCTCCAGACGCGCAATCTCCGTAGTTGTGGCGCACGGGCTTAGTTGCTCCGCGGCATGTGGGATCCTCCCAGACCAGGGCTCGAACCCGTGTCCCCTGCATTGGCAGGCAGATTCTCAACCACTGCGCCACCAGGGAAGCCCTATCTTTGGTATTCTTAAGTATAATTTAAAATTACAAGTGTTCAGTGTTTAAAGTTTAGCACGTAGTGTGAATAATCATAAGAAAAACAATAACATTGAATATTTTTTGATGCCCATCTTGTGCCATGCGTGGCGCTCAGTAGTCTCTGGGAATTTTCTTGATCTCTTCTCACAACGACCCTGTGCGGTGGACACAACCTCCGGAGACCAGGGTCAGAAACAACGATGAAAACCAGCTGTACACCTGCTGTCCTGGTAGCCCAGGGGGTTAAAAGAGCTTATCTTTGTGTCTTTTCGGGAGGGCCTTTATGGTGTGTGTGTGTGTGTGTGTGTGTGTGTGTGTGTGTGTGTGTGTGTGTTCTTCCTTTTTATAGACTTGGGATCAAGCATGTACCTCTCTGTGCATCTCATGATTTCCACTTGTTATAAATGATGTCTTTCCCAAGATAGTAATGTTCGCTCAAAGCACGTTGTTAACGGCTGTGTGACGGTCGTTAAAGTGCAGCCATTCCTGCCATTTGCTCATTGGCGGCGCATTCCATAAGCCGTTCCCCTGTTATTTGGGCATTTCAGTTGTTTTCAGTTCTGGCTTTGTTTTTTATTTATTGTTATGACTGACCCCAAGGAACAGCCCCAATCATAACTCTGCACACCTTCTGTGTTTCCTTAGGAGAAATCCCGAGCCCGGACTTGGTATTAATGGAGGAACACCGTCGGTCCCTCGGGCGCCGTGTCCTCGCGCGTGACCCTTCGGCTCCCCGAGGGTCCTGTGTAGTCTGAGAGCCGCCGTTGACTTGGTTGCTCTTTGCCCTTTCGTTTCATCCACATCAGTGTTTGGATTGAGGTGCCCCGGGCGCACAGTCCTTTATTGGGACCCTTGTGGTGCTGTTTCACTCAGAGCCTGCCCTCCTGCCTTCCTTCCGTGGGATTTGCTCAGGCTTTGCTGCTCAAGCCTTTCTAGGGTCCTCCTTGGCGGGTGGGCATTTTAACAAGGCTGCAGCCGTTTCTTAGTCTCATCTATTCACTCGCTCCCTAAGTTACTCATTCTGTCATCCATTTGTTGATTTCTCCCTTCGTTGTTTTGGAGAGCGAATTTCTTAAGCACCTGCCTCATACTGGCCGCTGAGGATGCAGGAGGTATTGATCAGTCTGCTCCTGGGCTTGTGGAGGGACTGAGACCAGTCGAGTGGGGGAAGGAGTCCCTGACCTTAGTCGGAGCGAAGGACGGAGGCGAGGGAGAGGCACTGCCCGACAGGGAGGAGTAGCAAGGTGTGGCTGGGCCGTGCTGTGTGCGCACACCTGTGCGTGTGCCCCTGTGGGAGATGGAGCCTGGCAGGTGGGTCCAGCCGCAGCTGGGCGGCAGGGCTCTGGAACGACGAAGCGGTTCGGATGTTATCCTGAAGCTCGTGTTGTTTCCCTGCTCACGGCTCTTTCAGAATGTCCCCTTGGGAGAGTCTCCCACCTTTGGTCGGTCCTACCCTCCTCTCTGGCTGCGTTTCTCGCCACTTCCCGTCTCTGCACTTGAAGCTCGTGGCTCCGGTCCCGTCTGTCCCCTGGGCCTCCCAACCCCCCCTGCACGGCCAGCGCTGGGGCCCCCTTCGCTCCCACACAACGTTGGTTGCGAGGTATCTCTGGGGACCCTGGGCTGAGTCCCCTAGGAATCACTGTGGCTCTGCTCGGGCCTGGCTCAGGGCCCTGCCTGGTGGTGTCTGGTCCCCTGAAGAGCAGGCGCTACCTGCCGTGTGGTGTTCAGTGGTGGCACCTTTATCTCAGCCAAAACCTGTTTTCAGGAAATTCCCTGCTGCGCCCTTCACCAAGTCACGTTGCTGGTTTCCAGCGGGCTTAGGTGACTTCTGCGGGGGCTCGAAGGAAAATCCGTCCATCAGAAGCGAATCGAAGGCTCACACCACCGTCACCAGGTCGGATGCTCCTGGGGCCTGTCGTGTCCGGCTCTGCTGTGGGCGGCCCTGCGGGGGGAGCCCGGTTACTAGTTCGCGGCCTTGAGGTGTGCACAGGTGAGGGGGCGACGCGGCAGGTGCCAGGATGGGCGGCCCAAGAGGGGTTCGGCCAGCCCTGGCTGCAGTTGAGCTGAGGAGGGCCCGTGAGCTGGTCAGGCTGGCCTGGCAGAGGCCGCGGGTCTTGGACTGGCTTGGAGGGCTGGCGGGGGCTCAGGTCGGCGACAGAAGGGGCCCCTGGGGCTCGGAGTGGCATCAGCCTGGGCACACGCACCGGTCACTGTCTCCTGGGGAGCTTTAAACAAACACAGCAAAACCAGTGCCTGGCCTCCCCCCCGGCCGGGGCCTCGGAACCCTGGGTCGTAACCCCGGTCCTAGGGCGGAGGTAGCGGGAGCGCTCAGACCGTGTCTGGAGCCTTGCTGTGGGGCTCTGGCTGTGCGAGGCTTTGGGAGGTCATGGGCAACGCTAGACCTCAGTAACTCACTGTAGCCCGCAGTGTCGCCAGGCAAAGGTCTGCTGTAGCATAGAAGACCTTGTGATTCCATAAATAACACGTGCTTGTTAGGAAAACTTGGAAAATACAGAGGACCCCTGCAGACAGATCATTACCTGCATCGTGTCTCACCACCCGAACCGTGGTCCTGCTCTTCGTGTGGTCAGTGTCCCCTACCTGCCACCTGAGGTCACGTGTGAAGGGTGGGTCCTCTCTGGAAGGTCCAGGGCCTGCAGTGAATTCTCGGGGTGCCTGGGGCAGCATCCACAGGGTTGGGGTGGAGACTGCAACTGTCAGCTTGGCTTGGGTCCTGGCCACACCACTGACCACCACGTGACGCTGAGCTCGTGGAGAGGATTAAGTGAATTCACTTAAGTACAGCTCTCAGAATGGTGCGTGGCATATAGACAGGACTCCATAAATGTGAGCTGGGGTACTGACTTTTACTCCTGTGGTCACTTCTGGCTCTGCCCTCCTGCTTTCTTCTGAATTCTTGATTTGATTCGATCAGTTAACTGTGCTTTTGGTCCAGGCACCTGCTGGGTGCCACCAACATACAAGGGGAAATGAGACCTGGTGCCGTGACTCAGGGGACACGGATAATGGTCTCGGGCAGCGCCACCCAAGGGGAAGACGTCACTGTGTGATTTCACATGTTCTTGTAGCCACACCGAGGACATGCAAAGAAACAGGTGAAATTACTTCTAAGGATTTAGGGATTTCCCTAGTGGCCTAGTGGTTAAGACTTCGCCTTCCAATGCAGTGGGTGTGGGTTTGATCCCTGGTCGGGGAGCTAAAATCCCTCATGCCTCGGGGCCAAAAAACTGAAACAGAAGCAGTATTGTAATACTGCTTTTAAAGTCAATAAAGACTCAAAAAAATCTTAAAAAATAATTCTAAGGATTTACTTATTATTCCAATATATACAAAGTATTAACATATTATAAATTCAATATATAATCCATATACAAGCCGTAAATAGTAACGTGGACTCATATGTTGGTACCGCGTCGGGAAGAAATTCCTGGTGGCTGAGGGAATTTTTTCTTTTGGATTACGGATGTCCAGCAGTCGATTTTAAGTTATTTAGACAGGGGTTGTGTTAACCCCTGAGACCCCAAAGCTTCCGTCTGCTGCAGGTACAAATGCCTCATTTCCTAACCCCTCCTTGGGTAACACTACTTTTGCCTAAATTTTGGCTTAAAATGAGGCGGTGCCTTTTTCCCCCGGGGGTCAGATCTCTGACCCTGTGGGTGTGGGTGCTTCTGCTCCTGCCCTTGGCTGGCTCAGCGCGGGCCCCCTCACCCCCTCGCCGCCGCCCTGTGCGCACGGGCCACGCAGAAGGGCCAGCTCAGCTTTGCCTTCTCATCTGCCTCATGTCTCTGTTGTACTGGATGCTGGTAGCAGAAAGGAGACGTGGAGACATTTGTTTTTCACATTGGCATAAATTATAAGGTACTTCCTTGCCAGGAAAGATCATGACGAGTTGGTTTTTCTTAAGGAATTTTATTTACTTTTTGGCTGCATTGGGTCTTTCTGGCTGCGCGCAGGCTTTCTCTAGTTGTGGTGAGCAGGGGCTACTCTTCATTGCGGTGTGCGGGCTTCTCATTGCGGTGGCTTCTCTTGTTGCGGAGCGTGGGCTCTAGGCATGCGGGCTTCAGTAGTTGTGGCGCGCGGGCTCAGTAGTTGTGGCTCACGGGCTCTAGAGGGCAGGCTCAGTAGTTGTGGTGCACGGGCTTAGTTGCTCTGCGGCATGTGGGATCTTCCCAGACTAGGGCTTGAACCCGTGTCCCCTGTGTTGGCAGGCGATTCTTTTTTCTTTTAAGATGTTGGGGGTAGGAGTTCATTAATTAATTAATTAATTTTTGCTGTGTTGGGTCTTCGTTTCCGTGCGAGGGCTTTCTCTAGTTGTGGCAAGCGGGGGCCACTCTTCATCGCGGTGTGCGGGGGCCTCTCACTATCGCGGCCTCTCTTGTTGCGGAGCACAGGCTGCAGACGCGCAGGCTCAGTAGTTGTGGCTCATGGACCCAGTTGCTCCGCGGCATATGGGGTCTTCCCAGACCAGGGTTTGAACCCGTGTCCCCTGCATTAGCAGGCAGATTCTCAACCACTGCACCACCAGGGAAGCCTGGCAGGCAGATTCTTAACCACTGTGCCACCAGGGAAGCCCCCGGACACATTCTTGAGCAATTAAAATGCTAATCAGTGTCATTTCAGAATGGAAGAAGTACGATAATCAAGCATCATCTGGTAATGGAGTTACAGGAATGTCTCAGCCCGCAGTCACTTCGTTGGTTGATTTCTCTAGCACGCTGGATGCTAAGGAGATTTATTAAAAAGTAACAGACCACCCTGAAACGTAGTCATAGTCATTACTGAGTTGGAGTTTCTCTTTTAAGGAGTTTCCTTAAATCACTTGATGTGTGAGCTGCACACTGGGTGGATCTGCTTTCCTTTAATCTCTCCCGTGTAAGTGTCCAGCAGTTTCTAAGTGAGGAGGCCTCTCTTGGTCTTCTTTTCTTTTTTTTGCGGTATGCGGGCTTCTCACTGTTGCGGCCTCTCCCGTTGCGGAGCACAGCCTCCGGACGCGCAGGCTCAGCGGCCATGGCTCACGGGCCCAGCCGCTCGGCGGTATGTGGGATCTTCCCGGACCGGGGCATGAACCCGTGTCCCCTGCATCGGCAGACGGACTCTCAACCACTGCGCCACCAGGGAAGCCCCCTCTCTCTGTCTTAAAGGCTCGTCCCCTCCCCCTGCTCAGCAATGCTCAGCTTTCCTGGGAGTGGACCCATCTGTGACATTTTCACGTGCAGACTGCAGCTGAAGGAGCCTAAAGCCTTTCGTTTCTTACTCCCCTGATCTTGTTAGTCACCACCAAGTTTGTTTATTGAGAGTCTGAGCTGAGCCCATCATGTGTGTAATCATACATGTAATCCTCAGGGTTGCTCTTTCCTGCCTATAGGGAGGCTGTTGACAGCAATTTCCCGGGGCTGGGCAGCTGTGGGGAGGGGAGCCGGTGTTTGTCCGGTTCCAAGTGTCATACAGGTCGAGGCCGCGGTGTCCAGGATGGCTCCTGGCTCTCGGTTCGCGCTCAGGTAATTGTCGAACGAATAAATGGAAACGCACAGCCAGTTTCAGCTCTCCTTTCCATGTGTGCCTCTGTGTGTGTGAAAGATTAGCTCGCTGTGAAACCTGTTTTTCTTCCTTTGCCAGAAAGCAATCAACAGAGACTCCTGCCTTTGTCGTGTTGTAGAGTTGATTGACATGGTTCTTTGTGCCTGGAAAGCAAATTATGTTAAAATGTTCCTCGAGATCTATTTATAAGTTACTTGGTTCAGCAGCACCGTTTGCTTAGAACTCGGTCCCACCATGTTCTTCACACAGGGGAGTGGGGCTCCCACGGACCTCGCCCCTGCCTGTCGGCCACTGACCTCGGGGAGGTGGAGGGTGGGATCTGGTTCCTCACCCTCCGACGCCCCCTTCACGTGGAGGGGCGTGGTGTCCCCGCCCAGGGCCAGTGCAGGCTGTGATCGTGGGCTCGTGTGCAGCCTGTGTGCGGTCTGGGAGAAAGGCCCGTGGTCTGTGTCCGCATCACACCCTTGGCCTTCTCAGTGCTGCTGCAGGTCGTGTATCTAAAGCATGCCTCTCCCTCAGCCTCACTGCCCACCCCGAAGACGCGCCGACCACCAGAACCCTGTTAAAGTCTCCTGTTCTCCTTTCTCGTAGAGCTTGCACTTGGACTGTGTGTACCAAATGGTGTTTTGTAAGTGACAGCCTCTTTGAATCAGAGAGGCCTGGCTGCCAGCAGAGCATCTGGGCAGTACAGGTGACTGGCCTGCCCAGAGGGCGTGGCTGTCATTTCTGCTTGCAGACACTGTGGGCTTGGGCAGCCTGTGCAGCCTGGCCGTGCCGGGGTCGGGGTGGGTCCGTTCCCGCTGGGCCCTTGAAGCTTGATGCCAGGGCCCTGAGAGAGCCTGGCTGAAACGCCCTGGGGTCCCCGGGACAATAGGCCACTTGCTGCCGGGGAATCGGCAAAGGCTTCACTAGGTCTTGGCTGTCTTATCTGCACAGAACGTCCCAGCAGACGGCATGAGCAGAGTTAAAATGCCTGCAGTTCTTCATGCAAGTGGTGACGTAGGCTTACCCACTTCGCTCCCCCGACAAAAAACCCGCATCCCCAGACAGTCGTTAGGCCGTGTCTGATTCAGCAAGGCTGGCCCAGAAGGTAGCACCGCAGGCTTCTCCTGTGTCTTCACTGGGATTAGAAGCACGCTGAGGGCAGGGCTGCCTGAGCCCCTGTGCCCTCCTGAAACATGGCACAGGCCCTCCTACAGCCAGCACTCAGGTTGTAGGTTTTTTTTGCCTGTTTCAGAGAATGTATGGAGATGGAACACACTTGTTGAGTGTGATTCTTCCCTCCTGGCCCAGGACTAATAAATGTATGTAAAGGTGATAAAGTTAAAAAAAAAAAAAAGGCAGCCTTGTGACTTCTTCAGGAAGCAAGGTACAGGGTCGGGGGAAGAAGAGGCCAGAAGCCTTTGCACGGCCTGCTGTTCTCTTAGGTGCTCATGTTCTGCTTGCAGCAACGCCCTTTCTCCCAAGTGCTGCCCGGTCGCCTGGGAAATCTGCCTCCTGCATCTCTCTGTCCTGCCGCCACTGTGCCAGTTCCGATTCTTGCCCTCTCTGGCCTGGACCATTCTCATGTTGTTTCCTCTGCCCACCCACCTGCCACATGTGGTCTGATGACAGCGCCCGTCTGCCTCTGTCAGCTTCCGCTTCAAAGCCTTTGCTTGGCCGCCGTGGTTCAGGGGTAAAGTTCAGACTTCTTAGCCCGGGACACCAGGACAGGCCCTTCCCTGTCTGGCCTTGGCCTGCCCTCTTGCCTTGTCAAGGGCTGCTCTCTGCCACTCACTTCCTCTAGCCCACGGGATCGTCTGTCTCTTTGAATGTGCCACTCACACGCACACACATGTGCACACACACAAGCCCTGATATCTGGTGCACATGTCCTGCCTGCCAGGCCTGTTCTGAGTGCTTCATGTATCTAATTTCCTGCTTAAAACAACCTGCGTGGTGGGTACTATTATTGTTTCCTTTTAGCTGAGGAGCTGGAGGCACGGGAACGGCCGGCAGGGTTCCTGAGGTCACACCGTCACCACGTTCCCTGACCAGGATTCGAGGCAGGACGGGTCCTGTTCTCGTGTGGCGTCCCGCGGCCCCCTCGGCCTCCCTGCTTCTGCTGATGCGGCTGGGCTTCCCCCGCCCCTCCTTGGCACCCGTGTGTCATCTCTGAGTCCCAGGCCAGATGGCAGCTCCCCTCTCGTCCTGGTGGGGTGCCTGTGCTGACAGCTCCTGGATCTGGGCGGTGGCCCTGGGGGTGGGGCTGCACCCCATGGGTTTCAGACCCCACCGTCCGTCCGCTCAGTGGGTAGGCACTTAGGCAGCCCGGGGGCATTTTGAATTTCTTAAAATACATGTGTTGGACTTCAGCGTCCCTGAGGCCTGGAAAGTGTGGGGATCTTGAGAGGAATGTTCTGTTGAGGCTTCTCTCTTCTGAGCTGCGTGACTTTCATGAAGTCGTCTCTGTTTTTGCCACTGATCAGAGACAAGTCTTATAACTGACTTCCCCGCACGGAGAGAGTACATCTACTTGACATTGCTGCTGAATTAATACTGTGTCTGGAAAGCCAGGGAAAAGCCAGGTTAAGAGAGTCTTCCTGCATAATTTATGAGAGACTGAGTCATAGAATAAGCATTTACAATGGCCTCTTCGCCCAGGGTAGGGAGCGGTAATGCAGCTGTTGTTCACAGCCTTGGGGACGGCGGCGTTTCTGTGCCTCCTAAGGTCTCCTGCCTCTTAGTCCCCTCCGTCGATTTCTGAGGTTATCTCAGCTTCTCTTTCCAAAATTGGCTCTCTGACTGTTTGGGGGATCAGAGCTTTGAAATTCAGTGATATGTGTGCAGACGGAAATGATGTTATGAAAACTGAATGTGTCGGTATTTCTAAATAATGAAATCTTAAAAAAAAAACCCTACAAATGAATGGATTCAGTGCCAACCGTGCTGGGCACGGTGAATGAGCGGGGGGTGCAAAGAAAAGCGAGACAGGCCCATTCCCCGGGTGCTGCCAGCTGCTGGAGAGACAGGTTGTGTCCCTGACGGTATGAGCATGGTGCCCTCGAGAGGAAAGGGTCCGGGGGGGAGACGGTTTCCCGATAGCGGGGGGTATGGCAGGGCGGATGGACAGCCTCTTCCCTGGGAGAAAATACTGCGAACCACGAACCACGTATTTGGAGCTGTGTGAGGGCTTTGCGGGTGTCGGCACAGCTGCCCCGAAGGCAGACGCGGGTGTAGATGCTGGGGCGAGCGGCTGGGCCGGAGGCTGGCCTGTGTGCCCCCACCCGTCTCCCACCACCCGGGCTCCAGAGGGCAGGCCCACCTCTGTTACTGAACGACGAGCAGCCATCGCAGCTTCACCAGCAGCCCTCCCATCTCCGAGGGCGAGAGGTCCCAGGGCTGCAGGTGGGCTGCGGCTCTGTGTGTCTCCTGCCCAGGCCCTGGTCTGGAAGCACAGACTCCATCCAGGGCCGTTCTCTGGGCGGACAGCGGAAGCCAGGGGCTGGCGGAAACCCTGGGTGCCTCTTAAAGCTTTCGCCAGGTCACAGCGTGTCACAGCCACCCGCGTTCCATTGGGCAGAGGCTAGCACATGGCCGAGAAAGGCCTCAACGGACAGGAACACACAGCCCTTTGTAGGGAAGCTGTAGTAGAGCCTACCGGGCAGCCGGTTTACAGAGTTCAGGCAGCTATTCTGGTGGTGGCGTGGAGGGTGGCGTGCAGGGCTGAGGCTGGACTCGGGGTGAGATAGGCGTGAGTGAGGAGGGCACACGGACTTAGCGGTGTGACAGAGAAGTACAAGACACGAGGGGTGTCTCGGAGGGCCGCGGCGTCACCAGGATGAGGGCACTGATGGAGCGAGGGCCCGCAGGGTCAGTAGCGTGGCCGTGTTGCTGGTGTTTGGGGCCAGCTAGCTGGCAGTGAGCTCGTCGGGCAGGAGGCCACCTGGGGAGGCACAGGTTGGGCAGGGCCGACGTTCTGACACTGGGTGTGGCTGAGGTGTCCCAGCATCACACGTGGGGGTGAAGAAGGGGGGTCTGGCAGAGCCCGCCCCCGACCTGCCGCGTCGCGGGGGACATAGCTTCAGGAGGCTCTGTAGAGCTTCTCGTTTGATTTCCAGCAAATTCTCCAGAGTAGATTCTCTCGGCCCCCATTTTGTTTAATAGTGGAGGGAACACAGAGATCAAGGAACTTACCTCAAGGTCATCAAGCGAGCGAGGCCAAGCCTGCGGTTCAGCCCCCGTGCTCCGGGTCCAGAGCGCATGCCCCCTCCCACGGACCACTTTCCTTCTCAAGTGGCGTACTCCTAGTGTCCTCTGCTTCAAGATCATAGCTAGTAGATAATGGAATTTTGTTTTCTGCAGTTTTTCAAGTGAGTGCACACCCATGGTCTGATTGAGAAGGTAATTAGTATTCATATTAGAGCTCACCAAACAATCCCCTGATATTTCGGCACCAACAGAGGAGCAGAGGAGCAAAGCAGCGCTGTGTTTGTGATCTTTGATTTATAGTCGCCTGTGCCCAGCGGGCTCTGGGCAGAAGGCTATAAATAAAATTAAAATAAATGGAAACAGTGTGCCTATAAATTGTGTTGCAGGAACCTCCGGTTGCCTTTTAGAGGAAATCCCCAATAGAACGCTGTTTGGCAATTCGTTGGAAAGAGAAGGGGCCGTAGATCATCGTGGCAGGGTCAGTAAAGTGAAGGACAAGGCTGCATTGTTGGAGTATTTTAAATACGAAAACGAGCTGACCCACTGATACTTGCCATTTGGTGTTGGCTACATCCTCGCTAATGGGGTGAAGGCTGTCAGTTGGAAGTGCAGGATGTTTGGGGACGCCAGTCAGTGTTTCTGTCAGTCCTTTCCTTTTTCAAGTCACCTCCTGGACCAGAGTCATGGAGGCTGGTGGGGCTGCATTTGAGTCGAATGCAGGGAAGGGGCCCACCTGGACACAGGTGCCCCGGGGCCGGGGGGCAGGTCCACAGAAGGAGCTGTGGGCTTGTGCACAGAGAAACCACTTGGTCTCTTTGAAGTCTTGCTGTGTTTCAATGAATGGTGTCTCAGTTATGACCTATGAAAAACGTTAAGTCTCTTTAAAAATAGGTTGTCAATTTTAAGAAAATATTTTAATAAAAGGTTGACTTTAAGAAAGTTGCCTTGATGTTTATTCTGCTGAAATAAATTATAACTGTATTGTTAATCCCTGGGTATCTGGTGCTAACAAGCTATTAAACAAGTCACGAAGGCGATTGGAGAACTCCTTTCTTGGGGAACAGAGACCTTCTCAGGCGAGCACTTCGATGCTGCGCCGTTTTTGTTCCTCCTGGGCTCCTGCTAAGCCGCGTGGGGGTTTCTCTTCCAGGATGAGTTTAAGAGTCAGTGGAGGCCCAGAGAGAACAAAACACACAGGTGCTTTGAGACCTCACTGAACTGAGAAGGGGTCCCGGAGGCTTGGCCAGGTTTGAGGACGGAGAGTGAATCTCAATTACGGCTGTGATTCGGAATGGTCAGGTTATTGGGAACATATACTCGTGTTAGTCTCACACTTTCTCAATTTTATATATGTGCGAACTAGGCAGAATCTAGAATCCCTGTTTGCTGCATGTAAAAGCACTTCCGTGAACTTTTTTTTTTTTTTCCTTTGGCTGCTTGGCGCAGCTTGCGGGATCTTAGTTCCCTGATCAGGGATCGAACCTGGGCCCCCCGGCAGTGAAAGCCTGGAATCCTAACCACTGGACCACCAGATAAGTCCCACCACTTACGTGACTTTTAACTCAGTTGACCGTACTTGTGAAAAGCTAAGTTGTTTAAACTTGAAGGTCACAGTTCAAGCCCCATTGTAAACACCCTGAATTGCAGGCAGAGGACTCACAGTGAGACATACCTGCCTGGGAGGGCTTGGAGACCGGGCCACGGAGACACGGCAGCTGCTAGGCCACCTTCGAGCTCCTGACACCCTTTCAAGCTTGCCAGCTGGAAGTCAGCCTGGATTGCCAACTCCTTGCCCCTCGCTGAGTCCCACAGTGTGTTCCCATGCTGGGCCCCCAAGGCCTTGCCTACAGGGCTCTCAGCTCCCTGTCCTGTCCTCGGGACTTGACTCCTGGGTGAGATAAGGCTCAAGGAGCAAGTGGGAAAGGCTGAAAGCTCAGGGGAGGGAGGAGTGGTCTGGCTGAAGTGATCAGAACACTTTTTCACGGAGGAGGTGACAGCTGGGCAGAGGAGTTTGAGCTCCTGTAGGTAGAGACAGGGGGTGGTACTTCCGAAGAAGCAGGCGGCTCCAGGGCAGTGAGCCGTCTGGTTCCTCTGGAGCCTGGCCTTTGGGCGAAACAGCAGCTGCAGGCTAAGGGGAGGAAGGCCTCCCTTCTCTGGGCTGAACCAGCTCAAGCCAGGGTGCAGGGACCTGCCAGAGGGAGGAATCGGGCTTCAGTCTCCGCTTTACTCCCTCTGCCAGTGCCTTAACTTTTTAAAACAAAATATGTCACAGTCTTTTCCTTTTTTTGAATTGAAGCATCAGGGACTTCCCTGGTGGTCCAGTGGTAGACTTTGTGCTCCCAATGCAGGGGGCCCAGGTTCGATCCCTGGTTAGGGAATTAGTTCGCGCATGCTGCAACGAAGACCCCATGTGCCGCAACTAAGAAAGACCCGGTGCAGCCAAATAAATAAATAAGTATTAAAAATAAATAAATAAATTGAAGCATCATTGACCTACAACGCTATGTTAGTTCCAGGCATACAGCATAGTGATTTGATATTTCTGTACATTACAAAATGATCACCAAGGTAAGTCTAGGCACCATCTATCACTATACAGAGTTAATACAGTGTTTTTGACTGCATTCCCCTTGCTGTACATTTTATCCCCGTGACTCATTTATTTTATAACTGTAAGTTTGTACCTCTTGGTCTCCCTCACCTATTTCACTCCTCCTCACACCCCCTCCTCTCTGGCAACCACCTGTTTGTTCTCTGTCTGTTTCTGTTTTGTTATGTTTGTTCATTTGTTTTTTAGATTCCACATATAAGTGAAATCACACAGTGATTGTCTTTGTCTGGCTTATTTCACTACGCACGATTCCCTCTGGGTCCATCCACATTGTTGCAAATGGCAGAATTTCATTCTTTTTTATGGCTGAGTAGTATTCCATCGTATATATACCACATCTTCTTTATCCACTCATCTACTGATGGACACTTGGGTTGCTTCCATGTCTCAGACGTTGTAAATAATGCTTCAGTGAACATGGGGTGTATGTATCTTTTCAAATTAGTATTTTTGTTTTGTTTGGAAAAATGCCCAGAAGTGGAATTGCTGGATCATATGGTAGTTCTATTTTTAATATTTTGAGGAACCTCCACACTGTTTCCTTTAGTGGATGTACCAAATTACATTCCCACCAATAGTGCATGGGGGTTTCCTTTTCTCCATATCCTCGCCAACACTCATTTGTGGTCTTTTTGATAATAGCCATTTCAACAGGCTTGAGGTGATATCTCATTATGGTTTCAATTTGCATTTCCCTGATGATTAGCAGTGTTAAGCATTTTTTCATGTGCCTGTTGACCATCTGCATTTTCTTTCTTTTTTTTTTTTTGCGGTATGCGGGCCTCTCACTGTTGTGGCCTCTCCCGTTGCGGAGCACAGGCTCCGGCCGCGCAGGCCCAGTGGCCATGGCTCACGGGCCCAGCCACTCCGCAGCCTGTGGGATCTTCCCGGACCAGGGCACGAACCCATGTCCCCTGCATTGGCAGGCAGACTCTCGACCACTGCGCCACCAGGGGAGCCCTGCATTTTATTTCTGGAAAAATGTCCCTTCAGGTTCTCTGTCCATTTTGAGTTTATTTTTGTATATTTTATGAGAAAATACTCCAGTTTTGTTCTTTTTCATGTAGTTGTGCAGTTTTCCCAACACTGTTTATTGAAGAGGCTGCCTTTTCCCTATTGTATATTCTTACCTCCTTTGCTATGGTTGAATTGGCCATGTAAGTGTGGGCTTATTTCTGGGCTCTCTTTTCTGTTCCATTTACCCATGTGTCTGTTTTTGTGCCAGTACCATACTGCTTTGATTACTGTAGCTTTGTAGTATAGTTTGAAATCAGGGTGCATGATACCTCCAGCTTTGTTCTTCTTTCTCCAGATTGTTTTGGCTGTTGGGGGTCTTTTGTATTTCCATACAAATTTAAAAATTATTTGTTCTAGTTCTGTGAAAAATGCCATTGATATTTTGATAGGGATGGCATCAAATCTGTAAATTGGCTTGGGGAATATGGTCATTTTAATGATACTAATTTTCCCAATCCATGAGCGTGGTATATCTTTCCATTTGTTTGTGTTGTCTTCAGTTTATTTCATCAATATCTTATAGGTCTCCAAGTATAGGTCTTTTTTACCTCCTTGGTTAGCTTTATTCCTAGTTTTTTTTTTTAAATGCAATTCTAAGTGGGATTGTTTCCTTAAGTTCTCTTTCTTATAGTTTCTTGTTAGTGTATAGAAATACAAGAGAGTTTTACATATTAATATCATATCTTGCAACTTTACTGAATTCATTTATTAGTTCTAATAGTTTTTTGGTAGCATCTTTAGGGTTTTCTATATGGTATCATGTCATCAACAAATTGTGACAGTTTTACTTCTTCCTTTCTGATTTGGAGTCCTTTCCTTTTTTTTTTTTTTTTTCTTACTGCTGTGGCTAGAAGCTTCAATACTGTGTTGAATGAAAGTGGCAAGAGTGGACATCCTTGTCTTGTTTCTCACCTTAGGGGAAATGCTTTCAACTTTTCATCACTGACTATGATGTTGGCTGTAGGTTTTTCATAAATGACCTTTATTATGTTGAGGTATGTTCCCTCTATACCCACTTTGTTGAGAGTTTTTATCATAAGTGGATGTTGAATTTTTTCAAAAGCTTTTCCTATTGAAATGATTGTATGATTTTTATTCTTCAATTTGTTAATGTGGTGTATCACATTGATTTGCAGATATTGAACCATCCTTGCATTCCTGGGATAAATCCCACTTGATCATGTTGTATGATTCTTTTAATACATTAGTTGAATTTTTTTTTTTTTTGGCCACACCACACAGCATGTGGGTTCTTAGTTCCCCAACCAGGGATTGAACCCGTGCCCCCTGCAGTGGAAGTGCAGATTCTTAAACACTGGACTGCTGGGGAAGTCCCTATTGGTTGAATTTGGTTTGCTATTATTTTGTTGAGGATTTTTGCATTTATGTTTGTCAGTGATATTGACCTGTAATTTTTCCTTTCTTTCTTTCTTTCTTTTTTTTTGTGGTGTCTTTCGTTTTGGTATCAGGGTGATGCTGGCCTCATGGAATGAGTTCAGAGGTATTCCTTCTTTAACTTTTTTGAATAGTTTGAGAAGGGTTGTTGTTAACTCTTCTTTAAATGTTTGGAAGAATCCAACTGTGAAGCAGTCTGGTCCTGGACTTTTGTTTGTTGGGAGTTTTTTCCAATAACTGAATCAGTTTCATTACTGGTAATCAGTCTATTCATATTTTCATTCTTTTTTTTTTTTGGCTGTGTTGGGTCTTCGTTGCTGAATGCAGGCTTCCTCTAGTTGCAGCAAGTGGGGGCTACTCTTCGTTGCGGTGTGTGGACTTTCTCATTGCGGTGTCTTCTTTTGTTGTGGAGCACGAGTTCTAGGCAGGCGGGCTTCAGTATTTGCAGCTTGTGGGCTCAGTAGTTGTGGTGCACAGGCTCTAGGGCGTGTGGGCTTCAGTAGTTGTGGCACGTGGGCTCAGTAGTTGTGGCTTGCGGGCTCTAGAGCACAGGCTCAATAGCTGTGGCACACGGGCTTAGTTGCTTCGCAGCATGTGGGATCTTCCCGGACCAGGGATTGAACCTGTGTCCCCCGCACTGGCAGGCAGATCCTTAACCACTGCGCCACCAGGGAAGTCCCTATTCATGTTTTCTATTTCTTCATAAATCAGTCCTGGGAGATTGTACATTTCCTGGAATTTATCTGTTTCTTCTAGGTTATCTATTTCATTGGCATATAATTGTTCATAGTGATCTCTTATCCTTTTATTTCTGTGGTGTCAGTTGTAATTTCTCCTCCCTTTCTGATTTTATTTGGGCCCTATTTTTTTTCCTTGATGGGTATTGCTAAAAGTTTATCAATTTTGTATATCTTTTCAAAGAACCAGCTCTTTAGTTTCACTGAATTTTTTTTTTTTTTTTTTTTTTGGTCACGCGTGTGGCTTGTAGGATCTCAGTTCCCCAACCAGGGATTGAACCCAGGCAACAGTGGTGAAAATGCCAAATCCTAACCACTAGACCACCAGGGAACTCCCTCACTGACCTTTTCTGTTGTTTTTTTTTAGTTTTTTTCTCATTTCATTTATTTCTACTCTGATCTTTATTATTTCTTTTCTTCTACTAACTTAGTAGGTTTGTGTGCAGGAATCCTTTCCTGAGCTGATGGGCAGCATGGATTATCGTCTGTATGCCCAGGTTGGTGCCTGGACAGCGTTGCTGGTGAATTGAGCAGCGATTGGGTTGTCTGGATGAGAAGGGGGCTGAGTGTGGTGTGTGGCACATGCTTATGGGAAGATAGAAGGAGAGGGCAGAGTGGTCGGGGCTAGGGTTTCTGGGGCCGCGGCGTCCTGGTCCTCTGAGCGTCTGTAGGGCCTAGCGGCTGCTGTGTGTGCCTGAGGCACTTGGTGGGAGATGCATTTCGTCCACCTGTTTAGTGTGGTGGCTCTGGATTTCAAGATATCCCTCTCTTCACGCTAACTCTGCAGCTTGAGCAAGTTCTTGACCTCCCCAAACTTCAGTGTCCTTATTTATGAGATGATCCGAGGGGTGTGGTGACTCAGGGCACCCGCCAGTTCTGCTGGGTGGAGGAGATGGTGGGGGGCAGTAAAGATCGCGGACTGCTCTGCCTCAGTGTCCACATCTGTCGAGTGGCAGTAACGATGCCTGTGTCTCCTCAGCTTGTTCTGAGCCTTAGTGCTCAGGCATGCCGCAGCTCTCGGAGCAGTTCCGGCACAGAGCGGCGCTCGGTAAATGTCAGACGTTATCGTTGTCATTATATGTGCTTCTACAGGAATGGTGATAACTACCTTGCAGAGATGAGGGCGGCAGTGGGTAGGAAGTGACTGGCACGGACGGTGCTCTGTGAGCCGTTCACCCTGGGATGCCACATGGTTGAGGCCTTTGGCTCCGCTGTAAAGCCGGCTCGCGGGCTAACCACATCCCATTATTGAGCTGCTGAAAGGCATCCCCTGTCATCTGTGCACAGAGGAGCGCACGGCGGCTGGGGCGCACATTGGGAAGTGGGTCAGAGCTGGGGCGCCATTCATTCTACGGTTGACTCCTAGAGACTTCTGGAAAGTTCTCTGTAGGGGGCCATATCATTTACCATCTGTTTTCAGGGTAAAGGGGTTACTATTAACAGCTAAAGAGGGGCACATAGGGAATGAACCAGGCCAACTGGCATGTCCAGCAGCCTGGTTCTCTGGGCCGAAGAAGGGCCAAGCCTCCTTTGTATTAAAGGAAGGAAATCGCATCTCGTTCCTAGATGACTCGCCTGGGAGAACCAGTGCTGTGCCATAAGCAGTACCTCGCGCCACCTCGGGTCCCTAGGACGGCCCCTCACGTGTCAGGAAGGACAGGACAGCTGCTTTCCGTCCAGTCCATCAGACAGACACACATGGTGCAGACTGAGTCATGCCCGGTGAGCATTTGGGGAGGCATCCGGAAACCCCAAGCCAGGTGTCTGTGGGCTGTCCAGCTCTGACGGGGTCGCACAGCCTCTATGTCTGGCCGTCACTTGCAGGACTGTGGGCCTGGCGGGGTGGCCGGCCTCAGCGTGGGGTGACCGTGGAGACGCGCTGGGCCCTGTGTCCAAGGCTGTGGCCAGTGAGCCCCCTTGAACTGCTGCTGAGAACGGGACCCCGGGCTGCGTGCTACCTCCTTCTCTTCTCTCCCCTCCTTTGAGAGGTTTAGCAGCTTAGTTGTGACTAAAGTATGTGCACCGGTCGGGCCTCTGGGCAGCCGCATCTCCCTCCATTTATCCAGCTCCGGGCATTCCGCAGGCACCTCCGCCACGCCAGGTGGGGCGGCTGCGGTCACCGTCACGAAGCTGGGGAGGGAGCCTCGTGGCGAATGGCTGTGCGGCGTGTCGTCAGGCGGGGCCCGCACTGAGCCGTGAGCGTGGAGGTGGGACGCGGTGGGCGTGGGGTTGGGGCAGCTTGTGCGGGCCGCGGGTGGCCAGTCCGGGAGCCCAGCACGGCCCAAGCGGAGTAGGTGGGGTGCGGCCGGGCGGTCCTGGACGGGGTCGCCGGGCTCAGGGTTCTGCACGGGCCCCGCTCGCGGGCACGACGAAGCCTCCGCACCCACCTGTGAGCTGAGCGTCGCCGTGGCTGACAGTTGAGCACAGTGAGTCCGGGCTGTGAGTCTGAGCGACGTCGCAGGCGCGTGGCCCCGGCGTGGCTCCTGAGTGCAGCGCCGGAGAGCCGGGGCTGGGACAGCGGGCCCTGGACTTTCCGGGGGGCGCAGCACCTATGCGGCAGAGGACGTGTCGGGTAGGTGGTGCCGAAGGTCCCCTCCTGCAGTCAGGCCTTGACTCCTGCGTGCTTCCGCTCCGGAGCCGTCTGGGCAGCAGAGTCCCGTGTGGGCCTGGTGCCCGGGGCCCTGCATCGCTGGTCTTGGATTGCCGCCTCTTCCGCGGGCACAGCTCCCTGGCGTCAGCGGAGAGCCGTGCTGGTGGGCTGACAGATGCCTTCAGGTTTTTCATTAGTGGAGAAAAGGGCATAAAATGAGATATCATGGTTTCTCATGAATTATTTCTGGAGAAGGAGCCCACTTTCTCATCTGAGCTGCCGGGATGCCGTCTCCCTGCTTCAGGTGGGAGGATATCTGTGCTCGGGCACGCGGGTGGACCTGGTGCTGTTCCCAGTCCTGGACGTGGGTTCTGAATCCGTCTTTTGTTCCATTGAGAAGATTAAGGGCAATATTTGGTTGAAAAAATTTTAATGAGGCACCTAACAGAGCTATTATTCATTTTGAAACAAGTTGCTGGGGTTACCATAGTAATATTAAACCTTTTATTAAAGATTTTTCTTTTCAGTCTGTAGTCAGTTTTTGGTAAATGCTGATGGGGGAGCTGCAGATCCATGAACCTGGTGTCTGGAAAGAATTTTCTAGCTCTCTTGAGTTAAATCATTCAAGGAATTTATGGTATAGGAACATAAAGCTTATAAATCTAGTTTATCATATCTATCATCTAATTGTTCATGCAAGCCAGCTCTTCACGTAGCGATTTACAGTAATCTCAGTGAAATAACAGTTTTGTGTCACAAAATGAATAATGCATGCAAAGAAATTGTCGAGCTCCTTAAAATCATTATGCTCAAAATATTAGGCTCTTTGATTTGAAAGTGATAGAATGATGATCGTGTACTAGTTGCAGGCTGGGGACGTCTGAGTCTGGCGTTCTCGCGGGCGTCGGGTCGCCAGCGCTCAGGAAGAAGGTGTTGGCGCTGGCCCGTCCCCAGGAGGACCGTGCAGCTCGCTGCAGTCACACCGCAGGCAGCAGCCTGCCAGAGAGCGGGCGAGGTGAGGCCACGGGCTCTGGGAGGGCTGCGGTGCTGGTTTAGAGGAAGAAAGCTCTGTTTGAAAGATAAGATGCTTTTTAGACCTCCGTCTGTCTGGGACAAGAAATAGGGGTCTTGCCTTTGGGTACTGTTGCCAGGCAGACACCGTGGAGTGGGCCACGAGGAGCCGGGAAGGGAGAGCGTGCCTGGTGCTCTGCTCCCTCGCCGTTGCTCGTGTCTCTCGGCCACGCACACGTACCACGATGAGGCGGTGGCTGTTTCACTTGTGCGGTGAACAAGCTGCTGCGGTTTTTCAGCGAGGATGACTCGCGGGGTGAGCTTGTCCTTAGCGCACCTCCATTCGCGTGGATGTTTCATCGGCCGCGGAGACACAGCCTCCCCGCCCGAGCTTCGGGCCTGTGAGTAGATGCACTGCGGGGGATATTGGGGTCGGAGGAGGCAGTTGGTGGAGGCGGGGGCAGCCCCTGCCCAGAAGCGGGAGGGTGCTCCGTTCCTCAGTAAATGGACTCGGCTCTCCAAGGTGGGAGTGTGATCCATCACTGCCAGCAGGTTTGCACCACCTGCATCCGCTCTCACGCTCTAAAACAATTGTGTTACGAGATATTTCAAACAAACACAGAGGTCGAGAGCGCAGAACAGTGAAGCCGATACACCTGTCACCCAGATCCCACAATTATCAAGATTCTGCTGTGATCGGCTCATCCGGCCCTTTTTTCTTTTCCTTCCTTCCCTTTGCTGTAGTATTTCAAAGCAAATCCCAGACATCATGTCATCTCACCTTTCTGTTCTTAGTATGCATTCCAAAAAGAAGAAACATCTCCTGCTATTTTAAGCACATGGTGCTGGTGGAGAGGCCCTTCAGGAAGGTGTTTCCCTCCACCGACTCTGGCGTGGGGTCCACAGCTCGGGGCTGGATCTCGGAGGCATCTGCCTTCCCTGGGAGTCAGTGACTCAAATGATCTTTGGCTAATTGGGTGGAAGGCCTCGCAGTTTGGAAAACCAGTTTTGTAGAGTCCCTTTCTCAGTTTGGGAGGCCCTGGGTTGGGGGGGCCTGTCCTGGAGGCATTTGTTAGGTCTTATGGCTCTAGGCTTGATGTTCAGATTTCCGTGTGTGAGGACTATGTTAGATATTCTGGGACCCAGTGTGACCGGACCTGGGATGTCTGGTATGGGTCTAGAAGGCAGAGCACTTCTTTTGGGAGGAGCCTCAGTCCCTCAGGTGCGGACATCCACTGATGACCGTAAGAGACATCTACTAGGGCCTAAGGTGTTAGGTGGGTTTGGTTGCTATGATTTGCCATTTCCGCCATTCCTGTTTTTCAGAGCCCCTTCTGTACACTGGGAGTGGTTAGTGGAGGGCGTTACGCTGCTGCTCTGCCTTTGCGTGATACTTCTTCTCCTCCCCCGCCCCGCCCCGTCTTACTGTAGGGAGATGCGGTGGTGCGCTGACTTTTTCCGTCATCTTACGTCATGCTCGCCGGGTTTGCTGATGGTGTTCAAGGTTCGTGCTCTTCCCAAGTGGGACTTTTGAGTCCTTCATTACGAGATGTACAAATGACACTGTACTCAAGGCGACCAAGCTCGCTGGTGCTCTGTGTTTTCAGAAGGGACCCCACTCACTCTGGGGCGGGGGGCAAGTGGGGTTTGAAATGAAAAAAGGTTCGGTTCCAAATGGACATTTCTGTATAAAACATTAAAAATATGTTAAGGGCCTGTTCTATTGGCTCGTAGGGGAGTAGTGAAAACTAGCAGAGCATGAAGGGGGTCTCCGTGGTACACACTCACGGGGAAGACCCCAAACCTCTGCCCTCCGTGGCTGTCCTTCCTGGGTGACAGTCCAGTTGGGAAACTAGTTGGGGGAGTGCATTTGCTCTAAGTTACCTGGCAACGCCTTTGCAGTGGGAGGTTTTTGCTCGTTAAGTGTGGCTCTGAAACATTTCCTTTGAATTCTGTTCTGCATCGTTCACCCTTCTCCCCAAAACCCCGGGGTAGCGACGAGGTTCAGAAGAGCTCTTTAAGTATGCCAGGGGAACTTGTGGGCCGCTCGACCCGGGCAGTATAAATCTCACGGTAGAAGCTTGCCGTCAGGGACCCAGGAGAACAGGGAAGGAGGGCCTGCCTTAGGAAGGCAGTGAGTGCAGACCATCTGGAGCTGGTTCTGGGCCCATAATTGGTCTGTGACTAACCGCAGTGAGTTTTAAAGCAGGTCGTGTGTGAATTTTAAGCGCTCCCTTGCCGAGGCGGCTCCGACCTGGTCCTGCTTTCAGAGCAGGCCATGGGGTCCTGGGAGCCCATGGTGGGCCCCTGGCCTTCAGCCTCCCTGTCAGCTGCTCGGACAGACCCCTTAGGCTCCCTGGTACAAATACTTATCGCCTCTGCCTCGGTAACAGGGGCTTTCGGTTGGCATCCATGGAGCTGTGTGATGTTTACGCTGTTACTGTGTATTACTCTTATTGCATACTATTTCTGTTGCAAACAGTCTTCAATATTGTTACAGTTTTGACTGCGTTATGACATGTTTCTCTGATCTCACATACGCTTTGGGCTGCAGGGCTGAGCAGTTTGTATTTTGCTTTGGTGCTTCTTTCTGAGTGGGTTTCAGTCCACAGTAATGGGGCCTCCTCACTTCCTTTCTAGACCGTAGACCTTCACGACGTGGTTCCTGAGGTCTGACAGCATCTCATGGTGGGCAGGGACCTTAGGGGGACCCTTAACAATGTGTCCCCTTCCCCACCCCGCTGGACACATTCCTTAGCCTCACCCGTAAGGAAAGCAAGGGTGGGCTGTCTCAAAAGTCGGTCGGTTGTGGGCCTCAAATGCCACGACTCGCCTACTGCTCCAGGCAGGGTGCCTGATGATTCCAACGGCGGAACATTCTTTCTTCCAGGAGAGAGACTCTGTTGGCAGGTCCTCCCACTGGTCTGGCTCTGGCCACCCAAGTGTGTCTCTGTTCGCCTGGCAGGTGGTCTCTGGTCGCAGACGGTGCTGGCATCGTGCTGCTGCCCCGGCTCAGGCCATTCCCGGCTGTGACCGCAGGGCCCGTTACCAACCTGACTTCCTCCCCTAGACCCCGGGGCTGGGGGTCAGCCTTTCTCTGGAATTCGGAACCGACGCGGGAGGCAGCGGGCCTGTGTCTTCCCCTCCCGTGGCGTGGGATCCCGTTACTCCCCCGGGGCAGCTACCGCGTGCTCTCGGCCCTCCCGAGCCTGCTGTTGGCGAAGCCACAGCCTCTGTCGTCTTTGCTAGAGAACAGCTCAGTTGGGTCACCTGTCCTGGGCTGGACGGCCCGTTCAGCCACCTTCTTCCTGCATCCCAGCAGGAGAGGACAGCCAGGCCTGTGGGTCACGGCACCCGGCTCGTTGGTTGTCTCTGCCTCTCTCTCAGGGAGGGACTGAACTGGTCCTGCACCTCTTTTTGGGGCTTTTACTTCCTCAAGAAAGACTCGCAAAGACACGGTGAGGTGCTGATACAAACGCGGCTGCGCCGGTGCTGTGAGCGCCGCTGGGGGCTCCTCTGGCTGGGTTGTCGGCGCTCCCTCTGCGTGGAGGATTGCGGAACACGCCTGCTCCGACTTCCTTTAAGTTATTCTTGTTACTCACGCGTGCAGCCAGAGGAGTTTGGACGAGCTCAGGTAAGTGACAGCCGGTGACGCTACTTCAGCTCAGCCCTGGCTGCTCCCTGGGGAACAGCTGCCGCCCTCCTTCCCCCGTTGGGGTTCTCGCAGCTGTTCCGTGTGCCTGATGTGTGGCGGGCCTCGTGCGCGGCGGGCGGCCCGGAGACCCTGCCCTCCTGGAGCTCGCAGGG
Organism: Phocoena sinus; assembly: GCF_008692025.1. Classification (NCBI taxonomy): domain Eukaryota; kingdom Metazoa; phylum Chordata; class Mammalia; order Artiodactyla; family Phocoenidae; genus Phocoena; species Phocoena sinus. Next base: position 3,144,218 of record NC_045772.1, on the reverse strand, counting down.
ATGGGGCAGGCGTGAACACCGGGCTGAGGACGGCCCGGGACCCCTTCCCGCCCTCTCGGGAGACGGGCTGCCTGTGTTGCCGGGGTCAAGTGGGCCAGCACTGTGGTTGCTTTCGGGGTGCACCTGCAGTGTTGTGGGCTACATGTGTCAGGGCTGATGCCAGCCTGGTGACGTGTGTGTGTGTGTGTGTGTGTGTGTATGTGTGTGTATGTGTGTGAAATTCACAGTAGAAATATAGTGTGCAGAGCCCTTCTGGGGAGGGATAAAACCAGACCCAAGAGTTTGAGAAATAACCATTACCCCATTCAAAAACTGTACCCGTCACACCCACTAGGATGGCTCTAATAAAAAAGTCGCTAACAGCTGCTGACGAGGATGTGGACAAGTCAGAGCCTTATGCGCTGTGGCTGGGAATGGAAAACGGTGCAGCTGCTTTGGGGAACAGTCTGACGGTTTCTCAAATAATTTAACTTAGAGCTACCACGTGACCCAGCAGTCACACCCCTAGGTATGTATATACTCAGAGAATTGAAAACTTATGTCCACACAAAAACTTATATGTGACCATGCATAGCAGCGTTACTTACAGTCGCCAAAACGTGGAAACAAGCCAGATGTCCATCAAGTGATGAACGAATACATAAAACGTCGTCTATCCGTACGACGAACCGTTATCCGGCCGTACAAAGGAGTGAAGTCCCGCCACAGGCCGCAGTATGGATGAACCTTGAAAACATTCTGCCCAGTGAAAGATGCCAGTCATAAAAGGCCACATTGATATGAAATGTCCAGGACAGGCAGACCCACAGAGACAGAGGTAGAGTGGTGGCTGCCAGGAGCTGGGGGCAGGGGCAATGGGCAGTGACTGCTGATGGGAATGTGGTTTGTTTGTGGGGTGACGAAAATGTTCTGGAATTAGATGGTGGTGCTGGTCGCCCAACTCTGAACGTGCTAGGACCCGCTGACTTGTACGCTTTAAATTTTAGGGTATGTGAATTATGTCTCAGAATAAAAAAACAAACAGTTTGAAATGTACCTGTTGGCGTTTGCTGCGGGCTGTCTGTGAGGGGAGGCAGAGGGGCTCTGCCCTGGCAGGGGTGACAGTCTGTTGGGGGTGAGGAAAAGTGTCAGACGGTTAGGAGGTGTCAGCTGAACAGCTGACGTTTTCATCTCACAGATTGGAACTCGGGGAGGGGCAGGTGTCACTCTGCAGGTCACAGAGTTCCCGCCACCGACCCCTTCCGGGGGGAGAGGGCTTGCTGGGGCCGGCCTGGCAGGAGGGCCCTCGCTGGTTGAAGGCAGCACCGCCCCAGGATGTATGAAATCCAAGTTCCTGGTTCTGTGCTGTTCCACCTCATAAGGACCCAGTGCAGGCAGACCGGTGAGCGCTCCCCAGGCCCCGTGTGCCGTCGGGATTCAGTGCGGGGGTTGGGATCCCACAGCTTGTCTCCAGCAGGAAGAGATGCTGACGGGGAAGGACTGGGGATGGGACTTCCGAGGTGCTCAGGTCGGTGGCGGTGGGGGACGGAGGGCCGGCTGCCGGGCTCGAGGCTCTCAGCACGGTCTTTCTGCACTCCGTGTGCGCTGGTGAAGCGGTTGCATTGAGTGGCGTGGCCGTGGCCCAGGGGCGGCCTTCGCAGGGTCCGCGCCCGCCTGGCTTCCCAGGCCCCCAGGTCCATGCCTTTGGCATTTGCTGAGGCCGGGAGGCTTCTTCTTGGGCATGCTGGCCTGGAGGGTGCTTCGTGGGCGCTGTGGTGGCAGCCCGGCAGCCCTCTTCTTTCTTCCTGCCCCTGAGGCCACGGCCAGCTGTTCGGCTCGGGTTGTCAGGGCGCTCAGCTCTCTCTCACCCAGGGGGAGCCGTGGGCCTTGCAGTGGCCTGCGCTCAGTGCGGGCCGAGGGTGGCCTATCCTGCTCGGAGTGGGCGAGAGAGATCCAGCGGAGAGGGCACCTCACCCCCTGCTCATCCCCTCGGGAGCCCGCCTGGCTTCCCAGGCCCCCAGGGAGCCAGACAGACCCTCCTCCGGGGCCCTGCCTTCGGTCTGTCGACGCGATTCAGGTGCAGCCTGTCCTGGCCCATTTCTTCGAGGCTCGGCAGAGCCAGGAGACTTCTGGATTGTCCTGTGTGTGCTGGGAGCCTTTTTCACATTCTTCTGAGCCTCAGTGGCGTGTGTCCTTGTTTCCTCGGCTGGGGGGCGAGGCTGTGGCCGGAGATGACACTCGGGTGAAAGGCTGGGGCGCTTGTTCTTGGCCTGGCTCTGGGGCCCGGAGGCCCCGCTGGACTTGGAGACTGTTTGCCTGGCACCAGGGCCCTCAGCGCTGCTCCTGTACGGAACCCGCTTCCCTGGCAGCGCTGCCTGGCTGTGGGCGGAATTCTATCTGTCTATTTATTCATTCATTCATGGCTGTGTTGGGTCTTCATTTCTGTGCGAGGGCTTTCTCTAGTTGCGGCGAGCGGGGGCCACTCTTCATCGTGGTGCGCGGGCCTCTCACTATCGCGGCCTCTCTTGTTGCGGAGCACAGGCTCCAGACGCGCAGGCTCTGTAGTTGTGGCGCACGGGCCCAGCCGCTCCGCGGCATGTGGGGTCTTCCCAGACCAGGGCTCAAACCCGTGTCCCCTGCATGGGCAGGCAGATTCTCAACCACTGCGCCACCAGGGAAGCCCCTGGGCAGAATTCTGAAGGGCCTTTAAGGCCAAGAGCATAGCAGGCAAATGTCTGAAGAAAGCCAGAGGCTGGAAGGGGATGACTTGCCCCTTGTTAAGCATCCTTTTGTCTTCTCAGACTTCTTTTCCCTCTTTCCACCTTTGTCCTTATCTCTCTCTCAGTTCATTGATTTATTTTTCACGCTCCATCTGCACCCCATCCGCATCTGGTCACGTTTCTAAGCTGCTTCTGGTGGGCAGGGATGTTACAGGTCTGCTATAGACGGAATGCTTGTGTCTCCCAAATTCACATGTTGAGCCTTAATTCTCAAGGTGTCGATGTGAGGAGATCACCTTTGAGAGGTGATTAGGTCGTAGTAGTGCAGACCTTAGGAATGGGATCAGTGCTCTTGTAAAAGACACCCCAGGGAGCTCCCTTTCCCCTCCCCCATGTGCTAGCGCAGCAAGAAGACAACTAAGAACCAGGAAGGGGCCCTCACCGGCTACCGAACCTGCCGGTGCCTTGATCTCGGACTTCCAGCCTCCAAAACTGTGAGAAATAAATGTCTGTTGTTTAGAAGCCCACAGTCTCTGGTATTGTTGTTCTAGCAACCTGAGCAGACGAAGGCAAGGTGCCTCTAGGGTCTGAGCAGAATCTCAGCAATGCTGAAAGCAGGTGAGAGAGGTATTTAGACACCTGCTTGCAGAAATGTGCTAATCAGCGTCACATGGAAGTTCGGGCATAAGAATTTTTGAACATTGGAAAAACGTCAGTTCCTTTCATTGGGGGTCTTTGTGCCTTGGTCTGTGACTGTACCACGTGCCTGGCTTTGACCTCCGCCAGGACATTTCCTCTAGCTGGCAGGTTGCCACACCTCATTTGGGGCTTGTGGGTTTCGCTTGCGGCTGCCTCCAGGTATGGCTGGAGACGCAGAGTGTCCTCTAAGTGCCCTTTGCCTGAAATCTGGATTTCACTCCCCACTCTGCCGAAACTGGTCTTTCGGAGCTCACCAGAGATGTCCCATTTGCCCAGTGGTGCTTGAGAGCTGACCAGGAGCTGAGGAGTGAGTTCAGTTTCCCGTGTTGTGGGTGGAAGCGGGAGCCTCACGAGGAGAGGTCGTTGTTCCAGCGTGTGCTCCTGGAGCACGTGCTGTGGACGGGGCCCCAGAGGCACAGCGGTGCATGGAGAGGTCTGCTCGGTGGGCTGGGAGCAGCTGGGGGCCGGGCAGGTCTGGAAAGCAGGCCTGTCCTTTCCTTTTCCTGCCTGAGCGATGGCTTTGCAGTCTTTGGTTTGACCTGAAGCATCTTGCACCTGGAAAAGCTTTTCTCCCGGGATTTCTGTGACCCTCCCGCACCATCTCTGAAGGTCCCCCTGACTCGCTTCTGCTCTGCCCACCTTGATTTGGTGACCACCGTGCGTCATCGAAGTCTCCCACCTCTCTCTCGTAGTTCTCCCTGGCTTGATTCGCATCCTCCTGGTTTTCATTCTCCTGAGCTTCCGTCCCCAATCCCAGTGTCTTGTAGAGATGCCCACTGCGGCATACTTGGTCTTTCTCCATCTTAAACGTGTAAGGTGTGGTAGAAAGACCACGAATTTTGGTTTAGAGTCAGGCAGCTATCGTCCTCTCATGTGTAAAATGGGGACAAGAATTGCCCCTCAGGGTGAGAAGCTGTCCCATGGGGACGAATGCTGGCACAGCCTGGTTCTCTCTCCACCCCCCCTTCTTTTTTTAATTGAAATATAGTTGATAATACAATATTATATTAAGTTACAGGTGTACAATATAGTGATTCACAATTTTTAAAGGTTATACTCCATTTACAGTTATTTTAAAATATTGGCTATATTCTCTGTGTTGTATAATATACCCTTGTAGCTTATTTTATACCTGATGGTTTGTACTTCCTACTCCCCTCCCCATATAGTGCCCCTCCCCCCTTTCCTCTCCCCACTGGTAACCACTAGTTTGTTCTCTATATCTGTGGGTCTGCTTCTTTTCTGTTATATTCACTAGTTTGTTGTATTTTTTAGATTCCACGTGTAAGTGACATCATATGGTATTCGTATTTCTCTGTCTGACTTACTTCACTTAGTATGATAATCTCTAGGTCCATCCATGTTGTTGCAGATGACAAGATTTCATTCTTTTGTTTTATGGCTGAATAGTAATCCACTGTATATATGTATCACATCTTCTTTATCCAGTCGTCTGTTGATGGGCACTTAGGTTTCTTCCATATCTTAGCTGTTGTAAATAGTGCTGCTGTGAACATAGGGGGATAGGGGTGCATATATCTTTCCGAATTAGCGTTTTTTTTGTTTTTTGTTTTGGGAAAAAGGCCCAAAAGGAATTGCTGGATTGTATGGTAGTTCTCTTTTTAATATTTTGAGAACCCTCTGTACTGTCTTCTGCAGTGGCTGCACCAATTTACATTTCCATCAACAGGGCATGAGCGTTCCCTTTTCTCCACATCCTTGCTAACATTTGTCATTTGTGTTCTTTTTTTTGGTCATAGCCATTCTGACAGGTTTGAGGTGATATCTAACTGTGGTTTTGATTTGCATTTCCCTGATGATTAGCGATGTTGAGCAACTCTTCATGTGCTTGTTGGCTGTCTGCATTTCCTCTTTGGAAAGGTGTCTCTTCAGCTCTTCTGCCCATTTTTTAATCGGATTTTTTGTTTTTTTGAGTTGAGTTGTATGAGCTGTTTATATATGTTGGGTATTAATACCTTATCAGTCACATCATTTGCAAATATTTTCTCCCATTCAGTAGCTTGTCTTTTTGTTTTGTTGATGGCTTCCTTTGCTGTGCACAGCTTTTTTTTTTTTTTAATAATTCATTCTTTTAATTAATTAATTAATTTTTGGCTGTGTTGGGTCTTCGTTGCTGCACTGGGCTCTCTGTAGTTGCGGCGAGTGGGGGCTACTCTTTGTTGCAGTGCGCGGGCTTCTTATTGCGGTGGCTTCTCTTGTTGCAGAGCATGGGCTCTAGGCGCGTGGGCTTCAGTAGTTGTGGCACGTGGGCTCAGTCATTGTGGCTCGCAGGCTGTGGAGCGCAGGCTCAGTAGTTGTGGCGCACGGGCTTAGTTGCTCCGCGGCATGTGGGATCTTCCCAGACCAGGGCTCGAACCGTGTCCCCTACACTGGCAGGCGGATTCTTAACCACGGTGCCACCAGGGAAGTCCCTGTGCACAAACAAGCTTTTAAGCTTAGGAGGTCCCTTTGTTTATTTTTGCTTTTGTTTTCTTTGCTTTAAGAGACAGACCAAAAAATACTGTTATGATTTACGTCAAAAGGTGTTATGCCTATGTTTTTCCTCTAGGAGTTCTATGGTTCGTTCTTACATTTAGGTCTTTAATCCATTTTGAATTTATTTTTATATGTGGTGTTAGAGAATGTTCTAATTTCATTCTTTTACCTGTAGCTGTCCAGTTTTCCCAGAACCACTTATTGAAGAGACTGTCTTTTCTCCACTGTATATTCTTGCCTCCTTTGTCACAGATTAATTGACCATAAGTGTGTGGGTTCATTTCTGGGCTCTTTATTCTGTTCCATTGATCTATGTGTCTGTTTTTGTGCCAGTACCATACTGGTTTGATTACTGTAGCTTTGTAGTATAGTCTGAAGTTAGGGAGGGCGATTCCTCCAGCTCTGTTCTTCCTTCTCAAGATTGCTTTGGCTATTCGGGGTCTTCTGTGTTTCCATACAAATTTTAAAATTATTTGATATACGTCTGTGAAAAATGTCATTGATATTTTGATAGGGATTGCATTGAATCTGTAGATTGCTTTGGGTAGTATGATCATTTTAATGATATTAATTTTTCCAATCCAAGAACACAGTATACCTTTCTGTCTGTTTGTGTCATCTTCAGTTTTTTTCATCAGTGTCTTACAGCTTTCTGAGTACAGGTGTTTTGCCTCCTTAGGTAGGTTTATTCGTAGGTATTTTATTTTGATGTGACAGTAAGTGGGATTGCTTCCTTAATTTCTCTTTCTGATAGTCTGTTTTAGTGTATAGAAGTGTGGTATATTTCTGTATATTAATTTTGTATCCTGCAACTTTACAGAATTCATTGATGGGCTCTAGCAGTTTTCTGGTGGCGATTTGAGGATTCTCTATGTGTAGTATCATGTCATCTGCAAACAGTGGCAGTTACTTCTTCCTTTCCAATTTGGATTCCTTTTATTTCTTTTTCTTCTCTGATTGCTGTGGCTAGGACTTCCAGTACTGTGTTGAATAAAAGTGACAAGAGTGGGCATTCCTGTCTTGTTCCTGATCTTAGAGGAAGTGCTTTCAGCTTTCCACCATTGAGTATGGTGTTAGCTGTGGGTTTGTTGTACATGACTGCTCTCCTGATCCTTGTCCCATTTCTCCTCTCCTCCTCCGCTAGGCTAACTACCCCTCTCCACTTCCTGTTTAAATCACAGTTGTAACTCTGTGATTATCTCTTTTACTCAGGGTAAGATTTGGGGGTCATTGTCAAATCTTTGCCTCTCTGTCTTGATATCTGGTTATTGCTGAAGCCTATGTGTTCTTGTTCTTTCAAAATGTTCTTGTGTTGTTCCCTTCCTTCTTTCCTTTCTGTCTTTGACGGTCCTGCCCTGGTTCAGACCTTTATTATTTCTGCTCATCCATCGACGGAGCTTCCAACTAGTCTCTTTGTGTCTCTCTTCTCCTATAACACGTTCCGTGTACTAGCAGGTGAATCAATCTGCAACACAGCTTTCTCCTCAGCTCTAACAGCTCCCTGCTGCTTCCAGGACAAATATCAGACTCCTGGTATGTAACGCCCTTCGTAATCAGACTCTTAATTACTTGTTCAACCTTCTGCTCCCTCTAGACATAGGAACCTACCGATCCTGAACTGTTGTTAACCTTTATCTAATACTTGTGAATAGTGATGATTAAAGTATATACTAAAGTATAAAATAATCTGATGGCACAACAGATAGCAGTGTAGTAACTATTATGATAGTTAAGTAATAACAGTGAACAGTAGTTCACATATTCTTCCTTGTCTGGAATGTGTCTTTCTGCATATTTTCTTTGATCTCAGTGTCCCAGGATACCTTCTCATCCTTCTGCCACACAGAGTGCCCAAGGCAGTGCCCTTGGGTACAGGTTGATCACAGGCCCAGGTACTGGTTTACCCTGTTGTCTTGGCATTAGTATTAATTATTTCCCCAGGTGTCTAAACAGTGTATCATACAGCCACCCTACCTATATGTTATGAAGAGCATGGGTTCCAGTGTGTGAATGGTGACGAGCCCACAGCCACGGCTCTTTAGACTTGCCCAGAGCCCTTATTTCCTGCCCATCTCCCTTGGCAGGTGTAGGGTTTCATATTGTCAGTTACCTCTTTAGCACCTTGTCTGTGCAGCCATGATGCCAGGAGTTAGGGGTACAGGGATATGTAAGACACAGTCCCTGTCCTCGGGGAGCCCCTGGTCAGGGCACAGACAGACTGGAACCAGAAACAGTTTGTGTTGGCACCAACAGAAGTGTGCACTCGGAGAGGGAAGGGGGTGATCGCTGTGGTGGGGTGGAAGTGGCGGGGCAGGCTGGGAGCCAGGGAAGCGGTTCTGTGGATGACAGTGGACTGCTGGGGAGACACCGAGGATAGGTGGTGTTCCAGCCGAAAGCACCCTGGTGGCTCCGGGACGATGAAGCGAGCCTGGCTGTGCCACGTGGGTGTGGACCCGTAGCCTGGAGCAGAAACGGTCAGTTCCTAACTGTCCCTGGGTTTTCCTCTCATTGCCACTGAGCCTTCCTTCTCTGTGCTTACGTGTGAAATGATGCGCAGGGGACTGTGGGATTATGTTGCTTTGCCTTCGTAGTTACATCGCACACTTACCTAAAATTAATTGAGCTTATCTCTGACAAGGCTGTCTGCAGCCTTCCAGCCGGCTTCCCGTGCTGGGTTCCTGAGTCGCATGTGGCATCTAGCAGCGTGCTCGCTGGCCTTCGGGGTCACAGTGGGGGAGGGGGGTCCCTCAGGAGAGAGCTGGGAGATGGTTCCTCTCTGCTCTGCACTTCCCGGGGGGTGTTTGGTCTTGGGAGCTTCTCCAGAGTGATGGGTGCTGAGCAAGTGCAGGAGAGCAGGGACCGGAAGAGGTCGTGATGACCTCAGGGTCCTAACCAGACACACGGATGTGGCAGAGAGCTCTCTTGGGGGCTGTTGTGTGGCTGCCCCCATTGACACTCAGGTATCATAGCGTCAGAACGGCTGTACTTGCTGACCCCTTAACAGACTTGGCCTGTGAGAAGCTGGCTGCCAGGGACTGTTATCAGCAAACACTGATAACCCCAGAAGGTGTGCAGCTCAGGCCCGCTGCATGTGTACGTATGTTTATTTCCTCCCTTCCTTCCTAAATTTGTTTACTTATTTACTTACTTTTGGCTGCATTGGGTCTTCGTTGCCGCGTGCGCGGGCTTTCCCTAGTTGTGGCGAGCGGGGGCTACTCTTCGTTGTGGTGCGTGGGCTTCTCATTGCGGTGGCTTCTCCTGTTGCGGAGCACGGGCTGTAGGCGCGCGGGCTTCAGTAGTTGTGGCACGTGGGCTCAGTAGTTGTGGCTCACGGGCTCTAGAGCACAGGCTCAGTAGTTGTGGCGCACGGGCTTAGTTGCTCCGTGGCATGTGGGATCTTCCAGGACCGGGGCTTGAACCCGTGACCCCTGCATTGGGGGGCGTATTCTTAACCACTGCACCACCAGGGAAGTCCTGTATGTGTATTTCTTACTGCAGAAATCATAGGAGACTAAGGGTCCGTCTTCATCGAGTCCTGGAAAGCAAAGCAAAGAAGCTCAAGCTTGTAACTTGTTTGAAAGGGTTTAGATATTTAACATGAAATAGCAGTAGCCTTTCCTTTAATTAAATGCCACGCAGCGTTGGCTGTGGGATCAATGGTATTGAAGGGAAAACAGTGTAATTAGACCTTGTGAAGTGACGGGCAGATGACTGGGGTTCTCTGTCAAGGGCTGGGGTGTGGGTGGAGGGCTGGTCATAGGACGGGCAGAAGAGTGCACTGCGCTTTCCCTGCTGTAGGCTTTGAAACACCAGAGTTTTCCCCAGAGCACTGTGGGTGTACTTCTTGATTTCCTGTTAGTAGGGAATGGATATAACTCTCATTTAGTCAGTTCCCTATTATTAGACATTGAGATCATACCTTTTCTTTTAACATGTAAATAACGCCACAGTGACCATCTTTATGCATAGAAATGTTTACATTTTGGAATGTTTCTTTGGGACAGATTCCCGGAAGTGAAATGACTGGCTCAGAGGGCGTGAGCATTTTCAGCGAGGCTGGCTGTGAGCTGGAGGTGTCTGTCTCCACGACATCGAGTCGTAAACCTGCCCTCAGCCCTGTGTGCTTGGTGCAGGATGAAGCGTTCCCTGGGCCCCCGTGGCTGCCCGCGCGCACGCGCAGGGCTCCCTGGGCGTCTCTGGGTTGTGGCGTCCTCAGAGTGGGCGCCTTGGTCTGGGTCCGTCTGCGGGCCTCTCCAGCCACGAACACATCCGGAGCAGCACATCCGGCTGAGCGGGGCTTTGCCGGGTTCTTAGTTCCTTTAATGAAGGTTGGGGGTCCCTGGGAGGGCTCTCATCGCTCCGCACCATCCTGTCATCTTGGGGGTGGGGAGCTCTTCCAAATCCAAGCGCCTCCTTCCCCTGTGCAGCACCATTCAGCCTCCTCAGCTCTGATCAAAACTCTGCACACCAAGGTCCATCATTATGTTCCGTGAAACAAAGGGCCCCCCTTGCCTGGATCCTTCCGCCTTAGAAGGCAGTTAGGCTTATATAGCCTTTAAAAATTCCTTATCCAGGACTTTTGGAAAACGTCTTTACCGAGATATAATCCACATGCCATACAATTCACCATTTAAGTGTCCAACTCAGTGGTTTTTAGTATGTTTGTAGGGTTGTGTAGCTGTCACTAGTACATTTCAGAGCTCAAAGAGAAACCCTGGGCCTGTTAAGCGGTCACTGCCCATCCTGCAGCCTCCCTCCCCTCAGCCCTAGGCATCCGTTAATCTTCGATCTCTGTGGATTTGCCTATTCTGGACATGTCACACAATGGAGTCATACACTGTGTGGTCTTTTGAGAACGGCTTCTTTCACTTATTGAAATGTTTCCAAGCTTCATCTGTGTTGTAGCGTGTATCCTTGGGTCATTTTTGGGCCAAGTAATCTTCCATTGTATGGATGGGCCGCATGTTATTTATCCATTCATCAGTTGATGGATATTTGGAGTGTTTCCACTTTCTGGCTGTTATAAGTAGCGCTGCCATGAACACTTATGTACGTATGTGTTTTTATGTGGGTATGTTTTCATCTGGGTGAAATACCTAGGAGTGGGATTGCTGAGTCACGTGGCAACTCTGTTTAACTTTTTAAGGAACTGCCAGCCTGTTTTCCAAAGGGGCTGCAGCATTTTACATTCCCCTCAGCATTAGATGAGGGCTCCAGTTTTCCTCTTTTCTTTTTTTTTAATTTTTTTTTTTTTTTTTTTGCGGTACTCGGGCCTCTCACTGTTGTGGCCTCTCCCGTTGCAGAGCACAGGCTCCGGACGCGCAGGCTCAGCGGCCATGGCTCACGGGTCCGTGGCTCACGGGTCCAGCCGCTCCGCGGCATGTGGGATCCTCCCGGACCGGGGCACGAACCCGTGTCCCCTGCATCGGCAGGCGGACTCTCAACCACTGCGCCACCAGAGAAGCCCCCTTTTTTAAAAATTTTATTGGAGGATAGTTGATTGACAGCGTTGTGTTAGTTTCAGGTGTACAGCGAAGTGGTTCAGTTATACATATACACATGTTCATTCTTTCTTAGACTTTTTTCTCATATAGGTTATCACAGAAGCTCCAGTTTTTCTACATTGTTTATTCTAGGCATCCGAGTGGGTGTGAAGTGGCACCTGGTTGTGGTTTCGATTTCCCTGGCGGCTAATGATTTTGAGCATCTTTTCATGTGCGTATTGGCCATATGTATCTCTTCTTTGAAGACATATCTATTAAGATCCTTTGGCCTATTTTTAACTGGGTTATTTGTCCTTTTATCATTGACATCCAAGTCTCTTGATACTGCCCATTTTTTTCTAGTTGATTGCCACAAGGACCAGGCTGAACAAAGGGGTCAGCAGGGAAGCTGGCTTTGGCTGGTTGGGCTGTTTCCTGTGGCAGCTGGTAGGGGCCGGGTGGAGGTGGCCTCGAACTTTCCAGATGGGAGGGCCGAGGAGAAGCAGGACACCTACCATGGAGGGTAGAGCTGTTTTCCTGTCATTGCTGGCAAAGTGACTTCTGTTTTACTAGGATTTGTTTTCCCCTCTATGAACAAATCAGGTATATTCATGGTGGTAAATTATAATAAAAAAAGGAAAAGGAAAGGAAGAGGAAAGAAGACTCCTGCTTGTGATACGAGTGAGTGACTGTGTTAAAACTAGCAAAATCAAGCAAAACAAAAACAAATGACAAGGAAAAAAATAAGATTGCCAGCTTCCTGTGTGGTTCGAATACGCACAGTCCTGCGTGTCCTTTCTGCTGATGACACGGCCAGTTTCATCTAGTGAATGCAATGCTTCCTGGAGATTCGTTGTAAAATGGTGCGAGGGAGGGATTTCCTAGAGCACCTGTGAGTTAAGCAGCGAACAGGAGATGCGTTATTTGGCTGTTTGTAAAGCGCATGAATGGTTTGTGTGGAGGTAACTGGGGTTACAGTGCGTGGTACAAGGGGGAAGGGGGGTGTGAGTCTTGGTTTCCCTTGTGGGGACGTTGCGAGCAGCTGTTGTGAGCAGCTCTTTTTGGTGGAGGGAGATTTGAAAGCAGGTGATAAACTTAATTTTTAGGAATGTGGTTGATCTCATGTAGAATGACTTAGCGGTTAATTGTAGCACAGTTTCTACGATAAAACGCATCTCAGTCTTTTCATTCTTTTCAAAACATTTCTCTTTCCGGGTTGTGAAATGCAGCGGGGCAGCCAGAGTCTGGAGCTCGGAAGGCCTCGCCGTGTGTTTTCTTGCCAGTGGCTTCAGGTCTTTATGTCTGTGAGCAAAGGAAATGGCGGGAAACTCTGGCGGCGGGGGTGGCCCTCTCCCCCTTTTGCAGGACTCTCAGGACTGTGGGAGCGGGTGGTCCAGCTTCTCTCGTGTGGTCATTAAATCCTTTCTGGTGAAGTCGCAGCCTCAGACACGGCGCCTGCTGGGGGGTGTCCCTGCTCTGTGGTCAGGAGCGGAGGGGAGACCTCCCCACTCAGAAGCCACTCAAGGCCCAGGAATCTGTATCTGCCCCTCCACCTGCGCTTCCTATCCTGGTTGGGAGTTAGTTACAGCCCCATAAGTCAGGTTAGGTAATTTTATACAAAATAAAAGCATTGCTGGGCTTCCCTGTTGGTGCAGTGGTTAAGAATCTGCCTGCCAGTGCAGGGGACACAGGTTCGAGCCCTGGTCTGGGAAGATCCCACGTGCCATGGAGCAACTAAGCCCGTGCGCCACAACTACTGAGCCTGTGCTCTAGAGCCTGTGAGCCACAACTACTGAAGCTGCATGCCTAGAGCCTATGCTCCGCAACAAGAAAAGCCACTGCAATGGGAAGCCTGCGCACTGCAATGAAGACCCAACGCAGCCAAAAATAAATAAATAAAATAAAATAGATTAAAAAAAATAATAAATAAATAAAAGCATTGCTGTCCTTCATGTGGTCGGCCCCGACTGTGTCCCTCCAGGTTTTCTTTCAGGGCCCCTCCTGGACCCTGCTGCCCCCAGCCCGCAGGCCTTGGTTCAGATGCTCCCTGTGGGGAAGGCCTTTCCCTCTGTCTGTCTGTCTGTCTGCTGGACCTCACCCCACCTTTCAAGTGACCTCGCTGTGCAGAGCCTTTCCTGGCCTGGCATCTAGACTGTGCAGGACTCGCCTCAGGTCCTGAGCCCTGGCTGCCTCTCCTCCCTGTATTCCCCTCTCCCTGGGCTCAGCTCTGTGTCCCCAAGAGGAGCGTCTGTCCATTTCTGCCGGTTCTGATGCCTCTAAACGCACACGCCTTCCGTGTCTGGAGGAAAACCCTTTAGATAAAAGAAAAAGTTATAGCTAGAGAAGTTATTTTGCGAAACTTTATTATGTGAATTGCAGCAGTTAAGGGTCATCAGGGTGAAAATCCCGGAACACTGAGAAGAGCTGCCAAGCAGTTGGGCATCCTTGCCGCTCGTCTCCTCCTCAGATGCCAAACGGACTGAAGCTGCTCCTGAGGGCTCAGGGAGTGCAGCGCTCACCGTCCCCAACTGCAGTTTGGGCCCCAGGGTCCTGCAGAAACACCTTCCAGAAGGATCCTTTAGCTCCATCACCCTCCTAGCTCTGTCTGTGGAAGGGAAGCCTTGTTCCAATTTGCCAAAGGCCAGGCAGGAACGGGACAGGCGTCTTTCTCAGGCCTGCCGCACTTTTTCCTCTCCCGTCCAGGCTTCTTCCCCTTACACAGAGTGGCGAGGGCCACCGTGTGACACATCATTGACGTGTCGGTGGCTAGGAAGTTTTCCATTTCTCTGTATTTTCACCTGAGAAGAGAAGCAGGCTTCCCTGGAAAGTTACCTACCTGACTTTGAAAGCCTGAGGGTGGTGGGGTGGCCGTGAGCTGCTTCCAGGGGCAGCCATCCCCCCGTTTGGGGGTTCTCGTGGGGTGCAGCGGTGTTCCAAAGCGAGTGCTGCAGGGTGCACCAGCCTGATGGATTCCCGCCTCCGTTCCAGCGCAAAGCCTGGCGCACTGGGTGTGGGGTGGCCATGGGGTGACTGGGCAGTGAGCAGGACGCAGGGGCAGCTGGATCCGGGCTCATCCTTTGGCTGGTCCGCTGGCTGCTGTGCCCCTCACATCTGGAAGGGGTCCCTGTGCTCTTCCTCTAGCTCCCTAGTCACCCAGCAAGCCCTGCAGCGTTCGCTCCAAATACCGGTGCTTCTGCTTAGGAAACCCACATTGGTCACAACACCTTCGCAGTCTTTGCTTAACACTCCCTGCCCCTCTCCCCCGCCCACGCCGGCCCCTCAGCTCCGCTGAGTGTAAATCCAGGTGGTGGCACGCTGTCCCAGCCTTCCCTGTACGATCCAGGCCCTGCTTCCCTCTCCAGCCTGATTTCTCGCTGGCGCCCCCTCGCACCCTCCCCCTGGGTGGGTGCGTCGTGCCGAGCTACGTACAGTTCTGTGGAGTTGCTCTATAGTCCACTCCACCGTGCTTTTGGGTGGGTGGCTTCCTCCAGCTGCAGTGCTCTGGGCCCCTTGGCATACACCTTACTCAGTTAGTTTTCTTTCTGTCAAAGCAACCCATGTACCTGGTCTGAAAAACGAAGCAGTAATACAAGACTGACAGCAGCAGCCCTCGGCCCCCAGCCTTCCTCCCCCTGCATCCCATCCCCGTGGGCTGTCACTCTATGTCTTGGTATGTCTTGCCTTTCTGTTTCTAAACACTCTGCAAATTCTGCAGATTTTTACAGTCTAGCTATATTTATTGCCTCCTTCCTCTGGACGCAGAGAGGTTACCTCTCATGGTTCCCTTCCCTCTTCTCGTTCCCCACCCTCTCAGTGTAGCTCATGTCACAGTGTTTGGGAAATGGGGGTCCATCGTGCTCCTGTGGCTGGAACTCGGGTTCAGGACTGAGCCACCGGTGCCTGCCGTGTGTGACTTCTGCTTTACCCTAGAGTTGTTTCTCTGTGCGGGAGGTGGGGATTCCTGCGTGGCTCCGGGGGTCTGGCTGCCCCCCGTGCCTTGGAAGTGGTCCACCTGCCGCCGGGCCTCTGGAGTTCTCTGCCATGGATGGGCCTCCCCTTCTCAGGCAGCAGGTTTGAGTCTCTTCACCACTCTGCCGAGTCAGCTCCCTCTCTCTCATCCACGTTCCAGCTTCCAGATTTTTGTTGACATTTCTTGTCTGCTCTCGTCTCCTCCTTGATGCCCTCGTTCTTGTTTATGACATTGTTCCTTTCCTGTTGTGTTGATGAGGTCAGGGGTGGGGGGCAGAGATGAATCTTCCAGGTTTTGAGTTGGCTTCAAGGTGCCTCTCAAGCAGCAGCTCACTGGGCATCTTCCCTGTGTCCCCCTTCTTCAGGGAGGAGCCCACCTCTACTCCGGTGTCCCGCATCACCCACGCACCTTTCTTGTGCAGCATCCCTAAACACCTGCGCTGTTAGACTTTCCCTCCCTCCTTCCGGTGAGCCACTGGAGGGTAGGAACTGGGTCTAATCGTAACCTCCGAGGCTCCTTCAGAGTCGATCGGTGTTCACAGACTGGGTAAGTCAACGTGTGTGATGGGCTCGGAGCAGGGCGAGCGTGGAAGTGGCTTTGGCCCCAAGGGCAGCTTACACAAAGGGGTGCTCAATAAGCGCTGGTCAGATTGCTGATTTATGAGACTCTCCCGAACCGTGGCTTTCAGGAACAAGAGACGTACTTGTTCTGCAGGGCCTTCTGATGCTGGTGACAGCTCAGCTTCTGGACTAGATTCAAGCAAGAGCCTAGGCGATTGTGATATACATGCATTTCTTATTTTTGTCCCAGATTTCAGTACTGCCAGAGTTTTAAAAAATAAGAATTAAAGCCAGTTTAAAAGAAATGAGGATTAGAAAAAAATAGGGGTTGACTTTTCTGTTATTCCTGGCTTTTCAGAAAAAAAAAAAGGTACTTATAATAGGAGTTCCTTGCATACACCCTTTTGTGACAGATTTCTGGTTCAGTCTCAAATGTGGTATTTTACATCCAATTAGAACGAATGAGTCCCGGTGGCTGCACGGTTTGGGTTCACAGCCCAACCAGCCAAATAATTCCATCAGTAAGCGTAACAGAATCATGTTCTTGCGTTTGTATAGTATGTCACAGTGCTTTCTCACGTATTGTCTCTTACAGAAATTCTGTGATTTAAGCAAGGAAGGTATTTTTATCTTGCTGTAAGTTTTAGAGGAAGAAACTGGGGCTCAGGAGAGATTAAGAGTACTGACCAAGGTCATACAGATTCTCGTTGGCCACGCTGGGCCTTGAACCCCAGGTCCACTGAGTCCACAACTAGCATTTGTTGCTCTATACCTCTCTGCTTCCTTTCGTCATGGACTGTTTGCAATGTCAATTTCCCAGGTGGGAATTTTATTGAGAAGGAAAGACTCAAAGTACAGATGAGTATGGAGTTGTGATATTGGTGCTGTTTTCATAAAAATGTTTCCAAATTTTATTTTTTAGAAAGCATATGCACTATTGTAGAAAAAATGCTATTTGTTTCTCATTCATTTTCTGCTTATTAAAATATTTCTTACATTTTAGTTTTCTGTCTTAGACAGCTAGTGATTTTGCAGTCTGATTCTAAGAAGTATGGCGACAGAGAGCTGAAAGAAAAGCCAAAACCACGCTGTAAACGTTAAGACTCAGGCAGTTGAAATAAAAGATGGAAAAAGATATGCCAGGGAAGCACTAATCATAAGAAAACTAATTTGCTTATAATAATACCAGAAGAAATAAACATCAAGACAAAGAGTTTTATTAAGACAAAGAGGGATGTTTTATAACGATAAGAGGTTCAACTCGTTAAGTAGAGGTACCTTTCCTAAATGTGTGTGTACCTAATAACACAGCTTCATAATGCGTGAAGCAAACATTGACAAGAATAAAGAAAGAAATAGACCAATTTCCAATCTAGGCAGAAATTTTAACACCCCTTCCTGAGTAATTGATAGAATAGGTAGATATAAAAATCAGTAAAGGGAGTATGAATAGTGCTGTCACCCAGCTGCATCTCACTGGTGTGTAGATACCACATCCACCAGCTGAAGATGCTCATCCTTTGCGAGGACATATGGCACGTTCACCAAGTAGACCATATGCGCTGCCAAAACAGGTCGTGATAAATATCAAAGGACTGAAATAACACCAAGTTCATCTGACCAAATCCTTAAATTAGAAAGCAGTCTACTGTGATACCCAGGAAATCCTCAAATATTTGGAAATTTATCAACATACTTCTAAATAACTCATGGATCAAAGAAATCACAGGGAAAATTAGAAAACGTTTCAAACTGAATGATAATGACAATACATATAAAAATGTATATGATACAACTAAAACAATGCTTGGAGGGAAATTTATACCTTTAAATGCCTATGTTAGAAAAGAATAAGGGTTCAAATCAATGATCAAAGCTTCTACCTTAAGAAGCTAGGAGGAGGGTGGGGTGGGAGGAAGGGGGAGAAGAGAAAAAAAAAAGAAAAAAAAAAAGAAGCTAGGAAAAGAGGAAGGAATTAAACAAAACCAAAATAAAAGAAGGGAAATAAAATAAAGGTGGAAATCAGTAAACTGAAAAATGTACAAACAAGAGCAAGAATCAAGAAAATCTAAAATTTGTTTTTTGAAAAGATCAATAAAAACTTGTAGTTAGACTTGACCAATGGAAAAAGAGAGAAAACACGAATTACCAGTGTCAGATATGAAAGAGGAAACATCACTACAGACCCTACAGACACTAAAAAATAAGTGGATACTGATGACAACTTTATGCCAATAAATTAAAGAATGTACATGAAATGGACATATTCCTTGAGGAACATGGCCTAACAAAACAGATGCAAGAGGCAATTGGAAACTCTCATATCAGTTTAAAACGTAAATTTGTAATTAAAAAAACCTGCACATGAGGAAAGTGTCAGGGTCAAATGGCTTTTCCAGTGAACCCTATCTCAGGAGGAAATAATACTGATTCTCCAGAAAGTCTTTCCTTTCAGAAGAGAGAGAACACACGTCTCAGCTCATATTAAGGTGGTGTAGCCCCGATACTGAAACCTTACAAAGGCATTGTGAGAAAAAGAAACTAGAGACCAATATTCCTGATGACTAGACAAAGATGTCTTTAAAATATGTTAGTAAGTTGACTTTTGCTTCAACCCGTGGAGGACTAGCTGTCAAAGGAATTGCTCCCCTGTTGTAACAACTGGAAAACTGCCCCCAGTACTTGATATAGCTGCCTTGGGACCTTGTGGAACAGGTGATGCAGGACTGTGTCCCTGAACGAAGGGGAACAGCAAGGTGAGCTTTACATTTGCTCCTGTTTACAGTTGGGGGCAGTTTGCAGGCTGCAGCGCAGCTGAACCTGGCGGTCTTGCCGAGTTGAGGACTCAGGAAAGGGGGTTCCCAGAGGCCGAGACAGAGCGTGTGGAGCAGAGTGCTGGACAGGAGAGAATAGCTAGAGGTAGAGCCCAGGTGTCGGCACAGCGTCCCTCCAGGTCCTTGGCCGAGTGCCGATCTGTTCACGGGTGGGGTGAGATTCCGTGAGGCAGGGAAAGAGTCCCCAGAAAGCAGTCAGTCAAACAACCACCAGAGCTCACGTAGGCGTCGGCTGTGGGGTGTTGCTGGCCATCACTTGCTGCCGGTTCTGGGACTGGGAAGTCGCTCTGGCCAGTAGCTGAACGTGGGAGAAACCCTGTGTGCTCAGGGCCCGCGTGCTGGAGAAAACACGCTCTGCAGGGCCTAAGTGCGGGAGAAAGCCTCAGGGGGAGGCGAGAGCTAAAGGGAGCTGGGGACCACCCTCTGCAGGAGCCTGGAGAACCTGGACCAGAGCAGCCCTTGCTCCTCGATGGTCCTTCCTTCACCCTCTGCTGAAAAGGAGAGCGGCGTGCCAGCTGACCAAGGAGAAATATTTCTGAGACCCAGTTCCATGATCAGAGAGGCAATAAATTGATAACTGACACATCTGGCATTCAAAAACAAAAACAAAAACCCAGCATGCAAGGAAATAGGAAAATATGACCTAGAATCAGAAGAAAAATCAATCATTAGAAACAGACCCATGAATCAATAATAAAATTATTATGAACAACCCAATAAAAAGATGGGTAAAAGATTTCAATATAAACTTCATAAAAGGTATAAAAATGGCCAGAAAGCACGTGAAAATCGGTTCAACGTGCAACAGCATTACTTATCACAGAATGGCTAATTAAAACTGTAATGAGATACCATTTAACATTTAGTAGAATGACGAAAATTAAAGACCGACGTAACACTAAATTTTGACCAGGACTGGAGCAGTGAAAACTTTCATACATTAATGGTGGAAAGTGTAAAATGGTACAACCACTTAGGAGAACCACATGGCAGTTTTTTAAAATAAGGTTAAAGGTGTATCTGTCCTGTGACCCAGCAGTTCCACTGCTTCATATTTGCCTGATAGAATTGGAAACATCCACCCATAAAGCAGGTACCCACAGGAACGTGCATAGCGGCTTTTTCACGGAGGAAAGCTTGTAAATAACCCAGGCATCTGTGAGCAGGTGGGTACCTAAACAGATGGTGATATATTCACAGCAAAGAATACTGTCGCTGCTTGTAAAGAAGGAACTACTGCTACACGCATGACTCTGACAGACACATTATGAGCAGAGAGGTAGGACACAAATGAGGGCATCCCGTGTGTAGTATTTACGTGAACTTTAAGGACAGGCAGAGCTAATCTATGGTGATAGATATCAGAAAGGGGTTAGCTCAGAGTGGGGGCAAGGAGGTACTAGAAGAGGGTGAGAGGAGTGTTCTCAGTCTTGTTGGGGGGCTATGTTCATTCTTTTATTGTGTATAAATTACACTTCAATTAAAAATGTGACACCTGCCCCCCCCCCCCCCCCCCCAAAATAAAGAAAAAAGAAACACCTCTGAAGGGCTGGAGGGAGGAATTGGTCTTGCATCTCTCCAGTACTTACTGCCAAGCAATCGCAAGGCACTGCATCAGGACAGACAAGCAGGAAAATCATGGGGACTGACCTCCAGGAACTCATAAGCCCCCTCTAGGAGGTGAGACTGATGCTCCTGGCGTGGCCCTGAAGGTGGGCGGGCTCTGGGCTCTGGGCTCCAGGTGGCACTCACAGAAGAGGGAAGTGAGTGAGGGCTGGAGTCGTCAGGAAGGTGTCCTAGATCTGGAAGAGGCTGAGCTGGGCCTGGAAGGCTGGGTGGATTTTGAAAAGTTGGAGGTAAAGGTGGAGATGGACAGGAACTTTGTAGAAACACAGCAGGGTAGACAATGAAAGGTAGGTCTTCAGCACCCTTGAGCCCGCTCCCTGAACCCCTCCCCAAGTCTGGCTGTGCTTCTTGATTCCTGTGTGTGCTGGCAGAAATACTCAGTGCGGCTACATTCTCTTCTCTGTTGTTCTTTTTTCATAATTTAGAGAAGTTTATTCTATATCCACCCACAAAACGATACCCATTCTTTTCTATGGCAACATTGTCATCCAGTGGGGACGTAACAGGGTTTTTAATCATCTCTCTATTAATAGACACTTTGTTTCTAATTTTCTGTTATGATTGTACTCAGATGCTAACGCCGTGTGTATAATCCTTGTGTACCTTTGCAGACATCCTTGTCGAATAGGTTTCTTCAAGTGAAGTTGCTGCTCAAGCATTATACACCATTAAAATTTGACCAACAAAAAAATTATATCAATATACACTCTTACCAAACTATAAGAGAGTGGCCGTTTACCCAGAATCTCATCAATATTGGGCATTATTTAAGATTCTAACTTTGGACAAGTGTCTTGTTTTAATAATGTAGTTAGTTCTTTGATCACCATTAAGGTTACGTGCCTAGTTTTGTACATTTATTAGCCATTTCTGTCTCTTGTGCATTTTCCATTTTTCTGTAGGTTGATCACTCTTTTTTATGTGTTCTTTACATATTAGTGATGTTAACCTTTTAATATTTTATGTTGCATGTGTATTTTTCAGATCTGTCATTTGTTTTTTTTTAATGTAGCTTCTTTCACTGCACAGTCATTTTAAACTTTTATATAGTTAATTTGTTAAGCTTTTTATTTATAGTCTCTGAGATTTGTGTCTTGCTTCGGAAGACCTTTTTCCCATCCCACAGACAGCAAGATATTCTCTTATATTTTCTTGTATTTTAAAAATCATTCCTTTATACACATGTTGCATTTAGATCTTTGGATCTTTAATCGTCTGGAAATATATTTTTGTGTGGTAAGATATATGTTCTAACTTACTTCTCTGAAAATAGATACTATATTGTATAGTATTGTATACTATATTGTTGGGACGTCATTAGTTGGTGGGCCCCTTGCTTTGAAATGCTCTTTTTATCACAACTAAATACAGGTTTGATGTGAACCACTTATTCTGTTATACTTCTCTCTCTCTTCATTTTAGCTTTGCTCGTAGAATCCTTATGTCTTAATTACTGTAGTCCTAGTATACATTTTCTTATCCGTTAATGCAAATTTTTTTACGTTATTCTTTTTGGAAATTTTATTGGCTGCACTTACGCATTTGTTCCTCCAGATGAACTTCAGGTCAGCTAATTACGTTTCCGTCTATCCTGAAACTTACATGCAGTCTATCCTGTTGGAATTTGAATTGGCTTTGCTTCGAACTTAAAGATGGACAGTTGACAGCATTGTAATTTTGAGTCTTAGATCCAGTCTTCTGTGTCTTCTTGTTTTTATCTCCTAAATTTCTCTTTGGTCACTGCCCTTCTCTCACTGTCACCATCCTAGCCACCATCACCTCTGCCTTGGGCTTCCTAAGCAGCCCCTTAAGTGGGCTCTTTGGGGCCACTGGCCCCTCTGATCCTTTTTCCACTGTGGTCAAGGCTTTGCATAAGCTGTTCCCTGGGCCCAGAATATTCCGCATCCGGCCCCCTCTTCTCTCAGGTGATCTCTCCGTGTCTCTAGGTCTTAGTTCAGATCTCATGTCCTCAAGGAGACCTCCCCAACTGGGTACACCTTCCCACTGAGGACTTCATTGTGCTTTTCACCTCGTCTTTTAAGCACTTTATCCACTCGTGATTTTACATTTGCCATGACCTTGGAGTGGGAGGTGAGTTCCCTGTGCCTGGGGGCTGTGTGGTGGTCACTTGAGTAATTCCCCTACCGCTGTCCTCGTGCCTGCCCCCGTGGATGTGTTCCTTAAATACTTGTTAATGTCAGTCATTGAGCTCAGTGTTTTCCTCTGTTTCTTTATGTCTTTAAGTAAAACCCCTATAGTTTTCTTCATATGGTGTTGTGTATTTCTTGTTAAGGTTGTGACTGCCCAGTTTTCTATTTGTTTTGTCAGTGGTGACAAGCTATTGATTTTTGTCCCTTGCATCTGCCCATCTTGCTGAACTCAGAACCCTGGTTCCTGCCTGTCTCCTGGTGCTGCCGACCTCTCTGCTGGCTTCGTCCTCAGGCTGGTTGGATTCTAGGTGGCTGTCGCAGTCCTCAGCCTGACCTCTGACCTGAGCAACATTCAGAGGAGGCAAGAGAGGGTTACCTCCGACACATTTCCCAAGAGCCAGGAGGAGCTTTCTCAGAAGCCCCCAGCTAATTTGCTCTCTCTTCTCAGTGGTTCACATAGGGTCCCAGGCCCGTTGCCGAATCAGTCACCGGTGAGGGCGTGGCTTAGCTCCATACCAGCCCACCCAGTCTAAGTTTAGAGTGAGGCAGGCGGGTTCAGCCTCCCCTGGGCTGCTGGGAGTGGTCACTTTGCATAATCAGGATTCTCCTGGAAAGGTGGAAGGGGCAAATGGGCCCCCGGGGTGAAAGTCCACACCTGGCATCTGTCAGAGCAGTTCTGTTACTTCTCCCGTCCACTCATTCCAACACCATAATAAAGTTATAATATGAGATTTCCTGCTGCGGAACCATCCTTTCATTCCTGGAGTAAATCCTACTAGTGTCTGCTGTTCTTTGGATATCCAGTTGTGTCTTGATCTAAGGTTTTGATCTTGTCTGTGTTCCAAGAAACCTTCTTAGTAATGGAAGTTAATCGTGGGGAAGGACTCCGGGGCGTGAAGGTCACTTGGTTCCTGTGCCGCCACGGCCAAGTCACCTAACCTCTCTGAGACTGTTCCTCATTCACCTTGTAGGATTGCGGCCCTAATGAACTCAAGCTGTTTGGAGGATCAAATAATATATATGAAAGCTTCTTTTAGACACCAGAGCTCACACAACGTCAGAACTGTGTCTCATGCTGTCTATTTAAGGTATCATTTTTATGAGTTTCTTTCATGAAGAGAGAGAACATTAACGACTGAGATTTCTCTCGGCTTTCTTCATAAACGATCATCAGAAAGCCAGGTTCACGCAGTCAGAGGGGCCCTGGGAACATGATTGGTAAACATTGCGTTATTGGTGTTCCTGCTTTTCATAATATCCTTAGGGAACTGGGGAAGATTTGATATTTTCTGAGATTGCCGTAAAATGTAAGTTATCGCTGGTAACATTGCCCAATTATTCTGTACTTATTTTACTTAGACTTTAGTAATTGGAAAAAGATTAGATGCCAGGACTTTGTATTTTGTTGATTATATTACCAAAGTCTTCTCTTTAATCATTTCTTTTATTCCTAGTATTAATCATTAGCTCTGAACTGTTAGGTGGAGGACCTAATGGTGGACTCCTAACTTAAAGGAAAGAAATAATTACTTCAGTTTCCGTGGCATTGACTGTTATCTATCTACAAATTGAAATGTGTTCTCTAGCCGTTCAGGGCATGTGATGGAGACACTGGAGGAGACCCAGGTCAGACAGAATTCAGGGGCCCTTATCCTTGTCCCAGGCTGTGCCCCATCCTGCCCTTCGTCCAGCCTCCTCTGCCCCTGCCAGCCCCGCCCCTCTGTGACGCCCCCCCCCCCACCCCGCCCCCGTAGGTGTTTGTTAGGGCAGCAGTGACTTGTACTCTTTAAACTTGATTGTCCTTGGTGTGTGTGATACGCTACATCCTTATCAGTGCTGTGTAGACACAAGCGTATCTCCATGAAGGAATGTCTTTCAAAACCAGTCCTGGGAAAAACACCTCACGTAGGTCTTCTTAAACTGTAAGTGGTGAGAGTGACATGGGATGAAAGAAAGATGTGAAGTTGGGAGGGGGAGGGAGTGAGAGAGAGAGAGAGGGAAGGAAGAGGGTGGGAAGGAAGGAGGGGTGGAAGGAAGCCGAGTCCTCTGGACCTCACCTGTCTCGGTGGCTCCAGGATCACTGGGGTGTGTTTAGCAAACACGTGCTAAGATTTAAATGTAAACAGGTCACATTTAGCTTTGCTTGAATAGAGTGGAAACTTCTTTCGTCTGTTGAGAACAGTCAGTATCTGGCATTTTTATCATTTAGGTTCAGTGTGGTTTCATTTCCGGGGCTCTTTGCCCCCTAGTAACTGGTGGAGGACGTTACCCCACAGTGGAAGGTTTGCTTGCTGTTTGTAACCCTGTTCTTGCCTGTCTCTTTTTTGTCAACAGAAGAATTGCGGAAGTTGAGCTGGTCCGGGATCCCGAAGCCCGTCCGTGCCATCACGTGGAAGCTGCTCTCGGTAAGTCCCCCCGGGCCTACCTGCCCGTGCATCTTCCTCCTGCGAGGACGGGCTCCCCTGGCCTGGCCAGGCTCCCGGCCCTGTCACGTGCCCTGTCTGTGCCGTGGTGATCTGGGCCTTTGCCAGGGCCAAGGTGGCATTTCCCACCCTTGCTTGGTTTCAAGCTTGGTTTGACAAGGCTGGCAGAAGATGAGGATAGGTCATAAGTTATGACAGCTGTATTCTTTTTCTCTGATTTGATTGGTTTTTAAATCTTTGTGGTATTTCCAAACCTGTGGTATAGAAAAGTTCCAGCATAGAAAATTATTTCAACCCTGAGGGTCCAAGCAGGGAAATATGTTTGAGGATTTCTTTTTAAATGTCAGTAGCCACGACATTAGAAACAGCTTGTGTCTGTGTGAGGGAGGCTGGAGTTGTGGCTTGCTCACCCCTAGCGCTGAGCTGCCCGTCGTGGAGGCTTCTGGGGAAGCTCGGGTGCTGGTGCTTCACCTGAGTCCGTGTCAGAAGCGAGCTTGGCCCTGCTGAGAATTTCAGAATAGTTTATTGACAGCTTTCTTCCCCTTTCCTTTTTGTCTTATTTTTGGAGCTGAGTTACTAAGGACCCCTGAGAGTTTACTCTGAATTGGTTCTGACTTTCAGTAGTTAAAACTCTTGCTCGCTGACGAGTCTGGATAAATTCGCGGCCTGGTACCTCGTAACCCTAACTGCAGGTGCCGCTCTGAATGGTGACTGTTTATTGACTAAATATTCTCTTGCAATGAAAATTAGACCTACTGCAATTGCTTATGTTTTTGGTGTTTCTTATTTTAAGCGTTTGTATCCAGTTTTCCCAATGTCCTCTGAGATAGGTTGCAGGAAGTTGGGATGAAAATACCTTTCAGAGCCTCTGTTGCGGTTTTGTCTTTGTTAAGGGTGTGCTGCACCTGGTGGAAAGTCCTCCGTGAATTCCGTTGTCCTGTCCTCTTTCCTTTCGTTCTCAGCCTCTGCGGGTCATGGTTTAGGTCCCCTCACGTGCTGCCCAGTGATTGACCTGGAAGAAGGGCCAGCTGGGACTCAGTGGACAGAGGGGCAGAAGAGGAGATAGCACAGGCTCCACTTGGCTGATCTGAAGGGATGGGGGGAGGTGGGGAGAGTCTGCAACCAGGAGTGCTGGGGATGAGGGTGACGGAAAGTCCAGCCTGCTCACGCACATTTATTCACTTAACCACCACTGATTACGGGGGCCCTCTGCCCGGAAGCAGAGGGGAATTAGACACTAGCCCACCACAGTGGGTTGGGGTACTTGGGTTTGGTCAGGGGTGCAGCAGGGTTTGCTCTGGGGACCACAGACTGTGGGATGTATGGGATGCAGGCGGTCACTGTGGGCGAGAGGAGGGCAGCAGTGTAAGTGCCGAGGGCACACGTACTGTGGGGAGGCCTTCACTCCCAGGGTCTGCAGGTGGTGGCGGTGGGTGAGAGGTGGGGGGGAAAGGACAGAGGTGAGTGGGGCAGTTCTGGCTCTCTTAGGCTTGCGTTGATGGCTGAGTTAAAAAAAAAAAAAAGAGCGTTGGGGTCAATGAGCAGAGCCTGTCCTTCCAAACGGGGGACACCAAGAAAGAGGGGGCCGTTCCAGGGCAGTGCAGACTCACGCCGTGCCAGGCAGGGCTTCTTGGAGAAGGTGGGACGCTTCTGTGGCATCTCGAAGCGGGTGTCAGGGCTCCTCCAGAGAGGGAGATGAGGAGTCACGTGGCCTGGGGCACACAGCAGAGGCAGGGCCAGCAGGAGTCAAGGCCGAGGCGAGCCAGCTCCCCAGGAACCAGCAGGCTGAGCCCTTGGGCGAGGGAGGGGATGGGGAGGCACGGGGAGCTGGAACCAGGGGAGGCCGGCTCTCAGGGGCCACACCCTGAGGCTTGAAGTGGGGGGCTGGGGGGCTGCGTTTCTGGTGAAGCCAGGAGCCTCTTGCAGGGGCCGTTGGTTGGCTTATCCATTCATTTGATCAGTATTTATCGAGCGTTTTCCACGTCTCAAGCACTGTATGTGATGCCAGGAGGTAGCAGGGAAAGGAAAACGACCACGTCCCGTCCCTCACGGGGCCTACGGAACAGGGTGGAGTCCCTGCCTTCCTCTGCTGCCCCCAGGACAGAGCTGGATCTCACTGCACGGAAAGGAGCCCATCTTCCCAGGAACCCGCGTCCCCAGTGTGCTGCTATCTCCCGCTCTCTTCCTTTGCTTTTTCACTTGTTTTGCAAGCATTTATCGAGTGCTTGCTGAGTGCCAGACTGTGCACGTGCGAGAGATTCCTCTGGAAGCGGTGTTCTGTGCCCCTTGGAAGGGGGTTAGAGCTGGGGCAGGGAGAACAGGAGGGGGAAGAGGGGGTCCAGGGCTGCAGGTGTGGGTGGGGCTTGGGCAGTTGAGGAGAAAGCCAGGGTGGGCACTTTGGAACTGTGCTCACTGACAGTCCAGGCCTGTGCGGGCGAGCAGGGGTGACACCCCAGCCTGCAGGGCCCCTGGGCTGCACGCGGTGCAGCCACAGGGGCAGGGAGGGGGCTCTGGGCACCCAGGGGCAGGGAACCCAGTGGGTTGAGGGGTGTTGGTCAGACCCGGGTGCGGACAGGCGGAAGGAGGTCAGACCGTGGGCGCGGTCACCTCCTGTCCTGTAAACTGGACCCAGGGGCTTGTTTCTGAGGCTTCCGCTCGTCCCACGGGTGCTCCCCGCGCGGTCAGCCTCAGCACGTGTCCCATGGCAGGCCGTGGCAGGAAGCTCAGGCGCTCAGTGAACCCTGCCCCTCACGCAGCCCTGGTCCAGCAGGTGTTTCTCGTGAGTCTGCCCTCAGCTGGGCCCTGTGCAAGTGCCAGGTCCAAGGGCGTCAGGGGGATGGTGGGGAGAGAACCCTGCGGGCTCCTAGGCCGCGGGGGCGGGCTGTGTGTGGAGGAGGGGTCTCCGCAGTCAGGGCTGCCTCTCGGTCGTTCTCTGTCTCTGAGGGTCTCACCCAGCCTGACACTCCTCTCTCCTGGGAGGGAAGCTCTCGCGGATCCTGAGGTTTGGGCCCATGAAACAGATCCGAGCCTTGGGTGGACTGAGGTGTCAGGGTTGGCACCGACTCCGGCTCGCTGTGACACGGGGTCTGCTGAGCGCCCACCCCAGGCTGGGCAGCAGGGACGTGGCGATTTCAGGTCACCTCTTGACCTTTTGTGGCTTTCCATTCTGGGTCCACATTCGTGTCACCTGGGCAGCTTGGGAAATACTGCTATCTGGGTTCCCTAGGGGTTCTCAGGCGGGCCCGGGGTTGGTGACTGCTGCTCCAGGACACTCTGGCCCCATGTGGGACAGGGCAGGGTACCCCCGAGCCCGCTGGCAGACAGGGCGCTGAGGGCAGCGCACCTGGGCGGAGGTGCTGGGTGGGGGAGCGGCTGGGCCTGACTCAGCTTGGATCATGTGGTCCGGGGCTCAGCTGCCGGGGCGGAGGTGGGTGTCCCAGCCCCCTCGGTGTCCAGGATCAAGAGTTGAACCCAGGATCGGGGAGAATTTACTCTCTGTCCAGTTTAGAAAGACCACCGACCGCAGCTGAACTTGAATATGAGTCTAGTTCAAGACCTGGCTAACGAATGACTTTCACGACACGTTCAAGATTTGTCGTTAATACGATCCTGGTGGCTCGTGGACGAGTACTGTTCTTAACTGATGAGTAGGAAATGCTGCTTTAATGAAGAAAGATGGGAGACTTGGCTCTGGTCACTTATGGAGCTCTAACACATGCTCTAGAACTTTCCATTAAACCACCACTGGCGCTGGTTGACATTGAAATTCCATCCAAGCCGTGCAGTAACTTTCAAAAATTAATCCTGTAGACACTGATTTATTTAAAACAGATAACCAAACAGGACCTACTGTATAGCACAGGGAACTCTGCTCAATATTCTGTAATAACCTAAATGGGAAAAGCACTTGAGAAAGAATGGATACATGTATATGTATAACTGAATCACTTTGCTGTACACCTGAAACTAACACAACGTTGTTAATCAACTATACTCCAATATAAAATAAAAGTTTAAAAAATTTTAAAAAATTAGTGCTGTAGAAAATCATATTTTTGACTCTTAAAAACAACCATTTCAGGGCCTTCCCCGGTGGCGCAGTGGTTGAGAGTCCGCCTGCCGATGCAGGGGACGCAGGTTCGTGCCCCGGTCCAGGAAGATCCCACATGCCGCGGAGCGGCTGGGCCCGTGAGCCATGGCCGCTGAGCCTGCGCGTCCGGAGCCTGTGCTCCGCAACGGGAGAGGCCACAACAGTGAGAGGCCCGCGTACCGCAAAAAAACCCCAAAAAACAAAAACTATTTCAGAAACATTGAAGAGAAACAAAGTAAACACTTGACATTTATGCTAGTCAGCAGTATGGTTAGAAATGATCGGGGAAACTCTGGTATCCTCTTTCCTTCTCTCAATATATTGAGTGAGTTTGCATGTGAACCCAGCGGGAAGGAGCGATTTGATGTTTATGTCACCGGGACAATTTTGATATAAGTATATGCATGCATTGTTTTACATTTATGATTAGTGTTTTTATAGCATGCTAATACAGCAATTAAGTTTTCCGTAGTTCTGTCATTTAAAATTCAGTGCATACTTGAATATATTTCATTTGCATAATTTCCAGTCTTGCTTAATTACCTAGGGGCCTCAACTTGCATATGTGTGTTTTCCTTTAGGAACGGGAACGTCAGGAACGTGTGGGGTTTTTTATTGCCCGTGTCCCCGTTTTGATACCCTTGCCTTTTAGGAGTTCTGTTTCGGTACGTTAGTTAA
Source organism: Phocoena sinus (assembly GCF_008692025.1). Taxonomy (NCBI): domain Eukaryota; kingdom Metazoa; phylum Chordata; class Mammalia; order Artiodactyla; family Phocoenidae; genus Phocoena; species Phocoena sinus. The sequence continues at coordinate 3,114,510 of NC_045772.1, read as the reverse complement.
CGTTTGGGGGTGCTGAGAATTTCTAGGTACTCGTTCACGCTCGCTAAGAATCCTTTGGTGGCACTGCAGGTGATCTGCCTACGGCTGTCCCCTCTGACCCCGGCTGACACCGGGCTGGCCCCACTGCCCTGGCCTGGCACACACGTCCATGCCCCTCCTGTGCCAGGCAGTTTCGGGCTTGCCCAGGGCCAGCCAGGACACGCTGCCCTGTGTGCTCCATGCGGCTCCGTCACCTTTCTCAGGGTGTCTGTGTCTGTCCCTCTCCACCTCCATCCTCTCCTGCATCACCAAACCCAACCCAGAGCAGTACTGGGCCAGCGCAACCCTACTTCTCATCAATTAGCTCAGACACGTCCTCCCCAGCCCCCAGGGCAGGGGCGCTCCTTGGGGCGTGATGGTGTCCCTGCACATCTGTTGACATCATTTGTTCATCCACCAAGTATCTATGGAGCATCTGTTGTGTACAGACAGTATCCTGAGCCCTTGGGGGCTCTCTGTGAACAAAAGGGGTGATGGAGCTGATGTTCTCGTGGGATGACACAAGCAGTAAACGCAACAAATGAACTTCACAGTATCTTCCAAGGAGCTGAGTGCTACAGAACAGAACGCGAGCAAAAAGTAGGGGGGATCCTGAGGGTGAGGTTGGCGGCCGGGACGACGACCTGTGAGCAGGCACTTGGGTGGGGGGGGCGGGGACGTGGCCACGCAGAGTCTGGGGCAGCGCATCCAGGTTCCTGGGTTCTTTGGAGAGGGATGTACCAACTCCAGCAGCGCGTGGGCCCTCGGGACGCGGTGCAGACCAGGCGGCCCCGCTGCCTGGAGCCGTGCTTGGACGTTGAGGGTAAGCAGCAGAAACTAGCAGCGTCCTCGGCCCCGATGCCGAGAGGAGGGGCCGCTCCTGTGGAAGGGCCAAGGCGGCGCCCGAGCCTGGAGCCCAGACCGAGCACGTGGGAGCTGGCCCTGCAGAGGGGCAGGAGGAGGGCGGGCAGCTTCATCAGGCCCGGCAGGTTCTGTTCTAGGCGCCATGGGTCCTGCCGTCTGTGCTGCAGCCTGTCCTCGGAGCTGAAAGATTCTCCTGTACACGAAGGTGCACAGCCGAGTTCCCATAACATTTTACCGACAGAAGTATCCTGCGGGCTGGACGTGGCCTGTGGGGGGTAGTATGCTGACCCTGATGCAGAGGAGAAGGGCCCCGGGCAGAGGGAGCAGCGAACTCAGAGGGGCCACGAGCCAGGGTGGGTGAGGGAGGGGAAGGGGAGAGTGTCCCCTGGCTGCGAGCTGGGGAGGGCTGGGCCAGGCGGGCGGGAGGCCCGGCGCGAGCATGCTGAGAGGGGGCAGGGGCCCTGGGGCGCGGTGCTGGGTGGTCTGGTCCTTCTTTTCCACAGCAGCGCTGGCAGGCGTGTGGGGATGGCCTGGCGGGTGGGGAGAGAAGCAGGGCCTGGTCCACCGGCAGCCGGCTGCCGCAGCATCCCTGCATCCCGATGCTGTCGGGGGACGTGTGTGTGTGGCAACGTGGTGGCGGGGGACTCGGTCCCTGCTTCTGTGAACGAAGCCAGGTGGCCCCGAGGAGGCGGGGCCTCAGGTGGGCCGGCTTTGCCTTCAGTCCCCCACCAGGTCTGCACGCCTCTGGGGCCCGTTTCCTCACCTGGGAACAGGGTTGGCATCGGCCTGTGTGCGTCGGCGAGGGTTAGAGGCAGGTCTGTGTGTCACCTGGTGAAGAGCTACACAGTCACCCATGACTGTGGCAGTTTTAGGACAAAGAAAAAGAAGTAAACCCTGGAAATCATTACTCTCCAGGAGGTGACAGAGACTTGACATGGCAGTGAGGCCAGCCTGGGCGTGGCCGATGCCCCTGGTCCCAGACGGATTCTCTGAAGCTGTGACTTCCCTCGGGGGGGCAGGGCTGGGAGCCCAGCAGGAAGGGGGCTCTGTGCTGGGCCCCCCCAGGCTGGCGTGTTCCAGGTGGTGCTGGCTGCAGAGGCCGCGTCCTGAGCCGCTCAGCTTTGCCGGCTGGCACGTGGAGGCTCTGCGGGTGGGCCCGGCACTTCCGTCCACACTGCGGGGCTCCCGTTTGTTTTTGGCGCTGGTGTAATTCCGTGAGGCGGTCTGCTCTTTGGAACACAGATGCCTCACTTGACCAGAAAATAGAGGCAGGTGGGAACCACGGCCACTCCTTTCCTCGGTAGTAGGGCCGCTCACTATCTGACTCTCATGTATTGTCAGATGGACCTGCTGCTCTGGGAATGGGCCCCTTTCCGACCAACGGTTATCAGTTGAAGCCGTGTGAGGGCAGGTGTTCTCCATGGGGGCTTCTTCTCGCTGTTGGGGAAGGTGGAGGGCAGGTGACACCTTGTGCCAAGGCTGCTGGGATGTAAATTGCTACACCTCCTGGCAGCGTCACTTGGAAAAAAAGGCGTCAAGAGCCTTAAATATAGCCCGTATCCTTTGGAGCTAACGATGCACTTGTAGAAATATTACTGCTCACGACCACGTATTTTAGAATACTGGACAATTGAAAGTTGTCAAAACGTTCAGAAATCGAGGAAAGGTTAAATAGAAATCCGTATAAAGAAATATATATGGTGGGAGGCTATGCGGCCTTGGGGATCAGTGGTTTTAGAGCAGGGGTTGGCAAGCTTTTTCTGTAAAGGGCTGCAGAGCAAGTGTTTCAGCACGTGTTTCGGTGGGTCACATGGTCTCTTTCCGACCACTCAGCTCTACCTCGGTTGTGTGCAGCCATACACGTGAGCAAAGGGGCGTGGCTGTGTGCTGCCAAAGTTCTGTTTATAGAGATGGGCAGTGGGCTGGCGTTTGCCGACCCCTGTAGTGGAACCATACGACTGACAACGGTAATACGGTCATGATTTTAAGTTGAGATACATAAGCACGGAATGTTGGAGAGGAAATTTCCTTAAAAAGGACTCGTCATTAAAAGTAAATTGGGCTTCGTTAAAGTCAGGAACTTCTCTTCATCCAAAGACATCACTAGTAGGGAGAAAAGGCAAACCATGGGGACGAGGAGGAGATGCTTGCAACAGGGCTCACGTCAGACTACATGTGGCAGGCGCTTATGAATCAGGAGGAGATGGGGGGACCACCTGACAGGGGAGGGAAAGGGGCTGCACTCAGATGACGTACACGGCATCCTTCAATCCACTGGAGATGCAGGTGAAAACTACATTCTGATAGCTACCTCCGTGAACCCATCGGGATGGCCAAATGAAAAGATGTCTGATACCAAGTGTTGGTAAGGATGTAGGGCAGTGGGCGTTCCCATGCGCTTCGAATGGGAGTGTAGTCGCTTTGGAAGATTCTTTAGCAAAATCTGTCAAAGGTATGCCCACCTAGTAGTTCTGTTCCCGGGTATATACTTAACAAAATGCATATCGTGCATTGTGAAAGGCAGGTACAAGAGTGTTTATCACAAAAACCTGGTAACAACCCAAATGTGTGTTAACAGACGGATTTTGTACTTGGAGATATTATGCAACAGTGAACATTTTTTTATTTTATGGTTTTTTTATTTTTGGCTATGTCAGGTCTTAGTTGCGGCACGTGGGATCTTTGTTGCAGTGTGCCGGCTTCTCTGTAGTTGTGGCATGCGGGTTTTCTCTCTCTAGTTGAGGCGTGCAGGCTCAGTAGTTGTGCACGTGGGCTTAGTTGCCCCGTGACGTATGGGATCTTAGTTCCCCGACCAGGGATCGAACCCGCATCCCCTGCGTTGGAAGGCGGATTCTTTACCAGTGGACCACCAGGGAAGTCTTCCCACAACAGTGAAAATTAGCTACTGTTTTCGTGTTACAAAATGAATGAATTTTTCAAACATAATGCTGAGTTTAAGCAACGAGCCAAAAAAAGAAAAAAAAAATTCTATGTATACAAAGTTCGGAAATAGGCAGAATTTATCCAGGTGTCAGGAGTCAGGGAGGTAGATCAGGAGGTAAGGGTCAGTGGTTGCAAGGCTCCCGAAGCGCCCTGATACAGGTTCAATCAATGATCATTCACACACACCTTTTGGGAGCGCACGTGCACACGCGGTACGTTTCAGTACAAGTTTATTACAAAGTTTAAATGGTGTGATCCAAATGTGATAAAACAAATGTGCGCAAATGTGTAATCTGTAACACAGAACAAATGCTGACGGAGATGCCTTAGAGAAATAAAGGGGATGTGTGTGCTCACACAGCGGAGAAGATGCGGCTGGACTTAGGCTGATTTCATCATCAAGGCGACTGAGCGCAGCTCTTCTTGAGTCAGCTCTTCATGGTGGACGTGCAGCTCGTGGTTCTCCCTTGTGGTCACAGAGTGGCTGCCACAGCTCCAGACTGTGCACATTCTCTTTGATTCATAAGCAGCAGCAAAGAAGGCTGCGGGCCTGGCTTTTGTGCCTGCATCGGGTCCCCCCTTTACCCCTGAGCCTGCCAGTCACTGGCTGGTGGGATGGTGTGGCTGTTTAGCTTATTAGCCCATCAAGACCTGTCCTGAAGGAAGGGGATTACCCACCTTCAGGTGGCACATGGGTTGAGACTAGGAAGACGCAGTTCCCAGAGGCTCTTCAGGGCTCTGTTTGAACAGAGGATGCATAGATGTTTAGCAGTAAGCACAGTGACGTTGACTTTGGATGTGAAAGTGCTTTAAAACGCAGAAAGCACCGCAGGGGATGTATTGGTTCATTTTTCACTCATACATGAATGCACTCAGTGAAAACTTGGGTGCCTGCCATGTGGCTGGCACAGTGAGGGAGGGGCTGGCTCTGCAGAGCCTCGTACCAGGTGCTGCTGGGGCGCTGCGTGAGCAGCCTCCTCGAGGGTCAGGTCCAGCCTCCAGAGGGAGTGATGTTGAAGGGACACTCGAGGGATAGGCTTTAGAACGTTAGGAAGAAAGCAAGGAGAAAACCCTTCTTACACGGGACGCAAGGACCACTAAATATAAAAGAAAAACTTTGTCCATTGGACTTTATGGAAATGTGAAACTTCTGTTGTTTGAGACATAAAAAGGCAAGCCACAGGCTAGGAGAGTATAATCACAGTGCATATATTTGACAGAAAGACTCGCGTCTCGAATGTATACAGCACTCATAAAACTCACTAAGAAGACAAGCAACTGATTAGAAAACTGGGCAAAAGATGTGGACAGACGTTTCACCAGAGAAGAGAAGCAGTGGCAGAAGGGTTTGTGAACAGACGCTCAACATCATGAATCATTCGGGAAATGAAATTAGAAGCCCTCGACAGAGTGACTGATATTAGAGGTTGACAGTACTGAGTGTCAGGGAGGGTGTGGAACGTCTGAGGTTCTCAGGCGTTGGTAGTTGGGATGGAAAATGGTGTCATCCTTCTGGGCGAGGATCTGGCAGTGTCTTAGAAAACTAAACATACACCTACATTGTGACCCAGTAACTCTGCTCCTGGGTATTTACCCAGGAGCAATCAAACTGTATATTCATAAAAATCTTGTGTAAGAATATTTATAACAAGCGTTATTTAAAATAACCCCAAACGAGAAACAACGCAAATGATCAGCAGAGAGTGAATGGCTTAGCAAACTGGTAAATAGCTGTACCCTGGAAATTCCACCTGGGGAGAAAGAGGAGGCCACTGTTGGTTCCTGAAAGAATCTCAGAAGACAGCAGGCTATCATACGGCCTTTGTCTTTCCCTTTCCGACTTACTTCACTTAGTACGATCATCTCTAGGTCCATCCACGTGGCTGCAAATGGCATTAGTTCGTTCTTTTTATGGCTGAGTACTATTCCATTGCATATATGTACCACATCTTCTTTATCCATTCATCTGTTGAAATCTAAAATATGGCACAAATGAACTTATCTACAAAACAGGAACAAACTCACAGACATAGAGATCAGACTTGTGGTTGCCAAGGGGGATGGGGGCGGGGAGGGAAGGACTGGGAGTTTGGGGCTGGTAGATGCAAACTATTCCATATAGAATGGATAAACAACAAGGTCCTACTGTTGAGCACCGGGAACTAGAGCCATTCTCCTGGGATAAACCATAGTGGAAAAGAATATAAAAAAAGAGTGTCTATAGGTGTATAACTGAGTCACTGCTGTACAGCAGAAATTAATACAACACTGTAAATCAACTATACTTCAGTTAAAAGGAAGCCAGCAGGCCGAGTGAAGGAAACCTTACCCCCAGGCACAGGTCCCCGTGATTCCACTTACGGGCGATTCTAGGGCGGCAGCCGCGACCCGTGGGGAAGAGGGGGTGGGGGGGACCGCAGAGGGCACTGGGGCGGTTTTGGGGCGATGACACTGCTCCATTCTTCACGGGGGCAGCGGTCGCAGGGCTGTACACCTTTTTCAGATGTCATGGAACCGTTTTCTGAAAAGAGGCACCTTCTGTTTTATCTCTGGTGTGGCGGTAATGTTGACTGAAAAAGTAGAAAACGTAAGACAGGAGTCTGGGCTCTTCACGGCCACCATTTGCTGCCTGCCGGACCCTTTCTGAGTCTGTATTGGGCCTGCGGCTGCCAGAGCCCAGGAGTCTTTGGAGAGAGGAGAAAACGTGCATGAGAATTTACACATATGCGTGCGTACACACACACATGCACACACACACACACACACACACACACACAAGCATACGCACGTGTATGTATATATATATGCATGCGTATATGTGTACGTGGACACATACACACACATGTATGCACACACACGTGTAGTTGTAGGGCCTACACACTTCTGAGCTCTCCATGGTGTCCAAGGCATTTAGAGAAGGGGGCTTTCAGCTCTCAGTTGTGGTAGATAATGCCAGCCTGCTGCGCGGGCTCCGGCCCACTCTTGTACGGCTGCAGGTGGAGTTCCGTCACCCCGGTGGAGGCTGCAGATGCCTGAGCCCAGACCCCATGCAGTGCGGTTGGGGGTGACACTTCCATGGGGCTCAGCTCACTGCTTTTCTTTGTGTCTCTTTCTTCACAACTCATTTGTCCTCCCCTCTGTGTCAGATTTCAGAGCTCCAAGCTCGTTTGAGATGTGAGCCTTTTGGGCTTCCCTGGTGGCGCAGTGCTTGAGAGTCCGCCTGCCGATGCAGGGGACGCGGGTTTGTGCCCCGGTCCAGGAGGATCCCACATGCCACGGAGTGGCTGGGCCCGTGAGCCATGGCCGCTGAGCCTGCGCGTCCGGAGCCTGTGCTCTGCAACGGGAGAGGCCACGGCAGTGAGAGGGCCGCGTACCGCGGAAAAAAAAAAAAAAAAAAGATGTGGGCCTTTTGATTACAAACTTCTTTCTCACAGAGACTCCAGGAATTACCATTAACCGTATGTACTTCTCTTGTTTGTTTTTTCTCACGCAGGGTTACCTTCCTGCCAACGTAGACCGAAGACCAGCCACGCTCCAAAGAAAACAGAAAGAATATTTTGCTTTTATTGATCACTATTATGATTCTAGGACGGATGAAGTTCACCAGGACACATACAGACAGGTGGGGATACTTCTTCTTTTTCTTGTCACTTGAGCCACTCGGTGACGTCTGCCTTCTTGGAGGAAATGCTTTATCTGGTAGGTTCCTGATTGGGTCACAGATCTTTATTTTCTAGTAAATAAATAAGCTTGAAAGCAAATAATGGTGAATTCCCGCTGATGCTAGCACCTTGCGCATCTCCGGTTCCTTCTGCAAAAGTGGGAAGGGGGCTCTTAATTGGAGCCACAGAACAGGTAGCCCAGACCCCTCGCCCTGCACTGAGATCCTCCCCGCAGACCCCCGCCCCGCCCCGCCCCGCCCTGGGTGGAGGGTGTCTTGTGAATCAGCGAGCGGCCGTCTGACCAGAAGGTCAGGAGCAGACATTTGTCTGAGTCGGGTCAGACGTGTGAGTCCCCTGGGCCCCGTGGGTGCTGTCCTCTGCTGCTGTCAGGGACGTGATGTAGGTAGAGGGGAGCCATGCTGCTCGGCTTGGTTCTGGAGACACACAGTTCAGTCCATAGCAGAGGTGTAGCCAGCTTATAAGTTTGCCATTTAGTTTAATACAAAATGGGTATAATTACGGCTTCTTGAATAGTCAGTTGACAGTGTGCATGCTGGGAAAGATACTTAAAATTGATTTACGGTTCATGGTGTATCCAGAATTTGCTTAGCATCGCTCGAAGCCTTTATAATTCCCGTCTTGTAATTTGTGAGAATTCAGAATGGTTTGTGCTGCAGTTGAACCAGCTTTCGGTGGTTAGGAATGGTGGCACTGCCTTGTGTCCTGACATGAACTGCTGATTTTCCTGATGCGTGTCAGTATGGAGTATTTCCTCTTGGAAACCCGACCTCTAGGTGAATGAGAGTTGCCGAATATTTCCCCCTCAGATGTGGGATACCCACGTCTCCGTGTCAGTTTGGTGTAGCGCTGTCAAAAGGCCCAAAGACAGGCCTCAGCGCTGACTGCCGATCACAGGTTCTTTAAGTTAAATGGATTGCTGAAAGGCATCTTCCCCACACAGACACGTGGCAGCTCTGCAGGAAGAGTGACTCGTTTGGGGGCGGGGGGAGATGGGGCCGGGGACCCGCTTCCGTCACCTCCCGGGGCGGGGCCTTCTCTGCGTCTGGCCCCTGCGGCCCACACTGGGGCTTGTCCTCTGTCTCCCCGCCCCGGGCGGCTCCCAGGCCACATGGTGCTGCCACCCGTCACTCTGGGAAACTGATTTGTGATACAGATCGCATTTGGATTGGATTAGGGAAATACTAGCTTACCTGGTTTGTTTTTCCACTTCACTGGTTTTAGGGAATGGGTACATTTGGTATTGTGTTGCATGTATTTTTGCTGTGTGTGGTGTTTTTTTTTTTAATTTATTTATTTACTTTTGGCTGCGTTGGGTCTTTGTTGCTGCGCTCAGGCTTTCTCTAGTTGCGGCGAGCGGGGGCTACTCTTCGTTCGGTGCGCGGGCTGCTCGTTGCGGTGGCTTCTGTTGTTGTGGAGCACGGGCTCTAGGCGCGTGGGCTTCAGTAGTTGTGGCACGCGGGCTCAGTAGTTGTGGCTCACGGGCTCTAGAGCGCAGGCTCAGTAGTTGTGGCGCACGGGCTTTGTTGGTCCGCGGCCTGTGGGATCTTCCCGGACCAGGGCTCGAACCCGTGTCCCCTGCATTGGCAGGTGGTTTCTTAACTGCTCCGCCACCAGGGAAGTCACTTTGCTGGTTTTTATTCCAAAAAAAGACGCCCAAAGGATGACACGAGCGTCTATCAGCAAGATTTACCAGGCTGCATTCTATTATGAATTTCTTGAGGGAAAGTTAATTAAAAATGGGTTGCATATATCTTTATTCATTACTGTGATAGGTAATAAAAAGCTCCTGTGTTATTGTGAGTCCCCCAGATGTTCCTACATTACTATAATTGAGCAGTGTAAGCTGTGGCAGTGTTTCCCGTGGGCCTGCTTACTTTGTGCTGAGCACACACGCCTCTTGGAGGTGGGCCCTGGGCCGCCCTGGCGCGGCCGTTTCAGGCGCTCTGTTTAGGTCAAGGTGGAGCCGGCCTGGGTTTGGGCCTTAGGCACCCTGGTCTCTCCCCGCTGCCCGCTCACGGTGCTTGACCCATGAACTGACCTTAGCCGGCCATCTGCCCCGAGGGGTGTGGCCCGGCCTTCCCACAGCACTGGGAGGCCGCAGGAGGCCAGGGTCCCCTGTCTGCTTCCCTGTCCTTCTTCTTTCCTCTGTTCATTTGGGTTCTGTGTTTACTCTTTGGGTGAAGATGTCCCATCCACAGCACACAGAGTCGGTCAGAGCTAAAGGTTCATCTGTGTGTCCTTCCCGCTCTGCGGGTTCTGCAGACTTCGTGGCCACCCGACCAGCTCAGTCCCGTATGGGGGGCGGGGCACACAGAGCCGGTGCTGGTGTGCACCATCCTGTCCCCCAGCGAACGCACGACGGGCAGCTCTCCTGTCACATGGGCTGTGCTGGCCCTCGGCGTGCCGGGGACAGACGCGTGTCCACGTGACTCTGATGGCATGTGATCAGTGCCCTGAGGGCGACCCTAGGGGACGCCGTGGTCAAAGGCTGAGAAGGTGAAGGTTCAGGGCTCCCGCTAGTGGCCAGCTGCAGCCTTCCGACCCCACCAGCCTGGAGTGGTCCCTCCTGTCCTCCCCGTCCAGGCCTCCTTCCCTCAGCTTGCTAGATTCCCCCCTGCGTTGCTCGGTGGGTTTGAGAATGCTTATTGCTTGTCTTCTCTGATGCCGCCTCCTCTCCTCTCTAACTGTCCTTCTCACTCTTCCTGCCGCCTCACCGTCCACGCTCCCTCAGCACTTCAGTCTGCTGGCCCCTGGCCCCGGCCCAGTTCGTACCCTGAGCAATCTCATCCCCTCCCTTGGTACCACTGATGGGCAGCTGATTTCCAGGTTCTCCCCTGAGGGCAGAGCTCAAGGCGGGAACCTGTGAGTGCGAAAACAATTCCCACGTCTCAGAGCCGTGAAGCTGATGGAGCTCTGGGGGCTGTTGATCCACCTTCTTGTTGGATCTTCCCCAGTAGCCCTTTGAGGGACGTGGCAGGTGTCTAATAGGCGAGGATGCTGAGCCCCAGAGCCCGGTGACGGACCCAAGGCCACGGTGCTGGCGAGGCAGAGTGAGGAGACTCCCAGGCCCTGTGGATCTCAGAACCCTCGTGGTCACGGGCAAGGACGGGGGATGAACCTGAATCGTAGGCTCCCCACGGCGTTAAAGATGTGCACGTCTTCCCTCGGCCTGTTTGGGCCATTTTCCTGGGTTGCATGGGGATGGTGATAGCATTGGCCGCTGTGGGGTGCTCGTGTAGGGCGTTGAGGGCCGGCCTGGATGCCAGTTCAAGCCCTGAACGATCTTACTTGCTTGCGTCTTGAACCCGCAGCTGTGCTGCTCCGCGGTATGGGGGACTTTGTTACGACTCTCATGTCAGATGGTGGTCAGGCGGGGATCAGCTGATTCTACCAGAGGTTTCTAAATGCGTCCTCTGAAAAGTGCCCTGGGTCCCCCAAGGATTTTGTAAAGTGGAGAAAACTGTGGCCGGGGTTCGAAGAAGAAGCCGTCACAGTCGAACACTTGTACACTGTTGATGTCCTTGATTCGCTCCCCGTGTCAGAGGCTGGAAATCAATGTTTGCTAATTGCTATGGATCCTGTTACTACATAGCCGAGGGCCTGCTCTGTTCCTAATCACGCAGCCGCCACTGGGTTGGAAAGCGTCGAACGAGCCTGTCGTGCTAGGACCGGGGCGGGGAGGGGGGCCCAGGCAGACGGAACCTGCCTCTCCTGCACGGGAGAACACGTGACACAGAATTTGTCTTCTCAGGGAGAGCAGAACGAGACCCAGAGCAAACCCGTTGCTGTTATTAAGTATCACCCTCTAATCATAATGCCTGTCTTGATGTTCAGCGTCTTTTAAAATACATGTGTCTTTCTCCTCCATCTGCAGATCCACATAGACATCCCTCGAATGAGTCCTGAAGCATTAATACTTCAACCCAAAGTGACAGAGGTAAGAGCTGGGATCCGGAAGTTCCCTTTCTTGGAGGGAGATGGGTGCCCACCGTCCTAGTGGCTCTGCCCACGGCAGGTGTGGGGATGGCCCCTGGGGACAGAATCGCCAACCGGAATTGCTAACTGTTCTTTAAATATTTTTGTTGTGCCGTACTGGTGTGTACAGAAGAACTTAGTTGGAGTTGTGTATGTCGTTTACACTCACGAGTCCACCACCCAGTTTAGAACCGAGAAGCCCACTCGAGTGAGACTGACAGTGTGGAAGCCATCTGCTCTTCTCACTCGTCTCCAGGCCCCTCCCCAGGAGATGACCTCTCTCCTGACCTGTATCTGTGATTCTTCATGCCTTTAAGACATGTCACGTGACACTGGGAAAGCCGTGTTCTGGAGCCGGATCATTCCTCTGTGTAGTCTAGTCTCTGCAACTTGGCTTTTTCATCTACACTGTTTTCTTAGATTCAGCTAATCTCTGTGTCTAGTTGTTATTTAAATATTCCACACTTCCTGTTGCCTTTTTTCCTGCTGGTGGACATTTGGGTTGTTTCCGTGGTTTGCTGTTGGGAATAGCGTTGCCTGGAAGCTGCACGTACGGTTACGCAGGTGCCCCGGCAGGGATTTCTCAAGAGCATCTACGAAGAAGGAAGATTGTTGCAGGGTCGGCTGTCAGCCTGTTAAACTTCCCAGATGACGTCAGGACGCTCCCCAGTGGGTTGTCCTGATTCAGCTCTCTCCCCTGTAGAGGACCAGCCGTCCTGGTGCTCACACCCCTGCCAGGTCTGGGTGTTGCCAGGCTTCTCAAGTTCTGTCTCTGGTGGGCATTCTTCACTTTCCTTTCTCTGATCACGCGTGGAGTAAGCATCTCTTCGTGTATTTATGTGCTTCTGTGTCCCCCTTCAGGGAAATGCTTGTTCCCACCTTTGCCTGATTTCTTGTGTGGTTGATCTAGTTGTTTGTTGGTTGTTGATCTTTATATATTAGGGATTCTAATTCTTTGCAGTTTGTATATGGCAGATTCCTCCTCCCACTCTGTGGCTTGTTTCTGACACTTTCTTCTTGATGGCTGTCATGATCGGAAGTTCTCAGTTTTCGTGGCGTTGAACTTACCCATCTCTTCTATTAGGGTTAGCTTCCTGAGGAGATCTTTTCCTACCCAGACATCCTCAAGCCATTCTCCCTCCCTTATTTTCACCTCAAAGTTATAAAGTGTTAGCATTCACACCTGTTTTAATTCATCTGTGCTGTGAGGTGGGAATCCAGCTTAACGTTCTCCCGTGGTGGCCAGTCCAGCTTATCTCCCCACGTTTGCAGTGTCCCTCCGTTCATGCCATTTTCACATTCGCGGAGGTCTGGTCTCTGTTTTGTCCCAGTGTTCGAATTACCTTCGTTCATTCAGCTTCACCCTAAGTCTCAGTATTTGGTAGGAGGTGTTCACACCCTCCTTCCTCTTCAAAAGTGATCAGGTCATCTTAAGGCTTTGCTCTTCCACGTAAGTCCCAGAGTCAGGGGGCCAAGTTTTTCTCTCTTTTTTTAAAAAATGTTTATTTATTTTCCTTATTTCTTTTTGGCTGTGTTGGGTCTTAGCTGCGGCGCACAGAATCTTTTTGTTATGGCGTGTGGTCTGCTCAGGTTTCTCTCTAGTTGCGGCGCTCGGGCTTCTCTCTGGTTGCGGCGCTCGGGCTTCTCTCTGGTTGCGGCGCTCGGACTTCTCTCTAGTTGTGGCGCTCGGACTTCTCTCTAGTTGTGGCGCTCGGACTTCTCTCTAGTTGTGGCGTGCGGGTCTTCTCTCTCTAGTTGTGGTGCACAGGCTCCAAAGCGTGTGGGCTCTGTAGTTTGCGGCACGTGGGCTCTCTCATTGAGGCACGCGAGCTCAGTAGTCCTGGAGTGTAGGCTTTGTTGCCCTGCGCCATGTGGGATCTTAGTTCCTTGACCAAGGATCGAACCTGCATCGCCTGCATTGGAAGGCGGATTCTTTACCACTGGGCCACCAGGGAAGTCCATCTCTCTCTCTCTCTTTTTTTTTTAATTGAAGTATAGTTGATGTACAATATTATATGTCACAGGTGTACAATATAGTGATTCATAATTTTTACTCCATTTATAGTTATAAAATACTGGCTAGATTCCCTGTGTTGTACAATATGTCCTTGTAGCTTATTTTATACCTAATAGTTTGTACCTCTTAAACCCCTCCCGTATAGTCCCTCTCCCCACTGGTAACCATTAGTTTGTTCTCTGTATCCGCGAGTCAGCTTCTTTTTTATTATATTTACTAGTTTGTTGTCTTTTTTAGATTCCACTCTTATTGGTTTTTAACGTGTGTTTGGCTTAAGATTGGAATTGCACAGAATCTATAGGTCAATTTGGGAGAATTGACATCTCTATGAAATTTAGTGTCCATTTTCATGAACATGCTAATTCCCCATTTTTTAGGCCATTCTTTAATGCCTTTCAATGAAGTTTTAGAAGTTGTTCCATAATAGGTCCTGTGTACATTTTATTAGATTTATTCTTCGTTGTCATATTTTTTGTTGCTATTATAAATGGCATCTCTTTAAAATTGAATTTTCTTATTGTTTTAAATGTTTGCTTTGCATCTTGATTGCTCCAGTAAATGCACTTTTAAACTTTGATATCTCTTGTCTGTGCAGTAAGTTTGTTAAAAAGAAATCCAGGATTATTAAAGCCAAAGTGCTTTAGATTACAGAACACAAAAGGAGAAAATTAGTTTTCCACAGAAGTAGTCATTTTGAGGTACTTCTCTTTGATTGTCCTTTTCAATAGCTGTGCTTATATCTGGAAAACAAGAGATCACATATTATAACCTCATTTTAACGTATTTTTCCTTTTAGTGGAAAATAGAGTCTGCCACGCGACTTTTGGTGTGTCTTCACTGTTGTATTTTTCCTGTCGCTTGACGCACTCCTCGTAGAGCTGAGCCTGTGGGCTCCTGGTTTCAGAGACGGGATCCAGCCACTGCCGGCAGGTGTCTGCTGGCCTGCTCGTGTGCGATGTGCTGGGACCTTGATCCCAACGGAAGCGCCTCTGCAGTTGCCAGGGGCAGGGGGAGGGGACGGGAGACTGACAGCAAAGGGACACGAGGGGACTTCTCAGGGCGATGGAAGTGCCCCTGCAGCGGGGCTCCCACGGCCCCTCCCTTGGCTCCCACGCACTCCTCCCGGAGCTGCAGACATGCCCAGGGCTGGCTGGGGGGCAGATTGTGTGTGTGTGTGGAAACCTTCCGGAAGCGTTGGTCTCATGTTAGAAGCAGGCAAAGTCAAGTTCTCGTTGGCGGCATCGCGGAGGTTAGGCTTGGACACACTGAGGCTGATCCACGGCAGCAGTGGCTTCCCCGGGTGGGATCCTGCCGCCCCCTCGGCGGGGAGGTCGTCGGCAGTGCACCAGCTGCTCCCCCGTGCTTGGCTTTCTCTTCGTGGTCCAGGTTGGGGCTCTAGCTCCCTCCCTCACGCTTGCATTCCAGCAGTAGGAATGCGAAGACACAAGACACAAGACATGAGGGAGAAGAGCAGCCCCTCCTGTAACATAGATTCTGAGAGAAGCTGTTTGTAGTGCTTTGGCTCGTATCCTACGTGCGTGTCCTTGGCTGTACAGAACCGGGAAACGTGACTCTGATTTCACTTGGCCTCGTGCCCCTATAAAGCCTGGGCTTCTCATGACTCGGGAAGAAGGGTTTCTGCCGTAAGTGTTTCCCCCAGTCTGTCCGCGTTTGGTTTATTCGTTCAACAGGTGATGCCCGCTTCTGCTCTGGATGTCTCTTCCTCCCTCCCCCCCTTCTCCTGTCGGCTAATTGACACACAGGAGAATTCACCTGTGTTAAGCATACAGTTAGATTAGTCTTGACACCTGTGTGTAGGAATGTACCAGCCACTGGAATCATGGTGTGGACACTTCCATCGCCCTGGGAAGTCCCCTCGTGTCCCTTTGCCGTCAGTCTCCCGTCCCCTCCCCCTGCCCCTGGCAATTGCTGATCTGCTTTCTATCCCTAGACTTTTGCTTTTAAAGCATTTCACGGAAAGGGAATCATACAGCTTACAGACTTAGTGAGTGGCTCCCCTGACCTGGGCAGGGCCTGGACGTTCAGCCCTGCTGTTCACGGCACCGCTGAGCAGGGCCGTCTTCCGGGTATGTGTTTGCCCAGTCACCAGTTGGTGGGTACTGGGGTCCTTTCCAATTCTGGGCCATTACAAAGTACATTTGCTCTAAACCTTCACGTATAAATCTAGGGAAGGCATCTGTGTTTTCCCCTGTCTGGTAAGTGCCTAGGTGTGGAGTTGCTGGGCCGTATGGTATGTTTACACACTTTCTAAGAAACCTCCAAGCCCCTTTCCGGGGTGGCCGTGCCGGTCCGCCATGCTTGGGGCGCCTGGTCGCTCCACATCCCTTTTGTCGGTTCTCGGGATTTGCCAGCCTTTAATTTTAGCTATTTTAAAAAACAGGTGTGTCGTGGGATATTACGGGGTCACAATTCGCATTTGTCTGTTGACTGTGGATGTTGAGCATCCTTTCATATGATGATTTGTCATGCTCAGATCTTCTTTGGTGAAGTGTCTCTTCCATTTTTCGCTCATTTAGTTGCTTGAAAAACCTTTAGCCTGCCTGTCCCCTGGCCTCCCTCGGACCTTCTGAGTCACACTCCTGGGGTGGAGCCTGGAAATCCCCACCTGAAGGAAGGCCACCGAGGGAGGGAGGGTCTTTGCAGAGGTAGGACCTCCTGGGGTAACCGCTAGAGGCTGCACCACCTGACCTCCCCAGGGACCTGGGACATGGGGCCCAGCTGCTCCTGGGTTGGGGCTGCCCCCGCCCCCGCCTGTGCTCTGCTCTTCTGTCTCCGTTGCATCTGAGCAGACCTTCTGTCTGTCTCGTTATCAGTCCTCACGTATGTGCCTCAAGCGGCGCACGGCACAGAGCAGCTGTGCACAGGTACTTGTTTCGTGAACAGCTGTCTGGATTCCTCCTTCTCTCACCTGTGACCTCAGGTGTCTGGTTCAGAGACGCTGTTCTCAACGACTCTGGCTGGTGTCCCAGCCCCTCTCCCCGACTTTCACTCACGCTTTGTGTCTCACGGCGCTTTTTATCCGGTCGGATTTGTCTGCTTGTTGAGGTCTCACTCCACCTGTGTGTCAGCTCCCTGGGAGCAGGGCCATGGCTTGGTGCCTGGAGCATTGCCCGGAGCCTCGTGGGACTTAGGAGGTTTTGTTGAAACCAGTAATTAATCTTTTTATCCAACGCTGTTATTTGAAGGTAAAATTAGTAACTTTTTTGTCACTTGCTCTTTATATCCTCTGTCTGCCGTTGAATTAACTCAGCCTGTTACTTGGGAGAACACGGACTGTGACCCGAGGCCCTCTGGCCCTGCGATTGGTGCAGGGAGCTCATGGGATGAAGCTCTTTCAGATTTCGCAGCTGGGCCTTTTCACTTGATAAGTTCATCATCTACGGGGTCACTTCTCCTCCGTAATTGTTATATTATCTACCCTCTGGTTACCTGCTTCTTAGAGCAGTTTCACAAATTAGGGAAAGTAGATGCTTTTTCCAATTAGCCGTGGAGAAGTGATGTCTCATTACATTTAAACAGACACAGACAGTAATGAAACACGCAGGCCTTTTAGACACATTATGTACCGTTCTTCCAGTTGGTGTGATGAGTTTTCCGTGGCCCTGAAGGATGGTCATTTTCCAGGAGGCAGGTGCCGGTGGAGCACAGATGTGTTCATGCTGGACTCCTTCCCCGACTGTGAACTTTGTGTAGACAGACTTCCCGACCGGAGCCTTTGCGTGGAGAAGCGTGGGCCCCGCGGTGGACGGGAAGAAAAGCCCGCTTCCGAGGAGCAGGAGTTGGCTCTGTCCACGAGGATCCGGGCCAACCTGAAGAGGGTTTTGGCATTTGCACGTGCCGTTCCTCTGCCTGGGGGCCCCTCCCCAGCCTACTCTGCTCGGTAGCCCCCCGAGCTTGCCAGCACCCCCTCTCCTGCCCTGGCCGGCCCACTGCGCCCACGTGTTTCCCGCGTGTTGTCACGTGTCTCTGTCCCCTGAGACTCAACCAGCCTCCACGCTGGTTTTGGCCCCCTCTGGTGCCTAACGGACATTGGTGGGCTTGGGTGGGTGAGTCAGCTGTCTTGCTGGGATTCCGGCCGTGGCTGTGTCTTCTCACACTGCAAGCTCCCCAGGGCACGGCCTGGGTCTTTCTTCTCCTGGGGCCTGGCATGTAGCATGGTAAGCGCTTGGCAGATGTTGGCGGGACGCATGCGTTAAACATGCACTCCTCCCGGTGTGAGCGTTCTGTACCGCGAGGCCCTGAGCCTGGGGCGCTGCCGGGGCTCAGTGCTCCACGAGTCCGCGTCTTCTTTCTCCTCCTCTCTTCGTTCGGTCTCATAACTCATCTTTTTTTTTTTTTTTTTCTTCAGAGGTGGGGATGCATTTGTGAGAGCCTGAGAGATACATATTTGTTATAGAATCAGTTCATTAAACTCTTCTGATATATATTTTGGGGATCTAATCCATAGATCTTTCCTTTTTTTGTCCTTTTGGTTTTATGGTAAAATAAAGCAGAAAGATTTCTATAATACATATGTACAATTTAAAGAAAAAATGAAAAATTAGCTTCCATATACCCACTGTCAGGCTGAAGAAATAGAACCAGACTGGCGTCATTGAGGTCCCTTCTCTGTCCCTCTGCAGCTGTGTCCCTGTCCCCCAACAAGTAACTGTTCCCTTGAATTTTGGTTAATTATTCTCTTGCTTTTCTGTATAGTTTTATGACACGAGTTTGTGTGTGTGTGTGTGTGTGTTTCGCCTGTTTTTAATCTTTGTTTTTAGTGGAATTGTGCTGTCTGTACTCATTTGCCATCACTCTTTTTTTTTTTTTTTTTTGCGGTACACGGGCCTCTCACTGCCGTGGCCTCTCCCGTTGCGGAGCACAGGCTCAGTGGCCATGGCTCACGGGCCCAGCCGCTCGGTGGCATGTGGGATCTTCCCGGACCGGGGCATGAACCCGCGTCCCCTGCATCGCCAGGCGGACTCCCAACCACTGCGCCACCAGGGAAGCCCTGCCATCACTCTTTATATTACAGAGTTAAGGTTCTAAGCTCCATCCACCGATGCTTGTCGTGTAGTTCATTTTCACTGCTGTGTTAGTATTCCCTCGTGTGTTCTGTGGTTTATTGATCCAGTGCAGTGTTGATAAGCATCTGGGTTATGTTCGTTCTTGTGCTTTTTCTCAGAATGTTGCCGTGAGCATTCCGAGTCCCTGTGCACAGGTCTGAGGGTTTCTCTGGGGGGTGTACCAGGGCGTGGCCCCAGGGGCCGGTGGTGAGTGCCCGGTGCCGCCCCCTCCCCTGCACTGGGAGCTGTGAAACTGAGAGGCTCCCTGACTGCTTGGGTCTCAGGGTGCTGTTCACTTCCGATCCCTTCACTGCTGATCATGTTAAGTATTTTTTCTTAGGTTTCTTAGGCCATTTGATTTCCTCTCTTGGGAAATGCTTCTGCCCCTCTTTCTACTGCATCTTTTTGTTTGTTAGTTTATCCTCCTGATTTGTAGGAGTTCCTGATATAATCTGGATACGCATTCGTTTTTGGAAACATATGGATACATATATCTTCTTTTAGGTAGTAGACTGTTTTTTCACTCTCCTTGGTGTGAACAGCAATTCCTAATTTAACAAAGGCAGTCCAGCAGTCTTTTCCTTTATGATCAGGCCTTTTTGCGTACTGAGACATCCTTTCCAACCTCACGATTTCAAAGAAATCTTATATTCTAAGAGTTTTAGAGTTTTGCCTTTTACCTTTAGGACCGTAATCCATTTGGGATTGACTTTGCACGGAGTTTGACACAGCAGCCCCATTTCTTTTAAAATCCCCCACGTGGATAAGTGGTTGTGCCCCTTGCCCTCATGAGCTATCATACAGCAGCTGTGTGTGGGCTCCTTCTGGGCTGGCGTCTCTTCCCCTGGTCTGTCCACCCATCCCTGTGCCGTCTTCATCCTGTCTTGGTTACATGGTCTTGATGTCTGGTAGGACAGGCCACCCAGGCCTGGCTCTTGTTTCTGGGCTACTCATGACCTTTTGCTTTTGGAGGTAAATTTAAAATCGTTGTATTTCATAGAAATCTCAGAAATTACATAGAATCTGTCGAACAGTTGGAGAAAATTAACACTTTGTTTTTGCATTTAGTTATTCTGATCTTTTAAACGACCATACCTCCTTAAATATATTACACACAACTTACTAAACTTATTCCTAGATACGTTTTAAGCAAATAGCGTTTTTAAAATTTTTAGTGGCATTGTCTCATTTTTTATTGACAGTGTATGGAAATGCAGCTGACCTTTGTAAGTTAATTTTGTATCTGGCAAACTTACTAATCTCTTTCATCAATTCTAATATTTTGTGTGTAGGTGTATTTGAGTTTTTTTTTTTTTTTTTTTTTAAAAATCTTTATTGGGGTATAATTGCTTTACAATGGTGTGTTAGTTTCTGCTTTACAACAAAGTGAATCAGCTATACATATACATATGTTCCCATATGTCTTCCCTCTTGCGTCTCCCTCCCTCCCACTCTCCCCATCCCACCCTTCCAGGCTGTCACAAAGCACCGAGCTAATATCCCTGTGCCTTGCGGCTGCTTCCCCCCAGCTATCTACCTTACTACGTTTGTTAGTGTGTATATGTCCATGACTCTCTCTCGCCCTGTCAAAACTCACCCTTCCCCCTCCCCATATCCTTAAGTCCGTTCTCCAGTAGGTCTGCGTCTTTATTCCTATCTTACCCCTAGGTTCTTCATGACATTTTTTTCCCTTAAATTCCATATATATGTGTTAGCATACGGTATTTGTCTTTTTCTTTCTGACTTACTTCACTCTGTATGACAGATTCTAGGTCTATCCATCTCATTACAAATAGCTCAATTTCATTTCTTTTTAAGGCTGAGTAATATTCCATTGTGTATATGTGCCACATCTTCTTTATCCATTCATCCGATGATGGGCGCTTAGGTTGTTTCCATGTCCTGGCCATTGTAAACAGAGCTGCAATGAACATTTTGGTACATGACTCTCTTTGAATTTTGGTTTTCTCAGGGTATATGCCAAGTAGTGGGATTGCTGGGTCATATGGTAATTCTATTTGTAGTTTTTTAAGGAACCTCCATACTGTTCTCCACAGTGGCTGAACCAATTCACATTCCCACCAGCAGTGCAAGAGTGTCCCCTTTTCTCCACACCCTCTCCAGCATTTATTGTTTCTTGATTTTTTGATGATGGCCATTCTGACTGGTGTGAGATGATATCTCATTGTAGTTTTGATTTGCATTTCTCTAATGATTAATGATGTTGAGCATTCTTTCATGTGTTTGTTGGCATTCTGTATATCTTCTTTGGAGAAATGTCTATTTAGGTCTTCTGCCCATTTTTGGATGGGGTTGTTTGTTTTTTTGTTATTGAGCTGCATGAGCTGCTTGTAAATTTTGGAGATTAATCCTTTGTCAGTTGCTTCATTTGCAAATGTTTTCTCCCATTCTGAGGGTTGTCTTTTGGTCTTGGTTATGGTTTCCTTTGCTGTGCAAAAGCTTTGAAGTTTCATTAGGTCCCATTTGTTTATTTTTGTTTTTATTTCCATTACTCTAGGAGGTGGGTCAGAAAGGATCTTGCTGTGATTTATGTCATAGAGTGTTCTTCCTATGTTTTCTTCTAAGAGTTTGATAGTTTCTGGCCTTACATTTAGGTCTTTAATCCATTTTGAGCTTATTTTTGTGTATGGTGTTAGGGAGTGATCTAATCTCATACTTTTACATGTACCTGTCCAGTTTTCCCAGCACCATTTATTGAAGAGGCTGTCCTTTCTCCACTGTACATTCCTGCCTCCTTTATCAAAGATAAGGTGTCCATATGTGCGTGGGTTTATCTCTGGGCTTTCTATCCTGTTCCACTGATCTGTCTTTCTGTTTTTGTGCCAGTACCATACTGTCTTGATTACTGTTGCTTTGTAATATAGTCTGAAGTCAGGGAGCCTTATTCCTCCAGCTCCTTTTTTCGTTCTAAAGATTGCTTTGGCTATTCGGGGTCTTTTGTGTTTCCATACAAATTGCGAAATTTTTTGTTCTAGTTCTGTGAAAAATGCCAGTGGTAGTTTGATAGGGATTGCATTGAATCTGTAGATTGCTTTGGGTAGTAGAGTCATTTTCACAATGTTGATTCTTCCCATCCAAGAACATGGTATATCTCTCCATCTATTTGTATCATCTTTAATTTCTTTCATCAGTGTCTTATAATTTTCTGCATACAGGTCTTTCGTATCCTTAGGTAGGTTTATTCCTAGATATTTTATTCTTTTTGTTGCAATGGTAAATGGGAGTGTTTTCTTGATTTCACTTTCAGATTTTTCATCATTAGTATATAGGAATGCCAGAGATTTCTGTGCATTAATTTTGTATCCTGCTACTTTACCAAATTCATTGATTAGCTCTAGTAGTTTTCTGGTAGCATCTTTAGGATTCTCTATGTATAGTATCATGTCATCTGCAAACAGTGACAGCTTTACTTCTTCTTTTCCGATTTGGATTCCTTTTATTTCCTTTTCTTCTCTGATTGCTGTGGCTAAAACTTCCAAAACTATGTTGAATAAGAGTGGTGAGAGTGGGCAACCTTGTCTTGTTCCTGATCTTAGTGGAAATGCTTTCAGTTTTTCACCATTGAGGATGATGTTTGCTGTGGGCTTGTCATATATGGCTTTTATTATGTTTAGGAAAGTTCCCTCTATGCCTACTTTCTGGAGGGTTTTTATCATAAATGGGTGTTGAATTTTGTCGAAAGCTTTCTCTGCATCTATTGAGATGATCATATGGTTTTTCTCCTTCAATTTGTTAATATAGTTTATCACATTGATAGATTTGCGTATATTGAAGAATCCTTGCATTCCTGGAATAAACCCCACTTGATCATGGTGTATGATCCTTTTAATGTGCTGTTGGATTCTGTTTGCTAGTATTTTGTTGAGGATTTTTGCATCTATGTTCATCAGTGATATTGGCCTGTAGTTTTCTTTCTTTGTGACATCCTTGTCTGGTTTTGGTATCAAGGTGATGGTGGCTTCGTAGAAGGAATTTGGGAGTGTTCCTCCCTCTGCTATATTTTGGAAGAGTTTGAGAAGGATAGGTGTTAGCTCTTCTCTAAACGTTTGATAGAATTCACCTGTGAAGCCATCTGGTCCTGGGCTTTTGTTTGTTGGAAGGTTTTTAATCACAGTTTCAATTTCAGTGCTTGTGATTGGTCTGTTCATATTTTCTATTTCTTCCTGATTCAGTCTTGGCAGGTTGTGCATTTCTAAGAATTTGTCCATTTCTTCCAGATTGTCCATTTTATTGGCATAGAGTTGCTTGTAGTAATCTCTCATGATTTTTTTTATTTCTGCAGTGTCAGTTGTTACTTCTCCTTTTTCATTTCTAATTCTATTGATTTGAGTCTTCTCCCTTTTTTTCTTGATGAGTCTGGCTAGTGGTTTATCTATTTTGTTTATCTTCTCAAAGAACCAGCTTTTAGTTTTATTGATCTTTGCTATTGTTTCCTTCATTTCTTTTTCATTTATTTCTGATCTGATTTTTATGATTTCTTTCCTTCTGCTAGCTTTGGGGTTTTTTTGTTCTTCTTTCTCTAATTGCTTGAGGTGCAAGGTTAGGTTGTTTATTCGAGATGTTTCCTGCTTCTTAAGGTGGGCTTGTATTGCTATAAACTTCCCCCTTAGAACTGCTTTTGCTGCATCCCATAGGTTTTGGGTCGTTGTGTCTCCATTGTCATTTGTTTCTAGGTATTTTTTTATTTCCTCTTTGATTTCTTCAGTGATCACTTCATTATTAAGTAGTGTATTGTTTAGCCTCCATGTGTTTGTATTTTTTACAGATCTTTTCCTGTAATTGATATCTAGTCTCATGGCGTTGTGGTCGGAAAAGATACTTGATACAATTTCAGTTTTCTTAAATTTACCAAGGCTTGATTTGTGACCCAAGATATGATCTATCCTGGAGAATGTTCCATGAGCACTTGAGAAAAATGTGTATTCTGTTGTTTTTGGATGGAGTGTCCTATAAACATCAATTAAGTCCATCTTGTTTAATGTATCATTTAAAGCTTGTGTTTCCTTATTTATTTTCATTTTGGATGATCTGTCCATGGGTGAAAGTGGGGTGTTAAAGTCCCCTACTATGAATGTGTTACTGTTGATCTCCCCTTTTATGGTTGTTAGTATTTGCCTTATGTATTGAGGTGCTCCTATGTTGGGTGCATAAATATTTACAATTGTTATATCTTCTTCTTGGATCGATCCCTTGATCATTATGTAGTGTCCTTCTTTGTC
This sequence comes from Phocoena sinus, assembly GCF_008692025.1. Classification (NCBI taxonomy): domain Eukaryota; kingdom Metazoa; phylum Chordata; class Mammalia; order Artiodactyla; family Phocoenidae; genus Phocoena; species Phocoena sinus. The sequence continues at coordinate 3,090,704 of NC_045772.1, read as the reverse complement.
CCTTTTAATAGTCCTTATTTTAAAGTCTATTTTGTCTGATATGAGAATTGCTACTCCAGCTTTCTTTTGGTTTCCATTTGCATGGAATATCTTTTTCCATCCCCTTACTTTCAGTCTGTATGTGTCTCTAGTTCTGAAGTGGGTCTCTTGTAGACAGCATATATAAGGGTCTTGTTTTTGTATCCATTCAGCCAATCTGTGTCTTTTGGTGGGAGCATTTAGTCCATTTACATTTAAGGTAATTATTGATATGTATGTTCCTATTTCCATTTTATATATTGTTTTGGGTTCGCTACTATAGGTCATTTCCTTCTCTTGTGTTTCGTGTCTAGAGAAGTTCCTTTAGCATTTGTTGTAAAGCTGGTTTGGTGGTGCTGAACTCTCTCAGCTTTTGCTTGTCTGTAAAGGTTTTAATTTCTCCATCAAATGTGAATGAGATCCTTGCTGGGTAGAGTAGTCTTGGTTTCAGGCTATTCTCCTTCATCACTTTCAGTATGTCCTGCCACTCCCTTCTGGCTTGTAGGGTTTCTGCTGAGAGATCAGCTGTTAACCTTATGGGGATTCCCTTGTGTGTTATTTGTTGTTTTTCCCTTGCTGCTTTTAATATGCTTTCTTTGTGTTTAATTTTTGACAGTTTGATTAATATGTGTCTTGGCGTGTTTCTCCTTGTATTTATCCTGTATGGGACCCTCTGTGCTTCCTGGACTTGATTAACTATTTCCTTTCCCATATTAGGGAAGTTTTCAACTATGATCTCTTCAAATATTTTCTCAGTCCCTTTCTTTCTTTCTTCTTCTTCTGGAACCCCTATAATTCGAATGTTGGTGCGTTTCATGTTGTCCCAGAGGTCTCTGAGACTGTCCTCAGTTCTTTTCATTCTTTTTTCTTTATTCTGCTCTGCAGTAGTTATTTCCACTACTTTATCTTCCAGGTCACTTATCCGTTCTTCTGCCTCAGTTATTCTGCTATTGATCCTATCTAGAGTGATTTTAATTTCATTTATTGCATTGTTCATCGTTGCTTGTTTCATCTTTAGTTCTTGTAGGTCCTTGTTAACTGTTTCTTGCATTTTGTCCATTCTACTTCCAAGATTTCGGATCATCCTTACTATCATTATTCTGAATTCTTTTTCAGGTAGATTGCCTATTTCCTCTTCATTTGTTAGGTCTGGTGGGTTTTTATCTTGCTCCTTCATCTGCTGTGTGTTTTTCTGTCTTCTCATTTTGCTTATCTTACTGTGTTTGGGGTCTCCTTTTTGCAGGCTGCAGGTTCGTAGTTCCCGTTGTTTTTGATGTCTGTCTCCAGTGGCTAAGGTTGTTTCAGTGGGTTGTGTAGGCTTCCTGGTGGAGGGGACTAGTGCCTGTGTTGTGCTGGATGAGGCTGGATCTTGTCTCTCTAGTGGGCAGGTTCACGTCTGGTGGTGTGTTTTGGGGTGTCTGTGGCCTTATTATGATTTTAGGCAGCCTCTCTGCTAATGGGTGGGGTTGTGTTCCTGTTTTGCTAGTTGTTTGGCATAGGTTGTCCAGCACTGTGGCTTGCTGGTCGTTGAGTGAAGCTGGGTGCTGGTGTTAAGATGGAGGTCTCTGGGAGATTTCCGCTGTTTAATATTATGTGGAGCTGGGAGGTCTCTTGTTGACCAGTGACCTGAAGTTGGCTCTCCTACCTCAGAGGCAGAGCCCTGACTCCTGGCTGGAGCACCAAGAGCCTTTCATCCACACGGCTCAGAATAAAAGGGAGAAAAAGTAGAGAGAATTAGTAGAAGTATGAGGAAAGAAAGAAGGAAAGGAGGAAAGGAAGGAAGGAAGAAAGAAGCAAAGAAGGAAAGAAAGGAGGGAGGGAGGGAGGGAGGGAGGAAGGAAGGAAGGAAGGAAGGAGGGAAAGAAGGAAAAAAAGACAGAAAGAAAGATGATACAGTAAAAATAAAATAAAGTATAATATAGTTATTGAATTAAAAAATATTTAGAAAAAAAAAAAAGGGACGGATAGAACCTTAGGACAAATGTTGGAAGCAAAGCTATACAGAGAAAATCTTACACAGAAGCATACACATACACCTTCACAAAAAGAGGTAAAGGGGGAAAAATCATAAATCCTGCTCCCTGAGACCACCTCCTCAATTTGGGGTGATTCGTTGTCTAAAGGAGGGAGGGAAGGAAGGAAAGAAAGAACGAAGGTAAAGTATAATAAAGTTATTACAATTAAACTTAATTATTAAGAAAAAGAATTTTAAAAAAAAAGTCATGGACGGATAGAGCCCTAGGACAAATGGTGGAAGCTAGAGTATACAGACAGGATCTCACACAGGAGCATACACGTACACCTTCACAAAAAGAGGAAAAGGGAAAAAAATCATAGATTTCGCTCCTAAAGTCCACCTCTTCAATTTGGGATCATTCCTTGTCTATTCAGGTATTCCACAGATGCAGGGTATATCAAGTTGATTGTGGAGCTTTAATCCGCTGCTTCTGTGGCTGCTGGGAGAGATCTCCCTTTCTCTTCTTTGTTTTCACAGCTCACAGGAGCTCAGCTTTGGATTTGGCCCTGCCTCTGCGTGTAGGTCGCTGGAGGGCGTCTGTTTTTTCGCTCAGACAGGACGGGGTTAAAGGAGCCGCCGATTCGGGGCCTCCGGCTCACTCAGGCCGGGGGTTGGGGGATGGGGGAAGGAGGGGCACTGCGTGCGGGGCCGGCCTGCGGCGGCAGAGGCAGCGTGACGTTGCGGCAGAGGCCGGCGTGACGTTGCACCAGCCTGAGGCCCGCCGTGCGCTGTCCCGGGGAAGTTGTCCCTGGATCCCGGGAACCTGGCAGTGGCGGGCTGCACAGGCTCCGCGGAAGAGGGGTGTGGAGAGTGACCTGTGCTCGCACACAGGCCCCTTGGTGGCGGCAGCAGCAGCCTTAGCGTCTCCCGCCCGTCTCTGGGGTCCGCGGTTTTAGCCGCGGCTCGCGCCCGTCTCTGGGGTTTGTGCTTTCAGCCGCGGCTCGCGCCCGTCTCGGGGGCTCGCGCCCTCAGCCGCGGCTCGCGCCCGTCTCTGGGGTTTGCGCTTTCAGCCGCGGCTCGCGCCCGTCTCTGGGGCTCGCGCTTCCCGCCGCGGCTCGCGCCCGTCTTGGCGGCTCGCGCCCGTCTCGGGGGCTCGCGCCCTCAGCCGCGGCTCGCGCCCGTCTCTGGGGTTCGCGCTTTTAGCCGCGGCTCGCGCCCATCTCTGGAGATCCTTTAAGCAGCGCTCTTAAACCCCTCTCCTCGCGCACCAGGAAACAAAGAGGGAAGAAAAAGTCTCTTGCCTCTTCGGCCGGTGCAGGCTTTTCCCCGAACTCCCTCCCGGCTAGTCGTGGCGCACCAACCCCTTCAGGCTATGTTCAAGCCGCCAACTCCAGTCCTCTCCCTGCGCTCCGTCCAAAACCGAAACCCAAGCCTCAGCTCGCAGCCCCGCCCGCCCCGGCGGGTGAGCAGACAAGCCTCTCGGGTTGGTGAGTGCCGGTCAGCACCGATCGTCTGTGCAGGAATCTCCCCGCTTTGCCCTCCACACCCGTCGCTGTGCACCACTCCGCGGTCCCGAAACTCCCCCCTCCGCCTCCCGCAGTCTCCGCCCGCGGAGGGGCTTCCTAGTGTGTGGAAACTTTTCCTCCTTCACAGCTCCCTCCCACTGGTGCAGGTGCCGTCCTTATTCTTTTGTCTCTGTTTTTTCTTTTGCCCTACCCAGTTACGTGGGGAGTTTCTTGCCTTTTGGGAGGTCTGAGGTCTTCTGCCAGCCTTCAGTAGGAGTTCTGTAGGAGTTGTTCCACGTGTGGATGTATTTCTGGTGTATCCGTGGGGAGGAAGGCGATCTCCGCGTCTTACTCTTCCGCCATCTTCAAGGTCCCCCCCTGTATTTGAGTTTTGAAAGAAGTTAATCATATTACTTACGAATAACGATAGTTTCGTTCTTTTCTTTCTGTTCTGTATATACATGCTTGGCTTTTTTTTTTCCTGCCGGCCAAGACTTCCACTACAGTATTGAATATTAGTAGTGAAAGCAGGCATCCCGGGGTCATTCCGATTCTAAAGAAGTCTTTTAACATTTCTTTTTCGACTCAGGACATTTACTGTAGATTTTGTAGATACCTTATGTTAAGGATGGTGCCTTGTTTTTCTCATAGTTTTAAAATCCTAAACTGCTGTTGAGATTTATCATGTCCTTTCCCACGTGTCATCGAGAGGAGAATAGGTCTTTGCTCCTTTATTCTGTTGATATGGTAGATTTTATCAGTGGGCTTCCCAGTATCGAGGCGACTGTACATTCCCGAGATAAATCCAAATTGGTCAGGATGGATTTTTTTTTTTACTGCCTCGTGGGAGTAAGTGTCTTAACGTCTCATGTGCTGAACCGCCAGGAGGGGAAGCTTGGCCTCTCTTTAAATGGAAAAATGCCCTCTGACCAGTGTCTGATTCCTCAGTTGTGCTTTGATATGTTGTCCCATCAGCTGTGCCGAATATTCGGTCTGGTGACGTGTGTGACACTGTGATGTTTTGTTCGAAGGTGTTGTTTCTTTTCTGTACTTCAGTTTTGAGTGTGATGAGACGTCTGTGCTTTGCTAACCTATCCAGACAACTGGCTTGAGCACGAGATGTGGAACGTAAATCCCCACATTTGAAGGAGGTGAAGGTGGAGTAATCCCAAGCCAACTGTGGCGTTGCCGCTTGCTTCCGGGAGTGCTGCGTTACTCATTGTGTTGTAAACCTATATTCAGTGTATACTTTATGTGGTATCTGGGTGCCTGTTAATCTACATTTTAGATTTGTTATAGACTGTTATTCTTGTTTCATTCATCAGATGTCATAATTCGTACGGGGGAAGGTTCCCTCAATCCTGTTGCAAGCACTTGTGTTGTAAGTATCTCTTCTTTCTGAGCCCACACGGCTCCTGGATCTCGGGAGATATAAATCCCGCAGATCTTCTCAACAGAGCCGTATATTTTGCAGCTCCTCTCGTAGAAATTAACTCCACGGTGCTCTATACGCTGTGAAGTCGTGTTGCCGATGCATATGGTAGAATTATGATGTTTTCACATTTCTGGAATCAGATTTTTTTCCTAAGTAATCACGAGCACAGCGACATTTTCAATTTCGATTTCAATATATTTCATTTCTTAGAATGCAAAACATCTCAGCTCCCCGAGTGCCCTGAGTTACTGGCATCCTGGTCCTGCCTTGGAGGCACGTGGAGGGCCTGCGATAAGGTTTACACAGTGAGGACAGAAGGAGCTGCCAGGAGGGGGCCTCCTGAGCCCCTCCCCAGAGCCCTCTGTGGGAGAACGCTGGAGTTTTTTAGGAAAAACCTGGCATGACGCACAGGTTTCTGAAGTTGGGCAAGCAAACTGGGGATGCCTGTCACATTTTCATTTTTTTTTTTAGCCCTGATGGTAATAGTAGTAAGTATTTTAATTATTGTCGTTGAGTATAAATTGCTCTGTTGTAGAAAAGATACTTCAGGAAGAGTTTAAAGTTTGAATGACTTTTGATGAATTCTTCCTCTCTAATAAAGACAAGAAGGTCAGGAATGTCAACAGAACTTTAAGAGCGAATAATAACCAGTGCGTATCCGTCGCTAGAGCCGTCTTGGATCGTTCTGTGTTTTCATTAAACACATCCACACATGGAGGTCATCCTTTCTTTATCGGCAGATAATACCGCTACTTAAACCCACAGCACATTCATTTAAGTGGGAGTTAACGTGCTGTGACAGGTCTGACCCCCTCTCCGTGTTAGCTATTTCTTGAACTCCCCTGCGTCTGCTAATAATAGTCTTGTGCAAGGGAATGCATTGTTTTCACCTCTCCTGTGACAGCTGTTAATAAAATACCTGGATTTTGGACATACCGAGCCGTGGGGACCGTGGCCCCTGAAGAAGCGCCAGTGGCCAACTGCTGGGCACGTGGTGACTGTGGTGGGCTCCGTCCTTGGCAGCATGCGGTGGAGGCCCTGGGGCACAGGATCCGTTTGTGTGGTGCCAACCCTGCTCCCGCTGTGCGTGGCCTTGGGGAGGATGACCTGGAGGCAGGGCCGTCTGTGCGGACACGAGTTTGGAGGGGACACCGAGCTGCTGAGGCCAGCCGGCTCACGGTCTGGGAAGCCTCTCCTTCCTGACCTGGGCCTTCGGGCGCCTTGCGGCCACTTGCGGCCAGGAGGCCCGCATCCCCGGCTGGCCGGCACCCCTCCCTGGTGCACCTGTGGCCTGGCTGCCTCTGCCGCCGCCTTTCCCCTGGGCCCGGGGTGCTGGGCTGACTGCGCGATGAAGCCCTGCGGCCCTGGCTAGAGGGGGCTCGTCCTTGCAGGGGGGCTGCAGGGAGGGTGCAGACTGGGCTCCTGCCGCGTGGCCCGCCCAGCCTGTGCCATCCCAGGGTCCCCCTCCGTCTGGAGTCCTGGCCCGGGGCTGCTGGCTTTTGACCCCTGATGTCAATGACCCATCACCTCTTCCCACTTTGTCTTGGGGCACTCAGAGCGGCTCTGGTCTGTCCTCTGAGCCGGGCCTGAAGTTGCTCTGAGGATCTGGGCATGTCGGGGCCCTTGGAGACAGGGGTCCCGGCAGGGGGCTGGAGCCGGCTGTCCCCACGTCGGCCGTCCTGGGGCTGTGCCCGCTTGGTGAGGTGGCCTGGGTGGGGAAGGACGAGTGGGTGTCCTTTGTGAGGTTCCTCTCTGTCGTTGTAGCTGAGACTCGGTATCAGAGGCCCTGGAGAATCGGATGGGACCCGGGGAAGGGGGCGGGGCAGGAGGAGAGAGTGTGCTCCCCGCTGGCCTCTGCAGACACGCCGGGGGACCCTGTGTGTAACTCGTACCCCATAAAGCATGTTACAGTTTGGGGAAAGCGGTGCACAATCAGTGGCTTATGTTTTGTTTTGTTTTGTTTTGTTTTTTAACCAGTCTGAGAGCAAAAGCTTAGAAATGGCTCCATGCGTTCATTCTTTGCAAAATAACCGTGCCATTGTTTGATGCAGGTGTAGAAGTCCCTCAGCACGGGCCGCTCTGCGCTGGGGCCGGGATTGCTGTTCCTCCGTCAGGGTCTCCGTGTCTGATCTGGGGAGAGCTCGTTATGACGGCGGCGAGGGCAGGGCACAGTGACCTCAGGGGAGCCCTCCCTTCACGCTGCTGCCCAAGTGCTCGCACGGTCGGAGCGCCTTCCCGGGCTGCGTGGCGGCCTTGCTGGGAAACGAGCCGAGGGGCTTCCAGAGGGAAGCAATGGGGACCCCGGGGCGGATGATGTCGGATTAATGGGTGGGGGAGTTTTTCAGTGACGCTAAGTGACTTCGGCTGGAATCAGTGCTACTTTTTGTGATTTCAAAGCAAAAGCAAAGCATGCTCCTATGAAGTGATTTAAGACAAAAGGTACAGAATAAATCAGTCAGAGAAAAGGAAACAACAAAGAAAAAGAAACGCTGCACCCTTGCAACTCGGCTGTGGTTTCCGATGGCAGGCGGCGGCCTCCTAATCGGCGTCACAGCCTGGTCTGTCGTGACTGCCTCTGCCCACAGCCTTTAATGAGTACGTTAACTGTGCCGCCGATGGGTTTAGGTCTGTGCCGGGCGTCCTGCAGCGGCCCTGTCTCCCGGGGCCACCGAGTCCAGTGTCCCGCTCCCGTCTCACTGGCACCCGGGGAGAGAGTCCGGGAGCAGGGATGGGAGCGGACGGAGCTTGGAGGCTGAGCCAGCCGGACAGCTCAGGGTGGGCACGCAAGGGGCAGACGTCAGAACACGTGGTCTTGGCACGTGGGTCCCGGAGGCTGGAGCTGAGGGGGCCCGGGGCACGGCCACGGGCACGAGGGAGCCTCGCTGCCTTGCGGATCCTGCAGCCCCTGCCCCAGCCAGCGCCCTCCCTTCAGCCCCCCTCAGCTATGGGCAGGTCAGGACTCGGGGTTCCCCCCCATCCTTTCGGGTTCATGTTTTCCCAGTGTCACCAGGCATCCTGTCTGTATGGAGATCCCTTCTTCATTATTACAGTCAGTGGAGTTTCCTTGGGAGTCTAGATGGGGCTCATCTGTCCGTCAGCTTCTGCCTGCCCCTCAGCCAGATGCTGCTTCCTGTTTGGGGCTGGGGTGGCTGGTCCCAGAGCAGGGCTGGAGGGGACGCCTGGGCCAGGGGACTCGCCCGCGAGGGCAGGTGCGGGGCCTGGGACGGGTGGTTGGCTCGTCTGGGGTGGAGCCTGCCTCGGCCTCCTGGTGTCCTCAGCACGGCAGGTCCATTACCATCGGTCCTTGTGATCTGTGAAAACCTCAGGTTGAATTTTTCTTATTAATCACTTCCTAAGAGGAGGATGACAGCGGACCCATGATTCCTAAAATATTTGAAATTCCATACTTAAATCATTGATCCTATCTAGAGAACTGTTCATGTTTTGCATGGGGCGTATTAAATTTGGATGTACATACTTGCTTTGTGAAAGGGGTAGAAGGGATGGAGATGGGTGATTTGGGGGGAGAGGAAGCTGCTCCTTGAAACTGACAAACATAAGCTCTTGGAAGAGAGAGGCTGAAGGAGATTTAAGCAAGTGGTTTACCTTTTCTTCCCCCTCTCCCGCCCAGAGACGCATAAAGCACGGGAGTTGTTCTTACTTTCTAAATTAATAGCTACTGTTATAGGGAAATAACATGCAAGAAGGCGAGAGGCTCTAGGTGCAGCCTCCTGGCTCTGATTACGTGAGGAAGTAGGAACGCTTGCCCAGAGCAGATGGCAGGTGAAGGGCACGCAAGCGTCAGAGCCACCGGGGGTGTTATTTATTGGCGTCGAAGCTGTGAGGGCCCCAGGTCTCGGCAGCGGCCGGGTGCCTGTGTGGCATTGGGGCAGGTGGGCACGGAGACGGCTCGCAGGTGGCACGGTCCCCGAGGAGGGCGCGCGGACCCGGTGCTGGCGGACAGTCACAAGTGCTTTGCCCGGCCTCCTGCGGTAGATTCTGTTCACTCTCGGTCCTTGACTTGTGTCCTGGAAGCAGGGAGACCTGTGTGTGGATAAACAGAAAGTTCTCTGTACGTGGAACCAGGCCGTCTTGCGAAGGCCGCTGACCCCGATCCTCAGCCACGCGTGGCGCCTGAGCCCTGTGCCATCCTGCTGCCTCTTGCCGTGGCTGTCTGTCTGTCTGTCTGCTCTCTAGGAGGCTCCTCATGTTGCCTCCTTCCCTCTGAACAACTCCTCGTCAGCCTCATAGCCCTGTTTGCCGTCACCTCCTCTCTGAAGTCTCGCTGCACCAAATACCCCCACCTCCTTCCCCTCCATGGAGCTAAGTCTCCCCTCTCAGGCCATTTCCCATCTTACACAAGTGGGGGACCTTGAGGTCCTGACTGGTTGGCATCTGAGGAGCCAGGTCTGGAGCACTGCTTGATGGAGAAACAGAATGGGAAAAGCCAGTCCCAAATCCAGGAGACACCCCGGGTGTCATCTGTCCAGAGAGACCCCAGGCGGGAAGGTCCAGGTGCCCCCCGATGGCAGAGAGCTTACAGAACAGAGGGGAGCGAGGGCTGAAAATGGAGGGTGGGGGACCTTACTCATATACACGTCCATTCAGCCAGTGGAGCTCCATTCAGCTACTCGCTAGGACCGAGGGCACAGAAGTGAGCGAGATGGAAGAAGACCCTGCCTGGGGGGGCGGGGTTTCCGTGGAAACGGGCGGGGCTTCTGTGGAAACGGGCGGGGCTTCTGTGGAAACGGGCGGGGAAGAGGATCTGCCGCCTCGATGGGGCGTAAAGGATGCTGTCTTCCACGAGAAGGGTTTGAGCTAAGATCTTATACTGAAAATCATGGTGGCCATGGGAAGTTTAGGAGAAGGGCATTCCAGGAGGAAGGAACAAGTAAGTGCAAAGGCCCCGAGGTAGGGACAGAAGTGGGCGCAGTGTGAGGGGACCCGGTGGAGGCCAAGAGGGGTGGTGGAGTCACGGCTAGGGGTCTGCTTTTTCCCTCAGAGTCAGGGAAGCCCTGGGGCTGGACGTGTGACCTGATGTGTTCGCATCTCAGCAGCCCCTGCGCCGCTCCACGGGATGGTGAGTACAGGAGTCAGCAGGGTGACCAGCCAGGAGACCGGGGGCCGCTGGGCCTGCCGCGGGGGCCTAGGTGAGGGATGGAGGTGCCTGGGGGGCACGGTGCTACCCGTGCGATCTAGGCCTGACCTCAGGGCCTCATGGCCCCAAAGCCACGTCTCTGTGGTGGCAGAGCCGGGATTTGCACCTGGTTTGCAGACCTCCAGGGACGTGCTCTTCTCGCTGCCGCAGCCTGCCTGCCGCCTTAGAAGCCGCTTTCGTTTTATGCTTGAGCCACCCGGCCCTTTATTTACACATTACTGGGGTTAAAGTTGTAAAAATATAACTTCCAGGTTATCCAGAGAGATCAAGTAGAGTCCAGTCGAAGGGATTTGAGCCGACAGCTTGCCCTAGCTGATAGGAGCTCTGAACTCTGCATTCTTCCTCAAAATGATACGATGCACCCTTTCCAATTGCCTTAACATCGAGGCTGGTGCCAGCTGCTGGAGGCCTAGATGGCTGCTTTCTCTCCTTGTGGACGGCGCCGTGGACGTGCCTGACCTCTGCCTGTTCCCTGAGGCGGATGCTCAGCGTGCCCCCCCCGGCCCCCCGCCCATGCCCTGCAGCCTGGCTCCGGGGACTGATGGTTCTGGGGTTCTCTCTTTGGGTTCCTTGTGGAGTGTTCGGGGGAACTAGTTCATCTCAGGACAGCCTGCTCTGGACTCCCCACAGGAGAAGGTGGACCAGTGGAGGCTTTGCTTTGGGCCTGAGTAGGAGCCCCGGCCAGCCTAGCCCCCCTGCAGCTGTCTCAGGCCTTTCCCGGCACCAGGAACAGTCCATTCCAGTCGCCTGCACAGGCGCTGAATTGTTTGCACTGGACAAGACTCGAGCGCCCCGGCCATTCCTCCCAGGGTAAAGCCGGCCACGTCATCTGTGCCAAATGGCTTCTCTTGGTGCCAGGGCCGCCGAGGGCAAAATGGCATTCATGCTTGTGAGCAGGTTTAGAAGTGTGTGTGTGTGTGTGTGTGTGTGTGTGTGTGTGTGTGTGTGTGTCACAAGCCCTCTGAAAGTGTGAGGCTTGTTAACGGACTCCCACGGCTTAAATTACCGCTTGCCAGGAGGATGAGATTGCAAAGGAGGGGAGGTCTCTGTGCTCCGAGCTCTGGCGTGTCCTTCAATCCACATGTGCGCTCTCTCTCTCTCTCTCTCTCTCTCTCTCACACACACACACACACACACACACACACACACACACACCAAACCCCTGCTGCATGGACGGCTCCCTGCTGGACCTCAGGCAGGTGCAGATAGATCTGATGCAGACTTTCCTCAACAGGAGCTCATAGTCTTTTCTGTGTCTTTCTTACTATAAAATTCTCATTTCTTGGTCTTCTCTTCTTTTTCGATTCATGTATGAAAACAACTGTTTTGTCCTAAAGCATAGCAGTGGTGGCCCTTTCTAGGCTGTACAAGGCCCCCATTTAGTCAGACCAGCAAGGTGGAATTCTGGCTCTGCTGCTCATAGGCTGTGTGACTTTGGGGAAGTTGCTTAACTCCTCTGTGCCTCAGTTGTCTCCTCTGTATTAGTTATGTCTTGCTTCATAACAGCATTGCCACAAACCTAGTGCCTTAAAATAACACACATTTATTCACATTTGTTGTCTCAAAGTTTCTGCGGCTCAGGAGTCTGGGCAGGTCTTAGCTCAGGATCTCCGCAAGGTGCTCTCTGGGCCACAGCCTCATCTGAGGCTCCCCTAGGGAAGGATCTGCTTCTAAACGCCCCTGGCTGCTGGCAGAATCTGGGGGCTTGTAGGCTGCAGAGCTGGGGGTCTCGGGTTCTTGCTGGCTCTCAGCCCCACTCAGTTCCTCGGCACGTGGCCCTTTGCACGTGCAGCCTATAGCTCAGAAGCTGGCTTCGCGGAAGCCAGCAGGGGAGAGTGTCTCCTGGCAGGCTGGGTTATGATCTTTGGATGTAATCCTATCCCCTTGGCTGTATTGGTTGGTTAGAAGCAGGTCACAGGGCCCCGCTCAAACTCCAGGGGCGGGCGTCCCAGGAGGTGTGCAGGTGGACCCCCTGCCTGCCGGTCATCTTTGGCAGACTGTGCAGCGTTGGATGGAGGTCTGCCAGGGCCCCAGTGAGCGAGGAGATGCTCAGCTGACCTTCGCTGCCCCTCCTGCCCTCGTGTGGCCAGCCGTCCGGGCCTCCCCTGCCTGTCACTGCTCCTGCCTGATGCGTGTAGCCCCCGTCCACCCTCCCCTGCTCCTGGCCTGCAGGGCTCCAGGCCCCTACGGAGCTTCCTGACGAGCAGTCCTGGGGTCCTCCTGCCAGCGGGGCCTGGGCCGAGGGTGCCTTACCCTCCCAGCCTGTCCGCACCCAGGCCGCCCCCTGCACGCGCAGCCCTGCCGCCCGTCCCTGGGCTTTCCTCGTGTACACGCGGCCGGGCGGGGCCGTGGCTGCTGCATGTCTGACCCGTGACTGAGAAGTGCTGGGGCCCAAGAGGGGTCCCCCCGCAAGGACCCCGCCTGCTCGTGTCCTCTCGGCTGCCCGCCACCCTGGCTGTGGGGTGCTGCTCCCCGCATCCCCGAGGGGGGTGAGCCCGCTGCTGCAGCGTGAGGACTCACCGCGTAGTGCTGTCTGTGGGAGGCAGCAAATGGCGAACGTCGCTGAACGATTTTGGTCTTCTGATCTTACTTAAATATTCGGTTCTGGCTGGAAAGCTGTTGACTTAAAATGACAGGTGTGTATGGATAGAGAGCACGCACGTGTTGCTCACTCAGCAGACATTTACCGGGTCCCCTGTTACAGGTGCTGGGCTGAGCTGCCACCTGATGAGCGGGTGGTTCCGTTGCGGCTCAGTTGGAAGAACCCCAGTGGACGAGAGCTAGGCTGGGGTTTGGGCGGTGGCCTGGGATCTAGGGCCGCTCGTGCCTGGTTGACCTCCCCTCGCTGTAAATGCCGGAGCTGGTGGTGACTTGGGGGTGTCTAGACCACAGGCCCGGTGATGTGTAGGAATGTAGGCAGTATTTGGAGGGGTTGACCTCCTTGGGTACAAACATGCTTGGCTTTGCAAGCTTGGCCCGTTTGGAAATGATGTGAGTCATCGTCTGTTGGCACACTCGCTGGTCCAGGCTGCGCTGGTGGGAGGCCCAGGAGGGCGGCGAGGCCTGGCCCCGTGGCAGGAGCCCGGGGTCGGGGAGCTGGCGGTGGGTGCATCACAAAGGGGGGCGGTTCGGCTCAGTAGGGACGCTCTGCCGGGTGGGGGACCCGGGGAGGCTCCCAAGCAGGCAGCGCGTGGCTCTCCCAGCAGGCTGGGGGGCACAGGGGGTCAGCACAGTCTCCATCGAGGGGCTGGGGCTTAGCTGGAAGCCAGGTAAACAGGGGAGGGACAGGCTCTCTAGGCAGCGAGCCCGGCAGGAGGTGTCAGCCTGGCGTGCTCAGCGCAGCTGGAATCTGGGAGCTGGGCGGAGAGGAGGAGAGGACCGTTCGGCAGGGGCCGGACACGGAGGCGCCGTGTGTGTGTGTGTGTGTGTGTGTGTGTTGGGTGGGGAGGGGGCGGGGGGTGGAGCCGGCGACGCTCTTTAAGCCATGTGTGCGTGCGTGTGTGTGCGTGCACGTGGCTGAGGGCACTGTGTTGCGCCTGGCGAGATCCCTCTCCTGAAGGAAGGTGGAGGAGAGGGTGGCGTGAGTGAGTGTCGTAGCGGTCGGGAGAGAGGCGGCCCCCGGGTTGTCGGATGGCTGGTGGGGGCAGGGGTGACGGAAGACGCTGGCCTCTGGATGCTGATCGCTCTCCGGGGGCTTAAGAGGACGTCTGTCATGTCGCTGACGTGTGGAGTCCAAGAAGTAATACACGTGAATCCATAAACAAAACAGACTCACAGACATAGAAAACAATCCTACGGTTACCAAAGGGGAAGGGAGGGGGAGGGATAAATTAGGAGTATGGGATTAAGAGGTACAGACTACTATACGTAAAGCAGACAAGCAACAAGGATTTGCTGTATAGCACAGGCAGCTGTATTCAGTATCTCATAATGAGCTATTCAATATCGTGGGAAATAATCTGAAAGAAAATCCATTAAAAAAACCAACCAAGCTCAGAGATGCAGAGAACAGATTGGTGGTTGCCAGAGGTGAGCGTTGGGGTGTGTGTGTGACATGGGTGAATGGGGTCAGAATGAAACAAAAAGTCTTAGGCCTGTAGCGTACAGCTCGGAGAGTACAGTTAATGATATTGTATCCCGTCTTCGAAAGTTGCTAAGAAACTAAATCTTAAAAGTCCTCATCACAAGAAAAAAAATGTGTAACGTGTGTACGGTGATGGATGTTAACTAGACTTATTATGGTGGTCATTTCCCAATAGAGTATTTACAAATATTGAACCATATGTTGTACACCTGACACTAACATACTGTTATATGTCAATGATAACCTCAATAAAAAAAAATCATATGTGGGAAATTTAGAGCATCCATCCATCCATTCCCTCCCTCCCTCCCTCCCACGCACCCTTCCATCCATCCGTGTGCCCGTTCATGCATGCGTCCACCCCCTGCCCATCCATCCCTCTGTCCCTCCATCCCTGTCTCCTTCACTGATAGGCTGGCTGGTTACCCAAGGGGCTTGGAGGAGCAGAGAGCATCTTTTGTGGGAGCCAGCTCGTGGGGTGGGACTGAGCCCAGGGGTTGGTGACGTACTCCATATTGCTTGTGAGTCTATAAAAAATTAAGATAACTGGAATTTTACAAAAGAATGAAACCCATTGGTATTTTCGTATTAGAGATCGAAAAGTATTGATAGTGTATATTTTAAGAATGTGTACATTTAAAAGTTTCTGATGCGTTCACGTTTTGCTTCACCAGCTGTTCAATTTTCTTTCAGATTTTCGAAAGGATATTGTTTATATGGGCCATACGTCACCCTGCCAGTGGATACGTTCAGGGGATAAATGACCTCGTCACCCCTTTCTTTGTAGTCTTCATCTGCGAATACATAGGTAAGACCATATCATGATGTTTTCTTCTCACAAACGTTAAACATGGCCTTCAGTGGCCTTACGATGTTGCTGTGCATAGTTCTGCCAGCATTGAAAATTGCTATTAGTTTTACTGTTATTAATGACAACTGATATTAGAGGATAGTAGTTTTCTCATTGATGCCAGCTTTCAAAAAGTCTTTAAATCCACATGCCCGACTACTGAAGACATTAAGATGCAGTTATTATTATTAATATCTTCCTTTTACTAAGACATGAGGAGAAGTGCGGTATATATGGGGAGTGTAGTTTTGTGTTAATGGCTATCAGAGCGCTGGCTTTAACGGTTTCGATTGAAATGGGTAAGGTTAAGGTGGCAGAATATTAGTTGAATGTTTTGCTTACAAGCTAAAAACCGAATCTTCTTCCATTGCATTTGCGCAGCAGTTCGTCACCTTTCTGCTTCTGATACACTAGTAGCATTTGATTTTATGGAAATATTAATTACACGCAAAATGACTGGTTTAATGGACATTTAGGTCGGGTCGTGCTGTCTCTCTGTGAGTACTGCGTATTTTTTCTTGCATTTATGTTGCAGCAGCCGACTGTAACCTACCTTCGCCTGGTTTATATTTCAAGGTTAAAAACAATTCTGACAACACACGTGCAGGATCTACTTTTTAATTCATCTATGGATAAAATCTAAATGCCACGGGAGGGGTTTACTCTTCAGCTGTAGCAGTTTTTTTTAAAACTGATACTACTTTGTCTTCATGCGAACCTTCCTGCCTTGGTGTTTGTTGGTTTTTTCGCTTGTGTTTTCGCCATTTCAGCTTCTGGTCAGCTTCGATTCCATCGTTGTTGTAATCTGGAGGGTGAGGTTGGCTCCGGGGCAGATGTGATCCTCTGAGGATGAGAATGTACCCACTTTGGTCCACTTTGTGGCCACCCCTCTCCCAGCACTGACGATTTCATGGGAGTCTCTTCATTGCTAAGCAGCCAGCGGGCACGGGCTGCTCCCCCCCTCATCTCTTCAGCAGGGACAGGTCGCTCCTGAGAGCGCTCCTGCCTCTCTGCTTCTCCCTCTCTCATCTGACAGATAATGAAAATGTTCTTAACAATCCTAGAACAGCAGGACCTCTGTCAGTAGACTTCAGAGCTGTTAATTGAAAGAAGAAGTTCAACTGAGATGTGATTAGAGAACTGATATTCCATGTTAAAAAGACCGTTTAATTAATGTGGTAAATAAGTTTGCCTTAATGAGTCTAGCAGCAACTTACGTTGTAAGGCCCAGGCGATCCATTGTGCGTTTGTCTGAATGGTCAGCAAGCTAGGACGAAGGGACACGACCGTGATGTTAATTGTCCAGAAGAGAGAAAAGCTGGAGGAAAGAGAATCTGTGTTCAAGTGGTGCCTTCAGTTAGAGACTCAAAGAGACTCCCTTTGCCTTCCGTAACCCTCACCACACACACTCCCACACACATACACGTGCGCGCACACACACACACACACACACACACACACACACACACACACGTGCAGCGGCCCGACTGGCCTCCTGGGGCTGCCAGCAGCCCAGGTCTCCTCCTGGGACACAGTGTCTTCAAAATGCAAGTTTGGTGCACGCACACGTGCGTGCACACTCGGGCACACACAGACACATGCACGTGCACCACCGCCAGCCACAGCCTCTCCAAGTAAGTGTGGAACAAATCCCCAACTGACCTCGGGATGGAGCCCATGGTCTTGGGTGGGCCCTGGAGGTGCCTGTCCCCCCCCAAGGCACGGCTGGGGACGGAGGTCAGGAGAGCTCTTGGGACCCCGGAGGTGGGGTCACGGTGTGCGGGCTGTCCAGAGGCGGAGGCGGGAGAAGATGGCCACGCAAGCGGTGCTGAGGCCAGCGCGGGGAGCCCAGGAGCTGAGCGTCACTCTGGGAGGGTGCCGTACTCCGAGGCTCGGAGGCGGAGGAGGGCTCCGTGTGGCGAGGTGCGGCTCCCGGCTGGGAAGCGCAGGGTTGGGTCCGGTTTCTTTCTCTCTAAGCTCCGCTGAGCCCGGGGGTCCTGACGTCTTGGTTTGTGCTGGAAGGAAGGAGGGCCCCTCTAGCCTTGAGCCGGCCGCGTTTCCCACCGCCCTTTGCATTGGGGCCCCCGACGGCTGCTCGCTGGTCATCCCTTGCTGGTGTCTGTGCCTGTGTGTCCCCATCAGGCCAGCCTGGAGACGGGGCGCGGGCCCGCGGCAGCGCCCGGGGAGGACAGCCGTTTGGGCAGAGCTCCTGAGTCTTTTCGCCGTGTGTCGTATTTATGTAGTTCAGAGCACATTATGTATAAAATCGTTTCATGCCTTTTCCCCATTTAACCTTGTAACATAAGCTCATCCCTATATTATTAAGAAGTCTTTGTAAAGATCGTTTCCACCTCCTGCACATAATATTCTGTTGAGATAATGTAGCATAGTTCATGAAACCTTCTCCTGTTGTTGGATTTTTTTAGTTTTCTTCCCCCCAGGCGTGGTGCAAGTTTTAAGTAAAGCCTGTATTTTTCAAACAGGGACTGCCATGTTCCTTTGAGCAATGTTAAATGTGATTTAAGATTAAGAGCCATTATTCGGTCACCTTGCGTCCCACAGTTTAAGTAGAGACATATTTTACTTGAACCAAGTAATTTCAGCACAGCGAAAAACGGAGAAGCACCCCCTCCCCATCCTCTGTGCTACTTAGACTTAGAAACTACTCTGACACTTTGGACCAGCTCTTTGGACGGACTGAATGAGGGTTGGGCGCATGGGACGAATGCCGGTGACGAATTTTGGAAGATGAGGAGTATTTTACAATTGATTTTCATTATCAGCATGTGTAAGCTCTGATTGATTTGATTTTTATATGTCATTTTCTCGTAAAATAAATTACTCTTGAAAGCTAATACAGAAAGTGACTGGCATAAACAGTGTATTTACTTATGAACATCACGGGTATTTATTTACTTATTTATTATTATTTGTTTTGCGGTACACAGGCCTCTCACTAACGTGGCCTCTCCCGTTGCGGAGCACAGGCTCCGGACGCGCAGGCTCAGCGGCCATGGCTCACGGGCCCAGCCACTCCGTGGCATGTGGGATCCTCCCGGACTGGGGCACGAACCCGAGTCCCCTGCATCGGCAGGCAGACCCTCAACCACTGCGCCACCAGGGAAGCCCCACAGTATTTATTTTTATGTTCCTGTTTGTAAATCAGAATCTCAAAAGCACAGGTTGTTTTTAAACAGGTTAATTTTGCCCAGAGAAGACATTTTAGCACGTGGTTCCTGGAGATTGGGACGCTGGAATTGGATTTGGTGTGCGGTTGGCAAGGGGCGCAGAGGAGAAGTGATGCCAACCAGTCGGGACACAGAGCAGAAGTGGTGCCGGGAGTTTGCTGTCAGCTGAATGCCAGTGGCGCCGCCATTCTTTTGCCTTTTCCACTGTCAGTATGAATTGGGCTTCGAGTGACAGGGAGAGAAGAGCTGTTGCTCATTTCTCATTGATAAGTTACAGTTGTTTTAATTTTCCTTGTTTGCATTTAAGTTTTCCCTCCTTGCACTTTGTTTTCTCCATGTGTTACATGAACCAAGGCTGCTTTTAAATGCATCCTTACCTGGCTTCCTTTGGTGTTCCTCCCACCTGATGTACTTTTGGGGTCCACAGCTCGTCTCAGAAACATTTTAAAGACAGAAACGAGCGCATCTGCATACAGGAGGCTTCCTGTGGCAGTTCTGTTCCATGTGGGGGAAGTGGAGAGCAGAGGGCCCTGGCAACGCCAGTGGGTCAGAACCAGGGGGTGGGGCTGCTGTTTGGCAGCCCCTGAAATGACAGGAGCGGGCTGTATGCTTGTGTAGCCCGTGACGTGTGTGTAGTCAGATTTTCTACTTAAAAACATCTTGATGATGGTCAAAATAATGGACTGATTGAAAAATTGGAAAACTCATTAACGGTATAGCTGCTTGTCCCAGAAGCCGCCATTGGCACATTTTGTTAATTTCCTTCTGGTCTTTTGTCAACATACTTTTTACACTGCAGCAGTTACATTATGCATGCACATTCTAGTATTGCTTTTTGTTTAATATCTACTAAACATTTCCCAAAGTCATTAAGCACTTAAAAAACGTCTTTTTAAAACACAGTGACACACTCCTTTCAATACTGGGTAGGAAAACTAGACAGAAGATCAACAAGAAAGAAAACTAAGCACCTGAAAACCCCTAGACCTAACAGACATGTACAGAGCAGTGCACCCCATCACAGCAGGCTCACATTCTTCTCAAGTGCACACGAAACATTCTCCAGGACAGACAATACGCTAGACCATAGAACGAGCGCCAGTACAGTTAAAACGGTGGAAGTCATACAAACTGTTCTCTGACCACACAGACATTAAATTAGATATCAGTAACAGAAGGAGATTTGAAGAATTTGACAAATATGTGGAGATTTTAGAACACAACCATAAAGAAGCAATGTGGGGGCTTCCCTGGTGGCTCAGTGGTTAAGAATCCGCCTGCCAGTGCAGGGGACACGGGTTCGAACCCTGGTCTGGGAAGATCCCACATGCTGCAGAGCAACTAAGCCAGTGCGCCACAACTACTGAGCCTGCACTCTAGAGCCCACGAGCCACAACCACTGAGCCCACGTGCCACAACTACTGAAGCCCGCGCACCTAGAGCCTGTGCTCCACAACGAGAGAAGCCGCCGCAATGAGAAACCCGCGCACCACAACGAAGAGTAGCTCCTGCTCGCCGCAACTAGAGAAAGCCCACACACAGCAACAAAGACCCAACACAGCCAAAAATAAATTAAAAAAAAAAGATTTTAAAAAAAAGAAGCAATGTGTCAGAGAAGATATCACAAGGAAAATTACTTTGAGATGAATGAAAATGAAAACACAACATACCCAAACTTATGGCATGCAGCTACAGCAGTGCTCCAAGAGATACTTATATTAAAAAGGGACATCTCAAGTCATTAACTGGAGTTTTCAATTTCAGAAACTAGAAAAAGAAGAGCAAATAAAAGCCAAAACAAGCAGAAGGAAGGAAATAAAGACTAGAACAAAGTAAATGAGGTAGAGGATACAAAACAGTGGAGAAAAATCAATAAAGCCAGTGTTGGTTCCTCAAAAATACCAACAAAATGTTGGCAAGCCTTCAGCTAGACTGACCTAGGAGAAGAGGGGAGAAGACTCAAATGACTAAAGTTATGAGTGCTTTTAGAGATAAACAGCACTAAGGAAATACTGTGAGCAACTCTCCAAATTCGAGAATGTGGACGAAAAGGAGATGTTCCTAGAAGGGCACAAATTACCAAAACTGACTGTGATGGTTAATTTTGTATAAATTCGACTAGGCTGTGATGCCTACGTATTTGGTCAAACACCAGTGTAGATACTGCTGTGAAGGTATATTCTGGATGTGATTAACATTTAAATTAGTAGTCTTTGAATAAAGCAGATTACCCTGCCTAATATGGGTGGACCTTATCTAATCAGTTGAAGGCCTTAAGAGCAAAGACTGAGATTTCCTGAAGTAGAAGAAATTCTTGTTAAGACATAGAAATCCTGCCTGAGCTTCCAGCCTGCTGGCCTGTCCTACAAGTTTCAGACTTGCCATTCCCCATTATTGTGTGAGCCTGTTCCTTAAAATAAGTTTCTCTCTCTCAATATAATGTAATATAATACAGTATAATATGTACATTTATTTGTCAATATCTACATGGATATATACAAGAACAATGTATATAGGAGATTAAATTAGTAATTTAAAAAATTCCAACAAAGAAAAGCCGAGGATCATATGACTTCACTGGTGAATTCTACCCACATTTAACAGAGAATTAACACCGCTCCTTCACAAACTCTTCCAAAAACAGAAGAGGGGAAACGATTTTCAGTTCATTCAATGAGGCATTATCCTGATACCAAAATGGGAGACAAAGAATCACAAGGAAAGAAAGCCAGAGACTAGTACTCCTTATGAAGATAGATGTAACAGTCCTCAACGAAATACTAAGAAACTGAATGTAGTAGCATAGTAAAAGAACAAATGGGATTTATGTCAGGAATTCAAGGTTGGTTCAACATAGGAAAAAATCAGTCAGTGTAATACACTATACTAACAGATTGAAAGACAAAACAACGCAATCATCTCAGAATGATTGACACAGAAAAAGCTTTTTGACAAAATCCAACACGTTTTCACGATAAAAACACTCAACAAACTGGAAATTGAAGAACTTCCTCTCTAATAAAGAGCGTCCATGAAACACCCACAATTAACGTCATGCTTAATGGGAAAGACTGAATGCTTTCCCCTTATGATTAGCAGCAAGACACGGATGTGTGCGCACTGCACTTCTGTTCCACATTGTACTGGTTCTAGCCTGGGCAGTTAGGCAAGAAAGTGAAGCAAAAGACATTGAGAATGGAAATGAAGAAGTAAACTACCTCCCTTTGCAGGTGACATGATCTGTATGTAGAAGATCCAAAGAAATCTACTAAAAAATTATGAAAGCCAACAAATGAGTTCACCCAAGGTTGTGGGATAGAAGGTCAAGGTAGAAACACCAGTTATGTGTCTATACACTTGCAGTGTACAATTCAAAAATGAAATTATGAAAACAGTTCCATTTACAGTAGTGTCAAAATGAATAAAATGATCTAAATTTAGCAAAAAGAAGTACAGTATTTACTCTGAAAACTAGAAAACATTGTGGAAAGATATTAAAGAGGATCTAAGTAAACGGAAAGACACCCCATGTCGTGGATTGGAAGACTTCATAGTATAAAGATGGCGGTCCTCCCCAAATTGACCTAAAGAGTCGGTGCAATCCCTGTCAGAACTGTAGCCGAAACTGACAAGTTTATCTTTAAATTCCTATGAAAATTTAAGAGACACAGAATAGCCAAAAGAATCTTGAAACAGAACAAAGTTGGAGGATTCACACATCCTGATATCAAAACTTACTACCAAACTACAGTAATCAAGAAAGTGTCATTCTGGCTTATGGATGGACATGTAGATCAATGGAACAGGACTGAGAGTCTAGAAATAAACCTTCATATTTACAGTCAGTTGATCTTTGACAGTGACGCCAAGACAGCCCAATGGGCAAATGGTCTTTTTCAGCATATGGTGCTGGGACAACTAGATATCAACATGCAAAAAAATAAAGTTCCATCCCTGCCTCTCACCATACACAAAAATAAAATGAATCATGGACCTATATGTAAGAGCTAAAACTATAAGACTCTAATAAGAAAGCATAGGAGTAAATCTTCACGGCCTTGGGTTAGGCCATGGTTTCTTAGATATGACACCAAAAGCAAAAATGACAAAAGAAAGAAATAGGTGAACTGGACTACATGGAAATGGAAACTTTGTGCTGTAGAGTCTCAAGAAAGGGGAAAGACCTCTGCAGGATGGGGGAAAATATTAGCAAATCATCTACCTGGTAAGAGACATAGCCATTACATATAAAGAACTCTCATAACTCAATAAGATAGTCTAATTTTTAGAAACGGACAAAGCATTTGAATAGACGTTTCTCCAAAGAAGATAAGACAAATGGCCAATAAGCATGAAAAGATGCTTGACATCATTAATCCTTAGGGAATGCAAACCAGTCACAATGAGATACCACCTCACACCCCCTAGGATGGCTGAAATCAAAAAGAGGAGCAGTAAGAGAAGTTGGCAAGGATGTGGAGAAATTAGAAACCTCACGTGTTGCTGGGGGCGTCACACTAGCCGAGCAACTTTGACCAACAGTGCGTGGCATCTCGGCAAAGAGTTAAACCTAGAGTTACCGGCAAAAGCCTGCCCAGGCACGCACGGGGGCACTGTTCCTTTCAGCCAGTGAAACCCAAACCCCAGCCCAAGTGTTCATCAGCTGATGAAGGTGTAAATAAAGGATGATCTACCTGTACAATGAAGTAGCTTTCAGCAATGAAAGGGAACCGGAGGACCGAGACACGCTGTAACGCGGATGGCCCTTGAAAACGTCATGCTCAGCGAAAGAAGCCAGCCACAAAAGGCCACGTGCTGTGTGATTCCATCCATATGAAATGTCCAGAATGGCAAATTTGTAGAGACAGAGCATAGAGAAGCGGTTGCTTGTGGCTTGGGAGCAGAATCGGGGGGATAGGGGTTGACTCGCTGGGCGCAGGTTTCTATTAGGAGGGACGAAATGTCCTCAAATCAGGTTGTAGCGATTGTTGCACAGCTTAGTGAATATACTAAAAGCCACTTTCACTGGCTGAATTGTGTGGTGTGTAAGTTGTATCTCAGTAAAGCTGTCGTACAGAAAGTAGAGGTCCTGTCTTCGTCTGTGTGGGCTGCTATACGAAGTTCCACAGACTGGGCAGCTCACAAGCAGCGAAGTTTGTTTCTCGCGGTTCTGGAGTCTGGACGTCTGTGATCAGGGGCCGGCATGGCTGCATTCTGGGGCGCCTCTCTGCCTGGTGCACAGCTGGCATCTTCTCACTGTGTCCTCGCGGGGTGGGAGGGGCGAGGGAGCTCTTGGGGGTCCCTTTTGTAAGAACACTAGTCCCATTCGTAAGGGCTGCGCCCTCATGACCAAAGCACCTCCCAAAGGCCCCACCTCTTAACACTGTCCTCTTTGGGGTTAGGGTTTCAGCATTTAAATTTGGGGGGAACGCAAGCATTCCGGCCCGTAGCCCACTGTGTGGTGATATAATTTGGCTGTTTTCTGTTGATGCACGTTTGCCTGGTTTCTACATTTTCAGTGTCACGGATAGTACACGTAGTATCTCAGTAAGTAAATCCTTGATTGCATTTTGGAGTGTTTTCTTGACGTGTACTCTTAGAAGAGCCATTACCGACTCAACGGTTGGGTATTTTTAAGTCTTGATAACGTTTGCCAGGTTGTGGGCCGGAAAGATGTTCGAATGTCTGCTCTGCAGCCGTGTCAGGGGTTGCCATCTTGCTCTGTCTTTGGGGTGTTCTGGACGTTATTGGTAGCTCCTGGCTGGAGACAGGACCTACGTGTGCGTCTGTGTGCTTATATGTGCACATCACTTGTTTGTAGATACATCAGTGTTTGCCCGTGAGGCTGTTCCAGTGTGGGCCAGGGCTCCACGATGTTAAGGGACTTAGGGAATTAGCTGAAGGGCCAGGAGCAAGTAGGACACTCTCCAGCACTGACGCTTGAGTTTTCAACCTGCAGGAGCTGTGTTCAGCAGGCCTAATTAGGAACTTGGAATAGACAAGGGTGCGTGTGTGTGTGCGTGTACGTGTGTGTGCGTGTACGTGTGTGTGTGTGTGTGTGTGTGTGTGTGTGTAGGGAAACGACACTGCAGTGGAGCCTGGCGGCTGCAGGCCTTGTGCCCTGTGTGCGCTAGTGTGGCAGAAGCAGGTGTGTGACCAGCAGCCACTCTGGGGGACGTTACACACAGGATCGTTTGTCCCCAGCCCCTGAGGCTCCCGCTGGCCCATCTGGAGCGAGGTGGAGGTGGGCTCAGTGGGGGCAGTTCTGTGGAAATGCAGCGCGGGCACAAGCGGAACACGCGTTGGCATCAGCCGGTCTCTGCTACGCTTCCACCAGCCGAGGAGGATGCTGGTGTCTCTCTCTTTCTTTTTTTTTTTAGAAGATGTTGGGATAGGAGTTTTCTTAATTTAGTTATGCCGTGTTGGGTCTTCGTTTCTGTGCGAGGGCTTTCTCTAGCTGTGGCGAGCGGGGGCCCCTCTTCATCGCGGTGCGCGGGCCTCTCACTATCGCGGCCTCTCTTGTTGCGGAGCACAGGCTGCAGACGCGCAGGCTCAGCAGCTGCGGCCCATGGGCCCAGTTGATCCGCGGCATGTGGGATCCTCCCAGGCCAGGGCTCGAACCCGTGTCCCCTGCATTAGCAGGCAGATTCTCAACCACTGCGCCACCAGGGAAGCCCCGCTGGTGTCTCTTATGAGCGACGAAGCAAAGCCTGTACAGTCGTCAGCCACCCACAAGGCGGCCAGTCCTCTCTGTGGCCTGTGGGCCTTTTTCTGGGACCTTGCTTTCCATCAGTTAGATCCCACTGTGTCCTCACCTCGCTCTCCAATCAGACCCCGGGGGTCTACAGTCTTTTCCTCTGTTGCCAAAAGTGATGGCTTAGGTGCAGCCTTTCATGTGTTAGGTGACAGTCCTCAACGTTTAAGGAGCAATTGCTCTGGGCTGGTGCGCTGGTGAGCGGGTTAGTCTCTTAGGACCTGGGGCTCCGAGGCCCCCGATCCATGAGCTAATCGTCTTGTTCCTCCTGGTACTTAGGTGGTGGCTCCCCTTCCTTGAAGTGACAGCCGCTGTCTAGCTGGAGTGTCATAGGGTTGTGGGGTAGAGAAGGGGTTCTCCCCGACCCCTTCCCTGATTCCCCTGAGCTAAGTTCACAGTTTAATTAACTTCACTGTGCATTTCTTTTCATTCTAACGACAGCCTTCTAGGGTCGGCGTTACTGCTTTGAGTTTAGGAAAAAGGAGGCGTGGAGAAGTTAAGTAACTTGCTGAGGTCCTGGTGTTTCGGATCTGGAATCGGTGTCTCTGCTTTATCTGAACAGCCAGGCGGGCAGCCCTGCCCCGCGGATACCTCCTAAGCTGCCGGCAGCCTGGCTCTGCTCACGGCCAGCCACGAGTTCCTTGGTCATGTGCGTTTGTGCTTTTGCTGCTGGTAGTTAAGTCAAGGATTAATTTCCCCAATTTGTAGCTTTTCTTACTGACACGGTACCGAAGCGCTTTCTTACGTTCGGATATGATTCCCAAGGCTGAGGTGGTAGAATTTTATCCTCCTTAATTGGGACCCTTTGTACAGCCTTTTAAAGTCCTTTCATCAGAGAACAAGTTCTGTTTCCTTTCCGTTGGAGTGCAGTGTCCCGGTTGTTGTTGTTTCCTGATTTATTTCGTTTCTTTTAAATGGTTTCTCTTCATTTCTTGTTTTAAATTGCAGTCATTGCTGAAGTGGTCCTGGCTCTGGCTAACAGGAAAAAGCTAACAAATACATTAGTGGGATCCTTTCACTCTTTACCCTCCTAATATAAAATGCCACATATTCTGACATCCAGAAGCTTCAGCAGTTCAGCCCAGGGCCTTCGAAAACGTTTGACTTCACCCGAGTCCTATGAAGGCCAACTCGGAGGCTGAGCCTTGTGCTCAGAGCTTGCGGCCCTGGATGCTCTACCCAGAGAGACCCCTGCCCCACACTTTGCATAGTGTTTCAGAACGTCGTGGACCCTATTTCCTGGGCCTGGACTCAGAATCCCTACGTGATAATTAAAGTCCTGCAGAGGGGTGTGGGCTGAATGGAAGGCTTTGCATTTACATTTGAAGACTCTCACTCATCCTTTCTCCCCACAAACTTTAGCTTTCTTCTAGAATTTTTATATCTCACTGTGTTAGAATCAGGAATTTGCAGAATGTTTCTTACATAACACGTACCAATTCCTGTCTTTGTTTTTCAGCATCTTCAAAGGTTTCCCTTTTATCAGAGGTTGTTGTTAAATCACAGAAACCCTTTTCAGATCAAATTTTATTTTGTTAATATTAATTTAACAAATCCATACACACACATACGTCTTTACACACAGGCCACATGCTTATTCCTCCTGTAGTACTGCATGTTACAAGAGCTATTGGTGGAGTGTCACAGCTTCTTAAAGAGGGGGTTGTTCTTTGTGTGTGTTGGGCTCTGTCTGTGCAGCCCAGATGGCGGACAGCATCGGTGAGACCCCCACCTGCTGGGGTTGTCCTTCACTTTCCGTGGCCCCCTCCCTGCCCCCCCACATCCTAAAGCCCCCTGGAGGTGGGGGGAGGAGAGATTGTGAGCCAGGACGGGGTGAGATCTCTTTTTCACTGACAGTGACTTTGAGGCGTGGGCAGCCTTTGTTTTCAAGCTGAGAGGCCATGGTGTCAGCGTAGTTTTATTTTTCCCTTTTGGTGGTTCCGTGTTGTTTTGAGAGGAAATACTGGGAGACGAGTGGTTTGGTGGCGGCCATCGTTTCCAGCTCCCTGCACGTCCTCCCTCCAGAAATCTTTATTTTCTGCCTAAGACCAAGCAACCACCTATCTGCTCCTCTCTCTGAGCTGTTCGTGTCCATCACCAGGTCTAACAAGTGACATTCTTTCCACGACCATTTTCTCCAAAGAAGCACGAGTCAGGCCCGATTCCAGCCCTGGGTCCCTCTGCGCGGCGAGCACAGGTGACGTCGGGGCAGCTGCTGCCGGCGGTCAGGTGGCTGTGGCGGTCTCAGGGGGCGGCACAGCCCTGCTCGGCCTCCCTGGCCGGGGGCTTTCAGGAGTCCTGCACAGACAGCTTGAAGTCTTGCTGAGGATGGCTCTTCCACGGCCTGCGGCCAGGCCAGGCTTTTGGGTCCCGTCTGGTGACCTCCACCGCCAGGCGGAGGTGCGGACACCAGGCGGGCAGAGCATGAGACAGACCCGCGGTGATTATGGCTCTTCCCGTCGGGTCTGGACAGGGTTCTGTTGGTCAGCCACTCAGGCTCAGCCAAGCGTCCCTGCATGAAGAACAGAGTGTGAAGCAGGCCTGGATCACGGACCTCTTGTGTGCGTGGACACAAGCCAGAGGGGCAGAAAGGTAGCCTTGAGCGTTAACTGACCGCCAGAGACTGTGTTCACCAGCCCCTCTGACTGGGCCTAAAGAATCGTCAGCTTTAAACTCCAAGTGAAAACGGATACTGACCAAAAAGCAGACTAACAGACATTCCTCACAGACTGATGAGCTAGACTTGTCAAATACTGGAAGTGAAAAGTCGTTCTCAGGATGAGTGTTTTACCCCTCACGAGCATAGCATGGGGTCTTCTTGGTCGGGGACAAATAGGGTTCTTCGAGGAACGTACCAGGAGGATGAGGGGCTTTGTTCAGGCTGCTGGAGTGTCCTGTGTTGTCCTTAGTTTTGAGGAACGGCGTGAACCTCTGTGAACCCTCAGGGACCATTTGACCCAACTTTAGTTTTTGAGTTTCCTGTTTGAGTATTTCAGACTATGTGTATGGGTTGATGATTTTTATTCCATTCTTCAAAGAGCAAGGAGAAAATCTACTTAATTTTGAAAAATAGAGTAAAATCCCATTCTGTCTTGCAGCTGCTATGTAGGTCCATTGGACCTCTTTATAAATCTAAGATATATTGTCAGATCATAATGATCTTAATTTTTTTCTGTGTCTTAAAGTATTTTGCTATTGTGTCATCCCAGGTATTATTTTATTGTTACTCATCAATTATTCCTAACTACAGTTAAGAAAAAGGACTAAAATAATAAGAGGATGGAAGAATGGGAAGATGGAATCATCTAGAAGGCTGATGTCACTGAGAAATAAACCATCCCTTCTGTGTGATCCTTCAGTTTTCTTATTGTGTTTCCCAAATGATTGTGTTTTAAGAAGATATAAAAAGAGTCCGGAGACATTTTTATAGTCTTTTCTTTTAAAAGCTTTTATTGAACATAGTAGAGAATTAGGATTTTTTATTTTTTTACACCCGTAATGATAAGGAGAGGAAAATCGGCAGAGGAAGGCATTTCCTCATTATTAGACGAACTAGGAGATGCACTCAGAGGGATGCAGGGCAGCTCTTTAGATGCTAATGATGACAGCGAAACTGATCGTCTAAGCAGAATCGCAGACTGTGAGTCTTCAGCCGAAGGTGTCTTAGATGAATTTTCTCAAACTCAGGCAACAGTGACTGAACCATGTAGCTCTAAGGACATGAAGGAAATGTGGTTTCTCATCCACCTAGTCATTCAACAGGAAGGACTTCATCACGTAAGATTTCGTGACAAGAATGTGGACCATCCCCCCTTTGCCAAAAAGGGGAGATGTTTGTGGACCGAACTTGGATATAAATGGAGAAATGCTGAAAGCAGGTGTGTCTGCAAGAGGTGATTGGAATGCGGGCTGCCCCGTGTGCTGTTCACAGCAGATATCAGTAACAGGGCCGTCATTTTGTTGTGCTTTTTTCTTTTACCTTTGTTTTAGGTGTTTTTCCCATTCTTTTTTTTGCGGTACGCGGGCCTCTCACTGTTGCGGCCTCTCCCGTTGCGGACACAGGCTCCGGACGTGCAGACTCAGCGACCATGGCTCACAGGCCCAGCCGCTCCACGGCATGTGGGATCCTCCCAGACCGGGGCACGAACCCGCGTCCCCTGCATCGGCAGGCGGACTCTCAACCACTGCACCACCAGGGAAGCCCTTTCCCATTCTTTATAAAGATGTCTCACTGACTTCTGAAGGCCCCGAGCCTCACCACTGTTGTTTGTTTCTTTGGGCAAGTTTCAGGGACTCTTCCAAGGGTGGTTAGAAACGGCTACAGTGGCCACACTCTTCCAGCTGCTTAGCTAAGCCATTAACGTCAGACGTCTGAGTTTTTGCTTCAGTAACAAGAATTGAATGATATTCAAGAAGGACTCAAACTGCATTAATATTTAAGAGCCTTTTTGAATCCAGGAAGTGCCTGTGGATCTAATATATACAAGCACACGTCTATTAGGAAGGGCGGCCGCACGCTTGGCTCCCTGTCTGCGGAGGTTTATTCCAGGGGAGTGCGTCTTGCTCCAGCACTTAGCTTGCCAGCCTCCCAAAGGCATCCGCGCCGAGAAATCATGCTTTCTATTACTTTGCTGTCTTAAATAAACCTGTGTCCCAAATGGCAGGGAAAATCAATTTAATTACTTATGAAACTTCTCCTTAAGGGTGAGTGAATTATGGGGAAGAGATGAAGTATCTGTCATCGGTCACCTCATTTCAGAGCCAGATAGGAGAGAAATGCATTTCGTTATGAAGATTAGCGTGGCTTGGCTGGTGAAAGCAGAGAGAGGCCCGCAAAGGCCGGTCCACCGGGCAGTGTGGGTGGAAGAGCGTTGTGCTCCTGGGACCGACGGAAGTGAGCTTGAGTGGTGGTGGTGGCGGGGACAGGGCATTGAGCCGGAGCCAGAGGACTTGAGCGGGTGTCACAGCAAGAGCCTTAGGAAGGGGAGAGAGCTGGTTGCAGTTACCATAGTGATGGGGGCGGGCTCGGAAGGGAGCAGCCCGCTCCTGGTTTCGCTCCTGCGCTGCTCCCAGCCTCCCCCCAGCCCCCATCATCTGATCCGCCCCACCATCCATCGTGATGTAGTTCATGAGCCTCGTCGCCCACTTTACAGAATCTGCCCCAGCGGTTTTCGCCAGGGGCAGAAAGCAACTGTGTTTTCCCTCCACCTGACACGACTTTGCAGTTTTATCTGCTGGAGCAGAGACCAGCTCAGAAGATGAAATGGTCTGTAGCTGCGGCTTTAAATGTTCAACTGTCAAGGATGTAAGTACAGGATAAGGGAGGGTGCTGCTGGCTGGCCAGGGCCGAAAAGGGGAGAAGAAGTCAACTCTGCCATCCCTACTTGTGTCTTCTGTCTGACTGTCAAGTGATCAATTTCTTCACCCACCTGCCTGCCTACCTACATTCTGCCCATCTGCAGGTGCCTGTCTCTCTCTTAGTGGGTATAATTCGGTGGCTTTTAGTGTATTCAGAGTTGTGCAACCATGACACTACTTCCAGGACATTTCCATCTCTCAGAAAGAAACCCTGTACCAATGGGCGGTCATTCTATATCACCCGCTCCTCCAGCGCCCCCGGCAACCAGTGGTCTACTTTGTGTCTCTGGATTTGCCTGTGCCGAGCATTTCATATAAGTAGGATCATACATCTGGTGACTGGCTTCTTTCACTTTGCATAATGTTTTTGAGGTACATCTGAGCTGTAGCATATGTCAGAACTTCATTCCCTTTTAAGGCTTAATAGTATCTCATTGTATGCGTAGATCACCTTCTGTTGATCCATTCATCCGCTAGTGGACATTTGGATTTTTTTCCCTCCGTTTTTGGCTGCTATGAATGATGCCACTGTAATTATTTGTTTACAAGTCTTTTTGTGTGGACATGTTTTCAGTCCTCTTGGCTATATACCTAGGAGTAGAATTGCTGGGTCACATGGTATCTCCATGTTTAACTTTTAGAGGAACTGACAGACTCTTTCCCAAAGGGGCTGCAGCATTTTCCATTCCCACCAGCAGTGCATGAGGGTTCTGATTTCCCCACATCCTTGTCTACACTTGTTAGTGTCTTTTTTATTTTAGCCATCCTAGTGTGTGTGAAGTGGTAACTTGTGGTTGTGATTTGTATTTCCCTGATGACTGATAATGTTGTGTGTCTTTTCACGTGCTTATTATTATTTTTTTTTGCGGTACGCGGGCCTCTCACTGTTGCGGCCTCTCCCGTTGCGGAGCACAGGCTCCGGACGCGCAGGCTCAGCGGCCACGGCTCACGGGCCCAGCTGCTCTGCGGCATGTGGGACCCTCCCGGACCGGGGCACGAACCCGTGTCGCCTGCATCGGCAGGCGGACTCCCAACCACTGCGCCACCAGGGAAGCCTCGTGCTTATTATTTTTAATGTGGTGGGATTATATTTGATGCTGATTGGATTCATTAAAAAATCTTTTGAACTTTAACATTTATTTTACTAGCATTAAACTTTATATATGCCTTGCTTTTAAAAAATAATAAACCTTTCTTTCACTTGATGTTTTCTAATCTATAATGACTGAAATTGGTCTCAAATTTTAAAATGAAGATACTTTCCTTTTCATTATTATTACTTTCATTTTTTTTTACAGGAAAAAGTATTCTCAGAGAAAGTTGGGTGCAAAAATTTGATTTATTTTCTTATTCACAAAAGCTGAAAGTGTAGGTTGATTTTTCTTTTAAGGTAGAGATACAAGTTTGTAGAGAGTAGGTTATTTCAATTTCTGCCATCTTGTGCTTGAGAGAGGTTAAAGGAAAAATTTGAGATGAGAAGTCACCTCTTCTAACTTTGCAACTTTATGCTTTGAGCAACTGATCCTCTTCAGAATCTGTGGGTTGGTTGTGACTTTGGTTCTTAAAGGTCAAAATAGAATCCCCATCTTCTGGTCTCTTTGCAGTTTCTTTCAATTGCACAGACTTTTTATAAAATCGCTCACAGTGGAAGGTTTTTGGCGTACCTAGATGTGTAAGACATGGTCTTTGCTCTTAGATAGTTTAAATTTCAGAAGGGATAAATGGTGATTTATTATATTCATCCGGTCTGCAGTTACTGCTGGAGAGACAAAGATGATGTTGACTGTGGTGATGGTGATGGTGATGGTGATGGTGGTGATGGTGTTGGTGGTGGTGGTGGTGATGGTGGTGAAGATGGTGGTGGTAGTGGTGATGATGATGGTGGTGATGGTGATGGTGGTGATGGTGTTGGTGGTGCTGGTGGTGATGATGGTGGTGGTGGTGATGAGGATGATGGTGGTGGTGACGGTGACGGTGTTGAAGATGGTGGTGAAGATGGTGGTGGTAGTGGTGATGATGATGGTGGTGATGGTGATGGTGGTGATGGTGTTGGTGGTGCTGGTGGTGATGATGGTGGTGGTGGTGATGAGGATGATGGTGGTGGTGACGGTGACGGTGTTGAAGATGGTGGTGATGGTGATGGTGATGGTGGTGATGGTGTTGGTGGTGGTGGTGCTGATGGTGGTGAAGATGGTGGTGGTAGTGGTGATGATGATGGTGGTGATGGTGATGGTGGTGATGGTGTTGGTGGTGCTGGTGGTGATGATGGTGGTGGTGGTGATGAGGATGATGGTGGTGGTGACGGTGACGGTGTTGAAGATGGTGGTGAAGATGGTGGTGGTAGTGGTGATGATGATGGTGGTGATGGTGATGGTGGTGATGGTGTTGGTGGTGCTGGTGGTGATGATGGTGGTGGTGGTGATGAGGATGATGGTGGTGGTGACGGTGACGGTGTTGAAGATGGTGGTGATGGTGATGGTGATGGTGGTGATGGTGTTGGTGGTGGTGATGGTGATGGTGGTGAAGATGGTGGTGGTAGTGGTGATGATGATGGTGGTGATGGTGATGGTGGTGATGGTGTTGGTGGTGCTGGTGGTGATGATGGTGGTGGTGGTGATGAGGATGATGGTGGTGGTGACGGTGACGGTGTTGAAGATGGTGGTGATGGTGATGGTGATGGTGGTGATGGTGTTGGTGGTGGTGGTGGTGATGGTGGTGAAGATGGTGGTGGTAGTGGTGATGATGATGGTGGTGATGGTGATGGTGGTGATGGTGTTGGTGGTGCTGGTGGTGATGATGGTGGTGGTGGTGATGAGGATGATGGTGGTGGTGACGGTGACGGTGTTGAAGATGGTGGTGAAGATGGTGGTGGTAGTGGTGATGATGATGGTGGTGATGGTGATGGTGGTGATGGTGTTGGTGGTGCTGGTGGTGATGATGGTGGTGGTGGTGATGAGGATGATGGTGGTGGTGACGGTGACGGTGTTGAAGATGGTGGTGATGGTGATGGTGATGGTGGTGATGGTGTTGGTGGTGGTGGTGCTGATGGTGGTGAAGATGGTGGTGGTAGTGGTGATGATGATGGTGGTGATGGTGATGGTGGTGATGGTGTTGGTGGTGCTGGTGGTGATGATGGTGGTGGTGGTGATGAGGATGATGGTGGTGGTGACGGTGACGGTGTTGAAGATGGTGGTGAAGATGGTGGTGGTAGTGGTGATGATGATGGTGGTGATGGTGATGGTGGTGATGGTGTTGGTGGTGCTGGTGGTGATGATGGTGGTGGTGGTGATGAGGATGATGGTGGTGGTGACGGTGACGGTGTTGAAGATGGTGGTGATGGTGATGGTGATGGTGGTGATGGTGTTGGTGGTGGTGGTGGTGATGGTGGTGAAGATGGTGGTGGTAGTGGTGATGATGATGGTGGTGATGGTGATGGTGGTGATGGTGTTGGTGGTGCTGGTGGTGATGATGGTGGTGGTGGTGATGAGGATGATGGTGGTGGTGACGGTGACGGTGTTGAAGATGGTGGTGATGGTGATGGTGATGGTGGTGATGGTGTTGGTGGTGGTGGTGGTGATGGTGGTGAAGATGGTGGTGGTAGTGGTGATGATGATGGTGGTGATGGTGATGGTGGTGATGGTGTTGGTGGTGCTGGTGGTGATGATGGTGGTGGTGGTAGTGGTGCTGGTGGTGGCAGTCACTGCAGCCAACTTCCTTTGTATCAGGAGCTTTCACAGAACTTTCCTTATTATTACATCACTACTCCCTGAGGTTGATGCTCTTATCATCCCATTTTGCAGGTCAGCAAACTGAGGCATAAAGAGGTGGGTCAAGGTCTTTAAACTACTGACTGTCAGAGCCAGGATCAACCCCCGGCCGTCTTCTGCTGTGTGGACAGCTTTTCTCTTGTATGGGGAAAGGGGCAGCCAGATGGCTGATATCAGAAGCCCCAGCCACCGGGGCTGTGTCCTCATGCTTCTGTCCCTTCCTCTGTGGGCCTGTGTAGGGACAGAGTTCCTGGGGTCCCCTCTGTCAGTGCAGACTCCTCACTGATGAATATTGCCTCCTGCTGCCTCGTGTGGGTTTGGGGCCCCGTCCTCCTGTAGAGGACAGAAGGGCAGCTGAGCCACGGAGGAGGGGATGGCTCATCCACGCGCCTACAGCTCACGCTTGGTTGAGTGAGCGTCCTCTTTCTGACTGATGTGATGTTTTGTACACTTCGGATTGGACGTTGCTTTTCTGCTCAGTCTAGAGGTGTGACCTAAAGTACTTTGGAATGATCTTTATCACAGTCAAAGCAGCACTGCCGTTCTGTGTAATTCTAGCTCTCTGCCTTGAAGAGCCGTCTCGATAGCGGCCCTGTGTTAGTAAGCACCCTTCTTTCTTACCTTGCGCCTTAGAGATGTGAACACAGCTTCGGAAGATGAGGGGCTGGAGTGTTTTTGTTGAATCGACCCAGCAGCTGCATTGAGGCTCATTTTCTCTGCCAGGCAGGCCAGCGTCAGCTCGTGCATTGCAGCGGCCTCCCACTTGGTCCAGCCCACGTGATGGGCACCTGCCCGCGCCACTGTATTCTGGACGTGCTTGGCACCAGCGACGTTCCCGTCCTTGCCTGCAGAGCGTGCTCTGTCCGGAGGGGGAGCAGCCGGGACACACAGTGCTTCTCCCACGGAGGCAGTGTGGTCGGTGGCCTGTGGGGGGCAGGGGAGGTGGTGTCCTCGACACGCAGGGGCCCGGGCGTCGCCCTCCCTCTGCCGCTCAGGCCCATGGGCCTGGGGTGACCCTCTGCCTTCTCATCTGCAGGGCAGTGCTGGGATCAGAGCAGATGGGGCTTGAGAGCAGAAAGCCTGGTGGAGAGCGGGGGGTAGTGTTGGATGCCAGGACAGAGGTGCCACCACTGCGGTAGGTGCACAGGGAGGGCCTCAGGGTGACAGGCACGTGGGCCCCATTTGGTGCGTTGAGAGATTTCCCAGGCAGTCTCACTCTGGGATGAAGGTGCTTCATCCACGCGGTCAGCGCCCTGCACAGTGTTTTCAGCATGACCACATCTCCCAGGACGAGCCCGGGGCCTCCCTCCAACGTCGTGGGCTCCTCGGCGTGCCGGCCGGGTTGGGAGGTACCTTCTGAGCTCGTCACTGGCCTACAGGGCGATCACACCTCCTGCTCTTACGGTGGCAGGATGTGGCCCCGCTGGCTCTGAGAGACAGAGCTAAGCTGCAGAGACAGGCCCCCAGATGCCTCCTGCAGGCCCCTGCCATCCTGGTGGCGGTCATTTAAGTTTTAGCTCACGTCCCGGCCTGTGGGAGGCACGTGCGTTGTTCACCATTTGCCCGTGTGACTGTTGTGTTGCACGGCCTGGGTTTCTTCCTGTGTCCACTCTAGTGGGTGCGACCTCTCCCCGCTCCCTCTGTCCCCCCCACCCCGCAGCAGCCTGGCTCTTCTCTCCAGTGACTTGGCTGCTACCTGCCATTCTGTTGCTAACCAGGGGACCTGATTATTGAGCTGTTTCTTCTCAGGAGGGATGCGGAAAAATTACCAGGGCTTTTAGAATCCTGCTCTCACCTGATAAACTTGCCTTTTAATGCCAGGCGTGAATGAAGTATGCTGCTCTTTGTACCCTTGCATAAATGTGGTGTTGTCTAGGAAACACGCCTTCGGAGGGCTGCTGGGCCGGAGGACCAGAGCATCAGAGACAAACGGGAGAGATTGACCCAGCTGAGCAAATAAAAACTGCAAACCGCCTGCCCTCGAATGAAACATTTTAGGTGGCAGAGAGAACACAAGGAATGAAAGCTCTTTAAGTAGAAAAGATTTTCACATACATTTTAGCTCTTAAATTGGCAAGTGAGATGGCATCCATACTTTTTCCGCGTTTTGGGCAGTTCCATTCCAGAGCAGGACGTGGACAGACAGGGTCAGTTGTATCTGATGAACTCTCAGGTACCTGCTGGGAGCGTTGGTTTCATATGTGGTCACGACTCTGCGATTCCCCATTCTTGGTCCTGCCCTTCACGATTCCCCACGTGCTGCATGCCCTGGGGTGGGCCCTCCTCCACCAGCCATGGTCACAGTCACAGTCACAGGCTTTGCTCATTTCCCCCTCGCTGTGAATTTCTAACTCCCGTCACGTGTTAGCCGATAGCCGTTTGTCGGAGCCTCTTCTGTGTCCGTGGCTGCTGCCCAGCTCGGTCGGGGAAACGTTGACTCAGGCGCAGCAGTGCCTCCTGTCTGTGGTCTTCGTCCCTGTGGGGCAGAAGCTGCAGCTTCTCAAGAAGGAACAAGAATGGTTGTTTAAACTGAGCCCATCCCTGCTGCGCAGAGACCGCGTGAGAGCGGGGAAGACCGTGCCTTTCCACCGGGAAAGCAGGGTCGTCTCCAGACGCTGCTACGCAAAGGTGCTCAGACACGAGGCAGAGAGCCCAGGAGGCGCGTCGCAGCCAGGCCTACTAACGCAAAGTCAGCCCCACGTGCTGGGCCAACACCAAGATATGCACACGCACACCCACCTGCACACACGTGCACACACGCCCATGTGCGCACACGCCCATGCACACACGCACCCACGTGCACACTCGGCCATGCACACACACACCCGTGCACACACATGCCCATGCACACACACACACCCCCACACGCACACATGCCCATGCACACACACACCCATGCACACTCGGCCATGCACACACCCATGTGCGCACACGCGCACCCACGTGCACACACACCCATGCACACACGCACCCACGTGCACACTCGGCCATGCACACACACGCCCGTGCATACACACGTGCAGAGGCAGGTCACACTGTTTCGGTCATGTGAGCAGTTATGCACGGTTCCCTGAGGGAGCAGGCGCCCCGGAAGGACCATGAGCTGGGGGCCTGTTGCCTGGGGTTCTCTTCCCCACACATCTGTCAGCCTCAGTGAGGGGTGAAGCTAGAGCTCTTTTTAAAGCGTGCCCTCTATGTGAGACACAGGCATCTCACCAGACGTTCTGAGTGAGGGTGAACCCTCTCGGGTGGCCCTGAGGCCCAGCCAGCCCGAGGGCCCAAGCAGAGGCTCTTGTGGACATCAGAGAAATGACACCCAAACGGTGATGACCCGGGTCCCATTGGACACGTGAGCCCTTGGAAGGATGTTGGCTTTTGATCTGGAAGAGAGAGGCTTTTCAACAGAGGGTTAATGTGGCGTCTCCTGTGAAAGGTGGCTTGGGACACATGCAGGGGACGGGGCGCAGGGAGAAGCTGGGTGGAAGTCAGGGAGGCCAGTTAGGTTGC
This sequence comes from Phocoena sinus, assembly GCF_008692025.1. Taxonomy (NCBI): domain Eukaryota; kingdom Metazoa; phylum Chordata; class Mammalia; order Artiodactyla; family Phocoenidae; genus Phocoena; species Phocoena sinus. The sequence goes on along the minus strand of NC_045772.1, from coordinate 3,053,123 downwards.
TGACCGAATCCGAGGGGAGGCGATGGCGTGGGCTCAGAGCCAGGTGGCGGCGAGCTGGGGTTGCATCTGACTGGTTTGAAGGGTTTGCTGAGAGGTTGGATGGAGGTGAGAGGGAGAGGTTAAGGATGACCCTGAGGTTTTCCCTCACTAATGGGAGGGGATGGAGTCGCCTCTTTCAGAGAAGGCCACGGAGACGGACCAGGACCCCGGTCTCGGGCGTGTGTCGTGCGTGTTGTCTGTTAGACGCCCCAGTGCCCCTCTCGTGTCACACACCGCTGGTCTTTGCTTTCTCCTTCCTGGGGAGCAGTTGATTTGGGCCCTTTTCCCGGTCTTGGTGTCCAGTGTGAAATGCAGGCCTCTTCTTCAGGGCAGGTGGCCGCGGCCCTGGCTTCTTGGAATGCTGCCTCTCACTTTCCCGCCCGAGCTCACAGCCGGCCCTGTCCTCTGAGCTTCCCGGTCTGCATTTCCAGTAAGGGCTTGGCGACCCGAGGCAGGAAGTCCCAGGACCCCTGAGACGAGAGTGGTGCATCTTTTATCCACTGAAAGAGTCATTGCAGACAGGCACAAATGATGGATGGATGTTGACGTGGGTACTGACAAAGGAGAGATGCATCCTTGCATCATCTAGATGCTTGTGTATGTGAAAACTCCGCCCTCAGGAGTTCTGCTTCGTTTCTCTCAGGGTTACAACTGGCGTTGCGGTTCTGTTGTTCTTTCTCTCCAGAGCTTTCTGCTGGCTCACGTTCCTTGCACACATCCAGGATATGGTTTTGTCGTGAGAAGTGTGTGAGTCTGCCTCCGTGCAGGTGGATGTGAGCATTTGTGGGTATTTGTGGATGAAAGCAACCGAGCACTTTTCTAGCTTTCGTTTGTTCCTGTACACAGCCTCGGGCCTGCCTACTGTTTGCTTCTCTGCTTTAGACTTGCCGTCTGCAAAGCAGAGGCAGTACTTTCAGCCTTTGCTCTCGCTGGGAGGCTAATGATTGAGTTATATATATAGTGGTGTGAAGTCTTTGAAATAAAATCACAAAGTACATGTGCATTATTATTATACCTCTAATGGCATTTATATTTAAATCATGATTGCAATAATAATACACCATTTTGCCAATAAAACACAAAACTACTTCAGAAGAACATTCTAAAATGATAGCGTTTTCTGGGGCTGGTCAGCAGTGTCTAATTTGGGGCCTTCACAATTGGTTTCGTGATTCATGTATTATGTATTTCCAAAGAATAATCAAGGGTGTGCAGCATTGCCCAGGGCAGTGAGTATGGAAGATACACAGTTGGTGCAGTTGGTAAAAGAGCGGTTGGCCGCCTGGATCAGCAGGGTTGGATCTCGCGTGGGGTAGGGGCTCTCAGCAGCCCTTCATGCTGGTTCTGAGCCCATGAAGCTTGACTTTGTGATGGTGCGCCATCAGGGCCGAGGGCCTTTTGTCAGCTGTCCAGTGACGGCAGAGATGTATGCTGGGTGAGCAGCCCAGGGGGCACTGAGGGTTTTTTCCCAGATACATACAAAATTCATAAACCTGATTTATAACCACTGGAATTTGTGCTACTTAAGCAGAAGGTTCAGATGCGGAGCTTTATTTAGTGGGAAATGTCTCTCTTTTAGTCGCTCTGGCACTCCAGTCCCTGTGGATGTACAAGGTGGTGAGTCTGGAGGCTGTGCTGTCTGCAGAGAAATGGGGGACAGCGGTGCCCCTCCTTTCATCTCCCGGGGTATTCCATTTGGCTTATTGGAGCTGGACCCGTTACTGCATGAAGAGCAGAAGTCGGCGAGAGGCGGCCCTTTATTATGTTATTTTATTTATTTTTTTTTCAGATTTTTTTTGATGTGGACCATTTTTAAAGTCTCCATCGAATTTGTTACAGTATTGCTTCTGTTTGATGTTTTGGTTTTTTGGCCCCGAGGCATGTGGGATCTTAGCTCCCCGACCAGGGATCGAACCTGCACCTCCTGCAATGGAAGGTGACGTCTTAACCACTGGACCGCCAGGGAAGTCCCTGTTATTAGTTTTGAAATTAAGAGTGTTCTGCTGAGCCGCACGACACAGGGTGGCGGTGTCCATGGCCGGTGCGGCCAGAGCACGTCTGTGTCGATCTGCAGCCACTCCTGCCTCTAGAGCTTTCTCCTTGGCTGGCTTCAGGACGGCCCCTCCTGGTCTTGCTGCCCAGGCCCTCCCCCCCTCTTACATTGGGACAATCATCTCAACTAAGGAATCAATATTGATAGATTATTATGACCTATATTTAGTTTTTACTAATGACCGTTTTCTGCTCCAGGACCCCGTCCAGGTCACCACATGACATTTAACCGTCGTGTCTCCGTAAGCTCCTCTTGGCTGTGACATTTTCTCAGATTTCCCTTGTTTTAATGACCTTGATGGTTTGAGTACTTGCCAGGTTATTTGGTAGAGTGTTCCTAAATTTGGGTTTGCCTGATGTTTTTCTTGCAGTCAGACCGGGGTTGTGGGTTTGGGGAGGGAGCGCAAGGGAGCAAGTGCTGTGTCATCACATCAGGGCGCACGCGGTGACAGGGGTGATCACCTTGGGTGCTGACCTTGATCACCTGGCCGAGGTGTCTTCGTCAGGTTCCTCCTCGGCAGAGTTCCTCTTTTCTTCCTCTCCTTTCCTTCCTGTCCTCTTTGGAAGGAAGTCACGATGTGCCCAAACGTAAGGGGTGGCAGTTATGCCCTACCTCCTTCAAGGTGGATCTCTACATCAATTAATTGGGATTCTTCTGCATGAAAGATTTGTCTGTTTTCCCTATTAATTTATTCAGTCATTTATATCAGTATGGTTGCATAGATATTTATTTTACATTTTGGGTTATAGTGCGATGGTACTGCATTATTATTTGTTTTTGAATTTTATTTAATTTTTTTTATACAGCAGGTTCTTATTAGTTATCCATTTTATACATATTAGTGTATATATGTCAATCCCAATTTCCCAATTCATCACACCCTCCCCACCTGCCCCCTCCACTTTCCCGCCTTGGTGTCCATACGTTTGTTCTCTACATCTGTGTCTCTATTTCTGCCCTGCAGAATGGTTCATCTGTACCATTTTTTCAGGTTCTACATATATGCATTAATATACGATATTTGTTTTTCTCTGACTTACTTCACTCTGTATGACAGTCTCTTGATCCATCCACGTCTCTACAAATGACCCAATTTTGTTCCTTTTTATGGCTGAGTAATATTCCATTGTATAGATGTATACCACATCTTCTTTATCCATTCGTCTGTCGATGGGCATTTAGGTTGCTTTTATGACCTGGCTATTGTAAGTAGTGCTGCAGTGAACATTGGGGTGCATGTGTCTTTTTGAATTATGGTTTTCTCAGGGTATATGTCCAGTAGTCAGATTGCTGGGTCATATGGTAATTCTATTTTTAGTTTTTTAAGGAACCTCCATACTGTTCTCCATAGTGGCTGTATCAATTTACATTCCCACCAACAGGGCAACAGGGTTCCCTTTTCTCCACACCCTCTCCAGCATTTGTTGTTTCTAAATTTTCTGATGATGCCCATTCTAACTGGTGTGAGGTGATACCACATTGTAGTTTTTTTGTTTTTTTTGTTTTTTTTTCCAGTATGCGGGCCTCTCACTGTTGTGGCCTCTCCTGTTGCGGAGCACAGGCTCTGGACACGCAGGCTCAGCGGCCATGGCTCATGGGCCCAGCCGCTCTGCGGCATGTGGGATCTTCCCGGACCGGGGCATGAACCCGTGTCCCCTGCATCGGCAGGCGGACTCTCAACCACTGTGCAACCAGGGAAGCCCCCTCATTGTAGTTTTTTTTTTTTTTTTTTTTTTTCATTGTAGTTTTGATTTGCATTTCTCTAATAATTAATGATGTTGAGCAGCTTTTCATGTGCCTTTTGGCCATCTGTATGTCTTCTTTGGAGAAATGTCTATTAGGTCTTCTGCCCATTTTTGGACTGGGTTGTTTGTTTCTTTAATATTGAGCTGCATGAGCTGTTTATATATTTTAGAGATTAATCCTTGGTCTGCTGATTCATTTGCAAATATTTTCTCCCATTCTGAGGGTTGTCTTTTTGTCTTGTTTATGATTTCCTTTGCTGTGCAAAAGCTTTGAAGTTTCATTAGGTCCCATTTGTTTATTTTTGTTTTTATTTCCATTCCTCTAGGAGGTGGATCAAAAAAGATCTTGCTGTGATTTATGTCAAAGAGTGTTCTTCCTATGTTTTCCTCTAAGAGTTTTATAGTGTCCAGTCTTATATTTAGGTCTCTAATCCATTTTGAGTTTATTTTTGTGTATGGTGTTAGAGAGTGTTCTAAAATCATTCTTTTACATGTAGCTGTCCAGTTTTCCCAGCACCACTTATTGAAGAGACTGTCTTTTCTCCATTGTATATCCTTGCCTCCTTTGTCATAGATTAGTTGACCATGAGTGTGTGGGTTTACCTCTGAGCTTTCTATCCTGTGCCATTGATCTATATTTCTGCTTTTGTGCCCGTACCATATTGTCTTGATTATTGTAGCTTTGTAGTATAGTCTGAAGTCAGGGAGTCTGATTCCTCCAACTCCATTTTTTTCCCTCAAGACTGCTTTGGCTATTCAGGGTCTTTTGTGTCTCCATACAAATTTTAAGATTTTTTGTTCTAGTTCTGTAAAAAATGCCATTGGTAATTTGATAGGGATTGCATTGAATCTGTAGATTGCTGTGGGTAGTATAGTCATTTTCACAATATTGATTCTTCCAGTCCAGGAATATGGTGTTCCTCTCCATCTGTTGGTATCATCTTTAATTTCTTTCATAAGTGTCTTATAGTTTTCTGCATACAAGTCTTTTGTCTCCCTAGGTAGGATTATTCCTAGGTATTTTATTCTTTTTGTTGCAAGGGTAAATGGGAGTGTTTCCTTAATTTCTCTTTCTGATTTTTCATCATTTGTGTATAGGAATGCAAGAGATTTCTGTGCATTAATTTTTTTATCCTGCAACTTTACCAAATTCATTGATCAGCTCTAGTAGTTTTCTAGTTGGGTCTTTAGGATGCTCTATGTATAGTATCATGTCATTTGCAAACTGTGACAGTTTTACCTCCTCTTTTCCAATTTGAATTCCTTTTATTTCTTTTTCTTCTCTGATTGCTGTGGCTAGGACTTCCAAAACTATGTTGAATAATAGTGGTGAGAGTGGACATCCTTGTCTTGTTCCTGATCTTAGGGGAAATGCGTTCAGTTTTTCAACACTGAAAATGTTGTTGGCTGTGGGTTTGTCTTATATGGCCTTTATTATGTTGAGGTAGTTTCTCTCTATGCCCACTTTGCGGAGAGTTTTTATCATAAATGTGTGTTGAATTTGGTCAAAAGCTTTTTCTGCATCTATTGAGATGATCATTTTTTTTTTTTTTTTTTTTTTGATGTACGCGGGCCTCTCACTGTTGTGGCCTCTCCCGTTGCGGAGCACAGGCTCTGGACGCGCAGGCTCAGCGGCCATGGCTCATGGGCCCAGCCGCTCCACGGCATGTGGGATCTTCCCGGACTGGGGCACGAACCCGTGTCCCCTGCATCGGCAGGTGGACTCTCAACCACTGCGCTACCAGGGAAGCCCCGATCATATGGTTTTTATTCTTCAGTTTGTTAATATGGTGTATCACATTGATTGATTTGTGTATATTGAAGAATCCTTGCATCCCTGGGATAAATCCCACTTTATCATGGTGTATGATCCTTTTAATGTGTTGTTGAATTCTGTTTCCTAGTATTTTGTTGAGGATTTTTGCATCTGTATTCATCAGTGATATTGGTCTGTAATTTTCTTTTTTTTTTTTTGTAGTATCTTTGTCTGGTTTAGGTATCAGGGTGATTGTGGCCTCATAGAATGAGTTTGGGAGTGTTCCTTCCTCTGCAATTTTTTTGGAAGTGTTTGAGAAGGATGGGTGTTAGCTATTCTCTAAATGCTTGATAGAATTCACCTGTGAAGCCATCTGGTCCTGGACTTTTGTTTGTTGAAAGATTTTTAATCACAGTTTCAATTTCATTGCTTGTGATTGGTCTGTTCATATTTTCTATTTCTTCCTGGTTCAATCTTGGAAGGTTATACCTTTCTAAGGATTTGTCCATTTCTTCCAGGTTGTCCATTTTATTGGCATAGAGTTGCTTGTAGTAGTCTCTTAGGGTGCTTTGTATTTCTGCGGTGTCTGTTGTAACTTCTCCTTTTTCATTTCTAATTTAATTGATTTGAGTTCTCTCCCTCTTTTTCTTGATGAGTCTGGCTAAAAGTTTATCAGTTTTGTTTATCTTCTCAAAGAACCAGCTCTTAGTTTTATTGATCTTTGCTGTTATTTTCTTTGTTTCTATTTCATTTATTTCTGCTCTGGTCTTTATGATTTCTTTCCTTCTACTACCTTTGGGTTTTGTTTGTTCTTCTTTATCTAGTTCCTTTAGGTATACCGTTAGATTGTTTATTTGAGATGTTTCTTGTTTCTTGAGGTAGGCTTGTATAGCTATAAACTTCCCTCTTAGGACTGCTTTTGCAGCATCCCATAGGTTTTGGATTGTCGGGTTTCGTTGTCATTTGTCTCTAGGTATTTTTTGATTTCCTCAGCGATCTCTTGGTTATTTAGTAACGTATTCTTTAGCCTCCATATGTTTGTGTTTTTTACGTTTTTTCCCTGTAGTTGATTTTTAATCTCAGAGCGTTGTGGTCAGAAAAGATGCTTGATATGATTTCAGTTTTCTTAAATTTACTGAGGCTTGATTTGTGACCCAAGATGTGATCTATCCTAGAGAATGTTCCATGTGCACTTGAGAAGAAAGTATAATCTGCTGTTTTTGGATGGAATGTCCTATAAATATCAATTAAATCTGTCTGGTCTATTGTGTCATTTAAAGCTTGTGTTTCCTTATTCGTTTTCTGTTTGGATGATCTGTCCATTGGTGTAAGTGAGATGTTAAAGTTCCCCACTATTATTGTGTCATTGTCAGTTTCCTCTTTTATAGCTGGTAGCAGATGCCTTATGTATTGAGGTGCTCCTAAGTTGGGTGCATATATATTTATAATTGTTATATCTTCTTCTTGGATTGAACCCTTGATCATTATGTAGTATCCTTCCTTGTCTCTTGTAACACTCTTTATTTTAAAGTCTATTTTATCTGATATGAGTATTGCTACTCCAGCTTCTTTTTGATTTCCTTTTGCATGGAATATCTTTTTCCATCCCCTCACTTTCAGTCTGTATGCATCCCTAGGTCTGAAGTGGGTCTCTTGTAGACAGCATATATATGGGTCTTGTTTTTGTATCCATTCAGCGAGCCTGTGTCTTTTGGTTGGAGCATTTAATCCATTCACGTTTAAGGTAATTATTGATATGTATGTTCCTATTACCATTTTCTTAATTGTTATGGGTTTGTTTTTGAAGGTCCTTTTCTTCTCTTGTGTTTCCCACTTAGAGAAGTTCCTTTAGCATTTGTTGTAGAGCTGGTTTGGTGGTGCTGAATTCTCTTAGCTTTTGCTTGTCTGTGAAGCTTTTGATATCTCTGTCAAATCTGAATGAGTTCCTTGCTGGGTAGAATAATCTTGGTTGTAGGTTCTTCCCTTTCATCACTTTAAATATGTCATGCCATTCCCTTCTGGCTTGTAGAGTTTCTGCTGAGAAATCAGCTGTTAACCTTATGGGAGTTCCCTTGTATGTTATTTGTCGTTTTTCCCTTGCTGCTTTCAATAATTTTTCTTTGCCTTTAATTTTTGTCAGTTTGCTTACTATGTGTCTCGGCATGTTTCTCCTTGGGTTTATCCTGTATGGGACTCTCTGCATTTCGTGGACTTGGATGACTATTTCCTTTCCCATGTTAGGGAAGTTTTCGACTATAATCTCTTCAAATATTTTCTCAGGTCCTTTCTCTCTCTCTTCTCCTTCTGGGACCCCTATAATGCAAATGTTGTTGCGTTTAATGTTGTCCCAGAGGTCTCTTAGGCTGTCTTCATGTCTTTTCATTTGTTTTTCTTCATTCTTTTCCACGGCAGTGAATTCCACCATTCTATCTTCCAGGTCACTTACCGTTTTTCTGCCTCAGTTATTCTGCTATTGATTCCTTCTAGGGTATTTTTCATTTCAGTTATTGTGTAGTTTATCTCTGTTTGTTTGTTCTTTAATTCTTCTAGGTGTTTGTTCTTTAATTCTTCTGGGTCTTTGTTAAACATTTCTTGCATCTTCTCGATCTTTGCCTCCATTCTTTTTCTGAGGTCCTGGATCATCTTCACTGTCATTATTCTAAATTCTTTTTCTTGAAGCTGGCTTATCTCCACTTCATTTAGTTGTTTTTCTGGGGTTTTATCTTGTTCCTACATCTGGTATGTAGCCCTCTACCTTTTCATCTTGTCTGTCTTTCTGTGAATGTGGTTTTTGTTCCACAGGCTGCAGGATTGTAGTTCTTCTTGCTTCTGCTGTCTGCCCTCTGGTGGATGAGGCTATCTAAGAGGCTTGTGCAAGCTTCCTGATGGGAGGGACTGGTGGTGGGTAGAGCTGGGTGTTGCTCAGGTGGGCAGAGCTCAATAAAACTCTAATCCGCTTGTTTCCTGATGGGTGGGGCTGGGTTCCTTCCCTGTTGGTTGTTTGGCCTGAGGCGACCCAACTCTGGAGCCTACCTGGGCTCTTCGGTGGGGCTAGTGGCGGACTCTGAGAGGGCTCATGCCAAGGAGTACTTCCCAGAACTTCTGTTGCCAGGAAGTACTTGCCAGAACTTCCTTGTCCTCACGGTGAGGCACAGCCACCCCCCACCTCTGCAGGAGACCCTCCAGCACTAGCAGGTAGGTCTGATTCAGTCTCCTATGGGGTCACTGCCCCTTCCCCTGGGTCCCGAGGTGCACACTAGTTTGTGTGTGCCCTCCACTAATGGAGTCTCTGTTTACCCCAGTCCTGTCGAAGTCCTGCAGTCAAATCCCACTAGCCTTCAAAGTCTGATTCTCTGGGAATTCCTCCTCCCGTTGCCGGAACCCCAGGTTGGAGAGCCTGACATGGGGCTCAGGACCTTCACTCCAGTGTGTGGACTTCTGTGGTATAATTGTTCTCCAGTCTGTGAGTCACCCACCAGCAGTTATGGGATTTGACTTCATTGTGATTGCGCCCCTCCTGCTGTCTCATTGTGGTTGCTTCTTCGTCTTTGGACGTGGGGCATCTTTTTTGGTGAGTTCCAGCGTCTTCCTGTCGACGATTGTCCAGCAGCTACTTGTGATCCTGGTGCTCTCGCAGGAGGGAGTGAGTCTGCATTGTCTTTTGTTGTTCGGAATATTTCAGCTTTGGCCATTGGCTCTGTTTTAGTTGGTGCCTGGGTCCCTGTGACACACCCGCATTATTGTGTATGTGTGCACACGCGTGTGCCTTTGTGTGTGTGTGTATCTGTGTCTCTGTGTCCATTTCTCCAAGGAGCCCAGTCCCTTTGATTGGAGAACGGTATTAGAAGCCAAGATCTTTGTGACTTGTGTGCTCTTGTCAAGTATCTTTTAAAGAAATTATAAATGAGGGAAAATACCTTTCCTGTTTGCCTTCATTTACCATTACCTGTCGTCTTCATTTCTTTGTGGAGATCTGTATTTCCCCCTTGTATCCTATTCTTTCTGCCAGAAGAGCCTTCTTTTGCATTTTGTGCAGGGCAGCTTTTCTTTGTCTGAAGAAGTGTTTTTCACTGAGTATAGAAACCTGGGTTGACAGCTTTTTTCTTTTAGTACTTTAACGACATCATTGCATTGCCTTTTGTCCTGCGTGGTTTCTATGGAAAGCCTGCTATGGTTATTATTTTTGTTCCCCTTCTTAGGATTTGGTAAAATTCCCTGGCAGTTAACCAAGTCCATCATCCTAGTCTAGTTAAAATGCCATCTCCGTGCAGGGATGGACACGGGCGTTGGAGCCGGGCAGAGAGGCCCGAGCTCCACCCTGCTCAGCTGTGCGCAGGCTGTGGCCTCGCTGGGTTTGATTTCTCACCTCTGAGACAGGTGAGTAGCTGCCTGCTGCTGGCTCTGGGTCGGGATGAAGTAACGTGATATGTGACCCGCGAGCTGCGTAGTGCCTTGGCTGGCTCAGCAGGTGGGTGTTTCTCCTGGTTGGGTTGCCTCGGGGCACATCAGTTACATCAGTGAACTGAGGCTTTGGCCGGATGAGAAACCACATCTCTTTCCTGTTCAAGGCCAAGGATTGTGGCTCAGGGCGTGCACTCCCGTGCCCAGCCTCACATTCCCCCTCGACTGGCTGTCACCGCAGCTCATCCTCCCCGGGTCGCAGCCTGAGTGGTGCTGTCTCTGAGCGTCCCACTCCCTTGTTCAAACGCAGAGCCCCCCATGACCCCGACTCGCCGCCACAGCCTGACTTCTGCCCACCCGCTTCCGCCTGCCGTTCTGAGAACCTGCCGCATGGTTGTACTGGCCTGTAGGCCTCGATCAGCCTACTTCCTTCGGTTAAAACCCCATTTCTGAGAAACGAAAACAACAAAAACCCAAAGACGGCATTTAACAGAGAACATGTTATGAACCATACGGCCCCGGGTGAGCACTTGTTGCGCGTCTGCCTGCTGCCGGGCCTGTGAGCATTTGCGGGAGCCTCCTCTGGGCTGAGCCCTGAGCCTGGGCCCTAGGGAGCCCTGAGGTCCATGCTGCTGGGGAGCGGGTCACAGGGCAGTCCCTGACTGTGACAGATGTGGTGTGTTTGCTGCGGCCCTGAGCAGTGGGCAGGGTGGCCAGCCTAGGAGGACATCAAGGAGGAGGGCAGGGCATGGGAGGCCCGGTGGGGCGAGGCCGTGGGACCCTGCAGCCAGCACGAGGGGGTCATGTTGGTGACTGGCGGGGTCAGATCCAGAGCGGCCACAGGGAGGCTCCGTGGAGAGCCCTGGGGGCCAGGCCAGTGGGCCTGGGTTTATTGTGGGGCCCTGGGGAACTGTGGGAGAGTAATTTTCGTCAGGAGAGTGAGGTGGCTGGATGTGTACAGTTTGGAAACTATGCTTATTTATCATCCAAGACTCCCTCTTCCACAAAGCCGTCTTAAACCTCCTTCTCCAGCAGGATGGACTTTCCCCTCCTTGGATGCTAGCATGCCACGTGCCTCTCTCTCCATTCGGGCCCTGGGAGGCCAGCTGACCATCCGGTCTTCAGCCAGCATGTCTCAGGCACCTCTTCGGTGCCTTTGTGTGGGGTATCACTCCTGGGGCTTTCAAGCCTACACTTTACCAGGAAAGACCGACAGTAACACAGATTTCTACACACCTGCTTGATTACAGCTGTGATAGTTATTCCAGAGGAGGCGAAAAGGCCTGTGTGAGTGCATTTAATAGACAGCAGGCCCACCCAGGCGTCCAGTGAGTCCCCCAGGCTTGCGGAGCACTGCCCCACCCATGGTATTAACGCCGCGAGAGCAGGGTGGTGTGCAGATGGATGACATGCTGTCACATGTGGCCTGGCATGTGGCATCGGTGGAAAACCCCAGAGTCAGTCTTGAGTCCTGCCTTTTCCTGTATCCTCCCTCAGTGTTAAGTCCCTTGAAGGTAGCAGCTGTCTCTTGTCTCTGCCTCTGTTGCAGCCCAGGCTCTGGGCTGAGGGCCAGAGCTCAGGACACAGAGCCGATGGGTTGGAGGAGGGGACACAATTCTCGGCAGCTGGACACGGTAATGTCTTCATTCAGCTGCTGGTTTGGACTAAGTGGAGCGGGTCATCTGCCCCTTAGGGATCTAATTGAAAATAATAGTGAGCAATTAATACAATGATTTCTTAACATCTTTGGCATAAATTAGCAAAATGCTTCAGAATGTTACATCCAATTGAAATGGAACTGACAGTATCCCAGTGAAGGATAAGTAGATGCTATTGGAATATCCAGGGAGGAGTTTCTGATCAGCTCTGGGGGTGAAGGGGTTATCCTTGTAGTGTTCTGTTGAACCACAAAATGTTATTTATAACCCTTGTCAGGAGCAATTAAACTGATTGATGATTAGGAAAGTTTAATAGTTGAATAATAAGATGCAGTTCTTGACAGCTATTTTTTCTTATTTTGGAAGCATATTTTATGAGTCTAATAACAGTGTGAAAGATGGGCCGTGGAGTATGTTGTGGTGTAATTGGTGGTGATACAATATTCAGTCTGGTGTTACATGGTATGTTACTTGTGAAAAATTAATATACCAATTATGATTTTTTTGATTTATTATTGAAGCGGTTGGTTAACCACTCACCCCAAGCGGGGTTAATTAGTACATATTGATATATTTGATTAAAAATACACTGATGTTGAATTGGATAAGAAAGGTCAATCAAAATAAATTATTTTCTCGCCACCCCAGAATGGTATCATGATTTTAGTTATCTTTCATCCTTAAGTGAAAAGGTGGCTTCAAACTGACCAGAAATGTTTGCTTTGCTTGGTGGCGCCGTAAGCATTCCATGCCGTCGACGGTGGTGTTTACATCCTCACAGCAACCTGCACTTCTCTCCTTGCCTGTGGGGTTTTTTGTGACAGTGTTTATCCTTACGAACCATTTCTTACGTCTGTGAAAAGCAAACATATAGTTGAAAAAATTCTTCTTGGAAATAAGCGGCGACGCTGCAAAGTAGGAACCACAAATGAATAATAAACTAAAAAAAAGTCTAGCGTCCCAAGTAATGAAAATGCAAATTGAACCAATAACGTAGTTCTATTTTTGTCTATCAAATTAGCAAAGATTAAAAAAGATAACCCTCTGTGCTTTTCAGGTGAGGTGTGATTGACACCCTGTAATCTTTTGGTGAAAGATTCCAGGCTTTCTGGAAAGCACTGGGAGCATATTGAAAGGCTTGGACGCCTCCTTGTCTGGAGGGCACGAGGATCGGGGCTGGGGCGTTCATCGTAGAGGTCTCTGTTCTTGTGGAGGCTCCGGGTGAACCCAGACGTCCAGCCACAGAGGACGTGTAAGCCAGTTGTGATTTTCATGCGTTCTCAGTATGTGAGAATGACCAGGGTATAAACAGAAGTAGTAAGACATAACACTTCATATTTAGTCTCAGTTCTGGTTTATTAAAACAATGTGTGTATGAACGAGTGTTACGGGCTAAATTGTAATACAGTGAACTATACCGAGACGTCAGCTGTCACTGCGGCGTGCATTTACGGGTGCTTTGCCCTTCTTTTATGTACACTCTGTATCCGCCGAGTTATTTTCAAGCATCATGCTTTGTAATGAACGCACTATTAGAAAGAACGCTTCCCTGGAATAAGCAGACAGAAGAAGGCCCCTCTCGGGGGTCAGCCTGGCCACCCCTTAGTTGACGGACATGAGCTGGGGTGTATCCAATGCCTGGTCCCGCCCTAAGGTGGTGATGTTGGGAAAGCACGTGGAAGCTGCCGTCCGCAGCCTAGGTGGGTGTTAACGTCGGTGAGGCCGCGTGTGCACACGGACGGCGAGGGGCCGAGTGGTGCGACTGGGGGACCAAGGGGCTCTGGCAGAGGCATCTCTCCTCACTTTCAGGTGAGCCTCCCGTGGGGAACACCCTCCGTTCTCCGTGATCATAGATTTACGTGCTCTCTGTCGCTGACGAGCGGGGAACAGGATTGGCCTGGAAGATAAACAGAGACCAACAGATGGAGGCCAGAGTAGCCCCTTGAATGTGGACCCAGCTGGGCTGGGGCGTGAGCTCCGTAGGGATCCTGGGACGGGGGCGAGCAGTCAGCTCCCGGTGGGGTCCGTCCTGCACGGGAGAGGGAGAGGGGCTCTGCCGGGCCCCGCATGCCCCTTGCTGTTGCCCAGAGGCCTCCCTGAGGAAAGGGACAGCCACCGGCCAGTGCTGCTCTGGGAAAGCCTCCCTGACAAATGCCCCGGGCGGGTCCGTTTGAAGAAGGGGCCCTTGTGGAGGATGGATCGGAGGCGGGAGACCCAGGCCATCCGCTGCCCCCTGATCGTGGCAGACACCCCCCCTAAAGGGCACCCCACATCTCCTGCATTTGGAGGGGGCTGGTCCTGTGTCTCAGGTTGGGGACAGTGTCCCCAAGTGGCAGGGGATGGCATGTGGGCAGCCCAGGGGTCCTGGGCTCCTGCAGGAGGGTGACAGGCAGGGACAGGAGCCGGGAGGTGGTGGCGCAGTTGTGGCGATGGCTTCCAGCCCCAGGGCATCGGGGTTCCTTCTATGCACCTAACTGCCTGCCCTCCTTGGGTGGCTGCGGCCTCCTGGAGGTGGTATAGAACCAGAGGCTCTGAAGCCTGGATCGGGTCCTTCTGGTTCCCATTGTGGCTGGGACCTGGCAGCTGGTTGTCCTGTTCCCAGGGACTGGGCCAACCTTGTCACCCCCCCGTGCCCTTCTCAATACTTTGCTGGCCCCCCTGCAGCCTGCATCTGAATCCCGTTCATCCCATGGGTGCTTAGTTATCTGTCGTCAAGTTGCGGTGGGACAAGGGCTCCCTGTGGGCAGGGGTCTCTGCGTGTGCGGGCACAGAGGACCCCCCGCCTTGGGTGGCATGCTTGCTGTCGGGGAGCTGTGATTCATGGGCACTTTGAACTGTTTGTCCTTGCCGCCCAGCCTGCCCCTGTCCGCGGGGCCCTGGAGGGGATCGGCTCCGCGGGTGTCACGTGTAGCGGGCCTGCCCCAGGTCGCCGGGCGCTTCGCTCTCGGATTCCCAGGACGGCAGTGGGCTTGGCCGCTCCTGAAGAGTTAGGCGCCATCTTTGCTTTGCCGGTGGACGTGCTGGCCTTGGGGGAATGGGCGAGCGTCTCTGGTAAGGAGCACCCTCACTCTTGACTGCACGGAGCGTGCTGCTTCTGTGGCTTGTGCTTCTCGTGAGGCAGAGCTGCAGCCCTCCGAGCGTCTGGGTTCCTTCACGAAATCTATGCAGAAGGAATATGTTTTCTCCTCTGTACTTTCCGCCCGACTGAAGCGTGAAGCTTTTCCTTTAATCAAGTATGAATCGAGCTGGGTCTTGGATGTGGCTCACAGAGGCGGCCTTGATCACGAAACGTGTCCCCGTCTGTCCCGTCCCCCAGCCCCAGACTGCGGCGTGGCGGGACATTCTGGTTGGTTCTCACAGTCCTGGGCGGGTTAGTACTCCCCAATTCACACGGTGAAGAAACAGAAACAAAAGGACCCTGAAACTACGGGAGGGATGGATGAGGCATCCTTAGGGCGCCTGTAGGTCCAGCCATCCCCGCCTCTGTCTGCGATCGCCCTGGCAGCAGTGGAGAGCCAGCGGGCACAGGCGGGCGGCAGAGGTGGGCTGGGCAGGGATAAGGCGGGTGCAGGAGCGCCATGCACACCGGGGTCCAGCTGGGACTCCCCACGGGGCTGGTCCTGCGCTGTCCTGAAGGTAGGAGCCGACGCCCAGGCCTTCGGGCAGCGCCCAGGCTGTCCCCCTGATGCCACCCCACAGGCAGGGGACCCTGGAAGGGAAAGGCTCACGTCCTCACCCCTGTGCCGAGGGCCTCCCGTCTCCTCCGTCTGTCCTTCCTCCAGTCGGTTCTGGCGCCCGTGACCTCATTTGACCCTGACTCTGCTTGGGTCAGAGCAGACCCAGACCCCCAGGAGCCTCCACCCTACCGCCGTTTGGAAGCAGCCTGGCGCCAGGACTGCTCTGGCCGCGTGTTTAGTGCTGTGTGCTTCTGAGCGTCCGCGTGGGCGGGGCTTCGCAGGCCCTGCTTATGCGCATGCCCTGTGGTCAGAGTGTGCCTTTCGGTTTCACTTGGCCCCTTGTCCTTGGAACTGACTTTTCCACTCAGCCTTTTCAGCGCTGCCCCCTGGGACCTCTGAAGGCCTCCATTTTGTCAGCAGGTCCCTTTGGATTTTTCTGCCCCGAACATAGACCTGCTACTGTCCCAGAGCCCCGGTTCCTTGTCGCAGAGGATGGTAACAGAGACTGCAATCTGGATTTCCCGGGAGCACTCGGGGAAGCAGGATCCCATAGGCGACAGGCCGCCAGTGACCGAGCCGAAGAAAGGCCAGGATCTGAGCTGTCCTCCTTTTAACCACGTTCCTCTCACCTGCGCTTGTTGGCGGTGGCACGTTAGCTAGCGCCATGACAGGCCTTGTGTGCCAGGTGCAGGGTTGGACCCCTATTTAGAAATCTGTGTTTTCTTAGCATCTTTTTGATATTGGGCCCGAGGACCCTCAAGCCAACCTACAGGGAGCGGGTCTGGGCAGGCTTCCGCTTCGCTTCGTATCTCGCTCCACAGCTGCAGACAAAAGAATGGCCCGCCTACAGCTAGGAGAATAGATTTCCTCAGAAACAAAACAGAAGCCTTCGACCAGGACTGCTGGCGTGAAGAGAATTCAGTAGAGCCCGTGGTAAATGACAACAGAGTGATTAACACGAATCAGGCCTTTGAGGCGTTGCTCTGACAGGCTTCCCGCCTTCATTCTCTCTGTAAACAGTGTCAGCTGGTGGTGTTCATCTTTTATCCCAGGCAGCTTTAGTACTGAATTGAGTCTCTTAACTGCCTTTGAGTAAACAGAGGTTCATGGTACCAATACATTAACATACTCTAAGTTTTTAAAAACAAGTTAAGCATTTCAGAAAATGTGGTAAATGAACGTCAAAGCATCATCTATGCGTTTTTCAAATTTTGCTCCCGTGTTCAAGTTGAGTAATTGCTGTTGATTCACACTTGGGTTCTACCTCAACCAACGTGTAGGGACGCCAGTGCCTTCAGATTGTAATGCGTATCTGTATGATCTTATATTCATGGTACGTTTAGCTTTTCAAGCGGCTCAGGACATTTTTAGGCCCGTCCTCAGCACTTATAGCCCCATGAGACCAACAGAGAGACTGCAACAAGGTATAGCTACAGTGTTCGTGCAGCTCCCTGATTTCTGTACAGCTTACAACGTTCTGGGCCCGCACCCCTAATTCTGCATCTTGTAGTCCCAGCACAAACATGACAAAGGAGAGACTCAGTCATTTCTTCGGGCAGCTGGGTCGATTAGAGACTCGGGAGAATTTTAACCTAGTCCTTCATTCAGTTGAACATTCTACCCCCCCAACCCCCCATCCCTGGACACTGGGGACCCGGGGCTCTGTCAGGGGCCTTCCACAGCAGCACTCAGTTCTCGTACGTGCCAGGAACTAGACGGGAGGGGCAGATGCAGTGCCATCGCCGAGTGATTACAGAGGGACCCATGTGGGCCTGCACAGGTTGCTAGCCAGAAGGTTTGGGGAGTGCGTGCACGTGCGTGTGGATTTCGACAGACTTATCTGGATGCCTGTGATTTGGGCTGCTGAGTTTCTTGTGTGTTTCCTCAGGGTAATGGGTGACTGGGCTGGCCGGGCACACATCCCGAGCCTGCTGGGAGGCCTGGGCTCTGCCCGAGGGGTGCTCGTAGTGGGAGGCGCAGGTGTCTGAAATCCCAACAAGGAGAGCCCTGCTCCCGGGGGATGAGAACTCACCCCCTCCCCGCCCCCCTTCCCACGCCCCACGGCTCCCCCTGGGAACTCAGTGTATCCAAAATGGGTTAAGGAACAGCCACAAAGGCACCTGTGGGAGAAAAGTCAAACTTCACCAGAGCATAAAAAAATGCAAACTCTACCTCATTGTACTGAGCTGTTTGTACCTTCTCAGTGAGCAGAGGTGGGAAGAAGGAACCGCTGTTGAGAGATGGTGGGGTCCACGGTCTCGGGTGCCCTGGCTGGGGTATAAATTCCGAACGCTCGTTTAAAATATTTTACTAATATTTGTCGGGACCCTGAAAATGTTCTTACCTTTCCTTCACCTGCCAGTTTCATTTGAGATGTTTATATTAAGCAAATGATTCTCAACGTGCATCAGACCCCTTATGCAAACACGATGCTCATGGCGGGGGCTTTCCTGATAATAGTGAAACATTCCAGATGACGTCCAAAACAGGGATGCGGTTAAGGAAACCGGCAGAACACCAGGTCCTGACTGTTTACCAGCATCCTATAACATCCCGAGGAGTGTGTGACAAGGTGGAAGACCCCGGCTACCAGTGTCGGTAGCGGTATATACACATTTCTATCTACAGTGCAACCATAGCCACAGAAAAGCTGAGCGAAAACTACATGTAGAAGAGACTGGAATAAAATTAAACTCAGGTAGCCTGGAAGTGTCTTACACGATAGACTTGTGCCTAATCTCCCCCTTTATTTACACGTTTGAGTTCTTCACATTTTCTTCTGTGACTGTGGATTAAAATGATTGGTGCCTGTTCATCATTCCCCCACCACCACTCAGGATCTCGCACACACCCTGGGTGCCGCCTGGGGTTCTCTGCGCCCCTCTCAGTGCCCACACCGGCCTCACGGTGTCCGAGGCCCGGGCAGGCCGGGAGTGCTCGGGCCGTGGCCGTTGAGAGCCGTTCGGTCTCTGGCCAGGTTGCGGGTGCTGAGTGAAGGGCCCCCCCCCCCGTTCCTCGCCTCTGCCTCCCCAGTTCCCGGTGTGCTTCGGGGGAGTGGGAACCTCCCAGGGTGAAACCCAAGGGACCAGCCGTTGGGGGCCCCTTTGGGGACCTGTGCCTGCATTTGCTTTTCCTCTTTGATTCCAGCGTGCACAGGGCGATGGCCGTGGTGGTGGCTCAGGTGACTCTGGAGACCGTTCCCTAGGTCTAGGCCCTGCACTGGGCCGCCTGCAACACACCTTCCGTGTCTGGACGCTTCTTAGGGCAGCGATGGAGAGCGGGTGTGCTGTTTGCAAAATAAATGTTGGTCTCAAATAAGAAGAAGAAGTTAATTTGTTGGACATTTCTGCAGTCAGGCCTTTTGCGGACCTTCTCGGCACCCAGCGGCCCCAGTGGCCCTCCCTGACTGCAGGGACCTGTAGCATTTGCGGCAGCCGTGAGCCAGGAGGCCACCTGACCAGTAGGAAAGGAAGGGCCCGCTGTTTTAAAGGAGTTCCGAGGGTTCTTTTCTTGGGAATGAATTTCTTATTATTGACAAGTTGGAGAGCCACACAGTTGATTATATTATTTTGAATAGAAGTAGCTTCAAAAAATTTTGAAAGGAGCCCATTTTGCTTTGACCTTGTGTTGTAATCCACGGACTGTCTGTCCAGGTTGTGTTCTGAGCCTCATACTTTCTGTGATTAGATTCCGTGCGGTTGGGTTAGTTACAATGTAAGCAGTTTTTAACTTCCTGTTCAGGGTTCATTTGCTGAAGGTGACAGAGGGAAGAATGGGTTGAAATGTAGCAATTCTCGATTGATGGGTCATCAGGGGCATTGCCAGGGTGACTGAAAGCCTGGTTCCTGGCGAGGCCATGCCTGGTGAGTGAGCACAGACAGGCTTTTACGCAGACATGGAACTGCTGCAGCGGCCGTGGACACGGACTCCACTGCAGTCTGCGAATGAGACCCTGATATCGGGCGCCAGCAAATGCCATGCCCACTCTCGCCGTAAACTGCCTCACAGTTGGGACGTCAGTAGCCTGAAAACACGAGTGGAATTTTGGAGTTGATGTGTCTGAATGATTTATTGAGGACCAGGAGATGTCAATGAAAGCAAGCTGCTCACTTGCGAATGGCCCTGGCCAAGTCACCTTGTTGGAACTGCCAGTGAAGGCTGCGCTGTCCATCAGGTCGGGCCGCAAACCCTTCTAATGAGCCAGAGCTTAAGGACCTCCATCACCCCAGCAGCAAAGGTGCTCACAGTGTGACTTCCTGGGAGTGCACGTCTGGGCTTTCGTCGTGTCATTAGTAGTAAAGTGGAACACAGCACCTTATTCACCCCGACCTGGGGGCCCGGGGGGGGGGCCTACCCACTCTCACGGGGAGTTGGGCTGGCACCGTGGAGCCCCGCGCCCCAGCCAGACCGCGAGCCGTGGCAGGGCAGGGCCCAGGGCCCCTGTCTCAGTGCCTGGCTCGCCATCTGGGCACAGCAGAGCTCTGTGGATGTTCATGGCCTCTGGCCTATTTTGTCAGATTATTTTGCAGAACGCGTTTATCCTTCTCTTAGTGGAACTTCTGTGTTTTGTGTGCGCCCTGTGGTTCCTGAGGCTGTTTCTCTTTACCTATATCAGCGCTGGCTACCTTAAACTTTGAAATGTGACCGATTTTATAGGTGAACTCATTATATTTAGTTGAATTTATTAATAACTAGTGCTACTGATCATTTCTTTATGTTTTTTTAAAAAATATACTTATTTATTTATGTAGGCTGCGCTGGGTCTTAGTTGGGGCACGCAGGATCTTTAGTTGCGGCACGCAGGATCTTTAGTTGCGGCATGCATGTGGGATCTAGTTCCCCGACCAGGGATCGAACCCAGGCCCCCTGCATTGGGAGTGTGGAGTCTTACCCACTGGGCAACCAGGGAAGTCCCCATTTCTTTATGTTTTTAACTGACTTTTTCATAAGTAAACTTTTCAAGTATTTTCCTCATTTTTACCAGGCTGACATATATTTTTCTTGCTGGGAAATAACTCTTCGTAGATTGCTTGATGTTACTCCTTGGCCTGTACTGTGTTGCAGATGTTTATCCAATTTGTTTTACTTCCTCACTTTTGCACTTACAACTGTTTTACATTTGAATATGGTGACGCAGACCAGGTTTTCCTTCTGTCCTGGGCTTTTCCCTGGGAGGGTCTTTCTCTGAGCTGCGCTCACACGCTGAGTTGGGATTCCATCATCACCCTGGGGGAAGTGCCTCTACACGCACCTTCTGGGGCGACTTTCTGTCCCAGCGCGGCACCCCCGGGCTTTCCTCGACCCCTTTCTGAATGCAGTTCACCAAGGCTTTTGGGAGCAAGCAGGGTCTCGTGTTGGTCAACCTTTCTTTCCATTTGGCTGTGTTAGTAATGGTGAGGGAGAGTTTTGCTGATTGATTTAAAGACCCGTTTATCCTTCGAGGAATTATTTTTGACTTACTTAGATAAAGGGAGTAAATCAATTGAATGAATTGATTTATGATCAGTTTGCGTTTGGCAGGTGAGCGTGCCTCCAGGAAGCTTATTCTCTGTACGAATGACTGCTGTCCGCCTTCTGAAAGATGGGTCTCTCTACAGAGCCTGCTTCTGATTGGAAACACGGCATCAGAAAGGTCTTAACCAAAAGTCTTCCACTCCTTTCCCCGTTAGGGAATACCGAAGGGCTTAAACCCTTTAATTCAGTGAATAGATGTGAAAGCTTTCGTCCTGTGAGCCTGACGAGAGAGGGTCGAAGCCCCACCGCATCTCAGATGAGCAATGTGGGTTTAATGGTCTGTGTGCCCCTGGGGAAGGCCATGTGTGTCCTGCTTATGACTCTTGGCGCGCGGAGAGGGCGGGAGCCCGTGAACCTGGGGGCCTGTTTTCCTGAGAAAGTGTGCCTGCAATTCTCAAAGGCGAGCTCAGCCTGAGCTGCAGCCTGTCACGGGGGCCTCAAGATCAGAGGGAGCTTGGCCTTCTCAGAGCCCCCTGAGCTTCTGTGGAAAGGAGGCTCTTAGGGCAGGCTGTATGTGACATCGTTTGGAAGAGTGCCTCCTTCAGTTTGAAGGAATTCTCCTTGGTTGACTTGTTGTTTGCATAGCCATTAGTGGAGGCAAGTTAGACTTTATGTATAATCTTAAATTCAGCAATAATTTGGATATTTCCCTTAACCAGAGACATTGGGGTAAAGTCTTTTTTCATTCTTCCCAGAGTGCGTTGGCATAACTTTTACTGTGTTCCAGGTCCAGCTGTTGATGTAGTTACTCCTCCCTCCTAGGCTGTCGGCTCTTTGGTGGCAGTCTGTTCATTCACTTGGCGGGTGTTTTTATTGGTTTTTTTTTTTTGCGGTACGCGGGCGTCTCACCGCTGTGGCCTCTCCCGTTGCGGAGCACAGGCTCCGGACGCGCAGGCTCAGCGGCCACGGCTCACGGGCCCAGCCGCTCCGCGGCATGTGGGATCTTCCCGGACCGGGGCACGAACCCGCGTCCCCTGCATCGGCAGGCGGACTCTCAGCCGCTGTGCCACCAGGGAAGCCCTGGCGGGTGTTTTTGGGGCATCTGCTGTGTGTGGGTGGAGGGCCTGGGGACACGGAGGGCAGGGTGGGTATGGCCCTGCTCTCCAGGGGCTCTTACTGCAGTGGGGGGACAGAGCACACAGGTAAAGCAGTAGGGAGTGACACAGCTCATGACACGTGCCATGGAGGAAGTGCCGCGGGGCGTTGCTGCGTCGTGGCCTGCCACCTGTCCTCTGCAGCAGGTGGTCCAGCACCTGGCATTTCACGGTGTGGAGTCGATCTGTTCTCTGGCAGTGACTTTTCCAGCAGGGGGACATGAGTGGTGCGGCCCAGGATCTCATGTGAGCCTCTGTGGCGGCTGATGTTCACACGCTCTGTTTGGGAGCATCTCCCCCGCCTCTGGCCTTCTCTTCCTGTCCACAGTGCTGTCCCTCCATCAGGTCCCTGTGCCCCCCACCCCCCTGCGTGCAGACGCCGATGCACAGGTGTCTCCATGGCTCCCCTTCCCGCTGAGGAAGTCCGGCTCTGGAGCCTGCCGCCGGGGGCCACGGAATCAGGACCCTCACCACCTCTTGTCCCACCTAGTTGTGCAGACGCCCGTGCAGCTTCCTGGCTCTGCCTCCTGAGGCCCCTCCCTCACGTCACCTTCTTTCCCGTCACTGTGTGCTCTGTTCTGCGTCTTCCCAGGCCCAGTTCGGATGCCACGTCTCCCCTGCTCACGCCTCCCCGGGGGTCAGGTTCTCTGTGCTCTTCTGAACCTGCTGTGTCTGCCCCTTGTCCCTGCTCACTCTCCAGTTGGCTGGTTCTTTGTCCACAGACACGGCCATGTGAATTGCATCTCCCTAGAGATAAATCAGGTCCACAGATGTTATCAATAAATAAGGCCGATAAGCAGAATGAGTGAGTGAGCGCATCTGTGGACGAGCGCGTGCACCGGTGCCCTCTTCCTCCAGGCTCCGCGGGTGGTTCTTGGTTTCGTCTTCACCTGCCAACCATATTCACGTTTTCTTGCACATACAAGTGCTCAATACAAGTTAATAGAATCAATCAGTATTTCCACCAGTAGCGTTTCTGTTACCAAAAACTCTTGCTCACAGAATTATGGAAAAAATCAAAGATCCCTTCAAGCTAAAAGAATGTTACGAGATTAAAAATTTTTCTTTTGCCAAAAGGACATTATGAAAACAAGGGTCACTAAAGATACAGAAATTTCCGTTCACTCTTGGGCTCCTTACCCACACCACCACTGCCGTTTTCCCGTGTTGCCGGGAGGCCCTTTCCCCTGGGGATCAGGTACCCGTATTGTTATAGGAAGAGACCAGTAGCTGCCCGGCCCCGCCTCTGTCCTGTTCCCGAGAGCGTGCCTTCCGCTTGGGGCTGCACGTCTGTGAGACTGGAAGCCCCGATGGCGGGTGTGCTTGGGGTGGGGTGGGACGGAAACAGAGCCCGTTGTTGGTGAGAGAAGGTCGATCCTTGTCACTGGGGTCCCTCTCAGGGCCGGAGGTTGACAGTTGAGCGTGGCCCAGTGGTGCCGTCTTGCCTGACCAGGGGGGAGCGTGTGGTCCTTGCTTTTTCCTTGATCTGTTACCCTTGTCTGCTGACAGCCCATCCACCCACGTGTGCCCGGGACTGTGGGCTGCGGGTGTTCAACCACGTCACAGAATTGGGCATTCTGACAGGGTGTAGTCCGTGACCTTGCGTTGAATGTTATTTACGTTAGAATTGAGCATTCCTACTGCTCAGCCAATCTGATCATAGCATCCGTTCTTTTTGCCGGGCCAAGGAGTTTCGTGAATTTACAGCCTTGAGTTGTGACACTACTCTGGCCAAAGCAGGATTTTCCCCTACATTGGAGCCCAGATCTATGTAATTAAGTGCTGGAGTCTCCATCACCAAAGTGTCAGGGTTTCAAATTTAAAACTCCCAAGTTGAGCGATGCAGCAGATTAGACAGGAGAACGGTCCAGCTTGCTCATACAGAAGGGACTATTTTTGATTACCAGCTAAGCTTCTAATTAGGTGAAGAGGTTTATCGCAGGGCTCGTGCACAGGGGGTGATGGACGTAGTCGTAACAACAGCGTTGGTCCCCTCCCTGCCCTCGCTGTTCCCCAGCAGGGCCGGCGCTCTTCCCCACACCTCGTGCTGAATGAGGCTGCTGTCCAGCCCGCGCTGGCGATCGCTGTCCTGGAATCCCGTGATGGTCCCAGCGCTGTTTAAACTGAGCAATTTCCCCTTTCCAGTTAGCGAGGAGGCTGTGGGAATCCCGCCCCCAGGAGACGGAAAGCTTGGTGAGCTTGTGCGGCAGTCCACAGGGGCGGGGACAGGGGATTGTTTCTTACGCACGAGGTCCTGCTTTTCTAGAGCTGTTGCCGTGCAGAGAGGTTAGGGACCAGGGCTCCTTCCTCCTCTCCACACGCAGTCAGAGGCCCCGGTGCCCGGCCCGTCCAGAGCGGCGGCGACACTGAGGGGGCCAGCACAGCCTCTGGGCTCTACCCTTCCCGGCCCGCTCCCTGCCTGCAGGCCCCATGTCTGTCGGGTGTGGGTGTTCTCCTCAGCGGGCTGTTTTCAGATGAAATGGCCCCGGCACCAGAGGACGCGCTGTGGAAACTCAGGCGCGACACTCGGTCCGTCCGTCCGTCCGTCAGTGGTGGGCACCCTCGTCATCGCAGCGTCCTAGGGTTTTGAGCTCATCAGCCTGCCTGTTCATTTATCCACTGATGCTCTCTAGTCTCCTGGACACGGAAACACGGACAGGAAATTTCTGCTCTCTATTTGCCTAAGACAGGCTTTGGGGTATTTCACAGCAGCAGTTATATCCCTGTGTGGTTTTCTCCTGACCAGGCTGAGTACCTTCCATTCTTTTAATAGTTTCCTGTATCTGCCCATCCATCCACCCACCCACCTGCCCACCTGCCCAGTCTGGCAGAGGCTGGCTAGCACTGGCCCCACCCACTGAATGCCAGCGGGCCCCCTCACTCTAATCACTCTGACCCCCAAACACCCTGTGAGCTTCTCAAACCATTTACAGTACCACCACCGTTGGGCACTTTTTCTCTAGGGTTATTTACCTGTGGAAAAGACAGACTTTAGTTAAACTATCCCAATGGCTTAACCAACACTTTTTCCCCTATTGCTAAAATAACTGCATTGTGAAAATGGATGTTCTCTTTTTACCCTGTACCTTTCCGTAGAGAATAAGCAGTGATAGTTTCCTACCCCATCAATCACACCCCGGGGCACCCACGGTTCTCTGCGGCATCCCTCTGAGCAGTGTTCTCTGTGTGCACGTCTACACAGACGTGCAGCGGTGGAGTTTTCCATATAAATGGAGTTGTGGGTAAAGATGGGATTGTTTTACAAATTGCTTTTTAAACAATCATATGGTAGGACAGCGTTTTCAAAGAATTTATTTAAATCATCCCCTAAAGGTTTTCTATGATCTAAGAAGACAAGTGAGATTATTTTTAATTAAATGTCTGCTTTTACATCCTGTGCCTTTATATTTGGTTGTGGTCCACTTGGGACTCCTGATCTACTGCCCAGGGCTGTGGCGGTCAGCGCCTTTTCTGCCTCACCCAGGCGCCCCTTGGGTTAGCCTGTGCACTTGACGTCCTCCCTGGCACTCTGAGGGCTCTCTGGGGTCACCTTCCTCAACGTGGTGTCCCCGGGGTACAGGGCCTGGCCCCTGAAGGGAGGTGTCGTGGATAACGTGGGGAGGAGGGCTGGGTGCAGTGTTACTCATGCCAGCGTTGCTGTTTGTTTGTGATTAGAAGATAAATGCAAGACAGAGAATCTAGTCTGTTTTTTGACGAAACAGTTTGGTTTACATTCCGTTATTTTAAGTAACGTTTACACGTTGCCGTGGTGAGTCCCCAGCGGTCCTGGCTCCCAGCCCTGCAGGGTGGGGAGTGGGGAGGCTGTGTGGGCCCTGCCCCCGCCCTGGGGGCCCTGTGCTGCGCCCCCCCTCCCGCGTGGAGCATCTTCACGGGTTGTGTCAGAATGGCCCAACCCCCCAGGTCCCAGGGGTGCTGCAGAGCCACAGCCACAGCCACGTTGTTACTTAGGCCTCACCTCCGTCTGCTGCTGGCCTGGGCCTGTCTGCTCTCCTGTACCTGTCAGTTGATCATTTTTTCCCTTTGGGTCGTTTCTTCCTTTGAACCCTGGGATGGCCCGGGAAGCCTCACTTCCGTGGGTCACTCTCATTGGTCTTGGCTGACGGCCTTTCTTCCGGCCTCTCCGCTGTCACTGAGTCCCACCTGGCGTGGGCTCCATGGCCGCCGGCCTGAAGCCCAGACTCCTTGGGCCTGTGCAGAGTGGGGCGGCTCCGTGTTTGGGTTTCCTCCCCTCCTGGTCGCCCCCACCCTGACCCCCGGGCTGTCCCAGGCAGTGAGTGAGCTCTGGTGGCAGGTGTGCACCCTTGGGGTCAGATGGTCTTGACCCCGAGAGCTCGTCCCTGCCCCGTGGTGTGGACTCTCTGGGGGGTGAGTAGCTTAGCCTCTACCAGACCGAGCCTGTACCACACCTGCTCTTTTGTTCGTGGTTAGGTCCAGCTGAGCCCCCTCGGAACCAGCAGTGCCCTGTTACCTGTGCCCCCGCCAGGGGCACTCCTGGGCCTATCCCTCGGCTCTGACTGCACTGCTCTCTGTGCTCCCCTAAAAAAAATACGGGGGGTCGTTATCTCATTCTGACAATAAGGGTCATTCCGATTCTCTCGGCTTTTCCAAGACAGATTAGCATAGGGGCTGTGTGAGTTAAATGCCATTCCTTCATTACATCCAAGAGTACCAAATGGCCCGTTGTGAGAAATGACACCGATATTTCCTGGGATAAAATAATAAGCCAGCTAAACAGACGAAGAAAACTCACCCAGGCTCCTGCCCACACCCCGCGGACCCGGGCTGAGGCAGCCCCGCTGCTTGTGACCCAGGAGAGGAGCCTGAGGTCTGGGGAGGGCTTTAGTCCCCCGCTTGCCTTTTCTTATAGCTGAGGAAGTATCTCAGTGCTTTGAAGGCCCTTGAAAGAGGGTACGTGGACGGAAGACCTCCAGAGGAGCCCTCTGAGTATTGTCGACGCGGTGCCCTGAGAATGGAAAATAAACCCAACTCTGCACTAGTCTGGGGGGATGCTGAATCGAGTTTCTCAGCGAGCAGGTCTCCGCCCCGACGAGGTGACTTGCACTCCTGTCTGCGGACTTGATCTTGCAGCAGGAAGGGCGTCGTGACGGGTGGGACCCGGTGCAGGGCAGCCCTTACAGCGCAGGGCAGTGAACCCCATCTGTGAACTGGCGGTGATGACACCTCCCGCCTCGGCTGCCACGAGAAATTCAGGAGCCAGGCCATGTGCAGAAGAATCAGGTGGGCCTCCATCCCAGGGTGTGCTCGGGGCGTGTGGGCACAGGGAGCCTCCTGGGACTGCAGAGTTCCGAGGCCGGGCGCCTTGCTGGGCCATCCCGGCGGGCAGAGCGGTGCCCAGTGCAGGAGGCAGGGCCCCAGCCCCGGAGGGGGGCAGCTGGGCTGGTGCAGGTTCACGGGCGCACTCGGGCAGCGGGGAGCTCAGGGCTGGCCCCGGTGCACTCTTCATCCCAGTCCCATGTCACAGGGAAGGGGACAGGGCCGCCTGGGTCTGCCTGCCAGGGCCTTGGCTGAGCACACAGCCTGGGTCCGAGTAACCCACCCTTCCCCCATCACCCGGGTGACTGTCTGGTACCTAAATGTTTCTGTTTTCCATTTTTAAGTTGTTTTCCCCTTTAACCCACCAGCTTCTTGGGGGCGTTTGTTCCTCCTCATCTCTGTGCCCAAGGGTCCGGAGTTTAGGGACACAGGGAGGGCCTGCTGCCTCTCGTCACTTTGCCTCGACGTGGGGATGACCCAGTGACCACCGAGGGGCGGGGGATAAACACAGTGTGGCCCATCCATGCGGTGGAAAGTTATTATACCATAAAAAGGAGGGAAGCATTGTCACAGGCTACGACACGGTGACCCTTGGAAACATCGTGCTCAGTGAGAGAAGCCAGACACGAAAGACCACGTGTCCTGTGATTCCACTGAGGTGAGATGTCCACACAGGCACATCCATGGGGGCAGGACGCAGCCTGGTGGCTACTGGGGGCTGGGAGGGGCAGGGGGAATGGGGAGTGACTGCTAATGAGGTCAGGGTTTGTCCGGGGCGATGAAAACGTTCTGGAATTAGATCGTGGTGATGGTTACCCAGCCCTGTGAATATACTAGCCCGCTGAGTGCTACACTTTAAAGGGGTGAGCTTTACGGTACGTGCATTATATCTCAATAAAATAACCCTCCAAACCGAACCAAACCAACAAAAAAACTCGTTGAGTGAATGATTGAGTGAATGAGGGGGGGCAGATGAAGGAAGGGAGGTAAGAGTGCTGTTTTCCTTTGCACAGAAGGACAGACGTGCCTCCAGGGAGACGCGGTGATTAGAAGTTGGATCTGCTCTGTGGTCTACACGGCCGTGAGGCTGTGCCCGGTTGGATGTGTGTCCGGGGCCGTGGCCTCCTGTCTGGGCTCCTGAGCCCCCCGTGGAGGCCCCAGCTGGTTGGTTTCCCCACGGAGTGCTGGCCTGGAAGGACCCTCCCTGTTTTACTTTCCGATTTCCGCTGCGAACAGAGGACGGAGTGGGAGGGTGTTCACAGGCGGCTCTTCCAGCCCAGCACCCGGTGGGAGTCAGGCCGTGTTGGGCTGCTGCTGGGGAAGTGATCGAAGCCCGGGTGTGAGGTGTGCACAGGTGCGGAGGGCTGGCCTGCTCTGTGGGAGCGGTTACGAGCCCGGGCTCCGGGACGGATGGCGGGTCCACGCCCTGACCCCACTGCTTACCAGGCTGCCACCGGGCCGGCTCGTTGTTTGTACCCCATTTCCCAAGGGGTGCAATGGTGGCCGTAATAGAATTAATGCGTTTAAAACATGAAGAAGAGTGCCTGGCATCTGATAACCACTCAGTAAATGTTAGCAGTTATCATTATTACGATTATTGTCAGTTTTACCCACTTAAAACTTTCTAAATACGTTCCGGGCTGAAATGTTTCTTTTCTTGAAGAACATTTTCCTTGCAAAGTCGCCATGCACATTAGCAAAATACAACAAAAGCAAATAAAATCAAAAGAATAGGATGCACAATTTAAAAAAATTTTATGAGTGTTATGCTGGATGATAGCAGTTTTTATAAGGATCTGAAGTTAATTTCTTCAAATGTCTGATAAGCCATTTCAATTAGGCATCTGTTTTGCATTTTAAAGCTTTTAAGTTATGCTTTCTCATTCGATTTTTTATGCTTGGAGGAGGAAATTATTTAGAGCACCATTGCCTATTCTTTCTTTCAAACACATCTGTGTTTTTGCTTTCTTGGTGTTTGCTCATAGCATAGAAATATTTACGCAGTGTGGTTTTGGGAACTCTAACCTTGGAAACGGGTTTTTAGAGGGGTTATTACTGAATGAATATGTGAATGTATGAGAAGCAGAATTTTAGAAATCTTAGGAAAAAACGTTCAGACCTCAGTGAGGAATAAGTAATAAATTGATATTTTAGGTCCTCTCTTATTAGGATGTGAAATGCCTGAGAAGCAATGATTTACAGTATGTTAATTATGTTAATTAATTGGAGAGGATTCAGAATCTGAATTATCTGCAACTAATTAGGTATTAAAATCGAGAACCATTAAGTGATGAGGTGGGAGATGCCAAGTCATCTAGCTAGAGCGAGGAGAACGGGCGGGGGTGGGGAGGCGGGTCCCGCCGGCCGAGCGCACACGCTCGTTCACCCCGTGGGCTGACGGCTCCCTGTCTTTCCCCTGCCCCGCGGCACAGATGAGGAGGACGTGGACACCGCCGACGTCTCCTGCGTGCCTGCGGACGCGCTGCGCAACGTGGAGGCCGACACGTACTGGTGCATGAGCCGGCTGCTGGACGGCATCCAGGTGAGCCCCCCGGAGGCAGCGCCACCCCGTGGCGTCCCTCTGGCGGAGTTCATACTCCTCAGGGTGACTGTGTGTCTGCGGGCGCACACGTGCCTCTGGAGCCGGTTGGAGGGCACAGCGCAGGGCTCGGAGAGACCAGGCCCCCCTGCAGAGTCCGATCCCCGCGGGTATTCCACCCCCCACCCCGCCCCACTCGGCCGCCGGTGACTGTGGTCCTGCCCCCCAGCGCGGGGCGTCGTTGACGAGCCGTTTCACTGTCTGCGTGAACTGTGTTCAGAGGAACCCGCCTCTTAAAGGGCGTCAGACTTAAAGGCCTTGGCTCCGCCTCCGTGACACCGGGGCCCGTCAGCGGCCAGCCCCACCATCCCCGCCCGCCTCGGGTCAGGGATCTCAGCGCTCGAGGACCAGTGACGCTGCCGGGTCCCAGAGGGAAGCATGAGCTGGAGGGCATCCTGCCCCCCCGTGGCTGGGGCTTCTGCTGGACCTGGTGTCAGCTGGGCCCCTGGCTGGGATTCTCCCTGGAAAGCCGGAGTCTTCCGGGGCCTGGGATGGTTTTATGGAATCATCCATTCCCCTAAATCAGGGGGAAACTCACACACAGTGCCCGGGGAGGAGGACGTTGGCAGGTCAAGAGCAGGAAGATGGGCTGGAGCCCTGCGTGTGGCGGGAAGTGGCCGCGGTAGGTAGACGGCCCTCGAGCCAGCTGTGGGCCATTTTAGGCTTGTCTGGTGCCCACACAGCTTTGCCAGACGCTTGCCTGGGGCCGGGGCTGCACCCACTCTGGGGCGGGAGAAGGGACTTAGGGCCGAGCTCCCGGGCTCACCGTGGGGTGAAGGGGAGAGGTGTGAGCGCTGCGGCACCAGGCATAAACCACGCTCCGACGACACGCATGCGGGGCAGAGTGGGACCTGGAGGGGGACCGTGAATTTGCCGACAGAGGAGAGGAAGAGCCCGGGGCAGGGTTTTGGTCTGAGGTTCGTTCCCGGTCACTCACTGGAGGACGGTCCAAAGATGGCCGCCACGGGATGGACGCTGTGCGGGGGCCTTGGGTTCTGCCAGGATCCCTTTGCCCCAGGTAAGGAAGGCCCTTCCACCTGAAGAGAGAGGACTGGTGTTGCGGATGCACTCGTCACAGGCGTTTCCCACCAGCTTTGGCTTTTCCTGAGCTGTTGTCATAGCAGGCGTTCCTGATGCCGCCCACGGAAGAGGCCTCAGCTAAGCTGCTTGATTGGATGGAAATGGCCCAAGCAAGGTTTTTCTAAGATGTCATCTAAAGGCTGAGTGAGGCCCTGAGGTTTAATTTGAATAAATCAGCTAGGACGATTCTGTTGAAGAAAACTGTGTGGGTTCCCATTCCGCTTGATAACTTAGGAATTGACAAAGAGAAAGCAGAAGCCCTTTCTGGAGTTGAACAATAGAAAGCTTGTATCTGAGAGCCCATCAGAACTCCTCCCGACTGATTTTGTATCTTGTAAAGAAAAATGTGCCTGCTGGCGACAGATTTTGGCCCCAGCATCAATTCATCCTTTCTCTACTCTGCTAATGTTTTCATATTTTTCAGTCTTTCTCCCAAAACTTAAGACTCTTTTCCTCCTTGGAAAGGAGATTGAATCACAATCTGAAACTTTTTATAAATTTCAGATGTCACTTTTCTGATCATGAGTGATGGAACTTCTGCTATTTAAATACAAGATTATCCAGCTTCTATTTGTAAATAAAATCAGCTGTACAATGAGACCGATGCTGCCTTTCATTTTTCACCCGAGATTTGTTGTCTGATGAAATGGTTTCTTGACAAGGGTGCTGCGTGGAAGGCATAATGCTTCCCTGGCGCGCATGTGTGTGTGTGTGTGTGTGATTACCACGCACGCCAGGCCAACGGCAGCCGTCTGTCTTTCTGTCACATGCTCACGACTGATTCCATGAGATCCTCACGTGAGCAAGCGTTCAGCGATGCCCGTTACCAGCATCCAGGGAGTTTGGGGGGGCTCTTCTGTAATTCCCTTAGATGAGGCCATCCCCCGTGACCCCATGCGAGCTCCGTGGGGGACTTTTCAGTGTGTGCAAGTACTCTCGCCATTGTAGTTTGGATAAGTGTGAGGATATGAACTGACTTAAAATCAAGAGGAAACATGGACCAGGTGTCATAAACCCACTGTACGCTATTATAAATAACATATTTTTATGATAAATGAATATTTTCCCAAACAAAAATGTTTAGTGAGAAGAAAGGCATGGTTTTACTTTACGTGCCTTGACAGAAGACAGCTGAATTCTCATATGTGTTTCTCCAGTCAACCTGTTGTAATATGTTTTCCCTTTAATACTGTACCACAGCCGAACAGATGGTAGTTTCTTAAAGGTCATGCAGTGTGAATGTGAAGTCATATCAGTGGACATTTTGTGCTCAGTCACAGTAAAATCCAGTGACCTGTCTTGCACTTGGAATAGATCTTTTACACACGCATGGTTCTGTCACATCAGACACTGGTCACTGGAAAATCCTGGATGCCCGAGGTATGCAGATCTTCTAAACATTGGTGCGTCTCATCATACAGTATCAAAAAATCACCTTTGTTAGTGTTACCACCGTCTCATAAGGAACTGTCAAGCCCAGAGTGGTGGAGAAAAGTTCTCTAAAATTCAGATTTGGGCTTAAAAGTGCAAATATTATTATTGGCAGCAAACACTGTGAATTGGTTCCCTTGAGGTGACAGGGTAAGTTTGTTCATTTTTGAGAAAAGGTCTGCCAGATACCCAAGTTTGAATAACCAATTTGCCTGTTGGTCATTCTTTCAAGTACGTTTTCTCTTGGAAAGTGTATCCAGTTCTGCTCTCAGCTCAGAGAATTACACCAAAAATTGCTTTTCTGGAAGAAATCAATGTTTTTGGGTGCACGTCTCCAGAGCTTTACACGTGCTTCCCATTTTCCCCATAGAACACTGAAAAGATGTTTATCAAGGGTCAAGATTTAACCCAATACTAATCGTAGGATTGGGAACTTTCCTGTGTCACCCAGGACATCCTTAAGTGAAACTGCCCCTTTTTAAACCACAAGTGTGTGGCATTGAGTACGGTTGTGGACGCTGCCTTGGTCTGTGCCGCGAGCCAGCACTTCTACTTGCCACCACTTCTGTAGCATGACAGCAAATGCCAACACGGCGACAGAGGTAGATGATGCCTCAGTGTCATTATGAATGCAGTTTGGACCTCACAGACTGCTTGAAAGGGTCCCAGGGAGCCCAGCGGTTGGCTGAGCACCGTGGGAGCTGCAGCCCCGCAGGGAGAGATGCTCTCATGGAGGGGCCCCCAGGGTGAGCTCACAGGAGGAAAAGTACAAGACGGAGAAAGTGCGCCACGAGTGAATGTCGGCTGGCACTGGGACTGGGGGAACTGTGCCCTGGACTTGGGATCCTACCACAGTGGGTCTTTCTGCCCACGTCCTGCTCCTTGGATCCTGGGCATCGTGAGTTGACTGCATGTTCCCAATGGGGCCATTGGGAACGTGAGGTGGAGGGCCCTGACGTGGGCTTTCCCGTCTCATTGGCGGGATAGAGCCACACTCGGGTCTCATAATGAGGTCGATTGTCCTCAGGTACGACGTGAAGAGTCCAGCCAGAGATTTAATTTTTTTTTTTTTTTTTTTGCGGTACGTGGGCCTCTCACTGCCGTGGCCTCTCCCGTTGCGGGGCACAGGCTCCGGACGCGCAGGCTCAGCGGCCATGGCTCACGGGCCCAGCCGCTCCGCGGCATGTGGGATCTTCCCGGACCGGGGCATGAACCTGTGTCCTCTGCATTGGCAGGTGGACTCTCAACCACTGTGCCACCAGGGAAGCCCCAGAGATTTAATTTTTAAAAATAATTTGGTGGGGGAATTCCCTGGCGGTTCAGTGGTTAGGACTCAGCACTTTCACTGCTGTGGCCTGGGTTCAGTCCCTGGTCGGGGAACTAAGATCCCACAAGCCACGCAGCATGGCCAAAAAAAAAAATTTGGAGGGCCGTTATTTCTTCCAGTGGTTTCACGGATCGTGTCTTTCTAATGCCGCCTTTGGAGGTGCTTTTTGGTTAGGTCACCAAAGGCCGTGTGAGCCAGTCCAGCTGGTGGGCTGCTTCTTTACAGAGGACCGCCTGGCGACAGGCCAGCAGGACCTGGGCCTTGGGGCCGAGGAGGAGAGTGCCCGTGTGCTTTCTGAGGGAGGAAGCTGCTCGAAGGCCTCTGCTGCGGCGCCGGGGCAGGGCAGGCCCAGGTCCCAGTCCAGGTGGGCGAGCCCTTCTCTGGCTTCTCAGGGATTATTCTTGGGCCTTTGCCAGCCTTCTCATTTCACTAACAACATGACGCCAGGGTTGTCAGGGAGCTCTCACCTCTTGAGTTACGGCTTCCATACTTGCCTGCCCTGCAGTCATACTATTACTCTCAGATTCATTACTTAGCAGGACAGCCTCTTTGAGTAGAAAAGGACTGTTGCCTTTTATAATCAGTCATTTACATTTTCTTTCCTTGGGGAAGAATTACTCAATTCTAAGAACTGGTTGCTGGCATGGAAGGGATGGGAATATTGGGGAAAGCGACGATATTATCTTGGAACTTGCCAGAGAAAAGGCCGGAAACGTGCTGGTGTAGTGTCTGGCAGAGAAAGGCCTGGAATGACCAGACCCGTGACTGGGGGCTGGAGGGGACACTGTCTTGCGGGGGGCGGGGTGGTCCCTCAAATACAGCTGCTGTGAGTTAGCCAGGGGGAGAAAAGGGACGATGTATCACAGGGAACAGAGCCTGCACAGGGAGCCCTTGGAGAAGGTTCTGCTCTGTAAAGGAGAGCGGCCTGAGGCACGCTCAGAAGGTGGCCCAGGATCCTCAGAAGGATCCAGAACCTCGATCTGTTGCCGCCTCTCAACCAAACTCCAAGGAAAGAGAACAAAGGGCCGGTGCGTTGCTTGGGAAGGTGGTGGAGAGGATGCTTACGTGGCCTTGACACATCAGGAGTCTCCAGCTGGAAGGGGCAGCGGAGCAGCAGGAGGAGAGCGCAGAGCCAGACCTTGTGCCCGGCCCGCAGGTGGGCAGCGAGGGGCTGGAGCGCCCGCTCCACGCGGCACTTTCCTGTCTCGCATCCAGAGGCGTCACGCGTGGGGTGGAAGCGCCTTCAGAGCTGTGATGTTAGAGCTCCAGTCGATAACAGTGAGGACCCTTGGCAACATTTTAGAAACGTTTATTAAGTAGACAAGAATGTGTGGGTTACTGGGCTGAAGCAGAAGATTCATTAAGAGTGAGTTATTGTGCGCCAGTGTAAAAATGAAGATTAAAAAAATCAATTTACAGTAGCATTGAAAACAGCGAAATCCATGTTGTTGCCTGGGTGAGTCGTTCATTCCTTTTAATTACAAAGCGGTGCTCCATCGTGTGAATCTATCACAGTTGTTTAAACATCCTCCAGTTGGTGGAAGCCAGGGCTGTTTCCAGTCTTCGGCTGTGAGGGGTGAAGTTTCCGTGACCACTCGTGTAGTCGTCCTCTCGTTGACGTGTGTTTCTTGTCTCTTGGGTCAGTACTTAGGAGTGGACTTGCTGGGTAGTGGCGTAGGGCTATACTTAGTTTTTATGGAAAACCTCCAGATCTTTTCTCTGAATTGGTTGCGCCGTTTCATAAACCCATCAGCACTAAGGTCTGGCTGCCGCACATCCTCACTGGCGTTGCACGGCCCTGTTTTTATTTCTGCTGGTTAGCAGTCGTGTGTGTGTGTGTGTGTGTGTGTGTGTGTGTGTGTGTGTGTGTGTGTATCTATGTATCTATCTTGTTGGGCTTCACTCCACAGGCTTGCAAGGCCTGTACTTGCCCAGCTTTAAGAGTGAAGAAAGAGCCTGGAGTCAGCAACAGAGACATCCACGGTTTAATGGACGGGGGAGCTTAGCTCCTGGAGCAATGCCTCACCACGTGCGGCGGGCGGTGGGCAGGACATGGCGGCTGTCTTCACTCCTGGGGGAAGGGGACGTTGCCAGTTTTAGGGGGAATTGACCTCAGGTGGGCTTGTCAGTTACCAGGGAAACCAGCAGAGAGGCACGCCCCCCTCATGGCCCCTTTGATAAGAACAGTCACTAGCTGGGGCCTGGGGCAGGTATGAAGGGAGGTCAGTCACATGAGCAGGTGTAGGTGAAGCAGGCGCTGGTCCAGCAGGGACGTACAGAGAGCAAGAGAACAGCCATCTTGAGTGGCCTGACCGTACGGTGTCTATATATCTATATCTATATCCATATCGAGAGAGGGAACGAGAATATTTTGTCCCAAGTTTGTGGCTTGTCAATATACACTTAAAAAAAAAAGTATTTATTTATTTTTGGCTGCATTGGGTCTTCAACGCGTTGCTGTGCGCGGGCTTCTCATTGCGGTGGCTTCTCTTGTTGCGGAGCACGGGCTCTAGGCGTGTGGGCTTCAGTAGTTGTGGCACGTGGGCTCAGTAGTTGTGGCTTGCGGGCTCTAGAGCGTAGGCTCAGTAGTTGTGGCGCATGGCCTTAGTTGCTCTGTGGCACGTGGGATCTTCCCGGACAAGGGCTAGAACATGCGTCCCCTGTGTTGGCAGATGGACTCTCAACCACTGTGCCACCAGGGAAGTCCCTCAATTTACTTTTAAAAAATGTCTTCTGGGGCTTCCCTGGTGGCACAGGGGTTGAGAGTCCACCTGCCGACGCAGGAGACACGGGTTCGTGCCCCGCTCTGGGAAGATCCCACATGCCGTGGAGCGGCTGGGCCCATGAGCCATGGCTGCTGAGCCTGCGCGTCCGGAGCCTGTTGCTTTTGCAACAGGAGAGGCCACAGCAGTGAGAGGCCCACGGACCGCAAAAAAAAAAGTCTTCTGCTGAGCAGAAAATTTTAATTTTGTTGAATTCTAATTTATTATTATTATTTTTTGTGGTAACGGTTGTCTGTGTCCTAACCAAAAAGTCTTTTCCTATGCCCAGCGTGCCAGGGTATTCTCCTATGTTTTTCTTCTAGAAACTGTACTTTTAGTTTTTACTTTTAGGTCTGTCATCTAGCTTGTCTTAATTTTTCTGTATGTGAGGAAGGCACCATGGTTCTTTTTTAAAATATAGATTTCCTAGTTAACACAGCACCATTTGTTGAAAACAGTTTTATGTTTCCAGAGTAGATTGCTTTGGCACCTTTTCTGAAAATCAAATGACCGTATACATGTGTGTCTATTTCTGGACACTCTATCATGTTCCATTAATCTGTTAATGGGTTGTTATGCCAGTACACACTGTCTTCACTACTGTAGCTTTTCTTGGAGTTCGGTAAAGTCCTCCAAGTGTGTTCTTTTTTAAAAAAAATTGTCTTGAGTATTTTTGGTCCTTTGCATTTTTTTTTTTTTTTTTTTTTTTGTGATACGCAGGCCTCTCACTGCTGTGGCCTCTCCCATTGCAGAGCACAGGCTCCGGACGCACAGGCTCAGCGGCCATGGCTCACGGGCCCAGCCGCTCCGGGGCATGTGGGATCTTCCCAGACCGGGGCACGAACCCATGTCCCCTGCATCGGCAGGCGAACTCTCAACCACTGCGCCACCAGGAAAGCCCAGTCCTTTGCATTTTTATATAAAGTTTATCATTAGCCATTTCCTACCAAAAAAGCCTTACGGCCTGGGATTTAGAATGGAATTATATTTTGAGTCTATGTGTCAGTTGTCCCAGAATTAACAGTATTAATTTATTCTAGTCCGCAAGCATGGTATAGTTTTAAATTTATTTAAATGTTCTTTAACTTACCCTAATAAACATTTTGTAGTTTTCAGTGTATGGGTTTTGCTCATCTTTTGTTAAATTTGTTTCTAGATTTTTTTTTTTTTTTTTGATGCTCCTTTAAATGGTATAGCTTTCTTGGTAAATTTTGTTCTTTTTGATTTTTACTGATAGTTTTGTACAAATACAATTGAGTTTTGTAAACTGACAGATTTCCAGTTCCTATTGTTGTGTAACAAATTTCTCCCAAACTTCCTGACTTAGAACAACTGTTTTATCACTCTCACGGATCCTGTTGGTCAGGATTTCAGTCAGGACACACCACGAACCTCTGTCTGTGCACCACGGTGTCTGGCGCCTCGGCGAGACGGCTTGAAAGCTGGTACAAGTTGATGCCTAGGGACTGGAGTCATCTGCAGTCTCACTCTTTTAAGTGTGTGGTGCCTGGGCTTGGACGGCTCTAAGACTGAGACTGTAGATTGAGCTGCCCACACATGGCCTCTCCATGTGGCTTAACATCCTCATGGCACGGTGGCCTTAGGCAAGTCAGACTTCTGACATAATGGTTCAGGCTCCCAGTTAGACTTCCAGAAAGCAAGGTGTAAGTTGCACTTTTTCATGACCGAACCTCAGAAATCGCATAATATCACTTCCACTCTCCTCTTCTGGGTAAAGGAGTCATGAGCCTACTTTAAAGACAGGGAGATTAGACTCCATCTCTTGATGCAGGAGTGCCCTGGTCACATCATGAAAGAATATACGGGATAAGAGAGGTTGTTGTGGAAAATATACGCCACACCTTGTTTCTTGTAATCTTGCTAAATTCACTTGTTAGTTTTAGGAGCTTTGGGGTAGATGCCTCAGGATTTTCTATGCGCACAATCGTGTCACCTACAAATGAATAGAATTTTACTTCTTTCTGTGTAATATGTGTGGCTTTTATTTCCTCTTCCTGCCTTTTTGCACTGTCAAGGACCTCAGGTACAATGTTGAACGGAAGTGATGAGAGCAGACATTTCTACCTCCTTCCAGGTATTGGTGGAGAGGGTGAAACATTTAGGCGCTCACCATTAACTTTGATGTTAGCTGTTGACTTTTCATAGATGCCCTTTACCAGGGTGGTTTTGACAGTGCAAATTCCACAGACAAGGAGTCTGTATTTTCAATAAACATTCTGCCTTATTTTGGTAGGTCTTTTTCTTTACATTTGAGGAATACCAGTATATAAAGGACGAAGAGATTGAGGATAGAATTTGTAAGACTTGGTGGAAGAAGAGCTGGAAGACAGATCATAGTTTGCTGAGACTTTTAAATAGTTATGAATCAGTATTTTGCCAAATGCTTTTTCTTTGTTGAGATAGATGCTCATATGATTTTTCTGACTTATTCTGTTAATGTACTGAAGGACATTGATTAATTTTTAATGTTAAGCCAGCTTGCATTCCTGAGATAAGTCCCACTTTGTCGTGAGATGTTAGTCTTTTTATATGTTTCAGGATTCTCTTTGATATTGTATTGTATTGTATTGTATGTAATATATTTTAAAAGAGGTTTACATCTCTGTTCACGAGGAATACAACTGACCCTTGAACAACACAGGTTTGAACTGTGCAGGTCCACTTACACGTGCTTTTTTTTTTTTTTTGCCTCAATTAAATACGGGTAGTACTACATGATCCAGGGTTTGCTGAATCCACAGATATAGCACTGCAGGTACAGAGGGCTGACTATGCGACTTGAGCATCTATGGATTTTGGTATCCATGGGGGCTCCTGGAACCAACCCCCTTTGTATACTGAGGGATGACAGGATTGTCTTCCATTTTCTTTTCTTCTATGTATTCTCTTTTTCTGTTCTGGCATTAGGGAAATGGTGATTTCATAAAATGCTCCTGTGATTTCTGAAAGAGTTTGGGCAAGATTGGTATTGCGTTTTTCTTAAATACTTGATGGAATTCAACAGTGAAGCCATCTTGGCCTGGAACTTTCTCTGTGGGAAAGTTTTAAGTACAAATTCGATTTCTCCTCTGGGTTGGGCTCCAGATTTTCTATTTCTTTTCTTGTCAGTTTTGATAATTTGTGTATTTTAAAGAGTTTGGTCATTTTAAACAATTGTCTAATTTATTGACATACTGTTGTTTGCAACATTCCCTAATTCTTTTAATGTCTATAAGAACTAAAGTGATGTCTTCAGTTCCTAAAATTGGTAATTAAACTAATTGATATGTGTCTTGAGATGTGTCACATAGTCTATCTTGATGAGTGTTTCATGTGTCCTTGAGAAGAATGTGTGTCCTGCTTTGCTGGGGGAAGTTCCTGTAAATATCGGTTAGGTCATGTTGGTTGATAGGTAGTGTTTCTCCTGTCTTCTGTATCCTTACTGATTTTCCGTCTGCTGTTTCTGTCAATTGCTGAGTGAGGACTTACGACGTTTCCAACTCTAATGGTTGATTTGTCTCTTCTTTTAGTTTTGTCAGGTTTTGCTTCATGTTGTTTGAATCTTGGTTATTAGATACACACCCATGTAGGATGATTATGTTTTCTTGATGAATTTGTATGCTTATTGTTATGAAATATTCCTCTATTTCTGGCTATATCCCCTGTGCTGGATTCCAGTTCCCCTGATATTAATATAGCCATTCCATCTTCCTTATGATTAGTATTTCCTTGGTGTGTCTTTTCCATCCCTTTGCTTTTAATCTATTTGTGTCTTCTTATTTAGAGCACGTTTCTTGTAGACAGCTTATAGTTGGATTTTGCTTTCCTACCCTTTTAGTGTGTGTTTAGTTAATTCACATTCATGTAATTATTTATATGGCTGGGGTTTACGCTGCCATTTTGCTATTTATTTTCTATTCATTTCATCTTATTTCCTCCCTTCTTTTGCACGCATTGGGTACTTTTTAAATTAATGGACTTTGTTTTTTAGGGCAGTTTCAGGTTTACAGAAATATTGAGCAGAAAGTACAGAGAGTTTGATATACTCTGTTGCCACCTCCTCACACACACAAGGTTTCTCCTGTTATTGACATCTTGCGTTCGTGTGGTGCCTTTGTTACAGTTGATGAGCCAATATCCATGTGTCATTATTCACTAAAGTCCATAGTTGACATTGGGGTTCCCTCTCTGTGCTGTACATTCTGTGGGTTTGGACAAATGAATAATGACGTGTATCTACCATTATGGTATCATACAGAGTAGTTTCACTGCCCTAAAAATCCTCTGTGCTCCACCTGTTCATCGCTACCTCTCCCTGAACCTTTGACAACCACTGGTCTTTTCACTGTCTCCATGGTTTTGCCTCTTCCAGAATGTCATTTCCGTGGAACCACACAGTGTGTAGTCTTTTGAGACCGGCTCCTTTCACTCAGGGAGACTTCCTTATTATTCATGTTAGTTTTCACTCTGGCTTATCGGCCATCTCTCCTCTCCCCACCTTTCTTTTAGTTAGTGGTTACTTTTTTATTTTATTTAATTAATTCATTTATTTATCTATTTATTTATTTATTTGTGGTACGCAGGCCTCTCACTGCTGTGGCCTCTCCCCTTGCGGAGCACAGGCTCCGGACGCGCAGGCTCAGCGGCCATGGCTCACGGGCCCAGCCGCTCCGCGGCATGTGGGACCCTCCCGGACCGGGGCACGAACCCGCGTCCCCCGCATCGGCAGGCGGACTCTCAACCACCGTGCCACCAGGGAAGCCCAGTGGTTACTTTTTATAGCACGTATTTATAACTTACCTAGACTCCCCTCAGATACTGTTGATCTTGGCGAGACAGCAGTGAGCGGTGGCGTGAAGCATAGTTCCCTGCCCAGGAAGTGAACCTGGGGAGCCTGGGTGAGAATCAGGAACCCCAGCCACTGGGCCAGCTAGGGCTAGAGGCTCGAAGCAAAGCTGCCGTGGCGCTTGCCCCCGTTGAAAAACGCGTTTCTCAAGGAGGCAG
Organism: Phocoena sinus; assembly: GCF_008692025.1. Classification (NCBI taxonomy): domain Eukaryota; kingdom Metazoa; phylum Chordata; class Mammalia; order Artiodactyla; family Phocoenidae; genus Phocoena; species Phocoena sinus. The sequence goes on along the minus strand of NC_045772.1, from coordinate 3,011,688 downwards.
AAACTGTAAAAACAGGTACAAAGTTAGAGACACAGCACGACAACAGGTGGGAGAGCACACAGAGAAACAGTTTGCTTAGTTAAGACGGAAGCAGGGCAGAGATGCACACGGGGAGAGAAAGGGTGTGGGCGTCCCCCCTAATGAGGAGGGGCCCAGTAAAGAGGTGGTGACGTCATTCATATAGGGCGGTTCTTCCGGGTCTCTTTACCTTTGGCCAATCATCTGGTTTCTTTTTCCACACGTGACCTGCCCTAGGCCCCTCCCCAGCATGCGTGGATTTCAGCCCAGAGGCCTATGGGACGGCCTTCACATCACCTGTTATGGAGTAGCGCCCCCTCCTTGTTGACCCCCAAGGAGCCTTTCTGCACATGTGCAGTCGGGGAGGTTTCCTTGACCTCAGGAATGGTCATCTTATCTCTTTACTCCGGCAGGCCTCGGCTCCTGCTGTTAACCTTGGCCTTGGAGTGTGTGGGGAAACAAAGCTCCAATGTTCTCCGCCTGACAGACTGCAGCCGTCCAGCCGGGGCCCACCCACCTCTCCCTCACTGTTACAGCGCCTGCCGCTGCTGCAGGCCCGTGTCCGAACGCAGGCATTCAGCATTTCCCCGTCTCCCCCGCAGTCCACGGGAGGAGCACCGGCCGCTCTGCCAGGGCTGGGGGAGCCTCCAGCCTTCACCACGTCCCATGTCCCATGTCACCGGGGAAGCTGTGGAGGGGGTGGGTGGGTGGCCGGGCGGGCTCACCCTTGGTGTGGACTCTGTCTGGGCTCCTTGAGAGATAGCAGCTCACTTCACACCCCCAACGCCTTGGGAAGGAGCCGTTCCTCACCATTTTACAGACGAGGAAACAGAAGATCAGAGAAACTAGGCTCGCGGGTGGGAAAGGAGTTGGCTTGATAGACTTTTTTGTTTTGTTTTGCGGTACACGGACCTCTCACTGTTGTGGCCTCTCCCCTTGTGGAGCACAGGCTCCGGACGCGCAGGCTCAGTGGCCATGGCTTACGGGCCCAGCCGCTCCGCGGCATGTGGGATCCTCCCGGACTGGGGCACGAACCCGTGTCCCCTGCATCGGCAGGCGGACTCTCAACCACTGCGCCACCAGGGAAGCCCTTGATAGACTTTTACATGCTCTACCGTCTGAGAGGCATCACGGAGCTCTGTCCTCGTCCTTCTTCCCTCTTCCCAGAGACCATGGCGAAGACGTGGAGGGTGTGAGTTTACGCACTGCCTCTCAGCTTGGAAGGACAGCTAATGTGATTGATGACACGATCAAGGTGCAGAATGAGTTCCACTGCCTGCAGTTCCAGCTGAGAGCCAATCAAACAAACGAGTTCACAGGAATAAGTGAGAAGCCCTACGTTCAAGTTCACAAAACCAAGCAGTACAGTTCATTGAATGCAGCCTGGACAGCCTGGGTTGACTGCGTCGCCAGTGGGATGCTCTCGTGGTTCTCGTGCCCAGATTCTGGCTTTGGTCTTGTAGCTGACCTCTTGCATCCTCTCTGGCCCCTTCTGTTACGCCCCACCTTGCAGCCAGAGTCATCTTTTCCAAATGCAAATCTCGTAACCGTGGTGGCGCCCCATTTCCGTGTCAGTAGCTTCCTTCTGTAGCTTTGCTGGGGTCTCACCCTTTATCCCCACGTGGCCTTCTAGCCTCAGAATGGTCTTCTCCCGTCAACCCCAGCTCCCTTGCGGCCCCTCCCGCCGCACTGGCCTTCATTCCACGCCTGGAGTGTGCCTAGCTTCCTTCTCCCTGCGTCTCGGCCCGGGCCTCCCCTCCTCTGCGTTGTCCTCAGGTCAGGCCCCCGTTCTGTGCCATGGCGGCCGGGCTCCCCAGGGCACAGCCAGCCCCCGTGCGCATATGCGTGGCCTGCGTGATGAACGTTTGCTTAACGACCGGACCGTCATCTCTGGACTGGAGGCCCGTGCTGTTTTCCTGCCCAACTGTGTTGGGAGGCCCAGGACTGCCCCCGGGTCCCGTGACTCCCAGCATGTAGCTGTGCTCCCGGCCGTGATTCCTCCCAGCACAGTCGTGTGAGGCGGCAGCGGCCAAGGGAGAAGGCCCGGGGGGACCCAGGCGCCAGCTGCCCGGAGTCCTGCCCGGTGGAGTTGCAGGAGACGCCTAACGCCCCAGCGACGAGTTGTCACTGTCTGCCGGGAGCTCGGTAGAGGCTCTGCGCCTGGGATCTGTACCGAGGCTGTTCACATAGGTACCTCGAAAGCAGGAGCTTGGCGTAAACCACGGTGCTCAGCTGAGGCCAGCGAGCCATTCTTACTGGTTCGGGAGAGGTGGGAACACCCGAAATCCTCGGTCCCAGGCGCTGGCTGAGGGAGGGCCGACCTTGCACACGGGCCTGTCTCGGGATGGCAGTCTCCGGCCTGCTTTTCCGCACCGTCTCTGCTCTGGCCTCGGGGTATCGTCTCACGCGTGAGGCACTCAGGCAGTGTTTCCTGCGCAGAGGGAAGAGCTCCCAGTCTGCTGTGGTTCTGTCGTGCGTGGACTGATGCATCAGTTGCACTGATTGGATCATCAGGGCGCCTGAAATGGGGCCTTGTATTGCTGAACCGTTCCAGTCGCAGGTCCGGGGCAGGTGAGGGAGGCAAGTGTGGTTTGAGCGTAAGAAAGCAGCTTTCTCAGAGTGAGACTGGCCAGGAAAGGGGTGTGGGGCTTGCTGAGGACTTGCGTCTCTGGTCTGGGGGCACAGCCCCTTGTCAGAGGTAAGAGGGATTCTCAGTTCTCTGGGAGCTGGGAGTTTTAATAGGCGGTGCTGCGGTCCTTCCGGCTAAGCCGATATGAGTGTATCTTCCATCTCGTCTCTGAAATGCTCCTTCAGAAGAGTTTATTCTGCTTGTCTTCTGAAGAGCACAGAAAATGCTGTTTGTTATTGCTGGAGGGTGAGGCGGGAACGGCAGCATACGCGAGGCAAGCCTGGTGTGCATTTCTTTATTTTTTTTCTGTAAAAAGGTAAGCAGAAAGGTAAAGTCCGTCTGCTACGGACTTCACTTTCTGTAAAACATTGCCCCAAAGGCCGTTGTATTCTTCAGACCTTCCTTCCTTCCCTCTGACCCGTAAGTTTTACATATTCTATCGTTTCTTAAAGGCACAAACTCAAATCTCAGCTTGAAAGGACATGCGTGGTTGCTTTTCACGGAGTAGTGTTAATATCATGACCGTTACTATTTCTGTAAATGTACCGCATTCTTATTTACTTCCTTATTACTTCCTATTTTGCCTGCCTAGTCACACATTCATTCAGCAGACGTTTTCTGTGCCAGGTGCGTTGCCGGCGCGGGTTTGGATGGCATGCTGGGGGTGGCGCCCCTGCCTGAAGCGGGCAGAACCCACGGTCAGATGAGGGGCGCTGGTGGAGCCCTGCTGGGTGGTCTGAGTGCCAAGTGCCTCTCCTGAGGCCACAGAACATTCTTCTCCCCTCACACCTTCCAACTCAGCCTCTGGCTCTGGAATGTCCCTGGTGTGCCCTTCAAAGGCTTCCTGGCTACTGTGGGGCCATCCTCAGCCGACCACACTGTGCCCCTTCTGAAGGGTGGTCTTCTCTGCCCCCCGCCCCCTGCCTAAATCCAGATGCCAAGGCCACACGGATCAATCTTCTCAGGTCCTTTCACAATACAGATTTTTTTTTTTTTAGTCTCTCGGGTGTCATTCTTTTCTTATTATTTGGATTTTCAAGAGAACTCATCTCCCCTACCTGGGTTTTGAACAAATTGAGAAATAAAATAGTGGCAGATGGCCAAAGAATAACTTTTGTTTCTTCTAAATGAGAAGCTTGAAATCCTGTCTTAGTGTGAGAGCCAAATAACCTGGCTGACTGAATCCCAGGATCATTCAGGCTGACCCACCCTGTCAGAGCCAGCGCTGGGCCTGGGCAGGACCCCCTCACGTGCATCAGAGCTGTACCAGGAAGCAGCCTTCCGGGGGTGGGGGGCAGCAGCCTCCCTAGGGGAGCAACCTTCCCGGGGGGAGCAGCCTTCCCAGGGTGGGAGCAGCATTCCTGGGGGAGCAGCCTTCCTAGGGGAGCAACCTTCCCAGGGGGAGCAGCTTTCCCCGGGGGAGCAGTTTTCTTGGGGAGCAACCTCCCTGGGGGGAGCAGCCTTCCAAGGGGGAGCAGCCTTCCCTGGGGGAGCAGCTTTCTTGGGGGAACAGTCTTTCTGTGGGGAGCAGCCTTCCAAGGGGGAGCAACCTTCCTGGGGCATCAGCCGATTCTGAGAGCTGGAAGGAGGGCTGAACCTACTGGCTGTTTCGTCCCCCAGGCTTAGCAGTTGAAGTTGCCTTCTCGGGGTGAGTATTTCTGGGCATGGAGATAGTGCAGGAGAGGCACCAACTGAGTTCTCTCCACTTGGAAGCAGACCCCGGGTTTGAGAGTGTTTCTCTCAGCTGGCTGTTTGCATAACCATTGGGTCCCTTCTCAGCCAGGGGCATGGTCCGCCTTGGAGCCCACAGCCCATCGGGACAGGCCAGCCCCCAGTGGAACCCCTGCTCCTTTGAGGATTCTCCTGGGACGCCGGGGAGAGGACGTTAGAGCCTGGTCCTGATCGCTTTGAAACGTGTCAGAATTGAACATTAATTAGATCATCTGTAAGGCCTCCACCCTTAGTTTATTTCTCATCCTTGATTATGTCCTGCTTGACTCTTCCACCTGTCGCATCAGAAATTCCACCATGAGGTGAAGTGCCAGTGTGTAAGCCTCCAGCTACAGAGCCTGCCCCGCATTCGAGTATAAATCTCCTTTGTTACCCAGTCTCAGAGAGAAAGTGTCTTAAGGCCAACCCTTGTAAGTTCAAGTCCAAAACCAGAATTTCCGTTGCCCATTAATGTCTAAGTCCGTGAAAGCTCACGGCTCGTGCTTACCTTGTGCTGTTGCCCCGTCTCGGCCGGAGGGGCGCCCGGTGTCCTTCCAGGACACACACAGGCCTTTCAGGGCCCAGAGGTCCTGTCCATTGAGCGCCAGTCTGTGAAAGCCCGCGCTTCATAAGACTTCAAAGCGTGGCAGAACGCACAAGCTTGTCACCGTGTCTAGAGGGCACATCACGCCAGGCCCCTGTGGCAGCCGCCCCAGGAGCACCGTCCCCCTGTGCAGAGCAGGGCGCATGTGGGACCTCAGGGTTACTCTGAGTCGGGGCACCGCACAAAGCTGTCCTCGGTTTTGCCCTCGCGGGGATGTGACAGTTGGATTCAGAGGCTGTCACTTGAAATCGACTTGGGAGAAACCTCAGCAAGAAGTTAGGTCTGAATTTACTCATTTTCTGTTTCTGCGGGAAAAAGATCCTTGTTGCCTTGTAGGCATTTTAAGTTCTGTGTCATCTTGGCTGCCACTCCTGCTCTAGTTAGGAGGGGTGTGTGTGTCTGTGTGTGCGCGCACGTGTGTTAAACCCAGAGTGCCGACTGTGCTGGAATCAGAGCCCTCCACGTCTGACTGCTTAGCCTTAGATGCTGCTGCTGGTGTGAAGGTCCTCTTCTCCCCCATGCTGTGTCGTTGGAGCCCCCCTCGCAGGTCCTGGGGCGGTGGCACCGGGAGTGCTGTTCCCACGTCCTGGGGCCTCCCCCGTGCCTCCCTGAGGACAAGCCATCCTCTCCCAACACCGGCCCAGCAGGAGCCCCCCTGAACCGCCAGGGCCCGAGGCCCCATGCGCTCACTCTAGTTCAAGGACCCGCAGGTGCAGCGTGTCGTGGCTTGAAACACACATTTATTACCTCATTGTCCTGGAGTTTGGAAGGCTGCCATGCACCTGGGGTGCTGGATCAAGGTGTAGATCAAGGCGTGGGCAGGGCTGCGTCCCTCCTGGGGCTTCAGGGAATAATTCGCTCCTTGGTCTCTTTCGAGCCTGTGTTGCTTGGGTGGTGGCGCCTTTGCCTGCCTTCCACGTCCGCGGTGGCGAGTCAAGCGTCCTTGCAGCTCTGACGCTAACTCTCCTGTCTCCTCCTCCACCTTCAAGGGCCCCGGGTCACACTGGGCCCACTTGGGCCATCCAGGATGCTGTCCCTGGTTCAGTCCCTCGATTAGCAACCTTTGTTCCCCTTGCCTGGCTCCAGGAATGTGCCCTGGACATCTCTGGGGGGTCATTACCCTGCCTTCCATATCATGCAGTGTAAGTCCATCACCGCTGGAGTCCCGTTGAAACCCTCATTCTGCAAATGGTCCCTGAGCGCCGGCAGAGGCTCCTGAGGGCAGCTCTGTGGGGATGCCCTGGGGTGGGGCACGGTGGGCGCCACCTTCTCCTCCAGCTGATTTGTGTTCTCAGGTGACGGCAGTGGGGCACCCGGCCTGCTGTCCCTGAGCCCTCACGCGCCTGCCACTCACAGTGCTTGCTGAAGCCTCAGAGCAGTCCTACAAGTCAGCACTGTCCTTCTCACTGTATAGATAATGAAACTGCAGCCCAGACGGGTGGCGTTACTTGCCAAGGTCACACAGCATCTAAGTGATAGAGCTGGGCTCTCATTCCAGGTCTGCCTGACTGGAGGCCCCCCTCCCCCCGCCCAACGTCCACACTGGTTTTCCTGTCTTAGTTTATGAACTTCTTCACTGAGTTCGCTGAGACTGAGGTCCCACGTTCACTCTGCGCTCACACAGTGACCATGTCCTTGACCCTGGGATGGCCGGCGTGACGCTGGTACTGCCAGGTCGCTGTTACGCATCGGCTCCCCTGCGGCTCTGAGTGCTTTTTGCCCCTGTGCCAGCCAGAGCAACTTCCGGGACTCAGGCCCTCAGTGAGCTGTTTGTTCACTTTAAATATCTGCATTTACGTAGATGTGCCCCATTAAATATTCCTGAGGTCGGTGTGTTCCCCTCTGACCTCAGGGGGTGTCGGACTCACCTTCTGGTTTGTGCTGCACACTGGTGGTGTAACGCAGCCTAATGCCGTGTGCGTTGATCACGTTGTGAATCTGTTATGTTGTGAAAGTGTTCACCTTTGTTCCCGCTGCCCTTTTCCCCTTTGGAAAGCGGGTTTTATTTTCCATGCATCTGATATTCGTTGTTATTTTTCCCGTAGGACAACTACACCTTTGCTCAACCTGGGATTCAAATGAAAGTGAAAATCTTGGAAGAACTCGTAAGCCGGATCGATGGTAAGCCAGCTTCCTGGGCTCCCCTTTCCCTGTGGGGCGGGGGAGAAGGTGGTGGAGGGCTCAGGACTCGCCGGCCATCAGCTGACAGGACGCCGTCCTCGTCCAGCCCGTGGCCCCTGGCTTGCGCCTTCCCCGCATCCTTCTGAGGCCACCCGCCGCTGGAGCAGGTGCCGCTGCCATTCCTTTTACGAAGGCGATATAATCAGAATTCAGTGCCGTCACTTTGCAGGAAGTAATGAGTGCATCCTAGAAGCAAGCAGCTCTTACTCCTTATTAAGCCTGGTGATTGTCATAATCTGGGTGACAGCCGGGTTGTTTATGGCCGTCCTCTGGCACACTGTTCCTGCCTCTGCACATCATTTTGCTATCAAGGATGCTGGCGTAATTTCTCCACGGAATCCAATTAATTACTGAGTCTGAAAATAACATCTTTAATGTTATAGAAAAATTATAGTATGTGCTCGGCCATTTTAGATTATGCTTTCATGTTTAAGTGGGGGGCTTTGAAATACTTTCTGCCCTCATCCTTAAAATAATTCCCCCTATGATGTGCCGACTGTCATATTGCAATAGCGGAGTTTAATTAAAGTTGAGAGAGAATGCTGCCCATTCCAAGCATACTCTCCTGATAGTTTGTTAAATTAACGAACAGAGCATTAACAGAGGGATACCGAGCAGAACCGGGCATGGATTTGTGACACCAGCTGGCTGGTCAGTGGTGATGCGCAGAGAAGACACAGGCTGTGTCATCAGGAGCCCGGTGTGAGCTTGGTGGATGACTTCACTGAACCTGCAGAGAAATCATACTTTGCTTAAAACGTAGACTCGCTGCCCGTGTTCCAGGGCTGCCTTCCAAGGACGGGCCTATCCTGGTGTCTCTTCCCCTTGCTGTACCTTCAGCAGTAGGAAGTATATCGGCAATCATCTTCCCAAGAAAGGCACTTGGTTTGGGAAATGATTGAATGACGTTGTGAAATGGAGCCGTACCGATTATCAACTCCATTCTGCTCCTTGATTGAATCTGATTTTCAGCTGCATCTAATGCTTATTGCCTAATTTCCATATTATGAAGTTCTACACAGTTCTTCCACTAATACTTTGATTCAGTGTATTTAGCTGCTTTGCAGCTACGTGTTCAAAGTACTGTTTTTGGCTTATGTAACTGCATTTATGTACCTTTATTCTTAACTTCATGGGGAGATCTTTGCTGGACGCTCTTGGGTTTTTTCCCTGCTAGCAGTTTCACACCTTTCCCCCGGCCTCATTTTGTTCTTTGAAATACAATTGGCAGGAGCTGTGAATTACACTTCCTTAGCAGTTCTTCTTTTCCTCCTGCGTCTCTTAGAAGGCAGATTTTGTATTTTTGTGGAGCTTGGAAAGTTGCGGTTGGTGCTTATTTGTACCAGGGCTGCAGTCTGGGAAATAGTTGAGTTGATTTTCTCCGGAGCTGTGGTTTAGAAGCAGCACATCTCGGCTTTGCTGGATGATGGTTTCAAAGAGCGGCAGCAGCAACCAGAGGAAGCCCAGCCGGATCTGGGCTTTTCAGTGAATCCCATTTTTATTTTCCTGCAGCTTCCGAGGAGGGCATTTTCATCCTGTGGTCGTTTGGTTTAAATGATCAGTTCTTCACAACATAGGAGGCTCTTTTTGGTAATCGGTTAGACTTTGTTTGTAACTATTCTTCCAGTGAAACCTGGAAGAACTTCTGTGATGGCCTCAGAAGAATTCCCAGGCTTTTCAAGCAGGAAGTAGCAGAATTGACAGAGCTTGGGCTGTTACCCCTCAGCAGCCCCGGGGAGAAGTGTCCTATAGGCCCCCTTCTCTCACTGTCCTCCTGGAGAAAGAATTTGTGGTCTTGGGACTGTGCAGGGACGGCAGGATACACTAGGAGGAAAATATTGCTTAAAAAAAAAAAACACAACTGCCCCATTTTTGCATTTCAGGGCACGGACAGCATTGCTTTCAGAACTTTTTGGCAATTTGGTGAAGGAACACAATTTCATGGACCTGTTATTAAGAAAGCTGAGGTTTTATGGGCTTGACCCAGATGGGAATAGTTTAGAAAAGAGCTAAATTGCTACACAAGGAAAAGTGAGAGGAATTTTGGAGTTCCAGTAGTAGTGTTGTAAGTCAGAAGCGAATGGAGAGGGAGAGGAGGGCAGAGGCCCAGGGGTACAGGAGGGTGGCAGTGAGGGGAGGGGGGCAGCGGGGAAGATTAGGAGAGGGTCAAAGTCACTGTCTTATTTTCTAGCTGTGACAGCTGGCTAAAGGATTTCTGAAAAGTACTCTAAAGTAGTTTTCTGTTTTGAGTAGTACGGTACCCTACTCTCTGTTACCCCCACATCTTTAGAAGAAGTCTGTTCCCTAGACAGGAAGGTGACGTGACTGAAGACAGAGGGTCGTGTCTGTAATGGAGGCCGAGCAGGAAGGTGACGGGCAGCAGCCTGAGAGGCCACCCGGTGGGTGGTAATTGTCTCGAGAGAGGTAAGCTGGCTAGTGAGAAGCCCCAGGGGAGTCTGTAGTCTTTGGGGCAGAGCTTTCAGAACTTCCCACACAATGAGAGATGGAGCCTTGAGCCACTGAATTGGCAATGTCAAAGGTGAGAGTAGGAGGACCTTCCACTGCCAGTGGTGGTGGGCTAGGTAATTCCAACCAGGTTTCTCACTGAAGAGACCTAAAAAATGGATAAGATTGTTTTTTAAAGCCAGCAAACAAACAAACAAATAGGGGGTGGTGAGGAAGAATGAAAGAGAGAAAAAAAGAAAACAAAGAAGGTAAAAAGAAAACAAATTTCGTAAAAGCATTGAACTGCTAATAAGGAGACAAGGACTTCCTGGCCAGATTCTGGAAGAATGCTGGAACCAGAGAGATGAGCCCAGCCCTGAAGGCCACTGTTGTTCTGAGGGTTCTTGCTAATCCAGAAGAAAGAATCCCAACGTGGTTTGTAGTTTTGACAGCTTCATGGAGGGAAAGGATCAAACCATAGCCTACCTGAGGATAGGAGTGCAGAAAATGCCCAGGTACTTTCTGAGACCCAGAAGACCAACTGTCAGGGTGGAACTGAAGTGAAACTGCCCTTGTGCAGTCTTGCAGGCCAGGTTTACATCACCTGAGAGGACCAGGGTTGTTTGAACCTTGATCACGGCACTTCTCTACTGGAGTAGAGTGCTTGGGAGAAGAAAAAAAAAAAATCTTTTCTGGAGGAAGTTACCAGAAAGTTGTTCCTCAAATTGTTTCTGCTTTTTTTTTTTTTTCCCCACCTAAAATGATCTACACATAGTCAAAAATACACACACATTCAAGACTTCTTAAGTAAGAACAAACAGAAACAACAGACAATGGAAACAGGCCCACAAGATGTTAAGTTTCTGTAATTCTTACGCATAGACCATGAAACTATTCTCCTTACTATGTATGAAGAAATATAAAAAAGAGAATCTTGAGAATGTTTGCCATGGTAGTGGGAAACTATATGATTTTACATAAAAGATTTGAAAAATACAATAACCAAATTAAAAAGTCAGTGGGCAGATTTAACAAATTAGACATAGCTATAGAGAAGGGTGGTGAACTGGAAGATGGGTTGGAAGAAAATAGCCAAAACAAAACATGGAGAGATAAGAATATGCAAAATATAGAAAGTAAGAGATATAGAAGGTGTGGTTAGAGAGCTGCATATGTACTTATTTGGAGTCATAGAAGGAGACTAGGGGGAGTGAGTAAGAATCTGAAGAGATAATGATGCATTGTTTTCCAAAAGTACTGAAATAAACCAATTCACAGATTGAAGAGCCCATTGAATCCTCAGGAGAATAAAGAGAAAACTGTATGTAAACACATTATAGTGAAATTCAATTGAAGACTAATTCTTAAGGCAGGGAGAGTAAGAGATTATTTTCTAAGAATGGCTGTCTGAGAACTGTCTTCTCAACAAAAGCACAAGAAGATATGTTCAATATGCAGGAAGAATGATAACTGTCACTGTAGTGTCAACATCCAGCAGAAATACCCTTCAAGAATGTATTTGAAAGTCCAGGAGGCCACCTAAATCTGCATTGTTTCTCACTGCCTCCAAGAAGTGTGTAATCAAGAAGGAAAGTAGACGAAGCGCACACACCTACCCTTGCAGCATAAGCAGGGGACCACAATTACTGTGAACTTCAGAGCCCTTGGAGATCGGCAGGTCAGCACCCCATCCAGCCTTGGGAGAGTCAGGTGGTCATTGGGAAAAGGAGTGGGTATATGGGCAGCATAGGAGTAGAGCCAGATGAAATCACCACAGGAAGACGAAATCCCACCGAGAATGGGAAAATACCGAGACTGGGTCTGAGGTCTGGGAGATCAAAGCACTGGCTCTTGGGAAATTGGAAAGGCTTTGGGAGGTCTGGATGAGCGTCTGCTACGACCTTAGCAGAACCCATTTCTAACAGTTACCTGCATTCTACAAGGTGAATGCTTAGGTCACATTTTTGGAGCAAGGGCTTGCCTAGGGATTTCTTGTTTCTGTCAAACTGTGCTTTATTTTGGCCCTGGAGCAGAGCAAGCTGCTTCTTGTGCAAATGTGTTACTGCCATAGGCCAGTCAGCCTCCAGCAGGCCACCTCGTAGCCCAGCTGAGGGACATTTGGTGTTTCTTTGGGGCAGTCTGGCTGCGGATGGGCAAATGGAAGGATTGAGTCTGGGAGACCAGGGGCAGCAGCTGTTGATAACCGGGTGAGACAGAGCTTATCTGACAAAGGCCAGTGTGTGGCCTTGAGGAAGGGGGTGGCCTGGCGTCAGTATTCATGTAGCTCTCATTTGTCCAAAAAGCAGCCTCAGACCTTTTTTTTTTTAAAAAAAACATTGATTTCTTAATCTCTTATCAAATGTAGTTTCTTCTTCTCTCTTGGGGAGAAATAGCTTGAGCCCTCGGTGTTAGATGTGGTTCCCAGTCCTCTGTTCTTCTGGGGCCACCTTGCGCGATGCTCAGACTTTTTCTGGGAAAGGCTGTGCACAGAGCTCTCGTTCAGAGAAACGCCAGGCAGCATCAGTGCTTCCGTGAGACCACCCACCATCGTGTGGTCGTTTGTGTCCAAGCCTCAGGGCCTCCAATAGACAAGGACTGGTTGGTTGGTCTTATTGGCTGCAGCCCGCAAACACTAGGGTCTTCACCACGTCCTCAGGTTCTGCTCACACACGCTGGAGCAGTGGTGGGCGTGTGGGGGCTGCGGTGCTTGTTCCCTGTGCCTGCAGACTCTGGAGGGGACCCTTGAGCAGAGGGGTGCGCGTGCGCCCCGGGCGAGCAGGTCTGCCTGCCGTGTGCAGCAGGCTGCCGACATCCGTGGATGGGTTTTGCACTGGGTGCTGTGACCTGTTGCCCACATCCCTGTCCTGGGCAGGGGCCAGCCTCCTGCGGTGCCCCTGACTCCCTCTGTGTTGCTGCTGCCTCCCCCCTTTCCCTTCCCTCTCCCATCAGCACCAGTTCCCTCTCCTCTGTGGGCTGCCACCACTCCTTGCCTGGGTGCACGTGCTGTGTCCGCTGCTGCTTCGGGGTGGGTTAGATCTGAACCCTCTCGTGCAGTGCCTGAGCACACGGCCTGGCACCAGGAGTGCATCGAAGGCGCACGTGGGCCAAACTTTGAGTGATGAGGGTAAAAGTCCCCGTTGGGCGGAAGCCAGGTACCGCTGTTGCTGGCCAAACAGACCTAACCCTAACCCTAACCCTAAGCCCCAACAGACAGCCTGTAAACCTCAGCAGCTCAAGCAACACACGTTTGCTTCTCACCCACATGGCACATCCTTTGTGGCTTTGCCCAGGGCTCTGGTCTGTGCTGTCCTCACCTGGGGACTCAGGCTGATGGAGCAGCCGCCTTCAGGAGTTTGCTGGCCCAGTTCCTGTGATGCAGGGAAAATCTTTGGGGATTGTTCACAGGCTCTTTGTGCTTCTGAAAGAAAGTGGTCCCCGGTGCTTGACTGCATTTCATTGGCCAAACCGAGTCACGTGCTGCAACAAAAGTCAGGAGGAAAGGAAAGGGCCCTTCTGCCTGGGCCGAGCGAGCCTGGCCCCGAGACTGGAGACAGAGTAATGGGTGAGGCATACAGAGAAGTTCAGAGGTAAGAGCGGGTGCTGTCAGCATTTCTGTTAACAGCAGTCTGTTCCCTACTTATGAAACAATTTCTGTACATAAGATTAACAGTTCACACCAGTCATTGAGTAGTTTACTGCTTCAATAATAAATATACATCAACACACCATGGGCTGATAGAATTTCAACATACAAAGTACTGGAGGAGATTTTTCACTCCAGATTACACCTGGAATGTTTACAAATATTTGAAAGTGAAATTTCACATTTTTGCCATGTATCCGAGTGACACACCTTGTACCTTTATTGTCCTTATGTCTGTTACATCTGATGTCAATCTTGGAGGTTGCACGATCCCTAGTTGCCCCCAAGTTCAGCCCCTGGGCTCTTCGAGAGGCTGCAGTCAGAGCCCCTGTGACTGAATCCGGGGGCTGGGCCCCCTGTGGGGCAGGCTCACCTTGGATTCTATGCCCATGCATCTTTTGTGAAATAAGATAATGTAAATGGAATTGCTATCCTTTGATTGAAAACACCGTGAGAAGCTACTTCAGTTTTTTTCTTAATAGATCTTCATTGGAGTATAATTGCTTCACAGTACCGTGTTAGTTGATGATACACAACAAAGCGAATCAGCCATGTGCATACACATGTCCCCATATCCCCTCCCTCTTGAGCCTCCCTCCCAGCCTCCCTATCCCACCCCTCTAGGTCATTGCAAAGCACCAAGCTGATCTCCCTGTGCTATGCTGCTGCTTCCCACCAGCCAACTGTTTTACATTCGGTAGTGTATATATGTCAATGCTACTCTCACTTTGCCCCAGCTTTGCCCTCCCAGCCCATATTCTCAAGTCCGTTTTCTATGTCTACCTCTTTATTCCTGCCCTGCAACTAGGTTCATAAGTACCAATTGTTTTTTTTTTTTTTAGATTCCATATATATGTGTTAGCATATGGTATTTATTTTTCTCTTTCTGACTTAACTTCACTCTGTATGACAGACTCTAGGTCCATCCACCTCACTACAAATACCTCAATTTCATTTCTTTTTGTGGCTGAGTAATATTCCATTGTATATATGTGCCACATCTTCTTTATCCATTCATCTGTCGATAGACACTTAGGTGGCTTCCATCTCCTGGCTACTGTAAATAGTACTGCAGTGAACATTGTGGTACATGACTCTTTTTGATGATGGTTTTCTCAGGGTATATGCCCAGTAGTGGGATTGCTGTGTCATATGGTAGTTCTATTTTTCATCTTTCAAGGAACCTCCATACTGTTTTCCACAGTGGCTGTATCAATTTACATTCCCACCAACAGTGCAGGAGGGTTCCCTTTTCACCACACCCTTTCCAGCATTTATTGTTTCTAGATTTTTTGATAATGGCCCTTCTGACTGGTGTGAGGTGATACCTCATTGTAGTTTTGATCTTCATTTCTCTAATAATTAGTGATGTTGAGCATCTTGTCATGTGCCTCTTGGCCATCTGTATGTCTTCCTTGGTGAAATGTCTATTTAGGTCTTCCACCCATTTTTTTAACTGGATTTTTTTTTTTTTTTTGATATTGAGCTCCATGAGCTGTTTGTATATTTTGGAGATTAGCCCTTTGTTGTTTCATTTGCAAATATTTTCTCCCATTCTGAGGGTTGTCTTTTCGTCTTGTTTATGGTTTCCTTTGCTGTGCAAAAGCTTTTAAGTTTAATTAAGTCCCATTTGTTTATTTTTGTTTTTATTTCCATTACTCTAGGAGGGTGGTCAAAAAAGATCTTGCTGTGGTTTATGTCAAAGGGCGTTTTTCCTATGTTTTCCTCTAAGAGTTTTATAGTGTTTAGTCTTACATTTAAGTCTTCAATCCATTTGGAGTTTATTTTTGTGTATGGTGTTAGGTAGTGTTCTAATTTCATTCTTTTACATGTAGCTGTCTAGATTTCCCAGCACCGCTTATTGAAGAGGCTGTCTTTTCTCCATTGTATGTTCTTGCTTCCTTTGTTGTAAATTAGGTGCCCATATGTGCATGGGTTTATCTCTGGGCATTCTATCCTGTACCATTAATCTATATTTCTGTTTTTGTGCCAGTACCATACTGTCTTGATTACTGTAGCTTTGTGATATAGTTTGAAGTCAGGGAGCCTGATTCCTTCAGCTCCGTTTTTCTTTCTCAAGATTGCTTTGGCTATTCGGGGTCTTTTGTGTTTCCACACGAATTGTAAAATTTTTTGTTCTAATTCTGTGAAGAATGCCATTGGTAGTTTGATGGGGATTGCATTGAACCTGTAGATTGCTTTGGGTAGTATAGTCATTTTCACAATATTGATTCTTCCAATCCAAGAGTATGGTCTATTTCTCCATCTGTTTGTGTCATCTTTGACTTCTTTCAATCAGTGTTTTATAGTTTTCTGAGTACAAGTCTTTCTCCTCCTTAGGCAGGTTTATTCCTAAGTATTCTGTTCTTTTTGTTGCAGTGGTAAATGGGAGTGTTGCCTTAATTTCTCTCTCTCATTTTTGTTGGTGTACAGGAATGCCAGAGGTTTCTGTGTATTAATTTTGTATCCTGCCACCTTACCAAATTCATTGATTAGCTCTAATAGTTTTCTGGTGGCATCTTCAGGATTTTCTATGTATAGTTTCATGTCATTGGCAAACAGTGACAGTTTTACTTCTTCTTTTCCAATTTGTATTCCTTTTATTTCTTTTTCTTCTCTGATTGCTGTGGCTAGGGCTTCCAAAACTATGTTGAATAATAGTGACGAGAGTGGACATCCTTGTCTTGTTTCTGATCTTAGAGGAAATGCTTTCAGTTTTTCACCATTGAGTATGATGCTTGCTGTGGGTTTGTCATATATGGCCTTTCTTATGTTGAGGTAGGTTCCCTCTGTGCCCATTTTCTGGAGAGTTTTATCATAAATGAACGTTGAATTTTGTCAAAAGCATTTTCTGCATCTATTGAGATGATCATATGGTTTTTATTCCTTAATTTGTTAATGTGGTGTATCACATTGATTGATTTGCATATATTGGAGAATCCTTGCATCCCTGGGATAAATCCCACTTGATCATGGTGTATGATCCTTTTAATGTGCTGTTGGATTCTGTTTGCTAGTATTTTGTTCAGGTTTTTTGCATCTATGTTCATCAGTGATATTGGTCTATAATTTTCTTTTTTTGTGATACCTTTTTCTGGTTTTGGTATCAGGGTGATGGTGGCCTCGTAGAATGAGTTTGGGAGTGTTCCTTCCTCTGCAATTTTTGGGAAGAGTTTGAGAAGGATGGGTGTTAGTTCTTCTCTAAGTGCTTGATAGAATTCGCCTGTGAAGCCATCTGGTCCTGGACTTTTGCTTGTTGGAAGATTTTTAATTATGGTTTCAATTTCATTACTTGTGATTGGTCTGTTTATATTTTCTAATTCTTTCTGGTTCAGTCTTGGAAAGTTGGACCTTTCCAAGAATTTGTCCATTTCTTTGTGGTTTTCCATTTTATTGGCATAGAGTTGTTTGTAGTAGTCTCTTATAATCCTTTGTATTTCTGCGGTGTCTGTTGTGATTTCTCCTTTTTCATTTGTAATTTTATTGATTTGCATCCCCTCACTTTTTTTCTTGATGAGTCTGGCTAAGGGTTTATCAATTTTGTTTATCTTCTCAAAGAACCAACTTTTAGTTTTATTGATCTTTGCTATTGTTTTCTTTGTTTCTATTTCATTTATTTCTGCTCTGATCTTTATGATTTCTTTCCTTCTACTGACTTTGGGTTTTCTTCTTCTTTTTCTAGTTGTTTTAAGTGTAGGGTTAGATTGTTTAGTTGAGATTTTTCTTGTTTCTTGAGGTGAGATTGTATTGCTATAAACTTCCCTCTTAGAACTGCTTTTGCTGCGTCCCACATGTTTTGGATCGTCGTGTTTTCATTGTCAGTTGTTTCTGTGTACTTTTTTACTTCATCTTTGATTTCTCCAGTGATCTCGGTTATTTAGTAGCGCACTGTTTAGCCTCCATGTATTCGTGTTTTTTACAGTTTTTTCTTGTAATTGATTTCCAATCTCATAGTGTTGTGGTCAGAAAAGATGCTTGATATGACTTTCAATTTTCTTAAATTTTCCGAGGCTTGATTTGTGACCCAAGTGTGATCTCCCCTGGAGAATGTTCCATGTACACTTTAGAAGAAAGTGTATTCTGCCACTTTGGGGTGGGATGTTCTGTTAATATCAGTTAGATCTATCTGGTCTATTGTGTCATTTAAAGCTTGTGTTTCCTTATTTATTTTGTTTGGATGATCTGTTCATTGTTGTAAGTGGAGTGTTAAAGTCCCCTACTATTATTGTGTTACTGTCTATTTCTCCTTTCATGGTTGTTAGTATTTGCCTTATGTATTGAGGTGCTCCTATGTTGGGTGCATAAACATTTATAATTGTTATATCTTCTTCTTGGATTGATCCTTTGAGCATTATGTAGTGTCCCTCCTTATCTCTTATAACAGTCTTTATTTTAAAGTCTATTTTATCTGATACGAGTATTGCTACTCCAGCTTTCTTCTGATTTATATTTGCATGGAATATCTTTTTCCATCCCTTCACTTTCAGTCTGTATGTGTCCCTAGGTCTGAAGTGGGTCTCCTTTATACAGCGTATATATGGGTCTTGTTTTTGTATCCATTCAGCCAGTCTGTGTCTTTCGGTTGGGGCATTTAATCTATTTACATTCAAGGTTATTATCGATATGTATGTTCCTATTACCATTTTCTTAATTGTTTTGGGTTTGTTTTGTGGGTCTTTTTCTTCTCTTGTGTTTCCCGCTTAGAGAAGTTTCTTTAACATTTGTTGTAAAGCTGGTTTGGCGGTGCTGAATTCTCTAAGCTTTTGCTTGTCTGAAAAGCTTTTGACTTCTCCATCGAATCTGAATGAGATCCTTGCTGGGTAGAGTAATCTTGGTTGTAGGTTTTTCTCTCTCATCACTTTAAGTATATCCTGCCACTCCCTTCTGGCCTGCAGAGTTTCTGCTGAGAAATCAGCTGATAACCTTATGGGCATTCCTTTGAATGTTATTTTTTGTGTTTCTCTTGCTGCTTTTAATATTTTTTCTTTGAATTTAACTTTTGTTAGTTTGATCAATATGTGTCTTGGTGTGTTTTTCCTAAGGTTTATCCTGTATGGGACTCTATGCTTCCTGGACTTGGGTGACTATTTCCTTTCCCATGTTAGGGAAGTTTTCAACTATAATCTCTTCAAATATGTTCTCAGACCCTTTCTCTTTCTCTTCTTCTTCTGGGACCCGTATAATTCGAATGTTGGTACGTTTAGTGTTGTCCCAGAGGTCTCTGAGATTGTCTTCAGTTCTTTTAATTCTTTTTTCTTTATTCTGCTCCTCGGCAGTTATTTCCACCATCTTGTCTTCCAGCTCACCTGTTCGTTCTTCTGCCTCAGTTATTGATTCATTCTAGTATATTTTTCATTTCAGTTATTGTGTTGTTCATCTCTGTTTGTTTGTTCTTTAGTTCTTCTAGGTCTTTGTTAAACATTTCTTGTATTTTCTCAATCCATGCCTCCACTCTATTTCTGAGATTCTGGATCATCTTTACTATCATTACTCTGAATTCTTTTTCAGGTAGATTGCCTAGTTCCTCTTCGTTTATTTGGTCTTGCAGGTTTTCACCTTGCTCCTTCATCTGTGACACATCTTTTTGCTGTTTTATTTATTTATTTTTATATGCATGGGATTGTGTTCCTGTCTTACTGGTTGTTTGGCCTGAGGCTTCCAACACTGGGCTTTGTAGGCTATTTGGTAGACCTGGGTCTTGGCAGTGAGATGAGGAACTCCATGAGACCTCACTCCGATGAATATTCCTTGGGGTCTGAGGTTCTCTGTTAGTCCAGTGGTTTGGACTCGGAGCTCTCACCACAGGAGCTTTGGCCCAACCCCAGGCTCGTGAACCAAGATCCTGCAAGCTGCCTGGGGTGTCAAAAAAGAACAAAATAGAAAATAAAATTAGACTAGGAGACTAACAGATATGTTAGGAAGAATATAAAAGTAAAAATATAGATGAATCAATAACTGGAAGGTACATCAGAACCACGATAGTAAAAAAGAGGAGAAAGGAAAAGAAGAAAAAGGTGTCGGGGATGGGGGTGGGGGGGAAGGCCTTGGCTGCGGAGAGTGGGGCCTAAGCAAGGGCGAGGTTTGGGCTGTGGACGGGGCCAGTGCTCAGGACCCACAGGGCTGGAAAAGGGACTCTGTGTGTGTGTGGGGGCTTAGGCTCAAGGAACAGAAGGGGTCCAGGCGGGCCCCCCACCCGTGGTCTCATGGGGCAGCGACCTCATCTGGGAGCCCAGCAGGCTTCCTGGGCTTGAGTGGGCAGGGCAATCACCCTCCGCTACCCTCCCGCTCCTCCTGGATGGCCCCTCCCCCCTGCCTCTCCTGATCTCCCCGGCCTCCCTCCTATGCCCCCAGGACCCACGTGGCCTGGATGGGGCTTTGGAGGGGGGTTACTGGTCTGGGAGCTCAGCAGGCTCCCCAGCCCGAGTGGGCCCGGCGACCGCCCTCTGCTCCTCCTGGATGGCTCCTCCCACCTGCCTCTCCTGATCTTCCTGGCCTCTGCTTCTCCTCCCCCCTCAGTCCCCCTATGTCCTACTGGTTCACTTGTGGGTTCCTCCCATCTCCTTGGGTGCCAGAGTCCCCCACCAGCGGCCGGCAGGTG
Organism: Phocoena sinus; assembly: GCF_008692025.1. NCBI lineage: Eukaryota > Metazoa > Chordata > Mammalia > Artiodactyla > Phocoenidae > Phocoena > Phocoena sinus. The sequence continues at coordinate 2,991,860 of NC_045772.1, read as the reverse complement.
CCCTAGTTGTGGGGAGACGCTAACTCCGTGTCTTCCCACACCGCCATCTTGACTCCGCCTCCCCTATTTCAGTTTTAAAAAGGAACATTTGAAGATACTCAGCCTCAGCAGACATGTAAATCTGGTTCTGTCTATGCTTGGTTTTTTTCAGAACACTTAAAATCAGAGCTTAAAGAACTGCTTCACAGACCAGTGAGTTTTCCCGTGGGGAAGGAAACAGGCACAGAAAGGGACTTCGGGGGGATAGTTCCCGGTGGGGCAGAACCAGCGGAGGGGAAGTGGGAGGAGACAGGCACTCCCACCCCCTAAAGGCCCGTGACTCCTTTGCAGGCCAAGGTCTGCTGGGCTCTGCCCTTAGCTGTGGAGGGACCGTAAAGCTGAGGCCCCTGTGGGGCCACCAGGGGGAGGTGGAGAGACCTGGTCCTTAGTCAGCCAGTCTGGACCGGGTGGCCAGTGAGCGTAGCCCAGAGGGAGTTCTCGCCACACTCTAAACTGTCCTAGGGCTGCTTGGGGAGGCCAGAACCACCAACAGAAATGCGCCTTCTCAGGCTTATCCGAGCTCTGCTTTCCCTTTCCTGTAGGAAAAATGGGGACAAATCCTTCCTACCTAATCTTAGCAGTGTCAGATTTAGCAAATAAAAATATGGAACACTCAGTTAAATGTGAATTTCAGATCAATAATGAACCATTTTTTGTTCGTTGGATGCAGTATTGGGTACATGCTGAAATCCAGAGTTCACTGAGCCTCCTGTATTTTATCTGGCGACTCCACAAAGGGAGAGTTCAAAGTTGCGTCAAGTTGGAATGTAAGCTTAGTCCTAAGCTTGAGGCTGCCCTCTTCTCCTAGAGGTTATTACAGGTGGCAATGAAAATACGGCTCACACTTGTTGGGTCATTTGAAATTAAAGTATACACCCGTGCACACACACATACACGCCTTTACACGTATATGCACACACACGCACCAGTATACACACTCCCCCACACCAGCACACACATACATGCACGCACTCTCACACCGACACACACGTACACACCAACACGCGCATGCACCAATGTGCACACACCCCTCTGCATGCATACATGCCCACTTTAGATGTGGTTCATTTTCTGGGCATGGCTGCAGCGCTTGAAGATCGCTACTTTCCCATTCTGCCGAGGGGCAGACTGACCTTGTTACACATTCCGGCCCCCCGACATGTGCACGGAGGGGCAGCCTGTCTCCCGGGAGGGCTTCTTGTTTATGCCAAAGGCTTGGACTGACCTGTACGCCAGCTGAGCTCATCTGACTTTCCTCAGTGCAGACATTGTGATGAGGCTCGTCACCAAGTGACTTTTTTAAGTGAAGCTACTCCTTTTCATTTGGTTGGATCCGTTTCTGACTTATTAATCATTATTTCCTGAAAGGCTGGCTTAGGGCCCCTCAACCGTCTGGTGAATATATTCACAGTCGCCCTGGGGATGGTTGGCTTTTTCTGCACTGACCGTGGGTGATGACCTTCCGAGATGTGTTTTGTGTCACTCAAGTCCTCGTGCACCGCCGCGCTGGGCTGCCTGTGCCTCCCAGGACACTCACCTGGTTGATTCCCGTCCATGAGTGCAGGCGGGTTTGTAGGAGGCCCCTGCCTTCCGCCTCCTAACGAGATCAGCACCTTCCTCCTCTCTGGTTCACCGTCCACGCTGCTGCTGATGTAATGGAAGCTGGACCTCGGGACTCGCGGTGCAGTGGCCTCCGAGGCCCTTCGCAGTTTGATCCCACACCCCTTCATCCTCCAGCTGGCTTTAGGCCATGCTGAAGCCTGGGGCTGTTTATTCTTCCTTAAGCATGACCTGTGACCTCAGCCGTGCTGGGATCCCTGTTCCTGTTGTTTCCTTTGCCTGGAACGCTGCCGCCCGCCGCCTCGGCCACCCCCCAGGCAGTTAGGGCCTTTCTCATTTGCTGTGCGTGGCAGAACAGGGCAGTGCTCCAGGCTGGGGCGGGGTTTGATGGGTGGACGGAGGGGAGGCAGGTGAGGTAAATGACAGATGCAACTTTGGCCTTCAGGGAGCCCACGGCGGAGGAGGAGACGGGCCACAGGAGCAGGACACGCTGATGCAGCCTGGGGAGGCTCAGTGGCCCCGTGCTTGCCCACCCGGTGGGCCTGCTGCCGTGGAGGGTCTACAGGACGCCCTTCTTTAGGCCGTAGCCCATGAGGTGCCGTTGACTGTCCCAGGAAGGTGTCACTGTCACCCTGGCCTATGGTGGCACCAAGCCCCTGGGGCCCTGTAGTTTTCCTCTGTGTGTCCTTCATGGTTTTGGGCCACCACCAAATACTCCACGGCCAGTCTGCTGTGACAGGGCTGCTGGGGGCCCGGAGCGTGTGTCCATCACTCCGTAGGGTGTCCATTGTGCACTGGGTGGGGTGGGGGCAGGTGTGCGGTCTGCAGGCCTGTATGTAGACGGCAGCCTGCCCGCCCCCCGGCCCCGTGCTCCTGTGTTTCCCGTCCTTCCTGTGAGGCCGTGGAAACCCTTCCCTTGGGGAGGGAGTCGTCTTGGGTGCTAAAGAGCAGTGACAAGCTGGGGGCATGTAAGTTGGTGGGAACCTGAGGGACAGGTTGACCTCGCACTAGGGGGTTAGAAGGAAATTAGATGCCAGAGTTCCGGTCTCCTGGTGACAGGGGCTGCTGATGCGTGAGCAGACACGGGAGGCAGGTTCCGGAGCCGAGGAAAGAAGGTGGCCCTGCTTTGGGCTCCTTGGAAACCATTCTTGAACGTTTCTGGCTTATCCTGAACCACCACCCAGCACAGGGCAAGACTCCGGAGGCCGGCGTGCGTTCAGATTCTGGTTCTGTCGCCCCAGCGGTGGGTGTGAGTGGCGAGTGATGGCCCCGTGGTGGCCGTGGTTTTCCCGGGAGTGTGAAGAGTCAGCGCAGGTAAGGTGCCTAGGATGGTGCCTATGAGCGCAGCCAACTTTGCACCTGTGTTATCTCACCATCATTTTTATCAACTGCCTAGCAGGCGGGTAGCGGTGGGTGGGTTAGCACTCCTTTGGTGGGGTTAGTCTGGGGCCTCTGCTCCCTGGGCAGGCGCCTCTGTCCACCCCCGGATGCCCGTTAGCGTGGCCGATACTGACCCAACCCAGGGGGGCCAAGGGGAGTGCCGGCTGTCGTTATTATTAAAATTTACACTCTCACCCTTCGGGAAAAAAATGCCCAAATGCACTCCTGGAGAGTAGTTTTATCTCGGTGTGTTAAAGGCTTAATCTGCGTGTACATTTTCCCTTCCCCGTGTTTTTAAATTTAGGTTAAATGCGATTTTAACGAAATTTCTCTGAAAGCTGTCTCGACTACATTGTAAGGTTAAAATTGACTTATTCTTTCAAGATAGAATTCAGTTACAGCTAGTAAACTAGATTCAGCTTTATTACCATCCAAGTGAAAATATTTTTATTACTGCTACAATGTAAGCCGTCGGAGAGCAGAGGGTAAATCAGCAGAGCGGCCCTGGCCCGTGGAATATTCAGTGCGTGACAGTGAGAAATAACAAGCTCCCCTCCCCACCTTGCGTCTTCATTAGGCGCCGGAGTGACTGATGGGAGCCGGGAAGGATGGCGATGTTTCCTTGGAGGCGCGGGGCCCTGGTGACAGGCAGAGCACACGCGTGACGGCAGTGCTGTCAGGCACGGGAAGTCACGTGGGCGCGGCGACTCCTCTGTGTGTCCCTCACCAGCGCGTCTCCCTGTCTCGGGCCAGGGCTTTTCCCCCACGGCCAGCGTCCTTATTCCGGTGGCTCCATGCTGTGCCTGCCTGAAACCTTTGGACAGCAGGTGGCCCATGCATTCTCACTCCCCCAGGGCATGTCCGGTTGATTTAATGTGCCTTCAACTGAAAACCCACATGGCTATTTGGTTGCATTTTGGGGAAGAGGGATCTATTACTCAGGCCAAAAAAATCAAAGGGGGAGAGGAAGTTTCCTGTAATCTAAAAAATAACGTATTATGAATGAACCCCTGGGTTCTAGTTCAGCCTCCATCACTGACTCTGAACTTGGTTGCTGCCTGCCGCTAATAATAATAATGATGACAATGATGGCAGCCAGCATCCATTAGGTGCCTACAGCATACAAGGCACTGTTCTCAGCTCTTTCTCTGCATCGCTGTGCTGGCTTTTCACAGCGCCCCTGTGAAGTGGTGTGTGGCCATCCCCATTTTGAGAGCCCTGCCCCTTCTCTGGCTTCAGTTTCCCCTCAGGCCAGATGATCTCCATGTGGCCTCCAGCTCTGCCCATCCTGCGTTGGTACTGAACATGGGAGAGCCCACTGAGCTGTCTCCCAACCGTGCGGGGGACCCGGTGGTATCCTGGGGCTCTGAGTCATGCTCGTCCCCGCCTGCGCCCCAGATTTCCTAGGGGAGCAGCAGCCTGTGACAGCACCGTGGCCGTGCCTACCACCAGACCCCCCCATGCTCTGCCCCTCTGGGGACTCCTGGCAGCATCTCGCGCCTTCTGCTGCCCCACCCGCTGTTCCGCCCTGTGAGGAGGGAGGAGGCCAGAAAATCGAAGTTGTCTTCTTTGAATAAAGAGCAGCAATCCTTTCCCCTTGGCTTTGAGCCAGTGCCCGCATGTCCACCCCCCATGTCCCAGCACCCAGCACGGCGCCCTGTGTGTGCAGGTTTTTGCTGTGCTTCCTGTACAGGGGGGCGCCCTCAGTGTCCGTGGCTTCGAGTTGCTTCCGTAGAGTTTGAAGATGAAGCTCCCTGTGTACAAAGTGCAGGGTTGGGTGGGTGTTAAAGCCGTTTCCGTGTTGGCTATTCTAGTCTCTAGATGTTTGTTGCACCACATGGGTTTCCTTGGAGGCTTTTGTTTTGCCTGAGACTCTCAGGTCCCCCTCCTCCTGCCCTTCAGTCCATAGGATGGGCGGTCGGATGCCTGGGAAAGCTCGTAATATGTGCCAGTGTAGCCCTGGCTGCGGCTACATCATTTGTAAAAGGGACAGAAAAATGCTGCATATGCAGGACCGACGAGCGATTCCTGGCTGAGTCGCTGAGAGCCGACCCTCTCGTGGCCGTCTGAGAACTGTCCGACCTCGAAGTGAGTCCCCACTCCCACCCTCCCCCGCCAACCCCGCCGCTGGGCGAGCTGGGCCTTCCTCACTAGGACCCGAGGGCCTCTCGGACTTGCTGGCTTCTCCCGCTAACTGACCTGTGTGCTGCTCTAGAGACAGTGCTTTCTCTGTGCAGGAGCCTTGATCCCAAGTGACCATCTTCACAGACATTTCCCACCAGCCCCAGGGGTGTCACGTCATCGGGGGAGGGGGCGATGCCTGCCAGAGAGCTCGGAAGGATTCGGTTCCACTGTGCGGGAGGGGCTGTACCGGCCCGACGTGCAGGGTCAGTGGCTCAGGGGTCCCAGGGCTCAGCACCCCTGTAGCCATGCTGGACGGCCCCGACTTCCACCCTCCGTCCCTGCCCTTCCAGCCTTTGCTGCAGGAGCCCAGTCCCAGAGGCCTCCCCACCGTCGTCCTAGGACCTGGGGTCAGGCCTGTGGCCGCCTCCAGAGCCTGAGTGGTGTGTGGGGAGAGTTGGGCTGGGCCCTGTCACTGGGGACCCTGCTTGACCCTCTCTGGTTCCCTACTCCATCCTTTCTAGGCCTCCCTGTCTCCCAGCCCTTTGTGTCTTCCTCCCAACTTAAGCTTGTTTTCAGGTGCTCCCCCCCAAGCAGGTGGAGAGGGATCTCTTTTCTTAAGATCAAGGGACAACTCTTCTCCCATGTCTGGGCTGGCAGGGTCCCAGGAGGGTCTTGGGGCTGGAGGCTGGCAGGTGGGACTGCACTGAGATGCCCCCCAGGACAGAGCGGGCTTTTTAAGACCTGGAGCTGAGGCGTCGTTGGCTTTGACCATGGAGGATGTTCTGTCCTATATGAGCAGACAGAAGGTTAGCAGGTGCTCCAGGAGTTCTTCCTTCCAGGCCTGCACTTAGCACTGGATCGTAAAAGACTCCCCGTTCACAGGCGGGGCCCTCGAGATGGCCGGGCCACCACCACCCAGCCCACTTTACGGCCCCAGGAAGCGGGTGAAGGTGGGCTGGGGCGGGGTCGGCCTCTCACGGGACGAGGAGGCGGGTTGGACCTTGTGTGAGAGATGCTGCACCTGTGACTTGGCCAGCCCTTCTGCCTGGAAGCGCCCGGAGGGGCCGGCGTGGAAGGCCACGTGGGGTTGCTGGTTTACCTTCGGCTGCTCGAGTGGGGGCCTTTTTACTTGGGGAGCGGTGATGACCACCCAGTGGGCAAGGAAAGGCCAGCACGCGAGTCCTCCCGAGCAGCGAATTCGCTGCTTTTCTCCTCAATGATGATACATCTTTGTGACCCTCCACCCGAGGTTGATGTTCCAGGTTTATTGCCAAACCGAGACGAGTTAATTAAATTGTAAGTAGAGACTTCCAAATAAAGCGATTCTCCTTGACCTTAAGAAGAAAAAGTTGTCTTGGTTTTGAATGTAGGCCATCAAGTCTGGTTTTGAAATGATTCCCCGAAGCCATTTTTGTTCATGGTTACAAGTTGCTGGAGAGAGTGTGGGTGGCTTTATCTCCCTTACTGTAAAGAACCAACGTCCCTCTGAAATCAGGCCGGGAGGCCGCCCCGGCAGCAGGGCTTTTCCAGGCGGGGCTTGGTGGAAGGAGGACAGCTTATTGCACGGGGGTCAGGCTCCTTTCCACAGTAATAAGCTCGTTCACGAAGGCAGAGGAGACACCTGCTGTTTCTGTGAAGGGGGACCTGAGGTGGGCCCTCTGGGCCCCCCGTACCTCAGGCAGTGGTCCCTGGCGGGCCCACCCTCAGGCTGCTTTCCCTGGCCCGTCCGAGCACCCAGCTCCGCCCTGCAGTCACACCCCCATCACTGCGCAAGGGACAGTGCAGTCCTCCGTGCTCTGCCGGGCCCGGGTCCCCCCGCACTGAGACCCCTGGTGTCACGTTTGTGGTGGTATCCCTCCTGTGTCCTGGGGGGTGGGCAGGATGGGGAGGGCCGGGGTGCAGGCACAGGCTGTCCAGCTGCTTCTCGAAGCCCCCCACTCTGTCCCAGCATCCCCCTCCCCGCCTCTCTCCAGGGCCCAGGCTTGTGGGCTCGCCTGTTGGCTCCGCGTGGCCTGGGCGCAGGCTGAAGCTGGCCGGGCCATCGGGGGAGCCCGCTTGTCCATCTGTCTCTGTTTCTCACGCCTACCTCTCTGCCTTTCTGTGGCCTTCTGTCGCTGTGCGGGGGACCGGGAAGGAGGAGAGGTGTGCGCAGGTGTCAGAAGCCCCTCTAATGGCCTCTCAAGCCTCCCTGGTCCGGGCTGGGGTCCCGGACAGGGAGCGGCAGTGGTATCCACCGGGCGTTGCCTGGGAACAGCCCCTCACCCCGCAGTGCTGGGAGTGCTGGCGCGCTGGGCACTCAGCCCGTGATGCTCTGCCCGCAGCAGGCACTCGGTACGTCACCCGTCCCCACGGCTGGTGAGGTCGGGGCTGACGGGACCTGACCTGACACACGGGGACTGAGGCCGCCAGGAGCGTTCTGCTCAAGTCACACAGATGCAGTGTCCCTCCGTCCACACTGATGAAGTGTCCGTTGACTCCGGAGCCCATGCTTGTCACCCCTCAGCCCGGGCTCCTGAGGGCCCTGAGTGTGCCCCTGCATGTGCAAGCGTGTGTCCACGTGTGCGTGTGACCGCTCCAGTCTCTGGTTGGCGCCCTGCCGAGGGGACTCTTAGCACCCCTCCTTGGAACCCGTGACAGCGACGAGGAGACCCGCTCCCCCCTTCTTCCCCAGTGTGTGGCAGCCAAGGTCCCTGAGCTGGACACTCGTGCAGCTGGCTCTCTGGCGTGTGGGGACCCGCTGGCACCGGGCGGTGAGAACGCGGACCCGCGGCTGTCCTCTGTAGCTGGCACCTGGGGGGCACTGGAGACCAGCAGGCGGTTAGAGGCTGGGGCGAGACGGGCACAGAGCCGTTGCCACAGAGCTGCCCATCATGTGTACCTGGGAAATGACACCGTGTGACGGGATGCAGGGCTGAGGGGTGCGGGTCCCCACATGGCACCTGGGGAGCCTGGAGGGAGTCGCTTTGGGTATCCTCACATTGTCAGCCGCGTGGGGAAGGTGTCTCTTCATTTGATCTGCGCCAAGCAGCCTGAGGACAACGCATGCTCTTAGCTCCATGTTGAATGGGTGCCTTACAGGGGTGTGTGGACACCGTGGCCCACCTCCTTCTTACACCTGGATGCCTCTCTCCTGATTGCGAGGAGACCTGCAGTTCCCTCCTGGTGCCCTTATTCTCGCTGTCCTCACACCGTCCCCGGGTGTGGAAAGCGCTCCAGCGGGAACGGCATCCTGGCCTGCGACCACACGTGTGCAGGCGTTCTGGGTGAGCGAGGTTTCCCGTGGCACCACCCGTGTGGGCTGTTCTGCGTCGTTTGCTTGCTGGCAACAGCAGCGGGAGAGCCAGGGCTGGGAAGAGTGGCCGGGACAGGAAATCCAGCCATGCTGGGGGGTCTCAGCAGGTAGGATGGGGGCGGGGAGGGCTGGCTCCTTCCCGGGAGCAGCCCGGCCCCTGGAACGTGCTGCGGGTCTCGGTTGTAGGCGAGCAGGGTCAGCCGCAGGCCGCTGTCTTCCTCCTGGTCGTCCCCTGGTGGAGAGCAGCCTCTGCTCCTCCACCACTCAGGCCCCCGCAGAGCCCCGCCTGGCCTCCGGAGCCTCCGCTGAGCCCTCCTCACTTCAGATGCCCCCGGGCTGGCTGAGCAGCTGAGGGTTGAGCTAGGGCCGCCAGGAGAGTCTCAAACACCCGTCTCCCTGGTTCGGTCCTTCCCTGCTTCACAAGAGCCCAGCCCTTCCCGGCAGCACGGGACTTCGCCGGCTCATTAAGACTGTGTGCACGTGCGTGCTGGTGCCCCGAAACCCTGGTGCAGCCCCTCTGTCTTAGCACTGGGAGCCCTGGGGGGGCCTTCAGAGAGGCCCCCTGAGCGCTTGCTGGCCTGTCAGCCAGCCTGGTCAGGGCAGCCCAGACCCTGGTGTGGGTGCTGGCCTCCTGGCGGGCAGATGCCCGGTGTTCATGCCCCAGGTCCCCCGCTCCGCACCGTGGTCACCTGGCTGGCCGGCTCACGCCTGAGGAGCCCCAAGGTGGATGTTTGGGGAAGCTGCCTTCATGGCGCCCGCTGTTGAGTCTTTGGTTTACACAGGTGTCCCATGGGAGGACGAGCCCCACCGTTCACTCATCCCGAGGGCCAGGCCCGGAGCGGCTGCGTGTGTGCAGAGAGCACCCAGCCATGCAAACCTCAAGGCCACCGAAGCGTCACAGGCACTCTCTAGGAGTCGAGGTAGGGGCACTGAGGAAGGGGGGTCAGCTCCAGGGTGGAGGGAGATCAGAAAAGGCTTCAAAAGGGCAGTGATGTCGAGCTGAGTCTTGAATGTGGGGAGGCAGGGACCAGCCAGTACCAGGCATGGGGAGTCTCAAATCCAGCTCAGACTCACACACAGACTTTTTGTGGCGGATTCTCAGTCTTAAAGTGCATCGGGAGAGAGGGAAGACTTCTGGGAAAGCTGTACGTTTTCGATTTCATCGCAGACTTGGGTGGTGTCAGGGCTGGCCTCCTGCCCACAGCGAGCTCAGGTCTGTCCACAGTGCAGCTCGCTGAGATCTGCGCGCCTCAGCAGCCCCGCCCTGTGTCCCCTCTGGAGCCTTGCATGGGTGTGGGGGATGGGCCGAGATCCGTCCACTGGATCTGGCGTCGCACCCACTTCCTCTCTTCTCTGGGCGTGGCCGGGGCTAGGGGCAGGGAGCCCTCATGTGGCCTATGGAGCAGTCGGTGCCCCGCTCTGTGGAAACAGCCCCGTTTGGGGCGTTCGTCGAGATGCCCGTGAGCACGTCTGTGAAGGGAGCGTGGTCTCATACCTCGTCGCGTCAGCTCTGTGTGGCTCCAGGAGAACTCATACTTTGGATGATGTTACTGTCGAAAAAGTAGAACTTAGTGCCTCTCCAGGGATGGGAAGATGGTGTGTGTGGTGCCAGATAAATGCTATTTCTTTACAACCTGCTGGGAGGCTTCATTCCATCCCATTCTGTTTATGCTGGGGTCCTGAGAGTGTGGTGGTGTCCCTGTCCCCAAGGCCAGGTGTGCCTGGTGTGACCTCCTCCCGGGCGTGTACTGCCCACTTTACAAACGGGCGGCAGCCTGTAGGGTCCGACCCGCCGTCACCGCCACCCCTCTTCTTCCTATATAACAAACTAGCGACCCCGCGGCCTGGCCTGGGTGTTCAGCTAGCCTTGGAGGAGTGATCTGGGGAGAACGTATCTGCAGTTTGGTCCCTGCCCTGATGTCTGTCTGGATCTCAACCCTCAGGGTCGTTTAATGCTGGAGGAAGTCCTCTGCTTGTACACCAAGTGCCAAGTGGGTGCCCCGCAGCACAGCACTGCCACTCCCTGTCAGGGTGAGCGTCAGACCCCCGTGAAGGGCGCAGTTCTCCGGGAAGCGCCAGCCGCACGCCCGCGGTCCCCAGGCCGCCTGCACTTGTGACCCAGCAGTGATAAAGGCGGCGGTTCCTGGGACCCCAAGGCCTTATTGCTCGCTGGAGCAGCTCACAGAGCTCAGGAGAGCCGGCCGGGGGAGGGAGTGCAGTGTGAGGCGGGAGGCGCCCGGGGACTTGGTGCTTCCTCTCGGCCCTGGGCTCAGGGCCTGTCGCCCTCCACGGTTCACGTGTTCACCCACTGAGCCCACGCGTGCAGAGTTTTTACTGGGGCTTCCTCACGTGGGCATGATGGAGCTCAGTGCCCAGCTCCTGTCGTGTCCTGAGGTCCGGCCTCTGCGAGCCCCGACCCTGAGACCCTGGGACCAGGGGCTGTCACCTGTGGCCCCGTCAGAACACGCGTGTCCCCTGTGGCTGGAGGGGCAATGCGTCTGCTGGTCTCAGGTCCTGGCAGAGCCCCTGCCCAGAGCCTGGCCGCCTTCCCACTGTTTGTCAAGGTCCCCATGTCCTGAGTCCTCTCCCTCTGCCCCTTTGCTCACTGCGCTGTGATGGCTGCGAAGGGTCTGTGGGGAGCCTGACGTGGGCCTGTGGCCCGAGGCCTTGGGAGCCGCGTCTGCTCTCGGGGGCTTCCTTGAGGCGGCCGAGAGCAGGTGCCCTGTTCAGCGGAGGCCTTGTTCGCCTGCTCAGAGCTTCCCTGGTGGATTTCCTTTTGGAAAGAGGCTTAGCTGCCCTTCCTCCCTCCTCTTGGTCTGGCACCTGTGTCACATGCCCACCGTATGGCAGCCGCTACCCCGGGACTTTCCCGAGAGGGTGCTGTGAGGGAGCTGGGGCTCTCCCCGTTCCAGGGAGGGCCTGGAGGTGCTGAGATCCTGGAGAACCTTCTGGAAGCTGACCTGGGGTGTGAGCCCAGTTCTCCTGATGCTGTAACCCGAGGTCTCTCTACTGTTCTCCAGTCTGACCCGGGCTCTGCTCTACCTCAGGAAGAAGACAGGCCCGCTCACTGCGTGAGCGTGTTGTGTGCTTGGGGAGTGGAGTCACGGGTCCTGGGTCCTGAGCTGCTTCCTTCACTGCCCCCGTCTGCCCGCCCGGTCCCCTCCCAGCTCGGGCCCTCTGTCCTCCTGGTGGCCTCTGGGGGTGGCCACGGCAGGTCTGTCTGCAGCAGGGAGCCCTGGACGCTTCTCCCCCGGGAGCTGCCGGGCCGGGCGTCCTGGGTGTCGTCCTCCGTCCCGCTCCTTCCTCCTGCCCCTTGGCACAGCCCTGCACCCTGGGTCCTCAGCCGGGGATCCTGGGCGTGCGGCTCGGCCCCGCCCCTGTTTGGGGCTGATGCTTTTTTCTAGCTGTTTGTTCTTACCGTCCATCAGACCTGGCAGACGAGGAGGGTGGGTGAGCCCAGAACAAGGCCTCCCTGGCTGCAGAGAGGCCTGCATTCCCTGCCACTGGCTCTTGTTTTAGTTCTTTATCTTTTTAACTGATTGGAGGATTGAAAGCTCCCCCCCCCCCCCACCCCAAACCAAAGCCTTTTCGGGCCTCGCCCAGCAGAAGTGGGTTGGGGGTGGCTTGGGGCGGTTTTCCTGGTCAGGTATCTATGTGTGAGCAGTTAGGTTCACTCTTGGGGCAAATAAGTCTAAGCAGTGCCTGGCCCTGCGTGAGCAGTGCCTATTCTTTGTGCCAAGTCAACGGGATATGTGGGTTTTTTTCCTTTTTAGCATCAATCTTGGGACACAATCTGTTTGTGTAATTTATTTTGGTTTTTAATGAAGAAGACAGGGTGTTTCAGCAGAATTCCCAGCCAGCAGACGCGCTGTTTCAGGTGCTGGGAGAAGCGTCCGGCACGTGCCGGGCGATGGGCACTTCCTGTGCCTTTGTGGCGGTCTGCCTCAGAAGGCCTTGATGGAAAAAGTCTCCTCAGCCTGAAAGATGATAATTACACCTGCCTGATCACTCATTCCATGTACCCTCTAATTTCCAGTGAAATGGAATTTCAAATCCAGAATCACTGCTAACCGAGTTACCTTTAGCAGTGACAGAGCATCTGCTCACACTTGCTTATAAGAATCTTTCCAGCACATACGTTTGCGCCCCGATGTATATAAATGGAAAGTAATGGCTGGAGTTGAGGCGTCCATTTTTCAACACGTTCAGGGCAGGAGGCGGCCTCTCCAGAAGTTCACTGTGTGCGTTAGGAGGTGGGCGGGGGCAGTGGCCATATCGCTCTTCATTGTGGCTTCCGGAGAAGCCAGGCGATCGGTGAGAAACGGCCACCTCCACGTGACCAAGGAGTGCCTCCCGCGGTCCTGGGATGGCTGTTCCTGTTGGCTGGGGTGGCCTGGTTGTGGGTCGGAGCCTGGCGGACGAGGCTCGCATCCCCACCAGGTGGGCCCGGGGCTGCCTGCTTCGCTGCTGTCGGGAGCTCGGGCCTGCGTCGGGCAGAAGAGAAGCCCAGGCCCTCAGGACGCTCAGAGTCGGTAACTCTGGTGAAATAGACAACTCGGAGGCTCAAAGTTGCGTTTTCTTTCTGTCTCTCCTGCACGTTGCTGAGCTCGTGGAGGGCAGGACGCCGGCCACGTCTCCTCTGTAGCTTCACTGTCACAGGCGGTGGGGTACATGGAGACGCCCGAGAGCTTCCTGGAAAGAGCTGATGAATGAGCCGCCTCTGCCCGTGTCCTCGTGGGGTTGACGCTGTGGCCCTTGCTCTGCAGAGGCCCCGGCTGTGCCCAGGGTGCTGGTACCCGGAGATACTGGGCGGGTCTGTGGGCCCATCTGGCATCGTGGGGTCATTTCAGGACACGGAGAGGGACAGTCCTGAGTCTGCCGCTGCCGCGTGCACCCCCGGATGGGCCACCTCACCTGCTTCTCGCGTGGGCACAGATCCCGTGGGCGAGAACTGGCCAGTGGGCCGTTGGTCCTCGCGCTCCGGCTGGGATGAGCTCCTCTGGCCGAGCCTGAGACGCGGTGGCGTCTGCCAAAGCCTCGTGGGGCGGGCCTCAGGTGGGACTGCCGGAGGAGAGAAGGGGTTTATTTTTACTTGTTTGGTTAGGTTCCTTCAGTGACAGATGTTCCGGAAGTATGTGTTTAATTTTGCAAATCGGTTTGCTCGCCAGTTCACGTTAGAAAGGTGTCGTGTGCCTCCCGGGCACTTATTAGAGTTGCTTGTTTTCCCTGCTTGTAAACGGTGACCTTCTGCGTCAGCCGAGGAGGCCAGTGGCACTGCAGGCGCAGGGACGTGGCTGCGGGACTGCGGGCGGCTCATTCCACGCCACCGCCCTGCCCCCGCCTCCGAGCGCATCCGGCCCCGGCCGTCACTCCACTTGACCCGCGAATGTGCCGGGCACACGCCACATGCCGGGCCTGGCTCTGTGCCAATTCCTGGGTCCAGATAAGGTCCCGCCCCACGGGCACCGCGGTCCAGCGACACCCAGGGCTCCACAACCCATGAAAAGCCACCTGAATCCGCGAGAGTGAACTCGGAGTCGCCCCGCCTTCCCGATTATCAACACCCGGCGAGCGCCTGGTGTGGGGTGGCGTCGGCGCCCCGTGCGGTCCTGGGCAGGAGGCGCCTGGCCCTGCCGGCCTGCCGCCCGCTGCTCTGTCCTCGGCCCATGTGTCCCGGAGAGTTTCAGTGGCTAGTGAATGGCGGGTGCTGGAGCCCCTGATCGTCCAGGCCTGTCCTGGGAGCGGCCCCTGCCGGGTCCCCCTCCTTCGGGCGCTCTGTGTTCAGGAGGCGGTTTTCTCTTTGGAGCTGTCCCTGTCCTTCCGCCCGCGCTGCCCCCGCCGCTGACTGCACTCGTGGAAGCTCACTCCCCTGTTTCTGTGTAAAAGATCTTTGTTCAGTAAATTGATTCATTTTCTGAACTGCCGGTTTTCAGGTGTTGACGGTATTTGCGTTTCCCGTTGGCCAGCGTGCTCGCGTCGGTGCCCCGGCCTCGGCTGCCACCCTTGGGGAACGGGCACGGGGGGCCACTCAGGGCCCCACGGAACTTTCCGGCTTTGTAGCTGCTGCTGTTTTCAGCTTAGAAGTAGATCTTAATTCTTTGAAAAGAACAGGACGTCCCATCGCGTTGCTGGAAAGCTCCGCAGTATCTCGTCGTGGAGAAATGGGGGGGGTGACTGAGAAATGGGCGGTTTATTCACATGTTCAGTTACCCATTTTCTAACTTCATTCATTCCCTCATTCCCTCATTCATTCATTCACCCGTCGTCTGGCTCACGCTTACTGGGCACCTAGTGTGTCCCGGGGCTGCAGGTGCGGAGGGGTCTCAGGCACCACACCTGCTGTGGAGCAGCTCACATCCTGAGGCGGGCACGGCCCTAAGCAGCGAAGCCCGGGCCGTGTGACACGGGGTCCAGGGAGGAGGCTGTGGAACCAGGAGGAAGGAGGCGGGCACAGGGGGAGGGACTGGGGCGGTGCCCGGGTGGGACCTCGCCGGGCACACGGTGTCACCCGAGCAGGCGCAGTGCTGGGGGGCCAGGGACCGAGAAGGGCGGTTCTGGCCCAGCTGGTCCTTCTTTGTCTGCCAGCTGGTGTCTCTCAAACTGTGGGCCACGTACGGGGCCCTCACAACGTCTTGAGAGGAATTCCCTCGTATTAGGCGGCCCCCTGAGCTTACAAGCTGGGGACCCCAGGGCTCTCCTCGGTGACAAGCCGTGTGGCTCGTTTCTGCCGGGGCTGCCGCTGTGGAGGCTCTGTGCTGTGACTCTGCTCCCACTTCATCTTCTGCTGGAGCGGCAGGGGACCGTTTTGGGTCGTGAGGTGAAGTTCACAAGTAAGTGTATCTAACACAACATGAGCTGATTAGAAGCTGTAGAGCGGACCACAGAGCCAGCCCTGCCCTGCGTGGGGAGCTCCTCCTGGGACGCGGACCCTACGTCAGAGGCCGGAGCCCCGTCTTCCTCTGTCTCTGGGGGCCCGGGTGCCGAGTCCTTGTGTAACTTGTCCCTGAGAGGGCTCCCAGCACAGGTGTGTGGCTGACATAAGAATCTTCTGGAGACACAGAAACTCAGATCCCGCCGGGAAGATTCTGATCCACAAAGTCGAGATGCACCGAGAAAGCTGTTTTAACAGCCGTTGAGATGAGGATGACGTCTGGGAACCCCTGAGGTCACTGTCGGCCCACACTGCAGCCTTCTGAGCTGGCCTCGCGCTTCCCTGATCCCCTGGCTGTCGCTTGTTTGTTTGCCGCTTCTAGAACTTTCGTTGGGAGAACTGAAGGAGCTGTACACTTTTCTCAGGGTTGCCTCTCAGGGCAGGCGGGGAGTGGGGGGTGAGACCACAGGAGGAGCCAGTGTCTCCGGGCATGTGCAGACACGGGGTCGTGGGCCACACTCGTGGGTCCTGGTGGACGGAAGTCAGGGTGGGCACATCCCAGTCCCCAATCTGGATAATCAGGCCATACTTGCCTGTTTTATAAGGCAGCACCGCCCTCCCCTGGCCCTTAGAGTGGCTCTTCCCGGGGAAGAATGTTGGGAAAATGTGGCACAGTCACCATGACCCCCAGAGTCTCTGCTTCCTTGGAGGGGCACTTCCAGGGTCCCAGGACCTCAGAGCTCCAGTGAGCTCTGAAGCCTTTCCCGCGGGTTGTTGAGAGCCCAGCAGAGAGTCCTGGGCAGGGAACACTGGGGGCTCGAGCCGTGGAGCGCCGTGACGGGGAGAGACTCCGTGGCAGGTGGGAGATGGCGCTTCGGGCCTGGTTCTCCCCAGGGGCCCTGCTGTCTTCACAGAAGCCCCAAACCTGGGATCCAGGGATGGGCCCGCCTGCCCCCTCAACTGGCCGGGCCCGAGAGCCCGTGGGGCCCGGGAGCCCGTGGGACCCGGGCCGGCACGTGGTCGAAGCCATCCCCTCTCTCAGGACTGCAGCCCGTATCTGGTGGACCTGCCTGTGGGCTAGACGGGTGAAGGTCAGCTGAGCCCCGCCGCGTGCCCCCGAGCGTCCGCCGGCCTCTCGGACCAGTGCCGCCGTCTGTAGGGCAGGACTGGGTCTGCCCGTGTTCCTGGGGTGGGGCTCGGGGCATCCCAGACGGGGCGCACAGTCCGCCCGCGGGAGCTGTCGTGGTCCTAGTTACCGTTACTGCCGTCACCACCCATATTCCTTGAGGAAGAGAGTCTGAGGTCTTGGGGTGGAAGTTCCTTTTCCGTCCGTGCTCCTTGGGGGCGGTGCCTCGGCTGGTTGGAGGGGTTCCGAGGTGAGCCCGGGGGCTCTGCTGACAGCCGCGGGGCCTGTGTCTGTCTCTGCAGGGCAAGTCCACCGGCACCTGGACCAGCACGAGGTGAGGTACCTGCAGTTCGCCTTCCGCTGGATGAACAACCTGCTGATGCGCGAGGTGCCCCTGCGCTGCACCATCCGCCTGTGGGACACCTACCAGGTGAGCGCCCCTCGCGCCCCTCCCTCCCGCCGCCTTCTGCTCTGGGTCCGCTTGCTGTGCTCGATTTCGCCTTCGAAGCATCCTCTCCACTGAAATGCCGTCTTCTTAAAGTCCACTTCAGGTGTTCTTGTCATCTGACTAGATGTAAGACAGGGAAAAGAACTTTCTATAGTTTTACCTGTAGCTGGATTTCATCCCGCTGTGCAGTTTGCCCTTTGGCCGGGGCTCCGGGGCGGGTGTAACTCCAGCGAGACTCTGAGCTGCATGTACCGGACACACGCTCAGGACTCACGCCTTGTCTGTGTTTTGAGTCACGCATGATAAAGATTTTAAGAAGTCCCCGACAGATTCAGTGTGCTGTGAAGTTTCCTCCTCTCCACAGCATTTTCTGGAACAAAGCACCTTTGTTCCCTTGTCACGTTGCTTATTCTAACGCCTCTCCAGTTTCTTGGAGATGTTTGCTGAGGCTGAGGCCGTGCCGGGGGTTCCACGCTGGCCTTGCCTCATCCCTCGCGGTGAGCAGGCACCTTGTGTGTACTTGGCGTGGCGTCTCCTCAGAGGCTGGCTTTCATTCTTAACTCGGGGAGGCAAGGTTTTCCTGCACTGGGCGCCAGCCCTTTGTGGGCCTTGGACGGGGCAGCTGCCTTTGGAGGCTGGGAGAGGGAGCCCCAGGCCACGGGCTTCTTCGCGGGCCAGCAGGAGCCCCAGGTGCAGGGTTGGGCTCCCGTGCATGGATGTCCACGAAGGCGGTGGTGGGGTCCTGAGGCCCCGAGCAGGCTGGAAGGGCCTCGCCCCCCGGCCTCCTCGTCAGTGGAGCCCTTGGTCTATATGGCGCGATCGTCCCGTAGGATGGGGACCTCGAGCTGCTGCCCTGCTGGCCCCCGTGCCCGCCAGCCTGTAGTTCTGAGCACATTTCTCCCAGGTCATCGAGAACAGTAGCCCAGAGCTTTGTTCCTCATGCCGGCCCGTGTGCCCGTTTGCCTGTGTGCCCGTGTGCCCGGCGTGGCGTCTGTGGCTGTTGTTCTGGCTCTGAAGCCCTGTGTTGTGACTTTGCTTTTCCTTTGTGCAGCTGTGTGTTCTAGTGGCGTTGACTACAGAAATTATGACCGGTCAGTAGCGCATCCGAATCCCCCACTTTGGTTTTGCTTTCGTAGGTACTTGACAGCTACGGAATTTCTAGCCACTCACATTTCCTGGGATGTAAAGCCGTTTTTGGGGGGCTGTTTGGTCAAAGTGGCCATTGGCCTGGTGCAATCGATCAGGGCTCAGTTATGTCGCAGGAAACAAAACTGCGTATCCCGTAAATTTTGAATGCTCTCCACTGGTGATGGGTTACACTGAGGTCCTGACCCCCCTCATTAAACACAGAGTCCCCTGTAACACTGTCCCCATTATGAATAAATTAGGTATTAAGTCAGTCGCATTTTGAGGAGCAGAAAATGGATCTGCGCATCTGTGGTCCTGCACCACTTCACTAAAACTCCTAATGGATATTAAAACTTTAAGCATCTTTATGCTTGTGGCATCTTTATTGAGTTAATTTTCTTGAAATTAAATTTTGTCATGAATTGACTCATTTGTACCATGGACTGATTGTTGAGCTGACGGTACCCTCGTCATAAACCTTTTCACATCTTAAAAATCGGGGGCATTTGTATTTTACAGGCCCAAGTAACCATGAAGTTGTGTTGCATCTTTTGGCAATGAAAATACATAGTAATCGTAGGATGGCAATCGGGGGATTACTCTGCCTTAAACTAGGGCGTTTATCAGCTGGGCCATTACAGGTTTCAGTAACTCTTTAATCCCTTACAAGCAAGGTAGCTTAAAGTCCTCTTGGGACATGTGTCAACAAAAGGCTATCCATAATGTGCCCCAGGCCGTGGACTAGATGATGGCACAAAAATGAATGAGGGACGTTAGTTACAAGGAGGAAAAAAGGCAATTAAAAAGCGCAGATCATGCAGAAGTAGCCGAAGAGCAGGGAGGTGAACCCTGCCCCCCCGGACGTGCCCCATGCGAGCAGCGCGCGGGGTGCGGGCCGCCGTGCAGGCTGCTGTGGCTGAGCAGCCGGTCCAGCTCCCAGAGGGAGCCGGTGCAAAGGGTGCGTCCCACCCGCCATAGCTGGAGCCGACACGTGGATTTTGAGGACCTCAAATGAGAGAGAAAACTCTGGCCCCTGTGCTGTGCTGTGGGTCCACGGCCGCAGGGCTGAGGCCGTCGGGGCAGCCGGGATGCGCTCCGTCCTGCCCGTGTCCTCCCGGCCCTCGCTTCCCCTCTCGTGGGCTCCCCTCCACGCCCGCGCTCCGTGCGGAGGAGGCGTGGGCCCCCTCCCTAGCGAGCGAGGGCCCCGCGGGGCTGACGGGAGGGCACGCGGGTGTTCCTCCTGCTGCCACCTGGACAGTGAAGCCAAGCCCGGCCCTCTGGGTCCGGCCCCGAGGGCCTAGGGGGCCAGTCCCGGGCTGCGGAGGGCTGGGGCAGCAGGCCAGAAAGCAGCTTGGCTGCGCGTTTTGGAGGCTTGGGCTCCAGGGCACCCTGCCTGCTGGCGGGCACCGAGCGGCGCTTCAGCTCTCGCCCCTCCGCGCTCAGAGCTGCTCTGCACCCCGAGGCCTGCGTTCCAGCCTCAGCGGGCCTCCTTCGGGGTCTTTGGTTTCACTCACCTTCTCTGGAATTGCTTTCCTGTGGAAAAACAGCCACAAATGCGGCTTCTATTTTATTGTAATGTGGGTGGGCCCCGGACGGTGGCCGTGGCTCGGGGCTCGTCGGCCTCTGCGTCCCTGCGAAGCCCAGAGCTGCTCCTCAGGCGTCTCCCGGCAGCGGCCGGAGTCCTGGGGAACGTGTGCGTCCCTCCCGGTGCCCTGGGCACAGAGGTGGGTCCTAGGGCTGCGCTCCCTCCCCGCGCCCCTGGCTGCACTTTATGTCTGGAGGCCTGGTGGGCACAGGCGACTGACCACAGGGACCGCAACCCCCGACTCCCGGGCTAGCTCCTCCCCTGGCAGTTCCTGGGACAGAAGCCGCCCTTCTGTCTGAGCTGCTTGGCCTCCTCCCAGACCACGGGAGTAGGTGTGCCTGTGGGCAGTTGAGGAGAACAGATCTTTTCAGTGAACAGATCTTTCACTTTCTTGGTTAAATTTATTCCGAAGCGTTTTGTTTTTCATGCAGTTGTGAATGGGATGGTTTTCTTAATTTCTCTCTCCAACAGTTCATTGTTCGTGTATAGAAATGCAACTGAGTTCTGTATGTTGATGTTTTTTTTTTTTTTTTTTTTTTTGTGGTACGTGGGCCTCTCACTGCCGTGGCCTCTCCCGCTGCGGAGCACAGGCTCCGGACGCACAGGCCCAGCGGCCATGGCCCACGGGCCCAGCCGCCCCACGGCATGTGGGATCCTCCCGGACCAGGGCACGAACCCGTGTCCCCGGCATCGGCAGGCGGACTCTCAAACACTGCGCCACCAGGGAAGCCCATGTTGATGTTTTTTTTATCCTGCAACTTTACGGAACTTGTCTAAAGGCAATGAAATTATCTCACAGAGGTATCTGCACCCATGTTCATGGCAGCCGAGATATGGAACGACCCAAGTATCCATCGGTGGATGAAAAGATAAAGAAATTGTGTGTGTATACATGTATGTGTGTCTATATATACGTGCGCGCGCACGCACACACACACACACACACACACACACACACACACTGGAACGTTACTCGGCCTTTAAAAGGAAGGCCCTCGTGGGCGTGGCCGACGTGGCTTAGGGAAGGTCAGGGGAAGAGGCCGGGCAGCCGGAGGAGGGCATCCCCGGGCAGGAGAGGACGCACCAGAGTGCGAGCCAGGGAGAGAGGCCCCAGGGCAGCAGAAGGCTCTAGGATGACGGGACCACCCAGAGGGGAGCCTCTAGGCACACGTGGGTTTTCCACACTCGAAAAATATGACCAGTGTGACCGAGGAACTGAATTTCTAGTTTTCATTTCGGTTCACTGAGATTTATATTGAACAGGCCCACCCAGAGTAGCTGCACGCAGCACTGCTCTGTCAGGGACTGGTGGAGTCAGCGGGTCAGGACCGTGGGCATCGGGCAGCCGCGGGCAGGTCAGGACCCGTGGGTATCGGGCAGCAGCCGGCAGGTCAGGACCCGTGGGCATCGGGCAGCCGCGGGCAGGTCAGGACCCGTGGGTATCGGGCAGCAGCCGGCAGGTGCAGGACCCGTGGGCATCGGGCAGCAGCGGGCAGGTCAGGACCCGTGGGCATCGGGCAGCAGCCGGCAGGTGCAGGACCTCTGGGCATCGGGCAGCAGCTGTCAGGTGCAGGTCCGGCGGGGCAGTGACTCGAGCCAGCCCTGGGGAGAATGTGAGGAAATGGACTTGGCTGGAGCCCCTTGTCCTCTGAGAGGTGCGCCTGTGCAGGGAGGGGGCCGCGGTGGGAAACCCCGGGCATTTCCAAGCTGACGGGCTTGTCGGTAGAACCGAAGAGGTGGGCGCGCCGGGTGGTGGACAGCTCTGTCCCTGTCCCTCCTTCCCCGGCGCCCCGAGGCTGATTCAGAAGGGTGTGCTCCGCTGGGACCTGTCTTGGAGTGAAAAAGAACGTCAGCAGCTTTCTGGAACGGAAATGTGAGAGCCAGTTTCTCAGAACGGTGCTATCTGTTCTCTACATTCTAGTAACTTCCTTCCTTCCCATTCCGGCTCTCACTGAGGTCTTCCCATCACTGGCTGATACCCATCACTGGCCCCGGGCCAGGGGAGGGGGCATCACAGCCTCGTGTCCACGCAGAGGTGATGATGTGTGTGACTTCAGGAATGGCAGTGGCCCCCGCCCCATACCGAGGACTGCGGCTTGGGTAGGTGAGGGCGTGCTGAGGGTCCCCGCGGAGGCTGACGTTTCCCACAACCTAGTGATTGTTAGAAGAAAGGGAAAAACTTCCTTTTGCCAGGTGAGTGTTGCAAGGTGGCTTCACTGGCTTAAAGCATTTATTAAATTCCTTCTTAGTGGCGTCTAAAGGCCCCTGGAGTTCTAATTAAGAATGTATACGTGCTGCTCGTGTCCCCGCATGCGTCTTTAGGGGCCGGCTGTTGACACAGGAGAGGAAATGTGGACACACACACTTGGGGGCCTGGCTGGCGAGCTGCTCCCTTTCTCACCGCCCCTCCCTCCTGGTGCAGGGCCATCTCACTCGAGCCTCAGAGCAGCCTGGGGTGGTGCTCCCGGCCCTTGGCCCTGGCTCTTGGCACACACGCCGTCAGAGGGAAGTGGCAGGAGGGCATTTTCTACCAATAAAGCTCCGACTCGCTCTTCTTTGGCCAAATGGAACGTAAGGATTTGTTTGGATGTTCCACGTAAGCCCCGTGGATACTGTGACCTCTGGGACTCTGGCAGAACGGACTCTCCATCCTAGCCCAGCGCTGTCCTCATAGCCTTGGGCAGGTCCAGTGTCCTGAAGCTCAGCTCCTAGGATTGCTGTTGGGACTAAGGAGGAGTTTCTAATGCAAGGATCGGCAGACGGGTCCTGTAAAGGCGAGGCAGGCAGCATTTTGGGCCCGGGGACCACGTGGGCTGCACAGCAGCGCTGCTGTTCGGGCCCGGGGGCAGACGCGGCCACGCCAGCCAGACTCGTGGGGAACTGGGTGCTTCCCGCGCGGAGCTTAGAAAGCACCATGTGCACAGTGGGTGCTAGGTAAGAGCCCTTTTCTTCGCACACCGCTGTCCCCGGTATTTTGTAAACTGTAGAGCTGTACAGATTCTGGGTTCTATTGCCAGGCTGTCACTGTTATCAACCAGTTTTTACAGAAATTGGAACTGGGGTCTCGGAGCTCAAGTGACTTGGCCTCTGCGTCATTCCAGCGGCGTGTGGCCCAAGCAGGGTCCCACCACCTGGACCTCCGCCATCCGCGTGTCCCCGGCCCTGGCCGAGCACTCTGCCATGTGCGGGGACAGTGGGGCTACGGTCTGAGGAGCTGGCACCCTACAGCTCCCTGTGTGTGAGGGCAGGGGACCGAGCTGCAGACTTCTGCTCTCGTGCGGTGGCAGGGCTGTGTGTTGAGCTCCCCCAGGGTCCTGGGGGCCTAGCCGTGTCTCACAGCTCCTGGCCGCACCAGTCAGGGGCAGGGGCAGGGGGCAGGGCAGGGCCTCCGGGCCCGTTGAAGGCCAGCTGCCAGCTGCCCCCTCACATGCCAGGGCCCCTGCTGGCTGCCGCAGAGCTCTGCATGCCCCGAGACCCTGAGCTGGCTCTGATCCTGAGATGCCTCGTCTGCTGTGGCACACGTGGCCGTTTGCACCATTTTCGGTGAAGTCTCCCCATTGGTGCAGCCTCCCTATCCTTGGAGGCGGCGAGCAAGCTGTCGCCAGAGGGGAGGCCCCCCCCGCACTTCAGCAGACTTCCCGGCCTCCCGGGAAGGAGCCTGGCGGCCTGGGACCCCTGTGGCCGGCCGGGCCCCGGAGTCACAGTCAGTGCTCATTTGTTGGGCACCTGCTGTGGGCCTGGCCCTGTCCTCGGCGCTGGGGACCCAGCCACGGAAGAGGTGGGTCCTGATCTCACAGAGCCCGCCTCCCGGCCAGGGAGCCCAAGCAAACCCTGGGGAGGAGGTGGGCCTGGCTGTGTGTGTTGGGGGGGCGCAGGGCTGTGCAGCCAGGGGCAGTGGCGGGGAGGGAGGTGGTCTGCAGGAGGTGGCCCTGCAGGGGCGCTGCTGTGTGACGGGAGTTTTGGGAGGGGCTCTCGGGGAAGAGCATTTCAGGCTAACGGCGTCCTGAGAGCCCGGCCGGGACGGGGTGGGGGCCGTGTGGAGAGGCCCACAGGCTCCAGGCGAGAGGCGCGAGCAGAGCTGGATCTGCAATAATCAGGCACCGCGTGTGACTGTGCCCGGTGCCCGGGCATCTCCAGGCTGGGACATCTGGTGAAGGGTACAGTACGGGTGTTTCCAGACTTTATGTACACCCTGAAGTTTGAAGGTGGAGTCAGAGGGACGGGCTGAAGAGTGAGAGACGAGGCTAGGTCGGGGGATGCTTCTGGAAGGGCCCGCAGTGGTGCCCGCTGCCTGGTGTCCGTCTCCCGCCCTCCTGTGGGCACCGCCCCCTAGTGTGGGCTGCAGGTGGTGACTCAGTTCCTACAAGGGGATCCAGCAAGCGTGTGGGGATGTCACCTCTGAGACTGTGACCCCGTCTCTCTGCTCCCACCCTGGCCTGCTCCAAGGGGAGCTGCTGCCACGTTGTCAGCTGCCCAGGCCTGAGCCACGCAGACAGCAAGAGAAGGGGTGCCTGTCCTGCCCCGGTTCCTGGGGTCTGTCGCGCAGCAGGAGATAATTCATGCATTCGCGTTCCGGCCGCAGGAGATGGTTCAGGTGCGTTTAGTGTGTTGGGCAAGATGGGGTGGGGTAGACTGGAGAGGGCGTGGGAGGGAGGAGTCCTGTCGGGCTTCCTGTGCTGGAGACGCCTGTTGGCCCTCGAGGGGAGGGGCCCTGGCCAGCCGGCGGAGGCCTGGCACTTGCTCCGGAGGCTTGCAGGCAGGCGGCGGGAGGCGGTAGCTGTCGGCGGAGAGGCGGGCTGTGGAGGCCTGCGGCAGATGAAGCCCTCACCTGGGGCCTTCGAGTTTTCAAACCTGTCCTTGATGTCCACACAGAGTGAGCACGGGCTTGGTGCCCACTAATGCTTTCAGATGAAAGAAAATTTTTTGCAAAGGTTGGGAGGTGGGGGTGTGTGCCTTCCCAGAAACAACTTTGAATTTGGAGTTCAGCCTGTCAGTCCATGGAGTTGTATTTCAGTTCTCATTGGAAATGGAAGTTAGTTCTACTAGTAACACTTTTCTAGGCCCAAAGGGGGCGTATCTTCTGATGTCCTACAGGCATCTGTCTTTCCTTCTATCCGCCCTTCTTTCCCTCCCTCCCTCCACCCAGCTGCCTGCCCACCAAGTACAATGTAAACCCTGGTGCACAAAAAACAGGGCGGAGTGGGGCTCTGGGACTCCACTGAGACATGCGAGGCAGCATCCCTGCCCCCTAGGGGTCCGCAGCCTGGGGCAGAGGTGGACACGTGATGTAGTTACAGCCCGGGCAGGAAGCGCTGTGATGGAAGTAATGAAGTAGGCGCCGGGGACTTGGGGGGCACTGCACTCTGCCCAGGGGTGCTGAGGAGGCTTCCCGAGGGGACTTTGAGGGTCGGAGGGTGCACGGGGAGTTCTTGCGGAGGACGGGGCACAGAGCCGGCTCGGAGCGAAGCAGGGGCAGCTTGCACGGGAGGGAGAGCGTGTTCCAAGGCTGGAAGAGGCAGGTGGGCACGGCTTGCACTGCAGGGTCTGTGCTGGGTGTGGTTGTTCCCGGGGTGTTTGGGGGCCGGGACAGGACAGGGGCCGTGGGGGGCGGCAGACCTACGGTCTCATCCGCGGAGGTGGGCCAGCTCTGTTCCCAGATAGTGACTTGACCTCTGCAAACCTTGGTTTCCTGTCCGTAAAGGAGAACAGAGCCTGCTCCCGTGGCCACGCCTCTAGCTCCACCTGTGATGCTCACCTGGAGCTGTGGCCACACTGCCAGTCCCACCCGTGAAGAGTCCCCATTGCTGCTGTGAGGGCCGCCTCGGGGCTCTGGTGAAGGCGCCGGGTGCTCAGCTCTCCGTCATGGTTCTCGCCAGCCCCGCATCCTCCCGCTGGGCAGTGGCGGATGGAGCCCTGGGGCCCAGGGGAGGGGCTGGCGGGGCGGCCGGGCATCCTGCCGAGGTGTTCGTGTGGACGCGGCGGAGGGGCCAGGCGTGCAGGAGGGCCCGGGGCTGCAGGCTCTGCCCCGTTGCTGGTCCAGCCTCGTCTTTGGGTCATTGCCACCTTAGCGACTGGTGCTGCGTTCAGACGATGTGCAGGCTTTCCCGAGGCTCCATCCTCTGTTCCGTGGCCCTGCATTTCCAGGGGTCGTTGGGACCTGCTCTTCGACTCCCCTGGAAGGCGGCCCTGGGCCTTCACACTCTGCGGTGCCCTCAGGAGCGTGGGTTGCGGCGCCTGGTGGTGGAGAGAGCGCTCGGTGCAGAGCCGGCGGCGTGCCGAGCCGCGTGCCAGCCGCGCGGCCCTCCTGAACCTTCGGGGCTCTGCAGCGCGATTCTCAGTGACTCAGGCGGCGGTGAGCCTGACGGATTGGGTGAATCTAATCAGACTGAGAAGCAGGTCGCCTTACAACATACTTTTTCATAAGCCCATTAAGGTTTGAGGTCGTGAGCATTTCACGTGGGCCCCCCTCCAGGAAGCAGGCGTAGGTCGCCGTCAGCCGGCGAAGGCTATAGAAAGGAGCATGTTCAGTGAGACTGTGCTCCCTGCTGAGTTTGCGGGGAGGAGCCGGAAGAGGGCTGTACCCCCTGCTCCAGGGCAGCATTAAACCAGTGGCCTGGGGATTTAGAGGTAGTATTGAAGAAGTATGGAGAACGTCCTTAGTGACGCTAAGACTTTCTTTCTTCATATCTCCATCACGACGGGTTTATCAGAGCTTATTCAGGGCTTGGGGACTATGCAGATGTCTTCCCTCTGCAGGCCTGGCTCAGGCTGAGTGAGACCTGTGCCGCTCAGTCCTTGCTAGGGGTCTGCGCGTCTTGTCACTTCCCTGTAGGTGCACCACCGACCTCCGGTCCTGGCAGGCTGTGGACTCTGGGACAGGCCCCCAGTCCCTTAGCGACTGGTTAGGTGCACCCAGGGGATGACCAGGAACAGCCGGTGAGGGACCGAACCACAGAGAACAGCGGAGGAGGGAGAGACCCCTGGGGACACACGTGCAGCCCACATCTAAAGGCCGGGCCTGGTGTTGGCATCCGACCTGGTCTTCGGGCTCTGGGTGTGGACCTGGGGTGCGTGGGCAGAAATGACAGGGGTTCGCATCCAGAATGTGTTCCTGTTGGCTCTGCATCTCCCTGACACGGTGGCCCCGTCTCCTGGGTTCCAGCTCCCGCGGACTCACGGTGCCGGCCGACGCTGCCGCGGGCAATCGCCACGTCCCCCCCAAAGCGGGGCTGCTGGAGCCCTGGCTGGGTGTCCAGGGTCTCGTGTGCACGCGTTTCAGGTGAGGGGGCTGGAGGCCTTGCGCAGGGTTATACTGAGGGTAATAGCTCTGTTGCATTTGAGCTCAGCTTTAAAATGACACGTTTATGAATGTTTCATCTGCACTGTGACCTGAAGCCGCTTGTCTGACATCCTTTGGCCTCTGGACAGAAGGCTCAAGGGGGCTGTTGGAGGAGACCCAGAGGAGACAGGATGTGTCCCTATGCGGTGGCCCCGGGTGCACGGAGAGGGCGAGGAGGCGTCTGGCCTCCAGCCCAGCCCCGCTGGCTGCAGAGCCCGGGCGTTCTGACGGGGCTGGGAAGGGAGTGATGATCCCTGAGGTGTGTCTCTGTGGCCACTGAGCTGGTCACCTGCACTGGGCGTGGCCGTCCAGCCCCTCAGCACCTTGGGCGGTGGGAGCGCAGAGGAGGGGCAGCCCCAGGCAGGGAGGGGAGGCCAGGCCAGCATGTTCACAGGGCGCCGGGATGTGCCCTCAGGAGGCTGCTCTGGGAGCCGGCAGCTGCGTGGGACGTGGAGCTGGTGGCGTTTCGAGGGTCTCCGCGTGTGCACGCGCCCTGGGAGGCTGGCTCTGGGAGACGCAGGGGAGAGCGCCCTCCCGCCTGCGGCCACCAGGCTGCGGCACGGGGCTGGGGTCCCTCAGCCGTGCTCAGGCTCAGGCTTCTTTTTGCCACAGAATCTACTGATGCCCTGTGTTCACCTGCCCTCGGGAGGCCCTCTGTTCAAAAGCCTGGGCTTTGCCCCCGTCTGGTGACCGAAGGGGCTGTGCAGGCATCGTGCGCTTGCCTCTTCCCTAGGCCACTCGGGCTGGGCTTCCCCGTAGGTGTGGGTTGAGGGCAAAAGGAAGGACTCGTTCACTTGTGCCTTAAATGAAAGGCTAGATTGCTGTCAGCCCAAGGGGTGAGAGCAGGAATGAGAGACCAGCAGAGGAGGGGCCCAGCTGAGGCCGCCGCCCAGCAGGAGCTGGCTCCCTGCGTGTGGGCGAGACAGGAAGCCCAGGGGAGGGCCTGCGACTCACATGGCGTGCGTGGACCTTCCGTGGTGACACTTCCTGGGGTCCGCCAGGCCCAGGCAGTGCTGCCCTGGGAAGGACAGAGTTCATCGTTGTTGGGCGAGGAGGGGTGGCATCGGCTCTTTGCTGGCCCACTTTCGCAGCCCAGGTGTGGCCCGGCCCCTCTGGGCTCTCTGCGTGGGCCTGCTGGGAGGCGGGGCCCGATGTGTTCCCCAGCATGTGCACTTGCTCCGCCTCGACCCCTGCCCCTGGTTACACAGGCCTCCTTACCAGGCGGAGGGCAGAGGGCAAAGGGCAGGGTAGACGTGGGATCTCAGGTGCTTGTGATGGCGGCTGCCAGGCCTGAGTGGGGGTGGGACAGGCAGAGTCACAGTAGGCACTGGGACACCTACCCCCACCGGGCCTTGCTCGTGTGCCGACCCCGTGCCCTTGCAGGACCCCCAGGTGCACAGGGACACTGAATGAGAGTCGCCGTCCTTGCCTGGCTTCCCCCGCTGTGAATGCCCTGCGTGGGGCGGGGCGGGGCCATCTGGTTCGCTGAGCCTGGCGCCCCGGCAGGGCACCCGCTGCTCTTGACTCAGGAGCGGCGTTGGGGGTGAGGACGCCTCGTGGGTGTGCCGGGGGACACGTGCTGAGAGCTCCTGGCAGACGTCCTGGCCGTCCACGCAGGGGCGCTTCTCCCAACCGCTGTGCCCTGGGTTTATAGACTCTTCTTTACGGGTCTAGCGTTGCCCGGTAATTTCCCTGATTTTTACGTCCTCCGGAAGCAATTCAAAAAGTAAAAGTTAGCCTGCGAATTGCCTTCTGGAGCTTGGCCTGGTGCATCCCAAGTGTGGGGAGTATCCTCGAGGTTTCCAGGCCAGTTTTCCGTGACCTTTTGTTAACGACCACGAGGAGAAGGCCGTGGTGCCCTGGGGTGGCCACTCAGTGCGGCTGGTGGGCTTTGGCTTCTTCCTGGGCCCTGGGAGACCAGGCTTTGTGACATGAGGACGGTGTCCTGGGCCAGCCATTGGCTTCCTCTCGCTGTGTGAGCGTCGAGCTTTCCACATGCTAACCTGGCTCCTCCGCAGACCTCTTTGTACTTAACCGTGAGTGCAGAGGAGCCCGCCGAGCAAAGTCCAAGCCTGCCCTGGGGCCGCTGAACATCAAGGCCCCCTTGGCTGGTACCAGCTGCACTGCTGTAGATAAACCCTAGACCACGATTGAATTCCCAGTGGGCCTCCTTTACCGCTTATTTTCTAAAATTTTGTATTCTTTTATTTCACCCTGAGAGTATGTCGCAGAAACTTTTTAGAGAAAAGAAAACCCTCCCCGACGTAACTAGCCACTGTGGAAGCATGCTAACGTCTCTTCTGCATCTTTTCTTGGCAGTTTTTTAAACGCAGTAATCGCGTGTTATATACAGTTTTGCTTTCTACGTTTGTTATACTGCCCCATCATGCCGCTTTTTGTTTTTCTTTTCCCCCTGTATTAGTTCCTGGTCCTACAGCCATCGCTTTAAAGGGTTCCATGATATCCTGATAATATCCTGCCCTGTGGATATATTATCGTCTGCCTAAAGGTGGTGGGTCAGTCTCGCAGTGTAATTATGACTGTGATGTGACCTCTCTGTGTTTAGAGCTTTTTCTGTATTAATAGTCCCTTAAGACAGATCGCAGGAGTGGCCTTACGGGGTGAATGGGCGTGACGGTGTCCAAGGTGCTTGATGCGAGTCGCTCTTCAGGGGCATTGCGTGGATGTCGTGACCGGCAATACGTGAGAGTGACGATCTCTTCACCCTTGTCGTCATCAGGCTTTTTAACTAAAGTTATTTTTCTTAACTTGACTAGGCAGTAGATGGTAATCCCTCGATTCTGGGTTTATTTCTGTGGTTACTGTTAAACTTCTAAAGTTTCGGATATATTGATCTTCAGTAGCTGCCGTGCTGTGTTTTAAGATAACCTTTTTCT
The DNA here is from genome assembly GCF_008692025.1 of Phocoena sinus. NCBI lineage: Eukaryota > Metazoa > Chordata > Mammalia > Artiodactyla > Phocoenidae > Phocoena > Phocoena sinus. The sequence goes on along the minus strand of NC_045772.1, from coordinate 2,962,071 downwards.
CGGTCCGTGGTTTCTCGGCGGGACATTTTTAAGCTGTAGGGAATCAGCTGAGGGTACCCGTCGCTGCCACCGGCGTTTGTCCGGGGCCGGGACCCGCAGGACAGGCTGTCGGGAGGGTCAGAGCAGAGGGCATGTGAGCCCAACGCGGATGTGCAGCCGTTCCTCAAGTGGCGGCTGTTTACTCCATTTTTTGGAAGAGAAAACCGAGGTTCAGAGAGGCCGTGATGCGTTCTCTGCGGGTCTCTCCCGCTGTCTGTGGCCACTCCAGCTGCCCTCCCTGTGTGCCCAGCTCCTGTTGCCTTGTTTATACCCCGCAGATCTGCTCCCAGGTGCGGCCTCATGGACTCTTTGCTGGTGTGGCCGAGACCTCGCGGGGCAGAGGCACTGGCCCCGCTCGTTGTGATTCCGGCTGGGCTGCTTCCCCCCTTCTCAGGCCCTTGGAATCCAGGCGCTCCTGTCCCCCTCGTCCGCGGGATAACGACAAAGGTGCCTTGCCTCCTATGGAAGTCCAGTAGCGTGGCAGGCGACAGGCGCCTCCTGATTGCTGACGCCGCACCGTGATGCCCGCGCTGCGGTGCCGTGGGGAGACAGGCAGGGGTGCTGGCTTCCTGGTCCTTTAAGTCACGCTTCCGCCTGTCATGACCGTGTGAACGGGGGGGCAGGTGGTGTGCGTGGCACAGGCCTGGGGAGTGTGCGCGGGGCCGGGAGCCCTCGGGGCCAGCACCGCCTCTCTTTGGGGACCAGGCTTCTCGGCTGAGCATGTCCTCAGAGCCTCCCTTCTCTGGACGCTGGCCACCTGTCCCCTTGTCCCCATGCCCCCGGTGGCTGTCCCTGCGCCCCTGTCCTTTCTGCTCCCAGGGCCGCATGTCAGAATTGCAGATTTCCTAAAAGGTTTTTTTTTTTTTTACCCCTTGCTGCCCAGCACGTCAGAATCAGAGGCCTCCTCTTCCATCGTGAAGTAGTTCGAGTGACATGCAGGTGCCGTTTCTACCTGAGCCCTGGCAGCACCCCACGTGGTGTCCGGTCCGCAGGTGCCTGCCCTGCGGAGCCAGCATGCGTTTCTGGCTTTTATACTTTACAGTAGCAGGAGGCATCTTATTATTATTTTGAAGACTGTGTTTGAAGAGGACCGTCTACGACTCGCCAAAGTGTGGGTCCTGCATCGAGTGTGGCTCTTCTGTGTCCTGTGACCGCTCAGCTGCCGGGAAGTGTCTGCTCCTGGCGCAGAGGCCTGGGGTGGGGGCACCGCGAGCCGCCCGGCCTCCAGGGACACCCTCATCCCTAGGTGGGACTCTGGGGGCTTGGGGCGCTGGAAGCAGATGCTCACCTGGGCGGGACTGGGGCAGTTCGTGCCCGATGGTTGGACGCGTTCTCTGCGCTCACCTGCTCCGTTATGATTTCAGACTGGGTCGCCAGCAGCCCGTCCCCCCTCCCCGGGTCCCGAGCAAGTGCCGGAGGGCTCTCACGGCTGGGCTGCCGCTGCTGAGGGCTCCTGCCTCTGTTTTCGGGAAAAGCTGCTGACGCTTCTGCAGGCGAATAACCGCCAAATTACATGGCAAGGAAGCGCTGTCAGAAAGGGGTGAACGATCTCTCTGTAAACCCGCTCAGCAGCCTGTGCTTTCTGGACGCTTTTCTGTTGTGGAGTGTGAATGGCGCCTCCGCCTTCCACTGGCCCGGCGCCTCTCAGATCTCAGCTTGGTGGCGACAAAGGCGGGCTGCCGTCGACATATCACTGTCGGGGGTCCTGTCTGCCCACTCGAAATATACCTGTAGGCCCCCCAAAATGGCATTCACGGTCATTTAAGGTAGCTGTCGGGATCCCTGGAAGGTGAGCTTCTGGAAGGCACGAGCCTCGTCTTCATCCCTGACCCCCTTGGCCACAGTCCTCTGTCCCCTCCGGAGGACCTCAGGGATTACGTGCTCTAGGACTCAGGAGGGCCCAACTTGTTCCCACAGCTGCTCCCCCCGCCCCGCCCCAGCTCTTTCCTTTGCCTGGCGGTGGCCCCACTTTCCGTGGTCCCGAGTCCCCGGGGCTGTGTCCCGTCTGCCCTGGCTGAGCGCCCTCTGCCCTCACAGAGGCTCTGCACTGAGACACCAGGACGGCTCAGCCCCTGGGGACAGTCCATCCACAGCGTTGACCTGTCTCTCCTAGAATTTTATACAAATGGAGCCCTCGCAGGATGTGCTGTTTGTCTGGCCTCTTTCACGCTCTATAATTATCTTGAGATTTATTCATGATTTTGCATTTTGTGCTTTTTAATTGCTGAATCCCCCTTTGTTGTAATGGAGTGTTTCCTTAAAATCGCTACTCCCTCCGCATCTTGAGGTTAGGAGGTGTGACAGGGTATGTCCTCAACCCTCTTTTCTTGGCCGTCAGACAGAACTTACGATGTTCTCTGTGACAGCGATTCTCAGATCCTGGTCCACAGGGCGCAGCATGGCATCGCCTCTCTAGAAACGCACGTTCTCAGGCCCCACCTGACCCACTGCATCCGAATGTCCGGGGTGGCCCAGCCACCTGTGTTCCAACAAGGCTGAGGAGACTCTGGCGCCTGCTCAGGCTGGAGGCTGCTGCTCTGGGACTGCGGGGAGGTCAGGACTCGGTCCTGGTGGTCGCGAGGTTCAATCAGAGACAGCTGGTGGCTCCTGGAACAAAAGCGTCTCATGTCCCGACTGGACTGCGGGGTGTCCTTCCCATTCCTTTCTGCTCCGTTCCCACATGGGGGCACCGTGGATTCCTGACACAGTGTCCGGTGGCTTCTGTTGCTATCAAGATACAAAATGTAGAAATAGGTGGATGTTATGATATTAACGCAGAGAAGAGCAGGAAAGTTCCACCGTCCCTCACCGTCCTTGTGGGCGAGGAGAGGCACCTAGCGGTGTCCCGAGTCCTGAACGGGGCCCTTCATCTGCCCTCGGGCCTCCCTCCAGCCCGGTGGCCCGTGCAGCACACGGCGTGGCCAGTCACCCCAGCCACGCGCCTGGCCTCGTCTGAGACCCGTCGCTCTCAGCCTTGGGTGCACGTTGGAATCGCTGGGGCAGTTTTAATTCCAGTGCATCAGACCAGGGTTTTTGGAGGGGGGCGTCCAAGCAACAACGGCTCCTGACCCCCCACCTTGATGAGTTCAAAGTTCAGCCGAGGTTGACCCTGTCCTGGACTCTCCCCTTCCCTTCCTCCCCACCTGTTGCTCCTGCATCTGAGATAACACGTGACTTCTCCTCCCATTTGCACCACCAGGCAGCACCCTCTGTACCCGGGATGGTCACAGAGCCTCCTGCAAGCCGGTGCTTGTGTTCACTCTGCTGTCTGTCACTTGCCCTCTGGCCCGGGCGCAGGACCAGACCACTGCGTTTGGTGGCCCTGGGGGCCGTGCGGTGGCGATGGGTTAGCCGGTCCCCTTCCTGTGCTTGGAGTGGCTGCTCTGGGCCACCAAACCCCCTCACCTGGACAGCTTAGCTCAGGCAGCCCTCAGGTTCCCTCTGGATTAGGTGCTATGCTGGTTACCTGCTTCTGGGAAGCAAATTGCCCCAAGCTTCATGGATCAAGATAGCAGTTGTTTGTTTTGCCCTGGGTTCAGCAGAGATGGCCCTGCTGGGTGGCCTGACAGTGCCCTCGGAAGAGGGCTGCCCGCCTGGCTGGTAGGTTGGTGCTGTCGCAGCAGGAAGCTCCGTGGGGCCTGGGGGCTGCTTGGGCTCCCTCTGGGCATGGCAGCCGGGTTCTGAGAACCAGGTGGCCTCCGAGGCCGGGGAGTGGCCAGCGCTGCACGGCCCCTTCCACGAAGGCCCGCCCAGATCAGGGGAGGGAAGAGTCTCCACATCCCAGTGGAGCCGGGGCGGGTTCTGGGGGAGCTAGTGGGAGGGGGGAGTTTCCCAGGGTGGCGGCAGCACTCGCCCCTGTCCGTGCCAGCTCTGCGAGGGCAGGTGTGTGAGGTCGCGGGCGAGTCCTGGGGCCGGCGTGTGGTGGCACGCGGGAACATGAGGTGGCCCCTTGGAACTGCACACGCGCTGCACACCCAGGGGCGCCGTCCGCGTGGTGGTGTCGAGCGTTGTTGCTCTGCAGCGGTTCTCTGGCAGGTGACGGTGACACCTGCTGCTCCAGCAGGATCATTGCCCCTCCTGTCCCGTCAGTGGGAGTAAAGAGTCGGGTTCGCACAATGGCCCCTGTAGGCCGAGCACAGCCCTGCGTCCGTCCACAGGCCAGCGCTTTCCGTTGGCACACAGAGAGGAAGTGGCCGAGCTCCTTGGAAAACAAGATCCCACTGGATCCGCGTGTAAAGCAGATGCACCCAGGGCCCCGCGTCTCTGCCACCTGCCTGCACCCCCAGCCCTCAGCACCCTCCAAGGCCTGCGGCCTGAGACCTGAGGCCCAGGCCAACCCCACCCACCCCTGTATCGGAAGCTGCCTCCCCTTTGGGCCTGATCGTCTTTCCGAGGTGGAGTCAAGCAAACCTGTGTTTATTCCTTTTGATTTATGAACTTGCCCCGGTGCCTGGGACCGGTCTGATCCAGGCCCATACACCTGTTTGGCCGAGGAGCGCCAGAAGCGTGTCCAGCACCTGCCCCGAGGAGCCAGGGATGCCTCTGAATCCCTGGGCCCTAGACCAGCAGGCATCGAGCAACCTGCGTTGTGAGCGGAGCTTCCACAGGGCGTGTCTGCTCCACGATGGCCAGCAAAGCAAGTAGCTGCTCACAAAGAAACAGCTAAACATGCAAGAAGCCCAAATTATTAAAAAAGTATTGGGGGCTTCCCTGGTGGCGCAGTGCTTAAGAATCCGCGGGCCAACACAGGGGACACGGGTCCGAGCCCTGGTCCGGGAAGATCCCACATGCCACGGAGCAGCTAAGCCCATGCGCCACAACTACTGAGCCTGCGCTCTAGAGCCCACGAGCCACAACTACTGAGCCCACATGCCACAACTACTGAAGCCCGCGAGCCACAACTACTGAAGCCTGTGTGCCTAGAGCCCATGCTCCGCAACAAGAGAAGCCACCGCAGTGAGAAGCCCGCGCACCGCAACAAAGAGGAGCCCCCGCTCGCCGCAACTAGAGAAAGCCTGCGTGCAGCAGCGAAGACCCAAGGGGGTCAAAAATAAATAAGTAAAATTAAAAAATTAAAAAAAAAAATATTACAAGTTTTAACTTCTTGAATATTAAAAAATGGGAATATATATGCAGATGCAACTTGATCAGCCCGTTTGAGCCTTTCAGCGTTCAGCAGACGCGTGCTTTTTGTTGGCAGGCTTCCTTCTGGGGGGGGGACACATGGCGCCTCCCCCGTCCTTCTGCGTGAACCCACAGCCATGCCCTGTTCCAACGGCTGGAAGTTTCTACTCGTCGGCTTTTGTCTTTGCCTTTCACAGGCTGCTTCCTGAAGGCCTAGTGTTCGGCTGTGTTAGTCGGTAGAAGCCCGTGGTATCAGAGTGCTGATGGCTTGCCTTCTCTGGACCTGGGTTCAGATCGTGACTCCTGTGCTGTGTAGCTGAGTGGCCTTGGGTGCATCTGGCCGGGCCTGAACCTCCGGGCCCTCGGGATGGGGTGGGCGGTGGCGCCCTGCTCTCCGTGAGCCTTGGGTTTCTTCTCTGGGAGGCGGTGCGGGCCGGAGCCCGACTTGTAACCACGCCTCCCTTGGTGTCTGGCCCTGGCTGATGAGTGACCCTCTCGGATCCTCAGCTCCCCAGCTGTGAAAGAGCGCTCTTCATGGTGTCTGCCTCCCAAGGCTGGTGAGGCTCACCTCCCCTCTCTCTATTTCTCATGCTGTCCCCGGCACCCTGCCTGTCTGGTTTCTGAAATCTCCTCCTCGTGGTGCACGTTGAACTGGCCCTGGGCGGGGCTGGCACGGGAAGTGTGCAGCATCCCTCCCTCCTGCCTCCGGGCTGACAGAGGCCCCAAGTTGCTCCTGGAAAGCTTAGGGAGATGCAGCCCAGCCCAGCCCCTTCCCTGGAGCCCCCCGTGGGAGTGAAGCGAAACCTCGTCCTCACAGGCAGAGAGACAACAGCCTGCAAGGATGCTGCCCAGCTTATGTCACAGCCTTCTTGGGGACCCCTGGAAATGTTTGGGGAGTACAGTCTCAAGGAAGAGCTGGATTCCCTTCTAGCCAAGCCTGAGGGGGTGGAGGACAAGACTGGGTGTGACTCGTGTGGTGTATTGGTTTCCCAGGGCTCAGTGACCAAGCAGCACACACTGGGGGCCTTACGACCACAGACGTGTGTTCTCTCACAGTCTGAGGCCAGAAGTCTGAAGGCAAGGTGTGGGCAGGGCTGGTTCCTTCTGGAGGCCCTCCTAGCTTCTGGGGTCCCCAGCAGTCCCCGGCATTCCGTGGCTTGCAGACGCATCACCCCAGTCTTTGCCTGTGTCATCACGGGGCTTTCTCCCCTGTGTGTGTGTGTCTGCAGTTCCCTTTTCTGATGCGGACACCTATGATGTCATCTTCACTACATCTGCAAAGACCCTGTTTCCCAATTAGGTCATGTGCACAGGTTCCCCTGGGGTTAGGACTTGAAGATCTCTTTTCTGGGGGACACAGTGAAACCCGTAACCTTTCACACCTTTCACACAGGCTGTCCTGGCACCAAGCGTGGCGGTCGTGCTGGGTGAGCAGCAGTGGCCGGCCCGTCCCTCCCTCCCGGTGGGCGTGCAGAGTGGACCAGCGCTCAGCGGCCCCGGGCAGCTGTGCGGGACCGTCTGGCTGCTCCCTGCCGGGCAGCTTCATCCACGGACTCCACGTGTGCTTAGTAAACACGGAGATCTTGACCTCAGAGCACATTGGCATCTCTGCTCTCACCCCGGCCCACTTCTTCATCTGGTTGTTTTTATCCAGTTTTTTTTTTATTTTTATTTTTTTGCGGTATGCGGGCCTCTCACTGCTGTGGCCTCTCCCGTTGTGGAGCACGGGCTCCGGACGCGCAGGCTCAGCAGCCATGGCTCACGGGCCCAGTCGCTCCGCGGCACGTGGGATCTTCCCAGACCGGGGCACGAACCCGTGTCCCCTGCGTCGGCAGGCGGACTCTCAGCCACTGCGCCACCAGGGAAGCCCCCAGTTTTAAAGCTTGCTCTGGATAGGTGATGGCAAAGCTTTTTGGGGCTTTTTTTTTTAATTGGGTGGCACTATTCCTGCAGGCCTCCCTGCCTGCATTGGCCCGCCTGACACCAGCCTGCTTTAAAGCCTCCTGCTAACCTCCTTCCAGGAGTGTAGACGCAAAGGAAGGCCGTTGGAAGGCGAATCCCAGTGCCGTTCTTCCAGGTGTTATTTTATTTTTAAAAAATTTTATTTATTTATTTTAAAAAATTTTATTTATTTTTGGCTGCGTTGGGTCTTTGTTGCTGCGCGCAGGCTTTCTCTAGTTGCGGTGAGTAGGGGCTACTCTTCGTTGCGGCGTGCAGGCTTTTCATTGCTGTGGCTTCTCTTGTTTTGGAGCATGGGCTGTAGGCACACGGGCTTCAGTAGTTGTGGCATGCGGGCTCAGTAGTTGTGGCGCATGGGCCTAGTTGCTCCGCAGCATATGGGATCTTCCCGGACCAGGGCTCGAACCCGTGTCCCCTGCATTGGCAGGTGGATTCTTAACCACTGCACCACCAGGGAAGCCCCCCAGGTGTTGTTTTAAATGAATAAATCCTGCCTCCTCTTTCATTCATCCTAGTGATGAAGAGGTGAGACTCGGGGGAGAGACGGCCTGCAGAGATGGGCACAGACTTACACAGGGTAGGCGGGGCCTTTCTCCCTCCTGAGAGGCTTCGCTCTGTGTGACTGCAGTGAACTCTGGACACGGTTGGTGCACAGAGGGCCAAGGAGCCAGCTGAGAGGTCCTCGGGGTTGCTGCCACAAGACCAGGCCTGTCCTGCACCGTCCTGTCCTGTCCAGCCCGGCGTGGTGGGGAGGTTTGCATGCAGCCTCATGGGTCAGGCCAGGACAGGCAGAGATGCTGGGGCTGGAGCCAGGGCCTCAGGAAGGCACGGCGGCCGTTTACGCAGTAACTCGGAAGAAACCGATGAAAACCACGCGCCCGTGCGCACAGCTGTGCTCTGCTCAGCATTTGACCAGCCTTGAGGCTCTACTGGGTCTGCCTTTGAAGGTGGGAGGAGGGGGGAGGCACCTGCCAGTCTCGTCTCCCTGGAGCACACTTGTCCGTCTGTCTGTCTGCCCACCCATTCATATTTGATGCTCTGAGCACTTGTGTGGGTATTTGGACCTGTCCGAGTGCTCGTGCCGGACATGAAAAGACAAACGAGAACACCTTGTGCCTTGGGGGCCTTTAGGTGCGTGGGGGACAGAGGGTAGGTGCTCCTTCACCACAGCCAGTAGAAGGTGCTAGGCAGGGTGGGTGGCTCAGCCGTCCAGGCCGCAGGCAGGCTCTGGTCTCCTGGCTCTTGCTTTCTCAGCTGGCCAGCAGTGGGGGACCTTGTGGGCAGAGGTCTGGGTGCCAGGCCGCAGGGGCAGGTACCTGATGTGTGCCACCACCACCTCGGGCGAGGCATTCCCTGTGCGTGGCCTGCCATCGGGGAGAGGGCCCTGTTCCCCCAGGCCCCCTTCTCCCCTCTGCCAGCATCTCTGGGGGGTGAAGCAGACATCACGCTGGGCCATCAGGAGAGCCAGCCTCGCCCTGGGCATTGCGCCCCTTGCCCAGAAGTGTGCACAGCAGGACACGAGACGTTGAGGGTGAAAGGCCTCCCGGTGTGGCCGTGGCCTTGCTGTGCCCTGCAGCCTCCCCTGTGTCTCACAGGGACTTAAATATAGGATCTTTCCTGGGCTTGAATGATCCCGAATCATGTCATCAAGTGGAACCTGCAGGGTAGTATCTACATACCTGTAACGTCTCTCAAACCCTGGGGCCAGAAACTCCAGTGGTTGCTCTATTCATGGACTCGTGTTGCAGTAAAATGTGGTAATTGTTGAATATCTGTGGAAATGGGTATGATTGTGCCCTCTTTAATGAGCTAACAATTTCATGCCGAAATCTCAGCAGCGCTATTGTTTAGAATAAAAGGAGACTTGCAGATCAGGCCAGGGCTCAGATTGTGGTGTGAACAAAGCTCGCAGTCTCTTTATTGGACCCATTAATTAATTCCCCATCAGCCGGTTTCCCTGGGAATGAACTGGAAAAATAATTAAAATGATACATGGGATAAGGCGTTTAGATATTCAATAGGCGAAGGCGAGAATTAGTTTAATACATAATTAGACATATTATTTGTGACTGTACATTTTTTTAAGCGTGTTTCACTGAGGCAGTGGGGTCGCATTTTTAGTCCTGGATGGCTCATAAACACCATTTGGGACTGTTTTTCAACTCACGAAGGCGCATAAATTTTCTTAGTGACATTAAGTGGCTAATTATATTGTACATTGTTAAAATAACTCCACCTGCAAAATCAAAGAATGCAACAAAAGTTGCAAAAGCAAGTTTTTAAAGGAGTTAATTTGACTAAATTACCAAGTGAAATTCTGGGTGTTTGCACCAAATTGAAAGAGTTTCGGCAAAGAATCTCCAGGTTCATGTTATTTGTGTCGTAAATTTGATCCAGAGGACGAACCTCCCTCGACAGCCTGCTGTTGATGCGAGTGGTCCAGGTGGGAGGTCCCCCTCACCAGGTCCTAGCTGACCGCTGCGTCCACAGTTCTCGAGAGCAGGCTAACCCCACACAACGTTCACTTCCGCTGTCCCGTCTCTCAGCCCATGTTGCAGTGCTGTGTGTGTCAGGCTCCGTGGATAGCCGTCGAGTCCACCCTTGAATGGTGCAGACGCGTTAGAGTTCCACCAGCCCTAAACCCCTGGTCAGCATCGTCCTGTTCCTCAAGAGGCACCGCTGGGCAGAACCAAAGCTGCCCTGACCACCCCAGCACCGTCCACCCAAGTGGTTCCCTGTGATTCCGTATTATTGTGAATTACGTGCTACAGACGGCCCAGCAATTCCATTTCTGGGAATCTTAGGATATAAACATTTCTTAAAGTCATCGATGTTAAGTTTGAACCCTATACTGAGGCTTTGTTGCTGTTTTTATTTAATGGGCAACTTCAGACTCATTTTAGAAGCCAGTCTCTTGGCTTCTGAATGATTGGAGGAATGACCATAAACCATAAATGAAAAAAATAAAAACCACTTAATGAAGTGGTTAATGCTTAATGGCAGCCACCATCATAAGCACTTGGTGTTACACCTTGGCTTGTGTGGCCATCGGGTAACTGCGCCGGGAGCCGGGCCCCACCGCGTCATCGGTGGGTCCTCCTGAGGCTCAGGGCCCGCCCAGCGCTGCCCCGAGGTCTCCCAGCCACGGAGCTGCTGTGGGTCGGCTTGTTGAACCTGGTCTTCCCGCTGGACTTCACGAGGCCATGGCCGTGCGTGTGGCCCTCAGTCAGTCCCTGCTGGTCCTCGGCTGCGTTTTGGTGGTAGTGCAGGACCGCTCTCCTCCACGTGCAATGCTGGGTGCCCCTGGTCTTCCCTAGGCCTGCCCCGCTCGGGGGTCAGCTGCACCCCACTGTTAGTCTTTGCTTTCACAGTCAGAGTTAAAATGGGAAACCCTTAGCTCAGGGTTGGAGGGAAAGGGTTCCACCCTGCCATTTCCATTCTTTCCTTTTAAATGAAACTCTGTCCATCAATCATCCTGTGATTTGATCTGTCAGCCCAGAAACACGTGCTAATGCTTTGTAGCCGCGGCTTGTCGAAGTTCTGGGAAAGAGGAAAACAAATAAGCAAGTCCTAGTAAATACAAGTCATGTCCTCATTTGAATTTCCGAGTCCAGAGAGCCCATATGATGGCGGACGTCAGTCTCTCCCTCCTTGCCGGGGAGGAGCGTGTGCTCGCTGTGCGTCACGCAGGGCTCTGATGAGAAGTGAGCGGCGTGTTTCCTTGGGCTCCGCCCTCCTCCCCCGAGTCCGGCTCAGTGCAGACGCACTCAGCGCAGTGCTGGAGCCGCGCGGCGTTCCCCTGTCTTCAACAGCACTGTGTGAGGCGTCACGTTTCCAGGTAGATGAGCACACGGTGCGGGTGCCCAGAGGCCTCTGCGTGTGCTTGCCCGTGGAAGGCCCACCGAGGCGGAGGCGGAGGCGTGCGGGGGCGGGAGGGCAGCAGCACTGAGCTCCGGGGACAGGAGGGAAGTGGGGGCACAGCCTGGAGAGGCTGCTCGGCTGTGCAGCTGCCGGAGGGGCTGAAACTCAGGGTCCCTCGGACAGGCCCCCGCTTCTCCCCAGTGGCCCCTCTGTCTGGTTCACTGCTCTCCAGCACGAGGCTACTGTGTGATTCTGAAAATAAGCCCGCGGAGCTTCTCATCACGGCCGTCTTGGCTCCAGCAGTGCGGTGCCTGATCCCACACTTGGCTGGGAGCGACCTACCAAGTTAGCTCAGTGGGGTGGCGTTGGCACTGGTTTCACATGTCGGGGCCCTCGTTTCTCTGCACCTGCAGCGCTTTGCTGGACCCCATTAGTGCTCCTGATGTTCTGTAGAGGCACCGTCTTCACGCGTGCCACACACACTAGCTGGGAGTCCTGGAGGGTGGGACCGGCCCGCTGCACAGGGCCCAGCACCCGCAGAGGGCTGTGTGGGAGGTGGGGGGGGGCTGGCACCCCCGATCTGATTTACCTGGTGTCTTGTAGGGCACACCTGTAAACACCTGCCAGACCTTGTTTAAGGGGAGGGTAACACGGCCCTGTTTCCCAGTCCTCGCTGCAGTGCCTCTTGGGGCTACATCTCACGTCTGGTTCAACAGACCAAGCTCTGTCCTGCCGGCTGGGGGCCGGGGGCCGTCCTCCCCATTGCAGTCAGGCCCCGCACTCTGGTGTGAAGGACGGATGGCTCCAGGCAGCTTCTTGGTCCTGGGGTCAGATTTGAATGTAAAACTTGAAAAGTTCTAAATTTATTAAAGGCTTTCTTTGGGGGCTGGAAATATGCAATAGATTTTCTATCCCTCTCAATTCCCTCTTAAAATTTAATGCTGCCATAAAAGTGATGGATAACAAATTATTCCAGGAAAAATGATACCGGAAGACTCTTCTAACTTGAAGCAGAAGCGTAGACTTAGCGAGGACATATATGTGACCCAGAAAACTCACAGGGAAGTAGGACATCATGTACTTTGTGGAAACCGCAACTGCATAATGTTGCAGGCTGCAGAAGACAATTTTTATTCAAGCTATTGAAGTACTGCGTCTATTTCGTGCCGTTAGCACCTTTATTAACACAGCAGCATCACGCCTTTCTGGAGTTCATCGAGGAGCCTTTCCTACTTGGAACATCACGGAATCCCCGCAAATGAGCAGGAAAGACCAAACTTTAAGGCTTAAAGTCAGAAAGTTCCCGTGTAACAGCCTGTGTCCATTACTCTCTTGAACCTTCCTTGGCCCCCTCAGTGCATCCTTCCAGAGAGTTCTGCCCACACGGTTTTGAATTGTGTGAGGCTGTGATGAAAGCCACAGATGGCGGGGCTTAGGACTGCCCCACCTGGACACAGTGGCGGGAAGGCAACCTGACAACCAGAGCGCAGGCCGTCAGGAGGCAGGAGGACTTGTGTACAGACCAGACAGGCACTCAGACCCCACCGCAGTCTGAGGACAGGTAGCGCGGGGCACAGCACCCTTTGTTCCTTGGTAGGCCTTGGGAACATCATTCCGTGGTAGGTTTTTTTTTTTTTTTTGGCGGTATGCGGGCCTCTCACTGTTGTGGCCTCTCCCGTTGCGGAGCACAGGCTCCGGACGCGCAGGCTCAGCGGCCCTGGCTCACGGGCCCAGCCGCTCCGTGGCATGTGGGATCTTCCCGGACCGGGGCACGAACCCGTGTCCCCTGCATCGGCAGGCGGACTCTCAACCACTGCGCCACCAGGGATGCCCCATGGTAGGTTGTTTTAAAGAGCATAGTATTAAAAGACAGCGATTCAGACTTGACTTCCTGACTGTCTCACACCAGAGCAGTGGGAGTGATGGTGCTGATGGTGTCGTGGTGCCGATGCCCTAGTACCTCCCAGACCAGGCATCCAGGCCAGGGTATGGCTTAAATGGATCCCCAGGTAACCGCTGGCTGAGATGGCCCCGATTGGCGCTCGTGGTCACATTTCTATTCCCGTGACATGTGTCGCCACGTCTAATAGGAGAACTTAGGGAAAGGCCTGGCCAGTATCAGTGATTTGCAGTTGGAAGTGTCACCGTGACAACCCCGGAGGTGCTGGAAGCAGGGACTTTGTTAATTCTGAGTCTTGACCCTTCCCAGGCAACTCCACAATCTTTTCTCTGGAGAGAAATAGGCTCATTCGGGAAATGTCTCTCATTGTTCCTAAGCTACATCCACTCAAGTGAATAATTTACCTTTTTCTATAGGGTTGGAAGAAGAGGTGCACACAACCTGTCTAATACTGTCTCTTTACGCATTGTAATGTTAGCTTCTTTAAGCTGCTCTCTGATAGCTGGTTTCTCAGAGAAGAGGCAGGACCCTGTAAATGGTGCTGCCTCAGTTTTGTTGTCCTCTTGGTCCCGTAAATCTCAGAAGCTCCATGCCACCTGGGCAGCTGTCCCACTACTTTCCTGCCTAATCACCTTCACTGGCACCTCTCTTGCCCGTCAGATAAAGCCCAGAAGCCTCAGGCTGGCAGTTAGGGATCTTTACCATGCAGCCCCATCCTACACTCCCAGTCCCCGTTCATCAAGACTCTGGGGAACATCTACTCCAGATTAGGCCCGGGCCTGCCGGGGTAGTGGGAAAGCACAGACGTGAGCGAGACGCAACCCTTGCCACCTTAGAGCTCACTGCCTGCTGGAGAAATTAGACTGAAGAGAGGGGGACAGTCAAGAGCCCAGGTGCAAACCCAGGAGCTCCGGGCGGACTCCGATCCCTATATCACTTCCTGTGTGGGTCCGAGGCAGCCTTATAGCATGCTGAGCTTTAAATATGGCATATCACATGATCCTCAGATCACCCAGAAATGCTGATAGACTATCCAAAGCGGACTTGTAAGTGCATGAAAGCTTGCAGGAAAGCAGGGTCAGGCCCAAGTGAAAATAGATGGGAGGGGGGAGGGCTTTTTTGCCAGTCTTTAGGCCTGGGTTTGAACAAACACTCGGAACAAGAGGTCGACCGTGTGCCCCTCAGAGGAAGGGAGTGCAGAGCTAAGGCACTTAGGGGAGGCCTTACTGAAAGGCTATACTCTTAGACAAAGGATGAACTAGAAGGAAAAGGATCCATTTGCCAGCCTGGGAGACAACTGGGTGTACCTCTGTCTCAGCCTGGGCTCTCAGGTGGGGGTGAGGGAAAGGATGTTCCTCCCTGTTAACTTTTTACTCAGGGCCACGTTTAGCATTTGAATTGATAAGAACTGAGCAATTAGCATAGAAAGATATTAAAAGCTATTAATATCAGTGGAACGCCTCACATAATTATAACTGGAGACTTTAATTTTTCTGTCTCAGTAATTGATAAAATAGGCCAAAAATCAGTAAAGATAAAGGAGGTACAGAAATATCACCAAGCAACGGGCTCCGAGCTCATTAAGGATCCAACAGCCGGGGATATGCGGCCACGTTCTCCTCAAGTACACAGTGACCAATCACCACAATAGCTTCTTTCCTGGGCCATAAAACAGCTCTGAAAATGTAAAAGAATTGAAATTATACAGAGGACGTCATCCAGCCATAATAGAGTTAAGTTAGAAATCAATAAGAACGATGTCTACAATTCTCCAAATTTTTGAGAATTAGGTAGCACACCACTAAAAAACCCTTGAGTCAAAGAAATCAGATAATATTTTAAACCGAACGAATAATAAAAATGTAACACTTGAATTTGTAGGATGCAGCTAAAGCAGTGCTTGGAGAGCTGACATGTTCCTATAAATGCATACATCAGAAAAGAAGAAAGAGTTCAAATCTGTAATTTTAGTTTCCACCTTCAGAAGATAGAAAAAGAAGAGGGAATTAATTCCCAAGGAAGCAGAAGGAAGGAAATAACAATGAAAAGGGCAAAAATCAATAAAATAGAAGATAGGCAAAAGCAGTAGAGGAAATCAACAAAATCAAAAGTTAGTTTAATAAAAAGTTCAGTAACACTGAAAAATCTCCAGCTAGGCTAATCAAGACCAAAAAAAAAAAAGAAAGAAAACAGAGAGAGGAAAAAAAAAAAAAGACCAGTATCATGAATAAAGAGGGGCCATCACTACAGATCCTACAGATATTTGAAACTTAGCAAGGGAATATTATTCACAACTTGTAACAGTCAGTAAAGTTAACAACATAGAGGAAAAGGACAGATTCCTAAAGGACACAAATGATCAAACTTTGCACATGAAGAAATAAGAAGCCTGAAAAGCCCTG
Source organism: Phocoena sinus (assembly GCF_008692025.1). NCBI lineage: Eukaryota > Metazoa > Chordata > Mammalia > Artiodactyla > Phocoenidae > Phocoena > Phocoena sinus. The sequence continues at coordinate 2,946,786 of NC_045772.1, read as the reverse complement.
TATTCATTTAAGAAATGTCTTTCATAATTAAGAACCTTTCTGTAGTGACAACTTCAGGCACAAATGACTTCACTGGTGAACTTTCAAATACTTAAGGAAGAAATAATACCAATCTTACACAAATACAGAGCATAAAGGAAGAGAGAACACTTCTCAGCTCTTTTTATTAGTCAGCCTAACTGAGATACCAAAATGAGGCAAGGACGTTATAGTAAAAGAAAATTATAAACCAATACCTTAATTAACAAAGTTGCAGAAATCTTTGACAGAGCATTAGCAAATCGAATCAGTAAATTATAAAAATAACAGCACAGGGCTTCCCTGGTGGCGCAGTGGTTGAGAGTCCGCCTGCTGATGCAGGGGACACGGATTCGTGCCCCGGTCCGGGAGGATCCCACATGCCGCGGAGCGGCTGGGCCCATGAGCCATGGCCACTGAGCCTGCGCGTCCAGAGCCTGTGCTCTGCAACGGGAGAGGCCACAGCAGTGAGAGGCCCGCATACCGCAAAAATAATAATAATAATAACAATACATCACGATCAAGGGGATTTATCTCAAGCATGGAAGGTTGGTTTAACATTCAAAAATAATTCAATGTAGGGCTTCCCCGGTGGCGCAGTGGTTGAGAGTCCGTCTGGCGATGCAGGGTTTGTGCCCCAGTCCAGGAGGATCCCACATGCCACGGAGCGGCTGGGCTCGTGAGCCATGGCTGCTGAGACTGTGCGTCTGGAGCCTGTGCTCCACAATGGGAGAGGCCACGACAGTGAGAGGCCCGCGTACCACAAAAAAAAAAAAAAATTCAATGTAATTGAACCCAGTAACAGAATAAGGGGGAAAACTATAAGATCATGTCAAAAGATACAGAAAAAGCATTTGATAATTTAACACCCACTCATGAAGAGAACTCTCAGTAAACTGTAAATACAAGGAAGCTTCCTCGATGATAAAAGGCATCCAGAAACTCTACAGCTTACATCACATTTAATGGTAAAGTTATCAAATGCTTTCCCCGTAAGTTGAGAACAAGTCAAAGATATTTGCTCTCACCACTTCTATTCAATATTATACGTGAAGGTCTAGCCAGGACAATCAGGAATGAAAATGAAATAAAAATTATAATGATTGGAAAGTAAAAAGTTAACTGTCCTTATTGATTACATATGTAGAAAATCCTAGAGTCTGACCAAAAAAAAAAAACAAGAACTAATAAAGATGCTGGATACAGGTTAATATGCAAAAATCAATTGTATATCTATTTATTAGCAATGAAAAATTAGAAATTTAGAGACCAATATCATTTATACTAACATGAAATTCATAGCAATAAATACAATTTTAACTAAAGATACTTAAGATTTTTACACTAAAAATTGCAAAGCATTGCTCAGAGAAGTTGAAATACTTGGTGAGATATACACCACGCTTGTAAGTTGAAAGACTTAATATTAAGATATTAATTCTCCGCAAATTGATCTGTAGAGTCAATGCACTCCCAGTCGTATTCTACCAAAAGCTTTTTTGTAGAAACTAACTAGTTTATTCTGAAATGTATATGGAAATACAAAGGACCTAAGATTACAAACCTTACATTTTGTTAAAGAAGAACTAAGATGGAGAGCTTAAAGTCTTGATTTCAAGATGGACCCTAAGCCACAGTAATCAGGACGGTGTGATGTTGACATAGGACTAAACAGTGGATTAATGGAACCGGCTGAAGTCCAGAACAGTTAAGAGGCACCGGGAGGAAGTATTTATTATACACGTATTTGACAAAGGACTCCTATCCAGGGTATATACAAATTCCTGTAGCTCAATATTACAAAGACAAATAGCTCAATTAAAAATTGGACAGAAGACTCAGACATTTCACAGAAGTGGATGAACAGCCAATAAACACTTGAGAAAGTACTCAGCATCATTAGTCACCAGAGCAGTGCAAAGCAGACCACAGTGAGAGACCACCATACACTCACCACAACGGCTAAAATTAAAAGAACTGACAGTGCTAAACGCTGGCAAGTATGTGGAGTCTTATATATGGCTGGTGGAATGTTAAATGGTAGTGCCACTCGGGAAAAGTGGCAATTTCTTATAAAACTAAGCATACATATGCCCTCGGATCCAAGAGCTCCATTCCCAGGTCTTTACACAAGAGAAATGAACATTTATGTTTGCGCGTGCATACACACACACACACACACACACACACACACACACACACGGCCCTCGTAGGACAGTGATCAGAGCAGCTTTATTCATATTAGCCCAAACTGGAAACAGCTCAAACACCCATCAGCAGGGGATGGGTAAACATACAATGTGATGCTTTTCAGCGACAATGGAATGAATCTCGAAGACACTGTGTTTGCCAGTGAAAGCCAAACACCAGAGTGCGCACCGTGTGAGTTCATTTACATGAGGTTTCGGAACTGGCGAAATGGATCAGCAGTGAGAGAGCTCCCGACCGTGGGTTTCCTGTGATTCCCCTGCAGGATGCCTGCGAAGGGTGCGTTCTGTATTCATAGGGAGGTTGATTCCGCTGGTGCATTTACTTGTCGAAACTCATCAGGCAGTATTCTTAGGTCTCTGTATTTCTCCTTATGTAAATTCTACATCAGAAAAAGCTAAGAAAAATTTTAAAATACTGGTTAGACATGCTCAATTAAAAAAAAAAACTGTCCCTAAAACCGTAAAACAAAACAAAAATGGAGTCAACACATGCGCCCAGAGTCAGTGGGACACTGAAGTCATATTTTTTCAATCTTTTGAGCTTGAGCTTCAATTTTGAGGCCTTACCAAGTGCTTGGGACGGAAGGAAATGTTCACCGCAGGCAGTGAGGTGAAGGGAGAGCCCTCTGAATAGATCAGTCACCCCCAAAGGGCTCTGTCCTCAGGGTCAGGCTGCTTAGCATTAGCTCCCGCCCTGCCCCAGGACCCTCGTGCCAAGCTGTGTGTGTGTGCGTGTGTGCGTGTGCGTGCGCGCGCACACCCATGCACGCCTGTTACCAGGGAGGGTTTAAGGACCTTCTGCGTAAGTTTCAAAGACAGAATATCACACTTTACGGAGGACTGAGGATGTAGAGCAGTAAGAACCATCATACACACTGGAGGGGCTGGTCGGGGGGGAGTGTAAACTAGTAAAAAACACTTCATAAAATCGTTTGGCTTTTCCTAGGGAAGTTGAGGAGATGCATTCTTCTCCACCCAGGTATTCCACTCCTGGGTTATATGTACTCAGAGCTGCGCTGTCACTAGCCACATGTGGCCGTTCAGATGAATATTAGTTAGAATTTAAAGAACTGAAAAACTTAGTTCCCCAGTCCTATAGGCCAGCTTTCAAGTGCTCAGGACCCCGCTGCGGCTGGGGGCTGCCGATTGGACAGCACAGACGTCAGACGTTCCCATCATTGCAGGATTCCGCACGGCACGGTGGTTCTCAAAGTGTGGTCCTTGGGTCAGCAGCAGCGGCAGCACTGGGGAGCTCTTCAGACATGCAGGTTGTCGGGCCCCGTCCCAAAGCAGCCCTGGATCAGATGTGCTGGCAGGGTGGGGCTCCAAGTGATTCCGGAGCACACACGGTCTGAGAACCAGTCGTCTAGAGAGACTCTTACAAATGTGCACGAGGATTCCAGCAGTACTGATTTGTAATAGCCAGAAATGGAGACGAGCCTAAAGACCCGTCGGCAGTGGTGTGGATGAAGAAATTGTGGAGTGTCAGCGAGGCACGGAAAGTGATAATGGTCTGCGGCTGCATGAAGTGACAGGCGTGTATTTCAGGGCCGTAGTGTTGAATGAAATAAAAGTCCTCCAGCCATACATACGTTGTGCTACATTTATCTAAAATTCAGATCCAGAAGGAAATGACTGTGGTGCAAAGATAAAGGAAGTCAAGGAAGTGATAAACACACAGCTGGGGACACTGTGTACCTTGGAAGGGTTGGAATCTCAAGGAAAGAGCTGGGCTGGCTTTGGAGAAAGTTACCCAGTGAGAGGTTAGTTTTCTTCTTAAACAATGGATAGTAAGCCGAAGGATTCTTGTTCTGTTGGTATGCTTTTACTCCCATATATGTAAAAAATATTTGGTATTAACTCAATATTTAAACAATTTAAAAAAGTAAAATATCAAAGTATTTGGCTGGCCATGAATTGAGTTTTTCCAAAAAGTAAAATTGAGCACCCAAAATATTATTTTAAATACCTGCAGATTCAATGAATATTTCATTCATGTAATCTTAAAATATATTTGTCAGATTTTGTTTGAATTTTCCTTCTTAGCATTTATTCCTCCTTTTGGGACATAAAAGGATTAGAAATAAAGTGCTGGCCAAAGCTCTCCTGTTCAACCTCGAGCAGAAGCAAAATAGGAATGATAATATTAAGATTAAAAAGACTAAAGGAAATTGTACTGAGTTAATTAAAGACAGCCATTTTATTGTAGCAAAACAATATTAAATATATATGTCCTAAGTCACAGAGATAAGAAAACATAAAGCCAGAATCTGTTAGAAAGATTACAGTTGTAATGGAGAACTTTTAGTTCTTTCTTATCAGTGTATGAATTATCAGACAGAAAAAAAATAATGGCCAAGGATCTGAAGAGTATAATTTTCATGGTCAAATTAATATTTATTCACCAGGAACCCAGAGATGGGAGAATAGCTGGACTCTGTTTAGAAAAGGTCACATTGCATCCATCCATGCACATGGATACGCGTGCATCCTGCGTCCACATACCTGTGCGCTGGTGAATGTGCAAAGCAAAGCGGTCTTCATTTAAACAGTGAAGTTAAAATCGTATTCCAGGTTAAAAATGTTCAGCCCACCAGTGCCCGCTACACACCTTGGGTCAGTAGCCCGTGTGAAATCTCTGATGACCGTGATGTGTCCATTGAGCTCGTGCCGTCGGCTGTGTGAGCAGCATGGGGTCCAGGCCAGGGGGTTGATCAGTGTTCCTTTTCCTGCAGATTAGAAGGGTAGCCCCTGACTATGTAGAGGGAACATGGGGTCTCTTTGTATTATTTCTTGCAACTGAACGTGGATCTCCAGTTATCTCGGCCAAAGGTTCAATGAGAAAACAACAATGTAGGCCCTTGTCCCTCTGTACCGCTAGTATACATGCAGTAATATTTGTACGAGGGGTAACGTTATCCAGCGCCCACCGAAGGTGAGCCGTCAGCCGCTAGTGACTGACCCGTAAGCTGGTAAGAAAGGCGGGCAGCCAGTGGGGAGGTGAGGACGGAGCTGCAGCAGGTCGAAAGCAGGGCCCAGGAAGGATGCATACGAGGGCTATTTGTTGTTCTCTTGCCAACAACACAGGCTCTTCCCTGTTGGCCCAGGAGCCATCCAAAAGTTAAGCTGGAGAAAATAGAAAATGCTGTTTCCACAGGGCCTATCCTTTGTAGCACTGTTTGTAACGGTGAAAGGCCCGAAGCCCCACAGATGTCTGTCAGCACAGGGCTGGTTGACTAAACTGACACTCCCAGGGGTTGGTGCACCCCACAGGGGTGAGGAGGGCTGAGGGGGCTTTCTGCGCGTGGCTGGGGGCGTCTTGGCTGTACTGTTTGCTGGGAGGGGCAAGGCACAGACAGCATGCGTGGGTGCCCTCACTTGTTGGTTGGGAGCGTATGAGCAGACACACAGACACACACGGACGGACAGACACACACACACCTTTTCCTGAGTGCACACATGTTTACTTATACTACAAACAAAAGTCAGTGAAAGGGTAAACCAGAACCTAGTGGAAAAGGTGTGGTCTTCGTGGGGAGGATGGGTGGTGTGGAGAGACAGGGATGCAGCCCGACTTCTCCAAATGCACCTTGTTGGAGGTTTTTACTGTGGAATCATGTGTGGCTTTTCATAAGTGTAAAACCAAACTAAACCTAAGCAAGTGGGCCTTAAAAAGCAAGCACAAAATTAAAAGGTAAAAAATGAACCTAACTCTATATTGAGTTGGTGGCCTAATCACACAGAGCAAAATTACTTTGAATAGACTTCTGAGCCATTTGCATGGACAGTCCTAGTAGCGTATATTTCAAGCACAAAAAGAATTGCCCCCAAATTTAAAAGCTCTACTCAGTGATCATATTGTTAGTAATAACAGTGCTATCTTGAAACTACTGTTTATATACACACATTACACATAAATACATACATTAGGGTAAAGCAAATAAGTAATTCTGATAATGTTACAGGAACTAAGATTTTTAACCTAAAAGAGAATCAAGCATAAAATCAAAGAAGGAAAAACGCTATAATCTTAAATATGATTTAAGGCTCAGTATGAACCTGTGATGTATTCTCTTCTCTTTAAAAGAAATAAAACCACATCTTCTAGCTTCCTCCACTGAAAATTATTGGGTCCAGTGATCAACCTGGTGTAAATGAGCAACCTGTGGAGTCTCCATACCATTTCCCGTGAAAAGGAACCAGGGCTCCTTAGGAAAAGGCGCAGTCCCAGGTCTAGGGCAGTAAATGTTCAAGATGATTCTGGAGCATCTCATCATAAAGAAAGCAAGGGGCCTCTTAGAGACTTCTGGGGTCACGTCAGAAGCCCAATTTAAAGGGGTCAGAAATGGGAAAATTGAACATCAGGAAGAATTATGAAGGCAGTGGATTAAAATAAACCAAATATGTTAATTTACTATGAATTCATCGTGATTTCTAAATTAAACCCTCACCAGCTCAGCATCACCTGATAAACAAAAGGAACGATTCAAGCAAGTATTGTGCTTTTCTGGCCATCATATAGTTTTTGAGGAGAAGTTATTCCTTACAGAAAAAAAGCAGATATAAATGCAGAGGGAAGGAAAGAATCACATTGTCACCCTAATCGTATAACAGCTTAAGGACTCTCACCAGTGGCGTTGAAAATCTTCAGAGGTGGCTGGCAGGGAACTTTCTAACGCATGGATCCGTCTGGCAAAACCTGGACCCGCTAATCAGTCATAGTGTCGTGAAGGAGAGACGCAGAAGCCACGAGCCTGATGGGAAGCATGAAGGGTGCGCTGCTCCGTCAATTCCCGCAAAACAGAAGTGCATCCGACTCCGCCCCAGCTTCAGGGTCTAAGTCCAAGCTCACAGGACATCCTGGGGAAGGGGACACAGGTGCCACTCGCCAGCCGGAGCCCGAGTGGGAAACACCCACGGAACAGGTGACCTGCTTTTCATGGATGACTTGTGATGACGGGGATTTCCTTAGAGTATTCCCACAGCATGTGGGCGGCGTGGGGATTGGGTAGGAGGTGAAACAGGTTTGGCCACATGTGATCGTTGTGGACCCTGAAGAATGGGTACATGGGCTCCTTTATTCTGTGCTTTCTAGTTTGGGGAGTTTTTGAAAAGTCTTATTATAAAATGTTTTTAGAAATCACTCTGAAGGCCTGGCCTGGGGGAGGGAGTTTGGAAGGAACAAGCCCTGAAAGGATGTAGAGTGGTCCTGTAGTCATGGCGGCGGGACCACTGGACACGACACGGGGACAGTCGCATCGTGTCAGACTCTTTCTTATTTCTTAGTTTGCGCGGTGTCTGTGTAATTTTCCTTGTTTTAGCTCACAGGAAATTCTTTTCTCTGTTGTCAATGTTTTCTGCTAAATCTGGGCATTCCCTAGAGAATGGCTATTAGGCGAATGTGGATTCTTTTTGTTCAAATTAGTTTCAAAGCAATAACAGTCCTAGTCACAGCCTTATTTACAAGGGGGCTGATATAAATCTTGACTCAAGGTTGGCGGTTCGAGGATGTTCACTCATCGGGAAGCAACGAGCTTAGTCCGTAACTTGGGACTTGACATTCATTCACTCGGTATTTTGATCATTTTCCAAATACCGGCTGTGCGCGGAAACAGTGCGCTAGCTGCTGGGGGAGACCCAGGCAAAGGGAAGGCAGGTCCTCGTCCCCAGAAGCTCACAACCCAAGTGGTTCTCGGATTTCACTTTGTGTGACAGCCTCTTGGGAGCTGGTTAAGAATGAAGGGTCCAGGCCTGTGACCAAGAGATTGAGATTCTGCTTCTGCTTCACGCTGAGAGTGGACATCTGTTGGTCCATCTGAGTGAGCCTCATCCACCCGACGAGCTCCAAGGCACATCTGATGCCAAGCACTGAGCTGGCATGAAGGGCACAGGTGATGGGAGGCCCGCAGGGAGCTCCATGTCAGCCGGGGGTGTCTGGGGACCAGCCAAGCTCGCGCCCTCTCGTTTCAGACGGTATCACCCGGTGGCGGGTGTGCGTGGCCCCCGTGGACCTCCCCCACCACCGTCTGCCTCCCGCGTACGCCCCTGGCTGAGTGACTTTGGGGAATGCCAGTCAAGGAGATGGAAAAGCTAACGTCTTGGCTCAAGTCAGTGTCCTTTGTTGCTTTGTTGTAGCAAATGAGTGATCTTTCCCCTGTCCAGGCAGACACGGGGCCTGCAGGGGCCTCTACAGGCCACGAGTTCCTCTGCTCTCAGAATCCTCCTCGTTCGTTTACTACCAGAGTGAGGCTTTACAGAGAACCGCTCGTGAGGCTGATGGCTGTGTGGGCGAGTGGACAGAGGCAGGCATCCAGAAACGACCCTTCTGGGAGTGGACTCGTGGCCCTCGCCCCCTCGGGGTCCCGCCCTCGCAGTGCAAACCCTGGAGCCTGTCCCGCCGTCCGAGGCCTGAGAAGGTGTCTGGCTCAGCCCTCCCTTTCCGTCAAGGAGCCTGAGGTTTGTTTGGAGCTAAGCTGTCTGTCCGTCTTTAACGAGTTTCACACTCGTGCTCACCGTGAGATACGCAGCGGGGTGTCGGCCTCATTCTCTGACCCTGTCCGGGCACAGGACTTTGTGCTGTGCGCCTAGACATGTCACCCTGGCCTTCCCGGAGCTCGCCCCGAGAGTAGACACGCGCTCTGCGCTCCTAGACAAGCACTTGGCAGCCGAGGCAGCACGGGAGCTGGGACGAGGTCAGCTGCCCTCTCCCGGAGGGCAGAGGGGTCCCTGTGGGCCGGTGTCTGCGCAGAGGGCGGGAGTACAGGAGCGGGCTGCACACGCGTGTCCTGGTGTGTTGTGGGGACATGGCACTGAGCACAGGAGGGAAGCTGCACAGCCCTCCGAGTCAGCCAAGAGAGGCCGCAGGGGAGGCAGCCGGGGAGGTGCAGGCAGAGGCAGGGGCCTTTGGAGGAGGGGCCTCAGGAGAGAGTCGGGGAGGAGGCCAGGGCCGGAGCTGCAGCGGAGACGGGGGCGGTGAGGGGGGGACCCAGCTCCCGAGCACACGCTCGCCACATAGGCAGGGTGTGCCACTTGAGCTGTCCTGGCACCAGCCTGTGGACGGGCACGTGTGCAGGCCTGCCCGTCCTCGCAGGGCTGTGGACAGACAATTGGCTTGTTCACCGAGAGCTGCAGCTCCCTCGCTCACTCTGACCTTTCTGCTCTCTCGGCTCAGTCTGGTCTACAGAGAGAACTGAAGCTTTGAGTTATTAACTGTTGAGATGTCATTTCTTACTTCAAGGAAAAAATAATCAGGACCCACAGCAGGATCTTCTTCCTTTTAATTTGCCAGGAACATCCTTGACAAACTTTAAACAACAGTAGGGATTATCAGGTTGGACAGGGTAGCAAAAACGCCTGTAAGGGGGTGCCTATAGTCCAGACCGTGATTCATGGTCTCACAAAGATGCCAGGCCATCAGGGATGCAATGTTTAAATTTGGGAAATGGGAGGGGCCGTAAGAAGGACAGCTGAGGTTAGTGACAATGTGGTGCTGGCTCTGGCCCCCGCAGTTCTCCAGAGCTTGTACAATTCACGAAGTTTTGACAGAGCAGCATTCAAAGGATGCCTTTGATTTCATCCATAAAGGAGCCAGGCGTGTGCAGGCAACATAGCACTTGTGAACTTGTGGTGTGAGCACCCCCTCGCCTGATGTCTCTTGGAGGTGACGAGCGGCCCGTGCTCCAGGGGGCGCCGAGTGGCACACAGTCTGCTCCAAGCGCACGTGCTGGGGGAATGTGTGTCTGTCCTGAGGCCTGTGCCAACGTATTTAAATCAAAGCCATTGTTTGTTTGACTCTTAACTGGTTTTCGCTGGTGTGCCTTGTCTGCATTTAAGGATCAACTTCTCCCTTATGGCTCTGTGAGCTGCAGGAGCTTGTTGTTTCTGTTGTTGATTAATTGAATACCTAAACCAATCGTTCGTCAGTTAAAAGGACCTAGCAACACAGCACTGGAGAGTCCCTTTCAGAATTGAAGACGGATCGTGATCTGGGTAATGGTTAATTTTGTGTGTCAAGCAGGCTGGGCCACGATACCCAGCTATTTGGTCAAATATTATTCTGGATGTTTCTGTGAAGGTGTTGCTGGATGAGATCAACATTTACGTTGGTGGACTCTGAATAAAGCAAACTGCCCTCCATCACATGGGTGGGCCTCGTCTAATCAGCTGAAGGCCTGAATGAAACAGAGGCCAGCCTCCCCTGAGCAAGAAGCAGTTCTGCCTCCAGGAGGCCTCTGCAGTTCAGCTGCAGCCTCAGCTCTTCCCTGGGCCTGCAGCCTGCTGGGCTTCTCCAGCAGATTTTGGACTCTCCCAGCTTCTGTAGTCAGTCTCTTTATGCATATGTATGTGTGTGTGTGTGTGTGTGTGTGTATACACATATATATGTGTGTGTGTCCTGTTGTCCCAACACACACACATCCTTTTGGTGCTGTTTTTCCAGAGAACCCTGATACATCATCAACAAAGGAATAAACAGTTATTAGGAACGTAAAAGAATATTTCAGTATTCTTCGTTACCTCGTGCTAATTTTCCGGCTTTAAAACGTTCGCTTCAGTTGGGAATTGCTGACACAGCAGAGTGACAGCAGGTGGTCTCCCTTTCCCAGACCAGCCCTCCCTGTTGGATGAGCACCCAACCAGTGACTCCCGGAATGAAGTGGACTGGCCGTGACCTTTGTCATGTAGCCATTTGGAGTGTTCTCAGATGTGGACAGACACATGCCTGAATTATCTGGCGAGAGATAATAGATCAGTCGCTCTGAGGCTGGCTGGACGAGCACCAGCTCACTTATGCCTCAGGATTTGGCTCCGTAATGAAATGTGATTTACAGTCCCATGAGCAGCCCAGGCCCCAAACATGAGGGCGTCGGCGTGAATTTTAAGATGGCCGTGCTCTGCATTCCTGGTAGGTAATTGTGTAATGCACTGGCCTGGTGATGAATATTTCAAAGGAAATCATAGCAAAGATTTTGCTTGCACAGCTGAAGTTGGTGCACTCGGATCCGCACAAAGAATGGGAAACAATTCCTGTCGTCTGAATGGCCTCGGAAATCCATCTACATAAATACATGTACATAGGAAAGTCTCCTGTGCTAGGAGGCCATTCTGTTTTATCTCAGTGCCAGAAATTATAAGCAAAGTTTAATGATGGGATTAAAGGTGAACAGTTGTTCCTTTTATCACAGTTTCTCTATAACAGACAGAAGGAAAGCTGTTTCTTTGCCCGATTGCCTGCTTTTTGAAAAGTGTACTCCATATGTAAGTCATTTACATTCAGTTAATCGTGTAGTCATTTCAAACTTTCGTTTTGTCATTTTATAAGCAAAGCTAGATCCACTGTGGAACCTGACATGCAGTTTGAAGAAAACTCATGTTCGGAGCGCCCGGGTTTATCTTCCGCCTCTGGCCAGCAGCTGGAGGAGAGGGGAGAGGCCGGGTTGCCCCGGGGACAGCTCTTCTGCATTAAGTTCTCATCTTCTGAGCTTCTGTCAAAAATCAAGCCTTCTCTGTAAGAGTGTAAACATGCCAACAGCCCCGCTGGTTTAAGGGCAGAGGAAAGAGTCTCAGAAGGAAGGTCAAAGGGAAGACGGAGGGCAGTTAGGGGCTGCCCCCCGCCCCCTGTGCCTATGGCCCTGGGAGGAGACATGAGCAGGGGTTGCCCAAGGTCGTGGAGGTCAGAATCCACCTGAGGCCACAGTCTGAGTGACAGCGAGGTGGCTGGGGCCAGACAGGTGCCCCAGGCTGGGCTGGAGCCACAGGAATTAGTGGTCCCTCACCCAGTGACCCCAGAAAAGAGCACTGCAATTTAGTCTTCAGTCTGTTTCTTTTATTTTAATTATAAAAAGCCTTTCTAAAAAAAAAAAAAAAAAATCTATTGGAGTATAGTTGATTTAAAATGTTGTTAGTTTCTGCTGTACAGCAAAGTGAATCAGTTACACATATACATGTATCCACTCTTTTAGATTCTTTTCCCATATAGGTCATTTCAGAGTACTGAGTAGAGTTCCCTGTGCTGTACAGCAGGTCCTTATTAGTTATCTAAATTTTAAAAAGTCTGAAGTATACAGAAAGTGTAGCTAATAATCCAGTGAATGCCTGTGTACTTACTACACAGCTCTGTCAAATCTGACAGTTCGTTCTTCATTTTTGTTTCAGATAATTTATTACTTATTTAAAAATTAAATTTCACATCTGTCATTGAAGCTTCCTTCCTTATTCTCCAGAGGTGACCACAACATTGAAATTGGTTTTTATAATTTCTAAACATGCTTTTTTTTCATTTTCACCACATACATATATATCTATAAACAATAGTTATGATCTTGATGATATTCTGAAACTTTCTGTAAACGGCATCACACTTAAATATTCTTCTGTGACCTGCTTCTTGTGTTCCGCTTTATATTTCAATGCTTATTCATGGTGATGGGTGTAGCTGTCTTTCATTTATTTTCACTCTTTATAGTTTCACACTGTATGAATATGTTATAATCTATCCAGTCTCCTGTTGAAAGACATGTGAGTTGTTTCTAAGTTTTTTGCAGTTACAGACAGCGCTCGATCCTAACGTTCTTGTATGTGTCTCCTTATGCCCTGGTGTAGGAGATGCTCTGTTTAGGACAGGACTTTTCTGGGTTACAGGATGCAAACATCTCGATGTTACCAGGCTCTTCACAGCAGGTGCATCCCCCCACCCCTCCGCCCAGCATGTGCAGAATTCCTTTCAGCCCACATCCTCTCCTATACCCTGCAGTCCTCCCAATTTCTAGGCTTTGCCCATTTGAAAAACAAGAACTGACATCTTTCTTTTACCTGTCTTGCTCTGCACATCCCTGATTACCAGTGAATATAAGCAGCTTTTCCTATTTTTACTGACCACTTGAGGTCTGTTCACATCCTTGGCCCATTTTATAAATTAGGTAGTTTGTCTTTTTCTTATTGATTCTTAAGAGGATTAAAAAAATATGTGTGTGGGCTTCCCTGGTGGCGCAGTGGTTGAGAGTCTGCCTGCCGATGCAGGGGACACGGGTTCGTGTCCCGGTCTGGGAGGATCCCACATGCCGCGGAGCGGCTGGGCCCGTGAGCCATGGCCGCTGAGCCTGCACGTCCGGAGCCTGTGCTCCGCAACGGGAGAGGCCACGGCAGTGAGAGGCCCGCGTACCACAAAAAAAAAAAAAAAGTGTGTGTGTGTGTGTGTGTGTGTGTGTGTATACACACACACACACACACACATACTGGATACTGGATACAGTCCTTTGTCAGTCATATACGCACTGCAGATATCCTTTGCTAGTCTGTGCCTTATACCTTTACCTTAATTATAGTGCCTTTGTCAAACATAAGTTTTAAATTTTTGTGTTGTCAAATTTACTGATTTTTTTAAAAAATTGATGCCTACGCTCTTAAGGTTTTGCCTTGCAGGTTGCTTTGTAATCCACCTTGAATTGGGGCATATGTGTGGCATGAGGTAGGGACCTAATTTTACTTTCTCCATATGGCTAGCCAGTTATTTCAGTATCATTTATCAAATAATCCATCCTTCCCCAGCTGGTCTGCCTACCCTGTCTGCCAAAGACAAATACCCACATTACCACAGGCCTGTGCCTGGGGTCTCTGCTCGCCTGGCCCACCTGTCCTAGGCCCAGATCACATGGTCTTCATCAGTCTCACAGAATGTCTTGGGAGTGGATGCAGATCTTCCCCTTATCTGGCCATCTGTGGGGTTGTCTTGCTATTCTTGGCCCTTTGCTCTTCAACATCAACCTTCGAATATGCTTCATGTTCCACAAAAAAACATGGTTGGAATTTTTATTAGAAATACATTGATTTATAAATTACAATGAAAGGCAGTTGACATCTTTTCAGGTTTGAAATTTGTGTCCATTAACCCGGTGTATCTTCCTGTTTATTGGGTTTTCTTTGATGTCTTTCAGAGAACTTGAGCATCTCTCCCACGGCTGTCTTGCACTTATTTGGTGTGATACGTTCTTGGGTGCTTCCACCTCTCCCCCAGGGAAAAGCCTTCAGGGACGGGCCCCACACACCCAAAGGCTGCCCACCTGCCTGCAGTCCTGGCCTGTCAGGGTGTCCTTTCCTCTCCTCTGTCTGCCCTGGGAGGGGCTCTGAGTGCCGGGGGTCCCCTGCAGTGACGTGGGCATCCATCATCCTTCTCTTTGGAGCGGGGATTGGGTTTGCTGTCTGGTTTGCTAGACACAGTTGATTGGAGGTAATAAAAATCTGAAGACCTGAGATTTCAGATGTCTGATCCGACTGGAATGGGATTGGGGCTTTTAAATGGTCATTTTCAAGTGCATCTGGGGTCTTATGTGAATTGTCTTTTCCTCAGCTAGAGAGATTTATGATTTTTTTAAAATGGCATTTGTTATAGGACCGGTGTTTCTCTTTGACCCCCAGAATCCCCAGCCTCAGAACCCCGAGGGTGAGCTTTTTAGGAGGAGACTCTGCTAACAGGCTTGTTCTTCAGAGGTGATGGGCCGCCACGAAGGCAGAAGGCCTGCTTGTCGTCCTGGTGTACCGCTGGGTGGCCTTGCCAGCTCTCTGGCCTCCTTTCCCTCCCAAGTCGTCTGGAGCCTGGGGAGGTGGGAGATAAGGATTTGCAGCCTGGGCCCTGTGCGGTGGCGGCTGGAAGGCCTGGACTGGAGGGTCAGGCACCTCCCTAGAGCCTGCTCTGAAATGGCCGCAGCTGTGCGGCCCATCCCAGGGGGTCGGCGCCGTGGTCATCCAGCAGTGGCCCCTGCCCAGGGGGCTTCCCTGAAGGCGCATCCTCTTCCCTTGGAGAGCTCTCTGTGTGCTCGCCGGCTCCTCCCTGGGCTTGTTTCGAAACGACGGGTCCACGTGGCTGATTCTGCACCAGTCGGGAAGGTCCCGATTGCGTGTGTCAGATCCCAAAGATGACGGAGGCCCCCGTCCCGAGTGGGCACGGGTGGCGGGCCCTGCGATGAGTGGGCGTCCGCCGTGGAGAGCCTGCCTCCTGGGCTTGTCTCATCCGGGCAGCGATGGCGACGTTTATTGTCCAGGTGAAGCTTCATTAAAGCAGAAGCCCAGTTTCCATTAGGATATGAATGTTTTATTTATTAAATTGCTGTTTTAATATAATTTACCAAGTCATCGAAGACAAATAATCCACTTAAGCGAAGCTGTACAACTCCATTTTCCCCGAATGCTGTGTTCCTGTGAACGCGTGGCTTATACTGCACTCCGCTCGCCAGCTGGGGGTACCTTATGGGGACGCAGGATTCACAGCCCAACCTCCTGAATTCCGAGTGAGGATGGGTCCCAGGGCTGGCCTCAGGCCGACCTCTGCACTCCCCGGTTAAATAAAGGTTGTTAAGCAAATTAAGAGGCCCCTCCATCACAGGATACAGCGAAGGCTGCTGGTGTATTTCTCAAAAACGTAACTGCAAAGGAAGAGAGACTATGGTATAGGAGAAATCTGGAGAAAATGTAAATCGAGAGAGATAAGGGAGCAACATCAAAGCAGGCCTTCACCCAGGGGCACCTGCCAGTTAATTTCCAGGGCCTTCTGCCTGGTTGTAATGAGCCTCAGGCAGGAGACAAACCTGGAGCCTGTCCAGGGACTGAACAGGTGCTGCTGTTCGCCTTTCTTGGCCTTGGCCATGGAAGTTAAGGAAAAAGGAAGGAAAACACCTCCCTTCGGAATATCTGACCACAGTCCTGCATTCACATGAGTTTGGAGTCCCAATTCATGTTACTTGACTTACAAAATTTCAAGCTGAAAATTTAGTTGGAAGCAGACTTGGGATAATAGTGCCTTTAGGCTCTAGCAGAAGCAAGTACAAAGTTGTTCTTCCCCAAAGAAAGCCATCTTTGATACACGCCTCAAAGAATTCCAACAGGTAAAAGTTCCAAGGAACGTGTCGACGAAAAATTAATAGTCAACCTAAGAAAGAAATGGAGAATTTTATTCGAGCCAACTGAGGATAATAACCTGGGAGACAGTCTTTCAGAAGCTCTGAGGACTGTTCCTCCCGTTAGAAGTTAAAGCACAGTTGTATACATTTTCGAGAGAAGGAGTAATACTCCATCAAAGGACGTATTGACAGTTTACATAGTCCGGATCTGCACGTACAAGGCGAGTAGTAGGTCATCCTGATCCCTTACAGGATTAAGAAATGTTGTCTCCTAAGGAGTTACCTTGCTGGCGCCAGGAGAAAATTGCTCTCTGTGACGGAGCAGGCATGCCCGTGTCCTTTGGGAGGTCTGGTTCATGGGTAGCGTAGGGGCACAGTGCACACTAGAGAGGGGTGGTGGCCCAGACTGGCAGAGAGAATTTTATGTTAAAACATTTCTTGTCCTGCCTTAAAAATAATTTTATTTCATCAAACATAAGCTCCAAGAGGGGGAAAATCACTAAAGTACAAGAAGGCAGGCCACTAAGAGCAAGACTCAGCAGAGAAAACAAGCTGCAAGAAAGAGATCTACAAAGACTACAGGCTTTAAAGTGATCTGAGATGTGCTAGAAAATAAGTTTAACATGTTTAAAGTGATAAAAAGGAACATAGTGGATGAAAAAGGAGGAGGAAAGGGAAACTCGTGATTTACAAAGCAGGTCTGAGAAGAGAAGCAAGTCTCAAATTTAATGGGTGAGTTAAACAGGAATTGTGATACAGTTGGAGAGATGACTAGTAAATTGGAGGAAAGACTTGAAGAAAGTAATTCTCCCAGACAAACAAAGAGATGGAACATATAAAAAGAGGGGTTAAGTGAAATGCAGAGCAGAGTGAAAAGACCTGCCTAACCTGGGTTCTGAGAAAATGCAGCAAATGGCAGGGGGCAGATGGATGTTTGATAGGAGATAATGGGTGATAGTTTTCCAAAACTGATGAAAGCAGCCCATTCTCAGGATATCTCTAGCAGAATAAATATTATAAGGAAAATGCAAAACATCCAAGACAAAGAGGGTATCTCAAAAGCAGCCAGAAAGAAAAGTGTGATTTCCTGCAAGGGCATGACAAATAGATTGATAGCTTTTTAACAGTGGAGGCCGAAAGATGTCATTTTTAACATCTTTAAAAGTAATAACCAACAGTTCTATCTTTCAAGAATGAGAATGAAGTAAAGACATTTTTAGACGACAGCTGAAAGGGTTTACTGCCAGAAGACCTCTCATTAGAGGATCTTCTAGAGGTCGCATTTCGAGAAGGATCATGATTTTAGAAGAAATGTCTAGGTGCTGCAGATGCAGCAGAAGTTCCGAGAAAACCAGAATACTATGAACAGCCTTGTAGGTGGCAAATTCCTACAAACAGAAAAGTTTTCAAAAATTTTAAAAAGTCTGAAGTGTTTTATAATCATATGGCAATTGAATCAGGAATACAGACCTTTCCACAAAGAAGACATCATGCCCAGCCCATTTCTAGCCAACTTTCGAAGGACAGGTATCCCGGTCTCGTACAGACTCTGAGAAGAGGAGGAGGAGAGAGACAAACACGACCTTCGTGATTAAAGTAGACAAGGATGGTTCTAGAAGGGAACATGAGAGGCCAGTTTTCTGTAAGTGTGAGAGCAGAAATCCTAAACGAAAGCTCAGCAAACAGGGCCCAGCTGTGATTAAAAAATATAACTTACTGTGACCAAATTGAGTTTACTGGGAATGCAAGGTTGGTTCAGCATTAAAGAAACTCTGATACTAATGTAATTCACCATGTTCACAGATTAAAGGAAAACAATCTTATTGTCTCAGTTGATTCAGGAAAAGCATCTGATGAAATTCTGTAACCATCCATAAGAACTCTAGTAAATTAGGAATAGGAGGGCACCGACCTAACCTGCTACGCGTTATCTACACAAAGTTCTAGTGTGAAACAGCTTCCTTCTCCGGCATGTAAGGTGCAAAGCAGCGGCCGGGTCGCTGTTAAGTCAGGAAGCAGAAGGCGAGGATGCCGCCACACTGCAGCAGCTCTGCTCGACCTGCCGATGCCGGCTCGGCCAGCACAGGGCAGCGGGACGCAGAAGCACACTCCCGTCTCTGGCTTTATCTCCTCAGCACCCTCTAACACTCCGGGCAGTGTGACCTGCCAGTGACCTCCATGTGGCTAAACCCAGTGGTCAGTCACCTCCCCAGGCTCGTGTTACCTGACCCTCTGGCAGCACCTCACACTCCTCCCAGCTCCCTGCTCGTTCCGTTAGGCCCTCAGTGTAAACTTGTGGCCTGGACCGTGGGGTCACATCCTCTTGCACTTGTAACAGGGAAGAGCCAATTCTGACTACACGTTGCATCTGTTTCTTTTACTTTAACCTTTGTTTTCCACTGCTTTTGTTCACTCAGAGGATACTGTCTATACACAGTGGCCTGCCTTGGGGAACCGTGCCCCCTGAATGTTAAATCAAAGTGCCTTTGTTCAGGGAAACATCCGGACCCTGTTCCACCTGTGGATGGCTGGCTACAAGAAAGAAGAAATCGACACATCCCCTCCCTGAGGCTGGCCATTATTCCAGGGGATATTTGCAAAACTTATGGCCCTTTCACTTTACTTCTCATCTCCTCCTCCTCTCCGTTCTATAAAAGAAACTGGCATCCAAACCCCGATAAGATGGTTTTACAAAGACACTAGTCTGCTATCTCCTCAGTCTGCTGGCTTTCCAAATAAAGTCATATTCCCTGCCTCAACACCTCGTCTCCGATTTATTGGCCTGTCGTGCGGCGAGCAGAGCCAGCTTGGACTCGGTAACACACCCTGGACTCATCCGTCCCACTGCCTGCCTGGCGGCTCCACTCGGGTGCCTAGCAGGTGCGTGTCCACAGGACAGACTCACGGCCTTCCCATCAACACACTTTCTCCTGCACCCTTTCCCACAAACCTCTCCTCCTCTTAGGAAACGGCGGCTTCCTCTTTGCGCTTGTTCAGGCCAGGGACGTTGATGTTATCCTTGGTTCCTCCTTGTCTCCTACCCCATAGGTCCCGCATTCATCAGCGTATTTTGTTGGCTCAACCGTCAGACCATCTAGCATCTGACCTCTTTTCACAGCTGTGCTGAACCCCCTTGTCCCAACTCACTAACAAGTTGGAATTTTATGATTTCCGTGGTCTTCTATCCCATCTCCCTGGGTCTGCCTCTCCCCACCCTGCCCACTGCCAGGTCTGTCCTGGCAGCGCGGGGAGCAGTGAGGAGGGGTGCAGGTGACCACTCGGGGGGAACGCAGCATGCTTGCTGCCCCACACTTCCGGTCAGCATCGTTTCCGGGCGGTGCCCGGGCCGGACGCCTGCTCTGCTCTTGCCTCTCGTTCAGGGCTGAGTGATCGGCCTCTGTGGGGAAAACGGGTCCCTTCTCACGGGGTGCATAGAATGGGGGCCCCTCGGACTGGCCTTTTATCGTTGCTGCCCATCACCCGTGCAAGAAAGCAAACGAGCACCCGGTCGCCGGGCACATCCGCTGTGTCCCGCTGCCCAATTAGAGAGAAAATTGTCCTTATTTTAATGAGATGAGAATCAGAAACGGAGGCCTTGAGTGAAAAAGCGAGCAAGCCGGCGCCGCTCTGTGTTCCTGGCCGGCCTGTCTGGGCTGCACGCTGACCTCGGCTGTTCTCTCTTGCAGTCGGAACCCGAGGGCTTCGCGCATTTCCACCTGTACGTGTGTGCTGCTTTTCTCGTGAGATGGAGGAAAGAAATACTGGGAGAACGAGATTTTCAAGTAAGTAAATGCCTTTTCAGAAGAACTCGAGTGTGATTTCCTGCTGGGAGAGAGGTGTATTAGATTTAGTTCACAGGGTTATTTGTGGAGGAGCTTGGAGACGGGCTGCCTGAGGTCACCGCTGACCTGCTGCCTGAGACTCCACGGCCGCGGGCACAGATCACGTGGGGCCTGGGCTCTGCCGACGCTGGCCTTATTAAACGTGCTGTCGTGGACTCCAGGAGGTACCTCCTGAGCCGGCCGGTGTGTGTCCTCAGCAGCATGGCCCGGGGGCTCCTGGGAGCCTCCTGGGAGCCTCGTGGCAGCCGTGGGGAGTGGGCGTTAGGGAAGGGGCTGGCCGCGTGATCGCATGGCCTGGCTGCCCGGCACTTGGTAGCTGTGTGACCCAGGGGTGGTTGCTAGCCTCTCTGAGCCACGTTTCCTCAGCGGTTCCGTGGGAGAGCTACACTCGCCCCCATCCATCAGAGGCTCTGTGCTCGACCCAGGGGCTCCAGGTGGGCCGATCCCCCACCCCGTCCCCGCCCCCAGGTGTGCCTGTGCGGTGGTACTGTGGGCAGTGTTGACCCCTGGGAGGGCGGGCCGCCTGGGGTGCAGTGAGGAGATACCAGCGGAGGGGACCAGGAACCAGGCTCTGCCCCTCACTGTCTGGGGGTCACTCTCTGGCTGCTTCACCTCCTCGAGCCCCTCATCTTTCAGGTGAGGGGACAGGGAAGGAGGCCCTGTTGTCCCAGGCCACAGTGTGGTGACACTGGGCAGCTCGCTTGGCCCGTGGCCCCTCAGCTCCCATGCTTGTCAGACGCTCTGAGGACCCTGCTCCACCCGCCGAGGGCCGTGGGAAGCCACCCAGCCCTGCCGCAGCGCCCAGGCGCTTTCCATCTCGGCCACCAGGAGACGTTGGACGGGGAGGGCCTCTGTCCGGGCCAGCAGAGCCCAGCGCCCAGCCTGCCCCGCCCCGAGGTGCTAGATGGCGAGACCTGGTCCCTTTTCTCATCCCGGCTCCTGCCCTTGCTGTCAGCACAGGCCCGGCCGTGCCCGCGGGAGCCACGCTGTGGGAGCCTGGCTCCAGGGCGGCCTTCGCCCCGCCCTGCCTCTTCCCACCTCCGGTTGCTGTCTGTGAACTGGGGAGAAGGCAGCCTCCTGCCCTGCCCCCTTGCGCTCGTGGGAGGCCTGCGGCCCCCGGGGTCACTCTGCATTGGGCACGTGGCAGTGCCGAGAGAGCCCGGCGCCGGCCTGCGTCGCCGAGTGACAGGGGATGACCGCGGGCAGCCGACAGGGCCCCCCGAGGGCCCGCTGTCCATGGAGGTGCGGGGGAGCCCACAGGCCGGCCGGGCCGTTGGTTGGAAGGGAGAAGGGCCCCGCCTCCCTGGTGACCCGGGCCAGCGTCCACACCTGCGCCCGGCCAGCTCTCACCTGGACGACAGGTGATGCAGGTGCCCGAGTCCCCCAGGCTGACGGTGGCTCAGATGTCGCTGCGTCAGTTACGCTGGGACTTCTCTGGTTGGGGAAACGGTTCCGGGAGGCCCCGGCCAGGCATCACTGCCCTCGCGGGGCCCGCACCTGGTGGGGGTCGGTGGTTCGGAAAGAGTATAGGGAGTGCGCTGAGCCCAAGGCTCGTCATTGTCCCAGGAACCGCTCGTGACCCCCAGCGCTGGGTGGCCCCTGAGCCTCACGTGCCTGAGAAATGGCCCTTGCCCACCGGCGTGAGTCCCAGCTAGGGATAGGGACCTGAAGCTGGCAGTGACCTCGTGCAAAGGGTCCTGCCCTGCGTTTCTTCCTGCTGCTCCACAAACAGGGACGGTGCTGCCAGGGTCCAGGGCCACCAGGAGCAGCCCTGGACGCGAGGGTCCCTGAGCTGGGTGGGAGGACGTGCCCACGGGTGGGTGGTGCTGGGCCGCCCCGCTTGGCCTTCCTGTCTTCCCGCCCTACGCGCAGGAGCCCGTGGAGGGCTGCCCAGGGCTCTGCAGTGTGGCCGCCCCACCTGACGTGACTGCGTCCCTGGTGGCCTTGGAAGACGTGAAGACGAGCCCCTTGCCCATCGCTCGCTCTCGTGTTGCTTTCTGGCCAGGGATGCTGCCCTGTTGTAACTGGAGGGTGCTACTAGGCGGCTGGTTAGAACGCTTTGCTGGCCTCCCAGGGCCCTGCTCTCTTAACTCGAGGCTCACCGAAGCCAGGGGACAAGCGCGGCACAGCAGCTGGTGCGCCAGACCTCGGAGGAGCCATGAGGTTGATTCTCCCCCAAACTCAGGCCTGGATGTCATAGGGTTGGATGCAGGGCGTGTTGTGAACACACTGCATTGTGGGGAATTGAACTGAATGGGAAAGCAAACAAGAAGAGAAAACAAATTAAATAAAGCACCTTTGGAGCCCTGGTGGGCACGGGGCAATTGCGTGTGCAATTGTGGCATTTTAGGAACATGATTCTGTGTGCACGGAAGACAGCTTGAGAGTCCCGCAGTGGAACATCCATGGAAGGGGCTTTAAAGACCCTCAGTCTCTGCAGAGTTGGGAAATGGCACGCTGCTGTGTCATCTCCGTGGGAACAGTCATTTCCTGAGGGGCGTCTTCAGGAGGAAGACAGAGTCCTCCTAGCGTTCAGCACGCCCAGCGGTGTGGGTGCTTTTGGTGGAGTGCGGTGGGGGGCATGGGCTTGGCTTCCTGCGTCCAGTTCCCAGAAGCTCAGTGAAGTTGAGGTCCCACCTCTTCTCATGTGCTTCGGCTTCTGAGACCTGCCCAGCCCAGGGGTCTGGTTGTGTCCAGTTCTGTGGACCTACGGGAGGGTCGCTGGGTCATCTGGTTGGAGAGAGGCACCTCCCGGAGTGGACAGTCACTCCTGCCCTGAGATCTGGTGCCCCAGGGACCTTGTACTTGTCCCCGAGGATTCGCTGTCCCCCGGGCAGACCTTGTGCCGTCCGTCCTGCAGGTGACGGGTCCCCAACTCTGCCCGAATGCAGCCCGCAGGTGCCGCACCCTGGGTGTCCGAAGCCGGCCTCTTCCCCCAGGCCCCTGTTCCCACCCCACCAGCCACGGAGGTCCCAGCCTCAGCGCCCGCAGCCTGATTCTCCCCGGATGCCTTTTTCTAACCAGATTCTGTAGGGCCAGTGGGGGAAGGAGCCCCCCTGTGCCCAGTCTTGTGTCCCCTGGCAGTGCGGCTGGCATGCTGACCTGGTCCCTCCCCTCTGTGGGGTGCCCCACAGTAAGAACTTGGGGCCCGGAGAGGACGGGTGCACGTGGCTGAAGATGCCTTTGAAGGGCTGGGCTCAGGTCCCGAGCCAGAGCTGCCACGTGCCCCTGATCGTTCCTCCTCTCCGGCGGGGATGCAGGTGCGCTGGAGGTGCTGGCCTTACCGGGTTCTTTGTCTGATTCATAAGGGCAGCTTATAAAACAGTTGGTAATGCGCAACCCTAGAAAATCATTCTAGTTTATCCCCCCAAAGTCTGAGCTGCTTAGTTTGTCCTGGTGTCCCAGGACATCGGAGGTCCGACAGCCCCTGTGCGGGCCCCCGGTCCTCATTCACAGCCCGCAGAGCCTGGTTCGCCCTGGCCCTGCTGCTTGGTGGGGAGGGCAGCACCCAGGGGGGATCATTGCTACCCCACTGCCTCCCTGGGGTGACCCGGCAGCGTGGCTGCAGAGGTGCTTTGTGACATGGAAGTTTCTCCCCGCGTAGGAGCTGTCATCGTGCTTCTGGATTTAGAAGAGGCCAAGTCCCTTAGATGCAAAAGAGGCAGCAGCATACCGTGCTTTGTTTTTCAGAGGAGACAAAGCAATTAATTGTGGTAAACAGAGCATGGAACTTCCAGTGCAATCAGGGGCCTTCTCTGCGGGGACCTCGGGAGCTCAGAGGTCTGTAAATATTTCTGAGAAGGTAATCGGCTGCTGCATATTTGCTGGTGAACGACGAGCCTCATGGGGAGAAACGGCTTCCCATGCACGCGTGGTGGCCGCCAGCCCCGAGAGGCTGTGAGCCCGGGGTGAGGCCGGGTGTAGGACCCCGCCTGGAAACCCCAGCCGGTCCACGGAGGGGGCTCAGTGTGTGTGGTGGCTGCCGTGCCCCGCACCCCTGGAGCTGGGGCCCCCTCTCGTGCAGGCCCTTCCCCTTGTCTCCTGTGATCGCAGGTTGCCGCTCGGTGGGGACCAGGTGGGGACAGGCAGGGGCAGTGCCCAGTGGGAGGCCTCTGTCTGCTCTGATGTCCTTGGCCCCTCTGATGTCCCCTCAGGCCCTCCCTCTGCCCTGGGCCCTGTGCTGTCTGTCACGAGACTCCGTTTCCACGCACGGGGGGCTGGGCTGGCTGGGGGTGGACTGGGCAGGGACAGCAGGGCGTTGTGTATTGTGAGGCCAGGGGTCAGGGATGGGAGTAATAAATCAGGTGCGGGAGCAGGTTGGGGAGCTAGAACCAAGGACCCGGATCTAGAGCGGATCAGGTACCGGCCTGTTCTGCAAGGGAAGGAAGTTAGTGAAGCTGGGGCTGAGCGTGTGGGGTCGGGGTGTGGGTGGTGATCAGGAGAGGAGCCTGAGAGGGCACGAGGGAGCCAGGCGGCTTCCTTAACAGGGCAGGGGAGCCAGGGGT
This sequence comes from Phocoena sinus, assembly GCF_008692025.1. Lineage (NCBI taxonomy): Eukaryota > Metazoa > Chordata > Mammalia > Artiodactyla > Phocoenidae > Phocoena > Phocoena sinus. The sequence continues at coordinate 2,922,322 of NC_045772.1, read as the reverse complement.
GGGAACGGACCTGGTGCAGTAGGAGGCGGGGCCGTAAGGCTGGAGGAGGAGCCCTAAGGGGGCGGGGGCGGGGGCGGGACCTGGGGTGGGAGGTGGACACGCCCACAGGGTGTGAGACACGTGGAACCTAGAGGGACGGGTGGGCAGCCCACGCAGACTCGGGGACAGCGAGGTTGGCGGTCTTCCCCTTGACTTCGAGGGGGAAGCGGCCACAGTCTGCAGCGCGGCCCGCGGCTCAGAGGTGCCTCTGCTGTTAGACATTGTCTGGCTCTGGGGTGTTGGACGCGGTGGTCCACGCCTCACTTTGTCAAAGTCTCCCTCTGTCTGCAGGTTAAACCTGAGTCTAAAACTTTACAAACAGAAAGACATCGAATGGAGCAGCCGCAGGACGAGGCTCAGAATATTTGATGAGGATAAAAAATGAGGCTGCTGTGGGTCTGACGGCTTAAAAGCTCTGGGTAGGATCTGAATTCAGATCCTACAGAGATCCTACAGAGATGCATCTGTTTTTAAGAGTTTGTGGAGCATTTACAAAATTAATCGTCTGATCTAGATCATAAAAATTGTCAAAATCTGAAAAACCAGAATAATACGGACTGCATTTGCTGAGCATAATCCTTTAAAACTAGATAATAAAGTTAAACCTGAGTAATGAAGCATTTGGAAATTAGAGAGCCCTCTTCAAAATACATGGGTCAAGATGAAAGTGATCCTGTAATTATAGAATAAATTTAGAAACATATGGGACCTTAGAGACTCCGCGTTACTGTCTGTGAAGTTCACATTTGCAGTTCTTCGTCCCTTTCTTCTATCAGTGAACCTCAATCAGGCCCATCACAAAATATTTCAAACGCCCTAATAATTGGTGACCGGCAAAGGGAAGAAAAAAAAAATGCGTGGGGTGTGGCCTGTGCTGGGCTTGTAAACAAATTCATGGGCGAAATGCCTTTTATTATTTAAAAACATTTTTTTTTAAAAGCCTAGTAACTCTTTAACTGAAGTAGTTAGAGATGGAAAAATAAAGTCAGCTTATGATAAAAGGCGGTGAAGGAACCAACGATAAAGTAAATGAATGGCTTAGGAAGTGCGTCGATGAGCATCTCCTCACGCCCTCCCCGCTGGAGCCCCGCAGAGCCCGCCTCCCTCCAGGAGCTGATGGAAGCCCAGGCCCAAGGTTGGTACTGGGGCAGGTGGTGGAGGCACACTCTGCCCACCAAAATTCCAGATCCCGGAAGGACAGCCAGTGCTCACTGTGCGTCATGTGGCTGGTGCAGGCAGGTTTGGCAGGCTGGCCCCGGAGACACAGCTCCAGCTCTCAGGAGCCAAGCTCCAGATGCCAGCCAGGCCCCCCAAGGTCAGGGCAGCTGTGTGCACGCCTCCCTGCTCACTGTTGTTGTAACATCCTAGCAGTAAACCAGCGGCATCAAGGCACGGGGGGTCTTAAGAGATTCAGTAGCTTCTCCTGAGTTTAATAGAAAGGAAGAACCAACCCTACTCTTTTTTTTTTTTTTTTTTTAATTTTATTTATTTTTGGCTGTGTTGGGTCTTCGTTTCTGTGCGAGGGCTTTCTCTGGTTGCGGCAAGTGGGGGCCACTCTTCGTCGCGGTGCGCAGGCCTCTCACTGTCGCGGCCTCTCTTGTTGCAGAGCACAGGCTCCAGACGCGCAGGCTCAGTAGTTGTGGCTCACGGGCCTAGTTGCTCTGCGGCATGTGGGATCTTCCCAGACCAGAGCTCGAACCCATATCCCCTGAATTGGCAGGCGGACTCCCAACCACTGCGCCACCAGGGAAGCCCGAGAGCCTTACCTTTGATCCGGTAATTCCCCTTGCTTATAATTACGGGAAAACAAATCGTCAACAGCCTGAATATCCAACGTTGGCAGAAGAGTGCCCTGGATTATCGTACGTTGCTGTTGAAATATTTTCTAACTACCAAAAATCACATCTTCAAGTAGTAGTCACTGATGTTAGAAAGTGCCTCAGGATGTTTCCCTGTGGGGGGAGAAGTGCGATCCGCAATCACACACACACACACGTCTGTATATGTCCATGCATGTAAAGCACACACCCTCTTATGTATGTATAAAACACGCATGTCTATATATACACGTGTACAAGCACATACATGTACACACACGTAAGATGCACACATGAGCTATACATGCAAACATAACCTGCATATGTATATAAAATATGTGTACATGTGCTCAACATTACAAATCTATACACTACACATATAGGGAACACACCGACATGTGTACATATATATATAATGCATACATATATTTACATGTGTATATACGTGTAGAATGCATACATATGTTTACATGTGTATATACGTGTAGAAATGATCCCAAGTTTGCTTGTCTTATATGCGCAATAAGGAGACTTAGCAGGGACTTCCCTGGTGGTCCAGTGGCTAAGACTCCACGCTGCCCTTGCAGGGGCCCAGGTTCAGTCCCTGGTCAGGGAACTAGATCCCACATGCTGCCACTAAGACCCGGCACAGCCAAATAAGTAATAAAATAAATAAATAAATAAAAATTTAAAAAAGACTTAACAGAAGCAGGTCACGGTGTCTGCATCATTTAGTTTAGGTTGGTAGAATTACAGACATTTTAATTTTCCTGTTTGGATGTCTGTTGTATTTTCCACGTCTTCTCAGTGAGTAGTCAGCATGGTTTTCTCACCCGGGTTCATTCCCGCCGTAGGCAGGTGAGACCCCTTTGTGAGGTGCCTGGCTGGGGTCCCTGCTCAGTGACGCTGGGCTCCAAGGTCCCTCAGTACCCTCTGGGCGTCTCAGCAGGTCCCACTGCACTGGGATCCCCACAGACTCTGTCCCTCAGCTCACACACGTGTGTACATGCAGACACAGGCATGCACACCACGGGGTCCCCAGGGCCAAGACGTGTGTCCGTCTCATGTGAGGACTCCCAGTGGCCACCGGTGTGCTCCCGCCTGCCCGTGGCGGCTCGGAAGCTGCGCACAGCGCCCCAGCTGTCCCCTCCCTTTGGCCAGGTGGAGGGTTCTGGCCCCGCCTGGTCTAGCCCATTGGTCACCCTCAAAGCCTGTGTTGTACTCATTGGACCAGGCTTCTTTCTGCCAAGTCATCGGTTCCTTATCATCAGAGAAGGGGTTAGAAGAGGTCATTTCTAAATAGCCATGCGGGATCTGTGTGCAGACTGGGCTGGATTCCAGTACATGACCTTCAAGCCCCCTCCCAGCTGGCCTCCCCATCCCCCGGCCCGGCCCTGCACTCAGCACGCCGCCCTCACCGCAGACTTCTGGGATCTTTGGTAAAGAGCCTACTAGTAAAGCCATTAAAAGAATCTCTGGGGCACCTCTGATTTACAAAGACAGAAAGAAAGACAACAAGGTCCAAAGCCTGAGCTTTGAGGAGACGGAGCCGGGCTCAGCGTGCAGACACAGGGCCAAGCGACCTCACTGCTCACCTGTCCTCGCCCATTACATGTCCTCCGGCCTGGACGCTGGCGCCCGGTGTGCTCAGCCTCTGGCCGCAGCCCCGTGGAATTCGTTTGCTTTGCCAGAGGCCTCCATGTAAATGCTCGTCAGCTAGAGCCTTTGTCAGGTTGGACTTCCGGGCCTTTGAAGGTCAGCCGCAGTTTCGGAATTACGTGTGGAAGCGGGTGGAGCGGAGACAGCCTGTGCTCACACCTGTGGGGGCCGTCACCCCCGGCGAGTGTCCTCTGCCCCGTGGGTGTGGGGTGTCTGCGACCGTGAGGTCTCGGGGCCTCCGACAGGATGGAGGGGCCGCCTCTGCGCGCCTTTGCCCGTCCCCACTCCGTTCCTTCCCTTTGCTCTGAAACCAGACGGCAGAGTCGGCGGGACCTTCCAGAAGATCTTCCTGCCCTCTGTCCGTGGGGACCCCTGGGGGGGCCATCAGACGCCCCGTCACTGAGGCCTCAAGCGTGGGGTCACGGCCTCGCCTCCAGCGCTGGCCTGCTCGCCTGCGTTTGGAGGTCCAGCACCTCCTGGGCAAGTCCATTGCTGTTTTGATCCACGGTGCACTCAGTCCCCCGAGGCAGCTAATTAGTCCCCTGGCGTCATCCCCTCCGCTGGGTCAGAGGAATGGCCCCAGGGCCGGTGTGCGTCTGTGTCAAGTGGCACTGAGTTTGCTCTGCCAAGTGGCCTTCCACGGGTTAACCTCCAACGGTTTGTGTTTCATCTTGGGTTCATTTGAAGCGGCAAATGTCAGGAAATGTCAATGTAAAGATCAATTGTCTCTTTCTTCATCATTTCAAGACATTTTAAAGACAAATTCGGGTCAGTTGAAAACTACTCTTGGTGGATTTTGCTTTCCTGTGCTCCCATGGGTGGCACGCGTGTTGAAGTGTGGGTGTGCATGGACGTGGAGGCGGATGGAGTGTCAGCTGGGACCTTTTCTGACTAGGAGCTCTAGGGGTGCCGACCCCTTGCCGCACAGTCTAGCGTGCCATCGTGAAGCTCTTAGGAAAGAGGGCTCGCACGGTGCCGGGTGGGTGGCAGGGCCGTGGCTGGGTGCGCTCACGCCCCGCAGGGCAGGCAGGTGGGCAGGGGCGGCCTGGCGGGGAAGGGCAGGTGGCAGGAGTGGCCGAGGCCCACCTGAGTGCTGCCAATGCTGCACTGTTGGGCCCTGGCCTGCTGCCGCCCTGCAGTTTCAACAGGGGTCCTCATCTCTGCCACCACGCCGCCCCCAGCAGAGGGGGAGCGTGACCTGGGACAAGTGTCTGTCCACACAGGAAGGACGGCGGGGAGCTGCGGGGGGCATCCCGGGCCGAGCATCTCAGGAAGCAGGTGGACCTTGCCTGCCCTCAAGCCCGGGGCTCGAAGCCTGCAGGGCAGGGCAGGGCAGGGGCCGGGCTGGGCTCACAGGGTGGGAGCTCTGTCGGCCGTGTCATCCGGTGCTGAGACGTGCCCTGTGCCGGTGGGTTGGGGGACCCATCAGTGAGCCAGCAAGGTCAGGGTGAACGAGGCGTAGAGGCCGGCGCTGGGTTTGTAGCCCGGAGAAGCGACGGCTCTTCCGTGGCGGGCGGGAAGAGAGACGACCCGGTGGCCGCCCGTGGAGTCGGCTCGGGCCCTTCTGTACCGCGGCCTCTTGCGCGCCCGTTACGATGGCCGCGGGCTCCTTTCCGTCACAGGGACGGGCCCCGTTAATGTTGGCAGGAGGCCACGTCCGCTTCCTGGTCCGTTGGAACAGTGCGATGCCTGCGGCAGCACCTTCTCTGCGGGGCAGGAGGGGCTGGGCCGCGGAGGGAGTGACCGTCCACGTGCCAGACTTGCCGATCGAGGTGCCTGGTCTCGGAGAGTGCCCGCTACGCGTTGTCTCTGGGGCAGGTGGCCCTCACCCCCCTGCCGTCCCCGCTGCGCGCAGGCCTGGACGACTCGCCGATCTGAGGGATTCTCCTTGACGCCCGCCCGCCCCTCCTGCCACGCCAGTGTCTGCGACATGTTTCCGTAGTTCTCCGTCTTCGCCGAGGACAGGCCCCTGTGGGTGGCGGTGCACGTGGTAGTCTCAGCGAGTGACGAGTGGGAGGGGAGGCAGGAGCTGGCTGTCCCCACCCCTCGCTGGGTTCCCGCCCCCCACCTCCACCCAGCCCCCCCTAGTGGCCCCTGCCCTCCCACGGGTCGTGTCCCTTTAAGAACTGCCCTCTCCACGGGCGTTTGAAGAACAGAGGTGGGAGTCTTTGTCCCACGACCGTCCCCAGACACGGCTGTGCTCTTATTAAATCAGCCCTCATCGCGGAGGGTCCTGCTCTCTCCGGGGGATGAGCACACGGAACCCGAGCCCGCGGGACCCTGCTGGGCCTGGTGGCCCCGGGGCTGCACCCAGGCCACTAACTGCCACCTGGAGAGCCGACGTGCAGCTCTGTGTCCACGCATCACCAGGCCACACCTGGCCACACCTGACCTTGGGCCCAAGTGAAAGTGCACATCCCTGTACGGACAGCCTGAGCCGGCAGCGCCCCCGGGGCAGAGCCGGGGACCTATCCACACCTGCTCCGCATACCCGGTTTTCTTTTTCTTCTTGCAGGGATGCCATGATGAGCGCTGTCACCCCTTCGGTGGTGATTCTCAGGCTCTGCGTTGCTCGCCCTGTCACAATGGGCTACGTGCTCCTGAGCCCCGGGCGTGGCCGGGGTCCAGTAGGAGTGTTAACAAGAGCTGAGATGAGACAGTGTCAGCTTTTTAGTTACGCGGCCCTCACTGAAGTTCAGATGTGAGGATTCTGGCGTGGCGGTCCAGCGGTTTCCCTTCGGGTGTGGCATTTCCATCAGTTCTCAGAAGACCGCTCAGCAGAGCGTTTTCGAACAGAAAGCGGAGAGGGGTGGGTGGGGTTGGCACTGTCCCCACGTATTCTTGCCCAGTCATCATAATTTTTAAATGTTAAAGCTACTTATGTATATATTTTTAAAAGACGGAAAGTTCTAAAGACCTTTTCACCTAAAACAAGCCATACCTTCTCCCCACCTTCCCCTCACGTCAAAAGGTGCCAGTTTCAATCTTAGGTTGTCTTTAGATTTTGTGTTTTGTATTTACCTGTGTCTTTATAAATAGCTCTTTCTTTTTCTTTTCTTTTTTTTCTTTTTTTTTTTTTTTGCGGTACGCGGGCCTCTCACTGTTGTGGCCTCTCCCGTTGCGGAGCACAGGCTCCGGACGCGCAGGCTCAGTGGCCGTGGCTCACGGGCCCAGCCGCTCCGCGGCATGTGGGATCTTCCCGGACCGGGGCACGAACCTGTGTCCCCTGCATCGGCAGGCGGACTCTCAACCACTGCGTCACCAGGGAAGCCCTAAATAGCTCTTTCTTGATTTATTTAAATAACAACTTTTCAAGCAGGAAGGGAAGGTGCGGATTCGCTCTTGCCCCCATGGCCCCCGGCTCCCGGCGTCCTGGTCAGAGGGCGGCCTGGCCGGGCTGCCCCTTGTTGGGGCCAAGTGCCGCTCACGGGAGTCAGTCGGTCCCCTCCTGTCACCCTTGGACTTAGCAGTTGTGTCCCCACGTTCTCTGTGAATTCTTCACAGGTTCACCCCCGCCGTGGTTTATTGGAAGCGGCAGCTTCTCCAGAAATCCCACGAGTGGCCACTGCACACAGCGTCCTCCTGGCGTCCTGCCCATGGTGCTCCCGCAGCCCGATCCCCTGCCACCCCCAGAGTCCAGGAGCACGGCGGGGCGTCAGGGTGGGAGAGGACGGGGCGGCCTGGAGGGTGGCGCCGGCGCCTCTGGCCGTTGAACGCGCCGCTCCGCGCTCTCCGCGCCCAGCACTGCTGAGAGACGCAGTGCCGTCGTCTGGCCCGTATTCCCTCCCTCCTGCCCATGGCCCGCCTCAGGGGGCTTTTGTCCATCCCCCTCTTGAGGCGTCTGGTGCGGCGTCTTTCTGTCATCCTGCCGGCCTGGTCATTGGCCCGTTCAGTCTGCAGAACGCCAGGTCTCCACCTCTGGACGGTTTCCCGAGCTGTGAACTCAACGCCACGCTTCTCTTCCTGGGATCCTGGTCGATAGTTGGCGTCCCGGATGGCCCCTGGCTCTCAGCCCCAGAGGTCCCCATCCGGGGGACTGGATGGCCACGGTGACGTGGAGGTGCCGCCACGCACGGGTGCCACGGGTGGCTGCTCAGCTCCCTCCGGCTCCGGTGTCCCGTCCTACTTACCTGGGTGCACAGGAAGTGCCGTGTGTGTTTGCGATCTTGCTGGAGGGTAGTGTCCTTGGCAGGTGGAAGTGGGTTCCTCTCGAAGTGCAGAAATGCGGAATCTGCTGCAGGGGCCGGGCCAGCAGTGAGCCCTCTCCGCGTCCTCCTGACGGTGCTGTGACACACACAGGGGTGTGAGCTCCGTGGCTGAGCCGCTGCTGTTTCCCGTAAGATCCACGACCACAAAGCGGGCAAGAAACTCCTCGGCCTGCCGCTGCCTCTCTTCCTGGCGGGCGGGTGGCGTCTGCCTGGGCTGAGACCTGGACACACGGGGAAGACGGAGGCACTGCCTCGCACAGCAGGGACGCTGTGGGCACAGCGGGGCCACCAGGCCTCCTCTGACAGATGAGGCTGGAGCTGGGCCCTTGCTGTCCACCTCTCCCCGGGTTCACGTGCTCTTCCTCTCGGCAGAAGGTGCTTCTGACCGTCAGTGCGGAGTGACCAGCGGCCGGCTGCCAGCGCCCCTCTGAGGGCTGCGCCTCCCTGGGGTCACCCCAGCTCGGGGTCCAGAGTCAGCTCGCAGCTCAGACCCCTAAAGCTCTCGTCCTCAGCCTGCAAGCGGGCCTGGTCGGGCCGAGGGTGGCCATTTCCCACGCCCCAGCCCCGTCAGGTGGCAGCGTAGTGCTGTTTGTCGGGCCTGGGAGAATCTTCAGGATCTGTGGATTATCTACATGACACATTTTGAACCAAGGCCGCAGCTTCCCTGGGATGGCCATCGAGTTCACGTGGAGGTTCAGCCTCACTCAGGACCCAGTTTGGGCACGAGCTTGGGGCAGGGCGGCCACCGCAGTCTCAGGAAGCAGCGTGTGTTCTTTGCGACTTGGAGAAAATGGGCTCCAAAAGGTGAAGTCAGCAAACATTCAGGTGACGTCTATAAAAAGTAACGTCCTGTCCATTTCATTCGCTGTGCAACTTCATCTTCATTTAAACGTGTCCACGTTCGAGCATAAACGTGGGTTCCAGCTCGTCCCTTCACAGCAGTCCCAGCGCCCGCAAGGACTTCTTAGGAATCGTAGCCGATCTTAAGTTAAGTGAATTACTTGCTGCTAAATAGTTTCAGAATAATAATTTTTAAAATCCTTTTCTGCTGTATAAGAAAAAGTGTATTTAGCGTGAAGTTTGGCTGCATTTTAATTGCTCGTTATGTGGCACCTCTGAAAGTCCCTGGGTCAGGGACCCAGCAGGTTGTGAGCCCGCCCTGCTGAGGGCTGCTTGGGGTGGCCGTCCCCAGGCCCCAGAGCCTGAGCGTGACACAGGTCCCCAGAGTTTGCCCAGCAAGGGCTGCCCGTGGTGCAGGCTTTGGCTTTCACTATTGGGTGCCTCTGAAGGCCCAGGCAATTCCAGCTTGTGAGGCAAAGTTGGGATCTGCTGGGGAAGTGACTCTGGTTCTGCAGGGCTGCTTTTTAGGACCCCTGGGAGCACTGGTGGGTCCTCCCTCCTCTCCTGTCCCTTCCCCCTCCCTCCCCTCCCCCTCCCCACCTCCACCTGCCCTCCCTCCCCTCCCTCGCCCCTCCCCCATCCTCTCCCTCCCTCCTCCCTCCCTCCCCTTCCCTCCCTTTCACAAAGGAAGAATTTCTCTTTCCTGGTGGAGAGTGACATTCCACCCCCAGCACTGAGGCCCTTTCCCTCCCTCGGGGCCTGGATTGCATCCTGACACAGCACACTGGTCTGGAGGTTTCCCAGCCGAGCCTCCATCAGGGCGAGCCTGCCCTGCCGGTGAGGTGGAGGGCAGCTGAGAGCATCTCTCTCCCTGCTCATTTCTGCTGTGAATTAGTCTTGCTATTAAAGAAAAAAATTACACCCACCATTCAAATCATTAATTGAAAGGCCCTTATTATCTCATTAATGGTGTGTGATATCTAAGGTAGATCAACTCGGAGAAGCTCATCTGTTCAGTCCCTGAAGAAATGTAATTACATCTCGGGCCTTATTAAAACGTCTCCCTCACAGCCCCCCCTCGGCTGTCACGCGGTCCATCCTGCCACCTTCCACGACACCCGCAGGAAAACACCAGCATGGAAGCACCACCACACAGGCCTGGGGGTGGGCCTGCCGCCCCGCGTGGCTGCGCTGGCCGGGGTGTAAGGGAAGCGTGCATGGCTCTTGGGCCAGCTGGTCGGCGGCACTCTGCCTCCCCAGGTGCCAGTGGGCCCCGCACTGCTTCGAAGCCTTCCTGAATGTGGGCAGGTCTGATTCAGGATTTTCCGGTGGCAAAACTTGGAGGGATGGAGCCAACCCTAATAGGCTCAGCAGCCACTTACATGGGCTGCTAAGGCGGAGAAGCCTGTGCCGCTTCCTGTAAACCTGGGACAGAAAGAAATCAAACGTCCCCCGGCCGTGTCCTCTTGCCGAACCCGGGATTAGCTGGGATAGCCGCTGGCTCCTGGGCTGCCTTGTGGAAGGAACCCCTGTGCCTCGCGGTGGTTCCGTCCTCTCTCCTGGGTCCTCGTTTAGCCACGTCCTGGGTTTCCACGAGGCCATCGCACACCCCCAGGCCCCCAGGGCTCTGTGCCGGGGAGGGTTTGCCGCACGGAGGGGAGCGCGCTCCGTTCATCCTTCAGGACGTGGCCACGTGCCAGCACCGTCCTGATAGGGCCGTCCGGGCTGGAGGTGCTGGCCAGGGGGAGCCGTTTAGGGGCTGCCCGGGTGGCTGGGTGGAGTTGGCAGAGCAGGTCCCGGGCAAGAGCAAACGGTTTTGGGGGCCTCAGATTCCCCCTTTCAGGCTGGAAAACGAGGCACAGAGAAGCGCAGGGACCGCAGGGCTCGGATGCCAGCTTCCTGTGGCTCCCAGCCATGGCCACCCCTCCTCAGCACCATTGTGGCCACGGCCCTGGCCCAGGCCCTTCCGGGGAGGCTCTGGTGGGTGGCGGGAGATGTCTGGGGGATGAAGCTGTGCACACGCCCCCTCGGACCCAGAGACTTGGGGCACAAAGAGCCCAGGGGACTCAGCAGTCCTGGGCTCGACCCCTGGCCGCCACCCCCTGTGTGACCCCGAGCGGTAGCCACTTCCCCCCGCCCATCCCGGGACCAGGTCCCGAGAGGAACTCAGAGAGCAGCAGGGGGTGGGGACTGTCTAGCACACCTGGGGCCCTGGAGCGGGGACTGCTGCCGTCCAGGCGAGGTGGTGACCGGTGGCACGCTCACCCCCCGCAGGCCTGGCTCACCCATTCCGGCCCCTGGAGGGTGTCCAGCGCAGAGGTAACAAACTCGACCACAAGGTCCTGGGCTCACCAAGTCCTCTCCCCTCATGCCTCATAAATAACAGAGATGAGATGAAACTGATGGAAGTGCTCGAAGAAATCTGCCTTGCGATCCACTTTCAGTCCTCAAAGCTCTTGATCTGTACGGAACGTTCATTTTGTTGCCCTTATTAGTTTGAGGATTTTCAGGGCAAACATGATAGGATTTCTTAATTCAATTTCGTGGTGTTTGTTTTTTGATATATAGCACACAGAAGAAGTTGCATTGATCTTGTAATTCCTCATGCAAAGAAACAATATTTGGTCTTCTCTTATTTAGTGTGTGTGATGCTCAGCTGGGCCGGCGGGGGCGGAGGCTCCAGCTGGACGGGATGCGGGAGCTTTGCAGACACCCGGCCTCCCGCCCTTCTTCGCGCCCTTCGCAGCAGGCAGACGGGACACCTGCTGCCTCTTGTCAGGGAGCTGAGGACCCCGCCATGCCCCCCATCTTTCCTTCTCTGCTGGGGCAGGCTTTCCTGGGGCTCTGTCTGCGGGAGCTGTGCTGCCCCCGTCCCCAGCCTCACGCTCTGCGCCCGAAGCAGGGACCCCACCCTGCTGAGCACCTCCAGCCCCCGGCGAACCTCACAGCCGAGACCAGAGTGTGTCCCTGTGTGGGGTTCAGTGTCTTCCTCTGAGGGATGGGGACCTGCACCCGCTCTCAGGGTTGTCACGGATGCAGGGGGAGCACAGGTGCTCGTGGAGACTCATCACTAGCGTCACTGTCACCTACAGGATTCCTAGTCCCCTGTAATTCTGAGGCCCTCTATCTTAGACAAGGAGTTGGGAAGGTAGAGCGTCTCAGGGTCCCCCAGGCCCCCCACCCTTACTGAAGGAGAACGCCCAGAGTTACAGCTTGTGAAAGCGACCGTGGAGGTACTGGGCCGCGCCCACTGTGCTCTGTGTGCTTTGTGTGTTCCGGCTAAGGACACATGCCCCACCTTGCATGGCAGTGGGTCAGGCAGTGGACCGCGGGTACCTGAAGCTGGGCGTGACGTGGGTGTGTTTTCCTGGAGGAGCTATGAGAACCGTGTGTCTGCAGTGACCCCCCCGCCCCCCCGGGGCCCTGCTTGGCACGTTGTCCCTTCGGGGGTGAGGGCTCCAGCAGGTGCCTCGCCTTCTCCTCCAGGCCGGCACGTCCTTGGGGGAGCCTCCTCGGGGTGTCAGTGGACAGCTGTGTGCGTCCCAGCTGCCTTGTCTGGCAGGAGCCTAGAACCCACATGCAGCCGGCTCTGGAGGCTGGGGCCATCCCCACTAGTGGCCCAGCCTGGATTTGGGCTCCTGGGCCTGGAAAGACCCTCCTGAGCCCCACACCGAGCCTTTGCCAGAAGTTGACCTCGTGTGTTTCACTGCCGTGTGTCCACACTGAGTCACCCCTGGGCTCATCAGTGACCGATTAGGAGCCAGGACTCAGGCCTCCAAAGGCCACTTCCCCCAGGAGTAACTGCTGGGTGGGGTGTCTGGGGCGGAGGTTGCTGATTGGAGCATCTCAGAGGATACAGTTGGCACTGGCGTGGTACCACGTGCGGCCACACGTCCCACACACCGTATCCGGGGTACGCGCCCGGGACCCACGTTGCCCAGGCACTGAGGTGCCCTGGAGGACCCCAGCTCCTTCATCGCTGTCATAGCGGGGTTGTCACCCTTCTTGTTCTCCACAAGGAGCTTTGATACTGTGCTCCCACGGGGTCCCGATAGGGGCCGTGCGGAGGGTGACCCATGGGGACAGGTGTGAAGCCACCTTCCCCAGGGGTCTCAGGGCGACGGGCCAGCCCCTGTCTGTAGACTCCCTCATCTGCTCACGGCCACTTCCCGTCCGGGGGTCAGTGCTTGCCGTGGGCCTGCACTGGTGCTGCCGTAGCCGACGTGCACGTTTGTACTCAGGCGTTGCTGCGGGGGAGAGGCTTGGCTCTTGGTGCTGGTTTTGTTTTTAATTTAATTTATTTTTATTTTTGGCTGTGTTGGGTCTTCGTTGCTGTGCTCAGGCTTTCTCTAGTTGCGGCACGCAGGGGCTACTCTTCGTTGCTGTGCACGGGTTTCTCATTGCGGTAGCTTTTCTTGTTGCAGAGCCCTGGACTCTAGGCCTGCGGGCTCAGTAGTTGCGGCACACAGGCTCAGTAGTTGTGGCTCGCGGGCTCTAGAGCGCAGGCTCAGTAGCTGTGGCGCACGGCTTAGTTGCTCCGCAGCATGTGGGATCTTCCCGGACCAGGGATCGAACCCATGTCCCCTGCACTGGCAGGCGGATTCTTAACCACTGCGCCACCAGGGGAGCCCCCAGTGCTGGGTTTATGTTTCCAAATAATCCCGTTGGAATAACCTCATTCCTGCTGGGACGTGCACGCCAGCCTGTGAACCTGTCGCAGTGTCAAACAACGTGACGCCTCCTGTGACATGGTCGCCCTTGGTTAGAGTCGCACTCTTAAATGCCAGTCTGATTCTGCACGCACTCCCCCTGCATTGTTAGGTGACACCTCTGTCACGCTGGAGACAGAGCAGGAGAAGCGGCCACAGCGCCCCTGGTGAAGCCCAGCGACTCTTAAGGTGATTTCTCCTTGGGAGCAGTGACGTGATTTTGAGCAGAAGTTGAGCTGCGTGTATTTAGAAATCAGTGGAAATAATCAGATCGCACAGGCGCGGAGTGTGTGTGTGTGGAACTGTCGCTTCTTTCCTGGTGGCCAGTTGGCTCCACCTGTTTTAAGCTGGGTCTCCCGGGTCACGGGGGGCGGTTCAGGAAGCGGGCTGTTTACCTGGAAGCTTCCCTGGTGTGGCAGCCGACCAGGCCCTGGGGAGCTGCCCCTGCCCGGCCTGCCCTCCACCTGCAGCCCGGCAGCCGGACATGGTGGCCCTGGGGGTGGTCCTGGACGCTTCAGTGTTGCTGCTCTGGGCCTGGGCTGGCGGCGGGCCACTTGCCACGCGGTTCTTTGTGCCGAGGTGGTGCGTCGGTCCTATGAGAACTCGACTCCCCCCCGCGCCCCCCGCCACCACCACCAAAAAAACATGCCTGTCCCGACTGCCTGCCAACAGGAGGCCCTGAGCGGGCGCTAGTTCAAGGTGCCTGGGATTCAGACTCCACGCCCGGGGTTAGGGCCTTGATCGGGTCACCTGTCGTCACCGTCCTGCCCTCCCAAGTGAGAGGTCCAGATCCCAGTCCTCCCAGGAGCTGCCCCATGTTCTGTGTGTCTTTTGCAGAGCTCACTGTGCTCTTTACGTGTAACATTTTAATCCTTGAAAGAGCTCTGCCAGAGGGTGGGGTTGTCCCTACATCTGGGGTTCAGAGATGGACCACCCAGGGCCACACAGCTGACCAGACCCCAGGGCAATCCAACTGCATACCTGGGCTCCCAGCCACACCCCAACCCACCTGCCCAATCGCAGGCACCACGATTCTGCGAGAAGAGATGGGGCTCAGACATTTGTACCAAACACCTCTTTCAAGGTGTAGGTTTTTCCTTTGTTGGCCACGTTTAGTATTGGGGATTGGATTAGTATTGGATTAGTATTAAGCATTGGATTATTTTTTTGTGCTGCGTTTTTCTGGGGAGGGAGGGAGGGAGGCAGGAAAGGAAGGGAAGGGATCGACTTGGCTAATATCTTAAAGATTACAGTTTATGTGTCAGATTCCACTAGTTCCCAAGTGGCACTCAACTGGATAAAACATGAATGTGGCTGAAACTCCTGCTCTATGAAATGGTATCCGGCACAGAATGTGGTCGCGTTTTTATGCATCAGTTTGGTCAGTAATGGTGCTGATGGAACACAAGCCTCCTGCGTGCTGGGCCCTCTGCCAGGCGCTGGGAGCACGTACGGAACCTGGTATAGCTGTGGCCCCGCAGGCTCAGGCTGAGGTCGGCTGCTCGTGGGACTAGCTGGCTTCCAGTGGGAAGGTTAGAGCCACAGCCTACTTTCAGGACCATCCCAGATGTTGTTTTGTTTATTATTTTATCTGTCCATCCTCCTACCTGCCCCTGCATCCATCTACCCATTTATCCACTCACCCACTGATCCATCTATCCATCCATCCATCCATCCATCGATCCATCCATCGATCCATCCATCCACCCACCCATCCACCCACACATCCATCCATCCATCCATCCATCCACCCATCCATCCACCCATGCATACACCCATCCACCCACCCATCTACCCACCCATCCACCCACACATCCATCCATCCATCCATCCATCCATCTATCCATCCATCTACCCACCCATCCACCCACCCATCCATCCATCCATCCACCCACCCATTGATCCATCCATCCACCCACCCATCCATCCATCCACCTGCCCATCCACCCATCCATCCATCCATCCATCCACCTACCTGCCCATCCATCCATCCATCCATCCATCCGTCCATCCACCCGCCCATCCATCTATCCACCCATACGTACAGCCATCCACCCACCCATCTACCCACCCATCCATCCGTCCATCCATCCACCCACCCATTGATCCATCCATCCACCCGCCCATCCATCCATCCATCCATCTGCCCACCTACCCTCCACTCAACATTTACTTGGACACATGCCCTGCTGCTCTCAGTCGAGTACGGTGAAGTTCCAGAGGCCTGCTGGGCCTGGTCTGTCCGAGCCTTTGCCCTCAAGGAACTGAGTCATATGGTAAAATCATATAAAGGCCCTGAGGGTGACCACGCTGTGGAGACAGTATAAGGAACCACACACCTCCCCAGAATGTGGCTCTGGAAAGAGAACACCCAAACCGAAGCCTTGGCCTCCGGGAGGGCCTCTCCTGGAAATCCTGCCTCTGTCTCCCGGGGAGGGGCCGTGCCAGTGGATCAGGACCTGGGAGCCAGCTCTTTCCTCACCCCCAGTCCCAGCTTCAGCCCAGCAGTGTCCCTTCTGTCGCTGAGACCCTTGGCGGGGCAGATGAGTGTAGGGGGCGGAGGAGAATCTCCTCTTTAAACACCTTTCTGAATTGATGAAGACTGAAGAGACACTTTTGCCTCTAAAAGTCCATAAATCTCAGGTCCAGAGAACTTGACGGTGATCCTTTAAGATTCCTGAAAACAAAAGGAAAGTGTCCTAATGCCAGGCGATTTACAGCCCGGGTCTTACTGGAATCAGGAGGTAAAAGCCCTGCCGTGCAGCTAGTTCTTTAGTTTTGAACAGTTTCCAGGAAGAAGCTTGCATTTTAAACCCCACCGTCGGGGCACTTGTCCTGTAGCTCAGTGGACGGTGTCCCCCTGGAGGGATGTTTACGCAGCGCCCAGTATCTGGGAAGCAGGGGCTCGAATCACAGAGCCGGGCCTGGGGAGCCTGGGGTCCCTTCCCTGCCGCCGTGTCCGCAGGGTCCCCTCGGCCCCGCGTGCTCGCTGCTGCGCGTTCTGGGCCTGCACACGCAGGAAGGGCCCTGGTTGGAGGAACCTGCCCAGGGCTCAGTCCCTGGGGCCTGGCAGAGACCAGGGAGGAGGTGTGGGGGCCTCGGCATCCAGGAGGCACGGGAGAGCCTCGCGGCTCACTGCCCCGACGCGTTCTCCTCCTTTCACGTGTGTCCTGCTCCACGGGGGGCCCTGGCCTCCCGCCAGAGTCAGCCCTTTAGTCGGAGTGCCCCATCACTCCTGGTCAGGCCAGATGCCCCTGGACGGAGGGTCTCAGGGCATCGTGTACTTGGAGGGATGGGAGGTGCAAGCCTTCCGCCAGCACCCAGGGTAAGGGTGTTCTAAAATGTCGCTGCCTTTGGCTTCTTTTGTAGAAAAAGAGCCCGAACCACCCAAATCCCCATCCCCCCGCTCCCCGCAACCTTCCTGAGCCGAGGTCAGAGCCTTGCACCAGGGCTGCCAGAGGCCCTCGGTGGAGCTGCGCATTGTAAGTGAGATGTAAGGGGACATTTGTGACCCCAGAGTTCCTCTCCCAGAGTTTGTCTACTTATCCCAGAAGGTTCTTTCCCCTTCTCCCGAGGGGAAAAGGCCCTTTCGCCTGCAGCATAAAGGCAAGTGGGGGGTGAAGGGCGGAGTAAGGCAGCTTCTGCTCACCCAGGGCCCACCAGCCCCACCTTCCAGGCACCGCTGGGGGGTTCAGGAGGTGATGGCAGCCGGGAGGGGCCCCCAGGAAGGTGAGCCGCAGGTGCAGGGGAGCCTCGTGCCCACCGGCCAGTGCCCTTCCTCGGGACCTCCTTCTTGGTCCCGTGGACGTAGCCTGACCGGCACATGGGCCCCTACACGCTCAGCTCCTGCGGACTCTGGAGCGCACGGGTCACTGCAGGCGGACGCGTGCAGGTGCCCAGACACGACTTCGGTGGCTGAGATCCTGGGCCTTGGAGTCAGGGGATCGGAGCATTTGGTGCAGCCGAAGCCCTGCTGTGTAGACGGGGGTTGTACGGGAACTGCGGGGGAAGGGGCGCGGACATGGTAGGCGCACACCAGCCGTGGGCTCTTTGCATTTGCCCCGTTCTCCCAGCAGCACCACGAGGTCAGCGCTGTCGTCGTCCCATTTACAGCTGGGCCGGGTGAGGCACCCAGCTCACCCCCTAGCGAGGGCAGCGCTGGTGGATGGCACGGGCGGCCTGGCCCCAGAGCCTCCACTCACGCCCCCTGCCGAAGGGCGGCTCGGGCGGGCTGGGGAGGTGTGGTCCCTCTGCCGAGGGCCAGAGTCGTCGCTGACGCCACCAGATGACGGCTGGGCCCTTCACACAGGCCTGAGCCAGGGAGCCGGGGGACACCTAGCAGGGAGGCCCTCACCTGCCCCAGCTCGCTGTGAATTCACTTGTTCAAAGTTTCAAAAGTCTATAAACGTCTCAGCAAGTTATCGGATTGTTGGCAAACTGATTCTAAAGCTCATAGGAAGGAGGCAGAAGACCCAGATGGCCCAGACGATATTGGCAAAGAGCAAAGATGGAGGCTGACGCTGCCCAGCATCCACATGGACTGTGAGGCTACAGACATCAAGATGTTACGCGACGCACGTTCGTGTGCCCGACGCGCAGTGAGGCCAGACAAACCGAGACGTTGGCGTTTGGAGCGAAGAGAGGTTTATGTCAGGGCCACACAGCGAAAACGGGTGGCTCGTGCTCAAAACAACTCCAAAAACCCAAACTCCCCAAAGGGTTTTCAGCAAAGCGTGTTCAAAGGCCAGGTGAGGGAGGGTGTGGTCGCAGGGTGTGTGGCAAAAGAAGAGACACGCAGACCCCTGGAACGTAACAGAGAGCCTGGAAATAGGCCCCGTAAACGTAGTCAGCGGGCCTTTGACGAGGGGGCAAAGGCAACACAACGGAGCAGAGGTGGCCTCTTAGCACATGGTGCTGGAACAGCAGGCCATCCCCGTGCGGAAAACTGAGTCCAGACATGGACCTGCCACCATCGCTAGATGAACCCAGCGTGGGTCACAGACCCACATTTGAGACGCAGAACTTACGAAGCTGCTGGAAGTCGACCTAGGAGACAACCTGGGTGGCCGTGGACGCGGTGATGCCTTTTTAGCTGCAACACCAAAGACGCGATCCTGGTAAGCTGGGCTTACTCAAATGAAATCTGCTCTGTGAAGGACAGTGTCAAGGGAGTGAGAAGACAAGAGCACAGAGTGGGGGGGGAAACGTGTCTGGCAAAGGGCTATTATCCATGTAAAATGCCCCTTTCGTGCCTCCAGGCTCCTCCCAGGAGCCCACCAGGAGGGCTGGAGTGGCTGTGAGTCCACTTGCCACCCTCAGAGGCGATTGTATGCACGCGCGGTGCTCTCACGCCCCCGTGGTCCTGGGCGCTCTCCCCGCATCTCACAGGGTGGCCCCAGCACACGCTGGCACGAAAGCGGGCCTTGCGGGCTGAGCCACGCTGCGCATTTTCCCTCCCGGCCTCCCAGGCAGCGGGAAAATCAATGTGAGAACATACTTGAACAGCTCGGGACATTTAATCAGTTTTACAATGTGTATGACAATGAAAATATCATTTTGCTGGTGAGCCTGTGAAGCCAGCTCTGCTCCAAATCGATCCTACCAGCGGTCCGCGTGCAGCCTCTGCGCGTGTGGCTCACTGTCCTGGAACATCCTGGTTCCATGGGTCCAGCTGTGGCCCTGCTGGCAGCCTCTCTCCCCGGTGGGCGAAAGTCTCGTGTCTCAGCTGTCATCTGGCCTGAGAGCCTTCCTGGGGACTGGGCGAGTTCACCAAGGTGTTGTGCCTGGAGGTCTTGGTGGTCCCCAGTGGCCTTCCTGGAAGACCCCCACCTCCCTGGGGTTGAGGAGGACCCTGAGCTCGTGGGAGCCATACGGCCACTATGTGGTGGCTTTCCCAGCGGTCTGTCTCTCCGAGCTCAGCCGCTTGCAAAAGGAGAGTAGTGTCTCCACTGGCCGGCCCCGGGGCTCCTGGGCCCCCTGGCTGTTTCGGGGCAGGCTGAAGAGTGGTCGGGTCCCCGAGCGTCCCCATCAGGCTGGCCCTGAGGCAACCCACCTCATGGGACCCTGTTGTCCCCTGTCCCGCCGACCGGGTGGCCTTTTCCTGTCTCCTCGGCCATCTGCCAGCTGTGACTGCGTGCCGGCCACTGGAGGGCGCCCTGCTCCAGAGCCCGGGGCTCTGTTATCTTCCCCTGAGGAGTGCGGGAGTCCCATCTGCAGACCCTGGAGATTAAGTGTCTCCTTTAGGGCCTTTCTCGGGAAGGAAGATGCCCCCGCCGTCCCCCAGGGGCCCTGGGCCGGCCCGCAGCACGTCTCGGCGCTCAGTTCGGGTGGCCGGGGATGGGCTCTCGGGGTGCACGCGGGACCTGACGGTCGTGGGACGTGCCAGGGGACACCGTTGGAGGAGGAGCTGAATGTTGGTGTCTCTCAAGGGGAGAGCGGCCTGGGTGGGCTTGGAGCCGACCAGAGCCAAGCCGCAAGGACCCCAGCCTGCGGGTCTGGGCTGTAGGGCCAGCACCAGCGCCAGCTGTTCGGTGGCTTGTGGAGAGCAGGGTCGCTGGGGGACGGTTTTCCTTTTTAAGACGAAGCCAGTGTTGCGGCCGTGCTGGTGATGGATTTGGGGTGGGCTGGGAAACCAGGGGCCCCGCGGTCATCCATCAAAGGGTGGTGGTGGGCTGGGCTGGGGTGCGAGCGAGGCAGGGCGGAAGGGCCCGGGGAGCCGGGGTGGGCTGGACCCGGGAGGGAGGGCTTGGTCCTGGGAGCAGGGGTCTTACTGCTGTGGCGAGGGCATGGTGTGTGTGGGCTACGTGCCCCCGTCTGTGGAGGGAGGGGGAGGGAAGGGACATATTTAGTTTGGGAGCCCTTACATGGTCGTGTGATGGCAAGTGGCATACAAGTGCAGAGGGGTGCAGGCAGGCACAGGACATGCAAGGACGGGGTTCAGGGACAGCTGGGGGTGGGGACACGGGTGCGGGTGACCCTGGCTTCAGGCAGGGCGGCCCCCAGCCCTGAGACGCCTGGCAGGGGGAGGGTTCACCAAGGAGACAGGCAGGATGGCCAGGGGATGGGCAGTGAACTGCAGGCAAGGTGGGGCAAGGGGGTTTCAGGAAGGGGTGGTCAATAGGGAGGACCGGCACTGGGGGGACACTGGACATGGGGAGAGGGCCACGTGTGGGGAGCCACATGGGCTGGCACCACTGGGCTGACGCTGTCCCTGCTGCAGAGCCTGGCAGGGTAGCCCCCGGGGACGTGGGAGCTGCGGGAGCTGCCGCTAGCCTGTGCAGGCAGCACCCCCGGGGCAGGGGGGCGGGTTCAGACGGCAGCCTGCAGCAGTTCCCCCACCCCCACCCCGCCTCTGTCCCGTGACCCCCTCCTCTGATTTCTCGGCCGGGGTGGGGGGGGGCGGGTAACAGCTGGCGCCACCTCCAGGCTCCCGAGCCTTCTGCACGGCGCCTTCCCTCTGCACGCTTGGAAGGGGCGTCTCTGCTGCGTGTAGATAAACACGGGCCTGGGGCCTTACCCCCGTAAGTGGGCGTCCTTCCCGACCGGGCGTTCTCGAGGGGCCTCCGTGGACAGCATCTCCATCTCTCCATCGCACCCCGTCTGCGACCAGCCGCCCGGCCCTCCAGCCCACGAAGCGGAGAGGTCCCTGTGGGATGGAGCCGGCTGTAACTGCCGTGCCAGGATTTTAAATATCCTCTGTGTGCTGATCAAACGCCTCTCAGCCGTGCGTATGAAACGCAGAGCTCGCTCGATTGGGGCACTCATGTCAAGCTTGTGTTTTCAGTACCCAAAGGTGTTTCCTCTTTAGAATTCCTTTTTTGGCAAAGAAATATGAAATTAATTGCAAGGAAAGCGCACCTCCCAGGGTCCTCAGAAGATCGCTCTCTGCAGTGTCACCTTCCATATCCAACCTTCTGGAGGGCTGTCACCAGCCAGTGGGTCAGCCTGGCAGCTGGCCGTCCATCCCAGCCGGCTGTCACCGTCCTTCTATTTTTAGCCCTGGTTTGGTCCAGAACTTGACAAGATTTTCAAACTAATAACTGGATTGTCAAAGGAATCAGCTGTCACAGGACCATCTGGGAGGGAGGGGAGAGGGAGGGAGGCAGGAAGCAGCCCCAGGGCGCCCAGCACGGCCCTGATGGCCTCCAGCTGCCCAGCCCCTCCCGGAAGGTGTTAGGACCCGAGCCTCCCCACCTCCCCGCCCCCCAAGACAGCAGGGGCTCTGTCTTCCTGGACGCCGGGGTCCGAATCTGCTGGGGACGCAGGATTGGACGTGGCGAGTCGGGCCCCCGAGCGAGCATCTGCCTGGGAGGAGCAGCGAGCCGGGCGGACTGACCTTTGCAGGGCCGCCTTCATGTCTGCTGAGCGTCGGGTTGAGTTCTGTATTCTTTGATCTCCTGGCTAAAGGGCATCGAGTGTGATAGGTTAAAAATAAGGGAAATAAGGGTGAACTTTTCATAGGTAATTTTCATACTAGGGCCTCTGGGGCCCTCCTGGGGCTGGGGCTGGTGCAGGAGGGGGGGTGTGCCAGTGGAGCGGGACAGGGCCTTTGGAGCATCGTAGCCCTGTGCACCCCCAACATCCTTCTGCCCACCTAGGGGGCTTCCCGAGGTCTTATCCTCTGGTCAGCTCTCAGCTCTAGGAGGAAGGACCAGGTCAGAGCCTCGGCTGTCTGACCTCCAGCCCAGGGCTGCTGGGTTCCCAAGGAGGCGTCCCTTTAAGTGTTGGGGGGAGAGCAGGGGGGCACATTTGAGGGGGGCAGTGTGGCCTCTCAGAGAGGCAGGGTCTTGCAGAGGTCAGGTTCAGGGCTCAGGAGGGTAGCCCTGGGGGAAGCAGCCCTCCCAGCGCCAGGCGTGAACTGAGCGGTCAATAAGATTCCTGGGGTCCCAGATTCCTCTTTCCCAGGTGGAGCGTGTGGGAGCCCCGGGATTGGTCGTAGACACGGTGGGGAGGGGAGGGAGCCCGGGATTGGTCGTAGACACGGGGAGGAGGGGCGGGAGCCCTGGGATTGGTCATAGGCACGGGGGTGGGGGAGCCCTGGGATTGATTGGAAGGTCAGCATGTAGCCCGGTGCTTGGCACAAAGTGAACTCTGGGCCCAGGGCAGCTCGTGGTTGACCACTGACTCGAGGGACGGCCCTGGGACCTTCTCTGAGTGGTGACCCCCGAGGTTCATGTTTGTCCTTGCCTGTAGCATACCCTTGCCTGTAGCAGCCGTCGCCACGCAGAGGACAGAGCCCGGCCTGTTCCTGCAGACGCTGTTGTGTGGCCCAGGGCAGGGTCCCGTCTCCCCACGCCGACGGGAAGGTCCTGGCTGAGGGAGCAGACAGTGGGTGGAGGCGTAGAAAGGAGAGAGCCACGGGCTGGATGGTCACGCGTGACTCCAGGACCATGTGCCAGACGCACGCCAGCTTCCCGACTCATGGTGCCGTGCCTGCCCTGTCCGCCACCCCCGGGGGTGCCCAGGGAGGCCCGGCCAGAGCCCCCGTACCATGAGAATTGCCCAGCAACCCGCTGCTGTCTGCGCTGCCGGCAGTCGCCGCAAACCCGCTTCAGTGTAATTTAATCTCGGCTCCTTTTTTTCTTCCCTTTTACACATGTACTGACCAAGAACAGGTATTTTATGCTGAATGTGGATTCAAGCCCCAGCAGCCCCTGCACAGACAGGAACACAAATGACCTGGCCTTGCACCAGCTGCCGGGCACTGGGTTTGGGCCTGGACCGTGACCTTTGACCTTTGGAGGAGACTCGCCTGGGTGGGCAGGGGGGTGGGAGGCTGGCCACGCGTGCCCAGACCAGCATATCCGCCCACAGAGGGCAGGCCTGGGCGCAGGTGCCACGCAGATTCCAGCCGCGGCTGCTCTGTGTGGCCACCACTCTCGTCGTCCGAGTCCTGGTAGCCGGGGCCGCGGCCACAACCACGATGAGGGTGGCGGCGGCCATGGTGGCAGCTCCCGTGTGCCGGGCGTCCTGCTGAGCTTGTGCACTGGGTCCTCGGGTCCTCAGCACAGCCCTGGCAGGAGCTGCCCGGCACCTCTGAGGCGGTGACGCCCCCAGGGCCCGCCGGGTGTCAGTGGGATGATGGTGACATGGAGGTGATGGACCACAGGGCCACTACTGTCACTGTCCCCGCCCGGCTGCCTGCGCTCTGACGTTGTCCAGCCTCGCGGGGACAGACCCGCCTGCTGCACAGGTGCCGAGCCACCCAGGCCCTGGGCCAGGCTTCCCGCCTCCCCCGCCTCCGTCTCCTCGCCTGGAAGGCTGAGGATGTGGGAGAAATGCCCGAGGCCCCAGCCTTGCCCACCCCAGCCTGTGTGTCCCCACGGCGTCCCCACTTGGCACCCAGGGCCACCCTTCCGCGGCCGGTTGGGGCTCTGCAGCGGCAGGTTTGCTGGCCGAGCTGCACAAGTTGCCGGAACGTGGTGGAGTGAATTAGACCAATTAGCCTGTCACCTGCCCGTGTCAGCGCGGGGCTTGCTGTTTCGTCTTCTCAGTTGAGGCGAGAAAATACTCAGAGTTTGCATCGGGGCCTCCAGACCCGTCATGATTAATTCACTCGTCTCTGTGCGTGGCCAGGCTGTAAACTCCCGGCCTGGGCGTGCTCTCCCACGGGCGCGGAGCCGGCCTTGACCTGGAGCCTTGGGGTGACTCCTGAGGGTTTGCAGAAGGGACTGTGGTCGGCACCGTCGTGGCTGCTGCCCCGGAGCAGGGGGCTGTGCTGGGTGTAATCAGAAAAGCATTGTCCGCTGGAGAGGAGCGCCCGCCATGAGGGAGAGCTTCTGGGAGCCTCGCAGAAAGGGCAAAACCAGTGAGATTCATATTTTATTTAACCCAGTACATCTGTAACATTACCTTCAACCTGTGATCGATATTAAAGTTAAGGAACATTTCGCAAACTTTTGTTCAGACCAAGTATCTGAGATCTGGAGTGTGATCTACCCACATCTCCACCGAGACCCCCGTAGCGGGGGGACAGACGGGGGCCGCATCGAGAGCTGCCATCCGGTCTCGCCTGGCCGGACCCCTGCGCAGAGCGGAGCGTTGTTTGCCTCCTGATCCTTTGTCTGGCCCCCGAGGGCAGAGCTGGCCATGTGACGGTGCGTGTGCCCTGACGCAGAGGCAGGTGGGGTGAGGGGACCTGTCTGCCTTGCACCCAGAGCTGCTCTTCCTTAACTGTTTGGGGCCGTTTTGATGACACGCAGTGCCTTTTGTACCAGACGCCAGAATTGGACGATCCAGTCCACAGGCACTCCTTCAAGTCCCCTCAAAAGGGTCCCACGCGGCTCCCCGGTCGGGGTCCTAGCCACAGCCCGTAGGCCGACACGTGTGGTGTCTTTCCTTCCTCAAGATGCCGGCGCTGCCTCCTCTGAGCTGCTGTCCAGGGAGGATTCCATTTCGTCTTAAGCTTGTTTGCCAAAGTCCCTGGCGTTTCCCACAGATAGGAATTTATTCGGCACAAAGGCCACTACTGCTGCCGTGACGATCAGCCACCGCCGCGAACAGTGACTGAAGACTTGTTGAGTAATAGCAGCAGCAGGTGACACTTATCCTGTGCTTTTTATATCCTGGCACAAATTAACAACCCAGAGAGGGAGGCGCGTTATCGTCCCCATTTACAGATGAGGAAACCGAGGCACAGAGAACCAGGAGACCGGCATGGCTGAGTGGTGCAGGGCTGGATTTGAGCCCCGCGTTCAGCATCCTTTACGAGTGTTCGTACCTTTAGCCGACCGTGCCCTAGTGACTGTTCACAGGTCGGCACCGTGTGCTGTGTGCTTCGTGTCGGGGACATGGGGGCACGTGGACCTGTTGATGTCACAGAGGAGACAGATCACCCCATGACGTCGGTGATGACACCAAGGATGTGCTTCCAGGGTTCTGTGGGGTCGTGTTGGGGGTGTGCTGGGCTTGGACCTGCCTCCTCTGTGTCTGGCTGTGTGTGGCCTTACTGCTGGGCTCACAGGAGCCTCACAGGGGCCAACCAGACAGAGAATGTGGGGTTCTGAGAGGGGACCCCTGCCCACCTTCCTGGACGCCACTGTGTCACCATTTCGTCCTTCCTGGGAGGGACGAAAGAGATAGAGATAGTCATACTTTGCAGATGGTAACGTGATTCCTCTCTCTGGAAAAATGAAACTCTTTTGGCAAGAAGTCCCCAAAGCCGGAAACATTATTCACTCTTTAACGTTGGAAGGCTCACCTCTTGGAACCTACCCAGAGGCGAAAGTCAGAGCGGGAAGGACTCTGTGGAAAAGATGTCCCCGGCAATAGCCCAGCTCAGGGCCCCGCCCTTCACCCTGCCGCCCCGCTCCCCCCACTGCCGTCAGCCGCACCACAACGCCTGCAGGGCTACCTGTGGCCGGGGTGGTGTTGGCGGGGCCTCCGCAGGGGACTGCCTGGTAAAAGGGACCACCAGCCACGATCCACATGCTCGCGAGGTGACATCCAGAGTGTCCAGAGGACAGTCAAATCGCTCATCATACCGAGACCCCAGGCAACCTGAGATTCGGGGCCGCTGCCCTCTGCGGGGCCGGGTGCTGCGGGCCTGCAGACTCCGGGGTGACCGTGACCTTGCTGGGGGCTGAGAACAGCAGGCCTCCAGGCTGCGCAGCGGGGACGGCACCATCGCTACGGTCCCTCCCGGCCACCGCGGACAGCACATGCCAGCATGGGAGGGCACGGTGACACAGGCCGATGGAGGGGGTGGGATGCCCCGGGCCTTGGCTTTGTTGCCGTGGTGGCATCTCGTGGACACGGGAAGAAAAGAACCACGGGGATGCGACTTGTGTTTGATTCCTCACAACCTCAGTGTTGTGAGCAAACCTTCCTTTAACTTTTATTCTGCAGACGTGGTCACAGCACCGTTTACAGAGAAGTTAAGATTAAAAACGGAATTGCCCTCGCGGGCTGCCGGACCGGGCCCTCCCTGCCACCATCGCAGGGGATGGCGGGTCCCCTGGGGTGTGACCCAGTGACAGCATCGTGACCGATGGCCCTTTTCCCGAATGATGTGGCTAATAGATGTGCCGTGGCTCCCCAGGTCGAAGGTGTCGCTGCCTAGCTCGTAAATAAGACAGGCCTTTTTAGAAAAATATCTGCATTTAAGGGCATGTTCGGCTGTGTCCCCTGCCTCTCGTAAAGGTCACCCGGACAGATTCTCCCTTCTTTAACATTGCAGGCTGCGGCCCACCAGGCATTTCTATTCTCTCTCCGTCCGCTGAACCTGGGGGACTAAATTAGATTCTGAAATTGAGTACGCGGTGGAGTTGCTGAGTTACCGCGACGGGAGGGTATTGCTTCTCACCTTGCAGGTAGCGAGGTCGTGATAATATGAAGCGAAGTGGATTAAAAATAAAATCAAAGGTATTTATTTACGACCTGCTCAGAATTGGACTGGCGTCCGTGTAAGCTGCATCTAATGGTGAAAGACAGCAGACTGGTGTTGATACGTCCCCGGGGACGTTCTGCCAGTGAAGTTTGCTCCGTGAATTCAATTTAAAGGCCCCCAGAAAGTGTCCAAAATGCAAAAGGAAATGGGACCGAGGAAGGGAAAGCAGCAACAGGGAAGCCGCACTGGCAGAGAGTCCTGACGCGTGGCTGGCTCTCCACTGGGGAGTGGGGAGAGGGCTGTGCGCTGCGGGGGAGCGTCGTGAGGACAGCAGGCCGGGTACAGGCCCCCGCGTCGCCGAGCGCCAGGCACTGGCGGCCCCCGTGGGAGCTGGGGCCCTTGTCTCAATGGGGAACCCGGGGCCCCGAGGTGGTCAGCGGCTGGTCTACCAGCCGGGAGGCAGCACAGCCAGCTCCTGAGCCCACGCCTGGCTTCTGGGTCTGAGCCCCGAGCGCCCCCCGCGGCTGGGCATCCCCGCCCAGATGGCCCTGGGCCCCAGAGTGCCGGGAGGCCGGGGGCGTGCGTGCAGCCCGGCTGTGTCACGGTGCTGGCGCTGCCCTCCACGTCCCAGCAGGCCTGGGAGCCTCCCGGGGGGCTTCCTCCTGGCTGCAGAGCGTGGGGCTCTCGGGCTCAAGCTGGGAGGGGACACGATTCTCGGGGGCTCGGCGGCCCCCCAGGCTCACCCCGCCGTGACCCTGTGCATTTCCTCAGGGCTCCTCCCGCGGGGCCCCTGCCTGACACAGCTGGCTGCCCCGTCTGACCCAGGCTGTCTCTCTCCCCGCAGGAGCTGCTGCTCTTCCTCCAGAACCTGCCCACAGCCCACTGGGGCGACGAAGACGTCAGCCTGCTGCTGGCCGAGGCCTACCGCCTCAAGTTTGTCTTCGCGGACGCCCCCAATCACTACAAGAAATGAACCCGGGCCCACCGCCGTGGCCTCCCCGCCCCGGGCAGCACACCCCACTGCCGGCCGGCTGAAGGCCACGGCCAAGGAGAGGCCTTGCTGGAGCGGCTGGCCGGGACGTGGTCCAGGGCCTGGCGAGGGCCAGGCGGCCTCTGTTTTCTGAGATACCAAAGAGAGCCAGGGAGGGTCCCGGCCATGCGGGGCCAGAGAGGGGCCGGGCGTCCCCCTCTCCCGACCCTGGAGCATCCTTGCCAAACGTCCACCTCGTGGAGCCCCCAGCCGGGGCGGCCTGAGAGGCAGACCCTCTCCGAGTGGCCTGCTGTCCGGGTGCCAGGGGCAGAGGGAGGTGGCAGCCATCTCCTTACCTACTTGGAAATGTAAAAATTCTATTCTGTTGAGTGAAAGAGAATAAAACGTAGACAAAGTCACAAGTGAAACGTTGCACTAACCTATGAAATCTCTGCTCTCCCAGGCCTCTGACAGCAGGCGGATTTCTGTAACTTCATCACTTTAACTTTGCCGCGTACTTGCTCCCTCGGCTTAAACGTGGCTGGAAGGCAGACGGCGAGCCTGGGGAGCCTCCGGCTGCAGCAGCTGGGAGCAGAGTACGGCCTCTAGAAATTGCCTTACTTTCCATCCATGACCTGTGGAAACAGAACCGCCCTGGCTGGTCTGTCGAGGAGGCTGCGCGGGCGGGAGCCCTTCCGCTGGGTGGTGCGGGGCGTCGGGCGGACACTCAGCCGCCAGCCACAGCCTCGCTCGCCTGGGCCACCTGGACAGGTGGGTCCAGACGCTCCGGCTCTGTGATCGGAGCCGTGAAGGGCTCCGCTGCTGCACCTGCCCCCACACCGCGGGGCCCAAGTGGCCTGCGCCCCTCTGTTGCTGCGTCTCCGGGTGTGTTGTGGACTTGATCGCTGCTGCTGTGTGTTGGTCACTGGGGCCGTGAGCCCAGCTGCAGAAGGTGCCAGACCCGCCCTGCCCTGGGCTCTGCCGGGGCCCGTCCTGCTTCCCCCACATTGCCCGCCCCGGCCAGAGAGCACCTGTCACGGGCATGTCGCCCGTGGTGACGTGGACACCCCCGTGGAGCTCTAGGCCACGGCAACAGCCTCTGAGCCCTGAGCCCAGGACAGGCTCCTGACCTCCGCCCCAGACTTTCATCCACGCGCAGGCATCTCTTCCCACCACCTGCCAGCCCTCCCGGGGCAGCCCCGCCACCACCCATCTTGGCACAGCTCAGGTGCCAGGTCGCTGCCCAGAGGCTGTGCAGCCGGGGATCAAAGTACACAGTCGCACGTGTGTGATGCTGTGCGTTCCTTATTTTTGGCTCGTTACATGTGCGTGGAAATCAGCACAAAATACTGTGCAGATGTCAGAAGCCCCCAAATCAGCGGAGGGACCTGCTTGCCTTAGAGCAGACGGAGAGCACCCCTACTGGCCGGTCCCTGCCCCCCACCCCGGCGTCAGGGGTTCCTCCCCGCACAAGGCCCCCGTGGCCCGCTGCTGCTTTCCTGCCGGGCGTCCAGTTCCACGAAGGCCCGTCCTGCTTAGACCCCGGGCACTGCCCACCGCCGCTCGGGTGGTCTGTGCAGCCCAAGTGCTGGGGACACAAAAGGTGTCCCCTGGAGGCAGTTGACGTTTCAAACAGGAAGCATCTACGAAGTTCGGTGAGGCTCTGTGCATGTTTCCATGTGTGTGTAAACCTGGAACTGAACGCAAGGGGTGTTGACGGGGTCCTTGGAACCTGAGCCAATCCGTCTGAAGTGATCAGAGGCTGTTCTGTCTGGAATACAATGTGCGAAACATGGAATAAAGATGCAATGAAAATCCAGCCTTGGCCTTTGATTCAGGGGCTCTCCTGAAGGAACAGGGAGCCCTGGCCGGGTGCTGGGTCACTGTTGGCTGTCTGGTCTGAGGCCGGGGGAGAGCTGAGAGCCAGGGGCACTGGCCCAGCCCTACAGCAGCCTCTGGACAGTCCGAGTTCTGGGCCTTTCCATACAGGCCGTCTGCAGCGTGCCAGGCCTGGCGTTGGGTGCGGCACCCACAGTCTTGCTGAAGCCCATCAGGGCCTCGTGGGGACCTGAAGGTGCAGGCGCGCCAGACTCAGACTCGAGCTGAACCCCAAGCCCAGGCTGCACCGGCTGGGGGTCAGGATCCAGGCCGGCCTGGGACAGGAGGGGCCTCCCCATCTGGCCACGGTCTGTCAAGCGTCTACTTGGGGCAGGCACCCGGGTCTGGGGCCCACTCCTCCCCACTCCTAGGACCCAGGACACGCCCATCTGCCCTGACCCCCAGCCCGGGGTGTCCAGGCCCCTCCTCAGCCAGCCCCCATCCTCCCGCTTTCTCAGGGCTGCTTTCATGGTGCTCTGTCCTCCTCTGGGCACCCGTGTCTGCCCTTCCCCCCCCGCCCCCCCACGCTGGGGGCCCCATAGGGCAGCGCTTCGCTGTCTGCCGTCTTGGGATGAGGTTCCGTTCCCATGGGTGGGCTGGAGCCCCCCGGGCGGTGGGGGGGGGGGTCTGTTTACCTCTCCTCCCCGCACGAGCCTGCGTCGAGCTGGGCGGACCCTCGCAGACCCCCGGTGCCGGCTCGAGGCCACAGAGTGGAGGCCACGCTGCCCACCCCCGTCGCCACAGTCAGGAGGCGGGAGATGCCAGGCTCCAGGTCTCAGCTCAGCAGCTGGTGACGGCTGTCATTTGCTGTCACTGTTTGTTGGTGTTTGCGGCCCAGCGGTTTGCTCCTCAGGCCCGCTTTGGGGTCCGCGAGCCCCCAGGGATGGCCCAAAGCCCAGGGGTCCGAGGCGAGCCCCTGCCCCTCTGCGTCTCGTCCTGCCCGTCACTAGGAGGGGCCCAGCCTGTGGGCCCCACGGCTGAGATGGAAGAGCGGGAGGCCGGGCCCTGGGGAGTTCTGGTGTCAGGGAGGGTGGGGCTCTGGGAGTGGAGGCCGGAGAGGTCTGAGCGATTTGTGCTTTTGGAGGGACTCACGGCGGGGGGGGGGGGGTGGGGGGCGGGCAGGGCTTTCCTGCTGCCGTCAACTGCAAATCTGAAATGGGAGAATGGCCCCTGTGTTTGAGCAGCCTGGTTCCCCTGGCCACGTGGAGGCGTCTCTGCAGGAAGGCGGGTCCCGACTAAGCCGCACCGAGCCTGAGACTGCGGGCCCGTCCACCCTGAGCTGGAGGTGTCCGCTGGGCCTGCAGCCCCGTGGGTCAGCTCTCAGGGCTGGAGTTGGGTGGAATCTGCTCAGAGTGTCAGGCAGCTGGGCCCTCCCTGAGCCTCCCTGGTCCCGCCCGACCCAGCTGGCCCTCTCCCCTCTCGTCCCCTTCCCTCCAGTGCTACCCTAGCCCCATGGGGTCTGCCCCTCTCAGCTGCAAGGCCTCGTCTCACTAGTCCTGTAGCCTCACCCCAGCCCAATCCCTGGCATGGAGAGGATCTTCACAAGGATGGCCGAGGGGGTGCTCGCAGCCACTCTGTGACCATGTGACCATGCACGAAGCATCTAACCCTTGAGCCCGTTCCGGTGACAAACTGAGGCTAAAAGAACTATATACCCAGGTAAATTCCAGATGAGTGGATTTAAATATTAAATAAATCCCCCCAAATACTCAAAATAGAAATAGATATTTTTATACCCAGGAACAGTGAAAGGCTCTCTGAGCACAATGCCAGTGGCAAAAACAACAAAGGAAAAGACTGATAAACATCTATAGGTTGCACCACGGAGAAATACTGCGCAACCAACAGAGCTCTAAAACCTCAATAAACAGGGGCTTCCCTGGTGGCGCAGCGGCTGAGAGTCCGCCTGCCGATGCAGAGGACGCGGGTTCGTGCCCCGGTCCGGGAGGATCCCACATGCCGCGGAGCGGCTGGCCGCTGAGCCTGCGCGTCCAGAGCCTGTGCTCCGCAACGGGAGAGGCCACAACAGTGAAGGGCCCGCGTACCGCAAAAATAAATAAATAAACAAAGATAAATGATAACAAGCCCAGCAAACACACCTGCAGCCTAGGTGAGACAGGCTGAAATTCCTTAATATCTACCGAGTGCTTGAAAAGAACTGGAAATAATAATTCTTGGAAATAAAAATGGGCACAGCACAGAAAACAGGCAATTCACAAGAGGAAGAGATACAAGCGCCTGCCAAGATGTTCACGTCATTCATAGTTTAAAAAAGTGAAAAAGAAGTCACAAAACGTCTGAGCAGCTGAGCGACCCTGTGGCTAAGTTTGCGGTAAGTTATTAACAACAATAGAAAACCAGTCCACTCTTTCAGTCCTTTTTTTCCCGGAAGATTTGGCAATGATTTTTGTTGTTTTTACTTTAAAACTGTGATGTATGCTAATAACAGCAGGCCACACAGCACAAATCCAGGGACAGTGAGTTGTCACAAGGCCGACACCAGGAGCCACTGTCACCGTCAAGAAGTAGCACGTGGCCCGTACCCGCGGTGTCCCCGGGTGCCCCCTCCCCAAGCAGGACGCCACCCTGACTTCTGACACCATCGTGTGGTTTCGGTTGTTCCTAAACTGTGTTATCTGAAGGAATCACACGGACAGACTCTTGCAAACAACTTTTCTGTTAGTGAAGGTATCCCCGTGGCTGGGCGGCCGTGGTTCATTTTATCTCTTGCTGTCGTTTTCTCTCCTCTGAGTGGATCACAATTTACCCGTTCCGCTGTGGGTGGTGGACACTGGAGTTGCTTCCGTTTCGGACCTGTTGTAAATACTGCTGCTCTGAACATCTGTGTGCACGTCCCTTGGGGGGACACGTGCCAGTTCTGCTGGGTGTGCATCTAGAGGTGGAATTCCACGGCCACGTGGGGTGGGTATCTTCCACTTTAGCAGATGATGCCAAACTGGTTTTCCAGTTTACGTTTCCACCGGTGGGTTACGAGGGTCCTTGTTTCTCCACGTCCTCACTGCCAGCTCTTGGTGTGGTCAGCCTTAGCCATTCTCAGCCTTAGTTTCTAGTAGTGGGATTCTTCGGTCGTTATTGCCTGATGGGCGAGTCGGCAAAATGACCACTGCCCTCCCATCCTTGGTGGCACCCACTCACCTGGTTTACTCGAGAACGTCTCAGAAAATACAAGTTTAAGAAATTATTTTAAAATGTAAGGATAACTTTTAAAAGAATAGAAATAGAGAGTGTAACTTCCAGGAGAGGAAAAAGAAAGCCAATGAACAAAACTGATCGAGTCAGGAGAAGACAGGAAAGGAGTTGGGGAGAAGCAAAGAAAAAATAGGGTGAGTAGGAAATACTAACATGGTCCAAAGAAGTTCAGATATGCAAGTGATCATGATAAAGAAATTACTTAAACTCACCTATTGAAAAGGATTCACATTATACTTTTTAAAAACCCCCATAAGATCCAACAATATACTATTTACATGAGATACACCTAAGACTAAACGTCACAGGATTTGAAATAAGAGGATGAAAACGAGAAATGTGAGGGAGATGCTAACCAAAAGAAAGCGTGGCTGAGAATATCTATATTCCCCTAAAAGATATTTGAAGAGCATTCACAAGGACAAAGGGTTGTGTCCTATGATGAAGAGACGGCCTCGGTGAGTCATGGGCCTGAGTTAATAGGGCGACACGACCCCAACAGAAAGCAGAGAATGACCTTTGCACAGCATAAACGGATAGGTTAACACATCTCTTACAGAAAATGTGGACCAAGGGAAGAAAAAAGTTTTTAAAAGAGAGATTTAAATAAAAATGATGGTTTGATGTAATAGAATTTTGCTCTCCACGAAGAGATTACACGTTTATTTCCGGCACGAGAAAAAACATTTACAAATGTTTGGCCTTTGTAAGGGAGAGTCCAGTAAACCCAAACCCTCGGCAGTATACAGACCTATACGTTCTGTCCACAATGCAATGATATTAGAAATTCAAACCAAGGAGAACATTTAAATGCCAAAGCCCCCATATACATATAAATAATCATAAAAATAGAATCATACTGGAAATTACAAAATGATAGTGAAAGACTAAAATATCAAAACTTGTGGGGTGCAGCTAAAACAGTAAGTAGACGAGACTTTATAGCCTTACATGTTTTATTGAAAAACAAGGATTTAAAAGAATTTACCTCAACATTCAACTTAAGCTGGAAGAAGAATAAGAGAGCAAAAGTGCAAAAAAAAAAAAAACCCATAAAGATTAAAATAATAAATATAGAAGCAGAAGTTATTGGAGTAGAAAAGAAACACAAATAATGGAAAAGACTGATAAAAACCAAAGTTAATGTTTAAAGTAGACTAATAATGTAAGCAGGGATCTTTGTTTTGCAGTTGGTTTATCTCCAGCGTTAGAAAGAACACTTATACATAGTAGGGATTAAATAAATGTTTGTTGAATGAAAAATAGACAGATATTTCTAAGGGATAAAATTCAACCATATCAACCAAAAAAAAAGGAGGCAAACTGCAGGTGCTTAAAAATCGTAAGCAACAGAGAATGAGAAGACAAGCCACTGCCCGGGAGAAAATCTTTGCGAAAGACAAATCTGATACAGGACTGTTATCCAAAATACACAGGAACTCTTAAAGGGCAAAAGAGCTGAACAGACACCCTCACCAAGGAAGACACGCAGATGGCAAATAAGCACATGAGAAGCTCCACGTCCTGTGTCATTGGGGAAATACAAATTAAAGCAGTAGCGAGACATCACTACGTACCTATTAGAATGGCCAAAACCTGAAAACCTGACAACACCCAGTGCTGTGCTGGTGGGGATGTGAAATGGCGCAGCCACTTGGCTTTTATACATTAAATAAAATTCATTTTGTTGCAGTAGAGTTGATTTACAATGTTGTGTTAATTTCTACCATACAGCAAAGTGACTCAGTTAGACATATATACATTCTTTTTCATATTCTTTTCCATTAAGGTTTATCCCAGGATATTGAATATAGTTCCCTCTGCTCTACAGGAGGACCTTGTTGTTTATCCAGTCTGTATATAATAGTTTACATCTGCTAACCCCAAACTCCCACTCCATCCCTCTCTCACCACCCCCCTTGGCAACCACAAGTCCCTTCTCTGTCTGTGAGTCTGTTTCCATTTCATAAATAAGTTCACTTGCGTTATATTTTAGATTCCACGTACACATGGTATCGTATGGTATTTGTCTTTTTCTTTCTGGCTTACTTCACTTAGTATGATAATTTCTAGGTCCATCCACGTTGGTGCAAATGGCATTATTTTGTTCTTTTTATGGCTGAGTAGTATTCCATTGTACGTATGTGGTACAGCCACTTTGGAAGACAGTTTGATGGTTTCTTACAACACTAAACGTACTCTTACCATATGATGAAGCAATTATGCTGAAGCTCTGTGGTTTTTACCCAAAGGAGTTGAAAACTTATGCCCACACAAAAACCTACAGACAAATGTTTATTCATAATTGCCAAAACTTGGAAACAACCAAGATGTCCTTCAGTAGGTGAATGGATAAACAAACAGTGGTCCATCCAGACAATGGAATATTATTCAGTCCTAAAAAGAAATGAGCTATCGAGCCTTGAAAAGATATATAGGAACATTAAATGCATTAGTTAGTGAAAGAAGCCGATCTGAAAAGGATACATACTGTATGATTCCAACTCGATGAGATTCTGGAAAAGGCAAAACTATGGAGACAGGAAGAAGACCAGTGGTTGCCAGGGATTGGTGGGGGGGGGTGGGGGGGGGTGGAGGAGGGGGGAATAGGTGGAGGACACAGGATTTTTAGGGCAGTGAAAATCCTCTACATATGATACTCTGTTGGTGGATACATGTCATTAGACATTTGTCCAAACCCACAGAGTGCCCGCCATGAACCCTAATGTCAACTGTGGGCTTGGGTGATATTGACGTGTCCGTGGAGGTAATAAATGTACCCCCTGGTGGACGATGCTGATAATGGGGGAGGCGCTGCACGTGTGTGTTGGGGGGTACATGGCAAATCGCTGTACTTTCCTCTTAGTTTTGCTGTGACTCAAAAATTTCTCTAAAAAATATAATCTATTAATTTAAAAAAATCATAAGTGCCTCCTACGAGCAGCTATGTACCTATGAATTTGAAAACCTGGATGAAATGGACAATTTTGAGAAAAAATACAAATTACAAAAATTGACTCGAGAAGGAAATAAGAACTGAGTAGATCAGTAATTGCTAAATACCTTGAACAGGTAGTCACACGTCTCTGTTTCCAAAGGCCACATGCCAGATGGCTTTACAGCCTGTTCTACTAAACCCCAGTGACCAGAATTTAGCAAAACAATGCATCAAGTGGGGGCCCCAGGCACAGCTGGGCGTGGGGGTGGGGCTTGAGGCCTTGGCCGCACCTGACCAAGCGTGGCCATGCCAGGGTGGCCTACGTGTTTACAGCTGTGAGGTTGGCTTTTGGCTTCTGCGGCCTGGGCAGGGGCTCTGGGTCCTGGAGGAGCTGAAAAGGCTCGCGGTGGGGCTTTAACCGAGGAGCGGTCCTGGGGTCTGGGCCCCGGGGAGCAGCTGCTGGGTGCAGCCTGACCCGGGCCCACACCCAGCAGGGTTGGGGCTTGGGGGAGTGGAGGCCAGGAAGCAGCCACAGACGGAGGTTATGTGCTGCTTTTAGCGTTTTCTTTCTTTTTTTTCATCGAGTCTGCAGGCTAAGAGGCCACTGGCCCCCAGGCCTCCTACCTGCTTTGGGGTTAATAATGCAGCTTTTATCTAGAACTCATCAGGGCTGGGCCGCCCCGAGTTCACATGGTTTTGAACTGGATTCAGGTGTCATGGAAGAAAATGAGGACCTCAGAGTGTCCCGGTTAATTACAACCTGTGATCAGGGCCTTAGCGTTTAGCGACCCAAACGAGGGGGTCGAGTTATCTTACAAACAAATAAAAAGAACGGGGGAGGCGCTTACTGTCCAGAGAATACGGCCTCTTCTTGGATGGAGGTAGAGGAAGGGCTTGGCGGGTCTCAGCTTGGAGGGAAATAAGGAGAGGCGCTTGGGGAGAGACAAGGAAGCGGAGACGAAGACTGGATGGGGGGCGGGCGAGGAGGGAGGTTTCCAGGGGAGACCAGCGCAGACTGAGGTGGAGAAACTCCCGAAGCCAACGTGGCAATTTGAAACTGAGACACACCCAGATGCACATCAGCGAAGGGGCGTCAGATCTGGACCGAGGAGACCAGCGGGAGGGGGCGGGTCCTCCTCCCTCCGAGGGGCGGGGGGGGGGGGGGGGGGGGGGGGAGGGGCAGATGCAGCAAGTCCGGGAGAACAGCGGCCAGGCCTGTGGGCGCTCCTCTGTCTGTCTCTGGCGCAGGGACGGGTGTTAGTCGGGGAGCAGCACTGAGGAAGGCGGCTGGGGTCACACTTGCCGGCCCCCGCATTCACGAGAGCCAGTGCCTTCCATCAGTCGCCCTCCCTCTCCCCCACCCACCCCTTCGTTTCTTCAGAGCCTGGACCACCATCTCCATGACCGCTAGTTCAGGAGCTCAGGGTGGTCCCCACCGGGCCTCTGATTTGTCCTGGATAATATTTTAGGAGCGAATGAATAATGTTTGGGGCCTCCTGGAGAGGCCAAGGGACTTTCCAGGGCCCTATAGCCAGGGAGGCCTGGGCTGGCCTGGACCCTGGGCCCCGCACAGCGACCCCACTGGCGGGGATTAAGAGTCCACTCTAGGGGTCAGCACCTGAGGGTCAGAGAGCAGAAGGGACGTCCAGGCTCACCCAGTAAGTAAGGACAGTGATGCCTGAGCCCAGGGAGACCTGACCCCAAACCCATTCTTCCCCAACAGTGATCCTCCTTGGTCGTCCCAGTGGAGTCAAGGCCGCAGGGCAGAGATGGCCACAGCCTGGCCTTGGTTTCCCAGGTGACAAGTGGTGGGAAGCTGGTCCCTGCTCCTCTCTCCAGCCTGGAATCTCTTACTAGACTTTCAGTGGCCACCATCCTCCCAAGGCCACTGCTGTCCGGGGATGCTGGGGATGCTAATGGTGAGAGGGGCCCAGGGACAGCCGCCCTGACTGGCTATTAAAAATAATTGGCCACCCACAATGCGAAGAAAAAGGTGTTCTCCTTCAGTTTGGCTGGAAAATGTGACTTATTCTCACGTTGCCATAGAAACCAAAAGAAGTTCCTGGCATCTTTCAGATATTGAACTTTGTGAGCCCAAGGATGACGCCCTGAGCGCTGCAAGGCAGCAGGGGGCTGCGGGAGGGAAGCGGGGAGAGATGGGGGCAGAGGGAAGGGTAGGGAGGAAGAGGGAGGGACAGAGAAACGGGGGAGAGACGGCCGTGGACGGGGCAGGGGGAGCCTGAGTCCCTGCCGGGAGAGCGCCCACAGGGCGGTGACCACAGAGGGCAGCACCCCGAGCTCTGGGATGGGAGGCCGGGCTTCTGTGGGGAGCCTGAGGTCCTGGGCGGTAAGGGACAGTGGCCGAGGTTTGCTTGGACCCCTGAGTCTGGTAGCGCCACGTCCTTCAGGGTAGCCGCCTGCCCTCCCGGCCTCAGCGCTGGTGCCCCGGATGCCCTCCCCCCGCCCCTCCCCGGCCATGCCTGCAGCTCCCCTTCCGGCCCCAGTGCCCTGCAGTCTTGTCCGGGCACCTTCCGCCTTTGCTGGGACCCTCCCTCTGCCCGGAATGTCCTCCTCTGGCTGAGAAACCCCTGTGTGTCTTTAAGTGTCTAAGGCCCACTGTCAGGGTCTCCGCACATGGCTCCATCCCTGTCCCTGGAGACGCCCCGCCCCGCTTCCTCCTCCAGAAGCCCCACCTAGCGCTGGCTCCCACACTTACCTTAGGTGACAGCAGGGGACCTGCCACCTCTGTCCCCTCCTCCTGGCAGGGAGTGGTCTCAGCCTCGGCCACCCCAGGCCCAGGCGGCTCCCAGGGAGGAGTCCGGGCCGGGGGTGGGATGAGCTCGAGGTGCCGTGCAGGAGCGGCCCCACCAGCTGTACGGGAGGCCCTGGGCCCACAGTGCCAGGCGGTCAGGGGTCCCTGCAGCTCCTCCAGCGGTGACAAGGCTCCTGGCCATGGGGAGCTGGGGTGGTGGCCAGCCGTGCTCTGGTCCTCCCCAAGTGGACGTGCGCTTCGTCTGGGGGCTGTGGACAGAGGGAGTGGGCCTCCTGGGGGGTCTGGGTGCAGAAAGGGGGCGTCAAGGTGGGCACAGTGCGGTGTGGGCGTGGCGGGCACACCTGCCCAGCTGTGGCCACCTCCCTCGCTTCTGTTCTCTCCTCACAGCTCTGTGAAGACCATTTCCCGCTTTTATCCCAGTTTCAAAGAATGTGCTTAGAAATGTCTCTGGCATTTTGCTAATAGCGGTGGGAAGAATGGAAGAAATGATCAGCCTCCAAAAATCACAACTTCAGATTGAGCTGGTTTAAACAGCAGAATTTCCAGATTAGAGGCAGGTGTGAAGATGTAAGACACACGCCGATCCCTGATTTTCAGAGGTGGGGGGAGGAGGGCCTGCCCTGTGGCCCAGGATGGGTGTGTCCTGGGGGGGTGGGTGTTGCCGGATGAGAAGGGTCCACGTGTGCTCTGCACGTGACTTCCAGTCTTCTCTGGTCTCTCTGTCCAGATGTGATTTTTCCACCATGAAGGTGGTGGAGACTGGTAGCGAACTGGGAAGCAGATGAGGGGTGGAGGGGGGCCGAGTCCCAGGAGCTGGGGTGGGGCTGTCTCCCCAGTGTCTCTGAGCCCCACCTTCTAGGGTCCTTGCAAAGCCCCACCTTCTAGAGTCCTGGTCCCCCTCGCAGCTCCTGCACAACTGTCTGGGCCGCCTGGTCACTTCTGTCTGTTCATCCAGAAACGGGGTCCCTGTGGCCTGCAGGCCTGCATCCCCTCCCTCATCTTTCCCTGGACCCAGGGCCGGCAGGAGAGGGGCAGCACCGTCCCCTTATGCTAACTCCTTTGCCCTTTTTACAGAGGAGGAAACTGAGGCCCAAGATGGTCGGGGAGGGGTGTCTGGTGACTTACTCAAGGGCACACCATCAACGGTGGTGGAAAGACCGCCTGGGGCGGTGGGTGGGAGTGGCCGGCAGGACGCGGCCCGGGTGGGAGTCCAGCAGCCAGTGGACTTTCTCCCCTCCCCCATGTGGGTGTTCTCACAGGGTCCTGCCCCCTGGGGAAGCTGAGTCCCCAGCCCCCGAGTCTGACACCTGCCCCGGGCTGAGGGTCCCGGCCCTGCGTGCTCACCAGGGCTGCCGGGTCAGAGCCGGGAAACGGTGCTCCTGAAAGGTTTCCATCGATCTGCCAAAGTAATGTGTTAGTTCTCCACGTCGCGGGAGATGTAATGAACTGTCAGCGGGACGAGAGGACTAAAGGAACGGCTAAGATGTCTTTTATGGTGTCATTACATCTTATAATAAGATTTACTTGTCAACTTAAAGTGTCATAATGTAGTCATCTATTTGGTAGCCTAAGGAAGACGTGTGGTTCAAGGCTCCGGCTGCAATAATTACCCTGGAAAGGCAAGAGCGCGTCCTCCCACCCCACACCCCTCCGCCCCTCGGGGCTCACCGGGCCCTGCGGGAGGGCGGTGGGCGCCCTCCTTTCCGTCTGACCAAAGGCTCAGTGAGTTTGGTGCAGCCAGAGTGCTGGGCAGGGCACAGCGCAGTCCCGGGGCCCTGGGTCCCGGCTCCCTCTGGTCTTCTGCATCAAAGCCTTGCTCAAGCACGCCCTGCGTCCAGCCCTGAGCTAACTGAGCTAAAGCCGGGCAGGGGTGGGGGGGTGGGGGGGGCCAGGGACTTGTCACACTTGGTCTTTGTCCGGCTCTCAGCCCTGGGGCGTGAATGATGCTGATAGAGGGCTGGAAACGGGTGCCCTGGGGGCTCATCCAGCCTGAGAGGGCCAGGGATGTCTTTGCTGAGAATGGGACCTTTCAGCTGGGCCTTGAAGGATGAGTAGGAGTTTGTTGGATAGAAGAGGGCATTCTGGGGAGAGAGAAGAGCACAGGCAAAGGTGAAGGAGGGACCAACTGGAGGGCCAGCCTGGAGAGGAGCCTGTGGGGGGGCGGACAGGGAAGAGCAGGAGAACAGGCTGCAGAAAGGCTGGGCCCAGCCCCTGGGGGCCTTGAACACCATGCTCGGGGCAGGGGGGAGTTCATCGTGTAGCAGCGGTGCAGACAGGGGAGTGGCACGTTCAAGGGGTGTCTCTGGTGGAGGGGAGGGGCTGCCCCTGCCTTGACCTGAGACAGGGGTGCCTTGTGAGGAGCTGCCGTCAGGCGGGGTGGGGTTGAGGCTGGGTCCTGGACATGTGACCTCGGAGATGCCTTTTGCGTGAAGGTGACTGAAGGTGTTGGATAAAGGGACTGGAGTCTGCAGGGGGCCCAGGAGAGACATGCGCGTTGGGGTCCCAGTGCCTCCGTGGCGTGCAGTCCACAGGGCGAGAGCTCCCTGGGAGGGAGGGAGTGGAACCTCAGAGCTTAGCAGGTGGGCGGGGCTGGGGGGACCCTGCTCCTGCACCCAGAACCTGTGGGCAGCTGCCCAGCCCCTCCCGCGTCTCCCCCAGGCCAGGAGGGTTTCCGTCCAAGCTTCGTGTGGGGCCTCTGCACGGGCTGCCCAGGGTCCAGGGCCCCCGTGGACCCCACTGCAGGCGCGCCGTTCCTCTGGCCTGGTTTCCGTGAGGGTGATTTTTGCTGACCTGCAGAACTTCCAGCGGGACAGAGCAATGCTCCGCTCAGCCCACTGAGTCATTAATTTACGCAACCCGGCGGCCTCATCAGAGAGGGTTGTCATGGTAACGGTAACAAACCGTAAATACCTGCTGGACCCGAGAAGGTGACCACTCCATCCGCCTTCCTGGGGCAGGAGGGGCGCCCGCGGAGGGTATTTCTCCTCTGGTGGCGCAGCCTGGAGGGCTCGCTCTCTCCCTGGGGGCTGCCAGCTGCTGAAACAACATGGATCTGTGGGAACCAGTCATAGTGACGGCTCTGCGGGGCTGCCCTGTCCCAGTCCTGCTCTGCGGTGCTGAGGCCCTGGTCTTCTCCCTCCCTGGGGGCTTGGGCGTGGCCTCCACTTCTGGGGGGCTCAGCTGAGGGCAGGTGAGAACCCGCCACTCGGGACCCGAGACCTCCAAGCTCCTAGGCCAGACCCTGTATTCCAGGCTGGACTCCAAGGCGGTCTCCCCTGCCCACCTCATCTTCTGGTTCAGGTCAGCCTTTCCAGAGACCTGAATCCTCCAGCGCC
The DNA here is from genome assembly GCF_008692025.1 of Phocoena sinus. Classification (NCBI taxonomy): domain Eukaryota; kingdom Metazoa; phylum Chordata; class Mammalia; order Artiodactyla; family Phocoenidae; genus Phocoena; species Phocoena sinus. The sequence goes on along the minus strand of NC_045772.1, from coordinate 2,880,619 downwards.
AAGCTTCTTCCTCAGGTGTCCTCGCTAAACCAGCCCGCAGGATTCTTGCCAAAGGCAGGATTTAGATGCCAAGGGCTGTCTAAGCCATCAGAGGACCCTGACTAGTTTGGTCAAGGGGGGCGTCTTCGTCAGGAGGCAAGAGGGGGTGGGCTCTGGCCCGAGGGGCAGTGGTTGCCTGGACAGAAAGGTCGGTGGGTCAGTGCACAGCCGGGCGCAGAGGCCCAGCACACGCTGGGGGAGGGCGGCTGCTGGGGCGTGTTAGTTACCACTGGCCCTGGGGGCAGAGCCGCCGCCACCCCGCCAAAGGTCTGCTGAGTTCAGCCATCCTTGCAGGGGCCTGAGGGGCCAGCCGGCCTCACACCCGGACCCCACCCGCTGGCTGGCCGCCCTTGAGCCACCCCCACCTTTCCCAGTGACACGGACGGATCCAGAGCTACAGGGAGTGAGCTGCCCGTCCGGCCTGCAAACGCTGAAGCGGGCAGGCTAGTGGCGGCGATCCATCGCTGAGGACTTGGCGCCCTGAGTCACGCTCCCGAGTTAAAGGCATCCGGAGTTCTCCAGGACGCTTTCCACACAGAAGCGTCGATTTATTGCCAACAATGAATTGTCAACAACTTTCAACAGGCCAGTGATACAATTCACGGGCATTGAAATACCCTGAAGTGAGAAGCCCGTTAAGAAAGAACCGAAATCGCTATTTTGCTGTCCTCTTAGTTCGTCATAATTTTCAACTTCATAACATTCCAATTACCGGTAGTTAGGGAACGTGTGTCGGGTTTCTGGCACCCTCGTGGCAGCCCTCCTTCCCTTGGGGTCTAATCAGGTCCCTCCTAGTAGCTTCCCCCCGCGGACCCCACACTCCCCCATACTCCGCTCTTTGGCTGCAAATCCCAGCTCTGTACCAAAGTCTCTCCCTATGGCAGTAGCTCGTATAAAGTCTGTCTTGCCGTTTTCAACAAGTGTCTGGTGAATAATTTATCTTTAACATTATTTAAGTCCTCCTCTCCAGCCACTGTCCTTCCCTGTTTCTGTATCATCCACATTTCCTCCCATCCTGGGCCCTTCACACAGCATCCACACAGACGGAAACAGCCCATCCTAGAAAGCCCTCCTCGGCCTCACCCATTTCTAGCCCATTCTACCACTGTGTCTCTGCCACGGAAGCCCACTGGCCACGCTGCTGTCCTGCAAACACACCAAACACTGCTGCCCTGGGGCCTTTGCTTGTTCCTGGGCCCGGAGTGTCCTCCCCAGACACCTGCAGGGGTCGCCCTTTCATGCCCGTAAGTTCTTTGCTCAGCGTCACCTTCTCAGGGTTCTGTGACCCCTGGGTGAGGCCCATCTCTGTCCCCGCACGCTCTTTTCCCCGAGCGCCGGCAGCCAACTGGCCTGTTGTCTCTTTGCTCCTGGGTCCCTCTCTCCTGCCGGCTCACTGTCAGGGCCCAGGGCCGGGCACTCAGGAGCCACTGACTACATGTTTTAGGACTGGACTGGATTCTCCCACTTGGAAATTTCATGGGGACGTGGGAGAATATGTCCGGTGGCAGCAGGGTTAGATATGGGACGATCTAGGGAGAAGACGGGGTGGGGAGAGGCCCTGAGTCACCCCTCATGGACCACGGTGGAGGGAAGAAGAACGCGTCCTTGGGATCAGAGTGTCCTGTGGGCTGGCAGCCTTGTCAGGTCCTGAAGACACTCACAGTAGCTCATGTTCAGCCGGGAAACCCCAGTAACTGCGGGGTCCTGACAGGTCTCCATCCCTGGCAGCCTCTGAGCTGACCCGACTGCATGTTCTCCACCTCGGCAGACCTTCTAGGAAATCAGCTCCCACGCGGCCTGGACGCTGTCCCTGAAGTCCCCTCCTGGCTCATCCCCTCCTGCAGCCCAGCGCTGCAGCTGGAGGCCAGAGTGTGCTCCCCATTCCCCCATCTCCCCTGTTGGAGGGCTGGGACCCCGCCTCACGCATGTCCTCTTTTCCAGCCTCATCCTTCTCCGTCCCCTGTCATCCGACTCAGGTCCCTGAGTGCCAGCCACCCTGGCCCCGCCTGTGGTCTTCATTCTGGACCCTCCACCCCCTCTGTCCTGCCTGGACCAGGGGAGACCCCTTTGTTTGAGCATTACCAAGGGCTATTTGCCCAGGGCCCGCCAGGGTCACCCCTACCCCCGGAGCACCCAGATTCAGCATTTCCTTAATGATGCCATATACTTAGGGAGATGATCCAATTGTCAGTCCCTTACTGCCGAACGGGGACGGGAGAGAGCGCTAGTTTTCCCCTTGCTTATTTTATCATTGGCTGTTAAGCTCAATTCTTTGCTGAAGAATTCATCAAGCATCTGGTCAATTATTTTGGGACTTGTCTTCAGGGAGGACGGTTTCTTGCTCAGTAGGGCTCTGTCTCCACGCTGGCTGCTTCAGAAGTCATCTGGGCATCGGCATGGCCTCAGCCCGTCTCCGGGACAGAGCTGACGCAGGGACCACGGCCCTCTGAGGACGGGGGCCGGGGGTGGGCACGAGCCTCTCAGGGCTTGTGGATTTATCCACCGGAAGAGCCTTATGAACGTCTAAAAGTGAAATCCTATTTAATGGTACATGTCAAGGATCATCCTCTTTCGGGGTTAAATCTCATGAAACTTGGGCTGACTTGTACACGTAGGGCTAGTGCAGGACTAGAAACTGCCTCAGGCTTTGGAGACACACATTTCATCTCTGCACTGACCAGCTGTGTGGCTTCAGGCCGGTTACTTCTCTCTGGACCCAACTTCCTCGTCTGTGAAGCGGTGTAACTCTTGTGCTTGTTGGATTGTGTGGGGAGGGGAAAAGGGGTCAGGTGTGTCAAATGGTAGCTTCTTAGAGATGGTGACGGTGGCCCCCTTTGTCAGATATTTGGTCCTGTGGTTTGCCACCAGGACTCCAGCTGAAGGGAATACAGATTGGGTGACTCTGTGTGTGTACATGGGGTGTGGGGTGTGTGTGTATATGACTATCAAAAATGATTTCAAACGTAGGAAGGTAGATAGCTAGTGGGAAGCAGCCGCATGGCACAGGGATATTAGCTCGGTGCTTTGTGACAGCCTGGAGGGGTGGGATAGGGAGAGTGGGAGGGAGGGAGACGCAAGAGGGAAGACATATGGGAACATGTATATGTATAACTGATTCACTTTGTTATAAAGCAGAAACTAACACACCATTGTAAAGCAATTATACCCCAATAAAGATGTTAAAAAAAAAAAATGATTTCAGGGGCTTCCCTGGTGGCGCAGTGGTTGAGAGTCCGCCTGCCGATGCAGGGGACGCGGGTTCGTGCCCTGGTCTGGTCCGGAGCCTGTGCCCCGCAACGGGAGAGGCCACAACAGTGAAAGGCCCACGTACAGCAAAAAAAAAAAAAAAAACGATTTCAGGAGGTGGTGAAAATGTACTAAAACTGACTTACGGTGATGGTTGCACAACTTGGTAGAATAAATCATTGAGTTGTACCCTTGAAAAGGGTAAATGATATGACGTGCAAAATACGTCTCAGTAAAGCGACTTTTAAAAAGTGGAGCGGGGAAAGGAATTCCAGATTTCCAGCTCACGATGGTGGTCTGAGCTCACAGGCTTCGCTCTTTTTCTGCCCCAAACCTCATGTAAATGACTTTAAAAGGTAAAAATAAACAGCAACACTGGGGAACAGGAAAAGATGAATTAGTGGATCCGAAATCCTGAGAAAATCCTGCAATCCACAGCATGGATGAGACGGACTGACGCAGAAATAGGGCTGCCAAGGGAAGTTTGAGCAGGCAGCCCAGGCACCGGAGGGATGGCTACTGATTTCCCAATGTCAGTCTCCAAACCCCCAAACCCCCAGAACGTGGTGGACAAAAGCGAAAGTGTCCGTGGAAAGTGAGAGGGAAGGAAGGCAGAGGGCTGGGGAGCTGGCTGGCCCCTCGGCCACAGACGGGCAGTGTGGAGGCCGGGCTAGATGGGCAGGATGGGCAAGTGGGAACGATTACTCCATGAGGGCACCACGGCTCCCCGCACCACGAGCCACGGGTCAAGCCCATGGCCAGGCTTGGTAAAGTCACTGACACACGGCCACACTGCTGTTTACGTGCCATCCAGGGCCGCTTTCCTGCTACGACGGCCTAGCTGAGCAGCTGTGAGGCTGTAGGGCCTGCAACGTTGAAAATATTTACAGAGAAAGTTGTCAACCCCGGATTAGAAAGAAAAGCATGGTGGCAGCTCCCAGGGCCACTTCAGGCCACTTCATCAGACACGGATAAAAGATATACTTATCTATAGAAAGAGTGGTTCCGCAGGGCAGTTAAATCCTTGAAATCACATCTCCGACATGACCCGGTGGTCAACTAATCCTCGATGAAACAGGATTAATACAGGAAACAGAAGAGAATTGTAAATTTCTAATTAGCATCTGCCGAGAGACTCAAAAGGATATCATGTCCGTGAACCGTGAAATAGGAACCGGGCACAGTTTTTTAATTGGGGGATTAAAGAACAAGAAAGAGATCTTTGAAATTAAAAAACATGATTACTAAAATGCTGAAACTCCAAAGAAGCTGTGGATAGCATGGCTGAAACACAAACTGATGAATTAGAGGTGAAGCCATTTAAGTCTCTTGGGGCAGAAAGAGAAATGAAAGATGGAAATTGTAGAAGTTAGGTTGAGAGACAGGGAATATAGATCCAGGAGAAGAAATATCACGCCAGTGGGGTCCCAGGGGAGAGAAGGGGGGAAAAGTAATTAAAGAAATAAGAGAAGAAAATTTCCTCTGAGATGGGAAAAGGCTTGAGCCTTCACATCTTGGCTGTATGAAGAAGGAATCATGGGAGAATGGCACACTCTACATATATCCATACATCCTGGTGAAATTTATGACGACAAGGATTAGAAAGACCTTGAAGATTCCGGAGTAAAAGAAAAATAGATTGCTTAAAAAAAGAATAAAGGTCCACTCCTGCTGGCCGTTCTCATCTGCACTGGCTCTAAAGTTGTGAAGAAACGGGACTTGGAAACTCGAATTCCTTATCCAGATAACATACAGTTCCATTGTGAGGAGAAAATACATGTGTTTATCTGTTTTGGGGGATTTGAAGAGTATATCACAGCTGTTCCCTCTGGGAAAAATATAATTGTGGTGTAGCATCCAGTAGAATGAGAGAAAAAGACAAGGGTGGCATTGGGCCATAAGAAACAAGGGTGAGCAAACAGACAAAACATAAGTTATGTCCAAATAATTACTGAGAAAATGAGATTTAATGCCATTGTTAGAAAATAATTCCCCAAATAGATGGGACACAACGTTCCAAAGTAACTGGCATAATGTGAAAGAAAATTAATAACATTCTGGAACTAAAATTCTGAATGACTGCAATAAAATCGTGCCAAATGTCTTGTCACATTCAAGTGGTAACTGATGGGTACTGATTACCTCTTAGAGTTGATAGAAATGTGTGTCTTGATATTTTATTGATTAGGACTCTTTGGGTTGCATGGAACAGAAACCCAACTCAACCCAGCTTAAAAACCATGAATATATTGTGAGGACTCTGGGATGTCTCACAGGACCCAAGGAGAAGACGCAGTTTGGAGCTCGGAACAGAAGGAGCTGGAAATCCAAATGTGTGTCTCCACCCTTCACATCTTCTCACCTCTGCACCAGCATCCTTCCCTCTGCACCAGCATCCTTCCTTCTGAGCAGCTGGGCTCCTCAGCTGCTCAGACCCACGAGGGCAGAACACAGCACTGACGACCCGCACTTTGCATCTTCCTCCATAGGCACTCCACAAAATGTCAAGTTCATCTTCTCAGTTCCAGCTCCCAGACCTCTCGAGAAGACTCTCATTGGCAGAGCTCAGGTCAAGCGCCCACTCCAAAATCAACCAGCTGGGGCCCCAGGGCAAGATCAGGTGTTTCCGGGGCTGATCCAGACGCACAAAGAGGTCAAGGAGGGGATTCGCATCCTAGAAGAGGGGTGGTGCTAGGGCACGCAAGCCCACGAGCGAGCACCACCGTCCACCCCTGGGCTGCCGGGCACAAGCCTCTTCACCCTCACACCGCCTCCCTTCACTCCCGTGAAAGCTCCACCCACTAGGACGCTGGTTGGAAATCAGGTCCAGGAATTTGGGGCATTTAGGTTCCCGGGCAGCAGCGGCAGGAAGGGGCAGGTGCTGGGAGGGGCCTCGAGTGCCACCTGGCATCCAGCTCCTCAGCGCAGAGCCAGAAGCAGCATCAGCAGCCCCAGCTGGGGACCAGGGTGCAACAGTGAGCAAAACAGCCGTTCCCACATCTGCAGGTCCACAGGAGAGAGAGACACCCAGCTCAGACTTGTCAATAATCACGTGGTTTTAAATTAATGCCCCAGACCCTCGGGCACCCAAGTCGACGTGGACACACGCATATTTGAAAACCTTGACCTTTACACCAGCAATGCACAGTGTGTCTCCCACGTGGAGGGATGTCTCCTCACTGCTCTTTTGGGAACTCCTGGAGAAGTCCCTGGAGGGGAGGGAACAGAGTCAGGCTCTGTTTGGAGGCTGTGGTGATTCTTTTTTGTTTTGTTTTGTTTTGTTTTGTTTTTTTACATCTTTATTGGAGTATAATTGCTTTACAATGGTGTGTTAGTTTCTGCTTTATAACAAAGTGAATCAGTTATACATATACATACATCCCCATATCTCCTCCCTCTTGCATCTCCCTCCCTCCCACCCTCCCTATCCCACCCCTCTAGGTGGTCACAAAGCACCGAGCTGATCTCCCTGTGCTATGCGGCTGCTTCCCACTAGCTATCTACCTTACGTTTGGTAGTGTATATATGTCCATGCCTCTCTCTCGCTTTGTCACAGCTTACCCTTCCCCCTCCCTGTATCCTCAAGTCCATTCTCTGGTAGGTCTGTGTCTTTATTCCTGACTTACCCCTAGGTTCTTATCTGAGCCCTTTGCACCCGCTGTTCCCTCCGCCTGGGACGCCCCTTCCCAGGGTCCCCCCTGTGGCTCCTAGACTTTGGTTACCTGCTGTTGCATAAACAAACCTTAATCTTGGTGACTTAAAGCAATGACCATTTTATTGTCTCAGTTCTCCTGTTAGTGGGCTCTGAGGGCAGTCACCCCGGGGGGAGGGGGCTGGAGACCACCACCGGAACTGGCAGGTGTGGAAGGGGAGGGGGTGGCCCAGGGGGCATGGCCACTATCCCCAAATGGGACATCCAACCCAGGCTCCCAGGCAGCCCAGCCTCCCCGCCCCAGAACCTTCCCCCCCAGTTCTGGTGTCTACCTCTTGTCCTCTGTCCCCCTGCTTTGTGACTCCCTGCCACCTTCCCCTCTGCCCTCATGCTCCAGAGAGTTCCAGAACACACAGGGGGCCCACTGTAACCCTCTCCCTGCATGAGCTGAACACGTGAGGACCATGTCAGGATGAGACTGTGCAGGATGAATCCTGCGGAGAGGGTCTCTGCCACCCCCAGACCCCGCCCCCAGAGCCCAGCAGCGGCCCTCCTGGGTACCCCGGCCCCTCCACAGACACCTCCTTTCCAGGAGGAAAAATCTGTCGCCTTGAACATCTCACCCTGAGGATGCCAGGCAGCCAGGCCGTCGGCAGAGGGAGGGCTAGATCAGGAACAGTGTCTGATTGATTTACTGGGGCCTCCGGGGGAAAGTATCTGGAGATGGAGCGAGCAGGCATCTGAAAAGCACAGCGATAAATACATCAGATCACACAGAGCAAATCCAAGTGGCGGCTTTGCTGATAAATACTTAAGCTCTGAAACTTTCAAGAGGAAGTGGCTGGGCCCGAAACAGACTGGAGCGAAGGCTGAAGCAGAGACGGGGCTGCGGGCTGCGAGGGCTCTGGATCCACCCACTCTGTTCGTTTCCCTCGTCGGGTGGGATCATCCCCCTCCAGGGAGACCTCGTGGCCTTTAGTTTCTAAGACAATCTGACAGTTATGAGCTGCTGGCTTATTATCAGGCTGCCGTCTGCTTTTCCTGTGCCGTGGGGACACCCACCTGGGGATGAGTCTATCTGGAGGGTGAAGACGGGGGCCAGAACTCAGACCCCCCAGCCGGGAGAGCCTGGTGCCCCCTACCCGTTGGCCACCAGCCCCCTTGTTTCCTCTGGTTTCCGGAGCTTCCCAGTGGAGAAGACTCAGCGCTGATTCTCATTCCCGTCTCAGGGTGGGTAACACTGAGGCCCAGCCAGGCTGGGCAAGGTGACCACGGCCCGACAGACCTGGGACGGTTTCCCTTCCGAGGCAGCCTGTGCCCTGGGAGGGCAGCACCCACCGTGGGCCTGTCTCAGATGCCTTCTGCAGAGGCGACCCACCAGCCCCCTGGGCAGCGGAGGGCAGACCTGTGTCCCGAGGAAGGCCAGGAGTGGGAGGGACCGGGCATAGAATTAAGACGTCAGTAATGAAGGATGGCGGGGACTTCCCTGGCGGTCCAGTGGTTAGGACTCTGCGCTTCCACTGCAGGGGGCACAGGTTCAGTACCTGGTCGGGGAACCAAGATCCTGCAAGCTGCGCCTCACGGCCAATAAATAAATAAGTAAAAATAATGAAAAATGGGATTGATCACAGCTTGGTTTCGAGTAAGGAACAGGACGGACCTATGTTCCGACGCCAGCCCCACCACCGCTGGCGGTGTGACGGGGTTGGGGGCGGTTTCTCAACCTCTCTGTGCCTCCATTGCTTCAGCCGGAAAAGACGATAATGAAAGTATCTGCTCCCTTGGGGGGCCGTTGGGAAGATTAAACCAGGAAATGGAGTTTAGCCCAGTGCCTGGCACATTGTAAACGCTTAACAAGAATTCTCAGCTCTTGTTATTTATATTTGTCATCCCCTGCTTGCAGCAAATTATCCCCAAATTTAGCACCTTAAGACATAACACACCGCTCACACCGGCTAAGACACGGAAGCAACCTAACTGTCCGTCGACAGAGGAGCGGATAAAGAAGATGCGGCACATATGCGCGATGGAGTACTCCTCAGCCATGAAAAAGAACGAAATAATGCCATTTGCAGCAGCACGGATGGACCTAGAGATTGAGCGAAGTAAGTCAGACGCAGCAAGGCAAATATCATGATATTGTTTATGTGTGGAATCTAAAAAAAAGGGTGCAAATGAACTTATTTACAAAACAGAAGTCGAGTCACAGATGTAGAAAACTAACTTATGGTCACCCGGGATAAGGTGTGAGGAGAGGGATAAATTGGGAGATCGGGACTGACATACACACACTGCTATATGTAAAATAGATAACTAATAAGGACCTACTGTACAGCACAGGGAGCTCTACTCAGTACTCTGTAATGGGAAAAGAAGCTAAAAAAAAAAAAGAGTGGATTTAGAAAGACGTAACAGATGTTTATCATTTCACCGTGTCTGTGGGTCAGGAGCAGCTTGGCCGGGCGGTTCTGGCTTTGGGTATCCCGGGTGGGAAGCTGCTGTCGAGATGCGGGTCGGGGATGCTGCCCCCTGAAGGCCCCCACGGGGCTGGGGATCCGCTTCCAAGAGGGCTGTTGGCGGGAGGCTCTAGTGCCTCACCACGTGGGCCCCTCCAGGGGGGGAGCTGACTTCCCCAGAGGGAGCGACCCAGAGCGAGGATGGGGGAAGCAAACCTCTGAGGTCACCGCTGTCTCTCTGCCGTACCCCACTCATCAAAAGGAAGTCTCCAAGCCCAGCCACACTCGAGGGAGGAGATTAGTCTCCATCTTTCAAACGGGAGAAATCTAAGAACTTGGTGGACATATTTTAAAGCCACCGTGTTATCGCCAGAAGAATAAGACCAGATCTCAAGGGAAGGGGGGCAAGGAAATTGTCTAGAAAGGCCCGTGAAAAGAACTAGAAAGTAGCTAAAAGCAAGTTGCAACATTCTTGACTTTCTGGCCAAGAGCAAGGCTCCCACTGCCCTGCTGATCTGGGTCTCCCCGTGGAGGTGGGGGGGGGGCACCCCACCAGGTCACCCTGGACCCTCGGGCCAGGCAGCCCCGCCCAGGGACTGAGCGTCTGGGGAGGAACCGGCGGCCAGGCCTCCTCGTGGCCTGTCCCTCCCTGTCACTGTGTCCCTGAACCCAGACACCACAGGGACGTCTGCCCTGGCTGAGAAGGGGTCCCACACGGGCACCCAGGCTCCAGAGACACCTCCACCACTGTCCTGAGGGCCCCATCCTGGGGGGTGGGGGCTAGGGCCACTGTGCCTTTCAGGAAGATCCCTGGGGCTCTGGAGGGGCAGCCCCAGGAGGGAGGGTGGGAGGCTGCTCTGGGGGAAGAAGAGGGGGGCGGGGAGGGGAGACCAGGGCAGGGAAGGCCTAACAGGGGTGGGGAGGCTGCAGGAGAAAGGGGAGGGGAGGGTCCTGCCCAAGGGTCCCGCCCACCGCCCACCCTTCCCCGGGCCTGGACACACTCACCGCCTGGGTCCCTCCATCTGCCTCCCCTAACTGGGGGGGAGCTTGGGTGTCCCCACTAAACCAAGAGCAGGAACTGCCTCTCATTCCTCCCCTGCTCCCCAGGCCAGGCAGGGTCTCTGTTCCAGGTGCCACCCCCCGCCCCGGGGGATGCACAGGACTGCCCCGGAGGGAAGCAGGGAAAACATTTACAGGGTTCAGTCACATTGGGTAAGCTTTCCTGGTGTGAAATGACTCCGGATGGCCCATGTCACATGTCACAGGCACAGGTCTGGAGGGGAGGAGAGGCCCCAGAAGCGGTGACGGGGGCTGCACTTTGAGGTGCTACAGTGCAGGTGGGTTACAGATGGAATATGCTGTCTGATGTTTAAATTATGTTAAGTCAATGAAATGGACAAGAGGTTTAAAAAGACTCCTGAAAAATGGAGAACCACAGGTTGAAAAGAAATCAATTGTAGCAAAACAAGGAGGAAGAGGAGGAGGGAGAGAGGGAGGGGGAGGGGGAGGGGAGGAGGAGGGTGAAGGGGAGGGAGGGGGAGAGGGAGGGGAAAAGGAGGGGGGGAGGGAAGGGAAAAGGAGGGGGGAGGGAGGGGGAGGAAGGGGGAGGGGAGGATGAGGAGGGGAGAGGGAGAGGGAGGGGGAGGGGGAAGAGGAGGCAGCCTGTCCCATCAACCCTGGGTGGCAGCTCCTCTGTGGCCCCTGGAAGACCTAATCAGAGGTGACAAGGAGTCAGAAGAGGTGAGGGGGAGGATTTTGAACCCTGGATTTGCTTCCCCTTGGCCTGTGGGTATGTTGTGTCCTAGTGAAGGTGGGATGCCACCAGACTGACACATTTAAACCAGAAAACAAAGGAAACAACTTCTCCAATTTCTCCAGGATGTTTAAAGTCACGCAGTACACACTCTCCCACATGGTAGAAGTGTACAAAACGTCACGATCAATGTCCTGAAGCCCCTTTTGAGGTTTCCTTGGCAAAAGACACTAGCTAGGTACCTGGGGGAAAGCCCCGTGCCTCCCGTGCAGGTGTGCGGGGTGGCCGTGCAGGGTGGCCGGGGAGGAGCTTGGGGCCCAGCACAGTCGGAAAGTTAGTTTCCATAGTGACAAGAAGCCAGCTTTGGGCTGCTCAGCAAAGGACAGATGGGCAGAAAGGATATATTCTCAAAGTAAAGGTTTGTTTGTTTGTTTAAAAAAAATAATGTTTTGTCAAGAAAAAGCTCAGGGAGACGGGACCTCCCTCCCCCTCCCTCCCCCTCCTCCTCCCCTCCTCCCCCCCTCCCCCTCTTCCTCCTTGTTTTGCTACAATTTCTTTCCAACCTGTGGTTTTCCTTCCTGACGGGAAGGCTATTGGGCAGGATTTCAAGAAGGGCTCGGGGACTGGGTGATGGGCCATGTCACCCCTACAAGGCATCCTCTGCTCCGTCCATCCATCGCCTCCAAGTTGAAGGCAGAACTCAGAAAACAGGCAAAATGAAACAAAATCAGTGGAACCTTCCAGTACTTCGTACTTAGATCAGTAGTGAGCCTAAAATATTCCGCACACACAGAGGCCTCCCAGCTGGTGGTCAGATCAGCCCGTAGAGATGCAGCCCCTCGGCTTCTCTGAGAGGAACTGTGCTGCCAACTTCCCGCCCCGCCACCTGCCACGCAGCAGGTTTGTAAAGGGATCATGAATCACTCAGGTAAGGGTGACAGTTTCAACAATGACAGAGAGACAGATACCAGTCTTCTGAGCTAAGGACATAGTTTGAAAATGGTTTTGGCCTTTGGGAAATGTTTGCATTGTTGTGTGTTTATCTGTTTATAAAATTCATACCTGCCCACTTAAAACACTCTGGAAAATACTGTCTAATCAGTGGAAAAATCTTTATGTGAAAACTTTCAGTGCGATCTCCTGAGAGTATTTCAGGATCTACTTTAGAACAATGTTGCTGAGTGTTGTTTAATCAGGACTTCAGCTGGGATTGGGCCACATATTTGAAATATTTGGGGAGAACCGACGTATTTACAATGTTCAGATTTTCCAGCAGCATGGCATGCCCTTCCATATACTGATGGAATTATTTTCTCAGTAGAATTTACAGTTTTCTTTTCACACCACTGCTGAATATTTTTTATTGCAGCTGTTTCTAGGTGTTACTTTTTTTTTTTTTTCAATCTGCTGCTATTTTGAGTGGAATCTTTCTTTCCCATTATGGACACTAACTGGTCATTGCTACTCTGTAGGAAAATGAGAGATTTTAAAATATTTATTTCGGGACTTCCCTGGCAGTCCAGTGGTTAGGACTCTGTGCTTCCACTATGTGGGGGGCTCGGGTTTGATCCCTGGTCGGGGAACTAAGACGCTGCATGCTACACAGTGCGGCCAAAAAATAGAAATAAAAAAAATTCATTTAGAATCTGGCCAGTTTGCTAAACTGTCATTAATTATCGGTTGTTTATGCTTCTCTTTGAAAATCACTTCTCTTGGGTTTTCTGGGTATCCCTGGTAAAACTTGAAACGGTTACTGCTTCCTTTCTAGTCATTATACCTATTAGGTCTGTGTTATGCTTTGAAGCATCCGCTAAAACTTCAGAAAACGGAAAAATAATAGTGCGGACGTAGCTTCCTCGCTTTGCACCTGTCATTAATGGGAATGCCTCTGGCACATCCCTGTGAGGCATCGTGTGGAACGCTGGTCCCTCTGGAGAGGCCCTGGTTTTCCAAGAGACTTCACAGGCTTTGAACGACTGCCTTCCCGGACCTCTGTGGGCCCGGGGTGGGGAAGGCAGAAGTGCCTCCTTATTGGACCATCCATGTGACTGGCGTGTGTTCTGATAGGCTCCTATTCTGAAAGCATCCTGCCTTGAGCTGAGGCCCCCGCGGTTGGGCCGTTTGTCGGCATCAATAGTTGTTTTGTTCAGTTGGCTTAGGTTTCTTCCCTTGCACTGCGGGTGGGTGGGTGGATCCCAGGTGGGTCCCACCCCGGCTCGCCTCGCCTTCTCAGGAGCTCTTGTTGATGATTATTTATATATATATATATAAAAATATAAATATATTTGTTTTATTTTTGGCTGCGTTGGGTCTTCGTTGCTGCGCGCAGGCTTTCTCTAGTTGCGGCAAGCGGGGGCTACTCTTCGTTGCGGGCTTCTCACTGCAGTGGCTTCTCCTGTTGCGGACCATGGGCTCTAGGTGCGCGGGCTTCAGTAGTTGTGGCTCGTGGGCTCAGTAGTTGTAGCTCGTGGGCTCTAGAGCACAGGCTCAGTAGTTGCAGTGCGTGGGCTTAGTTGCTCCGTGGCATGTGGGATCTTCCGGGACCAGGGCTTGAACCCATGTCCCCTGCATTGGCAGGTGGATTCTTAACCACTGCACCACCAGAAGAGTCCCAAACCTTAAATATCTTGTACTATATAGTCTATGTTATCATAGTTTTTTCTGTGTCCCTATTACTTTTGATAATTTTGTATGCATATGTTTTGTCTGAGTGGTTACATTTCTTTTTTTTTTTTTTTTTTTTTTGTGGTACGCGGGCCTCTCACTGTTGTGGCCTCTCCCGTTGCGGAGCACAGGCTCCGGACGCGCAGGTTCAGCGGCCATGTCTCACGGGCCCAGCCGCTCCGCGGCATGTGGGATCCTCCCGGACCGGGGCACGAACCCGTGTCCCCTGCATCGGCAGGCGGACTCTCAATCACTGCGCCACCAGGGAAGCCCTACATTTCTTTTTTGTTGAGGTAAAATTAACATAACATAAAGTGAACCATTAACCGTTTTTAAGTGTATAATTCAGTGATAGTTATGATTTTTAACTGTGCATTTATAGACTATTCATAATCATTCTCCATTTGCTTTACATCAGCAGTTCCTTTACACTCTTAAAAACCATCAAGGACCCCAAAGAGCTTTTGTTTATGTGGATAATATCTATTGATACCGTATTAAAAACAAAAAACTGGAAAATTTGAATTATTTCACTTAAAAATCACAATGATAAACACATTGCATGTTAACATAAATAGCATTATTTTAATGAAATATAACTGTATTTCTAAAACAAAGAAAAAATTAGTAAGAAGAATAGCATTATTTTACATTTTTGCAAATCTCTTTTGTGTTTGACTTAGGAAGACAGATGGATTCTCACATCTGCTTCTGCATTCAGTCTGTGATAATAGATTGTTTGCTTTGCATTTTGAAGAAAACCTGGCTTAACACAGATATGTAATTGGAAAAGGGAGGGATGTTTTGACAGTCTTTTCAGATAATTGTGGGTATTCTTCTTTGGCAAGTGGTGGCTCTTTAAAGGTTGGTTGTATTGTGGAATCTGAGACCATATCAGTGACCTTTTTTTACTCTGTTACGTTAAACCCTACGTGTCTATTTTGCATTTTGACTGGATCATTTAGCCCTTTATGATTTTGTAACATCATGCACTGGGTCATTTGGAAAATGACCCGAGTTATGCAAATATTCCAAATGTTGACACATTACATTATCAAAAAATCACATTTGTTAAACCTAACCAAGGAGGTGAAAGACTTGCACACCGAAAACTACAAAACACTGCTTAAAGAAGACGCATTTATAAATGGAAAGAGAGCCATGTTCATGGATTAGAAGACTGTATTGTTCAGATGTCAATACTACCTAAAGCAATCTACAGATTCAACACAATCCCTATCAAAATCCCGATGACTTATTTTTTGTAGAAGTAGAAAAAAAATCTTACAATTCATATGGAATCTAAATCCAAATAGCCAAAAATAATTTTGAATAAAAAGAACAAAGTTGGAGGACTCACACTTCCTGATTTCCAAACATATTACAATGCTACAGTAATCGAAACAGTGTGGTGCTGGCATAATGACAGACAAGTAGACCAATGTAAAAGAACAGAGAGCCTGGAAAATAAACCCTTGTGTATATGGTCAAGTGATCTTCAACAAGGGTGGCAAGACCACCCAAGTGGGAAAAGAAAGTCTCTTCAACAAATGATGCCGAGAAAACTGGATGTCCACATGCAAAAGGATGAAGATAGACCCTTATCTTACAAGCACAAAAATTAACTCAGAATGGATTAAAGACCTAGACATGTGACCTACAACTACAAAATTCCTAGAAGAAGACACAGGGGAAAAGTTGTATGACATGGAACTTGGCAATGATTTCTTGGAGATGGTGTCAAAAGCACAGGCAACAAAAGCAAAACTAGACAAATGGAACTATATCGAACAAACACTTTTGTACATCAAAGGACAAAATCAACAAAGTAAAAAAGGAGCCTATGGGATGAGAGAAAATAGTTGCAGATCATATGTCTGATAAGGGGTTAATATCTGGAATATATAAACAACTCCTACAACTCAACAAAAACAACAGAAGTCAGATCATCCAGTTTTAAAAATAGGCAGAGGACTTGCATAGACATTTCTACAAAGATGACATACAAATGTCAACAAGCATATGAAAACATGCAGAATAGCATTAATTATCAGACAAATGCAAAGCAAAACCACAGTGAGATACCAGCTCACACCCATTAGGATGGCTACTATTAAAAAAAACTACAACAACAGCAGGAAAAACAGTATTGGTGGGAATGCAGAGAAATCAGAACCCTTGTGTACTGTTGGTGGGACTGTAAAATGGTGAACTCACTATGGAAAACAGAATGGAGTGCCTAAAAAATATTAAAAATAAAACTATCATACGATCCAGCAATTCCACTTCTGGGTATATACCCAAAAAATTTGTAAGCAGGGTTCGAAGAGATATTTGCACACCCATGTTCATAGCAGCACTATTCACAATAGCCGAGAGGTGGAAGCAACCTAAATTTCCATTGATGGATGAATGGGTAAACAAAGTGTGGTCTACACATACGGTGGAGTATTTTCATCTCCGCAAATGAAGGAAATTCTGTCACGTATTACAACATGGATGAATCTTGAAGACATCATGCTAAGTGAAATAAGTCAGTCACAAAAAGACACATACTATATGATTCCACTACTAGTAAATATTGAAAGTAGTCAAATTCATAGAAACAAAATAGAATAGATGTTATCGGGGCTGGGTGGGGGGAAGGGGAGATGTTATATAATCGGTATAGAAGTTTCAGATTTGCAAGATGGGAAATTTCTGGAGATCTATTTCAGAATAATATGTCTGTGCTTACTGCCATTGTAGTGTACACTTAAAATTTATTAAGATGGAAAACTTTATGTTATGAGTTTTTCTTACCTCAATAAAAATAATCAAATGTGTTAATATCACCACTGATCTCATCAGAAAAATCTTTAAAAGTATTAAGAAGCTATGATTTCATGATGTTGGTCACAAGTTTTCCAACATTATAATTTTCACACACAAAAAATTTTATCATTGGCAACAACTACTGTCAGTTGTTTTCCCTGAATGACAGGCTTCCTTCATTTTTTTTTTTTTTTTTTTTTTTTGCGGTACGGGGGCCTCTCACTGCTGTGGCCTCTCCCGTTGTGGAGCACAGGCTCCGGACGCACAGGCTCAGCGGCCATGGCTCATGGGCCCAGCCGCTCCGCGGCATGTGGGATCTTCCCGGACCGGGGCACGAACCCGCGTCCCCTGCATCGGCAGGCGGACTCTCAACCACTGCGCCACCAGGGAAGCCCCTTCCTTCATTTTTTTTTTTTTTTTTTTTTTTTTTTTTTTTACTTTATTTATTTATTTTTAATAATATAACATACTTTATTTATTTATTTTTGGCTGCGTTGGGTCTTCGTTGCGGTGCATGGGCTTCTCATTGCGGTGGCTTCTCTCGTTGCGGAGCACAGGCTCTAGGCGCGTGGGCTTCAGTAGTTGTGGCACGCGGGTTCAGTAGTCGTGGCTCGCAGGCTCTAGAGCGCAGGCTCAGTAACTGTGGCGCACGGGCTTAGTTGTTCCTTGGCATGTGGGATCTTCCTGGACCAGGGCTCGAATCCGTGTCCCCTGCACTGGCAGGCGGATTCTTAACCACGGCGCCACAAGGGAAGTCCTAGATGCTTAGTCTTGCATTTAATTAACCCTTGCCAAATGAATAATGTATTAAGTTTGTAGCTTGCCTAGTCAACACGAACTCAGCTCAAAGAAAAATTGTCCGGAAATGGCTATTTCAGGAAAGTCTTGGTGCACAATTTTATTTTGAAAGACAGGTAAATAATAAGAGGATGTAGAATCATTAAGATAAAGTACAATTCTAAAATACAGGACAGGAGAGAAACAAAACTAGTGTCTTTTAACATGCTCCTAAAATGTTCTCTCCTACCTACAATTGTAAAACTTTTGGAGTGAATTCTATTCCCATAGTAGAAAGCTAGATACCAGCAAGAAAGATGTGTGGCATTTTGCCATGGAATGAGAAATTTCTAAGCTTGGCCTCAGTCGACCACATTTCAGTGTTCCTTTGCCCCAGCACAAAATGCATCGTTCCCACATATTAAATAATGTCCTATGCCAAAACTTGCCATCACTGGATGGTCAGTGTTGTAAAGTTCTTATGTGGAAGCTGTCCCTTTGTCATGATATAAAAACCAGCTGGTGAATCAGAATATATGAACTCGAACTTGAGCTTCAAATAACTGGTCTCGTTTTAACAAAAAGCAACCTAAGCCACACTCAGGTTGTGGTGGCCTGTAGCTAGCTGGGTGTGTCCCTACAATTCAAAAGATCACTAATAATGTACTGTTTACATTTAAAAGTAGAAAAATTATCCTTAATATACACTTTGATTAAGTGATAATTGAGGATATTAATGCCAATTATGAAAACTGAAAAATTATACAGAGCTTAAAAGCAATGAAAGGCTATTCTTCCCCAACCCTACCCATCCACCTCTAAGGTCTTGAAAAGACAGCAGGTAGCTGGGCTTGGAGTTTCTTGGGCATCCCTTTGACACTGCAATTTGTAGTAGGGATTCTCAACTACAGTCCATACCAGATGTCTAGCATACTTTGCAATCAGTTTCTTTGTTACTCATTGATTCATTAGTTTTTTTTTTTTTTTTTTTTTTCCATTAAGGATATTTATTATTTGTTGTAGTTTTAAAATATTTTTTTTTTTTTTAAACATCTTTATTGGGGTATAATTGCTTTACAATGGTGTGTTAGTTTCTGCTTTACAACAAAGTGAATCAGCTATACATATACATATGTTCCCATATGTCTTCCCTCTTGCGTCTCCCTCCCTCCCACTCTCCCCATCCCACCCTTCCAGGCTGTCACAAAGCACCGAGCTAATATCCCTGTGCCTTGCGGCTGCTTCCCCCCAGCTATCTACCTTACTACGTTTGTTAGTGTGTATATGTCCATGACTCTCTCTCGCCCTGTCAAAACTCACCCTTCCCCCTCCCCATATCCTTAAGTCCGTTCTCCAGTAGGTCTGCGTCTTTATTCCTATCTTACCCCTAGGTTCTTCATGACATTTTTTTCCCTTAAATTCCATATATATGTGTTAGCATACGGTATTTGTCTTTGTCTTTCTGACTTACTTCACTCTGTATGACAGATTCTAGGTCTATCCATCTCATTACAAATAGCTCAATTTCATTTCTTTTTAAGGCTGAGTAATATTCCATTGTGTATATGTGCCACATCTTCTTTATCCATTCATCCGATGATGGGCGCTTAGGTTGTTTCCATGTCCTGGCTATTGTAAATAGAGCTGCAATGAACATTTTGGTACATGACTCTCTTTGAATTTTGGTTTTCTCAGGGTATATGCCAAGTAGTGGGATTGCTGGGTCATATGGTAATTCTATTTGTAGTTTTTTAAGGAACCTCCATACTGTTCTCCACAGTGGCTGAACCAATTCACATTCCCACCAGCAGTGCAAGAGTGTCCCCTTTTCTCCACACCCTCTCCAGCATTTATTGTTTCTTGATTTTTTGATGATGGCCATTCTGACTGGTGTGAGATGATATCTCATTGTAGTTTTGATTTGCATTTCTCTAATGATTAATGATGTTGAGCATTCTTTCATGTGTTTGTTGGCATTCTGTATATCTTCTTTGGAGAAATGTCTATTTAGGTCTTCTGCCCATTTTTGGATGGGGTTGTTTGTTTTTTTGTTATTGAGCTGCATGAGCTGCTTGTAAATTTTGGAGATTAATCCTTTGTCAGTTGCTTCATTTGCAAATGTTTTCTCCCATTCTGAGGGTTGTCTTTTGGTCTTGGTTATGGTTTCCTTTGCTGTGCAAAAGCTTTGAAGTTTCATTAGGTCCCATTTGTTTATTTTTGTTTTTATTTCCATTACTCTAGGAGGTGGGTCAGAAAGGATCTTGCTGTGATTTATGTCATAGAGTGTTCTTCCTATGTTTTCTTCTAAGAGTTTGATAGTTTCTGGCCTTACATTTAGGTCTTTAATCCATTTTGAGCTTATTTTTGTGTATGGTGTTAGGGAGTGATCTAATCTCATACTTTTACATGTACCTGTCCAGTTTTCCCAGCACCATTTATTGAAGAGGCTGTCCTTTCTCCACTGTACATTCCTGCCTCCTTTATCAAAGATAAGGTGTCCATATGTGCGTGGGTTTATCTCTGGGCTTTCTATCCTGTTCCACTGATCTGTCTTTCTGTTTTTGTGCCAGTACCATACTGTCTTGATTACTGTTGCTTTGTAATATAGTCTGAAGTCAGGGAGCCTGATTCCTCCAGCTCCTTTTTTCGTTCTCAAGATTGCTTTGGCTATTCGGGGTCTTTTGTGTTTCCATACAAATTGCGAAATTTTTTGTTCTAGTTCTGTGAAAAATGCCAGTGGTAGTTTGATAGGGATTGCATTGAATCTGTAGATTGCTTTGGGTAGTAGAGTCATTTTCACAATGTTGATTCTTCCCATCCAAGAACATGGTATATCTCTCCATCTATTTGTATCATCTTTAATTTCTTTCATCAGTGTCTTATAATTTTCTGCATACAGGTCTTTCGTATCCTTAGGTAGGTTTATTCCTAGATATTTTATTCTTTTTGTTGCAATGGTAAATGGGAGTGTTTTCTTGATTTCACTTTCAGATTTTTCATCATTAGTATATAGGAATGCCAGAGATTTCTGTGCATTAATTTTGTATCCTGCTACTTTACCAAATTCATTGATTAGCTCTAGTAGTTTTCTGGTAGCATCTTTAGGATTCTCTATGTATAGTATCATGTCATCTGCAAACAGTGACAGCTTTACTTCTTCTTGTCCAATTTGGATTCCTTTTATTTCCTTTTCTTCTCTGATTGCTGTGGCTAAAACTTCCAAAACTATGTTGAATAAGAGTGGTGAGAGTGGGCAACCTTGTCTTGTTCCTGATCTTAGTGGAAATGCTTTCAGTTTTTCACCATTGAGGATGATGTTTGCTGTGGGCTTGTCATATATGGCTTTTATTATGTTTAGGAAAGTTCCCTCTATGCCTACTTTCTGGAGGGTTTTTATCATAAATGGGTGTTGAATTTTGTCGAAAGCTTTCTCTGCATCTATTGAGATGATCATATGGTTTTTCTCCTTCAATTTGTTAATATAGTTTATCACATTGATAGATTTGCGTATATTGAAGAATCCTTGCATTCCTGGAATAAACCCCACTTGATCATGGTGTATGATCCTTTTAATGTGCTGTTGGATTCTGTTTGCTAGTATTTTGTTGAGGATTTTTGCATCTATGTTCATCAGTGATATTGGCCTGTAGTTTTCTTTCTTTGTGACATCCTTGTCTGGTTTTGGTATCAAGGTGATGGTGGCTTCGTAGAAGGAATTTGGGAGTGTTCCTCCCTCTGCTATATTTTGGAAGAGTTTGAGAAGGATAGGTGTTAGCTCTTCTCTAAACGTTTGATAGAATTCACCTGTGAAGCCATCTGGTCCTGGGCTTTTGTTTGTTGGAAGGTTTTTAATCACAGTTTCAATTTCAGTGCTTGTGATTGGTCTGTTCATATTTTCTATTTCTTCCTGATTCAGTCTTGGCAGGTTGTGCATTTCTAAGAATTTGTCCATTTCTTCCAGATTGTCCATTTTATTGGCATAGAGTTGCTTGTAGTAATCTCTCATGATTTTTTTTATTTCTGCAGTGTCAGTTGTTACTTCTCCTTTTTCATTTCTAATTCTATTGATTTGAGTCTTCTCCCTTTTTTTCTTGATGAGTCTGGCTAGTGGTTTATCTATTTTGTTTATCTTCTCAAAGAACCAGCTTTTAGTTTTATTGATCTTTGCTATTGTTTCCTTCATTTCTTTTTCATTTATTTCTGATCTGATTTTTATGATTTCTTTCCTTCTGCTAGCTTTGGGGTTTTTTTGTTCTTCTTTCTCTAATTGCTTGAGGTGCAAGGTTAGGTTGTTTATTCGAGATGTTTCCTGCTTCTTAAGGTGGGCTTGTATTGCTATAAACTTCCCCCTTAGAACTGCTTTTGCTGCATCCCATAGGTTTTGGGTCGTTGTGTCTCCATTGTCATTTGTTTCTAGGTATTTTTTTATTTCCTCTTTGATTTCTTCAGTGATCACTTCATTATTAAGTAGTGTATTGTTTAGCCTCCATGTGTTTGTATTTTTTACAGATCTTTTCCTGTAATTGATATCTAGTCTCATGGCGTTGTGGTCGGAAAAGATACTTGATACAATTTCAGTTTTCTTAAATTTACCAAGGCTTGATTTGTGACCCAAGATATGATCTATCCTGGAGAATGTTCCATGAGCACTTGAGAAAAATGTGTATTCTGTTGTTTTTGGATGGAGTGTCCTATAAACATCAATTAAGTCCATCTTGTTTAATGTATCATTTAAAGCTTGTGTTTCCTTATTTATTTTCATTTTGGATGATCTGTCCATGGGTGAAAGTGGGGTGTTAAAGTCCCCTACTATGAATGTGTTACTGTTGATCTCCCCTTTTATGGTTGTTAGTATTTGCCTTATGTATTGAGGTGCTCCTATGTTGGGTGCATAAATATTTACAATTGTTATATCTTCTTCTTGGATCGATCCCTTGATCATTATGTAGTGTCCTTCTTTGTCCCTTTTAATAGTCCTTATTTTAAAGTCTATTTTGTCTGATATGAGAATTGCTACTCCAGCTTTCTTTTGGTTTCCATTTGCATGGAATATCTTTTTCCATCCCCTTACTTTCAGTCTGTATGTGTCTCTAGTTCTGAAGTGGGTCTCTTGTAGACAGCATATATAAGGGTCTTGTTTTTGTATCCATTCAGCCAATCTGTGTCTTTTGGTGGGAGCATTTAGTCCATTTACATTTAAGGTAATTATTGATATGTATGTTCCTATTTCCATTTTATATATTGTTTTGGGTTCGCTACTATAGGTCATTTCCTTCTCTTGTGTTTCGTGTCTAGAGAAGTTCCTTTAGCATTTGTTGTAAAGCTGGTTTGGTGGTGCTGAACTCTCTCAGCTTTTGCTTGTCTGTAAAGGTTTTAATTTCTCCATCAAATGTGAATGAGATCCTTGCTGGGTAGAGTAGTCTTGGTTTCAGGCTATTCTCCTTCATCACTTTCAGTATGTCCTGCCACTCCCTTCTGGCTTGTAGGGTTTCTGCTGAGAGATCAGCTGTTAACCTTATGGGGATTCCCTTGTGTGTTATTTGTTGTTTTTCCCTTGCTGCTTTTAATATGCTTTCTTTGTATTTAATTTTTGACAGTTTGATTAATATGTGTCTTGGCGTGTTTCTCCTTGTATTTATCCTGTATGGGACCCTCTGTGCTTCCTGGACTTGATTAACTATTTCCTTTCCCATATTAGGGAAGTTTTCAACTATGATCTCTTCAAATATTTTCTCAGTCCCTTTCTTTCTTTCTTCTTCTTCTGGAACCCCTATAATTCGAATGTTGGTGCGTTTCATGTTGTCCCAGAGGTCTCTGAGACTGTCCTCAGTTCTTTTCATTCTTTTTTCTTTATTCTGCTCTGCAGTAGTTATTTCCACTACTTTATCTTCCAGGTCACTTATCCGTTCTTCTGCCTCAGTTATTCTGCTATTGATCCTATCTAGAGTGATTTTAATTTCATTTATTGCATTGTTCATCGTTGCTTGTTTCATCTTTAGTTCTTGTAGGTCCTTGTTAACTGTTTCTTGCATTTTGTCCATTCTACTTCCAAGATTTCGGATCATCCTTACTATCATTATTCTGAATTCTTTTTCAGGTAGATTGCCTATTTCCTCTTCATTTGTTAGGTCTGGTGGGTTTTTATCCTGCTCCTTCATCTGCTGTGTGTTTTTCTGTCTTCTCATTTTGCTTATCTTACTGTGTTTGGGGTCTCCTTTTTGCAGGCTGCACTTT
Source organism: Phocoena sinus (assembly GCF_008692025.1). Classification (NCBI taxonomy): domain Eukaryota; kingdom Metazoa; phylum Chordata; class Mammalia; order Artiodactyla; family Phocoenidae; genus Phocoena; species Phocoena sinus. The sequence goes on along the minus strand of NC_045772.1, from coordinate 2,856,984 downwards.
CGTAGTTCCCGTTGTTTTTGATGTCTGTCTCCAGTGGCTAAGGTTGTTTCAGTGGGTTGTGTAGGCTTCCTGGTGGAGGGGACTAGTGCCTGTGTTGTGCTGGATGAGGCTGGATCTTGTCTCTCTAGTGGGCAGGTTCACGTCTGGTGGTGTGTTTTGGGGTGTCTGTGGCCTTATTATGATTTTAGGCAGCCTCTCTGCTAAAGGGTGGGGTTGTGTTCCTGTTTTGCTAGTTGTTTGGCATAGGTTGTCCAGCACTGTGGCTTGCTGGTCGTTGAGTGAAGCTGGGTGCTGGTGTTAAGATGGAGGTCTCTGGGATATTTCCACCGTTTAATATTATGTGGAGCTGGGAGGTCTCTTGTTGACCAGTGTCCTGAAGTTGGCTCTCCTACCTCAGAGGCAGAGCCCTGACTCCTGGCTGGAGCACCAAGAGCCTTTCATCCACACAGCTCAGAATAAAAGGGAGAAAAAGTAGGGAGAATTAGTAGAAGTATGAGTAAAGAAAGAAGGAAAGGAGGAAAGGAAGGAAGGAAGAAAGAAGCAAAGAAGGAAAGAAAGGAGGGAGGGAGGGAGGGAGGGAGGAAGGAAGGAAGGAGGGAAAGAAGGAAAAAAGACAGAAAGAAAGATGATACAGTAAAAATAAAATAAAGTATAATATAGTTATTGAATTAAAAAATATTTAGAAAAAAAAAAAAAAAAAGGGACGGATAGAACCTTAGGACAAATGTTGGAAGCAAAGCTATACAGAGAAAATCTTACACAGAAGCATACACATACACCTTCACAAAAAGAGGTAAAGGGGGAAAAATCATAAATCCTGCTCCCTGAGACCACCTCCTCAATTTGGGGTGATTCGTTGTCTAAAGGAGGGAGGGAAGGAAGGAAAGAAAGAAAGAACGAAGGTAAAGTATAATAAAGTTATTACAATTAAACTTAATTATTAAGAAAAAGAATTTTTAAAAAAAAGTCATGGACGGATAGAGCCCTAGGACAAATGGTGGAAGCTAGAGTATACAGACTAGATGTCACACAGGAGCATACACGTACACCTTCACAAAAAGAGGAAAAGGGAAAAAAATCATAGATTTCGCTCCTAAAGTCCACCTCTTCAATTTGGGATCATTCCTTGTCTATTCAGGTATTCCACAGATGCAGGGTATATCAAGTTGATTGTGGAGCTTTAATCCGCTGCTTCTGTGGCTGCTGGGAGAGATCTCCCTTTCTCTTCTTTGTTTTCACAGCTCACAGGAGCTCAGCTTTGGATTTGGCCCTGCCTCTGCGTGTAGGTCGCTGGAGGGCGTCTGTTTTTTCGCTCAGACAGGACGGGGTTAAAGGAGCCGCTGATTCGGGGCCTCCGGCTCACTCAGGCCGGGGGTTGGGGGATGGGGGAAGGAGGGGCACTGCGTGCGGGGCGGGCCTGCGGCGGCAGAGGCGGCGTGACGTTGCGGCAGAGGCCGGCGTGACGTTGCACCAGCCTGAGGACCGCAGTGCGTTGTCCCGGGGAAGTTGTCCCTGGATCCCGGGAACCTGGCAGTGGCGGGCTGCACAGGCTCCGCGGAAGAGGGGTGTGGAGAGTGACCTGTGCTCGCACACAGGCCCCTTGGTGGCGGCAGCAGCAGCCTTAGCGTCTCCCGCCCGTCTCTGGGGTCCGCGGTTTTAGCCGCGGCTCGCGCCCGTCTCTGGGGTTTGCGCTTTCAGCCGCGGCTTGCGCCCGTCTCGGGGGCTTGCGCCCTCAGCCGCGGCTCGCGCCCGTCTCTGGGGTTTGTGCTTTCAGCCGCGGCTCGCGCCCGTCTCGGGGGTTCGCGCTTTTAGCCGCGGCTCGCGCCCGTCTCTGGAGTTCCTTTAAGCAGCGCTCTTAGACCCCTCTCCTCGCGCACCAGGAGACAAAGAGGGAAGAAAAAGTCTCTTGCCTCTTCGGCCGGTGCAGGCTTTTCCCCGAACTCCCTCCCGGCTAGTCGTGGTGCACTAACCCCTTCAGGCTATGTTCAAGCCGCCAACCCCAGTCCTCTCCCTGAGCTCCGTCCAAAACCAAAACCCGAGCCTCAGCTCGCAGCCCCGCCCGCCCCGGTGGGTGAGCAGCAAGCCTCTCGGGTTGGTGAGTGCTGGTCGGCACCGATCGTCTGTGCAGGAATCTCCCCGCTTTGCCCTCCGCACCCGTCGCTGTGCACCACTCCGCGGTCCCGAAGCTCCCCCCTCCGCCTCCCGCAGTCTCCGCCCGCGGAGGGGCTTCCTAGTGTGTGGAAACTTTTCCTCCTTCACAGCTCCCTCCCACTGGTGCAGGTGCCGTCCTTATTCTTTTGTCTCTGTTTTTTCTTTTGCCCTACCCAGTTACGTGGGGAGTTTCTTGCCTTTTGGGAGGTCTGAGGTCTTCTGCCAGCCTTCAGTAGGAGTTCTGTAGGAGTTGTTCCACGTGTGGATGTATTTCTGGTGTATCCGTGGGGAGGAAGGCGATCTCCGCGTCTTACTCTTCCGCCATCTTCAAGGTCCCCCCTTCCTTCATTTTTGAACAAAGAAAATATCTGCCAACCACCCATATCTGGATAACCATATTTTGTCAGTGTTCTCTTAAGTAAAAATTGCATTCCATGAAAGAGGAGCTAGTTCAGCTCAGAACTCACATGTTTGTGCGAGAGCTTTTCCTGAAGGTGACAGCAGTGCTCAGTACATAGCTGAACTGCTTTTTGAATACTTCCCGTTTTGTCAAGACCATCTCCAATCATTTGGGCTGCTGTAACAAAATGCCCTAGATGGGTGGCTTATAAACAACAGAAATTTATTTCTCACAATCTGGAGACTGAAGGTTTGAGATCAGGGCACTAACTGGGTTGTGTTCTTTGGTGAATGCTCTCCGCCTGGTTCATAGACGGCACCTTCTCCCTGTGTCCTTGTGGGTGGGAGGGGCGAGGGAGCTCTGGGGGGTTCTCTTTTATAAGGTCACTAATCTCATTCATAAGGGCTCCACCCTCATGACCTAAACGCGTCCCAAAGCTCCCCACCTCCTAATACTATCACTTTGGGGGATTAGGATTTCCACATACGCATATCGGGGAAAAACATTCAGACCATAGCACATAGAAGGTTAGGAATATGTGCATTCAAGCATTGGAACCTAATAAAATTAAATTTCTTTTGCTGCTCTTCAGGGACATTTTTTCCCCTGCAAACACATGGCAGTAAATAATACAATAGCTGCTGGTACAGTTGGTGTCAGTGCCTCAACTGTGCTGAGGAACGTGCCAGCCTTGCCTGCCACTGGTTTTGCACCATCAGTGCCAATGTCAACCCAATCGTTCCAGGATAAATGATGAGCTTCACAAAGTTCTTCTGCAGTGTGAAGATTTCCTCCCACTCGTGTTTGGTGCTGAGAAGACCCAGAAGAGAAGATCTTAGGTGTAAGGTGGTGCTGATATGGGACCAATGCACGCGGATAGCGTATCTGTGTCCGTGGATATTTCTGTATGCAGGGCAGAGTTCACCTCTGCTGACGAACTGTTAACTCAGTCTCCGTGTTTGCAGTTAAATATTTACACGACGACTTAACCGTGGTGCTCGCAGTGGAGGGCTGACTTTCCGCCCGGTGCTGTCAACTCTGCATATGGTGCTATTGGTCTCCCCGTGATGCCCATGTCTCCAGCTAGTGAAATGGTAGCTCCATAAGATGCCTCAGTGGCTTCTTCATTTTACTTTGAGAAATTGTGATGCACAGTTTGGGCTTTTAAAGCTCTCATCACACTTATGTTTAAAACATTCCCTCCCTTTTTTCTTTACACTCTGAATGCCTGGCCTCAAGCCGATGCTACAGCTTTGCCGATACCGTAATACTATGTGAAAGTGTTCTGTTGCATAAGACACAGTAAACATTGATAAAGAAGAGGAAATAGCTTTCACCAAGTTTTTGTTTCTTACTTATACTTTCACCCAGTTTCCTCTCATTCATCATTTTCAGCATTTTTCAACATGGATGGTAAAAAAGGGGTCTGAGAAAGTGAATCCCCTCCTCTTCCTTAAGCCAAAAATTCATCATTAAATCTAAGAAAAACTTATTATAAATAAATTTTAATTTTAAAATAGAATATTATTAAATTCTAAAGAAGGCAATTTTGAAAAAATTTTTTTTAATTTGGAAAATTTTCCCAAAAATTAAAATATTTTTGTAAAACAAAACAAGAAAGAGAAACAGATTTGAGTTAAGGGAAAAGGAAAATTCTTCTAAGAACTGGTTAGCATTGTCCAACAATAAGGCAGTTGTCCTTAGGAGGAGTGAGTTGCCCATCATTGGAGGTAATCAAGGACAACAGGAGGCTGGGATACTGTGGAGGAGGCTCATGGTCCAGTGGGAACTTGGGCCCAATGGCTTTGAAGGTTCCAGAGCCCTGGTGGTCTGCCTTCTATGCCCGCCATCCACTGCTCCTCCTAAGGTCTCCGGTGGCCCCCCTCATCTCCAAATCTGTGTCTTCCCCAGAGCCCTCTCACGACTCAGGCTTTCTGCACTGCCAGAAGACTTGGAACAAGCTCCACTTTGAGCCCCTCCCTCTGGTTTGGGAGACACCAACGGCTCTGGGTTCCTCCTCTCACTCCGCAACCGTGGAGCTCGGTGGCCTCCGTCCTCCACCCGAGCCGTGGGCCTTCCCCCAGCTCGGTCCTCGGGCCGCCTCCTCCTTCCTTCTGCACACCTGCGGAGATCTCAGCTTCCCGCTGACTGGCGCTTTCTGGGTGGCTGCAGGGGCTCTGGACACCCCCCACCAGAGGGGGCGGGGCCATCATAACCTGAAGCACCAACGCCCAGCCACGGTGCCCTAATTTAGCCACCTTCTCAGCCGCTTGCAAGGGGATGCTCCCTCCTCTTTGCAGCGCCAAGGGATTGAGGCTCCAGGGCACTCGGGAATTTGCTCCCGATTCCTCCGGCAGGAAAGGGTAAAGCTGGGGCTTTGGCTCGGTGGCCTCCCTCGGAGGCCTGTGCTTGGAATCTCCGCGCATCTGCTTAGAAGGATGGGTAGTATCCGCAGAGGCCGGGGAGGAGGGGGAGAACATTCCAGGCTGAGGAAACACCGCAGCTGAGGCAGGCAGGGTGGAGCACGCCAGGGGAGTGGGCCCCATTCAGCTCAGGGCAAGGCCGTGGGGCCTGCTGGGCGGATGAGAACAGGGGGCGAGGGGTCCCGGGCCTCGTGGCAGGCAGTAGAGGGGACAAAGGGACCCCAAGGGATAAGCCCTGGGGCATCCAAGAGAGCTGGGCCTGGGAGGCACACCTTTAGGGCTGGAATCCCACGCTGCTCGTTTGGCACACCGCTAGGGAGGGACAGGCACACAGACAGGGCTGCTCCCCCTCGGGCGTTGGAATGTTTTTTCTTTCAGAGAACCGTCTTCCCTTTACAGGATCTGAGCACCCTGCCCACACGTGACGGCCAGCGTGGGATATCTCTTGCTTTAGCAGTGAGCAAAACAGCCTTCAATTCTCAGCGTGCATTTTCACTCAAACTGCACGGTTGCCGTACAAGAGTTCAGCGACCCAGAACTTGGGCACACGTGCCGGATGTCAGCCTCTCCGAGGACACGACAACGACAGCTCTCTGGTCCACAGACCCACGGGGGCTGCTCGGAGCCAGGGCCGGAGGTGACCCAAGAGGCTCCACCGCAGGCACATTCGGAGACCAATGAGGAAGCACAGAGACCAATGGGCCCGAAGCGCTGGATTTCAGAACCACCGCAGCCCTTCCTCCCAGCTGCCTCCCGGGCTTGGGCCCTAGCGCAGGGGACCCCTAACGGAGTGCCTGCCCTACTTTTTTCTTAAAAAGAAGGAGTCAAAGATAAAGGTTCATTCCTATCTTTGACCTCAGAGACTTGGAGACTAAAGAATAATTCTAACAACATAAAGGCAAAGTCTTATAGAATTAAAATCAGGATTGATCCTTTCAAAATCACTGGTTAAGAACGAAAGCCCCTCTGGAGCTTCCCTGGTGGCGCAGTGGTTGAGAGTCCGCCTGCCGATGCAGGGGGCACGGGTTCATGCCCCGGTCCGGGAAGATCCCACATGCCGCGGAGCGGCTGGGCCCGTGGGCCATGGCCACTGAGCCTGCGCGTCCGGAGCCTGTGCTCCGCAACGGGAGAGGCCACAACAGTGAGAGGCCTGCGTACCGCAAAAAAAAAAAAAAAAAAAAAAAAGAATGAAAGCCCCAAATGACCATATCAACACACAGAATTTTTTTTAAAGAAATAAGCATAAAACCAAAAAAAAAAAAAAGCATAAAACGAAGGTATAGAAGATCAAACATATTCATTTGGGTCATAAATTAATAGATAGGCATAAGGTCTTTCCTAAAGGAAAAAACATTTTCAAATTAGGTTTAAAAATATTCACCTATACATCCACCCATCCATTCATTGATGCATCCAGCCACCCATCCATCAAGCCATCCTTGAATCCTGAAGGGGATCCTGAAGCAGCCCTGTGACTTAGCTCCAGCCCCACTCTGCCTCAGTCAGAGGCAGTCTTGATTGCCCAGGGAACCAGCGGAACACACACTTATCCTTGCTTCTGGTAACATAAATCTATTCACCCATCATCCATCCATCCACCTATCCACCCATCCACCATCCATCCGTCCGTCCAGTCATTTATTTATTAAACACTTCCTGAGCATCCTTCTGTGTTAGGCCCCAGGATTCAGAGATAGTTCTGCTGTGGTTCTCACCCTTGAGTCTTTCAGAGCCTACTTGGTGAAGACCAATCTGTAAACAGACATATTGACAAATGTGGTCAGGGTAGTGGGGGTCCAACGAAGGGCATGTCTGCTGGGGAATCAGGAGGGCTTCCTGGAAGAGGTGAATTGTGTAAGCTGGGCCTTAAGAGATGATTGAATGCTGGTCTGTGAGCAAAGGGGCTGGGGAAGGGACCTCCCACTCAGAAGGAACAGAATGCATACATACCGTCGGCATGGAGGGCAGAAGGAACCTGAAGTGGGGGGGCAGGGAGTAGCAGAAGACAAGGCTGGAGAGGTTGGGGTTAAGGGACATATCCTGGGGTCACTGGTTTCAGGCTGAGTAATTTGGGCTTTATCTTGTGGACAGTAAAAAGCTCTGAAGTCTTTAAACACAGTGTGATCTGATGACATTTGCCTTTTATAAATCTCACTGGGATGGAGACAGTGTGGAGGATGGCCCAGGAGAGAGATCGTGGACCTGGGTTCTGGCATGACAGTGAGTGTCCCAAATCCTCAGCATACTAGGAAGACACATCTGGCAAAGCCTGTGAACATATAGGTCAGGTGGTTGCTATGGAAACATCAGATGTTTCCCTTCCTATGTGAGCAGGGTGGGTATGGAGCAGATCAACAATTACCTTGGGTTTATAGGCATGAAGGTGGAGCTGGGCTGCCCTAAATGAATATTGCCAGTGAGATATGTGTCACCGATCTCCTCCGAGTGACACTTTGCCCAGAGAAGGCCATTGTGTCAGGGATGAGCAGAGATGGAGCTGCCCTTTTCATCCTGAGGGCGACATGGGAAGGCACTGAGTTCATTAAAGCTGTTTAGGTCAATTACACCAATGGGACAAGTGACCTCACATAAGTCTGAGATGCAGCAGTGACTTGACAGCGGAAATGTGTGACAGAGACTGAGAGCAAAAGAGTCCCTCAATTCCAGGGCGGGAGGATCCCTTTAAGGACACCTATTGCAACCTCATTTGATGGGTGAAAGAAATAGTAACAACAACAACAAAGTAATAATAATCATGATGGTGGTGATGATGGTGGTGATGGTGACAGTGGTGATGGTGGTGATGGTGATGATGGTGTTGGTGGTGGTGATGATGGTGGTGTTGGTGGTGATGGTGGTGGTGATGGTGACAGTGGTGATGGTGGTGATGGTGTTGGTGGTGATGGTGATGATGGTGATGGTGGTGATGATGGTGTTGGTGGTGGTGATGGTGGTGATGGTGATGGTGGTGATGGTGACGGTGGTGATGGTGGTGATGGTGACGGTGGTGGTGATGGTGATGATGGTGGTGGTGGTGATGGTGACGGTGGTGATGGTGGTGATGGTGGTGTTGGTGGTGATGATGGTGGTGGTGGTGATGGTGATGGTGGTGTTGGTGGTGATGGTGGTGGTGGTGATGATGGTGGTGATGGTGGTGATGATGGTGTTGGTGGTGGTGATGATGGTGGTGATGGTGATGGTGGTGATGGTGGTGATGATGGTGGTGGTGATGGTGGTGATGGTGGTAGTGGTGATGGTGACGACTATTAACATTTATATTGTGCCTAATATTTTCTGCCCACTACTGTAAACACTACCTAAATTAACTCATTTAATCCTTACAAAAGCCCTATGAGGGGATATTTTTATGCCTGCTTTTCATGTGGGGACCCTGAGGCACAGAGTGGCTAATGCATCTTGCCCCATGTTACACAGCCCACCAAGGCTAGACAGCACCGGCATTGTCCTGATCCAGCAGTGTACGCTGGAGGTAGAAGGCATTTTGGAAAAAATTGTTAGCCCTCAGATAAGGGTGAGAAGTGGGATCATTCTAAGTGACTGGTGGTTCTGCAGAGTGTTTGCCCTTGATCCGTGCCTAGGCTGGGTACCCAGGCGTTGTGTGGAAGGTGGGATGCAGAAGCAGGGAGGATGGTGCAGGCTTAGAGCTGCTCCAAACCACATGCATTCTGAGTGGTTCCCGGGGAAGACAGAGCGCTTTGGGCTCAATATAAAGGGGACCTTTACCCCCACAGATCCGGGGTGGGAATGAAGAGATCATACAGGGATACTGTGAGCTTCTGCCTTCAGAGGTGTGCAAGGAGAGCCTAATGATCACGTTGTAAGGGTTCGGGCTTGGTGACTTCCGTGGCCACTTTCAACTTTGGGATTCTATTGTCCCCATTTCACAGATGGGGAAACTGAGGCTCCGCGGGTGACTTGTCCATGGATGCTCTTTCCATTTAGCCACTGCTCCGAGCTGGCAGATGGGAATGCTTCTTTTCCACCTCTCATGTTTCCATGCGGAGGGACATCCTTTTGTGTAACACTCCTGGACCCAGATGGGGAAGAGAGGGCTGTTCTGCCAACCTAACCCTCTGGGGGCTGGGATCCTGATTAGCCTGACCTGGCCTCTGCCAGGAACTCAGGGACCAAGTGGCTCATAGGGAGGACATCCAGGCAGGGCATGGGGTCAGATGCAGTGTGATGTTGGGTAGACCAGTCACCTGCCCCGAGCATGGATTCCTCACCTAGAAAGCTGAGCTACGTGAGGATGAGGTACAGATTGTGGGAGCTCATGGGTGTTAGTTGAATGAATCAATGTTGGCTGGGAGATGCGTCTGTACTGCAGTGCCCTGGCTGGGCAATTTCCCCCCAAGGACTTTCTGCTCCCCGAGGCCCCCGAGGGCATCCCAGGCTGAGGGGCTGGAGGGTCCCTCCTCAGAGTGTCCAAGCACCCTGGCTCCTCCCTGGGACGGGCACCTGCCTGAGGGTCTCTGCCCCCCGCTGGCCCTGTCCATCGTTTTCAGCCGTGGGTGTCCATTCTTCATATTTCCTGGCTCCTCTGTGTACCTGAACAGCTGGTGCCATTTGTTCTGGGTGATTTCCCTTATTTATTGCCACATTTTCGGGAGGCACATAACTCTGTCTTCCAGCCATTTTACTGCAGCCTCTTTAAATGGAAACAATTGATCAGGCCTTTGCTATCCTCCTTTTGTTCCAGTCCCTCCTCCCCAGCTGCCTCACCCCACCCCTTCTCTTTCAAGCAGCAATTACATTTAAATCTATTTTCTCTAAAGAAAAAAATTAATCACAGTCTCAGGCCCAGGAGTGTCCCAGAGTCAAGGGGACCTGGCAGGACACACAGGGCTGGACAGAGGGCAGCTGACTCTGCCCTTATGGGGGGTGCAAGTCCCCAGCCCAGCTCCTGCCCAAGGCAGATTTTGACCCCACTGGGCGGAGGCCTCATAGGTCACAGGGAGCGTGACCAGCGGGTCACGGGCATCATAGTTCGTCATGGAACGCAGTTAAATGGGCCGTGGGTCAGGCAGGATGCACAGGTGGTGCCCTGGCCTTTGAGAGGGGGTTGAGGTCATTGCCTTGGCTACTCTCGGGGTCTCGTGTCCGTGTCCCAGGCAAGGAGCTGCCAGAGGGGACGCATGTGTCATTGGCATAAGGATGGTGAGCTTCCGGTCCCTGCTCATCCTTCCCTCTTTTTTTAGCCACGAGGAAGCTGAGGGCCAAATCTGCAGTTGAGATTCAGGAGCTCCTTGTGGCCGGAGGCACATTCTGTCCCATCGAGAGTGTCAGGCTGCCTGCCCTGCCCCCCTCCCCGTCACCCTGGACTCCTCCCTGGTGCTTCCCTGGTGGCTCAGTGGTTGAGAGTCCGCCTGCCGATGCAGGGGACACGGGTTTGTGCCCCGGTCCGGAAAGATCCCACCTGCCGCGGAGCGGCTGGGCCCGTGAGCCATGGCCGCTGGGCCTGCGCGTCCAGAGCCTGTGCTCCGCAATGGGAGAGGCCACAACAGTGAGAAGCCCGCGTACCGCAAAAACAAACAAACAAAAAAGAATGACCAGATGTGGTCATTGCTCGTCTTGAGTCCGTATGCACCTCCTCTCGTCTGCCCAGAGCCCAGTGAGCCAGTGACCACCCCCCGCCCCGTCCCGGATGTATGGAGAAAGGAAGCAGCCAGCAATGCCGCTGGGGAGTTCACGTCCTGTCTGGAGACCCCTAGGAGCGGGTGATGCAATAGACCAGTCAGCCCAGTTGTTTCACGCGGCCAGTCTCTCAGGCAGCTGAGCCGCCCGTGGAAGGAATCACGCAGTCTGTGTTCTGGTGTGTCCGGCTCTTTCACTCACCCTAATGTCTGTGGGCTGCTCCCACACTGCTGCAGGTGCCATGGGCTGTCCCCTTTCACTGCCGAGTAAGTCCCTCTGTGTGGACGGAGGGCAGGTGGTTCACTCCCCTGTCGATGTTTCCAGTTTCTAGCTATTATCATGATTTCTTTTTTGGTGGCCATATACATTCTCTTAGGTATATTCCTAGGAGCGGAATTGTGGGGTCATGTGGTAAAAGTACGCTTAATTTCAGTATACACAGTCAAACAGCTTTCCAAAATGGTTTAACCATTTTACGTTCCCACCCGGAGGTGTACGAGCGTCCCAGTGGCTCTGCTTCCTCCCCAATGCGCCTCACTGTCAGTCTTTCTTTCCTAACCCTTCCAGTGAGTTGGAAACTATATCTCATTGTGGATTTAAGGCAATGAGTTTGAGCACTTTGCCTGTCCTTATCGACCACGAGTCCGTTTCTTTTTGTGAATTGCCCATTCACGTTGTTTGTCCCTTTTTAATTGGATTGCTTTTTTGTTATTGATTTATGGCAGTTCTTTATGTATGATACTTATGAGTTCTTTGTCAGAAATGTGTATCATGTATATTTTTCCTGATCCGTGGATGGTTTTTCACTTAATAGTGTCTTTGATGAGCATAAGTTTAAAATTTCGATGACATTAAATTTATATATTTCTTTATGATTACTTCCTGTGTCCTCTCTAAAAAATATTCGCCTACTTCAAAATAGGGTGTTTTCTCATGTTTTCTTCTAGAAGATTCATATCTCTACCTTCCACCTTTTGGTCAATGATGCATCTTGAATGAATGTGCATGTATGGGGTGAGGGAGAGATCAAAGTTTATTTTTTCCATATTGTCAGCTAGTTCCACGACTGTGTGTTGAAAAGACTCTCCTTTGTCTGCTGAATTGCCCCGGTGCCTCGGTTGACTATATATGTGTGGATCTATTTCTGGACTCTCTTCCATTCCGTTGATCTATTTGTCTGGTTTGCACTAATGTCACACAATCTTAATTATTGTAGCTTTATGGTAAAGAGAGTGTCCTCCAACTTTACTGGGTTTTTTTCAAAGATTTTATTGGATATTCCAGGCTTTTTACATTTCTGGATTCATTTTAGAATTACCTTTTCAATGTCTGTAAAAAGACCTGCTGGGATTTTATTGGGATTGGATGGACTCTATAGACCAGTTTAGGGAGAACTGCTATCCTAACAAAACTGCATTTTCTAATCGATGAGTATGGCAAACCTATTCAGGTTTTGAAAACATTAATTCCCTTCAACATGTTTTATAGCTTATAGTGTAGAGATCTTCCATATCTTTTATTAGATGAATTCTTAGGCATTTGATATGTTTGATACTATTATAAATGGTATTTAAATTTTTCATTTTCCAATTGTTCATTACTAATATATAGAAATAAAATTAGTTTTTGTATATTGACTTTACATTTTTGCTAAATTTGCTTGTTACTTTTAGTAGTTTTGTCATGGATTCCTTAGGCTTTCCATATACACAGTCATGTTGGCTCATATGGACAATTTGGCTTCATCCTGTTCATTTTTTTTGGCCTTTCGTTTCTTTTTCTTACTTTCCTACACCAGCCAGGACCTCCCCAATGATGTCAAGTAGAAGCAGTGAAGTAGGACATCTTGCCTTTTTATTAGATTGGGGAAGTTTGTTCTGTTACATTTTGCTGAGAGTTTTCTTTTCAATCATGAATAAGTGTTGAATCTTCTCAAATGCTTTCTCTGTATCTATTGAGATGATAATATTTTTTTCTCCTTTATTCTGTTGAGTTGGTGAATTACATGGAGTTTTAAATGTTAAACCAACCTTGCACCTTGAATAAGTCCCACTTGTTTATGACACACGCACACACACAGGTTTTGGTTTGCTAATACTTTGTTCAAACTTTTTACATGATTTTATTGTTCTGTAACTTTACTTGATTCTGATTTTATACCATCTGACAATGCTGCTTTCTGATTGGAGTGTTTATTCCATTTACATTTAATTAAGTTACTGATAAAGTTGAGTTTACATCTACTTTCTTGCTGTTTGTTTTCTATGTGTGCCATCAGTTCTCTGATTCTTTACTGCTTTCTCTTGGATTCACTGAGCATTTTAAAATATTCTATTGTATGTCCTGTCTTGACCTTTTAGTACCTCTTTCCTTTAAAGTGACTGTTCTGGGTAATACAACATAAATCCTTAAATGGTCACAACCTACATTGCATTAATATTATAGCACTTCAAGCACAACTTTAAGGACATTACAGCAGTGTGAGTCCCTTTAACTCCCCTTCCTCCTGTGCTATGATTGTCATATATTTTATTTCTACATGTTATAAACCCTATAGCATGATGATATCATGGCTTTAAACAGTCAATAATCTCTGTTCATTCATTCTGAATTCATATTTTCCTCTAAATTATATAACAAACTTACAGTAAAACTTCAAAGTTGTCATGTGCTAATTCCAACATCTGGGTCATCTGGGCATTTACCTCTACTGACTGTTCTTTCTCTTGATTATTGGTCACATTTTCAACCAAGAGTCCAACTGACCTGGGGCTCTCTCTCTCACCTCTCATATCTTTTTGTTCCTCTCTGGTTTCAAATGTGTTGAGGATGGGGTCAGGCCCTCTCCTTCTGCAAGTACCAGGAGACCATGTGGATCTCTTTTTGCCCTCAGCCCCAAACTCCAATTCCTCTTGCATCCTCCATGAAGGGAGTGATCTCTGTGGTCTTGTCAGGAACTGAGCTCATTGGGAATTAGCTACAGGTTTTTGATTTTGGCTGCGTTGGATCTTTGTTGCTGTGTGCAGGCTTCCTCTAGTTGTGGCGAGCGGGGGCTACTCTTTGTTGCAGTGCTTGGGCTTCTCATTATGGTGACTTCTCGTCGTGGAGCACGGGCTCTAGGTGCGCGGGCTTCAGCAGTTGCAGCACGTGGGCTCATTAGTTGCAGCACGTGGGCCCTAGAATGTGTGGTCTTCAGTAGTTGCAGTGCATGGGCTCAGTAGTTGTGGTGCACAGGCTCTGGGGTGCTCAGGCTTCTGCAGTTGTGGCTGGTGGGCTCTAGAGTGCAGTCTCAGTAGCTGTGGCACACGGGCTACGTTGCTCCACGGCATGTGGGATCTTCCCAGACCAGGGATCAAACCCATGTCCCTGGCATTGGCAGGTGCATTCTTTTTTTTTTTTTTTTTGCGGTACATGGGCCTCTCACTCATAGAGTCTGTGGCCCAGAGGCCTCACAGGCTCTCCCTGCAGGGGACTCTGCACCTAGGTGACCTGGGGGGTTCCAGGTGGCCTCTCCCGTTGCGGAGCACAGGCTCCGGAGGTGCAGGCCCAGCGGCCATGGCTCACGGGCCCAGCCGCTCCGCGGCATGTGGGATCTTCCCGGACCGGGGCACGAACCCATGTCCCCTGCATCGGCAGGCGGACTCTCAACCACTGCGCCACCAGGGAAGCCCCGGCAGGTGCATTCTTAACCACTGTGCCACCAGGGAAGCCCCGGCAGGTGCATTCTTAACCACTGCGCCACCAGGGAAGTCCTAGTTACAGCTTTGATTCGTTCTAGTTCAACCATGGTTTCAACTCTTTTGAGAATAAAATCGGACACCATCTCATACCCAGCAGGGCCCTGGAGTCTAAACACCATGGAACTCAAGATCTTGCTCTGCTTTCCAACCTCACCCCCATCTGCCTCTAACTTCGCGTTATCAGGTGATAGAGATTATTTTTACCTTTGGGTCTCTTTCAAATTCCAGCCTGTCATCTAAAAAAGAACATATATATAAAATATATTATATATGTAGATACACATATATGTATTATATATGTACACATATAAATGTGTAATATGTATATGTGTGCATATATGTATATATTATATATGTATATGTAATTATATATGTATAATATATATGTATAACTGAATCACTTTGCTGTACACCTGAAACTAAGACAACATTGTAATTCAATAAAATTTTTTAAAAAAAAGGAAAAGAAAAAAATTCCAGTCACATAAGCCCATGGTGCTGAAAGGGGTTGGCTGGTTTCTCCTTGAGCCTCAAGTGTCTTGGCCTATGGCAGCCAGAGGAGTGAGGCCCCAGCCTTAGTAACTACCCCAGATATGATGGCAGCCATTGGTCTTCGCTCACTTATGAAGGCCTTGTCTTTCTCTGAAATTTGCTTCATTTCGAGGGTTTTTTTTCGCGTTTGTAGCTCTATGAAGGCTTATCAAGTATGATTCTGTAGTTTGTGTGGTATTTTCTTGCTGTTTCTGTAGAGTAATGGTCTTTATTTTCTACATCAACTAGAAGCAGGACTCCACTGTAGACATAGTTTTTGGTGCATTTCAGGAAGATGGGAGATGCCACCAAGCAGAAAAGTGGGAGAAAAAAGACTCATGAGCGCTGATGGAGGGTGAGTGGGACCCTGAGCCTGTGGGAAACGGGTCCCCAGGGGCCCATGCCTCCACTCCTGAGTCCCCAGCAAGGCAGGGGGCTGAGCCTGATCCTCCCTCAGACAACCTGGGTTACCTAGGTCCTAGGTCAGCAGCAATGCCAGGCTCCCAGAGAAAGAAAATGACTCCCCTGTGGAGGACGGTGACCCGACTGGAAGCCTTGTGGACCCCCAGACGCTGCGACCACGAGCGTATGAACTACCTCACTGTGACGATTTCACCAGCACACCAGGAAAGCAGATGCCGTGGGCGAGAGGCAGCAAAAAATAACACGACAGATGCAACCCCCAGGAGTGCACACACTGGGATGCTCGGATTCGGAATGTGAAATGGATGTGTACAAAATGTTTGAAGACGTGAAAGCTGGAATCTGTCGGTGAGGGCAGGACCCTGACTGAGGGGGCTTTGTATGTTCAGCCAGAGCAGGGCTGCGGCCCAGAGGCCTCACAGGCTCTCCCTGCAGGGGACTCTGCACCTAGGTGACCTGGGGGGTTCTAGGGAGGTCACCTGGGAGGAGGATACCTGGGGGGGAGTTACTTGGGGGGAGGTCACCTGGGGGGAGATCACCTGGGGGGAGGTCACCTGGGGGGAGGTCACCTAGGGGGAGGTCACCTGGGGGGAGATCACCTGGGGGGAGGTCACCTGGGGGGAGATCACCTGGGGGGAGGTCACCTGGGGGGAGGTCACCTGGGGGGAACCTCGGAGGTCCTCTGGCAGATGACTCTAGTCCCTAGGTGACCTGGGAGGGGTCACATAAAGTCATGTAGTCCAAACTCTCCATTTTATGTAAGGAGACTGAAGGTAGAAGGACTCATCACCACCTCCAGGCTGGGGCAGGTGTGGAACAATGGTCTCCTGACCCCAAGGCTGGGAGGCCCAGGAACACTGTGACCAAGACTTGGGCCTTGGGGTTCTATGTGACGCCGGTACCTAGCTGAACTTCAGTTGTGGGGCATGAACCCCAACACGGGGAACGGGAACGGCCTCTTGTGATCCCAGCAGTCTTTCTGGAGGAGGGGCTTTTTGAGCAGGGCATTGAGGGGTGCCTAGAAGGCCGAGGGGAGGGTAGCATCACTGGCTGAGTAGCGGCCACATGCCACGTGGAGCATTTACAGGCATCACCTTGTACAGGGGCAGCATAGCACAATGCTCACTGCACCGCCCTTGTGGCCAGGCGGCTTGAGTTCAAGTCCTGACTCTGCCACTTACCAGCGGGTGGTCCTGGAGAGGTCACCAGCCAGCTGTCCTCCTGTGACGTGCTCAGCTCCACCTCCTGCCCGCAACTGAAGACACTCAGGATGTGTGCCCTTGGGCCAGCCTTCGGGTTCTCTGAGACTGACTTCCCTGGGGGAGACACGAGGAGCCCACCCAAGCCCTAGGGGACTTTCTGTTCCCGGACTAAGCTCCCTGCCCTGCCTGCGGCTGCCTGCGGCTGCCTGTGGCCGCCTGCGGCTGGGGCTCACCAGGTTGCATCCTTGATGATCCTTCAGTGGGAAACCCTGTGTTCTGGGGCTGGACACAGGCCTCCCCTGCTGGACCACGGTGACGGCTTTACGTCAACGCGCCAAGCTGTCAACTCCTCGACAGCCCCAGGTGGGACTTAGTCTCAGAATGCCGCCCCCGGGGAGATCCTGTGAACTGCCACCTGCCCCTCACAAGAGGAGGCAGGCTCGAACCCAGGCCTCCTTGGCACCAGGGCTTCCTGACTTCCACGACGCAGCAGTCAGTGGGACTGTGCCGGGTCTGACGGGGGGGCAGTGCTCTGGAATGGGGGTGGGGTCTCCTAAGTGCAGTGTGGCTGCAGCTCTCAAGGAGAGAATCTTGGGAAAAGTCTGCAGAAATGCAGATCTTCAGTTGCTTCTCGCTGCTCTGGAGGGACCCCCAGGCTGCGTCCCGGGGCCCAGGGGTCCTGACGGACCTGGCCGCTGCCCCATCTCCAGCAGCGGCTCCTGGCTGGCCCAGTGCCGGGCAGATTCACTTCCTTGGAGGTTGTCTGATGGTGTTTTGGCTTCAGGTGTGAACGAATCTGACACTGGCCAAGCCAGAGTTCCAGCAAACCCAATACAGATACTTGTCCTGGCAGGTTTGGGGGGCACAGAGGGGAGTGAGAAGGGCCCCCAAACCCTAGAGAACCGAGGACATTTCCCAGTGGAGGGGAGGTCAGTATGGTGCGGAGTGTGGGAAATTCGGCCGGCCGTTTCTACCAGCGTTAGTTGTCTCGGGCCAGTCACGTGATACCCAACACTCGGTTCCCCTCCCGTCAGATGGAAATAATGCCTTTTGTTCTGGTCTCAATTAGCAGTAAGGGCTCTGAAGCAGCCCCCGCAGAATCTGGCCCCGATATCGTCTTTTCTGTAGTAATAATGATACCAACACTATTTTACTTTGCTATTTTATTCAATGCTCACAGCTCCTTACGAGGAGAGCATGGCCGGGTCTTTCTTGTGTCCACTTTACAGACAAGAACACTGAGGCACAGAGGTCAAGGCATGCAGCCGACGAGGGGCAGAAGCTCATGGAAACTTGGCGTTTGGGGTCCTGGTGCTGCCTCTTCCCTCCAGGCAGTGATGCCCCATCATACAGCCCTGAGTCTTGGAGCCACCACCAGAAAGCAAGCCAGTGCTGGTGATGCGGAAAGCTCAGTCTCTCTACACCAGTGCCGAATCGAATCTCAGAGAGACAGTTTTGGGTGGAATAGAAAAGAATAGCTTTACTGCTTTGCCAGGCAGAGGGGGACACAGCGGGCTCCTGCCTTGAAAAGCTGTGTGTCCCAACCTGGGAGGATTTTTTATTTTAATTTTTAATTTTTGGCTGTGTTGGGTCTTCGTTGCTGCGCACAGGCTTCTTGTTGCGGTGGCTTCTCTTGTTGCGGAGCACGGGCTCTAGGCGCGTGGGCTTCGGTAGTTGCAGCATGTGGGCTTCAGTAGGTGTGGCTCGCGGGCTCTAGAGCACAGGCTCAGTAGCTGTGGTGCATGGGCTTAGTTGCTCCGTGGCATGTGGGATCTTCCTGGACCAGGGATCGAACCCGTGTCCCCTGCATTGGCAGGCGGATTCTTAACTACTGAGCCACCAGCGAAGTCCAACCTGGGAGGATGTGCTGAGGAGTTTTCTAGCACTAGTTCAAGGGTGGGGTTGCTGACAAGATGAGGGTGTGTGCAGGGTCTCAGGGGGTCAGTCTCCTCACCTTGAGGAGTTTCTCTGGTCCTGCTAATCTCGCCTCAGGTGGTTTCTTAGCTGTTCCTCCCTTGATGAGCAACTGTTCACATCTGCCCTTTGGAACTCAGGGAAGGTCATGGAGGCTGCAGTCTTGCCTACAAGAAACAGGGGACAACAAAAAGCCCTCTGTGCCCAGGAGCCCACAGGCCATCCTCCCCCCACTACCCCCCCACCCCAGTTTTACTGGGACCCAGGAGGTGGCGTTGTTGTCTGAGCCACACAGACAAGAAGAATTCCAAAGGAGGTTCCGGAAGTATTTCATCTCTGCTGCCGGATTCAGTCCCGGTTCTGTTTGGACTTGATCTGTTTGGGGACAGACGAAGGAGCCCTTGGGGTCACACCAGCTGCAGCAGCTGTCATGACACGAGCCGAGACAGGGCCATCGGAAGAAACTGCTTCTCCTGAGCAGCCAGACAGAGATGTGGGGCTGAGTCCCGCTCGGAGGGAAGCTTTGGGGCTCATCAACCTTCTGTCAGTGCCGTTGGTGCGACGGGCAAGGGGCTGAGACAGCTGATGGGTGGCAAGTATCCGGCTGCGGGGGAGAGTTTGGAGAAGCAGGACCTGAGGCAGGACTACTTCCTCCTCTTGCTGCACCAGCCCACGAGTCTGATTTATTTCTGCAGAAGTGCATTCGAGGGTCGAGATGTAACAGGCGAACAAGCAATGAGGATGCCGGGATTCGGGGCCATCCTGGGCTCGCAAAGAGCCTGTGTTCTGAATAGACCTTTTGTTCGGCGCGGCCATAATGAAGGGGGGGAATTGGCAGTAGACGCCCAGAGAGTGCTCTAAGTGTCCATTCTAAGTGGAGCATTTTAATCGAACATCCGTGTAATTTATTTGAATAAAAATGTGTGTTCTTTCACAACCCAGCTCTCTCCCCAGTCTTTCCATATTAATAGACCATTAATACTCTATGAATGGGTAATCATCTTCTTGGAAAACAAATGCAAGGACATAAAAGGGAAATCATGGTTGTTTAAACTTCGAAACAAGTAATCGCTGGGGAAGGGAGAGCTGTGTTCTAGGCTCCAGCTTTGGGAGAGGGGAGGTGGGTGGAGCTGGACCAGGAGACTCATGGTGGGTCCAGCCACTGCCTGAGCCTCTGAGGGTTCTGCACCCCGCTGCACGCCCTGACCTGCAGAGGGTGCCCTAGAACCCCTGTGGCTCACGGTCGCCCACAAGGGCTGGATTTGGTGTACAGTCAGCTGCCCCAAGCAGGGAGGGCCTGCCAGGGCAGGTACAGGTGAGAGGCTAGCCAGGAAGGGAGCCTGATGAGTTGGGTTCCCACCATCAGGTATCTGGGGGGTGTCAGGGCCAACCCTGTGCTCTCTTGGATTACAGAGGTTCAGCCACACCTGTCCCCTGTCCCCTGCAGTGTGGGCTCTGTCGGTCCAAAGAGCCTCCCTGGTTTTCGGACCTTATGGTGGCGGAGGACCCCAGTCTTGGGCTCTGATGTCCTTTGCCAGACACTTCCCTGGATCCAACTCTTTTTTTAAAAAAATTCTTTTGTCTTTACTTATTAGTTTTTTTTGGAGTATAGTTGATTTACAATGCTGTATTAGTTTCTGGTGTACAGTAAAGTGATTCAGTTATACATATGTATAAATACATATATTCTGTTTTTACATTCTCTTCCATTACAGTTTATTACAAGATACTGAGTATTGTTCCCTGTGCTATACAGTAGGTCCTTATTGGTTATCTCTTTTATATACAGTAGTGTGTATACGTCAATCTCAATCTCCCAATTTATCCCTCCCTCCTGTTCCCCCCTGGCCTGGTACCCATAGGATTGTTTTCTGCATCTGAAACTCTATTTCTGTTTTGTAAATAAGTTCATTTGTACCATTTTTTGGGATATAAACGATATCATACGATACTTGTCCTTCTCTGTCTGACTTGCTTTGCTCAGTATGACAGTCTCTAGGTCCATCCATGTTGCTGCAAATGGCATTATTTCATTATTTTTTTATGGCTGAGTAGTATTCCATTGTATATATGTACCACATCTTCTTTATCCGTTCCTCTGTCAATGGACATTTAGGTTGCTTCCATGTCCTGGCTACTGTAAATAGTGCTACAATGAACACTGGGGTGCATGTGTCTTTCCCTGGATCCAACTCCTGTGAAAAGTTCTCTGTAACTCTGGATGAGACTTCCCACTCCTGGACCTCAGTTTCCTCACCTGTAAACTAAGGTGGCTGTGTTACCAAACCAAACTTGGGTCTGCGAGGCGGTGCACCCTAAAGCCAGTCTACTGACACGACGTCATGCGTGGTGAAGGAAAGTGCAGCACTTATTGCAGGCGCCAAACAAGGAGTCCAGGCGGCTTGTGCTCAAAAGGCCCGAACTCCCCGAAGGGTTTCAGGGAAAGTTTTCTGAAGACAGAGTGAGGAGGGGGGTTGTGGGGTGCGTGATCAGCTCGTGGACTTTCTTCTGACTGGTTGGTGGTGAGGGACTCAGGAGTCAGCGTCATCAACCTTCTGGTCCAGCCAGTCTGGGGTCTACATGCTTTCGGGCAGCAGACAGCTAACTTCTCCCACCTGGTGGGGGTTTCAGCATCTACCATCCGCCTCAGAGGATGTGACTCAGGATATCATCTCTAGCCCTTGAGGAGGAACTAAAGGTCCTTGACTTTGTTTAATGGCTAAACTATTATTATTTTGTCTTGCTTGACTGTTTTCCTTTGTTACTGCATTTTCTCACTTTTCGGATTAAATTTATTCTTTGGAACTCGGGGAAGGCTCAGGAAGCTAAGGTTTTTCTACAGACAAGAGGCAGGTGGAGGACATGGTGGGTGTGGGGGGGTCTGTTCCATGAAGACCCCATAGGGTCCTGCTGGGTTACATTTGGACTGAATGGTGCATACATTCATTGATTCCACAATTAAATCAAAAGCTACAAGCTAAGCAGTGGGCTGACATCTCTGCAGTCAGGACTTTATGGTGACCAGACAGTGTCTGAGGTGAGAAGGACAAAGTCAAACTCACTCGTCATGTTTCTCGCTAGCCTGATGCTGGCCAACCTAATTATTCACTTGGAACAAAGACGTGTCTGTCCATCCATCCAGGCTTCTGATGGCTATTTGAAGCACCAGAGTGTCTGCAGTCCCATCAGGATGCAGCCGCGACCCAGCTGTGCATTTGGACTGAGGAGGTGATTTATTCCTTTCCACTGGCCCACAGCTCTAACAGAGCCACTGGCTGTGTGGCGCCAGGAACACCCAGCAGTTCAGTGTGATGATGTCTTGCACGCTGTGTCAGCCTTCTTCCCAAGCATTTATTGGGCATCTGTGGGTGCCAGGTGTGGAGATGGTGCTCCGAGATGGGTAAGAATGGAAGCACCAGCTTCCAAGGTGGGGAGCCTGTCTGCTTTGCTAGGAGTGTATTTTCAGCACCTAGGACAGTGCCCAGTGCCCAGTGAGTGCTCAGTAAACATTGTGAATGAATGAAAGAATGAATGAATGGATAAGACCCTGTCCCTGCCCTCTAGGCTTTCCAGTGTGGAGGAGGAGCCGGAGGAGCTGGTGACCAGGGTACAGTGTGATGCATGGGCTGATGCTCAATGCCCAGGTCTCAGCTCCTCTCCTCCCCTCCCCTTCCTCTCCCCCTATTTCCCTTCCTCTGCTCCCCACCCTGACTACCCTCGTTGCTCCCTCTTTGAGGCTCCCACCAGATTTGGCGTCCAGCTGTGCTCTGTGCAGCCCTGTGCACGGTCATCATTCCTGTGTGCTCGTCCCCTAGAGTGGGACTCCCCAAGGGCCTGTCCCATCTCGAATTAGTTTCCTTGGCCCCAGCACATGGCACAGAGTCAGAATGAGCACTATACCAAAGATCTGTCTAGGGAAGGAGGTGGCCAGGGAAGGCTTCTTGGAGGAGGGGGTACGCATGTGGAGGAGGGGGTACGCATGTGGCATTTCACATACCACCGGTCGGGGCTGATGGCAGCATTTCAGGCTGCGCAAGCCTTTCTGGGGGTTGAGCACAGGGTGGTGCTGAGCAAGCTGCAGTTGCCCACCATGTTTGGATTTATCCATGTGCTCTCGTTACCACTGTGCAGGTGGGCGTCTGACCTGGCCAGGAATTGCTTTCTGCAAAGTGACACCCTTTCAGTAGGGGAGGCGGAGGGACAGGGAGCAGGGCAGGGAGTGGAGGAGGGTCCTCTCCAGCCAGTTTCCCTGAGACTCGAGGATAAGATGGTCCTCCAGGTGGACTTGCCCAGAAGCCTGGCATCTGAGGGTCCCAGGATGCTCTGGGGGCTGGGTCTGGGCATCATCCTCGGACATCACAGCAGCTCTCCAGGATGAACCCCACAAGGATGAAGGGACATTCAGGGAGGCTGCTCAGGGCCCCCAACTGCTGCTTTGACACCAAAGTCCAGGGGCATCTTGGCTGCACTGCTGTGAGTCCCAGCCTGGAGTGGACATTTGGGCTGGGGACTACACAGAGCATGAGAGCTCAGCAGTGAAGCTGTGTCTCCGGGTGCCGTCGTGGCTGGGAATGCCACTCTGGGCTACGGCACGGCTGTCTTTGCATGAGCATCAGAGCATCAAGGTCTGATGTGGGCGGATGAGGGCTCGTTCCTGTGTTATGAGGGAGCCGGGAAAAGCAGCCTCCAGCCTTGCAGCTTCTCTGTATCCCATTCAGGCTGATGCTGCCATAGGGACCTGTGAGATACAAGCCCTCCTGCTACGGAGAGGGTGGCCGGCACTTAACACCTCCTCCCTCTGCAGGATAGGGTGTCGGGGAGGGGCCCCGGGACCACTGTGTCCCACCTGCAGGGAGATCATCCCAAGGTTGGCACCCCCGTGGCAGCCTGGACTTCTCTGCTGCCCAGCTGGGCACAGGAAGGCCTGGCCTAGAGAGACGGGTGGGTGTGAGGGTCTTTCTGTGCCTGGAGCTTGACAGAGTGTGGGGGTTCAGTCTTTCCTTCCTGCTCTGTCTTGCCTGGTGGCCTTGGCGTCCCCCCCTAAAGCAGCCTGGGGTCATGAGGCTTCTAATGAACCTGGCTGACCCCTGACTCTGTCTCTTGCCAGCTCTGTGGCCTCATCAGGTCCCTTCTGACCTCTGGGTCCCGTTTCAAGTGATGGCAGGTCTCGAGCAGAGCAGAAATCATACCTAAAATGCCACTTGTGGGGGAGTCAAAGAGCCCCCTGCTGGTGGTCTGTGGTTCATCAGCCAGTGTGTGTCCTTCTCAACACCCCTCCCAACCAACTCTTCCCTGGATCATTAAAATAATCGCCTCTCACCTGTCCTCAAAGGCATTAAATAATGATAACGAGATGGAAAACTGTAGAGCTGCCCAGGGATGGTGACAGACGTGAACCTACGTGGTCCTCACGCAGCCCCAGGACCCCCGGGCCATCAGTGTCCCCACCTTCCAGATGACTGGGATGACACCTGTGCTGGTTTCTGTTAGCATCCGTGCCAGATCTTTCATCCTTTAAATGTGGTCCCGCACTCCCGAGCTGCATTGAGGGGTGGGTTTGGTGGACGCCGTGAACACTCTGAAGACGGCCAGGCCTCAAACCCGCCGGCTCCTCCATCCAAGCCCTAGTCAGGTGTGAGCCGGCAGGTCTGTGATTAGGCAGCCCTGAAGGGTCTGCAGTGGCCACGCTCCCTCCTGCAGGCAGCACGCCTCTCCTAAAAGCGGTAGCTGGGGATGTGTTGGCTCCATTACCAGAATTTGGAATCAGCTAAATTATTCCAGTTTTATGCCGTCTTTACCGGATGCTTCAAAAAGAAAATCCATTAATTCCAATGATGGTTTAATCATTTTCATCTAATTTATGGAATCGTAATAAAGCTTTTGAAGTTCTTCCTGTTGCTGGTGAAACAACATTGCTTTGGTGAAACTGGTGTCATGGTAAAAACAATGTTTTTTGAACAGACTCAGAGACATAGAGAACAAACCAGTGGTTACCAGTGGGGAGAGGGAAGGGGGAAGGGGAAATATAGGGGGAGCAGAGTAGGAGGTACAAACTACTGGGTGTAAAATAAACTACAAGGATATATTGTACAACACGGGGAATGTAGCCAATATTTTACAATAACTATAAATGGATTATAACCTTGAAAAATTGTGACTCACTATATGGTACACCTGTAACTTACATAATATTGTACATCAGCTGTACCTCAATAAAAAAATAAGGAAAAAAACCAATGTTCTTTGTAAATTAAGTGCAGAAATGGGCTAGGGTTCTGGTGATGCATTCAAACAAGCTGTGATGATCTGCCAACCAAACAGAAGTGGTAGCTGTCAAAATTTGAAGCTGTTACGTGTGTGCCCAGAAAGACTTGAAATAAACAACTTTGTGGTCAAGTTAATGTTAAATTCTAAAGAACCTACGGTTTAATTTTTTCGGCATGGTGGAACTTTCTTTCCTTTTTCTCATTATCAACCAGATTTGAGAAATGTTTGAGCCTTTGCTCAAAATATCAACTCAAGTGTCCTATAATGGTACTAAACATTGTTTTATAAATAAATCCTCTCAATGTTGGATGCAGTTGTATAAAATCAGTTGGAAATGTTTAATTGAAGCATTTAATGGATGCAAGCCACAAACGTCAGGAACATTTTTCACCAATTGCGGTCATTGCAAACAAAACTCGCATGCAGGTAGACAGTGAAATTTATCCCTAGAGGAGTCAGGGGGAGTTGGACATGGTGTAGTGTGAAGCTCAGTGTACAAGTTTTTATTTTGAGATTCTTATTTAAACCTTAGCATATCTTGACACACAGGAAGAATCTTTAAATGAAGCTGCTATGTTTATTTGGATAAATTGATGATGTGGGCAGGAATGGAGCCTTGTGCAGAAGGCCCAGGACTAGGAGTTTACAGTATCTACGTTTGGTGAAACATCAAAAGGACCGTGAATAGAGATGATGTATTTGACATATTTTGTCATGAAAAAATATGCATTGAAACACGGTACACTGAATGGAGGCAAAAGGCAGGATTTGTGACAACTTTGCTCCTGGAATCTCTCCACATTTCAATGCCAAAATGTTAGAATTGCAAACACTCTCCATTTCACAGAATTACTCTGAGCTAGCTCACCAGGTACTTCAATCCCTGTAGAGATATTTTTAAATAAAAGATGTGGCCTATTGAGAAGAGTCAGGTGGAATGTTAACAACTTAAAAACACAATTTGAAGACTGCTACATGCAATTATAGGAAATATTTAAGGTGACATAACCATATTAAAAATACATTCTTCTGAAAAAGACTACTTACCCAATATGGATACGTAGAGGAAGGAAAATGACTAAAGAAAGTATGTACCAAGAATAATTTTATTTGGGGAACTATATTTAATATCTTGTAATAACCTATAATGGGAAAGAATCTGAAAAAGAATATGTATATATAACTGAATCACTTTGCTGTACACCTGAAACAAACACATTGTAAATCAACCATAATTGAATTTTAAGAAGTAATTTTATAATAATTTTATAATAAGAAAGAATTTTAGCTCCTAATGTAGCTAGAGATCCCTATTTTTTTCTCTACTCTCCCCAAATTTCTGTCATTTTTTTCATATTTCTTTTTCTTTGTTGTTTTAATTAAGTATTGAGTAAAATCAAAATAATATGTATCCAGTAGCTGTAGATACCCAGACATCACCGAGCACCCTGGCATAGCACGACCTTAGGGAATTAGATGTGACCTTTGCAGCCCCGGGGTTTGTGCTTGCATCCTGCCCATCCCCCCTCCCCTGGGAAGTAACCACTGCCCCGAGTTCTGTATTCGTCATTCTCTTACTTTGCCCCTAAGTTAAACAAGTGCGTGTCTGTCTACAGTGCATCTCTGGCTTGGCGTGTCTTGGGCTGTACATAGGGGAATCAAGGGCATTTGCTGTCTGACAGTCCATCCCCGAGAGCCCACCCAGCCGTCCTGTTGTCCATGCCCTGGTTCCTTAGTTCTCCCTCAGGAATGGGATCCCGTTGTGGAACCAGCACAGAATTTAACCCGTCCTTTCTCCTACTGATGGACCCTTTGACTGATTCTAGGTTTGTTTAGTTCGATTTCCTATCGGGTACTGAATGTCCTCTGTCACGCGTGGGAGAGTTCCTACGGCATACGGCGTGTACCCCAGGTATGTAACTGTGAGCCTGTGAGTGCGTTTTTAACTTCACCAGGTGACGCCAACCTGTTCTCCGAGTGGTTGCCCACTGGCAGAGCAGAGATGGGTATTCCACATCCTACTCAACACTTGTCATCAGAGCCTTACATTTCTTTCTAGTTTAGTTGGTGTGAAAAGACATCTTATTGTTTTTTTAACTTATATTCTCATCATATTTTAATGAAGCCAGCATTTCGTCTCAAGTGTTTATTGCCTATTCTGATGGGTCTTTGTAAAGCATAGCTCTGCTTACGGCATCTCCTTCCCTCCCTCCCCCGGAAACCCTGGTTGTTTAATACATTCATGTCATGAAGCATTCCCTTCTGTTCAGACTCACTTCTCACTCCTTAACTTACACTCCTGAAACTGTCCCCTGAACTGGCCGTTCCCCAGGCGCTGTGTTCTCTTTTTTCTCCAAGCCTTTGCCTGCAGTGTTTGCTCTTCCAGAAACCTTCTTCCGGAACATCTCCCTTCCCATCCTTCAAGTCTCAGTTCAGGGTCTCCGGCCTCCAGGAAGCAGTGTGTGTGTGTGTGTGTGTGTGTGTGTGTGTGTGTGTGTGTCCCCATGTGTATCTGTCCATGTGTGTGTGTCCGTGTGTGGCGTGTGTGTGTGTCTCCGTGTGTATCTGTCCATGTGTGTGTGTCCGTGTGTGGCGTGTGTGGCGTGTGTGTGTGTATGTGTGTGTGTGTGTGTGTGTGTGTGTGTAGCGTGTATGTACTGGGCTGTGATATAAAATGAGTTTGGTACTGAAGATCGCTGTACGAGTTTCCTTCTGCTTCTGTAGCAAATGACCACCAATTCAGTGGCTCAAAACAATCCACACTGATTCTTTCTCAGTCCTCCAGGTCAGACGTCTGAAGTGAGACTCTCTGGACTAAAATCAAGGCCTTCCTGGAGGCTCCAGGGGAGAATCTGTTCCCTTGTTTTTCCAGCTTCTGGAGGCCCCGCACTCCTTGACTCACACCCGCTTCCTCCCTCTTCAAAGCCGGCAGCGGAGAATTTCTCTGACTCTTATGCTGTCACATCTCTGTCTGACTGTAGCCAGAAAAGGTTTTCCAATTCTAAGGACTCACGGGCTGTGATTGGACCCACTTGACCGATCCAGGATAATCTCCCCAGTGAGGATGCTTAACTCACACCTGCCAAGTCCCTTCTACCACGTAAAGTACCAGATTCCCAGGTTTGCAGGGTTAAGATGTGGACATCCTTGGGGACCATAATTCAGCCTATCATAGTCATGGTCAGAAATATTCGGAAGCCACGAGGCCAAGTGACCCCGAGAGTCCTTTCAAGCCCGGAGCTTCTGTGAGTAGAAGCGCAGTGAGCCAACCAGCAGCCTCTGTGGTTTGTATCTGCTCCATCTCCTGCCCTGCCGCCCATTTCATGGAGAGTAACAGAAACCTGCCGGGCACAGCAGTCAATTAGCCTTAAACCCAGGACTCTCAGAGCCTCCAGGGGCTTCCAGAGCCCTGGGAAGCTTCCTTGTCCACAAGTGAAGACAATCCGGCCAGAAACGGGAGAGCCTTGCCCCTGGCGCCCCACTGCAGGTGAGGCAGGGTTTGGACTAGTACCCAGCTGCCGTTGACGCCAGGCCAGGGTGAAGGCAGTGGGGTGGTAGAATGTTCTGGAAGCAGGCTGGCCTGTGCCCAGCCATTCGTTAACTGGATGAACTTGGCCCGGCTGCTTCCAAGAGTCTCAGCTGCCCCATCTCTAAAATGGGAGTAATCAGGCACATCTCCTAGAATGGCACATCTCAGATTATTTGAGAGAATCTGTATAAAGTGACTGGCTTACAGAAGGAGCTCAAAAAAAAAAATCCAAGTTTCCTGTGGAGGTTTGATCTATTAGCCCCATTTCTCCATGCCTCCCCCCTGCCCCCTCCGCTTCCACACCCTGGCCATGCCTCGTCACAGGGGTCCTCCCCACACCTTGACTTGGGACTCAGCAGGTGACATATGGATACAAGCGACGGTGTGCCAGTTCTAAGCCTTCAAAGGCCTCACGTGCTTCTGTTTGCCCTCTGCCATCGCCACTAGAAGACCACACCTTGGCCAGCCTCGTGGGCCCAGAAGGAGGATGGAAGTGTGTGGTTGTCCCAGGTCCTGCTGCTAGAACAGGATCCCCAGCCTGGGCTAGACAATCCCAGCTGACCTGCAGACACAGGAACAAGCCCAGCCAAGATCGGCGGGGCCACCAAAGCCCACCTGTAGATGCCTGAGAAATCCACGCCCACTGCTCATGTCCTGCTGAGTTTGGGGGAGGTTGTTACGTAACAGTAGCTAACCGCTACATCCCCCATTCCTATTCGTTTCAGTTTCTTCAAACTGAGAAGACATTTCACTATTATAATATTTTAGAATCAACTGTGTCAAGAGCTCCGCCCAACGCCTGATGAGAACACAGGTCACTCCGCTGGGTCTCTGCTGGGTTAGCCTCAGGGACTTTGGTGGCTGAGGCCCCCTCATCTACATGCCCTCAGCCTGTAGTGGGGTCATGAAGTGTCTGCTGAGTCAGTGAGCCATGGGCCCGAGTGACTCATTTTCACCTCTAATTTAATTATTGATGGATTCTGCCTTGATGGCAAAAAGGTCTCCATGCAATGCAATTAGCTCCTTGTACTGAAGCATTCTGATTGTCTAGTGATCGTCTCCAGCGCAGGCCAAGCATGCAGCCCACTTTTAATTAAACTAATCTGTTAGAAGAGCCAGCCTGCTTCCTGACCTGGCCGATTTCAGCCACACGGTGAGGAAAGAGCTGTCCGGCTACCTGGGCACAGCCTGTGGGGTCCAGGGCCCTGCGTGGCATTTATGAGTCATGATAACATCCCGGAATTGAAATCCCAGGGAGATCAGTCAGCTTAATAGCCCTGTCCCATCCCTTGTTGCCTTTACAAATGTAGGCTTGTCACCAAGCTCTCACGGCTCCCAAAGGTCACAAGTCAGGGGACCCCTCTGGGGCATGAAGGGTCGGGCCAAGAGCAGAAAGGTGAGCACAGGCTTGGGGTCAGAGTCGAATGTCTTGCTTTGTCCTCCGGCAGCCCTGGACCCGGCGGAAAGCTATCAATCGCTCAGCGTCTTCATCTATAACATGGGGTAACAGCCCAGGTCTGCAGCCCTCAGCTGAAGCTCTTGAGGCAGGTGGGTTTCCATTCCACAACTTTTCTTCTGGAATTTGGAACAATAATCCAGTGTGGGCTACATATCACTAACCTGGCCAGTGGGTCCAGGGCAAATACCGCAGAATCAAGTTTGTTATTTTAGCAGCAAAACGGGAATCCTTAAATAATGTGGTAAACAGATTATAAGTGGGCTCTTGAGAATTCAGTTCAGATTTTGTTGCCACATAGATTGCGAAAAATCTTTCGGGTTTTAGAGCTCTTTGGACTTTGGGATTTGGGGGTGAAATGCTAGGTGCATATCTGATTCACAGGTTCTTGTGAGGGTGAAGTGAGATCCCAGGGGCAAATTGTCACACACAGTGGGGGGCACTTAGAAAGTTTTCAGTAAGGTGTCATTTCCTCCCATCCATTCCCTCTGGGTGCGCCAGCCCTTTTGGGGGTGTGGAGACAGCAGACACGGACCGCATCTCCAGATGGATTTGGGTGGATGTTCTAGGCTATAGTAACTACCTTGCCAGGAGGAGGTGTTTGCTTCAAGACATACGGAAGACAGAATCAAATGGCTGATGATCACTGGAGAACATGTACCCGCTCATCAATAATTTAAAAACTCCAAATTAAAACACAATGAGATATTCTCCTTCAGTTCTCCAGTTCGTAAAATTTTAAACACTGCTGATGTCCAGGGCTGGTACAGCAGTGGGAAACAGCTTCCTTATACTATCGATGAGAATGAAAATTAATCGAATAGGCACTATTTTTTTTTTTGGTTGGATTACGTTTTAGTTTCCACCAAAATTCAGCATGCATTGGATATTCTTGACTCTATAATCCCACGCTGGGACTCTGCCCCACAGAAAGAAGTGCAGAGACCTGTGTGCGGCAGGACAGTCATTGCAGCACGGTTTTTAGTTCCAGACTAGTGGAAGCGACTGAAATGTTTATTGATGGGGAATGGGTGCCTGTATCAGCTGCATTCACATCGTGGACTATGATGCAGGTGGTAGAAAGAGTGCTGTAGATCTGTGCTGGAATGAAAGCACACGAACCCCAGTCTCTCCCCTGTCAAATGAGGGTTTGAGCTGTTCCTCCTACTGAGGGTCACTGGAAAGGCCATAAAGCTTTGGACACAGTGCCTGCCGTAAAGAAAATGCTCAAGACGTAAGTATTAGCTGTTTTCTTGCTGTTTTGATGGTGGACTCATAGGTGCTGGCTCATTGCCGTGTTGGATCAGCTCCTCTGTGATCCTGAATCCCTGGCTCCGCGTCTGTCTGTCAACTTAGGCTGAGTTCTGCTGCAGTGACAAACATCCCTCCATCTGTGCTCCTCGTGAAGGGCTCAGCTCTTCAACCTGGGACCCCAGCTGAGCCCCCTCTGGGACATGCTGGTGTCAAGGAAGAGGGACAGAGAGAGCGAGGAACCCTACAGAGGCTCTCAATGTACTTGCACATCTCAAGGCCAGAGTGAGCCCAGGGGCCGTACCCACCCCCAATGGGACAGGACACACGGCTTTACTGCAGTGCGGGCAGTAACATTTTGATGATGATACAGTTAACCACACTGAGTCTGTAAAAAGCAAACCCACACCCTTTTCCTGATTGATTCTGTGAGTGCTGTGTGCAGGGTGCCCGTGGGTCCCTGGCTCATAGTAAGAGCATCCCTTCCTTCCTGCCTCCTTTCCTGCCTCTGGCCTCTCCTGCCCTTAAGGACCAACACCAGCTTTTGTCAGATCCCCACATTGTAAACTCATGAGGAACAGGTAGTGGCATCTTTGAAGGTATTTCTGATCTGGGTTTAGATGAGGATTTGAAAATCTCCAGTCAGCTGATTCCGAAGATACAGGAAAAAGTAACGGACATCATTCATTTGCCCCGAGGCTGGGTGTTTGGGGATCTCTGAGCGAGAGGAGGTGTCCTGGCCCCAGGACTTGGGGGAGTGGGGAGGCCCGGGGCTTGCAGCAAGGCACTCTGGTCAGCTGTGGGCTGCCCTTGGCCCCCTGGGGTCCCCCGGAGGATCCTGGAGACCCAGGGGTCCCAACGTAATCACAAGGGTCCTGATCAGAGGGAGATTGGAGGGTCAGAGGCAGAGAGGAGGTGTGGCCATGGAGGCAGAGGTCGAACGAATGGGGTCACGGGCCAAGGAACGTGGGGGACCCTAGGAGGCTGAAAAGACAAGGAAGTGGGCTTTCCCTGAGCCTCCAGAAGGAACATGGTCCTGCCAGCCCACTTTGGACTTCTGATCCCAGAGCTGTAGGACAAGAAACCCACGTGGCTTTAAGCCTCTTGATTTCTCCCAGAGGCCACCGCAGAAGAATAAAGAAAGGGCCAGCCAGAACCGGGTCCAGGCGAGGCTGTCTGGGCCGGATCTGAGCAGAGCTGGCCCGGCTCCCCAGGGCTGTGGACACGTTGCCTCCTGTCTCAGCCCTGGTTTCTCGTCTGAGGTGGGGAGTGCTGGCTGCCTGGCCCTGCTCAGGGCTGCTGCGGGCTACAGGGGGTCGTGAGCATCATGGGAAATTTCCAAGGATGGGGTGCTTTACCCCTGGGTCCCGACTAAGAGGAGGGCTGGGGCTAAAAGGGCCAGGCTCTTACTGGCCAGTGTTCCAGCGCCTTCTGCTGCTGTGGCCCCGAGCCCTGCTCTCTCGTGCCTGGAGAACCAGCACCTTCCCATGGGGGCCCCGTTCTATTCTTTGCTGTCCCCTGCCATTCCTCAGGAGGGGGCCACAGAGACGTTCCTGCCACCCCGCCCCCCGATGGCGTGGCTCCCTCTGCAGTAAAACCGCCCCCTCGACTCCCTCTGGCCCCAGTGGGGTGAGGCCCAGGCCCCTTACCCACGGGTCCCACCTGGCTACCTATCACGCTGTGCTCGGCCTGGTCCCGGCAGGGCTTTGCCTTCCCCCTGGAGCCGGGTTCCCTCCTTTGCAGACCTGTCCTCGTTTGTCGTATGCCCGGCGCCGTGGTTCTCTCCTTCTCATGGACACATCCGTCCTCCTAGGCCGTCAGCTTCTCAGTGACAGGGCCTGACCATCTTAGCTCACCCTTGCATCTCCTGCACACAGCACGGGCTCCGTGAATAGCCCTTGAGTGAATGAATGGCCATATGTCTGGACTCACCTTTCTCCACTTTTAAAAAAACCTGTGAATCCCCTTTGCTTTAGGATCAAGCATCACTGACTCTGGGAAGGCCCCCTCGATTGCCCCGGGCCTGGGTGGGTTGTTCCCACAGCCCCGCACCAGCCCCTTTGGTGTCATGTGCTTGCCTGGGGGTCTTTGTTGCTTCTCCCCCTGCGCCCTCCCCGCCCCCCACTGGCCACGGCCTGCGCACAGTAGTTTGCCCGGTAGTTCACTGTTCATTCAACATGTATTTGCCAGGCGCCTGCTTCGGGCCAGGGAGGGACTGCTGTGTGCCCCAGGGACCCCGCTGTGACCCAAACAGAGATGCCTGGCCCCTCAGTACCTTCCCTCTGATGGCAACAGCGGGGCCTCTGCTGGCATGTGGCATCAGCAGACGTTGCCCGAGTACAGACATAACTTCTGTTTTGTCACCGTGTCTGGTTGTAAAAAGCTGCATTTTGATATATTTCCACGGGTTAAAGATGTAAGATGCCAGGTCTGGGTGATGGGCGGGGTTTGAATAACGCCACTTAATAGACACAGTGGCAAGTGGAAGTCGCTGCATTTACCAGCAGTGGGCTGGCTGTCCTGCAGCCCCCTCTGCTCCGGAAGCCCAGCCTCGGGTCCACCGACAGCCCCTAGGCCAGCCAGGTGCTGGCCTCTGTCCCCTTTGTCACCAGGAAAGCCACTTGCCCTAGCCCATCCAGCCTTCCCTCCACCTGCACAGAGCCAGTCTCTGCAATTCCCACAAAGGCCTAGAAAAGTCCCCAGTCTTCTCCCGTCCACTTTTCTCCTACAACTAGTTCTTTCCATCTTGAAAGTTAGCGCAGTTTTGAATTCGAAGCTGGGGCTGCCAAGGGATGGGCACGGCAGGCAGAGGTCAACACGCCCTTTCTACAGTTTTTCAAAACCAAACCCTCAAACTAACTTGGGAAGAATATTGTGCCTGGTCGTGGTGCCCAAACTTTGGGTGAAAATGAAGGAAACGAGGCGTGGAGATGGGTTTGGGGGAGAAGCAGTGGAACCCGCTCTCCTGAACGGAGAGCCACCCCAGGCGTCAGTGTCCCCGTCTGTCAAGGTGGGTGGTGGGCGGGACGCTCTTCAGGCCTTCCCTGCCCTAACCCTCTGTGATTGGTAGCTCCCATGGGAGGGGTGACTGGACAGAGCTGAGTTATAACCGGGGACTCTGGAGTGACCGGGAACAATCTTGCCCCCCTGAGCCAGCAGGGGACCGCCGGTGGGGCTGGGCGAAGCAAGCTTTCTTGCTGGCTCAAGCTCTGGCCCGACCCAGCCCCGGGGCGTCAGCCTTAGGGCCCAAGTGGTTCTCCAGCCAACTGAGCTGGAGGGTTTCCTCTGTCTGTTTGCCTCAAACCCCGACCTGAGTCCGAGGACTTGTCAGCCCCAAGGGAGGAGCACAGCGGCGGAAGCGGGCTCCGTGACTCCCGTGCCCCGACGGGCAGCGTGGAGGTGGGCCTGGGGGGGGGGGGCACCTGGAGCCCCGTCTTTGTACAGCGCAGAGTGTCACGTGAGAGGCGCATCTGTAGGTACTGAGCCAGCGGGTTCCAGCCCCTGCTAAACAGCAGTATCGTCAGGGAGCTTTAAAAACCAGTCCCTGAGCTTCATAAATCCAGATCCCTGGATCGAAATCCCTGCGCTCAGGCTTGGAGAGCTGAGCCTTTTATGTCCCTCCGTGAGGGGCTTGGAGCCGTGTACCTGCCCAGCCCAGCTCGTCCCACTGTCTGTCATTGGGGCACCAGCCACCTTGACTTAACCGGGAGTTGTGCCCTCTGTCATGCCCTGTGCAGGGCACCAGGGATGCAGAGCTGGAAGCCCGTCCTTGGGCATCTGACTGTGCTCTGGGGCTGAGAGTTGAGTACTCAAATGGCTATAATATGGGGGATGAGGCCGTGGTGGAGTGGCACCAAATGAGGGTTGACCAACACTCCCCACCAAGCTCAGGCTCCTCTGAGCCCTTTTCTTGACGAGGCCTCGGCCCAGGCCTTTAAGGACTGCAGGCTCCAGTCCCAGCAAGAGACGTGAACCCACACTGGCATCGTTTCTAGCAGCTTAAGGCCCCTTGGGTTCCTGGCCAGGGAAAGCTCCAGGCTGCCACGAGAGATGGCTGTTCCCAGCACCGGAAGATGGGCCCTGTCTCCAGCCTCCGGGGGAGGGGGGAGCATCACTGGAACAGCCCTAGATGGCAAACCCAGATGGCTGCCGCATGGACCATCTCCCTGCTTTTTGTAAATTTCCACTTCTCTGCCTCTGCTCCAGCCCTGCTCCACCCTCCCTCCACCCTCGTCCTCCCTTTAAGGTGCCCAGTCACCTCTGCACAGGTTGAAGGTGAGCTCAGTGTACTCTGGACGTTCCTCTCTATTGCAACAGAGGGAATGAAATCCGTTTCTGTTGCCTGCAACTCGTGCCGGCCCTGTTAACCCCTGCCGGGGTTCAGGGACCCCTCTCCGACGAGTGGCTTTCGGACAGGCCTGGGTTTGGAGGGGCAGCTGGCATGTTCACGTCCTAGCAGTGAAGGCCTGTCCATGGCGTCCCAATGGAGGCATCGGTTTTCCTAGGCGTCAAAGCCCTTGGTGAACTCACTCCTTTTCTAGACCTGCCCGTAGTTTCAGTCTTCCAAGGCTGGAAAGACTTTCAAGCTCATTGGGGTCAGCTGTGCTCCGCGTCTTGAGAATCCCCTGTGGTAGCCAGCAGCGACCTTCACCTTTGTTCTGCTTTGTTTTCTACACCCCATCCGAACACTTACTATGGGGATTGTTCTCCCATGCCCACGTGGTCCCCAGGGGTTTGCCTGGGACCCCAGCCTTTTCCCAAAAAAGCAGCATGGAAGGCATTGTTATAGATGCCCTGGACATCTGTGGTTCAGCCCCTTTTCCCCCTCTGGTAGCAGAATCCCTCTCTGGGGGACTCACAACTCTTAGTCCTTGTAGTTCAGATAAGCTGTCCACCTTCTGTATCGGGATGAGCAAGACACCCAGGGCTGGCCAATCAGAGCCCATGGTAATTGGCTCAGAGACGGTCACATGACTCCAGGCAGGCCAATCAGAGCCCACGGTAATTGGTTCAGAGACGGTCACATGACTCCAGGCAAGCCAATCAGAGCCCATGGTAACTGGCTCAGAGAAGGGCACATGACTCCAGGCAGGCCAATCAGAGTATGGCCTGGGAACTTTTTTTCCAGAAAAATTAGAAGGACACTTGAAAAAAGTTTAGTGTTAGTAGTTGTTTATTGAGCATCTACTGTGTGCCAGGCATTGGGCTAGGGGTTTGCGTACGTTGTTTGTAATCCTGACAAGTACTGTACCTGTAGTAGTCATGGTTCTATCTTTGTTACAGGTGAGGAAATCAAGGCTTGGGGAGGTTGTGACTGTCCTGAGGTCATCTGACAGTGTTTGCAGAGCCAGGCTGGGATTTCAAGGCTGTTTGCCTCTTTGTGGCTTTCAGACTCGCTTAGTAACTAACGCTGCCCTCCAGGGTGCCAGAACGTCCACACCCAAATGAGAAAGTTCAGTGATATGTACCTATGAAATAAATGTCTTTAAGAGCCACGTCTGGAATCTTAGCAACTCTCAAGGCCATTTCTAGGTACTGGTCCTAAGAAAAGAATCCAAAGTCCACACAAAGACTTAGGAAGAGTACTGTTTATTCGTCACAGAGTAATGCGTGAGAGTGAGAAATTAGAAGCTGCCTAAATGTCCTGTAATGAGGAAGTGATTAAGTAAATTATGCAGCCAAAGATGCTTACAATGATTTTGTAATAACACGGGGAAATGTCTAGCGTATTAAGTGAGGAAAACAACCGGGTAAAAAAATCTTGTTTGGAGGCTGATCTCATCCATACAAAATTTCAGATCGAAAGATAGACATATTTTTTAAAAGATTGAAATAGGCCAGTGTTTCCACAGGGGTTTTCTCTGGGTGGTGAGATGTATGCTTGCCTTTTATTCATAGTTTCCAAAATTTCCAAAATGAGTGAGTATTGTCTTTACAGTCAGTGCAGAAGAAAAGATGATACTAAGAATTCCGATAAGGAAAATGTCAACAGGATTTTCATTCTCAACTGAGCTAGTAATATCCAACCCCCAGGCCAGAGGCAGATAAACAATAAGGGCAGTTTGCACTGGAGCAAGGTTTTGGGTTTACAATGTACTTTCCTGTATGTGACCTTTTCTGGTAAGCAGACGATTTCGGTGTGGTGAACAGGGCAGGTTCTTTTTCTCAGCCTCATTTTCATTTTGTTTTGTTACTGTCACATATATCATACATTCAAAAGAATGCGTAAAATATAAATACAGTTTACAGAAAGGTAACAAGACAAACACCCACGCATCTACCGCCTAGGTTGGGACATAGAATATTCTGGTACCTTAGAGCCTCTGTGTACTCCTTCCTAACCCTTCCCTCCTTCCCTAACATTTGTGGGGCTCGGGGCAAGAGTACAAACACAGCCCCACACACCATATGTCGAAATATTTATAAATTATAAATCAAGTTAACGAACTGTTAAATAAAAATGTTCTAGCCCCCTGCTTTGACAAATATACCTTCATAATAACAAAACTGAAAAGATGTATAGAATTACGGGTTATTTTTTGATAACTGAAAGCTGGCAAAATATCAAAGAGAACTGAATTTAATTATTATTGTAGATGCCTGGGTGTTCTGTTGATGGGCCAATAATGCTTGAATGAGTGATAAAACAAAAACATGCATAATTTTTAAATAGTTGTATGTTTATTCTATAAAATTTATTTTCTTGCCTTCATTTCAGCACTACTGTGAATTATATTGTTATAATTAAGATTTTTCACATAATTTGCATTTTATTGACAGTAGTGACAAATTAGACACCATATCTTGAGTCACTGTTGTTCTTAGATAAGTTTTTAAAAATTAATTTCAGTTTGGAGAAACTTTTTGATCTGCTGAGGCAGTAGTAGCTGGGATGGTCGATAAAACCCTTAAAGAGAGGTATTGAAGGAAATTAACCAAATTTCTTTGAAATTTTACTTATAAGGTTTAATCATTGTAATGGGATTGAATATTTTCTTTTCTTTATTTTTATTTTTGGCTGCGTTGGGTCTTCGTTGCTGCGCGCGGGCTTTCTCTAGTTGCAGTGAGTGGGGGCTACTCTTCATTGCAGTGCGCGGGCTTCTCATTGCTATGGCTTCTATCGTTGCAGAGCACGGGCTCTAGGTGTGCGGGCTTCAGTAGTTGTGGCACGCGGGCTTAGTAGTTGTGGCGCACGGGCTTAGTTGCTCCGTGGCATGTGGGATCTTCCCGGACCAGGGCTCGAACCCGTGTCCCCTGCATTGGCAGGCGGATTCTTAACCACTGCACCACCAGGGAAGTCCCTATTTTTTTTTTTTTTTAGGGATTGCATATTATACATAATCATTAACACAGGAAACATCCTATGTTAATTTCATCATATAAAATCACAATCACTTCTCTCACAGTTTTCCTCATGTTTCATTGTCAATGTCAAGATTCCTGCAACATCGCAAAGAACAGATACCAAGCTTCATTCACGTTCCATCTAATTCTACATACATGTAAACAGAGAAGAGTTACCTAAGGTTGCAAAATCATTCCCAGCTTCCGTGTGTGACACTTACCTGTGCCTCCTGACTGGTGAGACCTTTGGAAACAGAAGTGCTGTCCAAGGAGAGGCAGGAAGGTGGTCCCTCAGCACGACTGGGCGGGATGCCCTCCTAACTACTGAATTGAAACGATGGACATACAAGAACTTGATGCCAAAAACTCAGCCTCTGTGCACCGGGGCTGGATGCACAGAGACAGTTTTGGTTGAAGCAGAAAAAATCAGCTTTATTGCTTTGCCAGGCAAAGGGGGACACGATGGGTTCTGTGCCCTGAAAAACTGTGTGTCCTAGCCTGGGGGATTTGGTGAGGAGTTTCATGGTAATGGTTCAAGGGTGGGGTCGCTAATAAGGATCAGGGTGTGTGCAGGGCCTGCACTCCTTTAATCTGGCCTCAGGTGTCTCCTGATTAGTTTTTCTGGTTCCTTTAATCTGGCCTTTGGGACTCAGGAAAGTCATGGAGGCTGGAGTCTATTCCCTACAAAGAAGAAACGGGGGACACAGAGAGGCTTCTGTGACCAGGAGCCCCACAGGGTCCTGCTTGGTTTCAAACTGACCACATCCACGCTATGTGAGGGAAGAATTCGACAACTAGACTTTCCTCCCGCCCTGTGATTTCTCCTCCCAGACCCTCTGTCTCTGAAATCAGTGTCTGCCTCTGACAAGAGGGTAGCACAGCCCTGCACCCTGGTGGTAGAGCCAGGGAGGTGGGGAGGGCTTCTCAGGGGGTTTGGGGCACAGGTCTGGCTGGGATGGAGTGAGGGGTACACCCAGGGGTCCTTAGATGAATGACTTCTAGGGGATGTTTATAATATCTGGAACCCCCAAAGCAGTGAGCCCAGAGCAGGGACCCCTCTGTAGGCCTCCTTTGGAGGAGGGGCCTGACTTGTCTCATTCCTTCCTTGTCTTTCTGGATCATCCAGGACGATCTATCGTGAAGTACTGAAGACCCTCAGGGCAGCACGTGCATAACGTGTGAGGAAGGGTGTGTCATCCCCTCAGAGGAAGACATGCTAACAGCCTCGAGGCTGCCCTCTGGTTTCAGCTTCCCTGAGGGTTTGCAAGACCCTCCTGGGAAAATCGGTGGGCGAGGCCTGAGCTGCGGAGTGGCTTGTGTTTCTATTTCATGGTTTCTAGACCAAGTCCCTGCAGAACGTGGCTGTGGACTGCCCTGAGTGCTCTCAGAGGTCCTGCAAGCAGAGGGTGGCAGGGAGGTGGGGCTCCTTCGGGGTGTGGCCAAGCCCAGCTCAGATCATGACTGGAGCCAGTGTCTGTCCTTAGGTTGATAGGACAGGATGGTCTGTGCATCTAAGCCTGTCTATCTCTTGGGTTGGCCCATCCCAGCCTGGACTGTCACCCTCCATGCTGTTCTCCCATCTCCCTCCGGGGTTCTCTGCGTGGCTCCCTCACTTTCTGAGTCCGTTGCTTCTTTTCTTCTTCTATGCTTTGGTTTTGCTGGAGCCGTCCCCCAGTAGCTGCTTGAGGACCAACGCAAGGAAGTTAAAGTTTGAGTCCCTGTGTGTCTGAAACGTCATCATGCTACCTTCATGCTTGTCTGAGTGATTTCCTGGGCAAAGAATTCTAGGTGGGAACTATTTCCCATGAGAATTTGGGAGGCTTCGCTTCACCATATTCTGGATTTCAGGGTTGTCGCTGAGATGTCCAAATCCATTTTGCTTTCTAATTCTTTGCATGTGACCTGTCTTCTTGCCCCTTTGTGGCCCCATCTGGAAGGCTGAAGAGTCTTCCTTGTGTGGCCTGGGTTCTGAAATTTCCCAGTGCCGTGCCCTAGTGTGGGTCCATTCTCATCTGTCTGTGTTGGGCGCTCAGGGGCCTTTTAAATTTGTGAACTAATGATTTTCCTTCCTGGGAAATTCTGGTGCCTTTTTTCTTTTATTTTTGAGCTTGCAAACCAGTGTTTTATTTTACTGTTCATTGCATTCAATGGGTAGAGGAAAACATAAAAAGCTGTCTTGTTTCCATTCTGAAAAGAAGTCAGGAGTCTAAAACCAGCTTCTTCCTTTCACACAACGGGCGCTCCTGTGGGCACTGGCCGATCTGACTTTCCACGTGGCCTCCTCTGCCCTGGTGGCCATGAGCAGGGCCTCGTGCTTCCGAAGGCTCCTTTCCCAAGTTGATTTTCCTCTGCCAACCTGAACTCCACTAGCAGCTAAGGAGACTAGGAGGGCTGTGTGCTCCCTGAGGGCACAGGGGGTCTGTTTTGTTTTGTTATTTTTGCGGTACGCGGGCCTCTCACTGTTGTGGCCTCTCCCGTTGCGGAGCACAGGCTCCGGACGCGCAGGCCCAGCGGCCATGGCTCACGGACCCAGCCACTCCGCGGGATCCTCCCGGACCGGGGCACGAACCTGCGTCCCCTGCATCGGCGGGCAGACTCTCAGCCGCTGCGCCACCAGGGAAGCCCAGAGGGTCTGTTTTGTTCATCCCTGGATCCTCAGGGCTTGTGTGCTGCCTTGCAAATAGCAGGCATCAAATGAGAACTCCCTGCCTGGGACCTGCTGGTCTTGGAGTGTCTCCCTGAGAGGCAATGGCAGCTCACCCTGGGGACATGGACACCGGCGGCAGCCACCCTTGGGAACTCAGTCTACCATGGGGACCCAGTTGCTGGCAGCTCCACAGAGGAATCCTCCCACCAGCTCTAAGACCCAGTGCAGGGAAGCTCCAGGCCAAGCAATTAGCGGCGCAGGGACATAGCCCCACCCATCAGTAGACACGCCCCTAAGACACCCCCTCCCCACCCCAAGCCCTCAGCCACCTCTGGACAGAGCCCGCCCACACTCTCTTGCCTTTTAAGTGATGCCCTCCCCTCCATTGTCTTTGGAACTCCTGGCTTTCTTTCCTGGATGCAATAGCTCTTTCTCTGAGGATACAAAGGGAACTCCACTTCTTCCTCAAGCCTTGCTTGCTTCCTGGGGACCTTTCCTGTGTTTAGTTTTGATGCTGAAAACTTGGCCTCTGCGCACCAGTGCTGAATCAAAACTTGGAGACAGAGTTTTGGGTGAAGTAGAAAAGAATAGCTTTATTGCTTTGCCAGGCAAAGGGGGACACAGGGGGCTCGTGCCCTGAAAAACTGTGTCCCAACCCGGGAGGATCCGGTGAGGAGTTTTACAGCCGTGGTTCAAGGGCGGGGTTGCTGCTAAGGATCAGGGTGTGTGCAAGGCCTGCGCTCCTTTAATCTGGCCTCAGGGGGTCTCCTGATGAGCTTCTCTAGATTATCAAACTGTGATCCTCTCTGGAATGAAGAATGTGAACATCTGCCATTTGTTGGGGGGTTTTAGTTCTATAAAGAGCTCAAAGGTATTGTTATGTGTATCCCTTGAGCATAACCAGGACCCTGCCCCAAGGCTGCACTGCTGTTTCGTGGCTGCCCCTCCCTTGTCTCTGCATTCCCCCCCCCCCCCCCCCCCGCCCCACCTCAGTCCTCTTCATTTCTGTCAGCCCTCCCTTCATCTCAGCTTCCAGAAGTGCCTGGTTTCTCACTTTCTAGCTGTGTTGGTCTGATTGGTCCTCGAATTTCCAGGCTGCACGTTTGGGATCTGGTCTTCCCAGGCCAGCGAAATCACTTACCAGCCATAGGCTGTTCTGCAGTTTCTAGCATCTTGCTTTGGAATCTCCTTTCTTGTTCTCCTAAGCTTAAAGCCCCTCCTTACTGACGTTTTGGTGGAACACTGGGAGGGAGTGAAGTACTTTCCCGCATTCTAAACGTCACCTGCCAAAAGCCCACTTGCTCTCACGGAGAATCCTAACGGGGATGAGGCAGGTCCAGAGCTTCCGGTGGTGATGTCACCGTGACACAGAGGGAGCCTGATGGGCAAAGCAAAGTGAGCTGAGAGATGAGAGAGGAGACAGCCTTCTGGCAAGAAGCCACCTCACTGCTTCAGGGTCCCGCCGATGGGCACCAAGGAATCTTGTGTTTGTGATTATTGCTTGTTTAGTGTAGTTTGACTTGAAATTCTGCCAGGTACAACTGAAAGATCCCTGACCCATACTTTTGTCTTCTCTAAATTTTATCTGCTGGCTATGCCCTCTGCTCCCCTTCCTAACCAGGCATATTCAAACAGCACTTTCTCGGAGAGGCCTACCTACTGAAACAGCACCTGGTTCTCTTCTGTCTCCCGACCCCCTCCCCCTCTGACCCAGCCAGGACCCCTCCAAAGATGCCACATACACTTAGGGAGCTGCAAATGATATGATAAGATGGAAGGGCAGGGGTTGGTCAAGTATGGCCCATGGACTGAATCCAGCCCATAGTCTGTTTTTGTCAATAAAGTTTTATTGGAACACAACAGCGTTCATTCCACTGTATATTGTCTATGCCACTTTCACCCTGCGATGGCAGAGTTGAGTAGTGGTCTGCAACGTGTAAAGTATTTACTGCCTGGGCCTCGATGGAACTAGTTTGCTGAGGTCTAGAGTCTAGTGGCTGAGAGGACGGCAATCAGACAGGCTTGCGTTCACATCTCGGCAAGGTCACCTGTGCACTGTGTGACTTCGGGCAGGGGATCTAGCCTCTCTGAACCAAGCGTCTCTGCATCTTCAAGCAGGTGCCTGCCTCGTGCTTGTCGGGGAGATTCAGTCCTGCAGTAACAGATGTGTAACCCAGACCCCTGTGGGCGCTCAGCCCCAGCAGTGAACTTCCGTTCACACCCAAGGCAAGTTTCCCGGAGCGTCCATCGACCCCATGTGGGCGGGGCCGCTGCCCTGTTTACTGTGGTCCCTCAGTGTGTCGTTCACTGAATGAATTGATGGAAATGACCAGTTGGCCTGGCCTCCCTGTGCCCCTCACTGCAGGCCT
This sequence comes from Phocoena sinus, assembly GCF_008692025.1. NCBI lineage: Eukaryota > Metazoa > Chordata > Mammalia > Artiodactyla > Phocoenidae > Phocoena > Phocoena sinus. The sequence continues at coordinate 2,813,682 of NC_045772.1, read as the reverse complement.
GAGATCTGACTTCTTCCTGCCCACAGGCCTGGCACCCCCAGGGCCCGGGGTGTGGGGGGAAGAGAGGCAGGGTTCACACCCTGAATGCCTCGGCGAGACCTGACAGGGACAGAGCTAGATGGGGCTGCGTGCGGCAGTGTGGAGAGTCAGGAGCCGGGCTCTGCAGGATGTGGGTGGGGGGCGGTCACTGGCCAGTGTGATGTCCACAGCAGGCTTTGAGCTGCACCCACTCACCCCAGACAGCCGTCCCCAGCCGCTAAATAGTGAAAACTACTTGTAAGCCTGGAACCCCACGGTCAGCCTGTCCCTCCAGTTTCTAGCTCTGGGCATCTCTCTCCTTGTCTGCCGGGAGGACCTGCCCTTGGTAGGCTGTGCCTCGGTGAGCATGGCTCTTCCAGGAGACCAAGCAGGGGTCCCCTGGTGGTGACCAAGGAGAGCCTAGGGTCCCCATGGCCTTCCCACCAGCCATGGAAGGTTCTAGGTGTCTGACGCCGTGGCTCAGTGGCTCAGCCTCCTGGGCGTCCTGGCCACACGGGGTCCTTGGTGGCACTGGCACCCCAGTCCCCCAACTTTACAGCGTCAGCCTCCTGGGCCCAGAGCACATGGTCCCGTGTATGAAGAGTTTTCCTGGCGTGGGTTGTTCTTCCCCTTTGCAGCCTTTTCCTAGGGCAGAGGGGGTGCCTGATTGCATATGTAAATATGCTTCATTCTTTGCTGTGTTAGTTTCCTGTGGCTTTAATTTTCTTATTCTTTTCTTCCAGATAAGACTGAAATCAGTTTAAGCTAAGAAATTATTCATTAAGGGAATGGTGTCAGTGTTTGGTATTGGAACCACCTGAAGTCAATTAGGGATCAACAGAATTAATTATTCTCTCTGGGCTGAAAGCAGGAAGTGGGAACTGGGAGAAAAGGATCTCTCCTTAACTCACGGCAGGGAAGAGATAGGATTTTAATAGACCTGGGTGGCTGCATGTTAGCAGCTCCACGCTAAATGGCCGAGGCCTGCGGGGGGCTGGTTGTCCACACCCATCCACGGAGAATGGAATCTCAGCTAAAAATGGCCTCCAAAAGGGAAACCCCAAAGGGACAGGTGGGCATGCACCTCAGGTACAGGATTTGAGGGGGTCGCAAAACTCAATCATCAAGATAAAGAATTGTTCAGTGCAACGTTTTAACAAGTGTTTGTTAGAGAGGGTGTGGAGAGATCGAAACCCTGTGCAGTGTGGATGGGAATCTTCAATGGCGCAGCCACTGTGGGAAACAGTATGGAGGGTCCTCAGAAATTAAAAATAGAATCTCCATATTATCGAGCAGCTCCACTTCTGGGTACAAACCCAAAAGAATTGAAAGCAGGGTCTCAAAGAGACATCTGCACTCCCATGTTCACTGCAACATTATTCACAAGAGCCAACATGTGGAAGCAACCAAAATGTCCATCAGCAGTTGAGTGGATAAACAAAAGGTGGCCTTTACATCCAAGGGAATATCGTTCAGCCGTAAGACAGAAGGAAATCCTACCGTTTGTGACAACGTGGATGGACCTGGAGGACGTTACGCTGAGTGAGATAAGCCGGGCACAGAAGGAAAAATGCTGTGTGATTCCACTTACATGTGGAATCTGAAATAGCCAGACTTAACAGAAGCAGAAAATAGAATGGTGGTTGCGGGGCTGGGGGAGGGGGAGGGGAGGGAGGGGGCGGGGCTGGGGAGGGAGCGGGGCAGGGGGAGGGGGAGGGGAGGGAGGGGGCGGGGCTGGGGAGGGGAGGGGCGTGGCTGGGGAGGGGGAGGGGAGGGAGGGGGCGGGGCTGGGGACGGGGCGGGGCGGGGCTGCCGGTCATTAGGTGCCAGGGGATGGTTACACACCAGAGCTCTGCTGTGCACGGCGGGGCCTGCCCTTAACAGCACCGTGTTGTGCACTTAACATTTTGTTTGACGGTAGATGCGTGTTAAGTGTTCTTACCCCCAAAACAGAAGAGAGGAGTATCAGAAAGCAAGGGGAACAAGGAATCTTTGCTTTTTGCTATCACCATGAACATGGGATGGTTTCACAGCTGTTTGCTTACCTCCAAACTCATCAAATTGTATGCATTAAGTATGTCAATTATATTGAAAGCTGAGCAAAAAAAAAAAAACCATTAAAAAAATCAAAATCAGTGCAAAATAATGTGCAATGGACAAGATGTCAAAATTTTAAGTAAAGACACAGCCTGTTGCTTGTCTTGTGACCTTGCAACGGGGTCACGTGTTTCCAACCCACCTGCGGCTCTGGGCCTGGCTGCCCTGGTGTCCCCCTGTGTCACTTGGGTTTATGAGGGTTGACGGTGATGCGCCAGCAGATTGGGCAATATGGGGCTTTATATAGAGTCACGTTCTTTGACTGTAGGGTTTTTATTCACCTTTCTCACTTGGTTCAAGATATGAGAGGATGTTCTGGTAAGCGTGTGTACTGATGAAATGTCACCCCCTCGGCTGGCCTGGGCCCAGGCGGGTCTCTCCCTTCACTGGCTGTGCACTCTCGGGCCTGCTCCAGACCTCTCTGATCCTCAGGGCCTATAATTAGGAAACCTGGAACAAAGCATCACGGACCGAGCCGCCACGGGATCAGATGACATGACAGATGGGATGCATCTCGGCAGCGTCGGGCCTCCGTGCAGCACGGGGTCCCTTCCATCTCCTTTGGTCACCCACACAGGACAGGTGAGGGTGGTGATGGCAATGGTGGTATTACTGGCCCTGGGGTCTAAGCCCACCATGCTTAGGCCCGGCTTGGACCAGCCACAGAGCCTGGCTTGGGGGTTCTCAGGAAAGGCCTGCTGATGTGCGGGCCATGGGGTTTCTGACCACATGTGGCTCTCCTGTCGCCTCCTAGAGAGCTGGGAATTCAGCCACACCTCTGAGCCCTGGGTGGCCCATGCAGAGACTGCCTACAGCCCGCACCTGTCATGTGTGGGAAGGTTAGGAGCCCTGAGGTGTCCAAGTGAAAAAGAAAAGAGGCCCAGCAGGCAGGGCCAGTGGGGATGGAGGGGACGCAGAGGGATGGGGGGAGACGCAGGGGGCTGGAGGGGCTGGAGGGCAATGGGGGATGCAGGAGAATGGGGGGATGCAGGGGGATGGAGGGGATGCAGGGGGGATGGGCTCCCGCGGGAGACGCTGCCAGAGGCTCTTTGACTGGGAAAGCCCTGCCCTTGGGTAGAGGGAACCCAGGAGGATCCCCCCATCCCCGGCCTCCAGCCTCAGGCCTGGCTGTGGTCCCCCAGGGGCCTGCCCAGCCTCGGAGACTCAGGGGGGCCTGAGGAAAGGGTGAGAGGCCCCCCACAGTGGAAAGCCTCCTTTGGGCTGGAGCAAGTCCCCAAACCAAAGCAGTCACGGGAGCTTGTGGTGTGTCTGTGTCTGCACTTGCTCACGTGTGTGCTCACGCCTGCGGATGCCTGTGTGTGTGTCTGCACACGCACTGCACGTGCCCACACACGCCTGCAGGCTTACATATGTGTGAACACGCAGGTGCCCACATGCTCTGCGTTTGTCCACCTGTGTGCCTGCGTGTCTCTGCGTGCACAGGCACCTGGCGCCTGCACGCACACGTGCGGATGTATGTGCTCACGCGTGTGTTCACATGTGTCCTCACAGTGCACACACCCGCATGGTGCTCACCTGTATGTATGCATGTACCCACACACGCACTGCATGCACACATGTGTGTGTGTGTGTGTGTGTGTGTGTGTGTGTGTGGTACCAGCACTTATTCTCTCCTTCTCCTTCACTCAGGGAACCTGCCGGGCTGGCCATAAGACCTCTATTTGTTAGTCTGGCCTCCTGGACTCGTGCAGTTTCCAACCAAAAGTGCACCTGCTTTGGGCACCTGCTGCAGAAAGAGGCTCGGATCTGTGAGGCTGTGGGCCCCTGGAGGGGGCATTGCCAAGGGAGATGGAGCCTTTGGAGCACGAGTGCATCTGGGGGAGGCTGACGAGTTCCTTCTTTCCTCCCTCCCTCCCTCCCTCATTCCCTTCCCTGACAAGTGCTGGGTAAGGGTGAACTGCTATAACTTACTATTTGTCCACGGGACGCTTTCCACAGGGACCTGCCCGCTACATTCCTCTTATAATTCAGAATCACAAAAGAATGCACTGATCTTGCGAAAACAGCCATCTTCCATTTTATTCCAAATGCAAATTAAATACAAAAAGTATTTCTCTGGGAATGTAAATTGGTACAGCCACTATGGGAAACAGTATGGAGGTTCCTTAAAAAACTAAAAGTAGAGCTACCATATGATCCAGCGATCCCACTCCTGGGCATATATCTGGAGAAAACTCTAATTTGAAAAGATACATGCACCCCTATGTTCATAGCAGCTCTATCCACGATAGTCAAGACATGGAAGCAACCTAAATGTCCATCGACAGATGAATGGATAAAGAAGATGTGGTACATATACACAATAGAATAATAGCTGTAAAAAAGAATGAAATAATGCCATTGGCAGCAATGTGGATGGACATAGAGATTACCATACTAAGTGAAGTAAGTCAGAGAAAGACAGATATCATATGATATCACTTATATGTGGAATCTAAAAAATGGTACAGATGAACTTATTTGTAAAACAGAAAGAGAGTCACAGACATAGAAAACAAGCATATGGTTATGGAAGGGGAAGCAGGGAGGGATATATTAGGAGTTTGGGATTAGCAGATACAAAATACTGTATATAAAATAGATAAACAACAAGGACCTACTGCATAGCACAGGGAACTATATTCAATATCTTGTAATAACCTATAATGGAAAAGAATCTGTAAAAGAATATATATATATATATAAATATATATGTAAATGGAATCACTTTGCTGTACACCTAAAATGAACACAACATTGTAAATCAACTATACTTCAATTAAAAAAAAGGAAAAGTATTTCTCTTTTTACTCTGGCCTCCAGTAAGCTCAGAGCTAGATTTTGGCAACTTCTAAAGTTCGTTGAAGATTTTGCATTTTTTATTTCTTTGCTCATCTATCGGTTTTGATATTTTGAAATAGCCTAAAAGAAGATTGTTCTTTGTAATTCTCAGCCTCAAGCCCTTCTCAGAAAAACTTGATTATACACATCCCCAGGTCCTTCTTACAGAGAAAAAAGTAAATAACATGGAATTATTCAAATTCTGGTTGCTTATTGACAGGAAGCGTGAGCGAATGGCTGTTGTCTGGGTGAAATGGAGCCCCGGTGGACTCTGGAGGGTTAAGGCCCAAAGCACAGCACCGGCCCTGCCTTCGTTTTATTCACCTCTAAATCAACATTAGAAGTCTCTGAACTACCAGGAGGAAAGAAAAGACTTAAAAAGGCAAAGTATAATCCAGGAAAGCAATGATTTCTCGGGCTATTTGTCACTTCAAGTGCAATGCATTAACAAAGTGCTGTAATAAGAAGAGCTACTAAAAAATGATTTATTGATACTTTAGTCCCGTTAAAACAGGTTAATGTCAATACAATTAGCTCCTGGATCAAGGCGTTCCGCTGTAGAGGGAAACTTGATAAAACAGCATTAAATACCACTTCATCAAAGATCGGGGAGGGGCTGTGAGGACTTGAACCACAGCGAAGGGGAGAAAGAAAAGCTCTCTTACGGTGTCCACCCTGAATCCCCTCTGTGGTCCTCATGGATCTCGTCTCCAGGACTCCACGGGCCGGAGTCCGGGCGGCTCTGAGAAACGGTCAGTTTATCTGGAAGGCACGAGGCTCTGCTATCTCATGGGTGGATGTCTCGGAGGGGAGAATATCCAGCAATTGTTAAGCTGGGAAAATGGGCAGGGGATTGAGGGGGGCCGCCATGAGCCCCCAGCCACGAGCAGCGCTCTAGAGGCGAGCACGGGATGGAGCCTGGTCTTCCTTGGTCCAGGGGTGCAGCTGGGACCACTGGGTAGGCCTTGTGCCCGGCCTGGCGTGGGGGGCCCTCCGTACTTGCTGAGCCCCTCAGCACCCACCTCTGCTCCCAGGGGCCACTCTTATGGGGAGCTGGACCGAGGCTGTGTGGCCTTCAGTGTCCCCTGGCTGGTCATCAGGCTGTTCTCGCCACCATGTGAGCTGGGATGGCTGCAGTGTCACCACCCCCATCCTCAAAGAGGCGTTGACAGTGGCAGTTCCTCTGCTAAGATAAGAGGGCTCAAGGTAAGAACTCAAATGGCACTGCAGTGAGTGTGGTGACATTTCCGTCCCCTTGCCCTGTCCGTGATCCATGCCACCTCTGGGGTCGTGTCCTAGGCTCCACAGATCTGTGTGCAGGACCCTCTTATGGACACAGGTTCTGCTGCTCGAACCCCAGGGTTCAGGAGAGAGGGTCCGACTGGGCCTCTGTGGGCCACCACCCACCACTGGTCCCGTCAGCCTTGCCCGGCTGGAGTCAAGTTCTACAGACGGGGTGGTAATGGCAGGCACTCTGGTCCAGCGACTGTTTCCCATGATAGAAGAAGGGTCAGTTTGGGTTAATGTAAGTGCCCGAGAGAGAAATCTCAGTAATGTTGGTGGAGTCCCTGTGACCAGAGCCCTCCTGGCAGGGCCTGGGGACCCACAGGTACTTTGGGATGAATGAGCGAATGAATGAGCCAGTGAGGAGACACCATCTCAGCACTGAGAGGGATCCAGCTCCCTGGGATGCCGTCCACCTCTGGTGAAGGGCAGGAATCCTCTCCACAGCCCCCCTCCTACCCCAGGTCGGAATCTCAAGCCACTTCGCTTTATTTGCCTGGCACGGTCAGCTGCCCGTGGGGCGGGAGGACAGAAAAGCAAGGCCGCGTGCCCGTGTTCCCACGTGAGGGCCTGGGAGCCGCAGCTCACCCTGTCCTGCACCGGCCAGGATGCCCTGGGCCCGGATCCCCCTCCCTCGGTGGGGGAAGAAAGGCTCTGCCCTTTCCAGGGCCCGTTGGCTCCTGGAACGAGGAAGCCAAGATGAGCATGGAGACGAAAGTGGCCCCCGTTCCCTGGGACACAGTGGACCCGTTGGAAAAGGTCCTCTTGTTCTCTTCTCTGCCGGGAGCTCAGGAAAGTGAGGCCCTTCCTTTCAGTTTTCAGGACTGATTGCTCTGAGTGTTCTGAAGACTGTCTCTTCCTGAAGCGAAATTCTCCTCCTGAAAATCACACGTCACAGGATTTTCCAGTCCTTTCCCATCTCTCACCTGAGGCCCCAAAGAGCTTTGCCAGCCCTGGTGGCCTTGGTGCGACCATCGACAGCTGTTACCCCTGTCACCTTGGGCGCTGCTGTCTGAGGCCGAGCAGGCCCGGGCCGGCTCAAGGCCCCCGTGCATCCCTGAACCATGGCATCTAGAATCTCATATCACCTCTGGGTGCTCCGGAGCAGGTGGCTTCAGCAGGGAAAGTGATGGCAGCAGGGTTGGGGAGAGGGCGAGGGGGCTGGGAGATGCTCTCCCCCACCACCATGACACTTGGAAAAGAGAAGTAAGCTTGTTTTCTGGGAGGGAAACAGAGGCCTTCCCAGAATAGATGAGACCTGGAGAGGCAGCCTGGCCTCTGGGTAGAGAAGGAAGGTGAGTTCCTTGGCAGGGCAGCCAGCCAGCAAGGGCGAGTGGGGTCAGACTGCTCCAGGCTGTCCCAGGCTCCACCCTGCCCTGGGGGCCTTGGCTTTGGGTGTTGAGGCTTTCGATGCCGTGGACCAGATGGTCCTTGGGGCCGAGGTGGAGGCTCTGGGGTCCTCACGATGCCCAGCCATTCAGTCCAGAAATAGCCTGGACTCCCTTAGGGGCAGAGTTGGAGCCCCTCTGCTTCCACGGGGGGCTTCCCGGAGGGAACGGTGGTCTCCTGCATGTGGAGGAATTGGCAGCTTGTTTCCAGTCCTCTGCCCCGTATCTGGAGGGCTCACCCACCTTGGGCCACCTGGCAGGTGGAAGACGGCTTGTCCCCCCCCAGGACCAGCCCAGGGCTCTGACCACTCCTGCTGTCAGCACCCTGCAGGGGTTCACCCACTGCTCTAACCAGGGCATCCATGGGAGGAGGGACAGGAGGCTGTGTCCACTACCCTCTTCCCAGCACAGGGACAGTGCACTGTGTATGGTTGCACTCAGCAAACCAGAGGACCGGAAAACTGCTTGCAGTTGATGGCCTCTGTGCTGGGTCTCAGGAGCCTGGGTGACTCCAGCTGGGGGGTGAGGGAGCAGGGGGCCAATGTGGGTCTGTATGTCCAAGGCGAGTGAGGGGGACTGGTGGGGACCTAGAAAGGTGGTTTGTGTCGCCTCCTGGGAGAGCCTTGAATGCCATGGGAGCGTCCCCACAAATACCTTTGGACACTCACCGTTCTTGCTTTAAATGGCGACCCCGGAGAGACAAGGGTTTTTGCCCAGGACGGTCAGTTCTTCAGGATAAATGGATCGGCCACGGGGTGAGGATGGATGGCGGGGAGAATCTGATGTTAGGAGACCCTGTCAGCAGCTCTGGGAAGAGGGATGAGCTGGAAGCAGAGACAGCTGACTGCCTGGGGGCGGGTGTCCAGAAGAGGAGGGGTCAGTTCTGTTTCTGAGATTGTCGCCTGGGTGACCTGAGGCTGGCAGGGAGTGGGAAAGGAAGCTGCCAGCCTCGGGTCACCCAGGCGACAATCTCAGAAACAACTGGTGAGCGTTCATCAAACACCTTCTGTAGACAGAGTTCCCTGGACAAACCAGACTTCTATAGGAGCGGCCTTCTGGTCTACCCACCTCAGGGGCATTTTGCCAGGGTGGCTGCCCTCCCCCCATCAGCCCTGGCATCTCTCTGGGTACCAGGATGCAGAGTTGGGGGACACAGGCTGGACCCTGCAGAGGGGCCCCTGCCTGCTGAGTGGAATCAGTTCAGCCCAATACCCTCCACCACTTAGAATGTGGATTTCACTGCGGAGAAACTCATCTGAAATAGATATTTCTCTCCACCGCAGGAGGGATTTATTGGCAAAACTAGCCATCTATTAACATTATCTGGGGACTCTGCACTGGTGAGAATAGATACTATAAACCTTGGTTGTATAAAAACCCAGGAGCTGGAAGACTTTAGTGGACAGCAAATAGAAAAGTCCAGGGAGTTCAGGCCTGTTTATTTTACTTAGAGGGAAAGAACATTCAGTGCGCAGCCAGGCAGGAAATGGGTTTTGGGGACAGCCCCTTAGCCTAGTTGTTGGCCCTGAAGCTGTGGGAGTAATCGCTGTCTGCAATTAAAGTGGGTGGCTCAAAGGACCGTGTTCTGTAGCCGGTGGTGGAGGCTTCTGGAAAAGGAAGGCTTGAAAGTCCAGGCAGGGGGCCGTGGGGCCTGCTGGGGAGGAAGATCCTGGTGACAGGCTGAGGGCAGCTCCAGTGCCCGGGGATGCGTCTGATTAGGGTCAGTAAGAGCCACAGTGAAACCAGTCGCCCTGGTGTGAGCCGGGGGCGGGGGCTGAGCAGGTACCCAAAGCTCCGTCTGTCCGACGCTCTCCGCCTGTACTTGGCGTTTTGAGTGTCTGGGAGCAATCACGGGGTAAATGGGGGTTTTTGTCTTTTCATGCATTTCCTGCTGCATCCCCAGTGCCTGGCACGAGGCTGGGTATAGGGAAACCTCCAGCCCCTGCTGGCCGATCCCAGACCCACCTCTCCAGCCTCTCATTCCTGAGATGCTCCACATCCTTTAGTGGGTTTTCTCTCCACTTCGATCCGTCAGCACCTGTTTCTGCTGACGGCAGTCAGACCCTCAGCAGATCTGCAGGACTGAGGACCCACAGCCCTGGCACCTGGACACAGGGGCACCCAGGAAGCGTGAGTTCCATACGAGGTGGAGGCGTGAAGGGCGAGCAGAGGGAGCCTGGCCCCCCCTCCCCATTAGGCAGCGAGGACCTGCCTCCCTGACAGGGGACGTGGTTGTCCCAGAGTCCCCGGCTGGGGACGGTGACCTTAGGGCCTGGGGCCCCGCAGAACCCACTCGTCACGTGGGCACTGGACTCCCCCTCCCGCTGCAGGAGAGGTGGATTGGGATTGGCCCTGGGTTAGCCTTTGCCTTGGCCTAGAAGGGATCTAACGCCGTGCTTTGGGACAGCACGCCTGCATCTCAGTCACTGTTACGGACCAAATGTGTCCCCCTCAAATTCATATGGTGAAGCCTAACCCCCCCGCCCATGCGATGGGGCCTTTGGGAGATGAATGGGTCACAGGGGAGATGCCCCCATGATGGGATTAGTGCCTTATAATGGGGAGGACACAGTGAGAAGGGGGTCATCTGCAGACACTGTGGAAGTCGGCTCTCTCCCCCAGGTGCCAAATTGGCTCCGCCTTGAACTTGGGCCCCCCAAGCCCCCATGGCGGGGAGAAATAGACGCGGTGTGTCAGCCTGCAGCAGCTCGAGCCGATGAAGCCAGTCACCAGCCTCTTCTGATCATGTCTCTTGCTAACGTGCCCTGAGTGGCAGGGGGACCACAGGGAGGCTGTGCTTGCTGACGGTAGGGGGCATCCTCAGCGGCCGGAGTGTCTGTCGACCCCACTCAGGCCCGGAGTGTCCAGGTGGGTCGCCATGCTCTTCCCGCCGATGGGGATCGGGGCTTGGCTCCCGAGACCCTCCACCCAGGCCTGGCCTCAGGCTTCCACGGCCATTTCAATGTCCCCCTTCTGAAAGAGCAGCACAGCAGGCCGGTGCCCGGGTGGCAAGGCTGAGTTGCCGTCCTTCAGAAACATCAAGAGAGGGCAACCCTGGTGGTGCAGCGGTTGAGAATCCACCTGCCAGTGCAGGGGACATGGGTTCGATCCCTGGACCGGGAAGATCCCACATGCCGCGGAGCACCTAAGCCTGTGCGTCGCGACTACTGAGCCTGCGCTCTAGAGCCTGCGAGCCACAACCACTGAGCCCACGCGCCGCAACTACTGAAGCCCGCATCTTAGAGCCCGTGCTCCGCAACGAGAAGCCACCACAATGAGAAGCCTGCGTACCGCAACGAAGAGCAGCCCCCACTCGCTGCAACTAGAGAAAGCCCACACACAGCAACAGAGACCCAATGCAGCCAAAAATAAATATAAATAAATAAATTTAAAAAAAAAAGGAAAAGAAAGGAACATCAAGGGAGCATCCTTCCAAATCTCCCGAGGGATGCTGGAGGATCGGAAAGCAAAAACAAGTGGCTTTGTCCCTTTGCCCACTTCTCCTCCCCCCTCCCCCCACCATGACCTGCAGACGTCAGGAAGAGGCACAGGGCAGTGGAGGGGGTGCTCCAGAATCAGGGTGCCACCCGGGCCTGGGGAGGCACCACTTCTCTGGGCCTCCGTTTCTCCATCCACAGGGGCCTGTTGATGCAGGGTCTCCAAGTTTACCCTCGGCCACAGATGCTGCAGCTGCCTTCCTGCCTTTGAGAAATGGACGTGCCCTTTCCTGGGTGACTGGGGCCTCAGAAAGAGGCCGGGATAATTAATATTGATGTGGCTTCAAATGTTAAAAGTTAGAGTTAAATCCAAAACAGAAGGAGAGGGTCATAGGTAACCAATTAAATGGTGACTTCTCCACTGCCCCTCACCTGCTTTGGAGGCGGACCGGACCTTGTCTGGCTCTGCCAATTAATATGCCCTCACCTCCCTGCACTGGGGACCTCAGGCTTTCTGCAAATTGCAGGGAAAGGTGAGATCGGCCGGTGGCAGACACCGGACCATCTCCCGTGGTGCAAATGCCAGGGAAGGGGAGGCTCCCGTCAATTTGCAGGGCTGAGGCCCAGGAGAGGAGGGGCAGGCTGTGGTACCCCAGCTGGGGTGTGAGGATTAATGAAGGGGGCTGGGAAGTTGAAAGCACGCCGGCATCTGAGATGAAGCCCAGCGGGTCTAGCGAGTTCTGGATAACTTTCAAAAAGCAGAGATTGCGGGTGGTGAACTAATTACCTTGCACGGATGGGATCGGAGCTCTTGTCTATGCAGCTCGATAGAGCCGGGTGGAAGGAGAGATGGGCGGCCCGCTGGGGCACGTTGATCAGCCAGAGGGGGTGAGGGCCGGACCCCCGTGTCTCCCCCATTCCAGTTCTGTGGCTGAAAGGCCACATTCGAACCCTCATTCTTTAAATATCCGCAAGTTAGAAATCGGTGGGTTTGTGAGGGCCCCTAAGTCAACTAGGATTTGGGCCTGGAGGGGGCTCAGAGATTGGGGTCTCAGTCTTGGCGTTCAGCCCCGGCCCCGTCAGGTGTGAGCTGCCTCCATGCCAGCACACGCCTTCACGTGGACGACCCACTCCTCGTGACAACACAGCGGGGACTGTTCCAGAATCACATCCATGTTAGAGATGGGGAATCCGACACTCAGAGGGGCCAGATGAGGGCCCTGAGGTCACCCAGCTGGTCAGTGGCAGAGGCGGGGCCCAGCCTGGGGCTTCCCTGTACTCCTGACCACTGGGGACCACTGCTTCCCCTGGGGACTCAGCAGACACTGGCTGTGACCGTGGGCTGTCAGGGAAGGTGGGTCCTGAAGATGGAGTTTGCCGGGAGCTGGAGGGTTGGGAGGAGAATGTACATCCCAGGCAGAGGGAGCAGAGTGGGTGAAGGGTCCAGAGAGGTGCAGGGATGGGGCAGCTCTGGGTGGCAGGTGGGGCGTGCGGGATGGGTGCTGCAGGGGGGAGCCAGGGCAGGAAGGACCCAGTGTCCTGTATAAGAGGCAGGGCCCAAGGTGCCCCTGCGGTAACCTGAGGTGTCGGGGGTCAGGGAAACCTGTGTGCTTTGGAACGCTCTTCCCAGGGTCCCCTCAGAGTGGAGGAGGGTGAGGTGGGCCAGGGCTGGAGACCCACAACTCGGGAGGGATTTAGGCGACCGAGTTCGAAGGACACGGTGGCTGATCTAGGCCGGGGCCGGTATTGGCATCTCCATTTCACAGATGGGAGAGCTGAGTCTCACGGCTTCTGCATCAGTCAGCTCTCAGTGTGTAACAAGCTACCCCCACGTTTAATAACTCAAAACAGCAATCACTTCTTATTTCTCTGTGTCTGCAGGTCTGCTTGGCTGGCCTGGGCCAGGCTGGGCTGGGCTGGGCTGACTGGGCTCCATTAACGTCGGGCTCCATCCCACCATGCCCCAGCGGGATCAGAGGGGGGGCCAGCTGAGGTCTGGCTGCGGGGGACAGCTTGCTTCTGTTCCACCTGGTCTCGGGTCCTGCAGTAGGCCAGCCTGGCGGCTGGGAGGGAGTGGAGGCCCGCAGGGCCCCTGAGGCCAGGCTCAGAATGGGGTGATGTCACTTTTGCTGGATGCTTTGGGCCAAAGCAAGTCACAAGGCCCATCCAGATTCAAGGGGAAGCTTCGACTCCGCCTGTCCTGGGAGGAGCTGCCAAGTCACATGGGGAGGGGGCTGTGTCCAGGGAGGGGTGGGCATTTGGGCCAGGGGTGCAGGCAGTAGGTTCTGTAGAAGCCCAGAGGAGGGACTGTCAGATGCGATTGGCTGGTCAGGGAAGGTTTCTTGCGGGAGGTGGGACTCTCCAATCTCTACCCATCAGTGTGTTTTATAAAGTTTGGTTTCTTTGCTGAAATTCAAGACTCATTAAAATTTTCTTTAAAACTTGGAATGGCAGAAGGCAGGCTGCCTCCCATGTAAGATGAGTTTATGAGCAGGCCAACTGCAAATTCATAATTAAAGGAATTTGACAAGAAACAAAGAGGACTGGTTTCCACTGGAGGTGTGGGGAGTTAATTACCGGTTTGTACTCTGCCACAGCGGGCGTGTGTGAGATATCTGAAGTGGGGACGGCTGGGGATTCGCTGGGAAAATGCAATGAAATGTATGTGCCAGTACTGATTTTGTCAATCGAGGTCCCCGCGCTAGACATCTTAGAGATGAGAAAAGGTGTTTTGTGCTTGGTTTCTAACATGTTCAGAAACCTCTTTCCGTAAGGCTCAGAGAGGACCCCCGGCAGCCCCTCTGGGATGCAGCAGGGCGCTGAGGACATTCTAGGTCGACTAGAGGTTTCGATGGGGCCCTGGACTCACACAAAGAGGTCTCTGTGCCGTCTGGGTTTCTCTGGCCCAGTGACCTCACGGAACAGCCACTGGGCTCTCTGCTCCCATATCCTCCCTCCAGCATGGCTGTCCCTGCTCTGGGAAGAGACCCAAGGGCAAGGATGCGGCACTCAGGGCGTCTGGTTCTTTCTGACCTCTCCAGGCCACTCTCTCACGCTCTGGCCCTCACCCACTTCTGGGCTGTCCTTCATCTTGAGCTTCTACCTTTGCTGGTTCTGCTGCCTGGAATACAATGGAACATTCTGGAACATTCTTCCCAGTCCCTCTCTGCTTCTCTCACCCCAGGAATGTCAGGCTGCAGACCTGACGTGTATTCATGTGGATGGACTGCCCTCTGTGCTCCTCCCTGGAGGGACAGCCCTGGACCCGGCCTCCAGTGACCCCACCTGGTCAGCCCTTCTGCAGGTGACCTGTAGATCGAGGGCATGAAAGTAAATGCTTCTGGCTGGAAGCAGCTGAGTTTTGGAGCCGTTTGTTATGCAGCAAGGGCTGACTGATGAACCTGGTCACACCTATGTACTCTTGCTGTCTCATGTGACATGCCACTTCCTCCAGGAAGCCTTCCTTCACCCCCAAGGTCTGGATGGGGTGTCCCCACTGCGTGGCCCATCCTGGCCCTTGTCCTGCTGTGTGGTCACTGTCTTTCTCCCCGTCTGTGTCTGGCTCCCAGGGCCTGAGTGCGAAGCTGGGCTCGTCCGCTTCCTGGGTCTGACAGCTGCTCTGCCCTTTGCCAGCCGTGTGACGTGGGTGAGTCACTCACTCCGCAGCCCCAGGTTTCTCACATAACAATGGGGATGATCGCTCCGGGTGTCAAAGTGAAGTGTTGGGTGAGCACAGGCCTGGCCCGGAGCCTGGCGCACGGGGGGCCTTGACAAGCGATGCTCGCCCTTCACTGCGCTCCCCCGCCACTCGCAGCCCCTCATCCGCACGGGGACCACCCTGTCCACTGTCTCTCTGAGCCTCAGTTTCCCCCCCTGCAGAGTGTGGGAGTGGCCATCACAGATACCTGTGGTCACCAGGGTGCAACGGGGGGGTCTGCTCTGGGGAACCCTGCCCGTAGGTCATGGGTCTCCACCACCTCCCCACCAGCTGGGCTTCGTCTTCTTGCTGCCCTTCCTTCCGACACAGACAGGGCTGGCCTCCTGGTCTCCGCTGCAGGCCCATGCTGACCTGGGCAGACGAGAAGGCCCGCTCCCCTAGGCCACCACCCAGGCCCCCCTGAGCCCCACTCTTGGGAGGGTGAGGGCCGTGACCCCTCCTGACTGGGTACGTGGGAGGGACAGACACCACACGATCCGTGCAGGGCCCACATGATAGAGTGACCAGGGTTGCCTCTCCCTGGGCAGGTCCGCAGACCTTCTCCATGGCCCTGCCCCACGCCCAGCCCGGCCTTGCAGGGGAGGGGGCCGCTCCCCCCAGCCCCTTCCCAGGCTCCTCTTCCGCCTTCTCCGCCTGGCCCTGGGCCCTGGAGGAGGTGGCTGGGCTGGAGGTCACTGCCCCCGCTGGGCTGGCGCGTCCCACACTGCTTGGGGTACCCCTTACCCAGACTACGCGTGTCCGGGACCCGCAGCCTGGGTCACCTGGGCCGAGTTACTCATTTCTGTGCTTCAGGGCACTTGTTTGTAAAATGGGGTCCTAAGGGCTCCTCCCCAGTGGGGCTGGAAGGGACGAATCAATGGGTTAAAAGTGCCGGGGACAGCATCGGGCATGGCGTGGGTGTGACACGTACGCTGTCTCTGTAACTATCGTCCTGTGTGTATCATCCTTGTGTTTCCTGCCCTCAGTGTGGTGCTCACACCCTTATGTGGGGCGCACTGGCTCCAGACACCTGAAGGTAAGTTGTGATGTGTCACATAAGCTAGTTCCTACTAATTTCTTAAAATACTTGTTTCTGGGGTACACAGCTGATTCATGCTTACCCTACGTTATCTGGAGGGTAGACTAAGTAGCCCAAAGAGGAAAAGCGCCCGTATTTCAGAGCCCAGACTGCTCACCGTTACTCTCTGCAATCACCAAGCCACCTGCATTTCGACACCCAGGGATGATAGATAAGATTTTGCTGAGTGCCTTTTCTGGTTTATTTTTTTCTTAAGTGCCCGTGTGCGCACACACGGAATATACACCTATGTTGAAAACCTAATTGCAGACGATTTGAGGTTACAGTTCTTACTTTATAACGTCTTTCAAACTCTTCTCACGTCACATGCGTTCGTCTGCAGCTGTCCGTCTCGTGGACGTGCCATTTCAATGGCCCCTCACATGTTACTCTTGTAAAGATTGTGGAGAAGACGATCTCGCAGGTAGGTTTTTATGCAAATCCATGAGAATGTCTCCAGGGAAAACTCTTAGAAGAGCATATATATTTGGGGATAAAAAATATGTATATTAAAATAACTGTGATACAAATTGTTCGTTTAGCTTCCAAAAAGCAGCGGTGGGCCGAGGGCCACTGTCCCACACTCCTCTCTTCCATTAGGGTGGTGGGTTCTTGGGGGCTGGCTTTGGCTGGGGTGGGGAGAGGGGGGCAGTGAGTCGGGGGGCAGTGAGTCAGGATCCCTGAGGGAGGGTCTCCCGCTGCCCACGGCCTGCACAGGCGCAGCTGTATCTCCAGTCCCCACAGGAGCCATGGAGGCTGGATGCTCCCAGAGCCCGTCCCCGTGCTGAAGGCTCCAGGAGAGAGCAGGCCTTTCCCTCGAGGCTGGCTGACACGGGAGGGGGGTGAGGCAGTGGGCCTCTGTCCCCACAGCAAGCCGTGTGTGGTGTGTGGAAGAAATGTGGCACCATTTCAGACCAGCCTCTGACCCAACTGCCTCCCTGGGACCCACTGGGAACCAGGCCCCTAACTGGAGGCAGGACTGGGGGTCTTGGCCAGGCTCTGACCTGACCTACCCGGGACTTGGGACAAGCTACCCCCCCTAAATGCCCGGTCACATAGGTCACTGGGCTCCTCCCACTGGCAGCCTGGGTCTGCCTTTTGGGCCTGTCTGCCCTCTTTCTGCAAAGTTGTTTCCGACACAGATCAAGTGGTCTTTTGGGGTCAGGATTCGCCTGTTTAATGTTGACAAAACCTGCTTAGGTTATTCGTCCCATTTTACAGATGAGGCGACTGAGGCTCAGGGAGACCCAGTTGCTTGCCCCATAGCCTCTGGCTGGAGTGGGGCTTTCCACGTGGACTCCCTCTGTCTAGAGACCCCTTTTTCTTTTATTTTTTGGCGGTGTCGGGTCTTAGTTGCGGCATGCATGTGGCATCTAGTTCTCTGACCAGGGATCGAACCTGGCCCCCCTGCACCGGGAGTGCAGAGCCTTAGCCACTGTACCACCAGGGAAGTCCCTAGAGACCACCTTTCTGATCCCGGGCCTGAGATCCCGGGAAAAACTTCTAAGCCCCATTCTTGTCCTGCGGACGCAGGACCTGCCACGTTTGTACAGCAAGCTGGAGCGAACTGCGTGGGACTGGAGGCCATGGCGATATAGCCATATGTTTTCATATTGTATAATTTTAAGAAAAAAACGCAAAGTAGTAGTAGACAGACTGAACATTAAAACTTCAAAATCAAACCCTCTCAAATATTAAAACTCAGAGGCAGACACATGACCTTCTTCGTGGCAGGTTTTTATCTGAAACGGTCTCAGGCAACTCCTGAGTGCAGTTCGTCCGAGGCTAACTGCTGCTGCTAAGAGACGCCGGCGAGGCCTCCAGCAAACGGCCGAAGATCGTCGACTGCATTTCTCAGCCGGGCAGAACCTCCTTCCTCACCGTTAACCAGAATCTGGAGCATTTCGTGTCTAAATTGAACTCCGTCTTCCAATCTAGCAATCGTCTTTTTCTTTCGTTGACAAATATGATGTTGGAATTTCGGGTGATAATGCAAATGGATTTTGAATCTAATTGAACTTTTCATATCAAATATTTCAAAATAACGATGACGTTCTCCTCAGCATCCACAGATGTTGCTCCCAGAGTCGTACTAATTCTTCTTTGGGATTCAAATTATAACCCTCACTAAGCATCATGGGTGAACATTTCTGATGGTTTTGCTTTGAATCCATCAAGTCTATCATTAAATGTTTCCATATTTTCGTATAGTTCTTGCAATTTTCAAATAAGTTCATTTCAGTGCTCAAGACATGGCAGTGAAGTAAGCCATTTTTGAAGCCAGTGACTTTACTTTGATAAATCAGCAAAAAAAAAAATAAAATCTATATTTTAGTCCTAAGCTCCAGACTGAACCTCCCCTTGGGCGCCAGCTTCTCTGCCTTGAAGGACCAGTGCGGGGCTCTGACCCCATTTCTTCCCAGAAAGCTGAAAACAGCTGCTATTTACTAAGTTCCTCAGTTTTATAATTTCAGATGTACAGGCAAATTTTGCACGTAAGAACTTGAATTTGGAGTTTTCAGAACAAACTTTCCTACTTGTCACCGCAGCTATGATGAGATGCGCCCAGTGTTTCCATAATGTTTTTTTTTTTTAATTTATTTATTTATTTTTGGCTGTGTTGGGTCTTCGTTGCTGAGCGTGGGCTTTCTCTAGTTGCAGCGAGCGGGGGCTACTCTTCGTTGTGGTGCACGGGCCTCTCATTGCGGTGGCTTCTCTTGTTGCAGAGCACAGGCTCTAGGCACACGGGCTTCAGTAGCTGCGGCATGCGGGCTCTAGAGCGCGGGCTCAGTAGTTGTGCCATGTGGGCTCAGTAGTTGTGGCTCGTGGGCTCTAGAGTGCAGGCTCAGTAGTTGTGGCGCACAGGCTTAGTTGCTCCTTGGCATGTAGGATCTTCCCAGACCAGGGCTCGAACCCATGTCCCCTGCATTGGCAGGTGGATTCTTAACCACTGTGCCACCAGGGAAGTCCCTCCGTAATGTTTTCCATAATGATGATCATTGATGTGGAGAATTTCATTCGCCCAGCAGCCGGTTGGGTCCTTTTTTTTTTTTTTTCAACACAGATGGTGTTTTTTAAAAAGCGTTTTTCTTTAGGGATTGATTTCTGCAGTATCCAGTGACAGCCCCAAGCCCCTGGCTTTGTTGCTTTGACACAGCTGGCAGCATGACCGTTAGCTGTCCCAGTGTCCCCATGGTTTCTGTGGGGACTCCGCCCATTCCAGGTGAGACACTGCAGCCGTCAGCACCCCGCCGGCAGGGGCTGGAGAGGAGGTCGTGGGACCTGCTGACCTGGTCTTGGGCCCGGCCCAGGAGTGTTGAGAAACCTCGGTGGTTCCGGAAGCTCTGGCATGGGGCCTCTGATGCTGTTTCTTATTTCTCTGAGAAAGGAGGTGAAACCACACAGAAAATCCCTTCATCTTTCCTCCTCTGAATCTATCAGCCTCGTATGCTGGACCCGTGCTCTACTGGATGAACGGCCCGGGCCCCTCCCTGTATCCAGACTCCCACCCCTCTGTCCTCCTGCATTACCATCTTCTACTTGCTCCTCTGGGCCAGGATGGCCAACATCCACCTCCTAGGTCAAAAAGAAATCCTCCCTTGACTCTGACTCTGAAGCGCTCCCCACTTCTGCCCGTGGTTGCCACCTCCAGTCAGTCACCAGACCCCCCAACCTTGCAAGCGACCCCTCCATTCCCAGGCCCCGTCCTCCCTGAAGGTGACTGTGACCCTGACCTTTATGCCGTCACTTACTCCTCGCCTTTTTCTATCGCTCTGTCATCCGCAAACGGGTTTCGTAGGTGTCTTCAAATAACATGGTTTAGTTTTGCATGTTCTAAGCATTTATGCCAATGAAATGATAGCGTACTTCTGTGTCTGGCTGGCTCCATTAACTTTATGTTTAATCCCCAGGGCTGTGTGTAGCTGTGATGCATTTGTTTTTATCACTGGTACTGAGATGCTCTCATCTACTTGCTATTAAAGAATATTCGGGTCGCGGTACGTTTATGAACCTTCTTCTGTTGGGTGTATACCCAGGAGTGGAATCCTTGGTCGCAGAGAGCGTGTGTCTTTACATTTCTCAGGCAGTTCTGTTGTTTGGGGTGTACAGCACCTTAGGTTGGTCCCCGTTGTTCTGCATCTTCCCCAGTCATTTTAGCTGTTTTGGTGGTTTGTGGTCCTTTCCCACCGTGGTTTGAAATGTGCATTTCCCTCGTGGCTAATGGGCCACCGTTTTCTGTGTTAACAGGCAGCTGGGGCTCTGCGTTTGTGAAGTTCTTGTTCACGTGTTGGGCCCATTTTCGGCCTGGATTTGCAGGGGTTCTTTATATATGTCAGATATGAGACCTTTGTCAGTTATGTGTGTTCCAAATACTTTCTGCCATGTGTCTTGCCTTTTCACTCTTTTACTGGTGTTTTTGGATGTATAGGAATACGTAATTTTTATGTGGCCAAATTCATCCAATTTTCCCTTGATGGTTATTGCACTTTGAATTCTGTTCAAAAATCTTTCCCCATTTGAAGGTCATGAGGATATTCTCTTATATCACCATTTAAAAGCTTCATTAAGTGTTTTGGCTATCACACTGGGATCTCAGTCTGCATGGAATCACTGTTGGGATGCCTGGGAGGTGCAGGAGTCCGGTTCCTTTTTTTCCTGTGGGGATACCAGTTGTACCAGAATCGTCTCTCTCCTTCAGTGCTCCTCAGAACCATCTTTGTACTAAATCAGGTGTCCACCTACCCGTGACCTCTTTCTAGGCCGATTACAGGAGCTCCATCTTGGCATCTGGCAGAGCAAATACTCTCACGCTTTTCTTGCTTGTCAACAATGTGCTGGCTACCCTTGCCCTTTGAATTTCCATATCCATTTTAGAACCAGCACACCGAGATTCACAGACGTGCTTTTTGGGATTTTGATTAGCATTCAGAGAATTTATGTGTGGGGAGTATTAATCTTGTGTCCACGAATAAATGCAAATTTTATTTTCTCCATTTTAAGAGATTCTTTTAAATGTCTCAATCGTGTTTTATAGTTTCCTGAATAAAGACCTTTTACATCTCTGTCAGATTTATCCCTTCTTCGTAGTTTTGGATGCTATCGTAAATTTTTTCCCTGAGCTTTTCTCATGGAGGTATAATTTGCCTACAACAGATTACACAGAACTTAGAGTACAGCTCAATGAGTTTTGACGTATACATACACTCAAGGTAACAAGATCTCAGTCAGGGAGTTTCCCTAGTGCCTCTTTCTGGGAAATGGTCCCATCCCTCTGGCTGAGAAAACCACCATTTGGATTTCCGTCACTGTGAATTAGATCTGCCTGATTTTGAACTCTGTATAAATGGAATCCGACAGTATTTACCCTTTGGTGTCTGGCTTCTTTCATTCAACGTTTGTGAGATTTAGCCATGTTGTTTTGTGTATCGGTAGTCATGCCTTTTTATTTCAGAATGGCATTTCACTGGATGAGCATATGCCATAAATTATCATCCACCCGTGGACGGTAGAAGTCTTCGTGTGGATGTGTATTTCCGTTTTCTTGGTTAAATGTCTGGAAGTGAAATGTCTGGTTTGTAGGATGGGGGTGTGTTTAACTTATGAGAAAATATAAAAGAATTTTCAGAGTGGCTGTACCATTTTATATCCCCACCAGCCAGTGTTTGAGGGTCCCAGTCAACCCTGTCCTCGCGTTTGTTGTTGTCTGGTGTTTTAATCTCACCCTTCCTAAGTCAGAGTGAAGTGCTGTTCGTTGCGATTTTAATCTGTATTTCCCTGATGACTAAATGGTGTGGAGCATCTTTTCATGCGCTTATTGGCCACTCATGTATCTTCTTCTGTGATGTGTCTGGTCAAGTCTTTTATTCTTTTTAAAAGCATCTTTAGAAAGTTGTATTGTACATGCAATAAATTACAGTCCCTTTAAGTGTACCACTTGATGCATTTTTGACAAATGTACACACGAATGTATGACCACCACAATCAAGATACAGACTATTTCCATCACTCTAAATCCCCTCCTGCCTCTTTGCAGTCAGTTGCCACCCTAACCTCTGACCCTAAATCTCTGATCTCCTTTCTAGTACTAGGGATTACTTTTGTTTTTCCTAGAATTTTATGTAAATGGGATCCTACAGTAGGCATTATTCAGTATCTGGATTTTTTCATTGTGTGATGAATTCAGATTTACCACGTTGTTGCATGTGGGCTGTATACTGTATGTTCATTCATTTCTGTGGGTTTTCTGGTCTTTGTGGTATTTGTTTTTGTAGTATTCCATTGTATGTTTATGTCATAATTTGTTAGTCCGTTCACCTGTTGGTGGTCATTAGGGTTGTACTCAGTATTTGTCTCTTATGAATAAAGCTGTTATGAACATTTATGTACAAGTCTTAGTAAGTGTTTTTGTTTATCTTAGGTAAGTACTAGCTGTAAAATGTCTGAGTCATAGAGTAGGCATATGGTTAACTACTTAAGATATTTCAAAGTGATTATAGCATTTAATGCTGCTACCAGTATCATGTGAGCGTCCTTGTTACTCCAAATTCTCTCCATTTGGTATCATATTTCTGCCATTGCAGTGGGTGTGTTGCGGTACCTGGTTGCTGTTTTAATTTGTATTTCTCTGGCGACTAGCGATGTTAAGCGTCTGTTTGTGCTCTTAGTGACTATTTTCTATCTTCTTTTATGAAAGGTCTTTTCAAATCTTTCTTCCATTTTTACCTGTCTTCTTATAATTGAGTTGTAGGAGTTCTTTATATGTCCTGGGTGCCAGTTCTTTGCTAAGATATATGGTTGCAAATATCGCCTTACCGTCTGTGGCTTGCCTTCTCATTTTCTCTGTGATGTTTTTGAAGAGGAGAGGTTTTGAATTTTATGGAGTCCAGTGTATCCATCGCTCCTTTGATGTTTGTGCTTTTTCTGTGTCATAGCTGAGAACTCTCTCTGCTGTCTCAAGGTTGCAAAAGTATTTTTCTACAACTTTTATAGTTTTAGTACTTCCATGTAACTCTGATTCATTGCAGTTCATCGTAACAGTTACAAGCCTGTTGTCTATGAATAAAAACATTTTGCTGTTTCCTTTTCAATCTGGATGCTGCTCAGTCCTATTTCTTGCCTCGTGGCACTGGCTAGACCTCCAGTACAATGTTGAGAAGAAATGATGAAAACAGACTCCTCTGCACTGTTCTCAATCTTAGGGGGAAAGGGTGTGGTTTTTCATTATTAAATGTTATGTTAGCTGTAGGTTTTTGGGAGGTGCTTTTTATTGTTTTGAGGAAGTTCCTTTCTATTCCTAGTTTGTGGAGAATTGTTGACACAAATGGATGTTAAATTGTGTTCTATGCTTTTTCAGTATCTATTGAGAAGAGCATATATTTTTTTCTCCTAGATTCTGTTAGTATGGTGAAGTGCCTTGTTTTTTGTTTTTTTTTTTTTGAATGCTAAAACAACCTTGTATTTTTGGAATACAGCAACTTTTATATTTCGGTGGATTTGATTTGCTAAGATTTTGTTAAAAGTTTTGCACGTATATACATGGGAAATATCGGTTGGTAGTTTCCTTTTCTTGTAATGTCTTTATTAGGCTTTAGTGGTTGGTGACGCTGGCTTTTCAAAGCAAACTGTGAAGTACTCTCTCTTCTTCCATTTTCTGAAAGTAATTGTGTAGAAGTGGTTTCACTTTTTCCTACTTGTGCTGTACAGTTAGTTCATCAGTGAAGTCATCTGAGCCTTGAGTGATTTTGGTGGCTAGATTTTTGTGAATTTAATTTCTTCAGTAGTTAGAGGGCTACTCAGATTTTCCATTTCTTTTTGAGTCAGATTTGGTAATTTGAGTCTTTCAAGGAATTTGTCTATTTCATACAAGTAGTTGAATTTATTGGCATAACTTTTTTTCATAATGTTTTCATATTATCTTTTGAATGATTGTGAGATCTATAATTATGTCACATCTTTCATTCCTGATGGCAAATTTACGTCTTTTATCTTACAGTCTTCATCAGATGTACTAGATATTTATCAAATTAGTCAATTATTTCTTTTTTTAAAAATTTATTTTAGTTATCTATTTTTGGCTGCGTTGGGTCTTTGTTGCTGTGCACAGGCTTTCTCTAGTTGCAGCGAGCGGGGGCTACTCTTTGTTGAGGTGCGCGGGCTTCTTACTGCGGTGGCTTCTCTTGTTGCAAAGCATGGGCTCTAGGTATGCAGGCTTCAGTAGTTGCAGCACTCGGGCTCAGTAGTTGTGGCTCATGGGCTCTAGAGCACAGGCTCAGTAGTTGGAGTGCACAGGGCTTAGTTGCTCTGCGGCATGTGGGATCTTCGCGGACCAGGGATTGAACCCATGTCCCCTGCATTGGCAGGCGGATTCTCGACCACTGCGCCACCAGGGAAGCCCCAGGTGGCTTTTTTTGAGTCTTTTTCCCCTCCCTGCTTCATATTGTATAGTTTCTATTGCTATGCTTTTGAATTAATAATCTTCTGTTCTCCACTATGTAATGTACTGCTAACCCCATCTAGTGAAATTTTTATTTGAAAGATTGTATTTTTTGGTTCTAGACCTTTGCTGTTGGCTCTTTTTGATATTTTCCATTTTCTCTTCATGTTCATGTTGTCCTTTACATAGCGGAGCAAATTTAAACACTTAAAGTAGCTGTTTTTACGTCCTTGTCTGAGTGATGGATGTTTTCCTGTGAACTGTTGTTTTATGTTGATAGTTTGCAGGTTTTGACTGGACGCCAGGCTATTTGAAGCTTCCATTGTTGACCGTTTCCCTTTGGTTGTCTTCCTTTAACCAATCAGTGTTTGCTGTGATGGACAGTTAGATCACTTGGGATCCAGTTGATCTCTTGGAGGGTTTTTTAAAAAAAATTATTTTATTGAAGTATAGTTGACTTATAACTTGTTAATTTCTGCTGTACAGCAAAGTGATTCAGTTATACATATATACATACATATTTCTTTTTATATTCTTTTGCATTATGGTTTATCACAAGATATTGAATATAGTTCCCTGTGCTCTACAGCAGGACCTTGTTCATCCATTCTATGTACAATAGTTTGCACCTGCTAATCCCAAACTGCCAATCCATCCCTCTCCCACCCACCCTGGAGTGTTCTGTTTTGGTTTTTTTTTTGCGGTACACGGGCCTCTCACCATTGTGGCCTCTCCCCTTGCGGAACACAGGCTCCGGACGCGCAGGCTCAGCGGCCATGGCTCACGGGCCCAGCCGCTCCGCGGCATGTGGGATCTTCCCGGACCGGGGCACGAACCCGCGTCCCCTGCATCGGCAGGCGGACTCTCAACCACTGCGCCACCAGGGAAGCCCTGGAGTGTTGTTTTTGAGTTTCGTTGGTGGAATCTAGAGTAGCCTTTATCGGGGAAATTTTAGCCTTACTACTACATTGTAACCCTTCTAAGGTCTTCATGGATCACTCCAGTGTTTCTACTCTTGAAGGATGGAATTAAAACATCTCCCACCCCTGTGTGGGGTCGGGGAGCTTTTCACTGTAGAGCAACAGCAGACTGGCTTCGTGCTATTTTACTGTATACACGCAGAGACCAGTGTCCAGCCACAGTCTCCACCAGATCCTTATGAAGGCTCCTGGAGCTCTTTCTCTGCATGGCTTCTTCTCGGGTAATCTGCCTTGCAAATTCCAGCTGCTGCAGCCTCCCCAGGCTCCGCTTTCTCTCTCTCTCCCCACTTCGTCAAGAAGTCTATGTTCTGCCCCAAGAAAGCCAGGGCAGTCTCAGGACTTAGCCACATTTGTTACCCTATCTCAGGGACTACCGTCCTGCACCCTCTTTTGCTCCAACATTTGTATATTTACATATACACGTGTATATGTATGTACATACATACATACATTGCCTATATACAGGTACACATACATTTATATGCATATATATTTATATACATTGTATATTTATATACGTATGCATATATGTTTTGTATATTATGTGTTTGTATATTTATATACATATGTATATTTATATATTTGCATAGTTTGAGAAGTTTGGAATTTGGTTAAGGTGAGAAGGTAAATTCTACACTAATTACTTTTCGTGCCCAGTGAGGGAGTATCTTTGGCTGATAAAAAGTTTTCCCTTTATTTTTTTCATCAGTTTGGTTATGAGGTGCACAGATGTGGGGGCCGTGTGTGTGCGTGTGTGTGTGTGCGTGTGTGTGCGTGCGTGTGTCTTGATTGAAATTTGCTGAGATTCTTGCAGCCGTAGGTTGCTTTGGGTCAAATTTGTAAGATTTTCAACAATATTTCTTCAGTTATATATTTTATACCCCTCATTACCTTGTCCTTGTCTTTCTGGGACTCCAATTCCTTATTGGTTCTTTCTTTTTCTGGTATTTTCCCCCTCAGTTTCCAGAGGCTCTGACACCTAACACTGACTCACTAAGACACTGTTTTCTGCATGAATTCCATCCTGTGTGTGCCGTATCCCTGGGAAGAGCCGGGGAAATAGACTCACCCCGGGTGACTGTCTTCTTTCACGTGTTGTATCTCCATCCAGCTTCTGTCGAATTTTGTTTGCTCTCCTGTGATTTCAGAAAGTTGCTTTATACATTTTCCCCAAAGTTTATAATTGTCATCAGCAAGAGGATTAGTTTGAAATAGGCTTCTCCACTATTACCAGAAACTGAAAAGCATATGTATGTTATCTGGAAAAATTGTTTTTATTTATTTTTTTTTGCCAGTTCTCACATGTATTATTTATTTTCCTTGACTCAATGCGCTGCCCAGTCCTACTGTAAGACACTGGATGGAAGTTGTGATAACAGGCATTTTTGTCCCTTTCCTATTTCTAAGCCAAGATTTGAATAAGTCACCATTAAGAATATTCCACTTCTGGGCATATATCCAGACAAAACTATAATTTAAAAAGATACATGCACTCCTATGTTCATAGTAGCATATATGTATAACTGAATCACTTTGCTGTAGAGCAGAAATTAATACAACATTGTAAATCAACTATGCTTCAGTTAAAAGAAAGAATAATACTTAGTGTAGGTTTTCTTGAAGACACAACTCAGATTAAGGACATTTTATTCTATTTTAAAATTGATTCAGATACTTGTTAAAAAGAATCATGAATGAACGTTGAATTTTAAATCGCAGTTTCTTTGTTTTGAGGTGATCATGATTTTTCTCCTTTAACTGTCAGTGTGACAAATGGTATTGATCAATTTTCTAATGTTAGAACAAATTTACACTCTGGGAATAAACAGATTAGGTCATTATGTAGTTGTTATCCTTCTTAGATAATTATTAACCCTGTGTTAATACTTCATTTAGGATTTTTACATGTATGTTTGCAACTGACGTTTGCCTTTCATTTTCTTCTCCATACTATCCTTGTCAGGTTTGGGAGCAGAGGTAGGCTAGTCTTACAGAGTGAACTGGGAAACGTTCCTTTTTTCTCACTTTTATCTGAGAGAATTTGTGTACGTTTGGAATTCTTTCTTCATTCAGGGTTTGGTACAACTTTCCACTGAATAAATTTTTGCCTAGAGTTTTCTTTTGGGGGAAGGTTTTTGTATTACCGATTCAGTAATTTTATTATTTATGGGACGATTTTGATTTTCTCTGTTTTCCTCAGGCAGATTTTTATAAAAAATATTTATTTAGTTTCCTTATTTAGTTATTAATTTTTGGCTGTGTCGGGTCTTAGTTGCGGCACAATGGATCTTTGTTGAGGCATGAAGGATCTTTTCGTTACGGCACACGGTCTGCTTGGGTTTCTCTCTAGTTGCGGCATGCGGGCTTCTCTCTAGTTGTGGCGCGTGGGCTCATTAGTTGTGGCGCGTGGGCTTAGTTTCCCCTCGTCATGTGGGGTCCTAGTTCCCTGACCAGGGATCGAACCTGCGTCCCCTGCATTGGAAGGCAGATTCTTAACCACGGGACCACTAGGGAAGTCCCCTCTTCAGTCAGTTTTGGTATGCTGTATTTTCCTCGAAGTTAGTTATTTTCATCTACATTGCCAAAAATTCTTATCACAAGGGCAGGTTCTGCCTGCAGGTTCTGTAGCCATCACCTTTTTCATTCCTAATATTGGTTTGGTGTTCTCTTTCTTCTCCTCCCTCTCTGTCCCTTTTTCTTCATTAGATTCATCAGACATCTATCAATTGTGTTTCTTTTTTCAAAGAACCAACTGTTGTTTTTGTGACTCTCTTCATGTACACTTGTTTTCTATCGCGTTACTTTGTGAATCACGTGGTCCAGTCTTCTGGGTCTTTCCTCCCTCCCCAGCCCACCCTGCTTGATGTATCAATTATAACGATTAGGGATTTGCCTCTTTTTGGTACGTCTGTCAAGTTTTGCTTTACGTATCTTGGGGTCATGTTTTTAGGTGCAAACTCAGGACTTATATATTCTTGGTGAATTAACATGTTTATCAATATAAACAGCCAGGGTTCGTCTCTGGGAATCTTTTACCCTCAAGTTTATTGATACAATAATGATATTCGTTAGAAGCTTCCTTTCAGGTAGTGTTTTCAGATATACCGTTCCCCATTCTTTCCTTTAAACCCTTCTGTTTTCTTATGTTTAGATGTGATTCACAGAAACAGCATATAGGTTTTTAAAAATCCTGCCTGACCATCTTTGACTTCCAATCAAATGGTTAAGTCCGTGTGTTAGTCAGCATGGGCCACCCTAACAAGATATCACAGACTGGGAGGTTTAAACAACAGAAATCAATCTTCTCACAGTTCTGGAGGGTAATAAGGCTGCAGGGAACGCCCTGGATTATCAATCCGGATGCACTTCTCTGATTATTCCCTTAAAATAGAATCCCAGACACGTGTGAACAGGCTTGCATTTTTTTCTAGGGGATCAGGTTGGGATTTTGTCAGTGTGGAGCATGGCGGGGAACACAGGCCTGCCTACCTCCTGTCCTGTCCATCGCTCCCTGGCTCTGAGGTAGGTCAGAAGGGCCAGCCAGATGGGAAATGGAATAAATGCGTTCATCCCTTGATGCCCCAGGTTCCCTGGCAGGTCGGAGCCCAAAGCTTAGGCCTGAGACTTCGACAGAGACCCCTGTGTCCCTTCCCTCCCCCAGGATTCGTAACTTGGGAGCTGGCCACAGCCCAGCTGCTGGATGGTAGGTGGCCTTGGGGCAAAGGCCTGCCTGTGACGGGGGTGTGTTGAGTGTGGCCATGGCTGCAGCCGTCCTGAGACTGGGCCCCGAGGCACTGCTCCCTGTCGGGGTAGGGGGAGAGAGTGGGAAAAAAAAGGCATGGTGGCCTGGGCCTCAGGGCCAGCTTGGGCTCAGCCCCTTCCCTCCGCCTGGAGGGGAGGGGACGAGAAGGCAGAGCAAGAATTAGGAGAAGGGACCGCACTCATTAGTAAATCCACAGGAATCAGTCAGCTTGTGCTGGTCCCCAGCCACCCGCAACTTAGAGGCTAAAGCAACATACAAATATTTAGCCCCCGATTCAGCAGGTCAGTGTTTGGGCCGGGCTCGGCTGGGAGGTTCTGTGGGCCCCTCGGGGCTCCCTCCAGCGTTGGTGGGCAGCCTCAGGTCAGCGGCCTGGCCCTGCTCCTGGGGCTCGGCAGGCTGTCGGCTGGAGCAGTGGGTACCAGGCCACGTGTCCCTCCTTACCCAGCAGACTGGCTCCAGGCCACCAGCAGGTTTCCAGGAGAACAAGTGACTGCCTCAGGCCTGGGCTCGGACTGGTGCACTGTCCATTCTTTCCAGCATGTTCTACGGGTCCAGTGGGTGGAGAAAGATGGTGCTTCCTGATGAGAGGAGCTGAAAGTCACCTGCATGGGAGCACAGATATGGGGAGGGAGTTAGTGTGGCTGCTTTTGGAGAAGACCTACCAGGGGCCCAATCTATGCCCCAGGGTTTGACCAATCAGACGAGCATCTTGTCCTTCCTTGTGGGAGGAAGGAGACTAAGGTGGGGAGCAGCTCCTGCAAGACGGTGGAGGGCGCTGCATCTCACCTCCTCCCTCTTACAATCTTCTGGGCATCCTTTCCACGCTGGAGCAGAATGAGGGCCAAACTCTATGCCTGACACTTAGCCCCCTCCTTCTGGAGTGCCGCCTTTCCACAGTCTCCACTGGGAAGCTTCTTTCCTGTAGTCAGTTCTGTTCTAAAATATATCGAATCACCTAGATACCGAGCTGGAAGCGTGTCCAGTCTGCTGGGACCAGCACCCGGGAGGAAGGCTCTTAAATCAATTGGAAATCACTTCCATGTAATATGAGTGGACACGGTCAGGGAATAGAAATCCCTGCCAAACCCCTGCTCTGAATAGGATGAAGAATTAGATTCATCTGAGAAAAGTAATCAGCAGGCGCTTGTGTACGCTGTTGGAGATCTCCAGGGGGACAGAGGAGTCATGGCCTGCCGTGGAAGGAGGACCAGGGCTGCTCCGGCTCCCAGGCTGGTCGGCCACTCAGAGTGATGAAACTTGGGCTTAAACTTCCTGGACCTTCATTTGCTCAAAGCTGACGCAAGCATGATAAGGATTGCCTTGCTGGGTATGTGCTGCATACATACCAATAACATGTGTGCAGCCTTTCACGTAGAGAAGGGATGGAAAAATGACAGCCATGGGCACCTCTTCATGGAAAAGCTCTGATATTTGGGGAGCCATCAAGGGTCCCTTGGCCGTGGTGGGCAGGGCACCTCCACGGTGCTGCAGGCTGGCCTTGGGTCTCATGTAACTCATCTTACTGCACAGCCACAGCAAAGCACATAAGCATTCTATATCCTGCTTTATTTCCCTTAATATTGCAAGCATTTTTCACGTGGCCAGAGCTTGCAACGTTAAAAGGCATCATAGCTGTGAACAGTAAGACTGCACGGGCCAGGTCACTATTTTTTGATATTTAGTTTGCTTCTAATTGCTGTTAGGGGTCATGTGACGATGGAGTGATGGAGCCTTCCTTCTCCCCCTGATTTTGGATGTTTATTTTTTGTCCAATTCCCAGAAGTGGTGTGAGGGCTCCACTGCTTCTTGACCTGTCTGTCCAAATTGCCACTCCTAAGTCCGAACCAATTTAGACTGACACCAAGGATATATGACCACATATCGATGTTACTGAACGCTTGCCAGGACTAGGACTCACTTCTCAGCGTTTTTAAAGTGGATAAAATATGACCGCATTATTCTTTTTGAAAGTGTGGTGGTTTCGTGATGTGTCGGTTTGGCCAGGTGAACTACACTTCCCAGAATTCCGTTCGCGGAGGTTCTGGGCGGAGTGGTGGGTGGGTGAGGGTCTCACGTGAGCTGCGGAGGGAGGCGCGCAGGGTTCACACGTGGGACCTCCTTATCCGCTGGCCTGACTCCGGGGCGTGCGGACTGCTCCCGGTTCCTCCGGCTCATCCGGCTTCTGGTCCAGGTGTGCACGTTCAGGTCCACGACAAAGGGCTGGATCCCCAGGACACCCACACTGCCCAGGCCAGAGGCAACAGAGGGACATGGGTTCCGTCCATCCTCTGGGCTCCCCCACCTACCGCCTTCTTCCCTCCACGCCGCCTGCCCTGTGGACATTAGCCTCCCTTGAGAGACCCCTTAACTAGCTCACACCCTTGTGTGAGGTCAAATCCCTGTAACAAATCTATGTCCATCTCCCCTCCTCCTCCATCTCTATCTCCATCTCCAGCTCCATCACCGTGTCCATGACCATGTCCATGTCCATCTCTGTCTCTGTATTTACTGGTTCTACTTCTCTGATTGGACCTTGACTGACACAAACAGTATCCTTATTTGTGATTAGGTAGTACATGGAAAAGCAAACAGGACATGCAGAGTTGGCCGACCCTCCTGGCCAGCCCGTGCCCAGCTCTCCTCTCCAGATGTAATTAGACTCACAGTTTCTCGTGAATCTTGGAAAGTAAGTCCATGCACAGACAAGCTTATGTGTACCTGGTTGTGAATCTTGGAAAGTAAGTCCATGCACAGACAAGCTTATGTGCACCTGGTTATTTGAATTTTCACACAACTCTGCTTTTCACACAAATGGCAGCACACTGCCTCACTGTTTTGCTTTATTCTCTTGATAGTGTGTCTTGGAGATGGAACCATGATATCATGGACAGCTACCTCGTTGGTTTTTTTTTTTGCGGTACGCGGGCCTCTCACTGTTGTGGCCTCTCCCGTTGCGGAGCACAGGCTCCGGACGCGCAGGCTCAGCGGCCATGGCTCACGGGCCCAGCCGCTCCGCGGCATGTGGGATCCTTCCAGACCGGGGCACGAACCCGCATCCCCTGCATCGGCAGGCGGACTCTCAACCACTGCGTCACCAGGGAAGCCCCACCTTGTTGTTTTTAATGGACTCCCAGTATTCTCTTACACGAATGCATCATCACTGATCTTACCAGTCACGTACTAGTGGACTTTTATGGTATTTCCAATCTTTTGATATTACAAATAGTGCTATGAATAATATCTTGGTAGACGTGTCATTTTGCACATGTGCTAAAATACCAGTAGGATAAATTTCTGGTTGGTGTAATTACTGGGTCAAAGGGCAAATGTGATGGGTGTCGTTACTCAGAGAGATTGAACCAGTTAGCCCACTTTTCTGGATCATCTCTTGTTACTTCCTCATTCTTTCCCCCTTCTGTCTGCCCCCCTGTATTGCAGGGGTCACAGCCTGGAGACTATTTTCCCCAAATCCTTTGGGAGCAGGGATCTTGTTTATTGTCTGCCAACGAGCCCACTGGTATGAAGTTCAGAAGCATGATAGAAGAAGTTGATGTCGGCGAGGGTGTGACATGTGGGTTTCCATGAAGGCTGGGTGAGTCTGTCAGTGGTTTTCAGGTGTGGCTTCCTGCAAAGACCATTCGTGCACAGCTCAGATCTGCAGTGGGGTTCCCCACAGCTTCTGCTCTCCTTAGATTCCCAGACACTCCAGAAGCTTCCCTGACCCTTACTCTTCCCGACAGTTTTGTAAGTCTTTCATTGCCTGCATGAAATCCCCTCTTGTTGAAGTACCTTTGTGTGTGTCCCCTTTTCCTGGCCAAACTCTGGCTGATACATAATAGTATTTGGTATCGGTGCCCGGTCCATGGCTACACCTTCTAACCACAAAGTACTTGGCAACATTTTGTCCACATTTGAGGGCATCAAACTGAAAACTGTATCTCACTGTAGTTTTAATTTCATAAGTGTATGTTTGTGTATAAGGTTGAATAGTTTTTATATGCTTAGTACCATTTGTATTTCCTTTTCTGTAAACGGGGTTCATATCCTTGGATTATTTTTCTGTTGTCCTGTTGGTCTTCTTATTGATCTGAAGAGCTCCCTTTTTTTAAAAAAAAAATAATAAATAGCAGTTGTCTTTGATGTATGGACCTAGAGACTGTCATACAGAGTGAAGTAAGTCAAAAAGAGAAAAACAAATATCGTATATTAACGCGTATATGTGGAATCTAGGAAA
Source organism: Phocoena sinus (assembly GCF_008692025.1). Taxonomy (NCBI): domain Eukaryota; kingdom Metazoa; phylum Chordata; class Mammalia; order Artiodactyla; family Phocoenidae; genus Phocoena; species Phocoena sinus. The sequence goes on along the minus strand of NC_045772.1, from coordinate 2,780,431 downwards.
ATGGTACAGATGAACCAGTTTGCAAGGCAGAAATAGAGACACAGATGTAGAGAACAAATGTATGGACACCAAGGGGGGAAAGCAGGGGGGCGGGTGGTGGTGGGATGAACTGGGAGGTTGGGATTGACATATATACACTAATATGTATCAAACAGATAACTAATAAGAACCCGCTGTATGGCACATGGAACTTCACTTCGCAGTACAGTAGAAACTAACACAACATTGTAAAGCAGCTATTCCCCAATTAAAAAAAAAAAAATAGCAGTTGTCTATGACATAAATTGCAAACCCTTTCTCCAGTTTATAGTTTGTCTTTTGATTTAGTTTATACATTTCTTGACATGAAGATTAAAATAATTTTTGTGTAATCAAACCTGTTTTCTTTTATGGACTCTGGGATTTGTGCTACCCTTAATGTGGCCAAGGCCGCACCACCAATGGCCCCATGGGCTTCCCTAGGTGTCTCTGCTCCCTTGAAGATTTTGACCATATTAATTATATCCTGATCTCCTGTGTTCTTACTCATTTTCCCACCTTGATCTGTCTTGGACTAGGCGATATGTATGAACATTTCCTACCCCGACACATCCCTGTTTCCTCCGATCTTCTCTGAGCGCCTGCGCTGGGAGTGGCTTGACATTACGATGCGTGAATGTCCAGAATTGCGGACTTCTTTGTGGCTGGCACCCTCTGCCATTATAAAGTGCCTTTCCGTTTTGTATGATGCCTCTTGTCTCCAAATACGCCCTCTCTGATGTTGACTGTTGTCCCTGCATTTTGTATGCATTTGTCTTGTACACATCCATCTTTAACCTTTCTGAGTCGCTTTGTTTTCAGATGATATCAGGATGCAGCCTGAAGCTGGGCTTTCCTCCTGGTCCAGTTTAACCCTCTAGTGAAGCAGGGGTATGTCTGAGGTTCCTTCTGTTATACTTTCCACTTTTGATTGTGCCTTAAGAACGTTTTTCACCATAAGTTCTTGGTGTCCTTTACTCTGTTGTGTCAGTTTATTTTTATCGTGTGGGAGTTCGTTTAGTGACTATCTTAGAGTCTGAACTTCATATATTTGACTCAACCCTTTACTGACTCCACGTGATGAGAAATTATAGAACAAGTCCATCTCAACCTTCTCTGCGAACTTTACTTGGGTTTCTTTTCAAATCTCAGAGTTTACCTTTACACTTCCCCACATCCTTACACATCGAGGAATCGATTTATCAGATTTAAATACATTTTTGTCTCTGGTTATGGCAGGTGAGGAAATCTGTGTCCTTATACCACCTCTTGAATAATTTGTCCTTTCTCTTCCAGCTTCTGAAGGTACAGTATTTCTAAACTGCTCTCGTATTTAACCTTCCCATTTTCTCCGGTAACTGAGACACCATGTTTGTTTAGTTTTTCATTCATAGTTAACAGTGTAAACGTGCTCGCAGCTGCTTCTTTCTCTCCACTTTCTCCTTTTGTCTCTTGGTTGGCCAAAGTTGTCTTCTGGTTGGTTCTTCAGGATGAGCTCATTTTAAGGATTTTCCTCTAGATTTTGAATTTTCAAAACATACCTGTCTTTTGTCTTTATATTTGAAAGATACAGATTGGCCTGGCTGTGAAGCTCTTGGGTTCCAATTCCCTTTTCAGGACTCTGTAGGCATTCATCCTCCGGATTCCAGCGCTGGGTGTTGTCATGGTAACGACTGAGGCTGGGCTAATGATGTTCCCTTTTATGCGACTTGATTTTTCTCTTTGGCTGCTGAAATAATCCTTTCTTTATCTTTAACACTGAGCAACTTTGCTAACACCTCTGCCAATTTTTTTCCCCCTGTGACACGTACCATTCCATCTGTAGACACAAGTCCTTTTTTCTTGTGAGAACTGTTCTCGAATGATAGTAAACTTTTTCTGTTATATTAATTTGCTCTCCATGTCTGTGCTTTTCTCCCTCATCCTCTCGGTCCTCGTGGATTTCCGCTTCATTTGCTTGCTTTTCTCAATCGACTCTCACGTCTGTTACTGTGTTTTCCTCATATCTGCATTTGTCTCTGCACCACGTTCAGCTGGGTTTACATTTTAGGTGTCGTTTTGTGTTTTCCTTCTACTTTTTCCCTGAACGCTGTCACTTTTCCCCCCATCTCTTTGTTTTCTCTTGATACTTTTATCTCTGCTCTGAGCTCACGTTTATAGAACTGATTCTCCATTAAACATAACATCTTTCCTGATCACGGTGAAACATGCGGTATGTGCTACAGACCGGCAAAACGTCCCCTGAGGACGCAGGTTGTGTTATTTGGCCACACTGCGTTATCACTTAATTCACAGCACAGCCTCCTTCCTCTGTCTGGCTCTTTAAGGAATGGCTTCCTGTACATAGGGCATCTCAGTGGAATCCCTGGTTCAGTCCCTTTTTCCTACTTCTGGAGACCTACAATCTTGGCCCATAGATGCTTCTGTCCCAGGTCTGTGTCCTGTTCACCTTGCCCAAGCTGAGTGGGAAGTTACCCCTGTGGCTTTGGCTCTTCCCCCCAACATCTACCCCCATGGGCCTTTCTTGGTCCCTTTCCATGCTTCCGTGGGGCTTTTATTGCATGTGGCCGTCCTTCCTCATACACCGAGGTCCAGGCCTATCGATATGTTTCTGTTTCTTGTTTTGTGCTTTTTGGTTCACGTCTAAAAGGAGGAGGGGGAAACAACTGTCTTTCCCTTGCCATTTAAAAACTGCTGTAATTTTTATTTCAATTTGCATTGCATTGATCTCTCTCTCTCTCTCTCTCTCTCTCTCTCTCTCTCTGTTTCTGGCTGAGCCGTGGGGCTTGTGGGATCTTAGTTCCCCGACCAGGGATCGAACCCGCACCCCCTGCAGTGGAAGCACGGAGTCCTAACCACTGGGCCGCCAGGGAAGTCCCGATAGTGTATTCTCAGTACGGAATTTACGGAAAACCCAGTATAATGAAGCACAGTATAGCACTGGGATTGATCTTATTTATGGCCATTCCGTGAGTCTTGAAACTCTGAACTTCCCACACTGGGAAACAGAATTCTCGTGCTTCTTCTCAACAAGGGAGGTACTTATAACAACAAATAGGGTGCATTTGATACGGCCTCTATAGAGACAACAGCAGAAGGATTTGTCACAGTGACTATACCACACTTGGATGAATTCAATCGTTTTCTCGAAGCAGCCTAACATCATTATGTACATGACGACCTCAGTGACGCGCCGAGTCCTCATTAAGACACTGATGAGGCTCCGGGAACGTTTCTGCCTCTTGGTCCTGGTTCCCTTTCCCTGTCCTGACTCTGGGTCCCACGTGGGCCCTGCCCTGTGCTCCTCACTCTCCCAGGCTCTGTGACATCGCAGTGGATGGGCCGCGTCCAATGAACCAGAGCCTCGGTGCTCATGGTGAAGATTCTCAGAATCCTCCACAGGCTCCCAGGTTCACACTTCCACCTGGAATCTTCCTCGGCCTCCCACGTCTACTGACCCTGACCCCGTGCAGAGCCGAGCACCGGTGCAGTGCCTGCTTCTTGGGCTCATCTATTCCGAGCACACGGGTGCTCCTCTGGTCTGCACGGCAGCCGAGGGAGGGTTTAACCTGCTCGTGTTCTTTTGGCAGGTCCAGCCCGTGTCCTGCCTCATGCCTCCCGTGGTGAGGAAGCCTCTCCTGGGGTGTTTCCTGTGTCTCACGTCACCATTGCCCCATGTCGGGCCCTGGGGTTTCATCCCTGATCACCTTTTGTGAGATGTGAGCCTCACCGGTCACTGGTGCTGCAACTGGTGTTTCCTGCAGCTTGGCTTCCATGGCGTCCCCCTCCCAAATGCGAGTGTCTAGAATCAGCTTCCACAGAAGCGCAGAGAGCACGATGTGGGTCCCTGTGTTGCTTGCTGGATGCTTCCAGGGCTCTGGAGCCTGCCTGTACTCAGGGTGGGATCTGAGAGGTGGCCATGTTGGACGTTGGGGTGTGAGCCTGGGGGTCACGGGCCCAGGCTGTGAGGGGGCCCTTCTCCTGGAGGAGTCCCCGACCAGCGTGCAGACAGGTGCTCCTGGTTATGTGACACTGCATGGGCGTCTGTCAGAGTAGAGGCCGGGCCACGGGGCTGCTGCCGCCTGTCAGAGTAGAGGCCGGGTCACGGGGCTGCTGCCGCCCATGCTGGCGTGGTCAGGCTGGCTGGAGGATGCATGTCGCGGGGAGGGCGGGTGTGGAGATGGGACAGCGGTTTCCAACAGCGTTTGCAGAAAGGCCTGAATCAGGGCAGCTCCACGGCAGGCGCGGGAGGCCAGGGAGGCCCGGGGAGGGGCGCTCTGCTGAGGACGGGAGGTGACAGGGCTCGAGCTCAGTTGGATGTTGGGGAGGGTCCGTGCATGTGACTGATCCCTCTGCTTTCCTCCCAACGTCTGGCTTTGGTAATAGAGACAAGCAGAGGGCGCTGGACGAGCGGCATCCTCGGGCCTGCCCTCGGCCAAGACGCTGTTTGTGCAGAAACTCTGCTAACTAGACATGACCTGACAGACCCTCGGCGCCCCACGGGGGGACGATGCTCTGAGAAGGCAGCTGAGCCTTCTGCCGTTTGCATTAGAGACATCCCGAACAGGGTGACGGTCCCCAGATTCACAGTAAAGCAGGAGGGAGGGGAAAGGAAATGGCCCCTTTGTGCACAGATCTCATCCAGAGCCCCTCCCACCCCCCTGCCCAGATATCAGGATGCAGGAAAGATTTGAGAGCGGTCCCTCAGGGCTCACTGACACTGACAGCGAAGGGGGCTCAGGACCGTGTCCACCGGGCTCTTTGAGGAAAGAACACCATTTCCCCATCACGACAGAGCTTTCAGATTAATTTATTACAGTTTGAGGGGATGCATTAGTGCTCGTACACTTGTGATCTAAGCCTTGGCGGGAGCAGCCCGGGCAGCTGGGAGCTTAGGATGGAAAGGACCGGGCCCTGCCCCCTCCTCCCGCCCCCACTGGCTGCGATACCCACACCTGCAGGGGCCTTGTCCCCGTCCCCCGGGCCCGGCTCCAGTCACGCCATCTGGATTCCGAGGCAGGTGCTTCAGCTGACCCAGTGTGGCCGCTCCCAGCTCATGTCACCATCCGGGCCTGGGTGTCCCTGTTGGTACAATGTGTCACGTGGACTAGATTCTCCCACCCGTTTATTCACCACTCCCCCAGATGTCTGTGCTACGGAGGAGGCTAAAAGCAAAACTTTCCCTGTGGCCTGAACCCCAGCAATGGCCAGGCGATGGTCCCTTCCCACTGGAACAGGTGTGTTAAAATGATACGACCAAGGCTGGGCCGCCTCCCTGTGGCAGCCCTGTTCTCGGGGCTCCTGCTGGGACCTCCTTTTGAGAGCTCTGTGAACTTAGATCAGTGAGGGAGGAAATGTCCCTCTGAGTCCCAAAGAACTTATCCTTGGGTTTCACCACAGGTGGATGGAGGCTGGGGCTGTATTTCTCTGCATCCCTCCATCCCTGCCGGGGAGGCCTCCCGTTCTCTGGCTGGAACCCAGCACTGTAGAGCTTGCAAAGCTCAGGAAATCACACAGCTGCCTTGATCACAGAGAGAGGAAAGCCAGCCCTGGGGGGTTTGAAATTCTACCTTCAGGCAGGAATGTGGACACGGTCTGGGTGCCGTGATGGCCCCGTCCGGTTAGATGCTGCATTCCATGGGGGTTAGGGGGGCGTGAGGCCCTTTTAGTCTATGATGCCTGCATCTCCCTGGGGCAGCCTAGCCCGGAGAGGGTAGCCCTCCCCAGGGTGGGGAACCGAAACAGGTGGGCCCTCACGTGGGCCCCGCTGTCTGATGGAGGAGGTGAATTTAGTCAAGGAGTCATACATGTAAAATTCACGCTGAGCCAGGGCTGTGAGGGGGACCTGGAACCATGGGAATAGGATGGGGGCAGGGCAGGAGTCGGCGGGGAAGCTGCCAAGGCCACTGATTGGGAGAAGACCATTCCTGAGAAAAGACGTGGTGTGTGCCAAGGCCCTGAGGCCGCAGAGTGCGGTGGGTCAGGGACGGTGTGGGCGTCGGCGTGGCCCACCGCAGGCAGACAGGGGAGCAGGGACAGCTGAGGCTGGAGGCTTGGCCTGCGGGGCTGGCTGCCAGGTCGAAGGTTCCATCTCCACCCTGAGAGCTCTGGAGGCTTTGGACGGATGCGAGGAGGGACGTCCCGGGGTGGGGAGTTTGCATCAGAGGAGGTCGGGGCAGGCCAGAGCCGGCACCGTGGCCCAGGAGAGGAGACGGGGAGGCAGGCCGGGCCTCCGGGGCCCTCTCTGGGCAGGTGGAAAGAGGGGGCACAAGGTGGTCCCCTGACGACTAGTGGGTGGGACCAGAGATGCCAAGGACATCAACGGCCTTTTCTGCCCCCCACCACCAGTGGGCCCCCCGCTGGGAGACACTGGGGAAAATGCTGGGAGTCGGGACCCAGAGAAGGAATCAGATGGGGAAGATGACACCTAGGGCCTTGGGGGAGCGGGGAGGACGCGGGCTGAGGGGCTGCAGGGCTTCTTGCTGGGAGACGACGGCTAGAGTCAGTCACTGGCAGACACTCGTCGAGGGCCTGTCACGGTCCCAGCCCAGGTGCTGGGGACAGCCGCCCCCGACACGCTCACTTTCTGGTGTGACCCGCCGCACATTTGTTCCGTTGTCGCTGTTGGTGACACACACGCACCGAGATACACACGTACAGCACCATGATGCGCGTGTGGACCGCGAGGAAGACCACAGCGGGCGTGTGACGACGTGTAAGCTCCGGGCTCGCTGACTGCACGTGGAGGTGGTGCTCAGGCGCGTGTAGGGGAGGCTGACTCTCCGCGTAAAGCCTAGGAGACCCCGTCGCTGCCCTCAGACCTCGGCTGCCCCTCCAGTGGTAAACCTGCGAGCCATGAGCATCTCAGGACCTCACCTGGAACTTATGGAGGCTGGAATCGTACCCACAGCCTCGGCTACCACCCGACACTGGGGAACCCCAGTCACAGAGGAAAGGGAAGTGCCTTTCTCCACCCAGGCAGGAGCCACACGGCTGGCGTGAGAGCCCGCACCTGCCCTGGCCCTTCCCTGCTCCCTCTGTCCCATCTTGCCGGGGGCACAGGGCTGGGGACAGCCTGGGGAGGTGGGGCGCGGGTGACGGTCCTGGACCGGCTGTCTCAGGGGCCAGCGTGGGGACCCAGGGGGCTTTGCTGGTGGGAGGAGGTGATGCTCTCTTGGTTCTCCCCCAATGCATGGAACGTTCCTGGAGCCTCTTCCAGAGGACGCTGGGTGACGAGGGGTCGGGAGCTCTGCCACCAGCTCCAGTGGGGGGGTCCCAGGGTCAGGCTGGGACCGGCTCTTCAGGGGAGGGAGCAGGTGGGCCTGGCAGTTGACCTGGGTCCACGAGGAGACGCCCAGGGTCCATCCCGGAGCTCTGAGAACTTCCTCATGTCTCGGTGTTGCGTGATAGCAAGACCCTTAAATGGCTGGTGAGACCCTCACTCGGGAGGTGAGGGACGTAGGTGGGCGACAGCCTGTCGGGGAGCTGAGATGGCGTTCACAGGGTATTAGCTTTCTGTGCCGGCCGAAACAAATGACCACAAACCAGGTGGCTTGAAACAACAGAAATGGATTCTCTCGCTGTTTCGGGAGCTGGAAATATGAAATCAAGGTGTCCCAGGGCCGCACTCCATCTGGAGGTTCCAGGGGAGGGTCCTTCCTGCCTCTTCCAGCTCCTGGGACCTGTCGGCCACATCACTCTGGTCTCTGCTTCCGTCCCCCCGTCTGTGCATCCCCTTTTGTGTCTCTTCTGAAGACACCGTCATCAGATTCAGGGCCACTCTGATCCAGGATGATCTCATCGTGAAAGCCTTACCTTAATTACATCTGCAAAACCCTCTTCCCCAATTAAATCACATGCTGAGCTCCAGGTAGACACGAATTTTTCAGGGATGATGTCTGACCCACTACAGGGCCCCTTCCAGCTCTGTGAACAGCCAAAGCACCCAGGACTCCGTTCCTCTTCCCGCGGCCCACCAGCCCCTCTGCACCGACCACAGCCTTAACCCTGGTCTCCCAGCCTCGTGCCCTTCAGCCAGCGGCCTCGCAGCAGCGCCGGAGAAGTCACGTGCCACATATGGTGTGAAATCACACAAAGACCCCACTCTCCGCTGGCGAGATCCTGTGATCCCCATCGCGCTGGGCCACCCCATCGATGGCCCTGTGATGCCTCCCCTGCCCTGCGTCCCGGCCAGAGACAGGTGCACGCAGAGGCTTGGAAGATGCATTTCCTCAGGCCTCCTGCTTGGAAACGTCTCTCCTCTGTCTGGAACACTGCTCCTGCGTGTGTGGGCACGGCTCCCATGCAGCCTCACCTCAAGTCAGCTCTGCAAAGACTGCGTCCCAGCATCGGCCTCGATGTCCCGCCGAGCAGGCTCCAGGCCCAGCCTCTGGGTGCCCGCCCGGCACCGCTTACGTCGTCGGGCAGGCAGGGATGCCTTCCCATCCCCCATCCGCAGCCTCCGCAGCAGCCCCAGCTCCGAGGAGGGACTTGGGTGGGGGACTGCGAAGGAGGGAATGAGTGAGTGGCCCAGGGGGGCCTCCAACTGGCTCAGACCGTAATCCCGTGCTCTCCTCCCTCAGAGCCCCCTTCAATCACTCCGTCCCCTGACAGGAGCATGGGGTGGGGGGACTGCCTCCTTTCTCCCACCACACAGTAGTTAAACCCTCCCCAAAGGTTACTTGCAAAGCGATCAGAAACTCGAGAACAGGATCGCTGGGAGTTCGGGCGGCAGCCTCCCCTGGATCTGGGGCCATAAATCTTCTTTTCCGTTTGCAGACGATGTCTGCAGTATATCATAATTGGTGAGATGAAGAGCCCCAATTTTCCAGGAATGTTCAGGAATAACTCAGTTTTAAAGACCACGTCCTAACAAGTGGAATGGGCCGATTATTCCAGGGAACCCTCCGAGAATCGTTGCCACACGACGTAGGGAAATATGCCCATCGCCAGGAGAGACATTAATGCCCATTTATTAAACACGTTTTTGAGGTTTTATTTCCATAGAAGAATTTGTTTCATGTAATACGTCCTGTGAAGGGCCTACAGTGCAGGGCCAAATGCAGCCCTTCCCCTGATTCCCCAGGGGCTGGGGGGGTCACACCGTTGAGGGCAGGCCCTGTGAGGGTGAGGGCCGGCCTGGGGCGGATCAGAGAAGAGAGACTCGCACGTAGTGGGGACCGAGAGGAGGCATCTGTCCCAAGGGCTAAATTGGTCTTTGGGCTGCAGGCACCTCTTACGCTCCCTTGATCCATAGAGTCAAATGTTCACTGTATCGGTGGAGAGTCCAGGGGCAGTTGAGATTTTCACAGAGGCAGAGAAGAGCTGGCATATCAGGAATGTGAGACCCTCGGGGCCTCCCAAATTCGTGAGTGTTGTCCCACTTTCATGGGGTTCTCTAGAGATGAGCAGGCCAAGAGGCTCCCTGAGAAGGCAGGTCGAGTTGGTGACACAGCCGGGCTGCACAGTTTCCTTCCCACCATCGTAGGCCCTCCTGGCTGTGCTGTTGGAGTCCTGGGTTTGAGATTTGTTAAAACACTTAGCGAGGCCTGTTTCCAGGTGGAGCGTGGCCTGCGTGACCTCCATTGTGAACAATGTGAAGGGCGCAGTGCAGAGTGGAGTAATGGCTGTGCTTGAGCAAGCCGTACCTGAAGGTGTCACTGCTTGAAAGGTTTGCTTTGCCAAGGAAAGATGCTCCAGAAAGACAGGCAGATGCTGGCAGTGCCAGGCCTATGTGCAAGGGTGGGTCCTGACTTGGGTCTCAAAAGACAGAGAAGCCTTTGGCTCTACCGTCTAATGGGGCCTTCTAACTCCCAGTTTTCTATTACACCTCTGCCCAAGGTGGAACTCTGGGCAACTCTGAAGTCCTTTTAGGAAACAGCTAAGAGGGAGCTTGGCTGGCATGTCAGGTTAAAGTTGGCTTTGGAACTGATGGCCAGATCCCGGCCATGTTGACATCAAAGGCCATCAGAGGGGCTGCTCTGCGGAGGCACCTTGGAGCTGGCTTTTGGAACATGCCAGGCTCCCTTGGTGGGGAGACTGGAGGGTGCCCACAGCTCCCAGGATGCTGGCCTCGGCTTTCCCCTGGACCACCTGTGCCGATCACCCTCTCCAGCCACCTAATGTTCTCTGCAGGAGTCCCTGCTTCCTGACCAGCTGTTAGGACTGAAACAGATCTGAAAGCTTACAGCCTCCAGAAGACCCTGGGCAACCTCGTTACTAGGTTTCTGCTCGAATGCAAGGCACGGAGGCTCTTTTGCGTTTCTGTGGCTTTGCTTGTGCTGTCCCCTCTGGAGCCAGCACCCCACACTTCTTTCAGGTTCATCTCCCCACATCCTCCAGGACTGTGCCAGCTCCCTCCGCCCAAGTCTGGGTGAGGTGCTGCGTCCACATTTTCATGGTCCTGGTCTTCACCACCAAAGCCTGAGAAGGGCAAGGGTCTGCCCAGGATCATGTATCAGCTCGGGGCAGAGTAAAGGGGAACCCACGTGTGATGGGCAGAATAAGGACCCCAGAGATGTTCAGGTCCTGGTCCCCAGAAACTGGGAGTGTTTCCTTACATGGAAGAGGGAGTTTGCAGATGTGGTAGAGTTAAGGACCTTGAGACGGGGAGATGGGCCTGGCTTATCGGGTGGGTCCAGCGTCATCACAGGGTTCTCATGAGACGGAGGCAGGAAGGTCAGGGTCAGAGAGGCAGGGTGGTGATGGAGGCAGAGGTCAGGGAGTCGGACAGATCTGAAGGTGTTGCTGCACTGCTGGTTCTAGGATGGAGGAAGAGGTAGCGACCAAGAAACTGGAAAAGGCCGATTGTCCCCGGGAGACTCCAGAAGGAGCCAGCCCCCCGTGCGCCCCTTGACTTTGGCGACCCAGGTCAGAATCAGGTGGCCAGAGCTGCAGGACGACACGTCGGTGGTGCTGAAGTCGCCGAGTTTGCGGTCCTTTGTGAGGGCAGCCGCGGAAGCCTGGCCTGTGTGTTCCTCACTGCGTCGCTCCCTACTGCCCCCTGGTGGCTGTGCCCGTCGTCCTGCCCAGGCCTCTTGGCGAGAGCAAGGCCGACCTGTCTCCATTGTTCTGAGAAGGTGGGGGGCATGGGGGCCCCAGAGGCAGTAAGTCCAGGAGCAGAGATTTGAACTCAGGCCTGCCGGAATCCCAGACTCATGTTACAGCTGAGGGATGAAAGGTGCATCCGTGTCCTGGACCCCACGGACCCCACCCAGGGCAGAGGGGCTTAACACCACAGGCACTGATTCCCTCGTAGTTCTGGAACCAGAATCCACAGTCACGGTGTCGGGGGCCACGCTCCCTCTGGAGGCTCCAGAGTAGGGGGTTCCCTCCTTGTCTCCTCCAGGTTCTGGTGGCTCCAGGGGCTCCTGGGCTGTGGCCCCATCATCTGCCTCTGTCATCACGTGGTCTCCTCTTCCCACCCTGTGTGTCTCTTAGTACCTTATAAGGACATTTGTAGCTGGATTTAGGGCTCACCCGAAAACCCAGGACTCAGTCACTTCTGCAGACTGGCTTTCTATAAACTCTTTTTTTTTTTTTTTTTTTTTTGCGGTACGCGGGCCTCTCACTGCTGTGGCCTCTCCCGTTGCGGAGCACAGGCTCCGGACGCGCAGGCTCAGCGGCCATGGCTCACGGGCCCAGCCGCTCCGCGGCATGTGGGATCTTCCCGGACCGGGGCACGAACCCGTGTCCCCTGCATTGGCAGGTGGACCCTCAACCACTGCGCCACCACGGAAGCCCCGGACATGTTATTTTTAAGGGTCACCGTTCAACCTACTCCAGACGGGTGCTCGGGGCGTGGTTGGTGAGGCTGGGAGCTCCTTGGGTTCTGGACGCTGAGGCTCTCGGGACGGGGTCAGGTCCCCTCCAAGGCTGTTGGCTCACACCTAGGAGCGTAGAGTCAGGCTTCGGGGGTGACGCTCCATCCAGGAACCAGGGTGGAGATGCGAGCTTAGTATTTCAGGGAACGGTGTCTGCGGTGAAAGGAGTGGGAAGTGAATGTGTCCTCGGGGATCAGACAGACCCAGTCCCGCCCCATCTCCGCTGTGTGTGCGTGGCCCCTTGGTCACCTGAGCCTCCGTTTCCACATGTACCAACAGAGCCTGTTCCACTGCGTTTGTGAGGATCTGATGGAGTCAAGGCTGTAAATCGGCCAGTGACGCACAGGTGCACACGCAGAGGTGTACACTCACCGAGGCGCAGAAGATACACACGCCTGTGTTCTTCCTTCCCTTTCCTCACATGCCCACTGCCCGTCACACAGGCTCTTCTGCGCGTTTTCTTCTCTGCCTGCTGCGTGCTCACCTTGAGGAGGGCAGGCCCTCAGCCTGGCTGGTTTCGGCATCCCTCACACGCCCACCTGGTGGGTGACAAGGACGGAGTGGGCGCTGTGGTCCAGAGGCCATCTGGGTGCAGGGCTGCACATGGGGCTGTTGGGTGCAGGTGCGATGGCCAGGACACCGACCAGGTGAGCCAGGCGGCGAGGGGGTCCGTGGGTACAGGCCGGGGTGTTGTGGCTCGCGGGAGACTGGGAGTCCTGGAGAAGCTTCCGGGGGGTTGCTGGAGAGTGCCAGCGGAGGAGTGCAGGCAGGTGGCCGCGGGGGTGTAGGCAGCCCTCCCGGGCACCAGGTGACCATGGTCCTCGCAGACCCGTCCACAAAGCCCCACGTGGTGGTTTTCCTGATTCCAGCCCCACGGCTTTGCGGGGTGGTAGGGATGCCATCCTTGTGCCGCTGAGGAGACAGGGCTCAGACAGTGACCCACCAGGGGCACAGCCTGTCACTGTCCCGCAGGGACATGCCCGCTCCTTCCTGTAAGGGCCACTGGGACAAGAGGGCTTGTCTGGAGGGCCTGCCATTCTCCCGTCCCAGGCCTCGCTCACCAAGGGTGGTACAGCACCCGCCCCGGGAACTTGCTAGAAATGCAGAGCGGCTGCGTCGGGAGCTCTGGGGATGGGCCCGAGGTCTGTTTTTCTAGGCGGGGCTGCTGGGTGCTCCAGTTTGAGACCCCTGCTCCGAGCTGCCTGTCACAGTTGGCGCCCAGGGCCCACCAAGGACACTAAACTGGCATCCCACAAGCCCCCTTATCTGCGGATTCTTCCAGCTCCTCGGGCAGCCCTGGCCGAGGCCTGGAAGCACTGCAGTGATTAACGGCTTTATGTTGAAACACCATCTCTCCCTGTCCAAGCCAGGAGAGCTTCTCGCACAGTCTTCTCCAGAATACAAGGGCTTTGCCCTTCAGCTTGGCCTGGGGAAAAGATTTGTTCGAAAATGTAAAAAGGAAGGAAAGCCAGGCGAGAGTGTTCACTCGTTGGCCACCGTTCTCTGAGTGCAGTCACTGAGGTCCACGTGCTCGCAGTGTAGACACAGGTAGGTCCGACGGTGTCCCTCCCCTTTAGAAGCTGAGTCAGGGCCGCCTGCGCACACTGGCCTGCGTGGCATCTTCCCTCCTTCCTGGGATGCCTTTCCTTGGCAAAGCGTTCCTTAGAGCGAGGGGGCCTTCAGGTACAGCTGCCACTCCATTCTGCACTGTACCTTCCCATTGCTGGCTGACTGCCCTGTTCACAGTGGAGGCCACTCTGGCCACTGTCCCCCTGCTAGCAGGCCTTGCTATGTGTTTTCACAAAATCTCAAACCAGTGTCTGAACCCTGAGGGGATTCATTGGAACTCTGGAGTTCTGTTAGTTTTCCTGTTGAAAAATTAATAGATTTGGCCATCCTTGATCAGGATGTCCAGGGGCCACATTCCATTGGGAGTAAGTAGACTGACCCCTTGAAAGGGGCCAGTGGTCTCTGATTCATCGTGGTCACTAATGCTCTCTGTGCTCCTGCATCTGGGTCAACCACCGTCCTGGGTTCCCAGGTCTGCCATGTCCCCTCCAGGAGCCTGGTGGCCGAGTTGGTGACTCACGTGCAAGGGAGGAAGCCCTGTAGCCGGGGGCTACAGCGGAGCTGCAGATGGTGTGTGGGGAGAGGGAGGGTGGGCAGGAGGGGCGGAGCCTTCTTGGGAGAGGCGAGGTGTGGCAGGGATGGAGGAGGACAGTCTGAGGACACTCTGATGGTGCCGGGGAGACTGGATCAGGCCAAGTGCCCGCGTCTGTGAAGGTCCTTGACTCATGTAGTGACAGGTCATTGGGCCCCTGGTGTGACGGCAGGAGCATGGCCTTGGGGGAGGGCGACAAGTGGACCTGGCTTCAAATCTCTACTCTGCTAGTTACTATCTGTGTGACCCTGGATGGTTATTCACCTTTCCTGAGTCTCAGTGTTCTCATCTGTAAAATGGGGCCAATTCTACTTTCTTTATTTACTTGGATGTCTGCAGATACCTTTATTTGGGGCGCTCTTCAAAAAACAGATCCTTTCTATGAGTCAAATTTCTTTTGATTTTTTTTTTTTTTAGCCAAGAACAAAGAAACTTATTTACATAAATGTCGGCCAAACATCATAATTAATGCACGCTGGATTTCGTTTTTTTCAGGACTGGACCCACTTCCCATACTCTTTTTTAAAAATTATTAATTTTTATTTTATATTGGAGTATAGTTGATTCACAACGTTGTGTTAGTTTCAGATGTACAGCAAAGTGAATCAGTTATACATATACACGTATCTCTTCTGTTTCAAATAATTTTCCCATTGTAGGTTATTACAGAGTATTGAGTAGAGTTCCCTGTGCCCTACAGTAGATCCTTGTTGGTTATTTATTTAAAATATAGCCGTGTGTACGTGTCGATCTCAGACTCCCAATCTATCCCTCCCCCCACCACCCTTTCCCCCCTGGTAACCGTAAGTTCGTTCTCTAAGTCTGTGAGTCTGTTTCTGTTTTGTAAATAAGTTCATTTGGGGTCGATACTACTTTTTTTTTTAATTAAAAAATTGTTTTGGCCGTGCCGTGTAGTATGCGGGATCTTAGTTCCCCGACCAGTGATTGAACCCGTGTCCCCTGCAGTGGAAGCGCGTAGTCTTAACCACTGGACCGCCGGGGAAGTCCCGGGGTCAATACTGCTGTAGAACTGTGGTGAGTGAGGTATGTGAAGGCCTGAGCTTGGTCCCCCAGCGCTGTAAGGGCTTCCTCCTCTGTCTTCCTCTCCTTCCCTGTATGGCAGTGAGAACAAGACTCCTCGTGGCCTGCCCGATCCTCAGGACAGAGGTGACCAGGGGTCGGTCCAGGTAACCTGACCTGGAGTTTCCCGCGTCACCCTCTGTGGTCCTCCGGTGGACACAGGGGTGGTAACATTTTCAAGACCCCCACTCACTGATTTTCTCATTTAAAACCACCCAGATGCCAGGCCAGGAGCTCAGGAGGTGCAGACAGTCCGTCCACGGAGGGCCCTGGGGCTCGGGGTGTTTCCTCACCCATGGGAAGGCAGGTGCGTCTGTCCACAGGCTCCCCGTTTAACCAGCCCCCCGAGCCCCAGGCTTGGATGGCTTGTGCTCACCCCTGCTGACTCCTGGGCCTGGAGGGGACAGCCTCTCTCCCCCCTCACCCCACCCTGGCTGCCACTCTCAGGGGTGCTTTTTATTCACACACGTGACGCCACTCAGAGATGGATTGGCCTCAAAGCCAGAGCACAAAAACCAGAAAAATATTTATTCCGGAAACTCTTGTGATGTCAGGTTTTATTGTAAATACATTTGGTGAGTGACAGGCCGATAAATCTTGCCTGTGTAAGATGCTCCCTGCTCCGAGCCCTGGCCCCTGACTGCTTGTCATTATGGTGTGCGGCTCTGTTATCCAGTTGCTGCCCCCCACCCCCAGTCTCAGCTCAGTCCCCAGCAGGGGTCCTCCTGGTCCCCTCCTGCCTTGCAAAGATCCCTTTCCCCCCATCCCTGCATAGGAGTGAGGCTGCTTTGGATAAAAAGGCACCCAGGTGGGCAGCTTGTTTTTAATCCCCCCCTACTCCTGCCTGGAGCCAGGAGCCAGGAGGTGGCCGGTCCCCCAGGTGTGTCCTGCGGGGCGGTGGGCTCCCGAGATGCCCCACATCATCACTTCCAAGGTCCTCTTGGAAGCACTTCCCACCTCCCTTCTCTGGGGGATTCCCAGCCCCGTCAGCATCCAGCAGCCCCGTGGTCACGGGAAAACCTTGAGGGGAAAGATGGGCTGAGCAGAGCTCCTGGATGGGGCTCCAGAGACAGCGGCTGCCCTGACTCAGAACTTTTCTTGGGGCACACTGTTCTCCCACGGCACGCCTGCATTTGCTCTAGGAGCGTTCGTTGAGAACCTATGGGATTCTAGGCCTATGATGCACGGGCTTCCATAAGCACGGCTGGTTCATTCATGCAACAGGTGTCTACTGTGTGAACGACAGGGCTCATCCCCTGGCCCGGCCGTGTTCTGCCCTCCTGGAGCTGACACGCGTGTGCCCAGCCTGTAGGTAGGGGCTTGTTGGGGGGACCTTGGGGTCTGAATGCTGGTCGAGAGGGGTCTGGAAGCAAGCCAACATGAGGGTGAGTCCCCCTGATGAGGGGCGAGCAGGGGGGCTGGGTCTGCAGCCTGGGGATAAACGCTGGCCTCTGGACCACCCAGAAATCGGTGATTCTGTTTCCAAGACTTGGAGGGGAACCCTTCCATCTTCTTCTCCTTTGAGGACTTTGCAGGGAAGAAAAGGAAAGTTCTGTCACCTTCAAAGTGAAGAACTTTGACAACTCTGCAGGTCCGACCCAAACACATTAGAGCCAGGAGTTTTTGGGGGCAGATAGAGAGCCCTGTAGGACGTGGGTCTGGTGGCTGTGGGCACGTGGGTGGTGGGTTATACTTGAAGCCCCTTTTATGTCCCCCCAACAGCTCCTTTCTGCCCCATCTCCTGGAGGCAGTAACACGAACCCCAGTTTGGCTGACATTCTTTTTATTCCTTTACTATGTACATATCTGTACATAAACAGTATCCGGTATTGCTTGTCTGCTTAACATTGTAGATGAATGAAATCTACATGTTCCTTGAATTTTTTTTTCTTTAAAATCGATCCCAGTAATTCATTCCTTCGAACGGCTGCACAGCCTTGGCTGTGGCTTAGACACCCACTCCTGCGCTCGTGGATACTTCAGTCATTTCCCACCACTGATCGTTGCAGACGCAGTTGCTGTGCCCATGGCTGTCCCCCTCACCTGAATTTATGTGGCAGAATTCAGTGGTGGGAAGCTTCTAGAGATGGGTCGGCCGCATCGTAGGGTGTGTAGGCCTCTTTGCTAGACACTACTGGTGGTCACAGCTCACATGACTCCATTTTCCAGATGAGACAGTCAAGGCCCATGAAGGCTAAATAACTCGCCCAAGGTCTCATGGGCAGAGCCGCAATGCAAAACCCAGGCCATCCCGCTCGGGGCAGAAGAGAGAAACTGCAGGTTCTGTGGCCCCGGGGCCTGGCCAAAGTCCCCACCCACACCCCTCAACCGCACGTAGTGTGGTCAGACTGAGCCCACTGCCCATCTGGTGGACGCCATGGTGGTGAGTGGGCACTTCCCTGGTAGTTAACAATGGTGGGCGTCCTTTCACGTTGAATGTCTGTGATGGTTGGTTTCATGGCTCACCTGGGTTGCAGTCCCCACGTATTTCATCACACCACACCCAGGTGTTGCTGGGAGCGTGTTCTGTAGATGTGGTGGATCTACAATCAGTGGACTTGAAGTGAAGGATGACCCTCGATTGTGCAGGTGGGCCTCACCCAATCAGTCGAAGGCCTTAGGAGCGAATGCTGAGGTTTCCCAGGAAAGAAGAAATTCTGCCTGAAGACCGCAGGACCTGCTCTTTCCTCGGTTTCCACCTGCTGGCCTGCTGAGCGGATTTCAGACCTAATGGCCCCATAACTGTGCGAGCCAATTCTTCAAAAGAAAGGATATAGACCTCCTACTGGTTCTGCGTCTCAGACTGACCCAGAGGCTGCTCACATTTTCTCTTCTGTGAGCTGCCTGTGTATCTCTTAAATATTCCAAATGCTGATACCTGGTCAGTTACGTTAGTGGAAATAGCATCCCCCAGGCTGTGACTTACCTTTGTGCTGTCTTTTTGAAAACAAAATTGTCTTCCTTTCTGGTTTGTGGGTTTGTGTGTGTGTGCTGTTAATATATCTCTGCCTTTAGGTCCTAAAGATATTCTGCCATATTTTCTTTTAAAAACTTCTGTAGTTTTCTTTTCACCACAGAGGCCTTTCGTCCACTAGAAACGGACACGTGTGTCATGTGAGGTAAGGGTCCCGTGGGCGCAGCCCTTCCTGGGGGTTGCTAATTACTCATAGGTGCATCCGCGCTAGTCTCCGAATCGCGCGCCTTGGATTTCCCGTCAGTTCTCCACATTCTGTGGAGCGCGCAGCCGGGTGGGCTTGGTGTTGTAGGAAAACGCTGCCCAGGAGAGGATACTAGATTCTACAATGTGTCTTCTTTTTTTTTTAACATCTTTATTGGGGTATAATTGCTTTACAATGGTGTGTTAGTCTCTGCTTTATAGCAAAGTGAATCAGTTATACATATACGTATGTTCCCATATCTCTTCCCTCTTGTGTCTCCCTCCCTCCCACCCTCCCTATCCCACCCCTCCAGGCGGTCACAAAGCACCGAGCTAATATCCCTGTGCCATGCGGCTGCTTCCCACCAGCTATCTGCCTTACGTTTGGTAGTGTATATATGTCCATGTCTCTCTCTCTCTTTGTGTCTTCTTAAAGGAGATTTTCTCTGACCATATAAAGTATTTATGCTGGAATTTCAACGTGGTGTGTTCGGAGACCTAAGAGGTTTTTACGAGATTATTGACAACACAGCGGCTCTTCCCTTGGAACACGGCAGCGCCATCTGCCACCATCGCCGCTGGCCCAGTGCATCCCCAGCGAGGAAGCGGGAGGCCTGGGTTCCTGCTCAGCACGCACAGCCCAGCCTGACTTACTGCAGGATCGGCTGAGGGTATATCATTTGAACTTATGAAAACAGCCTGTTCTTGCCATAAAATATTTCAGCAAAGCCTCCAGCCCCACACTCCACAGGCCTGTGGCAGGGTTCAGATTTTATTTTATTTTTTGTACGTGAACGCTCAATCCAGCGACATTTACAGAACAATTCATTTGTTGCCTCTACTGATGATGTGTGCTTTGCCTTGTTGTACGTTAGGCTGGTGGATGTCGTATATGGAAAACTGTAGAAACAGTTTTAAGCCTGGGGTCTTTATCATCTCCCTCTGGAGAAGGTTTCCCACGTTTCTGGCTGGAAACAGGGGCACTCAGAGCCCGGGATCCCCTTCCTCCTGTCTCGGAGACTGAGTGGTCAGGAGCTGGGCTCTGGTCCCCGGGACTGCTCACCTCTTTCTTTGCTCCCAGGTACTGGGGGAGGATGGGGGTCCCTGTCACTCTGTTAATTTCAGGTTTTCATCGACATGTGAGTCTGTTTGTGTGCGGTGTGGCCTGTTCTACTGGCTTATTTCCTGTCCCTGTGTGAGCATCACACCCCTTTAATCGCTCTGCCCTTTGGTGGGACAAAACCCATCCCCTGTTTCCTAGCTCAGGATTTCCTTAGCCAATTCTGAGCCTTTCCTCCTCCAGGTGAATTCTAAGGTGAGCTTATCGACAAAGCAACCTGTTGAAGTTTGAATAGAGTTGAGATAAAAGTATGCCGTGGCTTTGGAGACACATCTTCCTGATGTTGACCCTTCCCTTGTATGAGCACAGTACGCTTCCCAATTTAATCACTTTGTCTTATGTATCCTGATTATATGTTCTTTAAAAAAAAGAATAAATTTTATTTTTTAAAACAGGTTTAGCTTTACAGAAACATTGAGTGGAGAGTACAGAGAGTTTCCCATATACCTCTCCCCATTTTCCCTATTTTTATAACCCTGCTTTAGTGTGGTACATTTGTTACCATTGTTGAACCCATACTGATACATTATTATTAACTACACAAAGGTTCACTCCATGCTGTACATTCTGTGGGTTTGGACAAATGCAGTAATTCCATGTATCCATTGTTACAATCTCATACAGACTAGTTTTCCTGCCTTAAAAATCCTGTGCTTTGCCTTTATCCTTGCCCCCCAACCCCTGGCAACCGCAGACTCTTTTTACCGCATAATGTTGCCTCTTCAGAATGTTCTGTAGTTGGAATCACACAGTCTGTAGCATTTTCAGATCGGCTTCTTTCTTGTCTTCTTGATTTAGTTATCGATACTATTGCAATGTTAAATAGGAGTGGTGAGAGGAAAAATTCTTGCCTAGGTCCTGATCTTAGCAGGTAAGCATCTAGTTTCTCAATATTAAGTATTATATCAGCTATAAGCGTTTTTTTGTTTTTTGCACATATACTTTGTCAAGTTGAGGAAATTCCCTTCTGTTCTTAGTTTGCCGAGAGTTTTTATCATGAGTGCAGGTTGGGTTTTGTCAAAAGAGTTTCCTGTATCGATTGATATGATCATTGATCTTTCTTCTTTAATCTACTGATGCGATGGCTTTTATTAATTGAATGTGTACCTGGAATAAATCCCACTTGATTGTGGTGTATAATTCTTTTTACACATTGTTGGATTCAATTTGCTAATATTTTGTTGAGGGTTTTTGCATCTTTGTTCACAATGTGTATTGGCCTGTAGTTTTCCTTTCTTGTAATGTCTTTATCTGATTTTAGCGTAAGTGCAATGGTAACCTCATAGAATCAGTTAGAAAATTGTCCTTCTGCTTCTATTTTCTGTAAGAAGTTGGAGAGGATTGGTATCATTTCTTGCTTATGTGTTTGATAAAATTTACCAGTGAAACCATCTGGGCCTGGTGCTTTCTTTTTTGGAATATTATTAACTACTGATTCATTTTATTTTAATAGATTTAGATTCAGATTGTCTATTTCCTCTTGTGTGAGTTTTGGTGGCTTTTGTCTTTGAAGAAATTGGCCTATTTCATCTATGTTATCAAATCTGTGGGCATGGAGCTGTTTGTAATATTCCTTTATTATCTTATGTCAATGGGACCAGTAGTGATGACTCCTCTTTCATTATAGACATTAATAATTTGTGTCTTCTCTCTTTTCTTTGTTAGGTTGGTTAGAGGTTTATCAATTTTAAAGATCTTTCCAAAGAATCAGTTTTTGATTTCATTGACTTTTTCTATTGCTTTCTTATTTCCAATTTCAGTGATAGCTGCTCTAAATTTTATTATTTTCTTTTCCTTGCCTTAGGTTTATACGGGTTTTCATTCTTTAGTTTCCTTAGGTGGAAGCTTAGATTATTGATTTTAGATTTTTTTTCTTTTCTAATATGCATTCAATGCCATACATTTCTAACAACTGTTTTCATTATATCCCACAAAGTTTGATAAGTTGTATTTTTATCTACATTTAGTTCAAAATATTTTAAGATTTCTCTTGAGACTTCTCTTATGAAGAAGACTCAGGTGTTGTATAAAAGTTATTTAATCTCCAAATATTTTGAGATTTTTTTTGGCTGTCTTTCTCCTATTGATTTCTAATTTGATTCCATTTTGGTCTGAGAGCATACTTTATATGATTTCTCTTCTTTGAAATTTCTGAAGGTGTGTTTTATGGACCCGCATGGGATCTATCTTGGTGAGTATTTCATGTGAGATTGAAGAGAATGTGTATTCTGCTGTGTCGGATGACCTATTCAATAAACGTCAATTAGACCCAGTTGATTGATGGAGCTGTTCAGTTCAGCTATATCTGACTGCTTTTCTGCCTGCTGCATCTGTCCATTACTGAGGGGGGTGTTGAATTCTCCAACGATAGTAGTGAATATGTATCTGTTTCTTTTTATCAATCCTCTCAACTCTGGCTTCACATATTTTGAAGCTGTGTTGCTAGATGCATCCATATTAGTCCTTGTTATGTTTGCTTGGATTATCCCTGATACTTTCCTGGTTCTGAAGTCTGCTTTGTCTGAAACTAATACAGTTTCTCCAGCTTCCTTTTGATTAGTGTTAGCATAAAATATATTTTCCCATCTCTTATAATCTATCTGTGTCTTTATATTTAATTTCTTGTAGACAACATAGTTTGGTCTGTTTTTTTTAATACTCTGAAAGTCTGTCTTTTAATTGGTATACTTAAACCATTCACATTTGAAGTGATTCGTGACATGGTTGGATTAATATCTACCATGTTTGTTTTCAATTAGTTGCACTTGTACTTCATTGACCACCCCCCCATCCATTTTCTGCAGTTTTATTGAGCATCTTATGTGATTCTATTTTCTCTCCTCTCTTGGTATAGCAATTATACTTCCTTTTTAAAACTTTGAGGTGGTTGTCCTGGAGTTTGCAATACACTCTTACAACTAATCTGAGTCTACTCTCAATAACACTAAATCAGTTCGTGGGTAATTCAGGTAACTTAACAGAATATTCCCAATTACTCCCCCTTATCTGTAATATAATTGCTGTCATGCATTTCACTTATCCGTACGCAATCATCTCCCAACACATTGTTTCTGTTATCACTTTGAACAGTTATTTATTAGATCAGGTAAGATTAAGAAAAATAAAAGATTTTATTTTACCTTTGTTTATTCCTTCTCTGAAGCTTTTTCTTTCTTTCTCTTGATCTGAGTATATGGCCTATATCATTTTCTTTCTCTTCAAAGAACTTCTTTTTATATTTCACGCAAGGTGGGTCTACTGGCTACAATTTCCCTAAGCTTTTGTTTGTCTGGAAAAGTCTTTATTTTTCCTTCACTTTTGAAGGATAATTTCTCTGTGCAGAATTCTAGTTTAATGTTTTTTCTTTTAACTCTTTAATTATTTCATTTCACTCCCTTCTTGCTTGCATGGTGTCTGATGAGAGGTTCAATGTAATTCTCATTTGTGTTCTTCTGAAGGTAAGGTGTATTTATTCTCTGGCTTATTTCAAAATTTTCTCTTTGATTTTTGTTTGTTTGTTTTCTATGTTAAATATGATATGCCTCGGTGTAGATTTTGTGCTATTTATCCTGCTTGGTGTTCCCTAAGATTTCTGGATCTGTGGTTTGATGTCTGTTATTAATTTTGGAAAATCCTCAGCCATTGTTACTTCAAATATTTCTTCTGCTTCTTTCTTTCTTCTCCTTTTGATATTCCCATTACATGTATCTTGCACCTTTTGATATAGTCCCACACTTCCTGGGTGCTCTGTCCTTCTTTTTTTTTTCTTTGCCTTTCAGTTTGACAAGTTTCCATTTACTTATCTTCAAGCTTACTGACTCTTTCCTCAGTTGTGTTCAGCCTACTGATGAGATAGTCTTCATTTCTGTTGTAGTGCATGTGATTTCTAACATTTCCCTTTGATTCATTCTTAGAGTCTCCATCTCTCTGCTTACAGTACCCATATGATCTTGCATGTGGTCTACTTTTTCCATTAGCATCCTTAACCTATTAATCATAGGTATTTTAAATCTTGATCTGATTATTCAAAAGCCTCTGTCATACCTGAGTCTTGTTTTGTGTTTTTTCTTACCTTTTAGCATGACTTTTTGATGTTGTTTTTGCTCACATCCAGACCTAATATATCAGGCCAGAGAAGCCGAGGTAATTAGGCTTTTAGTGTGAGGTTTTATGTTAATCAGGCTCTTCCAAGAAATAAAAGAGAAGGGAGTACATTCCAATTTATTTTATGAAGCCAGTATTACTCTGACAGCAAAACCAGACAAAGACATCAAACGAAAAATAAACTACAGACTAATATATATTCCAAATATAGACACAGAAATTCTAACAAATACTAGGAAACAAGTTTAGCAACACATAAAAAGTAGAGAACATGGCCAAATGGGTTTTGTCCCAAAAGTGAAATGCTGGTTTAATATTTGAAAATCAAATAATATAATATGCTATGTTAGTAGCATAAAAGATAAAAAGCAAAAACTATGTGATCATCTCCATAGACACAAGAAAAGCCTTTGACAATATTCAACACTTTTGCATAATTAAAAAAAAAACTCAACAAACTAGGATAAGAAGAGGAATTCCTCGACCTGATAAAGGGCGTTTAGGGAAAAGCCACAGCTGACATTACAGTGAATAGTGAAAGATGGAATGCTTTCCTCCTAAGTTTAGGAACAAGAAAAGTATGTCTGCTCTTGACAGGTCTCTTCAATACTGTCCTGAAAGTTCTTGGCAGAACAACTAAATAAAAGGCATACAGATTGGAAAGAAAGAATTTGAACTATTTCTATTTGCAGATGATGTAAACTTGTATATAGAAAACCACGAGAAGTACCCCACAAGCCGTTAAACTATTAAGTGTGTCCACCAAGATTTAGGATGCAAAGTCAATATATAAAATCCATTTTATTTCTATACTCTTGCAAAGAACAATTCAGAAATGAAACTAAGAAAGTAATTTCAGTTAAAATAGCATCAAAATAATAAAATATTTTAAAATAATTTTAACAAATAAGCACGAAATGCATAGCCTGCTAACTGCAAAACACTGTTTTGCAAAAAGTGAAGAAAACCTAATAACTGGAAAGAAACCCCATGTTCATGGTTTGGAAGCATTAATATTGTTAAGATGGCCGTACTCCCAAAATAGATCTAAATGTTCAACACAATCCCCAAAATAGTCTCTATTGCCTTTCTTGCAGCTATAGACCAGCTGACCCTAAAACTCACACACAAAATCAGGGGATCTAGAATAGCCAAAACTATCTTGAAAAAGAATAACAAAGTTGGAGGACTCACTTTCTACAATTTCGAAACTTACTGCACTGCTACCATAATCAAGACAGTGTGGTACTGGCATAGGGATAGACAGGTAGGTCTGTGGAATAGATTTGAGAGTCCAGAAATAAACCCATGTATCTACGGCCACTTGATTTCTGAGGAGAGTGCCAAGACAATTCAATGGGGGAGATGAATAACTTTTTAATTATTGGTGTTGAGACACCTGGCTTTCCATGCATGAAAGTACGAAGTTACACCAAAAATTAACTCAAAATGTAACATAGACAAAGGTTAGCTCTTAAATGTAAGAGCTAAAACTATGAAGCTATTAGGGAAAAATGTGGGTGTAAACTTCATGACCTTGGACTAGAGAGGCAGTGGTTTCTTAGGTACTACATCAAAACATAAGCAAAAAAACCAAAAAACAAACAACAAAAAGCAGAATAGAAAGATTAGTTGGACTTCATCAAAATTAAAAACTTTTGTTCTGCACAGAACACCACCAAGAAAGGGAAAAAGGCAATCTACAGAATGAGAAAAAATATTTGCAAATCATAGGAGGGACTTGTATCTAGAACATATAAGGAACTTTTAACTCAGTAGTAAAAAGATAAATAGCCCAATTAAAAATGGGCAAGGATTTGAATAGACCTTTCTCCAAAGAAGATAAACAAATGGCCAATCATGAAAAGCTGCTCAGCATCATTAGTCATCAGAAAAATGCAAGTCAAAATCACAATGAGTTACTGCTTCAAACCCATTAGAATGGCTTTAATAAAATAAGATAGATAATTTCAAATGCTGGAGATAATGTGGAGAAATTGGAATCCTCATGCACTGCCGGTGGAATGACAAAATGGAGCAGCTTCCTTAGCACACAGGCTGTCAGTGCTGTGAACTAAATGTTTGTATCCCCTCCCCATTCAAACCTTGAAGCCCTAATCCCTGAGGTGAGGGTATTTGGAGGTGGGGCTTTGGGAGGAAAGTAGGTCATGAGGGTGGAGCCCTCACGAGGAGATGAGAGCCCTTGTAAGAAACGACAGGTGACACATGGTTACTTTCTTTACCGGTGGGGACACAGTGAGAAGGTGACTATCTGCAAACTGGACAGAGGGCTCTCTCACCAGAACCCCACCCTGATCTGGGACTTCTCAGCCTGCAGAACTGTGAGAAATAATTTCTGTTGTTTAAGTGCCCTCCCTCTCCCCACCCCCACCGCCCCAGTCCCTGGTCTTTGGTTAAAGCAGCCTGAGCTAAGAGAGGCATGTTCTCAGAGGATAAACAGAACTGCCATATGGCCCAGCAATTCCACGGCTTGCTGTATCCCCAAGATCAAGGAAAACAAGTGTCCACACAGCAGCTTATACACAAACGCTGAGAGCAGCATTATTTATAACAGCCCCCAAATGGAAAAAACCTCAGTGTTCATTAACTGATGAATGGATAAATCAAACGTAGTATGTTCATGAAATGGAATATTGTTTGGCAATAGAAAGAAATGACATACTGTCATACTACAGCATGAGGAACCTCGAAAACATTATGCTCAGGGAAAGACGTCAGACACAAAAGGCCACATATTGTATATTTCTATTTCAATGAAATGTCCAGAATAGGCCCATCTATATATAGAGAAAGTAGGTTAGAATTGCCTAGGACAGGGATGGGAGGGGGAGAAGTTGGGGTAAATGGGAGTGACTGGTGGTGGGTGCTAGGTTTCTTTTTGTCGTGATGAAATGTCCTAAGTGAATGCAGGATTTATGAATTGTCTCAACAGAGCTGTTATGTAAGACATGAAATGATATGGTTCCTAAATTATGAAGACTTTGTTCCTTCCTTCCTAATTTAATGTTTCTATTTGATGAGTTTCCTTTGTTTTGGTTTGTGTTTTGTTTTTCTTGCTTGTCAAGACATGGAGGCAAAGACAGGACAGAAGCAGTGAGAAAGGGCATCCTTGTCTGGCTGCTGCCTCTCATGAAATGGCTTCTACAGTTTGCTGTAGGTTTTCTCAAAGTCTGGATCACCTTAAAGAAGATGCCTTGTATTCTCTGCTAAGCATTTTTGTCCTGAATGGGCATTGAATTTTATCAAATGCTATTTCGGTATCTGTTTAGGTGATCGTATTTGTCTTTCTTAATTCTGTTATTTGGGGGTGTCCCAATAATAGATTTTCTTACGATGAACTACTTCAAAATCCCCATGATCATGCTTGGTAATGATATACAATGCTACCTATGAATTGCTGGTATTTTTTTTTTTTGTATTTCTGTGTGAGATAGCTTTATAATTTTCTCTTCTTAGACTGTCTTGCCCAGTTTGGGTGTCCGAGTTGGATATATTTGTTTATGTTTTTAAAATAAAATTTTATACATGGTAAAATTAGATTTTATTGTATAGAACGATGCATTTTGACAAAGGCATAGTCCTTTAAACATTACAATGAAGATACAGAAGGGTAGCATGAGCCCCAAGTGCCCCTGTGCTGCTGTCTTGTGATCAATTCCTCTCTGTTCCCCCAGCGCTGACCACACCGGACCTGTTGCCCGTTCCTAGAATGTCGTAGAGATGGAAGGATACACATAGCCTCATGAGTCAGACCCCTTTTACTTAGAGGAATGTGGTCTGTCACCCATTTGTTGACGTTAGTCAAGAACTGGTTACTGTGTGTTTCTGAGTGTATTTCTTTGTACAGATAGTTGATGACTCCATTGAAATGAATTCTCAAGTTTTGTGTAGGTTTCTGAATCTTGACCAGGTCAAAGAACTTGTCTTTGTCTCTTTGTTTGTTGAAGGACATTTGGGTTGTTTCCAGTTTGGGGCTGCCATATATTCTTACATTCAGATTTTTGTTTGACTCTAAGTTGTAATTTCTTCTTACACCAAGGAATGCAGTTGCTGGGTCATTTGAAACTGTATGTTGAACTTTACAAGAAACCGTCTTTTTAGAAGAAACCTCCTGTTTTCCACAGTGGCTGTACCATTTGGCATTCCCACCAGCAGTGAGTGAGAAATTCAGTTGTTCCTTCTGCCACCTACCTGCCCCCTGACGTTGTAGTTTTTGTTGTTGTTGTTCATTTGGTCTAGTTTTAACAATCCTAGTGGGTTGAAGTGGTATCTCCTTGTGGCTTTTATTTGTGTTTCCCTAATGATCAATGATGCTGAGCACCTTTTTGTGTGCTCATTTGCCACCCATATATCTTCTTTGGTGAAAGGTCTGCTCAAAAATTTTTGCCTTTTTTAAAATTAGGAGTGTTTTCTTATTGCTGAATTTTTGTGGTTCCTATACTGCAGAAACAAGTCTTTTGTGGGATATGTGATGTGCAAATATTTTCTCCAAGTCTGTGGCTTGTCTTTTCATTCTCCTAACTGTGTCTTGCCTAGATCAAAAGTTTTTAATTTTTGCAAAGTCTCATTTACATATTTTTTTCTGTTATGGATCATACTCTTGGTGTTGTATCTAAAAATTATTTGCCTAACCTTAGCTCACAAAGATTTTCCCCTCTGCTTTCTTTGAGGTTTATAGCTTACATTTTACATGTAAGTCTTTGATCCTTTCTGAGTTAGATTTTGTAAAAGGTGCCGGTATGGGTCAAATCCTCTCCCTTTGTCTCTCTCTCTCCTCTGGCATATGGATGCCCAATTGTGGGAAAGGCTCTCCTTTATCCCTTGAATTGCCTTTGCATCTTTCTCAGAAATCAATTCACCATATTCATGTGGGTCTGTTTTTGGACTCTGCTCTGTTCCATTGACCTATATGTCTATCCTTTTGCCAATACCACATTTTCTTGATTACTGTAGCTTTATAGTGTGGCTTGAAATCACTGAGAACGGTTCAAGTTTGTTCTTTTTTCCCTCCACAGTTGATTTGGCTATTCTAGTTCCTATGCCATTTCCTATTAATTTCAAATCCTTATTAACTTTTATTTGTTTGATGTATTAATTCCTTATAAGTTAATCTCTCATAATAACTGTAGATTTGGAAAATTCTCCTACAAGTTCATGGTTTTTATTCTTCTTTTTACTATGTGATGTTCCTTTTTAACCCTATGAAACCTTTTTGGCTTAAATTATATTCCCTCTCTCTTGCTACATCCGTTTCTTTTATGTAGTATTTTTCATGTACTACATGTGGATCTCCATCCCTTTATTTTCAGCTTCTCTGTGTGGTTTGCTTTCAGATGTGTTTCTTGTAGTCAGTAATTAGCTATGTTTAAAAATCCAGTATCGTATTCTGGAACTTTTACTCCATGATTTTCATCCTTTTGCATATCTTGAGATTCCTTATATGTTTAGAGTTATATCCAGATTATTTTATGTTTTTTTTAAAATCCTTTTCAGTTCTTTTTCATTTTTGCCTTCTACAGGATTAACAGTACTATCTAAATTTGTTTTTTCTTTGGGTGTTATATATTTTAATTATATGATTTTAGTGGTTTTTCTTTACATTTTTAAATATTAATATTTAACTGTACATTTTTTCTAGGGAAATGCAGGTACTTAATACATGCTTCTCTTTCTCCTGTCAGTCACCTGTGAACCACTGAAAATCAGTTCTATGTAAATGTATTAACCAAGAGTTTATTTCCCACTATTAGAAAAGGGAAAAATTTATAATGTATTATATATCCATCCCAAACTCTCAACCAATTTCCTAGACTGTATCTAAAACCTGGAAAAGTACCTATATAGAACTAAAAGCCTAGCATATTAGGATATAAAATGTTTAAGCATCGCTTCCGGATCACCAACACTTGCTGTGGTTGTTGACGAACCACTGCTTTGCAGGCAGTGACATATCTCATGTATATGCTGTTCCGCAAACATTATGTTTGTCATCCAGCATGGAAAATCACACACAGAAATAAATAACCTTGTTGGAAAAATGCAGACTAAAATTCTTAATAAAACTCAAGGCTAGTTCCTTCCCAAGTGAGGTAGAGACTTGAAGCTCCAAGTCAACTGAGAAGAGGGGTGGATGAGGGTGGAGGTGGTTACTATATCCTGGTTGTGGAAGGGGTGGGCAAAGGAGCAGGGTGAGGAAGGGTCTTTGGGACAAGTCATCAGACTCGGGAGACCTGTGAAGGATTCTGTACCATTTAGGGGCTGCTGTAGAGACTTCTGTGGAAGGGGGCTTGACAAATCTTCAGAGGAGTTGGTCAACATTTTTGGATGAAACAATTGCAAAATGCAGTCTTACTTCTTCCCTTGATGTTGACTTTCATAAATTTATTTATGTGGAGTTCTAAGAGATATCAGGCTTCTTGTTTCCTCCTTAGTTTGAAGGTGCCCATATGTCACAGTGAGATTCAAGGCTAATGTTTGACACTGCATCAGCATGGACCACCTGGAGTGATGCCTGTCTTGGGACCAGCAACATCCCAGGTGTACATCCCTGCCCTTGGCATTCTCCTTAGAAGGAGGAGCCATTTTTTTTCATGTGTCACTAAGAAAGAAACATGCCAAAGGTAAGGGGTCTGATTGGAGCCCCCTGCATAAACCTGGGACCTCAAAGGGCTGCAGCCTTGCTGTAAATGAGAAAGAAACCCACTGTGTGGAAAGAGGGAGAAAGGAAAACTGCTCTCTCCTCTGAAATTTTAAACCAAGTCTACATCCTCAGGTTTACAGTTTGAAATCAAATCTTAACCATACATTTTAACTTCAAGTGGTCATGTGTCAGCAGTACTCTCAGGTGCCTGGAAGCACAAATGCAACTTCTCCCTGGGAGTTGTTTCCAATCTAGACTACGAGTGGTCATAAGTGACTTTCAACTGTCACAGGTATTCTAATTTCGGAAATGTTAAAGGATGAAACAATGCACAAGGAACTGATGAAACGCAGTGTGTGTGTGTGTGTGTGTGTGTGTGCATGCATGTCCACATCTGTATATCTACATAAATCATGTCTCTCTAGGTGGCATTCAAGGTGAGTTCCTCAATGTCCTCTCCAATTCACTAATTCTCTCTTTAACTGCGTTCTGCCTAAAATGTGCTCCTTTCATAGCATATATTATTTCAAGAACCTTAAATTTTTCCCCTAGTTTTCTAATTGGTTTTTTTTAAAATGCCTGTCATTATTACTTAGATGCCTTTTTCATTTTTCTATAGTTTCTTGTACTTTTAAGCAGACATTCTCTCTCATTTCCTTCTGCTATTTCTTTAAGCACTCTAAACATAATTCTTTTCGTCATAGACGAATTGTTCCATGCAATTAGCTTCATCTGGAGTTGCTTCAGGTTCTGATGATCGATTTTGTTATCAGTTAGGACATTCCTGTGTTGAGGGTGAGAGGAGGTTTTGGCTTTTTCCCCCCACACCCCATTTTTCTGCTTTTGCGTTTGTCCCTCACCCTGGAGCACCTCCCAACCCCACACCGGGTCCTGGGGGGCCTCTCTCCTGCGTGGTGCATCTCTCTCTGGTTCTTCCTGTTTCTCACCATCAGCTTCTTGCTGGGCCTACGGATTCTCTCCTCTTTACGTCTCTCTTCTCTTTTGTTCAAGCAACAAGTACTTTTGGACACCGACTTTGAACCAATCTCTGTCCTATCTTCTCTTTCCTTCTTTTAATGATCATTTTATGGAAATGGATCCTATTTTATTGATTATTGTTTATATTAAGTACTTTTATGAGTTCTGCTTTCATGTACAAGAAGGTTAGTGGAATGGTGTGTATTTCTATGAAGAAGTTCTTCTCTCTTCTCTGACCCTGAATGGATTACTACTTTACTTTCTGCAAGTCACTGTCCTTCTGTTATAATGTCAGTTCCTCATTCTTGTGTAGCACTTTGCAACCTGAAAATGCTTTCTTTTCCATCAACTCAGGCATCCTTCCAACCGGTTGCAATGGGCAGTAGATGGGGCAGATATTCACCCGGTTTTACAAGGGTAACCTGAGGCTCAGAGAGGTTAGGTCTGTCCCAGGGCCACCCAGCCAATAAGAAGCCAAGCAGAAACACAACTTAAACCATCTCCTAATTTGAACACCTGCATCAGACTCTTCAGATGAGACTCAGAACATTGCCTGAGCGGGGGTCACATCTTCCTTCTTGGTATCCCTCTTTGGACCTAGCACGTGTCTGGTCATGTGATATACTTACATAAATGAAACGTTTGACGAAAGTGCCTGGGAGAGAGTGGACTTTGTGTATCTCAGGCAGGAACTGTGGCTGAACATGTCCTGCAGAATCCTGCACCCCTGCAGGCCCAAAGGGTGACCTGCAGGACCTGGGGAAGACACATGCCTACAGAAGTGTGTGAAGGAGGACGGGCTGCTGCCGGCCCTCATTCTCTAGCAAAGGAGGATTTATGCCCCAGCCCCAGCAAAGGGGCTTCCAGGACCACTCACCACATTCATGTTAGAAGAAAAGATACCGATTCACATTACTGAATTGACTGAAGGCAGAGGCAGTATTTATTTGGAGCTGTGCTTCTGATGTAATAGCACTTAGATTACAATATTTTCTGTAATTACTTAAAAATGACAATGCCTATTGAGTTAGTGATAAATCAGAGGCAATTTAAATAACCAGGAATCAAGGAGCATAAATTATGTGGGTTTCATCCCAGCCAACGAGCCATTGCTTCAAAGGGTGGGCAGTGTCTTGACACTCAGCACCATCTGGGGAGGGGCCAGGGTCCCGGGCTCTGACCTTGGCCTGTGGTGTCTGGTCCTCCTGACCTGGCCACTCTGGGTGCGGCGGGCAAGCACAGGCTGGAGCCTGGAGCACAGAGGAGGCTGGGCTGGTGCCGAGGGCTGTCCATGTCCTGGGGCAGCAGCAGCGGCAGGGAAGAGAGCTCTGCCGAGTCCTGCAGCTCAGGAAGGTGGTGGCCACCTGAGCCCCTGGCCTGATGCCCAGGCTCTCCTCTTGCCTCCCCTGCTCACCCTGCACAGGTGCAGGCTCCCTCAGGGCAAAATGCACACATTTACAAGGGTCCTGGAGCTGCCTCCAATGACAGTTTGGTTTCTCCAGTAGCTTAGTAGGGCTCCACATGGGCTCTGGGCCCCCACTCTCTGCAGAGGTGGAGCGGGTGGTGGTTTCCTTTAGGGCTGAGAGGTCATTTGCTGGATGGGTCTGATTCCAGTGGATGGTGGGGAGAAAGGAGGTGATGTTTATTGAGTCCCAGTCATGAGACGAGCGCTCCCCTGGCTGCCTTCTTTATGGCATTAGTTCAAGCCATGTGCTTGCAAATAATAGAAGCAAACTCGGGTCACCATCAACGAGAAACAGGAGATGGTTATGGGGATTCTTGAGTATCTCGTGTGATGCGGAGAGGAGCGTGGACTGCACCTTGGAAAGGGGGAAGGGTCAGACTAGGGTCAGATCAGCGTCAGGTCTGGGTCAGACCAGGGTCAGATGCGGAGAAGCATCTGTGTCTCTCCCCACTTTCTTCCTGCTCTCCGTGTGCACGTCGACTTTCAACCTCCTCTTTCTGCAGTTGTGCCCCTGCTCCTTTGGCTTCTTGCAGCCCCCGACCTGATGGTATAAGTCCAGCCCCCGGAAGACAGGGATTGTTCTTGGGCTCAATTCCTCATTCCCGGGGAAGGGTCAGGGGCCCACCCCAGTCCCATCAGGGTAGTGTTGCATTTACAGAACAACTGCCTTTGTCCCACTGGTGTGGACCAGCTGACATCCGAGGGGTCCTAGGAGCTGGCACACACTTTCAAGGGTGCCTCCGACATGGATGCCACTTCACTGCATTACTCAAGGTGGCGTCTTACGGGTGTTACCAGGGAGGCCAGAGAACAAATTGTGCCCAAAGTGAGACAATGTGTAACACCCCAGCAGGATCTGAACCCACAGCTGCTGGGTCCAAGGAGCATGGTCTGTCTGCCACAGCACTCCATCCCTGACCATGCTGCTCTGAGCTCTAGTTGGAGGATGTGGCACAAGCAAAGGGCTAGGGGCAGGCCGGCCAGCCCAGCAGGCAGCTTTGCCAGCTCCAAGTTGTCTCCCGGAGTGTTTCACCTCCGGGCTGGTTAGGTAGAGGTGACCCTTTATCCTGCTGGTGGAATTGTGAGGGTCCCCCAGACAGAGCCGTCAGCAGGAATGTTTGGCTCAGGGAACAGGATGGGATGGGGGATGTGTGTGTCCACTCTGCCTGGAGAGGAGAATAAAGTGGAAATGAAGACTGGTACCCAGAGCAAGGAGAGCATAAAATTCAGTAATGAACAAACGAGGAAATTATGTAATTTTTGTACCAAAGAACCCGGATTGGCTTCCTCTGTCCATCTTACTGGTGAAACGGCTGGCTTGCTGGCCACATGAATGCCCCCAGGACTCAGAGTTTTCACCCAAGATGGTTCAAGACCAAGTCTGCAAGACGTCAAGTCAAGAAAATCTGTAATTCCCTTCAATCACCTAGATTAGTGTTTTCCGTTTTTTTCTCCCACTGTGACACCAAGTGTCTGAAAACACTTGGAGGTTTCACTCAAGTCTCCATTTTCATCGTGGTACCTGGCCCCCCATCGGTACAGCAAATACAGCATTACTAAAAAGGAGCGAATAGCAGAAGGTTTAATGGCCCTCAAAATCAAGGTCAATTTCCGTCTTTCTAAGTAACTTGGGAATTGTTTTTCCTCCAGTGTTCACATTTTCTAAGCTCCTTGATATTCTAAAAACATGAAACTGACTCTGATTTTGAATCAAGCTTGTTAGTCTTGAAAAGAAAATAGCTGTGCCCCAAATTGAGAGCTAAAGTGGTCTGGAAGTAATAATGAGGGGAGCCTGACCGAGGAGACGCCTCACTTCTCCTGGTACCAAGACGCCACCCTCCTTCAACCTCACCCTCAAGTGCATTTGGAGCTGGAAAGACCCACGTTCAAGTGGCAACTCTGCCTTATACTGTGTGTTCTTTGGTGAATGGCTTCACATTCTGGGTCTTGGTTTTCTCATTAAACACTAAAAAAAGGATATGTTCGGGTCTACATCAGAGGATGGTTGGAACAAAGTGAAATAGCGTAGGCAAAATAGCTGTACGCTTTTGAAAATCCTCTGTAAATGTACTCTCTTTCTTAATGACACGAATAATTACAATCTCTATTCATTCTTCTCCCAAGCGCTTATTTGGAACCTACTGTGTGCAAATTCCCTGTGTCAGATGCTGGAGGAAGGAACTGGGTTGGAACCGTCAACTTGCGAAGTTTGTAGTGTTTTTCTTGCAGGCTTGTTCTCCTGGAAACAAAATCACTATTTAGTATCTGGGACATTACAATAATACATTTTAATGAAAACTTAATGAATTTGAAAGGATGGCTTTGTTGTAAGTAGAAGGAAAGAAAAATCATTAAGAATTGGCAAAGGGAGAGAAAAATGCTTTTATAGAAGTCCATAGGAGACACATAGAGAGAGAGACAATGAATATTTCTAAAATAAGAAAACATAAAACTTGAGCTCAGAAAGTTATTTCCTTGATTTGGAAGGCTGTTTCAACTTGTTCCCTGATAAAAATAAAAGAATCAAACCTGCAGCTTGTGCAAACGAATACGGAAATCAATGGAAGCTCTTTTCTTTTTAAACTGTCTTCCAGTGGGGTTCAATGACAGGGGTTCATCTGGGGCTTCCAGCGTTTGTTTGGTTTGGTTCTTGTAGTCCTCTTGGAAAAGCACAAATCTCAGGACCAGAAGCTCAACCAAGTCCCTACAGCCTGCACACCACTCCCTGGGCCCCTTTGCTCTTCAGACATCTTCAGGGTCTCTCAGTTGCCTTCTGGGTACAGCGAGGGCAGACAGGAGGGGCTGCTTGATGAATGAAAGAGGCAGACCATGAATAAAAGAGAGGCTGAGCTCCAGTCCTGGCTCTGCCACTTATCAATTTGAGTTAATTTATTAATTCTCGTATCCCGAGCAGGTCCCAGTCCCAACGGGAGCCTCGGATTTCCCATCTCTAAAACGGGCGGGTTCAAATCCAGCTCTGACACTATAGCCCAAGCTCTGTCCCCAGCGCCATGCGGCATCCGACGTGTTTGAAGAGTCAGGGGATAACTCTTCCGGGCCACGTGGTCGGATGCACGAGTCTCCCCCACCCCCATCCGATTCTTCAGGGCCCCCTAACTTGTTCCTGTTCATCTCTCTTCTGTCGGCCCCAAGGTGTGCTGGTAAGTATTTAATGGCCACTCTACGGGAAAAAGAGCCTGGATTTATGAGGTCTGCCAATTTCCATGGTGTAGAGACTCCACTCTGACCCACTGCAGGCTACCCACGAGGTGCCACTGCATGCTGAGTTGGGAAGGATACTTCTCACCTTGAGCTGTGCGAGCTGGCTCCAGGCCACCACTGGTTAGGTGTCTTCCGGTGACGGGAACTCCGTCTTCGCTGGCTGACTGTGGGGTTGGGTCAGATGACATGAGCTAACAGTCATTGTTGCTCTTGAGCCAGGCTCCCCGCTCAGCGCTTCACACAGATTGTCTCATGCGAGCATCAGCGGAGCCCCAGGATTTGATCCCTTGGCACAGGTGGTACCTAACCCGCCCAAGGTCGTGCAGCCTGGAGGAGGTGCTGTCTGCATAAACTCAGCCTGTCTGACTCCATAGCCCGGGCTTTCCGGCAATACACTACCCTAGATTTCAGCCTCGGTGCTTTCTGCTGCAGACACTTTTCCCAACCTGCAGAAAAACGCCTTGAAACATCAAACAAGTCCATTTACATTTGGTTCCTTTATTTTCAACTCATTTATCAAATTTCCCGATGATTATCCTGCATCTCTTTAATGCACCTGACCCATTCATAAACATATTGGTAAACATACTTTGATGGTGTTTTTCTTCGCTCTGAGAACTTGCAGTTACACGCCATTAAGCGTTTTCTTTCTGTTTTGTTCTTGGGTTGGTCCCATTAACGGGCTAGAGTGCAGACATATGGGTCTTATATAAAAAAAGTGACTTTGGAACAGCTTTTCTGTGATTAGGGAAAGAAACAGCCTTAAGTAAAGGGAGCTATTTGGAGCAGAGAGGTTTTTAATTAGGATGGTATTCTGGTACTGAGTGACAGAGCAGTTCTTGAATAACAGAAGTAAGGACAGCTTTTCCTGAGAAGGGCATTGACATGCACCAGCCTGCCAAGCTGATTTTTCAGGGAATTAAGCCCTTCACCCAAACTGGCAGAGACATGAAGCATTTGTCCAACTGAGCACGGTACAAAGTGCTTTGAAACACAAACAATTATCTGGAGAATCAGGCCACTTGCATTCAAAACTGGGTAATTTGTCCTCATCAGTGGCGGTAGTAGCTACAAAGGGTTTGATTCTATGGGCTACTCTCCTTGGCCCTGGACAGACCGCCGCCAGGGAGATGGCAACCTCACGGAATTGAACGCGGTTTAAATAAACTCATGATATGGAAGCACAGATTTGCAGACATCACTTGAGGTGAAATCAGCTTTCTGATGTTTAGCATAATGTAGCAGAAAGCGCATTTTTAACAAGTAATGGCATTGTTGTTTTCATAAAAGCGATAGCTACTCATTAAAAAATTCAAGCTGTATAAAGAAGAAAGCAACAAATGACCTAAAATCTTACTCCTCAGAAATAATCACACAATTAACGACGTTTCCCCTTATCTTATCTGTCATTATGTACAAACAGCCCACACATGGTGGCATAAAACAAGGACAATCTTGTTATGCTCTTCGGTTCTGTGGGTCAGGAATTGGGACTGGGGTGTGTGTCTCTTCTCCATGGCATCTGGGGCCTCAGCTGGGGAGGCTCCATTGGCTAGGAGTGGCTTGATGGGCTGGGTGCTGGAATCTGCCAGAGGGCCCTTCACTCAGATGTTTGGTGCCTGGGCCGTGAGGACTCTCACCAAGGCTACCAACCTCTCCAAGTGGCTGAGGCTGTCCCAGTGTGGTGGCTTGGTCTGCAGAGGGGGCGCCCCAAAGGGAGGACCTGGAGAGTGAGTGGTCCAAGAGACCATGGCAGAGGCTGTAAACCTCTCTCTGACCCCTGTTAGATTACACTGTGTTCTCTTCATCAGGAGTGAGTCCCTGAGGTCGGCCCAGTTCAGGAGGAGGGAGATTAGAGACCACTTCTTGAAGAGGGAGGAACAAGGTCACGTGCCCAGAGCATTTGGGATGGGAGGCATTACCATACGCTCATCTGCGAAAAACTCGCTCTACCGCCAGTGAGCATCTTTCCAGATAACTCTTCAGGCTTGGGTACAAACGCGTGATGGGTAGGTGGTAGCCTCTATAGCAGGTGTAGAATCTGCAAAGGTAGATTTATAGAAACACTTTCGTAAGAACGGCGTTATTTAATCATGCTTTCAAAATTACGAATTCATAAATTTAACTCTTTTGGCATTTAACAGAAGAAAAAGAAACTGATACAAAATGGTGAGATTTGCTGAGCTTCAGATCATTTTTTTTTTAACCACAAGAGATATTAGTTCCTCAATGATCTCTCAAAGAATAAGGAAATAAATTATGAAAACCATTAAAAGCATGGAGTCATTATTTTTTAAGATACACTTTTTTTCAGTTTTGGACAGTAAGAACTAACTCATGGCTAGAAAAAAGATGCTGTGATTCTAGTTTTTATACAATTTTGTTCTCCCTCGCCCCCTTGCCCAAGTTTTGTTGTTTATGTTATTTTTGTCAGGGTTTATGACATTGCCATTCTAGTGCATCTGTGTTCCTTAAGTTGTTTAAAAGTCTTAGTTATGTGTTAATACGGACTTGGAGATCAGTTTTTGATGTATGTGTGTAGGTAGATATGTAAGTATTTATGTTTGCAGTCCCTCCCTCCCTTCCTCCCTCCCTCCCTCACTGTGGCTTCTTCCTTCCTAGTTTCTTTTCTGGCTTCATCTCTTGGTCGGATGCATTTTACCTGAGAGATTTTCACCAGGAAGGGCTCATAAGGGCATTAGTTCCCAGATTCTTTGAAAATATGTTTGAACATACTTGCGTCTTGCCTTTGACCTGCAGTCACCTCTGTGGGGGTAAACTGCTCCTGTGTTGCACACGCCCCCTTCCCCTGTGTGGTGTGCAAGGCTCCGTTTCCTCAGCTCTGGAAGTGCAGTGTTCTGCCCATGTCCTGGGGACCATTTCACCTGCTCTGTCTCCTGGATGCACTTAGAGGGCAGGTGCCGCTTTCTAACGGGTGCTCTGAGCCCTGAGGATGTCGGGGGCAGTGGAGAAGTGGTAGCTGGGCCAGCGTGTGGTCCTTGGGCTCCATGTCATGGCCTCAGTCCCGTCCTTCCTTCCCAGGGCTCTTCCTGCCCGAGCTGGCTCAGTGTCCTTCCTGCCTGAGCTGGGCCCCGCGTTCTCTCTGTAAGCCCTCTTCTCTGCCTCTGTCCTTGGTGCTGCATCTGTGGCTGGGCAGGGAGGGGATGGGGTTGGAGGCGTCTGGAGGCAGGAGCTAAGCTCTAGCCATAGGACAGTCTGCCCCAGCTGGCAGCGGACAAGCTCCACGTAACACCAAACAGAGTCTGAGACCAGGGCTCCCAGCTTTGCCCGGTGTGGGTGGTGTGGGCGGCATGGAGTCCTCAAGGTGGGGTGGAAGCTAAGGCAGGCTAGAACTTAGAGGTTCACGACACTCTTTACCCCTTAACATGCCTTTGGGGTGGATTTAAAACTTCATGCTTCTCTGTGCCTCCATTTCCCCCTTTGTAAGATGGAAATCGTCATAATCCTCACCTCGAAGGGCGCAGAGGTGGGGCTGCAGAGTGCTGGATCCCACCTCCAGCGGGTCATTGTCATGGTTACCGTGTCAGGGTTGGGAAGTGCCATCATCTGCATTGTTCCTCTGGCGCCCTGCCATGGGACCCTGCTGCCACAAAAGGGGACCCCCGTAGCTGTTGCCCCTCACTGCTCCTCCTTGCTGCCTCTCCCTGGTCTTAACTCTGATCTGGCCCTTTCAGTTCCTTCCCTCTTGGGGCCTCTCTCCCCAGCTGGACCTTGGCGTCAGCTGTTCTCCCACGCTGCCCCCAGCCCTGCCGTCCCTGGGTTCCGTGGCCAGCTGGCGCCTTTGGTCTTAGACACACACCCCGGGCAGCTGCGTGTTGGCATTTACTCTCATGCTGCCCATTGAAGCCCTGGCTTTTTCCACTGAGTTTACAACATTAAATGATGCTCAGGGCCCGGGCCCCATTGTCCCCCCATCAGCCATCTTATTGCTATCTTAAATGGTTTCTACTAAGCGTCTCTAACTGGCTGCCCATAAAATAATGGAAGGAAAAGTATTCTCATTAAAAAGGAGCTTATCTGAGTTGTAAATGCAGGGCCGCTAATTGGACCCTAAATGCCACGGCAGGACTGTTGATTACTGCTGACGGAGAGAGCTGTGTGATCAAGGCTCATGTTACCTCAGGCCACTGGAGAAGGCCGTACTGGGGCTGCCCTCCCGGGGCTTCTGGTGGGAACAGAGGGGCCTTGTCCGATTGCTCAGAAGCAGACCCTTGGCAAGCAGCTCAGGTGGGGAAAGAGCCTGGAACCAAGTCAGGAGGAGCTGGTGCCCAAGCCACCTCTCATTCCCGGAGCTCAGGGGCACAGGGCCTGGCCTGGCCACGGTCTCGGTGACTCTCTGTAGGGTGAGGGTGAAGCCCAGTTCCCCTCTTGGAGGCAGGGAGGCTGGGCAGCTCCTGTGGGTCCTGGGTCAGAGGGGTCTGAGTTCCAGCCTCGCTTCTCCCCGCAGGAACGGTGCCTCCGCCTCTCTGTGCCCACTTCTTCATCCCCAAATTCCAATAAAAACGTCCGGCTTGTGGGGCCATTGTGAGGGTTACGGGCCAAGCCCAGTGCCTGGCAAGCAGTAGGCACTTCATGAATGGCTCTTTAGCTTTTCCCAGCCCTTCATTCAACAGGTGGTTTCAGAGCCTGACCCAGGTGCCTGCTTTGCTGACTTCAGGGGACACCACTGTCCTGTGCATTCTATGTTCCAGCGGAGGCCACAGAGAGTCAATGAGAAAAGGACAAATGGCCAAGATTGTGTCATGTCACTGTAGGGGTTCTAGTGTGTTGGGTGAGGGGACAGGTCCATGTCACTCTAGGGCTGTTTCAAAGGGACCTCTATTGGAGATGACACTAAAACCCAGACCCCACAGAGGCTGGGTTGTCATTATGACACGGGTCCTCTGCTTGGGTCACCCGGCCCGGGAGAGCCTTGGCTGGAGCCTTCCTGACATCCTTCTCCTCCAGCCCCTCCCATCAGGGCAGCCAAACAAGGATCCCACCTTTGCTTTTCGTTGATGCAGGATCCGGGTCAAAGGGTTTTCTTGCCCCTCCTCCAGCGGTATGTGCGTCTCCCCTTCTTCCAGAAGCAGCGGGTTCCCCTTGTTCTTGAGGATGGTGGGGGGCTTTGGAGTCACGGGCTGTGCTTGGAGCTTGTTCTCTGTGGCTGTCCATCGTCCCATGCGCTCCTGTTGTTGCGGGGACCCTCCCCCGTGGCTCTGGCGGCACCCACTGGAGAAGAGCTTGTGGGTGAGTGCAGACCTCCTTTGGGTCTCGAGCTCCCAGTGATTCTGAACTGACACCCTGGCCACGGGCAGCCTTTAGCCTACCTCTTCTTGCCCCTGTCCACGGTGGCCACCTCTTCTGCCCAGGCTCTGCTACTGGGGGAAGTTGTTCTTATTTTCTAGAATCGTCGTAATGAAATAGACTGAATATCTTTTTATTCCTTTAAGATTTGAGACTTGATTGAAGTCCCAACATTTCGTAAATGTTTGACATGTGTGCTTGAAAATAGAGTTTATTCTGCATTTGCTGGAGACAGGGCTTGATTTTGTAAGTCACTTTCTTCAAATTTTTTTCTGTCTTCACTGACATTTTCCTGCCTGTTCTTTGAGTTTCTGAGACATGTATTAAAATACCCCATTTGATTGTGGGTTTGTCTATATCTCCTTGTAGTTCTGTTGATGTTTGTTTATTGTTTCTTGAAGTTCTATTCCTAGATGCCCATAAATTTAGAATTTTTTTAAAGGTGTTTTTTAAAAAATTAATTTATTTTATTTTTGGCTGCATTGGATCTTCCTTGCTGCGGGCGGGCTTTCTCTAGTTGTGGCGAGCTGGGGCTACTCTTTGTTGCTGTGCGTGGGCTTCTCATTGCGGTGGCTTCTCTTGTTGCGGAGCACGGGCTCTAGGCACGTAGGCTCAGTAGTTGTGGCATGTGGGCTCAGTAGTTGTGGCTCGCGGGCTCTAGAGCGCAGGCTCAGTAGTTGTGGCGCACGGGCTTAGTTGCTCCGCGGCATGTGGGATCTTCCCGGGCCAGGGCTTGAACCTGTGTCCCCTGTACTGGCAGGCAGATTCCTAACCACTGATACCAGGGAAGTCCTAAATATGGAATTTTTATACCTTCCTAGTGCTTTAAAACTCTTATCATGAAGTGTTCCTCTCCATCTCTACATTTTTAAAACTTACAGTCTATTTTTTTTCAGTATTTAGAAATTTATTCAAAAAATTAATTCATTTTAAAACAAAACTAGCAGTTTAGACAAATCCAAGAGTGAGTTTTTAAATTAATAAATCATAAAATAGACAACTTATGGCTAGTATTATCATGGCAAGATAAAATACAGAGGTAAAAAATACACATGTATTTTTCCATTACAAAGGAAATCTGTTAACAGCTACAATAATTTCAAATGATAATTAATGAGAAACAGCTTTACGTTAACACATTAAAAAAACTACCTGAAACTAATGACTAAGTCAAGAAAAATTAGATAATCTGCTTAGCATAACTGTTAAGAATTAAAACAATTGACATCGAAACATACTCCATTTTTAGATGATTTTGCTCTTAATTTTTATTTAAATTAAATTAAAATTTTTATTTAATTTTATTTTTTCTTATTTATGTGCAGTCTACTGGTCTACTTTAACATTAACATATTTTCACAGCTGTGGTAGGGTTTGGTAGGATATATGTATATCCTACGTATATATACATATATATACATATGCTGATATATACACACACAGGTATATATATACCTTTGTATCAGTATGTGTGCTATAGAAATGTCTTTTTTCAACACCATGTGGGTACTGTTGGGTCTTGATTATTTTT
Source organism: Phocoena sinus (assembly GCF_008692025.1). NCBI lineage: Eukaryota > Metazoa > Chordata > Mammalia > Artiodactyla > Phocoenidae > Phocoena > Phocoena sinus. Next base: position 2,737,805 of record NC_045772.1, on the reverse strand, counting down.
TATCCGGCATGCGAGTCTTCGTCTCTAGGTGGACAGTTTAGTGCAATTACACGTGATGCTATACCATGGATGAACCTTGAGGATGCTGTGCAAAGTGAAATAAGTGAGTCGCAGAAGGCAGATGGTACATGATTCTGCATGAGGGACTGAAAATAGTCAAGCCCACAGGAGCAGAGAGTAGAACGGTGGTTACCAGAGCCTGGAGGGAGGGGGAGATGGGGAGCTGCGTGCAGCCAGTGTAAAGGTGCAGTCATGCAGGATGAATTCGTTCGAGAGCTCTGCTGAACAGCCCAGGGGCTGCAGTCAGCAACATTGCATTGTGCATTTACATACTTAACCTTAATTTCTGAAGACTGTTTCCACTGCGTGTAGCATTCTTGGTTGGCATTGATTTTCTTTTTAGCGCTTTTAAGATGTCATTCATTATATCTTAGTTTTTTATTGTTTCTGTTGAAAAGTCAGCTGTTATTGTAATATTGGCTCTTTGAAAAAAAATCCGTCTTTTTCTCTCATTAAAAGAATCCTCTTTGTTTATGGTTATAAGCAGTTTTGCTGTGATATAGCTTGGTGGGGATTTTGTTTTAGTTTTCCTTCTTGGGCTCTGTAAGGCTTCTTGTTTCTGTGGCTTGATGTCTTTCTTCAACTTTGGAGTGTTCTCAGCCATTATCTTTTCACATTTTCTTTCTGACTAATTCACTCTCTTATCCCCTTTTGAGCTTCTGCTTACACGTATGTGAGATCACGTCCCTGTGTCTTTTCTGTTTTGTACCTGTCTTTCTATATGTGCCATCCTTTCGTACCTCTGTTTCTTTATTCTGGATATTGTATTTGGACATCTATCTTCTATTCACTAAATCTCTCTTCACCTGCACCTAATCTGCTCTTAGACCCATCCACTTCATATTATTTTCATAGCTGGATTTTTCAGTTTTAGAATTTCCATTTTTAAAAAAATGAGTTTCCACTTCTACACTGAAATTTCCAGTTGTGTCCCGTGTCCCCTTGATCATTATAAACATAGTTATTTAAAAGTATTTGTCTGATAAGATCTAGGGTCCCAGTGATTCTGCTTCTGTTTTCTGTCATTTATTCTGGTTTTGTTTGTGTCATCTTGACTCCTTCTGTGTACAGTTATCATGTGCAGATATTGTCTTTTTCAGGTTGTTTAAGAAATCCGTTGAGGCCTGGATGACGTCTTCCTTCAGAGATGATTGTTATTTCTGTCCATTCCTGTTCAGCACTGGTGTCTGGGGTCGCTTCAGTCAACTCCAAGTGATGAGAGGATAAAATGTAACCTATATTCCCTGAGAAAGCCATTACTGGATTCTAGGGTATTTGGCCCTTTGGTGTCCCAGCCAAAGCCAGAGGGGGCTCACCAGGACTCATTCCTGTGGTCCCAGACCCTCGAGGGTGTAAAGCACAGCTTAGCCTTTCAGCCCCAGGGAAAAGCAGCCACAAACATAGGCTTGGTTTCCATTTTCCAGATCCTGGCCTGTTGATTTTCACTATTTTGTTAGTTCTCTAATGATTTTGTTTTGTTTTTATTTTTTTAAAAATTATAAAATGTGTAGAATATAAAATTTCCCATTTAAACTGTTTCTAAAGGTACAGTTCAGGGGTATCAAATACATTCATGATGTTGTGTAAACATCACTACCAACCATCTCCAGAACTCTTTTCATACTGAAAAACAAACTCTATATCCATTAAATGATAACTCCCCGTCCGCCTCCCAGCCCCCGGAAACCACCATTCTACTTTCTGTCTCTATGATTTGGACTACTCTAAGTATCTCATGTAAGAGGAATCATACGATATTTGTCTTTGGTGATTGGCTTATTTCATTTATCATAATGTCCTCAAGGTTCATCCATATTGTAACATATTGCAGAATTTCCTTCCTTTTTAAGGCTGAATAATATTCCATTGTATGTATATGCCACATTCTGTTTCTCCATTCATCTGTCAATGAACTCTTGGGTTGTTTCCACGCTTTAGCTATCGTGAATCATGCTGCTATGAACATAGGTGGACAAACATCTCTTTGAGACCCTGCTTTCAGTTCTTTTGGATATACACCCAGAAGTGGAGTTGAGGAACTGCCATATTTCTATAGCAGGAGTGCCGTTTTACATTCTCACCAGTGGTGTGCAAGGGTTCTAGCTTCTCCACATCCTCTCCAATGCTTGTTGTTTTCTGTTTTCTTGAAAGTAGCTGTCCTGATGGGTGTGAGGTGGTATCTCATAATTGTTATTTGCACTTGCCTAATGCTTAGTGATGTTGAGTATCTTTTCATGTGCTCATTTACCATTTGTGTATCCTCTTTAAAGAAATTTCTATTCAAGTCCTTTGCCCATTTTTAAATTGAGGTTGTTGTTGTTGAGTTTCCTGTATACCCTGGATATTAGTCCCTTACCAGATGTATGATTTCCAAACATTTTCTCCCATTCTATGGTTTTCCTTTTTACTCTGTTGATTGTGTCCTTTGATGCACAAACTTTTCAAATTTTCATAAATTCCAATTTGTCTTTTTTGAGTTGTTGTTGCCTGTGCCTTTGGTGTCATATCCAAAAAAAATCACTGCCAAATCAGTATTATGTAGCTTTCATCCTATGTTTTCTTCTCTTGTTGTTTTAGGTCTTATATTTAGGTCCTTGATCCATTTTGAGTTAATTTTTTGTGTGGTTTTAGGTAAGGGTCCAAATTCCTTCTTTTGCATGTGGATATCCATTTCTCCTAGTACCATGTGTTGAAAAGATTATGCCTCTAAACATTCACAGTAAAACCAAACTCTCAGTTTCACTCAGGAATTTCCTTAGTGAAGCAGTGAAAACTACTAGTTTTATTAAATCTCCATCCTTGGCTACACATGTGTTAATCTTTTGTGTGACCAATTGGGAAGCACACACAGAATGCTGTGATGCACGCTGAATGCAGTGGTACTTGAGTTACAAGCTAAACTAGCCCCTGTTTTCACGAACATGGTTTTTACTTGAAAGAACAATGTGATGGACAAACTAGGCATATGCAAACTTGGGTGTTCAGCAGACATTTTCCCAAAAATGAAAGAAGTGAGCCTATGACTTCAAGGAAAAAAACTGACAGTGTTAATCATAATATTATTGATAAACTTTGAATCTTCAGACAAAAATTAGGATTTAATAACACTTGCATCTGCTACCATGAGCTTGCCAGCACCCCAGTGCTTAAAGGCTTCTCTGATGAGATGCATGGTGATATTAACAAATGGGACTTCTTGATAGTGGATAATAAAATACATCAACATTTAGAAAACCTGCATGGCTCAGTGAAGCAATAATTTCCAAATGGCCAATGCAGGATGTTGTAAAACTACGTGTGATTAAAAGATCTACATGAAGTACAAGATTCAAAGCTTCTGATCTGGTCCTGGTTAGGATGAAGTCATCATGTTTGGTCTCTGGTTTCTTGAGCTCCTCATTGATGCTAATGTGTAGCCAAGGTAAGCGCCCCTTCCTTTTCCAGTCTTTTAATTTACAAATGGGGTGAACCAAGGCCCAGTGAGGGAAAAGGTGAGCTCAGGCAGGGCTGGGCAGACTCGGGTTCCCTGTTCACCATCAGTAATTCTGGGGAGTAAAGAGAAAGGCTTTTTGCTGAACCTCAGAGGCAGCCTTTGATCTTCTCCAGGAGTGCAGAGTGTGGGATTGAGCTGGGAGTGTCATCGCGGGACAGAGGACAGCAGCTGGGGAGTGGGGGAGTGGGGGGGCAGCCTGCCAGAACTTCATGGACCTTGTCTCCCACAGCAGACCCTTCTGTGGAGCTGGGTTCTCTGGCTGCTCTAAAGGGTGAGGGGACATGGCGCCCATCTGGAGGGGTTGAGGGAGGCTCTCTGCAGAGGTGAGCCTAGACTTAAGGGCTGAGGTTTGTCCTGGAGTCAGCCCAGTGCGGGGATGGGGTACGTGAGAGGAAAGGGACGTCCCATGCCAGGGGCCAGCCCCGTGCCCAGATGGAGTTGGCAGATGGCTGGAAGGTCCTTTCTGCAGCCGGGCCTGGTCTTCAAGTGTGAATTGGGGCTCAGGGACCCCCGCCTTCCCTCCTCCCTCACGGTACACCATTCACCAGGAGCTTCAAGTGCCAAAGCCCTGAACATGGTCTTGAATATTTTATTTAATTGTATCTTCACAAACCCTGCGTAGTGCCACTGGGGCCCTTTCATGGCTGATGAGGAAAATGGGGCTCGGAGGTGACCAGGGATTTGCTGACCAGAGACTGATCCTGGACGTGAACCTGGGTCTACCAGGCTCCAAACTCTCCCACAGCCCACGCGCCTCCCCCCTTTAGGCCAGCTGTCAGATGGTGGAGGCTTGATTGGGAGCATAACGGAGTGATTTCAGAAGAGGCTGCTGGTGGTTATTTTGGGGATATTGGGATGCAGCTGGGATATAAGTGTTTAAAATATCTCCTGTGAGACGGAGCCGGGCCTGAAGCTCTGAGCCCTGAATCTCAGCCCTGATGAGGGCTCAGGCGTCCTCAGGCAAAGCTAAACCCACCCCCAGGAGCCGGGGCCTTCCCTGCCGGGTGATGGCTCTCAGTCCCAGGCCGATGGTCTGGCCTTAACTGCCTCCTGTGGGCTCCTTCACGTGTTAATCACCTCACGGTCCTGCTGTACCTTTCAGCTCCTTCAGGGAAGTGTGCTGTGATTCTATTTCACGGGCAAGGCCCTGGGAATGCAGCTGACAGGGGACAAGAGGAAATGTGCAAAGCACCGATTTCGTCCATGGAGAGCACAGGTACCAATAAAAACTGAAAGAGACCTTCCTGGTCCTGGGACCCAGCATCCAGGTCTCCCCTCCTCACTGGAGGAGCCGGGCAGCCCACACTTGAATCCATGTCTCTACCTACTGGCTGTGTGACCTTGGATAGTGACTTAACCTCTCTGAGCCTCCTTAGGTTGTGGGAGGACGCACCCCTGTGCATGGCCTCCTTCGGGCGTCAGGGGTGCTAAGAGTGGGCTTGGCCGTCTCTCCTGCACCCCGTGGAACCCTGCTCAGAGCAGGTCTGTCCTACTTGATTGAAGATTTCGAGGGAAACCCTAAGTGCAGAGTACGTTGTAGGTGCTGAGAAGTCTAGAAAAACTTCGACGAGTTAAATCTCTGTTCTTAAGTCCTTTTGAATTTTTATTTAATTTAATTTAATTTATTTATTTATAAGTGAGAGGTTCGCGGGCCTCTCACTGTTTTGGCCTCTCCTATTGCGGAGCACAGGCTCCGGACGCGCAGGCTCAGCGGCCATGGCTCACGGGCCCGGGCCCGGCCGCTCCGCGTCATGTGGGATCTTCCCAGACTGGGGCAAGAACCTGCGTCAGCAGGCGGACTCTCAACCGCTGCGCCACGAGGGAAGCCCTTAAGTCCTTTTTAAATGCTGTTGGGTGCAAAGAGAAAGGATGAATATTGGTGTGGCCGCCCTCCTTCTCCTCCCCCCCTCCCCCCTCCTCCCCCCTCCTCCCCCCTCCTCCCCCTCCTTCCCTCTCCTTTTCCTCCTCCAACCCCGTGAAATGTGAGAAGCATTCTCAGCTCATGGGCTGTGTAGGAGCAGCCCACGGACCGGGTCTGGCCCCCAGACGGTGTTTGCCAGCATCCGTTCTAGAGTTTGGGGTCTTGATTGATGCCCGCTTCTCCCTGATCATCACTGGGGGCTCATCTCTGGTTTCCTGGCCTTCTCAGTCTCGGGTCAGCCCCTGCCTCATGTGACCTGGATTCGGGGTCCCCCCGGGGTGGCTCCGTGGGTGGGAGTGGGGACTGAAGCGCCCTGTGTGTGCCCTCTCTCCCTCCCTCCCAATGTCAGCGGTGCTGGGGCTCAGAGGCTATTTTTTGTGGGTGCAGGTGATGTGTCAGCTTGATTAGCTGTGGTGGTCTTTCATTGCCTGTGATTTTGGTTGAGACCGTGTGTTTCTGACTGAGTCGATGGCAGACCGTCCCAGTGGTCAAGTCAGTTTGGCCCATGTTGGCCCTGGAGGCCCAGGGCCTTTCCAGGCTCACGTCCCTCCGTGGGGCCCTGGCTCAAAATCCCCTTTATGATTCCTGGGCTGCGTGGTGACTGGCGCTGTGTCCTTGGCCCTGGTTCCTCCCTGCCAGAGGGTTGGAGACACAGAGCTCGGCCTTCTGAGAAGCACCTGGAGTGCCCGCCACCCAACTCCGCATTTCACCAAGCCTTCCTTCTCGTCTCTCTGCAGCTCCCTTTGCCCACAGGTCTCACCCACCAGCAGCCCACCACCCGTTCCCAGCACCTCCCCTCTGGCTCACGCCATGCCACCCCCAGAGGAGTCCACAGAGAGGCCGGCACCAGGAAGGTCAGACTTCTGGGGGGAGAGGCTGGTGACTAGGATGACGCACCTCTCTGGGCACCAGAAAGGGCACCAGGCAACACGCTTAAGAGCACAGACTTGCAGACAGACAGAGGTGAGGTTGAAACTTGGGTGCCCTCTCTCCAGCTGCGGCCCCCGGGGGAGACACTAACTTCCGTAAACCCCCTTTGTAAAATGGAAGTAATTATTGCATCTGTGTCAGGGGTTTGCAGAGCACCTGTCAGTCCTTGGAACGTGGGGCTTCTGCCCTCTGTCTCCCCACACCCTGCTCTGCCTGTGTCTATCCCACCACACTCCGGTTCGCGTGCTACCTAGCCCAGCACACACAGGCATGGACCATGCTCAAGGCTGGGCCTGACATTAGCTTCTAGAAGGTTCTCCATGTGGAGGACACAGCACCTGCCAGCAAGGAACTCACAGTCCCAGGGAGCGGGGGGGTGGGTGGGTGGAAGATACAATGTTCGTGCTGGTGAAGATACAGATGAAGACACCTGCCTTAGCAGAGCTGACCGCTTTCTAAGAGAGTATGACCTCAGGGGGTGGGGATGCGGGGCTCACGGGGGTGAGGTGGGGGGAAGAGGGAGGGAGAGAGAGCCAGTAAGATGAGCGTGTGTTATCTGTGGGTCCTTGCCGAGCCTGGCTGACCGCTTCCACTGGGGAAGCCACAGAACCATGACACCGTCCTTGGGAAGGGGGGATCTTACCCCTTGGTTAAGGGTTCATGACCTGGAGTACTGGGTGGGGTCCCTCCATGACATCAATTGGGAAGTCATCCATTCATTGGCCCAACATTCAGGGACACCCCCTCTGCACCAGCCCCAGTTCCAGACCCAGAGGCTACAGGAGGGACCACAGGGGTTGATGCCCTTGAGTCCGGGGCTCCCAGACTCCCTGCCTACCCCAGCCACATCCCACCTGCCTGTAACCCTAGAACCTGTGGGCTGACCCAGCTGATTTTCGGCCCAAACGAGGTTTCCGTCCAGCTGGGGTGGTCAGGGTTTGGAATGACCGAGCCTTTGTTCAGAGCAGCAATGGCTCAGCGTGTGAACTTGAGATTCTGGTAGGTGTCCGCTCCCTCCTTCCCTCCCCACTCCAGTCAGAAGTGGCTTCCGTGTGGCTGTCAGCCACGCCTGGCTTGGCCTCTTGCCCTGAAGTCTCGCCTTGAGAAGTCTCTGTGGGCCCCGACTTGACCTGGCATCACGGGCGGGACTTAGGCCTGGCCCCAAACCCCCGCCTTCCCTGTTCCATCCTGAAGGGTCCCCAGAGTTGGGCTCCATCCTCCACAGAAAGGGGGTCGTTCTGAACAAGCGCTCCCTGCTGGGGAGGGGGTCGCTCATGCGGACAAAAGCCCCGGCTTTGCCGTCACCCACCTGGGGTCAGCTCTTATCTCTGCCTGTTTGCACCTGAGTGACTTGGCACAAGTGACTGAATTCTTCTGAGTTTGTCTCCTTACTAGTAAAATTTTGGATTGTGGTGCCCACCTAGTGGTAGCATCACCAAGGCTTTCATGAAATAACTCACGCCAGCCTCCCGGGTCAGGGCTGTCCCAGAGCTGGGCTCAAAATACGTTGCCTGTTATCACTTTTATTGTTAATGCTAGTGAGGGTGGGGGTGGTATACCCCTTCTCCCTGGCGGGGTCTCCCCGCACTCCCGGCAGCCCCTAGCCGGCTCTGGGTGTACTGACAACCCCGGGGCAGCCTGCTCAGTCAGGCTGTGATGAGGCCTCATGGGAACAGAGAAGAGGGCAGTGAGGAGAAAATCTTGGATGATAACGTACTTTATTCATTTCTGTCTCGAGTTTTTAAAATAAACATTAAAAAAAATTTAGTTTTTTATTTTTATTTTTGTCTGTGTTGGGTCTTCGTTGCTGCGTGCAGGCTTTCTCTAGTTGTGGCGAGCGGGGGCTACTCTTTGTTGCGGTGCGCGGGCTTCTCATCGTGGTGGCTTCTCTTGTTGCGGAGCGTGGGCTCTAGGAGCGCGGGCTTCAGTAGTTGTGACACACGGGCTCAGTAGTTATGGCTCGCGGGCTCTAGAGCGCAAGCTCAGTAGTTGTGGCACACGGATTTAGTTGCTCCGCGGCATGTGGGATCTTCCCGGACCAGGGCTCGAACCCACGTCCCCTGCATTGGCAGGCGGATTCTTAACCACTGTGCCACCAGGGAAGTCCCAAAAGAAACATTTTTCTGCTTTGCTCTTGAGGGCTTGGGAAGTGCGTGGAATGAAACCACGTGGGAGAGCGTCTTGGGGGGCTGGGGCCTTGACTCATGCTTGAAACTGGACAGCTTCTAGGTTTCTCTGCTCCCGGACGATTCTGGAGAGGCCGAGAAAACAGCGTGTGCTGTCACTTGGGCTCCCAGTCATTCCTGGCGTGTCAGGGACCCGGCCGTCTGGCTTTCAGAGGCACTGGGGACAGACGCTGTCCAGGTGACCCAGGCTGTCTCTACCCAGTCCTACTCTGCTTAGGGGGCTTCCCTGTTTCCTAACAGCCCAGGGAGGACACAAACACAGCTCAGGGCCCCTCTGTACATCCACTCTTTTTACGCGGGTGAAGGTGGGCAGTGACCATCTCTAGACAATGGGCCGTCCTGCTCTTTGGTTTTTAACGGCCTCAGACGGTTCTTAGCAGCCCTAACTCGGATGGGGTCCCCTCGGGTCTCCCAAGACCATGCCTGGACTGGCTAACAGAGGCAGGGGAGGAATTGCCCTTCTCTCCGCCTCGCCCTGCCCCCGCCTCCCTTCTTTAACCCCGTCCTGCGTTCTGTGATCCTGGCATGAGGACTGCGTCTCATTATTGCTGGCCGTGCTGGAAGCCTTGAGTTCCAGAAGCTTCTCCATAGTTCTGGGTGGAATGCAGCCAATTCCGGCCTTTTCTTTTGGAAAAGTAAGGAAATGCTAATTCTGAGTTTCTTATCTATAAAATCGGGATAAGAATACCTCACCCACAGAATGGTTGTGAGGATCAAACTAGGACAGCTGGCCAGGAGCCCGCTTTAGAATCTGGCCCACATTTAACTGGCATTGTCACGTCTGCTGGTGCCCTCACCAGGCTACAGGCACTGACTGTATTTTTTATGACTTATAGTCAATACGGTGAACTGAACTGATGGAGGATGCCTCTCCTGCTTCAAACATGCAGAAATGATGGATAAAGTACAACAGAAAATTGTAAATGCGTATAAACGCGAAAGCAAGGGAAAACCTCAGATACCAGAGGTAGGTGAGATTGAAGACCAGAGTGTGGGGGGGTGGGTTTAAGGGCAGTGTCATGAGTAGGGACGGCAGAGAGCTGGGATCGAGTCCCTTCATGAAGTTGGGGTCTGACAAAGGCTGTCACTTCTGTGAATGGGACAACCAAGTGGGTACCTGCTGTAAGCTGTGGGTTCCTGATTTCGTAATGCCAACCTTGGAGGTATAGAATTCATATTTGTACCAAACAAACCCTGAGGGGAGAAGTCAGGGTTTGGCCTCAGAAATATGCATCTGGGACTGGTTGAAGCACCTGTCTGCCAAAGGCACAAATGCCAAACCACTGCCCCCACCACAAATGCCTCCACCCCCTAGGATGCTCAGGACACCCACGGACAATAATTCTCATGCAAGATGCGCTCAGAGTGAAAAAGTACAGAGACTACACAGCACACGAGTGAATTCACATTCCAGGACTGCAGATGACAGAACAGTCTGAAGAACACGAAAATAAGTATGTTTAAGTGTTTCAACGAGACGAAGGAACGGACCACATAGACAAAAGTAGGGCATTGCGAAGACACTAAACAGGTGGTCTCAAAAAAAAAAAAAAAAAGAACCAAAGGGAAATTCTAGGAATGGAAAATGTGGTCGTTGACAGGGAACAGAGGCTTTGTAGCCTCTGTCCCCATTTCTAAGGCCATTGTCTTAAGCACAGAGAGGTGTGCTGCTTCCAGTCTTTGGAAAGATGATCAGGAAATGAAAGATGTGCCAAAGCTCCCATCTGCCGCCTCCATTGTGAATTCACAATCTCCCGAGGGAGACGGGCCTTAGAAAATAAAAGAGCGTTTGCTCGTCGCTTCCTCTGTCCAGACACAGAGCTAAGCCTTTTATAGGCACCGGCTAGATCAATTCCGACCACCTTTCTAAGGCGTCTGCTACTGACTCGGCTACAGGTGAAGAGGCTGGGACCCAGGGATGCAGGGACTGTGCAGTCCCATTGCTTGGGCTCGGTGGCGCTGGGCCGAACCCGGGTCTGTGGGATCATGTCATTGCTGCACGGTCAGCTCTCCACAGGGACACGCAGTGGAGAAACAAAGGCGCCTGCCCACACACCCGTCGGCTCTGACCATGGCTGCGCCTCACATCCAAAGCTGGGTCCGTTTGCCAAAAGCATGCAGATCGATTCCCTCAGTGATTAATCTGGGGACATTCAACTGTTTTATGAAGGCTCTTTGCGGGGCACACAATTTCATTCTCCTAACTCTCTGACCACAGTCCCTGCCTCTCTCCACTAGCCCTTGTACTTGACCCTGTTGTTCATGACGTCCCTTCTACCTCCAAGCATCCCCTTTGGGTGGTATAAACGGCTGTCAGTGAAAAACTTGCATTCTAAGGGCAAATTCTACGACACTGATTCAAGTCTGGCAGCAGTCCCTCGTGGTTGCCTGGCGCTCTGGGGACTCACTGATTTCTTTGCCACCAGGACCCGGCGAGATGCAGGTGGGGAGGCGTCCGTTATGCAGACTGACCAGGGTTAACATCATAACAATTGATGGAGTTAATTGTAATTAATGATTAAGAAGCCCTTTAAGAATTCAAGATTAATTCCAAAAGATACGTATAAGGGTGAAAAACGGGTTCAACAATCTTTAAATGCTCCACATTTAATACTTATTTATCAGAAGTACATTTTTTTTTTCCAGACATGCTTTTGGAAGAATACATGAAAAGATGTTCTTAAAATGTATCAAAGTACAACCTCCTTACACCAAAGGGAGAAAAAAGGATAGGATTTGTCGACACATATGAATATGTTATAAGAGGATGCTGAAGTTCACGTCAGCTGGGAATTAGGCCATAGATGGTGAGGAACGTTGCTTTAAGTTTGCTGGTTTGAGGTAAAGTGGTAGGATGCCACCCTAAGCATGCTGGGCATTCTATTTCATAAAGGTAAGAGAAAGTTTGGAGGGTAGAGGAAGGCAGGGTTGTGGGGATCCTCAAGTACATTTCCAGTGAGAGGTGTTTGAAAAACCTAGAGTGTGGAAGACAAGAAGGTGGGAGACCTCTGCCCCTGTGGTCATAGTGAATTAAAGACCACTGCAAAATCTTTGCTGGTCACCCCGTTCAGAGGCATGACCTATGTCCCACCCCTGGAATCTGGGCAGGCTCAGTGACACCTGACAGTAGAGCATGGCAGAAGTGACACTGGGTCAGTGTTCAGGCACAGTCTTTAAGAGGCTGGTCACATTCATTTCCTGCCTCTTGAAATATTGGCCTCTGGCACCAGGCCACCATTTTGTGAGGCATGGAGGCCCCTGGTGGACAGCACTGCAGCCCAGCCCTGGCCTCCAGGCAGCCCAAGCCGCCAGCCATTGCGTGAGCTGTCTTGGGAGTGGGTCCTCCAGCTTCTATCAAGCCGCCCTGAGTGACCACACCCAACAGAGATGAGCCGTCACTGCTGGGCCCTGCCCAAAGCATGGATTTGTAGGCAAAGAAAAAGCCTGTTGATAGTTCAAACCACTACGTTTTTTGGTGGTTTGTCATACAGCAATAAAATAAGCAGATAAAAATCCATCAGAAAAACAGTGAGGGCTTCCCTGGTGGCGCAGTGGTTGAGAGTCCGCCTGCCGATGCAGGGGACACGGGTTCGTGCCCCGGTCCGGGAAGATCCCACATGCCGCGGGGCGGCTGGGCCCGTGAGCCATGGCCGCTGAGCCTGCGCATCCAGAGCCTGTGCCCCACAACGGGAGAGGCCCGCGTACTGCAAAAAAAAAAAAAAGAAAAACAGTGAAATGAGCTATGTGGGAAACTCCTTTCCTGTCCAAACATATAAATGTGCTAATATATATATATATTTAATAAAGTACTTATTAAAAAAAAGTACCTAGTCAGATTTAGCAACAGCACTGGGAAGTCTCCAAGAGTTAGGCAGTTAGAGAGAACTCATAGCCTAGCAGTGAGGGGTGATGGAGTATTAGACCCAGACAGACATCTTAGGAGCTGGGGTTCAATGCCTACTTTGAGTCTTGTGTGAAGATTAGAGGACCCAGAATTTATAAAGGATCTAGACCTGGGCTTTCTGCAGAAAGCTTAGAGCAGGAAGATCTATCTAATTTATGACAGGAAACAGAGCATCTCTGCCAGCTGGCCTGGAGAAGCAGACGAAGAACAAGCTGCCTTAGGCAGTGATGGCTTCTTTTAAAGAGTGAAAGCCCCAGGCCCAGGTTGCACAGAGTCCAAATCCACACGGGACTACAGTGCAAAAGCCCTGAAATGAGACCTTAAAGTCCACTGATCTAGAACAAGTGAGCTCATAAAGCACCTCGGAAGTACAGTCCTGTAGAAAAATCTTCCCATTCTTGGGAACCAGCAGAACTACGGCAGAGGAAGACTCTGCTGGAGGCCGAGCTGATGATGTACAAAGTGCAAGGAGGATCCACCATGATGGGGGGGGCAGTTAGCAGAAGACTTATTGGAGAATTCACGCCTGAGGAGCTAGAAATAATAGAGCATCCTAATAGGGCTTTAATGATTAAACATGGCCAGAGAGACAAAGAGAGAGAGAGAATTCATCAAATGGCATGAGGGCATTATTACAAGCAAAAGGATGTTGTTAAAAATAAAAACAAATTAAAATGAGAGCACTGGAAAATCCAGCCAAATAATAATAATTTTAAAATCTCTAAAATAGATATTTCATAGGAAAGGCTTTACACCTCCCTAGAGAGAAACAGTGCACGTGAGCCCAGAAGACCTGGGATGCAGCTCAGAGAGGGCAATGCGGAAGCACAGGGGCTGCACCGCTGCTGCTACTCATGCATCCTCCACTCCCGCTGTTTCATGGGCTCTCAGTCCCACGTTTATACGGAATTCCGGCTAATGCTCTGACTTTCCATTTCCTTTGTCCTCTGGCACAGAAGGGTTTTCTTTCTTCTTTTGAGTTTGGCTTTGTTTTATAAGACAGTTTTTGTTGTTAGGATTTATGCTGCGTTTCTATCTCTTTGGAGTAGGGAGAGGGGCATTAGCTCAATTCATCAATTTTTGGCCCTGGGGTCTTAGTAGAAATATCCTGGGGCTGCTCTGTCCAGCACAGCAGCCGCTAGTGATAAGAGCTTACGTACATTTGAACGTAAATGAATGATCATGAAACAAAATGAAAAATTCGGTTCCTCAGTTCCCCTAGTCAAGCTGTAAATGGTCAGTAGCTACACTTAGACAGTGCCTGCTGTGCTGGGCTGTGCAGATAGAGGACGTTGCATCACTGTAGAAATTCTGTTGGTGAGCATTGCTCAGGATATCCAAGAAAATCCAGAAGGGGAATCGTGAGGAGGGAAATTTAGATTCAACATGAAAGGAACCTTGTGCAGAGGGACAATGGAACCTGCAGTGTGTGGAAAGATGCCCTGCTGGGGGCTGGGGGGAGACTCTTGTTTGGGTGGGAAGTAGCACCAGGTCTGCGAGATTCCTTCAGGAATCACTCGTGGGGGAAGCAGGTCACCTGAAGCCTTGGTAGCTGGGAGTCCTCAGTGAAGGCTGAGGAGGGAGAGGGGGACAGAGCAGCTGTTTGGCCCCTTCTCCCCACCTCGGGAGGGAGGAAACCTCATCTGTGGGATCTGGGCACTGGGAGCTCAGGGAGCTGTTTCCAGATGTTGCTGGATTACACCAGAACCACACCTCCAGACTGTAGCAACACAGAGTCACTCGTATGCACGCAGATTTGAACATGAACTGCATTTCAAAATGAAGCAGAAACAGGGAGCGGCTTCTGGCCGCTATGATGAAGAGAAAGGAGCTGAGCAAACTGTTTAAACAGGAGCAGAAATAGTTGACTGGAGAAGTTTGCCATCACAAAACAAAGGAAATGGAGCATCTTCAGAGATTGTACCCCAGCCAGGCATCAGAGAGGAGCTGGATGCGCCTTTCAGTGGCAGAGGTAACCAAGCAAGGTTTGAGCACAACATGTCCTCAGTGGAAGATGTGGACTTGCAGCTTCAGTTTTCAGGGAAGCTGGGAAAATCAGCCAGCAGAGCAAACAGGGTGCCAGTCGATTAGTTTCTCATTTTGAAGCACCGAGTTCCTGGTGAATTCCAGAGTGATGCCCGAGGGTCCCTTCTGTTTAAGGTGGGGTGACAGAGCATTAGCCAGAAAGGAGGGCTGGAGTGAACCTGGAGATGCAGGAGGCACAGGGCACTGTGGGCAGCACCAGGGGCTGCCCTCATAGGGCCAGGCTGACCCAAATGGGTCACTCTCTGGCTCATCCCTTGTGCTGAGATTGGGAGTTTCAGAGATGTTCAGAGCTTCACACCTACCCCTCATGGGGTTCACTGACTGGTGGAGGAATGAGAAATAAAGAGTATGTTTAAAATCCATCCTGGAACAGGCTACAGTTGGGGTAAAACTTGAATTCTGTGAAGAGAGCAGAAAGCCTTTTCAGAAGAAGTAGCATCTGAGTTGGGGCAGGGAGGGTGCTTTCGTTTCCTGGAGTTGCCATAACAGAGCACCGCAAACCAGGTTCTTACAAATACCGTATGCTAACACATATATATGGAATCTAAAAATAAAAAAAATAAAAAGGTTCTGAAGAACTTAGGGACAGGACAGGAATAAAGACGCAGATGTAGAGAATGGATGTGAGGACATGGGGAGGGGGAAGGGTAAGCTGGGACGAAGTGAGAGAGTGGCATGGACATATATACACTACCAAATGTAAAACAGATAGCTAGTGGGAAGCAGCCGCACAGCACAGGGAGATCAGCTTGGTGCTTTGTGACCACCTAGAGGGGTGGGATAAGGAGGGTGGGAGGGAGGGAGCCGTAAGAGGGAGGGGATATGGGGATATATGTATGCATATGGCCGACTCACTTTGTTATAAAGCAGAAACTAACACACCATTGTAAAGCAATTATACTCCAACAAAGATGTTTAAATAAAAATGTATTCTCTCATGGTCCTGAAGATTAGAAGTCAGAAATCAAGGTGTTGGCAGGGCCGCAGTCTCTGAAGCCTGTAGGGCGGCTCCTCCCCTGCCTCTCTCTGCTGCTGGTATTGCCCACATCCCTCGGCTTGCAGGAGCATCCTTGCAGGAGTCTCTTCCTCCATTGTCCTGTGGCAGCTTCTCCTGCATGTCTCCCTCTGTGTCCTAAAAGGACTCCAGTCATATTGGATTAAGAGCCCACCCTACTCCAGTCTGACCTCATCTTAACTAATTACTTCTGCAATGGCCCTATTTCCAAATAAGGTCACATCCTGAGGCGCTGGGGGCTAGGACTTCAACAGATCTTTTGGGGGAATGTAAATGAACCCAGGACAGAAAGACAAGAGGAACTTCAGCAACTGTAGCAGTTTAACCAAGTCAGAAACCTGGGAGTTACCCTACACTTGGTGCCGCTGGGTCCCCCTGGGTCATTTGGGAGGTCTTGCCCTCCCTCCCTTTCTTGTCTGGACTCTGCCCACAATCTTCTAATTGGTCTGCAAGCATGCCTCACCCCTTCCCTGCCCCAGCCAGAAGGACCTGTCTAGATGTCACGTCTGACCTACCTCTGACCTACCCAGAATTCTTACGGAGACCCTTCTCTGTTGCAGGACAACATCCAAATGCCTTTCAGTGACACATGAACCCTCTGCACTGCCTGTTTCCAGCCTCTCCACCCAGCATCACAGTTTTGCAAAAATAGCAGAGGTTCATGGACTTGTTACCACTCCCCAGGCATCGTGCAGAACACGCGTGATCTCATTTATTCCCGCAACAAACTTGGTAGGTAGATGGTCATGCCCACTTGCAGAAGGGGATGGAGACATGGCGAGTTTAATGTGAGTTTAATTAAATTTGAAATAATGTTTGTTGGAAGGAAATATGGCTCTTGCAGGTTACATTGCTAGTAATTCAAGGAGCCCAGATGCAAAACCCGGGCAGTCATGGTTTAATGCACAGGCTCTTCATGCCTGTTTCTCTGTGATTGACGGCCCCCATCCCCAGCCTGCCAGTCCCGGATCTTCTCTTAACTTGTCTAAATACTGACTATTTGTACCTCCTGCAATGGGGGCAATGTGCTCTCAAGCTTCCCCACATCTTGTTCCCGATTTGGACACTTCTGGAACTCCCTGCCTGTGCTTGTCCACCGGCTCATGCTTAGGGTCTCCCTTAGGACATGCCGTCACTTTCTCTCATTCAACAGAGGACCCAGAAACCCTCCCCCTGCCCCTCCCCTCCCCCTCCCCCTCTGTACTCTTTCCCCTTCCCCTCCCTTCCTTCCCTCTTCTCCCTTTCACACTTTTCCTTCTGTCTTATTTTCTCCATTTATCCTTTCTGACCTCAGGCGCAGAGTTGGGTTAATCACACTTTCTAGTTCCTGACATGAAATGTAAGGACCCTCTTTTCTTAAAAAAGAATAAATAAAAAGAAGATTTAATACTTTTACTAGGTATTTAAATATATACTCATTCATGAGACATTGTTTAAAATTTTGCAAGATATCGGATTAATTTTCTTTTTTTTGTAAATGTTTCTCTACCAAATAGACTCATTAAAAAATGTTTTGACCCAGGAGATACATACATACATATATATATATATATATTTTTTTTTCTCTGCTTGCTATTTGTAGTAGCTGGAAGTTCTGCAAAAACATAATTCTGCATATTTTTTCATTTTACCATGATGGCCATTTAAATAATAGAGTCTTTGTTCTGGAAGAAACTTTAGTATCATTTTAGAATTAGTTTCTATTAAATAATAGATATATACAAGAGACACATGGTACACATGAGGAATGTATAAAGAATAAAGGTTAAAGGGAGCCCCTCTGTATGTACTGCCCAGCTTACATAGGCAACTGGCAAGTTCTGAAGTCCCATTGGCCATGTTTGCCCCTGTTTCCTGTCTCCGTCTAGCAGGTATAACCATTATCTTGAATTAGGTGCTAACCATTCTACTGTTAGTTCTTTACTATATAAATAATATATTGTTTAGTTCAGCACGCTTTTGAACTGTATAAAATGGAACTGTGCTGTATGAATTCCTAAGCAGTTTGCAATTTTTTTCACTCCACATTGTAGGAGAAAGTTGTTGAGGCTGCAGCCCTGCCAGAAATGTGGTACCAGGGCAGGGAAGAATTCAGGGAGCAGCACCCTGAGCTCTCTTCTTGTTCCCTGGCCTCCTGCGGGTGCCACCCCTATTGGCTGAGCCCAGTTGGGGTCCCGAGGGCAGGGAGTCTGGGGGTTGTACCCCCAGCAGCACACAGCAGGGCAGAGACGGCTAGAGAGGGTTCCTGGGAGTGAAAAGGAGGGAAGATAACCAGCACGCACAGCTGCCACATGACTAGACACCAATGACCACTCAGAGCTATTGTACCAACTTCAGATTTACTGCTGCTCCACAGCCCTGCCGACCTCTCGGTCTGCACAGGGGGGCGGGGACATTTACCATTCCTTCCGTGATTACCAGAGTGGTGGGCGTCCTGTCACGTTCATGGGACATCTGCGTTTCCCTGTCAGAAAAGTGCCCAGTCAAGTCTGTTGCCCACGTTCCATCAGTTTTTGCCTTTTCCCATACTGATGGACTGATTCCTCCACAATTCTTTACTGAGCACCTTTGAAGTGACAAATCCTGTTCTAGGTCTTGAAAATGTAAGAGTGAACAAAAGTGGCAATAACCGTGGCCCTTTTGGAGCTTAAATTCTACGGGAGAGTGTGTGCGTGCGTGCGCGTGTGCACACAAGAGAATGAGTCAGTTCATTAGGAAATGAAGCGTTCTAGGTATATCAGAAGTGTTATACATGTGTGTGCCTCCCAATTATTTTGGAAATGTTATTGAGGAAAATAAGGGAGGGAGAGGCATAGGAAATGTTGGTGGCACTCTGTAACGTTGCTGCCCAGGAAGCCCTGTTGGGAAGGTAGAATGTTCAGAGCAGGTGCTCCTAACTCCTGCTCTCCACGTCTTCCCTCTGCCAGGGCCACTTCTCCCCAGCCCAATCTTGCTCAGATGTAACCTTCTCCCTCTCGTTATAACTTTCCTCTCTCATTCTTTTCTGGCTGGAGTTTTGTCATTTAGTTAGTATTTTCAAGCTTTGCTGATCTTGTCTATTGTTTTTTACTTTCTCTTCATTAATTTAATACTTTTTTCATAAATTTATTTTCTTACTTCTATTTTCTTTGGTCTATTCTGTTGTCTTTTTTCTGACTTCTTATGTTGGTTGCTTGTCTCATTAATTTCCAACCTTTCTTTTCTAACGTAAGTAGTGAAGGCTATAGATTTCCTTTTATATTCCTAACTTAGCTGCATTTTACCAGTTTTGAAATTTCATTATTTTTAAAATTCTAATTTCCATCATAATGTTTTTGTTTTATCCATAATTAATTCAAAAGTGTGCTTTTAGTAGATATTTTCAAATGTTTGTGGTATTTCTAATATTTTTGCTATTTCTAATTTAATTAAATTTTTGTCTGGAAAATTGGTTTTTATATTTTTAAACCTTGATATGTAAGACTGGTTTGTGGTCTATTTCATTCTAATTTTTATAAATGTTCCATGTGTGCTTAGAAATAACATTTATTCTGCAGTTGTTTTTATTTATACATTTGATCAAGTTTATTAATTATGCTACCCAAATATTTAGTATATTTACTGATTTTTACCTGTTCCATCTATTAGTAGCTGCAAAGAGAATAGAATTTCCTTCTATGATTGAATATAGTTCTGTCAATTTTAGTTTCACATATTTTAAAGCTATGTCATTACATATGTTATTAGCTATTTTATTGTGAAGCTATGTTCTTATTTGGAATTTTTATATATCTTAGTAAATTGACTTTTTATCATTTTATAGTGACTTTCTTTATCTCTATGCATTCACCTTAAATACATTGTTTGACTACTGTATATGTTTAAATAAATATATGTATTAATAAATATGTAAGTATATAAACATGTTAACATATATCCTATATTCCAGTTTTCTTTTGATTAATATTTGGCTGATATATATTTTTTCCATCCCTCTCTTCCATCCTTCCTGCATTCTGAAGTTTTGCAACATTTTTTGTGAACAGCATGTAGCATATAGATCCATAATCTTTTTAAAATTCAGTTTAACCACCTTTATCTTTTAACTGATGAATCTGAGCTACTTACATTTATTGTAATTGGTCATAAATCTTGATTCATTTCTATCATCTTTGTCTATTTCTCCTCCTTTTTCTGTTTCCTTTCTTATTGTTTCCTTCTATATATTGATGGAGTTTGTTTTATTCATTCCGCTTTTCCCCGATGCTATTTTGGAGGTTTTTGCACTTTACTTATTTATTTTATTTCAGTTGTTCACCTAGAAACCTTTACTTTTACACCTAACAAAGTGAAAAATAAGCAATATATTTGCCTTCTTCCCCAGCAACACAAGGGTCTCAGAATACTTTAACTACCAGAATTATTCCCTTCTCTACTTAGGTGTTATTTTGTGCATTTTAACAATTTTTAAATTTTATATACTTTTAAGCACCCCCACCCCCCAATTGGGTCTTACTGATGCTGTTGGTGGTGCTTTTGTTGTTGTTTAGACTTTATACAGTTTAGGTGTGTGTAGATTTATTTTCATATTTATTAGTTTCTTTACCCACCATTCCCTCTGGGCTTTCCCAATTTCTTCTGGACATGGTTTTACATGACATTGATGGTTTTACATAAAGGTAATTGGTGGCAAATTATCTTTAAGTTATTTTACATCTGAAAATGTCTTATTTTGCCTTCACTGTTAAATTATAGTTTTTCTGAGCATTCAAATCTTTTATTTTCTCTGAAACGCACTGAAGATATGACTGCACTTTTTTTGGCATCCTCTGTTACTGTTGGGAAATCAACCCTTAGTCTCATTGTTGGTGCTTTGTAGGTAGTATTTGTTTTCTTTCTTACTTCTTTAAATATTTTTTCTTTGATATTCTCCTTGCTTGTTTTGTAATTTACTATGATGTATCTGAGTGTGGATTTCTTTTTAAAAACTCTATTATTGTTGTGTTTTGCTAGATTGCCTGAATCTGAGGATTGGTGCCTTTCTTCTGTTTCTGAAAATTCTTACCCAACATGTAATATGTATTACCTCTGCCCCATCTGCTGTATTAACACCTTTTAGAATTCTGATCATGTACCCTCTCCACTCTGTCTCCCTCTTAACCAGTCTTTTGCATCTGTCACATCAGTTTGTGTTTGTGCTACATCCTACCTTCCAGTTCAATAATTGTTTCATCAGCTGTGTATAATCTGCTATAACCTGTCCATTGAGTTTTTTATTCCAATTATTATATCTTTTTTTTTAATTTCTAGAACTTTTACTTATTTTTCAAATCTGCCCCATTCTATCTTATAGTCTTTTGTACTTTATGCATTTTTAAAATGTTATTTCTTGAAGCATATTTCACATACTGTTTTATTCCAGCTTATACAAATGCAACAGCTGAAGTCTCTGTGGTGTGATTCTGTTCCCTGCTAGCAGAATCTGTTTCTGATAGCTCTCATGCATGCAACTTTCCTCTTTGTTTATTTTGTGATTTTTGACCAACGCTCATTTTTCTCATAACTTTACATGTGAGAATTATGTGAGGCCTATGTTGAAGGTGCATTCTGCTGAAGAGAATTTGTATTTGATTCTGTTATAGGGACTTTGGGTTGCTACCAGCTCGGGATAGGACAACTTTAAAATAATTTCTCACTTGAAGTTTTTTTTCTTTTTAACACAGTTGGTATGAGTTGAGGCTGCAAAACCATGTGGGGTTACAAAGTATCAGGGGAGATTTTAATTTTCCAGCCACTCAGCACCAAATTTGAGCCAATTTATTGTCTTTTCCCAAGGTCTTTCCAGGTCACCATTACATGAGGGGCAGCCCTTGGAGGTCCAGCTTCGCGTGGGGTTCTCTCATGAGACGCCTCCAAGGGCTGGCCTAGCCTTGTCCCCAGAGCCCCAGCACTGTGCAGTCATCAGATCAGAAGGTCACAACCTTCAGGGCTTAGCAGACATCACTGGGCTCACAGCTGGCTCCAGGGTTCTGGTCCTTCTCTGCAATCTCACTTTCAATGTCGTTTGGTTTCTGAGGATTTCTTCTTTCTTGCCCACTCAGCAAGATATTTCAAGAGATTTTTAGAACAGTATTTTACTGGGTGTGTTCAGTTGTCATCAGAAGGGTTATTCACTTTATATATTTTATCATTGGGTCTTCTTTCTTTTGCCTTATTACTGTGCTACCCCTCTTTTCTCTGTCTCCCCTTCCATTCTGCCTCTAAGCCTCATAAGCGCAAAGTATAATAGACTTGGTGTGTCTTTGCATGTGGCAAAATCATGTTGTTTTATATAAATATTGCTTTAACTTTCCTTAAGTGGGTATGTGCTATAGACGCAATGTCTTTCTTCGTCCCCACAGCCCTCCACTAGACTCTGTGTGTTAAGACCTGCCCATGTGGGATGCCCCTCCACTTCACTTCTTGTTCCGTGTGCGGTTTCATCAGGAGCAGCCACCTCCTGCTGTGCATCCATCCCTGCAGATGGGCATTTGGGGAAGAGTGAAAGGGTCAAATTAGCATCTTAAACCTGTTCTTTTTCGGAGGATGGGAATTGGTTTTGGCGGGATAGGGCTTGGAAATAGGGGTGCCGGACTCAGGTTCATTCAATTTCTTTTAAATGGCTGGTTGAGTTTCTGGGACAGTTGAAAGAGCAAGCAGCTCAGAGGGAGGCTTTGTCTTGCATGTAAATGTCCGTGGGCCTCACTGGCATCTCTCCTGTGGCACCAGGCACCCTCTGCTTCAGGATGGAGTGGTAGCGTCAGTCCTAGGAACTCTCCAGCATGGAACAAGGCACTGCTCCTCCGTCCTTATCCACCTGCATTCACTGACTTACTTGGGACCTGAAGACAGTCTCAGTGGGAACAGAAGTCACTCATGTCTACACGAGCACAGAGAGCTAGGTCTGCTGGGTGTCTGGATCCACTTGGGACCCATTGGGCGGCTGGGGGTGTGCAGGGTCAGGAGTCAGATCGTGAGGAGGGGAGACGGAAGCTGCCTTAGTCAGCTTTTGCTAAGTTGTGCCGTGATAACACACAACCCTCAAGCCTAGTAGCTTACCACAAAAAGATTTGTTTCATGTTATATGTTGTGTGTGGATTGTCTGTGGCTCTGCTTCATGTATCTTCTTTCTTCTGGGAACCAGGTAGAAGGATTAGCTATTAATTTGGATCTCCCATTCTTAAAGCAGGGGGGAAAGAGCAGCAGAGCTGATGGAAACATGAGACGCCCGTAAAGCCCCTGCTCAAGTTTAATTGGCTGAAGAAAGTGACCTGGCCCACAGGATGGGGAGGGGGTGAAATATGCCCCTGCTCCATCCAGGGAGACACCACAGGCCACGTGGCGACGGTGAGGACAGTGACACTACTTGGAAAGTGGGACTTGGTCTACAACAGAAACCCAAGGATGGATTCCCCAGGGGGCAAGGAGCGGGGTCAGTAAGCAGCTAGAAGGTCTGTGAGAGTGGTCGGGGTACAGTGTGTGGCCAGGATGCAAACTGGTTCTGACCCCACATTCCCAAGAGGCCACAGCAAAGGAAGGAAGAGCCATGTCAAGGAGCCCATAGCACTTTGGAGCCCAGAAACTCTTGCTGTGGGATCCTCCCAATGGACTGTAACCCAGACTACAGACTTTCTTCCCATGGACAAGAGCTTTGTCTCACGGGGATAGTCTGGAAAGGGCAGCTGGAGGAGATGGTGGGGGCATGGAGTGCCAGGCCAGCCCGGAGGGGAAGCTCATCTGATTCATCGGTCAATCAGGTTTCTCCAGAGAAACAGAACCAATGAAGAGAGGGAGAGGGAGAGGGAGAGAAAGAGAGAGAGAGGGAGGGAGGGAGAGAGAGGGAGAGAGAGACATTATTATTCAGGAATTGGCTTATGTGGTTATGGAGGCTGGTGAATACAAAATCTGCAGGGTGAGCCAGCAGGCTGGAGACCCAGGGAAAAGCCAGTGCTGTAGTTCATGTCCAAAGGCTGTCTGCTGGCAGAATTCCTTCTTAGTTGGAGGATGTCAGCCTTTGTTCTATTCAGGTCTTCACCTGATTGGATGAGGCCCACCCACATTATGGAGGGTAATCTGCTTTACTCAAATTTAAATTTAAATTTAAATATTAATCTCATCCAAAAAAACCCACCACAGCCACACCCAGAATAGTTTTGGACCAAATATCTGGTTCAGCCAATCTGACGTACACAATTAACCACCAAATTCAAGGAGCCAAGAGAGGTTGGCCAGGAATGGGTGCGTGATGTTTTCCACGAGCAGGTGATGCTTGGATCCAACATGCTGATCAGACTTCATCCATTCCAGGAGAGAATGACATGGGGGTATATCCCCTATCTCATGGTACCTTGTGTTCATGGTCTGTCTCCTCTGTACACCAAGGGCCCCTAGAGGGCAGAGCCCACTCCTCCAGAGGACCCTGCAGGAGCTTGCTCCAGGTCTGAAACTGTACATTTTGTTAAATGTACATGCAGCTTTTCTGAGAATAGACTATCTGACCTCCCACCTGCTAGGTGAGCCCTCTCCGGCTCTCTCTGCCCCTGTTACTGGTTCACTGTACACACACAGGCTGAGCACAGCTAGTGCAAGGGCTCAGCCAGGCCCCGAGGGACGTGTGTGTTCAGAACAGCACAGGTGCTGGAGAGGGGCAGGCCCAGGTCTCCCTGTTGGGAGGTGTTCAGGCCTTTGCCTGCCCCTGGACACCCTGGCTTCTCCCTTCTCTGTGCACTGACATCTTTGTCATACAGGAGCCGTGGTCCTGGGGGTAGAGGATGCTCTGGAGGAAGGAACCATTTCTCCCTCTTTTATCCATTTGTGTCCATTCCCTCCTGGGGGAGAGGAGTGGGAGGGAGTGTTTGGATTCCTGAGTGGGATTCACAGGACTCTCCTTGGTGCTCAGAGCTGCTCCAGGACTGTCCCCCATTTGTAAAGTGCTCCAGCCAGGCAGCCCAGGCTCTGCACCGTCAGCCACACCAGTCCAGTCTGCTCTCGGGCCATCCCCGCCATCTACTGGTCCAGGTCCCTGACGTGCTATGCTTTCCTGCTTCTCCCAATCTTGTCCAGACTCTTGCCTCAGTCTGGAATTCTCTTCTTTTCTTTACCCAGCAAAATCCTATTCATTTTTTGAGCAACAATACAGTCTCCTCCAGGAAGCCTTTTGTGAATGCCCAGGATGGACAGAGTGTTATCCTCTGAGTCCCAGCAACACCCTGTCCTTCCTCGATAGCACCTGAATGTGCTGTATTTTCACTGCCTACCTGTGTCCTCACCTGTGGGTTCTGGAGGGAGGGAGCTGTGCCTGGTCCTAGGTTTCCACCCCAGGGCCTGACGTGTCGCAGGTGCTCCATTGCTGATGGAGAGAAGGGGCAGCCCCACACAGAAGGTCAGGAGTCCTGTTCTCTCCCTCTGAGGAGCCGCTTCCACAGCTGTAAACTGTGCTGGCCTGAGAAGCATGGTGAGTGCACGGTGTTGCCAGGCAAGTTGTTCAATGCCAGGGCCGCCGGGCCCCGGGAAGATGTTTATTTGTCTCGTAACCGCAGAAATGGAATCCTGTTTCCTCACTTTCACTTACGAGTAAGATGTCTTCGTAGGTTGTTCAAAAAAGCAAGTTTTAGACCATTACGTTGTTTCTCTTTTACCTTTTATTGGAGTTTAAATAACAAGGTGAGCGTGGAGCACAGTGCAGGGTGATTAAGAAGTAGTAAAAGGCATTAGAGTGCTCACAGAGCAGGCAGGGGGACTGAGAGCCGGTGCGGACAGAAGGATTGCTGACATCGATTCCAGGCACGGCGTTTGTCTAACCTTTCCTCTTAATGGAGGAACCTGTGAAAACAAGGGCATCAAGGTATGGCTGCAGTGATTCTCCAGGGTGAGGGCTGTGGGCAGGGTGGTACCCAGCAGTGGACGCCCGATTTCTTCTGGACGGTGCTGCCCTACATGGAAGCATGTCCTCCTGTAGCCGGTCGGGAAACGAGCACCGGTTGGGTGTCAGGAATCTGGGATGCTAATCCCACCATTCCAACTGCTGGCTGGGTGAGTTGAGGCAAATCCCTCCATATCTCAGTGCGATGGGGATAATACCTGTCTCAGGTGTGTTAAGACAGGTTAATGAGATAATCAATGTAAAGCTGCCTTGACAGTAAAAAATTTATACAAATGTCAACTATTACTTAAAATATCATTTTACCCCTCTCTTCATCAATACTAACGCTTATTGAGTAGGCTTAAGTAGAGGGAATCTGGATGGATAAACAACAAGGTCCTACTGTAAAGCACAGGGAACTATATTCAATATTTTGTGATGAACCATATGGAAAAGAATATGAAAAAGAATATATATATATATATATATATGAAAATAAACTTAAGGGGACCTGCTAGCAGGGTTTTGCAACTATCCCAGCAAGAGTTGGCTGTGGCTGGGCTTCCCTTGTGGCGCAGTGGTTGAGAGTCCGCCTGCCGATGTAGGAGACATGGGTTCGTGCCCTGGTCAGGGAAGATCCCACATGCCGTGGAGCGGCTAGGCCCGTAAGCCATGGCCGCTGCGCCAGCACGTCCGGAGCCTGTGCTCCGCAACGAGAGAGGCCACGACAGTGAGAGGCCCGCATAACGCAAAAAAAAAAAAAAAAAAAAAAAAGAGTTGGCTGTGGCTTAGGCCAAAGTTACAGTAAGGGAAATGGCGAGGAGTGGTTGGAGTCTTAACATTATATTTTGAAGTTCGCGTCAACAGGATTGGCTGATGGGTTTATAGGGAGTTTAAAGGACTGGAAGGGGGAAAGGGTGTGTGTAAGTGGTTTAGCACAAGGACTGGAAGAATAAAGTGACCATTTATGGAGGTAGGAGAAGCCATGAGAGGAGCAGGGATGAAGGTACCGGATATCAGGATGTGGACCTTTAAGTTGGAAGTGCCAATTCATGATGTTGCCAGTAGGCAGCTGCATATACAAAGCTAAACAAAGAAATGTAAACTCAATAGCATGTAGGTAGAAGGTGAAGCCATGGGACTGGATGGGATGACCCAAGTAATGAATGTAGATATAGAAGAAGGGAGTTCCAAGGTCTGAACCTGGGTATCCCAGCACTGAGGGCTCAGAGAGATGAAGAGGAAGCAGCAAAGGGGTAGGAGGGACTAGAGAAATGGGAGGAAAATCAAGGGATTTTGGAGTTCTGGGAGCCAAGGGGAGAAAATGAATGAAGGAAAAATGAGTGACCAACAGTCATAGATGCTGCCAAGGGGACAAGTCAATGAGGACTGAGAATTGCCCTTTAGATCTTGCCTCATGGGGGTCAGTGGAGACTTTGATGAAGGTAGTTACGTTGGAGTCATGGGAGCAGAAAAGCATTGTTGGGGAAGGATTCAACAGAGAGAACGGGAGGAGGGAAGTGTAGACAGCAAGTAAGGTAACTCTTTCAAGGAGTTCTACTGTAAAGGGACAGAGGCTGGAGAGTGAAGTGCAGTCAAGAGAAACTTTTAGATCAGAGAAATAGTAGCCTGTTTGTTTGCTGATGGGAATGACCTACTTCCAGTAGGACAAGAAAAAACCATGACCTATGAGTGAGAGGGAAGAATTGTTGGACTGTGTCTTCTTAGGTAAGAATGCCTGGATTCTCTTGGGCAGTTGGAGACGTTACGAGAGCTAGGAGCAAGGAAATGCACCCACAGGAACAGGAGATAAGGGAGAAGCCTCAGCCATAGTTAAAGGAGATGGTTAGGGCTTTCAGTAGGTCTCTTCTGAGAGCCTCTGGTTTCCCAGGGAGATACTAAGCAAGGCCATAGGATGAGAGGGAGAGTGAGAGGATGTTTTCGGTGTCTAAGGAGAAAAAGGAGCAGGAAAAAAATCACCTAGGAAAGTAGGAGAGAGAATGAACTGGGAAAATACGGTCGAAATTCCTGGGCAGTATTAAGAGTCCACTTAAAGTTAGGGGTCAAGAATTTAAAGTGAGACCTGTCAGCACGGTTATGCATTTGTTTCCAGCTACACTAATCTGAGAAGGTGCGAGCGTGGTAGGTATTTAGTTGGAGATGATGATCAGAGTTGTGGTTTGGCTCAACTGAGAATGATAAAGAGGGGCAAGAGAGTTGAGGGCATATTTGAGGGAGTGGTTATGACTGAGTCCTGAAGTGTCAGCTGTGTAGACAATGAGACAGGAGCTAAGATCTTTCAGGAATCAGGGAGAGTGATCGGGGAGGAGTAGAGAGCTTCAACAAAGGAGGAGTGGTGGGTGGAACAGTCTGATATGTGAAATTCACAACTGATGCACCTAATGGAGAAGGGAGGGAGAATGTCTGGGAGCAGGAACGGCAGGCAAGGACAACATCTGCCTCCAGGCCCAGTGACATGGTAGCATCAATTTTTCTCTGTGTGAAGGGGAAGGGGAACCAGGAAACGATGGGACCTGAATCTTGGAAGAGGAGTCAGAGTTCACCAAGTGGATGCACAGAATGGCCAGCGCCCTGGGACAGCCCAGATTTGCTGGAGTGTCCCGGGAAGATTCTAGGCTTTAGAGCCAGTCACGTTTGAGTCTAAAACCCAGATCTGTCACTTATAGATAAATCTGGGCCAGTTACTTTACATCTCTGAACTTCTGGTTTCTCATCTGAAATAGGTAAATTCTCACTCTTAGGATTGTTACAGATGTTAAAGAATAACATATACACCCACTTGGTGACTAGTAACTCTGTGTTTTTAGTCTTCCTTTTCCTCTAGGGGACCAAGTTTCTTCATCTGTAAATGTAGGATAATACATATTTGGGTTGTCAGATGAATTAAATGAGATAATATACTATATATTTTTTGGTTCATAAAAGACACTCAATAATTTTTAAAGTTAGTTTTGACCTTTCTAAAAAAGATCTTTGTTTGTAAAATAAGGGATAATATATGCTCTCATGGAAAGTTCTCCAAAGAAATATTATTTGCCTCAGTATATCCTAACTTTTTCCTAAATATATTCCTAAATCCTAATACCTAAATTTTTAAACCAGCAGGTAGGAGGGAGAAAAAAAAGAACACTGCAAGGTAATTTCCAAATCTACCATGATAGCCGTGCTCCATCTAATTGCAATGCAATTGGAGTTGATTTAATTATCGGCATTTATAAAAATAAATTTTGCTGGATAGATGTGTGTTACATGGAGATCCAAAAGAACTCCAGATTCCAGTAAGTGGTTAGTTCATTACGTAGACTAATTGCTTTTACAGTTATAAATAAACTCAAAACATCGCAGATCTAAAGTATACACCTGTGCACTAATTGCTTTTCTGAGAGCTGTTTCCATGGCTGCAGAGCAGACATTCTGCCATGCACAGATAGGATGGTGCAGGTAGATCCCAGAGACACACTTCAGAGAGGGCACATTTATGCCAGCGCTTCGGCAACAATGAGCTTCAGCACCGCAACTCTCTGGACAGCAGCTCCACCCGAAGATTCTGCACTAACTGAGAATTCCAGAAGAACATTAATTAGGTCTGAAAAGGATTTAGAAAAAAAGACAAAAAACCCCCACAAAACTGGTGAGGACCCTGGGCCTTAGAGCCTTTAGTAACATCCTCAACGCCCCCACAGTGATAAAGCAAAAATATGGAGCTGGCTTCCTGGCTCATTTGAGTCCAGATCGTTAGCTCTCCTTGCAATGGCAATTGGTGGAAACAATGCTTTCTGGGGAACATTTTTAAAAGAAACTAATGACCAAAACTCTGGATGCTTTAGTTAAATATGTGCATTTTGAAAGGCTTGCTTCTGCTTGAATTTGCATAATGGTCCTTCCCCACAGGCCAACGTTACCTTTTACTCTGTTTAATAGACTCGATGTTGCATTATTAACAACCTTATGCAAAATGATGAACCTCAGGAGGCTCCTCTCCCCCCACATGCCTTCTTCCCTGATTACTCACCTGTGACCTCTGTGGCTGAGGCAGCTCCTAATGGGCTATAGTGTTTCTTTGTCCAGGTGTCTAAATGGAGAGTCGTTGCCTAATGAATCCCAGGGCTGGGAGAAGAAAGCCTGAATGAGGTAGAAATGACCTTCTTTTCTGAGCCTTGAGCACACACAAGCCCTTTCATCAGTATTTTAGCACAAGTA
The DNA here is from genome assembly GCF_008692025.1 of Phocoena sinus. Classification (NCBI taxonomy): domain Eukaryota; kingdom Metazoa; phylum Chordata; class Mammalia; order Artiodactyla; family Phocoenidae; genus Phocoena; species Phocoena sinus. Next base: position 2,708,149 of record NC_045772.1, on the reverse strand, counting down.
ACGCCATTTCTTTTCTTTTCCTTTTTCTTTTTTATTTTGAACAATCTCCAACTTGTGAAAAAAGTTGCAAAAATAGTACCCTTCACTGGAAGACCAGTAGTCCCAATGATACCCTTCAATAGCAAAAGCACCCAATCCAGGACCACGCATGGCAGGCTCTTGTCATCTCTCTTTAATACCTTCCTGGAACAAGTTTCTCAGTCTTGACTTTTATGACCTCGATATTTTTTTCAGATTACAGGCCAGTTATTTTGTAGAATGTCCATTAATCTGGGATTGTCTGATATCTCCTTATGATTAGAACTTCCTTTCTTTCCTTCCTTTCTCCCTCCCTTCCTTCTTTACTCCCTTCTTTCTTTCCTCCCTTCCTTCCTTTTTATTTCTTTCTTTCTCTCTTTCTCTTTCTTTCTTTCATTCTCTTTCTTTTTCTTTCTTTCTTTTTCTTTTTCTTTCTTTCTTTCTCTCTTTCTTTCCCTTCCTTTCTTTCTTTCTCTCTTCCTTCCTTCCTTTTTAAGCATACTTGATTTACAATATTATATTAGCTTCAGGTGTACAACATAGTGATTCAATATTTATATAGATTATACTCCATTTAAAATTATTGCAAAATAATGGCTGCATTCCCTGTGCTGTACAATATATCTGTGTTGTTGTACATTTATTATTTAGCATTCACCTGTAAGAAGTAAAATTCTCTGCTCCATACTTAATTAATTGGTGTGAGTATAATAGATACTGACATATACCTGGTATACACTGATCGTATGGGCTCAGAGGCTCCTATGCTATTCAAGGGACTCACATGTGTCACCATCAAAATTTTCTTTGATGCTGATATTTTCCCAAGTTTGGTCTGTGGGAGCCTCTTCTGTGGTTTGTATTTTTTTTAACACCGTGGTTGGAATATAACTGAATATTACAAAATAAAGGTGCTATGAACATCCATAGCATAGTGTATGTGTTTGCATGCACACAGGCTTGCATTATCTCTTGGGCAAATACCTAGGAGTGGAGTGACAGGATCATACAGTCCACGTGGGTTCAACATTTTCAGAAACTGCCAGTTTTCCATGGTTTCCAGTTTCAGTTTCTAGTTTCCGTTCCTCCACAGCGTCCTCAGCACCTGGGAAGGTCAGTCTTTTTACTTTTAGCCATTCTAGCATATGTGCAGGGGTATCTCTTTGTGGTCTTTAATTTGCATTTCCCTGATGACAATGACGCTGAGCATCTTTTCTTTTTTTTAAAATAAATTTATTTATTCATTTATTAATTTTTTGGCTGCATTGGGTCTTTGTTGCTGGCGTGTGGGCTTTCTCTAGTTGCAGTGAGTGGGGCTACTCTTCCTTGCGGTGCACAGGCTTTTCATTGCGGTGGCTTGTCTTGTTGTGGAGCACGGGCTCTAGGTGCACAGGCTTCAGTAGTTGTGGCACGCGGGCTCAGTAGGTGTGGCCCACGGGCTCTAGGGCGCAGGCTCAGTAGTTGTGGCTCATGGGCTTAGTTGCTCCACGGCATGTGGGATCTTCATGGACCAGAGCTCGAACCAGTGTCCCCTGCACTGGCAGATGGATTCTTAACCACTGCATCACCAGGGAAGTCCCTGACCATCTTTTCATGTGCTTTGCTGCTCTCTGTATATTTTCTTCCATGAAGTGTCTGTTGTTGACATTTTAGCATTTTAAAAAAATTAAGCTGTTCACTTTCTTGAGTTCTGAGAATTCTCTATATGGTGTGGATACGTGTTTTTTGTTTGATATATGATTTGCAAATATTTTTCTCCAAGTCTGTGGCTTGACTTTTCTTTCTTTTAAGAATGTTTTACAAAAAGCAGAAATTTTAAATTTCTTTTTTAGATTTTACTCTTGGTGTCATATCAAAGAAAACCTAGCCTAATTTAAGGTCACAAGGTTTTTTCCTTCTAGAAATTTTATAGCTTCAGTTGTACATTGGTTTACTTTTTGTATATGGTGAGAGGTATGGATTGAAGTACATGTTTGTTTGCATTTGCATATCCATTTGTTCTAGCATCATTTGTCTCTTCTTTACTAAATTGCCTTTACAGCTTTATAAAAGAATTGGTGGTGCACATATGTGTGGGTCTATTTCTGGACTCTCTGTTCTGTCCCATTAATCTATCTTTTCTAACTTGCTGTCAATAGCAGGTTGTCTTGATTACTGTCATAAATCTTGAAATGAGGAAATTTTAGTTGCCCTACTTTGTTCGTGTTCTGCAAAGTTGTTTAGTTGTTCAACATTCTTTGACTTTTTATAGAAATTTTAGATCAGTCTGTTAACTTCTACAAAAAATACCTACTGGGTTTTTTTTTTTTTAACTTGGAATTGTGTTAATCTCAGATCAGTTTGAAGGAGTGACATCTTCACAGTATTGAGTCTTTCAGTGAGTGAACATGGTGTATCCCTCTATGTATTTGTCTTCTGTAATTTCTCTTGACAATGTTTTGTAGTTTTCAATTTATAGATATTTCACTTTTTTGTCAGATTTATACCTGTTTCATAGTTTTATGCTATTGTTATTGTTTTTAAATTGTAAAATGTGATTGTTATTAATATAGAGATATAAAATTGACTTTTGTATGTTGTTCTTGTGTCCTGTAATCTTGTTAGACTCCCTTATTAATTCTAGTAGCTTTATTTATTTATTTATTTTGGTAGATTCCACCCAGTTTTCTACAGAGACAATCGTGTTGTCTGAGAACAAAGACACTTTGACTTTACATCTTCATTTTGTTTCTTTTACTTGCTCTATTTCACTAGCTAGTATCTCCAGTAAAGCATAGAATACACGTAGTGAGAGCAGAAGTCCTTGAATTAATGGTGTACTAGGTGGGTATAGAATTCTGGATTGGTGGTTTTTTCTTTTAGTACTTTAAAGATGTTGTTTCTCTGTCTTCTTGCTTACATTATTTTTGATGAGAAATTTCTTGCTTTCATCTTCTGTGAAGAGAAATTTCTTGTTATATCAATCTTTTTCCTGCGTATGTAACATCTCCTTTATCTCTGGCTGCTTTTAAGATTTTCTATTTATTATTGCCTTTGAGAAAATTGATTATGATGTGGCCTTGTGTTGTTTTCTTCATCTTTCTTGCACTTGGGATTCATTGAGCCTCTTGGATCTGTGGGTTTATAATTGTAAATTTTGGAATATTTCTTCCTCTCTCCCTCCCCCACCATTCTGTTCTTCAGGGACTCAAATTACACATGTTTTGGGCTAATTGAGGCTCTCCCATAGCTCACTGATGCTCTGTTCAATTTCTAAAAATTCTTTTTTCCCCACTATGCTTTATTTTGGATAGTTTCTACTGCTATATCTTCAAGTCTACTAATCTTTCTTTCTGCTTTTAATCTTATTCAGTGTATTTTTCACCTTATGCCTTGCAGTTTCTCTAGATGTTCAATTTGGGACATTTTGTTTTCCATCTTTCATGAACATATGGAATTGACTTCTTGAATATATGGAATGCCATCATACTAACTGTTTTAATGTCCTTCTCTGCTAATTTTAATATCTGTGTCAGTTTTGGTTTGGTTTCAATTGATTATTCCCTCATCCTGGGTCATTTTTCTACTTCTTTGCACACCTGGTAATTTTGGTTGGATGCCAAACATTGTGAATTTTACCTTGTTTGATGCTGGATAATTTGTATTCCTAGAAAACATTCCTGAGCTTCTTTTGTCCTGGGATGCAGTTAAGTTTTTGAAACAGTTTGATCCTTTCAGGTCCTGCTTTTAAGATTTCTTAGGTGAGAACTGGAATAATGTTCAAAGCTGATTATTCTTTACTACTGGGGCAAGACTCTTCTGAGTATCAACACAATGTCTAGAAAAGTGAGATTTTCCAGTCTGGCTTGTGGGGCAGGCACTATTCCCAGTTGTGTGTGTGTATTGGTCGTTGCTAACTTTAATCCTCTTTATTTGGCCTTGGATGGTTTCCTCATATTTATGTGCTAATCATCTTTTAACTCACTGATGGAGGGGACCCTCTGCTGATCTTGGAATTCCCTCTCTGTCAGATGAACTCTGGCTGCTTTGGGTCCCCAGACTCTCGGCTCTCTCTCCTCTGCTTACGGAGTGCCCCTGAGCTGGAAACTCTCAAATTTGGAAACGGGAAATCCTAGGTCTCCTCATTTGTTTTCCATCTCTCAGGATCACTCTCTTTTGTTGCCTGATGTCTATGTCTTGCAAACTGTTGTTTCATGTATGTTGACCATTTTGGGGAATTTTTTTTGGTGGGGAACATAAATTCAGTCCCTGGGAGCAAAAGTCATTTCTGTATCTTTTTGACACGTCCCTTTTATGCCCTTCCTATGTTCTGGCCCATCAAGATATTTCAGCCTCAACTTGTACTTTCTATGTCCCAGCCCTGGGATCAACCATTTCTCCAAGGAGCCCTGGTTCTTTTAGTGGAGAATGGTATTCAGACAGATTTGGGTACAATGTCACTGCTGTCAGATTCTCTCAGTGGAGAAAAATTTGCATATATATATACATATATATATATGCATTTACATTTGTTTTTATTTGCATGTCTTTATACATTGAAAACCAGGAGTTCACGACAATACCTCAAATCCCTCTCCACCCCCAGGCTCATTCCAGAGTCCCTCCTTTCCATATTTGTACTCCCTTATATTTTAGAGCATCATCTTAAACAAAATGGAACGTATCAAATTACCCCCAGTGGTATTTGAATCCTTTGGTGGGGGCTGGTGTGTGTTAAGCAGCAGAAGGAGCCAGGCACCCAGGCAGCAGACCCAGGTATGAGTTGGGATTGCAGCTGTGTGAACCTGGGAAAACTGGTGATTTGGCTAAGTCTCCTCATCTGTAGAACCAAGAAAATAATACTTCTAGCCTCTGTGAGGGTGATAGGTTCCTGTGAAGATGAAAAGAGTTGATGTTGCTGCCAAGGAGACCGGTCCTGAGGGAGGGCTGTAGCCCACAGCGTCACCAGCTCGTCGGGGCCAAGGTGAGAATCGGGGGTGAGAACGATGCAGCTCCGAGACTCCACGAAACACAGAATAATCCCGGGACAGAGGCAGACACTGGAAAGAGGCTCTGATCCTTCACTTACTGGTCCTGCAGGCATTCCCTGCCTGTGTGCTCGGCCCCAGGCACTGTGCTGGTCCTGAGGACACCCCGGGGCTCCTTTCTAGGGGTGGTGGCAGGTAGGTTAATGGGTGGGAAGGTACCAAGGAACTTGGCTTATATAGACTCTGAAAGAAAGCCCCCATCTGTGGGATGCTGTCACCGGAGGCTCGCATTTGCGGTGGCAGTGGGTGGAGCAGGTTCTGGAGAGCAGGATTCTTGTACCTGCCCAGATAATCAGTTATTTCTCCGAGCCTCAATTTACTAATCTGTAAAATGTTGCCTGTGGGGGGAGGGTGAAGACCCCGCTTGGAGGAGGGATGCTGGACCAGATGATCCATGAGAGCCCTTGGAACACTGATGTCCTGTGTCTAGCAAAGCGCCTGGCATATTCTGATGAAAGAATAAGTGAGTGAATTTTTTTTTTTTGCGGTACGCGGGCCACTGTTGTGGCCTCTCCCGTTGCATGGCACAGGCTCCGGACGCGCAGGCTCAGCGGCCGTGGCTCACGGGTCCAGCCGCTCCGCGGCATGTGGGATCTTCCTAGACCGGGGCACGAACCCGCATCCCCTGCATCGGCAGGCGGACTCTCAACCGCTGCGCCACCAGGGAAACCCGAGTAAGTGAATTTTAACATCTCCTAGCCAATCATCGGATTGGTAATGGATGCCCTGGCCCCTCCCTCTGGCTATTCTTGGCATGTAACTCCTGACATTCCTGCCTTCCCTCTGCCTCAGAGGGGCAGTGCGGTTTTCTGTACCCCTTGGAGTGTTCTAGTCCAAGGGCGCTGGGCTGCCCTTTTCCCGTCTTTGACTGCAAAGGTCCCTGCTGTTGTTTATCTAGACTCACCGCGTCAGAACTTCCTCTGAGCATGTTCCATTTTTACCATCTCACTGCTTCACCCTAACAGGCTTTGGGAATGCTTCTAGTTCCATTCCCACTTTCAGGACAGGGAAACTGAGGCACGCAGAGGCTAACTAACTTGCCGGGGGTCAGGAGGCCACCTAGCTGGCGAGAGTCGGCTTGAGGGCAGGTCTGTAAGTGTCCCTGGCTCCTGGGACTCCCAGGACCACCCGACCTGCAGAGGGCTCAGCAGGAGTGAATGGGGGTGTTGTCAATGTCCCAGCCTTTGGAAGGAAGCTCCATGGGAGCTGGTGGGGGGTGGGCAGAAGCTCAAAGGGGACCATAAACCCTTTAGAACCGTAAAGCACTATAAATATTAACAAGAAGTCTGTTTGCCTCATCTCCCATTTTCCATTGTGTTGCAAATGCTTGTACACTCTCTTGCTCTCTGGGAAAGATGAAGGCGGCCTGTTTAATAACCATATACTATTAGCAAGTTATCAAGTATTTGATTGCATTTTCCAGAAAGCACTGCAGCGGCTGGGGGATCATTTCACATCTGTCTTTTCCACTGACACTCAGCATTTCCAGCCTCGCAGCCGGGACTCCTCGATGTAAAATTGTCTGCGTATCACGGTTGAGGGAAATTATTTTTTAAAGGGAGGAAAAGAGTATCCAATTTACAGATGTCCTGTGTGATGCACAAAGCGAGAATGACTCTTCCCCGCCCCAAGTGTGGACAGATTTCGCAGGCGTCAACAGAATGCTGGAATGGGTGTCAGATGGATGAAACTTCATAAAAGTTCTCAGTGAACTCATGCAGTTAACCTTTTGTTGCAGACTTCGGAACATTGCACCCCCACTCCGGCCCCTTCCCTCCCCTGCAGGGGTCCTCAACACTTTCTGGAACAACCAGGGATGGGGGCAGTGGCCTATCCTTTCCTGGGTACACCGAGCTCTTGGTGCTGTCTGCTGTCTCCCCATCTCACCTTGTTTCCCTGGTGTACGGGGTCGAATCATGTATCACAAAAGTGCACGTCCACCAGAAACCTCAGAATATGACATTATTTGGAACTAGGGTCTTTGGAGATATAATTAGTCAAGGATCTTGACTAATTATAACCCAGGGGGATGGTCCTGGGTTATTGGGTGGGTCCAGTGTAATCACAAGGGTCCTCACGAGAGGCAGTCAGGAGGGTCAGTGTCAGGGAGGAGACATGGCGTGATGGCTGGCTTTGAAGATGGAGGGAGTGGCCACAAGCTGAGGACTGCGGGTGGCCTTGAGACTCTGGAAAAGGTCAGGAAACAGACTCTTTCCTAGTGCTCCAGAAGGAACATAGAACTTCCCAGTTGTAAGGCTGACAATCTGTGTGAAGACACTCAGCCTGTGGTAATTCGTTACAGCAGCAAGAGGAGACTAATACAGGCTCCTACACTAGGTGTCGAGGAGAAAAACCAGGATGGTGGTCCACTGTGCTCACCACATTCACTTGACCACTAGGCCTGGTGATCACGCCTCTCCAGTAGGTCGTGGACCCGCCTCCTAATCCAACCCACCACTGCACACCCCTGGACAGCCCACTCTCTCCACCCACCCACCTGACCTGCTCCACTCTGCTCTTCACACACTGCTGGGCTAATCCTCAAGGACGGTGAAGAGGCCAAGAGCCCATCAAAGGCTGGGGGTCAAGTCTGAACTCCCCATCATGGCCTGCTTCTCCAGCATCACCTGGGGCCACCTCTCCCTCCTGCACATGTGCCAGCCCCAGTGAGTTGATAGTCACCAGACCCCTTCCCTCCCTGCCTGGATCATGTGACCCTCAGTCCACGGCAGGCTGGCCCTTTCCTCTCCAGTTTCAGGCTGAATGCCTTCCCCTCGGGTAAGCTCCTTGTCTGTAGGGGGAGAAGGGAAGTTGCCCAGAGCTGAGGACCCAACGTGGGCGGGACCTTTGTTGCTGCTGTTTGTAAGCATGAGTGATGCTGCGTGTGTGTCTGCCTCTCCCTGAGGATGGCTGGGTCGCCAGGCAGGGCTTAATGGCATTGGCTTGACCCTGAGTCCACGCCCCACAGATGCTCAGCAGAGGGTGCTCCAGGGACGCTGGCATGAGTGGCACCTGTCCATCTGCCCCAGGTGCAGCCCTCAATCTCCACACCCAGCACCACCTCCCCGCCTGTCTAGGGACACTTCAGGCCCAGAAACACAGGACCATCTTCCACTGACCCCTCCTCATGCAAAACAGCCCAGGGTCCTGGGCATTGCCCTGGAAATGCTTTGTGTCCCATCGTTAAATCAGTATCGTGTTCTCAGCTACAGAACCTTTTCTCTGAAATTGAATAGATCCTGTGCCTGTGGGGGCTGTGCTGTTCGTTAATCATGTTTCTCCTGTTCTGTATTTTGGGATGGTTTGACATCTTGGGGGGCCTTGCTGGCTGGGGGAGATGCCCCTCCCAGGAGGCTAATTCCTGGAGATGGTAAGCAACTGGCTTGCTAACATGTCCTTCAGATGCAAACCAACCAATCCGAGTCCATCACCTCAACCCCGTCTCATCTGCCTCTCATACACCAGGTTGGTGTCGCCCTGCCCTAAATCACCCAGGGCCAGGGCTATGCCCCAAGGCCTGCCGAAATCATTCAAATTAGCTGACTCCAAGCCTGCTTACCGTGCCTCAGGGACCCTGATACAGGCTGGGCTGAGGCCCCCTCCCTCCTTTCTGCCTCCTGTCCAACTCCGGTGCTTCGCCCTGTGGCCCTGCAGGGCTCGCGTTTCGTTTCCAGGGGAGCCGCGAGTCACACTGCACTTTTCTTTCGATGGCATCAGTGTCTCTACAGCATCACTCTGACCCCTTTACAAATTAAGACCAGGCCGAGGTCACGTTGTTACCATGATTCTTAACACCACGTGGTCTGCAGGGGAAATAAAGCTGTCATGAAGGATAGGGTGACATTTTCTAGAAAGGTTGACCTGGGTGGGGGTGGGGAAGCATGACAGGGCCCACTGTGTCTCGCACAAAGGGCCTCTGGCCGTGAGGGGTGCACTGCTGGGGCTGGGGTTTCAAAGAATTCTCCACACGGCACGCCTCGGCCCCTCCCCAGCCTGCCTCTCCTCCTAATGACATCCCTGTGTCCACCCTGCGCTTGGGTGGGGTCCTGGTTTTGTGGACGGAAGCCCACGCTCAAGCCCACAGTGGCTTCCTTGTGGTTGAACCTCCTGCCTTGCTTATGAAACCAAGGTATCTCTGTATGATAATAAGTAATAAAAATGCAATGAATAAAATATTGAGCGCTCCTAATTAAATGCAACGTCTGCACCAGCAGAACCATCCACTGGGCACACCGATATCTGCTCCGGATTCCTCAGGGGCTGGTAAGGCGAGTGGGATGAGCTCCCAAATGGCAGTGGGACTGCCGGGCTGCTGTTCCCGCCTCACCCAGCGGGAGGCCAGGCCAATGGCTCGCTGGCTGCTTTCATTTTGATGACTTCAGCTTTCACAGGGCAACCCCGTAAAGGAGTCTCTTGGAGTGCATCTTTGAAATTCTGGCGCTGTCGCCTCCAATAAAAACCGTAGAAGGGAAATTTCAATAAGATAACTCAAGAACATTTAATTTTCTGCTCCTTTGGATTTGCTATCTTATTACAGCCATTCAGTTAGCTAATAAATGTCCGATCCTGTCCAATCTTCATAGCGAGCAAAGAGGCTGGGATTTAAGTAATTGGATAGAATGTCTGGGGGCAGCTTTTAGCGGAGCTGGCCAACAAAATCGGTGGGTGCGATGTCTAACCCTATTGTGGAAGCCGCTTCCGCTAATCCTGGCTGACCATCCCCCAACCCTGCCCCGGGCCCCCCGTTTAGCTGGGATGAGGGGCCTGGGTGGGAGGGTCAGGGGCAGGAGTGGAGACCCTCAGAGTCCTGATTTCATTCTCAGATGGAGGAGGGTTCCGGGCAGGGAGCTGAGGTCGTCCGGTGAGACCAGCCATACCAGAAAGGCTTCCTTTTCTGGTTTTGACACAAAATCCATATCCTGCTGGGCTTGGCAGTGACGGACGCAGGCTCACCTGGCAGCTGCTCCCCTTGAGACAGCAGACGAGCTAAAGTCTTAATGTGAGCCCAACCTGCCCCTCTCCTGGGGCCCGGGTCCAGGCACCTGCTGTGTGTCGGCTGGACCTTTGGGGTCATGGTATGGCCTGGGTTTGACCACAAAGACTTGCTCCCAATCACCATACTAGAGGCCACTCAGGAGGGCCTTGGATGAGGCCACTAAGGCCGGGTGTCAGCTGAGGCCAGTTAGAGGCTCCCCAGGCAGGGTGGGCCCTCCCCTACCACCCCTCCCTCCCCTCCCTCCCCTCCCCTCCCCCACTTACTCACAAGGCCATGCTAGGCCTTGGGGGAGCCGGTCTTCAGGGCTGTGCTTGCCCGTCAAGAGCGCTGCTGCGGGGACAGAAGCAGAAGCACCGAGCATAACGTGAGTCCCACCCACCAGATCTCCTACGAGGTGCTTTCTGAGACCACCTGCCAGCCCCAGGAGGAGGGGCCCCCAAGGCGCTTGGAAGACGCGTGGTCGAGGCCACGCTCAGTGGACGTCAGACTGGTCCTGGGAGCGTGGCCAACATTGCTGACGCCGTCCGGGTGACGGGAACGAGAGGCAGGAAAGGAAGGTCTTGCTGCCGGCAGCAGACAGTCTGAGGGTGGAGACAGCACGGGGCCAGCGGCCCTGCACCGAGTGACGAGGCAAGGGCATCAGAGCTCAGGGCCCAGGGGAAGCGTCTCCCTGAGGCTGGGTGGCCGAGCTGGGACCCTGGGCTGGATGGTCACGAGGACTTAGCCTAGCGTGGGAGGGGCGAGAACGTGGGAAGGTGGGATGTGGATTCGAAGCCACCACGTCCACGCCCCAGGCCCCTTCCACCTAGCTGCACCGGCACGGGACGTGAGATTCAGAAGTTAAAGCCCACGTGGAGCCTGGGGTCCACGCCTCATCAGGAGTGCCACCTGGTGCCACCTGGGAGGGTCACCGAGAGCATTTCAGGCGTCAGTGTCTTCATTTGCAAAACGAGACTGTGCGTGGCTCCTCCCCCCACCTTTGGGGTTTCGGAGAAGCCGAGGCCTCCCTCAGCCCTTCCCATGCGGCCCCTCCACCATCAAGCCAGAAACGGCCTTTTCCTGCTTGGAATGTCTCTTTCCCTCTGCCCTCAGCCAGGGAGAGCGCTCTGCTCTTGGGGGCTCACCTGGTCAGGGCAGGCCCACCTGACACACACTCTCCCTTAGGTTACAACATAACAGATTCCCAGGAGACATGTATCCTAGTCACAGGTGCTAGGGATTTGGGGAGCATCTTCAGGGTGCATTCTGCTTTCCACACATGTAGTATGCTGACACCCCCTCACCCACATGCCCGTGTTCCTGAACGGGCCAGGCCCCATGCCATGTGACGAGGGCACCGAGGAGGGAGACGTCCCCCTGCTGTCTGTACTCAAGGCTCACAGTCTACGTGGGAGACAGGCAGACAAAGAACCTCCTTAGAGTACACAGGCCCTACAGTTAAAGGCTCTCAGACAGGGAAGGAACTCATTAGCCCGGGCTGTGGGCGGGGCAACCCTTGGCCTGGGTTTTGCAGGAGGAATAGTTCACCTGTGCTGTGGGCGGGGCATGTGCCCCTGGAACGAGGGCGTGCTCGCGCAGGGCGAGGGGAGCTCGTTGGGTGAGCAGGGGTGGCGTAGCTGGAGGGGTGGGGAGGAGGCAGGGCTGGGAAAGTGTACAGAGGCCAGAGCAAGAAGCTGAGGACCGGGTGAATGGAGGATGGGGGGTGCGGGGGAGTCTCAAGCATCCTCCATGGAACATGTATCTGCTCAAAGGTGCATCGGTGCCCAGGCTTCAGGTTTTGGGATGCGTGACCCTAAAACCCCATCCCCCTCCTCCATGAGCTCACGGGCAGAGAAGGGCTCTGGCTCTCCAGGGCTGAGGGGCTTCCCAGCTTTTTGCAGCACTCTGGTCCTGTACTCGGCTGAATAATGACCCCGAGATGTTCATACCACAATCCCCAGTACCTGTACGTGTCACCTTACTGGAAGGAGGGGCTCCGAAAATGAGAGTAAGTGAAGGATCCCGAGACAGGAGATGATCCTGGATTGTTGGGGTGGACCCGATGTCATCACGAGGGTCCCTGCAGAGGAGACTTCAGGAGATAAGAGGGTCACGTGACACAGAGGCAGAGAGAAACGCAAATTCACGTGTGGGCCCTGAAGGTGGAGGGAGGGATGAGAGGAACCCGGCGCTCCTCCTGTGGGACAGAGTCAAGCACTACGATTGATTCCCAATCAACACGGATGACGCTGCTTGCTCTGAGTGAGGGGACTGGGGTGGGGGTCCTGTGGCTGCTGTGACAAACAGTCACACACTCAATGGCTTTAATGACATCCATTTATTCTCTTCCAGTTCGGGAGGGTGGAAGCCCCAAGTCAGCTTCTGGGGCTGAAGTCAAGGAGGTTCTAGGGGGAGCCTCTGCTTCCTGGCTTTTCCAGCTTCTGCAGCCGTGCCCCACGCATCCCTCCTTCCACCTTCAAAACCCACATGTGGACTTCTGTGTTTCTCTCTGCCTCTCTGCCATGTGACCTTCTTCTCTGGGTTCTCCGGAACCCAGCTCTGACCTCCCGTTCACATGCTTCCCGGGACCAGGAGGCATCCGGAGTCCCACAGGGTGGACCAGCTGCTCAAACGTGTGCTGCGCTTTTGGGGTCATGTTTTCTGATAAGCAGCCATGTTTACAGCCTGACGCATTAAACACAAATCGATGTATTTCTGCCCTGCAAAGAATGTTTAATGCCCTGCCATAACTCCTGCTATCTGTTGGGGCCAGGATGGAGATGGCTTTATTTCTCCCATAACTCTTGGCAGCACAATTCCATTGTTTACTGGGTGACACAGACTTGCTGTCACTTATCACTTGGGGAGAGAGATGGAGTTGGTGGCTGGCTGGAAGAGCGGGCCGGGAACTCAGGAACATCCCCATTTCCCATGGCTGCATGGGAATCTGGGGATCTGGGGACTTTTCTGGGCTTCTGTGCTTCCAAGCGCTTTTGGAAGGTCCCAGGTCCCAGGTCTGTCCACTCCGGGTGCAGTATTCTGCAAAGTTCCAGTGGTCAGTTCAGAGCTGCTGCACAGAAGCCCTCGGCCACGCTTGTCCCAGGAAAATGGAAAACCATTAATTTGCAGTCGTCTGAAGTGTGGTGGGGACACGACTGCTAATTGGCAATAAGAGATACTAAATGGAGCAAAGTTTATGTTAATGAGCCATTTATCAACAGGAAGCGGCCTGCTGGCTCCCTCCATCACTCGGCTGGCGTTGGGTTTGTTTGCGTCGCAGGTGTGTCCCAGCTGATGGAGCCGCCGCCGGTTCCCTCTGTTCTCAGTTGCCCTCGGCATGGCCTCGGCGCCTCCAATCTCTGGTCTTGTTTCTAAACCTCTGTTGACAACGGCTGCCCTGGACCGAGCGTCTCTGGCTTGTCAGACGCCGTGTTCGCGCTTGTGACCCTCATCTCATGTCCTGAGGCTCCGTCATCCTCCAGCTCAGAGACGCCAGCCTGCCCGCCTTTCTCCAGACCCCACAGAGGATTCAGGGCTGCAGAAGGGACCACTGCTCTCACACTGGTTTCCCTGAAGGCCCATCCCAGCCTGTGCTGGTTTCCGGGGGGGAACAGCTTCCCGGGTCATTTCAGTGCCCTGGAGCTGGACATAACCAATGAACACAAACGGGGGCTTAAAATCACAGACGATTCTCCCACACTTGTGGAGCCAGAGTCCACAGTAAAGGTATCGGGTGCTGTGCTCCCTCTGGAGGCTCCAGGGGAGGCTCCCTCCTTGTCCCCTCCAGGCTCTGGGTGTTCTGGGGGCTCCAGGTGCTCCTGGGCTGTGGTCGCATCATCCAGTCTCTGCCTCTGTTGTTACGTGGCCTCCCCTTCCTGCCCGTGTGTCTCTTCTTCTGTCCTTTAGTCTCTTATAGGGACAGTCAACATTATAAGGCATTATAGGTGCTCACGTGGGTAACCCAGTGTGATCCTGACCTTGATCCGGTCTACAATGACCCTTTTTCCAGGTAAGGTCACCCTTACAGGTACTGGGATGAGGACATATCTTTCTGGGCACCACCATCTAACTTACTCCAGGTGGGGAGTGGTTGGCGCCCTGTGTCCTCGTGGATGACCCACTGGAGAACTGGCATTGGGCCCCAAGGCAGGGGGTGCCCCATGGCCAAGCCAAGCGCCCATTCGTCCCTCACGGAGTCAGCAGCAACATTTGCAGGCAGCTTTGGAGGACTCCCGTGGTCACCTTGGGTGGTGTGTCTGTCCCTGGTGCCCAGCGAGGGGGGCGATGGGGATGTCTGACGCCAGGGCTCCCGCCGCCCACAACTGCCCGCGTGGTTCACGTGCCCCCATTAGGGAAACCCCTGCTGTCCCTGTTTCTGAGAAGAGGAGGGGCTCCAGGGACATCATGGAAGCCCCAGCTGCCGGGCAAAGTGCTGGCTCTGCCCCGTCACGCACTGGATGTGCCATAGGCAGCACTTCGCCTCATTTGCAAATCCAGGGGAGCAAGGCCTGCATCTCAAAGCCATGGTAGGACTCCGTGGGGATGGGGTCCAGCACCTTGGTGCCGCCCTCAGCAAGTCGGGCCCCTCCCTGCCCTGTCCCCACCTGTCACCCCGGGTGGGCTGGCAGAGTTCCGCTCCTTGTCTTGGATGGCAGCCGCGGGGAACCCCACCACAGTCCCAGTCCCAGCTCTTGGGAAGGGGTCAAGAAGGAGACACACAGGAGCCCTGAGGGGCCTGGAGGTCTTGCTGGCATCCGCTCGGGGAGCCAGTGTCCCTCTGTGGCTGCCCTGGCATTTCTGAGGTTTCTCCGGATGAGAGGGGACCTGGTTACTCTCCACCTGCCCCCCAGATCCATGCCTGGCCGTGCCCGGTGCCCCAGTGGGTGCAGCCACGGGGAGTGCTGGCAGGAGATGGGGGCAGGAGCAGAGCTAGGTGTGTTCCCCGCCTCCTCTGCCCAGCTCTGGCTGAAACCCCTCCCCGACCGCGGCTCCAGCACCCACCCCTCCCGCTGCATTCCCACCTAGGGGTGGCCGTGCCTTCCCGCTGCTGCCATCTCTGGTTTCAGTCTCCCAGTCCTGCCCTTCTTTCTGTAAACTGTCTCGTTAATTTCCCCAGTTCAGCCTCTGAGTGGAATTCTGGTTCCTGCTGGGAACCTGACTTTTCCAAAGCGGCATCACGATTAATTGATGTATTTAATGACTAAAAGGCCATCATCTCTCCTCCGCTTGGCCCACCGACCCCTCCTTCCAGGCTGGCTTTGGCTCTTCTGGCTTCAGAAAGCCTTTCCTGCCCGCGCCAGTCCACACTTGGTCGGCCCCCTCCCGGGACCCCCGTGCCGCTGATGGAGAGCTGCTCAGGTGTGGGGCATGTGCAGAGGTCCCTGGTCACTCATGGTCCGCCAGCGTCTTTACTGCACTGCCCTTGGCCAAGCACACATGCCCCCCTTTGGCTGTCCGGTCCTCCAGGGTCAACTTGCCCCAGGGCTCGCTGGCTCTGATGGGATTGGAGACGTTTGTCTGAAAACCCCAGGACCCCGGGACCCGTCTCCTGCCCTCCGCAGCAGGACACAGAGGGACCAACACCTCCCATCTCCATTGTGTGACCGGGGTGCAAATGTGTGTGTGCGAGGCTGTGCCCCACACCACAGGGTGACGCACAGATGGAGGAACGAAAGCACGCTTCCAAGTTGGAAGGAATCTCCTCCCAGGATGTGGATTCTGGTCCCGTCGCAGTTTATCCTTCACGGATTGCCAGCCCCGGTTGGGGAGGGGGTGGCTAAGTGTCCCTCCCCGCCTTCCAGTCACCAGGCCAAATGTAAGTGGCTCTGTCTCTGGGCTGAGCTGGATTTACCGAGCAGACCTCTGTTCAGTGTTCTGTTGGCCCGGAGATGGGGCAAGAGCCATCTTTCTGCTTGAATAGGATACAATGAAGGTAATTTTGTGAGATGCTAATGACATTTGGGGACATAGCTCACGTTCCCCGTTCAACCCCTCTGAGCAGAAGCACTGAGTGCTCACCGGGGTCCCTGTGGGAGCTGGTGGGGGTGGCCCCTCCTACCTGGAGCCCCTGAGGTGTGTGACTCCTCAAGGGTCTCCTTCAGCCCCCACTCCCCTTTCCCGTGAGTCCCCAGCAGCTTATTCACTTGATCAAGCATGGTTGCCCGACGTGCCGTCATCTCTGGGTTGATGGAGATGCCCAGCTGAGGTACCCTCATCTCTGGGTTGATGGAGATGTCCCGGCCGCACAGTCAATCCCATGAGTGATGGGCATGAGCTCCACCAGCCTCTTCTGTCAGCTCAAGGTCATTATTTCAAGCTTGGTCTGGGAGCTCTGGTGCCGGGGAGGGTGGCAGTGCCCACAGGGAGGGCTATTTTGAGTCCCGCACCCCGTGCATTTGTTCTGATCACCCGCAGCCCTGGGCACAAGTTGGAAGGGTGGCTGTGAGTCACCAGGAGAGGTCTCCCACTGGCAAAGTCCTGCCTGGTTCCGGCCCATTCTCCCTTTGGCATAATCAGTCACATGCCTTCTTTCCAGGCAAATGGCAACCAAGAGTCTTGTGGAATGGATAATCAATTTCAGTAATAAGTTAAATGGGTTTGCTTTTGTTTCCAGAAAGTCTCCCACTGGGAGAGGGATTTTTTTAAAAGACTCCTGGGTTGAGTTTTACTTCTGAACTTGGGCCTCTAACTGCTTCTGAGCCAAGTGAGTAGAGAGCATGAATAAACATGGGGGGGAGCTTCTCCTCCACACCCACGTGCACGGGGTTGGCAGCCCCGGGACCAGCTCTGGCAGAGGCCTCGCTGGCCCGTGCTGTGAAGGACACGTCATGGTGTCAGCCGCCCTCTGCCACTCTGTTTAAACGTCCCTTCAGAGCCAGATTGCTTCTCCTCGAAATGCCACGAGTGGCTTCCAGGACATGGGGGTGATGTTTGTCAAACACAGCCGACCTGAGCCGTCTAAGTGAATGTCACAAAGCTGAGCCCAGAAGCCGATTTCATCGTGGAACCAGCCCAGGGCTTGCAGCCATCTGGAATCTGCCGGTCTCCACCGCCATGGGCACGTGACTTGTTATCCCTCTGCCTTCAGGGCTTAGAACAGATCACGGTACATCACGTTCAGAAAGTGTTTACTGGAGGGATGAACGAGGGGAGGGAGTCATCTCTGGATCACTCACTTTTCCAGTTTGAGGATGTATTTCTCTGGGAAAACCAGTAAGATCTCTGAGAGCAGGATCGGGCTGGGCATATTTCGTTGGCCCGTGACCTATCCGCCGTGCGTGATCAACAAGCACCAGTGGAAAGAACGACTCATGTGCTACAGTCGAGGAGTTCCTTATGCGGGATTTAAATTCTCTGCGATGACAGAAGTCCTGAATAAGCCAGTTTTCTTTTGATAATTCCTCAAAGCATCTAAAACTTCTTTGCATTGTTCTCTCAGAGGCTTATAGCACTCTGACTGGCGGGTATCTCTTTGGTTGGGAAGTGGATAGTCATTGCCTTGCATTTCGGGGCTATTTGTATTAAAACACCATCTTAAAATGCTAGACTCACACATAGCTGACGAGCTACTCAGTTGTGAGTGATGTACGTGAACGGGAAAAAAGGTGATTTTTGTCTCCTGTGTCTCGAATGGAAAGGCACGAAAATAAACCACACTAAGTTATTTCCTTTCCCTTTTCTTTTGTGACAAGAAAAGGCACGAGGATCCTGCTTTGTGGGATCCTTAGGGTAGCATAAGATTAGCGCGTGCTTCTAAATCCACAGACGTGGCTCCTCCAGGACAGGGGCCACGTTTCCTTCATCTTTGTAGCGAGTGTGGGACCACGGAGGATGGTCTGAAGATGACTGAGCTTTCCGCCCAGGCGATGCGGTAGCTGGTGCGTCTTCTCCAACAGAGCGAACTCTTCAAGGACAAGGAAGCGCGGCTGTGCTTTTTATGTCCTTGGAGAACACAAGGCTTCCCAGAGAGGCTCAGTAACACGTGCTGGATAATGCATTGGACTGAGTTATTGAACATGTGAAAAATGGTGTTACACTTAACCAAAACTTTCCCTTCTTTCCATTTAAGTGCTAAAAATCTTTTCTCCCCTTGGGAGGCTCAGGTACCAAGGGCAGACAAACATTCTCTCCAGCGGGCTTAGTTCCTGACTTTCTGCCACACCCTCCCTCTAGCACTGCTTTGTGGGATCCTTAGGGTAGCCCAGTGGACAGTCTGTTCTTGGCTTTCTCCTCCCGGCTGGCGCATCAAGTCCCTTAACCTGAAAGATCCTAGCTGGTCCCACAGCCTCAGCTGTCCTGCAGATGACTTCTAGAACTGACCCTTTAACCTCTCCTGTAACTTTTACTTAATCTGGTAATGGCAGCACCTGGTGAATGTCCCACAAGCCCCTGTGGCACCTGGGGATCCTAGCTGCAGATGGTGAAGGACGTGGCACAGGCCGTCTTCCACGGGAGGGTGTTTGTGTTATGCTGTGTCGGATTTCTTGGATGGACAAGGAATCCAGTTTGGATGCTAACTCTTTCAGGGACCAAGCAGGAGGAGAAGACTCCAATCAAACCATAAGACCATTTCAGGGGAATTTCCACGTTGATACGACCCACCATGCAGCAAACACCAAGTGAGGGACTGGCCCCCGGAACCTGGGCCAGCTGCCACAACAGCGGCGGGGCCTTTGCTGCTTGTCCCTGCCCCCCGCACTTTATTCCGATTTCCAAATCCCAGGCGAGTGCAGCTGCTTGGTAGAGGTGGTGCCGCAGGAGAAGCCTAGCTCTGTGGGGGATGAAGGTAGGTCATCTTTGGAGCTCTGACCTCTGCCTGCCGATAGGGTCGGTGCAGTGTCTCAGGGTCTGCAGTCTGCCCCATCCTCCCTTTCAGCTCTTCCGCATCTGTACGCATCCTTCTTCCATCTCTAAATTTCCAACTGTAAGAGTAGCTGCAGCTCTGTGCCTCCCTGAAGTTCCCGTGCACAGAAACTCCAACCTCCCTCCCCCCAGAAGGGAGGGCCCTCTCTGTCGTCTGTGTCCACTTCTGGGAGATGATTATCCAATCGCAATTCCATCTTGATACCCGTAATCCATGGACCAGATAATAGAACCTCCATGACACACCCTCTATGACACAGGAGGTGTAAAGAGACGGAAAAAATGGGAGAAGCCATCTATCCGTACATACGTGCTTGATAGAGCAAGGAGAGCTATGGCTGGCTGCTACGATTTCTGTATCTGTAACAGGTCACAAGGCCAGGGCTGGCATGTAAAGCCTCCATTATCCATCACTCATGCTATATTCATCTGCCCTTAGCTAGCACCCAGTGGGTCAGGCTTGTTTTCTTGTAGGGTGGCTCTAACCTTTACTCCTGAGGGGTCTGAGCCCTTGGTGGTCCTGTGTGTTGGGGGGTTGCTGTAATCTTCCCCCAACTCCTGTCACTGTACCTGGAGGTAGCAGGGAGGACCCCAGAGAATGTCTGGGCTCCAGACATACTTTTTTTCTGTCACCACTGCTTAGGGACTTCTAGTTTTCCCTTGGTGGTCAGGACAAACTTTCCCAGACAACACAATAACCTCCCCATCTCACCTGCCCAGGGACGTGAGGAGCCTGAAGCCTTAACCTTTAAGTCAGTGGGACTGTTGTCAGGGTTCCCCATTGGAGAATTCCTCTTCCAGGGACCAAAGTGTCTACACCAGAAGAGCCCTGAGCTACATGAACTGGATACACAATTTTTGCTCGTGGGAGGTGTCACTGTCACCTCCACCCTTGGTCCCTGGACAGGCGTGTTCTGTGAGAGCAGCTGTCCCTGTACTAGTTTCCTACGCTGTGTAACAAATGACCCCAAGCCCAGAGGCTGGAAGCGACGTCCGTTTATTATCTCACGGTTTCTGCAGGTCAGAATTCTGGACGCAGTTGAGTTGGGTTCAGAGTCTCGTGAGGCTGGAACCAAGGTGTTGGCCAGCCTGCATCCCTTCTGGAGCTTCGGGTCTCCTTTAAGCTCACGTGGTGCTGTGCTGGCAGGATTTACTGCTTTGCAGCTGCAGGACCTTGGCTTGCTGGCTGCGGGCACAGGCTGAACTCAACTCCCAGAGACTGCCTGCAACCCCGTGCCAAGCCAGCTCCTTGCTCTGTGACTCCCCAGAGGCCCTCTCAGGCCTCGCATCTCCTCTTCACGGAATGCTCCGTCTCTCTAAGGGTCAGGCCCACCCAGGATAATCTTTGTTTGTTTAACTCAAAGTCGGCTGGTTAGGAACATTAATTATACATGAAAATCCTTTCTGCGGTACAATGTAATGTAGTCACAGGGCTGATACATCATCGTTTTGACAAGTTCTGCCCACGGACAAAGGGAGGGGTTTTGAAGGCTGCCTATGCCAGGGAATGGAAACCTTGGGGCCATTCTGCCCCCCACAGTGCCCTGTGTCGGCTTCTGTTCAGAGAAGGCATCTCCCAGAGAGGAGCACGCCAGTTTCCTAAGGTGTTATCTCCGCGAGGAGCCATTTGTGAGTCTGCGACAGGGTGCTCCACGGTTCTGGGACCTCATGTGCTTCTGGTTGAAGGTGAACGTCGTAAGACAGTGAGTACCATGAGTCAGCTCACAGTTTTGTCTCGTTCGTCTTCCCCACCCGCCCAGAATGTTCCGTGGACAGGATACTGTGATACTGTAACAACGGACGAAGCGTTTAGAAAACCCACAGATGGTGTTTTGGAGAAGTGAGCTAGGCAGGAAAGGCAAACACTTATTTGGAATGTGTCTATTTCTCTGAGGGCCAATTTCTGCCCCCTCTGTGTGCGATACAATCCACCTGCCACCAGGTGGCTGGTACCCCAGGTACCTGCTGCCAGACCAAGGTTCAGCATCGGCCACTGCTGATGGCATTTCAGGCTCTCAGTAGAGGTGGCCTGCCAGCCCCTGAACTGTCCACCTCTGTCCACACGCCCATTGAGGATGCACAAGGGTGGGAATGAGGCTGGCTGACCCATACCTGCCGACCATGGATGCCCTTTGGGGCCATTTAGAGAGATCCAAGTATTTTCACTCTCTGAAAGTTCCAGCAACAAGCTTCCCCCAAACATTCTGTTCCCAGCTCCCACTCTTGTTCCTTAGCGTCCCTGGATAACCAGTCAAACCACTAGCGATCATGAATAGCTGTGGACCTGCCCCGCTGGCCATCCCCCTTTCCTGGCAGACTGTGAGCTCTACCTACTGGGGGTTTCCATCCTCTGCTCTCCTGTGATGCCACCCCTGAGCAGGCTGGGGATGCCCCAAACTCTTCTCTGCTCTTTGGCATTTGGAGCAGGGTGACTGGTGGGCAAGATTGCATTTTCCCTGAGTTGGCTGCAGTGAACTCCCCGGGAGACCACACACTTCAAACCCAACAAACCTCCAATACCCCTCTGTGCCCTTCTTGACTAATCTGTATCTCATTCATTCGTATGTTCATTTGTTCATTCAACAGATGTGTATTGGGGGCCTACTGCATGCCCTGAGCTTGTCCCCTCACTGCTGTCATAGAGAAGGGATGTCACAGGTGTGGTCCTAGCCCTGGAGGAGCCAGAGAAAGAGACAGCGATTAAAAAAAATAATAATAAAGTACAGTGGTCTAATCGACTATGGCTGTGACAGCTAGGGAAGTGAGGGTATCCGTTGATCAGTGACCCCATGCCCTGAGACTTATGAGCCAGGCACTGCGTCCTTCCTCCCATCCTGCCTTAGTCGCCATCACACTCACATACAGCGCACTTAATACTGTACTTTCTCCAGCCATCCCTGCTGCCGTGGCCATATTTGGACTCCAGTATCTCTCCCTATCTCTCCCTAGGCCATCAAAGCCGCTAATGTGTTTCTCTGTTTCCGGTTTTACCCTTTCGGTAATTTTCTTTACCAGGCAGTCCTAAGGGATTTTTGAAAGATCCACAATCTGCCCACATCCCTGTGCTGCTAGAATTGTTCTGTTTCTCTGTGTGCCTTTGGGAGGCATCGGAGCTCCTTGGGGCGCCTGAAAAGGGGGGACGTCTGCCCTCCCTGCACTTGTGTTCCATAAACACCAAGCCGCCTGCAGTCCTGACCGCCCCATACTGCTTCCGGTCTGTGCTGCCCAAAGGCTGCCCTCTGCCTGAAATGCTCTGATCTCAGTACCTGAAAGGCTTCTTTTCAGTTTCCATACCCTATCCAGTCCTCACCCTCTGTCTGAAGTCTCTCTTGAAAATCCCAAACAGAGATAGTCACCCCTCTGTATATTTCTGTCTGTACCTCTGACATCCTGTTGTCACTACATGTGGCATTTTGGATGTAATTACTTGTTGACAGTGGAGTTGTATCTTGTATAGAGTTTGGTGCTAAAGTCACCTAGGAGGTGAAAACTGCCTGTAATCAAAATTATTCTTGAAATTTCCTTCAATTGCTCATAAAGAGCAGTACACATGGGTTTGTGTCAATAGACATCACCCGTTGCTCTGACCTGGTTCATGGTGGTTTGCTAAGACCCTTGAGGAGTCTTCCTGTGTCTTCATGGATGTTAAAGAAACCTTCGCCTGCCCCCTAAACAGAGGTGTTTGCTTTCCTTCCGTCAATGGTCAGGGAAAAACCGAGATCCCACATTCTCTGCAGCTTGCTGGCTGACCTGGCTGGGTCTGGCTTATCCACGCTGTGTGTGGGGCGAACACACACTGAAAGCCATGCTGGGTGGGGCCCCCTCTCCCTGGCTGACTCTCTCCAAGGAATAGACTTCAATACACAGAAGTTAAAAGAGCATCAGATGTGAACCCAGGTATGCGCTTTGTCTCATGCTAGATTGTTAATTCCCCGCGGTAACACTGTATGTTATTCATCTTCACTGAATCGATAGCAAACAATTGGGAAAACAATGTCTAGATCAAGGCTCATCTTCTACCAGATGCCTGCATGAAGGAGGGACTCTTGTCATTTATGAATGAATACACCTGGGACAGAGCCACGTCCCTGGTCCACAGAGCTGCCGCAGACCTTGAGTGATGGTGGCCCAGAACCAGGCAGCATTCCTCTCCCTTTCTGCCCACTCTTCCCGTGCAGCTGTGTTATACAGCTCTTTCTTTATTACTCCAAAGTGTAGCCTTTAGGAGTCTGTGCAACACTCACAGACTAGACAACATACTTCACTAATAACCTCCCTTAATCTCCTTATATGTTAGTATTTCCTGACGCATAAGCTTCTTAACAAGTGTTGCAAGCGCTTTCTATGCCTTTTCAAGCCCAGTTCCTTGAGGTTTTTAGAAAATGACCCTGAACCCAGGGACAAAAAGGAGGGAGGAGGTTTTGCCACATCATCAGTAACTGGGGTGTTTACTCCAAAAACCATGGACTGAGAAATTCTTTCCAGTAGCTCTGTCCAGCACCCTGTTTCCACAAAGTAGGAGGTAGTCTCCTGTCTTCAAATCTGTGAACCAGGAGACAATGGTCTGGAGATTTTCATTAAACATGTTAAGATGGAAGAGAAGGACTGTTGTAAATAGACACTAAGAAACTCCATCTGTACTCGACTTGAAGGTTGATTTCTGACTGATATGGATATGTATCTTCTAATCTGAAGATACAGTTGATGGAAACATCTGCTCCATCACCTCCCTCACATTATTTACTCTACCCCAATGATAAAACTAGCCTGTGGGCCATGATGCAATTTCTATCTCAGACTTCTATTAAGCACGTTGTCTTTGCTGACAAGGGCAGCGGTTAAAATGGAATGAGTTAGTGTGTTCTCAGTTAAAGCTCTAGAATAAAAGCTGTCCCAGGATTCAGCGATGTTTCAGGCAGGAGCCATCTAGGGACAACTTGTACTCCCTTGTGTCTTGAATGTCATACACCAGACTTAAAGAGGCTTCATTGGTTTAGTTTGGTAGAGAATTCTAGG
This sequence comes from Phocoena sinus, assembly GCF_008692025.1. Classification (NCBI taxonomy): domain Eukaryota; kingdom Metazoa; phylum Chordata; class Mammalia; order Artiodactyla; family Phocoenidae; genus Phocoena; species Phocoena sinus. The sequence goes on along the minus strand of NC_045772.1, from coordinate 2,684,251 downwards.
CTTAAAGTCATTCTTCTCAAGGACTTTTTTTTTTTTTTTTTTGCGGTACGCGGGCCTCTCACCGTTGTGGCCTCTCCCGTTGCGGAGCACAGGCTCCGGATGCACAGGCTCAGCGGCCATGGCTCACGGGCCCAGCCGCTCCGCGGCATGTGGGATCTTCCCGGACTGGGGCACGAACCCGCGTCCCCTGCATCGGCAGGTGGACTCTCAACCACTGCGCCACCACGGAAGCCCCTCAAGGACTTTTGAAGATCTTCCGTGCTATCTTCCAGCCAATGTTATTGTCAATGAGAAAATTGCCAGTCTTATTCCTCTCCTCCTCTTCTTCCTTCTCCCCTTTTTCCCCTCTTTTTGTAGGCAATCTGTATTTTCTCTTTGGTTGCTTTCACAATACCTTGTTTGCCTTTTTTTTTGTTCACGTTGCCTGATGTTGGGTCCAGGCAAGCATTTATTTTTAATTATCCTTTTTATGACCCAGTGAGCATCTCAGCTTGAGCATTCAGGCCTTTCTTCAATTCTGGAAATCACTTGGCCATTCTTGTCTGTCCCATTCTCTTTATGCTTTCCATCTGGAATTCAAATGAGATCCATATCAGGATCATATTACTTTGGTCTCAGTTTCCTGTCATCTCTCAGTCACACTTTCAAATCCTCTACCTCGTTGTGCTGCATTCTAAGAGAATGTGCTGCATTTCCTCGTTTCTATCTTTCGATTCACTAATTCTCTTCTCAGCTGCTTCAATCTACCATTGAAACGATTGTTTGACTTTTTAATTTAAATGATTGTCTTTGGCTCTTTTCCAAACCTGCGTGTTCTTTTTAGAATCTCGTTCTTTCCATGTGGTTTCTAGTCCTTATTTGATCTCTTCAATTATTTTAAACATAATCATTTTATGGTTTCACAGAATTCTAGCCTTCCAGGTCCTTGGTATGCTGCTCCCAGTTACTCTCTGCTCTTTATTAGAGGGTTGTACATACATCCCTGCTGCAGCCTTGTGGTGTGCAATGCCTCTCTGCAAGAAGAGATACTTTCCCACCCCCTAACATCAGTCTGGGAATTACTTTGGCTAAATGAACATAAGCAAAATTGCTGCATGTTAACCGTAGGCTTAAGAACCACTGCGTACGAGAACACGTCCCAGATAGTGGCTATTCGTTCAGACTGGATTTCAGGATGAAGAAGACACATGGAGCAGAGCCAAAGCCAACCTGCAGGGTGCTACACAGCGTGAGTGGGGCAAGCAGTTTTGTTTCTTTAAGCCACTGGGGTATAGGGTTTGTTTGTTACACAACATGACCTAGTCTAAGCTGGCTGAAACAGGTACTAACTCTTCTTTCTTGGTAGGTGCTAGCACTTGTTCACGGTGGATTGACTACTCAGGTGGTTTATCATTTTGTTACTGTGAATCTATCTTCATAGTCAGTTTTTGTTTTTAATTTTGGGAGTCTTGTGGACTCTGGGGGGTGGGTGTGTCTCTACCGATATATATTTTCCTTCTTTCCTTCCTTCTGCTGAGGGACCCTGGGTTTTCTGTTTAGGACATTTGTTCCCTCGAGGACTTTTATTCCATTTTGCTCTTCTAAATTCAGACCCCATACCTATATATGGTTAAGGCTTCCGTGTTTAGTTTTCATGAGATCCTTTGTTTCCATCCACATCTGGGGACAGACGTGACCTCCCCCTTCAGCTCCCTATTTGGTGGGCAGTTTCTGTCCACTTTTCAGGGTGGATCACCCATCTTGGGTCCTGCCTTTAGGCAGGGGTCTCAGTTTCAGTGTCCTGCCTTTACACAAGGCCACGTCTTCTGCCCAGTATGGACATGAAAGCCCTAGACCTAGCTGCTGGGCCTCATACCAGGTCAGATACCTCAGCAATGCTCTGGCCTTGAGTTCCCACTCTATTTCAGGGACCTGGTTCCTTTCCTTTTAATCTGAATTGTGTTTGTAACTTTCAAAGATTATACTTTAGCCAGCTTTTCTTTGTGTCTGTGGTGGAGGAGTTGGGGAGCCGCCTGGCTCGGCTCTCTCCGCTTATTTCATTGTCTATATACTCATGGAGGCTTGAACCCCATGAGGGCAGGGACCATTGACATCCTACTCACTGCCATTTCTTGGTGCCGAGAACATGCCTGGGACATGGAGGTGTTCAGGAGGTATTTGTCCATTGATTGAATGAATGAGAGTTTAAAAGAAGAGGTTGGAGGGGACCCACAGAGGAGGGCTTCTGTCTGTCACGATTCTGATCCTCTGCCCTTTCCATCTGTCGGGCTGTTACAGAACAGGTTTGTAAAGGAATTGCGGGAGGACTAGAAAAATACCACGGGTGGAGAACGGTTTCTTTTTCCTGTAAAGATCTTGTTTGGGTTGGGTTCACATTTTAGGGGCTGGCCTGGGGCGCTCTGTCCTCCTTGTTACATGGGAGCCAGAGCAAGCCTGGGCCCCTGCCTTGGTAGCTCCCAGTGCCCTGCATGAGGGGCATGCAGATGGGCAATTACAGCCCAGTTTGGTAAGCACTGCAGTGGAGGGGAGGATGGGAAGTTAGAGGATGGGAGGGTGGGCAGGCCCAGGAAGGCTTCCTGGAGGAGGTGACACTTTGACCTGAGCATGTGGCAAGGGTCGGGGTGAGAGCAGGTCAATGGGCTCTGGGGGATCATTGGGATGGGCAGAGTGTTACTGCTTCCAGGTCGTGCATGTCTCCCCTTCCACCTGTAGACGTGAATTTTCTCAGATTCCTCTTAACCTCTTTGAAAATGCGGATTCTCTTTTCAGAAGGGGTACATTCACTCAGCGTTCAGCGTGGAGACAAAGGTGGGGGGTGACTGCTCAGACCAGGGTCTGGGATGTCTCAGGAACTCACCTCTGAGGAGAAGATGGATGGTTTCCAGATTCTCTAGAATGTTCGGGGCCATCTCTGACTGGAACTTTTCAGGCAGGTTTTCTTCGAGATCTGAAGCTGGCTCTAGGCGGACACGGGCTCCAGCCCAGCACGACCCTTTGGTGCTCTGAGTCCGTGGGCAGCGAGGTCACCCCAGCGTCCACCGTGCCTCCCCCTGCAGGGGGCTGATAGGACCTGTGCTTCCTGGATTGTTTAAATGCTGCGGAAGAGGCACTGAGTGTGTTTGCACATGAATGCCAGTCTTAGTAATCATTATTATTATTGATACATTTTGATTTCTCTGTTTTCTTTCTTTTCTTTTTGTTTTTAGTTTCCAAATGTGTATTTTTATTTTGCAGTATGCGGGCCTCTCACCGTTGTGGCCTCTCCCGTTGCGGAGCACAGGCTCCGGACGCGCAGGCTCAGCGGCCATGGCTCACGGGCCCAGCCGCTCCGCGGCATGTGGGATCTTCCCAGACCGGGGCATGAACCCGTGTCCCCCGCATCGGCAGGCGGACTCTCAACCACTGCACCACCAGGGAAGCCCCCCAAATGTGTATTTTTGATAGTCTGTATTTTCATCAGTTAGACATATTACTATTGGGGGGAAAAAGAAATATTTGTCAGTAAAAAAATGTTATTGGAGTGTAGTTGATTTACAACGTTGTGTCAATTTCTGCCGTACAGGAAAGTGACTCAGTTACACACACATCTTTTTTCATGCTTAATTAACCTATTAAAGTTTTACTTATTTTACTCAAGCCTGCCTGTGAGGACCCAGGTCCAGGCTACTGGCCGGTCTCCCCTCTCCGGGGGCTCCCAGGATGACACCCCGGGGCGGGGAGGCAGTGGCTGCAGGCTGGAGCAGGCTGTGCTTCGGGCATCCTCTGAGCGCCTGCCCTGGGGAGCTGCCCAGTGCCGTCCTGCAGCCTGGGAAAGAAATCAGGAGGACCATGAACTCATGGAGGACACACACCATGTATTAACTTCGACTTGTAAATTAAAACACCCAGTGGTACAAATTAGGGATGAACAGAGGAAATGAGAATTTGCCTTTCCTTTTCCCAGCCTCGAATCAGAACCTGACAACTCTAAATAAAAATGGAAAAAATTTCAATTACTATGCAGATGGATTTTAGGGATCTCGCCTCTCTGTCATCTGGCTCTGAATCCGATATGAGAAGCCCCAGCACTTCCACGGGGATGGACTCTGCCAGCGGCTGGGCTGACCCCCCAGGGGAGGAAGGTGAAGACGCTGGGGAGGAAGAGAGGGCTGCGTCCACAGGCCGCGCACGTCTGAGATGAATCCCCTGGACCACGAGCGTGCCAGACCACTGCCCTCCCCGACCTGGCTCCACAGCCCACATTCTCAACTCAGAGCCTGGTGCTCAGAATGAGCCTTGGCCACACTCTGGGGGCAACTCATACCAAACACCATTGCAGAAATGGCTTGGTGGGTCAGCCACCCCGGGTCGTTCAGAGAGGCTGGGAACACCTGAGCAGAGCCATGATGCCTGGGCAATGATGCTGAGACCAGACAGTGGGCTGCACAGAAGGTTCTGGTAGTCAGCCTGGGGCTGCCAAAGTCTCCCCCATCTAGAGCGTATTTCAAAGCGCTCCGTTGCGTGTGTGTGTGTTTGTTACACAAACAGGGGAGATGACATTTCAAGACCTCTCTTTAAGCAGCCTTCTCTGTGCCCCCCTACCCCGTCCATAGATGTCTTTGTGTCCAGATAGATGTGACCCTCGTGGATCACCCCCCATTCCCTCTGCAATGGGTGCTAGGATTATACTGGTGAGACTCTGGCCATCCACCTGCCTGGTGCCCCCAGGAATGGATATACACAAGTACCCGTAGAGCAGACGTGGTACCCGTAGAGACGCCTCGTGGGATCTCTCCTCCCTGCAGGTGCTGGCGCGGAGGAGCTCAGGCATCAGGGTCGTGGGAGCTGTGAGTTCCTAACGTGTGCATACTGCAGTCTCTGTGGACGTGGTTCGGGTGGTCCACATGGGGTGGGCTCTGCCCAGGCGTGTTTGGGGCATGTGCCCCCAGGGGATGAATGTCTAAAGCCCCACAGAGGTCTGGGCTGGTGCAGGTGCCGGGGGTGGTGGAGGACAGGGGCCCGGATGCTATTAGCACACAAGCCCTTTGAGAGCAGAAGTTGTGTGTCTCTCCCTCCCCGCTGGGGTCTCCTTGCCCGGTGCCCTTGACTAGGTTAAATCACGCTGGGTTTCCACCTGTGAGACCGTAATATAGAAGGTGATGGGGCCGGGCCCTGCTGCTCTGGGGTCTCTGGGGTCATTCTCCCCTGACCATAGCTCTCTGGTTTCTGATTGGGTGAGAGCTCAGATGCCCGGATGTGGCCATCCACTACTCTTCATCTCTGCCGGTGCAGAAAGGGGTCCAGTGGGATCTGCAGTCCAGCTTGGGGAACCAGCTCCAGAGCCTGCCTGGTGGTCCCGGGCAATACCTGGAGTCGGCTTTGCTTCTCTGGGAGCTGTGGGGCCGGGCGGCTGGGACATAACTCGGTGTCCCCTGTTGCCCTCTGCTCCCAGCCCCCTCCAGGAGCCTGTACGCTCAGTCTCGCTGCGTCCCTGGCATGCGTTAAATGCTCCCCTCACCTGTTCTTGTGATTCCACACCGTCCTTGTCCACACGCAGGTGAAGAGTGTGGGCGTGAGGACTGGCCGCCCCACCTCCCTCATCGTCCGACATTGATCGAGCACCTGCTGTATGCACATCACCGGCTCTTGCGTCTCATCTGTTGGGGAGGGCGTGCGATGAGGAATAAACATAATTGGAGGAACAAGACAGACACTGGGCTGTAGCCTGCAGGTGATGGCCGGCAGGTGCTGAGGGCCAGGCGCCACTCTTGAGAGGACACCTGAAGGCCGAGGGGCCCGAGAGGACCCCGGGAGGAGAGGACACAGGCTCTGCTGTGCAGCTTTTCATTCATTCACTCACTCATCCCGTAAACACGGAACGAGCATCTATCCTGGGCCCCGAACTCCCCCATGCATCAGGACACTCAGCAGAAAGACTCAGGCTGCACCTGCCGTCCAGGTGGGAGATGGATTGGCACGGGGTGGGGGCACAGGAGGCCTCTGACCCAGTGCGTGTGGTGCCAGTGACACTTGAAGCTGACACTTGAGGTTTGAGTTGGGGCTGGGAGGGGTGGGCATCCATGGAGAATGGACAGCTCGTGGATGGACAGGAGACTTGGAGAAGGAGGCATGGCCAGAAACATGGGGCAGGGGGACGGGAGGGTGTGGGCTCTGTGCTTCCATCACCAGGCATCCCGAGCCAGTCTCCACGGGGGCTGCGGACCTGCCCAGGTGCTGGGAGGAGACTGAACAGTTCTAAGCTGGGTCCCGAGAAGGATGTGTATCCAGAAAGCTCACTGAGACAGCCGCCACGCAGGAGTGGACCCGATGGTGGGGATGTGAGCCAGGCTGGGCCTGAAGGCAGGGCCTCAGGGGTGCAGGCTCCCACCATTCGCTGTTGGGACACCCCCACGGGTCACACCTCTGCTCTTGGGTAGAGTAACAGACTACCAAGAGGTGGAAACAAAGAGAAGTGGGGAAGATCCCCTCTTCCAGGAAGCCCTCCATCCTCCTGTGTGGGGATCAGACAGAGCCATGCCCCTCTCCCCCTCTCTCTGAAGGCATCTTCCTGGTTGCTTTGTTTCGGTGCCCACCTCATTTTGTCTTGTCCCCAGGTCTCCCCTTGGTTTCCCCACTTGCTTTTTCCTGGCCAGCCTAGGAGGAGAGAGGCGGTTGCCCGTCGAGGACATGACTGAACTGGGGAAGGAGCGAGTTTCTGATCAGACACGGGCCTGAGCTTTAACAAGCAGGGGCTTCTGATTCAGGAATTAGGGAAATAAAAGCATTCCCACACGCACCACAGAGAGCTCAGGCCCCACGATGAGGCCAGCAGCCCTGCAGCCCTTGGGGGCCGGAGCCTGGATATGAGGGTGTCAGGGTTGTCCTCTAGGTGAGGGTTGTCTTAGGTGAGGGTTGTCCTCTGCGTAGTTGCACCTGCTTGCGTGGGTCTAAATGCTCCCTTTGCAGCCTGGCGTTTGTGTCCCGGCTCAGAGGCTGCCTCCCTCTTCCTTGTGTCTGAATGGGGTCAGCGGGCGCCCATGTTTCTGCTACAGCAGGTCATCTCCAAGAGCTGGGGGCATCCTGAGGGCCACCATTCTTCTTACAGGCCCTGCTGAGTCCCTTTCCATCCTGGCTCTTCTTCTGGAATGTATGCAAAGAGATTAAAAAGTGCGGATACCTATCTGGGTGTACATAAATGGTTGGATTAATCAGGCCTGGGCCTGCACGATTCTGGGGGGATGAATAAAATATGTACTGAAGTCAAAAGGACACCTCCCCGAAAATGAGTGACAGACACCGTTCTGGTGGAGAGATGAAATCACAACGCAAGCCAGAGGCGCCGAGTGAGAAAATGTGAGGCTGGAGGGTGCTGGGTTGAAGAGAACCCCGTCCCCATCACAGCCTGCTACGGCTCCACCTCCAGCAGCCCGCGACCATTCAGGTGTGTTTCGGAAAATCTGGGCACGTTTCCGTCCTCCCCTCACCTTTTTAGTGCGCACTTACTTGTTCCGTCAGAGGACAACAGCATTCACGTGCCACCCGCGCCCCCCCCCGCCCCCACCCCCACCCCGTGCGTCCAGAGCTAAAGCTCTGCATCCTTCCTCTGCCCCAGGGCCCTGCAAGGGTCCTTGAGACCTGGCCTGGCAGCCGGCAGGGATGCAGGTTTCAGGGCAGGGAGGACGCTCCCCTGAGCACCGCAGGGAGATCTGTGGGCCTGCCTGACGCGCTCAGCTTGCAGACTCCACGCCTGTCCCTCCCAGGCTGTGTGAGCCCTGGGCCTGGATTCAGTCCAGACTCTGGCTCCGTCCCCTGCGAGCTCTCACCGTGGTCTCTGTGGGGACACACTGGCGCACGTCTTACTGTGCGGTGACGTCCATAAATGGAAAGCCCAGTTCCTGGTGCCAGGGAGGGCTTGGTAAACCGTAGCTGCTTCCTCCTCTCTGTCCTGTGGCCTCGGCCTCCTTGGCCCCTCCAGGCCTCTGCATTCTTTTTTTTCTGTTGAAGTGTAGTGGATTCACAGTATCGTGTTAGTTTCCGGTGTGTAGCACAGTGATTTGGTTACACACACACATGTATATTCTTTCTCAGACTCTTTTCCCTTATAGGTTATTACAAGTTTAGTTCCCTGTGCTGTGCGGTGAGTCCGAGGCCTCTCCATTCTGGCGCTGACTTTTGCTCAGACCCACCTGCGCCTCCATGTCTGGGCAGCTCCCCACCCTCCTGGAAGTGCCCCCCTGCTCTGCTCTGCCTTCCTGGTGCCTGCCCAGCCCTTATCTCAGAGCTCGGCCAAGCTCTCCATCCAGCACCTCTGGCCACCTTCTCCATCCCCCGCCCGGCACACGAGCTTCACACCTTCTCCTGCTCGACCCTCTGCTGGGAGGGCGCCTCCTGGGCCTCCGAGAGTTTCAGTGACAGTGGGTCCAACCAGAGCATGCAGCTTTCTAGTCGAGCACAGATCTCAAACCACACGTGTTTGATAAATCAAGTGGTGGAGGGATGATTTGAGTCCCACCGATGGGATGGACACTTTAGTACTCAAAACTAAAATCCCATGAGTCTGCAGTAAACAGACTGCAGTGACCAGCCCCTGCCCCCCAGGGGACCTGCTTGGGGGGTTTTCACCACAGCGCCTCCACGGAGGGGTCTGCAGATGAGGCGTGTCTAGAAGCCAGCGGAGTGGGGACTGGCCAAGCGGCGGTGGCCAGTACTGTTCGCAAGAGCTGGTTGTTAAATCTCCAGGACCTTTGCACATCCTTTGACGACACATTGGGAGTTTGAAATAGGCCCTGGGGGGAGTCCTGGCACCATAGATATTGGTGGAGATGATGGATAATGGTTTAGACCGCAATCCTCCCGTACCCCTCGCCAGGGAGAGCTGGCCGTCAGACACCCACCAGCGCACCATGGCCTGGGCCCGCAGCTGGCTTCCATCAGAAGTGCTTCCTTGTGTTTTCTCCTGGACCCCTTTTGTGTCTCTTTCCTAGTAGCTTCCAGGCATCACCACATCATCTTTCTGCACTTGGTCTCTCCTGGCCACGCCCCTGCCCGCACTGACGCGGGCCAGTGCACAGGGGGCCTGGAGGCATCTTCGTCTCGCTCTCCACTGGCCCTTCCAGGGGACAGTGGGCGGGAGGTGGCCTTGCCATGAGGTGAAGGGCCGTCAAGGAGGTCTTGCCGATTTCCAGGTGACTCAGTGACTTGGGGCGTTTGGCAAAGCTCCGGGGCAGATGGGGTTGAACCATTGCCCCCTCTATTACCAGGCAGGCTGGGCTCTGTGGTGGGCAGTGTGGCCTGGGTTTGGATCTGCTCTTCCACACGGACCCTGGCACCGTCAGCACTTCTGGGATCTCCTGAGAACGGGCCTCCCACCCGCAGACCAAGTGAGGGCCCAGTGCCCGGCCTTGGTACACCTGGCGCTCTGCATCGCAGGGGCCCTGGCGTCCTCTGAACACCCACGTGGTGTCTGCCGTTGGGGTCTGTCCTCCAGGCAGGAAGTGTGTTTGCTTTGTTCTTCGTTGTGTCACAGGTCATGAGCCCCACGTGACTCATGGCGTGTGACATGTTGTCTGAGCCAATACTGATCATACTGTTTTTGTTACTCTGTTGTTAGTGTCACTCCATGGTTCAGTGCGTCCTCACCCCCATTGTGTATATGTGTGTCCTCACTCCCATTGCCAGGCGCTGTCCCCTCCCCTCTGATAGTGGCTGTGTGGTTACAAAGATCACCTTCGCTCAGTTCACTCCAGGTCTGGCATTTCTCCATCACGACTAGTTTATATTCTTAACCCTGGGGTATGGAAAAAAAAAAAAATGGGATCAATTGTTTTTAATGATGTCCATCGTGTATGCTTTACATTACAGGAACAGCTCGATAATACTTTACAATCCAAACAGCTGCAGAAGCATCGTTGATTAACCGGGATGGAACACTGGAGTTTTCTTTTTGTTCAACTCATAAACTGCTCTGTGGAGTGCGGTATCTTCCTGAGTCAGTTGTGCGCCCCCCTTTATGGTTCTGTTTACTGCTCTGTGTGTACGGAGTAAAGCCCTAATAATTGCTCACTGTGGTCTTTAGTTTATTACCTTCAGACCTGTTTGCATGCAGGTGGTGGGCCATGGGAGCGGGGGAGGAGAGGCCCCGGACAGAGGCCAGCTGAAAGGGCTCTTCTCTCACCCTCCCTCCCTGGCTGTGTGTGCCTGGGCCCCCGGCAAAGCACCTCTGAGCTCCTGTGGCTTTTCCATGAAGGGCCAGGGTGGGCCTAAGAGGGGCAGTGAGCAGACACCAAACGAGCATGTTTGGGCCAGCTCTTCAAGACAAGGCGTGGCTTGGTGAGGAGCGAGACACGTTGGGGCAGGTCGCAGCTCTGACCCTCCCAGGCTGGGGGACCCTGGGGAGGGCAGCCTACTTCTCTATGTTTAGTTCTGTTAGGTAACAGTTCCACCGATTAGAAAACGGGCAAAAGAGACTCCCTTCTTAGGGCTGTTGATGGATGAGGTGAAAGGCCTTGAGTGTAGTTTCTTGGACAAGGTAGCCCCTTTGGGGAGGTGCTCTAAAGAGAGTTGCTACTATTCTACTTCACAGAAGCCAGCACCCAGAGGGACCACCTGCACGGCTCATCTGTGAGTATTGCTCTGTTTCCCAAATTAACAAGGTGTTTGCCGTGACCTTGACTCTGTACACGCAGTTCATGGTCCTTCTGCCGAGATGAGACTGCTGCTGGAGGGACCCACCCTGGTTGGGGGCTGAGGCCCAGAAGCCTCCTGTCCTACCAGAGAGGCGACAGTAATAGTCTTTCCCATCCAGAGACCCCAGAGAGCTCTTGCCGTCCTGTCCTCCACGAGCGCTGCCCCCAGCCCTGCAGACACGGGGTGGGAGGGGAGGGGAGGAGGCACGCTTACGCCAGGTGTCAGGGTTTGGCCACGCCCACCCTGCTGCCCCAGCTGCAGGCCCCAGTACCCAGAAGTCCCCAGGAGGGCAGGTCTGGCCCTGGAAGCACGCTTTGCCAACAGCTCCTAGAGACTCGCCAGCTAGGCTCTCGGCTCTCATTTTAGGGAAGAAAAATGCCTTTGCAGTTTATAAAAAGGCCCAGCAGACCCCTGCCGCGAGAACCCAGCTGTTCAAAGGGAAGAAAGATGCTTCCTGAGAGCGCCGGGCGTGCAGACAAGTTTAAAAACCAACTGCTTCAGATATATGTTTCTCAATAAGCATAGATAGCAGGCACTGGGCAGAGAAAATAATCAATTTCAGCCTGCAAGAGCGGGCCAGCAGGAGAGCCGGCCTCTGTTGAGTTATTTATTTACTTACTTCGTTTGGAAAGGAGGCTCTGCAACGCAATGTGAAATTCGTAGCCCACCAGCTCCCTCCCTGGCCGTGGAAGCTGATGGCACAACACGTTCTTTTCCAGCGGAGCCTGGGCAGGGGGACGGGGCAGCGGGCTCTGCAGGGTGTGGGCAGCCTGGCCGAGTTCACAGCACTGGGGTGCTTGGAGGGGGCAGGAATTTGTGGGTTCTGGTCTCTGAAGGGCCCAGGCCCTGGCAGGGTGTCGTGAGGTCCCCAGGGCCCCCAGACCCTGGCAGCCCCAAGTGGCCGCAAAGACGGAGTACCAGGTGCTGAGTCCTTCTCCTGGGTCCTGGCTCCGCAGCAGGTGAGCTGGGGTCTTTGGGTGCATGGCCGTCTTTTCTGAGCCGCCCTCTTCTGCCTTCCTCTGGGAGTGAGGACTCTTGCTGCACCCTCCTGGCGTGGCATTGGGAGATGGGCTGTGAAAAGCACTTAAATGCCAACCAAACTACACCCCAGCCAGGCTCCCCGCAGTTGCTAAAGGCTGCTGGGGGCAGGGGTGTGTGGGACAGCACCTGTCCCAAAAGAAAGGGGACCGGGGTGCAGAAAAGATACAGTCCTGCCTGGTCAGAGTGTGTGCCCTCTGGCTGGGGACTCAAGGGCTTAACCAGGGCTGACCGACCCACGGCTCTCCTGTGCAAGGACGTCTCAGCTGCCAGACGAGGCTGAACTGTGCCTGCACTCCCTGGCCCCTGCCTGGGACCCACCTTTGTAGGACCTGCTCTCCCGTCTCCCAGCACATGTCTCCACCCCCATCCCTGTCTGTTCTTGCTTCTCGGGCTCCCCAGTGCGTACTCTTCTTCCTTCAGTGTCTGGCTATTTGCCTCTTCCTTGGTGGAACCTTCCCCAGCCACCTCTCCTTACACCTTCACACTCTAGTCAGAATTAGCCCATCGTGCTCTGTGCTCCCAGAATTCTTTGCACCTCTCCTGCCGCCCTTATCTACTGGCCTTCCAAGCAGTGACCCCCATCTTTCCCTGGCATGAATGCCCCAGCAGCCCCTCATTAAAATTAAATATTTGGTGACTTTTTAACAAACGTTCGTGGGTCCCTCTGGGAGAACTTTCTGTATCAGAATAAGGCGAGGGAGGCTCAGAGCATCCCAGGTACCTGCCTGCGGAGGTGCAGAGCTGTTTCACCAAGCCCTCCCATCCCCACCCAGCACGGGGTCCCCTCCCACCCCCTTCTCACAGGCTCTGCCTCAGGGCACCATTGGGTCATAAGGCTGCTTGCCGTTCTTGGGTCCTGGGTGTGTCTTCCAGAACTGAAGGGCACCCCAGCATTGAGGCCCCAACCTCTGCCCCTTGAAGGCTCTGAAGACAGGTGCTTTTGCAATGCTCTTTTCAGATGCTCTCACCTGGCCATGGCTTCGGCCCTGGAGCCAGAATGCTTGGGTTAAGATCCCAGCTCTGTGACCTCAGGCAGGTGGCTTGACTTCTCTGTGCCCCAAGTGCACCTCTGTTAGCAGGGTGATAATAGACTTAGCTCACAGGACTGCTATGGCCCTGGATGAGCTCACCAAGGAGAGTGCCAAGCGACACCACCTCTGTCTGGTTTTGACCAGCCAAAGACTCCCAAGCCAGCCTTCTCTGACGGCCCACGTGTCCTCCGGCCCAGCTCGGGGGCTTCTCAACCTCCGTGCGGCCAATACGGGATTCTGGGCTTTTCTTCCTCCAGGCCTGCTCCTCTTTGGGTCTCTTTTCTCCAGGACAGACCCCCTCCATCCCCCAGTTGCCCCTCCACAGTGGCTCAGCCACGAGATGTTCCGGAGCTTTGCGTTAGGTCCCTGCTGCTGCGCTACAAAGACCTCTTGCGGTGTCTGAAGTCAGGAGCCGGGAGAATGCAGCCCAGGGGCTCTGGCTGGAGCTTTCCCGTCAGCTTGAGGTCAGGCTGTCGGCCGGGGCCGCATCACCGGGCACCATGTCTGGGGCTGGAGATCCTGCTTCCCAGAGGGCCCTCTCCTGCTGTTGGCACTGGCTGCCGCGTGGGCCTCTCCCCAGGGCACCTGAGGGTCCTAGAGAGACACAGAGACAGAGGGAGAGACAGAGAGACAGAGAGAGAGGAAGGGAGGGGAGGGGAAGGAAGAGGGCGAGGGTGGGGGAGGGAGGGAGAGGAAGAGAGAGACTTCATTGGTTCCAAAGGCAGCTCAAATCCCACCCCGGAGCCTTCCCTGAGCACCTGGCCAGAGACCCTCACCTGCTCTTCTTACACCTGCCCCCATGCTCCTGGGGGCAGGTGGGGGTCAGTGCCCACCTGGCGCTCAGGACCTCCACCTCATGTGGCCTGACTGACCTTTCTCTTGCTCTTTGACCCTGGGTCCCTTTTAGTCCTGGAAGAAGATGCAACCCCGAGAGTAGGTGTCCTGCAGACATGCATCCCTGCCAGCTGGGTGATAAGACTCGGGGCGGGGGGGGGCAGCCGAGCTCCGGCCGAGGAGATGCGGGGTCCCGAGCATCGGGCCAGCGACCCTCAGAGCGTGCTGCTCCCATCACCTCTTGTGCTGGCTTTGCCATTGGAAACAAAGATAAGCGAGGATAATTTGAATTTATAAATCCAATTCCAATGGGGTTATCGATGTGCAAAGAAAAGCATACATAAACGTGTGGGCAGGTGTACGCTCTACTCGCTCCTTGATTATTTACCCCTAAGAAGTACTTCCTGGAGGATGACAAGCATTTGTTGTATAGACGGAGCCCAGAGGACTGACCCTGCTGAGAGAAATTGGATTATTAGTGCTCCGACAATTGAGTTTACACAAACTTTTACTTCCAGTTATTAAGAAAGGCAGTGAATTTACATTCATGTGGCGCCAGGAGCCCGGTTGGAGGATGCTAAGCAAGGGCTGGGGGCAGGGGGCTTCCCCTTGGCCCCTCTGTGAGTCACTGCCTGGTGCAGGGCCGGACACCTGGCCTGCTCACCCCCAAGGTAACGTGCCTCCATCACCGAGGCTGGGGGGCCAGCTAGCTGTTGAGGAAGGAGGCACCATGCCTTAAGCGAGAGGGCAAAGAAGGAGACACAGCCCCTCCCCAGTGGGGAGCTGTCCGCCCTCTGCAGGGCAGGCGCCGTGACAACCAGCAGCCTCCAGGACAGGGGGAGAGGTGAGATGCGTCATGCACCCAACCCGGCAGCCTCTGTGCCACCTGCTTCCTGAGAATCGCTCTCCACCCCCTTCCCGGGCGTGAATATCTTATCAGGTATCGCTCAGCTCTCGGTCACTGCCTCAAAGCCGTTCCCCTCTCCTCTGCTTCAAGGCTCCTCTCAGACGCCACCCGCCCCCCTCGCCCTGGGCAGCGAGGCCCCTGCTGACCTAAGTTGCTCCCTGGGTCCCCGTCAAGGCCGTGGCCCTGGCGGCGACTGTGCTGTTTCCTTATCCTGCCTATGCGTCTGTCCGCCTGTAGAAGGCGCTGTTGCTGCCTTGCCTGTGTTCCTCGGCATCACTGTTCTGGGCACAGGGAGGGCTGCCTGTGTGGACCGTCCTGCCTGCCCACGGGGCAGGCTGGGGATGCTGGCTGGCTGAGGCCCAGGGCAGGGCGGGCTGCTGGGGGTTTGGAGGAGGCGTGCCCAGTGCCCCCCTCTCCTTGGGTGGGATGCCTCTGAGGTCTGCTTCTCACTGTCTACAGGATGGATGGATGGTCGGTCGAGGTTCTAATCAACACCCACATGCTCCAGGGAGGGGAGTTTAGGGTTTTTGAGGGAAGAGTTCCACAAACACATCTTGGGAATTCAGACTTATTTCTGAGCTTAAAGACCACAGCACAGGAGGAAGGGCATTTAAAAAAGGAACACTGATGTGCTGTGAGCCCCAGGAACTTGCTCTGGGATTTCAGCTTTCCTCAGTCACTTCGCTAGTGCCATGGGTGCTGGCGATCAGACAACATCCTGAGGAAGGGAGGCTGTCAGCCCGCAGAAGGGCACTGGGGCGCGAGGGGGAGGAGAAGGGGGCTGCCCTGGTCCTGGTCCCCCAGGGATCTCCCCTCCTCAACCCCCAGAGGCCCTGTCTTTACCTCTGGAGGCCACTCTGCCCTCTGCCTGTGCTCCGCTCAGCTCTATCTCCACCATGTAAAATTTGTCATTTGCTTTTAAATGTTGTTTAGAGTGTTCTTGCAAAAAATAAATTTCTTTTTATTTTTATGGAGTCAAACAGTAAATTCTATGAATCTTCCCCTTTATGGTGTTTTCCTTTGATGTTGTGCGTGGAAGGGGCTCCTGTCCTGAGTCAGAAAAGCATTTATCACCATTTCCTTCCAGGTCTTGAATGGTTTCCGCCCCCTACCCCGCATACCACTTGAATATTTAATTGGCAAATGAGCTGAGGGCAGAGTCCAGCCTGGAGTTGGACAACCCTGCAGCCCCATACAGTCCCATCTGATTTGAAACGCCCCTCATGTCAAGGCCCCAGTCCTTCTGGGAAGAAGTTTCTGCTTCTGGCCTTTCTTCTTATTCCTATGTTCTTGCCCTTGTATCCAACTCTTATAAGTAGTATTGCTTTATAGAATATTTCTTTTTTCTTTTAAAAACACAGAAGGAACAGAGAATAAGCCCTATGACCAGCATCCTATAAACTAAAGTGAACAAATATTAACATTCTGTAAGTGTCCTTCAGATATCACTCTTTTATAAACCAGAGGGACCATTCCTGATAAAACTGAGGTCTCCAATGTTTCTTTTCTTGTGATCAACCATCTGTTTCTCTATAGATATTGATTACCGTGCAATTTGAGGGTATTAAATTTAATTGTTTACTGAAGTATAATTAACTTGCAATCCTATATTAGTTTTAGGTCACAAAAAATGATTTCATGTTTTTATACATCACAAAATGATCACCATGATAAGTCTAGTTATCGGCTGTCACCATGTGAACTTATTACAATATTATTGACTATATTCATGTTGTACATTACATCCCTGTGACTTATTTATCTTCTAATTGGAAGTCTGAACCTCTTAATCTCTCTCACCAATTTCACTCACACCCTACTCCCCTCCCTCCTAGCAACCACTAGTATGTTCTCTGTATTGTGAGTTTGTTCTTGCTTTCTTATGTTTGTTCATTTGTTTTCTTTTTCAGATTCCACATGTAAGTGGAATCATATAGCATTTGTATTTCTCTGACTTATTTCACTTAGCATAGTTCCTTCTAGGTCCATCTATGTTGCCCCAAATGGCAAGATTTCATTCTTTTTTATGGCTGAGTACTATATATATATATATATATATATATATATATATATATATATATATATATATATATATAAAATGTCACAACTTATCTATTCATCTATGAATGAGCATTTGGGGTGCTTCCATATCTTGGCTATGGTGCGTGGGCTCCAGGTGTGTGGGCTCTGTAGTTGCAGCACACGGGATCTCTAGTTGCGGTGTGCAGGCTTAGTTGCCCAGCGGCATGTGGGATCCTAGTTCCCCAACCAGGGATCAAACCCACGTCCCCTGCATTGGAAGGAGGATTCTTAAGCACTGGACCACCAGGGAAGTCCCCTTGGCTATGGTAAATAGTGCTGCTATGAACACAGGGGTGCATATATCTTTTTGTATCAGTGTTTTTGTTTTCTTCAGAAAAATACCCAGAAGTGGGATTTCTGGATTGTATGGTAGTCCTATTTTTAATTTTTTGAGGAGACTCCATACTGTTTTCATTAGTGGCTGCACCAATTTACATTCCCACCAACAGTGCACGGTGGTTCCCTTTTCTCCACACCCTCCTCAACAGTTTTTATTTGTGGTCAGCCATTCTGATAGGTGTGAGATTATATCTCATTGTGGTTTTGATTTACATTTCCCTGAAGATTAGTGGTGTTGAACATTTTTTCATGTTTCTATTGGCCCTATACAGGTCTTCTTTGGAAAAATGTCCATTCATGACCTCTGCCCATGTTTTAATTGGGTTGTTTGTTCTTTTGATGTTGAGTTTGTGAGTTTTTTGTATATTTTGGATATTAACCCTTTGTCAGATATATTTTTTCTCCCACTCAATAGGCCTGCCTTTTAATTTTGTTGATAGTTTCCTTCACTGTGCAAAAGCTTTTTAGTTTGATTAGGTTCCATTTGTTTATTTTTGCTTTGTTTCCCTTGCCTGAGGAGATGTATCCAAAAAATATTTCTGAGGCTGATATCAAAGAGCATACAGTTTATATTTACTTCTAGGAGTTTTATGGTTTCAGGTCTTACATTTAAGTCTTTAATCCATTTTGAGTTTATTTTTGTATATGGTGTGAGAAAGTAATCCAGTTTGATTCTTCCACCTGTAGCTGTCCAGCTTTCCCAATACAATTTATTGAAGAGGCTGTGTTTTCTCCATTGTATATTCTTGCTTTCTTTGCCATAGATTAGTTGACCATATAAGTGTGAGTTAATTTCTGGGCTCTTTATTCTGTTTCATTGAGCTATGTGTCTGTTTTTGTGTCAGTACCATACTGTTTTGATTACTGTAACTTTGCAGTATGGTGTGAAATCTGGGAGTTAATATCTCCAGCTTTGTTCATCTTTCCCAATATCTTTTTGGCTACCTGGAGTCTTTGTGATTCCACATAAATTTTAGAATTATTTGTTTTAATTCTGAGAATAAAGCCATTGGTATTTTGATAGGAATTGCATTGATTCTGTAGATTGTCTTGGGTAGTTTGGTCATTTAATAATATTAATTCTTCCAGTCTATGAGGATGATATCTACTGCGGGGCTGGCTGCTTGGCCTGGGGGCTCCTGGGATGTTTCCAGTTGGCTGGTAGGTGAGTAAGCCCCTGGTGCTAATAGGTTAGAGGGAGAACTCTAAAGCAGCACTTGTCAGCACCAGTGTCATCACGGTAGAGTGAGCTCCATAAAGGGCTATTGTCAGCATCTATGTCCCCAGGGAAAGTCCCAGTTTTCTCCTGACTCTCCAGGAGGTTCTCCAAGATCAGTAACTGGGCTGACCCAGACTCCTTTCAAATTACTCCCTCTGCACTGGGACTCAGAGGCTGTGAGATTTTGTTGGAACCCTTTATGATCATAGTCTATGTTTCCTACAGCCCTATGGCTCTTCCAAATGCAAGACCTACTGGCCTTCAAAGTCAGATGTTCTAGGGGCTCATCTTCTCTGTGCAGGACCACTGAGGTGAGGCTCAGATCTCTCACTCCTTGGGGAAAAACTCTGCAGTTATAATGATCCTCCTGTTTGTGACTTATCTACCTGAGGTTGTAGGTCTTGTCTGTACTAAGTCTCCACTCCTTCTAACCATCTCATTGTGGTTCCTTCTTCATATCTTTAGTCATGGAAAAATCTTTTCTGCTAGTCTTCAGGTCATTCTCATAGATAGTTGCTCTGTAAATAGTTGTAATTTCGATGTACCTGTGGGAGGAGGTGAGCTCAGGGTCTTCCTACCCTGCCATCTTTGCCATGCCTCCTCTTTTTGGTAAACTTTTAATTTTGGTCCACTCTTTTCTACATAATCAGCCATCATTCTTACACATGGCTCCTTGGGAGCAGTATGTGGAGCTTCATTTGTATATTTATCTAGGGGAGCAATTTCTATTTCATAAGATACAGATACCCTCACCTTTGCTATTGGTGACTTGGTCTGCAAAGTGATTATTCCAATTGATGGTCTGTGAAATGCACGTATTTGTCAGTATTCTCCACCCCCCCACCAGCCAATTTGTAGGAGATTTGTCTATATTATCAGGCTTTCCAAAGAACCAGCTTTTAGTTCTGTTGATTGTTTCTATTTTAACCTTGCTTGCTGTTTATAAATTTGAGTTCAGTATCTTATTTCCTTCCTTCTACCTTCCTGAGTTCACTCTATTTTTTTTCAAATGCTAAAGTAGAAAACTTACTTCTTTCAATAATTCCTACTTCTCCAGCATTTAAAACTTACTTCTTTTCAATAATTCTTACTTCTCCAGCATTTGAGCTGATCATCCTTCTGTGCCTTGTTTTTCTTGTAAAGCTGGGATAATGCCCAGCTCATTTGTTCACTTTGTTTTCCATTTATCCATTTGAGCTTTCACTATCTTTATTATTTCCTTCCTTCTTTCTAAACTGGAGCTCACCCCATTCTTTTTCAACCCCTGCGGTGGAACACTTATTGATGTATTTCTCACCTTTCTTCTTTGCTACAGCATTTGAGGCAATGCCTATTTTCTTGTGATCACCATTCAGGGCCTCATACTCGCCTCCACTGCTAGCAGGTCTCCTGTTTCCAGCCTCCCCTGTCCCCCAACCCTTTCTAACTCTCCAAATCCAGACACCCCAGCTGTCTAGGGATTCTTTCACCACTTTTCCACATTTCCTTCTCAATCCTTCGTAAAGTCTGTAGTTATTGTAATTACATGTTTGTTTACTTGCAATGTGATCCTCCTACTGGGTGATGGTTCGAGAGGGCACAGACCCTGGCTGTGTGGCTCATGTCTGTGTCGCTGGCTCTTGGAGCACTTCTTGATTCTCTGTGGACCCTAGAAAATGTTGGGCAGTGATTGAATGGCAGGGAAGGGACCTTGCATCCATATGCTAGACCACTGTCTTGCAGATGATGATAATAATAATTCCTCACTTAAAAAAAGTTTAAATTTTCTTTTTATTGTGGTAAAACATACATAACATAAAATTTACCATTTTAATCGTTTTTAAGTGTAGAATTCAGCGGCATCAATTACATTCACATAGTTGTACAACCTTCATCACTATCTAGTTCCAGAGCTTTCTCATCTTCCCAAACGGAAGCTCTGTTTCCACTAAACCAGAGGTCCCCATCCCCGTCCCCCAGCCCCTGGCCCCACCATCTACTTTCTGTCCCTATGAATTTGACTCCTCTAGGGACCTCGAGTCAGTGGAATTGTGCAGTATTTGCCCTTCTGTGACTGACTTCTATCACTTAATGTAAAGCAGATGTGTTATTAAGATTCATCCATTGTCAGAATTTCATTCCTTTTATGGTCAAATAAGATTCTGTTGTGTGGATGTGTCACATTTTGTGTGTCCATTCCTCCATCCATGGACACTTGGGTTGCTTTCTCCTCTTGGCAATTGTGGGCACTTTGCACAGTACCTTACTGTGACAGCACATCCTGGGTTTCAGGAAGGGCCATCTGAGTTATACTTGCCTCTGTCTCACAGCTGAGGAGCTAGATTCCCAAGGGTTAAAAGTGAACGGAGGGAGTGTGGCAATGCATACAGCTGGACCCCCACCAGGACGTTTGCTCACTCTGCTCAGGGACTTGGTCTGGCTTATTCATCCTGGTGTCCCTGGTTCTAAAACAGTCCATCATGCTCCACAAAGATTTGTGGACAGACTGAGTGACTGGCCCACGAATCCCCCCGCCACACACATCCTTGCTCCAGAACTTTCTACCGAACCATCCTCACCCTGTGCGGCTTTGTTGCAGGTGTTCCCTGGCTACGGAACCCACACAGAGTGCTGCAGTGAAGACAACTGAGCCTCACGAATCCTCTCCGGGGTTCCCAGGGTCCAAGCTAAGGTTACCTGCAGAAGGCGTCTGTCTGCCCTTCCGTGCCGGCCTCAGGGTCCCCACCCTGGCCTCCCCAGGGTCTGTGTCTTCACTGTCCACCATGGCGGTCACGAACCACATGTGTCTGCTGAGCACGTGGAGTATGACTGGTCTGCGTTGATGTGTGCTGTGAGTGTAAACACGCTCTGGAGTTCAAACACTTATTTTGAAAAAAGAGAATGTAAAATAAATGGCTCAATCAGTTTTTCATACGGCTTCCTTACTGAAATGATATCGCTTTGGATCAATTGGGCTTAATGAACTATGTCATTGAAATTAATCTCACCTGTTTCTTTTGACTTTTTAAGATTTTATGAAATGCAAAATTGTACACATGGCTCGCTCTGGGGCTTCTCACGCCGGCACTGGGCAGCGCTGTTCCAGGGTCCACTGCTGGGTCTGCAGCCTCGCTTAGCTGTGAGGTCCGGCAGCTTCTTCACCTCCCTTGCCTCAGTTTACCCCCTGCCCAGCATTAAGTATGTGAAGCTGAGCACATCCTGAGGACTCGCTTGCCACGAGTTTTTGGCTTTATTCCTATCAGTTGTGTGTTTTAATTCCCTTGTTTTACTTCCTTCGTCACAGATAGGTGCACAGGTGGTACCCCTGCCTGTATCTTGTGTCCTCCCCCGAGTGTCAGCTCTGTGAACGCAGGGACTTGACTGCTGTGCTCACAGTGTGTCCTCAGTGCCTGTCTCAGGGACCTGCACCCAGTAGGGGCACAGGCGACGTGTGTTGAATGAATGAATGAGGCCAGGCGTCCTCCCTCGCCCCTTCCATCCTTACTCACCTTCCCACCCACGCTGTTGGAAGGGAGCCACCAGTGTGAGCGTAAGTGTACGTCTGCTGTATGCACAGATACAGGCACACACAGGGATGGATGGGGGAGGGGAGAATGAATGCTGCTCCTTCGGTTCATGCCTCGGGGCTGATGGTCCCAGGGATGGAGTGGAGCTGGGGGACTCATCGAGGCCCTGGTCCTCCAGCCGACCTACCCTCAGGGGCCAGTCCCCAGGAAGGAGTGGACGTGAGGGAGTTTGGATGCGGCCAGGTAGGGGTGTCCGAATCCAGGAGGACCTGCTCAGTTTCCATTCTCCCCACCAGCCTCAGCTGCTCTGAGCCTCTGTGTCTCCACTGAAGCAGGCTCTTAGGGAGGTAGGTGTTTATGGGATGAATACGTGAATGGGTGGATCAATCAAAGGGGTGGTTAAAGTAGAAACAGCACAAATACATGTAGATAAGCCCATTCTGAAAAAGCAGGTGATAACAAAATAGTGTTTAGCAATTACACTCTGAAGATGCTTTTTAATTAATCTGCATGAGTATCTCTTTCTCGCTGATTGATTGATTGCATTCCCTTATCACTCCCCAAAGGGTAACTATTTTCGCAGTTGCGTCTGGCTGTTTCATTCCACAGGCTTCCCTCAGGGCCCACTTGGGACAGGACTGGGGCTGGGCGTGTGGCCAGAGGCTCTCCGTCCAGTCCTGGTCTCTGGTGAGGAAAGGGGGAGGGGGCTGCGGACCAGAAGAGGCATGCAGGGCCTGATGTGGGGAGGGCAGAGTCAGCTCTGGGGTGACCCAGCCCCTGGGAGGCCCCTCTGCTGACATAGTCACTGGGGGAATCCTGGCCCTTCTCTTTCTGGGGAAGCTGGTCTGCACTGTTCCCTTTCCTGGCCCCTGTCCTTGGGTTATTTAAGTGGTTTGCACCTCGTCTTGGCTTAAGGACCCTTCCTCAGAATGGCCACAGCTTGGCCCCCTAGTGGGGTCCCCAAGCCTGAGTCCCCAGAAGGCTGGGCTACCAGAGCCAACAGGGCCAGAGTCCTGCTAAGTCAGTTCACTGGGGAGACCCCAGCCTTCATAGCTGATCACCTTGGCCTGCCTTTAGCAAGAGTCTTGCGGGGACTTTAGCAAGAATCCTCCTACCCTTGATGTCTTAGCAAGTCTCTCTTGGTAATTTTCCACCCAATGACCCTCTCACTCTGCTCTTTGGCTTTAGATCCCCGGCTGTCCTTGCTGTAATTAGAATTGAGCTCAATCTCTTGGCCCCATGGCAGTAGTCTCGAATAAAGTGTCTTGCTAGTTTAACAAGTGTCTGGTGAAGTAATTTTTCTATTATAATGTAAAGGGGGGAGGGGGACAATGGAGGGGAGTGGGGAAGGGGCCAGAGGAAGTCTTTTAGGGCAGAACTGTTGGTACTTTAAAGACCACAGTGGGCCCAGCCCTGAGTTAAATGTTCAGAAGTGTCGGGAAGGAGCAAAACCTAGGTGTCTTCCTCTGAGGACCTGAAGAACCACCTGCCTTGCTGGGGGAAAGCCCTGGCGGGAGCTCCAGGCCTCTCTAGAAACTGCCTCTGGTCTGTGCCCCACCCGGTCCTCAGCTCCACCGGGCGTGAAATGGCCCAAGGATGGAAGTTGCTGGCATTTACTGAGTTGCTGGCTGAGGTCCCTCCGCACTCATGTGCCCTGAAGCTATAACCAGCTGCTGAGCCCTGGAGCGATAGTAAAATAGATGCCCAGCTGGGTGTCCCCTTGGCGTGACCTCCCCTGATGCAGTGAACTGGGCGGCTGGGGGCCGTCATCGTTTACAGGTGGGAGGGGGACTCAGAGCAGTGGAGGGCCAGCTCAAGGTCACACAGTCACTTAGTGGGGGCGGGCCAGCCTGCAGCCCCCTCCATCCCCCCAGCTGGCTTCCTTATTGGCTGCCGGGCAGATGCGGACCAAGGCCCCAGCTCCGCTATTGCATCAGGCTGGCGGCTGACCCTGGAATCCAGCCACTTCTCTCTGTCACTTCATCAGAATCCTTTATTCCTTCTGAGTTGTGACCCAGAAAAACCCCATTTGCAGAGCACAAAGCTTCCTGCCTGCTTGGAATTCGCGAGCCCATAATCACTCCCTTCGGATTCCCCTGAGTTTGCGTAGAGAAGGGGAGGCCCAACTTGGCTGGAGGTGCAGGAGCTCATGGCACGAGGCCCTCAGCAGCCTGGGCTCTGAGGTGCTCGGAAGCCCTGCAAGAGGCAGGGCTTATTTTCTTGCTCTAAATAAATAAAAGACAGTCCTTAGAAGGAGGACAGTGTGGGCAGAGGAGCTGGCCCTGCAGAAGGATGCTTTGGAGCTGAGCCTTCAGGGGACAGCTTGGTGACTGGGCAGGGGCCTGCCTGTCCAGCTTGATGCTGGGGGCAGAGGGCTCTCCAGGGGAAGGGCAGGGATGAGAAACACTGGGGGATCAGCAGAGGCTGGCTGGGGCTCCATCTGGAAAATAGGTACCAACCTCATGCCTGGGAGTGGGCGCCCCGCAGGCGCTGAGGACCTGTAGAGTCTTGTGAAAACCGAGTCTATGCTCTTAACCCCTCAGACACCAGCCACGTATTCTCAGGAGCCTTGGAACCCTTGCTCGACAGCTTCTGTGGCCCCAGCCTCCACCCTGAGAGCCAAGGATGCATCTCACCCTCTGCATGGTCACAGGGGCAAGGCCTGTGAGTGAGTAGGGATGTGAGATCATGGGATAGGTGTAATTGATTTTCTATTAACATTAAAAGGAAAGCAATCCACTATTAACCCCTTTCCAGCAGCGAAGCCCCAAGATAGCCTGGGGGTGGGTGGTGCTATTAGGGGAAAAGTAACTTTGGTGATTCATCCTAGATGCCCAGGTTACCCTTAGCAACTGGAAGCTTTCACAAACCGCCTTCTTGGGTAAAACCTGTCCAAAAAGAAAACCATACGATGTCTGACCTGCAAAGTACCTGAGAACCTCCTTCATTTTACAGAAGGTAAATGTGAGTACAGACACAGGTGTTGACTCAGGGAAAGTCCCACGGATAAAGAGTTGGGTGCAGGATCTGGGCTCCCTTCTCCAGACCAGGCATCACTGCCCTCCCCCACACAGCTTCCCAAAAGGGGCTGTGGAGACAGAGCACAGGATTTGATGTCACACAGACCTGGCTCTGAATCCCACTCACTGGCTGTGTGATCCTGGGTCAATTATGTAATTTCTCTGAGCCTTAGATTCCTTATTGACAGCAGGGAGATGACGATGACTTCCCTGCAAGATTGCTAAGAAGGTTAAAGATATAATTTTGAGCAAGAAGTATTCAGCACATCCCATCTTGTCATCCTACTGAATGCAAGTTTGAAACCTGGGCAGAGCTTATGTGAGGCTCAGAGAGGGACAGGGCAGGAGGTGGATAGAGGAAGTAGACCAGCATCAAACAGATGGTGAGTTTCCCGTTTTATTTTCCCCTGGTACTTCCCTGTCTGGTGTTAAAGGCAGCATGAAACGTGGACGTATATACCAGGTATGGACAGAAAGAGCCTCAAGAAAAGCCTTTGCTTTTTGGCCTGAGGAATGGAAAAGGAGCCTCTGGAGGCTTAGAGACAGTGAAGGAATCAGTCATTTTGTTTTTTGCTTTTATCCTTTCTTCTTGCCACAATCCCAAGAGAATACAGCAGAAGTGGGTGGGCTGGGCAGGCACCTTAAAGGCATAGGGTGGGTGAGTTTTCCCTCTACTAGAGGGGATCCTAAGAGCAACAGGTGAGTTCCTACTGCTTTGTCCTCTCTATCCTTCTAGTGTTTGGTTCAGACACAAATGCAGTTGTGGAAAGTAAATGGCAGGGCAGAAAAATGGCAGCCCCAGGTTTCCAGTTTGAGGACTGCAAAAGGGGGCCCCAGAGAACTAGAAACTGTGGGGCAGCCATAAAGAGAAAGGAAGTCAAGACGGCTATCCTGTACAGTGGTGCATGAGCTCCAGCTTCCCTCCAAGCTGTGTATACCTGGATCTAACTTCAAAGAGAACATCATGGACTTTGAGACCTAAACTACAGGATACACTGTTGCTCAAGTCCCGGACTGGCCACCTGGTGGCACACACACTAGTCAGGTCTGCATAGCACCACAAAGGCTTTGAAAACTGAACTGACATTGAAACCACAATCCACAGAAAGAGTCTCAGAACTTTGTTCTGAACATAATCAGGTGGATTATCAGCTAAACAAAACATCATCATTTTCTACAGGATTTAAACAGGACCTAGAGTCTTATAACATAATAATCAAGATGTTCAAGAGACACTCCAAAATTAATTGGCGTCCCCCCCCAAAAAAACAAGGAAAAGCAAACTTATAAGTTAAAAGTCAATCAACAGACACCAATGTCGAGATGACACAGATGTTGGCATTATTAGAAAAATACTTAAAAAAAAACATGGTTTTAAGGAGTAAGGGCAAACACTCTGGAAACAAATGGAAAGATTAGAAAGTCTCAGTGAAGAGCTAGAAGGTATAAAGAAGGACCAAATGGAAGTTTTAGAACTGAAGAATATAATCACTGAAATAAAAATGTCACAGATGGAGTCACTAGTGGGTTGAAGATGACAGAAGAAAGAGTGAGTGGACTGGAAGACAAATCAATAGGAATGATCCATTCTGAACACCAGACATGGAGAAAAAGTGAGCAGAACCTCAGAGGTCAGTGGGACAACAAAAAAGCTCCAACATTCATGTAATCAGAGTCCCAGAAAGAGGGAAAAAAGAACATGGTGCAGAAAAAATATTTGAAAAAATATTGGCTGAAAAGTTCCCAAATTTGGGGAAGATATAAACTTACAGGTTCTAGAATCTCCAAGAAGATAAACTCAAAGAAATCCTTGACCAGACACACAAAAATTGAATGGCTGAAAATTAAAGACAACACCTTCCCCAAACTAAAACCCCAAACCAAACAAACAAAAGAATGAAGGTAGCCAGAGAAAGACCCTAAATAGAATGTAAGGAAACCATGATCCAAATGACTGAAGATTTCTCCTCAGAAAACAGGAAGGCCAGGAGGAACTGACATAACATTTAAAAAAATTTTTAAATGAAAGAAAAGAACTGTTGGCCCAGAATTCTGTGTTCTGCAAAATGTATCTTTTAAGAGTAAAGGTGAGAAAAGACAGATAAAGGAATCTTAAGAGAATTTGTTGCCAACAAATCTGCTCTAAAAGAAATGCTGGAGGAATTTTTTCAGAAATAGAGGAAATTATACCAGAGGGAAATTTGGAACATGGGGAATAAAGGAACAACAAAGGAAATGATGCCTTTCTGGGTAAATAGACTATTCTCTGAAATGTTTTAAAATAAGACCACAGAAAGCAAAAATTATAACATTGTCTGATAGGATTTTCAATGATTGTGGATGTAATTCCTCTGAATAATACAATGTAGAGAGGATGTAAAGGAACATATGTGATGCTCAAGTTTATACAGTCCACCTGAAAGGACAAAATGTTAATTCTATATGGGCTGTGTGAAATTCTATATGAAAGTTCATTGTGTTTATAATTCCTATAGCGATCACTAAAATAAACTCACACAAAAGATATAGTCAAACACCCAGTAGATAAAATAAAATGGAATACTAAAAATATTAAATATTAAAAGAATTAAATAAGAAAATGGGAAATAGGAAAGAAAAACAGAACATGAGTACTATAAACATACCAAGTAAAAGAAAGAGATGGAGATCAGTCATAAAACCCACAGTTTTTGTAAAGTTATCTTATTTATTTATTTTAAATAAATTTTTTCTTTCTTTCTTTCTTTCTTTTTTCTTTCTTTCTTCCTTCCTTCCTTTCTTTCTTTCTTTCTGGCTGCATTGGGTCTTCGTTGCTGCACGCAGGGTTTCTCTAGGCAATTATCAGGGATAAAGAGGAACATTACATAATAATAAAAGGCTCAATCTACCAAGAAGATATACCAGTCTTAAAAAGTAGAGCTTCAAAGTAAATGAAGCAAAAACTGATAGAACTGAAAGAGAAACTGGACAAATTGGCAATTTGTCTATTTTACTCCCTTGTCAGTAATCAATGGAACAAACAGAAAACAAGCAAGGACCCAGAAGACTGAGAACATCATCAACCAAATGGATCTAAACGATATTTAAATAATACTTTAACCAATGCCAGAAGAATATATATTCTTTCCAAGTGCACATGGAATATTTCACCAAATAGGCTTTATTCTAATCACAAAACAAATCTCAATACATTTAAAAGACTTGAAATCTTGCAAAGTATGTTCTCTGAACAAAATGCAATGAAACTAGAAATTGACAAGAGAAAGAGCTGGTAAATCTTCAAACATTTGACATTGGAGCAGCATACTCCTAACTAATACATGGGTCAAAGAAGAAGTTTTATGGGAAATTAAAAAGTATTTTGAACTGAACAAAAATGAAAATGTGACATATAAACCACATAAAAAATCTGTGGGCTGCAGCTAATAACACACTGAGAGGGAAATGTATGGTATTAAATTGTTTATAGGAGAAAAGAAGAAATGCTGAGAATAAAAAGTATAAGTTTCTACCTTAAGACTACAGAAAGGAAAACAAAATAAGCTCAAAATGATGAGAAGAAAGGGAATAATAATGGCTGAAGTGGAAAACAATAACATTAAAAACAAAAAAGAATGAAACCAAAATTTGTTTTGTTGTTTTTTTAATCAATAAATGGATAACTTCTAGCCTGACTGGGAAAGAAAGAAAGAAAGAAAGAAAGAGAGAGAGAGAGAGAGCGAGAGAGAGAGAGAGAGAGAGGGAGAGAGAGAAAGAAAGAAAGAAAGAAAGAGAGAGAGAGAAAGAAAAGGAGGGAGGGAGGGAGGGAGGAAGGAAGAAAAGAGAGAGAAGACATGATCAATTTGAACAAAGAGGGGCTATCACTACACTTTCCACAGACATTTAAATGTTAATAAAAATAACACTACAAACAGCTCTACACACATAACTTTGACAACTTTGATGAAATGGATCAATTCCTCCAAACCACAAACTACCATAATTCACTCAAGAAGAAATAGATAACCCGAAGAGTCCCATATCCATCAAAGAAATTGAATTTATTGCTTAAAATCTTCCAAAGGAAAAACAAATGTCCAGCTCCAGATGATTTCACTGGTGAATTCTGTCAAATATTTAAAGACAAAGTAATACCATATCTATACAGCTTTTTCTTTTTCCCCAGACAGTTAAAGAAGGAGAACCACTTCCTAATTCATTTTATGAAGGCAGATCTACCCTGATAAAAAAGGAGAGTATAAGAAAGATCAATACCTTTCATGAGCAGAGATGCAAAAATGTCAACAAAATATTAGCAAATTGAGTCCAAGAATATAAAAAGATGTGTTCAATATTCAAAAACCAGTCACTATAATCCAGCATACTAAAGACTGCAAAGAAAAACCTTATGATCAAATAAAATTTCACAGAAAAACATTTGACAAAATTCAACTCCATTCATGACAAAAGCTGTTAGCAAACGAGGAAAAGTAGAACACTTCCTTGACCTGATAAAGGGCATCCTCCAAAACCTACTGCTAACATCATACTTAATGGTGAAAGCCTTAATGCTTTCCTCCTAAGATCAGCACCAAGACAAGAACGCACATGTTCACTACTCCTAGTCAACACTGTACTGAAAGTCCTAGGCAGTGCATGAAAGCAAGAAAAAGAAATGAAAGGTATGAATACTGGAAAGAAAGAAATAAAATTGTAGCTGTTTGCATATGATTTAATTGTGTACATAGAAACTCCGAAGGAAACAACAAAAAAGTTACTTGAATAAGTGAGTTTTGTAAGGATGTAGAAATACAAGGTCAACATATAAAAATTAAATTATATTTTTATATACTTGCAATGGATACTTTGAAACAAAAATTAATAGAAATAATACAATTTAAAACATTTCCATACAATATGAAATATTGTGCTTTAAACGTAACAAAACATATACAGGATCAATATACTGAAAACCACAAAACATGGATGTAAGAAATCAAAGAAGACCTAAGTAAATGGAGAGAGAAACTATATTTGTGGATGGGAATACCCAAAGTAGGTAAGATTTAAATTCTTTCCAAATAGAACTATAGATTTAATGTAATTTCAACAAAAATCCCAGTAGGATTCTCTTTTGTAGGCATAAACGAACATTAAAAAATGTATATGGAGGGCTTCCCTGGTGGCACAGTGGTTGAGAGTCTGCCTGCTGATGCAGGGGACGTGGGTTCGTGCCCTGGTCTGGGAGGATCCCACATGCCACAGAGCAGCTAGGCTCGTGAGCCATGGCCACTGAGCCCGCGCGTCCGGAGCCTGTGCTCCACAACGGGAGAGGCCACAACAGTGAGAGGCCCGCGTACCACAAAAAAAAAAAAAAAAAAAGAAAAGAAAAATGTATATGGAAGGGAATTTCCTGGTGGTCTAGTGGTTAGGACTCCACGTTCTCACTGCCGAGAGCCCAGGTTCAATCAATACCTGGTCGGGGAACTAAGATCCCATAAGCTGAGTGGTCAAAAAAAAAAAATGTATATGGAAAACCAAAGGAATTAGAATAACCAAAACAACTTTAAAGAG
Source organism: Phocoena sinus (assembly GCF_008692025.1). Lineage (NCBI taxonomy): Eukaryota > Metazoa > Chordata > Mammalia > Artiodactyla > Phocoenidae > Phocoena > Phocoena sinus. The sequence goes on along the minus strand of NC_045772.1, from coordinate 2,654,054 downwards.
AAGCATCAATTTAGATGAAGCACATTACCTGATTTTAAGACTTACCATAAAGCTACAGTATACAAGACCATGTTGTAACAAAGGGATGGACATAAAGACCAAGAGGACAGAATAGAAAACAGAGAAACAGACCCACAGAAATATGTCTGAGTGAAGATTTCCAAGGTGCAACAGAGAAAGGATGAGCTTTTCAACAAATGGTGTTGGAACAATCAGACATTCATATACAAAAAAAGAATCTGGAATTAAACTTTACACCTCATATAAAAACTCCAAAAGGGTCATAGATCTAAATATAAAAGTAAATGTATAAAATTTTTAGACAGTAAAAATTGGAGTCAATATTTGCGACCTGTCACGTAAGGAATTCCAAAAGCACGATCTAAAAAGAAAAATACATAAGATTTCACCAAAACTAAAATGCTTTTGCTCTACAGAAGACCCTGTTCAGAGGATGAAAAACTAAGCTGCAGACTGGGAGAAAGTCTTTGCAAATCACATATCAGATAAAAGACTTGTATCTGGAACATGTAAAGAGCTTGCAAAACTCAACAGTTAGAAACAAACCCAATGGGGAAGAGAAATGAATATAAGATCTGAACAGACACTTCGCCAAAGAGGACACACTGCTGGTAAATGAGCCCATTAAGAGATATTCAACCTGGTTCAGCATCAGGGAAATGCAAATCAAAACCACAATGAGATGGCATTACACACCTGCCACAAAGGCTAAAATAAAAAATCTGATAATACCAAGTGCTGATGAGGATGTGGAGCAACTGGAACTCACACATACTTTGCTGGCGGGAATGCAAAAGAGTACACACAGCTCCTCTGGAAAAAGTTTGGCTGTTTCTTGTAAAGTTAAATGTACATTCATCTATGACCCAGCAATCTCATTCTGGATAATTATTGTAGAGAAACGAAAGCTCCACACAGCACGAATGTTTATATGCACTTTTTTAAAACATCTTTATTGGAGTATAATTGCTTTACAATGGTGTGTTAGTTTCTGCTGTATAACAAAGTGAATCAGCTATACATATACATATATCCCCATATCTCCTCCTTCTTGCATCTCCCTCCCACCCTCCCTATCCCACCCCTCTAGGTGGTCACAAAGTTTATATGGGCTTTATTCATAATCGTCAAAAAGTGGAAACAGCCCAAGGGTCCTTCAGCTGGTGACTGGATAAACAAACTGTGATACATCCATACAATGAAGTACGATTTGGTAATAAATAATGAGTGAATATTGACCCACGCACAACATGGATGCATCTCCAGAGTGTCACACTGTTGGAAAGAAGCCGCTCTCACTGCGAGATGCATCTATATCATCTTCTTGGAAAGCTGACCTAGAATGACCAAGAACAGACCAGTAGATGCCAGGGTTTGGGGTGGGGGGCATTTAACTACAAAGAGATGGCTCCAGTGGGCATCTTGGGCGTGATGAAGCTTTTCTCTACTCTGATTATAGTGGAGGTTATAGGAATCTACACGAGTATTAAATCTCATACAACTGCCAAGCAAAAAAAGTCAATTTTATTTCATGTTAACTTTTAAAAAAATCAAAATAAAAAATGATATAATGAAACAAAAATGCCTCATTCATAGGTGTACATCATACATGTCGGTGTCATTCTTCTTTTTATTAATTAAAAAATTGTACAGAAGATTCTACTGTGATGTTACAAGACCGATGAAGATTTTTGGCTGGCAATGCACAGTGCCCCATCCCCTACTGTCACCTCCACAACACCTGAAAGTGTCCCCATGGCTGGTTCACACTTACCCTCCTGCATCCCAGCTCCGAGGGGTCCTGCGAAGACCAGCTGGTAATGGTCATGACTCACTCATGGAGATCCTGAGGTGACAAGTCAAAAGTGATTCGACCCCACCCCCAGCTCTTCGTCTAGACTGTTCTTTTCATTTTCTCTGCTGTGATGTATCCCCCCAACAGCCCCTGCTCCAACCCAGAAGTTCCGAGGGGAGGGGGGGGCGGGTGGGTCTGCGTCTGGGTTGCCTCTGTGTCTCTAGGGCCGGCCGGATGAGCCAGAACCATGCTCAGCAGAAGACCAGCCCTCCTGGGGCAGGGGGTGCCCTCAGACCTCAAAGGAGGGTCCTTGAATGGGGAGACTGTCTTCTCTGGCTGTGTGAACCCACGTGGGTTCCACTCCAGGCTTGGTGACGGTGATGCCCGAGGCATCGCCTGGATGTGCTCTGGGCTGGTGTTGAGAGGTCCGCGTGCGGCCAAGGATTTTGGGGACCATGCGTCCACGCCAGACCCAGGCCTGCTCCTCCTCCAGCCCCTACTAATGAAGCGCCCTTGTGTGTCCCGGGTTAGAGAACAAATCAGCACGAAATAATATTTTTACTAAATCTCTGCTCTCCAGCGTGTGCAGTTGTATCAACTTGTTAGTGGGCCTCTGGGAACACCGCGGTGCATACTGATGCCGGCTCACGTCAATTACCAGGCTGAGTGATGCAATAGCCTTGTATCATTTCACCATTGCCTGGGAACAGCAGGTGAACGCTATAGTTTATGATTTTCGATTATAAATCAAATAGACTGAGTTCTCGCTGCTCTTAATAAAGGCTGTAAAAGTACTGAAGTGTGTGGACAGGCTTCTGCTTGGGAAAGAAAAAAACAGCTTGGGTTTCTAAGCGATTGCTTGGGCGGTGTTTTTGTTTTTGCCACCGTCTGATGTGTTTAGGGTTCGGAAGAACATTTTAGAATAGGTGCAGCCAGTAGGAGCTGGAGGGTCCCGTTAATTACCCCAGGTGTGCTCGGACATGCTTCCGACAGACAGAGTGATCTCATGTCCCTCTGGGGGGCCCTGCTTGTCCTAACACAGACACTGCTGCCCTGTGGAGGTTTCTCAGGGGGGTCAGGGCATTTGCACTGGATGTCTGGGGGCAGAGTTCCCGCTGGACTGAGAGATGATGCTTTAGGAGTGGATGGGACATCTGTAGGGATTGGGGGCAGGGCCAGTTCTGTTCGTCCCAAGAGAATAAGAAGGTTTCCTTTGAGGATCTTGACTCTGTCCCTTGACAAGCTGATTGACCTGGGGCAGTTTACCTAACCTCTCTGTTCCCAGGTTGCTTCATCTACAGAGAGTGACAATAATTACCACCCTGGTATAAAACCCGGAGCCTGACAAGCCGGCCCCTGGGAAGCTGTTCATTATTGTTCCTGGTTGGAGAGGGAAAGGCCAGAGAGGTAGAAGGAATGAGAGCAACGTTCAGTGTGGCAGACAGAGTTCAGAGAGCCGGCAAGCGGGCAGTTGATATGTCTGGGAAGAGACCTGAAGACACAGAATTGAGCAAAACTGGGAGATGTGGAAGATGAGTTTTTTCTCTTGAACATCAGTTAGAAGGAGCTGACTACATTAAGCTCAAAATGAGACCCATCCAGGGAAACTTTTAAATGGCAAAGATAAAGAAAACCGTTGTGTAAATATCCAGGTAGAAGAGAGAAGTTACACCAACATGAATGAGGTCCTTTTGGCCTCAGCTTTCTCCCCTCCCACATTTAATGCCCAAACCCTCAGAGGGGCTGCTGCCTCTGCCCCCACCGGCCACAAATGCACCCTCTATTCTTTATCCTATTTCAGATTGACAGAGGTGGTTCCACAAACATTACCAGATGGCAGCCCAAAATACCCCAACTTTGAGCTCATTTTTATTAATAAATTGTCATTAATGAATCGAGTCCTTGAATCAGTGTCCTGGGGCTGCTGTAACAATTAACCGCAAACATGGTAGCCGAAAGCAACAGAAGTTTATTCTCTCACCATCTGGAGCCCAGAATTCAGAACTCAAGGTGTCAGCAAGGCCATGGTCCCTCTGGAGGCTTTAGATGGTCTTTGGTTTGTGGCAGCATCCCTCGGTCTCTACGTCCATCTTCACGTGGCCTCTTCTCCTGTGTGTGTCTCAAATATCCCTCTGCCTTTCTTCCATAAAGGATTGGGGTCCACCTTAAACACAGGGTGATCTTGTCTGGAGATCCTTAAGTTTGTTACATCTGCAAAGATCCCCTTTCCAAATAAGGGTCACATTTACAGGGTCCTGGGGTTAGGACATGGACATATCTGTTGGGGGCCTCTATCTAACCCACTCCAGTCCCCAAGTGAAATTTCTGCCTAAGGGCCTCCTTTAGGGTGTTGGTGGTGTAGCCAGTCTGCAGAGCAGTCTCTGGAGGGGCTGGACTGCATCAGCACTTCCACGTGGGGGAGGATGCAGACTCCAAGTTCCTATGGGTCCACGCTTCCTCATGTTCCAAAGGGTCAGCAGGACACACACGATGACCCCAGGACCAGCCTTTCACCTGCAGTGCTAAGAGCTGGAAGAGGAAGCCACGATGTTTACCAGGGAAAGTGACAATCCCTCGCTGCTGTGGCCCTGGCATGGACCCCACTGGTATTGGAGATGCTGGTCTGGGTGTGAGTCTGAGGTTGAGTGAGGATGGTCTTATTAACTTATTAGGTTAGGGACTTGCCTGTGTCCTTATCTTCCACCCAGGCTTCCTGAGGGACTGATGCCAGAGAGCTCTGCTTAGGCTCGAGTCCTAACCATTTTCCCTGTGAGTCTACATTGTGTAATAAGCTCACTCAGCCATGCTTACAGAGAAAGAAGGAAAGAAAAAAGTGTCTGCTGTTTCTGCCAAGATTTTAAGAGAAAACCTTTATAATCCAATAACTTGGTTTCCAGTGAAGTTTGATTGAATTGGGTTGATTGATTTTTAAGGTGTGAAGTCTATACGAAAAGAATCTCTCTCTCTCTCTCACACACACACACACACACACACACACACACACACACACACACACACTCGGTGTAGCCTTTTTTAGATGTAATTTGGAGATCTGTGCCCATCAATAGATAAAAACAAATTAGGAGCTCAATGATGATAAAGTTATGACATAGCAGGATTTTTTGAGTGTTGGAATTATTTAAATGTAGAACAATTTTTAAAATTCTGAAGGAAATTAAAAGAATCTTGTAAATAATATATGAACGAGAGTTGATATGAAGTGAGTGGGGATGGTGTGGGGTGATGTGGGATCCACAGAGGACGAGGAAGGGAGTAGCCCCGATTCTTGGTCGGAGGTTCAGGCTGCTCAGTTATGTCTTGACCACAGACTGGAGTGAGTTGATCCGGAGTTCAGTCTGGGCTCTGCACAATATGGCTGTGAGAGTTTACTTTGTCATGTGATAGAAGTCCAGGTGTCAGAACCCTGGGGGTGTGTGGCCGATCCATGATGCCACGGAGGCTGGATCTGCTCTGTCTTTTCGCTGCACTGTCACTTAGAGCGTGGCCTTTGCCCTCAGAGGGCCTCAGTGTCCGAGATGGCTGCAGGGGCACTGACCACATCTGTCTTCCAGGCAGCAGGGCACAGGCAAGGGATGCGATGGCATTCCCTGGCCATCTCTTAAGGAATCTTCCTTAAGTCCCACTAAGCAACTCCCCCTTACATCTCATTGGCCAGAACTTAGTCAAAACACCATCCCTACTTCAGGGAAAATGTGACTTTTTAGATGTGCACATTGATGCCTTAAATAAAAGTGACTTTTTTTTTTCTTTTCTTTCTTTTTTAAAACCAAGGATAAAACGAATACTCGGTATTGGATGGTCAGCTAGCCATCTCTGCCATGGAGGGGCAAAAATAGATCAGGCAACAGGTTTACAGGAGTTCCAATATTAATATCAGACAAAGATGAATTCATGGCAAGATGCATCCAAGGACAAAGTTACAACTTTATAGAGATAAAAGCTAACCTCAAAGATATAGGAAAACTTATGCCCAGCAGATAATATAGAAAGAGGCACAGGAAAGAGTGTTATATACCCATGGAGACACTGGCAATAGCAGGATGGTAGCAAAATAATTAATACATGTATTTCCCTTTTCATCATATTAGTAAGGTAAGTCATCATAACAATTCATAAATAATGAGTCATAGTAAGGCAATACGGGATCTGATTAGTATTGTTAATTAAGTCCATTTGTTTATCACTCGACAAATACATATGGATAGAGCACCCATCTACGTGCCAGGTAGCATTCCCATGCCGGGCGCAGCTGTGAGAGGACGGCCATAATGTCCCTGTGAAGCACACAGTCTGGGAAAGGTGAACTGAAGAGACATCAATCATTGAAATATGACTCCTGTAGGGAATATCTATTCTTCTCCAAAACTCTTGGGGCATTTATAGAAACAGATGAACTCTTAAGCCGTAAAGAAATCAGCAATCTATTACAGAAGCAGAAATTGTTCAGGCTCCTTTTGCAAACCACATTGTCATAAAACTAGAAAATAATAAAAAGATTTTCCTTAGTTTAAGATCTGAGGAAAGATGGAATGTAAATGCTCTCTTAAGTCATTGTTAGCAGAAGGAAGGAAGGAAGGAGTGAGAGAAAGAGGGGGAGAAAGGAAGGAAGGAAGAAAGAAAGGAAGGAAGGAAGGAAGGAAGGAAGGAAGGAAGGAAGGAAGGCAGGCAGGCAGACTTCAATTACAGACTATGATGAACAATATGTACCCAAATTTAACACATTCAGCTGGATAATCCTCAAAGGAAAATTCATAACTGGAAGTCACCTTATCAGGAAACAACATTACGAACATAACAATTATATTTGTTAGCTTTGGGTGCGTAAGAAACCACCCCAGACTTAGTGCCTTGAGACAACTGTTGTGTTTGGCTCTGTGGGTTGGCTGGGTCATTCCTCTGACCTGTGTCGGTGTGGCTGGTTTTGGCTGGGCTTGTCCACTGGTGGGTAGGCTAGCTGATCCAGCGTTGCCCTGGTCACTCAACTGGTGGTTGGCAGGCTGCCGGCTGGTGCACACAGGCTCTGCATATGGCCCTTCCCCAGCACGGAAGCCTGGGCTCCTTCCTATGATGGGCTCAGCCGCCCAAGTGCAGCAAGGCGGGCGAGCCCCAGGACACAGATAAATACCACTAGAGCCAAAAACAAATGAGAACAAATATGGGAAAACTTGAAGTTATATGAGAATTCTATTGACCATGATGTATGAATGTATTTTAAAAATTGCATGCATTTTAAATTTATTAAATGATAAATTGAATGAATGATATTCTGAAGATGTGCACTTTACCAAAAGGAACTCAAGGAAATATATAAAACCTGATTATACCGGTAACCAAGGTAGGAACCAAGAGAGGCTAATACAGACAGAAATGATAGGCCTGACAGCAAGGGAAGGCAGGTGAAGGCCAGGACAATTGTGTAGTTGGTAATACAGCAGTAGAAGCTGGGCACAACTCTAAGACCAGTCATAATTTATAATTGGTCCCTCAGAGAAGTCGGGGCCAGAGATTGCACTCCAAGCCAGAGTTGTGACAGCAGACATGCTCACTGAAAATTGCATTCTCCATTTGGAGCAAGAAAACAGAACTATTGTGTAAGCCCTAGTTTGTCCAGGCAAAAGCACCCACACAAGATAAATTATCCAACTAGGATTATGAAACACAAGAAGCAATGACCAGAGGAAATAAATAAAGAATAGATATAGATTAAAGAGAAATGATTAACTGTCTTTTGAAAGTTAGGTTTCTTGAGTCATCATTTTTATAAAAGCAAAACTCACCTTTCAAAAATGTACTGTTCTACAAATTGTGACAAGAGCATAGGGTCATGTAGCTTCTTCCTTAATCAAGATAAAGAATGTTTCCATTACCCTCCAAAAGGTCTCTCATTCCCCTTAATAGTCAAATCCCCCTCCCTACCCCTATTCCTTGACATCCACTGACCTGTTTGCTGCCTCTATAGTTTCCCTTTTGCAATTTGTTATATAAACAGAGTCATGCATTATGTAGTCTTTGGCTTCTTTCAACTTAGTATAACGTGTTTGGGATCCACCTATGCTATTGGAATTGGTAGCATGTACTGTTGGCTTTTATTACTGAATCGTATTCCCTCTGTAGGAATATATCATGACTTGTTCATCCATTCACCAGGTGATGGACATTTGTTTACAGGATTTTTTGTTTTTCCAGCCATGAACAAAGCTTCTGTGAAAATTCACATACAGGTGTTTGTGTGACCATATGGTTCTATTTCTCTCAGACAAACACCCAGAGGTGGGATTGCTGGGTCACTGTATATGTGGCTTCAAAAGAACTTGTCAAGCTGGTTTCCAAAGGGGCTGCACCAGTTTGCATTCCTACCAGCAATGGACAAGAGTTCTAGGTGCTCCACGTCCTTGTCAGCAGTTGACCTTATCAATATTTTTACAAATTTAGTTTCACTGAACTATTCTTCTGGTTGGGTAACGGTATTTCATTTTGATTTAAATTTACTTACATTTCCATAACGACCAGTGATGCCAAGTATCTTTTCCCACGCTTCACGCCTATTTGGCATATCTTCTTTGGTGAAGAGTTTGTTCAAATCTTTTGTCCATTTCATTTTTTAAATTGGGTTGTTTAGTTTCTTATTATTGACTTTTGTGAATTTTTTAATATACTTTTTAAAACCAGTGTTTCACTAAATATACAAATCTTTTCTTTCAGTCTCTGGCTTGTTTTTTTGTGTTCTTAGGAGTGTCTTTTCAATAAGAATTTTTCAGTTTTGATGAAGTCCAATGTAACAATTTTTCCTTTTATGATTTATGTTTTCTGTGCCTTATTGAACTACTTGCCTAACCCAATGCCACAAAGATTTTCTTCTATTTTTTGCTAGATATTTTATAGCTTTAGAGTTTTTGATCTATGATTAATTCCCAGATAATGTTTCTATATGGTACAAGGTATTGGATAGAGGTTAATTTTTCTGCAGATGGAGTCTAATTATTCTAATACCATTTTTTGAAACAATTATCATTCTCCACTGAATTGTCTCAGCACCTTTATTGAATAGCAATAAAAATGTATAAAACACACAATATATACATATATGTATATAAAATCAAGCTGATTCTAAAGTTTATATGGAAAATCAAGGAAAGTAGAATATCCAACATAATTTTGGAAAGGAAGAACAAAGTGGGAAGACTCTTACTGCCTGATTTCAAGACTTACTATAAAGCTACAACATCACGACAATATGACAGAATGGTGTTGATCAAAGGTAAGACCTCTAGGTTAACGGATAAGGGTAAAGAGCTGACAGGACTTGGGTGCCTACAACTCTAGAGAGAATTTCTGGAGGGAAACAGAGAGAGCAGAGCTTAACATCTGGAATGGCTTTTCCCTTCCGGGTAGTTGCTGATTTTCTAGCTGTGGCTGAAAGGCTGAGGAGCTGACCAGTTTTTATAGACCCATGGAGCTTTGGGGACAAAAGTTGGACTTCATGGCTTCACAAAAATAAGGGGCCCTCATACACATGCTATTTTTTCAGTGTGGAGAACCTAAATATTCTATGCTCTGGAATAAGGGTGAACTGGAAAAAAAAAAGCCCTCACAGAGACTCAAGGCCAAGTTTCAATTATCTTGCTCTCTAATTGGATTAAAGAGATCTGTTCCTACCCAAATGCCAAAAGAAAAAGTAATGCCTCCATAGAACGATATCATCCAGAGGCTCAAATGACCTTTACACTATTCCACCTACAATGTTCAGCATTCAAAAAAGATAATCAGATGTTGATTGGATATTAAGAAAAAGATAAACAATGGAAACAGACTCACAGGAAATCCAGTTATTGGATCTGTCAGAACAAATATTAAAATAATGATAATTAATGTATTCAATAAATTAAAATACAAAGAGAATGCCAGCAGGAAACATAAAAATATTTAAGAAGCTAAAATGAAAATTCCAGAACTGCAAAAATAACTGAAATAAAGAATTCAAAAAACATTTTACTTGCAGTTTAGACATCGCTTAAAAGAAAATTAATAAAATGGAAGATAGATTAGAATAAAATATTTAACACATTGAGAAAAGTATGAAAGATATTAAATAGACTATAACACACATATGGGTCCCAGTGGAAAGACCTGCCCCACATGTGATGGTAGTCCCATTAGCAGAAATAAAAGAGAATGGGGAAATCACAATTTTTGAAGGCAACAATGCAACTGAAAAAATTTCAGAAATGGCAAAAACTTTAAGCCACAGATTCAAGAAGTGCTATAAACCCTTAGAGGATTCAATAAAAGGAAAACCGCATCAAGGCCCATCATGATAAAACTGTTGAAAACTGAATGAGAGGGATACTTCCCAATTCATTTTGTGAGGCCAGCATAGTCTTAATAGCAAAACTTGACAAGTACTTTAAACGAAAAGAGAATTTCAGGACAACCTTTTTCATGAACATAAATACAATCATACTAAACAAAGTATCAGCACAATGAATTGAGCAATATAGAGAGATAATATATTGCAGTCATGCTGGTTGTCATCCAAGCATTTTAGGTTGATTTAACATTTAAAAATCATTCCACACAATATACAGTAAAAACAGAATAAAAGATAAAATTACATCATTCAGTAGATACAACAAAGGTATTTGATAAAATTCAATACAAAAGTAATACAAAAATTTTAGAACATTAGACATAGAGATTTGCCAATTCCTTAATATGTAAAAATATATTTACAAAAACAAAACAAAAAAAGAAAACTCTGAAAAAACCTACCAAAACATCAGACTTAAAGCTGTAGTAACACACAAAGGGAGAAAAGAATGCCTGTTATTATTATTAAAAAAAAAAAAAAAAAGGACAAGAAAGAAAAACTGCATGTAGAATAATTGGGAAGTAAGAAATAAAATTATCATTATTTGAATACAAAATGATTATATACATAAAGAAAAAAAGAGAACACAAATAAGCTATTAGAATTAATGCGTGAATTTGATATTTTTTAGAATAGTTCAATACACAAAAATCTATTGTACTTCCTTAAGATGGCCCCAAATTCTGAAAATATAGATAATATTATTTTCTCCTTTATTGTGATGTAGTATCAATAAATCACTTATTATGTATTTGCCTATCTTTGCATACTTGGTGATCTGATGTATATTAGAAAATCAAATTTAAAAATGTCATTTTAAATAACATTTACAAGAGCATCCAAAGCCTAGGGATAAACATGCTGTTCCCCATATAGAAAAGGACAAAACATTATGGAGAGAGATTAAAGAAGACCTAAATAAATAGAGGGCTATATCCACTGGTTTGTTCATAACTTCTCTTATGAGCCAATTTTATGCCTTGAAATTGGCTAAGGTGATAGAATTTACACCACAGAAATTGGCAAACAATGCAAGACACATGTTTTCTCTTGAAGAAACTGTTGTTCACCATTTACCAGTACACCAATGGCTATACCATGTTCATGGATTGAAAAACTCAATATAGTAAAGACACTCACTTTACGTACTTTTGTCTGTAGATCTAATGCAATCCCTTAAAATGTTTCAGTAAATTTTCTGAGGACATTTATAAAGTGTTTAAAAAATTATATGGAAATCCAATGTACCAAGAATGACCAAGAAAATATTAAATAAGAAGAACAGTGGTGGAGGACTTAAACGCCTGATTATCAACATTTATTATAAAGCAATGGTAATTAAGACAAGAGCGTATTAGTTAAGGATAGACAAAGAGATCAATGGAACAGAATAGAACAGAGTCCAGAAACAGGTCCACACATATGTTGACACCTGATTTGTGACACTGTAGGCCAGTGGGGGAAAGAACATTAAATAGCCACATGGAAAAATGAATCCTGTCCTGTATACCATACAGACCTAGTGTAAATCTAAATTTGAATAATAAAACAATAAAGTTTGTAAGGAAAACATAGAAGAATATCATCACAACCTTGGATTGATAAAGTTTACTTTAACCAGATCCAGAAAGTACTAATTTTAAAAGAAAACACTGATAAATTGTATTACATTGAAATTAGGAAGTTCTGGTCATCAAACGATATCCTTAAGAGAGTGAAAAGACAAGTCACACAGTAGGAGAATATTTGCAATAAATACATTCAACAAAGTGCTCGTATTCATATTATATACACGAAGAACTACTTCAGATAAATTAGAAAATATAAATCAACAGGAAAACGGGCAAAAGCCTTGAGAAAACCCTTTGTATTAAAGAAAAAAAAAACGATTCAATGTCAGTTATCAGAGAAATACACTTAAAACTACAATGCTAACACCCCAGATTCACTACAATGGTTAAATTTTTAAAAGATGAAAAATATTAAGTATTGGCAAGGATTTGGAAGAACTGGAACTCTCATACATTGCTCTACCTTTTGCTAGAATTTTGAGTTTGGGCAAGTTTCATAACCTATAAAGTGACCTTCCCTCAACTAGAAAGTGGTCATAACCCACCCATGTCACCAAGTGGAGATGAGGGTCAGAGGATATAAAGGTGAACGCAGGGCTGGAGTTACACCCGGGCACCAGCAACACTGATGTCTTGTTATGGTGCGTTGAGAAGACACCCGTCTCAGAAGACTGAGATTCAAGGTAAACTTGGGGAGGCCCTGGGCAGAAACCTGATTAGATGGTGTAGGTGGTGTTTTCCTGTTGTTACTCCTGACCCTGGAGAGAGGACTGCTCCATATGCATCTGGGCTGGGCTGCAGGATGGATCCTGGGCTGCACAGGGCTGGAGGGGTCAGCATCTCCAGGTCATCATATCGGCTTTATTGGACCCAGTGGGAGGGCCCAGAAGGGGAGAATCTTGGAGACTCATCTGGGCCACAGGTCTCTCCACTGTCTGTACCTGGACACTCTGTTCAGTGTCAACATTGGAGCCACTGGATTTTCATTTTCCTTACAAAAAGTGGCATTTCCTTGGTCCTTCCTTGTGACAAGCAGTCACTCCAGCACTTATGGTGGGGACCAAATGGAATGAAGAGTTTGGACACAACTCTGGGAGCCCTAAAGCCACATGCAGACAGGAAGCCTTTTGTTTTGTAAGCCACGTGCTGTGAGCCACCCTCCCCAGTGTCTGGTGAATTCTGATTTCACCTTACTGATTTGCTCTTCCCTGAACAAATTCAAGGGCCTTCCATCAGCTCTGCCGGAGTTGACAAGGACCCCATGGAAGGCACATCACCGCAGGGTCCCAGGCAACTGACGTTTATAATGGGGCTCTTTGTAGAAGCTGACAATTCTATTGACTGGGCTGCATTTGAAATCAACCCTGTGAGTTGGTAAGGGGAGGAGAGACTGTCACTCACCTTTCCACAAGTGTCTGGTGAATTCCTGGGAGGGTTGGAACTTTCTAAACTGCCCTTTCATCTTCCCTAAAAGCTGCACTTTCTGGGCTTCCCTGTTGGCGCAGTGGTTGAGAGTCCGCCTGCCGATGCAGGGGACACGGGTTCATGCCCCAGTCTGGGAAGATCCCACATGCCGCAGAGCGGCTGGGCCCGTGAGCCATGGCCGCTGAGCCTGTGCGTCCGGAGCCTGTGCTCCGCAAAGGGAGAGGCCACAACAGTGAGAGGCCCGCGTAACGCAAAAAAAAAAGAAAAAGCTGCACATTCTAATGAGTTCCTCAGACACCTTGGTCTCAGGCAAGCCAGGGTGGTCTTGCTTCATTACAGGCAGGGGTGGTGGTGACGGTGTGAGGTGCAGAAGGGCAAAGGTTCAAGTCGGACTGTCTACTGTCTGCTTTAGGGTTGTATAGTCAGATGCAGGTGAGCAAGAAAGTCGAAAGGAGTTAAACCGACAGAACAGTCTAGAGCCAAACGTGGGCTGACAAAGCCAAGGAGGACAAGGACGCCTTCAAACAAGCAGCCAGCTCTGTTCTTCTTTCTGGAGTTCTTCTACTTGCTAGACTTTTAAGGCACGGGCTACAAACGTGGCTTGAAATGTCTGAAAGTGGATTGCCACTTAGCATGGCTTTTCCTTCTTGGGGCAAATCTATTCCAGCTTCCCGTGGGTGGCCTTCTTGGCACGCAAGTCACGTGGACAGCTGGGGCCAGAAAGCCAATCTCCAGCCTTCCACTGTGAATGTAAGGGTTCCTGCAGCCACCTTCTCTTCCCGGAGACCCTGCCTGTCCTGAACCCACAGCGGGAGGCGGGCCCATGGTCTCAGACTGAGATCTCTGTGCTGAGGAGACAGGGCTGTCTCCGTCATGCTAGTTTCCCAGTCGGATTGGCCTTTATATACTATTGTGTGACCTCTTATTTTTTGCCTCATTTTTTGAAATAGCTTAATCTCTCCCCAAATTCTCAAAGTATTTTATGCTAACCAGAGAAAAGTCTAAAGAAGAAAGCAAAGTCAACCCCAACGTCACTATCTCTAAGGACAGGAGTTGGTTGTTGTGTTACCAGATACATTTTGAAGTATCTATTACTATTTAGGTAACATGAGATAGACCCCAACGTTCATAGCTGCAGTATTCACAATAGCCGAACATGGAAGCAACCTAAATTTCCATCGACAGAGGAATGGATAAAGAAGATATGGTACATATATACAATGGAATATTACTCAGCCATAAAAAAGAATGAAATATTGCCATGGATGGACCTAGAGATGGTCATACTAAGTGATGAAGTAAGTCAGACAGAGAAAGACAAATGCCATAGGATATCACTTATATGTGGAATCTAAAAAAAATTAATACAAATGAACTTATTTACAAAAAAGGAACAATCTCACAGACATAGAAAACAAACTTATGGTTACCAAAGGGGAAATGGGGTGGGGGAAGGATAAATGAGGAGTATGGGATTAACAGATACAAAGTACTATATATAAAAGAGATAAACAACAAGGACCTACTGTACAGCACAGGGAACTATATTCAATATCTTGTACTAACCTATAATGGAAAAGAATCTGAAAAACTATATATATATATATATATATATATATATATATCTGAAACACTTTGTTGTACATCTGAAACTAACATAATGTTATAAATTAACTATACTTCAATAAAAGAAGGGTTAAAAATAAAATAAAATAACACCCCCCCAAAAAAGAGGAAAAACAAAGGAAAAGAAAAAAAAGATGAGATAGGTAGATGATAGGTAGATAGGGAGAGAGGGAGAGAGAATTTTTTCAACAACAATGGTGCACGCTGTATTGTTTCGTAAGCAGGTTTGAAAAGCCCTCTATGTTATGAACATCTCTCACATGATTATTTCTAGTACGTGCATAGTATTGCCTTGTATGAAAGACTCGTCGAGATAAATGTAACACATCCTATATTTAGATTATTTTTAACTCATTATCGTAAGAGGTGCTCTGATAAGCACTCTTGCACATGCACGGTAATCACTTATTTACTGGATGGAATCCCTAGAGAAGGCGCTGGCAAGTCGAAGGGTTGCCCGTTTTCAGGGATTCCGGTACCTTTGCCAAGTGGCTCTCGAGAGATCCTGTGCCAGGAAGCAGCCTCTCTGCTCGGGAGCACACGTGCATACCCATGGCCACACCGGCACTGGAGAGAGGGTTCCGAAAACCTCGGCCAATCCAACGCACATGTGTGTCTTGTTTTACCGTGCAATTATGTGACTTCTCCTGGGCCTGAATATATTTTCCTATATTCAAATCTGCGGTCCATTTTTCTCCTATTGGAGCTGTCTTTGTTACGCCTGATTTGTAAGAGCCCTTCAAATATTAAGAAGAATAACTTTTTGCCTACCAGTTCATTTGCTTTTAAAGTTGTTAATGGCCTTTATTTTCCTTATGTAGTTTTTATTGTCCTGTAGTCAAATTACTGATCTGTTGCCAGTAGAGACAAGAGCAGAAAAGCTTTCCTCACCCAGTGATTAGAAAGTATAATTGCTTCAGAGATTATAGAAGTAAATATTGCCTTACAGATTAAGTGTTTAAAAATATTTTAGATCTTAAATTCATCTGGGATCTATTTCGGTGTAAGTGTTAAAGAGAGATCTATCTCAATATTTTCACAAATGGCTAACTAATTATACTAATTATATTGATTGGAAGAAAAGCCTTCCCTTTCCCCTTGGATTTGAAACATCACCTTTATCATAATTTCCACCCTCACCTTTTCTCTCTTTTGTTCCCTGTGGTTTTTTTTTTTTTCTATCCTGATGTTAACATCATACTCTTAATTATTGTAGTTTTGTAATTGGCTTTAATATCTAGAGTGAATGTAATTCTGTGATTAATAAATCTACTGAAATCATAATTCCATGCCCACTTGGGCTCTGCCTTTCTCCTTAAAGGCTGTTGTTTGTGGAAATAAAAATCTACCTTTTAATCTAATTTCATACGCTTTCCTCCTGTTCCTCAACCTTCCCCTGCCCGACACCCACCACCCTCTGCCTTGCTGGGAACTCTCACCCATGCCTGGTTCTCATTTCAACCCTGAGCTCCAACTCGAGAGACACCCCTTCTGTATTTTTCTGCATAGCACCCAGCTCTTTTCCTTCATACACTTACACAATTCATCATTTTATATGTATCTGGGTGATACATTCTTAACATATGCTCCCCCTCATTGGACTTTAAATCCATAAGGCCGAAACCATATTCACAGAAGTCCACCCAGCGTCTACAAAAGCAAGCATTTGGAATAAATGGGTGAACTCTGACATCCTCTGAATGACGCTGAGAGCCCTCTGTAGGCTGGCCATAACTTAACTTTCTACATCAGTTCTCCATGCTCCATCTCCCTCCAAATCTCGTTCCCAAGCCATCCTTCTGCTTTGGCCGTCCCTGCTGCTTGGGACTCCTTCACTGTCCTCTTCCTGGTGGACACTTATTTATCCTTCCAGGTCAAGACCAGCTGTAGCCTTTTCAATGGAACCTTCCAAGAAGCTGCAGGCAGAGCTGAGGTATCCCCCGCGTTCTGCCTCCATCTGACCTACCTGATTCGAAGGTGGAAGCCTCAGGAAGAACTCGTTCCCACCCAGGAATCCTCTGGATCTGTCTGAGCTGGTTGCACTGGCAAAGACATAAAATGAACTTCCCTCCAACAAAATAAAGTGCAAAATCTATCCAATCAATTCAAATACCAAGGGGTGATTCTAATTCAGAGTCAACAATCACTGCTTCCTCTATTGTGTCTTTTCCTTCTAGTCGAGGCTCCAAACTATTTTGTACCTTAAAAAAAAAATACACACACACACACACACACACACACACACAACTTGAATTTGCTCTTATTTGAGATCAATATATGATTTAGTTCTCTTGTCACAAATATATACCCCAAATCAAATAACTTGATTGGTATTTAATTTTCTACTCCCTATTTGTTTTCCCTTCACTGTCACCAGATGGGATTTGTTCGTGGTTGGGTGTGCTTTTTAGAATAAAGATTTAAAGCTGCTCATTATGGCTGCCCATCCTGTGGAATTCCCCAGCCACTCACTGAGCCTGTCTGTCCAGTTTCCTTTCCAAACAATTTCAGCGCCCAGCCTTGATGTCTTAATTCTCATGGTCGGAAACGCTCTGTTTACATGCAGTCCAGAGTCAGTGCTACAAGGAGGTAAGCTGGGAAGCACAATGTTCCCCCCAAGCTTGATCACCCTTTCTGGGTCCCTGGGGCGGAGAGCTGGTGTGGGATACACATTTTTGCAAAGAAGCAGGCTGGGCAGAGGTGGGGAGAGAGGGTGACTGGGCATGTTGAATTTGTCATCTTCTCTCCGCATCCTCCTCTCCGGGGTGTCTCACCCGTCCTCCAGCTGTGCACACCTGTCCCCAGAGGCCCTCAGGTCTCCAGAGACTTCCTGACCCCTGGTGTCTGTCCACCTGGCTCAACCTTGTCTCCCAGAGGCACCCCTTCTATTTCTAGCATCCCTGGCTCAGTCCAAGACACCTCCTCACTGAGCAGGGTCTGACGTGGGGTCTCTCTATATGCTCTGGGCCTGAAAGTCACAGAAATGCCTTCAAAATGAAATCCAACCAAGCCACCCTCTGTTACGGGCTGAATGTGTCCCTCTCAAATCCATGTGTTGTAACCTAACCCCCAGGTGGTGCTATTAGGAAGTGGGGCCTTTGGTAGGTGATGAGGTCATGAGGGTGGAGCCCTCCTAAATGGGATTAGTGCCCTTATAAAAGTGGGCCCAGAGAACTCTCTCACCCTTTCTGTCATGTGAGGACACAGGGAATAGATGACTGTCTATGAACCAGGAAGCTGGCTCCCATCAGACACGGAATCTGCTGGCACTTTCATATTGGACTTCCAGCCTCTAGAACCATGAGAAATAAATGTCTGTTGTTTATAAGCCACTGAGTCTATGCTATTTTGTTTTAGCAGCTGGAATGGACTAAGACACCCTCCTAATTCAAATGCATCAGTAGCTCTTGAATGACAAACTCTAGTCCCTGATGTGGCAGGGGAGGCTCAGAGGAGAGAGCCCTGCCCCTCCCCAAGGCTTCTGGACCCACCTTGCCCTTTGCTCTCTGAGCCTCAGCCTCTCCTTTGCAGCCTTTGGTTGCCTGATAACTGGTTATGGAAGCGGGGAGGTAGGGAGGAAGGAAAGGAGGGAAGAAGGAAGTTGATTGAAACTTTGCTTAAAAGCAGAAAGTAACTCTGAAATTAGCAGAACTGTCTCTCGTGGAGGACGGTGTGGTGAAATTGGCAGTCATTTGTTGCTGGTAGTGTCATAAATTGTGCCATTTGCTCAGAAAATGATTCAGCAGAAAGTAACAAAAGCTGTAAAAATGTTCACACCCAGTGGAAATAATCTAAAATGTGGAAATGTTTTTTTTTCCTCTGGGGAAAAAAGGATGCTCGTGAGAGCATTATAATTAGAGCAGGGCAGCCTCTATTCACACAGGGGGTCCAAGTTTGGCTGTTCATAGAAGGGTGGACTTAGAATTTTCTGGAAAAAACCTCACTTGACTCTGCTCTTTGATGTTTATGAGCTATTTAAAAATTTTAAACATTTAACATCTTTTTATAGTAAATAAATAGATCATATATATAGTAAATAAATACATCATACTTTTTATAATAAATAACTAAATCATAATACATGTATTGGCCCCTTCTGTGTACTCACAATCCCCTTCCCACAAACAACCAAAGTAAGGATGCTGGCTGGATCTTGGCACAGCTGTTTGAGCCTCCCGGGGGGGGGGGGGGCCCTCGCTGGCACACTGGGCCCCACCCACTCTGGCGCCGCCCCAGAACTTTGCTCACTTCAAAGTGAGGCAGGTGAGCCTGGGGTCTGTGCCCCCCCAGCGAGCCCTCGGCATGGCCAGCCCCTCCTCCAGGGCCTCCCCCCACTAGGTGGCTGACCTGTCCCAATCCGTCCAGCCCCAAAGTGTCTCCTATTCTACTGACACTTTGACGGCATCACCTGCACCTGAGGTCCTGCTTATTCACTCACTTTTGCGTTTGCTGATTCCCTCCCGGGGCGCCTGGCTCATGCGCGGTGCTCTGTGCTTTTCTTTTGGTTCAATCAAGGCGTGAAAGAAGGATGCAGATCACCATAGCTCCCTCCGCATCTACCATGACTGTCCCACTGGGGCCTCCCATTCATTCATTTATTCATCCGACCGAAGTTTATGAAACATTGGATGTCCACCAGGCACGGAGCTGGGGACACGCCCATTAAGTAGATCCACCCATCGTCGGGGAGCTTCTTCTTTGCAGAAGGTCCACCACCAGCATCCTTCCTGGCTCGCCCTGGCTGATAAACTGCCCATAACGATGCTGCTGGGAAAGCCGGGTTTCTCCCCGTGCGCTCCATTCTAATCGAGTCGGTCTTCCACTGCGTGCTTTAATACTGTTAGAAGCAAATCAGAATTAATGAGATTACCTCCTTTGAAATGTTATATACAATTAACCTCGAATTAAGAACAATGTGTGTTTGAATTTGCCAATCAGTAACACCTAGCGATCGCTGAAATCCACAGCAGCAAATAGACATTGACTCTAATCTGCCAGTCCAACACCTGGAGGAAAACAACTTTGAAGACCCACCGGTGAAGTCTCCACTGAGGCCAGGAAAGGGGTCGCCCGACCATCACGCGCCCTCCTTGCCGTGGCGGCCACGAGTCCTGTTCCTGCTGTATCTCCCAGAGGGCAGTGGGGAGGGGCTCGCTGTCTTCAGGGTGAGAAGAGGGTTCAGTCAAGGAAGAGGCTATCCAGAGAAGGACTCGCCACAATGGCCAATGCCCCAGAGTCCCCTTCAAGGGCAGCCAGCCCTGACCACCGTCTAGAACTACCAACTGCTCCTATTCCATCAGCTTTTGCCTTCTTAGAACAGCCCCACGTCTTGGCTGCATAGAACAGAGATTTGCTGGGCTTCTGGCAACAACATAGGCGAACACCCACCAGAGGATCTCCTGCTGCCCCCTTCAACCAGGACGAAACAATTCATACTGAGCTCCAGTGGTTTGCACAACCCCACGGATTTATGCTTCTCGTTGTAAGGAGGTAAAACGACTTTCAAAAACCACATTAACTGATTATAATTCTTTTTATTTTTAGTCCTTTGTATGAATCCACCACATTATTTATCCATTCATTAGTTGATGAACCTTTGGGTTGTTCCCACTTGTTCGTTATTATGAATAATGCTGCTATGAACATCTGTGTCCAAGATTTTGTATAGACGTAAGTTTTCACTTGTCTTGAGTATATACCCAAGGGTGGAACTGCTGGGTGTTCACTCTTTTGAGGAACCGCCAAAGGGTTTTCCAAAGTGGTTGTACCAATTTACATACGCGCTGGCAGGGTATGAGGGTTCCAGTTACGCTACATACTCACCAACCGGTTATAATTCTAAATCAGTTTCCTGCCCATCAAAGAGTAGAAAGATGGACAAATGGTCAACCCAGGACACGGACCAAAACAAAGATCATAATTATGATGAAGCTTCCTCCTGCTTGTTGATGCGTGTTTTACAGGCTTTCCAAAGCCACATTGTTCCATTCTCCCCAGAGCTCTCTAAGGCACGGGTTTTGTCTATTTTACTCTTGAGGAAACAGAGGCTCAGAGAGATGAGATGCTTTGCTCAGAGTTGTGCCATCACACAGGTGACTCTGGGGGCCTCCTGTGGTCTGGAGGAGGCTGATGTGGCTCGTTCCTAAACAGACTCCCCTCTGTGGGTTCAGCCTCCCCTGCAGACCGGCTCTCCTTCTTCCTTGGTGTTGGTCCTCACGGCAGCTGCTGTAGTTCTTGCTAGATCCTCCCAGCCAATGTCGATGGGCAACCACGCGCAGCGCACACTCTGGAGTCCTGAGGGGGGCTGCCGTCCCTCCTCCCCTCGGCGCCTCTGGAGGGAGCCCAGGGCAGTATCGCCTCTGTGTCCACAGTCCTTCGCTGCTCTGACCCTCACTCCTGGAGCCCATTTCTCCCTTCGCGTCTGCTTAGCGTCACCCCGCTGCTCATCTTGGCAATGCATCCTTGTCATGGAGCCTTGACGGAGGCATTTGAATAGAGTCCCCCTGAAATTCATGTCTACGTGAAGCCTCAGTAAGTGACCTTATTTGGAAATAGGATCTTTGCAGGAGTAATTAAGTGAAAGACTGAGATGCGATCGTGCGGGATTAGGGTGGGTCCTCGATCCAATGAGAAAGTCCTTATGGGAGACAGAGGCCGTATGGAGGAAGCGGAGGCTAGAGGGAGGTGGCCACAACCCAAGGGACGCCTGCAGCTCCCAGCAGCTGGAAGAGGCAGGAAGGACCCTCCCTTTGAGCCTCTGAAGGAGCTCGGCCTGCTGGCACTCTGACCTCAGGCTCCTGGGCTTCAGGACTGGGAGAGAATCTGTTGCTGTTGTGTTGAGCTGCTTGGTTTCTGGTGATTTGTGGGGCAGGGACAGAGTCACACTTGCTGACTTGACTCCACAAGCTGCCAGGGTACATCCTTGCTTCCCCGCCGGGAGCCGTGCTTGGATGGCCGACAGCTGCCCTCCCCAAGGAAGGGCTCCCCCACCTCCCCACGTGGGGGCTTCCTTGGCTCCTTCCCCATATGTTTGCCTCTGTTCTAGCTGTTATTTATTTCTTCACTGTGCCCACCCCCTTTATGTGGGCTCCTGGAGGCCCTCATCTATGCAATATTTCATCCCATAACACAGCTCCGTCTCTCATATGCAGATACCCATCACTAGATGTTTAGACGGGCCATGTGGCTTGTTGGGGAGAAGCAGATGGCCTAGTTCATTAGGAAAACGCTGTATGTCCATCAGACTATGCACATGTCCAGACTTCACTGATTTGGACAAGCCAGTTCAATTCAGATTGGCAGATGTTTGCCAAGCCCTGATTCTGCCAGACACAGTGTCAGGGGTAGGGGATTTGGGTACCATTCTTGTTCCCAGGGAGTGGGGGAGAAAAGGTAACATCAACAGATCGTGTGCAACTTTAACTTTTCAATTTCAGAATTAGTGTGTATTTGTTGAGGAACCTTTCGAAATTACAGGTAGATAAAAAAGAGAGAGATATTCCTCTTAAGCCCCTAGCTGGAAACAATCATTTTGGGACACAGACCCGGACTTGTGTTGACACAGGGACCTGGTCACACACAGCATTTTCCAACTTGTCTTTTTATTCACTTCACATCTTTCAGTGACTATTAAACTATATCCACATTATTCATTACAGGACTGAGTCAGAATGTTCACCTGTCTTCTTTCATTTTAATTTATTTAATCGGTCTCCCATTGTAGGATACTTAAACTTCCCCAGTTTTTAAAAATACTGTCGTTATTTTGAAAAGTAAATTGGTTTTAAATTGTAAAATTACTACCTGTCGTGGAAAATATTCTAATAGTGCAGAAGGGCGTGTCAAAAAAAAAGTCCCCTTTCCCCTCACCTCTGGTCTTCAGAAGTAACAACTGCTAATAGTACATTTCCGGGAAGTTTCCAGGCCCCCGCAAGCATATATGTATATATTACATTCTATAAATAATATATACGTTATATAAATTAAGTAATATATATATAACATAATTTGTATAATTCAAGAAACTGAAGATTTATAGCATATCTATCTATCCATCCTATCATCTACCTATTATCTATAGTCTATCTATCTATCTATCCATTCGTCCATCCATCTTTGTACAGAAAAGGAGTCATTTTGCATATAAAATTCACCTTGTTCGCACTTCATGTGCCTTATACATTTTTTCCACATCAGCACATAAAGATCTCCCTCATTATTTTTTAAGTTCTGTATTATGGAAATTTCCAAGCATATAGAAAAGTAAAAAGTGTGTTATAATGAACCTCCACGTACCCATCACCCAGCTTCTATAATTACCAGGGTCCATCTCACCCACTTTCCACCCTGACAGAATTGTTGTGAGGCAAATTCCAGACATCATCTCTTTTCTTTAATAAATAGTTGAGGGCTTCCTTGGTGGCGCAGTGGTTGAGAGTCCGCCTGCCGATGCAGGGGACGCGGGTTCGTGCCCCGGTCCGGGAAGATCCCACATGCCGCGGAGCGGCTGGGCCCGTGAGCCATGGCCGCTGAGCCTGCGCGTCCGGAGCCTGTGCTCCACAACGGGAGAGGCCACAACAGTGAGAGGCCCGCGTACCGCAAAAAAATAAAAAATAAATAAATAAAAATAAATAAATAGATTAATAAATAGTTGAGTATCTGTCTTGAAAAGATCCAGTGCTGTATTATATCTGAATCATTTGACAATGATTCCTTAAGGTGATAAGATAACCATTATTAAAATTTCCCTGTTGTATCATTATTTTTATTTTCCTATTTCTTTGACTTATGGACCAAGACAAACTCAGACATTGCATTGATCAGGATGCCTCTTTATTTCTTTTAATCTAGATATTTGCTCTCCCTCTTTTTTCCCTTACACTTTATCTATTGCTTGTCCTAGAAATTTTCACATATCTTGAATTTTGCTGAATTCTTTCCTATAGTGTATCTACCATGTTCTCTGGATGTATTGTGCTTTTTCTGAACTATTTGAGAGTTCAGGTATAGATTGATGCTCCTTTAGCTTCAAAACTTCAGCGTGTATTTCCTAAAAACAACAGCGTTTTCTTTCATTCCTACAGTTGTAAAAGTCAGAATGTCAGCAGTGGAAAAAGATGTCTGTCTTTTCTGCTGATGTGTTTCAGATTTTGTCAAATGTCCCACTGAGGTCTGTACAGCAAAACAAACCCCCCACCCCTGGGCTGCCCTCTGTGGCCCCTCTAACCTGGAAACCTGACTCCGTCCACCTTAGTCTTTCATGACATGGTGTGTCTGGACTATGATTTTGTGACATATTCCTCCTCTTTGTATTTGTCTGATACTTCCTAAAGATCCAACTCAGTTTATGCAGTTATGGCAGAAACAAACAAAGGCAATGCTGTGTCCCTCTCAGCGCATAGACTCAGGAGGCATGTGGGGTGGGCTTGTCTCCTGGGAGGTGCGCTTCGATTTCCTGGTGAAGATGGGGTCAGTCAGCTTTTTCCCCCGGGAAAGCTACAATTGTCCCCTTTGTAATTCACAATTATCTAATGGAGAGATGCTTTGAATTTATGTAAGTATCCTGTTATTTTTCAAAGTTCACCCTTTAGCTTTATCATCCATCGGTTGATAACCGTTGCCTGAATCAATTATTATTATAATGGTCACCAAATGAGGATTTTCTAAATGTATATCTATATCTTTGTATCATCTATCTATCAAGACTGATAATAGCCGTGCTTTAAATTCATTGAAATAATTTCTCTCTCTGTGACTGAGTACACAGTTACATTCTTTGTTTCATTTTGCTTTTGACTTGGAGGGATTACTTTTTACTTTTAGTTCTATTGGTTTTAGAAGCATGTAACGTATTCCGCCACATTCTTTGCAATGGCTGCGTGCTATGCCGCTATACGCATCGTGATGCTTTTTCTAATCAGTCCACGAATGGTGGCATTTTTATTGTCTCCAGTTTTAGTTTCTATCGTCAGCAATAATGCAGCGACTATGCCTGGGCACTTAGGCATGTAAGTGTTTAACAGAACAGAATTGTTGTTAAGACATAAGAAAGGCTTCCTGAAGGAAGTGACATTTGAATAAAATATTTTAGGATTAGTTTGAAATTAGCCTAGAGAATAAAGTGGAAAAGAGCTTTGTAGGGGAGAGGGAATAGTAGGAAGATATCAGGGGCAGTTTCGAGATGGAGCTTGCGGGGAGCTCCAAGTGATTGGGTTTGCTGCTGTTTAAAGGGGTTTGGGAGAGTGGGAAATGGGGCTAGGGTGAGTGGTGAGGTGGGCAGGATGCCATGCTATGGCTGTAGAGCTATTTTCACTTGGTGGTGGTGGGGGGGGGGAGTTTGAAGGGTTCTGGCAGGAGATGAGGTCATCGTCTGTTAGCAGGACCACTCTGGTGATGACGTGAAGAGACCTGCAGAGACCCGACCCTGGTGGCCACACAGAATGCCATTGCAATTACCCAGTGAGAGGCCGGGAGGTTCTACATGGGGCCAGGAGTGGCTGAGAAAGGGAGGGAGACAGGGTCAAAGTCCACCTGAAGTGAGATCCAGTCTTCAGACCTGGCCAAGTGTTCCATGGGGGTCAAGACAGGGAGATGTGGTGGGACTGCCCCCAGGTTCCGTCTCAGGGTGTGGACGACTGTGGTATCACTTACCTGGTGTAGAGTGCAGGTGGCAGGTCTACTCATGGGTACAGAGATAAGCCGATTGCTCTGCACATTAAGGCTTTATACCCAGGTAATGATCCTTTACAAGGATGAGGACCACAGACAACTGTTTGGAGGGAGGTCATTTTAACCAGCATAAACAGGACTCCCAGCGCTCTCTTGCTTGGTCTGCCCCGTCTGACCGTTACTGCACCGCAGGCCACCACACTGCTTTTGCATTTGTCCTCAAGGCAGAAGTTAAGATCACCTGCAGAGCTGTGGGAGACCCAGTCTCCCTGAGTCCCAAATCCACAATCATTCTGATTGGCCCAGCGTGGGCCAGGTTGGCCCAGCGTGGGCCAGGTGACCACTCCTGAACCAGTCTGTGGCACATTACGCAAAGCAGCCACTCTCTAGTTGCCCCGTGGCTGGGGCGGAGGGGTCATCGAAAGCGTGGGATCTGGACCACGGAGTGACACACCCGGTACAGCCCCCCATGGGTGACCTGAAGCACAGGTATGCCAGCATGGTTGGCGCCCCCAGCCATAGAGGGCAGGAGAGCGAGAGTCAGGACCTCAGCTGGAAGGCAGTAGTGAGAAGAATGGTTATCCAAAACGAAACGTGGGTTTTGAAGGGTTGAGAAAAGTGCCCAAGGTATTAGTCTGCTTGGGGCACGTAACAAAGTCCACAGAAGAGGTGGCTTAAACTCCAGGGGTTTACTCCCTCAGGTTCTGGAGGCTGGAAGTCAGGGATCTGGGTGCCAGCAGGGCTGGCTCCTCCTTGGCATGTAGATGGCTGTCCTGTCCCTGTGTCCTCACGTGGTCATCCCTGTGTGTCTGGGTCCAGATCTTCTCTTCTTATAAGGACCCTGGCCATGTTGGATCAGGGTCCACCCTAGTGACCTCATTATACCTTAATCACTTCTTTAAGGACGTTATCTTTGAGTTCAGTTACATTCTGAGGTCCTGGGGGTGAGGACTTCAATATGTGAGTTTGGGGGGACCCAGCTCAGCCGTGATGCCTACCATTGCCTTCCATCCAGGCATCCACGTGTGTTTATATGATGGCCCAGCGGCTGCCCTGGTGTCAAGTTTCCATCAGGACGCTGGTGACTTTGTGGGAGCGTTTTCCGAGTCCTGGAGAGAAAGACGATACGCGTTGACAACTATTCCCAGAAACATGGCCTCAAATAGAAAAGATGCCCTCTGAGGGGCTGAAGGGTCACAGGAGGGTGGTCTTTAGAACAGAAGAGAAGCTGAAGACCTGAGGGACTGAGAAAGAGGGGCAAAGGGAAGTGGGCTGGGGGCAAAGCAGAGGATTTGACTTCACGAGCAGGAGGGTGGCTCTTACCCTGAGGCTGAGGGAAGCTGCTGGGATGCAGAGGTGGACACATTTGGGGAGGAGGGAGGGGAGGGGAAAGGATTCGTGTTTGAAGCTGGGTACAGAGCGGTGTCTCCGGAAGTCTGCAGAAGCCCAAGGAGGCTGGCTCGGGACCACAGCTGACTATGGGGGAAAAGAGTGGGGTCCAGGTGGACGAGGGGCCCTGCACTGGAGCCGGGTCCTGTGTAGGGTCTGCTGGGGTGCTCGCAGCCCCCAGGGAGCAGCCTGGAGAGGCGCTGCCTACAGCGGGCACCTGGAGGGGTCATGCTCTGTCACACAACAAAACAAAGACAGATAAGACCCGTAAGGTCTTCCCCGGCCAGGGGAGCAGGCAGGGCTCTCTGTTGATGCAGCCCCTGCAGCTTCAAAGCAGAAAATGCTGGCAGGGTTCAGGCATGGGCCGTAAAGCCAGAGTCTTTGGGTTCCTGTTAGAGGTGGAGAGGGACAGAGAGGTGGTGACCCAGGCTGTGTTGGGACATGGTGGCCCTGGTGGCTGTGACAGCAGGTACCAGAAGAGGCCAGGTGATGCCTACAGGTACACGAGCATCCGTGGGACCCTCCCCAGGTGGGGACGGGAGCAGCCCTAGTGATCCTCTGAGGACCCCCAGCTGCAGTGAGCACAAGTAGGGGGATGGGGCTACTCAGGCTGGAAGTGAGTCAGCCGAGGGTGGGCGCCCCCCCGCCGTGGGCGCCCCCCCCAGGGTGTGGCTTCCTCCTTGTCTGGGAGGAGCCAGCAGGCAGATCCTGTTCAGTCTGGAGAGTCAGTGCTGCCCCCCCAGAAAGGAAATGCGCCCACCTGGGGTGCATTCTCACCTGGGGGCTCAGTGAACACACAGCCCTGGATACTGGCTGTAACCTCCCTTTTCTCCCAGTGCCTCCAAAGCACCCTGCCCCTGACTTTACCCCGCAGTGTGTGGGATGGGGGATGTCAGGGCTGTGGGTGAGGAAGCAGAGGAGAGAAAGGTCTGTCCTCTGGAGCGGAGGGTCCCATGGGGACTGGAGGCTGTGTATCAATAAAGACTCGAGGTCCCAAGGTCTCTCGGATTTCCTTGGCTGCCTGCGTCCAGAGAATCCAGGTGAATGGATGAAGTGGGTGTGTGTTGGGGGCGGGATGGGAGCAAAGATCCGGGGTAAATCTGAATCGTCCCTTTTAGAAATAAGCAGTTTTGGGGGTTTCCCTGGTGGTCCAGTGGTTAAGACTCCTCACGTCCCCTGCAGGGGGCACGGGTTCGATCCCTGGTCGGGGAACTAAGGCCCCGAATACCTCAAGGCACAGCCAAAAATAAAAGAAAATTAGAAATAAGAAGTTTCTAGATACCATACAGTGAACCAACAGTTAGTTCTCTGATGAAGTAGGGTAATGGAGAGCTCTTACTAGGTTTGGATCATCTGTAATTGGCCCATTACATTGAAACGATTGCTTTTAAAGATTTGAATCTATTTAGTTTTTCTTTTTTTTCTCCCTGGATTAAAGGGAGCACCTACAATCATGTTAGACTATGTGCCTTAAGATCAGCTTTGTCAAAAACATGCTCAGTGAGTTTTTGGTCCACCCATGAAATTAGCTTAAATATCGCGTTAGTAGAGTCCCCAGATTGTCATTTACGTCTCTCCAGCCATTTAACTTCTTCAGGGTTAATTCAGGGTTGCTTCACCTCATCCTCAGGATGGCCCTTGAGAGCAGCCATCGTCTGCCGGCTACGAGTGAGGAAAGAGCTTGAAGGCAGAGTGAGGGCAGGAGCACAAAACCGCTCCCTACCAAAGGTACAGAATGTTTCAACAATGGTTTATTAGGATTTAGGAGACAGAGAATTGCGTAGCATATGGTCAATAGAAGCTATTTGCTGCTTTCATGAGCCATTTTTCATACCATTAATTTTTTGTATATGTTTCATTAATTTCAGGGTAATCCATATTCCCCTTTCCTGTGAAATACATCACTGCAGACTTAGACGCCTTCTGCATGTAGCCAGGGAAGGCAATGCCGTCCACTGCTCTTGGTATGACTAGTTGTCCAGGAGTTCCAGACACATAAACCTCTCCACACTAGGGTGCACCCCAAACTACCCATCCCCCCCCGCCCCCCGCCGTGCTGTGCTTACTCAATACACATTCACCACATTCCTACTGGGTGCCAGGGTCTTCAGTAGGCACTGGGCATACAGAGATGAATGGGGTGCAGTCCCCACCCCGCTAAGCTCATGGCCACGAAGGAGACAGACAAATCAATTGCAATCCCTTAAGTGCTCTAGCAGAGGGCGGTCCAAAGTGTTTGGGGAACCCAGTGAAGGAGGCGCTGAAAGAACTGGTTTAATCGCATCTTTCTTTCCTTTGGGGGGCGATGGGTCATCAATCTCCACAGAGAGCAGAGACAGGAAAACTCAACCCAACAGAGCTCTGGGTACTCTGATGAAGAATCAGCGTGAAAGGGGAAGTAACCCAGGGTCGAATATGCTGGAAGGGGACGTGGATTGTGGAGAGGAGTCAAGGAAGAAAAAAGGACGGGGTTGGAGAGCAGGTGGGGGCTGCCGCTGGGATTTGATGGATGACTTGGTGGGGGCCAAGCATCCTCTGCCCCCTCCCAGCTGCCCCTCCCCTGTTCCATCTCTCTGTTCCTCACCCTGTCATCCCATTTGCCGCCCGGTGGTGGGTTGGGTCTGGTTCCCCTTAGATTGAGTTTCCATGCTGTGCACAGAGGACATATGCACAAGTAGGATCATACCATTCCCTGCATCCAGAGGCATCGAGGACTCCCCATGAGGCTAAGGATGAGGGGGAACCCACTCCGGCACAAGGCACTGCCGGCCTGCTCTCCACTGAGTCTCCATCACCTGCCCTCCCGGCCCGGCTTCAGGCTCCTCTGCTACTTGGCCTCCCTGAAGATGCCACTTGCTTCCCGCTTGGAGTTCCTTCGACAGATGTGTGCACGGTGCTCTGGGCGGGCCAGGCGGCCGTTCAGGCTAGAGGTACAGAAGTAAACGAGTAAAAGAACCTGCTTTATGCAGCTTGTGTTCTGGTGGGGCCGAGGGGGGCTTGATAATATACAAGAACGATAAGTAAATCATCAGCTGTTTTATTGGACAGTGACTCCTATGGAGAACAATCAAGCCCATAGCGGTGAGAGTTCTGGGGCGATGAGGGTGGCAGTTTTGAAGGGGGGGGTCCCAGAAGACCCCCCATGGAGCACAGGCCTGAAGGAGGGACTAAAGGGAGGGAGCCGTGGGGACGGCAGGGGGAGGGTGTTCCGGGAGAGAAGAACAACCACAAAGATGCTGAGTTGGGAGAGAGTCCGGCATGTTTGAGCAGATTGGGGACCAGGAAGGAAGGGACCGGGTCAGGGTAGGGGGGTGGGGGGGTCTATGAGGAGGCCTACGGGCCAGCGTGAGACCCAGGCTCTCCCTATTCAAGAAGGAGGCGCTGAGGAGTTCTGAGCACCATCTGACTTCTGACCTGGGCTTCAGAGGATCAGCTTTGGCTCCAGGGCTGAGAACGGGCTGTGGGAGGAGCTGAGAAGCAGTGCGGGGACCAGCAGGAAGCTTTGCAGAAACCAGGGGCGTTGCCATGGGCTCTGATTCTCCCGGAGGCTGCAGGCGGACTGCACATGGAGGACTTTGGTCTGAAGAACAAGAATGATGGAGCTGCTGTTTCCTGACACAGGGAAGAGCGTGGGCGACAGGGGTCCAGGGCAGAGACACAGTGTCGGATTTTGGGCGTGTGCATGTAAATGCCCATCAGACATCCCCACTGATGGGAATGAGGGAGTTGGACGTTCCAGGCCCAAGTTCAGGCGAGGGACAGTTGGACGCTGTCTGTACTTGGTAGCACTTCCAGCTGTGGCTGGTGAGACAGTGGAGGGAGCAGTGGTGGACAGGGAAGGGGCCAGGCCAGGCATGGGACGATCCAGCACCTGAATGGGAGCAGGAGATCGAAACTGACAAGGAGATGCCCATTGGACGTCTGTGGCATGTGGCCAGGAGTGATGCCCAGAGGCAGACCGTAGGGTTGGTCCAGGTTCCTGACTTGAAGGGCGGTGAGTGGGGCCGTGCTGGGGTGGATGTCCATCTGCACATCCAGGGAACAAAAAAGGACAGTCACCAGCTGATCAAGTGGGAGAAATGAGTTGTCCCGCGGTTGGACTGAGTAACAAGGGTAACGAAGTTGTGAATGCTAAAACTTTCCAGAATTGCTGGATCTGTCTAGGAAAAGGGGCTCTGGGCTGCAGGACTACATATTCGGAAGACGAACGTTGCTCTGTCAAAATCGTGCCTGAGGCCAGCTCCAATTTCTGTCTGCACCCACAATTGTTACTTTCAGTGGGAGAAAACCATGAGTCCCTTCTGTCTGCCATGAATTCTGAAGTCTACCGGCGGGCATGCTCGGTGACTGAGAGGAAACAGACTGTTTGCAATTGTTGATTTGACAAATACGACTAAGTATTCAATAAGTTATCTTTCAAATTATCCTGTCAAAATAATCATGACACAGAATAATGATAACACAGTTCTCAGAAGGAGGGATGGATGCTTGCACTGAAGAGCTGGCTGCCACTGGCCTCTGGGGAGAGGCTGATGGATGAGAGGATGGCTGGGAGAGGGAAGAAAGGGGTCCTGTCGTGGGGGTGAGTGTGCACCCGCCATCCACAGCTTATCCCCGACTTGGAGATGCGGGATGTACGGGTTCACGCCGCCGTCCGCAGACAGCATGGCAACCAACCTCAAGACATGGCTGCCCGAGTCTGGCGTCCTGGATGCTTTGGTCAGGGTGGGTCAGGGTACAGAGAACGTGTATCCACGTCAATAAGCTTGATTGCAGAGGTAGGACCTCAACCTGGGGCCAAGCAATTAAGTTCAAATCTTCCAGCATTTAAAAACCATGGCTTTCCACCCAACCCTGTGCTGGGTGCCGGGGGTAAGAAAGAAATAGAATATATTGTAATGTGCATGAGATTTGAAGTCCAAGAGAGCTGTTTTCACCCCCTTCTGTATCATCCTGTTTCACCCAGAGTCACTGACCTTTGCGCCCTAATCTGTGAAATGGGGAAAATATTACCATCTCCATATCCCAGTGGGAAAGTGAGGTCCCCGTCACGGTTCTTCCCCGGTTTATGGCCGTGAGGATTAGTGCTTTGCTCTGGGGCTAAGTTCTCTCTGCTTTGTGGACCAATTCTAAATCCTCTTCATAGAAGACAGAACAGCTTATTATGATATCTTCTGATATAATGATCTGAAAACTGTGACTTTTTTATGGTTTATAAAACTGAGGCTAATCATTTAGTAAACATGGATGGACATGATTTTATGACCTTTCTCTGAGGGAGGTTACCTATACTTTTCTTGGATATTCTGTAAAGGTGTCTTTATTTCAACCATGTCACCTAATTTTTTTCTTTTTTTATAATGCAAAACAGATTTATTTGCATATACACATCAATGAGGATTAAGGTTGTAGATGAAAGGGATAGCAGTCTCCTGTCAAATGGAGAAGATTTAATGTTCAAAAAGGATGTGACAAGTAGGATTGTCCAATGGATAAGCTGCAAAGGCAATGTTTCAGTCAGCAGAGCCCCTTGGACCCGACAGACCGTTCTCTCTCCCTGTTCACCCAGTGCCCGCTCAGAACGCAGCCAGCAGAGAGAGATAGAGAGAGACCGGGTCATTGGACTGGGCACCTCCAGGGAGGCTTTGTGGGGCTCTGGGCAGTGTGAGCTGCGGGGACTTTGCCATTGGCTGGGCAGTGGTCGGGTGGGAGGCAAGGCAGGTTTCCTATTGGTGCAGAAGGAGCTGACTGTCTGTGGTTCCCCTGAGGGGCATCCTCCAGGAGATAAGAGGCAGGGAGGCTGGGGAGACAGGGCATGACTCAAGCCTGCAGAGTGGAGGCTGGCAGAGGATTCTGTGTTGAGGCCGAGTGAGCTGACGTTGGTTTTCCACGTGTGGTGTCGTGGGATCTGCAGTGAATGTGTTGTTGAGCACATTCAGCATTTTATTAAAGGCCCCGTGTAGGCTCCGGGAACTCAATCAGAAAGTACACGACTGGTCATCTCCCCACACTTGCCCTTGAGAAGCCTTCAGACCCATGGTAAGGAGGATAAATGTAACTTTGGGAAAATGGAGGTCCGCATTTGAGCCCAGAAAGCTTCCTGAGCACTGGGGTCTGAGCTGTCTTAGTTCGGTACTAGGTGTCCACGTGATAAAGGAAAACACGCGCGTCTACGTGGAAGCCCATGTTACCTGTTTGCACACAAATGGGACCCTATTGAATGAATATGCTTCTCACACTTAACAAAATGCCTTCAGGATGTCTCCATATCCTTAGGTCCGGCCCACGTGAGCTGACCCGTACTGGCTGGTGAGATCCAGTTATTAAATTATCAGGAATTTTGCGAGCTGCTTGAAATCATGTTGGTCGCTTGAAGTCTGTCATGGTGGGAGTATTTACACTCTGGAAGTCATCAAACACTGACATCATGCTTCACCGTCTCAGAAAGGCCTGTGTTAGACATTCACCTACACATCACCAGGTGGGTCGCTTTCCTCGGACAGTCATGGGGTATTCACTCCACTGCAGGGCAGTGCCCGTTCAGCCGTTTCCCTCTCAGTGGGCATCTCACTCACTTCCGAGGGCTCGGCTGCTATAGGAACATCTGTGCGTGTGTGTGTGTGTGTGTGTGCGTGTGTGTGTGACTTGGTGCCACTCTGTGAGCTTCTTTGTAGAATAGCTTATAGAGCAGGTGTGACCTGACTATTAAGTCACAGGTTAAGGGTCAGCAGACAGCATGCCATGCTCAGGAACACGCTGACACTTAGATGTGGGTAGAGAACAAAGTTCAAAGTCAGCAGGAGATGGGGCTGGAGATTCATAGGGGGACAAAACCATCAGATGGAATGTGGGATTCAGGGTGGGAGCTACTTGAGGGTTTTGTAACCATAACGATTGTTATTATTATTAAACCTAACGTTTGTTGGTTTCTTCCCAGTCCAGTTACTGTTCTAAGCAGTTTTACATAAACGAACTGTATCCTCAGAATGCCTGTGCGAGAGCTACTATTATTGTGTCCATTTTACAGATGAGGTTGGAAGAGGTTACAGACTTGCCTGAGTGATACAGCTTGCAAGGGGTAAACTCAGGGGGTCTGGTGCTCCACTGTAGCCACTGCACTAGACGTCTTAGAAGGAGCAGTGATCTCAGCGTGCAGAGTGATGAGAGGGGCTCATGACCGAAGCCTTCAGTTGGGGCCAAATCAAGGCACTGATTTTCGGGGTCGAAAGGAGAGGAGTCAGGAGATGCTGAAGAGTTGAGTCAGGTGGGTTTGAGGCTGGTCTGCATACTGCAGAGGGGAAGGGGCGGCAGAGAGGACGCAGGTTTCTGTCCTGGATGAGGGGCGCAGTCGGGCTTGTTGTTCTCAGAGATAGGGAGGGAGGAGGGGAGAGGGTTTGCGGGAGGACCATGAACTTGGGTTTGGACGTGTGGCATTTGAAATGTTGGTGGGGCATTCCAGTAAATCTGTCCAGGGACTGGCTGGGAGAGCCTTGAGCTTAGGAGCGATTCCGAGGATGGAGATAAATATTCGGGTGCCGTCCTCAATGAGGAGATAGCTCAAACCATGAGCAAGGTGTGATTTCCCCGGAATGAAACGCTGAGTGAGCCAAGCTGTGGGCTGCAGGCAATGCCACGGGGAACACGCACCCTTAAAGGAGAGAAGGGGTTCTTCTTACTAATAATGGCATTTTTAGTTAGGCATGTGGCCTCCCAAATAGGCACCCCACTTATCAAACTCCTTGGCAACTAGATACTCCCATAAGGTCAAGTTTGGAAAATGGGAAAAAACTGGCAAATTTTATGTCTAGCTTTCAGAAAGTACTTTCCATTTCCCGTTTTCTCAGTTCTGCTCGTTGGAAGGCAAATGTTTCTGCCAGCGCTGCGGCAGCCTTCTTAGGTCTTGAGTGAGAAGACGCAAGTTGAGAAATACGTAAAATGTTGATCTCACTGTGAGACATTTATATGTGGGTCTTTCAGGTTTAACAGTCTATCTATGTCCTAAGAAATACAAGAAGCTAACGACAGGTGTGTCACAAAATCCAAGTGTGCTTATAAAGCTGTAAATGAGGGGAACCCATTCAAATTTGCCTAATTATGTTTTTAATATAAAGGAAACATTAGCTCATATAACTGTCTATGGGTAGAATTTCTTTCTGGCTTGGCTGTGTTGGGTCCTCGATGAAAGTCATCAATTCCCAGTAATATATATGTAGACACTCCATCCTTCGAGAAGTGAAGCTTAATTTTCTCCCCACCTCCCTTGAGGGTGACTAGACTTAGGGACTTGCTTCCAAAGGACAGAGTGTGGAAGAGAACTCATAACTTTACAGTAGAGACACCTGGCAGACCCCGCTTTAGCCAAGTGGGGAAGGTATACATCACCCATGATGCCAGGTGGGCGTCAGGTACATCCAGGTATCATGTGATGAGACGGACACCTCTCCTCTGTGGTCGTCTTTCCAAAATCCCATAACCCCAGTCTAAGCATGAGAAAAACACCAGACAAATCCAACCAAACTGGGATGCATTCTACTGGATACCTGGGCAGTACTCCTTAAGACTGTCAAGGTCAGGAAAAACTGGAAAAAAGTGAGGCTGTGTGGACCAGAGGGGATCGGAGAGATGTGACTCAACGAAGTGTGGCTCCCTGGACTGGATGCTGGAGCAGAAAGAGGGCTTAAGTGGAAAAACGGGCAACACCCAATGGCCATGTCCCAGTGTTGACGTCAGCCGTGAGGACCACATCACGGGATCGGAAGATGTTAACAACGGGAAAACTGGGGGAGGGGCATACAAGGACTCTGTACTATCTGTGCAACTTTGCTCTAAACCTAAATTTGTTCCAAAACACAAAGTGTATTAAAAATGCCATTGGTAATTTATGTCTTCTCATCTCAGCTCCTTTCCGGGCAAGCTTTCCCCAAGGGATGTCTCTGTGCCCCCACCCTCCCCTGAAGCTACAAGTTATCCTTCTGTCAACCTTGGGGCCCAGGGGGCCCCTTTCTCCACAGTCCCAGCCGGGGCCCCAGCGTTGATTCGGATCGACTCCTGGGCGAGGTAGCCATGCTGATCCAGGCGCCAGACGTGGGGCTGGATGTCGGCTGGTTGGCCATGCCTCTGGCACGTGCCCATCTTGGCACAGGACAGCGAGGGAGGCTCACGAACTCCAAGAGCTCAGAACTGAG
This sequence comes from Phocoena sinus, assembly GCF_008692025.1. Lineage (NCBI taxonomy): Eukaryota > Metazoa > Chordata > Mammalia > Artiodactyla > Phocoenidae > Phocoena > Phocoena sinus. The sequence goes on along the minus strand of NC_045772.1, from coordinate 2,617,985 downwards.
AGGGGGGGTTCCCCCAAGGGACACTGGGGCAGTGTGACCAAGAAGGAGAATGATGCACAAGCTGTCCGCTGGTGGAAACTTCCAGGAGGCTGAGTGGTCGACAGTGACTCCAAGAAGACAAGGATCAAGACATGTCCTCCGGGGGAGCGGCCTGAGGTGGCCGGAGGGGACCCCTGTGGGGTGGGGGCAGAGGCCGTGCGGTGCTGGGCTCAGGGATGGTTGGGAGAGGCCACACAGCCGAGAGAGCCCACGACCCTCACGGGAAACGTAGCCGAAAGGGAAGAAGAGTGCAGCCCTGAAAGCAAGACCTTACACGTGCTCCCCACGGGCCACACGCGGTTCTGAGTGCTCGCATACACGACTCTACTGATTCTCACGACAGCCCTGTAAAGTGTTAGGATTGGCACCATCATCCTCTATTCCAGGCAGGAAAACGGAGGCTCCGGGAGGCTCACGGGTTCAGCTCAGGCCACTCAGATGGTCAGTAGCAGAGTCCTGAGCACCCCTGTGGCTGTCTGGTGCCCAAGTTCATCCTCTAACCGCAGTGCTGCTGCCCAGGGGGAGCCACGGTGGGAGCTTGTCCGAGGTCACGGGGGCAGAATCCTTAGAGAGGAGAGGATGAAGATGCAGGAGAGAGAGGGGGCAGTAGTGGAAGGTGGTCACTGAACCGGGGGAGGGGAAGACAGGAGGGAGAGTGCGAGGATGGGGGTCTTTGGCCTTGTGCGGGAGGAGGGCCAGGCTTCCTCTGCCCTCAGAGGCTGTGTTGCCTGTTGGTGGTTTGGGTTGAGCAGGGTGATGGGGGCTCTGGGAAGCTTTTGGTGGCCCCTTTCTGCTGCCTGGTCAGTAGCCGAGTTGAAGGCCAGGCTCCCTGGTCACCCAGGGGCATTACTTCTTGAACGCTGAGCCTGCTTTGGGTACCAAAGGCCCAGCAGCAGCGAGGCTGCTGCTCTCAGCGCCGGGACCTGGGATTCTGTCTAGAAATGACTGCCCTCCCGGCGTGGTGGTCCAGCTTCTCCTCTTCAAGGGAGAAAGGTGTGGGTCCCGCTTCTCTCTCCTCTGTCTCAGGGTCCAGCCCTGCTCGGAAAAGGAGCTGCAGCTGAACGGCCCTGGATCAGGTTCCCGGGCTCCTGTAGGGCTGGTCCCTGGAGACGGCGGGTGTATTAGGTTCTGTTCTTTTCTCACGAGTCACAGCGACCAGCCCCAGGCAGAGATGAAGCTCAGCCACTCCCACAAGGACTGAATTCCGTCTCCACTCCTGACACCCTCGACTGTTCCTGCGTGAGGTCCCCTCTCTGGGCCCCCATCCAGGGCCCAGGAATGACATATATATTCTATATGCTTCTGCAGCACCAGGCTGGGCCCACGGCCCCTCACTCAGGCCCCATCCCCGGGCTGTGAGCGACTTAAGCTTGGGTGGTGTGTCGCTCCTCCCTGGGGACCCCTCGGTGCCCGCACGTGGTCTGGCATCCGATGGAGCCGAGTCTCATTTTCTGCTGCCTTGAGCCATTAGGCTGTGGCAGGGACACGGCAAGCTCGGGCCAACACAGATGACATTTTCCAGCGCGTGGACATTTTTAATGCAAATTCACAGGAGCCATCAATAACATCTACGGGGCCGATGCCTTCCATCAAAAGTACATCATAAAATAAACAACGTGGCAGAAGCCACGTCGAGAAATCAGTTCACTCACCACAAAGGGCCGTTCTCTCATGGTGAACACACACCTGCTGTCCGACAGACGGCTCCCTGCGAAACAGGCTCTGAGGCGAGGAGGGAAGCTGGGTCAGAGTGAGAAGTTTCTGGAAAGACTGGGCGGGCGGAAGGCTCAGCACAGTTCAGGTCAGGCCCTCCTGGCTCAGGGTCCTGTCTTCATCAGGACCAGGAAGCCTTCCTGGAGGAGGAGGCGGGCGAGACCCGCCGGCCTGAACCCACCAGGTAAGATCTCAGACTCAGCAAAGCCCCACGGCCACTCACTCCTGCTGAGAAGTGGAGAAGCACAGGTGGGTCCCCCCTTCCCGAGCCACCATCCCCAGGTGTGCCCGACCTGAGCACACACCACACGGCGGGTGGGGGGACTGCTCGAGGCAGGTGCATCCTGCTGCAGACCCTCCATCTCTGCTTCCAGCAGACAAAGGGGCCAGCTGTCAGCATCTCAGCAGCCCTGGTTCAGTGAGGTCGCCTCCCCATTGCTACCCAGCTGCCACCAGCAGGACGGAATCAGATGTGATGAGAAGTCCGTTTCCCTATTCCGACTCTGGTTCATTTCTCTCATATTTTCATGAGAAATAACTCTTTCTACGGACTGCAGTACGTTCTTCTCCCTGCTCTTGCGCGGCCGACACAAACTGCTCACCAGATCTTCATACCAGCCTGTGCGGCCAGTGTGCCATGGACACACCCATAGGTTTGGATTCCCTGATCGTGTATATCATTTGGTGAAATCTTTCATGAGCTGAGAAGTTATTCCTCTCGCTTGCTCTGCTCTTACATTCTCAAGTGCTTCGAGACAACAGCAAAACTCTCTCACTGTTGTCCCATCCCAAAAGAACATCTCGGAGGACAAAGTGTGATGGGTTTGCTATCACAAGGGAGGGAGGTGGGATGCTTTCTCCAACCCTGGTCCTCCATCAGCCCAGAGGATGGCGAGTCACATGGGCATTCTCGTTCTGGACCGATCCAGATGGGGGGCTGTGTTTTGGGGCTTATCTCATTAGTGTCTGGGAAGTGTGGTTCTTCCAATAGGAGTTCCGGGTGCTTGAGGTGCTGTCACTCAGCAGAGGTGGTGACCAGATGGGCAATGACAGTTGGGACAGTCATCTCACTGAGGGCTCTGACTCCCGGCTCCTGGATGGCTTCACCCACCCATAGGGGATATGGGGGTGGTACTGGATTTCAGCTACACAACATGTTGTGTGTGTGTTTCAACATTTTATAAGTTTGAGAGTGGCTGGTCAATAATAATTTATTTTTCCAAAACACAGCAGCAGTTTTTCTGAATACAAAGATTTTAGGTAGCGCTTTTAATTAATGACGGACTATTTCCCCCACCATGAAGAGCTGAAATGTCTTTCTTCAGGGGGTGCTGCACACAGTTTCCATGTTTCTTTAAGTGGATCATACCAGCCTGTTTCCCCAGTTTCTCCATCCTCATCCCCTGCAACAGCCCTCCTGTCCTGACCCCGTTCCTGGAAGCTGTCATCACGAGCTGGCCATCCACCCACTCCCCCTCCTGGTCGCCAGGACCTACTTTGATGTCTCGTGGGAAATATTTTTATTCCCTGGCTCTTCTTCATACTTATCTTTATTTAATTCCCAGAATGTGTTATGGTGTGTGTGTTCTCAGCTTATGTTTTTGCATTTGAATCGTTTCGCCTGTTTCCTGCGGCGATAAGACATTTTGGGCCACTTTCAATTCTCCAGTTCCGAGTTTGGAAATGAAACTTTGGACTAAAAGCTAAGTCTGAGGTTTGTCAACACCCTAGGTCGCTGGGTTCTGAATCCAAAAAGAGCAACGTGTCCTGTATACTACTTTTTCTCTCCATATTTTGGGCACTTTTAACATATTGGGCAATTTTGACTGGTGGTCATTGGGAAGGGAGATGGTTCTAATGTGAGTGCATGTGGTGTGCGTACAAGTACATGCATATGTGTACATTCATGTGTGGCGTGCACAGAATGGTGCGTGCGCATGTGTACATGGGTGCACGTGTGTGTTTTCCCTGGGTGGCTTGGTGTGATGACGATGCTTGAAGTGCGAGAAGAAAGAAGCGGTTAAATAATCACTGATTCTTTACAGCCAAAACCCCCCAACCCCCCTGGAAGACCTCTTTCCTGAGCCTACAGTCAGAGCTCTTGTAAATACCCAAGACTGCCTGTTAGTTGAGAACGGAATAAAAGGGAGTAGCTTCCTTCGGGTCGAAGCTCATACTTCACAGACATGCAGGACTGTGGTCGCTTTGTTCTCTCTTGCATTTCATAGACCACTTCCAGGAACAAGGCTTGGCCCCTCCTCCAGACAGAGAGGGTCATTTGGTGCAGCTCCCACTGGGATGCAGGCCCCCCAGGGCTGACTTGGGGTCTGTCCCCCTGAAATGCCGTGACTCTGCAAATGCTCTGTGGGACTGCACCTGGGCATCCCGCACCTGGGCATCCCGCACCCGGGCATCCCGCACCCTCCTGCCTTCCGCCCCCTTCAGAGCTCATGGCTCTCAAGCACTTCGGCCTCCTAATGTGTTAGTATTGACCTTCATGACACCCCCCGTGGACACAGAGCCAGGTGGGTTCTGACCAGCCCAGGAAATGGGGTGCCATGTCCTGCTGGGAGACTGGCTCTGCCTTTCTGCGTGAGTAGCCAGGATTATATCATTATTATGTGTGTTCAGCTATATTATTATGGATTTTGTTTATCATTTGGATTTTTATCATTTGTTTTTATTTACATAATTTTCAGTGTGTGATTTTCTGACACCAACCAATGCTCCAACACCAGCTCATTGTCCTACAATTCCATTCAATTCTGACACTAACTGCGCAGACCCCATAGATTAGGGTTCAGGCCCACCAGACAGCCCCCACTTCAGATGTCAGCCACAAATGGGGTTTCCAGGCTGCCCACGCTTCTACTGGGCCAACTGCAAACTGGGGGGCTCCCCTGACCCCTCTCTCAGGTTTAATAAGTTTCTAGAATGGCTCACAGAACTCAGTGAAACACTTCACTTAACATTTACCGGTTTATGATAAAGCCTCCAGCTCGAGAACAGCCGAATGGAAGAGATCCCCAGGACAGGTATGGGGGTGGGGCAGGGGGCGTCCATGCCCATCCCTCCCTCTGGGTGGGCGCACCACCTTCCCAGAACCTCCGTGTGTCCACCGACCCAGAAGCTCATCACATCTCATTGTTCAAGAGTTTCTGTAGGGCTCAGTCTCCAGCTGCTTCCCCTCCCTGGAAGTTGGTGGGTGGGGCTAAAAGCCAACCCTTTAATCACTGGCTCTCCTGTTGACCAGCCCCTTCCTGAAGCTACCTAGGGGTCCCACCTGAGTCACCCTATTAGCATAAACTCAGGGGTGATCAAAAGGGGCCTCTTTTTAAAAAAATATTAAATAATTAATTTATTTATTTTTGGCTGCATTGGGTTTCGTTGCTGCGCGTGGGCTTTCTCCAGTTGCAGCGAGTGGGGGCTACTCTTTCATTGCGGTGCGCGGGCTTCTCATCGTGGTGGCTTCTCTTGTTGTGGAGCACAGGCTCTAGGTGAGCGGGCTTCAGTAGTTGTGGCATGTGGGCTCAGTAGTTGTGGTGCATGGGCTTCGTTGCTCTGTGGCATGTGGGATCTTCCCGGACCAGGGATCAAACCTGTGTCCCCTGCATTGGCAGGTGGATTCCTAACCACTGCGCCACTGGGGAATCCCGGGCTTCTTATGAAAAACAAAAGGTGCTACTATTACTCAGGACATTCCAAGGGTTTTAGGAGGTCTGTGTCTGGAATCCAGGACAAAGACCAAATATAGTTTTTAATACCCCATGGCAAAACATTTATAAAATGTTACAGTGAGCTACGTGCTGGTTGTAAAAATGAGGTGCCCTCCTGGGATTGAGGCTTATCTGTACAGAAGAGGAGATGTATCTGGACACATCTTCCCCATCCCCCATCCCCACATTTCAACTCCCGAATCAACACCAGACCTGAGATTCCCTTCGATTCCCCAGGATCCTGGTGCCAAATGGCCCCATTAGTCAATGAGTTCCAGAAAATCAATAGTGAAAATGCTTGGTGAGGTCTCTGAGCTCTGGCCAACGCTCTCCTCCCTTCCACGAATGAATAATGGCCATCGGGGAATATCGAACCGCAGATACACTGAGGGGGCACAAACCATTTGCCCAAGTGATTTCAAAAAAAAAAGTTCTCAACCACCCGGCCCCCGCTGGTCTTCTCTGATTGTTTTGCTCAATCTACAAAATTGCTTTAAATTACAGCATGGCAGGCGATCACCTGGCCTGCTTTTCTCCCTGAGGTTTTCTCTGGGTCCTTCTGCTTAAATTCTAATTAGGCTGCAGGGGAAGGAAAGAAGGGAGCCTACTGTGTGGCAAGCCATGCCTCGGGGCTTCTGCTTCTAGTTTTGCAGGTGGGAAAGTGGGGTCTCCACACAGACCCCAGTGGGGCTGGCAATGAACCTGAACCTGTCTTCTTCAAGCCTCACGTTCTTTGTTATTTCATTTTTCTTGGACAGACTGTAAATGTGGCTTTGGGGGTCCCCGAGGTGGGGTCCTCATCACCATTCCCACCGTGAGGCAAGCAAGGGGCCGATGCGGGGACACGTGGGTTCGCCCTGTCTCTTTGCCTCCCTCCTGCTGCTGCCCTGGATCCCCCTTCTCCCCTCTATGAGGAAATTCAAGCCCCACCTGACACACGCGAGTTGCAGGTTAGACCTGGGAGACCTCTGGGTGTCCTGAGCTCTGAGATGTCAGGACTTTAACTCCTGAGGCAGTTGGAGGGGGTGGGCAGCCCCTGAATCTCCAAGCATTCCAGAGAACACTCCTGGCTTGAAGCCCAGCACCCACCCCACCCTTGACCAACCATGCCAGAATCTGGAATGTCCCAGGGCCTGGGAAACCTGGTCGCCCCGCCCCATTGGACCTCAGCAGATGGCTCTCTGGGACCCTGACATGGGGCATCATAGGGGGAGGCTCAAGGGTGCCGGAGGTCTTATCTCCCCAGACCTAGTGTTTCTCAGGTCATCCCCACATTTTGCCTTTCAGGTGACTTGCCAGAACCCCCCCCCCCCTCCTCCAGTGACTGGACTGTTCTGGGTTGACCCTCAGGACTCATGGTTGAGACCAGTCAGAATAATGCCTGTGGGAAAGTTTTTTCCTGAGGATCCCTCTATAAACTTGAAGAATTATTGTTCATATGTTTCTAAAATAAGAAAGGGAGTTGAGAGGACCCTAGGATTCCCTTCACTCAAAATAGTTGAGTGAAAGTCAGGAAATTCAATTACACTTGGTCCCGTATCAAGGGGCAGATGAAAACTTAATTTATTTCAGCATCTCATACAGTTCCTGCAAGGTTCTTCTCTGCACTGAGGGAAGAAAAATAACAATTACAGCTCATAGTTGCAAAGGGTTTTACCGTCAGCAAAAGGCTGAGGCCTCCCAGGCTGAGGCTGTGACCTCGTCGTTGTGGCTAAGGTCACAAAATCTGTGACAACCCCCAGGAGGCAGGCTTAGGGGCTCCTCGTACAGAAGAGCTCAGGTGGGAGAGGAGGTGACACGGCCAAGGTCACCCAGACGCCAGGCAGATCCAGGGCTTTAGCTGTGACCTCTGGACTCTTTATCTCCTTGGTCTCAAGGAAGTTAAGAGACCTGTTGATAAGGCATTAAATCCCCTTTTTAAAAGATGGAGACAGAAGGGGACAAATCCAACGCCACCAAGCCGTGGAGGGCTGAGCTCATGTGAACGACATTGGGAGGAGCCAGCATCTGAGTTCACTGGACAGGGCTCCTGCAGCCTCCCTCCTGCCCTCCTGACACCACGCTCCTCTCTGCCAGCCTCCCAGTCTCCACAGTCCCCCAGCTCTGGACACGGATGCCCGGACTCAGAGGTCTTCCTTCCCCTCCACTGATCCCTGAGTGGTCTGCTTAGAACCACCCTCCCGGTCACTCCCAGGCATCACTCCAGCCCTCGCCCCTTCCTGACTGCAGAGTTCATACCCTGGGTGAGTTTGCAGCTGGCAGGGCAGCCTGCCGGGGGGGGGGGGGGGGAGGGCAGAGCGCACCGCCTGCAACCCCAGCATCATAGGACAGCGACCCCACAGTGGCCGGGGGTCCAGGTGGTGGCCCTCCTTAGGCTTCGGGCTCTGAGGGCATCACTGCAAGATGGTGAAGGCTGCCCACCTGCGTGGACTTCAAGAGATGGAGAAATCAGTGTTGCTGTGTTGGTCCATTTCTGCCCCAGAATCCACCTTTCCTGGTGAAGGCAGACTTCGCGTGGCCTGCTCTTGGGACAGTCCATGTAATGGCCTCATGCAGGTGAACTGGGTTGTCCATCCCAGGGAAGTGTTAAAACCCAAGAGAACATGAGCTCCAGGAGGTCAGGGGATGCGCAATCCCTGCTCTATCCCAGGGGCTGCACAAGTGTTCACTGGATGAATGGTTTTTACAGCCAAGGAGAATGAGACAGAGGAAGGTTAACTAGAGAGGTGACCTTGGACCACAGACCTTGAAGGTGCTGTTTCCTCACCAGTAAATTCGGGATCATAACCCACTGGTTACGGAGTAAACCCCTCAAGTTCACCTGTTGGAATCCTAACCCCCAGGATCATATTTGGAGAAAGTGTCTTTAAAGAGGTGATTATGTTAAAAGGAGGTCTTTGGGGTGGTCCCCAATCCAACACGACTGCTGTCCTTATAAGAAGAGGAGATCAGGACACAGTCAAATGACCAAGTGAGAACATGGAGAAGACGGCCGTCTGCAAGTCAAAGAGCAAGGCCTCAGAAGGAACCAACTCTGCTGACACCTTGATCTCTAGCCTCCAGAATTATGAGAAAAGAAATTTCTGTCGTTTAAGCTGCCCCGTCTCTGTGGCTTTGTTACAGCAGCCCTGGGACACTAGTACAGCACCTCACAGGGTTGTGGTGACAATTCAGTGATGCCACCTGGTAAAATGTGAACTGTGGATACGGTCAAGGGGGGGATGGAGATGGTGAACTCAGCACCTCCTCCCTCTGCCCCAGGCTCCAACTCCCTGGGGATGGTGTCTGTCTGCAGGCTCTCCCTCCAACTGGCCCAATGCTCTGACCCCTCCCCGCCAGAGTAACCCCAAGCCACGTGACCGCCAAATCCCGATCAACCTCCAGACCGTCTGCGGGCTGACCACCTGGGTGCTGGGTGTTGAGTGGGAGGCTCTTTAGCAGGAAAATCATCAACTTCCTCCCAGGCAACCTCTGCCCTCTGGTTCTTGTCAGACGTTCTCAAACCTTAGAATATTCATTTACTTAAAGTCTACCCAACGATTTCCAGAAATTAGATGCCGACATAGGATGTCCCTCCTCCCGCACAGCAGACCCAGCCTTGGCGCCATCTGAGCTGGGGTGGGGGAAGCTATGTGGGTTCGCTGCACTGCCCTCTGTTTGGGGCTCGTTAGATTATTGGAATTCGATAAGAAGGATGCTGTGATGACGCTGATATCTGTCATTTTTTCTCCGTGCAGTCACCTTGCCCACGTGGTTCGCATCCTTTCCTGTAATTCTTGCAGTGATCATAGGTGCTCTTATCCTCTGACTTGTCCTCCAGGGTTAGGAGGACTCCCAAGGTCAAGGCGAGGTGACCTCCCAAGGTCACACAGCTCGGAGGACTGTGCAGGACCAGGGCCAGCTCTGCCAGGCTCCAACGTGCTGCCCTTCCTCCTGATGTCACCAGATGTGGACTTATTATTAATTTGCTAATTAAGCCCTGCTACTTGGTGTGTTTTCATGTTGCATCAGCCTGCTGAATGGTGGGACCCAAATGGTTCGGGCCATCTGCTCCTGAAATCTGTCCTGTTCACTTTCCTTCAACTCTGCATTCATTTCCTTTGGTGGGAGCAGCGGGGAGAGCCCGGCCTGCATCCTTGATGGCCAGCCCCTCCCCTTGAAGTAAACCCTTCAGGGGCTCAGGCCAGGCCTAGTTGGTTGTAGGGACAGAAAGCAGCTGTAAGCACAGGAGGGGATGGATTGGACATATCCAAATCCAAGATTGAGAAGCAGCTCCTGGGGTCTGACGGCTGGGCTGAGGGCTCAGCTCTCCCTAAGGGCCCCGCCCTCTTGCTTGTTTTTGTGGGTCACCATCATCCCCGCTCTTACACTGGCGTCCTCATAGAGGCTGGAGGCCAGGAGACCGTGAGTAGGGGTCCTGGGCTCCAGCCTCTATAGCAGGTGCACGGGCTGTGGGAACTTGCCCTGGGCGCCCTCCTGCACTGGGGTCACTACGGCACCTGCTCTGCCAGGGCCTCCACTGTCACCTACCCCTCTGGTCCCTTGGCTGCCTCACTGCAGCTCCTCCTAAGGGGTTGGGGCCAGGTCAGCTCCAGGCCACGGGTACACATCTCGTGTTCTCTTGAAGGCTTTCCCTTCTGTACGCTGGTCCTGAAGGAGACCTGGATCCCAGGGCATCTGGGTGGTGGTTGGGCGTACCCACACACTGGTAGCTCCTTCCCCCCAGGGGCCCTCTGAACCCTGGTCACGCTGACATGTGACTTCCGTCCTGGTAACCTGGTGGACATTCCTGAATGTGGCTAATCTCAGCCTTTGAGACTGTTCCAGCCTCCATTCCCATGATGCCTCCTGATTCCCATGCTCAGAGTTGGGGTGTTTCCTAATCTGATCTCTGCTTAGGCCAGTCAGTCGTTCTCAACTGGAGGTGACTATGCCCCCCCCCACCCCGGGAACAGTCAGCGATGTCTGGAGACATTCTGATGCTTTTGATGCCTCTGGCGTTAGTAGGTAGAGACCAGGGACGTGGTCAGCACCCCACAGCGCCCAGGACGGCCCCTGTGTCCATAGCACTGCGGTGGAGAGGGTCAAGCGAACTCACCCAGGGCTCCCTGGTCCCTAATGGGCCCTGTGACTGCTGCTGGGGAATATAAGCTCTTATTTAGATTTTTGTGTGTTTCTGTTTTTTATCCTGAAAATGCATTATCTTTATAATGAAGAATATACATGATTTTAAAAACTAGGGGAAGATGAAGATACAATTTGCTTATCGTCCTGGGGCCGAGGTGCGTTGAATTTCGATGCTGGAGCCCACGCCTGGGAAGGCAGAGCCCGGGGGGCAGAGCAGCTCTCTCGACCCCCGAGTTAGGAGGTCCCAGATGACAGGTGGCATAAGGGGTCCCAGTCCTGCTGCTGTCTCACACTGTCATGTCCACGGGAGGCCTCAGGACCTCTCACAGCCCTGATGGCTCATGGCATGATGACCTGGAGGGGGTCCAGACTGCCCTGTCAAGCGCCGCCCTGGGGGTTCTTTGAAACGAGCGGCCCACGGGGGTGCTGAGCCCATGGACCTGACCTCATTCCCAAGTACAGTGTGGGCTGGACAACCGCTGGGTTCGGGGAGCCAACACTCTGCCCCCAGGACACCGAGACACCGCTGGAGGGTGCTCAGGATATAACCCCCACGGATGACACCGTGCTCTGCGCCCCTGGAGAAGAGCATAGTAGGTGAGAAGCGCTTTCATCCCTAAATGGTTCACGTGAATAATTCCTCTGCCCCTTGAAGGCCGAGTTCCTCTGGGCTGGAAATTTACCAGGCCGGTGGGCCTGCGATGAAGTTGTCGTCCTGATAGAAGACAGGCAGGCGGCCCCCTTCCCTCCTCTCCCTCTCTCCCATGAGGCTAATTTCTAGTGGTCCTGCTGGATTTGCCGCCCACCTCGTTCCCACAGTTATGTTACGATTCACTGGCTGACGTAAGTGTTAAAGACCCCAAACTCACACTGCTGGTAGCCTCGGGGCATAAAATGCCTCAAAAACTCCCTCCCTGTAGCAAGGTCTATTTTAACTTACTGTTGCTGACGCACCTCCTGCAAATGGCCTCCGAAGCTGGGAGGGTGGCTTGTCTTTAAGGCTGAGAGAAAGATGTTTGACCACGAGGCCGAGATCGCCTTCCCGTCCCAGGCGCTGGTCCTCTTACTCTGGGGCAGGCTGTTCACGGCCATCGCTGGCAGAGCCGCAGGGACCCCCGGACGTCCTTCTGTGCACCCAAAAGCAGCCCCGCCATTCCCGTCAGGCAGAGGAGCTGAAGTCCTGCTCAGCAGTCCCTGGGATCTGCCACCAGATGCATGATGAGCTCCTACAGGGCACCGGGTACCCACCGGGCACAGAGGCTCAGAGACACAGAGGCAGCCCCCCGCCTCCTGGAGGTCACGGCCCAGAAGGGAAACACAAGTCAGAGGCTTGGACCAGTCCTTGCCAGCTCTCTCTCATGTTAGGTGGCGGGGATCAACTGCATTTATGCCTTATTCCCAAAGGCTTTGCTTGTCTTTCAAATCACAAGATGGTCATTAGCTATTAATAATTGAAAGCTGGATCTCGAAGAGATCTCTGCACCCCCATACTCATTGCAGCATTATTCACGACAGCCAAGACATGGAAGCAACCTAAGTGCCCGCAGTCGGATGAATGACAGAGAAAACGTGATATATACGTGCAAAGAAATGTTATTTGGCCATAAAAAAGAAGGAAATCCTGCCATTTTCGACAACGTGGATGAGCCCGGAGGACATGACGCCGAGCGAAGTAAGACAAATACCGCGTGATCTCACTTGCGGGATCTAAAGTGGTTAAACTCACAGAGGCAGAGACAGCGGTGGGGGCCCGGGCGGGGAAATTAGGAGGTGTTGGTAAAAGTGAGCGAAGTTTCAGTTGTGCAAGGTGAGTGAATTCCGGGGATCGGGGATCGACTACAGAGCCTGGTGCCTGTAGTTAATACGCTGTTTGGTTAACTTAAAATTTTGCTAAGAATTCAGATCTTACGGTGAGTGTTCTCATGAGGGCAGAGGGAAGTGTGGGAGGTGATGACTATGTTTACAGCACAGATCGTGGTGATGTCTTCACAGAGAACACTTACATACTTATCTCCAGACCCCACTGGTTGTTCACATAATATGCGTATTGTTTGGTATGCCAATCATTCCTCAATAAAGGGTTTTAAACACTTAGTTGATTTCTAACACAGAACGGACTGTGGTTTGCTAAGCTTTGTCATGATGGAAGTGGGTGCTAACCCAGGCTCTGGGGGGGTTGTGAGCACCCCAAGGAAGTGGGGTCAGCCCAGCCTGGGGTCCCCGCGGGGAACTTCTAGAGGCACGATGCCCAACCTGGGTCCTGGAGGATGAGCGGGTTCAGCCTCTGCTTCAGTTTCTGTTTGATTTGCCAGGACCCCTCCTGTAATTCCATCAGGGCTTCGGTACTGAGGACCAGCTTGGGGGTTGGGAAATACCTGCTCAATTTTCAAGACAGCCTTCTCCAGAATTCCCCCGAGGGGCCGCCCTGCATCCTGGACTGGATAGAGCCCCTGCCTCTGTACCTCCACAGCCCCTGTGTTTCCTTCCCTTAATCACTGGGCTAACATCCATTTTCCTTTTTAGGTCTGAGCTGCAGCGCGTGGGGAGGGGGCCCAGGGGCCAGCATGGAGCCCACCCAGCTGTTCATAGATCTGCCACCGTGTGAGGACAGGGACTTCTAAGCCCCCGAGGCTTAGTGAGCACTGCTTTTGACATTCATCAGCTCAAGAGAGAGGGCTGGTTGGGGACAGGCAGCAGGAATGGAGAGACCAGGGTAAGGGGGAAGCTGGGGGACCGGGGCTGGGGGTGGGGTGAGGGCCTCTCCTCCTCCTGGGCCGTGAGGACGTGCACCGTCCAGGAGGATGGACACTCAGGATTTTCTGTCTCCCTTTAACTGAGTCCGTGCTGTTAGCATCTCGAATGATGTCTGTCAGTTCTAAGTCATTATTCGTTTTTCCCGCAGAGCCTGCATTCTGAAGTGTCCTTTTTCCAAACATTGAAAGTCGATGTAGTGCATGTTCTTGTGTTTTTAGTGTTAACTGGAAATTGTTTCTGAAAATGACAGTGCCAACAAGGAAATCTCTGCTCGACAGAAACAACGGAGGGAAGACCAGGGTGATTTAGGGAGAGGACAGCACGGGGCTCCGGGTCACCGGCGGCCCCCGCTGGCCGGGCCCTACCGCCACCCCTCCCCCCTCAGAGGCACCTGCCTCTGCGTGTCCCGCACACGCCCCGTGGACTCTTTTCCTGGGTCTGGCTGTGTCCTGGGCGTTTTGCTCTGCCTTCTCTCCCTGGTGAGTCCCTCAGTGGCCCCCTGTTCACTGAGGACCCCCAAATCGCATCCTTTTCCCAAGCTTCCTGCTCGGTGGACTCACGCAGCAAATTGCCCTCTGGATGCCGCCCCCCCACGCCTTGCTCCCCCAACATTGTGTTCCTGTTTTAGTCAATGGGATTATCGTTCAAGAAGCCGCCAGGATGGAGCCTTTGGAAACCACCTTCTATCCCTCTATTAACTCATGAACAGCACCCAGAGGGCCTTCGTTTCCGTGGATTCTACTTCCGTGAGCTCTCCCCACCTCTCTGTCGCTCCTGCTTTAATGGAGGGCGTCCTTCTCAAGCACAACCCAAATCCAGCTGCTCCATTCAGGTGAGCACTGAGTGGCTGCAGAATCTGGTCTGTAAATAGACAAGTCACAATGTGCCCTTGTCAGCAGAGAGGTTTCTGAGTCGATGGTCTAGATCATCACCGGGACCGCCCGTTCTTGTGGGGTTCTGTAGCTACAGCATTTAGCAACCCCCCACCCCCGCCATTGGACCCTCTCACTTAACTCTGTGCTTCTGTCTATAAAAAACGTGATTGCACTTCAGCATCTGGAACTTGGAAACCCTGGAATAAAGCAGATATTACATAACCCAGACAAGTCAAGGGTGTTTCTCTTTGTCAATAAACCATTTATACATTGAGAAAGTCCTGCGCGGAGACACTCCATCATGCAATTCAATGCAAAGCCCTAAGAGGGAAACACAGAATTAGTTTTCTGAAGGAACCTCTCATTAAAAAGTTCTAAAAAGCCACAGAATTTATGATTTAGAAACAGATATTTAAGACTATATAATCACCCCTCACAAGGAGAAAAGATATATATATATATATATTTTTTTTTTTCCTCTTTAACAATGAACTGTATTTAGACTCTAATTGAATATGTTCCACTAGCTGTGGGAGAAACTATCTTCCATTTTCCTCTTCTTTTTTACTAAAATAACTTTGGTGTTGGGGGAGAAATGTGTCAGCTAGAATAACTATAATTCCTGTTTCCCTTTGCAGTTAGAGGTGATCTTGTGATACATCTGGTCAATGAGGGGTAAACAGATGTCATGGGGGATTCCAGGAAATGTCGTAGCCCCATCACTTTTCTCTTTTGCTCCTGTTGAAGTACAGCTGTGATGGCTGGAGCAGAAGTCACCACCTTGAGGCCTGGAGGGAAAACTCTGGAGAGCCCTGAAATGCTGAACCAATGCCAGCCACCACCCAGCTGTGAACATCTCATTAGGTGAGAAAAATAGATCTGCTTTGGTTCAGTTATTGTTTTCTGTTGTTCTTGTTGTTATTCCAAGCTGGACGAAAATACCTCACCAGTTGCCTTTGTCAGCTCATGCTGTTGTAAGGAAATACCATAAACTCGGGGATTTAAACAACAGACATTTGTTTCACACAGTTCAGGAGGCTGGAAGTCCAAGATTGAGATGCTGGTAGATTTGTTTCCTGGTGAGAGCTGGCTTCCTGGGTGCAGACGGTCGTCTTCTCACTGTGTCCTCACATGGAGGGAAGTGGGAGAGAGAGAGGGAGAGAGAGAGAGAGAGAGAGACGGAAGCGGGGAGCATTTTGGCATCTCTTCCTTTTCTAGTAAGGGCACTAATACTGTCATGGGCACCCCACCCTCATGATCTCATACAACCGTAATCACCTCCCAAAGGCCCCCACCTTCTAACATCATCACATCAGGAGTTGGGGCTTCAAAATGTCAATCTGGGGGGGATGCAAACCTTTGGTCCATGACAGCTGTGCACGAGGGGTGTCCCCCTGCTTTGATGGAGATGTTACCAGTGCTCTATTCATGGTCAGATACTCTCGGACAAAGCTCTGTGCTAAGTACTGTTGAAGAAATTCAAATACACTTCAACATAGTTGGTATTTTGAGCATTCTGTAGTATAAAAAAAAAAAGAAACATTTATTTTTATCACTCCCTTCTTCCCCTTGCTCCAAACCCCCAAACCCCAGCAAGGTTGCAATTTGTCATCTGGGGAAACACGAGTACCGGGAGTTGCTCTACGTCGGAAGCTTACCAAAAATCCTGGGTAACATTTTAAAAGACAAGGGCTTTCCGAGAAAGTGCAGTCACCGTACTCTCAGTAGAGGCTTTGTCTTGAAAGATGGTGGGAAGTATTGGGAATAGCAGCCATGACGTCTGGAGTTGACGGCCCAGAGGTGTGGGCCAAGGCAGGTTCTCCTGAGAACCTCAGCTTGGAAGGCAGGTCTGAACTGAGAAGGAGGCTGGGATGGGGCGACCTCCTTGGGCCACCCCACAGGGCTCTCATGGGGTCGGGGGCTGCTTCTGACCAGCTGCAGTCTCCACGCTACTGATCCCAGCGTCCACCGATGGCTGGAAACATTCTAGAGACCTCTGACTTTCTTCCCGTGCAGCTGGGTACACCTTCCTCTTGACTACATCTGGCCGGGCTGCACAGAGCTCTTGGGTGACTCGTAGGAATGACCTCGCTAGTGCTTTCTTCCTTGGCTTCTAACCGGAGGTGAGAAGTCCATTTTTGGTTTTCCTCTGCAAACTTAACCTAGGAAATTAATGTCTGTCGTTAAGGCGAGCAGACTTAAGAACTCCTTCCTGTTTAGAAATTACACAAAAACAGCCAACTATCTGAAAGGGAATCGCGTTGCCCCAGTTGTATTCACTGCTACTAGGAAACTCCATGGGAAAACCAAAAGTTCAAAATCAAGGTGTTGAAAGGCACCGTTCCCTCCGGTGTCTCCAGAGAGAATCTGCTCCTTGCTTCCTGTCAGTTGAGAAAATTGAATCAGAATATTTTGGGAAGATCAGCTGATTTAAGCCACAACACAGCCGGTGCATTCCTCCTGGATGAGACGCTTTTCTCCTCAGGTCAGTGTGTGAGCGAGGCTCGGCCCAGCAGAGGAGAATGCACCCAGGAACAGAGCTTCCCTTGCAGGCGATGCTGTTACAGACCAGACAAATTGTGCTTTTCAAGAAATAAGATTTTCTTGTGAGGAGCCAGGAGTTAGGGGGCTGGCCTGGGTTTTTAATGGAAATCACTGTTCTTCCCTCTCTGGAGAGATGGCTCTGCTGTACCTGGGGCTAGCTGACGGCGTCTTGAAACGTTCTGTCTGTTCTCATCACACCAACAGCATATTGCCAGGCAGCCTGCAGACGTGGCTCTCCAGCTCAGGAGGTCAGCAGAGTCTTCTGGGCGGGGAAGAAAGTCGTCTGTCTGTCCAGCTGGTATTTTCTCTGCTGTGACTGTAGGTGTGCCTCTAAACTCCAGTTTCCCCATCTCTGGAATAAGCAGGTTGGGCTGGCTGATCTCACGTTGGCACAAGCTTTGATTTGCTGCTTCTCTGTCTGATATGACAGGTGGCCCTGCTCTCCTGGGTATGAGAATCAGGAATGAAGATCTGGGTGATGGAAGTCGCAGCCCTCCAGGGCGGCGGGTCCAGCCCTGGGGCGGACGTGCCCTCTGGAGTTACCGCGCTGGGTGCAGGCGTGGCTGGGAGCGTACCCTGTAGACAGGGAAGTTCATCCTGTCCAGCAGGGCTACGCAGGTGATGGAGTGAACCAGGCTGGGGCGAGAGATATCCGTCTTTATCAAACCATGTGTACACCAGCCAATTACAACCAGAAATGGCCTGGAGGTGAAAACTATTACTGAAGTTCTCTCCCCAGCAGAGCTTGGCCAGACGGGGCCTTGGGCAGGGGCTCCGTGAGGCAGAGAAGTCCCTGCAGGCTTGGAGCAGCCTTGAGCGCAGGGCGACCTGCTGGGATCAGAGGTTCACGCTGTCTGCAAGCCTTCAGTCGTTCACGGAGGGACCACACTCCTTTCACCGCTGGGGCTATACCAGTGAGCATTCACAGGACGAGGGCGTTTCCCCTGCTTTGTTCACGGATGGATTCCAGATCTGGAACCCTCTGTGGCACGTAGTAGGCCCTCAGTGGTCATTGTGGAAGGGAGGGAGGGAGCGGAGGAGGAGGGCTTGGCACTCTCGACTCTTCCGCATCGTCACCATGGCCCCACTGACAGCTCCCTCCCTCGAGGCCGGCTCGGTGCCCCGCCTTCCCGGTTCCCACCCCCAGTAGCAGCAGCAGCAGCTTCCGGCAAGCCCCCAGCCTGGCGCAGGTGAGGAGTGACGATGGTACTGACGAGTCGGAAGCTATTTTACTATTTCATTTACTGAGCCTGGTACCCGGCAGGCTTCCCCACCGCCGCCGCCGCCCGCAGCCCTGGACAAGCGCCGCCTTCCCCCTGTGACGGTGGACGCCCCCTCCACGCGGGCGCCAAGACACTTCTCTTCCGGCAGCCATCGCCTTTTCCTCCCCCTCTGGATCATTACATTAGCACATGAACTCGTCAAGGTTTCTCCTATATTAAAGCAATCTTTCACTGTCCCTCTCTCCCCCCAGCTCCTGCCCCGCTTTCGTTTACAGCAAACCTCGGCGAAAAAGCTGTCTGCCTTCGGCACACACCTGGGTCCTCCCATCCCGTGCACTACACACCCATCTAATCCAATTGGGTTTCAGGGGCAACTGCTCCCCTCGCGATCACCACCACGCTACTAAGTCCCACGGTCGCTCTGCAACCTCTTCATACGAGATCTCTCAGCGGTGCCTGGCACATGTCCCTTCCTCTCCTTGAAACACTCTCTGGCTGCGGCTCCCTTGGTTCCTGTTGCTGGGCTTCCTCTCACCTCTGCTGCAAGTGCTTCCTCTTCTCCTCGGCCTCTCGATGCGGCAGCAGCTTCATTCTCTCCTCCCTCCCCGCTCACTCCCTGGTGGACTCATGGCTTCAAATCCATCTACACTTTCGGAACTCTTGACTTTCTGTGTGCAGCCCAGACCTCTCCTGTGATCTCCAGACGTGTCTGTCCGACTGGCCAGAAGATGTGGCCACCACTTTGTCTGGAGGCATCTCAAGCTCAGTCCTAAATGGGACCACTCAGCTTCTCTCGTGTCTGCTCCACTCAGAGCCATGCACACAGCCAAGCTCTCCTCCCCTTTCCAGCTGCTCAGGACTCAGCCTCGGATGCATCTCAACTCCTCTTTGTCTGACACGTCTCATCCCATGTGCTTGGAAATGCCCAGCACCTGACCATTTCCCGCAGCTCCACGGCTGGTCCAAGCCACCACCAGCTCTCCCTTGGACTATTAAGATAGCTTCCTAACTCATCTTCCCCTGCGGTCCCCCGTCATCTGAGGTCAACACAACGACCAGAGTGATCTTTTAAAATCCTAAGTCATGTTATGCTTCCCCTTGCACAAACCCTCCTGTAGTTCTCCATCTCGTTCTGGGTGAGAGGCAGAGTTTTGCAAAGCTCTGCAAGGCTCCTCAAGAACTCGTTCTGTCCTGACGTCTCCCCCTGCTCATCTTATCCAGCCACTGGTGGTCCCTCGAGCACTCCCAGCACGTGTCTCCCTTGGAGCCTTTGTACTGGCTGTTCCTGACACCCAGGTCACTCTCCCTCAGGTGTCCACATGGCTCGTTCCAACACCTCCTTTAAGTCCTTCAAGTCAGAGTGTCACCTTCTCCTTGTGGTCCTCCCTCACCCCCTATTGTAAAGGCAACCCTTCAGTCCTTCCTGATTCCATCTTGCTTCTTGTCCCACATGGAATCTTTGCAATGCACTGAATGTCATATGTTGAAATTCTAACCTTCAATGTGATGGTAATCGGGAGGTGGGGCCTTTGGCAGGTGGTGAGGTCATGAGGGTGGAGCCCTCACAAATGGGATTAGTGCCTTTATAAATGGGACCCGAGAGAGCTCTCCAGTCCTCTCTGCCCTGTGAGTCACCATGAGAAGTTGGCAGTCTGCCACCCAGAAGAGTGCCCTTGCCAGAACTGGGACATGCTTGTCCTTCCAGCCTCCAGAACTGGGAGAAATACAGTTTTACTGTTTAGAAGACGTCCAGTCTGGGGCATTGTTACAGCAGCCTGAACTAAGATGACCTTCTAATGTGCTTCTGAATGTACTTTCTATAATTTGGTTATTTGACTCTCTCCAGTAGAATGTAAACTCTCCGAGAGCTGGGGTACTCGTCTACCTTGCCCTCTGCTGTATCCTCAGCCCCTGGAATGGTGCTCGGCTCACAGAATGCCCTCAATAAATATTCGCTGGGTTGAGAATGTCATACCTGAGCCCCTTTGCAAGCCACAGAGGGATTTTCAGACCTGGATCTGGATTTTGTTGTTGGGTCGGCTACCATGGCCTTGTTCCCACATGAGGATATCTCTATGGGAGTCATGTCTACACTGGTGACCTCTGTACACCAGTTCCCCCAGCCAACCTGGAGTCAGCTTCCCTGGGCTGTATATTTGGTGCCTAGGAGAATACACAGAGAATCACGTGCTTGACTAACAGTGAACAGAAAACAGAAAGGCATCGAGATTTGCTGTCATTTTATGTGTCGGTGGATCTCAACCGCGTGAGCCACTACTGTGAGCAGGTCAGAGGTCAGAGTTCTGCCTGTGTCACCTGCCCAGTGAGAACGCCCCCAAACTCCCTACCTGTTCCCCAGAGCTCCCTGTGACCCCCGGAGAAAGCCTGGGCAGTGGGGGACCCTATAGCTCACCTGGCCCCTCCCCAATGTCCAGTCCAGCTGCCCGACCTGATCAACAAGGGGAAACACCTGTGTGACACTCATCAGCCAGGCTTGGGCAGGGTCCCAGCTCCTGGTCCCCAGCCCTACCTGAGCGCCTGACACAGCATCATTTGATTGCCGACTAAGACACAAGGTGGGAGACGAGGAGGTGTGTGTGGTGAGGGGAGGGAGAGCCGCTGGGCATATACCTGGTTTCATGGTGTCTTTCTCGTGCTTTCCTGACCCAGAATGGAGGCTA
Organism: Phocoena sinus; assembly: GCF_008692025.1. Lineage (NCBI taxonomy): Eukaryota > Metazoa > Chordata > Mammalia > Artiodactyla > Phocoenidae > Phocoena > Phocoena sinus. The sequence continues at coordinate 2,597,313 of NC_045772.1, read as the reverse complement.
ATTAAATACTAGTGGTGCTGGGAATGCTCTGAGGATCATTCTGATTTTAAGCATTTTTCAGGACTTTTTAGACCTCTCCAAGTGGCACTAAAATGAATACGTTGCCGTGAGAGCACCGTTCTGTTGGTTTCTGCACACAGCCAAAGATGCCTCGTTAGTGGGCTTTTAAATAGCTCACTCAGAGCTGCCAGCAGCTGCCTGTCTGGAATGGGTGACCTCGGGAGGAATCAGAGGCCCCTCGTGCTGCAAATTTCTGAAGAAAGCTATGCGATGGGGGGCGGGCAGGTGAGATCGGTACCCGTTTCCGTTATATTTGTTTATGGACATCCAAGAAGGGTGTGGACTTGCATGCGGCAGGACAGAAAAAGAGTCCATAAACAAGGCTTTTTATGGTGGAAGCGTTGATAAATCAGGCTGTAACACAGATGGAATGGCTTGGCCCCCACTAATGCAAGCATATGGACTTGCTCATTGTCAGCCTGCATTTCCGGGAGAATATTTAATAGTTTAGAGGAAACATATTGCTTTCGTATGACTTGCCTCTGGAAAACCATTTTGTGGAGACCCGAAGTGTTAATCTCTCTCCATGCTCCACCTCATCATGCATGTGGCCTTGAGAAAGGATGTCTCCCAGGTGAGCCGTGGGGAGCATGATTTGGAAGACCAACATCACCCTGATCTCCCAGGGCTGGACCCACGCTTGTCCCCCATGAAGGAGGCCAGCATTGCCGGTGGGCTGTGATCAGGGAAGGGGGGCTCGGTGAGGTGGCTACACTATCCTGGCCCTGAGAAAGCAGGTCGGGGGTCCTGCCCCTGGTTGAGCAGTGGTTTTCAACTTGTGATGTGCAGAGCCCCTTGGATCCTGTGGAGACGGGGTGGAGGTGAGGTGGGAGGATGATGGACAGGGGTCTCAGATATTCTTCCACCCGGCAGCTGCTCAGTTTAAGAAAAAAAGGTCTTATCATTTAAATGTCTTAAAGACTTTATTTTTTTTTATAGGTTTTTAAGTTCACAACAAAACAGAGGGGAATGTACAGGGGTTTCCCACGTACCCCCTGCCCCACACGTGCATAGCCTCCCCCACGGTCAACATCCCCCCATCAGAGGGTGCATTTGTTACCATCAGTGAACTTACACTGGCACGTCACTATCACCCGAAGTCTGTAGTTTACATTAGGTTCCCTCCTGGTGACACTGACATGTATCCATCCTTGCAATATCACACAGAGCATTTTCACTGCCCTAAAGTCCTCTGAGCTCCATCTATTTATCGCTCCGTCCCAACCCCTGGGAACCACAGATATTTTAGAGTCTCCGTAGTTTTCCCTTTTCCAGAATGTTATAGAGTTGGATGTTGAATGTTATAGACTATATAGCATTCTCATTTTGGCTTCTTTCACTTAATAATATACATTTAAGTTTCCTTCATGTCCTTTCATGACTTGATAGCTCATTTCTTTTCAGTACTGAGCAATATTCCATTGCCTGGATGGACCACAGTTTATTTACCTGTTCACCTACTAAGGGGCGTCTTGGTTGCTTCTAAGTTTTGGCAATTATGAATAAAGCTGCTATAGATGTTTATGTGCAGGTTTTTATGTGGATGTAAGTTTTCAGCTTATTTGGGTAAATACCAAGTAGCATGGCTGCTGGATTGTGTGGTAAGAGTACACAAAATTGTCTTCCAGAGTGGCTGCACCATCCTGCATCCCCACCAGCCATGAAGGAGAGTTCCTGTTGCTCCACATCCTCGCCAACATTTAGTGTTGTCAGAGTTCTGGAGTTTGGCCATTCTAACAGGTGTGCAGTGGTAACACATTGTTTAATTTGCATTCCCCTGACGCCGTAGGATGTAGATGTCTTTTCACACGCTTATTTGCCATCTTCTTTGGTGAGATATCTGTTAAGATCTTTGGCCCATTTTAAAATCTGTTCTTTTTTTTCTTACTATTGAGTTTTTAAGAGTTCTTCTTATATTTTGGATAATAGACGTTTATTAGATGTGTCTTTTGCAAATATTTCCTCCCAGTCTGTAGCTTGACATTCTTTTCATTCTCTAGACATTGTCTTCTGCAGAGCAGAAGTTTTCAGTTTTAATGAATTCCAGCTTACCAATTGTTTCCTTTATGGATCATGCCTCTGGTGTGGTATTAAAATGTGATTGCCACACCCAAGGTCATCTCAGTTTTCTCCTATGTTATCTTCTAGGAGTTTTTTCTTTTTCTTTTTTTTGGCTGCATTGGGTCTTCGTTGTGACACATGGGCTTTCTCTAGATGTGGTGCATGGACTCTAGGGAGTTCGGACTTCAGTAGTTGTGGCTCGCAGGCTTAGTTGCTCTGCAGCATGTGGGATCTTCCCAGACCAGGGATAGAACCCGTGTCTCCTGTATTGGCAGGCGGATTCTTAACCACTGAACCACCAGGGAAGTCCCTTCTATGAGTTTTATGGTTTCGCACTTTACATTAGGTCCATGATCCATTCTGAGTTAATTTTTTTGTGATGAGTGTAAAGTCTGTACTAAATTCATGTTTTTACACTCAGACGTCCAGTTGTGCCAGCACCATTTATTGAAGAGAGTATCTTTGCTCCATCAGATTGCCTTTGCTCCTTTGTCAAAGATCAGTTGACTGCATTTATTTGGGTCTATTTTTGGGCTTTCTGTTCTGTTCCACCGACCTGTTTGTCTCTTCTTTCACCAACACCACACTGTCTTAAAGGCTAGCTTTTTCGTAAGCCCTGAAGCCAGGTACTGCCAATCCTCCAACTTTGTCCTCTCCTTCAGTATTGTGTTGGCTATTCTGGGTCCTTTGTCACTAAATCTGCAATGATCCTACTTCCTTATTTTTGGAAGATACTGGGATCGTACTTTTATATGCTTCTGTTCCCTTTTATATTTTTCATATGGTGAGAATTTTCTATGTCATCAAATACTATTATTCAAAAACAAACTTTTATGGGGGGTAAATAATACCCTTTAGAGTGGAGATGCGTGCCACGGTTTACCTTTTCTGGGTCTTTGGGCATGTGTAGGCTGCAGGACCCAGACCTCACATCCCTGGCTTTGCCAGAGAGAAAATGTCCTTCATCTCATTCCAGAGCAAAAAGCCCCAGGGAAGGACCCTGATTAACTTTCCTTGGCCAATCAGCTGTCTCCAGGGTGGGGTTTTGTGCTTGACCACACCCACTGGAGCCGAAGATGTAGTTTCCCTTCCCAGAAGAGATGGGCTAGTTCTTCCCAGAGGAAGGGAGAAGGGGCAGGCAGAACAGATGCCTGCTCTGGGTGAGACCCTCTGAGGTCAGTCCTAAAAAGAAGCAGGCATCTCCTAGGCAAACAGCTTACAACAGAGCATTCCAGGGAGAGAGAGCAGACTTGTGAGCAGGGAAGGACACACAGCCATGGGAAACGGGCACACCTGGATCACAAATGTGGAGAGGCAGAGCCTGAGAGTCAGGATGGTGCTCGAGAGGCCTGCAGCCTACGTGGGGGTGGGTGTGTCTAATCATACAAGTGGTGTGGTGTGGGCAGTGCCTCAGGTGTCCTGGTTAAGGAATGTCCCATCTCTCTGATGTTCCTGTAAACACCTGCGTCCCCATGTTGAAGCTGTTCAGTTATTTGGGACCACAATGCCTTGCTCCAGAATGCAGACCCCGCCACTCTCCCCAGTTGCTTTCTCCTTCTCCAGAACTTTCTCCTTCAGACATGCGACTGGACAGTGCTGACCCTGCTTGACTGGACAGTTAAGACCCTGGTGCCCAGAGATGTGGCCTTTACCATTCTGACTTAGCAAATCTGGTTTCTGGCAACATGTGACAAGACCAGTGCAAAACTCAAGAAAAATTCTATTTTGAAAGCAAAGATGGTTATCATTTGACTATGAATGCTCGTCCAACTTTTAGGATAAATCATTACTGATGGTCAAGACGCAGGTTGTGGTTTTTTTACTGCTGCTTAAACGTAACTTCTGATCCTTCAGATCTCTGTGTCCCAGTTGGTGTAGGAATTATGCATTGGACTAATTAAATCCATGGTAAAGATGCATCCCAAGCATAACATAATGCAACGGTTGGAAGAGCTTTAATGATCGTGGAGGAGCCACAAATCAAGCTTCGTTGATTCTTTTTGTAAAAAACCACATTTTGTTTATTTATTTATTTTTGGCTGTGCTGGGTCTTTGTTGCTGCGCGCGGGCTTTCTCTAGTTGCCGTGAGTGGGGGCTACTCTTTGTTGCGGTGCGTGGGCTTCTCATTTTAGTGGCTTCTCTTGTTGTGGAGCACAGGCTCTAGGTGTACGGGCTTCAGTAGTTGTGACACATGGGCTCAGTAGTGGCTCACGGGCTCTAGAGTGTAGGCTCAGCAGTTGTGGCACATGGGATTTGTTGCTCTGCGGCATTCGGGATCTTCCTGGACCAGGGCTGGAACCTGTGTCCGCTGCATTGGCAGGTGGATTCTCAACCACTGCACCACCAGGGAAGTCCCAAGCTTTGTTGATTCTTTGCAGCTAAAACGGACAGCAAGTGAGGAGGGGGACTCTTCTGAGTGAGGCTCATGGCTGCAGGATGCATTAGAGTTGGGGTGTCTTGGGTGGGGAGATGGGAGATGCATCAGTATTGTAAGAGCTGAGCTTGGGATCCAGGTCTTGGATTAATCACATAAGGTCAGGGCAACTGATGCCTGTGGGGCTGTGGTTGAGTCCCTCTGCACCAGGGCGTAACCTCCCCGAGACTGGGGAACCGCTTCCGATTCGCTTCTGGAGCAAGGGGGCCAACAGAAGGATTAAGTAAATAGTATGTGGAGGAAATAGGTAGAGGGACGTGATGCTGAAAACTCGGCCTCTGTGCACTGGTGCCGAATCGAATATCAGAGACACAGTTGGGTGAAGTAGAAAAGAATTGCTTTGCCAGGCAAAGGGGGACACAGCGGGCTTGTGCCCTGAAAAACTGTGTGTCCCAATCCAGGAGGATCTGGTGAGGAGTTTTACAGCAGTGGTTCAAGGGTAGGGTTGCTGATGAGAATCAGGGTGTGTGCAGGGCCTGCGCTCCTTTAATCTGGCCTGAGGGGGTCTCCTGATGAGTTTCTCTAGGTTATCAAACTGTGATCTTCTATGGAATGGAGAACCCTAACATCCTCGACTTGTTGGGGGGTTTAGTTCTGTAAATGAGCTCAAAGGTATTGTTATGTGCATCCCTTTAGCGGTAACCAGGACCCTGCCCCGAGGCTGCACCATTGTTTCTTGACTGCTCCTCCCTTGTCTCTGCATCCCCTCCCTTCCCTGATTAGCAACTGTTTGAAAGTCTTCTGTGCCCAGGAGCCCCACAGGGTCCTGCTCGGTTTCAGATGGAAACAGCCAGGCTGAGCAGGAGGGGCAGGAAGAGTGGTAAGCATGGAGCCCCAGGTGTGGGGTTTCCCAGCCAATTCTCCGTCTCCAGCTGGGTACCCTACAACTCAATTCAATCCTCACGCGGACTCCTGGAGTCAGAACAGGCCCCACAGGGTAAGGGCTCCATACTACAAGACTCCCCCAATTCAGACGCCAGCTGCAAGTCTAAGGACCCACCTGTACTTCTGAGCAACTAGCTGTAAATTTGGGGGTTCCCACCATCCCCTCCTTAGGTTCAATAATTTGCTAGCACAATGCATAGAACTCGGAAAAACACTTCACTTGTGTTCACCATTTAATTATAAAGGATATAATTCAGGAAGAGGCAAGTGAAAGAGATGTCCAGGGCTAGGAGTGGGCGTGGGGCATGGAGCATCCAGGACCTCCCTGGGCAGGTGCACCACCCTCCCAGCACCTCCACGAGTCCCCCAGCCCAGAAGCTCATCACATCTCATTGCTCAAGTGTTTTTACAGGGCTCAGTCTCCATCTGTCTCTCCTGCCTGGAGGTTGGGAGGTGGGGCCTAAAGTTTCAACCTTTTAATCATTTGATTCCTTGGGACCAGCCTCCATCCTGAGGCTGTGTAGGGACCCCTCTTGTCACCTCATTAGCATACCCTCCAGTGCGATCAAAAGGAGCTCCTTATGAATAACAAAAAGCATCACTTGGGAAGTTCCAAGGGTTTTAGGAGCTCTGTCCCTGGAACTGGGAACAAAGACCAAATCGTGTTTTTTTTTTTTTTTACGCCACACCCGAGAGCCCCCATCTGGCAGAGGAAGAGGGTATCCCAAAGGGGACCGAAGGGCATAACCATAAAAGTGAGAGGAAACCCAAGAGGAAACAGCATGGGGAGCCCAGGGAGGAAGGTTTCCTGATTGAGGGAGGGTCACCACGGCCACCCTGGGCTGGTCATTTGGGGGCTGTCGTCTCTCAGGCCAGAGACCAGTCCTTTGGGCTCCTGGTTACTCTTTCCATCACACCCTGGCTATGATAATAAACACATCTGTGGTATAGACGGATCTTTTCTTCTATTGCATCCTCTTGTCTCATCATTTTTTCCTGGATTTCCCTCCAAACAACCCCCTGAAGACAAGGGGCTGGCCAAGGCCCCTGAGCTCCAAGTCTTCTCTCTGAGCTCCCTGACTGCTCTGCACCCCTCCCAGCCCCCCGGGCTGCTCTGAGTCGTGACCACGAAGGGAAGGGCCCGGCCGGAGCCGGGGGTGGGAGTGGGGGGCAGCCCGGCTGTCTGAGCGATGGAGGGAAAGCAACCCAGAGCTACCTGACTCCCACCCTGAGGAAATGCCATTGACCACTCCCTGGCAGGGCCCCTCCCCTGAAGCCTGGCCACCCCACCCCGTGAGGCTCCAGCCTGCTGGTGCCAAAGGAGGCTGAGGCACCCTGCTTGGGCAGATGGGGCTGAGGGTGTCGATTTGACCTAACAAGCTGCAGTGATTGCCCCAAAACATGGTCTTTTCTTTCTGACATAAACACAATCTGTTTCCCCAGAAGCACTGCCATAAACAGACACCAGGCATCCCAAACCAAGACCACACACACTTGGAACACTGCCCCCTCCTGCACTCCTTTCCGGGGATTTCTGGAAACCCAGCTCAGAGACAGGCCTTCTGGGCACCCCCCCCCACCCCCAGCTCTGCACCCCAAGCCTCCCTCTCTGTCCCTACAGATGTGCACCACTATAGGTGGTGCACATCTGGCTCCCTGCAGAACCAAGACTATTGGGTCGAAGGCCAGGGCCGTGCGTCTCCCAGCCCAGGCTCCCTATGGCACCCAGCACTGTCCCGATGCATGTCCTAATAGCCAAGCACCTTCCACATGTCCTTGACAAAGAGAATACAGAAGCTCAGAGAGGTCAAGTCACTGCCTAAAGATCACAAAGCTAGAAGATAGTGGAGAAAAGTTCAAACCAAGAGTTTCTGCTTTCTAAGCGCATTCCTGTTCATTCTCAGTATAAGTCAAAGGGGTCTTCCATCCAAGGTCTTTCCTTACTGAAGATGCTTCCAGATCTTTCCAAGGAGAGCACAGTGTGTACACGTTTCTTTGCTTTCTCACTGTGCTACATTATCCATTTTCCTCATTAAGTCTTAGCCTATTAATAACCACCCATTTGTCTTAATTCAATAAAAAGATGATTGATTGTATTTGCAACGGTTTCATTGAACTTGTGAAAGTGATGGATGGGGTCCCGCAGCAAGGAAGCCTCAAGAAAAAACATATCCTTGCATTTTCTTGGAAGGGGTTCTCTGTCTCACCAAACATTTTGAGACAGAAATTTCCAAAAGAAATATACATTCAGGATCCTCAAGGATCAAATGCAAAGTGAAATTTTACCTTGATGTCTGTGTTCTGAATCTTTGATCTGGGGGTTCCATGATGGTTCCATGGCGGGGAGCTTCAGTTACTTTTTTTCATTCAGTCACTGGCTACAAAAACACTTGTGTGTTTATAGGAAGAGTGGTATGGTTGCTTCTGTCCTGGGTGGGGAAGTGAAGCCTCTCAGGTAGTGATATGTAAAGCCCAGACCCACAGTGGGTCCAGACTCGGGGCTTTTCCTGTCCACCCAGAAGGACTGGTCATGCTGGTACCTGTTTGAGCACAGGTGTGTCCTGACCTCACATGCATCCACCACGAGAAGGCCCTGAAACACGTCTGTCACCACCTCTCCTAAGCTTGCAGCCAGCCAACACCACTGACCCAGGGCCAGCTCCCCAGCCAGGCATCCTGGATGCCCAGCTGGGCCTTCCTGATCTGACTTCACTCCAGCCCACGCAGCCCACTGCCTTTCCATCTTGCGCCCTCTGCTGTGTGGGACCTGACGATCTGTCCTTCCAGAACCTCCCAGACCATTGCCCGCAAGTCCTCGCTGTCTCTTCATTGGCACGTGGTAGATCCATCCTTCCTCTCCGCTTAAAGGTAGAAATTCTGTGCACAAGTCTCTAGACTTGGGGTTCCAACAACAAGCCACTGAGCTCCAACCTCTGTGAGGAGACATGCGAGGCTACCATCCCCGTTCCTAACCTCCTCCTCCTTTCAGCTGCCCCAGGTCTGCCTGGGGTGTCGTGCTGGCCAGTGGCTCTTGTCACACACTCGCTAATCCAGAAACAAAATGGGTGAGAACAGAAGAGCAGAGCCAGCAGTGAAGCGAACAGCAAGCAGGCCTTTCTTTCTGGCTCTGCCCGGCCTCTGAGCTGGACCTCATGTGGGTAGGAGGATGCTACAAACGCACCTCCTTGGAAACATCATCCCAACGCTGAATTATTCTGTCCCTTATTTTAACCAATATCTTGAAACCCTAGAAAAGAGTTCTAATCAATAGGCTGGGAGGATGATGGAAACCCATTACTGGGAAAGAAACACATTATTAGAAAGATCAAAGGAAAATAAGGCTCCAAGGAAGGTGGGGAGGGGTGTCCTGAACTCCTCGGTCGCTGCTGTGTGAGTGGGTTTCGTGGTTTTTCTTCCCTAGAGTGGATCACATGTCCAAGTGAATTCTCTTACACGTAGCTTCTCTTCCATTAACATCCCCAAAGATGAACCCAAGAAGTGTCATTAGTCCTTTTTTTGGGGTACAAGTTCCTAGAACCCATGAGAGCAACTGATTGTTGGGTCTCACCCAGAGGTGCTGGGGAGGTCTTCCCTCCTCCTAGAGCTTGGTGCTGAGGACACGGGATGGGCAAGGGGGTCCCGGCTATTATGAGCAGCCTCCCTATTCCAGCCTTGACCATGAGCTGCCAGAGTGTGGGGGAAACGGGGCCGACCAGTGCTAACCCCTATGCCCAGAGCGCAAGGTGCAAGCTGGGTAGCTCCAACTCAAGGCCTCCAGACAGGATCTTGGGATGAGCACACCTACATCCTTCTTGTTCCCGAAAGAGGGGTCCAGCATTTGTGTGAGATCCCCGTGCTCTGGGCGGGCACAACAGATGGGCTTCTGGTAGAAGCTTCCAGACCCTAGACTCTCCCTGAATCACCTCTGGCTTGTTTTCTTCAAAGAGGGCTCTCCCAAATTCCAGGGGGAGGAGAGAATACCGATTAGTGGAAGGAAAGAAGAGGAAGGAAGACCACCACTGAGATTAGACAGGTGAGTCTGGATGAGAGAAACGGATGCTTCCTAAAACATCAGATGGGAAGCAGAGTCTTACCGAGAGCCATGGATTCCCCAGTGCCAACACCTGGGCTGTGGCTGGGACCCGTGTTTAGGGGTGCCATATTTGGCCAATAAGGATACAGGATGCCCAGTCAAATTTGAGAAAAAAAATTAAACAGATAAACTACAAACACTGTTTCCCTATGTGTATGTCCCAAATATCGCAAGAGACGTAGTTATACTAAAACATCACTCGTTTATCGGAAATTCAGATTTAACTGGGTGTCCTGCATTTTACCTGGCAGCTCCATGCAGGGTCCCTGGTCCCCATCCTGAGTTCTCTTTCTCGAGTGTTCTCTGAAATGGAAGGCTGAGTGAGGGTCCGGTAGCCATCTCATTATTTGTTCACTCATTCAATCACTCACTCATTCATACACAAATGAACTCATTTGCTCATTGAGGTTCTGTTATCTGATAGGCACGAGGACAGATGTCAGGGATACCAGTGTGAAGAAGACAGGGTCCCTCTGATGAGCTTAGCGTCGAGGGGTAACATCCGTTAGAGCGCTTGTATCTCAGGGTTCAGGCTGCCTCAGAATCACCGGAGGGCTCCTGTGGCTGGCAGAGCAATGACCTTCCAGAGATGTTTACGTCCTAATCCCTGAACCTGTGAATCTGTGACCTCATGTGGCAAAAGGGACTTTGCAGCTGTGATTAGGTTAAGGGCCTTGGAATGTGGAGATGGTCCAGGTGGGCCCACCCTAATCTCACCGGTGGGATCTGAGATGTGGGATGTGACGAGGGGAGGATGCTCTGAGAGATGCTTGTCGCCGACTTTGAAGAGAAAGGAAGGGTCAGGAGCCCAGGAATACAGGTACTTCTAGAAGCTGGGATACATGAGAAACTGGTTCTCCCCTGGAGCCTCAGAAAGGAAGGCACTTTGAGCTTAGCCCATGCAGCCCGGGTCAGACTTCTGCCCACAAAGCTGTAACGTAATCAGTCTGTGTTGTTCTAAGTCTCTGGGTATGTCTCGATCTGTGCCCGCAGCGACAGAAAACGAATACAGCTTCTTGAACTCACCACAGGGCTTCTGAACCCCCAGCCAGAGGAGGGGCCTGGGAGTCTGCATTTCTAACACGCTTCCAGGCGATGCTGCTGCTCTGGTCTGGGGACCCTGCTTTGAGAACCACTGTTCTAGAGAAAAAGAAGGAAGCTAGAAAGGGGACCCAGGCCCCCAGTTTCCTGGAAGGAGAGGGATTGGCAGCCATCTCTTTGGCTGACAGGTGTCCCCCTGAGGCTGGGTTGGGATGTCAGGCTCCACACCGTGCACAGTTTGGACCAGCTTTGCTGGAGGGCCCAGACCAGGACTCCCAGGCCCTTCAGCTTCAGAGGCATACCGCCAGCCTCATTAACAGGCTCGGACACTAAATCAGGGAGCAGAAGAAGCTTAGCCGGGCCCTGAGGACAGTCAACTCCAGTGCCAGGGCCAGGACCTGGATTCTCTGAATCCAGGAACTTTGTTGGGGTCACACGCACAAGAGAATGAAGCTGTCGGTATCTCCGAAGAGAGAAAACAGGGAATCTGAGCTCTAAGGACCCGGTAGCCGGGGGTGTCTAGGCCAAACACCAGGCAGAAAGTTCTGTGAGCAGAGGGAAGGCTTGTGGTCCCTGGGATCCGCACCCATAACTCGAGGTGCAGCTCAGCCTCGCCTCCCAGCTCTGCCTGGGTATAAAGACAGTCAGTGCAAAAAATGGGACTGCAGGAGTCTGCAAATAATGAAGACCCCCCCCAGAGGGCAGTGAGCTGCCCAGGGCTTCGCAGAGGCGGGTGGTCGAGCTGGGGGCTCACTCAGGGCGGCTGGACCCCAGGGCCTACCTTCCACCAGTGCCGGCAGCCTTGAGACAGTGACAGAGGGACCATGTTTGGCTGTAGACTCACACGCTTCATTCTTGTCTCCAGCTCGCCTCGTTCCCTCCCAGCTCCGTGCTCCTGGTGGTGGATTTATATATCACAGGGTGTCCGCCCCCTCCCAGTCCATTCCTGCAGAAGCCTCTTTGAAGGCAAAATACAGTCCAGAATGATTGTTCACTAAGAGACATTCATCAGTGAGATGTCCTCCGTAAAACTGAAGTATCATAAAATCGTACATGCGTGGGCCCGGAGACGGGCAGCAGCCATATTTCAGCAGGAACACGGCCAGCGAAGAATACAAGTGCCTGTTCTTGATAAATTAGACCCCAGTTGATACTGTTACTTGCTTGTTGGAGAGAGTGAGATGGCCGTTCAATCAACATTCTGGCTCCCAGGACGGCAGGGACAGCAACCTCTTCCGCAATCAGTCATCAGTACGGCCTCGGGCGCTGCTCTCCGAAGGGCCTGCGCCCACTCGGGCACCCGGGAGAGCCCTGCTCAGAGCAGCAAGTCAGGGAGACAAATGATGACCAGCAAGTTTGCAATCTTGAGAGATGAGCGCAGGCGTGCATGCGAGGGCCCATCGCTCTTCCTCCCCTTGGCAGCTCGGCCCAGCGTCCTGGGGGCTCTCCTGGGAGGGTGGGGCTGCTGGCCTTCATCCCGGCTGCCCAGACGTGTCTGTCATCTGGTAGGAGATTGTTACATCCACCTGGGCCGCGAGCACGTCAGGGGCAGTGAGGGGGCCCAGGGGTGGGGAGGGGGCGGCGGTAGGGAGGGTGCCCTGGAATGTCCCCCGGCGACCTCCTTTATCTCCTTTGGGGCTGCACTGTGTCTGCAAACCCAGAATCTCCACCTCTCCGCTCCGCAGACAAAGAGATGGCATGGAGGGGAGGACTGCAGTCACCTGGCAATGTCACACCTGTGTCTGGTCGTAACTTTGGGGTTCAGACCCAGGCCTTCCTTCCCAAGCCCGGCAGCCAGACCCTTCCATGCTCGTGAGGGTAGGCCCGGGCCTTGGCGAAGCCACCATTTAGTAATGGTTCCCTCACTTGGCCGCAGGACCAGGTGAAGCGACAGAGGAATAACAGGGATGCTTGAACCTTGCTGTGACACCCCCGCTGAGCCCTTGGTCCCATGTCCCTCCACCCTTTCCAGAGAGGTATGCTCACTGAGTCCATGTCAGAGGTCCAGAGCGGTCATGAACTTGCTAAGGGTGGAAACAAACAGGTAGCCGATCTGATCTGGCTGGATAATAGAAATTTCCATGCATTTCTACCACTATAGCTGCCACCCCCGGGCCAATGTGGGCTGTGGACCCCCGGAGGGTGGGCCAGCCACTCTCCCTGGCTCCCTGATTTCCACGTGCAAATGGGGTGGGGGCTGGGAGCACCCAGCACGTCCGGCCGTGAGAGCTCCCAGGACGCAGCTCCGGCCTCTGTAGCAGAGGTGGCCCCGGCCACAAAGCCAGGCCTCCAAGAGCGGCTCTTGCGTCCGATTCCAACCTGCTTTACGAACATCAATTAAGTATTGATTGATAAACGAATGTATTAAGATCCTGAGAAATGGCTCCAGGCACAGAAGTAACAACTTGTTACTGTGAGAAACAGGCCTTGGAAGTACAATGATTTCTCACCCACCTATGGCCCTAATTCCGCACCTGCTCCGGGAAGGACATCAAAACAGGCAAAGCAGGATTCGGCTGACACCTGAAGAAATTGAATTTTGAGTCTGGAAGAGAAATCAGACCCATGGATTGGGGAAGAGTGTCCTCCAGCCTCCGACCAGCCCCTGACCAGTCACAGCATCACACTTCTTCCACTCACCCTCAAGGCATGGTCCTGCCACCCCCTGACCAGTCCCACTTTGTCGGCCTCTCCTCTTCCTCCAGCCCCTCCCCGGGGGCGAGCCTGCCTGGTCCTCTGCCCTTGTCTCCTCCACACCAACCATGAGCCAGCGCCCAAGCCCAATTTTCACTCTGTCTCCCCTGTAGGGACCCTCAGTGTCGAGGGGCCAAGCCTGACCACTCCTCTTGCTCCATGCTGCCCACCACGGGTGCATCTCCGCAAGGTCATGTCCCCCTCCCTGGGACAAGTGTACATCATACTGCCTGGACCACCATCACAAAATACCACAGACCAGGCGGCCTAAGTAACAAACATTTGCTTCTCACATTTCTGGAGGCTGGAAGTCCAATATCAAGGTGTGCCGATTCTGTTCCTGGTGAGGTTCTTCCTGGTTTCAGGCATCCCCCTCACCTGCTGTGTCCTCACATGGTGGCAAGAGAGAGTTCTGCTTTCTTCCTCTGCTTGTAGGGACACTAATTCCATGCTGGGGGCCCCACCCTCATGACATCATCACCTCCCGAAGGCCCTACCTCCTGACACCATCACATGGGAGGGTTAGGGATTCAACATAGGAATTTGGGGAGGGGAACCCAAAGATTGAGTCCATGACTGGTCCACGGAGCTCCTTTCCATCAGCCTTCAGGGGAGATGCTCCCCAACACCCGTTCTTCTGCCTCCTGGGAGTCGCCATGGCTGTGGATCTCTGCCTCATTCACTGGGTGACCCCAAGCTCCCTCTGCCCGTTGGTCTGTCTCTAACACCAACTGGCGACTCATAGTTCCACATAAGTCAGCCTTGAGCATGGGTCCTTTCTGCCACTCAGCGTCTGGTTGCCCTTTGTCTGGCAAACACGCCCACACTTTCCCAGAACAGCGTCCCCAGTCCCACGGCTGGGCTCTGAGGTTCAGGGGAGGTGCCAGTCCCCACACGGAGGAAGCCTTGGATGCTTCACTCCTCTGGCCACAGAGGGATGGACAGGGGAGCCAGGTGGCCCGAGTGGACTCAGTGAGACATTCCCGGGACCTGGCTTTCCATCTGGCCTTGCTGTTAAGAGGATGCTGGCTGCCATCTTGTTAGTAAAGCACATGAACTGAGACTCCTCCATCAAGTCGTACCTGCAGCCTGCTCTGCCTTTGGACCATTCACTCCTGTTGATCAACGCACTCCCTTGTGCCTCAGCTGGTTCTCTTGGGCTTTACTCACTTGTACCTGTAGGAGTAGCATTAATGTATCACCTAGAGTGCAGATTGCAGGCTGGGGAGGGAGTGTCACCTCTCGCTACGTGCCTTCCAGAAGCACTTGCCTTGGCTGAGCAATGGCTCTGGAAACTGACCTTGGGACCCTGGGTTCTTCCAGAGCAGCCTGGAGAGAAACGGCCTCCCGGCTGTTCTTCATGGATCACTGAGCTCCTGCAGACTTGCTCAGCCCCATTTTAAGCCCATTTTCTGCCGCTCTGTCTTCCTTCTCCTGTTCTGGGAGACTGATGTGAATTGTGCCAATTTATTTTGTGCCAATTTATTTTGGCAGCCGAATGCCCCTGGTTATACAGCTCCCAATTACAGTGGGCATGAACACGAATGTTCTGGAAAAAAATATATATGTATGAGCTGCCCAACATGGTGAGTCATCATATTTCCCAACTTTTAGGCAAGTTCAGGTGCCAGGGGCCATGACCCATAAATCCAACAGACGGAATCTTCACTTCTGGGGGGCGGTGGGAGTGCTGATGATCTGTTAGCTCCAGGGTCGGGGGAGGGAACGTCGTTCTCTCTGTCAGAGAGTGCTTGGGAAGTGATAAAGAGGAGTCTGTTACTCCTATAAAGCCTGAGATGGGCCTGACAAATTGTCTTTAATAAAATGTTCTCTGAGGAGCATAATTGGGGAAAGTCAGGTCGAATCCTGGAAGCACCGTCAGACTGACAGACACTTACAGACAGATGGGTCCACCTGCCCTGGCAGGGGGTGCGGTGCTGTGTGTGCCGGCCTGTGTGTGAGTGTGTGTGTGAGTGGGCCTGGGTAGTCACGCATAGTCAAGTGTGTTGTGTGATTTTACGTGTACAGGCTTGCCCAGACTTGTGACGTGTGTACACAACAGGGACTCAGGCAAGTGTGTGTGTGTGTGTGTGTGTGTGTCTGTGTGTGTGACAAAAGCCAGGGAGACCCCACGTGCACCCACCTGATGTGGAAAGGTGGTCCCACACAGAGCCTGGGTCCTGGGTATGCCCAGATGGCCAAGGGCAACTCTAGGCATGGGCCAGTCCCTGATGTCCACGCCTCTCTGTCGCCTCCTTCCCAGGTGTCCCCTAGTCTGACCCCCACCAACTCCCGCCAGGACTGAGGGGAGGCGGGGAGGGGCCCCTCTCCCAGCCCAACTTAGAGCTGCATCCAGCATCCCAGCCAGACAGCGTCACCTGCCCCTGCCCCCGGGGCTGGGCCGGGCTGGAGAGGGCTTTCCCACCTCCCTCCCTCCCCTGTGCCCTCACTTCTGACCTGGTGGGAGCCTCAAGGCCCATGTGAAGTGCCCCTTTCTCCATGGAATCTTCTGTCCAAGCCTAGCTGGG
The DNA here is from genome assembly GCF_008692025.1 of Phocoena sinus. Taxonomy (NCBI): domain Eukaryota; kingdom Metazoa; phylum Chordata; class Mammalia; order Artiodactyla; family Phocoenidae; genus Phocoena; species Phocoena sinus. Next base: position 2,581,517 of record NC_045772.1, on the reverse strand, counting down.
CCTCTCTGGACACCCTGTGTCAGTCAAGCTGGAAGGGGACCCCCATGGCGTGCCTCACCCTCTGTGCCCAAGCTCCTTGTCCCGATGGGCCCAGCCAGAGCCCCCTGGGCCTTCGGCGGGTGACACAGAGCAGTGGGAGTGGCTGCATCCTCCCTGCCTTCCCCTGCATCAGCGACTCAGGGTCCCCACGGAGCCTGGGAGGAGTCAGCAGACACTTGCACCCCTGGGAGGACAGATGTGATGGCGTTGAGGGGAGCAGAGGGGGGCGAGTGGGATGTGAGCAGCCGGGTGCACGTGGTGGGAAAGCAGGAGGCGCACGGGTGGGCGTGCATTCGGGGGGTTCACTCTGGCGCCCCGGACTGGAGAATGTCAGCTGCGGGCCCCAAATCCACACTCCCCTCTTCCTTAGCAACAGAGGCAGTGCCAGCCAACCCAAGCCTTGCTCTCCCAGCTCCCTTCCTTCTTCCTGCCGCCTGGAAGGGACGTGCCTGAGGCGGCCTGGGACCGGAGGATGGAGGATGGAGCTGTCAGGGCAGAAGATACAGGCAGCCTGGCCTCCATGGTCCCTGAGCTGCAAAGCTGGCCTCAGACAGCCCAGCCCAGACTCTTCTGGAAAGGAGAAATCAGCCTGTCTCTAACGTGAAACCAGGCATCACCACCTACTCTACACCTGACTGGGATATGCCAGGTGGTCCTTCAGGCAGACAGGATCACTTAGGGTTTGGGGAGAATATGACGTCTTGGCAAAATGTAGGCCTGAGAGAGAGGGGGACCGGGGAGGTGGTGACAGGGAAACCAAGAAAGGGGTGTTTTAGAACAGGCCTAAATGTTGCTGCAGGATGGCCCACTGGATTTGGTGACCCTGAGGTCCGAGCCCAGCAGGACAACTTTGGGGATACAGGGTAGAAAACCAGGGCCAAGTGCTTGATTAGTGAGAGGGACCTGGGTAGTGTGTGCAAAGGATTTTTTTGGTGAGTTCTGTTGGCATTCTGGAAGGTTCTGCTTTAAAGATGGTTGAGAGCATCTTAGATGCTGATGGGGAAACGTGAGCATTCGGAAAACAAAAATGAAAAGTGGCGGATGGGATGGGTCCAGACCACCACCGGGTTTTGGGTCGGGGGGGGGGCTCCGGGGGAGGTGGTGCCTAAAGAGGGGTTGCAGGCAGCGGTCTGGGCCTGCTTTAGGGAGCACCGAGGACACTATGGGGTTTTAAGCCAAGGAGTGACAGAGTAGGGTTTTGTTTGGAAAGATATGTCTGGTGGCAATGCCCAGGGCAGGCTGAATAGGTTGGGGCAAAAGGCAAAACCGGAAGCAGAGACCCAGGTGGGAGGCCTGAGCCCAGGGAAGCAGCTCTCAGGATCCTGGCAATGGAGAAGCATCCCAGCCTGAGAGGCGAGGGGTGAGGAGGGAGCCTCCACAGGCCCCGTTTTGAAAGAAAAGGAACCAAGTTTAGATTCGGGCATTTTATGTCCATCTCTTAGGGGGATAAAAGAAGCTAGAAAAATTGTAGGCAGGTGTGCCTCACGTCTTGGTAATTTCCGAAGGATTGCTTTTAATATGATAGGCACATAAAAGAGTTTAAAAGCAGCTGCTCTGTGTAGACGTTATCCACTGCTCGTGGAGCCTCGTGGCACCAGGGGTGTTTTGCCCTTAACAGTGGCTCCAAGGCAGCAGGTAATGCTGGCAGGCAAAGCAGCAAAAACGGGGAAGCAAGATCCCACCACCCAGAACAGTCCTCAGGAGGCAAGGCCCTGCCCCAGCTTGCAGACACAGCCTCTACCTCCTGCCCCTACTCCTAACTTACCCCACGTCGGGCAAAAGCATCCTGGGGATTGGGCGGTGAGTATGGCACAGACCCGGTCCCCAGAGCCCACCGTCCACGGGGAGAGAGACGTGTAAACGAGACACGGCCCCCTAACCATGAACCTGATTTGCCCGGGCACCTGGTGGAAGGAGGTGGAGACATTTCCTTCTGCACACCACTCCCCCACCGCTGGTTCTCAGTGGGGTGAGGTACAGGTGATGCTATTCCTCCACAGAAGGAATTTCTTTTTTTTTTTTTTTTTAAAGATGTTGGGGGTAGGAGTTAATTAATTAATTTTTGCCGTGTTGGGTCTTTGTTTCTGCGCGAGGGCTTTCTCTAGTTGTGGCAAGCGGGGGCCACTCTTCATCGCGGTGCGCGGGCCTCTCACTATCGCGGCCTCTCCCATTGCGGAGCAGAGGCTCCAGACGCGCAGGCTCAGTAGTTGTGGCTCACGGGCCTAGTTGCTCCGTGGCATGTGGGATCTTCCCAGACCAGGGCTCGAACCCGTGTCCCCTGCATTAGCAGGCAGATTCTCAACCACTGCGCCACCAGGGAAGCCCAGACAGAAGGAATTTCTTGACAAGCCTGCTGGGGCAGAATGTGGGAATCCCGAGGGTCGGGGTGTGAGCAGATACCAGCTGGCTGTTGTGTGAGCTGATGAGGGAGAGCTGGCCTGTCCTTCCGGAGAACGATCGTAAGGTCTGGACCTAGAAGCGGCAGAAGCCTCCACGCTCGGCAGCATCACCCTCGCTGCAGGCTCCTTGCAGGCCGGGAGGTCACTGAATTCCTCACCTGCCCCGCTGTGAGTGGGTCTGCAGAGGAAGCAGAGGCTCACAACTTTGTGTGTAGCTGGTGGGTGGACTGCATGCCGTGTACTTGAGTGTGAGCACAAAGGCAGCCCGGGGCTTGGAAGATCCCAGAGGGGCAGGAAAGCCTTACTGAGGAACATCTGAGTTCCTCATATGACTTCACGTACAGACGGTGTGATGACACCAGAATCCAAACCATCTACAGATCAGAGCTAATAAGCAAGGTCGTGGATCGTATTTTCCATTCACTGAAGCTCCATTTCATTCTCCTTTGAATCTGTCTTTTTGTTGTAGGTCGGTCTTTTGATCCTCACTCCTGTCGTATCTTTGATTCCCTGTTTTTTCCCCTTTACATTTGCTTTATTTTGCATTCTGTGCATGGTGGTCAAAATCTCTGAAGTCTGGGTCTGTTCTTTTCTCCTTATTTTGCTTCTTGCTGGGTTTTACTCTGTCTGGGTGACTTGTTCATCCCTATGGCTGTGCAAGTTTTAGTTATGAGATCATAGTGGTTTGATCTCTGCTGTGGAGAGCTGGGAAAGGACCTGTCTGATGACATGAAGGGGCCTGGGATTCTTGGGTAGATTTCTCTTCTTCCACTAAATGCAGGACTGAGAAAGGCACTTTCGTGGCTTTCTGCTTCTGTGGGAGTATTCTTCCCCCACTCCATCCACACCCCCGCCAGCTCACCTCTTCTCTCCAGTGACCCCCACCCTGAGTTCTGGCTTCATGTGGGGTGACTTCCAGTCCAACTATCAATCACCAGGAGAGGTGAGTCAGCATTTGCTGGACTGATTGTAGACCTGTTTGTTTCTTCTTGTTTTACGTCGGTAATTGCTTTATACATTTTAAAGTGAGATTATTATGTGCATACAATTTACTACTAGTACTTTCATCCTCTCACTTTTCGTCCAGGTAGGTGGCAAGTGGATCTAACCCTAGCTCCCCTGGGGAGATAAAGAGAAGGAACTTTTATTCCATGTGTCCTTTCGTGGGTTTTCTGGGCCCAAGCCCTTGGTTTTGCCTTTGGTCCGATTGTGTTCCTCTTCCTGGCTGAAAGCATAAGCCCCTGAGGGCTCACCCACCCGCACAGCCACACCTGTGAGCTGTGTGTTTTTAAACAGCCTGTCGCTGGAAATAAATCTTTGTACTTTCCCCAGGAAATATAGTCTATAAATTACTGTGACATTTGAGATGAGGATCCCCCACTCGTGCTCCTCTGCCTCTCTGGATAAGCCTCCACACTCGCTACAGAGCCTGGGTGGTGGCCAACCCACGTCATGCTGGATGATGTAGGGACAGCCAGTTAAAGATGAAATCACTGGCATCTTCAAATGTCAGCTTTGTCACTATGAAAATGACCTTGCACTGCAGTGGCAGAGAAAGATGACACTATGGAGCATTAACTAGGTGAGTTGCCACTACTTTCTATTCATCCTGGCCTTAGGATGTCTATGACGTCACAGACTGCATTCACTTTTCAATGCTGTGATGGGAAATTTCACGTGTCCACTTGGCTGGGCTTTGGTCTCCACCTGTTTGGTCAAATACCAGTTTAGATGTGCTGAACATTTAAATCAGTAGATTTTGAGGAAAGTGATTACCTTCATAATGTGAGTGGGCCTCATCCAATTGGTTCAAGTCCTTAAGAAAAGACTGAGGTCCCCTGAAGAGGAAGGAATTCTGCCTCCAGACCGTCTCTGGATTCAATCTACAACATTGACTCCTGCTGGAATTTCCAATCTGCTGGCCTGCCCTGCAGACTCGGACATGCCAGCCCCCTCAGTCACAGGAACTAACTCTTTAAAATAAATCAATCTCTCTCTCTACCTATAGATAGATAGGTAGATAGGTAGATAGATAGATAAATAGATAGATAGATAGGTAGATAGATAGATAGATAGATAGATAATCTGCATTTGTATTAGTCAGGGCTCTCCAGAGAAACAGAACAAATAGGAGAGATAAATAGATAAATGATAGGTTCATACTACTGTATGTTTAGATCTATCCAATAGATAGATCTATCTATCTATTTACCTATCTACCTATCATTCTATCTATCTAACTACCTATCATTCTATCTATCTACCTATCATTCTATATATCATTCTACCTATTATTCTTTCTATCTATCTATCTACCAATCTACCTATCATTCTATCTATCTACTATTCTTTTTATCTATCTATCTATCTATCTATCTATCAACTATTTACCTATCCATCCTATTGATTGTTTCTCCGGAGAATCCTGACTAATACAGATGCCGATGATTGGTGCTCATTTAAAAGTTTTACAATGGGACGGCTGGAAGAAATCACATTTTATGTAATTCACTCAAGACACCAGACTGAAAAGGGAAAATAAAAGAAAGCAAAACACTTCTTGTTCCTTCTGCCCCTGGTGTCCTTCAAATCTACCACCTTGATCTTAACAAATTCTTCACTGGAGGCACCCCAACCCCCAGCTCCTGCTTTATGTTCTTTAATGTATCACCACTCTCTGACATGCTCTGTATTCACTTGCTAGATGGCTTTTATGTGCTTCTCCAAGAGAAATGTAAGGACTAGTGCCTGGAATGTGGAGGTGCTCAATTCAATTTCTACTGAAATTGATGAATTATGGTCATGAGAGAGCTAGTCATGGCTCAGGGAGTCAAAGTGTTGAGAGTCTGAGTTTGAGTATCAGTCAAATTGGTGTTTAAAGTCCAGCTCATGCATGTTCTCAGTGGTTTATCCTCTCTGTATCTCGTTTTCCACATACAAATGAATGTAACATCATCTACCACACTGGATGGGGTTCAGGATTCAACTATACATTTATATATATATTTTCTAGACACTTCTGTACTTGGATAATATTTATAATCACATTATAAACTTTTCTTATCAAAGAAAGGAAATCCTACTCACTTCAATTTTTGACAAGTCTTTATACCAGAGGAAAATAAAGAAACATATGTAAGATGCTCAAAAATGGACAATGTGAGCCAACATGCCAGACTGACTTCAGGTATACATACTTATAAAAACTCAGAAAAAGTTGCTATGCACCCCTCCTGACGTGTGTAGCTGAGAACCAGTGTTATACAACAAAAATGCCTGGAGAGGCAGCGGCGGAAGGATGGACAGTCAGTGTGGTGTACCAGATGTACCTGTAGAGGTCATCCAAAGTGACGACTATAAGGAAGACAGGAGGTGTGTAATGACCATGTGCTCTAACAACAAAGAATCTGGGAAACTATTAAAACTGGGGGGAGGATACTTAAAAAGCAAAATGATTCAGCCGATTACTTTATAGGCATTCACTGAGAAATAAAATTGTATTACTTCAAAGTAATTGCTTTGGGAGAAGAAGGGTAGAGGGAGGAAGACACCAGGGTACTCGTAACCTGTGTCCAGGAAAAGAGATGATGATGTAATCATCAAGGTATTAGTGGAAAGGTGTTCATGAGAACAAAATACAAACCTTTCTAGATACCTGAAGATAGTCCTAAGAAAGACAGAAAAAACAAATAAAAAGAGAAAACTAAGCATAATGCATGGTGGGTGAATACGTGTGTATGTGACACATATGTCATTTACATACATATGCATGCCATATAACTATGACAGAAGGAGGACAAGCATTGATTATACTGATAAATAACACATGGAAATGGGCTTAATTCAAACAAAAGAAATATGATTTTCAGATTGGCTAACAAAGTGAAATCCAGCACTATGCATGAAACCTGCCTAAATTAAAAGAGTTTTTTTTTTTTTTAATTAAAAGGAAAGTACCCAATAATGCGGAAGCAACTTTCAAGCAGTGGAGATTGCAGGAGATAGAAGGAGAAGTAGACAAAAATAAGCTCATAACACCACACCACTCTCAATCCAAGAGAAATCAAATAGACACACTCAGGAAGGAGATAGAAGATTTAAATGACATGATTAATGAGGCAGACCCTATAGATATGCATTGACCTCTGAACTCTGGTAACTGAGAATACTTCTTCTTTTTAAAAGTGTATGAAACATCCCCCCAAACTGACCACATCTTATGCTATAAAGAGAATCTCATTAAATTCTAAAGCATAGAAATAATACAACCAGCATTCTCTTACCACCAGCAATAAAACTAGAAGTTAATTATAGCATTAACCAAATAAAAAAGCCTGCCCACAAAATGTGCTATTAAACAACTCTCAGAACAAAAGCAAAATCAGAGTGAAATTACAAAATTTTATAAATATAACAATAATGAAAACCAAAAGTATTAGACTCCACAGAATATTATTAAAGCAGTTAAAAAAGAACAACTTTAACCTGAAATGAAAATGCATATCAGGGCTTCCCTGGTGGCGCAGTGGTTGAGAGTCTGCCTGCCAATGCAGGGCACACGGGTTTGTGCCCCGGTCCAGGAAGATCCCACATGCCGCCGAGTGGCTGGGTCCGTGAACCATGGCCGCTGAGCCTGCGCGTCCAGAGCCTGTGCTCCACTACAGGAGAGGCCACAACAGTGAGAGGCCCGTGTACCACAAAAAAAAAAAAAAAAAGAATATCAGTAAAAATGAAAATGTAAAACTAAATGAATATCAAATACAAAAAGTTAGAAAAGGAACAACAAAGCTAATCCAAAGAAAGAAGAAAAAGGGAGAAACAGAAGTACTAAAGTGTTAAAACAAAAGAAATTGAACCAGTAAATGCATCCAAAATCTGATTTTTAGCTCAAAAAAAGTGCTGGTGGGGGCTGGGAGGGAGAAAGCACATGCATACGAAACTAGGAATGACGAAGTGTAAATAGCCGTCAGATCTAGAAGGATTTATTTTTAAAACAAGATTACTTTGTAAAATTGCATGCGAATAAAGTTAAATGCCAAGATGAAATAAATAGCTTTTTAGAAAAATGCAAAGCACCAAAATTGACCCCATTAAAGAGAGGAAATCTAAACAGGCCAGTTACCACTGAAAAAATACAGGCGGTAGTTAAAGACCACTAATTTTCTCCCGACACCATTTGCACAGGGGAAATGAACCAAGTTTTAATTAGATCAATTAACAACAATGCTACTTAAATAATTTTAGAAGAAAGAAAAAGGTGGAAAAATTCCAAATTCTTTTTATGAAGCAAGTAAAACTCTCATAACCTGACAGAGCTTTTATTAAAAAAAAGTTACTGACCAATTGCACTTATGATTATAGACACACCAAAATATTAGATAAAACATTATGAAACAGAAGCAGACAACATGTTACAAAGTAATGCATCATGACCAAGTCGTTGGTTTACCAGGAACAGGAAGGTGGTTCAATATTAGAAACATATTAATATAATCCATCAAATGAATAAGGACTAAGCAAAAATATCTCATCATTTCAAAAACAGAACAGACTTTTTACATAATTAAACACATTATGTTAAAAATACACGATAAAATAGCAATGGATGTACCCTAAATCTAGTACACAGCTTAGTGGACAACACAAATGTCCTTCCAGCTAAAGACAGGGAGAAGATAGGGGTGTATATCCCTTTGACCTTTTAGAATTGTAATTAGAAGAGAGAAAAAAATAGAGGCACAGGAGCTGGAGAAGAGGAGAAGACAAAATCATTTATACTTGCAGGTGATAAAATTAAATATTTTGGAGACCCCAACATCAAAGGAAAAACTCTTACAGAAAAGAAACAGGGAATGTATTAAATTAGCATATTATGAAATCAACATTTAAAAAATCACTAAAAACTTGTTCTTCTGGGAAGATGGAGTAATTTCCCCTATTCCTACAACTAAAACCCCTGGACCTTGTATATAAAACCAAAGAAGTCTCTAAGAGGTGAAGAGGGGGAGGCAGGCTGACTTTGGGACCCAAGGAATGACATGGTGGTGAGTTCTCTGGCTGTTTATATTTTTGCCTTGTGTATCCTAGACTTGGAGCTGAAGATAGAGGCAGCTTGGGAATGTCACGCAAACAACAATGGAACAACCCAAAAAAGCCTGCTCTCTGTAGCCAAAGGACAAGGAAAGGGGCAGCTTTGCAAGACAGAACGTTTTTAGACAGCAACCGCCCTGCTCCAGGAAACACCAGAACAATCTGTGCCCACCCCACTCACATCAGCAAAGATCACTCCCATCCATCAGGAAGGAGATGCCCTACCAACCCTGACCCAGTGGAGAGAGAGGATGCTCAACCTCATGCAGCAGAGACCATGTGAGAGAGGGGACCCCCATCCCCAGCAGCAGTAACAAAGAGCCCACCCCACACTGGGAGTCGAGGGAGGTGGAGTGGGGAGCCTGGGCGTTTATGTCTGTCTCCACTTGACTGTAATGAAAGAAAGGGGAGCACAGTGACCCCTCCCATCCCTCCCAGAGCAGCGTGAGAAGGAAAATGAAGAGAATTTGTCACCAGCAGACCTGCTCTGCAGCTAACACAGGCTCACTGAAGAGCCAGTCTCATAATATAATACAAAAATGTCCAGGTTTCAGTGGAAAGTCACTGGTCAGACCAAGAATTGGGAGGATCTCAAACTGAATGAAAAGGGTGATCAGTAGAGCACAGAGATGTTAGAATGACCTGACAAAGGTCTCGGAGCATCCCCGATAAAAATACTCCAATGAGCAGCTATAAACACATTGAAGCAAACAATAAAAATAGAAAGCCAAAGAAAAGGAATAGAAAGCCTCAGTAAAGAAATATAGATATAAAGAAAAAGTAAATAAAAACAATTTTAGAACTTAAAAGTACAACAGAAAGAAAAAACACCATGAATGGGGTGGATTCAACGTCAGGATGGAGGGGCGGGGAAAAGATCTGGGAACTGGGAGATGAAACGAGAAACAACCCAATCAGAACATCAGAGAGAAGGGCTTCCCTGGTGGTGCAGTGGTTAAGAATCTGCCTGCCAATTCAGGGGACATGGGTTCGATCCCTGGTCCAGGAAGATCCCACGTGCCACGGAGCAACTAAGCCCGTGTGCCACAACTACTGAAACCCACGTGCCTAGAGTCCGTGCTCCACAACAAGAGAAGCCACCGCAATGAGAAGCCCGCACACTGCAACGAAGAGTAGTCCCTGTTCACCACAACTAGAGAAAGACTGCACGCAGCAATGAAGACCCAACACAGCCAAAAATAAATAAAATTAAATATAAAAAATTTAAAAAACATTAAAAAAAATAAAAAAGAACAACAGAGAGAAAGTTGACTGAAAAGAAATGCACAGAACCTCAGGGACATGTGTGATTATGATAAAGTCTAAAATTTGTGTCATTTTGTCCCTAGAAGAGAGGAGAAAGAGGACTGAAAAGCACTGGAAGAAATAATGACTGAAAACTACCCAAATTGTCAAGACACATAAATCTACAGATTCAAGAAGATGAAAGAACCTTAAACAGGATAAACCCAAAGAAATCTGTTTCAAGATACATCATAATTAAACTTCTGAATGGTAAAAACAAAGGAAAAATTGGAAACTGGTCAGAGAAAAACACCTTTTACTTGGAGAGTAAAAAAATTTGGATGACAGTGGATTTCTCATAGGAAACCATGGAGGCAAGAAGGAAATAAGTTTTGGGGGTCCTGAAAGAAATGAGCTGCCAGCCCCAAACTCTATCCTCAGTGCAAATATCCCTCAAGAATGACAGGAAACCGAGATGTTCTCAGATGAAGGAAAACCAAGAGAAGTTGTCACCAGCAGACCTATCCTGGAAGAACGGCTGAAGTTCTTTAAACAGAAAAGAAACAGTGAAGGAAGGGACCTTAAAACACTGAGAAGGAAGAGAGAACACAGTGAACAAAAGCGTGGACAAATGCCACAGACTTTCCCTCTCCTCCTGGGTCTTATAAATCCCATCTGATGCTTGAAGCAAAATTACAACAGTGTCTGCTGTGGTTCTCAAAATATGCAGAGAAGCTATTTAAGGCAATTTTATGTATGATTAACTGTGGAGTTAAATAGTTGTGAGAGAGGAAAAGGATCTATGCTTCATATACTACAGATAAATCAAAATGGAATTCTAAAAAAGGAAGACAGGAAGAAGCAAACAAACAAAAAAACCCTCAGAGAAGAAACAGCAAACAAGAATTTAAATGGCAGAGTTAACTCCTCACATATCAGTAATTACATTCATATAAGTGATCCAGATACACTAATTAAGGTACAGACAGTGGAGGAGTGGGTTAATAAGCATGACCCAACTATGCACTGTCCACAAGAAACTCACTTCAAATACAATGATACAGGCAAGTTCAAAGCAAAAGGATGGAAAAAGATGTACCACATATAAGCACTAATCAAAGGAAAGCAGGAGTAGCTGAATTAATATCAGATAACGTACACTTCAAAGCAAAGAAAATTACCAGGGATGGAGAGGGACATTACATAATGATATTAGGGTCAATCCACCAGGAAGACGCAGAAATCCTAAATTTGGATGCACCAAACAACACCACTACAAAATCAGTGAGGCAAAACCCTGTAAAACGGAAAAGGGAAATAGACGAACTACAACTGGAATTGGAGACTTCCACACTCCTCTCTTGACAACTGATGGAAAACTAGACAGAAAATCAGAAAGGTAGGAAAGAATCCAGCGGCACCATCAGCCACAGGATCTTACAGGATGCTCTGTCCAACAAAAGCAGAATACATGCTCTTTTCAAGTGCTCACAGAAGTGTACCAGGATAGAACACATCCTTGTCCATGAAACTAATTTCAACAGATTTTTCAAAGAATTGAAATCGTACAGTGTGCTCTCAGACCACAGTGGAGTCAAACTAGGAATGAATAAAACAGGAGAACCTCCAAACGCTTGGAACCTGAACAACACACTCCTGAATGATCCATGGGTCAAGGAAGAAAATCTCAGGGGAACTAAAAAAATACCTCGAGCTGAATGGAGATGGAAATACAATTAATTTGTGGAATACAGCGAAAGCGGTGACACTGAATGCACATGTTACTAAAGAGGGAATGTCTCAGATCAATAATCTAAGCTCCTACTTCAAGAACCTGAAAATAGAAGAGCACAGTGGACCCATGGCAAGCAGGAAGAATAAAGATAAGAGCAGAAATTAAAAAAAAAAATTGGAATGTCATAAAGATGTCAATTTTACCCAAACTGATATGCAGGTTGAATGCAATGTCTATCAGTCTCAGAAAGATTTTTTTTTTTGTAACTATAGATAAGGTCATTGTAAAATTCACATGGAAAAGCAAAGGCACTCTAAACTGCTACATTTTACATTTTGGGAAGAATTGGCTGACCTGATTTGTTTTTATTTTTTATCGTGGCAGACTACATACAACATAAAAATTACCATCGTAACCATTTTTAAGTGTATAGTTCAGAAGTGTTAAGTACATTCACATGGCTGTGAGACTAATCTCCAGAACCCTTTTCATCTTGCAAAACTGAAACTCTGTCCCCATTAAGCAGTAACTCCTCTTTGCCCCCTCCCCCGGCCCCTGGCACCCACAATTCTATCTCTGTTTCTAGGGATGTGGCTACTCTAGGGACCTCATATAAACAGAGCCATGTAATATTTGTCTGTTTCTGACTGGCTTCTTTCTCTTAGCATAATGTCCTCAAGGTTCATCTGTGTTGTAGCAGGTGCCAGAATTTTCCTTCTATTAAGGCCGAATAATATCCCATTGTATGTACAGACCACATTTTGCTTACCATTTCATTTGTTGATGGACACTGAGTTATTTCCACTTTTGACTATTGTGAATAAAGCTGCTATGAATACGGTGTGCAAATACCTGTTCAAGACACTGCTTTCAGTTCTTCTGGGTACATACCTAGAACTGGAATCAGTGGATCATATGAAAACTCTTTTTTTAACTTTTTGAGGAACCACTATACTGCTTTCCATAGTGGCTACACCATGTTACATTCCCAGTGACAGTGCACAAGAGTTCTAATTTCTCCACACCCTCACCAACACTTGTTATTTTTTGTGTTTTTGACAGTAGCCATCCTAATGGATGAGAGATGGCATCTCCTTGTGGCTTTTACTTGCATTTCCCTGGTGATTAGTGATGTTGGAAATCTTTTCATGTGCTTATTGACCATTTGTGTGTCTTCTTTGGAGAAATGTCTATTCATATCCTTGACCCATTTTTTTTTATTGAGTTGTTTGGTTTTTTTTTTTTTTTTTTTTTTGCGGTACGCGGGCCTCTCACTGTTGTGGCCTCTCCCGTTGCGGAGCACAGGCTCCGGACGCGCAGGCTCAGCGGCCATGGCTCACGGGCCCAGCCGCTCCGCAGCATGTGGAATCTTCCCGGACCGGGGCACGAACCCACGTCCCCTGCATCGGCAGGCGGACTCTCAACCACTGCGCCACCAGGGAAGCCCTGGTTTTTTTTTTTGTTATTGTTGAGTTATGGGAGTTCTTTATATACGTATATGAACCACGTATCAGATATACGATTTGCAAATATTCTCTCCCATTTCATGAATTGCCTTTTCACTCTGTTGATTGTGGTTTTTGATGCACTCCACCTGCTTTTAAGAATTTTTTTGTAGCTGTTGTAGTCGAGACTAGTATTGGCAGAGAATGTGAGAAATAAGAGAAGACAGAGAATCCATAAATAAGTCCACACAAATATGTCAGCTGAATTTTGACAAAAGTGTAAACGCAATCTAATGGAGGAGAGATAGCTTCTTCAACAAATGGTACCACAGCGATTGAACATTCAGAGTCAAAACTCAAAACCAAACCCCAAAAAACCCTTGATTTGATGCTCACGTATGATTTCACATTGAAAGGGATGGCAGACTTGAATGTAAAATATAAAACTATGGAACTTATAGAAAAAAAAATCCAGGAGAAAATCTTCAGGACTTAGGGCTAGGCAAGGAATTCTTAGACTTGACACTAAAAGCACAACCGTAACAGGAAAAACTCAGTTTGGATCTCATCAAAATAAAATACTTGATTTGTGAAAGACGGTGTTAAGAGAATGTGAAAAGAAAAGCTACAAGGTGGGAGAAAAATGTTTGCAGATCCCATATCTGACAAAGGACTAACATCTAGAATACATAAAGACTTCTCAAAATTTAATAGTAAAAAAGATCCAGTTAGAAAATGGGCAAAAGACATGAAGATATATTTCATGAAAGAGGATATTTAGATGGAAAACACATGAAAATACATTCAACATCATTCGCCATTAGGGAAACACGTGTTAAAACCACAATGAGAGATCACTACACACCTATCAGAATGGCTAAAATAAAAATTAGCAAAACACCAAATGCCGGTGAGCATGCAGAGAAGTGGGATCCCTCATACACTGCTGGCGGGAATGTAAAATGACTGGGGTCACATCAGAAGGAATCAGACAACGTGTAGCCTTTTATGCCTGGCTTCTTTCACTTAACATGTTTTCAAGGTTCATCCACGTGGCAGCAAGTGTCAGAACTTTGTTCTTTTTGTAGCTGGACAATATTCCATGTGTGGGTGTCCCCCAGTTTGTTTGTCCATTCACCTATGGATGGAGATTTGAGTTGTTTCTGCATTTTGGCCATTGTGAGTAGACGTGCTAAGAACATTTAGGCGCAGATTTTTGTTCGGGTTGATGAAAAATTTCTGGAACTAGATACTGGGATGGTCACACAACTTTGTGAATGTGCCACTAAATTGTACACTGTAAGACGGTTACAGTGGTAAATTTTATGTCATGTGTATTTCACTACCATTTAAAAAATCTTTTAAAAAGAAGAAGAATGGGGGGAAAAAAGGACTCAGAGCCAAGAGGTCCTCTAACCAAAGATGGGGCAATCTTAGCATCATTAAACTCATGAACTTTGACGAATAGAACACATTCACTGTGTTCAAATCCTTGAGTCTGTATTAATGTAAAATATTGGTCACTGCTGGAGTATGTCGGGTACCTACTCATTATTTTGAAAACTTCAAAATAAATGGAAAGAAATAAGTATTTATTCCTGTTTTGCATATAAGAATTTGACTTCTGGTTGAACAGATAATTGAAATGGGAGGTTTCTTTGTATACGAATATCACAGCTGTTAAATAAAGAATTAATGTTAGAATTAGAAGGTCATTATTTTCAACCCTTCATGGATTAATGGACTTACAATGGTCATCAACAGATGCTAAAATCAGAAAAACGAAAGCCCAGCAGACACCAGGAGTCCCTGACAGAAGCCCAGCCCAGTGTGTGAAATCCTTCTGCCAAAAATGAAAACCCAATCTGATATCAAACCTCAACATCTAACTCCCGATTTACGCGGGCCTCAGGGCCAGTGAGATGTGTTTATCATCAGAAACCAGACTCAGGGATAAACCCAATTTCTTTCCTAAAAACACTACAAAGGAAAGAGGATGGGGGTGGCAGATCTTTGAACTAAAAAAAGGTTTTAGAGACATATCGACCGGTTTCCAACTATGGATTTTACTGGATTCAGATTCAAACTAACAAAATTAAAAATGTAGATAGTTGGCCAAATTGAAGCATTTTATTGGATATCAGTTGCTGATGTGGATATGCTTAAAAAAGCCCTTTCTTGTAAAGATGCATACTAATAAATTTACAGATAAAATCTAAACACAATATTTATTAAATGTTTACTTTAGGAAAGATGAGGAAATAAAAGAAAGAAAGAAAAAACAAAAGCAAAGTAAGGAGCCCTCCCTTCTCCGGCAGAGAGGGGTTCTCCAGCTCCCGGCTTGTCTGCTGGAGGCTTCGCTGCTGAGTCCCAGCCCCTCAGGGCATTTACAGCCGCCCCTGCCTCTCTTCTGTGAACCCCGATCTGGCTCCAGCAGGAAATGCACTCAGGTGTCGAAGAGAAGGAGATCCACATTCTGTCTACCCTAGAAAATGGTGCATGGGCACAGCAGAGGAGGCTAGCTTTCTGACAGGCATCAAGGCTGCACTTCTGAGTAGGGGAAACCGGAGGGTGGAGATGCAAACTCATAGGGGGATCACTATTCCTACACACAAGGCTGTAGGCAGTGGACCTCGGGTCCTGCAGAAGTTACGAGATGGGCTCTAAGGTGTAACCCTGCTCCACCCCATGCTGCCTGTGTGATGTTGGACACCTCATTTGCCTCTCTGAGCCTCAGTTTCCTCGCTTATACCGTGGAAATGGCTGGCACTTGGTTGATAGGGTTGTTGGCGACGGTAAATATGGCAGCACTGATCAAGTTCTCGGCACAGCATACAGTGTGTGCAATGCCGGCTGTGGGTAACGGCCCTCCTCATGGGCAGGCATGGGTGCTCTGTGTCTGCGAGCATCTCCTAACTGTTTTTGTATGAGACTGTCTAATGTTCTCTTGTCTCATCAAACTGTCAGGGTTTCTCTTTCTTTTTCCCCCAGTGGTGATACACGTTTTTACATTTATACATCTTTTAATAGGGCATTGGAAAAGGACCTATTGGACATTTGAGGCAGGAGCCCATGGAAGTCCAGCCCTGGATGGGAAGTCGTGGGAGGGGAGGAGGGGGGGTAAGAAGGGATGTCAGAGATGGGGGGAGGGTAGAATTCCCTGAAGCCCAGGGTCGAGGGTGACAACAGGAGGGCCATCAGAATAGACTTGCCACCACGAGCCAGGCCTGCTGAACGCCTGAAGGGAATCCTAGGGTTGGAAATTCAGAGGCCATGGGCGCCTTCATGCTGGTGAGTCCAGTGGAGTGATGGGGCCATCTGAACTGGGCAAAAGGAGTGTGGAGAGGGTGGAGGAGGATTCAGGGGGGCAGGCACCAAGGCAGGAGGGTCCAAGGAATAGGCCTGGGCTTGTCTACTGATGTATGCATGTATATGTATGTCTATCTGTTTATCTTATCTATCTGTCCATCCATCATGTATCTATCTATCTATCTATCTATCTATCTATCTATCTATCTATCTATCTATCCATCCATCCACCTGTCTATCTAAACGTGAGAATGACTGGGGTCCAGGAGGAACCCAG
This sequence comes from Phocoena sinus, assembly GCF_008692025.1. NCBI lineage: Eukaryota > Metazoa > Chordata > Mammalia > Artiodactyla > Phocoenidae > Phocoena > Phocoena sinus. The sequence continues at coordinate 2,564,978 of NC_045772.1, read as the reverse complement.
GTGATTAAAGAGAAGAACGTGCTTCTTTCCTCTAGCCAGAGAGAATCAGCTGGGGACTGCAAGGTGTCAGCAGTGGAAAACCCTGGTGAGTGGGTCACCCCCCTCAGGGAGCAGGTGTGTGCAGCACGCAGCTGTGTCAGGGACAGCTGCGGTACCAGCATCAGGGCAGAGTGCTGGAGGCGGCCTTGAGACGGGCACAGGCATCCAGAGTGACGAATGCACACCTGGACCTGGCATTCAGGTGAAGGCAGGATGTGCCACGAAGCCTGTCCCTCATGGCCGGTGGGTGGGGAATAGCTGGAGTGGGTCATAATTAACGGCTTATGCCCCTCTCCTCCGTGCAGGCAGAGTGGGGCTGGTACTGTGGGGCGGAGGGCATGGCTGGAAGGCTCTGGACGAGAGCGTCTCTGCATGCAGCTGCTTCTCCTTGGTTGTACCAGAGTAGAGCTGCTCCCGGGCTGGGCTGCAGGAGGGGCTGGGGGCCAGCTTGTGTGAGCCAGAGGGAACTCTGCAGAATGGTGAGTCGGGGAGGGTCTTGACTTTTCTCAGCGCAGCCTTGACTGTTTCAGAAGAGCAGCAACTCCATCCTGGATTCCAGGACCAGCTGATGCAGGGGACCAGGGCTGGAGCCCGGAGCCTGTGGTCCCGGGTCCCGGTTCCCCGCCCACCTCTCCCCTCCCCTCTCCTCCGCCAATGTGCGAGGACGCTCCGCCAATGTGCGAGGACGCCCCATCCACGCTGGGGCCCCCACTATAGGAAATGGATTTTTACTGATTTTTCCCCACTATATTCTTCTGATATTATGGTATTTAGAATTCCTTAGCCTCTGATGAGACACGTTGTCTTCAAATGCTTTCATCACTCTGTCTCTGGGGTCTACAGTCAGAGGAGTTGAGGAGGAGAGGCAGTTTTGCGGGGCCCAGTGTTCAAGTCTTCGCCCTGCAGCCTGTTCAGAGTGGTTCTGGGTGCATTTAAAACCTGTGTGGGTCCCAGAGTCCTCATCTCTAAGAAGAAAATTTTCTTAGCTGAGGTTATTGAGTCTCACTATGTGCTCAGTACTCTTCTAAGTGTTTTCTATGAATTACTCATGCAGTTTCTACAAGCGGGAGCCGAGCCCAGGGGCCCTCGTGGCAGCCACCATCATCATCAACATCACCGTCATCATCACCAGCATCATCACCATCTTTGTCCAGGCTGCACAGCTGGCTTCCACTCCATGCTCCCGATCTGGAGGCCAGGCTCTCAGAATTCAAAGGCTTCCACCCAGCTGCTTACGATACTACACGCATCATGCCTGGTACCTGCGGAGGCTCCGTAGATGTTCGTTCTCTCGCTCCCTAAAGCACACCGTGGTTAAGATGAAATCAGCTCCTTATCCAAAGTCAATGCCTAAAGTGCCTCATATGAAGGCCTCTGGAAAGAGTCGGTTAGATGTGTGCATGCAGAAGGCTGTCTGACTCTGAAATTCCCTTTGGCGTCCTCCTCTGGCACTGTCCTGCTTGGCACTGGGAGCTGTGGATTGTGGAGCAGGGGAGCGTAGGGCTGACAAACCTTGTCCATCACCCCCCCAGTGGGGCTCCTCAGGGACCACCTGTTCCTCCCATTTTTTCAAGGGAGCCGATCGCACGGAAGAGGAATCTGGCTGCCAACTGTCCAACAGGACAGTGACCAGAGCCTGGGGTGGCGGTGCATGCCCTGCCCCTTCCAGGGAGGGTGAAGCAGCCCCAGGACTGCCAGCAGGACGGTCCAGGATGGAGCTGGGAAGAGGCTTCTGGAAGCTTCTCAAGCAGAACCTGTGGATTCTCATGATGCAGAGAGGCCTGGCACGCAGGCAGACTGGCCCTGCCTTTGACAGGGAGGCTGCAGCAGGCATCTGAGTGAGGCTGTCCCGGGGCGGGGGGTCACCAAAGTCAGGCAGGAGCTTTGGGGGAGAAGGGCAGCCTGGGGTAGGCTGTGTGCTGTCCCTGTCTGTGTGCTGGCAGGGACAGTTTGCAAGGGGGACATTGTGGCCACACTGGGCCGTGGGAAGGGGGTGGCTGGACTCATGCTGCACCCTCTGTAAGTCCTGTTCACCTTCTGCTGGATGTCATCCTGGGCAAATTGTTGTCACCTTAGCTTCCACGTCCCTTCTGTTCACTGGTGAAAATAAATGCTGTTGAGAGTGTGACACCTGCCGAGTGACAGTGTTGGACGTATTTCAGGTCCTTTCTTCTTAACCAGCTGGGCTGGCCTGTCGTCACATGGGTGGCTTGATCATCGTGACTCCCGGCCCCTTGGGGCCCCTGAGACTGCAGACCTCTTGCTGCGGGGCCTCAGAGCTGCCCGCGGGGTGGCAGGGCACAAACGTTATCCGGTTTCCTTGACTCATCCACCCAGCATGGGCCAGTCCTACTGTGTGCTGGGTGCTGCTGTAGGTGCCGGTATGTGGTGGGGAGCAGGGCTAGGGCTGAGCCCCAGGGGCTTCCTTTCCAGTTGGAGGGAGAGGAGGAGAGAGAAAAATTAACAACAGGTGAGTATATGGTTATACGTGGTGATGCACGTATACCTGGACACACACAAGACAGAGATCTGATCTCATCTGTGGGTAGGGATGCCCTCTGCAGTAAGTGACTTTCAAACTGAGACCTGGGGACAGAGGAGGGACCAGCCAAACAGGATGGGAAAGCCTCCTAAGTCTCCCCCACGGCAGCGGGGCAGCTCTAAGGAAGAGAGAAATGTTGGTGTCCGAGCTGTGAATGTGGAGTTTGCCCAGGGAAGAGGGATGGCCAAAACAAGGATGGAGAAGATGGAAGGCTCTGGACCAAAGAGAGCTTGGAGGCTGTTCTTGCCATTTTGGATCTGACATGACGCGCAGTGGGAATGCACCGTGGGACTTTCAGCACGAGAGTCACATGCCAGGTGGAGGAGAGATGGCTGAGATGCGGTGGGTGCAGGACTGGAGGCTGGTCAGGAGTCTACTGCAGAGGTCCAAGCAACAGGGAGGCACCTGGACAGCAGAAGGAGCGTGATGGCATGAGAGTGGTCAGTCCGGCTGTGTGGTGAAGCTGCTGTTGATGGGATCTGCTGACCCTTGGATACAGGGTTCATGGAAAAGAGGAAAGGCCAAGGACAGCTCCAATGTTTCATGTGTTTGCTTTCCAAGGACAGTTGGGTACAGAGCAGGGTCATTTCCATTCATGGGGAAGGCCAAGTGAAATAGGGCCTTGGGCCATGTACTATTCGTATCTTAGAAGAGTGATGTCGAGTGGACCCTGAGAGAGAAAAGGGAGAGTTTGAGGAATACTTTGAAGGTAAAAACGGTCAGGTTTGGTGAGGTATTGGATGGGGACATGAAAACAAGTGAGGGGTCAAGGCTGATGGCCAGGGTATCAGGGCTCTGAGGCCAGTCCAAGGCTACCTGGCTGGTTGGGGGTGAAGCATGATCCAGCTCAGAAGCATGTACCCAGTTCCCTCATTCAAAGCGTACCCTTCACTGAGGTTAGACCAACACAATACTCATGCCAGTAGTATTTCCTGAGCACCTGGGAGGAACCAGGTGCCACCCAGGCAGCTGGGGAAGTCTCAGTCCAAGCTGCCCAAGGAGAGACCAGCTAAGGAGAGAGGTCCCAAGGAAGCTGTGGCTTGGCAGCACCATTCACAGGGGCCACATTGTAGAGGAGAGACACAGACAAGCCTGGAAGAAGAGCTCAAGGCAGGAGCAATTTCCTTGGGCACCCAAGAGGGCAGCAAGCTGGCTGCTGAAGTCCTTTGTCATTGCAGCAGAACATGATCTCAAGGCAATTTAGCACATTACGGAATGTGCTTAAATGTGATGGAAAGAGTTAGGGAGTTTCAGAGATCTGTTTTCAATCATACAAGTTACAGCGATTTAGTCTTGGGAAAGTTACTTGAAGTTCACTAAGCTTTATTTGGAAAGAAAAAAGGGATCCAGCGCTTATGATGCAAGTTGCTTTGAAGAGTGCAGGTGATGTGTGAAACGTGATGAGCGTAGAACTGGGCACTTGGGATTGATTAACAAATAGTACAGATCGTAATGATGAGATTATGGCAGTGATGGTGATGATGATAGTGATGATAGTGGTGATGGTGATGGTGATGGTGATGAGATGATGATGGTGGTGATGATGATGATGATGGTGATGATGGTGATGATGGTGATGGTGGTGATGGTGATGGTGATGATGGTGATGGTGATGGTGGTGATGGTGATGATGGTGATGGTGATGATGGTGATGATGGTGATGGTGATGATGGTGATGATGGTGATGATGGTGATGATGATGGTGATGATGGTGATGGTGATGATGGTGATGGTGATGATGGTGATGGTGATGATGGTGATGATGGTGATGATGGTGATGATGGTGATGGTGATGATGGTGATGGTGATGATGGTGATGGTGATGATGGTGATGATGGTGGTGGTGATGATGGTGATGATGGTGATGATGGTGATGGTGATGATTGTGATGGTGGTGATGGTGATGACAGTGATAATGGTGGTGATGGTGGTGATCAAGGTGACAAAGTCAATGGGAATGAACATTTTGTCAGCAGGTGCATCGTATCCCCGTGAAAATTGGTTCCAACATTTCCAAAGTGCCAGTACTATTTTTTTTTTTTTTTTTTTTGCGGTACGAGGGCCTCTCACTGTTGTGGCCTTTCCCGTTGTGGAGCACAGGCTCCGGACGTGCAGGCTCAGTGGCCATGGCTCACGGGCCCAGCCGCTCCGTGGCATGTGGGATCTTCCCCGACTGGGGCATGAACCCGCGTCCCCTGCATCGGCAGGCAGACTCTCAACCACTGCGTCACCAGGGAAGCTCTGTGCCAGTACTTTTTACTTTATAGTGTAAGGAGTGTTTTGCACTTACCCATGTTAATGTTATTTTGGGTGTGAATATTCTGCTTGATGCCAAACATCTCAGTGAAAACTGAAAGTGCAGTCGAACATCACAAAGCGTTCAGACATCCAGATGTAGTGACATTCTGCCCACCAAGCACAAGGATATGCGATGGTTATTTTTTTCAGTTTTCATTCTGTCATTTGGCATTGGGCTGACTTAGGTGCTGTAATACTGGCTATCAAGAGGTATGAATGTGTACCAGACACTTGGATTCAGAGAGAATAGCATATTGTTGCTGGAATCTGATACATGAAGAAAAAATGCAGGCAGACTGCTTCTCTTGCATGAAGCTGAGTGGTTGCTGGACGTCTGCTCGGGGCGCAGTGCCTTTTCTGCACAGACTCTTAGGTGTGATACAGTCTAAAAATAGCCATGCTCTGTGCTGGGCTGTCTGGGGAATAGCTTTGGACTCTCAGCTGCTGCAGCTACAGAAAGCAATACGCTCTTTGGAAAGGTATTAGGCTGGGGTTTTGTTCTGCCAGCGTTGCTTCAAATTGTCTCTCCTGGAACAAGCAGTGCCAGCCTGTCCTCCTTCCTGAGGAGGTGGAGGAGGAGAAAGGGATGAAGGGGGAGCTGCCAGGCAGATTTTGACTCTGCGCCACACACCTGCGAGGGGCACATGCACAAGCCCAGGTATGCCGTGGGCACTCAGGCCGGAGAACGTGCACACACATACATGCACATGGACACATGCACACCTGAGGCACTGACTTCTGAGCCCTCCAGTTCTGCCCCCAGCTCCATGGTTTGGGGCACACAGCTGGGCTGAGTACAAAGAAATAGCAATGCTGTCTGGATATGTCACCTTTGGTCCCCAGAGCACGCTGAGGAAGGGGTATTGAGGTTCAGGAATTTGAGGTGCAGTGGGATTGAGTGCTGTGCTGGCTCACACGGTGCTAGAGCCCAGATTTCTCTAAGCCCTGGTGCCCCCAAGTCTGCACACTGGAACGTTCCAGAAATGTGGGTAGTAGTGCTGGGTCAGGGGTCCCACCCGGGCTCGGTTATGTAGGACAGGGTGAAGGCAGGAACTGGCCCACACGGGGAGGGTGGCCCGGAGGGAGGCAGGGTGGAGATGGCCGGGCCTCGGGGCACCCCGGTGTTTATAATAAAAAATATTTATATTGGTCTTTGTCCCAGTTTCTGGCACAGAGCCTCTAAAATCCTTAGAATTTCCTGAGCAATAGCAGTGAGAGGATCACCTTTTTATTTCCCCCTCAATTATTTCATTTTATTTCCTTCCTGTTTTACTGAGATATAATTGACATACAGCACTGTAGAAGGTTAAGATGTACATCACAACGATTTGATTTACACACATCAGGAAGTAATGATCACAATTGGTTTAGTGAACCGCCATCATCTCATACAGGTTCAAAATAAAAGAAACAGAAAATTTTGTTTCCTTAGGATTCACTCTTAGCAACTTTCTTCTATAACAAACTGCAGGGAGGAGCGTCTTTTCCTTTCGTAATGAGCCCCCTCAGCCACGTCTGAGTGGATGCTAATGAGGTGACTCCTGGTACCCTGCCCCACCCGCCCAGCTTCAGGATGGGGGCTGGTTGATGGAGGAACAACCATGTGATTCAAGGGGGAGAGCTCTCAGCTCCAGCCTCTGACCTCCAGGGAAGGGAGAGAGGTTGGAGGTTGAGTCAATCACCAAGGACAGTGATTTATTCAATCGTGCCCGTGTGATGAGGCCTCCATAAAAGCCCTAAACCATGGGGTTTGGGGAACTTCTGGGCTGGTGGAACCATCAAGGCCTTGGACGGAGCCTGCGCCTGGAGAGACCTGGAAGCTCCACCCCCCACTCGCACCCCTTGCACTGGGCCTCTCTTCCTTCCGGCTGTTCCTGACTGTGTGCCATGACCAACCTGCTATTTTTTGGGAAAGAAGACTCACCTGTGACTGCCCCACCCGACCCTCTTACCCTCCACAGTTCCCAAAGTTGTCCCTGTGAGTTTGTGGAGTTGGCCCCATAGGAAACCTACACCAACCAGAGGCAGGGTGGGGACTGGTGACACTTCCTTGAATGCTTTATTAATTAAATACACTCATTAAAAATCGACGTTGTGCCAGACCCTATGCTGGGCACCAGAGTTTAGATGTGGGGCGGGACACTCTCTTCCTGTGGAGGTGTTTACTCGTCCACTTAGCTGATGGTCACCGAGCGCCTGCCACGTGCCCCATCCAGTGAAGTGTGCTGGAGACAGAGGTGACTCAGGGAGACACTGACTTTTATAAACAAACTTTTGCTGGAGGACATTGTCCCTCTGCTAGTTTGTTCCCCCTGTTTTCTTTTCTCTCATTCTTTTTTCTTTAATAAACAGAGTTTGGCTATTAATAGGCATGGAGGACACAGATATTTACTGGATTATATGTAAAGATGCTTCTACCAGTAAATGCATGATGGCTTGTAAGTTGGACACAGAGTTCTGGAAAGGAAACTAATTTATCTGCAGGAACACTGTTATAATTTCCTCCCGGTTCCACTAAAGATAATGTAAAGTATTATTGCTGTGTATGCACTCATATTTGACCATGAGGGTGATGACGATAGTGACAGTAATACTACAGATTTGCATTTATGTGTCTCTCTTAGCTTTCTGAAGATTTGTCTATAGCTCAGCTGTTCTCTCTCGATCCTGGGTGGGTGGAAAATTGTCACTGTCCGTACACCTCTGGTTAATTGAGTATCACTAGGTGTCATATCCCCTGATGGGTTTGTTATATGCGTTGTTTCTGCTCCTCAGTCGGCCCTGGATGGGATGATCCCCATTTCACAGGGAGAAAATGCAGCCTCAGTAATGGAGAGAGTCTTGTCCTGCAGGTGGTGGTGAGCATCTGAGTCCAGAGAAGCTGGACCACAGCCTGACGGCCTTCTTGCAGCACAAGTAGGTTCAGGAAGGGTCGTGTGTCCTGCATGGAGCAGATCCCAAGGTGAGTGTACGGAGTCAAGGGTTGGGATTGGGCTGATGGACACCCTCCCACACCCCAGGCTGTTCCTTCTGCTGGGAAGGCCCTCATCCCATTGTTCAGGGCCAGCACCTGCCCCTTTTTGGAAGTTCCATCTCAAACTCCAGGTCCTCTGGGAGCCTCCACTGCCTTCGTGGATGAAATTAATCCCTCTCTCATCTCTGACCACTTCACCGTACGGATGATCCTCTCCTCTCTGGGCACAGCTATGCGGCTGCAGTGTGGGTTCTGTGTTTGTCCCTGCCCTGCCCCGTCAGGACCTGAGAGCTTCCTCCCACCCCCATCCCCCTGCCAGGGCCTCATGAAAAGTCGATGTTCTTGACGGTCTCTTGGGTGGCTGGATGCATGAGTATGTGAACATGCAGGTGAGATCTGCAGGGAGATTAGATGCCAGGCAGTGGAGTCCTGTCTGGACTGCTGTGTCCTCGATTGCCACCTCCCACAACTTGATCCTAGCCCCCCATCAGGTAGGGAGGCATGGGGGCACCTGGGAGCAGTGCAGGTGGCCTCCTGACATGAGTGCCAGGTTGAATCTGTATACTTATCTGGGAGGTGGAGAGCTAGTCTTCTTATTGAGGAGTGCTGGCAGGTGATACAGTGGAAAGATCATCAGCTTTGCAGCCCAAAGACATGGTTTCCAGTCCTGAGCCCAGTGTGCTCTGCCCCACCTGGGCACTGGTGTGAGCTCGCCCCATCATGGCCTCTGCATCCTCCTCTAGAGTTGTTAGGGACTCAGTGGGACAATGCATCTAGAACATTGGTGTTAGGAAATGGGAAGGAGTATTATTCATTGCTATTATTATTATTAATTATGAACACGTAGAGGTCATTCTTTTCTGTCCCACTCTTGGGTCCTCTGCACAATGGCTAAGAAAACTTATAGCTGAATGAATATTTACAGCATCTCACAGTTTGTAAAATCCTCCCTCTGCACCCTATAAGATGCATTTTCCTTCATTCTGTGCTCTCTCCAACCTCAGCACTCCTGGGCATTCACCTGCCATCGCCCCTGACATGGAGGAGGGGTGACACCTGGAAGAGCCCTCAAGGCTGCAAGTCTTCATTCTCCTCCACCTTGGATTGAATTAGCAGCAGGCCAGCACCATGCAGAACTGACTATCTAATGCTCAGTGGAGAGGATAAAAGGGTATTGTCCCTTTAAAAAGCAACAATGCATCCAGAGAACACCATTATCTCCTTCTTTAGGATATAACTAACCTTTAGTCAAGTGGCCACTAATTGACTCCTTGGTAAACAATGTCTGTGATTGTTGCAGGGACTCCCTCTCTGGAGCTGAGCATCTGGGCTTCCAGGTGAAATAAAAGCTCAGTCTCTTTCCCACATGCGTAGATAATGGGCATTTATTTGAAGAGAGATCAACAGAAGCTCATTTTCATTTTGAGCTCAGTCCATATTGCAGGGCCCAGTGCATCCTGCTCTTGGCACCAAGAGGCTTAGGACAACAGGTCCTCTGGTGGACGTTGGTCTCGGCTGGAGGCTGCTGCGTGGCTGCTCACCAAATGGGCACAAAGGCGGTAGCTGATCTCCACCTCGGTCTCTGTCAGAGCCCACTCGGGATGTCCGGGGGGGTGTTCTGACTTCTCACCGTCACTCCACATTCTTGAAGGTTGGAGGCAGTCTGAAGGTTCACAGAAGTATCGTTTGGAAAGGAACTCTTCCCCTTTCTTAATAATTCCCATCTTCCTTCTCCTCCATCTCCTTCTTTTTCTCCTCTACCCCCTTTCCTCCTTCTTCTTCCTTCTTCATCAATTCTCCATCTTTTTCATCAATTCTTCATCTTCTTCATCCTTCTCCTCTTTCTCCCCATCCTTCATCTCATCTTCTTCATCTCCTCTTCCTTCTTCTTCATCTCCTTCCCCACCTCCATCACCTCTTCCTCTTCATCCTCCTCCTTTTCCTTCTTCTTCATCAATTCTATCACTTTCTCTTCTTCCTTTATTACTTCCTCCTCTTCCTTCATCTTCTTTATCACCATTATCTCCTCCTGCTTCTCTGTCTCTTCTTCATCTTTATCTTTGTCATCACTTTCATTTCTTTCTTCTTCATATCTTCCTCTTCCCCCTTCTCCCTCTGGTAAGGTACACTAGGATATTTTAATAAAATAGTTTTTATTCATTTACTTAATCTGACAAAACAAGTATTACAAGGAAGATGCCTGGGGTCTGGTGCTGGGTGCTGGGTAGTGATGACAGAGAGTTATGAAGGGGACTCTCTCCAGAGTGATGTTGACCTGAAATGGCCTGACACCCCAAAGATGCCAAGTCTTGAGAGACGTGACATCTCCAGAAGAGGGCTGTGGTCCTGTGGTCCTTCAGTCACCTTAACCACAGAGCCCAATGTGATTTCATCCACTTCTGGAGCCAACCTCGGCTACAAGATAGGGGTTTGACTTAGAATGCTCTGACCCTAGTTTGCACTCCCTGTCAGAGCTCTGCCCTCATTTCCAGCCTCAGCCCCAGCCCAAGGATGTACCATCACTCTTGGAAGTTCCTTCACCTTGGCTGACTTGCTATCTCTCCACCTAGGAGAGAGCAAATCCATCAGTTTCCACACATCAAGAGAAAACTATGTGAGGGCAGCTAGAAGTTAGGTCAGTGGAAACAGGAAGTGCTGAGAGGTGAAGAGGGAAAGGGATATGACCTTTGGAAGTGGGTAGAGCTGTCCTATGGCAGATGGACCAGTCTCCTGTGGTCTCAAAGGACCAAATTAAGACCAAGGAGGATTTTGTCTCAATGGTGGGACCAGTTTTCTACCTCTTGGGGTTGTCAACTGAAAAAAACGCACAAGCTAAAAGTTGGGAATTATGTTTCATTTGGCAGACTTTCTGAGGACTAAAGCCTGGAAGATGGCCTCTCACAAAGCTCCGAAGGGGCTTCCCTGGTGGCGCAGTGGTTGACAGTCCGCCTGCCGATGCAGGGGACACGGGTTCATGTCCCGGTCCGGGAAGATCCCACATGCCGCGGAGCGGCTAGGCCCAGTGAGCCATGGCCGCTGAGCCTGCGTGTCCGGAGCCTGTGCTCCGCAACGGGAGAGGCCACAGCAGTGAGAGGCCTGCGTACCGCAAAAAAAAAAAAAAAAAAGCTCTGAGGGACCACTCTGAAAAGGTAAGGGAGGAGCCAGGATATATAGGAGTTTTTGTAACAAAAACCAGGTAGTTGGAACATCAAAATATTGTTAATCAAAGAAAACCAGACATCTCAAGTTAAGAAATTTAGCGCTTTTCTGTGTATGGGAAGATGCAAGAGTCTGGGCTCATTGAAATCATTCCTTTGATCTGCACCTCAGCTACCTGGGGTCAGTATCCTGTTCTCTTCCACCCCGAGTTCCCTTAGGGGGCACCATTAGGGGCAACGGTAATGGTTGATGGCTGCAGCATCCTTTGTTTACCAATATGGTGGGCAACATTTTTCATCCTCAGGGTTAACTGTACGTGGACTGTTAAAGTAAAATTATTCATGATACTTGTTAAAAAATGGTAAGGCGAACTTTATTCAAGGTGCGGGGCTTGGTACAATGGGGTTCTGAAGTGGGGGAGAGAGACTGGGCAAAATTGGGGAAGTTTTAAGCTAAGGGTGCATGTGTATTCGTGAGGGGGCTTGGGCAGAGGAGAATTCAGCCTGGAATTGGGGGGAAGGTCACAGTGTCCAAGCTTTCTTTGACTGAAATCAGGAGGGTCGACATCCTCTTTCCATCCTCCACCCGGGTGGGAGACTTAGCTCCTGAAGAACGCAAAGACCATATTATTATATGTAACCCCTGAGGAACCAGGACTCTGCCCCAAGGCTGCACTATTGTTTCTTTTTCTTTTTTTTTTTTTTTTTTGCGGTACACAGGCCTCTCACTGCTGTGGCCTCTCCGGTTGCAGGGCACAGGCTCCGGACGCGCAGGCTCAGCGGCCATGGCTCACGGGCCCAGCCGCTCCGCGGCACGTGGGATCTTCCCGGACCGGGGCACGAACCCGTGTCCCCTGCATCGGCAGGCAGACTCTCAACCACTGAGCCACCAGGGAAGCCCTGCACTATTGTTTCTTAACTGCTTTTCCTTTGTTCCTGCATCCCCTCACTTCCCTTAATATCATTAATTACTGAGACTTATTCTAGGGCCAGCATTGCCCTCAGGCTTAGGTCCCAAAATGGCTTAGGCCAAAATGGGTTCTCTTTTGTCAAGAAAGCCATTCCTGATTCTCTTTCTCTGGGGATGCCCTAACCTATCTGCTTACAAAATGAACGTTACCAGGCAGGAGAAGTAACTACAGCAAAGATGAGAAGTCCGTCATGAAGACTCCCCGTTCTGTTTCAAAGGTGAAGGTCAGCCTGAAGTACATTCTTGAGCTGTTTTGCAGGATCCAACCCCCTTGAGCACTCGACCACCAGATCAGCTGGAGCCTAAGGAAAAGTGATGCTGATCTTTGCTGACCTTCGAGCCTTCACTCAACTAAGTGCCTGGATTTTGTCAGCCTAGAGTGACCTTTGCCCGATTTTAATGCTAAAGCCTCCACACCAAGAGTGGGGATGGCTGTCATTTTTGAACGTGTGACATATGTTGGAGCATCTTGTCATCTAGAACTCCACCTCTACGTGGAAGGTCACACTGGCCTTTTCGTGAATACACATGCACCCCTTAAATTAAAACTTCCCTCATCTTGCTGGGGAGACGGTGCTCTGAGAGCTATTGCACTGCCTCCTTACTTGTCACAAGTAATAAATACTTCTGCTTTGATAGAAAGTACTTGGCAGGTTCACTGGCTGTGCACCCCAGTGATGGGCCTACTGTGGCTGGTGACATGATCAGATATCCAGGGTGGAGAGTTCTGGCTAAACTGACTTAGCAGAATTCCTTCTAAAACTGGAAAATGCAGAGATGAACACAGAAGCCGGGAAGTCAGGGCCTGGTTGAGAAGATAGTTCAGAGGAGCCCGATTAAAGTTTGGTCCTAGAGAGACTCAGTCAGGAATGGGGTCCTCTGGGTGTTAGTGGGCTCCCCACTCCAGGGAAGAAGCTGGAGGACCCTGGATGCTTTGACTCCATGACCTCTGAGTGTGCATTAAAGCTGAAACTTTGTGCATCTGAAATGAAATGGAGACACACTTGAGCCCAAAGGCAGACTCAGAAATTCTGCAAGCAGTTGCATTACTGAATAACTGGACTTCTAATCTCACACCCACAATGCAAATGGGCCTACCGATGCTGGTTATTGGGAAAATCTAATGAATTTCACTGTCTGATGAAGATGATGTCTGGATGGGCTTTATATTCTCGCCTGGCTGTACTGAGTGTACGTTACTGTTAAGTGTCTTTGAATATTACACTTTCAGGTATTTTCAGGTGCTGCTTTCAACTGCAAGGCTCAGATCTGAGTGTTAACAGTGAGGTCCACTCTCAGGACCCCAAAGCAGCTCCGACACCCCAGTTAAGTCCCTTTAGCTCCCTCAGGTGCAGGATTTGCACCAGAAAGATCAGGCAAACAACTGGCTGCCTTGCAGTCTTGCTTCAAAGTCATAGAGAACTGCAGCTTCAAGGCACAGATAAGAGACGGATTACCGTCCCGATTCTCATGATTGGGGAAACCATGTTCCAGGTCCTTGACGTTGGTGCCAAAGCATCACGATGCCACAGTGACAAATCAAAGCTTTGTGGACAGAGACTTCCACACCCTAAAATTATTTCCTTCGGGATCCGGAAATGTGAAAAATTGTTTGGGGGGTGGGGAGCTTAAAGGCTGTTTAGAGACATATCAGTGTAAGAGTAAACTTTGAGAGTAATACTTACATGGTCACTCACTTAATGAGTACAAACCTACGTTTGAGCTGACTTATCCACTAGAAGCTGTCCTCCTCCATCTCAGAAGAAGAGGGAACATCGAGGTGAAGGGGGAATTTATCTGCCGGATTCTCCTCCACCGTGTTACACAGCAAGGGACTCAGGGGCAAAACCAGGTCGTGTGACGAGCTTGCGAACAAATGCAGGGTTGGAGTAGACAGGGCGGCCTGGAAGGTTCTCAGGGTCAGAGCATGGAGGGCCGGTGTGTGAAGGCATCTGGGCTCTCCCTTAGGGAGACGGGGAGCCCACAAAGGTGTCTGTCTCGGCCCTGGCGCCCTCCGATCCGTGTTTTAGTCCTACGGCTGCGGCATGTGTCCTGTGAGGTCCCCTGAAAGGTGATCGGCCCGTCCCGAATAAAGAAATGCAACAGAGTAGAAAACAGAAGCTTCGAGATGCAGGAGAGGTAAGCACTATTTCCTAACTTCATTTATGTACAATGCACACACATGCAAGCACGAGTGCATGTGTGCCATCCGTGTGCATACATCACGGACTGATGTGGGGTGTCAGAGGTCCTTCCTGCGTGAGGATAGGCAGCGTGTTGGTGACTCTGCTCTCAACGTCAGCTGTGCTTGGCTGGGCGCGAGGCCACCGGAGCCCAGAGTTGTCAGGGCTTGAGCTTTGCCCGTCTGCATGCATCCTCTCTGCCTGAAGTGGACTCCAGCCTTTGCTCCCAAAGCTCCCTCCGTGTGTCTGTCTTCTCCCTTAGGGGTATACACTGAGATCTGTTCACTTGTCACCTCTTCAACCTGGTGGTGGCTTGGGGACCCGGATCTGCCTAGTCCCTCCTCCCTTTACTCCAATCAGCTCTCTGGACAGAGTGGTTGAGTGTCTACACGGCCCTTTCCCAGCTGTTACATCATTCAGTCTCTACGCCATCGCCTGACAGTCATAGGTGAGAAAGGTGAGAAAAGCACAGGTGATGCTTTGTGTGAGGGATGATTTGCCCAAGGTCAAGGTCAGATAGCTAATAAACAGCAGAAGGGAACTTAGGTTTTCTGATGTAAGACCTGTAACTCGTGGTTGCCTGGTAGTTACGTCCGTGGTAGAAGTGACCCTTCTGTACCACGGCTTCTCGGCCTCGGCACGGCAACGTCTGGCCGGACAAATCTCTACGGAGGGGCCATCCTGGGCGCTGTAGGATGTTGAGTAGCATCCCAGGGCTCCACCCATTCAATGCCAGTAGCGCCCCTCCCTGGTTGTCACCAGGTATTACTGGATGTCCCCCCGACCTGGGGTGTGTGTGTGTGCAAAATTGACCCGATTGAGAGCCACTACTATGTAACAACAATTTTGCCAAACTATTATTTACATAAATAAACTTGCTATAAGGTACGTGTTTTGAAAGTTTTAATAGGATCTAGGAAAAGGTTTTTCTTTCACCCTTGTTCTCCAGTTCTCCCCATAAAGGTACCCATTGCTACCAGTTCCTTTCTTATAATTACAGAAGTGGTTTATGCATACACCACACACACACACACACACACACACACACACAGTCACTGCATTCGTTTCTCTCATGAAAACAAAAGCTTTTCTGTATCTTTTTTCATGTAATGATTTGTCTTGGAGGTTTTTTTTCATATCAGTACATGTATAGAGGAGCAAAATCATGGCAAAGAAGTATCAACAGTTTAACCTACCAAAAAATGGAATTGAATATACTCAAAGAATTTTCAGCATCTTTGGGATGAATCATATATATTTTTTGATCAATTACTGTGAAGAGTTATGTTATTTGACTTTCTGAATATTGAGTTATCACTGAATTCCTGGAATAAACTCCACCCCATCATGTTGTGAGGTTGTTTTCTTCTGTTACTGGACTCTGTTTCCTAATCTCCAACAGTTTTCTAACATATTTTCCACTGATATTACATTCCTAAGTGAGACTGATACCTTCTTTCTTGCATGTTATTTGTAATGTTTCTGTTTCACTATAATTTCATCTTCATAAAATCAATCTGGAAGTTTGTTTCCTTTCTGTGTTCTCTGTTACAGCTTAAGCAGCATCTCCACGCCTTAAAGCGTGAATGGAATTCATTCTTGAAACTGTCTGGACCTGCTGTTTTTGTGCTTGTTCCTTTACTTTATGTCTTTAATAAAATATTTTTACTTACATGATCAGCTTTAAGTATTACCTTTGGATTCCAACAATATGGAATGGAAACACTGGAATTTTTCTGTTTTCTTGCTTCTCTATCTGTTCCCTCTCAATATTCTTTCTTTTTAAAAAACATTCTATTGAATGTATATACCATATATTCTTTCTTTTTAAAAAAATATTCATTTATTTATTTGGTGGCGCTGGGTCTTAGTTGAGGCAGGCGGCCTCCTTAGTTGTGGCATGCAAACTCTTAGTTGTGGCATGCAAACTCTTACTTGCGGCATGCATGTGGAATCTAGTTCCCTGACCAGGGATGGAACCTGGGCCTCCTGCATTGGGAGTACAGAGTCTTAACCAATGCGCCACCAGGGAAGTCCCCCAATATTATTTCTATAGTGTCATGATTGATAATATTTACCTTCTATTCTATGATCATAATTCCTACACTGATTTTGACCTTAAAACTGTAATGAACAGAATCAATTCTTACATCAGCCCTTTTGCTGTGGTTTCTCTCCTTTCTCACCAGAATTTTATTATTTGAATCTTTGAATATTCAAAAATACTTGTCTCTTGCTCAGATATTTGAATGCAAGTCTAGTTGAGGAAACAAAAGTCTTTGAAGATTGTGTAGGTGTGGTTTCCTTATCTCCTAGGATTGAATCATATCAGGAGAAAGCTGAGGCTATTTAGAATAGTTTTCCCTTACAAGTATCTTGATATGTTTTCCTGTGTGTTCAAAGGATTCTTTGTGCTTATCAAACTCTAGTAATTTCACTAGGCTGTATCTTGGTGTTGATTATCATCTATTTTCCTTTTCTCTTGTGCTACGGTGAGGCTTTACACTATAGAATTAAGGTTTTTATTTTGCAAAAATTTTCTTGGATTATGTCTATATCTCTTTTGCTTGGTTCTGTTGATTAGGGACACCAATTATACTCCTGTCAGATCTTTTTTTATTTTTCATATTTATTATTTCCTCTTCAAGCATCTGAAATTCTTTGCTCAGTTCAGTTTTATTTCATTTTGTTTTCTTAGTCATATCCTACATGTGCCTTTTTCCAGGAGAGTTTTGCTTTTTAAAAAGTACTGCTCCCACAGTGACGTTTGATGAGGGATATAATTTATCTTTTCAATTCCTTCTCCAAGTTCTACCAGCCGTGCCTTGTTCACCTTCTCATGCTGCTCCTCCACTTACTTCCGGAGTCTTGTAGCCTTGGTCCAACTCTCTGCTGGTTTCATCAAGAGGGTTCTTTAGGCTTCTGGTGCTGGTCTGGTTGGTGACATGCTTTCCAGATCAGCCTCCCCCTGCCCTTTGCTCTCCCCGCCCCCTCTCTCTTTCCCCTTATCCTTTCTGTGTCTGCATTCCGCTCAATTCCCTTTGTGATGACTGGTCCTATTTACCTGAGGTAAGCACTGTTATGGGGTGACCGACACATCCCAATTTGCCTGTGACTTCCCTCGTTTTTGCACAGAAAACCCCACATTCGAGGACACCCTCAGTCCCGGGCAAATTGGAAAGGTTGTTCAGCCTGGTGTTGAATAAACTGTTCTTGGCAAGTGGTTGTGTAGGGAGAGATCAGGACTGTGTTCTGGGCCAGCCGGGACTCTTCCTGGTGATTTGGGGAGTGGAGGAGAAAGGGAGGGATCTTGGCCCTTTCTTAGGGATCCACAGGTTTCTAAGCCCCTTTCCTACCTCCTTGTTTCTCTCCTTCCTCCTCCTCATAAGTTGGTGAACTTTATCTTTTTTTTTGGTAGGAAAACTAGTTTTTATAGTATCAGTCTTCCTAAATTAACAGCATCCATATGTTTTTTTTTGATACTTAAAATATGCCAGTTTTTACAACTCCAAAAGGCATTTTTCTTAAGATTTTGATATTTACTATAGCTCAAAAATTTTTTTAAGTAGCTATAAAAAATCCCTACTTCTCCCCAGTGAGTTGGCTGCCTCTGATTTGAACACAGGGAAAGACCAGCAAAAGGAGTGTTGGCACATTTGGAAATCTTGGCTTTAGGTCTCTAATTTCCCTCTTGTTCTGGCATTTTAAAACCAAATTGGGGATGACTTTATGATTCTGCTTTTTTATATGCATGGAGGGGTAAGGGAAGCAAAAGATGGCTTGGATGAAGGGTGAGGTGGTAGGTATGACTGTTCTGGCAACTGAGTTATGGGGACAAAGCTACAGTGGGGGTGGCAATCCTGTGGATGGTGTGGTGATGATGGTGAATCTGGCATTGAGGGTGTTGAAGGTGACACGGGTCAAGTCTTAAAATGTAACATGTACCCTCAAGTTGTACATTTTCCTTGGTGGAAACCCTCAAAATGTGCAAAGTGTTTGTAAGAGGTCAACAGCTGTGTAATGAAAAGTCTTTGTTTGCAGCCCAATAAAGGCCAAGGACTCAAGAAAAGCCACTTCTGATGGAAGTCCAAAGGGTGTCCAGGAAAAGGCTGAAGTAAGAACAGAAATCTGCAAAGACAACACATTGTAAGTAGCCCTCCTATTCGTCACAGGACACTGAGGGCTCTGTGTCATCTTCATGTGTCCTAATGTGACTTCATTATCAGAAGGGAATCCTATCTCACTCTGCTAATGAGCAGGCAGCCATGAACCATCTTTATAAATCATTATGCAAGGAATTAAATATGATTGCCTGGTTGAGTTTGGCTCCTTAGCTAATGAAGCCATAAAACTTATGATTGATTAGAGGAATGTTTGCAAAGGCTTAATTAGTTTGTTTTCCTTCCGTTGTCACTTGTAGAGATGAAGGACTTGAGGACAAATACCAGCCACCCAATGAGGTTTTCTCAACACCTTTATTCTGGGACATTTTGCCTCAAACATCTTGAAACCCAGATCCTGGTGTCACCTATGGTATCTGCAGAATGGCCCCCATCATGGATAATCTGGGCTCCTAAAATTTGTGCATCCCAACACGTGTGAGGTTTTGGAAGGGAACATGATGGGAGACATGTAATAATACATGAGCATCACCTGCAGGAAATCTGTAGAGGGTTTAGGGTAAATAGTGCAACTATATGAAAAAATCAACAATGCTTTAGGTGGTCAGGAGAAAGATGGGAATAATTCTGCCTGTGTTGGTCTAGGAATTCATGGACAACAAAACCCAAGGACACTTCCAGAACTGTTTATTGAATGTTCATTCTGGACCAGCAATGATGCTGTAAGAGATTCCTTCTTGACAGCAGCCCACTGAAGCCTACAGTTCTAACATTAGGGCTAGTGTGAGTCCTATTTTCCAGACGAGGAAACCACAGCTTAGAAAGGAGAATTAATTCACTTGAATCACCCAGGTCTTAAGTGGTGACACTGCGATCTGAATCTGGGTAGGTAGGTCCTGAAGGTTGTTCTCACGTGAGGATGTGCAGCATCTCAGGCTGTGCTTGAAAAAGGAACAGATTCTGAATGAGCTCCGTCTGCAGAGGGGCAGCTGGACACAGGTCCGAGGACACCCAGGGCAGCCGACTCATCCTGCCCTTCACAACCCTGCATGTCCTGAGTGTGGGTGGGTGGAAGGGGAGATAAACTGGAGGTACAAAGTAGAAACAACCCATGACAAAGAACCTCAGATGTCAGCTGCTCCTACCCTGGTCCCTGAGGACAGTAGGAGCCATTGTAGTTTTTTGCTTTCTGTTTTTATGGAAAGGCATTTTATTTTAAATATAGCAGTGTGTACATGTCAATCCCAAACTCCCTAACTATCCTTCTCGCCCGCCCTTCGCCCCTGGTAACCATACATTCGTTCTCTAACTCTGAGTCTGTTTCTGTTTTATAAGTAAGTTCATCTGTATCATTTCTTTTAGATTCCACATATAAGTGACATCATATGGTATTTGTCTTCATCTGACTTACTTCACTTAGTGTGACCATCTTCAGGTTCATCCATGTTGCTGCAAATGGCATTATTTCATTCTTTTTATGGTGGAGTAATATTCCATTGTGTATATGTCCCACATCTTCTTTATCCATTCCTCTGTCAATGGACTTTTAGGTGGCTTCCATGTCTTGGCTATTGTAAACAGCACTGAAATGAACATTGGGGTGCATGTATCCTTTTGAACCATGTTTTCCTCTGGGTATATGCCCAAGAGTAGGATTGCTGAATCACACGATAGCTTTATTTTTAGTTTTGTAAGGAACCTCTATAGTGTTCTCCATAGTGACTGCACCAACTTGCATTCCCACCAATAGTGTAGGAAGGTTCTCTTTTCTCCACACCCTCTCCAGCATTTATTGTTTGCAGATTTTTTGATGAAGGCCATTATTTCTCCCTTCTTTGTGCCAGCGAGGAAACAATATCTGAAGACCAAGAAACTGGCAATGGGACCAGAGTGTCTGAGAGTCACGACTGCAATGTTAGGGCAAGAGCCAATTAAGCCCTGGGCTAGTGGAGAAAGTGTGGGTGTTCAGATCCTTCATGGAACAAGCAGAGTGTCTACATGGCAAAAATAAATACACAAACAAATGCAGAAAACATAGAAAAGCTAGAAACACAGAGATAATTATAAAAGAAAAGCCAGAATGATAAAAGCAGAGGCCACAAGACGGCTAATGGCTGATTCGATATGGAGAAAGGAGTAGCAGGTTTTGACTCTAAAATCTAAGAGAAAAGCAGTTTCTCAATGAGCTTGTCATCCAGCTATGTCAGTCTTTTCAGGAATGAAACAGAATGCCCAGAGGCAGAATGATTCAAGGTAAAAAGTCATGACGATTCTGATGATTCTGACTCTGATGGTGAGGATGGTGTTATTGGGTGATGTGTTTAGCAAAATGAATTTCAAAGCCTAGGGCCAGGAAAACACCATGGTTCCAGCAGTCAGTAGACTCTTGTAATCAAAGGAGATGACCCAGTCAAATCAATAAGAAGAGCAAGTACAAATAGACCAGCGACTTTGGCTCCACCCTGCCCTGGTCTCCTGGCGCCCCCTTTGCATGTGTGGTGGGGAAACCCCCAGAGCCACAGGTACACCGAGGAGGGGTCCAGCAGGACGCGGAGCTTGTGATCCGTGGGCGCCAGGGACTATATGGTCCTCGGCATGGCACCTTACACTCTGGGCTCCTCCCACTCTCCAACGGGGTATCCGGACTTTTCTGAGGATACACAACCAACAGTCGAAAACACTCCCAGGGGCGCTTATGTATATACACCAAGTGGTCTCTGGATCCCACTGGCTGGGAGTGCTGGATGAGGCCCCCGCTCACAGGATCACAGTGGAGACAGATTGTCCACAAAGGACCCCAGACACCACCTGCAGCCCTTCTCACCTTCTCCAGTCTCGAATCCTTGCCTTGTGCTACCCTCGGGCCACCCAGTCTTAGCTCTGACCCAGGTGCAATGTCCTTCTCTATTTAAAGGCAGGGTTTTGGTCCACATCTTCTCTCACATATCTTATTACCTGGATGTTAAATTATTAAGAGTCTCATCATGCCTCCTGCAACAGACCCTATGAGGCCAAACCACTTCTTCCTCATATCTGGACCTTGGCTTTGCCCTGAATGTACAATTTGGGTCCCTGCATCGTGGTGTTTGGTGCCCTGAGTGAAAGAGGCCTTGCTGCCTGGATGCTGGGCCTGGGTCTGGATCTTGTTGTGGACCCCTTTTAGGCTCCGACGCATCTTTGGCTATTCCTGATCTCGGAGTGGAACGTGGTCATTTACACAAGGCAGCCCTTCTAGGGATGCACAGAAGTGGCCCTCGGGGCAACTCTGCCCACTTGCCAGAGAGGAACATCTCACCAAGGTCAGCAAGCCTGACCCTGGGGAATGACCCAGAGGACGCCCTAGCCCCCAGTGGGTTCGTGATATCCCATGTGCCTCTGGGGATGTGGTAGGTCTCCTGAGCCAGATTATAACATGTGTTCCAGCCGAGGACCCCCCTTCCTCTGTGCATTAGCCCAGAGACATTCAAATTTAAGGCTGTCTGACCTGGTAGCAAGACGTGTGCTTACGTTTTATAACAAAGCTTAGGTTGGGGCAGTGATGGCGACACTCATCCATTGCTCCCAGATCATGACCCTGGATTTCCAATCCATGGCAGGGATTCTGGGATGGAGAAGATTTATTCTAAGTGGCTGTATTCAGAAGCGACGTGATGGCTGCATCCAGGGTAGCCATATCGGATGGTTTGTAACACGTGTACCGATAATATAGAGTCCTGCTCCACTTCTGAAAGGCTTTCCTCTTCAAGAAACTGTGCTTGGGCAAAACCTCATGTTGACACATCGAGGGCCAAGTCCCCCCTCCCCACCCGCTGTTGGACATTTCCATCTCTGACAGATGATGGATGACCTTCTGGTTCAGTGACAGCCACATTTGTCCACTTTATTTAATTGTTGACGACACTGCAATAGTGTGTTTGGCTAAAGCTTCTTAGTTTATAACCCATTTTAGATGAGTTGTTGCTATTGGTTTTTGGGAATTGGGAGGATTTTTGGGAGTATATCTGTCCGGGTTGAGTAAGGAAAACAGAAGTTGCTCGAGATGGGTCAAGCAGGGTGTTGAAGGCAGGAAATCAGATGTTTTTCAAGCCATCAGAGGGCTGGGGGTCTGGAGTTCAGGAGGAGGAGATGTTGTATAACAGCAACTGGGAGGCAGGGGGTGTCCGTATCGCAACGGAGCCACGTCCTGTGACTCAGCTGCCTTTAGCGCCTGGACCGAATTCAAAGAAGGTCACCCTGAATCTGCAACAGCTTCCATCCACAGACCTGTCTCCACCGAGGGAAACACGGCATCTGTGTCTGCTTCCCATATCTCACCTGAGTATCTCCCACTGACAGAGCCCTGGAAGCCTGCTAGCAGGGTGGTCCAGGACCAGGACGTGTGGCTTCCAGTGTATATAGAGGGGACCTTGGGAGTATGGGGAGGGGCTGAGTGTCTATAGAAACAGCCAGCACAATGAGGAACCCCTTGCCTTTGCACTGAGGAAGCAGGACCCAGGAAGTCATTGCTTAGTTTGCTAAGATGTCCCAAGGGTTAAAATCGTGGCGCAGCTCTATAGGCATAGCAGTCTGCAAACCCATATTGTTCATTGGTTCATCATCATGACACCTGTCCCACTTGAGAAAAATAAAACATGGCGTCGATGATCACTGGTGCTGATGGCATCCCTGGTCATCACTGCCATCACCATCACCAAGGTCATCGCCATCACTACCCCGCCTCCTGTGTACCAGTCTGCTCTGTGTCCTCTGGGTGTGTTATCTTTACTCTTGAAAAGTCACTGGTTGTGGACGATGCTGTGATGTCCACACAGATTGTTTTTACTGGGATGTCCACCCAGCCCCCAGCTGCTGTGATTAGGATGCAGACAGCCACAGCTGCTCCTCTCTGCTGGTGAATTGCCCTCAGATTACATAATCTGCCTCCCAGGAAGCAGATTTGAGGGTGGGATTCTGGCACTCGCACCACTCTTGGGTTGGCTGGCAATGAGGATCACGCCGCTGGGGACGTGGGGAATCATTAGTCCCTGGCATGTAGTCCCTGGCATGCCAGCTGCAAAAAGCCCACCTATGTGATCAGGGACCTGAAACAGGTGAAGGATCTACACCGAGTTCGGTAACATTTCTGCCTAAGTCGGGCCTGGGGAGGGGAGGCATGGCACTTTAGGACCCGGATGTGGTCTCCAGGAGACATAATTAAAAATCTTGCTCCCCTGGATGCTTGAGTCTGCAGAAGTTGTTTGTTCCCCTTTGTGGGAGACAGAGGAGGGCCCCCTGGGGATCTCAGCAGCAGCTGCCTCACGTGCAGGGTTACCAGATTAAATAAAGGACGCTCAGTTACAATTGAGTGTACTATTAGGTACTATTACGGTACCTATTTAGTATAAGTGAGTCCCATAATCAAGTGGTAGTAGTCAGCGTTGGTCAGTAATAAGCGGCTCTTTCTGGCATGCCCACAGCTCTTTCCTTTGATTCGTCCTCCATGGGCTGCTGTTGTGATGGTTCTAGAAGCTCCATTTGAGGTAAGTGATCCATTTTAATAAAATAAATATGTAAAAATTAGTTCATTGTGTCAAATAATTCATTTGGTTACCACTGAAGGTAATTTTCTGTATGTTTTATTTGGTAATTCTTACTTTTCCTTCGATGAATTACAAATTCACCCTCCTTGTTCACAGTGTAGTTTGGGTTATTATTTATTTTCTTGTTGGTTTTTAAGAGCACTTCATATATTGTGGACATTAACTGTCACATATTGTTACATCATTTTATTTTTGCTATTTTAAAAACTGAATTCTGTTTATGCTAATTTTGTAGCAATTTTTAAATCTTTATGTTGTTTAATATATAAATGTTATAAATGTCTTTTCTATTTTTTTTTTTTTGCCCTTAACGATCTGGCTTACTTTACTTTGAAATGAGATAAACAATATCCTACATTTTATTCTAAGTTTCACGATTTTATTTTTTCCTATTAAACTATTTAAACCATCTAAGTTTATTTGGGAATATGCTATGAGGTAGGGTTTTGGACCTTGCTGGTATCCAAATCGTTACACATCACATTTTCTTGGCCAGTTATGAAATCAGCCATTTTCATCCCTTGAAATTCTTCATTTCCTTAAATCTGTTTCTGGAGATTTTATTCTCCTTTCTATGTCTACACTTGTTTCACCACCATCTTGCTTTAATTGTTTTGAATAATAATACAACCTCATTATTTGATGTGAAAATCTCTTTTTCATTATTCTCCTTTATTGCAATAGGTATTGGCCATTCTTAGCTATTTGCTTCCCCCTGGGTAAATTTGAGAATCTTTTTGTCAAGTTGTAGAAATGTTCTAGTGGGATTCTAATGGGAAGTACATCAAATGTATAAATGAACTTGAGGAGAATTTTGCAGAGGCTGGGTAAGGAAGCTTTGCCGCTGTCTGCAGAATCTGTCTTCCATGCTTGGCTCAGTTGCCAGGAGACTGCTGGGGTGGTAAGACCCCTTCTTCTCATTTCTGGGACCAGCCGGGACCCCCTCACATCAGGTCCCTCCGTGTCTGTGTGATCAGGTGCAAGGTCAGGACCTGTGGGCGGATGCTATCCTGTGGTCCCTCCCCTGCAGCCTCTCTGGTCCCCTGGATCTGGGGCAGGAGTGATGGGGTGATTGGGGGTCATCTTCTTATTTATCATGAAAGTGACGGGGAGTTCCTCAATGTTTTGCGAGTATCTTAGATGTTAATCTCAGCAGCACTCCTGGCAGAGATGGTAACCCTTGGCAACTGATGAGAGAGCCAGGGAGGAGAGGTCTTCTAATTAGTCCCAAGGTCAACTGGCTGGTGGCAAGGTCACCAGGACCTAGCCCTGGCCTGTCTGTCTCAGCACTTCTCTTTCTCACTATATTACAAACTGAGCATTGGCTGGCATTGAGAGCTGGGCCATCAGGAGTTAAACCAAGGCTGTGCAAAACCCCACACAGAGCTGTGAGAGATTACCTACGGGATTCAGGTTGGCCAAGCTCCTGGCACTGACGTCTCTCCACATATTGAATGGATTGGTCTCCCTCTTGCTCTGATACTCAATTGACACACAGAAAGTGTCCACACTTCAGCTGAACGGTCCCGCCAGCAAATTAACGCCTTGGCAAGCATTACATCAGTGACACCTGGCCAGCTCTCACTCTCACTGGCCATCTCCTTCCCTGCCGTGTGCGCCTTGGTTTCCTTGTCCGAGACTCAGTGAGGGCTTGTGCCCAGCGGTCTAGTCCTGACCTCCTGGGACCTTCTGCTACTGCAGATAACAGGGAAGCTGCCCTTTCATGAGCAGCCTTATCCCTTGGAGGACGTTTCTCTGTCTTCCAAGAAGAGACTTATTAACATGTCTTCAAAACTCAATTTTCATCTCCCACCCACTTCCCCTCTCTCCTTAGGGGACTTTGAAACACCAGAGCTTTGAAGAAGAAAGCCGCCTGCTTCTCAGGGAGAGAGTTCCTTCATCTGGGCTCCCGTGCATCATCCCTGAGACATCCCGACACCTTTCCGATCGTCCGTGGTGATGCTAAGTGCCCAGTGCGGTGATCCGCCTGATTTGTACTGACATCCTTCTGTTCATTTCGAAGTTTGCAGGTGGGGGTGGGTGCTTTTCCGTAGACCAGACCCCTGCACTGACAAGCTCACAGCTAAAGACTGATTCCCAGGCTCCTGCAGTCGCCAATCTCTGAGAGGCAAATTCAGTGGAAAAGAACCCCGGGTGTCTTCTGCAGCTGGAAATCGGTCTACACTGAAATGGGAGTAGGTGGTGAGGATTTGGAAGCCATCTTCCCAGGCTGAGGAGTAAATTCCCTTCTCTGTCAAACTGTCCAATTACTCACCCAAGGG
Organism: Phocoena sinus; assembly: GCF_008692025.1. Taxonomy (NCBI): domain Eukaryota; kingdom Metazoa; phylum Chordata; class Mammalia; order Artiodactyla; family Phocoenidae; genus Phocoena; species Phocoena sinus. The sequence goes on along the minus strand of NC_045772.1, from coordinate 2,538,832 downwards.
GAGATGCCAGGCTCTTAGCTCCTCTCTCTTTAATTATCTGCAGGGCAGACCGCCAATTGTGCCGGGCCTTGCCCACCTGTCCGCTGCTGGAAGGGCTGACCTTGCCAGGGACAGATGCCCAGGCTGGGTGGGGCCTCCTTTCAGAGCAGCAGGAGCTGGTAGGTTCTGGTTCTGGCCCAATAGCCTTGAAAGCGACCCTTTGCTGGCCTCTGCAGTGAACGCCCACAGAGAGGAGATTTCCTCTGTTGCTTTGCTCACCCCGTGAATAAATATGGGCTGATGGCTGAGTCCATCTGACCAGCTACGGCTTCTGCAGCTTCTGACAAATGTAACTCTGATGCTGATGGAAGAGTTTTCGCTCCGTTTATGGATTTCACATCATTAATATTTTTTTCCTTCTAAACTTAGTGCCATTGAGTGTCTGTGTGTTCAAAGATTTGTCTGTGAATCAATTTCTACCACATGTAATACCGTCAGAGACTTGGAGCTGGGAGAGGCATCTGGAATCACCCACTTGGCCTCGAGGTTAACAGAGGGAGAGACTGAGGCCCAGAGAGCAGACATGGTCTGCCCAAGGCCACCCGGCAATCTTGAAGCTGAGTTGCAGCTTTTTAGAACCACACAAGCAAGGGCCAAGCTAGACCTTCTGATCTATCAAGATCCCACTCATTCACTCACTCACTCACTCATTCATTCATTCAACAAACAGCCTGGGAAAGGCCTGTCACCCCGTGATTGAATAAGGGTCAAAAATGGAAAGCATGAAACCACATTCTTTTCCATCAAAGTGGCAAGGACTTCAGGGGGGAAGGTGAGTGAACTGGAATTCACACAATTGGAAGCTGTTGTTTACGTGTGAGCAGTTGGCAACACCACGGAGATGGGAATGAGGGGAGATGAATGCCATTTAAGCAGAACGGTCAGAGGATGGACGCTGAACTGAGGCAGCTGGAGGTGAGGTACCTTTGAATTCCAGTTCCGAGGGGGACCCAGGCTTCCATGGGGGCCCTGCACACTGGGAACAAGGACAAAAAGGGATCAGAACAAAGCACACTTTTTGACGGTTAAAAAGCATGACATGAGATACAGACAGCACTTGTCGAAGATGAGCTTCTTCACTGCATGGCGGTGGGTGGGAACACACAGGACAGAGAACAGGATTCACAGGAGAATCTGAGGACCTGAGGCTTAAACGAGGAGCCAGGAAAGGCACGTGCTGGAGTGAGGTCGCTAAATTAAAGAGGAAGCCTTACCGTCCCCAAGGCGACCAAGTCCTAACCTGCGGGGCTGTCTTCTCCAGAAGACAGTTGCATCTCTGGCGGGCAAAAACGTACAAGGTAGCAAGTGGCTTGTACCAAGTGGTCTGGGCCCTTATCCATAGTCGAGAGCAAAGGCACATCTTCAAAGATGGAATTCATGACCATGGGGGCTTTCAGGCAGCACCCCCCTCCCCCCACGTGGGGCTGAAGGTCCTCCTTTGGCTTTGGGACCAGGCCCTGGAGCCCGACTGCCCACCCAGCACTGTGACCGTGGGTACGACCCATCACCCTGCTTCCTCGTCCAAGGGGATGGAGACGGTCACGCACCAGCATGTCCTGAAGGTCCAATGAAGTGTACACACACAGTGTCCACTCCAGAAGCATCCCCAGCATGATGACCACTTTGAACATCAACAAGGAAAGTCCCAGCATCGCAAAGACTTTAGATCGTGCTGGGTTGGAGCAGAAGCTACAGGAGAGACCATGATGGAAAAGGGCCATAAAAGCCATCGACTCGTACTGGCCATGTGAATCGGTGACAGCTCAGAGATGGCCTGCGGTGCAGCTGGCATCTCCAACTCAGGGACCTGGACATCAGGTCAGCAGATGCCCTGGACAATCTGTGAGCAGGTCTGCTTGGACGGGAAGTGTTGGGCATGAGGCAGGTGAGATGGGGCTGGGACCCACACAGCGCTGGGGGACAGACAGGCAGGAGCCCAAGCAGGAAGAGCCACAGGCTGTGGAGCTGGGTGGCCTCACCGCATGCTGTCCGGCCAGGTTTTCACTCCGAGGGTGTCTTTGTCCCAAGAAATGGCTGTTCCTGCGTCCTGGGCATGAGAACCTCTAGGTGTCCACAGCCAAGGGGGCAGGAGGTGACCTGTCAGCCGAGCAGCGGTGGTGGTGGTGTTGGGCACTCTTCTCAAGCTCCGGGCCTTGGGGGGCAGGATGGCAGGTGCACCAGCCGGAGGTGGCAGCCACCACGCCCAAGGCAGATCCCTCATGTGGGCCTCCCAGGGCACCATCCACTGTCCTCTGTGGTGTGTCCTCCTTCAAGACACAAATGCCCATCCTGTAGTAGACAACTCCTCAGGCGTGTGACGCAAAAGCTGCAAGATCGCTTCCAGTAGGCTTCTTGTGAAGTAACTCCCCACCTCCCACACACCTGGGGCAGGTAGAGTCTGGGCTCTGCCGTTTGGTCAAGGCCGGGACGTGGCAGGATGTGGCTAATCCCAGCCCCCAGAGGGCAGGACCACGGGGCCTCCTGCGTGCCAGTCTGAGCGTGCGGCTCCTGTTTCCTCCAGCCCGTCCCTCTGAAGCGCGAGGTGCTTTCAGGTCCCAAAAGACCAGCATCTCCCTCATTCTGTGCCCTGGGGACTCGAGCCCCAGAATGTGGACCAGGGATGCCCGATGTCTCCAGATGCCCGAAGACCGAGACCGAAGGGCTCCAAGCCCCGCCCTCTGCCCAGGCTCAAGGAGGGGACAGGGACATAGCTGCCCATTTGGGGGCAAAGCCCCGGGAGACCCACCTCAGATGTGCTCCGGGCATCAGGGGGTCTTTTTGTCGCCCTTTCTTCTCTGCTTGTTGGTTTCAAGTAGACGGGCATCTCAGAATTGAGGTTTAGGCCAACGAAGAGGAGTTTGGGACAAGCTGAACACTCAGCCTCCAGGGCTCACTCGGTGTCTCTGGCTCCTGTTTTCCCTTCTGCAAAGCCAGGCAACCGGGTGATGAGAACTCGGGAAGTCCAGCTCTAAGGTTGCATAAACCGGACAGGCCTGAGCATCAGGCATGCAGTAGCCTGATTGCTGGCCCTGGCGAAGCCCCCGTGCTGGAGTTGGACGGGGCTGATGAATGACACTCCATTCCGAGTGACTGGGTGCAGGGGAGGCAGCAAATTTCAGCATCACTTTACTTAAGCACAAACACGTGGCTGCGAAGGGGGCAGGGCTGGGCTCCCCCAGGCCCCTCCCCGGGTCCCCTGCAGGCTAGCAGACCCACCCAGGGAGTCACAGCTCCGCCCTGCAGGCTGCTCTGTCACATAAAGGATGGAGATGGAGACACAGCACCCTCTCTGCTGCTGGGGGTGGGAGTCTGGGGCTGAGCCACACCTGCCCAGTCCCTCTACAGGGGGACACATCCCTCCTCGTGCCCAGGCTGGGATTAGGACAGGGGAGAGTCCAGCTGCAGAAGGAAGTACAACCAGCTTGGGAACGTCATGCTCTCTGAAGCACAGAGTGGCCTGTGCCCAGGTCTCTGTGGGTTCGTTGGGATCATGGATTCATGCAACCACATTTACCTGGCACCTGTGGCCCTTCAGCTTCTGTGCTCATTGCTGGGACCTGAGCCGGAGGCCAGGCACACCTGATGCAGCAGGAGACGGAGAGCTGGGGTTGGTGGCACAACAGAGCGACACGTGGACAAGTGTTCATTCTTTTCTACTTTCTCCCACTTTTACTAGTGCCCCTTATGATCAGGGACTTGTGTGGCTATCGTGTCTTCTGATGAACAAGCTGCTATTTCTCTGTTTTCAAACTTTCTTTATGATTTTGTTGAGAACACTGAGATACCCAAACAGAGCCTACCTGCCCGAGCAAGCAGGTGCGAACCCTACCACGGGCTCAATTCTCTTTACCTTGTGAAAGGAGGTGCGAGGTGGTCATCTGGGCCTCTGCCCTCAACAGACACTAGCGATCAGTCAGGCCCCTGCCTCCCAGGAGTGGTCTGTGCCCTGAGCATCCTTCCTGATGCGGGAAGCCTCGGGCGCGGACACCTGCATTGGAGCCTCTTCTCCAGGCCTGGGCTAAATGGTTCCCCAGGCAACTTCTCAGTGTCCAGGTCTTGGAGATGCGCTGTATGGATTCCAGCCATGGAACATAACCATCATGCAGGTATTCTGATTGCTTTTCCTCCTCCTTGATAAAGTTTTGAAAATAATAAAGAAAGGTACCCCAAGTAAACAAGATAACAGGTTTAAAGTGAGAAAAGGAGAGAACAGCCCTGCAACGTTTCCGAGATGGTCCTGATGAACCTCGGGCAAATCCTTCCTTTTAATTGTCACTAAAGGGATTGTACACTTTCCTTCTCAGATGTAAAGTGTTGTGACTAGCAACAGCGTGTAATTAAAGTACATTCCAAAGGGAGAGATAGAGGCTCAGGTAGGCCTCCGAGACTCTGTCTTGGGAAGAACCCCATTTGTGCTCTCTTCCAGCATCTTTATCGGGAGGATGGGAGACCCAGCCCGGGCCTCAGGACTAAGAGTAATTAAAATACCTTTCATTGGAAGATTCCATGATACCTTCTGCAGAGTGGAGCATAATTGCCAGTCTGTTCCTCTGGCCTCCTGTGGGGAGCCATTGAGAAGAGCAGAATTCTTCTCAAGTGGGAAAGGGTTTTCAAAATGGAGCTTGACTGTGGCTGTGTCTACACTCGTGAGGCCCAAGGAGATGCTCTTGGACTGTGAGGGCAGGGGATTAATCCTGGGGGCTTCTCAGGCAGGATGGATGCGTGAGTGACCAATGAGTCCCACAGGGAGAGAGAGATGGATGGACAGAAGTGGTGTCAGGTTGGAGAAGCAAAGACCTGTCCATGGGGGCAACTGATGGTGTTTGAAGACTGTATCAACTTTATCCTGCTGCTAGAAGAAATGACCACAAACGTAGTGGTTTGAAACCACACAGATTTATAATCTTACAGTTCTGGAGATCAAAGCCCAAAATGGGTGGGCAGGGCTGTGTTCCTTCTGAGGCTAGTGGGGAGAATCTCTTTCCTGCCTTCTCCAGCTTCTCGAGGCTGCCAGCATTCCCTGGCTGGTGGACCCTCCCGCTGTCTCCAAAGTCAGCATCTTCCAGCCTCTCTGTGTCTCCGATTTGCGTGCCCATCCTCACATCTTTTCTGACCCTCCTGTCTTCCTAAGGACCTTCAAAATGACCCAGGATCATCTCCAATCTCAGACCCTTACTCATGTCTGCAGAGTTCCTTTTGTCTATAAGTCACAGTCATGGGTTCTGGAGATTAGGATGTGGGCACCTTTGATGGGTTTTGAATATACCCACCCCAAGCTCCAACAAGGAGCCAGCAATTAAGAAGTCACAGAGCCCGTGTATCAAGGGAGACCCTGGAAGGAAGGAGGAAGGAAATACCACCTCCAGAGCCCTGTCACATTCTTTTTTAAAAAATTGTGGTAAAACACACATAAAATTTACTATATTAGCCATTTTAAACTGGCTTAATTTAAGTACATTCACAATGTTGGACAACTTTCAGCAGAAGCTAATTTCAGAATAATTTCATTTCCCCCCAAATCAGCCCTGTGTTCGTTTAGGAGTCACTCCTCACTCCCACTGTCATAGGGAAGAAACTTTGTATTCTATCACAAGTTCATTGCTAAAGGGATGCTGCCTATAAGCTTTAATTACACATAGTGGCCCATCTCTGGGAACCCTGTCTCCCAGGTAATGAGCATTAAGCTAAAATACTTCTGTTTAGCTCACAGGAAACCTCCTGACCAGGCCCACCTGTGAATGACTGCAGGGAGGAAGAAATTAACACATCCCCTCTGGGGGCTGATGGGAACCAGGAAATGTTTGACTTTACCCCCTCCCCTTTTCGTATAAAATGAGCCTGAATTCTAACTCAGGCAAGATGGGTCTTTGGGACATGAGTCCACCATCTAGCTTTCCAGATGAAGTCGTTATTCCTTGTTCCCAACAATTTTCTTGATTATTGTCCTGTCACGTGGTGAGCGGTATGAGCTTGGACTCAGTAACACTCCCTCCCACTGGCACCTGGTAACCATGAATCTACTTTCTGTCTCTATACTTGCCTATTCTGGACACTTCATATAAGTGAAGTTACACAGTATGTGGACTTTTGTATCCAGCTTCTTTCACTTGGTATCATGTTTCCAATATTCATCTGTGTTGCACATTAATCAGGAATTCACTCCTTTTTATGGCTGAGTAATATTCCAGTAATATCATATGGATAGACCACATTTTGTTTATCCATTTATCTCATGGGCACTTGGGTTGTATCCACATTTTGGCTTCTGTGAATAATGCTTCTATGAGTATTCATGCGCAAGGTTTTGTTTGAATACCTCTTTTTGATTCTTTTAGGTTTATACCTGGGAGTGGAATTGCTGGGTCACATGGTAACTCCATGTTTAATATACTAAGAAACTTTTTTTATTCACAGAATAGCCCTGCAAGGTAAGTGTGGTTGTCCCTGATGTTTAGAGATAAAGAACCCGGGCTCAGGGAGATCACATGCTTTGCTCAAGAGGTAAGTGTCAGGATATGTCAAGTCTCATAGAAAACAGCAGGTGAGGATGCTTCTCTCCAAAAACCTGGGCAGTGAAGGCCAACAGGTCTGAGACAGGACACAGTAGGAGAAGAAGGAGGCCACCATGATGCAGGGCCACATCCTCCTCTGGGCGGGAAGGAGACATCATCGGGGATTGGGGGTTGGGGTCCTTGCACAGGGGGTCTTAAGGCAGAGTTGGCCTCAAGGATTTTGACAACCCCCTGCCCCCAAAGGGACCATGATGCTTCAGTGGTGTAACAGTGGGGTGTGGTGGCTGAGAGACACCACTGCAGAGAGGAATCCATGAGGAAGTTGAACAGACACCTAAGGAATGACATGGATGGTGACCAGGACGAGTGTAATTAGAATTACAACGGTGATGATGTCAGGCTTTCCGTGTTTATTTGATTCCAGGGTCCATGTTGGCCACATCGTGTGGTGTCAAAGGGAGGTATTCAGTACCCTGAAGAATTGCTTGTGCCCATCGAAAAGATGATTTCAGGGTCACTTAAGGCCTTATGTTTTAGAAATTATTCTTTGGCTTATTAAAATCACACATTAAAAATAACTTCTTTATCCCTTTAAGATTCGACTCTAATGTTTGACTCTATTTATAAACTTAGGTAATTAAATTCCCTTAAGTATTTTAAATGGAATGAATATATCTATTTTCTTTTCTTCCTTCCTTCTTCCCTCTTTCCCTCCCTCTCTCTCTCCTTCTCTCTTTTTCTTTTCTTCCTTCCTTCCTTCCCTCCTTCCTTCCTTCCCTCCTTCCTTCCTTCCTTCCTTCCTTCCTTCCCTCCTGCCTTCCTTCCCTCCTTCCTTCCTTCCCTCCTTCCTTCCTTCCTTCCTTTCTTCCTTCCTTCCTTCCTTCCTTTCTTCCTCTTTCTTTCTTTCTTTCTTTCTTTCTTTCTTTCTCTCTCTCTCTATCTTTCTTTCTTTCTTTCTTTTTCTTTCAGTGTATGACTACCAAACAAACTTCAAAAGCATATAAGTAATGCTTGTAAATCTAATAAGTTAAGCTAGCAAGTACGAAGTGTCTTTAATTCTCCATGTTTCAATAAACCTTGTGTGCTCAGTGGTATTCTCTTATTCCTCTTAAGTTAACCTTTTTTAAACAATATGAACAAGATCTAAAGGGCTTGAATGAATGATGAATCAGTGATGCACATAGATAGTACACTCTTGCTGCCAACAGGAAGATAAAGATGTCAAGTCAGAAGGCACACTTGAAGCCCCTCCCAGCCATTACCCACCAAATGTTACCACTATTCTTGCTTGTATCACCATCAATTTACCCCCAAATTTATATAAATTGTATCACACAGTTGGCACTTGTTTCTGTCTGGTGTCTTTCAGACAATGTCAGGTCTGTGGGATGCATCCCTGCTGTGAGGGTGCCAGTGGGTCATTCCTGTCCATTGCTAGAGTCTACGGCAAGAACCAATCCTGTGTATTTATCTGTTCTACTGTTGGTGGACACTTGGGTTCTTTCTAGTGTTTGGCTATTAGAATACTGCCCCATGGTGGACATGTCTTTTGGTGCATGTACGGACACACTTCTGTTCTAAGAGTAGGATTGCTGGGTCAGAGGGGATGCATATGTTTATTTTTGATAGATAATGTCAAACAGCTTTCCAAAGTTATGTACCAATCTCCGCTCCCAACAGTATTGTCTGAGAATTTCTGCTGCTTTATATCTTCACCAACACTGGTGTGGTCGGTTTTTAAAAGGTAAGTCATTTATGTGAGAATATAGGTGTAGTTCTTTGTGGTTTTCAAATGCTTTTACCTGTTGACTAAAAAAATTGGACACCTTTTCACATTTGTTGGCCAGTTTGATATCCTATTTTATGAAGTATATGTTCAGGTCTTTGCTCACTTTTTATGGGCTGTCTTCTATTAAGGAACAGGTAAAAGTTATTTTTACTTATTTGCCATACATATGGTGAACATGCTGCAAATATGTCCTCCGTGTCTGTGGCTTGTCATTCTATTTACTTATTCCTTTTCTTACCCACCTGTCCTCTGGCAACCATCTGTTTGTTCTCTGTATCTGTAACTCTGCTTCTGTTTTGTTAATTGTGCTCATTTGTTTTGTTTTTTATGTTTCACATATAAGTGAAGTCTTATAGTATTTGTCTTTCTCTGTCTGACTTATTCATTTAGCATAATACCCTCTAGGTCCATCCATGTTTTTGCAAATGGTAGATTTCATTCTTTTCTTGGCTGAGTAGTATTCCATTGTGTATGTATATACCACATCTTCTTTATCCATTCATCTATCAGTGGGTGCTAAGGTAGCTTCCTCATCTTGGCTATTGTAAATAATGTTGTAATGAACATAGGGTGCATATGTCTTTTCTAATTAGTGTTTTCATTTTCTTTGGATAAATACCCAGAAGTGGAGTTGCTGGTTCTTTGAAAAGATAAACAAAATTGATAAAGCGTTAGCCAAATTAATCAAGAAAAAGAGGACCCAAATCAATAAAGGCAGAAATGAAAGAGGAGAAGTTACAAATAACATCACAGCAATAAATGCTAAGGATCATAAGAGATTACTATGAACAATTATACATCAATAAAATGGACAACCTAGAAGAAATGGACAAATTCCTAGAAATGTATGAACTCCCAAGACTGAACCAGGGAAAAATAGAAAGTATGAACAGACCAATTACCAGTAAAAAAAAAAAAAAAAAAAAAAAATTGAGTCAATAAACAAGCAAACAAAAACCCAAAAAACAAAAAAACCTCCCCAAACACAAAAGAACAGGACCAGATGACTTCACAGGGGAATTCTACCAAACATTTAGAGACAAGTTAACACCTTTCCTACCCAAAATTTTCCAAAACTTTGCAGAGGAAGGAACACTTCCAAACTCATTCTATGAGGTGTCTCCAAAGTACTTTTATTTAATGATACATTTTTATTAGCAGTGCTTCGGTTTGCATGTTTGTAGAGTGCTGTGAAGCATACCCCTCACTTCTTGGCGCACTGTCTGTCACTCCCTACAAGGATGTTATTTCCTCTGTTGTTGTTTTCTGTCTTCTCTTCATCCCGAATCCTGACTCCCAGCCCCTCCTTTCCCATCCAATAGTCACTCTTTCTAATATATTTTTATCTGCCCTTAAATATTTGCGCAATTTTGAGAATCTAATTTTCAAGAGTTATGTGTTCATCTTAAATTTCCGTACACGTTATTGTGCCACAGCCCTCATTTTGTTTCTTAAGATTTTTCACTCGACACTATATTTTTTAAAATGTGCCTACCTTTCTGCACGGACCTCTAACATTTGATTCATCACAGTGCACCTACCACACCCACCACATCTTACCTATTCTGTTCCTCTCATGAACACCTGCATGGTCTCTTGTCCCCCCCCCACCCCCAAACACTACAACATCCTCACCCTGAGCCTTTATGACTTTCTCTTGGTTTCCACCCAGGAGCAGTATTGCTGGATCACAGGGGACACACAATTCATTTCACTAGGGACATCCACCTTGCTCTCCAGAGTGGCGTGGCAGGCTGTATCCCATCAGCAGTACCACATCCTCATGGACAATTTCCTACTCTTTGAAAGTTTTGCCAAGCAGAGGGATGGATGTGGAATGTAATCTTGTGATTCTTTTAACCGACACCTCTTTGATTCCTAGGGAAGTGGCACATCTCTTCATCACATAGCAGCCATTCATGTTTCCCTGTCTATGAAGTGCCTATCAGTATATTTTACAAATCTATCGTCATCATCTTGTAGGGTTTTGATAATCCCTTGAATATTCCAGATGTCAATTTCTTGCTTATTTTTAGGAAGTAGACTTTCCCAATGTGTCACCTGTTTGTTTATTCTAATGATGTAATTATACCTTGAACCAAAGTCTTTAATATTGTTAGGGTTAAATCCAGTTTTTTTTTTTTTTTTTTTTTTGGTAGAGTTTGTACCTTTAGAGTATTACATACAAAATGCATATTCAGTTCAAGATAAAATTTTCTCCAACTTATTCTATTAGATTTATCATTACACTTTCTGCACTTAAGTTTTTTTTGTTTTCACATCTTTATTGGAGTATAATTGCTTTACAATGTTGTGTTAGTTTCTGCTGTATAACAAAGTGAATCAGTTCTATGTATACATATATCCTGATATCTCCTCCCTCTTGCGTCTCCCTCCCACCCTCCCTATCCCACCCCTCTAGGTCGTCACAAAGCACTGAGCTGATCTTCCTGTGCGATGTAGCTGCTTCTCACTAGCTATCTATTTTACATTTGGTAGTGTGTATATGTCAATGCTACTCTCTCACTTCGTCCCAGCTTACCCTTCCCCCTCCTTGTGTCCTCAAGTGCATTCTCTATGTCTGTGTCTTTATTCCTGTCCTGCACTTAAGTTTTTAACCAATCTAGAGATCATTTTCCTTAGGATGTGAAGGAGAGTTCCAATTTTTGTTTTATCCATAAAGCAAGCTCTTTGAACTCAATATTATCTATTAAAAAAATCTATTCCTGGGCTTCCCTGGTGGCGCAGTTGTTGGGAGTCCGCCTGCCGATGCAGGGGACATGGGTTCGTGCCCCGGTCCGGGAGGATCCCACATGCCGCGGAGCGGCTGGGCCTGTGAGCCATGGCTGCTGAGCCTGCGCGTCCGGAGCCTGTGCTCTGCAATGGAAGAGGCCACAGCAGTGAAAGGCCCGCGTACTGCAAAAAAAAAAAAAAAAAAAAAAAAAAATCTATTCCTTTTCACTGAAGTGTGACATCACCTTTCTTATATACAGGACACTGAACACACGAGTCTGCTGTTGAGATTTCTGTCTTATTCTACTTGTGAATTTAATATTTCTATACAAAATCCACATTTATTTAAAACTAGCATTTTGTAGAATTTCTTCATATCTTGTAGGCCAGGTCCCCTTTCATCCTTCTCCCTTTTCTGAAATTGATTGATTTTTTCATAGACCTTTATGCTTCCATATAAATGTTAGAATAAGATTGTTGAAGTTTACAAAAATTACTCTTGAAAAATTTCATTGGATCCCCATTAAAGTATGGCTTTTGCAGAGAATTAGAATCGCTATCTCTTTGAATGTTAAGCCATCCCATCATTGAATATGGTACAGTTTCCCTCTATTTTGATCTTTCTTTATATCCTTGAATGAATTTTAAAACTTTCTCCATCGAGGTCTCATGAATTCTTTATTAGATTTATTTCTGTACACACTGTAGCTTTTCCAGCTATTGTAAAGGTTATATTGTTTTATTATGATATGTTTTAGTTAGAAATGACCAGTGTGAAGAAACACCATTGCGCTGTTGACATTGCACCTCTCAGTTTTGTGGAACTCTTGTTAAATCCAATATTTTGTCTATTGATTCTGATGAGTTTTCTGTTTAGGTGATCATATCATCTACAAATGAGGATTGCTTTCACTCTTCTTGAGATGTTCTTCTACCTCTTACTGGTCGTTCTCTTCATCTCCCCTTGGTCAGGGTATTGCCAGGAGAGATGGTAATGGTTGTGTTTTCCTTGTTTTGGTCTTAAAGAAGTAACGTCTCAAATTAATCCACTGAATATAGTGTTTGCTGTAGAACATAAGCTCATAGTTATCTGTCAGATAAAGAAAATTCCCCTTTATTTCCAGTTTTCTGAGATTTTATTTAAAAATATGTTGGATATTTCCAGGAGTGTTTTTTTTTTGGCTTCTACCCACCTAGTCAATATTTTTTACTTTATTTAGCTTAGTATTGTACCTTGAGGTGCTATATAAATTACATTCACAGATTTTCTGATGTTCAACCTTCTTTTCATTCCTTTGATAAACTCTGCCTATGATGATATATTATTTTTGACACAATGTTAAAGTCAATTAGAAACTATGTAAATAAGTTTATTCATAAGTGAAATGAGTCTGTGCTTGGCTTCTTGAAGTGTTTTTCGACAGCTTTTGGAATCAGTAGAACCCTAGGCATTTAAAATTAATGGAAGCATTCTTATCCTCTCTCTCATTATCTGGAACACCTTGCAACTTGTGGAGACAGAAACTCTTCTTTGAACCTCTGCTGTAACTTTCATGTGGGGCTCTCTAGGCCTGGTTTTGTGGTTGTTTTGTTTTGTTTCCCCTTGGGGGGAGGTTTAATTACCATTGCAAATTTTAAACTGAAATCTTCTACTTCTTCTTGCTACAGTTGGGGATATTATATCTCTCCAGAAATTTTTCTCTTTTGTATTCTGTATTTTGTAGATTTATTTCTTCCCCCCATTTCATTGATCAGATTTGCCAGAAGTTTGTATATTTAGCTAATCTTTTATAGAGAGAGCTTTTGATTTTGTTAATCTTCTCTGTTTCACTGATTTCTGTTCCTATCTGTTGTATTTCCTTTCTTCTTATTTCTTTGGGTTGCTTGTGTTTCTCCTTTTGTTTTCTCCTTGAATTGAATGCTTAGCTTATTTCTTTCATTTCTTTTCTTACTTTCTGATAATATATTTAAATACATGCAGCTGTCACTATAGTATGGTCCCATTATTTTGTATCTCTCTTATGCTTTACTCTCTATCCTAACATCTTTTTAGCAGAATGATTGATTTCTTAGTTTTTGGACATATGGTGTTTTACTTACTTTTAATCATCTTTTATTATTGACTTCTAATCTTATTGAATTATGCTCAGAGAATACATTATACCTGGATGGGTTGTTTGGGTGTTGCACCTTCCAATCTAGTCCCTTATCTGTGGTTGTAAAAGCTCCCCGACACACACACACACACATTTTACTTTGAGCTTCTTATTAATCGTGTCATTCAAATTTTATATGTATTTACACCTTTTTGTTTTTGGCTTTTGTCCCTCTGATCTACCAGTTTCTTAGAGGGCTTTGTTAAGATCTTGGATAATAAATTTTACTGTCTCTATTTCCCCTCGTAATTCTGTCAGTTGTTACTTTATATATTGTGATGTGATATTTTAAAGGGCATATATATTCACAGCTACTATATCTTCTTGATCTATTCTGTTTTGTCTGGATATAACATCACTCTGTCATTATGATGCTTTTCACCTTAACATCTATTTAGTCTAATCAGGAAAAGTGTTATCTTGTATTTTTACCAATTTCTTATTGAAACAACCTTCTTTGTAAACGCTCCATACACCTACTTTTCAATGATTTCATTCATTAACTTACGTAGATTGCCGTATCTGTTTTTAGTTCTCATTATAAATCAGTGCATCAGCATTCTGGATTTACTCTTGGACAGTCTGCTCTTGGTGGCTGGGAAGTCGTTTTCAGTGACTGAGGGCTAGAGCCATGCTAAGGATTGCAGCTCTGTCACATCGTCCAGGAAAAAAGCCACCTGTCTTTTCCCCCAGGTGCTACATGATATGAATCTTTTTTTCATTCCTTCCCTCTCTCCCTTCCTTCCCCCTTCTTTCCTCCCTCCCACTCTCCTTCCCTCTTTCCTCTCTCTTTCTTCATTTGCTTTTTACTTCTTTTTCTGAATTTTAATACAGATACATTGTAAAGGTCACAAAGCAGATGTACAGGTTGATAAACAAGTAAAAAGAGATTGCCCTGTAGCCAGGACCCTGGTCAGGAGATAGAATATTACCAGCACCCCTTCCCTCTAGGTAACAAGTACAGGTAGTGAAATGTTTGTAATATGTAATCATGAAATGTTAGGTAACAGCCCTTGAGATACTCACGTCCTTGCTTTGTTGCTTTATCACCAGACATTTAGTTCTGCCCCTGATGAGCTTCACACGAATAGAATCATTACCTTGATTTCACATGGACGGAATCACATGTCTTCTTGTTTCGCTGAACGTTATGTTTTGGTGTTTCTTCCATGTCTTACATGCATTTGTATCTCACTTATTTCCAGCACAGTCTAGTAGGCATTGTGGGTTTCACTGGGTCCATTCCCCAGATGATGGTCACTGGTCAGTTTCCAGTTTCCGGCTTTGCAAGCCAGGCTGCTGTGAGCAGTCCTACGTGTGTCTCAGCGGACATGCTAGTGAGCGTTTCTAGTGTTGCTTTTAGCAGTAGGGTGTTGCATTACAGACTGTCTGTGCATAGGCAACTTCACTAGTTAAAGTCAAATGCCTTCCAGAGTGGGCATCCTGATTAGAACTCCCACCACCAAGGTCTGAGAGCTGTTACTGCTCCAATATCACACGATATTGACATAAAGGATTAATCAGTTTCTGTGTGCATTTTTAAACTTATTTTTCAATCTAGTGGGCATGTGTTTGCCAGGTCTTATTTTGCCTTTCCCTGATTACTGATGAGAGAATATTTGTCCTGTGCAATGTTAGCCATTCTGGTTCCTCTCTTTTTAAGTATCTGTTCCCATTCTTTTGGCCTTTCTTTTGGGTTGTTTTTCTTTTTTATTGATTGGCAAGCGTTTTCTTAAAAAAAATATGCTTTGGATATGAACCCTTTTTTTGGGTTACAGGTGCTGCAAATATCTTTTCTATTCTGTGTCTTATGTTTCATTATTGTAGAGTGTCTTTTCATGAACAAAAGCTCCTAATTTCACTTTAGTCGAATTCATCAATCTTTTTATATGCCTGAGAAAATCTTATCTTACCCTAGCATTAAATAATAGATTAGCTTGACCTAACAGTCTGAACATCATTTTTCCTTTAATATGTAAAAACGATGATACCGTTGCCTGGCTTGTAATACTGACACATATGATACTAACTGGATTCTTATTCATATTTATGAGGGGAATTTTTAAAGCTTTTTTCTGGAAATGTTTAGAGTTTTTTATCTTTGATGTTTTAAAATTTATTTAATTTTGTCTAGTTTTGCTTTTCCCCTTATTTGTTACTCAAGGTCTCTTTTTTCTATTTCTTGCTAACTTTTGGTGGTCAATTTTTTTAAAGTGTTTTCTCCTCTCCGTCTTCTCTGTCCTTCTGGTGCTACTATGTGCTTTTGGCATTTTTATCGTCCGTGTCTCTGCTTCTATTCTCCTATTTATTTGTTCCTCTCTTGGGCTTTTCTGGGACAGACCCTGGACCAGCTCCTCTGGACAATGATTTGTTCTCAGCTGGATCCATTCTGCTCTTCGAACCATCCATTCTGTTTTAAATACCAACAATTCTATTTTTCAAATTTGTCATCTCCAGTTTGTTCCTCTTTCTAACTTAGTCTGGTTTTATGTCTTTTTTGGTAAATAATATGTCTTATTTCTACTTTGTCTGATATGGGTTCTTTTATATTGATCGCACTCCCTCAGTATCATTATTTGCATTGTGAGCTCACACTCCTCGGGGACGTTAGCTGCCTTAGATGGTGATACATCCTGGAGAGGGGGCCGTGTCCCCCTCCAGCTGGTGGCCTTCCCCGGGTTTTGGGCTTGGAGGAGAGAGATGCTCCAGGAAGGAGCCTCCAGTGTCACTGTGTGTCTCCTGCCTTTGCCTTGCTTTTATAGTTTTTGGTCTCAGTGCCAACCATCTAACCCTCCAGGTCAGGAGCGGGGCAGGGGTGGTTCACTGCTGGGTCCCCTCCCCCAATGCCTCGCTCTTCTCTTCCTACCTGCTACGGCTCCCGCGTTTGGACACGTTGAGAGGGAGTAAAGGTGGAAGCCAACATGTGACCTTCATTTTAGAGGCTGTTAGAGGACCAGAGCTCAGACGGAGAGCGTGTCATTGGACCTGGAGCATCATGGGGGGAGCTTCCAACTCATGTGAGGTCAAGGCAGGTGAATGGCCCTGGGTAATTCCGGGGTCTGTGAATGACCTCATTATGGGAGGAAAGAGGCTCCCTCCGCCACCTGCAGCTTCACCTGATCCCATGTGCACTATGGAGATTTTGCTGTTCCAGTTACTCTACTGCCTGGAATGGGGTAGGACAGTCCAGGGCTGTGGGAGGCTGGTGGAGAAGGGCCAGAGGGCTGGCTCCCAGCCTGGAGGCAGCTCTCACACCTGCGAGGTCTGCCCGCTCCAGCCTCTGCTTCCTCTCAGGACACCAGCCGGGGAGGTTGCCGTGCACATCAGCCTGGGGACTCCGCCTGCCCCAAACCTCCAACTACAGAATACAGGCGCATTTTGTGGGGGTCCGTCCTGATCAGGGGCAGTTTCTGAACATCCATCGTTAGGGTTTGTGTTGTTCTGGGGGAAACAAACCCAAAGACTTACCTGCGAAACACAGAGGCGAGCTTTCCCTCCATCTATTCCTCCTGCCCAGAGTTCGGAGTCGATGTGACGAATTTGGTGTGCTCCATCGCAGTTTGTGGACTGTGGTTCCAGTATGCAAAGTCGCCGCCCTCACCTCCACAGCACACCAAATCATGCAGCATGAATCTTGCGGCCGTGGTTTTCCAAGTGCACACGCCACGTTAGCTGCATGTCTCTCCTCCGTAGCCTTGGTGTCTGGAGTTGTCTGGATAATCTTATCTCTGGACCTGAGCCCCGCCACTTTCTCAGCAAGCCGTGCGGTTGGTTGCACGGGCTACTTTCTTCTCCTTCCTTGGATGCTGGATCCATGATGCCTGGATGATGGGGCCACCCCAGTCAGGGTGAGCAGGGAGAAATCCAGGGGCAGTTGGAAAGGAGAAACTCCGGACCGGTGTGAACAGGTGGATCGCACCTGGGGCGCAGACGGGTGCTGAGTCCCTCTTTGGCTGCTGAGCACAGTCGGGCGGATCCTTCTCCAGGGTTCTTTTCCTTCTGTGGCTTGGCCAGTCTGCAGGGATCATGGGGAGAGAGGTCGAGCTGCTGTATGGGCATCCTGTCTGCACTTTCTGGACCGCAGCCATCAGTGTTTGCAGCACTGGGAAAGGCGCGAGTCTCTACTGGACTGGTGTCTCCCAGTTCAACAAGCAGCGATGGAACCTCAGCTCAGGACCAGGCGAGGCGCTGTGCGCTGTGGACCCACCTCCAGCGGTGCATTAACCTTGCGCATGCGTGCACCCACAAGCACAGGCACACGCATAAGCAAAGCTGTATCTATATCCTCACTCTTCTGCTTAAAACAATGCAAGGCTCCCCATGTCTAGAAGCTGCAGCTCCTAACATGGCAAGCAGTGCCTTTTACCCTTTGCCCTCTGTTGACCTCTTGAAGCCTAGTGCCTTGCCGGGCCTCCCTGTTTGTGCTCCAAGAACATCAAGCCACATGCAAGTCCCCCAAAGCCACATTGTTTCAGATGTCTGTGTTTTCGTCCATCTTTCCCGCAAACTCTTATTCATATCACAAAACTCAGCTCAGAATGCCCTCCTTGGCGGTCTTCTTGCATCCAGAGAGGCACAGTTCATAGTTCCCTCCCTGACCCCGGCAGAAAGCTGCCATTCCCCTGTCGGCCCTTTGGATAATAATTGATCTCTACCTCGGGTTGGTAGGATGGTCTCTTCTTCGAGAGAAGGCTCAGGAGGCCGCCTGCAAAGGGTGGGTGCCAGACTGAGCCCAGAGCCAGGGGTGGGTGGTGGTGCTGGGGGTTTGGAGGAAGGACTGCCCCTCTGACACCTCACCCGGCGTTTGATTTCATTCCAGCAAGCTCCCCAGTCTTGACTCTTTTCAGAGAGTTAAAGGGAGGGTCTCTTAGATATTTATTTATTTCCCGTTAAAGCTCAGTGGCTGCAAAAGAAGGTGTTTATTTTAAAATTTAAATTGTAGTTGGCACCCCCCAGGCCGCTGGATCGGCATTTGTCTGCAGCCTCCACTTCAAGAGCCCCCTGCATGGTGGTGTTTTCTTTCACCAGGTGACAGAGAGGTGCTCTGGCCGTTTTGGACATCACTGCTAGGTTTTGAGGGATTAAAAATCACTAAACACACAACTTCCCCCCAGTGGAGAAATAAAAGGGAGCCCCTTTTCTTACCTCCTTGCAAATCCTCCCTCCGCCCTGCTAGAAAATATTCCAGAGCTCCGTGATTTGGGGCTGGGGAAGGGCTGGGTGGAGCTAAAGGTGGGCTGCGGGGAGCTGTGTGTGGGGAGGGGCAGCTCCTTCATTGCCACTTCCTGATTTGCCCTGCCCCCACCTGCTGCGCAGAAAGCGACCCCAGGACTCTGGGGAAACATCTCTGACTGATGGCAAACCCAGCGCTGCTCCTGCATGCCTCCCTCCTACCACTCCATCCCCCATACCGTTACCAGAATCATCCAGAAGGCAGATCCGATGAGGTCCACCCTGCTGGAAACCCGACGAGGTTCACCAGACCTTTCCCAGCCCAACTCCTGCCCACCTGCCCACCTGCCCCATCCCTGCCATCCTACCCCTGGTGCTTCATCTCCAGCCAGATGGAACAACTTGGTGCATTTTTCATCATCTGTGGTGGAGGAAAGGGTTTTTTTTTTGTTTTTTTTTTCTGTCCATAACAGACGGTATTTTGAAAATTACAGCAAAAAGAAATCACTCAGAAAATGAAATCAAAGGCATACAAAACAGACCCCATGCTTCTACTAATAATTTCAACAGACATAAAATTACTCTGTCAATTTTCTATAAACATTTCTAAATGCCTGCTCTCAATTTTTGTTCTCTCGCCACGCACTGTGACAACTGTTTTGGGGACCAGCAGGGCCCCACAGACTGCACCGGGGAAGGGGCAGATGGAAGCTTCTAGAAGACCCGGTACTGTCTTGACCAAGGGTTGCTCCTGCCACATCCTCTGCTAGGCCCTCCCTGCCCACCGTGGACCACCTGACTCTCACACCCTTCCCAGTTTGGTAGTCTCCCTCCTGCATCTTCCTGGACACCCTGTCCAAGCCGAGTCCCCTCCCTCTGTGCTTGTGTGGGACTGCTGGTCCCTTCCCCAGGGCACGGGGCATACAGTAGTGCTCACAATGTGTTTCTTAAGTGAATGGATGTGCACCTGAACGCAGAAAGATCCAGGTGGCACTTTAGATCAGTGTTCCTCAAAGTGTGGGCCAGGACCTCCGCGCCACTTCCGGTTCAAAACTCATGGTGGCAAGTGAAAGCTTCCCTACTGCGATCCGAGGAAGGACACAGCTTTGGCTCCATGGGATCTACGAGATGATTTACAAAGACATGTGGCATCGTTTGCCTACATGCCAGGAATGTATGCTATGCTTTTGGTGTCCATTTGTCTAGTCTAATGAGAAGCATTAATGTGATGGCCCTTAGCATATGGCAGGTATGGCATTAAAACGGTTGTTATAACTGGAATCCATATGTTGAAAAAGTTACACAGAGGCACAGTAGATATAAAAAAGGCCCAAATTAAACTTCTAGAGATGAAAACTACAATGCGTGAGGTGAAAAGAGTAGTGGAACAGGTGAAGAGCAGATTAGACCTCACAGAAGACATTAGCTTGAAGGCGTTCCTATAGAAACCATCCAAGATGAAACAACGAGAGAAAAGAGGAAACTTTGGGACACTTTTCATTAAGGAGAATTCTACTGTTTAGCTAGATGACATTTTGATGATCTATTCAACAGTGGATGGACATTTGCCTTGTTTCCAGCTATGGGCTTTCACAAAGCTGCAGGGAAATTTCCAGTACAAGTCTTTGTGTAGATAGATGCTTCATTTCTCTTGTGTAGAATTGCTGGGTTTATAATAAGTTTATGTTTGACTTTTTAAGAGATTGCCAGTTATTCTAAAATGACTGTGCCTTTTTATATTCCCACCAGTTACATATGAAGGTCCCTGTTTCTTTCTCCTCTCTAAAACCTGTTATTGTCTGTCTTATTGATTATAGCCATTCCAGTGGATGTGAAGTGGTATTTCATTAATTTGCATTTTAATGCCTAATGATGATGAGCATCTTTTCATGTGTTTAAAACCATGCAGCTCTTCATTATTGAAGTATCTATTCAAATTTTTCCCCTTTAAAAAAATTGGGCTGTCTTATTTTTGAGTTGTGAAAATTCTTCATATATTCTGCCTATAAGTTCTTTACCAGATAATAATTTGCACCTATTTCCCCCAGTCTTTGGTTTGTCTTTTAATGGTTTCTTTCAAAGAGCAAAGGTTTTTAATTTTGGCGGAATCCAATTCATCAAATTCATTTTTATAGATTGTGCCTTTGGTGTCACAATATATAAGAAATCTTTGCCTCAGCAAAGATCACAGAGATTTTCTTCTAAGTTTTCTTCTCAAAGATTTAAACTTATAAGGATGACAATCAGGCCTCTGATACATTTTGAGTGAATTTGGCATATGGTGTGAGGTAAACATCCAAGTTCCCCTCCCCCTCCCAATTGACCCTGAATGTTAGGATTTATTTCTAGATTCTTAATTCTCTTCCAGTGCTCTATATGTTTATCCTTATGCCAATATCACATATTATTTTTAAAAAGTAATTAATTAAATTAATTTTTGGCTGTTTTGGGTCTTCGTTGCTGTGCGGGGGCTACTCTTTGTCGTGGTGCGTGGGCTTCTCATTGCAGTGGCTCCTCTTGTGGTAGAGCACAGGCTGTAGGTGTACAGGCTTCAGTAGTTGTGGCTCACGGGTTCAGCAGTTGTGGCTTGTGGTCTCAGTAGTTGTGGCTTGTGGGCTCTAAAGCGCAGGCTCAGTAGTTGTGGTGGATGGGCTTAGTTGCTCCGCGGCATGTGGGATCTTCCTGGACCAGGGATCAAACCCATGTACCCTGCATTGGCAGGCGGATTCTTAACCACTGTGCCACCAGGGAAGCCCCTCACATATTATTGATTACTGTAGCATTAGAGTAACTTTGGAAATTGGGAAGAATAAGTCCTCACACTTTCTTCTTTTTCAAAATTACTTTTGCTATTTTAGGACATTTACATTTGCATGAATGCTTTAGGGTCAACATATCATAATATAAAAAAGGCCTGGGAGTATTTTATTTGGGATTTCATAGGATCTGCGGATCAATCTGAGGGAAAATCACCATCTTAACAATATGGAGTCTTTCAATCTATGAACATGGAATGCTTTTCATTTATTTAAATCTTTAATTTATCTCAGCAGCTTAACAGTTTTCAGTGTTCAAGTTATGCTTTTTTGTTAAATTTATTCTTAATATTTTATTCTTTTTGATGCTATTTTGAGTGGAATTATTTTTTTAAATTTCATTTTCAATTAGCTTATTCCTAGTATGTAGAAATACAATTGATATTTGTGTATGGAAATTGTATCTTGTGACCTTGATGAATTCATTTATTTGTTCTGTTGGGTTTTTGATGACTACTTAGTATTTTCTACATATGGAATCATATTGTTTATGAATTATATACATGAAGAAGAAACTGGAAAACTAAAGGGAGAAAGATATATCCATAATCTTATGTGGAGATTTTAACACCCATATTTCACTATTTTAGAACAAACAGACACAAAATCAATAAAGTATGGAAGGTTTAAGAAAAAACAGCTCTATCAACAAACCTGATCTATTGATGTTTGTAAACACTCTGTTTAACAATTGCAGGATACACATTCTTTTCCTCTGTGAATAGGAAGTTCACAGGATGGAATGACCATATGCTGTGGCATAGAATATCTCAGTAAATTTTGTAGGATTGAAATAATAAATATATTCTCTGGTCACAATACCATTAAATAGAGGAAGAGGGAATAACTTACAAATCATTTTATGATGCCAGCATAACCATGATACCAAAACACGACTAAGACATTACAATTAAATTAGAAATTAACTAATGATAAAATACCCAAATAGTTGGCAAGTGGGTACACAGTTACAAATAACCCATGAGTCAAAGAACAAATCACAATGAAAATTAGAAAACATTTAAAAATAAACCAAAATGAAAGCACACATATCAAAATTTATGAACCAAGGTTAAAACAATGCTTAGAAGAAATTGATAAATTTAAATGCATAATTAGAAGGGAATAAAAAATTTGAGTTAATGATCTACCTTAAGAAGCTAGAAGAAAAAAGAGCAAATTGCTTCCAAAGAAAGTAGTATAATAAAAACAATAAAGGTGAGAGCAGAATGAAATGAAATAGAAAACCTGCAATTAAGAACTTAACAAAGTGAATGGGATGAATTGGGAGATTGGGATTGACATGTATACACTGATGTGTATAAAGTGGATGACT
The DNA here is from genome assembly GCF_008692025.1 of Phocoena sinus. Classification (NCBI taxonomy): domain Eukaryota; kingdom Metazoa; phylum Chordata; class Mammalia; order Artiodactyla; family Phocoenidae; genus Phocoena; species Phocoena sinus. Next base: position 2,516,279 of record NC_045772.1, on the reverse strand, counting down.
AATAAGAACCTGCTGAATAAAAAAAATAAAATTTAATTAAAAAAAAGAAATTAACAAAGTGAAAAAAAAGTTATTCGGAAAGGTTAACAAAATTGGTAAAACCTTAGCAAGACAGATAATAAAGAACATACACACACACACACAAGGGAGAGCGGGTAGGGAAAACTGCAAATGATCAATATTACGGTGAAAGCAAGAGATCATGGAAAGGTCTACAGACGTTCAATGAACAGTAAGAGAATATTATGACATCTTTATGCCAGTTGTTTTTACAAATTAGATATAATGAATAAATTTCTTGAAGACACATTACTTATAAAAAAAGAAGAAATAGAAACTCGGAATAGCCTTATAATAACATTGAATTCACAAGTAAATACCTTTTTGCAATGAAAACCCTAGGCCAGGGTCTGAATAATGACTTTAACACTCGTATAAGAGGTATTTCCAATCTCACACACTATTTCAAAATATAAAGGAAAGAGGATATGCTGCAAATCATTGCATGATGCCAGTGTAAACTTGAAACTAAAGCCTGACAAAGGTATTACCAAAAAATAAAATTATAGACCAATAGTCCTCATCATATAGGCACGAAAGACCTAAACATGACATTAGCAAATAGAATACAGTAGTATATAAAAGTATGGTATGCCATGACTAAATGGGGTTTATCCCAGGAATGCAGTGTTTGTTTAACATTCAAAAATCAATCAGCGTAGTTCATTGCCTCAACAAATAAAGGGCATATGTGAAAAACCTACAGCTAACATGATACAATGGTGAAACACTGAATGCTTTTACCCTAATGTCAGGAACAAGGCACAGTGTCTGCTTTTATCACTCTATCTACCATTACACTGGAGGTCCTAACTAGAGTCAGGAAGCAAGAAAAATATAAATGGCATAAATGTTTGAAAGGAAAAAGTAAAACTATCCATGTCTAGAGACAGCATTATTGTCTACATAGAATTTTCTTAGGCAATCTTAAAAAACACAAACAGATAATTAAGTACACTTCACTGTGGTCATGGGAGACAAATCAACATAAAATCCTTTTTAATATATAATGGCAGAAATCAATTGGAAATGATTTTTAAAAGCAATTTAATTTATAACAAGAAAAAGTATTTAAGGATAACTTTAACAAAAGACACATGTGACCTTTTTGAGTGAAAAATACAAATACGACTTATAGATTTAAAGAAGAGATAAATAAATTCAGATATATACCATATTCATAGATTGGGAGAATCAGTGTTGATAATAGGTCAGTTCTCCCCAGACTGATGTATAAATTAAATTCAGTTTCATTCAAAATCCAACCTCTCTCTCCTTCTCTCCCCACCTCCTTCCTCCTTCTTCTCTCTCTTTCTCTTTCTCTCTTTTCTGGTAGTAATAAGTGACTCTAAAATTTACAGTAACATGCAAAGTAACTAGAATAAAGTATTTATAAGAAACTAAGTTGGAAGCTTCATAACTGTTATCAGTACTTCCTATAAGGTAACAATAAATAGGATAGTGTGTTGATGGCATACATTTAGATACATAGATCAATGAAAATAATAGAGAATCCAGATCGACTCATACATATAAGGTCAACTGATTTTTCACAGAGATGTCAAGGTAATTTAATGGAGAAAGGAAAATCTTTTTAACAAATAGTACTCTAATAATTGGATATCCATATAGAAAAAAATGGAAACAATCCCTATTTCACACCCCTCACAAAAATTAATTGTGATTATAGTCCTGCATATAAAACCTATAAGTGTGAAGCTTTTAAAAGAAAACCAAAGAGTGTAATTGTGATTTTGGAGTATGCAAAATTTCTTATCAGGATACAAAAAACAATAACCATAAAAGAAAATAAACGAACAATTTTAGCTTCCTCAAAATTAAAAGCTTTTTCTCATCAAAAGACACCAGTAAGAAAATGAAAGGCAAGCCACAGACTGGGAGAAAATATTGGCAATACAATATGACGATACAGTACAAACTTTTATCTCAAGCCAAATAGCTTATTTTACATGACATATAAGAATATCATTTAAATCAGTTACAAAAGGTCAAGAAAAAGTAGAAAAAATGATGAATGACTCGCATAGCTACTCCACAAGCGACGATATACCAATATGTGTCAATAAGTACATGGAAAGGGTTAAAAACTTCAATAGTAAAGGAAACGCAACTAAATCCACACTGAATACCACTTCCCATCCATATTAAAGATTGACAACATCAAATGTTGTCAAGAATGCAGATTTATGAGAATCCCTATATGTTGCTGGTGGAAATGGAAAGTGATACTATCATTTGGGAGAGCTATTGGTCAATTTCTTGTAAATTTTAGTGTAGACCTACCCTATGATATGCAATTTCTGCTTTAAGAGGAATAAAAATATACTTTCTCAGAAGACTTATAAATGAGTGCTATATTCCCTTTATTCATAGAAGCCCAGAATTGCAAACAACCCAAACAGCCATCAACTGGAGAAGGGAATAATTTTTGGAACACTAATACAATAACGTATTCCTTAGAAACAAAAATAATGAATTATTGCTACATGGAACAACATGGATGAACGTCAAAACATTGTGGTGAGTGAAAGGAGCCAGACCCCAAAAGAGCACATACTCTGTGCCTACCTTTATACAAAGTTCAAGGATAGGCACGCAAAACTAGTCCACAGTGATTGCCTATAAGGGTGGGAGTGACTGGAGGGTGGTGAGGAGCCTCCTGAGGTAATGAAAATGTTTTAAACCTTGAGAGGTGTGTGTGTTAAAATACGATCCACATCTCTGCATTTCAAAGCATGTAAATTTTACCTCAGATTTTTGAAAAAAGGAAATGTGAATGGTCTAATATAACTTAGAGTGAGCCTACATTTTTTTCCCTTTGAAACTATGGCCAAACATAAACCACTGTCCTGCCTCTACGCCCAGTAATAATCTCAATATTTTGAGCACTGAAGATAGAGCAAGAGGACCTGACCCTTTTCCTTGGATCATCTCTTCCTTCTCCCCATCACATTCCTCTGAGGAGGGCTGCTCTTCTAGACCATTTTTCAGAGGGAATCCCAAACCACAGTGCCACTTACTTTGTTTAAAACCTAGCTCTTCACTGCTCCTGGAGCCAGTGAAGAAGTCTGAAGACAGATATCTTGTTTTACCCAATGCTTGAGGAAGAACCAATGGATTCTCCCTTGAAAGTAATGCTAATGTCTTTGGAAGAAAGTTTCTTTAAAATGCAGACGCAGGGACTTACCTGGTGGTGCAGTGGTTAAGAATCCGCCTGCCAATGCAGGGGACACAGGTTCGATCCCTGGTCCAGGAAGATCCCACATGCCACGGAACAACTAAGCCTGTGCACCACAACTATTGAGCCTGTGCTCTAGAGCCCGCGAGCTGCAACTACTGAAACCCCCGCACCTAGAGCCCGTGCTCCACAACAAGAGAAGCCACCGCAATGAGAAGTCCGCACACTGCAACAAAGAGTAGCCCCCACTCACCACAACTAGAGAAAGCCCGTGCGCAGCAACGAAGATCCAACGCAGCCAAAAATAAAGTAAATAAGTTAATTAATTAAAATACAGATGCCATTCTTTCCTCCACAGTGAGGAAGGGGGATCCACGGCTCATTCTCCCAGCTCTGTCTCAGTGGTGGACAACTTGGCCAGGTCCTATCCTTCCTGGGAGCAGTTCTCTGGGAGACTCTACACATGTTGATGGAGTTTTCTGATGTTAATATTAGGAAACAAGAAGCAGCCAACAATGCTCCTTTTGTGAGGGGATAAACTTTTATATAAAGGTATAAACATTGCCTTTTTAAAAATTTTATTTATTTATTTATTTTTAGCTGTGTTGGGTCTTTGTTGCTGAGTGCGGGCTTCCTCTAGTTGTGGCGAGTGGGGGCTACTCTTTGTTGCGGAAAAAAGTTGTGGCTTCTCTACACAGCCTCCCTGTTCTCTCAAGTTTGCCCCATCCAATTGTATGTAACTCTCATGACTTCCTGCAGTTGCACTGCCCCCAACGCCAGTCCGTTAGGGGGAAATAGAAGAACACATGTAATCACAGCACCAGGAAGAAATGGTGTGAAGTATCTAACACTGCAGGGAGCACTGTGGGGGCACAGGGAGGATGGGTCAGTTTCTAGCTAGGGACCAAAGGGACGCTGAGGGAAGAGGTGGCCTTTATGTCGGGCCTTGAATAAAGGAGTGAGATTTGGACAATGGCAGGATTGACGGAGACAGAAAACTGCAAGGACAGGTGTAGGGAATTGGGAATCGTGGCGTTTGTTAACTGTCTGCCAGATGGACTTCTGTCTATGTCGAAGTATTCACTCGGTCAATCATTCTTTCATTTATTTCTTCACAGGTATTTATTGAGATCCTGCTAAGTGTGAGCCCCATGCTGGGCAGTCTTAATAAAATGGTTAATAAGATTGGCAAAACCCCTGTCCTCGTGGGGCTTACATTTCAGCAGGGAAGACGGACATCACTTTCTAAAATCTCACTGCTCATTGTGAAGTCAAGCAGTGATAAATGCCGTGGCTGAACTTCCTGGGACTACTGGAGATGAACTGCTGTGGATGGAAGCAGACAGATTTGGGTTTGAAATCCGGGTCCTCATTCACCAGCTCTGTAATCTTGGCAAGTTACTTTCTGAACTCCCATTTGCTCAGTGTGCGTGGGGATAGCATCTATTTGCAATGCTGTAGAGGACTCAGGAAGAGAGTGTATCTGATTTGCCTGGCACGGGCACGATACCAACAGCAATCCTTCTCTTGTATTGCTACACGAGGGCTGCTTTTATTAGTGAGAAGACGCTCAGAAGTACCTCTTTCTGGGAGCTCAGACACGTAGACAGGGTGAGTTATCCGGGAGCATGTTTGGCTCAGAGCCCGCTTTATGAAAAGAAAGGAAAAGGTAGCCTCCTTGTGATGTCAATCACTCAACCTTCTTTGGATTCAACCCATGTTTTTGTTCCAGGGCCTGAAAGATGCCAGCGGCAGAATGATAGATACAAGTGGGATGGAAGAGCCCCAGGCCCTGTGTCAGGCTCTCCATCTGTGTGTGCTGTGTAAGGTGTGGCGGGAGGGGGAGGCCAGCTCAGCATGGAAGGGTGAGGGAAGGACCCTCGGATGACCTGGGGCTGGAGCTCAGTCTTGAGAGACTAAAAGGGGTTTCTGGGTAGATCTGTCAGGCCAAGGAATGCCCAGCTGGACACCAGGGATGCTGCAAAAGGACAGGGTAGGAGACCCTGGCGTTGGTGCAGTTTCTTCCAGGAACCGGTGGCAGACTTTGCACGATGACAGCTGGGGGCAGGCAGGTCTATATGGTCCTGGTGTCGTCATGCGTACCTTAGATACGAGTGTGATTCGCAGGGAAATAGGCTGGAGAATCAGTTCAAATCCATTCAGAGAGTCTGTCCCACCCTTATGGTGTCAAAAAATGGACATGTGTAACCACTGAGCTGAGGGTCCCTGTGGTCTTTTTAGGGGACAGAACGGGGAGAGCTCAGGTGGAGCCTGCAGGGAAAACCACGGCCACCTGGATCTTTCCTTGCCACCTGTGCTTCTCAGGGGCTCCTGAGAAGTGAGGTGCCAATGTCAGCCCGTCTTGTCCTGGCGACCTGAAGCCAGGTATGCCAGGTATTATAGGTATGCCAGGTATGACGGGTATGACAGGTATTCCAGGCAGGCCAGGAGTGTGGTTCTGAGGTGTTGACAGAAAACAGGGAGATCAGCTCGGTGGGATAGGGAGGGTGGGAGGGAGGGAGACGCAAGAGGGAAGAGATAAGAGATATGGGAACATATGTATATGTATAACTGATTCACTTTGTTATAAAGCAGAAACTAACACACCATTGTAAAGCAATTATACCCCAATAAAGATGTTAAAAAAAAAAAAAAGAAAAGAAAGGAAAAGAAAAAATTCATTTGTACTTAATTAAAAGATTTCTGAATATGGGTGTTATCCTAAATGACCCGGCCCCCTGCCTAGTCTCTCCACGGGGAACAAGATGAGGAATCGGATGAGGAATCTCTGGGTCTGCTTTTTGCCCAGCAGGGGCTGGAGGAACGCACGTTAGTAAGGGCACAGGATTAAGGATGACACGCTCTTCCCAGCTGCTCCAATCACTGGGCAATTTGCTTTAAATAGGATCCAAGTCTCCTCTTAGAACAAGAGCAATTTCATAGAAATTTGCTTGGTTGAGCCCCCCGGCCGGGCCCGGCTCCAGTGGGCCTTGCCCTGCATCTCCTGGCCCCATCCCGCGTCAGCCCTCAGACTAGGGGTGGCTGAGTCATCGTCTTGGCTGGAGTTTAGGACAGGCCCGGAGCCCCGTTATTTAATTCTGGGTGAGTCAGGAGAAGTTGAGGGGTGAATCCCCGCGTACTGTGAGCACAGTTTATGGCTGGCATGAGTCACACTTGAGTTGTATTTAAAGGGAGAAAGAAACTGGATGTGGGAAATCAAATTAACTTGCTAGACAACTCAGTTAAAACGCAGAGGGAGGCTGTGAGGGGTGGGCTCAGCGCCAGGGGCAGGGGCAGGGGCAGGGGACTCGTCTGTGGTCAGAGAGACGTGAGTGAGCCCAGGCCGTAGCGGGGGTGTCAGGAGACTGGTCAGCAAAGTGTGCGGAGGAGCCTGAGAGAATCCACGGAGCTTCAGTGTCACCTGTTGGCTCTGGAACCAGCCTCACCAGATGCAGGAGGTGGGAGGCATACTTCCGGATCATCTGGCGGTTCTGGGATCTTTGCTAGGTGTTTCCATGTTGGCATTGCTCATCTTTTCCACAGTCCTTCAATGTTGCTGTTATTAATCTCCCTTTTTAAAAAAATTTTTTTTAATTGAAGTATATAGTTGATTTACAGTATCGTGTAAGTTTTAGGTATTCTGCACAGCAATTCAGTTATACAGACATATATATGTATATATATATATATTTTTTCTTTTTCCAATTCTTTTCTCTTACAGGTTATTACATGGTACTGAGTAGTTCCCTGTGCCATTCAGTAGGTCCTTGTTATTTATCTATTTTATACATAGTACTGTGTATATGATAATCCCAGCCTACTAATTTATCCCTCCCTCACCCCCTTTCCCCTTTGGTAACCATAAGTTTGTTTTCTATGTCTGTGCGTCTATTTCTGTTTTGTAACTAAGTTTATTTATATCATGTTCTTAGATTCCACATATAAGCGATATCCTATATTTGTCTGTGTCTTACTGTGGCTTACTTCACTTGGTATGATCGTCTCTAGGTCCATCCATGTGGCTGCAAATGGCATTATTTCATTCCTTTTTATATTACTCTCTCTTTGGAGACAAGGAAACTGATGGAAAGAGAGGAAGTAACTTACCTGTGGCCCCAGAGGTCTCAGGTGAAGGAGCCAGGATCACACAGGGGTCCCATTCCAGAGACGTAGCCTGCACACCCCAGCTGGTGTATCCCCCCAGCTCTCTCTGTCTCTGTGTCTGTCTCTCTCAGGACTTCATAGGCATTTGTGTGGACGCCTCATTAAACTCTTTGTCCATCTGACCCCCAGAATGACTTCTGCCTGTGGCAGCTGTGGGGTGACGGGTTGTCCCCCACCCGCCCTCTGAAGCCCCGACACCTAGATTGGCTGAAGATGTACTCTCCACCCTCCTGGCAGCCAGCCTGGCAGAAACACAAGCTTCCAACAGTTTTCTCTGAAGGAGTGTCCATGTTTGGGCTGGTAAGTGGCCCCCTCTCCTTAGCTGTGTAGCCCAGAGAAGGAGAGCAGAGGTAGGGTGTGCCGTGGACCACTTCTCTGCACCTCTGAACACAAGGTGGGGGGCATCTGACCTTGGATCTTAGCTGTGATTCTGGGAGGGAACACATCCCACTGTAGCAGGGGTTCCGCGCGTGTCTGCCCCATGCTCCCCATTGGAGAGACATCTCCGTGCAGAGGACAGTGTTCGTCCATGTCAGTCTTTATTCCGCATGTGCCTTGTTGGTGCTCACACGGTGGAGCTTTCATGAGAGACGAAGCATGGCCCTAGTGGTTTAGGCTCCGGGCTGCCGTGAGCAGAGTGATGTGGGGGGAGGAGGCCCTCCACCCTGTCCTCCGCCCCCAGGATTACTGAGAGCTTGCAGTTCTGCTCTGCACCCCAGCATCACCGTGGGTTTAAATGTCCTGGGTGAGGAGCAGGCTGTCATTCAGAACAGACTGTTCTTCCTCTTGAAGACTGCTTTGAGAATGGTGAGCTATTTTCCGGGTCTTTTCCAGTAAATCAAAACTTTCGCTGTCCTGTAAACCCCGAGCATCTTAGTCTCATGTGCTCCTCGTATATTGCTCTGTGAGATTTTGATGATATCCCGGCGGGCCTGACAAAGACGCACTGCAGGTGGTGGCCTCCCGGGGGACATTAGATCAAGCCCACTGTGTCTCTTCATTGTCGGTTCATTGCTTTCGGAAGGAGCTCCACTGTGAGTTTTCAGGGTTGCTGCCGTTCTTAAAAGGGTTGCTCTCTCTGCTCTGGAAACCTGATAGCCAGAAGCAGCTTTCTTGACCAGAGCAACAGTGACCATCACTTCAGGGGAAGGCTTGTGATTTGCTGTCGACCCTTTTCTTCTCTTGTCCTCAGCTTTCTAGGCTGGGGCAGGACAGCTATGGTCTGAGGGCAGGAGGTACCAGCGTGTTTTAGCAGCTGGACTCAGTGGGGGAAATCTAGATAGTAAGCAGGTCCCCGGGATCTCCATGTGGTCCTTTGATTTCCTGATGCTGTCACCTGTCTCCTGGGCGGGGGTCCCAGGCTCTGGAACGGGCCCCAGGTGGACACGGACCCTCAGGTGAGCCTAGGAGCACTTGTACTCATTCTGTCTTCCACCCTCAAGATCTGACCTGTGGGGATGGGGACAGGCGAAGGACATGGGAGCTCCAAGCTGTGAGATGGCCACCTCATGACCCAGGCACTTTAGGAAACAGCAGGATCCAGTGGAGACCACTGAGGTGTTGGGGTCTGATGGACTCAAGTTCAAGTCTCGGTTCCATTACCCACAAAGGCTCACTTGTGTCTAAAAATGGAAGGTCTCTGCGTCCCAGTTGCCTCATCTATAAAAGAATGGTGATTGTAGAATCAGAATTAATTGTAGAATAATATCTCTATAAGCAATTCTGTATGTGTCAGGGAGTTCTGAGCGTGGGCTCCACCTAACCCTGTCCAGGAGGGTGGGTGACATACCACCGGAGCAGCAGAGCCTCAGACAGACTGTCACGTCCACGTCCCCATGGAGCCATGGTGGAGGGGGAGGGGACCCAAGGTGTCCCCTGTCCTGGAGGTATGGCACCCACCTCCCTGAGGCTGGGGGTTTAACAAGGTGGCAAACACGCATGAGCTATCTCTGGGTGCAATGAAAAATAACATTAGTAACAGAGGTACAGAGCAGCCCTTCTCAAACTCTGGAGCATTTACACATCCCCTGGGCACTGTGCTAATCTAGGCCTCGGGCCAGGCTGGCGTCTGAGACAGTGCACTTATAACTACATCCTGCGGCTGCTGGACAGAGGGCCACCTGTCTGCAGGAGGGCACAGAGGCTCTCTGTGAGCCGGGCATTCCCTGACCTGTGACATGTGGCATTGTTTACTCCGATTCTGGGGATCGAGGCCGTGGGAAGTAACGGGCCATCTCTGCAGAGGGGGGCTTTGGGAGCTCCTCCCAACCTCCATCCCCTCCGTGTTGCCACATGTACAGTGCATGGCTGATGGCTCCTCAGCCTTCCAGCCTCAACAGCCGCCCCCTTCGCACCCCATCCTGGATGCATCATTCCTCGCTGGGCTGAGCTCTCAGGTGCAACCAGCCTGGTGAGAGGGCGGCCATCCCCGCCCCTGTGGGAAGTGGGGCTGTGCCAAGGGACACTTTTCAAGGGCAACTGCATGGGCTGCTTCGTCTTGTCAAGTTCCTGCCCGACCTTGACTTTACAGAGAACTCTGGGCATCACATCCCATCCCATCCAGGGTCGGGGAAAGCTGTGTGCGTGTGTGTGTGTGTGTGTGTGTGTGTGTGTGTGTGTGTGTGTGTGTGAACATGCCAGTGTGAGGGCACACACACTCCTGAGTGCCCTGCCCTGCCTGCACCTGTGCTGGAGAAGTAGGAAAGTCTCCCAGGAATTTACAAGTGTCTTCATTTCCCGCTCTGCTGACTATGATTCAATCAATACCCGGGCCCACAGAGAGAAGTGCAGTGTTTTCTTCCTTCCCTCTTCCCTCCTTCCCGCCTTCCGTGTTTAATAGCCTGGAGGTTTACTTATTGCAACGGCTTTTTTTTTTTTTAACCAAAATAAATGTTCTTTGCTTTTCTCCATTCCCATTAATTGTGATTTATATGAATTTAAAAGTCTTCCACAACAGCATTTGTATCTGGAAGCCGTAAATCTCAGGAAGTAACGTTCTCTCAGAACACACCCTCACACACACACCACACACACACGCATATCAGGCACACTACACACCAGACACACACACACACACACACACATCAGACACAAATACACACACACACACACACACCACTTGATCCCAGAGCCGTTTCCCAGGTCTTCACTTCTGCTCTTCCCCAGCCTGGGTTGGAGGCAGGGCAAATGTTGATGTCACTTTTGTGATGGGAAGCATGGGGCCTCATTCATGCAGCACCATGGCAGGGATACGAGCCTCCAGATCCAGCCATTTTTCTCTCTGCCCAGAGACCTGACCAAGAACTGAAGGCAGGGTCAGTGCTTTCTCACTGGCAAACACGATCCAGTATAAGCCTTCAACTGATTGGATGAGGCCCACCCACATTATGGAGGGCAGTCTGCTTTACTCAGAGTCCACTGACTATAGCTGGTAATCACAACTGAAAGATGCCTTCACAGACACATGCATGCTGGTGTTCAGCCAAACATCTGGGCACCACAGCCCAGCCAAGTCAACACACAGAACAAACCGTCACACTGTGTGCAGCCCTACAACAGTGCGAGGTAGCAGGGCACACTCCACACATAGCGAATATTTTTAGCTCTCACCAAGGGGAAACTCACTGTCTACTGAGTTGTTTAAGGGACTTGATAGATTTAATAGTGTTCAAGGAATTAAGCCATTGACAGTAAGAACCTAATACAAACAGTATACACTATCGTATAGCATTTCAGGACAAAGTCTTGCTGAAAAAGCAATGTTTTGTCTGGATTAAGCACTCAGTGAAGTCCCTCCTGGTTCTAATTTCTATGATCCCATTGTGTTATTGGGCTTTTTAGGCAAAAAGCAACATTTGAGGGTAATACAGAAAGCAAAACCTAGATATATGTGAGATTATGAGCATATGTGAAGGTCTTGCTACTTGGAAGCATTTTGTGTGCCTGTGCCCTAGTGTGGACATGCACAGTCGCCAGCTGGAGCTTCATCCTCACGGCTAGTGTGATGCCCTGTCTCCATGTGAAGCAGTTCTTCACGGAGCTGGTGTTTTCACAAAGATGAAATAATTACCAGTGAAGTGGATGGAGAACCTCATGACTTTTCCTTTTCCTCTGTCTGACTCTCAAAAATGTTGAACAAAAATCACCAATATTGATATATTTATTACACTTTTCTTTCTTATTTGTTCAGAGAAAATACTTTTTTTTTCAACCCAAATCATTGCACAGGTAAATTTCCACAATAGACTTTTCCTGAAGAAGAATGATGCTGACGTATCCTAGCGCCACTGTGATTTTCTGCACGAGCTGTTGACGGCCCTTGGAAGTCTCTAGCGGTGGACATTTCTAACCAGTCAGATGGAGCTTCAGGATATACAAAGGCATTTGGGAATTACTAATTTTTATTGTTGGAACCATTGCCTATGCTTAGAGTAAACAAATGCTTGATTACATTGGACAAAATTTAATTAAAAAATTTTACCAGTAATTCACATGAATTTCACAAATATATTTCACATTTGAATAACTTCCTCATTCAGATTATGTTCCCTGATCCAAGATGAGGCAATATGATATTTTCATGACTCTAAAACTCTCATATAAAATGGATGGAGTTACACAGTTACACTTTGGAAGGCTTCTCAAATTCTCCGTACTTGTGCAGAAACGGGCAGGCTTCTGCATCCTTTTGGAACGTAAAAAGAAAGAGTGAAATAAAAACAGTAAGGAATTTTCCCGGCAGTGCTTGAACCAAAGATATTTGAAATCTCTAAAAACTAGATATTTGTCTTAAGAAATAGATGAATTTTAGGCTGGGTACATTGAACAGGTAGTAAATAATTATTTGACAGTTTTTTTGAACTTTACTGAAAACAGCTCTAACGACCACAAAGGATGTATGGGACAAATCTGATACACTAAAGCAAACGCTGTGATTTCCTTTTCTGCTAACTTTATCACGTGCTACTCTTGCACACTTGTGAGAAATCTGTAATCATTGAAACAAAGGGCTGAGGATGCCTAAAGGTACACATACAGGGTCTCTCCATCTCTATCCATCTAACACCCTGTCATCATCTACAAACACACATTTCCATAGAAAATCTTAAGGTGAACCCAGGAGAAACACCAGATGAACCCTGTACCTCTTGCACACCAGAGGTGCATCACTGGGAAGCACTGAAGGTACATCTGAGAACTGAGGGTTCGTACGTGTGGCAAAATGAGCAGGTAGAAAAAGGGTCGTGTGTCATTTCTGATATCAGCTCGTCTGTATTAATCAGAACTCTTTGGTTCCAGATGAATAACCCTGCTGACTCCAGCTATGTTCTCTGAAGGGAGGGACTTATTCCTTAGGTACCTGGAGAGGACAGGCGGGGCTCCAGGACTAAACTGTGCTAGGACCCTGTCTCATCACCATCATCTTTGCTTCTCTCTGGGATCTAACTGAATTCCCTGGTTCCTCCTACAGCTGAGGGCACGGCCGCCAGCACCAGGGTCTCATCAGAGAGCTTATGACGGCAGAAGAAGGTGTGCCTGTATCTCCAGGTATCAAACATGTGGCAGCCTTAGAGCAGGCTTCCCGTGTGCTCACCTTGGTGTGTGCCCAGGATGAACAGGGCCTGATGACTGGCCTGGCCTTGGTCCCCAGCACACACCTGTGGGGCATTGGGTGGGAGGTAACACAGCAATTCACAGTCCTGGCAGGGGCAGCAAATCACACCAAGAAAAGAGGGGGGAGCTGCTGGAGGAGCCCGACCCCCCAGATCTACTTCCTCATCACCTCTCAGGCCCAGCACGTGCTCTGCGGCTGCCACAGGTCAAAAGCCAAGACATGGAAGCACAGAACTGAAGACAACACATCCCTGCCACTCGGAGTTTTGCATTCCCAGGGAGAAGTCATATGAAAATTACCAAATGATGCGCTAAATGCTAGTTTCGAATCCTCTGTGAGCAAACAGCACAAGAAACCTGGCAGAACCTCTAGGTCTGAGTGAGGAGCACAGCGGTTTCCCGGGGTTTGCTGGGTGTAAGGAGGTTTGGTAGGCGAGGGTAGTGGTGCCTCAGTCAGGCTGGCTGGGCTGTTCTGTGTGACAAAGACACAATGAAATCTCAGGCACACGGCACCTTTTTTTTTTTTTTTTGATTTCATGAAGTGTTTTAGTATGGATAAAATAATAAGCTATAAAAATACAAATCATCAGTAAAGCTTTTTCTTTCCGGAGAACTATATTCAGAAATTAATGTAAGCATCTAAGGTGCGCATGTGTGTTTTTTCACCCATGATCATGTTTGTGTGTGTGTGTGTGTGTGTGTGTGTGTGTGTGCGCGCGCATTCCACTGCTACAGGAGACATGCAAAATAATATCAGATTTGCTACTATATGAAATACTGCTTTCTCCCAAGAACTGTGTGCTCGCAGGGTTGGTTCAGGAAGGTGAGTGCCCTACCACCACATTGCAGTCATATCTCGTCACCTTCAGCAAGAATAATTTACTCAAGAAACATTCAAGCCTCTCCCATCGTCCCCCCAAGAGGGTGGTGGTCAGGGGCAAGGCCGCCTCCTCCGTACAGCTGTCCAGGGACTGGTGATCCTTCTGCCGTACTGGGATGGTGTCCTTCTCAATTCTTGGCTTCAGGAGTGTTTTCTAGGGCAGCCCATGGAAGTTTCATATCATCATTTTTTTCCTGTTGGTCAGAGGTAAGCACAGGTCCCCACCCACATGCAGTGGGGTGTGAGATGTGGTCTTCCTGAGAGGTGGAGGGATTGAAATGTGCAAAAACATAGCATCACCTCCGAAAAACTAAGGAAAGCCATTTCAGGCATAGGGAACAAATTAGGCAAAGACTTAGAGCTACGGATGAGCCAGGCGGTAGGTCACATGGTGCTCTGGGCTGTGGCCTAAGGGTGGTCGCCTTGTGGGAGCTGGTGAGTAAGGGAGGATGGAGCTGAGGATGCAGAGGTTTGCAGGAGACAGAGATGCACAGCAAGTTAGCACAGAGGTGCGGGGTCCAGGAAGGCATGGCTCATTTTGACCCAGGGACCCTAATCCTGGCAGGGTTAGCAATGGTGAGATTTTAGGAACCTATCACAAATATTCTTGTAAGGGAGAAGGGGGTCTGGATTTGGGGTGTCCAGACAGGGACCACAGAGATGAGTGGACGGCTGAGAAGTGTTTCCAACCTGAGAGACAGACTGGAGGCTTGTACCTTCAGAGAGAGGTCACTGAGGACTTGAGGAAGAGCAGCTAGAAGGAGTCCAGTCTTGTACCCCCAGAAGTAACGAGAAAAGTAATTAGAAGCAAGGTGTTCACACATCTTGCCCCTAATGCTGAATAGAGTCAGCAACATTGGGCCAAGACCAAAGAATGTTTGAGTCCATCGGGTCGCCAGGCTTGGCCCCCCTGCATCTGGTTCTCTGTTCTTTCTGAGATATTCCTTCATCTCCCATTACTTAAATTACAGTCTGTAGGATGTAGACTCCTGCCTTTCTGTGTTTGGCTGGGATCTCTCCCCTGAGCTCAAACAGGTGTTTGCAACTGCCGACCAGAAAACTCCATTTGGATGTCCCCCAAGCAGCATTGGCTCAATCTGTCAAAAACTTATCTCAGAAACTTCCCTTCCAAACTGGTGCTCTCCTCCCAGGGGATGACCTCTATGTCCCCAGTCGCTCATGCCAGGAACTTGAGAATGCATTTCATATCAGCGTCTCCTGAAACCCCAAAGCCAACAAATGCCTAAATCCTGCTAGTTCTCCTTCTTAAATCTTTCTTGTGCTATTCTTCCTCTCTTTATCGACACTGCCAGCACTTTCCTTAGTCTAAGCCACCAAGATTTCTGTCCTGGGCTACTTGCTCACCTGGGCTGCATCCTCACCTGGGCTGCATCCTCACCTGGGCTACTCACTTACCCAGGATACTTACTCTGACCTGTGCTACTCGCTCACTTGAGCTACTCACTCATTTGGGCTATTCACTCACCTGGGCTACTCGCTCACCTGGGCTATTGACTCACCTGGGCTACTTGCTCACCTGGGCTATTCACTTACCTGGGCTACTGACTTCTTGAAGTCTTTCTCTCCTCCAATGTATTTTCTACAATACAGCCAGAATGATCCATTAAAAATGCAACTTCACAAATCTGATCATGCCATTCCCGTCTTAGAATCCCTTCAGGGCTAATGGGATTACTCCTCAGTTAAATTCCAAATTCATAACCTGGCTGTATTGTAACATGATCTGGCCCCAGCTGAGTTCTCCTCCATTTCTCTCTGGGTTTTCCTCCCGACTAGTTTCCAGCAGTAGGATGACCTTCTTCCATTTCTTTGAACGGTCCGGGCGCCTTCCAGCCTCAGACCCTTGTGTATGCCAGTTCACCTGCTTGTCATGCTCTCGAATCCTGTTCCTCTTCACCTTCCCAACAGGACTCAGCTGAAATGTCACTTCCTGCAGAAAGCCATCTCTGACCCTCCAGACCAGTGTGGACCCTTGGTCATGCTCCTCCTCAGTGTTCTCTACTTAACTGCAATTAAAAGGTATAAGTTTTGATTGAAGTGTTTCATTTCCATGGTTGATGACTCAATAAGGACAGGGACCATGTATTATTTTGTTATCTAGATTTTAATACTGTGATTGCATATAAATATGCTTAGTAAGTACTTTTGTTTCATATTTGTGGACTTAAAGAGGACAAAAGAATCTGTTGCTTGTCTGCACGGGACCTCCCAGGGTACCAAAGATTGTATTTCAAAATCTGTATCTTTTTGTTGCACGGTAAAGTTTCAGTCTTTGGGGCTCTTGTGTGACTCCGGGGAGGCAACAGAGCTGGTGGCTCAGAGCTTGGAATTGGAGTCAGGCAGCCTCAGCACAAACCCTTGCTCTGCTAGTTACTAACTGTGTGACCTTAAGGGTAGCTCTTCCTCTCTCTGTGTCTCTTTCCTTCTGAGTGAGATGGGGCTCACAAATAGTACGTGCACGATAGGTTTGCTGTAAGGAGAAGTAATTGATATAAAATATTTAGAACCAAACTTGACGTACGTTAATTGCTTAATACATATTAGTTGTTATTGCTGTGTTATAATTATCATTATTAATGTCGCTATTATACATACCAAATTTACAAATAACTGCATCGATCATAATGTCAATGTAGTAAATCACAATGAGAAATACAACTATCAAGTAAGCTAGAAAAACCAGTATCTGCTGTCTATGTGAAGCTCAATTATACCAGTAAAACATTTCATCAGAAGTTTTGATTTTGAGATATTGTCATTAAAAATTAGTAGAAGTAATCGTCACTGTAATAGTTTTTTATTATTTTAATTCTATTTTGGTTATGTCATTGGACACCTACTCTACAATATTCTCTGAGACAAATCACACTTCTTGTGTTAGTATCACAGAAACCCTGGGAAGGATGAAGTCCCCTTCTAGCTATGACCAACTAGCAGTAACAGAGCATCCTTCCAGTTAAAAACTTGAGGATAGGGATTAAAAAATGTTTGGAGGCATTAGAAAGACACAGAGGTAGACGTATATGAGGGGCTAAGTTCCCAGAGAGAAAGAATGTAGAGAAAAGTAACACATGCTCTCGACCATTCTCCCAAGGCGTTTGCCAAATGTTAAGTAGCTGAGAGTGAAAGCTGCAGAAAGGCTGGGCAGAGGTTTGGGTGGTCACACAGAGTTGGCAAGCAAAGGTGGGTGTAGAACACTCCAAGAAGAACAGACCCTGGCAGGCAACCCCAGATATCAGCCGAAACTTGAAGGGCTGTAGCTTAGCATCAGAGACATACCAGGGCTGGTCTGGGCCAGAAAACACTTGAGTCCCAGCCTCAAATCAGCTCATGGCCTGATTGAATTGACGTGTTCTCCTCTCTTCAAATTCCTTATAAGGGGACCAAGTGAAAGTTTTCTGGGGAAAGACAACATACAGAACCTCTAAAATTTCCACACACATGGCTGGGACCAGCTTAAATACTAGCAGGAATATCAGGAAATAGGAAAAAGAGAAAACACTGACAATAGAATCAGACCCATGGGTGACCGGTAGATTGGAGGTATCAGACGTGGATTTAAAATAACAAAGAAGAGAAGGAAATAGCACAAAATAACAAGAAAGCAGGTGACATGGTATTGTAAGAGGAGTTGGAGCACTAGGTTCTTGTTTCACCTTTGCTTTTCATTGGTCTTATTATGTGACCAAGTTAGTTCCTCACCAAAACCTCAGTTACTTATCGGCAAAATTGGTTAATAACAGTTCACCTGGTTAGTGTGGGGATGACATGAAATCTTGGGAAATGCACTCTCCAAACACAAGATAATCCTGAGATTGCTATTAATTCACTAGTGCCTCTTTGGAAGTAAGAGGAGGAAGTAAGAGTAAGGCTTCCCTTTTCTGGCTTAATAGCCAAAACCTTCTTGTCTAATCCACACCATGAACACTTAATAAAGGTTTATAGATTAACTGTTTTTAATATGAGAACTTCTATTTTCTTTTTTTTTTTACACCTAATGGCAATGATAATATTTATTCTTATATTTCATGAAAAGCTGAAGAAAAACATGTTTCTTTTTTTATATTCCTTTCCAATATGGTTTATTCCAATAATAAACCATAGTGATTAGAATTCTCTATGCTATATGGTAGGACCTTGTTGTTTATCTATTTTATGTATGGTAGTTTGTATCTGCTAATCCATCCCAAACTCCTAATTTATCCCTCCCCCAAGAATTTCTATTTTCTTATCAACAATTCAGTCTCCCTCTTTTTCATTCCCACGTTTTACTTATCTACCTGTTTTTGTATTCATTTATTTATCTGGATTGAAAAGTTTTATCAAAATGCATATTGGTAATAAATAAAAACATGGTGAAGATTCTAAAACCTTTTTTAAAATTCCCTGTTTTGGTAGATACTGCTCATTCCAAAAAGAGTTAGGAAATGAAAGGACGTGAGTTTCACTGTGTGCCAAAGGAGACGTTTGAAAGCCTTGTGTACAGTCACAGGTGAGCTAGACGTTCAGAATCTGATTCTTGCCTCTGGTTGTTTTATCTTCAACATGGATTCCCCTTTTTAATGCATTTTCCAAAGCTTCTGGAGTAATTTGTTTCTGGAGAGTTAAGCAAGGAAATGTAAATTGACATACAAATACACCAACTCACTGGGGTCAAAGAGGGAGCAGAAATGAGTTGCAAATTTTAGAGAATTTGGAGAAGTAGTTAAGCCCTAAATCTCCTAATATTTTTTTTCTCTGTGGAATATCCACTAATTCTTTTTGTGATAGCAAAGTGCACATATTCATATTCTATTCTCTTAGAGCTTATCTTCATATTACTACTAATAATATTTTGCTTGTAGAAAGTTCTTGTTTTCTTTGTCCCACCCTTGTAGGATGCTCTAGTGAGGTGAGTGCAAAGGCCACCTGTGAGGCACCAGTGTGGGTGCTGTTCAAGCAATCCTTGTGAAGGAAAGATCTACAGCCTCAGCTGAGTCTGTGGTGGAATATTTCCCAATGTTTCAGTGAAAGAATGTGGTCCTGAGAAGCCAGGTAAGTTCCAAGTGCCTCCTCTAAGTTTTGATGTGAGAAATGACCTTTGACACCCACATTTCTAAAGGCAGGAAGAAAGATAAAAAAGATGATCAGCCCTCATTTCTAGTGCTTCTCAAGATGTTGCCTGGAAGAAAAATAATTAAAGAAGAAATGTTTTGAGGGAGAAGCCAAGAGCCACAATAGAACACATTTTGGGCTTAAAGCAAAACATTCACCCTAGACTAGAAGACTCGTATCACTAGACACCTGGATTTCAGGATGATCATGGACCAGAGACTCTGGGTACGTGCTGTTCTTCCCCATTCCAATGCAAGTGTTGATGACAGCCAACCTGTCTTTGGGCCACCATTATTTTTTGGCTGTTTGAGAGGCAGATAATTAAAAAAATAATCCCCAGGTCCCCAGGTCAAGAGGAGTTACATCCAAACCTGATGAATGGGGAGGGGGCAGGGTAAGCTGGGGAAAAGTGAGAGAGTGGCATGGACATATATACACTACCAAACGTAAAATAGATAGCTAGTGGGAAGCAGCCACATAGCACAGGGAGATCAGCTCGGTACTTTGTGACCACCTAGAGCTGTGGGATAGGGAGCGTGGGAGGCAGGGAGATGCAAGAGAAAAGAGATATGGGGACATATGTATATGTATAACTAATTCACTTTGTTATAAAGCAGAAACTAACACACCATTGTAAAACTATTATACTCCAATAAAGATGTTAAAAAAAAGATTAAAAAAAAAGATAATTACAGCATCTGGGCTTTTAAGCCTTGATCCTTGATGGTTGATCCTTTTGGGATGTCTTACATAGAGAGGAAGGAGATGCATGTACCAGACCAGGAGGTTGACTTTGGGGGTTGCAGTATTAGTCAGAAGACATGGGCTGTCTTCTGCTGACATTCTGCCCCCCCTTCTCCTGCCCAAGAAGAGAATCCTTTCTTGCATCATTGATACTGTACTTGACCATCTTATTTCCTTTGGCCGCTAGAATGTGCTTGGAGATGACAGCAAACCAAACAAAGGTTTTAAGAGACCAGTTTCCACTATTCCTTTTGTGCTCTTTCCTCTACCAGGAGAAATCACAGCTCAGAAAGTCCAACCCTTTGGCCCAGGCCCTGGAATTGGATAAATGCAGAACATACCTGAACCTCACCCCTGCTGGAGCTGAATGAAGTATCAGGATCTGAGCTGTTAGTGTGAAATCAGTGTTTGTTGTTTTTAACCTGCTGAGATATTGAGGGACTCTTTGTTAAGTGACATCATTACAAGAAAAACTGACTAATGCAAGAAGATTAAACAATGAATGGCATTGATGAGATTGAATGGTTGGAAGAGATAATCCTCACTTAACACTATGCACCAAAATGTATACATATATTAAAAATGCAGGGGGGACCTTGAAGATGGCGGAAGAGTAAGACGCGGAGATCGCCTTCCTCCCCACGGATACACCAGAAATACATCCACACGTGGAACAACTCCTACAGAACTCCTACTGAAGGCTGGCAGAAGACCTCAGACCTCCCAAAAGGCAAGAAACTCCCCACGTAACTGGGTAGGGCAAAAGAAAAAAAACAGAGACAAAAGAATAAGGACGGCACCTGCACCAGTGGGAGGGAGCTGTGAAGGAGGAAAAGTTTCCACACACTAGGAAGCCCCTCCGCGGGCGGAGACTGCGGGAGGCAGAGGGGGGAGTTTCGGGGCCGCGGAGTAGTGCACAGCGACGGGTGCGGAGGGCAAAGCGGGGAGATTCCTGCACAGACGATCGGTGCCGACCAGCACTCACCAACCCGAGAGGCTTGCTGCTCACCCACCGGGGCGGGCGGGGCTGCGAGCTGAGGCTCGGGTTTTGGTTTTGGACGGAGCTCAGGGAGAGGACTGGGGTTGGCGGCTTGAACATAGCCTGAAGGGGTTAGTGCACCACGACTAGCCGGGAGGGAGTTCGGGGAAAAGCCTGCACCGGCCGAAGAGGCAAGAGACTTTTTCTTCCCTCTTTGTCTCCTGGTGCGCGAGGAGAGGGGTTTAAGAGCGCTGCTTAAAGGAACTCCAGAGACGGGCGCGAGCCGCGGCTGAGGGCGCGAGCCCCCGAGACGGGCGCGAGCCGCGGCTGAAAGCACAAACCCCAGAGACGGGCGCGAGCCGCGGCTAAAACCGCGGACCCCAGAGACGGGCGGGAGACGCTAAGGCTGCTGCTGCCGCCACCAAGGGGCCTGTGTGCGAGCACAGGTCACTCTCCACACCCCTCTTCCGCGGAGCCTGTGCAGCCCGCCACTGCCAGGTTCCCGGGATCCAGGGACAACTTCCCCGGGACAGCGCACGGCGGGCCTCAGGCTGGTGCAACGTCACGCCGGCCTCTGCCGCAACGTCACGCTGCCTCTGCCGCCGCAGGCCCGCCCCGCACGCAGTGCCCCTCCTTCCCCCATCCCCCAACCCCCGGCCTGAGTGAGCCGGAGGCCCCGAATCAGCGGCTCCTTTAACCCCGTCCTGTCTGAGCGAAAAAACAGACGCCCTCCAGCGACCTACACGCAAGAGGCAGGGCCAAATCCAAAGCTGAGCTCCTGTGAGCTGTGAGAACAAAGAAGAGAAAGGGAAATCTCTCCCAGCAGCCACAGAAGCAGCGGATTAAAGCTCCACAATCAACTTGATATACACTGCATCTGTGGAATACCTGAATAGACAAGGAATGATCCCAAATTGAAGAGGTGGAATTTAGGAGCGAGATCTATGATTTTTTTCCCTTTTCCTCTTTTTGTGAAGGTGTACGTGTATGCTTCTGTGTGACATCTAGTCTGTATACTCTAGCTTCCACCATTTGTCCTAGGGCTATATCCGTCCATGACTTTTTTTTAAAAATTCTTTTTCTTAATAATTAAGTTTAATTGTAATAACTTTATTATACTTTACCTTCGTTCTTTCTTTCTTTCCTTCCTTCCCTCCCTCCTTTAGACAACGAATCACCCCAAATTGAGGAGGTGGTCTCAGGGAGCAGGATTTATGATTTTTCCCCCTTTACCTCTTTTTGTGAAGGTGTATGTGTATGCTTCTGTGTAAGATTTTCTCTGTATAGCTTTGCTTCCAACATTTGTCCTAAGGTTCTATCCGTCCCTTTTTTTTTTTCTAAATATTTTTTAATTCAATAACTATATTATACTTTATTTTATTTTTACTGTATCATCTTTCTTTCTGTCTTTTTTTCCTTCTTTCCCTCCTTCCTTCCTTCCTCCCTCCCTCCCTCCCTCCTTTCTTTCCTTCTTTGCTTCTTTCTTCCTTCCTTCCTTTCCTCCTTTCCCTCTTTCTTTACTCATACTTCTACTAATTCTCCCTACTTTTTCTCCCTTTTATTCTGAGCTGTGTGGATGAAAGGCTCTTGGTGCTCCAGCCAGGAGTCAGGGCTCTGCCTCTGAGGTAGGAGAGCCAACTTCAGGACACTGGTCAACAAGAGACCTCCCAGCTCCACATAATATTAAACGGTGGAAATATCCCAGAGACCTCCATCTTAACACCAGCACCCAGCTTCACTCAACGACCAGCAAGCCATAGTGCTGGACAACCTATGCCAAACAACTAGCAAAACAGGAACACAACCCCACCCATTAGCAGAGAGGCTGCCTAAAATCATAATAAGGCCACAGACACCCCAAAACACACCACCAGACGTGAACCTGCCCACTAGAGAGACAAGATCCAGCCTCATCCAGCACAACACAGGCACTAGTCCCCTCCACCAGGAAGCCTACACAACCCACTGAAACAAGCTTAGCCACTGGAGACAGACATCAAAAACAACGGGAACTACGAACCTGCAGCCTGCAAAAAGGAGACCCCAAACACAGTAAGATAAGCAAAATGAGAAGACAGAAAAACACACAGCAGATGAAGGAGCAAGATAAAAACCCACCAGACCTAACAAATGAAGAGGAAATAGGCAATCTACCTGAAAAAGAATTCAGAATAATGATAGTAAGGATGATCCGAAATCTTGGAAGTAGAATGGACAAAATGCAAGAAACAGTTAACAAGGACCTACAAGAACTAAAGATGAAACAAGCAACGATGAACAATGCAATAAATGAAATTAAAATCACTCTAGATAGGATCAATAGCAGAATAACTGAGGCAGAAGAACGGATAAGTGACCTGGAAGATAAAGTAGTGGAAATAACTACTGCAGAGCAGAATAAAGAAAAAAGAATGAAAAGAACTGAGGACAGTCTCAGAGACCTCTGGGACAACATGAAACGCACCAACATTCGAATTATAGGGGTTCCAGAAGAAGAAGAAAGAAAGAAAGGGACTGAGAAAATATTTGAAGAGATTATAGTTGAAAACTTCCCTAATATGGGAAAGGAAATAGTTAATCAAGTCCAGGAAGCACAGAGGGTCCCATACAGGATAAATACAAGGAGAAACACGCCAAGACACATATTAATCAAACTGTCAAAAATTAAATACAAAGAAAGCATATTAAAAGCAGCAAGGGAAAAACAACAAATAACACACAAGGGAATCCCCATAAGGTTAACAGCGGATCTCTCAGCAGAAACCCTACAAGCCAGAAGGGAGTGGCAGGACATACTGAAAGTGATGAAGGAGAATAGCCTGAAACCAAGACTACTCTACCCAGCAAGGATCTCATTCACATTTGATGGAGAAATTAAAACCTTTACAGACAAGCAAAAGCTGAGAGAGTTCAGCACCACCAAACCAGCTTTACAACAAATGCTAAAGGAACTTCTCTAGACACGAAACACAAGAGTAGGAAATGACCTATAGTAGCGAACCCAAAACAATATATAAAATGGAAATAGGAACATACATATCAATAATTACCTTAAATGTAAATGGACTAAATGCTCCCACCAAAAGACACAGATTGGCTGAATGGATACAAAAACAAGACCCTTATATATGCTGTCTACAAGAGACCCACTTCAGACCTAGAGACACATACAGACTGAAAGTAAGGGGATGGAAAAAGATATTCCATGCAAATGGAAACCAAAAGAAAGCTGGAGTAGCAATTCTCATATCAGACAAAATAGACTTTAAAATAAGGACTATTAAAAGGGACAAAGAAGGACACTACATAATGATCAAGGGATCGATCCAAGAAGAAGATATAACAATTGTAAATATTTATGCACCCAACATAGGAGCACCTCAATACATAAGGCAAATACTAACAACCATAAAAGGGGAGATCAACAGTAACACATTCATAGTAGGGGACTTTAACACCCCACTTTCACCCGTGGACAGATCATCCAAAATGAAAATAAATAAGGAAACACAAGCTTTAAATGATACATTAAACAAGATGGACTTAATTGATATTTATAGGACACTCCATCCAAAAACAACAGAATACACATTTTTCTCAAGTGCTCATGGAACATTCTCCAGGATAGATCATATCTTGGGTCACAAATCAAGCCTTGGTAAATTTAAGAAAACTGAAATTGTATCAAGTATCTTTTCCGACCACAACGCCATGAGACTAGATATCAATTACAGGAAAAGATCTGTTAAAAATACAAACACATGGAGGCTAAACAATACACTACTTAATAATGAAGTGATCACTGAAGAAATCAAAGAGGAAATAAAAAAATACCTAGAAACAAATGACAATGGAGACACAACGACCCAAAACCTATGGGATGCAGCAAAAGCAGTTCTAAGGGGGAAGTTTATAGCAATACAAGCCCACCTTAAGAAGCAGGAAACATCTCGAATAAACAACCTAACCTTGCACCTCAAGCAATTAGAGAAAGAAGAACAAAAAAACCCCAAAGCTAGCAGAAGGAAAGAAATCATAAAAATCAGATCAGAAATAAATGAAAAAGAAATGAAGGAAACAATAGCAAAGATCAATAAAACTAAAAGCTGGTTCTTTGAGAAGATAAACAAAATAGATAAACCACTAGCCAGACTCATCAAGAAAAAAAGGGAGAAGACTCAAATCAATAGAATTAGAAATGAAAAAGGAGAAGTAACAACTGACACTGCAGAAATAAAAAAAATCATGAGAGATTACTACAAGCAACTCTATGCCAATAAAATGGACAATCTGGAAGAAATGGACAAATTCTTAGAAATGCACAACCTGCCAAGACTGAATCAGGAAGAAATAGAAAATATGAACAGACCAATCACAAGCACTGAAATTGAAACTGTGATTAAAAACCTTCCAACAAACAAAAGCCCAGGACCAGATGGCTTCACAGGTGAATTCTATCAAACGTTTAGAGAAGAGCTAACACCTATCCTTCTCAAACTCTTCCAAAATATAGCAGAGGGAGGAACACTCCCAAATTCCTTCTACGAAGCCACCATCACCTTGATACCAAAACCAGACAAGGATGTCACAAAGAAAGAAAACTACAGGCCAATATCACTGATGAACATAGATGCAAAAATCCTCAACAAAATACTAGCAAACAGAATCCAACAGCACATTAAAAGGATCATACACCATGATCAAGTGGGGTTTATTCCAGGAATGCAAGGATTCTTCAATATACGCAAATCTATCAATGTGATAAACCATATTAACAAATTGAAGGAGAAAAACCATATGATCATCTCAATAGATGCAGAGAAAGCTTTCGACAAAATTCAACACCCATTTATGATAAAAACCCTCCAGAAAGTAGGTATAGAGGGAACTTTCCTAAACATAATAAAAGCCATATATGACAAGCCCACAGCAAACATCATCCTCAATGGTGAAAAACTGAAAGCATTTCCACTAAGATCAGGAACAAGACAAGGTTGCCCACTCTCACCACTCTTATTCAACATAGTTTTGGAAGTTTTAGCCACAGCAATCAGAGAAGAAAAGGAAATAAAAGGAATCCACATCGGAAAAGAAGAAGTAAAGCTGTCACTGTTTGCAGATGACATGATACTATACATAGAGAATCCTAAAGATGCTACCAGAAAACTACTAGAGCTAATCAATGAATTTGGTAAAGTAGCAGGATACAAAATTAATGCACAGAAATCTCTGGCATTCCTATATACTAATGATGAAAAATCTGAAAGTGAAATCAAGAAAACACTCCCATTTACCATTGCAACAAAAAGAATAAAATATCTAGGAATAAACCTACCTAAGGATACGAAAGACCTGTATGCAGAAAATTATAAGACACTGATGAAAGAAATTAAAGATGATACAAATAGATGGAGAGATATACCATGTTCTTGGATGGGAAGAATCAACATTGTGAAAATGACTCTACTACCCAAAGCAATCTACAGATTCAATGCAATCCCTATCAAACTACCACTGGCATTTTTCACAGAACTAGAACAAAAAATTTCGCAATTTGTATGGAAACACAAAAGACCCCGAATAGCCAAAGCAATCTTTAGAACGAAAAAAGGAGCTGGAGGAATCAGGCTCCCTGACTTCAGACTATATTACAAAGCAACAGTAATCAAGACAGTATGGTACTGGCACAAAAACAGAAAGATAGATCAGTGGAACAGGATAGAAAGCCCAGAGATAAACCCACGCACATATGGACACCTTATCTTTGATAAAGGAGGCAGGAATGTACAGTGGAGAAAGGACAGCCTCTTCAATAAATGGTGCTGGGAAAACTGGAGAGGTACATGTAAAAGTATGAGATTAGATCACTCCCTAACACCATACACAAAAATAAGCTCAAAATGGATTAAAGACCTAAATGTAAGGCCAGAAACTATCAAACTCTTAGAAGAAAACATAGGAAGAACACTCTGTGACATAAATCACAGCAAGATCCTTTCTGACCCACCTCCTAGAGTAATGGAAATAAAAACAAAAATAAACAAATGGGACCTAATGAAACTTCAAAGCTTTTGCACAGCAAAGGAAACCATAACCAAGACCAAAAGACAACCCTCAGAATGGGAGAAAACATTTGCAAATGAAGCAACTGACAAAGGATTAATCTCCAAAATTTACAAGCAGCTCATGCAGCTCAATAACAAAAAAACAAACAACCCC
This sequence comes from Phocoena sinus, assembly GCF_008692025.1. NCBI lineage: Eukaryota > Metazoa > Chordata > Mammalia > Artiodactyla > Phocoenidae > Phocoena > Phocoena sinus. Next base: position 2,489,306 of record NC_045772.1, on the reverse strand, counting down.
ATCCAAAAATGGGCAGAAGACCTAAATAGACATTTCTCCAAAGAAGATATACAGACTGCCAACAAACACATGAAAGAATGCTCAACATCATTAATCATTAGAGAAATGCAAATCAAAACTACAATGAGATATCATCTCACACCAGTCAGAATGGCCATCATCAAAAAATCTAGAAACAATAAATGCTGGAGAGGGTGTGGAGAAAAGGGGACACTCTTGCACTGCTGGTGGGAATGTGAATTGGTTCAGCCACTGTGGAGAACAGTATGGAGGTTCCTTAAAAAACTACAAATAGAATTACCATATGACCCAGCAATCCCACTACTTGGAATATACCCTGAGAAAACCAAAATTCAAAGAGAGTCATGTACCAAAATGTTCATTGCAGCTCTATTTACAATAGCCAGGACATGGAAACAACCTAAGCGCCCATCATCGGATGAATGGATAAAGAAGATGTGGCACATATACACAATGGAATATTACTCAGCCTTAAAAAGAAATGAAATTGAGCTATTTGTAATGAGATGGATAGACCTAGAATCTGTCATACAGAGTGAAGTAAGTCAGAAAGAAAAAGACAAATACCGTATGCTAACACATATATATGGAATTTAAGGGAAAAAAATGTCATGAAGAACCTAGGGGTAAGATAGGAATAAAGACGCAGACCTACTGGAGAACGGACTTAAGGATATGGGGAGGGGGAAGGGTGAGTTTTGACAGGGCGAGAGAGAGTCATGGACATATACACACTAACAAACGTAGTAAGGTAGATAGCTGGGGGGAAGCAGCCGCAAGGCACAGGGATATTAGCTCGGTGCTTTGTGACAGCCTGGAAGGGTGGGATGGGGAGAGTGGGAGGGAGGGAGACGCAAGAGTGAAGACATATGGGAACATATGTATATGTATAGCTGATTCACTTTGTTGTAAAGCAGAAACTAACACACCATTGTAAAGCAATTATACCCCAATAAAGATGTTTAAAAAAAAAAAAAATAAAAAAATAAAAATGCAACATGTTTAAAGTAAACAAATCTATGAATAAAAAAGGATGCAAATAATCAACTTATATTAGAGCAGGGAAGGACCTTGAAGGGATAATGGAAGAAATCATAGAGGAAGTTAAAATAGATTTGACTCCATAAAATACTTAACTTCTGTAGATCATAAAAACCATCAAATTAAAATTCACAAAATATGAATAAAAGGTCTATGAAGTAGGTATCATTTAATCCACACTTAACAGATGGGAAAATGAGGATTAGGGAGGTCAAGTGACTTGCATTTTCGATTGACGTAAACCTGAAGTCCACATGATGACATCAGACACTGAGATAACAATTTAGTAATAAGACACCTGACACCTGAATACTGGCCCTCATCCCTGTGTCCTTTTGGATCCAGCCCAGTTTTATAGAAGTTACTAATGGACTAGGCACTTTCTTCTTTATTAAGGAGTCTGAGTTACCATGTATTAAATTCCACATATGCGATTGACTGCCCAGTGCAAATTACATCTTTCAATCATGTTATTCAGCTGAACAGTGAAGTTATTCCCAGGGTGGAAAATATGGAGACGTGTTATTACAGACAAAGAGATTGGAAAACAAAATCTGGTGAAATTACGTTTAAGTCTCAGGTTGTTTAAACATGACAAGGACCACACTGAAAATCTCATTTATCACCATCCAAAACTCCATCTTCAACCGTCTAGACAAAGACTAATAGCAAGTAAAAACTCAAGTTACCTCTGATAGGAACTAAATAGAGTATCCTGAACAGTGGACCTATGGGAGAAACTTGTGAACTATTTGAGAATCTTTCATGTCATATTTGCTAAGTTTGGAAAACAGATGAAATAGTCAGTGTTACTTTATTCTGCTTAGATTGAGCCTGGGGTTTTCTCCCATAGGGTTTGAGCAGCATGTGGCATGACTCCCAGCAATTTGACTAGGGTCTCGGCTATTGTCACATCCACCTAAGGCAGATGACACATGGGCCGATGCATGCAGGATTCCATGAGATGGAGGGAAAAGAGGAGGCAGGGTAGACAGACCCTAGGGTGGCTCCCATGACCCTGCCTCCTGGTGTTCATTCCCTGTATCATCTCCTCCCCAGAGTTTGGGTCGGGGGGGCTGTGAAGTGTTGCTAGCAATGGAACATGACAAAGCTGGTAGGACATCCCTCCCACTCCTACGATATGGTGAGACCCGTTTTGCTAGCACACTCTTTGCTGGTTGGAGATCTCAGTGACCAGTTGGGTGATGCCCTGTGTCAAGGACCTGTGGGCGGCCTCTAGGGGCTAAGGGTGGTCTCCAGCTTACAGCCAGCAAGAAACCAGCACCTCAGTCCTGCAGTCATAAGAAAATGAATTCCTCCAATGACCCCAGGGAGCTTGCAAGCAGAGCCTTCATGATTCGATCCTCCAGGGAAGACCCCACAGCTGGCCAAAGCATTTAGCAGCATCTAAACAGAGCATCTGATTAAGGCATGCTGGAGGCATCCTGACCCTTGGAAATGGTGAGATAACAAGTGTGTGTTGTTTTAAGCCATTAAGTGTGTGGTACTTGATGACACAATGACGGAGAATAGCAAGAGAAAGAGAGAGGCAGGACCCACAGGGAGAGAGGGAGGTGAGGGTTGGCCAGGCATGCTGGAGGGGCTTCCGGCTGCGCTGTGCTCACTAGTGTGGATTTTGTTTTGAGTGAGATGGTGCAGTGGTTGATTGTACGTGTTGACTTGACTGGGTCTGGGATGCCTGGATACAAGGCCCAATATTTTTTCTGAATGTATCTGTGAGGGTGTTTCCAGGAGAGGTCAGCATTTGAATTGTGGGCTGAGTAAATCTGATTGTCCACTCCAATGTGATGGGGTCTTATGCAATCCACCAACGACCTGAATAGGACAAAAAAGTGAAAGAAGCGGGGATTTGCTCCCTTTTCCCGACAGCTTGAGCTGAAATGTTCATCTCCTGGTTCTCAGGCCTTCAGACATGGACTGGAATCCACATCTCAGGTCTCTGCTCTGAGGGCTTCCAGTTACCCCACTGGCCTCCCTGTGCCTCTGCCTTGCAGACTGCAGACTGTGGGACTTCTCAACCTCCATCATTTGTATGAGCTGATTTCTCATCACAAACCTCTTTCTAGATGTCTATATACATTATTGATTCTATTTCTTTGGAGAACCCTGACTAATACAGATTTTGGTACTGAGAGGGATTCCAGAGGATTTTTAAGGATGTTAAGGATGAGTTTTATTGAACTGGTTCTGGGCTTTCTGGAATTTGCTGTCTAATCTGATTAGATTTAAAAATGTCACTCCAGTGACTCTATTTCTGGTAGAAAAGAGCACAGGTAGCCCACGTGGTGTGAAGTAGCAGTAGACACACAAAATATCTACAGTGGATACTCTTAATCAACTGCTTATAAAAAGCAAGGAGCTAGGTGGTTCTGTATATGATACTTTCTAATATTTTTGGAAAACTAGTGAGTGTAATGACTGGTTGGTGGCTCCTGATGTCACTGGACAAAGTAGGGAAGAAAAGGCTGAGCTCAGGGGTTGGATTTCCCAGCACAGAATGAATCGTCTGGGATTTTGTATGTGTATCCTGGAGAATCTTTTTCTCCTGTAGGAGCCAATGGAGGACTTTGTGCAGAAGAATGACATGATCTGATTTATACTGGTTGAAAAACACTCTGCTGCTCTGTCCAGAAAGGACCATAGGAAATAGGTCAGAGCATCCAGCAATGGTCCACCTGAGAGCTGCGGTGGCCTGACTGAGGCAGCAGAAGCTGAGTTATGGAGGAAATGCTGGGATTCTGGATCTATCACGGAGGAGGAGTTGACAGTGTTTGCCAATGAGTTGGTCTTGGGGTTGTGGAAAGAAAAGAAAGAAGAGAAAGTTATGGATGATTCCAGGGCTTCCAGCCACTGGGTGGGTGGGATAAGTTTGTCTTTTGCTGCTGTGGTACAGTGGTTGGGTGGACAGGGGTCGAGAGCCCTGTTGGTCATGATGAGACTGAGATGGTCAGAGGTCAGCCCAGCAGAGATAACAACCAGGCAGACCCGCTGTCACATAAGTGTGGAGTTGGGGAGGAGGTCTGGGCTGGAGACGTGATTGTGCGTCCCCAGACTAGAGGTGATATTTAAAGGTAGGACAAGGTCCATGGAGAGTAAGTGTAGGTCTGAGCATGGAAGTTGGTTTGGCGCTGCTTGGATGACCTTGGAGGACGTGGAACGTGCTGGACCACAAAGGCTGAGTTGGAGAATGAAGGTCTCACCGTGTGTTCCATTAATTGCACTCGGGCTGTGGGGTGGAAGGCCGCTCTCCATGGACTGAAATCTTGGAAAATCTCTGGCCTCAGTTTTGCTTTCCAGACATCACTGCTCTCCCCACCATGACTTCCTTCCTGGGAGCAAGATTTCTGTGGGGAGCCAGAAGCTCACAGATTGCTATAAAGTGAGGGATTTCACTTTTAGGCAGATGAAGGGAAAAAGAGAGAGGGGATCCTCTTCTCCCCACGTGCTTTGCATACACTTAAATCTGAGGAGACATGTGTCTTTAAATTCCGCTCTTCAAATCAGTCACCTGCTGCCAACGTACTTCTGTACCTGAAGTCATTTGCCATCAGATGTCCCTAAAATAGGCCCGTGCTGACCAATCATGGCTCTTATAGAAGATTTCGTGGCGTCCTCGGCCTGCGCCCTTCAAGAATGAGAGTGTGACAGGCTGCACTGGAGCAGCTCCTGGGTGATGGACTTCCAGCCAAATGAGAGATGACTCTCTGGGTACACGGAGAGCACACCGCGGGGGGCGGGGCCCTGCCTGCGCACAGGGTGGGGGGCGGTTGGGGGTGTGGATGTATAGATCCCCACAGGGCTTATACAGGCCCACCTGAGCACACACCATCAGTCCTTATGCTGCTCATGGCTTTCATATGGGTTCATGACTGATCCACAGTGAGGGCCACGAGAGGGCTGATCCCCCACCTGAGTCTGGCTCGAGGGCCCTGTTGGCCACAGCACACGGCTCTCCCCTCCACACCCTGCCCAGGGTAATGCCAGGCACATGGGGTGACTCCCTCCATCCTGACCATTGACCGGATCACAGTGGTGGTGAGTGCCATGCACTTCACTGACCAGGAGAAGAGACCCGACTGTCCTCCAACCCGAATGCAATAGGAAGTCCAAGCTGGGCCCCCACAAATCCCCTGCAGGAAGCCAGGGTCCTCCCTGTCAGTCACCTCCCCTGCCTCCTGCCGGGTCCTCCCTTTCCTTGAGCCAGGCTGGGCCCTGATGAGGCCAGGGGGACAGAACCGTCTTCAGCCCACAGTGCAGAATCCAATGCCCAAACCCTGAGCACTCAGCCCCGACGCCTGCACCTCTGCACCAGTGCCCCTTCCAGTCTGCCAGACGGCTCTGTCCCAGGTGCCATTCAGATCACATCCGGCCTCTGTTTAATGGCCCCACTTCCACTGAGCTGGGCTCTGAATTCCTTGCCTTCTCCATCGCCTGCCCACCTGCCCACTCCTGCGTGCCACTGAGTCCTCAGGGAGAAAGCCTCCACCTTCATTTTCATAGTGCACATTCCAGCCATCTGGTCTACCTGAGTTCCCTGAATGGGTCCTACTCTCTTTTGCCTTACTTACTTACTGAGTGGCCCTGAGTGAGTCAGTTGACATCTCTGAGCTGTAGTTTTCTCTTCTTACCACTGGGGATGATGGTGAGTACCTTCCAGGGCTGCTGTTTGGTGGCAGTAAATGCTGCTTAGCCCGGTGCTTGGCATACAGTAGGTGCTCAGTGAAAGAAAGTCATTATTTGGGCTCCCTAACTCCTCTCACTGCTGTATCTGGCTGCCTCCTTATTTCTCCTTTAGGAGTTGGCTTAGATAACTCCTCTTACGGGGAGCCTTCTTTGATTTCATGAGTTAGAAATAAGTAGCTCCCACAGCCTCTCATCAAAGAGGATCTGCACATTGTAAGGGGAATGGATGGAGAGGGGGTGGAGAATTGAGGCTCCAGCAAACGGAGTGGAGGTGGCGCTATGGTCCCCACGTGCACTGGTCAAGATGTACCTCCTCTGGCATCCATGTCTCCATCCAGGGAATAAAGTGAGAGCTGTGTAGTTGAGTGCACTTCCAGTGGATCCTCATCCTTTGCTTCTCCCCAGACACAAGTGACCTCCTGTCCCTCCTGCCCTGGGGCCTCCAGGATTGACTACACGGGTCCTTCATCACTGTTTGCCTCGCTCAGCACAAGACTGTGGGAGGCTCTGTGGTCAGCGCTTGGCTGACCTCATTCCCCTTGCTCCTCATTCCTGAGGTTCTTCCTCCTGCTCTCTGGATCCCATGTTCAGGGTCAGCCGGCTCCCTTGCATCCTAACTCTTCTCATCTGACGTGAGGTCTCACCAATAAGACTTGAGGCCAGTGTCATCAGTCTTCCCGATTGTGTCTTCTGAACCCAGGCGGCCACCTCCACAGTCCCCATGTGGATGGACTCACAGACACCGTCTCCTTTTCCAACATGAATGCTATAATAAGGCAGAAACTTTCATTTCTCTGTGTTTTTTTTAAGTAACTTCATCTCTTGTGATTTATTTTGATTTTCTTAAAAGGAAAGTAAATCCATTTTTAAATTTTTCTCAGCTTATTACCAGACACTTGGGTCTGGGACGCACTGAACAAGAATCCTGTTAAAAGTGTTCAAGACTGTTTCCAAATCAAAAATCAATAAAACTACACAAATATATATTTTAATCTTACAAAGACCAAATTTTAATCTTACAAAGACCAAATGTAGAAAATTTCATCAAAACACGCTACTTGACACCACCAGGTAGAGCTTCACAGCTCTGGTTTGAGCAGACATAAACCATGAGGGCTGTACAGAAGAAGTTTAAGAAAAATATGTGTGCAAACGTCTCTGATGCAAAGTCAAGCAGACTCTGGATCTGGGTACGTTGGATTAAGCACATTCCTCCTTGACTCTCCCACTGACTATACCCATAAAAGCTGGATGGAATATGTGAGACAACTACTTAAAGACTCGGGAAAGTGGGTAGTAGCAGGTAATTTGGGAAAGAACCCCAAAATTTAATGTGCCACCTGATGAAAGGAGAGTTTGCTGTTGTTTTTCTCCCCCTCTGGTCTCCTCTAGCTTGAATTCAATATGCTGGAAACCCAGAAATGGCCAGGTAGACAGTGCTCCAGGAGACATTCCAGCTACAGCTCAAGGAGCAGGAAAGGGGACTCCTATCACAGAGACAATTCACGAGTCCCATTTTCTTCCCTGTTTTTAAATTCTCCATGCCCCAATTCCTCGAGCAATCACTTGGAGGCAATGGCAACAGCCGGAAACAAGAGTACGCAGGAACCTGTACTTGGAGGCAGGGTAATTGTCTTCTCCACAGTGTGGATCTGGAGTTCTAGGACCGGGAGGCCACACCAAATGCTGCTTCTCCTTCTCCGTTCCTGGGCTGCTTGACCTCAAATGAGAGCAGTTGAAGGAGTGCAGGGCAGCTCAGGGGCTCTGAGAGCAGGGTCTCAGTTTTTTAGCCAGAGGACCTTGCGAAAATGACACTATAGAATAGTTACTGAATGCCCCGGCTCAGCACCTCCATCCACCAACCAATTGTGCACACGTGGTTGTCACCCTGCAAAGCCTTCCAACATTTTAAGAATTGAACTAACAGAGAGACCACAGATCAGGTCTCACTGAGGGGCACGTGTGTGGAAAAGGTATACTGGAACTGCAAAGGCTTGGAAGCCTGATCTGACCATGCACCACAGAGGGTCCAGAGAAGGCCAGTTGGAACTTGTGGCCAACTTGCCTTCTCCATGAGAGAATGGCCCAAAGCCTCACAACATAACGCTGTATGTGTCCAGGATACAATCCAAGATTACTTGGCTTATGAAGAACCAGGAAAAACTCACTTTTCATGGGAAAAGACAAGCAGCAGAGACACCAACACTAAGACGACCAGATATTGGGATTGTCTGACAGAGAATGTAAATTAGTTATTATCCTTATTAGTTATCTATTTTATACATAGACGTGTATATATGTTAAATTAGTTAGTATTAAAATATTCCCAACAAGCAATCACAAACATGTTAGAAATCATTAAAAAAATTAGAAAATGGAAATTTAAGTCCTGAAGAAAAGTACATAAAATTAAAAAAAAAAACAAAAACCTTCCGGATAGGCTCAATAGCAGAATGGAGATGATAGAAAAAGGAGTCACTGGACTCAAAGACAGATCAATAGAAATTACCCAATCTGAATAACAGAGACAAAGATTTGGAACATGAACTGAGCCTCAGGGACCTGTGGGTCAACAGGAAAGTTCTAGCATCTGTGTCATCAGAATCAAAGAGAGAAGAGTGTGATGCTGAAAAAATATTGACTGAAACTTCTCAAATTTGGGAACATGCATAAACCAACAGGATCAAGAAACTCAGCAAAACCCCAAAGAGAATAAACTCAAAGAAATTCATGCCCAGAAACATCATAATCGAACTGATGCAAACTGGACACACACAGAATTTTGAAAGTGGCCAGAAAAAACATGTGTTACCTATAGAGGAAAAGCAATTCACCTGGCTGTGGATTTCTCATTCAAAACCACAGAGGCAAGGTGGAGTGGCCCAGGATTTTTAAAGTGTTGGAAGAAAAGACTTGTCAACCCAGAAATATATATCCAGAGATAAATACCTTCAGGAATAAAGAAGAAAAGAAGATGTTCTCAGCTAAAGGAAAGCTAAAAAAAAATTCATTGCCACCAGAACTGCTTCAAGAAAATTCCTTAAGGAAAATCTTCAGACAGAGAGGAAAAGATAGCACAAAGAAACTTGGAATGTCAGTAATGAAGAGAAAAACAGAAATGGGAAATATGTGGGTAAATAAATAGACCATTTTATGTTCTGAATTCTTTGAAATCATATGATATCACTTATATGTGAAATCTAAAAACTGATACAAATGAACTTATTTACAAAACAGAAATAGACTCTCAGGCACACAGAACAAATTTATGATTACCAAAGGGGGAAAGGGTTTGGGGAGGGAGAAATTAAGAGTTTGGGATTAACATATACACACTACTATATATAAAGTAGATAAACAACAAGCACCTACTGTATAGCACAGGAAACTGTATTCAGTAACTTGTAATAACCTATAATGGAAAAGAATCTGAGAAATTTAGTATATATATTATATATAGTATACAATTTATACATAAATATAATTTTATATACATATATATAAGTGAATCCCTTTGCTGGACACCTGAAACTAACACAACATTGAAAAGCAACAACACTTCAATAAAAAATGGTAGCTAAAAATATGTTTCATAGTCAAAAGTAAAAAATTGTATCATTGTCTGAAGAAGTTTTCAAGTTACATAATATAATATATAAGATGACTGTCACGTGAAGAGGGGCTAAGGGGGCCTACATGGAGGTAAGAGTTCTACGTTCCACTGGAAGTTGCTAACATATTGTTTTTAAGTTGAAAAGTGAAGTATGTGCAATGCAATCCCTGGAACAGCCAATTTGAAAAATTAATCTACACAGAGAGGTAGTGAAAAACACGATAGATAATATGAAAAATGTTCAAATAACCCAAAAGAAGGCAAGGAGGTGGGGAACAGAGAAATGTAAAATAGAGGGAACAAAGAGAAGACAATTAATAAAATGATAAAACTATATCCAAATATACCAATTATTAACAGTAAATAAATTAAAAAATGGTCTACATACACTAGTAGAAGACAGGGGTTGTCAGAACGGGTAAAGCAGCAAGAATTACCCATATTCTGCCGACAAGAAACTCATTTCAAGTAGTTTAGAAGTAAAAGAACGGAAAAGGTTATCCCTATGAACACTAATCACAGACAGTGGATTGGCTATATTTTCAGTCAAAATAGAGTTCAAAGCAAATAAACTTACCAGGGATAAAGCAGGGCATTATATAATGGTAAAGGAGTTAATTTACCAAGAAGACACAGCAATCCTAAATGTGTATGCATCTAACTAAAGGGTTTTAAAATACATGAAACAAAAACTGAGGAAAGTAAAAGGAGAAATAAATAAATCCATCATGGTATTAGGAGTGTTCAACAGTCCTCTCTTAGATACAGAACTAGAGGCAGAAGCTCAGGGAGGATAGAGAAGTGAACAACATTGCCAACCAGCTGTACGATACTGCTACCAGCAAAATGACCAGATAGGGAATTAGACTGCCTCCACCCGTGAAGCTCCTTTCTCAGAAAGCCTTGGGTGATCTGGGTAACTAACCATCTGAGTGACCAAGCTTCTTCCTTCTCATATCCCAGTTCCTGTTCTTATGCTTTAAATTCACCAATAAAACCATATGATCCAGCAATTCCACTCCTGGGCATATATACAGAGAAAACCATTTTTCGAAAAGATACATGCACCCCAATGTTCATAGCAGCACTATTCACAATAGCCAGGACATGGAAGAAACCTAAATGTCCATCGACAGATGAATGGATAAAGAAGATGTGGTACATATATACAATGGACTAGTACTCAGCCATAAAAAGGAATAAAATAATGCCATTTGCAGCAACATAGATGGACCTAGAGATTGTCATACTGAGTGAAGTAAATCAGACAAAGACAAATATCATATGATATCTACAGAATAGAAATGGAGTTACAGATGTAGAAAACAAACTTATTGTTACCAAGTGGGAAAGGTGGGGGGAGGGATAAATTGGGAGATGGGGATTGACATATACATACTACTATATATAAAACATGTAACTAATAAAGACCTACTGTAGAGCGCAGGGAACTCTACTCAATACTCTGTAATGGCCTATATGGGAAAATAATCTAAAGGAAAGGGGATATATATATATGTATAACTGATTCACTTTGCTGTATAGCAGAAACTAACACAACATTGTAAATCAACTCTACTCCAATAAAAATTTTTAAAAATAAAATTAATTAATTAAAAAAATAAATTCACTGATAAAGAGTGAACCCACACAACCCTAGATATAATACCTCTGGACCCTAATAAAAGCAGAGCCCCAGGCCCCCAGGTGCTCTCTCTGTCTCCCCTCGACCTCCCTGTGTGTCCCCGGGGGTGCCATGTACCCTCCAACACTTGTGAGTAATAAAAGTTTTTCCTCAAAGTTTCCTGATGGTCTCTGCAGAAGTGCATTCTGCAATCATAATAAGACCCACGAGGCGCGGTCCAGCCACAACACTAGTGCGGAATGTCTGTGGGGCTTCCTAAGAGTAATACAGGCCCAGGAGAGTGTGCCAGGCGTTCCTGGATGATAGCGTCATTATCAATAGATGGGGACCTACACAACATCACACCTTATACGATCATTAACTCAGAAAATATCGTTGCTCTAAGTGTGAAACATACAAGTCTGAAACCTTTGAAAGAAACCGTCGAAGACCAGGGGCTGGGAAAGTGTTCTTAGACATCACATGACACCAAAAGGAAGAAAAGAGGATAAATTGGACTTCATCAAAACTTGAAGCTGTTGCTATAAAAGACACTTAAGTGAACGAAAAGGCAAATGGGTTATAAGTTCAATGTTGTTCCACCAAAACTCACATGTTGAAGTCCTAACCCCAAGGACCTCAGAACGTAGCTTTATTAGACAATAGGGTCTTTACCGGAGGTAATCCAGTTAAAATACGATCATTAGAGTGGGTTGTAATACAATATCATTGATGAGTGATAGACACAGAAACAGATGCTCACAGAGGGAGAATGATATGAAGAGACAGAGGGAGAAGATGGCTGTCTACAAACCAGGGGAGATGCCTGGAGCACATCATTTCCACTGGCCCTCACAGGGAAATGACACCTTGATCTCAGACTTCCAGCCTCCACATCTGTGAGAAAATACTTCTGTTGTTTCAGTCACCAAGTTTGTGGTATTTTGCTACAGTGGCCAAAGGAAACTTACACAGCAAACTACAGACTGTCCATCTTCTTTATCCATTCATGTGCTGATGGACTTTAAGGTTGTTGCCATGTCTTGGCTGTTATGAATAGTGCTGCTATGGGTCTGCATTCTGATTCTCCTTTGCTATTAGGACTCTTTGTTACAAGAAAGGAAATGGAATTTAAATTGCCTTAAACAACACCCATCATGAAATGTATTGGTTCATGTAACTGGAAAGTCCAAAGGACATTTTGCCTTCAGGCATGATTTGCTCCAGCATCCCTAATGGCATTATCAGGACTCTGGTTTTATTTTTTATCCCTCCATTGGTTCTGCTTGACTCTGTGGTCTTATCCTCTCTACACTGGGGAAAGATAGTCACCAGCGGCTCCAAGGTCCATTGTTGTATCTGTGAATGGACGTAAAACTTCCCATAAGTTCTGTTAAGACAACTGTGAGGAAGGTCCTGCTTAGGTCACATGCCCAGCTCTCCTGCACCAGTGTTTTTCTCTCAGGGATTTTGAGTTCTGGTCCATGAGCTGATTGGCCAGGTGAAGGTCATGTGGCCACCTCTGTGGCCTGACATCAGGGTGGGTGGGGATAAGGCGAGGTTGGGTCAGCATCATTTAAATGGCATGGAATGGGCAAGGCCGGAGGTTGAGACCGGGATCGAGCACCATGGCACCACCACACTTTGGGCTTTAGAAAAGGCAGGGATCTCCATCAGGAGGGTAGTACGGACTGCAGGACAGATCAGTGGCCATAGCTGGTGTGTAGCTGTGTGTCCTCAGACCGTGACTGAGCCCAGGGAACATGGGGATGACGGCATCCCCTCCCCCGCAGGGTTGCAGGGGCGTTGGGAGGATAAAGTCTTGTGCAGAACTTTGCAAGAGCCTTCCTGGCCATGAGAAATCATTCACTGTGGCTCCTATTGCTATATTGTTATTATTATTATATGTGATTGCTTTTGTATTGCCTTGCGAATAACACCGTCATGCAAGAACTAGATTAATATTAGCTGCCTTCACTTGCAGTCCCACAGACTTTTCAAGTACTTTAATAACTCAGTACATTTGCAAATTCCATTCCTTCTGCCTGGGAAGCTCCTGCCCAACCTGCCTGAACACCGCGTGTTTTAGTAGCGATAGCGTTTTAAACGGTATTTGCCATTTTGCAGGTTCTCTCCCTGTCCCTCACGCCAGCATCACAATCGGCCCTGCTACCTTTTGACACATGTGACGTCTGAGGTCCACACAGTGTGACAAGGATGTCAGCCCATCTGGCTTTACAGTGTGCTGCTTACCTTGTCTGCTTTGGCTCCCGAGCCCCCAGAGGGCAGTATCCAGGACCCATTCATCACTGTGTCTTAAGATCTGGGTGTACCCAGGGGCTCTAGGAAATACTACAATTGACCCGTCACGAGATAATGCACGGAACAGGTAGCATGCGTGTGCACCTGGCAGTTACAACAGTTATCATCTCTGTTTCTCATCAGTGCAAGGAGAGCATCCTGGAAGAGGGGGAGCCCACTGGGAGAGCACGAAATGGAACAAAATCATGGCACCCCTGCCCGTACCGCTGCTGCCTGGGGGTCCCGTGCTGTCTCGGTTCCCTGGAGTCCATAGAAGACCCCGTTGTCGATCTCAGTGACACCGAGCGCCTCAGGGTGGCTGAGACATGTATTCATTGGGCCAGGGGGCCTGGGCACAGGATGAGGGCAGGAAGGGGGTGGCAGAGGCTCCTTTTAGGGCACTTCCAGAGGGAAATTCTCCACCATCGATTATTGTCTGTTTTCTTCCCATCTGGACACAGCAGCGTGGGAGTCAGACTGCCCTGCGGTTTTGCGTAAACGTGTCCAGGCCTCACAGCGAGATGAGCCCAGCTTTGGACCAGAAACAGGATGTGGCTTCTCAGAGCTTCAGCCTCTCCATCAGTCACACACGAGTATCGTGACTGCCCGGTGGGGTTTTTCAAAGATTAAATCAGGTTGAGTGAGAGAGAGGCATATAAACTTGATTTTACATTCCTTAGAATATAAATGCTATTTAAACATTTCAGTGATATTTTTTTCAACTCTGAAAAGTTAGAATAATTTTGCCGGCCATGTTTAGCTGTTAGGATGGCATCTAAAAATCAAATACAGTAATGAAAGAAAAAAGGAAGTGAATGTATCCTCTCAACTCAGCAAGTGTGTGTCCCTTGCTTGAGTTGAATAGACGCTGCCAGGCTGCAACGAATTCTTTTTTTTTTAACTGAAGTACAGTTGATTTACAATGTGGTGTTAATTTCTACAGTACAGCCAAGTGATGCAGTTATACATATACATACATATATATATATATATATATATATATATATACACACATTCTTTTTTATATTTTTTCCATTATGGTTTATCATAGGATATTGCATAGAACTCCTTGTGCTATACAGTAGGACCTTGTTGTTTATCTATTCTATATATAGTAGTTTGTATCTGCTAATCCCAAATTCCTAATGCATCCTTCTCCCAGCCCCCCTGGGCAACCACAAGTCTGTTCTCTATGTCTATGAGTCTGTTTCTGTTTAGTAAATAGGTTCATTTGTGTCATATTTTAGATTCTACACATAAGTGATATCATATGGTATTTGTCTTTCTCTTCTGACTGACTTCACTTGGTACGATCATCTCTAGGTCCATCCATGTTGCTGCAAATGGTGTTAGTTTGTTCTTTTTTATGGCTGAGTAGTATTCCACTGCAATGGATTCTTGGCTGTCTCTGCCAAGCCATGTCCACACTGAAGCCAGAACAGTCCTTGGGTCACACATCTGACCATCTCTTCTTTGCATAAACCCTTGGGTGGCTCCTCATGGCCACAGAGCTCATGCCATCATCTCCTTAGGATGACACACGTTTTCTGAGATCTGGTCCCAGCCACAGCTTCTGTCTTGCAATATATTTCCTCTCCTGGAAGAAATAAGAAAACGGAAAGAAGCAAGTTAAAAACATTTCCCCATTACTGTTGACAAGAATAGACAGAGGCACAGAGGTGCATTCAGCTCAGTGATGCGGGGAGACCCCTGCCCTCCCATCAGGAGGACGCTGGTCCCCTCCTTTAGCCCAAGGCCCAAGGGCAGCAAGCAGCAAACCTGCCCTGCAGGTTTTGTGACTTGAACAAAGTCAGGTTTCCTGTCTCCAGGAAACAGCTGGATTTGGATGAACAGTGTAGGGGGGAGGAAAGGAATGCCATCCTCCTGCAGAGAAGTTGCAGCCACCCTGCAGATTCAGAGCGATAAGGACCTTATCGCCTGGACTGGCCGTTTGATCACGTTGCCATCTTGGGATTTGCTCACTTTTACGGGGCTCGGGGATATCTCTGCGTGACAGCCCAGTGGGGACTGTGACAGTGCGCTTTATCTGATCCTCGGGGAAATAATTTTCTGAGTCATCCGAGATGTGATGGCTTCTGAAGGCTGCCAACTCCCCGCAGTGGAAAGGCCCGTGAATCTCCACCAAGAAGACATCATCATGGGAGGAACTCTGGGCAGGAAACCCTACTTCTGAGTTTCAAAGGCTGCTCACGTAATTCCCTGGCAGGGATGGAAAGATAGTGGCGGATGGAGTTTGGGGTCCCCCAGGAGACATTTCATGACAATGCGAGCTCTTTGTGGCCAGATGTGTCCTAGTCCTGGCTGTGTGCCTGGTTCCAAGGGCAGTGCCTGGTACCTGTGAAGCTCAGGGAGTGCTGTGCTTTGCTGGTGGTGGGTGTTGTCTCAGTGAAGTTGCAGTCAGTCAGGGTCTGGATGTAGCCCCCTGGGGCTCAGACTTGATCGCACATAGATGGGCAGCTCACGAGAGACAAGTGTAAAACCCACATGGCAGTGCTTTGATTTTTCAACTCTACGAGGCAGGAAGTGGAAACCTCCCAGTCTCTCCCTGTAGAGAGGGTTATGGGTTGGCAAGTTATATCCCATTCACTCCTACTGTCATTCCACCTGTCAGAGCATCAGAAGCTCTTTCTAAGATCGTGGTAACAGGCACCCAAACCCCAGCATGGCCCCAGCCTTACCGCCTTCACCTTCAGACCACCTTCTGTAGGCCAGCTGCCTCGCTCCATGTGGCCCGCAGCCCACTGACAAGGACTGTCTTTTATCTCTTCGCCAGCTGGATGGAATTCTAGCTCTGGACCGCACCTGGAGGGCTGGGCTGGGCATCAGCAAGATGCCCCCCTCCCCATAAAAGGATGAAATGGGCCTCCTCGTCCATGAGGTCAGGACCAGGGCCACAGTGGGGACACCACTACAGTGGGCTGGGTTCTGAGACATGGCGTCTGACATGATGGAAAATTCCATGAAGCTGGAAACCCCTGAACGTCCAGGCCGTGCAGTAAGGGTGTTTGGGCCCTTTCCTGGGCTTCCTATGGGCTCCAGCCCCTCCCTGGCTCCCCTGACGTCGGCCTGCAGTTTGCAGACAGGAGCGCAGGGACCTCAATACGGTGCCAGAGCTGCAGGTAACGACACCAGGCGACCACTGAGCTCAGCGTGCTCGGCCGCCAGTGCTGATCGGCTTAACGAGTGGATGGTGAGTGAGTGCCTAGCGCTCCCCACTGTTTACTGAGCACCCGTCCTGCGCCAGGCTCCACACGGGGCACGTGGGCACAGCAGGAGTCCGAGAGATGCGCGCTGGCCTGTCTGGTGACAACAGTTATCCAGCTGCCCACGTGATGGCCCGTGGTGGCTTCTGGACTAGATACAGGTCACAGGGAGATGAGGGGTTCTGCCCCCACGGGGCTCACCGTGGTCAGAAGCAGACGTGGGCCCAGCGCAATGAAGGGAGTGGGACTCATTCCTCTAATGCCCTGCTTTCTCTCCACCTAACGGCTGGGCTGGGGCAGCCTTGTGTGCCCCTCTTGGGGTTCAGCCTGCAGACAGTTGATCTGGCCGCTGCACTGCTGTGCTCGGAGGCGGCTTAGGGCTCCAGATGGGAGCACTTCTTCAGCTTCCGTCCCTGGCAGAGGCTGAGGTGCTGAGGCAGCATTTTCAGCCTTGTTGCTATGTCCACCCCGAGCTGTGTTTCTTTGTCTGGCCTCAGGGCTGGAGGCAACCTATCTGATCCCCTCGCCCCAGATGTGGATGGAGACAGAGCTGTGGGCAGTGGACGGTGACATGGACAAGGGACTCCCACAAGGAAAACTCTTTACCTGGACGTGTGACCTCGATGCCCGGGGGCCCGCTCTGAGGCTCCGGGTCCAGGCTGGGCTCTGGCACGGGAAACAGTCAGGCAAGGCTGGCCCCCACTGACCTCTCCACAGGATCAATCTGATGACAGGGTGGGGCTGTGGAGGGGGCAGTGCCTGGCACACAGCAGGTGACGGCAGGTAGCTGTGGAAGGAACGAATGCCCAAGAGAACCAGTGACCTGTGAAGAGCAGGGCTGCATCCCATGTGGGGAAGAGGCGGAGTCATCACAGCAGATCCTTTAGCGAGGACGCGTCCCCCACTGGGACTTAAATGGTGACATCATGGTGAAGTGTAACACAGCATGAGAATAGCATCCAGCACGGACTGAGTCCTCACATGGACTGGGGATGGTTCTGAGCATTTCAGGTGAATGAACTTGTCCTGATCCGACAACAAAGCACCATGTGGCTTTGTCACTTGTGACCATTTTACACACCAGGAAGTGACACAGAAAACACAGGTGGGATGTTGAGATCTCAGGGATGCATCTTGTCCCACGTGGAGGAATGGTTGGGGTGATAAGCAGGCTGGTGGGCGGGGGAGGTGAGGGCAGTTCTGAGTCACCAGGACAGTCGGAGGCTGGCTAAGGATGCAGGCATGGAGCCGGCGGTCTGAGCGGCCAGCGGCGACAGGAGTGGAGAGCTAGGGCAGGGGGATGGGAGCTGGGGGGTGGAGTGGGCAGTGTTTGGGGACAGAGGAGAGGAGGGACTGCATTGGACATGGCCGGGGGAGATGCTGGACACTCAGGGCAGGGGCCCGCAGCACAAAGACTGCACACGGAGCTTCGGGAGATTTCTGGGGAATCATGGAGCTGGACAGAGAGAGCCTGGGATGACACAGCAGTAGGAGGAACCATGGGAGAGAAAACAAGAGCAGCCACAGCGTCCTGGGCTGCTGGGTGTCTCTGTGAGATGGGCTGAGGCTTCCGCTTTGAACCAAAATGAAAACCTCTCTACAGACCTTGGTGGCAGCGTGGGTGCACGCTGAGGACAGGGTGGTAACACCGGGATCATTCCTGCAAGATGAGCTTGAGGGCGAGGGAGAGAGGGTGATGTGAGACTGGGGCTTCGAGAGCCTTTTTCTTAAACTTGTTCTCAGAGGACAGAGCGTGAGCAGCTTATGAGGTGATCTGATGGCGCTGGGGGAGCAGAAGGGGTAGGCGTGGTGGGGGAGGTCACAACCCAGAGACCTCAGGAAGCCGGCTGCCATCTTCAGGGTGATTTCAGCACCCAGGTTTGGCCTCCCACTGGAGTGAGGGTTCCAAGCTGGCCTCGGTGTCTGGATGAGGGTCTCAGGGTTGTCTCCACACCTTACGAAGGCTGCCAGGAAGTCCTCCCAGGGTGGGGAGGGTCTGGCCTCCCGTGGGTGCACCTCGAGGTGTGGGGAGCAGCAGGCGGAGCCTGGTGGACAGGACTCTCCCTAGAAGGACCTCATTCCTAGGACCCAACCGAAGCCCACTTGGCTCACCAGGTGAGGAGCAGGTAACTTACCTGTGGGACCCGCCAGGATGCGGGGCGGGGCGGGGGCGGGGCTCCTTCTCCACGCCCCGCTCCTCCCGTGTTCTGTGTTCCTGGAGCTTCTATTTGCTACTTGAGCCTTGGTGTCTCCCAATTTACTTTACTCAAGGGTTGGAGTTCACGTGCAGGGCCCGCCTGGAGAGAGCAGTGCCCACTGCAGCCTTTCCCCTCTCCCTCAGGGTGGGTAACGAGGCATCACGACAAGGGGGGAGCTCCCAGGGCAGGGTAACGGCCCCCAGGGTGGGGGTGGGACAGCCCAGATGTCCCTGTCCTGGGATAGACTTGGACCCCAGGGGAGAGGATGCAGGTTGACCCCCTGCCCTGCAGTTCTGTGTAGGACAGCCAGCCCTTCGGCTATTTGAGAAGAGGGGTCTGAATCCAGGGCCCTGCTGCTGTGGGGAGAGGGCTCTTCCCCAGCTCCAGAGCGGGAGCATTCAAGGCTCTGTGGTTCTCAGGCTGCCCTGGGGGCTGATCGCTCACCAGGAGGGGACCCTGGGGCTTGGGCAGAAGGCTGCCCTAGGACAACATCCTGGCCACAGCTTACATAGGAGTCTGCCCACCTGCAATGATGCACCTCTGCGAGTGTCTGAGGGAGTCCATACTGGCAGACAAGGGGACTGAGGCTCAGGCTGCGTCCACATACCAGACCAGACTTCTGATGAGTGAGGGGGGGCTTAGACCCAGGTTCTGTGTGACTCCCAAAGCCGAAGGGCAGACGGCTGCCCCACCGAGCTGCATCGATGCCACAGAGGGACAGGAAGGACCCCTACGGTCACCTCCCCTAGTCACTAAGGCTGAACACAGGAAACCAGCTGCCCAGGAGGGCGGCGGGCCAAAACCCCAAAAGCTGGCAGGGAAAGCAGAGCAGCGGCAGAGGGACCGTCCAGGATGGTCTTGGACTCCCTGAGGCCTCCCTGCTCTGCTACTCCTTCGTGGATGAATGGAACGTGGACCCTGTCCTCTTCACAGCAGGCCCTCTCCCGGTGCCGCCTCATAGCCTGGGGAGCCCCTCTTGCTGGGGTAAACCCCCAGAAGATAATGGGAAAAATGGGAACCTCTGTTTGCTCCGTGGTGCCACCCTACATGGGAGTGGCCTTCAGTGCTGCTGCAGGGTTAATGACCATCACACAGCAGGCAGAACGGCGACCCTGCATCAGGGAGGCCTGTCATCCGGGAGGGAGAAGGACCAGGCTCTCGGGGCCAAATGGGTCCAGAGCACTTTGCAGCCATTGGCTCCTGTAACGTAATTCCTCCCAAGGTGGTGGAGGGACACCGTGTGTCAACGTGAACTAGCAGGTGATATTATTCTCGGGTGAGATTCAAGCCCTGACCCTCTCCTTCCCCATCTTCTTCTGAGTGGCCCCTCAATGCCCCTTACCTATCCTGCTGGCCTGCTTTTCCTCCAGTGGGAAGCAGCCATTAGACCTTTGGATGCGTGTCTCTTCCTGCCTGAGCGTCCTCGCCCGAGTTCTTGTCCTGCCCGATAAGGACACAGGGATCTCGCTTTTGAAGACCGCCTTTCATACATGGGGCCAGAGTGGTTACAGGACCCAGGCTTCGATTACTCCAAAGAGGCCCCTGTGACATGTCTGAGTTACTCCTTGGATTAGTCAACTCAGACCGCCATAAGAAAGGCCCACACATGGGGCAGCTTAAACAACAGAAACGATTTCCTCACATTCTGGAGGTGGGAAGTCCAAGGTCAAGGGCTGGTTCCTCCTGAGGCCTCTCCCCTGGGCTTGTAGACACTGTCTTCTGCCCATGTCCTCATATGGTCGTCCCTCCATGTGTGTCTGTGCCCTGATCTCCTCTTCTTATAAGGACGCCAGTCATATTGGATCAGGGCCCCACCCCACTGTGACCTCATTTACTGTGATCACCTCTGTAAAGACCCATCTCCAAATACACTCTGCTGTCCTTGGGATTAGAACTTCAACACAGAACTTGGGGGGCACATCTCAGCCCATAATGCCCATCTTGGGGGCTAGGGAGTCACCCTCCTCTGGTGTCACCCTTTCCCCTCCTGCCTGTCCCATGGTTGTTGCATCAGTCATAGGCTTTCCAGGGTTCCAGGGCGATGTTTGTCCTGGCACAGAGCAGTGGAGGAAGGCCATGCCTCCTTCCTTCCTTTGTTCCCTCCCCAGAGAAAAACCCACTTACACAGCGAGCATTTGCTTGAAGGTGAGGATTCCCCATAGGGACGCCTGTGGGGAGTCCTACTCATAGGCTGTTTGCCAACCACGTGTCCTAAATCCCTGATGGACGGTGACGGGGAGCACGGGGGGTGGGTACAGGGAACTGGGGTGGAAACTGAGAGACTCAGACAACATGAGTCTGTGAATAGTGGGAGCTGGTCTGGGTTTTCAATCTTTAATTTGCTTTATTAGTGAACTTCATTCATCTAACCAATATACGTTTTCTCCCACAAAAGGATAATTCTCCTTTGATCCCAAGAGAGAAACACATCCCTGGTCTTGAGACAGACCATATTTTTACGGTATTTCTTAAAACTTTTGAGCATTAAACTTTTATGACCTTTTAAAAAATTCAGGAAGGAACTTGGAAACTCCAGGCATCCTGTGATCTTTACTTGTCAGGGAGGCAGCTCTCTGGAGTGGGGGAAATGGCAAGTTTGGAATCAAGCGGCCCTGGATTCAAGTTCAGCCAGACCTCTGACCAGTTCCCTCGCTTCCTGAGCCTCCAATTCTACATCATTAAAGTGGGTGGTGAGGCCCAGGGGCTCCTTGTGAGGTAACATTTGAGGCTCTCAGCAGATGGTACCAGCCTTACAATCCTGTTGAAAGGCTGAGCAGATGTAGTATCAGAGGGGTGAGTCACTGGGAGTAAACGATTTCCGCCCAAGTCGGGGGCAGCCTTCTTGTTGGCCTGGCCACACTTGTCCCTACACACTGGTGGTCTGGAAGGAGGTCTGAGCCTCATCACAGCAGGCTTGGACGTGGACTCTGGGGTTGGCTGTGGTGCTTGGGGGTCCCAGCCCCACCACGCTCAGAATAGAGTCACATCCACGTGGTTGCCTTTTCCACCGTGCTCCCCTCACATTGAGGATGTAATGAGCTACCCTTCTTTGTCTGGCATTTTCCATGGGCCAGGAGGGGACAGAGCACAACACACCAAAAGCATCATTATCTCTGCTCAGAGGGCCTCCCCGCCAGCTGGGGAAGCAGACTTGCACAGCTGAAGTACAGCAGTTGTGGGGAAGTCCAGTCCAGCCCTGAGAGTTTGTAGCCCTACAGGGCAGAGACTTGCACCTGCAGGGCCTGGGGGTTAGAGATGTGAAGGGGTGGGCTGGGGACCACGGCACTGGAGGGGCAGGGGCAGAGTTGAGGATGGAATTGTTTTCATCCGCTGAACGGGGCTAACTGAGCAGTAACTGCACACCACATGCTCCGTTATTTTCAAAGAATGTAACAATGCAATCCCAAATCTGTGCTCCAAGACAGCCCCGCTCTAGTGCCAGATAAAGATGCATGAAGGAATGATTTTAATGAAATGTACAAGCCACTATTACAGAAGTAATAGGATGATGGCAGGCATCAATAGCATGGGGACAGACTGGCATTTCACAGGCGAGAGGCACTGGCGTTCAAAAAAGTGAATGCTCACTGCATGCGTGTCCTGAAAAAGGACTGCATCCCTGACGCAGGGCTGGCCGTGGTGAACCAGGGCCAGAGGAGACCAGGGAGTCCAGTCCTACGGGGTACCCTGAGCCCAGTTAGAGAGTTTAGACCAGATACCAGCGTCAATGTGGAACCTGCAGCGCCTTGAATGAGGCAATAGTACATTCGGGAAGATGACTTTACTGGACCAAAATGACCCACCAAACAACACAATCACTCTCCCCTCCCCACCAGAAATGCCATAGAAATGACAGAATAAGAAAGAACAAAGGAGAATATGCTACACATGGGGGATGACAACCAGGGAGGGATGTCAGGAAAGAAGCAGAAGTGTTGTAGGATTTCTGGGGACGGTGAGCGTCATCTGACTGATGGGGAAACCAGAGCAGACCGTCGGTGAGAAGGAGCAGGAGACTCTCCTGCTGAGATCAGCACGGTCCTCCCCCATGGAGCCTGAGCCCAGCGTCAGGCAGGGGACACGTGTGGGAGCCGTCTCCAGGGAATTCTGAACAAATGGGCCCAGGAAAGAGCATCTGAAGTTCCTTTCTGAACAAAACCAGGGCCTGGCGAGGCTGCGTGGCATCACAGTGGAGCCTGTTTGCTCCAGATCAGCCTCTCTGGGTCTGAATCTCACCCCTGCCCAAGGTCCCTAGGACGAGAATACTGAGAATGTCTATGTCCCGGTGTCTGGTTTGCTCTCAGCATCACTGGATGTTAATTTTTATTGGGCTTGTTTTGGGGAAGATTGGTAACCTGAGAATGAGGCTGATGAGGACACAGAAGGGTCCACAGAAGCGAAGCAGAGCTCTGCTTGAGGGAGCGTGTGCCTTCCAGGTAAATTTTCAGGAAGCCGAGATGCTGGGATTCCATTCAGGAGACATTATCAGATTGTATCCTAGGACACAAGAAAAACAAATTAGCAATAAAAATGATCAGAGTTCTTGGAAATTTGATAACATTAAAATCCCCACAAATGGTCAAATAGCAGAATGGTTAGAGCTGAATACTGAATTACCCACCTAGATGACTGTTATGAAATTTTACAAAAAAAATGAGTGGAAAAGGAGAGAGCAGAGATTAAAGGAGAAAAAATGCTCATAGATGAAAAGAGTCTCTTTTTCCCGAATTGAGGAAGCTATGAGTTTTTCCATCCACAGTGTCTATTACGGGACAAGATTGACTAAGAAAAAAATGCAAGCACTTGGATACAGTCTGGATAAATGCCAGCAGTCCCAAAATTAAGAAACTGTCCAGAGATCTTCATAACTGTGACAAAAACAGACTCCCATAATGGAACAAGAATCACATTGTGGCAAATTTCTAAAAGCAGCACCATACCTTGTGAAAAAATGTCCTTAAAGATCCAAAAGAGTTTTGATTCTATAATTCCATGCCTGGGAAAACTATTACTCAAGTAGAAGGGAAAATAAAGCAATTTCCATGCATGAAGAGACAGAAAATTAAATTTACCTTCTGTGGGCACTTTTTGAAAAATAACTTGAATCCATTACACGAAACAAAAGCAAACAAAAGTCATGAGCCCAATAAGAAGATGGACTTGGGATCAAGAATAACGGTAAGGAAGAAACCAGTCAAGCTGGTAGTTAATGTAAATGAATTTTTAGGTATAATATTAAAAGTGAGAACATATTATTTAATTTATTTTATTTTAAATAATAATTGCATATATTTAAGGTGTACAGTATGATGATTTGATGTACATATACATAGAGAAATGATTACTACAGCCAAGCAACTTCGTTTATGTTTTCACATAGTTACCATTTTTTGTATATGTGATGAGAGCACCTGGAATGTGCTCTCTTAGCAAGTTTCCACTATTCATTACGGTCTTGTTAAGTATAGTCATCATGCTGTACAGCAGGTCTCTAGACTTAAGTCATCCTCCATTATTGCCGCTTTATAGCCTTGACCAGATTCTTCACCTATCCTCCACCCCCAGCCCCTGGCAACCACTGCTCTACTCTCTGTTTCTATGGATTCGAGATTTTTAGATTCTACATGTATAAGTGAGACTGTGCAGTTTTTTTCTTCCTGTGTCTGGCTTATTTTACTTAGCATGATATCCTAAGGATATCCAGGATATAACCAATGACTCTCCAAATCTAGCAATAGGAAGCAAGGTTAACAAGCATTTCCTGAGAGCACAAAATCATGCTCAATCAGGACCTCAGTCCTAAGTTCCCTAAATAATCAATTATGTGTGTCTCATAACTGGATATACTTAAATTTTCCTTGAAGCTGTTTATATCTGAAATACATTACCTCTCAATCGAAGAGGATCCTTACTCACTGTGTCTGGGTTCTAGACATGGGGCACCTAGAACGGTATGTGTGCACAGGTGTCCAGTTTCTTCAGTGTTGTTGCAAATGGCAGGATCTCCTTTTTTAAGGCTGATAAGTATATATATTTATAAAGTATATATACATACATATATGTATATATACTTTATCCATTCACCTGTCAACATGCCCTTAGATGGTTTTCATGTCTTGGCTATTGAGAATAATGCCACAATGAACATACGAGTGCAGATATCTCTTTGAGGTACTCATTTCATTTCCTTTGGGTACACACCCAGAAGAGGGATTGCTGGATCATATGGTAGTTCTATTCTTAACTTTTTGAGGAACCTCCACTGTTTTCCACAGTGACTACACCAGTTTATATTCCCACCAGCAGTGCACAAGCATTTTCTTTTTCTCACATCTTCACTAACACTTCTACTTTTTTGATAATAGCCATTCGAAGAGGTATGATGTGATATCTTTTGGTTTTGATTTGCATTTCCCTGATGGTTAGTGATGTTGAACACCTTTCCATATAGCTGTTGGCCAATCGTATGTCTACTTTAGGAAAATGTCTGTTCAGGTTCTTTGCTCATTTTTAAATATTGGGCCATTTGTTTTTTTGCTATTGAGTTGCATGAGTTCCTTATGTATTTTGGATATTAACTCCTTATCTTACCAGATATGTAGTTTGCAAACATTTTCTCCCAATCCATAGATTTCTATTTCATTTTGTTGATTGTTTGCTGTGCAGAGGCCTTTTAATTCGAGGTATTCACACTTGTTTATTTGTGCTTTTGTTGCCTGAACTTTTCTTTTTTTACATCTTTATTGGAGTATAATTGCTTTACAATGGTGTGTTAGTTTCTGCTTTATAACAAAGTGAATCAGTTATACATATACATATGTTCCCATATCTCTTCCCTCTTGCATCTCCCTGCCTCCCACCCTCCCTATCCGACGCCTCTAGGTGGTCACAGAGCACCGAGCTGATCTCCCTGTGCTATGCGGCTGCTTCCCACTAGCTATCTACCTTACGTTTGGTAGTGTATATATGTCCGTGCCTCTCTCTTGCTTTGTCACAGCTTGCCCTTCCCCCTCCCCATATCCTCAAGTCCATTCTCTAGTAGGTCTGTGTCTTTATTCCTGTCTTACCCCTAGGTTCTTCATGACTTTTTTTTTCTTAAATTCCATATATATGTGTTAGCATATGGTATTTGTCTTTCTCTTTCTGACTTACTTCACTCTGTATGACAGACTCTAGGTCCATCCACCTCATTACAAATAGCTCAATTTCATTTCTTTTTATGGCTGGGTAATATTCCATTGTATATATGTGCCACATCTTCTTTATCCATTCATCCAATGCTGGACACTTAGGTTGTTTCCATCTCTGGGCTATTGTAAATAGAGCTGCGATGAACATTTTGGTACGTGGCTCTTTTTGAATTATGGTTTTCTCAGGGTATATGCCCAGAGGAAAACATAGGCAGAACACTCCATGACATAAATCACAGCAAGATCCTTTTTGACCCACCTCCTAAAGAAATAGAAATAAAAACAAAAATAAACAAATGGGACCTAATGAAACTTCAAAGCTTTTGCACAGCAAAGGAAACCATAAACAAGACCAAAAGAAAACCCTCAGAATGGGAGAAAATATTTGCAAATGAAGCAACTGACAAAGGATTAATCTCCAAAATTTATAAGCAGCTCATGCAGCTCAATAACAAAAAAACAAACAACCCAATTCAAAAACGGGCAGAAAACCTAAATAGACATTTCTCTGAAGAAGATATACAGATTGCCAACAAACACATGAAAGAATGCTCAACATCATTAATCATTAGAGAAATGCAAATCAAAACTACAATGAGATATCATCTCACACCAGTCAGAATGTTGCCTGAAAATTTGATGCCATACACAAAAATTTCATTGCAGAGGCCAATGCCAAGAAAGTTTCCCCCTATGTTTTCTTCTAGAAGTTTTATGGTTTCAGGTCCTGTGTTTATGTCTTTAATTATTTTAGAGTTAATTTTTGTGTACAGTATAAGGGTAAAAAGAATTTCATTCGTTTGCAAGTGGACATCCAGTTTTCCCAACACAATTTATTGAAGACTATCTTTTCCCCATTATGTATTCTTGGCAATTTTGTGGAACATTAGTTGACTGTATATGCTTAGGTTTATTTCTGGGTTCTCTATTCTGCTCCCTTGGTCTATGTATCTGTTATTATGATAGTACCATATCATTGTGATTGGTAATATGATTTGAAATCAGGAAGTATGATGACTCTGTTCTTTCTCAGGATTGCTTTGGCTATTTGGAACTTTTGTGGTTCTATATGAATTTTAGAATAGTTTTTCCTATTTCTGTGAAAAATGCCATTAAAAGCTTGGTAATACTTGCATTGAATCTATGTACTACTTTGGGTGTATGGCCTTTTTAACAATATTAATTCTTCCAATCCATGAACATAGGATAGCTTTCCATGTGTCTTTTTTTTTCTTTTTGAGGTGGACCATTTTTTGAATTTGTTTCAATATTGCTTCTGTTTTATGTTTTTGGTTTTTTTGTCCCCAAGGCATGTGGGACCTTACTCTCTGACCAGGATTCTAACCTGCACCCCCTGCATTGGAAGGTGAAGTCTTAACCACTGGACCATCAGGGAAGTCCCTGTGTGTCTTCTTCAATTTCTTTAATCAATGTTTCATAGTTTTCAGTGTACAGATCTTTCACCACCTTGGTTAAATTTATTCCTAAGTATTGTTTTCTTTCTGACATTATGATAAATGGGACTGTTTTCTTGATTTCCTTTTCAGATAAATCATTCTTGGTGTAAAGGTACACAACTGAATTTTGTATGTTGATTTTGTATCCTGCAACTTTACTGAATTTGTTTATTAGTTATAATAGTTTTTAATGGAAGCTTTAGGGTTTTGCATATAGGTTCAAAATAAATTAAACAACACATCAAAAAGATTACACACTGTGACCAAGAGGGATTTATCACTTAGATGTAAGATTGGTTTAACACACTCAAATCAACAAGTGTGATACACTACATTATAGAGTGAATGATAACAATCATAGGATGATCTTAATAAATGCGGAAGCATTTGGCAAAGTTCAACAACCATTCATGATTAAAAAAAAAACTCTCAAAAAATAGGTATAAAAGGGAATTTCCTCAACACAATAAAGATCATTTATGAAAAGTTTGCCTCTAATATCATAACCAATAGGGAAAAACTGAAAGCTTTGCCTCTAAGATCAGGTACAAGGCAAGGATGCCCACTTTCAACACGTCTATTCAACATAACACTGAAGTCCTAGCAAGAGCAATCAGACAAGAAAAAGACATAAAAGTCATCCAAATCAAAAAGGAAGAAGTAAAATAGATATTTGCAGTCGACATGATCCTATATAGAGAACACAGTATTTTAAATATTAAAAAAGAGGATTTCCATGTGACAGTAGTAAGAACTGGGTAGGAGAGGGGAGAAAAAGGGAGAAAATCAAAACACACTAAAAGTCTTATTTTCTTCAATAGAAGAATATAACTGATTTTTATGACTCTTACAAAAAATAGTAAGCTGAATATATGTCTTAAAAGATTAATGGTTTCTGACTGGCTCTTGGTCAATTGGATGTCCAAATTCTTTTTTTAAAAGGAGAAGAATATTAAGAATAACTTTGCCCCATACTCGAAAATTAATTCCAGTTAGATTGTCAATCTGAATTTTTCAAGTTACAAATATAAACCTTTTAGAATAAGAACGGGAAAATAACTCTGAGAAGATAGAGTTAAGGGTATTTAAGAATGCATATTTAAAGCAAAATAATACAAACCCAAAATATTCAAATGAAAAAATATATATCTAGTCGAATCTATGTATTTTAAAAATATAAAGTAGGTTTGTCAATATTAGTGTCTCACAAGGAAGAACTACCATTTGGTTTTCCATATGGAAAATAAATTCCTTTAACAAGAAAAGCTGCTCTGAAATACCGTGAAGTCCTAAATAGCCTTAATTTATCCTGTGTGTTGAGGACATGGGTGTAATTTGCTGCAGACATGTTGAAATGCTGGTGGAGGTGGGCTCACCCAGATCCAGCTGAGGACCTCTCATGGCACAGGGCAGATGTTCCCTTTCTAGAAGATTCTGACCCTGGAATGCATCTGGTCCAGGGTTCAGGTAAGAGATTGTGGACCCAAGCGAGGGGCTTAAATGTTGGTCAAATGGGTAATGATTCTTCTTTTGCATCCTGGGAAAAGGTCACAGTCACATCATTTGTTTTCTGTCTGAAGAAAAGCCTCTACAAGACACCAGAGCGTTGCATAGAGTTTGGGTCTTCTTGGAGGAAAGATGCAAAGTGTGGTTCAAAAATAACAAGAAGGGCATGGCTGAGGGACCCCACTGACTCTGACCAGCTCCTCACTGGGCACTTAGGCTGAGGTGAGAAGCATCTTGTCTGGAGGGACCCAGGCTTCCTCCTGGCAACTTCCAGGAAACTGCCACTGGGAGCCACCTGTCTCCATGGGTCCCTCAGGCTAAGGTGCGATTTGACACTTGGCACATCTTTCAAAGCCTACAGGGGCCCTTCTGTTGGGGCCCATCCTGGGAAGATGAGTGTTTCATCTTTAGACCTGGACACATTGGGGCTGCGTCTGGGATGGCTACTTTATCCAGGGGTTTCCTCCTAGAAAAGGGCCTCCACTACCTCGGGCAGGAGACCCGAATTCGAAGGGACCTTCCTGATGCTGGTCCCATGGCCCATCTCTCCACTGGCTTTCAGCAGTGCCTTGTCTGTCTCCCGGCTCCTCCCCCCAGACCACACCTCCCCCTCCCCACCTCTCTCTGCAGCCTGGGTGGTTCCCAAGGCTTTCACTCCTGCTCCTTCTTTATCATGGAGTTCACAACTGCCACACTAGGGCAGAGAGTCCTTGGACCCACTCACCCAACCCTGAATGGAAAAATCATCCCAGCGATCTCAGCGCCAAGAATAATTGTTAACCACACTCATGCTCCTTGAGCATGACTATGCTTGGCATACTTATTTTAGGTTTTACTTGTCTTATCCCCGAACCTAAGGTGGACTTTCTATTACTCTCTCCATCAAACACATGAGAGGACCACATCAGAATTGGGGTAACCTGTCCAAGTCTTATGGGGAGCAAGCAGCCCAACGCTTGGTCCTGAGCCGACTTTGGATCCTTCGACTCCAGGCTAAGAGGAGCCTCGCTGTCACCAGGATCCTGCCTGGAGAGAGGTGTCCTTCTTCGGCCCCCTTACCCTGTGCTATAGACCTTTTAGGACCAGTCACTGGGGGACACCTGGGGCTCCAGACAGCCCCGATGATGTTGGACACCTGTCTGGACTGGTCGTCAATCAGGGAGGGCCCACTGCATCCTGGTAGCAGGACCCCTGGCCATGGTCATTCTCATCTGCCTGGTCTCACTGCCTTTACAGCTTGCAGATGGGGACACATGGGACAGAGCAGCAATGGCCAGACCTCGAGGAGCACTCCCTACCCAGTAAGGCCTGTTTACACTCACATGATGAACTCTGCTTCTGGGGCCGTGCTAAGCGTGGTATCAGCAAAATGGCTCAAAGATGACTTGTTATATTTTGTTTCTTCCCAACACAAGGTGTTCTGAGATAAAGCTCAGCAGTGGGCGGACAGGCTGGCCAGACCCCAGTTCAAACCCCACTCTGCCCTCGGCCGGCCTTTCTGAATGGAGCTTCCTTCTGTCCAAGGTGGTGACAACAGGGTAACAGAAGTGCCTTCCCAGGGGGACAAGGAAATGAGGGCAGATGCGGCCTCCACGTGAAGCGCCCCCCCCACACCGAGATACAGGATCCCAAAGAGCAAAGCCATGTCTGTCTCCCTGTGCCCAGCACAGGGGGCTGAGTAAGGGCCAAGTAACTCGTGGTCATCAGGCAGGGACAAACAACAAGCTGCCTCTGATCTACAGGCCGGGGGCTGGCCGGGACTCACGGATGCAGCTGTGGGCCAGGCCAGGTGCCCTGGGCACCCTCATCCCGTGTCACGTCACAGCGTCACACAGCATCAGTGCTGGCCCCAGCTTCTCCTTCGCTGATGGCAGCATCCCAGGCAGACCAGACCAGCTGCCTCATGGACACTCAGGGCGGGGTCCTTGGACCCGAGTCTGTCAGTGACAGACACGACGCAGACCACCAGCAGGAGAAACCCAGGGTCCTGCCGGCAGAGGTCACGCTCACAGGGTGCAGCTTTCCTTCTGTTGCTGTGTCAACACGGGCAGCTCAGGAGTGGTCAGCTGTGGACACGGGGCTGGCCGTGGAAGTGGGGTCATGAGTGGCAAGCTTTGGAGATTTGAAAAGAAGGGATGGATGGTCCTTCCAGGAGGAGGCCTGGCAGCCATGGATCCTTCTCCTTAGCTGGAAGGGCCTGATTTATTGGGGAGTTTGCCTGTGGGCCCAGGAAGGACCCTCCCAGGTTCTCCTTCCATGTGGTGTGACCGTGTTGATGGGGACAGTGACACGCCCCTGCCAGGGCACCTGCAGGGTGAGGGTTCATGACGAGACGTGTACAGGCGAGAGGGCACCCCCTCTTCACTTTCTGGGGCCTCGTGTCTCCCTGGACCCCTGGCACTGCCGGGACCACCCCACTCAGCACACAGAGTGCCCTGGACCTGCTGAGGAGAGCAGGGAGGGAATCTCCTGGGCCCTTGATGGCACAGCTGGCAGCCCAGGGAGGCCGAGAAGTACTGTTTGGCTGAGATGGGCTGGTTGGAGGGGGAACGTTTGAGGCCGAGGGGTTGCCCTCATTGAAGAGGCACGGGGAGACTGACGTGGATGTTTCTTTTTTATTAATTAATTTTTTTATTGAAGTATAGTTGATTTACAATGTTGTGTTAATTTCTGCTGTGCAGCAAACTGACTCAGTTATATGTATACACATTTTTTAAATATTCTTTTCCGTTATGGTTTATCCCAGGATATTGAATATAGTTCCCTGTGCTCTACAGTAGGACCTTGTTGTTTATCCATTCTCTATACGATAGTTTGTATCTGCTAATCCCAAACTCCCAATCCATCCCCCCCCACCCCCCATTACTATGTTTCTTCCTAGAGGCAGGTCATGTGATCGGGGAGTCCCAGCTGGGAGGAGAGGCCTGGAGAGGAGGCCGCAGCTGGGGTCCAGCCTGCTTTCCCCTCGCTGACCCCACAGGCTTGTCCAGCAAAGCAGTCGTGACCATTCCCTGGCCTCACCTTGCCTAATTCCTGCCATGGATGTGGGCTCAGTCTGAGCCACCAGGATGATGTGGCTTGGGGCCTGTCCTACTTGCAGGACACCCTCTGGCTCCAGAAGGAGATGATGGGGTCTAAGCCAATGGGAGCAAAGTACCTGTCTGCTGGTGGGTTGATGATGTTTGGTCCACAGAGCTGCAAAGAATGGATCAAGTCTCCAGTGGCTTCCTGGAGGAAGAGGCACATGAACTGGGGGAGACCTCAGTGGTAAATGTCCTCATTGGTGGGGGTAGAGGATAAAGTGGAGGAGAGACCCCTTTGAAAAATTGCCCAGGTGGCAGCAAAAAGTGGTTCCAAGCATCTTTCCAGAATAAGGAGGTGGCACGGTCCTGCTGTGCCTTCTGCAGCACAGGGGAGGGCCTCGCCCAGCTCAGGGTGACTGAGCTCATCGCTCCTCCCTGCAAATAGCCCCTGGCGGATGGATGGGCCAGGAGGAGAGGAGAGAGGGTTTTATTACTGCTCCAGGTCCCATGATGCATCGCTCCACTGTCAGCTGAGCTCAGAGAGAGGCAGCCAGGAACACACTGAGCGCAGCTCCCAGGATGCAGGATATTAAATCAGTCAAACTAAATTAAAAGCTTTGGCCAGCTCTTGAACTCAGGGTTGAGCAGCAGCCCTTTCTTCTTATTCCAACTGCTTCCCGGGAGGATGCCTAGCCTGCAGGATCTGCAAGGGTTGGTGCTTTGAATTATTTAGAGGGAGCAGGGCTGGGATACATACAGGAAAGCATCCTGCCACAGAAATGCTGAGACAACTGCCTCTGCAGGGAGATCTGGGGAGGACAGTGTGTGTGTGTGTGTGTGTGTGTGTGTGTGTGTGTGTGTTCAGATAGACACATCTGTCACCATGGTGGGAGTCCTGGTTTAGGAGACCTCACTCAGCAGCAGAGGGGCTGCTGCCTTTTGTCCTGAGGAGTCGGTCAGCAGTCTTTCCAATCAGCACTGAGGCAGCTTTGCTGCAGAGGTGCAGGATGTGGTCCAGAGCTCTGGGTTCAAATCCCAGCCCTGCTCCTGGAAGCTGGGATATGCTGAGGAAGATGATTTAAACCTCTGAGGACAACCCTCCACTGTGAATGACATTATATATAGCAACTCTTATGGGCCTGATTCATCCCAGGCGCTGTTCCAGGCTCTGTCCTCACAGGCGTTCATTCATCCCAAGCACAGAAGTTGAGGGCCTGCTGTGTTCCTCGCCCTGAGGGTTGCAGCAGGAAAACACAGCAGACCACATCCCTGCTCTCAGGGAAAAAGCAATCTAGTGACAGATCCATCTCAACTGTGTGGTCCCTCTGATGGAAACAAGTTGGGGCGTGCAAGCAAATGTGAGATGGGGCCATTGGTGGGGGCTGCTGAGAGGAGGTGGCTGGAAGCTGAGACCTGTAGAGCCAGGAGTTGATGGGGTATCAAGCAGGAGGACATGCATCCTCAGCAGAAAGAAAGGGATGCAGACCCAGAAGTGAGCACCAGCTGGGTGGGTCAAAGGCAGAGAGAGCAGGCCCTGGTGGCTTGAGCCTAGGGAAGGAGGGCAAGAGTCGTGGGAGAAGGATAGATGGGGCACCCAAGGCTGGATCCCATAGGTCTTGTGGGTCAGTGTGGATTGGCTTATTCTAGGGTCAATGAAAACCCTGGAGTGGTGGTTCAGCCAGCAGAGGCAGGATCCAGTCTGCAGTGTAATAGGACATTTGGTTGCTTCTGGCACACATGATTGCCAGCCTTCACCTTTCCTGTTCCTGCTGCCAGGCCAGCTCTGCCAGCAGGTGTCTAGGTGGCTCCTCCCTCACCTTTCACACTTATTTGGTCAGTTTTCCTGAACGGCCATTTCTAACCACCTCACTTAAAACTGAAGCACCTCTGTGCATAATGATAAAGGGGTCAATTCTCCAAGAAGACATAACAATCCATACTGTGTATGCACCTAACAACAGAGCATCAAAATACATGAGGCAAAAAGTGATGGGACCACGTGGAGAAATAGATGAACCTACAATGACCGGTGGAGACGCCAACATTCCTCTTTCAGAAATGGACAGACCCATCGGCAGAAAATCAGTGAGGACATAGTTGAGCTCAATAGCACCATCAATCAACTGGATGTAATTGACATTTAGAGATGACTTCATCCAACAGGAGAGTACACCTTCTTCTCAAACTCCCATGGAACATACATGAAGGTAAACCACTCTTGTCCATAAAACGTACTTAACAAATTTTAAAAAAATAGAAATAAAACAATGTCTGCTCTCAGATAATAATGTAATTAAATTAGAAGTCAATAACAGCTGGAAAACTCAAAAAACACTTGGAGAGTAAACAACACATTTCTAAATAGCACATTAGTCAAAGAAGAAATCTCAAGAAAAATTAAAAAATATTTTCAACTAAATGAAAGTGAAACTCAACTTTTCATAGTGTGTGGGACGCAGCAAAAGCAGTGCTTGGAGGGAAATGTATAGCATTGAATGCATATGTTAGAAAAGAAGTATGGTTTAAAATTGATCATCTAAGCTTTCACCTTAGGAAATTAGAAAAAGAAGAGCAAATTAAATGCAAAGTAAATAGTAAAATAATAATAATAAAAAAATTAGAACAAAAATCAATGAAATTAAAACCAGAAAATCAGTAGAGAAAATCAGCAAACCCAAAAACTGATTCGTTCAAAAGAGCAATAAAATCAATTAGCATCTAGTCAGACTAAGAAAAAAAAAGAGAGAGATGACACCAATTACTAATACCGGAAAGGAAAATGGGGACATGACTATAAATCTTATGGACATTAAAAGGATCATGAAGGAACTCTAAGAACATTTCCATGCCCAAATATTTGATAACCTAGATGGAATCGACCAGTTCCTTGAAAGACACAAATCTGCCACAACTCACCCACAAAAATTAGACAATATGAAAAGGCCTACATCTACTAGAGAAATTAGATCAATAATTAATAACCTTCCAAAACAGAAAAGTCCAGATGGATTTGCTGGTGAATTCTATCAAATCTTTAAGGAAGAAATGATACCAATTCTCTACAATCTCTTTCAGAGGATCAACACTAAGAAAATGAACAATCTGATAAAAAATGGGCAAAAGACCTCACCAAAGAAGATATACAGATGACAAATAAGCATATGAAAAGATGCTCCACATCATATATAATTAAGGAAATACAAGTTAAAACAACAATTAGACACCACTACACATCTATTGCAATGGTCAAAATGCAAAACTTTGACAACATCAAATGCTGGTGAGGATGTGGAGCAACTGGAACTCTCATTCATGGCTGGTGGGGATGCAGAATGGTGCAGCCACTCTGGAAGACAGTTTGGTAGTTTCTTATAAAACTAAATAGACTCTTACACATGATCCAGAAATTATGCTCCTTGGTATTTACCCAAAGGAAATGAAAACTTATGTCCACATGGATGATGGTTATAGCAGTTTTACTCATAATAGACGAAACTCAAAGCAACCAAGAAGTCATTCAGTAGGCGAATGGGTAAATTGTGGTCTATCCAGACAATTGAATACTCTTCAGTGCTTTAAGGAAATGACCTACCAAGCCATGAAAAGATACAGGAGAACCTTAAATGCATATTACTTAGTGAAAGAAGCCAATCTGAAAAGGCTATGGACTCTATGACTCAACTCTATGACATTCTGGAAAAGGCAAAATTGTGGAGACAGTAAAAGGATCAGTGGTTGCCAGTGGTTGGGGGGCCAGGGAGGGATGAACAGATGGAAAACAGAGGATTTTTAGGGCAGTAAAACTACTCTGTATGATACTGTAATTATAGATACATGTCATTATACAATTATCCAAACCCGTAGAAAGTACAACACCAAGAGTGAATCCTAATGGAAATTGTGGGCTTGGGTGATGACGACGTGCTAGCACAGGTGCATCAATTGTAACAAATGCACCGCTTTAGTGAGGGATGAGGACAGCGGGGGCATGTGTGCCTGGGTGTGTGTGCACGTGCATGTGAACGAGGGGGTACATGGGAAATCTCTGTACTTTCCACTCAATTTTGCTGTGAACCCAAAATTGCTCTAAAAATATTTAAAAGGAAAGAAAGAAAAAATACCCTGAAGCCCCTTCCCTAAGTCCCTTTTCTTCCTTCCCTGCTCACCACAGGGCTCACCACCTCTTCTACTATATGTGTGTATATTTTGCCTTCCGATTTTTCACTTGTCTTGTTTGTTGTTTGTTTTTGCCACCACAGTATAAGTTCTCTGGTGATGGAGATGTTTATCTCTGTGCTCATGTTCACATCACAAGTGCCTGGAACAGTTCCTGGCATGCAGCAGGTGCTCAGTATATACCAAATAAATGGGTGGATGAATGCGTGGGTGGATGAACAGATGGATCAGTGCTTCCCACAACCACCCACAAAATAAGTAATGTTAACCTTTGTTTCATGAATGTTGCCTGGTGGTCATGCCCACTCCTCACTGGGCAGTTCTGGGCATTGAGATAGTTGATCACATGACAGCCCAACCTCAGGGGCTGGGGGCAGCACTGACTCCATGAATTTGGGAACGAAGGCCAGGTGCACTGGGCAACCTCCGTCCAGGTGCTGAGTCAGCCGTGATTGACTGTGATGGAGCTTGGAGGCTGTGCTGGGCCCAGGTGGGCGTGTCTGGGTGGCTGGAGAGAATTCATCACCTGGACAGGTCTCTTCTTCCCTCAGTAAGTGTCCAAATAGGCCAGGGCACAAGCCTTCTGCCATAATATTTAGAGCTGGGAAGTGGTGCTGAGTGGATGGGGGGATTCTCAAACTGAAGGTTCAGCAAAGGGAAGGGTCTTTTTCAAGGTCAAAGGCCTCAGGAACATGTACCACCATCCTACTCCTCCATGCACCTGCCCCTGTCATGCCTAGCACTGCTCAGTCCTCTCCACCGGGACATAGTCCTGTCCCTTGTGGAACAGTGCTGACCCCTGGCCGAATCAGGGTGTTTATGGGTCACCCTGCACTGACCAGGCTCACCCTTAGCCCCAGGCCTCCCATTCTAGGCTCTCCATCATTCTCTCTCGTCTCCTTCTTGCTGATCTCACCTGGGCCTTGTGTAGGGCTGATGCCTCTCTCTCTGGGGGGTCCACTCTGATCTTCCTCCTTTGTCTGGTTCCTGGGCTGGACCCATGACCTTGTCAGAGGGCCTGTGCCAGGGAAGGCTGCACTCTGTCATGGAGAGGGCTGTGGACGCCCCTACCTCTCATCTCCCCTCCCTGGCTGATCTCAGCTTCCGGCAGGAACAAATACGATGGACCCTTAATCTAAAACTGGGGCTTTGTCCTTCCTGGCTGGGTCCTGCTGTTTCTCTACTGCATGATGTCTTTTTATGGGCAATGCCAGTCTTCTGGGACAGGCTGTGCTAGGGCTGAGCCCAGGAGTCCCTCGGTATTCTTGGACCCTTCCATCAGGGGGACATGGACTTTAACCTTCTCCTGATACCTGAGTCCACATCACCTCAGACCACACACACACACACACACACACACACACACACACACACACACACACACGCACACACACGCAGCCGCCTTTCCTGCACCCTGAAGCCAGGCTAGGTGGCTCCCTCTTAGGGATGCAGAATGAGGGAGTCCTTTGCACCTGCCCCTCCAGGTGTGCGACTCCCAGATGAACCTGGTCCTTTCCATGGGAAGCCAATCCAGCCTGAGGACTCCAAATCGATGATGGTGGTTCTCCAAGTTCCTGGATACTCTCCGGCCCCCAGGCACAATGGTTTCTGCCACGTGACACCTAGTGGATCCATGGGCACTGCCAGCTGTGGCTCATGGGGGGCTGGCACTCCGCTCTCTCCATTTCTTAAAAGGATAAAAGGAATTGTGAGCTTGGGAGAGCCTTTTACAAGAAATTGTGGATTTTCTCCTCTCTTTTGATGGCTAAAGCCATACAATTGAACATTTTTCAAGAAGAGGAAAGAGCATAAATCAGAATGTACAAAGCCTGGATTGCCTGTCTCCACGTGGAAGAGATAAAGCACTTGATGTTAAGAGATGAGAACTTTATCCCCGTCTTCTCGGGAGTGACCTTGGACAGGGGAACCAGTGCATGAACTCTGTTTCCTGAGGGGGGATCAGGACTGAGTAGTCTCTCCCAAAGTGACAGGTGTGATCATCTCTTTGGGATTTGCTGGCACGGCTGTTTGCCGGTTCACTTTCCCCTGGCTTCTTCTGTGCTGGACATGGGGACATAAAGCCTGTCCCTGCCCTGGGGGGACAGTCAGGAACCCCCAGAGTCAGAGGGAGAGCTCTGGTTCTCCGGCCCTTCTTTTTCCTGCTGCGTGCATGCCTCCTACGCCCCCCAGGAGGACAGGCCTGTCTGCTCACATGCTTGGCAGCCATCAGAGCAGTGCCTGGCACCAAACAGTGCCCCAAAGCATTTGGGGCTGTTAAGTTGCTTCAGTGCCAATCCCAGAGGGGCAGCATGGCCTGGAAGGAAGAACCAGGATTCAGGCCACGAGCATCTGTGCTTTGAGTCCTGTTCTGCCATTTCCAAGCTCATAACAACGTGACGGTCTTAAAATTCCCTGATCCCCCACTTTCTTACATGTAAAATTGGGATAATACCAATTCCAGGTGGAGGGACTGGTCCTTACAGATAATGTTTGCAAAATGCCTCGTACATATTAGATGCTCCCTCAATATAACGATAGTCATGATAACAATAGTCATAGTTATTATTCATCTGACAGTTTCGGGCCGATTTTTATTCCCCAAAAAATGTTAACTGCTAACTATTTATGTATGTCCAAAAAAACCCTTGAAGGCACCATATAACAAAACAGAAGTGTTCCGCAGACTCTGATATGTATGTGCACTGACTCGAGACAAAAGATATATTTTCTGGCTTTTAAAGGGAATTGTGTGCTTTAATTAAAAAAAGAAAGTTTTCTCTCAGCATATTAATTATCTCGCTTGTCATAGGAGGTATTTGTTCCAGATGACAGGCCGTAATTAGCGCACAGAACGGACTGAAGTTCCCCAAGAGAAGCCTGGAGTCTGGGTTGGGGGGGGGGCCTGGGCTGACGCAGCCCTGGCATTTCATCAGGTGTGTGGAGGGTGGGCTGGGGGCAAGGGTCTCTCTGGGTTCAGACAGAGGGAAGGAAAACAATTTATCACTGCCTCTCTGAGGGTGCCCGAGATGCTGCATCTCCTCCTGGGGCCTCCCCAGGGCAGCTATTCTCCCCACAGTGCTCAGCTCAGCCGTGGGAACATCGGTGGAGAGGGCAAGGGCTCTGGTTCCATTCCCGGCTTCACCAAGGACAGCACACGTGATCCTAGCAAGTTCCTTCAGGGCTCTGATGTCTCCTGTCACACTGCAGAGAGCTGACTGGGACAGCCTCATATATCCATCATTTCCCTCCCTGCCTTCTACTTGTCATCAGAGGCACCTGTTTTACTAACTCGCCCACATAAAGACTCACACGTCCTGGACTGAATACCTCCCCGGGCTGGGCCTCTGGGCAGAGACATGATAGGCCCCGCTCCTGCCTTGGCAGGGACCCTTTAGTGGAGACAGACACAGGCATCGACGGGGCAGAGAGGATGCTCTGGTCCACAGAGCACCCTACATTTTCTTCCTGGATGCACATTTCCAAACAGGGCTGAACATCTGACTTATGGCCAAGAGATCAGAGCAGAGATGGGATCCAGCACTTCTAGACCTGCTCCTACACTGCCCCTTGCAGCCTCCCCTTTCTCCATTTGCCAGCTGGCTGCAGAGGGCGAAGTGGAGACTTCCTGGGAGAAGGAAGGGGCATGATAGAAAAGGGGCCAAGTCCCTGAATGACTGGGTGAAGCAGAGCATTCCCCGAGCTCTAGCCAGAGAGGGGTTGTGATTGACTTTGGAGCTGAGCCACTGGGATTTGAGCATCGTCAGGACGCTCTTCCAGGATGGAGATGAAGGCAAGAGTCAGAACCCTCCCTCCAGGGGAGGCTGACTTTTCTCTTTGCCGCGGTGGACCCACCTCGCCACCCCTGCTGGCAGGACCCTAGAGGGTGGGCCACCCAGCTTGCTGGTATCTGTGAAGGAGCACAGCCTGGCTCAGAAACATTCCACAGGCTCGGTGCAGAGCACAGCAGCCTCTCAAAGCTGGAAGGAGGCCAGGACCCCAGGTCCTGTTCCCAGCACAGGACCCGCTTCAAGCCCCTGAGAGGAGAGGTGGGGAGCTTACCTGAGTGACATGTCTTCATCTCATCACTGTCCTTAGATCAAGACTGCTGTTTGATATTATTAACACAACCAGCATATTCTAGCACGTATAGGCACTTGCGCCGGACAAATGTTAAATACATTATCAAGTTTAAAATGTTATTATGGTAAGAGGGCACCTCCATTCTGTCGCAGTTCACCGGAAAAGGCTTCCATGCTTGAGCATTTTTCTATTTCAAGGT
The DNA here is from genome assembly GCF_008692025.1 of Phocoena sinus. Classification (NCBI taxonomy): domain Eukaryota; kingdom Metazoa; phylum Chordata; class Mammalia; order Artiodactyla; family Phocoenidae; genus Phocoena; species Phocoena sinus. The sequence continues at coordinate 2,448,949 of NC_045772.1, read as the reverse complement.
TAATTAAAAGAAAATCACACCGATTCGCCAAGAGAGATCTCCTCTGCACACCCAGGCCACCACGAGTGTCGATTTCTATTATCTACAAGCCTTTACTTGTAGTAAAGGCTGCCAACACTCCCTTCGCACGGGTCTTCCCACCTCAAACACATTGGAGCAAAGCTGCTCGATGCTTATGAGGCGTCTTGATAAGACATGGGTTCCAATACATTTTATAACGTTCATCATGTAGGGAAACCTATGCAGCTTCAAAAACTTGTTTTAAGTATTAGAGTACTGAAGGATATATGCAAAATGTACAAGAACACATCAAATAATGATCTCGTTGAGGTAATATTAGCACCAGAGAGGCTAAAGATTGTACCAGATTGTCAGCATCCTCCGAGCCATGTGACCCTGGCCACCCAGAGTCTGGTAGAGCCAAGGTGTTTTTCTCTTCAGGTCTGAACTTTCTTCCAAATCACAGAATGTTGGTTCTACCATTTTTGACTAAAAGGTTACTAACCAGACTGAAACAAAGAGCTGCTGGAGTTTCATTTTCCTGGCAGGAATTCAGTGCAGGGCAGTCACTGGAGAAAAAGTCGATTGTCTGCTGGTATCGGCTGCCTGCACGGCCACAGCCTGTCCCTGGACTAATTCACCCAGTGAAACATTCAATGACCATCTACTTAAGCTGCCTCCTTGTACCTAGATCAATCAGACCCGACCCAACTCTCCACATTCGGAGCAGCCTCCAGAGGCTTAGATGTCAGCACGAGAACCTCCAGAAGGATGCCCCAGTTTGGGGGAAGCGATCTCTAATCCCCAGATAGGGACGGCGAGAACTTCTTTGCAAGAATGTGAGCGAACCTCTACAATTTCAGCTCCGTGAGAACAGGGGCTTCTGCACTGGGCTCCATCCCTGCTGGGCCCCCACCCGCCTCTGGCACCTTTGCCCCTGCGCCACCACCATGGCGGCATTTCACTGCCATTTCCTGGTACTTAACTCTGGGCCGCGCCTCTTCTAGAGACTTTCAACGCACTACTTAATTTGTCCCCTGGCTCTAGGGGACAGCTGAGTGGATGGATGGAGGCTGGTGTAACAAAGAAGTGAGACAGCTCCTGGACATCTCTGACCCCGGAGGAGGGAGAGGAGGAGGGGAAAGGAGGGCCCGGAAGAATGGGAGGCATTTGATGTCAGCGATGCTTAGGGATTGGCGTATGAAGGCTCCTGAGGGGGCGGGGTACGCTGGCCTTGAGGGAATGAATATTCTGTAGTCGGGGTGCGATGGGCGTGCAGCAGTGGAGGAGAAGGATGCTTGCACGGAACACGCAGAGGAGCTGCCTGATTCTTCCTGAGGTTTAGTATTTCAAGGGGCGCAGAAGCAACTGCTCTCTGACTCTGCATGGCCTTTGAACATTGCTGCTGCTTTAGCATAACATTAAATTAAATGTGCTTTTTGTCTGTCTTTTAACATAAACTCCCTGAAGGATTAGGCTGTGATTTTTTTTCCAGGTTTACTCTCATTTATCTGCAATCCTGTTCTTTCGTGGGAGCTCAGAAATCCGAGGTACATTCCTCTATCGACTTTTTCAGCTCATTAACCTGGGCTAGTTGAGGGGAAAAGTTATTACTGTTCCTTCGTTCATTTCTTCTCCCGTCCATCCAGTCACAAAACCATCAGACTGACTGCGCAGTGTTTTCTGAGCCTGTATCAGCGGCTGTGAGTGGCTTAGGGGACAACAAACTCGGTTCCTAGCATTAAGGACCCCAAATCGAGAATAGGAACCCCACATGTGGACTTTTTCAAGAGCTCACATCACATATAAGTACCAGGGGAGACCAGACGCACCCTGGGTGCTGGCCGCACACGTTGCCTGGGGGTGGAGCTCCAGTCTGGGGGGGATGGTCTGGAAGTGAGACCCCAGCCTCTGAGAGCTACATCTCCTGAGCCGGACGATTTACCAGATTTGCTGTTCCCTGGGGAGATGGGCAAGGCATGGTGTTGAGGGGAAGCAGGCGCTAGGGATGGGTGGGTTACCTTGCAGAGGGAAGCTCTGTCTCCAATTGCTTCCCACCAGAAAGGGTCCCCTGCAGGGCAGGGGCGAAGCTGGATTCATCTTTGTCCGCAGAAATGCTCTACGAGTAGTCAGGGACTGGTCAAATGGGCAGTCTGGCCACACCCCCGCAGCCTGGTGGCCTAGAGCCTCAGACCCGCTCGGGCTCAGCGCTGGGCGCAGCAGGTGACTCAGGTTCCAGGCTTCTGTGAGGGACCAATGCTCCAGTCCCTCACTTGCTCTCTTTGCCCTTGGGCGCCAACCAACAACAGAACTTCCCCAGAACAATCACCTGGACACCAGCAGGTGCTCAGTGCTGCCCTGATGCTCAGTGTCTGTGGCCCCAGGAATACCACGCCAGATGGGACTTGGGACACTGATTTGGCCAAGAGGCTGTCGGGAGTGCAGGGAATCAGCTGACATTTAGGGGGCAACTCCGAGGTTGTGAAGGTCTGCTTTCATTTGTTTATTTATTTTTTGACTTTTATTTTATTTATTTTTTTATACAGCAGGTTCTTATTAGTTATCTATTTTATACACATCAGTGTATACATGTCAATCCTAATCTCCCGATTCATCACACCACACCCCGGCCCCGCCCCAGCCCCGCTTTCGCACCTTGGTGTCCATACGTCTGTTCTCTACATCTGTGTCTCTATTTCTGCCTTGCAACTGGTTCATCTGTACCATTTTTTTAGAGACCACATATATGTGTTAATATACGATATTTGTTTCTCTCTTTCTAACTTACTTCACTCTGTATGACAGTCTCTAGGTCCATCTACGTCTCTACAAATGACCCAATTTCGTTTCTTTTTATGGCTGAGTAATATTCCATTATATATATGTACCACATCTTCTTTATCCATTCGTCTGTTGATGGGCATTTAGGTTGCTTCCATGACATGGCTATTGTAATTAAATAGTGCTGCAATGAACATTGGGGTGCATGTGTCTTTTTGAATTATGGTTTTCTCTGGGTGTATGCCCAGTAGTGGGATTGCTGGGTCATACGGTAATTCTATTTTTAGTTTTATAAGGAGCCTGCATACTGTTCTCCACAGTAGCTGTATCAATTTACATTCCCACCAACAGTGCAGGAGGGTTCCCTTTTCTCCACACCCTCGTGGAGGTATGCTTTTATACCCTGGGTCCCATGATCTGCACCCCTGGCTCCCCTCCTGGGGCCCACCCTGCTTCCCAGATGGGTCCCTAGATTCATACATGGTCCTCCTGGGGCTCATGAAGGGCTCAGGGCTCTTTCCTTTGGAGCCTGCATCAGCCAGAAAGGGCATGGCTGTGCTGCGGTAATGAGTAAGCCCCACTTTTCAGATTCCTCACTGGCTAGTCCATTGCAGGTCTGTGGCTACACTCAGGGCAGCTCCCTTCCAGGCAGTGACTCAGGGATCCAGGAGCTTTGTCAAAGACCCTCATCCTGCAGGGTCACTCCTTCCCACCCCAAGTGGCATTGTTTTCATCACAGCTCACTGGTCACATGTGGTCACTGGGCTCCAACTCACCACAGGGCATCTGGGAAGTCTTCCCATGAGGCCCAGGAAGGGGAGCAGAGTTGGACGTGACACCCATGTGCTCTACAGACCACAGCCTGGATCTCCCAGGGGAGGGGGTGGGCTGGACAGCTGGGCAGAGATGGGTTCTGTTTCCTCTCCACCACCTTCAGGAGTGTGCTTCTGGGCAGGTCCCTCCCTGCCACCGTGCACAACTGAGACTCTCCTGAACTGAGCAGAAGTGGGGGTAGAGTCCAGCTCTTTGAAAGGATGCTGGATCAGTCCAGGGGCCGCTCACAAAGTCTGCCTTTTCCTGCAGGGCTGGGTGTGGCTAGGGAGGAGGAGCTGAACAGAGACAAGAGAGGACTTCTTGGCACCTGTCCCCCACCCACCCGGCCCAGGCCCATGGTGAGCACGGAGCTAAGAGAGCACCCACTCTGCTTCCTCAAAGCTCAGGTGGCCCACTATAACAGAGGGATGGAGACCAGACGATGCGTCTGCCCAGGGCCCAGTGTGGGTCCAGGCAGAAGTCCATAGGGGCCAGCCTCCGTGGCATTTAGAAGACCTCATGGCCTGGGAACCCCTGGAACCAGCTCCTGGGTGTGCAACAGGCTCTGTCTGAGACATGAGCTTGGCACAGACCAAGTGTGCTGACCAGAAGCTGTGTGGAGAGGGGACCTCTAGGGGACCAGGACAGCAGACCCGAGGAGAGACCCCAAGGGTCCCTGCAGACACACCTTGAGGGATGGGGTGCTGAGTCAGGATGGGGGATACCTGTGCCCCCGCAGCCCTGCTGGTGAGGGACTCACGGCAGCCAACAATTGCGCACAAATTTGGCAAGACCCATGGCACAGAGAGCCTGGGGCAGTGCGTCTGCCGAGGAGGTTGGTGAAAGCTTCCTTGAGGGGTGGGTGGAGGTTGTGGGTGAATGTGCCTTGTCCACGGGAGGTGCCCGTCCACCTTGGCTCCCTCCGCTTGGAACCAGAACAGCAGGCAGGAGGGAAGAGCCAGGCGCTCACAGAGGGACCACATCCCACCGTGGGTTCTGCCTGACTGCCTTCAAGGGAAGCTCTTCCACCGCCCCCCACTACTTTTCCCGGAGCAGACGTGGGGATGAAGCTCCTACCAATGGTGCTTCAGAGAACACTGCCACACGTCAGCCTTACTTCTGATGTTTCTATGGCAATGGGCTTTGATTATATTAAGTGTCTGGACAGCAATATCACTGGGAACTTCAGCCAGCAGCCGCTTCATGACAGGGGGCAAATGCTGGTGGGTTCTGGCACTTTCCAAAACAACCCGAAAAGTCACATCTTCCTTCTTGCAGCCCACTGTCGCCTCCATCCCTCTCACGTTTCAGGCGTGGAACCCCGACTGCCCTTCGAGCCTCATGTGCGTGGCTCCCACGGGTCATGGCACCATCCTGCATCCCTGCCCTTGGAGACTTTCAAGGTCAGCACTGGTCTCGCACCCCCAGCACACAGCCCGGAGCAGAGAACTATGGGAGGTTCTCCCATGTGGGAGGAAAGGGTGCCTTCGCTCACACACGGGATGCTCTGCCACCTGCTCCCATGGCCGCACTCCACCTGCCCTTCAAGGTCCAAAGCAAAGGCCTCTTAGTCTGGTGGCTGCTGCATTGGTGGGGTGCCTTCCCATATTGCCCTCCCTCAACCCACGTCCGAGGGTTCTTGCGGCCCTGCCATGTAAGGATTCCTGCAGGCGTTTGGTGCTTCTCCCTGGACTGCCCTGCGTTCTCTGTGCCGACCCTCAGCCTGCCCAGGTTGGTTGCTCAGTGACAGTCAGTGGTCGTAGATGGAAGGGCACACGTTGGCACACACTGCCATTAATTTATTGACTGAGTGGGTCCCCCTCATGCTTCTCAGGTCTGTGTGGTCTGTGTGCTCTGCGGAGATGGATTTGACAAGGACCTACTGTATAGCACAGGGAACTCTACTCAATGTTCTGTGATACCCTAAATAGGAAAAGTATCTGAAAAAGAATAGATATGAGTATTTATACAATTGAATCACCTTGCTGTATACCTGAAATGAACACAACATTGTAAATCAACTATAATGTAATATAAAATAAACACTTTTCTTTTTTAAGAAAACTTTCCACACCTCGGTGCCCTGACTATAAAACGGAGTCATTACTAGTCTCTACACGACTGTAAGGACTAAATGGGCAAGTGCCTGAACACATTCAACCCAGCACACTGACGTCACCCTCACCATGTGGACACAGCTCAGCCCACTCACTGTGTCTCCAGGGCATCACCTGGGCAGCTTCTCTCAAGGTCACAGGAAGATGCACTGTCCCTTGTTCCCACTTCCTATGAGAGCTTGGACATATGTCTCTCAAAACTTTCTTTATGATAACAAACATCTGTATAAAATAACAAAAAATAGTCAAAAATATGTATGAATTTATAGATGTGGCCCCTCCTTTTTACTTAGCTGTTTGGAGAGTAAGTTTGCACAGCGAGGGTCTGGTGGCTTCCAACTCCTACAACTCACTGATTTTCACGTGGAAACGGGCACAGAAGGATGTGGAGAAAGCTGGGCGTGTCCTCAGGGATGAGTGTGTGTGCGTGCATGTGTGTGCAGAGGTGTGGACGTGTGTGTGTGTGTCTGTGTGTGTGCATTTGATGGGTGCAGTGGGAATGTGGGTTGATCCTAGAGGACCCACCTACAGGAGTCCATCCTGAGGCTTCCACATTGTAGCTGCCATGGTGAGAAGGTGGCCATGGCTGGTGGGTCCCTAGTGAGTTCCTCAACCAGGGCCGTCTGCGGTGTCCTCAGCGGGGAGCAGCCGGATGCTGGACCACACAGGCTCTCAAGACATAGGGACATTGTCTCCCCTGGGACAATGTTAAACTCGACTCACACGTGACCTAAGTACCTGAAGGCTTGCCTCACATGGACGTCCCTCGGGTCCTAATTAAATCAGGATCAGTGGAGTTAATCCACAGGACTTCCACCAGGTATGGTGACGGTCACATCGATTCCAGACTTGTCACCTGTGCTTGCTGCTGCACGCCACCAGGAGCCACCTGGGGGGACAGGCTGGGATAGCCTGAGTATGTGAAGCTAATTAAAGTCTCTGAGTTGTTATAGGTATTAGCTTGTCCCCAAATTCTTGCAGGTCATGCAGGGCTCACAGAAGCCAAATGGTACAAAGGCAGAACTCCCCAAACATCCTGCGTGTCCAGAGGTAATAATACCTCTGAGGTGCTGATGCATCCCCAGGGGACCCCGCACAGCCAGGGGTTCCCAAAGCTGATCAATCACCAGAAACCAGCACCGCCTCCAAAGCAGCTTCCTCGGCCCCTTCTCACGGGTACAGAGTCAATAGATATTTTGGGCGTGGTGATTGGAACTGGTCTTTTATTTGTTGTAAACTCTGCCATTGATCCTGGCCACCAGCCCAGTGTGAGCCAAGGTCTTCTTTTTCCCTAAAGCATCCACCTCTCCCCTTCCGTGCCAGCAGCAAGGTGTCCTGTCACTGTCACCTCCCTGTCCCGCCAGCTCTAGTGGGTGACGTCCTTGTGGATGAGGATCAACCCCATGGACCTGGTGCACAAGTCCTTTCCATGTCCTTGGGCTGCATCTCACCTTCCTGTCTCCAGGGACTTAGTCTGCCCAGTGTTCCCCTTAAACCAACCTACCTTCTGCTCCCAACAATGGTGCTCAGATGTGCCCTCCAGCTGCAATCCCGGCCATCCTTCCACCCCCGGTGGACAAGGACCTTTTCGTTGAAGCCTGTTCTGGCCTCTCCAGCCCTGAGTGGTCCTTCCTTCCTCTGTGCTCCATGGCTGTCACTGTACCAATAGCACGTGACCACCTGCCCATCACCTCCTCCAGGGCTGGTCCTGTCCCAGGCTCGGCTCACTGTGGGCCTCCCCTCTGGTGGCTGCTCGGCACCTCGGGTCACAGCAAGAATCTACAGTGATTCAGGGATGACGTTTTCTCACTGGTCGTCCTAAAGATGTTGTAAACATGTGTGTATTGCACCTATTTTATTGGTCATCACTGGCCTCCAATGAGGGATATTTACAGATTTTTAAATTAATGTCGGAGGAAACATAGCCCATGGGAAAGGACACCAACTTAGAGTCAGTGGGCCTGGGAGTCCCCGCTCAGTCGTGTTCCAACTACAGCTGTAGATGTATTGGGCGTATTGTTTATCCCTCTGGGCCTAAGGCAGTTTGTTGGCCTGAAAAATAAGGATAAAAATGTTTCGTAGCGCTGTGAAGATTTAATAAAATAATGTAGACAAAGCCCTGGCCCAGTCGCTGGCACAGAGGAGATATTCTATATATGGCAACCTTCTCATCCTCAAGAAATAACACTGGGAAGGTGGGGAGCCCCAGGGAGTAAAGCCTGGGGGTGTGGGTGGGGAACCTGCGTAATTCAGGAGCCAGGATTTTAACCTCTAAGAGGGTGTGACTTCATTCTAGACCAGAGCCCATAGTAGGTGCTCAAGAAATATTTGTGCATGAATGATCTGGAAGTAGGTCAGTTGGGCAAAAAGACAAAGAGGGTAGAGGGAGGGGATTGATAGCAACAGACCTGCCAGCAGGATGAGGGGTACCTGACCTGCTGATGCAGTGAAATCCTTGGAATGTTCCAGAAGGGGTAAGTCAGGGTCTGATGTGTCATTTGAAAATGCCAGGTGTGTTTTTAATCAATAGCTATTAGAGAGCACAGAGAGAAAGGGACAGAGCCTATGAGAATCTATTACCAGACTCCTGGTGACAGAAGAGGAGGGAATAATGATTTCCTATGATTTGGGAAGCACATTCCTGACACGTGTGTGTGTGTGTGTGTGTGTGTGTGTGTGTGTGTGTGTGTGTGTGTGTGTGTGTGTTAGGGTGGCCAGAAAAAAATACAGAATGTCTGGTTAGATTTGAATCTCAAACAACAAAATTTGCTTTAGTGGATATCACGCAATATTTGACCATATTTATACTAATGAATTATGACTGTTACAAGCAGTCCTGCGTTTTTATTTGCTAACTCAGAGAAGTTGTATGCGTGTGAGCTCATAAAACTTCATTTAATTTTCCAGATGAACCCATAAGATAGGTCTGATTATTGTTTCCATTTCCCTCGACCCACTTCCATTTTATGCAGGATGAAACTGTGTGGCACCAGAGATGTGTGAACTTGCCCACGAACAACACTTAAAACCCGGTGGAACCAGAATTTCCTCTCAAGGAACTGTCTGCGGAGTCACTGCTCTCAAGGGGTTTGAGGTCGCCTCCCGTAGAGGCCGGGAGAGTTGAGGGATTTGAAGTGTTTCTGCGGGGGGATTGGGGAGACCCCGGGGCAGGTGGCAGTTTCTGAGGGGACTGGGGGACCCTCTCTGCACAGCCCAGGACAGCTTTTGCTCCTGTCCCTCCCCCAGGCTTCCTGCCTCTCCGCTCCGTCTCCAGCCCCGTGTGTCACCAAGGTGATGGGCATTTGCCGGGAAATAGTCCCTGGGTTCAGAGCCCACCCCTTCCCAGCTGTGTGATTTTAGGCGACTCTGGGACTCGGCTTCAGTGCCCGTGGAGTTGTTGCACAAGAGCTCTTCTGGGAGTTTTCTTGGGAGGATTAAATGAGGTGATGTCCATGGAGTACGATGCAGGGGGCCCATGGGGTTTGTCAAGGCCAATGCCAGCACCACGTAAAGCCACTGTGAGGCCTGCCCTTCTCTTGGTCCATCATCCTAGTGTCTGCCCTCACCCCCAAGTTGTCATCCGCATTGAAACTCACCTGCAGGCAGCTGCCCTGGGCTGAATGTCTCTTTGCAAACCCTGCGCCTTCTTTCATCTCAAGCATTGTCTCCTCTGCTCCGTGGCGGACATGTCTCCAGCAAGTCAGCAAGAGCAGAGACCCTCCTCCAGCCTCCCTCGCACACCTTTCCCCAATCTGCCCAGGTGGACTTGGTGCCCTGACACTTCCTCCCAGGGGCTCTGCCACATCTCACTACTCTTGAACTTGAGTCCTGGTCGGCCTTGATTTAGAATGATTTGTGTGCCAGCTGGAGGGCTGTGTGCCCCCCACCCCCCACCGCCCCACCGAGGGTGAGATCATGCCTGACTCGTCCTGGCATCTGGGCATCTTGCACCTTTCTGTGCTCTTTGTGTTACTGCAGTGAATCATCTCGGGGAGGGGGTGGACTCCGGTGGGTGGGATCAAAGGGGTGATGGTCACATACTCATGCAAAGCTTTCCCTTTTAAGTCATAAGCTGATGTTAGGAGCTGAATTGTGACCTCCCCTAAAATTCACATGCTGAAGTCCTCACCTCAGGACCTCAGAATGTGACTGTATTTGGAGATGGGGTCTTTACAGAGGTGATTAAGGAAAATGAGGTCCTATGGGTGGGCCCTGATCCAACATGACTGGGGTCCTTATATGAAGCGGAGACTAGGACACAGATAGACACACACAGAAGGACGGCCATGTGTGAACACAGGGAGAAGACTACCGTCTACAAGCCAAGAAGAACCAACCTCAGGAGAAGCCAACCCTGCAAACACCTTGATCCTGGACTTGCAGCTTCCAGACTGTGAGACAGTAAATGTCCCTTGGTTAAGCCGCCCAGCCTGTGGTCCTTTGTATGGCAGCCCCTGGACACTGATACACTGAGTACGTAGAAGTGTCAGCAGGACAGCCTCACTGCCCACCCCCCACCCCCTCCCCCGTCCATTTCATCCCTAGAAGGAAGGAGAATTCATGCCTGGTTTGTGAACCCAAGTCACTCGCTGCATTTAGCTCTTCCAGGAAGCCCAGGAAAGTGCTGAAAACTGGGGCTTTGCCTCTAGGCCTGTGGTTCTCCCCAGCGTGTTCTCATGACACACATCCAGAAACTCATTAGGAGGAGGAATGAGCAGGACAAAGCAGGATCTGGGTGGTCAGGGCACCCTGGCCATAGTATCACCCTAATATTGATCTGCGGCACGAGAGCCCTTTCCAGTCAGGCTACCTGGGAGCCACCGCGCACCCTTGGGCCACATCTGCTGGGGACAGGCTGGCAGCTGAGTCCCGAGGAAACCCCTGCCTTGCTCCAGATAATCTAATGAAGGAAACAGGGCTGATTAATCCCAGACACTCTGCTGGTGTTTAACTCGCTGAATGTTAGACCACATTCTCATGATGTGTTTACGTCTTCAACATGATAGGCAAGGAATGAAATCCAGGCGTTAAATCAATTATTTCTGCAGAAATTGTCATATAAGACAAAACATCATCAGGAGATAAAAGCAGTTACGATTAGGGCTTAATGTGCCCCGTGCTGACTTCAGAGTCAGCATCACGGCTTCCAGGCTCCCTGAGATTTCCTGGTGTGGGTCCCAGTGCTGGACACAAAGTGGGAATTAAGAAATGTTCTTTTTGTAATTTATTTTTTTATTGAAGTATAGTTGACTTACAATCCCATGTTAGTTTCAGGTGTACAGCACAGCAATCCAGTTATACATATATACGTATATATGTATTCTTCTTCTGATTCTCTTCCCTTATAGGTTATTACAAAATATTGAGTATAGTTCCCTGTGCTCTACAGTAGGTCCTTCTTAGTTATATGTTTTATGTATAGGAGTGTGTATCTGTTCATCCCAAACTCCTAATTTATCCCCACCCCCTTTTCCCTTTGGTAACCATACGATTGTTTCCTATGTCTGTGAGTCTCTTTCTGTTTTGGAAATAAGTTCATTTGTATCTATTTTTAGATTCCACAGCGATATCATATGATATTTATCTTTCTCTGTCTGGCTTACTTCACTTATTCTTCAAATGTCTCTGTCTCTCTCTCCCTCCCTCTCCAAGTAAATGTAAAAGGAGGTAATAGTAGGGCTGGACTTGGGGACTCCCTTCCACTTCACCTGGATCTCAGGGGTTACGGATAGACTGAAAGCATAACTACATAATTGCATATTTTTTGAGGCACGGGGGAATAGTGGAAAAAAAGCAGAACAGCAACAAAAAAGCACTGCCTCAGAAGTCAAGAGGTGGGTCATAGTCTTAACTCCACCCTTCCCACTCCTTGCGTCCTCAGTTTCTCTGTTGGTCAACCGTGGGTTTGCGGGAGATGGTTTTCAATCTGCGAGACGTTCCTTTGGGAACTTCGTGAGGCCGTGCACTGGGCGTATCTGCACACGGCAGTCAGGTGGCCACCAGCGCCGTTGCAGGGGACTGTGTCATCCCAGCAGCTCATAGGCTAGAAAGAGTCACCAGGAGAGACAGGAGGACAAGGACGGGCAGGCAGGAAGCACCAGCCCCTAACCTCGCAGGAAGAGAGACACAAAGAGTAATGGGAAAAAGGCACTGGACACCGGCTTTCTCATTCGGCTTCTGAGAACAAAAAAATTCCTTTCCACTGCCCCCTGCCCTGAAAACACGAGTCACTTCTGAGGAAGCCACGGGAAACCAGGTCCGGGGGCGTCTCTGACCTCCATCTTTGGAATTATTGGCAACAAGAATTTGTCTCTTTTTTCCTCTGTCATTGAAAGCAAATGTAAGTGTTGAAAACAAGGTAATCTTCAGCTTGCCTTCAGGTGCTGGTTGGGGGGCACCACGACGTTGGGTGTAAAAAGCACGGTGGTGATAAAGGAATGATGATCCTACAATTTGAGGGGGACTTGCTCTGCCTGGAGAGCAGCACCAGGCACCCCATAAATGAAGCCTTTTCACCCACCACTTGCCCGACAGGAATTACTAAATCCTTGTACAGCAGAAACAACTGAGGTTCCAGAAGGCGGGGTGACATTTCCAAGCCGCACATCCAGGACTGGAGGAGCCGGGTTGGGAGGCTCCCAGCTGAGACTTTCCTATCGGTCCAGGTACCACTGCATACATGTGAGGCCGGCCACTTCTGTGCATGGGGCCGGGACAGAGTGAGGGGAAGGATGGGCCTCTGAGATTTTCTCCAGCAGCCCCATTCTCCATCCTGTCTGCCTGGACCAGGGTTTGTATCATTCCTGAGGAAAGGCAAGCAAGACGGATTTGACACAAGACATCCCCAGGCCTCTGGTCCTCTCCCCTCCCCTGCCAGCCAGGAGGGGGCCAAGGGTTACAGGTCACCCGCAGGAACCTGCCCAGGGTGTGGGGATTGGCAGGGCAGGGCCTTCTGCATTTGCTCAAGCCCCACTGCCTTCTCTCTGCCTCGCCCCTCCCCCTCCACCCAGGGTTCAGCCACCTACCCACAGCCCTCCCCTGTGCCCACAGCCATTTCAAGGTGGTGCTGCTGAAGATGCCAGAGTTTGTGTAAATGCACAAGGGGTCACGGTTGTCCAAGCATCAGCCAGGACGCCCCAGTGCAGGGCCCAGGGGTGTGCTTGTCATCTGAATGTATGATGCCTTCATCTTCCAGCCAGCTCAAAGCCAGAGAGGGGACCTTTATATTGGGATAGAGCCCCACATGCCCCAGCCCCTCTCACCCTCTCAGATGGAGGGTGTGTCTGCAGAGGGAACTGTCCGGGAGCAAGGGAGACCTACAGACGAACAGGAGCCCCAGACAGGACTCCCCAGGAAGCCAAGTCTGCCTTTATCTCATTCACAGTCACCCTCAGCCACCGGGACACCTGATGCGCCATGTGGGGTGACCTGTCTGGCCATTTCAATCTACAAGAGGGAAGCTTTTCGGGTGCAGGAAAGTGAAATGCACACGTAAACATGAGGGCTGCCTGCAGAGGGTATGGGAGCATCTTGTGGGTGGGCAGAGACACCCAGATGCAGGTGGATGGAGGATGCCTCATTGGGGACCGGCACTGGGGACAGGGTCCCTCCAGCAGGCAGAGATGGGGGCTCAGAGGAGACGAACCAGCACAGTCAAAGTCTTCAGGCTGAAAGTCAAGAGCAAATGGGACCATGTTAATTATGTATGGACTCATCTGTGCCTTTAAGCATTTATTGAGGGCTTACCATTTGCCACGGATTGTGCCATAGCCCCTGGAAGAAGAGAAATAAAGACGTCCACTAGGAGAAAAGAACCCAGTTAATTATCTTGGAATTATCACTACAGAGAAAGATGGGTGTGCACAAAGAGCTTCGCCAAGGCAGAGGAGAGAGGCGTTCAGTCCCAGAGGGAATTCAGCTCAGGAAGTGAGAGCAAAGGGTTGTGGTTCCACTCCCAGCTCTGTCACTGCACACCTGCTGCCCCTGGCTAACTGTGCCCCTCCCTGGGCCTCTGCTTCCTAACCTGTAACGTTGGGATGATAAGGATCCTACCTGCTTCTCTAGGGTTATTTTAATGGGTGCTGGGAAATGTTTTAAACATTTTTTATTATTTTTAAAATAAATTTATTTATTTATATTTATTTTTGGCTGTGTTGGGTCTTTGTTGCTGTGCGCGGGCTTTCTCTAGTTGCGGCGAGCGGGGGCTACTCTTTGTTGCAGTGCGTGGGCGCCTCATTGCAGTGGCTTCTCCTGTTGTGGAGCACGGGCTCTAGTCGCATGGGCTTCAGTAGTTGTGGCTCACAGGCTCTAGACTGCAGGCTCAATAGTTGTGGCACATGGGCTTAGTTGCTTTGTGGCATGTGGGATCTTCCCGGACCAGGGCTTGAACCCGTGTCTCCTGCACTGGCAGGCGGATTCTTAACCACTGTGCCACCAGATAAGTCCGGGAAATTTTTTTTTTAATTTAATTTTTATTTTATATTGGAGTATAGTTTATTTACAATGTTGTGTTGGTTTCAGGTGTACAGCAAAGTGATTCAGTTAGATACTAACATGTATCCATTCTTTTTCAGATTCTTTTCCCATATAGGTTGTTACGGAATATTGAGCACAGTTCCCTGTGCTATACAGTAGGTGCTTTTGGTTACCTATTTTGTATATAGTAGTGTGTATATGTTAATCCCAAACTCCTAATTTGTCCCTCCCCCATCTTTCCCCTTTGAGAACCATACGTTTGTTTTTGAAGTCTGTGAGTCTGTTTCTGTTTTGGAAATAAGTTCATTTGTATCCTAACAGTGGGCTTTGTACATGTACGTGTGTGTGTGCACATGTGTGTACCTAAGTTTATGCTAAATTTTACTACAAATAAATGATCAATTACAGTCCAATTCAGAGAAGAAGTTGCTCACGACGTTGACTAAGTTCCGGCATGAATGTTGGCTGATATTTTTGTTCAGGTTAACTAATGAGACACAAGTGGAGCAATAAAGACACATGCCAACGATGTGACTCAGTTCTTTCCTGAATCAGATTATGGTTTTCCAAAACTTGGAGAAGAGTTTTTCATGTTTTTATTCTATTCGCAAGGTATGAGCTATATAGACAAGATGTAGTTTTAGGTTCAGTCTACATTATGAACAGTTTCTCCCCAGTTTTCTTAAATCTAGACAATCAAGTTTAATAAATCAAGCTCTGGGTAGTAGCACTTGTTGATTCCCACAGGGTGAATATTCCTATCGTGGTCACTTTCAAGCTGCCAACCTGACATCACTGACCAGGGAGCTGGGAAGGGCTGTGCGGCATTCCCCCATTTGAGGGCATTTCCACCCTGGAGATACAACAGCTGTGAGTAACCTCAACAGCTTAACTAGTAGTGAAATGTAGAAGGAAATCAGGAAGGGATGAGTTTTGGGTATTTAATACTTTCACTCTCAAAAAAATTTATTTACTTGTGAGTTTATATCATTTAATTTTTAATAAAGGCTATGTTTACCATGGCGTACAGAATTCCCGAAAGTTCAACTGCTGGCCCTGGGAGTTGGGGTGCTTCTGTTTGTTTGCCGAACCATCCCCAGCATGGTGCCAGGGGGATCATGGGGTGTAGGGAGCATTGGCCCATAAGCTACTCAATAAGCGCCTGGCACATGGGAGGCGAGGGCTCTGCACCACCGGTGTTTCAAGTCTGCTGTTATTATTTTTAAAAATCTGCCTGCAGGTGTAAGAGAATGTTTTGTACAACAAAGGACATTTGAACTAGGTCTTGATGGACAAAGAGGAACATTTTAGGCCAAACATCACGGAAAAGGAATCCAGAAGAGAAGAAATGACCCCGTGACGTCCCACAGCTGGGAGAGCAGTGATGCTTGAGGCAAGAGAGGCATGGCGAGATCGGCTGTGTGCTGGACCACACCTGGCCATGGGGATGGCAGGACCAAGACAATGCAGAGTTGATGGATGAGAGGGAGGGGGGGTTGCTTCTCCTGGGAAGCCCTGTCCATTCTGAGTTGTATACGAAGAAGGACCAATAAGGGGTCTTAGGAGGATGGAGTCACGTGTTTAGACCACTGGCCAGACTGTCCCATGCCCACTGGAGGCAGAGTCAGAAGACCACCGACCAGGTGAGACAGATGCTGTCCTGGTCCAGGCAGGGCTGGCACTCAAAGGTGGGCTGTAGATGCATTGGAGGGTGGACAGCACCTGTGACCAGCAGGGGGTGGGGGTGAGAGGGGAGATCAAGGTGACTCCTGCTGCCCCTGAGGGCCATCGTGTAACACTTGCCTCATTGTATTGCAGCTACTGGTCCACAGGCCCATCTCCTCCACTGAGGACAAGGGCTCTGTGGTCCTTTGTTAGATGGTTAGTGTGTCCAGATGCCTACGCAGCCCTGGGGTGCTACCCAGCTGAGAAGCAACCCAAGGATGGAACTGAGAATCACGGAGGTAACTGGAACCCTGCAACCACAAGAGGGAGGACTGGTCAAGAGGGACTGGAGAAGCTGGCTGGGCTCTGAAGCCACAGTGGTGACATCTGCATCCCCCCGTTCACCTGGGCTCAGGAGCAGCCTGAGAGGATACTGGGGTCTGCTTGGCCCTTTCTTAGTGGGAGCTGCCCCCGCTTCCCCTGGGAATGGAGCTGATGGAGGGAAGACAGAGGGCACTAACTGGTCTCACCTGCATCCTCAGGAGACCAGATGCAGCAGGCCTGGCCCTCCTGCAGAGATGGAGCGTAAGTTGAATCCTGGGGCAGGCTCTGTGGGGGGGGCCGCTGGTTGAAGCCACCCAGGCCCTGTTCAGCTGGACCAAGTCTCCCTCCTGAGGGGTGCTCAGGACGGGGAGGGATGGGGGTGCTCCTGTACAGCCCACCCCATTGCCCACCCACTCCCCAGAAGCACAGGGGCAGGGGCTCCAGCCTGGTCCAATCGAGAACCCGGCAAGATCACTCCAGTCTCCCGGGCTCTCTAGGGCAGGCAAAGCACTCGGAGGATCCCTACGCCGAGGGCCCAGCGGGTGTGAGTGACCTCTGACCTGACCTTTCCCAGACCTTGGCTTCCATCGTTGGTCTTTGGTAACTTAAGTCAGCTTCCTTCCTAGAGCAACAGGCTCTGCCTCCAGGGACTCATTTCCCTTGTGTCATGTCTCCTGCTCTTTTCTAGTTGAATGTTCATAGCAGTTAATTAAACCTGCTTCTTCTGTTGACTCTTCCTTCTCCACCTCCCGCAGGATGAACACTGGTCGAATCTTAAGGCCTCCTCTGTTTTCCTTTTCCTTTGCTTGGGGGCCCACACTCAAGAGACTCCTTCCTCTATCCTTTCCTCCTCGCTCCTTAGATTCCCACCCCATCAGCACTCGGCGGCCCTGAGATAATCAAAGTGACTAACATTTACGGAGAGTGCATTTGCGCTGGACCCCCGGCTCGTGTTTTCTCAGCCTCGGATAACCTCAGGGGATACACACTATCCTCGCCTTATTTCACAGAGTTCGTATTGCTCAGTGGTAATCTAAATCTTTATTTTGCTTGAAAACAAATGTAGCTATGGAACGTAGAGGACAGAAAACATTCAGAAATTTATGATACACCTTATGATCAAGAGCTCCCCTGCCCTGAGGCCCTTCTGTAGGGTCTGAGTCTTGAGCCCTCTCCCCACGCACTGCAGATTTACTGTTCTTTTAACAAGACTATGTCCAGGGAGAGATCTGAAGTGGCGGGAGAGACAAAGCACAGTGGAGCCAGGTGTGCACATCTGAAAAGGTGGGTGAGACCTTGTTGCTAAGGAGTGGGTAACCTCCAATGCCTGGAGATATTTGTCAGGGGAGCCCTGTGCTGGGATGGGTCCTGGCCTGACCAAGGCTGAGCTTCTGGAAGTGGCAGACAGTGGGGTAAACTGTGCCCAGACCTCCCCCAGCGGCAACAGAGCAGAAAATGTCCTGCTGGACCGCCATCACAGCCCCACCGCCACGAGCACAAGGGGAGTTCAGCTCCTCTGATGCACCTCCTTCAGAAGTAGGGTGTAGACACTGAGTTAGGCTCCAAGTAAAGGAAATCAGACTAAGGCACAAAGTCATAGCTCTGGGAAGAAAAGAGATGCTCTCTGCAGACTAGCTGACACTGCTTCCTCTGCACAGACAAGGGAGTCAGCTGCTCTGCAATAATGCAACTCAGCTGCCTTGAGGCTTAAATGGTGTCGATGAGGTGGAGGCAATATTTTGGGCTCAGAGAGAAGAGGTTGTACAAGGCAAATAAGAGAGGAAGCCGATATCAAGTCAAAATACTAGAGTCAGTCAGGAAACGATTAAACGGTTTCTAGAGGGAACTGGTATTAAAGTCAAAATGGATTCTAATGGGCTAAGTGAGCTTTACTTGCTCTCTCCTCAAATTGTGTGTTCTTGTTTCCAAGTCTGAGGCACTCCCACTGGAGACAGCACATGGTGTTTGTAGAATATTGAGATGATGGTTTTTCTCAGTAGTTCACCGATAAGTTAAAGAGCTGAGCTGCTTCGATGGGAGCTGGCATGTTGCAGGGTGTAAGCTGGTCCTTGTCTAAGACATCGAGCTCACAGGTCTGCAGATTTCCACTGAGTGCAAGGCAATGGCCATCAACATCTAGGAGCAGGGCAGGGGACCAGGAGAAATGTCTTTAAGGCACCCCAGGCCCTCACTGAATGACCACAGGAGCAGGCTGAAAGCTGGGGTGAGGCAGAAGGTGAGAAGGACACGTGAGGTGCACAAAGCTGGGGACACAAGTGGGGAAAAGATGACTTTCCAAAGCTGGCTTGTTGGTTGGAAAGCAGAAAAGGAGAAGCCCACGATTTGGAAAGCTGATATCTGGGCTCTAAAGCACAATAAGAGCTCTGGAATCTCATTAGTGTTGAGATCACAGTTGGTGCTAACAGAAAGGTGCTGATATCACCCTGAAAATATTCCAATCTGGGGGTGACCAGAATCTGATTATGGCCCCAGCACAGCCCAGACCCAACTCAATGGATGAGCAGATGGACTCACCCACGTCAACTCCACATGGTCTGGCAGGAGAAGGACAAGCTTTCTTCTAAAGGGAACTATTATCTAAATATTATTTATTTTTGATCTCTTTTTTTTTAAACAAACAATGTCCAGGATAAAACACAAAATCACATGACACATGAAGAAGAAGAAAGAAAGTGAGACTGATGGTCTTGAGAAGAAAGAGCCTATATAAGCATCCAGAGATGGTCTAGATAGTGGGATTATCCAACAGGGACCTTAAAATACCTACGACAGCTATGTCGAAGGACGGACTAGAGAGGTGGAAACAAACTGGGAACCTCATCTTAGAGATGGAAACTAAATAAATACCCAAATGCAAATGCTAGAACTGAAAAATGGGATATCAAAAATGATGACTCACTGGATGCTTACCAACAGGTTGGGTACAACTGGGCTCCCCAGGTCTGGCCCCAGGTGGAGGGGCAGGTCCGATCCTCCCCACGTGTTGCTAGTTCTCCTTGAACTCCTTGGACAGTTGAGGCATGTCCCACATGTGGCAAATGGATGAAGCACAAGGGGAACAATGGAAAACACTTGCTGTCTCACCAGGTGTTATGGCAGCACTGGTGCACTGTCTGGTCCACGTGACCCACTGAGTATCCCAGTGTGAGAAAATATATTCCTCCCCTGGAGTGGGAGGAAGTGGCAAGAACTGTAATCCTGTTACAGGGAGGGATTGAAGAATTAGTGAAGAATGAGGAATAATAGCCTATACAATGCCCCAAAGGAGGCAGGCTGGTGAGTGAAATTTAAGTGTGGTAAGCCGCTGTATTTTCCAGGATTTAGTAAAACTACTAATTTCAGGAAGGCTGTAATATATAAAAGGTGCCTATTATAATCTCTCTATTTAATCACTAAAATAACAAGAAAAGGATGTTCAGTAAGCTCATGGCAGAGAAAATGGAATAATCAACATACTGTATTAATACAGATAATTCAAGAAGTAAAGGAAAAGGGAAAAAATGAGAGAAATAGGAAACAAATGGGAGGATAACAATACATAGAAACTACCAGGTTGAATCATAGGAAATTGTCTTTTTGTTGGTTAAACTTATCAAATGTTGGCAATTCCATATGGTTCAATCCAATACATTAAATGAAAATTAACTGCACGTTCCAAATAAGAGACAAAGATTATCAGACTGGATTCAAAAACTCAGACAACAGCAACAACAACCATACATATTAAATCCAAGAGAGGGTCAAAGAAGAAAGTAAAATGATATTTAAAAAGTACATCATGCAAATACCCGCTGAAAGAAGGCTGGTAGGACTGGGTTAGTATCAGACATGGTGGACTGAAGGTGGTGAGAAATAATAGTGGAAAAGGCACATTTCCTAATGATCAAAAGGTCAGTTCAACAGGTAGATACAACAGCTCTAAATAATATGGCAATCCACCTAATGCAACCTCAACATATGTAAACCTAACAGTTAGAGAACTAAAAGAAGAAATGGAGTCATCTCTGAGTATGGATTCCCAGGCACAACTGCACCAGCCCAAATATATGTTTGTTCTATGGAAATAGAAACACAGGAACACCAAAAGAAGGCGGGCATTCTCACAACAAATGTAGTTGTAAAAGCCTAAAATTGGAAACAACCAACGTGCACACTGACAGCACAACGTACGAATGAATTGTGGTCTACTCATACAATAAATATACAGCAACGAAAGGACAGAATACTGCTAAATACAGCAGCATGGATGGATCTTATCCACACGAAGTTGTGTGAGCCCCCCCATTAATATAAAGTTCAATGGTGTTGATCCTGGAAGAGACGTGATGAAGCCTTCTGGGATGCCAGTAATATCCAATTTTTAAAAGTCTGACTGCACATTTCCCTCTATAAAATAGCAGGAGCTGTAAACTTAAGATCTGTACCATTTACTTCATTTATGTTCTAACTCAATTAAAAGTCTGCAAAGATGTTTTAGACCAAGTATTTTTAAATCATCATATCAGACATCGTGATATGACTGTTTGAGAGAAACAGTTGGCAAAAATTAAAGGTCACATCCACATAAGCTTATCCTAGCTTTAAGCTTTACAAAACTTCCATGGCTGACCTCATCTCTGTGGGGATTGAATAAAAATCAGCCAGGATGTTTGTAATACCAAGAATGGAAATCCAATTCAACACCCTCGTGCAAAATAAACTGGTTGGCTTATTTCCCACAATCTAGTCACAACAGCTCTTGGGAGAATTTTCAGCCGAGAACGTGGACACCGTTGTCGTTCCATCTCAGTGCACACCCCTTGCGGCTCTTTTTTTCTTTTTAACATCTTTACTAGAGTATAATTGCTTTACAGTGGTGTGTTACTTTCTGCTGTATCACAAACTGAGTCAGCTATACATACACATATATTCCCTTATCCCCTCCCTCTTGTGTCTCCCTCCCACCCTCCCTATCCCACCCTTCTAGGTGGTCACAAAACACGGAGCTAATCTCCCTGTGCTATGCAGCTGCTTCTCACTAGCTATCTATTTTACATTTGGTAGTGTATATGTGTCAAGGCCACTCTCTCACTTTGTCCCAGCTTACCCTTCCCCCTCCCTGTGTCCTCAAGTCCATTCTTTATGTCTGCATCTTTATTCCTGTCCTGCCCCTAGGTTCTTCAGAATGATTTTATTTGTTTAGATTCCATATATATGTGTTAGCATACGGTATTTGTTATTCTCTTTCTGACTTACTTCACTCTGTATTACAGAATCTAGATCCATCCAACTCACTACAAATAACTCAATTTCATTTCTTTTTATGGCTGAGTAATATTCTGTTGTATATATGTGCCACATCTTCTTTAACCATTCATCTGTTGGTAGACACTTAGGTTGCTTCCATGTCCTGGCTACTGTAAATAGTGCTGCAATGAACATTGTGGTACGTGACTCTTTTTGAATTATGGTTTGCTCAGGGTATATGCCCAGTAGTGATATTGCTGTGTTGTATGGTAGTTTTATTTTTAGTTTTTTAAGGAAACTCCATACTGTCCTCCATAGTGGCTATATCAATTTACATTCCCACCAACAGTGCAAGAGGGTTCCCTTTTCTCCACACTCTCTCCAGCATTTACTGTTTGTAGATTTTTTGATGATGGCCATTCTCACTGGTGTGAGGTGATATCCCATTGTAGTTTTGATTTGCATTTCTCTAATGATTAGTGATGTTGAGCATCCTTTCATGTGTTTGTTGGCAATCTGTATATCTTCTTTGGAGAAATGTCTATTTAGGTCTTCTGCCCATTTTTGGATTGAGTTGTTTGTTTTTTGGATATTGACCTGCATGTGCTGCTTGCATACTTTGGAGATTAATCCTTTGTCAGTTGCTCCATTTCCAAATATTTTCTCCCATTCTGAGGGTTGTCTTCTCATCTTGTTTATGGTTTCCTTTGCTGTGCAAAAGCTTTTGAGTTTCATTAGGTCCCATTTCTTTATATTTGTTTTTATTTCCCTTTCTCTAGGAGGTGGGTCAAAAAGGATCATGCTGTGATTTATGTCAAAGAGTGTTCTTCCTACATTTTCCTCTAAGAGTTTTATAGTGTCTGGCCTTACATTTAGGTCTTTAATCCATTTTGAGTTTATTTTTGTGTATGGTGTTCAGGAGTGTTCTAATTTCTTTCTTTTACATGTAGCTGTCCAGTTTTCCCAGCACCACTTATTGAAGAGGCTGTCTTTTCTCCATTGTCTATTCTTGCCTACTTTATCAAAGATAAATAACCATATGTGTGTAGGTTTATCGCTAGGCTTTCTATCTTGTTCCATTGATCTATATCTCTGTTTTTGTGCCAGTACCATACTGTCTTGATTACTGTAGCTTTGTAGTATAGTCTGAAGTCTGGGAGCCTGATTCCTCCAGCTCCATTTTTCTTTCTCAAGATTGCTTTGGCTATTCGGGGTCTTTTGTATTTCCATACAAACTGAATTTTTTTGTCCTAGTTCTGTGAAAAATGCCATTGGTAGTTGGATAGGGATTGCATTGAATCTGTAGATTGCTTTGGGTAGTATAGCTGTTTTCACAATGTTGATTCTTCCAATACAAGAACATGGTATATCTCTCCATCTGTTTGTATCATCTTTAATTTCTTTCATCAGTGTCTTATAGTTTTCTGAATACAGGTATTTTGTCTCCTTAGGTAGGTTTATTCCTGTGTATTTTATTATTTTTGTTGCAATGGTAAATGAGAGCGTTTCCTTAATTTCTCTTTCAGATTTCTCATCATTAGTGTATAGGAATGCAAGAGATTTCTGTGCATTAATTTTGTATCCTGCTACTTTACCAAATTCATTGATTAGCTGTAGTAGTTTTCTGGTAGCATCTTTACGATGCTCTATGTATAATATCATGTGATTTGCAAACAGTGACAGTTTTACTTCTTTTCTGATTTGGATTCCTTTTATTTCTTTTTCTCCTCTGATTTCTGTGGCTAAAACTTCCAAAACTATGTTGAATAATAGTGGTGAGAGTGGCAACCTTGTCTTGTTCTTGATCTTAGTAGAAATGGTTTTAGTTTTTTACCATTGAGAACAATGTTGCCTGTGGGTTTGTCATATATGGCCTTTATTATATTGAGGTAAGTTCCCTTTATGCCTACTTTCTGGAGGGTTTTTATCATAAATGGGTGTTGAATTTTGTCGAAAGATTTTTCTGCATCTATTGAGATCATCATATGGTTTTTATTCTTCACTTTGTTAATATGGTGTATCACATTGATTGATTTGCATATACTGAATAATCCTTGTATTCCTGGGATAAACCCCACTTGATCATGGTGTATGACCCTTTTAATGTGCTGTTGGATTCTGTTTGCTTGTATTTTATTGAGGATTTTTGCATCTATGTTCATCAGTGATATTGGCCTGTAGTTTTCTTTTTTTGTGACAACTTTGTCTGGTTTTGGTATCAGGGTGATGGTAGCCTCATAGAATGAGTTTGGGAGTGTTCCTCCCTCTGCTATATTTTGGAAGAGTTTGAGAAGGATAGGTGTTAGTTCTTCTCCAAATGTTTGATAGAATTCACCTGTGAAGCCATCTGGTCCTGAGCTTTTGTTTGTTGGAAGGTTTTTAATCACAGTTTCAATTTCAGTGCTTGTGATTGGTCTGTTTACATTTTCTATTTCTTCCTGGTTCAGTCTTGGAAGGTTGTGCTTTTCTAAGAATTTGTCCATTTCTTCCAGGTTGTCCATGTTATTGGCATATAGTTGCTTGTAGTAGTCTCTCATGATCCTCTGTATTTCTGCAGTGTCAGTTGTCACTTCTCCTTTTTCATTTCTAATTCTGTTGATTTGAGTCTTCTCCCTCCTTTTCTTGATGAGTCTGGCTAATGTTTTATCAATTTTGTTTATCTTCTCCAGGAACCAGCTTTTAGTTTTATTGATCTTTGCTATTGTTTCCTTCGTTTCTTTTTCATTTCTTTCTGATCTGATCTTTATGATTTCTTTAGCCTTCTGCTAACTTTGGAGTTGTTTTCTTCTTTCTCTAATTGCTTTAGGTGTAAGGCTAGGTTGTTTATTTGAGATTTTTCTTGTTTCTTGAGGAACGATTGTACTGTTATAAACTTCCCTCTTAGAACTGCTTTTGCTGTATCCCATAGGTTTTGGGTTGTTGTGTTTTCATTGTCATATTTTTCTAAGTATTTTTTGATTTCCTCTTTGATTTCTTCAGTGATCTCTTTGTTATTTAGTAGTGTATTATTTAGCCTCCATGTGTTTGTATTTTTTACATTTTTTTTCCTGTAATTGATATCTAGTCTCATAGTGTTGTGGTTGGAAAAGATACTTGATATGATTTCAATTTTCTTAAATTCACCAAGGCTTGATTTGTGACCCAAGATATGATCTATCCTGGAGAATGCTCCATGAGCACTTGAGAAGAAAGTGCATTCTGTTGTTTTTGGATGGAATGTCCTATAAATATCAATAAAGTCCATCTTGTTTAATGTGTCATTTAATGCTTGTGTTTCCTTATTTTTTTCATTTTGGACGATCTGTCCATTGGTGAAAGTGGGGTGTTAAAGTCCCCTACTATTATTGTGCTACTGTTGATTTCCCCTTTTATGGCTGTTAGCATTTGCCTTATGTATTGAGGTGCTCCTATGTTGGGTGCATAAATATTTACAATTGTTGTATTTTCTTCTTGGATCGATCCCTTGATCATCATGTAGTGTCCTTCTTTGTCTCTTGTAATAGTCTTTATTTTAAAGTCTATTTTTTCTGATATGAGAATTGCTACTCAAGCTTTATTTTGATTTCTATTTCCATGGAATATCTTTTTCCATCCCCTCACTTTCATTCTGTATGTGTCCCTAGGTCTGAAGAGGGTCTCTTGTAGATAGCATATATATGGGTCTTGTTTTTGTATTCATTCAGCCAGGTTATGTCTTTTGGTTAGAGCATTTAATCCATTTACACTTAAGGTAATTACCTATATGTATGTTCCTATTACCATCTTCTTAATTGTTTTGGGTTTGCTTTTGTAGGTCTTTTCCTTCTCTTGTGTTTTCTGCCTAGAGAAGTTCATTTAGCATTTCTTATAAAGCTGGTTTGGTGGTGCTGAATTCTCTTAGCTTTTTCTTGTCTGTAAAGGTTTTAATTTTTCCATTGAATCTGAATGAGATCCTTGCTGGGTAGAGTGATCTTGGTTGTAGGTTTTTCCCTTTCATCACTTTAAATATGTCCTGCCACTCCCTTCTGGCTTACAGAGTTTCTGCTGAAAGATCAGCTGTTAACCTTATGGGGATTCCCTTGTATATAATTTGTTGTTTTTCCCTTGCTACTTTTAATATTTTTTCTTTGTATTTAATTTTTGATAGTTTGATTAATATGTGTCTTGACCTGTTTCTCCTTGGATTTATCCTGTATGGGACTCTCTGTGCTTCCTGGACTTGATTGACTATTTCCTTTCCCATGTTGGGGAAGTTTTTAACTATAATGTCTTCAAATATTTTCTCAGTCCCTTTCTTTTTCTCTTCGTCTTCTGGGACCCCTATAATTTGTATGTTGGTGTGTTTAATATTGTCCCAGAGGTCTCTGAGACCATCCTCAATTCTTTTCATTCTTTTTTCTTTATTCTGCTCTGCAATAGTTATTTCCAGTATTTTATCTTCCAGGTCACTTATGCTTTCTTCTGCCTCAGTTATCCTGCTATTGATTCCTTCTAGAGAATTTTAAATTTCATTTATTGTGTTGTTCATAATTGTTTGTTTGCTCTTTAGCTCATCTAGGTCCTTGTTAAATGTTTCTTGTATTTTCTCCATTCTATTTCCAAGATTTTGGATCATCTTTACTATCATTACTCTGAATTATTTTTCAGGTAGACTACCTATTTCCTTTTCATTTGTTAGGTCTGGTGGGTTTTTACCTTGCTCCTTCATTTGCTGTGTATTTCTCTGTCTTCTCATTTTGCTTAACTTACTGTGTTTGGGGTTCTCCATTTCACAGGCTGCAGGTTCGTAGTTCCCATTGTTTTTGTTGTCTGCCCCCATAGGGTAAGGTTGGTTCAGTGGGTTGTGTAGGCTTCCTGGTGGAGGGGACTGGTACCTGTGTTCTGGTGGATGAGGCTGGATCTTGTCTGTCTGTTGGACAGGACTGCTTCCGGTGGTGTGTTTTGGTGTGTCTGTGAAATTATTATGATTTTAGGCAGCCTCCCTGCTAATGGGTGGGGTTGTGTTCCTGTCTTGCTAGTTGTTTGGCATGGGGTGTCCAGAACTGGACCTTGCTGGTCATTGAGTGGATCTGGGTCTTAGTGTTGAGGTGGAGATCCCTGGGAGAGCTCTAGCCGATTGATATTAAGAGGGACCAGGAGGTCTCTGGTGGACTAATGTCCTGAACTCAGCTCTCCCACCTCAGAGGCTCAGGCCTGACACCTGGCCAGAGCAGCAAGACCCTGTCAGCCACATGGCTGAAACTTTACTTCCCAGGAGCTCGGGGTATCTTCTGAGAAGCCAGGAGATACAACAGAAATCTCCTTGCCCTGGCTCTCCACAAAACTGTGAATCTGAGATCAGAGACTATGACTCAATAATTCTTGTGCCTCATCTGGTAGTGCCTGGTGTTGTGCTCTCAGTGCTGAAAGTTGTGCCATCTGTGAGGCCACTCACGGGCCTGCAGGAGATTCCCACCATTGTTCCCACTTTAAAGCATTTTTAAGGCATCTTTCCACTCTAGTTCAATGTACCTACTGTAGTTGCCTTTTAATCTAGCAATCTCACTTGTAGGAATCTTTCCCTGAATATACACAACCACAGGTAACAAGAGTGGTGAGGATTTAGGCTGGTGGAAGGACCAGAGAGTAGGAAGAAGGCCAAAGCAACCAAAAATATAATGCACACACAACAAACCACCTCTTGCGATTCTCGTATCACACTGCAGCAGGTTGTAACAGAGATCCCAGCGCCGCCCCCCACACACACACCTTAGCAAAAGGCTGACATGTCCCTGTCCTCTGGACATTGGCTGGTCCAGACTTGCTTGGACAATGGAATGTGGGCAGAATTCACTTTTCCACCTCCCAACAGAAACTTTACAAGCCATTGTGTAGTTGTACCATCATTCTTCTCCATCTGTCTTGGGCTCACGTGTAGTCCAGGTGGAGGCTGCTCCTTCTTCTAGAACCCCAGAATGAGGAAGATACAGAGCAGCAAACCATCAGCTGGCATGCAACGTGGGTAAGAAATTCTTGTCTCGAGTCAATTGATACTTTGAGGATGCTTGTTACTGCAGCACAATTGGCCTGAGCTGACTGGTACAAGACTCATTCCATGAGGACAAATTTTGATGCTGGAGACACTGGGTTTACATCCTAATACCCTGTGACCCATGGAACCAGCCTTCCTTACCCTCTCAAGTGTCAGCTATACCGAATGAGGACTCAGGTGTGCATTTCTGGAACAAATCTCTGGCATGAGAAATGGATCTCTATAATCACCCTGGAACAGACAATGTGACCATCTTGAGGCTAGAAGGAGTAGTCTTCTTTACAAAGCCATGGTTTAAAACAAATCTTTTCCCCCAAGAAGATGATTTTGTTTGGATATACAGGCAATAAGTGTACACTACAGTTATCACAAGATGCCAAGAGTTGATCAATTTTGTAGTTATTCAAATCAAAAAATATGAGCAATGGGTCAAGCTCGACCCCTTGACATGGTCAGAGAAAGGAACCCAGAAATGATATTATGATGTGAGGGATTTTAAATGCTAATGAACGTTTCCCAGTCTGAGTCTGGTTTTGAGGCATTTTCTCAGGCCGACAGTGTGCTAAATACCATGTGGACTATAAAAGTCTCTTGAGATCCATCCAGGCAATTGGTCTTTGCCTGTACTGCTTAGCTCAGGATTCTCAATGACCCGGCTACTGAGGAAATGGGTACTTGCATGTACTACAGTTGAATTTATCAACTTTATCCTTGAATAGGATTCTTTATTGATGAATGACCCCATGATACACCTAGTTTTCCAAAAATGAAATTTAAGGGTCCTCTGCTGATCCTTCTGTTAGTTTCCTGTGGCTGCTGTAATGAATGGCCACAAACTTAGAACAACACAAACTTATTATCTTACAGTTCTGCAAGTCAGAAGTTTGCTGTGGGTCTCGCTGGGTTAAAGGCAAGGTGCTGGTAGAGCTGTGTCTCTCTCTGGAGGTTTTAAGGGAGAATCTATCTCCTTGCTCCTTCTAGCCCCCGTGAGGCTGTGTGCATTCATTGGCTGGTGGCTCCTTCCTCCATCTTCAAAGCCAGCAATGAAGGGCCAAGTCCTGGCACATTGCCGCACTTTGACCTCCCTGCCATGGTCACATCCTCTCTGACCGCTTCTGCCTCCCACTTCCATTTTTAAGGACCTTTGTGATTACAATAATTGAGGATAATCTCTTTAGCTTAAAGTCAATTGTTTGGCAACCTTGATTCCATCTACAACCTTAATTGTCCTTTGATATCTAACTGAACATACTCACAGTTTCCAGGGAGTAGGACATGGACATCTCGGGGGGACAGGGGGAGGGTGGCATCATTCTGCCAAAGCACGCCAATCCACCAATTTTGTTTTCTTAACAGTTGACTCCTTCATTGACCCTTGCTTAATTCTCCAGTTTTATTTTCCATCATTCTCTACTTTGAGCCAATGTTCACAGTAAACATATATCCTAGTTTGCCTGGATGGTCCAGGATTTGACCCCTTTCATTATCAAACAGGTCCTGATTGGGATGGTCAGTTACATGGTTGTTCTATGTTCCACCCATCCAGACCACGTGGAGTTCCCCAGTAACACTGAACAGTCTCACACGTGCAGCCTCTGCACCATTCTGCCCTTGCAGGGGGTCTCTGCTCTCCATCCCACATCTGTTTGGAAACACAGCTCATCCTTCAAGGGTGAACCCCCACATCCTATCTTTTGTTAAATTTTCCTGCTCAGTGGAGGCATATTTGCTCATATCTTCTCTTTTGCCAACCCTGCTCCTAGTACAGGACTCTGTTACTAAAGGTGGAGCGTAAAGGAAGTGTTGTGTTCTCTCTTCCTTCCTAAGCATGAGCTCCCTGAAGGCAGAAAGCATCTCAGATCTCCAGACACTCACCTAAGACCCCTGCACAGAGTTACCTCTTGGTAAACATGGACAGAGTTGAAATAAATGAGCATCCATCCTCTTAGGGAAATGCAGAGCTAGAAAGGCTCAGCTCCTTTCTCCACTGCACATAAAAAGAAATTACTGTACTGATACACCATTGAGTACGTGTAAAAGTCCATTTTAGTTTTACTCATTCAAGCCATAAGTTGTTAACTGTAGAAGGAATTAGAGAACTTTTAGAATCACTGTTTTGCAGCCTCTGTAGAATTAATCGATCCAGGCAATGCTTATCAATGGGTGAATCCATCAGGTGAAGGGCAGTAAACTTGATAATAGGAAGATCAAGATGCTACCACTTAAAACCACTGGCTGATCTTAACATCCCTAAAGATGGTCATAAAGTGTGTCTCCCGATGTAATGCAGCCTGGATCAGGCAGCTCTGCTTATAACGTATTCTTCTCCAAAAGAAGAAGTTGTTACATCTGAAACGACTCAAGCCTCTAACCTTCCATTTACAAAAAAATGGGGAATAGAAGATCAGCCTGATGACACCACAAGGAGCAAACAAACAAATCCCACTTGGTTCATGTTATACAGGACAATTGATCTAAATTCTAAAACAAACTAATGTACCAAATAAAAGGGGGTGAGAGAGCCGGAGCAATAAAGGTACTTAGGAGAGTTAACAACCGCATTCAATGCATCTACCTTGTTTGGATTCTGATTCACACAAACCGACCCTATACAGACACTCAGGAACAGTCTGGACTGTGGGTTGGAAAAATGCAAGAAATTATTAATCGTGTCAGATGTGATATGGGGTTTGGTTATAAAGGAAAATGTTCATTTTTCAGAGATACCCACTGACACATTTATGAGTGAAATGATACAATCAATAGCTGGCATTTGCAAAAAAAAAAATAGGTTTAAAAAAGGGAAAATTCACAAACGAATAAATGAAGCAAATGTGAAAAATAAGACCTCTCTACTTTCAGGTATGTTTGAAATTTTGTATCAAATAAAAAAAATAGAAATCATTGAGTATATGTCTTAAGTGATTAAGTTAGTGAGTAAAACAGTTTTCTCCTAACTATGCAGCAAATATTTCCAGCAGTCAATGGGGAAGTCAGACCTGAAGAGCTGGGGTCATCGGGAAAAGGTTCAAGACTGAAGTACCTCACTAGACTCACATAATCAGCAGGTGCCCGCCTTGTTTTACACTTGGGGAATCACACAACGGGCAACAGTCCTCAGTGGCTGCAAACTCTGCTTCTGGTCTTTCCAAGTAGCGGGCAAGCCTCCTTTGCCCCTCCATCTTCCACAAAGCCCCGTGTGTCTTCTTCACACAATAGACATTCAATTCCTGTCCCTGGATGAATGAGGGGATGGATGGCTGGGTCTTTGCACAGTTGCGATACCATAGCTTATGAATGAATGGATGAGGCTAATAAAAAAGACCATGTTTTGCAGTGAAAGTACTTCACAGTCCTTCAGGGTCCAGAGATGCTTTTTCTATAGACGTTGTGTCTATAAATCCATATCTACCAGGCCAGGTTCTGGAGTGAATGACTTACCAACTTCCTACCACAGCCCCAAGGATTCTGAAAGACTCAGAGACCGTTTGAAATCAAAGGGAAGATTATTTCCCCTTTGAGAGCTACACACACTGAAGACTAGGGGATGCAGAGGTAAGAAAAGAACAACCCACTATTCCCGAACAGTAGATCTGTAGGAGTTCAAATTCACGGATCTCCACGCTGATCATTCAGTCGGTTTTCTACATTAAAAACAAAAACAAAAACCAAAAAACAAAAAACAAACAAACAAAAAAAACCAAAAACCCAGAGGCACTGGTTTGCATTAGAATCTCATAATATGCTATAAAACCCATGCCAGAGCCAGCATCCAATTTAAGAATCATTTCTCTCATTTTATGCCTGCCATCCTGCCTCTGTCTCTTTCTGCTTATTGGATTCTCCCTTCCCTCCCTACCAGGACTCTTCCCTCCCCACCTGCTTCTCTCTACCTTCCCCCATAGTAAATGTGGGGATCTTGGTCTAGCCAGATGTCTGTGAATTGGAGAAGTCAAAACAGTCATGTGCTGAGAGCCCTGGCCCCCAGATCTGGGGCACCTGTGAGTGGAGCCTTGTCCTTTGGGTCTAGTTTAGAAACATAACTGGAGACAGGGGCTCAGCTTCATAGGGTCTCCAGAAATCTGGGTGCTGGGACAGGGTCTGGTAAGAACAGAAACCAAGCCAGCTCTTTCTGAGCCTTGTCTCCTCCTGCCCCAGCCCCTCAATCTGCTCACCCATATTTCTCTCACCCTTTCTCTCCACTGGAGAGGTCACTCCAAGGTTGGAGGAAAGGCTCACAATTGAGCCGAGAGGAAACTGATCAGTGGGAAGGATGCTGGCCATTCTGCTCAGATACCTTGCCTGACTCCTTACCACCTGCCCGGCACACCTGGTGCTCTCGTTAACTGTGTTCACTCTCCAGCCAACGTTTATTGTGGGAGATGAGCAGAGGCAGTAGTGGACGGTCCAAACAGGGCCCTTGGACTCCAAGGGTGTGGGTCCGTGTGAAAGGAAATGGATAATGAGCACATTAAATAAGTAAACAAATAATGGACGTCCAGCACTTGCTGTGCTTTGGGAAAGATCAGGCTAGGAAACGTCCCAGACGACGGTCTCTGAGGGTGGGGAAGGAGGAGATACTGAGTAGAGGTTCAGGTCCTCAGGAGAAGGGCTCTCTGAGAAGGGGATGGTTGGTTGGGGCCTGAAGGGAGAGCAGCCACAGGAAATCTGGAGGAAAATATCCCAAACAGAAAGAACATGAAATGACACCCTGGACTGGAAATGAGTTTTGTGGAGTCTGAGGTCAACCTGGGGCATATTGTAAATCAGGGGAGAAAAGGAGGAGGTGACATCAAGTGAGGACCAGGTCTGCATCTCTGGGCTCCTATGGCTCTCCTTCTGGTGTGATGGAAACCACCAGAGTGTTTCGACAAGAGTTGTGACCTGGGTGCTTTATGCGTCCAACCATTCTCTCAGCTGCCGTAGAGAAGAGAGGACACAGAAAAACCCGAGAGGAGGCTGTCCTAGTGAAGCAGGAGCTGACTGGGACTGAGGTCGTAGCTGTGACCATGAGTAGAGGGGAGGGGACACTAATGCATGATGTGTGGGCTGCAAAGAAGACGCCATTCAATGACCCTCCCTGGTTTCGGGTCAGAACAATGGGGTGGTAGGCTGTAGTTTTCTAAGGTGGAGAAAGCTCCAGTCATCGTGGATCTAGGGGCTAAAATCAATGGTACTGCTTAGCCAGGTAAGAGCGTGATGCAGTTAAACATCAGATGAGAAATGCCATGCAAGTAGCTGATGGATGTACATGTCTAGCGCTCACGGCTGTGGCTCCGGCTGCAGAGAGGGACTTGGGAGTCATCAGCAGGCGGGTGACCCAAGGAGAACGTGTAGCCAGAGGGAAAGGAGAGAGGAAGGAGGGGCCTTGACAGAGTACCTAAGGAGTCGAGAGCTCAGAGAAGAGACGGGCCCACAGAAACAAGGAGGACTTTGGTCTGGACGAGAGGGTGCCTCTGCACCCGGAGATAATGCAGGAGGTGACCCCTGGGGTTTCTGAAAATCTGCAAGAGGCCGGAAAACTGGTTAGGACCCCAAGGAAGGGAAGGACAGCACAGTGGCAGGAGGCCTCCTGTCTCCTCACCCACAGAAGAAAGGGACCCTGGCATTTCCCATCCCCCAGGTGAGCAACAGAAGCTGGCCCAGGTGACTCATTTCTCCCCTGGACCAAACACGAGTCCTCCAACAACACCAGGTGATCCCAGAACCACTGTCAAGGGGATCAATTGGGAGCCTTGCTAAAAATAAGTAGGCAGGGGAGACACTCTCCCTCTCCACCAGACCTGAGGCTGCCCCCAACCTAGACATACAGGGATGCTGGGGGCAGCACAAGAGGGACCACACCAAAGCAAATGGTGCAGTCTGGGAGCCGTCTTGGTCCCCGCAGCCCTGAGACATCCCTCCTCCACCCCGACAGTGGGGAGCCTGGGGGCACCAATGAGGGTTCCCCCCACAATGACTGCCTGGACAGGGAATGCTGAGACCTCCCTCCATCATCAAGAGACACACAGGGGCTGGTCTGCAGAAACCCCTTCAGCCCCTCAGGTGGAACCAACAGTACTCCAACAGCACCAGGTAAGCCAAGCAGCCCAAAATAATACAGCAAAAACCCCAGAAATTAAACTGTCATTGGAACCATCACCCCCCAAAGTAGGCCAGGACTTGTATGCTAATGTAAACAGGGTGACCGCCTGCTAAAATAAAAGATTTAAATGGAACCCAGGGCCTCCTAACATAATAGACAAAATGTCTATGATACACTTGAAAATTATCTACCTTACCAAGAACCAGGAAAATCACAATTTGAATGAGAATAGATAATTAACAGACAGTGACACCAAGATGAAGGTGATGCTGGAATTATCTGACAAGATTTCAAAGCAGACATCATAGAAATGCATCAATAATCAGTTATAAATTTTCTTGAAACTAATAATAAAAAAAGTTTCAGCAAAGAGATAGAAGTTGTAAAAAAGAATCAGACAGAAATTATATAACTAAAAAATATAGTAACAACAAAATTTTAAAACTCGCTGGACAGATGCCATAGCAGGTGTCACGTAGGGGATCCTCTCCCAGCAGTCCCAGCACACTGATGCAGTGACACAGAGGGAACAAGATGGGAACCAAGATCATGTACTGAGAACTTAGCAGCTGTGTTCTCAGAACTCTCCCAAACCGCACAGCATCCTGTGAGGTTCATAATGTTAGCGTTCCCACTTTACAGAGGGTGACGCTAAAGTGTAGAGACATGAAAAAACATTCCCATAGTCACACAGTGGGTGAGAGGTCCAGCTGCTGAGCACACGGAGCAGCCGTTTCAGGGGTATGGTGTCAAAGGAGGCACAGCGGGGAGGTTTGAGGAGGGGATGGACAGTAAGGCTGAGAGCAGACAGACCTACAGAGCCCCTGGCCAGACAGATGGGTCTGACCTCTTGGGTGTGCAGCTTAGTTGTGAGACAAGCATTAAAGAACCCACAAAATGACCTACGTGCAGACTGTATGTGAAGAAGGTGAGACGCGTGAGGACTTGCTCATTGCCACAGCAGGTGCCAGGGAAAGAACCAAGTGCTAGCAGTCAGTGGGGCTGGGGTGCTGAGTGAACAGTCAGGCACTTTTTGTAAATTACGTTAAAGCAGCCACTGGAATAATGAGTGGGATTTGGCCAGATCATATCCCTCTTTTAAAACACCCCAGCGGTGTTCTAGCTCCCTTGGATTGAAGTACAAGGTCTGTCTCGTCTTACAGGCCTCTGTGAGCTGGCCCCTGGCTGTCCCTCTGTGCTCACCTCCTCTCTGAACCTCCCGGGCACACGCGCCTCTCAACCTGGGCACCACTGCTCCTTCTGCCCAGAATTCTCCTCCTTCACACACGTGGGATCTACTCACTCCTAGGCTTCAGGTCCCACTCAGGTGTCCCCTTAGCAGATAGGAGGAACCAGGTTAGAACAACCTGAGAAAGTATAAATAAATATAATCAGACAGATTAAGGGCATAAAAGTATAAAGTAGAAATCAATAAGCAGATTTGCAGAAAAATCAAATAGAATGCCTTAGGAATAAAAATTATACATATATGCAAAATCTAAAGCTCGTTGGTCATATTGAGCACCATATTAGAGACAGCGTAAAAGAGACTTAACGAACTGAAAGATAAAACTATGGAAATTAACCAGGAGGAAGCACACAGAGGTAAAGGCTTTGTCTAAACATGTCTTTATTTATCTTCGCTATTGAATTACAGTTTAGAAAGATGGACAGAGACGTGTGTGGTTACTGTTAGAGCATTTAGTATTCTGTTGTGTTACAATGTTTATTGTAAAACAGTAGTAATGAAGACAGTATGATATTGCTGTGGGGACAGACAAACAGGGAAATGGGACAAGGAGCCCTGAAACAGGTCCCTGTGCATGTTGTTGTGAAACAGAGCTGGTCCTACACACCAGCAGGCAGAGGATGACCATTCAATAGACGGTTTTGGGGTGCTGGGTTTTCCATATGAAATAAAAATGCAATAAAGACTATACTTTCAGGGATCATTTCTATAATCGGTGCTTTGTGACCACCTAGAGGGGTGGGATAGGGAGGGTGGGAGGGAGACACAAGAGGGAGGAGATATAGGGATATATGTATATGTACAACTGATTCACTTTGTTATAAAGCAGAAACTAACACATCATTGTAAAGCAATTATACTCCAATAAAGATGTTAAAAAAATGCAATAGATCCCACCTCACATCACACATCAAGTTAAATTCCAGGTTGATTAAAGGTATAAACAAGAAACACACATCCTCAAGCTTTGAGAATTCAACGTCGTATCTTTACCTCTTCTGGGTAGGGAATGGGATCTTACATAAGACACAGGATGTGCACATTATACCTGAAAGTATCAAAGTTGTATACAAACATCTAAATCTCAGAAACGCAATAGTGATCAGAAGTATGAATTTCAATGTATAAATCCAATATGTTATAGAATGTAAATAATTCTTCTAAAATTAAAAAAATGCAAAACAGTGAGACTAGAGAAGGGTAAATAGGATGCTTCAATTCTCTCATTAACATTTTGTTTTTAAAGAAAGTCATCTAAACCAAACACAGAAAACCAAGCAGTGGGTATGAAAATATTCATTATTCTCTAGACTTTTGGCTGAAACAATACACTAAAAAGGATGAGATTTCCTCCTTAAATTAAATATTAAAATACAGACTCAAGGATGTGGGAATTATTAGCTGTAGACCTCAAAGCACCTAGAATCACACCGTGTCCATATTCCTGGGGTTTACTGTTTATTTCTTCTAGAAAATGTCTAATGAGTTGACATGGTTTTTCCTTAAGCAACTTCAAGGTGAGTATCTTGCTTGCAACCAAGTGGGTCCTGACTAACAGAGCGCCCTTCTGTTGAAGGATCCACCACCTCGTGCCCACTGAACTGATTTCTGGTCAAGAATTAGCACTGGATTCCATTTCCCCACAGATTATAGATGTGCTGAATCCTTCCCCGTGAGCCAGGGCAGCCAGGCATCTGTCGCCGTTCCTTGGGATCCCCTGCACCTATTTTCCAGAAATTCTGCCCTTTTCTGAGGGCTCTGCAGGCACCCAGCCACTCACACCTGGGACAGAGGAAGACAGCCCCCCATCCAGCTCCCACCCCCCATTTCCCCTGGCAGAGCAGGACGGGAGCTCTGGGTACTTAGCCCTTATTTATTACCATGTGCTGCGGGAACTTGATGCCACATAAATCTCAGGTTGTGAAGTCACAGCTCTACATATTCCTGGCTCAAAATGACTCTCAGTATAAAGTTACCAGGGAAGCAAGCAGGTGGGCACTTTCCAGGTGCCAAGGTTCTTGTGCTGGGTATTTGGAGGAAATGAGTCTTTGTTACCTAGTTACTCCAGAGTGCATGCAATTCAAATGCTGGAGAGTTTATTCATCCTTGAATAAATGAATGAATGAGTGAAAGAAGGTGTCTGCAAAACGCACGTTTTTGTTCATGCGCTTACAGAAGAAGAGGCTCAGAGAAAGGATGGACCTGGTCTGAGGTCGTGAAGCTCTGAGGGAGTGATGGAGAAGTCAAGGGCTTCTCTTGGGGACGTGGTGGGGACAAGCTTATGCTGGCCTCAGTTACTCAGAACTTCTACCTTCTCCTGCCTCTGGCTCTACGTGTCCTGTAGATAATCTTGGGAGCGTCCCGAGGGGGCTTTCTTCCAGCCCCTAATTTCCCCAAAGTCTTCCTCATCTTTCTTCTTTTTTTCCACCCGGACCTCAGGTGGGGCTCTGTGTTTTCTACCATGGACTCGATTTATCCTCTCTCTGCCCTGGCAGCATTCCGATTGCTTCCCATTTTCTGCCTTTCCTTCCTCCTCCTGGCTGAAAGTGGCTTCCTCTCCTGCATCCATCTTCCCGTCCATCCTCCCCTGGGCGGGCACTGGAGGAGCTGCTCAGCCTGGCTGTCCCCTTCCCATGTCCCCGCACTCCTGCCAGCCCTACGATGGCCGGGCTCCCTGTCTCCGCTGCCCAAGGCTCCTCACCCCAAAGCAGGCTCCTGGGCTTGGACCACTCCTTCTGCTCCTGTCCAAGGGGCAGGGAGAGCCTGTGGTGTGAAGGAGAGAGCTCAGGATAAGGCACAGTTCTCAGGATCGGGCTTGGGTCCTGCCTCCGGCACCAACCCCCGAACAAGTGACACCCTCACCGAGGTTCAGTCCTAATAAATCTTTGCACTTTTGCCGAATTGTCTCTAAAGTGTCCTGTGCCTGTGTTCTTCTGGGGCTCTAGTGTGCTGCCACGTCATTATTAACTTGGGTGTTATTCTTGATTTTGCCTCCTGACCATCCCCCTGCTGTTTCCCAGCACTGCTGGGACTGCCCGGGACACTGCTGCCCTTTCCGTGTCAGTGATCTGCCTGGGCGTCCCCTTCTGCCCTTGTCTGCTGCAGGGCACACCTCAGCCTCCCCTGCTGGAGAAAACCAGAGCCAGATAGTAAAGTGGTAAAAACAGGTTTTATTCAGGAATTATTGCAAGAGGAGAAAAGAGACCTTGGTGTGGAACTGGGTTCAATTGCTACAACAACAAGGAAAAGTGGGGACTTACAGCCCAGGGGCAGGCTGCAGGTGACTTGAAAATAACTGAGGTGGTAAGGTCCTTCTTTGCTGGGGGCAGGCCAGGGTGACCAGACATCACCTGGGAGTGGGGTGGGAAGAGGACTTTGTTCAGATACTGAGGGTGACCAGGCACCACCGAGAAGATGGTGAGGATGAAGAAACTGATTAGATACGGAGGGTAAGAGATTCTGGCTAACTCGACTTGACAGGATTTTTGCTAAAACTGGGTGATATGAAGCCCACAGAGGGAGCACAATTGAGAAGAGGGTTCACAGGGGGTGACATTAGCTGGTCAAGGAGGGTGTCCCGTCACCCCCAGTGGCCATCTCTTCTGCTCTAACGTTTGGAGAACACCAATACCTGGTCTCCTCTTCCCGGGGACATGAACGTGTCAGGTCTTTGTGACCAGGGCACATCCTCCTTTGAAAACGGACCATCCTGTAGGCATCTGGCTGTTTGGAGACATCTCTACCTGACCTTCTGTGTGCACCCGTACCTTCCCCTCCAGGCCCTTCTCCAAAATCAGGGTCGTTCTCCTCGACCACAAGTTCAGGGCAAGCACTGGGCTGTCAAAGACGTGGTTCCTAGGTCCAGTCCAATCAAATTAGTCTCGGCTGACCCACTGCACACCTTCCACTCCTGGCGAGGTGCAGCCCCGTGACCAGTGCTCTCAGAAGGACGCAGGCCTTCTCGAGGCAGCTGGCAAGGCTGTGGGGCCGGATGCGTTCAGAGGTTGCATTGGGAGGGAGCGCCCTCTTCCTCCCACCCTGGGACTGTCCTTGCCAGCACTGGGCTCCGGCACCCCTGCCCTTCCACGTGAGGGTCCACGGGTACGCAATGGCTCTGTGTGTCCTCTCTACAGCCTACGTGGGACTCATATCAGAGACCAAGCTGGCGAGAAACCAGTCTCCTGACCACTGCTTGCCTTCATTCCTTCAGGTTCAAACCACAGAAGGGTGGGGCTCTCATTCCTCACAGGTAAGGGCCCTGCATAGTCAAGGAGAGTGTGTGCTTGGGAAATGAGTTCCTGTGAGGAATTTGGTGTTGACTCTACTCATGGTCCCAATCATTTCTGTCTTCCCCACCCACCACCCGCCGCCCCAAACTCCACTATTAATACTCCCGGGACAGGCATTCTGATTCCCTTTTCTCTCTCCACAGGGCTCTCTCAGCACAGGGGATGCTGGGGCAGGACCTTCCAGAACACAGGAGAGGCTGCCCTACTGTTCCCAGCATCCCTATAGCTCGGGTATCTATCCAAAATCATAAATGGCCACCGACGGTGTAAAGACCTCATCGTGACAGGAACTGGTGGCCGCCACGATTGCGGTGGGGAGCTCCAGCCATCCGAGGCTCGCAGACCCATCACAGGGCCAGCCCAGTCAGGGAAGTGGGTGCCCCAGGATGTGGTGGATATGCTGTTCCCCGCCCCCCGTAAAGGAGCAAGTAGATTCAGCAGGACCTGAGCTCAGGGAGCTGATTCTTGATCCCTGGATCCCTTTGTTTCCTCCAGCAGGCCCCTGACAGGCAGGCATTCACATCCACTTGCAGATCTTTTTTTTTTTTTTTTTTTTTTTAAGAGCTGCATCTTTCTATGTCAAACAGTCTTGGAGGGTGTATAAGATGGCCGCGATTATCCCCATTTTACAGATGAGGAATGCAAGTGCTCAGAAGGACCGATGGTTTGCCTGCAGTTACACAGCCCTGGAAGGGGTCAGACTGCAGGCTGTCTTCTGTTATTTTTTCTCTTTTAAGCTGTTCCTTTGCAGGGAATTCATCATAATTTCTGTCTGAGACAAGGCTCCTGGGAAGAGACCGGAGTAGCAGAGAGGAGCAGGCAGTCTCAGCGTCCCCGCCCCACCAGGGAAGATCAGGTGGGTGCCTGGCAGCCCAGATCGAGGGCATGTTTCTGTTTTCTGGTTCCTGGGAGATGTCCTGGG
The DNA here is from genome assembly GCF_008692025.1 of Phocoena sinus. NCBI lineage: Eukaryota > Metazoa > Chordata > Mammalia > Artiodactyla > Phocoenidae > Phocoena > Phocoena sinus. Next base: position 2,408,972 of record NC_045772.1, on the reverse strand, counting down.
CCCTCAGTAGCAGTGAGAAAGCTCCGTGATACCTCGTGCCCCATCAAGGATGGTCCAGGGTGAATGCAACTCACTTCCAGGTGGGTCAGCAGATAAATTGTTCTTCTGGTGACCTCCAGGAGAGAGGGATCTCAGCGCGGGGGAATTGCTGAAAGCACCTGCCGGATGTTCACGGTGGGAAGAGGTGCCCATTACGGAGGGAAGGGGGAGTGCAGGTGCACATTGTGCCCATGGGGCCTCAAGAAAGGCGCCTCCTCCTGCTTTTCCTTTTCAACTCCATAAAGTTTTGTTCTTCTAAGTTGTTAGAGAAAAGGAATTAGGGGTTTACTTGAGAAGGTTTTCTGAAAAATCTTTTTCACAGGTAGCTAAGAGCTGACCTGTTGGGAAGACAAATGAATGGCTTGAGTCATAAAGAATCCTAAGTGACATTGTGAGAATTATTTCCAGGGGGATCACTGCCAGTGAATTGCAAGAGCAAACTCACGCTCGGTGTCTGGTCTCTTAGAAAACACAGCTCAGAGATCCAGCCCAGGGCCGTATGCAATGAAGGTTTTCATTTTTCCAGGTCACCGAGAGATAAACACATCCATCTGAACTCTCAAAGTCATAACTGGCCCCAGTATCCTGTGCAGGAGGGACAGGACACCAGGCTGACTTTGGGGGATGAAGGTTGGCCTGCACAGCCCTCCTCTTTTGGGGCCGGATAACAAGGATGGGCCCCACACCCTTTACATCTTGTGGCTTAGATTCCAAGTCCCCCAGATGCCCCTTAAGTCTGAGATCCAAGGTCAATATTTTCCTTCTGAGGAAAGGAAAGAAGGATGCTGTGGGGTAGACAGGGGCTTGGGAGTAGGCTGAGGAATGAGATCGTGGCTGCTTGCTGACTACCCTCCGTTTCCAGATCTGAAAATGGGAATATGGATAACCCTGCTGCTTTGTTGTTACTTATTCATTGGATCTGAGGTGTCCTTGATTGACATCAATTACTTCTGTACCATGAGCAAGAAAAAAAAGTCTCCCAATGGTACTTAGATGCAATGCTCTCCTATCACTTAGAATTAGTCTGCATATTATAGATTTTTATCCTATACCGCTTTTGTGTGTTCATAAAATAGAAGTGAAATCAATTTGGCAATGCACTGGTATTCATTTCCAATCAATGTTGTAATCAATGATCACTAACTTATTACCTTATGATTCTGTAGGTCAGACATCTGATGTGGATATCCCTGGGCTAAAACCAAGGTGTTGGCAGGACTGGTTTCTTCTGGAGGCTCCAGAAAGCATGTGCTTCCTTGCTTTCTCCAGCCTCTGGAGGTGGGCACATTCCTTAGCTCATGGCTCCTGCCTCTCTTTCAAAGCCAGCCAGATACTCTCCCTATTTCAAGGTCAGCTGATAAGCATCCTTAACTCCACCCGCAAACTTAATCCCTGTTTGTCAGGTAACCTAACAAGTTCACAGGTTCTGGAGAGTAGGACATGGACATCCTTGGAGGCCATTGTCTGCCCACCAACCCTAGTATTCTTAACACTGCTTCATCTTTGCATTCTGATTCTCAGGAACTTTTAAAGAACTGCCTGTATTTTTGTTCTTCCACACGACATCCTCCTCTATGCCATCACAAGGGTTCGTGTATCATGCCTTAAGGGAGTGATCCACTTGGGTGTCGGGGATTTCCTTCCAAGCCACTGCCCCTGCTCTGCAAGCTTCAGTGCACATGTCCAGGCAATGAACACTATGATAAGACCACCCTCTGGCCAACAGGCATGACAAAGCACATCCAGGCTTCAGAGATGTTAAAAAGTGAACAAAGAGTCTTCCTAGAATTGATGAAATGGGGGCATTGTTTCATGTTACAGACAGTGAATATCACAAAGTCCTGCATAATTGGTATTCCGTGATAACGTGAACTCAGTGAGGATTATAGCATTTTCTCTGTGGTCGATGCTGTGTCTCCAGTACCTAGAAGACTGCTTGGAACCAAGTAGATGCCCAGTAAGTATTTGTTGAATGAGGGAATGGATGAATAAGTTCAATTCAATGGAATATAACTATGATTATTATTCAGATAAGAGATATTATGAGTCCTTAAGGGAACTAAATGAGGTAGTATTGACATGCTGTCTACATAAAGGAAGCTCTTGAGAAATAAATGATTCCTCCTCTTGCTTCCCTGTCAGACAGCAGGACAGAGTGAGCGACCCACTTGGTGCCCAGCACCCACGTGGATAGCGTGCAGTCAGGTGTCTGAGTGAATGGGTGGGGGGATGGTGCAACGATGATTGAATCGATGGATGGATAGTTGTCAGCGTAAAGAAACAGTAGTTGTTGGGGCCTCTGAGGTTCGTGATGCTTTTGATGGGTGCTCCAACATGGAGGCTTGCATTTTCTGTGTTCTACCTGCCTGGGATTCTTGGTGTCATAGCCCATGTTCTTGGAAATAAAGGCCCACTGGTGCCATCATGAGATGAGACAAGAAACATAATATATTGGTGCAGCCACTGTGGAAAGCAGTATGGAGGTTTCTCAAAAAACTAAAAAGAGAACTACCATATCACCCAGCAATTCCATTCCTGGGTATATATCCAAAAAAAAACCCCACAAAAACACTAATTCAGAAAGATACATGCACCACAATGTTCATTGCAGCATTATTTACAATGGCCAAGATATGGAAGCAACCTAAGTCTCCATCAACAGATGATGTGGTTTATATATTTACACACACACACATGTGCACATACACTATGGAATACTACTCAGACATATAAAAGAATCAAATTTTGCCATTTGCAGCTACATGTATGGACTTGGAGGGCATTATGCTAAGTGAAGTACGTCAGACAGAGAAAGACAAATACTGTCTGATATCACTTATAGGTAGAATATTAAAAAATAACAACAAACTAGTGAATACAACAAAAAAAGAAGCAAACTCACAGATACAGAGAACAAACTAGTGGCTACCAGTGGGGAGTAGGAAGCGGGGAGAGGCACTATGGGGAAGGTGATTAAGAGGTATAGACTATTATGTAGAAAATAAGCACAGGGAATACAGCCAAAGTTTTATAATAACTATAAATGGAGGATAACCTTTAAAAATGGCAAATCACTATATTGTACATCAGCTATACTTCAATTAAAGAAATAAAAATAATTGAAAAAGCCATAGAAACCCAGAACGTCAGTACTTTCCCAGAAGGAGGCTGAAGGGATGCCAAGCCACAGAACGCTGATGCCCTCGGGCCACGGATCCTTCCTCCTTCCTGATGAAGCCTGGCCCCCTGTCCAGTTGGTAGCACGGGTGGCATCCGAGACAGTGTGTGTGCTTGCCGTCTGACTCGGGACACACCTCATTGGAGGGATGGTGTGTCACGTCTTCCTGTGTGTGTGTAGGCACAGCGGTGGTGAGATGCGTGAATAAAGATGTGGTACGTACCTACAATGGAATATTACTCAGCCACAAAAAAGAATGAAATAACGCCATGTGCAGCAGCAATGGATGGACCTAGAGATGATCGTATAAATGAAGTCAAAGACAAATATCATACGATATCCCTTAGAGGCGGCATCTAATAAAAAATGATACAAATGGACTTATTTACAAAACAGAAATATACCCACAGACACACAAGACAAATTTATGGTTACCAAAGGGGAAAAGCAGGGTAGGGATAAATTAGGAATTTGGGACTGACGTATACACAGAGCTATATGTAAAGTAGGTAAACCGCAAGGACCTACTGTATAGCACAGGGAACTCTACTCAGTATTTTGTAGTAACCTATAAGGGAAAAGAATCTGAAAAAAATATATATAACTAAATCACTTTGCTGTACACCTGAAATTAACAAAACATTGTAAACCAACTATACCTCAATTAAAAAAAAAAAAAGATACCTGAGTGAACTTGCACAGTTCCAGATGGCAAATAAATGTTTAACACAACATTGTCAATCAACTATACTTCAATTAAAATAAATAAATAAATGGCTACATCCTATGATGTGTACTTCTATCAGCTCTCAGTTCTCAGACTAAGAATGACTTCCTGATGCAGGGCACTCTCCCTGTGTTTTTCCCACTAAAGTGTCCCTCTATCACATAATGGTGTCAATTAATCAAATGCAAACGGTGATGTACTTTCAGATCCCATCCTGGAGAGCTGGAGACCTCGTTCTGAGTCATGGGTTTGCATCCTTTGCTGTGTTTCTGGGAAATCCTACGTGAGGTTTGCCGCTGGAAGCTTCAGTCATTTTCACGCAGGAAAAAGCACAGAAGACCTGTTGGGCTATGACTGGGGCTGTTCCTTCAGACACAGTGCTTTCTGGGAAGGGGCCCCTTGGGTCCAGGGGAGATGGTTGTGCTTTTAAAAACTTACCAGCTCATCCCAGTTCAAAATTGCTCTTGGGCAGAAAAAGAGCTCAGAGATGTTGAAAGGTGACTGAAGGTAAACAAGAAGCCACAGACTTAAATGCAGGGCAGCATACGAAATGCAGCTCCTTTTATTTTTAAAACTTCATTTTGGGGCCTGAAACCTTGAACACCAATGAAGGAGGCCATTTTTATTTCCAAGAGGGTGGTGACCTTCAAAGTTCTTTTTCCAAGGGGAAGAAATTTAATTTAATCTTGTCTTCTCGTATTTGTTCATGTTAGATTACATTAAATGAATTATTTTTAATCATTGTTCATAAATCACAGCAAGGATGTGCCCCGAGGCACAGAACATTTGCATAAAAATATTAATTGCTACCATCTCTCCTTTGGGGTTCATGGGAAATTAGATGGAAGTGCAGGAAATGGCAGGCATGAAGGTGTGGGTATCGGATGGGGCGAGGATAGGGTGAGGGAAACATTTTCCCTGATAGCCTTGTTTAGCTCACAATGTGTGACTTGGAACTTCAGGATCCTCCTCAGATGTTTTCTCCACCGTGAAGTCCACCCTGATTTCTCTGGGCCAAATTATGTTTCCCTCCTCTGTTATCTGTGAGCCGTGACCAGCCTCTCTTAGGAAACTTGAATGTTCTTCGTAGTTCAGTCACCCACGGCCATGTCCTTACGTGGACCAGAGGCTCCCTGCCTGTCACACACAGCAGAGGAATTCCCTGCTCATTCGACAGACTGAGAAGAGGAAGAGTCCTGGGAAAGTCCCCTCTGTCTCCTGCACAGGCTGCCCTCAGGGCCAGGGTTCACTCAATAGATGCTCATTGAGCAAGCATTTCAGAGACCTGCTTCATGTTGTAAAACATGCTTTCTCTCCAACTTCTCCTTGTGTATTTGGGATTTTTCTCTAAGTTTAGACCCACACCCATGACCAGGGCCCCACTCCTGTGCTCCTGAGCACAGATGGATTCAGCTGGAATTTGAAATCCTAATTATTGGAGAACAGCCTTCCCACTCACGCTCCATCCCTCCCACCTTCAGGAGCCTCCCACCACCAGGCTTCTGAAGTCGAGGCCCATGCTGGCTTCTCCTCCCGCTTCGGCTCTCAGTTGCCCCCTGCCCGTTCCTGCTGCCCGCTCTCCCCTGTCCTTGTGCTCGGGGCTGTGGTTCGGCCCCTATGCTATTTGGGAAGAGTCTTCCCTCCCACGGCCCTCCCTCCCACGGCCTCACTCCGCTGGCCTCCTCCCGGCCTCTGCTGGCAGCCTCCGCTTCCCCACCCAGATGTGGTGAGACCAGCCTGCGCTGAACCTCCTCTGAGCCCCCTCCCCAGGACACACTCCGGCCTTCACATCCTTCATCCATGTGCCCATTCACCCCTTCGGCAATGATGGCACTGCTTTAAGTGTTAAGGAGTATGCTGGATGCTGGACCGATGTCACCACACCATGGACCAGTGCTGGGACAAAGGACACCCGGGACCCCAGGAGGTCCTCACCCATCTGTTGACTCATCTCCCTGCCTTGGGTGTTGATGAGACTCCCCCATCTCATGCCTGTTCCCTGATGCAAATTACATGCACTGGGCGTCACATGCTTGCACAAAGCCCAGGGAATTTCATCCTGACTCCTACGAAGCCTCTCGAATTCCCAGCTCTCCAGCGCCATTGGGGTCACCGAGAGCCGAGTGATGGGAAGCGCGGTGAGTCAGAGCTGGTGCCCCTCTGTTGAATATGTCTGAAAAATTCTGAGTCCAGCAGGTGCCTCCCCAAAGGGGAGACAATTATTTTAAACGCTCTTTGTTCATATCCCTATTAGAAAGTTAGACTCTACCTGGTAGGCATTCTGCCTTGCTTTGTGTTTGATTCTGATTAGACCTCTTGGTTTTCCATCAACACCTGTTCAAGTCCCCAGAGGCAGGTTACCCAAGCTGGTCTTTGACTTCAGTGCAGTCCACGCTGATGAGAAAGTCTCAGCATTTCTGAGATGGCTGGACTGTTCCATCACATCTGGGCATGGGGCACAGAGGTGGACACGAGCTGTCTTCAAAGGATCGTGCTGAGAAGGAGAAACAAAAGTCATCAGTGCTGGCAACATTGGCTCCAGCCCAGGAGAGGAGAGATTCTGTGCCCACAACATCAGCAGAAAGGAAACAAGGAGAAAGGCAGTTTCTGAGCAGAATCCAGTCTGAGGTGGGATGGGATGGGGCTGGGTGCAGCTAAGCTGTCCCAGTGAGGGGATGGGAACATGCCCTCACTGGGACAGAGAGGGAGCTCCAGAGAGAGAGCCACAGCCAGCCACTTGCTCTGGGCGCGGCATGGAGCGCCCCAAGGACCCCAGGAGATGGGAACGCCCTAGATGCTAAGAAACTCACTCAGAATGAGGCTGAGTGGAGGGTGGACAGTTTGAAATTTGAGACTGGTTTCACTCCGAGACCTCTGGCCCATGACCTAAAGAAGAGCAGAGACCATTCCTCCGTCTCCGTGTGGAAAGGAAGAGCTGAGTCCCAGTCCGGCTGAGCCAGCCTCAGGCCATGGGGTGGGGCAGTTCCTTCATCTCCAGGCCACCAGGTGGGGTCCCCAGACAGGGACCCAGAACAGCTGGAAGCATGGCCCCAGGCCTGTGGGCTCTGATGGATGTGTCAGGAGACTGAGGCAGCGACTTAGGACAGTTGGAAGCAAACGAGCTTGGAAATGAAGCTGAGGGTGCGCATCCCAGTGAAGACCCTGAGCAGCTCTCCAACCGCTGTTCCTCCGTGTGTCACACGGAGGTGCTGGGTCCTCCCTGCAGGTGCTGAGGAGGTGTCCCCATCAGGACGCCCCACGGCACTTACGGGCTAGCACAGCTGAAAGGAACACAGAAGTAAGGTCATTTTCTCTGATATCTTGACCCAGATGCTATAACTTTTGAAATCCTTGAAGGGAAGAACATGCCCAGAGCAGAAGGGACGCGGGGATCTGGAAAGACAAAAGGCCTCTGTTCCTCTCTGCTTGACTCAGGAGCCGGGATCAAAGGCCCCTGATCTGCCCCCAGAGCCATTCATAGCAGACACCACTATCAGGGGCACGGCCAGGCGTGAGAGTCAGCTCCCTGGGGTCTACACACAACAGCTTTATTGGAGATCCTTCCTCTTGTCCCGGGAAACGTCTTTTGTTTTTCCAGGCAGAACAACAAAATCATATGATGAAATAATCATCGTGATAATTAACCCCCTTCATCAGGAGAGTTATGAAAATATTCCAGGACCGCATATTAATAGCATTAACGTTCAGTACTAGGGGAGAAAAAGATGTTTATTGCTGCAGCCAGGCCTGAGGATTGGGCTGGCCCCTCTAACTGATGCTCTGCTGGGTTGGAAGCACGGCAGCATTAATTACGCTGCCCTTCGGCTGACACCAGCTCCCAGACGCTGGGGTTTCATCCCAGATTTCCCCTCTCCTTCCCAGGCTTCTTCCTGGTAGACATTATTACATTTCTGATGAGGTAAACAGATTTTCTGCAGGCATTAAGTTTTTAGTAAACAGACCTAAATTAACAGCTATTTATGACATTTCACTCCAGGGATCAAATCAAAAGCACCCGTTTCACATATAAATATCTCTTCCCTCTCTGCTCTTAATGAACGGTATTATTTTTGTTGTCATTGCCGTTGTTGAAAGCAGCATTAGACATATGCCCCGCTTCTCCTGGCCCCCTCATCATGCGAGCTCCATCCTCCAGTTGAGGGAACATGATTACCTTTAGGAAGCAAAGGTGGAAGCACCTTAATTTTCCATAATTCAGTGAAACAAGGCATACATCTGTAATCCCCCTCCGAGGAGCTCCGTTCTCATCTACAGTAAGGGGCTGCATTTTAATGTTCTAATGAAAACAATTTAGCCTGGCCTAATGTCATCAGCAGGGCATCATGGGTCTCACCAGAACCTGATTTGGGAGCTGGCCTTTTCATTATTCCTGGTGTTGTGCGGTGATCAAGGAGCCTGCATCTCTCTGAGTGACCTTGCTGGTGGCAGTGTCGCGTTTAGTGCTAATAAGGATGGCTTCACGGTCCAGGGATGAAAGGGCTGCCAGGGGCGCGGTGGGGAGCAGCAGCTGTGAGCCTGCATCTGCTTCCCACGGTAAAGTGATGGGCTCCCAACTGCTGCAGCGATGAAATAGCGTCATACCTGGGCAAATCTAACTGCCTCTTGGCATGGAGACCTCCTTTCGGACTCCAGTAAATTTTGAAGAATCACAGATGACAGGTCAGAATTGCATCTTTCCCCTTGAAGGGGAGAAGTTACAAGTTCTCAGTCATGTGTTAATGCATTTGTTTGTGTCTTCGTGAATGGACAGACAACCGGGCAAGGATGCTACCGACACCGTGATGGGTAAGCGACGTCTGCTGGTTAAATACGGCAAATGTAACAGCCTGGCTTAGCTCTGGTCCCTCTCAAAGACCCATTCAAGTGGCAATTTTTTAAAAATAAATTTATTTATTTTTATTTATTTATTTTTGGCTGCATTGGGTCTTTGTTGCTGTGCGCAGGCTTTCTCTAGTTTGTGGCGAGTGGGGTTACTCTTCGTTGCGGTGCACGGGCTTCTCATTGTCGTGGCTTCTCTTGTTGCAGAGCAGAGGCTCTAGGTGTGCAGGCTTCAGTAGTTGTGGCATACAGGCTCAGTAGTTGTGGCTTGCAGGTTCTAGAGCACAGGATCAGTAGTTGTGGCGCACAGGCTTAGTTGCTCCGTGGCATGTGGGATATTCCCTGACCAGGGCTCAAACCCATGTCCCCTGCATTGGCAGGCGAATTCTTAACCACTGTGCCACCAGGGAAGCCCTCAAGTGACAATTAAGGGACTGTCCCAACGGCCACCTGGACAAAGAGAATGGATGACAGCAACATCATTTTGGAAGTGGGAAAGGAGGGGATGGGTGAAGGCAACTTAGCAGACCAGCATTTCTTGGTTTGCCTTCCAGTTGAGATGAAGATTCCACTGCGACTGACTTACTTTAGGGCAGCAGGGAATACCTAGAAGGGAGTGGGGAAGTGAGACAAGGAACGGAAGGTGCGAATAACAGCTTATTATGGAGCCAGCTCCCACGACAGACGAGCAGGACTTGATCTCGATGGTGAGAATCTGGGAGCCGGTGCAGAATCCGCACATCTGTTAGAAAGGTGGAAGAGAATCCTGAGGAAATGGGGACTAGAAACAAAGAAAGGAGACTAGGAGAGAGCCTTAGGAAAAAGGAAGGCAAGTTAGGTAAGTGCAAGATGTCAAATACCCTAATGACAAGTTTCAGAAGGAGAGACTATCGCGAGAGGGAGGGAATTAGTAATTCAAGGAGGTTCCCAGCACCCACGGACATGAGACTCGACACTGACCTTTCTCCTGACCCAGGTGAAGAGTAGTAGCTCCTAGGAATCAACATTCTGGCTGACTTGATCGATTTTTTACTGCATCTAGAACAGCAGCTGAGGCTAGCAACCACCTGTGTTTAGGTTTAAAATCATCCTTAGTCTTTAAGCATGTTTCTGGCTTCTGGCCAAACTGGCGGGTTAAATGGGTCTGGACGAAAGACCACCCCTGCACTTCCCAGGTCTAAGTTGATGGTGATGATCTCTGCAATCCCCAGGGACAGGATATCACTTTTATCCTTTTGGTTGTGGGAGAAAATAGTTCAAGATTTGACCTTGACCTGACCTGCGATAGAGACCTCACCTGTGGGTCAGGGGGACTCTGTGGGATTAGGTCACTTGCTATGAATATCTATTCCAACTCTACATTCAAAAACTAGATAAGTAACCACAGCAAGGTCCTCCTGGCCCATTGGTCCCAGGATGAGAACAATTTAAGCCAAACTTCATGTGTCATCTGACCCCCAGAAGCCCAAACACAGCCTGGTTGGCCACTGTGGTGTTTTGGGTCTCCAGGATCAGCATCAACTCTGAATAGTATTGAGTGAAACCCAGGAAGGTAGGGGTAGGTACTTCCCTTTCTTGACAGCTACCCTGGTAAAAGGCCACATTTCCCTCTGGGGAAGGGTTAGGGACCGTCACAGTATTGAAACTGAGCAGGACCTTGCACAGCCTTCCAGAAGACAGACCCCGGTGTCTTCCTCCTCTTGTTTATAGAAAAGCTTTAGCCTCCTAGGCCTTTCCCAAGTTCCAAAGAGCAAATTTAATCAGAGGAGTGAGAAAATGCAGAAATAAAGGAAAACAGCCAAGCAAGACAAAATAATAATAGCTTAGCCATAAAACAAAGCCAGAGACCTTTCGTTCCTTCTCAGGGGCTACCGATAATATCCTGAGCCCTACCCCTGATTTGCCTTGCAGATACAGACACCCTCCGCAGGTAGAAGAAGTTAACTGCATGCTGACCACCAGCATGTAGACCCCAGACCTGGTGGAACCAGAAGGTTGATGATTGGGGTTCGTGAAACATCACCCTGTTACCTCACCACCCACCAATCAGAGAACTGTGCCTGAGCTGAGCAGACACCCTGTGACCCTCTCCCTCATGCCGTCTTTAAAAACCCTTCCCTGAAAGTCATCAGAGACTTGGGGTCTTTTGAGGCTGAGCTGTCCCTTCTCCTTGCCTGGCTCTCCACTAAATGCTATACTTTCCTCCACCACAACCCAGTGTCAGATTGGTTTTGCTGTGTGTTGGGCGAACGGACCCAAGTTTGATTCAGTAACAGTACACATATGTAACTGCATCACAAGGTCATTCCCCAGAGGGACTGGACTTTTCCCCAAAATGGTCTCAGATCTGTCAGCTAACCAAAGTCTAGGGACAGGGCATGAGGTCATGGGTTGTTATAGAGACACAATCGGGTGTCTCGCCACCAGAATGAGATGCTCTTCCCAGAACACAGAATAAGAAAAACCTCAGTAGGTAGACTGCCCATCTATTTCATTTACAGGGAACTTGTGATCAAAGAGCCACCAGCACAGCTCCCTACAGATCAAACTCGGTCATCCTTATTCTTAACGACTACTTGGAACCCAGTGACGGAATCTGCCACCATTATCTCCAGGCTTCAGAGGGTGGCCTCCACACTAGCAAGGATTTCTGAAGGCTTTGGTGAAGGATGTGTCCTCTTCACCACCTGAGGGACATAGTTTAGGTGTCGCTGAGCTAGTTGCTCGTTAAAGAACCACTCCGATTTTACACGAAGGTGACCACCTGTCCTGGTCTACCTGGGACTGAGAAGTTTTCCAGGATGTGGGTCTTCTAGTTTTAAAACCAGGAAAGTCCCAGGCAAACTGGCGTGAGCGTGTCCCCTTGCTTCAGACTCCTTACTCTAAAATACGGCAGGGAAAATTTCTGTATCTCATGTTTAAAGAGTGTAGAACTTAGTTGAATCCAAGCAAAGCAAATACTCAGAACTTCTAGCTGCTCAAGTGAAGACGTTTAAATCCCAGCGGAATATGCATCTTTATCAATACTTGTGCCCCAATCCAAACTTAAATTTCATCGGTTTTGGCCTAGGCTGCTCAGAATCCATCTTTAAGCAGGCTTCTCAGGTCCCGCTGATACAAACTGCTAAGGTTTTACAATTGCTTTGGTGTGTATTCGATCTTCTCCCAGGGCGGACCTGGCAACTTTCTCTCTGGGCTAAGCTGAGATTTAACTACATTTCAGGTTTGGAGGAAATGAGAAGTCATGAACGAATTGGCATCCCTTTATGAGGCAGCTACCGCAGGTGAGGTCATTGAAAGGTCTTCATGCAGCAGGAGATTAATACATCAGAAGCAGGAGCCAGGCAACTTCCACCAGCACGAGACCTTCACCTCCATTTAGAGGTTCAAGGTTCCCAGTTCCCTTGCACATTTCCAAACATCTCCTCAAGTCTCCTTTCTTTTCAATCAGTTCTTAATCTCAGCATGGAGACCAGGAAAATGTGTGCATTAACATAGAATGTCAACTTTGAATCCCTGCAAACCACCCATTTCTGTGATGGGTTTGATCCTCGGTCACACCGGCCACACACGATAACGGATTCATTCATGGCTGCCATAGAAACCTCCTGGTTCTCCAACCAGGCTTCTCTCGTAGGTGCAAGACCCTTATTTTAACTTGTTCTTGTAATCCCTCCGGGGATGTGATCAGAAGCCAGCACACCCCACAGTTACCAACAATCTTGGTCATTGTCACTATAGCCACAGGGCCCAAGGGCAGCAGTCACTTGCCTACTCAAAGCCTTGCCATATACGAGCACTCTATCCCCTGCTGCCATCAGGGATGCATCAAGTAAGTGAGGTGTCATTGCACGTGGGATATTATTATTCAGGACTTTCTCCAACAAGGAGGCCACCCGTGCTTTCACCCACAAGGTGAGAAACCCAGTCCCCAAATCCCATTTCGAGATTTTAGTTCCTGGTCCCTTCTTGGTAGCAACAATTGTATCAGTCAGGGTCTTGGTAGAAAAAAAAATTCACACGAATGGTTTAAATGGAGAGACCTGAATGAAATAACAACTCATAAGAGTATAGGGGGCATGAAGGAATGAAATGGGGGCCATGAAACAGCCAAGGGTTACCAACAAAAGGAAGACTTTGCCGCCTGAAGAACCAAACAGGCAAAGGAAAGAAGCCGTGTTATGAGGGCCCTGTGGGATCTGGTGCTCTTGAGGGGTGCGGCTCAGGAGGTGGAACCCTAAGGCATGGGCTTCCAGAGAAGAGGTGCTGGAGAGTGGAGGAAGCAGGGGAGAGATGCCCCCTTCCATCCTCCTGTCCCCCGTGGTACCCTCCATTGGCTAAACCAACAGATGCCAGTGCCAGGAGAGTCGATTCACAGTCTGTTGGTGTCACAGCCGGGAAAGTAGATAGGAGGGAGCAAGGTGGAGTGGAAATAACCATTCCCTTTATCTCTGTTTTCTTTCTGGCTGCTGTTCAGAGACTATCTTTGTCGCACTGGACTGCACTTCTGCTAACAATATGCCCAGGCGTGGAGCTTGCCTTATCCTGCTCGGATATGCAGCACTTCTTATATTGGTGGGTTCATTTCTTTCAACATTAGGGAGATGTATCTCTGCTGGTATGTCCTCTTCCCTGTTCTCTTTCTCTTGCTTTGTGGGAAGAAAAACGATTAGACTTTCTCATTCTCTCATCCGGAGAAAATCTTGAATGGCGGTGAAATGCAAGATGGCTGAAGAACGGTTTAAATCCTGTTTCCAAAAGTTCCTAGCCGTGTGGCCTTGGGCAAACTACTTAAAATCTCTGTCCTTCTGAAATCTTACCTGTAAAATGAGTATGATTTTAGCCGTGAGGAGTAAACGGATAACACTAACATATTTAAAGACTATATAAATCTCGCCTACTGCTCTTGTTAGAGTAGTTATTAATATTAATGTTGCCTCTTAGCTTGTCTATTAAACTCCCTGTGTTCTTAGCTCTCTGAGCTGCATTTGGGTTATTTTGCCATATATATCCTCTAGGTTCATATTCTAGATTCATAGTTCTTTTTTCTTTCTTTTTTAAAGCTATTTCTAATTTGTTTTAAACACACATTAACTTTGTATTTAAAACGATCCTTTTCATTTATAAAGACTTTTTCTAAATGTTTAGTGAATATATTTTCTGCAAACTTAAGTAAATTTCACAAATCTAACGTCTGGGGACCTTTTTACAAGCAAATGCACATGTAGCTTTGGTCCAGATCAAGATATGGACTATCGCCAGCACCTCTGTGCCTCTTAATTGTCCTCACAGTCAATAACCCCTGAAAAAAACACACTCGGCATTCTCCACCTTCACGACAGGCTGCCTATGTCTCGTCCCTAGTCTTACCAAGTAAGCTTAAACTACTTACCAAAGAACTGGTATAAAACAGCCCAATAAATCAGCAACACTACACTTGCAAAAGCTCACCCATCTCTAACCCCCATACTTTCCTAAAAACACTGAATAGTACAAGTTCTCTGTGTTCCTAGACATGGCTGTGTGAATTTTGAATTCCATATAATGCAATCTTGCATTCATGAAGTTTTTTGGGGGGACTGGCTTCCTTCATCAATATGATATCTGTGAGATCTATACCTGTCAATTGTGGAAGAGGAGATAATGGCTAGAGTCAAAGTGCTGTGTGAATATTGCACAATCTGTGAGTCCAGTGAAGTGTTCATAGGCTTTTCAGTTCTTTCCAATTTTAGATTACTACATATAGAGCTTCTATAAACAGCCCTGAGCATATCTGTTAGAGAGTATACATAAACATTTGGGTATTTACTTAGGAGCAGAGTTGCTAGGTCTGGACTTGACAGTATGGTAAGGCTCGCCGGGTACATACCTAGTCTTCCTAAGGAATTGATGGAATTTCAACTTCCATCAGAATATTCCACATTTGGTACTATCTCTTCTTCTGTCTCCACTTAAGCCACTTTGGTGGGAGTAGAGTGCTTTCTACGTTTTCCTGATGGCCAGCAAGGCAGAGCATCTATGTTTTTTTCCTTTTAGCCATTTGGAGATCCTCTTTTAAGAAGAGCCAGCTCGAGTCTTTTGTCCATGGCTCTCTGGGAGTCTCCATCTCTTTTTATGACTTTGTAGAATCTCTGACACATTCTGGATGTCTGCATTAAAGTACATCCTCCCATGGTATGGCATAGATCTTCGTTTTTAATTTCCTTGAGGAGTATGTTTCAAACCATGCAACGCACAGATACTGAGTATACAGTCCCAGAAGCTTTGATGGATGCGTGTACCCACGTGGTCCACACCCCCATCAAGATGTGACACATTTCCTTCAGGCCAAAGGTTGCCTCCTAGCCCGGCCCAGTTGTTCCCAGCACACCCCCTAACCAGGAAATCACTCTTCTGATTTCTATCGCCATGGATTATTTTTTCCTGTTCTGAAAATTCATGTGGATAGAGTCTTACAGCAGGTATAAGTCTGTGTCGGGCTTCTTGCACTCAGCGTGTTTTGAGGTCCATCTGGGTAGTAGTCGTGTGTTTTCAGAATTTGGTGCATTTTGTGGCTGGGTAGCTTTGCATTGCATGGATAAACCACAATCTGCTTATCCGTGCAATTGTTGATCGATATTTCTGTGGCTCTCCATTTTGGACTATTATGTTTAAGGCTGCTGGAAACAATCCTATAAAAGCCACTTTGTGGACATATATTTTCATTATCTCTCTAAGTGGAACGGGAGAGCAACAGGGTAAATGTATGTTCAACTCTAAGAAATTAGCAAAACATTTTACAAAGTAGTAGTTTCCTTTTTCATTTCCAGTAAAAATATAGGTAAGATATAGTTGTTCTAAATCTTTGAAAATATTTGTTGTTGTCGGTATTTCTAATTCTGGTCATTTTTATGGGTATGATGAAGTGGTTTTTGGTTGGTTTTAAGTTTGCATATATAATTTATATAGAGAGATAGAATTTATATAAGTATTATATAAATATATAAAATCCATGGCATGTTTCTAAAATTTTAATGTTTATTTTAACAAGCAGAGCTTTTATCTTGGTAAAATTTTTAACTAATTTTAAAGTGCATTGCTCTTTAGGTCTTCTCTGAGAAATCATTCCCTCTCTGAGATCTAGAAACTTTATATAGTTTTTCCTAATTTCTACAAAAGAACTTTAAACATTTTGATCGAGATTGCTTGAATCTATTAATTAAATTAGGGAGAACTGACATGATATAAGTTTGAGCTTTCCAATCTATGAAAAACATATATTTGTATATATATATATATATATATATATATATATATATATATATATATCCATTCATTATTTATTCTTGAATTAATCTCAGAAGGGTTTTATAGTTTTTGGTGTAGTGATTTTGCAGATATTTTCCTTTATTTATTTCTGAATATATTTTGTTTTTACGCTATTGTAAATATAATGTCTTTCATTTTCCTTTTTCTTGCTGATATTCTAGAGACGCACAATTGAGTTTTGCATATTGTCCTTGTATTCTTCATCCTTGCTAAAATCACTTATCAGTGGGAGAATTTTTTTGTTTTGATAGATTCCTTGTTTTCTCACATGAAAATCATTTCTGAAAATGAAGTAAGTGTAGGTTTTCTTTAAATCTTTATGCATTTATTTCTTATCCTTGCCTTATTGCACTGGGTAGAATCTTCCACACAGTATTCACTAGAAATAGAGCAGACATCCTTGCCTTGTTCCCAAATCCTAGGAGAAATCATTCAATATTTCACCATTAAGTTGTATTAGCTGTAGGTAGTTTTTATAGATATCCTTTAACAGATTGCACTCAATCACTATTAGTTTGTTGAGCGTTTTCATTACGAATAGCCGTTGAACGCTGGTCAAATATTTTTTTCTGTACCTAATGAGATTATCATAAACTTTTCTCTTTTATTCTGTGAATGTTAATTGATTGACATCTGAACATTAAACCAACTCTGTGTTTCTATGATGGCTACTTGTTTCTAATATATTTCATATTCATATATTGCTAGGTTCAATTTACCAACAGTTTATTAAGGATTATTGTTTTATCTACATCTGCCATGATCATTACCTATAATTTTCTATTTTTTGTAGCGTTTTTGTCAATTTTGTTAAGTTGTACTTTCCAAAGGATATGTCTGTTTTCCTTAAATTGTCATTGACATAAAGTTTACTATCTTTTTAATGTCTGTAGTATATGCAGTAACATCTATTCTGTCAGTCTTTGTATTGATAATTTGTGTTTTCTCTATTCTTAATCAATCTGGCTAGGTGTTTTCAAATTTTATTAATCATTTCAAAAAACAAAATTTGAATTGTTTTCTATTTAATTAATCTGCTCTTTCTTTGTTATTTACTTCATTCAAATAATTGCATGTGTGCGTGTGTGTGTGTTTTAAGTGCTTGGGGATTACAATATGATCCTTACCTTATCAGAGGCTCTGAGAGTTAACACTAAATGATTTTATCTAAAATTTAAGAACCCTCCAAAAGTAGCATTTTAAGTCTCCTTCTGTACTTTGCACTATTGTCGTCTTATGTTTTACACCTTGATACATTATCAGTTGCACAGTACAATGCTATTACAATATGACTTATCTTAACAGTCAGTCACCCAATGCTTTTCAGTCTCTGCACATCTGAGTTTTCATTCCATACCATTATCTTCTGCTTGAAGAATTCCTATTAGCATATCTTTTATTTTTGGTTCATCAGTGACTAATTTTCCCACCTTTCTTCTAGGAAAAATTGTCTTTATTTCTTTCACATTTATTTTGAATTATATTTTGCTGCTTCTGTAATTCTGGTTTAAGAGTTCGTCTTTTTTTTTTTCCACGCTTTACAGACACTGTTCATCTTTCCTCTGGTCTCCAGCGTTTCTGATGAGAAGTCATATTGTGGATCCTTTGTATGCAGCTAACATATCTTTTTTTGTTGTTATTCTTCAAATTAGATAATTTTCATTACTCCGTCTTCAGGCTCACACTTCCTTCTGCAATATGCAAAAGGGATCCCTTTCAGTGAATTTTAACAAATCATATATTGTACTTTTTGGTTATGGTTATCTTTATAGTATCTATTTATCTGTTGATATCACTCTTTGTTCACTCACTATAGCCATCCTTCACTTTAAATCATTGTACATATGGAAACTAGCTATTTACAAGCCCTTGTTTGCTATCCCAACATCTAACTCACTCAACATCAGTTTCTCTTGAAGCTTTTTCTATTACCTAAGGAGCATTCTTTCCCATTTCTTCTCATGGCTGATAATATTTTTAGTATGCTCTGGACATTGTGGTGACACATTTTAGAGAGAGTAGATTACACTCTCTTCCTTAAAAGGGTGTCGAGTTTTTGTTTGTTTGTTTTCCTAGAAGCAGATTATTTTATTTTGTCAGGCTTTCTTTCATTTTATTACAGCAAGTAAATTGCAGTTTGGATCTTAGTCTGAGTGCGTGGTTCTTTTCTGCAGTGTTGTTCTTACTCTTGGCTGAGATATTTCTGGGTTCTCTACCAGATGCCCAGGATGCTCGGGGAGGTGTCGGCACCTGCACCGGCCACTCTAGAATGCCAGGCTATTCCTGAATGGCGAGTCCCAGAGTCTCCTGACCCTCACCCTGGTGTCTGCTGCCCTGCTGTTGGCAGAGGATCCACTTCCCAGGTCTCTTAGACCTCTGCCTCATCTCAGGCACTCCACGCTGTGCTACGGCACTGGCTCGCTGATCCTGCCCAGAAGCTGGCCACAGGCAGAAAGCCAGGGTCACTATGTGCTCACCTCCTGTGTTTCCGTTCCCAGGACGCAGCTCTGCTCTGCCTTCTGTCCAGTGTCTGGAACCTGATTTGTGGTTCTTTAAGGGGAAAGACCAAGTTCTTTACCAGTGACCCTACAATGATACGATGACCAGAAGCCAAGGTCTGTGCATTGACTTCACTCTCTAATTGGTACATTTTGAAGAAAAGAAGTTTTATTTTAAGTGTAGCCCAGTTCATCTTTTAGCTTACATAAAAGCCCTTGTTTGCTATCCTGACATCTAAATCCCTCAGCACTAGTTTTTCTTGATGCCTTTTCTATTACCTAAGAGTGACATTTCCCTGTTTGTTCTCATGGCTGACTGTGTTTGTATTCTGCTCTGGACAATGTGGTGCATTTTATGGAGAGTAGCAGATTCTTGCCCTAGCAGGTGACCTTGTGTGTATCCCATCGTGGTCACTGACCCTGTGGTCTGGGTGGTACCTCCACCAGGGGGCATCTTCTTAAACCTGACTCTGATCGTTTCACCTCACCACCAGCTTATCTCTCCTCAGTAGCCTCACAGCCTTCCTACCCTGGAGATTAAATGTAAAACTCTTGACTTTGGCTGAAAGGCCCCACATGACTGGCCTTTGCTGGCTGTATTCATCTGCCATGACAAGTACCACAGGCTGTTACCCAACCAAACTTGGGTCCACTCGCCCAACACCCAGCAAAGCCAATCCACTGACACTGGGTTGTGGTGAAGGAAAGCGCAGCGTTTATTGCAGGACCAAGCAAGGAGAAGGGGCAGCTCATGCTCCAAGACCCAAACTCTCTGATGAATTTCCGGGAAGGATTTTTTTTTTTTTGCGGTACGCGGGCCTCTCGCTGCTGTGGCCTCTCCCGTTGCGGAGCACAGGCTCTGGACGCGCAGGCTCAGCGGCCATGGCTCACGGGCCCAGCCGCTCCGCGGCACGTGGGATCCTCCCGGACCGGGGCACGAACCCGCGTCCCCTGCATCGGCAGGCGGACTCTCAACCGCTGCGCCACCAGGGAAGCCCCCGGGAAGGATTTTTAAAGACAGTGTGAGGGAGAGGGTCACAGGGTGTGTTATCAGCTCATGCACAAGTCTGTGATGGTTGGGTGGTGAGGTAACAGGGTGATGTTTCAGGAATCTCGATCATCAGCCTCCTGGTTCCAGCCATTCTGGGGTCTATGTGCTGATGGTCAGCATGCAGTTAACTTCTTCCACCTGGTGAGGGTTTCCACATCTGCAAAAACAGCTCAAGGATATGGCTCAGCGTATTATCTGTAGCCCCTTGAGGAGGAACTAAATGTCCTTGACTTTTTTTTATGGCTAAACTATTATTATTTTGTCTTGTTTGACTGTTTTCCTTTGTTTCTGCATTTTCTCATTTCTCTGATTAAATTTGCTCTTTGAAACTTGGGGAAGGCCTAGGAGGCTAAAGCTTTCCTACAAATAAGAGAAAAGACATTAAAAAACAGACATTTATTGTCTCACAGTCTGAGACTGGAATTCTGAGAACAAGGATGTTCCTCCTGAAGGCTCTGGAGGCAGGATCTGTTCCAGGCCTGCCTTTTGGCTTGTAGGTGGCCATCTTCTTCCTGTGTCTTCACACCTTCTTCCTTCTGTGCAAATGCCTCAGTGTCCAGATTTCCCTCTACTTATAAGAATACCAGTCCTATTGGATTGGGGTTCCCCCCAAAGACCTCATCGTAACTTGATCATCTGCAAAGACCCTATTTCCCAATGAGGTCATAGTCACAGGTACTGGGTTCACAACTTCAGAATATTTAGGGGGACACGATTCAACCCATCATTCTGGCCCCTCAGCCTCTGCTTCTCCATGCACCGCCCTGCCCCTTGGTCTTCTTTTTGTGCCTACAAACCACAAGCACCTTTTTCCCTGGGGTTTTCTCCAGTGGCTGTGGTTCATCCCACCCACTTAGTGCCCTGACTAACCTATACTCATCCTCCAGGTCTCAGCCTGAAGGACATCCCATTACAGAGAAAGTCCTTGACCCTGGTATGGCCCTCTAAATTGTGTCCCCACTGTTCTTTGCTTTCTAAGCACAATCACCTGGTTTCTCTTGGCTTACAATTTTGTATCTGGAGGCACTTATCTCTTTAGCCTGTTGGTCACCTAATTGTATACCAAGGTCTTTTATTCACAACTGTTTCTCCAGGGCCTGGGATGATACCTAATGCATGAAATACACTCGATCTATGAGACCAAATAGGCTTCTGTATGAGTTTGGGGAGGTTCGTCCTCTGAGGATTTAAGAAAGTTGTTGGTTGATAGTGCCAGTCACGATGTGATGAGTGCAGACGTAATAAAGAGGCTGATATTGTGTGTAATTTCCCAGTGCCCAGGGAGGGTCATTACTGCTGCCTGTTCATCCGATGTCCATCCAGGGGCCATGCAGACATTGCCAAGCTCTCAGGGGAAGCATTTCCTGGGGCCATCAGAATGCAGAACATTGTCATTTCCTTATGGAACAGTGTCAATTAGGAGCTCATGATAGGATCCGCACCACTCCGTGCCTTATTTCCCCTGGGAACACACAAGCTACATTTGGAAAACCCAGAGAGTGCTGGGAGACGAGGGCTTTCAGGCTGCCGCTGTCAGTGCCAGGAAGACTGTGGGCCTGGAGGAGGACAAGGGCTGCCAGGAGGGAGGGCGAGGCCCCCCCTCCCAGGACACATGCAGGCCAAGCAAGACCCAGGCCCGTGCTGGAGGCGGAGGGGGTCGTGGGCCCCCAGCCGGAGCACCTGCTGGTGGAGGGTAGGGCATCTGTTTCAGGAGCTGTGGCTCCTGGCGGCACATGAAGAGAAGGCTGTGAAAGCCTCATCCCAGCAGCATCCCTGCTTATTAGAAACAGGAAAACAGCTTAGAGGTCCATCAGCAGAAGTTTGGTTACAGACATTACACTGGGGCTTCCCTGGTGGCACAGTGGTTAAGAATCCGCCTGCCAATGCAGGAGACATGGGTTCGAGCCCTGGTCCAGGAAGATCCCACATGCTGTGGAGCAAATAAGCCCATGCGCCACAACTACTGAGCCCGAGTGCTGCAACTACTGCAACCTGCACACCTAGAGCCTGTGCTGTGCAACAAGAGAAGCCACTGCAATGAGAAGCCCGCGCACCACGATGAAGAGTAGCCCCCTCTCGCCGCAAATGGAGAAAGCTCACATGCATCAACGAAGACCCAACACAGCCAAAAATAAATAAATAAATAAACAAATTAATTAATTTTAAAAAATCACACTATATTATAATATCACAAAGCATTGTGGACACTTTTATTTCAAGGTTTTTTGATAACATGCCTGCACATACATGTACGGCATGTGCACACATGTCTCATATGACCATCATGCGGATGGTTCATCGAAGGTTGCTGTGATTCAGCAGGATTCCTTTCTTTTCTCTCTGACCTTTAAGTTCAGTCTGCAGGGTCCTTTATTCCCCCGCCCTGTATGAAAATGCCAGAAGCACCATGGAATTCCTTGTCATCTCAGATAATAAAAGCTAAGGAAGTTGATTATTAGTATGCTCGGTCTGGTGTGATAATCAAAACTTTAAATGTGATTGAAAGTGGGGTCGTCTCCCACTCCTCCTTGGGGCTGCTCTGGGCAGCCCCCGCGGCAGGTGCAGGGGGCGTGGCCAGCTTCACCAGCCCCTAGGCCTCGTGGCCTCCCTTCTGGGGCACTCGTGTCAAGCTCCTGGGAGAAGTGCCCATGGCCTCCAGTCCAGCTGTCCATCCGTCCATCCTCAGCCTGAAGCCCTGCAGCTGCCAGGTTCTTTCTGTGAAGGTGAGTTTGACTTTCCTGAGGACAGGATCTAAGGTGACCTCTCTCTGGTTCTTCCCCCTCTGCTCATATCCATGCACAGAAAACCGTGTGCCCCTTTTGCACCTAAAATTTCTGGGCAGGCAGAGTTGATCCAGAATGTGAGACCTTAAAAGGCTCCTTGGTGACCCAGTTGGGCTTTCTGGCTGGAAAGGTTTACCCACGTCCTGTTTGATCTGGGCTTTGGGGCCAACAGGGAAGGTTTGAGACTTGTGTGTGGGCGGGGGAGTGGGCATGGCACGGAGCAGAGGAGGCAGTCTGGGCTGCTTTAATTGGAGGTTTTCCTTGCCTCGGCAGAAAGAGGGATCCATGGGATCCAGCTGAGCTCACCATAGGCCTCTAGTGGCAGCTGGATCTTCCGGGCAATGCAACGTGTTCATTTGCAGGTCACTATCTCCTGTGCGGATATTTCCCTCAAGGACAATGAGGGAAGGGACCGTTTGGAGTGCATACCAGGGGGTGCTGGCCACCGGGCCCTCCCTCCATGTCACTGGCAGCAAGGGGACCCTCAGCAAGCGTGTGCAGCGGGGGACAGCACAGATTGTCAGGTTTTCACAGTAGAAAGATCCCGGCCCCGTAGCCCAGCCTCCTGTGTGTTTTGAATGAAAGAGCCCATCTAACTATAGGGTGATTAAAAAAACCCCAAAAACTATTTATAGCACAGTTATAGATTTACAGAAAAATGGCAAAGATAGCATAGAAAATCCCCATAGGCTCCATGCCTAGATTTTCTGCTATTAGCATCTTGTATGAGTATGGTACATTTGTCATAATTAAAGAACCAATATAGGTGTGCTATTATTACCTACATTTCATCATTTATTTAGATTTCTCTAGGTTTTTCTTTCTTTTGACTTGTTTGTTTATTGTTGTGTTTAATCTACTGGCTTTTGTCCCTTGTTCCAGGACCCTATATAAAATCTAGTTGTCCTGTGTCCTTAGGCTCCTCTGGGCTGTGGGATTTCTTGGACATTCCTTGTTTTTGGCAGTTTTGAGGAGTGCTGGGCAAGTCTGTTGTAGGACGCACCTCAAGTGGTTTGTCTGATGTTTTTCTTGGTTAGACTGGGGTCCTGGATTTGGAGAAGAAGACTCCAGAGGTGAAGTGCCCCCATCCCAACACATCAGGGTTCATGCCGTCAACATGACTGATGCCTGAGGTGCTGACCGTGGTCACCCGGCTGACGTGTGCTTGTCAGGCTTCCCCACCGCAGGATCCCTCTTCTCTCACCCTTTCTGTTCCATCCTCTTAGTAAGGAAGTCACAATGCTGGACCCAAATTAAAGGGGGGCAGTTAGGCTCCACGTCTTGAGGGTGGAGTGCCCACGTAAATAATTTGGAAGTCCTCTGTATGAGAGATTGTCTTCTCTCCCTTATTTATTTATGTGTTCGATCATTTACCTGTATCACATGGATTCACGGCACTTATTTCGTTCTCTGGGTTATAATGCCATTCCACTTTATTTTGTTGGCCAAAATGTCCCAGCTTTGACCTTCAGGAACTCTTTCAGTTGACGGACCCCCAGCTCAAGGGCGGCGCGAGTACGTCTTGTATGTATGTATTTCCTGTTCAGCCCTCAAATCAGCCATTTCTCCGAGGAGCCTTGTTCCTTTTACTGCAGAATGACTTTTAGAAACCAAGATAGACTTTTTTTTTTTTGCGATACGCGGGCCTCTCACTGCTGTGGCCTCTCCCGTTGCGGAGCACAGGCTCCGGACGCGCAGGCTCAGCGGCCATGGCTCACGGGCCCAGCCGCTCCGCGGCATGTGGGATCTTCCCGGACCGGGGCACGAACCCGTGTACCCTGCATCGGCAGGCGGACTCTCAACCACTGCGCCACCAGGGAAGCCCCAAGATAGACTTTTAATGAAGGGAATTTATGAAACTCTGTGGAGAAGGAGGAAGAAGTAAGGGCGTGGGGGCTAGAACCCACTATCCTGGGTTTGGAGCCCCCCAAAGTCAAGTCCTACTGACAGGAGCCCTAGGAGAGTACTTCCCCCATAGACCTGGGATCACACATCCTCCTGGACCAGGGCCTTCCCAACCCCCAACTTCCTGAGAAATGGGGCCAGTGCAGAGAGGGTCCCGCTTGAGAGAAGAGAGCGCGATGAGGCAGGAGCTAAGATCTGAGGGGTCACTGCCATGAAGCATCTTGGGGCAAATCCACCCCAAGCTCCCACTCGCGGCCTTTCCTGTTGGACTGCAAGCCTGCGACTTCCCTCTGGGCTCTTCCTAAATTCACCCTGGGGTCAGGGACTTTGGCACAAGCCTATCAGAGTACAATCCTCCCAGATCATTTCGTGTGACCCTCAAAATGCCCTCCTGAAGCCGCTTTTGTTATTTGCAGTGTCAGATGTGGAAACTGAGTCCCAGGGAAGCTCGCACGTTGCCAAAGGCCATGTGACTCTTTTTCGGCAGATCTAGGATGGGGGGGTGTCAGCACCTTCATTACGTCTGGGGAAGCTGTGGCTCAGGGCCACGCAGCAGCAGGTGAGGGGCTGATCTCCTCTTCCGGTAACCACCCAATTCCGAGTTTGCTGATTAAACAAAACTGTCATTATTGAAGTTCACAAAGCTCTTCCTTTTATGCCCAGAGTCGTGCTGTCATCCGGCTGCACAGGCTCCGTCCACGTATAAGGAGGGATGCATGGAAGAGGCGGGAGGTGGTGATGGGGGTCTCGGCCCCACTGAAAACCTTCTTTGGACAGAGGACGGGGTCTGGAGAAGCAGCCTCTGGCAGGGGCGCCCCACCTGCAGCTGATTGATGTCTCCTGGGCTTCCCTCCAGCAGAACACTTAGACCCTTTTAAGGCAGCCTGGGGCGATGTCCGGGGACCACCCCTGCAAATTCTTGACACCTGCCAAGGCCCCCTCACTGCTGCTAATTGAGGGGCCCTGAAGGTTAATGGCAGGGCCTGGCGCTTGGGCTGGAAGCCAGGTGTCAACTATGAGG
The DNA here is from genome assembly GCF_008692025.1 of Phocoena sinus. Classification (NCBI taxonomy): domain Eukaryota; kingdom Metazoa; phylum Chordata; class Mammalia; order Artiodactyla; family Phocoenidae; genus Phocoena; species Phocoena sinus. The sequence continues at coordinate 2,383,623 of NC_045772.1, read as the reverse complement.
GTGGGTGAGACCTTCTAGAAGCTTCCTTTAATCAACTAGGGTATCTATCTGCCTACCTACAAGTGGGAGGATGAGATTTTTCCACCCGTGAACCGGCTTTGCCCCACGGCAATGGCTGAAATAACATCTGGCATCTTACATGAAATTTCCTCTGGAACATCTGGGCTCCCACGTCCCTCCTGCTCCCCTCTCCTGTGAAGGGGGCAGGGAGGTGTTCCTCCAGTTGCAGGACAGGCCAGGTCTGGCTGGGAGAGGGTCAGCAGCTTGCCCAAGCCTGACTCCCAAGCCCGAGTCCTGTGTTTATCCACATCCATCTCCCTCCGTAGTGCCAACACACTTGATTCTGAGTGATTGCCTTTCTGCCGTGGGCCTGTTCTTGAACTTCTCATGTTGCTGTTGAATCTGGGAGTTTCAAGGCCTGGCTCTGCACCTCTATGAGCACGTGGAGCCCGAGGCCAGCAGAATCAGCAGCAGCGACAGCAGCATCATAAAGCAGAACTCAGGGGCCGGCAGCCATGGACCAGAATCCTTAAGGCCTCCCCTCTCCCCAACCCCGTGTACTCAGTGCCCACTCTGCTCCTCTATTCAGCGTGCTTTGTCCTGTCTCTGGGCCTTCACTCTTATTGAAGGTCCCTCTGTCTGTCCCCTGCCCTGGCCGCCCAGCGCCCTAAGAACCATCTCCCCAGGCTGGGTCCTCTCCTTCACTCGCAGCTCCCATCACCAGCTCTCTCCTGACCTCCCTCCCAGTCAGGACAGCGCTGCCCTGGGTGCTCAAATCATCCCCCTGCCCCTTGCTTCACAGCATCTCTCAAATCAGAGGTCCCTTGTTCATGACCTACTGACCCCTTCGAATGTTGGTTCTGCTGGGAACTGTCAGGGACCTGGTCTGTTTTGTCCCCTCGCTCAGGGCTGAGCCCCATGTCCTAGGAGAGAGCCCAGCAAGTCCTAGGCACTCAGAGACCACGGACTAATGGAGCATGAAGGAACGTATGGACGAACGTGAGCCTGGTGACCTGTCCTTGCTTCCCGCTCTGTCCTGGGGCCACAGCGAGGTTGAGTGGAGGCTCCTTGTAATAAAATGCGTGCACACACAGCCATCTGAGGCCACGGATAGTGATTTTGAAACAGAGGAGCCTGTCAGGGAGGGGCTGGGGGTGCCCTCCTGCTCTAGTCCAGGGAGAGGGTGATTTCACCTTCGTGCTCTGGTGCTGAAGTAAGACCCACACGTGGGCTCCCGGCAGGATGGAATCTCTTCCCTAAATCTATATGTTGAAATACTTGCACCAACTGTGTGTGGTGTGTGTGTATGAGAGAGAGAGAGAGAAACAGAGACAGAGAGACAGAAAGAGAGAAAGGGGAGGGAGGGAAAGAGGAAGGGAGGGAGATACTGATTGAAAAGTGAAAAAGTAATCATAATATATATTAGATGATGAAAAGAAAATAATGCAGACACTGGGTCAGTGATGGGGCTGCCTTTTTGGATTCACTGGGAAGGTGATAGCTTAGCACAGTCCAAGCAAACAAGGGAGAAGGTCTGGGGTATTCTCCTGGTCAGAGCCTGGCATGTGCAAAGGCCCTGGGGTAGGTGGGTGCAGAACAAAGTGGCCTGGCAACTGCAGATGACTGATCTGGGGAAGGTGGAAGGGGGATGGGGTGAGAGAGAGGGCGGTGAGGGAGGCTCTGGGAGCTCCTGGCTACAGTGACAAGGGGGGACTTGATTCTGAGTGAGGCAGTTGCCACTGAGGGGCCACGCCAAGGGTGGGCATGACCCAAGCTGAAAGTACAATGCTGGCCGCTCTGTGAGGGAGGGGCTGCAGGTCGCGCTGGTTGGGAGCGAAGGTTCAAAAAGACGCTGTCTGATGAGCGACCCAGACGCTTTACCTCTTTCTGGTGCAGTCTGTTTATAATGCCCTAATAAACTCTCATTTTAAAACTGTATTGCACAGATTCTAGAAAAATGTATCTCACAATCCCTTTTATTCTCCCTTCATCTATTGCCACTGCCTCTTTCTTTGACTTTTTATTCTTCTTTTTCTGAATTAGTCTGCAGTGTTGTTGTTTTTTTTTTCTTTAAAGAAAATCATTCTATAGATTTGTTTCATTTCAGTGTTGCCATTTTGCTGTTATCTATTTAGTGTTGCTCTGACCTGGGTGTATCTTTGTTTACACTGACATTTCTGTCTCCCTTTTATTAACGTGTTGAGTTGAATTCACAGTGTATTTATATTCTACTGGTTCCTGAAACGGAATCATTTCTTAGAGATACATCCACATGTTTGTAGTGTCTGCTCAGTGAGATCCCTCGTGACTTGCTAAGTTCAAGGAGGTTTCCTTCTGTGAGTTACATGGACGTGGTTTCTGTTGCATCTGACGTGCTGCTTCCCCAACACCTCTGTGTGCTGATGCTGGAATCACACTATTTGTCCTCCACGTCGTTCGTGTTTTCAGAGCTCTTTCTCAATGTTGCCCTTTTACTCTTCGTTCTGGGAAGCGTTCCCCAATCTTCCTTCATTATCGTTATCTTTACTTTCTGTTCCTGTTAAACCCTGATCGATATGCAGTCTGTGAACTGGCATTTTTCTCAATTCATCTCAGAATATCATCTGACTTGGTCACTTTATCTTATTTGATAGAAGTGAGCTTTCCTCCCTGGAAAGGAGGTCAAGGGCAGTGGCTACTGACAGTTTAGGGCTGGCACCTCGATAAACTCATATATGCCATTGGCCAACAGAGATTGGCCACCCCTGGGTGCAAGGACACAGCAGAAAAAAAGAAGCAAGGCCCCTGCTGTCCTGGAGCTCCTGTCCTAAGAGAGAAGCAAAGCGTGGTCACTGTGAGATGGGGTTAAGATTGGTGTAGAAGGGGTTCAACACCAGGACCAAAGTGCAGGTGGGGGAGTGGGTCCCTCGTGATGGGGGCACTGCCTTCCATGTACAGTCAGGGCAGATTTTGCAGAGGAGATGTAAGCTGAGTCTGAGTCGTGCAAGGGATCAATCCCTGTACCAGCTAAGGAGGAGGGCTCCAGCAAAGGGATGGGCATGTTCCCAGGCCTCACAGAAGGGTCATCTCAGGTGTGAAAATCTGAGAAGTAGAAATAAGCAGGGAGCAAAACGAAAGCAGTATTCATTTAACCTATTGATGCAAAATTGCCTACCTGAGCACCAATAGTGGAAGGTGGAGAGAGGGAGAGAGGCAGGGAAAACAGGAAAATTCTTACCAGGCTTTGCCCAGGAAGGAGCCAGCACGTACAAGTCTATTCTGGAGATTGATCCAGAAGAAGAGGTTCAACAATATGGCTTATCGAGAAGTAAGTGTTTGTAGAATAAAAATAGGCTTCACTTATCTGTTGTATATGTGTGCATCAATGCCGAATAATACGTTCACTTCCCCTCCCCCATTCATTTATCCCTGCACGAGCGCCAGATCTATCCAGACCTGCAGCTGGATCAGAACACTCTGTGGATTCTCCCAGGGACTCTCTGTTGGTCATCTTCACAGGACTTAAACTTTCAGTTCAACACTCAGGAGCCCAGGCAGAGAGGAGGGACCTAGGTCTGTGTGGCCGAGAACTATAGGGTCTGCTCTAGACTGCTGGTTTCCCACTTTGGCTTCTCAGCACTTGTGAAACTGCATGTAGTCACCTCCTGCTGTCTTTACAGATTTTCTGCCATTAGGGAGGCCCTTCCGACTTCTGAAGGCACGTGCTAATGTTGGGTTCAACGCGCCACTTATGGAGAAGCTGGGTCACAAACAAATATCAAACGCACTTGTCTCTTGGCTTTTCCCTTCAGTTGAATTACATTTAGCAAATATTTACTGAGGTCCTGCTACATGCCCAGAAGTGAACCAGGAGAGCTGAACCAAGCTGAGATCTCTTTAAGAAGGTTGAGTAAGAGTCTCTGGGCTGAAGTCAGATGATGTGGAGCTGCTGCAGGCACATCAGGCAGGATCAAGGGCCCAGCATGTTGATGCATTCTCAAGCCAAGATGATGGGGATCATTGAAACCCAGAGCAGAGGGATTCCCTGGTGGCGCAGTGGTTGAGAGTCTGCCTGCCGATGCAGGGGACGCAGGTTCGTGCCCCGGTCTGGGAAGATCCCGCATGCCACGGAGCGGCTGGGCCCGTGAACCATGGCCGCTGAGCCTGCGCGTCCGGAGCCTGTGCTCCGCAACGGGAGAGGCCACAGCAGTGAGAGGCCCGCGTACTGCAAACAAACAAACAAAAAAGAAAAAAACAGAGCAGAGAGGGCAGCTCTGTCTACAGACAGAGAAGGAGAGGCCCAGAGGGGGACAACCTGGGACACTAGGAGGCCACTTCCCTTTGAGACCAACAGCCCATTGCCTTGGTCCGTGCAGGTCCTACGTAAGAATGACATACGGCCAGGCTGCCATGCCTAGGGATGGATGTGTGGTCTATGAGAAGAGCTCTGGCTGGTTTAGGTAGTCATCACAGGGAGCAAACCTCACCCACAACCAGGAAGGCTTAGGGCTTCACCTCCACCAGGCACAGTGTGAAGCACACTTCCATCATCCCTTTATCACAATTTTTCCTGATATGTCCCTGCATCAGAGTTTATCACCCCATTCAAAAGAGGCCCCTCTGGCTTGAGAAGACTGGCTTGCCTTAGTTGGCAGGGCTACGTGGGCATAAGGCCCCAGCCGAGCCTAGGTCTGCCCCAGTCAGGGGATCCAGGTATTTCCTCTCCACATCCAGATTTCTGTTGTGAGGCTTTCTGTATCAGATTCAGACTCACCTGTCATTAACCAGCCAGCATCTGCCCAGGCGAGGCCCCAGGCCAGGCCATGAACACACGTCCACTTTGCAACTTCTAGTGGCAGGAGCCATATGGCTCACTGTTCGCATTTGGGGATGGTTGTGGTCACGGAACTTCCAAAATGGTTTGGAGGGACGTGAATTTCTACTGAGCAGAGCCGACTACCCTGAGCTGACATCTGAGGAGCTCCCATGAATGAGCTGACAGGAGCAGATGCTGGAATCAGCTCCTGAGACCCCAGACCAAGGCCTGCTGCTGCTGCGTGGGGGCCACTCAGGCGACTGAAGACGCTGATGATTGTTCCAAACTTCCCGGGAAATGCTGCTGTAAGAATGTTTCCTTGTCATCTGTTATTCTGGGTTGCAGGGAGTAATTTGTATGTCATTCTTATCTGCTCAAGCAAGACAATTACTGCTGATCCCTGCCAAGCCCACGGGCTCCCTACTGGCCTGGCCCAGAAGAGATCAAGCCAGACGAGCTGTAACTGTTGATATTTCAGGAAGAAAGAAAAGAGAACAGAATAAACCGGCCCTTGTTTCTGATTCGAGATCATGGTTTTTCAAAGGTCTTTAGAAACCATTTCTCCACCTTGCCTTCTCCCAGGTGAGAACAAATGGTGATACAAGCACAAGTCAACACCATTGGTTCCCATGGAGGAAGTGGATGGAAATGTCATGAAACTAGGCTTCTGAAGTAATATATCACCCTGCAGAAGATCAGTCCCTCTGCCCTGTAACAGCCCTCAGGCATGGGAAGAGAATGCCTCTTCTCTAGGCTAAAATCTCCCTCTGTCCTGTTGTATCACTTGCCTGGTTTTCAGACTGTATGATCCACCCCAGTTATCATCCACTGATTTTATGTGACATTGTGCCTTGAACCAACATGGCACCCTCACTTGGGTCCAGCCAGCCCAGCACAGAAAGGAGATGCCCCTCCTTGTTGCCTGATGTCCCACCCCCGCTACTGTCCCTGCCCATTTCAGGGTCTGTAAGCCATCCTTCCACTCAACTCCTAGACACAGTCTCAAAAGTAGAACAGAGAACTTATGATCAGACTGAAGTTTCATGTTCTGTGCAGATGTCAGAATCTGAAAACTCCAAGTTTCAGGACTGGTTGTGTGTGAGATTATTCATCTCACTTGGAAACTGGAAATAGTATCCTACAGATCTCTTATCGAAACCAGATCAAATGGAAAATTTTAAAAAATCTATTACAAACATGTGCCCAGTAAATAGCAGATTTACTTATCCCCAGGTAAAATGCTGCTATAGCAGGTGTCCCTCATCTTAACTTCATGTAATTGATTTTGTATCCTAATCCTTCAACCGTTCATCCATCTATCCATCCATCCATCCATCCATTCATCCATCCATCCATCTATACATTCATCCATCCATCTGTTCATCCATCTATCCATCCATCTATACATTCATCCATCCATCTATGTGTTTATCCATCTATCCATTCATCCATCCATCCATCTATCCATTCATCCATATATCTGTTCATCCATCCATTCAATGACTATTTATCAGATGCTCAGTGAGTTCCAGACACTGTGATCAAAGCACACTAGCTTCTCTCCAAAAACAAATGCTCTTCACTGCCCACTGCTCATATCTTTCCACTGCTCAAGAAGCCCAGAGCCCCTCTCCGAGTCCATCACCCAAAATCACTCACAAGAGGGCAAACAGCAGCATTATTAGGTCTTCAGAGGAAGCCAGGATAAAAGGTTGTCTGCACTGACAACTCCACATCATCTTGCCTCTACTGCCCAGCATATTCTTAATGGAAACTGAGCACTTGTTCCCCAAATATTTATTGACTTCATTTCATGTGCCAAGCCAGATAAAAGCTCCCTGTCAGAGATACTCTTTCTGAACTTGTGGCTTTCCAGTAGCTCCTGGTGGGACTGCTGTCAGTGGAGGTAAATGCCTATCCTCCTGGCCTCCCAGGGCTTAGAAGCCGAGAGCTTTGGCTGGGTTCTAGAACAGCATGTCAGCAAGATGATAGGCTTTGGAAATAGAATCTCATATCAGATAGCTTTTCAAAGTCACACAGCTAATAACTGCTCTAAGCCTTTTTCCTTCCTCAGAAAATAATGATTATGTTACCAACTTTAGGGCCAATGTGAGAATGGAAAGTGATAATGTTTGAAAAATAAATATATGGGATTTCTACTCAAGATAGAAGACTGAACAGATGTAGAAAATCCTCTGATTCTACTTCAAACACAGAAATTTTGGATTAAACACATATTGAATGTAGAAAATATAGGTCAGACTGCAGATAAGAAGGAGAATTCACTACATGCTTGAAATATAGATATACTTTCTAGCCAAAAATTAAAATGATTCATGGCCAACCACTTGGTACTGACATACTCCTCAGGGTCTGAAGTTGAAGTCCCCATGGGGGGATTAGCTTCCTGTATAATGAACTACAACCTCTGTTAAAAAGGGACTGTAAAATTTACACTTGATGACCCAAGTCTTTCAACTTAGAAGTGAGCCAACTTCCCCAGGCCATCAATAGAAGCAAAGCATCTTTGATAAGACAAAACTTGAGCCTGCACTTTTAGTGGGTACAGGACATAGATTTCCTGCTAAAGGCGATACAGAAACCCCTAGTATGCTCATGTATACACACACAGGATACACACACACAGAACACACATACACACTTATCCCAGGACAGTGGAACTAATAGGGCCCCAAGACAAGCACATGTGAAATCCTGGACAATATATAACTGCCACTGAGGATGAAAAATAAAGACCAGTTCAGAAATCCACACAAGATAATAAATAAACAGGGTGACTGCAAATAGAATTTGGGATAAGAGTATTTAATATGCTCAAATGGGTAACACAAAGAGCAGACTACATCAAAAATGAAAAGAACCCTAGAAAATAGTATAGAGTCTTGGTTCTGGTTATGATGGACCAAAAAACGAGGACCAGAATTCTTGTTGAAAACAACTAAGAAAGCAGAACAAAATATTAAAAAAAAAATAAGCTTGAAGGTATCAGAGGGATATCAAGGGAGAGAAGTATAATGCAGCCAAGGTGTGGGAGAAGGAGAAACTCACGGAGGTGATCCTGGCACATGAGGCATTTTCTCTAGACCAGCACTGTCCAGTAGAACTTTCCTGATGATGAAGAGGTTCTACATTTCCTCTGTCCAATATGGTAGCCATGAGACACAGGTGGCCATTGAATACTTGAAGCATGGCTACTGTGACCAAGAAACTGAATTTTAGAGTTTGTTTAATTTTAGTTAACTTAAATCTAAATACCTAGATGTGACTAGTGGCTACTGTATTGGGTAACACCACTCCAGAGGCATTTGCCAAATCTGGAAAAAGCAAGTGAGAGGCTGGGAGGCAGATGGGAGCTTTAAGCTGACAGTTGGAACAAGGGGACAGAATCCAGATATCAGCACCCAGAGCCTGCTCAGAACAGGGAGTGAAAAGGATGATGTTATGGACAACTAAGCCTCTTTCTGTGACCAAGGCCAGGGTCAGCAAATGCTGGCTCATGAGCCAAATACAACTCACTGACTGTTCTTGTAGATAAAGTTTTACTGGAACAGAGTTAAGCCCATTGGTTACATAGAGCCTGTGGCTGACTTCATACCACAGCAACAAAGATGAGAGGTTGTGAGACATCCCACATGGGCTGCACAGCCTTAAATACTGACTCTCTAGCCTTTTGTAGATGAAGCTTTTCAACCTCTGACTCACTCCCCAGCTTCCAGGAGTGTTGGCTGCTGACAGGGCACAGAGGAAGTACTCTTAGCTGAAGGGGCTTGCTTTGTCCAGGGCTACAGGTCCTCACTGGCGCAGTACAGATTCATTGCCTGGTTGATGAAAGATAAAGACTTGGATCCTTCCCCTAAATAGAGGACAACTACTAAGGGCACTGTAGCTGTAGATCCCCCTGTGGGATCAGCTGAGGCTTCTGCTGTAACTGCATCCCAGTTCAGCTTCTCCCTTTACCTGACCCAGCTTTCCTGCTGTCTCAGAATCTTTCCCAAGAACTCTCCCAGTAAAACTGCACACACACCTGTATCTCAGAGCCCATTTCTTGAGGAGTCCTGCCTAAGAAAGGAGTTTGGAAATGCTCCCCTTAACTTTGGGTTAGTGCCCCAAAGGAATATACCTTAGAAGTAGGAGTCCACTGGAAAGAGAGGACCCTAAAATATAGGAGACCAGGATCAAACTCTCTAAATCCATGCATTGATAAGGTTCTGAGATTACTAGTGTTTCCAGCCTAGCTGCTGGCCAGAAGCAAATAGAATTCCTCTTTGGAGGAAGACAATACTGTCCAGAACATTAAATAATCTCTACAATTTCTCAAATTCAGTGCCCAGCATTTACTAAAAGACAACATGACCCACAACCAAAAGAAACAAAAGGTAAAAAGAACATATTCATAGGGGATTTAGATAATGAATTATCATGTAAACTTTCAAATAAATATATTTGCTATACCCAAAGAAATAAAAGACAAGATTAATAATTTATGTGGTAAATTGGTGACTAATAAAATAAAACAAATGGAAATATAGATTTTTTTTTAAAAAAGCAAAGGGAATTAATAATTTAAGGGAAGGATTTTAATTCAAAATTAGACACAGCTAGAAAGAAAATTAGAAAACTGGAAGACAGATCAGAAGAAAATATTCAGGCATGTACTTAGCCATAAAAGTATTTAAACAATACTTAAAAGCAATAAAAGACAGAGGGAATATGGTGTAAAAGTTTGATATACATGTAACTGAAGTTCCAAGAGGAGAGGAAAATAGTATTGTAAGGGATCAATATTGAAAGCAATAAAGATAAAGATTTTCCAAACATGAGTATAAATATTTTCATACCAAATGTAAAATCTAGACAGAATAAATAAAAATAAAGTCACAGTTAATCACAATATCAAAAAATTCTGGAAACCAAAGACAAAAAGAAAGGCTTAGAAGTCACAAAATATAAAATTAAAAAACAAGCAAACAAAAAAATAATGAGAATTCCTTCAAAGAAACAATGAAAACTAACAGCTAATTTCTTAAGAGAAAATGGAAGCCATAAGATAATGGAAAAATTATCAAAGTGCTGAAATGATAAATTAATAACAAAAAGATAACTAGGAAATCTTTAGACATGTGGAAATTAAACAATACACTTTAAAATTTCTCTGGTCAAAATAATTAACATGAACACTGGAAAATGTTTTGAACTAAATGCTAATACAAATCATACACGGTAGAATTTATAAGTCTACACTAATGCTTAGGTGGAAATCTATTTTATTAAATAGAAATATGAAGAAAGAAGAGTGTGCATGTGTCAATATAGGGTGATATAATATATTTTATGTAATAATTTGCTTGACTTACAACATTTAAATATTTACAACTATGCTTTGAGAGCCTTCATTTGTACTTTTAACCTGGGCCCTAAATATGTTATGGATGCCTTGATTTGTGACAAAAATGTCCCTCTTGCGGAGTTTGGACAGAATATTTTTTTAAAGAGTAGCTCTGGGTCATTGGATACCTATGTGAAAAAAGTATATATTTTGATTTCCTACCTAATGTCACATACAAAAAGCAATTCCAGATATGTCTTAGATCTACATGTGAGTGATAAATCACTAAAACTTATGTGATTTATCAGAGATAATTTTTGAATGAACATCAGAAAAATTTCTTAATCTAGACACAAAAGCAGTAACTGTAATGGGAAAGATTGTTATTCTAGATGACATGGAAATATTAGAACTTCTTTTCCAGAGACTGAAAAAGCAACTCATCAAATAGAAGAAAAATATTTACTATCTAATATCCAGACCTTGGAATAGGCAGAGATTTATTAAACAAGATGTGAAGATCTTTAACACAAAACAATGGTAAATCAGTAAATTGGGTTCAATTAAAATTAAAAACTTACTTCACTCTGTATGACAGACTCTAGGTCCATCCACCTCACTACAAATACCTCTGTCATACAGAGTGAAGTAAGTCAGAAAGAGAAAGACAAATATCGTATGTTAACACATAAATATGGAATCTAAGAAAAAAAAATGTCATGAAGAACCTAGAGGTAAGATGGGAATAAAGACACAGACCTACTAGAGAATGGACTTGAGGATATGGGGAGGGGGAAGGGTAAGCTGAGACAAAGTGAGAGAGTGGCATGGACATATATACACTACCAAACGTAAGGTAGATAGCTAATGGGAAGCAGCCGCATAGCACAGGGAGATCAGCTCGGTGCTTTGTGACCACCTAGAGGGGTGGGATAGAGAGGGTGGGAGGGAGGGAGATGCAAGAGGGAAGGAGATATGGGGAACATTATGTATATGTATAACTGATTCACTTTGTTATAAGCAGAAACTAAGACACCATTGTAAAGCAATTATACTCCAATAAAGATGCAAAAAACAATTAAAAACTTGAATTCATAAAAGTTGTATTAAATAAGAGAGATAATGTAATCTTCTGATTCTTCACAAACAAGAATTTTCCAAAGGGCCAGGGAACATCATAAAAGGTGCTCAAACTCACTAGTCATCAGAGAGATATAAACTAAGTCCACAAAGCAAACTACAGTATACAGCTAAACAGCTAAAAAACCAGAAAATACTAAGTATTGGTGTGTATGGAGAAACTGGAACTCTATCACAGTAATAGTGAGAGTCCAAATATCTTCAACTCAAGGTGTATACCCCCAAACAAATATGCCAACGCAGAATCACCAGTGGGCATGCAATAATATATCCCATTGTTTTTTGTGTCAACAATTGTTAATATCTTGAATGCCCCATCACAGTAAAGTGGTTTAATACATCATGGCAAACTTCTGCAGTCATATATGAGAGCAACTATGAAATAACAAGCTGCAGTTACATGGAACAACATGGATGGCTCTCAATATGTTTATTTTGAGTGAAAGAATACAGACACAGGTACACATGTGCATAATGTGCTTGTGTGTGTGTGCATGTGTGTGTTAGAAACGGCAAAAGCATCTCTAGTGTCAGAATCCCAAGCTAATGGTTAAGTTTAGGGAGGGGGGTTTAATCTTGGGAAGAAGTCAAGAGAGATTTTTTTTTGGATAATGGTAATGTTCTACTTTTTTGCCCTGAGGTGTTGGGTATGTGGGGTCTGGTTCTACTTGTGACAATTTATTAGGTGGTTATATTATGACATATACATTGTGCCATGAGTGTGTGCATGTGTGTGTGTGTGTGATAATTCCACAGAGAGGACCCTTCCTTGACTCGAATGTGTGGAGAAGGGTTATACAGATCTGGGTTGAATTGGGAACTAATTATTTTAGAAATGAGGGAAGGCCAACATTATAACTAAGAACAAGTGAAAAATATTTATAAAACAGTAAATAACTTTATACATCGGCACATATATAAAAATGTTTACATACTCAAAATTATGTTAAATACTGAGTATAAACCTGTCCCTGGAGTTATTATATGCAGGCAATAGAGGTTTGGTTGGGGGAAAAGTGTGTATGTAGTGTTTTAGGGAGATCATAAAAATTTAAATCCCCCAATTTTCTTTGATAGGAAGAGAGTAGTTATAATATCTAATAATGATGAATAAAAAAAATGGCCAGTAAAGATGCATTATTTAGACATATGAAATCATAAAAGAAACAGCTAAAAATAGATTAAGTACCTCTGGGGAGCAGGCAGAGAAAGTAGGGGTGCTGCTATGATGGCATAAGAGACTTGTAGAATTTTACAGCTTTTAAAACCACATATTACATAACTTTGATAAGAAGTAAATATTTAAGAAATGGATTCTACAGCTATATCACACATACATATATAAAAATAAAATCTATAAACAGTAGTAGCTAAAAGGAAAGATATATACAGTTACATCAAATGCCCATACGCATTTATTAAATCACAAGAATTATAAATCCTGAGAATAGGAAAAGAGGGATAGATTCTTATTCCATTCAAATAGCTGCTATAAGTAAGACACCACAATTAGACAAGTAGTCACAGGAAGAAAAATATATATTCATGTCCACTTTAAACAGATAAATAAATCCTAAATCGTATTTCATATCAAGATGAACAAGGTATTAAAATAACACATTACAACCACAGTAAGTTAATTACAGGAATATAACAGTGTTTAGAAAAACCTATCAAAGTTGTTCTTACACTAAGATAATAAAGGAGAAACTTTAATGATTTCATTAGATACTGAAGAAGTGTTGGATAAAAGTCAATACTCATTCCTGATAAAAAAAAACACTTAGAAAACAAAGACAGTAATGAAACACTCTTATCTTGATAAAATGTATTTACCAGAAAACTGAAGCAACATCATACTTAATAGTGAAATGTTAGTGATTATTCTCTAAAAGTCCGTTCAGCGAGGATGCCTCACTATACATCACTGTTTAATATTGTGCCAAAAGTTCTAACCAGTGTAAAAATGGGAAAAAAAAAACATAAGAAATATGACATTATGTATATGAGAATGTTCTTTTCTACAAGAATGCAGAAGCATAAACTGGTAAATTGCTCCAACCGGTCATGAGAGTTCAGGAACCTGGGACTGAATATATCAACCCTACGAAAAATCAATAGTTTTTTCTAGAACCAGCAACAAACAAATAGAAAATGTAATAGAAGTAAAAACATTCTATTCACAGCCAAAATAATCTTATAAAAGAACTCCAGATGATACTAACCTGCTGAAAAAAAATGAAAATTGGCCTGAATAGAAGAAGAGACATATATGATAGATCAGAATAGAACAACACTATAGCCAACAATCCAAAAATCTCAGTGGGTTAGCAAAATATAAGTTTTTTTCTTGCTTAAATAATTGTTTTGTGTGGGTTTCCCAGGATGTGGCCATCCATATGACCCTCCAGTGACCCAGACTCCTTCCACCTTGCAGCTCTGACATCCTATGGCCCCCAGGTTCCCTTGATGGGCTCTGCACACAGGTGGGGGGAAGATGGAAGAGACCGGTGGGACCCAGTGCAGTGTGTTTCTCTGGGCCGACGGAGGTAGCTCAAGTTTCCATTGTCCTGGCTCTACTCATGCAGTGACACCCCGAACGTGAGGGAGGGTAGACGTGTCACCCACCCCCGAGTCCAGGAGAAAAGAAAAAGTGGTTTGGCAAACTAACAAGGGTCTTCCACCCATGACATGACTCAACGTCATAAAGATGTCATTTCTCCTCAAGAATCCATGCATTCCATCTACATCTCTAGCAAATCTGATAGGTTTTTATCATGGAGACAGATGGCTTGATTCTCCAGTTTGTATGGACAGTAAGTGTATGGGAATGGGCCAGTACCATTTTGAAAAGATACACCGCGGGGCATGTTGTGGTTGTGAGTTTGCCCTACTTGATGGGACACAAAGTTAGAATAATAAGAGCATCATCATATTAATGCAACACAAATACATGGTGGAACAGAATAGTGATCTAGAAACAAATGCACACATCAGGGAATTTGCACATAAGATTAAATTAATAGATAATAAAAGTGGGCATTTCCAGTCACTACGTTCTGAGTGTATGTCCTGAGTCTATCTCATAAATCATGCTGGGATGATTCACTTTCCACTTGCTAAAAAATGTATAGACGGATCATAACTTATAGTATATGTAAATACATTTCAATTTGATTAAAAATGTCTTAAAATATCTATATGACTGTTGGCAGGTGAAAGCTTAGTGGCATGAAACAATTAGAAGCCATATGGGAAAAGACTGACAAATTCCCTGTAATAAATGATAAAATATACAAAGGTAATTGGCAGCTGACAGAATGACAAAAATATTTTCAATAGAACCAGCAAAAGATTAATATTCAGAACTTAGAGAAGATTCAAATCAATGTGAAAAAGACAACCCAGTAGAAAACAGCCAAAGAATATGAAGTGTAAGTTTGCTGAACACGAAACACAATGGCCAACAAACAAATTAAACTATTCTCAAATACAAACTAAAGATTGTTTTTCAATTATTATATTAGGGGAAAAGCATAAAAAAAATCATAACAAGAACTGTCAGGCAGGATGCACTGTCTTTGAATTTGGGGGAAGCATACACTGATAAAGCCTTTTAACAGGGCAGTTTATCAGTCAAGCAGAATTGAAGATGCATAGACTCTGATCCAGTATTTACATTTTAGGAATCTATGTAAAAAAAGAAACAACTCATGTGCACGAGACATATATCATGCATGTAAAAAGAAATGCTTCACAACATTATCTGTAGTAGCAAATCATGAAAACAATTTAAACAATCATCAAGAGGAAAATAGTTAAATTAATCATGTCAGATCCAATCAATGGAGTCTTAAAGTAGTTAAAAATGGAGCTACATCTACAAGACTGACTTGCAAAATTAATAAGATATATCGTTAAGTGAAAAAAAGCGAGTTACAGAAAGGGTAAAATGTGATCCCACTAATATTAGAACACATATATCAGTATATAGACATCCATGGAGGGGGAGGTGAGGAAGGAGTGAGAGCGTGAGGATGCGCACCAGGTGGGTTAGTTTGATGGCATCTGGCCAGATGGGTACATAAGAGGGAGCACATGAGTTGGAAGAGACATGCTACTTTTCCCCCATATACTTCTAGAATCTTTTAAAAATGAAAATGCATCAATATGTTAAATATATAATAAATAATAAAAGATGAAGGAATTAAGCATATGACCTACCTCCTTTACTTCTCCTCCCCTTTGTCTCTTATAAGAAAAATGCTTGCCTGGATTAGCATTTCCTACAACAAATCTCGCTCCCTGCCCCTTCCCCAAATCTAGGGTTCTCATCAATTATTGTCAGTGTGGGGAGGACGCCATCCATGTACAGACAAATTCCTAGCAGCTGCTACTTGGGGTGGGGGAAGTAAAGGCTTAGAGCCGTATTCATCAAAGGAACCTCCCTCAGCTCCGGTCCTATTGAGCCATCTCCACTGCCCAAGGACAAAGCCGGGTGTGTACTTTGACAAAAGCTAACACGCCCACTGGCATCACTGATGTTTGCCTCCATGTTGCTCTAAGAGATTGGGGGAGGACCTCTCATTGACCCTTGGTGCCACCTTGCTGACCATTGCTTTCCAACCTCTATTTATTGATCCCTAAGGAATTGCCCTAGCCTGGCTGGTCATCATCTCTCTCATCATCCTTTTTCTCCTTCTTAGATTTTTCTTTCCAAATGTTAGTATGTTGCATGCTCCAACCTGTCAATCCTACCTCCTCATTACCATCCATGCCAGGAGCTTCCTCCATCACACACAGAGTATGATTTCCAGCTCTGTCTCCAGTCCTGACCTCTCCCTGAGTACCCAGTAGTAGTGGGGAGTCTCCACCTGTGTGTCCTGAGGGCACTGCCCTCGGGTCTGCTGGCCAGGACACTTCAGCCTCATGCCCTGATCACCTGCGTGTTATCTAAAGGGCTGAGGCCACCCCCAGGGAGGTTAGCCACCCGCTAACTCATGCCCAGGGCAGAAGCTGCTTTGGAAATCCAGGAATTCCCAGTGCTGCTGCCCCCATGAGACACTTTGGTCTCCCCTTCCAGACATCTGAGGAATTCTGCTATGGAATCTGGAAATTTCCCTGGGTTTTCATGTGCTCTCATGGCCTCTGCCTGAGGGCATACCTTCCACATGTATCACACATACATGAACATGAAGTGGCAAAGTGGAGACTCTGTGCATCCATGGAAAGGAAACTATGTGTCCAGTGTTATACTCAGTCCTTCACATATAGAATCTTGAGTCCTCACAATAACCTTGGTTACTTACTTTAGACCTGAGAAAAATATGTTCAAATCTTATTCTGATTTTTCATAAGGTATGGCCTTGGAAGTATTCCTCAGACTCTCTTAGCTTCAGTTTAGAGTTTAGAGGTCCTTGGGATCAATTAAAAAGTAACTAGAAAATCCCTAACTTGTGAGAATTTGAATATTACCTATCTGAATAATCTCTGAGTCAAAAAATCATAGTAGAATCAAGGGAGACATTGAAAATATTTTGGTTATTAAGATCTAGCATGTCAAACTTTGTGGAATGCAGCTGAAGTAGTGCTCAGAGGGAAATGTAAGCCTTGAATATATATTTTAGAAAAGAAGAGAGGACAATTTTAAAAAGTAGATGTTAAAAATAAGACTAAAGTAATGATCCAGTACAGGAAAAAAATGATAATAATCAACAGTTTTAAAAATAAACTTTATGTTAATAAATTTTTAAGTGTAGACAAAAATGAGTAATCCCCTCCAATGAAGAATTTATTATACAGATCCAAAAGGAAAAGGGAAGCTTGACTATGCCAATTAGCCAGAAATCAGGTGTGTCAGTGATTGCCACTCCTGACTAGGGCATAGAAGATCATGAAAAACCTTAACTCCCAGAGTGATACCAAGAAAAACCTGGACGAAGAGCAGTGGATGAAACCTTGGTGAGGTGATTTTCTAGAGAGATAAGTCCTTCGTGGGTACACAGAGAGCCTGTCACCTTTCCATACCTGCCTACCTGGGGCAGGTGCCTGCTCTGAGCATGGATGGGGGCCCCAGAGACCTTGGAAGAATGAGGAAAATGTAGACCAGGTTTAGTTGTCCATGAGGGCTGGCAGGGTGGAGTGGAGTCTGGAAGAGCCCAGGTCCAAGAAAAGATCAACTGACCCATCAGTAACCCCCCGCCCCGACTCCAGCCTTCTCCCCTCATAGAGTTTTGCCCAGAAAGCAGTCAGGCAGGAGGGGCTGGCAGACAGAGGGAGACCATTGCTGCCTCGGGGTGCACAGCCAAGGTTGAATGTGAAGACACTCATTCCAGATCTAATACTGACAAGGGAAAACACTCTATGACTTTGCACGTTAGGGGCTGGCTGAGCCACAAGTTAAATCAACCTGAGTCAAGTGGCAACCCTGACCCAGCCCTACCTGATTCCCAGTTATCAGCCCCACACAAACCACCAGACACAGGAGGGCCTCTCTGGGAAGAAAACTAGAAAGACCCCAAATAACGAGATGGAGCAAAATATCTCTGTCTCTAGTGCTCTTTAATGCACAATGTCTGAAATAAAGTCTTACAATATTTTCAAACACTCGTGAGAAAGCTAAATGTAGAAACGGGGAAAGACGCCTGATGGATTATAATTAATAGGCGAGGACTTTAAAATGTCTTCTATACATGTTTAGTAGTTGAAAGGGAAAATAATATTATATATATTGTATGTCTATTATTGCATATAGATATTGATACACAGATACTAACAAATAGATATTATATATAGTGTTTTATTTTCATATGTTTTACTATAGGTTATACATTCTATCATACATACTTCCTATTATTTTTGCTTCAAGCAGTCAATTTTCTTTTAAGTATTTAAGACAAGAGAACAAAACATAGTCTTTAAACTTACCCATGCATATAGATACATCTATATATACATACATTATATATATATATATATATATATATATATATATATGATCAAGGGATAGAGTAGTTCAGAACAAAACAAAATTCTAAAAAGACCAAATAGAATTCTAGACAGAAAAATACACAACTGAATTTTTAAAAAAATAAATAGGTTTAAAGCACTTTAGAGACTGAAAAAGAAAGTATCAGTGAAGTTGAAGATAGGTCAATATAAAATTTCAAAATTAAGCAGGGAGGAAAAATGTTATCAAGAAATAGACCGAAGCATCAGGAACATGCATCTAATATACCTGAGACTGGAGTGTAAGAAGGACAGGAAAGAAGAGTGAGGCAGCAAAATATTCAAATAAATACCTGCTGAATTTTTTATTTTAATTTGATAAAAAGGAAAAATCAGCCCACAGTCCGAGAAGCTCAATGACATCTAAGGGATTGAGTCTCAGTTAAAATGCTGAAAACCTAAGACAAAGAGAAAATCATAAACATAGCCAGAGCGGTTGGCAGAGGGGGCAGGGGCTGGGGAGGGACTGCCACATCACAGAAAGCAGAATGGTCACAAGAATGACTTCTCATCAGAAACAACACAGCCAAGAGAAGGGGAAACAAACATCACTGAGGCCACGGTGGCTGGGATTTGCAAGGCAGGGTATGGAGAGAAGGCGGTGACTCAGAGAAAAAGTTCCAGAAATCTGCATGGACGTTCCCTTGAGACACTGGCTGAATATGAGTCTGCAGGTAAGGCTTTAAGAGGCAGGTCAGAGAAAAATGCTGGGAAAGAAATCATAAGATAAAGGGAAATAAATGTTACAAGAATTAAAAAAGGAAGAGCCAGAACTCTCATTATTCATAGAAAATATTATGAGAAAAATAGATAACCAAAGGAATATACAGGTAAATTATTAAATGAGAAATTCTAAGTGCAAGAGCAATAAAAAAATTCATTTTTGTGTACAGAAAACTATGCCAAAAAATGGTGATTACAAAAATGAAAAAAAATTACAAGATACTGAAGAATAAATTTAGCAAAAGAAGTATAAGACTTTATTGAGGACAAAAATATGAATCTTGATTAAGGACATTTTTAAAAAGCTAAATAAATGGAGGGAGATACACGTGTGTAGAGAAGCAGGCTCAGTATGGAACATACGTCCCTTTTCCCAGACTCATCCCCAGAGCTGAAGGAAGCCCAGTGAAAATGCTGTCAGTGTTCTTCATAGACTACATCAAGTTGACTCTAACTTCATATGGAAGAAGAAAGGGTTCAGAACATCCGGGAGCATTTTGCCACAGCAAAAATAATGATTTACTATAAAAGTGACCCAAGTAAGACCATGTGACATTGGCAAATGACAGATGCAGAACTTCAGATATTAGAAGAAAATAGAGGAAAGTATCTTTATGACTTCAGGGTGAATAATGCATTTCTACATTAGCCTTAAACTATACAAGTCACAATGGGAAATATGAATAAATTCAATGGCATTAAAAATCAGAAACTTCATTTAAAAAAAAGACACTGTAAACAAAGACTACACCTGGAAGAAGATATTTGCCATGTGTATCACTGATGAAAGATCAGACCTCAGACTGCAGAGAGAACTCCCACTGATCCACAGAACAAAGAACCACAGGAGAAAGAAAGCCAAAGGATGTGAGGAAGTGTTTCATAGAAAACGAAACTAGAATATTGAATAAACCTATCAAAAAATCCAAACTCACTAATAATTCAGGAAATACATTTTACAATCTCAGTGAGTTACAGTTTCATACCTGCTATCTGTCTTCTGAATGTCTGTGTTCTCCTCAAATTTACATATTGAGATCCTAACCCCCAATGTGTTGAAGTTAGAAGGTGGGGCCTTTAGGAAGTGATGAGGTCTTGAGGGTGGAGCTCCTGTGAATGGGATTAGTGGCCTTATAAAAGAGACCCCAGATCTCCCTCACGCCTCCCACCCTGTGAGGACACAGCAAGGACTCAGCCATCTGCAAGATGGAGAATGGCTCTCAATCCCCGACCGGGCTGACATGGGGCTGGACTTCCAGCCTCCAGAGCTGTGAGAAATTAATTTTTGTGGTTTATAAACCACACAGTCTATGGCATCCTTGTAGCACATTCTTACAGCAGTCCAAGCAGACTGAGACAACACCTATCAGGAAATTAAAAGGCTACACAGTCCCAAGGGGTGGGGAAGATGTGAATGATGAGACACACCTGCTCCTGGCAAGACAATGCGTCCGTACCACTGCTCCGGAGCGAAATTTATCAATAACCGGTCAAGGTGAGATGCATATTTCCCACCACCCAGCAATTTCATTCATAGTCTTGTATTCAACCTTTAAACAAGTGATAAGGAACCCCATACAGGATCGGTCATTGCAGTTCAAATTAGTCTGATATAAGAAAAGAATCAGAAACAGCAGAAATCCACCAAGAGGAAAACGGATAAATTGTAGTATATTCATACAAGACACTTTACAGAGAAAATAAATGACCTGGGATTATGTGTAACAACATACGCTATCCTCATGGATATAATGTTGAGAAAATAAGCAGGTTGCAGAAAGATTCACATGTTTATAAAATGGGCAGTTTTATAAAGAGAGAAATAACTTACCACGTTCAGACAGACACAATGAAAGTAAGACTCAGAGCCCGGCGTCCACTGAGAAGCGAGTCAGGACGGCAGCACTTCTGAAGAGGGAGGTGGGGCAGGAACAGGAGTGGGTGCACGGGGTCCTCACCTGCAGGTGGGAGGGCTTATTGGGGAGTTGAGTGTGTCACCAACAGAACGTTGTCCCAGTGTGTCTCTGTTGTGGCTTCACTGGTTTTCTCTGCTTCCCTCGGCCCTGGGGGCTCTGCCTTAGCTCTTCCGGCCCCTACAGGTCAGTTTCCTCCAGATGTTTACCCAAGAAGCCCTGTCTTTCACTCACATCTCAAACCGAAGTGCATAGTGTCAGGAAGGCTCCCCCGGTGGGTAAGCTAGGGTGCCATCGCCTCACTCACAAGCCACATAGATGCATCTCTACACAGGGCCTACGGCTACCTGGAAGCATATCTAATTTGCATTAATTTTTGCTTGGCTTTAGTTTATGGCCGTCTTCTCTTCCTAGAATATAAGTTCCTGATCATCAGGCCTTCAGAGCATAGAAGGAGCTGGGTACACGGCCCAGACCTTCACGGCAGACACCTCTTTGAATGAATGAATGATTGTAGAGTTAATGAAATAACGGATGTGAGGCTGGCACCTTGCAACCTAACTCTCAGGTAAGTTCCTATCAGCGTTTTCATTAGAAGGCAGGGTCCATGCGCACAGCTAGTTGTCGGCTGTTGGCTGGGGGTCTCGGTTCCTCTCCATGTGGATGTCCCCAGGGTCCCCAGGAGGGAGGGGTCACTCACACTTGGTCCTGGGAGGGAGGAGAGCAGAACAGAAAGGCTTTTTTTGGAGGAGATAGTGCTTGAGCCGGTCCTCGTCGTCAGGATGCATTTGATGGATACGGGGACAAACATTGAGGTTGATTAAGGCCCGAGGTTACATGGGTGATAGCACACAGTAGGCGGTGCTTTTCCCCTGGACTCTGCTGCCTCCCCACACCCCAGAGCCTGTGATGAGTTTTACATCAGTGCTACTTGGCTGGGGGGAGTGTAAGGACTGAGTGGTGAGAAAGCAGGTTCAAGGTCGGCTCTGAGAGCAGCTCATCTGCCCTCTCCGTGGCCCTAACAGGGGCATGTGGATTTGGCATGAGTCACCTGACAGCCAGAGCAGAATGAAAATCAGCGTCTATTAGAATAAAAACACAGATCTTCGGGAGCTTGTCCTAGTCTGTCTCCCCCTCCCCCCATGCTATGGCCTGGGAGAAATCACTCTTTGGGGCCTTATAAAGAAAACAGGGGTAAATGGGTTATTTTCTCAACAATGTCCCGCTACACCAGCTATAATAGTAACACTGTATTACTTTTTCTCATAATGTCCCATCTTGTAATTGTTACAGCTGCTTCCCCACTCCCCTAGGTGGTGTGTCTAGGAGGCAAAGGTGAGGGCTCAAAGTGAAGGGAGATCATTCTAGTGGAAGCAGGGGCACCTGGTACACAGTGATGAAAGTTCCAGGATTGCCTAGGAGAGAGATGTAATCACTGGGAACCAGAGGAGAGATTGTGGTACCCCCCACGCCGGGGAACCCCAAAGAGCCATGGTTCCCAGTGCTCACATCCATAGATGGTGCCCTCCTGTGTGGAGCCAGGGCTGTGTGACCCCAGAATTCAGAATGACCAGACCATGAAAGCCATTCCAGCTTCCACCTGGACCTGGATCTCAGATGGCTTGCTCTGAGGGCAGGTGGCCAGCATCCCATGAAGATGCTCAGGCAGCCCAGGAGACGTCCACGTGGAGGGGAACGGAGCCAAGAGCAGCACCAAACGTGGCCTGTGTGGTCCTCTGTGGCCGTCAGACCTTTAGATGACTGTGGCCTGGCCAACATCTGGCTGCAGCCACATGGGACACCCCAGGCGATAATTGCCCAGAAGTCCCGGAATCTGTAAGCACAGTTAACGGCGGGTTTTGTCACTAAGCTCTGGGGTCACCTGGCACAGCTCTGGGTGTCTGCTCCTGACACTCAGCACAGTGTTGGGATGTGATCAATGCTCAAAAAGAAGTAACTGCTGTCACTGTCACATAAAGGCAATTCCATTTTCCAACACTTGTCCCTGATTTTCCAGGATACATCTTCCCTTGGGCTCAATCCACACCCACAGCGCCCTCCAGGGGAGGCTGTACCCAGCAGAAGACTCTGTCAGATGGTGGCAGACTGGCCAACACCATTGGACCCTCGCTCTGATCCACTCCACCTGAGTCCTTGGGGGAAGGGAGGCACTCAGGACAACCACAGGGCGGGACCCAGACTTTGTACCTTTGGAACATGGCCAGATGGCTCAGCCACAGCATGTCTTTGACTTTGAATGTCATTGGCGAGCTCCTTACTCTGTAACCCAACTCTGCAGCTGTTCTTCTCACGCTGTGCCTCTTGAAGATTATAATAAAATTTAATAAAAGTCCTTCCCTGGGAATTTCTTTGTTCTCTGAGCAGCTCTTTGTTTCTCACATCCTTAAAGAGCCCACATAAAACAACAAGTGTCCGGGCAGAGGAAGGGTTAAGGACATCTGATTGAGTCTTAAGGAGCCCAGTCAAGGCTTGTGCCTGAGCAGAGTGATTTGAGCCAGCGTTGCAGGAAGACAAGACGTTGTTTCCCTGCTCTGCCTACTAAGAAGGCCTGGGTTTCCATAAGTAAGTAGATAAACACAACGTGCAGGAGGCAGACAGGGAAAACAAGAAAGAACACACTATTCATTAACTTCTCCGCTCCTAATAGGATCACAATGGGCTGAGCAGCATTTCTGCTCATGTACCTCCGTACAAAGCCCCATCTGGGCCCCAGCCGCCTGGGAGTCCAGATTAGGCTCTCGGCTGCCCCAGAGTTTGGCTGTTTGATCTCCCTTATCAAGAAAGACACACAAGTTGGGTGCCAGGAGGTCACTCATGCTTGCCCTGTCTGAGCTGGGCTTAGACCCAGGTGGGCGAAGGGCAGCCTCTGCACCCAGCCTCCCAGCAGGAAGCTCCTGGTGCAGGGGTGGAGGATGGGGCCGTGAAACCCGGCTTGCTGCTGGCAGCCCTCCCCAGGTTGACCAGCACCGTGGGAAGCAGTATCTTTACAGCCATAGACAGAAGCAAGCCCTGTGGACATGGGCCAATGGATGCTTTAGAAGGACATAAGCAAGCATGTATTCCAGGGCTGAGAGTAGGGGATCAGAGCCCGACCCGTCCCAGAGCAGCATGAGCTCTGGAGACAGACAATGAACAAAGCTCCGACAACGAGTAGAGAGGAGATGCAGCCCACTCGGCCTCAAGCCTCGTCTTCCTTTTCCTGCCATCATGGAATATTCGCCTTGCATGTTGCTGGAAACCTTGGCCGTCAGTGTCAGCGCAATGTCCCTGGCTCCTGTGTGGAGGTGGAGTGCTCTCCACTGTGGACTGTCTTCACTTGTGGTCCTGAAGTCTTCCTTACATTCTTCGTAGAAGACTCCTCTGTGCACTGTTCCTGCACTGACACGCAGGTAGTGGGCCATGGAGCTCCGAGTGGACACCCAGATAAAGTCAGCCCTCACAATTCATGGGGGATTGTTTCCAGGACCCCCACAGATACCAAAACCCACGGATGCTCAAGTCCCTTATATAAAATGGCATATAACCTATGCACATCATCTTTTACACTTTTAAATAATCTCTAGATTACTTATAATACCTAATACAATGTAAATGATATGTAAATAGTTGTAAATACGATGTAAATGATATGTAAACAGTTGCCTATATGCAGCAAATTCAAGTTTTACTTTTTGAAACTTTCTGGATTTGGGGGGTGGAAATATTTTTGATCCTTCCATCCGTGGATGGTTGAATCTGCCTCTGAAGCAGGAGAGGCAGAACCTGAGGATATGGGGGTCCCACTGTACACATCACCCACCCCAGCTAAGAATTCAGTTCGGTCTGAGCTTATTCGGTAAAAAATGCAGCCACACAATGAAGCCGCTGAGGTTGGAAACCTGCCTGGCCCTCTCCTACCCGATCCTGGGTCTCT
This sequence comes from Phocoena sinus, assembly GCF_008692025.1. Taxonomy (NCBI): domain Eukaryota; kingdom Metazoa; phylum Chordata; class Mammalia; order Artiodactyla; family Phocoenidae; genus Phocoena; species Phocoena sinus. The sequence goes on along the minus strand of NC_045772.1, from coordinate 2,358,763 downwards.
CTACCTAAGCGCACACCTAAAGGGCTCCCAGCCCTTTGCCAATCACCCTAGGAACTTCGGCTCCTGTCCCACTAGGGTAAGAATTCTTAAATTGGTTTCCCATCACTGGCTTGAATTAAGCCCCAAATCCTCAGCCTGCCCTTCAAAACCTTCTCTCAACTTCCCCACCTGGATTGTACCTGTAATTCTTCAGGTTTCTTCTCTATGGATCCCATTCTCCTGCTGCACTGTAGGGAGGAGAGCACAATAGTGAGGGTATGGGCTTGGGGTTCAGACAGACCTGGACTCTGATGAGCAATATGGTTGAGCCTCAGTTTCCTCATCTACAAAACAGGGATAATACTGGTCCCTGCCTCATAGTGTTGGTGAGAGGGTTAAACACGGATACCTGGAAAGTAGCATGCAATGCCCAGCGCATGGCTCGCTCCCAGTCACTAAGCACCAGTAGTGATTCTATGACTACCACAACTCTGAACATGACGATTATTGTTTTTATTATAATCACCATCATCACCATCACCATCATCATCACCATTATCACCATCATTATCATCGTCACCATCATCATCAGCAACATCAACAGCATCACCATCATCATCATTACCATCATCACCATCATCATCACCATTATCACCATCATTACCATCGTCACCATCATCAGCAGCAGCAGCATCATCACCATTATCACCACCATCATCATCATCGTCATCACCATCATCACCATTATCACCACCATCATCACCATCACCATCATCATCACCATCATTACCATCGTCACCATCATCATCATCATCAACATCATCACCATTATCACCATCATCACCATCATTATCACCATCACCACCATTATCACCACCATCATCATCATCATCATCACCAATCACCCTCACTGTCATCATCACCATTATTACCATCATTACCATCGTCACCATCACCATCATCACCATCATCACCATTATCACTATCATTACCATCATCACCATCATCACCATCACCATCACCACCATCATCAGCATCATCATCATCACCATCATCACCATCATTACCATCAGCAGCAGCAACAGCAGCAGCATCACCGTCATCATCATCACCATCATCACCATCACCACCATCACCATCATCATCACCATTATCACCATCATTACCATCGTCACCATCATCATCATCACCATCATCACCATTATCACCATCATTACCATCATCATCACCACCATCATCACCATTATCACCATCATTACCATCATCACCATCATCATCATCACCATCATCACCATTATCACCACCATCATCATCATCGTCATCACCAATCACCCTCACTGTCATCACCATTATCACCATCATCACCATTGTCACCATCAGCAGCAGCAACAGCAGCAGCATCACCGTCATCATCATTGTCATCTTTCTTGCTCTTCCTGCCATGACATGGAATCTTCTTTCTGCTCCCTGTCCTGCCCCACCTCACCCCCATCCTTTCCCATTCTCTGCTACTCTCTAAGCTCAGACCCTGGTACCAATAGCACAGGGAACCTGGGCAGCTCTGGCTGCACTGCATCCCAGCCCTCCTGGCTGAAATCCTCTGAGGCGGTCTCCTGTGGCTGAGCCTGTGCTCCTACATCAGAGGCTGACCTCAGCACAGTTTCCTGTGACAACGTTTAGTTAAGTGCTCTATTGTATTATTCTCTAAATGTCCACTGGAATTCAAATCTGCCAATAAACCCAAATAAGCCACCTATAAAGGGAAAACAATTATTGTGGGCAGACAGCAAAATGCCCATAAATCAGACAGAATGATATCTCCAGGCAGACACTGAAATTTGCAGGCACAAAATCAGGTAAGGATTGCCACCCATTGTTGAGCATCCTTTCTTTCAGGTGCCATCATGTGCATGGCACAAGGTGGAGAGCGATCACCTCCCACACACACCAGGTGCCAGATGACAGGCTTTCAGACCCCACCTGGGTGCTTTTTCTGCAAAATAAAAGCCAGTTTCTGGTCCAGAGGAAATCAAGCCCTGCCTGTGCAGGGACAAGCTCAGTATTGCTGGTCCTGCAGCAGGGGTGTCTCCATGGGGACATCCTGGTTCTTGGCCTGGGGAATCATGGTGCCCAGCCTGGAGCACAAAAACACCTGTGCAGGTGTTTATAAGGGACTAGACAGGGAGTGATGCTTCTCAGAGGGGTTTTCCCTTCAAGGGCACTTTGACGCTCCTTTGCTCCTGGAGTTCTCGTTGTGACCTGGAGAGTTTCGGGCAATTGGGGTATCTTCAGTAAAGATGATGAGGCTGCACCTGGGAGCAGGGTGTGGGGCAGGGGAAGCTGCACAGCAGGTGAGCCCAGGACTGGGATGTTCTGGAACAGGGCCTCTGCCTTCTGATCCAGGACCTGTTCTCCCAGGCAAGCCAGGTACTCCTGTGAACATGAGTCCGAAAAGTCACTGGTGTCAACATATGAAGTTTTCTGAAAAAGATGGATTTCCAGAGGGTGCAGAGAACTGAGCTCTCAGTGAGTCCAGCGCAGCTCAGACCTGAAGGGCCACGTGAATGACCCAGCAAGTGTGCACAGAACACCTCTAGGCAGCATCTCAGAAAGGCTGGACCCCAGGGCTGATCATCCCACCGCATCTCCCTCCACCCAAGGCCTGAACTCCACTCACAGAGGCTCTCAGACTCAGAGGACCCCCAGATGCCATCCTTGGTAATCAGCTCCTCCTCTCTTCAGCCCAGCACCTCAGCCATCCTACTATCCCAGCACCGACCTCCTTCCGCCTCCTATTAGAGCTGTTTTTACCTTGACTTCCTTCCTTCTGAAGCCTGAGTTCTTTGAGGTCAGATGTTACTCATGGAAAGTGACACTTCCTGAGCACTATCAATATCCTCCCTTGCCCCCCAAATTGTCTTGGGTGCTTTACATAGAATCTACCCACCCAATCTCCTGACAGCTTGGCCCAGAGGCAACCTCCGTATTCTGACACCAGCTACTGTTCTATGGTACCAGAGAGTAAGATGTCAGAGTCTTAGTAAGAGCTTCCTGGGCAGTGGGAAATAAAATCCTCTCAAATTAAATGTACACACGCATTACAAGATGTCCAACTTCAGAAGCACATGTCTTAGACTTGAGGAGAGGTGACATGCTCTCCCTGTTAGGTGAGGAAACAGAACAGCCAACAAGGAAGTGACCTGTGCATCCAGCCTCCCTGCAAGGCCAGCTCACCTGTGTGCTGGACGTCGCTATTCACGCTAGGCTTTCAGGGACTGTGTGGCCGGGTGGCAGAGCCCCACACAGACTGAAGTAAGACACAAGTGAGCTGTGATGCCAGCTCTGCCCCCATAAGTCTTAGCTTCCCTGGGGTCACTCGACAGGTGGTCTAGGCTCAGAATCTCTCACCTGCAGGGCCAGCATCCTCACGAGTCCGGATACCTGAAGTACTCATGGATCTTATGTAACGGCAAAACCCAACCGACCTGCAATCCTCTGGGGACAAATTTGACCTGAGCTACCTAAAGTTCTTTATGGCCTTTGACTGACCCAGCTGGCATGACTATTCATATGTTTGTGTTTGATTACAGGTGTTGTCTGTACCCCTGGGGCTGTTACATAAAATGCTTTATGTGCATCATGTATGTTTTAGGTGTTGAAGGATGCTGAGTTCTCAAACTCATTTGGTCCCAAGGGTTCTGGGAGCAGGAGGGCCCCCGCCCATTAGGCTGAAACACAGCTCAGTCCAGCAGCCAGGCCGAGGGCTGCCATCTGCGTGCTGCAGGCTCCCATCCACTACTTTCCCATCCTCCCAGTGCGTTAAAAGCAGCTGGGACTTGGGCGTGGCTCTGTGGGCTCCTGTCCCATGTTCTTTCCTCTCTAAGAGCCTTAGGAAGCCCCTTCCAAGAAACGGTGCTCTGGTAGGGAGGCTGCATCCCAGAACCACCCAAAAGGTTCACTGGGTGCCTGGAGGGGTCTGCCTCCCAGGGGAAAGAGAGCAGACCAGGAGTGAATATGCTGTGGAGGAGGTCCAGGTTGGAGACTCGGAATGGGGTCAAAAGGCGAGCTAGTATCCCTGTTACTAAGCAATGTCTTCACGAAGATGCTCTCACATCCGGAGCATACGTTCACATCCTTGTGCCCAGCCCTGGGATTACCTTCCTGCCACCACTTGGAGCTGAAACCACCGCATCGTTTCTGGGATCAGCGTCTCTAATCAGGCCCTCAATCCCCTATTACTCGTTTCTGGTGCCCAGGGTCCCCTATTCTGCTTGATAATCTCATCTGCTCTCATCTGCCAAGACACAGAGGTAACATACACCTCATGTTTGAAAACAGAAAAGCAGCAGAGGAGGGTAGCTGCACAATTGTGGACAGAAACAGCCAACTGTGGGTTCTTCAAGGGACATGGTGTTGCCAGCCAGATGAAAACTCCTACCCACAGGTAAAATCCTTGGGGCTGGGCATCCATAGAAGGACCTGAAAGAAGACTCCTTCTGCAAGATGAAATCCCACTTGAGGTCAACAGGCTCTCCTGGAAGGGAGATGAGATTCCTCTGGGAAGAGCAGAAGTTCTGTGTGGCTGGAACATGGGGGAGTTGGGCCCAAATCCCTGGAGCTCTACAGGAGCTCTCCCTTCATCCTGGGAGCCCAGGGGTTCCCAGCAGCAGAGCTGCTGTTTGACCCTCACAAAGTGCCTGCGACCAGGGCTTCAGTGAAGGCGCGTAAATGCCAGGAGTGGACGTTTCTGGGATGCTCACCACGCCCTGCACAGCATTTGACATTTTAATCAACTTGAATCCCAGTGCAACCCCAGGAGGTAAATGCTGTTATTCCACAGGTGAGGAGATGGGACACAAAGGGTCAGATGATGCACTTGACATCACAGAGGCAGTGGGCGTGGAGTCCAGATCCAACCCAGCACCCAGAGTCCTGGCCGCTCCCCAATTCTGCCTGGGGCACTGTGGCCAGATGCCCCTGCAGGGGCCTGGGGAAACCTGGTGGCAAGGAGGTCCAGTCGCAGAGGCAGGATGGTGCTTAGAAAGCTGCTGTGTTGGTCTCGGGACAGGACACCACACAGGAAGTGGAGGTGTCCGGGGAGATGGAGAGTGGGGATGACCAGCAGACTCCTGAGGAGGTCAGGGTGGACGGGAGACAGTGGTCGATCAACTGGGCGGGCCTGGGTGAATGGTGATTGCACTGGGCGTAACGGGTGACCCCTGCCGTGCTGCTCATAGACCATTGCCTTGAGGAGCAGAGCTGGTGTCCATCAGGGGTTGTGCTGAGGTCCTCCGACTGCTGGGTGAAAGAATCACTGTGGGGTGATGGCAATCTCTAGTTCACCCAAATCTAAGTTTCTGCACCCAAACCACCACCCCATTCTTACAGCTAAGCAACTCCTCCCCCTCCAATGCCTTATTTTGGGCTTAAATATAGCCGACCATGAGATGATCCTATGCTCTGTGCAGAGCCACCATCTGAGGGTCCTCCACATTTGGATACCACCTTGGTGGGGGGGTGCTGATCCTACATTCCTTTCTGGGGTTTCCCCACCTGATTTTCAGGGTGCTTTGGAAAGCAAGCAGGTTATCACCGCATCATCAGGCTTGCATGTTATTCTGGGAGCATCACAGCAGAATTTCTGGGGAAAATCAATCAGGCATAAAGGAATATTTTGTTGAGCCCTATGACACTGGCAATTCCTAGCTTGACTATTGCAAGTCCATGAGGTTCAACCTTGGCAATGGGAAAAGACCACAGACAGAGCCCCTCACCTGTGTGACCTTCATTTACTCAGCATCTTGTTACCACATTAAGAGATGGCTGACAAACAACTTGGCCTCCAGAGCCCACCTTGGGTCCTGGGGATCTTGGGGAGTGAGGGGCTCAGGCCCCTCGCTGACCCTCTGGGTGAGGGTTAACTTGCCCCACGGCTGTTCAGCTGTGTCAGAGGAGAACCCCACGACTCCAGCTTTCCTCAGTGCTTCTCTGGAAGTGGAGAACGACACGTCCTCCTGGATTTCCATCTCATTTCTTATTGATGTGGTGTCAGAGTCACTTGTCTCTCATCCTGATGTTCCTGATCATGCAATTTAACTGTGAAGCCAAATTGTCAGTTCAGCATTTTGCTTTTGTAGACACCACACCTCCAAAATTGTGCATATGGTGGGGTGGGGAACCAGGGCAAATAGGGTCCCCATGCTCCTATCACATGGCTGCAAACATAAAAGGTCAGAAACATAAAATGAGAATCAGTGGACAGGAAGGAGCTGGGGGTATAGAGCAACAGAGAGGAGGCTGAGTGACTGAGGTCAGGGAACAGGCGAGAGGGGTGGCCAGGGATAGAGGCGCACTGCCCTTTGCCTTCTGATCTACCTCCACGGGTACTCTGGGCTTTACCCTCAGTGCCCTGGGAGGCATCTGAGTGAGATAACAATGGGTGAGACTCCATCCTGCTTGGCTTGCAGTGGTCTGTTTCCCCCTCCTTCTGACCCCGTGGTGTCCACCGAGGCACGAACGTCATCCCCACCCGATGGAGCTTTGTACCGTTGCCCACGAGTGCTTCTGGAACAGCACCCACGGGCCCAGAGAGAGCCTGTTTCTCAGGAGACAGCATGTTCCTTGAGGGTGGGGAGGTCATCTGTTCTCAGAAGGTTGACTTCCCAGGACCCAGGGAAAATGCAGATGCTTGGTGGTGCCCGACTCCCTCATCAGGACCCTTCAGACCTCCGCAAGGATGCATGTCCTGCATCCCCTGACCACAAGGTGCATCTGTGCTGGGCCTGAGACTGTCTCTCTCCCACCAGCCTGCAACACAGCTATGGACATAGTAGGAGCTAAGTAGATGTTACCAAGGGGAAAGATAATTTACAGCTTCTTAAAATGGTTTGAAGTTCAGAAACAGAGAGAGACCAAAAAAAAAAAAAAAAAAAAAGCATCAGCACTAACTTTCCTAGACCCTGCACAGTCTGAATTCTTAAAACTTGCATTTCAAAGGGATTTGGAGCTTCTTCCAATTCACTGAGCTGCTGCTTTGCAAACTCCGCTTGATTTCTGAACTCATCATGAAGTTTATGAATTTTGTATTTTTACACCAGGGCTCTCTGAAGTTTTATCTTTAAGAAGAAAAACAAAACCTAAGTGCAATTATCGTTCTTTAGAAAAGCACGTGCAGCTGCTACAAAGTTCACATTCAAAGGCATTCATATTCACATGGAAGGGTCAAAACAGAAACTTGAAAGTAAATAGCTTTGTGGAAATTCACAATGTGGAGCAGTAAGCAGTCATTCAGGAGAGTAAACCGGAGCCCTGCCAGGCCATTGACAAGGCATTACCGAGCTTGAAAAGCAAGATGCTGAAAGGCATCTTTGATAAAATTCATTACTGCAAAACAATGACACAATATAAAGGCTGCACATCATGTATGGGGGTCTATATGCGTATGTGTATTTACATATACATGCACTGCTCATTTGTGCATGTGACAGTCATGTGATGAGTGTGCACGCATGCATGTGTGGGGATATATATATATATATATATATATATATATATATAATATGCACCTGAATTTGGAAGACTGGATAGCATGGATTTCCTAGCGCTGAAGTTTGGGGGGGGCAGTGGATATTGGGGGTGTAAGGAGGATAGTGAAAGGGGAATAAAGAAAAGAAATAAAAATTAAGCATTTAGAAAAATAAATGATGTACCTTAATGATTATTTGTAAAGTATGCATATAATAAATCGAATTTAGAATAAAAAGAAAATGAAGGTTGGGTAACCCTCAGAGGATGAAATGAAATGAAATAGTGTCTAAGAAAATGCTTCCTAATTAGCGAAGTGAAGTTTGGCTGAAATTATTATGACTGCTGTCAAAATTGCTATTACTATTACTAAAGACTCAGCTCAGCCAGGACGTGGGCTACACTGGCCTCTGGTCCACTCTAAGCAAACATCACATTGAATGTTTTTTTGTTCTGATTCCAGCTGGATTTAGCTTCCTAGCCCGGCCAGGCTTTGGGAGTATGTCCTATCTGGGTGTTTATCCCCAAGCATGCATTCTACCATCCCTGTTCTGGGGTGCCTCCACCTCACTAATTTACCCACTCAGTGTACAGACCATTATCTCCTTCTCCCTGAAACCCTCCTCTAGAATGACGCTGGGCTGGCCAATAACCCCCATGTGTGACCTAAGGCTCAAAGCTCCCTCTCTCAAAGGAAATCTTGTTCTCACCTGCAGAGCTGCGGGCCATAAGTGAGCCATGGGCAGGATGTACTGGGGACCAGCCAGAGGGATAACTCCCCATCTCATCCTGAGTTCCCAGCTAGTGACTGCACCCTCACTCAACTCAGCAGTATGTTCATTATTTAGAACTGGATGTAGGTCTGTGCCCTCCTCAGGGTAGGTGTTTACCCTCAGTTCTCAAGTGCGTGCAAAGCTGGAGGAACACTGGAAATCAGTGTGTGGTAACAGTACAGCATTCTATGCAGCCATTCTAAATGGCAAGGAAGATAAATGAGAAAATTACCAATGTTTTCCCAGAGGCCGAGAATAAAGAATTTGCAAGAGATATGAGGAAAGCATTAGGAGGTGATGATGGAAATGTAGATTGAGAAAGCTATTAAAGGCCAAAAATAAGATCAGATTTATGTTTTGGGGCAAGAGCCACCTAATATTTAGAACAGGGAGTGAACAAAGAGCTCCTACTATCACAGCCATAGAGAAGATGGTTCGGAGGCATCAAAGCTACAGAAGACCAGAAGACATCAGGTCTTAATCAACCCATCAAGCGATTGTTACACCCAGTGTTCTCATTCCTATGGTAACAGGATTTCTCCCAGGAATGTCTATCCTAAAGCTCTCTGTGTGATCCCAAGATGACCCTGGCATCACTGCCATTAGCAGAAAACTATAAACTAGATTAGGCAAAGCCAAGCCAGTGTTCTGTCCCCAGTGTTGGCTTTGACAGGGTTCTGTGCCACCACTGCATGCCCGCCCCCGTTTCTGTTGTATACTTTTCAAAATGAATCGCAGAGTGTATTTCCCTGAGCCTCTGAGTGAAGCAGTGTTAAATCCCCAGGCCCACAAGACTCCAGGATTGCTGTCCTGAATTTCTCGGGCTTGGGGAAGTCAGGAACTGACTGAGAGCATTGGTATGCTGTATTTACATCAATGACCAGGAGTTTCTGGTTATGCTCATGATGGAGCAACAGGGACTAGATTAACCTTCCCACATACAACGACTGAAAAACTGGATGAAATGTATGGAACGTGGTTTTAAAGACATTGGGTCTCAGGAAGTCCCGGATGGTGATTCCTGAGAGATGGGAAACCCACATGGTCAGACTGTGGCTGCTGAGGCTACCCCAGGAGGAGTTTCCAGGCTGAGCCAGGGAGGATGCATCCTGGCTGATAGGGACAGAGTAAAGGGACAAAGTATGTGATTAAATAGTTAATCCCACTACTGGACTGTAAATAGAAAAAAGTATGGAGGATGCCTGTAAGTTAATGATTACTCAAGAAAGCAGGTTTCCTTAACCACAAAACCAAGCAGGCTTGCTTAGCAACAAAACCATGCAACAGATGCATGAGACATGCCCACAAACAATAAAACAATGGTAAAATGAGACCCACGCCCTTCCCAGTGAGCTCAGAAAGTTAATGATTCCTAGGACACTCTCTTCTGTGTGCACTAAAAACAATAAGGAAAGAGTGACATTATACTGAAACCTGAGATGATTTACCATATTTTAGTATATGTTACTGCCTTTTTGCTCATTTTCATTGTGCCATGACAGTCCTGGCTTGACCATGTAGGGACAAGAAAACTCCCCTGTCTGATGTGGAAGAGGAGCTGATGATGGAAGCTTGACGTCTACTCAAGAATAAGGAAGAACCACATTCACAGAAAGATAGACAAGATGAAAAGGCAGAGAGCTATGTACCAGATGAATGAACAAGATAAAACCCCAGAAAAACAACTAAATGAAGTGGACATAGGCAACCTTCCAGAAAAACAATTCAGACTAATGATAGTGAAGATTATCCAGGACCTCGGAAAAAGAATGGAAGCAAAGCTCGAGAAGATGCAAGAAACGTTTAACAAAGACTAGAAGAATTAAAGAACAAACAAACAAAGATAAACAATACAATAACTGAAATGAAAACTACACTAGAAGGAATCAATAGCACAATAACTGAGGCAGAAGAAGGGATAAGTGACCTGGAAGACAGAATGGTGGAATTCACTGCTGTGGAACAGAATAAAGAAAAAAGAATAATAAGAAATGAAGACAGCCTAAGAGACCTCTGGGACAACATTAAACACAACAACTTTCGTGTTATAGGGGTCCTAGGAGGAGAAGAGAGAGAGAAAGGACCCGAGAAAATATTTGAAGATATTATAGTTGAAAACTTCCCGAACATGGGAAAGGAAATAGCCACCCAAGTCCAGGAACAGAGAGTCCCATACAGGATAAACCCAAGGAGAAACATGGCGAGACACATAGTAATCAAGTGGGCAAAAATTAAAGACAAAGAAAATTATTGAAAGCAGCAAGGGAAAAATGACAAATAACATACAAGGGAACTTCCATAAGGTTAACAGCTGATTTCTCAGCAGAAACTCTACAAACCAGAAGGGAGTGGCATGATATACTTAAGGTGATGAAAGGGAAGAACCTACAACCAAGATTACTCTACCCAGCAAGGATCTCATTCAGATTCAATGGAGAAATCAAAAGCTTTACAAACAAGTAAAAGCTAAGAGAATTCAGCACCACCAAACCAGCTCTACAACAAATGCTAAAGGAAGGTCTCTAAGTGGGAAACACAAGGGAAGAAAAGGACTTACAGAAACAAACACAAAACAATTAAGAAAATGGTCATAGGGACATACATATCGATAGTTACCTTAAATGTGAATGGATTAAATGCTCCAACCAAAAGACACAGGCTTGCTGAATGGATACAAAAACAAGGCCCATATATATATGCTGTCTACAAGAGACCCACTTCAGACCTAGGGACACATACAGAATGAAAGTGAGGGGATGGAAAAAGATATTCCAGGCAAATGGAAATCAAAAGAAAGCTGGAGTAACAATACTCATATCAGATAAAATAGACTTTAAAATAAAGAATGTTATAAGAGACAAGGAAGGACACTACATAATGATCAAGGGATTAATCCAAGAAGAAGATATAACAATTATAAATATATATGCACCTAACATAGGAGCACCTCAATACATAAGGCAACTGCTAACAGTTATAAAAGAGGAAATCAACAGTAACTCAATAATATTGGGTGACTTTAACACCTCACTTACACCAATGGGTAGATCATTCAAGCAGAAAATTAAGAAGGAAACACAGCTTTAAATGACACAATAGACCAGATAGATTTAATTGATATTTATAGGACATTCCATCCAAAAACAGCAGATTACAATTTCTTCTCAAGTGTGCATGGAACATTCTCCAGGATAGATCACATCTTGGGTCACAAATCAAGCCTCAATAAACTTAAGAAAATTGAAATCATATCAAGCATCTTTTCTGACCACAACACTATGAGATTAGAAATGAATTACAGGGAAAAAATCATAAAAAAACAAAAACACATGGAGGCTAAACAATACGTTACTAAATAACCAAGACATCACTGAAGAAATCAAAGAGGAAATCAAAAAATACCTAGAGACAAAGGACAATGAAAACACGATGATCAAAAACCTATGGGAGGCAGCAAAAGCAGTTCTAAGAGGGAAGTTTATAGCTATACAAGCCTACCTCAAGAAACAAGAAAAATCTCAAATAAACAATCTAACCTTATGCCTAAAGGAACTAGAGAAAGAAGAACAAACAAAACCTAAAGTTAGCAGAAGGAAAGAAATCATAAAAATCAGAGCAGAAATAAATGAAATAGAAACAAAGAAAACAATAGCAAAGATCAATAAAACTAAAAGCTGGTTCTTTGAGAAGAAAAACAAAATTGATAAACCATTAGACTCATCAAGAAAAAGAGGTAGAAGACTCAAATCAACAAAATTAGAAATGAAAAACGAGAAGTTACAACAGACATCACAGAAATACAAAACATCCTAAGAGACTACTACAGGCAACTCTACGCCAATAAAATGGACAATCTGGAAGAAATGGACAAATTCTTAGAATGGTATAACCTTCCAAGACTGAACCAGGAAGGAATAGAAAATATGAACAGACGAATCACAAGTAATGAAATTGAAACTGTGATTAAAAATCTTCCAACAAACAAAAGTCCAGGACCAGAAGGCTTCACAGGTGAATTCTATCAAACATTTAGAGAATAGCTAACACCCATCCTTCTCAAACACTTCCAAAAAAATTGCAGAGGAAGGAACACTCCCAAACTCATTCTATGAGGCCACAATCACCCTGATACCTAAACCAGACAAAGATACTACAAAAAAAAAGAAAGAAAATTACAGACCAATATCACTGATGAATACAGATGCAAAAATCCTCAACAAAATACTAGGAAACAGAATTCAACAACACATTAAAAGGATCATACACCATGATCAAGTGGGATTTATCCCAGGGATGCAAGGATTCTTCAATATATGCAAATCAATCAATGTGATACACCACATTAACAAATTGAAGAATAAAAACCATATGATCATTTTAATAGATGCAGAGAAAGCTATTGACAAAATTCAACACTCATTTATGATAAAATTCTCCAGAAAGTGGGCATAGAGGGAACCTACATCAACATAATAAAGTCCATATATGACAAACCCACAGCAAACATCATTCTCAATGCTGAAAAACTGAAAGCATTTCCTCTAAGATCAGGAAAAAGACAAGGATGTCCATTCTCACCACTATTATTCAACATAGTTTTGGAAGTCCTAGCCATGGCAATCAGAGAAGTAAAAGAAATAAAAGGAATACAAATTGGAAAAGAAGAAATAAAACTGTCACTGTTTGCAGATGATGTGATAGTATACACAGAGAATCCTAAAGATGCCACCTGAAAACCACTAGAGCTAATCAATGAATTTGATAAAGTTGCAGGATACAAAATTAATGCACAGAAATCTCTTGCATTCCTATATACTAATGATGAAAAATCTGAAAGAGAAATTAAGAAAACACTCCAATTTCCCATTTCAGCAAAAATAATAAAATACCTAGGAATAAACTTACCTAAGGAGACAAAAGACCTGTATGCAGAAAATTATAAGACACTGATGAAAGAAATTAAAGAGGATACAAACAGATGGAGATATATACCATGTTCTTGGATTGAAGAATCAATACTGTGAAAATGACTATACTACCCAAAGCAATCTACAGATTCAATGCAATCCCTATCAAATTTACCAATGGTAGTTTTTTACAGAACTAGAACAAAAAATCTTAAAATTTGTATGGAGACACAAAAGACCCCAAATAGCCAAAGCAGTCTTGAGGGAAAAAAGCAGAGCTGGAGGGATCAGGCTCTCTGACTTCAGACTATACTACAAAGCTGCAGTAATCAAGACAATATGGTACTGGCACAAAAACAGAAATATAGATCAATGGAACATGATAGAAAGCCCAGAGATAAACCCATGCACCTATGGTCAACTAATCTATGACAAAGGAGGCAAGGATATACAATAGAGAAAAGAGAGTCTCTTCAATAAGTGGTGCTGGGAAGACTGGACAGCTACATGTAATAGAATGACATTAGAACACTCCCTAACACCATACACAAAAATAAACTCAAAATGGATTAGAGACCTAAATATAAGACTGAACACTATAAAACTCTTAGAGGAAAACATAGGAAGAACCCTCTTTGACATAAATCACAGCAAGATCTTTTTTGATCCACCTCCTAAAGGAATGGAAATAAAAGCAAAAATAAACCAATGGGACTAATGAAGCTTAAAAGTTTTTGCAGAGCAAAGGAAACAAGATGAAAAGACAACCCTCAGAATGGGAGAAAATATTTGCAAATGAATCAACGGACACAGGATTAATCTCCAAAATATATAAACAGCTCATGCAGCTCAATATTAAAAAAACAAACAACTCAATCCAAAGATGGGCAGAAGACCTAAATAGACATTTCTTTAAAGAAGACATACAGATGGCCAAGAAGCACATGAAAAGCTGCTCAACATCACTAATTATTAGAGAAATGCAAATCAAAACTACCATGAGGTATCACCTCACACCAGTTAGAATGGGCTTCATCAGAAAATCTACAAACAGCAAATGCTGGAGAGAGTCTGGAGAAAAGGGAACCCCCTTGCACTGTTGGTGGGAATGTAAATTGATACAGCCACTATGGAGAACAGTATGGAGGTTCCTTAAAAAACTAAAAATAGAATTACCATATGACCCAGCAATCCAACTACTGAGCATATACCCAGAGAAAACCATAATTCAAAAAGACACATGCACCCCAATGTTCATTGCAGCATTATTTACAATAGCCAGGTCATGGAAGCAACCTAAATGCCCATCAACAAACGAACGGATAAAGAAGATGTGGTACATATATACAGTGGAATATTACTCAGCCATAAAAAGGAATGAAATTGGGTCATTTGTAGAGATGTGGATGGATCTAGAGACTGTCGTACAGAATGAAGTAAGTCAGAAAGAGAAAAACAAATATCGTATATTAATGTATACATGTGGAACCTAGAAAAATGGTACAGACGAACCTGTTTGCAGGGCAGAAATTGAGACACACATGTAGAGAAGAAACGTATGGACACCAAGGGGGGAAAATAGCGGAGGTGTGGGTGGTGGTGTGATGATTTGGGAGATTGGGATTGACATGTATATACTGATGTGTATAAAATGGATGACTAATAAGAATAAAAAAATAATAAATAAATAAACTCATCTTCACCAGCAGCAACATATTCATCACCATCCTATCATGATCCTTCTGTTCCCAGAAAATTCCCATTGTCCCCAGATTTTATCTCTGAGTTATACCGTATCTCTCCTTTTCTCTCTGTCAAGTTAGGCCCTGATCCCACTTCAAAGTCCCTCCCATTTAATTCAGCCTTCCTTCTGTAACTAGGTATTCGTTTTCACTACAATATTTGGCATCTACTTGTATTTGGCATCTGTTACTACATGGTTGTCTTTTTTTTTTTTTTTCATGAGAACATGTAATCTTTCCTACTAGTTTATAACAATAGTATCTTTACTTCATGTTCTTCTAGTGACTGACATATGACACAATCGGCACTCAATAAATAGCTTTAGCTGATTTCTACTTCCTATCCATGATATTCCCTCCACTTATGGAGTTTTGTCGGCTTTACACAAGGTACACCCAAGTCTTTCAGAACTCTAGTGCTGCCTTTGAAGACGTCTTGGGTTAGTCAGGCCAGTGGCCTATTCATTTGCCCCCATTCTTCCTACCTTCCAATCACTTAGCTGAAGTTCTGTCACACTTTTGTTTAACCCATTTCTTTTCTTTTCTTTTTTTATTTTTTAACATCTTTATTGGAGTATAATTGCTTTACAATGGTGTGTTAGTTTCTGCTGTATAAAAAAGTGAATCAGCTATATGTATACATATAATCCCCATTTAAAAAAAAAAAGAATGAGGAAGAAGGTGGTCTTCTCCCCCTCCCCATTCTTCCTTTGATTATAAAACTGTAGCCAACTAAGCTCTTGGGGCAGCATTCCCTTGCCTGCCCGCGTGTACTTCTCACAAGCATCCTATTCTAATAAACTCTTTCCTTGCCTGTCACTCTGCCTCTCACTGACTTCTTTCTGTACCAAGACAGAAGAAGTCCTGAGACACATTCTGTTGGTTTCTATGGCCAGCTCCTAGAGTCAAGGAGATGGGACTGGTCATTCATAGAGGCCAAGGCAGCCAGAGTTTGCAGGGCACAGTGTCAGAAAGAAAACTCAGGAGAAGTAAAGAAGCTTCCCTTTCAGACTGACTACTGATCCACACAAGCATGTGAAGAAACTACCCAACACAGTGGGAGGAAAATGCGAGAATCAGCAAAAACAATCCCCAAAGCTCACACAGGGCAGGAAGGGTTTCCATTCCCACCAGCCAGAGTAGAAGATCACACAACTTACAGAGCCTTCAGTACAGAACTCAGAAGAAGTTTGACTTGGTAGTGAGAAGAAATATCAGTCAATGAAAACAGACCCAGAGTTGATAAAGATAAAAGAATTAGTGAACAAGTTTATTAAAATGGTAATTATAACTATGGTCCATATGTCAGAAGAGCTAGAGGAAAGATTATGTTCAATAGAGACATGAAAGATAAAAATGCCTCCCAGATCAAACCAAATCCCAGATGAAATTAAAAACTATGATGTCTTATATGAAAAGTATTCCATAAAGGTTTAACAGCAGACTAAATGTTGAAGGAAGAATGCTTAATAAACTTGAGGACACATCCACAGAAACAACTTAAAATTAAGCAGAGCATTGCCAGGCTGTGGGACAGCTCCAAGAAAGCTAATACACATGCAACTGGAGACCCCAATAGACGGAAGACAGCGGAAGGATGAAAAAGTAGTTAAAGAAATAACAGCTGGAAAAAATTTTTATTTTGATGAAAACTATAAACCCACAGATCCAAGAAGCTCAAAGGACCCCAAGTGCTCAGAGAACCCCAAGAAACATGAAGGGAATTACACCAAAGAATATCAAAATCAAATTGCTTCAAGGCAGAGGTTAAGGTCAATCTTAAGGGAAGCCGGAGGAGGAAGCTTCACTTCCAGAAACATGGAGTAGGCATAATTGTTCTTAGTCCTCCTGCTAAGAACACATACATATCCTGGTGATCATATATAAAACAAACACAATACAATTCCGAAAGGTAGAGAGAAGACAGACTGGCTAGGGACCTCGGGACTGAGAAAGCAAAACTGCAATGTGTTCCTGGGCTTTGTTTTGGCTCATATGTCCCAGACTGGAGAAGCTGACAACCCAGAAACACCATCAGGCTCAGACAAAAAGCCCCAAAGAACAGGAGGGAGTAGGCTAGAAAGACAGAAACATTTCAGATGATAACTGCTCAATTGCAGCAAGAACCATAGTAAAAGCTGTGGCCATAGCCTCACCTGTGCCAGCAAAGGATGAGAAGAGATTGCAGACTTCCTCTCTTCCTGGTTGTAAGAAGGCATCCCAACACTTCCTCCACCCCACTGGGGTCACACCCAAAAGGCCGAGTAGGGAAATCCCTACCTCTCCACCTCCCAGTGTCAGGGAGGAGCCCCACACCCACCCAGTGGTAGTGAGAAACCTCTCCTCCTCCCCAAAGGGATGGTGTCAGGGAAGGCCTAGCGAGTGGGTCAGGACCTTCACCACCACTCAGCAGAATAGAGGCCACCTCCCACTGCCACAGGTCAGTGAGGGCTGTGTGAGGAGCAGTAACAAGACACCCCATTCCCCCTAGCAGCCAGGGAGGGGTCTGCAGGGGCCTAAGGGAGGGTCTGACCTCCCCTGCAGTATGAGAAGCTTCCTCCCAGAGTGGAGGCCAATTTAGATCCTGGACTTCCACCCAGTGATGGGGGGCAGGGTGCTCCACCTGCCCCCACTGGAGAGGGCTACTAAAACACCAGATTTAAATAAGAACCAGAATCTCATAAAATAATATCCAAAGTGCCCAGTTTTCAACTGAGCATCACTCATCATACCAAGAACCATTAAGATCTCAACTTGAATGAGAAAAGAAAATCATCACCAACATTAAGATGACACAGATGTTAGAATTGTCTGAAAAGGATATTTAAAAAGCTATCTCAAAAATACTTTGAAGAGCAATTTAAATCATTTATGACAAATGAAAAATATATAAAGTCTCTGCAAAGAAATCAAAAAGTTCAGAAGTGAAAATTTTAGAACAGAAAATGGAAGTTACAGAAGTGAAAATAAAATAATGGCAATAAAAATCCTCGATGAGCTCAACAGTGAATGAAAAAGACAGAGGAAAGAATCAGTGAGCTGGACATAGAACAATAGAAATCACCCAATCTGGACAACAGAGAAAATAACTAAAAAATGAATTAACTAATTAAATAAAAATCAACAGAATCTTAGGGACAGGGAGAAATACAACAGAGGATTTAACACTTGTGCCAGGGGAGTCCCAGGAGAGAGAAGAAAGACGGTGGGGCTGAAAAGTATCCAAAAGAAATTGGCTGAACATTTTCCAGATTTGGCAAAACACATAAATATTCAATTTCAGTAAGTTGAAGGAATCACAGCAAAATAGACCAAAAATGATACCTCCAGGCCTAAGTCTTTTTATGGGAGAATTTTCCAAGCATTTAAAGAATTAATACCAATGTTAGATCATCTCTTCCAGAAAATTGGAGAGGATGGAATATTTTTCAACTCATTTTCTGAGGCCAGTGTTATTGATACCAGAGGCAAAGCCAGAAAGAAAATAAAAAGAGAAATTGCAGACTAATATTCAAATATGACTATGGATGCAAAAATTCTTACCAAAATACTGTCAAGAATTATTAACAAAATGAAGTGATATACAAGTGAATTATACACTGTGACCAAGTGAGATTTAGTCCAGGGATCAAAACTAGCTCAATATTTGACCATCAGTACATGCAATACACCATATTGATAGGCTAAAGAAAAAAAAACTCACAGTCATATCAATCGATGCATAAAAAGCATCTGAGAAAATTCAACATCCATTCATTATATATATTAAAAAAAAACCACTCTTGGAAAGCTAAGAATAGAGAACTTCCTTAACTTGATAAAGAGCATCTACAAAATACCCTCTAAATAAGGTTCTACCTAATGGTGAGAGACAGAGTGATTTTCTCCTGAGTGGGAATAAGACCAGGATTTTTTTTCTCCTCACTCCTATTCAATGCAGTGCTGGAAGTGCTAGCCAGTGAAAAATAAGTCAATAAAAGGAAATAAAGACTACAAGTTGGAAAGAAATAAATAGAATGCCTGCTATTTACAGATAACATGACTGACTATGTAGAAACTCTACAGGAATCCATATACAAAAATAATAATCACCTACTTCTGATAATTGAATCTATCAGCAGCACAGAATACAAAGTCAGCATGCAAACATTAACTGTTTTTCCATACACTAAAATGTGCATGTGGAAACCGAAGCTTAAAAAATACAATGCCACTTATAATTGGTAAAAAAATAAGTATTTAGGTGTAAATCTAACAAAATATGGGAAGGACTTGAATGTTGAAATGTACCAAATGCTGGTGAAGGAAATCAAAGTAGATCTAAATAATGAGAGAGACATACCATAATCATGGATTGAAGATTCAACATTGTGAAGACGTCAATTCTCCCTTAAACTGACATACTAGTTTAATCTAATTCCTCTAAGAATTCCAGCAAGATACTTTTGTAGATATACACAAGTTTATTCAAAAATTTATATGGAAATGCAAAGAAATTAGAAAACAAAACAACCTTGGAAAAGAAAAATAAAGTGGGCAAATCACTCTACCTGATTTCAAGAGTTATTATACAGAAATAGTGGTCAAGACTGCATGGTATTGGCAGAAGTACAGACACACAGATTAAAGGAACGGAGCAAAGAACTTAGAAAATGTTCCATACAAGTAGAGTCAATAGATATATGACAAAGGGGAAATGCTGGCACTGTTGGAAATCCACATACAAAAGGGAAAAAAGAATAACAACCTCAGTTTAAACCTCACAGATTACACAAAAATTAATTCAAAACGTATCCTCCTTTAAACATGAGATGTAGAACATTAAACTTTTAGAAGATTATATAGGATAAAATATTTGAAACCTAAGGCATGGTAAAAATTTCTTAGAAATGAAACAAAACACATGATTCAAAAAGGAAAAACAGTGATAAATTGGTTTTCATCAAAATTAAAACATTTGTTTTGCAAAAGACTATGTGA
Source organism: Phocoena sinus (assembly GCF_008692025.1). Classification (NCBI taxonomy): domain Eukaryota; kingdom Metazoa; phylum Chordata; class Mammalia; order Artiodactyla; family Phocoenidae; genus Phocoena; species Phocoena sinus. The sequence goes on along the minus strand of NC_045772.1, from coordinate 2,338,858 downwards.
AGAGGATGAAAATACAAACTGTAGATTGGGGGAAAATATTTGCAAACTGCATACCTGACAAAAGACAGGTGTCTGACATCTATAAAGAACTCTCAAAGCACACCATTAAAAAATTAAATAAAAAATTACCACCTCCTCAAACTTAAAAATCCAATAGAAAATGGGCAAAAAACATGAAGACATGTCATTGAATAGGATGCACCGATGGCAAGTAAACACATGAAAGATATTTAACATCACTATCATTAGGGAAATACAAATTAAGACCATGATGAGATATCACCACATACTCATCAGAACAGTTAAAATAAAAAATAACTACAGGGCTTCCCTGGTGGCACGGTGGTTGAGAGTCCGCCTGCCGATGCAGGAGACATGGGTTCGTGCCTCGGTCTGGGAAGATCCCACATGCCCCGGAGTGGCTGGGCCCGTGAGCCATGGCCGCTGAGCCTGCGCGTCTGGAGCCTGTGCTCTGCAACGGGAGAGGCCACAACAGTGAGAGGCCCGCGTACCGCAAAGAAAAACAAAACAAAACAAACAAAAAAAAAACCCTTGGGTTCAAAAGGTAACATGTTGTATAATCTCATATAGATTAAAAAAAGAAAAGATTAGTGATGATCAGGGATTAGGGATGGTATAAGAAAGGAAGGTGGGTGTGATGATAAAGTTGTAGCATGAGTGAGATCTTCATGGCTATGGAGTAGTTCTATATCTCCAACTTGGTGGTGGTTGGAATAATCCACACCTATGCTAAAGTGACATAAAACCATGCATATACATTGTACCAAGTTCAATTTCCTGGTTTTGAGATTGTATTATAATTATGTAAGATGTAATCCACTAGAGGATTCTGAGCACCTTTTACCTCTGTAATATTTTTACAATTTCTTGTGAATCTATAATTATTTCAAAGTAAAAGGTTTAAAAACAATAGCCAAATTAAAGTAACACAGTGCGTATAGAGGGACAAAGATAAGGATGACAGCTGACTTAACTTGGAAATAATGCAAGTCAGTAGATGGATAAGCAACATCTTTAGTTGTTTCTTTTATTTTCTTTTCTTTTAGTTCTACTTTCAATGTTTCATTTTTTTCCTTCAGGGTTTTTTAAAGTTATATGGGAGTATAGTTGATTTACCATGTTGTGTTTCAGGTGTACACCAAAGTGATTCCATTATACATACATATATATTCTTTTTTTTTTTCAGATTCTTTTCTCATATAGGTTATCACAGACTATTGAGTAGAGTCCTTGTGTTATACAGTAGGCCCTTGTTGGTTATCTTATGTATAGTAGTGTGTGTATATTAATCCCAAGCTCCTGATTTATCCCTGCCCCCGCCCACACCCAAGTTACCCCTTTGGTAACCATAAGTTTGTTTTCGATATCTGTAAGTCTGTTTCTGTTTTGTAAATAAATTCATTTGTATCCCTTTTGCACTGTGCATATAAGTGATATATGGTATTTGTCTTTCTCTGTCTGACTTACTTCACTTAGCATATAATTTCTAGGTCCATTCATGTTGCTGCAAATGGCATTGTTTCATTCCTTTTTGTGGCTGAGTGATATTCCATTGTATATATGTACCACATCTTCTTTGTCTATTCCTCTGTTGATGGACATTTAGGTTGCTTCCATGTCTTGCCTATTGTAAATATTGCTGCAATAAACATTGGGGGACCTAGTCACACTTAAAAGCTTCTGAAAAATGAAGGAAACCACAAACAAAAAGAAAAGACAACCACAGAACGGGAGAATATATTTGCAAATGAAGCAGCTGACAAGGGATTAATCTCCAAAATATACAAACAGCTCAGCAGCTCTATGTCAAAACAAAACAAAACAAAACAAATGGCCCAATCAAAAAATGGGCAGAAGACCTAAATAGACATTTCTCTAAAGAAGACATACAGATGGTCAATAAGCACATGAAAATATGCTCAACATCACTAACTATTAGAGAAAGGCAGATCAAATCTACAATGAGGTATCACTTCACACCAGTCAGAATGGCCATCATCAAAAAATCTACAAACAATAAATGCTGGTGAGGGTGTGGAGAAAAGGGAACACTCTTGCACTGTTGGTGGGAATGTGAATTGGTGCAACCATTATGGAGCACAGTATGGAGGTTCCTTAAGAAACTAAAAATAGAATTGCCATATGATCCAGCAACCCCACTCCTGGGTATATATCCAGAGAAAACCATAATCTGAAACGCAACATCTTTAAAGCACTGAAAGAAAAAAGAATCTGTCAAATTTTAGCCCGATTAAATATCTTGAAAAACCAGACTTTTTAGACAGGCAAAACTGAAAGAATCAGCACCAACACACCTATCCTGCAAGAAATGCTAAAGGAAGTCCTATAGGCAGATGGAGATCTGTGTCTACATAAGGGGTTAAAGAATGTCAGCAATGGAAACTGCAGGGGGCAATATTAAAGGCATGTTTTTCTTACTACTTAAATCTCTTTAAAAAAATCTTTACTGTTTGAAGAAAAAATAGTAACAAAGTATTATGAGGTTTATACCATTTGTAGAAGTAAAATAAATGACAAAAATAGTGCAAAACCTGGAAGGAACAAGATGAAAGTACCTTTGACTCTTGGCCGCTGTAGGGGTTAGGGGAACTGACCCTCCTTGAAGTCAAAAATCCATGTGTAACTTTACAGTTGACTCTCTGTATCTGTGGATCTACATCCTTGGAGACAACCAGCTGAGGATCCTGTAGTCACGTAGGTATTTATTGAAAAAAGCTGCAAAGAGTGGACCCACACAGTTCAAACCTGTATTGTTCAAGTCAACTCTATATTGTTGTAAGGTTTTTACACTCTAGGAGAATAGTTGAAGGTAGACCATAAGAGAATAAAGATCTGTACTATAACCACAAGGTAAGTACAAAAACAACACAACTGTAAATTATAGGTAAGTCAATAAAAGAGATAAATGCACTCACAAAAATAATCAATTAATCCAAATAAAGGGAGTAAAAGAAAACAAAGGGATCCAGAAACAGGGCAAATAGAAAACAAATAGCCAAATGGTAGATTAAATCCCAACCATATCATAATTTCATTAAATACAAATGATCTGAATACCCAATTAAAAGGCAGCCGTTATCAGAGCAAATAAAGAAGCAAACAATCACTTTATCTTGATGCCCCTCCCCCGTTCTTCTGCACATCCTTCTCTCTCCTCCCTGAGCACTCAGATCCCGAGGGCAAGATGGCAGAGGGGTTAAAAGGCTTTGCTACCAAGAATCAGCAAATAGGCTTCCGTTCTGTGGTTTACTGCCATGTGCCTCTAGGGATGTCAGGCAGCCTCTCTAGGAATTAGATTCCTTAACTTCTCATCTTTAAAACATATTGGGGGACTTCCCTGGTGGTCCAGTGGGTAAGACTCCATGCTCCCAATGCAGGGGGTCTGGGTTCGATCCCTGGTCAGGGAACCAGATCCCACATGCATGCTGCGACTAAACATGCCACAACGAAGATCCTGCCGGCTGCAGCTAAGACCCGGTGCAGCCAAAATAAATAAATATTAAAAAAAAATCGGAAGCAGAGCATTCTTTGCTCATTCAGCCCTTCGAGAAATATTCATGGAGCATGGCTGTGCCTCTCCAGGCAACAGGGACAGGGCACAGCAAAGCCAGTGCTTGCCCTCTGAGACAGAAGAGCCCTCCCAATGGGTGGCCTAGGAGCAGGTGTCCTGGGGGAGTGAGAGTGGCCTGTGCACGCCAGGTAAGAGCCTTCCTTGCAGAGGGTCCCGCTGCACCTGTGAAGCGAGGGCATTGTTGGTTTAGGGGAAGCTGGAGGTCAGGGAGGGAAGGGGAAGGGAGTGAGAGGGACCAAGGCCATGCTGGACTCTGCAGACCCCTGACAGCTTCAAGCTGTGCCTCCCCATGTGTATCTTCCAGACCAGGGCGAGTCCCCTGGAGTGCACTTCCCCCCCAACACCAATCACTGCTCTTTACACACAGTAGTTCCGCTACAGAAAGATTTTTCTACCTTGGTGATTACACATTTCTTTCTTATAAGAAATTGGATTTGGAGCAATTATTTCTATTTCTAGTTGTTTCTAATTGCAGTTCCCTATCTGGAAATCAATGTATAGTTTCCACGTTTTGCACTTGGCTCTGAATCCAGCCCACGCTGGGACTGAATTTCAGTTTGGCACTAAATGAAACAAATCAGGGGTGAGGACGATCTGAAGGGAGTGTACGTGCGTGTGTGTGTGCGCGCATATGTGTGTGTGCACAAAGTCCCTGTACATAGCTGTGTGCCGTGTGCCACGTACCTGTGTGTGTGTGGGGTGTGCACGGTGAATGTGTGTCCTGACCGTGTATATGTTGTGTGTATGTGCACATGTGTGTATCTAGGGGGTTGGTGACAGTGGCACTTCTGCATAGTTTTCTGCACAGTTTTGCTCCCAATGGTCCCGGTGCAGGTTGCTAAGAAAGTCCATCCTGGGATATTTTGACTTCAGGAGAGCTATTTTGTGTTCCAGAATTTATGCCACTCCATGAAAACACTGAAGACATCAAAGGCAGCAAGCATTTCTACCTGTGGGCCTGGGGGAGCCACCTGCGTGGTCAAGAAGACAAGGTTTCTGTCTCTGAGCATCTCCAAGGACAGCCCGACTCTGAGCTTGTGGTCAGCCCACCGTCTCCGCCTCTGCTTTCCATCTATCAGCCCAGACACTAGGGGTCTCTCACCAGCTCTAAGCCAATAGCAGAGGAACGGATCTGATTATCTCAGCACACTAACGAAGAGCCCATATTATGCAAATGTGGGTGATGATGACAGCGAGTTTTCCATTGCAGATTTATTCCCCAAGCCCAAAATAAGCTTTCACCATGCCAGGGGGCTGCTCTAACACACGGAAGATAGGAAAACTCATTTCGGAAAGAATGCGTCCGAGGAAAAAAGAATAATTAAGCTCCTTGGAATTAATTTGAGGCCTTTCATATTTATCTTTTCTGACTCATTATTGAAAGTTAGAGGAACCAATCAACGCTATTTTTTTTTATTCTAGCAAATTAAGAAACGAAAGAAACAGTAACCCCAGTGGGAATGAAATACCATTTGTATTCAGGGTTCTTTGGACGTGGCAAATCCAGGCACATGGCGATGCCACCTCCTGCTCCAACCTGTCCTTGTCCACCAGGCACAACTGGACACTGGGGGTGGCAGCCCCTCCTGCTGGGGAGCAGCCTCCTGAGGGGCTCCCCCTCAGTGGCGAAGCATCCACTCTGGGCCATGGCCCTGCTCCCCATTCCTGAGGCAAAACCAAACCAGTTTATTACTTGTGAGGCCACTTTTAACGTCCATGGTCAGCTTAGGTGTTTTTCCTCCTTTTCTCTGTGGAAGAACAGGAAGACGGAGCTTGAGAGCACATAGTCATGCAGCCGTCCTGCACTGGGGGGACCGGAGGCCCAGGGGTGGGGGTCCAGGGGAGAAGTATTGGGACCAGGTGGGCGCACGCAGGATGCTGCGCTGTCATCCGTTTCCTCACCGGCATCTTAGCACCATCCACCTGCTGTCCAGTCATATCAAATTGAGGAAAGGCCTCCCCTTTGAGGCCAAATGTTATCTGGGTTCCAGGAGCTGTGAGACCTCGGGACCCCGGATCTGTGCTGAGTCTGCCCGTGAACGCGGTTCTCCACACACAGATCCACCTGCCCGGACGTGCTCTCACCTGGCCCGAGGGTCTCTGTGTCCCAGGACCCCTGTCTTGAAGTGGCAGGAACCCAACCCAGACTGGCCACAGACTCAAAGATAAAAGGAGTTTGCTGGTCGGTTGCAGAGTCGTACTGTGGTCACTGTGGGTCCGAGCTTGAAGGCAGGTGCAGACTTGGGCTCCCCCGTCTGACCACTGCCTCCCTGACAGTGGACCTGTGGCCAGGACGGCCAGGTGAGCAGTTCGGGGAGGAAATTCCTCCCACTGCCCACCTGGCCGCTGCTCAGTGAGGTTCCCAAGGTCTTGGCATGAGTCCAACGCCCATTGCCCTTGGCCTGACCCTGGTCCTAGTCTATGGTTCCTTGTGAGTTTAGACTCACCGTGACTCTGGCGGACCCTCTCACCTCCCCTGCTTCTACAGATGTGGCCGCAGCTGGTGCCCGACATCACTCGGACTCTCCCCGTGGTGCCCACAGCTGGCCTCCCCTCATCTCGGTCCCTTGCTCAGCTCACTTTAGGGGGTGGCATTTTGGGAAGTTGCCCAGATAATTCACTCTCTCTCCGTCTCTGCTGAAGCTTAGGCAGAGGAGCTGTGGCCTGGCGGGGATGTTTGAGGGGAACCCTCCCCTTCCTGCTGGTGGAGCTCCTCCTCTGAGCAGCCTGAGTCGGATGCCAGGCCGTCATCTCTTTCCTCCAGCTGTGTTTTCTGCCTGGACCCTGGAATTCACCTGCTCCATGTGTGGCATTTACCTGATGCTGTTCTTTCATCAGGCTTGCCCGATATTTAATGAGCGCTTTTGATATGCAGATTTAGAAATTTCTCCAGGCCTGGAAAGTGTTTGAGTTATGTCTTTGAATATGGCTTATGTCCCAGGAAAACCGGCAACGGTTCCTGTTCGCCACCAGAATGCAATCCATCTTCCTCACCGCGGTCCTTCCTTCACCACGGGCCTGGATAGAAGTGAGGGGAGCTCAGACTGAGCCCTCCCTCCTTCCACGGCCCGATCCCCCTGCTCCAGCCACTGGGGACGCCTCAGACCTCCAAGCTGGCCCATCAGTCGAGGAGGCCGAGGTCCCTGAGTTCTCTGTGCCAGGAGAGCTCTCCCCACTTCACATGGCTGCCTTAGAACTTTCCAGGGCGTCCTAGCTGGAGGGATGCTAGCCCCACCCCCAGCTCCAGCCACGGTGCTTCACTTTGTCTTCACAGCTTGGATCAGCTCAGTAACTGAAATTATCATGTGTCTTTGTTCCCATGATTTTAGCAGTGTTCCCTCCCCCCATCTCCCCCAACCCCCGCCTTGGGGGCAGGGCTCTGTCTCCCTTGGTCCAGGGCTCTGTCTGGTGCCGAGACCACCTGACAGGTAGCAGGCCTCCCTGCAACCTGAAGGGGCTGCTTTACTAGCTCAGCTGCAGAACCACTGTTTTCTAAGGTTCCATAACGCTTATGTGTACCGGTGTAACTCTGGATTCTTCTGCAACAACACCCATTTGTATTCTCACTGGGCTAAGAAGCGTTGAGTCTGTTCATTGCTGTTTTACTGCATTTTCCAGTTCTGACACACCCGGCTTGGTTTTAGAATGTCACTCCCCTTTCTCTGGGGGTCCCTGTACGTTTTCTTGCCTCCCCACCTGTTCCTTACCAATAAGAGCACCTGAGAGGCCAGCTGAGCTCCTGCTTCCTGCAGTCAGCCGTTTAACAAAACATGGTGTTGACTTAAAAAAAATGTACAACGTGAGAGTTGCAAGTTAAGCTTTATTGGGGGCCAAATGAGGATGATAGCACAGGAGACAGCCTCTCAGACAGCTCTGAGAAACTGATCCAAAGAGGCAGTGGGGAGGTCAGTATATATGTGACTTTGGTGAAGGGGGAGTCCATGCAATCAAGCACATATTTTTTGCAGAAGGTTTCTGCTAGTCATGAGAAGCAGATGTCACCTTGAAGGAATTTCGTTATCTTCTAGATATGAGGAGATGCAAGAAATGATCTCATAAAATCAGCTCCTGAAAGTATCTAACTATCTGAAGGCCTGTGCTGACAGTTTTTCCTGGAGCACAGAGGGCCTCCTCCCTGATCTCCACTCTGAACTCCTTTCAGGGGTGTGGAAGGTCAGCAGCTGCACCGGCTCATGATTTAGTCCTTGTAGAGGTAGCTGGCGAGTGCCAATTTGTAGTTGAAAATGGTCTTCCCCCACCTCCTTCAGGAGATACTGTTTTCAGGTACGTATATAGGGTAGTTGGCTGGTTTCCAGTTTCTCCAACTTAAAGAGCCTTTGCCACTTGTCTGAGGTCTCCTTCGGAGAACTAATTCCCACCTGACATTAAACTATCCATTTATCTCCTTATGTATTAATTCCCTGCCACCAACTCCAGCAACGAATAAGTAAGTCAATGAGTCCATGGATGGGGGGTAACGCCTGCTCTGCTGGTACAGGATGCTTTCCCATGGTCCTAGGACCTATGTCCTCATCATAGGCAAAGGACTGTCCTCTCCAAGCAGCCACACTGTACATTCCAGGCAGCCTCTTGTGATGAGGGAGAGAGGGAGGGAAGGAAGGAAGGAAAGAAGAAAGGAAGGAAGGAAGGAAAGAAAGAAAGAAGGAAGGAAAGAAGGAAGGAAGGAAAGAAAGAAAGAAGGAAGGAAAGGAAGAAAGAAGGAAGGAAAGAAAGAAAGAAGGAAGGAAAGAAGGAAGGAAGGAAATAAAGAAAGAAGGAAGGAAAGAAGGAAGGAAGGAAGGAAGGAAAGAAGGAAGGAATTATAAATTAGTTATTCATGAGGAAGAACATTTCAGCACCTCACCAACCACCGAGATGCAGCCTCAGACCTTCAGTTGATGCTCAGACTGCTGTAGGCTTGATGTTTGAGGTGGGCAGACTCTCCAGGGCCCGCCGTGATCCCTACCTCCCACTGTGGCCCCCCCTTGAGTGTGGGTAGGCCTCTGACTGGCTTTAACCCATAGAATACAGCAGAGATGATGGGGCATCACTCCCATGATGATGTTACTTAAGACTGTGGGGGACCTTCACCTCACTAACTTAGAAACAGCCATGTGTGAGCTGTCCTAAGGAGAGGGCCACATGGCAGGACTGTGGGCAGCCTCTGGATGACAGGCTATGAGAGACTGAGGCCCAGTGGGACTGCCTACAAGGGGCTGAATGCTGCCAACAACCAGGTGAACTTGGAAGCAGATCCGCCCCCAGTCGACCCTCAGATGAGACTGCAGCCCAGCCTGACAACTCCCTGCTGCCGTGTGAGGACCCGGCTGGACTGGGCCCTGAACCACAGCATCCATGCAGAGCCCCAGCACTGTCCCTCCCGACCTGTCCATCCACCTGCCACCCTCAGGGACCTGAGAGGAGCTTTCCTCTAAAGCATGCCTCCCCTCATGCTTACTGCCCCTTCAGGCCAGTGGGTGTCTGGGGTTCAGGCTCTCCTCTAAATATTCATATGCCTTTAAAGGATGATTTGCTGGTCTGGTCTGTACGCAGCAAAAAACGTCTCAGTATTTCAGCCATTGAGACTATGGAGGCTTTCACATACTTGTATTTTCTGGGTTACATTTGTTTTTTTTCACAGTTGGATGGGGGAGGAAAGGGTCAAACATGTGCCTTCAAGCATTTTCCCAGAACTTTAGAAAATCTATACAGTGTCTAGTCTAGGAACAGAGAGAGAAATCTGAAATTAAATACCTAGATTATCAGACTCTGAAGGACAACCATCCAAAAGTGAGTGAAACCAAACCTTTTATTATTGGTTTTTTCTTTATTTGCATATTCTTGTTGGGGAGACAGTTATGAAGATGATAATAATAATTATCATTATTGTTATTTTGTACAGCATTTATTGATCATTTCCTATATGATGGACTCTCTGAGGATAGACAGATCAGAGGAATTGATTTCCTTTTTAATCCCTCTATCAGTTTGGCCGAAATCTGTAAATACACACTTCATAGACTGCCTGAAACTGCTTGATCCTCTGTGGGTTTATCGCTTACCACTGAATAGATCCTGCATAGTGGGAAATCACGCCTGCGATTCAGCTGACTCAGAGCAAAGGCCCCCCCTGTACCCACAGCCCAGCCGCGAGAACAGAGGCATTCGGCCTTTACTCAAAACAGCCCCAGACCTATCGATCTTAGGACCAAATGTTTCCACAATAAACATCTCTCTTGAAAGTTCTGTGTAAATTGAATTTTTATAAATCAAATCGTATTGTAAAGCCAGTAAGGGAAAAGGCTGTTTATGGGAAACTTGTTTGCCTTCCTTTACAAGTGGAGGAAAACCATGCCATGGATAAGGGACCTTAGTTAACATTATTTGTAAAGCCTTTTTAATCATTTTCATAATATTGTTTGCTTCTTTTTTTAAGGGGGTCACTAGTTCTCTGATTCTACATTTGGAACATTAATGAAGCGGTGAACTTGTTTGCATCCCAGGGAAAGGTCTGCAATTGTGGAGATTCATCACACATTGATCAAGTGCTGATGGACGCCACGGCTGCTGGCTCTGGACCCCACTTTGAGAATTGCTGCATCTGTGAATAAATGAAAGTCCTTCCCTTCCTGGCAGTTTATATTCTCCATAGAGCTGCATGTTCCTTTTCTGGCCCTGATTATTGATTGGCAGTGAGCAAGGAGCCAGCCTGCCCTGTGACCGTGTACAAACTCATAAAGAAGGGATGGCATACCTTTCTTACCATGTCACGGGGACTTGGTGATCAGCATGTCAAAGTTTCTCAGTAAGAAGATATTCATGTATTATTTTTTGATATTAGAAACGATGACTGGCAGAAATTCCATTTGATTTGCTGGAAAAACACTAAGTAGAGACTGTGTAGAGGTGGGTTGGGGTTCTGAGTCTGCAGCGTCTGTCAATCTCAGTCATCACGTTCCTGCTTGGACACTCAGTTCCTTCTCTATGGAATGCATTTATTTATTCACTCGTTTCCACAGGTAATATTGAGCACTTACTAGGCACCATGAACTTTGTGAGCTAAGGGGAATAGAGAAGAGAACGTTTCACATGGCGTCCCAGTTTCAAGGAATTAGAATGTAGCAGGAAAAAAAAAAACAACAAAACAGGTCTGAAGCAAATAATCAGATGACTAATTTTAATGGCAATCAGTGTCAGGGTAAACAATTCATTGGAGCCATGACTCGCTGGAGGGATCAAATCACAACTTCCTTTCTGTCTCTCAAGGCTCCTTTAATTATCAATGGGGGAGGGATCCTGCCCTCTGCCCCAGTACAACTCAGGTCCCATGACTTTTCTGCTCAGTAAAAACGGACCTTATACTCCAAGTCAAAAAACACAGTTTTGATTTAGAAATTAACATGCCTATTCTGTATATTATTTAACACTTTATTCCTAGGTAACATTTCCCCATTCCCTGCACCTACCCCTATGCTAAGGCTGCTAGTGGTTGGGCCTTTGGGCAAGGAGGCCTTCATCGGGGTCCAGTCAAAACCGGAAGCCATTCCAGGTTCTTCAACCAAGGATTTCTGAGTCTATGAAGAGGGTCCAATGTGGAAACTGGGTGAGAAAGCATGACTTTCCATTGTGGGCTCTAACATCAGGTTTCTGCTCACCAGAATGTAGAGTTTTTCTATGTAGAGTTTTTTCTTTATAGAGTTTTAATATTTAAATAACATTCAGTGAGCTTTCCATGTATTGCATCTTAAAGACATCATGGGGAGTAGTCACCACTAACTATGCCTGTGGTAAAAAGTGGTCCACGCTTTGTCCCTTCTGCCCATTGTGGCAACGTCTCTTTTACTCAGGTGTTGCCTCTGGTCTCTCCTTCTCAGGATTCTATCATCTCTCTTCCATGGTGGTACCACCTCCCCCCTGCAACTGGCATCTCAAGCTGGCCAAGAGTGTGTCAAGAACACCGCTGCCCCTCCAGCAAATACATTTCTTAGCAAGTGTCTTCAGGACTCTCTCAGGGAGGGTCATGGAGAAATGCGAGCACACATAACAAATCCACTCCAGCATCCTCGGTGTTCTCAGCCATTTATTTCCTTTTTCTACATTATGCCAGGGAAGATTTGGCATCTCCAATTAGGTCGCCTGTGGTCCAAGTTTTAATCAAGCAATGAATCGAGAAAACTGGTAGAAACTCCTTCAGCTTCTTGAGCTAATGCATTAAATCCAGACTCTCTGGTGAATACACTGCTACTGGTAAATTTGGTTTCATCCCAATTTACCTTCCTTCCTTTTTGATCTGACACCCCTCAAATTCATTTCCACACAACTCCTCGTATTTCTGCTGGTGAAAATTAGCAAGCTCTCATGATTCTTTCATACTATTAACTCCCTCCTCCATGTCAGACATAATACTTGCCTCCTACTGAAGGATGGAGAGACCCAACTCTAGTTATAGATTGAAGGGGTGAGGAGGGTGGGTTTGGGGAGGACAGGCATCTCCTTGCAAGTCACCTCCCTCAGGTGAGCATATTGCAATACCTTTACACAAAGCTGAGTTCACTAGACTACTCAGACTCAGCAAGAGGAACTACTTCTGATGGAAACAGACCCTCAAAGATGCTAAAGGTTCTCAACCTTATCTAAGTCCATCCAAATGCACTCATTGCAACACTGAAAGTCCTATTTATTTCCGGTCAATTCTTTAACTTACACGTAAGAGTTAGTAGTCTTGTGAATTCAGCTTATAATTCTGTAACCTGTGCGATTATACTTTATTCCTGATTTTTAACAAACTCCTCACTGCAGCTACAAAAAACAAAAGGTTATTTTAGGGCTACCCTGGAATCTCTCTGGTTCTCTGACCGTGACAAATTGAGACTTTATAACTCTGAGTTATTATTTTTTCTAGAATCTTTACAACGTAGTAAAGGGAGAATTCTTAACCCATAATCCTTGTATTATCTTTACCACAATTATGGCTGAGTGAGTCCACCACGTGACTGCAGCACTGGGTTCTACAGGTACTGCGTCGTGGTCAACAACAGGAGATTCTTTCCTTCTGATGCCTTAACTCGCCGTGGATTTAACTGTACCTGATTTCTCAGTGCAAATGAGCTCAGCGTTACATTTAAGGCCAAGGATGTGACCAAGTCAATTCCAGCATCCCATCTTTGAGAGTCTATGTCCTGAGCTTCTGGAACTAAATGTTATAACATCCAGGATTCACTCAAGGAAACACAAGCTGCACAGGCATTTCAGCAGATGAGATTTAACATAGGGAATTGGCTACACAGGTATTAGAGGGCTGAAAAAGCCAACAGAGACACTGTAGCAAGTCATAAATAAGAATTGAAGTTAAAAAAAATACAACACCACTCCTAGAACTGGGGGACCAGCAAGGCAGAGGCTGGATTATTAGATCCTAGGAGCCCTGAGCAGTCCCATGGAGCTGGGGGTCAAACTTGGAGGACAGAGTACATTCCAGCTGCTGCTGTACCTCTGAGGGAGCCCCTCCCCCTCCAGGCCCCACCCCCCAGGGCATAAGGCAGCATTTGCCTGCCTGCTTCCTGGACTTGTGTGTAGGATCTGTGTGAACATTAGAGAGAACAGAACTGGAAAAGTAAGAGTTGGTGGTTGGCCAAGAAGGTGAAATTTTCTCTCCAAAGAGAAGAAAGACAAGAGCTCAGAGAATCTGGGTGATTTTGAAGTTAGAAGGTGAGGATGAAGGAAAAAGAGCGGTTTTTTTTGTTTTTGTTTTGCAATAAAATTGCTTTACAATGTTGTGTCAGTTTCTCCTGTACAATGAAGTAAATCAGCTATATGTATACCTAAATCCCCTCCCTCTTGGACCTCCCTCCCACCCCCCCATCCCACCCATCTAGGTCATCACATAGCACCTAGCTGAGCTCCCTGTGCCATACAGCAGGTTCCCACTAGCTATCTATTTTACACATGGTAGTGTATTTATGTCAACCCTAATCTCCAATTTGTCCCACCCTCCTCTTCCCCCACTGTGTCCACATGTCTGTTCTCTATGTCTACATCTCTATTCCTGCCCTGCAAATAAGTTCATCTGTACTATTTTTCTAGATCCACATATATGCATTAATATATGATATTTGTTTTTCTCTTTCTGGCTTATTTCACTCTGTATGACAGACTCTAGGTCCATCCACATCTCTAAAAATGACCCAGTTTTGTTCCTTTTTATGGGTGAGTAATATTACATTGTATATATGTACCACATTTTCTTTATCCATTCATTTATCATTGGACATTTAGGTGTTTCCCGTGTCCTGGCTATTGTAAATATGCTGCAATGAACACTGGGGTACATGTCTCCTTTTGGATTATGGTTTTCTCAGGGTATATGCCCAGTAGTGGGATTGCTGGGTCATATGGTAATTCTATTTTTAGTTTTTTAAGGAACCTCCATATTGTTATCCATAGTGGCTGTATCAATTCACATTCCCACCAACAGTGCAAGAGGGTTCCCTTTTCTCCACACCCTCTCCAGCATTTATTGTTCGTAGATTTTTTGATGATGACCATTCTGACTGGTGTGAGGTGATACCTAATTGTAGTTTTGATTTTCATTTCTCTAATAATTAGTGATGTTGAGCATCTTTTCATGTGCCTCTTGGCCATCTGTATGTCTCCTTTGGTGAAATGTCTATTTAGGTCTTCTGCCCACTTTTTAATTGGGTTTTTGTTTTTTTGATATTGAGCTCCATGAGCTATTTGTATATTTTGGAGATTAATCTTTTGTCTGTTGCTTCATTTGCAAATATTTTCTCCCATTCTGAGGGTTGTCTTTTCATCTTGTTTATGGTTTCCTTTGCTGTGGAAAAGCTTTTAAGTTTCATTAGATTCCATTTGTTTATTTTTATTTTCATTACACTAGGAGGTGGGTCAAAAAAGATCTTGCTGTGGTTTATGTCAAAGGGTGTTTTTCCTATATTTTCCTCTAAGAGTTTTATAGTGTCTGGCTTTACATAAAGAGGTTTTTGAAGTTAATAGCCCATTATGGCAAGAATATTGAGGGCAGAAGCAAAGAGAACATTTTGAAGGCATTTTGCAGTCAATTAAGAATTTACTTCTGGACTTCCCTGGTGACGCAGTGGTTAAGAATGCACCTGCCAATGCAGGGGACCTGGGTTCAATCCCTGGTACGGGAAGATCCTACATGCCACGGAGCAACTAAGCCCGTGCGCCACAACTACTGAGCCTGTGCTCTAGATCCTGCAAGCCACAACTTCTGAGCCCATGTGCTGCAACTATTGAAACCCGTGTGCCTAGAGCCCGTGCACCTCAACAAAGAGTAGCTCCCTCTCACTGCAACTGGAGAAAACCCATGCGCAGCAATGAAGACTCAACACAGCCAAAAAAAAGAATATACTTCCAACTGTCTGATATTCTTTGAGAGAAATAGCAGCAAGGGTTTGAATCAAATTGAGATTGTTGTTAATTTCTTGCTTTGGACCTCAGGTGCAGGGAGGGTTCCTCACGTCCTTGGTTCATAGGTAGCTCATTACCATCCTTTGTTCAAGCAAGGCTCACCTCTTCATTTTATTCAGTAGTTTTCACCTCCATGGCTTAGTCTCACAGCCATTCTTGCCTCTTGACCCGGCATCCGCACTGATGTGTTTGATATATGCGATTATATAGCTGTGTGACTTTGAAAAATAGTGTGTGTATGTATGCACATATAAAAATACGTTAAAGTTTATGTAAAACAGCGTGCTATATATCTCATTTGGTTTTGTACATTTTACGCAAAACATCATGTATTTAAGCTTCTTCTTTGCTGCTCTATAACTCATAATCATGGGCTCTGGCTGCTGCATTGAAGGTTGTTATATATCTTGCAACGTTAGTTAGTCAAGCCCCAGAAATAGACATGCAGGCGTCCTAGAAACCCCAATACTTCCAGGGACCCAAGTCTGTGTGTGAATTTCTCTAGGATTTGTATAGGCGGGTAATAAACATATTATTTCTTTGTTTTTATTAAATTGAGATATAAAATGTACAATTCTGTGGTTTTTAGTATGTTCACAAGTATATACACCTCACCACAATCTAATTCCAGGACATCTTTATTACCCCATAAGGAAACCCTACACTCATCACCAGTCACTTCCCGTCTCCCCCCACCAGTCACAGATTTACTTTCTGATTGAATTTGCCTGTATTTATTTCCTTTTGAAGATTTTGTTTATTAACTTATTGACCTTCAGGTGATAGAAGTTAAATTAATCAATATCTCAGTTCATAAAACATGAGCCTATTTTTTTCCTTTCTTTCTTCCTTTTTTTCCCTTAAATAATCCATTTCCTCTCAGATCCTACCCCCTCTTTCCCTTTCATCGACACTCATTAAGATGTTTCATGTTAACTATGTTTGGTGTTAACTATGATAAATGATTATACTTATGAAATATAGAATTTTTTTTTGCACATTTTAAAATGTACCCAGTGGTATTGTTCTATAGTTTCTTATGTTCTTGTTCAACTCTACAGTTTGGGAATCAGAGAGATGGTGTAGTGTAGTGGTTCAGACTAGTTCTGTCTAAATCTCATTCCCCATGGAAAAGAACTAGAGCCCACTGAAGAAATTGCTCATTTCCAAGTTTGGGGCAGAAAGTATTAAGAAGAACCTGGATTATCTCTTGAGACTTGACAGCCGAGAAGCTATCAAAGACAACCTGAGTCACATAAGAAGTACTTAGAAAATGAATTTGAAGTCAATGAAGATATTAACTGCCATGCGTTGGAAAACATCACATAGATTTAAATTTAAATTTTTAAGCTCATAATAATACTGAAAAAAATGACTCATTGATCAACTTTGGAGGATACTAGGAATTAAATGCATTTAACTTGAAAACTGGGAAATATTGAGAAAGTATCAACGTTTGCTTTGCTTGACTTGTTTGACTTTACCTCAAGGTCACCAAGGAGTTGATGAGAAGAAGTCTGTCTTTATAAAATGATTACACCTAGGGCTTCCCTGGTGGCGCAGTGGTTGGTAGCCTGCCTGCTGATGCAGGGGACGCGGGTTCATGCCCCGGTCCAGGAGGATCCCACATGCCGTGGAGCGGCTGTGCCCGTGGGCCATGGCCACTAGGCCTGTGCGTCTGGAGCCTGTGCTCCGCGACGGGAGAGGCCACGGCGGTGAGAGGCCCGCGTACCGCAAAAAAAAAAAAAAAAATGATTACACCTAATGAGCAATGATCATCCATAGCTGCCGATATCACAACATAAGTGGCAACCAGACACTTTGTAGCTTCTGCTAGAAATGCAAAATATCATCTATGAAACACTCTTGCAAAAACAAAAAATAACACCTAAATCTGATCAAGCTTCTAGACTTACCAATTTCCAGAAAATACAGGGGACATCTGAACATTCTAGATGCTTTCATCAGGATGCAATCAGCAAAATCTAGACTATGAGAAGCACTATAGGACAAACATCCTGGTTTCTTCAGCAAATCAGATTCATAGAGGGAAAAAAGTTGTGAGGGAGGACCCATCCAAATATTAAGAGGTTGACAGAGAAACCAGTTGCAATGTATGGCTGTATAAGTATATATATATATATATATATATATATATATATGTACAAATTACACTTACACAACCAAATAAATTGCTAAAAATCATTTCTAGAACAACCAGGGAAATGTGAACGCCAAGAGTATATTTGATGATAGTAAAACTTGATTGTTGAAAATTGTGGAGTAGGATTACAATATTGTGATATTTTCAAAAAGGGAAACCATATTTCTGAATAGCATACCATAGTACTTAAAGATTAAATGAGGTAATTTGCTTCAAAACTAATATGAAACAGGGTAAGGGTGAGGGCACAGAGGCAGAGAAGAAACGTGGTCAGCTGTGAATTGATTAACACAAAGTTGGGGGATGCCTGCAGTGCAGTTCATGATATTGTTCTATCTTTGTGTATATTTGAAATTTCTATAATAAAATTGAAAACAAAAAGAGTATAACTTCTGGGGAAAATCCTGATCCCAATTCAAACCAGCTGTTTCCTCGCTGTGTGATATGGCACTTACTTAAATTCTCAGCCTTCAGTTTCTTCATCCTTGAAGGAGAATATGATTATGAGTATCATAGATTTGTTTGAGAATATTTAATCAGTACACACAAAGCACATAGAGTACTGCTTGTCTTTCTCTCTGTGTACACCCAGCTCATTGCTCCTGACTTCTGCAAAGTGGTTCATCGAATGTCTTCAGTGAATTTTATTTGTCCATGCCTCCACAGCCACACTACAGCCATAATCAATAAATATCCTCATTTCTGTCCTTGTGCATGGGAGAGTACCTCATAGACACACAGAAATGAGAATGAGATTTCTGGATCATGGGGCAGTTGTAACCAAATTTCCCTGATAACTGCCAAATTGTTTGCCACTATGTCTGGATCTCCACAGAGAGTCCTGTCTCCCCACATCCTTGCTATCAGCTGGAATTATCTTCATTTTTCTGTGGTCTTGTTTTTAGGTAATTTCAGTATCTCTTTGCCTATTTCTTAGCCATTCAGTTTTGCTTCTGTAGGAATTGTCTGCCACATTCTTTGCCAATATTTCTATTAGTTTTCTTGGCTTTTTCCTTGTGGATTTTCAGAGGAGACTTGTATATTCAAGTTGTTATTCCATTGTCAGCTTTAGCTATTATAAGTAACTACTCTCGGTATTTCATTTGTTTGCATTCTTTGTCTAGGGCGTCATTTCTGAAAGAAAATCTAATTATGGTGTCCTCTCAATCTATCACTTTTTATCTGGAGATTTGTACTTTTCAAGTCTTCACTAAGACTCATCCACACCAAAAGATTACAAATATAGTCCCACCACTTTCTCCCATCAGTTATACATTTTACATTTAGTGTTTTTGAAATTTGTATAGAATTTACTTGTGAACATGATACGAGGTAGATATTCAGCTGTGCTTTTCTCCATATCATTTTCTTTCAAACACAATCTATAAAACAACTCATTCTTTCCCCACTGGTTTGTAGTGAAGTGAATATGGATGCATGCATACATTTGTGAAGATTGTACCATCAGTGTGAAAGTTTCCCCCAGGCATAAAAAGTGGCAGAATGTATAACTTTATCATATTCCCTATTCACATAGGAACTCACAGGCATGTGATTGAATTCCATTTGCCTATCTCCATGTTCACACCATAGTCACCGTGCTGTTGGTGTCTTTATGTTGGCTTTGGAGACTGTCACTGTGCCTAGTAGGATAATACATCCACCTTTGTTTCCTTTCCAAAACCTACTTAGTAATCTGTACATTTTCATTCTCCCATGTACATTTTTAGAATAAATGTGTTGACTTTATTTTAAAAAAATATATAATTTTGATAGGGGTGACATAAAGTTTTAGTGTACGGTAGAAACAATTAAGTTTTATAATGGTAAATTGCTTCCTCCTCGATCAAGGTTTCTTTCCATTTACTGTCCTTATTTTATGCTATTTAATAAAGTTTATCTTTTATCATAAATTACGTGCATTACTTTTAGAATAATTTTAGTTCTTTACAATGGTAATTGATACTGTGAAGTAAATCCCCTTTTCGTTGTATTATTAGGTAATTCTGATGTAGAAGAATATTATTCATGTAAGTAAATTCATCTGCACCCTTGTTGAATTCTCTTAATAATTCTAACAGCATTACTTTTTATTCTGTGTTTCCAGTAGATGATCATATTATTTAAAACTTATACTTTTAGTATGAGTTTATAACATAAATTAGGGTTGAACTTTATCATATTGTTTTGAAGTATTTATTGATAGAACCATGTGCTTTTTTCTCTATTTGTTAATTATTGTAGTGTATTATCTTGGTGGATTTGTCTGTTACCAGGATAAATACTGTCAACTATGTTGTGTTAATTTTGACATGCTTTTGGAGTTGGCTAGCTAATATAGGTATATGTCTGGAGATTTATATTAAACCCAATTAATCTACTTATGAAATCATCCTAATATTTTACCTTTCTTTCTCAATACTTTATCTCAGTTTCTGAAAGAGTAGTGTTAAACTATTCCAGTATAATCATTGATAAATTTATTTTTCCAAATGTTTCCATTGTTTTTATCTATTTTGAAATTATATTAAATTCATATATGTTCAGGTTATTTGAAAATCTTAATTTTTATTGTTATATATATAGTATCTCTTTTCCTTGGAATACCTTTAGTCTTATATACACTGTAACTCGTATTACCCTGACTTTTTTTTTTTAATGTAGCTGCTCTTTGTTTTTATTTATTTATTTAGTTTAAACTTATTTATTTATTTTATTTTTGGCTGTGCTGGGTTTTCATTGCTGCACACGAGCTTTCTGTAGTTGTGGCAAGCAGTGGCTACTCTTCGTTGTGGTGCGTGGGCTTCTCATTGTGGTGGCTTCTCTTGTTGCAGAGCACAGGCTCTAGGCACATGGGCTTCAGTAGTTGTGGCATGGGAACTTCAGTAATTGTGGCTCGTGGACTCTAGAGCACAGACTCAGTAGTTGTGGTGCAGAGGCTTAGTTGCTCCGCAGCATGTGGCATCTTCCTGGACCAGGGTTCAAACCCCCATGTCCCCTGCATTGGCAGGTGGATTCTTAATCACTGCAACACCAGGGAAGTCCTACCCTGACTTTTTAAAATATTTCTGTACTATTTGATTTTATGGGTATTTCTCTAAGACACTTTATTAGATCATGTTTATTCTCTCCATTCTGACTGTTTTTTTATTTCCAGAAATTTTAGTCCATTTACATTTATTGTAATAACAGTTCAATTTGCACTTATTTTAACAATATTATTTCCTAATTTTAAAATTCTACCATATTATATCTCAGATTTTTATACTTTAAAATTCTTTTTTATTGTTGATTAGAATTTCATAGTTTGTGTATACCACTAGTTGTTTATTCATTTATCAGAGGCTGCATATTTGTATTATTTCCAGTTTACAACTGTTATGGGAATAAAGACACTGTAAACATTCACATACCAATCTTTGTGTAGACATAGGTTTTTCTTTCTCTTGGGTAAATACCTTGGAGTAGAATTGATGTCACTGTTTTTCAAAGTGGTTGTATTTTTTGCATTTTCACCAGTAATGTATGAAAGTTTCAGTTGCTCAAGATCTTTGCTAGCAGTTTTTCTGTCTGTTTTATTAATTTTAGCCATTCTATTTAGGTTTATGGTGTTATGCTTCTGTGGGTTTAATGTACATTTGCCTAATAACTAATGATATTGACCTTCTTTTAACATGTCTACTTGCCATATATGTCTCTTCTTTCATGAAATGTCTGTTCATATATTTTGTACATTTCTAATTTAGGTTTTATTATTCCTTAATTTTGAGTTATAAATATTCTTTATATATTATAGATGCAGGTCTTTGATCAAATATATGTTTTATAAATATATTCTTCCAGTCTGTGATTTGTCCTTTCATTCTCTTAATAGAATTCTTTTAGGAACAAAAGTTTTCAGCTATTGTAAAATCAAATTTTCAATATTTTATTTCATACTTTATGCTTTTTGTGTTTTATTTTACAAAAAGAAAATAAACAAAAACACATTGCCTTTTCTAAATTTGTGAAGATGTTCTCTATGTTTTCTTCTAGAAATTTTCATCTAAAAGTTTTAATTTGTTCATTTTTAAGGTTTGTTTTGACTATTCTTTGTCGTTTGTATTTCTATAAATTTTAGAGTCAGCTTGCTGACTTCTAAAAGAAAAAAGTGAGATTTTGATTGGAATTGTGTTGAATCCACAGATCAGTTTTAGGGATAATTTACATCTTTGTTTTAAAATGTAGGGTTTTTTTTATTATAGAAGTATAGTGAGGCCAGCAGATCAGGAGAAAAATTCCATTGAGAAGGTAACTTGTTACTCACAGTTGCCAAGAGAAAGGGCCAAGCCATACCATGGTGGGGGAGGCTCACAGTGAAGCACCAGGGTCAGTCAGGGGGCAGGAGGTATGGGGGGCAGAGCATGGCCAGGAGTTCTTTACTGTCGTTTCCATGGGAAAGGCAAGGCCAGGAAAGCAGGCTTAGGATTGGCAAGTTGAAATAATTTCAGTGGGTTCTGGAGTGTGGGTGCTATCTTTGACTGTCTGGTATTAGGTCCTGGGATGATTACAGCAGGGAAATATTGCCTGCTACCAGGCGCAGTTGGTAGCTCAGAGTCTGGACTCTGAGTTGTTTAGTTTGCATATGCAAGACTCCTGGGAGGGTTGTTTGCCATCTCTAGGAATTGACCAGCCCTGGAAGGGCCAGTCCCTCCCCTGTCAGCAAGGCCCCAGATGCAAGAGCCTCAAGAACACAGAAAATAAGGAAACACAGTCAACACAATTTTTAAAATACTGAGTCTTTCAACCCACGAACCTGGGATTTCTTCACTTATTTACTTTTTAAATTTCTCTCATCAGAGCTTTGTTGCTTATAGTGCCCATATCTTGTCCATATTTTGTTGGATTTACCCTTAAATATTTCATGTTATTTGATACTATTTAAAGGGATACTTTATATATTAAACATGTATCCTAAAACTTGCTAAATTTAATTATTAGTAAGATTAGCTTTAATTGTAATGATTATATTTTCTCTACCTTTTTTGTACAAATAGAGTATATTTTAATAGTTTTAAAAAGTCCTACATTATTGATTCCATTGTCTGTGTTACTCCTGGTTGTTACCATTGTCTGATATTTTCTCTCTCAGTTTGGGGATTCCATTGTCTGTGTTACTCCTGGTTGTTACCATTGTCTGATATATTTTCTCTCTCAGTTTGGGCTCATAATTTCCTGCTCCCTTGCATGACTGGTGATTTTGATTGGATTACGGATATTGTGATTTTAAGTGGTTGCGTACTAGAGATTTTTGAGCTTCTTTACATATTGTTGTGGTTTGATCTAAGCTGCAGTCAAGCTCTCTGGCGTCCATTTGACTTACTTTTGTATATAAGCTTTGTTAGGGTATGGATAAGTAAATTTTGGCACAGTCCTCCCAATAAATACTCTGATGCTATGGAAGTCACAACCTTGATGCCTATCTAATAGGTTGGGAATATGCTCACTGTACAGTGTTGTGTGAAAAAAGAAGTGAAGGCTACGTAACGGTATATCAGGTGATCCCAGTACTCCTGATTTTAAATTAAGTATATAGACAATAAAGTTTGCAAAACTTTGGGGTCATTAAACATATTTTTAAACTTTCTCTGATTTTACATTTTTCTTTAACACATGGATATAATATGTTTTAGAGAAAAGATTAATACTACTAATAATTTTAAAATGCTTGGACTCACTATAATGGCTAAAATGAAAATGACAGTCAACACCAAGTGTTAGCAAGGATGTGGAACAAATAGAACTCACAAGTAGTGCTGGTAGGAGTGTAAATTAGCACAGATATTTTTGAACTGTTTAGGGCTATTCACTAATATCACACATACACCCTGTGCACCAGCAATTACATTTCTAGGAAGACATTCAAAAGGAAAGATACATGCAGCCGTGCACCAAAGCCATGAGCAAGAATGTGTGGGGATATCATACCCTCATTGCTAATAACCCAGAGATCCATCAGCAGTAGAGTGGGTCAGAAAGTTTTGGCATATCCATGCAATGGAATACCACCTAGAACAGGAGTAATGGAACTACCAGTACACCACACAACAGGAGTGAATCTCACAACACGCGGAAAAGAGAATCCGAACATGAGGAATACGCATAAAGTACAAGTCAGGGCAACACATTTCCATCCTGTCTGAAGTCAGGATCATGGTTACCCTTGGTGACCAGAATCAGGCATGAGGAGCCTGTGGGGCGCTGATGTGCTGTGTGCACACCTAGAGCCAAGCCCAGGGATGGCAAAATCAAAGTGTTTACTAAATAGTCTTTAAATAAATGAGAGACGGATGGGTGGATAGATGGACGGTGGATAGATGACTTGGCCTTGCTGCTCAAAACTGTAGATTTCTGTCTCTCTGATTTATTCTCTCTGCCTTCACGATCTACCACTGAGATAATATCGGGATTTTCACCTCTCTGTGGTTTTACTGAAATAAACTATATTACAGTTGAATCCAATCTAATACAGCTGTGCTCCCCATTTGCACAAGCCTGGACTCAGGAATAAGTTCCTAAAGTAACACCAGTAATAACCATCTTCTCCTCTATGCTCGAG
This sequence comes from Phocoena sinus, assembly GCF_008692025.1. NCBI lineage: Eukaryota > Metazoa > Chordata > Mammalia > Artiodactyla > Phocoenidae > Phocoena > Phocoena sinus. The sequence continues at coordinate 2,315,032 of NC_045772.1, read as the reverse complement.
GTTTTACTCTTTAACTATGTCTTCCAGTTTTATGTAAAATATGCCAGGACAGAACGCCAAACAAATGAGTTTCTGTGGAAGGGATCTCAGAAGAAAATAGTCTTTTCTACAACAGAATGCAAAAAAGTAGGGAAAAAATGAGCCACACGACCGCCCGGTGTGAGCTTGTGCTCACCAGAGAGCAGAGACATTTTTGCTTAAATGTGCTCAGTAAGGAAAAGCCAGTGTGATTCTGGGTGATCACAGGGGTCTGCCCAGAGAAACTGGCACCTGATAGGTCTCTATGTTCAGGGGTGGATTTCATCCTCAGAGAGGTGAGGGGTTGAGTGTAAGTGGGATTGCGAAAGGCATCTAGAGGTAGCATCGGAGCAAACAGACAAGGGCGGTGGCTGGGATGTGTTTCATCAACTCCCCGAGGACCACATCTGGGCAGTCAACAACCACGGAGGTGGATGGGACAAGGATGAGAACGCCAGCTGTTTTTCTCCTGTTGAGCACTTGTAAAAAAGTAGAAGAAATCAAGGGAGTAGAATTACGGGATAGTAGAGCTGCACAGTGCCTTAACTGAATCTTGGTGTCATTTTACAGGATGGGAAACTGAGGCCTGGGTGACTTGGATAGCTTGCCCCATGTCCATGGTAAATGGCTGTAGGACTTATATTTTAACTCAGAGATCCTGACCCTGGCCAGCGTGCTGCCTGAATGGTGAACTGGGAAGACTTTTTGGGCTTTCATACTGTATGAGAGTGGATCGTCTTTCTTACCAAGGCCTGAGAGAGGTCATCTTCACTGGCACTCTGCTTAGACCACACCCTTCTGTTTAGAAGTTTAATACTCCCTTGTAGATTTCAGAAGGCAACGCAAAGGTGAAGCATTTCTGCCGTGCACCTCGGAGTCGAGAATGGCCCAACTCTGTCCACTGTTTTTGGTATAGATTGACACCCTTCATCGGACACATTCCTACAACCACGGAGATACTTCTGGGAGGGCTGGCTGGCCAAAGGCATGGGGGTGGGAGGGCACAGAACCAGAATCAGGGGGCCTGGGCCTTGGTGCTCTGTCTGCGTGACCCCCGACTTGTCCTTTCCACTCTCCATTTTATTTGCCTCCAGGTGAGGCCTCATCCAGCCTGCCTCTCATCTCTTTTCTTGCCCTGATGGTCTGCTCATCTTTGGGTCTTTAGAATCCCCACCTTCGCTCCTTTGCAGACATCCAGAGTTGGCCGGAATTTTTGAGTGATATCCCTGGAGCCTGACAGTGAAGGAGAAATGTCAGATGGCAAAGAAGCAATTAAGTTCCAAGACAACGTCAATGATTTGTGTTTTAAACTTTCGATTTATCTACACCCCAGTTTGAGTCCATTTCCATGAACTGCAACAATAGTCTGATACAAAGCCACTGAAGAAAAGCCTCCTGGAGACTGAGATGGAAACAGATGGCCAGTGCTGGTGAGAACAGCCCCCATTCATTCCATCCAATTGTTCCCAACAATGGCAAAAAGTAATTAAAAACACACTTAAGAATCTAGCTTTGTATTGATCAATGGCAGGGTAATGGGGAATGTCGAACTTTGAGAGTACCAGAGCTCAAGACGAACCAAATGATTTTTTTTTTTTTTCTGATGGATTATTAGGAAAAGCACCGCTGTAATAAAATTTTACGGACAGTTGGATCAATGATGTCAACTCTCACCCCAGGTTTTGAATGATGACCCAGATTTGGGAGTCTGGATTAATGAAAGGGGCAAACAGTCACATCTCCTTTAATGGATCACATGGAAACACCCAAAGTGACCCGAAGCAAACTATTTACCACACCACTCCTGAACACAAAAGCCATAGTCCCCCTTCCTTGACTTAGAATCTTGCTTTTTTTTAAGTGTCAGTGCATGGTCAGAAATTTATTTTATGCAACGAAAGGCAGCCTACTGAGGTCATCTGGGAAACGCTTTTCTGTTCAAGGAGTTGGCAGGGATGGAGAAATCTGGGTGAAGCTGGAAACACCTTCACACATCAGAATGTACCACACGGAGGAGGCGAGCCTGGAGGAATGTCTCTTTTTTCCCCTTTCTTTTCCATCCCCAGCGGCACATCCACCAGCCCCTGACTTGGACCCCTGCTGTGGCCCCCTGCCTCATCTCCTTGCCTGGGTTTTGCCCCTCCCAGCCTCCCTGACACAAGTGACAGAAAGCCTTCCTCCACGAGAGCCTGACCCCTCCACCTCTGCTTGCATCCTTTCAATGACCCTCAGCATCTAACACTCTCCTGGCTCCTGGTAGGGGCTCAAGATGTATTTATCAATTGCATAAATAGATCCCCATTTTCTAAAGGACAAAGTGTGAGCACCTTAGCACAGATGGTCTGTAAGTTCTCCCAGCCACTGCCCTCTGCACTTTCTGGTTCCTCCCCACTGACTCTCCCTCTCCCCAATGAGCCACACTCCCACCCACGTTCTGTGCTCCCAGCCCTGGACATCCTTCCTAGTCTCAGCACGGGAAGCATGAATCCCACTGAGCTTTGAGGACCCACTGGAAAGATTCCCGTGTATCATGTGAGGTTGCATCAGACTTCCGCGCCATGTCAATTCCCGCCCCCCCACCGAGTGTTCTGGGAATGTTTTGAGGCTGCTTCTGACAGTGTAAAGGAGTAACTGAATCTGCGTGCAACCTGATAACGGGTGTCCAGAGCCTTTGGCACGTGATTTGATATTCGGACAATGTAAGATCTGCTCCTGGGTTTACATACACGACCCTTTGCGGGCTTAAATGGAACTCAATGCCTGACCCCACAATGCCCCAAACACATACCCTACCTCTGTCTCCTGGCTCCAGCAGCTATTGAAATCCCAGCCTGGAGCCTGGTATAGCGGGGTCCAAACACACTCTCTGTTTCTTAGATGAACAGGCTCCTCTCCATTCCTAGGGTCTGACCTCACCTGGCTCTCGTACCCCTTTTCCAGCAGAGAGGGAAAGGGAGAGGGAGGAGGTTGGAAAGGAGCGATACCTGTCTCTCTTGGGGTAACGACGTATCTTTGTGTTAACCTGGTTTCTCTGGTGTTAATTCTGAATCAAAATCCAGATCTCTCACTAAGGCTGTTTCCTTGTCTTTGCCCCTGGAGGAAGGGGCAGGTGCTGTGTGAACTCACTGTGCTGTGGGTACTGCAGGTGGTGTGGGTGCTTCAGGTCTGCAGGGGCTCTGGACGGTATAGGTGATGCAGGAGATGCTTGAAGACAAATATTGTCTCCTCATGGGTTAGGAGACGTTTGCTGCTCCAACAGCAACTTTGGGCTGAGACTTCTCCCCATGTTTTCCCCTAGTGTTGCCCCACCTGCTGGAGCACCCATAACTATTACCACCTTGACCTGTGGCCTTGGCAAGGACAATTTAGGGGAGAAGCACCGATCCGGCTTCACCGTGCCCAGACCGACTGAGGTCTGGCTATGACCCACATGAGATCCCAACTTGGGCACCCACGTGACAGCCTATGGGACCACCATGCCCTCACCTTGGCTGGTGACCCCCTGGCCAGCTCGTCTTCTCCTACAGCCAGGCCGTTTACTATCTGTGATACTGGGGAAGTTACTTACCCTGCCTGCATCCTGATTTCCTCAGCTCCAAAATCAGGACCGTGTGACCATTGGTCTTATAGGCAGAGCTGACAATTAAGGGAACTGATGCCTAGAAAATTCTGAGAGCAGCAGCGGACATATAGCAAGTGGTCAGCCAGGACTGGTTCTTATTACAGCTTTCCTCCTGCTGTAACTCACAGTCTGCTCAAGACAATGCCCTCTGCCCACCTCCTGCCACTGGGGGAAGAGAAGGAAGCACGGTTAACCATACATGTGCATGGAGTTATGAGTTGACTGCGTTTCCTCCAAATCCATATGTTGAAGTCCTAATTCCCTGTTCCTCAGAATGTAGTTTTCCTTGTAAACAGCGTTGTTTGAGATGTAGTTACTTAAGATAGGCTCATCTTGGGTCAGGTTGGCCTTAATCCAACATGATTGGTAAAGCGGAAAGGTGGACCGAGAGACCCCTGCACATGGAGGCACCGTGGGAAAATGCAGGCAGGGGTTGAGGTGATGCCACGGAAGTCAAGGGTGCCAGCAATGGTCACAAGTCCACCCGAGGCAGGAGAGGGCATCGATCATATTTCTCCTTCACAGGCTCAGAAGGAACCAACCCTGCAGACACCTCAACCCCAGACTCCCCGCCTCCAGACCCTGAGACAACACATTTCCATTGTTTAAGAACCTCAGTCTGCTGTACTTTGTTATGGCAGCCCTGGCAAAATGACACACACGCACACACACTCACCCTAACCCTAACACACACACACACACACACACAGACACACACCCTAACCCTAACACACACACACACACCCTAACACACATACACACACCTTAACCCTAACACACACACACACACCCTAATGCTAACACACACACCTTAACCCTAACACACACACACACCCTAAAACACACACACACACACCCTAACACACATACACACACCTTAACCCTAACACACACACACACACACCCTAACGCTAACACACACACACCCTAACCCACACATACACACCTTAACCCTAACACACACACACTCATACACATATACATATATATACTCTCACACAAGCATATACACTTACACACACACACACCATACCACACACTCTCATGCACACCCACGCACAGACACACACCGGTCATCTGAGTTCGTTGATGCCTGAAGTTGACCACCTGAAACTACAGGTTGGTTTTCTTCTTGTCGTTCCCCAAACCTACCTTTCCGCATGCTGTAGCTGCGTGGGCATCACCTGCTCAGGTAGAGCCCCCTCTGCTTCTGCATCTGCTGAATTCCACCTCATCATTCTTTGGCTGTGTCCAATCAGTGCATATTTACTGTCTGTCCAATTGTGCTCAGCCAAGGACGGAGGGCCAGGGAGTCAACACAAAGACAGCCCCTGCTGCCCAGTGGCTCCAGGGCACCTGCACGCTGGACTCCAGATCTCCATGGAACGCCTCCCCACTCAGCACCCAGGGCACCTCCATCCCAGCTCTTACTAGGATCTCCTTGAGCCCATTCCATGGTCATTTCTCCCACTGTACCACCATTCTTAGGACAGCAGCCTTTGTGTCACTCAGACTACTGTCCCCTCCACTGTCCCTGATGGAGGACTGCAATAGAGAAGGGGTTCAAAAAATGTCCAGTCTCTCGATCAAAGTTTCTGCTGGACATCTCATATCTTGATTAATGAACACTCTGCTTTGAAACATAATCCTGAAGAGCCGCTCTCATCAAAATAATCGGCAGTTATAGGCACTCAATTGATATTTGCTACGTTTAATGGAATTGAATTTCCGAAGAGCTGCACATTTCCTCTATGAAATACCCAATACATCCTGACTGTGCCCAGTGATAACACGGCATCCATCTCTTTGAGTTGGTGGCCAAAGACAGATGCAGTTTCTTAATGAACAAAGTCAAATTGGGAAAGAGTCTTTCCTGAGAAGCAATGAGGACATTTTCATTAGAAAAACACCTTGGAAAAGGATCTTGCTTAATGTCAAGAATGAAATCAGCTGTGTCTTCAACCACCCCGAAAACGTACCCCTGGAGGTGCCTCATGTCAGTGGCAAGATCACAGTGGTCCCTGCACCTCTTCTTGGCAAGCCAGGAGGCACCGAGATTAGGGAAGTGATGCCCCTGACTGTTAGGCACAAGCCCCGAGATTAAACGATGAGTCCATGGCAAAATGTTGGCCTCTGTTTCTCTGAAGTGCCTCCTTCCTGGGACGGGGCACCTCGAGCGGTGGTGCCAGGAGTGAAGCAATCCTGTCTCTTTGCCAAGCTCACCTCTGCCCCAGTCTTGGTATAAACATGCCTCTTGCAGGTGATGGTTTCAATAAGTAAATAGTAGAGCAAGGCAACTTGTGGGTCCACATAGATTCCCACTGACTGGACGTCTCCCGTGTAAGAGTTGGGTTTCTAGATAAAATATAGGATACCCGGTTAAATTTGAACTTCAAAAGCAGTAGATACTCTTCTGGCATAAGTATAGCCCAAATACTGTCTTTTTATTTTGCTAACTCTGGTAACCCTAATAGGCATAATGTACTCTATTGATTACAACATGTGCCCAATCGCTCTGGGTAAATGATTAGACAGTTATTGAGTCCTTTTCTATGCATTGGACTGGCCTGTCTCCACCAGCCTTTTCAACTTGCAAAAGTAGACAGAATTTCTCTAAGCACCCACAGTGCTATTGTGAGAATTAGTCGGGGGTAGGAGGTTTTAAAATGCCTATGTAAACTTGCTAGTTTATGCATGTTCCCACGTCCACCCATCCTTCCTTCCCTCCTTCCCTCCCTCCATCCCTTCCTTCCTTCCTTCCATCCTTCCATCCAGTTATCCATTCTTTATTCATTCTTGGCTACCAACTAAGTGATAGGCACTGTTGCAGTGCTGGAAAGATTCATGTCCTTGTTGTGGGAAAGGCCTATAATAACTCTGTAACAACTCAGAACAAATAATGAAAAATAACTGTCACACTGCTGGTGGTGGCCTACCCATTCTCTTTATTGACTGATGACAATCCCCGGTGTCCCTTCTAAAGGATTTCCTTCCCAACAGGAGAACAGGTATAGCCTCACCTATCCGTCCATGGTTCCTTCACGCAGGCCTCTGCCACAGCCTGGTGGACACAGAATACAAGATGCCAGGATCCTGACCTCAAGGAGGGGCAGATTCTGAAGTTCAACTGCTCTCCAGAGTGGCGTTCTTGGTCAGCTCTCTGCCGGAGCTTCATCCTGTGTGCCTCCAGCCCCGTCCCTGTTCCCCCAGCTCCATCCCTGCATTCTCTAAGCCCCATCCTGGCCCCCTGAGCCCCTCAACAAACCCTTGAAGGAGAAACAGAAGGCTCTGCTTCTGGGGAACAGCATCTAAGCCCACTTTTCACTTTCTAGATTTCCAAAGTATCATGATTTCACTTCTCCCGTTTGCATTCAAGAATTAGGCAAGAGAGATCCATTGTGCTCCAATTTTACGAATAAGAAAACTGGACTCAAAGTTAAAGAGTTTGTACAAAGGCCACCACAGGCCAGCTGAAGCCAGACCAAGAGTCTGAGCCTCTGGCTCCAGGACGATGTTTCTACACCAGTGAAAAATTCTCAACTGCGGGCAGTGTGACCGCAAAGACTTCCTCAGCCCCACCAGGAACTTAATCCAAGAATCCATTTAATTTGCAGCCAATGTCTCCTCCTTCTCCAAAGAAGGTTTTACCACCTGCCACCCAGCCCTGGGTGGCTTCAGAGCTAGACAATAGGCCTTCAGTGACAAGAGCCACTGAAATACAAGGCTTTATTCTGCTACTGTGTTTGAGACATAAATTGTTCTTATCTCAAACCATTCTCTAAACGGTTAAGAAAAAACCTGCATTTGTCTGTGGGACAAAAGGGTAAGATCTCAGAGCTGAGTGTGGAGAGAGAAAGAATGTCATTACGACCAACAGTTTGAGAGGAGAATCAGGGATGCATCACCGCCACTGCAGGGGAATCAGAGTGGGCTGTAGCCCGTTCCCCCCTCTATCTGGGCGCAAGGTTTGATAACTCAGCACCAGAGTCCAGCTGGTGAAGCAGTGTGGGCATTCCATGGGGCAGAGCTGGGGTATGTGCGGCCAAGTCGCTGCTTAGCTTGCGTCCCCCATCAGTGCTCAGCTGGAGGCCCTGGTCAGTGCTCAGCTGGGGGCCCTGGTCAGGAGACTTCACCATCCCACCCCCACCCCCGCCTGTTTCCTCCTTTAAATGTGCTTTCCATATGTGACTAGTTAAATTTCTATTAATTGTATTAAATAAAACCTAGTTCCACAGCATCTCCAGCCACATTTCAGGAGTTCAATAACCACATATGACCAACATCGAATGAAAAATAAATCCAGATTTAGCAAGGAGATGCTTTATTCCTAAAGATTATTGCTGGTAAGGGGGTGGGGGCAGGACTCTATCACAGAAGGGGGAACACCCTGATGGTCTGCAAGAGGGTTAGTCTTTTATGGAAGGGCACAAACAAGTCTAGAAAGAGCCGGTGTGTGAAGTGGGGTGAAAGGGTGGCATGATCGGGTCATAGAGCAGAGAAGATTTTGTCAAGAGGCCAACCAGGTCCCAAGAGGGAGCGAACACCAGCTGAGCTGAGTGTGGGCTAGAGTTCAGGGCCCGGGAGCAGAAAGTCTTAACCAACGTTTGGTTAAAAAGTCTCTTGGATCAGTGGGGACTAGGCCGTCAGCTAATCATTTACGAGGCACAGAATCAGCCTTGGAGGGTCCATGTCTGGCCTTGTCCCCGGGAAACTGCAGGACATCCATGAGTCTTGTCTGAGTCACATGGGGAAAGGGGCTTTCTGCAGGAAGCTGTTTCCCAGAACACAAAGGTGGGGGGATTTCTTAACCTTCTCTGTTTCCCAGGAGCCCAGGGTTTAGGAGAAGCTCAGCGTTGCCGCTGGTGTCTGCCATGTTGGACTGCGTGGATTGGAAACCGTTCCCATTGCTGAAGACATTTCTTTGGGCAGTGCTGCTCTATAACTGATAACAGGCATCTCCCCATTCAGATTTGGTGTGAGACGGGTCGGCAGGGGGCTTCCTGGCCCAGAGCAGACGCCCAAGAGCCCATGGCCACTACTTTCCTGTCTCACCAGCTGCTGGTGGCAATGCAGCTCTTCCAGTGCATGCCAAGTTTCCTGAGATCCTGCCACGACACCAGATTCCACTACAGAACAGCCCCCCCAGGTGGGCCCTCCTCCCTTGTCACTTATTGGGAAAGATCAGCTTCATAAACCTGCAGGCATCCTAGATTGATCCTTTGGCTCCCGGTCGATCTGTTGCACTGTGCGTGGATTCCTGTACTCTGAGACCACTGTCTCCCCTCCCAGCCTCTGCAGGTCCGTGCTCCGTGCAAACCTCAATCACCATCCGGGACTGAACCCTTGGACTGAGACCCCATCTCCCACTGCAGGTGGCAGGGAGGACTTCCCCGGACACTGTGTGAAGCCACTTAACCAGACTTTAGCCCGGCTTCCACTTGCACTAGGCTGTGTCCCCAGAGGTACCCCCAGCCTCCGTGCTGAGTCTTTGCTCAAGAAAACGCAGTGTGGCCAAACCACAGGCTGTGCACTGTCCCCACCCCAGTGCCCAGCCAGCCTCAGGAATTCTCCACTTAGCCCCTTCTGTGACTTCCCCCTCTCTGCACACATCCCCCATCCTTTTTTGTTCCCTCTTCTCACGTTCTCACTATCCCATTTCAGTCCCTCTCTGTTCTCCCTTTACAAACCCCGGTCACCTCTGTCTTGGACTCCAGTGCAGTTGACACTAGAGTCTCTTTCCTACTGCAGGAGTCTCAATAAAATCTGTCCTGCTTCCTTTCACGAGTGTCCGCAGCTACTTTTCTTTGACAGCTCAAAAATCACTCCCTTCACAAGCCTCCCCAGACCCACCCGGGCCTCCCACAGCCCCTCCCTCCGGACAGCCCACCCCAGGTTGCCATGACACCACCTTGCCCCAGCACCACTGACATGAAGGACGATGCCACTCTGAAACTCAGCCTTTCATCCAGGCTTCAACACAGGGACAGCGTGTGCTGGAGCTCCAGAAACAGCACTGAAAGGTTTCAGCTGAGGGACTGTGAGGCCACTGCTCCAACGTGGACCCCATACATTCAGAGTCTTTCTGCCCTGGCTCCAGGTGCTCTTAGGATGAGAGCACCCTGTGGGGCACTGGGTGGGGTCTGCTCTTGTGGGATGCAGATTTTCCGAAGCAATAGTCCCAATGTGATGCTGGGTCTGTCTTGTGCTGTTTGTTTAGTTAGTTAGTTAGCCAGTTAACTTAGTGATGGGTGAAGCTGTCTCCTGAATCACGCAGGGGGGATGCTCCCACAAGGCCACACCTGTCTCGGATGTTGTCTTCCCTGCCCCCACCAAGGAAACCTTGCCCTGGAGCTCCTACCACGGGGTGGCCTCCGGGACCTAACTGCCAACCAACAAGGCTCCTTATGGAATAGCACCGACCCTCCTCTGGAAGTCAGAGCGTGAGTGTGTTACATAAGTCGCCTGCTTCTGCTTGTGCATTGGTATCTGGGTGTACCTGCCTCTGCTTTCCAGGGCTTCCTAATGAAGTGTTGGAGACAGATGTCAGACAGTTGTGATCTTTTCATTGTTTCCCTAATTTCACCTCAGAAAATGACTGATGGGAAGAAAGACGCAGAGCAGAGAATAATTTATAGCTAACTCTTCAAAACAGTCATGGTTGGCTAAGCCAAATGTGGTGGATGTTTTTTATTTAATTTCCAAAGTTGCAATTAAGCAAGGAGCAACAGTCGGCGGGTTCTCTCTCCACATCTCTGCAGGACGACTTGGCAGAGCACAGGGCAGTGGAGTTAGAAAACCCAGGACACTTGAGTGCTGTTGTGGTTCTGGGGATGGGAGACATAAGGCTCTGGACAGAAGGAAGCATCCTCCAGGGTCATCTCACACACTGATGGTCACTGGGCTGCCTGTTTAGTGGAACCTACTGAAGGTCAAACCCCTGTCCTCCTGGTGGACATTCCAACAGACCAGATAGATAATAAAACAAACAAACTAATGTGATTTTATTGCTCTCGAATTATTTTAAAGAAAATGAATAAGGTGCTGTTAGAGTGACAGGTGGGAGTTAAGGAGAGATGGCCATGGTTCAGAGAAGTCCTCTCTGGGAAGATGACCTTAGTGCTGATCTCCAGGGGGTCTGCAATGGTTAGTTTTTTGTATCAGCTTGGCTGAGCTACGGTACCTGGTTTTTCAATATAATCCTAGTCTAGGTGTCGCTGTGAAGGTATCTTGTAGATGTGGTTAACACCTATCATCTCAGTTCATTCTAAGTAAAGCAGATGACACTTGATGATGTGGGTGGGTCATCCAATCAGCTGGAGGCTTTCAGCACATAAACTGAGGTCTCCCTGAAGAAGAAGAACTTATACCTCAAGAATGCATCATCGGCTTTTCCTGAGAGCTCCAGCCTGCTGGTCTGTCTCACAGGTGTTGGACTTGCCACCCCTCACAATCCTGTGAGCCAACTCTTGCAAAAATCTCATTAACTTATTTTTATTTGTACTTCTATTAACTCTATTTTATTTTTATTTTGTTGTATAATAAACACACACAAAACATCCTACTTGTTCTCGTTCTCTGTTGAACCATGCATGCTCCTAATACAAGGTCTGACACTGCGTGCCCTCCCTCTCAGTTTACCTTAGGCACAGTTTCAGTGGAACTCATTTACAAGTAGCTTCAGCTACTCAGATGTGCTGAAAACATCCAAATTTCTACCTAACCCTGACCCTCTCTCCTGTCTGCAGAGTCAAAAATTCAACAGCCAGCTGGACATGGAGGCTTGGATGGTACCAGGTATCTCAGCCTCATCATGTCCAACATGAAAAAGCTAACAATGCCCTCAAAGTTTCTCCCATATTCCTTTTTAAACAACACTTCACTAGTCTTTAATTATAATGTAAAATAGACAAACAGGAGAGTGCATAAGTCATAAGTGCACTCTGTGTAGAGTTTGATGAATTTTCACCAAGCAAACACATCCATAAAATCACCACCCTCGTCAACTTTCACATCACCAGGACCCCAGACATCCCCCGTGCCCTTTTCTAGCCAGGACCACCTTCCTCTTTGCAAAGTTAACCACATTCTGACTACTAATACCTAGGTTAGTTTTACCTGTTTTGAATTTCACAGAAATGCAATCATAGAGTATATATTCTTTTGTGTCTACTTCTTTCACTCAATATTATGTTTGCGGGATTCTTCCATGTAGTTTTGTTGATTAATCATTTATTCATCTTTATTAGTGTAGAGTCCTCCACTGTGTAATGATACCACAATTTACTTAATCGTTTTACTGTGAATGGATATGGGGGCTGTTTCCGGTTAGAGACTCGCTTACGTGATGCGGCATGATGATTATACACATGCCTTTGGTGCACATACATGTGTGGCTCTGTAGGGTATATATCTATGAGTGAAGTTGCTGGACTCCACACTTTGTGTATGTTTATCTTTTGCAGATACTGTCCAACAGTTTCCCAAAACTAGCTGTAAAACGTAAAGCTCTCACAGAGCTGGAGTGTTCTAGTTGCTCCACTAGAACACTCCTTGCCAACACTTGGTGTTGTCCATTTCAATTTTACCTTCAGAGTATATGTCATGGTATCGTATTGTGATTTTCATTTGCATTTTCTTGATTAGTAATGAGGGTGAACACTGTTTCCCATATTTTTGGCCTTCGGGACGTCTTCTTTTGTGAAGTGACTGTTCAGGTCTCTTGCCAATATTTTATTGAGTATTTTTGGTTGTTTTTTCCTTGTTGATTTTGAAGTCCTTTATTATAGGTGCTGTGAATATCTTCTCTCATTCAATGGTGTGTGAATTTCCTCTTTTTGGTATCTTTTGATGAACACAATTTCCTAATTTTAGTGTAGAATTTTATCATGTCTTTTCTATACAGTGAGTGCATTTTGTGTCCTGCTTAAGAAATCTTTGCCAACTAAAGATCACTCAAGTATTCTCCTAAGGTGTCCTTCTTTCACATTCAGATTTATATCTCTGGAAATGAATTTTGTGTGAGATGTGAATAGGACAAGATTTATTTTTTCCATCTGCATCTCCAATTGACTCAGCATCATTTATTGAAAAAACATTCCTCCACTGCTCTGAAGCACTGTTATTATAAATCATTTGTCTATAAAGTTTATATCTGCCTCTGGACTCTATTCCCTTCCACTGGTCTCCTTGTCTGTCCTTGCATTACAACACTGTCTTAATCACTGCAGCTTTACAATAGATCTTGATTTCTGCTAGCGTGATTCCTCCAACTGCATTCTTCTTTAAGATTGTCTTAGCTGTTCTTGGTCCTTTGCATTTTCATATAAATTTTAGAATCGGTTTAGGAAGATTTTTAGAATAACTCTATTTCAAAAAAGAAATGCTGGCCAAGATTTTGTGTAGGATTACATTAAACCTATAGATCATTTTGGAAATAATTGATATTTAAGTATTATATATTTCAATCCATTATTTTTTTTTAATTTCTCCAAAGAATATTTTGTAGTTTTCTGTGTAGAGATCTTTGCACATATTTTGTTATTCCTAAGAATTTAGATTTTTCAAGTCATGGTTAATGGTGTCCTTTTAAACTCTATTTTATATTGTATTTGTTTTTGGTATACAGAAATAATATTGAGCTGTGTATAATGACCTCGTCCCCAGAGACCTTGTTAAATTTACTTATTAATTATCCTGGTTTATCTATAAATACCTTAGAATTTTCTACATAAAAATCTTATCATTTGATAATAATGGTTTTCTTACTTTTACCCAGTATTAAAACTGTAATTTCTTTTTCCTGCCTTATTTCACTGGCTAGATCTTCCAGTACATTTCTGAATAGATGTGAAGGTAGCTTGTCTTGTTCCCAATATGTATCAGGTAACACACCATCAATGTTTTCTCATTAACTATAATGCTCATTGTGGTTATATCTTAGTTTTTTGTTTTTTTTTTATTACCATGAATCAATGTTGAATTTCATCAAATTTTCTTGTGTGTGTATCTATTGAGATGATCATATAATTTCTCTTCTTTTTTTGGTTATAATGGTGATTTAAAATGACTGATTTTCAAATGTTCCCTTTGTATTCCTGCATAGTGGCACTCCTGCAATAAACTCAGTTTGATTGTAACCTATTGTTTATTTCTATACATCATGGACTTGATTTTCTAATACCTACTTTGGGAATTTTTGCATCTGCATTTATTAGAGACATTAATCTTTGTGTTGGTTTCCTATTGTCACTGTAAAAAATTTCCATAAAATTTTTGCTTTAAAAACCATGAATTTATTGCCTTTCAGTTCTTCAGAGCAGAAGTTTAAAATCAAGACGTTAGCAGTGCTGCTTCCTTCTTGGTGCTTCAGAAGAGAATCTACTTCCTTGTTTTTCTTTTAGCTTCTAGAGGCCACCTGCTCTCTTTGGTTCATAGCCCTTTCTTCTCATTGTTTCAATTTCTTGTTTTAGTCCTCACAACTCCTTCTACCGACTCTGATATTCCTGCCTTCCCCTAGTAAGGGCACTTGTGATTACATTAAGCTCACCAGGCTAATCCAGGATAAGTTTCACATCTCAGACGCTTGACTTAATCACCTCTGCAAAGTCCCTTTTACCATAAGATATTCACAGGTCCAGGGATTAAGATGTGGACATTTTTGGTGGTGGAGTGGGATATGATTCAGCATACCACAGTCCCTAAACAATATTTATTTGTAAAGTACACATAAGATCTTATTATCAAGATGTTCTGATCTCATCAAGACAACTGGGAAATATTTACTCTCTTTCTATTCTCTGGAAGAGTATTTTGTAGTTAAGAGTTTTGTATATTTTGTTGTTCTGTAAATGTTTAGAAGAATGTAAAGGCACATAGACTCAGAAGATATCTGGGGGGTAATGGAGAAATTTTAATTATAGATTTAATTATTACTTTAATAAATAGGCACATTTTTAGATTTTCCTATGTCCTCTTGAATGAGTTTTAGTCAATTGTGGTTTTCATATTTTAAGTTTTGCCTTCTTTCTCTCTCATTCTCTCTCTCTCTCTCCCTTTCTCTTTTTCTTAACCTTATTCAGTACTGTCAGATGTTTATCTAATGTATTATTCTTTCTGATGAAACCAATATTTGCTATTGTTAATTTATTTCATTATAATAGTTTGCTTTTTCCTTTAATTTCTAATTTTAGCTTCATTTTGTACTTAACTATCATTTTAAATTTAATTTACTATTCTTTTACCAGCTACCTGAAAACGATATTTAGATTGGTTTTGAGCCTTTAATCTTTTTGATTATTAAGTCCATGCATTTCCCTCGAAACACAGCTCTATCTCATGTATTTTTCACTGTAGTTTTATAACCATACATGACATAATATTTCTGTTTCCTTTGTGAATTGTTTTCTTTGAGCCATGTCTTATTTAGAAATGTATTACTAGTTTTTCAGATATTTGAAAACATCAACTCTACTATGGTCAGAGAGTATGCCATGTATAACTTCAATCATTTCTTGAGACTTGCTTTATGGTTCAACATAAGGGTAAGTTTGGTAAATGATCCATATGCACATAAAAAATGAGTAATCTACATTTGATGGATGCAGTGGTCTACATTTTTAATTATGTTAAATTTGTTAATCATGTTGTCAAAATTTTCTATATGATAAATGCTTTCGCTTTTAGTTATGAAATATGTTGGAATCTCCCATTATGATTGTTTCTTTGTCAGTTTATGCTCTTTGTTCTATCAGTTTTGGTAATGCATACATACAGGCTATGTTCACAGGTGATAGTATTCGTAGAATTGTTTTATTTCCCCAGAGGAGTGACCCTTTAATTGCTATGAAATATTTCTTTTTTAACTATAAATTTTTTCTGTCTTATCACTTTGTCTGATATTTGATGGTGACATCACTTTGTCATTACTATGATGAACATTGTTACTGTTGTTATCAGCTAAGTTTTGCTTGGTTTATCTTTTTCCATCTTTTAATATCAGCCCTTCTGTATCTTTCGTTTTAAGATGTGACTCATAAAAAGTATATAGTGTATTTTTTCCTTTACTATGAAAATCTTTGCAAATTAATCAGTGTTCTTAGTCTCTTTATATGTAATGTAAACACTGATATTTTTGGATCAAAATTTCCTGCCTTAATATTTCTACATGTCATATCTGATCTATTTCTATTCTTTCTTTTCTTAACATTTTTTAGTTGATTCCAGTATTTTTATTGTTCTTTTTCCTCATTATACTAACTCATTATTTATGTCTCCTTTTACTATGTATTTAACTTGTGTGGAGGAGTACTTCCATCCTTGACTTGTCAACTTCTAGAATATTTCATCTCTACTTGAACATAAAAACAGTGTAATACTTTAATCCCCTTCCTTACTTTTCCACCATTATTACCTTATATTTTAATTGTATATATTCAAAACCCTCATAATTGTTACTATATGCAATTATAATTACAATTATTACTACATATGTAATTATACATATTTACATATAAACATATGTAATTATATGGTTAAAATCACAGTTATATATACAGTGTACATATATGTTTTCTTCCTTCATTTATATGCTTTTACTGGGAGTAATTTCTTTTTACCTGAACAACTTCCATAGTTTCCATAGTGAAAGTTGTACTAGAGTCTAATTATTTCAGTAGTTGTCTAATTATGTCTTCATTTTATCTTAGTTTTGATATTCTTTCAGCATATAGAATTCTGGGTTTTCTTTCATCCCTATGAGATACCACTGTCTTTTGGATTCTAACATTTTTCTTGAACCCTCTTTCTTATTATTGGCTTTTTTAAGGTAGAGTAATTTATTTTCTCTGATTACTTTTAAGATTTTTCTCTTTGCCTTTGTTTTTTACAAGTTTGACTTAAATAAGTGTGTGTATGCATGTATGTTTGATTTTTTGTTCAATTTGGGGAAAATATTAGATGAATGTTACTCTGTTTTATTTTTTTCTTTTTTCTTTGATTCTGATTACTTACATACTGGACTTTTTATCATGTCTTGTATGTCTCCTTATGCCCTTTTAAAATACTTTCCATCCTTTTCTGTCTGTTGCTTTAGTCCAGATATTTTCTGATAAACTGTCATTTCATTTAGTCATCCTCTTTACTTATAATATTTATGAATTTGGTTATCCAGACACACATTTATGATCACATATAAAATGTCTAGTAAATTAGAAATACTGCTTTTAATCATTCTCAACCTCACAAAATGATTTTATTTAAACTCATGTTCCCCTGGCATCACTCTTTGTCACAACTCAAGTAACAGTTGAGTCATGTAAGATAATCCTCCAAAGGACTTTGCCTTCATTTCCAGCTAAATTGTTTTCAGTTTTTTCTTGAATTGTATAATATACTATTAATGAAGATTTACCCTAAACTTCATATACACACTTGCATAATATTTAGTATAGTTGATTGTTGATTCAACATCTAAATGTATGTTTATGATTGCTACAAAAGAACTCCATGATAGTTGTTTTTTGTTATTGCTTTTTCTTTTTATAACTGAGATATAATTTGCATACTATAAAATTCACTATTTTAAAACACAAAATTCAGTGGTTTTAGTATATCCTCAGGGTTGTGTAACCATGACCAATATCTAATTCCAAAACATTTTTCATCACCCCCAAAGAAACTTCATACACATAACAGTCACTCCTCACAACCCACCCTTCACACCCAGACTTTAATAACCACTCATCCACTTTATGTTTCTGTGAATTTGCCTATTCTGGACATTTTATACAAAAAAATTATATGATACATGATCTTTTGTAACTAGGTTCTTTCACACAGCATAATGTTTTCACAGTCCATCTATATTGTTGTAAGTGTCAGTACTTCATTACTTTTTGTGGCTGAATATTCTATGTTTTATGGATATCTAACATTTTGTTTATCCACTCATCTATTGATGGACTTTGGGGTTGTTTTCACTTTGGGCTATTGTAAACAGTGCTAGTAGGAATGTTTGTATACAAGTTCTTGTTTGAACACTTGTTATAAATTCTCTTGGGTATATACCTAGGAGTGGAATTGCTGGGCCATATGGCATCTCTGTGTTTAACTCTGAGGAACTGCAAAACTCCTTTCCACAGTAGTTGCACCATTTTACATTCCCACCAGCAATGTACCAGTGTTCTAATTTCTCCACTTACTGGAAAACTTATTTCCCATATTTTGGTTATAGCTATCCTGGGGAGTGTGATGAAGTATGTCACTGTGGTCCCTAATGTCTAATGATGTTGAAAATCTTCTTATGTGCTTATTGGCCATTTGTGTATGTTCTTTGGAGAAATGTCTATTCAAGTTCTTGCCCATTTTTGAACTGGGTTATTTATCTTTTTGTTGTTGAGCTGTAGGAGTTCTTTATATATGCTGGATACTAAAGTGTCATAAGATCTATGATTTGCAAATATTGATATTTTCTCCCATTCTGGGGCTGCTCTCTTGACTCTCTTGATAGTGTCCTTTGATGCACAAAAGTTTTTAATTTCAGTGAAGTCCAGTTTATATAATATTTCTTTTTTTGGTGACATATCTAGGAAATCGCCTAGTCCAACATCCTGAAGGTTTACACCTATGTTTTCCTTTAAGAAATTTATACTTTGAGCTCTTACATTTAAGTCTTTTGTTCATTTTGAGTTAATTTTCATAAATTGTTTGTGGAGGGGCCCAAATTCATTTTTGGCATATGGATATTCAGCTGTCCTGGTGCCATTTGTTGAAAAGACTATTCATTCTCTATTGAATGGTTCTAGAAAATCCCTTGCAGAAAATCAGTTGACTCTCAAGTTCACCCAACATATCCCCATGTCTATCCTTATGCCAGCATCACACTGCCTTTATTACTGCTTTGTGGCTGGTTTTGAAATTGGGAAATGCAAATCTTCCAATTTTGTTCTTCTTTTACAAGATTGTTTTGGCTATTCTGGTTCCCTTGCAATTTCATGTGAAGTTTAGAATTGGCTTGTCCGTTTTTATATTTTACAAAGTCAGTTCAAAATATTATAGGAATCGTGTTGAATATGTTAAATGATTTGGAGAATGTTGTCTTCTTAATAATATTAAGTCTTTTAATTCATTAACATAGGATATTTTTCCATTTGTTTATGTCTTCTTTACTTTTCTCAACAATGTTTTGTAGTTGTCAGTGTACAAGTCTTGCATTTATTTTATGGAATGTATTCTTAAGTATTTTGTTCTTTTTGATAGTATTGTAAATAGAATCGTTCCCTTAATTATATTTTTGGATTGTTCTTTGACAGTATATAGGAACACAACTGATTTTTTTTTTTTTTTTTTTGTGGTACGCGGGCCTCTCACTGTTGTGGCCTCTCCTGTTGTGGAGCACAGGCTCCAGATGTGCAGGCTCAGTGGCCATGGCTCACGGGCCTAGCCGCTCCGCAGCATGTGAGATCTTCCTGGACTGGGGCATGAACCCGTGTCCCCTGCATCGGCAGGTGGACTCTCAACCACTGCGCCACCAGGGAAGCCCACAACTGATTTTTGTATATTGGTCTTGTATCCTGAAACTTGATGAACTCATATATTAGCTCTAATAGTTTTTTGGGGGAGGTGAATTCTTAGGGTGTTTCCATAAATAAGATTATGCCATCTGCATCTAGAGATAGTTTCCCTTCTTTTCCAATCTAGAAAACTTTTATCTCTGAGTTTAGTAAGTTGGGTCTTCTATTTCTTTTAATTGGTCAGTCTAGGTAAATGTTTGTCAATTTTATGATTAAAAAAAAAGCTTTTTATTTTATTGATTTTCTAGTCTCTATTTTGTTTATATATAATTTAATATTTGTTATTTCTTTATTTTATCTTGTTTTGAGTTTAAATTGCCCTTCTGTTTCTAGTTTCTTAAGGTGGAAGTTTAGGTAATTGATTTGAGATCTTTCTTCTTCCATTAGTGTAAGCATTTACAACTGTAAATTGGCTTCAGAGCACTGCTTTCACTGCATCCCTAAATTTTAGCAGGTTGTGTTCCAGTCCATGTCAAGTTTTTTTTCTAGTTTTCCTTGCTATTTCTTCTTTGACCCACTGGTTAATTAGGAGGGAGTTGTTTGATTTCCACAGATTTATCCGTTTCCCGAATTTCTTCATTTTGTTGATTTCTAATTTCATTCCATTGTTGTCAGGGAACATGCTTTGTGTGCTTTCAATACTTTTAAATTTATTGAGACATTTTACGGCCTACCATATGGGCTATCTTGGAGAACACTTCATGTACGCATTTGATGTTATTGCCAATGTATTTGTGTGTCTACTGTTGCTGGGTGGAGTGGTCTACAAACATCTCTTAGGTCTAGTTGGTTTATTCTATTTTCTTGCTCATCTTCTCTCTAGTTGTTCTGTTTATTATTGAAAACGGGATATTGACATCTCCAGCTTTTGCTATTGAATTGCCTGTTTCTCCTTTCAACTTTGTCAGTTTTTCCTTCTCTTTCATTAACTGCATGTGTGTTTATCATTGCTATGTCTACCTGATTATTGTACTAATTCTCCCTCAAACTTTATTTTCCTTAAAACCCCATCTATTGAGATCTTGATTTCTACTACTGCTGTAGTTTAAATTATTTCATTTAAAACATATATTTGTTTTCTTATAAAAATTTCCATTTTATCTTCTATATTTTTAAATTTTAGTAATTTTAAAGTTTATATAAAATAGCTTCTATATGGAAATCTTGGGGTTCTATGTCTAATATTTGTCTTTTCTCTCTTCTCTGTTTCCTTGGTTTTGTACTGCAGGCTGATATGCCTGATGATTATTGTTGCTGGATGTCAGAAATTGTATATAAAAATTGTATAGATGATTTAACGTTACCACTTTCCCTCATAAAGCAGTTACCGCTGCTCCTGGCAAGCTTTTTTGCTGGGGCTAGTTCCAAGCTATGAATTCGTGTATTTGGAGCTGAGTTTCAATGTTTGCAAATTCTGGCCTAGTTTTGGCTTGCTTTTTACTCTTCTGTAGCCCCTCCAGAAATCCTAAATTAAAATTTGGATTATTTTATAGGGCTTTTCCTTTGAAAGGTTTAAAAAAACATTTATATCTCCTGGCCACAGAAAAGTACCAAAAGCTCTGTTCAACTTCTTAGTCCCAGTTTCCACTTAAAAATCCAACACACAGGCAAAGCCAAGAGCGGCTGAGGCCAGCCCAGATCAACTAAACGGCCCTCCCTCCAACACATCCTTAACCTGCCAAACTTTGAGTAAAAAAACAAATAGCTTCTTGGGTAGTGTGTTCTGCAGAATGTGGGATTAACTGCCTGAGATACTACTTTTCTCCATAAAGAGTTCTTATTATCTTTGCAGCACTAGGTTTGCAAACACCTCTCGGATGAAGCTTCTGCCTTGAGGTAATGTGCTTGTACAGCCGGAAGCAGATTCAACCATCCCGACCATTTTCTGGCTGGTGAACTCCTAAACAGGTTGCAAGATTCAGCTCCAGAAAAGCTCATCTGAATTCCTTAACCCACCTTCTAACCCCTAACCCCTCAAAACCTTAGTGCTCAAATCTGTTAGGGCAACGTTCGCATCATCACCCTCCAGTAACTTGCACGTGTTGCCCCGGATGGCCCCTGCCCGTTGAATATGCAAGTTGGCAACCTGTTATCTTTGGATCTTCAGTGCAGTGTCTGGCGCTTGTTATCGGCTTAATTTGTGCTCAGACAATGATGGGTGACAGTGACAGGGTCTGGAAGCTGTGTGATATTTTGTGGTATACACAATATCAATACTTTTACAACATTATTGTTTTTTTGTTTTTTAGTCTCACATTGAGGACTGACTTTGTTACATAAGGTAGACACTATCTTTGGGACAAGCTTTTTGACTGCTTCATATATGAAGAAATTAGACCTCAGTGAGGTTAAGTAACTGGCCTGAGATTGCAAGGCATTTAGTAGAACAACGGGGATTAGAATCCATACTCTTTTCATTTTGCCATATGGCGTCTCCATACGAGCTGGCTTTCAGGCACCCACTGATGGGAATTTAAACAGAGGCCTTTGGCACCAAGTTTGGCTTCACAGTGTTGGCAACACCTTCCATTTTCACGTTCAGCACATGGAACCACAAACTCCCTAGAAATTCAGGGCTTGTCCACTGGATACCTGGGCTGACACACACTAAGCCTTGTACTCACTAACCACGAACTTTCACAAAGTAAATCGAAGTTGCAAGCTGTTCTATGCTTTCATCTGAGAGGAAGGCTTTTGTTTGTGAAGAATTGTACCAGGAGGTCGCTGGCAGCTTTTGTCAGACGACATGGAAACATCTGTTCCAGTCAAAGTCTCCTCACTGGCTCATTTGCAGGGAACAAGAATCTCCTCTGGCAGTGAAAGCAGACCTGGTGAGGTGGCCTTAGCTGGAATTTGGTTGTTTTCTGGGTTACCCCCCACCACCACCATTAAGCCCTGAGGGCCTAAGACTACAGGTGACTGATGATCTAGTGGTACTTCAGCATGGCTGGGAGGGCAGGTGCCTCGCCAAGCCCAGGGAGGAATGTCCCAAGGTACCCTCACCTGACAAGGGACAAGTGAGCATCTTGGGTTGAGGTCAGGGCGTGGCATCTGAGGATGACCCGCTCACCCTGCCAATCCTGAGATGTGGATTATAGTAGGAAGGAGCTAGAACACAGAAAACAAAAAGTTTCTGGTGACTGTATGAGTCTTACTGAAAATGTTCCTCTTTGGAGCAGGTACGAGGGAGTGGACTGGCCGTTCCTCCATGTGGTTTGGGGTGTTGTGAGGACTCAAGCTGCTGCTGGTTGTGTGGGGCTCCATCTACACTGATGTAACACTTAAGGACTCTGCTGTTGGGATGCACTTTATGACTACTGTCATGACTCCTGTGACCCCAGGTCTGGGACTCCTGCCTCCATGTTGACCTTCACTCTCTTGAACTAGCCTTGACATGTGTGTAGCAGAGAGGGCAATGGCTAGAAGGGAAAAAAGAAATCATACATGTTAATGTATCAAGGGTGCATTCAACTTGTGTGGTGCCCACCAAAGCAGACTACAGCTGTCTGCAAAGGAACATTGTATTCTCAAGTCGAGTCTGATATCATCCACTGATCATTGCTATGGTGTGATGACTGCCCACGTCCACTGATTGGACACACTGTCCATTAGCAAATGTGTCCTGGATACCTGTTACACTTTAGGGATTTTCTCTGTCAAGGTAAGAGTGTAGACTCTAGAGATGTATTAACAGCATCAGAACCAATCAGAGAAATTCCAAGGAATTGGCTCCCATGATTCTAGAAGCTGAGACATCCCACATCTACTGTCTGCCTGCTGGAGACCCAGGATGGACAATGGTTTAAGTTCTAGTTTGATGTCCCAGCTCAAAACCAGTCAGTCAGGGAGAGCAAATTCTCTCTTGTTCTACCTTTTTGTTCTTCTCTCTCTTTTTTTAATCAGTACCTGCTTTTCTGTATCTTTGCCAATTCAGATATATCACCAGGGACTTCCCTGGTGGTCCAGTGGGTAAGACTTTGCAGTCCCAATGCAGGGGGCACAGGTTCGATCCCTGTTCGGGGAACTAGATCCCGCATACATGCCGCAACTAAGAGCTTGCATGCCGCAACTGAGAAGCCCGCATGTTGCAACTAAAAAAAGATCCCACATGCCGCAATGAAGATTGTGCAAGACCGAGCACAGCCTAAATAAATAAATAGATCTTTTCTTTAAGGAAAGGATTTCTCCAGATATGACTTCAGACTTATTGATTTTTACCAATCTATACATGAAAGTGGTATTGCTTTATCATTTAAATTTTCATTTCTCTTATTATCATGAGGCTAAGCATCTGTTTTTATTTTTAATTTTTTTCTTGAAGTATATTAATTTACAATATGTGTTAGTTTCAAGTATACAGTAAAGTGATTCAGATATATATATATATATATATATATAATATATATTTTCTATTTCAGATTATTTTCCACTATAGGTTATTATAAGATAACGAATATAGTTCCCTGTGCTATACAGTAGGTCCTTGTCGTTTGCCTATTTTATATATCGTAGTGTGTATATGTTAACCCCAAACTCTAACTTTATCTCACCCCCCTCCCGACACCTGATATCCCCATTGGTAACCATAAGTTTGTTTTCTATGTCTGTGGGTATATTTCTGTTCTCTAAATAAGTTCAAACATCTTTTAATTCGTATAAGATCCATTTCAATTTCCCTTTCTGGGAACTATACATACTTTTTTGGGGCCCATTTTTCTATTGTGAGTAGGTTTTCTTATTTATTTGTAGGGACTGTAGGAAATTAGGAAATTAGCCCTTGTCTAGTATATGAATTGCAAAAGTTTGGGAAATTTGATGTTCATAGAAATATCACATAAGAACAGCACCCCTTCCACAGCAAATACACAAACCTTTCCCAAGCATGGGGAGAATACTGCACATATAAACTTCCACTTGAGGAGAGCTAAACCCCTGATGGGAGGTTTTGGATTGGAAGAATGTCATGCTTTGTCAGAGAATCAGATGTGTATAGTTCTGAAAAGACATAAAATGCACGTGTCTGTACAAATGACTCTAGAGTCTCTAAGTAACCTACATGGATGAAAAGTTAATGTTTTATTGTGTATAATACAGCCGACCTGGGCCTCCCTGATGGGAATATCTACCGGTTCATTTCAGGCACAGGGGAAGATGACAGTCACCTTGGGCCCTTCCTGCCATGCCTTTCCGAGATCAACACGTCATCCAAAAGTGAAGATAAGCTCACAGTTTGGGTGCCCTATCGCCAGCTGCACACATAGCGCTCCACTGAGATGTCTATATCTTATGATGTAATGGAGAACAGTTGGGACATAAAAAATTATATTATTTTCGCATGACACCGAGAAAGAAAATGTGTTGTTTGACCCCAAATACAGCAGAAGACAGCTTGTGAACTAAAAATGAGGCACAGAAAACTTTACTTGGTTTCTTTGGATAAATAAATGTATAGACTACTTAAGAGAGAGACTCCCTGGGGAGGGCTGTGGAAATAGAGAAGCACGACTCACTACCTCTTCTTACAGAGGACGTGGGGTGTAAGTCAGCCACCCAGTATGAGCTTGAACCAGGCGGGCGGTGGTCACTGGATTTGATTTTAATTTGTCTGTTGCTAGTAAACATTTCATATGCTTTTTGTTGTATTCAGGCCACAGACAGATTGGATGAGCCCCCCTCCCCCAATGGAGAGGATAATCTGCTTTACTCAGTCTAGGATTCAAATGCTAATCGCATCTGGAATTAAACCAACATCTGTGCACCCTGTAGCCAGTCAGCTTGGCACATAAAATGAGTCATCACTGTCCAACAGCCTGCCCGGGTTCTAATCCAGACCCCACCATTCCCCAGCTATGTGACACTCACCAGCAAGTCTGGGCACCTCTGTGCCTTGATTTTCTCATTTTCACAATGAGGCTAAAACACAGAAACTACCTGAAGGGTTATGATGAGGCTTACATGAGAAAATGCCCATAAAGGGCTTAGATGATGTCTGGTCCATGTAAGCACTGAGGAAAAGGTGCTGTCAGCTCCCATGAACCACACTGGGACCCCACCCTGAACCTGCCACCTTCCAGACCCCAGCCCATCCTTCCCGCCTATAGGAGACATGTGACCTTCCCTCCCTCCCTTCCTCCCTCCCTCCCTCATCTGCAAACACTCTCTGGATGCATGAATGATGTCTCTAAAATGAAGGTGTCGTCTTCTTCTCCTAGTGATCCCTGAAGCAAAGTCAGCTACAGAAAACATATGTCTCTGATCTGGAACATCCTATAAACAAGCCTTAATTAAAAAATAAAAAAATAAAAAGTTTTAGAGCAGCCAAAATGGACATACATCAACTCTCGACAGAAAGTACTAAATAGCAGCTATCACACATATAAGTGAGCGCTCTGATTTTTCTCCGCTCTCCACAAAGCAGAGGGCGGTTGAGGCAGGCCCCGTGCCGCGGGCTCGGAAGCCCGTCAAGCGGAGGTGGGTGCATGGCGTGGTTTAGGGATGTGCAGACACTCGCCTACATTTCACGGCTACTTTGGATGAAATAACTGTTAATTGACTCTATACAGTTTATATATAAAAAGATACATTTGCTTCTTGAGTGCAAGTTTATAATTTAGTTATGTTTTAATAATGGCGTAGATCATTCAAAAAAAAAAAAAAAGATTGTTTCAAAGCTGGACCACGCGAAGCTGATGAAGGGTGGGCAGGGAGCCTCGTAGGAGGACCACCCCGCCGGCCCCGAGCCTCAGAAGCCAGGCCCTTCCAGGCACGCACGGCCCCCGTGGTCACACTCACCAACGCTCCTCCTCAGGTTTCTCTCCTGGCTTCTAGCTTTTTCTTTTACACAGTCATTAATTTTTTGTCATTTTTATTCTTCATTCGTTTACACATGTGGAATGAAGTTTTTTGTAATTCTTAGCTTCTTCAATCATGTATTTAATAAATGTTAATGAAACCTTATGTCCTGGGTGATGTGGTCGGCACTACAGTGATGGACGGGACACCCACTGTCTGGGCCTCCTAAGCATTACTCTGCAGTGGAGGAGAGATGTGAACAAGAGGGTGTAGATGGACGAGGGCTGTGTGTCGTAATAGGGGCCATTAGAGAGAGAGAGCAGAGGCCCAGGGTGGGGGGTGTCGGGGTGCCTGATTCTGGGTAGTCCCAGGGGAGCACGGGGCTCTCTTCCCCACCTACCCGCAGAGCTGCCACGCAGAGCAACCCTGCAAGGACTGCTCTTTCCTCCACACCGTCCTCGCTCACGTAGACTCGGGGGACCCTCTGCATCCTGATGGAGACCGGGTGGTCTGCATCCCAGTTCCTGGCTGGGGCAGGTGGGGGTGGTGACATCGCCTCCTGGGGCTCCTGCAGGGTGACCCACTCCAGCATCCCTGGTGCCCCTGGGTCACGTGGCCTCTTTGCTGTGGGCAGCCCTGGACCACAGGGCACCTTTCAGTTATTTGCCAACCACGCCTCTCACCAGGATGGATGTAGCCAGTGCTCAGCAGTGTCCACAGAATGAATTTGGGATCAGATAACTCGATCAGCTCTTTCCCAAACCAATGTGAGTGAAGACCTTCAGCTCTGTGTCCTCGCCCTGCCCCTCAACTCTGCTCCAAACGCCACAGCACAAGCCTGTGTTTCCTCCCCGCAGAGTTCAGGGGCCCAGGCTGGACTGATGGCCCTGCTGGGCAGAAAGTGACCCCCTGACCCAGCTGGCCCCTTGCCCTTCCCCCTGTCTGTGATCTATCCCCATCTTTCTGGAGAGCAATGACTCCACAGGCCTAAAATACACTCTTGAAACCTGTGAAGAGATTAGCAAAAGTCCTATCCACTCCTGAGTGTCTCCTAGATGTCAAAATGTTGACACGGTCCCTGCTAACACGTGGCTGTAGGAAAAAAATCACGTCTTTCCAAGTTTCCTGCAATACCTGTCGTTGGCAGCGTATGTTCCTACATAATGATGTTCATAAGTGAAGTGACATTTCAGAGTCATGAGGCTTCGGTGACAACGTGTAAGTGCTGTGACAAGTTTTCTCTGATACGAAAAGGCGGCAGAGAAAAAACCCAAATCCACAGCCCAGGCAGGCTCTCGGCTCAGCCGTGAACCCGGGGTGGCGCTGTGGGCACCCCTGCCGCCCAGAGCAGCAGCCATCTCGGGGAGCTTGCTGGGAACACGAGGCCCAACCAGGCTCCCGCGCCCTGGCCAGAAGGACCGACAAGGCCGCCTGCCGAGGGGCTCAGAGAGTAGGAGGCGGGTGTGGAAGACAGAGGCAGAGGGAGGGGAGGAGCCAGCTCTTGGGGGGGGGGTGGGGGGGGTGGGGGGGGGTGGGGGGGTGGCGGAGGCAGGACTGGGCGTACCTTGGACAAAAGCTACTTGACTTCTTCACTTCTCTAAATTCTGATCTGCTCCTCTTTCAAATCAAGGACAGCCACGACTGCCTCCCATGACTGGATCAGACGAAATGCAAAAGAAAATGCTCAGGGCTTGGGGCACGGAGTGGGGTCTGTAAATAGAACGATGGCTCCTGTGTTAAAATACATCCCACTTTCAGCCCAAGCTGAGGGATGGATGCTCTAAGTGGAGAGTTTGGGCAACAGAGACCTTGCTTGCCTCACCTCCTTAGAGGAAGGGTGGCCAGATGCCCAGATCTGCCTTCAGCCTTCCCTGGCCCTGCGGGTCCCCAGGGTGCCTCTTGGAGCACAGGAGTGTCGCTTTGTTCAGGGCTCCCGCTAAGGACACCTGATCAGCTGGGGCTGCTGGCTTCACCTTGCGAGAGCCAGGAGGACACAGCTCACCTCCACCCTTTCTCAGGCCTCCAAAGACCTGGCTGGGCCACCTGTGGGTGCCTCCTTACCCCCTGGCCTCTCAGGACTGGAGGGGATCACCAGGGCAGCCAGCCAGGGGCAGTCCTGGGAGCATCAGAGAGAAGGTCACCCTCTTTGCTGAGAGCCCAGGGAGCTGGGGCCCACCCTCAGGTTGGTGCCCCTTCCTCTTGGACCACAGGAGGGAACATTCCAGACCCTGAATGGCCATCACCCTGCCCAGCCCTCTACATGCACCCCTAAAAAATTCAAGTTTGTCTTATCCAAAGTGGTTCACTGTTGCCAAGACAGGGACCCTGGAACTGTGTTCCTTCATGCTGCAAATATCCGCTGAGTGTCTGCTGTGCCAGAACCCTTTAGAGGGAGAGAAACAGGCCCCACCTCTGGGATGTGAATCAACAGGGAGAATCCCAGAAACCAGCTGGGTGTACAGAAAAGGCAGAGAAGGGCCACCTGAAGTGCTCTCTGAGCTGGGGGAGGAGAAAGGGGTACCAGCAGGAGAGCAGGCAAGGCCATGGGCAAGGCCGCGTACGACAGTCAGAGCATGTGGCCGGGGGGATGCCCGACAAGGGCACCAAGTGTCCCTGTGCTCCGCCCCCGGGGCACGGCCTTCCTCCTTCCCCAGAGGCTGGCTGCTGGCCTCAGTGCTGGACCGAGGGGAAGGTGCTGGGATTCACACCCTCCATTGGGGAACCCCCCCTCCCATTTTGAGCTCCTGCCTTTTGAGGAGCACGTTTCATCTCTTCTTGGCATTTACACAGCACTTTTGAAACTGAGCAGGGCCCTGTGGGGCTCCTGGGCACAAAAGCCTTTCTGTGTCCCCCATTTCTTTAATTACAGGAAACAGGCTTCATTCAGCCTCCATAACCTTCCCTGAGTTCCAAAGGGCGGGTTCAAACAGATGCTAATTAGGGAAGGGAGGGGCTGTAGCGACGAGGGAGGAGAAACCCAGAAACAATAGTGCAGCCTGGGGGCAGGGTCCTGGTTCCCCCTCAGGATACACACAACACTATCTTTGAGCTGTTTTGCAGTTAAACGCCCCCGCCAGGTGGAAGAACTTAACTGCATGCTGCCCACCAGCAAGTAGACTCCAGACCTGTTGGAACCAGAAGGTTGATGCCCGCCGACTTCCGATGACCTCACCACCAACCAATCAGAAGAATGTCCACGAGCTGACCACGCCCTGCTCCTTGAACCATTGCTCTAAAACTCCTCACTACTACCCCCTCCAGGGTGGGACACTCAGTCTTGAGGGCATGAACCCTCTGTGTCCTCCTTTGCCTGGCAGAGCAATAAAGCTATTCTTTTCTACTTAATCCAAAACTCTTTTCTCTGAGAGTTAATTCAGTGTCGGGGGAGAGAGGCCAGATTCGGCTTCACTTTCAATGACCAGCACGTCCCTCTAGGGCTCAAGGCGCCTGCCCTGGCAATGCAGGCTTGGACGGCACAGCTCCATCCTGAGGCCCCATTAAAAGGGTCTCAAGAAAATTAAGCTCCCTGAGGTTTCCAAGAGCGCTGCTTGATTACATGTCAGGAGCTGGAAATCCACTGCCCTTTCACCCCCATTTATATGCCTTCTCGAGCCCGTCCCTGGGATGTGGGGATACAGGGTTGGTATGACTTTGCTTCTCTTCTAAGCCAATAGCTCATTAGGAAGCTGAGAATTTGCTATCAGGGACAGTAGGGCTGTGTCTAATGGAAACATCCTCATTCTGGAAGAAATGAAGACCAGAGCAAATCTCTGGACAGTCCAGCTCCAGACCAGGGTGGTACCGAATGCTGACCCAAAAGAGAAGGTGGCAGGGAGTCTATTTCAGCTTGGCAAGGCTCTCCCCCAGGGTCCTCCCACCCCTGGGACATGGGCAGCCTCCCTCTTTCCCATTTCTTCTGTGCTCTGTACACACCGCATTTATTTCACAGCTGAAGTGGGTTCAGTTGAGGCTCACGCCAAAGATATGTCCATCTGGAACCTCAGAGGGTGACCTTACTTAGAGTCAAGGTCTTTGCAGATGTCATTCAGGGAAGGATCTCGTAATAAGATCATCCTGGATTAGAGTGGGCCTTAAACCCCATGACACGTGCCTTTATTAGAGACAGAAGAGGGTACCGAGACCCAGAAGATGGGCACGTGAGGATGGAGGCGGAGATTGGGTGATGCGTCCGCAAGCCAAGGGACGCCCAGGCCCCGGCCGGCACCGAGAGCTGGGGGACAGGCCTGGGCATGTTCTCCCTGGGAGTCTCAGAAGGAGCCAGCCCTGCTGACGCCTTGATTTCAGGCTTCTGTCCTCCAGACTGTAAGAGAATAATACATGTCTGCCACTTTAGGCTTCCAAGTTTGTGGTCCTTTGGGACAGCAGCCCCGGAAATGCATGTGAGTCCTCCCTGCATCTCTCTTCTGTTCTGTGCATCTGAAGAGCATCCGTCCACTAACTGTGGCGTCTGTAGCCTCCAGCCCTGGCCCTGAGGTTGGAATACAGTAGGTGCTCATTAAGAGCTTGTTAAACTGCACCGGCCTCTGTACACGCGGTCACAGGGAGTGTCCTTGGACATCACTCGGCAGGACCAGAGAGGACCCCTCCGTGGTTTCTTACCATGGAAGGAGGAGGAGGAAGGGCTCGGGAAGAAGCAGTGGATGGCAGACAGAGGGAGGGAAGCGTGAGGGGCTTTTAGCAGACGTTTCAGAAGCAGGTGTGAGATCCAGGGCACGCGGGCCGGGGAGGAAAAAGGACGTATGAATCAGCGAGACTTGAATCACGAAAGCGAGTTCTTCTGATTGTCTTTTAAGGAGTGAAATTCGGCACGGAGACACGGACAAGGAGCCACGATGCAGCTGGTGTTGGGAGTGATCGCCCACCGAGGGCGAGGGGATGGGCGGGGGCGGGGGTGGGCGTGTTTCTGCCTCTGCGTAGGTCCCACCCGGGAATTCAGCCGCTTCACTGGGGGCGTTTCTAAACTGCTTTCTGCCGTCTTGGCATCCTGGGCTGCCTGTGAACAGCCGTCAGGGGCTGCTTTGCTGCCAGGGTCCTGGGGACCACCCTCCCCGCCTGCTGTGATGAGAGCAGGAGGCGGCCCTGCTTCTCGGGGTCGGGAGGGTGGGGTGGGGGGCTGGGCGGGCCGCCGAGCGGGACAATCCGTGCAAATTCCTGGGGACGCCGACGACAATACCCGCCACAGCCTTGGAGCCATGGGACAGGGTGGGCCCCCTGTCAAACCTCCACGAACGCTTGCTGAGCGCCTACTGTGTGCGGGCGGGCACGCAGTGGTGCTTTATACGCATGCCCTCATGTCCCCGCAACCCTGCCTGCGGGGCCATGACCAGGAGTCACATGGAACCTAACGTGAGGACCACGTGCTGAGCGCCCCCCGCAGGCTACGGGACACCCACCACCCCAGTGGCGTAGGGACCCCCACAGGCTCCCTCATGGGGGCTCAGCTGTGTCCCAAGTCCTTATAACCCCAGCCTGGCATCATCCCCGGCTCCCCCTTCCTGCAGGAGGCTGGCCGGACACTGTCCTGTGAAGGGAGACCCTTTCCCAGTGCCCGGGGTGGGATCCCAGGCACGGCCCTGCCAAGGCCACTTGGGTTCTGGCGCCCCTACAGCGGGCCCGGACTGACCTCCCAGCTGGAGGGAAACGCCCACGCGCCTTGCTCTTCCCCGGCCAGACCTCTGCATTAGCGGGGGCCCCCGGGGTCCCCGTTCTCTGTCCTTGATGCTCCTCAGTCACACGGAGACCCCTCGGGCCGGCAGGCCCTTGGGCTTCTCCTGATGACCTGTGTGCTGCCACTGCGGCCCCCGCACAAGGTCATCGTGGTGCCCTCATGTCTGCCTGGGGACCGGCTCTTTGTGGGCCCAGTCTCTGGCATGGAACCCTCAGCTCTTGCAGTGTTCTCGCCCGGAGGCCCCTCAGTCCTGGGGCAGCGACTCATCTTTCAAGCTCATTCGTAAACATTTACTGAGTGGCCGCTGCACTTGGGGCTTTGCTAGGCTCCGGGGACACTGGTGGAGAAGCGTGAGACCCCACCCTGATGGGGGAGACGGGCAAAGGTGGATGAATAGAAGAATTAAAGAAGATACCTCTACAGGAGGCAACCACATGGCGTAGCCGTGGAGACCGAGGCGCTGGGGGCCACCCTTGGCTTCATCCCGCCCTTCCCTTATTTATTTAACGCTTGTCTCCTCCATAAACCCAGCAAGAACCACATTAGTATTAGTTAATATTTATCTAGTGCTCTGTGCCAGACTCCAGGCGAAGAGGTTGATGAGGATTAACTCACTCCGTTCTCACAGCAAATCTCCCGGAAGTTCTATTTTTTTCTCTATGATGAAGATGAGACACTCGGTGCTTGGGGAGGCCGGGGCTGGCCACCAGCCGGCGTGTGGAAGCTCTGGGACTTGACTGCAGGAGGGCAGAGTGGGAGGGGGGTGTCCTGGCTTTCTGGGAGGCTCCCCTGCTCCAGGAGGCTGGGCTCTGGTCTGTTCGCCACCGTGTGCCCCAGCTGCCAGCAGAGCGACTGAGTGACTGAGTGAGGGCAGATGTTGTAACGGGAACACTGTGCTGTGCGACCCCTCCCCCACTTTCAGATCACTCCAACTGGGCTGCATGCAACACCCATCTCCTAAGTGCCAATGGAGAGACTCGGAGGGCAGGACTCAGAGCACCTCACATCGCCCTGGAAGTCCAGAGGGCATCCTGATCATCCCCATCCAATCCCTGGGGGGCTTCCTGGAGGAGGTGGTTCCTATGGTGGACCTTGGAGAGGACCCACACATCACCCCTCACTGCTGAGTACAGGCTCCCAGATGCCCCAGACGTGGCACAAGGACCTGGGACAGCAAGCTGGGGCTAGGCTTCGGCTCTGCCATTTGGGCTGGTGCCTAGAACACATCATCCATCCATCACTCGTGGATGTGCTGGGTCCTCCCCCTCTGGCTGCACCTCCTGGGGCCACACAGGAGTCCGGCTCATCCAAAAAGGGGCACGTCCTCCAGAAAGGCCAAGATGCAGGCAGCACACTCGAGATATTTCCATTCACACATGTTGGTTAGAAGAGCAATTTCCAAGAATTAAAGGCTCCAGAAACCTAGCTATCCCGAGCATTTACTCTCTGAAGGGTCCAGGATTCTATGGAGCAAGGAGTCGGCTTTAGTCCTACGCTCTCAGCGTGCTCAAGGCTTCACTGTGAGGCCCCGACAGGGCTCTGTTAGTTCTCGGGTCTGTTGCGGTCGTTCTGTCCTGAGCTCTCTCCTCTGCTTCTCTTGTGTGTGTTCATGGCACATCTTGCCTACGAGCCCCTTATTCTGGCTTGTCTAGAATTCAAAAACCATGGAACCAAATTGCATGCAAAACTGGATTCATCATGCCCAGAGGGAGGGGCTGAGACCTCTTTTCTGGAGCAGTGAGAACTTGGGACCCCACTCAGCTGCTCAGAAGAAACCCCTTCATCTCGCAAGGTGTGCCGTTACCTGCCCTAAATTCCCGATAAAGAGAAAACTTTGTAAGCTGGGAGGACTCCTGCTGAGGAGGGACTTTCCCAGTGTGCACTAGTGTAGGGAAGCTGTTGCCAGGATTTCTACAGCCCCTTGCCCCACAGAGCTCCAAGGCATACACATTCCATCATTTTAGCCTTTTATATACTCATGACAGTCGTTTGGGAAACACCTCAAAATTAGACAAGCATTAGCTTAGCTTATAAACTTAAAAATCTGTAACGGCTTTAATGGTGTTGTATTAAATGCCAGACCTCATAATACCTTACATTTCTTTAATACTTTATGGCTTTCAGCGCACTTTTAAATAACTTCTCATCTGGAAGGTTTTCACAACAGGCTGGCCTCGCTCCCTGGCGCTGGCAGCCTGGGGTCCAGCCAGTCTGGGTGCAGACTCACCTCCTCACCCTGGCTAAGGGCCTCCATGGGTTCCTTGGGACAGACGCCCAAGTCTGGTTGGGATTCTGGAGCTGCCAGCGGGTCCATTCTGCCTGGACCCCCTCCTCACACCTGCACTGGCGACATTTTTCCGTGTCTGAGCCTAGGAGTATTACCTGGGGAGGGCATGGTGTGGTCTCCCCAGCTTGGCGCTGAGGAAGGAAGGACCTCACCCTAAGCCGTAGGACGAAGCCTGTGGGGGTCGGCGCCCTCCCCTTCCCAGAGTGTGCACCGCGGTGGCCGAGGGCAGGCCTTGTCCACATACACGTCCACGTGCATGTCCAGTCCAATCTCTGTCTCTCCGCTGCATCGACCTTGGGCGCTCAGAAGGCTGCCTCACCCTGAACCCCTTGTTTTGTGCAGGACCCCTGAGGCATTTGCAGGTCCCGGTGCAAAATGGAAACGTGACACCAGGGGGATATCTGCCCAGTATTGGGAACTGCACTGGGCTCTCCTGTCGATGCGCATGGTTTCATCTGAGTCCTTAGAGAGTAGAAAGCAGAGTCTCAGAGACTGAGTGGTTTGCCTGGGACGCAGGGAGTTTGATGGGCCGGGGGTCCCGGCCTTGAACCCAGGTCTCCACCTCTGAGAGCCCAGGCCTGCCCTCCTCCCCTCAGGCTCCTCTCCCTGACCATCCTGGACAGTCCAGGTCAAGCAAGCTTGAACCCATACTCAGTGGCTTATTTGGTTGGTAGTCTTGGAAAGCTCCCATATTTTTCCAGTTCTCGCCTCTCTGCACGGTAGGGAAAATGTTCAAGAGGAGGGCTTGTTAGGATGACAGAGACTAAGACTAGATGGGGCGCTCCTGGCACAGCTGAGACCTCAGCAAAGAGCAGCTGGTACTCGTCCCCCACCCCGATCATCACCATCATCACCCTTGGGCATCGCTCCCCCTCCCAGAGCCCCCAGTGCTAGGTGTCTTCCACTCAGCACGCTGCCTCTGGGTACCCCAGCCTTGGACCCGGGTGAGTCTTGATCATGCTGACTTGGAAAAGGTGGATGGAAGGGTATCAGCTCTGTGGGTTGCTGATGGCTCTCCTCTCCCCCAAGCTCAGCCTCTGCCACAGGGTCCAGCCTGGACGGGATCCTACACAACCACCCACTGGCATGCTATGGGCATCCTGTATTTTATTAGAGACCAGACCGAAGCAAGCTGAGAGATGGGGTCTTCTTTCATGCTTTGTCTGTGACCTGGGAAGAGTTGTGTTTTTCTCCTTTCGGCAAGCGTGAAACGAAACAGAAACATCCCAGGTACCTTCCGCGGCAACCTGGGCTGGTCCTGAAGAGGTTAGGCACTCTGATACCTGCTCAGTACAGCTGCAGGTAGGTTTTCATAACATTACCTGGCCACCCAGTGCTAATGGAAATAAAAGCAAAAATAAACAAATGGGACCTGATTAAACTTAAAAGCTTTTGCACAGCAAACTGTAAACAAGATGAAAAGACAACCTATGGAATGGGAGAATATATTTGTAAATGATGTGACCAACAAGGGATTAATTTCTAAATATACAAACATCTCATACAGCTCAGTTTCAATAAAACAAACAACTCAATCAAAAAATGGGCAGAAGACCTAAACAGACATTTCTCCAAAGAAGACACACAGATGGCCAACAGGCACATGAAAAGATGCTCAACATCGCTAATTATTAGAGAAATGAAAATCAAAACTACAATGAGGTATCACCTCATTCCAGTCAGAATGGCCATCATAAAGTCTATTTATTATTTAATAAATGCTGGAGAGGGTGTGGAGAAAAGGGAACCCTCCTACATTGTTGGTGGGAATATAAATTGGTGCAGCCACTATGGAGAACAGTATGGAGGTTCCTGAAAAAACCTAAAAGTAGAGTTACCATGTGATCCAGCAATCCCACTCCTGGGTATATATCTGGAAAAGATAAAAATTCTAATTTGAAAAGATAATGTACCCCAGTGTTCATAGCAGAACTATTTACAATAGCTACGACATGGAAGCAACCTAAACGTCCACTGACAGATGATTGGCTAAAGAAGATGTGGTGTATATACACAACAGAATATTACTCAGCCATAAAAAAGAATGAAATAATATCATTTGCAGCAACATGGATGGACCTAGATATTCTCATACTAAGTGAAGTAAGTCAGAAAGAGAAAGACAAGTACCATATGATATGACTTATATGTGGAATCTAAAAGAAATGATACAAATGAACTTACTTACAAAACAGAAACAGGCTCACAGACATAGATAATTAACTTATGGTTACCAGAGGGGAAGGGTGGAGGGATAAATTAGGAGTTTTTGTGATTGACAGATACATGCTACTGTGTATAAAATAGACAGACAACAAGGATCTACTGTAGAGCACAGGGAACTATGTTCAGTATCTTGTGATAACCTATAATGGAAAAGAATACATGCATACTATGTACACACACACACACAACTATAACTGAATCACTTTGCTGGATGACTGAAACTAACAAAATATTGTAAATCAACTATACTCCAATAAAAATTAAAAAAGGTCTACCAAGGAGAAAACCATCCCCTCAGTTCTAGCACACAGATGGTTTATTAAGTCAACACTGCCCACAAGTGATTTCCACCTCCCCAAGCTTCAGTAATGAGGGCAAGGTCTTTAGGGGACAAAACCAAGAACATACCTTGAACCAGTGAGTCCACACTTGTCCCCTGTGTGGACTTACCATCTGGCTTCAGGGTGCCCTGAGCTCACCAAGGACTCCTGCTGTACCTGGGTGGCTGGCACAAATCTCCTTACCACTCACTCACTCTCACCAGGAGCGGGCAGGGAGGTGCCGACCTCCCTTTGTTTATGGGGATATCAAGGGCCTGGGAGAGGTGAAGGGGCCCAGCTGGAGAGCACAGGTGAGGCGAACTGATCCACTGTGTCCAACCCCAGAACTGTGTGGTGGGACTTGAATGCTGTCCTGCAGAAACTCAGGAGTAACGACGACTATTTCTGCAGCCAATCATTGAGTAAGACTTGCCCCGAGTGGCCTCTCTCCCCATCCGCTTCCTTCCACTGGGAGACTCTCAACCCTGCTCCTCTCCTGGTCTTCCTGACACACCACCCTTGTCCTGCCAAATGGCAGGAGGCCTGGTTTCTGAGCCGCCTGCCCTTAGCGGCTGCTGGGCTTGGACACAGTTTGTGCATATGTGAAATGGGCATAGCAGTCTTTTTTGTCACGATTCTTTTATTATTACCCATAAATTGATTTCTTTGCTTTAATGACATACCTTCTTGCCCTCGACCTTATGAGGCTGAAATCAAATTTCAGGTTAATTTCCAAGTACCTAGTCCTATAATTTTTGGACTGTGCAAGGTACAGAGAGAATCTTCATAATTCTTATGAGGAACATTTTACCAGTTACACTGCTGGAGCTAAAGATTACAGTTTTATAAATATCTTTAGTCATTTTAGTATAACTACATACTATAATGTAATAGATTTTTTGGTATAACAATAACATAGACTAATATATCTTGTTTATTTGGGGGATAAATGATTCAGGATAGGGTTTCAAAATAACTGTATAATTATCTGAGCGGTGAAGCAAGTTTTACTCCAAATCAGAACATAGATTGGTTTTAGTTTTTTAACATAGTCTTAAGAAATGCTGGCTATTTTAGGTTCCTTTCCATCTCCCTCCCCTCGACCTAGATCAATATGGTCTTTACAGCATGAGGATAACAATATCATTTAAAAATTAATTTATTGTAAGAGTATTATCAAAGCCTAAGCCAATCAAATTCAAATATTAATCTCTAAAATAATGTGTTTCCTATTTAACATTTTTTCCAACTTTATTGAGGTATAAGTTATTGGCAAATAAAAATTGTATATATTTAAGGTATGCAGCATGATTTGATATACATACATTGTGAAACAATTACCACAATCAATCTAATTAACACGCCCATTGCATAGTTACATGTATGTGGCAGGGCAGGGGCGATGGTGAGGACACTTAAGACCTACCCTCTTAGCAAATTTCCAGTACACTGTACAATACGGTATTGTTAACAATAGTGACCATGCTGTACACCCACCACATCTCCAAACCTATTCGTCCTGCATACTTGCAACTTTGTACCTTTAGACAGACATCTCCCCATTTCCCCCACCCCCAGCCTCTGGCGACCACAGTTCTACTCTGTTTCTGTGAGTTCAATGTCTTTACGTTCCACATGTAAGTGAGATCACGCGATACTCGTCTTTTTCTGTCTGGCTTATTTCACTTACCAAAATGTCCTGCAGGTTCAAGGTTCCTCCGTGTTGTTGCATGTTGGCAAGATTTCTTTATTTATTGAGGCTAAAATAATATTCCATCATATATATATATGCATGTATATGTATCACATCTTTCTATATCTATCTATATCAACTATCTATCATCTATTATATATCTATCTATCATCTATCTGTATCTTTCTATCTATCTATATCTCCCTCTATCTATCCATCTATCATCTATCTATATCACATCTTATTTATCCAGTCATCCATCGACAGACACACTTTGGCTGCTTCCATGTCTTGGCTATTGAGAATAATGCCCCAATGAACGTGGGAGTGCAGATATCTCTTTAAGGTACTAATTTCATTTCCTTTGGATATATACCCAGAAGTGGAATTGCTGGATCATATGGTAGTTCTATTTTTAATTTTTAAGGAACCTCCATACAGTTTTCCACAGTGGCTGCACCAATTTACTTTCCCACCAAGAGTACACAAGGGTTCCTTTTCCTCTACATCCTCCCACCTGAAATAATGCTCCATCCCATTTTCTGATGATTGAAAAATATGTTGATATATTTCTTGAAACTACAGACTACTAATATTGTTAGATTTGAAGGATTTTATTTTCACAGAATACAGTTTATTCTTTATTTGATTCCCTTTAAAAATGTTTTTTCTGGAATTATTACTATATCATTTTAAAAATAAACTATTTTAGAACAGTTTTAGATTTACCAGAAAAAAAACAAACCTGTGAAGATAGCATAGAAAGTCCCCAGATACCCCACAGCCAGTCTCTCCTATTATCAATTGTTCAAATTAGTAAACCAATATTAATATGTTACTATTACCTAAGTCTATATTTATTCGGCTCTCCTTAGCTTTTACCTAATGTCCTTTTTCTGTTGCAGGACCACATCCAGAGCATCACACCTAGTTGTCCTGTCTCCCCAGGCTTCTCTGGGCTGTGAGAGTTTCTCAACTTTCCTTGATTTTGATAATCTTGACAGTTTTGAGGAGTACGGGTCAGTGTATTGTACAATAGAATGTCCCTCAGTGGGGATGTATCTGATGATTTTATATAAGTAGACTGGGGTTATGGGCTTTGGAAGAAAGACCAAAGAGGTGAAGTGCCATTTTCATCACATTCTATCAAGGCTACATGGTATCGTTGGTGATGTTGACTTTGATCACATGGGTGGGGTGGATTTGCCAAGTTTCTAGAAAGCTACTCTTGCCCAACTTTCCATACTATCATCTTTGGTAGGAAGTCATTGTATGCAGCCTGCACTTAAGGAGTATGAAGTTACACATATCTGCATAAATTATGGAATATAGACATAAGTTATTTGAGATTATTCTGCATGGATAGTCATCTCTTCTTCTCCATGTTTTGATCCATCCAATCATTTATATCAGTACAGACACATGGATATTTGTTTTACATGTTGCATTACTATTTGATACTTTGTTTATCTTGTTGTTCCAGATGTTCCAATGTTCCAGATTTGACCATTGGGAGCTATTTTAGTTGGCTCTTTTGTTTCTGTGACATACTCCCATCATTGTATGTGTGTGCATGTGTGTGTTTAGCACTTCCTTCTTTCTGGTACTGCAAGGAGTTTCAAGTACATCTTATATATTTCCTGCCCCAATCCTCGCATCTGCCATTTCTCCAAGAAACCTTGGTTCCTTTCATGGAGAAACCTATTTAGAAACCAATATTTGGATGTAGGTGTCCTCACTGCTACCGAGGTGCTGTTGCTTCTGATAGATCAAGGAATATATGTGTGTATACTAATCCATATGTATACACATATCTATACATATTTCTATATGTAACAGTTTGTATCTGTATTAAGCTAAACAAAATTTCATCCTGGTCATTCTAACCCTACTACATTTCCACATGGGTTATTCCAGCCTCCATGAAAAATGCATGTCTCGACCATCACCATATAATACAGACTAGTTTCACTGTCCTAAAAGAATACCCAGTGCTTCACCTGTTCAATCCTCACCTTTATTCCCTGACACATGGCCAACGTTGATATATTTACTTTCTCTATAGCTTTACCTTTACCAAAATGTTCCATAACTGGAATCATATAGTATGGACACTTTTCAGACTGACTTCTTTCACTTAGCAAAATGCATTTACAATTTTCCATGTCTTTTTGTGGTTTGATAGATAATTTCTCTTTACTGCTGAATAATATTTTATTGAATAGACCAATCACATTTTGTTTACCTATTTATCTACTGAAGACTATATTGTTTGCTTCCAGTTTTGGGTGATAAAGCTGCTATAAATATTTGCATGAATGTTTTTTTTTTCACAGACATAAATATCCGTATCAGTTGATTAAACAACTACGAATACATTTACTGGATCATCTGATAAAACAATGTTGTTTAGCTTTGTGTTAACTTCTAAACTGTCTTCCAAAGTGGCCACACCACTTTACGTTCTGACCAGTAATTAATTAATTTTATGTATTATATTTGTAATTTGTGTCTTATCTCTTTCTCGGTTGGACTGATTAGAGATTTATGAATTTTGTTGATCTTTTCCATGAACTAACTTTTAATTTTGTTGATTTTTTTCTATTGTTTTCCTGATTTTAATTTCATTGATTTCTGCTCTGTTTTATTATAATTTGTCTTGTTTTTGCTTTAGGCTTAAATTGCCCTTCTTTCTCTAGTTTCTCTTTTTTTTTTTTTTTTTTTTTGTGGTATGCGGGCCTCTCACTGTTGTGGCCTCTCCCATTGCGGAGCACAGGCTCCGGACGCGCAGGCTCAGCGGCCATGGCTCACGGGCCCAACCGCTCCGCGGCACGTGGGATCTTCCCGGACTGGGACACGAACCCACGTCCCCTGCATCGGCAGGCGGACTCTCAACCACTGCGCCACCAGGGAAGCCCTCTCTAGTTTCTTAACGTGAGATCATAGATGATTGATTTTAGATCTTTCTTAGACTCTAAGATATGCATTTAAACCTATTTTTAAAATTTTGATGAGTTGTATTCTGATTTTTATTTACTTTAGTTTCTAAAAAATGTCTCTTAAGATTTCTTCTTTTACCCATGTGTTATTTAGAAGTGTATTATTTAATCTCCTAATATTTCAGATTCTTCCATCTATCTTTCTATTAGTAATTTCTAGTTTAATTCCAAACCTGAGAACAGATTTTGTCTGATTCCTAGTCTTTTAAATCTTTAAGGTGTGTTTATGGCCCAGAATGTGGTCTATCACAGTGAGTGTCTAATCTGAACTTGGGAAGAATGTGTATTCTGCTGTTGTTGCATGAAGAATTCTACAAATGTCAATCAGATCCAGTTGATTGATAGTCCTGTTCAGGTCAACCATACCTTTAATGACTTTCTGCCTTCTTGATCTCTCCGTTACTGACAGATGGGTGTTGGATTCTTCCAAGGTAATAGAGGATTTGTCCATTTCTTCTTTTAACTTTTTACCTGATGAATTTTGACAGTCTGGTGTTAGGTACATACACTTTTAAGATTGTTATGTCTTCTTGAAGAATTGACTCCTTTATCATTCTCTCTCTTTGTTCCTGATAATTTTTCTCATATTTCCAGAAGTCAGCTGCCTGAAATTAATTCAGCTATCCCATATTTCTTCTAATTACTTTTAACCTAGCTGACTCATTATATGTAAAATGGGTCTCTTGTTGATAACATATGCTTGGGTCTTCTTTAGTTTTTTTTTTTTTAATCCACTCTAACACTCTCTGTATTTTAATTGCTGTATTTAGACCATTCATATTTAAAGTGACACTTAAAATATAATATCTGTCCTGTTTGTAAGAGTTTTCTGTTAATTGCACTCATTCTATGTTACTCTTTTAGTCTTCTCTGTGTAAGTCCTCCTTGAAATAATACTATGTGGTCACATGTGTAAGGCAGGTACCTTATAACTGAATATTCTCAATTCTCCTGTTCCTTTTTGTCATTCACTTATACATACAGTGTAATCACCCAATAAATTGTTACTATTATTACTTTGAACAGTTACCTTTTCGATCAACTAAGAATAAAGAAAATTAAATATTTTGTCTTACCTACATTTATCGCTTCTCTGACATTTTTCCTTTCGTTGTGGTCTGGGTTTCTGACTTATGTTATCTTCCTTCTTCCTGAAGAACTTCTTTAAACATTGATAGGCAAGTCTTCAGGTGATGATTTCCTTCAGTTTTTGTCTTAAAAAGTCCTTATTCTTCCCTTTTAAAGGATAATTTCATTGAATATAGAAGTTTGGATTTTAAAAATTAACTTCTTATATATTTCACTGCACCGTCTCTCTGCTTGCGTGGTGGCAAATGAGACGTCTACTGAATTTGTATCCTTATTCCTATATCAGTAAGGTGTTATGTTTTCCGCTGACTTCTTTCAAGTTTTTCTTTGTGTTTGAATAAAATATGAATGCAATATCCCTAGGTGTATTATTTTTTTCTTCTTTAAATCCTGCTTACTGTTCAGTGAGCATCTCAAATCTGTGGTTTGGAATTGGTCATTAATTTTGGAAAGTTCTTAGCTATATATGTATATAGAGAGATAGATAGATAGAGATAGATAGATAGATAGATAGAGATACACGCACATATATATTTTCTGCTTGCATACTTCTTTCTTCTCCTTTTAGTATCCCAATTACATGTATATGTTATATCTTTTGACACTGTCCCACAGTCCTTGGATGTTCTGGAAATAGCCATGGTGCCCACCTCTGGTTTTCCCAGCCTGCCTGCCTCTGTTGGTCCTTTTTCTTCTCCCCACTGCCCCAGACCCTGGGTGGCATCAGGATCAGGCGAATTGCAGGAGCTGCCACATCTCTCCTGCAGACATATGGCACATTCAGTCCCTACCCTGTTCCCAGAGCCTTGTCCTTATCTTGTTGCCTCACCCTCTCCCACCTTGGCCACTTTCTGAAGGTAGCATGATGTGGAAGAGAGACCTGGCTAGGAGTCAGGCAGCTCATGCCTTCTCAGTTTCCTGTGTGAATTGGAGATGCTACTAGCCCTGTCTGACCCTGAACTCCTGGTCTCTAAGTTAAGGGTAATAACTCCTGGACTTCACAGGGCTGTCATGAGGATCAGCTAACAGGCATGAAGTTTGCTGTGTGGTTGATACAGGTTTCAGGAAATGGAGCTCACGCAAGCTCCCACCCCTGTGCCTGGCTCAGCACACATCTCATCTCCCAAGTGTCCCTCCTGCTCTCTCTCCTCTCATGTAGGCTGGCTCTGTCCCAGCAAGCGATCTGCATGTCAAGTTCTCTGCCTACTGGGTGTGAATTCCAAGTGGCAGGAAGCTCTCCATCTCCTCCTTGCAAGACTTCTCACTCAGGCATAAGACCCAGACCATGGTCTGAGTCAAACCTCTCCCCAAGTCCAACCAAGGGTACACTGTTTGTAACTGATGAAATAGTTGCAAACCTCTTCTATCTCAATTAGGAATGTCCTGCTAAAATTTCCCCTTATACTTTACTTCCACGATTGCTTTCTCCATTTGGTTTTTATGCAAGTAAATTTCAAGGTTGTCTTACAAGCACATCAGGTGGAAATCATAAGAGAGAGGCTAGAAGAGGATCTATGTGGGGAAAATCTACCGTCAAATAAGTTTGGAAAATTATAAGTAAAGCTAAACATTTTTTTCAATTGCTAGAAGTTTCTGAACCTTTATTTTCATGACTGAGTCCTGTGGCTCAAATTGCCCAAACACAAAGCTTTTTCCTCCCCTCTTTGTGCTGTCTCAGATACTTTTCTTTTTCTCTGTGAGATCATCTTGCAGGAAAAATGCCCACTGTGGAGTCCTCTTTGACAGTGCTGGCTGCAGTTTCAGGGAGACCATGGCAAGAGTTACATTTCCTTCCTGCTGTTACACCTATAGTGTCTCCCAAGCAGGGATTCTGTGGCTCTGCAGCCCAGAGGTTCAAGGCTGGTGCCTGATGCCTGCTCACCACCCCGCTTGCTTTTATATCTAACAAGCCCTCCTGCCAGCCTGATAGAGGAATGGCAGAGGGTGCTGGCTCGTCGGGGAGGAGATGGCAGTGACTGTC
Organism: Phocoena sinus; assembly: GCF_008692025.1. NCBI lineage: Eukaryota > Metazoa > Chordata > Mammalia > Artiodactyla > Phocoenidae > Phocoena > Phocoena sinus. Next base: position 2,270,747 of record NC_045772.1, on the reverse strand, counting down.
CTCGTGGACGGCACACTCTGATGCTGGAGGTCCCAGGAGAGGAATCCTGGTCAAGGCAGGACACTCTGAAGATGTTTTCAAATCTAGTATTTGATGACTCTACTAAGACTCGGTTTACTTTTTCCCTTTTAAAGTAAAATGCACGGGCACAAAGTCTACTAAGTGTATATACTGTCAGCACATCGTTAACCCAATTTTGTTTTGCCAAGTACCTTGTATAGGGCGTGTTACAGCATCAGCACTTAGCAAATGCTGTTGAATGGTAGAGTAGGCACTATATCCTGGAATCCGGAGAAATGCCATCGTGGGGATGATGGTGAACAGATAGCGCGATTAAAACCAGATGCCAAGGAGATTTTTAAATGTCTCAGGGGATGGCATTCCCATCATTTATTTGGTAAAAATTGCTCTCTGTTCCATCTTGAAGCCAGCTCTTTTCTGGCACTAGAAACACAATCTAAATAGCATTAAATTCCCTTGAAGTTTTCTCACTTCCTACTCATGTTCCTCTTTGACTTTAGGCCAATCTCAATTGGCCCAGTTTGCTACAAGCCTGCCTGATCTTAGATTAAACTGGGCAGCCAGGCTTCTTGTCTTCATTAGCCACACTAAGGACACGGGACTCATGATCTCAGTGCATCATTTTGCTGTACCGTGCTAGGTAACAGGCCTCACTATTGCCATTGTTCTTTCTTCACCATAGGTCTACGCCCAAGAGTGGAAGGAGAGATGTTACTTGGAAGGCTATAGCATTTGTTCATCTGGGAGAGGATGATAGCTTGGACCAGATGATGGCAGTTGGCCTGGAAAGAAGGGAAGTGACTTCAGATAGTTTTGGAGGAAAGGGCACCAGGATCTGCTGATATTGGTTGTGTTGTTGAGGGGTGGGGTGGTGGAGGTGTAAGAATGTGAGGAATCCAGGATTTATACCTTTGTACTGGAACAACTGGACTGTCATGCCATTTATAAAGGTGGGGTGATTCACAGAGGCACTGAGACCCTAGAGGAAGGAAATGCAGAGTTCAGCTTTGGACACAATAAATCTGAGATGACATTAGACATCCAATGTCAAAAAGGCAGTTAGATTTACTAATCCTGGAGCCTACTGGCCAAGAGTAGAGTTGAGGGAGTCATCAGTGGATAGATGGTATTCATAGTCACAGGACTGAATGGGGTCCTCTAGGACATGGGCTGGGGCTGAGTCTTAAAGCTCTCCAGGGCTTGTAGCCTCAGCTGAGAGGGAGCAATCCCTGGGAAGAGATGACTGCCAGGAGCTTTTGTTGTCTCAGAAGCCAAGAAGGTAGAGTAATCCACTCAATACATTCATATGTAAAGCAGGGAAATCACTGGTGATCATGAGATAGGACAGGGTCTCGAGTGCAGAGGGCAGAAGCCAGAGGGAAGTGAGTTTAGAACAGGACATGAAGGGAAGAAGTGAAGCTGGTGATACTGATGATACTTATGAGGGCCTTCTGCTGGGAAGAAAAGATGAACAATGAGGTAGTAGCTAGTTGGAAATACGAAGCCAAGAGAAGTTGTGTTTATACTTTATTTTTGTAAGATGGTATACCTACCAGGGCCCATATGTAGGGGAAAATGCACTGATTTCAAAGGCAAAGGGCACTGCAAATGAGCCATTTTATCCCTGAGAAGGCCGGGGGAGACAGCAAAAGACTGAGTCTCTGATAAACATGGGCGCACTCCTTAGGACATAAAAAGGGAGGGTAGAAAGATGAGCACAGGAGTAGGAATTGGTGGATTTGGGAGCAAAAGGAGGAGGCAGCTCTCATTTTCTCAGTGAGGCATATGATGAGTATGGACTGCAGAAGTGGGAGAAGGCATTAAATACTTAACTTGCAAAAAGGAGAAATTAGCGTTTTACAAAATGGGTTGGGATTGCTGGGCAATTTTGCCAACCAACTTGATGGAGCATTTAAATAAGTCCTTCAACCGTGGTTCAGTGTTTTACTGTCACTAGGTTCAGCAGCCTGTGTGAGGCGCAGAGTGGGTGGAGAAAGGGGGTCAGTATGTCAGAGGAAATGAGAGGCAAGTGAGCTGAAATTAAGAAGAGGATTTAGAATGATGGACCTAATGTGAACAAAGTGTGAAGCCAAGACATAAGGAGGGTGGTGAGTCTTCAAAAAGTGGTTGGTGGTGCAATTAATTCAACATCAAAATGACACGAACTTGAATGTGACAGTGAAGACTGGTGAAGTGGGGCACTAGAATAAGGATGCTGGAGAGAGAGGTGATCCTTGGGTAAGATGCTCTTGCAGTTCTGGAGATGAGATTGCCTAAGATCTGACATGGGAGAGGATGGGGCAAAGGAAGGGATGACCAGGAATTAGGAAACTGATTAACTGAGAGAGCAGAGAGATGCTCCCTGTGGATGCTGATATCATGGGGGATGGCGGACATGGAGATCAAGGTGGAAAGGCAGGGTCCAGCGTATGCCATAAACACTGGGACAGACTGGACCTCAGATGGTGTCCACACAGGCTGGGCACCTAATGGAATGACACACACTTTAAAGAAGATAGGAATTTGAAAAATAAGTTTGTGCACAGCAAAAGTGTAAAAAGAAACTTGCCCAAATCCCAGGGCTGAGGTCCAGGAGTGTAGGTTGAGTAGTCTCAAAGTGACAGAGAGACAGCGATGGTGGTGCTTTCAAGGAACAGCTGGATCTCAAGCCAGAAGAAAGAGAATACAAAGGAATATGGTCATTTTGCATCTGTCTCTATTAAAATGCAAACATATGGACAGGAATTTTACCTGTTTTTGTCGTTGTTTTATCCCAGTACCTTGAACAAAGCCTTGAACATAGAAGGCACTCTGTAAATATTTGTTTAATAACTGTTGGATTATGAATGTTGCTGTTTATGATCACAAAATAGGCACTTTATGCAATTTCTGCTTTCTGTAAGTCAGAGAGGTTTAGTTTGAATTTTAAGTATGGTCTAATCTTATGTCACATAAGAGTTGAAATAAGCATTATTCTATAGAGACAGTGTATTGCATTTCATAATAACTATTATATACATTGTATTATTTATAATAATTAGAACTTACATACCCCATTTACTTTTTTGCCTACTTGATCTGTCAAAGAATAGAAGAATTTTATTCAGCTGTTGTTAGGTGTCTGACATGTTCTCTTCATATTGCAATCTAATTTTTCTTTATCTGCTTTGATTCTGTGTTATTTGGCACATAAAGGTTCATAACTGTCATCTCATTGTGTCAAAATGAACACTTAATAAACATCACCCACTTTGTCGTGTTTAGTTTTTTTACTTTTTGACTCATACTTTATCTTAGGTTATTGTTGTCTCCTGTGCTTTGTTTGCTTGGTAGGCATCTGTCTATTCTTTCACTTTTAATCTTTCCAAACCTCTTTGCTTTAGACAGGACTCTTGTTAGATAATGTATAAACAGGCTTTGGTTTTGTTCCAGTCACCCTTGAGTAATAAGTGTAATCCCTTTAAAGTTTCTGCACCGTGTTTCGTCTGATTTTTATACCATTGAATTTTGTGCTTCTAATCTCTACTTTTCTTATTGCTGTCTTCGTTTTATCTTTGTCATATGTTCTTTCTCTGAGAACAGTGATTTTGAAGGCATCTGAAGGTTTTACTGCTAAATTCTGGAATTAAACAAAACTCATTGATTTTTAAACATTTTCTCTACATAGATTCTATTTTAAGAATTATTAACAATATGTAACTTGGAGCTGGGTGTACAGCACGTATGAATCATATGCTTAAATGGTTTCAGGGTTCACTGTTATCTCTTTTACACCATAGCGCCTCTACTCCTGGTTAACTTTTTTTTTTGAACTCATTTGACAATTGACTAAAATGCATTGTGAGGCGATTTGTCCAGACAGGGTACATGGTTGCTATATTTTCAAAGCTTTTGCATATCTGAGACTTATTTTTTCCTTGACTTCATTTGCAGATGCCAACTGAGCAGGATATAGTATAATCGAATCCAAATATTTTTGTCTTAAAATGCTTTCAATGTCCCTCCACTGCTTCCTGTCTTGTAAGGTTGAAGAGAAGAACCATGTGACAAGGCAGGCTTTCCTTCCTTTAGCAACTGCATGCCCAGGGCCTGATGTCGACCTAACCAGCAGGACAGCACTCAGTTCATGTCTGCCATTCACATCACTCCAACCCCTTCTCCTGGCTAGAGAAAGATAACAGAAGGCCAATAAGAATATCCCTCATGGATTTGAATTCTCCTCTCCCTAAAGAAACATGCAAATTAGTCAACACTATTTTAAATGACTCTGATTGTTACCACAATCACTAAAATGCGGTTTAAAAGGGGTTGAGGCTGGGGCTGACACAATCTCACCAATATACATGACCATCACTCTACTAGAACTTTCTGAATTTGTTAAGTTGGGGAGTGAGTGCCAGTTTAAAAAAACACAGAAGGTTGAAAATAAGAAAATACTTTATTTGATGCCTTTAGAATTGCAATTCAGGGGACACACATTTGGGTAAAACTGAAAGCATGTTTCAGGGAAGAGAAAGGGTCAAGAGTTTATAAAGCCAAAAGCCATGAGGCTGTGCTCTGACGCGAGAAAGGAAATATTTATCCTTAAGGGATGGCGGTCACAAGTAGTTGTAGGGTGAGGGTTCAATAAGTATCTTGAGTTTCTGGCAGATGTTCTGGATGCGATTATGAGGACAAAAAGTGGTCAAAAATCAGATTCCATCCAGACTAAGATGTGCATAAGTCACACGTCCTCAGTGGCCTCCTGGCTCCATTTTAGAGAACCCTCTTAGCAATACTGACTCCAGTTTGATTTTCCTTTCACATTTCCTCCTTTTTTTTTTTTTTTTTTTGCGGTACGCGGGCCTCTCACTGCTGTGGCCTCTCCCGTTGCGGAGCACAGGCTCCGGATGCGCAGGCTCAGCGGCCGTGGCTCACGGGCCCAGCCGCTCTGCGGCATGTGGGATCTTCCCGGACCGGAGCACGAACCCGTGTCCCCTGCATCGGCAGGCGGACTCTCAACCACTGTGCCACCAGGGAAGCCCTTCCTCCTTTTGATCAAGATCTTTCTTTGGAAAGCACTGATGATCAACCATGTAGTTATTTGGCCTTGGCATTGAATTTCTTGGTGCTGGGAAGGCTCATTCCCAGAGATTCATGTCCCATGGAGGAGGGAAAGAGGTGATTTAGGGAGAGGTGTGCTTTCAGAGTTTATGGGCACATTTGAGCAACAAGGAACCATCTAGGAAGTGAGTCTTAAGTGGCATTCTAAAAAGGAGAAATTTATGTCTCTTCATTAGAAGGAATCTTATAGGTGTGGTCAACAATCTCCAGATGCCAAGTTATCATTATTCTGGTGGAGGGCTTTAGAGTACAGCAGGGAGAGAGAAGAAGTGCAAATGGTTTAAAAGCAACAAAGAGAATAAATAAGAACAATGATTAGTATAATGAATTGCAATTTGGATGGCAATAAAGCACCAAATCCAGAGGGGAGCCAGCTGAAAATATCTGGATGTCAGGATTGAAGCACCTTTTGTAGTTTGAAATGTCTCTGATGATGTCATCGGGTATTTAGGTAAACTTTCTGAGTAGATCATATAGCAACAGGCATGAAGATTGTCAATACATTAGCAGTTACAGTGATTTCTCTGAAGTTTATGTCAAGTTGTCCAACTTTAGCTTGCATGGCTTTGGAAAAAGGGCAGTCGTAGTTCTCGATGATTCCAAGTCAAAAGGATGGGACTAAAACCGGAAATGCTAGTTTGGAGAGTCATAGCTAGATATAGGAGGAAACTAGAAGAATTCAGGATCTAGTCCAGTTTATCGGGTAAATGCCAAAACCTCAGAGACAAATAATAATGCTAGATTCTAATATCCACAAAGGTATATTATGGAAACAATTTGTCACTCTAAAGTCACCCTCATTTCTACCAAAGATAGCCAAATTCATATTAATTTGTTTTCAAAATAAGACTGGTTTTAATGAATTTGCCTGGATTATTTACATAAGTGTATCAAGAATAACAGTTGATCGTATAGGCTCTTTTAAATATGCTTTGCTGGAATTTTTCACAAGAAACCTCAGCTTGAATTTTCAAAGGCCTCTAGAGGCCAGGAAAGCCAAGCCAGGAACTTACCATTGGACTTTGCCTACAATACTTATAGATTTGGGTGAACTCTTCCGGAGGTCCATAAAATATCTTGTGGTTTCTGCACCTGCCAGGAAGTGACTTTCCTTACTCACATGTTTAGGCCACCTGGAACTCTGTAAGCAAGGTCCCAGGCTGTTTTCTCAAGGATCTTTATTGGCTCCATAAAGTCAATCTTAGTTCCTTAAAGCTGTCTGGTCATATCTGAGTCTATGCATGTCTCTCTCAAATAAGACATTCCAGTCAAAGCCTTGGTAATATAACTGATATTTCCAACGTGTCCTGTTATGAGGAGAACATATTCTTAGTGAACTTATGCAAATAATTATACTGTTATGAAAATAAGAGAACTCGCTAAGAATTTCTGAAGTCTGGAGGGATCAGGTAGGAAGAAAAAGATACATGTTTCATCTTTGTTTACAAAGGTACACTTTATCAAATTGTTGCAAGTCATAGATAGCTTAAGAGAACGTGTTTCCTTAAACCTGGAAGAGCAAAACATAGAAGAACCGGCAACGTTTAAAATAAAAAGTCATAAAAATTGTACTCATCCTCATCAGTTTATTCAGTTCCATGGAAAAAATTCTTGATCTTTTATCTTTTGTTAGGAGTTTTATGAACCCATCAGTTTTTTCATCGGAGTTCTGTAAATTTTTATCCAATTCAATGGTATGGTCTGAAAGTTTAACAGAAACCTATACTCTTTAGTAACTGTCATGAATCTCTCTGAAGATGAAACATTTGTAAAAGCATCAGAGCAAAACAATAACTCTGTTTATGAGAAAAACTCTAAAATGGCATATGATTGAATATCTGATTACAATGCGATTGACAAGGGAATTAGGTTTTTTCTGTTACGTGAAACATTTTAAGTAGAATTATGACTGATAACCTATACCAGGACATATCAGATTTCCAGGAATTTCACATAGTTTTTGAAACACTGATTATATGTATACAGACACATCATAAAGAAGCCTTAGTATTACTTCTTTTCTGACAATGCTTTCCATGTAGTTTAACATATCAAGTAAACTTCATTAGTCTAACATCTACCTTTTTATAAGAAGAGAGAACACATTTTTTTTAATGTCTGAAACATTTATATTAACACATTTCCATACAAATAACCCAAAGAAAGTTCAGTACTAGTTGCCTTCCTTGTCTGCTTACTTGTTCTCTCACACTGCAGGCTCCCATCAGTCATCAATCCTACACACATCAGTGTACACATGTCAATCCCAATCGCTCAGTTCAGCACAGCACCATCCCCACCCCACCGTGGTTTTCCCCCCTTGGTGTCCATACGTTTGTTCTCTATATCTGTGTCTCAACTTCTGCCCTGCAAACTGGTTCATCTGTACCATTTTTTCTAAGTTCCACATACATGCATTAATATACGATATTTGTTTTTCTCTTTCTGACTTACTTCACTCTGTGTGACAGTCTCTAGATCCATCCATGAGAGAACAAATTTTTGATATATTTCATGGGCTCTCTGAAATATTTCATATCTCAAAGGTAGTTCTTTTTTTTTTTTTTTTTTGTGGTACGTGGGCCTCTCACTGTTGTGGCCTCTCCCGTTGCAGAGCACAGGTTCCGGACGCACAGGCTCAACAGCCATGGCTCATGGGCCCAGCTGCTCCATGGCATGCGGGATCTTCCTGGACCAGGGCACGAACCCATGTCCCCTGCATCGGCAGGCAGACTCTCAACCACTGCGCCACCAGGGAAGCCCTCAAAGGTAGTTCTAAGTCAAAAAGACTTCATTTAGAATTTAATTTTGGGAAGTTTGTCAGAAATATCAAAAGTTTTTAAAACACTTAGTCCAATAGGATCATGGGTCACTATGAAATAATGCTTAGTTATCCATTTAACCAAGATAACAAAGACCTCATAGGCAAATATAGAAGGTTATATAGTTCTGATCAAAACTTAGCTCTTTTAATATCAAGAAAATTAGTTTACTTCAGTAATTAAAGTCCTGATAAAGACAACATAGAAATAAGTGGTTATTTTGACTAAACATAAGATCTACATTTTATAATCTTTTATTATAAAGATCTGAACAAAAGGAAAAAAACACTTTGTCCTTTTAATAAAGAGAAAAAACAAATTTTAATTTTGCACCAGCTTACTTTTGCTATTAAAACTCATCCATTTAATTAAATTTATTCCAATTTTAGTCAGTCATGACCACACAAAAAATGCTTTCTAAACACTTCTTTTTTTTTCAGAGAACTTTTACAACTTTCTATGTCCATTTTACTTGTTCCTTGTTTTCTTTCCCATCTAGAAATAACCAGCTTTTCTTTTCCCTTAATATTTCCATTTCTTATACCTTTAAAAAATTCCCTTGTATACAAAGATATTTTCCTTATTAATTGTAGTAGTTTTAATTAAATATATTCATTAAAACTTTTAACCCTTAGAATACAATTTCTAGTGAAAACTTAAAAATAAGCAATTATGAACAATTTGTTATACCAGCTTTTTTTTTTTTAATGTGGCACAAAAAGTGGCTAACAGACCGAAGCATCTTTAGTTTTTTCGTAATAAGACAAAAGTAGGCAAACTTAGACTTGTTTAGCAGTTAAACTTAGACTTGTCTAATGATCTAGACATTCAATGAATTCCCATCATTTAATTTAACTTAGCAGGCCTGAGAATTGGGGGCCAATGGTGTAAGTCGTAATCAAGTCCTGAGTCTGAAAGCTCCACAACCATGAACTGCAATGTACAAGAACAGAAATCCCAGCTGAAACAGAGAGAGAACTTGCCCTTCTTCCATCTTTTCCTTCTATTCAGGTCCTCAGTGGATTAGATGACAACTACCCATGTTAGTGAGGGTGATGATTACTCAGTCTACTGATTCAAATGCTAATCTCTTCTGGAAATGCCCTAACAGACACAGCCCAAAATAATGTTTTACCAGCTATCTAGGTATCACTTGTCCTTGTCAAGGTGACGCACAAAATTAACCATCGCTGTGGGTTATTTCAGAGGTCCTCTATATAAAACCAAGGGATATTTTCAATAGAAGTATTAGAAAAAATTCAAGACAGGAATAGTATCTACCTGAGCTGTGGTAGAAAAAAAAAATAGTTTGGACACAAGAAGTCTTAATCCAAGCTTTACTAGCAAAATGTGGGGAACTATGTGATCTGCAAAGTGTCACATTAAAAATTTACTTTAAAGGGACCTTGAGTTTGTAATAACCCAATGCCCCTGCCAGAAACAAAAACAAATCCTCACTGGAAGAACAGTCTTTAAATCCAGTCCTAGGAGAATTCTCATGGATAATATCAAAATATAATCTCTCTCTCACACACACAAAATCACAAAACACTTTAAGAAGTCAGCTTCCATGAATCAAAGTCAACAGAAACAGCAACCACAGAATGAAACCTGCACAGAATGAGGAATAAGAAATTATGAAATACAGAATTTTTAGTGAATGTTAAATACATGTTAATTACATTTAAAGAACTAAGACATTGACAGTATAAAGAAGGAATGGGAAACTATTAAAACCGAGCAGACAGATTAAAACAAAATACAGCAAACAAGATATTTGAAAATGAAAAGGTAAGATTTTAATTTAGAAACTTGAGTGTGGATTAAACAGCATATTATGCTCACTTGAATATATCAGCAGTGAACTGGAACATAAATATCAAGAAATTACAGGTAACTCAGACAGACTAGTGTGAAAGAGAGATTAAGAGACCTGGAAAATATCAGTAGAAAGAGGAGCTCTAACATACCTCTAACTGGAGTTCCAGGAAGCAAGGGAAAAGAAAGTGGGAGAGAAGTGGTATTCCAAAGAGAGACTCACCAAGAAGTTCCCAGAATTAATGAATGATAATGATCCCCCCATATCTCAATCAATCTAAAGTAAACTAAATAAAAATAAGTCTGTGCTTAGATAAAGCATAGTAACTTCAGGAAAACAAAGACAAAGGAAAGATCTCAAAGGAAATCAGAAATAAGAGAAACATTACCTACAAAAAGGTAATGAATGGCAACTGAATTATCTAAAGAAACACTGGATGCCAGAAGTTAGTAGAAAATATTTTTCATGTGCTAAGAAAAAAATTACTGTCAGCTTGACATTGTGTTCCTGAAGAACAGACCTTCTAAGAATTAGAGGACAATATATTTTTACATAAACACATTCTCTACACCAGGACTAGGGAAATAAATATTTCCAGGGTTGTTCACGTTCTGACCAGCCAGAGCAGAAAGTCTTTACTGAGCAACTAGGACACTCAGTTGAATCCCTAGAAGAGATCAAGCACTCCTTTTTTCCTTCCATTTTCTCCCTTTTTGAATGGAAATGTCTAAAACCGTTATCCCATTTCGTCCCATTATTGTATTTTAAAGCAGATCACTTATTTCTTGAGTTTCACAAATTTACATTTGGAGAAGAATTTTGCCCCAGGATGGATTATATGCAGATCTTTATCCTAAACGTTAGATAATTTAAATGATAAAATTTAGAACTATTAACTGCTTGATAAGACATAGATGAGATTTTGGACTCTGTGTTAATGCTGTCATGAATTGAGACTTCTGGGGATGTTGGGATGATCTGAAGGTATTTTGCATGTGGGACAAACACAAATCTATAGAGGACAGAAGGCAGACCATTGTAGAAATAATAATACCCCTACCCAAAGACGTTCACATCCTGATCCTTCAAATCCTTAAGTATGTTTTGGTACATTGAAAAATTGTACGATAATAAATGTGTGCTGTTTGAAGCCACTGAACTTGTTGTATTTATTATAGCAGAAACAGGAAACTAATGAAATGGAAATTTAAAAATTAAAAACTGAAATTAAGAATTCTCATCAAAGAAGGGATTAGTGAACTGGAATATAACTCAGTAGAAAATACCCAGACTGAAGCACAGAGAGCAAGAAGGATGACACATAAGAAAAGCATTGCTGCCAGAGATGAAAAGGTTAAAAAGAGGATATCACTAATTACATTTTAAACAAAAATGAAAATTAGTATGGTACGTCTTAGAAAAGTATGAATTACAAATCAACTCAAGAAGAAGTCATTTTAGAACTTGAAACAATAATTTTAAATATCTCTCTAAGGATTCCTCAAAGTCCAATCAGTTTTAGACAAGTGCTTCAACCATTGTAAACAGAGAAAAATTCACTTCTTTCCCAACCTCTTCCAGATTATAAAATAAGAAGAAACACTTGACCTTTCCCTTTATGAGATTGCTAGAATATTGTTACCAAGTTCCCAGATCTATAGTATAAGAAATTAAATTACAGGCTAATGATAAATCAAATGCAAATATCTTCAACAAAATATTAGTAAACTCCATCCCGTACAGGTTCACCTCACTTCCCTTTATGGCACTTCACAGGTATTGTGTTTCTTTACAAACTAAAAGTGTGTGGTGACCACGTGTTGAACAAGGCGCCATTTTTCTTCAAACAGCGTTTGCTTACTTCGTGACTCTCAGGTCACATGTTGGTAATTCTAGCAATATTTCAAGCTCTTTCATTATTATTACATTTGTCATGGTGATATGTGATCAGTGATATTTGATGCTACTGATAAGACCTGCTGAAGGCTCAGATGATAGCACTTTTTAGTAATAAGCTATTTTTAAGGTGTGTACTTTTTTTAGCTTTGATGCCGTTGCACACTTAATGGACTGCAGTATAATGTAAACGTAACTTTTATGTACACTGGGAAACCAAAAAATTCACGCGACTTACTTTATTGTGATATTCTCTTTATTGCAGTGGACAGAAACCAAACCTGCAGTATCTCTGGAGTATGCCTGTAACATATAAAACATGAAATCTACTGTGACAAGTGGGGGTTATTCCCAGAACACGAGTTTGGTGTAACATTAAAGTCAAACCAATTTACCGTATTAACAGATGAATGTTGAAAACTGTCCAGTTGTAAAATACAGTAAAATAATTTTACAAAATCAATATTCTTTCATGATAACAAAGAAACTCTTTGCAAACTGAGATAGGAAAGGAGCTGTCTAACCAGATAAATACTATGTGTTGGGGAAAAAAACCCTCAACATTAACCATAATTACAGGCTTTAATATTTAAAGCCTTATTGTTGAAGCTGGAAGGAAGAAAATATGGGTCTGATGGAGACCAGCTTCAGAGAAGAACCAAGGATACAGCACCTCAGGTGCCGGGTGGGCCCCATTTGACACTGGGGAATCTTTCTCCAGCTTGGAGCTCAAGGAGGGTGCAGGGGCTGAGAGGCAGAGCACAGGAGGGATGAAATGAGGAGAAATGGAGGGGCAGCTCATACAACCTGACAGAGGTTAGGACTCACACACTCTGCATCTGAGTTTCCTCACCAGCCAAAGTGGGATAGTGATGTTTTCGTTTGTGAAGATTTAGCAAAATTTATTTAAAGTGTGTTGCACATGAAAATAGACACATCATCAGAAGCCATTATTCTTTGTATTATGTGAGGTTGAATCATGTGAAGTTGTGGATATCCTAGTGTTTTTGATGTTCAAAAATGGCATTTCACATGGTTGAACTTGGAAGTTCCTGTTGAGGTGTATGTAGGCTACCCTTGTAGCTAGTATGCACTAACTAGTGACGACAAAGAGACCAAGGGCTGATTGTCCTGAAACTAACACTTCCACGTGTATGTATCTTGTATTCTAATATTCAATTGTTTCTTTTCTTCTCCACAGTTCACTATTTCTAATATTGGGATATGCTTTACAAGCAAGGTTTATGTGAAGTGTCATTTTCCCTTTATAACCAGAAAATCCATAATTAAATCGTTGATGTGTCTTACAATTCATGATGTCTAAGATTTAATTTCAAGGTAAACATCATGGTTTTGAAAATGATGCCAGAGGAAAAAAAAATGAGATGATCTACTAATATTTCTTGGCAGTTGATCATTGTACACTTGGCCCCCAAATACTCCCAAACATATTCTCCAGGCCCTTTGGGGAAGCACTACAGAAGGCAGACCTGGCCTGTGCTGTGCACATCCTTCTCCCATAGCTTCTGAGCACCAGCCATTCATCACCTGAGGGACCCAGGAAATTATTCACGGACCAGCAGAATCTGAATGTCTAATATTCAATATTTCAAAAACTAAATACAAGATAATGCCTTCTTTCTATGAAGTCCATGGAGATTGCTCTGAAATAAATGAGGTTTTATGTCTTCATTATACACGAAAGCTATTTAATTACATATACCTGGAAAATACATCAGCCATTTACCGCAATATAGCTAGGCTCGCCTTCCTTGTCCTGAGAAGCAGGAGCAGAGTCTGGACAAGCCTTGTTCACACTGGTCGCGCCAGCATTCCCCTGGGACAGGTCTACAGGCAGATTGGTCTGACCCCCAGGTCTGTCTGTTCCATGGGACCATCTGGAACACCCTTTAATAGGACGGCCACATGTCCCAGTTTGCTGAAGACAGTCTCATAGTCCTGTTCAGTTTAGCATTTTGCCAGGTGTTTCATTCTTAAATGAAGCATCATTAACAATTGCATTAAAATAAGCCAGGTGGGCTGGTAACCTTCCACCTGCACTTCTGGCTTCTGCTGTGTTCCTGTCGAGCACCAGAGCTAGGGCAGTGATTAAATATGAAAACTTCATCCTGGGACTTCATAGGTGAGAGGAGTGTGAAATGTTTGTGAAATGCGGATGGGGAATGGTAGTGGAAAAGCCCTGCTATCAAGTGTGTAGACAGAAGTCTGAATGCTCCTGGTACAGTTTGTCTTTTGCTATATGTTATAAATCTATATTTTGTTTTTTGGAAGACATTTATTTCGCAATAACTTTCACCACTGAGACATTCAAAAATAAAGCACCCATAGAATAAAAATTAAGACATGACTTTCTGCTTCTCTAGGAATTTCATGGTGTGCATGCATCTTCAATAAGATATTTGGTATTGTCCTCCATGTAAAAACCAGAAGACACAGATGTCCCAAGAGAGCATCTACATCTTCTTCGGAAGTCGGTCATTATGTTAAGATGTGTGTCCTCAAAGAGGCAAGCAGATCCTGGGTAGTGCCAAAGCAGAATTCCATTTCACTCTGAGAGGCTTCAATCTGATCAGCTGACGCCTTTCCTAGTTTAATCTTGTTCATTTTTGATTCCAGCCTTTCTTGTGTACGTGTGAAAAGCAGAGCAATAACTATTAATACGTTGGGTGGGTTATCACAGAAGAACATTGTAACTAGTTAAATGAGAGTCTTACATCCATGTCATCAGATTCTGGAAATAGTACATCAGTTGATTTATTTTTTTAAATGAGGTTTTATTTAATACACGTAATAAAATTAAAGCCTTATTGTGTCAAAATTCTTTTCACCTTACTGTGAAGACTATTGTAAATTATGTTAAAAATTTAAACATTTAAAAGAAAATCATTTGGTTTTGTACAGAAATTTCATGAAGTCTGATGAAGTGTAGAGTTACGGTGAAAAAATATTTTACTAGACTGAGAAACTATGGAGCTTTTACAATTCCTAACCTCATTCAAATTGTGATGTTATATGTACCAAAGATTTACAAATGTTTTTTATTCATACACACTTCAAGTTAACTGAAGCATTTTTTGGTAACAAAACTGATTTTGAATGTGAAAACGATACTAGCACTTCCACTGTAGTACATACTCAATTGGGTCTTAAAAATATTGGGGCCTTGAAGTATTGTATACCAAGCTAAGTGCCCCACAGTGGTGTTAGCATTTTTGTAAAGAAATCGTCTACGTTTCAGTTACACTTTGTTCCAAACTCTTTGATTTTAGAAACCTTTAATGAAATAATTCTACATATGAAGTTCCAAAAATAACTTGAGATTTAAAGCGTTTGGCAATTTGCAATTATTTAGCTATTTTTCTGTCTTAAAATGAACAAGAAACTGATTATATTAAACACTGAGAGTTTAACGGGTAATAACGTTTAAATCTGACATTCTATAATTGCATTTTGGAATCTATGAACATGTGAGGAG